>NC_140768.1:71750280-81750280 GCF_044657685.1 Stegodyphus dumicola | reverse complement strand
CGCTGAGCGGAGTTTGAAAGGTAGTGAAAAACCCCTTTTAAAGCACTCAAGATTTCTGCAGTGAGTGGCAGCAGTAATGGACTATCCATCAATGTATATATTGATTAAGTTCCTTGCAATACGATCATTGACACAGGAGCTCATGTTACCATCATTTGGAAAGATTTAGCTCAACAGTTTAAAGATAAACTCATTTGGACGTCATCCTGTGTTACCCTCCAGACTACGTCTAGTGATAAAATCGACATAGATGGAAAATTAAACATAAACATCACGTTTGGAAGTGCCGCCTATTATTACGTGGCAGAGATTACAGATCCTTGCACACCTGGATTGGACTTTTTAAGGAAATAAAATTTTTTCTTGGACTTTGAAAACAAAAGACTGCTTTTGAGAATCAGAGAACATAACTATCCATCATGAGAAGGAATCCTCACCTGGAAACTCCGATGCCTTGTCTGAAAGACCCAGCTCAGAAAGCTACCGAAATCATACTAGAGTCGAAGAGAAACGCAAGACTACCTGCTGTTCTCCATCTCGGGTGCTCTTCGGTCGTGACCTTCGTCTGCCTTGTTATCTTCTGTTTGTGTTCCCACCGGATGCATCTCCATCGCATAAAGAATACATCCAAGATCTCCAGGCCCGGTTTCAAATGATGCAAGAGCGAATCAACTTGACGACGGAAAAGGTGAAGACCGGATACGACACGAGAGCTGCTGGACATCGATTCAACGAAGGAGACAAGGTGTCGTTGTGGAACCCGATTCGATGAAAAGGACTCTGTCCTAAATTCCTAAATTCCAGTCATGTTGGGATGGTCCTTACACAGTCCTAAACAGACTGAACGACGTCGGGGTTCGAATCTGTAAGTCATCGAACTCTAAATCTAAAGTCGTTCATTACGACATGTTAGCTCCTTACTATGGCCATAGTACGCAGTGTATTTAATTGTAAATAGACCATGGTCTTTTTTGTTGCTAACTTTGTATTTGATTTGTTTTTGTTATTGTAATGTACTGTTTGTTATTGTACTGATGCCTTAGTTGTAAGTTTGGCTTCCTGTCCGGGGATTGTAATGCCCCAGTCCTTGGGAACGGGGCAGTGTTACAGATTTTGTATTTATTTAGCTATCTTTAGTAGAATTTGTAATTAAAATTGTTTTATATTCCCGTGCAATGCAGCACGGAAATATAAAACAATTTTAAAGAGAAAGCTACGCCGGAAAAATTTAAATACAAGAGCACGCGCATTTAACATTTTAATAAATAGATATTTTATAATTGTAGTCTTTTGCTATCCAGAAAATACCAGAATGCTCTCGTGCATGATTAAAAAGCTCATATAGGCCGGATCAAAACATCTCAATTCAGTTGTTTATTAACTTTTTGTTGTTGATTGTAGCGAATTCGCGGTGAGATCGGATTAGCTTTCTCTGTTTTGAATTGAGTTCTATTTAACGTTTTAGTAGTTTAAAATATTACTACTGTGAGATATTGTACAAATATCTCTGAGGAAATTTCAGCATTATGTTTTATTTCTTGGGATAAGAATGAATTTTATTAACTTTTTATTGACTTGTGCATTCAATCCATTACGAACACGTACGCAGGCAACAATATCTTGCAAACCAGTCAGCGAGCTTTGAAAAATGTTCCATGAAAAGGGACAGCAAATCCTATAGAACAAGAACTTTATTAGAAGTTGTATATAGGTATAATTTAGAAAAACAATCTTCAGCATCATCGTCATTCAGTTTTTTTATCCATAACTCCAGCTTTTTCCTAAACGCTGAAATCTTTTTTGCAAGTTTCAAGATGTGCATAAGTTGTTCTGTTGTGACAGATTCAAGAACTTGTCAAAAATGCCGCCCTAATATGCTAGTGTCAGTAAAAGGTCTGGTTCGGCAAACTTCTTAGCGATCACATGACCTTCCTCTTGCAGAAAAGTGTGAATTATTGATGCCGTTCGAAGGCAAGAGACTGGACGTTGTCATTCGAAAGCCATTGTGAACTGCAATAGTATAGCATAGCCATGTGTTCAGCTTCCATATCATTGCGTAGTTTTTTGAAAAAAAAATGCTTTCAGGAGTCTAGCTTTTATAGAGTTCCCCAAGTCTGTGACACCTTCTAATGCCCTACTCAACTGAGGACTAAGCGACTTCCATACAAATGACTATCAGTAAATAATGTTGTGGGTCCACACAGTATGCGGTAATTTGTTGCAAATAAATGCCTGTAGTCACGTATAGCGACCGTACATTGATTGAGCACCATCAGTACATACACAGATGCGCTTTTACCAATCTAAATCATTTTTCATTATGAGCTTGTCAAACGTTTTGAATAAGTCTTGAGCTTTTGCACTTCCGATAATGCTCTTACAGAACAGAAGATCTTCAACATTATCATCCAGGAAGCGTATATAATGTATAGGATTTGAATCTTTATTACTGTCTGTAGCCTCATCTAAATGCGGACCGAGTTCTTTTTTTTTTCAATTTCTCTATCAACTGGTCATTAAGATTCTGAGCTACACATTAAATTCTTCGTAAATACGAGCTATACGTTCAATTCTAATAGTGTTGTTGCATACAGGTACCTTAGAAATGCGTTTCTGTACCTTATTATTAGCTGTCGGAGACAGTTAATAATAAGGTAAAGTGGTGACATCATTTGCGTTAATGAAGCTCCATCTGTGAAAGTCCACACGTGCGATTTTCTTTTCGCCAGTGTGGCAACATTAAGCCTTCGCGAAGAAAAAGAACAACGATTTTCTGTCTGTGTAATTCGATATTCAAAAAAATGTAAATAAATATTAATCTTGGAGTCAGAGCAGTGTTTAACATTTTTCAATGTTCCAGACGTTCACATTAACTTTGTCGATAGCAGATCTTCTGTGATAGTATGCGGTTTTTGCACTTCATCCGTCCTAGACCCTGAAAGATGCTAGCTGTGAGTTACTCCGACCTGTCACTTGTTTCGTGAATACACTGCCTTGCTTTTGTAAATTTTGCAACTTCCTACTAAAAAAAAAATGTGAAATTTTTTGACTAAGTAAGAGTGAATGGTTTCAAGATGTCTCTTTAGCTTACTTGGTGCATGCATCTGTCATCGTTGTATTTTAACCTTTTTACATATGCTGAAGTAAAAGCAAAATCAAAGTAACTTTCCGTGTAGTTACGACATTTTTGCTTCTTTTATTCTATGCCAATTTCGAAGCCTTGTCACTCAAACTCAAACTATCGTTACTATCTGTTTTCTTGTTTAATAAAAATCTTTTCATTTTATGAAATATCAGCATAGATTTTTCAATTTATTGCAATGGTTCATCGAGGAAGCTTTTTTTTTTTTTTTTTTTTTTTTTCCCGGTAGACGTATAAGATTGTACCCCATTCGTTCCTGACAGTGGTAAGCGGAGAAACGAAGCACCAACAAATGCCACTGCTGAGAAGCCAAATACTACAGTCTTGCGACAGGAAGTAATAAGTACAAAAAGATGTGAGAATAATCGAGTACAATCTGACGAAACAACATAAAATTACTGCAAACTGAAAGAACTAAATGACAGAATAAAATAACGCTTTAAAAAATGATATTGACAATAAGGAAATTATTTTAAAATAAAAGGAGAAATGAAAATATTAAAAATATAATTTTATATTTTAAATATAATATTAATGAAAATATAATTAACAAAAAATATGGCTGAGATTTCACTGTAAGTCTTGTTTCTTCGTGTTCGCGTCGCCCCTGGCTCTAGATCGCGGCGCACACTTGGAGAAACCCTGCTCTAAGAGGTAAATTTCATTTACAGTGGCTTGGCTAGGGAGGGGAAAGGGGGGACATCTGTCTCCGACGCAGCATCTAGGGGCGCCAAATGAATGGTACAAAATTTTAGAATGAAACTTTTCTCACTCTTGACACACAGAAATGGGTGCAAGGTCTTCAGTTGTCCTCGGGCATTGAAAACCCTAGCCTCTGCACATTTAGCAAGTTATTCTTTATAACAATGCTGTTTTTGCATGAATGTCAATGAAATGATTAAGTTACTAATGAATATACCTAAAATGAAAATGAATGCAAAACATCAACATTTTAATTCTCATTTACGAGAATAATTTAAAAACATAGGCCACATAGCAAATTTTAGAGTATTGGATGAGAAACTCCAAAACAAATTTTACATCAAACACATGAAGTTTTTAATGAATCGTGATGACTGTGTTTACCTTTTATGTATAGAAAATTGTCTTTGCAGTCAAACTATATTTTTAGATTTTCAAATCAACATCTGTGTTATAGCCCGAGGATCAAAAATATTTTTGAAAATGCTAAACGAAAAAAGTGAAAGTAAAAGTTATTGAGGACTCAGATGATAACTCTACCGTTACAATTACAGTTCTATAAGTGGAGTGTACACTGTTAAACTGTTAGATTTTGTTTAGGTACTTGAAACTACTATGGTTAGCAAGAATAAAAACATCTCTTATAAAACGACTTAATACAAAACTTTTGAGTAAAATGGTACTAAACTTTCAAAATATCCTTCTGAATAATGAAAACACAACCATGGAAAGCAGATGCAGAAATGCAAGCTAGTAACAACTGCATCAAACGTGACATCAGAGCGAAAATCATATAATACGGATGGTTCTTTCGGAAATGTATGGTGTTGTTTGTTGCTAGAGAAGTATTTACTGTGTCTGTCTCTGGTTAGTAAGCCAACATAATTTGCAAGAAAGGACCATGCAATGAGAAAGAGGTATGTCGCAAGCCGATCAAAGCATTCGCCATTGTAGTGAACTGACGTGTAATTACTTGCTTATAAAGCGAATTCGAACATACGAAAAATGTTCAAAGAAGATTTAGTTAAAGTCGCTTACG
Source organism: Stegodyphus dumicola (assembly GCF_044657685.1). Classification (NCBI taxonomy): domain Eukaryota; kingdom Metazoa; phylum Arthropoda; class Arachnida; order Araneae; family Eresidae; genus Stegodyphus; species Stegodyphus dumicola. The sequence continues at coordinate 81,745,397 of NC_140768.1, read as the reverse complement.
AGCTATTTCTTTATGTGATGACTGTTATTTGTTAACAGCTGTCTTTTGGAACAAGTGTCAAAATGTCACCCAGCTGCAGAGATACCTTTTAATGACTATCGAAGCAAGAGTATTGATACAAACAATGGCTTTGCACAAGTATATTATACGCACGTATGCCGGCTGTTTCTGTTCCAATGTCCCATCCATGTTGATAGCATAAAAGGACCATATTCCTTTTATGCTATCAACATGGATAGCTTAAAAGGAATATGGTCAGAGCAGAGCCAGTACAAGGGTGAGGCATTTACCTTAGGTTAGGGTTTCTTAACCCCGTGCCCGCGGGCTCCAATGTGCCCACGAAGCTATTTTTATGCGCCCGTGACTGTCCGTTATACACTATATCAGTATCTCACACTCCTGACTTTGAAACATTTGTAGATAACATGCAATGCGAAAAATCGCATTAAATTTAACTATTTTGAATTTTTTGTTACCTTTTTATGGTCGGATATTGTTTATGATGCTTATGACTGGAATAAAATACAGAAATATTAAGATTTTTTTTTTTTTTGAACTGCGCCCGCCAGCAATTTCCTGTTTGTCAGATGTGCCCAGACGGGGAATAAGGTTAAGAACTCCCTGCTTTAGGTGAACAACTAGGGACGGTACCAAATTAGCTGTGAGAACTTAGAAATTAATTAAAAAATTATGATTATTAAGCTTTTGATATAGTATCAAGATGCATACTTTAAATGTATTTTTAAAATATTAAAACTTTTTAGCGCGATTTGCGATAACTTGAAAGCACTATACTTTACACATCGCTTTCATTCTTTGGCGTTAAGCCGTCTATCTGATTCTGGTTAATCATATTTCGTAGCATATTCTCGGTCAGTATGGCGTCTACCAATTTATGTTTACCACAACATAGCATCAATGTAATAAACAGCAAATTTATTTAAATGTGAATTAACTGATTCACTTTTTTTATCTCACATCTCTACCTTTTTTCACCCACACTAACCTAAATTCGAAACTGGTTAACAAATTGGCTGCAATTTGCGTAGTTTTCCGCCTAGAACGCAAATGCGAGCCACCTTCCATTAGAAATTTATCTGCGAAGGCATCCCTTAGACAGGTAGGCATAGTGTGTTTTGCCATACTGAATTGCATAACAAGGGGATTATCTCTTTGCTTACAGAAAATGTGGAAGATGAGGAAGATGAAAATTTATCTTTAAAGATAAATATAACAAAAGAATAATCTGAACAGAAGCAAAAGAGGAAAGTTAATAAATTAGACTGTCAAACATAAATTCACAACAGTGCAGAGACATTAGGTATTTTTTAAAGGAGAAATACCTTATATACTCCCCCTTTTAAAGGGCAACTGGGGTTTTGGGGGACACAATCGCCAAATCCTGGTGATGTAGAATCGTCATCCACCCCCTTTTTTAGTTCGGCAGGACGTGTATTTGTCGCTCCGCCATTTTTGCCTAATATCAGCGGAAGTTCTCAACGTACCGCTGTAAAATTAGTTGCTACGTGTAGCTAACATCATCAGGAGTACACTTATATAAAAATTGTGTCATTACGACATTTAGTCGTTTTTTTTTTATGGAACTCCAAAGTTTTTAACACTATCATTCACGACTTGGAGCCATTTTCGCCGTGTTCCTCAACTTCGCAGCCCGTGGATACACCGACGGACGTCGTAGCACCGGATTTTTACATAGCCGGATAGAGGATCATCTCAGCAGTATTTTGATATAAGTTTTATCAAGATTGGATAATTGGTTGAATAATTATGCATAAATTACTCATTTAATTTAGCGCTTTTTTCGCTCACGCTGCATTTTCGACCGTTAGGTGCCACCGTCCCCCCCCCTCGGGGTAGCGCGTTTTCGTCAAGGACATTCGCAACGGCTTTCCTTTTATGAAGTGGACACTTTATTAGCTGCCTGCTAATTAATTTCCTAATTGCTGTATCATGCTGGAATAAACGGCAATCTTCATCATCTATCTTCAGAAGCAGAAGTTTCAAATTTTGGTCGTGATCGGCCCACTGGTTCCAAAGATATAATTTTTTCGACATTTATTAACTTAGAATTTTCAAGCTACAAAATTGCGTAGTTTGACTTCTTATTACAATGCAGTGTTGTGTTTCAGTGTCTATGTGCCTTTGGATTACTATGGAATACCTTTATACAGATGAAGGACAGATGAAATACTGCTGCCAAGGTAAGAAAATTTGACTTTTTCCTGTATTCCAGATAGAAATATAAAAATTCAGCACCAAACGCAGTACTGTACAGAAAAACTTAGATCCTTTCCCATACGATGAGTGACACAGATTCCTCCACCTACTCGAGAGAATTTGCTTTGCAAACATTCATTACCTCGGACATAAGCTATACTGAGAAGATTGATAAACTCACTGACGAAATTAAAAAGATCGCAACTTCCTTTCGAGGTGGCAAAAATATTCTACCCCTAGGCTTGCGAAAGCAACTGATAGACACGGTTGAAGCCTTCCGAATTCTGGCTTTGGGAGTATCTGAGTATATCCCACCTCCGGATACCGTCGATAAAGCAGTCAACACATCCAGTATTTTCGCGTGTGAACTAGCAAGTCAACAGCAACACATCACAGCTGCACCTAATCTAGCGCAAAAGGCAACAGACAATCGAAAGTCCTACGCAAGTGTAACGGCGCAAAAGCCTAAACACACCTTGCTGATCTACCCTAAAGACCCGTCCACAACATCCAGGAAAGTGTTAAAAGAAAAATTGACTGCTGAATTTCCGTTACCCATATTGGGAGTTCAAGTAGCAGCATTAAGATACATCCCGCAGGAAGGACTTGCAGTGGATTGCCATACAAAGGAGGACATTCACGCACTCTCGGAAAAACTGCAGACTGAAAAGGCTAAAGAATTCTTGCAAACCAAGATCCCAAGCACAAGGCTTCCCAGGGTTGCTATACACAATATCCCATTAAGCGTTACACAGGAGGAACTTGGACGAGTCATCAGTTTAGAACTCCATATTAACAAGAATAATGCCCAAATCCTGTACAGGCTCAAAGAAAGGAGTAACACAGTCAAGTGGATTGTCGAATATAATCCCGATGCCTTCCAACAACTCATGCGCTCCAGAAAACTACTCATCGGCTGGCGGGCACATCGAATCTCAGAGTACTTCAACACTAAGAGGTGCTACCGCTGTCAAGCATTTGGCCATACCCAGCAGGGATGCCGAAATAAAATCTATTGTGCATACTGCTCGGGAATCATGCAATCAAAGACTGTCAAGCCAGACGAGCCACATGCATCAACTGTGCAGACAGTAACTACCACAACCGAGACAATAAAGCTTGCGACCATCCAGCATATGATGTTGCCTGTCCAACATACACGAGATACGTCGAACGGATCAAACGCATCACTATCTATGAATAGTCTATCTGCTACTAATGCTAACAGCAAAACGCCTGTAATCCAATCTAATTATAACAATAATCATATGCAGATTCTCTCTCCACATACTATACCTCCATCAAGCAGGAACATAGGTACACTAAGCACAAGTATCATCAAATGCCTGCAAATCAATCTTGAAAGGGCTGAGGCAGCAACATCTCATGTCCTCACGCAAGTTATTTCCAACGACATAGACCTCGTAATCATGCAGGAACCATACTGTAGAGAAGGTCACGTCGCTAGCTTACCTATTGCATGGAAAATATACCAAAAGGAGTCCCCGACGGCAGATCTTGCTCCTGGAGTAGCAATTGCCTGCTGCAACCCCGCATGGACACCACAAGTCATCAAGCTGCATAGGGATTATGTCGCCATTCTAATCATTTTTGAAAATATGCAATTTATCCTTACTTCGGTGTATTCACCACCAACAGATGCAATTGGCAGCACTGTCGCCCACATAAGCGAAACAAGTAGAAAATTTCCAAACACAGCTCAAGTCATAGGAGGCGACTTTAATGCCCATCATATTATATGGGGGTATAGTACCACAAATCCAAAAGGGCAGGAGCTTGAAGATTATATTGCGGCAAACAATTTACAATTGCACAATACAACGAATGCACCACCTACATTCGATAATTCGTACAATCAAGGATGGCCAGACTTAACGATCTCAACTTATGATATTGCTAACAACATACATTCATGGCATGTCTCAGACTCTGAAAGTTGTTCAGATCATAAATACGTAGAATTTACTATACAAACAGATACCACCATTTCTATAATTAAACGCTATAGGCTGCCAGGTAACAAGGTTAGACAATTGACCCAGGCCTTTACTCGTCTCCTGCAAGCAAAAGAATTGCAGCTAGAATCTTGCAACAACTCAGAACACCTTGATTCCCTTGCACAAGGACTTCTAGAGGAACTTAATGAAATATGTCAACAAATTTTACCCCTCCGTACAACCAAGAAATTACAAGGAATCTCTTGGTGGACCGGCGAACTAAGGCAACAAAGACAAAAATGCAGAGATTTGCGCCGCAGACTAAGAGGCAACGTGGACGGAGAGACCAAAGCACAGATTCTGACTACATACCGGCAAGAGCGGGCTAAATATAAGAAGAATATTCTCGCTGCAAAAGTGACAAGCTGGCGTACCTTCTGTAACAACAATACGAATCCCTACGGGATCTTACATAAGATTGCAACACAGAAGGTATTCAAACCAGCACAAATTCATGCACAGGTTCCAACAGCTAGTCTTTCAACAAACCCAGCGGGGTTTACGGCTGCCACCCTTCTTGACGAAATTTTGAAAAGGACAATCCGCATGAAGATACACTGGAACAACGTGCAGTGCGAAACAATACAACTATCCCGGATACGCCAGATGATTATGCTTTCTCAGCAAAAGAAATCGCTCATGTATTTCGCTACCTACCCCTGAAAAAAGCCCCAGGACCGGATGGCCTGGACTATTCAATAATTAAAGTTGCATATAAAGCCAATCCAGATTTCTTCACTAAATTCTTCAATAAATTACTTCAGGCAAAGCTCTTCCCAACCGTATTTAAGAAGGGACAGGCAGTCTTGTTCTTGAAAAAATTCAAACATCCAGCTGAACCGCGGTCTTACACGCCAATCTGCTTGTTGTCTGCACTGGGCAAAGTGTATGAAAAACTGATTGTCAATCGACTTCGTCATCGTCTGCACAAGACCAAATATCTAAGTGTCAGACAATTCGGTTTCCGCATAGGATCTTCCACCGTTCAAGCCCTTTCAACAATCAAGGATTGCATCCAGAAGAATAGAAATGATAATATGCATACGGCTTTCATTTCGATTGACCTGGCCAGCGCATTTGATACTCTGTGGTGGCCAGCAATCAAACAAGCTTTACGCAATGCAAAATGCCCGACCAACCTTTATCTAACAATCACAAGCTACTTACAAGATCGTATGAAGGTGTTTCATCCAAAGCCCAAGTGAGAGGTTGCCCGCAAGGCTCTTGCGCGGGACCCCTCCTATGGAACATCACATTTAACGAAGTGTTCGCTGCAGACTGGCCCGCACACACGCGAGTTGTCGCCTACGCAGATGATGCTGCACTCCTGGTGCGAGGACGCACACGCAACGAACTGGAGAAAAACGGCACAGAAGTCTGCACACTTTTTGCTGACTACTGCACTCGACTTAAGCTTCAAATATCAACAGAAAAGTCAACAGCGTTGATCATTCCAAGGCCAGGAACAAATCCAACACGACGGCCCTGTATTAAATTAAACGGGAGAAATATTAAGTTCGTTAAAAATCTTAAATATCTAGGAGTAACATGGGACTCCGGTCTAACCTTTATTCCTCATATACAAGACCTTCGTGTTAAAACATCTCGAATAGCGAGAACAGCGCGCCAATTTCAGGGCAAGAATTGGGGTCAGAGCCCCCATTTTCAGAAACTGTTATATCTCACAGTTGCAGAGAAAATCGCATTATATGCAACCCCAATCTGGGCAAACCCAATGGGAGCCAGGAAAATCCGTCAACTATCAGCCTTGCAAAGACCTTTTGCGATAAACCTATGCAAAGCATATCGAACTACAGCCACAAATGCAGCACAGGTACTAGCTGGTATCATACCACTCCATATCAAAGCCTTAATGGAATCTGCATATGCCCAACTGATCCACTTGCGCCGAGATGCGACATTTGGAAACACTACCTATAGCCCAGCCCAATATGAGCATCGGGGCGACGTATTGCGTACACATCCCTCAATAAAAGGGATAGGCATACGCACAGTTAAATCCAACTGCCTTCATCGAGACACCCTCACGAAGATATACACGGATGGCTCGAAGCATGAACATGAAGTAGGTAGTGCCTTTATACACTATGGTGGTTCCAACACCGAATACACATGGAAAGGACATCTGAAACCGGAAAACAGCGTCTTTCAGGCGAAAGTTACTGCTCTCACAGCAGCGGTACAGCATATACTCAACAACAATATACAGGCAGCTACCATATACACGGACAGCCTTTCAGAAATAAATGCAATAGAAAATCAACACCATGTATCGCCGAGCATCATTAACTTGCAAGACATCCTGCAGCATAATCGTCACACTAAAATTACCATGGTCTGGGTCAAAGCCCACGATGGCAACCAGGGAAATGAAGCAGCTGACCGTTTGGCTAAGGATGCTGCAAGCAATCTCGAAGCACAAGAAATAAATATTCCTGCCCCACCATCCTATCTAAAGCGTCATTTGCAGGGACAAGCAATACGACAATGGCAAGAAGAATGGACTAATGCGGAAACAGGGAGGCGCACCTATGAGCGTATTTCAAAGGTATCAACTGACCGCCTTATCGCCATTGCTCCTTTGGTAAACTACATAACAGGTCACGGGCCGTTCCCGTCTTATTTTCATCGACATGGGATATCAAATACAGACATCTGTGTCTGTGGAGAAGACGGAACGCCAGACCACTACCTTTTCAGGTGCCCTCTGACAGATACCATGCATCTTTTCATGCCCACGAGCAACATAACTGCCTACCACCGACTGATAATTAAGCACAAGGGAAGCATTAATGCAATATGTAAAATTATAAAATTTATCGCGGCACTAGGTCAGGATATCTGCCAGCCCATTTAATCAACATACGGTTTTCCACAGCATTTATCCAGGAAACTACAATTTACACACGCATACCTTATATCTTATACCTAAACAGAACTTAAACTGGTTTGAGAACTCTTGCACAATAGCAAATATTTAATGAACTTTAACGCTGTCATGTGTCCTTATTAGTTCTATACAAGCACAGTATTATGTGCTTTTGTCAGTATTATAACGACTCTGTAGCATGCCTTCCTATAAGCATCATATCAGCTCTCTGTATCATATTCTTACGTTTTTGGTATTTAAAAAGCTAATGTTAGTTCAATTATGAATTAAATGGTTTTATTTCTCGCGCAGTGCAGCGCGTGACGAATATTAAAAGAAAGCTAGGCTGGAAAATTGAAAATACAAGAGCGCGTGCATTAAATAAATAAATATCTCTTTTTGATTTCGAGAAAGTACTGGAAAATTCTAGCGCGTGATTTTAAAATCTTATAAAAGGAGGAAAACATCTCAGTTCGTAGTAGTTGCTTGCTTAGTTTGTTGTTTAGAAAACTGCTCTTGTTGATTGTAGCGAATTCGCGGATTAGCGTTCTTTAGCTGTTTTGAATTACGTTCTATTGGATATTTGAGTAGTTAAAAGATAACTACTGTGAGATATTGTAATACTGCATGATAATTTGAGAAAATTTAAGCTTTTTTGTTGTGATAATAATAAATTTTTGTTCATTTTTCATCGGACTTGTGCATTCATTTCATAACGAACCCGTACGCACGCAACAATATGTTTCTATTAGCACTTATTACTCATATACTATCATATGTATCTTTGTCTACCTTAATATTTATTTGCACAATGTGTTTTATTCGTATTATATCTGCTTTGCTATTAGTATCATATCAGCTCTGCACCATGTATATTTATTGGCATCATATTTACTTTGTACCAAGTGTATTTACTCGTTCTTCACCTGTACTGCATCTACTCAGCACCATGTCATTTAATTAGCTCTATATTTGTTCTGCATCATGTATATTCATTACTATCATATCTGTCCTGCATCAAATGATTTTAATCGTACTATACCTGCTCAGCGGCATGTGGCCCCCCCTTTTTTTTTTTTCTCATATCTGATTTGCATCATACGTGTTCATTAGAACTTAAACTGCACTGCATAATGTATTTTCATGTATTTCTATTAGTATTATATCTGCCCTATGTCACGTTTTTAATTAGCTCTATATTTGCTCTGCATCATGTGTATATACCAGCATCATACCTGGTCTGCATAAAGTACCCTAATATTTATTTGTATCATATGCTCCTATTTGTATTATATCTGCTTTGCATCATGAGTTTCTATTAGTATAACATATGCCCTGTACCATGTGTATCATATTCATGCTTGCATCATGTGTTTCTCATTAGTATTATCTCTGTCCTGCATCATGTGCTTTTAAATAGCATCATCTCTGCCCAAAGTCATGTGTTTTTATCAGTATTATAGTTGTCCTGAATCATGTCTTTTATTTAGCTCTATATTTGCTCTGCATAATGTGTATATACGATTAACATATTTGCTCTGCATCATGTACTCCTATCATGTGTTAGCCTAGGTTCATTGTCTCCCCATAAGTATTATTACTCATATACTACCATCTGTTTCATATGTAAACCAAAATTTCATTGCTAATAATTATTTGCAACTTATGTTATTATCTGTCTTAAAACTGCCCTGCATCATGTGTTTTAATTAGTATACGCGCGTGCTTTATATCTGGCAACGTTACACGCGTGCTTTATATCTGGCATGCACCATGTGTTTTCACTAGTATCGCAGCTTTATCTCTGCTCTGCATCCTGTGATCTTACCAGTTTTATTACACGTTTTTATATGTCACATAGTATTACATCTGCCCAGCATTATATGTTCTAACAGCATCACATGAATGCATTATTAGTACTCTACTTAGTAGTCTGTGAGTATGTTCTGTGTATTTTAAGTGTGTTGTTATGTGTATTATGTCTTACATTATTATGCCACCTCCACCCCCCCTTTTTTTTTCTTTTTTTAGATTTTCTGTAACCACTGTAATCCTAAAACTTTCAAATGTCATACACATCACTTGTAATGTAGACTATGTCAACCGCCCTTGTATGGCCATGTAACTTTCTCATTAAGATTCAAATATACTCCTGAGGCAGCCTGATGAGGCTCCAGGGAAGTTGCCACTAGATAGTGGAGGACGCGGGGCATATGCCTGTTTACCTATGTTAAACATCAGGCGCCCTCGTTCTCCGTCACTTGTATCACTTGTAGGGAAGTTGCCACTAGATAGTGGAGGACGCGGGGCATATGCCTGTTTACCTATGTTAAACATCAGGCGCCCTCGTTCTCCGTCACCTGTCACCTGTAAAGACATTAGGTAATTTCGAAGCAGGAGAGATAAAAAAACGAGCAATACCCCCGTCGGGACTCGAACCGCGGACCCCTTGAATTCACGTCAAGAGTGCTGACAACTACATTACGAAAGCATGTTAAGAAGGCGGGAGAAATACCTTATGACAGAATAAATTTCTGAGGAAAGTATATTTTTTTAGTAGAAGTAAAGAAGCAGTAGGTATTTTAATCTCACAACTAAAATGGAATATGAAAAATTGAAAAGATTGCTTTTTTATTCCCAGTTTCTAATTGGTGAAAAATTAGTGTCATTAAATTTAGGTATTTTAAAAGGCAGCTTACGATTTAGCATTTGAAATAAATATTGGTTATTGAAGATGTTAAGGCAATAAGAATTAAAGTAATATTCATAATTTCATACTGTTACGAATTTCTGTTTTGAAAAACATCTAGAAAATCTTAAAAAGTTACTTCTTAGAAAATCTTAGAAACTAAAAGAAGCCAATCTAAAGTTGAATGCCGCTATATGCAAATTATTGAGACAGAAAGTGACTTACCTCGGACACGTCATCTCTGTCGAAGGTGTGTCTACAGATCCAGAAAAAAATGTCAGCAGTTAAAGACTGGAGAACGAAATGTTCATCAGCTAAGAAGTTTCCTGGGCTTTTGCACCTACTATAGGAGATTTGTGAAGGACTTTTCTTCTGTCGCAAGACCCCTTCACAAACTGACAGAAAAAAAAACAGAAGTTCTTATGGACAAACGAATGTGAGGATTGAATTTAAGAACCTGAAGGAAGCTTTAACATTTGTTCCAATCTTGACATATCCTCAGCTCGACAGACCATTTATTCTCGAGACGGGTGCGAGTAATGAAAGTGTCGGTGCTGTTTTGTCTCAAATAAACGGCAAAGAACGTGTCGTGGCCTTACTGGAGCAAGTGCCTGTCTAAATCGGAGAGGAATTACTGTGCCACCAGGAAAGAGTTGGTCGCCGTAGTTAAGGCGTAGAACATTTCCATCATTATCTCTACTGCAGAAAATTCCTGCTCCGCACGGATTATGCATCGTTGACCTGGCTTCTAAATTTCAAGAATCCTGAAGGTCCAAATATCCAGGTAGATACAGAAAGTCCAGGAATATGACATCACTATCCATCATCTGAAGGGAACGTCACATGAAAATGACGACGCCCTGTCTAGAAGACCTTGCCTAGAAAGCTGCCGATATTGTCCCAGGGTCGAAGCGAAATTTGAACTACTTAAACTGGTCGCACGACAAATTACAACACCAACATCGGCTGATGGAGACCCATATAGCGACAAAGAAGTCAGGAAAGAGCAGCTGGAGGACGGCGACATTAAAACCATAATTGACTTAAAGGAGTCTTTAAACAGAAAACGTACCTGGCAGAACATTCCGATCTATAGTCCTACGACAAAACAATACTGGGCTCTCTGGAACTCACTCCACATTCGAAACGGCGTCTTATACCGGAAATTCGAATCAGATGATGGAAAGGCGTTCCGATGGCAGCTGGTACTTCCAAGATCCTGGATCCCAAATGTCCTTTAACAACTATATAACAGCTCTACAGAAGGCCACTTTGAAATAATGAAGACCTTGCAGAGAGTTCTTGAGCGCTTCTATTGGAGTAATGCAAAGGATGACGTGCAAAAGTGGTGCCGATCTTGCGATGCCTGTGTGGTTCGGAAAGGACCGAAGAAACGCAGCCTAGGCAAGCTGCAACGTTACACTGTAGGAGCATCTTTTGAAAGTATCGCCTTTGGCATCTTGTAACCTCTGCCACGAACAGCTCATGGAAACAAATACATCCTAGTTGTCATAAATTACTTCACGAAGTGGCCTGAATAGGATACATAGCAGTATCCTATTCCTGATCAAGAGGCTGTCACTTTAGCAGAGGTGACAAAGCACTGAATTTTCAGGTTCAGAGTGTCTCTTCAGTTACATTCCGATCAGGGAAGGAATTTTACCTCGGTTGTAAAGAAAGAGCTTCGCGAGCTATTCGGCATTGACAAAACCCAAACTATATTTCTTCACATGATAATTTTCTTGTGATTTCTTCGTAAAATTATCTATTGTAAAATTATGTGCTGCAAAATCAAAATTGAGAGTATCTGCGGCTTAATAACTTAAACCGATTTGGCGAATATATATATGTGTGTGTGTGTATTCGAATTGTTATTAAACATTATATCCCTTGAAATTGTAATTAATTGGTTATATAACACCTCTTCTTCACGTTCAACGCACTTGCATATATAGTCAGAGGAAAAATGTCAAGCGAATGACTTCAGAAATTCACATATGTAGATTTTGATTACTTTTTCCCCTGTACTTCCGTAGCATGCAAAACTATGCAAGAGCCTTACTTATATTTCTGAATAATATCTGAAATTTGTTTTCTCCAACGTAATATTTTTACTTTAGATCAATAATACTTTATATCAGTAACCCAAATGTTTGATCAGTATTGTTCAAATATGTATTTCATAATTTTTTATTTTTACGATTTATTAAAATATTTCTTTACATTAGTTGAGAAAGCAACAGTAAATCGAATGCACATTAATGAAAACTCCTCAAACGTATTTCTTCTTTAAAGTCAAATATATATAAAATGATAAATTATTTCTAAGAAAACAAGACCTATAATTACGTAAGAACATCTTTTAAAAGTTCCTAATACCTATTTTTATTAGATACTACTCCTTCTAATATTGATAAAAGCAAAATTTTTTAATTATTCCACTGTTTTGCCCATTCTTCAGTGGAAACACAAATTTTGTAATATTCTTAAGTAATAAAAGCATTACAATAAAGTTAGCATGCATCATAAAGTACGAAGTGTTTATGTTTTTTTTTTTTTTTTTTTTTTTTTTCATAATTTACAGGATAATAGTTAAGAAAGAGTTGTCACTAAAATGTATTTATATTTTGGGAAATTAAATTTAAATATAAAAGCTGTACACCAATACGCATCTGAACAAAACAATTTTTTGCACATTTTTGGAATTTTTTACTCGTTCCCCCCTCCTTTTTTTTTTTTTTTTTTTTTTTCAATTCCACTATGATACAAATTTTTTTTTATATATATAGTATTTACCAAACGCAATGTATAAAATCCTTTCATTTCATGAACAAGGCTCCAAAGCAAAATTCACAGCACACATAGCAGTGACATGCGGAGAAAGAAAGTAGTGATGCACGTCCATCTATTGCTTTTCGAATGGCATCACTTCTTATAATGGAGTTAGAAGCACAATAATTACTTGCAAGATTTCCATTATATTCTGTTGCTGGTAATTCACTTTCCGTTTGTTGCACGGATTCGTCGGCAGAAATATCCGTTTTACTTTGTTCTTCATTTTTTTCTAATTTCCTCTCAGCATACTTATTCGTTAATGCATCAAGAGGCACAAGGAAAGCATCAAGAGGATAGTCTTGTGTTGAGCTTTTCCATTCGTTTCAGTAAGTGTTATCGAATAACGAAGATGTCGTCATCTTCGCTATTGTATAATCTTTTTTCTTTATAGATGTCTAAAACCATATTTAAAAGTGATTGTTGTGCTGAGTCCCTCAGTTCGTAGTGTGTTTTTTCGGCTACTGAAGTATTCTTCAATTTCTGCTGTTACTGCCAGAATCCTTAATTATATTTGAAAGTCAATCACTGATATTTTCCTGTATTGTTACTGCATCACGTTCAAAATAGTTATTTGGCGTAGATTGATTAGTTGCAGAGCAATCCATTTCAAAGCGGTCTGTCGATAAGTCGGCTAAATTGCTATTATCTTGTTTGTTTATACTTCCTCTAATACTGTTAATCTTGTTCTTGCTATGCATAAAACAGGTTTATACATTCGATATTGAATTCGATCCTAGCAGATGTTCTATTTTCTGTTTATTGATACTGATATGCTTTATTATCTTCTATATTAATGACCTCTTTTATTACATCAGTTTTATTTTCACCAATCTTGAATATACTTTCAGCAATGTCATTTTTTATATCAGAAATAGCGTCTCCAACAAAAGTATTTCCTTTTTGATAACATAATTTTTGTTCATATTTTGTACAGATATTGATAAGGTTATTAAAATAATCTGTTTCTGTAAATGTATCAACCAGGGGCAAAGATTCAACATTGAAGTTCCATGTTTCTTTACAAAGTTAGTTTCAACAAAGTCCGTTCTTTTTTTGTTCTTCATTCTCTTTTCATATTCTTTTAGCATATTCATTCGCTGAAACATTGGCAAGAGAAACGTTACGCAGATCGCCTTTGGGGTTTAGAATAGGTCTCTTGAGCTTTTCTAGAATTGTTTCAATAAGAGGGGGGGATCTATTACTTTTTTGTATAATCTCTTACCTTTGTAAATATTCAACACCATATTCAAAAGAATTTTCTGCTCCGAATCCTTCAGTTGGTAGTGTACTTCTATATAGCCAAGAACAGAACTTATTCTCGAGTTCTCTACCACTGGAGCATTTTGGTCTGAATCTGGTACTTCATTGGATATTTCATGTCTGATGTCTTTATTCGTCGTTACTACACTGGTTTCAAAATTTCCATTTTCATTCCTTAGAAGAATTTGAGCACTTGCAAAGGATCCAATTTCATCAAATTTGGTCCGCAGATCAATGACATCTTGCTTGTTCATATTTCCGCTCGTAACGCTGTCCATACTTCTCTCGTAGTATGTGAATGGTTTTGGGGTGATGAAGGTAGGCTGACCTGATGGTGCGGTACCATGCGGTTACTTATTGCATATAGAACTAAAACATATTTAATATAAATCTATGAAAATGTCCTATTAATAATACATAAAAACACTGAAGGTATAAAAACAATTATTGTAGGTTATTGTCCTTGTTATGTGAGAATTTAGCTAGCGGCAAGAGTCTCTCTAGTAGAGAGTTTTAAGAACATTCTGAGTTTTTAACCTTGTCTAAAACTGTTTGCAGATTGAATTCTTCACACCGTCTGTATTTTTCGGTTGTATTTTATGCCCTCTGATTCTGTACAGTTGAAACAATATCAGAGGTACAACAAGATCATTTTTCCGTCAGCCTCCCAGAAATTGAAAGGATTTGGTGACAGACACTGTGTGGATCTCTAAAATCCCTCGACAATGGCCGTGAATTATGATTCTTGGTAATATCAAGTAGAGCCGTAACTGAACAAAATGCTTCTGCAATGTTTCTTAAAACAGCTAAATAATAAATAGCTAAATATGCCTGTTCCTCAAAACAGCTAAATAAAAACAAAATCATCCGTAACAATATTATATTACTTTCTTCTTGATACCACTGGAGCAATTGTGGTCTTTTAGCAGTCAGTTATCTCGTAACAGCTCAAACACTACGACCTGCGGGTAGCTGCACACATGAACTTCTTATTTTTGTGTGGTCCTCCGCAGTTTCGTATATTGAATATGCGTTTCGTTTTCAGAAAATGCTTGATGTTCAATGTGTCATCCTTTAGTTGTTTCGTTACCTTTTGTTAAAACTCCTTTGCTGCTATCATTTGCATCAATATTAATTAGTTCTTTACTTTTATCAGTTTTAGTTCTTCGCTCAGAATTTTTTTCTAAAAATGGCTTCCTTTTTGTTAATAGTACAACTTTTGAAAGAGATACTATTTTTTTGATAATATAAATCAAATTTGATATACACGTCGATAAAGTTAGTATCGGTTTATGGTCTAGTACTTGTGTTAATTGGCGATGTTGATATATCGAAGAACCTGTGCTTATCATTAAAATACCTATTTTCATTAGGTTTCAAATTATATGGAATAATTATATTACCTTTAATTGCTAGAGAAGATAGAAGAATAATTATCATCTGAAAAAAAAAATTTGTCTGCAATCCAAGATTCATGTGTGCAGCTTAACATTGCTTAATATTGATTTCCAATGACAAATTTACATATGAAGATTTAAAATTTTTGAAATTTATGTACTTCTAAATAAGCAAAAGTATTTATATGTTTTTTTCTTGTACTGCTTTGTTATGTTTTATCAAAAACGCTTCTTTAGTTTTTTCATAAAACTGCAGTTTGGGTTTAATTGAACTTTAAAGAGATTCGGGGCAAAAAATATAGCTGATTATGCATCTTCGAAACGAAAGCTACTAAGTAAAATTTAACTACTAAATTCCTGTAGATGAAACAAAAATAAACAAACAGAACGTTTTTAGTTATGAAAGGCAAACTTTCTTACGATTTCCAGCTTTTGAGAATTATTTTCTTCTTATAATTTTTCAATATGAAAGATGTCAAAAAAATATTTGAACAAAATTTCACCTTTCAAAATCACTGTAATCTCTTTTAAGTTAATTGTGAGCAAATGTTTCGCACTTTTTATTTATGCTAAATCATATTTTTACTTGAATGCAAACTGTTGTCATTATTCTGCATATTTTTTTGGTAAGTTTCTAACAAATGTATCGTAATTTGCAGTTCAACTGACTGCCGAGGCGTAAAAATTAAGCAGCTGTTGAATTAGACTTTTAATTCTAAACTATATCTTTATTTGGAGCTATAAATGCCTACAGTGATGCTTGGATGTTGTATAGCAAGGCATTTGAAACGAAAAGATTTCATGCGAGAAGAAATTAAAATGAAAATCAAATTTGAGATTGGAAATTACAGTTGACGAAGAAACAGAAGAAATCCACCATACACCCTTATTAGTTAAGGAACTTGATTGTGAATCACATAACATATTTAAATGTAAATTCACGGATATTTCTTAAAATATTGTATCCACCTCCTCTAAAAGAAGTCCTCTATCATATATCAGGCAATATAAATATATTATGAAAAGATGGTAAAATTCAGAGCAGTGCAAGCTGAAAAGAGAACGAAACCTAGCTTACTATGTAGATTTAGGCAAGTGGTAAGTTTAGCGGCAGTTATACAACTGAGAAAATAGCTCTAAAAGTCTGGTGGTTAGAATAGAAGAATATAATTTTATAAAAATGAAAGAAAGAAATGGAGGACTTTTAAAGGAAAAAGGCTCGTAATCTCGTTATATCGGGAAACCGAAGTCCAATAATTAGTGCTCAACGCTGTTACCACTCCACTGCTGTTGGACTTGCGTTTTTGAAGCTTATAATTCGACTGAATTCGCTGAGTATAGCTGGCATTAAATAGATTATGTCTTTTGTCCCTAAACTGCATTTTATCTATGTCACCCAATCATTTCGTAATCAGCATATTTACTGTCGCCTAGAGTTATTTTAAGTTACTGTATATTGACAGCCAATATACATCTCTTTCACTTTTTATGCCTTCCTTTATTATTTTATATTTCGTTGCGAGAATCGATCGGCTTGGCAATTTTCAAATTCCAAACCTGCAATTTGAAAATTTTGAAATTTGTTAAAGTACAGCTATTGACAAATTTCGCTATTTTTTATTTTTAACTACCTATCTAATAGTAGCTGATATTTATTCAAATGTATATGTGTATATAGTTTGTATATATGTGTGTGTGTATATATATATATATATATTGACGCGATCCGAAAGTCGTTCCACAGCGTGCTGGAAGGCCTTTGCTGGAATCCGAACGTCCTTCCATAGCGTGCTGGAAGTCCTTTGCTTTGCTTTGCTTTGCTTAACTCCTTCGTAGCGTTTGGTTGGATCGCCTTGACATAGTCAAATTGATAATGTTTCAGCTTTAATTTCAGTTTCTGAAACAAAAAGTAAGCTGTGGTAGTAAGTCCGGAGAGTAGGAGACGGGGGTGTATGATGTAGCACAGCTATTTCCTTTTTCCAAAAGCAGCTGCATTGTAAGTTGCACATCATCAACAAAACATCAACAAAACGTTATCGTGCAACAAGAACTAGTTTTTGTTTGCAAGAAAGTCCGGACGCACAGAGGTGATGTGTTTCAATAGCCGATTCGATACACATATGTAAAAGACCACATTCATTGTTTTTCCATTAGGAACGAATTCTTGGTGAATCGATGCTTTGGCAGTCAAAAAAACCACTAAAATTATCTTCACTCTGGATTTTTGCCAACGTACTTTCTTTGACCACCCCACTCTGCACTCTTGTCTCTCCGTTTCTGGATTAGACTACCACTATTCATCACTTTTGATGTTTTTTTTTTTTTTTTTTTTTTTTTTTTTTTTTTTTTTTTTGAAAAAGTCTGGATCGCAATTTCGCATGTCAAGGATATCCTGACAAGCGGCCACTCGATCATCCTTTTATTCTGTCTAATGAGTAGGGCACAAAACGTGCACACACTTTCGTTTTTCCTAAATACTCACGAATTATTGCATGGACAGTTTCTTTATCAATGTTTAAATGTTCTGCAAGCAATTTATTCGTTAATCAACGACCCTGATTTAACGCAGTACAGTGTTCGATGAACAGGCAAGTTCGGCTTGTACGAGGACGTCCCATTCTTTCGTCATCTTTTATGTCACCTCTACCATCTCTAAATCTACCAAATCCCAGAACCATGTTAGAGCGCAACACTCTTCGCAGTAAGCTTTCTGCGTCATTTGATGAGTTTCTCTAGCAGTTTTGTAGCTTTTAGAACAAAACTTTATCGCACAATTGTTCCAAATACGATTCCATTACAAACATAAACAGCATGCAAACACCAAATGATCATTTTCTCCTCAACAACTCAACTTATCCTAACGCGATTAGCAGACTAAAGTCAATATATTTTTTACCACATAATTCCATTCAAGCAGATAGAGCTATTCAGACAGATAATATTCAGTCTTAAAACTTTTTAGCCAAACCTTGTAATGAATCAATATAAGAAAAACTGAAAGTTCAAGGTTGACCATCTTGTTAGAAATTCAGTGGCAGAGAAAACAAAATTACAGAACACTAGTATTTTCCTTCCAGATTTCATTCCCAATAACTGCGAAGAATTTTCATCATTTTCTTATGTCTTACCTAAACGTAATCCAATGTCCATCAAAATATCGTCTACGGTAGGATCCCTTCTGATGGGAGAGCTTCACGTGTTTTGCCGTTGAAAATAAATCATTCCCTTGGAAATCCAGTGTGACGACTCCTTCGTAATTGCACATAAATGTAGCATATATTTACCAAAGTAATCACTAATTAATTAAGTCTATAAATAAAAAAAAGTTGTCACATTTTTAATTTGCATTAATTACTTAATTTTGCATTGAGTTATGAGAGTTGTACAGTGATTTATTTGAAAGCAACATTAACTACAGATTTTATAATTGTGTCGATTTAAATTCAGGCTTTCGTATTACATTACAAATTAATCTTGTAATTATAAAGATGCATAAAGAGGTAATTTTTCTGTCTTTTATAAAGTAACAAGTTGAAATGGAAAATACCAATTTGTAAGTTTAAATTATCCGATTTAATCTTAGCACCGAAATCTTACCTTTATCTTCGTTATTCCGCACGTTAATCAAATAAATTAGGTTCTTCTACTTGTCGAAACAATCAAAGTAGCACAATACTGCAATATTATCTCTCGACATTAAACCACTGTTT
This sequence comes from Stegodyphus dumicola, assembly GCF_044657685.1. Lineage (NCBI taxonomy): Eukaryota > Metazoa > Arthropoda > Arachnida > Araneae > Eresidae > Stegodyphus > Stegodyphus dumicola. Next base: position 81,726,360 of record NC_140768.1, on the reverse strand, counting down.
CTCAAAAAGCATTAATTTATGTTGAAGCAAATTCTGTGATAAACGGCTGTAAACGGGCGGTTCACTGATCCACAACAATTGATATAAACATTGCTATCCTGAAGCTTTGTTTATATTACGTCCAGGTAGAAAATCTGAACCAAGGTAAGTAATCACTTATCACGTTTTTATAAATTCTTACGTCTTTAAATTTATTATTCCTAAATTTATGCAGTAGAATGAATAATTATTCGAATTTCCACAATTTGGTACTGTCGATAAATCAAACTGCAAGGTTATCACATGCAAAATTTATCAAAAAGTGGTTGTAACTTTTTTCGATAAATCAGATTTCTTTAACTCGAAATAATTCATACGTGAAACATTTTTCGAATGACCCTGAAATTAGATTCTTGCATTTGTTTCTTGACAAGTTGTTGATCAGATATTACTCTAAAACCACAGAGTTTATGACCTGAACCTTTTTGCAAAATAAGTAGTAAGTAAAGAGTAATTTGCACTTCTTTGGTCTTTTAGGTCTTTTAATCATCCTTCAAAAAAAGTGCATCTCGCTGCTGAAAGTATTTAAAAACATACATTCAGGAAAGTTCTAATTTAATTTAGAAATACAGTTTATAATTTTTTTTTTTTTTAATTATGGTTAGGTAGTTTGATTATAGCAAAGCACATGAGGGCTATCTGTGTAAGGGAAAGGAGTCTTAGCAAAGGAGTTTTCAAAGGAAACTCACTCGTATTCTCCCTGCTCATACGGAAAACCAAAAAAATAAACCATGCAACTGACTTGTTTCCCTAAGTTCGAATACGTGGCAAATTGCGAGTATTCAGCAATTTTTAACCACTCAACCACTGACGGGCTGCTCGGAATGAAGTGAAAGTTAGGCTGTTGAGCATTTTGCATTTTCAGATGATGCATCAAAACACTTTTTTAAGAAATCTAAAGATAATATCTTTAAAACATTTTCTTTTGGGGTACACTATTACTTTAATCTTTTCGCGTAATACTCCTGTTACAGGAGTGGGTAAATTAAGAAATATAAGTGATAGCAAATAAAAAAGTTTTATTAACTTTTGTTATTAATTTCATGTAGATATGTATGTTGTCAAATTCTACGTTAGAATTACATGATTTCATACCTCTATCATTTTTATGCAGTTTTCTAATGTAAACGTAAGTATAAAAAAGATTCATGTCTTGATTTTAATTGTGTCAGAATATTTCTTATATATCAGAATAATTTTCATCCTTAATGTAAACAATAATTTCTTTCTTGCTTTTTTAAATAGAATTGTAAGTATATATGTCTCTATAGAATCTTGAATATATTTAAGTACTGCCTTTAGTTCCGCCTTATTTATAAATGTTGAATTGGATGCCTCGTTTCTGTTTTGCTAGGTTTAAGCTGTAAATTTTAACAAATTTTTATAATCAGACTCCATAAAATCGACAAGTAATCTGCTCTTTCTATTTCTTGATGTTCAATAGATTTAAAAGTAAGCTTTTATTTATTTCATAGCATGCCTCATACCAATATTGTAAAATATGTTATTTAACTTTCGCATTCATTCGAAATAATACAAAATGCAGTATTTACTTTTTCGGTGACCAAACTGCATTTACAGAATAAGAAGTGGCTGACTGGATAGAGCACCTGGACACTAGTAGTTGGACTTTGGAGAACTGGCGTTAGTTTTTCCCTATATGCATTAGCAAAACGAACCAGTTTTTGTTAGAAAGTCCTCCAAAAAGATAAAGGTTCTTCAAGTAGGCACCCTCTCGATTTTACTTTGCCGTAGCTATTGAAAGACAAAAATTGCGAAAAAAGTAATAAAAACTGAACTCTCATGTTGACATTGTGATTCCAAACTGCAAATAAGAAGGAGATGTCTACAAAGAATGTAAAGAACAGATATTTTGCAGGTCTCTTCATATTATTCACTCTTCGTTCTTAGTGTTAAATACTGTATTTAAACGCTACAGACTTTAAATACTGTTACCGTATCGCAAGTAAAGTATTACATCATTTCTAGCACATAAAATTAGGAATTTGGTATGTAGCATATCTTGAATTTCTAATTACATATGCATAGTGAAAGATGTATACATACTTCATTGCAGAAACAGTCAAACATAAAACGTCAAAATCTAAATTCTTGAACTGTATTAAATGAATTATATAAAAACTATCACAAAATGTACTATTTAGCCTGTTAAGTAAGTATATTGGCGTTGTAAAATTTTAATTTTTTATTTTGTGATTGTTAATTCCATGGGTTATTTAGCCGCCCAACCGGTATCCTGGTTAACGTCGCTGCCTGCAGTGCCGAAGGGCCCGGGTTCGAGTCCCAGAGAAAGGCATGGATGTTTGTAAATGTATAGTATCGGTGCGGCATGGCAGAATTTTGAATATGCGGCGAGTCCAAAGTCCTCTCGTGTGGTTTGGTGTAAGGGGAGAAGAGTGGGAAACTCTCGGACCCGTCCCCCCCGGGGTGCTATTCATCAAAATTGGATGCGGGACTGAGCTAAATCGCACTGTCCCCTGAATGGTGCTTAAGGTTGTTGCCAACGGCAGGCGTATTCTAGCGCTCCTTGCCACGACAAATTTCGTGGGCTTGGGCTGACTAAGTCGGACAAGTGAGCATAAGCAACAACAATGACATTATTTATTTATTCATTAATTTTGTTAATATCAGTATTATACATTAATGCAATAGTAAATTAAGTTTATAACTTTCTGTAGAGAAAAGTTTTCGATTTCTAATTCTATTAAAAACTATTTTAGCGTATTATTATGTTTCTTAATTAACAGTCCATATACTTTTCATGATATTAACTAAAAATGAGTGTTCTAAGTTTAAAAACTCTCCGAAGAATACATTCCATAATGTCGGAGGTTTGTAAGAAGCATTATACAACGGAAATATTATCGTTTTATATAATCCAGTAATCTTTCGCTTCTCCTTTTCCTTTCTATCCGCTGAAGAAATTTCCATTATCTCACTTTTATCACTCTCACTTTATGACAAAGCAAATTCACTTCATTGAAATATCGTAAGATGGATTTGCATATCATTCTGAACGAATGCAATAAATGAAAGTGTTATCATACTCAGAAATACAACAGAAAGACTTTAACTAGTATTTTTTTTTTTTTTTTTTTTTTTTTTTGAATAGCTTAATAAAAAAAAAATCTGATGTGTACACCACATGACTTCCTTGTACGGAATATTAAATTATATTAAATTATACGCATTTTTTCTTGCATTTCATTTAAACTTATTGGATTGTCGGCGAAGTAGATTTAATTAAAACTTATTAAATCTACTTCGCCGACAGCGCATAAACCACAATAGAATAAATGCATTCTTTAAAATTCTCTCTATTTGTTTACCATAGCGACACTCTGGCGCTAGATATAAATTAGGCGCTAGATAAAATTTATATCATTTAAAGAATAAATAAATCTACTTCGCCGACAGCGCATAAACCACAATAGAATAAATGCATTCTTTAAAATTCTCTCTATTTGTTTACCATAGCGACACTCTGGCGCTAGATATAAATTAGGCGCTAGATAAAATTTATATCATTTAAAGAATAAATAAATCTACTTCGCCGACAGCGCATAAACCACAATAGAATAAATGCATTCTTTAAAATTCTCTCTATTTGTTTACCATAGCGACACTCTGGCGCTAGATATAAATTAGGCGCTAGATAAAATTTATATCATTTAAAGAATAAAATTATCTAATCGTTGCCACAAATATTCAAATATCATAATAAAGCTAGGATGATGTACAAAAGAAATTAAGCAAACAAAACAAAAAAGAAACAGTTTTTCACAGACGATTGAGTATTTCTCATTCAATTAATTCAATTCTCACTTCGCGAGAAGGCAAAAATACATAAAATCTCAAAATATCTGTATTAAAAATTACGAAGTAAACACTTATTTCTCGAAAAAATTCCAGAAAGGATGAAGCATGATTTAATTCGCAATAATAAATGAAGGCGTTATCTTTGTTGTTGCGAAGCTAAGTTTTTCTAGATTGGCAACAAATCCACTAGTCTGCTGTTTCAAATGTAAACAAGCAATGGCCGCCAAAAAAATTATTAGGCTTGCGGCACTTAAATAACTTTAAAATTGTTGATAATTCTAAAAATATTGCACACAGATTTACTAAAGGCATAAAAACCTTAACCGGAAGATAAGAACAACATAATTCAATCATTTTTAAAGCAAAAAATGTACGATTTACAAACATATAAGAGTAAAGAAACTGAGATCACTGAGCCGGGTAACAGAGTGGATATATATATAAATATATTTATATACGTTTGGCGCGGCCGATTGCAACCAAAATACGAGGTGCACATCTACGTGTTATAGCAGTCCTATATACAAAATTTCAACGTTCTGAGGCTACTCGTTTCTGAGTTATGCGAGATACGTACGTACATACATTCGTACAGACGCCAAGAAAAATTCTCTTCAGAATTCATTTTAAAGCAGTTTTATAATTTTTTTGGAGGACACGAGTCTTTTATCCTGTTCTTACGTACAGATATCACGCAAAAACATCGTTAAATTGCATTCGATAGCGGTCGAAATGGATATTTTCGTTGAAATATGCTGCCTGAAACTTCTCGCGATTACAATACAGTCGATTCCGCTCAATTGGGAAACCGCTTAATCGGGACAGCTGCTTATTTGGGACTAATCTCAAAGAACAGATACCAAACTAAGAAGCCAATAGAAAACTTACATGTTTAATTGGGACAACATTCCGCTTAATTGGGACAGTAAATTAAAGATCACAGTACATATTACGAGTTTGTTACGGAGCGTTGTCTTACAGCTTATTGCGCATGCGCTGCCTTACAGCTGATTGTGTATGCGTTGCATCACAGGCGAGCGCAAGGGCGTTCTTATTCAGTTACCATTACACCTCGTACGTGACGACTCTTTCGATTGTTGCATATTTATTCACTCACAATACACATTGCGCGTGAACAGTGCAAAAATTTGTTCAAAAATTTAACCCTTGCCAAAATGCCAAGAAATGATTTGACACTTTCTAGCAAAATTGCGTTGCTAGATAAAATAAAAAGCCAGCCACATAATGCAAGTTATCGCCGGCTCGCTGAGATAAATATGTATTACCAAATCTACCAAAATCTACCATATCGCGTGTCTTACGACAAGAAAGTCAACTGCGTAAGGAATTGGTTTTACAAGGACAAGCAGGAACATCCAAAAGGAAACGCGAGGGAAGGGATCCAGACGTCGAAGAAGCACTAGATCAATGGTTTTTTATTATTAGTGGCAGAGGCGTAAATATCAATGGCCCGATATTGAAGGCGAAGTCAGAGGAGTTAGCTAAAAAACTGGGCCGCAATGATTTCAAAGCAACTGACGGGTGGTTATCGCGATGGCAAACAAGACACAACATTAAATTTTAAAAAGCGCACGGTGAAAAGGGCAGTGCCGACCAGGAAAGTTTCGAACAGTGGAAAACTACGAAAATTCCTACTTTCTTAGAGAATTTTTGTGATGACATTTACAATGCTGATGAAACCGGCATCTATTATCGTGCTACGCCAGACGGTTCCTTATGCTATAAACACATTGCACTGACTGGTTATAAAAAGGCGATGGACCGAATTACTGTGTTATGCTGTACAAATATGTCAGGTACTGACAAGCGAAAGCTACTGATCCTAGCAAAAAGTGCTAGACTTCGATGCTTTAAGGGGTTGAGCATGGAGGGTTTACCAGTGGAGTACCATGCAAACAAAAATGCGTGGATGACTTCTGAAATTTTTCGAAATTGGCTTACTAGTTGGGACCGAAATTTACAACATAAAAAAAGAAAAATTTTGCTGATTGTTGACAATTGTGCGGCACACCCTCATTTAGACAATCTACAAAATATACAGCTGGAATTTCTTCCTCCTAATACCACATCTTTAATGCAACCAATGGACATGGGGGTAATAAAAAATTTTAAGACTTTGTATCGTGGGAAATTGGTTAATTACATATTAGAATCCATTGATGAAAATTTATTAACAACTTCCACAACAGCCAGAGAGATAAGTTAAAAAATTTCCCTTTTGCAAGCAATACAGTTTGTCGCTGATAGTTGGCGAGCTATAAAAGCCACTACAATACAGAACTGTTTTACTAATTGTGGCTTTAAACCCCTAGAAATTTCCGAAAATTTAAGCAAAGAAGAAAATGAGGATACTTTGCAAATTCCTATTTGTATTAATTACGAAGAATTTTCAACAATAAATAACAATTCACCATGTTACGATGATAATGAGAACTGTGAGGATTCATTCGCAGAAGATATTAAATCAAAACATGGAAAATTAGACGAAGATGACGATGATGATGATGAATCACCTGTACCTGTGACTAACCAGGAAGCAAAAAAATGTATTGTCACGTTACAGCGTTATTTTATGCAGGAAGGAAATGAAGGGAGCCCTGCATCCGCACTGAATATCTGCGCTGATTTTGTAGAAAAGAAATGCTACAAAAACAAAAAAACACACTACACTTGACTCATTTTTGTAATTTTAATTTAGAATTTTAGATTCATATTAATTTTAGGTAAATATTAATACATAATTTTCCCATTTGTAATATACATTTATTAAAATTATTGAAAAAATATGTATTGTTTAATTTATTACCGGTTATTGGCCTTAGTTTCCAAAACCAAATAAATTTATTTAAAAAACTGTGAAATTCGCTTAATTGGGACAAAATGCTCGGTCCCGATGTGTCCCAATTAAGCGGAATCGACTGTACTTCCTTTTTACTTCGTACAAAGAAGTAAAAAACATGAAGGCTTTCAGATTTTATATTATGCCTAAAGGGGCACTTTTTTAACGTTTGTGTGTTACCTTTATTTATTAAATTTCATGTTCTTCCATAAAATTCAACTGAACAGCAATATCACAGAATAATTTTAAAAAAGCATGTCTTTAAATTTTCCGATACACAATCTCGCGCGCTGGAGATAAAAATGTTTACAGTGTTGCCATTGCTCGCTTTGAAATCGTTCAGTTTATTAATCAAATATTCGTTAAAGTTGTACAAAATATGAAATAGATAATAAAGCAAATTCCAAATTGGGACTTCCAGATGCCCCTATTCGAGTGGAGACGTATGTTATTCAAAATTTGATGGCTTTAGGTACCGTTGTTGTATCACAATGCGAGAAACATACATATATTTATGCAGATTTTTCATTATGTAATTTCTTTAAATATGCCAAATTTCTTTAAAAATGCCAAAACGAAATTAATAGCGCTTCTGGGTTAACGCCCTTTCGGCTAATAATGTAATTAATACATTAATATGCAACATTTATACATATGAGGCTTAAGGTTTTCAATTTTAAACTTTTGAAAGCAATTGTTTCAGAATATTATACTACGAGAAGGTGCACTTTTTCTTAATTTTAAATTATTCGCTTTCATTTGCTCATTTGAATAAATGTAAGAATGAAATTTTATGTTAGCGAAAAAAGTATAAAAGTAATTATTTTTTCTGTCTCTTTGAGTTGATTAGAATATGTTCGTTGTTGATTTTTATATTTTTATTTATTTGTCTTCGTTCGTTTATTTATTTTATCCTTTAAAATTTCAGTCATTTCGCTTTGCGATTTGATATTTATACTGCAATGCTTTTTTGAGGGGCCAAAGATCATTCATGTTTGAATTTTTGCATAAGATTTCTTCCCTGTCTTATAAACTACAATGCAGTCGATTCTGTAAGACCGCGTGTCATATTTAGTAGCCATTTATTCAAAAAAAAAAATAAATAAAATAAATTCTGGCTAATCAAACAACTAGTCCTCTGATTATTGCTGTTTAGTTGACAGTATGCTGTTTAGTTGGGGAAATGTCTCATTTTAATCTCTCGGCATTTCCAACACCTACAGAACTTAACTTTATAATTATTTAAGACAACTAACATTAATGCCCTGTTTACGAAGATTTTGAAATATATTTTGAACATTTATTTCTGTTTAAGTTTTCCTTTACTTTTTCAGAAGATCATGGCACTTTTAAATGACTTCAAAAGATACTCGTATCAGAAAACATATTGATCAATTCCACTTTTATTTCTTGCAGACACTCGGCTCACTTCTACATTGGAAGTTTCTGTAATTATGTTAATTCACGGTTAATCATATCATATAATAATCTGACCAGATTTTTCAACAATCATGTATATAATCAATACTGACATGTGTGCGTACGCATGTCTGTAACGTAAACCAAATTTTTAGACTTCCATAAAATTATAGCTACTTTTATGACCTTTTATTTAGCTCACTCATAGTTTTTACTGTGAGTGAAATTTTGTAATTGATTTTTAACTTACATCCTGATAAGCTACTGAATTCAAATTTTGTACACGCACTGTTTGTCGATGACAATGCAATGCAGTGAAGTGATTTTTCAAAATTCGATTTAGATTTTTTTTATTTCGTGTTTAAGCGATTTTTTAAACATATCTTCGTTTAATTAACGAACTAAAAGTATTAGAAAATTACTACATGCATCATTGAATAGAGTGGAAAAAAGTCTTTCCAATAAAACTTGTATGAAAATTATAATTTTACTTCCGAATTTTGGGAAAATTTCTGGAAATCGCTCAATTTTTTAGGTTATTTGACGTTATGATTTCAAAATTTCAACGATACTTACGTATGATCGCAATCACTTAAATGATTGAATTCGCCAGATTTTCCGAATATGGACTCCGGCAACCATGCACATAAACATTCTTGAGACAGCTACATTCATAAGAATCCTTTAGTTAAGTAACGTTGCCATTTTCATATGCGGTCTTCTTCTTGTATTCCAAGTTCAAACGGTTTTTATAGATAAACAGTGATATTTTTTACCTTCAACTCAATTTTGAAATATCTTTTGTCAAATTTGTCAGCAATGGAATACACTGCGGTAAAAGTTCTGAAAGAATGTAGTATTTTGTCACAAATCATTAAGGGGAACTATGATGAGTTTACATTTGGTCGATAGCCTGTGCGCAATGCCGAGTTTCTATAACTCTCTGATGTTTTTTAAAGCGAAAACCGACTTCTGTGTAAGTGGGGAGAACAGCGTTAAAAGCATTAGGAAAGGAAAAAAACTTAATGTATCATATAATTTTTATTTAATAATTTGCACTTGATAATGGTTGTTGACTTATGATAATTATCGATAGACCGCCATTGTTTTTAAAAAAATTTCGTGAAGATCGCCAACTTACACCCGATAAGTAAGTTTTACCTCTCCATCTATAAAAAGCCACCAGACTGTGCTGTATTTGCGTTAATACGTAAGTACCATTTCAGTACCTAAAAATATATCGGATATAAAGTTTTTAAATTTTCAAAAATTATAAAGCAAACTTTCCGGTCTCTATTAAAATAAGAATGATAAAAAAATGTTAATTGGGCGATTTTCTACATTTTTTTTTTAAATGTGTCGCAATCTGAAGTAGGCGAGGAGGGAAAAAGCGTTTTTCGTCAAAAAACTGCTTTTGAATTCCATATCTTCACGCACTTAATGACGAATTAGCTATTCATTTCTTTTATTGATAACGCGAATTCGGACTACAAGATAGAAAATAAAATTAAAAAAAAAAAAAAAAAAGGTTTCTATTCAATAAACTTTTATTTAAAATGGATATGATAATTCATGCATTAAAAAAGTAGAAATCTGATTGCAGCTCTATACATTCCAATTTCAGGTTTGCAAGTATTTAATTGACAAGACACTATCAGATGTACTGAAATATGGTTAATGTTTTCTAAAATCTCAAAATTTTTCTCAGAGTTATGCGGTAAAATGGAAGTCAATACCTCATGTGTTTAGTTGTTTATATGACAATCCGAAGAAGTATCCGACTAGCAACCGAGGGATAAAATCACTAAGCACTTATACAGTTCGACCCGTGTGCAAATCTCGCCGCATACGCTAGCTGCGTGGAAGGTTTCGTAGTTTTCCGAACGTGTAACATGAACAAGAAGCAGATTCCATTAAAACATACCTTCCAAAGCCATCTGTCTCTTCAGGCAGATAACTCTCTTGTACTTTGCCATAATCCAAAGAATATAATTTGTCCGGACCGGTTCTAGTATGAATTAAATTCTTATTCTTAATGTGGGATAACGTTTCAGTTTAATTTCCAATGTTGTCATTCTTTGAAACATCATATAATAATAATTGTTCATTTCTTTTAAGTAAGCAGTCGTGTTTTCTTCATCCAACAAGTTGCCATTTTGAAATTCAACCTTCCATTCTGTCATTCATTCTGTCCCTTTTTCAGTTATACCATATATTGTTTGAAATATTTGACTCATATGGTATATATTATTTGAAAAATGTTGTCCATGGACAACATTTTTCAAAGAGCAGTGGATGTTATTTTACAAGTAACAAAATAAGAATATTTTCATACGTAATATTACTAAAGAGAAAGGAATGATGAAATAATTTTTAGGTCTTTCCCATTATAAAACTTATCCATTAACTAGTTTTCTCTGAAAAGACGTCGCCACAGCGAGACAGCATCAGCTCCTTTCGGCCGCTGTAATTTTTTTCTAAATATAAGAAATATATCTCTTAGGCCAATTATTTTAATAAACTAAGGATGAAAGTAAATTACATTTTAAAAACAAGAATATTTTTATAAAAGCCATAATTTAATGACATCATCATAGGAGAATAGCCCATTGTTAACAATGCCCTTTAGGCAATACTTAAGTATATACCTTTCTGTACAGCCCGCCAGCAGCAGAGTTGTAAAACCGCTGCATGGGCGTTTTCATGGTTTTCCGTATGTGTAACGCGTATACGAGCCAGTTTCCCTTCGAAAGCCCTCCACAAAGGCATCTCTGCCCTTAGGCGCATAGTCCTAGTGTTCTTTGCATACTCATCTGAGCCGAAACCAAACCTTTCTGTAGAATACTGGTTGGTGCATGCTGTGCTATAAAAGAAAAAAATTCCATATTTATTTTCTACATCGATACTCAAACATCATATAACGAAACTCTTATTTAATACCATTGGTAGCTTTAAAAAATTAAATTTCGGATTACCGGGGTTACTACTACATTGCACCAAGATTAAGAATTAGATGATTCGTTGGTTAATTGATTAGGAAAAGCACCGCGAGGATTGTACCGATGATGGAAGATATGCTTTCGTGAAAGACTGTCTGAGGAAATACACCGTATATTACATTAACTAAAACAAAGAAATTAAATAAATGAAATAATGTGCAAGAAAGGATTTGAATTATGACATTCAACTGATACACATATGGAGATTTTCTTTGCTTGTTTAGTCCAGATTAGCGATTGATCGATTTTAACTAAGGCAAAGCATGCGAGGTCTATCTGCCAAGACGAAGGACTTCGTGGAGACGTTTTAAAGAAAGCTGACTCTTATTTAATTCTTTACGAATGCGAAAAAATTAACAAAAATGCGCCGTCGTGCAAATGTCTAGAGAGCGCCTTTATGCAGTGACAATGTTAATAGGAAACTGCTTATGGTTAACACTTAAAATGAAGTATTGTTAGCATAATAATATGAAAAACGAAAAAAATTATATTTTATCTTTCAGTTTGTCTAAATGTGCCAACATTTTGTGCTTTTTTAAAACCCCCACTCGAACATATTTATTGAAGAATGATACATATATTTATGTTATAAAAAAAAGTAACACTGCAAGCTAAGCGAAATAATACACTACCATTGGATGCCAAATATATTGTTTAACACTATTTATTATCTTAAAATTAAGAATACATTAATTTGGGCATCTAATAAGTTTGCACCGAATAAGTTGTTGTTAGCGTCGTTTACGACAAGTTTCAAACTGTGATTACAACAGGGCACAAAACTGATATCTAGGGATATATCCAAAATTATTTTCTGCACACCGCTATGTTGTTGATAGTGATATAGCTTAGAGTTTCAACTGGCGAAGCTACAATTTTTCCAAAAGTTTGCAAGAACTGCAGCTCATGCATAAGATCTATACTATTTATATCACTTTGATTTTTATCAGTTAATGCTTTTTGTAGCTTTTGACATAAGTTGAGCTGATCTTGCAAATATATGTGAACGAAAATACCTGATGCCGATGCATATATAAGGGTAGACGCCGGAGCCATAGACGCGTTCGACAAATTGCTTAATCCTTATTTTGTATATACTATTGCAATCGTATTAATTTGTGCATCATTTACCTTTTTTGCGATTTTGTTTGGTGATTGCTTTTTGTTATTCTACATTAAAAAAGGTAAGTGCAGTTACATATTATGTTAAACTTAGGTTAGCTTTTCAGCATAATTACTCGATTTATTTTACATGAACCATTTGTTTATTAATCCAAAAATTATTACCTTTCGAGAAGAAAGGATTGACATATTTACGACGTACCACTGAATTTAAAATATACCTATTTGAGATTTGAAGTGAAGTAAAAATATACAAGGTATCCTGAAATTAAAAATTGTCATTTCTGATTCTTAGCTATACGAAAAGCCGAAGGAAAATGTTTCGTTATGTCATTAAGTCTTAAATACATACTTTAAATTTATTTATGTTATATTTATTTATTTTAATAAACAAAAGAGTATCTCAACCTCCTTGAATTATTTGGTGTTGATCTAATAGTTCATATATTTTCTCAGCGATGGTATAACATATACTCAGTTTTTCAGAAGTAAGGTAAAATATTTCCAACAGTGACTTACCGAGTGTTTTTAAGAAGTGTTTTACGTAATAGTTCTTATAATAGTTATTTTCTACTTTTATTTTTACTTCCACTTTTTATGTCTTCATTTTTCCTCAGATGTCGAAAGAAGAACAGAATAAACTATCTAGGTATCAGAATTTAATGAAGAAAAAGAAAGCAAGAGTAGGACTTAATAAACGGGAACTTTAAAATTACTCATTTTTTCCAAAACAAAGAGAATACCCAAGCTGACGCTATTAGCATGAGTTGTCCATCAATGTCCTCAGCTACCACTGAAAGTACCAAAGGAACCTGATAATCAGAAAAAATTATATAGTGTTTTTACCCTGGAATTAATTTTAATTTCAATGCAGCCGGTCGAAAAAACAGAAGAAATACTAATGACTTCTATAATTTCTGCAGTAGACACGCATTTACCTGTGCGTTATGATTCCGGATTATGCCAAAGTCCAATATTGCTATCCCAAGCTCAAGCCTTAATAGAAAATGGTCCTGAATATTATCAAAAACCTGGTTTCCAGTTTCAGTTTCCCAAAAGACAAAAATGGACATAATTTTTTTTTAGATGTACTTTTGTCGAATCTTGCCAAACAACGAAAGAGTTAAAAGGGATTGGTTGCTAAATTCTGCTGAAAAGAATTCTGTTTATTATTTTTGTTGCAAAATTTTTAACAGTTTCAGCAACGTAAAATTGAGTAGTTCTGAATTTAATGACTGGAACCACTCAAATGAGCACATGAAACTTTATGAAAAATATAAAATACATTTCCGGAATCTATAACTTTGGTCCGATTTCTTAGAACGATTATGAAAGAATAAGCCTGTTGATATGGAATTTCAAAATTTAATATAAAAAACTAAGCACTAGCGCGATGTTATTGAAAGGATTATCTATGCCATTCAGTTTTTAGCCTAACAAAACTTAACCTTCCATGGTTCTAGTAACAGGCATCGGCATCACGTATTTTCACGTTCGAATAAGACAGAAAAGAACACCAGAAACGAACTCCTGCCCTGATTATAACCTTTTGGTCAAATAAAACAGTGTGCTAGGAGGAAGGGGCACTCAGACCTGAGAAGCTTGAGGCTGCACAGGAATACTCAGCAACTCGCATTCCAAGCCCCGTCCTGGAGGGATGGTAAAATCATCTACCATCAACAGAGCCCCAACCCCAGACAGCAGAACGAAGTCATTTAAACAATTCGCCAGACAGACCAGGCCACCAATCCGACCTGCTAACACTACGTCATGGTATATAGACTTCAGCTTTAGGCGCCCCATAGGGGAAACCAAGGATGAATATGCAGTTTTGAGGCTCCAGGCGCCCACTGGAAACCTCAAGCAGTTTAAAGGCTGAATTCGCCAAAGCTACCGACGGGGGTGTTTCGCCCCGGACAATCATGTATATCTGACTATATAGCTCCACCACAATCAACGGAACGGACAAGACAGTACCATATGGTCCCTGTCGAGCCCGAACCAGCCATCGCCAGCGATGACTTCAGTCTTGTGAAGACTGATTTCAAAAACATCCGTGGCCGAGACTGCCTAGGTACAGATTCTAATCAGTAGCTTTCCAGATTTTATCTGAGCTGACCCCCAGGTGAAGTGTTCAAATAAGAGAAGAAGTTTCCTGTCAGGAAGCAGGCTGCGAGACGGACTGCTTGTTTTAATGACTGCCCGGCGCCTTTTTCATTCGGCGCTGTCATGCGTCGCACGACCTCGCACCTATTCTCGGCGTGGGCCTGAAAATAATCTTACAAAAAGCAAATGCTTAGTAAATTCTGTTTTCTGCAATAAATATTTCTTAGAACTTAAAAAAAAAAATTAAATGTTTCACTTTCAGTTTTTTTTCCCCTCTAGGGATTTATTGAGAATGATAAACTCTAAAGGAAGTGAGGACAGGCAAAGCCTGATTGATGACTCCAATAAATCTTCCACACCTAATTACTCATCTATTAATAAAGTAAGTAATTTTTTCCCTGGTTTTTTATTGATTCAGTTTTAGAGTTTATTCCTTAAAAAAGAATAATTTATGTCGGAAATAAATATTTGTTTTCATTTTAATAAATGAACAAACAAGCATACTCTGTATACCAGAACAATATGATAAACAGTGTACCAGAACAAACAGTATCTGAGTGCCGATTATCCGGCTTGCGGATTTTTCGTACGTGACAATATCTACGCACGCACTCAACGTTATGCTCAAGAGTAGTAAAAAGTAAACCCAATAACATTGATACGATCATAAAGAAAGATTCTTTCTAATATAATAGTCAGAGATTTATCTAAATTTAAAGAAGTCGGGGTAATAACTGAAGCTGTATTTTAAAAAAATTGAAAATATAAAATTCTTCTAAAATGTCGATTGGGAAATCAATGCGGAATGGTTCGATTGCGATTCGACTGAGTCGGGCTTTCATTCCTTCAGTGATGCGGATATCGTCTCAAATATCACAAAAACAGAAAAATCTACAGAGTCACACTGAAAATAAAGCGAAGAAGACACTGTCAATTACAGTAGTCCCTAGAGGGCCCACCAGCGGCCGAGCGGTAAAGTCGCTGAACACTGGTAGTTCGGTCCGAGGTTCGAATCCCGCGAACGGGCTGGCTGCATGGGTGTTTTCGTGGTTTTCCCCATGTGTAACGTGTATACGAGCCAGTTTCCCTTAGAAAGTCCTCCACGAAAGGCATCCCTCCTCTTAGGCAGATAGCCCTAGTGTGCTTTGCCATAATTAAATACACCACCACACCACACCACAGTAGTCCCTAGACAGCAGTGACTTCTATGAAAACTCTGTTGCGTTTCGTCGTTCAAAGGAATTTGAATACAATAATAAAATAGTATTTCGAAAAATATGCAGTGAATTTCGATAAATAGTTAATCGTTCTCAAAAATTAAATAAAAATATTGATTTTTTAAAAAATAAATACATACAGTATGCGTATATGGAGTATTATGTTATCTCACTGTTGCGTTACGTTACATTATGCTGTTTAAATATGCTGTTTAAATATGCTGTTTACATTATGCTGTTTAAATAAATGTTTATGTTTATCTAAATTGTTTCCAGTTGCACTGTCAAGTATTGTTATTGAAGCAAGCATTACTCTGTACTAGTGATTTGAAATTCATAGGTTACCAGTAAACCAGCTGCTTACTTGGTCACAGGTGACCATTGGTTTGATGGTGGTCAACGGTATCCTTCCATTTAATTTTATACCGTCTATTTAATTTTATGTATAAAACTCTTCTAAATTTACTGCGTTGCCTCACGCCACTGATTTGTGAGGTGACTTCCAGTAGCCATATGACATCCAAAACCATAAGTTTGGATATTCTTGATGTACTTTGGTTCAATTTTATATTTAAAATGTCTTTTAAATTATCAAAGCACTCTACACTAGTGACCCATTAACTGAGCAGAGGAGACAGCCTCTAGGTCACTAATAACCAACAGCCATTACTGACACCATTGTCTTCCAATCTAAATTTAATTTAAAAATTTAACCAATAGCGTTTAAGTCATTCATGACCATTGAAGGTCTCTTTAGTTTAATTTTATTTTCATAATTTGTCTAAATGATATAATTTTAAAACATTTGATATTTATAACATATCCAGCTGATAATTTTTATGAACATTCGCAGCACTTTTCTATTATTGAAAAAACCTTTCTAACGTAATATATTATTTACCTGTTATTCAACCATTTCGTTTCTTTTTAATGCATAAGCATTACTCTTAATACTCCACTTCATCCTTTCTCACTTCAGGTTTTCTCCAAGTGGCAAGTCTTCTCTCTCTTCAGGCTTTTGGGAGTTGATAAAAAATCGTGCCAGTCCTTACGTTTTCTTTCCTTCTGCAGATTTTTATATAAAAAAAAATTATAAAGAGTGACAGTTCGGCCTTCCCTCCCCTTGCCGTTTTTTCTTTTCAGTATACTTGGCGCAGATACGGTTACGATTGGGGACAAATGTCCAAAGACAAAGGCTGGACGAAATGATAACATGTGCTTTGCTACGTATTACTAATTTCTTAAAAATATTTTCATACTATATTATATATTACTACTAACGACATTAACGTGCATCTAAATAGTGTTTAAATACGAAATTTAAAGAGTGAAGAAATCATTCATACTTATTGCACAGTCGCTTGCCCTTCAAGTTTTTACATTAGCATCGCTTTTGAATAAGTAAGGCTGAAATGGAAGCTTTTTTATCTACTTCATACTAAGAGACCGAAATAAGACGATTTTCAGAAACGCCTCATCTGGGAAAGCCTGAAGTGAGACAAAGCCAGCGCTGTTTATTTTCTATTTTTTCTTAAAAGCTTTTAAAATCCTGTAATTTTAAGCAATGGGAAATAATTAAAATATTCTTTTTTTTTTCTGTTTAAAGTTTTGTTTGCTCTAAAACAAATTCATTCAATTAGTTTTAAGTTGATATGGTCAAAAGTTCGTTCCCAGAATGGGTATCATCAATTCAAGGTGTATATAATATTTTTAAGGAAACATTTCAAATGCATAATCAGGTGTTTCATGGAAAGAGTAATATTTTCTGTTCCTTTACAAATAAAATATCTTCAATATTTTAATTAAAATTTACGAAATCTCAAGATACGAGAACTATGTTTTCAAAGAATGGGTTATCAAAAAAGAAAATTGAAAAAAAAAAATTGGTGTTATGGCCTTTCTTTGACTGTACGTTGGGACTTAAATGTTAAATGTCAAGTCTACAACTATTTTTCTGTTTACATGTTTGCAAGAAAACTGCTGTGATTATGTGATGAATCGATTTATCTCTCTTTCCCGTCCTTGTCCCCCTCTTTTTTTTAATGTACACGTTTTATCTACTTTTTTATCGAGCAAAATTGCATTATTTTTATTGAACAACAAAAAAGTATTTTTAGTTCATGTTATAAGGGTGTGATAATGTTCTATTCAAAAAGATAAGACTAGTAAAGGCGTAGGTCTTTATTTTTTTTGATAACTTAAGGAAATTTGAAGAAAAGTAAACATGTGTGCACATTTCTCAGCAAAACCAAATTAAAATAAAGAATTCTAAATATTGAACTGATCTGTAGTAAACTGAAATGTCATAGACTGGAGTATTTTTGTATTACTACACATTGGAATGGATTAGTCAAAAGAATTTGACTCGTTGGTCCTTTTTATTTTATTTTAATAACATCGGTAAACCAGCATTTAATGGGATTTAGACTTCGTTGCTCTCAACTGTTGAAAAATTCCTTGTTTCACGCAAGAGATTTGTCGATTTTACTTGCATAGTGATTGCAAATCAAGTTCGGGATATTTTTAACGGAATCATTGCAACGTAGATGGTTTGTCATCTAAAGAAGATAAGATCCAGAGTTGCATACATGGCGAAATTTTATTTTAAATGACAAGCATATTTCAAGCACGACTCCTGCAAGCTCAAAGTCGAAAAAAATATCATGATTATTAAAATTTTGTAAACATTGTCCAATCCAGTTTACCGATATCCTATACTTAATACTCATTTTCATTGGTCCGTGTAGAAACGCATACATGCAATATCAAATTATTCCCTATACAGGGTGTACCGCAAATGTTGCGACAAACTTCTAAGGGAGGTAGCGCACATCATAAGGATTAAGAATAGCAGAGAAACCCATGCCCGAAAATGTCAAAGGTAAGTGGTAGCAGAGGTGGAATTGGAAAAGAAATAAGAGTGATTAATTTGAAACATTTATTGGACATAAATACAAATGGTATACGACAGTTTAAATGTTACAACAGATGCTCGACGTTTGTACCATCAGACGCCAAACATGCCTGACACCGACGGACTATTTATTGCTGGACATGTTCACCGGGGGTTTCTTTGATTGTAGCGGCTGCGTAGGCGAGTTTTGCCAGGAGATCCATTTCAGACACAACAGGATCGTGATATACGACACTTTTGATGGTACCCACAAAAAGAAATCAAGGTTCGATAAATCCGGTGAGCGTGGGGGCCAGGGAACCGGTCCACTACGCCCAAACCATCGATGCGGGAATGATCTGTTCAAATGGCTAAAATGAGTAGTCCAAAATGAGTAGTGGCCTCATCAAGTTGGAATCACATGTTGCGCCTCACATTTGGTGGAACATTGTTTCAAGGAAATCGGGAAGAACCTGCTCCAGAAAGATCAAATAATTCGTGGCATTCAAATGGTCCGTCGGTGTCAGGCATGTTTGGGGTCTGATGGTGCAAATTTCGAGCATCTGTTGTAACATTTAAGCTATCGTACACCATTTGTATTCATGTCCGATAAATGTCTCAAATTAATCACTCTTGCTTCTGTTCCCATCTTCTACCTCTGCTACCACTTAGCCCTGATATTTCCGGGTACAGGCTCCTATGCAATTCTTAATCCTTACGATGTATCCTACCTCCCCTAGAAGTTTGTCGCAACATTTACGGTGCACCCTGTATATCACTACAATTCCTTGATTTATGAAAATATTTCGTAAAAATTCTTTTTTAAAGTAGTGCGTGTTATATTTTTCTCCAATTTTTTCATTTTCAACGTTTAAAGCGTTTTTCCAAGAGAAATAGACGAAATATGAGTGACAAGTGAATGAAATACAGTATAGTTTAGCTGTGTAAATTTCGTTCATCACGATTCAAGTTGCAACATCACATAAAATATGATTCACAATGTAAAATCATCTGTTGTTGAACTAATGAACAGGTTCGGAAATTTAAGAACGGAAAGTAGATCTGGAATCCTCCTGCTGTTAAGGCAAAAATGGAAAAGATCATACATGTAATGAAATTTGCAATAACAAAAATTATTTAGGGAAATTTAACTTCTGAGAGTAGAGGCTATTTTTAACTCATTCAATACTTTCGCTAAGGTAACAGCTAGTAATTTCTTAAAATACTGTATTAAAGAATATTTTGAAGTAATATTTTTGCTGTATTGTATATATGTGTTTGCTTAAAACGAGTTAGATAATTGTTAATTGTAGTAGAAACCTAAACCTGGTGTTTTTGTAGCATAAATATCCTCGATTTAACGATATCTCTGCTGTAATGATAATTTTCATTAAACTTTCAAAACTTCATAGATAGAGGTTTTATGGTATATAGCAAAATTAAATAGTCCAGTAACTTCTTTCACAAAACTTGTTAGCTAATGAAGATATAGTAGTTCCTTTAAATATTTATTTTCCCAACAGAAGAAACAAACATTATGTTGAACGTAATGATAATGCACAAGTGAGAAAAACTAGTTACATGTCGTAGATAAATAAACTGTATTTTATAAAATAAAATATAAGAAAATTATAAAATAAAAATATGCAGAAATAAAGAAGTATTTAATTAGATAGATTATCATATTAATATTTAATTACCGTATTATTCCGGCGTATAACTCGCACCTGTAATTTCAGACTACACTTTTTAATTTTTAAGCATCTTTGCAGTATAACGCGCACCCTTTTCTTTGCGAAGAAACCCGAAAGAAACATATGCGATGCTCTTGTCTTTTGAAGTCATTCATTGAAGATTTTCCCCAGACTTTCAACGATGGTATAAGAAACTGACAAGAGGAACAATATGTATGTGGATGAAATGCTTGAAGACGTAAATAATTCTTCGTAGAGGGTGGATTGTATTCAATGCAGTTGTTCATATATCGATCTAAAATTTCGAAAAAAGGGGAGCATAATTTGAGATAAAAGTGCTCTTCTGACCCGAATGAATTCGTGGAATTAAGATATTTTCTCTTTTCGTGGTCATTTAAAGTTGGGATTTTTAAGTGAATGTTGAAGAATTTAGTAAACCGCATTTAATTGAAATACAGTTGATCTAGTATTCCTTTTAGTAGGAAATATGGCTCCTGCCAAACGAAACAAATACAGTGCTTGTTTCAAATTCAAAGTTATTCAATATGCGAAAGAAAATGGAAATCGTGCTACAGAAAGGATGTTTGGTATTTGTGAAAGTCCCATTAAAGACTGGAATAAAAATTAAATCACAATAAATGTGCTCTGCATGAAGAATAATGAAATGATTTAGAAAAGAGTGTTGCTAACTGGGTCCTAAAAGGTCGCCAGAATGGATTAATTGTAACACGAAACAGCGCACGTTGCATATTTATTTGCCTAAAAATGGGAAAAAAAGAAGCAGATGAAAGTAAAAATTTTAAAGTAAATTTGGGCTGGTGTGATCGATTTATGGCAGAGAATTATTTAGTTCGAGGGGGAAAAAGTTTCACAAACACTTCCGAAAGATGTGGACAACCAGCTGATAAATTTCCAGAAGTATGTTATTGAGTTATGAAGGCAAAAAATTATTTATTCTCACATACTAGAAATATGGTTGAAACTTCAGCAATGTTTTAAGGTCAACCAGCGGCCGAGCGGGAAAGCCGCTGAGCACTTGTAATTCGGTCCCTGGTTCGAATTCCGCGAACGGGCTGGCTGCATAGCCGTTTTATTTAGTTTCTTTTAGGAAGTCCTCCACGAATGCATTCCTCCCCTTAGGCAGATAGCCCTCGACACTGCTTTGCCATAATCAAATAGATCAAACCAATGATATTTATATGATATGATAAATAAAGTAATTAATGCGAAAGGAATAAAAACTGAAAATACACATCAAGAAAAATCTCCAAAATACAGGTCCAAAAAATGAAAGGAATAAACACATGAAAATACACGTCAAGAATAATCTCCCCTCACCGCACTGCTTTCCTACTTAGCAAACGATGGCAAAATTAAAACGCATAGTTATTTTTAAAAGAAAGACGATGCCGAAATGTAAAAAATGTATTTTAATTCATGATGTGTGTATCACTAAAGCCTTCAAAAAAAATTTTAATCGACAGTGGAATACGAAACGATAGAAGCGAAAAAATCTTTTCAAAGGGAGGCTAAATGCGTCATGCCGGTCTAGACATAGTGTGTAAATGGGTAATATAAGCAAGGAATGAAATAAGGAATAACCTGAGATAATTCAAAAGCTACACTTAAAAATGCAGTTTATTTAACAATCTAGATGGAACGGATTATGATTATTTATGCATGGATCAACGTAACAGTGATGGTGAAGATGAAACAGAATTCGATGATGTGCTTGAAGATATAACAGAAGACGAATATGGACGAACGTTTCACATTCGATAATAATTTCATTATCGATTTCATCGAATAATGAAAGTTTTTAAGTTCATAAGCTATGCCATTTCTTTTAAATAAACAGCATTTAGGTACATTTAGAAATCTAAATTTGTATACTCATTTTTCCTTATTTTTAAAACTATAATTTTTATACCCGGAGTGTAACGCTTAATCCTAAATTTCGATCTTATTTCTTTCAATAAGAATGCGCGTTATACGCTGGGATATACTGTAAGTATCTATTAAAATTTCTATGCAAAGTATGCATGCGGTATTAAACGAAAACGTTACCCCGAATCACGTTAAAACGAAAACGTTACCCCGAATCACGATTCACAAACAGACATCCAGTCCGAGAATCACACATAGAATCGCAGCAACTCACATAATTCCTCTCTTCATGTTAAGCCTCAGGACGGAATAATCTATGCACACAGTTTATCAAACGCTTATTTGAAAGATTTGCGGTTAAATGCTCAGGTCGTTTAAGTGTAGAATATTTACCAGTAAAATGATCGCTACTCAAAATTTCAATAAACGGAATGTTCAGCTTTCTAGCGCTGGAGATGTTAAGCCCATCAAAATTGTTATTCGGTTGTTACAGGTGGTGAAACGGTTATAAGGGTGGGTAATCCACATAATGGAAAAACATTCTTGCAATAAATGCGGAGAATACATTTTGCAAAATCATTTCGGTTATTCTTGTGTATGTTTCTGATCCAATTATGCTTACATTTAGTATTTGTCACCTGTGACATATGCTTTTTCTACAAACGTAGAATCAAAGCGCCAAAATTCCAAATTATTTATTGTGTAAAATATATTTTTATGAATAAACAATGAAAAGATTCTCTCACATTCATTTTATATACTAAATACCTATAATAGCTTGCGCACATAAGTCTATAGACGAATATTGGGGAGCGTACGAAATATCCTTTACCAACAGGTGCAGATTTTACTCATTGAAATCATTTAATAACTAGAAAACGAATAACTTTTTTTCGAGATTGGTAAAATGATGCATACATTATATAATTTCTGAGTAATTAAAAGAATTTTAGCAATATTACGTTTCTGTTGGTAAGCCGAACGGGAAACACTAGGATAACTGTTCATTCATCTCTAGGTTGGCTCACTGCGGCGTATTTCTATTTCCTTCTTCGGGATATTTGCCGGCTTACGAAATCTTGACAAAACTATGATAAAAATAAATACGCCTTCTATGCATAGAGGGAAAGAAAATATCTTATTCGCAATGAAGAAGATTTTGAAGTATCTCTGTATGCTCATTAATGTTACAAAGTTTTACTTGAGGCTGCACATTACTAAAGAATTTCTAGGGATTTGACTCAACATTTTACCTAAACTGGATACTCTTCGAAATCTAATTTATGGTTTTAATGGTTTATTAATTTAGTTGATTTGATTTTGGCAAAGCACTCGAGGGCTATCTACCTAAGGGAAGGATGCCTTCGTGGAGGATTTTCTAAGGGAAACTGACTCGTATACACTGTATATATGGGGAAAACCATTGAACCGCCCATGCACTCACTCCTCTCACCAGGATACGAGCCCCGGATCAAACTACCAGTGTTCAGCGATTTACTGCTCGATCGCTAGCGGGCTGTACAAAATCAAAGCAATGCAGTTTTAACAGTGCAGAAATTTTATTTAAAATATTTATGCTAGGATGCTAAATTAATCAACAGTAATAGAAGTTACCGAGTTAAAAACAGTTTAGTTTAACAGCACGAATTAACAAGAAGAATACATTAAAAGTAACATGTGTATCTCATGATACTCCGATACGTATGTTACATTTTATCGTACACTATTGTAGTATACTGAGAGTTAGTGTGTAATGTACGAATTCTGGATTGGTAACAATAAAAGCAGCTTTGTATGCAAACTGAGTAGTAAAAGTGATTTTACCAACATGTTGCTTCATTAGCCAAATTCGAAAGCATCTATAATATTTTAAACTTTCAATAAATGTTTCATTGTAGATAAAAACAATTTTCGAACACATGAAAGCTAGCAGTTTTACTTAATTTAAAATAAGACGATTTAACTTTGTCTTCTTTTAGGGAGGAAGTTATATAACTAGTAAATTATTTATAACTGAATGAGAGAACGGAGATCTAATAATCCGTCAATTACTCCATCACCTGTCAAGGAAACATTAAGTTACTTAATTGTATCTAAATAAAGAAATAATCTAAAGTAAATCTATCACTTAAAGGGAAAAAAGTACTTTTATCACAAGCATGGTCCTTCTAAATTAATTACTTTTAACTTAACACATAGTAGCATTTTAATTCTCAGTCAATTTAAAATAAGATTTATAAAAAAAAATTTGAAAATAAGTTAACTCAATATTCTTTAAAATATAATACTAAAAAAAGACTCGTAGCGGCGAAAAATGTTTCTAAATGATCAGAAATAAATGAATCAGAAAATGCAACTGAAGATGCTAAACAGACCAAGATTTTTTTTTGCATTTCATCTTTCCTTCAACTTTTTAATAGCTGAATAGTATATATCTATATATCTGGCTTATGTCTGTACTTATCAGAAACAATGTAGCAATACAACGTGCAATTTTTACTCTGACAATCTCAAAATGCAAAACAGGCAATACTGCTGAATCATGCAAAGTGTTTAATCAATCGATAAAGTGAAACGAAATCAGCAGTATTGTTGAGCTAACTGTTTGAAATAAATGTATTATTTCCTTAATTGTGTACCAAAAACAATGTGACAAATACAAAGATTTCAAAATAGTGTATTTGCTCCTCAACGATTTAATACAAGACGTTTCTATACTTTTTACTCAGTTTCATGAAAATCATTTCTCGCCACTAGAAATGGCATTCCATTTTTTTCTTTTCAAAAATTGTCCAAAGCCAAAACTGAAATTTAATTTCATTTGAGTAAAAAGAATGAATAAGAAGTTAAACATAACTTACATAACATCTTATATAACCTAATAGACAAGCCTCCCCTTCTTAAAATCTCGATGTAAGGACACCTGCTTGTTTCATAATCTTTTGCTTTGTCATAAATATTTTATCTTCATGAAGTTTGAGAATTCATATCTCTAAATTGGCGATAAGAGAACTTAGACCCTCATGCGCGCCTCAGAACTGCAAAACGACGTACAAGCAGCATCATGAGGCAGAAAAGCGGGGATTTGAACCATTCGCAAACTTCAGTCCAAGCAATATATACAGTGGTATGTTTAACTCTCTTCAAATATAAGTAATGTTTTTTTAATTCATGTTATACATTAAAAAGCTGCATATTATTTTTTAACTAAATCAAATTACACATCATATATTTTTGTAACAATTATTTCATGAAATTTAATTTAAAAAAGTAATGGTAATAAAGTTTAATCATTTCCTTGTTCCTTATCCATAATGTACAATATAAATAAAAAAGTGAGGTTGATAAAGTAACGTCCCATGTTCGGCTGTTCAATTTTAAATACCGTTTACCTTTGAATTAAAGTTGGACTGTCGTTAAGTGCGTAATGGCAGTTATCTTGTAGACCGCGATGTTTTCTTGCTAGTTAGAAACTTCATGTTATTGAATGAATCTATCACACCGACCTCTAACTATTGTAATAGTATTATTCTGGTTATACTAAAATGACAAATCTTGGTAGGCAGTTATCTCGCTATTACTTGAAATAATTTGGAGTTTATTAAAAATAATTTTCAGGTTTTCTTAGAATGGTAAACTCACTCCTATTCTTTTCCTTTTTCCTTTTATTTTTAATATTAAGTATTATTAATTTATACCAAAGGTCGGCAAGCTTATTTTCGAACGGGCCAAACAGTACAATTCTAGGCTCGGCGAGTCAACAACAACAGTTAAAAAAATTAGGAAGTAATGTTTTTACATAATACCACTTAGGGCTGCCAATGAAGCGGGAAATTTTAAAAGTCTAGTATTTCATTTTCTGCTCACGAGAGGGCGTAGAGGTTTTGGGTTATTCTTTGATGTTTAATGTTTAAATATGAAACAGTGGTCCGATTTACAGGGCACTTTCTGCGTAAAATCATTTTATAAGAATGGTGACTGAGTGACTTTAGTCGATAATGGAATGATAAAAACCACATGAATTGTATGAAAAAAAAGCCATTACGTAGTCCGAAAGTTATGGTGTGGTGCGCACTTTCATCATCTGGCATTATTGGGCCATATTTGTTTAACACGGCAGAGGAAACCCTACAACTATTATTGCAGACTACTGCACACATATGGTCAGAATATTTTTCATTTAAAAACTCGTTAGGTTTCCGAAAATTATTTTTTTTTTCAGCAGGATGGGGCCGCAAGTCCTACTACTCGTGTGTCCATGGCTGCTTTAAGAAAATTCTTTCCGAACAGACTCATATCCAGACATGGTGACCTGCAAGATCCATATATTTGTCCGCATGCCACCTTTTTTCTTTGGGGATTTCTGAAGGGATTTTTCTTTGGGGATTTCTGAAGGATTTTTGAGAATTCTTTCTGGCTGTGCATTCATATACCGCAAACCAGACCGGAATTAAAAACGAATATCACATAAAAAATTGACATACTCCGTCGAGTTATGGATAATTTTCGATCAAGATTAAAAGAATGTTTGCGCAGAAATGGGTCTCATTTGCGCGGTGTTATTTGTAAAACGTAAAATGGCATGCTTTACTCAACTCAGATCTATATAGAAAATTCGGATAACAAATTTGTCATGAAGAGACTGTGTACTTTCAAAATTTCCCGTTTCACAGACGGACCCTGTATTTATACATATTTTGCTGATACGCAGACTATTCATAGAAGCTAATTCTTCACTCATTTCAAACTCAGTATTTATTTATCCCTCGAACAAAATGAAGCAATATTAATCCGGTAGATTCTATACCGTAACCTTATTGACATCCAGCTTATATCAGTATATTAGGTTATTACTAATAGACCGATAATATTGTTAAATGAATAAAATACAGGATAATATTAATAGTTTTAATGTTTACCCGAACTCAGTTAAATTTTAAAATGTTGCTAAATTGTTTGCTGTGTCTTATATGAAACAAGACCAGGGGACTTTGCACAAGGAGGGAAAGAAATATTTATGCACTTGGGGGGTGTAGTTTGAAAATAATATAAAATTGCGTGAAGGATTTTAGGTACTTAAATATTATCTCTTCGACCATAAACGTTGATGACGATACCACCAAATTTGCGCCCAGTTGTTCCCGCAAAATTCTGAGCTGCACTTCTGTCAGAAACTCATATATCAAAAAAATTGGTTAGTCTGTCTGCATAATCCACTAAATAACCATTGCTGTGGGCGTATTCGATTCGCTTTGAATTTGAGCTTTGTAAAAGGAGAGGTGATAATTTCCATTGCACTATTTCAGAAACTCACGGAAAAAATAATGAACTGCAAACACATCGAAGCCAATATAAGAAATTAAAACCTATTTAGAATACACTAAAGGTTAACGTAGTTAGAGTAAGGAGGTAAATATCGATACATTTGTATGACTGCCATTCTGGAGACATAATAAGACTATAGTTTTCATTTTGCGATTTTGCGTCGAATCACTCTGAATGTTTATTTCACTTTTCAAACTGTTGCTACCAAATATTATCGCTCTCTATTATATTTAGAGAAATTAAATAATGAAGAATCTGTATGAATGTATATTTCTCGCACTGTAAAAAAGCAACGGTAACTAGAGACATCAAATTTTGAATAACGTAGTCCTCCACTCGAGTATGCGCATCTGGAAGCACAAATTTGGAATTTATTTTATAATCTATTTCATATTTTGTAAAACTTTAACGAATTTTTGATTAACAAACTCAACGATTTCAAAGCAAGTAGTGGCAACACTGTTGGGAATAAAACATTTTTATCTCCAGCACGCCAGACAGTCTGTCGGAAATTCTAAACATATGTTGTTTTTAAATAATTTTAAGCCCGATGTGGCGTTTGCCCAAATGCTCTCGAAACTTGTTTGTGTCCGTAAATGAAAAAAGATATTTAATAAATCATGGTAACACACAAAACGCTAAAATGAGCACCTTTGGCGTAATATAAATTTAAGTTCCGTGGATTCAAATAAAAGTAAATTTAGCTACCAGTCTCCTCTACCCAAATCGAGTCCTCAGTTATTGAATTCGTAAGACGTGAGAGCATTAGTGGTCACGTCAAATTCTGTTTCCGGTGAACCGACTGGATGAGTAAGCCTCGGCCCATTTGTAAAATACACAAAAAAATGAGTGTTCTCCATGTCAGCATCATTTGTTTTAAGCAGTGATTCTTTACAATAGTGAACCCAGATAAACAGACTGGCTGCATGGTTCATTTTCGTCCTTTTCCTCATAAGTAAGGCGAATACGAACCACTTTCCTTTAGAAAATTCTCCAAGAAGGCATATCTCCCCTTGGCTAGAAAATCTCCCCGAAGACATCCCGTCTTTTAGGCAGATAGCCCTCGCGTGCTCTGTCATATTCGATTAACCCCGCCCAACCCTTCTTTCTTCTTAAGCAGACAGCCATCCTGTGCTTTGCACACTCAAACAAACAAAAAAAAAAAAACAAAAAAAAAAAAAAAAAAACCTTACTTTTTAAGCAGTGTGGAATTATAGCAAAGCACTTCGTTACCTATTAATTTACCACCCAATCTTGTCAGTTTTCTACAGCAAAAATGCACCCGGTTTAGTTATATGGCTTGGTCTCTTCAGTGCCTAAAGAATACTAAAGTTTTATTGAAAAAAAGAATCACCGTTTAAACTTAGTTAGATTTCAACAGCTCCTTGCTGGGCATCCCCTGAGCGAAATCATCAATGTTCCGTGATTTCACGCTGATTATGTGATATTATTAAAACAAAGAAATTTATCAAAATATACAGCGATATCAAAAACATATCTAATATCAAATTATATTTTAAAATAATTTCTTGGGATATTTTTTCTTTTAATGCTTTTCAGTGACAAAATGGTTTGTTATTTCTGTAGTTTTGAGCTAACCGCGAGATGGCGCTTACTTTTTTGGGGTAGAGCCCATTTCTACGCAAGTTGGAAACGGGGTAAAAAGAAATTCTGAAATTTTTCAATGACGTAATCTCGGAGCGTTCCGAGTTCTTTTCCGCTTAGTTTTAAAAACAAGGCAACTTAATCAGCTGGAGCTTCTTGTAAAATTAGAAATGAATCTCTTAAGGGAAATGCACTGAAGTTAAAATGCTTTGCATAACACTGCGTTTCACTATTTTGGGAACCTAACTGATCGAAGAGCTTTTTGTGTGACTATGATGAAGCCCAAGGTTACACTAAACGTAAGATATCATTGTTTATACTCTCTGAAGGTTTAGTAAAGCAAACATTTAATTGTTGCACTTGTTACGTATGCTTTTGTTCATTCACAAATAAAGACAGCGTTTAAGTTTCTTACGACGATGATGTGAAAAGAAATAACCTTAATGTTTATAGAGAAAACAGCAACTACTTACAACTTTCTTGTATTATGTAATCATTTAAAGGTTCTGTCATACTTGTAAACATTTCGGATTTGTATTCAATGCATTGTATTTTAAGAGAGTTTTTTTTTCCTTTAATTAGCTACGTGCTTAGAAGGCTGTATGAAAAAGTAAAAGCAATTTTTCGCGACATTTAAAAATGTAAATATTTAAATGTTATAATTATGATAGATGGATTTAAGTAAAAACTTTACCTTTGCTTAAGAATAGTTAAGCATAAAATTTCGAGCATAATTTATTAATACTATTAAACTTAAAATATTTCCTTACTGACACGTACTGCATTATTATAATTTAGGTATTTCAATGGGTAAATTAAGAAATTCTTTTTGAAATACCTAAGCATCTCATCCGTCTCCTTAGGCAGATAGTTCTCGCGTGTTTTGCCAAACGTAATCTTTAAGATACTTAAATCTAATGACATTAATTTTTCACTAGTTATTGAAAGAGGAAATTGTAAACTGTCTCTTATAATTTTTTATATCTTCAGTGTAGTTATGAGATTAAAATATAAATAATTTCTTTCTCTTCTACAATGAATATTTTCCAAAGAATTAGTTCTTCGATAAATTAATTTTTGGTAAACTTACTTATGAACACTTCCTTTATTTTTAACTTTTCGTTATATTTTGTTAATATAATCATCTTTAAAACTAAATTTTTTGCATTTATCCAAAATATTTTCTCTTATTTTCTGTGAAGTTTCTTTTATTCTGGTCCACCAGCGGCCGAGTGGTAAAATCGCTGAACACTGGTAGTTCCGACCTGGGTTCGAATCCAGTCGAATGGGTTGGCTGGCTGCATGAGCGATTCGTGGCTTTCCCCAAGTATAATGAGTGTACGAGCCAGTTTTCCTTAGAAAGTCCTCCACGAAGGCATCCCTCCCTTTAGCCAGATAGCCCTAGTGCTTTGCCATAGTAAATTAAACCAAATATTTGTTTGTCTGTTTAATTCAGTACGATAAACGTATGAGGTCTATGTAAGATTTTTCGCTTTCTTGCAGTATTAAATTCCGCGAAGGCATACATAAAATTTTAAACTGATTTGCTTAAAGAGGCTATTAAGTTCAACTCATAATAATGATTTATCATTCGAATGCATGAGATAAGTTTGCCTGAGATAAGTTTGAAACCCGTATAACATACTATTTGTAAAGTTACACAAAATATCTGAAAATAACATTTCTATTGCATTTTAAGTATGAAATCACTAAAACTAATTCAGTTTTTATTTTTTTAATTAATTTCTAAAATTTCGAAACTAATTTGAGGCTTCTTCTAGCCTTTCACTTGAGGCAAATGCTTCGCTTGCTTCCTGTCGCAGTTCTCGTCATTTATATTGAATGCTTATTATGCATGTTATGTACACGATCACAATGCTATAAAGAAATATTAATTCATTAGCCCGCTATAACATTATACTGTCACGTTACATACGTGTTTTTAGAAACAGTAAATGTATTATGTATTTTTGAAAAATACGCACACAAATATTGGGATGAAACATAAGTATTGGCCTTTTTTTAATTTTAAAATTTTTATTTTAACAAAAAAAAAAAAAAAAAAAAAAATTAGTCAATAATATCCGAGTTTCTAGATTTTCCTCATAGACCTAAGATGTCGAGTCATAGTCATTTGGCTACATCTCATTCGTTCGGCTAATTCTCGAGTGGTTTGACGCGCGTCTTCGACCAGAAGTTGATTTAAACATTCCTCATCAGACTCATTTGGTCGCCCGGAACGAGCAGCGTCTTCGAGGCCGAAATTTCCATTTTTGAATTTGGCAAGCGAACTGGCAGTCGAATTTGGCAGTTCGTTCAGGCATTGCACCTTCTCCATACACTTCATAAATCTCTCGGGCAGCTTCAGCATTGGCGCCTCAATTAAACGCAAAAAGAAGGTGGTGTCGAAAATACTTATTTTTGTAGATTTGACACTCCATTTTAATGTCTGAAAAATAACAAAAATTAGAGGGACAGATTCTCTTTCGAATAACACAAAACATTTTGCTTTTACGGCGTAATTTTAAACACAACATAAACGGCCATTACTTATGTTTCAACACAATACATATATATATATATATATATATATATATATAAAGAAACACAATAATAGGCTAAAAATTAAAAACCAATTAAACCCGTCCTGCGTTATAGCTGCAGGATTGAAGTAAAATAAATTTAAAGCATCTAAAGTTAACATTAAATTGGAATCAAAGCAAGGCGATTCCTCAACTATATTAATAATTGCAATTGTGTATAAAAGGTTAATATAACCGTGTATAAGAGGCATATATATATATATATATATATATAGAAAGCCCGGTGGTCTACGAAATGACCGCTGTTTTAGATATTTTAAATTGTAATTAAATTTAAATTAATTGCGTTCAGTTGTAAACCATTTCAAAAACAGATGACTGCTAATGCAAACAAATGTTCACGTTCCCCCTGACACGCTCAATTTGCTTTCAGCTGAAAATTCAGTTTAAAATACAATGTCGAAATAAAATCGGGCAAAATTTTAAACTCTTTACGCGAAAGGGTATTTAGCATAGGAGTTTGAGTAAACCTACCTGATGAGATGGACTACGCGCAACTCGTTAGTTTGTTTCCTCTCCTTTAATTTCTCAACGTTTACAAGTTTCTAGGTAATTCATTTGTAAATATAGTTAAATGTATAATAAGCAACAATTGTATGAATTAAAAACATTTAAATGTTCTTAAATACTATGATAATTTAATTAAAACAATTATAGCTGCATGTATGGTATCAGTGTATATGGACTATTTAAATGCCATGGCAACTTCACTCCATTGGCTAGTACAGTTACGCAAGCAACCAATAAACTATCGGCAACAAACAGACACTTAAGCCGCTTATAATAAAGATATATTTCGGCATGTACGTGTATCAACCTCTTTAAGTTTAAATGTGATATCACAGCATTCATAATTTGCAATATAATTTAAAAAAGCACGTATGACAAAAACGCTACTCTTGCAGAGGGCGTTCACACATTTTTGTAATGATTTTGATTTTTTCCGAGAATTTAAATATTAATTTTAAAATATAAACGTGACTGGCATCCAATTGGAATAAGGTTTAGTTATCATATGCAGCATTAAAAATATTCTTTTCTTTAAAATGTAGCTGAAAAATAAACAACGGAGCGAAGGCCATATTTTTGTGGTTCCCGAAAAAAATTATTTAGTTCAATTATTTAAAAAAGATGTGAAAAGCATGGTTTTTAACATTTCTATGCGTAAAATAAGTGAGCTAATTAATATGAAAGGAAAAAAATGTCAAAGTTTACATCTGACCGAGAACAAGACAAAAAAAAAAAAAAAAAAATGCATACCAAACAAAGGTACGTACAACTGTTATTAAATCTTATGATTATTGACATCTTATGTTTTAAAGGAAAATACAGCCCCCAAAGAGTTATTTATTGCAAAATCTTTAAATATCTCTGTAGGAACTGTGAACAAAACTATAAAATCTTATTTAAAGCTAATCAAAACAAAACAAAAAAAAAAAAAAAAAAAAAAAAAAAATGATGTTCATCGCCAAACGCCGAAACATATTGCTCAGCGTAAGACTGTGTGCGGATTGCTGTATGAAAATTATTTGGCTGGTGAAAAAATGGAAATTTATAGTTACAATTGATAAGTCTTGGATATACTTACGTGATTGCAATAGAAAAAGATCGATTTACCACCGAAAAAGAGGTTTATATGTTGGTTCAGAGAAAACAAGGAAAGTTTTTCTAAAGGTTTTATGGTTATTACTGGATTTTCTTATAACGGAAAACTTAAAATAAGGAAAGTGGAAAAAATATCAAAATTAATTCGGATTACTATCAGAAATGTGTTTAATACCTGTTTTCAAAGAAGAAATTCCATCTCTTTATGCAAACAATCTTCACGGTGTTAAGTTCCGTCAGGATAAGGCTCCAAGCCATACCTCTAAATCTACTGCTCTGTTTTCTGAAAAAATGAGGAATGAAACCGGAATTGAAGCTATTCCCTATAAATGCATCCCACCTAAGACCCCTGATGTGTCTTCTATGGATTATTGTGTATTTGGACTTTTAAAACAAGCTCTTTATAAACGACATCTCAAAACACTGGATGGACTTTGGAAGACTGTGAAGGAGGAGTGGATTACAATCAACCTTGATGTTTTAAGAAAAGGATTTTTATCTTGGAAATCAAGATGTAATATGATAATTTAACAAAAGGGCTATCAGACTGAACATACTAGAAAATAAAATTCTAATGTTTGTTTATGTATAAATCTTTACAAAAATGCAAATCCAAATCTTGCAAAATCGTTACAAAAATGTCCTCTGTATATTTCGTTTATTTTAATTTACAGAATCGTATTCGTTTACTGAATAAGATTACACTGCAGATCTTTTCTACCAGAAATCCCTTTTTAGTATTCGATGGCTATTCTGTGTTTGCATTAAGTATTTCTTAAAATTTAAATTTCGTATTCAAAAATTAATCAAATAAATCATATTGGAATTACAAATATTTTATAGCCTTTTTAAATAATAAATTTTTTGATATTTCATCTTACTTTGTTTAGGCAGTTAAAAAGTAATTATTACATAATGCGAATTTATATCAGAGTTTTGTTAGAGCAAATTATTTTTTTAATTTCAGAAAATTAAATTGCACTATCTCTTTCATGGAAAATTTAAATATGTCTAATATAAACAAAAGATCGATGAAGGTATATTGAATATGCTTAAAGATTTTAAGGTACATCATAGAATAATTTCAAAACAAATTTGCAAACTTGTTTTTATCAGTTTTGTCCACTGGCGATATCTGTCTATTACCAACGGCTGCGAAAATAAAGGCCGAGTAAGGACTTTTGTGGACACGGTGTATATACAACGTAATTACAAAGTGAAAAACCCAGTAGTATAGAATTATTTTATGGACTAATAACAGTGAATCTCTCAAAAATCTTCTGATTATCAAATCGCCAGCAATTGGCCAAGTAGATAAGACTGCTAAATATTGTAGTAAGCAAATAGGCTAGCTGCATGGAAGTTCTCATGTTTTCGCTCATTAAAATAAGTGGCCCACCAGCGGCCGAGCGGTAAAGTCGCTGAACACTGGTAGTTCGGTCCGAGGTTCGAGTCCCGCGAACGGGCTGGCTGCATGGGCGTTTTCGTGGTTTTCCCCATGTGTAACGTGTATACGAGCCAGTTTCCCTTAGAAAGTCCTCCACGAAGGCATCCCTCCTCTTAGGCAGACAGCCCTAGTGTGCTTTGCCATAATTAAATAAACCAAACCAAACCAAACCATTAAAATAAGTAAAGCCAAATCAGTAGCCGCCCAAAGAGATAGTGGTTAGTAAATCTGGCTGCCTTACAGAAGGGCCCGGTTTCGAATCTCGGAGAAGGCATGGATCTTGTAAATGTATCGTGTCTTTGTGGCATAAGGGCGGCACTTTAAAAAAGTCGAGAGTCCTCTCGTGTGGTTTGGTGGTAGGGGAAGAGTTGTGGGAGACCTTCGTACCGCTTTCCGAGCTGCTATCCCTCAAAAGTGGGGTGGAACTGGGCAAAATCATACCGTCACCTATATAGAGTCCAAGGCTCTTGCCAATTACAGACTAATTCTTATATTCCTTGCCGCGATAAAATTCGTAGGCTTGTTCAGATTAGGTTAGACAAGTGATACTAGTCGCAACGCCGACGCAAATCAGTCCCGCTTGGAAAACCTTTTATGAAAGCTGCTGTACCTATAGGGAGATAGCTGTTTTGTGCTTTTCTGTATTCCATTTAAAAAACTTGATAAATAAATCTCACATTGAGTAAAAAGCCGATACTCTATTTGTCGCGAAGAGGTGGTCGATGATCCCAAGGTGGGTCGTCCTCAACCAGTCGAAATGACGATAATGCATAAAATATTCGACAAAAAGTGAATTGCAACGTGATTCACGACTGCTATGAACTCACGACAGATTTCAGATTGTTATAAATCTTTATACTTTTTAAGACACAGTACATAAAGTGTAGTTGAATCTGGTGATTGGTTTCTGCAGTATAATACTGCGCCAACCTTAAATGATTTTTTAGAGGAAGAAGTTTACAAAAAGTTTGAATTCCATCCCCTGAGAGCCCAATTTTTCTTCCACTGGTTTTGGTATAAAGACAAGTGACTGTGTTAAACCATCAGTCTATATTAGCCGTACAAACACATTAAAAATACTTTTTATTCTGTATTAAATCGTGTCTCCGAGACAAACGTTTTGAACGTCTGTTGTGAAGGTTTTGAACTGTAATGATTCATCTAAGCACAATTCTAAGAGATTTTCTCAGGGACAGTCTACAAATGCACAGCCGTATCAAAGTGTGTAACGTACGAATAATTACACTGAAAATTACGTAAGACCGAGGGGCAAGCTTTCTATATTTATCCGTTTTGCTTAACCAGACTTAAAATTGGTAGATGCACTATGTATTTCTGTGGAATTGATTGCCTGCGTGAAGTTTACACCCTATGTAAGGTAAACATGAGCTAATTTCCTTTACTAAAGAATATCCGAGGTGCTTAAGATTGCCACACATACTGGGAATTGAAGCCGAATTCAACGAAAAACGAACGGACTGGTAAAGTAGTGCGGTTTCTTGGCTTTCTTCCTGTGTTACATGAATGAGGAATAATTATGCTCAAATAACTCTCCACCAAAACATTCATTTCCTTAGACATCCCTCTTGTGCTTTCCCATAAGCAAATAAATATAACCTAACCCTTACCTTTACAAAAGTATTCCTTCTTTCTCTCTCGATGAATGAGAACTTGGTATTTTCTTGGTGTTTTAACATTATTTGCCTTAATATAGCTCACCAAACCACCATACTCATATGAATCGTTAATGCAAAAGCATCTTTGTTTTTCAGTTTGCCTCAGTTTAACTTTACCGAGCGGTAAAGTCGCTGAACACTAGTACTTCGGTCCGAGGTTCGAATCCCGCGAACGGGCTGGCTGCATGGGTGTTTTCGTGGTTTTCCCCATGTGTAACGTGTATACGAGCCAGTTTCCCTTAGAAAGACCTCCACGAAGGCATCCCTTCCCTTAGGCAGATAGCCCTCGAGGCTTTGACGTAATTAAATAACCTAACCTAACCTAGCAGGAAGCGGTTAAAGTTTTGGGAGTGGCCGAGGGGATAAACCTTTGAACACCAGAGCTCAAATTTCGGCGAATGCAGTGATTATATAATTTTCTGTTTTTCCATGTGCAATGTGAAAGCGAGATGGTTTATCTTAGAAGTTTCTCCACGAAGATCACCCTTCGCAGATAACCCCTCCGTGCTTTGAGTTAATTAAAATAACTTTACGAATCAAATTTAAGGCTTACTGATTTAATGTTTAGCGCTCTTTCCCATCAAGAATATTAATTGTTGGACTTTATAAAACTTTATTAGTTAAATGTAAATAGATTTGGACTTAGTAGATTATGACAAAGCGCATAAGGGCTATTTGCTTAAAGGAAGGAATGTCTTCGTGGAGGACTTTTTAAGTAAATGTATTTATGCTTTCACATAATTCATTACATCATTCTTACATTTATATTTTGAAGATAAAATAACAAAACTTATTTGGGATTAGAGCTATTATTGTTATTAGTCATTAGGTTTATTATTGTTATTAGTTATCTATTAGATAATTCCCATTAAAACATACGCCCAGTTTTATAGTCTGTATAGGATATTGTGGCCAAAATAATTTAAAACTATTTTGCTTGCTACGTTTGGAACAGATTACGAATATGTTTATTTTATTTTCGATTTAACATAAAAAAATGTTTGAAAAATGATACAGTGATATCTAGTATGATTCATATTGTTTTTTAACAGCTTTGGGTCGACTAAAAGGTGAATTCTAAATAGAAATGAGAAGCATGATTCATCCATGACAAAAATAAATGAAGCGAGATTTTAAACTTTTAAATTATGAAATTTGCAGTAACATTTGATTCTTATCTATTTATATTTTTTATTTATTTATTTTTTAATTATAAATCCGTATTGTTTGTAAATCGTGTTTTGCATTCCCTCTATTAAAGCAATTCTGGAAGTAAAGTTTTATTGTGACATCTTACGTAAAAAATAAGTTAATACGTATCTGAAATGTTTTTATTAAAATTTTGAAAATGTTTTAAATGAAAATAATTTATGAATACATGCAGTGATAAAGTGAAGTGAATTAGTTATTGTTATAATATTGGAGATATTGATCATTTTTACATAACATACACTGATGCTAAGTTTTTTTATATAATGTTCAAAGTAACATTAATTAATTAAAATATTATTCATATTTATGCCTGAAAGAACACATTTTGAACTAGATTTCAAGTCAGACAAAAATATCTTACGTGTTATTCAGAAATCTGTTGTGCACGAATAGTTTACTTTAAAGATCTGTTGTGTGCAGGAAAATTATATTATGCACGACGAAAAAGACTGTTTAAGTATTACAAGCAAAGTCTATCATACTTGTATCTGTTATGTGCTGTATCAAATTTAAACTGGAAAACTTGTAAAGCACAGATGTGTCTAATGTTATCTATTCAGAACATGTAAATCAAAGCTGTAACTTCTATCCCTGCTAAATGGTTCTTTAGTATCACAAGGATATCAATTTAATCTATTGAACTTAAAAATTCAAAAAAATTACGTCTGTACTGAACTGACTGTTTCATTGGAGATTGTGGTAGGTGTAAGTATCCTTTATTGAGTTCCTAATCTGCAAGTATCACAATAATGCATTTAAAGTTTAAGTAATCTGTCATCTCTAGTAATGGATAAATAATCAATATTGTTCGTCATTTAAAAATTTTATTGAGGTTTAAAAGCTTTGCGAAAACGAATAGTAGTTTTATTAATATTTTCCCAAGATTGGTGATTCTGATATATTCACTTTAAAAGTAAACTCTTACCTGTTGAAAAATTTTAAACTATTGATTTTATAATCTTCTGTTTACTTGTGGACATAAAAATCACTTATCCTGTTGGTGATATTTATTACGTTCCATTTAACTAATGTAAAATGGCTGGCATTTCAGTTTTCTGTGCATGCTAGAACCTTGTCAGTATGATATTAAATATATATGACACATTCGGCTATTTTTAGCTGCTTCCTAAGTAAAAGAGGAAAGCTGGTATCCTCTGTCGTAAATCTGTTTTTTATGTTTAGTTTTGCCGAAAATAGATTTTTAATGATCTAGCATTTCTATAGCGGTGACCGACGTGTGTGTATTTGTGTTGCAATGCCTGAATGACTCAATATTGAATTGCAAATAAGCTCGCCAGACTTTTCCTATAGCAATTCGGGAAAAATCAGCTCAAAATATGTTAAAAAGGTCTTAAACTTATGCCTAACGTTAATATGAGATGCTCTCTGAAAGTTCTCTGTGAATATTTGGCAGATTAATTGTATAAAGCTCCGAGTGGCTTACAAGTTGTTTAAAAATTCTCATGCATATGTTACCGCTAAAGTGCGAAAGTCGTAAAAACGTGCACATTACCTAGTTAATCTGCAGATTAACTCATTTGCTCCGTTAAAGTGGGAATCAAGAGTTTTCCGCATTTTACCTAGGTAATGTACACGCTAAAGGTTTCCGCATCGTTATAGTCCAAAAGTTTGTTTCTCTCATTTCCTTTTCCTCTCGCTCCACTTTGCATTACCTACCAGACACTCATTAATCTACACTGCCTACTAGGCTATCGTTAAACTGAAAATGAGATCTTTTCTGGAACAACAACAACGTTTCTGTACGCTTAAATTAACATAATGTTATTGATTTATTTCTCGATATCTAAAAATTCATGTTAATGCAATCAAAAATCAACAAACTAGTTGGTAGAATGAATCATCAGTCAATTAAAAAAACTGTAATACAAAGAATAAAACAGTTTAAAATATTATTACAATTAAGGAAATGAATTTGCAAAAAATATGATAAAATTATGCTCACTTATTAATGCAATCTAAAATTGGTGACAATTTAAATTACGTCGCAGATGAATTTTGCGACAAGCACACCTGTTTGTGGTACATTTAGATTTGCAGTAACGCTTTCCGAAACCCTGCCCAATCAACAATTTAAAAGTGGCGGCTGTTTTAAGCGTATGTTGCTGTTGTTCCAGCAAAGATCTTATTTTCAGTTTAACAAGTGCCTAGTAGGTAATGTGCAGATTATCTAGGTAATTTGAGAAATGAAACAATTTTCTGCGCTTTCAAGGATCACCCTAGTTAATCTGCAGATTAGTTAGATAATCTATAGAATAACTAATTTCCGCACTTTAGTGGTAACGCATACAGTTCGTTCGCTGGGATCCTCCACGAAGCCATCCGTCCTAAGGCAGACAGCCCCCATATGCTTTCTGCACTCCAGTTAACCAATCCAGCAGTTTTTTCCTTAGATAGTTACTTCTCATGTTGCGTGTTTTTTTCTCTTTAAGCAACATAATGGGCCAGTGAAGAATACTACAG
The DNA here is from genome assembly GCF_044657685.1 of Stegodyphus dumicola. NCBI lineage: Eukaryota > Metazoa > Arthropoda > Arachnida > Araneae > Eresidae > Stegodyphus > Stegodyphus dumicola. The sequence continues at coordinate 81,686,330 of NC_140768.1, read as the reverse complement.
ATTCTAAATAAAAGTGATTACTTTGGAAATGGGATAAAGCTCTGGGTCCATTTTTTTAAGGTTCGTAGTTTTTCTTCCAGCATTATTGGATATTTTCCAGTTGTAACAATCTTTTATAAATTCAGATTTTCCCGGCTTAAAATTTTTTAAGTCCTTTGTGAGACGAAACGGCCTTAAACCGAAGAGACAGTCTGCATCAATTTATGCCAGAAAAAACTTTGATTATTTTCAGAAGGCTTATAAAATATCCTCTAACTTAGAGCTCATGTGAATATTCATAGTACAATATTCTGCTTAATTCTTACTTTTATCATCATTTACCTCCCTCTCCTGTCGTATAATTCTTTGTAAAAATCTAAACCATCCTGCGAAAATGCTCTAAAACATTGTACTCTCTCTAAACTAGAGCCTTACTCTCCTACAATCATTTCATTAACAAGCGCTGAAAGATAATTTCATAGTTCGCACCTTTTACTTTAGAAACAATAGCCCTTTTCGCAGTTTTTTTGGTAAGTTGAGAAAGCTATTAATGTGGATCTTTCGTAAACATAGGCCAGGTACAAGTGTGTGGGGCACCACAACAGCGTCATAAACAAAACTGGTAAAGTTCCGGCACACTAACTGAGTCCTTCAGAGGCCCCCTAACTGGCAGTTGATTTATACAAAAAGGTTACAAGTGGTTGATGGGATAGCTGAAATCCATTAATATGCTAAAGAATATCTGTTTTTTCAACAACTCAACATATCTTTGTAAATGGATTGTTCTTCTTGTTAAATATTTTTTTTCTGTCGTCCACTTGTTTAAGTAATTAAATAATTACAACATTTGTATAAAGTGTTTTTGACATTCTTTAAATTGCATTGAATTTTTTGTAGATGTCTATGTTTGACGAAATGTTTCCTTTTAAATTTCTAAAATTCAAAACTGGCAATGTTCACTGATCTAGGTCTAGGAATTTTAATTTCTACTCATTAATAGAAAAGATGCTGAAAAAGCTTTATGGGGAGTTATTATATCTCTTAGCAAAAGCACGTTAAGCGATCTGCATTATTATAACAGAAATTTTATTCCAAATATGGTGAATAATATTACTGTGATTACTCGAATATAACCCCATTTTTTTACTATATATATATAACATTTGGTAGGATCTTATAATTCAGTATTTTGATAAATGAAATAGAAGAACGACAGGAAGATGTTCTTTTTATCACATACCAGCGTGTCTAAACCTGTGATCACCCACCAGCGAGCAAGCGGTAAAATCGCTGATCACTGGTAGTTCCGACCTGGGTCCGAATTCCAGGCGAACGGGCTGGCTGCATAGGTGTTTTCCCAATGTGTAAGATGTATAAGAGTTCAGCTTCCCTTCGAAAGTCGTCCACGAAAGCATCCCTTCCCTTAGGCACACAGCCTTGCGCGCTTTATCGTAATCAAATGAACCAAATCAAACCTAACTCAAACTGCGATCCACGGAAAACGCTTAGTCCTCGAAGCCTGTCCTTACAGTCTTCCCAGATTTCCAAAAAAGACAAAAAAAAAAAGAAAACACAACTGACTGCATGTACCATACTATAGTTAAAATCTCAGAGTTTGGAAATTACACATGGTCTATAACTTTTTTTTTCCCAAAACTGATATTTTTATGAAATTTTTTACCACTTCCACTATTTATGCATTTCCCACTCCAATCTTAGCAACAAAAGAGGGATTTAAAGAATTCTGCAGTGTTTTTTACATCCAAATACAGAGCAGCTGTGCAAGAATCGGCAGCTTATCCCTCTCATTAATGCGAATGGCAACATTTATTTAATTTTTAGTTAATAAGATAAAAATTATCCGAATTCTAATAACCTTGAATACAATAATAAATTTTCTTCTATTAATTTCATTATTTAATACTAATATAAAAATTAAATAAATTTTAAAATATTGTATTTAAAAAGGTAAATATATTGGTAGTAATGCCTACTAAAAATTGTTTTCGTGCTCTAGCTAAGAGACTTCAGTTTTGAACTGCTTCCGCTATAATGGTCACTGATATATCCGAAAACAAACAGGTAACAATATATCTCTGACATTACCCAGTTCTCCTTTTTTATACCATGTTACGTTTAATTAAGTAGCTTATCTTTCATTCTAATTAGTTAGGTTAGAATTAGCTTAAAATCAAACTCTGATCAGATATTCACCTACATTTTTATTTTTTGAAAACTTATCCTAAAATATAAAGGGGCTGAAATATTCAAGGTAACTTTCGTGTAATTATAGTATATACATATCATATTCATATTAAAATTTTATTATAATTTAAATTATATAAAATAAATCTTGAAGACTTTTAGATTAAATGCTCTTTGTGCAACTATGGAAAGCACAATTCGTTGCCAGTTGTGAAATTTCTGGAACTTTTTTAAGTAGTGTAATCCCCCACCAGTGTCCGAATGGTTAAAACCGCTGAATACTGAGAGTTCGACTAGAGTTAGAACCCAAACGAAAGGGTTGGCTACGTGGTGGGTGTTCGTGTTTTTTGTTCATGTGTAATGTGTGTCCACCAGTGGCCAAGTGGTATGATGCTGAACACTGGTTGTTCGGTCCGGGGTTCGAATCCCTGCGAACGCTTTGGCTGTATGGGAGTTTTCCCCATGTGTAACGTGTATATGATCCAGTTTCCGTTAGAAAATCTTCTACAAAAGCATCCGTTTCGTTAAGTGAAGCGATTATGACTATGTCCTATGAAGCCTTATGCATAATCAAATAAACCTAAACCATGTAACGTGAATACGAGTGAATTTTCCCTAGAAAGCATTCTATGAAGGCATTCCTCCCCTTTGACATATAGCCCACGTGTGCTTTACTACATTCAACTAACTTAAAAAAGTCATAGCTGCCAAAATCTTCTAGTCATTATCCTGTCATCTAATGGAAGAATTGCATTTATTACACTTTCAGAAGTAATGGAAGAATTGCATTTACACAAAATCGTGTACCTATATGGAATAGCATTTTATAACAATAAGTTTATTTCTCGTTAATTTCTCAATTAAAAAGGACCTTTGTGCTGTTCTTTTATTAAATAATCCGGTAACATCAATTATATCTTAACTGCAATCTGATATCTTGAATGTAAATTCATCTTGGTGATGTGAAAAGGTATTCTTTTGCTAAGCTAGTACAATTCGCTTCTCTGCAGGCAACAAAATCCGAGGTCTAGATTTCAATATGGTATCTAAGAGATGCAATACATAACGCATAATTCTCGCATGCCCTTACTTTAGTTAACTGTCAGCACAGATGTGGAGGAGTGATGATAAAGGTACTAAAAGCATTCCAGATGGCACATATCCAGCTTTTTACAGTGTGATATCGTGGATAAGTTTCCGTAATCGTATTTGCAAACAAGACAATTTGTTTCCCATACTGCTTAATGAGTCAATGTTAGTTCAAGCGATTAGATATTACATTTTCATAAATTTACTCTTGATATAAATCTACAGATTAGAGATCGCAAATTCAGACTCATTTATTCCAGACGCAAATCTCTAATATTGGAACAACATGTCATATAAATCATGTAGTAAAACGAAATTCTTTTGAAAGTTTATATGTACTTCGAAAGAAATTTGCAAGGAAAAAAATTACATGCTAAGTTCAAAGTCTTTATTCATCTTATTTGAACTTTGGCACTTCATTTCTAAAGCTAATTTGATAATACTTGGTTCATGTTTACTCATTTTAAATGTAGTAAAAGTATGAGCCTGTAATTATTAATTTGTTTCTCTTTTCAGAATTAAACAAGTCAGTGCCGAAAATAAAACCTTAAACAAGAAGAGAATACAAAAGAATATTTTTAAGAAAGAATTCTTTTATGTTGCAGAAATATTTTTACCTTAATTTTTCCTGTCTTAATAGTAAATGTTTCAATTTCTCTTCTTTCTTCGAATAGAATTTCAAGACTTGAATTCAACTAGTTCGAATTCGAAGTTTTACAAATTTAGTCAGGCAGTATTTAGGCTTAGGGTGTCATAAATATATATTTAAATAAAAATATTTAGTAAATTTCAATTTAAAATGTTATAAATTAATAGTTCCTTGAAGTTTTGATTACATTTAATTAACGTGGACTCACCAGTGGCTGAGAGAATAAGACCGCTAAACACTGTTTCGACTCGGGATCAAATCGTACACAACGAATCGATACATTTACTGTTTCGTGAATACGAACCAGTTTTTTAAAAAACATCCTCCCTCGTTTGTGTCCCTCTGGCAGATGCATGCCGCGTACTTTATATAATTAAACAAACAAATTTTTTATTTCATGTGTAAATATATTCATTCTAACCGTCTGTGTAACGGAAGATTAGAATAAATTTGTTCATCAATGGCTGAGTTGGTCAACCGAGAAAGATTCGATTCAGGCTGATTTGAATGGAGGCATTCGAGAATTATTCCAGTTTCTAATTTGATATTAGCGGCGAAAGCATCTTTCCCTACAGTGCCGAAAATACAACCTTAACAAACCTTAACCTCTTTTGAATATTGTATAAAATTAATTAACACAACCTTACTTATTCTTACCTTTTCATTATCTTTCAGGGCGACGATCCCATACTGCAGAGAGTTCCATCCTTCGATGCTGCCAACAAAGTAACCTTATCATGGCACAGTATCAATGTATTTGTGAAACCAAAGAAAAAGAGTATCTTTAAATTCAGTAACCAGTACGATGTGAATCACCAGAAGCAATTACTGAACGATGGTAAGTCTCATCCAATTTAAAATGCTTTCACATAACGTAGTTAATTCGTTAATTCATTTGTAATTGTATTTCAGTAACTAATCATAAGTTAAATTACTGTCGGTATTTATGTATTAGTTTATCTATGACATCCACGATGTTGTTGACAACTTGCTAAATACCTATCCTAATATTTTTGCTACTATGTATAAGTAATTTTAGAGGTACCAACGAAAATCATATGGTACGGCAATCATAAATATGAAGCACTTCCTTCCATCTAATTCTCTTTATCGTACTCTTTTCTCTATCTGCATTTATCTATCCTACATTCCAGAGTATACCTTCATAGGTGATGCGTAATTTAATTACATGAGATTTAACATATTTTCTGTACTTCATTTTAAACTAAAATCTTGAAAATTTCATGATTTGCTAATTCTATACATATGTCTCTGGCACCAAAAGAAAGAAGAAACGGCCAAGAAAGCGGTACATTTCTGAAAACCCTACCATGCATGTTTGGTACCTTTTTGATGCATTTTGGCTCATTTATTTTTCCACTTTTTTGATTGCAAAATGTTTGAAACAGCAACAAGAAATATTCTTTATTTTCACGGAAGAAATCTCCAAAAATCCACTTTGGGGGAAAAAAACATGCTTTAGTTTTTTTTTTTTTTTTTCAACCCAAAGGAAAAATTTGCCCAGAAAGGCTATTAATTTCGCTTTGACATTTTGCGTTGATTCACTGTAAACGGCGAATCTCTTTTTGAATTGTTGACACCAAATATTACAGCCCTGTATTATATTTAAAGAAATTAAATAATAAGGAATCTGCATAAATGTATGTACTTTTCTCGCATTGTGATAAAACAACGGTACCTACACCCATCAAATTTTGAATAGTCTCCACCCAAATATGGGCATCTGGAAGCCGAAATTTAGAATTTGTTTTATTATCTATTTCATATTTTGTAAAGCATTTATGAGTTCCTGATTAAGAAACTCAACGATTTCGAAGCGAGCAATGGCAACACTGTACGGGAGAAAATAATTATCTCTAGCGCGCGAGAGTGTGTATCGGAAGTTCTAAAGATATCCTCTTTTAAATATTTTATGATATTGCTGTTGAACAGAATTTAGGGTTTAAGTGCGAAGAACACGATATTTAATAAATAAAGGTAACACGCAAAACGTTAAAAAAAAGCCCCCTTTGGGCATAATATAAAATCGGAAAATTTCAGACATTTTTTTAATTTTTTAAAATGATTTAAAAGTTTTCATATTTCCACAATTTCGCTGCGTTTATCGATCTTAATGTTACGAGACGATAACAAGGAATTAGCACATATCTCTCCAATGTAATTACCCCAATCAGCCGTTGTTTTGGGATTCATTTGAAGCAAGCTTTGATTCGGAATGCGGGATAGTTTTAATTCTATTTTTTTTTCATGTTTTCTATTTATTATTTTATCCTTATATCATAAGTAAATGAATCGTATGATAATCATGAAAGGAATGCGTGATTCAACAACTAAGTTTGAGTTCGAATACGTTTTTATTCCCGGCGTAAGTGAAAGCTGCTTAGCTATTTATATCGGTTTCGACCCGGCGTCGACAAAATATACCAAAGCAAAAAAAAAACCCGAAAATTGCCTATGATTTCAATCTTTACTACCCTTTTATATTAAATAAAAATTTTTTTAATGTATGTAAATTAACTGCATTTATATGTATTAACCCGTTGACCATCAGTATTCTTTTTTTTTTTTTTTTTTTTTTTTTTTTTTTACTTATTACGTGCTCCGCTCTTAGACACGACACGAAAAGGGAGGGATGCCCCGTAGAGGTCTTTTTAAGGGAAACTGGCTCGTATCCAGGGTTACACATGGGCAAAACCACGAAAAGGCCCATGCAGCCAGCCCGTTCGCCGGGATTGATCATCAGTATTTAACCCGCTTCGCTTTGCGCTTCGTCAGTTTCACTATTTTGTTAGATCCTCCGATTTTACCGGAACCTCTGTTCAGAACGCTATGAGTACAAACTTCTGTCTCATATGTAATCATTAATTTTAAAATGCAGAAAAAAATATACAGCAATAACAGTTAATTTCTATCCTTGGTCATAAAAGTAAAATGTAGCTTATCGAGAAAGAATCGGTTTGACATTAAGCGAAAGCGCAGGTGTTACGAGTGTGTTAAGTCACCTTTATCCACAACTAGCGCTAAATTGCGCTGTTTGGCGACAGTTTCACGGTCGACAGAGTAATACCGTCTTTTTCCGAAAATAAGACACTGTCTTACTTTCTTTTTTGTTCCAAAATACGCGCTAGGGCTTATTTTCGGGGAAGGGCAAAAATAAAAGTATATTTATATATTTTTATTTAATATTTATTTTACACAGAATACAGAAATTTAAATTTATTCAATTACAGTCATGTATGTCATCTTCTTCTGAAACATCGTCATAAATAAAATTCTGAATTATATTCTAATTTTCTTCTAAATCCATTTCCTGTTGAATCATTGGTCCGAATCTCTCATGTCTTGCGATATAGCTATCATTAAATGAATACTTCTTGTCTAAGTAGCCTGTTCGTAGTGCATTGGAAACATAACTATCAGTTATTTTCTCCCATGAATTTTTTACCCATCATTCAGCCCTTTTGATTTTCGACTCATTCTGTGGGGGTTGGAAAAACGTCGCTGCGTCGTATGTGTCTCGGGGGTTCAGCCCAAATTTCACCCCGACGAGAGTCTGCCGACGCTAACGGATGACGATGCCTTTCCTGTGAACGTATCTCTCTCGGGGCAAACGGTGAACTGGTTAAGATAAATTCCAAGAATTAATTTGAAACGAACTGTGTAGAGGTAAACAATATTTTGTTTCAAACATTTCTCTGAAATACGAGTATTAGGAAAGCTAAACATATTATTACTTATACATAATAAATCAACAGCATTTTTTAACGAATCCTTTTTGTTGCATTATTTTCACTAAGGATTATTTTCGGAGGATGTCTTATTTTACGAAAAGTTCCGAAAATCACTTATTTTCAGAAAAAGACGGACCAAATTAAAACTAAAATGCTGATTAATATAAGTCGTAGAATTCTTCTTCGTCCAGACAATGATAATTTCATATGAATTTAAAAACTTAATTCCTTTGATTAAATGTTTAATTTGTGTTTTATTTCGTGCGTCACGTTTTAAATCCAAAATAAACTGTCAAAATTATTACAGCAGAAGCAAATTTGGGTCCGTTAAGTCTACCTTTGCCTTTATATGAGAAAGCAGTACTACTTAGAAAGTAACTTAATAACTTCATTACAATGCATGTAACAGCTGGGAATGTGGCTGAGACAAAATACTCTACTTTTAGGATTACATTGCATGATAAATATACTTTTTTTATTTCAGTGAATCAATGTAGGTCATTCTTTACCCCTATTTTCCTGAATTTACAAGATAATTTATTTCCTTTCAGTTTTTGAAATAAATATAATGTTAGAAAAATTTACAGTACATTTTATGTTTATAAGACAGCTGCGGGAATTATATACATTAATAAATATATTACATTACTACAGCTAAAGCCAATCATTCATCAAGTAGACAAGACCTCTGAATACTCGTAATTCGACTCGAATTTGAATTTAACGTAACTAGCTAACTCCATGGCTGTTTTCGTTGTTTTCCTTATAGACAAGAACAATTATCTCTCAAAACCTCCTCCACGAAGAAAATAGATACCACTAGAGCCGGCTTATTCAGTTAAAAAAGAAAAAAGGAAGATAAAAAGAAATACCATATATAAACATCTTTTTCTAGAGAGGGCAGCAGAACTGAGAAAGCAAAAGTACTTTAACTTTTTTGGCAACCCAGGAAAATCCTTAGTTGGATTTTCCCATCACTAGTTGGTAATGCAGTTCAGGACAAACTATTTCTACACAATGGTCAAGAGGATATGGTCATGGTATGTTAATAACAATACTGTACACTTTATGACCTCCAGTGACCAAGTAGTAAAGTCGCCGAACACTGGGAGTTCGAATCTATTCAACGGGCTGGCTGTATGAGAGTTCTTGTGGTTTCTTTCATGTGTAGCATGGATACGAGCCAATTTACCTCACAAACTCCTCCAGAGAGGTACCTTCCCCATAGGCAAATAGCCCTTGGGTTGCTTTACCTTAATCAATTAATTAATAAAATTAATTTGAAGTGATGTATTGTATGCAACATAACCTAATCTGAACTTGATTACCAGCAACTTAATGAATTAATTACCATCATTAAATTTTAGTGATTGTTTTCATGTGCAATATTAATGCTTCTATTTCGGAAAAACTTCCAACAATATTTAGATTACGAAAAAGCGCTGAAGGATAATCTTTCCAAGGGAAGGCAAGTCTTCGTGGAGGACTTTTTAATTAAAACTGGCTGGCAGTTTCATTATATATAAGAAAAATTACGAAACTCCATGCAACTACCTCTCTTAGGGGCCAGTGCGCTTTAGGCTTCATGGAAATTCTCGAAATTTTTCTCGTGTGTAACGAGAGTACCAATCAGTTTCCCACAGTCCTCCATTGATGAGATCCCTATCCTAGCAGATAACCCCTGGAGTTCTCTGCCAAAGGTAACTAGCCCTCAAGTGCTATGTAACAATAAATAACCTAAAATACGATAACTACTCTTAGTAAACTTTTATAATGTATGAAATACACTGTAAAGAAATTTTAGTAGAGTTCCAGATAAAATAAAGTGTCAGTTAAAATTCTGGGCTAGTGGTAAATGAATTTTATGGTCCTAGAATAAAAGCTCACAGGAATAATGCTCACAGGTGTAAGTGCTCATAGGAAAAAATCCCACACAGAAATATGCCCACATAGAAATAAGCTCACCGGGAAAAATGCTCACTTAGAAATATGCTCACACGGAAAAAAGCTGACACAGAAGTACGCTCACATGGAAATAAGCCCACTTTTAAATAATTCACACAGAAATATTCTTACATTAATGAATCAATAATTAATCGATTTGAACATATGCGCACCTACTTGAATTTCCTAAAGAAATATTATTTAAATTACCAAAACATCTATAGTAATTATTTCAAAAACTGTATAACTTATGTGTAGATTCAGTTGCTATGTAAGATTAACAAATGGGCCGTTTTGAATTAAGAAAAGGAGAGGAGAAAGGAAGTAAAAATGAAACACAATATACAGTGAAAATTATTACAATTTTAATTTTAAGAAAATAAAATAATAATAAATGTAAGTTACACCTTTTATAATATAAACATTCAGAAGAATAAACAAACAGAAATGATTATTTTATTTAAATTATGTAACATATTTAATTTTATCATCGATTTCATCATAGTTTCTTACATGATTCAAGATTACTAAATGTAAGTTTTCATTACTTACTTCAGTGCATCCTGTATTTACATTAGCTAATAACAAACGTTGAGAGGCTAAATCTTTTTTCAGTCCGTCAAATAAAAACCACATACTGAGATGGCTACAATTAAATAATGAATTTAGTGCCTTATAAAAGCCTTCGCAACAATCTGTGGTTTTAGGGGATTTTTCGAAGGCTGCTTCATAATGCTCAACTGAGAGGCAAGTGCTTAAAAATGTTAATTTTATTTCTAAAATTTTAAATTTCTGCAGAAATTTTACAACTTTTGCGGCTCCAAACTTGAATATCTACATCCAAACATCAATTTCTATAGATACACATCAAAGGTATGCAAAAGTAGAGTAAAAAAAACAAAAATTAATTATTGGCAGTTACAGGAAAAAATGTCATACAGGTGCAGAGGTATAAAATATTACAGTACATGCAAAATTTTACTACAGTTTTCATGCTTTTATTTACCGCCCATGAAAAGGTTAATGTGATCATTTGTCCATGTGAACATATTTCATATGAGCTTTCTTTCGTGTGAGCATTTTTCCATGTGAGCTTTTTTCTGTGTGGGCATACTTCCTTGTGGGCTTTTTTTCTGCGAGATCTTATACTTGTGAGCATTTTTCCGGTCACCGAATTTTATAAGTTATACTAAGCAGGGTTGGGTAAATTATTGGGTGAAAGGAGTCACTAAAAAAGACGTCGACTCCGACTGCAGTTTTTGTTGAACAGTTTGAATTTGAAGTGAATTGAAAAAAAAAGTTAATGTTTTTATTTATGAACTATATACATTACTAATATGCCAATAAAATAGAAAATAACTATTTATTAAATAAATATAAGGGAGCAGGATGGAAGTGATATTTGCTATTATTGATTAAACTGATTCATTTAGCTACTAATCTCATTGGGGAATTTAGGCAAGAACTCCCAAAATTGATGCCATCCTTAGGAAGCGAGCAGGAAAAGGAGCAATGCAATGGAGAAGTACATATTTGATGATACAGTCGTTCTTAGGATTAAGATCTTTTTCAGAAGATATAAATAATCCTAATATTTCACTAACAGAAAGACTGTGGAATGATCTTGCGGAACTGGAAACCCTTCTTTCAACATCGTATATAGCCACAAAAAAGCTACAATCTGAAGAATTAACAGGAGACGAGAATGTTAGAAGATCTATATAACCCTAATGTTTCACTAACAGAGATGTTAGTGAAACATGTGGGATGATTACTGTGAAATGATCTTGCAGAATTGAAAACTCTTCTTTCTATACTGTATATAGCCACCAAAAAGCTACAAACTGAAGAATTAACACGAGGCAAAACTGGAAGAATGCGATGTTTGTTCTTTCCGAAATGGAGGGTTTATTGCAAAAGGGATCATTTCTTCTATGAAGAAAAGGGAAACTAGTTTGCTAGACAATAAGATCGTGCTGGGTTCAATATACGTAGATCCAAAACGCCGAATTTTGTTGGATGACAAACAAATTAAAAAGGCAAAGAAAGCCACCTCTGAACTTTCATTAAGAATGAAATTATTCTCAGAACAACTGGAGTATTTAAATCAGGACAGTCAAACTGCAGATATTGCAACCGAGTCTCTATCATCCTCTTCCATTGGTGAATTAGATTTTGAGAAATATTTGAATAATATTGAAAAGGATAAGGGAAAGCGAATGAAAATAAACAACCAAGCGCCTTTAGATATAAAAATGAAAAAATACAAACAAGATCTATACACGGAATGTGAAGAAATAGATAAATATGATTGCTCTTGCAAGACAACTCTTTCTTTTAAAACTTATAAAAATCTATCCTGAAAAGTTAAAGGAAATAGCCCTAACAGTAAGAGCTCTTCTTCCTAATCAAGTCAGTGTGGAAAGACTCTTCTTAGTTCTGAAGTTTATCAAATCGGATGTATGGTCCTCTAACAAAGAAGATCTTGCCGAAGTTTTACTGTTTCTTAGAAATTACTAATGCCAGTTTTTCCATTTCATAATAAATGCTAATTAATATAAAAAATTTGCTAAACATAATTTTTTTCTGTAGCATCTATTACTTCTTTTATTAAAAAAATAAGCTGTACCTATGTGTATATGTTTACATATATATGAAGGAATCGGAGTCATTAAAATTCCAGGAGTCTGAGTCGGACATTTTCCCTACCCACTCCACAGCCCTGCCTCTAAGCCGTACTTCTTTGTTGTTTTTAAATGGCATACTGCGCTGAATTATCCAAGGGAAGATAAACTGAGGAGTTCTTTATCAGTTTCTGGGTAATTTGAAGAGATGTATTGTATATAAATGATTCTAGAATTTGTATTTAGTTTTTAATCTATTAAAAGATAATCTTTCCGAATCTTGGTTTATATTCTCTTTATTATTTTGAATGTAAGATTTTATTCTATTATGTTTTACTAAACTGATTTGTTATCTTAGGGTTTGTATACATAATTTTTACCATTAAGGAGCCCTATTTACTTTTTTATATCAGTATTTTGTTAGATAAAAGAATTGTTCTTTTTCTTATTGTGAAATACAATACTACTAAAAATACAGAAAAATATTTTTGTCTTACTGTAATCGATAAAGTGAATTGTCTGCATATTTCATGAATTTAATTTTGTTTGAAAATATTCATCGCATTTGTTATAATTATGCGAAATTAGTAAAATAATTAACTAAAGATTTCAGTCCTTTAACGGTCTCATTTTCTTATAACATAATTTTAATTTAACTTCAAAAATTGTTATTATAAAATCGCAATAATTTTAATAACTTGCTTATTAAAATTTTTTAAACCTTCTATTCATTGCACTTTTTTAACTAAATGGCAGCTATCTTTCGTGTATCACGAATTAAAAACTGTCTTAAATTAATTTTTTTAATGAATATGGTTTAATTTGAATATAAAATCAGAAACTTAAGTTGTATCCGTCAACTAAATTGAATAAAATATGAAGTAAGGATTTTTAAAGCAAGATCATTCATCTAAATGCAGTTCATAAGACATTCATATTCAAATAGCTTTAAAATAAATTAATTCTAAATCAGAACTGCCTTGTGAACAAAAGGGAGATTTAATGGTCTTTCCGTTACTCTAGTTTAAAAAAACTGGATATCAGATTATTTGTTTAGTTGAATACCGCAAAGAACACGAGGGCTGTTTACCTAAGGAGAGGAATGCACTCGTGGAAGATGATATAATAAAAATCTACCCGTGCTTACATTTCACACTGGAAAACCCACGAAGCGATCCAACCAGCAAGACCATTTTGCGGGATCTGAAACTTTGTCAAATTAGCAGTGTTTACGGTCTTGTCTATTCGGCCATTCCTAAAAGAATACTCGATTAATATGGTCCCGTAAAAAAAAAAAAAAAAATATTTTGCATGAGACTGAAATATCGTACCTCATCTTTCTATAAGCGGTATAAGAAGAAAAGCTTGCTGTGCAGAGGTATCTACTATAGCTATTATTGTTAATGAAAGGGTAATTATTATTTATAACATGGAATTTTGATCTTCTATCTTTAAAATGCCATGCAATCTCTTATCATTCTGAGAGAGATTCTAAACGACAGTTTTTATAGAAAAATTTTGAAGAAACATTTTAGCCACATTTAAACATTTCCTCTTGAAAAGTAGGTTCATTTATGAAAATAATGAGTGTGCTTTTAGCTACCAACAGTTAATATGCTTTGCTTAACTCTATCTAGTTGTTTTATTTATAAATTCATCAAATAATGTAAATTTGATTATCTCCTCAATTATGTACCTTAAAAGTAATTTGCGGAGTTTATTATTCTTGAGGATAAGGTAATCATTTTAAGGTTTGAATAAAATGGATAATAGGGATTAATCGGTAATTTCCAGAACGGAAGTATTCAGTGTCCTCCAAAAAGCCATTATTAGCATTTAATTTTTACTGAGGTAAATAGCTTAAAAATCTTGGTTTACACCGAGAAGACGATCGCCCTGCAGCATCTGAAAGAAGAATTTGACGCCATTTTCTTTTCAGTTGCTGTAAAATAATAATATTGATCGAACTTTCATCGAATATGTGTTATAGCGATTGCAGCATCGACTGCCGTGTGTACTTACTGTAAACAAGGGGTAAAGTTTTCAAGATAATCCTATAAAATTTCCTGTAATGCTAGATCTGGGAGAACTCTGTGCAATAAAGCTCTCTGCAGTTCAATATAAAAGTCAATTTCTTCCTGTATAATATAAACATTTAACTGTGAAATTGCTCATCAAGAAATTATTCCACGCTGTGTATGTTTTGATTATCTGTGACACTGAGAACTTTCTCATGAAAATAGAGGTCACACAATATTCATTAAATCCAACTGCCACCTAGAAACGTGCTCCAGCTAGCAAACAAGCAACACGCCCGTCAAGCCACAAGCAACTTTCAATCGAGCACCAAGCACGAGAAAAGATGTGCGATGCGTGACGCACCTGCCTCTACACCAGCTGTAAGACATCACGTGATACGTGAAGATCGTGATGAGAAACTTCAGGCAATCGATCGATGCTGGAGATCCCCCCTCTTGCAAGGGTAAATAACTGAACACCTTCATTAATTGGTATCTTTTTAGAACTGCTCTTTAAGCGATATTTTATGATAAATAAAAATCAGGAAATTAGGATTTGTAAGTGGATAACTGTAGCCCCGTTTGTTATTTGATACGGCTTCAGATTACAAGAATTGTTGTTGTTAAAAAAAATTCGCCAATTTTTTTATCCTACCATTTTCATTTAAAATATTGCTGCCCACCTCTGAAAGATCGGATAAGGCCACTGAAAGTTGATATTTTTGTTCTGGGTCATTAGAGGCCAAGTGGATAAGTCTAGAGACCTCTGATAGTTCTTCCCATGTTCTATTTCCACTGACTTTAAAAGACTGAGTGCATGGGCTTTTGAGGTTTTTTTTTTTTTTTTTTTTTTTTTTTTTTTCGCGATATTAATATGAACTAGTTTTCCTCAAAAAGTTCTCCGCGAACGCATTTCCCCATGAAGCATATAGTGATCTAGTACGTTATTATGTTACTTAATCTGACCTGGACTCTATCCCAACTGTTGGGCGGGCTAGCTGTGTGATTGCTTTCTGGTTTTCCCTAAGCGTAAACGAGCTTTCCTTGGAAAAGTTCTTCAATCGTATATTTTCGAAAACATTCTTATCTAATTAAACAATTTATCTGTGTACCTGTGAATTAACTCAGATATATAACACCGCGGAGCACTGAGAGTTTGTTCTGGACTTAGTTGCCAATGAACGGGCTTGCTACATCTGGATTTCATGTTTTCCTCACATATTTAATATGGCTATAAACCAAACTTTCTTTACGAAGTCCTTTATAAAGAGCCCACCAGCGGCCGAGCGGTAAAGTCGCTGAACACTGGTAGTTCGGTCCGAGGTTCGAATCCCGCGAACGGGCTGGCTGCATGGGTGTTTTCGTGGTTTTCTCCATGTGTAACGTGTATACGAGCCAGTTTCCCTTAGAAAGCCCTCCACGAAAGCATCCCTTCCCTTAGGCAGATAGCCCTTGAGGCTTTGCCGAAATTGAATAACCTAACCTAACCTTTATAAAGAAGTCCAAATATGAAAAATTTTAATTCATTGCTTTAATTGGGGCAAAGTATTCCAGACAGATGAAAGTCAGTTTTGCGTTGTCGTAGTTAAGAAATTAAAAATGTGTTTATATCTGAAATTACTATCAAGTGTAATTATAATCTGAATGTTCTGACATTTCGAAAGCTTAATTTTATCATGTATAAGGTACTTCTGTAGATAGGGCAATAAAAACCAATTATTTGCTGAAAATGTGTGAATACTAATAATTTCAGAATTTAAAGATAATAGAAAGAAAACTCTTTTTGTCTCTCATATACCATGAAACTTAAAATTTAATTATCATAAAAATTTGATACCCAATCCCATTCATGCATATTTTAATAGATATGTCCATTAAATACCTTTTTTCAATTAATTGTCCAATTTTTCCCATTAATGTTATATGGAATTTTTAAGAATATATTCATCATATATGCATTAAGCTTATAATAGGTGATAAGGGACTGCTGAGAGATTGAAGCTGCGAAATATTAATAGTTCACCCAAATTGCAGGCTGCATGAGACTCCATGTATGATATAATGTTTTCCTGAGAAAATCACTTATGAAATCTGTGAATCATAAATACGAGCCAATTTGTCATAAAAAATTATCAGTGAAAGCATTTCTTTCTTATGGTTGAGATCCTTTGTATACTATTTTGTAATTATCCAAATAAAAAAGCATGAAGACTCCTACGACAGCATTTTAAAGAGCTTAGCCACAGTTAAATAACCTAGTATAGCTATAAAAGGTACTATTAAAAATAATTCTGAAAGGTTTCAGATTTTAAATTACGTCCAAAGGGGCGTTTTTTTTTAAAATTTTGTGTGTTACTTTTGTTTATTAAATATCATGTTCTTCGCACTTAAACCATAAAATTCAGTTCAAGAGCAATATCGCAAAATAATTTTAAAATGAGCATATCTTTAGAATTTCCGATAGATAGTCTCACGCGCTGAAGATAAAAATGTTTTTTTCTGTACAACGTTGTCATTGCTCGCTTTGAAATCCTTGTGTTTTTTAATCAAAAATTCGTTAAAGTTTTACAAATTATGAAATTGATAATAAAACAAATTCCAAATTTCAAATTTGGGCTTCCAGATGCTAATATTTGCAGTAGGATTACGTCATTCAAAATTGGATGGTTCTAGGTACTATTGTTTAATAACAATGCGAGAAACATACATACATTTATACAGATGCTTCATTATTTAAGTTCTCCAAATATAATATAGGGCGATAATAGTTGGTGGCAACAGTTTGAAAAGTAAAAACGGACATTCAGAGTGATTCTACGCAAAATCGCTAAACAAAAGCAACAGGCCTTCAGGGGCAAAGCCCCTTTGGACTTAAAAAATACAAATTAACAATTTGATTAACTGCCTAGTACTATTAAAGGTGAAAACTCAAGATGGTGAACTTTAAATTTTAAAGTATATTTATGTTTATGTAAAGCGTCATTTGATACTTGAGAAAGGGATACTAATGCATTTATATGCTTATGATCATTTTTTGTGTCAAAGCACCATAAAGCATTCTGCTTCTGTATACTTATGTATAGTAAAGAAATTTGCCCATTTATTGAACATTCTTAAATCTAGTATATTGCAGAAGAATCCGCAACAGAATATTTTCTTTTTATAAACGTTTAATAATCCAAAGATCTCGAGAACACAAATTCCTCACAATTAATGCAATACTGCTTGCTAATTTACTGTATAAAACAGCGTATATAATCCACAGGACGTCATGATATTATAAACCAAGATAAGTCATTAATTAATTTATTAATTAATTGGGAGTTAATTGCAAAAAAAAAGATATACATTGAATTCAAAGCAAAACATTCCTCTGTACTTTACATTGATGGCATTAACAGATGGAAAAAAAAAAAAAAAAAGATCTAATAAAAGTTTAGGGAGACGAACACTGTCTGTGTCTTTGTCTATTGTAACACATCGCTTGCGCTGCGTGATAAGTGCGCTAGTACGCCGTTGCTTGCAACTCTAGTTGTGCACTAATAATCAAATTAATAAAACAGCAGGTATACTATGTTACTTTAATCCCACCAGTGGCCGAGTGGTTAAGACCGCTGATTACTGGAAGTTCAACTTGGGATCGATCGCAGGCAAACGGACTGGTCGCATGGTTGGTTTTCATGATTTTTCCCATGCGTAACGTGAATACAAGTTAATTTCCCTAAAAAATCATCCACTAAGGCATCTCTTCCTTTAGTAAAAATAGCCCTCGTGTGCTTTACGGACACCAGCGGCCGAGCGGTAAAGTCGCTGAACACTGGTAGTTCGGTCTGAGGTTCGAATCCCGCGAACGGGCTGGCTGTATGGGCGTTTTCGTGGTTTTCCCCATGTGTAACGTGTATACGAGCCAGTTTTCCTTAGAAAGTCCTCCACGAAGGCATTCCTTTCCCTTAGGCAGATAGCACTCGAGGCTTTACCATAATCGCATTATATTGCTTTAGAAGGCAACTTAAAAGCCATCCATCTCAAACCATAACCAGGCTTAAGACCAGGATCTTCATAACCATGGTTAAGACTGCTGAGGAAAAAAAGGCGAATCCTCTAATTTGTTAAAGTTCCTTACGCTACGATCGTAAATGAAGGGTCACTACGACCCTGAAGTAACTACTAACATTAACAGACTATATTTGAGTTATTAAATTTCTCCAGTAGATTATAGTCAGCCGCTGATTGGTTCCTGACGCATGAACTGGTTTTCTCCATGTGTAACGTATAAGTCTGTCTCTTTATGGAATTCTTCTCATTAAATCCCGCTAAAATCATTCGCCACCTTGCCTTAGAGAAGAAAACTTGAGCTTTTCTGTTAAGTCGTTTTGAATAAGTCTGTTTGGTCAAGTTGGCGCAAAAGTGGTTTGAAAAAAATGATTACTGAATTTGAAGAGAGTGAGCAGTTGAATGTTCTGCTAAGAAGAGAACAAAAACTGATTTCAAATGAAATTGTGCTAGCAGTCGCTATTGCTATGGTTGACAGAGAGTCTTGTTTCCGATATTCATTGAGAAGTGCTCTAGCGGTGTCGCGGGATTTTTCTATCCCTTGGTCTATAGTACGAAAACTTCTGCGATCAACTTTTCAAAGTCTTATCTATACAACATGCACATGATGCAAAGGATGCAGTCTCAAGATCTGCAATGCATTAATTTTACTTTCCGATTTTTGGCGAAAATAGCCGTTGACATTGCATGTTCTTAGAACATTTTGTGATTAAACGAAACGAATTTTGTCCTAGACAAAAGAATAAATACCCATAACTGTCGCATTTGGAATACTGCAAGTCCTAATGTTATATGTGAAATGCCTTTGCATTCTGTTTACATGACTGCAAGGTGAGATTTGACTGCCGGGTTCATTCTTGATCCGTTTTTCTTTAAGAACTTTTCGTCAAAGCATTAAAAGATGAGCCGTCACGAGCACCTGTTAATGAGAGTCTTACACGATCTTACAAGAACGAGAATATTTAGAGACTTCTATTTTTATGCAAGATGGTGCAATACCCCATATAGGGCAAGAAGTCAAGGGTCTGCTTTGTACTGACTTTGGTTACTATTGAATAATTTTGAGAAGTTTTCCGAATGCCTGATTCTTCGACTTGAGTTCCTGTGACTTCTGGTTATATGGGGATTCCCGAAAGATTGTGCTGTGAAGGAAGCATGCCGATTCTGTCTGAATTGAAAGCAAGCATAACAACCCACATTGCAGAAATTTAACGCGAAACTCTTCAGCTACTGTTGAATGTGCTACAATTCGCTTCGAACATGTGATTGACGCAAATGGAGTGCGCACAGAACAAATGCTGTGATTAAATTATGTTTCATGTTTCTTTTTATTTATGTGTCATTTTTGCACGGTGGTCGAAATTTAAATGTTATTTTTATTGCAGGTTTATTTTTCACATTGTCCATATAGCGTATACACCAAGTTAAAAAAAATATATCAAACAGAAAAGACTCTACATAGGTATGAGTAGTCTCACTTTGATTTAAATTTAATTAAATCTTTAATTAAAACTACCACGTAATGCGGAATTTCCACGACGCATATAGTTCTTCGTGGAAGACTTTATAAGGAAGGCAGTGTCATATTCACATTACACAGAGAGAAAAGAAACCCACGCAGCTGGATTGTTTGTCGCAAGCCTAACGAGGGACAAATTATGAATGCTCAGCACTATTACTCAGTCACCCATCTGTTAAATGCCAGAGTATATAATAAATTACTCATTTGCTAAATAATGGTGTCAGAAATATGAATTTTCTAAATTAATTTGTTGTTTATTTTCACCTTTGGTAGTTGCTTTTGATGTTTTGTTTCTTGTCATCAAAATTACAACCTTAGAAATATGATCCGGTATAACCAATAAATATCTATAGATTTCTTTTGTTTTTTGTTGAAGCGATTTGCGATGCATGCTACAATTTGCGATGCATGGTATTTTAAATAATATTTCGCTCTATGTAATAATGCAATGATGTCAAATAAACTAAACTCAGCTGCGTTTACTACTATTACAGAAAGCTACAATTACAGAAAGCTTATCTGAAAGTTGAACTATTCACAGAAAAGCAATTATGCGCTGCATCTAGGCTGAATTCCAAAAATAATATTTTAGATTTAATTTCTTTTAATGGATATATATTACTCATTTTGCTTCGCTCATATAAAATATCCTTTCTTCTCTTTTTAGCGAAACAAAAACAAAATTACAAGTTTAGTATTAGATATATATAAAATTTATTGCATTGTTTTATTTTAGTTTAAATGAAATGTAAGTTTCAGCAAATGAAAACGATTTCATGTTTAGATTTTTGTCTTTAAAAGAAAGCGTACATTGTATTTTAATTTATTTTTAACTGTATATCTGTGTTAGATACAATTTCTTGTGTAAACTCTCTTGATAAAATAAATATAATATATATTATATAATTATTATTAAATACGATTAAATAAAGTATTATTCTCTCATTTGCGATGCACATATTTAGCCCACTGCAAAAAAAGATAGCTCAGTTATCCGGATTTTTTCGAATATCCAGATGGAAAGCAGCCTATCCGGATATTTGAGTCTTATTGATCTCACTAGTCCAGATATTTGGAAGTCTTTTTGCACTGCTAATATATGCTGAAATGAACCAGACAGACATTTTTTGCCAAAAAATAATTATAACGGTATTTTTTTAATTAGTCTTAATTTAAACTAATACCTTGGACATTACATATGTAAATACTTTATTTGTTTAGTCTCCATAATCAAGCCTCTTCCAATTACTACCCAAGCTTCATGGGTTCAAAAGTTAACAGTCTTCGATACACTGTCACGGAAAAATGTGCTGTGTGGGCATTCGTGATAATTCAATCCGGCGCAAAGAAGAAAACAAATTAAAATCGCCTTCCTTCTCTTTCCTCCTCCACGAAGTGCGGTGGCCTTGTTCTGTCAGACAATAACAAGCTAACATCCCGATTTTCATTTTACAGTCAGCGGTCAGGTGAAGCCCGGCCAGCTGCTGGCCATCATGGGGGCCAGCGGAGCCGGGAAGACAACACTCCTCAACGTCTTGACTAGCAGAAACCTTCGTAGGCTTGCGGTGGACGGAGAAGTGCTGGTCAATGGTGAAAATGTTGGAGAATCTATGACGAGGCTGTCAGCCTATGTCCAGCAAGATGACTTATTCATTGGTACATTGACAGTTAAAGAACATCTCGTTTTCCAGGTGAGTTCTTGACAGTATTCTTGATATTCGTGCTTAATTGAAGATACTGAGAATCGAGTTAATGCATTTCCTAAACGTAATTTGAATACTTAAATCATGAAAAGGACTTTTTGTAGAAAATGTAGATTTTGAATTTTCGAGCGCTACTTTACTCCAATTTGGTTTCTGATGTCTCCTTTGGACGTAATGTATTTATGACATGAAGACTTATTGATACCATAACATAAAGATATAATATTTTTTAAATGTTCCCATTTCTGACTTTCCCTCCCTATTTACCTTCTTCCTGATTTGTTTCGGATCTATTGTTAAGTCCTGTTTTAATTAGAACTATTTTCCCTTAAGAGTTTGATGCAACCATTACCCGTTATAATTTCTAACATTACAATTTTCTTCTTTTCCTTTTTAAAGTGTACAATTTTAATCATACCATTACGAATTTTAAACTTTTTTAAAATTTACTAAAAGTTTTTTAGTAGTTTTAGCGTAGTTCCTTTTAAGTATTAACATTTCTTAGTTTCAGTCTTTAATAGTTTTATATTTTCGTTCCTAGGAGGTAATGATAAATGGAAAATTAATAATTAAATTTATACATGTATAATGTTAAATTCTTTATGTTTATGTTTACGTTTACATTTTTTAAATTTTATGTTTATATAGACTTGTGATTTTATCGATGATATAAATCTTACGACGCATACTTTGCGGCATATACAATTTGCGAAGAATGCTTAACTTGAGAACAGCTGTTTCGCAAGCACGCTTCGTTAAATTTTGATTAAGAATTGTATCTGAATTGTTAAATTTTAGGAATTATATAAAATAAAAGTATGAGAAAATGAATAAGTATAAATGCTAATTTAAACTAGTTTTCCATAGAATGTGAAGCTGAATAAATTAATTATATTTTTAAGAACTTTAAGATTAAACTGAACTGAAAATTAAATTTTATCCAATATGGGCTATTAAGTATAACGTTTAACATAAATAATTATACAGGTGAATCTGAACTAATGGGCAAAACTATAGGTGGTGATAGAAGGCAGAGCTATACGAGTAATATTCGTCATAGAATGTATGGTAGCGGTGAGAAGTTAAAGGGTAGTTTTCCATTGTCGCATTTAAAAAATTAACACAAGAATGAGAGGAAGTACTCCAGAAAACATTTTATTCACAGAAATGCTCGTAGAAATTCCTCACAAGATCCTCCGCCAGCTGAAATGCACGTTTTACACCCGCAAGACAGGGATTGACGCACATTTCCAAAGACACCAGGCATTTACCGAATATCGTCGGCAACAACAGCGATCCTGTCGACTAGAACCATGTTGGTTTCAGTGGAGCACTTGTATATTAGGTTTTTCATATGCCTCACAGTAAAAGTCCAAACACGAGTGATCCAGTGATCTTGGTGACCGAGCTATGGGACCACCTCGACCAATCCATTGCCATGGAAATTTCGTGGTTCGTATAACCAGCAATCCTCTCGGCGATCCACGGTTGAAAATGTCTTTGGGTACCTTAATACCACATACATATACTTGTATAGCTACTATAGGCTTTTATAAGCTATATTTAACTAATCCCTAAGGCAATCAGAATGGAAACTTGCAGCTAACTCCAAACAGAGAAATCGGAAGAGTAAAACCAGTAACATAGTTTACAAGAGAATAATCCGCCCAACCCGGTATAGTAGTTAGCATCGCGTACTGCCGTGCCGAGGGGCTCGGTTTCGAATTTCGGAGAAGACATGGATGCTTGTAAATGCCGTTGGGTGCGAGGATTGATCCTTTTTTACCATTTATTTACAATGTCACCTAACAGTTTGCCGTTTGCGTTCCGATCATACATTCTATGACGAATATTGCTCGTATAGCTGTTTTCTGTCATCCCTAACGTTTTGCCCGCTTGTTTAGGTTTACCCTGTATTTGAAAGTAATAATTGATATTTGGGTTTAACTATTTTGCAAAGTTAAGACTGGCAGAAACACGGAAAACATTCTTTTCGTTAAATACGTAAGTATGTAAAAAATAAGTTTAAAAATATTTCTACAGAATTCCATGTTAAAAATATTCCCAATGATATATATATGTGTACTCGTAAAAATTTGCACACGTATGTGTTAATCTTTCTTGAAAAGAACCTCCCAGTTCCTTACTTATTAAAAGCAGTCAAAACGTTTCAGAGACAAAGATTTTGAATAAAATGATTCTGTGTTTCCAGTTTGTGCCTTGTTCGAGGTGCAGGAATTCCTTGGTAGTTCGCTTGTTAAAATATCCGGGTGGTTTTGCACGCATGCGAGAGTTCTCTCCCTAAGGAAAGGATGTATCAAGGAAGATTTCCAAAGAAGAACAAGCTTTTATTTACGTTCTACACGGCGAAAACTATGAAAACAAGCTCATGCAGTCAGCTCGTTCACACACATTTGAACCTGAATCTAACTACCAGTGTTCAATAGTCTTATCAATAGGCCACTTCTGGGAATTCTTGAATTAAGTTATTCCTCGAGACTTGTCTTATGGTCCCAAAATTAATTTAAAAAAAGATCGATTTTAATAAGGCAAAAAGAAAAAAACAAAGCAAAATGATTGTGAACAAAGGAAAACAGATTTGCATTTCTTCATTTAATTCATCTCCGATTTACTGTTTACGAAACGTACCATTTCATGATACAGTCTTACACAGAGTTTAATGTACTTCTTGTTAAATCTTTCATGATATTTTAAGTCTCATTAATGCATTTGAAATCCTTTCCTAAAATTTTACATGAAACAAGTAAAACATTGTTCAGTATGCAAATTCTGACCAGTTGAAATAAACAAATATTTCGTTTTTTTTTTTTTTTTTTTTTTTCATGCTTTTTTTTAATCTCTTGCAAAAGCATGCAAAATTATTTTTAAAAAATACCCCCAGACTTGGATTGTTATGAAGTTTTGTGTGTTTATTTACTTCAGCTTTTAGAAGTCTCGTTTATTTCCCATCTTATGAAAGAATTTAATGATGAAACACGCATAGCAGAGAATATGTAGACGTTTATTTAAGCATAAGTTTCTTTAAAGCGTTCAAACATTTTGCGCATAAAATATTTGAATCAAGAACGGCATAAAAAGTGAATATTTCTGTGTAAACTAGAGAAAGAATAGAACTGAAAAAGTAACATGAAATTTAAATTAAATGGTCTTTCAAGATAAGGGATTTTAAAAATAAAATTAGACAAAATTCAACCTTAGAAAATCTTAGATTGCTTTTTTTTGCTTAATTAGTCCAAAAGGGCTTTGTCCCTGAAGGACTATTCTTTTCGTTTTGCGATTTTGCATTGAATTACTATAAATGTCCGTTTAACTTTTCAAAATGTTGCCACCAAATGTTAGAATCCTGCATTATATTTGAAGAAATTAAATAATGAAAAATCTGCATAAATGTATGTATATTTCTCGCATTGTGATAAAACAACGGTAAACAACAACGGATCGAATTTTTGAATGACGTAATCCTCCTACGAATATGGGCATGTGCAAGATTAAATTTGAAATTTGTAATTTGTTTTATTTTCGATTTCATATTTTGTAAACCTTTAACGAATATTTGAGTATCAAACTCAATGATTTAAAAGCGAGCAATGGCAACACTCTAACGGCGGGGGAAAAAACCTTTTTATCTCCAGCGGGCACGGAACTGTGTATCGGAAATTCTAAAGATATGCTCATTTTGAAATTATTTTGCGACATTGCTACTGAACTGAATTTTATGGTTTAAATGCAAAGAACATTATATTTAATAAATAAAGGTAACACACAAAACGTTAAAAAAAAAGCCCCTTTGAACGTAATTTAAAATCTGAAACCTTTCAGTTTTTTTTTTTTTTTTTTTTTTTTTTTTTTTAATTTAACATCGTCTTGATTTTCTTAAAATGAAATATTTTAGCATTTGCTAATTCTTTTGTATTCACTTTTGCTACTGAAAGCGTCTTTGATATATATACATGTAATATCATATTCGCTAAATAATTATCCGGAAAACTCCCATATTAAAAGTAACTCTGCATAAATATCATGAATAAATTATTCCCAACTGAAAACTTAGTGATTAATGGTATTAAGTAATAATTTCCGGAGAAAATTGTTGTTGCGCTTTTCCAGAAAAAAAAAATGTATAATCTTAGTAGTTCAATACAAGGATCTTCAAAAAAGGTAGCTGTGGGTTTTATTTTCTTAAATATCGAAAATTTGACCTTTTATATACTATTTTAATTAGTTAAGTATTGAACCCACTTAATTAATTAAAAAACGCATTTCATATTTTTAAGTGAAAAATTTCCGGAGATAGGATCAGCACACATTTTCACTAAAAATAAAAACATTTTGCTAGAAATTTAATTACGATTCCCGTTTTTAATTGCCTAAATGAGCGGCTTTTGTTTTGTAACTGCTTCTTAAATTAGATCTGAAGAGGCCTTTGAGCATGGAAGTGGCCTAACTGGATACTATTCGCTGAGTGGTGTATCTTCGGGAGATTTTCATGCAAAAGTATGAAACGTTTCTATTTGAAATAAATTAAAACCTACAAAATAAGACATAATTTAAACATAAGATATAATTAAATAACATAGTCATAATTAACTAGATAAAACATTTTATTGCTACAGAACTAATTCTGAGATACACATTCTTATTCACACATCATCGTGGAAGCAATATGCACGCAATCTTGGTAACGTTCTTTCAACTATACGTCTTAAGACGTACCATGGATGATAGAGAGAGAGGTAAGTGGCAGTTTCATAGCACGAGGCAAGCAAAGCAGAAGAATGCATAGTAATTTAATATGGAAACTTAATTTAAAAGAAAGTTTTCGGTTCTGGAAAGGGAAAACTTATCTTTTATTTCCTTTCATATTTTAAACAAAAGAAAAGTCTGAAAAAATAAAATTTAGCAAACAGTTTCTGTACAGATGATGACTAGAAATTGTGACCGATATTGAATATCTTATGTTTTTTTTTTTTTTTTTTTTTTTTTTAATTAATTAACGTTTTTTCAGAGCTTTAATTCTTCCAGACTATGAAATTCAAGTATTTATTTATAGGCTTTGCTGAGAATGGATAAACACTTGTCTTACAAGGAGAGAATGAGACGTGTTGACGAAGTCATTTTAGAAGTAAGTACGTCTTCTTAATTTAGAGTAGCAACATTTTTTTTTTCTTTTTCACACGTTGTAAGGTTTATCCTAAATTTTTAACAGTTAGTCACTTTCCTATCCTTCTTAATTTCAGCTTAGAATTTTATGCCAGAACGTGTTTTCAGAATCGCGGTTAAATGCAAATGAAGGAAGAGCAAGTATTTAAAGTTGAAATTCTACTGACTTCGTTAGAGAGCAGAGATTCTGAGCAGCGCACCAAACACTTACTTTTTTAAATAAAAGCTTGGTTTAGAAGTAAGGCAGGCAGCTGGGCAGGTTGAAAAATGGCTGAATATTTCAGGATAAAGGATCTGTGTTCGCTGGAAACAACTTGAAAACTAATTAAAATCTTAAAAACTAAAAATATTATAATTTGTAGGAGTTGGTAAAAGGTAGCTTAAAAAAATACATGTTTCTGCAGATCAGCTACTGTGTATAACTGCCTATAACAAAAGGAATTTCACCGCTGTGCAGCCGAGTTTAGAACTTGCTGTCACTATTAGAATTTTCATGTCTTATCAAACAGTATACGGTTTCGTAAAAGAAGACTTTGTGCTAAAACATACAATAATTTGTATTTCATTCAATTCAAAAGAAAGCCCGCCTAAACTGGAGCAGAAAATATCAGAGTCTGATGTTCTCTTCAGTGGAGAAGCTAGAATCAGTTTAACATCTAATGTTCATAAGTTTAATATCTGGAGACAGCAGGGAAATCGAAATTATCATACCAACGCTAGGGAATATGATAATTGCGGCAATGCAGTTGTCATAGTGTGGCGAGACATAGTGGTCAATTGATATAGTTCTCTTCATTCGTTCGAGTTAGTGTCTTTTCAGAAGTATCCAAATGAAGTTTTAAAGCTTTATACTCATATAAAGCATTTTAGAAATGTCATATGTATATCTTCCTTTATGTGAATCATAACGTATATTCATATTGAGTAAATCGATTTCATGAAAGATGTTAAGTGAATAAACTGATCAGCCAAATCTATTTATTTGCATTTCATGCAGAACTTATTTAAAACCTTTAGAGGGCAAAACTTTATGGCAGAATTCTTCTTCTGTAGTCTCAGGTCTTTTATATCATATTGGAGGAGAAAACTGATTGTCCTAAACTCTAATTGTATTGTAGAAAGCACAAAATCGTATTGTAATATATATAGAGATATGCGAGTTAGAAAAATAACACTGTCTGTTAGTGTCAAATGCTTATTAATGCATTCATTTTTGAGGTATATAATTTTTCTCTAAAATTCAATTATCCATATACGTATTAATTTATTAGTCTTTCTCTCACAATATAGTCCTTAGTCGTATGTATTTACACTCGCCATTTCAGTTTGTATTTGTGTGTTATGTATCACTCAAAAGAATTCATTCTATTCTTGATTTGACAAATCAATCCCTTATGTACGTTAAGAAAATTTTTAATATAAATGGGAACTATATACCTATATATAATTTCAGTTAGGTTTGAGAAAGTGTGAAAATACTATGATTGGAATCGCCGGTAAGATCAAAGGAATATCAGGAGGAGAGGCCAAAAGATTGGCATTTGCAGCAGAGGTAAGTCTTAATATTTGCACGATGATTCTTTTATAATCCTAGTTAAAATAACACTCCGGATCTCCATTCTTTTAGGCGTTAAAGCAACAAGAATCAGCGTAATATTCATAAATTTGCAGGACTATTTTCGAAGGTTTAAATATAGAACCTTCTTCTTTAGCTACTGAAGTATGAGAATGTAGAGTATATAAGTATAGAAGTGCAAAGTATTTCTAAATTAGAACAAATTTATGAATATCTCTCTGGTTCTTGTTGCTTTATTAATAATTCTAGACTTCTTAAATTTTTTCTCTTTTGTGTTTTATTTGTTATTTTTTGTGCTTGAAAATACTGAAAATTTTTGTTCCATAGATAACACAGGCCAATTAAGATCTCATGCCTTAATTGGACGTTTTCATGTTTGAATTTGTTGAAGAAATACTAATTATACATTCAAGAATCTAATGTAATATTTTTGTGTAGTTATTGAGTATATATACATGTCACCATGCACTGGTTATCAGTGATACCCATTATTGGATATAATTAATCATTGTAACTTATGCACGTATGCGACAAGAAACGAAATAAGATAAGCAGATAAACAATTTTTTTCAGAAATGATAATTTAAAGTGCAC
The DNA here is from genome assembly GCF_044657685.1 of Stegodyphus dumicola. Classification (NCBI taxonomy): domain Eukaryota; kingdom Metazoa; phylum Arthropoda; class Arachnida; order Araneae; family Eresidae; genus Stegodyphus; species Stegodyphus dumicola. The sequence goes on along the minus strand of NC_140768.1, from coordinate 81,657,441 downwards.
AAAATACGTGTTTAGTTTTGTTTGCTTTATCTGAAGTTTTCAAAGTTTATATATACTGCCTGTTTTGAGTCAAATAATGCTTTTCCAATAATTAGTAGATAACGATAAAATCTGAAATAGAATTCTTATCAAGTATAGCTGCGTAATTTATTTAAAGGTGGAATTTGTATTTTCTATTAATAAATATATTCGTTGTTATTCCGTTAAAAATTATGTAAAAGACAATAAAAAACGTGCTTCTTTTCCATGTAAAATTAGTTAGATATAAAAAGAAATATATAAGTTAATTACCTAAACTTAATATTAAAATTACGTAGATTATAAGAATACTAAGTGAGCGCTCTGGGAGCCATCGCCGCTGAACGAAAAACCTGGGTAAAAATCATATTCAGTGAAGCCTTTCTTTCCATTTAATTATCTTTTTTAAATAGAATGTAGGTAATTCAAATTAAGTTAAGCCTGAAAATGTAGCTAAGCTGAAAGACTGAATCTTCTAGAGCGAAGAGAGCTAAGCAACTTCTCTGAGGAAGAGATGAAGAGGCTTACGATTTTTGCCCGTCAGTCTTTTGAATCTCTCCCCGAGAGCAGTTGTTGTTCCATCTTCCTTTCAGAAAATCAAATGCCGAGACGCATCTACTTGTGGTAAGATATTTGTACAAGTGTTTTAATTTTGTGATGAGTATTATATGTGAGGTAGTTCAAACTAATAATTATAATGAAATTTATATACAGCTCATTTAGATATAAATCTCAAGATCACTTCTTGAATAAGTTTTTCGAGATTTAAACCAGAATGTTTTATCAAGTATTTCTTCTAAAGCAGCGAGTACATTTGAATCCATTTGTACGTTTCGCATTCAGGTTGTTTTGAGCCTTACGAAATGCGCAGTTACGATATTTATGATAAGATAATGATATATGGTAACATCGATTATGTTCATAAAATGAATGTCACCCATTGGCATATTCGGAAAGCACACTATTAACGAAACAATTCGAGTTATTTATGAGGGCATTCTGTTAGGTAATTTCGTACTATGAAGGGTAAAATTTTGTTAGTCTATCAGGGTTTCCCATCACTTTTCTTGCATCGACCTCTTTTAAAAGAATTGTTTTCTTCATCCACTTCCTTTCATTTAACCCTTTCCGGTACGCTACCATTTGAAGTCGGAGTTTTGATTTTAAAAAAAAAAGGTAGGCAGTCTAATTAGGCCTAGAGGAGTACACAAGTAAAATTTTGTGAAGATCGCACTTATCTTTTAATTCTGCGGGTGTGCCCAAAGTGGGCACACTGATTGAATAGAGCTTCGAAAAGAGTGCTGAAAGAGCATTGTTGTCAATGAATTGACCGATGAGATGCGGTGAAACAAAGAATACGGACTTTCAGTTGTCCTAGATTATCGGTGAGCCCTGTCTGGGCACACCTAGGTTTCGCCGTTTGACTTTAGGCAGTATTTCAAGGTAAAAATTTTAAACTAATATAGAATAAAGAGATTAGCATACAGCCAAAAAATAACATAGAAATTTCTTTTCAAAAATTTCCTTTTATACTCTAAAACAAATCTGGAAAATTTCTTTGAAAAATGAGGGTCTTAAAAAACTAAGCATGGCTAAAATATATGGACTGGTTTGTGTGAGCTGCCGTCTACTATAAAAATAAAGAAGTTTCATAGTAACCTATAAATCCTTTTTCATTCAATTTTTCTGTGCGTACAGAAGGAAATTTTTAGGTGTATCCAGACCGAACACACTGTAAGGGTTAACTATATAATACACGGCATGCAACGTAACCATAATGCAAACAATTGCAAATAAATAACTTATATATAACAATTAGACTAAGAATAGGAACAAAGGTTTTGAATTATTAAATTTATGTTTTTCTTTTGTTGTTGCTTTTAATTTTACAAATATAAACTAGTATTTAGAAACAAAATCATAGGTTCTAGTATCGCAAAATTTCGATTTGAACAAATGTAATGGCTGCTTCTGATCTACGGATGTAGTTTTTTAAATATTTGGCACATTTTTATACCACTTTGTTCAAAAATATTCATCTTGTTTCCTGGTCTAGTTTTATTCACATTTTTTATTGTGTTTCTTAGTAATGCTTCCCTATAAGTGTTTTTATATTGCACTTATTGCGGAAAAAGTACACATATTTAAGAAAAATATTATTGATTTTTAAAAAACACGTTAAATAATTATAGTATATTTTTCCCTTATATTTATTTTACATGATTTCTTCCATACTTAATGGTGCAGCTTTACATCAAGAAACAATAAAGTACCAATTTTGTTAATAATATTTATTTAATCAATGGGATTGATTATGCTGATCAGTTGTCGATGCATATTCGGCTATCGACCCCTTGATCGTCGTTGACCCCTTTTAAAATTTCATCAGTCACCAGGGGGTCAATATCAACCGCCTGGAGAATATATAGTCTAAATGCTAATGAGAACACTAAGCGCCATATCTTCAGATGAGTCAGTCACTGTTGATTGACGATATGCAGTATGAAAAATTATAATCTGCTATACGTTCTACACTGACCTCTGGCCGTCAGCATATCGATGAAATTGGATATCGCCGGCTAAGTGGAAAGGACGACTAAGCAGGCCTGGTGCTTAACGTGTTAAATACTGTTAATAATAATATATAATAACACCGAATAAAGTTTTTTATAAGCATGGCACATAGAGAATATTTAAATGGCAAACGTATTAAAGACCTCCAAAAATATAAACCTTTGGAGCTACAGCTCTATTAGTCCAACAAGTCTTAATGTAATACTAAAAGTGTATACATGTTAAAAAATACAAGTGCGTTAAGATTACTGACAACTATACGTTTATTATAACTTTTATTGTTGTTTTCGAAACAATGCAAAATAATAAATTGGGCTTTTCTAAGATGCATCAGTCATAAAACAGAGCTTTTTATACACACAGAGAAAGAGAACTTTAAATCTTAAACTATAAAAAATAAATAAATAAAATAAAATAAAATCTGAAAATTTTCAGATTTTTATACTACATCCAGACGGGCATTTTTTCGTTTATAGACACAAACACGTTTCGAAGGAATTTGGGCTAACGCCACAATGAACTACAAATTTTTGAAAACAGCATATCTTTAAGAATTTCCGATAGACAGTCTCTTGCTTTGGAGATAAAAAGGTTTTATTCCCTACAGTGTTCTCACTGAGTGCCGCTTGAGATAACTACTGACCCGACTTTGTTGTAAAAGTCTTACAGTGTTAATAGTCACCCTGGCAGAAGGGAATATTTCCTCCGTGTAAAAAATATAAATATAAATATTACATGGGTATACAAGGCCTGTGTATAAGCATAGTTATGTTGATTACAAACATTGTCTTGTACAAGTTACATATGATAGTTACATAAAATCATCTAGTGTTGATTTTCCAGTTGTTGTAGTATTTGAATTGCTATTAAAATTATGCTGCGAAGATACAATTCTCAAGGGAGGGAGAGAATTTCTTAGTACCTTGCTGAACATAGCCTGATTACCTCCTCTATTTTAGTTTTCGTCTGCTTTGTTGCCGCAGGTATTCTCCGCCCATTGCGGCCAGTATTCACTGCTTGGCATTTTTAAATGCAGTTTATCGGTTCGTGGGCAGTTGAAGAGAAAGTGATATGCATCACCTACCGCACCACATTCACACAATTCTGATGCTCGTTTGCCGAATCTCTTAAGATAATGTGGAAAGGGACCATGGCCAATGCAGAATTGAGTTTGTGCTCCGCTGTATGTATTAATTGAGCATGTAACTTTCGGAAAAAACTTGTAGGTTCTCCTACCTGTGCTTTCCATTTTCCATCTTTTCCTGCCATTCTTGTAAAAGGTTATTGAGCGTGATTTTTTTTTAAATAGGACTGCGGAACACTTACTGCGTTTTCCAGTCTACTGGTATCATTGGCTGCAGATTTCGCAAGCACGTCCGTCGCTTCGTTGCCAGTAATACCCACATAAGCTGGAATCCAGATCAGGATAGGACTGTTATCTGGTGGGATACTTAGAATTTTCTGAATATCTTGCACCAAGGGACTCCTTGTCTTGTGCCCTCGGAGGGACTCCAAACTTGAGGCAGAGTCGCTATATATGTTGACCTTTATTCCTAATTGATATTTTGCCAAATTGATGGCTGCTTTTAATGCAAGAAGCTCTGCCTGAAAGACGGTATTTTTGTCTGTCAGTCGTCTTTCCCAAGTTTTAACCACTTCTCCTTCTTGAAGTACACAGTAGGCGCAGCCTGTGCCTTTCTCCGTCTTTGAGCCATCTGTATAAATAGCTAATGCTTTCTCATTTGGCGGGGTGTATTGCATGTTTATTGTGTGCAATAAATCTGTATCTGCAGGGTACAGTGTTCTCACTGCTCGCTTTGAAATTGTTCCGCTTTTAATCACAAATTCGTTAAAGTTTTACAAAATATAAAATAGACAATAAAACAAATTCCAAATTCGGGCTTCCAAGTACCCATGTTCGGGTGGAGGACTATGTTATTCAAAATTTGAGGACTCTAGGTACCTTTGTTTTTTCACAGTGCGAGAAACATAGATACATTCATGTAGATTCTTCATTATCTATTTTTTTATATAAAATACAAGGTGATAATATTTGGTGACAATAATTTGAAAAGTGATTCGGACATTTAAAGAGATTTGACGCAAAATGCCATTTCGAGACTAATAGCTCATCTGGGTTAACGCTCATTTGGGCTAAAAATACCTGTAAAATTATTATTTCCCTAAAGACGCAACTTTACTACCTCAGTAATAAAAGCGACCTGCACACATGTTATAAAAGTACATTTGAAACAGCCAAATTAGAAGAAAGATACTAATAATTACAAGACTTACTGTGTATAAGTGGAATGTATTTTGCTAAAAATTATATTAAGTGAAAGAAAAATTATGCAAGCATATTAAAAATCATTAAATTAAAAATATTGAAGTAGACAAATCTATATATAAAGAAAGGTTCTGTTGTTAACTTTCTTTTAGTAAACGAAGTTTACTAGATACTAGTTAAAATAAAAATTATTAACGCATATTAAAAATATATCAACATTTATAATTGATTTTCATCATATTTCTGCAAATTATTATTTTTAAAACAATACATGACTGAAAACATGCCAAATCGAATTCGATTACGGAGAATTGTGATTAGTGATACGATACTTGGTAGTCTTCTAGTTATTTAAAATTATGATTTGGATCTATTAAGTACAAATTTTAAAAAGTGTTTATATTATTAATGATTTTAACAATTGATTCCATCATTTGAAATTCCAAATAAAAGCCTTAAAATTACATATCGAAGAAATTTCTTATTTTAATCACATTCACCTTCTGTTGCAGGTTCTGACCAACCCAGCACTGATGTTTTGTGATGAGCCAACGTCTGGCCTTGATTCATTTATGTCACAAAATATTGTATCTGTCCTCCGTGATTTAGCAATGGGTGGCAGAACTATTATATGTACCATTCACCAGCCTTCTTCTGAAGTTTATGAGATGTTCGATAATTTGTTGCTTCTAGCAGAAGGAAGAGTTGCATATATGGGAGATGCTAGAAAAGCTCTAGATTTCTTCGAAAGGTTGTCGAATTCTTTTTCACATTCTGATACAAAATGTTCTTTGCCTTTATTTAATAGCTAATGATGTAGATAATATGCTTTTGCCGTACAGGCTTTTGCCATCGACTGAATGATTCAACCATCTTTTTTAAATTTCTTTAAAATAATTTCAGTTTATTTCAAAACATATTTTTCAGAAAATATACTGAATAGACAAAATGTTATATTTACTTCTGTGAATGACGTACTGCTGCATCTTTTTCTGTAATAAAAACGTTCGTACATTTTTGATGACTCAATGAGATACTGTACTGAAAAAGGTATGTAAGTATTGCCGCACATACTGTTGCAAAGTATCCAGAGTTGCATATGGCATTAACGGCTTCAAAATAATTTTTCCATTTTGTTCTAAAAATTCTTTATTGGACTAATAAATATCATGCATTGAAAGAGCCAAAATTTTTAAAACCGTTTTATATCTACTCTAGCCAGTTATCCATTTGAGAATGATGTAGTGCTGTCTTGCAGAACACTTGCATCATTGTGGGCAGGAAAAAAAAATGCAGATACGTCAAGTATGTTTACCTAATTCGAACTATTCAGAACTGTTTCCGAAAGATGCAAAAGATTTTTATACAAATAGTTGGAGCTTCTGGTTGCACGCCCCAACAAATAAAAACGTCTTTTGTCTAATTCGCATTGTTTGTGCCACGTATGCACCCAATTAATCTGAAAACGGAATCAAAACCCTGATTCGACAAATTAATGACATGTTTCCACTCTACCATAAACCAATTATGATACGCGAGATCATGAAAGATTGACAAATAAAGCCTCAAAATGTCTTGAATATGAACAAAATCTTAACAGCCACCGTAAACCTTTGACAAAGTACGAAGAGTCATAAACGTAAACTAAAAGTAACAAACAATGTTGTAACAATCATTTCAAAATTTAGTGAAAAAAAGTTTCATCAAATTTCGTCATAAACTGTTACTCGATAACTGTCTGGTTATTTGTTACTATATGATTTGACCTACATTTATCTAAAAGGTTTAAGATTAGAAATTTTATCACATCCCAAATACTTTTTATAGATATGTGGATGATTTAACTTAAAAATCAAAAAAATTCAGCAGTTGCTGGAATGAGGCATCTTACTTTTATAACGCATACAATTTAGTCTCAAGCTGACTGTTATTGCTTTATTTGTGATTACACAGAGATATGCCCTGATTATACTTATTATTAATTACATCCTGCGAATCATGCTGCTGTTGAAAAATCCCGCAAACGATTTTTGTATCGCCGTTAGAGGGCGCCTTTCTTTTTATAAAAGAAAGATTTTTTTAAAGATTTTTTTTTTTTTTTTTTTTTTTTTTTTTTTTTTTTTTTTTTTTTTTTCGTTGTTGAAGCACCTCTATGCAGTCCCAGCCTGGGTTCCTGCCCGAAAAATAGACAGACAAAAATTAAAAGTTCTTCAAAACAAAATCTTACCTAGCATAGTGAACGCACCCTGGTTCGTGCGAAATTCTCAAATTCACAAAGACCTGGATGTCAACTTAATTCACGACCAAATCCTAATTTCTGCACGCAACTTCTTTGAAGATATGAGAAATTCTCCCTATGAAGCTATTAAATCGCTTACAGACTATGACCCTACTATTGAGCACGTAGTGAAAAGACCTCGAACGATCCACTACAATTCTATGTGGTGGTAGTGTATATATTGTAATAAACAAATTAAAAAATTTAAAAAATTACTCTTCAGTTACTATTCAAGAAACATGAACTTTGCAAAGTTAGGACTTTATTTTTCATTGATGAATTCTTCGTTTTACTACTTATTTAAACAAGATTTTTACTTTTACTTTTTATTTTTACTATTTCGTATCGTGTGTTTTAAAATCAAAGTTCGTGGTAACACCAAGTGCTTACTCTCACTCATTAGCCCTAGTGAGCTACATGACCTCATTTTCGCCTTTTACAGTTTCCTATTCATTTAATGATTATATCGCAAGTTTAGATGATTTTCAAGTGTTTCAAAAGACATAGGACTCTTAAATTCACAGTCACCCAGAAGTTTAGACTTTCATTTCGCCTCTCGCCGCCATTTATAATCACACTACATGATATGCCATGACATGCAATTTAGCGAAACTCATTTTATGAGTTCTCTCATTTATTGATCTCACCTTCGGGCGCGGTGTATTTTTAAATACACCTCTTAAATTTTTAACTTTATGGCCTATGGTATAATGATAATATACTGGTAAGAGCTCCTAGTAGCTAAAGCCACCAGTAAAGATATGATCCAAGATCCAAGTTGTTGAAGCAAAGAGAACCACCGACGGCTTCTGGGACTGTTTTGAAATAAATGATTATTTTGTAAATTGTGGAATATGATCAGCTCTCTCTTTTGTATGAAGTTAATAATTTATTTAAGTAAGTTAATAATTTATTTTCTTTTATTGGTGCGTCGACCGAGAAACGGTTCAGGTTCATGTAAATTATTGCAAACATAGGCCAAAAGTCATTTTTCATAATATTTTCGGCTTCCATCAGTACAGTCATAAAATTCTTTAAAATGCAGTTGAACTGCACCTAATATTTTTTTAATGGTTCTTTGGTGCTTTCCATAAGGCATAAGGCTTTTAATCATTGCTATGTATAAATTACTGTTAATAATAATTTTCTATTTTGAAAATACCTAATTAGTTGGAAGTAAAGTCGTTTCGCTAATAATTACGGAAATAATGAATTATCTTGCCTATTCAAAATAATTCAGTTTATTTCTTCATTTAGATTTTTATTTTTTAAATATATCATCATCATCAAATTTAGTCATTTTATTGCACTTTACATCTAATACCATAAAATGTTACAGTTTTAAATACTTGAAATATTTTATATTAAGTACGTTAATTTCAGCCATAGTATTTCCTGTCGAAAAAAAAATAAAATTTCTTATTTCTATAGAAATTTCTAGAAAAAAAACTTTCATAAAATTTGTGAAATGTTATTTCATTGTATTCTTTTATAAATAAACTTAGCAACAACAAATGTAAGAATCCTGAAATAGCATCGAATGTTCCAAGCAAAGATGACTAAATATCGGCAAGTGAGAAAGAAGCGTTGAAATTATTGCTCCGAAGTTTAGAGAAAATTTAAAGTTAAATATTTCGAGAGAACAAATAAAAGAAGAGGCAGTAAAATTACGCTGCTTTGTAGTTTTATTCGAATGTCAGGCTATCGAGCAACAGATTTTAAGTTACTTTTTTTTAAAAAAAAAAGAAACCTAAAACTTAGAAAAAGAAATGCTAAAGAAACTCTTTGAAAGCGGTTAAAATTCTTGTTTTGATTTCAACTAATTCCTTCTAATTCAGAAGAAAAATCGTTGCTTCATGATTAACTAAATTTGTCTATTAATTATTTATTCGAATTTAAGGAGTTGAATCATACTGTCACACTTCAGTATTTCAATTTCAGTTATTCGCAAGAGGACAACCAACTTCGAACATCTGAGGAAAGCATTGTCTACAATTAAAACGATTCCCATGCAAAATAATGGTAATTATTTGTTGCTGTTGTTGTTAATGGCTTCCTAATCAAATATTGAATACGAATACTCAATTCAAATTTAGAGTCGCTTAATTTTTAAAAATTGCATAGGCACCAAACTTGGATCATTTGCATATCAGAACTCACAGTACTTACTTACAAAGTTTCGCGATTGTACCTTTCTTCCTTCTTGGTGCACTAATTTCAATGTTCCCGAGTGTATTACAGATAACAGTGTATACAATGTAACAGAAAGTTTTTATTTCATTGTTCAAGTAAAATTTCACATGTTGTTTTTATTGAATATCTACCCCCGTATGTTGGATAATCAGTTGTCTTCAATGGTATTTATATATATATATATATTGCATTAAAAAATAAAAGGAATTTTCAGATTACTTTTTCATCTTTAATTATATTTACTGAATATATAACTAACATTTCATATTACATTCAATTTCTTTAGGGCGGGTCTCCGTTGCCCCATCAATTATAACCCAGCAGACTTCTTTATTCATAATCTCGCAGTTGTTCCTGGAAAGGAAGCAGAATGCAAAGAAAAAATAAAAGTAAGACTTAAATAGAAAACAATCTCTCTCTCTCTCTCTTTTTTTTTTTTTTTTTTTTTTTTTTTTTTTTTTTTTTTTTTTATCATTCCTTTTTTTAACGATTATGTTTACAGAAAATCTCAATAAATACCATTTGAAAGACAACATTGTCAGTGAAAGCAGACCGTGGCACGTGATCAGTCTGAATGACTTATATGTGCAGCTACCAAATATATTATACCAATCTGAACTGAAAGCCCTTTTAGGGGGCTCATATATCTAGGGCCTCATATTCTGTTATCAGCTATATAACTTTACGCACCGATAGATTTGTGACTTCGCTCAGACATGCTGATCACAAATTCCGAGCCTTAAATTGCTGTCAAACCGGCCACCAGTTTCCCTCAACATTTCGACAAACGTAATTTTTCGAGAAATTTTTGTTTCCACGAATGTTAGTACAGGGAAAGATTCACTTTCATTGAGCAGCTGCTCTATTTCTATCCTCTAGTCTGATATATAAAATGCATACCCATGAGCTCGGCGTTCTTATAGCGATGCTTGTCTTTCGAAATCTGCATGGAGAACGACGATTTGCGCCAGCTGAACACTTTTACTTACTATTCAGCAGCTACCTCTACTACTTCAGCACGTCATTTCCGAAGACACATTCCATTACAAAGTCAGCTTATTTCAATTCCATGTACCTGCCTTCACCTTTGCCAAGTATTTTTGAATACCACTTGTATATTGGAAAATCAGTTGTTTTCAATATATACATATATATTGCATTAAAAATAAAAGGAATTTTAAGATTTTATTCCATTGTTAACTATATTTTTCTTGACATTGCAATAGAAAAAAAAATAGAAGGTACAGGCTATCCCATATGATTTTATTATAATAAAATTCTTTGATTTAAAAAAAAAAAAAAAAAAAAAAAAAAAAAAAAAAAAAAACTAAATATTGTACTAGATTTAGAGCGGATTATGCAACAGCTTTTGTTAAATTTATGTATTAAAGATATGCTTTACAGGTAATTAAATCTCTAATTACTATTACTTCCTTTTTTTACTGTTTCGTTTATTTAAAATCCGCTGTTTCAGACTATCTGTGACCAGTTTGCAAGAGAATCGAGAGTCGCCGAAGCTACTTTGTCGTCTGGATATTCTTACACAGTAAGTTAAATTTAGCACTTTATATAATATTTACTAACTTTTAGCACTGGATGTTACGTAAAGCGGAAAAGAAAAACCTGTAATAAAATAAATAGGAAAATACAAATTTCAACAAATTAAATTTATTCACAGTTCATAAAATTTTGTTCTTGTCCTTGCATTAAAATTTCAGCACTGTATTCACAAAAAAATTAACATACCGGTATATTACTATGAATCTTCCGAAAATTCTTTCATCGTTCCGTGGAAGGTTTCAATTTCATTTCCTTTATTGTTTCATCTAATTCTCCTGCTTCTTTTTCTTCGCTTCTTCTTACTCAAAAAGAATTATTCTTTTTTACTAGCCATCTTCGTATACAAGATTAGTTTAGGTTAATTAATTAAGCAGCTAGCCCTTATGTACCTAAAAGATATCTACCTCAGGAAAGATGCTTTACTGGGAAAATTTCACCAGGAAATTTGTTCGTATTCTCAGTACAAAAGATAAATACCATGAAAAGCCATTCGTACAGCCCTTTCACCAAGATTTTAACTTGGATCATGCTATGAATGTTCATCATTCTTACCCACTCGGCCACTAGTGAAATCTTCTCGTATATAAAAATAGCAAGTTAAATTCAAGAAATTTCAGTTGGATGATGTTCAGTAGGTTACGTTGTAAACAACATTATATTCTTTCAATCAGCTGTGGAACTTTATTGCTCAGATGACTGATTACTGTCCTTTCAATAAGTCTGAACAATTTTGCAAACTTTCACATACAAAAACATTTGAATTAATTGCTACTCAAATTTGCTGCGGTAAGAGACTGAAAATCTTTATGCGCGGAAAAAGAACATGATGTAATGAGTTTCAGTTTAGAGTTTCTTTGGAGGAAGGGTTATAATTGAAACGATTATTGTTGAAAGAGCACATGTCCATATTTTGTCGATTTTGAGATTTTTAACGTTTCCTCATTCTATAAATATAGATGCATTTAGAGCTGAAGCAGCACGTCTCTGATTGAACTCTATGCGCACTGGTAAGCAGTCGAAAATGGTGTTTATTGTTGAAAGGGAACATGTCCAGCCTACGAGCCCTTTCTCCGCTTAACACAGCGTGGGGCGTAGTGCAGGCAAAGAATATGTAGCAGGGGAAACCTCTCGTTGTTGTTGAAACATATTGTTGTGTCTTATTGTGCAGTCTTTGTAAACATTGCATCATCCTTTTCCTAAGGTTTCTTCATTTTTATGTGACTATATAAGACAATCTAATATCTTCATTTTTATATGAATATATATTTTATATGACTATATAAGACAACATATTCCAGCGTCAGCAAAAGAAATTCATATTTTTTCGGATGGTTGCACGGGTCAAAACTGAAATCGTACCGTTTTAAGATTCCTTTTAGCTCTTTCTGTGACCAGACAAAATTTGATTGTCAAGCAACATTTTCCTGTAAGAGGACATAGCTTCCTGCCTTGTGATAGGACTTTCGGTGGTATTAAACGTCACATTACAAAAATGGATCGAGTATTCACACCAGCCCAGTGTAAGAACCTCATCTCTGAAAGCAGTTCCGATGGTAAAAGTTCAACTGTATTGCTGGAAAACAACAACATCGTCTTAGACTTCAACAGTTGGTGCCCAAGATACTTCAAAAGACAAGTTGTGCCTGTGGAGGATATTGCACAAAGAAGATGTACAGGAGCAAAGCAATCTTGTAAAATATCCTATTATTATCATTTCTACAAGAAGGAGGCGGTTTTATTTGCCTATAACTCGTTAAATGGTTTAAAATATCTAAAATTGAAGAGAGTTAGAAATAGTTCTTCCCTCTGCACCAACCTATTCTGGGATGAATGTCATTAACGCAAAGAAAATAGACGATATCAAAAAAGTTGTTTACTACATACCAGAAGAATATAAGAATTTTTACACCATCAAAACGTTACGGCCAATCTCTACAACAACTGCACCTTCCGAGAGCGAAGACAACTTTTAAGTTTAATGTGGTTGGTTAACATTGTTTGACTATACTTGGGTTTTAAATATTGTTTCAATATTATGTTTAGTATTAAGGATTTTTGACAAAAATAATACATTTCTGGGTGTGTGAATGCCATTTTTAATGGGACGAAAAGCCTATAAGCCGTTTTATTTTATTTTGTGACATGTTTCATATTTCGATATATTTCGATTACTTCAATATGCCTTTTTTCTTGAAATAAAGTAAGTTATTCAAAGAAAAATCGATACATATTACCCCTTTTTGCCTCTTTATTGTTGAAAGAGCACATGCCCCCCTTTTTGCCTCTTTATTGTTGAAAGTGCCCTTTCAACAATAAAGAGGCAAAAAGGGGGTTAAAAATTGCCTAGAAATTTTGAAATAGGAATTAACATTGTGAAAAAGTGCCTACAATGTTGTTTTGACTACCTCTTCTTATTTGGAGATCGAAATATGTGGTAACTTTATTCTGGAAAATGTTAGAAGGTTTTCATTGCCTGAGACATTTTTGCCTATTCTGAACGTCTCTGATTTAAAATTCATCTCTTCCGCAGCTGGTGACATTTGAAAACGTTCAAAACGATGGCTAATTTATTCGCAAAATCATCTACCTCATGAGAATTTGACAGAGTTCGAAATTTTTTCTAGTTGCTGTTGAAGTATTTTGGAATTATCTTTTGTTTTTGAAATTGCACCTAATTTATCTTCTGTAGGAAGTTTTCCACCATTTGTCACTTTTAAGTCATTGTCTGATTTTTCTTTCGGCCATTATCAAAAAGTTTCATGTTTCAGACATTATCAAAATATTTCTTGGTTTGGGCTATTATCAAAAATTTCTTGGTCAAAACTGAACATCGGTATCTCGTATTTTCATGATTGTATGCCGTCTGTCTTCTCGTTTACTGATTATTCAACGAGCTGTTGGGAATCAAAGTCTTTGTAGATTTGGTTATTTAAATAATTTTCAAACAAATTAAAGGAAATTGAATTCCATCCAAAAGACTCAGGAAAAAATTACTTGCGAAAACATTAAGGATAAAAAAATGATATGTTACATTTTATTCCAGAATTATTAAACTTAACATATGAGCAATGAATAATTTTAATCAATTTTAAATAAATTAAATAGGAAGGTATTGTCATATTTATTTCACTACAGACGTTAATATCGGTGGAAAGCAGTGGAAAATAAATTAAATTTTTTATTATTTCCAATGATAAATAATTCATAAAATGTTTCCAATTAATTTTCCTTTATTTTTCAGAATAATCAATTAAAGCAGAACTCCAGGTAATATTTTATAGTCCTTTTTTATTTCTCACTAACATTAAAAACTGTTCTAAATTTTCTAACTATACTATTTTCTACTACAAACATGTTATCAATATAGAAAGCACTATACTATTAAATCGACCAATATTCGAAATATTATCGTATATAATACAAACTATACACTTCTCGTCAAAATTAAAGGATATTAACAGGAATAAAACTTAACTGTTATTCATGGGGAAATTATTAAAACTAATTTGTACAAAGTTATTATTTAACACAAATTACCATGTTTTCCAGATTATTAATCTCAAAATATTGAATCAAGTTTATAAAAATTTAAAAGTAATGGAAGAATTATCTTCCCTATTTTATAAATCCTTTCTTTAGTATGATGTACAATCACTTTTGATAAAATGGCAAACATCACATATTTATTTCATAGAATTAACCAAAGGTCCTGTAGAAATGCACGCCGCTGTTTTGAAACTGAATTGTTCAGATTCTAGAGAGCCCGGGAAGATATAAAGAACACTGCCATACATCCATCTAAACCACTCAAATATGTCAATATGATTCAAGTCGAGTGAGGAAGTTTGTGAATCCAATGAAGTGATATCTTCTGTTTCTAAGTATTCTGATGTCAGTGATTGGCAGGGCGAATATTGTCATCCAGTAACTAAAGTTCTAGGACAATAGCACCCCATAACAGCCTTATATGCGATTCCCCTACTTATCTTGGAGAGGTCAAGAAGTCTTCATCAAAGGTATCAGCCCGATGCTGCCATTTTTTAATCATTCCACCATAAAATTGTTTCTTTGGAAACAGATCTTTCGTGCAAGTTGCATTTCCTTGCTCTCTCTCTAACTTTAAACAGTGAACGTGTTTTTTTGGATTGTCCTTTAATTTTGATGAGTAGTTTAGTATAAAATAAAAATTGTCATATTTTATCTATTATTATTTTCAGACAAATTTACGTAATGATTATCGTTTTGAACAGGTCATTCTTGATTTTAAATCTCTGATTTTTTTAACATCAAATTATGATTAACGTAAGAAATACGTTAAAAATAGATGTCCTGTACTCCAAAAATGATTCTTAAGCTACATTTTTTAAAACGGTACTGAAGTTCCTTATTTTAATGCTCAGGTATAAAGCAGGCTGGTGCAGACAATTCAGAGCTGTTCTGTGGAGATCATGGTTAAGTCTGATGAGAGAACCCATGCTTACTAAAGTTAGATTGATCCAAAATATCGTAAGTAATATATATATATATATATATATATATATATAATGTAAATATGTAAATTATAATTTAAACTAGCAATAACCCCTCCTTCCGTAGTTTTAATATGAATTTTCCCCTTTCCATCCTAAAAATAGTAATACCTTTTTCTGCACTGTATCATTTCGAGACTAATCCATGTCATCGGTGGTGACGTAAATGGAACTTAACTCAAGCGCCCAATAATAATTTTACAGCTTTATTAATTATCCAATCAAATGCACTGGAAACTGAAACTAACTCATTTAGAATTAAGATTTAAACCTATGATTGCTGCTTCTCTTTTTACCCCAAAACGATCCAAAATGTAAACGTTTTGAAATAGGTACGAATTAGAATCCTAAGTTGTTGCTGGCCGCAACATGTTTTTTGAAATAAAAATGAATATTTTATCTGCCTCGGCTGCCAAGTTGCTCTTTATAATAGATCTATATAAGATCTTGAAGCGCTTAAGCTGCTTAAGATTGAAATTTAGTGAAAATTTAATTTTATGAAAGAATATATGTAATAAAATTTAATTTTATGAAAGAATATTTGTAATATAAAGGTCATGAAAAAAAAAAAACAAATTACTGTAAATTTAGATAAAGAAAACTGTGTGAAACGACAAAGCATTTTAACTAGGTATTAAACTTATTGAAATAGTTAAATTTCACTTGACAATTTTTTTAACTTAAGAAAGTCTGAAACCGAACAATGCATGTTAATTAAAGGAATTAATGGTGACTGATGACTGGTATATCTTCTTGCAGGCGAAAGGAGATCGAAACCGGGCAGCGGGCAACATTGCTCAGTAGTTGCGCACTGCAAATAGACGTCAGTTGTCTCGGTTTACTGTGACACATAACTTCATAAATGGGGCCTATTCCCCCAACGTCCATTCCATTTACAGCAACCCATCGGGGGCAACGTTTACAGCAGTGCAGAGAACAAAACTGAACACCTCATAAATAGTGTCTCTTTACCGATCAGAGTCGTTTCAGTCTGACAAATGTTTCTCAGTAAGAGCAAATATGCAGAGAGATAGGGATACGCTTTCATCCCACCCTTGGGGGCATTGGGGGGTTTTGGCGGGAGACATTATGATGAACGAACGGACGGAATTCCAGACAGTTACTGGAGCTCGTTAATGTAATAGTTATCGTTTCCCACGTGCATCTTTCCGGGGTCCCAACTTTGTTTTTGCCGATGACAATCCACGGACACACTGGACTCATGTCACTCAGTGCCTGGAAAGTGCAGATAACCACAGAAAGAACTGGCCAGCGTAATTCCCTGATTTAAATCACTTTAAATATGTGTGGGATATTTTATGCAGATGCCTGGTGGCACGATGTTATCCACCGAAGAACATCAGGCAACTGAAACAGATGCTTTTTGAAGTCTGGGAACTCTTACCCTGAAAACTGTTAGAAAATCAGGTGTTGAGCATGGACAGATGGTGCAACATAAACATTGCAGTTAAGGGAGACTAATATCCTTTACTAAAGCTTTTTGGTTTGTTGTTCTCCCTCCGTCTTAGCCAGATAATTTTTTTGTGCCAAAGCCATTCTGTCAATAAAGCCTTTTTATGTTCGTTCCGTACTGTATTCGTCATTGAATTTTTTACTACTATATTTTCTTCATTCTTTAAGTACTACATTGTGCCTCAGTAGTATGAATTTCATATTTCTGAGTTGATGTTTACGGAATTACGACCAAAATCGGAAAAGTTGCTTTAGCACATTAGTATACTTATGAATATTTTTTACCTAACTTAAATTTGTTCGTATATTTTTATATCTCAAATATAAATATGTATTCACTCCTCAACCAGGGTATTTCTAAAATAGATGGCAAAAATGAAAAGGCGGGTAGATAATACCGAAATAGGCAGATTTTGCAATGGAATGCATACGCGGATATGGCACGGTAAGGAAAGCATGAATAACAGGTAAGTAAAACAAACAAGTAAGTCAAAAAAAATTTAGTAATTCAACTTCAAGTAGGTGCTCGAAACGTAAGCCACCAACAATAATATAAGATAAGATCTCGGGCATTTCACCAACATTTCCAGCAGCAGCTGACGGTGTGACCACTAATTCTTGATTTAATGAGACTTTCGTAGATCATGCTCTTAAGGTGCTGCCAGAAGAAGAAATCTATGTCATATCTAGTAACCGTTGCGACTAAAGAAGAGCTTTGCCTCGGCCGCGGGACTGTGGTGATTTATTGCCCGCAGCTGTACAATGCTTTGGTGTTTTA
The DNA here is from genome assembly GCF_044657685.1 of Stegodyphus dumicola. Lineage (NCBI taxonomy): Eukaryota > Metazoa > Arthropoda > Arachnida > Araneae > Eresidae > Stegodyphus > Stegodyphus dumicola. Next base: position 81,639,751 of record NC_140768.1, on the reverse strand, counting down.
GCGAAGGTTTTCTCGTGGCGATATTTTACCTCAATCACAATAGAACTCTTCGGTGACGAATTCAAGTAATTCAACTCCTTCGAATTTGGAAACACTGACTGGCCCCGCGGGCCCCACACATCCATTCCATTGATACATGGGACCGTTAGTAGTATCGAGGTAACTTCTGCCATTACTGCTAAAATGTGCTGGCGCTCGTGTTGAAGCCAAATTCGTAATGCGAACAGCTGGAGGAACAAAGGAAAGAAATTTTGGTGAGATATCTTATTGGAAACTACCGTATGTGTTTCATTCCAGCATCTATTAGACTATACAATCCTAATAAGTAGTTACGTACATGGCAGCCCAAACAATAATGAAGAATATTTCCCAGTAGGCATGGAATCTCGTAGCATGTGGATTAAGATGCACCTATAGGTTACAACTGTGGATGTGTTTCCGCTTTTATTATGTACCCGAATTTACAAACGTTACCTCATCAGTGAAAAAGACGTAAAAGAAGTCCGGATTTGCTACAGCCTTCTTGAGATACTGCAGGACAAAGTTAACACGCAGAGGATAATCGTCGGGTTTGAATCCTGCATCTTCTCTGAAAATGAACATCTAGGGATGTATTTCTTCCTAATTTAAAGTTCTTCGAGTGATTGTTTGGATCACATCCAACAGCTCTCATGCTTTATAGCAAGATTATCATCAGAGGTACGTATTAGTTTCTTTTAGCGCAGAAATTCAGCGATATCTTTCCCTGCCCACAATCATGTCTGAAAGCAATCTGAGCAAGCAGAGACATCTGGCACAGTTGATGTTGCTCCAAGACCACCTCATAGTGGAGCGAGTTGAAAACTATGAACTTCAAGTATAGCGAAGCTAGTCGACACATGAAACTGACTCCGTTAACTCAGATAAACCCTAGTGACACTGATTGTTGTACCGATAGAATCGACTTAATTACGGAGAAGGCATAGATGTTTGTAAGCGTATAGTGTCTATGCAGCAAGTGGTCACTCAAAATACAGGGAGAGACGAAAGTTCTGTCGAAAGGTTTTCGTTAGGAGCGGAGAGATGGGAAAACCTTTGGACCATCCCTTCCCAGGGTGCTCTTCCTCAAAATTGGGGTGGAATTGCACAGTTAGTGAGGTGGATCTACACCTGTTCGACCAATGGTCAATTTCTGGTGTCTTACCCACATCTACTGTAATTGTTTTCTGCGCATCCTTGGCGCATTATGTCCTTTTCCGTCCGCAGCCGTACAGATAAAATGCATATCGGCAAGCTCCGACTTTGTGTAGGTGTACTTCTCAGAATCGCCCGAGATATGATGGTTTATGACAAAGAACGGCTTTTATTAACCAGTGTCAACTGCGCTCTCTACCATCTCAACGCCCTATTTCTGCGCGCATATTTCATTATAAAATCTACTTATTTTGGTCATTTCTACCTGTCTTTTTAATTTGCCGAATGTTTTAGAATTATGGTGTGTGTGTGTGTATATATGTATAATTGGAAAATGTTCAATATATTCCATATAGCCTCTCAATGTAACAGTAGTAATAACAATTTTAATTTAAGATCTTTGTGAAATATAATATGAATATTTCTCTCATTTGTACAGTTCATTGCATTGCTACTTGGACTCATCTATCTGAACCAAAAGTTGGATCAAAAGGGAGTCATGAACATCAATGGTGCTTTGTTCCTTGTACTCACAAATATTACTTTCCAGAACATGTTTTCAGTAGTTAATGTGAGTATTTTTTTTTTTTTTTTTTTTGAAATATTTTTTTGCGTTTATTCGAGTATTATTTCGGAAAAAAAATACCTGAACTAAGATTGAATTCGCAGTATAATATCACATCTTTAATCAGAGTTACAAATGGCACAGCGATGACTAAAGGAGCGGATTGATCTTATAACTTTACTCAAAAGAAATGGTTGTAAGCAATAATTCTTTTCGATGTTTTCTTTAAACCTTTCGTTCTAAATCACGGAAATTCAGATTCTATTTCGTTGCGAATTTGTCAGTACAGCAACAGCTTTAATAGTTAGGTGTAGGGGGTCATAATAATGAAATAACCCAAATTTTGAAACAGAACCTAATTAAAAATCCTACAAAACTTATTTATTTGAAATGATATCTCTGTGAACTAAAGTACAAAAAGTTTAGTCGGTATTTTCAGCAATATCAGAAATAAGGACAATGAAAAAATCGGAAATCTTTTGGACTTCAATTGCAGTTTTATTCAGAAATTTTCATTTCAGATTTATCTGAATACGCAAATTATTAGTAACAACAGCATGATATTTATTTTTCTTTCCATATACCTGAGTAACCTTAAATATATTGACTTTTGCATTAATTGTTACAGTAAAGAAGCATATCTTCTTAAAATTTACGCTGAGTTATACAAAATTAAAGAAGCTATTTTTAGCAATACACTATTTAACATGCATGACGATTTCAGCATAGAATTAATTAGAAGCGAATGACTTCCGTATACCAAAATTCTTATTCTTCGAAAGAAAATTGCATAATTTCACTCATATGTTTAAAAATATATGAATCAATTAACAGTTTTAAGAAACTTTCGGCTAATTCATTTCTAAAGGTCGTAAGACTTAACAAGGTTTACTTAGAATTATGTTGAGGCTTTTGTAGAGTCTTTGAAGTTACTTTCAATCGTAAATTAAATTTTCCACTTTTTAACCACTATTAGCATCAAGCTACAACGCTTAAAATCAGATTTTGAAGTCTTGCCATAAGCTGTTTGACAAACTGAATCGGAACCCATCTCATCGGTTTTTTTAGAATTTACTAATAAAACATAATTAGAAGTTCTTCAATCCATTTAAAATCTTATTCATCATTTACCATCTGCTAACTTCTTTAAGTGACGATAAACTTCGCTGATATATTTAGACAGTGTATCCAATAGAGTGTAAGTTCTTAGTAGCAGTAAACGGATTCATTTTTCTTGGTTAGTAAAGCTTCAGTTAATTCATTTGTAGGAAGTTCTCCCGGAAATCGATATCATTCAAAATTAATTTTACCTGCCCAAGTTGCAACAGTAAATTATACATAAAACATCATTGTTCTTAATACATACACATTATTCTTAAAAAACTTGAACATCTAGAAGGAATGTAATTACAGCTTTTATTTTTGCTAGTATATAAAGAAAGAAACACAAAACAAATTTTTAGAATTTCAAAGCAATGTGTATCATGTACGAAGTTAGTTTTTGTGTGTTCACTTCTAGTTTGCGTTGCTCGCTTTATACGCAGTTGCACTGCATTCAATTCAATTTCAACGTTTCTTAAAAACAGCTATCCAAGCTACATTAACCCGAATCCAAAATTCATTATTTTTTAGAGAACTGAACTCATAACATATCACCTTTTTTTTGAACTTATCTACACATCTTCAGGTCTAGACAACCGAGAAAAAATTTTTAATTATTTTTATACGAAGAAGGCTTGTGGTTTTACCATATTCAAATTACCTAACCCAATCTAACCTTGAATTTTTCTAAGTGGCGACTAACTGTGGAACCCAATAACACCTCAAATAAGCATGCCCTTGCTTTCAAAGACTGATTAATTATTATAAGCATTATTATTTTCTTTTACAGTAACGGACACATATACTACCATCTCCATTGCATAAACAGAACTATAATTCATCTGAGAAAGCGCCGTCTTGCTACTTAGTGTGCATACTTTCGATGTACCACTATACTCTGGTAGTTCATGAAGTGGGAATGATAACCTGTAAGGGATTGAACGCTTTCGCAAAACAGAGCGTAATAAACGGTAACGAACTGCGAAAGATACTCGTTACCGTTCGCCATTGCTATGCCAGTTCTATCAACGGTCAGCCAAAGACATCCCTATGAAACGACGATCCTCTGTCACCCATAACTGTGGGAGAAATCTAAAATCTTTTGTTCTTGTCTTACGTTCTTTGTCTCCTGTCTTCAAATCAATCTCTGCACACTGTTTCAGTTAGAAACAGTCTTCTTCATTCGCCTGTTAATATCCCGAAAATTAGCAATATGTTTCTCTTGCCAGTATTGCATCCTCTCTATAAAAATTGCTGATGTAATTACACAATTGCTTTACACAACACAGAAGCTTTCTTATCCTTTATTAAACCATGATTAAAACTCCTATTCAGCCACGAAGCCTTGTAAAAATATAAAAGATAATTTACAAATGAGATCTTATTTTCATAGCTTTGGAGTTTATTTACCAATGAAGATTAAATGTTAACCATTTGTTTCATATAGCCTATTTTGAGTATCCTGAAACACTAAAATTTTAGCTATATTCCTTTTGCATTTTCTACTTTTTAAGAACAAATGTGAATATATGTTGTATTTCAACACATTTTATTTTTAATATGATAAAGTCCTCCTCAAAAAATTTTAATTCATCGATTTGAAGATTAGTATATTTTTCCGCTTCTTGACGTACGTTTTATATTGACTAAATTTACTCCTTCTAATTCCTGATAAAAATTCATTAGAGATTTTGTCGCAGATTTATATTTAAATAAATCAGTATGTAATAAATATACAATCGTAAGGATTTTCAATAAATCCTTATTACAGTCATTGGAGAGTTTAAGAGAAAAATGCTCGATATCATTGCTTGGCATTTTTTTCCTTCTCAAAAATGATTTAAAATTTGAATTTTCAAATTGTAATTAAAATTATGTACTGAAAAAGATAATTTGTTATAGCAATACATAGAAATATTTTATTTGTACAGGCCTTTTGTTTGGAACAACCTATATTTTTAAGAGAACATTGGAATGGAATGTACAGAACGGATGTGTACTTCCTTTGCAAAACACTAGCAGAGGTAAGAAGCATAAATACCTAACATTAACAGTTTCCAAAAGTTGGAATTTAATAACACCTTTATCTGAATTTTCCAAAAATAAAACCGATGTGCTTTTAAAAAATAAAATATTAATGCAACTCTTTCTTATTTTAAGGAATTTTCTTTAAAAAATAAAAAAAAAGTTCCCTGAATGTTGACCAGTTTTAAGACATCTTTTGATAAATTACGGAAAAAGACTTCTAAATTCAAATGAAATAAAGTGAAATAAATAGGAAGAAACTAGGTTTCTCTCTGTTATCCATAACGCTAATTTTATATTTATTTAGCTGCCCATAAAATTCAATCATAACTCTAATAAATATTTTCTATAGATCATTTTGTTAATATTTTATAAAACTTCCGAAAATTAAGTATAGATTCTTTATTATCCATTCTTTAGAATGATAACCCAATGTGACTTTTAAATATATTATATTTGACCCTTCAAATATGTAGCGCAGCGGCGCAGTCAATAATCCATATAATTTTTGCCGCCTCAAATCTATATTAATATTAAAGTCTAATCTTAACAACTCGGTATTAACTTCTATACTAAGAAAAATAACTCATGTTTTGCGTACTAAGTGTATTAGAAAACTGCAATAAAAATAAATCACAGAAAGGAAATATCTTTACCAGAAAAAATTACGAAAATTAAGAGCATAAAACCATAAGCGGGAAAATGTTCTGTAAATGACCAATATACTATATTCATCACTATATGCTTATTTTATTATATTTTGTTTCTTAAGGGACAAATCATCCTCTTTACAGGAGTTATATAAAAATAGATTCGTACATTATAAAACATGCTGTAGCTGTCGTACTAATAGAGCTAGAAAGTAAATATGAAAAGATAATGTACAAAATAAAATTATATTTACAGGTTTCCAAGACATTGCTAACAAAATATAGCAATGTGGATGTTTTTTAACAATAAAGTAAACGTAGTCAGTATTATAGCTTTATAATAGATAACAGCAAGCAAACAGTATACAAACAGTAAACAAAATTAAATAATAAATGAATAATATTAATTCAAGTTTAACCTAAGGTGGATAAATTAAAATACAACTCAAACTTTGCACAACAATGAGCAGTAAAGTTAATAAAACAACTCGTGAAATTAATCAAAAATTTCACTGTACACAATATTTCGGGTAAAAACGCTGTTAAACATTGATGCAAATATAATACACATGCACAGTACTTTAAACTAAATGTAAGCTTCAGAGCAAAAAAATCCGCCTTTCCGTTAACTAAAACGTAACGATAAATTGCGATACAATCAGAGCTAAACAACGAACATTACTTTTTCGCTCAGATAGGGAAAAATTCTTCAGTTCTTTCACGTTGCTGGAGGAAAAGGGTGAAAAAGAGAATCCCTTTGACCCCCCCCTTGAACAGCTGACTGCGTCCACGGTACACACATCCGAATTTTCAAGTGTAAGATGATATTCTGTTTTTCTGATTGAGCCAACCAAAATGTCTTGAGCATTTGAATTTTCATACTGAATGAACAAAAATATTTAGGGAAAATTCCTAAGAATTTCTAGTCTTAGTAGAAATGCAAAAGTTAGCTTAAGAGAAATACATGCAGTTAATTTAATAAATGAATACCAAATATGTTTTAGTTCTTCTGTTTCATAATTTTCTTTCAAAATTTTTCTTTAGGCACCTCTGTTAATATTCATGACAGTTCTTTTTACATCCATTCTCTATTGGATGGTCGGTAAGTTTTCAAACTGCTTTATTCTTAAGTAGCTGTATTTACCTTAAAGCAATTTATGTGAAATCTATCATCGCATTTTATTTATAGCCATATTACTGTTATATCCCTTTAGGTCTCAATTCTGATTACCAAGCATTTCTAATCTGTCTGGCTATTGTAATACTTGTGGCAAACACAGCAGCCTCATTTGGTACGTATCCATTGATGTATTCTAAGTTACATGAATTTTTTAGAAATCAGTATGATACGTTTTCAAGGAACTTATTAAAAATAGAATGGCATATCAAATGATAACTCGCGTCTTTTGTGTGTTTCAAACATTTTGTGAAAGAGTCAGTGAAGAAAATTGAATTTTTAAAAATTTATTTGTTAATTAGAAATCGAAAGGTTTACTTACACTTTTAAGTAAAGAATGTTTCATTCAAAATCTGTGGTATATGCATTTAACACGTACAGTGTGATGAATTTTTAGTATACTGTGCGTCTAAAGCAAAGGTAGTGCAACTGCAGGGTTTTTAAATGCCAAACTGTGCACTTGTTTGGGATCACCATAACAGCAGATTGCATAGGTTGCGCGTTTTATACGTAGGATTTCGATCCAGTGCTTTCTATTCTAAGTAACAGATTAAAGTTGATATATTTTCTTCTTTTACATCCAATTACAATTTCCTTAAAAGATTATGCTAATTTATTTCCAATAGTCTTTGTTATGTTTCTAATTGATTCACTTATCCTCAACAACTATTTTGTTTCCTTTTACAGGTTATATGGTATCTTGTATTAGTGGTTCTCTAAATATAGCTCTCAGCATTGGAACACCCCTGCTGATGCCACTATTACTGTTTGGCGGGTTCTACTTAAACAATGCGTAAGTTCATTTTACAAATTATTTTGATTGCCTTCGTTAGACTTTGACAAAATTACGGAGCAAAACATTTTCTTTAATCTTTTATCGAGTTGATCAAAAAGAAACAATATGAGACCATTCAAATCTTGATAAATTACACTCAAATGCTGTCTGAAAGTCTTTTCATCGAAATATGTCTGTGCAATCTAAATATTCCCTATGTACTTAAAATGTTAAATCTTCATTTTGGATTTCAGCCTTGGTTGGTTTGGTTTATCTAAATATGGCAAAGCACTCAAGGGCTATCTGCCTAATGAGAGGGAGCAATCGTGGAGGACTTTATAAGGCAAACTAGCTCGTATAGATGTTACACATAGGGAAAACCACAAAAACGCCTATGTAGCCATAGCAAATGAAAAGCATATGTCCACTCCATTGGAATGGAATAGTGTTGGGTGTTAATTGTAAGAATCGGTTACGGATAATGGAGGCAGTTTGACACACTAAAGAATGCCAATTTTGATATTCTTCCAGATGTTAACTTGACTGAATCTTATATCTCAGTATGTATTTTTGTCACATTGTTTTCACCAGTTTTTCTCTTTGTTAGGTAGAATATCAACAGATAGTGTTATTATTTTAAAAAAAGCTATGTACACTGCAATACCAAATATTACTTTCGTTATTACTTTACTCTGCTCAAATTTCTAGAATTTACAATATGTTGCATAATTTTCTTAAAGGATTACAAAAATCTTCTTATCAGTAAATGATAAAACGATTTAAGAACTATTAATCAAAATACCTGCCCCGACATCCATACGCCTATTTCAGTCATCCTTTGTTAGTGCCCTGATGAACTTGACTGAGACTCTGAAGCTCTTAATATCAACACGAATCTTTTTCAGATTCATTTTTACTTTAAGGCGTAGGAAATAATTTGTAGCAGGCAAATTATATGGAAATAAATCTAGATTTCTATCGCAATTAAATCATTCACGATTAAAGCTGTTAAACACGTAATGATGTAAATCGCATTCAATTAGTTACAGCTACAATATATAACACAACGACTGCTTCATTCAGTCACATATCTTAAAAATTAATTAGTAAATAGTAAAACTGAATGAAGAAGGATTAATGTTTTCTGCATTTTCTTATGCTATAACAAGCAATTTCAAATGCCTAGGAAATATCTTGTCTTTCTTCTTCAAAATGTTTCACTTTTCCAACTACAAAAAAAGTATTTTCAGACTGTAACCTTATTTCACTTTATTACAGCTCTGTACCTGCCTACTTCATCTGGATCAAGTACATATCTTGGTTTTACTATGGAAATGAAGCTTTGACGATAAATCAGTGGTCTACGATAAAAAATATCAGTAAGTATATTCCTTTTATTCAGTTTGTTTTAAATATAATATTGAATCAAATTTATCTTGCTTTCAATGTTAAAAATATCCGGAGCTTTAACGCAAACGGGAGTTGAGGCTGTTGTGCTGTATACTGTCATTTTTGTAAATAATGCTTAAACTTCATTGAATGCTTAAACTCATAAAATCTGATGCTGGCACATCTCCAATATTCCTGCATGTTAGAACTTCATCTGTTGCTTTATATTTAATTAAATGATACAATTTTGCATTTCTGTTTGATTATAGCTATCGTGAATGCTGGTTCATTCATGTTTATATGTCCCCAAAATCGAAATTTTAATATACTTGACCACTTACAGCTGATTTGCTTTAATCCACTGAAACGTTTAAAATATGCATTATATCCGATGCCTCCATACAGTATCTGAAATGGGAGGAAACCTGTAATGCATCTTATATAGAGGACCGCATAATGTGGATTTTAAAATGTCTTTTAAAATATCCCCTTAGTACGTAGAGGAAAAAAACAGGTACAAAATCAACGCACTCTGTTCATCTGCACTGAAGATGTTCATAAGAAAGAAGTACGTAAAATCAAGTTACCTTAGAGAAGTCGACGATAATGTCAGCCTTAAGAAGGAATATAACGATTGTTTTGAATTACAAAAGCAATCAAGCGTAAATAATAAACTAATACGCAAAAGCATTTCTAAAAGAAGTCATAAATTTAAAATTAATGATTCATTTTGTTATTGAACACCTATCAATTTTCAAAAATAAAGGACTTTATTAAGGAATTCAAAAACGCTGTATGACTTCAAATACTTTACATGAATTTTCCATACCTGATTGATAAATTTGAAGTTATCCTTAAACTTATTCAAAACTCCAGTGTCTTCTAGCACTGTGTTCCTTTAAAAGCAAACCAGTAATATAAAACATTTTTCACTGTTCCGTGAGAAATGTTTTTTTATCAATCTAATTCACACAATTTTTTTTCATAGTTGCAACATCTATAACTACTATCTGCGATTATAAACATACCAATCTACACTGCAACAGCTAAATAACCGTACAAATGTCCAAAATGTGTCCGTCCTCATAAAAACACTGTAAGATTCTCCATAATAAACTAAGACTATTCTGCCGGTTCTTGATTGAGAATAAATAAATGACTAGTATATTTATTCAAATCTGCGTATCATATTTATATCATATGTGCAAAAATATCTAAAAATTTTGGAACTATAGTAACGCAATGCTAAGTCATTAAACTAAAATTCAACAGTTCAATAATCTTTCGTTTCAATTTTTCAGCCTGCACAACACCAATTGCTTGCATGCCCGATGGAAAGTTTGTTATCAGTTATCTGAACTTCAATGAGGTAACTAATTTTAAATATTTTCTCTTTTTCATTTCACTTAGAAATAATATTTCATTAAGAACACTGCTTGAAACTTGAAGAACTTCGTTACATAGTGATGAAATAGTAAAACATTTAATTTCTCAAATTTTTTTCATCAGCTATTTGCACCATACACCATTGATGACGCACTCTTGTCGTCTTCATCCCTCAATGTCATGCTTTAAGATTTCACAATTATTTAAAAAGTTTTCTCAAAAGTGTTCTGTACGTAGTTGCGAGAGAATGCTTAAATTATCAAAGCCGCTCTTGTGTTCAGGTGAAGGTAAAACCTGTCTTATTATACGATAAGTGCCTTAATGTAGGTGGGAATTATGTTGAAAAGTAGATTAAAGCCCAGGCTTTCATGTAAAAATAAAATTGTTAAAATAATCGTTTATGTAATATCAAAATGATACTTAAAAAACCATTTGCTCTCCGATGACCATTCTCACTCGAGAGCTGTTGCTCTTACTATTTATTTATAACACAAGCGTTAAGATAAAAAGTACACCAGCTAAAGAGAATTTCGAATAAAATGTGGAGACATTAGCCAGTGTCTCTTGTTATCCATGTACTTTCCAAAATAATTTACCAGATGGCAGATATGAAAAATATTTCTAGATCACTTTCTTATCTGCCTTTCTAGAGAGTGATTTATTGGAGGGGATGCGATTTTAAGCGGCGCTTTAAGCAGTGAGAAACACAGTAGCATTTCTCAAAATATTATGTACAAAATAAAACAAGCATTTAAGCTTTAAAATATATCTATTTCTGGAAACAAAGCTGTTCCCAAAGAATTCCAGTAAAATTCGCCGGAAAAAAATAGAATGCGGTAAATTTGATACAAATTCATAGATTCATAGAAAGTTATTAGACCATTTTCAAGCTAAATGTTAAAATAAATTTCTCTTATGCTTTTAAATCTTCTAATTTTTTACCAAATCATTGTAAGACTGCTATGATATTTTAAGAAAAGAATTTTCTCCTTTTGTAAAGTAACGTTTCACAGATGTACACGTATGCTTAAAGATTAATAGTTGTTAATAGTGAGAATAGTCTTGATAGTTCTTATAATAAGCTTATTAATAAAGATTGTCGTCTTACTACTGATGAAATTGTTAAATTTCGTTCTTGCAAATGAAACGACATTACTTCCTTTAAAAAACAATCAAAGTAATAAATAGTTATAGCCATTTTCCTCTCTATTAGTTTCAAATTTTTTTAGATACTTCGGAACGCTAGTATCCCCATTTAATTTCGGTTAGCCGTAGGTGCTGTAGTTATAAAATTTTCCAGCTCACTTTCCATTTTCTGTTACTAGATTTTATGGTTCAGTTGATAAAAACCCCGTTCAAGATCTAAATTTCTTACTAATTTATAATTTTATTATCGTGGTTTATTATATATTATCCGGCTGAAATAAAAGTTTCCTATTAAAGAACGTGAATCGCTTAATAAAGGGGGTTACTGAACTATCTATTATTAGTTTTTGTTTTTATTAATTTTTTTTAATTAACTAATGAACTGAGATTTCCTTGGCGCTTTTCTCATGATTTATCAAACCACCAAATTTGTTTAGTAATTATAATTGTAATGCTTACCAAGACTCAGCTCATAGTCATACCTTATATTTTCCCCTACCGACTGTTGTCATCAGTTTGAGTTATATGTTCTTAAAGCAATTGAGATTAGCAATTAGAGCGGATGTGCTAAATAAATTGCTTTCGAAAATGACCAGGGCCAAATAATCCTTCAGAATGCTTTGCGTCGCTTTATTTGAAGATTTACTCCAAACTCAGTTTGCCCACCAGTGGCCGAGTGTATTATTAGTAGTTCGACCCGCTTTGGGTTCGAACTCAAGTGAACAGGCTGGATGAATATTTGGTTTTTCTCATCTGTTACATAAATACGAGTCAATTTCCTTCAGAAAGTACTCTACAAAAGCATTGGGCAGATAGCCTTTGTGGCTTTTCGATATTCAAATAGTTTATTTGATAATGATGACCAAAATTACCAAGCATACAGTTCTAAATAGACGGCTTAGGATATTATATAACACTCCGAAGTTTAGGAAATTCTTCCCTCGGTGACCCGACCTCAATCCCATTGAAAACTTTTGATAAAAATTTGATCCAGTCATATTTCTAATAAAAATGACTTAATAACTGCTCTTAAAAAAGAACGGGAGTCTATGTCTAGCTCAGTAGCAGCAAATTTCATTGAATCATTGCCAAGGAGACTCAAAGCATTTATTAACGCTAAAGGATATCCTACAAGGTTTTAATTTAAATACAGTTGGCACCATATATAATGTACGAATCTTTTTACACCGCAAGATGATGAATTATTTTTGTTTTGTAAATGTCTTATTTATGCGTGCGTTTATTTCAGGCAAATTTCGCATGGAAATATTAAAGTATATTTCATCACATATATTTAATTACTTATTGTGAAATTTAAATTTATAGTTTTTATCAATGAGACATTTTCAGATCATGATTCCCTGTACGAATACTTTCTGCACTCCCTGTATGTAACATTAAGGATTTTTCAAGTCTACCAAAGATGGCAAAATTCATTTTAATTTTTCTTACATAAACAAAACTTATTTTACATATTAACCTTAAATCAAAATTTAGCACGTATTTAATTAATTAAATCTCAGAAAACAAACCCGTAGAACTCCCTCATTTTTCCACATTAACTTTATTCATTGTTTTGACAAATACGTAATAAAAAATTATTTACAAATATACTCTTTTGGAAAAGCATCGAAGTACCGTGAAAGAAGTGGTTGCTTTTGATGAAACTGAATATGTGTATAGCTCATACACGGATAATAAAGTGATTAAAAAATCACGGTCGTAGTACTTGCTCACGGCTCACAATCACTCACTGAGTGTTCAAATTAGTAGTTGATCGAACAAACCCTGGTGGCAAAGCATGCTTGAATTCGTCGAGACAGGGAGTGGTAGAGGTTCCTAATGTCATCCTGCGACACATTCTGCCAGGCATTCATCAGTGGTCGCTCCAGATCTGCGATATTTTTGGTGCCCGAATCTGGTGGCCAACTATGTCCCAGACATGCTCGATTGGTGAAAGATCTGGTGACATTGCTGGCCAAGGAAGAGTATCAACCGACAGTCCGGAGATATGCGAGCGGTATGTGGCCTGGCATTATCTTGTTGGAAAATGGCCCCAGGATGACTGCCATGAAGGGTAATGCAACCGGCCACAGGATGGTATCAACATATCGTTGAGTTCTTAAAGATGTACGGAGGATGACTAAAGATGACCTGTTGTCATAAGAAATAGCGCGCCGCACCATCACATCAGAGGTTATGGCTATATGCCTTTTGTAAAACAAACTCTGATTGGGACCACTGACTTCATCCTCTCCAGACACGAACATGGTGGTCATCTGCTTCAAAAATGAAGCGGGGTTCGTCGCTGAACACTATACGATGGCAGTCTGATGGCAACCATGATGATCGGCTGCGATACCAATCCAGACGACTCCGCCGATGCTGTGGGGGTCAAAGGCAAACGTCTTAAAGGCCACTGTGAGCGTAACTCCGCTTCAGAGAAGCTCCGTGAGATGGTGGACGGTACCACAGGAGGTATAGACGTGGCTTTAGTGCGCTGAATAGTCGACAATGATACCGTTGGGGAGGTTCGGGCCTGGCGAACAATCATAATATCTTTTCTCGCATTTGTGCTCCTTGGCCTTCCAGAGCCTTCATTTCGGTGGCAATTTCCTTGTTAACAACCATTGCTGCCAACATCGTTGCACAGTAGTGTCTGTACGCTGCAGGTTGCGGCCTATTGCTCGATATGACCATCTAGCTTCACACAACTCTACAATGCGACCACGTTCGAAGTTGTTTAGTTGTCTGTAAGGTCTTCGATATCGTCGTAATGGCATCTTTAGTTGCTTCTTTACGGAATTACAATGGCAGCAACAAAAAAAGATAAATTTTCCGCCTCTGTTACTTTGCGAATTGCGCACTAGAAATGCGCTCTATGATCGCAATTCCTGTTCATTTGCCGTGACATTTTGATTATTTGCATGTTCGATCAAGATGTTTTTGCATACCAAATTTCGTCACGACCGCAAAAGTCCTTTTTGGTGCTTCGATTTTTTTTTTTTTTTTTTTTTTTTTTTTTTTTTTTTTTTTTTTTTTTTCAAATCAGTGTATAAATTTAAATCAAAATACTTTAAGTAAAATATATTATTTTACAAAATTTTGTATAATAAACAATAGCTTACTATTCCGGAAAATCCATAACAGTGTTTTTCCTTCTGACGGATCCGTGGAAAGGTGAAATAAAAGTTTTCTTGAATGTGTAGCATAAACTTATGTACAGACGGTTCATTGCATTTATTGTGATATAATAATGATGGGTCGTGTTTAGAGGCAATTATCAGAAGCAGGAAATGTGAATCATAGCACTGGAACAAGAGTATCAAAACGGATATCAGTTTCACGGATTGATACATCTGACGCTCTGTAGTAACGACTTCAGAAGCCATAACTTACAAAACTTTACAAGATATATAGAGCGATTTTGAGTTTCCATTACCGAGGCTGACAATTTCTTGTTGATTGGCTAAAGTAAGTATAAATTCAAACGATTCTCTATGAAAACTGCTACTGTCACCAAATCATCACTGTAAATTTTCGCTGTATTGTCGCTGTATTGTCGCATCAGAACTGAAGTTGAAGATTTGGCTAATGTGGTTTCAGAATAATGCCAAAGTTAATGATTGCTGTGAGTGATGTGTCTCTATTCAGTAAAGATCCTCTCTGAATGAGAATTTAGAGATGGCGTGAGAGTCCGGCTAATCTCTTTGTCAATAAAACGCCGCGCAGTTCATTAGCGTGGAATTTTTGTTTGTGGATCAACCGCCATCAATAGCTGATCAGTATAACGCATACAGTGATAACAAACGAATTTTATTGATGAGGTACTTAGCCTACCCACTGCTGTATCTTCAGAGCAAACTTTAGTACTAAATATCTTCAAAGCTAATATCTTCAGAGCGAAATACTAAATATCTTCCCAGCATACATTTACCAACAGGGCACACATGACCATACACAGGCATTACTTTGAATTGCGAAAGTTTTGCCCTTTGTATACTTCGCACCTGAAAACATTTCAAGTAACTCTTTAGCCAACATGACCTTTGATTTCTCAACAGTTGCAAATTTATGAGATATGAGTGGTCATACTCATCAAGGTCTGTCCAAATTATAGAAAACTGTAAAAGTTGGTCAGTATAACATAATGGCAATAACATTAAAATATAATTCCGGATCTCACTAAATCATTGGGCTCATTAGCGGCCAAGCAATGAACGCTGGTAGTTCAACACGTGTTCAAATCCCCCTAAGCGAACTAGCTGCATGAACATTTTGTCCATGTGTGATGTCAATACGAGCCACTGACCCTTAAAACGCCCTTTATTAAAGTCTTTCTCCCTTTGGGCAGACCTACAAGCGGCTGAGTAGTTAAGATCTTAGCATTTAACTTAGATACGATCCCAGGTAAACAGGCTGACTGCAGGATTAGTTTCCCTTATGTACAACCTAAATACAAGCTACTTTCTCTTAGAATGTTTTCCATGAAAGCATCCCCACCTTTAGACAAATAGCTCTTATAAACTTTGCCATATTTTAAATCAAACCCATAGGCATATATTCCTCACGTGTTTTCAACTAAATAAACTAATCAATCAAACTCAACTCACTGAATCCAACTTAAGAAGCCAAACTCTGTATCGGTCTCTAGAGAATGGCCTTAACCCCTTGGGTACATTTGACGTCTGAGACACGTCATTCACTTTTTATCCCCTAGGAGCGGATGACGTGTCTCAGACGTCAAACCAAATATTAAACTTTTGGGTACATTTGACGTCTGAGAGACGTCATTCACTTGTTTTCCCTAGGAGCGGATGATTCACACACTTAGCACGAAACATTCAAATGCTGATTTGATAAACACAGGCAAAAGGAGAAAAAATGAAGGTGGCGATATCGAAAATATTATAAACCCGGCATCTGTGCTTGAATATAATAAAGGTATGAGAGGCGTTGATAAACAAGACCAATTGCTAGCGTGCTTCTCAGTTATGAGAAAATTTGTAAAGGGTTATAAGAAAATGTTTTTTTTTATCTAATAGTATGGCCTTTTATAATGCTTATGTTTTATATTCTAAAATCAACTGCACAACCAAGGCAGGCATTACTTCCTTTCGTTTAGCTATTGCCGAAGAATTGCTGGGGCAATTGTCATTGCCAAATTATAAACATCTTGGACGCCCGTCCAAAGAGCCATACACCATTTCGTTTGGCAGCGAAAAATTGGGCACACTTTCCTGAGAAAATTCCGTCAACTAAGTCCAAGCAACACCCTGGAAAAAGGTGCCGTGTTTGTTATAAGCATAATATTAGGAAAGAGACAAACAATGCAAAGTAGCACTGTATTTACTTACTTGCTTTGAAAATATCACACTCTGCATAATTATTAGTAATTGGTTTTTTTGTTATAGCTTGAATTTATTTCATTTAGTTTTATTTTGTTGTCATTAATTTATTTTTGTTTTGCAATTATAATTGCTTGAAGATATCTTAATACTATATATGTCACCAATATTTTAGAAAGAAATAAATTCATACGTAAAATGTGCTGCTTTTACATTCTACTCCAAGCAACCAAAAATTATATCCGTTCCACATGCAAAGATTTTCTCAAATAAATCCGTACCCAAGGGGTTAATCCAAATAAGATGGGCTCCACATTAAACTCGACAAATCGTGACTTGTTTTCACGATTTGTATCGCCCAAAATAATGACTTGACTATTCTACAAATACTATACTACCCAAAATAATGACTGACTTCTTATTGACTATTCTACAAATTCAATAAGAGATAAGAAATTAAAAACAACTTTAAAAATATAAATCTCTCAGTGGATGTCACGTCTGACATAATTTCAAGAATTTAAATATTCTTTTATGGCGCGATATTTTCTCTTTAATGTACTAGAGTATTTTCAAAGTAAAGAGTAAGAAAAATTTTCATTTTAATTCGTACGGTAAATCAACACCCTGCTTCTGAATCTATAATAATGTATTTGTTTGCCAAGGTTTCAGTGTGTTTAAAAAATTTTATTGAGTAAAATTTATGCTTTCTTTATTATTCATTTATTTGCATAATCGTTTACTCTTTCAGGACAATTTCATTCGAGACATTTGTGTCATCGTAGCTTTGATGGTGTTTTTTCGCCTACTTGCATTCGTGGCTCTACTAATACGATCTAGTCGAAAAACATGAGGTCGCAACAAATGGTGCACTTTACTTACAAATTCTGTATCAGTTTCACGTTAGTTCATAAATACGTGAACATAATCTGCAAGACATTAGGATGAATAGCATTTTAATATACATTACTGCTCTGTTACATGACTACTTTTTATTTTGTTATTTTAATGCTTAATATACATTTATTATCACACACGTTCGTAAATTTATTATCCATTTGCATTAGATCTTATTTAATCACATTTAACTAAATGAAAGAAATGCATTTTAGAATGTAGAATCATAACGACGCAAGCCAGATTAATATACTTTCAAGATTTTGTAATTCGTCTAAACCATACTAACAAAAACTTCGTACAGAAATAAAGTAGCTTTTATATTTAAATATATTTATAATGAAAATTATATATTTTTTATTTTTGCTTGATTTCGTTCATTTAAGATTTTTGGAGAAATATTAAAAGGTTGCTGCAGCTGAATTTCATACACATGATTTTATTAGATGCTATAAAACAGCACTTCAAACATTTTTAGTACATAAATTTTTTACTGACAAAAACTACATTATCTTTTGTACTACAATATCTTTGATTTTTCGAACTTCCAGTTTAAAATCGTTTTTCATACTGAAATCAGTGCCTTTGCAAAATTGAAAATCATCATATATCAGAGCTTATTAATATGTTATTTTATATCGTACAAAACATTCAGAACAAAAATTAATTAAAATAAATTCACGAAGTTTTCTAACTATTGCAAATATGAACTGCTTTAAAATAAGGCTTCTACAGAGATCAACATTACAGTACATCAAAGATAACATACAATACAGGTCACCGTCCATTAATAATAAGGAATGTATTATATACTAAACATAGACTTCAGTAACGAAGAACTTCTAGTCACATATTTATTCTAGGGGGCATTAAAGCCCTGAATTTGGTATCTGAAGAACATGCTGTTGTACAAACTTTTAGAAAGTGCTGTACCAAAGATTTATCTGTTCATCAAGAAGTGTATTTGAAAATATTGAAACAATAAAAATAATTATTTTTTGCACTATTTTGTCATTTTTGGAAGTGTATTTTGCATTTGTTACTAGAAAAAAGCGTTTTAAAATTTTAAGAAACGCACTTCGATGAACTAAAAATACTTTTGAAGTTTGTTTTACATTAAAAAGATTCGCGAGTTAAACCATTACCAAATTAATTTTCAGTAAGAAATTTGAGAAAAGTTTTAATGTTTGGATAGGATTTTAATGTATTGCCGACCAAGCAAATTGCAGTTCCTACAATGAATTTTTTTGCAAATAACTAGAGCGCAGAATTACCTGAGATAGAGAAATAGAATCGACAATCTTCTGAGCCATGAGGTCGACCGTTAGGGAACCGACCGTGATAGAATGTACCTGAATAGCCATAGTAAAAGCGAAAATCTCGATAAAGCAGCAAAAAGGGTAAACTAACATGCTTATTATGTTATTGTTTGTATCCCTAGTTGTAAAGCCGTCGGTTTTATAAATTATGAGTGGGGTGAGAACACACCTGTCGTTGGTAAAGAACACACCTGTCGTTGCAGATGATGAGAAGAGAGAAAATGTAGCAAAGCGAGCAGTGCAAATACACCAGTAATGGATAACTACAAAAATAAGTATCTAAACCTGACTTGCAGGACCATTCCTATAGGTTGACTGCCAAGACTATTATGAGTTTCTGCCACGTGGTTAAGCATTTGCAAATGATCTGGACTGCTATCAGCTCAAGCAGTGTCCTAAGAAATCATGCAACAAACAACTATCGTTTTTCAATGCTACTGGAATATGGGGATATTCCCTCAAGATAAAACACAACTACATATGTTTGTTCGAAGCACACACAAAATCAATGCTCTGAGGTACGAGATCCTCCTTCATCTTGCATGTTCATCAAGTTTGACTCTTTCGGGCTTTTATATATAACAATATTATCACAGACAGAAAGAAGTACAGGAGGCACCAAAACATCGCCATGGGCAAAACTGGTATTGCCCCACTGCACTAACCATCTATAGAAGTGTACCCTGACCGGGCACGCTAATACCATGCTCGGGAATTAGTTTGCATTGCAGCATTCATAATATACAGTTATATATTAATGGTGGATAATTTGCATTGCAGACAATATTGTCTCATATATACTTTACACGGGTACTTTGCAGTTGAATGGATAGATACAATAATTACAATGGATAATTACAATAAATATTTACAGATGTATATACATATTTCTTTTGTGTTTCGGTTTGGAGCTTTGTTGGCGGAGAGGAGTGTTTATGGTATGTGGTTCGTTGTTTGTTTGGTTTTTTTGTTACACTATTCACAGTTTATAAGTTCTCATTCATAGTGCAGTTCATAGTACAGCATACAGTTTATGAGTTCATTTCATGGTACATAGTGTTGAGTACGTAGTACTCGTGCATCTGTCACACATTGCACAGTATGAAGTAGTTCATAGTTCGTGGTATGAGAAAAGTTACGGTTGTCTCAAAAATGGATATATTTAAGTGTGTTTTCTAAAGGCACTCCTCTATAGTAGGAGGGTGAGAGTCGATATTCTTATTGTTGCGTTTTATGAACTTAGAGGATTATTTGGGGTTGTAAGCTATGGATGACACAGGTCCAGTCCTTGGCGGTGTAAGAAATCAATAATATTTTTGATGTTTTGGAAAACTTTATGGATCTATCCGACGTAGCCACATTGAGATCATAAAAATACTTGGGGGAGGGACCGTGACCCGAGATGTACTGGGTGAGGAAGTAGGTTGAAATTGTGATATTTTCATCAGCCTTGGGTGGTAGTTCGAATGTACGTCGTCCTTGTGGGCTTTGTTCCCATTGACGTTGCCACTTTTCATTCGCCATTTGTTTTAGTTTGTACTTTATGCTGATTTAGGCCATGGGATATGAATTTGAGATCTTGTTTGTTCTAGAGCTGCCTGTTTTGCTAGATAATCGGCCCTTTCATTACCTTCTAAGGCGTTGTGCCCTCTGGTCCATGACAGGACAAATTTCTTATTACTTGTGCTTATGATGTCTTGAATTTGCTGGGCTATAGGAGAATTTGTGTGCTGTTGTTTGATGGCAAGTATGGAAGACTGACTGTCGGTGATTAAGTGGATGGTATCTGTATTTAAGTCATTAAGTTGCATAATGCTGTTTAGTATGGATATGAGCTCTGCTTGATATACGCTTCGGAGTGAAGGCCTGTTTTTGTTTTTATGGTGACTCCGCTTTCTACTTTATTTTCGATCTTTGAGCCATCCGTGTATGCAGTAAAATCAGTTGATGGAGGTGGCTTGTCGAGGTTGCAATGGAGATTGTGAAGACCCAGAGCGGGATGTCTGTTATATTTCGATGGCTTTTCTTCATATTCTTGTGGATTGAAAATTACGCCGTTGTACGTCGAAGTTTTCTTGAGTTGTAGGATGATTGTGGACAGTACGCCGATTTCTGTTTGAATTGGTAGTGGGGTCAGCCCGGCTATTGTTTGTAGTGCGTTGGTGGAGGTTGTTGAGAATGATCGGGTAATATTGATCAAGAAAGGTCTTTGAATTGAGTCAAGAGTCCGAATTTTTCTTGCTGTCATGGGAAAGGCCCATAGGTGATTATTTTATTGACTATTGCCTTTAATAGAATTTTCATAATGCGATAATTAAGGCCCCAGGAATATCCTTTCATCGCCCTTAATGCTTTTGCGATTTTGGCGGTGGTTAGCTTCTTTTCCTGAAGATGCCGTATCCAATTGAATTTCTGGTCTATGGTGAGTCCTAAGTACTTAATGGTCTTCACACATTTTATTTTATTGTTTCCAATTCGTAGCGTGGAGTTCCTGGTTATTGTTTGTCCTGGCTTGTGTATTATAAGTGCGTGCGATTTTATGTGTGATATTTGGAGTTTTATTCTATGACAAAGGTTGTTGAATATATTAAGGGTGGTGTTGCAGTTTTCCTCTGGTTGTCTTCTTGTAGATCCTTGGATTATGAAGGCAACATCGTCGGCGAAAGCTACAATCTTTGTGTGATTTGGCCACTGATGATCGATAATATTACTAAAGGTGATGTTCCAGAGGTCCACGCTCATACACGACCCTTGGAGACATCCTCTAGTATGTACAATATTATCACAGCCTTCTGCTTTCGGACAATATCACAGCCTTCTGCCTTCGAACAATATCACAGCCTTCTGCCTTTGAACAATATCACAGCCTTCTGCCTTTGAACAATATCACAGCCTTCTGCCTTCGAACAATATCACAGCCTTCTGCCTTCAGACCACAAATCAGTCTGCTTAACCTTCGACACCTTTGCTACTGTAACTCTTCCCTCCCTGACAAATTCAATTGCAAACTGGAAAATATTTAGAAATATGAATGCTAGAATTATTTGTAATTTAAAAATTATCTTTATCCATAATCTGGAACAAGTTGTCAGCAACCTCAGCTCCGAAATCAATACCTCCATCAAGGATTCCAGTAGTAACTACAAGCTTAGTAGACCTCTCAACGTCAAGAACGTCCTGCATAATAGTGCCAAGAAAAGACTGAAGATCTACAAGCAGGAAGGATGATAAAATTTTCTCAATTCTCTCATAGTTGAAGATATTTTTTTTTTCAATATCAATAGGAAGCTCACAAAAAAGTACACCCGATGGCATCGTTTACTCCAACGCCAGTAAAGCAAAGTTCTTAGCTGACGACTTGAAACTTATTTCCAAAATAATCCTTTTTACAACACCACCACAACCAACCTCATCAACTGTATTGTTAACATATTTCTCAAGCAATTGTGTCCTAAGAGTTTTATGCCAGCCTTTCCTTCTCAGCTTCATAATACCGTTAACAAACTTAAGATTAAAATAAGTTCCATGTCCTGATGGAATCTGCAATATTGCACTAAAGAATTTTATTACCAATATTCTTAGCTGCCTCACGAAGATTATTAATTCCTGTCTACAGTTTCCTGACCATGCCAAGATTTTCACCGGTTCAGTCTTTCTTGACATTGCAAAGGTTTTGACCGCGTGTGGTATTAGAGTTATTTTCAGATTCATTCAACTAAACCATTTTTGGTTTAGTTGAAGGAATTTAGGAATGGTTTAGTTGGAATGGTTTAGTTGAAGGAATATAGGAAGTTGATAGAGGAGAAAGAATACGCTTAGCTGTAGATGGTCTTGGGCTAGGAAAGTATCATAATAATAAATCGGTAAATCGAAGCAATGTAGTGCAGAATATTTATGTAAAAAGGTACCGACAGCTACAAGATTATTGACAATTGCTTCTGCTTCCAAATCACTGTTATGAAATATGCATTTTTTGTGAGGGTGTACATTTAAGTTCTAATTGGTTTTTTCGCGAAAAAAAAGACATTTACTGGAGAAGCAAAAACATTTTACAAGAAAATATTTGCTGCTATGGTTGTTCACCTCCTCGTCGTAAAATTTTGAAATGTCGAGTTTCACTATAGTGCTTGATTTGTTCTAAAAAGCACTTGTTTTTAATGTGTGATGTGTTTGATGCACAAATCAAAGTTTTGGAGCTGAAAAAAGAAGAAAAGGCGATAGACGGCGAAGTATGTTTGTTTAATATCAACAGACATACTCCAGACTGCTTCTTCAAACTCTAATCTTCTATCTGATAGTAAGCAGAAGATTGTGTGATTACTTTTAGATTCATCTTCGAATAAATCTTACATCTTAATGTAGCCAAAGAAATGAATTCTAGATTTCATCATTCATATTATTGCTTCTTTCATTGCCAACAGAAGGTTTAAGGTACACGTGGGGAATGCGTTCTGAACTGCTAACCGCATCCAAGTTGCAGATCTTTAGGAAACTGTGCTCGCCCTATCCTTTGTAATATCTATACCTATGACATCCCTTTTGTCCCCTAGAATCCAGTTCGCATTGTTTTCGGATAACAGGCCATATTAACCCTTGCAGCGAACTTAATACATCAAAAACCTTCCTCAGAATTTTTTTCTCTAGCTTGGAAAGTGGTACATTAAATGACGCATTCTTGTGAACACATAAAAGTCTGCTGCGATTGTCTTTCCTAAAGGTAGGATTGTCTCCTCTAGAAAGATTATCTATGCTCTCCTTCTCTTTGATTAATTAACAGAGTGGAGTTAGTGCGTCACCAAAGTGTCTTGATCTTGGCAGCAAACTAACGTTCAAAATTCACTTCAAAAAAGTACGTGAGAAATTCAGTTATATCATCTGCAACATGTTCCCGCTTCTTGGGTGACACAGTAAGCTCTCCTTGAAAAATAATTCATCCTCTACAAATCTATTCTTCGACCTGCTTTTCTAGATGCATTCTCAATCTCTATTCATGCTGAAAAACTAATCTCCACCAGATGCATATAGTCCAAATCTGTCTGCATGATCTTAAACGCTCTCTGGTACATTATGAACTCTGTGATTCACTAAAATCTCAAAATTCAATACGTGAATAATTATATTAAGCATAATGTCATTACGTTCTCTGTAAAACATCATCAAAAATCCTAGTTTCCAGTCAGAAACACAGTCTCTTTTCTTTGAAAAATATTCTTATCCAGCTGATCCCTTAATTATTTAAACTTGTGAATATTTCATCTTAATTTTATCTTTTCACTTTGAGACTGCCTTTGCTAAATTACCGTATACTTCAAAATTAATCTTATCTTGGTATTTTACCATAAGCTTAACAGCTTGAGCTTAGTTGCCTTTTTGCATTCTTACTGATCATCCCTAACACAATAGACGCCCCTTAATGTGATCTTGGTTATTGTTATGTGCCTCTGTATTATATCCAATGACCGAGTCTTGCTTTTCATCAATTTTTTTAAAAACATAGAATCGTAGTAATTCTTTTAACTCTAAACCATATGCGAAAGAGCGATTAAATAATTGCATGCAGCTTTTGGGATAGGAAGTTGATAGAGGAGAAAGAATACGCTTAGCTGTAGATGGTCTTGGGCTAGGAAAGTATCAAAATAATAAATCGGTAAATCGAAGCAATGTAGTGCAGAATATTTATGTAAAAAGGTACCGACAGCTACAAGATTATTGACAATTGCTTCTGTTTCCAAATCACTGTTATGAAATATGCATTTTTTGTGAGGGTGTACATTTAAGTTCTAATTGGTTTTTTCGCGAAAAAAAAAGACATTTACTGGAGAAGCAAAAAAATTTTACAAGAAAATATTTGCTGCTATGGTTGTTCACTTCCTCGTCGTAAAATTTTGAAATGTCGAGTTTCACTATAGTGCTTGATTTGTTCTAAAAAGCACTTGTTTTTAATGTGTGATGTGTTTGATGCACAAATCAAAGTTTTGGAGCTGAAAAAAGAAGAAAAGGCGATAGACGGCGAAGTATGTTTGTTTAATATCAACAGACATACTCCAGACTGCTTCTTCAAACCCTAATCTTCTATCTGATAGTAAGCAGAAGATTGTGTGATTACTTTTAGATTCAACTTCGAATAAATCTTACATCTTAATGTAGCCAAAGAAATGAATTATTTGCCTAATCTTCAAGAAAGTCTGGTTAATTCTCTTTTAAAGTGCTTTAACTAATGAGTTGAAGCATAACTGCTAAAAGGTTAAAATGTTTAAATGAAAAATTTGCCTGTAATTTCAAAGTCCTGGATCAAGTTGCAATCTGTGATAACATTCAGCCTTTGTGTAAAAGCCCTTGAATTAGTTAGAAGAAAGTGTTATAATTTTGATAGATGTTACCAGAGCCAGATTTAGACTTGATAAGGTCCTAAACTATTTGAGATATGGGGCCTTTTATAAGTCTGTTATAATATATTTTAATTTTTTTTTTGGGGGGGGCGGGCGCTAAGCAATAGCTTGTGTAGCTTATACGTAAATCCGACCCTGGATGTTACGGTTTAATTGTAAAACCATTTATATTTTTGTCGGAGCCGTCATAATGGGAAGGTTGTTAACCGGAAATAGGAAGATTTTAATTTCGGGTCTTGTAACTGTAAAAACCTCTTTAGGGAGGACGTTAACGGATAAGGTGCCAGTAAAAGCCTTTAATGAAAACTTAGCAATGGCGGTGACATTTTAGACATGAACCTGAAGTTTCAAGTCTATGGCGATTAGAGTTAGTAGAAACCAATGATCATATAGAAAAGAAATCTAAACAAGATGTTGATCTTCAGACCAAAGAACATTTTTAAGAAACAGTTCAGTAAATAATGATACCCCATATGAAATTTGCTTACCTTGCGCTGACGATAAATCACCTTTACCTTATAATTTTAGTTTAGCTAAGAAAAGGCTCGAGTAGACTAATCGAAACTTTTAGCATGAATTTGTATTAATAATATGAAAATGTATTTAAGTTGGATTGATGAAAGTGTTATAGAAAATGTTCCCGTGTCTGAAGTGAACTCCTATGGTAATTATTTTCCTCATCACTCTGTCCTAAAGGCAAGCAGCAGTACCACACCAATTCGTCCGCTGTTTGATGCTTCAGCGAGATTGGCCCAAACCATCCTTCTCTAAACCAAAGCCTGCAGCGCGGTCCTAATTTAATTAAACGTATTCCAGACATCCTACTGTGATTCAGAGAGCGGTGAAATGGAGTCCTAATTGACACTAGAAAAACCTTTCTACAAATAAGTATTTTGGAAAGATTACGGTTTTTATGGTGGGATTGGATTGGATTATTGTAATTTGGCACAAAACTTGTCAAGTTTATCTGCGCCAGACAAATGGTAACAATGCAATTAGTCATTTGTAAAAACTTCCAGTTTAGGTAAAAAGAGACAGATTACAATCTATGATAAAAGCTGATATCTTTTAAAAAAACAGATTAAAGTCTATTATAAAAGCCAATATCTTTTAAAAACAGAAACAAATTACGATGATGTGTTTTTCCAATTAAATTTCCTAAGTCCAGTTCTGAACAATTAAATTGTTTTTGGCGAAAATAATTAAAACTCTGGCATTCCACCAAGATATGATGGACTGTCAGATCTGCATTGCAGTTTGGGCAGCTGGGATTCTCTTCTCCCTTCAGAAGATACTCATGGGTCAGGCGACAATGGCCAATTCTCAGTCGAGTCAAGAGGACATCTTCCTTTCTATTAGCCATACATGGCCAGTATCCAGTGGTGGGTTTTACATTTCTCAGCTTGTTATATACTTTGTCATCCCATTGCTTCTGCCATTTGCTGAGAATTTTGCTTTTGACAAACCCTTTGATGTCTGCTAGTGGAATCTGAAGATTGTACATTGTGGTTGCAGTTTTAGCTGCAATATCCGCCAATTCATTCCCCTTAATGGCAACGTGTCCAGGGATCCACGAATAAGAATCTGGTATACCCGAATTTTTAAAGAATGATTCAACTTCTGGATTCTGGTTGCAACTGGATGAGTACATTCAGCGTGATTTTCCAATGACATTAAGGCACTCATGGAATTTGTGTAGATAATAAACTTTATGTACTTTTGTTTTGAAAGGTAAGTGAAAGCCAGATGGATTGCAGTAAGCTCAGAAGTAAGCACAGAGTAAACTGTATGTAATCGAACCCCTACTATCGTTTTCTCTGTGACGAAAGCGGCGCCAACATGATCCTGGGATTTTGATCCGTCTGTATATAGAGGGATATATTTCCTATATTTGTTTCTATGTTCAAAAAATATCTGTTTGTAGATGATTTCATTAGTTTGTGATTTACTCCAGTGTCGAAAAGTATCCAGAGAATGGATTCTCCAATCCTCCCAGGGAGGAATTCCAAAAAAATCCTCCACCTGTATATCTATATTAGACAAATTATACTCCTCCACCAAAGCACTCATCCGCAAGCCGAAAGATGGGACACATGATGGTCGTGACTGATATAAACGGGAGTATTGGTCAGTAAGCAATTTTGACAGCGTAGAATTTTCGGTTTGTGATAAGACTTTGAAATAATGCTTAAAACAAAGATTTTCACGTCTTAACCGCAGGGAGGTCTCGTTACTTTCCACATATAAGCTTTCCGTTTTTATGGTGGGAAAACATGGAAGAAGAAAAGTTAATAGTTTTTTCGACATGCCGTACTTGCTTTTGGTGCAAAATTTGGTCCTTTACTTTTGGCTGAGTTATTGAACACCACTTTGAGAATAGTCAAGATTTTGAAATTATCTTAAAAAAAAAAAAAAAAAAAAAGACTGTTACAAAATTCCTATGTCGATAATGTCGCTACTACACTGATGAAATAAATTAAGAGAATTTGCATATTTTATCGAATTGCATGAAAGAACTGAATTGAAGGAAGAACCGTTGCTTCTGTATAAAAATGCAAATCTTGTACGGCAAATACGTAAGCGTACACTTGTGTGTAGGCGGAGCCAGCAAAAAAAAACAGGCTTTATAAGCGCGTGGAAGGTAAGATTAATTGCGTTCGCTAGCAAACCTCGGCGTACTTCTTGGTGCTATCTTGCAGCAATCGATTAAACTAACATCGGAACAGTAAAAATGAGTAACCACCAACGTTTAGATGATGGAATGAGGTGGCGAATTGTGGGGAGGCTAGAGGCAGGCCAATCGCAAGTCCTTATATGCAGAGAGTTTACTTTAACGCCCATTGTCGCGTTTAACTGATGGAAACTTTTCTAGGATAATGGATCCATCGAGAGAAAGCCCGGGAAAGGTCGTCCAAGAACCACGATGGCCAGAGGAGATCGCTATTTGTCCATTTTAGCGAGGCGTAACAGGAACCCGTGTAAGAAGGGTGACTGTTTCCAAAAGACTGAATGAGAGAGTGTTGTTTGCCAGAAGACCGGCTGTTTGCGTCCCGCTTACGTCTACGGACAGGAGAGTCCGATTAACATGGTGTAGGCAGCATAGTGATTGGAGTACGGAGCAATGGGCGACCGTTCTGTTCACCGACGAGTCCCGTTTTAGCCTAAACACCGATTCTCGCCGTACTTTCATATGGAGAGCCAGGGACCCGCTACCTACCCTCTAATGTCCGCGAAATCAACAATCATGGCGGTGGCGATGTAATGGTTTGGGCAGGCATCCTGTTGGATGGCCGCACACCTCTCTACGTCTTTGACAGAGGCTCTGTTACTGGTGTGATGTATAGGGATGAGGTCTTGGAGCTCTATGTTCGCCTTTTCCTGGGTGCAGTGGGCCCCGAGTTCCTCTTACAGGACGATAACGAGAGGCCATATAGAGCTCTTCTAGTCGACGAATTTATCGAGACTGAGGATATTCGCCGGATGGATTGGCTAGCCGGGTCCCCAGACCTCAACTCTATAGAGCATGTCTGGGATGCTCTGGAAAGGGCAACTCGCAACCCCCTCCGAGAACCATCCAGGAACTGAAAACAGCGTTGCTAAATGAGTGGGACCAATTGCCACAGGCAAGTTGCTCTTTTAAGACGAATCTCGAGTTGCTCCTTTAAGACGGACAATTACCTCCAAAATGAAACTTTTGGCACCCGTAATTGGGGCCAGATTGACAGATTCGGTAACCAAAGACCTGGGATGGAAAAGAATAAAAAAATTATTACGAGAAGGATTCCACAACAGTGCTCGCATGGGTAAAAAGAGACGAAAACTGTTTTGTTTTCGTACGAAACCGTGTTAAGGATATCAAAAAACTCAGTAAGTCTTCAACCCGAAGCACGTTCTTGAAGAAAATATTCCTACTGATCTACCATCCAGAGGTTCCAAACCGAAATATCTAATCACATCGAAATGGTGGGAGGGACCATGCTGGATGAAAATTACTAGTGCAGAATTCTTTAATTACGTGGATTCCTGTAATCACCATGGTTGGAATGAAAAAGGGATTGAAAGAGAGAAGTCGAAAACGGTTAGCACGACGACAAATAATTAAACCGCCCAACTGGGATACTGGTTAACGACGCTGACTGCCGTCCTAAAGTGCCCAGTTTCGTATCACGGGAAAGGCATGGAAGTGCGTAAGTATATAGTGTTTTTGCGGAATCGAAGCACTCTAAATATGCGGCAAGCTGAACGTCCTCCCGACAGGTTGTGGTAGGCATGGAGGTAGGAAAGGGAGGAGGGGCCATTCCGCGCTAGAAGTGAAGCACTGCTTTGAAGCTTGGGTCACCAGACGGGGTGTTTTTTGTTTACATTCAGAAGCTCGCTTGACAAAATTCTGATAGTATTTCGACACACGACAGTTCCATAGAAATCGAAAAAGGGACACTCTCGCATGAAAGAAACATTCATAGTGTGATGGATAATAGCAATTTGTATAGTTTACTGACATTTACGCAAAAATCACATCTTGCTTATTTTTCGATAACTAACAACAGCGATTTTGATTATGAATTTGTTTTATAAAATTCTAAGCTGTTGCACTACAAAAATATAGATCTTAAGAAAATTGCTAAAAGAGATCTGCCAAAATTTATTTTCTAGAAGATTTGAAAAGTTTGAAACTTGATGGCTAAATGTAAATATAAAATTATGTATGTTAAAATATTTGTAATTAGGCACATAGGTCAGATTAAGTTTTTATTAAATAGAGTAACGCATGCAAGGGCTATCTGCCTAAAGAGAGAGATGCCATCGTGGGGGAATTTTGAAGAAAAACTGACCTTTGAGTGGGTATTAAAAATAATACTTATAATTTTCATTCAAATTATATTCATATATATTTTTTATGTAAAACTTTCGGGTGTATGCTAAATTAGTGTAAATTACTTTACACGAAAAATGTAGTGAATGCACAGAAATTAAAGATTTGCACATGCCGGAAATGATAAATAGGAAATATGTATGGGTATTTATGCATGTGCTTGCAAAAAGCATGTATCTGCCTTTGACAAAATACTTAAATATTCATTAAATTATTTATAAATGTATTTGAAATGAAGAATTTATTCACTTATAAACAACTGTGATAGTACTGTGAAGGAATCTAATGATTAAATGTATCTAATTTATAATGATTATAAATATTATCTAAATATATAATAACCTTAATATTGAATTGTAAACATAAATTGAAATCCTGTTCACAAATACGTTATAAAACTATTTAAGCAAGAATTGTTCGTATTGGAAAGCAATCTGTTAAAAGGTATTGTAAAACAAATGCTATGAGATGCGCACTTAAGAACGTAATAAAGAGTTTTGGAATATGTATTGTTGAAATGAAGGGTAAAAAAAAAATCTGATAAGTATAATTAAAAGAATTATTCCCTTTACATTTTATAATAACTCAGTTACAAGTTTTAAATAATACTTAAAAAAAAAAAAAAAAAAAAAAAAAAACTTATTTTTTTCTTTTTCAGAAATGTTCAGAGAAAGTCAAATACTATTTTCCTAATAATTCTCTAATTTAAAATGAACCGAATAGAGCATTAATTATAAATTGACTTACATTTTTCGATTTAAAAGAAGCCAAAAAATCATGTCATATTTAAGAAAGTATTTTAGGAAGAAGCTCTATAAATAGAAAAGAAATAATGCATAATTTTAATATTAATAATACAATAAACTTTGATCTTAATTTTTGTACCTTAACCGAATAAAATCGAATTACCTTAATTTTTTTTTTCTAATGTAATTAACGAAAACTTGTGAAAATATTTCATTCAAATTAAACCATTCTGAGAAAACTGTCCTGTGAAAAGTATAGCATTTAATTCCGTTCAGAATGAAATGTTGTTTAAAAATATGTTGTTTTTCACATACTTAGGACTCTGAAGTGTTGTAGAAAAAGAAAATATATACATTTATATGTATATTTGCGACGTAATTACAAAATATTTACACCCGAACGCGTCAAATCCCATAGAACTCAATGGTAAATGACCCAATGTTTTGGTCACCACGTAGGGATCGCCGGTGCTTCAGAGCAGGGTACGGAGAAACTTCTTTAGGGCGACTCCTTCTTACTTCCTACCTCCATGGTGGTAGGAGAAGGGGGCTGGGAGACCCTCGGGCCATTCCCCCCCGGGTGCTCTTTTTCAAAATTGGAGTGAAACGGAGCAAAGTCATACCATCATCTATATGGTACTCAAGGCTCTTGCCACCGACAGGCGCAATATCGACCCCTTGCCATGATGAATTCGATGGGATTGCTCTGATGTCAGAGACATGATCTGATGTTACTGTCGATCGGATGAGATAAGCCACAACGAAAATAAATAATTAAACCATTTATTATAATAATTGGTACTACGTGCATTTTTGAAATTATGACAAAATCGTACGTATGGTCGCATGGATTCCTTATTTTAAGCAAAATTATACAAATACTGAAAGCAAGAGATACGGAGAATTGAATGAAATAGAAATTCATGATACGGAGTTAAAGTTATTGCTTATGATTCAAAGCGAATCCCTTGATTTGGAATACGATAGACACAGAACACTTCAGATATTTAAAGATAATCATGGCATTTATCGTGTAAAACTAAAATTATTTACGGTAAGAAAAATGAAGATTTTCTAAAACCTGTCGTCTTTTCTTTATAACACGAATTACGACTTATAAACCGACTTATTTTCTCTGTTAATGTGAAGAATTGTCCTGCAGGTAATCAATGAATCCGCTTAGAGAAATATATTGGATTCTTAACGAAAGAAAGAAGATGAAAAATATTGCGGTTAATTGCACGATATGTAAAATGTTCCAAACATGAAAGCGATAACTGCGTCATTTCCTAAAAATAGTGTTACGAAATATCCAGCCGCGGTAAGATAGCTTCTCCGCAAAGCAGGTTTAGGGTTTCCAGAATATAGTAAAGAAAGGTAGGGTTGTCATATTTGGCGAGAAATCTCCCACTTGGCGATAAAATTGGCTATATGCCACAGACGGATAGAGAATGAATTCTTACCGGTTTGTCCCAGAGTGCTCTCGATCGCAAGCCAAAAGCTACATAAACCCTCCTGGTACGCGGAGAGTCAGTCAGTGCCTAGTCTAGCGAGCTGATCGCCTATGTGTCTCGTCGGAGTCTCTTAGTCGACTGCGAGTCTATCGAGTTTTATCGTCAATCTACTGTCGAGTTGGTGCATCGTTGAGGCTATCATCGAGTGCACAGCGAGTTGTAGCGTGGAGAGTCTCGAGAGTGCGTTGAATTTCGAGAACGACCGAACAGAGTCGGGAGCTGTACTCTGGAGCTCTACCGTGAAGCTGTCGTTATAGCCTGATAGCCTGTGTTGCTGATTGCTTCAGCGCGTTTGTCATAGTTTTTCGACGACTGTAAACGTGCTTTTGGAGCTCTACTGAGTAATACCGGCTAATAAATTGTGCTTCCATTCTTCATCAAGTGCTGTCGTTAATCACTCCACGAACCCGTAAGAAACGCAATAATAGAGTAAAAGATACTGCAGTATTCCAAATTACGAGGGTTCATATTACTGGTCTTCTGTTTCTAAAAATAAATTAAAAGAGTTGAGTATTAATATTCACTTGCGCAGACGCCTTTTTAATGGCATTTAGCAAATTTATAGCTTGCAGGGGAAGATGTTTGATGTTGACAGGCTCGTCTCAAAACTGAATTGCAACACCAAGAAAGAATGCTCGTAGCGTCATGCAAATTGCAGGATCGAGAGTTGTGAGATAGATATGCAAATCATTAAAAAACAGACACATAAAATCATTATAAACCAATTTATTCAGTATCTAATGTACCCACCTAGGGCAGCGATACAGGCCGCAATCTGGCGAGGCATCCTATCAATGAATTCATTGATGTTTACCTGAGGTAGCCTTTGCCAATCAACATCCACTGCTGTACGCAGATCATCCAGGGATTGCGGCCCTGGTCCTCGGTTAATGTCACGTTTAATGACATCCCACAGGTGCTCGATGGGATTCAGATCTGGAGAAGCTGCCGGCCAGGGTAGGATTGTCAAATCCACTCAGGTTCTGCAACCAGCAAAGAACAGGCTTCACAACTTGCGTGACGTAGCAGTCCGCTGTCAAACTGCCGTTAATGTGTACGCTGACACCACACCAGGTGTCTAGTCGTGTGTTCAGCAGTCAATGGTACCACTGTAGCTGGTACCCGTGAACGTAAGGTGTATTTCATGCAGTCTGTTGAGTATAGTTTAGGTGGCTACAGATCCAGTGGTAATTTTATGTGGGAGGATGTTAAGAATACATCTATTTTAATGTTTACTTTTTTTTTTTTTTTTTTTTTTTAAGTTAGGATGTAGTAGTGTGCGGTGGAAGGAGGCAATCGGAAGCGTCCATATGCTTCAACACTTTGTGTTTAGGTTGTGTCTCTTGCGTTAAGAATAAACTTTAATAAAAATTAATAAGTTTAACATTTTATCATTAAAATATTATTGTTTTAAAAAAATGAATATTTTAGTTTTGCGGTAAGATTTAGATATACCAGAATCGAAGTTCCCTTGTTATTTCGCGAACATTTTTCTATCTGTAAGACGTAAAATTTAACCCGCTTCTTTTGCAAGTTCGGGTTAAAAGTGCTTCAACCTTTGGCATGTTTTCCAAAATTAATTGTTAGTTTGCCATTACCTATCATTAATACATTAATCTAGAAACAATTATAAAAATGATCTACAATGTAAAATCTTGACACCTCCAATCCATATTATTAGCCCAAAGGGGCAAATTGCCCAGACAGTATATTAATTTAGTTTTGGCATTTTCCGTTGGTTAACAATAAATGGCGTTTTACTTTTCAAATTGTTGTCTCCAAATATTAGAGCCCTGCCTTAAAGAAATTAAATAATGAAGAATCTGCATAAATCTATGTATGTTTCTCGCACTGTGAAAAACAAGGGTACCTAGAGACATCAAATTCTGAATAACATAGTCCTCCACTCGAATATGAGCATCTGGAAGCCCAAATTTAGAATTTCTTTTATAATCTATTTCATAGTGTGTGAAACTTTAATGAATTTTTGATTAACAAACTCAACGATTTCAAAGCGAGCAATGGCAGCATTCTACGGGGAAAAAATATCTACAGCGCATGAGACTGTGTATCAGAAATTCTAAAGATATGTTCTTTTTATATTTTTTGTGATATTGCTGTTGAATTTTATGGTTTAAGTGCAAACAACATATTTAAGATATAAAGGTAACACACAAAACGTTAAAGAAAGCCACTTTGGTAGTAATATAAAATCTGAAAACTTTCGTTTTTTTTTTTTTTTTTTTTTTTTTTTTTTTTTAAATATTTTATGCTATTAAACAGGCAGCCAATACACTGAAAGGGGCAATTTGCCCAGAAGGACTATTAATTTCGTTTTGGCATTTTGCGTTGATTCACTACAAGCATAGCTTCTTTACTTTCCAATTTATAGCAACCAAATATTATCGCCCTGTATTATGTTTAAAAAAATTAAATAATGAAGAATCTGTATAAATGTATGTATGTTTCTCGCATTGTGATAAAACAACGGTACCTGCAGCCATTAAATTTTGAATAGCGTAATCCTCCTGCAAATATGGGCATCTGGAAGACCGAATTTGAAATTTGTTCTAATACCGATTTCAAATTTTCTACAACTTTAACGAATTTTTATTAACAAACTCAAGGATTTCAAAGCGATCAATGTCAACGTTGTACACACATACACCATCACACGCACAAAAAAAAAAAAAAAAAAAAAAAAAATTTTATCTCCAGGCACACGAGACTTTCAGAATTTGTTTTATTCCAAAGGGGCTTTGTCCCTGAAGGACTACTGTTTCCGTTTTGCGATTTTGCATTGAAAACTTTAAAAGACTGCATCACTTTTCAAATCGCTGCCACCAAATATTATCGTCCTGTATTATATTTGAAGAAATTAAATAATGAAGAAATCTGCATAAATATATGTATGTTTCTCGCATTGTGGTAAAACAACGGTACCTAGAGCCATCCAATTTTGAATGAGGTAATCCTATTGCGAATACGGGCATCTGAAAGCCTAAATTTGAAATTTGTTTTATTATTGATTTTATATTTTGTAAAACTTAAAACAAAATTTTGATTAACAAACTCAAGGATTTCAAAGCGAGCAATGGCAACTTTGTACAGATAAAACAATAGCCAGCAATGGCAACGTTGTACAGAAAAAACATTTTTATCTCCAGCGCGTATCGGAAAATTCTAAAGATATGCTCATTTTAAAATTATTTTGCGATATTGCTGTTGAACTGAATTTTATAGTTTAAGTGCGAAGAACGTGATATTAAATAAATGTAACACACAAAATGTTAAAAAAAGCTCCCCTTTGGACGTAATTTAAAATCTGAAGCATTTCAGTTTTTTTAATTATTATTATTATTATTACTATTTTCTTAATTTTTCCCACGAGTGTAAATAAATTGTATCTTGTTTTTCTTTTTTTCATCAAAGAGCTCAAGGCAAAATTTAATGGAATTCTAATAAATCTTGCATAGTTATTGATTGTATTTAACAGATACATTTAATAGGGTCACAAAAAAAAATGATTACAAGCAAGAAATATTTCCATTTTTAATGTTAAGAATAAAATTACATCTTTTAAATGAAAATTAATATTTTGCATTTCTTTTCTAGAAAAGAATAAATGCGATTCTTCAATAACTTTTTAAATGACGAAAAGTTAAAGACAGTAAAGTTTATAAAATAATACAACATTCACATGACTTATAATTAAGCTTTGATCAATAATTTTCAAAAAAAAAACAAGACGACAATTCTTGGATGAAGAAAAACCAACATATACGAACACAGCCGATTTCGCAGAAATTAATTAATTCTGGCATAAAACCAAAATTTAAAAAATATGAATATGAGTAAAAAACTAATCTGAGAGGTTTCAGATTTTAAATTACGTCCAAAAAGGCGTTTTTCCAACGTTTTGTGCGTTACCTTTATTTATTAAATATCATGTTCTACGTACTCAAACCATAAAATTCAGTTCAACAGCAGTATCGTAAAATAATTTTAAAATCAGTATATGTTTAGAATTTCCGATGACAAAAATGTTTTTTTTTTTTTTTTTTCGTACAGTGTTGCCATTGCTCGCTTTGAAATCGCTTAGTTTTTTTAATCAAAATTTCGTTAAGTGTTACAAAATATGAAATCGATAATAAAACAAATTTCAAATTCATATTAGGGCTTTCACATGCCCATATTCTATGGAAGACTACGTTATTCATATTTTGATGGCTCTAGGTACCGTTGTTTTATCACAATGCGAGAAACATACATACATTCATGCACATTCGTTATTTAATTTTTTAAATATAATACAGGGCGATAATACTTGTTGGCAACAATTTGAAAAGTGCTTCGCCGTTTATGGTTCCAACGCAAAATGCCAAAACGAAATTAACAGTCCTTCAGGGCCAATTGTCCCTTTGGACTAAACTATCAATACACGAGTTTTTGGACAAGCTTGTCAATAGAATATGTGAATTCTTCAAAAGGAGCTATTAATAATGTACTTTCTCTTGCTGAATATAGAAACCGACTTAATGCATTTGATTCAAGAATTCAGGTTCTAACATTGTGCCAGACATTGAAAGAATCTAACTGAAGGACGCAAGCATATGAAAGCTGGGAAAAAAAAAAAAAAAAAAAAAGTTATTTTTTTTTATTTTTTTAGCATTATTTATTTCATTTAAATTATTATGTCTTTCTTTCTTTCTTTCTTTCTTTTTTTTTTTTTTTTTTTTTTTTTTTTTTTTTTCCCAACATTAAATTTAAAAACGTTTCTCTTATAGTTACGATATAAATGCTTTAAGTGTCATCGTTAAAGCATAGAATGCGTTATTTCATAAAATAATATATAGTTCACGAACGACATAATTGAATCACTTAAATATAAAATTATTGGATTCTAAGACTTAATTAATGATTTCATTGACTAAATCACAATTAAAGTATTACAGACAGCAAACAAAAGCTGTCTGAACTAGTTGTAGTACTTAGAATTGTCATTATTATTATTATTTGTATTGTATTATAAGCTTTACTTATATTTTCCGCTGTAAAAACTCCTAGTATTAGCTATAAAAAACTGAAATATAAATATTACTGCAAACTTAACTATTTATCATCCGTTATTTTATAAAACAAAGAACTTGTTTGCATGTCAAATTACTTAAATTAATGGTCTATGAATAGCTAATTTATAGCATAACTAAAGAAAGTGTGAAATTATTAATCTGTTATGACTATTTAATCGACTTGGCTAGTTATTTAAAGAAATACCTAGCTATTCTGTGAAATAACTGAATTGAAACCTAATGGTAACGTATCTAACTATACCTGTGTCATCATTTTTCGTAGCTAAAAACCAAATTTACTCTAGTGCTTCTTAATTAAAAATTTTATAACTTACAACGTGTTCCGTAATTGCAAAAGTTTGGAAAACACAATTGTAAAGCAACACTCGAAGTCAAGTTCTTATAAAATGGCTTTTTAAATAATTAAGGCTGCATTAAGCATTGGATTTTTTTACAATATTAAAAATAAATATCTTACTCGTCGTACTTTCTTACACGTCAATTTAAAATTAATATGATTTATCGCAAATTAAAAAATGATAAATACCTCAATGAGGCTTCTTAAAAAAAAAAAAATGCAAGGAACGTTTAGCGCAGTAAGTTATCCACCAACTTATTTATTACGCAAAATTAATAATAAAATGTACACTACATGTGTAGGAAGGAAACAAACTAAAGTATAATAAGACTTTCATTTTAATTAGATTCGGAATTCCCTGAAATTTACAATAAAAACTGGTTCAAAAGCTCTTACAAATTAAAATTGTTTTTAACGATGATAGCTGTCTTCTCTACCCCTGTAAGATTTATGATGAGAACGTTTTGTTGTCATGTTCTCAAGAGATAGATCGGGAGCTGAAGATCTTGAAGTATAT
This sequence comes from Stegodyphus dumicola, assembly GCF_044657685.1. Classification (NCBI taxonomy): domain Eukaryota; kingdom Metazoa; phylum Arthropoda; class Arachnida; order Araneae; family Eresidae; genus Stegodyphus; species Stegodyphus dumicola. The sequence goes on along the minus strand of NC_140768.1, from coordinate 81,601,331 downwards.
TTTGTCTTTTTTCTTTTGGAATTTGAATGTAAATTCTGAGTTGAACATTCCGGAGATATAGAAGATCTCGAATCTGATACATGTCTCAGTGCTTTCGCTTTTGACTTTGAATGCGAATTAAGACTTACACGATGTGGAGGTGAAGATGCAGATTTTGAATTTGAAATGTATTTTACTTTTTCCCTGTCTGACTTTGAATGTGAATTACGATTTGAGTCATCTGAAGATGAAGATGTAGATCCTGAATCTGAAACATATCTTTTTGATTTAGAATATGAAGTACGAGATGAAGAGCTTAACTTATGTGATAAGGCCTTGTCTGCATTCTGCTTTTCTGATGCGTACTCATGTGCATGAAATGAAGAATCTGAATGAATGGATGAAGAACTGGAACGTTTTGACCTTTTCTTTTTGGATTTCTTAATCTGTGATCTATCTCGAGAACGACTCGAAGATTCATTTGATGAAGAGGATGATCTAGGCTTTTTGCTTGAAGTTTTCTCTTTTTTCCTTCTATTTGAATCAGATTGTTTATCTACATTCCTTTTATCTTTTCCTAACACTAACATGGGAGACTTTTTACGTTCATCACGAGAATATCTTAAAGATTCACTTGATGAAGATGATGATCTAGACCTCTTCCGAGATTTTTTCTCTTGTTTCCTCCGATCTGAATCAGTCCATTTAGCAACATTCCTTTCATGTTTTTCTGTCTGAGGTCTTTTGTGTTTATCATGAGAATACCTTAACGATCCATTTGATGGAGATGGTGATCTAGATTTCCTCCTTGATTTATTCTCAGGTTTCCTCCAATCTAAATTAGTTCGTTTATACTCATTAATATTAGTCTTTTCTGATATAGAGGTATGACTTCTTTTATATTTATCATACGATGAATAATGATGGGGAGAGGATGGATCTTTTCTTATTTCCCTACATTCGTCTCTCCGTGTGCGGTTTCCATCTGCTTTACTACTTTTACAGTCATGTGATTCATTTTTATGTTTTCGCTTATGCTTCGGTGACACTGAATATTTTTGCCTATGAACTTTTCTGTGAGTCCGAGGTTCGTTACTATTTTCATCCATATCAAAAATCATATCATACCCACGTGATGAGTTCTGAGTATTTTTTATCAAAAAGTTCTGTGACTGGGATGGTTTTCCCTTTGAAGACTTCTTTTGCATATCAAATTGCAATTTTGAGACAGACTGACTAAAGTCAACATGGATTCGCCGATCGTCAATTAATACGTTGTCCATTTTAAAGTAAGCATTTTCACAATCTTCTTCATTTTCAAATTCAATGAAGGCATACTGTAAAGATTCCCCGGTTTTTTTGTCTTTAATTACCTCACAACTTTTTATTGGTCCAAATCGGGAAAAAATTATTTCTAAATCTTCAGAAGTTGTAACTGGATTCAGCTTGCACACAAATAATACATTTTCTGGAGGTTTTACATCGGCATCTGGTATATCTCCAACCATTTCTAGAATTGTGGCTCTTGCTTTTGCTTCACTTTCTTTAATTTTTTCCTCAATTTCCTCCATACTTTTGCCTTTGGTGTCATCAATTTCTTCATCAGCACCAATATAATTGGATTCCAACTGCTCTCTGGTAGGCTCAGGCGATGCATCGGGAATTTCTAATCCTTTAGGATCATCATAAGGATCATGCAGTACCACAGTATGTGTGATTCTTATATCTTGGTACGGACGGTTGTTAGGATCACAAATAGCTTCATTGATTTTAAGAAGAGTCTCAAAACCTTCAGCAACTTCACCAAATACGGTATGAACTTCATCCAGATATGTAAGATTTTCACCGAGGGTTAAAAAGAACTGAGAACCGTTCATGTTATTCCCATTATTGACCATAGAAAGAGTGCCGATTTTTTCATGTTTGAGGCGTGGCTTTAATTCAGCATCAAAATACTTCGCTTGTTCTCCGTACAAGCGACAAAATATAGATTCGCCATCTCGGCCCGTCGCTGTTGGATCACCAGTCTGAGCAATGAAATTTCTTTCAACTTTGTGGAAAACACATAAATTGTAATATTTCACTTTGCACAGTTTTAGGAAATTTAAGCATGTATTTGGTCTTTCTTTTAGATAGAGATCAACAGTTATATCTCCAATTGTAGTTTCAATTACCACAGACATCTTCAATTAAATCACGCCCTAAAGCTGCCAAAAGGAGGAGGAAAGAGAAAATTATTAATTCAATCATACAGATACATTACAGTAATAATGATGAAACAGGATTTAAACAGATCAATGAAAAGTGCTATAACTGTTGCAAAATTCCACGGTGATAGTTACGACACTTTTACTGTGGTAAGTATGTTTCTGGAACCACTGATGGATATGAGGAGAATATGGCCATCCATTTCATTTAATTAACAATTTTTGAAGAAATATTAGAACATGTAAAATATGAAAACTTGTTTGTGTATGCGTCTTAGCTGGAATTAGCTAACATTTTAGTTATGAAAATTAAATTGTCAATGCATACTCTGAATATGATAATATATACCAGTGCTATCTGTCTTCTCGAGGACAAAATTATGATGTGTATTGACACAAGAAGACACGCAGTGTGTTTAATTTAATCAGCAGAGTAAAGGATATTTTTTCTGGAATGAGCAGAACTGAAGTGGCTGTTCGCACATTTTTTAGGCGATTTTGCTTTGCTGTGAAAAAAAATCTTCTGCTTGGAATTTTTTTAAACTATTTTTCAATTATTATGTCTAAATCAGTGGTTGTGGAAATAAAGGAAGGTAAGGATTTTAGTGGGCACAATGTATATACAAATAAATATTTGTGCATGCATTAAATTACTAGCTTCAAATCTGACACAGGTAATCACTGGTATTTTAAATTTTACTTCTCCTCTTTAATATATTACAGTATGGCTCCCTTCAATTCTTCACATGTTATTTTAATTTAAGATTACCACTATGACCCGTTTTTTAAATTGCCTGTTCAGTCAATAAAAATTCAGCAATGTGACTGTAAAATATACTTTTGTTTTTCAATGTGATTAAAAAAGCATTCCTCTGCCAATGAAGAACTAGATATTACACTACTTTCACATAATTCGAAATCAATTTATTTGCATAGATAGTCTGAAACAGAATATTTCATTATGACAGGCCAAAAAAGATACTTATAAACTCCAATCCCCAACTTAAAGTATTTTATTTAAGAATGTTTTTAAGCCTTTTAAGAATTTACTATATGTGTGTTAAGCACACTGTAAGAATTGTGTTAATTTTATTAACAGTTAAATTTTAAGTTAAAGTTCCTTTCTGTCAAGTTCTTAACTTCAACTTACTACTTCCGGCCAGAACGTAGTTTTGGAATCTTGCTGAATATTAAATGAGGAGGAGCGGTATTTAAACCACGAAGTTACTTACTGAGGCAGAGAGAATCAGAGTTTCTGATTTACGCGCGTCTGCCTTTTTGGCCACTCTCTCTCTCAAAGCTGTTATTACGTCCGGCCTTATTCAGGCCCTTGCTAAGCTTCGTAGTCAAATAAGTTAAGGGGCCAGCTCAATTTGAACCTTGATAGCTTCGGCTATACTTCTTTAGTTAATCTTAGTTTTAGTTTAATTCTTAGTCTTTTAAGTTCAAGTCCAAGTGCGGGCTTTGCTAGTACACACCCAGGAGGAGTTTTGTTAAATCTTATTGGAATAATAAAGGGTTAGTTACCCTTCTATCTTGTTGTTTCTTGTCACCGAACGCAAGCGATTATTCGCTTATCAGTTCTTAGATTCTTCACTTCCAACATTAACTTAGAATTCCAAAGAGAGGAACTCTACAACACAATGGTTGTTATTTAATATAATCACACAAGTAACAGTAGAACTGACAGTGATATCTTAAAAAGCCTTTGCTTTAAAACATTTTCTGCTTAATAAGTTGGTACTGATTATATCCATTTCCACCAAAACGTCACAAACTCATTAGAGAAAAACATTTGTTTCAGTATCTTTATATCTATTTGATAAATGCTTCCAGGGATTTATAATTTATTTCCTAAACAATATTGATTAATTGATTATATTAGTAGAATATTTTAAAAGAGTGAATCCATACTAATAAGTTATATTTTGAAAGATGTTTTGAAGTAACTTGAAAGCAAAATGTTAATAATGTTTTAACGGGGACTGGAATTAAATCATCATGAAGAACAAAATTTCAATTGTAAAAGGAAAAATTAAATTAAATGCATGTAATCATTGTCATTGATCGGAAATTAGTTGACTTATTGTTCATTGAAAGGGAGTTGGGAACAAACCAACTCCCGTTCAATGAACAATAATTAATAAATAAATACGTAAATACGAAGGTGTTTCGTCTTTACTTGAGTAATAAGGTTAAGCCAAACCGGCAATTCTAGTCAGACCAAATAATTCCGTGAATAGAAGGGATTATGAACCAATGCTGATACTCAAAGAATTTATTCTTATGAAACATTTTAGCCAATTCAATTTTGAGTGAAAAGCAATTTCTGTAGGGAAGTCCGAAAAAACTCGAGTAACCGTCTCCCGACACCCCCGTGTTTATGCATTTGATTTCTATGTTATTTGTGAAAATTAAACATTGGAAATTGTCATTATGAAATACAATTCAAAGTATAAAGTTGAAATAAACATAGAAGATTACAAAAAAAGATAAATAATGCAAACTTTGTAAAAACAAATCAAAAATAATATAAAAAAAAATAATAAGAACAGTGAATGTACATGAAGATATAAAGGCCAGAGAAAGTATTAATTAACTTACATTCTTTCTAGTGGAGAGTCGGCAAAGTGTTCTCTTCGCGTCTGACACAGAAGTGTAGGGTGTTCGAAAAATTCTTAGCACCAGCGGGGGCTTTGAATAATATCAGTCGGTAAGACTTGGGTGAAGTAATTTATGGTAGTGGGTGGGACTCGGAATTCTTGAGGGATGTATTATGTGGAGTTCTTATTTGAGTGAAACTGTCTGTTAAGATTTTTTTGAAAATACTAGTGAATGGAAATTAATTAATTTCTGGCTAATTGTCGTGTCGAAATGATTAAGAATTTAAGAAAGGAAAAAAGGAATTTTCACTGTCTAAGAGCTATTAGACAGACTAAAGATTATGAAATACGCCCATTTTTTTAGTAACAGCATAAGTCTGAAGACGATTAGCTTTTTACAATAAATACAACTGAGTAATTACACTATATACAAATCCTTCAACTGATAGTCATCCAACTCAAATTGAAATCATTAAATGTCATTCCACTAGATAACAAAGTTGAAAATTTAACGCCATGCCTGCTACAGGCAACCCAAAAAAACAATTTCTATGAAAAACTAACTGTCTGCGGCACCTGACATATGAAATATATAGGACAGACTAAAAACAATCTTAACTTTCGAATCAATAACCATAGAGCTCAAATTAAAAAATTCAAGGCACAAAAAAATAGCATTAAATTAAGTACACCATCACAACTCAATACAGCAGAATTAGAGCACTTTAAACACCATGACTTCAACTCTATTCAACTTCAGATATTACATATAATACCCAATCACAAAAAACGAATTTTTCAGGAATCTCTCTATATACTAAAACAATGTTCAGTTTATCCATATGGACTTAACACTTATATACATAGTCATAGAAATACTTCTAAAAAATCTATTTTCAACCAATTTAAGCTTTACAGCAACAAAACGCAAAGAGGAAAAAGAGTAAGCAAATTAAAAAATAATGCGAGATTTTTATCACTTGCATTGAAAAAACAATTGAAATCTTTTTTTGACACAGACAACTTCCCCAAGAAACTTCTCAACTGGTTACACTCTTGTACTAATTCTTTGTCAAACTAAAAAAATTCATTCAAGAAAGCTACGACGACATACAAATCATTAAAGACATGATTCTCGATTTTAGTCTTTTCAGACTTTCTAATAGTCTCACTCAACGCAAAATTTATTTTAAAGTCAATTTTCTGCATCCGCAGTTTGACAATATTCATTTCTCAAGAATCATCAGCAATTGTAAAGTTTACTTCCCAGCTGTAGATACAATACCAATGGTTGCATTTAAATATCAAAGGACCTTAAGCAACTTGCTCACTAACCACCATGAAATAGATGAAACAGCAGAATGACATTGTAAGACACCAATTTACAGCAATTACGTAGATTCTCATCACCAGCACATAATTACTGGCAACCTGAATATCATACAAAACCATCAACTAAAAACACTAATGAGTTATGGTACAAAATTTAGACCAGTCAGAAACATGACTAAAAATTACTGTTACAAGACTTTCAAAAACAACATCAACGAATTTATAGTTAAAGCAAGCTATGAACTGAATTTACCCATAGATACCTTCTTAAAATGGAAAGATAAAATTTTTCAACGCATATCCACCGAAATCAGTCACCTCAAGTTTAAAAGTACACTGAATTGGTCGCAACTTACATCAGGTATTAAAAAATTAAAACAGCTTTTTACTATTACAAAAATAGATAAAGCAAATAATAACTTTAGCATTACATGAAAACAATTCTACGCAGAAATTATTCATAAAGAACTTCTCAACGCAACTACTTATCAATTAGCCAACCTTACAGAAACATCTATAATAAACAGGATTAAAACTTTTCATAAAAAAATCAATATTACTTTAAATACAAACTACAACAGATTCACTAACCTTTATGCAATTCCCAAATTCCATAAAACACCATTGAAATTCAGATTTATAGCTAATGGAACTAATAATTACAAGAAAAATGTAGACTATTATTTTTCAATTCAACTTAAAAAAATCTGTAATTTTTTTTTCAACGATTGTAACACTAATCATAACTATTGCTGGATCATCCATAATAACACTCCTGCCATTAATGCCATTCAAACAATTAACATCCAAAGCATTAACTGCTATGACTTATATACCTCACTGAAAACTTATATACCTCACTTCCTCTAGAAGAAATCTATACCAGTCTACTTGATCTGCCAAAACTCTTCCCTAATATGCTCACAATTATGACTCTTAACAAATGGAACACCTACCTAAAATGCACACTTTTTCATAACTACATCAGGTTTCAAAATCAACTTTTTAAACAAGTCAGAGGTTTGCCAATGGGCTTACATTCCAGCACCTCGATCTGTAACATCTTTTTATTTATCAAAGAATTTAACTTCCAAAAAAATCTACAACCACAAGAGTTAAATTACTACAAGCACACCTACAGATATATTGATGACCTTATTACAATTAATAATTTTGGTAAAATTGAACACTCTGAGATTTATCCAAATTGTCTTACACTTAATAAAACTAATAATTCACAAAATAACATAGACTATCTAGATCTTCAAATCATTAACTACAAAAAAATTTTACTTTTTGACAAAACAAGAAACTTCAATTTCAATACTAACAAATTAATAAATTGGAATTCCAACATATCCAAAAAAGTAATTAACAATACAATAATAAATCAAATACAACGAATTAAAATTATCTGCACAGATACAATAGATTTACAACGCGAAATTTTGCTCCTTATTAAAATTCTCAAAAATAATGTAATACCCATTCAATTTATTAACCACTCCCTTAAAAGAGCAGGCGTTAAATACTCACTCTAAATCATTTAACTGATAGGGATATGATAATTTGTCCCTAAACCTGAGAAGGCGGTATAAGTTGGATGACTATCAGTTGAAAAATTTGTATATAGTGTAATTACTCAGTTGTATATATTGTAAAAAGCTAATTGTCTTCAGACTTATGCTGTTACTAAAAAAATGGGCCTATTTCATAATCTTTAGTCTGTTTAACAGCTCTTAGACAGTGAAAATTCCTTTTTTCCTTTCTTAAATTCTTAATCATTTTGACACGACAATTAGCCAGAAATTAATTAATTTCCATTCACTAGTATTTTCAAAAAAATCTTAACAGACAGTTTCACTCAAATAAGAACTCCACATAATACATCCCTCAAGAATTCCGAGTCCCACCCACTACCATAAATTACTTCACCCAAGTCTTACCGACTGATATTATTCAAAGCCCCCGCTGGTGCTAAGAATTTTTCGAACACCCTACACTTCTGTGTCAGACGCGAAGAGAACACTTTGCCGACTCTCCACTAGAAAGAATGTAAGTTAATTAATACTTTCTCTGGCCTTTATATCTTCATGTACATTCACTGTTCTTATTATTTTTTTTTATATTATTTTTGATTTGTTTTTACAAAGTTTGCATTATTTATCTTTTTTTGTAATCTTCTATGTTTATTTCAACTTTATACTTTGAATTGTATTTCATAATGACAATTTCCAATGTTTAATTTTCACAAATAACATAGAAATCAAATGCATAAACACGGGGGTGTCGGGAGACGGTTACTCGAGTTTTTTCGGACTTCCCTACAGAAATTGCTTTTCACTCAAAATTGAATTGGCTAAAATGTTTCATAAGAATAAATTCTTTGAGTATCAGCATTGGTTCATAATCCCTTCTATTCACGGAATTATTTGGTCTGACTAGAATTGCCGGTTTGGCTTAACCTTATTACTCAAGTAAAGACGAAACACCTTCGTATTTACGTATTTATTTATTAATTATTGTTCATTGAACGGGAGTTGGTTTGTTCCCCTTGAAAAGTCAACTAATTTCCGATCAATGACAATGATTACATGCATTTAATTTAATTTTTCCTTTTACAATTGAAATTTTGTTCTTCATGATGATTTAATTCCAGTCCTCGTTAAAACATTATTAACATTTTACTTTCAAAATATAACTTACTAGTATGGATTCACTCTTTTAAAATATTCTACTTTAATTAAACTTAGGAGATAATATAATCAATTAATCAATATTGTTTAGGAAATAAATTATTATTAACTTACTTTGCAGCAATTGCGCATGTAGTAGTAATTTGTTTTCGCACTAAATGAATTTAAGATCTTACAACATTATATATATATATTTCCATAGAAGACACACAGACTTTCGAGTATTTACTGCTGTTGTTCTCTCCATGTACATAATGGTCTGCTTTCGTTAAAAAAATAGGAAAAAAAAATGCATAAACTCGGCAAAATACATAACCTCTACACTGCACACCAGCCATGATCACAATTGTAATCTAACAGTTCAAACTGCGGATGTAAAGAAAATAAAATAGGGTAAACTCCAGTTTCATTGCAATTCATTACAACAAAAACAAATGTATTCAATGAATAAAGAAATATGAATCAAAAAAACAATCATTGAATTTCAAATGTGTAAATACACGTGTGCCATATGCAAGGCTGGTGCCTGGTGCATTTCTGGCATCCGGTGTCGATTTTGCTGCTCAGTGCAATCTCTATGAGCTCTAAATTCTGCTGGGGCCTCCCTATATTCTAAAAATGTTGCGTTTCCAAAATTGTGTTGCCCAGCAACTTGTCAAAATTCTAAAACTTTCGGCATGCTCAAATTTTTCCTCTCGGTGCTTCTACAAATGCTAAAAATTCTGCCGTTCCTAAATTTTCCACCACTGTACCATTTGCACCAGCCCTGACTGAACACATATCTACCTGGTTTGCCAAATAAAACCTTATATGGGCTGCCACATAATTACTTTTTTTGGGAGCATAGTGCACTGTTTCATCAACATTTTTATTTACTTAATGAAAGTATTTACATGACTGCAATAAAAAGAGATCCATTTATTATCATCAAAGAGGGAAAAAACTTAAAACATGGTTCAAGGAATATAAAGAAAGTTTTTCTAAAGGATTTATGATTGTTGCTGGTTTTAGATATGAAGGCAAATTCAAAATAGATTTTGTCCCAAAAGTTTATAGACTTTACTATATTATGCGTTTTAGAAAAATGAAAAGGACAAACAACAAATAAAAATGTGTTTATTTACATCACATGTGACTTGCATTCCAGTAAATATTTAACTAAAATAGCAGTTTGTATTTTAGAAAAAATAAAACTGAAGAAAAATATGTGTCCCAAAATATTTATAGAATATTAACATTTTAACAATTGATCAATTTCAAATAACTTAATATTTTAAAGTCGCCTCATTATTCCTTATGACGTCGAATACACTTTTTTTCTATTGAGAAAACTAAGTTTTTGTATTAATTCTGGTTTCACATTGTACCATGCATTCTAGATGGCTGCTTTTAAGTCATTCACAGAAGAAAACTACTTCCATTGTTTCAAACCCTACGAGATACTCCACACATTCTCGATCGGGTTAAAACTGGACTAATTGGCGGCCACTCAACAGTGACATATTCATGTCTAAGTCATTTTTCTAGCATTAGAAATGAATTAGAATTATGAATAGGAGTATTGTCATGCTGGTACACAAAATTTTGACTTCCAATGTTTTTTGCAAATTACATAAGATTGTCTCTTGTTGCTTGTATGCATTTAGACGAATCGTGCCGTGTCGTATCTAGAAAGTAGAAACCCATTTGTCCATTGAGCCCGAAAGCTGCTTACATCGCAGACCTTGCAATCTCATTCGTTTGTGATGCTTTGAGAGCGCTAATGATAGAGAAATTTTAACGCGAAACATATAACCAGATTCTTTGATTTGCCTATGAATAGTGCTTTTGGATATTTGCAATCCACAATCTCTGCGACTATCCGTCACTCGGGGTCTTCCTGAACATGGTTTTGGCTGATGTGACGTCTTAAGAGACATTACATGATAAATCATGCTTACAAATCGATTCAGAAGTTTCAAAATCTCTTCAACAGACCTACCGAGCGATTCCTAGCGTTCAGAACTCTATTAACTTCAGCATCAGAAAATTGCATAGCTTTACGCGTGCTTAAACGCAGTTCAAATGATCTTTCTCCTTTTTTAAATGGAGGTTTGAATAAGGGCATTATCATATAAAAGGATCAAATTCCCCATCACGATTGTTTCTAAGCCAATCTGAACAAAGCTACTGTTGCGTAGGTGTGAGTTTGTAATACATTGAATGCACACAGGTCCAAAGATAGATTAATAAAAATTTTTATCAAAATAAACACTTCAAAGTTCTGGAATTTTCTTCAGAAATACTCGTACAGGAGTTCACAGTATCACAGAGTACAATAAGTAGTTACGTATCAAACTACTAAGAACGTTAATCACAAAGCTCATCTAAAGAGAAAGCTAACTCGGAGATCTCAGTTTACGCATAACTTGTAACAGCGATAACTAGGCAACTGGGAACAGATGAACTGAACTGAATTATTATTGCCGAGAATGACACACAGCGGTGCGACGCTTCGGGCTTCGTAAAATAGTGTCCGATGGACGCATCACGTAATACCAGTCTGGACCTTGAGGCCCCACAGGGGGTTCAGAGGAAGAGGGAAAAGAGGTGGCCAGCAGTCGCAAGGCCAGAAAAACAAAACTTGAAAGAGAAAAGGGCAAGGCAGGAGCAAAGCAGCGTAGTCGTAATGTAAACATAAAATACGTCAGAAAAATAAAATGAAAAAAGAAAATACGGTGCACAATTAGTGGAAAATACATACAGGTAAACTGAACATGTTCAAACAAAACTAGTACAGGTAAAATAGTTGCAACAGGAGTTTAAGTAGGGAAGTTATCGTTACGACAGAGGCGAGCAGCATAGGAGCGAATGTCACTGTCTTCTGCTAAAATTTTGTAGTTGAAAGTCTTAAAGGACTTCAGATGGGCACAAACCTTGGCCTTTTTGTAGAAGTTTCCATTAGCTTTATTTAAAAAGTCCTCAATACTTTCAATATTTAGTTCTTTGTGCAGCCTTTTCATTCAATACGTAGAAGTGCGCATTTGTTATCACTCTATAAAGTATATCTCCCACCTTCTTGGCGTGCCTTCATGTATGGTGGTCTGCATACTGAGCCGGTATTCCAGAGGTCCGTGGTTCGATTCCCGGCGAAGGCGTTGTTAATTTTTCATCTTTCCTACTTCCACAAAATACCTAATGTCTCTACAGTGGCGCCCGAACGAAAAGGGTGTTGGATGATGATTCTCCTCACCCAGGATTTGGCGATTGGGTCCCCTATAAACCCCCAGTCGCCCTTTAAAAGGAAGAGTATATAAGGTATTCCCTCCCCCCTTTCTTGCCGTGTCTTGGTGGTGTGGTGTTGCACACTGGGCAGGTATTCCAGAGGTCCGTGGTTCGATTCCTGGCGAAGGCGTTGTTAATTTTTCATCTTTCCTGCTTCCAAAAAATACCTAATATCTCTACAACTCTAAGGAAATGATTCTGAAATTTTTTCAGCTTGACTATATTAGTCATAGACGCTGTCGCCCAGGCGGGTGAAGCATAAGCAATAATTGGTCTTAGAACCATGACGTACAGAAGTCTTTTCTTATTTAAATCCAGTTTTGAATCCCCAATGAGGGGGTGTGGTGTATTATGGCAAAGCACACTAGGGGTATCTGTCTAAGGGGAGGGATGCCTTAGTGGAGGACTTTCTAAGGGAAACCCCCAATGAGGGGGATGGGAGAATTCATGACACCTATTGCTTTGCTGCGTATCTTGTTGATGTGGCCATTTCAGTTCATTTTATTGTTTAAGGTTTTTCCCAAATACTTTGCTTTGTTGACGTGTGGAACTTCGACCCTGAAGAGGTAAAGTTTTCTGCGTATGGACAAATTTTTCTTTTTTCCTTGTATCATTAAGAGTTGTGACTTGTGCGCATTGATGAAGATGCACCACAAGGAGCACCATTTTTCTACTGAAGGGATAATATCCTGCAATTTCTTTATTGCATGATTGGCATTAGCAGACTTCACAGCTAAGGCTGTGTCACCTGCGTAGCATCCAAAAAAATTGATTATTATCCATTTATGGCTTGGAGTAGTCAGCGACAAGAAGAATATAATATGGGGAATTACAAGAAGAATATAAGAGAATATAATATGGGGCCAAGGATGGACCCTTGGGGACCCCAGCATTAATGATCCGGAGATCAGAGTATTCCTTCCCATATTGCACATAAAAATTTCTTCCTGTGATGAAAGACATGATAAGTTCAATGAGCTACCTGTGAAATCCAATTTTAATAAGCTTGTAAATAAGCCCCTCATGCCAGATGCTGTCGAACGCTTTCGCCACGTTCAGCATGAGTAGGGTAATATTATTTCTATTATGCAGCGCTGCACCAATTAATTCAATGAGCCTTACTAAGTTCTTTGTCGTGGCAGACTTTTCTAAACCCAAATTATTTCTGGGGGAAGCAAATTCATTTAGGGTTGCAATTCTGTTTAGTATTATGCGTTCATAAATTTTGGCCAAACCAAGTACCAAGTTGATAGGCCAGTAACCGTCAGCCTTATTGGTGTCTTTGCCGGGCTTGGTAATAAGAATTATTTTCGCCTTCTTCCACTTTTCAGGAAAATAAGACAGTGTGAGGCAGGCGTTCAACACTCCCGTATATTTACTTATGAAGTTGTAAGGGAGATTTTTCAGATCAAGGTTGCTAATTTCATCATGAACTGGTGCATTTTGAATTTTGAGCTTCTTAATAATCTAATTTACTTTGTTGGCGGGTGGTAAAATCAACCATGTTTCTCACTGTAGGAGGAGTAAGCCAATCTCTTACTGTGTAGCAAACTTCGTAAGCAAAGCTTGCATCTTTAGGGTACGTATTTAGTTTAAATTGATTTTCAAGATGATCCCCTAGAGCCATAGACTTATCCTTGTCTGTGAGCGCCGCATGTTTATTTGTATAAATTGGGCGGTTACAAACATAGCTACACTTAAGTCCTTTGTTAACATCCAGAAAGAGCCGCTCTGAGTATCAAGATTGAAAATTTTCTCCTCCCATCTGTCCATTCGGAAATTGTGAATATCTTTTTTTTTTTTTTTTTTTTTTTAATTATTATTTTATTTTCTTGCTTAGTTTGTTAAGCCTTTTCTTTAAACTGGGATCCCAGGTGAAGTGCCAAAGCTTTCTTAGTCGATTTCTTTGATCTGATCCCTAATTTTAGCAGGAAGTCTATCAGTGTGCTGCTCTTTAGGAACGGAACGAGAAGCTTCCTAAATAGCCTTATGAATGTGGGAGGTAATGTTCTCCACTGCGGCGTCAGTGTCACTTTGTGTTTTAAGCGTGTTGATATCTGGGGAGGGGGGTTGTTTGCAGAGGATGTTGTGAAAACGTTTCCAATCAGTGATGTTCTTGTATCCTGTCTCTTTGAGCTTGGTAATCCCAAACTTGTATTGATCCGAGGTGAGTTCTTGCTTAACTTCGAGACCTATAGGAAGAGTAGTATTAGTTAAAACCAGATCTGGAATATCCGCTCTTCTGGGGTGATTTGGTAAATATGTTAAATTAATTCCGCAAGATCGGCAAATACTTTTTTCGCTTCATCAATAATTTGTGTATTCACTCCTATGCTTAGTACCAGCACGTATGACTTATTTTCGATCACGAGGCTGGTGCAGAGTTTAGGTTTGTCTTTTTCGTTATTTTTTGGGGGGAACTTCTCACACCCCGTAAAGTTGGAGGTCTGGGAAGAACCACAATCAGCACAGCGTCGTGGTATGTCTGTTGTTTTTGTTTTGACATAAATAGGAAAAGTGTCCTTCTCCGCATCTGACACATCTAAGTTGGTGATTACATCCGCTTTGGGTGTGATAAAACCCCTGCCATCTGTAGCATTGCAGGGGTCCTGCTCTACCTTTATAACGTTCAACATTAATTTTTAGATCACATAAGTAACTTTCATTAAAAATTTTAGCAGATTTTCTAGTCTTAGGAAGAGTGACTAAGAAGAGGGGAATTTTAATCTATTCTCCTTCTAGTCAACTGTTTCACCCTTTCAATCTTGTAGTCTTTGGCTTCCAATTCCTCCTACATTTCCTTAGTGATGTCCGAAGGTAAACTGTGGAAAATTACTTTGATTAAGATTCTTGTCCTCAGGCAGGTGTATGAGTGATGCTCTATATCTGAATTTGTCTATATGTCTGAGAATTTACGGCCACAATTTTGACTCCATTCGGGATCATTTGTCCATGGGTATTGCGGATTCCTTCAGTTTTCAACATTGACCAAATTTGGCCCCATGTAAATGTATTAGTCTTCGCTACAATGCGGAGAACTCTCTTTGAGCCTTCGGTAATGTTAGTGTCATCAGTGTTGTTTTGCTTTTTGTTTGCATTATTAGAATTATGCACTGGATTCCGCATATTTGTTTCAATTTCACATGTATCCATTTCGTTAGTATCTTGTTCCTTTTCACACTTTTTTGCAGGAATTTGTTCATTTGTTTCCCCTTCATAATTAAGTGAATGTTTATCATTATGATCCTCAGTAGAAATTTTGGGTTTCTGTTTAAGTAGCATTATATGAGCATTTCTTGTCCAGACAGTTTGATCACCTTTCCTTTTAGGTGTATAATCTTCGTCTGAACCTGTGTCTTTATCCAATGGAATTTCCTTAGTGTTTTTGTGGGTATCTGTGTTCTCAGTAATTTGTGGACGGATATTCGAAAGGGCTACAGTTGTGCTCGTGTGGTATAAACAGTTACTTCGGAAGATATCCACGAGACTTTGTTTTATGAATAACTCAGTTGAAAGAACACGAGACTTCGTTTTATGATTCCATTTTTTTATGGCATCAGTTTTCGGCGTTGCCAAGCACATTCTAATCCGTGTTTGCTGAGTGATAAGCGTTCAATGAATTGAATGTCGCTATTAATTGAATTATGTATTGTATTTTTTCTGTTTATGCTAGCTGCTGATGTCAAGTGTTTAATAAAATTGTCAAGAAGCATGAGCAGAATCCAAATAGATAAAATTTATTTCTTTTTTTATAAATATTGAAAGTATAAACAGATACTCTAATAATAGACTCATTGTGTCTAATTATTATTAAGGTTTATATACGCGTATTAAAAGAGCCTGTACAGAACAACCGTTGACGGGTATTCTCGGCGTAGTTCTGATTTTGGTTTTGATTTTCGTTACAAGTGGCGTCTGCGACAGGATGCAGTAAGGTTACTGTTAAAATTATTTTGTTGAATAGTATTTTGTGAATTAAACCTGGTTTAATTGATCGTTTTATTACAGATCTTCTAACTGCAAAACGCAGGGGAATGCGTTCTTCCTATACCAAGACTGTTAATGTTTTCAAAAACAAAATTGGTAAGGATGATTTTTCAGCAGATATAATTAAAAATAAATTTACAAAGTTGCAAATGTTACAGAAAGATATTGAGGAACTTTACAAGCAAATTTTGAATTCTATAATTTGGAATGATGTAACGCCTGGAAAAGTTAATGATGAAATGGAAAGCTGGGATATTTATAAGGATGAATTTAGTACCATTTCTTAGTTACTGAGAAGCTAGGTGCCTTCAAACAGGTAAATTTAAAAACTAGGTCGCAAGATAGTGTTTCTAGTAATTCACCTCGTAACACTAGATCGTTAAAGCTCCCGAAAATAGAGCTTAAGAAGAGCGATGGAGAATTATTGAACTGGCTTCCATTTCAGTCTCCCTGATTTTCACAAAAGTGATAAATTTCAGTATCTTGTGCAAAGAATGAAACAAGGAAGACTTTATTGACAGTTACCCAATGTATGCGAAAAATTATTCAAAAGCTATTAGTGCTCTTAAGGAACGTTTTGAGAATCAAGATTTAATAATTAATGAATTAATTTATTAATTATACATGAGAGAGTTTGTAAAGTTGATTGTAAGAAATGTTAAGACAGGTAGTAGTGAAAAATGACCATTGCCGTAATTATTTGATAAGATTGAAGCACAACTGAGAACTCTCGAATCCTTAAATATTAAAATGAAAAACAATACTTGTTGGTTATATCCCATGGTAGAATCATGCATCTCGGAGGAGGTCCTCAGAGTCTAGCAAAGAAGCCCACTTTCTGGAGAAGTAAACGAAAGTCAGGATAACTAATTCAGAAGTCAAACAACAAAAATCAGCATTATATTTTCAAAATTTTTCGATGGTTTTTTTAACCATCGAAATTTTGCGAAAATTACGAACCCTGCGAAAATTTTGAAAATATAACGCTGACTTTTGTTGTTTGACATCTGAATTTTGCAAAAATTTTGAAACCATCGAAACTAGTCCTGTGAAAATTTTGAAAATATAATGCTGTTTTTTGTTGTTTAACTTCTGAATTAGTATTTATTCGGCGTGTTATTGCGTCTTAATTATAGAAAGTCAGGTTATTTTTCGCCTAACTAATTTGATGAAATTTTTAAGATGCGAAGTGGAAGGGGAGAAAAGACTTGGGGTGCATTTGAAATTTTTGGGCAAAAAGACAAGTATTACAATAAATTGAAAAGGGGTTCAAAAGACAAATTTAAATCGAAACAGTTAACGAATGTCCCTACAGCGGCAGGTATCCTTACGACGAAAGATAATAACTGTACTTTTTGCGATAAACTACATGATAAGGACTGTTACGAAGCACGCTCTCTTTCATTAGATGAGAAAAAGAATAAAATTAGGCTTAAGAGATGTTGCCTAAAGTGGTTTTCGGCTGGACATGTTGCTAAGTCGTGTAAACAGTTTGTACGTTGCTATGCATGTGGCAAGGCTCACACAATTTCTCTCTGCCCGGATCTGCAGATACAGGACAAGGCAACAGAGCCAAACATCGTTCAGGCAACTACGGCGGGACAGATGTGTTCCACGGAGGTAGCTCTCCTGACAATTAAAGTCAATGTGTTAGGAAAAACCAAGCACGAGAGAAATACGAGCGCTTCTAGATTGTGGATCACCAAAATCGTACATTTTGAAGTCTACGATACAGAAATTAGGACTAATTCCCATTGCAGAGAAAGCTGTGTCTCACACGCTTTTTGCAGGGGTTAAAATTGAACCAAACGTACATAAAAAGTATCGGAGCAAGCTATGCTCTCTCAACCTTTAAATGAGAAAAGAAATGAAATTTGCGTTTTTGGATGAGGAAGCTATATATGGAATATAGCACGCATACCTAAGGGCCCTATTTTATTTTAAAAGAACTTAAAAAAAAAGAACGAAAAAGAAAAAGAAAAAGAAAAGAAAGTTTTAAAAGAACTTAAAAGTGTAAAAAGATATGGCTGTCAGACATAGGAACAGGTTGCCCGAAGATAGATATGCGAATCGGCAGTGACATTTACGGTACAATTCCTCACACGGAAAGTCAAACAGCTCGATGGAGGTTTGACAGCAGTTGATACTACATTAGGATGGACTGTTTGTGGTCGACTTAAAGAGCATTTCGAACCACAAGGTAGAGGTATATTTACTTTGAATGTAAGTCTGACGTTTCGGGACTTAAACGTATGCGATCTTTGGAACTTAGACACAATAGGAATTTCAGATTCTCGCAGTAATTCTACAAAGAACGTGGAAGAAGATATTGCTTGGGAACAGTTTTTAGGCTCCTTAAGTAAAAATGAAGAGGGGAGATACTGTGTTGCTCTATCCTGTTTAGAACATAACATAGAATTACCGTCCAACAGAGAAATCGTGGAAAAAGGTTTCTCAGCACAGCACAACACAAAGACTTAAATCTTTGAATATATTTGAAGAGTACGATAAGGTTTTTAGGGAATGGCTTGCTAAAGGCATGATAAACTTCCGGTGTACGATCTTAAGTCTAAAGAACATTATCTGCCGCATCATTCTGTCACTAAGCCGGATAGTCTTACCACCAAGTTACAGCCGGTATTTGACGCGTCATGTAAATCTAAATGAGCATATTCCCTTAATGACTGTTTGGTAAAGGGACCGAATTTGATCAAGGAAATATCTGCCTTATTATTAAGATTCAGAGAGAAACGCATAGGAGTTACGAAGGATGTAAGAAGTGCAGTCTTACAAATTGAACTTAAAAAAGGGGATACAGATTTTTTAAGGTTCCATTAGTGGAAAAAGGATAGTCTCATAAATGTTTATTGCCACACAAGGGTATTTTTCGGTGTTAGATCCAGCCCGTATCTTTTAGATGCTGTCATTTCCTTCCGTTTGTCTCGTGTGTTTGCCGAGCGAAGGCACAGAGTACGCTCGAACTTTCGTAGCAGAAAAGATTTGAAATTCTTTTTATGTCGATAATTGTGTCACGTCTCTTGATACAGAGGAAGAGTTAAAGAATTTTATAGATAAATCAATTAACATTTTGGCAGAAGCTAAGATGGACCTACGGATGTGGACATTCGGCCCTATAAACGACGTTAATAAAATTTTGATGAATGATAATTTGGAATTTTTTTCTAAGAATCAGATTTCAGTCTTGGATATTCTATGGGATAGAATAGAACGGATGATAGCATTTCCATTCATTTTAAGCCTGTATCAAATCTACAACCTATCAAAAAGAGAGATTTTGTCCTTAACACAGGGAATTTTCGATCCGCTAGGATTCTTAGCTCCTGTATTATTACCGGCTAAGTTATTGATTCAAGAAGTTTTGTCTATTAAAGCACATTGGGATCCTGTACTGTCAAAAAAGGTCAAACAATTTTTTTTTTTTTTTTTTTTTTGAAATGGTACGGTAATTACACATCTTATCAGATTTGAAATTATCCTGCAGAACAGGATATGGAAACAAACAAACTTTGCATGTTTTTTGTGACTTGAGACAGAGAGCTTACGCGACTGTGATTTTCTTACGATGTGAAAACAATAGTGACACCAGTGTAAATTTTCTGACTGCAAAATCTTGTGTTGCACCTTTTAAAAAGACGACAATACCTTGTCTTGAACTTTTAGCCTGTGTTTTAGGAGTATGTCTAGCGAAGTACGTCTATGAAGCGAAGTTATCCTTAGATGAAACTGAAAAACATTACTGGTCTGATTCCACCACAGCTCTGTCATGGATCAAGCGCAATGATCAATGGGGAACTTTTGTAGGAAATCGTATCAGAGAGATTTGTGCACTTTCAGAGGCAAATCAGTGGTCTTATGTGCCAAGCCAGTTAAATCCAGCCAATATGTTATAATCCAGCCGATAGCCAGTTAAATCCAGCCGATATCTCGAAGTTGTACCCCTCATCAAATTCTAAAGAATTCATGATGGGAGAGTCGTAACTGGTTAAAGAATATGAAGGATGGTTGGTCACACCTTGAAATTAAACCCAATGAAGCATTAATTTCTTCAGAAATCAGAAAGGATTATTTAATTATGGCAAAGCACACGAGGGCTATCTGCCTAAAGGGACGGATGCCTTCGTGGAGGACTTTCTAAGGGAAGCTGGCTCTTATACACGTTACACATGAAGAAAACCACGAAAACACCCATGCAGCCAGCCCATTCGCGGGATACGAACCTCAGCCCGAACTACCAGTGTTCAGCGTCTTACCACTTGGCAGCTGGTTAGAAATCAGAAAGACAGCTATAGTATTAAACGTTAGTGTGAGTACTGATACATCTAAGCAGTATGAAAAATATTCTAAATTTTCAGCAATTGTAAGAATTTTAGCATGGGTTCTAAGATTCATTAGTAGCTGACAGGCAAAATCTGTAAATGGCGGAAAATTCTTGTCTGCAGCCGAGTTAAAGGATTCAAAAAACACTTTAAGTCTACTAGTTCAGCATGAAAGTTTTTCTTAGACTGGAGATGTAATAAATGGTCTCTCAGTCGTCAGAGATGAAACAGGACTCATAAGAGTGAAAACAAAGATTCTCGCAAGAGATGACGAATTTGGATTTAAATATTCAATTCTGCTTCCATCAAAGCATCATATTGTGCAAAGTCTAGTATTCGAATACTAGTGTGGAATACCGTGTGCTACTTTGATAGCAGGCAAGGTGTTGCACACCGTTCTTTTCGACGTTAAAGGTCCGCTACTTGTGGAATTCCTCAAGCACAGAAAAACCATTAACTCCGATGTGTACTGTGAGACACTCCGACGCCTACGCAGGTCCATCAAGAACAAAAGAGCGGGGCTGCTAACAGAGGGTGTGGTTCTGCTCCATGATAACGCGCGTCCACACGTCTCCAGAGTCACATACATGGAACTGGCCAAGTTCAAGTGGGAGGCACTGGACCATCCGCCCTACAGTCCGGACATGTCTCCCTGCGATTTCCATGTGTTTGGTCCACTGAAGAAACACCAGAAAGGAAAGCAAGCACTTCAACTCGGACGACGTACTCAAAGACACTGTGAAGGACTGGGTCTCGTCATGGCCACATGAATTCTGGGAACAAGGAATCCTGCGGCTTGTTTATTAGTGGGATCATTGAGCTCAAGCCTATGGTGTATATTTTGAATAAAGTCTACATTTGTACCTACCGTGTGATTTCGTACCTTTTCATTTGATCACCCCTTGTATTACAGTACTTTTACATAATATGAAATCAATTTATTTGAATAGATAGTCTGAAAAAGAATATTTCATTATGATAGGCCAAAAAAGACACTTATAAACTCCAGCCCCCAACTTAAAGCATTTTATTTAACCTGCGGGAAAGCGTGTGGAGTGTATCATACCCACACTCTACAAAAAAGTGGAATATTCCTAACTTGTCAAACTGCAATTATGTGCTACATTCAGTAGCTGACTTTCTAGTAGTGGTTGACTTTCAGAACTGCTTTTCCATGTGCTACTTTGGTAGATGGTTGCACGGATTTTTGGCAATTTACTTTGGCGCAAATATTGGCGCAGCTTTTACATTCATCAGCCATCTTGAAAAACGCCGTTTTTACACTATTTCACACATAGAAAAGTATTCAAAACTTTAAAAAAATAAATATTATTAAAAATAATGGATTAATTTTTTGTTGAAAACTTTGTTTTTTAAGATGGCAGGCAAATGTAAATAAATACATTTGCTACGAGTATAAAATACTAAAGAAAGTTTAAATTATTACTTTGATATACAGTCAAAAGTCGTTAATTCGGACACCCATAATCCGGAATGATCTATAATCCGGACCTCAAAAGTACAAACTTTCTGCCCATGCGTCGCACAGACTTTTACGGCTGCGATTATGCGTGTGTGCATGCGCATAATACGTTTACGCTTGCGCGTTTAATGTATAACCGATGGTATAAGTTAAGCTAAAATTATCCAATTCAGTTAATGTTGCAGATTGCATTGTTCCTTAATCTTCGAATTGGATCCCGCTTATTATTTTTTGCAGACTGTAAGAGCAATTTTATAAAAGTAAGCTTGAACTTTCGATTATGTCAAATAGAATTCTCGATATATATTTACTAATATGTAAAGGATCTACAAAGCGAAAGTATGTTTAGAAGCCCAAAACAAAAAGTGGAATTGCTGCAAAAAATGGATAAAGGTATATCCTTCGTTTCTCAAACCATTCCGAAATCTGTTTATCAATTTGACGCTGCTCTGTGGCCGGGTGGGGGAGACGCCAAAACGCCGCGGCGCACAATGAATTGGAAGTTAATCTGTCAGCACTATCCTTATCTTCAGGACAGATGTTTTTATTTTATTTGGCTTATAATTCCTTACTAAATGTAGTATTTCAAAAGAGGTTATTGAAAACAAAAAAATTTCGATTGACAAATTAGCCGGTATTCTTGACACAGCAATTATAGGTCTTTAACAGCGGAACTTTGTAACTGAAGAAGAAATTATGTCTGTTTATAGAATTAAAGAGAAAGTATTATCACATAAAACGAAGCAACTTAAACAGCTTACATAGAAAGAAATGTTTAATAAAGTAAACAAATAAATATTAAGCTTTTTTTTTTTTTTTTTTTTTTTGTAAATTTTGATACCCTTTAGATCATAATTGTTCTTTATTTCATAAATTACTGTTTCATATTTTTAATTTTATAATTTCTGCATGCCATCTTACCAGATTTAAACTGATGATCTATAATCCGGATAAATCAATGATCCGGAATCGCCGAAGTCCAGACGAGTCTGGATTAACGACTTTTAACTGTAGCACAAAAATAATTGGATTGAAATATTAAGTAATTGATTATTGAATTAAAAACCATCTAACCAATGTTTAAAAGAATTAAAATATTACTTAAATACTTTAAAATAAGTAAATAAGAACGCTTCGTACACTAGAGCTAAAATGACAGCAATTAGTTTATTGTCGGTAAAAAAGGAGGAATGTCTAATACTTTTCTTACCGTTAGAGCGGTTATATCTTGTAACATAACCACAATACCATATATGGCCGTCCTCAGAATTGGCTCTTCTAACGATTTTCATCTGTGATCTACATTTTTGCACTTCATTGAAGAAGCAATTAGCGAGGTTCCCTCCAAAAATTTTAAATAAATTTCCTCTGACCCTTGTTACAATTTATAAATAAATCTTTGATTAGGAAATCCAGGCTGGCCAAAATAAGGTCTCAAAGGACAATTTTTTGATTCCGATACCAATAATTCTTGGTATTTACCAATAACAACATTATCTTTGAAAGAGACATTTTTGAAGGAATTCGAAGATATGAATTAAATTTTAAAATGGCCCGGTAATGCACAAATTTTCAGTAACCAATCAGGGAGCTGATTACAGCTTGTTAATGCACGAATATTCTATAACCAATCAGAGAGCTAATTACATCACACCTAGAATTAAAATTATTTAAATAATCATACATAATAAAATCATTTTAAAATGCAAAATTAAACTGTATTTTAATATTTAACTGTCATAAATAATGTTTAAAACATTAGATTAAATTTATAGATATTAAAACCAATTACTTTTAAAGTAAGGTGACGTCATTGATTACATAATCCACAACATAAAATTTCATAAAATATCTTAAACAATAAAATTTTTATTTCAAATAAAAATGCAAAATTAAACTGATTTTTAATATTTAAATGCCATAAATAATATTTAAAACATGGAATTTATGCATAATAAAATGCATTATTTTTTAAATAAAATGACAACAAAGTATCGGTTACCATAAATAACTTATCCAACAATGGGTTTACCATAAGTCATATTACTCACCAAAAGAAAAATCGCCAAAATCCGTGCAAATGTCTACCAAAGTAGCACCCTTTTCCGTTGCCAGTGTGTTTCAGAAAAATATTCATTATTTTATTGCAAATGAGGTATGACACACTCCACGCACCTGTCCATGTAAGTGTTTTTCTGACTGAATATTTATTTGAGAAATTTATTCCTAGAGTGTAACAGTAAATATTTCTACTCGCAAACGATTTTAAAGTATTTGAAATAAATTTTTTTTAGATTTCAAAGCGCATTATCGCAAAAAGAAATGACTCCCTATGAATTGGAAATGCAACGGCTGTGAGTTATTAGAAATATTTGAAAGTGATGAAGATTGCATTTTGGAAACTGAAGATGAATATAGGAATATTTTCTGCACTGTTTGGTTTCGAAAAAGAATAACCATTAATTTCTTATGTTCCTGAAAAAGAAAAAACTGTTCTCATGCTTTCAAAATTACATAATGATGATGCTATAAATGATACTACTGCAGAAAAGCAAATGCCAGAAATTATATGACTAAGAGAGCAATCGATACTGTGGATGAAATGACAGCAAGTTATTGAATTGCCAGAATTACAAGGAGGTGGTCAATGGTAATTTTCTTTTCTGCACTAATATTGGTGCAATAAATGTTCAAATAAAATTACTTTCAACTGTTAATCCACCAACCAGATCAGAAGCAGATGTCTGTTTTTGAGGAACTTAGAATTTCAATTAATAAAAAATGTATTAAACAACAATCAGAGATTAATACTTTACTGAGAAACGTACATACTGCACGCAAAAGAAGAGCAGACGTTTTCAGGAATAATTCAAACAAATATATGAAATTCAAAGCAACTAAGTATAAAAGATTTGATGAATTGCCTTGGAGCCAAGGACAGAAAGAACGCAGATGCAATATTTAAAATGTGAAAACTTTCTGTGCTAAGAACACATGAATGCATTTTGTTGAAAGTGTAAACAAATAAAATAAGCACTGTGTATTAGAGATGCAATAAAATATAAAGGTATGATGTTTATTTTGTTATTATTTTCATTTAAACTCTCTATAAGCTTATTTTGGAAATTAATTTTTTGTAACTCAAGTATTATTCACATATTATAAAAGAAAAACAGCTTTAAAACTAAATAAAACTCTTTTTACCGTATTTTAAATATTGGGCTATGTGATACTACATGTGCCCACTTTAATAACTTTTCTTGACGCACATTCCGACGGGTTAAAAAATTTTTTAAGCCTTTTATGAATTTACTGTATGTTAAGCACACAATGGTTGTTATTTAATATAATCACACAAGTAAGAGTAAAACTGACAGTGGTATCTTAAAAAAAAGCATTTACTTTAAAACATTTTCTGCTTAATATGAATAAGTTGGGTACTAATTATATCCACTTCCACCAAAAAGTGCCAATCTCATTACCAACTTTGAAAAAAAAAAAAAAAAAAGTTTCAGCATCTTTATATCTATTTAATAGATGCTTCCAGGGATGTATTCATACATATTTTTTCTCATAGAAAACATACATACTTTTAAGTATTTAGTGCTGTTGTTCTCCCCGTGTGCATAATGATATGCTCTCATTAAAAAGAATAGGAGAAAATTGCATAAACTCGGCATAATACATAACCTCAATACTGCACACCAGTCATGATCACAATTGTCCTCTAACAGTTGAAACTTCAATGGACATGGCGAAGTAATGAAAATGAAATAGGGTAAACTCCAGAGATTTTTCACTGCAATTCATTACCACAAAAACAAATGTATTCAATGCAAAAAGAAATATGAACCAAAAAAACAATCAATGAATTTCAAATTTGCAAATACATGTGTACTACATGCAAGGCTGACGCCTGGTGTTTCTGGCACACGGTGTGTATTTCACTGCCCAGTGCAATCTTTGTGGGCCCTCAATTCTGCTGCCTGGTGTCTCCCTAAATTTTAGAAATTTTGGAGCTCAGCATCTTGCCAAAATTCCAAAACTTTGGGCATCCTTAAATTTTTCCTCTCGGTACTTCTACAAATTCATAATATTTTGCCACCCACTGCAGCTATACCATTTGCACCATCTGTGTCACCAGCCCTGACTGCACACATACATGGGCTGCCAGATAATCACTTTTTAGCAACATGCTGCACTGCCTTATCAATACTTTGCTTTTAAGTGGGGATGTAGATAATCAGAAAGTACCT
The DNA here is from genome assembly GCF_044657685.1 of Stegodyphus dumicola. Lineage (NCBI taxonomy): Eukaryota > Metazoa > Arthropoda > Arachnida > Araneae > Eresidae > Stegodyphus > Stegodyphus dumicola. The sequence goes on along the minus strand of NC_140768.1, from coordinate 81,575,187 downwards.
ATGCGAATAAATTACCAATTAAATTATGAATATAGATTCGCACTTACTCTCATTGACCTGAAACTGACATTGAAATAAAAGAAACTATTCCCTTCTTATCCCACTCTTATTCCCCCCGAAAAAATTGATTACTTCACCATTTCCTCTAAGAAAGATTCCTCCACTTGAAAATTGTTGTCAGGTATTAGCAACATCACACACTCTTTGGAGTTAAATGTGACCTGGATCATTACGAAGTTATCCCTGCCATTGGTTCAGAAGTCAGTGCTGGCAACACTGGAGTCTCTGGATTTGTCATTAGGCCCTCTGCTGCAGACAAGGAAGTTGCATTTATAATGGTTGCATTCACTAAGTCTTCATCAACTTTTCTAGTAATATATTCCGACTTAAACTGGTTGATGCCTATCGTCTTAAATCTGTCATGTATAAAAATTGTGACAACTTTTTCACCTCTACTCATTTTGTTAGGATCTTCATATGGCAGCTGAAGGCTTTTCTTTGCCATCTGAAGAAAAACATCTTTTCCTTTCTGACATTTATTGCTTGTTAGCCATGAGGTTGACTTGTAGAAAAGAGGACGCATTGCACAGATTCTTAGGAGTTTCCCCACAAAAGTATTTGGATCCATGTTACGAAGAGCAGAGACAAACTGGAGCTCTGTAAACCATTTGTTTTGTTGCTACCTTCAGAATGTCCCTCTAAGTGGTTTTGAAATATAGCAGAACTATATGCAATCTTAAATTAAATAAATATCATTACTCACATTAATTAGATGAATCAGCTTGTTTGTTCCAGCACAACTATTCTATGTTTGAATGTACGCTGGTAAGCTTAAGTCTGAAATTGGCACATATATCAAGTTGATTTCAGTCCTCTGTTTGTATAGTAGTTTATAGTTTTTATAGTTTACTGTTTATAGTTAACTTACTGTTTTTTTATAGTTTTTATAGTTGTAGTTAGTGATGAAAACCCTTTCTTACACAGAAATGGAGAAACAAACTGAATTATAATTTCTACAATATACAGTTCACTATATTCCTTTTTCACTGATAGTTAGGTATAGAAATTAATAATACCTTCAGCCTGGAATTTCATTTTAAATTCTGTATCATTCGAGAGTTGAATTAACTATGCTCTTTCAATCAATAATAATTTATTATTTTCAAAATTCAAATGAACAGAACAAGAAAATGTGAAAATTCATTATATTTAGCCCTTGAAAAGTGTAACATCAAAATTTCAAGATGCAAACATACGTCACTGCATAATTATTTTCCAATAACAATAAAATTTACTACTACTAAAAAACTAAACTAGAAATGGTAAAAAATTTCTCTGTTTTATACAGTTAACCCACAAATCAAGTTTCTTTTCAAACCTTTCTTTCAAACTTTAATTTGTCATGGGCATTCAGAACAGTCAAAGAATTACCCTGTAAACAGAAATTTAATTCATTTAGTTTTGAGAATACATCTGAATAATATGCCAGTGTACTTAGCCACATGTTATTAGCCAGAAATAATATAATATCTTGTTAATTTCTTTTACAAATAACACAGCATTTCTGTAAATCAATGTTGAACACAATTACACACTTGAAGAACTACAGTACACTGGGCTGAAGTATAAAGGGCAGGCTAAATTTGGTGATTTCCTAAGAATTCAATTTTGGCAACCTTCTTTTCTTTTTTAGTTTTTTTTTTTTTTTTTATTTTATTGTAGAAGTCAAAGAAGTAATGGTAGAATATTTCTCTCTCGGTCACATGCTATCTGTTTCTGAATATTATTTAATAATTTTAAAACTGCATATTTTGAAACAGCAAAAATAGAACTCCTGTTAGACTTCCATATTGCTGATCTGCATCATGGCAGAAAAGTATGATTTATGCTCAAAGACAACTTTGTGCAATTCTATTATATGTTTTGTAAGCAAAAACAGATTGCTGTGTGCATGGAGGAAAAAAAAAAAAAAAACATCAATTATTATATAATATGTACACTATTTAATGTGTACAATGCCAAATGTGTGCAACTCTCTGTTTTTCTTAATTAAAACAGACTGTCATGTACTTTGGCTGAACAACAATAATGTATCATATACAGTCAAAAGTCATTAATCCTGACCTCAAAGCTGTGTATGCATCAACGCATTGCGCCATTTACGCATGCGCGTAATTCCTTTACATATGTGCACATGCACGTGCGCATGTACGAATGCATGTTTAATGTATAACGGACGGTATAAGCTAAGCTAAAATTACCTAATTATCTATTTCATTTAATGTTGCAGATTGTGTTGTTGCCTTAATCTTCGAAGTGGATCCGGCTTATTATTTTTTGCAGACTGTTAGAGCAATTTTATAAAAGTAAGCTTGAACTTTCGATTATATCAAATAGAATTTCCGACGCTGGAGCTGCCAAAGGATCTACAAAGCGAAATACATATATGTTTATGTCCATCAAACAAGAAATATGTTTTGATGTCCATCAAACAAAAAGTGGAATTGCTGCAAAAAAATGCATAAAGGTATATCCTTTGTTTCTCTAACCATTCCGAAATCTGTTGGTTGATCTTTGGATTATGGTAACTTGGCGATTTTTTGGCGACCAACTCTGCTACAGCAACCCTCTGTTTTTTGTTTTTTTTCGCCGCCATTTTGTCTTCACAAAGTAAAGACATGTTTCTTTTCTTTTTATTTACTCAACACTTTTTCCAACAATCTGTTAGCCAAATTACACTTATGCTAGAAGTTTTATGGAACAAAACTGCTTAATCATGACAAATATTAACTGCAAAATTGGGAAAAAGTGCAGAATCGCAAACTCCTTGCCACGTTTTTCAAAATCGCACATACACAGTAACCATGTACACGTCAACTTATTTTTACTTAAAAAAACATCCCAGAATTGCACAAAAATGGCACTGTGCACGCTCTTGACTTTATCCATCTAAACTGCTATTTTCTCATAAATTACAAAAATTTGCACGAAAATGCAGGAAAATTTTCTGAATCTTTAAAGTCGGTAAAAAGGACATATATGAAATTACCTGATCACGAAAAAGTATATACCCTTTCCAAGGATGAACATTTGCACGTATAAAATAAATAAAATATCCAAAAACTTTTCTCTCTAAATTATCTATTATAAACCCCACCTGCCAATTTCTAACGCAAACATTAAAATGGTTCCAAATACTTAGTGTCAAATACTTAAATTCTTTCCATGCACATTTACTTCTACTCAAACGTATTCCAAAATACTACAAACATATAACTCTCAAAATCATGATCATTAATATAATTAAATTAAAAAACACTATTTAAAATATAAATAAGCACATACACTAAATTAATAAAAATTAGCTTACAATCCTAATTACTTTAAACTAAATCATTGCTAATAACAATTTTCCAATAATACCAAATTAATTTATTTACTCCTTACATATAGAACAAAGCATAAAAATAATATCCTCAAATAATTAAAAATACTAACTTACCTAATCTTCTACAGAATCTTGAGTGCATGGCGGATCACAAAATGTCCATTTTCACCAGATTTCTTGCACCGCCATTCAAACTTATCTAACGCCATTCAAACTATCTGTAATATACTTCCTTTCACACAATCTCATTTCATAACCCACATGTTGGACATTCATACTTATCCGCAATTAAGCAATTCTTTTCAATTACACATAAATGGAATAAAAATTTTGGATTTACTTTATATAGGGCCATGGAATCCAAATATTAAACAACACTGTCTCACAAAACATAGAATGAAACTAATGCTGTACAGCAGATATTTTTTTTTAATTTACACCCTTTTCTGATTAAAGAACAGTGATTCGTCCATTAACGTCACATGGCACATCTCATGATCTCTCATTTGCCTCACACAAAATAATGCGTAATCGGAACTCAGTACTTCTTACATTATTCCCAAAGTCCTAGGTAGTAAAATTTATCGCGTCCAAAATGTCGCCAAACTACCTTTTACCATATTCCAAAGATCAGCTAAAAAAACATCCCAGAATTGCACAAAAATGGCATTGCACACACTCTTAACTTTATCCATCTACACTGCTATTTTCTCATAAATTACAAAAATTTGCACGAAAATGCAGGAAAATTTTCTGAATTTTAAAGTCGGTAAAAAGCACATATATGAAATTACCTGATCGCGAAAAAGTATATACCCTTTCCAAGGATGTACATTTCCACGTATAAAATAAATAAAATATCCAAAAACTTTTACCTCTAAATTATCTATTATATTATAAACGTCACCAATGAATTCATACCACAAACATTACAAATGGTAACAAATACTTAGTGTCAAATATTTAAATTATTTCCATACACGTTTACTTCAACTGAAACGTCTACCAAATTCCTACAAACATAAAATTCACAAAATAACTATAATTTAATTAAAATATCACTAAACCATGTACACGTTGACTTATTTTTACTTAAAAAAATCCCAGAATTGCACAAAAATGGCATTGCGCACACTCTTCACTATATCCATGTACACTGCTTTTTTCTCATAAATTAGAAAAATTTCACGAAAATGCATGAAAATACTCAACGTATTCGAAAATACTACAAACATATAACTCACAAAATCACGATCATTAACACATAGATTAAATTAATAAAAATTAGATTGCAATCCTAATTACTTTAAACTAAATCATTGCTAATAACAATTTTCCAATAATATCATATTAATTTTTTTACTCCTTACATTTAGAACAATGCATAAAAATAATATCCTCAAATGATTAAAAATACTAACGTACCTAATCTTCAGAATCTTCATTACGTGGCACGCACACTTCCACTATTTCACACAACACACAATGAAGCTTAATACAAAATAATATAGTACTACAGTTTTCCAAATCCCCCCCTTTTCCGATTAAAGAACTGTAATTCGTCCATTAATGTCACATGACATATCTCATGATCTCTCATTTCCTTCACACAAAATAATGCATAATCGGAACTGGGTACTTCTCACATTATTACCAAAGTCCTAGGTAGTAACCTTTATCGCCTCCAAAATGTCGCCAAACTACCAGTTACCATATTCCAAAGATCAGCCACAAAAAAAAATCAGAGAATTGCACAAACTAGGCATTGCACACTCTCTTGACTTGGTCCATGTACACATCGATCTATATCTTCATTACTTTAAAACTCAAAGGAGCAGCCAACAAAAAGTTTATAATCTCAAAAAACTACATTTTAAATCCAACAATGAAATAACATAATAAGAGAAACTCATCTTAGCACTACACAAAGAAAATATCCACTTACCTTATTTACCTTTATTACTATCTTCAGTCAAACAAAATTCCTTAACAGCATCCAAAAGCTTCCTAAAATTATTTGAACTAGAATCTGTATACTGGTGTCGCCACATAAATTCACTAGAAACAAGAGTAAAAAATATCCTCTGTAGTGCAGGTATCCTTCACTGTTTGACCATACGCATTTCCTTCCTACAAACAGGACACTTATAATGGTAACTAAGTAAACCTTCATTTACACACCAGTCAATTAATGCTTTTTTCTTTTTCATTCGAAATTATAAAGAAACTTGAAATGAATCTTACAACATTCAGCCATTTCACTGTGTAAACCACAAAATAACAACATACCAAAATCCATCTCATCATTCAAATTGACCGCAATCATGCAATCAATTACGTCATAATAGGGTTTCCATAGCATTCAACTACTCAGGTTACCATAAATGAAACAACTTAACAATAATCCAAGGAGCACCCTTCAATCTACTCTATATTTTTTATTGGCTGCACCTTTGATTTTTTAAGTGAATATAGATTAATGTGTACAAGGCAAGGGAGTGTGCAATGCCTAGTTTGTGCAATTCTCTGATGTTTTTTTAGTAAAAATAGGTTGATGTGTACATATATACCGAGTTTGTGTCAAAGAACTGCACAAACTCGGTTTCCATGTACAGCCAGAAATCGCCAAGCAGCAGCTCTTTTTATTAATATTATTATTATTCAAAACTATAGATTTTGTTTTTACCTAGTAAAGCGTGTATTTTAATCGTTGGCATTAATGAACCGGAAATCGTAAGATAGAGAAGCTGAAGCGATACTTCAAATTCTCCATCTTTGCCGGTACATCTGTTTTTAAAATCCAGATTTTCAAACTCATGATGTGCGTATTTATTCGCCAAGCTCACCAAAGGCGAATCGGCCATGATTTTAGCGGTGTATAGTTAGTTACGTTGCAAGATATTTAACAAATGTAAGCAATGATTTGAGCGGTGTACGGTCAAGTTATAAGATATATAGCATATAGAAGTAAACTAAATAGGTTAACCATGACATTTAGCGGTGTATAGTTAAACAGGGAGGACGCGCGCTGTATTATTATGTAACACGAGAACGCGCGTCGCAATTAAACGATGTACCTTCTTTCCTAGTCGCTACTGCTGCAAATATATACACATAGTGGCATCTCAGAATGCAGGCACATTAAAAACAGTACTCATTAAAATGGAAGAAGGAACAAAATACTTTCCTTTAACATAAAACTTCGTATGCCTCAAGGATCGAAATGTGTTTCCTGCCGGAAAGATCGGACACACTACCCGAACTTTTAGTTTAAGGAAAGAATAATTCTCTTAATATAATAAAACTAATGTAGTACATTATAATGACTGACTTTTTATAAAAGTTTAGTTACTCACCTTTTCCTGGTTTAATGTTAGTATAAGAGATTTGGCTAAATAATAGAAACAATAGACGAAGTAAAAGTTTTTTCCCAACTTTATCAAAAAAAATTTACTATCTAGACATTAATTTTGTTTTATTATACAATACTAACCTCTCGTTAAAAAGAAAGAAAAAAAATTCAATAAATATTGCTTTCAAAAGTCTCCGTTATTTTTTGTTTAACCCGTAAAACTGTTAGCGCATTATAAAAAAAAAAAAAAAAAAAAAAAAAAAAAAAAAAAAAACTTTCAGTTCTTCTGTCTAGGAGCATACGGAATTTCAATGTTTTGGTTTTGAGGTGTCTTTTAAATATGGGTTTTGATAATGAACAGTATATTCCATTGCTACGAATTTTTGTTTTTAAAGAAACTTGATAACGATCCAGAGTTTTGGAGTAAGATTAAAGGTAGCATATTAAAGCAAAATGATTATTCGTTAAAGGTAAGGTTTAATCATTTTCGAAATATTTTTATTTTGGAGTATGTGAGCATTTAATGTTGCGATATGATATTCAGAAGTCTGTCAGTATTTCGCGCAGTAGCATTTTTTAAGAATTAAATTTGTTTGAATATAATAATTTGATTGCTAAACCATATGAAAAAGAATGTGTTTTTTCTGTCAATTGTTTTGTATTATGAAACGTGTTATGCATTTCCTAAAATTAGTACATATGCTGAAGACTAGAATATTTATATTTTTAATAACTGGAAATTCTGAAATGTTTAGCTGATCTTTAGTTTGAAATTTAGATGATAAACGCGTGCTATGTCCTTTGATGGAAGAATTAAAATGTCTGTAAAAATTAAAAAATTAAATCGAAGTTAGGTATGTTCAAAGTTATTTAAAATATTTATGGAATACTGCATTTTAGACAATATTTGTCATTTGAGGATGTTTCCAAAATTGATCACTCTTTGCTAAAAGGATTTTAAAAAAACTTACTAATGGTATCACAAATTTTGCAATTAATCTATACAACCAATTTTTTATTTTGTTTTATATTTTAACAGACTGTTCCACCTGACTTGTGGTTTGTGGCTGTTACAGTACGTGAAACCAAAGACAGGTTTCCATCTTTTATAAAGAAAATTGCTTTGAAGAATCCTCTGTATTCCCCATCTCGAACTGGTAAGATTAAAATTTCTTTCATCTCAATAATAGTTAATATTCAAAGGTAGATTTTCACACTTTTCCCAAGAAATGCGAAATTTGAAAGATATTAATATTTTTGTTTTAATTTACCTATAAATAAAAATTAGAGGTAACTTTTTATAAGGTAACTTTAGAATATGAATAAACAATTTTTATTCATATTCTAATAACACCTAAAATTGTATTAATAGAACCATTAGAATTGTTGATAAAAATATATTTATGGGTGCCCCTTGGTGATAATTGGCGATTTTTGGCGGTATATGGACACTGAGTTTGTGCAATTCTTTCAGTTGTTATTTTGACTTTGTGTAGCAGCGATTTTTGTGCCAAAAATTGCCGCTACACAAATCCAGACAATAATTGCCGCTACACAAATCCAAAATAACAAGTCAAAGAATTGCACAGACTCAGTATCCATGTATACAACAACCTATTTTCACTTTAAAAAAAAACAAAAAATCAGAGAATTGCACAAACTAGGCATTGCGTTCTCCCTTGACTTTGTCCATGTACACATCGATCTATATTCACTTAAAATTATTTACGAATTCGCTTGTCTACTGTCAAAATTCCTTAGCAGCATCCAAAAACTTCCTAAAATTAACTGAACTAGAATCTGTGTACTGGCATTGGCACATAAATTCAAAAAAATATCCTCCACAGCATCGGTATCGTCCGACGTATGACCATATGCATTTCCTTCCTACAAACAGTACATTTAATAATGGCTACTAAATAAACCTTCATTTACACACAAGTCAGTTCATGCTTTTTTCCCCCTTTTGTTCCAAACCATACAGAAACTTCAAATTAATCTTACCATATTCAGCCATTTTACCATGTAAACCAAAAAATAACGACGTCGTACTTACCTAAAATCTGGCTCACACTTTCCAAATCTTTCCCCACAATTCTTGTTGACTACAATCACGCAACCATTTATGTCGTAATAGGGTTTCCATAACATTCAACTACTCAGATTACCATAAATGAAATAACAACTTGGCAATCCTGTTTGTATCCTGCTGATTAATCCATTATTAATCTAATGTGCTGCTGCCATAGTATCATTTTCAAGAAGTATACCCCTATTTGAAAATGTGATTAAGCAGGAAAAGTTCAAAAAAATGTTCAGTATTCTGTTATGTATCCATTTCAGTGTGTATTTATTTACATTAACAAAACTGAGGATGTAGTAGATACCGACAGAGACTTTTAAAATATGTTCAGAGGTCAAAAGTATATTTTTATAATGTTGTATGAACTATTTATATTTACACTGTAAAAGAATGAAAAATGTATTTTCTAATTATCCACCCAGCCTAAAAAAAATTCACTAGGTAATGCAGTATGTTGTCAAAATAGGCAGCTCATAATGTTAGCAAAATGTATTTATGTGGCAAGTATGCTTGCGTGTGCAATGGCAAATGGTGTTTTCAGCCTTCAGATTTTAACAGCCATTACTGTTCGTTTTTGTCACACTGAATGCACGTTTTTCTTTGTAAGGAATTGTAATTGGATTGTGGAGCTTGCCAGTTAATTAAAAAGAAAACTGGTGTAGTTCTTCAGAAATATGGCATTTTATAAAGAATGCAGGAAGTTTGCATTCCAAGAAGTTGTACTACGTAAAGAAAAAAATTTTCTAAGCAAAAACATATCTGTGTACATGTCGATAATGATAGTATGTGCAGTAACAAGTTGTCCGCGATAACAAGTTTCTGCAATTCTTTGGTCTTTTTGGAAGCAAATATAGATCACTGTTTACACGAGAAACAACAGCATAAAAAAAGAAAGAAAAAGTAAATGTTTTATTATGGATGTTTATTGCATTTTCAATTTTTTAATTGATTGCTTTTTTATCTTATTCTTAATAGGCAACTATCTTTGAAAATGGCTTTGTCTTTTGTGTTTTAATTTGGTGAAAAACTAGTCACCAGTGGTTGACTCTCCTCGTGGTTGGGCAGATAATCAGAAAGTATCTTAAAAAATTCTGGGTCTGAGAAGTAAAATACACCAGTTTTGAAACCATAGTTTAATCCTTTGCAGGGTTCTGTATGAAAAATAATATTGTTTTTAGAATGATTTAGCTGAATGTGATTCTCCAAGCCTACAACCTTATAATTTGCAGCTAAAAAAGAATAAGGTTGTTAGGATGGGAGGTAGGTGTCAGTACTAAGACTGATACCATACATCTCAGAATCATATTTTGCCAATACTCTACAAGTATATTTTAAATAAAACACATTTTATATCATAAAAATATATAATAAATTTGGGTACTTTTCCGTTTTGTCGGTGCAAACGATAAAGTCGCCAATAATGGTACAACTGAAGCTAAACGGAATATCTTTGCTGGTAACCTTTTACTCCTCATTTTCAAAACAAGTCACAGCCATTTCTTATCAGATTGATTGTCTTTCAATACTGGCATATAATTACATAGAAGTTTTACAAGATAGCTAAATTTTATGCCCTAAGACCATTTGCGGTAATTACGTAGTTAGGATGCAATCAAACCACTCACCCGAAGGCGAAAATATAGAAAAGGCAAAATCAAGGGTTAAATTCATCAATTCTAATGAGAATACACTAGTGAAGTAAAACATTGTGGTTTTACATAATTTCTGAATAAGCTATTCGTACGAATTGAAATCATTCTTGCATTTAAACTTGTATTCCAAATTAAGATTTAACTTGAAATTAATGTAGATAATTACTGAGAGAAATAGATTTTTGTAGTGTAGTTTACGTGAGATGAGATCACTTGGGGTCGCGTGATACGAACCGGTGAATCAGGATGTTGAACCATGAAAGCTTCTTGGCGAGATTTGAGCTGGCGAAACGGAAAAATACCTAAATTTGTTTCTTATATGTATAGACTAAATTTCCGTTAACCTTACGCAGGATCTGCATTTTTATTTATTTATATTAACATTCAAATATTTATTTATTTATATTAGCATTCGTTATATAATATTCAAACATGCATTTGTGTCTAAATAATATAAACACGGAGTTGTGCGTGTCAGACCCAAAATGTCAGTCTCGTTGTTATACCCTAAATGTCCGCTAATTTGAAAACATTTTTAATAAACATTATTCCTAAAACTCATGATATACATTAGCCTAAATAACATGTAAAAAAACTGCATTTTGCATGTAAAATCCATTGTTTATTGAAATAAATGAATGATAAATTTCCATCAGAATAAAACATACGGCCACCGTCAATTTTTTCTGATAAAGAATGCCTCTAAATTGTAGTGCTGCCATCTATTAGGTCAGAAAAAGTTGCAGAACAGTAAGAAATTTTATAGAGCTAATTAGAAGCAATTTTGGTAAAAGTATATTTACAGGTACCCCTTGATGAAAATTGGCGATTTTTGACGTTACATGGATACCAAGTTTGTGCAATTCTTTGACTTCATAGCCACTACACAAAGCCAAAATAACAAATCGAACTATTGCACAAACTCGGTTTCTGTGCACATTGACCTATTTTTATTTAAAAAAAATCAGATAATTGCACAAACTAGGCATTGCACGCTCTCTTGACTTTATCCATGTACATATCAACCTTTTTTCACTTAAAAAGAACATCAAAGAATTGCACAAACTTGGCATTACGCACTCCCTTGAGTGGCGATAAATGAAGCAACAACTTTGCAATAATACAAGGAGTACCCTTCAGTCTACTCTAACTGCAATTTTTTTAATTTAAAAAAAAAAAAAATTTAAAAGGTGACATATTGACCCTGACACCACTCTTGAAAGGGTTAGCATACCAATGCTAATCAAATGGAAGATAAACTTGCCAATGTAAAATAATTTAAAATTAAGGCAGGAAAAAAATATTTTGCATAGAATTTGAGTAAAACTCTAGAGGTGTGAAACCTGTTTTTGATAATCTTCCGAACCAATGAGAGTTTTATCACTGGAGCTGTTTGCTGTATCCCAAATGCTGCATTAGAGATTCAGACTGGTTTTTGAAAATCAGTAAAGAAAAACAATTTGTCAAACTAACAGAAGAGTATTAAAAACTGCCCATGAAACATTGACAGAACTATACTTTATCCAAGGTTAAAAATTCATAAGGCTTTTCGGTATTTACGTACTATGACGACTACCTTGGCAACATTTGCCGATAAAAATCTTCATTGGCGGTTTTTGGTTTATGTTTATAAATTCTTTTAAAAATGAAAGCTTTAATTATAAAGGGGAAAAAGTATCCTCCAAATCCTTCACGCATATAATTATTCCAATCAATAACAGTCTTATGAGATAAATCCAGCTGATGTTTGCACCATTTAATGGATGACTGTTCATATGTACAAAAGTAAATAAACCTTAAAGCTTTTAAAAATTCAATACGACTGTTTTCAAACCATGTACCAGTTCGGACACCAAACTTTTGTTGACAATTTTTGACGTTGCATCTCAAATAAAATTCTTAATTATGAAACTTCATATTTACAAACACATTCTTGGGTAAAATTCCAGCCTCTCTGAAAAATTCTATCACTCCTTCTTTATTTGAAGTTGGAAAATGTTGATATCCATTAGGAAAAAAATAATCAAAAAAAAAAGTTTCACATCTTTAACCTAAACATAATAATCTGCGAAAATGTAGCAAAAAAAAAAAGGTGTGGTAATAGCAAGTGTGCTACTAGTGCAAGATAATACTCTTTATTTTAGCAACCCTTTATAACCTATGTTAGGGTTAACCTGTATAACCTACGAGGGTCGCCAGTTTTTGCGAGATATCTAGGTAGTCGTCATAGTACATAAGTACCAACTTTTCTATATACAGTTGAGGAAGTAAGAACCTTTTACAGCAGTGGTCCTCAACCTTTTGACTAGCATTTACCATCTAAACGAAAATTAAAAAAATTTGGACTGCCTACATTTCACAATGATTATTTTTCAATTTATTGATAGAAGTATTTAAAAAAATATATGTATTGGATTTTAGCAAAAGTTTCCAGTTGCCGCAAACAGTTTGCTTTGGAGTGTTTAATCACATTTTGTCAAAGGATTTTTGGCATTTGGCATTGACTTTTAAAAGAGACTTGCTTTAGAACATTTAGAACACAGTGTTGTAAAATTAAAAAAAAAAAAAAAACCATTCTTATTAACTACAAGGTGTTTGAAATGAAACTGTCACACTACCAGATTAGAATTGTCATTCATTTCCAGTGAATGATGATTCTAATTTGATGAACAGAAAGGTCATGCTTTGTATCTGGTGGCATTGCCATGGTATTATCCACAAAGAGTACCTGGAAAAAAAGTAAAACACTTGACAGTAAGGTATACAGCGAGATGCTAGTTTGTGTTGACACTGCTATAAATGAAAAACGTTTAACTGAGTTCCTGTGCAAGAAGGTAATGTTCCATCAAGATAATGCAAGACAACATGGTCTGTATTCACCAGCTGGATTCTGTACGGACTTGAATGGGGTTTTTTGCCACACCCACCGTATAGCCCCGACATTATTATTCAGACTTCTACCTTTTTTTCACACTTGCAGCTACATGGTGCTATCTTTCATTGTGCGCAGGACCTCCAAAATTAGGTTGATCTGTTTTTGGACTCATGGCCACTAAGTTTCTGGCTTTGAAAAGCTACCAAAACAATGGCAGAAAATCATAGATTTGGCTCTGCTTTCATGTTTTTTTCCCTAACTTTATTAAGAATGTTTTTTACCGGTAAGCCTTCATTATAACCAGATGTATTATAGATGTATTCATTGTAACATTAGAACCTTTGCACAACTTTTTCCTGTTTACGTCCAACGCCCTCCCCAGTAAAATGACATCTAAAATATAATGCAATAAAACATAATTAAAACAAAAATATATAATCCCAATAAACTGCATTTTTAATCAAACAAGGAAATGCATGTGCTAAGCAGTACAAAAAGGAAGACTTACTTTATTTTAAAATGTCTATTTCCTTTTTATGTGTGACAATAAATAAACAAGGTATAATGCTATAAAGCACAATTCACGAAACAGCTCTTAGCAAAAGCAAAATTAGCTATGTAATTAATTAAAAATGTCTTGTTTTTAATTTTTTCATAGTAAGAGTTTTTCCCATATAAATTGTCTCAGAATATTCAAAATTCTTAGAATGTGCATCAGTTTTCTCTATAAAATTAATTTTATGCTTTCTCTTCCCCCTTTTTTTTTGCAAAATATTTCTGGCTTTTTGCTGTTACAGAAATGGTAAGGATAATTTTTCTTTAGGATTTTAGACATTGCAGCTTGGAAAGTTTTGAAGAATTTGAAGACAAGATTTATAGACCCACGATTCTAGAAGATAAAATACGTGACAAAATAAAAAATGTCTCCTTTGTGTCAACACATAATGGCTGTATTTTACAGAAAGTTTGCAATGAATTTCTTACTTTTTGGAGAATGTCTGGAAGAACAATAAAAACATAATATTTGAATGTTTTACTTCTGATACTAGAATCTTAACATGTTTATCTTCCTTTTATATTTTCTCTACTTTTCACTAGACACAAGCATGGAAAATATCAAAGTGCTTCTAATCTTATTGCATATGGGCAAGCATTATAGAAAGGGATTTTTTTTATTAATAAAGAAATTGAAAACTTACAATTTAAAAGATTCATCTAATATGTCTTAATGCATCATACACATAGCTGGCACTAGGCATTTTCCGACATGATGCAATCTCCGTGGATCCTAAATTCTGCTGCCTAGTTTCTTCTAAATTCTGCTTCCAATGCCTGCTCTAAATTCTAAAATTTTTCCATTTCTAGATTTTGTTGTTTGGTGTGTCACTAAATTCTAAAAATTCTGCCACATCAGCTCTGTAACCAGCCTTTACCATATATATTTCATATTTCTTCTGAATGTTCATATAACTGAAGAAATAAAATTAGCCTTTTTTTTTTTTTTTTTTTTTTTTTTTTTTTTTTTTTTTTTTTTTTTTCTCCTGTACATTCTAAATGCATTTAGTTTTTTTTAGAATAACAGAAATCTTTAATTAAATCCAAAAATTCTAAAATGAAATGTGTTGGAGAAAGAAACTGAATATATCAAGAAAATTATTCTTCAAAGATATGTGCAGTTATTATTATTATGTAAATTACTCAATTCCTTATGATTTCAGCCTTTACTATAATTTCCCTTTTCTATTTCCTCATATGATAGAGTTATTGAGCCAGATTAAATAAAAATTTAATTGCATAATCTTTGACCACTAGGCCACAGAATTAGTTTAAATATGATTGTTCTTATTTAATTACATCACCATGAGCTGTAAATGATTTTGTTAGCATCAGCAGAACATGCCTTTATGTTCCAAGTTCTTTTTAAATAAGAGGCTTATTTAAACCTTTGTCTGTAGTTACTTTCAGACATAGCGATAATTTGCTTGATGTCTGTCTGGGGTGTGGGACTATTTAACTTTTACCAGATCAAGTAAACCTTCATAAGTGCATTCTGGAGAGGTTGACAAGTTAGCAGATAAAGCACGCAGAAACTAGCAAAAGCATGCATATTGAGACAAATTTCTAATTTTTAGAAAAGATGTTTAAAGAGAAGGACATTGATATAAACTAGCCAAAATGTCTGGAATGGCTTCAAATTAAAATGATGGATAAATGTTTTGTTGAGTGTTGTTATAAAACATAAATGTTTTGTAGCTTTTAATGTGTAAATATCCTAATATTGTTTAAGAATCAATGTCATAAATTTCATTTATTTTAAACTATGGAATTTTATTAGATTTTGATTTTAATAGGGCTTTTTTAACAAATATTGTTAAAAAAATAAAATTTAGTAGTGGTCATATAAATACATAATGACTAAGGCTATCAAACTACCTTTATAACTAACTGCTTACCCTTAAAAAGTATCTCTACATATTAAAGCAAGTTATTGTCTTTCATTAATACTCACTGTGGTCACAAGATAAAATACATAAATGTAAAAATTCAAGTAAAACTTATTCTTTGCATCTGCTGAGACTTAAAATATTACAAAACAACTTATCACCTCTCTTGCTTTAAATGTTTATTGAAACCTTAAAGTATATTAACTGGGTTACAACCCCTGGAACTTTACACGAAGCTATGACATCAAACAGAGTCTGACTAACTTTCGACGCTTGCTAACCGTGCCTACATCAGGCCTTTAGCT
Organism: Stegodyphus dumicola; assembly: GCF_044657685.1. Taxonomy (NCBI): domain Eukaryota; kingdom Metazoa; phylum Arthropoda; class Arachnida; order Araneae; family Eresidae; genus Stegodyphus; species Stegodyphus dumicola. Next base: position 81,559,088 of record NC_140768.1, on the reverse strand, counting down.
TTGTTCTAATCAGCAGGTCTCTCTCTAGACAAGCAACAGCGGTGACAACATTCAGTCTTTTGTTATGAATCGTACTAATTATGATCTTACTTCTTATTTTAACCTATGCTGTTTGACATAAAATCTACCTGCTATTTACTAAACCTCTAGATCAGTGTTTCTTAAACTGTAGGTTGTGACCCCGAAGGGGGTCACCAAAAATTTTAGCAGTTTTGATATTTCTTTAACTTATTATAATAATTTTACAATTGCCAAATATTTTTACACAATGTATCTAAAAATAGATAAAGAAGGCAATGCAGACAAAGAAAAAAACGAAAACGTTTCAATGCCCTCTTTTTATAATATAAGCGTTCATTTTCTTTGCTTTGCACGTGATGCTGTCATTTCTTCTGTTACTTATTTAAAATTTTCACATTGTTCTGTGTCTTAAAATTAGAAATTAAAGTTAATGACCTAAAACTGCAATAGTATATTACAGTACAAGTGAAAAATTTACAGTTTCACTCACTCGTGTGTCAGATTTGTGCAATACTTATGGGGGTCCCACAAAGTTTTGTAAATATTATGGGGTCTTGGAGGGGTTGCGAAAAAATCTCAGTGATAAAAGGGGGTCGCAACTGAAAAAAGTTTAAGAAACCTTGCTCTAGACCAGTGGTTCTTAACCGGGGGTGTGGGAATGTATTTTTGGGGGTGCGGGAGAAGCCTCTACCTAACCATAAAAATTATTAACCCGGCGGAAGTCGCACCAAGAAAAGTTACTAAAGTGGGCGCGTGGGGTATCACATACCCCAATATTTAAAATACGATAAAAATAGTTTTATTTAGTTTTAAGCGCTTTTTCTTGTTCTCGTGTATTATAAATACGTGAATAATAATTGGGTTACAAAAAAATAATTTCCAAAATAATCTTAAAATTAAGATAAATGAAAATAATTAAAAAATAAACATCATGCCTCTAAGTTTCATTGCATCTCTAATAAACAATGCTTATTTTATTTCTTCACACTTTGAACGAAATACATTCATGTGTTCTTGGCACAGAATGTTTTCACATTTTAAACATTGCATTCACGTTCTTCTGTCCTTGGCGCGAGGGCAAAAAATTTATCACATCTTTCATACTTAACTGTTTCAAATTTCATGTATTCGTTTTAATTCTTCATCGAAACTTCTGCTTTTGTTTTGTATGCAGTACGTCAGTTTCTTGGTAAAGTATTAATCTCTGATCTTTGTTCAATTCATTAGCATTACAATTTCATTAATTGTAATGCTAAGTCCTTCAAAAACAGACTTCTGTTTGTGGTTGGTGAATTAGCAGTTGAATGTAATATAATTCAAGTATTTATTACAGCAACATTCAGTGCAGGAAAGAAAATTATCATTGGCCACCTCCTTATTATTCTGGCAATTGAATAATTGGCTGACCCCATATCCACTGCTCCTTTAGTCATATTATAAAAACATATAATTCCTGACGTTTTATTTTCTCCAATAGTATCATCTATAGTATGATCGTTATGTAATGTTGAAAGCATAAGAACAGTTTTGCCTTTTTTAGGAACATTAGAAATTAATGTTTTATCTTTTTCGAAATGAAAACACTGTAGAAAATATTCCTAGTTTCATCTTCAGTTTCCGAAATGCAATCTTCATCGCTTTCAAATATTTCTAATAAATATCACAGGCATTGCATCTGCAATTCATAAGGAGTCATTCTTTTTACGATAATGTGGTTAGAAATTTTCAAGAATTTAATGTCAAGTACTTTAAAATCACTTGCGAGTAGAAATATTTACTGTTACACTCCAGAAATAAATTTCTGAACTAAATATTCGGTCAGAAAAACACTTGCGCGGACAGGGGCGTGGGGTGTGTCATACCCCAGTTCCAACAAAATACCGATAAATCTGTTTCTGAAACACACAGGCAAAGAAAAAGCTGTTCTGAAAGTGAATCACAACTAGAAACTCAGCTACTGAATGCAGCACAGAATTTCAGTTTCACAAGTTAGGAATATTCTACTTTTCTGTAGGGGTGGGGTATGACACACCCGACGCGCCTTCCTGCGGGTTAAATATCATTTATAAAATTTCTTATAATAAAATATTTGAAATCTGCAATAGTGTCCCCAATATTGAAACTCATAAAAATTGGTAGCACCTAGCTCACTTATCGGCAAAAGACAGGAAAGAGCCGGTGCCGATGGGCGTATACACTACGCTACGAAAAGGCATGAAACGCTACAAACGAGCGCGAACAGGCAGCTAGGTAATGGAAAAAAGAAAAAAAAAAAAAACCTTTGTGGGAATACAAGTGGAGAACATTATCCCAGCTTGCTCATGCACTGAGTTTAATATGTGCTACTCCAATGGAATCTACGGATTCACAGATTTGTATCTGCATCTACTGCGCCTGTGTTAGGTTGAGTCAACTATTGTGTCTGCGACATGTGTATTGTGTATTCTGACTTGTCCAGAAACCTCTTGAGACTAATACATTCTTATTTGCCCGTTCAAGCCGAATAGGATTCAGTGATATTACAAACGTAAGAACATTATTCTAAATAATTAAATCGATTATAGGGAACCCCACTATGTCAAAAAAAAAAAAAAAAAACGACAATGGAACGATCAGTATGCCGGTTATGGATTTACCTGCACAACAGAAAAAGATAGCACGCAACGACCGCAATGCATCTTGTGTTCCAAGGTATTTTCAAACGGCAATCTCAAACCATCAAAGTTATTAGAGCATTTCAACAATCTGCATGGTGGCGAGAAAGCGCATAGCATGAACCGCTTGAAGTCAAAGAAGGCTTGGTTTGAAACCAGTGGAACTATCCTAAAATTGTGCGGACCAGCAATTCAAAAACCTTTATTAGTAGCGTTATATAAAGTGGCATATTTATGTGCAAAAAAAAAAAAAAAAAAAGAAAGAAAGAAACCTCACATGATCGCTGAAGAGTTGAAAACAGTTTTAGATTCGAAAGCACATAAAAAAATCCAACAGATTCCATTATCGAATGATATTATACAATCGCAAATACAAGATCTCAGTGAAGATATTTTATCGCAAGTAATTGAAGACATAAAAATCAGTCCACTAAAAATAAGCGTGCAACTGGATGAGTCAACTGATGTTGATAATTGTAGCCAACCTTTGGTATTTGTCAGGTATGTGAAGGAAAAAGAGGTGATAGAAGAATTTCTATTTTGTGAGCCACTGAAGGTGAATACGAGAGGAATTGATGTTTTCAATCGCATCAAAGATTTTTTTACTAAATATCAAATACCAATGAATGTGATTGGCTCAATATGCACTGATGGATCCCCAGCAATGTTAGGCAAAAATTCAGGATTTTTTTCACACATGAAAAGAGAATTACTGGAAGTTATAATAACACATTGCATGTTTTATCGTCATGCACTTGCGTCGAAAGCATTGCCAGATTGTTTAAAACAACATCTACAGCAGTAAATGTAGTAAAATACATCCGAGGGCGAGCGCTTAATCATCGCATTTTTCGTGCATTTTTGCGAAAAAATCGGTGCTGATCATACCGTGCTCGTATATGACACCGAAATACGATGGTTGTCTAAGGGTAGCGTGCTTAACAGAGTTTTTGAATTGCCTGAGGAAATTATTCAATTACTGACTAGTCAAAACTGTTATTAGTAAAAGATTTTGAGAGTAATGATGCAATGCTGAGGCTGCCCTACTTAGCAGACATATTTAGCCATTTAAATGAATTGAATCTATCAGTGCAAGGATTTGGTATAAATATAATAATATCTAGTGAAAAATTATCTTCATTTATTGCAAAATTAGAAATTTGGATACGTCGAGTAGAAAAGGGGAATTTTGCAAAGTTTCCCTTGCTTGATTCTGTTATTGCGAAAAATGAAAAGAATACAATTATCCCAACATTGTAATACATTTGAGACAATTGAGCGAATCATTCAATGGATATTTTTCTATCGGAAATATTACCAAAACTCAGAGATGGATACTGGATCCATTTCTATTTGACTTAAATTTGAAGGATGATAGTGATCTGAAAAAAGATCCATTTATTGAAATGCGAGCAAGTGGACATGTTCAAATGGAATTCGAACAATTGCAACAATTCTGGTGTTCACAGTTACAATGTTATCCAGAGTTGGCGAACGGAGCACTGCAGTTACTCTTACCCTTTGCTACCACCTACTTGTGCGAAATGGGGTTTTCATAGCTTTTGCATCTAAAAACTAAAGCGAGAAATCGCTTAAATGCAAGTGGTGACTTACGCGTATGTTTTTCAAAAAAGAACCTTGCTTCGCCAGTATAATAATGAAAAAACAACAACAGACTAGTCATTAATAAAAATAATATTGTTTTGTATTTATATAAAATGTACAATTTTTTTCAATAAACAATAAGTTTCGCAAAAAATGTATTTTTCTAGACTAAAAAAATTAAAACACATTTTTCAATGGGGTGCGGAGATATATTTTCAGATTCAATGGGGTGCGACTCGCTAGAAAAGTTAAGAAACACTGCTCTAGACTGACCAAGTATGTGACAAAATGAGACATAAAAAAAATCAACATAAAGCTAACTGTTAGTAAAACGTAAATGTCATTTATCTTCTTTCAAATATGACCAACTATTAAAAGTGTAAAATATTTAATGCTACTTGATAAATTACATAAAATTTATTTTATTCTCAAATTTATTAATAATTATGTTAACTAATTCATGTTTAGTAATAATGCATACAACTTAGGGATCTATTTTATTTCTAGGATGGTATTACAAAAGTGAAATTCAGGCATAGATAATATTTTAATTGAATTTATTCAGTTCCCATTTGCTCATAGATCCTTAATTTTTTCATTAATGGTCCTTAAAAGTACTTAATTTCTGTGTGCTAAAATGTGTACGAACCCTGTTGAACCACCAGCAAACATTTTACGAGTAACACAAAATAAACAATGTACTTCCTAACCAATATCCATACCTAAGTAAGGCGTAACAAATATTTTCCCATCTGGCAAAATCACCACAATGACACATCACAATAATAACACATAATCACATGATAACAGGGTTTCCATAACATTTAACTACTCAGGTTACCATAAATGAAACAACAACTTGACAGTAATCAAAGGGGTACCCTAAAATATAGACTAACCAAGATGTTTTTTAAGAAATGATAGTTTCATACTTTGATTAGATAAAGGTTCGCCACGCACAACACGTTGAGGTTGGGGGTCCATTTCATCTCCTTCCAAGTAAACACGAATGATGAATAGCTTTCATTATATCTTTTATAAACATTTTTTTCTTTTCAGTATTTTTAGTGCTAGTAGATTATCCTGGATCCATCACCTATGAATCATCACTTTTCTGCTTTCTCAAACCTAGCCATTTTTTCCATTTTGAAAAACTAAGTTTGTTTTATTATTTTTTCACAAATGTTTAAATCCACAATGTATTATGAGTTTTCCAAAAACAAATGACGATTAATATAAAGCAGCAAGAAAACTAAATACCTGCTGTTAGAGACAGCAAATCGAGGTAAAAATATGATTGTAATTGAAAATAGAGCAATATGAGTGTGGAAAGGGTGACGACATAAAGTGTTGATATGCTAATAAATCAATCAACTCTGTTATCTTTTTATGGGAAGTTATTTTTATTTCCTATCAAATGTAACATCCATTTCTGTTACTCCTTTTAAAAACATCATTTATGACAAATTTTGTTTTGTTTATGGCTAAAAGAATATTTGTGAAATTAAAAATGGATTATTTTGCTGAAGTCTAGGCGCGACTGTTGACCTTGAACAAAGTTCAGTTCGCATAAATTTATTAGAGAAAAACTTAAGCAGAATGTATTTCATTTTTGAATTTAACAGTTAAAAATACTGTGTTTCTTTGCATACCACCTATTTTTCTCTTTTGTACCACCAGTGATGTGCATAGAATAGTAGAAAATTATTTAAACTTATTAATAATTTCTATAAAATGTGAGAACTGTGTGCGTGCATATCTGTGCAAGTTTTAGTATAGGTATCTAAAGTGTGTCATCTCAAAATTAATTCACACTTTTACATCTAACTCATAGCAATGCAGATATATTTTACCCAATCACAAATCAAAATTTAAATAAAGAACCAACTATATATTTCTCCCTTCTGCTAAATGTATATTTACTTTGACACACTGCCTCACTGTGCTGTTAATATGCATCTCTCATTTCTCTGTGTTGTCCATTATTTAAGGATATGCTAAACTATACAAAATTATGAGGAATATATCACATCCATAATGGATGTGTGAATGAGAATACATACACTAATGGAATTAGTTGTCCAGCAGTAAATTATGTGTTGTCTTTAGCTACATATATCTATCTATAAATGTCATCTTTGTGTCTATGAAGAAAAGCCTTTGTCAAATTGTTACTAGGCTACTATCTCCAGTGCTACTACTCAATCATTAGTACATCTATATGTAATACAGTCAAAAGTCGTTAATCCGGACTCGTCGGGACTTCGGCGATTCCGGATTATAGATCATCAGTTTAAATCTGGTAAGATAACATGCAGAAATTGCAAAATTAAAAATATGAAACCGTAATTTATGAAATAAAGAACAATTATGATCTAAAGGGTATCAAAATTTACAAAAAAAAAAAAAAAAAAAGCTTACTTTATTAAACATTTCTTTCAATGTAAGTAGTTTAAGTTGCTTCGTTTCATGTGATAATATTTTCTCTTTAATTCTATTAAACAGACATAATTTGTTGTTTAGTTACAAAGTTCCACTGTTCAAGTCCTATAATTGCTTTAAATCATATCAAAGACGGAGTACATCGACATGAAATACTACATTTAGTAAGGAATTATAAGCCAAATAAAATAAAAACATCTGCCGTGAAGATAAGGATAGTGCTGACAGATCAACTTCCAATTCATTACGCGTCATCTATAAATGTCATCTTTGTGTCTATGAAGAAAAGCCTTTGTCAAATTGTTACTAGGCTACTATCTCCAGTGCTACTACTCAATCATTAGTACATCTATATGTAATACAGTCAAAAGTCGTTAATCCGGACTCGTCGGGACTTCGGCGATTCCGGATTATAGATCATCAGTTTAAATCTGGTAAGATAACATGCAGAAATTGCAAAATTAAAAATATGAAACCGTAATTTATGAAATAAAGAACAATTATGATCTAAAGGGTATCAAAATTTACAAAAAAAAAAAAAAAAAAAAAAAAAAGCTTACTTTATTAAACATTTCTTTCAATGTAAGTAGTTTAAGTTGCTTCGTTTCATGTGATAATATTTTCTCTTTAATTCTATTAAACAGACATAATTTGTTGTTTAGTTACAAAGTTCCACTGTTCAAGTCCTATAATTGCTTTAAATCATATCAAAGACGGAGTACATCGACATGAAATACTACATTTAGTAAGGAATTATAAGCCAAATAAAATAAAAACATCTGCCGTGAAGATAAGGATAGTGCTGACAGATCAACTTCCAATTCATTACGCGTCATCTATAAATGTCATTTTTGTGTCTATGAAGAAAAGCCTTTGTCAGATTGTTACTAGGCTACTATCTCCAGTGCTACTACTCAATCATTAGTACATCTATATGTAATACAGTCAAAAGTCGTTAATCCGGACTCGTCGGGACTTCGGCGATTCCGGATTATAGATCATCAGTTTAAATCTGGTAAGATAACATGCAGAAATTGCAAAATTAAAAATATGAAACCGTAATTTATGAAATAAAGAACAATTATGATCTAAAGGGTATCAAAATTTACAAAAAAAAAAAAAAAAAAAAAGCTTACTTTATTAAACATTTCTTTCAATGTAAGTAGTTTAAGTTGCTTCGTTTCATGTGATAATATTTTCTCTTTAATTCTATTAAACAGACATAATTTGTTGTTTAGTTACAAAGTTCCACTGTTCAAGTCCTATAATTGCTTTAAATCATATCAAAGACGGAGTACATCGACATGAAATACTACATTTAGTAAGGAATTATAAGCCAAATAAAATAAAAACATCTGCCGTGAAGATAAGGATAGTGCTGACAGATCAACTTCCAATTCATTACGCGTCATCTATAAATGTCATTTTTGTGTCTATGAAGAAAAGCCTTTGTCAGATTGTTACTAGGCTACTATCTCCAGTGCTACTACTCAATCATTAGTACATCTATATGTAATACAGTCAAAAGTCGTTAATCCGGACTCGTCGGGACTTCGGCGATTCCGGATTATAGATCATCAGTTTAAATCTGGTAAGATAACATGCAGAAATTGCAAAATTAAAAATATGAAACCGTAATTTATGAAATAAAGAACAATTATGATCTAAAGGGTATCAAAATTTACAAAAAAAAAAAAAAAAAAGCTTACTTTATTAAACATTTCTTTCAATGTAAGTAGTTTAAGTTGCTTCGTTTCATGTGATAATATTTTCTCTTTAATTCTATTAAACAGACATAATTTGTTGTTTAGTTACAAAGTTCCACTGTTCAAGTCCTATAATTGCTTTAAATCATATCAAAGACGGAGTACATCGACATGAAATACTACATTTAGTAAGGAATTATAAGCCAAATAAAATAAAAACATCTGCCGTGAAGATAAGGATAGTGCTGACAGATCAACTTCCAATTCATTACGCGTCACGCCCTCCTCCCCCCCCCCCCGCAGAGCAGCGTGAAATTGATAAACGGATTTCGAAACATACTTTCGCTTTGTAAATCCTTTACATATTAGTAAATATGTATCGGAAATTCTATTTGACATAATCGAAAGTTCAAGCTTACTTTTATAAAATTGCTCTAATAATCTGCAAAAAATAATAAGCCGGATCCAATTCGAAGATTAAGGAACAACGCAATCTGCAACATTAACTGAATTAGATAATTTTAGCTTACCTTTTACCGTCCGTTATACATTAAACGCGCACACATATATTTGCAGCCATAAAGGTCTTACGCGCACGCGTAATTGCCTATGCGCGTGCGTCAAAGCGACGCATCCGCAGAAAGTTTGTAGCTTTGAGGTCCGGATTATAGATCATTCCGGATTATGGGTGTCCGAATTAACGACTTTTGACTGTATATATTATGTGCATACTCTATTATTTACTGACATATTTTCCCCCTAGTTATTTTGCATATGATTTAGAAACTTTTAATGTATGGTAACAATGTATGGTATAGACACAAATGGGAAAATATATAGTATAAATTAACAAAGTGTTATTCAAATTGATAAATCCTTTGAAATACATAATAAAATAAAAGTGTGTCTTTGTGTGTGCTTTTCAGTGTGCTATGTTTATCATTTAAAGTGTCTCTTCAGAAATAAATTGACTGTATAGTTTCCCCCTCCTAGTTTTCAAGCAATAAAATTAGAGGAAGAGGGGGAAATACATGTGTATGGTATACATTACTTTATAAAAAGGAAGCAGTTTTTCTCCCCCACCCAAAAAAAACAGAATTGCCATTCTACCAGTTGTTAGAATTCATGTATCTCCTGCACCTGCAGTTATTTTGAATGCTGTTTCTAAAAAGGTTTCACTTATTTAATGATGTGAAACATATTTTCCATTCAAAAAATCAGCTCACTATCTGTTAAGATATAAAGATTAAAATAAAAATTACAATTAATGATATAATTTCTGAGACCCTGCATATTTAGGAATCTTGTGGCAAGACATGCAGCAACAGTAGTTGTCATACCTCTCACTACATTCAATAAAAGCTGAGCAACAATAATAGTGCTCTGTTTTGTTGCCATATATGGTAAAGGTTTTGTGAACAGCCATTGTAGTCCTTTTTCTTTTCCATTGAGATTGAGATGGGAGAGAAGGAGAACTAATGAATCACAGTAGAATGAATGGCATGAGTTATTGATTGGACAATGAAAAGCCAGAGTGGAAGGAAGGGAAAAAAGGTGATTTAGACCACGGGGAGGCAGGGGAAAATGAGGATTTAGTCACAGAAGCAAGGAGTGGAGAGGAATGTAATAAGGTGTCCAATTAGAAGAGCACAGGGTAGTCAGTAAGTGAGCAAGGACTGTGTTGGGGGGGGGGAAATTGCAAACAATAACCACTATAGGATGAAGAGGAAATCTCTGATCGTGGGTGTTTAAATTTATCAACCATATGTAATCAGCACCTATGCTAGTAAGTAAAAAAATTCAGGTTTGTTAAGTAAATTTTGTGAGCTCTTGTAATCTGTATGCTGTGAGTTACTAGAATGTAACAGTAGAATCAAGATATACTGAAGTTTTTAGTGACTGTGTATTCACTAATTTCATCTTGTTGTCCATTGTTTCTTATGATTGTTTCTTATGATGTAACAAATGTATATTGCTAGGCTAGACCTCATGTACTTAACAATAAAGTACTCTTCATGAACACCTATTCAGATCTTAGTATTTCTTTCATTCTGTTTGCTCCTGTGAACCATTACTTCCTAGGGATATCAACTAAAGAAAAGTATTTGAGAAAAGGTGAGAAAAAATTCTAGCCATGATTTAGCAATGTGGCACAGCAACCAAGAGATAACACCTGTTAGTGGTAGTTCACCTTGGATCCGGATTTGGGTAAATAGGTTGGGTACCTGGGACTTGTGTGGATTTCCTTTTGTATAATGTGAATAGTATGAGCCAGTTCTCTTAAAGTGCTTTCCACAAAGGCTTCCCTCCCCTTAGGCAGATATTGACAAATATTTATGTTAAATATTTTCCACATTTGAACAGATATTTTGTATTCAATGAATGTAGCTATTGTACATTTGTAATATAATACGTATTATTTTTGTTTTTAGATTGCATCTTGAGTAGGTACTTACAGTATCATGATTTCGTTGAAATGCACCTTGATAGTGTCTTCAAATACCATGAAAATTGTACTCTTCCAAAAGAAGTGAGTGAATCTATTTTTATTACTTTTTTGCATATGTAAAAAACTGTGTACTTCACTCAAACAGTGCATCTCAGTAAATGTATCACATCCACTATTGGTTCCTTACACATTCATTAAAATTTTTAAGATATTCTGATATTACTGATAAAGATATTTTCACTGAGTATTAATTTTAATTGCTTTATAATAAAATATTTAAATTATTAATAAGAAATTTTAATGCATCATTTTGTGTAAAAAAATTGTAGTTCATGATAATTCAGGACAAACACACGTTTTTCTTGTTCAACTCTGAGAAAAGTGTTTTGCATTTCTTGTCTTTTATTGTCATCAGTGATGAAAAGCCCAACTTGCATTGTAATGAATATTAACTGATTCCACTGATATTTCTGGATGCTTTCTCTTTTCCTGTATCTAAAGCTCTAAAGAACTGATAATTAATTATACTTCCATTTGAAGTGTTCAGACTGGCTGAAATTCTTTGAATTGTTTTTTCTCCAGAAGGAATTTTATGATATTTATTCTGTAGACACAGAATAAGGATTTTATACTCAAATCGTATTCAGAGACAATGATCATTTCATTCTCAAAAGCTAGAAAGTGATTTCGAATTCCCTGAATATCATGTTCTGGGTGAATCTATATCAAAAGTTAGAGAAAAGATCTGATGATTTTATTTTTCATTTGTAATTTCTATGTTGGGAAATCCAGTGTGTTTATCACTTGAAATCTGTATGTTTTTTTATTTTCTTTCATACTCTTATTTGGACAGCCTAAATGTCTGAAAATGCTATCATTTAAATTATCTTAAAAAAAATATGAGGGCAATTTGGAAACTAGCCTCCATTTTCTTAAAACCACATAGATTAGTATTTTTTGTTATTTATATCTGAAAGGTACAGCTGTCCTTTATTTTCTTAAAACCACATAGATTAGTATTTTTTGTTATTTATATCTGAAAGGTACAGCTGTCCTTTATTTTTTTTAACATAGTCATGTACATTCAAGCACTTGTCATAGAAGTTTACCAACTTACCAATCCCTTCTGCATAAAACCCAGCTGCCTACGACTTCAACCAATTTGTCATAGCAGTTTGAAGTTCCCCATCATCAGCAAAGTGCTGTACCCCAAGCCACTTCATTTTTGCAAGGAACAGATGGTAATAAGAAGAAACCAAGTCCAGGCTGTAGGGGGATGTTGAAACATGCCCTGTTTGAATTGGCGCAGATCTTGTGTTTCCTGAGCATTATCGTGCAAAATCCCAGATGTTAGCAGTCCGCTGCCTTTGTTCTGGTTCAATTTTCTCAGAGTGTTACAGATCACTTCAGAATTGATTATCGTGCCACGTTCCATGAATTCAACAAGCAATATTCCATTAGCATCCCAAAACATGGTGATCATAACCTTCCTCACTGACAAAGTTCGATGGACTCTTCTCAGCCATGTTGGGAGAACCAATATGGCCCCATGCCACTGACTGTTGTTTTATCTCATTATTCACAAGCGCTACCCAAGTCTCATCATCAGTCACTATGCTATTCAAAAACTCCTCCCCTTCTGTGTGGTACTGTGAAAGAAAGACTAAGGCCATTTGATTGCTTTTGTGAATCTCTGTGAGAATTTTCGGTACCCATCGAGCACAAAACTTTCATTTTCCTAATTTTCCAGTGACTACCTTGTATAAAACAGTCTGAGAAATGTTCAAAAATTGTTGTGAAAGTTTCGATATTGTAAACCAACTAGTTTGTTTGCTGAAATCATCACTCATTACAGACAGCCTCCCATTGATTTGTCATTCATGTTTGTTCTTCCATCTTTGAAAAATCTCATCCACCGATGTTCTGTACCTGCACTTATAATGTTTGGGCTGTTTAGGATACACATTTACGTTACATTGTTTTATGAAATCATCACTCACTACAGACAACTTCCAGGTTAATTCTTCATGCATGTTTGTTCCTCCTTCTTTGAAAAATCTCATCCACTGATGTACTGCATCTGCATTTAATATGTTTGGACCAATTGCAACACATAGTGCACGACGAATGTCTGCTGCTGACAGTTACTGCCCCCCAAAGAAAGCATTTTACTCCTCTTACCTCATATTTGGTGGAATTTTCAATAGCAGAGCACATTTTGTGACATTATAACCAGCACACTCTCATTAGCGGTAGTATGATACTCTCACTAAGACAGCAGGAAGCTTACTGAATCACAGATTGCTTGATATAAAAATCATTGCGCTGCACTCACTACTACTAGCACCATGCTACATTTTAAGTTTCTGAATTTCCCTTGTATTAGCAATTACTTCCTTTATTCAAAAATATTTCTGTCAAACATTACCGTTTAAACATTACTGTTCTAAAAAAAAACTGTTGTTGCCAATCGGGAAAATACATTTTTAAAAAAAACATTTACCTTCAGGTATCCTGACGTTCTTTTGACCTCAGAACATTAAGAACTTATACTTTAAAAAATTAAATCTGTACAGTTAAAGTTTATAGTTCAAAAGTTTTTAACTGTCATATAGATTCACCATCATTTTCTATTCTTTTTCGGTGTCCTAGTTTTAGTAATATGCGGCGCGTTGTTATCGTTATCCCCAGCAACACTAATGTCATCATCATCGTCCTCCTCTGATTCAGCTTGATGCCATGACTTTAATTGGCTCAGATGAGCTGTCATACTAAATGTCCTTTCACCTTCTCGTCTAATTGAGTTACTCTATAGGTATCACTTGGTAAAACTTCTGTAACTACCAAAGGTCCTCAATACTTTTGTCGTGTTTTGGTTGATTCTCCAGTTGATTTAGGTACTCTTGTCATAACTACTATTTCTCCTTGTTCAAATGTTAAAGAATTGCTTTTCTTTTTGTCTTAATTTGCTTTCATTTTCATCTGCATATCTTCAGTTCTTTTTCTTTAACTTCTTCCTTTTCAGATTTTCTCTTTTACCGGTAATTGCTTTCTTAGGAGATCTGTCTATTCCCACATTTATCTTATATTGCTTTACAGATGGATTTACAGCTTCCCGGGTTTATTTCCTTTTGCAATATCTTTCTCCAGTTGTCTTTTTTTTTTTTTTTTTTGTTTCTCAACAAACTTCTTTCCTATTAATTTTGTTTCTTCACCAGCTAAATTATCTACCACAGTTTCTTTTTGTGAACTTTTTTCTTTCCCTATATTAATCTCTTTCTCAAATGCTGTAATTTTACAATTCTTGCTATATTTCTTAAGCTTTTGATTATAATGCCTTTAATATCATTGATAATCATTGAATATCATTGAATAGACGTGCATTCTTTAATATCATTGATATCATCACTCCTAGTTTCTTCTTTAGGATATCACTATGTTATGTTCTTCACTTGTATTCTGTTTAATGATTTTCTTTGAAGTCCTTTTTAGTGACTTTTACAGTATTTGGATTTTCAAACTTTCCATCATAGTCCAGAGTTGCTACGTTTTCATCACTGTTAGCTGATTCTGGACAGGAATCTTCATCATTTAAATTAAAATTGTCTTCTGATCCACTTTCATGCTTAACTCTTCAGCTTCAACTAATTCTGCTACTTTCACTCTACCAATACATTGATTCTCTTTCAAAATTAATTTTTGATCGCTGTAGTTAGTGACTGGTATCACTGTTTCTCCCTGTATTACTTCCAATAATGAGCCCAACTCATCTTCTGATCCACGTATTAAAACATAACTGTTATTTACTTCATCAGTTTTTAAATTTCACGAAATGAACAGTATTACTTTCGATTTCAGTTTCTTGGGAAGCCTTCAATTTAATTCGTGGAGTGGTGATATCATTTTGTAATTGTGAAAATGGACAATCATTAGCATAGCATATATGCAAGGTATTACCTATCTTGGTGTATGCAATAGGTGGTAAATCAGTCCATGTTCAACCAACTAATAAGTCGCATGGTTGCGTTTCATCTCCTACATTTAGAACTGTAATGTCCTTTTCTTCCACATTATCAGTCTCTAAATTAACAGTTACTTTTCCCAATGTTCTAGCGGCTGGTTTACTCTGGTTCCCAAAGCCAAACAATCATTTTTTAATTGATTACTCTGGTTCCCAAAGTCAAACAATTCCTCCACATCAGGTTTTATAATAAGATTCAGTTTCTTAGCCACAGACTGTTTCAATAAACACGAACTAGAACCCGTATCTATGATTGCAGTAATTTCGTAATTTCTTCTCCATTATTGATGTGAGCATACTTTAAATATACAGTTCGTGAAACACCTGAATTCTGGTTCACGGATAAATTATTTTTAACATTTGTCAAGTCTGAACTCTTAGACATACACTTTTTAAAATTATGACTCTTTTCATTACATTTCCTGCAAATAATTTCTTTTTTAGGTTGAGGACAATTCGTCGCTATATGTCCATAATAATTACAATTGAAGCATTTCGGCTCACCCTTTCCATTGCAGATACCAGAATTATATTCCATTTTCCTATCGTCTATTTTATAAAATTTATCTCTCAAACTGCATTTATTATCAAAACTGTTTTAAAAACTAACTTTGAAATTACCATCTGTCTGCATAGAATCATTAAAATTTCTGGATCTTGAATACTGATTATAGAATCCCTCAGAAAATTTAGAACCAAATTTAGGCTTAGGATTATGCCTAAAAGTTTTGTTTTCTGCTTGAAGTAATTTTATCCCTATCCAAATATTTTCATATTCATCTAGTTTTTCAGCCAACTCTTCAGGATTAATGAATTTAGACCAATCATCAATGAAATGATCTCATATAGCAGCGGGGACCCTTCCTTTAATTGATCCATGATAATAAGCTATTTTAAAGAGTTAAAATCTGTTACATTTAATCCAGTAAGCCATTCTTCAAAATAGTTTTTTAACTCAAACGTGAAATCTCTCCACGTATTATGTAATGTTTTAATATGATCAACGAACTTCTGGCAAAACTGTTTAGGGCTTAACTTAAATTTTCTCAGTAGCAGTTGTTTAACATGCTTATAGTCATTAGCTTTTTCTTCTGATTCACAGAAATTAATTGAGTTATTTCATAAGGCAATAGACCCAAAGCTAGCCCAATACATTGTGCCTGTCTCTCAAATAAGACTAAATAAAAACTTATATCACCTTCATTCAAATCATACTTATGCATTAATTTACTCATATCACAAATATTACTTCTACTAACATTAGAAGGAACAGAATCATTTACATTACTACTTCTTTTTTCCGCTTCTATTTTCAATTTTTCAAGTTCAAATGTTCTTTGCTTATCTTTTTCTTTTTCTAAAATTTCTAACTTTTTCCTGTCTAAACGATCATTTGTAATTATATCTAGCATTTGTTTAGTAAAGTCTTCATTATAGTTCTTACTATTCAAAATCACATCCCTTAAGCCTACAATTTTAATATCAAAAGGGACATCTACATCAAGTTCAAAGGCAAGTTCTTTAAGTCACATTTCTTGCCCCTTGCCTAATAAGCCATCTTAGACTTCTATAATTTTCATATAATAATACAAAAATTATACTTAAGTTCTTTCTGTTTAGTACTTAAACATAACATAAACAGTTTATAAATGCACGTACCTCTCTACCTTCAGTTTTGGTGAGCTTCTGCATTCAGTTTAGGCTTAACGTACATAAAGGCAATGTGTTGTTAAATCCTAGGTAATAATTCTAGTTACTCCCACTTCTGAAATGTTGGCAATTACTTCCTTTATTCAAAAACATTTCTGTCAAACATTAATTGTTAGGTACTTGCTTTATTCAGAAACATTGCCATCAGACATTACCGTTCTAAAAAAAACTGTTGTTGCCAATCGGGAAAATACATTTTAAAAAAATGTTTACATTTGCCAGTACCTTTTTACAGCATCTTCATTGTTGAATTAAACAATAAAATGTTGGTTTTCAATGCTAAAAATCCTGAATAGCTCACTTTTCAAGTAAAAAATTCTTTCAAGTAGTGTTAATACCTTGAAGTTACATAATAGGTTGTACAGACAAAAAGTAAATAGGCTAACTATTTTGGTTAAATAGGACTAATGACAAAGTTACTCTAACAAATCGTTAAGTTAAAAATAGTTAAAAATATAAATAATTTTAGTTAAAAATATAAATATTTTTAATAGGTAAAAGTTAATAAAATTGTATAAAAGGAATGAAATTTTCATATATATCAATACAAAATAGTATTAAAATAACTATGCTAAAGAAATGTTATTTCATTGCCCAATAGCTTCATAATTTAACAAACTCCTCTGGTGACTCAATTAATTACAAGTGTAAATGTGTAAAATAAAGAACTGTATAACTGCTTTAACTTTTCAAATTTTTGAAAGTCAGTGTTTACTGAACATAGATTCACAAGAAGTCCTTTTTCAGTTTGGATACAAATCCTTTGACAAGTTATTGCACATTCAGCTATTATGCAAGCAGAATTGTTCCAGATTAGATCATTGAGTTCCAGGATGACAAGATTTGAACTAAACACATCTGGTCTGTTTGAAGTTTGAAAGGATTTGTTTCTTGAAAAGAATAATGTTATTATTAAATCTAAATTAACAAATTTTCTATAAGGGGGATTTCTTTCTTTTTTCAGTTTTGACTAATTCGGTGAGGTGAAAATACAGTGTCATATAGTTTTCCTTGTATATGGTCCATGTATAGCTTTTCTTGTAAATGGCTTGATAACCTATAAGATATTTTCAGTCCCTGTAGGTAGATATACAGGTTGACCCAACAGTCCGTTAACATTTGAAAATTCAATAATTCACAGAATAATGCCGGTAAAGAGTTAAAAATTGACACCCATGCTTGAAATGACAAGGGGCTTTATTGAAAACAAAAAAAGGCCAACATATGAGACTAGGCAGCAAAATATCAGTGAAGTCACATGAAAATCATGTATGAAATGAACTGTAGTGAAAATGAGAATCAGTCCCTTCATGACTTTGTCACTTTTCTATCCTAGCCTCTGGGTGTTGGTCATGGTGAAATGTGGATTTGTCACATCAGTCATGATCAGACCCTTTTTCTTTGAAGAAATGGGTGGTTCTGCTGTTCAAATTGTCAGTATCACAGTTAGGAGGTGGGCTGATATGTTACAGAATGGCATCATCCCTAGTCTGGCTGATAAACACCTGTTGGAGGGTATGGCTTTTATGCAGGATGGCACTCCACCCTATATTTTTATACAATTGAAAGATCTCTTTCACACATCGTTTGGTGAGGATTGCATGCTGAGACTATAACTGCATATAGTATGGGTCATACAAATCTGTCATTCTTAGAAACATGAGAAAAGTAGTATTATATTTGCACGCATACAAACAACTGATTGCTGAAGTCAAACTGACTATGTTCAAGACTGAATCTTCTAAAGTATATTGCTAATTCATCCATCAGTGTAAAAAGACTTCTACAAGAATAATGTGTCGGAAACAAAAATTTTTGAGAAGACATTGCTATAGAGAATTGTTTTTATTCCTTTGTACACAAATCCTTTTAGTTATGAACTTTACCAATTAAATTCATAGAAATTATTTATTATGTGTGTATTATCCTGTCGACTATGAAATTATCGCCAAGCAAGCAATTAAGCACAGCATTTTGAAAAAAATTATTACAATTTGAGATCTGTCTTCTAGAGCAGCTGTCGCCAACCTTTAGAACTTCATGGACCACTAAATGTATAATTTCCTATTTGGCAGATCACTAATATGAGTCTAGGAAAAAAAGGGTAAATACATTTATATAATAAATAATCAGAGAACTTTTATCTTATTAATATGAAATGCACCCATTAAAGGTAACAGAGTTATAGAGTAACTATTTAAAGAAATAAAAAATTTAGGTTTATTTAAATATTTCTCATTTTTTGTGGGAATTTGTTCCTACTTGTTTGAAATCAGTTTGTGGATTTTTGGTTCTAGTGATATCACTGAGAGACGAAGAGCCACGTTTATTTCAAGCCGAGATCTGTACCAAGTTGTAACAGCTGTTGCAGAAGAAAATGTCTTTTCACACAAATATATTACTGAAAATTGAATTAAAATTTTCATAGCTTTTCCACTTAGTGATGGGTATTCATTTTTTATAGAGAGGCAATGAAGAAGTCTTTTAAAAAGAGGACTAGAATTTAGTTTTTAAACTGTCTCACAAGACAGATCTATCTAGCTTTTGTTTTCATTCATGCTTAATTTGCTATCCTCAGTGTTTGCTGAAAATGAACCTCTATTATCCATGCCTAGGATCTTCTAGCTTTAGGTAATAAAAACCAAAACATTCTGTCAGTGACTGGAAATGCTATTGAATAATGGATACCACTTTCTGGTTGAGATCGTTCTCTCATATTTTCATTAAAATTTATGAGCAATTGTAGATTTCCTTCTACAGTGTTTGTCACAGTGATATTTTTTGAAAAGCATCTATTTTACTCATACTGTAAATATGTGCTTAAGTTCTCCTTGCATATGTTTAGTTCGGCTAACAGAGAAAAACCATCTGCCAGATGGCTACCCACTCAAATCGTCAGACAAGAGTTCTTAAAATTCCGGATTATTTTGCTGCTGAAAAATAATTTGATTTCTTCATGCAGGACGAACAGTCATGTCAGTATTTTGCCCCTCAAAGCCCTCTCACCTCAGTGTGAAGAAGAAGGTGCGTATACTGGGAACCCATTTCTTCACAAAGTGTTTAAAATAGACGAGAATTAAGCACTTTCTAATTTCATTTGTGATATTAATAACATCTGGCAATATTTAGTATAGTTCTGGGGACATTTTTTTTCACCACAAGAGCCTCACTATGTGTAATGCATTATGTAGACAGAAAGTCTTGGGGACTAACATTTTTCGTCTTTGCGACAACTCCTGAGCGATATCCAGTCATGTTTAGTCATTTCTTCAATTTTCAGTTTTAACAGTTTAGCAGACTTATTGCTTTCAGTTAAGAATTACTTTCAGTTTCTGTACAGCTTTTTTTCTCGAAACCTCTACACTGGCTTGCAATATGCAAGGCTTAAAATAATTCTTTTCTGATCGTGTATGGCCTTTTCTTTTTCTGTATTTGAAGTGCTAGCAGATAGAAAGCCTTTGATAGGGACTTATGTTAAACATATTTTTACGATACCTACTGATTTTTGCATATTTTCACACATTTTTTTGAAAATATTCAAGTAATTTCTTAGCGAATTCTGGTTGTTTTGATTTCAAGTGTTTTTCAAGTTTTGAAGGTTTTATGGTATCATTAAATAAACTCTGAGAACAGGTAAATACCAAAAGGCTGCGGATTCAGCTAACTACCAGGTTCTGGAATAAATCCAAATTTCAATTAGTCTGAATTGCATTTTCTTGTTATTTTGAGTTTTTTCCCATTGTGTCTCCAGTTTGAACGTTCTTTCTAATGCTGTCTGACCGTGAGGAAGAATGTGGATGCTTTGATTCATTGATGAAGTAATAGTATTTTCATTAGTTATTCAATCTTTAGTTTTACTAAAGAAATGCAAAATATTCGCTTGCTTTTTCTCACTCATCTGTGCATCTATTATGTATTGTATTTGAATCTGAAAACCATAAAAAAATTTAAGAAAATTATTAATAAGTGAAAATGTCAGTAAAAAAGTGCATAAATTATGTCCTAATTCTTCTGCGGACCATCAAAATTTTTCACGGACCACCGGTTGCCTACTGTGATTCTAGAGAACAACAAGCAGAAGATTATTTTCAAAGTTATGAAGTCCTACTATCAAAAATGTGCTTATTCATGGGCATAGTACAACCATCTGAACTTGGCCTACAAAATGGTAATAAATTGGAACAACTACCTGTGGGAAGTATATATTCATATCATTCTAAACAAAGCTTCTGCTAAAATGGGAGGCCATAACAAAATAGTAGAAATTGATGGAAACCTTTTAATGAAGTGCAAAGCAAAAAGGATCAAATTGTAACTACTTCCTAATCTAAAGTGTTATCTAAATATATTATAAATATGTTCGATGTATCTATTGTATTTTATAATTTTTAATGCGTTATTGCCTATTAAAAGTTTTGAAGTTAATATTAATTGAGTGTTAAATGTAATTCATAATTTAATAAACTTTATAGAATGGAAGATGAATGTAAAACACTATAGAAATATTATATTTATGTCACTGTAAAGCCATCTTATTTTTTCAAAGTAGAAATCTTAAAAAATTAACCATGCTTTTCCTATAATCATACCTCTTAAATAAGTGCTGGATGTAGTGATTACCACAGCACAGGAACACAAGAAAGATATGCCTGTAATTCTTTATACACCTTTCACGAACACAGATTTTAAAGGCAACTCAAGAAGAGGACCATTTTTTTCATTAGAGTTATTAGAATCTTGAAAAATTAACCATGCATGCCTTCTCTGGGAATTAAACCCAAGACCTTTGAGTTGCAAGCTCGATATACTGTCTGGTAGACTAGAATGACTTAAGAAATGTCTTTAAACCTTTATATCATCGATAGGATTCTATGGAATAGCCCTGGATTTTAGAGCAGTATCCGTTTTCAGAAAAGTTCCAAATTCTCTTGTCTATAGGAAGTTTTTTCAAGCAGTGCAAAAAGGAAAAATGCTGGTGATAGTATTTTGTAAAAATATTTGGCTGAACAGCATTGCCCAAACTTTTATTCATTTGGCTTGAAGCAAATTAATTATCTTTCATATAGCCTAGAGCTAGCACCAAATGATTTTCACTTTTTTCTGCTTATGAAATAGACAGTAAATTTCTTTAAGAGAACTTTTATATACAAATTTCTGCTCTATTATGACAAATGTCTTATAAATTTTAAGAATTATATAAAAATAATAGTTCAAAGAAGGAAAATCTATCAGTATTAATTTTGTTTCAATCTTAGTCTGTTTTTTTCCTCCTACATAATTAAACAAGACTTGTATAAAATTGTGCTTCATAATGATTATGATTAATTAGTATGATTTTATTAGTTGTAAGTGAAACTTTGACAGAGATTATAAATTGGCTTGGCTGCATGTTTTCATAATTTTCCTCATTTGAAACAAATATGAGACAGTTTCCCAAAAAAGTGTCTGTTTATGCAGACAGTGCTTTGTGTGTTTTTCTATATTCAGTTAAACAAACAAAGCTATTGCAGTGTTACTGCTAGGGCTTTGTTTATGCAAAAAAATACTGTTCATTTTTATGTATCTATATAGTTGCTAAAAATTTCAACTTTTACTCTCCTGTAAATCACACTATTTTTAGACAAATATTTAGAATTTTCATGATTTTTCATGAATTTATTTTTTTAAATGCTTAAACTTTCTTATAACAATAATTCTTAAATCTATATTTGCATATCAATTGAATCACTAGTCATTTGCAAAGAATGAATTAAAATTTCCTTTCATGTTTTCATTTTAATATGAAAATGCTCAGAAAATGTTATAATTTTTCTATTTAAATAAGGAATCTAGTACATGTTACTGCATGTTCTGGTAATTTGTTCTGGATTTAGTTTCAAAGGAGGTTTTTCAGGCAGTTTGCCAAGTATAGCATGAATGTGTGTCAACACCCCCCTCAAAAAAGCATATTTTTCCTTAGGTAGCCACTGCATACTTTACAGTAATCAATTAAACAAGTAAATATGTAGGCTAATTTTTAAGTAAGGTGTCTTTGTAAATGCCATTTGAAATTCCACATGTACATGAGAAAGTGTGTGCATGCAAGTTTCCAGCATTTTTTGCACAGAATCCAACACCATTTGCATTTATGGCATCAGTTTTTACATTTCGTAGTGTGAGGCTAAAATGCGTAAAAATATCAAGTGTTCTGCCAACTCTTTAAAGTGAGAAACATGAAAGCTGTGGATATACAGATATGTAATGAAGTGTATGGTGACAATCAGGACTGGCACTAGGCCTTTTTGCCACTTCAGTGCAAATTCTACCCTCCAGTTCCTAAATTGTAAAAATTTTGCCTTCCTTAAATTCTGCCGCCTAACACAGTTGCATCAGGTGCACCGGCCCTGGTGACAGTGCTGTGATTGACAGTAAAGTGGAAAAGTAGGTGAGATTGTTCAATGAATACTGGAAAAAAGTCCATGGCGAATCACACTATGGTAAGCACTGATAATTTAGTGCAAGCAGTTGAGACCAAATTCATGCAAGTAGAAAATTTGAGTAAATGGCATGGATACATTAAAACCATTGATAGGAAAACAAATAACCATAAATAACTGGCTGTTTTGTGTGCAGAATTCTCTGAGGAGGGTATCCAGTTTGTTACAATTGAGTTTACAGATTAAAATGGCAAGGAAATTATGCAGAAAAATAGAGAATTGTGTCTTAATTCAGGAATACTGCAAAATTAACCCTTTTGTATTTAACCCTAACGTATTAACCCTGCTTAACCCTCTAAGCTGCAAGAATATTTTTTGTGATATCTGTAAGAATGTAAATATGCATGCATATTGAAATATGTCAACGAAATTTAAGACAATAATATCAAAAGAAAATAGATCCAGGTATTAAATAAATACCAGGAGAGTTTTTACATTAAAATAAAAAAAATACTTCGTTCTCATAGTAGTTTTGGGAAATTTGTGCTTTCTTAGCGAAAATCCTGGCTGCTCAGAGGGTTAAAAAGTAACCTTTTCTTTATTTAAACTACTGAATTTTTCAGCCTTTTAAAGATAAAATAGAAATTTGCAAAAAATAGGTTAGCTGTAATGCACCTATATTTAGTTTTATAGTTTTGCACCCAATTCCTCAGGAATGTTTTAGATGAAAATCAAATTCTGAAATATATTTCTTAAGCTCCCGTATGGTACGATAAGTTGTTTTCTATTCAGTAAGCAAACTTTATATTAATAGTTGGAGATTCCAGTTAAGAATAGAAAATAATTATAATTTTAAAACTGTCTGTTTTTTAGTGTAATTGATTCCTGCTTATTATTTTAAAATGCTTAATAAGTTATATGCTTACAGATATCTTCTATTTTATTTTTAGGTAATGGGCCCATAATTTGATTTTTCATTTAATATTTTACAGCTTTTCTTTAGTGCAATGTTTTCAAGCAATACATATATCTATTTCTTTATTGGTATTTCACTAATTCCTGGTTTATGGATAGACTTAAATTATCAAAATATGAGGTTTTATTTCAGATTTCCCAGACACTGCAGCTAAATGCTACTTTTGATTCAGATTTTGGTGACTTGATTCATTGGATTCAGATTTGATGACTTAACCTTTTTTATACTTTTTTTTAATGCATTAGAATTTCTTTCTGTTGAAACTGTCAAATAAATTGTTCCATTCTTTCTCCATTAAAATTAAATAACTTTTCTATTTGTTTTTATTTATAAAATGAAACCTTCTAGAAATTTACTTTTAGTATAATATAAATTTCAGAATAATCTGTGACTAAATTTAATCCTTAAACTGACAAAGAATTTTCGTGGCTTTCATTTTGTTTTTGAATTTTTTATTAACTTTTATCATTGTAGTAACAGTTGAACTTGTGAATTTTATTTTCATGATATTATAAATTGTGTTATTATTAATTTTTTATTTCCTCTTTTAGCTGTTCAAATGCCCCAACTTGAAGGTGTTATCTCTGAAATACAATTTTTTGGAAGAGTTACCACCAGATGTTGGTAAACTTCAGAAGCTTGAATACTTGGCCTTGACTAATAACAGACTTCAGAATTCATCTATTCCGTACACTTTGTCTTTTTGTACCTCTCTAAGAGTTTTATTGCTTGATAATAATCTGCTTGATGCTTTGCCTGGTTTCTTATTGGTGATACCAAATTTAACTACTGTTCATCGTCATGGTAACCATAACTATTTTAAGGCTACATTCATGTGGTATCACACAGATGTGAATGAAAGAATTCTTGCAGTACCTGGATGTTCACCATGTGTGCATGAATTACAGACTCTGAAGATGCTATCTGCAACAGCGATTATTGCAGCTAAAATTAACTATTTTGCTGGTTCATATGTTCCTTCAATGCTCATAGATTACATATGCAGTATTTATTTTGACTTCAATGTGTGTTACAAGTGCTTTTCTGCAAATCTAAAATCTAGACCAGGTATTTATCTTAATCTATTTTTAATTTTGTCATTTCTACCCCCCTCCTTTTATGTATCCACACTAATTATTATATAATAAAATATAAACTATTGAGTGGTATTTAATGCAGGAATAAGAATGAAGTAGCAGAAAATTATTGCTTAGAGCTTGCTGCATGTGAAATTTTTAAAAATATATGATTTACTGAGCATACTTTTGGAAAATACTTATCAAAAAATTAAATTACTGAAGAAAACAAGTAAAACATGTGCGACTTCTTTAATTTTTTAGTCACCATAACTGAAAGTACTTAACTGAAAGTGCTAATGATATATCGTTTTGTTGAAACAGAATATTTTGAAAAAGAAAATATTTTTTCATTGTATTAATTACAAATTATATGCTCTTATAATTAATTATATTATATTGTAATGTCCTTGGATTTTGTAACATTTCATTTTACAATTAAAATAATACTAAACAATAATTTTTGACTTATTTTCTGTATCTCAATGCTAATTGTGACAACTTCTGACACAATGCTAATTGTGTTTTTGTCTGGGATTTGATATTTAAGGTGAAAATGTCAGTGAAATTGAAAAATAACAATTTTCAAATTAGTTAAAAATTTAAATGCCTAAAACTTCAGTTTTAGATTACAATTTGATTAAAGTTTTTGGGCCTCATTAGGCAGTTGATTGCCAAATTGCCAAGCTTCTCAAGTATCTCTGCATTTAATTAATATTTTCATATGTTGCAAAATGTATTTATCATAAAATTAGGAAATAAATAGAAAGATAAGTAACCCTATTTTTTTTAAGTTTCTAGTAAAATTAATTGTAATTAACTAACATTTGTAACAGGAACAAACCATTCACATTCTATAGCTATAGCATTATTCTTGATTAAGTATATTTCCAGATATCTTCAGTGCTTAAACTAATAGACAATTTTAGCTGTCCGATTTGTGTTGAATGTATCAAAATTTGTACAAATTGCTTTATTTTATTTTAGGAGACTATTTAGCTGTCATTCAGTGTAATTAACTGTGAAAGAATACTATGCTTCACTCAATTATTATAAACTTATACATCAGAATTATCATTTTCAGTAAATTATACATCAGAATTATCATTTTCAGTAAATTTATACCACTAACTGCATCAAATGTGTGAAATTGTTTCTGTTTCAGATTTGGCAGTTTTTTATAATTATAATGTCACAGTATTCAAGCAGTTTCTGTTGAATTAACTTTCTTATTGAATTTAAAAATAAATTTGGGAAAATTTGGAGTAAGGTCTGATAATGTATTTTGGGAGGGGGAGGAAAGAATATGTTTCTTCAGTAATACTCTTGGTTATAATTAAACTTTCTGAGAAATATTTTACTAGTCATAAACATCTTCTTTCTTATCTGCACCAGTATTTAACTCCTTTTTAATTTAAATTCTTTCAGTCTCAATGATATTTATTTTAGTTTTGTCTAAATAGGTATTAAAATATAAAAGATAATGATAAAGTTAAAAAAGGAGGGGAGGTTTTTAACACATTCAAGGGAACAAAGATAATATAATCTGTGTAGTGGCCACAGTGAGTTTTTAAGATCAGGTATGTTGGTGGACTAAAGTTGCAATCTCTATCTGTAAACAGAAAATTTCTTCCATTAGGAATGCAGCTTTGCTAGTAGCTGGCCTTCACTTAAAGAGTAATGAATTCGCTGCTGAAGTTGCCTATACTACTTGCAAATGTTCCCAAACAATGGATAATTTCTGTACTGTCTAAGGAACTGATACTAAATGCAGATCGAGATTAAAGAAATTGTGACACATAAAAAGACTTTTGTTGTTTTTTATGAAGCCAGAGTAACAGTTGTGCTGTTTCCTTGTAATAGTCTTAAACTTGGTTTTATTTTTGCATCAGATTTATTAATTCAATACATAATCAAGAATTGCAGAATTATAATTATATGATCCTTTTTCAATAACTATGTATCTCAGTTCTTTTTTCAATAACAAAATTTATCCTTTTTCATAACCATATATGTTTAAAATTAGGTAAAAAAAAAAAAAAGCCAACTTAGATTGTCACAGCTTTAAAAAAGATTTTATCTGTTATAAATTTGATTAAGCCAGCCATTCAACTCATTTTTTAAAATGAATCACATTGCACCCTTCTTGTGCTTGATATTCTAATTATTTGTTGTAATTTTTTATTTTAGCACTACTGTTTACTTGCCTCTCTGTATGAAATCATACCTCTCTGCTAATAAGAAAATAACTTCATTTTACTGTAATATAAATCCCTCTCTCAAGGTTTATTTTATTTGAAATTGATTGCTGTTGATAGATGCTTTTCTATCATACTAAAATGATAAAGCTTTTAAAATATTTCTCATCATGAAAGACATTCTGCTCTTAGAAATAACCATAAAAACCTTGTTTTCATCCCAGTCATTTTTTTCTCACCTATCAGTAAAATTTGTAGATTAATTCTTAATGATCCCTTTTTTTATTTTAATTCTTGAAGAATTGATATTTCTTCTGAATGTGGTTTGATATTAGTCAATCTAAATGAGTTAAAATTTTGCATCAAAGAACAGGAATTAAATGTTCCAAGAGAAGAATTAAACAAATCTTCAATTGTTAATCATAGTTGATCATTTAATCACAAATTTGACTTCCTGAAAATTATCTACAAAACTTCTTCATTTGGTGAACTGCATTTTCTTTGAAGGCCTTTCACATTCATAAAAATTTATCTCCTTTAGTAAACGAATTCACTGAAGTTGATATACACTTCTTTCCAGTCCTCTCAAAATTTTAATGTCTGCCTGAGACTTTTTTGCTTCTAAAAAAAAAAAAAAAAAAAGGATTCTGTGTAAAATTGTTTTGAAATTAGTAGATTATCATCTAAATTTTGGTCTAATTTGAAATTCTTCTAGTTAGAATCGTGTATGTAATAAACATTTAGGAACTAATACCCAAGAAACTTCATATTCTTCAGAATATTTTTTAATGAAGGTACTTCATATTTCATTATCACGAATTCTGAAACTGTTTATTTACTTTCTTACAGAATATTTTTGAATGAAGGTACTTCATATTTCATTATCACGAATTCTGAAACTGTTTATTTACTTTCTTAGGATATAAAGTATATACCTTCAAGAATCCTTACCTAGGAAACACATGTGTGCCTTTTCAACATTGGGCATGCAGTCTGCAGTGTGCTGAAGCTATTGAAGTGCCAGCCAGAGAAGAACAGCTTCTAACTGCAATGCAGCAAGACAGAGAATATTACCAAAAAATACAAGAAGCGATGAATTCTACTCTATACCCACAAAAAAACACTATTATTAATCTCTGTTGCATTCTGTGATCAATACGTCTATATATATTTGTTTTTATAATTTATTATATGTGTATCAATGTATATGTGCAATTATATATAGGATTTAGATATTGTTATTAAATTACCAAAATATATGTAATATACTTAAAAACTTTTAAACAGTACTTTATCTTCATGTATTTGTGTAGTTGCAATATATGAATATATTAAAATTTGCCATTTTAAATTTATATTTTAGTGAATTATACAGAAGTTCTAATAAATGCATTTGAAAAAGATATGCATCATTTTATTTAAAGAATAAAATAATTTTGTGGAATAATAATTTCATAACAGAGTGAAAAATTAAAAGAATATGTTTATTATATGTAATAAAAACTGTAAATTTTAGTGAACACAGCTTGCAATATTTAACATATACAAAATTAAATATTCAAAAGCTCAGTTTATTTACTGTATCACAATTTGTTAAAAAAAAGTTTAACATGAGATTAGTTTGAGAAAATAGAATGTATTCCTTCCTTTCTCCTCTCTGTTGTCTTAATTATTACCTTATACAATTTTTTATTGACTTGTGCAATTTTTGATTCCTTTAATCCTGAGCTAAATACTGTAGACTTTCAAGTGCATGGAAAAGAAATGTTTCTCTTTTTAATTATTACTGAAAAATAAATTAATAGATGATGCAGAAATCTGTCCGAATAGATTTCTGCAAAATAATATGTTCAAGAATGAACATTTTCTTTTTGTTTGTTAACATATTTACAGCTAATAATATTTTTCACCTTCCTGATATGAAAAAGTTGGTTATCTGCAGACTTCTGCTTTTAAAAATCTTGCTTCTTAAAAAACAAATTATCCATTGAATTTTGCTAGTTGTTGAAAATACTAAAGCAACAAGAATTTGCATAAGTTGCATAAATGTGCAGGACTAGTTTCAAACTCCTGCAGTTGAAGATTTTATTTAACCTCCAAAACTAGTCCAGCAAATTTATGCAACTTAATTGATTCTTATTGCTTTAGTATCTTCAACACTTGCCGTTTGACTTGTTATTTTAATTAATAGTTTATTTGGATTTGTTCTATTTCTGCAAAATTGCAATGTAAAACACCAGGCAAAATGTAAAAACTGTAGACTCTGTTATAGTAAATTTCACATCATTATTTTAGGAAGAAGGACATCGTAGTGCCTTTCTTTCCAAAAATAATGTTCAGAATCAGTACCGTCTGATAAGGGTTATTTTTTGGGGAGCTGCATCAAATATTTTATGCTTAAATTTTTTTCTCCATACAATTTAACAATAGTTCACTATTTTTTTTTCCCACATTTGTGGCACATTTGAAAATATTACCTATTAGTGCCATCTGTATTAAATAATCTAATATTATTATTTTTACTTTGAAGGATCACTTCAAATACCTAGATAAGTGTTTCTGAACATGTAGGTTGCTACCCCAATTGGAGTCACAAAAATGTAATTCAGATACATGAATTAATTAAATTTATGTTCATTAGAGATAATATATATATATATAAACTTTTCTAATAATAAATTATATATATATCAAAAAGGAAATGTCAGAACTAAATTATAAGAAGTTTTTGTTGCTTCTATATGAAGTTTTAACCATTTCTTCTACAGGTAAGGAATTACCAAATAGAGCACATGTAAATTTAATGAAACCTTAAATTTTACTGAAATCTTAACTGAAAATTAATATGAGCAAAGATAAACTTAAAAAAAATTTTTTACAGAACATCACACAAAGCAAAATAACATTTTATTAATTTCCTCTGTTTGACACTTCAAACAGAACTTGTCAAGAGAAAAGTGTTTTGAAGCTTTAAACCAAGTTGATGAATGAGTTCCGAATACATATTTGTTCCTCTGAATCATTTGAGACTCAAAACCGCATTTTAGTTTCAAATCTTCTCTTTAAAACAACATTTTAGTAGTTCTCAAATGTTTAGATCTTTTCCCTATGTGTATTCGTACCCAAATGAAACCAGAAATTATACACAAATGCCAAGTAATCTAAAATATATAAAAATTTTTAGAGAAAACTAGAAAAGGTCTAAAAACCTATAAAAGACCAAACTAAATAATTACATAAACTAAATCACATCAAGAGAAAAGAGGAAAATCATGCATCAAGAATTAAATAATCATTTTTTTTTAGCCCAGAAATGCTATTAATCTCGTTTTGGAATTTTGCATTGATTCACTTTTCAAACTGTTGCCACCAAATATTAAGCAGTGTAGTTTATACACAGTGCCAGTTTAAAATATGTATCTATATGGTAGGCTTCAGAATGTGTTATGTTTTATTTTCAAAGGATTATCCTGGAAAAATAAATGGTTATTTTAAGATTTTATTTATATTAAACAGTCTTCATAAATAATTTAGCAGATAAAGCACCAAGACCAAATACAAATTTTTGATAATATGTCTGGATTTTGAAAGTATCTTAATGGAATCTGCTTATGCAATGTACACTGTGCAAGGAAAAAAAAAAAAATGTCGAAGTTTTAGCTCCTCAATGTTAATTGAATTTGGCATATATTTATTAATATCTCTTTTTTATTAAACCTTTTTGATTTTTTCCTTTCACATTTCGAAATTTAGGTTCATTCCAAATAAAATTCACCTATTTTTTGTGTTTTATTTTTTAAATTTCTATTTTTAAATAATTTTTATAAATTTTTCAAAAAAATTTTTGAATTATAACCTATAAAATTTTTACCATCATATTAAAGTAGGTGTAGTTCTAAGCATATCTGCAAAAAATTAGAATTTTTTAAGATATACAGGAATTTACATATTTTCGTGTTTTTAAATTTGGCATCCTTTTTTTTTTTTTTTTTTTTTTTTTTTTTTGAGCGATAGTAACGCTAAATGTGGTTTATGAATTTTGATTACAGTGAATCGCCACAGCTATTTTTAAACTTAAATTTCAAACAAACTTTTACGGAGAATTAATTATATGAATTTTTGTCCCTCAGTGATGCGTAATAAATTATTAATACTATATGAAAAGCTATTTTTTTTAATTTATAGATGATATTATTTTAATTTCTTTTTTTCCTACCTTTTTTTTTAAAAATAATTTTAAATGTAAAGAGTAAATTTTTACCTTCGCTGTGTTATCGCCTGCTACTTTACTTTGACTGCATTTAAATTGAATTGTCTAAAACTGAGAAAGTTTGTTTTAATGTTTATTTTCACAATGTTTTTAAGCAAACAGGACGTTGATAGTTTGGGTCATGTCTCAGCTTTAAAAATTATATGTAAGTATAAATATTTACATTAATCCTCTTCGAAAGAATGTTTTAAGTAGCTAATTTTCTCTCGTGTTATAGATTGTTTAAAAAACATAATCTTTAATATGATTTTGATTGTTTGTAGTCGATATAATAATCAGTTCACTCAATGGTACAGAATAAACATTGCTGGAGTGTTTTATTTCTTTGTCATTTAACAAAAAATCTTTTAATTAAAATATTTATCCTTTGGACTTTGCTTTAAACTTTATTTATAGTTAAAATGCCTAGAAAATGAAAAGCTGTCTTCAACTGAAACGCAGTTGATGTAATTGATATTTTTTTAAAAAAAAATAACAATAATGTAAAATTTATGGAAGTGTAATAATCTAAAAATCTTAATTTTCTTGTGGTGAGGACTGAAAATAAATGTAGAATGAAAGAAGATAATTAGGGAGAAAAGTAAGCAAAAAATTGAAAGAGAATTTGGCTGTTAGAAATATCAAGGTGTTTCAAAAAGTTGGATGCTTTTGAATGATGTGAAATGCACAGCTCTCTGATGCACGTGAAGTAAGATATAAGGAAAGGAATGTACAGAATGGGCAATATTCGTGTCATTATTTCTGCCAGACGAATTATCGAAGAAAGTTGGTTTTTGTTCCGTAGGATACGTGTAATAGGAGAGAATGGCCAGGTCGCCGTCAACAAAGGCACTTCCAGCCAGGTAGACAATTTTACGAGAGGTATAATGATCAGACTGAGAAGGGCGGGTTGGACCTTACGTCAAATCACAGCTGATACCCACATGGATGCGAGCACGGTGCATCAGCTATGGCGAACATGGTTGGAACAAGGAAACGTGGGAAGAAGGAATGCAGGTGCAGCCAGAGTGGCGTCAACACGCATGGATCATGGACCTTATAAGAAATAGACTAACCCAAACGGGTTTTCTCCCTCGTCTGAGGCATTGCTGGCTGTCACTTTGATCACATCCGGAGGAGTAGGGACGACTTGCAGAAATTTAACATTGGTTGCCTTATTGCAGCGTGTATAATTGTCAAGAGAAAGCTGGTTGTAGTGCCTCATTTCACAAATTAAAATTTCTACATATTTTTATTTTTGAAATTGAGATTGATTTTTAAAAATTTAGCATATTTATCCATCATAATTAATGTTCCAAATAATTATAAAGCTATTGCATGCTTTCAGGGCTGGATATTTTTCTAGGTTTTCCTATGATGTAAGGAAATTTGTAAATACTTCTTTTAGAAAATAATATTTTAAATCTGAACTAATAGAAAATTTCAAACAAGCAATTTTTGCTTTTTTTATGCTTTTTAGTGGTGTAAATAAGTAAAAAATACTAAAATATTTAAAAACGAATTTTTGAAAGTTTTGTTTAAAATTCTAAATTGTGCTGCTTTTTTAAAATTATAGATGAGTATTATAGCGCAATTTCTATAAAGGAATTTTATTTCAATTATATTTCATAATACAGCACAGTGATAAACACTTTTGACTCCTTAAAAATTTTTATACGTTTAATTCTAATATTAAAATTGTATTTAACCGTAATAATTAATTTTGCTTGTATTCTATAGTGATTATTTTTTTAATTTATTTTTAGTTCTGCATAAGATTTTTTTTTATTTACTGTTAATTTAATTTATTAGCCCAAAGGGGCAGTAGCCTAGAAAGGCTGTTAGTTTCGAAGCGGCATTTTGCGCTATTTTACTATAAATGTCCGTATCTCCTTGCAACTTTTTACCAAATATTGTCACCCTGTATTATATGTAAAGAAATTAAACAATGAAGAATCTGCATGAATACACGTATGTTTCTCGCGCTGTGACAAAAATGACAGTATCTAGAGCCATCAAATTTTGAATAATGTAATCCTCCACCTGAACATGGGCTTCTGGACGGCCGAATTTCGAATTTGTTTTAATCTATTTCATATTTTGTAAAATTTGTAAAACGAATTTTTGATTAACAAAGTCAACGACTTCAGAGCGAGCACTGTACGGAAAATAACAGTTTTATCTCCAGTGGGGAAATTCTAAAGACATGCTGTTTTCAAATGTATGTGATTTACGGGCGAAGAACATGATATTCAATAAATAGAGGTAAAACACAAAACGTTAAAAAAAGGTTCCTTTTGGGCGTAATATAAAATCTGAGTGCTTCTAGATTTTATTTTATCTTTTTTTTTCCCTTCATTATGCTCAAAAAATTTTATCCTCCGAATTTTATGAATTATTCAAATAACTAATCTATTTTAATGTTAATAATTTAATGATCATATAATCAATTAAATATGATCGTTTTGTAATGTTACAGTTTGGAAAATCACTGCCTGAAAATGTTAATTAAATTAGAACAAAAAATATCAGATCTTGTTTAATTTTACCTTATTTATTTCAAAGCATCGCGTACTATCAATCTTATTTAATTTTACTTTATTTTTCGCAAAATTAAGTTCATAAATTTTGAGCTTAGAGTTTTTACCATTTTACCAAAGTAAAGATGTTTGTACAAGAATTACGCATGAAAAAAACGCGCGAAATGAAGTAAAAAGTGCTTTAATGAGATATATTAAATCGTATTTGAAAAAATCTGTGGTTTTCATAATCTCATCATTATACAACGTATCACATTTAATAATTAAAAAGTGTTATGTGATACAAACGCCATATGTTTCAGTGTTAAAATAAACCAGATCGTCCCTACATTTTTCTTGCCGACATGTCGGTGACGTGCGCCCCGCCCGCTGGGTTAGTCTATCTCTTATAAGGTCCATGGCGTGGATCGACGCATCCGCCGACAAGCTGTGGCGGTCCCGCAAGTCACTTGTACCGCTATTCTGCAGCATGTGCAAGATACCCTGGATGTTTCCGTATCGACCAGAACCATTTCCCGTCGATTGGTTGAACGTGGCCTACACTCACGCCGTCCGTTAAGAAGATTGCCATTGACCCCACGGCATAGACGCCAACGTTTAGAATGGTGCCGGACTGGAGCGATGTGGATGACAGAATGGCGAAACATCGTGTTCTCAGATGAGTCACGCTTCTGTTTATCCAGTGACAGTCGACGTGTAGACAGATCTAATCCGGCAGTAACTGTGGAACGCCCCACCGCGCAACAACGTGGCATAATGGTTTGAGGCGCTATTGCCTACGATTCCTGGTCACCTCTAGTTCGTATTCAGGGCACTATGTCGGCCCAACGATACTTGGATAATGTACTGCGGCCGGTTGCAATCTCCTACCTTCAGGGGCTGCCTAATGCAATTTTTCAGCAGGATAACGTCCGACCACACAGTGCTCGCATATACCAACTTGCTCTGCAAGGTATACAGATGCTTCCCTAGCCACCGTGCTCTCCTGACCTGTCACCAATCGAACATGTGTGGGATGTGATTGGACGCCGTTTGCAGACTCTGCCCCTGCCTCGTTCAGAATACGAACTGTTGAAAGGGAATGGAGAGCCATCTCTCAGGACACCTTCCGCACTCTTTTTGACTCTATGCCTATACGTGTTTCTTCGTGCATCGCTGTCCGCGGTGGTCCTACATCCTACTGAGGCGACGCTGTTCTCGCTCTGTATTCTGACTAATAATTTTGAAAAAAGATCACTTATTGCTGCTTGCTGTCTCTGTCTTTTTGCAAAATTTCATCACTTTCTGACCACTCCTTGGTGTTGCATTTTCAATGTCGAGCAGTGTACTTTCAGAATACTTCAAGGAATTTGGGTGTTCAAAGAGAAAACATTTGGGCGTGTACACCAGAAAATACTATCAATTGAGCTTATGCTAACAGAAAAGACAAAAACGTTATTGCAGATTAAAGTGATGAGCGATTGATTTTCGACTGTATGTTTGTATAAATTTAAATTACATTATCGAACATCATATCATCATAAACGGAGAATCCCATGATTTCTTAATTGAATTATTTGAATATTTAGGAATTTATGCAGTGATGTATGTGGATGTCACCTACAGACGTTTTCTCTCTTGATGAAACCAGTCTTTCCTTTCATCTCATGCCTTCAAAATGTTTAGCCTCTAAAGACTTGCTAAAGGCTCTGACTAAATACTGATGAAATGAATTGAATTTGATTATTAAGTTACGACAAAGCAAGGCTATCTGCCTAAAAGAAGGGATGCCTTCGTGATAAACTTTCTAAGAGAAACCAGCTGGCATACACGTTACAATGAGAAAAACCACGAAAACGCCCATGCAGCCAGCCCGTTCGCCAGGATTGGAACCCCGGAGTGAACTACCAGTGTTCAGCAACTTTACCGCTCGGCCATTTGTGGGTTTTTATGAAATGGAAGGCGATAATTTTATTTAAAATGAATGTCAAGATGCTTCGAAAAGCTATATGCTTTTTAATATACTTGCAAAATGCCTGAAGAAAAAGAGCAAGCCATTAAGAAGAAAAAGGAAAAAAAAAAAAAAAATTTGCATAAAATTTAGTATTGATTTTACTTTTTAATCTTATGATATTTGATTATTGCGATTTCAAAAATAAAATATTTCACTAAAACATGAATAACTTTTTAAGAAACTAAATGTAGGTTGATAAAATTGTGTAAAGCAATGAGCACAATGTTAAAGCTATTTAAAGCAATATATGCAAGTTATCCTAAGTTAAAATGTCGGTTATACATCTTTCTCATTTATATATCTTTTCTGAACAGAACATTTAAAGACGTGTTAACTGTGCTTTACTTTATTTTATCTTTTAATATATTCAGTTTTCAGATGCATCATAGTCTGGGACACAAAGTATTCTTCCGAAAGAAACGCAATTCAAATAAATTAAATAAAATCCTGGAAAATTTATATTCAGTATATATATGCAATATATTTAAAATGCTCAGTTCGAATGAATAAATTGAAAATTTGAAGAGTCAATGCAACACAAACAATTAAAATAAAAGTCTAAAAATTAAAAAATTACTTAATATAATAACTGTGACCAAAAAAATAAAGAAAACTATTTGAAAAAAAAAAAAAAAAAAGATGCACCTTATATTTTAAACTACGCAGTTCGAATGGGTAAATAGAAATTTTTAAAACAGTTATTCGAAAGAAACCATGCAACTTAAACAATTAAAATGAAATTCGAAAAAGAAAAATATACATATATATATATATATATATATAAAATAATATAAAAATATAATATAAAGAACATTATTTGAAAGAAAAAAACGTTGTGACTTTTTTTCCTCTCACGGGAAAGGAAAGGAAAATAGGTTGCCATATATTAAGAAGTTTGCCAAGTGAACTATTCTTGGTGCGAACTGAAAATAAAGCACCATAAATTTGTGAATTTCTCAATAAATTTCGCACCAAATTTTACAAAATTTCAAATTTGGGCATAATTTGAGTCGTAGAATCGA
Organism: Stegodyphus dumicola; assembly: GCF_044657685.1. NCBI lineage: Eukaryota > Metazoa > Arthropoda > Arachnida > Araneae > Eresidae > Stegodyphus > Stegodyphus dumicola. The sequence goes on along the minus strand of NC_140768.1, from coordinate 81,522,010 downwards.
AATATGGAAAAAAAAAAATGTTATGTATATATCCTAAGTCGCGCTTTCGAGACATGAAGAACGCAATTTGAATTTCATCAATCGGCCTAGTAGAACGGGAGGTATAGAACTGTCTCCTCCTTTTTTTTTGCGCTGTGTATATTCGCGCACGAGAATTTCACAAGAGCATTATTTTCTCATTCACTGTTTGTTATTGGATCAATGCATGAAAATGTACATGAGGAATCGCACATTCAGCACTAATATTGTGAATTGCAGAAAAGAAAATCATGAACCAAGTATGGCAAATAAATCTGTTGCCATCCTGCATTACATTACTAACTTCACTAGATTCATCTTTAACATTGAAAACTTTAGAGACTCAAGAGGGCTCAAGAGGACTTTTTAATAATATAAAAAGTGTTACAATTCATACTAGAAAATGGATAAATGAGGAGAAGCACTAGAAAAGGCTCAAGAGGACTAGAAAACACTCAAAGAGGTGTGTGTGTGATTATGGCAAAGCTTCGAGGGCTATCTGCCTAAGAGGAGGGATGCCTTCATGAAGGACTTTCTAAGGGAAACTGGCTCGTATACACGTTACACATGGGGAAAACCACGAAAACGCCCATGCAGCCAGCCCGTTCGCGGAACTCGAACCTCGGACCGAACTACCAGTGTTCAGTGACTTTACCGCTCGGCCGCTGGTGGGCCTCCTACTCAAAGAGAGGAATGGCTTTGTGAAGAACTTACGAAGGCAAACTGGCTCATATTCATGAAGAAAACAGGTTTAGGTTACATTTGAATACGGCAATGGGTATCTGCCCAAGGAGAGGTTTGGTTTGGTTTATTAGATTACGGCAAAGCACTTAAGGGCTATCTGCCTTAAGGGAGGGATGCCTTCGTGGAGGACTTTTAAATGGGAACTGGCTCGTATACACATGGGGAAAACCACAAAAACGCCCATGCACTCAGCCCTTTCGCGGGATTCGAGCCTCAGACCGAACTACCAGTGTTCAGCGACGTTACCGCTCGGCCGCTGGTGAGCCCTACTCAAAGAGGTGTGTGTGTGATTATGGCAAAGCTTCGAGGGCTATCTGCCTAAGAGGAAGGATGCCTTCATGAAGGACTTTCTAAGGGAAACTGGCTCGTATACACGTTACACATGGGGAAAACCACGAAAACGCCCATGCAGCCAGCCCGTTCGCGGGATTCGAACCTCGGACCGAACTACCAGTGTTCAGTGACTTTACCGCTCGGCCGCTGGTGGGCCTCCTACTCAAAGAGAGGAATGGCTTTGTGAAGAACTTACGAAGGCAAACTGGCTCATATTCATGAAGAAAACAGTGGAAAACAACCAGTTCGCCTGGGATTACTCCTAACTTTCAGCAATCTTAACCTCTCGGTGACTGGTAGGGTGGGAAACTTATAAGAATGTGCAAGTTAATTTCAAAAAGAATTATCCGATTTAATTTTTTTTTTTAAATTGACAAAATGGGATGGTAAGTAATAGATGTGTTTAAAAAAATCTGTCTGCATTCAATTACGGATATTCGATATGACATCTTGTAGTTGCATGTACAATATAAAAATTTTCTGTTTTTAAAGAAGGAGATAGATAAATAAATATATAATTCTTTAGGCTCATGGCCTAAGGTGGTATAAACACCTGATTTTTCACTTATACCCAAAGTAAGAAGCCGCGAATAATATCCAAGAGGCTTTAGTATAATCTAGTCCTCTGTATCTATTTGACTGACATCATGCAGATATTTTCCAAACTGGAATGGCAAAACTATTTTTCTGAATGTGCAGATTTACTATGAAGCAATGTTTGCAAGTAACTGATAAGGAGCTAACACCACAGTAGGAACCTCAGTAATACCTGGGATTCCCTTTTTCCCTCCGTAATATCATTCTATGATTATTTCTTAAAATGGTAAAATTGAAAAGTAATTTATAATGCCAAATTCTTTCCCAACTCCTTTGGTTGACCTAATAAAATCCTACTGTTCTGAAACGGTGATTAAGACACCCGGGTACCTGGGTGCACCCCAACTTAAATTGAAAAATAGAGCTTCAAAAAATATCTTAATTGATTATAATAAAATTACATATAGATAGATTTATACCATTATTTCTTTTTCTTTTTAATAATATAAAAAGTGTTACAATTCATATTAGAAAATGGATAAATGAGGAGAAGCACTAGAAAAGCCGTCGATCTGGTGCAATGAGCAATGGTGAGCAAGTGCAAAAAGTCATACCAATAGTAGAACGGTAGAATAAAAATTCCATATAAAAATACACAACCATACAACACAAGTAGAAAAAGAAGGCAAAGTAATAATACATTAATCTTCCACAATAATTCTAGGCTTGAGAACAGTCATAGGCCATCTTATGTTTTGCATATCATTATAATTGTAATTGTAAATTTGCAGTTCAGTGTTGTTACTGTTCTGAACAGTTTGCAACTTTTTCCTGTAAGAGTATCCCAGATTGAACTAGCGTAATACAGCATGGGCCACACAATGGGCTTATAAATAAGTAGTTTGTTATCAATAGATAGAATACTGTTTAAGGCAATTGGGGGTGCACAGAGAACCTTCTGGGTAATAGAATGTAAGTGTGGGTACCATGTGAGAGAATTTGTGAAGATCACCTCAAGATAAGGGACTTGCTTAGCCAAGGGGAGAGTTTCCCCATAGAACTGCAGATGCTGATTAATGATCTTTTTTCTGGTAAATAATATAGCAAGAGTTTTGTTAATATTTGATTTACCTTAATCTTCCATTTTTGTAGCCAGGCCTCTAATGCATGGATGCTAGTTTGGAGGTGTTGTATGAGTGAACTTCAGAAATCCATTCTGAGCAAAGATCGCTGTATCATCAGCGTATATTGCAAGTGTAGTGTTGGGTGTATGAGGAATGCCATTCACGTAGATGTTAAAGATAGTGGGTCTCAGTAAGTATCCCTATAGAACACCAGCTGAAATAGTACAGCGAGTAGAGTATGTGTTAGAGAAGTGAACAACAAAGTGTCTACCAGCCGGGTGTGATTTATATGTGTAATGCAATCTGGGTAGCTAAGATTGTGAATCTTGTATATGAGTGCATCCATCCAAACTCAAATACTTTGGCTATATCTAAGAACAGTCTATTTGTGAATTTTTTTATGATTCATTCATTCTGAAATGTGCTCAACTAGCCAGTTGGAAGGAGGTCGATGGGTTTTTTTTCTAAAAACCAAAAGGATGTGGAATCAGTATATTATTCCTATCCAGGTGGTCTTGCATTCTTTTAAGGACGGCTGCTTCTGTAATTTTACTCAGACCTGGGAGTAGACTAATCAGCCGGTAGGACCCTAACTTGCTATCTGGCTTCTTAGGCCTGAGTACAGGAGTAATACGGGCCGTTTTCCACTCGGAAGAAAAATTCTGCCAATGTAAAATAATGTTGAAAATATTCAACTCTCCTACTCTACATCAACAACATTTAAACTATATATGATTTCTCATCTTGACAGATACAATTGTTGTTCCTTAGCTTTGGCTCTTTTGAAGACCATAAGGTATGCCAATTTTTTTATATACAAGGCTTTCCTATATCTCTCAACATCTGAATAGCAGTTTTTAAAGAACAGCACACAACATTAGGTTAGGTCACTTGACTGCAAAATAACTATCTGCCTTAAATAGAGAAATACTTAAATAGAGAAATATCTGCCTTAAATATACCTAGCAAATGAATGATTTAAAATGCATAAGTAAATAGAAAAATCATAAATAAAAGTAATGACTAAATATACAAAATGATTGTGAAAAAGTGAAAAGAAATGAAAATTCAGTTTGAATAGCTTTCTACACCGTAATTTCCAAGACAAAAAAGCCTTTAGTGTCAGAAGAGGTATTTTATCCCATTCCTCTTGAACAGTTTTCCAAAGTCCAAGGAGGGTTGTAGAATTTAAACATGTTTTGAAGTGTGGCTATTTGCTTCGTCTTGATGCAGTTCTACTGAGTGATGGCACTTGGGTAAAGAGAAGGTATTTCATATTTGAAAATTGGGTATAAAATATGTTCCTGATACTATGTGGAATTTATCTTAACATTTTTCTTTACTCGCTTTATTTTTAATTTGCCATTGTATGAAAAAAACAGCAGCAATCATAAATCCCTTTGAAAAACTTTCTTCGCATTCTTGAACCATGTTTTAAGATTTTTTTTTCCTCCTCTTTGATGATGATAATAATAGGATCTCTTTTTATTGCAGTCATTTAAATACACCCAAGACTCGTGTATTGAGACATTTTTCCATTTGTATCCTAATAATTGAGAGAACAGAGAATTCGGAAGTGCATTCTGCTTTTAGAGATATGTCATGGAGAACGATGATGCACATTACGACTTTTTTGTCTTTTTAAGATTAAAATCAGCATTTATTTTATTTACAGTTGGCACTGAGCATTTTAATGGTTATACAACTATTCTAAGATTTTCTTTTAACATTAAAGTTCTTTACCTTTGCAAAATTTCGTTTATTCCTTGGATATGCTTTTATAACAATTTTTAAATTTGAAGCCAATTTTTGACGTTTTTTTCCTTTTATGTTTAGAATATTGCCTATTGTATCTTTAGATATCGAAAAACCATGGCTTTCACAGCATTTTTTAATAACTAGATAGAAATCATTTTCTTCGCAAAGAGCATAAACATAACCTTACATCTATTGCTTCTTTAAAAGCACCATGTTACATGAAAACAAAACTGACAAGCAGTAAACGTTAATTCATACTTTCAAAAATATAGTTGCAGTCAAAAAAAAAAATTCCAATCAGACCCCCCCCCCTTTTTTTTTTTTTTTTTCTTTTACCAAAGCAAAATCATCTAAAATGTGTGCTAACAGCCTCTTCAAAATTCCAATTGAAATATCAGTCAGCTTTTTGCATCTGTATGAACTGCATTAAATTACCTTACTTTAATACTGTTTTGTATCAGTGCAACAACAATGCTAAAAGAATTTAAAGTGCCTTTCTTTCAGTTAGTAAAGCACAATGTCCCAATCTTAAATTTCAGACTTTTCTTTAGCAACCAAAAGTTGTAAACTGATATTAAGAAAATTATATACATTGTGTTTCCCATTTATTTATTTATATCAGGTCAACTCAAAATTACTATTAGTGATAAAGTGATATTTTAGTACATTAGTTAATGACCAATTTGCAAACTGTTGTACTTATTGTTAATTACACATTCTTCTTTTAAATTTTTTCACTTTTGAATGATTGTGTTTTTCTCCCTTTCTAATTAATGTGCTGCATGAAACTGTTTTCTCATTATTTTAAATGTTTGAGTTTACTTATTTTCATAATTATTTTACACTGCAAAATAACATAAGATATTATGGATATTGTACTCTAATGTGGATTTTCTAATACATGAGTTCTTTAAGAAATGTTTACATGTTATTTAAGAGGCAAGCCACAAAGTCAAGATAAACAATTACAATATTCAATAAAAGGTTCCCATTACAGCTATACCATGGTGCTATGATGAACATAAACAATAAAGCACAAAATAACATATCAATTTGAGTTTTTTAATTTATTTTTCAATCATTCTAAGTTAATTAGCTAACAAAGAAGAAGCCATATGAAATATAGTTCCAACTTTTGTGAGTTATTGCGTTAATTGAAGATTTACACAGGAATTTTTTGTATCATTAAAAAAGGCTGCCACTGAAAAACTATATAAATGAATTATTTAATTTTATATATTAATTATAACTATATACATGCTTTATGTACATCCATTTTATAAAATCTGAAACACTAGTATAGCATACAATGGTACATATATACTCAGAATCTGTTGAAAGAGCAAAAGCACTTAACTAATTAAATACATAAATAGATTAAAAAATGACAAACATAACAAATAAAATATGAAACTACAAATGACTTTATTTATACTTTTAACATAAAAAATAAAAATATAGGAAATAAAAGGTTCATAGAACTTTTGGGATATAAACTTCATGTACATAAAATTTTAATACATATAACTGAAAAGTTTTAATAATGAGTTCTCATAAATACATCTTACAATGCTTAAAAAATATTTAGTTTTCAAATACAGGGATTTTATTATAATATACATAAAATACTCATTTCTTTATCATAGAGAAAAAAGCTCATATTTAATTAACAAACTCTTTATATATATAATAAAACATTGAATAACTTAATAGCAGTCAGTTGCTATTTTTCCAATGTCCAAACTAGTTAAAATAACATTTTCGGTAACATTTAAAAAAATTAAAGTAGTAAATTGGTTTTGTATATGTATCTAGTGAATAAAACTGAAATAAAAGCAGATATATGTCAATAAAAAATTATACATCAGTATACACTTTAAAAGATTTTTATTAGAAATTTCATGCTTTCAAAATCATTATATTTTTAAATAATCTAATTTACACAAGAACAATATTTTTCATTGCAATAGGATGATTTACTTTAACCTAAAATTGTAATTATATTACACCAAATATTTTTTCCCTTTTCCCTCTTCGTTTTTACTTTTTTGGGGAAGGGGGGGGTTGTTCAATCAAATTCCTGAAGTAAGATTCATTTTTTCCAAAAATAAAATTGTTACTCAAAAGTTAATGAAACATATACTTAGTGAAACTTCTTACAATATTTTTGTATGTTTATTAGCATGTTTTAAAACAGAATATATCATTTAATATATATGCCTACTTGAAGCAAAGCAAACCAGACCACTGAATACTGGTAGCTTAATCCAAGTTTGTTCAAATCCCAAAGAATGGACAAGCTACATTGGTCGTTTGCATGGATTTTTTCTATTTGTAACATGACTAAGTTTTCCTTAGACAGTCTTCCTCTCATATGCTTTGCCATAATCGGCTAAACAAATATTCATTCTTCTGTCCTTAACAGCTCTCATTTATTAAGCTGTATAAAAACTAACCATGACGCAGTCCATCTAATACTATATTAAATTCATTAATATAAAAAAAAGATGTTTAAAAGTATTTCTCAGATGAGTGAATTCATTGTAAAAAACAAAGCAACAATTATTATTAGCTGCAAATTTATATTTGATAGAATAATTTTAATACATATTTCAGTAATAACTGCTTTGCAATCTAAGTAGCCAGTAATTTTTACTTTAACAGATTTATATTTTGAAAGTTAAAAATTTTACGAGTTATCTTAAAAGGATTTTTTTTTTTTCATTCTGTTTAATGCACTTACTAACTGAATCCACACATTACAGTACAAAGTTTGAAATCAGGACGTCCATTATTCGGAATAATCTAAAATCCGGACCTCAAAGCCACAGTTTTTTTTTTTTTTTTTTTTTTTTTTTTTGTATGCTTTACGCATGCACATTTGATTTTTCCTTCCATAATAAAATGTGGAGATTTTCACTTCTGCTTGGCATACATCTCAAACCAAAACATTCACCTATTTTATATCCCTGATGCCAACCTGGTGAGTCATTATTTATTATATTTTGCTTTCATCAGCCTATGTTTATAAATTCAGTAATTCAACAGCTTCAGCAATAACTCATGCAGCAATGGCTAAGCTTCTTTTTTATATTAGGAATTGAATAACAAGAGTATAGCGACCATTTATGCTAACATTACGACTGGCAATGATTGTAGATTTTTAAATGCTCTAAGAAATTCTGACGAGGAAAAATTTAACAAAAATTTCTTTTCATATGCTAAAAATAGATTTTGTTAATGAAACTCATAGGCCAAAAGATTACATTCAGTGCTATTTTAATTAAGAATAACTGATATGTTATTCACCATAGAAGAAGCAGTGGCAGAATATGTCGGCACCAGATGGCATAATTTAGGAAAGACAGAGTTTTTGGAATTTGGGGAAGCACCAAGCAGCAAAATTAAGAGATGAGAAGTTTTTTATGATTTAGGGAAAGCACTGGGATCCAAAGTTTAGGTGCAGTGAAAATTTAGAACTTAGGAAGGTGCGTTGTAGCAGAATTTAGGATTCATAGAGACTGCAACAGGCGGTATTTAGTGCCAGCCCTAGATAAAGCCTTAAGTATATGTGGGAGTTTATTTATTCAGGGCTCAGATTAGTTTTAAGCATGTGCAAGAAATAAACATAGGTATAGTAAATAACTAAACTAACACAGTTCAGGCTTAATTCAGTACGCAATAGGAGCAAGACAAAATTTAGCGAAACAACTTGGCTTTCGTCGCCAATCTTGTGATTCACAGCAAATAATGTATAACGGACATTATTAAGCTAGGTTAAAATTACCTTGATTGATTCTAAGGCATTTCAGTTAATGTAGCATACTGCACTGCTCTCTAACCTTCTAATTTGAACCAGTTTATTATTTTTTGCAGACGGCAATTTTATAAAAACTAAGCTTGAATTTTCGATTATGTCGAAAAGAGTTTCCAATTCTGGAGCTGCCAAAGGATCTACAAAGCAAAACCATGTTTCAATGTCTATTAAACAAAAAGTGGAGTTGCTGCAAAAAATGGATAAAGGCATATCCGTCTCAAAATTATGCGAGGAGTAAGGCATTGAAAAGTCAACTTTCTATGACATAATAAAAAAGAAAAAAGAACTTTTTGAGGAAGCAACTTAAGCAACTTACATTGAAAGAAATGTTCAAAAAAGTAAACAAATAAATACTCTTTTTTTTTTTTTTTTTTTTATAAATTTTGATATCCTTTAGATCATATTTGTTCTTTATTTCATAAATTATGAGTTCATATTTTTAATTGTATAATTTCTGCATGCCATCTTACCAGATTTAAATTAATAATCTTCTAATATCAGGAAAACTCAGGAATCACCGAAGTCCCGACGAGTCCGGATTTTGGACTTTGTACTGTATTATAATTTTTTTTTAACATTACTTAGTCTCAAAATTCTGCAGAGGCTTATTTTTTACTTTTTTATTATTACTTAAAATTTCTGTCATTGATACATATTACAAATATTTTTATTGGATTCAAAACTAAAACCAAAATTAGGTTTTTGTACATATTGATAAAAGTGAAATACTCTGAAGAAAATAAAAGGCAACAAAGATATCTCATCTTTGCTTTAATAGAAATGAAATATCTTCAGATCTCAGGGAATGTTAAAAGATTATAGTCAGAAAAAATAATACATGAATTTAAAACAAGTTTTTCATGTGTACTTTAATAAAAGTAATATTTTAAGCAGGGATGATCAATCCCCATGAAATAATTCCTCCCACTCTTTCCCAACTTTTCAATAATGGAGTTATTTTTGCAGTGTCCTCTTTTTTTTTTTTTTTTTTTTTTTTTTTTTTTTTACATTGCACGCTTTCAAAAATTTCAGCCTCTGCTCTTTAGTTTATGGTGAATTGTAAGTGTTTTGCCAGGGGGGATGTCACAGTTCAGTAGTCTAAAGACTTCAGAAAGACTGATAACCAAAGCTTTATCTAAATAATAAACAAAAAAAATATAGCCTGTTATCTTCGTATCATGAAATATCATAATAATATAAGAAAATATCACAAAGAAGTTTACAATACTATTACTTCACCTACATTGTTACTTTTTAAGAGCTTCTGTAATTTAAATGAAATTTTCAAAAAAACTGGCACACATATCTTCCATCCTCTGTTTAAAAATTAGCATGTATTAAATATTTTATATTTAAAAAACTAATATTTAATTACAAAAAATGTTCACAGCAGAAAAGGCATTTTAGAATCTTACTTCATTTATAACTTATTATCATTTATAAATTCATTAGATATCTGTAAAATAAAAGATCTTCAAAGGACAATATATAACAAAAATTATCTAACAAAATCTTCCATCGTTAGGGGGAAAATTTCAAAACATTTCAACTATAAATGGAAGATTATAAAGGAAATTACAGGTTAGTTAAGAGTATATCCCCTGTTATATTTGGATGGAATGCATAATACTTGAAATGAAGTAGCCTGAAGTATTTTAATTCCATTCTGAACTGGTTGCAGTGAAGAGTAGTTACTCAAGTACTTCTTTCAAGATGGCAGGTGCTGGAGATGGTGAATATTCTACAGCTGGAACTGGAGTAAATGTTGGAAATGCAGTCTCTATATTAAGCAAAAAAGGATTTTTTCTAGGTGAAAACTTATTTTGCTCAGTTTGTGATTTCTTATTCGGGTGTGTTTTTGAAGTTACTTCTTGGGCCATTTTTTCAGCCGGAAAGGGCATTGGTACAACTGGTTGAGACTCATTTTCCAAAAACTGTACAAAGAGAGTCGTAAATGACTTCTAAAAAATAAATAAACAAACAGAGTATGCTATTACTGAAAGAGCATATTTTGAAATCAGAAGAAGATAAAGGATTCCTCAAAAGTATAAAATAAGTATCAATTTACAATTTAAAATATAACAGACATGAAATATTTTACATCACGCTCTAAAGAAAATAATTTTACAATAAATAATTTCACGCATGCTAATGTTATACTCTTCAAATAAAAGAAGCTTTAAAAAGTTTACTAGCATAATACAATAATAAACTGTTTAAAAGCACTTCAGAAAATCATCATATGTTTTGTGGAGATTATGTGGCAGCCTCAACTGCGATGTAAAAGTGAGATAAATGAAGCTTTTGCCTCAGATAAAATTGAAATGCTAAGAAGAATTAAAATATTACAAATGTTAATCAGAAAGTGATTTAAAAAATATTATATTCAAATCTGTCAACACTACTCTAAAGGAAGCAGCAGTACTAAGGTAAAGTACAGACATTTCATGTGTTTCTGTTTGCAGAGATACTGAAATAATTTCAGGACAAGTGAACAGAGACAGTAAGTTATAAATCTACATTCCCATTTGGAGCCTCAGTTTTTGGAAAATTCTACATAAAATTTATAACACTGTATTCGCACCTGCACACCTGTAATGTAATCTGCGCATACGCATCTGTAATGTTATGATCAGATGAGTTTGAAAATTGACATCGATGGTGTATGAGGGCTGGTCACAGCTATGAGTTAATAATGAGTGATTGTAATTTAATTATGAGAATTAATAAAGTAACAAACCAGCAAACTTATTAGTGTGTTATTTGAGATGAGACCCAAACATATCTGGTCGTAGTCGCCGGAGACTGAGTTTTGTGCGTGAATACATAGTGTTTCGTTTTTGAGAATGCAGGAGTGCTTGTGTTTGCGAGTATTCCCAGCTTGTTCTTTTCAATGAATATCACCGATTTTGGATAAGGATATTCATCAAAAGTGAATCATTGCAGAGGTAAGTGATTCCTCTCTTGTTAATTCTATACATTCTGTTCTTTGTTCTGTTATAAATAACAATGTTATTTAAGGGTGTTAAAAAAAGAAGATTTAAGGTTTATTGCCTTAGAAATAAATTTAAATGTTGACGAAAAATGAATATAGCAGATTTAACTGGTATTATTGAGCAAAGTGAAATTTTTAAAACTAAACAAAATTTAGTAAAAGAGATAGCAAACTATTATCAAAAATAGGAAACAAGAAGAGCAAAAACTTGTCGAGTTAGAACAAATAAAACTTAAGAGATCAAAGAATGAGTTGGCTAAGATTAAAGCAGAAACAAAACTTGTTGTAAGCGAAACCAAAACAAAATCAGAGTCACTAGATCAATTAATAAAAAGTATCAGCATCTTAACTGTAAAAATTCCTATATGGCCTGAGAGTTGGGGATTTTTCTTTTCGTCATTAGAATGAGTGATTATTACAAAAAATGTTTCGGAGGAATATAAAGCAGAAATTTTGTTAAATCTGTTAGGAGACAAAGTTTCAAATATAATAACCTATTTACATGATAAGGATATCACAAATAATGAAAAAATAAAAGAAGTAGTTCTGAAAGAGTTTCAGCCAACATCATATTCGTGTTTAGAAAAACTGTTAAATAACCTCATGAAACTCGTGTGCAGTTCGCTTCAAGCCTAGTAACTACCTCGGATTATTATTTAAAATTAAGGAAGGTAACTGAATTCGAGGCCCTCAAACACTTCATACTTTCAGACAGATTATACCAATCTTTAGATACGAGAACAGCTTCTCACATTTCAGTGAGGTAAGGTGATTCATGGTTTTCACCTAGTGAGTTAGGTAAAGAAATAGATTTATATTTCACATCACAGGGAAAATCTCTTACTGAGAATTCTCATTTTAATCGTAAGTACAACAGCTCAAAAAGTGTAGTTAAATTGTTTTTGTCAGATGTTAAAACAGAGAACTGTATTTTATGCCATGGGAATCGCGGTTTGGAAAAATGTCCATCGTATTTAAAATTACCGGTACAAGAAAGAGTACAGGTTGTGAAATCTAACAAATTATGTTTTAACTATCTTCATATGCATTCAGTATCAAATTGCTCATCGAAATATTCTTGTTTTTGTCAAAAACGACACCACAAAACTATTCATTTTCCAAAAGCAAATATCGTAAAGGAGAACATTCCCAAACAAGATGACTCATCGACCTTGAATGTTAATGCGCAGGAGTTCGTTCAAAAGGCATTTATTAGCAACTATTCGAATAAACAGAATACAGTTTTGCTTTCAACCATCGCATGTTTTTTAATTGATAATGAGGGAAGAAAACACAGAGTAAAGTGTCTGCTGGATGGCAGTAATATGTCCAGTTTTTTGACACATAATTTTATTGAGCATTTGCAGTTAGAGCAAGAAAAAATAAACATTTCGGTTTTGGGAATAAATATTGCTACTTTGACAATTAAGCATAAAATTAATGCTCTGATATGCAATAAAGATACAAGATCTGACTGAAAGTGCACAGTGGCATCATATCGCTTCCAAAGAAAATCCATCAGAACTCATATCTAGAGGTATGGCTGCCAAAAGACTGCAACTAAGTCAACTGTGGTGGAACGGGCCTGACTTCTTAATGAAGGATGAGTACCCTATGAGAGATATACCTGAAGCAATTACTGAAAAGGACAGTAATGAACTTAAGAACTTTGCTAATTCTGAACTATTAACATGTTTAAATCTAAATGCGAATAATTTTGTTAATGATTTATTGAATTGCAGTAATAAGTATTTAAAATTAATTCATATTATAAGTTTTCGTTTTAGGTTTTATCAGAATTGTAAGCAAGAACAAAAGAAGGTAGGTGGGAGAATTGAGAGCAGCAGCTGAAGAAGCTTTATTAAAATTAGTGCAGGATGAGTATTTTATAAATGAGATAAATGGTCTTAAAAAATCGGGTATTGTTTCAAGAGATAGTTCTATTAAAAATCTTAATCCTTTCATTGACAGTAATGGACTGTTGAGAGTTGGAGGTAGATTACGAAAAAAAAATTTTCGTAATCTACCTCCAACTTTCCTATTATTCTGCCTTTTAAACATAAATTAACAGAGTTAATAGTTAATTACTATCATTTAAAATATTTGCCTGTCGGTCCTCAATCTTTGTTATATCATATAAGACAAAAATTTTGGATTGTAAGTGGTAGAAATGTTTGTAGAAAAATTGTATAACATGTTTCAAAGCTAATCCCATTGTAGCTCAGCAAATCATGGGTAATTTACCCAAGGAAAGAATTACAGCTAATCTTGCATTTAATTGTACTGGAGTTTACCTCTGTGGTCCATTCTTAATTAAGTACAAAAACCAGAGAAAAGGCATATATCAGAAAGTTTATGTGTGTATATTCATTTGTATGGTTACTAAGGCCATTCATTTAATACCGATAACAGACCTTACATCTGACGCATTAATAGCTACCTTGAAACGTTTCTTTGCACGAAGAGGTAAAAGTTTAACATTATTTAGTGATAACGCTACTAATTTTGTAGGTGCAAATGCAAAATTAAAGAGGTTAAATAAACTAGTGAATGAACAAGATGAGCTTTTAGCTGGTTATTTGAGCTCTGAGAATATTGAATGGAAATTTCTCCCTCCCAGAGCACCCAATTTTGGAAGCCTCTGGGAGGCTGGAGTTAAATCGTTTAAGTGCCACTTCAAACGTGTCATAGGAAATGCAAAATTGGCCTTTGAACAATTTTTAACAGTTATGATTCAGATTGAAGGAATTTTAAATCCCCGACCATTAACACTCCTGTCTTCGGACATTAATGATTTAGAAGTTCTAACACCTGGGCATATTTTAATTGGTAGAGCAATTAATTCGATTCCTGAGCCAGGTATCATGGAAGTTAACGTTAACAGGTTAAAACTGTGGCAATAGATCACAAGATTAGTACAAATTATCTGGAAAAAATGGAACTCCAATTATTTAAGCCATTTACAAAATTGATCTAAATGGCAAAGCTCTAAAAACAATATATAAGTTGGAGACATGGTCTTAATTAAAGATAATTTGCCTTACTAAATCAGAAGTATTCAGAAGAAGTTTCTCCTGGAAATTTACTCATGGTTTCTTTTGATGTAAAATCATTATTCACCAACGTTCCTGTGGAGGGTGCATTAAGATGTCTAGAAACCAGACTTTGCCAATTTCATTTCTCTTGCATCGAAATTGATGAGCTAATTTCTCTCACTCAATTCTGTTTGAAACAAACACATTTTCTTTTCCCAAATAAACATTACAAGCAAACTGAGGGATTAGCCATGGGAAGCCCCCTCAGTCCCATCCTGGCTGATATCTACATGCATTATTATGAGTAAAAATTGTTTGAAACTTTAAACTCCCCGGTATGGTTCCGCTACTTAGACGATACTTTTACCCTGATTGAAGGTAATAAAGATGATTTACATAAAGTTCTTTCAACAATGAATTCTACTGATCCTGCTATTCAGTTCACTTTTGAACTTGAGACTTGCAATTCTCTTCCGTTTCTCGACATTCTGGTCACACGTAACACATCCAACTTCAGTACTACGGTTTACTGTAAAACTTCATTGGTTTGCCTTCCACCACACTTTAATCATCTCATCTGACTAAACAAAAGTTAGCTTCATTTTATTCCTATGTTTCCGTGCTCTTCAAGTTTGCTCCTCCAAACTATCCCTTGATGAAGAACTAAATTATTTAAAAGCAATAGCTATTGACAGGGGCTTTTCACCCAACATTATTAATCAAGCAGTTAAAAAATTCTCATCTCAACACACTAAGACGCACACTCGTGTTTTAGGAGATTATAAAAATTTTAATGTCATTCCCTTCTTTCCATCAATTAGCTATAAAGTTGCACATATTTTGCAGAAATTTAACTTTCGGGTCGTTTATTCTCCCATCAATAAAATTCCGAGTTCCATACACAAGGACCCCATTCCAGATATGAATTCCTGGGGTATTTATAGGATTCCTTGCCAGTGTGGTTTAATTTACATTGGCCAAACTAAGAGAGCCTTAAAATTTCGCATCAAGGAACATGAGGCATATGTTAGAAAAAAGGAAACACAGAAGTCTTCTGTTGCTCAACATTGTTGGTCCGAAATTCACACTTTCAATTTTTCTGCTGCCAAAATTATTCAAAAAAACATCTTCCATTGGAGAACTGGATTTTCTAGAGGCATTTCACATTCAAAAAAATCTTTCTGCTTTAGTCAACGATCCTAATTCCAATCCATCTTTGCCTTCGGTTTTTAAAGAAATTATATTTTAGTTCTGGTTTCATGAACAGTTGGCACCCCTTGCTTATTCTTGTCCAGGCTTTCTTATCTTATCTAATCATTATTTCCTATCTTGTTTATTTGTGGTTTTGCAGCTGAGGATGGTGGTTCAGCAAAACCATCGAAACTAGTCCTGTGAAAATTTTGAAAATATAATGCTGATTTTTGTTGTTTGACTTCTGAATTAGTATTTGTTCAGCGTGTTATTGTGTCTTAATAATTTGCCTTGTTGTAATTGGGCAATTGGTCGTATAATACAAGTATTTTATAGTAAAGATGGAAAGGTTCGCGTGTGCAATGTAAAAACTCAAACTGGAACTTTCAAACGACCAATTACCAAATTATGTGTCTTACCAATACAAAAATGATATTGTCTTTATCGTTATTGTGTAGTATTGAATGTGCTTCACATAAAATGTCATTATATAATTGAAATGTTATATTGCATTCTTTTGAGTTATACGCTGATGTATATGGTAAATGTCTAATTATAATAATGATTTTATGTAATAGTTCTTATTCAAAATTGTTTATAATATACTTGTTTAAATTTCTTTATACTATATCTTAATTACAATAGGTGAATGCTACGCATTGCAACGTGGGGCGGCATGTAATCCGCGCATGCGCATCTGTAATGTTATGATCAGACAAGTTTGAGAATTGCCATGGACGGTGTACGAGGGCTGGTCACAGCTATGAGTTAATAATAAGTGATTGTAATTTAATTATGAGAATTAATAAAGTTATGAACCAGCGAATTTATTATAGTGTGTGTTATTTTGGATGAGACCCAAACACACTGTATTCCTTCAAAGTTAACTATAGTTAGTATATTTATTACATGCTGCACTGCATTACTCTAGGTTATATAAAAGTATATATTATTATTAGAAAAGTTCAGATTATTAAGCACAAGAGGTGGTGAATTATTATTATTATTTAAGTTAATGAATATAATACGGAAATGAACAAAACCAACTTATTTGAAACCATGATATATTTTTCCACCCACTGGTCCATTATGTTATTGATTATTCTACATAAGTTACATATTTATTTGAGAGCATTGTAAATGCAATTATACACAGTTTAAAATCTGATTTGAAATGCTGAAATCAGCATACATATTTGTAACTTTGTCTATTACACTGTGATACAAACATTTCGTATCCACATATCAATGCTTAAAGTTTGTAAAATTAAATACTTTCTTCAGGATTCAAGATATAATAAGAAATAAATGAAATAAATCTTTTGCAAACAATGAAACAACTTTTTTGATCTTTTAACAAAATTAATTAAAATTAAAAAGAAAAATGTGCAGTTTCCAGATCGATCATAATTTTTACAGTGAGGGAAAGAAATAAGTTGACACCATACTAGTAATCTAACTGCATTTTATTTGCAACAATATATTCAAAGAAACAACAAAATATTGATAAATTTTTAATAATTATGATTTTTAAATTGCATCCTTACTTCCGGGTTTATATTAAAATCAATCAAACCATTTGCATACTTTCAAATTTTCATTACGTTACATAGAAATCTTCTGAATTTTGCAAGTTTCATATTTTCAAATAGTCTCTAAAATTCAGAATCCTGTACACTCCACTGACACATATTCCAATAAAAAACCTTGAATTTATCAAAAAAAGAAATTAATTAAAAAGTAAAATGCAGAAGGACAGAATCTTTACTCTCACATGTTAACCACATATTACCTTATTTTTGCTTCATTTAATCTAAATACATTTACATACCAAAATGGAAGAAAAATATGCCGTTGTAAAATTTAAAATTACCCAAAACAGCAACCAGTAGATTTGGACAAAGCTAAAATTTTATTACTCACGAAGAAGAGGTTCATGTACGTGACTGCCCTTGAAATCAAGAGAGTTTTATTCCAAAATCTATTTCAAGCTAAGTTTGCTGGTTTGCTTAATTTTAAATATTAACATATATTCCTTGTGTTAAATTTTCTTTTTTTAGTTTAAATTCTACATCAAATGTCCATCATATGCAGACAAAGGTAATAAGCACCTTTAAAAATATCTACTTCAATAAAGATTTTATTAAATATATGCTGATTTGGAGAAGACTGTACAAATATATTTGGGATAGTAAAAAAGCTCTTCACTGCAACATGCCTATAGGTGATTAGAATGACTACTCTGAATTTACAGATAATTTTATGCATAAACTTGTTCATGATTTTAGCTTTGGCTTAATATACTGTCAAGACAGAATTTAAAAAAGCCCTTACATAAAAGTAGAGGGGGGGAAAGCCAGTCTCACCACTAAGCAACATTGCATTAATGAACTTCCTTTCATTTTCTTATGTATTCTGGATGGTTATTCTCAAATATACGATAACCCAATCTCCATGAAGACTAAACCCAGTACAGAAAAGAGGAGAACAAGAGAAGGTTGGCACACTATTTGTATTGCAAGTGATAAGGTAGAACATTTCATCTGTGAAATCTCCCAGTGTACTCGTGATGTAGGTATAATATCTGGCTCAATTTATTCAGTTTGACCGAGCTTCTCCAAGATGTCATATGTAATTTTTATATATACTGCTGGCCATTAAAATAATGCCACCATGAAGGAAGCATTCAACAGACCTTAAATTTAGATGTTACTTATAGCTTGATAAGGCATGCAGTGATTAGTAATACATCCCTAAACATCATAGTAATTAATAATCTAACTGGAAGGCAACATAAAAGAGAATAAAAAGAATGGCTTTTTCATCATGTTTGCATAGGTCTGATTCATGTACGCAGAATTCAAACCAGCATGCCCTAATTTTGATTACAGGGAAATTGTTACATTTAATGACTGCTTACTTTTTTACCCCAATATTGCTGTTTACACTGGTGAAAAGTCACTGTCATACAAACATGGCGTTGATAAATTCAAGAAGGATGAACGGGACAATATGCAGGATAAAAAAGATTTGACATACTGCTTAAGAGAATGTACATCTTACATGTTATATAACCATATCCCATTCCTTAAATCAGAAATTTAGGTTTTAGACATGGCAAATATTATGTCATCTGCAACAATGTTTTGAGGTACCTATTATTTGCTTCACCACCCTTTAATGGTACAACACAGACATATGTAACTTCTATGAGGTATTAAAAAATGCACATGGACTTAATAAATGGTATATTACTTTTTCAGATTCCTGAGTAATTTCCTTTTAAAAGATGATATCAGCACCTGTTTGACTAACATAAGTAAATACTTCACAAGAGTAACCACTTCCCATAAATAACTGTAACTAATATGAGTAAATGTTGGCATAATTTGAATACAGTAGAAGTCTAGAAATCCGCAGAGCATGGGACCAGTGGTTGTGCAGATTTTAGCATTTTGCGGATTTCGGGACAGAAAAGATAAATCCTAATATTCAGACTAAAAGTGCAAAATAAATAAGGCATATTAGATACATTTAATTAAATTATTATATACATTATTGCATATATGCATTAAATTATTATTACATATATAAATTGATTATAATATTCATTGTATTATTACATGTACACAGCATCGAGGTTTGCCGATTTCGCCTCATGCAAAGATTTCCGGTTTCGGATTCCGGTGTTAGAATCACTGTTGCTGTAAAATTTCAACAGCTTTTCTTTATTTTTCTGTATATCATACACAATCCAATCGTGACGCAATTCCATACAATTCTGCTATAAACTGAGAAGTAGCACCTGCTTCCATCTTTTGCAGAATTTGCACTTTTTGCATTACCGTCAATGCAACGTATTTACGTTTTTCAATGTTGCAAGCAGTAAAATCCTGAGTACATTTCTTATCTGTAATTGTATTAAAAAGGCCTGAAATTTAAAACATTCTTAATTTATCTACAAAATATCCGGATAATCTTGTGAAATAACAAAGCTCAGAAAATACAACATGAATTGTGAACTTAAAAGAAGAGTTGAGTAAATCATCTGCTTTTTTACCTCGATGCAGATTAGAGAGGGGAAAAACTTTTATCATGATGTCAATAATTTGGTATTTCCGTTATGACTCATTACTATTCGGTAATTATGACGTCATTATTTGGTAAGTATTTTTTCTTCGATATTTCGTACTCAATGTTACGGTTACCGGAACCCATAAACTGAATGTTTATCTTTTGCGAGACAATGCGTATTTCAGGTCGACGGATTTTCGGTATTTGACTGTACTTGGTGGATTTTTTATGTAACTGAACTGGCTCATCATCCAACGTAGATTTTTAATGTACTATTTATGGATTAAATAAAACTTGGAATATTTCATTCTATATATTTGGTAAAGAATTTTGACACTGAAAAGAATCAAATTTTCTTAGTTTTTTGCAATGAAAATAAAGTATAAAAATATGAACAGTTTTCATAATTTACCTCTGGCATTCTTCTTGAAGGTTCAGGAGAACTCAAGGTAGGTAAACGACTGAATATAGAAGATAATAAACCTTTCTGTTCATGTCTCCCTGCATTCCTATGAACTACAATCCCTGCCTATTGAAGAACAGATATAAATTAATATTTTCCAAGTCTTACAAACCGGAAATAATTTTTTAAGCATTTTTTCAAGCAAAATAGGATTTTATTATTTCAAAAATCTTCATAGAGTGAATAACTTATTGAATTATACAATTAAAACCATACACAACACTAGATGACTTTTAATAAGAAATTTTACGAACTTCAATAAAATAATCATAGAGTGGTAATAATATTTAAAGCTTCAATGAATGACTAAAAAAAAATCTGTTAATATGTTAGAAGTTATGCATTAGAAGAGGCACAACGTCTTGCTTTTATGTACACACTCAGATAAAAAAAGGGGAGTTGGAAACAGTTCAAAATCTCCCATTTCACACTTGGTCGATTGATAAATTCAACTTATATTTTTCATGTTTTTAAAGCATGGCTTAGAATATGTATTAGATTTATACATAGTGTTGTTCTAACATTCTGACACAAAAGTGGACCTTTTCCTGATATTGCAGGCCAATTATATATATAGATAGATTGATAGATTCTACAACTCAAATTATGCCTTAAAAGCATATTTCGTAAAATTTGATGTGAAATTTAATCAGTAATTCAAAAACTTTCTTTGGTGAACTTTTTTTAATTTGTGCCAAGAATAATTCATTTAACGAACTCATCAGTTTACAGCAAATAATTTCCCTTTCTCTTTCATTCTGTGTGAGTAGAGGGAGGGGAATCGCTTCTACTTTCTTGCATATATTTCTGCTTCATATTATATTTTTTAATCATAGTTGTTACTTTTATGTCCTCTCTTTAATTGTTTGTGTAGCATAGTTGAATTATACTTCTTTAAATTCCTAAATTAATGTCTTTTACAAATTTATTGTCTTTATTTATTGGTTTTTTACAAAATTTTAAACAACATTAAAATGTTTAATACCTTCAAAATAAAAAATTCTTAGAACTAACATTTGTCAACATTTTTTATATGTATACTGTGTGTTGTCGCCAATAAAGTCTGCTTGGCGAGATTTGCGGCGGTGAAACGAAAAAGTACCGTTTTGTCATATTCAATAAAATAAAATCATGGCTGTACTTTCACTAATCTGCTGCATTCCTCCACACATGTAATTGCTTTACTGAATAAAAGATATGGAAGTGGATCCAAATTGATTGTTTAAATAATGTTAAATCTATTCTTCATATTAAATTATATATTTAATTAAAGTAGTTAAATTAATATTTATACAATTGAAACAATTGGATAAATGGTGCCATTTAAATAAAATGTAAGTCAATTAGTTTACATACTTTTTCCATTTCTTCCTGATTAAAATCTAATACTCTGGCTAAAAGACGGATAACTTCCGACTTCTGTCCAGGTGGTGTTGAAAAGTAGCCAAGCACTAAGCTTTTCATAACCATTCTTAAAAAAAAAAAAAAAAAAAAAAATACAGGTAAAGAATTATAATAAAGCTTTTCAAAGAATATATTTCCATACTTTCATATGATATATAAATACAACAAATACTTGAGGAACATTAAAAGTACTTTTTACTCATACACATCTCACATAACTACAGCAGATCTTTACTGAGTTACACTACACTGAATGCCAAGATGTAGAATTCAAAAGCAATGTTAACTTTTCTAAAATTGAGTTTTTGATAATTTGAAATTTTTTAAAACTTCTTTCAATTTTGGTTTATGAAAATTCGATTATATAGTAATCTACTACTCAGCTACATAGTAATTAAAATAATTCACTAACTTTCCCCAAAAACTGTACTCGTAATTATGAGGTACGTGTGATGCCACTGTAATTAGTTATCCTGTGCTCAAATAATACAAAAAAAATTCTATTAAATTATCCATTTAATTACACAATTATCCTTAATGTCCCCTAACCACATTTGTCATAAATTTTACATAAAGAATTATCTCCAGTAAAACAAAGAGCAAAAAATAATATCAACATACCTGTCAACTTTGCCTTCAGTAGTGCTTTTGATAGTATCAATTTCTTGTGTTGTTGATTTAATTTTACTTTCGGTTTTTGATACTATAATAAAAGAGGAGGAATAAAGAAAAACAGAAATTTTAAACACAACAAAATATCCATGCATTAATTTTTCTACAAAATACCATACACTCATTTTTCAGATGAGCAATCATTTCCTCTTTGGCATCCAACTGTTCACTAAGTCTTGAAGCAGCTTCTAAAGCCCGAGAGCTTTCATCTAGTTGCATCTAAGTATATGACATATAAAAATGCCTTATTTTATTAAAATAGACATATTTTTACAAAGTATACAATTCAGATAAATTACATTTAACATTTAATTGATCACACAGACTAAAGGTAAACATAATAGGAGATATAAATTTTACAAAGAATTAGAAAATCCACAGCATTGCAGTAGTTCAAATGCTTGGAGTAGTGTTTAATTATCACTTTACATATATTAAGCATTTATTTTACATGGAAACCTGCATGCTAATAAAAATTGTTTTCAAACACTTTTGTCTGAGCATCTTCCTCTGTGAATCCACTTAACAGCATATGGGTATATGGTTTTAATAGAGATTTTTTCCTTCTAAAGAGTTGATAAAGAATGTATTTTCATGCATTTTTGGATCAAACACCACACAATCTAACGTTATAAACAACTATGCATTGAGAGATAGAGATACAAGAACAGGTAATATTAAGCAGTTGCCTGGACAAACTGCACATATGGCAAAATCACATTCCGCAGAGTTAACTTTCAATAGAAAAAACATGTTAGGTATAGTTCTGATATAAAAGTATGTATAACTTACACAAACCTAAATATTATTGTAATTAAAAGGGGAAATGAAACAAATCTTAATTAAAAGGATTTTTATTTCTGCTTAATAAGTAAGTACATGATACAAATACTTTTCTTAATAGCCTCCCTTTTTTTTTTTTTTTTTTTTTTTTTTAACTTGGGACAACGTCTGATGCAATTCATTACGCGTTTCACAGTAAGGGGTGCAAATTTTTTCAGTACCTCTAATAAAATGTCCTCTTTTTCCTTGAGTCAGTCTTCATTACAATATCCAATAGTTCCTATGCCTTTCTTAAAAGTTGATTTAACTGTACAATAAAGGCTTTTCATCTTCTTCACTAGCACTGCTTTCACCACCGTTTAATGTTATCAAATCACCTAATTTTTCATTTATCATTTCACACTTGTAATTCTCTATTAATTCTTTAATTTTTCCTCCTTCCATATCTAAAAATCCTTTGCCGCCTATTGCTTTTGTAATTTGTACAGTTTCTTTGGATTCATTTTCAATCAATGAAAATCCTTTAAAACTGCTAACAAGTTCTGTCCAGTAATGATGCCAGAAAGCATTCACTGCTGATTAATTCACTTGTTTCCATGTGAGTTTAATTCACTCCTATGCAGTATCTTATACTGAGTTGCTTACAAAATACCATTAGAGCGTTGTGCTTTCCCTTGTCTAGTGCTTTATTTGTAAAGATTAAACATGCCTCACAAAACAGGCTTTGAATGTTTTTTTGATTTCTTGATTCATTAATAGATTGAGGACGGGGTGTTCAGTAAGAGAAATAAAACCTCTACATTTTGATAGAAAGTTGTGAGAGTCTCAAGTATTTCCTGCATTTATTTTGCATGGTAGATTTCGAGTAAACAATGGGTCAGTTTTTCCATAATTATTTTTAATTTTGGCATGATGCATCGCTGTGTTATTAACAATGGTACAGAAATGTTGAAGAATCCTTTTAGCTGGGGTTCTGTCAGTGGACATTTGAAAACGTAATGACCAGCAACAGCCAATTCGCCACAGGAGCATTTGTCAGTATTTGCTTCTTGCAAAAGTAATCTGGAAATGAGACATGGCCCTACATATACTGCATTAGAAAACCTTGTGTACTTCAAGTTTTGTTATCACCTTTTGGAAAGAATTTGTGTGTGCAATGACCTGTTGTTGCTTCATTGCAATCTTACTGCCAGATCTTTTGTGTGTGCATATTTATTATACTCCTCAGGTGGGTCTTGGGAAATGACACATCAAGAAGTTCTATTTGCTTTTGTGCTGCCTCCTCTGCTAATACATCTGCATTTTCCATTGTGGTATTTTATCCCCATGAACGCATTTTTTTTTTTTTTTTTTTTTTTTTTTTTTTTACATATTTTTTTTAGTAGAGATTAATTTAAAAAGCAATTTTATAATTGTTGACTGAGTTATGAAGTGATAATATGGCCACCTAGCTGTCTGATTTAATTAAGATATGGGGAATTCAGTGGTCATTTTCTATTTTCAATGTTCCTTTCATTACTGAAAGTTCTGCCTGATGAATGCTGTTATTGTTTTTCAGGTATCCTTGCCATTTTATACAGCGTTGAGACTTTTTCTACATATGGACTTTTGCATACAGACTGAACATCCAGCATTTCCATCTATTTTGAAGCTGTCCATAAATGCTGTTTTTTTTTTTTTTTTTTTTTTTTTTGGATGATGAACTCTGCTGTTTCTTGCTGACATTTTATTCATATATATGGGAAAGCAGGGTGTTTGTTACAGGGAAGGGGGAGCGACATTTATATTCTTCAGTTTCATAAAGATGGTCATTACAGGAAATGTCCTGTTTTAACTGCATGGCTGTTGTATAGCTTCATCTACGCCTTGTACATATAGAAAGCTTGTTCCAGCTAGTATGTTGAGTACAGCACTTGAAGTTGTATGAAATCCACCTGTTATACATAAAATAAATTGTCTTTGAATTGAGGTTAGAATTCTCTTTTTGTGTTCAGTCTTAGGTACGGCCCAAGTGGTGTCATTTTAAATCACTATTTTGGTTATTACAGTATTATATAAAATTTTGGCAATATGGGGGTTTTAGGAGCCATTTGTATCCATTCCTTAGTCTTAAATTGAGTCCTATTTGGTGAGTGTATGCTTTGATCTCCTTCAGATGGTGGATAAGATTTTACTTTGATCAATGTGGATTCTTATTGCTGGCTCATAACAGTTTGTACCATTTCTATTTACAACTCTAAAAATTTTTTTATCGAAGTTATAGCCACATCACTTAAATAAAAAAGATGCTCCCTAACAATATAGTGGCCTCTAGTTTAAAATAAAGTATTTATCATCCCCCAGAAACTTTCTTAAAATTTTAGGCTGTTGTCATTCAGCCACCACATCATTTAAAAATTACAATATTTCCAATTGAGAGGCCCAATTTAATGGCCCTGATATGGCAATTTGTACTAAACGAATTAGGGAATTCAAACAAAAAAGGTCAATAAAAACATTACATAGAACATGGGTTCTCAACCGGTGGTATGCAAGAGAAAAATAGGTGGTACGCAAAGAAGCAAAGTATTTTTTAACTATTAAATTCAAAAATTAAAACTCCATTCTGATTGAGTTTTTTTCTCTAACAATCGTAAATTTATGCGATCTGAGCTTTGTTTAAGAATGGTGGTGGTAATAGTACTTTGTAGTGGTGGTACTAAAGGTTTTCCATTTTTGTTTAGATGGTAAACCCCTGATATAGACCATTCTTCAAGCAATTCACTTCTTACCTGTTTCATTTGCAATTTTTCTTCTAGTTGAGTACAAAGTTCTTTTTGTTTGTCAAGCTGAAGCTGCCACTTCTTTTCAACGTCTTTCATTTTCCGTTCATTACCTACAAAATTTTTTATTAAATATCAATATATTTTAGAACATGAAAAATAAAGACAAAATACTCATGACATTTATTTAAAGATGAAAAAGAGCTTAAAACTCCTAAAAGCTGTGTAATTTGCTTTTGAATGCAACAATAGCCTGGGGGGGAGCTAAATCAACTTTTAAAATTAACACCAAAAATTAACATTTATTAATCATACCGAGCCAGATACTTTATTTTGAAAGACTGAAGACTATTTTTATTTTTATTTTAGAACTCTGCTTTTATTAACTAATCAAAAAACATTTGTAACAATATGTTACACGCAGTAAGAAATCTGGCATTATATAGAAAATCTAAGGATTCTGTGCAATGCCAGATTTAGCTCTACATACAATTGTGGTAATATACACATTATGAACAGCAGAACTATTAAATGTAAGCCTCATATGGGTGGGTATTGTAATAACTAGAAGTTGACTTACAACAGAACTGTATCTAAATGCAAACTTTTCACACTGAATTAATTTATAACTTAACAAAAACTTGCATCTTCCTTTATAAGTACAATCACATAACTATGACTTCCCCCCCTTAAGAAAAATTATACTTGCTAAAGCATGTCCAAGGGCAATTCGGAAAATAACCTCCGTTGTGGCATGGCACTAGTAGTAAGGGGCGAAGCACAAATAGTGTTACATTAAGCAATCTGTGATATAGTAAGCTTCCTGCTGTCCTAGTGAGAGTGTCATAATGCCGCACATCTGCTGTTATAACATCGCAAAATGTGCACTGCTTTTGAAATTCCCACCAAATGCAACGTAAGAGGAGTAATACAATTTACTTGGGCAAAAAAACTGTCAGAGGCAGATCTTCATCTTTTCAAAGAAGGAAGAATTGCATACTGGAATACTGCATAAATTTGAACTAAGTATTTGGAAGAACAAGAGCATTATTGTACATTATAAAAATAAGGTATTTTTAACCCTTTCTGAAATAATTACAGATCAAGTTTCGTTTCCAAAAAGAAATCTTCCTTCTTTTTTAATTCTTATTTTATGCATTTTAAAACATTAATCATGCATCATACGATTTTCAAATTCTCAATGGAAAATAAAGTAAAAAAAGAAAGCTCTTATAAAATAAGCTTTTATTTAAAACAAAACATAATTAATGAAGTAAAAGAAGAAAAATTTATTATATACTTTCATGGGACCAAGAGGGGGATATTTAATCCATTCTCTTTAACAAATTAATCTGAATTTGTTTTGTCACTCATAACAAAAAGGGGCACACCCTGGATATTTTGTAAAGATAACAGTTTATACTTTTGACAATGCAATTCAATTTAACAATTTCAGTACTTGGGCACCCATGCTTTTATTACTTGTGATATAACATTGCTGACGGATTTTGTACAGATATTTATTTAATCTCTTATTCCCATAAAACTATATGATAAATTAAATTTCTTCTTTTAGTTCATTAATTATTACATAAGTTTTAAAAAATATTTTATCTATTGATTCATTTTACCTCCACTTTTTTAGTCTCGATTATAGGATGAGAAAAATTTATGTAAAATTATTATAATATATAAACTATGGAACTTATTTATATAAACTATGGAACTTATTTATATAAACTATGGGGGGGATTAAATGACAAAATACTTTCATAGAAAATCATTTTAAATGCTAATCAAGCCTTAAACTCGGTTGTTTTTAAGCAAAAAAAAAAAAAAAGTATAGCAGCAATAAGAATCATGCGATGTAATGTTACTAAAGCCCTGAAAGTTTGTTTCCAAATGATGGCCACAAAAACACATTTTTCCACCCTTCTATTTCAGACTGCAACATATTTTTTTAAAAAAAGGATAGAAAATTGTCCAATTAATAATTTTTTTTTTATCAATCTTGTTTGAAATAGGGTTGTCACTCAAGCAGAATGAAATTCCCTGAATTTTGCAGGTGTTTCAAGAAAAATTCCAGGCTATTTGTGTACTGCATGCTGGCTGTACTGAGTTTAATTATAGAATGACTTGAAAACATAAAGATTTGCCAATTACACATGACTTTACATATCCATAATCTGCAAAGCATTACTTTTATAACTATAATAGGAGTTGTTTTCTCCACCAAGCATCAGTGGTGTAGCTAGGGTGCGGCAAGAGGGTATATCTGTCCCCGGGGAGCAGCATTAGGGTGCCAAATTGATGTTATAAAATTTAGAATGAAAGGTTTTCCATATGTGCAAAATTTCTAATTGTACTCGGGCACTGAAATCCTAGCTACGGCTCTGCCTAGCATTGAGGTTAAAATCTGCCCAATACGGATTTTAAAATGTCTTTTTTGCAGATATTTTGCAGCTAATGCAAGAAAGAAATCTATTTAATGATATTTTTAAATAAATTCAAGTATTTTATATTTATTTAGCAGCATACCTAAGTAAAAGGTATGCACACTAAATTCTATGATGGTATGTCATATTACTGCTAGAATTAGTTTCACAAGTATGCCAGAGAAAACTGCTTGAAATTTGAAAGTATTATTAACCAATAATAAATAAATTTAGACGGAAGAAGACATTAAATGATACAAATAACATTAAAACAAAGTTAATTACTTAAGGATTAAAAATTGAATTACAAAAATCAATAGTAATTCAGCAAATATAGCTATTTTAAATGGTTAGCCTAGATGACTGACTTTTAGTCAAAAGGGGCAATTTGCCCAGAAGGACTATTAATTTTGTTTTGGCATTTTGGGTCAATTCACTACAAGCTTTGTTTCACTTTTCAAATTGTTGCTACCAAATATTATTGCCCTGTATTATATTTAAAGAAATTAAATAATGAAGAACCTCCATAAATATACGTATGTTTCGCACATTGTGATAAAACAATGGTACCTAGAGCCATCAAATTTTCAATAATGCACTGTGAATATGGGCATCTGGAAGCCTAAATTTGAAATTTGTTTTATTATTGATTTCAAATTTTGTAAAACTTAAACAAAATTTTGATTAAACTCAAGGACTTCAAAGCGAGCAATGGCAATGTTGTACAGAAAATACATTTTTATCTCCAACACGCGAGACTATGTATCGGAAATTCTAAAGATATGCTCATTTAAAAATTATTTTGCAATAGTGCTCTTGAACTGAATTTTATGGCTTAAGTGAAAAGAACATGAAATTTAATATATAAAGGTAACACACGAAATGTTAAAAAAATGGCCCTTTCGATGTGATTTAAAATCTGAAACCTTTCAGGTTTTTTTTTCCTGCAAAATGACAAATAAGGCACTTAAGAAAGAAGAAAAGGGTTGAAAAGATTTTTGATTGATACAAGAATAGGGGGAATTTACTTTCACTCAACATAAACTGCACATGCAAATCTCTGGATTCTCTAGGTTATTGGAAACCCCAAAATGCTGAAAACTTGCTTTGCCTTTCTAAAAGACAATCTGATTGGTGCTATGAAAATTGGTTCTATGCCAGCTATCCGAATGACACTCACGGGATACATGATTCACCAAGAAAGTGATCACTTCTGATGTTGGCACAAAAATCGCTTTTTATGAAATTCCCTGACTTTTCAGATTTTGACTAAAATATTTAAATTACCTGACTTATCTGGTCAATTTTCGAATTCACTGACTTTTCCCGGTTTTCCAAGTAGTGTGGGTATTCTGTTGAAAAGAAGGTGAAGAAATTATTTTATAATCTCTGAAAATTTCAAAGCTTTATTCTGATGCAATTTTTGAACACTGAAATTTTAAAATAATGGATGTCAAATAATTGGAATAGGGGAACGAATAATATCGAACAATTTTTAAAAATTTGTCAGAGTTAAAATTTCCATTTAAATTTCATTTAAAAGATTTTTATCTGCTCTATTCAATGATGCAGCCAGTAAAATACTGATATTTTTAGTTTATTCATTAAAGATATGCATGAAAAATTATTTAAATCTTAAATTTTAAAAAAAAATCTAAATTGAATTTTGGAAAAATAGCATTCCCAAATTATATTATCATCCACAAACAGAGTATGAGAAGAGACAGAAGAATCTCAATGCAGATTAATGACAAACTTTTGACGATAGCAAAACATGAGTGAACTAAATAAAATTTTATAAAAAAGGCATATGAATACACATGAAGGAAAAAATACCCTATATATTGCGCATTTTTTCACTCACTTATTCTTTTCCCAAGCATTTTAGCACAAGATTCTGAATTTTTTTTTTTTTTTTTAATTCATATAATTTTTCCCTTCCTCAAGGTGAACAGAAAGCAAGTTCACCTAAATTCTAAAATACATTCCTTCACATAGCGATTGTTTTAGTCTTACTAATTAATGATTAGCTCCCGGTTTTTTGGTGCATGGACTCTGATTGATGAAGCAATTATAGTAAGGAGCTTTAAGAAAATGAAGCTATGTAATGCTTTTGATGGTTCTCAAAATCACTTCATATAGAAAGAAAACTAAAAAAGTGAAGGAAATAATGATAACAATGGTGATGGCAAACACTTTCAAGCTATAGCAGATGATATAGACAACAGTTTCAGTAGCAGTGAATGATTTAAAGCCAAGGAAGCAGCAATGGACAAAAATAAATATCAGTGAGATTCAAAATACAGGAAAGCAAAAATGAACAAAACACGGAAAAAATAAAAAACAAATGCATAAAAAATCTTAAAGCTTTTAGATTTTATACTATGCCCAAATGGGTGTTTTTTTTTTTTTTTTTTTTTTTTTTTTTTTTTTTTTTTTATGTTTTGTGTGTTACCTTTTTAACGTTTTGTGTTTTGTGTGCTAAAAATGGCCCTTTCGATGTAATTTAAAATCTGAAATCTTTCAGGTTTTTTTTCCTGCAAAATGACAAATAAGGCACTTAAAGAAGAAAAGGGTTGAAAAGATTTTTGATTGATACAAGAATAGGGGGAATTTACTTTCGTGTTTATCACGTTCTTTGCACTTAAACTATAAAATATCTTAAACAGCAATATCACAAAATATTTAAAAGAGCATATCTTTAGAATTTCCGATACACAGACTTGAGTGCTGGAGATATTTCCCCCCCCCCCGTACAGTGTTGCCATTGCTGGCTTTGAAATTGTTGAGTTTCTTAATCAAAAAACTCACAAATGCTTTACAAAATATGAAATAGATAATAAGAGCAATTCCAAATTTGGGCTTCCAGATGCTCATATTCAGGTGGAGACTTACGTTATTCAACATTTGACGGCTCTTAGTACCGCTGTTTTATCACGATGTGAGAAATATATATACATTTATGCAGATTCTTCATTATTTAATTTCTTTAAATTTAAAACAGGGCTCTAATATTTGGTGACTGCAATTTTAAAAGTGATTTGCTGTTTATAGTGAATCAACACATAATGGCAAAACAAAATTAATAACCCTTCTGAGCAAATTGCCTCTTTGGGCTAATTATCTCCATTGTGGTACTTGTAATAAACAAATATATTTCCTTCGAACTAATCAGAAAAGTTTATGTTTAGCAATTTTGCTACACACAGTACCCTTTTTTTTTTTTTTTTTTTTTTTTAATATCAGAATATTTTGTTAAGAGTTGTCTTTATTTGACTTTAGCTCAGTTGCCTTCAGAAATTATGTGCTGTACTTCAGCTATTAAATGAATTGGCATGAAGATCTGGAAGTTTACAATTGTGAAGGCAAATACGCTTTGGTTTCTGAAGCCAAGTGCTGACTAATAAACTATATATATGAAAGCTATGTTTCTTAAAAACTTTGAAAAATATTTTATCCCTAGCCTGGAGCTCACTGAATTTGCTAATTAAAATTTTCGGCAAAATTACCAGTAATAGATATTGTAATGTTAATGCTACACATTCCTATTGGAATGTAGGTTTCTTTTAAATAAATAATAATAGGATAGTAGTTTATTAATGAATATTTTTCATTTGCTATGTTCTTATTGCAACCATATCCTTCAGAAATTAAATAACTTACATAATATTTCTTTCTCAATTTTTGTATGATAAAATTACATATTAAAGAAATGAGCAGGAAAACATAAGTAAATGTGATACACATTTATTAACTGAATTATTTTAAATATCATATCAGCATAATACTTTAAAGATAATTGCATGATTGGCTATGACTTGTTTATTTCTGGCGCCATTGCTTCCCCCCTCTTTGAATGATAGGTGGTGGTGTATTTAATTATGGCAAAGCACACTAGGGCTATCTGCCTAAGGGGAGGGATGCCTTTCATGGAGGACTTTCTAAGGGAAACTGGCTCGTATACACGTTACACATGGGGAAAACCACGAAAACACCCATGCAGCCAGCCCGTTCGCAGGATTCGAACCTCGGACCGAACTACCAGTGTTCAGCGACATTACCGCTCGGCCGCTGGTGGGCCTTTGAATAATAGGAAAAAATTGAGCATGATAATTTTAAGCTATTATTTTTATAAAGTATATACTTCCCTATACTATAAAGGCAATTAAAATAAAATCCACGCTACACTGAAAATTTTTTTGATCAGTCATTAAATAGCACAACTTTCTGTATTATTGTTACACAGCCATTAGTTCTCACAACTTTCTGCATATTCATATACATGGACATTCACATTCAATTATATTATTCATTAATAAGAAATTTTGAATAATATACATCTCTTCTTTTCCAAACTCTTCAATATTAATTAAAATACAATTTGTGATGTACTCAGCTATTGCATAGAAAATAGTGAAAAAAGGTTTGGCTAGAGGGGGGGGAGGAAGGGTAAAAATTTTCATCCAACTTTCTGAAGCAGAATTCCCTGGAAAACTGATCCAAATCTTTCCCACCCCTCTTTCCTTATGATGAATCTACTCGAAGGAACTTTTGACTCACTGTGTATTTTAATTTTCCCCATATTGCAAATATACGCTTACAAGCATCTGTGCCTTCTCCAGGATTTGAAGCTTTGAAAAGAATTTTCCATAGGGGGGGGGGTGATGTGATACCAACTTGCTAAATTAACAATTTAAATTACAAAATATTTAACTATTGCAATTTAATGCGTTCTATTAAGCCTAATTTCACTCACAAATTTTTATCAAATCTTTTTTTTTTTTTTTTTTCTTTCTTCTTCTAATTTTACAGTCCTTTCAATGTTTGAAAAATACGCTTTTTAATGGAACTAAACTTAAACTGAAAAGCTAATTACTGATTAAAAAAAGATAAACAATTCAATCATCAACTATTTTCAAATATGCAGATTTGGAACAGAAATAACAGAAATAATCACAAAAATATCTTTACACAAACCAAAATTTGATATACAAAATCTAAAAATACTCTCAATGAAATAAACTTCATTTAATTTTATATAATGTTTTTAATTGAGTAAATATCAAAATTTTTAAAAATAATTTTAGCGACAAAAAATAGGTCCTTTTACTAACTTCTTTGCATCTGTTCTAGCACTAACTGTAATTTACTGACTGATGTAGAATGCTGCTGCACTTGATCTTCAAGAGAAGAAACCTGTGCAAGAGCCTGATCACGCTGATTCATAATCATAGATAGCTGTTCTTGAAGGCTTGCTATTTGAATACTTGCCCGTTGGCTATACGAAAAAGAAAAATTAATCTTTACCAAGTCAAGAGGAAAAAAAAAGCATTTTATACAGCAACTGAAAAAATATTTGAATTTTACTCTTTCCAATTATCATTCTATTTGCTTTAAAAGTTCTTAGCTTTGGTGAATCTTGCCCATTGGATATACGAAAAAGAAAAATTAATCTTTACCAAGTCAAGGGTGGAAAAAAAAGCATATTATACAGTAACTGAAAAAAATATTTGAATTTTACTCTTTCCAATTATCATTCTATTTGCTTTAAAAGTTTTTAGCTTTGGTGAATCAAAGTAGAAAAATACAATTAACTTTTTTAAAGCTCTTGCCACTTTTTAGAAATGAATTCGTTACACTTTTACCTTTTGATCAAATTCAAATGGAAACTACATTATAAATTAAGCAATATGTCATATATGCCAAGGTGTTATATTTAGAACTCTGTAATTATATACCATTTCCCTAATTTTCATCAAATTTACGTTATTGAGATTTTTAATTTTTTTCTGATTTTACCCTATATTTCTTTCTGAACATATTTAATTATTATTCTATATTGATTGCCACTGCATAGAAACTTTAGGCTTATAGACAGCACTAAAATGCAAAATTTGTGAAAACTATATACAGGGGTTCTATATTCATACAACATATATCAAAATTACAAATGTACAGAATCCAAAAGAGCTAAAAAATTAAATATCAAGTATGTTTTAGTCTAAGAAGTTTATAATTCTCACAAATTCTAAACGAGAACTAATTTAGAACTACAGCATATAATTTAAGCACATATAAAAAAAATTATTATGTAAGAATAAATCATGAAATGCAGAAAAAAAAGTTATTTTTTAGAAGAGGAAAATAATTGTCAGGTATGTATTTTGATACAGCAATAACCTTCATTATTTGGTCCAATTTTTAGTTCAAGTTAATTATCCAACTATTTACTTTGTGTCAACAACAGCTGTACTAGATATCTCAGCTCTTCGCCTGACTTCTACTAATTCATCTTTCAGTTCTTTTTCTCTTTCTTCAGCTTTCAATACTTCATGGGTATAATTTTCTTCAATCTAAAACATAAAATACCCAATAATATTAAATCATGGAAACTAATTTCAACAAATTTAATATACTAAATGTTCTTAGATATGGCAAGATTTATTTTTCAAAATTTGATAAAACAAGTATGAGTGAATAATTTAAATTATAGCATGTGACTGAGATTTTAAAATGTTTATCTAAAGAGACATAGTAGATTCCAATTAGCTTAATTAAATCTTAAATAAAATAAACTTATAGTCACTTGCATAATTCCTTTTACAAATATTCTCAAATAAAAGGATTAAATTCTAATTGTCATATTAGACAATTCAGAAATTAAACTTATTTCACCACCTCTTAATATATAAGATTACATTTTCATCTCCTCCCTGATATGACTCATATCCTACTCTTCTCGGCTTGACATAAGAGGGGCATAATAGGTAACAAGAAGGTTTTACTATTATCAAAGCCTACCTACAAAACCATATAGGATGGAAAAGGTGGAAGATAGATTTCAGGACATGTGCTGCAGGTCAGAAACCCTTGGAAACATAACTGAAAATTCCCCATAACTTTGATTATAAATTTAGTGCAACAAAGAAGAACCTTGCATTTTGGTTCATATGAATTACTTAAGAAAAACCACATCAGATTTGAAGAACCCGATTGAATTTTAATTAAGCATAAAATTTTCCAATGAGAAACAATTAAGTATGAAATGTTTCCAAAGAAAAACAATCTGCATTATTAAAAAATTGTATCTTACAATAGTTAAAAAAAAGTTACTTCAATGATTACCCTGTCCTGCACAGCAATTTTTCTAGCAAATTTTTGTCAAAATATCAAAGCTTTTTTAAGTATGTTATTAAGTTCAGATAAGTTACTTTACTTACCTCTATAAGGTGTAACCGAAGACGCTCCAATTCATTTTTTAAATGTATCTCATTACTTTTCATTCTTTGTATCTGAGAAGGAGAATATTTATATTTCAGTGATGAACATAAAAACAAGAACTTTTGTAAATACTATAATAAACAGAGCAATTGTGATTAAATTAGACCAAAGTAAAATTATTAATGTTTAGCAAATTCAGGACTTTAGATAAAAGTTTAGATAAAATATTCAAATGTTTTTTTATCTGCGCAAGATATTCGCATTTCTTAATAAACACTCTCAAGTAAGCTTTACAACATACACTAACAAGCCAAAACATTATGACCATTTCCACATTTTTCAATGAACTCATCTGGATGATGTGGAGGGCATGTAATTAAGTAGGAATGGTATTTAACTGCTGCTGGAGAACATAAGGAATCATTCTTGCATTCACTTTAGTGACTGATGGGAAAAGCTCCTGATCTAAGAGAATTTGATAGAGGGCAGATTGTAATGGTCCAAAGAATCAGAGAGAGTATGTCTGAAATTGTACAACTGGTAGGTTGTTCAAGATTTGCCATTGTTAGTATTTATGCAAAGTGGATAAATAATGGTGAAACCAGCAGTAGACACCAATGTGTTAGACGTCCACATGCCATCAAAGGAAAAGGACATAGGAGACTGTTCCTCTTGGTACATCTAAATGATGCCTATGACACCTACGGCTGCCCAAATTGCTATCCTTGAACAGTTAATTTTTCCAAGATAATCTGTTGATTCATATTGTTCCATTATACACAATTACAGTAATTAATATAACTATTCAATTTGAATACAGCTTCATGTGACCACATTTTGATTTGAAAGTTCTGATTCTCATGTAATTTTGCTGAAATCTATCATAAAATCTCACTGT
This sequence comes from Stegodyphus dumicola, assembly GCF_044657685.1. Classification (NCBI taxonomy): domain Eukaryota; kingdom Metazoa; phylum Arthropoda; class Arachnida; order Araneae; family Eresidae; genus Stegodyphus; species Stegodyphus dumicola. The sequence goes on along the minus strand of NC_140768.1, from coordinate 81,485,746 downwards.
CCTGCCTGTACTTCCATCAGATTAGGACAATAAGAAATGCAGTATGTTATAATGTATAACTTCTCGTGGATTCTCTATTTTACAGAATGTAATTTTATCAAACAAATTTACTTTTTAGGGGAGGGGATTATTACTAAACAGATCCCAATTTACATGGGAAAAAAACACATTTATTAAAACATACATATCTATAAAATAACCAATAATCAAATCAGACTAATGTTTGTTTTAGCAAAGTACTTAAGCTTCTTGAAGAAGACAGGCACTGTACTTATCTCAGACAAAATGAACAAAAGTTTTCCATAAAACCATTGTCAACATAATATTGATTTCTGCCTAAATTAAAATAGCCTCATTTATTCTATGGTGATTTTTTGTCATCAAAAATAAATCCACTTCTCCCAGATTCAGGATTCAAATCAATATTACAACACAGTAGTCGAAAACTCACCAAAAGAATCAGTACTTTTGTGTGTGTGTGTATGTCTTTTACAAATGGAAAAGTACAAAATCCAAGAAAGAGATTTAGAGTCAGTTCTAAAGAATTTCAATCTTGGCAAATAAGTCAAATTTTAAAATTGGGAAGTTTTAACTTTAGAAGACATTAACAAAGCCCTCTAGCTAGACACAAATAAAGGTAATATAAATAAAATTATACTGATTTAAAATACATGAACTGTTATCAGAATAATTAAATGGTTGAAATAATTTAATACACATTTTAATAAAGCATATATTAATCATTACTTTTTTAAAAGATATATAACTATAAAAATCAGTCTGTTTCATAAGAAAATTTGAAAAAAGTCATACAAAGGTATGCTCTTAAGCACATTACTCCCTAAAAAATGAAATATAGATCAAATAGTTTGCTTTGAAGTACACTAGAATGAAAGATATTTATAGTTTTTATTATGAATTTCTATAAAAGACAGTTATTGAAGCTGTTAATAAGGAAAGCTGCTTTTAAAACTGCCAACTGGTAAAAGCCAACTGGTTTTTTTTTTTTAATTTATTGTTTGATTTTGTGGCAAAAACTCACAGAAAACAATTCCTTTATAGTAACACCATACACAACGCATTACTTTGGGGGATGCAATTCCTTCTCAATGTTACTAAAAGAGATTTTTGCTTACTCCGTGATCTTTTTCTTGTAACGTTATTGGATAGTATCCATTTCTCCTTTCCAGAAATAAAACAATTGAAAAAATGAGCTTCTTGATTTATTTTCAGCAAAGAATCACATGCTGAAATTCAAGCAAGCATATTCTTTGTTAGAGTATGAGGTACCTGAACATCATAGCAGCTTATAAACCCAGTCTTCTTCAAATGATCATCAGTCAGCTTTTTTGAATATTTTTTCTATCTTATAGATCCTGAAGTGAATAATGTGGATTTTCAGTGACAGCTCATGTACAGAAGATAGAGCTTCAGAGTGGGTGTCCTCTTCCAGGCTAAAATTTCTACCCTTAAACTTCTCAAACCACCTTCAAACTACACCATCAGAAACAGCACTTCGTCTATATACAGCATAAAGTTTAAGAGCAGTCTGAATAACTTTCCCCCATCCTTTTTTTAATAAAAGAGCATAATATGATGAAAATAAGCTTTTAGGTTCTTCATTCTTAGCACATTATATCATAACATATGTTAAAATTATATTTAAACAGCTGAAAATAGCTGAAATCATATTTAAACATCCACTTTATTCAAGGAATGAGCAGGAAAAAGTTAACTGGAAGAAAATACACTTTGATTTGAAAAAGCACAGAACTTTCTGAATGGTCCAGTATACAACTAGTTTATTCATTCTGTAAAGAATCAAGCAGCAAAAACCAAGGGAAAATAGGAAAAAGAATTTTAATGATGGCCTTTGGCGCCTTTATATTTAGCTCACCTGCAAAAGGCTTTACTTATCTTAAAAAATTTTTGACCTGAGCAAGAAGAGAATGTGTAATATATTTAGCTAAGTAATTATTATGTTTTCATTTTGCTAACATCTTAACAGTTTCATCATTGAAAAGAGACTACTATTTAGAGACCTATTTCTAAAAATGAAGGTTCAGAATCTAAGACCTCGCATTCCATCTAACTCTACAACTAAAGGTACTCTGTGGGGGGGGGGGGATGGGGCAGGTCTATATCTCCCATTCTACTGGGCCAATTGACAAAATTCAAATTGCGTTTTTCATGTATCGAAAGTGTGACTGAGAATATATATTAGATTTATATATAGCATTGCTCTAATATAGGTATTTTGACACAAAATCAGACTTTTTTTGAAATGACATGCCAATTTCTTTACATATTTCAATTCTACGACTTAAATTACGCCAAACTGCCAAGTTTTGTAAAAATTACACAAGTAGTTTTTAAAAAATTAGCTCGCAAAATTTTAGCTCCAATCTTGAGTTTGGTATATATTTATCAATATCTCTTTTTTGATTAAATATTTGATTCTTCTTTTCACATTTCGAAATTTAGGTTCATTCCAAATAACATTCACCTATTTTTTATGATTTATTTTTAAAATTTGTATTTCTTAATCATTTTTATAAATTTTTCAAAAAATTTTGAATTATAATCTATAAAATTTTTACAATCATCTTAAGGTAGATGCATTTCTAAGCACACCTGCAAAAAATTAGCTTTTTTTCATTCAAAATGTCTGAAGATATACATGAATTTATAGACTGGCACATTTTGAAATTTGGTATATTTGTTGAAAGCGATAATAACATCAAATGTGGTTTACACACTTTATTAAAATTATTCAAAAATAGAAACACTGCGACTTTTTTCTGCTTATGCACAATGTTAAAAGGTAGGAATGATGTGACTTTTCCGCTCCTGCACAATGAAAGGGAATGGAAAATAGTTTGCCATATTATTAAGAAGTTTTCCAAGTGAATTATTCTTGGCCCAGACTGAAAAAATTCGCCAAGATAAATTTTTGAATGTCTTCGTAAATTTCACACCAAATTTTACAAAATTTAATATTTAGGCATAATTTAAGTTGAGGAATCGAAATATGGGAAAACATTAGCATGTCATTTCAGAAAAAGTCCAATTTTGTGTCAAAATACTCACATTAGAGCAATGCTATATATAAATCTAATACATATCCTAAGTCTCGCTTTTGAGACATGAAAAACACAATTTGAATTGCATCAATCAGCCCAGTAGAACAGGAGATATAGAACTGTCCCCTCCCCCCCCTTTTTTTTTTTCCTGCGCAGTGTATATTTCTATGATAACACTCTCAAGGGCTCATACTCATAGGAACCTCATACAGGTTTCTTAGATTGCATGAACTAATTCTTTCTTATTTCTAAATTGTCAAAATGAAATAACAGAAATGCAATCAAACTGACATAAATAAAGACTGCTAAATGTATCTGTTCCCTTGAAGTAAAGGCCAGAGTACAAAATCTCTAACCCTTCAAAAACCACAATTGTTTTTGCCATGAAGATATACCTGCTAATGTCGCAAAGTAAGCGAATAATGACATCGTCAAAAGATGCTAAAATGTTATAAAATAAAAAAACAATAGAATTTAAAGCTCTCTTTTATGAGAATGAACCACAATGATCATGAAAGAAATGACAATGAAAAATTGCCAGACAAAAGTGATAAACGATAGTTAAATGATTGAAAACTGTCACAATTATACTCTTAAGAGAATAAATAAGCACTCTAAAGACACATAAAAATGAAAATATATCAAGTAAAAATTTGAAATTCAGCAACAAGAACTTTCTCAAACATGTTTCAAACATACATGCATATCTGTTTAAAAATACAAATTCGTAAACAATTACATAATACGCTAAGGATAATCATATGGCCAGCTTGTGCCAGCTAGGAGTAGGAGAATCAAGGCTGTGCCCTTAGAATAATAATAATAATAATAACCTAAAGATATTTTTTTTAGTTTATTGAAATAATAAAAAAATAACAATTAACAAACAAACAAAAAAACTATACCTCATTTCGTAAAGACTGATTCTCTTGCCTGCTCTGATTCAAAGCCAAAAGGGTTTCATCCCTTTCTCTATATAAATTTTGAGCTTTACTAAACATAGATTCACTGTCTGCTAAAATTTGGTTGATATCTGTACTTTTTGAAACAGAATTATCACTATTAATATATTGAGACAATGAAGAAATTTTTTCAGTCATTGACTGCATAGAAAACTCTTTTTCTTTCAATGCCATATTCAATCTTTCATTCATTTCTTTGAGCAAAGATAATTCTGAATTTTTATCTTGAAATCTCTGTTCAATTAATTCTTTTTCACTCTTTAATTTTTCAATAACAGCTTCATATTCTTTGAGCTTATCAGTTAATTCAGACACTTTCTTCTGAAGGTTCTTCAGTAAATTATCTTGCTGTTCACTTTCTAATCTAACCATTTTAATTTGCTGAGAAAGACTGTGAATCATACAATCCTTTTCTTGTATTAAAACAACTTTTTCATCATTGGAACATGTCAGTTGTTCAATTTGCTTATTTTTTTCATCTAGTTCATCTTTTGTAAGCTGAACAATATTATCAGAATTAATTTTATTTACCAGCTCACTATATTTTTCTTTAATACCAACTTGCTGTTCTTCTAAATCAGTAACCCTCTGTTTCAGAGCAATCATTTCATTCTGTGTATTAATTAATGATTTCTGCTTTTCTTCATATTGTTGGGCAACAGAGAAGTGCTTTTGCTGCAAAACATCATATTTCTGTCTTTCATCAGAAAGAAATGAATTTAATTTTTTTATTTCTGCAGCATACTGGCGACATTCTTTATCCTTAGCATTATAACTTAGCATTATTCTTTCTCGTTCAGCTTTGTACACATTTATTTGTTTGGAAAGATTTTCTTTTTCTTCCAGTAGTGACTGTAAATGTTCAGGAATGGCTGAAGCATCTTGGATAAATGATGTAAGTGTAGAATTTTTCTGTTTCAAAGATTCGATCTCAAAATCTTTATCTCTTATTAACCTACTTAATTTCTGAACTGTTTCTTTTGTTAACTCTGGGTCTGACTTCTCTTTGTTACACTCTTTCAGTTCACAATTATCTTGCTGTAACTTCAACAATGCTTGTTTCTCTGATGCTACAATATTGGTAAGTTTATGAACTTCAGATTTTAAGCTGCTACATTCTTGTGATTTTTCATTTAGAACACATAAAAGTTTATTTTTCTCCAACTCTAACATTTTTAACTTGTCTTGAAGCAAACGTGTTTCATTTGAAGAACATGATAAATTTTCATTACATTCAGTGTTTATTAAATTTCTACACTTTGTGCAATATTGTATTATTTTTTGATCAACCACATCAATATTCTTTACATAATTTCCTTTTAAAAAATTTAAATCAGCTGTTAAAGTGCTACCATATTTTTGCAAAGATTTTACTTCTGCTTGCAAGTTTTCAATGATACTTTCTTTTTCTGCAATTAAAGATTCTTTTTCTTGTAAATTTTCTTTTATTGAATTTAAATTGAATGCATATTCCTTCTGAAGACTTTTACACATTTCTTCTTTTTCTGCTATTAATGATTCTTTTTCTTGTAACTGCTTTGCTAATGCACTTAAGTTAACTGAATGTTCCTTTTGAAGACTATTACACATTTCTTCTTTTTCCTTACATAAATTCCTTGCAGCCTCAAGTTCTAATTCTAAAATCTTATCATGAGAAATACAGTCTTCATCTGTTTGAGTTAACACAGACAGTAATTTTTTCTGGCATAGTGACTTATAATAAAGAATTTCATTCTCAAGTTTCATTTTCTCTTGCTCTAAGACATTAATATCAGAGCGAAGTTTACTTATTAACTGATTAGTATCTTGGTCACATGTTTCACATTCCTGAGTCTGTGAATGTTTCGATTCTTTAGAAATTAAAATATCTGTGATATATGTTTGTGTTCTTTGATCTGAATAATTGCATATACTATAATCTGTCTGAATAGAAAAATTGTTTTTAGAAGAATTAATACTACACGTATCACACTGTACAGAAGAATCAGTAAACAGAATATTAATTTCATTTTGAGTACTACTATCTTTATAAGACACTTGATTTTCAGAAACAGACTTTTCTGCACAAAATTTAGGAATTTCAGACCCTATATGCAATTTTTGGCAATCATTTTTATGAAATAAAATAAAGTCAATCACAGAGCTAAGTTCACTGATTATGAGAGTTAGTGTTTCATCAGACATAGATAACATTTCTAAAAAAAGTATATATTTATTAATTTTATTTATAAAATCCTTACTTTCTATGCTTTGTTGAACCTCTAAAGTTTGTTTTTGACACCCAAGCCATTTTAAGATGTCATTTAGTCTGTCTTTATTTGAACTACATCGAAGATCATGGAAGAGAGATAGCAAGTTTAAATGTTTTTCAATACTCGCAATATCACTTGAGTTTGATTCAAAAAAGATATGATCTGTCTGTACACTTGGTAAATTTTTATTTAAAAAACAATCTTGACTAGAATGATCAGTCTTTTCCAAGAAACATTTAACTTTTTCTTTGAGTTCACTATTTTCTTTAACAACTTCATTTTTTAAATGCAGAAGTTCATCAATTGCTTCCTACAAGAAGAAAGTTTCAATAGGTTTAGACATTTTTTATAAAAATATTTTATTATAATACAGGATAAGAAAAACCAATATTTAAAATCCAAAACATGAAAGAAATATCAATTACATCATAAACATAATGTATATTTCTTTTTAATAACATGTAAAATTAACAGTTATCTGACAGCTGTCAGTAAGATTAATACACAAACAAAACACTGTTTTAGCAATGGCTTAAAATACAATCAATTTAAAATGTCGATACTTAAAAGTCAATATCAATTATCGATTTATAAAAGTACCCTCTACATAGCTATTTTGTTTCTCACCTAAATACTCTGCAATAACTCAGATGCATCATTTAATATCACATAATTTATATTATCCATGCATTTAAACATACTATTATTATTTTTGTTATCTCAAATTAAGAGAATTCAAAGCATCAAGGCGATTTTAGTCACAGTCCGCATAATGATTATTTCAACAGCTGTGGTGAAAACTAATTCAGCAGCCTACCTCAGTTTTCGGCAAACCGTGGCTTTTTGACTCCTTGAATACTCCTTCCACAAAATAGCACATGCGGGTGTATGCACGTTAAAGCAAGAAAATCTTGAAAATATGACACAAGGCCATCAAATTTTACACAAGCATGAAAACAGCTGAAAATATATTCGCCAATGCTATTTCTAAATTTTTTTTTTTTTTTTTTTTTTTTTAAGCAGTTTTGGGGTTTTGATTGTACAGATTATTATAACACATCAAATTGTGCTTTCATAGTAACTGTCATATGCCAAATTTTAACTAACGAAATGCTTTGAATTAATATACTATTCAATGGCAATTTTAACTTGAATGAAAAAAACAAATAATGTAAAAATAAAATTTAGTTTCAAAATATCGGGAATTTCAGCTTCTAGACCTTTCAAATTTGAAGTTTCTCTTAGTATCTGAAACAAAAATTTTCCTAGCAACTGAATTTAGGCAATATAAAATACATACACGACGTTTGGGTTGCACATAATATGAAAAAAATTCAAATTGGAAATGCCTAAAACCTGAAAACCCAGATATTTTGGCATAAAATTTAGTATCTGAAACAAAAGTTTTCCTAGCAACTGAATTTAAGCAATATAAAATACATACACGATGTTTGGGTTGCACATAATATGAAAAAAATTCAAATTAGAAATGCCTAAAACCTAAAAACCCAGATGTTTTGGCATAAAATTTAATTTTTATATTATTTGATATATCTAGTTAAAATTATACGAATGTAATATTTGTTAGTGTTTTAAATTTTTTATTTAAAAATAAAACTTAAATGAAAATTACTCAGTTATGAAATCAAGTTTAAAAATAATATAAAATTTTTAAACAAAATTTAGCAAAATTCTGCATATTGTTGCGTTTTTCTTTTCTGATACCAGTTGTTATATTATTTTCTTCCTTCATGTTCTTATGGGGTTCATGAAGATTTGGTTTGGTTTTGTTAGATTACAACAAAGCACTTGGGCTATCTGCCTAAAGGGAGGATGCCTTTGTGGAGGACTTTCTACGGGAAACTGCCTCGTATACACATTACACATGGAGAAAACCACGAAAATGCCCATGCAGCCACCCCGTTCGTGGGATTCAAACCTCAGACCGAACTACCAGTATTCAGCAACGCTACGGCTCGGCTGCTGGTGGGCCTCGTGAGGATTTGGAGTGAATAATGACAATACTACTTGATGAAGTATCGAAACACACTTTATTGGCCATTATTGTCAGAGCAGCTCCAAAACACGTTTTTACAGTCATTGATGAACTAGTATAAAAACTCTGACACGATCAGCGACACAGCCTCCAGGTTATCAGGCTATCACGGTGGAGATAGGTTCAGGGAAAAGCACTAGAATACAGCTCCCGACTCTGTTTGGTCGTTCTCGGTACTCCACGTACTCTCGAGACTCTCCACGCCACAACTCGTGATGCACTCGACGACACACAGCACAGCTTCTGATTCTTAGGTTCAGTCGTTCCCGGAGCTCAACACGCTCTCTTGATGATGCACTAACAGCGATACACTACGAGACTCTTTGGGTGCACTCAACGGCCCACTCGGCACTGGCTGCCTGGCTGTCAACTCGATCGACTACGCAGGGATTGATTCACTAGACGAGACACCAACTCGATACTAACTAATTAACTCGCACTCTCGACAAGGCACACACTAACTGATTGCGTGCCAGCAGGGTTTATATAGCTTTCGGCTTGTGTTCGAGAACATTCTGGGTTAAACCGGTAAGAATTTGTTCCAGAAGGTTCTCCATCCCTCCATGGCATATTGCCAATTTTGTCACAAAATGGGCGATTTTTGGTCAAAGGTGTACCTTTCTTGCTGTTTTATGGCAATCCTAAAACTGCATTGCGGGGAAGCTATCTTACTGCACCTGTAGATTTCGTAACAATATTTTTTAGAATTATATATGCAAATAGTCTTTCATTCGCAGAGGCAATAGAAACAAAGACAAGAACTTACAATCAAAAACTTATATTGGAAGTTTTAAGAGGTACTGAAGTATGGGCTCCATGTTTTGCAGTTCAATAAGACCAAGTGTCTTCAGCAGCATTAACTAAAATTGTTACAGAATTATACATCCTGTATAATCTAAAATTATTGTAACATAATATTTTTTTTTTTTTTTTTTATTTGCAAGTTGTTGAATTTATTTTGGATTTGAACAAATGGCCATTCTTTTCATGAAGGAATTTCATAATGCAAGGACTGCCATTCCTGTTTCCAATTAGATTTCATGCTTATATTTATGGTTAATGTCAAGTGGTGCTCCAATTAGTTCAGATAAGCAAAATTCTACTGTATAAAGATATTCCCACTTTGCAGCATCATTCTTCATGTCAAAATGTAAATATCCGCATTAGGTTCTTCATTCAGTTCAATAATTTCGTAAATTTATTAAGGGCAATTTAATGCGATCTATAATTAGGCAACAGCTTCAAGTAAATACCTTTCTAAGTTTTTCTTTGAAGAAATAGTACAAATGTCTGATATATTGAAATATTATGATTAAACTCATAGACAAATTTACATGCTCCCTTTCACTGGAAAATAAAACTATTTGAACTATTTGAAATATAGCCCATGATTGCCTAGTAAAGTGGCACATTTCTGCTTAAGAAAAAAAATTATCTATTTAGTCAATTTAAAATTATTGAATCAGTCTTATAATACAAACAATACTTTTATTAAATAAAATACAAATTTTAAAATACTGCAATACAAATCTTAAACAAAAATTTAAGAACACACTAACCGTATATAATATACATGTACCTGATGTTGCCGATCAAGCTCTTCCATACTTTGCTCAAGTGACACTTTTTCATTCAAAAGGAATTCTATCTTTTCATCTTTTTCTTTACAAAGAAGAATAAGTTCTTTTTGAGATAAAATGCCATTCTGATTGCTCAGATCTTAAAAACAAAAAATTAAAGACATCAAAATATAGTACTTTAAATAAATTATAACACCAACATTTAATTTGGATTTTGACTTCAATTACAGAAGGAACTTAACACTATTAAGCAATTATTATTTGGCAGTTTCACAGAGACCGATTAAAAAATTTAGCCCTTAAATTTTAGATACATTCTGATGTACTCTGTAGATGTATATACCCTCAGTTAAAATTCATTATTTAGTTTTAGCTGTCTAATTTTAACACATTAGCCAAGATTTGTATCCAAATACGCACATATATAAGCCTAACAGGCAGGGCTGTGGAGTCGGGCAGATTTTGGGGTAAAAGGAGTCGGAGCTGGAGTCGCTAAAAACAAGTCGACTCTAGTTTTTGTTGGACAGTTTGAATTTGAAATGAAATTAAAATGAATTGAAAAAAATTAATGACAAGCCGAGTTAATAAATATTTTTTTTCTATTTTATTGACATATTAATAAATATAAGGGAGCAGGATGGATGCAATATTTGCCATTAGTGATTAAACTGATTCATTTAGTTACTTCATTTAGTTACAAATATCACTGGTAAATTTAGGTAAGCAGCAATAGCAGCAAGGGCTCCCAAAATTGATGTCATTCTTAGGAAGCGAGCAGGAAAAGGAGCAATTATTGATCAAGCAAAGCGATAAGGAAGTACGCATTTGATGATAAAGAGATTTTTAGAATTAAGAACTTTTTTAGAAGATGTAGTTAACCCTAATAGGAAGACCGTGGAATGATCTTGCAGAATTGGAAACTCTTCTTTCTACACCATATATAGCCACAAAAAAAGCTGCAATCTGAAGAATTAACAGGAGGCGAGAATGGAAGAATAGGATGTTCGTCCTTTCTGAAATGGAGGGTTTATTGCAGAAGGAATCATTTCTTCAATGAAGAAAAGAGAAACTAATTTGCTAGACAAAGAGATCCTCCTGGGTTCAAAATACGTAGATCCAAAACACCAAATTTTCTTGGATGGCGAATAAATTAAAAAGACAAAGAAAGCCACCTATGAACTTTCATTAAGATTGAAATTATTCTATTCTCAGAACAATTGGAGAATTCGAAACAGGACAGTCAAACTGCAGACATTGCAACTGAGTCTCTATCATCCTCTTCCAGTGATTAATTACATTTTGAGAAATATTTTTGGATAATATTGAAATGGCTAAGGCAAAGCGAATGAAAATAAAAAACCAAGATATAAAATGAAAAAAAAAAAAAAAACAAGATTTCTACACGGCCTTTGAAAAAATAGAGAAATATGATTGCGCTTGCAAGGAACCTCTTTTAGAACTTACAAAAAATCTATCCTGAAAAGTTAAAAGAAGTAGCCCTAACGGTAACAGCTCTTTTTCCTACTCAAGTTAGTGTGGAAAGACTCTTCTCAGCTCTGAAATTTATCAAATTGGATCTATGGCCCTCCAACAAAGAAGATCTTGCCAAAGCTATACTGTTTCTTAGAAATAACTAATGCCAGTTTTTCAATTTCATAATAAATGCTAATTAATACAGTACATAGTCTGTAATCCGGACGTCCATTATCCGGAATGATCTATGATTTGGACCTCAAAGCCACAAATTTATCCATGCACGTAATATATTTATGCATGCGCCTTTAATGTTTACGCATAAAAATCGAAGCAACTTAAACAACTTACGTTGAAAGAAATGTTTAATAAAGTAAAAAAAATTTTTTTTGTAAATTTTGATACCCTTTAGATTATAATTGCTCTTTAATTCATAAATTACAGTTCCATATTTTTATTTGTATAATTTCTGCATGCCATCTTACCAGATTTAAACTGATGGTACCAGATTTAAACTGATGGAAAGAAATGTTTAATAAAGTAAAAAAAAAAATTTTTTTGTAAATTTTGATACCCTTTAGATTATAATTGCTCTTTAATTCATAAATTACAGTTCCATATTTTTATTTGTATAATTTCTGCATGCCATCTTACCAGATTTAAACTGATGGTCTATAATCCGGAAAAACCCTTAATCCGGAATCGCCAAAGTCCCGACGAGTACTGTATAAATAATTTGCTATGCCATTAATTTTTTTCTGTAGCATTTATTACTTCTTTTATATTAAAAAAATAAGCTGTTACCCTGTGTATATGTTTATATATATATATGACGGAGTCGGAGTCGGTCATTTTCCCTACCGACTCCACAGCCTTGCTAACAGGCCACTTGTATTAGTTTGGAGACTCTGAAATGCATTCACTTTTGGCTGCACGTATTCAAAGGAAACAAATTCTGTGTATAATTGAATGAAATTGGACAAAATATAATTTTTGTATCCAAATGAACCACATATATCCAAATGAATATTAATTAACTGTGGTCTAAAACCAGATATATATTATTATTATTACAATTATACACAAAAAAGTAAGAAATTTAGAACCAAAACCACAAAGACATGAAATGAAATTTAAAACCAGTAAAATCCCTATACCTCCCTATAAAAAGTGTAAAAAAACCATCAAATAATATTGGAATATTTTTGTTCTAAACACATTTTTCTGACACGTTAATCTGGACTCGCCGGGACTTCGGCGATTCCGGATTATCGATTTTTCTGGACTATAGATCATCAGTTTAAATCTGGTAAGATGGCATGCAGAAATTATAAAATTAAAAATATGAAACCGTAATTTATGAAATAAAGAACAATTATGATCTAAAGGGTATCAAAATTTACAAAAAAAAGCTTAATATTTATTTGTTTACTTTATTTAACATTTCTTTCAATGCAAGTTGTTTAAGTTGCTTCGTTTTATGTGATAACACTTTCTCTTTAATTCTATAAACAGACATAATTTCTTGTTCAGTTACAAAGTTCTGCTGTTCAAGTCCTATAATTGCTGTGTCGAGAATACCGACTAATTTGTCAATCGAAATTTTTTCGTTTCCTCAAAGCTAAAAACTTTCTGGGCATGCGCCGCGTTGACACATGCGCATAGGCGTTGACGCGTGCGTGTAAGACCTTTAAAACTGCGCATATGCGTGTGCGCAAGTGCAAAATACGTTTTCGTGTGCGCGTTTAATGTATAACGGACGGTATAAGCTAAAATTATCTAATTATCTATTTCAGTTAATGTTGATGATAGCGTTGTTCCTTAATTTTCGAACTAGATCCGGCTTATTACTTTTTTCAGACTGTAAGAGCAATTTTATAAAAGTAAACTTGAACTTTCGATTATGTCAAATAGAACTTCCCATGCTGGAGCTCCCAAAGGATCTACAAAACGAAAGTATGTTTCAATGTGCATCAAACAAATAATGGAATTGCTGCAAAAAATGGATAAAGACATGAAGAAGGTGACAGAGAGGTTAGTGAAAACGAAAAAATTTCGATTGACAAGTTAGTCAGTATTCTCGGCACAGCAATTACGGGACTTGAACAGCGGAACTTTGTAACTGAACAAGAAATTATGTCTGTTTATAGAATTAAAGAGAAAGTATTATCACATAAAACAAAGCAACTTAAACAACTTACATTGAAAGAAATGTTTAATTAAGTAAACAAATAAATATTAAGCTTTTTTTTGTAAATTTTGATACCCTTTAGATCATAATTGTTCTTTATTTCATAAATTACGGTTTCATATTTTTAATTTTAGAATTTCTGCATGCCATTTTACGAGATTTAACCTTTTGAGGCCAGGGCTTTGGTAGCAGTAAAAGCTACCAAAGGACGGGGAGATGAGGAATCTTGAACCGAATGCTTTCCCTCTTTTAAGAAATCACCTCCTATTTGCAACAAAGATTCTTGTGTGTAGTTTAATGGATTCTCAGAGGGGTGCATCTATGTCGCAAAAGGAAGACCTTTGAAAGAGATAAGTGGTTAAAACCCTAGGGACGTCAAATTTGACATTTCACCCCACTTTTCAGCCTGGAAAATGGGGGAAAAAGACATGGCCACTAAAGTGGACAACCCCGTCTTTTCAAAGACAGGACTCTATGGCCACTATAATGGCCATCCCGTCTTCAAAATATTAAACTGATGATCTATAATCCGGAATCGCCGAAGTCCCGATGAGTCCGGATTAACAACTTTTGACTGAATATGTTTTTTAGGCATACTGATTTCACAAGCTATAACACTGAAACCTGATATTACACTTTACTGGTTTAAAGATGAATTGATCGAAACTCCATTTTAGGGATCTTTTTTATTATAAAAACATCATTTTTATTATACTTACATCTTTTTATTTTACTTTTACTCAAAACATTACATTTTGTGCATTCATTTTTTTTCTTTTATTCTTTATTTTGTGAAAGTAAACAGTTTTTAGAAAGTAAAACTTGCACTTATTTTCCCCCAATACATCACATAACTACGCACGACTGTGTGAAAAACCGTGGCACTGGGAAATGAATCTTGTACATTTTCCACGGCTATTGAGAGGTTAAACAAATAGATTACTGAGTGTGCAACTATCACTCTGCCCTCTTTCAAGTGAATAAAAGGCACCTGTTTATTTTCAAAATGGAAGAAAGGTTCATTCAAATTATTTTCCATCAGACGCTACAACATTCACCTGTCAGACAAGAAATAGATTTCGTGAGGAAAGAAATTTTGTTGTTTTGAAACAAGTCAATTATCAAGAAAAATTTTTATATCCTCATAAGGGAGAAGGGGAACTCTCCAAAAAATGCCACTCTGTATGGATCAAAGTAAATGGTAATCTGAAGAAGAAATATCTGGTGAATACAGCAGGTCGACAACATAGCTTAGCAAAAGTTTCTTTACCTGATCTCATAACATGTGATTGAGCAGCATCATGCATAAAATCCATTCAAATTGTTTAATTGTTGAAGTTAAACTTCAGCATAATTGCCCTATTCAACTGCAAAAGTGCATACAAGACGATCTCCTTTTGGTGTCATCAGATTGATCTAGTTCATCTGGATGCATCCATACCTTAGGCCAGTGTCTCCAAAGTTTAGTACATATATCCCAAGGAATACACAAAGTGATATACGGGGTTACATCAAAGAAGCATGTTCATGATCACTTGCGAGTGTGTGATTATGCATCTCACGAGTGCAAGTTGCTATATCTGGTCTCGCCAGTCTGGGGAGACAAGCACCATAAATGCTGCACAGGAAAAAATATATTTCAGAGTCTCCCCCCTTGGGAAAATTGGAGGCTTTTTTGGCACCGTTTCTTTTTATGTGCAATGCCCTCCCAAGTAAAATGGAATCCAAAACATAATGCAATAAACACAATTAAAACAAAAAATTTGTAATTTCAATAAACTGCATTTTAAATCAAAATTAAACAAATAAATAACATAAAAATGGAAACACACATTATCTTATCTGCGTAGTACAAAAAGGAAATATTGACTTACCTTATTTAGAAATTTGTGTCTTCAGTACGTAGCACACAGAATTCCTTAGCAGTATCAAAAAAAATTTTTTAATTATCTGAATTAGAGTCTGCATACTGTTGTTGCCACATAAATTGACAAAAGTAAGAATCGAAAACATCCTCCACAGTGCCGGACTGTCAGTGACATTTCTTTTAAAAATCCCTTTTTGTTACACCCCACATATCATTGATATTGCTGATATGAGCTCCGGTTTCCAAATCATTAAATGTCACTGTGTAATTACTGATTGGTGAATGAAGGCATTATCAGAAAGACAATCGTACGACTTCTAGCAATCGAATATGATTGTTGTTCCAGGCAAGATATTTTGTTGAATTGCAATTAAACCTTCATTACACACCAGTCAATCAATGCTTTCTTTTCCATTCGTTCCAAACCATACTTGAACTCCAGGTTATTCTTATCATTGGGAGCCATTATACAGTGTACAGCACAAAATAAGGAATATACTTCCGACATCCAATGCAGAAATAAGCTCTGAGAAATATTTTCCCAACAATCAAATTCAGCACGATCATATACTACAAGTCACATCATGATAGAGTTTCCAAAACATACACCATAAAATACTTACCATAACTGAAATAACTTGGCAATGAAGGAAACAAGAGCTTGTTAATAATCCAAGGGGTACCCCAAAATATAGACTGCCTGCTGCATATTAAATTATACTAGATACATTGTTCCATGCATATGGGTTCATAATAGACTGAATACATACAGAAATGCTGATAGCTTTATAAAATTTACTTTCACAAAAGAAACACTTTACAGATGCATAACTTTTCACAGAGTATTTGTACAGCTCTTCTCAGTATGATACAACAAAATCAGTAGTTACCACTTCAAACTACTAAGAATGTTAAACACAATACAATGCAAAATGCTTCTAAAGAGTAAAAGGTTAGAGTACATCTAAGGGTGCCCCTTGGATTATCGCAAAGTTGTTGTTTAATTTATCGCCAAGTTGTTTCATTTATGATAACCTGAGTAGTTGAATGTTATAGAAACTCTATTACGACGTAATTGGTTGTGTGATTGTGGTGAATTTGACTGATGAGAAAAGATTGGTAAAGGCTTATTTCTGCATTGGATGTCAGTTAGGAAGTACAATGCTTATTTTGTGCTGTGCACTATAAAATAGCTGTATGTGATGGGATTAATCTGAAGTTTCTGTATGATTTAGAATGAAAGGGAGAACAACCATTAATTTCCTGGTGTGTAAATGAAGGCTTACTTAATAGTCATTACAAACATCCTATTCGTATGAAGGAAATGCGCATGGCCGGATGTAAAGATCGTTCAGATGTCTTTGAATGGGTTTGTTGCAAGATTCATGCAAGAAATTACAACAACAGTCCGGCATTATGGAGGATATTTTTTACTCTTATTTTCATGAATTTATGTGGTGACGGATATATGCATATTCTAGTTCAAATAATTTTACAAAGTTTTTGGATGAAATGAGGAATTTTGTGTACCATAGACTCCAGTCTATGGCACACAAAATTTCTAAATATGGCAATACGATATTTCCTTTTTGTAGGGTGCATATGCGATAAAATGTATTTCCTTTTTTATGTTATTTCATTGTGTGATTTAAAATGCAGTTTATTGAGCTTCTATTGGCTACATATTCTGTTCAATTTTGGTGATGAGTAACTTCGTTTTAGCATTATATGATGTCATCATTCTCCAGATTCTTTTAAAGTGAAAATAGATCGATGTGTACATGGACAAAGTGTGCAATGCCGAGTTTATGCGATTCGCTGATTTTTTTTAAGTGAAAATAGATCAATGCGTACATAAATAAAGAGTTTGTGCAATTCGTTGAATTGTTACTTTGATTTTGTGTAGCTGCTGCCATCTTGAATTTGTGCCTTGCTGGCCAATTGCTAATTTTTGCCAAGGGCTTCCCTGAAATATATTTTTACCGAAAACTGGTTTTTATACATGTTACACATTTCATAGCTCTCATCTTCGACTTCAGCACTGAGCCTTAAAGAAAAGGCAGAAATAAGAATTATCTAGTCAATCAAAAGAGGCTACAATGGAATGATTTTTTAAAAAAAGGCCTCATCTGAGAAAGTCTGAAATGTGACATAATCCATAGCTATTCAAGAATCAGCAGACTCATCAGTCTCATTAATGTGAGTACCAATATGTATTTAATTCTTAATTAATAAGATTATCCAAGCATATAGCCTTGAATTACTAAAAACAATTATATAATTTCTTTTATTAACTTATTATAAATTAAACACATTTAATTAATTGTATTTTTGAAATATATGTATATGGTTATAACATATCGCTACTTGGGGGAAAAAAAAAGCAGAAATCAAAAACCACTAGTTTAGTAAAATGAAACCAAGATTTAACCATAGTTTGGATGAATATAAATGGTGTAACTAATAACAACTAATATAATGACACCTTTTCCATTAGTGACACCCTCACAGATAAAAATATACCAAATTTTCGTTCGGATTATGACATAAGCGAACAATCATAATTTTTGAGTTATAGCTGTTTTCTTCTGAAGGAGCGATATGTTAAAAAACTGCTTTCACAGCAGACAAGAGGAAGATGATTCTAACTTATAAAAGTGACTCCCAGTTGAAAAAATTTCAGAATCTCTGAAATACAGTGCAGCCTGTTTTTGGAATGTTTACTTAAAATAAACAAGACAATTAAATGTACAGTTTATTCTATTGTAATGGCTCTTAAATCCTAAACAAATATGAATTACAAACATTTATTTTTATTATCTCTGCATCTTCTTTACTTTTGGTTACACAAATGAAAAACAACGTGGAAGATAATTTTGTTTCCTAATGTCATTTCATTAATGCTAAATAATATGATAATTTAATTACATAAACAAATTTGCTATAAATTTATATGCTCTTGCATTTTAAAAAAAAGATTTTGTCAAGACAAAGTAGACGAGAAAAGAATTCATAAATATAACTTGAGTATTTTCTTTCCTTATTTATTCATCTAGCTATTAACAAAAGCTTAATGTATTTTGTAAAAAAAATATGTTTTTATTAATGTGATGGGTTACAAGTAACATATACCTTCTGTCAGAGCAGTCACTCCCCTCGTAAAATCATCCAGTTTTTCGGTAATTGAACTAAACTGCTCGCCAAACCACGACATATTCACTTTTAATAAAATTAAACACAAATTTTAAATGTTCGCAAAACCCCCAATTATATGCAACATACCAAAACCACGACACTTATCAAATAAAAATAACTTTAGTCGTTGCCAACTTGTTAAAGATTAATAATAGAAGATAAATAGACGTACACGTTAAAAGATTGAGGTATCAGCTGACCAAACATGCACCTTTGAAAAGGTAGCACAATTTGTTGAACATGTTCTAACTAAGGCTCTCTAACTGTTCCCTTCCTTTAATAAAAATAAAAAGCTTCGATCCGTTCGTAAAATCTATAACTATGCTTTTATTGGGTAATCATAAATCATTATTCATAATGTAAAATCACATACCATTATCAATGTATGTCAAGAAATGGGTTTGTTTGATAAGTATTTATTTGTCCTATTCAAAGAATTATAAAAATTGTGCGGCAATTGTTTGTATACATCTGGAATAAAGACATCATTCTAGTATCCGATAGAGCTACTAGAGATCACCCTTTACGTTAGTATCCGATAGTTGGGTGCATCATTTTTCTGAAATGAAAGTCGCCGTGATTTTAAAATATTATACAGTTTATTCTTTGTAAAAAGAAAAAAAAACATAAGAAGTACAACACCTTCTGAAGGAATATTTCCCGTTATGAATATGATGACGGCAAATGAGAAATCTAGGCTATGTTTTGGGACAATAAAAATTGTCCTATAGATCGATACAAATATATTTCATAAATAATGGGAAGTTTGCCCTGTTACAGAAGTGAGTAAAAGAGGAGAGTGGTAAATTGTGAGTTCCGCGAGAGCATGTAAAACCTTAATAAACTCTGTGTGAAATTCTCTCCGTCTGTGAGTGTGTCAGTTACAACAGTTGTATAATACATTTGATTTTGAGGAACTGATAAACGGATATTTTGAATAGTTTTCTTTTTCCTCTTTATTACTAATGAAAATTTTATATGCGAACTAAAAATCACCCGTTTAAAATATAAAACTGATTAAATATCAACTTAAGAATCAGTTAAAAATAATTAAAATGTGAACTAACTAAAACATGGCGGTAGAAAAAGAGTTTCGGAATTGATCGTTTGTTAATTTTTTTCTATGTATTAGGGTTGGCCAAACTTCATGTCAGTAAGAGAGGCATATTGGAATTCAGAAAAGTTCGAGAGTCTCAAAATATATTTTCCAAAAGCCATAAGTCCATACTTATATAATTTTTAAAATAGTGAAATAGATTTCAGTCGAAGACAATGCCAACTTTTGTAGGGTCTTTGTTTTCTCTAAATATAGTTTGATGCTTTAAAGGTATCCGATTATTCCGTAATACCTTCTTGTATATGTTAATTTTTCAGTTTTGTAATGCCCATGAAACTCGGAATTCTTAAATCTGCGCCACAGCGACTCATTTTTTTTTTTTTTTTTTTTTTTCTGCTACCTGAAAAATTATTCCGTAATTCCCATGCGCGCTCGTTCCACGGCAAGCAAGTATGTTGTCCTCTGATTTTACAGATTCTTGGAACTTTCTAAAGGTAACTTCATCTTCTAAGCTGTGACCGTTATTAGATTTATTACAATCGGAGATCATCATTCATTAAGTAGTGTTCGACCCGAAGGCTTTTATCACTACATGTTTATCATTCCCCTTAGGACCTAATGAAAAAATCCTGTGCACTTATAATAAAAGTGCAAAGTCTACAGTAGTGAAGAAGTTGATCAGGCATAGCGCCATCTATCGGCCACAGATGAAGTCTTCGGTGGTTAAACAATAATAGCAACTAATAATTTTGGTATATCTTTCCGCAATGGCATATCGTTTACACATTATCGTAGATTTGACACAATATCGTACAGTAAAAATAGAAAATAATATATACAAGTTCCAGAAATTTTTGTGTTTTCGTCTAAGGCGAAAGTACCGGCGGAAGTAGACTGTCATGTGATATACGAATTTAATTATGATAAAGTCAGTAGCCTTGGTACCAGGCAAAGTCCATAATAACATGAAAATGATGATAGATGAAACAAAATCTAGATTAAATAGTTGAGAATAATAAAATATATACAAGAACTACCATCTAACATTATGATGTATATTTCTGGGCCGTTTATGCGGCTGTTCGATTAGATAATCGTACTTCCCTATGTTTTTAATAACTTCGTGAGTGGAAGAATCACACTTTTTGTAGAATTTGAATATAATCTTTAGTAATGGTAAAATCTTTAGAAAATTATGGATGATAGTGTTCCTAACGAACCACGGAGAGTTTGATAGGAATCTGAGAGTTTTACTCTGAAAACTTTGAAGCTTTGCTATGTTTGAACGTGCAGTAGCTGCCCACGCCGGGGCGGCATATAGAATTATGGGTCAGATTGCCTGTAGAGTGTTCTTTTAGTGTTGATATTTAACTTCGAATATTTGCACAATAAAGTGTAAATGCTCATTAAGACACGTTGTGCTTTGTCTCTGATATAATTAACATGAAATTTGAAAGTTAACTTCTGGTCGAGATAAACACCTAAATATTTTACTTGATGGTCACGTGACACGATTTGTCCTTTCGTCGTAATTTCTTCTAAGTCTTGAGGGATATTTCCATTTTTAAAGTAAATCATTTTTGATTTCTCGGGGTTAATTTTTATTTCCCATCCTTTAAACCAGGATGAAATGTAATCAAAGGCATTCTGTAGTTTATTTCTTGCACGATATGGATTAAGTGACATAAAAGTGCTGTGTCATCGGCATAGCACGCTGTGAGAATATTTTCAACATTAGGAAGATCATTAATATATAAATTATAGAAAAGCGGAGAAATTACCAACCCCTGTGGTAAATGCGCGTCAATTTTTCTTGTGGTGGAATAGTTATCTTCAATCTTAACTTGAAAAGTTCTGTTTTTTAAAAAATCAGTGATTAGAAGGATGATGGCAGGTGGGAAATTATAGTTCATCAGCTTAATGATAAGACCGTCATGCCAAACTTTATCGAAGGCTTTCTCTACGTCCATAAAAATAGCAGCAACTACTTCCTTTTTATTAAAATTTTCACCTATGATTTCCACGATTCGGGCGATCTGCTGAGTCGTTGAGAATCCCTGGCGAAATCCGAATTGATGGTCTTTGATGATGTTATTTTCATTAATAAAATGGTGAGTCGTGACTCGATAAGCCTTTCGAAAAGTTTGGCAATCGCAGGCAGAAAACTGATCTGTCTAAATTTACTTGTGAGATTTCCAGCTTTGCCAGGCTTTTTAAAGAGAGTTAGAATGGCAATTGCCATGTGGCACCCAGGTGCGTAAAAAGCGCCGGCTTTCACAAAACCAAGGACAGAGACAAAACTGGTAGGCTTGAAGTCCCCAAATGTGCCAACTGTGATAAAGAAGGCCATCCCGCGTTTTACCGAGGATGTGAGAAATTTCCATCTAGCGGCAAATAATCCCCAGAAGTCAAAAATGGCACGCGAACCTTCTGCTGCAAATGGTAATAATAGCCCTAGCGTAGCTTCCATAGTCCATGATAATTCCAACAATTATGCCAATAATAATACTTCTGCCAACACGAACTCTGTAGCAAACAACTGCAGCTTTGCAGAAATATTAGAGTTCATTAAAATCATAACTGAGTTCTAAAATGCCTTTGGCTCAGATCTCAGGAAAGTTATGCGAGTCTTTAAAACAATTTAGCTGCAATGAGAAGTGCTACAAATATTGAAGAGAAAACCAGCTTATTATACCTCACCATGGAGGAAAAATTGACGGGATAAATAATATAAATAATAGTAATTAAATTATGGACTGTGGAAACCTGCGCATTGTAACATGGAATGCTAATGGTTTGTTTCATAGAATTTATGAGCATCGTGAATTTACAGATGAGTACGTCCCCGATGTAATCCTCATACAGTAACACAAGTTTGGACCTGACACTCGAGAATAAAATACGATCTGTGTAATACAAAATTCAGTATTTGCAACTACGATGCCTATAAAGTTGATCGAATCAGGCCCACCAGATACCCAGGAGGTTTTATTATTTTAATTAAACGCTCCATGCCTCATTGTCTTGTTACAATCCCACGGCTTTCAGCTGTCGAGGCTTTAGCCACTAACATCATTCCTCACAGTACTCAAACAATCACTTTTATCTCCACTTATATACCACCCAACAGGAAAACACACGGGAACGTTGCAGCTGATCTGCAAGTTTTCTCTAGAATTAACAATAGAATCATTATAGGTGGAGATCTAAATGCACACCACCGCGACTGGAACTGCAAGTTAAACAACACCTTAGGAAATATAATCCTCCGTTTTGCCAACTCGGCAGGATTTACTATTGCAGCTCCAGAAACCCCAACACGTTATGGCGATAATACTGCTTCTACCATTGATTTCTACATTCTCAGAGGTGTAAAACGTCTGCACGAACTATCGTCAGACCATAATCCCGTCGTTTAAGAAGTAGATGTTAGTTGCCATAACTCACCACACAAAAAGGCCTTCATTACTAACTGGGCAGGATATGCCAAAGCCCTAAACAACACTCACTACTCAATACACATGATACAAAATGAGGATGAGTTAGACGTGGCTATTACTTCCTTTTCCAATGAACTTTTAATGCCCTGAATGCCAACAGTAAAGCTGTAGAACACAGGGACAGAATTAAAGATCCGACAACTCATTAAACAGAGAAATGCTACCCGCAAAACATGGCAAAAATCGCTCTCAAAAGGCTCAATGACAAGATCAAACTCATGACACGTAAACAAGCACAACGCAACTGGGCTGATTAACCTAGAGTCTCTTAATCCAGAGGATAACGTTATCTGGAAAGAGACTACAAAATTTAAAAGATGCTACACAAATATTCCTCCTCTTAATGGCCCCCGAAATATTGCCGACACCGAAATTGAGAAAGCTGAGTCACTCGCCGGTCACTACGCTTCTCAGTTCCACACCAACAACATTTCTCACCCACCAACAGAATACTTGGTTAATCATACGCTAAAAAATTTCCGTACAAATCCCCACAGTGAAAACATCCCTCCAGTTATGTCGTCAGATGTCCTTGAATATATATGCGAACTGAAAACCAAGAAAAGTCCTGGTCTGGATAAGATTTCCAATAAAATGCTTGCCAACATGGGTATTTTAATGATCTTCAACCTGGTTACCATCATCAACTTTATTATCAAAAGTGGAATTTATCCTAAAAAATGGAAAACTGCTATCATATGCCCAATTCTTAAACTAGGAAAAGCTTCCTGCGATCCGGTATTCTACAGACCAATAAGCCTTTTATCAGCTTTAAATAAAATCACTGAATATGTCATTTTAAAGATGATCATGCAACATGCGGAAGCAAATAATTCATTGATCAATGAGGAATACGGCTTCTGCAAACGTCACTCCACCACGCACCAATTATACCGGGTCGCTTAATTGATTGCTTCAGGACTGAAAAATAATCTCATTACCGGAGGTATCTTCCTAGACGTTGCTAAGGCATTTGACCGTGTGTGGCTGGAGGGCCTCAATTACAAATTAATTAATCTGGGTTTCTTAGCTTACATCACTACACTCATCAACTCCTATCTTAAGGATAGACACTTTGTCGTTAGAGTCAATAGCACATACTCAACCCCCAGACCAATCATAGCTGGCGCCCCCCAGAGCTCTTTAATTTCGCCCGTCCTCTATAATATGTACTTGAACGATATCCCACAACAACAGGACACAACCACAGCCATGTATGCAGATAATACGGCAATACTCACCCAAAATACATCTATCAGCTCAGTAAAACAATCACTCCAAAATCACATCCATGCACTGGAGTTCTGGCTCCACGCCTGAAAATTGGCATTAATGTTGAGAAATCGGACGCTATTTTGTTCCCCAGTAAAATCAAAATTGATGAACACATTCAGATAATTATGTTTAATACTGCAATCCCTTGGGCCAAGCAAGTCCCCTACTTAGGAGTAGTTCTTGACAAGCATCTCACATGGTCGCCCCACATTAAACACGTAATTAATAAGTTCCAAGCTCGTAAAGCTACGCTTTCCCTTCTAATCGCCCGGAACAGCATTCTCTCAATAGAAAATAAAATATTCATCTACGACATCCTACGACCTATTATTACCTACGCCTGCCCCGTATGGGGGTACGTTAGCAATTCATCTATTAAAAGTCTGCAAATTGCCCAAAATTCTAAGATTGCTAAGACAAGTCACTAATTGCAGATGGTTCATCCGTAATGAAGCTATCCACAGAGAATTCAACGTAAAGCCCATTAACGCCTATATAGCAAAGCTGGCCAAAAATTTCTTTAGGAAGATTCCTAAAGTCCAAAACCCAACAATCCCAATATTAGCTTATGACTACAGAAGCAACAGAAATAGAGGAAGACCGAGGGCAATTTTGCGCGTTTTAGCTAACACCTAGTTTTAATAGTAATATTTAAATATTTAATTATATTAAAAAATATTTCAAAATTTTAGAGACATTTTAGCTTAAAATTATTTTTTAGTCCTGCATTTTCTGACTTCTCACTCTCCTGAATGGCCAGATAGTTTTTAGCACTTTACTTGCCTGCTCTCTCATAGTCAATCAACACGACCTACTTGTGATGATGCAGATGGGACAGTGTTTCCTCAGAGACTCTCTACTGTTTATGCTATCAACCCACCACTCATCTAACTGCCATCTTTACTCACTTAACCTTTTAGGACTCACTGATGCTCAGTTACATTCCAGATAGAAAATCGCCAATGACATAGTCAGGGATTGCGCTGACACGCGGAAGCCCGCTTCGCGAACTGCGTTCACCTGAGTCGACAGTTAGATTGGCATGTTTCCGCAATTTTTTGGGAATGTATTAAACATGCGTTAAAAATATTTGTAATAAGGACGATGCCTTTCCTTGGGAGGTATTTCAGGGTCTTATTATTGATATTGTCATCTCCAGATGCTTTCTTTGGATTAAATTTCTTTATAATTTTCTGTATTTCTTTAGGAGAGGTCGGGTTGATTTGATTTTCAGGATCTTTGCAGAGGAAATCTGTCACGCGATTGATAATATTGATATCATTCGGGTGTGGGAAATTATTTAAAATAAAAAGTTAAAATAAATCTTGATTTCGCGCATATGTTATCTCTACACGAACTTAATTTGTCTATATGCATTTTCTAAAACGAGCTGTGGATGAAAACGGAGCAAGCGCCTCGTCAAAGGAGAATCGTTCTCTGAACCCCCTCCGAGTAATTGTTATATTTTATAAAATCCCCGTAAGACAAAATGCATGTCAGAGAGCACGCTTTCATTAGCGATACGTAAGTCGCTTTATACTCGGAACAAAGTGCCAGCTCGAAATTCGCACATGAAGTTTATTAAAACCCCTTTTAAAATGAAGGACTGCATGCACCAATAATAATGCATCAGCGTCAATAATTTCCTTAATTATATTTTGTGGGGACCAAGACACAACAGGAAGGATTTGATTCGTCTAAGACTCGAAGCAGGAGATTAAATATGGGAAAGACATTTTGAAAAGGTAGTAAAATTGCTAATTATATGTCAGCTGAAATCCGAAATGAGTTAATCAGTTTTTGTGGACTAGTGGTGAAAGACGTTATAGTACGTGATGCAAGAGAAATTTCTATATACAGCATAATGGCAGACAAAACAAGCGATATATCTCAAAATGGGCAGTTCTCAGTTGCTTTTGATAAAGAAAAGCTAGCCGTCCGGGAGAATTCCTAAGATTTATCAAACTAATTGCATTGGATACTTACACACACACACACACACAGAAAAAAAAAAGAAAAAAAAAAAAAAACAGATAGTTTTCTGAAAAGAAGTTTTGATCCGAGTGAAGAATGTTTTAAACAGGATTACGATGGATGTTAGACCATAACAACGAATATCAGCTCAATTCAGATCTTGGCATATAGATAGAAAAAAGACCTTGTTTTTTCATTGTGCCAGTAACAAACTAAATTTATCTGTGAAAGATTTTAACTGTCATGCCCGAAATAATCTTAGGCACAGCACTGGTATTCCAAAATGTAATTTTTTTTTTTTGAGTGCATCATATTGTTATACCCGAATATATATCGTAAGAAGTTTATTTCGCCTTTAATTCAACAGATGGCAGCATTTGACTGAAGGTTTCAAAGGATAGAGGTTAAAGTTCAAAGTGCGCGACATTTAAAAAAAAATTGAGGCAAACATTTCATTTTTGGAATAAAAAAATTGACAATTTATGCACCCAAATCATCAAAATAACTTGACAATTAAAAGGTTAATCTGCGCAAAGGAAGTCAGAAACACTATTTCTACTATGAAGGATGCGATAAACGTTTTTCGTGAATCTATTCTACAAAGAAAATATGCAGCCAATATTCCGACCTTGCGTGGGACACGTCAATTTGACAAAAGTACCAGCAAATTCAAACAACATTTTATACATATCGTTTAGGGATTGGAAAATTTACGGAAAGAAGCTTTCTTCTACTAGGAAACTTGCTTTCCAATTATCCTGTGCTACGATGAAATCTGAATTTATCGTACGCATAGGACTAATTGCAATGTATTTGGTTCCCCTAGAACTTCTGGCTAATATTCACACTCCAAAAATACAAATATACTACATAAAGACAATTTCAATACTCGTGAAAGAACATCGTAAAGCAGCATATGTTTTATGCCAGAAAATTCTATCTTTCTTCAGTACTATGGCTGGAAACATTGGCCTCAATTACAAATATCGAAAATTGTAAAAGTGCAACAATATTGTTCACATCTTCCAGCATCTACAACCGATGAATTTTGTAAAAGATCTTTTAGTTTACCATACCTAAATTATTTAATATTATCACTGTGGGCGGTAATGTTATTGCATCTGTAGCTATGTTCGAGATGCCAGAAGAAGAATTTACAAAAAAAGTGCAGTTTTCCCATGACTTTTATAACTTGGAAAATGTTGATAGAGAGATAGAACTCTAGTGTAATTTCTGAGCATGGAGGAGCTCACAATAGAAAACTTGGTAAAAGAAGATTCGAGTTTCTTTTCAGAAACGAAAGAGACTTCTTTTTTTTTTTTTTTTTTTTTTTTTTTTTTCCTCAACCATGCACTACAAGTGCTAATCAGCGCTCATTTAACCAACACCTCTTTTGTTAAGAGGTGTTTATTTGACACCCTGCTCAGAGTAAATACTTGGCTGCATTCAATAATGGCAGAGAGTCACCTTGAATGGATTGTATATGTAAAATGTTGTTTTAAAGAAAAAAAAGTTTTTGAAAGATTTAATTCAGATGGAAGAAAAATTATTGTCACATATGTTAGAAAACTAAATACGAGAAGTTTAGGAGTCTTTATTTCCGTTCTTCAAATTTTCAACAATCTGCTTAAACTCATGTATTGAAGTCCATTTTTTATTTTCGCGTTTATTTGATATTTGATAGCAGCAAATTATGTGGGGTAATCGTATTAAGAATTTTCTAAGAGAAATTGGTTCGGATTTAATTTAAAATGCACGAAAAAAACGGCGAAAACACTCATGCAGCCAACCAATTCCCTGTTCAGGCCAGTTACCAGTGCTCAAAAGTTTTATTCACTCGACCACTGATCCGCAAGTTCGAAGTCATATTTCAGTTTCGTTTTGTAAATCTAAGATCGTTTGCACTCCCTTAGCTCAGGTCCTGGCTACGCCCATGATTAATATAAGTGTTATATTACGAAAACATATACCAATTACAAATACTGAATACAGCAGGAAAAATATTCTGTGCTATATATTACATATCGTTTTCTGGTTTTTATGATATATGGTGAGCAAAAATGCTTTTCTCGTCAGTTACTTTTTTGTTGGTACTTATTCAATGCATACTTTTCACGTGGCCGCATTACAGGATAACTCATCAAACACTTCAAACAAATGTCCATACATTTTTTTCCTGTAACTTTTAGCTATATGGTATATATAGATAATGATAAAAAAAGAAAGCAGAAAATTGCAACGGGAATGCGGAGAAAAAATTCTTATCTTAACATACATTACACAATCTGAAATAATATTTAGTTCTTTCCTTATTTTCAGAAAAAGTTTCATTGTTAATAATCATTGTTAAAGAATTCAGATATATATTATTGAAATTATGATCAATGTATAATTAATATGTACTAATGAATTTATAGTAAAATTATGAAATTCGTTGTTCTTTGAGATTTGCAGTCCCTTTTAACATTACCGTCACTCAAATAAAAAAAAGGGGGATAAAAATTGTTGCACCTGTTTTACTACTTCCTTAACCTTTACCAGTATCAGAAAAACAATTTCGTTTTAAAGGCAGTCCAAATTCCCCGTTGTTTACTTTACATTATGTTAGATAAGGTTAACATATTGAAATATAGCGCATAAAAACTTTATATTCAGCAGAGATTATTTCTTGATGGACCATTTGAGGAAAAGTGAAACTGACTCCTGTTTGGTGTCCGCCGATAACATCGCGGCAAAAACATCGCGGACAAAAACGTCGCGGAGAAAACAACGCAGGGCGAAAACGTCGTGCTACGAAACATCGTGGGAGAAAACATCGCAAAGAGAAAACATCACAGTCCTAAAACATCGTGGTACAAAACATCGTCGTCGAAAATATCGTGGTAAAAAATAAAGTATCTACAAATCATCGCATGACGATAACACCGCAGACATGCTTTTTTCAAGTTTTAATAATTGTAAATGGATATTTCCATAATGATTTGTGAGCGCAAGATGTAAAGAAGGATAATTTTTACTTTCACAGTTCTTTATTGACTAATAAAGCTTTGCTGAAAACGTAAGAAGGAAACTTAAGCATAAACAATTGAATGTAACTTATAGATTTATACTTTTCATGAAAAATTACCAGTAAAAACTTTATAAAAATGATTTATTAATGGCCTTTGTTAGTTAACTACGTCGATTTAAAATTCTATTGAGTGCTATAAGTTGCATTAATTTTCTATGCTTAAGTTTCCTTCTCATTTTCTGAGCAAAATGTTTTTAGTTAATAAAAAATATGAAAGTAAAAATTATCCTTCTTTCCATCTTGCGCTCACAAATCATTATGGGAATATGCCTTTACAGTTATTAAAGCCTTAAAAAAAGCATGTCTGCGATGTTATATAATCATGCGGTGATTTGTAGATACTTTATTTTTTACCACAATATTTTCGACGACGATGTTTTTAAACTGCGAAGTTTTCGAACCGCTTTATTTTCGACGACGATGTTTTGTACCACGATGTTTTAGGACTGCAATGTTTTCTCCTTGCGATGTTTTCTCCCAAGATGGTTTGTAGCACGACGTTTTCACCTTGCGTTGTTTTCTCCGCGACGTTTTCGTTCGCGATGTTTTTGGCCTCATGTTTAGTGCTGGCGCCAGGATTGCTGAATTGGGCGCCAGAATTGAAGAACGTCAAAATTTTTATAATTTAGCAAGCACGAAATCTTTTCATTTAAGGAAGTTGGGCATTATTTTAGATCAAAGACTTACATGGAACTCCCACATAATACACATTACTTCTAAGTTCTGGACTACTAAATTATTCTCCTTAATTTTTTGGGAACTCAGGTTTATATGCAACTAATATAATAAATTTATATAATAATAAATTATTTGTGTATTAAACCCATGTTGCTACCCATAATCACTTAATCCTGTATGAGGTCACTCATGTAAAATCAATCTTAACAAACTACAAGTGCTGTAATGTTGTTGTTGTTACTTATGCTCACTTGTTTGACAGTAACATCAGCCCAAGCCTACGAAATTCCTTTTGGAAAGCAGCGCAAGATACGGCTACTGTTGGCAACAGCCTTGAGCACCTCACAGGTGAGAGTGCGATTTAGCTCAGTTTCGCCACCAATTTTGATGTAGAGCACCCCGGGGGGGGAAGGGTTCAAGGGTCACCCACCCCTCTCCCCTTTCATCAAACCACACGAGAGGACTTTCGGCTTACCACATATTTAGAGTGTTGCCAAACCGACATTATAAATTTACAAACATCCACGCCTTCTCCGGGATTCGAACCCGGGCCTTGGGCACAACAGTCAGCGACGCTAACCACTATACCGGTTGGGCGGCACTACAAGGACAACACTGAGGTAAATTGCAGCCATTAGATGGTTCATAAGAAACCACGTCGTGGATAAGTGCAGTCCACGACGAATACAAAATTGAAAATACAGCGAAAGTTTCAAGGCAAAAGTTTCAAAGAAATTTTTCAGAAATATTCAAACTCGGAATAATAAATGCATTTCACAAATAGATTATAACTTCCACAATACAATAGTGTGAATATTTTCTATTCACCTGGAGCAGTGCTCCGTCACCCAGACTAATATTTTTAGTATTTTAAATTTTGCTACCTGACTTAATTAATTGACTTAATTCGCTGCTAACTCCAACTCATCTACCTAGTACTCACTATTATCAATTACCCCTTCCCTTATTTATCTTTATATTTCGGTTTAATTATTGTTTATACTAAATTAAGTTAAACTCCAAAATTAATCCAACCATTCCCCAATGCCGCCAATCCAGGGGTATTATTTGTTAACGCCTTGCTATTGAAAACTTTCTGCTCCTGACGTCGCTACTACGCCATAACAGCTCCTCCCATCTGGTTTCTTTAGGGGTTCTGCGACCGGAATTTTACATCTTTACTAACTCATCGGAATTTTCTGACTTGGCGTTTTTCTCTGCATCTAGCAATGAAAGAATTCATCTTTCAAGAATTAACATTTTTGAAATGTTAGACATAATTGTTATCAATTTCCATAATCACGTAGGATAGGTATATGTCCTGGCATCTGTATCACGTGACCTGCTCACCTAAGTCAATAAGGGAAGCCATTAATGAAAAATTTAGTGGAAGAAAAATTTCTAGAATTTAGGCAGGCATCGGGCAACAGAATTTAGGAGCTACAGAGATTGCAACGGCCGGCAAAATGCTTAATCCTATACCTGTTCACACTTGACCTTACGCATACAGAAAACCAAGAAAACTCCACGTATCCAGCTCGTTCGACCAAATTTGAACTTTAATTGAATTATTAGTGGTCAGCGGTTTTATACGTTCAGCCATTGACTGGCATATATTGTCCTTGACATCATTCAGTGAAATATAAATCGTCTTTTATTATAGTCCTTTGTTATCTGGAAAAGCACATAGATATCAAGCAGCAGTTTTCTAGGCAAAAACTCTCAGACCTCATTTTCCATACATTGGTATTCCTGAATAACATACACTGGTGTGCAAAAATTAAGGACGAAGTCGAAAAATTAGCATATCAGCTGAACGAAGAGGCAGAGCGGACAGAAAGACCAATCAGGAGATTAAGTAAAGTGATGTACGGTAGCACATGCGCAGATATGCAGGTAGACGTAATGGGGGAGTGTCTGAGTAGTATAAAGCATGTTGTCGGTGTAAGATCAGTATTTCTGGCAAAGAGATTACACGCCGTATAGCAGTTAAAACCACACCGAGTTGTTGCCTCAGCGAGAAATGGCGAATAATCAATCTGTTAGACGACATCTGGATGCTTTTACCCGAGGTCGAATCATTGGGAAGTTGGAGGAAGGCCGCAGTGTGGCTGCAGAGTTCGGAATTGCTCACAGCATCGTTTCACGACTTTGGAGACAATTTCAAACTACAGGAACAGCTATCCGGGGGTTTAATACTGGTCGTCCACGAGGAACCACACCCGCAGATGACCGGTATATTGCCTTACAGGCCAGAAGAAACAGGCGGCAGACAGCGGGAGAAATCGCTAGACACACGACACAGGCGACTGGAGAACCGATATCGCGTTTTACCGTGGCCAGAAGACTGCACGGTGGTGGTCTGTTTGCACGACGCCCTGTACGGTGTGTACCTCTAACGCCTGCCCATCGGAGAAGGCGTTCTCTGTGGTGTCGGGAACACCGGAATTGGAGAGACAATGAATGGGGACGAGTACTCTTTACAGATGAGAGCAGATTCAGGCTGAGTAGCGATTCTCATCGCATACTCATCTGGATAGAGCGGGGAAGCCACAATCATCCCTCGAACATCATTGAAAGGGGCAGGTATGGAGGTGACGGTGTTCTCGTTTGGAGAGGCATCATGCTTGGTAGTCGTACAGACCTTCACATCTTCGACGCAGGTTCAGTCAACGGGACCCGTTATTGTAACGAGATTCTTCTTCCATATGCGCGTCTTTTTAGAGGCGCTATGGGTCCGCAGTTCCTTTTCATGGACGACAATGCACCATGTCATCGCACAGTAGCTGCCGAATAGCTCTTAGAGAGTGAGGATATTGAGCGTATGGATTGGCCGGCACGATCTCCGGATCTCAATCCCATCGAGCATGTATGGGATTTTCTAGGCAGACGCTTGGCAGCTCGTACCTTACCACCAGTAACGATTCCGGAGCTTCGATTGGCGCTGCAAGACGAATGGGCAGCAATGCCTCAACAACTCATTGACACCCTCATTCTCAGCATGGGTAGACGCTGTGAAACCTGCCTAGCAGTCAGGGGAGATCATATCCCCTATTAAAGACAGGATGTTTCTTGCTGGAGACCCATCACAGGAATGTTTCGGCCTTCAGTCGCATTGCGCTCCATGCTACTTTTTCAATAAAGCTTCTTTTTAACCCTCTGATTTCTCTTTTAGTAAGTGTTGCTTACATTACTCATGTCCTTACGTATTGGGGATCTTACGGTATTAAATGTGTTGATTTGGAAAGCTTTTGTACAAAGTTATATTGAAAAAACCGTCTCGTCCTTAATTTTTTCGCATTAGTGTATTGCTGAGGAGAGCTGGCTTTGAATTGGAAAATAATAACCAGAATAAAACCTAAGTTATATGATAAATGTGTTCGTTTAACAATTGCTTGCTGTT
Organism: Stegodyphus dumicola; assembly: GCF_044657685.1. Lineage (NCBI taxonomy): Eukaryota > Metazoa > Arthropoda > Arachnida > Araneae > Eresidae > Stegodyphus > Stegodyphus dumicola. The sequence continues at coordinate 81,452,130 of NC_140768.1, read as the reverse complement.
TTAGCGATTAACAACGCAACCATTAGTGAAGCAATGTGCAGTATCAACTTAATGTGCATTGCTGCCATTGGCCATATACTTTCTGTTATAAACAAGGCCGACATTAGACATTTTATGGCTAAGTAGAATCTCATTAAGTACTATCTCAATAAGTACATTTTATGGCTAAGTACAATACTGGTTCTAAATTGGGCTTTTCACTGTCTCTCCATATTCTAAAAATTTAGCCGCTTCTAAATTCTACTTCCCGCCATTAATACTACAAATACGTTGGCTAAAATTCCATAAGCGGGGTAAGTTGGCGCCAAACTATTTTGGCCTTCAAAATTTGGCGAATTTTTTAGGCGCACTAAATGAAAGCACTAAAATGTGATTTTTAAACGTAAACAGAATAGTAACTTTTAAGTTTTGCAGTAGTGAAACACCGTTATTTTTATGTAAACAGAATAGTAAAATGAGATGATAAAATAAAACCTAAGTAAAAACAAACCTGAGTAAAAACAAAGTCCAACAGCTTTGCAAGTAAAAGCATAGTCCTATATATATGTAATTAATCATAATATAGTAGAATGAACAATTAGTGTAAATAATTATTGAGTAAATAAATGTATACACTTATCAGATCAGAGCACTGCGAAGTCAGTTTTAAATGTAAACAGAATAGCAAATTATGCGTATTCAGCATCATAAACTAACTAAAATATTCAAGTTACTATCGTCGTGGAATTCAACACACTAAACAACTTTTGTTCAAAGCTTTAAATATTCCGCATCTTTCGATTGCCACATGCAAGAAACAAAACTAAAAAAAAGTTAAGTAACTAAAATTAAACGAAACCATTCATAAATTATAAATTTCATGTCATATGAAATCCAACATTCTCCCACCAACAACAGCTTAACCTTCTGCAAATATTTATATAAATATAATATTAAACATATATATATAACAATAACATTAAATAGTAAAACTTTTAAAAACAAACACAGTATTTCAAAATTAAATTAAAAAAAAAACTGGTAAAATTCACGCTCTTAGGTTACCGAATACCGAAATAAAGCTCTAGGTTTCCCACAAGAAAACATACAGCCGGAAACCACAACCAAATTTAAATCGCGCCAAATAAAAATCTCTTGCCAAGCTTGGCGCTCACCCCGATTATGGAATTTTAACCAATACGTTTTAATTAATTGATACTTTGAAGTGACTGCTACTGTCATCTGTCATATACGTCTTAGCATTACCAGCATCACAAAGAAATTTTTTTTTATTTAGTTATTTTATAAATAGTCAAGCGCTCAAAGAATAACTTATCTAGGTAAAAAATAATACAGAATCCATTTGTTCCATGGTCTCAAATAATTTCAGTAGGAGACACTAAAGGTGTTTTTCTCTACAAATTTTTGAAGCTTTTCCTTTGCATCAAGAAATGCAGTGACATATTTCCTTACATATTAAAGAGAGTTTATTTATATATAATTAATAAGTCTGATTATTTGAATAAAAATAACTTACGCTGACTACTCCAGCTCTTAACGTTTTCTTTGTATACAAAATAATTTTAAATAATTCATCCATTGCCAACATTTTTATCATAACACTATGAACACTGTATTATCAAAGAAACAGAGAAAGTAACTAATTACCGATAACTGCAATTAAAGTTGTTGCTTCTGCAGGATATATACTGAAAAAAAGTGGAACGTTGTACAATGAATATACCCATTTACTCGAATATTAAAACGTGATTTGTTCTTAAATACATATACAAATATTTTTATTAAGTAATGTTCATAGACTATGTACAAATATTTTTATTAAATACAAATATATAAATTTTATTAAATACAAATATTTTTATCAAATAATGTTCATGAGACTATGTGGCTTTCAAAATCTGTTTTGCTTCATATTGTTTCGAATTTTTCAAAATGTAACATGAAAAGGAAAAATAAGGTTACAGAGACAAGTCGATATAACATTGCGGTAAATGACTATTTCGCTAAATTGACAAGATATCGCTAAGTTGACGATGGTTTTGGCAAAAAACTTTGCCCCCCAAATTTGGGGAGAAATAGTCAAAAGACGCCAAACTTGGCTACTATTTGAGGGCATTTTGGTCCGGTCCCTGTATAATTGTAACTAGTGCTGTTATTAATTCCTATATATAACTCTAACCGCATCCGGGCCTTTTATGTAACTTTATCCACATATATCTTCCAGCAATTTCGAGAAATGGAAGGTACTAAAGATTTCGGTGGCCGGGGGAAACTCTATAAGCTTGGAGAGAGTTTCAGATTTTTCAGTTCAGAATTATATCTCCATGGGAGTTTTCTCTTTTTGTATAAGCTTTGCATTGCGTTCTGTTTAATGTTCTTAGCAGTTCCAAAGTGGAAACTACTAAGCTTTGACATACTGGGAAGAGTCGTACGAGTATTTTGCAGAAACTTCTACAGCTACAAAGTATTTCTTTTGGGAAAGTAAGTTTTATCAAGCTACCATCGGTTTGGTGTGCCTTCAGTCTAAAACAAACCCGTACGCACATAACACTTCTCACTTTTGATACTAATGTTACGGAAAAAGCAGCACCTTTCTTGGGACAAAACAACATCGACATTCTCATTGCTCCAATTCGTGTCAAAAATAAATGGTTTGTCAAGTTGAGGATACGTCAGAATTGTGGCAGATGCTAAAACCTCCTTCAGTTTGTTAAACGCATTTTCACATTAGTTTGCCCACTTTTGCTTGCTGTCTATTAGTTTGTGAAGAGGTCTTGCGATGGAAGAAACTTTCTTCAGAAATCCTCATATACTACGTGCAAAGCCCTAGGTAACTTCTCAGCTGACGGACATTATCGGAGCGTTCTCAGTCTTAAAATGCCGACTCTGTTTCAGGATCTGTATGCACACTTACGGAGGAGACGACATATCCGAGAGAAACCACTTCCTGTCTGAACAATTTACATTATATACAAAATGGGGATGGCGCAATGACCATTGTAAGGGTATAATCTGTCTTAATGATTTTAAGCATAGAATTTGATGATTTACCGATCCGAACAAAGACGTCGTTTAGCCTATTTTGGACAGTGTAAGGACCGTCGCAGTATGACTGTAGCATAGGAGAAAGTCCTTTCCGTCGAATTAGATTGCATAGTCACATCTTGTCACCTTCGCTGAATCGACGTCCTTTAATTCTTGTGGCATATCGGGATTCATCTGCTCTACCACCAAATTGACTCTCTCTTGTGCGAAATTGTGCATCGAACCTTGCCTAGAGATCTTGAAGGTACTCCTCAGGCGATGAAGGCCAATCCGGAGGGTGACTAAAAAGAGATCACAAGGCAGACGAAGATCTCCCCGGAAGAGCATTTGGAATGGGAATACCCAGTAGCCTCGTGGACGGCACTGCAAGAGGCCAGTTAAAACAGAGGTAACTTCTGATCCCAGTCCTTTTGGTTTCTGGAAACCATCAGTGAGAGATTTGTTCGATAAATAATTCGATTAAACAACTCCACCATGCCGTCTGACTGCAGATGTAAAGGTGTCGTTTGGGTTTCGTCTATGCCAAGTAGTCGAGAGAGATCTAATTGCAGTTGAGATAAAATTTCTGCCTTCATCGGAATATAACTGAAGACGGAATCCGAACCCGAAAATTCAGTGCTGTATCACTACTTTTGCAGCCATGACAGCCTCTTAATCAGGAATAGCGTTAAATAAATAAAAAATAATTTTTTCAAGCTATCATCGGCTTTGTATGTATTCACCGATGTGTGCTTTTTATAGATAACGTCTGTGATCTTAAGATGCAGAGAGCCTTGTAAATGTCAAGGATCTAAAAAGCTATTTCGCTTTCGCCATGAAATTCGAAACAGCTCAGCAGGCAACCCGCAGAGACCGCCTCCCAGTCATAGCTGCTCACTGATAGTATTTGTTTATAAAGTATAATTTTAAGTTTTAATATTTTGGCAACTTTGATATTTATTTTGATGATAAAAAAGAATGATTTAAAAATGTATCTGGCATGTAAAGAGATTATTATAGTTTTGTAGAATGTAGTAAGGCTTGTTAGATTAATCTTATTTAATAACGTTTTCTCTTTATATATTAGAATATATATATATTGTTATGGTTTTTGTATTTAGATTGCTATTTTAGTAGAATTGTAATTAAAGTGTTTCATTTCCCCGTGCAATGCTGCGCGCGAAGAGTTTTAAAAGAAAGCTATGCCGAAAAAGTAAAAATACAGGAGCACGCACATTTAGCATTTTAATAAATGGATATCTCGTAATTATACTGTTTTGCTATCCAGAAAAATCGAGAAAATAGATTTTACCAGAATCTTCTCATGCATGATTAAAAACTTATAAAAGCCCGACAGAAACATCTCAATTCAGTTGTTCACTTAGTTCTTGTTGTTGGTTGTAGTGAATTCGCGGTGATATCGGATTAGCTTTCTCTTGCGCTTTTGCATTGAGTTCTATTTAACGTTTTAGTAGTTTAAAATATAACTGCGAGATATTGCGATATTGTACGAATTGTACTGAGGAAATTTCAGCATTTTGTTTTATTTCTTGGGATAAGAATAAATTTTATTAATTTGTTATCGACTTGTGCATTCAGTCCTACGAACCCGTACCGCAAGCAACAATATTATCTTTATATATATTTTTATTAGAAGTAGATGATTCTTAGAAAATATAATGTATATGCCTCCTCTGCTTATGAACTTTCATATAGAACATTGATGTTGTTTAAGCTTAACAACATCGCTAATTTCTCTAAGAGATAAATTTGATATATATTATAGTTAGTGAGTATAAATTAGAAAATACGGCATATAATATTATAACTTTGACTCACACAGAAAAAGTAACTGATGATAATTACCAAATGGGCAAATAGAATCGAAAGTGAACTAAGAAGTTTGAAAATACAGAAGTGTGATAGAAGCTAATGAACCACCAAAACAATATAAAAGAGACGACGTTACTTTCGAAAGTGAAATAAAAACTTGGGAAATATAAGATGATAATAGTTAGATTACAAGAAATATAATGAATCAAACTAGTAAACAAATCTTATTCAAGTCGAGCTTTGAGTAGACAGCTCGACAAGCAGGGCCGTTCCTAGCGGGGGTGCAACGCGTAAAAGTACGCCGGCGGCGAATATCACGGGCGACCGGAAATTCGCGATACCACGACTAAATATTTTAAATTCATTGGGAGTACTTGTCATATGTAAGTACTTTTTATACAGTTTGTCATATGTAAGTACTTAGTGAACATGAAATAAAAATATTATTAATCATTCATCATTTTTTTATTAATTTTGTGGGCAGCAATCCTAGGAAAGTACGCAGGCAGCCAATGGCCTAGGAACGGCCCTGTCCAAAAGCGTTAAAATACGTAAATGAAAAGATCGCGAAGTTATTGGAGAAAAGAAAAAATGAAATGGCGGCAAGAAGAGAAGATATTCAAATCAACTGTAGAATATGTATGAAGTAAATGTAGATCCTGTAAATGTATGTAATGTATGTAAGTTTATGTATGTAAATGTAGATCATGGGTGTCTAAAGTGCGGACGAAAAGTCTTTGAAATGCGGCCCACACGCAAATTATGAAAGCATTTAAATTTACACATTTTTATTTAAAAAATAAATGTTTGAATTTGATTCATATGTAATCAATTCGATGACCTTCATTTTAAAATATAATTTTAAATAAAAATATTTTAGTATGTCATGATGTATTAAAACCCTCCGTGTACGGCTTCCACGATTTCCATGTTTCGACGTTGCGAAATCCGTTTCGTAATACGGGTCACAGCATGAAAATAGCGTCCGTAAGTTTATTTCTCTTATCTTCAATACAGATCCCACTTTTTCTCCGTAGAGGCTAAGAATATTATAATATTCATATTTCACGTCTCGTTTTGCACCTAGATGGTACTGCATATCATTGTAAGGGAGTACTATTGTTTCTTTCAATCTTGGTAGGAACTGTCTTTGTCATTCGCGGAAACAGAATTTCAGGTTTATGAGTAATATTATTAGCTTTACAAATTAGTTAGCATGTAGTTCAATTTATACTTTTGCAATTCACCAAAGTTCACAACTTGTAAAATATTTAAATACATTCTAAAATCGTTTCATGTAGTATATTTTACCACAAATGAGAATTTACGTTTCGAATTATTGTTCGTTCGTTCTGGACGATACCACGATATTCTACAAGACGATATTCTACAGTTGCTGCGATACCACGCCGAAGCGTGACGTTTCCGGCTCAATAAATTTATTGCTTAACAGCACATAACGTAAATAAGTCTGGCGCATAAATAGTAGGTCAAAAATGGTAAGAGAGGCGTGACCATACGTCACAAGCAAACAATAAAGCAATGGAGAGGCCTGGCAACGCGGGGTAAATCATAACATAAAATAGAGAAGTTCGAAATACATACAAAACTTAAAATAAGGTACATAAAATTAAGAAGTGCATATATATAAATAAACATAAGACGATAAATTTAAAATAAAAGAAGCGAAATTTACACAATATACATAGAAAATATACAAAATACAATTATGAAATAAACTGTGTGTAAAAGTTAGAATCGCGGGTGAGGAAAGCTGCGTCCGGAGGTAAAGTGTTATCCTCTTCAAGAACTTCGTAGTTAAAACCTTGAAAGTTATTTAAATGGTCACAGTTGATTGCACTGTCAAAGAAATTAGCTTTCATTTTATGCAGAAATTCCTCAACACTTTCTGACTTTAAGGCTGTATATGTAAGGTGTCATTTCTCACATAAAAGTTGGTAATAGTACAGAGGATATTCTGAATAATTTGCAACTGCGCAAAATCTTTTTTTGAGGCAGTTGTTCAGGCCGGCGAGGCATAAGAAAAAAATGGGCCTTATCATAGCCGCATAGACATGCATTTTCTTATTCAAGTCGAGATTTGAGTAGTTACCAAGTAAGGAATTTAGACTCCTACTAACAGCCACAGCCTTCCTTTTAACATTCTTGATGTGATCAGTCCAAGTCAGGGATTCATTAAACACTCGCATGGATCGCATGCTCTGGCTTACGAGACTTAACGGCGAAAGCCGTATCATCGGCATAACAACCTAAGAAGTGGTTATGGTCTAAGTGAGCTCTAGATAAGTCAGAAGCATAGAAAAGATAAATTACGGGCCCTAAAATAGACCCCTGCGGGACACCGGCCCTGATAGTTTTGAATTATGTGTGTATCCACTCGATTTCATATTTCAAAATATAATCAACCGTTAATTATCAATGTCTTTTTGCCGTCGTTAAACTTTTAAAAATTTCAAAAATGTATACAAATTCTCAACTACTTACAATATTTGTGTGCAGTATATTGCATTGTATTTCAAGTTCCTAATTCTTGTATCAAATTCTTAAAAAGGTATGAATAATTCATATTCATTATGTATATTTGCTTATTAAATTTAAATATATAATTTTTTATAGCTTCCATGTCATTGAAAAAACAAGCTGAACATAAAAAAAGAAAGAAAAACTAAAGATGAAAAAAGAGTTTTTAAATGAAAACTGGACGGAGAAATAATTTTCTATTGAGGAGAATAGTAAAGCACTTTGCTTAATTTGTAGGGACTTTGTGCCAGTTTTTAAAGACTACAACTGGAAACGACATTATAGGCAAAAGCATACCGCAAAATATCATGTATATCTCAGCATTTGCCGTAAAGATAAAATAACAGAACTAAAAAAAGGGCTATCGTCTGAACAATTTAAAAAAAAAAAAAAAAAAAGACAGCTACTCAATAACATTGCAAAAGTTAACTCAATAACAAGTTATATCTTAGCAAATTTAATAGCGGAAAAAAATCAAAAGCCTTTTATTGATGACGAATTTTTAAAAGAATGTATGGAAAGCGTAGCAAACACAATTTGCCCTGAAAAAACGTTGGATTTTTCTAAAAACAATTTATCACACCAAACTATAGTCACAAAAATTGAAAAGTTGGGGAATTCAGTTGAGAAGTCATTAAAATGCAAATTTTAAATTTCATTCGTTAACCGTGGACGAAAGCATTGACGCTTCTGATACGTCACAATAGGCAATCTTTATCAGAGGAATCGATGACCATTATAATATTACGGAAGAAATGGTTACAATGAAAAGGTTTTCCTTGTCTATAAAAAAATTATCAGCTACCATAACCGATGGAGCCCCTGGTATGGTTGGTAAAAATGTGGGACTCGTTAAACTGGTTAATAATGAAGCCGTCTCTGCCGGCAATATAATCTTAATGGCACATCACTGTATTGTACATCAGGGGCAATTTATGTGGGAAATTTTTTTAAATGGACAGTGTATTAAGCGTCGTTTTAAAAACCATCAACTTTATAAGAGCATAATCACAGACAATTTCAAGATTTTTCTTATGGTAGTGGGCACTGAACTTGCAGATGTTATTTATTATACAGAAGTGTGATGGCTCAGTAAGGGGAAAATGCTCAAAAGATTTTACGATTTAAGAACTGAAATAAAAATATTTATGGAAACAAAAGGGAAACTTGTGACTGAATTTGAAGACGAAGACTGGGTTTTAGATTTAGCATTTTTAATAGACTTAACAGAACATTTGAATGATTTAAACTTGAGACTTCAAAGAAAAAATCAGCTTATTAATAATATGTTCCAAACAATAATAGCGTTTGAAAGAAAGTTAAAATGTTTGCACAATCAAATAAAAGTAAAAGATTTGACACATTTCAGTACTTTGGCTGCACATAAACCTGCGAGTTGCACAAAATATGTAAAATATGCTGCATTCATTTTGGATTTAATTCAAGAGTATAAAAGTAGATTTCAAGATTTTCGAAAAAATGAAGAGTATTTCAACATATTTTCTACCCCATATTCTCTGGAAATAAGTAAATTACTTTCAGATCTTCAAATGAAATGCATTGAACTGCAAAGTGACATTCAACTGAAAGAAAAATTTGAAAATGCTTCTTTACAGGAGTTTTATACAGATTACCTACCCCGCGATAAATACGCTAATTTTCACAATAATGCTTTATTAATGTCTTCAGCTTTTGGGAGTACCTATATTTGTGAAAAATTATTTTCAAGAATGAATCATACAAAAACAAAAATAACAACAAAAGCAAATTCATCCATCTCATTAATCTGAATTTTTTCCAACTTTATGAAATCCAAACTAAATGAAACGAAACTTTCACAAATTAATAATAAATATGTATGAGATATGTATATATCTAATTCAAATTAAAAAAAAAGAATAAAAAAAAAGAATTTAATTATTTTAATAAAACAACATAGAGCTAATTTTTATTTCAATTTGTTAAAAAATATTGTATGCCTGACCCCGCAAATTTTTTTGCTTTGCAATGTGGCTCTCAAAGTTTAGACACCCATGCTGTAGATGGTTACATGAATAGAGCTGCATTTCTGAAAAGTATTCAAATGGGGGGATGAATTAAGAGATAAAGAATTAATTTATTTTATACGAGAAGGACTTAGAAAAAATTTGAATTTGATGTTAACGAAAGGATATAGCTTCAATTAGACAAGCTTTAAAAGAAGCAGAAGAAAAAAGAAACAAAAAGGAAAAGAAACAGAAGTAAGTTTTACGGCAAAGAAAACTGCACAAAATCGAAATACTAATAAAGTAAAAGAATTGAAAAGTAAAATTATTCAAATGGGGGATGAATTAAGAGATAAAGAATTAATTTATTTTATACGAGAAGGACTTAGAAAGGAATTTGAATTTGATGTTAACGAAAGTATATAGCTTCAATTAGACAAGCTTTAAGAGAAGCGGAAAAAAAAAAAAAAAAAAAAAAAAGGAAAAGAAACAGAAGTAAGTTTTACGGCAAAGAAAACTGCATAAAATCGAAATACTAATAAAGTAAAAGAATTGAAAAGTAAAAGTATTCAAATGGGAGATGAATTAAGAGATAAAGAATTAATTTATTTTATAGGAGAAGGACTTAGAAAAATGAATTTGATGTTAACGAAAGGATATAGCTTCAATTAGACAAGCTTTAAAAGAAGCAGAAAAAAAAAAAAAAAAAAGGAAAAGAAACAGAAGTAAGTTTTACGGCAAAGAAAACTGCATAAAATAGAAATACTAATAAAGATGCTTTAATCGAGGAAAATTAGGACATTTAATATAAGAATGTCGGAATAATAATAATATAAAATGCTGTAGTTGTGGAAAATTCAGCCACAAATCAACTGAATGTAAAATGAAAACCAAACAAGAACATCAAAAGCAGAGAAATTTAACACATAAAACTTATAGAATGCTAAGCAAGGAAAAAGAATATGAATCGACTATATGCTTATCTAAGTATCTATGAAAACAGAAACTTCATGTCTTAATCAAGATAGAAATGGCGAAAAGAATGATATAGATTAACAAGAGAATAGAAAAATTAAATAGATTATTGATTCAGGAACCACATCTCACATGACAACTAGTAAAGAAATATTTACTAATGTTAAAGATGAACAACAAATAATGACAGTTGAAAAAGGCGCCATGATCAAATCATTTGGTATTGGTAACATTAAAACGCAAACTGATAGAAATAAGAACATCTTGAGAGTAGAAAATATACTGCAAGTACCGAATTTAAGTGAAAATCTGTTGTCAGTATCAAAAATTGTAGATCATGATTTAAAAGTAATTTTTACCAAAACTAAAGCAGAAGTGATCAATAAACATGGAAACATTCTATATATAGCTAACAGAAATGGAAATAAATTTGAAGATGAAGGAAATATACACTGATTACCAATAAGTATTTGGACACCTATGCAAATGACGATATCTGCAGTCCTAAGGTACTTCACGGACTCCGCCGGTATATATCGTGTAGGAAACAGCATCGGCTTTAGTCGCATGCAAGATGCCTCGCAGTTCGCAGTTCTCTGATTTCGAGAAAGGTATAATTATCGGGTATCACAAATGTGGCCGATACTTAAGGGATATATCTAGCGATCTGAAGTACCCAAAATCGACAGCGGCCTACGTGATTAAGAAGTGGAAGGTGAGCGGTGATTGTCGGAATGTGTCCCGAGTCGGCAGACGAACGAAACTGGGAGATAGAGACCGACGAGTGCTGTCCAGAGAAATTCCGAAGAACCGCACCCAACCGATGGCCCTCATCCGCGAGGAGTTTCAACAGGCATCCAGGAGTATTGTTTCAATGAATACCATCCGTAAGGAAGCACATCTGCTTGGTTTTCATGGTTGTGCTGCTGCCCATAAGCCTTTGATCACAAAATCCAACCGTGCTGCTCGGTTAATGTGGTGCAAAGCACATCATAATTGGACCGTAAATCAGTGGAAACGGGTTCTTTGGAGTGACGAATCAAGGTTCACCCTTTTTTACCGTTCGGATGGCAGGGTCTGGGTCTGGCGTCTACCTGTAGAACGTCTCCTGCCAGAATGCATTGTGCCAACAGTCAAGTTCGGCGGAGGTGGAATTATGGTCTGGGGGTGATTCTCCTGGTATGGTCTGGGACCCTTGGTCCCCATTCATGGTAAGCTCAACTCCGATGCCTGCTGCACTATTCTAGATGACAATGTGCTTCCTACGTCGTGGCAGTTTTACGGGTTGGACCCCTGTTACTTTCAGGACGACGATGCCAGTTGTCATGTTTCGACGTTAACCAAGGCTTGGTATGGTGCCAATGGAGTTCATCGAATGGACTGGCCTGCGCAGAGTCCAGACCTGAACCCTATTGAGAACCTCTGGGACGAGTTGCATCGCCGAATTCAGGGGTGCACTACCCGTGCAAAATCGGTGAAGGAACTTCTATGTCTTCTCCAAGCCGAGTGGAAGAAAATACCACTAGCTGTCATACAAAGAATCGTGGAAAGTATGCCTCGGAGGGTCCACGCTGCAATTACTTCTCATGGAGGCTCTACCAACTATTGATTTTGAATAAAGTTAGTTTTTCTTTTCTATCACCGGTGTCCAAATACTTATTGGTAGTCAGTGTAGTTGAAGAAGCTAATATTAGTAATGATGTACTATGGCATCAGAGACTAGGTCACATAACTTATCAAAGGCTGATTTAAAAAGAACCACCTTTATCGGTCATTGGATTAGAAAATGTAAAAATTTCCTAATTTTTACAAGGAACAAACTAATGGCAGTGTAAACAATTCAGAAATAACTGACAGATACCGTAGAGAAGATAATACAACTGATGAAGGAGCTAAGAAAATTTTACATCAAACAAAGATGATGAACACAACGAAAACAATACATTGGAAAAGCCAATAATAGAATATCCACAAATAAATGAAGACTTGGAAATGATAGTAAATGAAAATTCTGTATAGAAAAGACCAGCGAAAGCGACGAAGCCACCAGAAAATCTAAAAGATTATGTAGTATACAATACAAATGAAGAATTACCTAAGACATATGATGAAAGTGAATTCTGACTATATGCAATAATAGAAGAATTTCTTCTATCATTGCATATAGCCAGAATTCAACGGAAGCTAATGAAGTCTGGTTGAAAGACCCATCAATAAGAAAGTTATTAAAAAACCGCTGGAAATTCTCAAAAAGAGTGAAAAGGGCAATTTATAAAACAAGACTAGTAGCAACCAAATTTAATAAAAGAAAAGGAATTGATTATGAAGGTGGATTTAGTCCAGTAATGAGACTTGCAACCTTTAAAACAATGTTATCGATCGCAGTTTACAAAAAATACAAATTAAAGTTTTTTGATGTAAAAACTGCATACTTAAATGGATACTTGGATAAATATATTTACATGGAACAACCAACTGGATTATATCAGATCGCAACAAAGTATATCTTGTGAATAAAAGTATATATGGATTACTACAATCAGGAAAATGCTAGTATGAAGAATGTTCTTAAGAAAAGGAATTCAACTAGATTAAAGACAGATCCATGTGTTTATATTTATAAAGATCAATTATCTTACCATAGCAGTATATGTGGATGACTTAATGGTGATTGGAAATTCAAATTCTGAAATAACAAAAATCATCTCTCAAATCGTTCACATTACGAGAAGTCACTAAAACACACAAATTCATACGAATAGACATCCGTCAAGAATCTGGAAAACTTATACTCAGTCAAGAAAACTATATAACTAAAATCTTATCTTTGAAGTAAATGAATGTAAACCTGTCAAGACTCCAGGAATATTGGGTGAAAATCTTGATGACATAGCATCTTCTTCTGTGTCGACAAAATATCAAGAAGCGTTAGATTCATTGATGTACTTAGCAACAGGCACAAGGCCAGACCTAGCTTTTCCCGTAAGTAATTTGCCAAGATATAATCAAGATCCCAGAGAGAAACACTGGAAAGCTCTGAAGGGGATATTTAGATATATTAAAGGAACACAAAATGCATGTTTAATATATACTTCAGGCAATGGGAAATTAAATGCTACTTCAGATGCAAGTTGGAGTACCACTGAAGATGGAAAATCATTTGGAAGCTATTTCATTAAATTAGGTAAAAATTTCATAAATTAGAAGTGAAGAAAACAAAGAATAGTTGCTCTATCTACAATGGAAGCTGAACGTTTGGCATTTTGTGAATATGCATGTGAAATTAAATGGTACATCTTTTTACTTGAAGAACTGGGACAAGATGATCTTATTGACAAGCCAATAGAAATCAGAACAGACTATCAAGCATTAATAGATTGGATTTAAAAAAAAGTAGTAGTTCAAGGCACATTAATCGAAAATATTTGTAAAAGATAAACCTGAAATGAATCAAATCCTTCCCCATTCTGTGTGTTCACAAAATCAAGAAGCGGATATTTTAACAAAATATCTACCTAGGGTAAAATTGAAAGATGAACTATTAAAGTATGAACATGACTGACTAATTAGAATTATATCTTTAAATGCAAATAAGGGGAATTAATAGTATATCTTTATAAAGTATAATATTAAGTTTAAAATTTTGGCAACTTTAATACTTCCTTTGATGATAAAAAGAGAATGAGTTAAAAATATGTCTGGCATCTAGACAATTATTATGGTTTTGTAGAGTGTGGTAAGGCTTGTTATGATTAATCTTATTTAATAAAGTTTTCTCTTTAAATATGACTATAACGTGTTTTTTATTAGAAGTAGATAATTCTTAAAAAATATAATTTATATACCTCCTTCACACTAACACTCATGTCCAGGAACCAGTGGAAGAACTGATTGCTTGTCTAGCTGATTTAACTAGGGAAATCAATTCCTAGCACAGCACACGATTGGTACGTCAGATCATTTACTAATCAAGCAATATCCAAGATGTCTACCGATTACTAAACAGGAACAGGTAGGGAAATTTCTAAAGGATATGCAAGAATGCGACATTATCGAGCCATTAGCAAGCCCATGGCCCTCTCGCATCCACCTGGTCAGAAAAACAAAGAGTTCAACTAGATTTTGCATAGACTATCGACAGTTGAAAAACATAACGAAGAGACATAGTTAATTCCTTCCTAGATTTGATAACATTCTGGACACTCTGGAATTAAGCAGTTTTTGACTTTTTATTTAAAGAGCCGATATTGGAAAGTATAGATGTACCCTGATGATGGAGTGTGTGTGTGTGTGTGAGTGAGATTATGGCAAAGCCTCGCGGTCTATCTGCCTAAGAGGAGGGATGCCTTCGTGGAGGACTTTCTAAGGGCAACTGGCTCGTATACACGTTACACATGGGGAAAACCACGAAAACGCCCATGCAGCCAGCCCGTTCGCGGGATTCGAACCTCGGACCGAACTACCAGTGTTCAGAGACTTTACCGCTCGGCCGCTGGTGGGCCCCTGATGATGGAGAAGAGACTACATTTACTACAAGAGAAGAACTTTGGTAGATCAAGGTTATGCTGTTTGGATTATGCTATGCGCCGCCAATATTCGAACGCATCATGGAGACCGTACCGATAGGTCTTTCCTAGCGAGCTTGATATACTTGGATGACATCATTATCGTCTGGAAAATTTTGAAAATCATTTAGAAAATATTAGGATGCTTCAGAAATTGAAGAAAAACCAGTCTAAAGTTAAATCCTGACGCATGTAAATTGTTCAGACAGGAAGTGACTTACCTCGGACATGTCATCTACGCCAAAGAATGTATACGGATTTAGAAGAAGTGCTGGTATTTAAAGATTGGAGCTCCACTGGAAATGTCCATCGGCTGAGAAGTTTCCTGGGGATTTGCACCCACTACATGAGATTCGTGAAGCACTTTTCTTCAAGTCAACTTTGTGATGGAGAAGACTGGAGAAGATGAAAACCCGATATGACACGAGAGCTACAGGACATCGATTCAACGAAGGTGACAAGGAATGTTTATAGAATCTGATTCGACGAAAAGGCCTTTCTCCTATACTACAATCACACTGGGATCAACATAGCTAGGAAGTTAAACGTGAACATCCTGTTTGGAAGTGCCGCCTACCACCACACTGCATATTTTGCGGATATTACAGATCCATGAATACTCAGATTGGACTTTTTAAGCAAATACAATTTTTCCTTAGACTTCAAAAACAACAGACTGCTTTCAGAATTAGAGGACATAACTATCCATCCTCAGAAGGCATTCTCACCTGGAAACGTCAACATCTTGTCTGAAAGACCCTGCTCAGAAAGCTGCCGAAATCATACTAGGGTGGAAGAGAAACACAGACTACCGGCTATTCTCCATGCCAGATGCTCATCGGTCGTGATACTCGTCTTCCATGTGATGTCTTGTTTGGTCACCTTCATCGCCTGAAGAACACGTACAAAATATCCAGGCCCGGTATGAAGTGATGCACCGTTCTGCACGAGAGCGAGTCAACTTGGCGACGGAGAAGATGACGACCCGATACGCCCCAAGAGCTAATGAAAATCAATTCGACATGTGGAATCCGACTCGACGGATTCCACATGTCGAAATTACAGTCACCTTGGGATGGTCCGTACACAGTCCTAAATGAATGACGTCGTGAACGAAGGACGAATGACGTTGTGGTTCGTATCCGTAAGTCATCGAACTCTAAACCTAAAGTCGTTCATTACGATAGGTTAGATTATTACTATGGCCATAGTACATACTGTAAGACCATGGCCCTTGTTGTTTTGATTTGACTTGTATTTAGTATTTGATAGCATTTGATTCGTTTAAGTTAGTTATTGTATTTATTGTTTATGTTGTTTGTTATTGTAATGCTTATTATTGCATTTATGCCACAGTTGTAAGTTTGGCTTCATGTCCAGGGATTGTACTACCCAGGATGTGCAGTCATTCAGGCAGTGTTACTGATTTGGTATTTAAATAGCTAATGTTAGTAAAATTATAAATTAAATTGTTTTATTCCCCATGCAGTGCAGCGCGCGACGATTATTAAGAGAAAGCTAGGCCGGAAAATTAAAAACACAAGAGCACGTGATCTCAGATCCAGTTTATTTAGAAAACTGCGGCTGTTTACTGTAGCGAATTCACGGATTAGTTTTCTTTACGTTTCTCTATTTAGAATTATGTTGAACGTTTTTAGTGGTTTAAAAGATAACTACTGGGAGATATTGTATGAATATCTCTAAAGAAATTTAAGCCTTTTGTTTTATTTGTTCTGATAATAATAAATTTTTATTCACTTTTCATCGGGTTTCTGCATTAAATTCGTAACGAACCCGTACGCATGTAACAATACATACATTTATGCAGCTTCTTCATTACTTAATTTCTTTAAATATACAACAGGGCTCTTAATATTTGGTGGCGTCTATTCCAAACGTGAACCGACATTCCAACACAAAATGCCAAAATGAAATAGTCCTTCTGGGCAAATTACCACTCTGCACTAAAAAAGGGGGGTGCAGTTCTGTATCTCTCGTTCTACTGTGCCATGACGAAATTCAAACTGCGTTTTTTATGTCTCGAAAGCGTGACTTAGAATCTATATTAGATTTATATATATCACTGTTCTAATATAGGTATTTTGACACAAAATCCGACCTTTCCGAAATGACATATTAATTTTTCCATATTTCAATTCTACGACTCAAATTAGGCCAAACTTCCAGGCTTTGTAAAAATTGCACGAGTTTTTAAAAAATTAGCCTACAGACTAACAAAAGAAATCGTTCATTATTTCAAATAATTTTAACAAAATAGGCAAACCACATTTGGCATTATAATCACTTAATGAATATGCCAAATTTCAAAATGCGCTAATAGGTAAATTCACGTATATACTAGAAAATTTTGATTAAAATATTCTATTTCTTTTTGCAGGTATACTTGAAATACATCTACTTTAAGATGATGGTATGCCTTTGTAAAACAAAGGCTGTTGGGACCGCTGACCCCGTCCTCTCGAGACACGAACATGGTGGTCATCTGCTTCAACAGTGAAGCGCTAAACACTATACGATGCTAGTCTGATGGCTGCCAACATGATTGGCTGTGACACCACTTCAGACGACTCCGCCGATGTTGTGTAACGTCTTAAAGGCTTCTGTGAGTGTAACCCCGCCTCAGAACAAGCACCGTAAGATGGTGGATGGTACCACGGGAGGTATAGACATCACTGTTGTGCGTTGAATAGTGGACAATGATACCATTGGGCCGGTTCGGGTCTGAGAAACAATCAACCTATCTTGCCTCGCGTTTGTGCTCCTTGGCATTTCAGAGCCCTTCGTTTCGGCGGCAATTTCCCTGTAGCCAGAGTCATAGCTAGGGTTTTCAGCGCCCAGGGACAACTGAAGATTTCGCGCCTCCTACTGCTTGCCATGGATGGAAAACATTTAATTCTATAATGTCGTAACATCAGTTTGGAGCCCCTTTGATTCTGCGCCCGGGAACAGATGCCCCCTCTAGCTACGCCCCTGCTTGTAGCAACCATTCCTGTCAACATCTTTGCACAGCAGTGTCGGTACGCTGCAGGTGGGGGCCTATTACTCAGTATAACCACCCAGTTTCACGTAACCCTACAATGTGACCACGTTCGAAGTCGTTTAGTTGTCTGCAAGGTCTTCGATATCGTTGTAATGGCATCTTTCGTTGCTTCTTTACGAAATTATAATGGCAGCAACAAAAATGATAACATTTTCTACCCATGTTACTGGTTTTATACTTTGCGAATTGCACACTATGATCGCAATTCCTGTTCGTTTGCCTTGAAACTTTGATCATTTGCATGTTTGATCATGTTTTTGCATACCAAATTTTGTCACGATCGCAAAAGTCCTTCGTGCTTTGATATTTTTGTAAAAGTCTATTTTAAAAGAAAACTAAATGCATTCATGAAAGGTATTATATTTGTGCAAATACAACTCAGCAACAATTGACACATGCTTCGGTAAAAATACAAAATCAAAAAACTTATCTGGCAGCCAGTAAGTCAGATGGTAGAGAGTAATTCAATATTTATTTAAGTAAAATTTATCCATGATAAACTTTTTATTAAGTTCCCATGTCGGGCATAAATGATATAGCTGGCCTGATCATTATAAGGTTTGTGCTCTTGGCTGCTGTATTGCTGGTCTCTGGTTTGAATGTTTATAAATGTATAGCGTCGGTGCCATATGCAAATTTCAAAATACTGGCATACATGCCAACCTAGGACACTCAAAAATCAGAATATTTTTCACAATGTTAAAAAGCCTTTTTAAATGATAAAAATAAAGTTTTTAATAATGAATTAACTTTAAATAGTAACTAATTCTTAAATGCAAGCAACACAAAAATATCTTACACATAATAAACATACATTTTTATTACTTGCATCGTTCAAGGAGGAAAAAAAAAAAAAAAAGACACTTTAATCAGTTTTTGTACAAATGTTATAAACAGTGGCAGATTTTGCTTTCTTTAAGAAAGAAACTTCACAATTTTGTTCATAGCAATTGCCACGTAGACTAAAAGTTTTCCTAATGTGTCATCACTAATATTAGATCTAAATTTAGTCCTCGGTTTCGCAACAACACTGAAAATCATCTCACACTCTGCATTACTATGGGAAACTGTCAAGATGGCCAACATAATTCTACACAGTTCACTATATTTTAAAATCCCATCAGCACCTTTCAGTTTTCCAATTAAACTCCGTTGGGTGTCAATCCTAGTTGATTTTATAACTTTATTTACATTATATAGACACCCAGTGGATTTTGTCAATCCTAGTTGATTTTATAACAAAATAATTTTTTTATTTATCCAAGTTGTTGGAACTGTTTCAATTTTTCCTTCTTTTTAGAACTTCTTTCAAGATAATAATAAATATCAACAATATGTTCATCCACATTTATTGGTAAAGAAGCTGCCCCTTTTCCAGCTGCTATTGGCACCAAGTGCTAAGCAATTATCCATAGGGACTGCATTTTCTTTTAAAGTTTTAATAATTAGCTGAGCTATATTAAAGCCTGTCAAATGCTCTTCTAAAGTCAGGACAGAAAGTAAACTGCACTCAATTTCTGAAGACTCTGGATTAAAAAAAGAAACAATTGGATACAGTTTTGAATCGGTATTATTGCTTTCATCTGTAGAGAGGCAGAATGGAGCTGTTTTAATGCAATCAATAACTCAATGCCTATTGGAGAACTAGAGAATGACGTTTCTGGATACGTATATGCTCTCACTCACAAAGCAGAAGTTATCTGATTCGCAAGGTTTTGTTCTAGATATAATTTAGAGAAAATTCAACTGCTTTCAGACGTCCAAAATCACTTTTTTTTTGTTGTTCATATAACAAAGTATTAAGCCAAGTTCCATAAAAATCGTGAGAAATTTTAAGAATAAGCAAAAGTCGGGAGAAATATATTGTAAATTGGGTTGATGGGAGAGTGGTCGAAAATCGGGAGAGTTGGCAACTCTGTACTGGTGAGCCAGTACTCTCGAGATGTTTGGTCATAAAGTAAGAGGGGTGATAAAAATCTCGGATCCATCACCCAAGGGGTTCTCATTAAAACTGGGACTGAATTTTCTCATCCTCATACGTGTAAAATCAATTGCCCAATAGAGGGGTCCTTGGTCAACTTTCCTGTGAAGAGACGGCTAAATGACTGATGCGTATTGTCATTTCCCAATGAATGAATTAAGTCACAATTATCAGGCCACTGAAATAAAATAAACTACACAAAACTGTGTAAAGGTGGGAAACAACTTTTATTCCTCATGGCTGGATTAACATAATAAATTCAAAATAAAACAATACAATCAGTCTTTACAAACTAAACCAGAATTATACAAATCATAGCCAAAAAATTCATTTATATACATATTAAAGATATAATTTATTTGGGAAAGTATTAAACAAAAGCTAAATCTTAAAAAATACATTTTATTAAATACCAAATCATACAATTAATAACTGCTTCTGAAAATTTAACCGACAGGCAAATTTTTACAAACGCTTTAAATTCTCATAGATTGATAAAAAAATCTGTAAAACTTTAGTTCTAATATGTAACTTATAAATAAATGCGGCCTTTTTTTTCCATTTTTATAAGTAATGCAATTTTTTTTTTGTTCATCGTAAAAGGTAGTATGATTTAATTAGTACAAATAAAAAGTTTAAATAACTGAATAATAATCTTGTTATAAAAATATTTAAATAAAGAAAACTATTTGCAATAATATAAATTATATTTCAAAATGCAAAGCATACATACACACACACACACACAAAAAAAAAAAAAAAAAAAAAAAAAAAAAAACAACTTTGCAAAAAGACATTTTCCTTTTTGGAATTAAACATTTTTATTAGAAGAAAAAGTGAATGTCATGGCAAAAAGAGCATGAAATTAACAGAGCATTTTTCATGCTCTTAATACTGAAACAAAAACTATGACAACTTAACTAGCAATTAGCATTTTAAACAGATTAAAATTCCAAATACAATAATTGACTACTTACAGAAAATAATTACAGAAATTTACGAAAGCATTTTACGTATGTGTACATATAGAAAGAGAACAAGTAATGAACAACAGCTTTCTGCTTCAACAACAGATTTCCCGACAGCACCTATTAAAAATACATTACAATAAACAAGTTTTATGAATTATTTTTATATTCACTTGTATGTTTTCCTATGATTTTAAATACAAACATTAAATAAGTATTAAATAAAAAATAACCAATTTATGTGACTTCATGAATATTAATAGAAAATAGCATGCATTGTATTTATCTTTGAATTAACAACACTGCCAGAATGCATATGCACATGTGTAATATACGCATATTCACAAAGAGGTAAGAGTTAAAGAATTAGTGCACCATAAGTTGACTGTGAAGTAATTTTGGGTCAACCACAGCTAACAGGAAATAATTTCAACATGCCAATGCAACTTAGTCATGACTCACAAAAAGAAGTGGTCATGGCTCTTTTAGTACCGTATCTGACAGACCATCCAGCACTGATGGTGATGAGTGAGGGTGTGGCATCCTACATCACCTGCTGTCCAACATGAAATCTATGCACTCTTTTAATCCTTGGTATAACAATAGATAAGCTGACATCCCTGTGTTCTTTGCTTATTAGGTGATCCAGGTATTTTTGTAGTTTTTCAAATCAAGCAAGCATCCCCCCTAATTATTTTGTTACTGCTGAGTGACCTTCAATGAAGCAAATGTTTAAATATGGTCTTTTCTGTTCATGTTGTGTAAGCACCTGTTGAGCATATTTTGTTTTTCAATGAAGTGGAACCTAAATGTTAATTTCCACCATATTATGGCCTTTTATTTTCAAAAGTGGAAAATGCTAGACAGATTGCTCATAAAATCTGTACTTTATTCTGGATGAAATGTTTTTGATGACACAGTTCAAAGGTGGTTTGGAAAATACGAAAATTCCACCCAGCTCTGAACGATTACCCTCTGTAAACAAGGACCTATAAAAAGAAACCTACATTGAATCTATTGAAAAAAATCTACATTACACAGTTCAGGAAATATCAGACAGACTAAATATTCCAAAAGTTTAGTACACGATTAACTGAAGAAAACTGGTAATGTAAAATGCTACAATGTATGGGTAGCTCATCCTGTAACAGAGCAGAGTTCATTTGCTCAATTTCTGGCACAATTCTTTGCTGAAAGAGAGAGGGGGGGTAAGTAGCTCCTTCTTGAAACAGGATTACTGGAGATGAGAACTGTATATTATAAACTAATGTTATAATAAAAGTATCATGGAATAAGCCAGAACAGCATTCTCTAATAACATCAAGAAGAAAGCTAAATCCTAATAACATAATGCTTTGTGGTGAGACTACAAAGGAATTGCATACTATGAGTTGTTGACAAAAGGCAATAAATCATGAAAAATTTAGTTTCTAAATGGCAGTTATAATATCACACAAAGACTTACTGCATATTGGCATGTTTGTTCTGTGTCACCTTCCACATTCACCAGACCATGCCTCCTCAGATTTTCATCTCTTAAGGTCACTTAAAAATACTCTGAATGTCTAGAGTTCACTTCTTTGGAGATTGTCAAACAACACCTCAATAATTTCTTTACGGATAAATCTAAAGAACCGTTTTTTTAAAAAAATTTTCCAGCTACTGAAATATATATATATAGCTGGAAATAATTTCTCTCTCTCTCTCTATATATATATAGAAATTATTGCCAGCTATATATATATATATATATATACAGAACCAAATGGTTTTCACGTGATTCAGTAAAATTTTATATTTTTGCACTACTTCTTTTGTATTTATCATTTTAAAAAATGCAGAACTTTCTGGATGACCCAACAGCATAGTAATAACACTGTAATAGTACTTCTAAAAAAAGTGTCAATTTTTTTTTAACAATACAGCTGTCCAAAAAGGTAAGCACATTCTTTCCATATTACACTATCCTAAATGAAAGTACATGTTTTAAATTAAGGTCATGCTAAAATACTCTGAATGGACTAGAGTTCACTTCTTTGGAGATTGCAAACAGCACCCCAATAATTTCTTTAGAAATAAATCTAATGACTCTTTTAAAAAGGAATTTTCCAGCTGGTGAAGAGATGACAAAAAATCACAGAACAAAGTGGTTCTCATGTGATTCAATAAAATTTTATGTTTTTGCACTACTTCATTTATATTGATCATTAACAAAAAATGCAGAATTTTCTGGATGACCCAACAATATAATATTCATCATAGTAATAACACTATATTATTATTTCTAGAAAAAGTGTCAATTTTTCCAATTTCCATTCCTGTCCAAAAATGTAAGTATATTCTTTCTATGCTTTAAATTAAAACTGTCTAATTTGTGTACTCCTTTGCATTTTAGAACTCATTAAATTGAGTAATAAATGAAAAAAATTGAAGACTTCTCTTTTTCATGAAGAATGGGAACTTGATTGCATTTTTTACAAATATTAATGTAAATGCTGTTCATTAATATGCCTCCCTAGGCATTACTAAATAGGGTAATCTACAGAGATATTTCTTTTACTTAACAAATATTAAACAGATTATAATCTGGAAAGGCATTTTATACCTTTATATAGTATCAACACCTTATATAATAAATAGCTTATCAACAAAATAGTGACTTGAGAGGGAGAAAAATAAGGAATCTTCAGGCTTATTTAAGAAATCAATAAAATGTTTTTAAAAAAGTCCCTGTTGAAATCATTTGAAGTGACTACCACATCATTCAAAGCAAATAATTTTTAGCCCCTCCCCCCCCAAAAAAAGCAAACCATTTTTTTTGGATGGAGAATTTATAAAAGAAACTTTCTTGGAAGTATCTGATCTATTTTTCCCCAATTTATAAAAACAAAATTATTGCTGCAATTTTAAAAATCTACAATTGTCTCGAAAAAATGCGATGAGGCAGATTGACAAAATGAGTGAAAGTATTATAGAACAGTTATATACAGAGATTAACAGATGTTTTTGTTTTTCCCATTAATCTGATGAATTGACAAATGTAAGAGAACCAGCACAATTGATATTTTTATTTGCATGGCTTTTAAAGATTGCACATTTAAAGAATTCTTGGGTATGATTTCTTTTAAATACTGGACTTAGAGGTGCAGATATTCAACATTATTGAAAATTTCTTCTCTAATTTGAAACTACCACTTTTTTAATGAATTTCAATAGTAACACATAGAGTGTGAGCAATGAAAGGTTACATACATGGATTTACAACTGTAATGCAAAAAATTGAGAAACTCACTTTTTTTTTTTTTTTTTTTTAAAGCTACCACAACATAATTCACCAACAAGTGCTAGCCAGTAATAGATTTATTACAAAAGAAATAATGGATGTAGCATTCAAATTGTCAATTCCATTCAAGGAAATTCCCCAAGATGGCATCTCTTCCAACTGCCACATGGTGAAGGACAGCCAGAATTATTATTACATACCAAAGCAAGACGGCTAAGAAAAAATTTCTTCCATGACTGCTTGATTTATTATCCGAGAAAAAAATTTTTTGAACAGCAAGATTAAGAATGTGCAAATTAAAATGCTAAAATCTGGCTCAGTGCTTCAGCATTTCTTAAAGAGATTTTACATAGAAATTACCGTAATTTCCGGAAGAAACGCTGCGGCGTTTACGTGTTTAAAACTTAAATTTTCAGCGGGAGCGGCGTTTCTACCCATGTGGCTTTTAAGTGCACTAAAAATAAAATATTTCCTATGATGGTCATTGTAAATAGTTTGGATGGCCTTGTCACTGTATATAGACTGGTGCTGTTCCAACACAAAAGACCACTCAATTGCTTTTTGCGAACGTTATTTTGTTTACATTCTTCCCTACATGCCTTATTCACCCTATATGGGATCTCAGAACAATAACATCCTTCCCCCTTTCAAATTAACTTTCTCATCAGTTTGAATAGTCTCTCTCCTCTGCCATTCGATGAATACCTCAGAACCCATCCTCTCCCCACCCCTGCCTTTTCTGGAATTTTTTTCAAAGGCGGACACGACTCCACCTGTCTCTCAATAACAAACTCTGACATATTTCCCCTTCAGCATGAATCGATTTTTCTTGGCATTCTGCCAGATACAGATCTTATCAGTTTGGGTACAAGTACTTGATGGATAGTTTTTAAGTAAGAAGGGAGTGGAAAATTTTTGAAAATGGCACCTAAACGGCACAGAAGCTATACTGCTGGTTTTAAGCTTAATGTAATTTCACGTGCTAAAAAAATTGGAAATAGAGCAGTCGCTTGAGAGTTTGAAGTGGACGAGAGATGTATTCGACATTGGAGAACTGAAAAAGAACTTCTTAAAAATATGCCACAACAGAAATGAGCCAAAAGAAGTGGTACTGTAAGGTGGCCGAATCTAGAGAATGACCTTGCAAAGTGGATAAAGGAGCAGCGAGGAAAGAGAATGGCAATTTCGACTGTAAAAATTCGCTCACAAGCAAAATTTATAGCAAAACAAATGAACATAAATGATTTCAAAAGAGGGCCTTGCTGGTGCAGCAGATTTATGAAAAGAAAAAATATTTCTGTGCGTACCAGAACAACAGTCAGGCAACAATTACCAATGGACTGGCAGGATAAAAAGGCATCTTTTCTAAAATATGTGGCAGATATTATTGACAAAAAAAAAAAAACTTCTTCAGTCACAGATGATAGATATGGAGGAAATACCGTTAGCTTTCGACTCTCCTGCAAACAGAACTGTTGATGAAACTGGTGCAAAAACTGTATCTGTGCTTACGACGAGGCATGAAAGAACGTCATTTACATGTGTGTTACCTTGTGCCACAAACGGTGAAAAGCTAAAGCCAATGATCATTTTTAAACGAAAGAGTATTCCGAAGGGAGATTTTCCTAATGACAAAATTATTTGTGCAAATGAGAACAGCTGGATGTGTGAAACAATCATGCATGAGTGGCTACAAAAACTGTGGCAGTGTCTTTTTTCCAACTAAAAGGGATCTTTTTTCCAACTAAAAGGGTTATTGAGAATGGATTCCATGCGTGCTCATTTACTTGAGTCAGTGAAAAACCAGATGTCAGATGTCAAAAATTGTCTACGACCGTAGCAATAATTCCTGGTTTGACAAAAATCTTACAACCATTAGATTTGTCAGGTAATAAATCCTTCAAAGCTGAAGTCCGAAAGCGGTGGGAGTGTTGGTGAGTGAAGGATTGCATACGTATACCAAAAGCGGTAAAATGCATGGAGCATCTTATGAAGAAGTTGCAAACTGGGTAGGAAGTGCGTGGAAATCGGTAAAAACATCGTCAATAATAGCAGGGTTCAAAGAAGCTGAAATTATATTAGATAAAGAGACTAAACCAAGAGGATGAATGTGACAATCTGGAAGACTTGGACTTAGATCACGATTTATTAAATCTTTTTGATTCAGATAGTGAAGAATCAGATTATGATGGCTTCATATGATGTATAGTTTGCTGTAATTCCTTTTGTAAGTAAAATTTAAAATTTCCTTTTGTCATCCAAATTTAATACTTCGTTGTTGCAGCATTTTTTATAATATAGTCTGAGTATTACAAATATGGACATCTTTAGTGGGTAAATATAAGTAAATACGTGAACGTAAATATATTTTCAACATTTCTTACCTTTAATTTATTTTTGAGTTATGGTTTCATTTCATGCATTTTTCTTAACTGATATGTCAACTTAGGTTGAGATTTTGCATCTATACGGCCCACGACAATGTCACGTGCAATTTAATCTATTGCGGCTTTTCTGTGCAATTTTAATGTTTTTTCCAAAAATTTTTCTCGAATGCGGCATTTACGCTGATGCAGCCTTTCTTCCGAAAATTACGGTAAGTACTGTAGAAATGCAAGGAGAAAACAACACAATAATTTAAATTATCAGTGGCATCAATATATACAAAACAAAATTTATTACACCAACAGAAGATCTTTAACAAAATAATTTATATTGTTATGAATTTTGTACATATGTAGTTAATTTTAGTGAAATGATATACAAAATTATAGTATCTCTTGCGTAATTTTATATGAAGTGCCTAGAAAAACTGAAGCTCTACCTGAAAAATATGATTACAGGGGAAGGTCTATTTAACATTGAGCTAAATAGCCGTCTTGTTAAACTGCTGATATTGGCGATTAACTTTTCGCCAAATTTGGGAGAAATTGCTCAACTTGGCAATATTTTCGTCTAATCCCTGCATAAACATAATTGATCCCTATATGTAATTGCAACTCTACCTGCCATTATATGTAACTGTAACTGAATATGACTTCCAGTAATTTTGAGAAAGGCAAAGTATTAGAAATTTCCCATATGATGGGGGAAAATTATATAAGATTGCAGAGAGCATCAGTTTTGAGCTTTTAATTTAGAGTTTAATTATTAAGAGATCTCTATGTGACCTTTGCACTTTAGATTGGGCAGAGTAACAAGTATGACCTTTTATTTATCAAAAAAATATCTTTTCTTAAGCATAAAGCATTACAGTTTTTACTTGCACGTGAATGAAAAGATAGTACATTATTTTGATGAAGATAACATTTAAAAAAAATTTTAACTTGATTTAGTTGAAATGCCAAAAATTTCAGCTTTAAAAAACCTATTTTAAAATATATGTGTTTTTTATAGTAATGAAGATAATTTATTAAAAAAAACACTAAGATGCTAAAAATAAATGCACTGATCATGTTATCAGTGCATGGTTTTCATGAAAATATTCTCAATGATTTTTAGAACAGAGAAAACACTGACTTTTAATGAAAAAATAAAACTAATAGAAGCTTCAGTATTTAATCCATGTTATGGTTCTATGATTATCTGATATACTCCAAGAACAGAAATGGAGCTCAGAAACTCAGCATTTGTGGTGGAAAACTAAAAGCCAATTCAGAAGCAACCAAAAAATTAATATTTATTTCTAATGTTTCAAGAACAATATAAATAAGGAATAGGTTTAGATCCTAAATTTATTTATACTCTGTTACATGGCTTTCACAGAAAAACATTGCTTCAAAAAATAAATAACATGTGCCTCACTACAAAACAAAGAACATAACTCTCAAGGTAATTGCCAATTCAACTCATTGTTGATGGTTAGTTTACTATTATTGCTAATGGTTATACAATCTAAAAGTTATTAGGAAAATAGATGCCCTAGATGCTGTTTACATAAAAAAGGGGGGTGACTTTTTTTCCCAAAAATGAAAACATTTAAACATTCCATCGGAACTTAACCATTTGGCAATTAGTATGATTTATACATATACTATATATGTAATGAAACTGTGGTTGGACAACGTGACATGAATGATTTGATCCTGCGTAGAAATGCTTGTAATGACTTTAAAATGCGTAGATGTCCAAGAAGACCGTTGTGTGGCAGAATGGAAAGCATGATGGAACAATTTAGCACAACATATCTTGAAAAATCACAATCTTTATTTTTTTTTTACGTACAAATCAAACCATACTTTTGCAGATAAGATGTTTCCTAATTATATTTGAATACAGAAGTTGCATTTTGAAGTACGATGTCACCTTAAGCATGTAAGCGGCAGCAGCATGGATTAAAAGCATCTTGCCAGTAGGAAAGCTTATGTGAAAAAGGGGAAAAGTTATAGTACTTTCAGAGAAAGAAGGTTGGGAGTGGGGAAGTTTCAATTCAGAGTTTTGGTTTACAATTAATTTGATTGGACAAGAGGTACCTGCATCAAAACATTACATAAGATAGAAAAATCTGGAACCTGTGAGAAGGGATGAATTTAGGGGCAGATCACCAAATTTAGAATGTTAATTTTGAGGTCGCCAATTATTATTATTTTTTTTGAAACAGCTTTCATACTTTGTTATATCTTACATATATATAAACAAGCACACACAATATAAAAAATTAAAAACATATAAACTTAAAACAAAAGACAAATGTTATAAAAATAATTAACATGCACACCTTCTATTCACTACTATTACCATAACGTAAATGACTAATTATTCCTTCCAGATCCCATAATCATTAGAAGGAACATGAAAATGTAAACAATATCAAGGTAAATCTGCATTGCAGCAAAGATATGCTCTTCTGGACTCAGCTCATGTTTCTTTCCTCCCATCAACATCTGGGTATCATATGCTAAAAACTAAATATAACAACAATCAGACAAAGCGAAATTTTCAAATTTGCACTCAAAGATAATAAATAAATGAGATTTTTAGTATGCAAGCCTTCATATTGAAATCAAGTTAATTTAGCAAATTCAAGTTGATATTAATCATTTAAAAAGTACAAGTCATCCAAAAATAATGCAACCAGACATTTCTTTCTTTTCAGAGTTACACCTAAGATGAATTCTGTTTGATTGATTCTTTGCAAATAGTAGCAAATGATAACCCCTCACTTTTTCTTTTCTATTAAAAAAAAGGGGGGCTATTCAGAATTCCAAAAATCTGAGAATTAAAATAATTGAGATTTTAATAAATCCGTTTTGAATTTAAATTCCTTAATAATTAATACACTTTAAATTCTTATCCAGTTATGAATATGATGCACATGAAATTGCACAAATGAATTGTGTACACATAATAGTACAAATGAAATTAACTTTAAAATAATTAATAATTTAATAATATACAATTACCTTCAATAATTTAAATAAATTTTGTTAAAAATTATTTAAAAGCTGTGCTTCATAATGAATATCTTTTATTATTTTTCAGAATAACTACCAAAATGAAAGGCGAAGGCACTTTAAAGTAACAGTGCAGAATAAAAATCCATTATTTTGATATTTTTAAATACAATTTTCATCAGAAAAGCTTATGCAAAAGAATGTTTAATATTATTGTGAATATTAAACATTCTTTTGCATAAGCTTTTTACGATTTTTTTTTTTTACGATTTTGATTATTGTGAATGTTTAATAATACTGATACAATTTTAATATTGTTATTTAATGATATCTTTGTTATTATACAAGTAAAAAATATACATGCACCTCTAAATAAAAAAATTTAAAGA
The DNA here is from genome assembly GCF_044657685.1 of Stegodyphus dumicola. Classification (NCBI taxonomy): domain Eukaryota; kingdom Metazoa; phylum Arthropoda; class Arachnida; order Araneae; family Eresidae; genus Stegodyphus; species Stegodyphus dumicola. The sequence goes on along the minus strand of NC_140768.1, from coordinate 81,422,132 downwards.
CAAATTTATTTAAAAATTTCCAAAATAAATCTCCAGTTTAGTGATTGATATAAGTCACCAAATTTAGTGATGCATAACAAAAGAATTGCTATTACTAAAAGTAAAAGGTTCTTTCTGCTAGATTAAAAGAACAAATTTAAATAATATCCTGAATGTTTGCCAAATGTTATGTGAATCAAATACCTATTTGGCAATGAATTATCAAACTGGCAATTTTGGAAACCTCTAGAAAATTAATTCCATAGGTAATGTCATAAAACTAGAACCGTTTTCATAAATTCACAAAAGTTAGCAGATATGCATTTTTCTTAGTGTTCCTAGTGCATGGACAGTTCAAACTCTTTTCATAAACATTTGTCTCTCAACAGATTTAGTTTAAGAAACATAGTCAAAATATCATCCTGGCTTTTCAAATGCCTTATTCACACATTTTGCCCACAGCTTTAAAAAATTTTTGAATACACTGATAATAGAGGGTAGAAGCCTGATCTTTATGTGGTTCACAATTTGATTTGAAAGGTCACGTATATGTCACTGTGTAACCTACAAGAATGTCAAAAGTTTTGTCATAGACCATGCTTCAAAGCATGACCATAAAGCTTAGGTCAAAATTCAAGAAGCTTTTTTTTTTTTCATTGCAGAATGATAGTATTCTTGTTGACAAAACTTATTTTAGATGAGCAACCAATTAGGAATCCAGAAACTTTCATTTCGAGACATCCGACTGTTCCTTGTTGTTTACAACACTAATTTACTAAGGTTCTGTTATGTGTAACTTGATCTGAATTACATACTGATCCAAAATGTTAATTTACATGTAGAATTGCAGTCATTAAAAAAAGAAACAAAAGTCTCAGATGAGCAAAATTAAGGACTTCTTCCCAATTTTGGCCGAAATTAATGATTTTAAAGGACTACATGAACCTTCTTTTGATATATGAAAAAACTGCACATAATTTGCTTGCATTACGATAGTGTAAGGATTTCGAATACAACTTAGTTTTATGACATACATATATCAAAGTCAGTCTTCAAAGCAGCTGCATCTTTGATCTTGCACACAGGAAAAGTAATATCCCATTAAGATGGATATATTCTCAGATTTCAGAAAAGCTTATGTAAAAATGTTTAAAAGAAATCTAGTACAAAAATAGAATACTGTAATTATAATGAATATCAAACAGAATTTAAAAAAAGTGGGGAAGTTTCACAAACAAGATAACATTAGGAATGAAAAATGAATTTACACAAAATACAGAAATGATGAATCTGAAAAACAGAACTAACAGAAAAAACCATTTACACATTTACAATAAGAAGCATAACATTAAACTGTCTTTAATTTTTATTTGTGATCGAATGACTATTCTTTGAAATTTAATAGAATTTTCTTTTCCCATATCATTCCTATTATTATCATGACACTGAAATTTCAATGTAGCCTCAACCAGAGTTGAACATGGTATCTTTCATTGTGTGGGATTGATACGATAATCACAGCACCACTGAAACAGATGGAAGGAAATACATTTTTTTTCTTTTTTAAAATTTGCAATAACAAGGCACATTAACAAGAATAAAAAAAAGTAGCAGAAATAGAATAAAAGAAGCAGATGGGGGAAAAAGAATAAATACAAGTAGTAGAAACAATATCAAAAAGTTTGAAAAGTAATTACTGCCTCATACCTTGGTTTATCAAGTAAATCTAAAAGAGAATTTTTTCCATATATGGCTTCAACTTTGCACAGGAGTTCATCCTACATCGACAGCACAAAATGTCATGTCAATAGTTTTAGAGGTGAGGGAAGAGATTTCTCACTTTTTGACAGTGTAATGGCATGATTTTTTTGCAAGAAAATCTACTTGATAATTAGCATGTAAATTACAAAGGCCAGGGATCCACTGCAAAACAACAATTATGCCAAGACCTCAAGGAAATCAGCAGCTCTTGACAATGGGAAATCTGTTATGATAGTGCAGCCTAAACAGAACTGATGGATTGAATGGCAGCCTGTGAACCTGACAGTAATACCACATTTTAAAATCTGTCCAGATGGCAAATTAGCTATTCAAGAGCGATGTGGATCGCCTTCATTTCACCATCAAAGGCAGTACCCATACTTTCTAGCTGGTGCATAGAAAGAAAATAATTTTGAGAAAACACTAGCTCCAACATTCTCATGCCTTGAAAGCTGTGATCCATCTGTTTAAATACGCAGCCATTAATTTAGTTGCAGGATATTGAGTCTCGATTATCTCCAAAGTAATACATTTTAGTATATCTGGTGAAATATTATATGAGCCAAGTCAAATTAAAATTTGCCAACAGACCCATCTGTTCATGAACAGTTCTACAGACCAACCAGATGCACTTCATTAAATTCAAAGATTTCTCTATGGGCCCAAACTCTCTGGCAAATCCATCCTGGAACTTGAGGTTTCTATTGAGTTGATAATTCCTCCAAAAAGTATCCTCAAGTTTAATTAATTTTTTCAAAAAGAATTGAAGCTGTCTCTTGAAAAATATTTTGAATGGATGTGTAACAAAAACAACACTGTATCAGTACAGCATGGGTTTCACTGCACCATTGATAAGCCTTATTGCACCATTGATAAGATGCTTTGTTCTGTAGACTTTCTCGCTTTTGAAGCAGAGAATCAGACATTGTTGTACATGGGTTGCAACAATGCGGCAAAAATGGCAACATAAAGGTTTTATAAGTAACGTTGAGAGTGGAGAGGGAACTACCCCGCATTGGTTCCTGCCAAGCGCTTCAATATTTTCAGTCTTTTTGAGAACCATTCTTAAATTATTCAATACTGCATCCAAAGGAATTTGGATGGAAATAATTTAATTCCTTACAAAGTTATGCTACAATCAAGACAGTGAAAAAATACAAAAGGCTAAAACACAAATTGAACAAAAGTATTAAACACTGAAGAAAAATATCAGTCATGATTATTGCAAATACTTATGGAAGAAATAAAATAAAATAAATAAAAAAGGAAAGAAAAAATACAAACTACATCACACAAATGTTTCTTTATGGAAGATATACAATAAATGCATTAATCTGTGTCTGGCAAATAAATATATTACTCAGTACTAATCGATGTAACAAACTGAAATTTCATTCACATTTCTAATATTTAAAATAATCAAACTTACCAGAACAAAAACCATCGCTCCACAACCAGCATATACTGTTGTCAAAATCTGACAAAAGAATTAAAAATTAGTTTTTACATTCTTTTTTTAGGAAAAAAGACTATTAAAAATAAGAAACCTTACACTGTCAAACTTAATATTAATTTGTAACCTTGATTTTCATTAATAAAACATTTTTCTGCATTTATTTTTAGCATTCAATGACAAGAATTAATGAAGATGCACTTTAAAAGTTAGATGTGCATAAATTTCAAGGATAATTATTAGTGATCTGTAAATATTAGATTCAATATTTTTCCAAAACACTGGTATATTCAAAATGCAACTGAGGCAAAATTTTACATCTATGCTCATTTTTAAAAAAGTCCACTAATTTCTACAGATATCTGAAATCAGTTACCATTCTTCAACTATTTGTTGAAAAACTGCCATGCATTTTGAAGGCACACACATCAGAACACTTTTTTAATGCACAAAGGTTTTTTTAAAATCCTCTTTAATCTTAGGATGAATTTTATGTAACTTAAAATTGATGCGGTTTTCTCACATTTTTTACAAAATTAGCTACTGAGTAAAAATGAAAAGGAAAACAAAATTTTTTTTCCTATTCATTTTTTGGTGGTTTAAACACTTAATTTAACCAGCATGACTCACCATAAATTTAATCAAAAACAATTGCCAAATGGATACTTATTAATGTAAAAAATAAATGGCTATTAAAAAGACCTTTTACACATCAAAAAGTAAACTTAAGCAATTTCTAATAAGAAATCTGTCTCTGTAAGAATGTTACTTTATTTATTTATTTATTTATTTTTTAATTTTGTGACACTGTTATACACCTAGTTGTAACAAAAGTTTTCTGCCAAAAAACTTTCTTAATAAAGTTAGGGGGAAAAAAGAGAAAGCTTATTTAGTGTGGGTAGTTACCACCAACTAAACCTATGGTTTTCTGCCAACATTTTGGTAGTTTCTCAATGCCTTCAGCCCAGAAACTTGGCGGCTGGCGAGTTAAAAAACAGATCAATCTCATTTCTGACATCCTCTGCAGAATGGAAGATAGCACCAACTAGATGTAGCTGCAGATATGAAAAAGGCAGAAGTCCGAAGAAGCGATATCAGGGCTATATGGTGGGTGTAGCAAAAGATCCCATTTGAGTCCGTACATGGTGAATGCAGACGTGATCTTGCATTACCCAGATAGAACATTGCCTTCTTGTGATAGTTTTCCTTGATAGCAGTGATGCATAGCACGACTAATGAACATGATACTAACATCTAACTCTTCACCAAGCTCTCGAGTGGCTGCATATCAATCTTCGTCCACAATTTCTTGCATGTAAGGCTTTATCAACATCAATAGCCCAGCCAGAGTGCTCTGCTTCTGGAACGTCCTTGTTTTTGAACTTTTGGTACCAAACCTTCACAATGTCATATGATACAACATTAGTACCTAAAGATGTACACATGATTTCGTGACATTCTGTAGCTGACTTTGTGCAATAGGATTGGAAGTACTATATTTGCCGGCATATAAGACACACCCCGTTTTTTATGCACATTTTTGAAAGATAAAACTTTTATTACTGATCATTATAATTAATTTTTAAGTATTTTAAAGTATTTAAGTATTTTAAATATAAAATAATACAAATACAAAGTAATATTTTCTTCAAATACCCAATCTATCTAGGAAAGAACACCTTTCAATCACTTTCGTCAAAACCCAGACACTCATCTCCAGAGCTAAATGAAGAGTCAATTGAAACCTCTTCTAAATCAGCATCTGAGTCCTCATACAACAAATTGTCCTCTGTACCATCCAGTGTATTAATAATGCCACACTTCTTAAATGATTTAACCACTGTCTTTGTTTTCACAGCATCCCATGAAGCTTTGTCCCATTCACAAACGACGTATCATATGAAATAAGTATCGGCATAAAAAAGTGCATCTTATACAGCGGCAAATACAGTAAATGATGGTTCTAATCTGATAGAATGATAATTCCATTTCAAACACCTTGTATTTAATGATAACATATACATATATTTTACAAATTTCACAACACAGTGTTTTAAAGCAAGTCCCTTTTCTTTCAAATGCCAAAAATCATTTGGCAAAATATGATTAAACATACCAGCGGGAACTATTTGTGCAGGCAATGTTTGTGGTGGTGGGAAACTTTTGTTAAAACCAGACACAATATACAATAAGAATATTACACAAGTAATAATATAGAAAATGAGAAGAATTTATGATGCTGGATGATTGTTGAGCATTTTTAGATACAATTTCATTAAATAATCAAAACAACATAGCAATATAAGCAACAGAAACAAATGCATATAATGTTCCACAATTTCACAAGTAGGTTTCACATATGGAGCATTATAACTAAACAAAATATCTGATGCAAACACTACATGACTTCCTTATATGGAATATTAAATTATATGCATATCATTTAAGCATCATTATATGCATTTATTATGCATAATTTCCTGCATTTCATTTAAAATTATTTCCTCAAAACTCATTAGAGATATATATTTCATTCAGTTAATTCAGTTCTCACTTCATAGAAAAGCAAAAATATATAAAGCCTCAAGATATCTTAATAAGGACCATGTGTTTCTGAGACTCCTTCTCCTTTATTTTCTTCTTTCTAGGTATTTCTTTCTCCTGATGAGGAGGGACCTTTAGCTGCCCTCGAAATCGATTGAGTGTTTCATTATACTTACGCTAAATACAAGGTTGTTTTTACAATTTTGATTGTCACATTAGCGTGTTTCTCTTCTAGTCTAACTTTTAAATTGTTGATAATTCTACAACTATCGCATGCAGATTAATTAAATGCATAAAAACCTTAACCAGGAAATAAAAACAACATAATTTAATAATTTTTAAAGCAAAAAATGCACAATTTACCAACATATAAGAAAGAATAAAGAAAACTGAGCTCACAGAGCCGAGTAACAGAGTGGATATATATATATATACTTTTGCTGCAGCCGATCACAACCAAAAAGGGAAGTGCACAATTACATGTTATAGCAGTCCCATATAAAAAAATTCAACGTTCTGAGGCTACTCATTTTTGAGTTATGCGAGATAGATACATACATGTACAGACATCACAGAAAAATTTTTTGTGAATCTATTTTAAATGATTTTTATAATTCTTTTATTCTGTCCAAGGAGTAGTCTTTTATTCTGTCTTTATGCACAGATGTCATGCAAACACATCGTTAAATTGCATTCAATAGCCTTCAAAATGAATATTTTCGTTGAAATATGATACCCGGAATTTTTCGCAAACTACAATACTTCCTTTACTTCGTACAAGGAAGTAAAACACTGAGCTCATTAAGCCAAGTAAAACAGTGGGTACATACATATATATATATTTATTTAAGTACTTTTGGTCTGCCCAATTACAACCAAAAAGAGAGGTGCACAACAACCTGTTATAGCAGTCCTGTATACAAAATTTCACTGTTCTGAGGCTACTCGTTTTTGAGTTACGCTACATACATAGGTACGTATGTACAGATGCCACGAAAAAAAATCTCTTCTGAATCCATTTTAAATCAATTTTATAATCTATTTGGGGGGGGGAAGAGTCCTTTACCCTGTCCTTATGTACAGATGTCACGCAAAACATCATTAAACTGCATTTGATAGCAGTCAAAATGGATATTTTCATTGAAATATGATACCCAGAATTTTTCATGATTACAATACTTCCTTTACTTTATACAAGGTAGTAAAAATAGCAACAAATAAGTCCCAGATGGACAGATGCAAGTGGGAAACAAAGTGTTAATTACAAAAAATATTACATTACAAACAGTGAAATTATGGTTCAGCTTAATTCCATTGGTTGATTAAAGTTTCAGTTTATAAATTTTAATATTACTTTTAGATGAAAGACCCTGCATTATGTAAGTAAATGCATCATGGATGTTATCGAAGAACCAGATGACAAGGAATAATCATGCATTTCAGAGAATTTTACTACACATTACTATTATTAAAATAAAAGAGAACAGTCAAACTAAAAGGGAACTCGGAGGCTACAACAAATCGGACTTTTATCTTGCATATTCTCAATTTCTCACAAAATTTGCCAAGAAAATTTAGTAGCCAAAACAATCACTGGTTTGGTATTATTTTGCAAAAAGCTTTGCATTTCTGAGATCTTTTATGTTACAGTATACAAGACATACTACAATTTAACTACAGTTATTTATATAGATACAAAATTCGTAACATAGCCCCATTCCCATGGACTGCATGTCCCAGGCAGCACAATCCCTATTTCCCAGTTGTAGCATTACCTTAGTATTCCTTAGTTGTAGCCATACCTACAACTATCAATGTAATATCAATGTTATACTAATACAATGCAATGTAATACTAATGTAATACAATCAATGTAATACTAAAATAACAATTTCAATAAATAACATACAACTCAAAACCTAAATCAATAAATAAAGCATGCATTTACGAATTTGTATACAAATAAAACCACACTCTTAGATTTACATTATATACCCATAGGAACTACGTTGGCCATAGTAAGGGGCTAAACTGTCATAATGAAGGACTTTAGGCTTAAAGTTTGATGGCTTACGAATCCGAACTAGAATGTCATTCAGTCTGCTTAAGATCATACCAAAGTGACTTCAGTTTAGGAAAAAGTCCTTTCCATTGAATAAGATTCCATAATCACACCATGTCACTTTCATTGAAACAATGCCCCGCAGTTCTAGGGTTGTATCAGGTCTTCCTCTTCTCCATCCCCAAGCTGACTTGCTCTCATGCAAAACTGTGCATCACTTCACACACTTCGAAGATGTTGAATGTCCTCCAGTGCTGAAGGTGCATTCAGAGGGCAACCAAACAACACATCACAGGACAGATGCAAGTCATCACCCAAGAACATCTGGGATGGGGAATAGTCAGTAATCTCATGGACAGCATTTCAATAGCCAGTAAGAACACAAGTTACTTTTGGTTCCACACCTGCTGGTTTCTGGAAACCATCAGCAAGAGGTTATTAAGGAACAGTTGATTAAATCTTTCTACCATGCTGTCTGACTCTAGATGTAAAGGTGGTGTTTTCGTATATGGAGTAGTATACAATTTAAAGCTCTTTAATAATAGATGAGACAAAATCCCTTTCTTGATCAGAATGTAACTGAAGATGCATTCCAAATCTGTAAATCCAATGTTGTACTGTTAACCTTGCCATCGTGACAGCCTCTCAATCAGGGATAGGATATGCTTCAAGCCACTTTTTTTAAGTAATCAATGATAATGAGGATGCATTTGTTGTCATCAGCAGTTTGTAGCAACGATCTCAGGATGTCGAAGACAGCCGAAGCTTTCAAAAGGAGCTCCTATACTATAATGTTGCAGCTTCCTTCGGTCTTTTCCAATCTGAACAACACTGCATTATTGGCACCACATTTGAATATCAACCCATGGTTTACTCCAGTAGAAGCATTATGTAAGTAATCTATGAAAGTTATTCCGAAATGGCCTCCTGTAAGACTGCTATGTAGTTCTTTAAGGATGTCCGGGATCTTGAAAGTATCACCTGTACTGGAAGATCTTCCCATCATACAATTCAAACTTCCATACAAGACGTGCTTCATACATGCAGCAAATCCCAGAGAGACCAATATTGTTTTGACAGAGGATTATAGATAAAAATATTCTGCCAGTTAAGTTCCTTGTTTGAAAACTCAGTCAGTTATGGGTTTAATGTCACCGTCTTCCACCTGGTCATTTCTAATTTCTTCATCATTCCATTAGTCTGGGTTCAGATGATGTTAAATTTGTAACTTTATGTACAATTGGATTAAACCAGCGCATATTTCCCTTCGACTCTAGAATAATACTGGCAGATTTCCAGTAATATTTTTATAGACAGGGTATTGGATTGGCGTTTCAGTGTGATGATCTTTTCTAATGACAGATAATGATGTCATATTCCTAGAGTCTCTTCATCCATCTGGCTAATTTGGCCTTTGCAATTCTTGAAATTTAAGATCAAAGTGCCATGCATGATCTGTCTGGAGCAGAAGCTTTCTGCCACAGAGATAATGGTGGCAATGTTCTATGGCTTTGATAATGTAATATCAGCAATTCTTTCCTAGCGCCACAGTAATTCTTCTCCTGTTTAGATACACTTCTCCAGTATGCTAACACATGTTCTTGACTATATATTTCTTGGAATTAAACAGCACTGAAACTCTCAACTTCTTGCATGCATGTAAAGAATAAATGGTTTGCCGAGTTAATGACATGTTGTTACAGATGTTAAAGGCCTACTTCAATTTGTAATATGCATTCTCATAATCTTTTGTCTACATAAACTTTTGCTTGCTATCTGTCAATTTATCTAGGGGTCTTGTGATGGAAGAAAGGTCTTTCACAAATCTTCTGCAATAGGTGTAAACTTCTCAGCTTATATGACATTTCTGGTGTGTCTCCAACCTTCACTTCATGACTTTCTGGATCCATATACACACACCTTTGGTAGAGATGAAATGTTCGAGGAAAGTCACTCAAAACTGTCTGAACAACTTACATTTGGCCGGACTTAGATTGGTTTCCTTCAAATTCTGAAGCACCCTAATATTTTATGAATGTTCTTAAAAACTTTTCCTGATGATGATACCATCTAGGTATATCAGACAGACTTCGTTGGAAAGACCTCTCAGCATGGTCTGCACGATTTGGATTATGCTTGCCAGTACAAAGCATTATCCAAATGGCATCACACTGATCTGCCAAAGTCCTTGTCTGGTAATAAATCTTCTCAGTCATTAGGGTATATCATTACCTGCCAATATCCACTCTTTAAATCAAACACTGACAACTACTTGCTTCAAGAAAGCATAATCCAAATGGCATCACCTTGATCTGTTAAAGTCCTTGTCTGGTAATAAATGTCATTTCTTTTCAGTCATCAGGGTATATCTCTACCTGCCACTACCCACTTTTTAAATCAAGCACTGACAACAACTTGCTTCAAGAAGGAGTGCCCAGAATGTTTACAAGTTTACAGAAAGTTTACAAGTTTCTTCTTTATCACCAGAACGATGGGATAGTCCCAAGAACTTGCTGAAGGTTATTAATGCCTTTTTTTGCATGCCCTTTACAAGTTTTCCTACATATTCCTGTTTGGTAATCAGTAGACATCTTGGATGTTGCCTGATTGGTGGATGCTACCCCAAATCAATTTTACGCTGTGCCAAATTGGTTCAACCTATGTTAGAAAATATACAGGAGAAAACTTCTTAAAATTCTTGAATGATACATTTTGCAGTACTCGTCTCTTCATCATTTAGTTGTGCATTCTATGATTTTAGGTTTCTGAAGATACAGTGACTAGAAGAATACTGGTTTGTTTGACACAGGTCACTGGAATACATGTTGCAACCACTTCACCTATCCTAATAACTTAGGCTTTATCACTTATGCAGGTAACTTTCACTGGTATGACAGTCTTTGATAGGTCGATGAGTCCCGAGTATACTAGAGTTCTAGTATCAAAGTGTTACTGTTGTAGGACATTCCATTATGCCATACCAGAAATTTCTGGTTTCTGGTTTCAAAGACATCAATTTCATCACTGGACACAGCGTGAAGGTTAACGAAGCATGGTTGAATGATGGTAACATTAACTCCCATTCTGATGAAAGAGAAAGCGATTTTGCTCTTCAACTCATGCACAGAAAAAATGATGAATATGACAAAATTTGGTTGTTCGATAGTGGCGCAACTGGACACATAGACACAGGTAAACATTCAAAAATATTTTGAGAGGGTATTGATACTGTTAAAGCAAAAACTATAAGTTCAAAGAATACTCATTCTGTTAATTTAACTATTAGTAATGTTAGTTATATTCCTGTTTTAAGAAATAACTTATTGTCACTCACTGCAAAAGTGGATTAAGGATGTAAAATTGAATCAAAGAATAATTCTGTATAAGTTTTCAGTAGGTGTAATCAATTATTTTTAAAGCATTTAAGAATAACGGTAGGCTTGAATTTAATTTAAAACCATATAATTCTGAATGTTGCATTGCTAATGATTGTACTGGTAATAATTATGAACTTTGGCATAGTAGATTGTGCCATTTAAATTCAAAATATATGACTAAAATGAATATTATTGGTATTAATGATGTACGTGATTTTAAGTGTGAAACTTGTAACATAAGCAAAATAACTAGAAAAAATCATCCAAATATTGGCATTAATGAGAGTTCAGAAATTTTAGAATTCATTCATTCGGATCTGTATGGCCCTGTTCAAACTGAATCAATTGGTGAGGCTAAATATTTTATGATCTTCGTGGATGATTTTTCTGGAATGTATTTTACTTATTTTCTTAAAAGTCAAAATGAAGTATTTGATGCATTTTCTAAATTTAAAGCTAAGTATGAAAATTTAACTGGTAAAAGAATTAAAATGTTTGAGAACAGACAATGGTTTAGAATTTGTAAATGAACAATTAGATAATTTTCTTACTAATTCTGGTATTTTTCATGAAAAAACAAGTCCATATAACAGTGAAAGTAATGGGAAAGCTGAACGGGCAGACAGAGTTCTTTTGGAAAGAGCTAGGTCATTACTACATGAGAGTGAGCTTCCGGTAAAATTCTGGGCAGAAGCAATTAATTTTAGCACTCAAGTATCAAATTTGACACCCCGGAAAGAAAAAGAAAAAATTCCTTTAGAAATCTGGACTGGTAAAAAAAAAAAAAAAACCAAATTAAACTATCTAAAAAAATCTGGATGTATGGCATACTTTCACATTCCGAAAGTAATGCAAAACAAATTTGATATACCAGGGGAAAGAGGGATAATGTTAGGATATGCTAGAGAAAGAAAAGACATTGTATTTATGACATAGCAAGTAATAAAATAATTGAAGAGCGATCAGTTAAATTTAACGAATATTTAAAAGGTTATAATTATATGAGGGAAAATAAAACTGTAGAAACTTGGGATATTGAAGAATTAAAAATTTCGTGGAAAGAAAAAGAAGTAGATCAAAAAATAAAAAGTGAAAAGCCACACCTTGAATTGGTTGTTGGGGGAAAATACTCAAGCAAGCGAATATGATGACTCATCGAATTTCGAAATCGCCCACAAGAGCCCTTGTAGCGGGGGTGATGATAGTGGGAATAAAATCCAAGCATCTGATAGCTATGAAAAAAATAATAAAAAAAAAAAAAAAAAAAAAATGTAAATGAAATACCATTAAGACCATCCCAGGGCCTCAAATCAAAACAACTATCCTTAAATATAATCAGTAATGTTCGATTTTTAAGAAGCAAAACAAAATGCTAATTGGCATGACTGGAAATCTGCCATGGAAAATGAATTAGATTCATTACATCAACACAAAGTGTGGGAAATAGTAGAGAGGCCTGAAAAAACAAAATTAATAAAAAGTAAGTGGGTGTATACTTTGAAGGAAGGAGACTTTGGGGGAGTAAAATATGACGGAAAATGAATTAGATTCATTACATATCAACAAAAAGTGTGGGAAACAGTAGAGAGGCCCGAAAAAACAAAATCAATAAAAAGTAAGTGGGTGTATACTTTGAAGAAAGGAGACTCTGGAGGAGTAAAATATAAAGCGCTATTAGTAGTAGCTGGTTTTAATCAAATAAAAAATAAGGATTATACTGCATCGTATTCACCACTAGTTAACATTGAATGTTTTAGATTATTGCTTGCACTTTCAGCTAAATTAAATTTGACTGTTAAATTTCATGATGCAAAAACAGCATACTTGTACAGTGACTTAAACCAGGACGTATATATGACTCATCCACCTGATTATGAAAAACTGATTGGAGAAGGAAAAGTATATAAATTAAGGAAAAGTATTTATGGGTTGCCTCAATCATGTAGAAATAGGTATAAGAAAATAAAACTGAATTCGAAAAACTTGGATTGGTACAATTAGCATCTGATTATTGTATATTCATTTATAATGATACCAAAAACATTTTCATATTATGTCTGTACGTTGATGATTTAGCTGTATTATGTAATAATAAAGAAATGCTTGAAAATACTGTTTCTAAAATTAAAAATGTATTTGAGTTCAAACAGTAATTCAAAATTTTTAGGAATGCAAATAAAACTTGAAAATGGTATATGTTTGTCTCATCAGGGTTGCCACTCAAACAGGAGAATGAAATTCCCTGACTTTTCCAGGTTTTCCAGGTATGTTTCGAGAAAATTCCAGTCTATCTGCGTAATGTACGTTGGCTGTGCTAAGATGTAAATTAATTATGATATTACTTGTACTGTGTAGCAAATTCACTTAATTATTCAATAAATCCCAGAGGACATTTATTCTTAATTATTCTTGGTACACTTTGTTTGATAATTTTGTTTACTTTTCCACTTAAGAAACTTAATAAAATTTAAGATATATACATTGGATAACAATTGTACGTTTTATTTAATTATTACTCATGATCATCACCAGTTCAACATGAGGCTAATCCGGTTCTTATAAATCACAACGCAATGCTAAAAGTTAGGTTAGATTTTAGGTAAATTTAATTTGTGTGAGGTGTCTTTTAAAAGGCACCTTAACACTTGAAAACACAAATATAATTATAATAGGAGTTGTTTTCTCCACTGAAGATTGAGATTAGAATCTCCCCAATCTGGAATAAAATAAGGCTTTTTTTGCAAACATTCTGCAGTTAAATGAAAGAAAGAAATCTATTTAATGATATTTTTTTACTAAATTTCAGGATTATGCCAGAGAAAATTTCCTGAAATTTGGAAATATTATTTACTAATAATACATAAATTTAGAGGGAAGAAGCAACATTAAATGATATGAATAACATAAAAATAAAGATAATTACTTAAAAATTGAATTAGAATAATCAATGATATTTTAGCGAATATAGTTATATTACATGTTTAGCCTAGATGACCGATTACTATTTTATTTTACTGCAAAATGACAAGGTATTTATTAAAAAGAAAAGGAAAAAAAAAAAAAAAAAAAAGATTTTGCAGTAAAATCCTAGTATACGGTACGGCCTTCGCACGATTTTGAAAATTGTCTCCAAGAACAAAATTACTCGTTTACTGCTCATCATCATGTCGCCAAATCCCGCTGTACCATACATGGAGATTATTCTAACCAAAGAATGTCTATGTAAAGAAGAAAAAGTTCCATACACGTAAATGCTATTACGCGGCTAGAAAGCGGAGGGAAAATTTGCCAAGGGATTTGGCGACGGAACCTGGCACAGAATTTCCCTCTCCGCGATGTGTACAGGAAATTGAGAAACACATGTTAAGAAGAAACGTTCTTTGACAAAAAAGAAAACTACGAAAATCCATTTTTAAATTATTGCGAAAAATCCAAGAAGAAACGTTTTATCAAAGAACGTTTTTTCTTGGATTTTTCGCAATAATTTTAAAAACGGATTTTCGTAAGTTTTTCCCCCCTCAAAATAACTAATCCATGAATTAATTTACTTGCGCCAAAAAATATTTTCTTTTCCTTTAGAGTTTAAAGAAATTTTAAATGATATTCATTTTATGAACTCTTGATAACGTGACCTTCGAACTTCAACACCGGTTTCGAGCTTTGGCGACAGATATATCGCGCATGCACAGCTGTTTCCCTCTATGATGGAACGGAGCCACGTCTGTTGCAGAGAGGTTTTCTTCCTATACATATTTTTTTATTTTAACCTTCATGGTACCGTAAACTAGGATTAAACCCATTTTGTTTTATACGAGAACAGGTACTTTCTTTAGTTCATGCACATTCGATTCTCAAGGCTACTGGAAACCAAAAGTTGCGGGAAACTTGATTTGCCGTTCTAAAAGACAATCAAATTGGAGTTGCGAAAATTGGCTCTATGACAGCTGCCCGAATGACACTCATGTGATAAAAAATTCGCCAAAAAAGTGATCTCTTCCGACGTCGGCACAAAACTCGCCTTTTTTGGCGGGATCGTTGTATGAAATTCCCTGACTTTTCCAGATTTTGACAAAAACACTTAAATTCCCCGACTTTTCCCTGTATTTTTTGGTCAATTTCCGAATTCCCTGACTTTTTACGGTTTTCCAGGTAGCATGGCAACCCTGTCTCATACAGAATATATTGAATCTTTACTGACTAAATACAATCTAGAAAATTGTAAAGCAGTAAAAATGCCAATTGTTAAAGGGGCAGATAAAGGTTTTTTATGAACAAATGAAAACACTGATACAACTTTGTATCAGGAATTAAACGGGGAACTTATTTATTTAGCGAATAGAACGCGTCCTGATATATCATTTGTAACAACTTATTTGTCACAATTTAATCATGTACCAGAAAAAAGGCATATTTTGGCTAAAAGGGTGTTAAGGTATTTAAAAGGTACAAGAAATAAACAAAACTTTTCTATAGCAATGATTTTGGAATTTTAAATGCATATGCTGATGCTAGCCGAGGAAATGCGGAAAATGGCAAGTCATTTTCTGGTGGTACTATTTTACTAGGTGATTCATGGATTTCTTGAAAATGTCGTAAACAGAGAAGTGTTAGTCTTTCTACTTGTGAAGCAGAATTATTTTTTTCTATTTCTGAAATTTTTAAGGATATTATTTGAACTGTAAATTTATTATCAGAATTAAAATGTAAACAATTTTTGGATGGTGCAATGGCTTTGAATATTGACAGTCAAGCAGCTATCCAGTGGATCAACTGTGCCAGATCTACAAAACCCAGACACATGAACTTACGTTTCCATTTTATGAAGGACTTAATAAAGGACAATGTCATTAAGTTGGAATATTCACAAACTGATAATATGATTGCAGATTTTCTTACTAAGAGTGTCAGTGAAGAAAAATTAATGTATAAATTGAAAATAATATCTTAATTTCTTAATGTAATGTGTTATGTATTGTTTGTATTGAAAAAATGTTGCTCGCAGGAGGCATGTGTTGGGTAGAGGCGAGTGAACTTTTTTTTCTTATTATGGCATTATGGCAGCGCAGCAGTCTCTTCTTTCGACACATCCATCATTCGAGAGTACGGAGATGGTGAGATACTATATGCTGCGTGTCGATCAATATGATTTGCTGTGTGCACTTTTTATTTATATAAACAAAGTGTGTTGTCCTAAATCGATGCATGTTTTACTCTGAATATTGGCCTCTGAACAACAAAATCAATAACTAAAGGTGATATATTACATACTACATCATTACCTAAGTTTTTAAAAAAAGATTTTCATATATTCAGCACACATCTATCTATAAACACACGAAAGGAAGAAGACACATGTACCAAAATCACAAATTTTCACCCTCTCTCTCTAATATTTAAGTAATACAATTTTTGATATGCATGATGATGATGATGATGATGATGATGATATATAATGATAAAGCTGGGAATAATGATATAGCAGCAGTCACTGCTAATTTGGCTTTTTTTAAAATTATTGACAAAACATTCTTGAAGTACAGATGTTGACAGCTAATCTGAAATATGATACGCACTCGTTCTTTAACAATTACATCTATGGTGTTTTATATCTGCATTATAACGAACTTGATGTAAGAAAGATAAGTGGCCAGCAGGACAAAAAAACAGAGAAAAATTTCATAAATTACAGTTTGAGGTTATATTAATAATACAGTTATGGTTTTACTTTATGCACAATGGTTAATTAGGATTTTAGATTGCAAATTTTATTATCATTATTAGCTGAAGCAACTGTTGCCTTAGTATACTTCTAACATAATTTATTCTAGGAGAATCAACTTTGGCCATGAATGCACTAAATGTGTTCCTCTGGTCAGTTCCATTCAGTTCCTCTGATCATACTTATGCTACCACAAACATACACATGATTTTTAAATTTTATTATTGTAACATAATTTAAAATTTGTATTCTTTAAATTTATAAAAGCTGATTTGAATGTATAAGGTTATTAGTTTTAATTATATTAAATGTTTGAATTTTCTTGGATATACTTTAACAATTGAATAGGTGTATTTAATAATAAAGAAGAATATCTGAATTATAGACATATTTAGTAACTACAATATAACTATACAGTACTAAAAGCCAGCTACTTAACTGCAAGGAACTGATTTTTTTTGCTCTTGTATTTGACCCTTCAACCGACCCAAAGGTTGGGCCACATTTCTAAAAATGCTTTCTAAAAAAGTATTTCTTTTATCATAATTAAAATATATATATATATATATATACAAACCAGTTATATATATATATATGTGCCAGGAGCCAGTCCTTCAGCTCGTCGCTTGAGCTGAAGTGCTTTTCCTTGAGATGTCGCTTCTTCCCAGGTCGTTTATTGTGTCGATGAGTTCGGCCCTGATTACTGTGTTTGCCTGGCATGTTCTCAGGTCATCACTCAAACACTCCAGGCCTTCATAATAACTGGCATTCCACATTCTCACTGACTTCTTAGACACAGTCGCCCCTCTCTCCCGACCACCAACTGACGATGAATGAATATTGGGCAGCTTAACCCCTTACACAGTCAGAAATATGATAGTACCTCGCTACTCCTCAATCGTTGAATTCTGACACATGAATGCCATGATGTCCTCACATGCAATGCCGCATTAATTGGGTACGGTCACCTGAAAACCACATCGGACACTATATTTACATACCGAGATGTCGCTTTACATTATGCTAAAGCAGCATATTCAAATTTCAACCGGTTTGGTTGTTAAGACGTTTCGTACCTTTTCATTTGAACACCCCTTATATATGTATATAAGATATACAAATATGAAAGAAAATTATTATCAAAGAGCTGACTTAATTGGAAAATTTACTAACTGGAAATAGTCCTTTTAAATTTCAGATTTCAATTTAAATACATCCCCCATCAAAAACCTGTACTGCACCATATGCATCATCATTCTATCTACAATGCTGTGAACTTTTATCAATCACTATTTAAAACTGACACAAGGGAACTCAGCTTATAAATAACTCCAAATGCTTAATATTCATCAGTTTTCCCGCTGTTGTCAGTTTGTTTAGTATGCAATTAACCGCTCGTAATCTTCACATATGGAAAAATGTTATCTGAGTATATAAAATAGTGGGACAGTTATAGCATCCCCAATACATAGTGCTGTACCAATCGAGAAGATATGTGATACGAACGTTATCATCCAAAAATTAAAATGCTTTAACCATCAAACCAGTTCTGGCTCTTTCAAAATTTCATACAGTCATCTACACAACAGCTTCAAGCTATTTTCTATCATGTTCAAGCTACATATGGAGTAAGAGAAAAGCCCAAATAGAAAAATATTCAGACATTAATATTGTAATTTTTAGAGAATATAAAAACTTACAAAAAATGTGCATTTTAAAATTACTTGTAATGAATGTAACTGGTTAAAAAATTTAAAAAATAGGTAGGAATTTATTTTCTGGAGGTTACAACCCATTATGAAATAATCTGGGATACTGGTGGAGCTGATTATCTAGACTGCTGAGTTAATAACTGTATGTCATTTACAATTACTATTCTGTTTCTTATTTCCAATTTCACAAATACTTTAAAATAAAAAAAAGTTGTCTTACCGAATCACGTGTGAAAATTGTAAGGATTCCAAACAAGAACAGAACCCAAACCATGATAATCAGTACACCACCACAAGATGTAAAATCAAACTACAACAAAGAAAATTATATATGTCACTGTAAAATATGCAACACTTCATTTAAATTTCCCAAAATTACATTCTACCTTTCAAAATTTATATATTTCTTGTATTTTAAAATGACAAAACTATTCTGCTTTAGCAAGCAAATAATTAATATTAATTATACATGCACTTTTAATTAATTTATAATAATTATAAAATTGAAAAAAGCTATTAACCTTAGTATGGAATGAAAACACAGTAACTGCCAAGCAGACGCCAGCACAAATACCAACAGCCATTAGAACAACTCTGGTTTCATGAAAGCTATAATAATAATAAACTGTCAGCTACATAACCTATAAACACAATATGATCAGAAGAAACAGAGAAAACACAAACAGCTACAACCAATATACATTACAATAGATGAATGTGTAAATAAAACTTAAGTTACCTGGAAATAGTTCCCAGCATATAACTCATTGACATTGTCTAAATGTTACCAAAAAAAAAAAAATAAATAAATAAATAAATAAAAATAATAATTAAGAGATGATAAAATTAAACAGATTTTAGTCAACAACATTAATATCTTTCATACTTTAAAAATGTTTAATATAGTAATAACTAAGGAAAATAATTTTGATAAACTTATTAACAACAAAAAACTATCAAAGACAAAATGTTTATTTAGCTTTATATTTAATAATACACATACAGGTAAGTCTGGAAGAAAATTATGAAATCTGTTTAAAATGCTGTTTTTCCCACTCTTTAAATAGTTTCGTATTACATAAAATAATCAAGCTCCTTTTATTATGTATTAAAACAGCAGATGAATTCTAAACGTAGATGATTAATTTAAAGTACATCATGAAAGAAGAGAATCCAGTTAATCTATATCTTTTTTATAAGTACCCAGATCAAAGTTCTACTTTTGAATACTCTTTTAATCAATTATTTTAACAGTTTTTCACTCTAAAATACATAAATCTATCAGTGTATTTTAGATTTTAGTCAATGTTCAAGAATCGGTGTACTTCGATGGTGTTAACACAAACATCCTTTATTTTCTCACAGAAATATTACAAAAATCATATCATAAAAAATAGTTAAAATCATAAAAAATTCATACAAAGTAAAACTGACTATCAACTAAAATACCTACCTTTAAAAACAGCATTACTCTTCCTTTTTAAATGAAACTGAATTATGCTTTACAGTTTTTAAAGAAAAATAAATAAAATATGAAACATGTGGAGTTTATACAGAAATATTTATTTATAACATAATATTGTAACTTTGCTTAACATTCAAACTAATTACAAAGCTCTAAGCTGATAATACGAAGTTCCAATTTTTTCATGGCAGTAACATATAATTTAAATGCATATTACCATTACTTGATCTGCTTTAATTTTAAATGCAAATTGCCCTACCTCACACTGCTGCTAAAAAACCAAACTGCAATGAGAATGGTATGAATTTTAATATAATATTTTGTTATATTTTTATACTACATATTTCCCACAGAAAAACAATTAATATTAAATAAATGCAATTGTTTAACATGTTGCTTGAATTTATTTAAAAAGTAGCTGATTATCATTCTTGAATTCCACAAACAAATCAAGATGTTAAAATTAAAATTAGAATTTTTCCAATTAAACCTGCAACATCAAAATTCTGTTTAATGCAAAGTAAAATAAATACTAATAAGGTAGCACTACTGATTGCAAAAATTTTAAAAAGTTAGGGTGAAAAGAAAACAAAATTTTACTTTTCATGCACAGTTTAAGTCAACTTTTAAATCTTTTGACTTCTGCTATCAAACAATAAGACAGGACCAGTTTTGTTTACAGATGAATGATTAAAATATTTAAACACTTAAAATATAACAACACAATTCTTTTTTCTGATTAAAGCTACTTTTATTTAGCCACTCTTAAAGTTAAATAAAGAGGCCAAACCTAACTACTTACGAAGATGGCCAGGAGAATAATGTTAGTAGGATATTTCCTCCTGTAAATAAAATAAAATGCAATAAGGAAACAATTTCAAATACCCACATCACAATGAAAAAATATTCTACACAAAATACTCCTTCTATCCTTCCTAAAAACATTAGAAATTTAAATAAACAACATAAATAAATGCCCATTCTTCACAATTAAAGATTTTATATTTTATCAAAAATTCATTTATACATGGTGTAACAGAATTGCTGATCACAACTTCAAAGAGTTGTAGAACATGGCAGAAAAACAATTTGCATAATATAAAGCAGAGCCAGGACAATGGTGAGGCAAGTGAGGCATTTGCCTCAGGAGAACAATTAGAAAAAAGCCAAATTAGCAATGAAAATTTAGAAATTTATTTTAAAAAAGAAATCATAATTGTCAACTTTCAACTTTGAAACATATGAAGAAGTATCAAAAGAGTTCTGTGTTACAAACAATCTAGCTCAGAAAATTATTAATAACATTAGTTTGAAAAATGCTGAGATTTCACAATGCTGAACATGCTGTTTTCTAACATTAAAACTTATTGTTGGAGCTAATATACTGTATTTGACAACATATAAGACGCGCCCTTATTTAGAAGACCACACACATGTAGATACAGAAAACGTTATGTGTGTCTAGACCTTTATCCGGGCTAAAAATAGCATTCAGTATTTAAAGTTAACCTGTGTCCTTCACGTATAAGACACAGGTAACTTTTTTTGACACCAAATTTAAGAAAAAAAGTGCGTCTTATATGCCGTCAAATACGGTAATAAGTTATATTTGTTTGCTAATGTATTCAGCTTCATAAACTAATACTCCAGAAAATATCATGTAGCCAACATTAGGAATTCCCTTACTTTTCTTTAATTTGGACTAGAGCTCTTACTGTTCTTACCTTGGCATAGCAAGCTTACCAAAGTCCATTAACTAAAATAGGATGATGACACAAATGCCTTACAGTTTGTTGAAGCAGATTTAATGCATAAAGACCCACCGAAATAGCAGCATAAAATTATCAAGGATGTTTTAAAATGAAATGTACCATATTATTAATGTTATATTCCTTTGTGTAAAATTTGCCATTGAACAAGACATGTGGTTTTTAAGTTCTGTCTTGTTGTACCCATATTTAACTTGCTTGGAACTGTACACATGATTTCATTTAGTTATTTCTGAAATAATTATGCGTCCTGTTGGATGGATTAAAGAAATCAGCATATTAACCTCCTTATTCTGTTAAGACTGGATTATAAACACACAAGGTAAGACATGACTTCTTTCTGTCTGAGTAGGTCTCTTGTTTATGATGAAACAATAAAATGAATTGGTTAGTATCAAAGAAATAAAGAAGTTTCAAACTTTAGAATTCTTTGCGAAAGAAAAATATTTAAAAAAGTTTAGTTTCATTTAACTGATTCTAATGTAAACAATATAAAAACAACGTTTCAAAAGAGAAAAAACAAATGAATGCGATAACACTGTTCATCTATAAATTTAAAAAAAATTCTGAAATATCAAAATTAATTAGACCAGGTGGTAAACTAGTTTACTGCTGCATATAAAAATTTATCACTAACTCCTATCACATTTACAAAATTTAACACTTTAAAATCACATGAGTTAAGCGATGATATGGGATAAAAGTAAAGAAGCATTTACAGATGCTTGAAAATTTAATGCAGTATTTTTCGTATTAGTTACATTACTATTTATAATATTTCAACATTACACGCCATTTATAAAAAAAGGAAATTTTTAATACTTTTATTCCAAAATTTAATTTATTACACATCATTTATATAACTGTTCCGTCTTTGACAAACGGGCTTGCTCAGGAAAAAACCACTGCGCGTGCACGACTGATGTTGGAGTATATAAAGCAGCTAAGCACTGTCTTTCAAAACATATCGCGATTAGCGACATAATGGGAAAAGCAGCTGATTTATCAGACTTTGATATCAAATCGTTATGGCTCAACAAATGGGAACATCAGTATCAGAAATGGCGCTATTAGTGGGCTATTCACATGCAGTTGTTATGAGCACATATTAAAAGTGGTGAATGGATGGTGAAAATACAAGTCAGCGGCCAGCAGTGTGTTATCAACAGCACACTAATTCCAGAGGACAGCAGAAATTACTAAATGTTATTCGCTGTGACTGAAGAGCCAAAATCACCACCAGCTACAACAGTGGTGACCCAGACAGTGTTTCTCAACACACTGTGCAGCGTATGTTGCTGCGTATGGGCATACACAGCAGGAGGCCAAAGTATGTCCCTGCACTGACGGCACGTCATCACCAGCTGCAACTGCAATGGGTAAGAAACATTGGAATTGGACATTAAAAAAAATGGAAGAAAGTTGCATGGTCCGATGAATCATGTTTTCTGGTCCATCACATCGATGGGCATATGCCAATATGCTGATTTCCAAACGAAACCCTGGCTTCTGGATGCACTGTTGGACGAAGACAAGTTTGGTGGTGGGGGTATTATGATATGTGGGCAATCTTTTCATGGAGCACATTAGGACCCATAATCCCCATAAAACAATCCCTGATGTCTGTGCACTACATGAATATTGTTGCAGACCAGGTTCATCCATTCATGACAAGAATATTTCTGGCAGGGGATGGTGCTACCAACAGGTGTCAAGTCATGTTTTACCCTCCAAATTCATTTGACATTAATCCAATACAGCATTTGTGGTCTCACCCGGAAAACCAAATTTGTGCTACCTCTTGCAAAGTGCGGGAATTGCAGGACCAGTTGGTGAGTGCTTGGTATCAGATTCTTCAGACTACTACTAAAGGTGGTCCCGCATGTTATTAACAGGGTGGTCATAATGTAATGGTTCTTCAGTGTGTGTGTATATATATAAAGATAAGATTAAATATTATTGTATATATTGATTGATTGTATATTATTATATGAGTAAATCTTATTAGGTTATTGATATTATGATATTAAAATTTGAAATGGTTAACTTTAATGAATGTTAGTGTTACTTTATTTATTTGCCATCAAATAGTTAAACACCTTGCCTGTACATAAGGGCACATATTTACCTGCCTCAGGAGAAAAATTATGTAGTCACGGCTCTGATACAAAACGTGTTGGAATGTAAAATGTGAAGGCAGGAAAACAGTAAGTGTGAAAAACAAAGAGAACAAAAAGTTACTTTAATCATGGATATTTACATGCATTAATGTCTGATATTTACAAGAATTATTCAAATGAATCGACTTAACTGCAACTGATATAATATCATGATGTTAAAGGGTCTCATTTTTAGAATGTCTCTTCTGAAGACCTGTCCCCACAGTAAGCATCTCTACTGAAGAAGTACATGAAATGTGGAACATTTTCCAAAATTTACACCAATTACTTTGCCATCACTATAATGTACAAACTGCAACTGATGGTCATTAATTTAACAATTTTTGTAAATATGCATGTGATGCACAAACTGCAGTTTCTGGTCATTCACTTGAATAATTTTTATAGCTACAAGACATTATTTATTGTAAATATTGATGATTAATTAAACTTTTCTTTTTGTTCTCCATCCTTACATAATGTGGAGACATACCCCATTCAGAATTCACGTAATACAATGTCACATAATACAACAATTAAGAAAATTCTTACTTTTGCTTTGTTTTTAGCACCCCTTAAAAAATGTGATCCATTTTCTTACATCTCATATACAATATGCATTGAATATGAGAAGTTATATGCCTTGTACAGACATCCATTTTACCCTTACAGTAAGATTCAAAGTGAAGAGAGGCCTTCTGATACTGAATTTTACATTTAAAGAAAAGTTCTAGTGAAGCATTTGTAAAATTAAAATAAATACTTGAAAGGTTTCATAGCATAAAAAAAAAAAAAAAAAAAAAAAAAAAAAAAAAAAAAATTAATTTTACTTTAAATCTTTAACCAGAATGCAGTCCTAAACTCATAAAACCATTACATCAGAATAAAAGCTTTAGTTGGAAGACTATAAATTAAGAAAACACAACTTCTTTATTAGAAACTTAATTGCACAATTTATTAAAACTTGTTCACATAATTTCCTTTCCAATTTGATTCAATTTGATATATGGAAGATATTAAAATGACACAAACAAACTTCTGATGAATAAAGGAAGAATAAACTATCTAGTATGGGTATTCTAAAAGATTATTACTTGCTTCCATTACTTGCCTTTAGTCATTTAAAACAGAATAAATTAATAGTAATAAATCAAGGGGAGAATGGGCATGCCTTGGTTTCAGTTCAGACTTTGCAGAAAAATTTACCAATTTTTTACAATGAGGCAATGAGCACTCAACTGCAAGTGTGAAGCAAGTCCCACCTTCTCCATTCACAAGAACACTATGCATCTTATTTCGAAAGACAGCAAAAATATTTACCATCTGGAAATGAAAGCTTTCTTTTGTCTGGCTCTTAAAAGTAAACTTTCCCCCTGAAACAATGACAAGTAATAAACTTCCCCTCATTATTCCAATACGTCCCTTTTGGACTGGAAATTATGAGATTTGGTTCAATTACGTCAATAGACTGCATTTCTAACTACTTTTCACAACACAATGCACAGTAGACTTGTGGTCAGAAAATATTAACATTTTTGTTTTAGTCAAATTAGTCTGATAAAAGGTTAATAAAATTTATTCTTATCAAAAGAAATACAGTCAAAAGTCGTTAATTCGGACACCCATAACCCGGAATGATCTATAATCAATCCAGACCTCAAAGCTAAAAACATTCTGTGCATGCGCTGCATTAACGCATGCGCATAGGCGTTTAAGCGTGTGCGCAAGACCTTTACGACTGAGCATATGCGTGCGCGCAAGCACAGAATACGTTTTCGCGTGCGTGTTTAATGTATAACGGACAGTATAAGCTAAAATTATCTAACTCAGTTAATGTTGATGATTGCGTTGTTCCTTAATCTTCAAATTGGATCCGGCTTACTATTTTTTGCAGACTGTAAGAGCAATTTTAGTGGAATTGCTGCAAAAAATGGATAAAGGCATATCCTTTGTTTATCTAACCGTTCCGAAATCTGTTTATCAATTTCACGCTGCTCTGCGCGGGGGGGGGGGGGCGTTGCGGTGTGCAGAACTGGAAGTTGATCTGTGAGCACTATCGTTGTCTTCTGGGCAGATGTTTTTATTTTATTCGGCTTATAATTCGGTACTAAATGTAGTATTTCATCTTGATGTACTCCATCTTTGATATGATTTAAATCAAACTCCTCGTCATGATAAATATCACGAATACAAATCAAATAGTTTTCTGGTTGCAATTTTCTAAATTCGGCTATGCGTAATGTATGCTTTACGCATGCGCGCATTGAAAGAAATGTTTAATAAAGTAAACAAATAAATATATATATATATATATATATTTTCTTCCAAATTTTGATACCCTTTAGATCATAATTGCTCATTATTTTATAAATTACGGTTTCATATTTTTAATTTTAAAATTTCTCCATGCCATCTTACCAGATTTAAACTGATGATCTATAATACGGAAAAATCGATAATCCAGAATCGCCGAAGTCCCGACGAGTCCGGATTAAAGACTTTTGACTGTGGTACAAAATGCTGGAATTTTCCTCAGAGATATAGACACAATTGTTCAAAATATCACACAATATAATCAGTAGTCATGCTTTAAACTACTAGAAACAATAAAGAGAATACAACGCAATTCAAAGAGAAAGCTAATTCAATCTCACACTGAACTTGCAAATAATAATAACAGCAGCTAACTAAACATTTGAGATGAGATGTTCTCTGTTTGGGTTTTTATACCTTTAAATCGGCCACTAGAGATTTCTGGTGTGTAGAACTACGGTTACAGCTAAATTAGTAAATTATATTCATTCAAATTAAATATAAATTACCGAGATAAACTTTTCTTCAATGTTAAATGCACGTACTCCTGTTATTTTTACTTTTTCGGCGTAGCTTTTTCTTAAAATTTATCAGGCACAGGGAAATAAAACAATTTTCATTTTAATTCTACTAACATTAGCTATCTAAATACAAAATTCCTAACAGTATCATTATATTGATGTAAACATCATTAAATAATCTTATTAAGTGATTAAACACTGGTTCAATCTTCTTAAAAAGTTTTACAAATGTCTACAATACATTAAACAATCCAAATCAAACAAAATTTAATAAGAAAATTTATTAAATTTTATTGGTTTTGAAAATCACGAGGATGGAAGAATGGAATTTGTGCAACTAAAGTTTCCTTAACTAAATTTCTTTTATTGTTAAGAAATATTTTTCTTAGCAGTTTTCCTTTGTAAAGGCTTAAAATTAAAAGAACTGGTAATATACCAGGAGAAATGTGATGAAAATCCACAGTAAGCAGTTTTGACATACTATAGTAGACCATATTTAAACTTGAGAAAGAAAACTGTACAGTTAAAATTTAATAAAAGAAGTCGTACTCCTTTCAGTTCCATGGTCTACCAATCAAAAATATTAGTTCCATGGTGGTAAAACAGCATAATATGAGTATTCTACCCAAATGACTATCATTTTAAAACCATACCAAAGGAAAAAAAAAAATAATAATTTTCTTGTGCCATAAAATTTAATCAAAATTTGTATGCAAAAAACTGCTAAACCTTACTAGAATGCATCTTGAATTCACATTTGATTCAATGTAAAACTCAATTTTAGTTACTTACATAATTTCTCACTAACCATTTTTGATGAATAAAAACTGTCATCAAATAACAAAATTTAGTACTACACTACATACTATTTAATGTGATCGTGATTAACATCATCATTCTGATACTGTTAATGAAGTGCCAACTTCTACCCATTTGTATACAAAAACACATAAAATATGTCGCTTATTGTGATCAACAATTCAATTAATATGATTAAACTGTTAGAGAATAAATCAAAATTTTTTTAAAGTGAAGTAAAGTTTCAAAATATGTTCAAAGTAGAACATTGCGAGGTGACAGAGAAAAGTAGAGTCATTAGTTAATTTGAAGCAGGAGAGATGGAAAATGAGCAATGCCCTCGCTGGGATTTGAACCTCGGACCTCTCGAATGCATGCAGAGTGTGCTGACCATTACACCACGAAGGCATGTTAAAAAGGTGGGAGAAATATCTTATAAATACTCCCCCTTTTCAAAGTGGGTAATAGGGGTTAAGGGGCCTCAGTCACCAAATCCTGGTGGTGGAGAATCATCATCCACCACCTATTTTAGTTTGGGTGCCACTGTAGAGACATTAGATTATTTTGAAGCAGGAGAGATGAAAAATGAGCAATGTCCTCACTGGAATTTGAACCACGGACATCTTGAATACACTCTGAGCGTTCTAATCACTACACCCCGAAGGCATGCTAAGAAGGTGAGAGAAATACCTTATGCACTCCCCCTTTTAAAGGTTGACTGGGGTTTTAGAGGACCCAATCGACAAATCTTAGTGATGGAGAATTATCATCCACACCTTTTTTTAGTTTTGGGCACCATTGTAAAGACATTAGGTATTTTTTGAAAGCAGAAGATGTGAAAAACGAGCAATGCCCTCACTGAGGCTCGAACCACAGACCTCTCGAATACGCGTCATTCGGGTACCACTGTAGAGACACTAGGATTTATGAAGTGGAGAGACGTGAAGAATGAGCAATGCCCTCGCCAGGACTCGAACAATGGACCTCTTGAATAAATGTCGAGCGTGGTGACCACTACACCACGAAGGCAGGAGAAATACCTTATAATGTCACCAAGTAAAAGATTAAGTAGCCAAACAGCTTGGTTTCAATTTTAGTCACCTACTTAAAATTGAAGAGGGGGAACGTTAGTTTGGATTTCCCTCTGAAAAATAACTTCCCTGAAAACATTCCTGCCAATCTAAGGTTGCCTTTTTGATAAATTTTACATTGGTTTGTTCTCTTCCAATGAGGGATGTCCCCCCCTGAGTACTAAGGTTAGGGGTAAAGAATTGGAGAAATAATTTTCAGAAACATTATGAATCATTTATTCACAAACAAACTTTTGTATTAAAGAAATTATGGACAGTTCATAAAAAACTTTTACATTTCCATAATTAAAATGCTGCGAAAGTATGTTATTGTATGTTTCTAGTTATATTTATATTAAATAGCTAAATTTCACTGATATTTTGAAGAGTATTTTTTCCTCATTGGTTTAATGCTATCATTTGGTTAACATGCTGACAGCAGCGCGGATACTCATTGTGCTTTTCGTGCAACGGCCCTTGAATTAGTGGTCCATTTCATGGAACGGTGCAGCACCAAATTACAAAATTAAAATTTTAAAATTACAAAATAAAAAATTATAAAATTTAAATAAATTATAAATTAAAATTAAATTATTATATTATAATTGTATTTTTTGATATACGAGCATATTTTAGTATTTTTCACAAGAATATAGTAAAATTAAATTTAAATAATTCTCTTGCGCCATTGCTGCAAGGAATGAAATTTGAATTTAATAAATATTATCTATTCATATAAAGCTAATATAAAATTAAAATTTAATTAAGAAATTTAAACTGAAAAAATAAAAATAAAATTTATTGCTGCGAACTAATTTACAATATCATTTAAATTCTAAGAGCATATGTAAATTAAGTGCACATATCTAAAACCATGAAAAATATATTATTCTAAAAAATTAAATTGCATAAATAATTGCTGAGCAGGCAGGAGACAGACTTATCAAGAGGAAGTTGCCTCCATACCTAACTCTTCAATTACTCAATTCGTGTTTTGTCGTCCATATATGCAAGGGTAAAAGTTAAATTCAAAACCAAATGTTGTGAATTACTAAAAAAGAAATTTAAAATAGTTTATTTTGAAAAATTAGCAAGTAAATTACTAGAATTAAAATTAATTAAATGTCAATTAAGAGTAAAAAACTAATTTTTTAGAAAACCAAAGTAATTTAGAAAATCTTGCCTACTGAAAACTTCCCCTACATGTGACGGAGGACATGGGCACCACCCCTCTACCAATACGGTTAATCGGCATTGAGCCCGAATTATGCATGTAAACCTAAAAATAAACTATCTAAAAATTATGTAAACATAAAAATAAAGTTTTCTAATTTTCCTTAAATTTGGCCAGTATTTAGTTAAAGTTTTGATTAAACTTATAACTTCAGTTTTAACCCCTTCGCGCCGACTGTCACGTCTATGTGTCAGCAACGAACATACTCACCTCCCAGCCGACACGCAGGCATGCCAGAGCATTTTCCCGTTCACTACCGACTGTCACTTATTTGTGCCAGTGTCCTAGAACGTTTGAAAAACTATAATTTCTGCCACAAGATGGCACTGTATATCCATATGGTTTCAGATACACGTACATTAGACCTTCTACTCGAAATGAGAGAAGCATGACTCGCAAACACGTGTTTTTGATTATATAAACAAACGGGGAAATAAATGTTTCCGAATGGCGTGATTTATGACGTCTCTTTAAATCGCACTTTATTCGCACGTGGTAGTTGTTTACTGTAAGTAGAGAAGTTTTATTTGCGCTAAAGCGTTGGGTATTTCGGTTTGCAGTTCAGTTTTTAGAAAATAATTTGATCTTGTTAGACGTGAATTCTTTCTGTTTTTACCATTGCAATGTTGAAGCATCGAAAATGTTTAACAGAGCATGAAATAGCAGAAATGATGCAAAATATTTCAGATATTGATTCTGAAATTCTGATATTCTGATATTGATTCTGAAAGATTAACTGAAAGACATTTTCCAAAACTTTGTTCAGAAGAGACTGATAAGAAAATGAGACGACGATGCTTCGTTTGTTCACATTCCCAGAAAAATTCTACGAAACGGTCAAATTTTTCATACGAAAAGAGAATTTTAAGTAATATATTTAGTTTTCAGATGTATAATGTTAAAAGTCATAAAATGGTGAGTAATGAAAATAAAATGTGTAAAATATGCATTTAAACAAGAAATAAGGTAATTAAAATACATAGTATAAAAATATCTATAAAGCATAAGCTGTTTAAATACTCTATAGAGCATTATTAAACAATGCGTTGATACTTCGGAAATTTCATGGATTTAAGCTTAGTAGCAAAAAAGCCCCCAGTCCTGGACAGATGCTTGCGTAAGACACTGCCGGCCTCCGCGATAAGAGTGCGTTTGCGCTACCCGGAGCGAAGGGGTTAAATAATGCAGTCTAGTATAAAAAATTTCTTATAATAATTCTATATTATTTCAATTTGTAATTTTCTAATTCAAATTCAAATTAAAATGTTTATTCAAACTTTTAATTTAAACAAAACGTTTAATAAACATAAACATTTTTTCTAAATTTTTACATCTTTAGTTGTTTCCAACATCTATTTTTACAAACAGTAGCAGTTCACAATTTTTACTTTTTTACACATTTTAAACAATGCCTCAAAGTTAGCAACATTTTTGCACACAAAACAAGCATTTTACATTATTAAAGTTTACAGCATATGTTTATTACAATAGCTCTCACAAGTAGCAGCTTTACACTCTACTTTACATTGTATTAGCGCCCTCTATTTATACAGATAGCAGTAACAAACTACTCAACTTCACCTAGTTTAGAAAATAGTCCAACTCAGGAATTCAAATATGTAGTTAAGTTAAATTAAAACTTGCTATTTACTAGCCTCTTTATTATTATTTGATGTGCATGAGTGACAGATCAGCGAGTCATGCCGTCCCACAGAACAGGGAAGTGTGACCTAACGGTGGGTCGGGTTGCTCCACGGAACAGACAAGTATGACCCAGTGGTGGGTCAGGCCGGTGTCAACGTGTTAATGTTATCAGAACAGCCGTAGACACACATAATCGTAGTGCACCTATCGTAATAGGAGATATGCATTATGTTACAACACTCTCTTCAGATCTGAAACCCCAATGAATCCTTAATAAGCCTGTTTAGTTTATACAAGAAGGGATATAGCTTCTAACTTTCTAATCTAATGAATGATACAAGTTTCAGCTCATATTAACACTTAACCCTTTGACGTGCGATCATCGCACTCTGAAACCACCAATTTTCAAATTTTTTTCTCCTCTTCTTTTCAAAATTTTTTAGTGAAAAATCAATTGATTACTGATCTTTGACCTCTAAATAACACAAAATGACTGCAGAATAATACATTTTTTCAAGTCTTGGTACTTCAAATCAGATGCCTTTTAAAATTCGTTTTCAATGAGACAAAATAACTTCCTTTTATTAATATAAACAACTTTAAATTTCAAAAGTTATTCTTCGCACATCATGATTTCTATTGTGAGCAATAAAATATTGCAATAATTAAACTGCATATATAAAAAAGCCTATCTATATTTATGGCATTTGCTTTGTGTTTTCAGGGCATGACCACTGCGCCACTAGAGCATTGTGTTACAATGCTCACAATCCTTTAGAGGCTCATGGTCTCGCCTTGAAACCACTGCTCTTCATAATGGTGTTTGCTTGCTTTTCAAATAGGAATGTTTACTTTTACCCAGATACATATAAGGTGCTTTGAAACCAGATTTATTTTATTACTAAACAATACATGCACCTGCCCAGTGAAAAGGTCTTTCTTTTCTAGAGATTTTTCTCTGACCTCAACACACTTGCTTTTCAAGCTAGTATTGTGATTTTATAAATTATTTCCTGTGGTTTAAATTTAATGTAAATATACTTTGCTGCAATTAAAAATAGAAATATACTTTGCTACAATTAAAAATAGAAATATACTTTGCTACAATTAAAAATAGAAATATACTTTGCTACAATTAAAAATAGAAATATACTTTGCTACAATTAAAAATAGAAATTGCATAAAGTTTTATTTAAATTAAAAATATTTTCTGGATATTTTGGGATGAAATATGAATAAAATAAGTATGAATGGGAAACGAACGATCCATACCAAAGCCAAAAAGACTAAGTCACCCCCCATTAAAATTAAAAAAAAAAAAAAAAACACAAATTTCATGTGTCAGATAAAAAGAAACTAAATAGCACAGGACATATACCAGTGAAATTTAGATCCAGGCAGTGTATATTTGGTAGCACAAGGAAGAAACCTCATAGGAGAAGATACATGTTATGCATAGACCCACTTGCAATGTGGGTCTATGCATGTACTCAAAAAGACAAAACATGCTTTGAGCAGTGTCACAAAAAAAATTTGTTCTTTGAAATTTAAAAAATAAAACACCGAGTCTTTTTTTTTATCCATTTAGCCAAACGTCCTTATTATGTAGGTACTTATATTTTCACTGCTATAGAAAAATTACATAAATGCTTATTTTTTAATTTTTTCTGACAATTTACTTTGTAAAATAATGTAAAAAAATTATATATAATGCAATTCTTACATAATTTTTTTTTTAATTCGTAAATTTTGTCATTCATTGGAAATGCGCACGGAGAAATGGTAAGTTTTTTTTTTTTTCCCCCCTACTACTTCAGTAAGTTTCAAAGTCACAGATACACGGTGGTTTTACAGTGTGACCACCATCCACAGAACAACGGGTAAGAGTAGATTTTTCTTAATTCATATATTATTTGTCTCTAGGATCATAATATTCAATTTCTAGAGTTTTTAGTTAAAAAAATATAAAAATAATATTTTTGCATCAAAGGGTTAATGGATGGGTTGGATAAATTTACGTTTTTCCATTGTGATTTCGAAGGACAGACCATGTAGACATACGTTTTTGCTAAAATTTTCAGTATTGTGTTAATTTTTCATTTTATGCACAGTGTGTTATTTTTTTCTTGGCACCATTAGTTACATTACTATCTATCTGTTGATTCTATGGTGCATTTGCTTTTTAGGTAGTAATTTTAAGTAAAATTAAAATGGCAGGAAAAAAATGCATTTTCTATGGAAGATGCGAAAATCCGTGAGGAAATTAAGCAAATACATTATTCGATGCAGAGATAGAATGAGAAAACTGTAATGTAGATACAAAATATCACATTTGTAAAATATACTGGCCACATTAATAAATAACTTCGTAAAATATCATAAAGAAATTTAGATATTTATTTAATAAAACTACAACACTTTAAAATCACACATACACGTTTATTTCATTCTTCTAAAAATACCTGAAAACCAAGAAAAATTACAACACTTTAAAACCACACATACATGTTTATTTAATTCTCCTAAAAAATACCTGAAAACCAAGAAAGAACATATTCGACTCATCTGATAAGTGTTCAGCTGTTTTACATGCTATATCTGTTACCTGTATCTGTTGATTTCTTAAATGAATAAAAAATTATCTTTTCTTTCATATTTCTGCTGGAAAGACTAGCATAAATTTGAAAGGATATCTTCCAAACTTTCATGATTGTTGAGAAAGTACATAAGTATTCAGTTTTAAAATGATACTTTACCTCATTAAATGTGGACACATACTCAATTACCTGTAATTCTCAAAAACAACTGAACGAAAAATTACAACCTAAAATTCAGTGCTAAGAAAATCCCAAGAATATTGCAAATATTGAAGCTGACTAATATCAAATAGCTTTTCCACCAATAACAGAAGATTAGTAATTGTGTTAATGAAAAATAAGATGAGCAGAGTTTAAAATGGGTGTATATACATATTGCAGATATTTAGTTCCGCAAGACCAGCAAAATTTCACACAGTGAAATGAACCTATACAAGAACAATTAAGACACCAAACATAATTCTTCAACATTACTTCTTCAAACATTATTATTAATGGTAAATTAAATTATGTCCCTTGTTTTTTTTTTTTTTTTTTTAATTTATCAGATGTTAAAATTTTGAATATTATGGTAGTAGAGACAAAATCTTATGGCAGCATTTCATCTTGTGCAAAGAAGATCGCTGCAGAGAATTTATGTTGTATTTACTGGATAAACACATATATATTCATATCAATTACACATATAAACCAATTTGCACCAACTTTAACACCAATTGTACAGACAATATAATATTGTATCTTGCAGATATCTCTTCAAGAAAACGTTTTAACTCAAATCAACAGAAGAATTGTCTTCTCTTCCTAAATTCTTACTTAACAGAAATGGATGAGTGAGGGAGCATTTTTTAAAAGAATGCATAATTTAAAACCTAAGTATTGAACTACTGAAGAAGAAAATTAGAATTTTATAAATTACTGACTGATTCTTATATTTTGATTATTAGAAGTGGAAGTGACATTTAAGATCAAGTTCACACAAAGAATTAAGTACTAAGTCATGGGTATGATGAACAGCAGCTCACTGGTAAACAATGAAACGGTACTAAATCAGGATTGTGCAAAATCGAGGCATTATTTAACTACAATAAAACTCATAAAATCAGAAAAGAAATTTTAATACTAATTTCAAAATCTCTCAATAAGACAAGTTTCCAATCAACTGAAATCTTTTTTTTCCGGGGGGAGGGGGCATGACTTCCAATTATGCCAAAAACGTTTGTCAGTCCCATAAATATCCTGAAGTGAAGTGACCAATATAACTTTTCATCAGAACAAAATGTTCTATATTAATTTCACACATAAGCACATTTCAATAAAAGACTTCAAAATTTTGATATTATATATTTAGATATTTTCTTTCTCACTGTATAAAAAATGGTATTTTTATCTGTTAAGCTCTCACAACAGCATTAAGATAATTTTGGAATACCTTCAGGAAGCTGTGGAAGATTTAGAGAACTTAAGTGTGTGAAAAATTACCTTTCTGTGATTGGCTATGCTTTAAGGTAGGTTTACACCTCTCCGAGCCCCTCGCTACGACCACTCTGACAATGTAAACGCTCACTTTCTCCAAACAAAAACATTGGGAAGATGAGTCAGCAAATCTGTTTCTACTTTGAACTAGTCAAAAATCTCTCCGAGCAGTGTTTGTTTGCAAAGACGTCGTGTTCAATTTTTTCGTCATATTGAAAATGCCGAGATGGAGCAATAATCTAACTATGGCATTTTTTAAGCATATGCATCTTGTGAAGTATTATGGGATACTTCACTACCTGAATATTACAACTATTGTTTACTAATAAATAAAACATGGATATAACTACTGATCAGAATGAATTTAGGTCTTTGATATTGAAGAAAAAACAAAGAAAATTAAATTAGGGTACAGGATTCAAAATATTTATTTCTGAATTTTTTAATCAAAAAACAATTAAATTATATGTTATTCAAATACCCAATAAACTACAGTTTTCAATTAAAAAAAAATAAATGAAAGAGCAAACATTTATTTTATTTTGTTGATATAAATTTCGAAAAACCAGTTTCTAATCATGGCCAATTACATCTAATAAAATATAACCTAAAATTTTGTTTATAGACTTTCCTTTTTATTTGAACTACAAATTAGATTTTATTTACAAATGATCAGTCGGAAGTATTAAAATAAAAATAGCCGACAGAAGGCATATGTGGCTATTAGTAACATGCTAAAATTTGAGGGTGTTAAGAGTTCAAGCAAAAGATTAATAACTTTCGCTCAATCTCATACACAGAAAATGACCTCAAATACTTCTGGAATAAATATGCTGATTGTGCATTTTGGCACTAGAAATAAATATTGCAGAGAACTCTAGAAGTCACCTGTCCCCAGAAACCGAAGAGCTATACGAGTTTTAATTTTGCTGGCAAAGCATCTCGAAAGAACATATATTCCCCTCCTTTTTTTGAATAAGTGGAAAGTGACCATTTCCAATAAAATTTGAAATTACTCTTCACCCATTCTGATGAAGCTTTACTAACTTTGGATATCCTCGCTCCGAAGTTCATTTAAAAGTTGATTTAATGGTCTCAATTCATCACGAGGAGCTACCCAGTCATGTTTTGATTTCCCTTTCTTCTTTCCCCCCTTTTTTTTAACCCCAGAAAAGAAATTAATTCATTGGAAACTGCTTCACAAAGTTCAAACACAGCAACCTGCACGTCAGTATCCATTTTGCAAACAAACGGAGGCGAGTTGTCAGTCCGCTTTGATTTTTGTAAACAATCTAAGAGAATACAGGTCCGTTTACTCGGTTCGGGACGCTCGGGTCTCACTGAGAGAAGTATAAACCCACCTTTAGATCTTATTCCTCAAAAGCCTCTGCTTATATAAACAACCCTTATGAATGCTTTACAATTTGTATCCATGATAACTTCAGTGCTCAGGCTACAGAAAACACAAAGCCTAACAATCCATTCAATATTAACAAATAGTCCCCCAGTCATGTTTTTGTAATTTTTTTGTGACTATATTGACATGTCTGTATTGTTATAAGAAATACTCTTAGACTCGCTAATTTTGGAATGCTTATGCTAAAAGCCAAGTATTACAAACACTTAATGGCAAGTGTTATTCTGCATGAGACACAAGATCATTGTCTCCTAGGAAGCCAGAACAATAGCTAGTTTTTTACATGCCACTTGATATTCCACAAGATCTCTAATTTATCTTTCAAATTAATAACAGGCTTAAATAATATAATTTTAAAACATTTAAATTCTAATATGTTTAAATAATAATTTGTATAAACATCTGCAGCATTATTACTATTAATAAAATATGCTTCTAATATCATGTAACATAACCAGTACAGAAGTGTTTAGTTATTTACTTTTTCATTTGTGGTCTCAGGAATACACTTATGTATAGCTATTATTATTAGGAATACAGTTATGTATAGCTATTGAGTATTATTTTTTAACATTTTCTTTTCCATGAACTCTAGAATTACCATTTCAAATTACGCTGCTTTAGATATATTAAGGGTATTTGAAAACAGTGCTTGCAGACATTTTTAAATCTTGATCCTAGCTACAAAAATTACTTTTTGTAGAAAAAATTATGAATGAATATTTTCAAAAAATTTTGAAATGATAAAAACTATGACTTACACTTCTCAATAATAAAATTTTATAATTAAACATACCTCAAATTTCCACAGCAAGCTAAGGCTATGTATACTCCAAGAAATATGACGCTGCAAGATAAAAATTTTAAGTAATGAGTGAATTACCAATAAAGAATAAAAGTAGTTTAAAAAATAACTTTACTTACTATGATACATAATATAAGTATGTGTGACGCCTCACAAACAGATTAACACGCTCACTAAATTTAAAAAAGAAAAAAAAAAATTAATATAATTATTTACATAAGCCCAGCATCAAATTTTCAATTTCAGTCACCGTAAAAAACATTTTTTAAACTTATTCAAAGGCACTACTTCCTAGCAAAAAGGGATAAGAAAACAAAGTTTAATGGTAATGAAATGTTGAAAATATTTTCATGGATATTAAAGAAATTCTCTGATATCTTCCATGATAAGGGAAATATCTTTCTTGTAATCTCAGTCGGCCCACATTTATTCTAATGCTGCCTTTTACTCATTACATTAAAGATAATTACAGAAATGTTTGTTAGATACCTAATTTTTTTACAGCCAGTTTACATTTTTCCTAAATTTTCTAAAAATGTTTTTAAAAATTTTACTTCAGAAACTTTTGAAATACTTTGAATTTTTGAAACGTTTTGAAATAAAGCTATTTAATATTTATTTGAAACACATACTTAATGCACATGTTGTACCAAATTTTAAGATTTAAATAATTTTCCAAAAAATTAAATAAAAAAAACAAAATAATTGAATACACAAACAAGTGAAATAATGTATGAACTCAAAAAGTAAAAACTTACTGAAAGACAAACAATGCAATGACAGCTAATGAAAATAAGAGTTGTAACATCAAGATTGAATAAACCTGTAAATTAAGAAAATTTGATGAAATAATTTTTAAATATTCCTTTATATGAATTAAAAATATGAAATTTTACCATTTCTATATGAAAATATATACAAATCTGAAATTTTTTCCAAACACATATTTTGGGAATGTTTTTAAAAAAAGATATAAACATTCATAAGCAATATTATATTAGTTAAAAAATAATTTAAAAATATGTTTATGTTTTCTATATTTAAATGTTAAAATATTATTTTTAATATAAAGTAAATAAATGTTAAAGCTAGAACTAGTCTATATGAAATGCAAATAAAACCTGGCAAAAAATGCAATAAACCTAGATTAATTAACAAAGATTTAATTGATATTTAAAAACACTAGCAATTTAAAAATATTAGTGATCTCTCTTTCAACTATAATATGCCATTGCAGTTGATTTGATCACATTCTGTTTCAGCCTATGCTCTACAGAGCATTCAATGATCATACATCTGATAAATAGTTCTAACTTAAGTACATACCTCTGATATACTTAATTAAAGCTCAAAAATAAATGTCTCCAGTATTTCGGTATGGTGCAAAATCCCTTTATTATTATTAAATCATAATTAAATTATTGATTCATATTTTAAACATCACAGGATAAAGTTAAGAAATTAGAAACAGAAGAATCTCACTGTATTTATGATGCAATAAAAATGCATTTATTGGCTGAAATTAAAAGCTCGTCTACACGAAGCAGTTTTCTCAGCCGACTTTCTCGTAAAGCAACTATTTTAAGGATCTGCACACGTGCCAAAAATCAGTCATGTTCTCTGCCACGATTTCAGAACTGGTGTTCAATGCTCACTAGCGTATGATAAAATCAGAGTCTCTAGCCAATAAAATTGCTTTGAGTGATCACTTGCTTTTTTCCTCATTTGGAATAATAAATATGGCTGCATTTCGTTGGAGCTACTTGAAACTGTCGTCGCACTTACTGAAAAAATTCAGAATGCAAAATCTCCAGTCAAGAAATTACGGGCCGATTTAAAACAGCGCAGAGACTCATTGGCTGAAAATGGGAATTAATTATCTGATGCAGTAAATAGCTTTTCCGACACGTCTTACACGAGCAATTATAGCCCAGTGGTAAAGAGCAGAGCCAGTTTTCTCTGTACATCGAGATCGTGGGTTCGATCACCCATCTTAACCCTCTGGAGGTTCTGAGAAAGATAAGGTATTGTTTTCTAAAGCGTCACCAGCTTTGTCAACAAAAACTTTTGAAAAGCATGGAACCTTTCTTTCACAGAATGCACAAAAAGCATTAAGTAGTTTTTTTTATCCCTCCCCACCTGCAGAGAATCATCAAGTGGACTGATTAGAGTCGGCTGTAAAAATATCAATCACTGTCAAAACTTTGCCCTTTGATAGTTTCCAAGAAGGTACATGTTAGCGTTTGTGATTTGACTTGTAAGTCGGGATTAATGTTACAAATTCTAAATTTTGTGAAAAACTGCAAATCAGGACATTAAAAGAAAATAATTATAAATGTTAATTTTTTTTTTTTTTTTTTTGTTTTGTTCATAAACCTGAATGTATATGTGTGTGTATGTGTTTATATATATATTTATTTAACTCTTTATGAGCAATCTAACATAGGCATAATATCAAAATATTTTTGTGTTTCTAGTAGTAACTTTCAATTTAATGACTTAATTTACCCATTATATATGATTGCTTGCCTAGGATAGAAGCAATATTTTCTCACTGATTTTTGATATGGTTTCCTTATATTTTTTAATAAAGTAAAAAGTAAAATATCTTGGAAACTTAAGAAATTTCTTATTTTATTTGCAGCTTTAGGTATTTTTCATCCAGGGTTTATTTAAAACTACGGATATAAATAATATTTCACAAATTACTTGATATAATGACAGAACTAATTAACTGAACATGTAAAAAACTTGTTTATTTTCTAATCATAATCACAAACGTCTAAATTTTTGCCATGCAATTTTCCGCTTTTGTGTACAGCAATAAGTAAGGAAAGCCACGAGTTTATTAATTGTACCATAATGATATTTTTTTCTTTAAAATCTAAGAAAATATCTATATTTTACTATTCCACTACTTATTTTGGGAGGGGGAGCTAAGAGCAAATAAACAGTTGCCCTTAGAAATCTGCGTGTTAAAAAATTATAAAAAATCGGATTTTGATGAATGATTGAATCGGATTTTGATTGAATCTTATGCAGGGTTCATAGCCCCATTTTGGTTAAAAAAATAAGCACATATAAGCACTTTTCAAGCACATTTTAAGAAAAAAATAAGCACCTGTCTAATTACATTATACACAACTGCATAACATTAAAAATTAGACTCGTAATTTAAAATTTGCAAAATGCAGTATTTATTAAGAGAGAATAAGCATTACCTCAACCATGGAAAACAATTACTTTTTAAAATTTTAAATAACAGTTCCATTTACAGAACTAGTTTACAATGAGAGAAAAAAAACTATGCAGAACTAAACTACATTACAAGATTTAATGATGAAATTTCAGTTCAAAATAGAGGAAATAAATAATAATAAGGCATATTTATTCTATTTGCTTGGAACTTAATAATAAATACAATTCATTTTTCCACTTATATTGATATTTAACTAATTTAAATTTAAATTCTGAACATTTTCTAAATTTTCATTGTATATCAGTTTTCCCTTAACAGATATTGCAAGCAAAGTAATTTAAGTAAAAAAGAGGAACATTTCTGAAATCAGAAGACAGAAATTTGCTTCATGCAGTCATCCTTTAACAGTAAACTTTTAACTACCCGCATACTTAAAAATTGGAGAATATTCGGACAGTCGAGCATAACTTGAAAAGAGGAGCGGAGGGGGGTAAACTGTAGTCGTTCTTTAGATTTTTCTGCTAAATAAATACTTTTGACATTTCGGTATGTGCATCATATAAAAACAAACCAATGGAATAGAAAAATATTCTGCTTGCAAGCACAGTACAACTCTTTTAAGTATTCATAAACAAATCTCGGACCGAACATCAAAATTAATTATCTCTGCAAAATATCGCAAACGTTATTGCACAATAAGTGCCCCGTAATTCTTCCCTACATGATATTACGCAATCGGATTCAACAGCTGCCTGTATTGGGAGAATAAAGAACTAAATAAAGGAAAAAAAAGAGACTTACCAATCTGGGATGTTTTTCATTCTAATTTTCAACAGACTGCATTAAATTTCCGGAATAAAATCATTCTTTTCTTGGGTTGGT
This sequence comes from Stegodyphus dumicola, assembly GCF_044657685.1. Taxonomy (NCBI): domain Eukaryota; kingdom Metazoa; phylum Arthropoda; class Arachnida; order Araneae; family Eresidae; genus Stegodyphus; species Stegodyphus dumicola. Next base: position 81,380,176 of record NC_140768.1, on the reverse strand, counting down.
AGACTGCAGAGTACTTTTAGTCCTATTCAATCCAGATTGGAAAATGACAAACAAAAAAACAAAAAAAAAAAAAAAAAAAAAAGGCCGTTGCTTGTTTTTCAGTGAACTGTAACAGTTTCAATATTCGAGATTTTGCGGAGAAAGGGGAGAACCTTTCAACCTTCGTACCGTATAATGTATTGGCCAAAAAAATGAAATTATTTTGACTATTCGATTACTTTCCCTTTACTTAAGCCATTCCGAATATTATTAATTAGAAAGCTAATCTGTGTTAAAACACAACCATTTTTGGAAGTTTACTATACTTCAGCAGTTACTGCAACTATGTTATTATAAACATTCATACATATGCTCATAATATAAGCATAACGAGCATAATAAACACAAATATGAACTGACCAAGCAGAACGAGAATGCAAATTATTAAGATCTTGATAGAAATTCAAACGTGTGTAGTATTTGGGTGGGAGGAAAAGAATGCCAAATGTACCGGAATTTTCTACTGCTTTTGCAATTCTTTGACCAACAGAACAACGGGCACCTGTCTGTACTCTCCGCGCACACCAAAGGTTATGTTAATACAGAGAAAGGGGGAAAAGCTATTTCCAAGAGTATGATTCTCCATCTGACATTCCATATTAGGAAGAAAAGTTTATTTAGTTTCAACTTTGGTACGGGGAAAAATTGTGCGTTCATTTAAAAAAAAAAGCACTAAAAGCAAAAAAATAAACACTAAAAACAAAAAACTAAGGGCTTTAAAGCAAAAGTAAGCACCTATAAGGGCCTTTATATTTTATTTTCAAATATAAGGACTTATAAGCACTTATAAGGACCGCTACGAACCCTGTTATGGTTTTATTAGTCTCCATACCTTTTTTTTCTCTCTCTATACATAGAAAGAATCAAACGAAGACACTACTCTAATGCTCTTGTTACTTACTTATTTTTTTAATTTGTTTTAATTTGATTATGGCAAAAAAACTCAAAAGTTATTTGCCTAAGGATAGCCATGTCTTCGTGGAGGAATTTCTGAGGAAAGCTGGCTCGTATACACGTTGCAAGTGGGGAAAACAAAGAAAACACCTACGCAGTGAGCTTGTTTGTGGGACTCGAATCTTGGGCCGAATTACCAATATTCAGAGAATTTATTTCTAGTCCGCCTGATGGGCCAATGCTCTTGATGCCTTTTATGCAACAAAAGTTTTTGTATGTGCAGTCAGAAAATTGAAAATATTTTTTCAAAATGTTATAGTTAGAGGTAATAATGCATAGTTTTACTAAACATTTTCTATCAGTATTACTTTCAAGGTAACTACCTCATACAGAAACATAAGATTTTTAATATTGATATTTATAATTTGGTTTTCGATACATTGAATTAAGATTATTTCCCAGAATTCACTACATTCTTAAATTTTATTTTTCGGTATAATAATATGCAGCTATTTTTAAAGGGTATAATTGTGAAAGTTTCAAAACATGAAAAGAAAAAAATTATTTTTGCACTCAAAAAATGCAAATCATAACGAATTTTAAAATAAAATTCTGTAGAACTTATCATAATTAGATTCATCTTCCTTCAGTTAGGTTTACTCAAGAATATTGTGTGTTAATACACATGCTCAGAAATGCGGATATTAGAAATTATTCAAACATGCATTAAAGAAGAAGTAAGCTTTTCAATAGAAATTCAACTAGTTTCAACGAATACCTGGGATAATATGACCACAATCTACCTGAATATCCAAGAATATCTGGGCAACAGTTTTGTTTCTTATAGACTTATATTTATTTATTATTATCCACATGTGGGACTGCTTTTTTTTAATATAAAGAACGTTTTCCCCACCTACGGTTTGCAACAAAAAAATTTAAGATTTTATTTTCCGTAAAATAAAATACAAAACAGACATTCTACAGCAAAACTGAAGTGTAAAACCCTTTTTATTCCCCAAAATGCACCACATATTTCTGTTTCAACTAATGGAAGCAAAATTAAATTTTGTTCATATAACTGGTTGGCTCAGTTAAAAATAAATGCATAATCTTTGTTTTCCTTCTTTCCTCTAAGAAACTAAAATTCAACAAGATATCTTTTTTTTTCTTTCTTTTTTTTCTTTTTTTCCAAAACAAAATGTGTAATTTAGTCATTTTCAACTAAAAATAGTTTAGACATTTCGGATACTGGATACTGCAGAGCATAAGAGAGCTATTTATTGCAATCATATGAGGGCTGTTATCATGAAAATCTTTCTAAGGGAAACTGATTTTGCACTAAACACCAATGATGCAGTCAGCCCATTCACCTACGTTCGAACATAAATGAAACTATTAGTATTCATCAAGTATTTTACTATTTGGCTATTAGCAAGGTTCAACTAGACGAAACAAATTCAAAAATTTTATTCGCATACAGTAGTAAATTCGACACCTGCAATAAAAGAATTCTAGTCTTACTATATTTCTTGTTAGCTAATTTTAATGCAATTAGCAGGTAATATCAATATTGGAAAAATTTTAATGCAAATTGCACTTTCAAATTTTCTTCCGCATTGTTCTAAAGTTTACAATTTTCTTTTGCAAAGTTCTAAAGTTAGCCCAGTAAACGAACAGAAACAGATAACAGTTATGTATGTCCAGGGGGTCCTTACTCGTGGACAGAGGAAAAGAAGTCTTTTATATCAAAGGTACCATATATACTACGTGGAATGACCATGCACATTGCCTTTCATTCTTATCGTCCCTTCCTAATTTTCGATGCATATCCTGTTTCTTTCTTCTATTCGTTTTACATTTGCCGCATCTTTTTTTGCCCTATTTGAAAATACTTCATCTGTTTTTAGAAATAGAGGCCAAACATTTCTCAGTATCGTAGGAGAAAGACATTCAGCAGAATGCAAGAATGCATTTCTGTGAGTAAAATTCTGTAGGAAAATCTGCAAAATGCTTCAATTTTACGATGAATATGTGCATAATATATACGAAATTTAAGAATGGATCTTATATATATATATATGCATGTATATACAAAGCAGTTTATCAAAATCATGGGTTTTTTTAACCCAAAGGGGCCCTAGAACAAAAGGGTTGCTGGTCTCAAAACGACATTTTTTATCGTTTCATTATAAACGGAAGTACGCAACGAGTGATGGTGTAACACCGGGGTGCCTGTGTCATAGGCCCTACCCCCAATCGAAAATATGCTAATTCGTATACAATGCAAAGTTTAACTAATAGTAATATATAAATATGCCCAGAATATCTTACATTTTTTTTATTTATTTCTTTTAAATTTTTTAGATATATAATTTTTTTAATTAATTATGGGCTTAATAAGAGAAGTTAGGATAAATATCAGTAACAGATTAAAGCATACACGGTTCATGATGAAAATGTCCAGAAACGCTGCGAAGCCCTTCGAGCCAGTGGGAACAAAAATAGTAAAACATAATAATTATCATGCAAAAATTTGGTAAATGCAACATTCAGTGTATAGTATTAACAGAAAATGTGATTACAATCATAGAATAACATAATTAAATAGTACAATTTAAAACTAACAGTAATATACAATACTATACAATACAAAAGCATGCTATACAGAAGTTAGCCAAGGAGCAATTCACCTTAATCCAGACTGTCATTAAGAATGGCCATAGGACTTTTCATGTTACATTGATCATTTACGTCATAATCATAGATTTCAATTGCAGGGTCATTAATGGACTCCAAGTCTTTATGGAATTTCTTAGCAAGGCCATAGTAAAAGGTCCTAATATGGTCAATTTTCAGTTCAGTATGCAGTCTGTGATTTTGAACGTACCATGGGGCATTGGTAATTTCACTATAAACGGTGAATCATCTTTGAAGTTGTTGCCACCAAATATTATCGCCCTGTATTATATTTAAAGAAATTAAATAATGAAGAATCTGCGTGAATATATGTATATTTCTCGCACTGTGAAAAAACAACAGTACCTAGAGCCACCAAATTTTAAATAGCGTAATCCTCCACCCGAGCATGCGATCCTAGAGAACTGAATTTTTAATTTCAAATTTAATTTATTATCTCTTTCATATTTTGTAAAACGATTTTTGATTAGAAAATTCATTAATTTCAAAGCGAGAATGGCAACACTGTAAGGAATAAAACATTTTTATCAGCAGCGTCTGAGATTGTATAACGGAAATTCTAAAGATATACCGTTTTTAAATATTTTATTATATTGCTGTGGAATTTATGCGGTTTAAGTGCGAAGAACATGATATTTAATAAATAAAAATAACACACAAAATGTCCCTTTGGAAGTAATATAAAATCTGAAAGCTTTCGGATTTTATTTCAATGTGTTTAATTTTAGAATTCCTTTTCAAAGCCCAAATGAGCATTAGTACAAAAGGGCTTTTAGTTTCGAAACACCATTTTGCATCGAATCACTTTAAATGCCCGAATCATTTTTCCGAACTGTTGCCACCGTATATTATTGTCCTGTATTTATTTAAAGAACCTAAATAATGATAATCTACATGAATGTATGTATGTTTTTTGCACTGTGGAAAACGTTACCTAGAGTCATCAAATTTTGGATCACATAGTCCTCCACCCGAACAAGGGAACTTAAAAGCCCGAATTTGGAATCTGAAATTAGTTTTTATTGTTTATTTCATATTCTGTAAAACTTCAATGGATTTTTGATTAAAAAAACCCAACAGTTTCAAAGCAAGCAGTGGCAACACTGTAAGGAATAAAACATTTTTGTCTCCAGTGTGCAAGCCTGTGTATCGGAAATTCTAAAGCTATGCTGTTTCGAAATATTTTTAGCCCAAAGTGGTGTTAGCCCGAATGCTCTCAAAACATGTACGTGACTCTAAATTTAAAAAATTGCCCATTTGGACGTTTTCCTTTTAAACTAATTTATTTTTTGGGGGTACTGAACGCAGTTTTACATCACTTTTCAACCAAATGGATTGCGCTAGCATTATTTTTCTTATTTCTTTATAATAAAAAGTATTTAAAAAAGAAAAGAAATAGAAAATATTTGAAATTAAAAAGAAAGTTTTAGAAAACTATTTAAAATAAATGGATCTTATATCAAGTTAAAGAAAGTGAGTAACTGTCATAAGAAAAACTGAAGCAAGAAGGATAAAAAGTTTTCAGATCGTATTTTTAAACTAATCTAATTAGCTTATTATAAGATAAATGCTATTATTTTTTGTGATGATAATGATAGAAAAATAAAGGCAATAAAGATAGCTGTAGATTTCTTTATGTAGAGTAATATATTTATATTAAAATTAAATTCATAACCCTTAATTTTAATAAAACAGAATTATATTTGCATGAGGTTTGCATATTTTATAAAAAGCATGTGCATATTTGTATCCTATAAAATAATTTGTTAAAATTCTACAGGATATTTGAATGGGCTCCAGACACTCATAAAATAACAAGCAAATATTTCACTCCAGACATTTCATAAAATAATGGACTCCAAGTCTTTATTCACTCCAGACATTTCATAAAATAACAAGCAAATATTTATATCATATAGAACAATGCCTTTAATATGTTAGTTCACCAAATGTAAATGATATATACTATATTCTGTTTTTCGAGCTTTTATAAAAGGAGAGTTATATAAACCATTTAGTAGGAATGGAACGTGTTTACACTTTTACAACTCTCAGCTGATATTATGATGACGTATTATACTGTTGTGTTACCGTTAAATAGCTTGTTTTAAGAAGGAAAAATTATATCTCAAATGACTTTACAATTTCTATTTTAGCCGAATACCTATTTATCCAGAAAATCTTAAAAAGTATGCAAGCAGCTATGACTTTAATGTAAGAAATTAATTGAATAAATTTAAACTTTTCAGTTATGGACTGTTTCGGCTACGAATATATGACAAACCTATGCGCAATTTAAGTGTCTGTAAAGCGACTGTGCGAAAAAAAGTGCCATTGAATGCGTTGTTCCTTACTTTGCTAAAGAAAATTTAGAGAAGTAAGACGGTTCTTAGCACTTATAAAAGATGCTGAAACTATTGAATACTGCGTTTAAAAACTTAAAAATGTAACTTCTGTGTAGTTAGTGCTTGAAAGTAATATTTGAAATTTCTCCTGCAAAATTTTTATTAGAAATATGTATCAGTTAATTTGCGTCAGACGAGTATGGATTTCTTATTCTAATAGCACATTGAAAAACATATTATTCATTGACATATTTATTTCTTTTGGAGAATGAAAAAAAATTTGCTTCATACATTTGTAATAAAATGAGTCAAAAACTGTTGTTGTGCGGAAGCCTATTTTATTTTTATTTATTTATTTGAAATTGAAACCATGGTTCTGCCCAGAACTGTGAAAAAATTTAGTCGTGCAATCTTTTTGAAGCATGTGCACATTACAACTATCATGAATCTACTACCAAAATGCACTTTAACTAATGATAATTGCATATTAATTTATGACTATATATCTTTTTGTTATAATATCCAGAATATATTTTTTAGAACTGGGAAAGAGATTTATATTTAGAATTGAAAGAGTTTATGAATTTCACAAATTTTTTGCATTTTGCAAAATATTTAAGAATTAATTAAAATTTTGCAAAATATTTAAGAATTAAATTTAATTATTGCAAAATATTTAAGAAGAAATATTTATTAATTAATTAAGCAATACTGAAATAAAATACGAAAAGATATTAAAACACAAAGTAAATGGTAACAAATGACCCAAAATATAAAAGAAATTTGCTTTTTTATAATACTTATTTCATCAATTCTTTTATATTTGTCCATAAATTGATTTCTTTCTCAATGTATTTTTTCTCCGAAAGTGAATATCAAATCGTACGATTGGTATCATTGACAGTTACAAGAAAAATATTCCCACATTTGTATTAATTACGGTGGTTTCCCATGTATAATGTGGATATGAGCCAGTTCCGCTTATGAAGTCCTCGTTTGAAGCTTTACTGCTCTTAGGCACAGAGCCGTCAAATACACAAGAGTATTAATTACGAGATTAACATCACTAGAAATGTAAATCACAATAGTAAGCATTGATTGTTATTGATGGCCATTAAAACATATAATATTATGATAATTACCTCAAAAGGTGATGCGCCCACCAACGGCCAAGCAGTAAAATTGCTGAACACTGGTATTTCGGTTCGAATCCCAGCGAACGGGCTGGTTGCATGGACATTTTCGTGATTTTTCCATTGTGTAACATGTATAGAAACCATTTTCTCTTAAACAGTTCTCCATGAAGGCATCCCTCCTTATTCAGATAGCCTTCGAGCGCTTATTCAAGTAAACCAAACCAAAGAGAAATATTTCAAACGAAGCATAGATATTTAATTTAGAATAGTTCTATTTTGTTCTTAGATGTGAAATCATTCGAGTGGACGTGAAGGAAGGATGCCATAAAAACTGCACATAAAATGTTAATAAAATGTGAAAATTGATTTCAAGAAATACGTGCATATATTGGCCTTTTTAGTAAAACCCCAAGCATAAGTACTAACTATTGAATTTAAAAATAAATGGTAATCAGTACCTAATTTAACATAGCTCATCAGTCCTTAGTCATAAATAACGTCCACTAGCAGCCGAGCAGTAACATCACTGAACACTAGTAGTTTGATCTGGAATTGAGTTTTCCCACTTGTAACGTGAATACGAGCCAGTTTTCTTTAAATAGTCTTCCAAGAAGGCATCCCTTCCCATACAGAGAGAGCCCTCCTTTGTTTTAATTAACCATACTCGTAAATAACAAATTGTTTTCCCATCCAAAGTCCTCCATGAAAGTTAAAATTGTCTATTTTTATCTGAGCATCTAATTGTGTCATTTCAAATCTTGATATAGACTAATAATCGGAAATCCTTATTTTCCTTTTTCGAAATTTTTTGCATCACCCAGATCATCATCATATTTTTTCCACCTTCGCAAAATGCTTGTGACGATTTTATAAAAAGCTATTTACATTTTTTCTACTAACAACTATTTTTCATAAATATTTACTATTACCTGCTGAGAATTTTATGTCCCAACCGTTTCGAAATTTGGAAATAAAACACATCTTCATAACAGTAAAATAGTCATAATCAAATATTGTTCAGACCTTTTTATTCGATAATACTTTCAGTAAAACGGAAGTATTTTGCTTAGGGTAAAAATACATTTTCATGCGATTTCATGTACTTTCAGTACTTTATTTTATCAATGCCAAAAAGCGATTTAATCAAACACGATATTATTTGTGAATGATTTTCATATCATGCCAAGGTAGTTTCTCAGTAGTTCGTTTTAGACGAGAAATCAGAAGAATAAAACAAATTTTTCTTTAAGGAAACGCACCTTGTCCTCATATTGCAATAATAAAATGTCCATACTTCACATTCACACAACTAAATGAATTTAGATACAAACACAAAAATGACACATTAGTTTGAGATGGAATTACAAGATTTGATTGAAGTAACTCTTTTTGTGAACTGTTATAATAATTTTAAAAACTACAGTATTTTTAATCAATGCCCACAGCTAAAACAAAAATTATATCAAATTTCTCTGCTTCTACAGACATTGTAAGATACCTGTTTAAGTATTTATTCCATGCTAAAAGAAATTATTTGTAAATTAGATGATGCTGAATTCTTTAAAAGTTGTTCATGGGTTCCGTGCAAATTACATTTGCTTTTGCAGAAGAAAATTTGTTTCGCAAATTTTTCACATACAGAAAGGTTTGTGTTGAAGGCTTTTCAGTTTCAGCATGAAAATAGCCCTCAGGTCGGCAGATGGTACGGCTGGATTTGATGTTTTTATTTATGACCCTCCCATTGTAACATCTTTCTCTAACGATCGGTGTTTCCCAACTACCAATTAAGTGCGACAGGAGGTCGGAGGGAACGACAGTGCAGAATATTCCGTCCTCAACGATTTCGAGGCGGAAAAAGTAAGGCAAAAAAAATCGTTTGAAACACTTTCGGATTCATCAAAACTGGCAAAATAATCCGCGCTTGACGATTTGTAGAGCCATCTTTTAATACGGAAAAATCCGTTCGTAACACTGAGAGGGTTAATTTTGGACTTAATTCTGCGCCTGCAAAAACTTTTTAATTTCTTTTCTCCATCACTAAATTTGAACTGCATTAAAAGTCACTTTTCATTTTTTCGCTTATGGATGTGGTGTTTATTGAATTTTAACGCCTTTCTTTTTATTTTTCGACTGGCCGTTGGCACGTAATTTAGACCTACTGGTGAAAACTTTAGTAGTTGCGTACTAGCTCAAAAAGAAGTCACAAACTCAGTTTTGTGTTAATTGAGCTTTGGGAAAACAAATTATGGCCCAATTTAATACAATATTGCTAAATTTTATTAGCTGATTAAATGATAAGAGTCACATGATCATAGTTTTCAGACTGTAATTAGTTATTTAATTATGCTGATATTAGTTTTTTGATGTTCAATAAATATACTACTTAAGACTCTGCACCTTTATGATATTTCTTATTTGAAATTGTTGCACTGAAATTACACTGTTGCTTTGTAATGTCGTAATCTTTATTCTTTTTTACTACTTTTTAGTCAAACTGGTTTGATTACCCTGACATTATTGTCTATTTATTCATTAATAAAGGTTTTGATTTAAAGCACAGTAGTTACTTATTTTTTCTGAAACATGCCTATTTTATTATTTCAAGATTTAAGTGCACAAATAGGAGTGGCAGAAAATGAAATTTAAAAAATAAATAAAATAAAAAAGGAGTAATCGGTGTACTCAGTACACAAAAAAAAAATTTTGCTGCAAACTAAATTCAGCAAGAAATCAAAATCACACGGCACCATCTGTAAATATTTTCCGAATTGCACCATGAATTTCTCGTCCGTTTGACCCAATTTCTGGTCCAAACGCATTTTCTCTCCCCCCCCTTCTGTAGCAATAGCTAATTTCAAAAGCGCAGCTGTATCTATAGTAGCAATTTAAAGTAAAATAGTCATCCATTATTTTGACTATTTGACAAGACAGTAAGCTTTGTTTACAAATCGTAGACAGTGTGACGCTGTAGAGGGCGGGAACACTTCCTTTCACAGTGATTGGCTGAGTGAATTCCTGTACTAACGAGAAAATTGTTCCGTGTGACAGGCGAGCTATCTCAGATATTGTCGGCCAGCGAAGTCAGCCGAGGAAATCGCTATGTGTAGATGGGCCTTAAGAGTTTTCGTTATATATCTGAAACTTCAGCACAAATTGGAGATGCAAAGAAATAATTTTAATTTACTACAATAAAATTTTTATACAATAGATGCAATGCCCAAGATCCATGCGAGCTTTGCGCTCTAAATGATTCCAAGCATTTGAACTACATATTAAGGTATAATGGTAAACTTCAATACAGCAAAAAATTTGTTATACATAAAAATGTCAGCAAATAATAGGAGCAGTGTATAAATGTTTCTATTCATACCTAATTATCTTTCAGAATCTCATACAGTCTTCTTTAGTTCAAAATTTGCATGAAAATTTACCTGATAAAGCAAAAATTTCCTTTCGGCAATTGAAAAAGTTATTTGTATGAGACAATGTTAAAGAAAATAGCAGAACTAATTAAATTTCAAGGGAAAATCCTGATATTTAATTAGATCAGCTAATTTTGCTAATGTTTTAAAATTGGGTATGCGTCTGGAGTAAACTTAATTACATATAAATTCATTATACTCGTTATATAGTAAAATACGTAAGGTTTGAGGGCAGTTTAGTAGTTCTCTGTTCTGCAAGAAAGAGTATATCTGAAGGAAATATATAAAGCAAATAAACTTCTATAAAAGGGAAAAGAGGTAGCTATTAAATGCCAACAAAAACTAGGTAAGAACAACAAGAAACTTTTAAAAAAGGGGAGAAAAGAAAGGGTGGAAATAAAACAAGTAATTTTAAATAGTCTTTTTACATAATTTTGCAAAAATGCATGTCAGTCAAAAGATTTTAGTATGGTAGAAAATAAAAGCACTTCAATTAATAACTTGCCTTCCTCACAAAAGCAGCTCTAATAGCTTTGTCAGTAAACCCTGTCCATCCTGGTAATCTATCATCCTTATAAGAAACATTTGAATCTGCTGGAATAAGCATGGGGACTGGTCTTGGAGGTGGACCATAAGGACCCAAATTTCCTGAAGAAAGAAAGAAAAAAAAAAGATGGAAGGACAGAAATTTACCATATAATACAAACTATTGCAATCTAATTTTTTATAAGAACTTCAATCAAACAAGCACGTATAATTTAATTTTGATACACATAATTAATTTTTAACAAACTGTAAAGCCACAAGTATTTGATTACATATGAAAAATATCACAATTAAATTCTTCATTATTATTAGCCGATAGGTACACTGTCATTTCATTATTATTAGCAGGTAGGTACACTGTCACTTTATTATTATTAGCAGGTAGGTACACTGTCTGATTACATTTGACGAAATTTAATATTTCTAAATTCATGCAACAGTGTCCTTCACAATCAAAGAAAGCACAGGTGTGTGCAGCCTTTTCCAATAGAGATCAGCTTCATACGCATTAAAAGTAAAGTCTAAGTTAAGTTTTCCTGCCAACAAGTTTTTAAAATATAATCTCTGAAAATTCATTTAATTAACATATCACTAGATGTTCTAATATTGAAGAACTTTTTACATTTACAAAACCCACTTTAATTTTAAAATTATGCTTTATCCTTAAAATTATTACCAATATCCTTTTCAGAATTTGACTTTTTAACTAAGGATGGTCTTCCAACATCTTTAAACACTAAGTATCCTGTACAGAAGATTACCATGGTCAAACTATGGGATGACAACTTTTTATTTTTTTAACACTTATTATAACCAGCTGTTTAAAAGGTTTTAGTATTAATATTAATCTCAATTAGGAATACCACTTTTTGGTCTTCAGTTTTTCCTTTCCCACTTGTTGATCTTATCCACTAGTTGATCTTTACTTTTATCTTGCTTACGCATTTAAGCAAGACACATATGATGCAAGTTCACTTTTTTTTAATTTCTGATAAAGCTTTCATTTTTGTTTCAATTGATAGCAATTTACATCATTTTAGGTGCACCTGATAATGATCATTCTGAGCAATTTTTGATTAATATCATTAAAAACATGTTAAAAAAATAAGATGGATGGCAGATATTCACAAAAATTACAAAAATCCAGGAAAATATCTTGATTTCATTCTAGGGACACGTAAGATGGAAGTTCCCACTTTTTACACCAGTGGTTTCTCATATGTATTGTGGGGCTTATGAACTTAACATCAATATGTATTTTCAATTCAAACTTCCCTCCCCCCAATTTTTAGTACATGCATATTTTATCATGCATATATTAAATATCCAGGACAATCTTTGTTTGTGCGGAAGTTAAACTTCAAGCAGTTTTATTTTTTTCAGATCGAGTATAAAATTTTCAAAGGCTTATACAAATATAAGTATAGGAACAGAGAGACTGCATTAAAAGTTAAATTTCAATGATTGTCTAAAATTATTTATTTTAAATATCCAAAACATAAGTATTTTCATCATTTAAAACACTTTTGTAATTATCTATGACCAAGGACTGTGAAAATTAAGGCCATGTAAAAACTTTTATGCCGGGTAAAAAAAAGGGGGTATATATACATATATATGTTGGCACTGCCGATTCCAATAAAAAATTACAGGTGCAGAGCTAGATGTTACAGTAGTCCCACATACAAAATTGTAACATTCTACGACTAATGAATTTTGAGTTATGCGAGATACATACAGATGTTATGAAAAAATACATTTTCAATCCATTTTACAATTGATTTTGGAATAAAGAGTCCTTTATTCTGTCCATATGCACAGACATCAGGCCAAAAAATTAGTCAAACTGGAAAAATGGATTCGGAAAATGTCAAAATGGACATTTCCATTGAAACCTGAAAAACCAAAAATTTTCACGATTACAATACTTTACTTCATACAAGGAAATATGAACACTGGGGCATTATGCATTCAGATTTAAATCGTAGTTTTAAAGATACTACTAAAGAAAGCTCAGAAACTCCAAATCCTACCCTTTTTAGTTACAGTAAAACAAAAGCAGTATTGCTGCACATACTGTTAATAAATATTTTCATAAATTTTGCACATATGTAAATAATTTTAGTGAAATTATATGCTAAACTATAGTTTTTTTTTTTTGTTTTTTTTTTCTTTTTTTCCATAATGTACCATGAAAAGCTGCTCTGCCAGAAAAATAAAGAATACAGGGAAAGTCTGTTTAACATTGAGTAAGTGGTTACCTCGCTAAATTAGTCCATTCAAAATCAAAATTGATGGAAAGTTAAATGTAAAAATCATATTTGGGTGAGCCACCTAACATCACATGGCATATGTAGCAGATATTACTGACTCTTCCATATTCGGATTAGACAAAAGAAATGCAATTTTTCTTTGGACTTTTTAAGAATAAAGAGCTGCATTATGATTTTGCTTTGACTATCGCTAGTGTAATGAGGTTATGAAGAAATACATTTACCCTCTACCTCTGGAATTGATGACATTCTGGACACTCTTTCTGGAAGCAAGTGGTTTTTGACACTTGATTTAAAGTGGATACTAGCAGGTAGATACATCCTGATGACCAAGAGAAGATGGCTTTTACTACCGAGCAAGGATTTGGCAGTTCAAGGTGATGTCGTTTGAAATATGTAATGTCCTGGGAACATTCAAATATCTCAGGAAGACTGTGACAGGTCTTTCCTATGAAGCACGTCTGATATACAGTCAAAAGTCGTTAATCCAGACTCATCGGAACTTCGGCGATTCTGGATTATCGATTTTTCCGGATTATAGATCATCAGCTTAGATCTGGTAAGATGGCATGCAGAAATTATAAAATTAAAAATATGAAACCGTAATTTATGAAATAAAGAACAATTATGATCTAAAGGGTATCAAAATTTACACACAAAAAAAAAAGCTTAATATTTATTTGTCTACTTTATTAAACATTTCTTTCAATGTAAGTTGTTTAAGTTGCTTCGTTTTTTATGTGATAATACATTCTCTTTAATTCTATAAACAGACATAATTTCTTGTTCAGTTACAAAGTTCCCCTGTTCAAGTCCTATAATTGATGTGTTGAGAATGCCGATTAATTTGTCAATCGAAATTTTTTCATTTTCAATAACCTCTGTCACTTTCTTCGCTATCAGAAGCGAATTATAATGACGAGGAATTTGATTTAAATAATATTAGTATAGACGGAGTACATTGAGATGAAGATGAGAAGACGGAGTACATTGAGATGAAATACTACATTTAGTAAGGAATTATAAGGCCAGTAAAATAAAAATATCTGCCCTGAAGATAAGGATAGTGCTGATAGATCAACTTCCAATTCATTGCATAATGCGGCGTTAAAGATAAACAAAGTTTAGATAAACAAACGTTGAAGTTTAGATAAACAAAGGATATGCCTTTATCCATTTTTTGCAGCAATTCCACTTTTTGTTTAATGGACTTTGAAACACTCCTTTACATATTAGTAAATATATATCAGAAATTCTATTTGACATAATCAAAAGTTCAAGCTTACTTTTATAAAATTGCTCTAACAGTCTGCAAAAAATAATAAGCCAAATCCAATTCGAAGATTAAAGAACAACGCAATCTGCAACATTAACTGAATTGGATAACTTTAGCTTAGCATATACCGTCTGTTATACATTAAACGCACATTCGTAAACGTATTTTGCACACGCGCACACGCATATTCGTAGCCATAAATAAAAGTCTTACGCGGACGCATGCGCAGAAAGTTTGTAGCTTTGAGGTCCGGATTATGGGTGTCCAAATTAACAACTTTTGACTGTACCTGGATGACAAGTTGTTGGGAAAATTTTGAAGAGCATTTGGAAAATATTAGGATTTTGTTTCAGAAACTGAAGGAAGCATATCTAATCCTAAGTCCTGCCAAATGTATATTGTTCACACAGGAATTGATTTACCTCTGACATGTCCTCTCTGCCGAAGGTGTGTGCACTATTCAGAAAACTTATCAGCAGTTAAGGATTGGAGATGCCCTGAAAATGTCCATCAGATGAGAAGTTTCCTGGATTTTCTGGGCATCTACTACAGGAGATTTGTGGATTTCCAATCCATTGAAAGACCCCGTCGGTAACTGACAGAAAACAAACAAAAGTTCTTGCGGGCAAAATAATGTTAGGATGCATATAACAAACAGAAGGAGGATTTAACATCTGCAGCAATCCTGACGCATTCTCAGCTCGACAAACCATTTATTTTTGACATGGATGCGAGCAATGAGAGTGTAATGCAGTTTGTCCCACAAAAGAAACCGTCAAGAACGTGTCCTATCCAATTGGAGAACGTGTCATCAGGAACTGAATCGTCAGGAAAGAGTTGCTTGCCAGACTTAAAGCCGTAGAACATTTCCATCATTATTTCTACGTTCCTGCTCTGCACAGATCATGCATCGTTGATATGGCTATTAAATTTCAAGAATCCTGAAGCCAAATGCCCCAGTGGATACATTTCCAGGACTCCAGGAATATGATATCACTATCCGTCAATGGAAGGGATCGTCACATAGAAATGCCAATGCCCTGTCTAGAAGATTCCACCCAGAAAGCTGCTGATATTGTTGCAGAGTTGAAGCAAAATACGAGATGAATCCAGTCAATGCCAAGTTATAACTTGAATATTGGCTGACCCATCATCTGTGGCATGTAGCAATAGTAACTGACAAACAGAGAAGAAACACTCATGACTCATTTTCTCATCTTCCTCACCTCAAAGAAGGCTGTATTTTAAGTCAATTAACACTGATACTATGCGTGATTTCTGAAATAAATTTGGCTTTGATATCCCTTATCCTTCTTTGTGCTGCTTTTGGATAGTCATCAGTGTAAATTAAGTATGCAACTGAATAATTTAATGCATTTATCAGAAAACATAATGCAACAATTAAGAATATTATGAAAATTTACTTCACTTATAAAAAACACCAAACTCTGGAAAAGACTGCTCATTTAGCAGCAGAAATTTACAATAGCCACATCATCCACAATTAATAATACTCTTTTGATATTCCAAAATAAAACTGAGGAGCTTAGAATGATCCGTAACTGAATCACACTGTGAAAATAAACTTAATTAACTCTCTGACTGGTGGCTTAACTTAAATTGCCAATTTGGCATCGCCTTATTACTTGAGTAAAGGACGAAACACCTTCATATTTATTTCTTAATTATTGTTCTTTGAACGGGAGTTGGATTGTTTCCCTTGAAAAATCAACTAATTTCCGATCAATGGCAATGATTACTTGCTTTTAATTTAATTTCTTTTTACAATTGAAATTTTGTTATTCATGATTTATTTCATGTCCCCGTTAAACATTTTTAACAATTTACATTCAAGTTACTTTAAAACAATTTTCGGAATTAAACTTACTAACTATGTATTCACTCTTTTTAGATAATTCTACTAAAATTAATTTTAGGAGATAATATAATCAATATTTCTTTAATAAATAAATTATTATTAACTTACTTTGCAGCTATTGCAGAAGTAGTAGAATAACTTGATTTTGCACTAAGTGAATTTAAGATCATACAACATTTGATATGCTAAACGTCATTCCACTAGATGACAAACTTGCAAATTTAACGCCATGCCTACTACAGGCAACACCAAAAAACAGTTTCTATGAAAAACATTTAACTGTATTTACATGATTACCTGCGGCACCTGACACATTAAACATATAGGACAGACTAAAAACAATCTTAACTTTCGAATCAATAACCACAGAGCTCACATTAAGAAATTCAATGCACAAAAAAATAGCACTAAAATAAGTACACCTTCACAAAACAATACAGCAGAATTAGAGCACTTTAAACAACATGACTTCAACTATATTCACTTCAGAACATACATATAATACCCAATCACAAAGCATGAATTTTTCAGGAATCACTCTATATACTAAAACAACGTTCACTTTATCCCTATGTACTTAACACTTATATACATAGTCACAGAGTTACTTCTAATAAATCCATTTTCAGCCAATTTAAGCTTTACAGCAACAAAACGCAAAGAGGCAAAAGAGGAAGCAAATTAAAAAATAATACGAGATTTTTACCCACTTTGGATACAATTGCATTGGATAAACAATGGAAATGTTTTTTTGACTCGGAAAACTTCCCCAAGAAACTTCAACTGGTTACACTCTTGTACTAATAAATTCCTTATCAAACTAAAAAAATTAATTCATGAGAGCTACAATGAAATAAAAATCATTAACAACATGGTTCTCAATTTTTGTATATTCAGACTTTCTAATTGTCTGGCTCAACACAAAATTTATTTTAAAGTCAATTTTCTGCATCCGCAGTTTGACAATATCCAATTCTCTAGAATCATCAATGATTGTAAAGTTTACTTCCCAGCTGTAGACACCATACCAATAGTTGCATTTAAGTATCAAAGGACCTTAAGCAACTTGCTAACTAACCACAATGAAATAGATGAGTCAGCAGAATGGCATTGCACGTCACGAGTTTACAGTACTTACGTAGATTCTCATCACCAACACATAATTACTGGCAACCTGAATATCATACAAAACCATCAACTTAAAACACTACTGAGTTATGGTGCAAAATTTAGACCAGTCAGACGCATAATTAAAAATTACTGTTGCAAGACTTTTGAAAACAACATCAAAAAACTTATAGTTAAAGCAAGCTATCAACTGAATTTACCTATAGATACATTTTTAAAATGGAAAGATGAAATTCTTCAACATATATCCACCGAAATCAATCACCTCAAGTTTAAAAGTACATTGAATTCGTCGCAACTTACATCAGATATTAAAAATTTAAAAAA
Source organism: Stegodyphus dumicola (assembly GCF_044657685.1). Classification (NCBI taxonomy): domain Eukaryota; kingdom Metazoa; phylum Arthropoda; class Arachnida; order Araneae; family Eresidae; genus Stegodyphus; species Stegodyphus dumicola. The sequence continues at coordinate 81,362,211 of NC_140768.1, read as the reverse complement.
CTTTTTAGTATTACAAAAATAGATAAAGCAAATAATAACTTTAGCATTATATGAAAAGAATTCTACTCAGAAATTATTCATAAAGAACTTTTCAACGCAACTACTTATCAATTAGCAAACCTTACGGAAAGATCTATAATAAACAGAATTAAAACTTTTCATAAAAAGCTAAATATTACTTTAAATCCAAGCTACAACAACAGATTTACTAACCTCTATGCACTTCCCAAATTCTATAAAACACCATTAAAATTCATATTTATAGCAAATGGAACTAATAATTACAAGAAAAATGTGGACTAATTTTTTTCAATTCAACTTTAAAAAATTCTGTAAATTTATTTTCAACAACTGTAACACTAATCATAACTATTGCTGGATCATCCATAACAACACTCCTGTCATTAATGCCATTCAAATAATTAACATACAGAACATTCACTGCTATGACTTTGAAAACTTATATACCTCACTTCCTTAAGAAGAAATTTATACTAGTCTACTAGATCTGCCTAAACTCTTCTCTGACATGCTCACGATTATGAATCTTAATAAATGGAAAACCGACCTAAAATGCACACTTTTTCATAACTACATTAAATTTCAAAATCGACTTTTTAAACAAGTCAGAGGTCTTCCAATGGGGTCCCATTCCAGTACCTCTGTAATATCTTTTTATTTATCAAAGACTTTAACTTCCAAAAAAATCTACAAGAACAAGAATTAAATTACTACAAGAACACTTACAGATATATAGATGATCTTATTACAATTAATAATTTAATAAGATTGAATACTCCGAGATTTATCCAAATTGCCTTACACTTAATAAAACTAATAATTCACAAAATAGCATAGAATATATCTTCAAACCATTAACTACAAAAAAATTTTACTTTTTGACAAAGCAAGAAACTTCAGTTTCAATACTAACAAATTAATAAATTGGAATTCCAACATATCCAAAAAATTAATTAACAATACAATAATAAATAAAATACAACGTATTAAAAATATCTGCATAGATACGATAGATCTACAATGCGAAATTTTGCTCCTTATTAAAATTCTCAAAAATAATTTAATACCTAATCAATTTATTAACCATTGCCTTAAAAGAGCAGGCATTAAATACTCACTCAAATCATTTAACTGATAGAGCTATGATAATTTGTTCCTAAACCTGAGAAGGCGTATAAGTTGGATGACTATCAGTTGAAGGACTTGTACATAGTGTAATTACAAAGCTGTATATAATGTAAAAAGCTAATTGTCTTCAGACTTATGCTGTTACTACGCTGTTACTAAAAAAATGGGCCTATTTCATAATCTTTAGTCTGTCAAATAGCTCTTTGACAGTGAAAATTCCTTTTTTCCTTTTCTTAATTTCTTCCTCATTGCAGCACGACAATTAGCCAGAAATTAATTTCCATTCACTAGTATATTTAAAATTTTAACAGACGGTTTCACTCACATAAGGACTCCACAACATACGTCCCTCAAGCATTAATAGTCACTCCCTCTACCATAAATTACTTCACACAAGTTTCACCGCCTGAAATAATTCAAAGTCCCCGCTGCAGATAAAGAATTTCGGACACACAACCCTTCTGAGTAAGACGCGAAGACAACACTTTGCCGACTTCCCACTAAAAAGAACATAAGTTAATTAATGCTTTTTATGGCCTTTTATATTTTCATGTACACGGCTCAAAAAAAAAAAAAAATGGGACAGTCCTATATCTCCCGATCTACTGGGCCGATTGACACAATTCAAATTGCGTTCTTCATGTCTCGAAAGCGCGACTTAGGATATATATTAGATTTATATATAGCACTATTCTAACATAGGTATTTTGACACAAAATAGGACTTTTTCTGAAATAACATACCAATTTTTTTACATATTTCGATTTTACGACTCAAATTACACCTAAATATGAAATTTTGGAGCGAAATTTACGGAGAAATTCACAAATTTATGTTGGCACATTTTTGTCAGTTTGCGCCAAGAATAGTTCACTTGGCGAACTTCTTAATATATGGCAACCTAGTTTCCTTTTCTGTGAGAGGAAAAAAAAGTCACCATCGTTCCTTTTTTCCAAATAATATTCTTTATATTATACTTTTAATTATAACTTATTATTTTAAGTAATTTTTTCTTTTTCGAATTTCATTTTAATTGTTTAAGTTGCATGGTTTTTACGAATAACTGCTTTAAAATTTTCTATTTACCTATTCGAACTGCGTAAATAATGGTGCAGCATTTATTTTTTTTTTTCAAATAGTTTTCTTTATATATATTTTTTGTCATAGTTATTATTTTAGGTAATTTTTAAATTCTTATACTTTTATTTTAATTGTTTGTGTTGCATTGTTTCTTCAGATAATTGTTTTAAAATTTTCTATTTATTCCTTTGAATTGAGCATTTTTAATATATTTAATAATATAAATTTTCCAGAATTTGATTTTATTTATTTGAATTGCGTTTCTTTCGGAGGAATACTTTGTAACCCAGACTACGATGCGTTTGAAAACTGCATATATTAAAAGAGAAAATACAGTAAAGCACAGTTAACACGCCTTTCAATGTTCCGTTCAGAAAATATATATATATATAAATAAGAGAGACATTTAACTTAGGATTGCAACATTTTAACTTAGGATGACTTGCATACACTGCTTTAAATAGTTTTATCATTGTGCCCATTGCTTTACACAATTTTATCCTACATTTGGCTTCTTAAATGTTATTCATATTTTAGTCAAATATTTTATTTTTGAAATCGTAAGAATCAAATATCATAAGATTAAAAAGTTTTAAATTTAAAAAAAAATACAAATACTAAATTTTACCCAAAAATTTATTTTTTCTTCTCTTTTTCTTCAGGCATTCTACTGTATTCTTGCTCTTTTTCTTTAGGCATTCCGCAAGTATATTAAAAAGTATCCAACTTTTCGAAATATCTTGATATTTCTGACAATCATTTTAAATAAAGTTATCGCCTTCCATTTCATAAAGGCCCACAAACGGCCGAGCGGTAAAGTCGCTGAACACTGGTAGTTCACTCCGAGGTTTGAATCCTGGTAAACGGGCTGGTTGCATGGGCGTTTTCATGTATTTTCTCAGTGTACCATGTATGCCAGCTGGTTTCCCTTAGAAAGTTCTTCACAAAGGCATCCTTCCTTTTAGGCAGATAGCCCTGCTTTGACGTAACTTAATAATCCAATTCAATCCATTTCATCAATATTTGGTCAGAACCTTTATCAGTCTTTAGAGGCTAAACATTTTGAAGGTATGAGATGAAAGGGAAGACTGGTTTCATCAAGAGGTTTTGGTTTATTTAATTATGACAAAGCACACTAGGGCTATCTGTCTAAGGGGAGGGATGCTTCATGGAGGACTTTCTAAGGGAAACTGGCTCGCATACCCGTTACACATGGGGAAAACCACGAAAATGCCCATGCAGCCAGCCCGTTTGCGGGATTCGGACCTCGGGCAGAACTACCAGCGTTCAGCGACTTTACCGCTCAGCCGCTGTTTCATCAAGAGGAAAAAAAAAAAAAAAAACATCTTTAGGTGACATCCACATACATCACTGGATAAACTCCTGAATCTTCAAATAATTCGAATGAGAAAATCATGGGATTCTCCATTTATGATACGATATGATGTTCTATAACGTAATTTAAATTTATACAACCATATAGTCTAAAACCAGTCGCTCTTCACTTTAATCTGCAATGTTATCGTTTTTATCTTCTCTTTTAACCACAAGCTCAATTGATGGTATTTGCTGGTGTACAAAGTGTGTTTTTTTCTTTTGTTTTTTCTTTCTCCAAGTGATTTTTCTTTTAACACCTAAATTCTTTGAAATATCCTGAAAGTATTTTCAAAATCGTCCAACTTTTTGAAACATCTTGGTATGTCTGACAGCCAAATTTCCCTGCAAATTTTTGCTTATTTTTCTCCCTAATTTTCTTCTTTCCTTCTACAGTTATTTTCAGTGCACACACAAGAAAATTAAGATTTTTCGATTGCTAGACTTACATAAATTTTGCATTCTTGTCAATTTTTAAAAATATCAATTACATAAATTGTGTTTCAGCTGAAGACAGCTTTTCATTTTCTAGTCATTTTAACTATAAATAAAGTTTAAAGCGAAGTCCAAAGGATAAATATTTTAATTAAAATATTTTTGCTAAATGACAAAGAAATCAAACAGTCCAGCAGGGTTTATTCTGTACCACCGAATGACCCGATTCTTATATCGGCTGAAACAATCTAAATCATATTAAAGATCATGTTTTTTTTATACAATCTATAACGCGAGAGAAAAATTAGCTTCTTAAAACATTCTTTCTAAGAGGATTGATATAAAAGATTATATTTATATATATATTTTTAAAGCTGGGACTTGAACCAAACTGTCAAATTTTTAAAGTGTAATTTATATGGTGGTTACAATTAAAGTTTCAATTTGAAATGGTCATAAAAGGAAAATTACCGTACCAAATGTTATGAAACTTGGAAATCGTGTAAAGGAGGTTATGGGAATTTATTTTCTGTGGAAAAAAAAAAAAAAAAAAAAAAGAGTTCAAAAACCACTTAGTTAGAACCTTAGTTCACCAGGGGAAAAATGGCACTGTATACAAGATTGATAAATAAAATAAGACACGAAAACATCTGTTTAAAATAAGTTTAATACTTTCCGAAGCATGTTACAAAGCATGTTCAACGTAGCGTCCAGCATTTTTCGAGAGCAAGTTAAATCCGGTTACTGCATTCTTAACAGCAGTTCTTAGCATATCAGGAGGAATGTTATGGACATTTTTCATTTCTGCCAAATTGTTTAGAATATCACCATAAACAGTGCTTTTGAGATAACCCCATAGCCAAAAGTCACAGAGATTGAGGTCTGGTGGGAAGAGGGGAATTGTCGGCCTATAAGACGTTCATTCGTGAAATGTTTCCTAAGTAACTGTGCGACACACGTGAGGTGGGGCCCAGCCCTGCATAAAAATCGTAGTATCTAAAATGCCATGTTACTGCAGTTCCATGCATTTCATGTATCACGAAACATTTTAACATTGACTCTAAGTGAGCTGCAATCACAGTGGTCCAGCTGTCGCCTGCTCTTCAGAGAAAAATGGTTCAGTTATAAAACTAGCTGTCATTGAACACTAAACGGTGGGGAATGACTGCTATGCAATCGAATGCAGTAGGAGAATGCAATGGAACTAGATAGATAACATGAGGGATTTCTTTGGCCCAAATTGATTAAAAGCGTTTTGAATCAGTATCTTCATGTTTTAGGGCCGAATTCAGGCTTCAAAAATTACAAATTAGCAATCTGTAAGAAAACGATTTCCAGATTGTATGGACTTGTGCAAATGATTTGTGATCTCACATTTTCTAATCGCTAATTCGTGGTTTTCACTGACGAATTTCTCACTTATACGGATGGCGCACTCAACGTTTATCGAATTTAATGCCTTTAAATGGTAATTTAATTTTCAAAATTTTTTAAGGGTATACAACATATTAAACCCGTGTAACAAAAGTTTAAGTTAGATTCCGACCCATATTTCGTTTAAAAATATTGCATACAGCGCCATTTCCCCCCTAGTGGTGAGGTTTGGAACTTCCTTTTTTTCGTGGAAAATAAATTCCTATGACCTCCTTTACACGATTATTAGGTTTGATAACATTTGATCCAGTAGTTTTTGTTTTATGACTGTTTCAATGTGGAACTTTAATTATAACCACTCCGTATATTTTTAAATTTTCATTTGAAACTATGCGTTATATGTATACCATATGTAAATTTTTCGCTTTTATGGAATAAAGAATCGAAGCAAATATACTTAGGATAATGGACCAAAACTGAAAAAATTTCCCCTCCCTTCGAAAATAAAATTTTGAAATTCGACCTTGAATTTATTGGGTTATCGAAATATTTAATTTGACTTATCTTCTGTCCTAGTTCCGACAACAATTCCGAATTACTTAAGCTGAAGTAAAAGATTTAGTACATATTCACTGTATGTTAGTAAAGTAATCAGAGTGTAATAAAAATAGATTATAGAATTTACGTTGATGCAACTTTTTGTCTGACTGCACAACATGTAATGGAAGAGAAGGCTTGTAGAGATCTGTTTTTACATGCCTCTAAAAGTAGATGTCATACTCCTTTTATCTCTTCAATATCAAAAAACTTTCCTTTGAGAGGCAACTTTAATTTTTGGTAAAGAAAAAAAATCACAAGAAGACAAATTTGAAAAACATGCAGGACGATTGAGTACACATACTTATTTTCGGAACACAAGCGGTTCTCCGACTGGTTATTGAATAATGAAAAGACACATTATCATGGAATACAAAACATTTGGAATACGTTGTCTGACTGAAAACGTAAGATTAAAAGTCATCTGCTTAATTCACAGCCATTTACAAGTCAACTATTGGGGCAATTGCAGAATCGTTTTGATCCTGAGCTTCTAAGACAAACCTTATATCACTGGATTTAAACACTTCTTTAATCTTCCGAGAACGTTCCTTCTTTAGCTCATACTCCAAGAATATTAAGTGAATACAATTATTGCAAAAGAAATTGAATATTCATTTGCACTACGGCTTGGTAGTTTACTAACCGAGTTAACAAAACTTAAATTCTGCTTTTTGTGTCTAAGTATACAACAATATTTTAAATATTTACAAATAAAATATTAAATTGGAGATTTAATTGGAGCCTCACCAGTTGCCTAGCATTTGAAGATTGTTAAATACTAATTGTTTGTTGCGAAGTCTAACCCAGGCTACATGGTTGGTTTTCGTAGTTTTCTAGGTTCTCTTTACAAAGTTCTCTATGAAATCATGTTAACCAAATAGCTCCCATGTTCTTTCTATGTTCAAATAACCAACTAACCTAGTTTAAGCGCGAATTCCAAATGAAGTTACCAGCAAAACCCGAATATTTATTAAAAATCATGTAGCTTGCCAATCAGGAGTAACATGAAAGATGCGGCGCCAATAATTGAATTCCTGCTACGGTACGCTGTTTTTAAACTTAGATGGTCGTTCTTTAATTAAATAGCCCACCAATGGCCGAGCGGTAAAGACGCCGAGCACTGGTAGTTCGGTCTGAAGTTCGAATCCTGTGAACGGGCTGGCTGCATGGACGTTTTCGTGGTTTTCCCCCATGTGTAACGTGTATCAGTTTACCTTAGAAAGTCCTCCACGAAGGCATCCCTCCCTTTAGGCAGATAGCCCTCATTTGTTTTGCCATAATTAAAAATCCAATCCAATCCTTAATTAAATATAATTGATTTTTAACTTCTACTAGAGCTGACGGTAAAAATTGAAGTGCAAATAAATAATATTGTGTGCAATCTTGATTAATATAAAATTAAAAATTTTGCGTAGAAAAATATTTGCATTCAGACAAAGTTTTTTGAAATATTTGCAATTACTTTATACGAGGGCCATCCAGGAAGTAGATTACGTTTCCGTCTGTGTCCGCTAGGGGCGGGGCTAGCGCGGCCATCTTGGGGTCAGAGCGTTGCGCAGCTCAGTCTGCATCTAGCCGTGCTAGTGAGAGGTTCGTGCTGTGCTCCGTTCAGATACTGTGACGGTTTGAAATGTCTGCGTTAATTGAAAATCCCGCGAGCTGCGAGGTGCGCTCAGTAATAAGGTTTCTGACTGCAAAAAACTGTAAACCGATAGAAATCTATCGGCAGCTTCGTGAAGTGTATGGGGACAACATTATCACTGAAGGTGGAGTGCGTCAGTGGGTCATAAGATTTCAAAATGGCCGAACCAATGTTCACGACGAAGATCGAAGTGGGAGACCCAGCATAGTGACCGCCGAACTTCTCGAAAAAGTCGATGCTAAGTCCGTGAAAATCGAAATTTCACAATAACGGAACTTTCTTTGAGTTTTCCACAAATTTCGCGAAGTTTGTTGCACGAAATCATCAGCGAAAAGCTTGGTTACCACAAGTTTTGTGCAAGATGGATTCCAAAAATCTTGACAGAGGACCACAAAAATCAGCGAATGGCTGCAGCGTTGAACTTTTTGGACGCTTACCATAAGGATGGTGACTCTTTACTCGATCGCATCGTTACTGGTGACGAAACATGGGTGAAACATGTGAACTGTGAAACGAAATTGCAATCAATGCAGTGGGGGCACACAAGTTCTCCCCAAAAACCCAAGAAATGCATGCAAACAATGTCGGCAAGGAAGATGATGGCGACTGTTTTTTGGGACAGAAAAGGTGTAATTTTGGTGGACTTCCTGGAAAGAGGCACTACAATAAACTCTCAAAGGTATTGCCAAACTCTCCAAAAACTCAGAAGAGCAATTCAAAACAAGCGCAGAGGAATGTTGAGCTCTAAGATCTTGTTGATTCACGACAACGCCCGGCCCCACACGGCAAATGTCACTCGTAAAGTTCTTGAATCTTTTAAGTGGGAGTTGTTTCCTCATCCGCCGTACAGTCCCGACCTGGCACCGAGCGACTTCCACCTATTCCCAGCAATGAAGAAGTGGCTGGCTATGCAGCGTTTTGATGACGACGCACAGCTGCAAGAAGAGGTAATGAAGTGGTTGAAGGCGCAGGCGGCCGAATTTTTCGACGAAGGAATTTCCAAGCTCGTACATCGCTACGATAAATGCCTTAATTTGTATGGTGACTATGTAGAAAAGTAGTATTTGAGTGTGGCTTTCATCTGTATATAATAAAATTTGTTTCCTATACTTTGTTTATTTTTTTATTCCAAAACGTAATCTACTTTCTGGATAGCCCTCGTAAGTAGGATTTATTAATAATCGTAATAATTACTTATTATATTACTGATGATTAGGATTCAGTTCTTGACAATTACATTCTAAATTAGAATTTTAAGGATATAATGAAAATACGCTATGCACAAAAATACATTTTAGGATAAAAAATGAGCTGATTTTTTATGTGTTAAAACTTCTTAAATTCATTTAATATACATCGTATCCTCGTTGTTAATTGAATTCAGAATGTTGTGTGTTGTTTATATAATTATTCTTACTTGTCCACAGAAGCTGCTGACTTATCCAGCCATTAAGTAGCTGCAAATCATTTCTACATAACCATTGAACTTCCACTAATTCAGTCTCTAGAGGGTTGTATATTTATATCATAATTTGACTTATATAAATGATTATTCTAAATCTTATGTTTCTATAAAAATATACTGTGCTTTAAAAATGTGGATGATAGTATCAGCCGCTCTTTCATCCACTTCAAAAGCAACAGTTTGTTTAGAAATAAATTATGCACTTAATGTCATAAAATATTTTTATAAAATTCAAATAAACATTAAACAAAAATTCTTAGTTTTAGACAATTGGGTTTAAACGAAGTAAAGTAGCAGACGATAAAACGCCAAAGATAAAAATTTACTCTTAGAAAAATGTACTCTTGTTTTTTTAAAAAAAGGAAGAAAGAGAGAAATTTAAAAAAAAAATTGTTAAAAATTTGAATAATATCATCTATAATTTAAAAAAATAGATTTTCATATAGTATTAATAAATATTTATTACGCCTTATCGAGGGAAAAAAAATTCATATAATTAATTCTCCGTAAAATTTTACTTGAAATTTAAGGTTAAAAATAGCTGTGGCAATTCAGTGTAACAAAAATCCATAGACCACATTTGGCGTTATTATCGCTCAAAAAAAAAGATGCCAAATTTCAAAACGCGAAAATATGTAAATTCGTGTATATCTTAGAAAATTTTGAATAAAAAAGTCTAATTTTTTGCAGATATGCTTAAAAATACACCTTTATGATGATGGTAAAAATTTCATAGGTTATAATTCAAAATTGTTTTCGAAAAATTTATAAAAATTATTTAAAAATAGAAATTTTAAAAATAAAACACAAAAAATGGGTAAATTTGTTTGGAATGAACCTAAATTTCGAAATGTGAGAGAAAAAAATCAAAAAAGTTTAATAAAAAAAGAGATATTAATAAATATTTGCCAAATTCAATTAACATTGAGGAGCTAAAATTTTGAGAGCTAATATTTTAAAAACTAGTCGCACAATTTTTACAAAACTTGGTATTCTGGCATAATTTGAGTCGTAGAATCGAAATATGGAAAAAAAAATTGGTACGTTATTTCAGAAAAAGTCCGATTTTGTGTCAAAATACCTATGTTAGAATAGTGCTATATATAAATCTAATATATATCCCAAGCCGCGCTTTCGAGACATGAAAAACGCAGTTTGAATTTTGTCAATCGGCCCAGTAGAACGGGAAATATAGCACTGTCTCTTTTTTTTTTTTTTTTTTGGAGCAGTGTACATTCCCTTTTCTTATCATATATATTTTAAATTTAAATTTTTATTTTTTGATTTGTTTTTGCAAAGACTGCTTTATATTTCTTATATTTTGTGATATTCTAATGTTTATTTCAATCACTTTGTGTTCTATTTCGTAATGCCAATTTCCAATGTTTAATTTTTTACAAATAGTTTTGAATTAAAATGCATAAACACGAAGGTGTTGGGGGACAATTACTCAAGTAATTTATCAATTTTACTGCATAAATTGCTTTTCATTCAAAACTGAAATAGCGAAAATGCTTAATAAGAATGAGTTCTTTGGTGCTCTGCATTGGTTCATCATCCCTTCAATTCACGGAAATATTTGGCCCAACTTAAACTGCCAATCTGGCATCGCCTTATTACTCCAGTAAAGGACGAAACACTATCATATTTATTTTTTAATTATTGTTCATTAAACGGGAATTGGTTTGTTCCCCTTGAAAAGTCAACTAATTTCCGATCAATGGCAATGATTACTTGCTTTTAATTTAATTTCTTTTTACAACTGAAATTTTGTTATTCATAATTTAATTCAAGTCCCCAAACATTTTTAACAATTTACATTCAAGTTACTTTAAAACAATTTTCGAAATTAAACTTACTAACTATGGATTCACTCTTTTTAAATAATTCTACTAAAATTAATCTTAGGAGATAATATAATCAATATTTCTTTAGTAAATAAATTATACATATATATATATATATATATATGTAGTATTTTAATTGCAGACGAGGAATTGAATGCTTTTAACTTCTGGCTGTAGACATGGCAGAGGATGCATATTTAGATGCACTGCAGCTTGAAGTCTGTGTAGTTGGATAGATGCCTAAACCAAAAGTACATTCTTGACGAATCACCAGTCTTTATTTTCAGGCACATCAGAATAATTTCTTTAGAGACAATATACTTTTTGATCATAAGCAATTACAATAATTTTAAACAGACATTATGTCATCTTAGAATAAGAACAAAGGAGGTCATTGGTGTGGTGTATTTATTTATGGCAAAGCACACTAGGGCTATCTGCCTAAGAGGAGGGATGCCTTTCGTGGAGGACTTTCTAAGGGAAACTGGCTCGTATACACGTTACACATGGGGAAAACCACGAAAACACCCATGCAGCCAGCCCGTTCGCGGGATTCGAACGAACCTCGGACCGAACTACCAGTGTTCAGCGACTTTACCGCTCGGCCGCTGGTGGGCGGAGGTCATTGGAAAGATCTCAAATATGGGAGAACAGATGAATTTAGGGGGGAGAATATCAAAGCTATTGTTAATTTTAAGGTTGCCAATTATTTCTTGGGAAAAACACCTGGAGGAAAAAAAAAACATGAACTGATAAATGTATAACAGATATGAGACAGATAAATTAATTTGTATAAGAAACATGAAGATTATAGTAACTATTACATTTGCTTTCTTTTTAACAGTGATAATCTGTATTATTTAAAACATTTGAGAGGATTGATCTATACCTATTTTTAACTTTGCTTAATACTTATGAAAATAATTTTAATTCTCTTTAATATTTTTAGAAAAAGTTCACATCTTTTTCTGTTTTTCACTTCTCTAATTTTCCAAAATTTTTTGGATGACAACCATTATAAAATAACCTACACAAACTAGGCATTTCTTAGTACATTCTGAAAAACAGAATGATAAAACATTAAATTATCTAATTTATAATTCTGGGCTAACAATAGACACACAACAAGCTTCAACTTACTAGGCATATTACCAGGAGGAGGTGGTGGATACTGCTGTCCAGGGATCTGTGCACCAGACATTGGATAATGCTGTCCAGGGATCTGTGCAGTAGGCAATGGATACTGCTGTCCAGGGACTTGTGAATCAGACATTGGATACTGTTGTCCTGCTTGCTGTGGGTATGGATACTGTTGACCTGGATGTTCTGGATAACCTGCACCTCCAGCAACGTAAGGATTAAATCCTGGATATGGAGGAACCTGAGTCCCTGGGTATGGAGGAACTTGAGCCATTTTTTACTTCAAAAATTTCTTCAAAGGCTAGTCAATAATAATAATAAAAATAAGACTAACACTCAGAAAATTTTCAAGGAAAAAAATTCATATAAAACCTAAATCACCAGATCAATTAGATCCACTGCATTAAAAAATAACAATGGATGGAAGTTTTTTCCATCAAAAATATAGATAATTTTACAATTTAAAAAACATTAAGACACAATAACATGCCGAATAAATACTAATTCAGAAGTCAAACAACAAAAATCAGCGTTATACTTACAAAATTTTCACAGGACTAGTTTCGATGGTTTTACCGAACCACCATCTTCAGCTGCAAAACCGCAAATGAACAAGATAGGAAATAATGATTAGATAAGATAAGAAAGCCTGGACAAGAATAAGCAAGTGGCGCCATCTGTTGGTGAAACCAGAAGTAAAACATAATTTCTTTAAAGGCCGAAGGCAAATTTGGATTGGAATTAGGATCGTTAACTAGAACAGAAAGATTTTTATGAATGTGAAATGCCTCTAGAAAATCCAATTCTCCAATGGAAGATGTTTTTTGAATAATTTTGGCAGCAGAAAAACTGAAAGTGTGGTTTTCGGACCAACAATGTTGAGCAACAGAAGACTTCTGTGTTTCCTTTTTTCTAACATATGCCTCATGTTCCTTGACGCGAAATTTTAAGGCTCTCTTAGTTTGGCCAATGTAAATTAAACCACACTGGCAAGGAATCCTATAAATACCCCAGGAATTCATATCCGGAATGGGGTCCTTGAGTATGGAACTCACAATTTTATTGATGGGAGAATAAACAACCCGAAACTTAAATTTCTGCAAAATATGTGCAACTTTATAGCTAATTGATGGAAAGAAGGAAATGACAACAGAATTTTTATAATCTCCTAAAACAAGAGTGTGCCTTTTAATGTGTTGAGATGAGAATTTTTTAACTGCTTGATTAATAATGTTGGGTGGAAAGCCCCTGTCAATAGCTATTGCTTTTAAATAATTTAGTTCTTCATCAAGGGCTAGTTTGGAGGAGCAAACTTGAAGAGCACGGAAAACATAGGAATAAAATGAAGCTAACTTTTGTTTAGTCGGATGACATGATTTAAAGTGTGGTGGAAGGCAAACCGATGAAGGTTTACGGTAAACTGTACTACTGAAGTTGGATGTGTTACGTGTGACCAGAATGTCGAGAAACGGAAGAGAATTGCAAGTCTCAAGTTCAAAAGTGAACTGAATAGCAGGATCAATAGAATTCATTGTTGAAAGAACTTTATTTAAATCATCTTTATTACCTTCAAACAGAGTAAAAGTATCGTCTACGTAGCGGAACCATGCCGGGAAGTTTAAAGTTTCAAACAATTTTGATTCATAATAATGCATGTAGATATCAGCCAGGATGGGACTGAGGGGGCTTCCCATGGCTAATCCCTCAGTTTGCTTGTAATATTTATTTTGGAAAACAAAATGTGTTTGTTTCAAACAGAGTTGAGTGAGAGAAATTAGTTCATCAATTTCGATGCAAGAGAAATGAAATTCGCGAAGTCTGGTTTCTAGACATCTTAATGCACCCTCCACTGGGACATTGGTGAATAATGATTTTACATCAAAAGAAACCATGAGTAAATTACTAGGAGAAATGTTTTTATTTTTTTTTACAAACTCTATTGAATTTTTTATGGTGTAAATGTTATTGTCTAATAGAGTTGAAAATCTAGAAACTAAATATTTAGCTAATGGATACGATGCAGTACCTAAATTTGATACAATAGGGCAGAAAGGAATACCACTTTAATGAATTTTGGGAAGAGCATATAATCTGGCACAATTCGCAACAGATGGGATAAGTGAAAGTTTTAAGTTGCCTGAAATGATTTGCGAAGATTTGATCGCAGTTTTTATTTTTGACAAGTCCGAAGGTGAAGGATCTTTAGGGATCGGATTATATGGTCCTTCGTTTAAGAGTTTAGTGACACCATCGATGTAAGTGTTCCTATCCATGATGACTATCTGGCCACCTTTGTCGGCCTTTGAAATAATATCCGGGTTAGAATGAATTTCACGCAATGTAGCTCTTTCTCTCGCAGTTAGATTTGGTTTCAAAGGTTTATTATTGAATTTCACATTATGAGTGATAAGATGCCTAATCATTTCTTTCTGTGAATCTGAAACTTTACTGAACTTGAAAGCTTTTTCGATAGGAGCCAAAATCTTTCTAATCGAGGGTTTACAGGTTTGTGAGAAGTTAAAATTATATTTTAGAATTCTCTCTTGTTCTTCTGAAAGACTAACATTAGAAATATTAACTATTGGCTTGATGTTTACAATGGGAAGATTTTTTGAACTACTTGAACTGGAAGATTGTAAAAGAAGTTTTTAGAATTTAACTGCAAGGGTGTTTTTATGACGGTTAACTGCAAGAAATGATTAGGCATCTTATCGCTCATAATGTGAAATTCAATAATAAACCTTTGAAACCAAATCTAACTGCGAGAGAAAGAGCTACATTGCGTGAAATTCATTCTAACCCGGATATTATTATTTCAAAGGCCGACAAAGGTGGCCAGATAGTCGTCATGGATAGGAACACTTACATCGATGGTGTCACTAAACTCCTAAACGAAGGACCATATAATCCGATCCCTAAAGATCCTTCACCTTCGGACTTGTCAAAAATAAAAACTGCGATCAAATCTTCGCAAATCATTTCAGGCAACTTAAAACTTTCACTTATCCCATCTGTTGCGAATTGTGCCAGATTATATGCTCTTCCCAAAATTCATTAAAGTGGTATTCCTTTCTGCCCTATTGTATCAAATTTAGGTACTGCATCGTATCCATTAGCTAAATATTTAGTTTCTAGATCTTCAACTCTATTAGACAATAACATTTACACCATAAAATATTCAATAGAGTTTGTAAAAAAAATAAAAACATTTCTCCTAGTAATTTACTCATGGTTTCTTTTGATGTAAAATCATTATTCACCAATGTCCCAGTGGAGGGTGCATTAAGATGTATAGAAACCAGACTTCGCGAATTTCATTTCTCTTGCATCGAAATTGATGAACTACTTTCTCTCACTCAACTCTGTTTGAAACAAACACATTTTGTTTTCCAAAATAAATATTACAAGCAAACTGAGGGATTAGCCATGGGAAGCCCCCTCAGTCCCATCCTGGCTGATATCTACATGCATTATTATGAATCAAAATTGTTTGAAACTTTAAACTTCCCGGCATGGTTCCGCTACGTAGACGATACTTTTACTCTGTTTGAAGGTAATAAAGATGATTTAAATAAAGTTCTTTCAACAATGAATTCTATTGATCCTGCTATTCAGTTCACTTTTGAACTTGAGACTTGCAATTCTCTTCCGTTTCTCGACATTCTGGTCACATGTAACACATCCAACTTCAGTAGTACGGTTTACCGTAAACCTGTTCATCGGTTTGCCTTCCACCACACTTTAAATCATGTCATCCGACTATACAAAAGTTAGCTTCATTTTATTCCTATGTTTTCCGTGCTCTTCAAGTTTGCTCCTCCAAACTAGCCCTTGCTGAAGAACTAAATTATTTAAAAGCAATAGCTATTGACAGGGGCTTTCCACCCAACATTATTAATCAAGCAGTTAAAAAATTCTCATCTCAACACATTAAAAGGCACACTCTTGTTTTAGGAGATTATAAAAATTCTGTTGTCATTCCCTTCTTTCCATCAATTAGCTATAAAGTTGCACATATTTTGCAGAAATTTAACTTTCGGGTTGTTTATTCTCCCATCAATAAAATTCCGAGTTCCATACTCAAGGACCCCATTCCGGATATGAATTCCTGGGGTATTTATAGGATTCCTTGCCAGTGTGGTTTAATTTACATTGGCCAAACTAAGAGAGCCTTAAAATTTCGCGTCAAGGAACATGAGGCATATGTTAGAAAAAAGGAAACACAGAAGTCTTCTGTTGCTCAACATTGTTGGTCCGAAAACCACACTTTCAGTTTTTCTGCTGCCAAAATTATTCAAAAAACATCTTCCATTGGAGAATTGGATTTTCTAGAGGCATTTCACATTCATAAAAATCTTTCTGTTCTAGTTAACGATCCTAATTCCAATCCAAATTTGCCTTCGGCCTTTAAAGAAATTATGTTTTACTTCTGGTTTCACCAACAGATGGCGCCACTTGCTTATTCTTGTCCAGGCTTTCTTATCTTATCTAATCATTATTTGCTATCTTGTTCATTTGCGGTTTTGCAGCTGAAGATGGTGGTTCGGTAAAACCATCGAAACTAGTCCTGTGAAAATTTTGTAAGTATAACGCTGATTTTTGTTGTTTGACTTCTGAATTAGTATTTATTCGGCGTGTTATTGTGTCTTAATTATAGAAGGCCCAAACAGGCTTACATTTTGCTTTCTTTTTTGCATGTGGTGTGGCCGCCATTTTGTGATTGTAGGAGTTTCGGTGAGTACATTTTTGCAATTTTCAAGTATTTATGTTTTGTACATTTGGATATTGTGCTTTGCTTGTCTGATTTCATGTATTTTGCTTACAAACGTTTTGTTTTCTATTCATTTCAGTGAGGGATTTTTCTACTGTTTTGTGTGTACTTTATTATTGATCAGTTAATTTAGTTTGATTTTCTGTATTGTTTATCATGCCTTCATCCGTTAATCGTTTCACTAAATTACGCCTGAAACGGCAAAAATTCCTAAATCATCTTGACTTTTTACTTAAATGTAAATGCAAAAAA
Source organism: Stegodyphus dumicola (assembly GCF_044657685.1). Taxonomy (NCBI): domain Eukaryota; kingdom Metazoa; phylum Arthropoda; class Arachnida; order Araneae; family Eresidae; genus Stegodyphus; species Stegodyphus dumicola. The sequence continues at coordinate 81,345,082 of NC_140768.1, read as the reverse complement.
TTGATCCCCAATTTTATTCAAATCAAATCTAATCAAAAACCTTCGAGTCGCGTTTCAAGAATTCTGTTAAATTGCAAGCTTGCCTTACTTCGGTCCGTCATAAGGGATACACGTCAACAATTGTCCAAAATTGAACGTGAACTCTATAAGCTTGATCTGGAACTCGCTAAATCATATCCAAAATTCACTGCCTTTGAACAAAAGTCTTGGTCTAGAACGGAGAATGCAGTTAACCATCATAAAAACACCCTTGCAGTTAAATTCGAAAAACTTCTTTTACAATCTTCCAGTTCAAGTAGTTCAAAAAATCTTCCCATTGTAAACATCAAGCCAATAGTTAATATTTCTAATGTTAGTCTTTCAGAAGAACAAGAGAGAATTCTAAAATATAATTTTAACTTCTCACAAACCTGTAAACCCTCGATTCCAAAGATTTTGGCTCCTATCGAAAAAGCTTTCAAGTTCAGTAAAGTTTCAGATTCAGAGAAAGAAATGATTAGGCATCTTATCGCTCATAATGTGAAATTCAATAATAAACCTTTGAAACCAAATCTAACTGCGAGAGAAAGAGCTACATTGCGTGAAATTCATTCTAACCTGGATATTATTATTTCAAAGGCCGACAAAGGTGGCCAGATAGTCGTCATGGATAGGAACACTTACATCGATGGTGTCACTAAACTCCTAAACGAAGGACCATATAATCCGATCCCTAAAGATCCTTCACCTTCGGACTTGTCAAAAATAAAAACTGCGATCAAATCTTCGCAAATCATTTCAGGCAACTTAAAACTTTCACTTATCCCATCTGTTGCGAATTGTGCCAGATTATATGCTCTTCCCAAAATTCATTAAAGTGGTATTCCTTTCTGCCCTACTGTATCAAATTTAGGTACTGCATCGTATCCATTAGCTAAATATTTAGTTTCTAGATTTTCAACTCTATTAGACAATAACATTTACACCATAAAAAATTCAATAGAGTTTGTAAAAAAAATAAAAACATTTCTCCTAGTAATTTACTCATGGTTTCTTTTGATGTAAAATCATTATTCACCAATGTCCCAGTGGAGGGTGCATTAAGATGTATAGAAACCAGACTTCGCGAATTTCATTTCTCTTGCATCGAAATTGATGAACTAATTTCTCTCACTCAACTCTGTTTGAAACAAACACATTTTGTTTTCCAAAATAAATATTACAAGCAAACTGAGGGATTAGCCATGGGAAGCCCCCTCAGTCCCATCCTGGCTGATATCTACATGCATTATTATGAATCAAAATTGTTTGAAACTTTAAACTTCCCGGCATGGTTCCGCTACGTAGACGATACTTTTACTCTGTTTGAAGGTAATAAAGATGATTTAAATAAAGTTCTTTCAACAATGAATTCTATTGATCCTGCTATTCAGTTCACTTTTGAACTTGAGACTTGCAATTCTCTTCCGTTTCTCGACATTCTGGTCACACGTAACACATCCAACTTCAGTAGTACGGTTTACCGTAAACCTGTTCATCGGTTTGCCTTCCACCACACTTTAAATCATGTCATCCGACTAAACAAAAGTTAGCTTCATTTTATTCCTATGTTTTCCGTGCTCTTCAAGTTTGCTCCTCCAAACTAGCCCTTGCTGAAGAACTAAATTATTTAAAAGCAATAGCTATTGACAGGGGCTTTCCACCCAACATTATTAATCAAGCAGTTAAAAAATTCTCATCTTAACACATTAAAAGGCACACTCTTGTTTTAGGAGATTATAAAAATTCTGTTGTCATTCCTTTCTTTCCATCAATTAGCTATAAAGTTGCACATATTTTGCAGAAATTTAACTTTCGGGTTGTTTATTCTCCCATCAATAAAATTCCGAGGTCCATACTCAAGGACCCCATTCCGGATATGAATTCCTGGGGTATTTATAGGATTCCTTGCCAGTGTGGTTTAATTTACATTGGCCAAACTAAGAGAGCCTTGAAATTTCGCGTCAAGGAGCATGAGGCATATGTCAGAAAAAAGGAAACACAGAAGTCTTCTGTTGCTCAACATTGTTGGTCCGAAAATCACACTTTCAGTTTTTCTGCTGCCAAAATTATTCAAAAGACATCTTCCATTGGAGAATTGGATTTTCTAGAGGCATTTCACATTCATAAAAATCTTTCTGTTCTAGTTAACGATCCTAATTCCAATCCAAATTTGCCTTCGGCCTTTAAAGAAATTATGTTTTACTTCTGGTTTCACCAACAGATGGCGCCACTTGCTTATTCTTGTCCAGGCTTTCTTATCTTATCTAATCATTATTTCCTATCTTGTTCATTTGCGGTTTTGCAGCTGAAGATGGTGGTTCGGTAAAACCATCGAAACTAGTCCTGTGAAAATTTTGTAAGTATAACGCTGATTTTTGTTGTTTGACTTCTGAATTAACAAACATTCTCAATTCGTAAAAGCAAATTTAAAGTTAATTAAATTTTAAATAATGAAATTTAATTGCAAACAAATAAATAAATGATTAATTATTACTTTTCCTTTCATTCACATACCGTAGTGGTTAAAATTTTGAGCATTCCTTATTAAAGTGGCCACTATATAACTTTGGTGACATCTGAAATATGCATGTTATAGACTGGTGATTAAATCTGCCAGTTTTTGCTACTATGCACAGTGACTGCTTTAACAAGAAGACACAAAATTTTGTTTGGACACACAGTCACAGAATACAGAATTACCAAAATAGGTATCAAATGTGGTTATTTATTGCCTCACCAATTTTCATTAACATCACAAGGTTTGATTATGAAATATCTTAGATCATCATTGCTCAAATCTTCTTCAAGTGGGGGGGGGGGCACTTGTATAAATTAGAATGCTTTGTAGACCTCTTACTCTTGTTCCCTTCAAAAGAAATTCTTTAGCATACATTACTACCAGTATATTTACTCATATTTGTTTTTAGTAATAAGAACACTTATATTTGCTTTTAATAATAATCTATACCTTAATAACCAAGCATTAAATAAATGTTGATACTTCCATTAATGAGATTGCTGAGCCTGCAGAATATTGCATAGCTGTTCTATGTTTGGATGTATGCTGGTAAAAAGCTCAACAGCTTCATAATGATTTAAATCATCTTTTTGTTGCTAGGACTGAGCGAGAAGTGCACAGATAAAGTGATGAATTTCATAAAATGTCAGCACTGGGAGAAAAAGCATTAGATGATTGCCAGGCGTAATTTCCAAAATTTGAGATTTCCAGCTTAGGAGTGGTATATGAATTTGAATTTTCTCTTTTATTTTTTTGAAAATCTTAAAGAGCCACAAGGACATGCTTCAAGAACCAAAGATTAAGAAATGCTGTCTTGGATGAATAATTGAGAAAGCCACACATTTAAGGAGTGAAGAGAAATGAAAAAATTCATCAGACTTATTGCTTATTTAAGTCTACAATTCAAAAAATGAAGGAGAATTTGAGCTCTGGAACAGAAAGAAGTAGGGGGAAAATCTTCATAACATAAGTTACAGTTAAAAGTCGTTAATCCGGACTCATTGGGACTTTGGTGATTCCGGATTATCGATTTTTCCGGATTATAGATCATCAGTTTAAATCTCGTAAGATGGCATGCAGAAATTCTAAAATTAAAAACAACATGAAACCGTAATTTATGAAATAAAGAACAATTATGATCTAAAGAGTATCAAAATTTACAAAAAAAAAAAAAAAAAAAAAAAAAAAAAAAAAAAAAAAAAAAAAGCTTAATATTTATTTGTTTACTTTATTAAACATTTCTTTCAATGTAAGTTATTTAAGTTGCTTCGTTTTATGTGATAATACTTTCTCTTTAATTCTATAAACAGACATAATTTCTTGTTCAGTTACAAAGTTCCGCTGTTCAAGTCCCGCAATTGCTGTGCCGAGAATACCGACTAACTTGTCAATCGAAATTTTTTCGTTTTCACTAACCTCTCTGTCACCTTCTTCATGTCTTTATCCATCTTTTGCAGCAATTCCACTTTTTGTTTGATGGACATCGAAACATACTTTCGTTTTGTAGATCCTTTGGGAGCTCCAGCATCGGAAATTCTATTTGACATAATCGAAAAATCAAGTTTACTTTTATAACATTGCTCTTACAGTCTGCAAAAAATAATAAGCCGGATCCAATTCGAAAATTAAGGAACAACGCAATCATCAACATTAACTGAAATAAATAATTAGATAATTTTAGCTTATACCGTCCCTTATACATAAAACGCACACGCAAAAACTTATTCTGCGCTTGCGCACACACATATGTGCAGTCGTAAAAGGTCTTACGCGCTTGCGTTAACGACTATGCGCATGTGTCAACGCGGCGCATGCGCAGAAAGTTTTTAGCTTTGAGGTCTGGATTATAGATCATTCCGGATTATGGGTGTCCGAATTAACGACTTTTGACTGTATAAAAGATGAACAAGTATACTGCATGTTATAAAATATAATAATGTCTCTGAAAGACATTAAGAAACATCAAGTGATGCAATCAGGGTTCATACACATTTTGGCACATGGAAATTAAGTACTTTTAAGGACCATTAATGAAAAAATGATGGACCTATGATCAAATGGGAACTGAATAAATTCAATTAAAAATATTATCTATGCCTGAATTTCACTTTTGTAATACCATCCTAAAAATAAAATAGATACCTAAATAGTATGCATTATTACTAAACAAGAATTAGTTAACACAATTATCAATAAATTTGAGAATAAAATAAACTTTATGCAATTTATCAAGTAGCATTAAATATTTTACACTTATAATAGTTGGTCATATTTGAAAGAAGATAAGACATTTACGTTTTACTAACAGTTAGCTTTATGTTGATTTTTTTTTTTATGTCTCATTTTGTCACATACTTGGTCAGTCTAGAGCAGTGGTTCTTAACCGAGGGTGCCCGCACCCCTGGGGGCGCGGGAATGTATTTTTTGGGGTGCGGGAGAAGCCCCAACCTAACCATAAAAATTATTAAATATCATGCATTAAATTTCTTATAATAAAAGATTTGAAATCTGCAGTAGTGTCCCCAATACTGAAGCTCATAAAAATTGGTAGCACTTAGCTCACTTATCGGCAAAAGACACAGGAAAGAGCCGGTGCCGATGGGAGTATACACTACACTACGAAAAGTCATGGAACGCTACAAATGAACACGAACAAGCAGCTAGGTGATGGCGAAAAGAAAAAAAAAAACTTTGTGGGAATACAAACGTGACCTTCGAGAAACCTCGATAGTCACGAAGCGACAATACAAGCGGAGAACGTTATCCCAGATTGCACATGCGCTGAGTTCAACATGTGCTACTACAATGAAATCTACGGATTCACAGATTTGTATCTGCATCTACTGCGACTGTGTTAGGTAGAGTCAACTATTGTGTCTGCGACATGTGTATTGTGTATTCTGACTTGTTCAGAAACCTCTTGAGACTAATAGATTCTTAATTGCCCGTTCAAGCCGAATAGAATTCAGTGATATTACAAATGTAAGAACATTATATCTATTATATTACATTATTTCTAAATAATTAAATCGATTATAGTGAAGCCGACTATGGCAAAAAAAGCGACAATGGAACGATAAGTATGCCGGTTATGGATTTACCTGTGCAACCGAAAAAGATGGCATGCAACGACCGCAATGCATCTTGTGTTCCAAGATATTTTCAAACAGCAATCTCAAACCTAAAAGTTATTAGAGCATTTCAACAACGTGCATGGTGGCGAAAAAGCGCATAACATGAACAGCTTTAAGTCAAAGAAGGCTCGGTTTGATACCAGTGGAACTATCCTAAAATTGTGCGGACCAGCAATTCAAAAACCTTTATTAGAAGCGTCATATCAAGTGGCATATTTATGTGAAAAAAAAGAAACCTCACACGATCGCTGAAGAGTTGATTAAACCTTCTGCTTTAATTATTGCTAAAACAGTTTTAGATTCGGAAGCACATAAAAAAATCCAACAGATTCCATTATCGAATGATATTATACGATCGCGAATACAAGATCTCGGTGAAGATATTTTAATGCAAGTAATTGAAGACATAAAAATCAATCCACTAAAAACAAGCATGCAACTGGATGAGTCAACTGATGTTGATAATTGTAGCCAACTTTTGGTATTTGTCAGGTATGTGAAGGAAAAAGAGGTGATAGAAGAATTTCTATTTTGTGAACCACTGGAGGTGAATACGAGAGGAATTGATATTTTCAATCGCATCAAAGATTTTTTTTACCAAATATCAATTACCTATGAATGTAATTGGCTCAATATGCCCTGATGGAGCCCCAGCAATGTTAGGCAAAAATTCAGGATTTTTTTCACACATGAAAAGAGAATTACCGGAGGTTATAATAACGCATTGCATGTTGATTCGTCATGCACTTGCGTCGAAAGCATTGCCAGAAAGTTTAAAACAACATCTAACTACAGCAGTAAATGTAGTAAAATACATCCGAGGGCGAGCGCTTAATCATCGCAATTTTCGTGCATTTTGCGAAGAAATCGGTGCTGATCATACCGTGCTTCTATATCACACCGAAATACGATGTTTATTTAAGGGTAGCATGCTTAACAAGAGTTTTTGAATTGCGGGAGGAAATTATTCAATTACTGACTAGTCAAAACTGTTATTCAGTAAAAGATTTTGAGAGTAATGACGCAATGCTGAGGCTCGCCTACTTAGAAGACATATTTAGCCATTTAAATGAATTGAATCTATTGATGCAAGGATTTGGTATAAATATAATAATATCTAGTGAAAAATTATCTTCATTTATCGCAAAATTAGAAATTTAATACGTCGAGTCGAAAAGGGGAATTTTGCAAACAATCCCTTGCTTGATTCTGTTATTGCAAAAAATGAAAATAATACAATTATACCCGACATTGTAATACATTTGAGACGATTGAGAGAATCATTCAATGGATATTTTTCTACCGGAAATATTACCAAAACTCAGAGATGGATACTGGATCCATTTCTATTTGACTTAAATTTGAAGGATGATAGTGATCTGAAAAAACATCAATTTATTGAAATGCGAGCAAGTGGACATGTTCAAATGGAATTCGAACAATTAGAATTGCAACAATTCTGGTGTTCACAGTTACAATGTTATCCAGAGTTGGCGAACGGAGCACTGCAGTTACTCTTACCCTTTGCTACCACCTACTTGTGCGAAATGGGATTTTCATAGCTTTTGCATCTAAAAACTAAAGCAAGAAATCGCTTAAATGCAAGTGGTGACTTACGCGTATGTTTTTCAAAAAAGAACCTTGCTTCGCCAGTATAATAATGAAAAAACAACAACAGACTAGTCATTAATAAAAATAATATTGTTTTGTATTTATGTAAAATGTACAATGTTTTTCAATGAACAATAAGTTTCGCAAAAAATGTATTTTTCTAGACTAAAAAAATTAAAACACAATTTTCAATGGGGTGCGGGAGATATATTTTCAGATTCAATGGGGTGCGACTCGTTAGAAAGGTTAAGAAACACTGGTCTAGAGCAAGGTTTCTTAAACTTTTTTCAGTCACGACCCCCTTTTATCACTGAGATTTTTTCGTGACCCCACCCCAAGAGCCCATAATATTTACAAAAATTTTGTGGGACCCCATAAATATTGTGCAAATCCGGTGGCTCTCCTATTCACTTGTTCCATCGTTCTCGCACTTTTTCCTTAAATGGCTTATTCACCGATACATCTAAACGCTGCAATTGGCTAGTCAGTCTACCAGGAATGACAGCTATCTGGGTTTTAAATTCTCTCGCTTTATTCTTTATGGTTTCAGTTCTATGGGTGCTAAACTGATCCAAAACCAAAAGAGATGGTTTTCTTAAGAGTCCATCAGGTCGCCTTGCCCATACATTCTGTAACCACAGTTTCATTCCAGCTTCGTCCATCCAGCCTTTCGGATGAGTTTTTCTTTTGAATATGAAAAATGGCAGTAGTTTTGTGCCATCAGCACATTTTAGAACTACTGTATATCAGGTTTATTTCATGAACTGTGGTTTTTATGGTTATTGATTTAGACAATTTAATACTCATGGTCTTGTTGGATGGTACATCAAATAAGAGTGGAATTTCATCCATATTTCCTATTTGACCAAGCTCAAAAGAAGTTTTCTTGCATGCATTTATAACAAACTTATGAAATGATAGTATTTTTTCTTTATAATCTGCTGGCATTTTCTGTGCAATAGTTGTTTCTGTGCGCATTGATAAGCCTTGCCTTTTCATGAACCTGTAGCACCAGCCCTCAGACCCCGAAAAGTTCTGATTCCCATGTTTTTCTGCAAATCCTTTGTCCTCATTGATTATCATTTTGGTCGAAACACTTATCCCAGATTTCCTCTTATCTATCATCCACATTTTTATGGCATTTTTAAGTTCAGGCCAAGATGGAGCTGGGCATCGAAGGTTGTTTTTGTTTTTTTAGCAGTCTTCCTTCAGTTGATCTTCCTGCAGTTCATCTGCAAAATGATACATACAAGTACGTATCATTTTTTTTTTGGTAGGTGGTGGACTGAAATGCCTTGCTGCTGCTCTGTTTCCATACACTTTGGCGTAGTTTAACACTCCTCGTTTATACTGAATTGCATAGCTTAATCTCTTGTTTCCTGTAGTCATATTTTCCAGGCTATTTTTTTTAAACAAATAGTTTTAAGCACCGATACCAACATGTGTGTCGACTGAGTCAAAGGAAGTCTATGTAAAGAAGGAAAGGCTCCATAGACGTAATGTGACCGCCAGACCTGTTCGAACTTCGACATCAGCTTCGAGCTTTGGTGCTTTTTGGCAACAGATATTTCACGCATGCACAAAATAATTATGGCAGATGTAGAAAAAGTTATGTGTGTTACCTTTATCCGGCCTAAAAATAGCATTCAGTATTGAAAGTTAACCTGACGTATAAGACACAAGTAACTTTTTTGAGACCAAATTTAGAAAAAAAAAAAGTGTCCTCAAATGCAGTAATCTCATTAAACTGCATTTTAAATCAACCCAGGAAATAATGACTTACCTTACGATAACATGCCGAACAAGTATTAATTTAAAAGTCAAACAACAAAAATTATCTTTATATTTGCGAATTTTCACAGGACTAGTTTTGATGGTTTTACTGAACCATTTCTCAGCTGCCAAAGCGCAAATGAACTAGATAAGATATAGTAATTAGACAAGATAAAAATGACTGGACAGGAGTTAAGGTACTGGCGCATTGATGAAATGAGATCCATTGATGAAATGAGAACTAAAATATACTTTCCTTAAAGGCGGAAGGCAAAGATGGATTGGAATTAGGGTTAACCAAAACAGAAAGAATTTTTGAAACTCCTCTAGAAAATCTAATTCAAAATTGGAAGATGTTTTTCGAATAGTTTTGGCTGAAGAAAAATTGAAAGAGCGATTTTCAGACCAACAATGCTGGGCAACAGAAGAGTTCTATATTTCCTTTTTTCTAACATATGCCTCATGTTCCTTAACATGAATTTTTAAGGCTCTCTTAGTTTGACCAATGTAAATTAAACCATGCTGGCAAGGAATACTGTAAATACTCTAGGAATTCATATCCGCAATGGGGTCCTTGAGTATGGAACTCGAAATTTTATTAATAGGAGAATAAATGACCAGGCAGTTGAATTTCTGTAAAAAAAGGAATGACAACAAATTTCCTATAACCTTAAAACAAGAGTGTGCCTTTTGTTGTGTTGAGATGAAGATTTTTTAGCTGCTTGATTAATAATGTCGGGTGAAAAGCCCCTATCAATAGCTACTACTTTTAAATAATTGAGTTCATATCAAGAGCCAATTTGAGGACCAAACTTAAAGTACATGGAAAACACAGGAATAAAATTAAGCTAACTTTTGTTTTGTCGGATGACATGATTTGAAGTGTGGTGGAAGGCATTTTGCCAGGGTGGTTTAATTGACATTGGTCAAACTAAGAGAGCCTTGAAATTTCACGTTAAGGAACATGTTACAAATAAGGAAACATGAAATTCCTTTGTTGCCCAGCATTATTGGTCCGAAAATCCCACTTTCAATTTTTCTGCTACTAAAATTATTCAAAAAACATCTTCCATTAATGAATTAGATTTTCTAGAGGAGTTCCACATTCAAAAAAATCTTTCTGTTCTAGTTAAGAACCCTGATTCCAATCCATCTTTGCCTTCAGCCTTTAAGGAAATTATGTTTCAGTTCTCGTTTCATCAATGGATGACGGCAGTACCTTAACTCCTGTCCAACATTCTTATTGTATCTAATCACTATATCTTAGCTCGTTCATTTGTGCTTTGGCAGATGAGGCTGATGGTTCGGTAAAAACCATTGAAACTAGTCCTGTGAAAATTCTCAAATACAACGCTGATTTTTGCTGTTTGACTTCTAAATTAATCGACTTACCTTATTTAAAAATTTGTGTTTCTTCAATATGTATGACACACACATTCTTTAACAGCATCCAAAAACCATTTAAAATTATCTAAACTAGAATCTGCATACTACAATTGCCACATTAATTCACAAAAGTAAATATGAAAAATATTCTCCATACTGCTGGTAACATTTCTTTCAAAAATCTCTTTTTATTGCACTCCACCTCCCTTCCATAATACTCATATGAACTCTGGTTTCGATATTCTTAAATCTGATTGTATAATTTACAGAGATGTGAATAAAGCCATTTAAATCTTCATTTATACACCAGTCAATCAATGTTTTCTTTTTAAATTGTTCCTGTTCCAACTAAAATTCCCTAAAGGGATAAACTGATGTTAGCTTTTCCCGCGGTGGCGGGGATACAGTTAGAACAGAATGGAATGATGATATGGTAAGACATATAGATCAGCACTGTGCCACGCATGTCATATTTGTTTGAATCATGTTTGTTATTGCTTTCAATAAATAATCAAATGACAACTACTGTAAATTAAATGATCCACACTTCAAAACGAAGACACCACATTGTTGGCGAACTACGAAAGTGATTTGCAATTACTGCTAGCCTTCTGATGAAATGTGGACCTTTCTTTGTCTTGGAAGTTTCCGATTCACGACCATGGAATTGAGGTAGGTCCCTTTAGATTCAGTTCTTGAAGTGTTATGATTTGTATGTGATAGGAAGTTTTGAATTTATAGTGGTGATTTGAGTATTTGGTTGTTGTAAATTAATTTGAAATTTAGTTTTGAAAACTGAAGTAGTTTATGCAAACACGGTGAAAAGAGTTGAAAGGTTAAGGCAAAAAGCGAAACTGCATTAGGCAGCTTTTTTGTAATCTTTTGACAAAAATTGAAGACGTAATAAATAAACCTTTCAGTGAAATTTATAGTAAAGAACAAAAACTTGATGGATCTTTATGATCAAAGAAACCAGTTGATTGAAAAGATAAAGAATCTTAAGGGTTTAGACAGTGAAATAGAAGCGATAATCAGTATAGATGAGTTAGAAAACGAAATTACTGAGAGTGAAGTATATCAATGGAAAACGAAACTATATAGGCATACAGAAAGTGCTTTTAATGGTGCTTCGCAAAATAAAATTTGGGTTAATGAAAATGTTAGGTTGGAACAACGTGTAGTAAGAAACAAAAGTAGTGTAGTTAAGCTTCCGAAATTACGTAGCAAGAAGTTTTATGGTGATTGTAGTTCTTGGTTGGATTCCTGGAATTCCTACAAAGTAGCTATTCATAATAACAATTCTTTGTTAAAAGAAAGATTCGGAAGGCTAGATTTCATTATAAGCTCGCACATGAATAAACTGTTGCTGATTGATCCTGTTAAGACATGTGCAAATGTTTCAGCATTGAGAAGAATGCATGATATGATTGAGATTCAAATTCGATCATTAAAGGCTTTAGGTGTTGCAGCAGGCACTTATAGTTGTTTACTTTGCCCGGTAATACTACAGAAAATTCCAGAAGAGCTAAATTTGTATTACAATAGACAATGCGAATCATGCGAATCACGCAAATCATTTGATACAGAGCACTTAGTTGAGTTTTTGAGAAAGGAGGTAGAAATAAGAGAAGTGTCTTCTTTATTATCAGATTCAAAACATTTTAAGCAAAATGAAATCCCTTTTAATAGTAGAGGAAGGAGTCAAAATTATCAGAATAAAAATTATGTAGACTCAAAATGAAACATTTCAAAAGCGCACATTCCAACAGCGGCTGCTTTAACAGGCGTAGCGAATGAAATATGTAGTTTTTGTTCAGATAAATCTCATGAAACACATTAAATGTCCTTTACCATTAACCGAAAAAAGAAATTCGTTAAAAACACAGGATCGATGCTAAATTTGTCTAAAACGTAGACATACATAAAAATTTTGCTGGAAAAAGGACCATCTCTGCAAAATATGTAAAAAACCTCACAATTATTTAATATGCGATAAGGCTGAACTGACAAATAATGCAGCCGAATCAAATGGTAAAGAAATGGACAAAAATTTATCTACGGTACAGTCATTGCATTGCTTCGGAGGAAGTAAAAGGGAATCTGTAAACAAAACCGAGGGTGCAGGAGCGTTGTCCCCGGTTTTATTACAAACATTCAGCACTATAGTTAAAAACAAATAAAAAGAGTGAAATGTTGAGGGTGTTAATACATGGCGGGAGTAATATAACGTTTGGAACTACTCTGATATGCGCCCTCAAGTCGCCAAACATTTTTGGTCTATATTTCGAACTTTAAGCCTAAATGTCTAAAATGTCTCCAAAACGTGGTTTTTGCACATGCAAAAACTACGTTTTGAACACACGATTTAAGCTAAAAATCCGAAACAAAAACAAAAAATTTAGATAGCATAAAACGTAAAGTTTCTAACCAAAATATTTGACAAGAATCCATGTACACAGCGACATGTTTTAACTTTAAAAAAAATCTACGAATGGCACAATGTAGGTAAGGAACAAATCTACGAACTACGCACACCTCGCTTTAATAAATTAACATAACAACAAATTTCAAAGAATACCATGTACACAGCATTCTGTTTAAACTTAAAAAAACATCTACGAATTGCACAATTTAGGCAAGGAATGAATTTATGAACTACGCACACCTCGCTTTAATAAATTAACATAACAACAGTAAATTTCAAAGAATACCATGTACACAGCATACCGTTTAAACTTTAAAAAAAATATCTACGAATTGCACAATTTAGGCAAGGAACAAATCTACGAACTATGCACACCTCGCTTTAATAAATTAACATAACAACAATAAATTTCAAAGAATACCGTGTACACAGCATCCTGTTTAAACTTTAAAAAACATCTACAAATTGCACAATTTAGGCAAGGAATGAATCTATGATCTACGCACACCTCGCTTTAATAAAATAACATAATAACAATAAATTTCAAATAATACCATGTACACAGCGTTCTGTTTCAAAAACAACAATAACGACAGAAATTCATACTAAAGAACCAATGAACATAACATTCTACAAAATAAGAACAAGAATAAAATAAAATGCACTTACCATGAATTAATGCTTTTTCGAGCAGCAGAAATACCAATTTCATACTGCCTTTAACATGCTGTCACATAATCACTATCGTATTTACATGACAGCCAGACACACTCCAGAAAATTCATACTATGGTTCATAAATAAATAAAATCACAAATCCCTACTTCTATCATGCACAGCCATTAAAAATAATCTCCCAGACCCTCTTTCCACACCTCCAAATACCCACTACCCCTCAACCGGATGGCCACAATGATATTTCCTTTTGCTGAACTTCAATTCAACAACTTCTACCATTTTATCTTTCTCTCCCATCTTCTCAGACACAGATGCAAATCAACGAGCTCCAGCGAAAGATTGTTCAACGTCAACAGGGTTGCCATAGAACACGCAATCACGCCAAAAACCAGCGCAGAACACATATCGCCACATTTGGTGAAATTAGGGCATATATCAGAGTTGTACCGAACGTTTATAAGAAGGAAAACTGCCGAGTCATTAGGATTGAAGGCTACAAAATGTGAAACGTTTGAAAATACGGGTTTGGTAACGAGCGTAAACCTAAACAGCAATATAATATAGTTCACCTTGATTTGCGGAATAGGATCAACCCTAGTAAAAAAACTCAGAAGCAGTGGTAATTGATGCGATTACACATGACCACATAGAAGTTCCTTCAAAGTGGGTTAGAAACATGGCTCTAAGTAAGGGAATAGAATTGGCAGGCATTGGAAATACGAAGGAGAGACACATTTTGATCGGCTCAGATTACATTTGAGAAATTTTATATAAAAGAAACATAAGATTAGGGAAGCGATTAGTTATTATAGACAGCTTGTTTGGGTTTGTAATCCAAGGTAAAGAAATGGGATCGGATAATCATGGAAATTATGATAAGACTTGTGTAAACCACATCTCTGTGAAGCAAGCAACAGATTTTGAAAGAGTTCGGAATTTATGGGATTTGAAGGCTATAGGAATAAATCAGGAGAAGGAAATTTTGCGATCAGATGCAGGTGCCATAGACAAGTTTGAAAGAAATACCATGTTTAAAAATGGGAGGTATGAAACTAAATTATTATGGAAGGAGGGTTGTAATACATTGAACAGTAATTATGAAGTTGCAGAAAAACGTTTGTTAAGTAAATAATAAATTTAAGCATGATCCGCATCTATATTTTCATTATAAAGAAATAATTAATGAGCAGTTAACTCTTTCGCATCGAGAGAGGGCAAAATCTCAATTCCCCAAACATCAAAAACGCCTGTATCTAAGAATTTCTCCTGGAATGCTTTTCCTTTCCCCATGACAAGTTGAATACTACAGTGCTAACAATAGCCTTACTTATGTAAAGCGAGAATTTCTTTCTTCGACGCTTTGACACTGTGTGATGTTCCCCCTTGGGATGTGATTGCAACTTCGGGCATCAAAAGCTAAACACTGACCATAAACAAAGGAAACAAGGAAGCTACTTTTAGTAGCTTCAAAAGAATGATTGACATGTGATTTAACAACAACTGAAAGCAATGAGTAATGCAGTAACGTGATGGGGAAAAGCACTGGGTAGGAAATTATTCAGGCGTTTCGGGCGTCCAGCCGATGTCTGAATGCTCGGGCGTTTGGGGCGACTTCGATGCGAAAGAGTTAAGGGTAGGTATTATTGAACAAGTTGCATTTCATAGAGATTGTGATAGAAAAATTGGTTATTTTATGCCTCATCATGCTGTAGTACGCGAATCAAAGGAAAGTACAAAAGTTACGATTGTGTATGATGCGTCGTTGAAAGTTTGAGATGAACAGTCCCTCAATGATTGTTTAGATATTGGTCCCAACCTTAATCCAGATTTGCTTAGATTATTTTAAGATTTCGTTATCTCTCAATTGTGTTTTGTGCTCATATTCAGAGAGCATTTTTAAAGATTGGCATAATAGAGGAGGACAGAAAATTTTTGCAGTTTTTATGGATAAACAAGGAAGGAACTTGATTTCAATGCTCGTGATGTCAGAATTTCACGAATGATACGTGTTCCTTTTGGTGTGAAATGCAGTTCTTTTATTTTGACAGCAACTATAAGACTTCATTTAAAGAAATATGAAAATTCACACAATGAAGCATGTTCTATTTTGAAAGACCTTTACGTTGAAGACTTAATAAGTGGGACATCAACTAGAAGCGGTAACTCTTGCAAGAAACTCTAAATTTGAGTGAAGCAAACATGAATTTACGGCAATGGTCTTCGAATTCAGTGATCCTTAATCAAAGATGGAAGGAAATCCAAATGGATTGTCGGACACCATCGAATCAAACAAATATACCGTTAAAGGTATTAGGATTAATTTGGGACAATGATAAGGACACCTTGAAAATAGATTTGAATCAATTTACAAAATTAAATATGTGACACCAACAAAACGTATAGTTCTAAGTGCATGTGGCATGTTGTTTGATCCAATATGTTTAATTACACCATTGAGTATTAGAATTAAATTGATAGTGCAGACTCTTTGGGGAAAAGGCTTAAAATGGAATTAAAATATTCCAGCAGAATGGGAATCTATGTTCCAGGAGTGGTGGAATGAAGTAACCGAGCTTGAGAGGCTTGTCATACCTCGACCATATTTTGACAAGCTGGAGATTCAGCAGCTGGAAGTACATATATTTTCTGATGCAAGCCCAAAAAGCATATGGTGCAGTCGCATATTTCAAGATTAAATACCATGACAAATGTGTGACAAGTTTTATAATTTCAAAATGTTGTCTAGCTCCACTGAAGAAAATGACTTTGCCACGATTAGAACTACTAGGAAACTTGATTTCTGCACGATTGATTGTTTATATATGATACAAGTTTTCTTCTTTGAACGAAAGTGATAGTTTCATAAAGACAGATTCCACAATATGTCTACATTGGATTAGAGGTGTTGCAAACAACTGGAAGCAATTAGTCCGCAATACAGTGCTGGAAATCAAAAAGACAAATCCATCGAATTGGAATTTTTGCAATGGAAAGCTGAATCCTGCAGATAAACTTACTAGTGGAGTAAGTACACGATCTTTAATTAATGATGAAACATGGTGGAAGGGCCTCTTGTGGCTAATAGAAGTTGATGTTCTAAACAATGAAGAAATACCTAATGTTGATATTGATACATTTGAAGGAGAAAAGGAGAGAAAAAAGAATTTTATTGCTTTACCAACATATACTGAATGTATCGATAGCTTGTTAAAGTTGCACAGACACAATGACTTATCTAAGGTTCTTCGAATCACTGCATACGTCCTACCATTTATGGATAACTGTAAGAGGAATTCTGAAACGTGTAAAGGAGCACTAACTGCTGAAGAACTTGTAAGTGCTGAATGCAATTGGATTCAATTTATACAGAGAAGTGAGTTTGAAACAGATCTTATTTAATTGACCCAAAAGGAATCACTTAGTTCCGATTCCAAACTGTATGGTCTAAATCCGATCCTAACGGCAGGACTCGTATGTCTTGGTGGTAGATTACAACTTTCTGCTTTTTCAGTTTCAAGAAAAGCATCCATGGATTAAATCAAAAAAAAAAAATCTAGATTCACTGAATTGCTAATTAAAAGAGAACATGAAAACTTGCTTCATGCTGGTGTTTCAGATACACTCACTCAAACTCAAGAAAATTATCGGATCATCCGAGGCAGACAAGCTGTAAAATCGTGCTTGAATAACTGTATCATTTGCAGGAAATTTAAGGCTAAAAAAGGCACTCAAGTGATTGCTCCATTAACAGCAGATAGAATTCATGAAGTGAATCCCTTTGAAATCACAGCTGCTGATTTTGCTGGACCTTTGTTTACGAAAAATGGAGACAAGGTTTACATTTGTTTGTTTACTTGTGCAGTCACATTGCAGTTCATCTTGAAATTGTTTCTAGCCTAACTACCGAACATTTCCTTCTAGCATTTTGTCGCTTTGTGTCAAGAAGAGGTGTTTGCCGAACATGAGCTCTGATAATGCCAAAACTTTTACAGGTGCAGATATAGAACTGAAGAAATTATATGCAAATATCGGTGATCCAACTGTAAAAAATTATTTTGGTACAAAAGGAATAAGATGGCATTTTATTGTCAAAAGAGCAGCTTGGCGGGGTGTATACTGGGAGAGAATGGTGAAGATGACAAAAGTTATTTTGAGAAAAGTACTAAGAAAGGCTTCAGTTTCCTTTGCAGAATTACAAACCATTTAGACAGAAATAGAATCTATTCTAAATTTTAGACCACTTACTTATGCTTACAATGATCCATCAGAGCCATTCCCTCTCACTTTTGCTCATTTTCAAACTGGAAAACCTTACTGCACCAGACTGGTCATGTTAAATATCATATTGCAAGTAACAAAAGGATTTTAATTAAAAGATATTTGTATCGGGAGAAAATTTTAAATGATTTTTGGAGATGCTGGAAAAGAGAGTATCTTCTCCAATTAAAAGGTACAAATTCTTTCAAACCTGTTAGTGTAACCACTGATTTTAATATAAATGATGTAGTTTTGATAAGGGATGACAAACTACCTCGGCAGCTGTAGAAGCTGGAGGTAGAATAGATTTTATGGTACCCCTTGTATTATGGTGAAGTAGTTGTTTCATTTATCGCCAAGTTGTTGTTTCATTTATAGTAGTCTGAGTAGTTGAATGTTATGGAAACCCTATTGTGACGTAATCGGGTGCATGATTCTGGGAAATTTTGAATCACGGGATGTTTTGTAAGCGCTTTTGTGATGTGTGTTGGTTTTATTGTTTAGACGGTAGATTGGCTGAATGCAGTAAGATTAATTTGAAGTTTCTGTACGATTTGGAACGAAAGGGAGAAAAGAGTGTTAATTGACTGGTCTGTAAATAAAGGTTTACGTAGTAGATATTATATAAGTGTCCTGTACGTAGGAAGGATATGCGTCTAGTCAAATGCAAAAACCGTTTAGATGGATTTTAATGGGTTTGTAGGAAGAAAGGCTCAGATGTGGCGACGATGATATACGGATTCGAGTTCAGATAATTTTAGGAAGTTTTTGGATGCTGTTAAGGAATTTTGTGTGCCACAGACTAAAGATGAAGGAACTTCTAAATAGGATAAGTGGATATTTGCTTTTTGTAGTGCTTAAATGTATAACATGTTTTTCCTTTATGTTATTTTATTGTTTGGTTTAAAATGTAGTTTATTGAGATTATGTATTTTTGTTTCCCTGTGCTTTTTTGGTGCTCCTTTGACTTTTTAAATGAAAATATATGGATGTGTACATGTACAAGTGAAGGGAATGTGCAATGCAAGTTTGTGCAATTCTTGGATTTTTTTTTTTTTTTTTAAGTGAAAATAGATCGACGTGTACATGGATAAAGTCAAGGGAGTGTGCAATCCTATTTTTGTGCAATTCGAGGATTTTTTTTAAGTGAAAATAGGTCGATGTGTACATGGATACCGAGTTTGTACAATTCTTTGTCTTGTTATTTTGACTTTGTGTAGCGGCGATTTTTGGAATCGCCGTTGCCAAAAATTGCTGTTATGCAAGCCAAAATAATAAGTCAAAGAATTACACAAACTCGGAACCTATGTGCCGGCAAAAATCGCAAAGTTTCGCCAAGGGGTACCCTAAAACATACTTTTACTGAAGCTGGGAAAGGTGATGGAGTTGCATAGAGGCCGTGATAACAAGGTAAGAAGTATCACAGTGAAAACTTTTTCAGGTGTAATAAAAAGGCCTATTCAAATGCTATATCATTTGGAACTTGGAAAGAGATATGAATGATTGTTTTCAGAATTTTCAGGTATCTATTTAGTATTTCTTTAGTAACTGAAATTCATTACTTGTGTTAGTTATTATTTGATGATAATAGTTTTCTTTTCTATTTGCATTTAGCTTGTGATAGTTAGTAAGATAAAATGTACAGTAGTAGCTAGTATGGTGAAAACGTCCTTAATATACAATGTATTCGTGCTATGTTATATGCTACAAATTTCGTAAAAATATAAGCTGTACTATTTTATTGTAAGATTTTGAATTTATGATAAATGCTTTCGTCGCAGGCCGGAGGATGCTCCAACTAAAATTCTCTAAAGGGATAAACTGATGTTGCTTTTTCCGCGGTGGGGGGGGGGGATATAGTTAGAACAGAATGGAACGATGATATGGTAAGGTGTGTAGATTCGGCACTGTGCCACGTATGATATTTCATATTTGTTATTGTTTTCAATAAATAATCAAAAGACAACTACAGTTAATTTAATGACTCAACACTTCATAACGAAGATACCACAGTTCCAAAGTGCACTGAAACTTCAGGTTAATCATACCACCAGCAGGCATTTTACGGTATAAAGCACAAAATACAGCAATGTACTTCCTAACCAACATCCATACCTAAGTAAGCCCCTACAAACATTTCCCATCAGTCAAAATCACTGCAATGACACATCACAACCAATCATGGTTTAATTTAGCATTTAACTAACCATAAATGAAACGACTTCAAGACGAGAAGAAATCTAACAGAAATTTCTTAACAAAGATTTTCTGAATAATATTTACAGGCTACCGAGTACTATTTGAATTAAGAGTAACTGATTTTTTGTTCCCATAGCCCTTAAGAGTAAAAATATGGGAAATTATTTCATCGGGACATGGATAAGCCTTAAGCATACACGGAAAACATACATAAGTTATTATGTATGTTTACAAATTACAAAACTAATATAATTCAGGCTTAATTCCCTCACTGCGTGATAGAAGCAAGATAAATTTTAGAGGAACAACAAATCTTTAGTCGCCAATCGCACGCTATTAGTGTATAATGGATGATAGTTAAACTCTTATGATTAAAGCAGCAAGTTTGAAATCTTTCAAATATCACAAACGAAAAGCAAAATTTTTCAGTTAATGGAATTTCTGAAGAAATGTGGAAAAAGTGGTAACAAATGATTATGATATATTAAAAGTATTCCACTGCAATGACAATGTCCCAGTAATGCATCAATCAAACGGATGCCAAAATTGTTGTATGGCTCCAAATTCAGAAAATTTTGCTATGAATAATAGTGAAGAAAGTGACAAGTTTGTTGAGAATAAAAAAAATTTTGATTAACAATTTAATAGAAATTCTCAACATGATAATTACATGATTTCAACTTTATAAATGAAGAAATTATATCTTGCATTGACAGAAATATTTAATAAAGCAAACCGAGAGCTTTACTTTGTAATTATGGAACTTCCCTATTACAGTGAGTCTGATAATTGAATCGTTAATCAACCGAAATCTAACATGTAGGGAGGTGTAAGAACATGTGGCGAGATTTTATCAAGATATCTCTGTTGATTAGCGATACAATCTTGGAACTGCTGTAATAAGGATGTAGCATAATAATATATATATATATTTTTTTTTTAGTTTTAATTTCCTTAAGGTCATAAATGCTTCATTATTTTATGAACAACTATTTCAGATTTTGGTAAAATCCTAGCATATGGTATGGCCTTGGCATGATTTTGAAAATTGTCGCCAACAACAAAATGATGCTCATCATAATGTCATCAAAAGTCACAAAATTCCATGCATACCATATGCAGAAAAAACAGTAAGCATGCACTACCTATAAACAGTACCTTAAAAATTGAAATTACATGATATCAAAATGCAATTATGGTTGAACTTCCATCCTAACATACAGAAAATGCAAGTTAAATAAATAACAATCAATATAATAATTGCAATCCCTAATTCTCTTACATCTGTTATCAAATGCAATAAATACTTTTAGAGGAATTTGTCACAAATGAACTCTTCAAATTCTAGAGATTTTTCAATGGAATTTAAATGCTAATGCTTAACAAATAAAAACAAATAAGCTACTTGTGTGCATGAAGAATAAAGAAAAAATATTTAATTCAAACAAAAATAAAATGTATTCCCTTATGTCTTTTTTAAATTATGCACAACAATTTATTATGATAAAATATCTGAGAAAAATATGCAACTGAAATTATGAAATCGGTTAAAGTAGATGAAGGGTGCCTCTTTTTTTTATTATTGTGAAGTTGTTATTTCATTTATCGGCATGTTGTTGTTTCATTTATAGTAACCTGAGCAGCTGAATTTTATGGAAACCCTATTATAACGTAATTGGTTACATGATTGGGATAAATTGCGAATTATGGGAAAAAAATTTTAAGGTCTTGTCGTGTGTGTTGGTTAGGAAGTACATTACTTGTTTTGTGGTTCAGAACGGTAGAATGGCTGAATGTGGTAAGATTAATTTTAAGTTTCTGTACAATTTGGAACGAAAGAGAAAAAAAAGCATTAATTGACTGGTGTGTAAACAAAAGTTACTTAGTAACCATTATAAGTGCCCTGTTTGTAGGAAGGAAATGCGTATGGTTGAACGGAGGATACCGACATTACGAAGGATAGTTTTCAACTCTTACTTTTGTGAATTTATGTGGCATCGTCAGTATATAGAATCTAATTCAGATAATTTTAGGAATTTTTTAGATGCTGTTAAGGAATTTTGTTTGTTAAGGAAATTTTTAAATAAGGCAAATGGATATTTCCTTTGTGTAGCGCTAAGATGAATTTCCTTTACATTATTTGATTTAAAATGTAGTTTATTGAGATTATATATTTTTTCTTGGCTGTTCCTTTGACTTTTTAAGTGAAAATAGATTAATGTGTACATGGAGAAAGGTCAAGGGAGTGCACAATGCCAAGTCTGTGCAATTCTCTGATTTTTGTAAGTGAAAATAGGTCAATGTGTACACAAATCAAGAGATCAAGAGAGTACACAATGGCAAGTTTGTGCAATTCTGGGATTTTTTTGAAAATAGGTCGATGTGTACATGGATACCGAGTACAAGCAATTCTTAAAAACGCGCCAAGCAGCGGGTGATTCTGCACATTCCCCAAAAAATTTATTGCATTTATTAGAAAAGAAAAAAAAAAAAAAAGAGCAGTCATTAAACCAAACGCAAAGAGCTCATTCCTAGCTTAGAATTATATATATTATTACCAAAATTAGAACTATACAGACTACCTAAAAATGACTGTTGACTTCAACAAACACAGAATCTTATTTGTAAAAATAAGAAAGAAAAAAAGCTATAGAGCCCTTATCTTCTGTTATTCTACAAGTCCAGATATTTTTAATTTTTTTATTTAAATACAGCATTTTGGAAATTTATAATACTTCTCTTCTTTTTTAAGGTGCCCGAAATAATTATTTTATTCTAGATAAACAGTCTCATAAGAACTTTTATCAAAAGAAACTTCATACTGAAATTTAATTCATACACACACAACATAAAAGGGCATAGTGTATTGTATACGCCATACGAAAGAGGTATTGTATACGCCAAAAGAATTATTAGAAAATAAAAAATTAATGTCAGCAGTTTCACATGTATTTAAGAGACTTCGGGCTTTCCATCATAAGACTATCTCCTCAGAATAAAAGTAAGTTCTAGAAGGTGTTCACTGCTGCATAGTTTACCCAATTCACTTACAATGTGAAAGTGGTCTCCTGTAGAGATAACTTATATGCGACACACTTCCGTATATGGAATACTTTCCCTTTCATTCATATTATTTATGAATATAATTTAAAATGTGCATAGAAATATAATCTTGCCATATTATAGTCATTTCAAACTAAGCATATCCCGTACACTAATAATTAAAGAACATACAGATTCCGTTTCGCACAAATTTTATCGAAAAATATACAAATTTTAAAGTTTTAGAGTTAGAAATTAATGCTATAATGAAAAATACTTACGAAATGATAAGCTTACGCGATTTACAACCGTGACAAGAATAAACAAGCCAGCAAGTGACGCAACGCAGGGTGTTACTAAGTCAGCGCTAAAACACCGAACGCGCAGGGAGGTCACGTGATCGTCGCTTCATGCATAAGCCGACGTCACAACGAGCATCAACGCTCAGTACGCACACACAAATAATCTCACCGATCGTTACGGCTAATCAAGCTAGTAATAGCACGAATGATCATACGTCGATTAATAGTGTGTAAACACATGCAGAACATAATCAGGATAACGAAACAGACAATAACATGGATACCAAGGTAAGCGAAACAGAAAATCAGGATAACACAAATAATCAGACGATAACAAATAATGAACGCACTGAAAGCAATACGCAAAATACAGAGACTAACACGCAAAGAAAACTTCCACCACTAATTCTTAAAGAAAATGTCATGACTTGGGGAAATATCAAAAAAGTATTTCATACCAAAAAATTCTCATTTATTGGACAAAACTTGAGGAATGATGGCATAAAAGTCATTGCAGGAGATGCTGAAAGTTATAGAGGCATGGTTAAAGTACTCAAAGAGCTCAAAGTTGAGCACCACTCCTACATACTGCCTCAAGATAAAAACTTAAAAGTGGTCATAAATGGACTCACTACTACTTCAGACATAGAGGAAATTAAAACTGAATTAGATGAATTGAATTACAAAATTATTGAAATTAAACAAATGTCACGACGACGAGGGGGGGGAAGTCATTCCACTCCCATTATTTCTTGTTACACTGCCAAAAACTGACGATTCGAAACGAATCTATAACGAATACAAACTCTGCAACATGAAAATTAAAGTAGTGGAGTATAAAGGCAGTCAGGGGCCCATACAGTGTTTTCACTGTCAGGGCTTCAACCACACCCAAGCCGGATGCAATTATGCTCCGAAATGTGTCCGATGTGGCCGGAGGCCATTCAATTAAAGAATGTCCTGACAGAAAAAATCCTGATAAGCCCCTAGTCTGTGCGAACTGCGGGGGGCCTCACACATCTAGCTTTAAGGGTTGTGAAAAGTATCCCAAGAACAATAGTAACACAAGTAATTCTGTCAAAAACAAAACATTTTCAAACCGTATCATAGAAGGTAAAAGTTACGCACAAGCCATATCATCAGGACTATATTCGGAAACAATCAATGAAGCAAAAACAGTTTTTGCTAATCTAGCAGAGCTAGTAAAAATCATTAAAGGTGCTGGCTTCTTGCAATTAACACAACAAACAAAACAGACTATTCAAACCAGTCCAGAAACTGCCATAACACAGACTTTAGATCATGGGTCAATACAGAAATAGTCGGGCCCCTATTCAGTTCATGACCTGGAACGCACATAGCGTCCAGAATAGAATTACGGAACTTCATAACTTCTTACTTGTGTATGATATTGACGTTACACTCATCACAGAAACGTTTGTGACTCCCTGTTACAATATGAATATCGCAAACTATAGATGTTATAGATGTGACAGATTAAGTCATAGAGGTGGTGGGGTCGCGATTTTTGTGAAAAACACCCTACAATCTTGCATCATCAGCGAAGATCGTGATAACGGATATGAAGCAGTTACTGCCTCAGTTCTACTCCCATATTATGGAGTTGTCTATTTTATCGCAATGTATAATCCACCGAACAATGTACTTGATATTGACAAATTAGCTGAGCTTCTCCCAAATAATAAACATATCATCCTGGCTGGAGATCTGAACTCAAAACATACTGAATGTGGCTGTCGAAGAACCAACAATAATGGCGAAGTCCTAATCGAGTTTATCAATAACTATCCTATTTATTTCTACGCACCTGCAGTCTATACATACCTCCCAGATAACCCTAGAAGAGGAGACATTCTAGACATTGTGCTCACAAATACCGACATTCCAATGTATTTGGACGTTAAAGTTGAACTAACCTCCGACCACATGCCAGTTATTGCTATTTTGGGCACTAACAAATACGAAGAAAACAAGTTTAAAAATATCACAGACTGGCAGCAATATTACACACAATTGTTAGAAATTATTAGCTCACTTAAAAATAAAGACGACATTGATAATGCGATTGAAATTCTCAACAATAGTATCCTCAGTGCATACAACACTGCTACCAAGAAAATCCCAATTGATAAAGACAATTTCCGATTACCCAGAGAAATTAGAGATATGATTAAACAGAGAAACCGATTGAGAAAGATGTGGCATATCTCTTGGGACCCAGGGGTCAAGAAAGAACTTAACAGACTTAATAATAAAATCAGATGCAAGATTCGAAAACATCGGGATGAGGTCTGGAATAATAAAATTGAGAGTTTTAATGAATCTGGAAATGATTTCTGGTCTTTCGCAAGAAACCTTAGGCGCAAGCCCCCTGCAATAAACCAATTTATAGTAACAACAGAATCGCGCTTACATACGAGGAAAAGGCCGCCCTTATGGCAGAGCACTTAGAACAACAATTCGTACCGAATCAAGACCCTTGTGACCCTCTTTTCTCATTTAATACTAGGCAATTTATCAAAGACTGGCTTGAAGGACCAGGGGCCAAAAATCGCACTGAATTTACTTCCCCGACTGAGGTTAGGAACATTATCAGAAATCTGAAAAACCGGAAAGCACCTGGTTATGATGAAATTACGAATGTTGCAATTAAAAATATGCCACTTAACACGGTCACAAGATATGTTAGCATTCTCAATGCCTGCCTGGAAAATAACTACTTTCCCTAAAAATGGAAAAAGGCGAAAGTCATTCTTCTACCAAAGCCGGGAAAAGATGCCACCAAACCGGAGGGATACCGTCCGATTAGTCTACTCCCAGGACTAGGTAAGATTTTCGAACGGGTCATCTATAAAAGAATTGAGCCGTATATGCATAAGCTCCCAATGGAACAATTTGGTTTCCGTAGAAATCTCTCAACGACAAAACAATTTGTTCGTCTCTGCGAATTCATTGGATCTGCTTTATTCAGGCATCAAAGTGTCGCCTTACTCATGCTAGACGTGGCGAAAGCATTCGACCGCGTCTGGCATGAGGGGCTCATTTTCAAGCTCATCACACTTGATTTCAGTAGAGACCTCATCTTACTAATCAACTCCTTCATACGGAACCGCAAATTCTTTGTAAATTTAGGAAATGAACACTCTGAGACCAAATATCTGAAAGCCGGTGTAGCTCAAGGCTCTATTCTTGGTCCTATTTTGTATCTTTTTTACGTTTATGATTTACCCAATAGTGCCGACCTCAATACTTACCTCGGATGTTATGCTGATGACACCGCCCTTGCCGTGAAGTCACATAATCAACAGCATGCACTAATAAAACTTCAAGAAAAAATTCCAGCCATAGAGGAATGGTGCGCTAAATGGAGAATTGCGATGAACGGACAAAAATCCCAGTTGATTATCATCGGCAAAAAACATTCCAGAATTCCTATAGACAGAAAAATTAATATCTTTAATGAAGAAGTACCACTTGTTAAGAAGGCTACATATCTTGGGGTAGTCTTAAATCACAGATTTACCTGGAAAGACCACATTCACAATATTAAATGGAAGACCTCCTATACTATCAAAAACCTCCTCCCGCTAATTGGTAAAAACTCCAGACTTGATCTTAAAAGGAAAAGACACATCTACACAGCAATTATCAGACCAATTTTCTGCTACGCTTCCCCAGCCTGGGCGACCTATACTCAAAGTGACATGAAAAAACTCAAAACAAACTTCTCAGAATTATTACTAATGCGCACTTTTATGTTTCGAATGAGACCTTTCACAGAGACCTGCGTATCGACAGAGTTGAAGAGTTCCTTCATAAAGCTAATAGAAATTTCTTTGAAAAGGCAAAAAAATGTTCACATATGAAACACTTCAAAGTGTTCGATTATCAGATCTTTGCGGAGGACGCACGTATTCGACCACTCGCGGCCTTTACCACTCGAGACTCGAACTTCCCTACGTAACTTTATCACGAGTGCAACGTTGCTGTAAATATGTATATAGACTTATTTTGCCGTATTTTATTTATATACTCATTTTCATTTTTATTTGCATGTATTTTATTATTCTAATAAATTGTATTGTATTATCTTATTTGTGTAACTTTATTATGACATGTACCTATCATGAACAACAGAACAAGTCTGATTTTCACCCTGTCTTCGCCTCTCCTGGTCCTGGGCTTCGTCTGCGTGTTTCTCTAAACTTGTGACGTCATGCTGTCACCCCCTCTTCGCATTACTGATGCCTCCTTTCAATCGTCATTGCCAACTACCGTCATGCGCCCTTCGGGCCTATGTGTTATGAGCCGGAAACATTGCGTAAAAACAGCAATATTCCGGCAATATTGATGATGATGATGATGAGCATCAACAACTTCGTTCGATGTAAACATGGTTCGCAACTTTGATTCGGAAATCTGAAATAAATCTTTGTGGATATCTGTGAATATGTATGTTTGAACGATTTAGAGCATTATACAACTGAATGGCTTGGTCATGTTTCTCCGTATAAGAAAGCGAAAGAATAAATAGTGATCATTTTTTAGATTGGTCTTATATAGAAAATGTAGTGCACGTAAAAAATCTTTAGCAAGATATTTTAGTATCAGATATTTTTAATCTTATTTTTATATGATACGATTGCTTTGTCAAGTTCACTAAGCTAAACTTAGCAAAACTAGGCAAATTTTCGGCACAGCTTTAGTATCAGTCTTTTTTGGCGAGAAATTTGTTTGGCGACATTTTGGAGCGATAAATGTAAAATTATGATAACCTTGGTAACCCTAAATACTGAGCTGAAAAACATGCCGCCATTTCTGTCCACGTAACTTTAACGAATTTGGTAGGTATCAGAGCTTTGATGGCAGGAGGGATAAATTGCATGTTTTTCTTAAAGTTACGTTTGTGTTAGGAAAGCACAACATTTAAAATAGTTTTAAAAAAGCTAAAATTTGATAGTTAAACCTGATGGTTTTAATATTACATCACATGAGTCGACATTTTTTCATATGTCAACTCTGCAGACATTTTTTCATATGTCAGCTCTGCATATTATTATAAACTCCACCCCCACCCCCCAAGAAAAAAAAACACATTTTCAGTAGCATGAGGTAAACTTTTTGTGTTTCCTTTGCTAAGGAGATCAAAATTATTATGGTCTAAAAATACTTTTTTGCCTCATATTAGAACTATAGGTATGTGTAATTGCATGAATTCATAGGTTCAAATCAGGACCACAATTATTGCTTTTATAACATTTTTATAATTTGACTGACTATAAAAAATATAATGCTGCTTAGATTATGGAATATATTGCTTATAATTTACAGTTCTCAAATTTTGTAAATCTTACAACCTAATAGCTGTATATGAATAACCTTCACTGAGTATTATTACTTTTATTAATAGTATGTTGACATAACAGTTGACTTTTTATTTAAAATTTTATGCCAATTTTCTACATTACTTAAACATTTTATCTAACAGAAATCTGAATTTTTTGTAATAAAAATTCAATAATAAAAGTAAGAGTACAATTTATATATAAAAATTTGACTAGGTGGATACTGACTACGTGACACTTAGATACTGATTTCAATGTCTTTAAATGTTATTATTATAAAGTTTAGATATATTCTTATTAAGTTAAGATATACTTTTATTCTCTTATAAAGTTTAGATGTACAGAACAGAAGGTACACTTTGTGCTTACAACTCAGTCAACCACTTGTGGCAAGATCACTTATGATAACAATTAAGTTCAAATGTAAAATTTAAATTCAAATAAATCAATTTAATTCAAAGTTGGTTAAAAACTTAACCGGCATGGAATTCAACTATCAGTAATTACAATGCAAGACTGAAGACTACAAATCTTATCTTATCTAGCAACCTAGTAACGTGGCCTCGAAAGGCAAAATACGGTTTGTTTTACAAACTAAAAACTTCATTTAGATTCTGGTGGGAAAATGGATGGAGGAAATTGATAGTAAAGATCCCAAGCATAAAATAACTCTGGTTACAAAATAAAGAATGTTACATTATACTTTGTGCCCTGATTAATTATTCACTACATGAAATAGTGTAATGCATTTTTGTTTGCATCATATACAAATTATTTATTTTATTTAAATGCTGTCCAAAACTGAACAGGACTTTGCAAACATATTGACCATATTTATCGACCTAAAGATGTAAGATTTAGAATTAAAAAATAAGAAAATAAGAGAGAATTATGAATAGAAAATAAATATATATGCTGGCTAGCAGAAGAAGGATGCCTTCATAAAGTACCTTTTAAGAGAAACTGGCTCAGATTCACATTACATGTACGAAAAACCACTAAAACTCCCATATAGCCAGCCTGAACTACCACTGTTCAGTCGCTTATCACTCCAACACTAGTAGATTTCAATGACTGTTCGAATTTTTCACAGAAATCATCATTTATGATGATTGTTGTATTATTACCATTGGTACAAAATTTACTCATTATGATAATTTAATTTTAGCTTTTAAATTATAAACATAAATTACTTGTAATAAATTTAGGGATTAAAAAATAAACACTTCTTGATATTTTTACCATTTACAAAATTTAATCATAAAAAGTATTTCTAACGCTGCTACAAAACTTGCTCATTATAATTTAATTCGATTTCCTTCAATTTGAAATATTTTTTTTATTTTCTTTTAATAACAGAATCTAAGAAACTAAAGTAACATATACTACTAGTTTGAAATGCATTTATGAACCTCTTGTAAATTTCATTATTCATAACATAAAAATTAACCTTTTGTAAATTTAAAATATTAGCTAAGTACTAATATAATATAAATATTAACTAACTACTTAAAATATTAATGTTTAATACATTAATATTATATTTTGTAATTTAAAATATTAACCTTTTGTAAATTTCATTACTCATAACATAATAATCACTGCCATAAATTCATTTACGGTAGTGTTTCAAGAATTTATCATAGCAGTACTAGAAATGTTGAAAATTAGAGAAAGACTGTTTATTCTGATCAAGAGCTTATGTTTTAGGATTGTTATTTAGTCTAGATCGGGTTTTGTTGACAATGCGCCATTTTTTTCCGATCTTCAAAGCCGGGTACATTGACGACCGAAGTTTGTCGCCAAATCAAAAAAATTGCCAAAGGGACCAATAGCTTTGGTATTGGTCAGAATAAAACTGGGATTATGGTAACCTCACAGTTAGATTAATAATTTAATTCACAACGGAACTGTATCACTTGGAGTTCTAAACGTACGCTGTTGTCAAAAATTTTTGTGTCTATAAATAAGTCATTGATTTGCGAAACCGAAAAACAAAAATGTCCTTTTATAGGACACCACTCGATAGTTCTGATGAAGAGGACTACCGAAGCGAGCGTTCGTCCAAAACCAACAAGACCTATCCATTGAAGAAAGAGGATTTCATCCTTATGGCCAAAGAAAAGAAAAGTAAAGCGAAAAAGGCGAAAACTATGTCAGATACGGAAAGCGAACGACCAAGTAAGAAAGATGTTAAACCTGGTAAGGAAAAAAGAGACATTCAAACACCGAATGGAGAAGCTACTGATGAACAGACACCAGAAGATTTATCAATGGGAAATGATGAGGACATCCCAAAATTCAAGTCATGTTCTGAAGAAGAAATCCGGGACCAGATTGCGAAATTTGGATTTGACGTAATTTGCAATTACTTTCATAAAAGAACTAAGGGTGAGATGGATGTAGAGACATTCACGAAAAAATTTTATACAGGGCAAATAACTGAAAGAGGAACAGACAGCAGGGAACAGGAATGGATTTCTCCTAAGAAAACCGCGAAAGTATCAGAAAACGAAGCTCCAATGGAAGTTACGACGGAAAATCGATTTGAGCAGCTAAGTAGAAGGTATGGAAGAAGAAGGAGGAGCCGAAAAAGAGGAAACTCCACCCCCAATAGTTTTCCAGCAAAGCGAAGTGGATTGGCCTAAAATTCATGAAATCCTTATCAATACCTGCAGTGAAAAATTCGAAGCTGATATGAAAATGAAACTACTGTATGTTAATTTAAAGTCAGTAGACGATTACAGAAAAGCAACTCTGGTTTTGCAGAAAAAAAATATACCATTTCATACTTTCCAGTTACTCAGCGAAAAACCTATTAAGGTTGTTCTTAAGGGCCTCCCATCGACGATGAAGGAAGAAATAATCCAGGCAGATCTGGAGAGAAGGAAATTCCCGATAAGTAAAGTCAAGCAGTTTTCCAGACGAAGAGGAGACGCTATCGAGAAACTTCCGATTTTTCTGTTGGAGCTGAAGAAAACGAAGGAAGGACGTGCAATTTATGGACTCAACAATATGTTAAGTGTTAATGTCAAGATCGAGAAGTTTGCCCCGAAAAAACGCGTAATTCAATGCTTTAGATGTCAAGAATATGGACATTCGCAACATCTTTGCTCAAATCCTGAGCGATGCTGCAAGTGTGGACAACACCATAGAATTATAAAATGCCCTCTAAAGCCAGAAGAAAAACCTAAGTGCGTCTTCTGCTCACTACCGCATGTAAGTTCATATAGGGGTTGCCCCGTGTACAAGAAGCGATATGAAGCAAGGAAGCAGCAGGCGAAGCCAGCAGCTAAGATCCCTACGCCGGCAGATTTTCCGAAATTCATCGAAACAGAGGAAGACAGCAGTAAAACCCAGATGAAACCTCTCTACAGTGATAGAAAAAAGAAAAAATTTGGAAAACCCACCCACAGAGTACAAGGATATCATAAACTGGATCCAAGATCCTAAAATCAAAAAATTTCTGAACAATATGGTTGAGCACGTTGAGAAGATCCGCGCTGCAAAAACCACGGCTGAGAAGTTTACTGCCGGCTTCAAAGCAGCCATGACACTGATGAGATTTGCTGAAAGTGAAGAGTAATCACCAGCTTAGAAGCATTTGAGGGAATTTCACTATGTTTACGATTTCTTTTCACTTTTTCAACACACAGGTTCCCCTGTTTACAGCAGCAGAGCTCGGGGTCAGTACTTGGGTGGGTGACCACCCCCGTGACTGGCCTCGACGTATCATCTTTCTTCATACTAGTGAAGATACATCACAGCTTGTACGGCGGCCAGATGCTTGAACCCTCCTTCTCCAAAGTCTACTTGACCAACTCACGTGCATTAGCACATGTTCCTGCTTCACCTTTGTCGGTGCGGTGTAAATCATCTTAATTTTTAATTCTTCCCAACGCCTTAGGGCATATCTCCAACAGAGACGGTTAAAGTAGCAGAGGCTACTAAATGCCGCCTAACCATTCACTCGATTTCGATTTCGATTTTGGAACTGTATTTGAATTTAAAAAATATATATAAACAGTTATTTGTTATTTTGTAACCAAACCTTAAAACTAGATTTTAAGTTTTTGAAAATGCCAATTAACTGCATTTCCATATATTTGCTACTTTTTTCTCATGTCGCATCATTCATCATCATGGGCAAACTTGTGGATAAAATTTATATAGTTGCTACTAAAACATCTGTGTGTTTTATTGGATTTATGATGCTTGCATAATAACAGATATTTGTCATGCCACCATTCATACTTGTGGATAAATATCCAACTCTCATATAACAGTTTATAATGATATCAACACAACTAGAAACTGAATTTCTTTGCTCCAGTCAAACTGGGATTTGTGTTTCCTCGCTTTCAAAATCAATTTAGTTTTATCCAAAATCTAGGCTCCAATTTTTTTTTACCTAATTTTAAATAATTTCCTTGCCAATTCAATAAAGTTAAAAAAAAAAGGGGAGACAGTTTCTATTCTCTGACTTCGCAAATCTAACAGATACATAAATCAGAAATTACAAAAAAAAAAAATTAGTTTTTTATTGCAAGCTAAAATTAGGTGCATTTGAGTAAAAATTTTATATGATGCAATTAAAATATAAAATGAGCAAAATTTCAGGCACATATCTTGTAATACTATTTCTATCATTATCATATTTTTCAGACAAGGAGCTCACATGTGTTAAAAAAATTCTGCACAATGTTCCTATTAAAAAGTTTATGCTCATTTTTTCTCTAATAAGTATGTTTTTAAAATGTTTGTGTACTTTTATCATGCATTACAAGTGAAACTGAAAAAAATTAATAAATATCAGATTTTATATGTGGCACTCAACACACTTTTGTTCTGCAGTGTTGCCTCTGCTATAATTTTATGAAACACTGCATTTCTGAATATTCAAAAAAATTAATATCAATTGTATAGGCTGCTTCTTTATGAAAGACAAACTAAATGCAGATTCTGCCAAATTGGGAAATAATAGGTAGCAGTGCTAGGAATGCATTTTTTTCTACGTATATCAACCATTCAACTTACTTTCTTTGTTTTCAACATTCATCTTTACTACCTATATTTCTGTCACTGAACTTGATTTAGTATTAAACTATTATTTTAATTCTCAGATATGCGTACATGGAATTAGTTTCATTAGTTAAAAAGATTATTAGTAAGTAAGATACTTGCAATGGTATATTGCTGAAAATATATAAGCATGCAGGAAAAGAAATGTTTTAAAGGACATAAATTATATCTTAATAGACAAATCAACATAATCAATAAATCAATCAATAATATAATTTGCTATTTCAGAATTTTCAGCAACAATACATTTTCTTATCTTCCTTTTTAATTTTTCAAAGCTACAAAACAGAAAATAAATCCATGACTGTTTCAAAATTTAAATACTCAATAAATAAAAGTGTGGAGAACAAAATATGATTTTAATAATGAATATTTATAAGGAATAATGTTTAACATTTATAAGAACTGTTCAAATAAACTATCACTAACAGCAACACATGCATCGCAACCACAAGGAGGTAACTGGCATATACTTTAAAAGATGGCCGGCATGTACTTCTACAACAATGGTGCTAATTTGGTGCCAAGGTCGGACTAGGGTTTTAAAAATTTATAGTTAACTATCACAAATTCTGCAAAAACGTGCCTTGTGGTATATAAAAAATTTCTTCAAATTTTGTACATGCCAAACAGATCTCCTTTTGTGATCTAGTTTTGGCTAGCCTGTATCAAATAATATAACAAAACAGTTTGCATCATACAGGCAATCAGTCTCTTCAAAATTTGTTGCACTATGCATGAACTATCTTCTCTATAAATACTTCTGTTTGATAGTTCATCACGTAGAGTAAACGTGGAAAGATTTGTTATGTACTGCTAAGTAACTTTTGCTGTATTTAATATTACTACAGTCAAAAGTCGTTAATTCGGACACCAATAATCCGGAATGATCTATAATCCGGACTTCAAAGCTACAAACTTTCTGCGCATGCTTCGCGTTGACGCATGCGCGTAAGACCTTTACGGCTGCGAATTTGCGTGTGCGCGTGCGCAAAATACGTTTACGAATGCGCGTTTAATGTATAACGGACTGTATAAGCTACGCTCTAATTATCTATTTCAGTTAATGTTGCAGATTGCGTTGTTCCTTAATCTTCAAATTGGATCCGGCTTATTATTTTTTGCAGACTGTTAGAGCAATTTTATAAAAGTAAGCTTGAACTTTCGATTATGTCAAAGAGAATTTCCGATTTATATTTACTAATATGTAACGGATCTACAAAGTGAAAGTATGTTTCGGAGTCCATTAAACAAAAAGTGGAATTGCTGCAAAAAATGGATAAAGTCATATCCTTTGTTTATCTAAACTTTGTTTATCTTTAACGCCGCAGCGGGAGCGCAATGAATTGGAAGTTGGTCTGTCAGCACTATCCTTATCTTCAGGGCAGATGTTTTTATTTTATTTGGCTTATAATTGCTTACTAAATGTAGTATTTCATATCGATATACTCCGTCTTTGATATGATTTAAATCAAATGCCTCGTCATTATAATTCGCTTCCGATAGCGAAGAAAGTGACAGAGGTTATTGAAAACGAAAAAATTTCGATTGACAAATTAGTCGGTATTCTCGACACAGCAATTATAGGACTTGAACAGCGGAACTTTGTAACTGAACAAGAAATTATGTATGTTTATAGAATTAAAGAGAATGTATTATCACATAAAAAACGAAGCAACTTAAACAACTTACATTGAAAGAAATGTTTAATAAAGTAAACAAATAAATATTAAGCTTTTTTTGTAAATTTTGATACCCTTTAGATCATAATTGTTCTTTATTTCGTAAATTACGGTTTCATATTTTTAATTTTATAATTTCTTCATGCCATTTTACCAGATTTAAACTGATGATCTATAATCCGGAATCACCGAAGTCTCGACAAGTCCGGATTAACGACTTTTGACTGTATTACATTAGTGTTTATAGAGTATAAACTCTGAAGGGAAATATGATACCTAGTGTTTTAAAGAAATTATTGTGTATTTTGCTATTAACGCAATTGGTACAGTCTATAAACAAGCTATTCTTTTTTTAAAATTACAATTTTAAGTTTTTAAATTATTGAATATAGTTCTGTTTGGATCATACATATTAACACTGCATTATTTAGATTATAACAAAGGACTGAACAACTATTTGCCTAAGAGGAAGAATGCCTTTGACTTTTTTGGAATACTTTTTATAAGATAAGTTCCTCCCTTCCATGTTACACATGGAAAAAAACCCACAAAACTCTCATACAATCAATCCATTTACTGGGATTTGAAACTGGGTTGAACTAACAACACTGCTCAGTTTTACCAATTGCCTATTGTGAACCATTTCCATTAAAGGAAAATATTGTTAATACACATTAAATATGTATCCCACCAGTCACTGAGAAGTTATGACCACTGAACACTGGTAGTTCAACCCAGGTTTGAACACACTCAAATGATCTAGCTGCATGGTTGTTTTTCTCCATGTGTAACATGAATATGAGCTAGTTTCCCTTAGAAAATTCTCCACAAAGGTATCCCTGTCCTTAGGCATGTAGCCCTTGTGTACTTGTGCCATATTAAAATAACCTAACCTTAAATTTGAATGCGGTTTTCACAGTTATGGTAAATCACACATTTTAAGGTATTTAAAAATTTCTTGAACTATAGAGAAAATTACTCATTATCTGTAATATGTGTTATTGATCGCTTCGTATTCCTAGACATACATACCCTGTAAGGTCATTAGGCCTTTAACTGTAATAACTCATTTGCATCATTGGACAGAAACATTATATCTATTGCAACGATTCATCCACTACCACTTGTCTTTCTATATTCTCCTTTTTCTATATAACACACATATACTTCTAAGTTTTTGTGCTTTTGTTCTCACCATATACACAGTCATCTGTTTACAGGTAAGGAAACATCTGAGAATATTATAAACTTGCTATTAAAATTCTAAAAACAAAAAGAAGAAAGAGGTGCATGATGTCTTTAAAGTAAGCCACATTACAGTCTATGCATGCAGAAGGCTAAATATGAGATTTTGCCGAAAACAATCAAAACTGCACTATGCTGTCCACCACTAGGCTAAAACATTAAAATTCCCATTGGAGGGATCATAATCTGCAGTCATGCTACTGAAAAAACATATGGGAGAATGCTATACATATGCCTGGGTTGAACAATAAATATTTTTTGGTGACATCATGGGTTGCCACGTAAATGCTTCTTGACGACATGGTGCGTTGCTTCATCAATATATTCTCATGGCTTATGGGTGGAGATGTACGAAAAAAAATCAACTGGCAAAATATTAGGTACTGGTCTATTATCGGGACCGGATTAACAAATGTATGCATGTACACATATAAGTGTAAGAGTGTATACATATACATTCGTACTTACATATATGAACACATACATCCATATATACATGCATACATATCTACATTTCTGAATTAGGTCCTGATAAAAGAACAGTGCCAAATATTATACAGAAATAGATAAATTATGTGTTGAATAGACAATACAGTGGCTGTTAAAATAACGCCCTTATCAACCAGTTAAATATGCTTTACCTACTTCAACACAGCCTCTTTCTGCTCAAACATTTACAGTATAACGTTGCGCGCCTCCAACTTGCACGCAACCAAGAGGTGACTGTGAAAGCTGTATAAAACACAGAGTCTTGTAAAGGGTTTAAGTCCCTTTTTATTCAACGTAATAAATTACAATTGCGTCCTCTTGACGCTTATAGACGGTGCCAACTCGGCAGTCAAATAAAAATAATAACCTGAAAAGAAACTAAAGACAAGATTCTAACTACGAGGCTCTCTAAAATAACTAACTCACCGCGTTTTACAATACCGCTGCTAATTCAGCAGACTTGAAGCTCACTGGAACGATTAACACTACTTCCAAGCACATAGGCCGAAACGCGGGGTCCTTCAAATTCTCGCTAACTACCTCCGCGCTCGCTAAGTAAGAATATCACACCGAACTCGTTTCCTTCTATTTAAATCAGAATACTTCCGCTGATAATTTGAATCCTTGCGCGTTCTACTAAAATTTACATATTCTGGCATTGGCAGTTCCAGGGGAAAGTAAGGCTTGACAGGAAAGATAGTTTAAACTTAAAATAAATGTTAGTTAAAATAAATATAAACCCTACATTTGCGGCTGCCAGAATTTGGAAAACTTGGAAGCAGGTCCTACAAACGACCTGTTGTAAGTTTCTCTAATTCTGAACTAATTGGCGAGAACCTCGTTTACACAAAAAAAAAATATATTATGTAACCATTTGTATACTAAAATTCTGTTGATCGTTACAAAGCTCTCTTCTTACAGCAACTTTTCCTGGACTTCATCAATCAATCTTGGTCTTTCCTTCCAGCATCTGGAAGGAATAAGTATCAGTATCTTTCTACATACATTATAATTTACACTTTCTTGACACAATAAATTTTTGTTTTTAAACGATTCGTTTTTCTTAGTTATTGCTTACTTCACATTCATTCAATTTTTCAAGCATTAATTTAACTTTACCCTGGCTCTCCACCGTGTGTGGTGTCAAACGGGAATATTCGTGTTTTAGTCTTACAACACTTCCCCTAACCACCATGATTTGTTAGAATTCAACGACCAAATAGACACACCTTACTCGACATTCTACAACTCAATGAGCTACTTTAATAGTCTTAAAAATTCAAATGTAGGTGGAGAACCCTACAAAACACATTCATTCTAACTTTCCCCTCATTCATCTTTAAACATGCAGGCTTTCGCTCTAAAGCATGACTTTACAGTTTAATACTTAAATTTTGACTTCATTGCTTTTAAGCATTCACTTTTATCATCTACAATTTTATGCTTCTAGACTAAATTCTACTTTTACATAACATTCAAGTATTTACATACATTTACAAAAGTTTAATACATATGCTTTTTACAATTTACCATAAAATGAATAAGAGAAAATAAATTTTTACTTTACTCATTCTTCGCCAAGCTGGCGGCACTGAAAGTAAAATTCTTATTAATACAAGAATATGAAGTTATTTTTATCTTCGGCCAAATTTTGGCTTTAACATAACAGAATTAGTCTTTCGACCAACAGAAAATGCTTGTTTTTAGCTTTTACACTTAAAGAAAATAATACTTTTGCCTTAGTTAAATAAAGTAAAACAAAACTAAGTCTCAACCGAGACATATTGACTTTCGTCAAAACATAGAACTTCGTACTTATGCATAACATTTCGGAACAAAAGAGAAAAAAAAAATTATAGAAGGTTTTAACTTATCTTTGAGTTTTCGATGCTTGAAACTCCGTCATTCGTTTTTGGCAGAATTTGTCCCAAGTTAGAGGTTTCATGGATGTTAATCTTCTCCTTACTGCCCTCCGAGTGTCGTCCACCTGACTTTTTCTTTTTCGTCCTCTACATGCTGGCCTCTTGACGGAGTAATCGTCTGGTTGTTGGCCTTTCCGTTTCTCCCTGGGACGGCTGGTCTTGACGTCCTCCGGTCTGGAGTCCTTCTTGAATTTCTTCTGTTCCTCGTATTTTTGTGCCTCCTGTTGGCGTTTCAGTTTCCGGAACGGCGGCCTTGCTGGCACCTGACTCTGTGGCCGTGGCGCGTTCTCCTTGATGTGTAATTTCTCCTGCTATCCTTTTTCGGTGGTGTTTTTCTCTTTACCACGGTTTCTTTACCCGATGCATCTGTATTTTTGTTTTTCTTAAACGCCCGAGTTTGAAAATTATTTTTTCTTTTTGATACCGACGTCCGGGTTGTAGAAGTTCTAGGTCTCTCTTCAATTCTCTGTTTCTTGGGTGGTGGAATAGTTGTTGTAGTCTCTGGACCTTCTATTTCGTTTAGACTTGAGTCCTGCAAGAAACTTTTAAGGATTTCAAAATCATTTGGATTATAGTATTTTTTCACCTGGTCGGGACTTGCTTTACAGATTTACCCTCTCTCGTTCTTAAGATATAAGACTACTCCTTTGATTTCCTGAATTATATAGGGGCCTTCAAACTTTGGAGCTAGCTTTGCCATAAAATTGTCTGGGGCACTTGATAAAAAAAATTTCCGCTTCAATACTTTATCCCCAACTTTAAAATCTGCTTCCCGGCGTTTTCTATCGTAATATAGTTTCTGCCTATTTCTTGCCGTATCCGAGGTTTTAAGTGCCTGATCAATCAACTTTTGCACATCTTTTTGTTTAAACTCCTGCTCTCTTTGTTGCACAAAGAATAATTTATCTAAAGGCGTAATTAACTTTCTGCCTAAAAATAATTCTGCTGGAGTTTTCCCCGTAGTATCATGATGTGCCGTTCTTAAAGCATAAGCTAATTCATTTATGTAGCCATCCCAGCGCTTGTGATGTGTGCTCACGTAACTGCGAATTATTTTTACTATATTTTTATTAACTCTTTCTGCTATGTTAGCTTGTGGTCTATACGGAACCATTTTGATATGGCGTATGCCAAGTCCATTGCATATGTTTTCAAATATTTGACTAATGAATTGTTTTCCGTTATCGCTAATGACTTTTATCGGTGCACCGTATTTTAAAATGTATCTGTGTAAGAATGCATCTGCGACTGTTTTGGCTGACGCGCGTTTAAGTGGAACAATTTCTATCCATTTTGAAAAATGATCTGCTATTACTAAAAGAAAACGATTTTTATTTAACTCGCTCTGGGGAAAGGGACCAAGGAGATCTATGCCTAAAATTTCATTGGGAAATGTAGCGCGAATGCTATTTAAGTACCCGGCCGGGCTGTAATTAATATCATTTATTAACTGACATTGATTGCAGGACCTGACATACGCCGTTACTATTTTGTATAATTGCGGAAAATATACCGACTCGCGTACCCTTTTTAAAGTCTTTCTGACCCCGAGGTGGCCGGCTGTTTTTGCTTCGTGCAACTCCTTCAAAATGCTTAATCGAAGCGAGGCTGGGATGACTGGCTTATACTCAAGATATTCGTTTGTTGTTTTCGTATAGAATAATAAATTATCTATTATTTCATAGTTTTTTGCTCTATTTCTTATCGCATCGATATCTGTGTGCTCGAAGCTTTCGGGGTCTTTCAAATACGCATAGATATTTCCAAATTCAGGATCAGCTTTCAGTTCAGTAATAACCGTATCTCTAGAATCTAAAATTTTTGAAGTCAACACAGCGCATTTAAGTTCATTACCTTCATCGTCCAGTTTTATACGAGAAAGTGCGTCAGCTACATTGTTTTCCTTACCCGGTATATATTTTATTGTGATATTATATTCTTGGAGTTTTAAAGCCCATCTTATTAATCTGGGCGTTAGGTTTTTCCACGGGTAAAGTCTACCAACAGCCGCATGATCCGAAAAGACTGTTACTGGCGATTTGCCGAAATAAACTCGAAATTTGTGTACAGCCATTAATACGGCTAATGTTTCTCTTTCTGTAGCTGTATAATTCCTTTGTGTCTGATTCAACGTTTTACTAAAAAATGCCAGCGGATGGTTATTTTGCATAAGAACCGCACCCACCGCATAGTCTGACGCATCTGCTGCAATTTCCAGGTTTTCGTCCCCCTCAGGGAATTTTAAAACAGGGGCATTAATATGCGCTTCTTTTAATCTTTCAAAAGCTGTGTTAGCTTCCGCTGTCCACGTAAATTTAGCCCTTTTATCCGAAGGAGGAAACTCGTTCTTTTTCCTACATAGTACGACTGGACTCGCGTACTCACTATTTATGGGCGTTATTATTTTATTCTTTAACATCTCCTGAATATGTTCTTCGATGATTAAGTCTTTTTGTTTGTCATAACGGTATGGCTTAGTCCTACAAGGTTTTTCGGCATTTAATTGAATCTTGTGCGTCACGATTTGGCAGTTTCCTGGTTTTTCTGAAAACAAATGAGAAAAATTACTCACCACTTGCTGTATTGCTTTACTTTCATGGTCATTCAGATGGCTAAGGTCCAATTCAGGTGTCTCCACAGGTTCCACCACCCTCTAGTCCATCTCCAACACCACGGAACTATCTTGAAAATTTAATTTGGCCCTCGCGGCCCTTAAAAAGTCCATACCTAAAATAAGAGAGTGTTGCAGGTCTTTCACCACAAAAATTAATATTTTGAGATTTTCCTCTTTTACCTGTAAGTTTAATGATAATTTCCCGATGCAGTGACATGTTTTTCCTTGCGCCGCTATAATTTCCGTATTTCTGGTTTTAAATAATCGTATCCTATAAAAATTCTTTTTGAAGAAATTTTCACTCATAAAATTTCCTTCTGCTCCTGTATCGATGAGGGCTTCTACTGGTACATCGCCAACCAGGACGGTTATTCTACGCTACGAGAGTCGACAGCAAGTTGTGGGCCGCCAGATGTCGCTGCTAGTGAAAAACAGGTCTGCCCGACATCCTATATTCTCTGAGTGCGAAAGTTGTAGAAAGCGCGCAAAAAAGTGTTGCCGCGTCGTCAATCAGGGTTGTGCAGTTGACGTACTAAGTAGACAATGGCTTTGTATATGTTTTCGCGGCTGATTTTTTTCATATTTAAACGAAGAATACGGTTGTAGATCTCTGAATCGGTGGCGAATTTATAGAAAATATGTTGAAGCTTTTGCTTTGCCAGAAGATGT
This sequence comes from Stegodyphus dumicola, assembly GCF_044657685.1. Lineage (NCBI taxonomy): Eukaryota > Metazoa > Arthropoda > Arachnida > Araneae > Eresidae > Stegodyphus > Stegodyphus dumicola. The sequence continues at coordinate 81,302,668 of NC_140768.1, read as the reverse complement.
TTTCATTGCGTATTTTAGATTGCCAAAATTTATAGTTATTTTAATTTGCGATGAACTGATAGAGTATTTGGAGCCACATTCAGAAAACAAGAACGCAGTTTCTAGTGAAAGAAAGGTTATTTATACTATACCTGAAATTATAGATATAAATTGTAATTATATGCTTTAAAAATGTAGAAGATAATAAGTTTATTAAGCACATATAGACATCCGATAAGCTTCTACTCCATTTATGTACAGCAAGAATTACGTTTATTTTAAAATCTAACAGTTGAATACCTTACGAACAATACTGTACACAAAAAGGAATGTCGTTCATTATTACGCGAAATTCACACTACTGTAAAATAAAAATTTAAAAAACAATTATAAAACTATAAAATAGCTTTATAATATGTTTTCAGTAGCAGTACTACTACTACTAGTGCGATACTTTTAAAAATAAGTTAATAGCCCAGAAGGACTATTAACTTCGTTTTGCCATTTTGTAGCGTTTCACTTTTCAAATCGTTGCCACTAAATATCATCGCACTGTATTATATTTAAAGAAATTAAATAATGAGAAATCTGCATAAATGTATGAATGTTTCTCGCACTGTGATAAAACAACGGTACCTAGAGCCATGAAATTTTGAATAACGTAATCCTCCATCCTAATATAGGCATCTTGGAGGCCAAAATTTGGTACTGGGAATTTGTTTTATTATCTATTTCATATTCTGTAAAGCATTTATGAGTGTTTGATTAAGAAGCTGAATGATTTCAAAGCGAGCAATGGCAACATTGTACGGGACAAAAAAGAGGAAAAAAACATTTTCATCTCTAGCGCGCGAAACTATGTATCGGAAATTCTAACGATATGCGCTTTTTTAATTATATGATTTTGCTGTTGAATTGAATTTTATGGTTTAAATTTCGAAGAACATGATATTTAATAAATAAAGGTAACACGCAAAAAATTTAAAAAAAAACGGCCTTTTGTGAGTAATATAAAATCTGAAAGCTTTCAGATTTTTTTTTTTTTTATTTTATTTTTATTTTTTATTTTATTTTATTTTTTTTTTTTTTTTGTGTCCGTGTGTAATTTTATTACGCTTTAAAATTGGTTTCTAAGGGAGGACTTTCTGAGGGAAACTGGCTTGTATACAGATTACATATGGGGAAAGCCAACTACATGCGTTCAGCGACTCTACCGCTCGGCCACTGGTTGGCTTATTAGCAGAATTATACTGCATTATTATTTTATTATGCTATAAAGTAACAATGCTATAAGACTGAGACATACCTTTAGAATTTTCGATACAAAGTTTCGCGCGCTAGAGACGAAAATGTTTTTTTTTTTCCTCTTTTTTGTTCATGGAATAGTACTTTTGTAATCCATTAGTATTAAAAAATCATTGTTTCTTTGCAAACTTAAAAAAAAAGATACTGTTCATAGCAGAGTTCTCATTTTTATATTGTAAAAGAGATATTGATTATTATTAGTTTTCTATTTAATGTGTCGAAACGCTGGTTTGACAAGGACTTCAACTGCAGAAAAATATTTAAAGAAACAGTGCGAATCTGGAAAAAAAATCACCTTCAGTATATTTAAAAAACACTGATAAATTTATAAAATAATCTGAATTAATATAAAAGATTTTCTTATATGAAATTATCTAAGTGCATTCAGTTACAATATTATTAACGCGAATATCGTTTTGTGTAAAGGTAGACAAAATATTTTTTCGCGTTAAATTAATTAATGGATTATTTATTTTGAGCAAAATAAAAGCACGTAAATCCGAGTTTAAATTAGCGCGAAAAGTCAAAGAAACGTTTTGTCAAAGAACGATTCATCTTAAATCCTGTTCCTCAATTTCCTATATACGTCGTACATTGATTATTTTTACTTTGGTACTTGCATTGTGAAAATAATATTACTATCTTCTAATTATTTTCACAGAATAAAATCTTTCGAGAAGGAAGAATATTTTAAATAAGCAGTTTATATATATATAAGAAATAAAAATAACAGCAATGTAATGTTAAAAAAAAAAGTATTAGTAATTGTATGACAAAAATTACAATACGAATTAATCACACATACAGGATAGATGAGTATAATTTTGGTATATATTTTATATTGAAGAAATATTTTCTTTCATGTTAATTATTGAATAAATTATTTAAAATAAAACATTTTGATGCGTGTGTGATAGCTGAATGCAGCAGCAATCGGCCGTACTGTAATAGCGAATGAATTTTAGTCCTTTTCCTGAAAGAAATAATTTTCATAGAAAAGAAAATAAAAAAAAAAAGGAAGAAATATTTTCTTTCTAATTTCTTACTTAAAGAAATATAATGCGTGAAAACAGCTTAATGTAGGCATATTAAAAAATAAAAAAAAGAACTTAGTTTGCATTTAGATTGTAATGCAAGTTAATCATATTATAAATTTAAATGAATAAAATTATTTATTTCTAAAAAGATTTGAAGTAAGCTTAATTCATTTACTCTTATCTATTTACCGTTGCTTTCAAGGTATCCCATATCACTCTATATTTCTTAGTCTTAAATTCCTACATTAACTTTCCTCTTAGGAAACGGGATCCTTAAAAAACGGATAACATAGCAGCATATTCTGCTGCGTGTTGGTCATAATACTGTTTTGTGCCATTCTTTTCAAACTACAAATGCAGCGTGTGAGTTAGTGAAATAATGGGAGAATATTCCTAGAACTTCAATCAGCGCGCGCTATAAATTTCGTCACTCGTCTGTACTGCGATTGGTCTAAAGCTCCTTGAAGCCTTGTCCCCTTTCAGTAAAATCAAATGGACCCACCCGCCCACCAACTGAGGACCACAGAATGGCTTTCTCCGATAAGTTGTTGATGGCTGTCCATACCGGTTTTTTTGAGTCAATATTGTTCACTCAAGTTGTAGACAGATCCAGTGATCATAGAATAGGCGTCCAGGACTTGTATAATTGGTAGCTGTGAGTTTTTTACGATGACCGTGTTTAAATGTCTATTTGAGGGTTTTTTAAAACTTCCGGGGTCTGGACCCTCCCTTTCACATGCCCCTCTAGTCGTTTAAAGCTTTCCTTTCAATCTGTGTCTTCTGGGTACGCGGATGTTTATTTTCAAATTTTCTTTTTGGGCCTTGACCTTCGAGTTTCGATGCGTTAGCTTGATAGTTCTTTACCCCATAAGAGCGATTTCCATTTCTGGTTTCCTCCTTCCTTCGGGTACTTTGAGAATATGTTTCCCCTCTCGCTTTTTCCGCTATTCTGCGATTTTGAAACTTCACCGCCAATTCGAAAAGTTCCTGCAATGTGCTTGGGTTTCTAATTTCAAAGTAGTCTTGGACAGCGGGTAACAATCTTGGTAATATTATTTCAATTATCTCCGCATCGGGTTTCTTTCCATACAGCATATCCGTTAGCTTGATTTTTCGTAAAATAAAGTCCGTCAATTGTGCTGTATCCCGTTGATAGAAACTATATAGTTCGGCTTCCAGCCGTACGCGATCTTTCACTATGGGGAAGGCCTTTACTAACGATTTTTTGAAATTTTCAAATACGAGGGCTATCCAGAAAGTAGATTACGTTTTGGAATAAAAAAATAAACAAAGTATAGGAAACAAATTTTATTATATACAGATGAAAGCCACACTCAAATACTACTTTTCTACATAGTCACCATACAAATTAAGGCATTTATCGTAGCGATGTACGAGCTTGGAAATTCCTTCGTCGAAAAATTCGGCCGCCTGCGCCTTCAACCACTTCGTTACCTCTTCTTGCAGCTGTGCGTCGTCATCAAAACGCTGCATAGCCAGCCACTTCTTCATTGCTGGGAATAGGTGGAAGTCGCTCGGTGCCAGGTCGGGACTGTACGGCGGATGAGGAAACAACTCCCACTTAAAAGATTCAAGAACTTTACGAGTGACATTTGCCGTGTGGGGCCGGGCGTTGTCGTGAATCAACAAGATCTTAGAGCTCAACATTCCTCTGCGCTTGTTTTGAATTGCTCTTCTGAGTTTTTGGAGAGTTTGGCAATACCTTTGAGAGTTTATTGTAGTGCCTCTTTCCAGGAAGTCCACCAAAATTACACCTTTTCTGTCCCAAAAAACAGTCGCCATCATCTTCCTTGCCGACATTGTTTGCATGCATTTCTTGGGTTTTTGGGGAGAACTTGTGTGCCCCCACTGCATTGATTGCAATTTCGTTTCACAGTTCACATGTTTCACCCATGTTTCGTCACCAGTAACGATGCGATCGAGTAAAGAGTCACCATCCTTATGGTAAGCGTCCAAAAAGTTCAACGCTGCAGCCATTCGCTGATTTTTGTGGTCCTCTGTCAAGATTTTTGGAATCCATCTTGCACAAAACTTGTGGTAACCAAGCTTTTCGCTGATGATTTCGTGCAACAAACTTCGCGAAATTTGTGGAAAACTCAAAGAAAGTTCCGTTATTGTGAAATTTCGATTTTCACGGACTTTAGCATCGACTTTTTCGAGAAGTTCGGCGGTCACTATGCTGGGTCTTCCACTTCGATCTTCGTCGTGAACATTGGTTCGGCCATTTTGAAATCTTATGACCCACTGACGCACTCCACCTTCAGTGATAATGTTGTCCCCATACACTTCACGAAGCTGCCGATAGATTTCTATCGGTTTACAGTTTTTTGCAGTCAGAAACCTTTATTACTGAGCGCACATCGCAGCTCGCGGGATTTTCAATTAACGCAGACATTTCAAACCGTCACAGTATCTGAACGGAGCACAGCACGAACCTCTCACTAGCACGGCTAGATGCAGACTGAGCTGCGCAACGCTCTGACCCCAAGATGGCCGCGCTAGCCCCGCCCCTAGCGGACACAGACGGAAACGTAATCTACTTCCTGGATGGCCCTCGTATATATGTCGGGCTTCCAAATTCCCCTAATAAAAATTTGCCTATGTTTTTCCACCATAGCGCGGCCTGTCCTCTTAGTGCTGATGTGGCGATGGCAACTTTTTGTCTTTCAGGCACAGGGTAGAGCTGAAAGTGGTTTTCTAGACCTTCTAGAAATACCGCCAACGAATTTTTTCCGTCGAAATGGACGTTTGGCTTGATTGATGCTCTCAAAGTCTGGACCAGGTATCCAAATCCTTCTAACTGACTTGTGATTTCTTGGTGTTGTCCAGCGGCTTCCATCCAGTTTTCGGCCATTTCAGTTCGATAATTGTTCGGGCGCCAATATAACGTTGCGCGCCTCCAACTTGCACGCAACCAAGAGGTGACTGTGAAAGCTGTATAAAACACAGAGTCTTGTAAAGGGTTTAAGTCCCTTTTTATTCAACGTAATAAATTACAATTGCGTCCTCTTGACGCTTACAGACGGTGCCAACTCGGCAGTCAAATAAAAATAATAACCTGAAAAGAAACTAAAGACAAGATTCTAACTACGAGGCTCTCTAAAATAACTAACTCACCGCGTTTTACAATACCGCTGCTAATTCAGCAGACTTGAAGCTCACTGGAACGATTAACACTACTTCCCGCCAAGCACATAGGCCGAAACGCGGGGTCCTTCAAATTCTCGCTAAGTACCTCCGCGCTCGCTAAGTAAGAATATCACACCGAACTCGTTTCCTTCTATTTAAATCAGAATACTTCCGCTGATAATTTGAATCCTTGCGCGTTCTACTAAAATTTACATATTCTGGCATTGACAGTTCCAGGGGAAAGTAAGGCTTGACAGGAAAGATAGTTTAAACTTAAAATAAATGTTAGTTAAAATAAATATAAACCCTACAACAGATTTAGAAATTTCCTGTGAGAAGATATCAGTAAATTTTCAAATCCAAGTGTAATGTAGAGTTTTATGAAATTAGCTATAACATACGTAATACAGAGTAATGACACATTTCTATATTTTAAAAAGAAATTGAAAGACATTCATAATTGGAGGACATCAAAATCAAAACATACTGATATGGCAACGAAATGAACTGAAATATAAACAGAATTTTAGTTTTAAAAATGTTACGATACTTCTTTAGTATTGCAGCTTCCATTTCTTTTAAACATCGAGCTGGCATCAGAATTATTGCCAACTTCATGTCTCATGTACACTTTGTTACTGCCCTGCTTCCTAAATTGCTTTTAATATGGCATAAGAAGCATTCCAAGGTCTCAAAGATTTTTGCTATATTAATTCTGCAAAGTAAGATTCATGATGATAGTGAAACGTGCCTCTTCGATTTTTATTCCACCACTTAGCGAAGCTCCACAGTCTTTCTATATTTTATATATGAGCAGCTGTTGTTAGATCAAGAAAATGAAATTTATTGTCCACAGAAAAATATCTGTAAGCTGGTATTTACCAGTTCTTGTCTTTTATATTCTCACCAGAAGTTTGAATAAATTGTCACTCCCTCTTGTAGATGGTCGACAACTTTTGGCATGAGTGTGGGTGGCTCTCTATTTAGAAACTGAGTGAGAAAGAATTTTTCAGTTTTTTGGTATAACTTGTCATTTATACAGCATTATGGAAGAATCATGCCAGTTTTAGTTTTTTGCTGTATGAACAGATTTTCTGCTATGTTCAAAATTTTTTCAGGGCCACCTATTCACATGTTTGGTTGGCGGATCATATGCAGAGAATACATCTCTATCGTAAAAATGTTTCAGTGAATAGTCACATTTTTATAGTGTTTCTTTCACTTTATGCTGTTACAAACAGTCTCCCCCCGGGTGTTGACTCAGGCGAATGCCTGGGAAGTACTGGTTAGGATCTGTACCTAGGCAGTCTCAACCACGGGGGTAAACCAACAGACTTCACAGAAGGCCTGAGGGCTCTCGGGACAGAGTAAGGCTTGGCAGGGACCGTACTGGTACTGCCTTGTCTGCCCTTGCTCTGTGTGTCTGCCCTTGCTCTGTGTGGTAGATTTTGTGTGGCGGGACGGCACTCAATTCTGATTGGCGCCTAACGGCAGCCTTAGGACAGAAGTTGTCTTGTCCATAAGCGATGTTACAAACAGTATTCTGAAACCACTAAACCAGCTGTTAAAACATATACTTTTCTTTCATTATTAAATTTTCAAGCTGCACCTCTAAATGCTTTCACTGATGTGAAATTTTATTGAATGTCCATTTTTTGCATATTTGAATGTGATGTAAAATATGTGCATTTCTTGAAAGAAAGATATAGCAAGCATCTTCTTCACTTCTCAGTAAATTAAGAATTTTAAGATTAAAATATAAATAAAATTCATTAACATATAGAATACTGAGAGCTCTTCTTATGATGAGAGAATTCTGAGTGATTATGAATTATTAACATTTGCATGGGAAGAAATATGATCGCATAGTATCCTCGAAGCTCTTCTCATTATAAGCAAACTGTAAATCATCATTGTTGGGGCTGCCAGATGTTTCAGAATAGTTTACATTGTCGATTCATCAAAAATCTTGACAACTTTAAAAAACAGGATCCATAATAATAAGGAAGAAAGAATATCACATCCTTACGAAAGCTTGGTTTAATTTATCTGACTATAGCACATAAGGGCTATCAACCTAAAACGATGCATGTCTTTGTGAAGGACTTTCTGGGGAAAACTGGCTCGTATCTACACTAGAAAAGCTTGGAATCCAATTTTTGAAGTCATTTTTAAGCCTTAAATTGATATTAGCTTTCTATGAAAATACCTTGGCAGCTTCACAACGGCTCATTCATATTAAAATTTGAGTGTATTTCACAGGATAAAAATTTGTTATTTAAATTTAATGTGGGTGCAATATATTTTTCAAAACTATTCAGAACAAACTTATATGCATATTAAAAATTCTGAACATGCAAAAACTAAAAAAAAAATCTTCCAGTAGATCTTTTGTTTAAATATATTACATGATAGTTTTTCCATCCAAAGATTTTGTAAATAATTTATATTTAAACAGATTCCTTTCAGATATACAATAAAATAATACAATTTGTCACATTTATTACAAAATGTTCGTAATTTTAAATTAATTAATTATTCATTTGAATAATATATAGAGAAACAAATATTAATTTTTTTTACAATGATGAAATTAAAGCACAAAACATTAATTATTAGATTGTATTATTAGATGTATTGGAAATATTAACAGAATGAATTTAAAACTGAAATCTCATATGTTTCTCAGTGATTTAAAATAAACACAAGAGTATATTGGAAAGCTATACATGTTAAAATGTTAATATTTGATATGTATTTAGTTAGCATCTGTAGTACTTTCAGAAAAATTTTCTCTGCTTCTGAAACATATTGCACAAGCATGTTTCAATTTATGCGCAGAAATTTACTGAGCGTAAGGGGCGTATGTTTGATGTGACATCCCTGCACGTTTGGGGATTTAGCGCTGACCGTGTGACTACCCGTCCGACGCATACAGTAGAAATGTTAAGTACCGAAGGAGGTTGGAATGTTCAACTCACACGGTGAAGTTTGGCGGCCATGTTACTGTTATCGCTGTGACTTGTGCAAGGAAGTCTGTAATTGCAACATTTTTTTCTTTTCTTTTTGAAGCATGTCAACTTGTCTTGCATATGGATGCACAAATAGATTTTCGAAAATGATTCCTGGGATTACTTTTCACTCGTAAGTATTGATTTTCTTTTTTTTTTTTTATGTAATTTTATAAATATGTTAAAAAATATCACAATGTCATGTTGTTTTCTTTCCAGATTTTAAAAAACGGGACTACATAATGGCTAAATCGCAGAATAGGCTGCATCAGTCGATGCTGTGTTTACTTCTCTTACGCTTGGACACGCCTTTTTATGACGTAATATTGGTTACGCCTCTTCTTAAAAACAAGTTATAAGTATGCTATAGCTTCGTATTTAAAGAAAACTTAAATTATATTTTAACTGAGTTGAAATGGTAGGTTTATAATGTTCTGCGCAAGATTTTTTAAATTATAAATCTACTAACGCAACGAATATCTCTCACAAATGTATTATTAAGATATCAAACGATTGCAAACGATCATTAGCAAACGATTGAAAATATTGAATGCATGAATTAAAAATTATAACCGTAAGTTCTGAAAATACAGAAAAGAATTCTTTTGCTTAAAGAATATTTTGATTATTGATGAAATCGTGTGTCAAAATCGGTGCTTACTGCAGAATGGATGAGTATCTGAATCTGGATTTTTTTTTTATCAGTTGTAGCGAAGAGGTAAAAAGGGCGTTATTGAGTGGTGTATGGAGAAATGTTTGATTGCAATATCGTATAAGTGTCCAATTTGTGAAACAAATATGAAACTAGTAGAGAGAAAAAACCGTACAGACGGTTTTGAGTGGATGTGTGTAGTTACTGGAGGGGAATGTAGGCATCGAATTTCAAGGTCTGTTCGAAAACTCCTGGTTTGCGAAGAGTAAATTGAGCCTATGTGATGTCTTGAGAGTTACCTATATGTGGTTGGGTAGGTGCGGGAATGATTTTATATCAACGGAATTACGTATTGTTAAAAATACGGTGACAGATTGGAAACGTTTTTGTATGGATGTTTGAAGGCGAATGTGATGTTGGGTGGGAAAGGCGTCATTGTCGAAATCGACGAAAGCAAGTTTGGCAAGCAAAAGTATCATAGAGGGAAAAGAGTCGAAGGAAGATGGGTTTTTGGTTTGGTTGAGAGAGGGACAGATAAATGCGTCTTTAGAGGTTGTTGAAAACAGAGGTGCCGAAACAGAAATCATTAAAGAGAATGTTCTACTAGGATAGATTGTTATATTGGATTGTTGGAAAGCTTACGACTGTTTCGAGTTCGAAGGGTATGCGCACCTGAAAGTCAATCATAGCTTGCGTTTTAAAGATCCAGATACAGATGCGCATACCAATAGTATTGAGGGAACTTATGCAGCAATCAAAAGTTTCCGTGGCTCTAGTAAGGCAAAAGGACAGTTTGATTCCTATCTTGCAGAATACATTTGGAGAAGGAAACACAAGAAATCCGAGGCCGTTGCTATTCGCACCAGTGGTGCGATTAGCCGCTTGAGCTATTCCCACCAACATTTACCACGCATGCGCATTGAGTTGTCGTATCCGTCATTTGAACCCAACCGAAAAGAACGGCTTAAGTGTTGAAGTGAATTTTTTTTTTTTAAAGGCGGGTTACTATCTTGGCGTAGTTTATCATCTTTTAAGCGTTAGCGACTTTCAAAAAGTTTAGAAAGGAAAATGGATTCTTTACTTTTATATATTAAAGGAAGGAACACATATTGTTTTATTAAAGTATATATAAAAAATGGCAGATTTTTATGTTCACAATGTTTATCGTTTTCCTGAACGGTTAGAATAGTTTGAATGACTGATTTGGAGGGACAAAATCTTGTTTACATTTTTTGCACTTGTTAGACTACATTTAGCTTTATAGATGTGTTTTGCACAATCAAGACTTTAATTCATATCCTCTGAAAATTGTCTGAGAAAAGATAGTAAAAATTAGACATGAAATAAGTTAAAAGCGATTAAATCAACTATTAAATGAATAATTAATCATATAGTACTAGTTATTATCAATTTTGTATGCCTGTTTATTTTTTTATGGAAATACTTCGCATTTTCAGCCCACAAAAAGTATTTTAAAGAAGTTTGAAAGATTAGTAAAACCACATTAATAAATTAAATTGAAATAAATAATGGGATGTAATTTAAAAGACAGAAATAATTTAATGTAAGAGATTTAGATTTAAAAATTTGCACACACAAATGATTTATAAGGTTTTATTTCATAAATAACTTTGATTACGAAATATGGCATTTAAACCTATAAACAAGTGTGGATACTGAAAAAGTGATGAAAATGTAAGAATATTATAATGTTCAGTAAGTTTTTCTTATTGAATAATAAATTCTGACAGTCCTATAAGACGAGGGTCTAAGTTTGCATAAAAATTCCTCAGTTAATAAAAGAATTTAAGTAATTTCTGAGCCTTTTTGTCAATACATTAAAGATTTTTTAACTAATTACACGTCCTCGCGAGCAATTATGCTGGTACTTGAGCTGTTTGTGCGCATGCGCGAACGTAGGTGGTGTGAATAGCTAAAGCCTTTTAGCTATTCACATCGGGGGTGCGATTAGCCACTGCGGAAATCCGACGCCAGCCAATTCATGCATATATTTCTCAGTGACATCACAGCCATATATTCTGCAAAAGGAGAGGACTGAAGGTAAGTTTCATTTATTATTATTGACTTAAGTAAAGTATTGGGTGCTTTTCTAATATGGCAGTTTGGATGTTCGGTAGTTGCTTTATTCTGGCAGCTTTATTTTTGTTTGGTATTCATATTTTAGTCAAATATTTTATTTTTTGAAATCGCAAGAATCAAATATCATAAGATTAAAAAGTTTTAAATTAAAAAAAGTAGAAATATTAAATTTTACGCAAAAATTTATTTATTCTTGCTCTTTTTCTTTAGGCATTCTGCAAGTATATTAAAAAGTATCCAACTTTTCGAAATAATCTTGGTATTTCTGACAATCATTTTAAATAAACTTATCGCCTTCCATTTCATAAAGGCCCACAAACGGCCGAGCGGTAGAGAATCGTTGAACACTGGTAGTTCACTCCGGGGTTCGAATCCCGGTAAACGGGCTGGTTACATGGGCGTTTTCGTGGATTTTCTCATGTGTACCGTGTATGCTAGCTGGTTTCTCTTAGAAAGTTCATCACGAAGTATTTGGTCAGAGCCTTTATCAGTCTTTAGAGGCTAAACATTTTGAAGGTATGAGATGAAAGGAAAGTCTGGTTTCATCAAGAGGTTTTGGTTTATTTAATTATGCCTAAGGGAAGGGATGCCTTCGTGGAGGACTTTGTAAAGGAAACTGGCTCGCATACACGTTACATATGGGGAAAACCACGAAAACGCCCATGCAGACAGCCCGTTCGCGGGATTCGAACCTCGGACCGAACTACCAGTGTTCAGCGATTTACCGCTCAGCCGCTGTTTCATCAGGAGGAAAAAAAACGTCTTTAGGTGACATCCACATACATCACTGGATAAACTCCTGAATCTTCAAATAATTCGACTGAGAAAATCATGGGATTCTCCATTTATGATATGATATGATGTTCTATAACGTAATTTAAATTTATACAACCATATAGTCTACAACCAGTCGCTCTTCACTTTAATCTGTAATGATATCGTTTTTATCTTTTCTGTTAACACAAGCTCAATTGATGGTATTTGGTGGTGTACACGTCCAAGTGTTTTCTCTTTGAACACCTAAATTCTTTGAAGTATCCTGAAGGTATATTCAAAAGCGTCCAACTTTTTGAAACATCTTGGTATGTCTGACAGCCAAATTTCCCTGCAAATTTTTGCTTACTTTTCTCCCTAATTTTCTTCTTTCCTTCTACAGTTATTTTCAGTGCTCACACAAAAAAATTAAGATTTTTCGATTCCTAGACTTCCATAAATTTCGCATTTTTGTCAATTTTTTTTAAAATATCAATTGCATCAACTGCGTTTCAGCTGAAGACAGCTTTTCATTTTCTAGACATTTTAACTATAAACAAAGTATAGAGCAAAGTCAAAAGCATAAATATTTTAATTAAAAGATTTTTGCTAAATGACAAAGAAATAAAACAGTCCAGCAGGGCTTATTCTGTACCACCGAGTAACCCGATTCTTATATCGGCTGAAACAATCTAAATCATATTAAAGATCATGTTTTTATACAATCTATAACGCGAGAGAAAAATTAGCTTCTTAAAACATTCTTTCTAAGAGGATTAATATAAAATATTATATTTAAATATATATATATTTTAAAGCTGGGACTTGAACCAAACTGCCAGACTTTTAAAGTTTAATTTACATGGTGGTTATAATTAAAGTTCCAATTTGAAATGGTCATAAAAGGAAAACTACTGGACCAAATGTTATGAAACTTGGGAATCGTGTAAAGGAGGTTATGGGAATTTATTTTCCGCGGGAAAAAAACAGAGTTAAAAAACTCACCACCAGTGGAAAAATGGCGCTGTATACAATATTGGTAAATGAAATAAGACATGAAAACATCTGTTTAAAATGTGTTTAATAGTTTCCGAAATGTGTTACAAAGCATGTTCAATGTAGCGTCCAGCATTTTCCGAGAGCAAGTTAAATCCGGTTACTGCATTCTTAACAGCAGTTCTTAGCATATCAGGAGGAATGTTACGGACATTTTTCATTTCTGGCAAATTGTTTAGAATATCACCATAAACAGTGCTTTTGAGATAACCCCATAGCCAAAAGTCACAGAGATTGAGGTCTGGTGGGAAGACGGGAATTGTCGGCCTATAAGACGTTCATTCGTGAAATGTTTCCTAAGTAACTGTGCGACACACGTGAGGTGAGGCCCAGCCCTGCATAAAAATCGTAGTATCTAAAATGCCATGTTACTGAAGTTCCATACATTTCATGTATCACGAAACATTTTAACATTGACTCTAAGTGAGCTGCAATCACAGTGGTCCAGCTGTCGCCTGCTCTTCAGAGAAAAATGATTCAGTTATAAAACTAGCTGTCATTCAACACTAAACGGTGTGGAATGACTGCGCAATGGAATGCAGTAGGAGAATGCAATGGAACTAGATAGATAACATGAGGGATTTCTTTGGCCCAAATCGATTAAAAGCGTTTTGAATCAGTATCTTCATGTTTTAGTGCCGAATTCAGGCTTCAAAAATTACAAACTAGCGATCTGTAAGAAAACGATTTCCAGATTATACGCACTTGTGCGAGTGATTTGCGATCTCACATTTTCTAATCGCTAATTCGTGGTTTTCACGGACGAATTTCTCACGCACACGGATGGCGCACTCGACTTTTATCGAATTCAACGCTTTTAAATGGTAATTTGCCTACTTCAAAGTTTCTTAAGGGTATGCAACATGTTAAACCCGTGTAACAAAAGGTTAAGTTAGATTCCGACCCATATTTCGTTTAACAATATTGCATACAGCGCCATTTTCCCCCTGGTGGTGAGGTTTCCAACTTCCTTTTTTTCGAGGAAAATAAATTCCCATGACCTCCTTTACACGATTACTAAGTTGGATAACATTTGATCCAGTAGTTTTCCTTTTATGACCGTTTCAGTGTGGAACTTTAATTATAACCACTCTGTATATTATTAAATTTTAATTTGAAGCTATGCGTTATATGTATACCAAGCGTAAATTTTTCGCTTTTATGGAAAAAATAAAGAATCGAAGCAAATATACTTAGGATAATGGACCAAAACTGAAAAAATTTCCCCTCCCTCCGAAAATAAAATATTGAAACTTCGACCTTGAATTTATTGGATTATCGAAATATTTAATTTGACTTATCTTCTAAGTCCTAGTTCCGACAACAATTCCGTCAAAACTTCCGAATTATTTAAGCTAAAGTAAAAGATTTAGTATATATTCACTGTATGTTAATAAAGTAATCAGAGTGGAATAAAAATAGATTATAAAATTTACGCTGATGCAACTTTTTGTCTGACTGCACAACATGTAATGGAAGAGAAGGCTTGTAGAGATCTGTTTTTGACATGCCTCTAAAAGTAGATGTCATACTCCTTTTGTGTCTTCAATGTCAAAAAACTTTCCTTTGAGAGGCAACATTAGTTTTTGGGAAAGAAAAAAATCACAAGAAGACAAATTTGAAGAACATGCAGGACGATTGAGTACACATACTTATTTTTCGAACACAAGCGGTTCTCCGACTGGTTATTGAATAATGAAAAGATGCATTGTCATGCAATACAAAACATTCGGAATAGGTTTTCTGACTGAAAACATAAGATTAAAAGTCATCTGCTTAATTCACAGTCATTTACAAGTCAACTGCTCGGGCAATTGCAGAATCGTTTTGATCCTGAGCTTGTAAGACAAACCTAATATCACTGGATTTAAACACTTCTTTAATCTTCCGAGAACGTTTCTTCTTTAGCTCATATTCCAAGAATATTAAGTGAATACAATTATTGCAAAAGCAATTGAATATTCATTTGCACTACGGCTTGGTAGTTTACTAACGAGTTAACAAAACTTAAATTCTGCTTTTTGTGTCTAACAATACAACAATATTTTAAATATTTAGATATAAAATATTAAATTGGAGCCTCACCAATTGCCTAGCATTTGAAGATTGTTAAATACTAATTGTTTGTTGCGAAGTCTAACCCAGGCCGCATGGTTGGTTTTCGTAGTTTTCTAGGTTCTCTTTACAAAGGTTCTCTATGAAAGCATCTTAATCAAATAGCTCCCATGTTCTTTCTATGTTCAAATAACCAACTAACCTAGTTTAAGCGCGATTTCTAAGTGAAGTTACTAGCAAAACCCGAATACTCATTAAAAATCATGTAGCTTGCCAATCGGGAGTAACATGAAAGATGCGGCGCCAATAATTGAATTCCTGCTACGGTACGCTGTTTTTAAACTTAGATGGTCGTTCCTTAATTAAATATCTCACCAGCGGCCGAGCGGTAAAGACGCTGAACACTGGTAGTTCGGTCCGAAGTTCGAATCCCGCGAACGGGCTTGGCTGCATGGGCGTTTTCGTGGTTTTCCCCATGTGTAACGTGTATACGAGCCAGTTTCCCTTAGAAAGTCCTCCACGAAGGAATCCCTCCCTTTAGGCAGATAACCCTCGTGTGCTTTGCGATAATTAAATAATCCAATTCAATCCAATCCAATCCTTAATTAAATGTAATTGATTTGTAACTTCTACTAGAGCTGACGGTTAGAATTGAAGTGTAAATAAATAATATCGTGTGCAATATTTGCAATTTATAAGAAGGATTTATTAATAACCGTAATAATTACTTATTATATTACTAATGATTAGGATTCAGTTCTTGACAATTACATTCTAAATTAGAATTTTAAGAATATAATGAAAATATGCTACGCACAAAAATACATTTTAAGATAAAAAACTGAGTTAATTTTTTATGTTTTAAAACTTCTTGAATTCATTTAATAAACATCGTATTCTCGTTGTTAATTGAATCCAGAATGTTGGGTGTCGTTTATATAATTATTCTTACTTGTCCACAGAATCTGCTGACTTATCCAGCCATTAAGTAGCTGCAGATCATTTCTACACAACCACCGAACTTCCATTAATTCAGTCTCTAGAGGGTTGTATGTTTATATCATAATTTGACTTATAAAAATGATTGTTCTAAATCTTATGTTTCTATAAAAATATACTGTGCTTTAAAAATATGTATCAGCCGCTCTTTCAGCCACTTCAAAAGCAACAGTTTGTTTTTAGAAATAAATTATGCAGTTACTGTCATAAAATTCAAATAAACATCAAACAAAAATTCTCAGTTTTAGACAATTCGATTTAAACGAAGTAAAGCAGCAGACGATAGAACGCCGATGGTAAAAATTAAAAATTTACTCATACAAAAATTTACTCTTATTTTTTTTTTTTTTTTAAGATATAGAGAAATTTAAAAAAAAATAGTTAAAAATTTGAATAATATCATATATAATTTTAAAAAATAGCTTTAAATATAGTATTAATAAATATTTATTACGCATCATTGAGGGAAAAAATGTCATATAATTAATTCTTCGTAAAATTTTACTTGAAATTTAAGGTTAAAAATAGCTGTGGCAATTCAGTGTAACAAAAATCCATAGACCACATTTGGCGTTATTATCGCTCAAAAAAAGATGCCAAATTTCAAAACGCAAAATATGTAAATTCGTGTATATCTTAGAAAATTTTGAATAAAAAAGCCTAATTTTTTGCAGATATGCTTAAAAATACACCTACTTTAAGATGATGGTAAAACTTTTATAGGTTATAATTCAAAATTTTCTTCGAAAAATTTATAAAAATTATTTAAAAATAGAAATTTTAAAAATAAAACACAAAAAATGGGTAAATTTTATTTGGAATGAACCTAAATTTCGAAATGTGAGAGAAAAAATCAAAAAAGTTTAATAAAAAAGAGATATTAATACATATTTGGCAAATTCAATTAACATTGAGGAGCTAAAATTTTGAAAGCTAATATTTCAAAAACTACTCATACGATTTTTACAAAACTTGGTATTCTGGCATAATTTGAGTCGTAGAATCGAAATATGGAAAAAAATTGGTATGTTATTTCAGAAAAAGTCCGATTTTGTGTCAAAATACCTATGTTAGAATAGTGCTATATATAAATCTAATATATATCCTAAGTCGCGCTTTCGAGACATGATAAACGCAGGTTGAATTTTGCCAATCGGCCCAGTAGAACGGGAGATATAGCACTGTCCCTTTTTTTTTTTTTTTTTTTTTTTTAGCAGTGTACATTGTTAAAAGAAATGAAATGTTTGCCCGGCACTGTTTAGCATCCAGATTTCAACAAACGGGTGAGTCTGTAAATGAATATTTACGAATATTAAAACAGTTGAGCAAGGATTGTGAATTTAAGTCTGTTACTGAAGAATATAAAGATGAGTATATTAGAGATGCATTCATCCGAGGTTTGAAGAACCCGCTCATTCGAGAACGGTTGTTAGAAAATTCCAGTATTTCGTTAGAAAAAGCTTATGATCAAGCTAGAGCCTTAGAACTTGCTGAGCATCATTCTGCCTCATATTTAATATCTTCCGCAGCACCGGTAGCTGCTGTTGAACAGTGTAAGAACAGAAATGACGATAGTGAACATTTGGCAATAGTTGTTCCTGTTCGATCTAGAAAATGTTTCTTGTGTGGCAGAGACCTTCATTTACGAAGTATTTGCCCAGATAAGGATGCAATATGTCGAGGATGTGGTAAAAAGGGCCATTACCAAAAGGTATGCAAATCCAAACTTGTACGCAGTACTACTGATCCCACAGCGGCAGTTTATGCACTAACAATCAGCTTCAATGCTTCCTCACTGTCTTGAAAGATCAATAACTAAAGTCCTAGTAAATGGAGTTTAGCTGAATGCCCTAAATGATACCGGTAGTTCAAGTTTTATAAATCAGTGTTTTGTAAAAAGATGTCGAATTAAAGTAAAACCATATTTTGGTAGAATAGCCAAGGCTAACTCTTCTCTAAGCTCGGATATTACAGGCTGTTCCTTAGTTAATATCAAATTGCAAACCCATGTATACACTAATGTAGAGGTATTAGTTATGAAAAACCTCTGTGCAGACTTTCTTATCGGGCATGATTTATTAAAAGGTCATTCTTCTGTTGAGATAGAATTTAAAGGTGACAGACCACCTCTTAGAATTTGTTCATTAGCAACTGCTCTTGTAGCCCCTGTGTCATTGTTCTCTAATTCAACTCCTAATTGTAGACCTATTGTTACAAAGTCAAGACGCCAAACTGAAGAAGATATAACATTCATAGCTACAGAAGTATGTAAATTACTTAAAGAAGGTGTAGTTGAACAAAGTAATTCTCCTTGGCGTGCACAAGCTGTCATTGTTAAAGGAGAACATTGTAGACCCAGAATGGTAATAGATTATTCGAAGACTATAAACAAATTCACTATGCTTGATGCTTACCCTCTTCCCAAAATTGGAGAGTTGATTTCACAAGTATCAAAATATAAAATATTATACCACAATAATAATCAAAATATGTTAAAAACATTTTAATGTTTCTGTTTATAGCTGGTATCTTCGTTCCTTAACATACAATGATATATGCTAGGATTTAAATTGTATAATTTGAACGTTTTAGGTAATTCGTTTTACAATTTTCATGGAAAGTAAGAAATCAATTGTTACTATTTTTGTAACAAGGTGTTAAATAAAGTAATACTTTTCTTTATGTATTAATTATTATTCATTTTTTAAGTTTCATGAACTGTTATGAAAATAATTTGTGCATTTGATCAAGATAAACTACAGTCAAAAGTCGTTAATTCGGACACCCATAATCCGGACCTCAAAGCTACAAACTTTCTGCGCATGCGTCCGCATAAGTATTTACGCAGGCGCGTAAGACCTTTACGGCTGTGAATATGCGTGTGCGCATGCGCATAATACGTTAACGCATGCGCGTTTAATGTATAACGGACGGTATAAGCTAAGCTAAAATTATCTAATTCAGTTAATGTTGCATATTGCGTTGTTCCTTAATCTTCAAATTGAATCCGGCTTATTATTTTTTGCAGACTGTTAGAGCAACTTTATAAAAGTAAGCTTGAACTTTCGATTATGTCAAAGAGAATTTCCGATATATATTTACTAATATGTAAAGGATCTACAAAGCGAAAGTATGTTTCGAAGTCCATTAAACGAAAAGTGGAATTCCTGCAAAAAATGGATAAAGGCATAATCCTTTGTTTATCTAACCATTCCGAAATCTGTTTATCAATTTCACACTGCTCTGCGGCGGTCGGGGGACACCGCAGCGCGCAATAAATTGGAAGTTGATGTGTCAGCACTATCCTTATCTTCAGGGCAGATGTTTTTATTTTATTTGGCTTATAATTCCTTACGAAATGTAGTATTTCATCTCGATGTACTCCGTCTTTGATATGATTTATATCAAATTCCTCGTCATTATAATTCGCTTCCGATAGTGAAGAAAGTGGCACAGAGGTTATTGAAAACGAAAAAATTTCGATTGACAAATTAGTCGGTATTCTCGACACAGCAATTATAGCGGAACTTTGTAAGTGTATCAGGACTTGTATTTCTCTTGATTTGCGTTGGAAACATGAATGGTCCTGAATCGGAACAGGGAGCTTACTCAAGCTATGTTCAAGAAAGTGTGAAGTAGACAACACAAGCAGGAAGGGTATACGAAACCCTTTATTTTCTATCTTTTACAGGATTTTCCGAGCTTCAAAATACAAAGACCAACCACTTGTGGTCTGAACGTAAGAATATAAAAACTACTAACTAAAACTCTAAAAACTAACTCTGAATTATTATACAAATGCCTAGCACTAAGATTGGCCTTTATTTAAAGAAAGGTACGTATGTAATACGCCGAGCTGCTTAAACTACAATACGTTTGCAAATTACAAGAGGGCTAAAACTCTGGCCTTAAAGGCAACCAGCAACAGAGTGAAAACTCGTAAAACTACAGTGGAAGCGGCTTGCTTCTTATAACTCCTTCCTCTCTCTCTCTTGGCAAAAAGCCACAACTTAAGTACTTGGCGTTAGCAAGATAATTTGCATAAACAAGTTAAAGTATTTAATTCTGGCCGGAAGTAGAAAATAAGAAGTGATAGTACAGTTTTAAAATAAAATAAACGTTAATAAAACTTAGGATACTTACAACTGAAGAAGAAATTATGTCTGTTCATAGAATTAAAGAGAAAGTATTATCACATAAAACGAAGCAACTTAACTTACATTGAAAGAAATGTTTAATAAATTAAACAAATAAAAATTAAGCTTTTTTTTTTTTTTTTTTTGTAAATTTTGATACCCTTTAGATCATAATTGTTCTTTATTTCATACATTAAGGTTTAATATTTTTAATTTTATAATTTCTGCATGCCATTTTACCAGATTTAAACTGATGATCTATAATCCGGAAAGATCGATAATCCGGAATCGCCGAAGTCCCGACGAATCCGGATTAAAGACTTTTGACTGTATTCTGTTGTTAAAAAATTGTTTGTATAAACTTACAAATTTCTGGGTAGTATAGCGAAAAAAGTAAGTAAAATATTAACACAATTGAACATGCGGAAAGACATATCCAAGAATTTATATAGGTATATTTTCTGTAATTCAGCTTAATTCAAGGCAATTTCTATGAGATTCATAAATATGAAACACGGATAAACTGATATTATTAAATTCACATAAATCTGTTTTATTTTATTAATATTTTTTTCTTTATTTGCCTCTGACAAGGATATATTTAAAACTTTCATTTAAAAAAATGCAACCTGTGACTATTTTTTAGATAATTTTTGCTAAATATGTGAATTTCTGTTTTAGTGTATTGCAGCTTAAATTTAAAGTATTTAAGCATACTAAAATAAAATAACTTTCTTTTCTATCTCTTAAATAATTCTTTAATAAATTATGATAATATTGTGAATAAATCAGAAATATCACTTCTTAAAGGAAAAATTGGAAAAGTACACCCAAGAGGTTGCTAATAAAACCTAAATAAATCTGTTAAATGTTCATCTAAAGTGTCTTTCCCTCGCTAGATGGCGCCAGAGGTTTCATTAGTGAGAGAAATTAAAACTTTGTTTTTATTATTCTTTTTTGTAAACAGTAGATAGTTTGGTTTTGAATCCGTGTGATGGACGGATAAATTGTTTCGTACAGCCATAAGAGAAAAAGAGAGGCTGTACAAGAAAATGTATTTAAATCTTAATTTTTTCCTTTTGAATGTTTCATGTAAATAAAATGTGATGTCAAGAAAATTCAATCGTGGTTTTTCTGTAAAGAAGATTGACAGCTGAAACATCACGTCAGATTCAACAATGCATCAGAACAGGTAAATGATTTTCTTCTTGTTTATAAATAGAACCTGAACGTCAGTGTATTCTGACAACTTCGATCAACAGTAGTTGATTAATTACTTAAGGTTAATCAACTACTGTTGATCTACTGTTAGCTGATTAATTATTAATTACTTATTACTAAGTTTTTGGGTCCGCTACAGGACTTCCTAAAGAAGAACTAGTTATTTATGCTTTCGAAAACAGAAGTTCTTGAAATATGTTTATTTTCTGAAGATACATTTTTTGAATGAAAGCATGTTTATATTTACGTTGAATAGAAATAGATATTTAGTATTTTCAGCTTAAAATATATATTATAAGTTTTATGTTTTTGAATAAAAGTGATTTTAACGTAAAACACATTTATGTGTAAGATTCCAATAAAGGGTTGAAGAAATAAGTTTACATTAAAAGGATTACTTAAAATTTAAGATAAAATATTTGAGTGGAGTTTAAAGTAAAAATGAATGTTCATATGATAAAGAAAAAACGTGCAACGGCACGCAGTGCTTTCACTAGAACGGTTAAGGTTCTAAAGAACGAAATTAGTAAAAATGCTCAAGCAGATAAAGTATTAAAAAATAAAATTGTGAAGTTACAAACGATAACTGCTGAGTTAAAATCTTATGATTCAGAGGTACTAGATTTATTGATTAAGGGCAGTGCCACTGAAGATGATCTAGAAACCGAAGTCATAAGCTGCGAGGAGTATTCTGATGAATTCACAATTCAAAGAAAAGTTAGTGAATTACTAAATGTAAACAAAGTTCCAAATGACGCAGTTTTTAGTAATTCTGATGTCAGTAGTAACTCTAATGTTAAACGGTATAAATTACCTAAATTGAATATAAAACCTTTTGATTCTCAGTTAATTAATTATTTGCCATTTTGGGCACAGTTTAAGAAGATACATGAAGATAAAGAATTAGATGATTGTGATAAGCCAATATTTGCTACAAGCTGTAGAACCTGGAACTCGTGTTAGGCATTTATTAGAAAGTTACCCGATAACTTCAGAAAATTATTCAAAAGCTTTGAGAGCTTTTCAAGATCGTTATGGGGATAAAGAAATTCTTATCGATGTGTATGTCAGGGAATTTTTGAAATTAATTACAGCAAATATTCAAGCTACGGGCAAAAGACAGATTATCATTGTGTGACTTATTTACTAACTCTTTAGACTCCATGGGGCTTGATATTGTGATGTATATTTAAAATAACTACAACTGTAACTGTAAATAACTATAACTTTAACTTTAATGGCGTTCATGCTATTCGATTCCGTTGTTGTGATGCACGTGTTACTGTGCTAGCTGAATGTCATGTGAACTGTTTAAAAATGGATAATAAAATTTTGAATTCTTGAAATATACTCATTAGTTGAGTCTACTTTGAAAGTTTCGATTTGAGCCACCTGAGAATAAAGAGAAATACGAAGACGTCTTGAAGTCTTTTGAAGATTATTGTTCACCACGGCAGAATGTCGTATATGAACGTTACAAATTCTTTTCGTGTAGTCAGCAAGAAGGACAAACAATTGAATGTTATGTCACTCAGTTAAAGACTTTAGCGTCAACTTGTGAGTTTCGCGAATCAATCCATTTTCTTGTTTAGCATCGTATTGTATTAGGCATTCGGGATAGGAGTCTGACCAAACGTTTGCTTCGAGAATCTAACCTAGGATTAGAAAAAGTTATAGAAATAGTCCGTGCCGCTGAAACAAGCAAAGAGCAACTCCGGTACATGAAAGATGATCCAAGGACTGGGAACAGCGTGAAGAAATATAGAAAACAGCAGCATCAATCAAAACAGTCAGTGCCACCGAAATTGTCGTCGCAGCAGAAGCAATCAGCACTAGAATATGACTGCAAGAACGGAAGAAGGCACAAATATCGGGAGTGTCCAGCTTTCGGAAAGACGTGTGCGAAATGCAAAGTAAAGAACCATTTTGCCGCGAGGTGTCCCAAGAACATTTATGAAGTTGGAATACCAAATAATGAACTTAGTATATATAATGAACATAGTGTATTTGTTAACTCTGTAATGATAAATCGACCAGTAAACGGGCATAGTGAATTTAAAATAAGTGCAAAATCAATCAAAGATCTAACAAATTCTATTGATGAAGTAAATAAGGATATTCACAAGGTAAGTGAAAAATGGGTGAAAAGTATTACAATGTATGTAAATAATAAGTCTTTCAAGGTTGATTTTAAGTTAGATACTGGTGCAGAAGTAAATATTTTGCCTTTGTATGCTTTAAATAATGTTAAACTTAAGCCTAAACTTAATGAAACTGATTTGTTCTTAACTGCATATGGTAATTTTAAGTTAAAATCAGAAGGTATTCTTATAATTAATTGTTCAACTGAAAGGCTTAAGAATGTACCTTTACAGTTTTATGTTCTTGATGTAAGATCTAAGCCTATATTAGGGTTAACAGCTTGTTCTGCATTAAAACTAATCGAAAGGATTGATTTCTTAAAGTGCAATATCATTAATAAAAATGATTTAATTGCTCAGTATAAAGATGTATTTACAGGTACAGGGCAATTTCCTGACGAACCATATCATATAACACTTAAATATGATGCAATACCACTAATACACCCCCAAGACGTGTTCCTCAGGCTTTACAGCCTAAATTAAAAGATACTTTAGATAAACTTGAAAGAGAAGGGATAGTATCGAAAGTAAATAAACCAACTGATTGGGTTCAAAGTTTGGTTATAGTTGAAAAACCTAATGGGAGTCTGAGATTATGCTTGGATCCTAGAGATCTAAATAAAGTAATTAAAAAGGAACACTATCAAATTCCTTCTCCAGATGATATAATTAGTAGGTTAGAAGGTAAAAAAGTATTTTCAGTTGTAGATTTAAAGGATGGATTTTGGCATGTACCACTAGATGGAGCTAGTTCTGAACTATGTACATTTAATACTCCTTACGGAAGATATAAATTTAATAAAATGCCATTTGGAATATCTTCTGCCCCAGAAATATTTCAGAAAAGAAACCAAAAATTATTTGGTGATATTAAGGGTGTGGAAGTTTATTTTGATGATATCATAATTGCAGGATCTGATGAGGTTACTCACAATATAATTATCTCTAAGGTTCTTGAAAGAGCTTGGTCTCTAAATATAAAATTTAATCCTGATAAATTACAATATAGGGTACCGGAAGTCAAATATGTAGGCCAAATTATTTCTGAGTCAGGTGTAAAAGCCGATCGTAGTCATATTAAAGCAATTATTGATATGCCAACACCAAAATCAAAAACTGAAGTAAGGAGGGTGTTATGAATGTCAAAATTCATACCTAATGTATCTAAAGTTACTGCTCCTTTAAGAGAAATCATTCAAGAAAAGGTAGAATTTAACTGGGGAGAAACTCAGGAAGAGTCATTTAACAACATCAAACAACTGCTAACCAAAGGACCAATTTTAAAAGTTTTCAGTGGTAATGAGGATATAATTATACAGTGTGATAGTTCGAAGGATGGCCTAGGATCGTGTCTAATTCAAAAGGGTAAGCCTGTATCATTTGTGTCTCGCAGCCTGACTAACAGTGAAAAAAACTATGCACAGATCGAAAAATAGCTATTAGCCATAGTATTTTCTTTTGAAAAGTACCACAATTTTGTTTATGGACGGAAAGTCACAGTACAAAGGGATCATAAACCGTTAATGGCAATTGTTAAGAAACCATTGCATAAAATCTTGTCTAGAATGCAAAGGATGATCTTAAAATTACTAAAGTATGATTTTGAGATAAATTATGTTCCAGTTAATCAAATGCTTTTTGCTGACACTTTCTCACGAGCATATTCTGTGAATGAAACTATTAGTGATGATCCAGAATGCTAAATGTTGTTCACATTACTTCAAAATATTTGCCTATGAGTGAAAGAAGAGTGATGCAATTTAGGAAAGAAACTGAATCAGATCCAGATTTGCAAATAGTTATGAAATATATTAAAGAGGGTTGGCCTAAATGTTACAAAAAAGTAGATATTAGTGTAAAAACATACTTTAAAGTTAAAAATAATCCCTATATTAATGACGACTTGTTATTTATTAATGAAAAATTAGTTGTACCTTATGGTTTGAGAAAAGATACTCGTATGTTGCAATTAATTCATGAAGCGCATTTTGGAATTGAGAAATGTAAAAGTAGAGCCCATGAAATTTTTTACTGGCCAGGTATGACAAATGACATTGAGCAGCTTGTTTCCAAATGTGAAATATGTGAAAAATTCAGAAATAGAAATCAAAAAGAACCTCTAATGCAACATGAAATTCCAACTAAACCATTCGAAAAAATTATCCTTGATATCTTGCAATTTGGTAATCAAAATTACTTAGTAGTTATAGATTATTACTCTAAATGGAGTGAGGTTTCTAACATAAAAGATAAGACAGCAAATGAAATTATGATAAAGTTAAAATGCATCTTTGCCAGGTATGGTATTGCAAATGAAGTCGTTTGCGACAATAATCCCTGTAATAGTTACTTATTTAAGAAATTTGCTGAAGATTGAGATTTCGAACTTAAATTTAGTAGCTCCAGATATCCTCAAAGTAATGGGTTGGCTGAAAAAGCTGTAGGAATAGTGAAAAATATCATGAGGAAAGTGCAAGATATAAGTGTAGGCTTAATGGAATATCGAAATACCCCAATTAGTGGAATAAATTTGTCTCCTGCACAACTGTTATTTAATAGAAGATTAAGGACAAAATTACCTATCAGTAATAAATTGTTAAATACTAAGATAAACAAACGTTATTCCAAATTTCGTGCACTTCAAGCTAGGCAAAAATATTATTATGATAGAACCGCACAGAAACTGCCTGAGTTAAAACCTGGAGATAGTATAACTCTTGTTCAACTTTAGAACTGGGCAATGGGATAAAGGTGAAATAATTTCAAAACATAAAGCTCCTAGATCCTATATTGTAAGAAATTCAAATGGGGAAATATTGCGAAGAAACAGACGCCATATAAAATTTTCAAAATCACCTTACAAAGTTAATAATGATTATGATGATATAGTATTAGATAAAGAGGAAAATTCAAATGGAAGCCCTGAGAATGTTTCTACGCCTACTAATATAGGAAATCAACAGAATAATCTATCCAATAACACAATAACAAGAAGTAGACGGTTGATTAGACAACCTTCAGGATATAGAGACTTTGTCATGGGATAAAATAATGTAACATATTGCATATATCATTTTTATGTAACTTTTTTGTTATTGTATGTCATATTGTGAATATACTTGTATCGATATTATTAGGTATTTTTATTATTGTTTATAAACTGGAGGAAGGGATGTGATGTATATTTAAAATAACTATAACGTTAATGGCGCTCATGCTATGTGATTCCGTTGTTGTGATGCACGTGTTAGTGTGCTAGCTGAATGTCATGTGAACTGTTTAAAAATGTAATAATAAAAGTTTTGAATTCTTGAGATATACTCATTAGTTGAGTCTACTTTTAAAGTACAGAAGTTATTAAGTTCAACAAACTACACAAGAAGTTACATAGGAAATTAAATGCTAAATTATAAGTTTCTTCATTTGGATTGCTTAAATTTAATAATGTTAATTTTCCACTGATTACAAAAGTCAAAAGATAATTCGTTAAATTTACATATCTCAGTTTTTTTTTTTGTAAGATTAAAACGTATATCACTTCTTTTATTTCTATTACGAGAATAACCCCCCTCCTAAAAAATTAGTTCTTTTATCAATTTATTATTTTTTCCCCTTCTCTTCAGATTAGGTTACTTATATTTAAAACTAAATTTAAAATTTCTAAAAATTGTTTTCAGAAATAATTTTATGTCTTCATTCTAATCAATGATAATCCATCTGTTAATTCAATTCAGTTGTAGATTGTCAGGATTTCTTTGATATGGGAGACGTGAAAAATTAGCAATGCCTTCGCCGGGACTCGAACCTAGACCTTTCGAATACACACCGAGTGTACTACTATTACACCACGAAAGCTTACAGAAAGGATGGAGAAAATACCTTAGGGGACCCTTTCGCAAAATCCTGATGGTGAACACACACACACAGATCGTATTTTATTCTCGAGTGTCAAGAAGAAAGAACATCTTTTTACTGTAGAAACATCTTTTTACTCGACTTCTGATAAGGATCGGGTAGGGATGAAAGGAGTGTGGGAGGCGGAAAAAAGAGAATGAGGTCCGCACTAGCGGCGGCGAAAAAAGGGGAGTTCAGTGTCGTTATAAGATGTAGCTGCGGGTGGTAAACCACAGAGTCAGTTTAGCGTGAATGAGTCAATTAAGGTTGTAATTCTTATGTGGGAAGGATGTCACAAGGGTAACGATGTTTTTCTCTGGTATGCGGGGAGTGTCTGAGAGTGCTAATAAGGCTATTACTGTGGGTTTGTACTGAATAAAAGAAGTTGACCGCTAATCGTTTAATATACTCTTGAATAAGTTCGATTCAAAGGTCTCTGCGAATATAGATGTTTGGAATATACCAAGGAGCATTGATAATTTCTCGTAGAATTTTATTTTGTAGAATTTGCAATTGTTTAATATTGGTTTTAGCTGCATGTCCCCGGATCGGTGCTGCATAAAGAGGGCCGGGCGCAGTATGGAGCGATATAGAATTAATTTGTTTGTAGTAGATAAGTTGTTTTTTCTACCAAGAAGAGGTCGCATAGTAGCTGTGGTGATTTTAAATTTTTGTACTACGGACCTGAAGGGTGGGTTCTGAAGGTAAGTTTTTGGTTAAGGGTGAATCCAAGGTATTTGGTTTCATTAATCCAGTCTATTTCTTCGTCAAATATTTCAGCGGGTGGAGGATAGTATTTCATGTTTCCTTTACGGAAAATTATTGCCTTAGTTTTATCAGTGTTAATTTTAATCCTCCAAAGGGTAAGCCATTTTTCCAGTTTTATGAGATAGCTTTGGAGTTGGTTTCTTGCGGCAATAACTGTGCAGGCTTTAGTAAGTATGGTGGTGTCATCGGCAAAGAGTGCAAGATGAACAGAAGGGTCTGTAGAGATGTCTTGTGTATAAATATTAAAAGGCTACGGCGAAAGTGCCGACCAGCATTGATTACTCTGGTGGTAGAGTAAGCAGTACCGATTTTGATTCTGAATGTTCTGTTGCTGAGAAAAGAGGCTATTAAGAGAATAAAATGATCTGGAAAATTGAGAGTGATTAGTTTGTAAATAAGGCCTCAATGCCATACCCTGTCAAAAGCTTTCGCGATATCGAGGAATATAGCACCGGCCGGAAACTTGCAGTTGTAGCCTTCAGTGATAATGTTGATAACTCTAAGTAGTTGGTGGCAAGTGCTATGATGATTACGAAAACCGAATTGTTCTTCTGGGAGAAAATTCATGGAAGGGTGAATTTTTTGGATTTGGAAAAGTAGGGATTTTCTCAGTAACTTTAGACAGATGGCTAAGTAAACTGATAGGGCGATAGTTCTGTGGGAGAGTTGGATTTTGTTGCGGTTTAGTAAATCGATTATTATAGCTTGCTTCCATTTGTTAGGAAAATGAGCGAATTTGATAATGTTGTAGATTATCTTAGTTAGGCAGGTAAGAGCATTGATCGGAAGATGCTTCAGTGCTTTGGTCGAGATGCCATCGTGCCCTGGGGCTTTCTTCGTTTGTAAGGTGCTGATGGTGTTGGCAACGATTGTTGGGGTAGTCAGGAAAGTGAAGTTGTACGGAGCAGGGGTATTAAAGAAGTTATCTGATGGTGAAGAATCATCATCCACCCCCTTTTAGGTCGGAGGCCACTGTAGAGTCATTAGGTTATAATCGAGCAAGAGGACATGGGAAATGAGAAATACCCTCATCAGAACTCGAACCTCGACCTTTCGAATACGCGACGAGTGTGCTAACCGTTACATCACGAAGGCGTGCTGAAAGGAGGGAGAATAACAGAGAAAAATAAAGGAAATTTTCTCCTGGGAAATTCGATATGAAATTTAGAATGCAAAAGTGGGCTATTGTGGTAATAATTGGCAATTAAGAAAGTATTTTAGAAAGGCAATATGAAAAGCATATTTAGATTTGAATACTAGATGCATTTTGAATATAAGCTACCAGATTATAAATAAAGGTACACCAGTGTAAATACAAAACTAAAGAAGAATTATTGCTGATTCCATACAAAGTTCCTCACTCTTTAAGGAGCATCATAATAGCATACATATATATCGGGTTTTAACGAAACTTTCCCGCCACCGCAAATATCGTCTTCGCAAACATAATACGTTGGCGTGTTTAATCATATTTTGTCAAGTGGTTTTTGGCATTTGAAAGAAAGAGATTTGATTCAGAACACTCATAGAGATATTAGGTATTTTTTGGAAGCAGAAGAAGTGAAAAATTAGCAACACCTTGGCCGGGAATCGAACCACAGATCTCTGGAATACGTGCCGAAGAAATACCTTACATACTCTCCCTTTTAAAGAGCGACTGGGGTTTTAGGGAACCCAATCGCCAAATCCTGGGTGTGGAGAATCATCATCCACCACCCTTTTAGTTCGGGCGCCACTGTAGAGACATTAGGTATATTTTGGAAGCAGGAGAAGTTAAAAATGAGCAACACCTTCGCCGGAAATCGAACCACGGAACTCTAAATGGAATACGCGCCCAGCGTGCTGACCACTACACTGCGAAGGCATGCTAAGAAGGCAGGAAAACTAGCTTGTACACTGTGTTGTGAAATTTGTAAAAAAATATCGTTACTATTAAGTACAAGGTGTCTGAAATAGAACTATCACGCTACCAGATTAGAACCATCATTTACTTCCAATTCTGTTGCAAAAAGTCAGCTACAAAATGTCACCAAATCATGTACTACAGCTTTAGGTACTAATGTCGGAACATATGACACTGTGAAGGTTTGGAACCGAGAGTTCAGAAAAAGGGCTATGACATTTAAAAAGCAGAGCGCTCTGGCAGGCCTACTGATGTTGATGAGGCCCGCTTGCGAGAACTTGTAGAAGAAAACCAGTATACAACTAATCGAGAGCTTGCTAAGGATTTAGACGTTAGTCCCATATCTATCAGTCACGCTATGCGTCACATAAACTTGACGTATAAGTTCAATCGCTGGGTGCCGCATGAACTGTCTCAAAAAGATAAGGACAGGGGCGTAGCCCTGGGGGCATCTGTCCCAGGGCGCAGAATCCAAGGGGCGCCAAACTGATGTTACGACATTTTAGAATTAAATGTTTTCCATCCTTGGCAAGCAGTAGGGGGCGCGAAATCTTCAGTTGTCCCTGGGCGCTGAAATCCCTAGCTACGACTCTGTCTTTTACCTAACGATCAATAAGGCTTCAGAAAAAATCTTAGCACGACTCGCCAACTCGTGAGAATTGTTGAATTCGTCGGATCTGCATTTTACAATAAGTGTTGCGCTCCTTATGCTGGACGTGGCAAAAGCATTTGACCGCTTCCACCATGAGGGGATCATCTTCAAGCTTATCAAACTAGGACTTATTCTTCTGATCTCCTTTTTGCAAAACCGTACATTCTTCGTTGCACAAGGAAATGAAAAGTCAACTCCAAAACCTATAAGATACAGTATCCCGCAAGGCAGTATCCTTGGTTCTGTGCTTTACCTTTTCTACATCTCGGACCTTCCCCACCCTGGTTTGGACAACTACTCTCTTCTAGCATGCTATGCCGATGATACGGCGATTGGCATTAAATCAATCAAAGCAAATCATGCTATCCATAAAATGCAGAATTATCTTTATTCAGTTGAAGATTGGTGCAGATCGGTTATTTGTCTTTGAACCTACATTATATTAGGATCCTCGTGGAATTCTCTTCACTCTCGTCACTTCTCAGAACTTATCAGATATCTTTGTTCCTTTTTGGTACTTCTCTCCTTTTCTCTTCAGAGATAGTCTCCACGTCCAGAATTCTATATGTAATGTACCCTAGGGCTTGAAGTCAAGAACCGGCAGCGTTGCGCAATAGCTCGGTTATATTATGTATCTAAGTCAATAGACTCAAATTAGCTACAGCAGCCAATATGGACAGATAACGCGAACTTGGAGAAGCGGAAAGTGGGATGATCATTAGAGCCCACAGATTTGGGCATTCGGGTATCCGCACATAATCCCGATAGACGGAATCCCGACAAGCCAAAATCCCGACAGGGTCGAAACCCGACAAACCAAAATCCCGACAGGGTCGAAATCCCGATTGTCCAATATCCCGACAGGGTCGAAATACCGACATGGGCGAAATCACAATAAGGCCTAATGACCCCATAACATACTTCCACAGCTGCTTACGGAAGTACATCGTAATGACAAAGGGTCGGCTGACCTCACGCAAAAGTCATTTCTTATCTTTTAGGCCTTTTATAATCTATGTGAATAGGAGAAAGAGGGAACTATTTCACAATGACGGAATGATACAGCTCTAGGCTTTCTACATGCTATAGGGTTACGTTCGCCTCGAGATAGACAGTGCTCACTTGCCAGTTTATTTTTTGCTCATTAAATTGTTCCAAAATATGGCTGAAATTTGTGAAATTGTTCCGTCTCAAAAAGGAAGCAATAAAATTAATGCACGTGGTTATTTAATGGTGAAAGATAAGAATCGCGACGACTTATATTATTGGTGTTGTGAAAACAGAAAATACGATATGTGCAAAGGTCGAGTAACAACAATATTTCTGAATGGACAACATCATCTCCGTAAATTTACTCAGCATAACCGTGCTCCACAAGCGAGTGCAGCTGCTATCGCAAAATGTATTAGCCAATTGAAATAAGATGCTTGGCATACCGGAAGTGAACCGTGTCAGATAATTCAAAGCAACATCGTAAAAACCTCTCAGAACATTCGCCCATACCTTCCATCAAAAGAAGCTATTCGAAAAAAATTAAACGGATCAGGCAAAAAGAAAGGTGACCAGAACCAAAAACATTGAATGAAATTGATATTCCAAAACATTTATCACAGGCACCTTATTGGATTATGGACAGCACATTGAAAACGGTGCCCACAATATTTGACCAGCTACATACAATTCACGCACCTGTTGGATCTCAAAATTTTAGAATTCATCCACTAGTATATGCTTTGATGACTATAATAGCAAATCTGAATAGCAAATCTGAAGAAAATTACAAAAGATTATTCCAAGATTTAATTGATTTCGCTGAAGAAAATAATATTAAACTGAAGCCATCTAGAATCATTAGTGATCTAGAAAAGGCAGCTATAAATGCTTCAAAATCAGAGTTCCCTGACGTTATTAATAAGGCTTGTTTTTTCCATCTGTGTCAGTGTGGTTGGAGAAAAATCCTACGGCACAGATGAAAGATTTAGTTTAATGCTTCGTCATTTATTTGCGTTAGCGTTTATACCAGCTGACGAAATTTCAGCAGCATTTGACACTTTACTTCCTAACTTGCCACCCGATGCTCAAGAAGTAGTTCAGTGGTTCGAAGACAACTACGTTCGTGG
Source organism: Stegodyphus dumicola (assembly GCF_044657685.1). Lineage (NCBI taxonomy): Eukaryota > Metazoa > Arthropoda > Arachnida > Araneae > Eresidae > Stegodyphus > Stegodyphus dumicola. The sequence continues at coordinate 81,269,733 of NC_140768.1, read as the reverse complement.
AAGAATGCGGCGCCGTTTGCGTAATGGCATTGCCGTTCGCGTTCCTCCGATGTTCCCACCAGCACTCTAGAGCGTGTTTGATTCCCTACAACTGGGAGCTCCGCGCACTCAAAATGCTGTCGAGGCTTGGCACAGAAGATGGGAGACCTTAATTGGACGGGCCATGTTGGCGTTTATAACATCATAGAAGGATTTCAAAAAGAACAGGAGCATGTGGAATACCAAGTTAAATTCATTCTTCGCAGAGAACAACAACCAAAACGTAGGAAGGTAAATGATGACAGAGAAAGGAGAATTATGACTGTTGTGAACGATGGTGATAATCGACCTGTGATGAAATATCTTCGTGGTATCGCTCACAATGTGTCACTGTAAATATGTCGTTTGCATGTGTAAGTGATGTTTTCTTTTTCTTAATAAAAAGAATTTTATAAATCTTCATTTCAAATTTTAACGGTCATTTCAATTTGTTAAAAATTATTTTAAGTAATGACATAATTTTTATGATTTTTTTTATTTAAATTTTTAATTAGTAATATGTAATAGTTAGTTAAAAATTGTATTTTATTAAGCTAAATTGAGTGTTTGTATTTAGATATTAACTTGTCGGAATTTCGACCCTGTCCGGATTCTGGACACTCGGGATTCTGACTCTGTCGTGATTCTGGACACTCGGGATTCTGACTCTGTCGGGATTCTGGCTTGTCGGGATTATGACCCAAACCCGGGCATTCGACCCGTAGGATTTCCAACAAATTTCAGATACCCCGAGCTATGTTATCGTGAAGTGGAAGAGGGAGGGTGTCATGACATGCCGACCCAAACCAACTAAAGCGAAAATATTAACAGATCGTGACCATCGAAGCTTGAATGTGTGGTGCAGTCAAATAGGAAGGCGTCGCTACAGATGTTGGCACAGGAGGTTCAATCGGCTTCCAGTAGGGTTGCAAGTGATCGTACTGGCCGCCTGGAGATCATCGCACTTGGTTTCCATGGTCGTGCAGCAGTTCACAAGTCGCTTATCACAGCCCGCAATGCGAGCCGTCGTTTACAGTGGTGCAAGGAACGCCACCATTGGACTCTTGAGCAATGGAAATCAGTCCTATGGAGTGATGAATCGCGCTACCAGCTGTGACGGCCCGGCGAATGTGTGTGGGTGTGACGTATGGCCGGAGAAAGTTGTTTGCAAGCGTCTATCGTACCCACATTGAAATTCGGCGGATGTGGCATCATGGTGTGGTCGCGCTTCTCGTGATATAGCCTTAATCCTCTGGTTTTAGTGCCGGGAAAAATGAATGCCGATGCATACCAAACGGTTCTGGACAATTATGCGCTACCGAAATTGTGGGCACAATTCGGTATTGATCAATATCTGTTAGAGCAAGACAATGTTCCATGTCATATTGCAGGTGTTATAAACACGTGGTTTGAGGACATGGGTGTGCAAAAACTTGATTGGCCAGCCCAAAGTCCTGATATCAACCATACTGAGCATCTTTGCGACGATTTGGAACGCCGCTTGAGAACCAGAACATGTAACCCCATAACCACTAGACAGTTGTTCGCCGCTTTGCAAGAGGAATGGAGCAAGATTCCCGACGAAACCTATCGCAAGTTGGTGGAAAATCTTCCTCAAAGGGCTTCGGACGTAACTGCGGCGAAAGGTTTCCCACACGATACTGATGAACTGCTGAAACCGGATTAACGTACTTGTTCCGTCTTTTTGGTAGATAGGTGACGCTCTTGATGCGTGCCGATGAAAAATATAGCACTTGACGCTTGAACATGAAGAATGACACATGTCATATTTATTTGATGCTCGATTATGTTTTATGGCCGCTATAGGCGGAAGTAATATAAGTTTATCGTTAATAAATGTTATTTCTATGTTCTGTGAAATCTTGAAGTTTTGATTTGAAATTCTAATGCTCTCCCAACCTTGACTCCTGAAACGAAACGATCTTTGAAATTATGACTCATGAAGAGAGACACCATACATTTTTTGGTGTCTGAAACCCGCGAAAAGGGGAATTACCTTTTGAAAGGTAAGAATTTTGATTTATTTGTTCTTGGTATCGATCTTTGAAAACGAAACATAATGCATGATTTAGCAAAAGAGAAAAAGAAACGTGCTATTGTACATAGTAAAGTTACTGCACTTCTAAATAAACTTGAGAAATTATTATTGGAAGAATTAAGTAAAGAACATCTAGAAGATCTAAATTCATCATATGAATTGTTAATTGAATACCATGAGAAACTTAAAACTCTTGACTCAAAGATCGATGCTCTCATAATTGATAAAAAAGAATATGATAACGAACTACTTGTATGTGAAGAATATGATGAAAAAATTATAACGTTTAAAGCTAAGATTGTTAGTAAAGTAAAGAAAATTAACAGTAATGAAGTTGTTGAAAGAAGTATAATTACAACTAGTAATGGTATTAGTAGTACTCTGAATGGTAATAATGTTGTTACAAGTAGTGCTTCAGTAAAGTTACCTAAATTAAATATTGAAAAATTTGCTGGTGATCCCAGTAAATGGCTCGAATTCTTTAATTCGTATGATAATGCTATTCATTCCAATCCAAGTTTATCTAAAATAGATAAGTATACATATTTGAAAAGTTTATCATGTGGTTCAGCATATAATTGTGTTTCTGGTTATGCTTTATCTGAAGAAAATTATGATATATGCATTAAAAGTTTAGAAGAGAGTTTTGGTCGTAAAGATGTTATTATATCAAAATTCATGCAGATGTTGTTACAGTTAGAACAACACCGACTCTACTTCGGTCGGTGTTGGTTAGAACCAGTTAAAAGTTCTTCAAATGTTTTTGAGTTAAGAAAGCTCTATGATCAGTTACAAATCTGCGTTATAAATTTAAGTAGTTTAGATGTTACTAGCGGTTCATACGGACAGTTATTGAACCCAATAATTCTTAAATTGTTACCTGAAGATTTAGCTCTTGAATTCTATAGAAAAAGAACATCTAACCAAAATATAGAAGTAAGTGAATTAATAGAGTTCATTAAAATCGAAACTGAATGCCGAGAAGAAAGTATAAGTATTTTGATTAATAGCTCAAAAGGTAATAAATACACAGGGGTTAATCCTAAACAAGGGTTCAAAAATTATAAAGTCAAATCACAAGCTTCTGCTTTTAACACATCGGTAAAAATGTTTTGCATATTCTGCAAATCAAACGAACATACATCTGCCGGATGTTTGAAATTTTCCGACGAACAAAAACGAAACAAATTGAAACATGAAGGTCGCTGTTACAAATGCTTTCTTAAATCACATTTGTCGTCGTTTTGTCGGTCAAATATACAACCATGCGAAAATTGTAACGAGAAAAATCATAATAAACTTTTCTGCCGTTTGAAATCGAAAGAAATGGAAGATGTTAACTCCGCAAATACGCAAAATAAAACTTTAGTATCTACTTCCCACTATAACACTCTAAAACCTGAAAATAGTGTGCTTTTACAGACATGTTCTGTTATTGCTCAAAGCAAAAATAAATCGAGAATCGTAAGATTATTAATTGATTCAGGTAGTGAACGAAACTTCATCACCCACAAGTTAGCGCGCGATTTAGAATTGCAAGTCATTAGAAAAGAATCTCTAACAATTTATTCGTTTGGAAATCAGCGCGGTAACTCGCAAGAATTTGATGTATATAGTCTAAATATAAAAAATAAAAACGATGATCGCTGCCTTGTTGTAGAAGCTATCGGGATAGAATTAATATCATCAATAAAATTCCAGTCGCCATCAACATGTCAAAACATTAAAGAATTTATGACTAAAAAAGGTTTGGAACTTTCGGATACAAGTCCCGTTAATGAGAACATAAATATTCTGCTTGGCGCGGAGCATTTCTGGTATATACAAACAGGAAGTAATTCAATGATGAATGATGGTTTGTTTATAGTACCGACGATATTTCGATACACAGTGATGGGTAAAGTAAAAAATAATAATACTCGAATTACTGCGTTGTTTTTATCTGCCGTTGAAGGAAACACATTTGATTTGCAGTCATTTTGGAAATTGGATTCGATAGGGATTGAAAATGAAAACAAAACATTTTCGGAAACTGATTTGGATACTATTAAGCATTTTAACGACAGTTTAAAATTTAATAACGGCAGGTAAGAAACAAAACTCTTTTGGAAGGACAATAAATCACAACTCGCTCATAATTTTTTCGTTGCTAAACAACGATTTCTAGGACTAAAGCATAAATTAAAGGGAAATGATTTCCTATATAATGAGTATGATAATATAATTAGAGAACAAGTTGAAAGGGGGATTGTTGAACAATGTAAGTTTGTTCAAAATGAACCTAACTGTTATTATATGCCGCATAGGCCCGTTATACGTGAAGGAAGGGTAACAACAAGAATAAGAATAGTTTATGATGCCTCTTCTAAGTCTGAAGGAGCTAAATCGTTAAATGAATGTTTGATATCAGGCCCTAATTTAAATCCTAACTTGTTGGATATAATTTTAAAATTTCGCGTACATAAAGTTGCATTTTGTGTAGACATAGAGAAGGCTTTTCACCAAATTCAAATTGATAGTGAAGATAGAAATTTTTTAAGGTTCTTGTGGTTTGATCATTCTTACGACAATAGTGACAATAGGTTAGGCTTTAAGGTTTTCCGAATATGCCGAGTGCCGTTTGGAATGACAACAAGTCCGTTTATTTTGTCCGCCACTATCAAACATCATATTAAGGGTTATGAAAAGAAATATAGCAAAGCTGTTGACATGTTAAATAAGTCCTTATATGTTGATGACCTTATCCATGGAGCAGACTCCGTTGAAGAAGTTTTCTCATTATCAACTGATGCAGTTAAAATTCTTCAAGACACTGGTATGAACTTAAGAAAATTTGAATCAAATTCCGTATCTTTAAAAAGTCATTGGCAAGATATTGGTTTAATTAATAAGGAAGATAATTTGGATAAGAAAACGTTAAAGGTGCTGGGAATAATTTGGGATTTGGATGAGGACACATTGAAATTAGATGTGCAAGAACTTTTACAACCAGTTGACTGCAAACACGTTACAAAGCGAAAGGTATTACAGATTGTGGCAAAAATTTATGACCCAGTTGGATTCATTGCACCCTTTGTTATCAGAATAAAATTCTTATTACAAGAGTTATGGGAATTGGGTATTGATTGGGACACAATTTTGCCCAGTTATTTGAGTGAAAAATTTAAAACTTGGTACTTTGAAATTGAAGTTATTCTCAACTTGTGTATTCCTAGAAAATACATATTAAATGATGAATGTGTAAATTTCGATGAAATAGAGCTTTTTGTCTTTTGTGACGCTAGCCTCAAGGGATATGGAGCTGTTGCATATTTTCGTGATCCTGATTCTTGCTGTACGTCTTTTGTTCTTTCAAAGAGCCGTGTATCCCCACTTAAAAAATTAACCTTGCCTCGTTTAGAACTTATGGGAGCCATTATTGCCGCAAGAATAGTTAAATATTTAAGGAAATTATTTAATATCCAAGAAGATAATGTATTTTGTTTTAGTGACTCTAAAATTGTTCTTCACTGGATCAGGGGTACCGCTGATAAATGGAAACCCTTTGTTGCTAATCGTGTACGTGAAATACAAGATGTTGTATCATCTTCGCAATGGAAATACTGTAAGGGAAATGACAATCCGGCTGACATAGTTTCACGTGGATTAAGAGCTTCTGATCTAGTGGGAAATAAACTTTGGTTCAATGGACCAGTGTGGTTAAAAGAAAAAAAAATACCTCTATCATCTTTTGATCCTTTGATCGAGCCTATGGTGGAAGAAGTACAGGTAGAACAGCGTCAAACTACTGTATGTTCTGTTATTAGCCAAGAGGCTGAATTTGAATTGACATCCAGGTTTTCATCCTGGAAAAAATTGAAACGCGTAACTGCATGGTGTTTAAGATTCTGCCACAATATTAAACCTACATCTTTAAAACTCAAGGGTTTTTTAACAGTTCAAGAATTGGATAAGGCAAGCAATTTGATTTTTAAAATCATGCAAAATTCCGAATTTAGAGAAGAAATTAGACTTTTGAAAGCAGGGAAGAAATTGAATCTCAGCAGTAATCCTGAAATTAAATCCTTTTCTTGATAAATCCTGAAATTAAATCCTTTTCTTGATAGAGAAGAAATCCTCAGAGTCGGTGGTAGGCTCTGTAACTCGAATCTTTCAGAAAACACAAAGTATCCAATCATTCTTCCCAAAAGTCACCTAGTTACTGAATTGATAGTCAAACACTTTCACGAAGTGAACCTTCACGGAGGAGCCACATTAACATTATATGCTCTGCGACAGAAATATTGGATGGTTAATGGCCGAGGAATTGTAAGAAAAATAATTTGGAAATGTATAAAATGTTTTAAAAATCGAACAAGCACATCCAGTCAGATAATGGGCGACCTACCTGCTTCTCGCGTATTGCCGGATAGAACATTCTCGAATACAGGACTGAATTTTGCAAGCCCCTTTTTAATTAAAGCTAGTAAAGGAAGAGGGGGGAACGAGATATAAATGTTATGTTTGCCTTTACATATGTTTCACCACAAAGGCCATTCACCTAGAAGTAGTCAGTGATCTAACAACTGAAGCATTCCTAGCATCTCTGAAAAGATTTGTGTCACGCAGAGGAAAACAAAAGAAAATCTTTTCCGATAGAGGAATCAACTTCGTTGGGGCTGATCGAGAATTATAAAGATACATAGCTACACTTTCCTCTGAAGAAGCATTTCAAAACTACCTGAGCGGTGAAAATATTCAATGGATCTTCAATCCTCCTGCTGCCCCTCACTTTGGAGGCCTTTGGGAGGCTGGAGTGAAACAAATGAAGATTCACTTAAAGCGGACTATTGGGACCCAGGTTCTGACATACGAAGAATTTCACACCTTAATTACACAGATCGAGGCGTGTTTGAATTCCAGGCCAATAGTTTCCATCTCATCTGACCCTGAAGATTTTAATCCTTTAACACCTGGACATTTCCTGATTGGGACTACATTAACAGCAATTCCTGAACTTCAACTTACAAATAATAAGCTAACCCCTGCTGAAAGATGGAAATTGACACAGCAAATTTTCCAGAGCTTTTGGAAACGTTGGTCTAGAGATTATCTTTCACAATTACAAGGGCGTACCAAATGGTTGAGGGATAAACCAAATTTATCCCTCAATGACCTAGTCTTGATAAAGGACGAAAATTTGCCTCCATTAAAGTGGCGACTTGGACGAGTAATTGAACTATATCCTGGTGCTGATGGAAAAGTTCGTGTTGTGAAACTAAAAACGTTATTGGGCAAAATGAAGCGTCCTATACATAAATTTTCCCGCTTACCATTGTGTGAATAAGACTCTTAAAAAAAACACTAATTGCATATTCATAATTTGTGTCTTTACTGTTGAACTTTTGGAAAACTTGTTTAAATCTAAAATTGAAGATCTTTATAATAATGTTGTAATGAACCAATGTTCATCGGGGCGGAGTATGTTCCGTCTTTTTGGTAGATAGGTGGCGCTCTTGATGCGAGCCGATGAAAAATATAGCACTTGACGCTTGAACATGAAGAATGACGCATGTCATATTTATTTGATGCTTGATTATGTTTCATGGCCGCTATAGGCGGAAGTTTATCGTTAATAAACGTTATTTCTATGTTCTGTGAAATCTTGAAGTTTTGATTTGAAATTCTAATGCTCTCCCAACCTTGACTCCTGAAACGAAACGATCTTTGAAACTATGAGTCATGAAGAGAGACCCCCAGTACTAGTTAGAGGTATCCGGTGACGCAGAGCCAGATAGTGTACATTTTATCTACGTAGTTGCGGGCAGAGATATAATAACTGCCCAAAGAAGTGTTGCAACTCTCAGGGCTACAACGTGCAGGTTACAAATTAAATAATCACAGCAGGGATTATTAATATAAAGATTTAATATAGATATCTCACACAAGCTGAAAACGTTACATTACTCTATTAAGTGCATACATATAACTGAGTGAAAAGGGAATTTCCCCGCTTAGTTCTCAATTAAAAAAAAATAAGAATAATAAAAAATAGTCCAATCAGATGCGGCGCTCCTTCTGTTGATCTTCGCCGAGCCGTTATGTAATCGTCTGTCTGCAGCGGCCGTCTCCAACATTCTCCCCCTCTTTGAGTCGACTTCAGGTTGGCTCAAAGACATACAGTACCTGGTCGAAGAGATCCAATTTCTGAGGCACCTTGATCACACGTCCAAATCTTGACACTTTAGCACCTTGCAGGATGTTACTAGAGTCATTTGAAGAATCATTAAAATCTGAATGCTCATCACTAGAAATAGAAGAAATAGGATTAGTAAAAGAGTTATCGTTTATGGAATCAGTGGGTGTGTCCGTTAACTGCACTTCCAATGGAAAGACTCGCTGAATGGGACGAAGCAGCGTACCAGCTTGAGTCTTCAGTTCTACAGTTCTCACCTTGCCGTCTTTCCCAGGAATTAGTCGAATGACCTGAGCTAAAGGCCAATGCATCCGTTTTTTGATGTCATCTATTATTAGGACAATTTCACCCAACCGTAGCTCTGACGATAGATTCTTCTTATTTTGGACCAGAAGGCCTAAATATTCTTTCCTAAATCTATGCCTTAAATCATTAAGCAGTTTTTGGCAATGTCTAGCCCTTTTTCGAAGACTTTTCGAATCGCAGAAATCAACATCAGGAACACCTAAGCTACGATTCTCGATGAGAAACATGGCTGGGGAAAGTGGGATTAAATCATCCGGATTTTCCGACACATACGTAAGAGGTCTAGAGTTAATTATTGACTCGCAGTCGCACAATACTGTGTACAACTCCTCGGTTGTAAGAACCGCGTTACCGAGTGTTTTTCTTAACAGTTCCTTTACTACACGAACTAACCTCTCCCACTAGCCACCCCACCAAGCGGCTGTGGGAGGATTAAACTTCCATATTATACGTTGTATAGCCGTTTGCCTCAAAATGTTTTCCCAATCGATGTTACTAAGTTCTCTTTGCGCTCCTCTGAAATTAGTTCCGTTGTCGGAATAAATTATTCTTGGCCTCCCCCTTCTGGCTACGAATCGTCTCAATGACAACAAGAATGCGTCGGTAGACAATGAGGAAGTCAATTCCAAATGAACGACCCTATATATTGCACATGTGAACAAAACAATGCAAACTTTTTCACCTCCCTTCACATACAAAGGTCCTGCCAAATCAACTCCTACCACCTCGACTGCTGCTTCATTGACACGATCGCCTGGTAGCGACACCGGCTCGCAACCGGGAGCCTTAGCCTTATATCGATTGCATCTTACACAATTTTTTACAACTTTCCTGATCGCTTTTCTGCCCCTCACTATCCAAAATCGCTCCCTTAATATTCCAAGTAATATTTGGGTTCCAGCGTGACAATTTTGTAAATGATAATATTCTATCAGACGCTGGGTGAAAATACACCGGTCTGGTAAAATAATTGGACAAATAAATTCAGGGTCGTCTGATCGCTCTGTAATGCGCGTTTTCACCCTTTTTATACCCTCTTTTTCTGAGATGACACTCATATTGGGAATAGAGTCGGCAGAGGGAAAATACTTATTTTGTACAATTTTTACAAGAGTTTTTCTGCATATTCCATCTCATGAACGGTTAAATCTCCAGTCTCTCGAAATGCACGTTTACTTGTTGCGTTTTTCACAAACCGCAATATCCATGCGACTAATCGAATGATGGATTAAAAATTCGAAAACCTAATTGCATACCAAGGTATTTCCTCTTCAACTGAATTAAGGTTACACAATCTAACCTTCTTTTTTTCTCGTTCTACCTCAGAGGTCTCGTAAGCCAAATAAGGATGAAATAAGGAGATTTAATAATGGAACATACATTCCATTATTAAATCTCCTTATTTCATCCCCTCTATCTGCCTTTCATTTTGCTGATATTTTTAATCACTTTGTATATGTGTATGTTTGTATAAGATAAAAATTCTATTTTTATTTCAGACCCTTTAATTTTTAATATGGGAATTCTTCCTTTTTGAATTGCGTTATATACCAGGCTCTTGTTTTATTTCAAATTAAATTTAAGGAGTAAACATTATTTGCCGATCGCTTTGAGGGAACGTTTTGTTGATTAAAAATGCCTTATTGCAACATAATCTCTCTTCGAAAAATTCAAAATATTTTAAAACGCGGCAAACTCTTCCAAGCCCGTATCTGTTAACATAATTAATAGCTAATTTAAATACCTGCTGAAATCTACATTTTTGTGCAAATTAAATGCCCATCACTTGAAACTGTACCACAGTGGCTAATCGCACCTACGTTCGCGCACGCGCACAATCAGCTCATGTACCAGCATTTTACGCCGATTTTCCTAAGGCAGGCGGTAGCGAGACCGAAGGTTTTTAACCCTAACTCAGCAATAGAAAGAGTTGTTAATAGTTCACCAGCAAGAGAATAATTTGCAAGTAATAATTATCAGTTACAAAGGCGAGGTCAATCTATATACATGATAATGTTCAGGAAATGATTAGATATAGGTGTTTAATGATGGTGCTAATTGCAAGCGAGGACGTGCAATTAGTTAAAAAAATCTTTAATGTCTTGACAAAAAAGGCTACAGAAATTACTTAAATTATTTTATTTAACTGAGGAATTTTTATGCAAACTTAGACCCTAGTCTTATAGCATAGAACTGTCAGAATTCATTATTAAATAAGAAAACTTACTGAATATTATAATATTCTTATATATTTATCACTTTTTCAGCATTCACATATATTTATACTTCAAAATCAGTTATTTATGAAATAAAACCTTATAAAATCTGATAAATCATTTGTGTGTGCAAATTTTTAAATCTAAATCGCTTACATTAAATTATTTTTGTCTTTTAAATTACATCTTATTATTTATTTCAATTTAATTTAATAGTTGATTTAATCGCTTTTAACTTATTTCATGTCTTAATTTTCTACACAGAAATCCTCTGTCTAATTTTTATTATCTTTTCTCAGACAATTTCCAAAGAAGAATGAATTAAAGTCTTGATTGGGCAAAACACATCTTTGAAATGTATCGTAAAAAGTACAAAAAATGTAAACAAGATTTTGTCCCCCTCCAAAATCAGTCATTTAAACTATTCCAACCGTTCAGGAAAACAAGAAACACTGTGAACATAAAAATCTGCCCTTTTTTATATATACTTTAATAAAAGAAAATCTGTTGCTTCTTTTAAAATTTAGAAGAAAAGGAATCCATTTTCCTTTCTAAACTTTTGAAAGTCGCCAACGCTTAAAAGATGATAAACTATGCCAAGGTGGTAACCCGCCTTTAAAAAAAAAAAGATTCACTACACTTAGGCAGTTCGCATACGTAGAATCCGTTCTTTTCGATTGGGATCAAATGACTCAATGCACATGCGTGGTTAATGTTGGTGCGAATAGCATCAGCCAAACTGTACGTTGCTAAAAACGAAGGATCAAATATTTCGAGTCAAAAATTCGTTACAATTAAAACTTACGCCATAATAAAAAAAAATTGAATGATTTTTTTAAAAAACAGTCAAAATTTGATATATTACTTTAGAAGTTCCCAAAACTCTTATTTTGGAATATTATTTTTCGTCCTATCTAACGGTACAAAAATCGAAATTCTGCACTGTTTAAAACAAGGATATGAGAGAAAATACACTACCCGACATTGGAAAATGCAACACCAAGCAGGACAGGCCCAAAAGTTACGCAAATTTCAGGGTAGATGCACCTCACCAAATTATGCGAATGATATGAGATGCGCAGCTCTTCAACGCACGTTGAAAAAGATATAAGGGAAGGAACCAGCAGAATGTTCAATTTTCGTGCCATTATTTCTGCTAGGGAAATCATCGTAGAAAATCTGTTTTTGTCTTAGAGGATGCGTCTAATAGCAGAGAATGACTGGCCATCAACAGAGGCAGATTTTACGAGGGGCATGGTGATCGGACTGAGAAAAGCAGGTTGGTCCATACAGCAAATCTCAACTGACACACACGTTGACGCTTCCATAGTACACCAGCTGTGGCAACGATGGTTGGAACAAAAAAATGTGCCAAGTTTGACGGGTGCTGGTGCAGCCAGAATGATGTCAGCACTTATGGATCGACGCATCCGGCGACAAGAGGTGACGCACTCGCAAGTCACTTCTACCTCCGTTCTGCAGCACATTCAAGACAACCTTGTATGCTCCAATATCGACCACAGCTATTTGCCGTCGATTGGTGGCTAGTGGCCTGCATTCGTGGAGTCCGCTAAGAAGACTGCAATTAACCCCACATATAGACTCCAATGACTCAAATGGCGCCGTGCTCGAGCAATGTGGACGACGGAATGGAATATAGGTCGTGTTCTCAGACGAATCAAGCTTCTCTTTCTCCCATGATAGTCTCCGCGTATGAGTGTGGCATCCATGCGGAGAAAGGTCCAATCCGGCAGCAAACGTGGAACGTCCCACTGCACGACATCATGGTTTGGGGCGCAATTGCTTACGATTCCAGGTTACCTCTAGTTCGTATTCAGGGCACTATGACGGTCCAATGATACTTGGATCATGTACTGCGGCTGCTGACACTTCACTATCTTCAGGGAGTGGCCACTGCCCTCTATCAGCAGTATAACGCCTGAGTACACACTGCTCGCATGAGCTATCGTCTTCTGGAAGGTGTCTTTTTGTTAGTCAAATTGCGCTTTGCGACGCTGCCAACGGGCTTACAGGGCACAGAACAACCACCTTTTCGACCTGTGTTATTGAAATAAATCCACTTTTCATCACAAGTGACGATCCCATCCAGAATTTTGTCCTTGGGTTGATATTCAAGCAGATTAGTGCAGGCCCGAACACGTATATCCTTATCCAGTGGCGTAGCAAGCATAACTGGCGCCCAGGGCAAAATACCTTTTTGACGCCCCCCCCCCCCACAAAAAAATTTTCCGTAATATAATGTCTAGAATATATTCTAATAAGAAAATAATGCAAATAATAATAAAATGCTGAATCTGACATAAAATACTCAAAAATATATTAAGAATAGTCACTACCTAACTACACTAGGCTTGGATTCGGAAATTCATCTGTGTCAGCGGAAAAATCAGACATACGATGATATAGAATTACTTAAAAAGGCGTTATTTATTTTACACATTTATAAAAAGTACAGTTTTTAAAAAATTGAAAGTTCAATATACTACATTATAGAAAAATAGATATGTGGCAACTTGCCTACTACAACTCAACTCTGCCAGTAATAACCCATAGCAACCAAAAACAAAATAATATTTATTCTATTCAATTGTTATAATTATTTAACGATTTGTCTCAAAAAATTGTACTTGGTGACCCGTATTTATTACGAATAGCAACCTTCATTGCTGCACAAATATGGAGTTTATATGTCAAAATTCTTAGCAGCAGTAAGTTATCCAGTGTGATGAGATGCAAGTAAGATATTTCACCTGTCATTTCAAGTGTTGTGCCGCATTCTGGTGAGTGAACATACACTGGTTATCATAAATTAAGGAAAAATTACAAACATAGCGATAACTCCCTCAAAAATAAGCCAAACCGTGTAAAATTTGAATATGCTGCCAAGTAAGAGTAGCTGAGTAAAACTGCAATATGCAAATTAGTGGCGCTGCACTCGGAATACGTCATCTGCGAGGAGAATAAAAGTCCATGTTTGAGAGCAAGCCCACATATTTCACTGTGATAGTGACATCAGAAATGTGAGATAGCCAATTCGTAACAATAACCTCCAGGCATCATTTGCCTGCAGAACTACGATCGAAAGTCATTGGGAAACTAGAGACAGGATAAAGCCAAACAGAAGTGGCCAGATGGCTAAATGTGAGTACTTCAGTGGTTCATAGACTTTGGAAGCAATTTCAAACCACAGATTCGGCATCTAGGAGGTTAAGCAAGGACGGCCAACTGATACGACGAGCGCCGATGACCGATAATTTACATTATGTGCACGCAGGAATAGAACCGCTACACCGACTCTCCTTAGATCATCTCTTGCTGCAGCCAGTGGAAGGTTGGTGTCAACGTCAACTGTGCGTAGAAGGCGGTCTGTATGCGAGACGACCAGTCATTTGCGTGGCGCTGACATCACGCCATAGGAGGGACCGTTTGCAGTAGGCATGACAACATGTCCACTGGACGCCTGTTCTCTTTACGGATGAGTCCAGAAAGTGATAGTTGGCGTTATTTGATATGGAGAGAACCTGGAACCCGTTATAATCTGTCAAACATCCGTTAAAGAGATGCATACGGAAGAGGCAGTGTCTGTGTTGGCATCTCTTTGGGTGGACGTACAGACCTCCACATCTTTCCAACGGAAACCGTGAATGCTCCGGTTTATAGAGATGACATCCTTGATGCTTACGTGCACTCATGTGCCGGGGCAATAGTTGATGCTTTCCTGTTACAGGACGATAACGCAAGACCACATAGGGCTCACATCGTAGATGATTATCTTCAACAGGAAACAATTATGCGTATAGAGTGGCCAGCTCGATCCCCGGACTTGAATCCTATCGAGCACGTTTGGGATGCTTTAGAGAGACGTCTAGCTGCTCTCAATCCGCTCCCTCAGACCCTTGCCGCGCATGTAACTGCTTTGCAACAGCAAAGCATTTGCTTCCTATGGAACTGATAGACCGCATAATTGAAAGCATCACACATCGCTGTACTGCCTCTAGAGGCGACCATACGCCATACTGAAGGTACTTTTCTTATAGCAAACTGACACCTTCTATTTGTTCATTTTATACATGTGCTAATTTCTATACTACCATAATTGTCTGGTAATTTATTTTTATGTTATTTGATACCTTACTATATGTTCTATATTGTGAGTAAGTTTCTTTCATGAAATTCTACAGGTAACTTTTTCAGTAATCGTGATTTTTCCTTAATTTATGATAACCAGTGTATTTTTGTCATAATTTCAGCGGATATATGTATCGTCTGTTGCATTTCACCCGTCAATTTCTCTGATTTCAAGTACCAAGAAACTGTGTACTGAAACTACTTTTTGTACCAAGAATCACTGTATACATATTGATTATTTGGAACAGCTTCAGTATAACCCACCTTCAAAGTTTGGCGCCAAAGCATATGAAATTGTTTTGAAAAATGGTTGCCATACAGATTTTCGACAATATTCCGTGTTTCAAAAATGGCAGCCATCTTGATTTCACCAGAAATCGTGGATAATAGAAATAAATTTAAGACTATTATACACAATTTTAAAAGAAAGAAATATTAAGGAATGATTAATGAAAAGGTAAAATTAATAATTAAAGGTATTAAGGTTGACTAAATGCAAAAATCTGATCTCCAAAACAGTATTCTCCACAACATCTGAGCGTTAAACAATCGCCGAAAATAGTGTTACGAATTTTGTGCTTAGATAGTTAATTTTAATACAATTCTAATTAAAAAAATGTTGTATATCCCCGTGCAATGCAGCGCGAGATAAAGTTTAAGAGAAGCTATGCGGGAAAAGTAAGAATATATTAGCATGTGCATTTAACTATGAGTAAATGGATATCTCGGTAATTTGAATTGAAATTGAATAAATGTAACAGACTACTGTATTACCTGTAACCGTAATTCCATCCTCTTGTTTACATTGCGTTTGGCGAATAGTATAGGTTACCACATCATATCATTTATTGCTGCTCTCAGCGATATTTTTTGGTTAAAATTCTGGGTGGGTTATACTTAAGCTGTGCCGATTATTTTCTATACATATTATTATTGTGCTTATTTGATTGATCTAAAGCGGTTGAAAAAGATGCTGCTTCAAAATTAACGCGAGTGGCAGTTAGGCCACCACCTTTCTGTCGCCGAGACCTATCGTTATGGTTCATGCAATTGGATGTGCAGTTGAGTCACATTACTGCCGCCGAAACACGATTTTATACAGCAATCGCCGCGTTAAGAGGTTATCACATATGGCTAGTCCCTGCTAGACGGGACTTTTCTGAGAAACGAGATTCTGGTAGCACTGGTTTAACTGGGAGGGTTCCTAGAAAAAAAAAGAGCCCCGCTGTAACCGAAGTTCCGCCTAGCTACGGAAAAATGTTGCGGCTACGCGGGATATTTTTCAAACCTCACCAAAAATGTCCCGGTTGGACCTCAGTACCAGGTAGAGACAACCAATCACACGAAAGTTCTGCTTCTGAAGAATCATGTGATCCCAATTTCAGCGATAATCGATTACTGTTTGGCGTTCAAGTCTTTGTAGTAAGTGAGAATGGTAATCTAGCTACGTGTGTTTTTTGGAATTGTCGCTTTCGACGTTAAAAGCGTTATCACATTAGCTGTTTGTTCCCGGGACAAAACGTTTGTAGCAACAGTTCTGAGAAACGGCCTTTGGCGAAATAGGGTTACCATCTTCACTTGGCAAACAGGCTGAAAGCCAAACAAGAATCAGCTATCGCTCAGATTGGCGAAAGTGACGTTTCCTTTCAAGTGACATTCGCTTTTTCGTGTTGTTTTGTATCGCTCACACGCTTTTCGTTTTAAACTTTATTGTTAGTAATGGAAGATAATAGAAAGGTGATTGCTATCAAGTTAATCACTTTGATCTCTACTCTGGCACTTCATGTAACAGATAAACACACTTCTGGTTATAGCAATCAATTACATCAGTAATAGCCAAATTCTGTATACACTAAGAATAGTTTAAAAACATGTGCTAGATAAGTCTATTTATCACACATCGCTTATGTGTATTTTCTGTTGTCTGCATTTCAATGAAAATTTGATGGCTCACTGGAAAATTTGTGACCTGGTGAAAGCATTTTCTGTCTAACTTTATGGCTCATAATTACTGTTCTGTCCATTCAAATGACAAAAATCTATATGGCTGATATTTACCTCCTCACAGCCAGCAGATACTATTTAGCAAAATGAAGATCAAATAAAGCATATGAATACATGAGCAATCAAACATGTGCGAGTTGTTTACTGTCCCATAGAACACTCGGTAATATACCTAAAACACATTAATTATACCAACTCTAGAAATTAGGTGTTCACATCATGAGTTTGTTTTATGGTTTGGTTTATTGAGATTACAGCAAAGCACACTAGGGCTATCTGCCTAAGGGAAGGTATGCCTTCGGGGAGGACTTTCTAAGGGAAACTGGCTCGTATACACGTTACACATGGGGGAAAACACGAAAGCGTCCATGCAGCCAGCCCGTTCGCGGGATTCGAACCTCGGACCGAACTACCAGTGTTCAGCGACTTTACCGCTCGTCCGCTGGTGGGCTCAGTTGGTTTTATGTGATTACCGCAAAGCCTCGAGGGATAACAACAGGAGGGATCCCTTTGTAGAAGATTTTTTAAAACTGGCTCGTATGCCAGTTACAAATGGGGCAAACCAAGGAAACGTCATGTAGCCAGACCATTCGCGGCATTCTAACCTGAGACAGAACTACCAGCGTTCAATGACGCTTCGGCCACTAGTAGGCCCATGCACTTAATTGGAAAGTGCAATTCATTATGTAAACAGACATGAAGGTGATAATCAGTTGTGCGCTGTTTTAAGTAATCAAATGTTATAAATGCACAGCTGTTACATTTCTTATTATTTATTAGTCATATTTTTATTATGTAGATCATACGTATGATATAATTATGAATTAACCCAATAACAAAATGTGTACACTCTTTAGTATTCAAATACTCATCAATTATTTTTTAACTGTTTATTACATACCCATAATAATTTGCAAAGAACTGATAACTATTGTTGCTGCCAATTACATAATCGTTATCTGAATTAAAAGTAACTTCAAATAAACTTCTTGGCAATGTTCATTTTTGTATTCATACATACATATATATATACACATCTAATAAGTCATATATTTACATACAGATAAAGAGATGCAACGTTTTAGAAGTTGTTAATATATATTTATTAGTATTAATGTAATGAATAAGATTTGTATTAATGAATGTATATACAAATGTTTTTTATTATGCATAATAATAAATCCATAAATTTTCAATATGTAGCATTTACAATAAAAGTATAGTTTCTAATGTATTTATAATCCAAAAAAATATTTCATTAATAACATGAAAATAATAGACAAATTTAATGAGTATTCTCATTATTACATAAGCTATGCTTTTCTTTTTTATGCATCTTTTATGCTGTTTAAAATGTGTCACTGATTATGCAGTTAACAATTTAAAACATAAGTAATTAGGAGAAAAGCCGCGCATATGCAAACGGATTTAAAAAAATTATTCAACTTAAATTTAAGAAATAAAATTCTATTATATAACAGTGTTATAATACAAGATCAGCACGAAATATGACAAATTTGGCGAACTTTTGGCTACGAACAATTTATAAACAAATCCGAAATGCGAGAACGTCGTAAAATACTGTCAACTCTGAAATTTCCACGATTATATATTTAATGAATATATACACATTTAAAAAATGACTCAGGCAGTTGTATTACAACAAAACAGCAATAATTAAATCGGCCTCTATTTCCACCGTTCATCACTTCACAGTGAGAGCCATCGCCATATTGAAAGTTACCCGTGATCCTTCAGAAGCTGACCTTTTGTCTGATTGGTTGAACATTCGAGGAACATGTCTCCAGCCGGAACATTTTGGGAAAAGTTTTAAAATGTTGCTCGTAGCCGGGACACGTTCCTCCTAGCTAGACGAAACATTTCTCGGAAGCCTACCACTTAAAGCCATACTACTGGAACCTCGTTTCTCGGAATTGTCCCGGGTAAGCGTGTGCATCTATAGATGTGATAACAGCATTAGTTCCGCGTAGTCGAAACATAATGTGATTGGAACCTTAGAATCAGAGATACTGCAATCAGCTCCGTAAAATAATTTTGAATCCACCGGCGATGGACAAACACAAATCTTAAAAAAAAATTAATTTCTGTTTATGAAGAATCCGAGACAGTTAAAATCAAGCAGGTGGTCTAAAAGGAGTGTTAGCTACTAGAATCAGTGAGGACAAATGGAAACTCTATAGGAGTTATCTTGTAATGCATACCACACGCATACATTATGATTTCTGTCTTGTACTCAGACAGATTAATTAAATAATAAAATTCACACATAATTAAATTCTGACTATAACTCAAGAAAACAGACGATATAACTTTAATCAATGCACATTACATTTCAAGACTGACAATGTTAAACACAAAATTTTAAACTGTTAAATTATATTTCGTATTTTCAACACTGCTTCATTTCATCATCTCAATTCCATAGGGTACTAAAAATAAAAATATGATGTTATTTTACATAATTATTAAACATACTTTTTTGATATTTTCAAATTTGTATCAGTTAATGAAAATATTTCACATAGCATTAAAAAAACTGAAAGAATACTGATGAAAATGTTACTAGTTGTCAATACAATATAAATCTCGATTAATGTAAACACAGATTCAATATGACAGCATTTAAGAACAGACTGAACTGAAATTTTGTGAGTCATTCATATATAAGAAATAACAAACTAAATATATTTCAAGATGCAATTAAATATTATTAAATATTTAGGATTATTATTTCATTAATTCAATTTAGAAAAATTACAGAAAATTGATGGTTTCAAAATAATCAAATGCAAGTTGTAAAATTCTTTTTTTCTGCCCATAATTATATTTTATTAATGTGGGATGTAACCTTTTACAGCTGACAGATGGCGATATACGCCGTTTGATAGAACTTTGTGAAAAAAATGCAGATGCAGCCGCCATGACAGAAGAGATACAGAAAACAAAGATAATATACACACATTTCACAGTTGAAAGAACTTTTTTCTATTTTTCTTCCTTGTGACAATTTTCTTGTAATAGTCATACTGCCTACTTTAGATTTATATAGTGAGTAAAAACTGTAGATATCTCCAATAAATGTTCAAGTTAAAATGTCAATTGGACTAGTATATTATTACACCCTAGACATTATTATGATAAGTCAAGGCAAGAATATTAAGTATCTTGCCTATATTAATTTACGAATACCTCATATTTTATGCAATTAAGAATTCAAGACTACTTTAGAAATTGACGCTGCATTATAAAATCAAATATTAGTTACTCTTTTTAATGTTACTTCAGGTAACAATCTAATTACTTCTTTACCATTCCTTCACTGCTTGCTTCTGTCAACGTTACAGGTTGATATGTATTGCTTGCTGTTTCTCAAGCATGTAAAATTACTGCAGTAAAAAAGTAACAAACTTAATATAAACACAGAAAGTAAATACAGTCAAAAGTCGTTAATCCGGACTCGTCGGGACTTCGGCGATTCCGGATTATAGATCATCAGTTTAAATCTGATAAGATGGCATGCAGAAATTATAAAATTAAAAATATGAAACCCTAATTTATGAAATTAAGAACAATTATGATCGAAAGGGTATCAAAATTTACAAAAAAAGCTTAATATTTATTTGTTTACTTTATTAAACATTTCTTTCAGTGTAAGTTGTTTAAGTTGCTTCGTTTTGTGTGATAATACTTTCTCTTTAATTCTATAAACGGACATAATTTCTTGTTCAGTTACAAAGTTTCGCTGTTCAAGTCCTATAATTGCTGTGTCGAGAATACCGACTAATTTGTCAATCGAAATTTTTTCGTTTTCAATAACCTGTGGGTCACTTTCTTCACTTTCAGAAGCGAATTATAATGACGAGGAATTGGATTTAAATCATATCAAAGACGGAGTACATCGAGATGAAATACTACATTTAGTAAGGAATTATAAGCCAAATAAAATAAAAACATCTGCTCTGAAGATAAGGATAGTGCTGACAGATCAACTTCTAATTCATTGCGTGCTGCGGCGACCCCCCTCCGCAGATCAGCGTGAAATTGATAAACAGATTTCTGAACAGTTAAAGAAAAAAAAGGATATGCCTTTATCCATTTTTTGCAGCAATTCCACTTTTTGTTTAATGGACTTCGAAGCATACTTTCGTTTTGTAGATCCTTTACATATTAGTAAATATATATCGGAAATTCTATTTGACATAATCGAAAGTTCAAGCTTACTTTTATAAAACTGCTCTAACAGTCTGCAAAAAATAATAAGCCGGATCCAATTCGAAGATTAAGGAACAACACAATCTGCAACATAAACTGAATTAGATAACTTTAGCTTAGCTTATACCGTCCGTTATACATTAAACGCGCAGGCGTAAACGTATTATATGCATGTGCACACGCATATTCGCAGCCGTAAAGGTCTTACGGGCGTGCGTCAACGCGACGCATGCGCAGAAAGTTTGTGGCTTTGAGGTCCGGATTATGGGTGTCCGAATTAACGACTTTTGACTGTACTGCCTACTTTAGATTTTATCAGGTAAACTAGGAAGTAGGACTAACCTATTACAGGCTTAAATAACATCTCCCCCGCTCCACACACAGACATAAATTTAAGGTTGAATTTCTTCTACTCTAACTAAACTATCCTTAAGAGATTAACACGGATTTGCATTTATGCATCCGAAAAGTGGTTCAGATTTTGAAATATGTAATGTCTTTGTATCCATAGATAGCACTTTTAAAGACTTCAGAAAAAGTATTGTATTACAACATAACAATACTGCATTATGCATTTCACTAAACATGGAGACTAAAAATTTGGCTAGAGTGTTTTAGTGCATATAAAGTTAACACCTGGGTCCTACACCTCCAGACTATCATTCTGTATAGAACTTCCAGAGGTTCTTTTATTGATGTATATTTATGCTATTTAAAGTCCTGCCAAAAACACTGATCAATTTTTCATTAGTAAGCATACGACTTCTACAAAGAGGAAGCTTTGAGAGGATTCCCATTACGGCATAAAGATACAAAAGGCAAGTTACTGCCACACAAAACATCAGATGGTTCAAGAAAAGGGATTTGCCCTCTTTCTTGTGCCATCAGGCATAGAAAGGTTTCAGTGGTTATGCCATGGTGTGAATGTTCCAAGAGCTTCCTCTTCTGCCCCATTCCTGGAACTTACCGTAATTTCTGGAAGAAACGCTGCGGCGTTTACGTGTTTAAAACTTACATTTTCAGCGGGTGCGGCGTTTCTACCCACGCGGCGTTTAGGTGCACTAAAAATTAAATATTTCCTATGATGGTCATTGTACATAGTTTGGATGGCCTTGTCATTGTGCATAGACTGGTGCTGTTCCGACACAAAAGACCAGTCAGTTGCTTTTTGCGAACGTTATTTTGTTTACATTCTTTCCCTTGAACGAACCTACATGCCTTATTCACCCTAAACGAGATCTCAGAACAATGACATTCTTCCCCATTTCAAATCAACATTCTCATCAGTTTGAATAGTCTCTCTCCTCTGTCATTCGATGAATCTTCCAGGACCCATCCTCTCCCCACCCCTGCCTTTTCTGCAATTTGTTTCAAAGGCGGACACGACTCCACCTGCCTCGCAATAACGAACTCTGACGTATTTCCCCTTCAGCATGAATAGATTTTTCTTGGCATTCTGCCAAATACAGATCCCATCAGTTTGGGTACAAGTACTTGTTGAATAGTTTTTAAGTAAGAAGGGAGCGGAAAATTTTTGAAAATGTCTCTAAACGGCACAGAAGCTATACATTTCTTACCTTTAATTTATTTTTGACTTATGGTTTCATTTCATGCATTTTTCTTAACTGGTATGTCATATACAGGACTTAAATTGAGTTTTTGCATCTATACGGCCCACGACGATGTCACGCGCAATTTAATCTATTGCGGCGTTTCTGTGTAATTTTAATTTTTTTCCCGCCATTTTTCTCGAGTGCGGCGTTTACGCTGATGCGGCCTTTCTTCCGGAAATTACGGTATATATGCAAAACTGCTCTTAGTGTGTTTTGGCAGGTTTTCCGAGAAATTTACACCAATAAGAGAACCTGACTTAAGCAAAATACATGATGCTATGACTTTCACAGACAAACTAAGATTTCTATTGCTCTATTTTTATTGTGCTAAAAATCTGAAACCGTGTAACATTTTCCTATGGTAGAAATCTGTTTTTTTTTACCACAAATGACCACTGAAAAAAGGAATAAACTATAACAGGGGTTTAAATTCACTGAAAACTGACAATATAATTCATATATAATGCTACTTTTCTTTCACTGGCTGCAATTCAGCCTAAAGCTTTATTGGCATTAATGTTATGACCTTACGACAATGACAACTGTGAAGCATGTGATTGCAACCTTTTTAGAAACGTTTTTATGAAAGAATTAATGCCATTAATTAAAATGGTACATATGCAATTGATCAGATAAATAATTTAAAAGTAAGATATTTTAAAAACACACACATGAAGGAAAATATAAATTTTAGCCTACTAGTTTAAAATTCTACCAATAAATTACGATTACAAACAATGTACTGCCCATTCCTGAAAAGACTGCCTAGTCCTGTCTTGGACTAATAATAATTAAATTCATATTTCTTAATATGAGTGGTCTAAATAATGCTCAAGACATATACAATATTCAATAAAATATAAAAAAGATGTATAACCCCTCAGCTAATTTACCAAAGGGATTTCATCAAAAGCAGGATTTGACTAGATTATTTGGACAAGGCAAAACACACAAGGGCTATTAGCATGATGGAAATGATGTCTTTATAGAGGACTTTTTAAAGGAAACTGACTTATAGTCACATTAAAATAGGGAAAAACAAAAACTTTCTTGCAGTTAGGACTTGACCCTAGATTGAACTGCCAATGTTCAGCAACTACAGTGGAGGCTCATTAATTCCAAAAGTCTCCCCAAAACTTGTATTGGAATTAATATTAAAAATATTCTCATTAATTCGAACTAAATTTTTATCGCTTCGATTCATTTTCAAATTTCTTTTTTCTCATTTAATGGAGAAAATACATGCTGTACTTATATTAATTTTAGGTGTCAAAAATCATCTGTATTTCTTTTCTGTATAAACAGGAGCATGCCTGCGTTCCTTGACTGCTGCATTTCCACTGTACGTTAGTGGCTATTATCATACTGTACAGTTTTTAATGGAAAAAAGCTCTCTGACCTAGCCTGTTTCCTTGGATTCATTCAGAACCCTTTGTGAACGGGTCGGAGTAGGGCGACAACTATTTATTTGTTATCAGTTTTTCTAGAATTTCAGAAAAACTAGTTTCCTTGACAGATCTGTGTTAATTAAGCCTACAGTGTAAACAAGTTAATATGCTCTTTTCTTCCCTGCTGCATAAGAAGGCCGATTAATTCGCAAGGCAAATGGATAATTAAAATTTTAAATGCAGTGATGGATGGCTTTCTCGATTCAAGTCCATGCAAAATATTTCTTATCAAATTATATGTGGCCAAAGCTGTGACGTAAATGAAAACATAGCACTAATTTCGGTAGAAAACAGCCTGGGCTTTTCTTTATTTACCTGCCAAAAGACATTTTTAATACAGACGAAATTGTATTTTTTTATAAACTCCTGCCAAACATATTTTAAAGGGGATGCTTGCATAGGAAGTAAAAGCATTAAACACAGGATTACAGCTTTAATATGTACTAATATGAATGGGACCAAAAAGCTTATTATTATCGATTGGAAAGTTCAAGAATCCACTTTGTTTTAAAGAAACTCAAACACTGCCAGTTGATTATGTATCCAATGCAAAAGCATGCATGATACTAGACATCTTCAGTAACTGGTTAAAAGGGATAGATAAACAGTTTTTGAAGGAAGAGTATGAAATTATCTTATTTGTGGATTAACACAACCTAGCACAATAACATTCCAGAACTGAGTTCCACACATGTGAATATTTGCTGCCAAACACAACTGTGAAGCTGCAACATTGGATCAAAGAATCATCTAGAATCTTAAAATAAATTATAAGAGTCCTACAACATATGATTTTTTACTAATTCAGAAGTCAAACAACAAAAATCAGCGTTAATTTACAAAATTTTCACAGGACTAGTTTCGATGGTTTTACCGAACCATCATCTTCAGCTGCAAAACCGTAAATGAACAAGATAGGAAATAATGTTTAGATAAGATAAGAAAGCCTGGACAAGAATAAGCAAGTGGCGCCATCTGTTGGCAAAACCAGAACTAAAACATAATTTCTCTAAAAGCCGAAGGCAAATTTGGATTGGAATTAGGATCGTTAACTAGAACAGAAAGATTTTTATGAATGTGAAATGCCTCTAGAAAATCCAGTTCTCCAATGGAAGATGTTTTTTTGAATAATTTTGGCAGCAGAAAAATTGAAAGTGTGATTTTCGGACCAACAATGTTGAGCAACAGAAGACTTCTGTGTTTCCTTTTTTCTAACATATGCCTCATGTTCTTTGACGCGAAATTTTAAGGCTCTCTTAGTTTGGCCAATGTAAATTAAACCGCACTGGCAAGGAATCCTATAAATACCCCAGGAATTCATATCCGGAATGGGGTCCTTGAGTATAGAAGTTGGAATTTTATTGATGGGAGAGTAAACAACCCGAAAGTTAAATTTCTGCAAAATATGTGCAACTTTATAGCTAATTGATGGAAAGAAGGGAATGACAACAGAATTTTTATAATCTCCTAAAATAAGAGTGTGGCTTTTAGTGTGTTGAGATGAGAATTTTTTAACTGCTTGATTAATAATGTTGGGTGAAAAGCCCCTGTCAATAGCTATTGCTTTTAAATAATTTAGTTCTTCATCAAGGCCTAGTTTGGAGGAGCAAACTTGAAGAGCACGGAAAACATAGGAATAAAATGAAGCTAACTTTTGTTTAGTCGGATGACATGATTTAAAGTGTGGTGGAAGGCAAACCGATGAAGGTTTACGGTAAACTGTAGTACTGAAGTTGGATGTGTTACGTGTGACCAGAATGTCGAGAAACGGAAGAGAATTGCAAGTCTCAAGTTCAAAAGTGAACTGAATAGCAGGATCAATAGAATTCATTGTTGAAAGAACTCTATTTAAATCATCTTTATTACCTTCAAACAGGGTAAAAGTATCGTCTACGTAGCAGAACCATGTCGGGAAGTTTAAAGTTTCAAACAATTTTGATTCATAATAATGCATGTAGATATCAGCCAGGATGGGACTGAGGGGGCTTCCCATGGCTAATCCCTCAGTTTGCTTGTAATATTTATTTTGGAAAAAAAAATGTGTTTGTTTCAAACAGAGTTGAGTGAGAGAAATTAGCTCATCAATTTCGATGCAAGAGAAATGAAATTCGCGAAGTCTGGTTTCTAGACATCTTAATGCACCCTCCACTGGGACATTGGTAAATAATGATTTTACATCAAAAGAAACCATGAGTAAATTACGAGGAGAAATGTTTTTAACCTTTTTTACAAACTCTATTGAATTTTTTATGGTGTAAATGTTATTGTCTAATAGAGTGGAAAATCTAGAAACTAAATATTTAGCTAATGGATACGAGGCAGTACCTAAATTTGATACAATAGGGCGGAAAGGAATACCACTTTTATGAATTTTGGGAAGAGCATATAATCTGGCACAATTCGCAACAGATGGGATAAGCGAATGTTTTAAGTTGCTTGAAATGATTTGCGAAGATTTGATCGCAGTTTTTATTTTGGATAAGTCCGAAGGTGAAGGATCTTTAGGGATCGGATTATATGGTCCTTCGTTTAAGAGTTTAGTGACACCATCGATGTAAGTGTTCCTATCCATGACGACTATCTGGCCACCTTTGTCGGCCTTTGAAATGACAATATCCGGGTTAGAATGAATCTCGCGCATTGTAGCTCTTTCTCTCGCAGTTAGATTTGGTTTCAAAGGTTTATTATTGAATTTCACATTATGAGCGATAAGATGCCTAATCATTTCTTTCTGTGAATCTGAAACTTTACTGAACTTGAAAGCTTTTTCGATAGGAGCCAAAATCTTTGGAATCGAGGGTTTACAGGTTTGTGAGAAGTTAAAATTAAAAATTATATTTTAGAATTCTCTCTTGTTCTTCTGAAAGACTAACATTAGAAATATTTACTATTGGCTTGATGTTTACAATGGGAAGATTTTTTGAACTACTTGAACTGGAAGACTGTAAAAGAAGTTTTTCGAATTTAACTGCAAGGGTGTTTTTATGACGGTCTTTACAGTCTTCCAGTTCAAGTCTTCCAGTTCTTTTACAGTCTTCCAGTTCAAGTAGTTCAAAAAATCTTCCCATTGTAAACATCAAGCCAATAGTTAATATTTCTAATGTTAGTCTTTCAGAAGAACAAGAGAGAATTCTAAAATATAATTTTAACTTCTCACAAGACATCGACGTTGACATTGAACAGCCTTCCGAAAGAGGACTTTAAAAGTTGTTTCCACAACTTATACAGCCGAGCACAGAAGTGTATTACGACAGATGGGGATTACTTCGCAACATATTAAAAAGTTACGTTTTTCACATCATTTGTTCTGGTGTTATTAGAGCAGTCCTGGAAATTAATAGCCACACCTTGTAGATCAATGTGTACATGGATAAAGTTAAGGCAGTGCCCAATGCCTAGTTTGTGCAACCCTGATTTTTTTAAGCGAAAATAGGTTGATGTGTACATGGACACAGAGTTTGTGCAAGTCTTTGTCTTCTTATTTTAGTTTTGCGTAGCAGCCATCTTGAAATTGCCCTGCATCCTTGCTGATGCTGATCTTGGCGTCAAAAAAGAAACGATTTGCCAAAGGGTACCTGTAGAGTAAATTTTTACAATCTTCCTTTTGTAAACCTACAAATTTCGCCTTCAAACAATATTCTTGCAGTTAATTTAATCATTTGTTTACGATTATTAATGTTTCCACATTTGAAATGCTAAAGAAATCTGCAACAAAGAGAATAACCAAAGCTGTTAACCTGATACAGATCGCATAAGCAAAACCTAAATCAAATAATAGTATCACAAGAACAGTTTCAAAATGTCAGTAGCCATATTCGTTTAGCTACACGATTAAATAAGATGACAAATACATTTGTGATCTATTACAGACATATTTTTGAGATGCTGCTGATAACATCAAAATGAAAACTCAGACGATTCTAACTAGCGTCAGTTTCAACTTCGAAAGACGTCGAAAATGGCATCGGTTTCCAGTATCAAATCTTACTGAGTTTTGGAATATGGTAACAGATGATTCGATGGCTTTAGTGACAGTTTTCATGGCAATAAAGGTAGAATAAATCTGAAAATTTTAGGATAACAATTTCACATACAACAACAAGTGCCAAATAAACTGTATTTCAAATAACTAAGATATACAGTACAAAGTCTGAAATCCCGACTGGTCAGGACTTCGGCGATTCCGGATTTGGGATTTTTCTGGATAATACATCATCAATTTAAATCTGGTACGATGGCATGCAGAAATTATACAATTAAAAATGTGAAATCGTAATTTATGAAATAAAGAGCAATTATGATCTAAAGAGTATCAAAATTTATAGAAAAAAGCTTGATATTTATTCATTTACTTTATTAAACATTTCTTTCAATGCAAGTTGTTTAAGATCCTTCCACAAAAAATTCAAAAAGTTCCTTTTTCTTTATTTTTGTGTCATATACAATGGACTTTCCAAGGCCATACTCCTCGCATCCGCCTTTATCCATTTTTTGCAGCAATTCCACTTTTTATTTAATGGACATCGAAACATGGTTTCACTTTATAGATCCTTTGGCAACTCAAAAATTGGAAACTCTTTTCGACATAATCAAAAGTTCAAGCTTAATTTTTATAAAATTGCCATAATAATAACAGTCTGCCAAAAATAAATAGCTGGATCAAATTAGAAGATCAGAGAGCAGCGCAGTCTGCTACATTAACTGAAATGCCTTACAATCAGTAAAGATAATTTTAGCCTAGCTTAATAGCGTTCGTTATACATTATTGGCTGTGTATCACAAGATTGGTGACGAAAGCCAAGTTGTTTTACTAAATTTTGTCTTGTTCCTATTGTGCGTTGAATTAAGCCTGAATTGTATTAGTTTAGTTATTTACTATACCTAAGTTTATTTCTTGCACATGCTTCAAACTAATCCGAGTCCTGAATAAATAAACTCCACATCCACTTAAGGCTTTATCTAGGGCCGGTGCTCGATACCGCCTGGTGCAGTCTCTACTTGTCCTAAATTCTGCAAAGTCCTAAATTTTTACTGTGCCTAAACTTTGGATCCCAGTGCTTTCCCTAAATCATAAAAAGTTCTCATCCCTTAATTTTGCCACTCGGTGCTTCCCCAAATTCCAAAAATTTCGTCTTTCCTAAATTCTGCCTCCACTTCTGGGTTTATGGTGAATAACATATCCGTTTTTCTTAACTAAAATAGCACTATATGTAATCTTTTGGCCTATGCATTTCATTAACAAAATCCATTTTTAGCATATGAAAAGAAATTTTTGTTGAATTTTCTCTCGTCAACATTTCTTAAGAGCATTTAAAAATCTATAATCATCGCCAAGCGTAATGATAGCATAAAAGATTGCCATTATTCAATTACTAATATAAAAAAGAGTTTAGACATCACAGCATGAGTTATTACTGAAGCTGTCATGTATTGATAAACATGTGGTGATGAAAGCAAAACATAATAAATAATGACTCACCAGCCCAGCGTCAGGGATATAAAACTTGATGATAAGTGAATGTTTCGGTTTGAGATGTATGCCAAGTAGATACTCAGCTAAGGAGCCAAATTATTAATCTCCCAAATTTATGCTTACATGATTGTTTTTTTCATAACGAGGTATTTTATCTAGTGCCTAAGTGAAATTAAGAATCGGAATTTTTAAGTGAAAAATCTCCATGTTTTATTACAGAAGGAAAAATCAAATGCGCATGCGTAAAGCATTAATAAATAATAATAATAAAAAAATATTGTGGCTTTGAGGTCCGGATTTTAGATCATTCTGGATAATGGACGTCCGCATTTCGGACTTTGTACTGTATATATATATACTTCGACAACATTTTATTAATTAAATCAAATATATTCCATAATTTAAAGTTCATTTATCTTCAACAACTTTAATGCTTGCATCATTCATTTTTTTTTAAAATTTCAATGTTGCTAATTTAGAGACAAAATGGGGTTAGCCCATATTTTAGGGTGCTCCTTGGATTATTGCCAAGTTGCTGTTTCATTTATGGTAAGCTGAGCAAATGAATGTTATGGAAATGCTACTATGATGTGATTGGTTGCGTAATTGTGGTGAATTTGACCGATGCAAAAATATTTGTAAGGGCTTATTTATGTGTTGGATGTTGGTTGGGAAGTATGTTGCTTATTTTTTGCTTTACACGGTAATATGGTTGTATGTGATAATAATACCTTGAAGTATCTGTACAATTTGAAACGAAAAGGAAGAAAGCATTAATTGACTGGTGTCCAAATGAAGGTTTACTTAGTAGCCATTATAAGTGTCCTATTTGTAAGAAGGAAAGGCATACGATCGAACGTAAAGTACGTTCAGATGGTTTTGTCGCAAGAAAGGTTCAAATGTTCACCATACAAAGCGTTCCATTAGAAGGGGAACATGGCTGAGGCGTGGCTGTAAAGTTTTTGATTGCTGTTGAGGAATTTTGTGTGCCAGACTCAAGATGCAAAAATTTCTAAATAAGTTAAGTGGATATTTCCTTTGTGTAGTGCGAAATATCCACTTACTTTATTTAGAATTTCATCTTCAAACAAAATTCTTTAACAGCATCCAAATCTTCCTAAAATTTTCTGAACTAGTATCTGTATACTGGCATCGCCACATAAATTCAAAAAGATAAAAGTCAAAAATATCCTCTTAAGTTTGACCATACGCAATTCCTTCCTACAAACAGGACACTCATAATGGCTACTAAGCAAACCTTTACTTACACATCAGTCAATTAAAGCTCTTTTCTCCTTACGCTCCACATCGTACAGAAACTTCAAATTAATCTTACCACATTCAGTCATTTTACCCTCTAAACCACAAAACATGCAACGAACTTCCTAACCAACACACACCACAAGCCCTTACAAATCCTTTCCCATCATTCAAATTCACCGCAATCACACAACTAATTACATCATAATAGGTTTTCCATAATAGTCAACTACTCAGGTTACCATAAATGAAACAACAACTTCACGATAATACTAGGGGCCACCCTTAAATCTACTCTAAGCGAACTTTATTAGTTTTCAAAACTTACGAGCACGAATAACACCCACAGTTACCAGGAAACGAGTTAGCGTTTTCAATGTTTCAATTTTAGCCTTTCTCCTTTCTTCCACGGGATCAACCCTTTCGAACCTTTGAGGCTGCAGACGAATCATTTCTAAAATGAAAATTTATATTTAACTAAAAATATTTCATTATCAATGATAGATACCAGCAGTCATCAACCATTAGAATTTCACAGACCATTACATATATAATTTTATATTTGGTGGACCACTAATGCGAATTAAAGAAAAGGTGGCTCTACTCTAATATGCGCTCTAAGATCACCAAATGTGAAGATATGTGCTCTGCGCTGGTTTTTGGTACGATTGCATGTTGTATGGCAAACCTTTAGATATTGAAAACTCTTTTGCTGAAGTGGTTTAATTGCTCGTTGGTTTGTGTCGTGCGTGTTTTGAATTTCTATTGTTATTGTTTTTTTGAATTGTTTGAAATTTATTTTGTTGATTAATGCATACTGCCTAGATTGTGCAATTCGAAGATGTTTTTTAAAGTTGAAACAAAACACCGTGTACATGGTATTCTTTGAAATTTATTACGCTAATTTATTAAAGCGAGGTGTGCGTAGTTCGGAGATTCGTTTGTTGCCTAGATTGTGCTATTTGTAGATACATAGTATTCTTTGAAATTTATTGTTGTTATGTTAATTTATTAAAGCTAGGTGTGCATAGTTTGTAGCCTAGATCGTGGAATTCGTAGATTTTTTTTAAGTTTAAACAGAATGCTGCGTACATGGTATTTTTTGAAATTTATTGTTGTTATGTTACCGTAATTTCCGGAAGAAACGCCGCGGCAGTTACGTGTTTAAAACTTAAATTTTCAGCGGGTGCGCCGTTTCTACCCATGCGGCATTTAGGTGCACTAAAAATAAAATATTTCCTATGATGGTCATTGTACATAGACTGGTGCTGTTCCCACATAAAAGACCACTCAATTGCTTTTTGCGAACGTTATTTTGTTTACATTCTTCCCTTGAACGGACCTACATGCCCTATTCACCCTATGCGGGATCTCGGAAATATAACATCCTTCCTCCTTTCAAATCAACATTCTCATCAATTTGAATAGTCCCTCTCCTCTGCCATTCGATGAATCCTCCAGGACCCATCCTCTCCCCATCCCTGCCTTTTCTGCAATTTTTTTCAAAGGCGGACATGACTCCACCTGCCTTGCAATAATGAACTCTGATGTATTTCCCCTTATGCATGAATCGATTTTTCTTGGCATTCTGCCAGATATAGATCCCATCAGTTTGGGTACAAGCACTTGTTGGATAGTTTTTAAGTAAGAAGGGAGCCGAAAATTTTTGAAAATAGCACCTAAACGACACAGAAGCTACACTGCTGGTTTTAAGCTTAATGTAATTTCATGTGCTAAACAAACTGGAAATTGAGCAGCAGCTCGAGAGTTTGAAGTGGTCGAGAGATGTATTCGACGTTGGAGAACTGAAAAAGAACTCTTAAAAATATGCCAGAACAGAAACGAGCCAAAAGAAGTGGTACTGTAATGTGGCCAAATCTAGAGGATGACCTTGCAAACTGCAAGGAGCAACGAGGAAAGGGAATGGCAATTTCGATTTTAAAAATTTGCTTACAAGCAAAATTTATAGCAAAACAAATGAACATAAATGATTTCAAAGGAGGGCCTTGCTGGTGCAGCAAATTTATGAAAAGAAAAAATATTTCTGTGCGTACTAGAACTACAGTCGGGCAACAATTACCAATGGACTGGCAGGATAAAAAGGCCTCTTTTCTAAAATATGTGACAGATATTATTGACAGAAAAAAACTTCTTCGGTCACAAATAATAAACATGGAGGAAACACTGTTAGCTTTCGACTCTCCTGCAAACAGAACTGTTGATGAAACTGGTGCAAAACCTGTATCTGTGCTTACGACGGGGCATGAAAGAATGTCATTTACATGTGTGTTAGCTTGTGCCGCAAACGGTGAAAATCTAAAGCCGGTGATCATTTTTAAACGAAAGAGTATTCCGAAGGGAGATTTTCCCAATGATGCAATTATTTGTGCAAACGAGAATGGCTGGATGTGCGAAACAATCATGCATAAGTGGCTACAAAAAGTTTGGCAGTGTCGTAAGGGATCTTTTTTTGAACCAAAAGGGTTATTGAGAATGGATTCCATGCATGCTCATTTACTTAAGTCAGTGAAAACCAGATGTCAAAAATTTCTACGACCATAGCAATAATTCCTGGTGGTTTGACAAAAATCATACAACCATTAGATTTGTCAGGTAATAAATCCTTCAAAGCTGAAGTCCAAAAGCGGTGTGAGTGTTGGATGAGTGAAGAATTGCATACGTATACCAAAAGCGGTAAAATGCGTGGAGCATCTTATGAAGAAGTTGCAAAGTGGGTAGGAAGTGCGTGGAAATCGGTAAAAACATCGTCAATAATAGCAGGGTTCAAAGAAGCTGAAATTATATTAGATAAAAAGACTAAACCATGAGGATGAATGTGACGATCTGGAAGACTTGGACTTTGATCACGATTTATTAAATCTTTTTGATTCAGATAGTGAAGAATCAGATTTTGATGGCTTCATATGATGTATAGTTTGCTGTAATTCCTTTTGTAAGTAAAATTTAAAATTTTCTTTTGTCATCCAAATTTAATATTTCGTTGTTGCAACATGTTTTATAATATAGTCTAAGTATTACAAATATGGAAGTCTTTAGTGGGTAAATATAAGTATATAGGTGAACGTAAATATATTTTCAACATTTCTTACCTTTAATTTATTTTTGAGTTATGGTTCCATTTCATGCATTTTTCTTAACTGATATGTCATATATCAGGACTTAGGTTGAGATTTTGCATCTATACGGCCCACAACGATGTCACGCGCAATTTAATCTATTGCACCATTTACGCTGATGCAGCATTTCTGTGCAATTTAAATTTTTTCCCCGAAATTTTTCTTGAGTGCGGCGTTTACGCTGTTGCGACCTTTCTTCCAAAAATTACAGTAATTTATTGAAGCGAGGTGTGCGTAGTTTGTAGATTCCTTCGCTGCCTAGAATGTGCAATTCGTAGATGGTTTTTGAAGTTAAAACGCATCGCTGTGTACATGGATTCTTGTCAAATATTTTTTGGTTAAACTTTACATTTTTGATATCTAAATTTTTCGTTTTTGTTTTGGATTTTTAGCTTAAATTGTGTTTTCAAGACGTGGTTTTCGCACTTTTCGGAGACATTTTAGTCCTAAAATTCGAAATGTAGACGAAAAACTGTAGTAATTGGAGTTTCTAGCCGAAAATGTTTGGAGAGATATTTGGCGACCTGAGGGCGCATATAAGAGTAGTTCCGAAAATGTAAATACTTATGGAATAATAATCAGCAAACTACACATACTTTGTTCACATTGAAAAATTACACGAAAAATCTGAACTTCTTGTACAGAAAGTTTCACATTTCCATATCAATGAACAGGAACTTCACACAAAGCAAGAACAAATCGGCAAACGTAAAGCAATATCAATAAACTGACAAGTGTTACGCTGTCTATTTTTAATTAGTTAACATAATAATCATTGCTTACTCAGCAATGAAACCGTTGATCAAACTTCCAGTGATGCAATTATAAACAAGAACTGAGGGTGGTTCTCCTAAAAATCCATCAAGATGCGTACTGACACAGAGAAAAACTGTGTTATTAACGACCACAATTTCACATGTTTGTAATTCAAAAGGAAGGAGAATTCTAGTTCGCACTATTATTGATAACAGCAGCATATACATAGATGCCATCTCTCGCTTTCAAATGTTGCTATATACACCTGCCAAAGTAGCTAAATTCATAAAGAATTTCACTAATGGTAGCTTAAAGTTTAAAAAAAGCAAATTCCTTATTCCATAATAGGTTTTGTTACTCGTCATTTTTTAAACTGAATCTTTATAAAAACATAAATAATGTCCCAATTTTTCTGCGGACCATCAAAACGTTTTCACGGATTACCAACGGTCCGTGGACTAGCGATTGGCGACCGCTGATAAATACAACATAATCATACAAGACCTGACTTACTTTCTATCAAACACAGAAAGATTAAGCATTAAATGACAACATGCGGCAACAGATGTTCCCAGTAAATAGCGGAAAATAACAAATTCCCTTGGTAGTTTTCTCAATATTACCTACTAAAATCATTATTTAAATTATCATTCATTTTTATTATTTAAAGCACTTATTTAAAATTATTCTGAACTTTCAATGCATACTTTTAATAGATGCTTTGGCTAATCTTTGGAATATGATAACAGGTAGTTTGGCAACATTTTGGTAAGGCGATAAAGGTTACTAGCTAGGACTTTAGCAGTGTACATGGAAAAAGTCAAAAGTGTGCGCAATGCCATTTTTGTGCAATTCTGAGTTGTTTTTTTAAGTGAAAATAGGTCGGCGTGTACATGGATACCGTGTATGTGCAATTCTTAAAAACGTGGCAAGCAGATAGCGATTCTGCACTTTCTCCCAATTTTGCACCTAATCTTCGTCATGATTAAGTACTTCTGTTCCATAAAAGTTCTAGCATAAGCGTAATTCGACTAGCAGATTGTTGGGAAAAAATGTTGAGTAAAAAAAAAAATGCCTTTACTTCATGAAAACAAAATGGCGTCCAAACAGAAACTAGCAAGTTGCTGTAGCAGGGTTGGTCACCAAAAAATCGCTAAGTTACCATAATCCAAAGATTAACCGATGCTTTAAACAATGTAATACTACCGTAAAACCACTTTTGCAATTACTACCTTAAAAATGTTTCATTAAAATTAAAAATTTCTAAAAACAACTCGTAAATGTTAATTCACAAGACAGACTAGCAAAAATAAAGTTTCTTAAACCAGATTAATATATCTAGGGCATAAACATTTTACAAACATTTGGTTTTTCAAGATAGGTACTGTCAACTGGTCATGCTAACCGCCACACAAAGGTAAGGATTTAAGGTCGCATAAGTCCATTATAATTATGCAGCAACAAACACTGACGGTTTACAGAAGTTACCGGGTCTCCAGTGGCTGGTGGCAAGGATACATCACAAACTCTTTGTCTGAGGTTACTATAATTGGCTTTTTTTAAAACTTTTTCATGTGAATTTCGAGAAAGATTAGTCTAAAGAAAATTCAGCAAAACCCTAGGAGAGCTCACACCCTTGGCGACAAACTGGTGCAAAATCGCCCACTGCTTTGCATGTTTCTCAAAAATCGCCAACTTGAAAATAACAAGTAAAAGAATGCACAAACTCTGTACTCATCGACTTGTTTTCACTTTAAAGAAAATTAGAGAATTGCACAAACTCGGCATTGTACACTCCCTTGACTTTGTCCATGTACTCATCGATACGCGCCATACAAGTGGCCGCGTCAAGGGTGTGTGGGCTCTGCTAGGGTTCAACCAAAAATCCTTAATAACACGATGTAAACAAACACCAATGGCAAAAAATTATTTGGTAACTACTTCCATTACGTATTAAATTTTTCAACCTTATTACATAGTACTGTATTAATAACCAAATAAAACAAACATGGATTACAAATGTGTTGCATAGTGGAGCATGTAAGGAACTAAAATTTCAAAATTATAGAATCTGGAAAAAAATTTTCAGGCTTACAAATATAACAAATACGAGCAACGTATCATACATTTTTAAATCTTCATATTCTTTAATTAGAATGGTATCTATTACCATATACTGCTGTTTATGATAAGATTAAGAACTTTCGTTGGTGTTAAAATAAAATCTAGTAATTCTGCTGAATACTATTGCTTTTCAAGAAAGAGGAGAATATTTTAATGGTATTATTAAAGTATCTGTAATAAAGGGGGAAAAAGTAGGTTAGGGATAAAAAGTAAGTAAAAGTTAGATTATTATCAATTTATATTAATTTTACGAATTGTGAAATAATATTTGTTCATTTTATAATTTAATAAATATCATGAAAAAGACCACATATTTTTTAAAAAATCTTTTGCATTTGTTTTCCATTATTGCATTTAAGTTTTATTCATTAGTTGATGTGTATTGTGAATACAGCAATGCACACTAGAGCTATCTGCCTAAGGGAAGGGATGCCTTCGTGGAGGACTTTTTAAGGGAAACTGGCTCGTATACATGTTACACATGAGGAAAACCATATTCATTAGTTGAATCAGTATATATAAGATATCGTGTATGTTTTACAAGTAAAATATTATACACAGTATGGATGTATATATGTTACTGTAAAAGCCCGAGGTCTGGTGAAACCTAGCTGTTACCAAAGTAGGTAAAAGTCCAAAATATGCTTTAACATGTCAGCACACGCGGTGGGGTAAAATCCAGCACACGCGTAGTCTTTTCTTAGAAAATAAGAGAAGGTCATACGTGACCTTTCTAGTACTTCATGTACCTTTCAAGATCAAGGTTAGGAAGGGATCGTCCAGAGGAATTTTTCCCCTGTCCTTGGATTTTGTGTTTTCATGGAAGGAATGTGTAATGGGATTGTAGCTACCCTGCGTGTGTACTAACGTTTCACTTCTAGAGAGACACATTCATTGAGATGAGTGCGTACAAGAGAGAACAGTAACGATTGCGGGTTTTCTCGCTAGTGTTGAAACTGATAGCGAAATTGAAGATTCCGATTCTGAGTGCGATAATATTTCTGAAAGTGGCTCACGAAACTGATTCTAACCAGTAATATGATGATTCACATGATTTAGGGAGCATATCTTCTTTGACATTAGATGGTTTTTATGTTTGAAAAGATAGAACAATTTCAAGTAAAAAAATTACACTCGAAAAATGTTCGGACACGGCCGCACAATATAATGACACATTTACCTGGTGTCAAGAAAAGCTTTAGAAATTTGAAAAATAGAACTGAGTGTTTATTGCCAATTTTTGATGAAGATATAATGGAAGATTTGGTGAAATCAGCAAACATTTACATTTCATCAATAAGAAACAAATTCTCTAGAGAACCGGATGCACAAGAGACAAACATAGCTGAATTGAAGGCATTGTTTTTCCTATTATATTACTCGAGTGCTGAGAAGCAAAGATTTGTGGTCAGCTGACAGAAGCGGAATAACTGTTTTTCAAAGAACCACCGATTCCACTTATCTATCCTATCAACCGATTCCACTTCCTGTTGAGGTGTATTAGGTTTGATGACGGCTAGACTTGCACTTATTAGAAATGTTTTTGAAATATTTATCAAAAACATACGAAAAATATATTTTTTATCTGAATATTGTACTATAAACGAAAAATTAGAACCCTTTCGAGAAAGGTGTCAATTCAGATAATATATAAAAAGTAAGCTCTCAAGATATGGAATAAAAACTTTTGCTTTGTGAGATTCTCATACATTTTACAGATATAACCTAGAAATTTAGGCAGGTCAGCAGTCTGTCGGATTATATAGACAATCAAATGTGGCATTGGATGTTGTACAAAGACTTATTGCACCCATAAGTGGCACTGAAAGAAATATAACTATGGACAATTGGTACATGAGCATTCCTTTTGCCAATGAATTATTGAAAAAGCACAAATTGACATGTTTTGATAAATGCCAATGAATTATTGAATGTTGCTAATGAATGTCAATGAATGAATGCCATGTTGCCAATGAATTATTGAAAAAACACAAATTGACATGCTTCGAAAAGATAAGCTTGAAATTTCAGAAGAATTTCTGCCAAATAGAACAGGCTTTTGTACTCTTCGCGTTTTGGGTTTAAAGAATTAACTCTTACTTCGTATGTTCCAAAAAAGAGTAAACTGGTTCTTATTCTATCATCCATGCATGAGGATAATCAAATCGATCCATTGTCTAAAGAGCAGCTCAAGCTTGAAATAATAACTTTCTGCAACTCTACAAAAGGTGATGTTTATACTGTTGATGAGTTATGTGGAACTTAAGTCCGTTTCAAGAAAATGCCACCGCTGGCCTCTAACGGTATTTTTCGGACTAATGGACATTGCAGGTATAAATGCTTTATTATTCATCGATCAAATAATGACAAAGTGAATATGAACTGAAGAGCTTTTCTCAAAGATTTAGCTTTAGAGCTGAGCTTGTAAAAGTACATGTCCTAAAAAGGGCTGTAATTCTATTTCTCTCAAAAGAACTTAAAATTGGAATAAAAAGGTTGGCAGGAATAAAAGTTGCTGCAGACCTTCACCCTAAGAAATTGTTTGTAAAAATATGTTGTCACACTATGTGAGGATTGTTCAAAACGAGATTATTTGAATAATTAAACTCAGGTAGGAGGGGGGAACCTATGTGTTATTTATATTTTTAATATTCGTATTTAGAATCTATTCTTTGATATGAATAATTGTATGGCATTATATTGAGTTTTAAGGGAAAAAACTAGTAAGAATGCAGCCTTTTCATATTCCTCTAGTGCTTTATCAAACCACTCTGCATAATAAACACTTATGTTTAAAAAATACGTACATATGAAAACTAATTTTTCTAATATAAGAAATCATGGTTTAATCCTAGTATCCGGTGCACACGGGATTTGGCTACTTTTGGCGACAATGATGAGCAGTAAAAACGGTTAGTAATTTTGCATAAATTTCGATTTTTATGGCTTACTTTAGGTAACCAATATGAAAATGTTTGTATAACTTAAAGTAAGATTATCTCGAATTAAAAGTGGGAAAAAAGTTTAGTAGAATTCACAAAGCTATGAGTCATTTATACATTAAT
Source organism: Stegodyphus dumicola (assembly GCF_044657685.1). Lineage (NCBI taxonomy): Eukaryota > Metazoa > Arthropoda > Arachnida > Araneae > Eresidae > Stegodyphus > Stegodyphus dumicola. The sequence continues at coordinate 81,229,697 of NC_140768.1, read as the reverse complement.
TTGAAACAAAGAAAATGCATTTTTTTATACTTTGGGGGTTGAACTCCGAAAAACAAACACTGGGGTAAAATTTGTCTCGCGCGTACACTACCGTAGCGCAGTGATGCACGAGTGCTGAAGGGTTAATATGAGAAGTCTAGAATTTAGTATCTTCATATTCAGTTCTTGTAGTTGATACAGGTTACAATCTCGAAATAAATACTGGCATCGCGGGAAACTTTAATAGTTCAATTTCCTTATATAGACAACCATATTTAGGATGAATTTCATCTAAATCGTCATATGAATTATTAGTAACAACGTGGACCAAAACTAAATGAAAATTGTTGTCCGTAAAAACAAATTCACATGTCAACCTCGAAAGCAACGAAAATCAACCAAGTAAAGTCGCAGACAAATATTCTTCTAAATATTTAATAATAGAATCCCCGATTATGAGTATTTTCATCTTTTCAGATTGCCTAGACAAAGATATAACTATAAGATAATTAAAACACAAAATATCAACGCTAATACTACATACCTTCTTATCACGGTCGCACGTACAAACAAAATGGCCCAAAACCGTATTGCTTAAAAAAATTATATTTGGCTAAAGACATTCCTTGATTTGGCTTCATTTTTCAATTTTGGCGGAAATTACGGTAACCTCTTAGTGTTGCCATCGTTCACATGAGACTTGCTAACTTCCGTAAACTCTCAGCGTTTGTCGTTGCATATTTCTCAAACGAGAAAAACACGTCAACGTGGACGATTCTCCACTTTTCCCCCTTTTCTTCGCGCCTAAGCTTGATTTATCGCCCTTCGAGCAGAAAGACGTAAGTGGGTGTAAAACAAGACATCTGTGTCAAGGAGGTTAGAATACATGGAGATGCCCTGCGCGCAGGTCAAGTGAAGCCAAAAAGGGGGGGAAAGCATGCCCTTAGTAGTCGTGGCTTTAGAAAGATTGACGAGCTCTTCAGCCAATGAGGCAGAACCTAGCCACACCCAGTTTCGTAAATTAAAGACCGTGGATTCTTCGCGCGCTTTTTCCTTCACTTTTTCCCGCCATTTCATTTTATTTCTACATTTTCTATCATCTTGTAGACGGCTGCAATATTGTTCCGAGAAGCAATTTTTATTCCTGCCAGAATGTTAAATTCCTGCGTTGCTTTCGGCTGTACAAATAGAAGAATAGCAGGATCCGGTATTACATTTCACAGGTAAATATTCTTTTAACATATATACTATCATTTATTTAATTATACTTTGCTCAAAGTTAGATAAAAATTTGATAAAAAGATTGATAAAAGTTAGATAAAAAGATTGACGAGCTCTTCAGCCAATGAGGCAGAACCTAGCCACACCCAGTTTCGTAAATTAAAGACCGTGGATTCTTCGCGCGCTTTTTCCTTCACTTTTTCCCGCCATTTCATTTTATTTCTACATTTTCTATCATCTTGTAGACGGCTGCAATATTGTTCCGAGAAGCAATTTTTATTCCTGCCAGAATGTTAAATTCCTGCGTTGCTTTCGGCTGTACAAATAGAAGAATAGCAGGATCCGGTATTACATTTCACAGGTAAATATTCTTTTAACATATATACTATCATTTATTTAATTATACTTTGCTCAAAGTTAGATAAAAATTTGATAAAAAGATTGATAAAAGTTAGATAAAAAGATTGACGAGCTCTTCAGCCAATGAGGCAGAACCTAGCCACACCCAGTTTCGTAAATTAAAGACCGTGGATTCTTCGCGCGCTTTTTCCTTCACTTTTTCCCGCCATTTCATTTTATTTCTACATTTTCTATCATCTTGTAGACGGCTGCAATATTGTTCCGAGAAGCAATTTTTATTCCTGCCAGAATGTTAAATTCCTGCGTTGCTTTCGGCTGTACAAATAGAAGAATAGCAGGATCCGGTATTACATTTCACAGGTAAATATTCTTTTAACATATATACTATCATTTATTTAATTATACTTTGCTCAAAGTTAGATAAAAATTTGCTGTGCATGTTTAAAACATATCCAAGGAAACGGCTGCAAGTGCTGATAATTGTATCAATTCTAATGATTATCAGGATATGAGCAATGCTCTTTAATTACCTTTATACTGTAAAATGAATGTTATGTTTTTCTCTGCACCTATATGCAAACAGTCATATATGGAAGCATTATAACTTCCCGCTAGTAATGATTAAGCATTTATATATGCATTTTTCTGAAAAAATTCAAAGCATGTTATTTGGTAATAAATTTATGCTTCTAACTTTTACCTTTTTTTATATATTAGTACTTTTACAGAATCCAGTAATTTAATGCAGGGAAGATATGTGGCTATAGTTGCCTTACATGACCGAAATATAAATATGAGTTATAGTTAATTTGCTCATAATTTCTAAATTATTTATTTTAAAAAATCCAATTTTTGAAATAAATAACAAAAAAGAATGTAACCTTGTTCATACATTTCATAATAAATCGGTTTTCCTAGAACTTTAAAATATAATTTGTATGATTTTATAATATTAAATTATTATTTGAAACCTATAAATAAATCATAGTTAAGTGGAAACAGTACTTTGTCTGCATATGACCAAAATAACTGAGGGTATAGTACAATAATTATAACTGGTTCTTGCACTTGTGTACCATAAATATTTTTATGTACCATATAAAAGAACCACTCTCTTCGGGTTCCCTTTAGTAATATCCATCCTGACAGAAATGTTAATTAAAAATTGTTGAATAATTAATGCACATACACTGCTATTTGCTTAGGAGACAGATGCGTTTGTAGTTTGTAGGCCTTCTTAGAGTAACTGATTCATATTCATATACTATGTGAGATGTTAAGTTTAAATTATGTTGAATTATGTGAGAAGTTAGCATTAAACATTTTGTAAAATTATCCATATTTCAAAAGAATCAATCTTTAAGAATTTGACTATCTTAATTTTCAGAATGTTGAAAATTTTTTCCCTCTTACAGGTTTTAGATCATGATTAAATTTATGATACTCACCAACATAGTTTGCTTTACTGTATTTAGAATGTTTCACCAAAGATTGCTGTTCGAATGATTTTTTGTCGTGGGGCTATATTTCACCCCTCCTAAAGCTACTATTGCTCACCATTGGCTCATTGATAATTGTTGTACTTACGCCAAGATTTAAAACTCAACATCTCACATACTGCATGAATATGAATTACATACCATAAAAAGGGCCTTCCACAAAGGCATCTGTCTCATAAGCAAATAGCTGTGTATGCTTTGCATTAATTAATCAAAAATTTTAATTTATTTATGCACTAAAATTATTTGGTAATTTTATATGCCATTTCTGTATTGCATCATGTACTATATTAATCTATCATGTACTATACTAAAAATTGGATTTTAGATTGTTTTCAAACATTTATTTTTATACTTCTTCAACATATGAATTTTTCTTTTTCAGAATTCCTAAAGATCCAACGTTAAGAGAAGCATGGATTCAGGCAATACGGCGTAAAGATTGGAATCCTTCTGCAAATGCATTTCTCTGTTCTGAACATTTTAAAGAAGAGGATTTCAATAAAAGATACGCTAGCCACCTTGTAACGCTTAAAAAGGGTGTTGTTCCGAGCATCTTTAAAGAATTTCCATCTTATTTGCAGAAAGTTCAAAAGGTATATAAGGATGTGTTTTATTTTTTAATAATATTAAAGCATAATTAACTTAAACACACCAATCAAGTATTAATTTAGAATTCAAACAAAATCACTGATTTTTGTTATTTAAATTCTAAATTAATATTAAAGAATGTTTGTATATGATTTAGTGATATATTATGAACAGTCCTCTTCTAATTAAATAACTGTCTACCACTGGTAAGGCTAGTGCTTCGGTTTCTCACATCTGCTTGCAAATTCAGAAATAAAACCTTTGAGGAATTTTTAATTTTTACTTTCTTTGTGCATTGCGATATTTGGAGGGCAGGGAGGAATTAATAATCTGTTACAAGTTTGTAAAATTTCTTTTAAATATTAAAGTCGACATATAATATTCATTTGATAGCTATTCAAGATTACAAGCTTATTTATTCTTACATCTGTTGCCCACCCAGGAGCGTAGCTAGAGGGGGGCAAGGGGGGACATCTATCCCCGGGCACAGAATCCAAGGGGCGCCAAACTGATGTTACGAAATTTTAGAATTAAATGTTTTCCATCCTTGGCAAGCAGTAGGGGGCGCGAAATCTTCAGTTGTCCTCGGGCGCTGAAAACCCTAGCTACGACTCTGTGCCCACCAGCGGCCGAGCGGTAAAGTCGCTGAATAGTGGTAGTTCAGTCCGAGGTTCGAATCCCACAAACGGGCTGGCTGCATGGGCGTTTTCGTGGTTTTCCCCGTGTGTAATGTGTGTACGAGCCAGTTTCCCTTAGAAAGTCCTCCACGAAGACATCCCTCTCCTTAGGCAGATAGCCCTCAAGGCTTTGCCATAATCACACACACACAGTTCTTACATCTATAGGTTGCTGTGATTTATTATTTTGTTTGCATTGAAATTGTCATGTCATATCCCAGTTTCTGTACATAAATTTTGATTCTTCATCTGTCATCACCATTACTGTCCCACCCCCCTCAGTTTCAAACACTTTCAATAGTATATGTTTGTTCTCTATTCCAGTAAACTGCTTTTACCTTTCAATTTTTTATAAAGTAAGTTTACTCTTCTTTCTTTATCTTAGAAGTGTGCTCTTCAGAGACTTTTTTCGAAAGAATACGAGATTAAATTAGTGGATAAAATAAGCATTTAAAATATATTTTATAGCAAAAGGTTTTTCCCTTATGTTTCATTTTAAAATAAAATTATCATAATTCATTAATTTTACAAAAGAAGACTCTTTGATTCATTCCCCGGGGTGTTCTCCTTCAAAATTGAGATGTGTCTTCTCCATTCTCTTGGATGTAAAATCAGTTCCCCGCTCTAACATTGAAAAGCATTTCTGGTGACGAGTCCCTCAATGGCTGATATATATTGGTAATCCAAAACTTCGTATTTAGCAAAATGTTTTAATTTATTGTAGCAACTAATTTTCATTAATATATTTCTCTCTGAATGCATGGATTCAGATTTTTTTTTAAATCAGTGTGAAACTCTATGTTATTAAAAGATTTTTAAAAATAATTTAATTTTTGAGAGGCCAAAAATTTTTTAAAACTGCATTCAAATAATCAATGTCCTACTGTGTAACTGATAAATGAACATATATATATTTTTAATACTTAATATTTGTAGATTTCCCTCTTTATACTGCAAAAGGAATAATGTATGTTACAAATAAAAAAATATTAAAATTACAGAAATTGTTAAGGCATTAGCTTTAAGCGCTTTGTCATAGCGATTAGCGCAATCATTACTTCTGCGAATATAAGAACATAAATGTAGAACATCACCTCCAATGTGATTATTAATTATCTCAAGAGACGATTCACTGTATATATTTAGATCAATAAGATGTTAAATAAGCTGTTCTAATGTACGTAAGTATTTCAGCGCTAATTTTTTTTTTTTTTTTTTTCTCCCACAGACTAAGAAAGTTCCATTTAAGAGACCTGCTCCTGCCAACTCAGAAACTAGAGAATTCATAGCTGATGAAACATGCAGTAATACAGAAGATTCTCCTGTAAAAAAAACGTTGAAAGTAAAACTGACGAAAACTTCTTTGCAACTCAAGAAGGCAAAAATTCAAGTTAAAGGGCTGCAACAAACAAAACGACGCTTACAAAAGCGATTGCTTTCGTATAAAAATATTCTACTCGAATTGAAAAATAAAAATTTAATTATAGATGAGTACTATGAACTTTTGAATAACATTCCAGAAATTTCCAAAGAAATTAATTTACGTCTTAAGAAAAAACATAACAAATACTCCCCCCAACTTCGTTCTTTTGCATTAACTTTAAATTTCTTGTCACCCAAAGCATACTGTTACGTCAGAAAGCAATTTGACACTGGGTTACCACATCCACGTACCATTTCTAAATGGTATGAAAGTTTAGATGCATCACCAGGATTCTGCAAAGAAGCTTTAGCAGCTTTGAAAGCAAAAAGTTCAACAAGTCAATATCCAGTATTTTGTTCATTAATTGTTGACGAAATGGCAATTCGACAACATGTAGAATGGAATGGTGAACGGTATGTTGGATATATTGATATTGGAACACATTTAGATGGTGACGAAAGGTCTGTTGCAAAAGAAGTTTTTGTACTATTGGTAAATTGTATTAATAGTAACTGGAAGCTTCCAGTAGGCTACTTTTTTACAGCTGGATTAAGTGGAGAGCAGCGTGCATCAGTTATTCTTAATTGCTTAAGATGGTTAAGTGAAGCAAATGTTAATATTGTTAGTCTGACATGTGATGGTGCCGTTTCAAATTTCTCAATGATGAAAAATCTAGGCTGCAGTTTTGAATTGGATGATTTTAAAACTTTCTTCCTCCATCCCACAACACAGCAACCCATATATTTCTTCCTGGATCCTTGCCATGCTTTAAAATTGGTAAGAAATACTTTTGGGGACAAAGGTGTTCTAATTGACTATGAACATAAAATAATTCAGTGGGAACACATAGTTAATTTAAATAAATTACAAGAAGAAGAGGGCCTTCATTTGGCAAATAAATTGAAACGGCACCATGTATTTTGGAAAAAACAACCAATGAAAGTAAATTTAGCTGCACAACTTTTTAGTGATTCAGTAGGTGATGCTCTGCAGTTTTGTTTAGAAAAAGAAATTCATGGCTTTCAAGATGCATCAGGCACAATACGATTCATCAAATTATTTAATAGGCTATTCGATATTTTAAATTCCAGAAGTATTCACCAGGCTTCCTATAAAAAAGCAATGTGCACTGAAAATTATTCCACTATTTTACAATTCTTCAGCGAAGCAAAGTTTTACATTGAAAACCTTTCTGGAAGAGAGAAAACACCTCTAGTACTTAGCAACAGAAAAACAGGTTTTTTAGGATTTTTAATCTGTATTGAAAGTAGCAAGGGAGTGTTCGAAAAATTAGTAAAGAAAGAAGAACTGAAGTATATACCATTGTACAAATTTAATCAAGATAACATATAGATAACTTCTGTTTGGGTATATAAGATCAAAATTTGGCTGCAATAATAATCCAACTTGCAGGCAATTCATTTCTGCTTTAAAAAAAATTCTTGTTCATCAAGAACTAGAAATTAATAAAAATGGAAATTGCTCAGCAATAGAAAACTATAAAATCCTTGTATGTTCTTCACAGAAAAATCCAACAGAAGGCATAAATAAAAGTAGCCGAAGAAATTTCATATTAGAAAATGAAGAAACAACTCATAATGATAATATATTGGCTGAACATGATTACTGTCTTTCTTTATATTTCCGGCCTAGTGAATATTTAGAAGAAACTATTGCATATATTGCGGGTTTTATTGTTCGGAAAACAGAACAAACAATTTTCTGCTCTAAATGCATTGAAGCACTTTATTCATCAGAAAAAAATTGGAAATTGATAGATATAAAATCTAGCGGAGGACTTATATTTCCTTCTTGGGATACCATTAAAATATGTAAAGAGACTGAGATACTTTTCAGAAGATATTTGAATATGTATCCTCTGTCAGAAATTAATACTTCTAAAGTCGAAACTATAATTACAGATGTTTTAATTAAATGTCTTGATGTAAACATCTTTGAAAGTTTAAAAAATCATGCTCTGGATACTGAACCCGAGCATAATCATCTATTCTATTTAGTCAAATGCATTGCTATGCATTACATAAATATACGGCTTCATTATGAAGCAAAACAGAACACCCTTTTTCTACACAAACAGAAAATACGACAGAAATTCACAAAACTGGTATTGTTTAAAGGGCAGTAAGCAAATTACCAACTGCATTGAGATTTTCTTTGAGTAATTTACAGTTTTTATATTCAGATGGAATTTGTCTGCATTCTGTTTCACAAACAGAGCTTGTTATGTCTTGAATGAACTGCTCATTAATTGAAGTTATGATGTAATATACCATACTTTTATTTGTTTTATTTATATATGTAATTTATGTAATTTTATTTATGTATGTAATTTATTTTATTTTGTAAAATTTTATTTATATATATCTATGCAATTCACTTTATCATTTCTATAAATTATTGTAGCTTCATTAACGACACAGATATTTCTTCCTTGAAAACTTATATAGTTATATCCTGTTATTTTTTATAAAATAATATTATGTTATCAGCTAACTAGTAGTTACATATATATTTCATTTGTGCAATGCTTATAGTAAATTAGAATTTTACTATTGAATAAATTACTTTTCATGCACACAAAATTTTCATGAACTGAGATAACCTGATTATTTAATGATAGAAATATTGCGTAACTTGTATATTCTATAACTTGCATGTCTTGTATATTTTATAATACAAAATAATGTTTGTATTTGCATATTTTATAGTTTTTATACATGATTTTTTCTTATGGAACTCTACATGTTAAATAAACTTTTTTTTTTTTTGAATAAAATAAAAATGCTTATGATTAATTTTTTATTTTTGAACAAATCAGCACCAGTCAATCTTTAACAGTGAAATCTTAATGTAAAAGTAGGCAAAGTGCTATTAAAATTCCTAATACATATGTGAAATAAATATCATTTGACTTATATATGTATGAAATAAATGTAAAAACTAGATTGAACTTCCTAGCAAAAATTGAAAGATAAAATGAACTAATCATAGTTTACAAATTGAATTACTCTGAAATGCAGAGGAAAAATATATGTACAAAGGGACTGATTCCCTTAAAATGAGTTAAATGAGAAATGCATTATGTAATTACATGCTGTCATTAATGAATGCTAGCAATAAAGGTATTGTGAAAATAAATAAATAAATACTCAAATCATTAATTGATTATATTTTAGTTATTCTAAATATATACAAGTATAATTCTCAATTTTCCATGTTAGAAATACTACTTACGTTTTGAAAAATATTAAATTGCATGAACAATGATAAAAAATAATATTTAAATTCTGCATTGTTATTTTTAAAACTCCCACAAATTTCACCCCAAATTAAATCCTGTTATTAAATATTTACTTGCACAGAAAATAAAATTAAATACATAAAATATGACTTGTAATATAATATGATCACACCTTTAAAATAACGCGTTTTCTTTTCCACGATGAGCTGACCACTCCCCCTTCCCTTGTTTACTTACCGTTTTGCTTTTACAACTCAGTTAATTACGAGTATAATACTCAAACCATTAATTGAAGAAAAATCTGAGAATTATAGATGTTTCTTCGCGCACGTCACACCGAGAAAATACTCAAAACTCTTTGCTGATGGCTTTTCAAACGCACATTTCAATTATTCTACTTATTTATGCATGTTAAAAAAACATTCTTTTATATTGAAATGAAATCCGAAATGTAGACATTATTTCAATGTAACCATTCAGTACCTTATAACCCTCTCACGTCTTCACATAAGAAATCAGAAAACACACTCAAAACTTCAAACAAGCTGATGTTTAACCTCACTTCACGTAGTAAGGGCAGCGTTTTCTTGCCCTCACGAGGCGTGGCTTATTTGCTTCCCCCGGCTTCACTCTCCTCGTATTGCGACAGCAGAGACGCCATCTCCATGTATTCTAACCTCCTTGATCTGTGTACTTCGACTGTTCGTAAGGTTATCGAGTCAGCAGTCGATAAAATGCTTTTTAAAGTATTTAATGTGAAAATTTATGTAATAAATCATATCCGTTATCACAGTTATAAAAAAGGTAAGCTATTCAATACGTTATAGATGCAATCTATGCACTTCACACGCTATATTTAATAATCTGTGTCGATAAAGCCACACGGAATTCTTATTTCCTGCAATAGTTAATAGCAGCAGGGTAGTTAATTTTGTTGTTAGGTTATTATTCGGCAATACAAGATGGAACATCTGAGTTATTTTTTAACATTATTCCTATAATTAACGTAAAAACATCCTTAATTAAAATGCAGTTTGGGGAAAACCGTAATTATAAAAAATGTTATATATATAAGCTGTGTCGCCGTGTCTACAAAAGTCCTCACCCGGCCAGTATTTTCGCAACCTCTGGTCGTAGACATATACGTTCAGCTACGTGACACGAAGATTCATATTTTCTTATTTTAATAAGGTTAATTTTGTATTGCCGTTCGACTCTTGTGCATGAGAATGAGATGTTACATTTTAAAATCTGGTGATCGTATTAAAAGGCCGTACACAAATTGAAGAGCGAAATAATTGCCTTTGTACGTAACTATCGTTTAGAAAATGTTTTCTGATGCTGAGAGATTAAGTGATGAACAATTCTATGCAGATTATTATAAATAATAATTATCAATATGATATTTTTTCAAAATGAGAGATCTTATACACAGAATCTTACAGAGTTCCTGTTCTAGAAAACAGTGGCAGGCTTCAGCATAGCAAACTTATAATATTATTTGCATGAATTCAAAATGAAAAATATTTGTGGGTTTTCATCCGCAGAGAACCCGTTGACGCCGTTGCATTTTTATACTCGCCAAGGTCGCGGTTCATCGATGATGAGCCGAGCCGTAAGCGTGATATTTTTAAAATGTGATTTTTAAAAAAAGCGTGATATTTTTAAAATTAGTGTTTAGTGCATGTAAATTCAAGTTAGCAGATAAAACAATATACTAAGCATATGGTAGTAAAAATTCACAGATAATAAGCATGTAAGTGTAAAACTAACCAGTTAAACGGGATATACGAAAATAAATTTGTATTAAATTCAAGTTAGCACAGAAAAGAATATATTATTAAGCATAAGACAATATATAAGCATTTATAACGGAAATAAAAATTCATTTAAAAAATATAAATTAGTATTAATATACTGAAATTTACCGGTTAAACGGGATATACGAAAAAAATTTCTCATAAATTCCAGTTAACACAGAAAACAATATATTCCTTACACCAGCAGTGGTTTGCTAATTTTGATGACCACGCTCATGCATCAAACTATTCTGTCATCTTAGATAATCAATAATATTTTTTTTTAATTTCAATTTCATCATCTATTTATGTCACACCTGCCATCATCTGAAAGATTATTGTTAGAAAAGCATTAACAATATATTATCTTGTTAAAATTTTACGCCATAAAAATTGACTTATTCTCATAATTTTAGATGACATTAACCAATAATACAAATAAAAGCATTACTTAATTATTTAAAATGCACATGCGCATTTTGCATACCATTTCTAACAAAATTATAGATTAAAGTTATCTATGTAGTGTGATGTAGATCTACCTCCTCATGGTGCACTCTGGAAATGCTTTGCTGCTAAATGATCTACAGTTTTGGCATGCAGCCTTCCTACTCCTCATCTATGAATTCTGGAGAAGAAATTGACAGAGACCACATGCTTCGATGTGGAACTTTTCGTGGTGTTACAGAAGTGTCGAGATACTGAGAGGCAAGAGTGCTCCTTAGGCAATGACTTCAGTCTTTTTGTTAGATTTTAGTTCTTTGTAACTTTTTGCTTAGCCATTGGAAATAATAATAATTAAAAGAAAAGTTATTAGTAAATCACAAAACGGTATCATTGAATAATCTTTAGGAGAGGAAAAGTCAACCTCAAATTATTGATTTACTAGTTCCTATTTTTCAAATAAAATTGACATCAAATGTTGCAAATTGATAAATTTTTTATATGAAAGTCTATTTGTGTTTTAATTTTTATGATGAGTACAAAAGTTTTCTAAATATAAGTGAAGGGAACCAGAGAAACATGTAAAAAGTTAGATTTTGTATTTTATATAAAACTGATTTCTTTAAATTTTAAAATTCCACAACAGAAATCTTTATGTCATTTTTATAACCGAAAGTATATGCCTACAACGAACAATTGTGAAAATAAAAGTCGTATAAGCATTTTGTGGGTTTAAAATATTGAAATATGAATATGTAAGTTTATATTCGGGCTGACTTCCATTGTTTCTTGCTGCTCCAGTTTTCTGGAGACAGTATAGGGAAATATAATCATATATTTATTTTTCTCTAAAACTATGTAAAAATTATGGAAAAAGTACGTATAGAAAATTTTTAACATAATGATTATTTAATTAAGAAAACATAAAATGTATGTTATTTTTTCATTAGGGGTAAGATTGTCGTATAACCAAAGGTTTGAAATAAAACATAATGTTGAATTAATTTTTGCCTGTCTATGCAATAAAGCTGTCATACAGTTCAGTTCTTAGGTGAGCAACTTATTGTGTGGTTTCTGTAAAGTATTTTCTCTGCAGTGTAAATTTCAGTCAGTTTTTTTTTTTTTTTTTTTTTTTTTTTCCGAAATCATCAATGAAGGATCCATAGATCAAAATAAATAAATCTTGTGCGCTTTATCAAATTAAATACCTAACACAACTTATGAAACAGATTATCTGCATAAAGTTTTTATTTATTTATTTATTCTTTAGCATGTATGACTAAATACCAAATAGCTTTTTATGGCATGATTTTCATGGAAGGCTTTTCTACAGAAATATGTAGGTGTTTAATTCAATGTGGATGTAGCTAAATTACTTCTTTAGCAAAAAAGTTTGTTTCTGTTAAAAGGCATTTTAAAATAAAATTTAGGCTGTCATTTATTCAGCTAAAGAGATGAAAATATTTTAATTTTAGCTTTTTTAAGCTTTTCATATTGCACATTAATGACTGGTGGCAGTTAAAATTAAGAGAACATTAATTTGTATGTAACATAATTTGTGGATAATTATATACATATTATATCTTTTTATACATGTATATATTAATGCATGAAACCTGTTTTGTTATCACTTAATAGGTAGTTAATAATTCTTCAGCAGAAATAATGGAAGTTGGTAAAGATTTTGGAAGTATACAAGGAATGAAACAACAGCAATTTGAGGTATGACATTTTTATAAACCACCTGCCTCAAAGTATTTACTGTTGTCTAAATTCTTTTTAAGCAGGGTTCGTAGCGGTCCTTACAAGTGCTTATAAATCCTTATATTTGAAAATAAAATATAAAAGACCTTATAGGTGCTTACTTTTTCTCTAAAGCACTTATTTTTTTGTTTTTAGTGCTTATTTTTTGCTTTTAGTGCTTTTTTTCTAAACGAACGCATACTTTTTACCCGTACCAAAGCCGAAACTAAATAAACAACTTTTCTTCCTTATATGGAACGTCAGATGGTGAATCATACTCCCAGAAATAGCTTTTTGCCCCTTTCTCTGCATTAACATAACCTTTGGTGTGGGCGAGTACAGACAGGTGCACGTTGTTCTACTGGTCAAAGAATTGCGAAAGCGGTAGAAAATTCCGATACGTTCCGTATTCTTTTGCTCCCAACCAATACTACACACATTTGAATTTCTATCAAGATATTAATAATTTACATTCTTGATCCACATGGTCAGTTCATATTCACATTTATTATGATCGGAATACTTGTATTATGATCATATCTATGAATGTTTTTAATATATTTGCAGTAACTGCTGAAGTATAGATAAACTTCAAAAATGGATAAGCGTGTTTTAACGCAGATTAGTTTTCTAAGGAATAATATTTGGAAGGGCATAAATAAATTGAAAGTAATCAAATAATCAAAATAATTTTTTTTTTTTGGCCAATTCATTATACAGTATGGAAGTTGGGGGTTCTCCCCTTTCTCCGCAAAATCTCGAATATTGAAATTACAGTTCGCAGCAAAGCAGACAATGAACATTTTTTTGGGGGGGGGTCACTTTCCAACCTGTATTGAATCGGACTATAAGTTCTGCGGTCTGCCAACCCAGGCAAAGAATGATTCTGTTCCGGAAATTTAACACAGTCTGTTAAAAATCAGAATGAAAAACACCTGATTGGTAAATCTATTAATCAATATGAGTATGGCACGCGACATGTCCTGCTCAATGATAAATATGCCACATAAGCGCATGACGGTGCGAACCATATGAAGAGCAAAGATGCATTTTCCTTTATTTAGTTATTTATTCTCCGAATACCGGCAGCTGTTGATTCCTATTACGTAATAACGTTTGCGATATTTTGCAGAGATAAAAGTTTTACTGTGCTTGCTAAGCAGATTATTTTTCAGTTCTATTGGGCTATTTTTTATATGATGCACATATTGAAATGTCGAAAGCATTATTTAGCTAAAAAATCTAAAGAACTGCTACAATCTACCTCCTTTCCTCTTTTACCAGTTATGCTCGACTATCCGGAATTTTCAGATATTCGGCAATTTCCGAGTATGCCAGTTAGTTAAGCTTTTACTGTTAAAGGATGTCTGCATGAAGCAATTTCCCGTCTTCTGATTTCAGAAAAGTTCCTTTTTTTTTACTTATTTTTACTTAAATTACTTTGCTTGCAATATCTGTTAAGAAAAAACGGTACTTTTCCGTTTCGCCGGCGCAAATCTCGCCAAGCAGACTTTATTGGCGACAACATACAGTATACACATAAAAAATATTAAAAAAATGTTAGTTCTAAGAATTCTTTTTTTGAAGGCATAAACATTTTAATATCGCTTAAAATTATATAAAAAGCCAATAAATAAAGGCAATAAATTTGTAAAAAGACGTTAATTTAAGAATTTACTATGCTTTCATGGTTCAACATCGTGATTCGCCGGTTCATATTACGTGACCCCAAGCGATCTCATCTCACGTAAACTACTCTACAAAAATCTAATGCTCTCAGTAATTATCTACATTAATTTCAAGTTAAATCTTAATTTCGAACACAAGTTTAAATGCAAGAAATATTTCAATTCGTACGAATAGCTTACTCAGAAATTATGTAATACTGCAGTGCTTTACTTCTCTAATGCATTCTCATTAGAATTGATGAATTTAACCCTACCTTTTCTATATTTTCGGCTCCGGGTAAGCGCTGTGATTGTATCCTAATTGACTTAATTACCAAAAATGGCCTTAGACATAAACCTGAACTATCTGATAAAAATTCTATATAATTATATGCCAGTATTGAAAGAAACAATCAATCTGATAAGAAAAAGCTGCGACTTGTTTTCAAAATGAGGCGTAAAAGGTTACCAGCGAGAATATTCCGTTTGGCATCGGTTGTACCATTATTGGTGACTTTATCGCTTGCGGCGGCAAAACGGAAAAGTACCGAAAAAACTATTATGCAATAAAAATTTAGAAAATGTTCAGAATTTTGATTTAAGTTAAATTATTTAAATATTAATATGAGTGGAAAAATAAATTGTATTTATTTTTAGGTGCCAAGCGAATATAATAAATATGGCTTATTATTATTTATTTTCTCTATTTTGAACTGAAATTCCATCATTAAATCTTGTAATATAATTTAGTTCTGCATAGTTTTTTTTCCCTTTCATTGTAAACTAGTTCTGTAAATTTAACTGTTATTTAAAATAAAAAAAGAGAGAGTGAGAGAGAATGTAATTGTTTTCCATGGTTGAGTAATGCTCATTCTCTCTTAATAAATACTGAATTTCTCATATTTTAAATGTAAGTCTAATTTTTAAGGTTATGCAGTTGTGTATAATGTAATTAGATAGGTGCTATTTATTTTTTCTTAAAATGTGCTTGAAAAGTGCTTATAGGTACTTATTTTGGTTGATCTTTACATTATGGTAACTTGGCGTTTTTTTGGCTAAAATTTGGCGACCAACTCTCCTACAGCAACCCTCTATTTTTTTTTCCCGCCGACATTTTGTCTTCACAAAGTAAAGACATGTTTCTTTTCTTTTTATCTACTGAACACTTCTTCCAACAATCTACTAGCCGAATTACACTTATGCTAGAAATTTTATCTAACAAAACTGCTTAATCATGACAAATATTCACTGCAAAATTGGGAAAAAGTGCACAATACCATACTCCTTACGCGTTTTTCAAAATAACACATACACATAAACCATGTACACGCCGACTTATTTTTACTTAAAAAAACATCCCAGAATTGCACAAAAATGGCATTGCGCACACTCTTCACTATATCCATGTACACTGTTTTTTTTTCATAAATTAGAAAAATTTCACGAAAATACATGACAATTTTCTCAATCTTTAAACCCGGTAAAAAGAACATATATGAAATTACCTGATCGCGAAAAAGTATTTACCCTTTCCAAATATGAACATTTCCACATATAAAATAAATAAAATATCCAAAAACCTCTAAATCATCTATTACATTATACACGTCACCAACGAATTCATACCGCAAGCATTACAAATACTTAGTATCAAAAATTTAAATTATTTCCATGCACGTTTACTTCAACTTAAACGTGTACCAAACTCCTACAAACATAAAATTCACAAAATAACTATCATTTAATTAAAATATAATTAAATTCAAAAACACTACTTAAAATATAAATGAGCACATACATTAAATTAATACATACATAAATACCCATTTCGAATTCACTTTAGTTACAGCCATGGGATCCAAAAATTCACGAACACTGTTTCACACAACACAGCATAAAGCCAAATACAAAATTTCCAGATTTTTTCCCGATTTCCCCCCTTTTCCGATTAAAGAACCGTAATTCGTCCAATAATATCACATGACATATCCCATGATCTGTAATTTCCCTCACACAAAATAATGCGTAATCGGAACTGAGTACTGCTCACATTATTACCAAAGTCCCAGGTAGTAACCTTTATCGCCTCCAAAATGTCGCCAAACCACCAGTTACCATATTGTAAAGATCAACCCTTATTTTTTTAACTAAAATGTGGCTACGAACCCTGTTAAAGTTTTTGTATATTCACAACTTTTAGAGTTCTACACAAAATGTCATAATTCATTATGCTTATAATTTTACATTTATTTGGATTTCATAAATGAACTACAAATAACTGCGTCATTTTAATTTTATAGTTAATATTTTATCTCATTACAGGATACACATGCATTAATTCATCTGGTTTTAATTTATTTCAAAACAAAGGTTTTGTTTCATTTTTCAGTAGAAATATTGATTGAAATCTGTGTGATATGTTTCTTAAAATTTTGTTTCTGTTATAAGTTCTAAATATTTTGAATAAAATAAAAAGATGGATGCAATCAATTTTCATTAGGTGACCAGGTATAAACAGAAAAAAATAATTCATCGTGAATATGTCTCATATCTACTGAAAACCATTCAATGGTTAAGTAGTTAAAAGCCATTACTACCAAATTCTTCCATAGTTCTATTTGTAGCAATTGATCATTCTGGCTTCATGAGTTTTTTTTTTTTTTTTATGTTTTTCTGCTGTGCGACATAAATATGAACAAGTTTCTCACACGAGTTTTTTGTAAAGTCCACTTTCTCATGAGACAGGTAGCTGTAATGTGTCAAATAATCACTCTTGCTGATTAATTTATAGTAAAATTTGAGATAAAAGGATAATAAAGTTCATCAGTGTTTTGATTGCATAAGTCATAAAACATGCCATTAAATAATGGTTCGTTAACTGATTCTGGGTCAGAATAGCCTTACATTTCAAACATATATGTAAGTCTAGATATTTTTTTATATAAACATACAAATGTAATTTGTTTGATATATTGAAAAAAAAATCTTTATTTGAAGTAAAAATTTTTATGTGGTTGAATACATTAATTGTTATAAATACAGTCAAAAGTCGTTAATCCGGACTCGTCGGGACTTCGGCGATTCCGGATTATCGATTTTTCCGGATTATAGATCATCAGTTTAAATCTGATAAGATGGCATGCAGAAATTATAAAATTAAAAATATGAAACCGTAATTTATTAAATAAAGAATAATTATGATCTAAAGGGTATCAAAATTTACAAAAAAAAAAAAAAGCTTAATATTTATTTGTTTACTTTATTAAACATTTCTTTCAATGTAAGTTGTTTAAGTTGCTTCATTTTTTATGTGATAATACATTCTCTTTAATTCTTTAAACAGACATAATTTCTTGTTCAGTTACAAAGTTCCGCTGTTCAAGTCCTATAATTGCTGTGTCGAGAATACCGACCAATTTGTCAACTGAAATTTTTTCGTTTTCAATAACCTCTCTCACTTTCTTCGCTATCGGAAGCAAAGTATAATGACAAGGAATTTGATTTAAATCATATCAAAATACATTTAATAAGGAACTATAAGCCAAATAAAATAAAAACATCTGCCCTGAAGATAAGGTTAGTGCTGACAGATCAACTTCCAATTCATTGCGCGGCGTTAAAGATAAAACATACTTTCGCTTTGTAGATCATTTACATATTAATAAATATATATTAGAAATTCTATTTGACATAATCGAAAGTTCAAGATTTCTTTTATAAAATTGCTTTAACAGTCTGCAAAAAATAATAAGCCGGATCCAATTCGAAGATTAAGGAACAATGCAATGTGCAACATTAACTGAAATAGATAATTAAATAATTTTAGCTTAGCTTTTACTGTCCGTTATACATTAAACGTGCACTCGTAAACGTATTTTGCGCACGCGCACAAGCATATTCTCAGCCGTAAAGCCCTTACGCGCATGCGTCAACGCGACACATGCGCAGAAAGTTTGAAGCTTTGAGGTCCGGATTATGGCTGTCCGAATTAACGACTTTTGACTGTAATTGGAATTATTCTTATATGCACCCTCAGGTCGCCAAATTTCTCGCCAAACATTTTTGGCAAGAAACTCCACACCGCCATATTACTACCTAAATTTTTTGTCTACATTTCGAGTTTTAAGCCTAAAAAGTCTCCAAAAATGCAGTTTTTGCACATGCAAAAACCACGTTTTAAAGGCACAATTTAAGCTAAAAATCTGAAACAAAAACAAAAAATTTAGATAGCAAAAACGTAAAGTTTCTAACCAAAAATATTTGACAAGAATCCATGTACACAGCGATAATGTTTTAACTTAAAAAAACATCTACGAATTGCACATTCTGGGAAGTGAAGGAATCTATGAATGGTGCATACCTCGTTTCAATAAATTAACATAACAACAATAAATTTCAAAGAATACCATGTACACAGCTTTCTGTTTAAACTTCTACGAATTGCGCAACATCTACGAATAAAAAAAAATCTACTAATTGCACAATCTAGGCGTTGCGCACAAATCAACCAAATAAACGAAACTAAATTACAAACAATTCAAAAGACAACAATAACAGAAATTCATACTAAAAAAACAATGAACATAACATTCTACAAAATAAAAACAGTAAAATAAAATGCACTTACCATAATACATTCCTGAATAAAATTTCGCCAGTATAATAAAATAACGTCTTTGAACAAAAGTGCCACGATTTTGCTATATCACATGTCTTTCTGAGATTCAAAATTTCGAAAGTAACATTAAAAACTTCCTCCAAAGTCAACATACTACACGAAAACCACAATCCAAATCTTAAACTCCGCTGGCAGGCACATATTTTATCAGAAACCATTTGACTGCAAATCCACACAAGAACTATCAGAAATGCCCTTCTTCGTCCAAGTTCTCATAGCCGCTCCACATTTCGGACTCCGTTTTAAAAGTCCCACAGAAATTCCAAAAATACACTTCAATCCTCATAAACACACCCATGAACAAAAGACTCATTAATAACTCCAACATTGTGCCTTTTAATACTAAATTTACTTTCCACACAATGTAAAATACGTGACTGAAATCTTGCCACCGTGTCTATCATTGCAACGTGTATCAACACACGACACAAACCAATGAGCAATTAAACAGCTTCAGCAAAAGATTTTTACACGTCAAGAAGGTTGCCATACAACATGCAATTGTGCCAAAAACCAGCATAGAACACATATTGCCACATTTGGTGATATTAGGACGCATATAAGAGTAGAGCCAAATAATTAAAAAGGTAAACAAAAGAATACTTATACATAAGCTGCTTCTGGAAATATTGTATGGCTCTACACTACTTGGTATGGAAAATTTGCTTGAACCATGGAACAGCTTATTGTTCCATCTTATCTTCTGACTACAGTCATAACAAACTGAAGTTGAGGGTTTAAAATAAAACCTATTTATTAACCCTCTAAGCCAGGCCTATCAAACTCTGGATCATCAAGTGGGCTAAATAGTTATTAGTATATAACTGTGCAGGCCCATAAGTGAAGGAAAGTCATTTTTGTCCTTGATGACATATTTAAAAGTACATAAAATAATATGCAATACTGTAATTCTTTAAAAAAAAATAGAAGGAACAATAGGAAATCCTGGTAGTAAATAATGAATATGTGTTCCCTCCCTTATACTTGCCACCTTTTTCTTGCAGTCAGCTGGAGATATGCTACTCGCGCTATTAATTTTCAGAACGGCATTGGATGAATATTTGTATGTGGCTCTAGCTGGGGGACTTGTACCTTTTTATAAGTGAGAAATCTTATTCATATTGATACATACTACCCAACGGGGAAACCACAAAGGATGCAAATCTGCGACTTCCTGGGAATGGCACCAGCAAGTATTTGTAAAATATGGTGATACCCATTTCACTGAATGTTTGCTTTAGATTTTAGTTACTCTCAATTTATATCGATCTGAGCCAACATTTTCTCATTGTTAGTGGAGAAAATATTTTTGTAATATTCTTTTTAACACTTGTGGTAATATATATACTACAATATTGGGTGGAGTTCCAATTTTTATGAATATATTAAATACTTTTTGTTATTTTCTCAGAATGAATCAAGATCTGCCAAAAAAAAAAAAAAAAAAAAAAAAAAACTAGTTAAGCGCCGTGAGTTTGACATGCCTGCTGTAAACGATCAAACTGTATGTTCAAAAATATTAATCCCGACAACTTTATGTGTGCAGACATGTATATTGAAATGTGTTCAGAGAATTAATATATATGTGTTGGAAGAAAAGAAGAAAAGAACTCAAGATGTAACTTGTAAGGGAAAATCCAGAAAATGACATTTAACCTTGTCTTTTAGGAACTTGAGATTTTCTTATGCTTGGCTTCTTGACAATGGGAATTTTATAGTTATGCAAAATTGAGCAAATATACAGAACCAAATCTCCTCAGCTTGCAGGAAATGCAGAACAAAATTTTCATGCTAAATTAAATATGAATACAAATTAACATGCATCTAAGTAAGCTTTGGCTGAGCCCTATATGTGAAGTAAATGTAACTTGTTAAAGCTAAAACCAGTAAATTAGCTTAACAGGAAGATGCAGTGAAGGCTTCCAAAATTTGTCTCTGAAACCCAAGAACTTTTAACTAATAAATAATATTTTGTATTCTGATAGAAGTGGATGAAAGTAAAGCCAAAATAATAAGGTGACTGGGCTAATTTGTATAAATTCATACAGTGCTGCAGAATTATTTGATAGTGTTTCACTAGTGGTTGCATATGTAATTGTATAATGCAAAGCATTTTTAGTTATCTGTGATCATATTTTTTTGGGTGACAAGAGAAATCCTTATTGCCTTTTGCTTCTTCTTCTTCTTCCCCCCTTTTTTCCTCATCCTATAGAAATTCAAAGAGTTTCATGCCGATTATTATACTTATCTGTTGTTATTTTTGGTGACATTTCAAGTTCTGTTCAAGTATTTAATAAATCTCATTATAAAACTCCATCTGTAAATGAATCTTGATATGGTCTATTATTCTTAGATCAGTTCTTAACATAAAGACCTAGTTTTTGTAAGGACCCCTTTGTGCTATGCTACCACATAATTTCCTTAATTTCATCACAGGATTATTTTCACAAGTTCTGCTGTAGGAAAGATACCAAACTCCTGAAAAACAGCTATAGCCTTTTCTATAGGAACTATCTGCAACAAATTATGTAAATTATATTGACTTCTGGTTGTCATTATTAAACATTTAACTTAGAAATTATAAAAAAGGAGCATGCAAAAATTATGTATTCAACAATTACAATTGGAAATGAGTGAAGCCACAAAAAACAAAAGTAGAAATATAGATAAAGGTAAGGATGTCTCTTTTCTTACCGAAAAAGGCTCCAAAAAATTGTGGCTCGAATTAACTGAAAAGTATGAAATTACAAGCATTTCTTTGTTTATATTATTTTCTTAAATAATGGCTAATCTTTTTAATTAATGTCTAAAATATGTGAAAAATTGTTTTTGATAATGAAATAGACTTATCACATAAATTAATTTATCACATAAAATTAAATTTGTTCATTATTTGAATTTTTAATAACTTTTCATTTCACTAGCATTCATATCAAGAAATTTAAGAGAAATTAGGTCTAGAGATAGCTTTACTGTAATAGGATTTTCATATTTAATGACGCATGAGGCTAGGAGAAACTTCTCGGAGAAAGAAGCTTCTCATTTTTCTACCATTAGAGCTTCCTAGCCAAAACATGTTTTGCTGGTACCAATGTCCTAGCTAGCTACACAGAACCAAACCAAAATTTTAGTTTGTTAATCGAACCAAAAATGTTTTGTTTGAAGCTTCATCCTACCGCAGGATTTCTCGAAAGAACTGCACTTCTGAAACATCAGCCATTCAGATAATCTGAAAAGAAAAACTCCAGAAAATGATGTGTTGTTGAGGTACTTTGAAAATATGATAACAATTTAAGTAATAGTATTTTTTGCTGAAATAAGTTATTGTTTAAAATCTGAAAAATATTTATTAAAATAGTATATACAGTACAAAGTCCGTAATCTGGACTCGTTGGGACTTCGGCGATTCCGGATTATAGATCATCAATTTAAATCTGGTAAGATGGCATGCAGAAATTATACAATTAACAGGGTTCGTAGTGGTCCTTATAAGTGCTTATAAGTCCTTATATTTGAAAATAAAATATAAAGGTCCTTATAGGTGCTTACTTTTTCTTTAAAGCCCTTATTTTTTGTTTTTAGTGCTTATTTTTTGCTTTTAGTGCTTTTTTTTTTTTAATGAACGCGCTATTTTCCTCCGTACCAAAGCCGAAACTAAATAAACAACTTTTCTTCCTAATATGGAATGTCAGATGGTGAGTCATACTCCCGGAAATAGCTTTCCCCCCTTTCTCTGCATTAACATAAACTTTGGTGTGCAGGAAGAGTACAGACAGGTGCCCGTCGTTCTATTGGTCAAAGAATTGCGAAAGCATTAGAAAATTCCGGTACATTCGGCATTCTTTTCCTCCCACCCAAATACTACACCTTTTCTATAGGAAATTTGTTTGAATAATAAATAATGTTTAAATACGTTTGAATTTCTATCAAGATCTTAATAATTTGCATTCTCGTTCTGCTTGGTCGGTTCATATTCGTGTTTATTATGATCGTTATGCTTATATTATGAGCATATGTGTGAATGTTTATAATAACATAGTTGCAGTAACTGCTGAAGTATAGTAAACTTCCAAAAATGGTTGTGTTTTAACACAGATTTAGCTTTCTAAGGAATAATATTCGGAATAGCTTACATAAAGGAAAAAGTAATCGAATAGTCAAAATAATTTCATTTTTTTTGGCCAATACATTATACAGTACGAAGATTGGGAGGTTTTCCTCTTTCTCCGGAAAATCTCGAGTATTAAAACTTGTAACGGTTTGCTGCAAAACAAGCAACGGACTTTTTTTTTTTTTTTTTTTTTTGTCACTTTCCAATCTGGATTGAATAGGACTAAAAGTTTGCGCGGTCTACCAACCCAAGCGAAGAATGATTCTGTTCCGGAAATTTAAAATTTCAACTGTCTGTTGAAAATTAGAATGAAAACTACCCCAGTTATTTAGTTCTTTATTCTCCCAATACCGGCAGCTGCTGATTCCGATTGCGTAATATCACGTAGGGAAGAATTACGGAGCACGTATTGCGCAATAATGTTTGCGATATTTTGCAGAGAGAATTAATTTTGATGATCTGTCCAAAATTTGTTTATGAATACTTAAAAGAGTTTTACTGTGCTTGAATATTTTTCAGTTCCATTGGTTTATTTTTATATGATGCACATATCGAAATGTCAAAAGCGTTTATTTAGCGGGAAAATCTAAAGAGCGGCTACAGTCTACCCCCCCCCTTCGCTCTTCTTTTTCAAGTTACGCTCGACTGTCCGAATATTCGCCAATTTCCAAGTGTGCGGGTTAGTTAAGCTTTTACTGTTAAAGGATGACTGCATGCTTTTTTACTTAAATTACTTTGCTTGCAATATCTGTTAAGGGAAAACTGATATACAATGAAAATTTAGAATTAAATTATTTAAATATCAATATTAGTGGAAAAATAAATTGTATTTATTATTAGGTTCCAAGCGAATACAATAAATATGCCTTATTATTATTTATTTTCTCTAGGAACTGAAATTTCATCATTAAATCTTGTAATATAGTTTAGTTCTGCATAGTTTTTTTTTCTCTTATTGTAAACTAGTTCTGTAAATTGAACTGTTATTTAATTTAAAAAAGTAATTATTTTCCATGGTTGAGGTAATACTTATTCTCTCTTAATAAGTACTGCATTTCTCATATTTTAAATTACAATTATAATTTTTAAGGTTATGCAGTTGTGTATAATGTAATTAGACAGGTGTTAATTTTTTTTTTCTTAAAATGTACTTGAAAAGTGCTTATAGGTGATTATTTCTTTAACTAAAATGTGGCTATGAACCCTGATTAAAAATATGAAACCATAATTTATGAAATAAAAAGCAATTATGATCTAAAAAGTATCAAAATTTACAAAACAAAACAAAAAAAAAAGCTTAATATTTATTCGTTTGCTTTATTAAACATTTCTTTCAATGTAAGCTGTTTAAGTTGCTTCGTTTTTTGTGTTGATACTTTTTCTTTAATTCTATAAACAGACATAATTTCTTGTTCAGTTACAAAGTTCCGCTGCTCAAGTCCTGTAATTGCTGTATCGAGAATACCGACTAATTCGTCAATGGAAATTTTTTCATTTTCAGTAACCTTTCACTATTGGAAGTGGTATTTTCTGGATCTAGAATCATACTACAGGTTTTGCTGTCCGTTAATTGATTGATTATTGGGGCATTCTCGTCGCAATGAAAAACTTCTGTTATATCATCTTCACTTATTACCGCTTCTCCACGTTTCTTTACAAAATCCAATAAATGGAAAATTTCACCTTTAGTTTGCGATGTCCGAAAATCTTCAAATTTGTGGTTCCAGTGCCATACTTCTCGCATAATTTTGAGACAGATATGCCTTTATCCATTTTTTGCAGCAATTCCACTTTTTGTATGGAATTCGAAACTTGCTTTCACTTTGTAGATCCTTTGGCAGCTTCAGAATAGGAAACTCTTTTTGACATAATCGAAGGTTCAAGCTTAATTTTTATAAAATTGCTCTAACAGTCTACAAAAATAATAAGCTGGGTCCAATTAGAAGATTAAGGAACAGCGCAATCTGCAACATTAACTGAAATGCCTTGGAATCAGTAAAGATAATTTTAGCCTATCTTATACCGTCCATTATACATTAAATGCGCATGCATAAAGTATATAAAAAAAAAATTTGTGGCTTTGAGGTTCGGATTATAGATCATTCCAGACAATAGATGTCTGGATTATGGACTTTGTACTGTATATATATTTAATGTAAGAAAAGCTTATGAACTAAACAAAAAGGACCTGTGAGGTCAAGAATTTTGCGCATTGAGCTGCAAAATTTGAAAATAAAATTAAAAAGTAATTCCTCAAGCTATAGCCTATGTGTAAAGTATAAGCATTTTGATGCACGCATCCACTATGCATGTGCGTAAAGCCAATAAAGTGTTTACACATGCGCGCTTCCGATAGTGAAGAAAGTGACAGAGAGGTTATTGAAAACGAAAAAATTTCGATTGACAAGTTAGTCGGTATTCACGACACAGCAATTACAGGATTTGAACAGTGGAACTTCGTAACCGAACAAGAAATTATGTCTATTTATAGAAGAGAATTAAAGAGAAAGTATTAGCACAAAAAATGAAGAAACTTAAACAACTTACATTGAAATAAATGTTTAATAAAGTAAACACATAAATATTAAACTTTTTTTTTTTGTAAATTTTGATACCCTTTAGATCATAATTGCTCTTTATTTCATAAATTAAGGTTTCATATTTTTAATTGTATAATTTCTGCATGCCATCTTACCAGATTTAAATTGATGATCTATAATCCGGAAAAAACCCTAATCCAGAATTGCCGAAGTCCTGATGAGTCCAGATTATGGACTTTGTACTGTATAAACACATAGTATATATATATATATACATATTAAAATATTTTACATATCTCCAGCAGAAAAAATTAGCAATTTTAAAATGTGCATTTAAAATGTAATTTTCATAATTAAGATAATTTATAGGATATGATGAGAACTTACTGAAGTATGTTTGTGACTAGTGCATAACTAGTATTTTGCGACTAATATAAGTAGTTCTGCAGTTATTAATGAATGTATGAAGAAGACTTCATCTCTTTTATGATATGTTTGTTTGTCACGGTTTCATTTAAAATTTTGAGCTGCATATATTGACAGTGGAACATTGGAACCTTTATTTAACCGAGGTCTGTGTAAACCAAGCTAGCAATTAGTTTAAAGAAATTATTGGAAAATGTAGTATCAAAAAGGGTAGAAGATGATATTAGCAAAGCACATGTTATGATTATTTTATTTTTTAATGTATAGAAATATTCTTAAGATAAATTTTGTTTCTTTCAGGTGGTATTTTGGAAGCATATTGGAATAAAATTCGAGATGAAGGATTTACAGTTGATAAGAGCCAGCTGAAAGTTGCAGAAGTTTTAGAAGGTCTGCAAGAACAGCTCAAAACTTATCAAGTCTCTAAACCAAACTTATTCTCTAAAGTAAGATATTATTATTAACTAAAAGGGATATTAGTCTCAAAATGGCATTTTGCATTGAATCACTATAAACAGTGTATCACTTTTCAGATTATTGGGCCACCAGATATTATCACCCTGTATTATATTTTAAGAAATTAAATAATGAATCTGCATGAAGGTGTACATGTTTCTCACATTGTAAAAAAATAAATAAATAAAATTGGTACCTAAATCCATCAAATTTTGTATAATGCTGTCCTCCACCCAAATATGGGCACCTGGAAGCTCGAATTTTGAATTTCGAATATGTTTTATCATGTATTTCATAGATTATAAAACTTTAATGAATTTTTTATTAACAAACTCAACAATTTTAAAGCAAGCAGTAGCAACATTGTATGGGGAAAAAACATTTTTATCTTCAGCGTGCAAAACTGTGTGCCAGAAATTTTAAAGCTATACTGTTTTTAAATATTTTGTGATTTTCTTGTCGAATTGAATTTTCTGTGGCATAAGCACAAGGAGTGTGATATTTAATAAATAAAGTAAAGGCCCAAAGCATTAATAATAGAAAGAAAAAAAAAAGTTTTGTGAAGCTATTTTAGTAAGAAAACTGAACATTGATTTGATAATCCGAGAAAAGACTGAAAAATGTATGGCAACACTTAACACTGCATCGGGAATTCTAAATGTATGCAGCTATGCTTCTTTTAAAATTTTTGTAATTTTCCTGTTGACTTCTATCTGGCATAAGTTTGAAGAAAATGATGCTTAATAATGATGCTAAAAAGACCCCCTTCCCCAAAAAGAGTTAGTAGGTACGAGTGTAACAGCAGACTGGTAGACTGTGAGCTCAGCGAGAGCACAAAAAACCTTAACAAACCCTTTGGGGCAACTTTTAAAATCTGAAACATTTCAGAATTTTAATTTTTTTTATATTATTATGCTTGTTCTTGATCAAAACTTAGAAAAATGCATACTTTTTTTATACCTGCATCTTTTACAATAGCTTCCAACATAGTGTAGCACAGAACCTACGAGTGGCCTGCAATAAAACTACTGAATACCAAGAGTTTGACAAGGACTCAAATCCCTTGGTAGCCACTAAATACATTGGATTATCCTTAGAATTTATCACATTGGCTGGTGTCACATTTTTGAATTAATCCACTGTTATCTAGGAGAATATGAAGAATGTTTCTAGATGAAAAAATATATGTCTTTTTGGAAGATAATTAGTCAGTTGTTTATCCCAATGTTCTGTAGTTAATTATCATTTGAAGCATTTAAAATGTATTCAGTTTTGAAAATTCAGTTTGGATGGTTTGTGAATTTCACTATAATTTTAATGTATCAATATCACTGTGGTACATTAAAAAAGTAGAAAATAATGCAGAGTAATCTTTTATGAAAGCACCTCTGAAAAAAAAAAAATGGCCAGTATTCCGAGAACATAAAAATTGAATCTTCTTTTCATAGAGGCACAAGCCCACCAGCAGCCGAGCGGTAAAGTCGCTGAACACTGGTAGTTTGGTCCGAGGTTCGAATCCCGCGAATGAGCTGGCTGCTAGGGTGTTTTCGTGGTTTTCCCCATGTGTAACATGTATACGAGCCAATTGCCCTTAGAAAGTCCTCCATGAACCACCATCCTCATTTGTAAAAACAGCAGTTTTACAGCTGAGGATGGTGGTTCGGTAAAACCATCAAAACTAGTCCTGTGAAAATTTTGTAAATATAACGCTGATTTTTGTTGTTTCATTTCTGAATTTGTATTTATTCGACATGTTATTGTGTCTTAATTATGTTTCAGAATATTTAGATTTGTATTAGTTTTTCCTTAAAATTCAGTTCAGACTTTTTCAGTCCCCCCCCCCAAAGATCTGATTGCCACTGTCATGAAGTTGGCAGTTACATATCAAGAACAAAACTCTTAATCTACAGTGCATAGGTGTTTGGAAATGAAACAATGAAGTTTTTTTTGTGGATGTATTTTACAAACAATGCTCAAGAGGTATTTTCATAAAGTAAGAATGCACATGTCCATAGAACTCTAGATATTTCACTGAGTGATAATATATTGCTTGAAGAAAATGGTGATGCCATTTTGGAAACTGGATGATATACAAGTATTAATTAAATATTATATCACCAAAATGAGGGTTTGTATTTACTGTAGTAGAAACCAAATGGCAAATGAAATAGTCTATCTAATTACTTTGGTGGAGACTTAGCAGGGATGATGAAGATTTCAAGAACCATGAATAAGCATTCCTTCCTGTTATTTAAAAGAATTGTAGTTAAAGAATTCTTTCTGTAAATGTAATTTTGCAATGATGCGTGTATGCTGTTTTAATCTTTTGTGGCTAATTTGTTTCTTTTTTACCTCCCACTAACCTACATACATAGGTAAGGGAGATAACGTTTTTAGTTCAAAAATTCTGTAATGAGTATTCAGTGGATATATGTGAATTAGGGTCCCCTGCAAAATGTTTTTACTATTTTTAGATGTCTGTTTGTCTGTATGTGTATGATGATTTTTTTCTTCTTTAATAACTTTTATATCAAACTTTCAAAAAAGACTGTTTTCTGTATTTAAACTTCGTGTTTTCATACAAAGAGTTGATTAGGTTTTAGGTAAAATTGGACAGCATGAAACAGTACTTTACTTGAAGCCCATAACAAATTTTGTTAGGCAACCAAATAAAAGTACTTTACTTGGAACTATTAGCAGATTATCATGAAAAGAAGTAGAACCATTATGCTAAGATTTTAATTTAAAATAAGAAAGCACATACCAAGATTATTTTATAATATATAACCATGATATTTATTTATATCGAGCCGTAGAAGAGAAGCACTGTCATAAAAATCAAACAATGTTTCATGTGCAGAGCTTCAAAATTCTTAAAATGCAGGCATGTTACCAAAAAATGCACTTCTTATTCTTATGCACTGTTGATGATTAACAAATCACAAGAGAATATAGCAAATTCAATAACACCTATTGCTTTATCTTTACTGATCCCCGAATGCATGGTAGTCACTATTCAGTTGTAAATCCAGTAACTAATCAACATTGTTTACTGATATACCTAAATATCACAGAGATATATGTACACATTAAAATGAATTTGAATTGATGCTACAGTCAAAATTCTTTAATCCGGAATGATCTATATAATCTGTACCTCAAAGCTACAAACTTTCTGCGCATGCGTAAACGCATGCGCATAATACGCATTTAATGTATAACGGTCGGTATAAGCTAAGCTAAAATTATCTATTTCAGTTAATGTTGCAGATTGCGTTGTTCCTTAATCTTCTAATTGGATCCGGCTTATTATTTTTTTGCAGACTGTTAGAGCAATTTTATTAAAGTAAGCTTGAACTTTCGATTATGTCAAAGAATTTCCGATTCTGGAGCTGCCAAAGGATCTACAAAGCGAAAGCATGTTTCAATGTTCATCAAACAAAAAGTTTAATTGCTGCAAAAAATGGATAAAGGCATATTCTTTGTTTCTCTAACCATTCCGAAATCTTTTTATCAATTTCACGCTGCTCTGCGGGGGAAAGGGTGACGTTGTGGCACGCAATGAACTGGAAGTTCATCTGTCAGCACTATCCTTATCTTCAGGGCAGATGTTTTTATTTTATTCAGCTTAGAATTCCTTACTTTATTTTATTTAGAATTCTCCTATATGTAAATTCATGTATATCTTAGTAATTTTTTGCAGGTATGCCTGGAAATATATCTGCTTTAAAGCAATGTTAAAAGTTTTATAGGTTATAATACAAACATGTTTTCGAAAAATTTATAAAAAATATTTTAAAATATAAATTTTAGAAAAAGTCATAAAAAATGTGTGAATTATATTTGGATTAAGCCTAAATTTCAAGATGCAAAAATTCAAGAGAACTGCTTCGAACCAGAGGGAGATCTACCCCCGAACTTTTCTAGAATCATCCTGATTCTATACTGTACTGTTGAATGAATCATTCCGATTCAGTAAAGGTTTGAAGAGAGTTATCCTGATTCTGTGCTGTTGAATGAATCATCCCTATTCAATGAAGTTTGAAAAGACTCATCCTGATTCTGTGAAGTTTTGACTGAATCATCCTGATTCAGTGAAGTATGAAGAAAATTATCCGGATTCTGTGTTGTGTGATGAATCATCCCAATTCAATGAAGTTTAAAGTGAATCATCCCAATTCAGAAATGTTTGAATGAATCATTCTGATTCAATGAAGTATGGAGGGCATCATCTTGATTCTATGAAGTTTTGAATGAATCATCCTGATTCAGTGAAGTTTCAAGAGTATCATCCTGATTCAATGAAGCTTCAAGGGAATCATCCAGATTCTATGTTGCTGATGAATCATCCCGATTTAATGAAGAGTATGAAAAGCACAAAAATATATTATGGTCGTCGACGTCATAAGGCTTCTTACGAACCAGGTGATAGAGTATGGGTGACGTTACATACTACGAGGGTTATCCAGAAAGTAGATTACGTTTTGGAATAAAAAAATAAACAAAGTATAGGAAACAAATTTTATTATATACAGATGAAAGCCACACTCAAATACTACTTTTCTACATAGTCACCATACAAATTAAGGCATTTATCGTAGCGATGTACGAGCTTGGAAATTCCTTCGTCGAAAAATTCGGCCGCCTGCGCCTTCAACTACTTCGTTACCTCTTCTTGCTTTTCGCTGATGATTTCGTGCAACAAACTTCGCGAAATTTGTGGAAAACTCAAAGAAAGTTCCGTTATTGTGAAATTTCGATTTTCACGGACTTTAGCATCGACTTTTTCGAGAAGTTCGGCGGTCACTATGCTGGGTCTCCCACTTCGATCTTCGTCGTGAACATTGGTTCGGCCATTTTGAAATCTTATGACCCACTGACGCACTCCACCTTCAGTGATAATGTTGTCCCCATACACTTCACGAAGCTGCCGATAGATTTCTATCGGTTTACAGTTTTTTGCAGTCAGAAACCTTATTACTGAGCGCACCTCGCAGCTCGCGGGATTTTCAATTAACGCAGACATTTCAAACCGTCACAGTATCTGAACGGAGCACAGCACGAACCTCTCACTAGCACGGCTAGATGCAGACTGAGCTGCGCAACGCTCTGACCCCAAGATGGCCGCGCTAGCCCCGCCCCTAGCGGACACAGACGGAAACGTAATCTACTTCCTGGATGGCCCTCGTATTTGCAGACCAAACCAACGTATTTCTGACTCTTTGCTGAGACGTCGTACGAGCCAGAGGGGGAGTCTGTAACCCCACAGCTCAATGAGCGCCACTTTGCGGCCACTGGAATAAACACCAGTCAAAAAAAAAAAAAAAAAAGACTCTTATCTTTCAGTCGATGTACGGGAATCATGAACTAAACATGCTGTTTTTCCGAGATTTACTTTGTAACTTAAATGTGTAATTATAACATCCTTAATTGTAATGTTTTATCTTTATTGTGTTTTGTTAATTAAAACTATTTAAAAAGGCCAAGTGAGTCTTTTGCTTATGGTTGTTTTGGTTATACTACTGATTTTATAAATGTGGGAGTGGCATAAAAGTAATCACCAACCATTGCCGACTTTGCAGGAACACTGGGCAGATAACACAAAAATACTCTTAAAAGCTGATTAAAAGAAATCAAGAATTTAAAAATTGAAAGAATGCTAACAAGTAGTTGAGCAAAGTATTGTTAATAAGACGAAAAATAAAATTAGAGTAAATGGCATATAATTAAAATGAAAAAGCATCCAACAGATTTTGCTCCTAAAAGGAGTAATTTTTATGAATAATTACTTAAAGCCCATTAGTTCCTGTTTATATTTAATGAAAAATCAAGTATTGGTAATGTGTTTTAAGTGAAACTACTAGGAAGTCGAGGCCAAACTAAAATTAAGAACTTTCAGTTATTTTAATTGCTTTATTTTTAATATGCTTATGCAAATGAATAATAATTTGTAAAATAAAATTTTAATGAACTTTAAGAAGATAAAATATATGCAGAGTTGAAATATGTCCGAATGATACAAGTCTCTAAATAAATGAAGTTAAATTTATTTTAAACATGATAGTGCTTTCTATTATTATTATTATTATTATTTATTTTTTATTTATTTTTTTTTTTTAGAATATTTTTATATTGTTTTATTCATTTCTTTTGAAATGCCAAAAATTTGCAGAACATCACAAAATCAGTTAATATTTTTATTTCAGATGTTTGGAGCAAGAAAAGAAAAGCCTCCAAAAGGCATGTATCTGTATGGATCAGTAGGTTAGCTGCTTTTTCCTATAATAAATATATAGATAGGTAGCCAGAGATGTGCACAGTATAAATGAATAATATAATTAATTATAATTTATAGTTATTGATTGAGCAGTAAATCATACTATAGATTGAATTAAATTTTGCATTTTAGGTTGTGGGAAGACTATGCTAATGGATTTATTTTATGAACGCTGTACTCGGGAAAAGAAGAGAAGGACTCATTATCATTCCTTCATGCTAGATGTTCACAGTCGTTAGTATGATTTAAAATTTAAATGCTTTAGTAAATTTGAAGTTTTGTTTTTCAACTTCATGTATTTAAAAAAAAAATTTCTCACCCTGAAATACAGTGAATTCAAATAAAATTATCTTGTAATAAAAGCTCTTAGTAAATAGTTAGCTGTTAATAAATGGGAATTTTTTTCTGTAAAATTTTATGAATATTTTATTTTTCATATTATTGAGGGGGCAAATGCTATCAAAGGCTAAACAAACATTGTTCATCGTTTCACAAATATTTGGTAGGCCACAAAATTACTTCATTTTTATTAAATGAAAGTCTGTAAATTAATTATGCTTTACCAGACTTTTAAAAGAATATTTGAGATTTAAGGCTGTTCTTAATTTAATCATACTTTGTGCGAAATAAACCAATTTAAAAAATTTTGCATTCTAAAATGCACAGTTACTATGCTTCATTCATTAGTTTTAAAAATTATCTCTTGAAAATAAATGTGTTGTTTTTTTTTTCTTTAGGAATACATGAATATAAAAAGAGAACATTAAAGCAGAAGACTGGTAAAAAATCTCTTGATTATGATCCAATTGCACCTGTGGCTGAGGCAATCTGTAATGAAACTTGGTTTTTGTGTTTAGATGAATTTCAGGTAAAATTGTTTATATGCAGAAAGTCTGTAATAACAATTGTTATTTTAATCCATTGTTTTCTGAATTAAAAACTTAAGAAAATAACAGAAATAAGATTTAGTGCTTATGTTTTCAGTAAACAAGGGCTGTAGATAGACAAGCTGCAATATATTGTTGCTACGCTTAATGTTTGATAGGCTATATTTTTCCTATCAAACTAAAATTCGTGTATATAATTAATAATTTTGCCATTGACTTGAGAAACAATTCTTGAAGTGGACTGTATTTCTAGGTTATATCAGAATTTTAAATACATCAACTGGCCTTAATTTCTTTTTGTTGAGCTGTATATTTTTATCTAAATGTATGTCATGAAGTCCTTAAAAGCCATAGTTTTGATATGCTTTCTTTTTGAAATAGTTGATTCTGCATTTGTTAGTGATTTGTATCTCCCCCTCCAAAAAAAAAAAAAAAAAAAAAAAAAAAAAAAAAAAAAAAAAAAATTGCCTTACCTGAGTACATATGTATAATTTTAAAATTTTTCTAAATCTTATTTCAGGTTACTGATATTGGAGATGCAATGATTTTAAAGCGGTTATTCACAGAAATTTTCAACAATGGAACAATACTTTTTGCTACTTCAAATCGAGCACCAGATGGTATTTTTCATAATTGTTCCCATTTTTATTTTATAATGTTTGTTTTTCATTATGTAATACTCTCTCATAAGTATTTTTCTGAAAGACTGCATGAAAACTGTAAATATTTGTTTCTGCTCTTTAGAAAGTTTACTTTTCTTGCAGTTATCATTTTTATTTTTGTTTATATTACTAGAGTGCTCCTTCATTATAATGCAAGTGTAATGTCAGAATTTAAAAAAATTTTCATTTTCATGTGCTCTATAGAAAGTGAAAAATTTTCTCAATTAAAAAAAAGTAGAAATATATTTTGAAGGTCACTATTAAGCACATGTGCCAATAATTTCGTTACAGAATGGGAAGATTATGTATTGGATGATCCCAAAAATTCTCTTTTTTTTTTTTTTTTTTCCAGATCACAACATGTTTTCTTTCTTTTCTTTTTCCTTTTGCTGCTGTTAAAGAGCAGCCGTTAAAGTGGATATTTTAAAAAAAGTCCTCACGTTGCATAATTCTAACTGTGTTTTAATTTTTTTATAGTACAGTGCTAAGAATAAAGAAACTTAAAAGTTCATTTTCATCCTATTATGCTCTTTTATTTAAAAAAGGAAAAAATGCTAGTCAGACTGCTCATGAAATTTGTGCTATCTATATGATTCTGATGACACGTTTCAAAAGTGTTTTGAAAAGTGTGGAAATGTTAGTCATGTTCTGAATGACTATCCTTTGTAAACAAGGGAGGGCCTATTAAAAGAAGCTGTCACTGAAAATCCACATTATGCAGTGTAGGAAATAATATTAGAGAAACCGAATGTTCCAAAAAAGTACAGTACATAATCATTTGAAGAAGACCGTGTATGTAAACCGCTATGATGGATGAGTACCTCGTACTTGAACAGAGTAGAATATGCTTGCTGAAGTTTTAGCATGGAGCTGTTTGCTGAAAAAAATCAAGATGCTGCTTTTTTTAAATGGCTTATTACTGTAGATGAGAAGTGGATAATATCCAATAACGTTACGAAAAAAAGATCATGGAGTAAGCCAGAATTTCCTTTAGTAACAGTGAGAAGAGGCTGCTTCCCCAAAAGTAATGCTTTGTGTATGGTGGGATTACAAAGGAATTTTAAATTATGAATTGTTGCCTTCAAATCGAACAATAAATTCAGCAAAACACTGTTCCTAAATGACAGAAAACTCGTTGGATCATCAGTGATGGGTGGCCCTGGTGATCATCTTACCATTCTCATATGATTAACAGTGTCGTTTGGTTTCATTCAGTTTTAACAATTTATATAAATCAAAGAACATCTTTTTTGAAAGGCACTATTGTTTTCCGGTGTAATTTTTTAAAACTTACTTAAATTTACTGTAATTCCCCCACACTCATGTCCCATAAGTTGACTCCTACTGATCATCAGCCCTTAGGTCACCAGTTACTTTTGATCAGCCTTGGTGTGCTTTAACTGTAATTTTGAAATATTTGTTGTACTGTTGCACATAGGTGACTTAGTGGGTTTACCTTAAGCAAACCTCAACTTCATGGTATCAGAGATCGAGAGCCTTGATAGCATCAGTGTGCTGCAATTTAATTCAAAATATGTACTAAAATTTACTATGCTTCCCCAAACTTGTGATATAAGTATTGATCTATTTTGAGTTTGATTTGAAAAATCTATCTAAATTTACTATGTAACCATGTACTGGTGCTTGTCAACATGTAGGTCACTGGTGACCAAAGCACTTATGTGCACTGGTGAGCTTTAATTTAATTTTAAAATCTTAATTTACAGACTGTTGACCTATGAATTGACTACCAGTGCTGTCAAATTTGTTAGTCATCAATAAAAATGGTTTAGGTTTGCGCTAATGTCTTTTTTTTTAATTGATTGAATGACACTAATATGTTTTCATTTAATTTTAATATATAATTAAATGTGCTGCTTTACCTTAGACCTATGATTATGGATTGATACCTAGTGATCCTCATTGTGTAGCTCACCAAGGATAAAAGCCTTGATGGGCACTAGTATGCTTCAGTTTAATTTTGTTTAAATATATGTTTAAATTTAGTGCACTGCTCCACACGAGGGACCTTTGAGTTAACCCTCAAGTTGTAGACTACTAATAAGTAATTAACAAGTAGACTACTAATTAGTAGTCTTGAATTTTTATGCTTCAGGTTTAAATTTAAAATCCATCTGAATTCATTGCATTATGTCTCATCACTTGACTACAGGTGACCCTGAATATATAATTTTACCAATGACCAATATCCTTTGCAGGCAACAGTAGGATTTATTTTAATTTAAAGATTTAACAAAGTGTACTCTCCTGCCCTACATCAGTAACCCTATGGTTTCATCTTTAATGACCATTAATCTGTAGGCCACAGTAGCCTAGAGACTTTATGGTTATCAGTGTGCATGTTAAATAGTATAAATGTCTATTTTATATCTACTGCATTCCCCTATTTTGATAATATATGGGCTGATCCCAAGTAGCTCTCAACCTGTAGGCTGCTGCTGACTAACAGTTTTAATGATCATTGGCATCTTTTAGTTTAATTTACAAATCTGTCTAAATTTACTGCATCACAGCATACTTGTCATCCATGGTTTGATCATAAATGACTTGTAGGTCAACAGTGAACAATACTTTTAATGAGAACTGGTATGACTTATTTAATATCTACAGCACTATTAATGAAAGATGATAAGATGATCTATACCTGATATACAGAATCTTTTACTCTCCCTCTCCTAGTCTACTATTAAAACTTTGATGACAGATAATTGCACACTTTTAATAGAATTCATATTTTGGATTTCTAGCTTGTTGATTGGAAGGAATTGAGCTATATGCCTTCTCACTTTTCACTCCTGTTAAGTCTAGATTTAATTAGAAATCAAAATTCTATAAAAGACATTTTGCTGCTGCCTGTGTTATTTCAGGAGCTTCTGTTTTACAGTTTTAAATAAGGATGAGATATTTGAATACTTAAATCCTATAAATCTAAAATTCAAAATTTCAAAACTTGAATCTTAGAAATTGCTTAGGATTGGGGAGCCAAAGAAGTCCATTTTTTGTACTTGTGTTATTTTTACATATTTTAATTATCATGGCTTCAAAGAGGGAAAGATTAACATTAAAACAAAAGGTTGATTTAATTCATGTAGCAGAAACTGAAAAGCTTAGTTTGAGAAATGCAGGGCAGAAATAAGTAAGAATCAAGTAATTCATGTACTAAAGGGGCCCACCAGTGGCCGAGCGGTAAAGTCGCTGAACACTCGTAGTTCGGTCCGAGGTTCGAATCCCACGAACAGGCTGGCTGCATGGGTGTTTTCATCATGTGTAACATGTATACAAGCCAGTTTACCTTAGAAAGTCCTCCACGAAGGCATCCCTCCCCTTAGGCAGATAGCCCTAGTGTGCTTTGCCATAATTAAATACACCACCACCATGTACTAAAGGATAGAGAAGTAAAATTACTGTGGATTACTAATTCAAATGAACATTCCATAACTGTAAAATTTAGAAAAACTGAAGCATGGTAAATTGATAATGTTAATTTCATGTTCAGTTAGTTTTGTTTTTAATAGCAAACCATATTCCTTTAAATGGAATATTATTGCAAGGAAAGGCAAAAGAAATTTCAGAAAGTCTGGGACTACAGAAACATCAAATGGTTAGTTAGAGTAATTTAAGCAAAGACATAACATTACTTTTAAGGCTGTTTGTGGTGAAAAAAAATCAGTAGATGTGCAACATGTAACAGACTGGATTAAATTGGTAAGTGAAATTTGTGAGGCTAAAAACATCTACAGTGCAGATGAAATTGGAATATTATATTGAGTATTGCGAAAGAAAACTTCATACTTTAAAGGAGAAAAGTGCTCTGGTGGTAATAGTTCTAAGGAACACCTCTCTGTGCCATGTCTCATTATGTTGTTATTGTAACATGGATGAGAATTTGAGCAACCACTTGTTAAAAAAAAGGGGGGGCTCCTTCAACCACATCAATCCAAAATCTTTATGGATGCTTTGGCATCACAGTAAAAGGTCATGGATGACACAAAGCATAATGAAATCAATGGTTTATCACTTAATGCATAATTACAGCCTTTGGACCAAGGTATAATTAGAACCTTTAAGATTCATTGCAGAAAACTGTTTTTATGGCATATTCTTTGTCAAGCTGCTTGTGGAAACAGCGATCAGCTTGCAAAATGTGTCAGTGTATTGAATGCCATTCGGTGGATAACAAAAATCTGTGTCACAAAATTATATTCAGCTCTGTTTTAAGAAAGTATCTGAAATTGCAATTTCGATATCCCTCAATGAAGATACTACTGATGAAAGTGAATTGTTTGGACTTGTCAAAATCAGTGGCAGTGCTCCAATGTAAGAGTATTTAGAAATTGATGAACACTTGTATGCAAAAGATGCCAATGACAATGTAAAATCTTTTATTTCAACTGTAGTTGATGATGTGAATCTTAATACAGCCAAAAGTCGTTAAGCCGGACTCATCGGGACTTTGGCGATTCCGGATTATAGATCATCAGTTTAAATCTGGTAAGATGGTCAGCAGAAATTATAAAATTAAAAATATGAAACCGCAATTTATGAAATAAAGAGCAATTATGATCTAAAGGGTATCAAAATTTCCAAAAAAAAAGCTTAATATTTATTTGTTTACTTTATTAAACATTTCTTTCAATGTAAGTTGTTTAAGTTGCTTCATTTTATGTGATAATACTTTCTCTTTAATTTTATAGAGAGACATAATTTCTTGTTCAGTTACAAAGTTCTGCTGTTCAAGTTCTATAATTGCTGTGTCGAGAATACCGACTAAGTTGTCAGTTGAAATTTTTTCGTTTTCAATAACTTTTGTGTCACTTCACTATCGGAAGCAAATTATAATGATGAGGAATTTGATTTAAATCATATCAAAGATGGAGTACATCGAGATGAAATACTACATTTAGTAAGGGATTATAAGCCAAATAAAATAAAATATCTGCCCTGAAGAAAAGGATAGTGCTGACAGATCAACTTCCAATTCATTGCGCGCCGCGACATTCCCCACTTCTCTGCAGAGCAGCGTGAAATTGATAAACAGATTTCGGAATGGTTAGAGAAACAAAGGATATGCCTTTATCCATTTTTTGCAGGAATTCCACTTTTTGTTTGATGGACATCGAAACATACTTTCGCTTTGTAGATCCTTTGAAATTCTATTTGACATAATCGAAAGTTCAAGCTTACATTTATAAAATTGCTGTAACAATCTGCAAAAAATAATAAGCCGGATCCAATTCGAAGATTAAGGAACAACGCAATCTGCAACATTAACTGAAATAGATAATAAGATAATTTTAGCTTAGCTTATACCGTCAGCTATACATTAAACGCGCGTGCATAAACGTATTATGCGATAAACGTATTATGCGCATGTGCACACGCATATGCGCATGCGTAAAAGTATTACACCCATGTGTGGACGCATGCGCAGAAAGTTTGTAGATTTGAGGTCCGTATTATAGATCATTCCAGATTATGGGTGTCCGGATTAACGACTTTTGACTGTAAAAATAGCTTGGAAATCAGTGAGGAAGATGAAGAAACACCAGATCAAATGTGACATAAAAAACTACACAAATGCCTCAAAATATACCTCCCAATTAAAACAATTTGGGATTACTATTGGTGACAGTGAAGGATTTAAGATTCTCAGCGATTTATAATATCCACATGGGAAAAAGTGCTTCCAATTTTCAGACTTTCAAACAAATCCATGTAATGTACTATTTTCAATAAATTTATGTAAGTACAAAACTCCATTGTTCATTTCTCACATTTTTGAAATAATTAAACCTTAAATTAAGAATTTTCATTTTTCATTAGTTTCAAATTCAAATAAATACTTGTGACTATGTTACTTATCTGTATATCATTTATTTAAAGCTTGATGCAACCTTAACTTCTAATTAAACTACATATTTTAGTATGTATCCTCTAAAGAAGGGTCACCTCTATTTCAGGGACAAAATATCTGGTCTGGCGGATATCCCTTATTAGGAGGTACTACTGTATTAATTTTATTGAAATCCGTTGAAAGCATTTATTAAAAGTGGGAATGTGTAATTATTACAGTTTCAGTAAACTTGGATCTCTGAATTGCTAGTATCCCCTGGTGATAGATCTGTTTTAACTTGGGGGGGGGACATTTTTACAAACTTGCCATCATACATAATTTACCACTGTGTATGCTGTCATTCTTCCCATGTACACAGTTATCTGTGTTTTCGCTTAAAAAAAATCAGAGAAGTGCTTAAATTTGGCACTGGCCATTGTCATTGTCGCCCAAGAACAGTTGATATATTAGTTTTAAGCTGCACAGTCACTAGAATCATGTAATATGAGAGATGAATAAAGGTTAACCATCTTTAACTTTTTATATTTCATTAATACAAATAAGCAGAAGCACTTTATAAAAAAATATTTATGTGAGAAAGCAAAAAATGTATCTGGGTATATTTTAATTCAGTCAGGAATAGTCATAAAAAAACTTTCGTTAGTTTTTCAGCAAATTCCTGTGAAAATCAACTGTTGTGGGAAAACTCAACTGGCATTATTTTCCCCCTCATGAATCAACTCTCATCGATTTCAATGATGCACTGTTACCACCAACTTATTTACATTCTTCTTTTTCCATAGAAGACATGTACACTTCTCAGAGGTAATTAATTACACCAATCCATGTTGTATTGAGGGATAATTGCAGTTCTTCACAAAACTTCACTGATATATATATATTCTTTTGCACAACAATAAATGAACCAAATAGCAGTCATAAATGAGATGTGACTATCGTCATACCAATTTCTAACTAACATTTTCACACACTTCGAATTTTTCATGTTGTTGATTGTTTAAGAAATACATCTTGGTGGAATGCAAATTTCTGCATTCTTTACTGTTGACTAAAATGCTATATTTTTTAAGAAATGCTGCACTTTCTTTTTCATGAGCCAGCAAATTGTACGGTCTCATTGTGATTCCTTATGAGTAAAAAAAAAGGGGGGCAGATAAATACGCCCAACTACTATCCAGAAAAATGACTATTGAATTTGTAAAGTAGAAATCTGTACTCATCTGCTACATGCATACATATATGTGAATTTCTCTATAAATATATTTTGGTGACGTTATGGGTTGCCTAATTTGGCAACACAGTGAATTGCTTTGTAAGTGTTTTTTAGGCGAGTATGGATTAATCAAAATGTATCAAAACTTTAATGCTAAATAAAAGATATTTTTCTCTTATTATTGTTATTTTCATATGAAAAGTTCAATAACCTTTCAGAATTAGGATATGAAAGTTTAAGATTTTTCTCATTTCTATTTCTGAATAATAATTGTAATATTTGAAATATTTGAAAACTGGGAAGGTGGTACTGCAGATAATATTTCCCCCCCCCCTTTTATCTTTGCATTTTTTTTTTTCTGAGTTACTAAGAGCCATGTACAAAATCTGATGACTCTAAGACAATAAAATAATAAAATCATTACAATAAGATTTAAAATCATTATTGTTTGTTTGAGGCTTGTAAATTTAAATAAAATTCTGAAACATCTTTACAATCGACCTCTGCTGGACTTTATTAGGTTAAAATTCTCTATACATCCCACATATATGTAATAATAAAATTTCATAGTAAAAAATATACTTAAAATTCTAGCTGTATGTTCTTTTCATTTTTAATGGCGACGGTCTTTATTTGAAAGTAGGTGGGATTAAATTCACAGCCCTGTAGTCAAGTTGTTTTTCCCGCCTTTTTCTACATGTACAGTTATAGAATGTTCTGGAAATATATAAAGCGAACTGGAATGGCTGACGTCATTTCTTTTAAGCTCTACCTTTCCAGAGGCTATAAAAGGACTCGCGAAGGAATATCGGGGTTTTTTCTTTAATGTAACAATGCAGTAAACTTCATACAAAAAATTATTAGTAATTCTTTTTTATTTACTCCGGAGATCTTAATTTTTGTAACTGCTAATTTCTCCTGAAATATAATAAATGGATCCTCTTTTTTAAACTTATCATCTGATAATTTAAGCTACGACTACATCTATGATTCTTCACCAATCTATTTATTCCGGACAAAAGCTGGCACATCACATATATATATAAAAAAATAAAGAATATGTAAAAGATTAAATTAGCAGTGAAAATAAATTTCCTTCTGTATTCTAAAAATAGTAACCTCTATTTGCACTGTGTCATTTTGAGCAAAATCTATGTCATATGACTCTTGCATAATTCTGATGGTGAAAATTCTGAAATGAAACTCAAACAGCCAATAGTAATATTTGTTTGCATTAAATTTATTAACTTTCAATTTGCTTTTTACGAATAGAGAATGTTTGTTAAATTCAAATTTCATTACTTGCAGCAATGGCGCAAGAGAATTATTTAAAATTAAATTTAACTTTACTTTATTCTTTTGAAGCAATATATATACATCTGTTTATATATTTGTTTTTGTATATATGTGTGTGTGTGTATGTGTATATGAAGAAAGACATAGCAATATTGATAGCATAGAATGTAGATCCATATTGAAGAGGAAAATTGGCAGCCGTATAAGATTAAATATTCAATATTCCAATTGACATTTGCAGCCACAATTCACTTTGCACTCTAATCGTGCCTATTCAAGAACATTTGCCTTTATGATACTGTTGCAATAGGAAGAGAGCAGAGTGAAATAGTGTCTTAATAGGAAGCGAGAGCAAAAACTAAAGTTTGCAGATATCCAATACAGGAGGCTCATCAAGAGAAGGTTTTGGTTTAGATTGTTGATTAAGGGAAAAGATTCAGTTCTGGAAATTTGGAGTTCAGGTTCTGAATTAGCTACATCAACGTTACGAAAGACCAGTGACATGGATTGATCTAAAAATGATGCAATCCAGAAATATTATTACTGTTTTAGATTACAGATAGGAAATACCCAAATTAAAAATGAGGAATTAAGAGACTGTTGCTAAATTAAATTATAATTTTGAGATTTAGATATTTTTTTTTATCTTATATATATGGATTATTTTGGTCCCCTTGACAAGTCAATCTACAGTCAATGACAATAATTACCTTTTCAGCACTTTAAATTTTACTTTTTAGAATTTTTATAGTTCAAAATATTATTTCTTTATAGTTTTTAAAGAAATTTTACTACAATAGAAATCTAAATAAATTACACTTAAAATACTGACTAAAATTTATACCAATGATTCATCACTTTAATTAAATTTCTGTTCCTTGGAGATGATATATGAAAAACCTTTTCTGATAATAAATTATATATATATGAGGGATGGTTGCTATCGAAGGTGGTATATTAGTTGATCTGACTCCATAATTGAATGTAACAACATTCAATATAAAAATATATTTTATTATACACACAGGAATAAGACTTGTACCGGGAACATTGCATAGTGATCTTTTCACTCCAATGGCACCAGCCAAAATGAGGCTGTGAGGCAAGACAGAAGTTGTGATGTAACAGGACAGATGTTCTTGCACCTCTTGCTGATTGGCTACAGAGTATGCCCCCAGTGACGAAGTCACGATTACAAATTACAATATATATAGAAAATGATGATATAGTAGTGCAATATAGAATATGAAATACACTATAGTAAAATATACTGTACGTGGTATAGATACTGTAGAAACATATGCAGAATACAAAATGTTATAGTACAAGTTTTTACTCAAGGAATGTAGTCTGTGACTAAATTCTTTGGAAATCGGACTT
The DNA here is from genome assembly GCF_044657685.1 of Stegodyphus dumicola. NCBI lineage: Eukaryota > Metazoa > Arthropoda > Arachnida > Araneae > Eresidae > Stegodyphus > Stegodyphus dumicola. Next base: position 81,185,231 of record NC_140768.1, on the reverse strand, counting down.
TACGCCCACTTCTAGTGGTAGACGTTTTATTAAAGCATAAGTGGGGATGGAGTTGAAACTGTAGGTAAAGATGAGGTATGCGTAATGTCATCTGGCAGGAGGTAAGCAGGTTTTACGCGATCAATTGAAACTGTAGTATGTTTGCCATTTACATCAATAATAAAATTCTTATCATTTCTGTCAACGACTAAATGAGGTCCAGTATAAGGTGGTGTCAATGGAGGATTAACTTTATCAGATCTTAAAAATATATGAGAACAAGTTTTAAATGAGGGGTTGATGAAAATTTTAGGACTACCGTGTAGGGCAGTAGAAATAGGATTTAAGATCTCATTATTTATAATTTATTTTTCATATGTAAACCGTTTACATATGCAGAATTTAAGGTCTGGTTTATGGCATCACTCGTTACTAGATCGGAAGGTAATCTTAATGTTGTGCCATAGACAAGTTGAGCAGAAGTTGCTTTGACATCATCCTTAATAGCTAAGTGTATGCCTAAGAGGACAAGTGGAAGAGTTTCAGTCCATTGTGTGGTATTATGTGCTTTAAGGGCTGTTTTGAGATGCTGATGGAAGCGTTAGATAATTCCATTTGACTGTGGGTGATATGCAGAAGTTCGAATCCTGTTACACCCAAGTGTGCGAGTAAGTTCTCTAAAAAGATTAGATTCAAAATTTTTACCCTGGTCAGATGTAATTGTAATTGGGCATCCAAATTTTGATATCCTGCCATGTACTAAAGCACAAGCAGCTGTTTCCGCAGTCATATCTGTTGTTGGAATAACTTCCGGCCATCTTGTGAACCAGTCTATGAAAGTCATGCAAAATTGTTTTCCGTCAGATGGAGGTAGAGGACCTATAAAATCTATATGTATGTGCGCGAAATGAGCATCGGGTTCAGCAAATATGCCAATAAGAGATTTGGTGTGTTTGGCAATTTTAGCTCATTGACACTGATCACAACTCTGCACAAAAGATTTTATTTCTTTTCTCATGCCTGGCCATACAAAATGTTAGCAATTAAATCGATGGAGGCTGAGGTATCTGTATGAGAGAAAAAACGTAATGTTTTGAAAACTGTTAATCTCATAGACTGAGGAACAAAAGGAAGGGGATGTTTTTGTGACATGTCACAATACAGATGAATATCCTCGAGAGAAAAATAATGTTTCTCTAATTTTAGTGAGGATGTATTTGATGCTAAGAGTTGTGGAAGTTCTTCATCGCTTGATTGTGCAGCAGTGAATTTTTGAAAATCGATCACAATAGATGAAATATCATCTATCTCAATTCGGGAAAGTGCATCTGCGACAATGTTATCAGAGCCTTTAATATATATTCAATATGAGTATTAAACTGGGAGATAAAATCTGAATGCCGTAATTGGCGAGGACTGCATTTATCAGAATGTTGCTGGAATGCAAATTTGATCAGTGTAAATGTTAAAATTTCTCTTTTCAAGCAAGTGCCTGAATTTTTTTACTGAAGAATACATAGCATAGAGTTCACGGTCGTAAGTGGACCAATTCCTTTGAGATTTACTTAGTTTAGCTGAATAGAAAGCTATAGGTTCCCATTGTTGTTTAACAAGTTGCATGAGTGAGCCACCGATTGCTACATCAGACGCATCAACCCATAGACTTAATTTTGCACCGGGCATGGGATGCCATAACAGGCTTGCTTTAGTGATAGCATCCTTAGACGCTTTGAAGGCGAGTGCTGCTTCATCGTCCCATTGTAATTGCTCAGTAGAAGCTTTGGAACGAGAATGTCTCTTTTTATTTGTGTGGCCTTCAAGGAATGTGACTAAGGGTGCTAGAATATGAACAGCTTTGGAAGTACAGCGTCTATAAAAATTAAGTAAACCTAAGAATTGGCATAATTGTGTGAGAGTCTGGGGCTGAGGAAAATCTAGGATGCATTTTACACGATTAGGGAGTTGTTCAATTCCTTCACCCAATAACTTAAATCCTAGGAAATCTGTGGTAGATGACCAAATTTGCATTTTTCTCCATTTATACATAAACCATTTTCCTGAAGTTTAGAAAATAGCAGGTTTAAATGTTGTAAGTGTTCTTGTTCATTATTAGAAGCTACAAGTAAATCATCAAAAATTGAAAGGTTGAGGAAGCATTACAAAGACCAAACTGCATTCTCAAACTTTCAAACAAACCAAAAGGAGTACATATAGCTGTTTTATGTACATCATCTGGATTTAAGGGAATTTGGTTATTTAAGGGATTTAATGAGATCAATGTGACTAAACATTTGTTTACCATATAATTCTGAGGTAAAATCAGCTATGCAAAGAACAGGATATTTTTCTTTAACAGTCTGTGCATTAAGAGATTGATAATCGCCAACAGGTCTCCATTCAAGAGACCCTTTCTTAAACACCATGTGCAAGGGCGATGAATAGGAGCTTTTTGAAGGTCTCATATGACTAAAATTCAGCTTTTGCAATTTTGAGACGGTCAGAAGCTAACCGTCTAGGTTTAGCAGCAACTGGAGGACCTTTAGTATTTATATAATGTGCAGTATTATGCTTCACAGATTGATTGGGATCTGGTAATTTAGCTATTTCTGGATATTGTAACAATATTTTACCAAATACATTAGCAACACAAGAAGATTTTACAGAAAAAATATTACAAGTATTTAATTTGGCAGGTACTTTAAAATTTGTTGCTAAATCAATTAGACGCTTGTTACGTAAATCAGGAGATAAGTTAAAGTAATATAAAAAATCTGCCCCTATGATTGAGCATGTAACATTGTAATATAAAAAGAGAAAGTAAAATTGTGTCTTAAACCAAAATTAATAGTCATTGTTTTTTTTGGCCATAAACATTAATGGATGAACCATTAGCAGCAGGAAAAGTTTGAAGTACTGGTGCCTGCAGTTCATATTTATTTGCAACAATTAAACTGGCATCACTCCCCGAATCTATTGGAAAACACCTACTGTTGATCGGTCACTAATGAAAAGGTGACGCAATGTACAAGGATGGGAAGAGTTGGTCACCTCTACTCTTCCGTTTTCAAGTTCCCCTTATAGGAACATGGAGAAACACCTTTTTTTGCACTACCCTTGAATTTCCGATGATACGAGCACAAATTTTTGGCCCGCGATTTAGAACATTTGTAGCCAGCAAAACTGGTATGAGATGAACTCCTGGAACAACAAAGTTCAGACACCTCTATTCGAAGAGCTTTATTTTCTTCATGAAGTTGAGCTGAAGAAGAAGATTCATTTTTAGAGATGATGGCAGATATATTGGTGTTGTTGATAGCTAAAATTCGATCAGCTACCTCTGCAGCTTTATCCAAAGTAATAGGAGAGATTGAAGCTAAAATAGTTTGAGCAGGAACAGACATCGCTTGATTAAAGAGTTCAAATAAAAGTGAATCTTCTATGTTGTGATTCTCTGCGCAACGTTTCATGATGCCAAAAAGTTTGCTAGGTTTTCTATCTCCGAGGCTTTCGCCTGCTAACAGCCGACGAATTTCTTGAGTTTTAGATTCCGAACATCTTTTTATAACTTTTGATTTCACATCATCATATGGGTTGACTTTATCAGGCTGAATGATGACATCATGAACAACAGTTGCAATATTAGCTGGTAAGTGAGCTACAACGTAGTAGAATTTTGCCTTTTGCTCCGTTATCAGTTTGGGAGTAGCTAGTTCAAAGGTAGATTCCAACATGTGACGATGATTGAATTCCAACATTCAAGAGATGGATCAACTTGAATAAAAGGTGGAATCCCCACAGCAGAAGTTTCGTTTTCGGCCATATTTCAAGTGGAACATGAGCCAGCGGGAAGAATCAAAACCAGAAGTATTCGTTACTGTAAAGGATTTTTCATCCGAAAGTCACCATTGAGGGATGGTTGCTATTGAAGGTGGTATATTAGTTGATCTGACTTCATAATTGAAAAACAGCATTCAATATAAAAGCATCCAATATAACAGCATTCAATATAAAAATATATTTTATTATACACACAGGAATAAGACTTGTACCGGGAGCATTGCATAGCGATCTTTTCACTCCAACGGCACCGGCCAAAAAGAGGCTGGGAGGTGAGACAGAAGTTGTGACGTAACAGGACAGATGTTCTTGCGGCTCTTGCTGATTGGCTACATATACATATATGGTTGTATCAAAAGTTTTCAGCCAAAAATTTTTTTAACAAAGTTAGGAAAAAACATGAAAGCAGTAATTTTAGTGCAGGTAGTAATCACCATCCAAATCTATGATTTTCTGCCAACATTTTGATAGTTTTTCAAAGCCTTCGGCCCAGAAACTTGGTGGCTGCGAGTCCAAAAACAGATCAACCTCATTTCAAATGTCCTGTGCAGAAGGGAGGATATCACCGGCAAGATGTAGCTGCAGGTATCAGCAGAGGTAGAAGTCTGAAGGAGCAATATCGAGGCTCTGTGGTACGTGTGGCAAAAGATCCATTCAAATCCATACAGAGTCCAGCTGGTGAATGCAGACACATGTGGTCTTGCATTATTTTGATGGAACATTGCCTTTTTGCACTGGAACTCAGTTTGACGTTTTTCCTTGATAGGAGCGTCAACATGGATTAGCATCTTGCTGTCCACCTTACTGTTGAGGGTTTTACTTTTTTCCAGATACACTTTATGGATAATACCATGGCAATCCCACCAGATACAAAGCATGATCTTTTTGTTAGTTATATTGTGCTTTGTGATGCTTCCAATGGGCTCACTGGGCGCAGACCAACCCTCTTTTTGACCTGTGTTGTTGAAGTAAATCCATTTTTCATTGCAAGGGATATCTGGTCCAGAATGTTGTCCTTGTGTTGATATTAAAGCAGATTGGTGTAGGCCCCAACACGTCTGTCCTTATCTGCATGAGTCAGCTCATGCGGCACCTGGCCAATGAACTTGTACATCAAGTTTATGCTATTCATAGCGCGACTAATGGACATGTCAGTAACGTCTAACTCCTTAGCAAGCTCTCGTGTAGTTGCATATAGATTCTTCTTCTACAAGTTCTCACAGACAGGCCTCATGAACATCAGTAGGCCAATCAGAGCGATATGCTTCTTGTATGTCATAGTTCTTGTTTTTTAACTTACGGTACCAAACCTTCATAGTGTCATATGATACAACATTAGTACCTAAAGCTCTACACATGATTTGGTGACATTCTGTTGCTGACTTTTTGCAACAGAACTGGAAATAAATGATGGTTCTAATCTGGTAGCATGATAGTTCCATTTCAGACACCTTGTACTTAATGCTAATGATATTTTTTTTTTAAATTTCATAACAGAATATTCTAAAGCAAGTCTGTTTCTTTCAAATGCCAAATTCGTTTGATAAAATATGATTAACATGAACTGTTTGTGTAGACGATATTTGCGGTGGTGGGAAACTTTCATCAAAATCCAATAAATACATACACTCTTATTTAATAAAATCGGAAGAGTATCTGGATGCATATGTGTGTTAGTAGAATGTTTTTGATATTTTATCAGTATATAAAGAAAATTAACTGGATGATAATTGCATAAATGTGTTTTTATGTGCAGATTTATATAAAAATGGGCTGCAAAGGAGCAATTTTCTTCCATTTATAGCTGTCTTAAAAGTAAGTTCTAAATATTTTTATATAATTTTGTTGAAATGTAAGAAATGTTTTAAATAATTGTAGTAACATATTTATTTTTTAAAAGGCATATTGCAGACCAATGTGGCTGGATTCTGGTGTGGATTATAGGACAAAATTTGTTGCTACAAGAAACAAGTTTTTTGTGTATGCTATTTTGTTATAATTTTTAGAATTTAAATCACATCTTTAAACTATGTTTATGCATTTCAAGAAATAGCTTTTGCAATAACATACTGTTAATACAGTACAAAGTCCAAAATCTGGACGTCAATATCCAGACCTCCTGACTAACTAGAATTTTTTTTTTTTTTTTTTTTTTTTTTTTTTTTTTTTAAGAGAGAAAAAATTAGATTCCAAGAATGGGACATGCGTCATGCCTCATGTGTATGCAGTATGTTTTCGTCATAAAGCATATGTATGGTCCTAATTCTTAATTTCACTTCACCACTGAACAAAACACCATATTTAAGAAGCACAATCATTTATTAGCATAAATATGTATGGTCAATAATTTGGCTCCGTAGCCACCATATTGCTCAGTATTCATCTCAAACCAAACAATTCTCTCAATATTTATTGCTTATTTTATGCTTAATATCATATAACCCTCACACCGATCTGACGAAACTTTTTTTTTTTTTTTAAATTTTTGTTAGCTTTCATCACCACATGAATATCAACTCTTTGCTGCTTGAGAAATGACTCAGGCAGCAATATCTAAAGCAATGTCTGTGTTAACTATCAGTAATTGAATACCAAACAGCTTGGTAACTTTTAATGCCATGGAGTTGATGACTTCAGCCAACTGCTTTGCAAAGTGTTAAGTGTGTTGATGATGAGAAATTTAACAGAAATTTCTAAAAATATATTTTGTAAATGGTATTTATAGACGAAAATTCATAGTCCATTTATTGCTACTTGAATTTTTTCTGATAAACCTTGAGGGTACTTTTCCATTATACACCTGCCATGCATTTTGTCACATGGCAGGTAATGATCTGTTGGCTATTACCTACCATGTAGTGTGTGTGTTTGCCATATATAAAGTATTGTTATAACTAGATATTGTTTACCATTAAAAAAAACCCACCAAAATGTATGCCAGGCCACATAATAGTAATGGTAATACCATTATGTAATCACATAATGGTAAAGTAACACCTTAAGTATGGTAGATTCCCTCTTAACAGTCTAAATTTACCAGGGTTAAGCTGGCTAAGCAAAATTCTGGTTAAAAAAAGAGAATGATAAAAAAAAAAGAAAGAAAAAGAAAAAGAAAAAAAGAAAGAAAAGATATTGATGGAAATACTTTTCTTTTAAAGTAAGCATTTGTTAAGTGTGTCAATTTATTATTACAAAAATTTTATATAGCATTAGAAGGAATGTTTAAAATTTCAGTCCCCCCCCCCTTAAGGCTGGAAATTTGGTGACTTGATGCATAATTTTGCTTTTTATAAACTTTTTCGTTAGATAAGGCTTTTTGTTAATAACTGCTTCCCATTTTTCTTCGAATTTTGTTGCGGCTTCACAGTGAGTTGATAATTTGTCTCCCGAAATTGTGAGCATATGAATTTTGTTTCTTTTACCATCAAGGTTACTACAAAATAACTTGATCACATTCCTCTTTCTTTTTTCCAGTCACTTAAGTACTTTTGCCAACACCAAAAGATGAAGCAATAGATTTAAGGTTTTCACCTCCTTTCTAAGGCATTTAATTACCTTTCCTTTGAGACAGCAACATATTTTCTTTTGCCACAATTGGCCATTTTAAACGAATTTCCAAATTTCAACACATTCAAATGCTATTGGGAACAAGTTGTGAAAAATTTCATCATTTCTTCCTTTATTCCCCCCTCCCTGCAACCAACTTTATTGTGATCATCTGACCAATCACCATTCTTTGGATTGAGGTATATATGGCCTTTTCCCTTAAAGGTCAACACATGTCCTCGGTTATTGAACTGCTTTCTCGTCAACAGCTTTTCCACCCATATTGCAGGGCAATCAGTTGATTAATTAATTTCATTTTTAGAGTTTATTTCATATTTAAAATACAATTATGCAATTTTCAATTTTTTGTAATTTTTTGCTTATTTTATTATTTTTATACTTACATTAATTACAGCCAGTTAAAGCAAAGATCCGGTTAAATGAAAGCCAGTTAAGAGAGAGTTTAATGTATATGAGCAAATTTGTTTCATCAGGACTTGGACATTAAGCATATGCAGGAAATAGACATAAGTATAATGAATAACAAAACTAATAATGCAGGCTTAACTTTCTCTGTGCACGATAAATTTTAGCATGTCATTAGTTGCCAGTTTCATTCCCAATAGTGAATTGAGAGTAGGCAGAATTTTAAAATTTAGAAAAGCACCGAGGAACAAAATTAAGGAATTGCAAAATCTTTAGATGTTAAAGAAGACGTTTGGATGCAAAATTTTTAGAATTTAGACAGACACTTCGGAGCCCAGTTTCGAACCTGGGGCTCTAAAATGTTTAGTGCACTAGTTCTGGATAATCTTTAAGTATATTTGAGAATTTATTTATTCAGGAATCAGTTAAGCCTTATGCATGTGTGGGGAAGCATAAGTATAACAACTAACCAAATTAATATAATTCAGGATTAACTTTGTCAGCACGCAATAGAAGAAAGACAAAATTTAGCGAAACAAGATGTCTTTATATGCCACTCTCATGATACACCCCTAATATTGTATATTGGATGCAAGGTAAGCTTTTTGATGATAGTCACAAATTTGAAAATTTCTGGATATCATACTCAAAAAGCGAAACTTTCTAGTTAATAGAGTCTGCAAGGAAATGTGAAGTTACAATAAATGAAGATAATATAACAGATTCCATTGTGATGACAGTGCCCCAGGAATCAGTCAATTATTGGATAGCAAAATATGTTTCTGCAGCCAGAAAATATCACTACTGACAGTGAAAAATTGACAGAGATGTTGTTGAGAACAATCAAAATTTTGATTGACAATTCTTGACATGGTAATTACAGGACTTGAACATTTAACTGAATAAGAAATTATGTCTGTCTATAAAATTAAAGAGAAAGTATTAGCTCAAAAAACAAAGCAACTTAAAACAACTTGCATTGAAAAAAAAATGTTTAATAAAGCAAAGGAATAAGTAAGAGCTTTTTCTAGAAATTTTGATTCCCTTGATGTCATAAATTCTTTATTATTCATAAACAACTATTTCAAATATTTGATCTTAATATTTCTGCATGTTATTTTACAAGATTTAGACTTTTTACAAGATTTAGACTTACAAGATTTTATTTTACTAGATTTAGATTAATAATCTAAAATCTGGAAAATTACCAAATCCAGAATTCCAAATGTCCTGACGATTCTGGATCTTACTCTTCGGACAGTATAACTTGTTAACTTTACTGATTTTTCTTATGAAAATATTGTTTATTAGGTAGATGCACATACTTAAAGCAAGCTTAGAAAATTATGTAATAATGTCAGGCAAAACAATAAATAATTGGTTTTTGTATGTGAATTATGCTATTTCTGGTTAATGCGGAGTACAAGTGGTTCAGAACTGTGAAATTTATATTTTTTGGTGCATTGGTCATGCATTTACAGATAATTCAAAATGTTAACTTTTGATTGTCTTTTTCTAAATAGGTCTTGACATATAACATCCATGTTTATTAATTTGAGAATTTGTATTGTAATTATAAAGCCAGATTTTTATTTTACATAATGTAACATGTTATGATTTAAAGCTTTTATTTATCATTTAATTTTCCACCTGCTTATGTAGGATAAAATTTTACCTGACAGCTTGAAAATTAAATATCTTACTGCCAGGGCTTAATTTCTAAAATTAGAAGTACTGAAATCCTGTAGAAGGCCATAAGGAAACATAAATAAAAATGAACAAAATAATGGTAATTAAAATTAAATAGAATGTAAAAAGACAAAAATTAATAATTAATAAGAAATGATAAAAGGATTAGTGAGAAGAAATGTATTTAATATAAATAATAAAAGTATCAGAACTCATCTTATAAGAGGCTCAACCTTGAATTATAATTTTACTCAAAAACTGAGAAGTGCCAGAACCATGTTCTGTCTGTATTTAAGCTCTCTTTCGACAAAATATTGTATACTCCTTCCTTTCAAATTGGTAGAGACAAAAATTAAACAAATTAATAATAATTAGAAACATCAAGAATAAGTAAAGTATGTGTTTTTACCTTCCCAAGGCACAAGCAGTAAATTGCTAATTATTGCTTCTGTAGCCATCACTGACATAGAAACCATTTCTGAGCATCCTTCATGCAGATTTCTATATTTTTTTCCCCAAGATTCCAGTACATTTAATTATTATACAAATTTGGACCTTACCTACAACAAAGAAGCATGTATTTTTTCAGCCTTTTTATAGGCAAAATGTCTATAAAGAAAAAGGCATTTTTCCTACTGATGCAGCTTTCATGAAATTGAAATTTCAGTATTGAAAGGAAACAAGTGGCCTAATTTTTTCAAATTTGCTTTGGATTAATTGCTGTTGATTCTTTCTTCAGTCTTAAGATATTTCTTATTTAAAATGCTAAAGAGGCTTAGTTAAATCACAAACAAAAGATAAGAGGATGCTCTTTAAAAATTGAAATACATTAAGAAAGGTGTAGAAAGGCTAAATCTTATTCAGTGGGAAAGAATGTATTAAATTTATTTGCTGAGAGATATATATCAAACCAATAATGCATAGGACAAAATCAAGTTGTATTCTTTGTCACACTGTTGAAAATAGGTATATAATAGAGATAGAGGTATAGGATATAGGTAAAAATTTTATTATTGAGTGCTTGCGATATTTTATTTATATTATGTATTTTCTGACATGCATAATATTTTATATTATTTTCTGGTATCACAGCTTGTTTTAGTTTTTCAGAATGTCATGCTAACCGGGAATTAGATGAAGCTTTCAAGATATTGGCTAGTCGAGAAAATGATGGTGAGTAGTAATGGTGCAGATTTAGTTCTGTCAAATTAGTTTGTGCATTATTCGGTATTTTTGTGTTATCGCAAATACTTTAGTAGAAGTTGCCAAATTTCCAGAATGTACCAAACTCTAACAACCACGTGCATAACCATTCTTCAGACAAACGTACTCATAATAATCCTTCAGCCAGGCAATGTCACCATTTTCATATGCATTCTTTTGTTGTATTTCAAGTTTTAGCAGTTTTTATAAAGAAATAACAATATTTTTTACATTAAACATGATTTTAAAATATGGGCTTGTGGAATTTTCTAGCAATAGAAGAAACCATGGTAAAATATTTGTAAGAATGCAGAGTTTTGCCAAAAATTTTCTTAACAAACAACGATGAGGTGAGTTTTGTAGACAGCATATATTTGCACAATACCAAGTCTCTGCAATTCTTTGATGTTTAAGTGAAAACAGATCTCTGTGTACTTGGGGAGAGGAATAGCATGCAAAAATTAGAGAAAGATTTGAAGAAAAATATGAGTGTTTTACTTTTTAATGTGTAATGTAATCCTTATTTAATATAAATTACTTGAGTGTGTTTTCTTTTCAGATGTTGATAATGTTGCCTGACTTACAATAAACATTGTTAGTTTGAATCTTTTTTTAAAATTTTGCAAAAATCACCAGTTTAAATCAAAAAAGTAACTTTTAACTTTTTCATCTGTAAAAAATCACCAGGTTGCGCCAATGTGGTTGCATTAATACATAAGTACCCATTTTTGTAATTTTCTACTGTATTTAATAGATATATAAATTAGATTGAAATACTAACTTGCCTTTTTTTTAATAGTTATTCGTTCCAGAATCTTAACTATCAAGAATCGTAATGTTACTCTTAATACTACTTGTGGACGTGTTGCAGACTGCACATTTGAGGAGTTATGTGATAGGGTATTCAAATTTTTTGTTATATGAATTTGTATATTATTCATTAGTTTACATTTCTTTTTCTTAGATTATATCATATTGTATCCTAAAAATCTTGAAACACTTTTTATGCAATCGCAAAATTCAAGTATGAATAACTAAATAATTCAATCTGTTATATAGTGTTTTTGTGATTTTCATTGAATATTTTTTTGATAGAATCCATTAGTTATTGAATGGTCCAATAGTTCATATCAATTTGTTTTCTATGAGAGTTTCATGTTCCATGGATTTTGTTCATGTGTAATTTAAATAAAAATGAATTTCTCTTGAAGTCTATCTATGCAAGGAGACAGGGAGACAGTGTTGCTCAGTGGCATTGTAAAGCTTACCACACAGACATGTCACCTGAATTTTGTTTTTAAGTTGCTGTCAGGTACTAAGCCAATCAGCAGTCAAAGCAGATGGTGAGATTTGTATCCAGTAGGAAACTTCCATCAGTCTCGCAACAAACATAATAGTTTGCAAAGATTTCAGTGCCTTAATTTTTCAGACCTTCATTTTAAAAATAAGTTGTAATAATTTTAAATTAATAATAAAGAGACTTAATAGCAGATGGAAAATAAGTGATTGAAATGGGAAAATAAATAAAAGGTGTAAAAAATTAATGAGGCAAAAAAGTAATTAATTGTGAAATGTAATGCATATACACATACATATTTGATCATTCATTTACTTATAAGAAGAACGAAAATAAATCTGATACTTTGTGTATGTATCATAAAATAAAAGAAATTTCTGATAATTGGATTTTTAATAAAGCATAGATTTTAATAATCCAAGCTTTTTCTATTTTAAGGGGGAAATTAACCCTTTATAAATAACATAAAAATATAATAATTATTTTTATGTAAATAACATAAAATTATCCTGTAAATAATTCATTGGTTAGAACTTGTATTTTATGTATAATAATAAAATAACATAAAATTATTGTACATGTAAAAATTTTAATTTAAATTTAAGAAAATACTGTTAATTACAGAGTTACCCAAAAATAAATATAGCATTTGTTTATAGTGGAAAAATCAGAAAATTGCTCAGCTGGATTTGAACTTGCAGTTATGGTTCATGTAAACTTTAAAGACCCGTCCACACGAGTACGCTCGACGTAGCTGACGAACATGCTTTTATGTTACCAGCGTAAAAGCGTCCAAACGAGTACGCTTGCAAAGAGTGTGTTTAACCAATAGAATTATTTTGTGCAAAAATCCCGTGACCCTGTAATATAGTGTCAACAGAGCTGTATCTTATTACTTCGCTGTGCTTCTGTATGTTTGTGGCAAGTTCTCCGAATCAGATGATTTTTTTTTATAGCTGAAACTTTACTATTAAGTGCAATTATTAAGCAGAGGCAAAACCGCAAAAAAAAAATGGTAAGAAAGGGTTCGAAAGATTTATTTAGAGTGACCTGTTCAAAGAGGGTTTTTTTTTTTTTTTACTGCTTCGTTTGCGAAATGAATATCCGGAATTATTAAATTCCTACTATTAGCTCACACTCTCCCTATATCTTGTTCAAATTTTCAGTTTTCAGTACAGTCAAAAGTCTTTAATTCGGACACCCATAATCCGGAATGATCTATAATATGGACCTCAAAGCTACAAACTTTCTGCGCATGCGTCGTGTTCACGCATGCGCACAGGCGTTTACGAGTGCACGTAAGACCTTTACGGCTGCGAATATGTTTTTGCGCATGCGCGTTTAATGTGTAACGGGTGGTATAATCTAAGCAAAAATTATTTAATTCAGTTAATGTTGCAGATTGCCTTGTTCCTTAATCTTCGAATTGGATCCGACTTATTATTTTTTGCGGACAGTTAGAGCAATTTCATAAAAGTAAGCTTGAACTTTCGATTATGTCAAATAGAATTTCCGATATATATTTACTAATATGTAATTTGTATCTACAACGCGAAAGTATGTTTCGAAATCCGAAATCTGTTTATCAATTTCACGCCGCGGATTGGAAGTTGATCTGTCAGCACTATCCTTATCTTCAGGACAGATGTTTTTATTTTATTTGGCTTATAATTCCTTACTAAGTGTAGTATTTCATCTCGATGTACTCCGTCTTTGATATGATTTAAATCAAGTTTCTTGTCATTATAACTCGCTTCCGATAGTGAAGAAAGTGACCCACAGGTTGTTGAAAACGAAAACATTTTAATTGACAAATTAGTCGGTATTCTCAACACAGCAATTATAGGACTTGAACAGCGGAACTTTGTAACTAAACAAGAAATTATGTCTGTTTAATAGAATTAAAGAGAAAGTATTATCACATGAAACGAAGCAACTTACATTGAAAGAAATGTTTAATAAAGTAAACAAATAAATATTAAGCTTTTTCTTTTTGTAAATTTTGATACCCTTTAGATCATAATTGTTCTTTATTTCATAAATCACGGTTTCATATTTTTAATTTTGTAATTTCTGCATGCCATCTTACCAGATTTAAACTGATGATCCATAATCCAGAAAAATCGATAATCCGGAATCGCCGAAGTCCCGACGAGTCCGGATTAACGACTTTTGACTGTACCTAAAAATGCTTTTTATTCATTCACTCAAGTTCAAATACAATTTTTTAATTTAGTTTATTTAATTAGTTTATTTTATTTTTTAAACTTGTAATGAATGACACTTGATGTTAATACAGCTTTTTCACAAATTAAAATTTTTTAAATTGTTAATTTTAAAAAATTCTGTTTGTATTTTTATTTATTTATTTATTTGTATTTTTTAAATTTTTCTTTGTGAACCTTAGTAGGAATTGACGTAATTTTTTTATTACTTGTTTTTTAATTACTTCAGGATGAGTATTGACCAGTTTCACAGACTTGCAGATTCTATATTGTATGAAAATTAGGATTTATGAAATTGGTTTGGAATACAGTATATAAAGAGAATTAAATTAAGAGAATTATCTTTATATACACCATCCACCATATAATAAAACCAACTTCATATTTTTTTAACTTCCCTTCCCTTGGACTTTTGTTTTTCTTTTTATTTATATTTGAATTTAGAATGCGGTTCAAACTTTGGACAGTTTATGAGAAATTATGTGCATGATAAAATATGCAATAAAGTAAAAATAAAGAGAGAATTTATAGATGATATATGATAAAGAGATGCAGATATATTATTACATAAGGATTTCTATTTGCATTGCACATTTTTAAACTAAATTAAAAACAATAATATTAATGAATAAAATAAGAAATAAAACAATAATAATAGGTAAAATAAGAATATAATAATTCATGATTAAATATAAGAAACATGTTTTCAAACGAGAAAAGCTAACTGAATTATATACTGTCTACGGGTGAAGTTCGAACTCGCTACTTTTCCATTTGCAAAGCAGCGTGCTGACCACTCAGCTATCCGTGATAGCAGTGTTTGTGAAAAATAATGTAACAAGTAGAAGTCGCTGCAAAGGTAATTTAATTAAACTTCAATAAATGATTGCTGTATGACACAAGTTGTAACTTTCCTCCAAAATTTCGTAATTGTATTTTATTGAATACTCTTTCACAGTCAACTGCTTTACTTTAGAAGTTATTATATTGCTGAAGTTAGTTTTTGGTGTATTTAATATTGGGATATTTATAGAGCTTTTTATTACACATGATATAGCCAATATTTATAATAATTAAGAAGAATTTTGTAAGGCAGAAACTTTGAGTTCGTAGAAATTGTGATTTATTTAGGTTCCTATTACTTACGGTGTTATAAATAGGTGAAGCATATAGATATACTGGTCGAATCATTGCTTTATAAATATACAGTTTTCCCCTTTAATGAGAATTTTAAATTTATACCAATATATACAGTTTGAGAAATCTGAAGATGGCATGAACAATGCTGATTACTTTATTGCTGTATACAGTTATGATATTTCTAAGCAAAAACTCATCTGTGTGTGGTTCTGACACCATATTGAAATGGGTAAGCAAGAAGGTTTTCTGATTATGACACGTGATAAGAACTCGGTCGGCTCGTGCGTCACAGGCAAAAAAGCTGAACAGGAGTGAACTCAGTTTTACGTCTTCTACGTCAAGCGAATTTACGCCGGCGTCAAAAAAGTTGTGTCAACTCCGTTGCGCGCATACTCGTGTGGACGGGCCTTAACACTTCTGTTAATGTGCGAAGAAAATCTTCTTAAACTGGAAAAAAATATTCTAGCTGATTTTGTTAATGGGAACAAATGAGGTAAAAAAATGCATTACTATGTTGCTTACAATATCAAATTGCTCATATCAAGATGAAAAAAATATTTTACCATTAGCATAAAAATCCATTGGAAGTTATGATCTAAAATAAATGTCACATCATAAATTGAGTTTGCTATAATAATAACAAAAACTCCAAACAGTTCACAGCATGTGTTAATTTAGTAAACAAAATGCTCTCATCCTCACTTTTCAGACATGTAATTTCCATACTCAGTTTCATTGGTTAAGTCTCCCGTAGCATTGTATCCCATTATGGTTAATGAGCATGATTCCTCAGACATGTATCTGATGTGCCGATGATGTGTTTCTCTTTGTAAATGGATTGGAGCAGGTACCGCATTCATTGAGAGGTTTGGAGATATGGCTCCTCGTGTAGCTTCATTCATTTAGAAAGTCCTTTTTGAAGTTATTTGTAAGGAAGGCACGCCATCTTGTTGCTTTAGTGTTAACCTGCTAGGCAGAACTAAATTTTATGCAGCAGTTAAGTTTTAAACCTTTCCTTTTTCATATTCAAAATTATCTGAATTAAATTAACTAAGTTTTAAAATCTGAATAAATATGAATTTTTTCCTTATAAAACTCTTTTTAAGTTTATTCCTGATAAATGTGCATCTGATAAACAAATTATTTCTAGCCTTTAGGTGCAATTGATTATCTTACCATAAGTCAAGTGTTTGATACTGTGGTAATCAGAAATATCCCACAACTGACTCGGAGTCAAAAATCCCAAGCTAGGAGATTTATAACACTTATTGATACTTTATATGACAATAAGGTATTCATTTTTATTTTGTTTTCAAATTAATTTAGATTAATTTTTCCTCCCTTCAAATAATGTTATTACCTTATTTCCTTGCATATTTTCCTTTTAGCTTTTTAGTGCTAAGTTTTGAAAATTTAAAAAATATTCACATAATTTTCCTTTCTTCTATCATACATAGTTTTCCACTCTGAGGAATAGTTAAATATAAACTGTATTCTCTTGATTATTATTATTCAGTGTATTCAATTTGTATTTTTGTTTTATAATTGCATTTCTGTATTTTATTTTCCTATGCATTTATTATATTTATTATTTGAAATATATTTTGTTCAGATATTTCTTTAAGGTACCTGAACATAGAAAGCGTTCTCGCACTTAGAACTTTCCACATGTGTGATTTCACCTTACTTCTGTTATTTACATTCCAGCTCAGTGTAGCCTTATCTACTGCCCATGTATTCAATCTTTAAAAATCTGGATATCTTGTTTGCCCTCCTTCTTCGTTTCTCTATTGTCCCTCTTGGGAACTGTGGTCAAGACTTATTCATAGGAGATGAGGAGATGTGGTGACTGTACAAGACTGGGCAGATAATTAACATCAGATATTGTAATGTTAATACTATTACTGTGTGTTCTTACTGGAATGTAGGTTTCTTATAAAGAAATAATACTCTGATAGTTACCAGTAGTTTATACATAATTACTTTTTATTTGTCATGTTCTTACTGCAATTGCTTTCTTCAGAAATTAAATTACATATTCCCATCTTGATTTTCAAATGGTAAAATTAGTTTAAAAAGGGGAACTATGGTATTTATATACCGTATTTAAAAATGTATTAAACTCTAATAAAATAAGAAAATGTCCACTTTGAAGCCGCTTATAGTTATACCTTTCGCATTTACATTACTTAACCGCTTCCCTTACAAATTTTTTTGAAAAAATTTGCGAAAAATCATCACATTTTTTATTTTATTATTAAGTACAAGAAAACCAAACAAAACAAAATATGTAGTTTTAAAGTTGAATCTTTAATTTTTTACAGGTTTAAAAGCATTTGCTTTTACTATTAGTTTACTATCCCAAGTTATCTCGGGCAAATGAAAAAAGTTAAATATTAGTTTTTGTATGATGTTTTTGAAACAAGAGACAATGCAAAGTGATACCTGACATTCCGTACACTGATATGTGGTCTTTTTTTCTTTGTGGCTTACCTCTGGAATCTCTTTTACGGGAGCACAGAGTACACTGTCTCGTTGGATTAGATTTATTTTTCAGTAGCAGGAAAATGTCCACCTCTTCGTAATCATTATCTGAAAAATCATCGCTTTCGCTGTCTTGCATTATCCCCATTATTTTACTTTTTTTTCATCTCAACTATCCTTCTTTATACATTACTAATCCACAAGCCAATGTATACTATACAATAGGGAAACATGTGACCAGTCCCGTCGAAAGAACCGCAAAACCAACAAATCTTGGCAAACTGCCAATCAAAGCTGAATATTTCCTTTCATTTCCTCCAGGCTGAGTAAAACCGTGATAAAACAAATTGGACTGACAAATTCTGCTGCTCCCGAGTTTTATCGGGATAATAATTAACTGCAATATATACGAACCCGAGATAACTCAGGATAATCAGGCAAGCGGTTAAAAAGGTTTTCAGATTGTTATTTAAAAAATAAAGTTTATTTACATAATGACTTAGATGCTGATGCGTAAAGATAGTAACAGTCATTGATTCTAGTAGAATATTTCTTTTATTATTCACATATGCAGCCACAAATAACTTGGTGCAGAAGGTGCACCAGTTCTTGAAGAACAACTTTCACACATTTTAAGTTTTGGAAATATATTTGGAGAAAGGAGCAGCAGCATGTGTTAGCAATAGTGAAGTGAGAGAAGGAATATGACATAGCCAAGATAAGATCTTCATTGAGTGAATCAGTTTCAGTTCAGATTAATTGCTATTAGTTGTTAAAAGTTTACAAATTTAATATTATTAATTTTCTGAAACAGTGTGTCATGTGTCTACTCGTGAGCATTTATATGTCAGGAATTCATTTTGACGTGACACAGTTTAGAGTGATTTATTATAAGCAGGTACTGTTTTTGGAACAGAAAGGGAAAATATCCAAATTAAAATGGAGAGTTAATGGATTATTGCAAATTAAAATTTTGAATTTTTTATCTTGCTTATACATATATTACAATAGAAAGTTAAGAGATTATTAATAAATTAAAATTATAATTTTAATTCACATGTTTTTATCTTATATATATATATATATATATGAAAAAATACAAAGTGAAAAGTGTTTTAAATTTTTTTAATATTAATAATTTTTATGTATATAGGAAAAGGGATTAATAAAAATCTTAAAAGTATAAAAACTAATTACACTAAAAGAATAATTCCACTTCTGCAGCAAAATTGTATTGTAATTATAAACTTCGTGAATATTAAAAAATTGCAACTATGCATGCTACATATGCAAAAATGCAATATTTTTCTCTGCATTTTCATGGTTATTGATGATCCACCTTGTGAAAAGTTGTTCCAGTCTTTTTTAGTTGACCATTTTGACATATTTATTCGATTTATGTACTTACATATTTTGTGAGTTTTGCATCTTTTTTGGAGTTTAGATATATTATGCATTTTAAAGAAAGTGCTTTATTTTATTTTGTTATTATTATTTTAGATTAGCATAGGGGGTGTTTCTATGCAGTTGTTTGTAACTTGCATTCATAGTTTAAAAATTACATGAGAAATGTTGACCTGGCTACCATTTAATTAAATGAAAAACTGAATTATTTTTGCCCATATCCCAGTTAGAGCAGAAACATTTCAATCTGACTGTTCTAATGATTTGGCCATTTGGTTTCGATTTCTAAACTTTTGCTTTAGTTCTAAAAATTGTTCTTAACATTTTCTTGCATTTTTGCAATACTGTTGGAGGTTATGGTTTTAATATTTATTATAATTTGATTACAATATGGTGTGTGTATGCACATACTTGTGAAATAAAAGTTATATATGTATCTAAACTTTAATATAGTTCCTTAATCTCCATTTTAATTTGGTTATTTCCTCCTTCTGCTTTAAAAATAGTAGCTGCTTATAATAAACCTCTCTAAATTATGTAATTTTAAAATTATTCATTGTAATATATATTAATTGCTCATATAACATCCTATATGAATTCATCTTTGATCTAAAAAAACTTTCATTTATATTCCCCCAGTACCTGTGTAGATAATTTTATGAGTCAGTTAATTTAGAATCTGATTTCATTTAAAAACTGCTGCTTATGCTTGCTTCTCAATAGCTTTTATATAATATAAAAATTGTTTTGATTTTTTTTATGATTTTAAATTTGATGTTCTATATTTAATATTCTATAATATAAGTACGTTATGTATTCTGATTATATATGTGATATGATAAATTAACAACTTAGGTTCGAGTTTTGTGTTCTTCAGAAGTTCCTATAAAGAAGCTATTTCTCCCTGCTGTTATAAACCCTGTAATATATGATGATGAAAATAGAGCTTTGATGGATGATCTGAATATAACAAAAGGAAGTGTAAGTATATTTGTTTGTGTATTGAATAAAGATACTTTCAAATTCAATCTAAATGGTCATTACTTTGTTATAAAATTATTATGGCAGCCCCAAGGCACAAAGCTTGTTAGTGAAACCTTTGGTCTTTGCTGTTTGCTTATGCTGTCATCTGTTAGCACTGATATGAAATGCACTATATGAGTTTTCAGTGTGTTTGTCAACATTCAGATTCAGTCATGGATCTGTTACATGGCAGTTAAATACCATACAATATCACAAAAGATCTTCTTCCAGCAGTTTTGGATATCTGAACAGCTTTGTGGTTTGAATGCTTTGATTAGCCCTCAGGATTGCTACATTATGTATAAGCTGATCAAGCTTAGTAAAAATATTTTTGTAGCTGTAACCAAACTAATATTTGTGCAACTCTAAACACACACTTTCCAATTTATGTGTGTGAAAAAAGTAGTAGTATATATGTAGTTTTTTTTATGAATTATATCATCTTTATAGTAACATCAGTATCACCTATGTTGGTTGAAATTTATATGCAACATTTAAAAAATGCTGTTGTCTCCAAAACCTATTTTATCCCTCTAAAACATTTTTTCTTTTGGGGGAGGAAGAGATATATTGATATTTTTGTGTTATGGAAACATTTAGAAAATGAACTGAAAGTATAGGTTACATTTATTTCAGAAAACTTCTCCACCCAGGGTTATGATTAATAGAGAAGTCAATAATAACATTCAGTTTCTTGACCTTTTTAATTTTTAGAAATTGTGATAGTCTTCAGACTGCAGTGTATCAGAAACCAGTTGCTCACACAACAATAATAAGATTTGACTGTTTTTCATTTCATCCACATGAAACAGCTGCTTTTTATTTTTTTACTTGAAATGTACCCACTCCACACATCCATTCCGTGTTTAAAAGATTTGTTTATAAACTTGTTATTGCCCCATCCGTTTTGAATGTGTTAAGATTAGGTCAATCAGCTATTGCTGCAACATATACTTCAGATACATGTATTGCAATGAAGATACAAAGACAGCAGCTCAGTAACAGTAGGTTAATATCTAGAAAACTATCAGTAAAAATTGGCAAACATTTAAAAAAAAAAAAACTATAAATTCTCTGCCATTAACAAAAATTGCACATATTTGGTTAAATATACTTCTCAGAGCATCCATATTAAATAATTCAACGGGATGTGGTGAAAATCAAACTCGACATAGAAGTAGCTTCTTATTAGAGAAGCACTTAAAATCACCAAACCATGTTGGAATGGACTTCTTCCCTTCAACTTTCCATACATATGGATATTCTGAGCAACCCTGTAGAAGCCAATAAAAAATTAAAAACTTAATCAAACTATCTATTTTAAATCTAGAAGCAGCCATGTCATTTGCAGGGTGCTTCAGTCAATGTAGAGTGCATAGAGTATTTTATCTGGTTTTTAATAATATGCTCTGTTAGATTTATAAAAATCAGATGAAGTGGGAAATCCAAATAATTATGCAATAAATAAATAAATATTTTTATAGTTGTTATAAAGATAATTAAGTAAAAATATTTTTATCTCAAAAAGAACACAAAGCCAACAAAAGAGATAAATTCTTCATGTGCATAAAATTTTGCAATTGTGTTATATTCCACTTTAGAATGTAGGCTTCATGTTTGTTTAAAAGACAGCATATAGAGTAAATCAGCCTTTTTAAATTATTTTTGTTTCTGAAAATATATTCTCCCAAAAATCACGGTACACATGCGATTGAGACTGTAGGGTTGTGATACTGACAGTGTGTTGTCATAAAATGGCTCGAGAGTTGTTTCTGCTTGCTTCTTAATGATGTTTTGTGTGGGAACTAGTTTTTTGTACATGTAAAGTTGTAGCATAACAATGGATTAGTATATTAATCATTTTAATTCAAAACATATAATCTCAAAATGAAAAGCTTTAAAACTTTTCATGGCCCATTAAAAATTGTTTCATGCCCCTTTCTTTGTGTACTGCTCTGGTTAAGTGGCCAGTTTTGAGCTAAACAATAAAAATGGAAAGAAAGATTTAAATCTTGAATGCTCTCTATTTAGTAAGAAGTTAAAACAATTTGAAAAAAGCATTATGGCAATTTTTTCCCCCTTACTTACATTGAAGCATTGCTTTTATGCAAGAAAATGTTTTTTCATGTGTTCATCTTAATTAAGAGGGCCTAGAACGAAGCATTCCACATTGGACATCACAGTGCAGAATTTTTTTTGTTTATGGCTTCACAACAAATCTGAAGAGTTCTACAGAAAAGGAACCAACAAAATAATGTACGTGTGAGATTGTTGTTTGAACAATCACAGGGAACTTGAGAGGGGGGCCCTTCTAGAATCTCAATAAGTAAAGTCCACATATTGTCAAACAATCCATATCTCTTGTAGCCATAATTAATATTATTGTCTTCAAATTGCCCTAAGTCTTCAGGGTGAAAGAGGTTATATCCCTTTTCTAAAGTGTTTAAAGCAAGACAAGATTTTTTTTTAATTCATTAATTTTTAAAGTGAAAAATGTAAAAATTCCTTTTTTAATTTGAATAGTAAAGTAAAAGATGAATTGATAAATTTAATGAAAACTTATTTTGTTTCTTCAAATTGTAGGAAAATGAATCTGCCAGTATTTTTAGTGGAGAAGAAGAAGTATTTGCATTTGATAGAACTGTTTCACGTTTGAATGAGATGCAAACAGAAGAATATTGGATGCTTCGATCTAACTCTTAATTTTTAAAGTTTTTAGCTTTTCTATGCATTGCAGCAATAAAAAATTAAATCCCAACTTCATTTTTGCAATCTGAAACCACGTAGACTAACTACAGAGATTGTGTTTTTATACTGTGATATTAGCAATGGAATCAGTGTACTTTTGTATAGAAATTTTTATTAGTAGTATACAAATGTTTCTTTCTATATTTGTTGATATTAAAGATAATTTGTTGTATTACTTTTTCTCCTTTATGAAATACCTCATATGATGGATTTTTTAAAGCTTTAAATTATGTAAATGATAAAAACAAAGTGTATTGTTAAAATTTATAGTCATATATTCATAAAATGATGTAAAAATATACCCTAGAACTTCTATTCATTCACTTTAATATCTAGAATTATATGTATCAAACATAGCGGTCTACAGTTGTAAATGCTATTATTTAAAAAGTGTAAAATATTTGTATATCACATACCACAAACATAATAGTAAATGTTAAAATATTTTATAAATTTCATATCAAGAATGCAGAGGAATGTATTTCTAAATACCTTTCCTCCTAAAATTTATATTATATTATAGGTGGTAACAAGATTATTAAAAAAATTATCCATTTTACTTTTATGAACATAATCATTAGCATATTTGATAAAAGGCATTTTTAATGTAATTTATAGAATAATTCTGACTTAATGCTTATAGCCTCTTCAATTAACACAATTCTATATTTATTGGAATGATTGAAACTTTTTTACATTTATAATTCAGTTTTTTTATTATTTCTATTAAAATTTCTCACAAGCCGTATAAATTCTTCTGATGCACCTTTGTGCAACATATTTCCTCTAGAATTGGAAACAGGAAATCAGAATTCCTGTATAATCTAAAGTTGTCAAAGTAACATTAGTTAATAAAAGTATTGATATCTTACTTAATCAAGCAAAATATCAAAGCTAACTTGTAAATTAAAATATCTATTCTTGGATTTTTTGCAGGTAAGGGGGTATTCATAGTCTTCTTGCTTTGAAAGAGATGTATCAAAAAGGACTTTTTAAAAAGAAACTAGTTTGTTTTTTACATTGTATTTGGGCACATGTAGCCATCCTCTTCAGCTGCGGAAAACTTAGCTATGTATAAACTGCCAATTTCCCAAAGCATTAGTTAATTAAGTAGTGATAGGCAGATAACATAAATGAAGCAATTGTGCATAACATAAATGAAGCAATGCTAATAAATGCATTTATTAGCATTGCTATATATTGGCCATAAAATATATTTTATTGTGTTTTGGAAGATTTTGATATTGGATTATTGAATAAATTCTCACTGTTTTTTCATGAAAATTAATGGTAAAAAAACATAAAAAATATGTCACTGAAAGTACTCTCCATAACTAGCCACTAGTTTATGCCATCATTTTGGCAACATTTCAATGCCATGTTGGAAAAATAACATGTCTTTTAAGGCCATCCAAGTGATGCCCCTTTTTGGAGGGGGCATCTATTTAAGAATGGAAGTGTTGCTCAGCGAGACCATGTGGCATTGATCGAAACAAGTGATGATCAGAAGGGGCAATGTCTGGTGAATACAGGGAGGTAGGACTTCCCATTTAAGCATTTCAAAGTAGGTTTTCACTAGGTTTGCAACATTTGGCCAAGCATTTTCATGTTGGAAAATCGTTACTGTTGCTTGTATAGTCGCCATTTTTCCTTCTATGCTCAACTGAAACCTATCAGCCATAGTCAAAAGTGATCTTTTGTGATGATTTTATTTGATTTGAGCAGCTCACAGTAAACTACACTCAGCTGATCCCACCAGATGCAGAGCAGAAGCTTGGAACCATAGATATTCAGCTTTGCCGATGATATTGATTCATGGCTAGGCTTACCACATGGTTTTCTGCACTTAGGGTTATCATAGTTAATTACTGATATAAAATACTGACTGCTACATGACTGCTGATATAAAATAGTGTAACCATTTTATATCAGCAGTCATGATATGAAAACCTTTCTTTTTCTACCTTTGAAGCAGCTGTTTACATATGTAAAGATGCCATTTTGATGTCTCTGAACTTCACCTGGTACAGAACCCAATGACATTGTTTTTGAATCATTTCTAACACTTTCAAACATTTCAAAACTATTGCATGATCAAATCCTAATAATTCTGCAAGTTCATATAGCATCTGAGCATTCTGCAAGTTCATATAGCATTTCCATGAGTCTTCATGGAGTAATGGCTCCAATTCTTTGTCTTCAAACATTTTTGGTGTGTCAGAGTGTACTTTATCTTCAACATCAGAATCGTTATTAAGCATCTCAAACCAATCTCTGCATGCTGTTTTCAACAGAGCATCACCGTCGTAAATTTAAACAAGAATTCTGTGTGCTTCAGCTACAGAATTGTTTTTGATAAAATAGTGCAGTGAAATAACCCACAAATACTCTTTTGTTAGCAAGAAATTTGACGTGTTTAATGCTATGAAAAAAAAACTGTTTACACTTTACTGAAATGATGTACACTGAATTTCAGGCTTGCTTATGTACTTCCATATAGATGCATCACCATCTTAAATTACATGCATGCAGTTCTGGTAATTCCATCTGTTGAGAAATACCGAGAACTCATTCAATGCCACAATAATATTAGATGTTATGAATATGCATTTTCAAAGTTTGTCTTAGTAAATGATCTATGGAATTGCAATTTCCTGTAAAAATTAGAAACATTTCAAAAAACAGTAGTGGCTAGTTTAAAGTAAAATTGATTAATGAACTGCTCAAAATTACAAACTACTTTAGAATTTAGAGATGCTCTTTCTAAAACATTCTGTGGAAAAGAGACAAAAATCAAAAGCAATTTTTTGTTTTTTACTTTGAAGAAACTATCTTAGCATAATAGTTAACAGAATTTTATGTGCATAAAATTGTAATTTAAATTTTTTTATGTGTATAACTTTTGTATTAATTGATATAGGTGCATTGTATATGATTAATCTGATACAGTTGGAATCTATTTTTCAGTGGTTTTTTAATGTGACCCATGTGCCACAGACAGTTTTAATTTGGACTTGTAAACATAATTCTTTATTGCATAGTTTTAATTTGAAACTATGAAAATATTTTTTAATTTAATATTTTAATTTAATTTGCTTTAATTTTAATGATACAGTACTAAAACTGTGATAAGTTTTCATGCTGAAAAGTAATAAGTTGTATTTATTTCCTTATCCTGCATTTGAAAAATTGGGTAGTGATAGAGATTGATGATGCATTAGCAACATCTAGCTGTTTCAATTCAAGAAGTTCCAGTGAATGATTGTTGTATAATGCATTATTTTTTGTTAGTATTATCCACTAAGAAAAAAAAATAGTTGCAAAATAGCTGAGTTTGTGTTTTCTTTATATCCTTAGCACTAGAATGCAAAAATCCAAAAATTGTAACCATGGCTCTGTGTAAACTTTTCAGTGTTACTTTATTTGTGACTAGCAGACAACATTAGGAACAGTGGTTTGCAATGAAGTTGGAAACTTCATGAATTTTATTGCCAGAAGTTACAAGATGTAAACTATGGATTTAAAATAACTTGCAGTAAAGTAAATGTAACCCCCCCCAGTAATTAATGCATTTCAATATACTTGTTTAGTAATTAAATAAGCTTCCTTACCTCAACTTGCTGTTAAGGTCTAAGCTTTTCATAATAAGATAGGGAATTTCCTGTGCACAGTTTTATCATAAGAGGCAGAATGCTTTTCTAAATACTAAATTAAGCTTTTTATGATACCCTTAGAATAAGTATGAGTTATGTGCTAATAAAGTGTAATAAGTCAAGTGTATGAGTTATGTACTAATAAATTAATTGCAAGAATATCCATACCTTTACATCAAAATTTTAGTAAAATATTTGTAATATTTTCTCAAGGTCGGCTTCAAATTGCTGTTTTACTCAGTACAAAACCATTAATTGCCAAGGTGAACCACTTATGTTTTATTGCTTTTTCACAAATTTAAATATGCAACTTTGTTTTACCTTAACTTGCTACAGCATAAAGAATGTTTTGATGATTAGAATTTTTGCTCTATGTAAAAGTTACATTTAATAGTTGTAGTGCAATCTCTCACATCCTGTTGAGACAGTTCTTATTAAATTCTATTCCTTATATTGAAGAACTTCATAATTAAAAGTGTATGTCTAGAATCAATATTTAAATAAAGCTTGTAGCTACTTTATTTGAACACCTTATCGCAGCCCTGGCAGTGGTGAGCAAATGAAACATTTGCAAGATGTAAGAAAGGACATAGGCTGCAAAATTAAAGTGTAATAAATATTAATATGAAAATAATAAAATATAATAATCACTAAAGATTTTTTTAAATCTATAAACTGAAGAACTGAAATGTTTTCATAAAATTTAAATGTAAAAAGGACTTTTTAGCAGGATATAAATATTTAGTTCATATTTTCTTCAGTAGAGGGGATTGGCATTAAGGTTTAGTCATAATAACATTGAGAATGGTATTGAATAGTTTCTTCTGGCAGATGCCTTGAACAATAACTTTTATAATATCTGATGGATTCCTTGAAAGTGAAAAAAATATTTTTAATGCTACCATGATTCTAATTCTGACTGTCATTTTAATAAAGTTACCTGTAGCAATAAAAATATAGATTAGCATTTAGTCTTCTTAAAAAAAAAAAAAAAAAAAAAAAAAAAAAAAAAAAACCTTCTTCAAGAACTATTTTTCTGGAAACCAGATTTCATTACACCAGTTTGTTTCGTTTTTATGAATTTTACATGTTCCTTAGGAAGAAAACCAGCAATCATCAAAAAAGGAAAGTTTGGAAAAATGTTATATAAAAATTCCAATAAAATTTTACTTGGAATATATCATTATTGAGAACTCGAAGCTACAAGCTATTTTATCACATATCTTAAAATACATCTTGAAAGTCAGCTTTATTAATTGTGAAGTAGGGATTATGGGTTATGCAAATTCGGATAATTTCAGAATTTATGAAACTATTTTCAGGTGCTGAACATACAATTAATTTTGTATTACTCATTTGCACAACACATAATAGAATAATTCTGTATTATTTTTCAGCCGAAAAATGAAAAATCACGAATTTCTAAGATGTTTGTTGTTTTATTCCCAAGTAGTGATACATAATCAGTGGCAAATAAAGGCGCATCGATTTCGGACTGGTCAACAAACTCGAATGATGGAATTGATGCAGATGACTCGGCGAGACAGCTCAGCGCGTGATAGAGAACGTGCGTTGAATTAATACTTTCACTCACCTTCCTGTGATATACAAAACTGGAAGTATACCTTCTAGTGATATACAAAATGCACAGATATCACAAATGGCAAATTCTATTCTGGATAAAATATCAACTTTTAGAATAATTTTTCTGCTCACGTTTACGGTACAAAGTCCGAAATCCGGACATCCATTATCTGAAATGATCTAAAATCCGAACCTCAAAGCCACAAGCATATTTATTATTATTATTATTATTAATGCTTTACGCATGCGCTTTGATTTTTCCTTCCATAATAAAACGTGTGGAAATTCTGTTTACTCAAATTTTCACTTAAAAATTCCGATTCTTTAGGCACTAAATAAAATACCTCGTTATGGAAAATCAATCATGTAAGCATAAATTTTTTAGATTAATAATTTGGCTCCGTAGCTGAGTGTTTACTTGACATACATCTCAAACTGAAACATTCACCTATTTTATATCCCTGATGCCAACCTGGCGAGTCATTATTACATTTTGCTTTCATCTTCGCATGTTTATCAATACGTGACGGCTTCAGTAATAACTCATGCTGTGATGTCTAAACTTGTTTTATATTAGTAATTGAATAACAAGAGTATGGCAATCTTTTATGCTAACATTATGCTGGACGATGATTATAGATTTTTAAATACTGTAAGAAATGTTGACTACGAAAAAATCAACAACATTTTCTTTTCCTATGCTAAAAATAGATTTTGTTAATAAAACTCATAGGCCAAAAGATTACATTTAGTGCTATTTTAATTAGAAAAACTGATATGTTAATCACCATTAACCCAGAAGCAGCGGCAGAATATGTCGGCACCGGACGGCAGAATTTAGGAAAGACTAAATTGTTGGACTTTGGGGAAGCACCAAGCAGAGGTAAATGCAATTTTTGCAAAAATTGCGTCTTGTGTGTATATAAATTCCTAGGTAACGCCTATGCCAGTCTCTTTTTTGCTTATAAGTTTGTAGTCACCCTATTTATAAAAGTAAGTTGAATGCAAAATAGCTTTTCCAAAATTAACATTTGTAAAAAGTATATTGAGGAATACTATGAAGCTAGCTAATTTGGAGTCATTGGCTGTTGATGAACATAGAGAAGGATATTTTGGCTAGTGCAAAAATTGAAGATATAATGGAGGAAATATTTGCCCAAGTGGCCTGGAATTAAAAAAATATTTAAATGGCTAAATTATGAATCAACTGCTGGAATAAAGTGTTACTTTTCTGCAAAGGTATATTTTTATTTTATAAAATTAATTTTTGTGATGATGATGACAATAATAACTTACTTATATAATGATATTCCATATGGGACCTTAGGGCCGACATATGTTTTCCTGGCAGGGCCTACTTCTTTGATCAATCCGCCACTGCATATAATACATTATTTCATAAATGTTTATCTACGTGTATTCATTTGCTTAAGTTCAGATACAGATATGTGTGTTCCTGTTTAATAATAAATTTATAATTATTACTACAAACACTTCACATTGATTAACCACTTATGTTGCTAAAAATTAATCAAACTGTTTTTTTAATTAGTGGCTTATCTTTTTCTAAAACTGAAAATGTACGCAGGCACGAATAAAACAGAGCACAAGTGATCGTACACCGAAATTTTTTTCATTTTTACATTTTGGTGACGTTTAAAAATTCGTTTGGCTTTTCTCTTTTGCTTGCTTTGTTATATTTTATTCTATATTTAAAGATAGCTCGTAGTCATAAACAACAAATAACATTCGAAAAATTATTATTTTTCAATATACGGGTGGAAAATCGATGTGAGATATCGCTAAATTAGTAAATTTATCCCTTTCTACGGTGTAGTATGTGATAAAACGCTTTAAAGAAGAAAATCAGATCAAAAATAAAGTAAGAAGAGATTATCTGGCAAAGTTAACTCATTGTGATCAGAGATTTATGGATAGAAAATTTGTGAAATCTCCACGTTTGAGTGCTGTAATGATTTCTACAGAATTTTACTGAAAAATTTTCTACTTTAGTTTCACCTGAAACTGTTCGATGAGTACTCAGATCAACTGGATTGTGTAGGCGCTGCTCGAAAAAAAATTTTTTTTGTAAGTGACAAAAATAAGCCCGAAGCATAATGGAACCATGTCTTATTTGCAGATGAAAGCAAATTTAAAATTTTTGGTTCTGATGGGCGTATAATTGTATTGTAAACAAAAAAGAAGGAACCAAAACCCAAGACCTGCATATCAGCATCAGAATTAGGTAATTTTAGTATTTATTGATGGCATAATGAACCATGCTCGTTATTTAAATATTTTAAAAGATAATTTAAAATTATCCAACCAACATTTGGGTATTGAAAACAACTGAACTTTTTTGTATCAGGATAAGAATTCTAAGCACGTGGCCCTTAACGTTCGCCTTTGGTATGTCTGTAATTGTCCACAAGTTCTGAAAACACCACCTCAGTTACAAGATTTAAACCTGATAGAAAGCATTTGGACAGAATTAGAGGTTAGAACGCGAAGACACAACATAAAAACGAATCAAACAGTAATGATGGAGGAACATTGACGCAGATATTCCCCCCCCCTCCCTCCCAAAAAAAAATCGTTGAACACTATGCCCCGACATTTGAAAGCTGTTATAAATGCTACAGGATATCCTACAATACAGTAAGACCCCGCTTAACGCTGTTTCGTTTAGCGCTGTTTCGGTTTAGCGCTCTTTTATTTCAACCCGGGGATTCCACGAAATCGCTCGCAGCATACGGGGATTCCCCGAAATATTATGCAGCGATAGGTTTCAAATACATATCCGAAAGAGTGTACTTGTATTTCTTGTTTGGTGCGGTATTGTACAGACATATTTTGAGGGGTAAATGTGGAAGATGTCGAAGAAATAATTCAAGAAGCAGCGG
Source organism: Stegodyphus dumicola (assembly GCF_044657685.1). Lineage (NCBI taxonomy): Eukaryota > Metazoa > Arthropoda > Arachnida > Araneae > Eresidae > Stegodyphus > Stegodyphus dumicola. The sequence goes on along the minus strand of NC_140768.1, from coordinate 81,154,090 downwards.
CTAGTCTTTCTAATGATGAGCTCAAGGAATTAACTGAACAAGAAGAAAACAAAAATGTTGACAGCAGTGATTCAGAAGAAGAGCAAAAAGAACTTTCGATGGCGTTTGTAAAAAGGAGTTTGTCTACCATAACTGAAATAATGGATCAATTCATTGAAAATGATCCGAATTTTGACAGGAGCTCAAAAGTAAGGCGTGGTGTTAGAGATGCTATATCCGTTTATGAAGAACTTTTAAGAGAACAACGCAAAAGAAAAAGGCAAACAACATTAGATGCTTTTGTCACAAAAAGGCAGAACACTGAAAACGCGGAAGGCTAACTAAATATGACTGACTTAGAATTTTATTTGTTTTTTTTTAAGAATATTCGTTTTGTTATTTATATTTTGTTTTTATTTTTGCAAGAAATAATGATGTGGTATTAATTTGGGCTTTAAGAAATAAACGTTTGGTTTTATTTTTATTAAAAAAACATACTTTTTAAATTTAATACCTAACCAATTTCCTAGCCATCTTCCCCTAACCCCAATATTTACATGTAAAGATAGCCTCGTTTAGCGCTGCTTCGCATTACGCTCTACTTTGATGGAACGCATACCCCGCGTTAAGCGGGGTCTTACTGTACTTACTAAAATGTTCAGATTTCTTTAAATTGTACGAGGTACTTTTTGACAGCTGATTTCCCCCCCCCCAAATATGCTTTACTGTGTTCTTACAATAATTAATGTAGTTCTGCTAAGCAAAATTTATAGATATTATCAAAAAAATTCTCAAATATTAATTTTTATTAATAAATAAAGCAATTTTTCACTGAAACTCATTAGTCGACGAAGACTTTTGGGAGCCCACTGTGCATGTTTTAGTGGAAAAATCACACTTCACTGTATAAAAGTAATAACTTCCTTTCTAAAACTGTGGGCTCTGCTGCTGTAGTACGTCATATAAACGCTTGAATGGTTTCAGATAAGTCATATGTATAACCTAGGTCACGAAAGGTCTCTGTTTCTCCACGTGTGGTGATGGAAACGGGGGCAAGTATCCAACACCGTTATTTCATTGGATGAACTTTCTAGTGACGTGACTTCTGTCTCGGTTGCCATGCGCTGCTTTACCAGCTGTTACTTTCTGTTTATTCAGATTGTTCGAGCAGTAAGCGCGATAAACAAATCAAGTATTGCTTTTATATTATTAATTATAGACTCTGTGTGGGGGAACATTATACACATAGCTTTATTGTTGCAAAATATTGCGTTCATTTGGGAATTTTCGTTTTTATTTTTTGTGTATTGCTTAGTCTTCGAAAGCGGTTCTTGAATTCCTCGAATATGAAAAGGGGGGTAATCAAGTAATACTTGTTAGGGCTAAATTTTTAACAGTATATCAAAAGGAAGGTATTTTTCAGGGTACAAAAAATGTATAAAAGGGAAACTGTCTTACTGCTCACTCTCATCATATATGTATTTGCATTATTCAATAGTTTAGTATTCAGTTTTCGCCGAGATTCTGTTTTGCAGAGTTAAGTGGAGTAAGCAGTTTTTGGACCTATTAAAAGTCTTAGTGAGAGTTTTTAGACAATAAAGCTGGGAATTTATTATTGTTGTTATGTCTTGTAAACAAAAGTCAAGAAACGGTATTTTGCGTTGAATCACTTAAATGCGATGTATCACTTTTCAAATTGTTGCTACTAAACATTATTGTTCTGTATTATTTTTAAAAGAACCAAATAATGAAAAATCTTCATTAATGTATTATTATTATAAGGGCACAGCCCCGATTCTTGTAGCCGGCCGTATGATCAAAAAATGGGACTGGCCAGAAAAAAACAAATATAAGAAAAAACATATAAAGTCTAAAATCTCAGTGCCGAATTCCAATTCTATCTTTGAATGTATAAATATAGTATGTATGTTTCTCACATTGTGAAAAAACAACGGTACCTAGAGTAATCGAATTTTTAGTCTTCCACTCGAACGTGGGCGCCTGGAAGCCAGAATTTGGAATTTGTTTTATTGTCTATTTCATATTTTATAAAACTTTAATGAATTTTTGATTAAAAACTCAACAGTTTCAAAGCGAGTAGCTGCAATACTGCACTGTAGGGAGTAAAAATTTTTATCTCCAGCGCGGGGGAAAAAAATAAAAAAAAAAAAAAAAACCGCCCTTTTGAACGTAATACAAAATCTGAAAGCTTTCGGATATTTTTTTTATATATATATTTGGTTTCGTAGGGAAAAAAATGGTCAAGCGTTCGGTGCTGTCAGAAATTGAATGAAGTGCCTTTCTCTAGGACTATGTATAGCTCCTCCTATTCGGCTTTAAAGAACTTTTTAATTTTTAACCTAATAATAAGATAGGCTTCAACCCACCCAACCATCATTTATATTTTAAAAACAAATATATTTTATTTTATTAATTTTTAATGTCTTTTTTTAAAATTTTAAATCACCTATTACGTTATGTTATAAAGCAGAACACTTCTGTCGTACAAAACATCATCAACCCAAATATACAGATGCGTGTGATCTTCAGCGATGAATCCCGATTCAGTCTCAATGCTAATGACTAGCGCACACGCTTGTGGAAGCGGCCAGTCCAACAGAAGAGGAGTTAAGCCCCGTTTCCATTAGTGCAATGCAAACGCATAGCGACATTGGGAGAACGCAACTAACTATACTACTACTACACGCAATTAGCAATATTTTCTCACCCAGACTGCGGCTAACACCACAAATCAACCATCCACTTCAGCTCAAAACTCAGATAGACCCTACATTGACTCATCACAATCAAAATCTGTTCCACCAATTATGGTTAAACCACCTGACGATTACAAATTCAATTCCTACCTAAAACTACTCACAGACCAAACAAAAGCCAAATTCTTCGGCAAAATCAGTGGAGAATTTCTTAAAGTTTTACCTCACCCCCGACGATAACAGAACACTTACACAATATCTCAAAGATAAACATGTAGAACACTGCATCATTAACCCCAAACACCAACGCCCTATAAAAGCTGTTATCAGAGGACTCCCCACTGACATGGGATTTCAGAAATTAAAGACATTCTTACAGAAGAAGGCTTCATCGTCCACAAAGTTGTACAAATGACACGCTATAGAACTCGGCGAGTTATGCCTATATTCCAGATTCAAATACTACCCTCACCAAATGTAGAAGAAATATTCAACATTACACACATGTCACTATTCATTGTACAAATCGAAAAGTTAAGTTTGACAGTTATCGCCGTCCGGCTCAGTCAGATGGAGCCACATTGGCACATGACGTAGCAAGGTCATAACAGATGAGAGCCAGGCTGATGAAGTAGCAGGGGCTGACTTAGGACATGCAAGGAGACACGAGACCAACGGAGAGACATAGCAGGACAGAGCGAAGCATATCTGTAGCACGTAAGATCAATAACAAATAAACGCGTCATTATGGAGATAAACGAAACAAATAAATGAGAGAATACCTCTGAAAATAAAATGAGTACATTTGAATGAGAAGGTGGTAATTGTAACGTACAGCGAGTCAAAGATGTAAGTGTGTCATGTAGGGAAGTTAGAGTCTCAGGTGAGATGAGCAGCAAAAGGATGATATCTTTTGTCTTCTTGAAGCACTTGATAACTGATTACTTGAGCTCAGAAAGATGATTACAGTGAAGGGCTTTACTGAAGAATTTTTCATTCGTGCGATTTAAGAACTCCTCCACTCTTTCCACTATAAGATCCTTGTGAAGCGTGTCGTTGCTGACGAAGAAGTGGGGATCAGTAATGAGCCTGAGATATTTATTTTGAACAATTTGCAATTGCGCAATGTCTTGTTAAGGAATATTCTTTGATATCGCCAAGAAATGGCGTTAGAAGTCCATCTATTGGCTTACTTGACGCTTCCCCTTCTGAGCAGGTGACTTGAAAAAATATTCTTCTTGAAGGTAGAATTCGATGCACTACGCAATGTAATTCGATTTAGATTCTTTGGTGGAACTATTCAGTTCTTTTTTTTTCCTTAATATTCGATTCAGGCATTTTAGCGTAAATTGTATATATGTAAACATTAAGTTTAATTAAAATTTATGTAAAATTCTCCAGGCCATGCATCTTATTTTGGATTATGAGTGATTCGAAGTTGATCTAGAATTTCGTTTCAGTCTTTCTGTGAGGCAGCTGCCCAGGCGGGCGAGGCGTATTAGAAAATTGGCCTAATCATGGCCGTATAAATGCGTTTTTTTTTGTAAGCTAAGCTTCAAGAAGTTTCCTAAGAGTGTTCTCAGACAGTTAATAGCAACAAAGGCCTTTCTTCTAGCATTATTAATGTGTTCTGACTTATTATTGTAGACTACACCTAGGTAGGTAGCATGGGTCACAAGAGAGACTTCATCACTGAAGAGGAATAATTTTCTTTTAATTGGAGCATTTCTACGAGTTTTACGCAGAACCAAAAGTTGTGACTTCTGACTATTAATGTCAATACGCCAACGAGAGCACCAGTCTTCGAGTGTAGGCATGTATTTCTGCAACTTATAGACTGCATGATTTGCATTACTCGATTTGACTGCTACCGCCGTATCATCGGCGTAGCAGCCGAGAAAATAATTTTGGTCCATTCCATCTTTGAGGAGATCCGTAACATAGTATAGATAGAGAATAGGACCTAACTAAATAGAATAGAACCCTGAGGGACTCCTGCACGCAATGGACGTCCAAAGTGTCATTGCCAATAGTAACATAGAAAACTCTGTCAGAGATATAAGAGTGCACAAGAAGAACGAGTTCCCCGGGGAAGTTCAGTTCTATTAACTTAAAAATCAGCTTCTCATGCCAGACGCGGTCGAAAGCTTTCGCCACCTCCAGCATGAATAAGGCTGCCTTTAACTTATTGTGGAAAGCACCGCCAATAAATTCAGATAAGCAAACAAGATGCTTTGTCGTGGACAGATTCTTGCGAAAACCAAACTGTTCGATAAGGAGTTTGTCAAAAAAGATTGCATTCTAACCATGATGATCTTTTCAAAAACTTTGCCCAAGCCAGAGAGAAGGCTCCTGGGCCTGCAGCTTTCTAGTTTCGTGAGGTCCTTTCCTGGTTTGGGAATAAGTATTAATTAGCTCTCTTCCAACTCATGAGGAAGTAGGTGTTCTCTAAACAAGCATTAATGATACTGACATATTTTGTAATAGTATTGAGAGGGAGATTTTTTATAGCCAGGTTACTAATGTCATCATGCCCTGGATCTTTTCTGTTTTTCAGCTTCTTTATAATGCTGAGGATTTCCTTGGGCGACGTAAATTCAGTTCCTATTTTTAGCAGTGGGCGGAGAGAGCCAGTGAGAAACAAAATTGTCCGCATAATCAACAAAGTTATGGTCGCATGGATTATCATTTGGCCTGAATTGGTTTTCCAGATGATCTGTAAGTACTGCTGCTTTATCCTTATTAGTAATCGCAGTCTTATTTCCAGCGTAAAATGGCCTGTTCAAAGTAGGTTTCTGTTTTAGTCTTTTGGCGAAGGCCCAGAAGGATTCGTCCGAATCATTTAATTTGAGAATTTTCTCCTCCCACCTTTCTTATCTAAATTTGCTTATGTTATACTTAATTTTTCTATTTAGCTCATTAAGCTCTTTTTTAATCTTCGGATCCCAAGTTAGACTCCATCTGTTTCGGAGTCTCTTTCGTTCTCTGATTTGGTCCTGAATAAAATTCGGGAGACGATCAGCATTGTGATTGGCTGGAATCGTATACGTAGCAGTATCAATTGCAGAAACAATGCTATTCACAAGTGAGTCAATCGCACAGTCAATATCGGACTTAGTCTTTAGGCAGTTTATCTTAGTAGAATTATCAGAAAGGATCAAGGATCAAGGAAGTGCAAGTTACGGAGTTCATAGGCAATTACGCCTTTACCTCCACATCTTCAAAGGAAATTACAACATCAAAAAGAGGGGATTGTCAAATAGGGTAAAATTTTGAAAAGCCGAATGACTTGGAATAAGTGTCTTCACACTGAGTCAAAAAAAGGCAAACAACTCAAAAGGTCTTAATTTTGCGTCGAAAAAGGGCCAGAATAATTTAGATAGGGGCAGCCATAAAATTTAGACTAGAAAAATAAAAGGTGAAGTTTCCTTGAACCTTGATAATCATGTTTTGCATACGTCAGAGATGAAGAACACGCAGGGGAGATTTTCCGATGCGCATTCTTCAGGGGTGGAGGGAGGGGGGAACGTGTTTACAGGTCGAAAAAGTAGTTCTGCCAGTGATCAGCTGGGAGGGAGAAGTTCCGTTTTTGACTGCTATTCTATGCGGTATTTAAAGGCAGAAAAGGACGCTGTTAAGCGCCTGAGAAAGTTCCTTTTTATAGGAAGAAAGAAACTATAATTAAAAATCTTTTACAGTTTAAGCCAATTGATAAGTTAAAATATTTTAAATCAGTCCTATTTGACTGTGATGTTTCTTATTAAAGAAACGTTAAAGGGGGTTCCTGGAGTTAATGCCGTGTACATTAAATAACTTTAGAGGCGGGGGGGTAAAGGAACGAGAGGTAGTTATTCACGTGGCTGTCAGTGTGCTCATATCTAGCCCGTTTAAACGGAAGAGCTGAATATTCCCGGTTAAGAACCGCTCTGGGTCTTTTCCGGGAAGAAGCAACAGCAGGATCATATACGGGTAGCATATGAAGCACAGGATTTGCAACACGTTGAATATTTTTGAAAAATTTTTCCGAAAGTCGCTGTATATAGCGATTAATGCGCAAAATTTTGAGGTCATTATGAATCTCTTCGTTCCGTACGAAAATTATCAGAAAGGAAGTTTTTGTAAAGCTGCCAATCCGTAAGCTTCTTTGGTTCTTTGTGTATATTTTTAACTGCCCCGAGGGTAACTACAACAGGAACGTGGTCAGATGTAAGTCTTGTTTAACTTCCAATGTCATAGGGATCTTAGTCGTAGTAAGGACGATGTCTGAAATGTCCGTAAAAAGAGGGTTATCTGGGTAGTAAGTGGCCTCATCAGGTGCGTAGAGAGTAACTTAATGATCAGTGATGAATTTTTCCAGTTTATTACTATTTTTATTTGCTTTACGACAGTTCCACATAATACTCTTTGCGTTAAATCGCCTGACAAGACGACAGGCTTATCTCTCGGGAGGAGTTCTGCTAGAGTTCCAACATCTAACGATACCAGCGGCGGGTTATACATTGCACAGAAATCAACCGTGCCATATTTTGGAATCACAACAGAGACTGTGACCGACTCATGCCCATTTCTGCCATCGTCTTGAGATTGCAGGGACTTACGTACGTAAATCGAGACTCCCCCACCCCTATGACTTAATCTGTCACACCTATAGCATCTGTAATTTGTAATTTTAATGCTACTACTAGCCGTAGCAAATGTCTCAGTAATTAAAGCTATATCAATCTCATAGTTTAGAAGGAAACTGTGTAGCTCATGAATTTTGTTAAGAACGCTGCGCGCGTTCCAAACCATTAATTTGATCGAAGCCTTTTTAATGTTGTATTTTCCCATTAACAGTATTTACGACCGGGCTTTTGTCCTGAGTTAGTTGATTCATTTGTTTAATTTGTTCTTTGAAAAAAAAGCCAAATAATCTTAATAGTTGAAACTAATTCTCCTAAATCACGGAAAACTTTCTTCGCTTCACTAAGCGTGTCTGAATATAAGCTCGTCGAAAGTGCCTGGGGAAACGATTTGTTCTCGACCACCTGGCTAGGATATGTTTTGGGTATGCCATTTTTATTTTTAGGGAACTTCTCATACCCCCTAAAACTGGCAGTACGAGAAGAACCGCAGTTTTCACAACAGAGTGTCAGGTCTTTATCATTTTTATGTGGCAATTCAGTAGAAAAGTATTCTTGGGCGCATCTAACACATTTAGGGGTATAATTACATCCCATCTGCGTGTGATGAAAGCCCTGATACCTGTAACATTGAATCGGGCCTTGGCGTCCTTTATACTGTTCAACTTTAATAGTGAGATCACATAGGTACTTTTCATGAAAAATGCCTTTATTAGCTTCTTTTTTGGAGAGTGATATCAAGAAAAGTGGGAATTTAATAACTTCACCGTTTTTTTTTTTTTTTTTTTTTTTTTTTTTTGAAAGTTGTTTAACATCATCAATAGTGTAACCCAGAGCTGCAAGCTCCTCTTTAATGTCCTCAATTTCAGTCCATTGGTTAGACCTCGTATAACAACTTTTACATTTTTGTCTTGAAGTAAAACAGATTAATGGTCAAAATCGTAAAAACAACCTTGTATTTAGCGTAGGTATAATGAAACACTCAATCGATTTCGAGGGCAGGTAAAGGTCCCTCCTCATCAGGAGAAAGAAATACCTAGAAAGAAGAAAATAAAGGAGAAGGAGTCACAGAAACACGTGGTCCTTATCAGCACTGCACGTGGTTATAACTAGTTATAACTAGTTATACTTACGCTGTTATAACTAGTTTACTTATATAAAATCTTACGCTGACATCGAAAACTTTACTCCCAACCAATCAAAACGCAACCACACACTCTCAACCACCCAATCATACCACCCCCTTACAAACACAGAACACTGAAATTTGCCATTACTTAACAAAATTTCAAATAACATCAACTCTGCTGGCTTCATGAAACTGTTCAAAACAATTAAAGAATTAGAAAATATTTTTGGCTTAAAAAATCTATCAAAATTAACCACACTCATTAACAAAAACTTAACTTAAAAATTCAGAAACCTTAATGGGAAAAAATGTACATTATATTCCTAATTTTTGAAGAATTAAACAACACCCAACATGACTAATTACACCCGCGCGATGAACATCATCATCTGGAACGCAATTGGCCTCTCTCAAAAGTTACAAGAACTCAAGGGAGTTTATAAATGAGTATAGTCCCGGTGTTTTATTCCTTCAAGAACACGTTCTTGGTCCTCACTTCAAATTTCATTTTGCTAATTACGATATACACTATGATAGACCTACAACTGGCAGACCTTTCGGAAGAGTCTTACTTCTAATAAAACGCTCCATCTCCCACTGCCGACTCACACTTCCATAGCTTTTAGCCACAGAGGCTGTAGCTTTCAACATCATTCCACCCACTGAACCATCCCATCAATTTAGTCTCCATCTATGTATAACACACCACTTGTAAATAATATTGTTTCAGATTTAAAAACGATATTTCAACTCAACAAGAGTCATTGCAGGTGGAGACACCTGCTAAACACCGCGCATGGAATTGCAGCTCAACAAATACTAGTGGAAAACATTTACTTAATTTTGCAACTTTAGCCAATCTCCTTACTGCAGCTCCACCCACCCCAACACGCTATGGCCCGAACTCCGCCTTCACATTGGATTTTTTCATTCTGAAAAATATTCAATATCATCCAGCATAACATGGCTGGACGAACTATCTAGGGACCATAATCCGGTAGTAATTGAACCGGAGATCAGTCGCCATAGCACACCACACCAAAGAGCCGTCATTACTAATTAGTCTAATTACACCAAAGCTCTAAACCACACTCACTACTCACACAAAACAATACACACGGCAGATGAGTTAGACGTTTTAGTAGAAAATTTCACTAATGACCTCTGCACAGCCTATCATGCCAATTCAAAATCTATTCCTGAGGATAATATCAAGCAAAATAAACAGATTAAAGACCACATAAAAAAAGAAGCTATGCCAGAAAAATCTGGCAAAGAACCAGGCATCCAGACGATAAATTTAGATTAAATGTTCCGTACCATCAAGTCAAGACCCATACACAAGAACACACACGCAAACGCTGGGCTAATTACCTTGAAGTATTTAACACTGATCACAATTCACTATGGAAAGCCACTTCAAAGTATAAAAGATGTTACACGAATAGTCCGCCCCTTAAAGGCCCTACCAAAATCGCCTACACAAGAAACTGAGAAAGCTCAGTCTTTATCAGATTACTATGCTACTCAGTTTATCACCAACAACATTTCTGATATTGACACTAAACAGTCACGAATACTATTACACAAATCTTCTCACAACCATGCGCTGACAACAGTATCGCAGTTAATCCGGCAATCGTACTTAGCTATATTGAAAATATGAGAAAGAAAAAGAATCCAGGAATTGATAATATCACCAATCAAATGATAAAAAATGGGACTTCAGATGCTATGCAGGCTGATTAGAATCATACAACACATCATCGATCTTCGATACTTCCCTCTGCAGTGGAAAACTGCGATCATCATTCCCATCTCCAAACCATGAAAAGATCCAAAATAAAACCAGAGTCCTACCGACCGATCAGTTTACTTCCCACCAGCAGTAAAATTGCTGAATCTGTCATCCTCAAAACAATTATAAACCATGACGAAGAACGAGGAATTTTAATTCCTGAGCAATATGGATTTCGAAAATACCACTCAACTGTATATCAATTCTACAGAGTTACTGAACTCATATCATCAGAGCTTCAGAATAAAGCCAGTACTGTTGCAAGCTTCCTCGATATAGCTAAGGCGTTTGACCGCGTTTGGCTCGATGGCCTCATCTATAAACTAATCAAACTGGATTTTCCAAAATACATCATTCCAACACTTTATTCCTATCTGTCTGATAGATACTTTATCGTTCGCATCAACAAAAATTACTCTAATAAACAAAAAATCTGCGCTGGTGTCCCCCAGGGGGCGTCACTTGCACTTCTATAATATCTATGCGAACGATATTCCACACACATAGAACACAACAATTGCTATATATGCTGAGGATACGGCGATTCTCTCCCAAAAATCATCTATTAGCTCAGCCATCCAACATTTACAAATCCACATCCATGCACTAGAGTCCTGGCTACTCAAATGGAAAATCAAAACAAATATTTATAAAACTAAAGCAGTTATGTTTACTAGGGAAAGAATTATTTCTGATCACCTGTCTTTCTATGATATTCCATTCCCTGGACCAAGGAAGTCAAATACCTCGATGTTATTCTAGATCACCACCTCACATGGAAACCTCCCATTAAACAGATAATCTCCAAATTTCGAGACAGTAAAACCAAACTCAACTGTCTAATCTCTCGAAACAGCGTTTTAGCAATAGACCAAAAATTACTCATTTATAAGGCCATCATGCGACCATTTCTCACTTATGCCTGCCCAGTCTGGGGATATGTATGCAAAACCTCACTACGCAGAATCCAAACGCTACAAAATAGCCCTTTAAGGCAGATTACTAACTGTCCATGGTACACACGTACTGATACAATTCATTAAGAATGCAGAATTCCACAAATTCTAGAAGTCATTATTAAACTCTCTGAAAATTTTTATTCAAATTTAACAAAGCCAAATAACCCATCCATTCCAATCCTAAGTTATGATACAAACTCTGCAGCAAATAGGAAAAGGCCCAATGCCATCCTCAGGTCAGCTTACTAAAAATATTGCAATCTGCCTTAAATGTAATCAGTTAAAAAAAAAAAGCCTTAAACATTTTTTTTAAAAAATTACTTTCTATACCTAAAATAAGCCTACTAGGCACTATGATATATCAAAATGATTGTCAAAAAATCTGTCTTAAGATTACACTTACTACTGAAGTCAAAAATTTAACTAATTAACTCTAAGCAGGCTAATTAATTTACCCTCACCCCCAATCTTTAGATCGCCCTTCTAAATTAGTATGAAACTGGAAAGAGCCTTGCTCCTTTTCCCCCCTAGCACATTATTGGTCCGTCCACTTACCTAGCTTAGCTCCTCCTCCGAGCCAATCGGACTATTGCTTTTCCTGACAACTCTCTGCTCGCAGACCCAGCTCTCTCATTCAGCTACGGTGTATACGAGCCAATTTCCCTTAGAAAGTCCTCCGCGAAGGCATTCCTCCCCTTAAGCAGATAGCCCTAGTGTGCTTTACCATAATTAAATACACCACATCACCACACCACCTCATTCAGCTACGCACTCTCCTCTCCTATGGACGTAATGCCATGCTCTGAAGGTATTCATCGACTTACCCGCCTCGCTCTGCATTTTTCTTTTCTACTAATACGGACTATAATAGCAATAGACCTCTCCAAAATGATATAATTTTTCATCAACGTTAACTTCGTTTTCTGCCATAAAAATTGCTTCCAACTTCATATCTACATACTATGCCTTCCCATGCTACGACTAACATTCAATAAAAGATTATATGGATATATTGGGATAGTATTCTGACCCAGGAGCCCGATTACATGAACCTAGTTCAACGAGCCAGCGGTCCGATTCGGCATTTGTTGTCGGGCGGTATACGGCGATTACACAAGGTGTGATCAGGATTAGAAGAGACTCTATTTATCCCTGGTTGTGACAGTGTGGGGAGCGACATAATGACCTCTAGTCGTCCTTCAAGGCACTATGACGGCTCACAGTTACCTGGACGACATTTTAACGCCGGTTATACTGCCTATGCTATCAAGTCGCCCAGGTGCCATTTATCATCAAGACAACGCTGGTCCACATACTGCGCGACTCTCCCAACAATGTCTACAAGGATATTATGTACTCCCGTGGCCGTCAGGTCACCACAGCTCTCGCCAATAAAGCACGTTTGGGGCGTGCTTGGAAGGCAATTGCAGCCGTCTCCGAATATTGATGAATTAACTGCCCAGTTACAAAGATCGTGGCCACGTCGTGTTTCGGCTTGTATAGCTGCCAGACGTGGCTATACTACTTACTGATGTGTAACCTTTTTCATTCTACAAATTCTTAATAAAACTATCTTTTGCTCTGAATTTGTAATTAATTGTTTATCTCCTCATACATTACATATATGTTAAATTTTTTGATAGTAGTTTGTTTCCTTCTGGGTTCATATATTTTTTTGTGACAGAGTGTATGCGAAAAGAGCATATCTTTAGAATTTCCGATACACAGTCTCGCACGCTGGAGGTAAAAATGTTTTCCCCCTCCCCCGTAGAGTGTTGCCACTGCTCGCTTTGAAATCTTTGAGTTTATTAATAAAAAATTCGTTAAAGTTTTACAAAATATGAAATAGATTATTAAACAAATCTCAAATTTGGGCTACGGGATGCCCATATCAGAATGGAGGACTACAATATTCAAAATTTGATGGCTCTAGGTCCCGCTGTTTTTTCACAGTGCAAGAAACATACATACATTCATGCAATTTGTTCATTATTTAGTTTCTTTAAACACAGTTCAGGGCTCTAATATTTGGTGGCAACAATTTGAAAAGTGAAATGCCGTTTTGTAGTGGACGACGCAAAATGCTAAAGCGAAATTAATAACCCTTCTGGGAAAATTGCCCCTTTGGGATAATAGTTTTTATTTGAAAAAACTCTCCCCACAATTAGAAGAGTTTGTAAAAGTATTATAATATTTGGAATTTTATTCCGGATATTTTTTTAATAAATTGCAAAAATTCAAATGGGCAGCCTATCCACGTTCCTGTTTTTTTTTTTTTTTTTTTTTTTTTTTTTTTCCCGGCAACAATAACGGAAATTAAACTCTGAAATATTTCTCTTTTAACTTGGAATTTTTTCCAAATTAATGTCACCTTGATCAGAATTTAACTGATATTCGTAATTTTCATTCTGAAGTTTCCAAGGAATAAAAAAGGTATAAGCTGAAATCTCGTGGTAACTTTCTTATATACTTTTATATAGAATAAAAACTATTTGTTTCTTTCGATTTAATTCTGTATGACTAATCAGAATATCGTCATTCTTTACCTGCCTCGATAATCCACATAACTAACCCCTAAAAAATAATGTTTTACATAAGAAGTGCTGCCCCCAAAAATGTGTCGCCCGTGGCAGACGGCCTTCTTCACCCCCCGCCTTCTAGCTATACCACTGATTATGATGGAAAAATATCTTAATGTCCCTTTCTTTGAACTTTCCAAATAGAAATAGAAACTGAAGGTATAAATATGAAGATCTCGAATAGACAAACTCAATAGTTCTCATTCTTGATAGAGAATGACATCTATTGAGATCTATAGAAGTGTCAAACAAGTCATAAAGACGTCATGAGAAGTCATAAACTATTTGAGTAATTTTTTTTAAATGAAAAACATTGTAGGAGAACAAATATTTTTTAATTTAACAGTATTAATTAAAGGCCTTCCTCATTTATCAAAAAACTGAAAAGCAGTGATAATGAATAGAAATAATATAAGAAATTAGATGCAAACATCCTTGAAGAATAATTTTGCTTTGTAGGGTTTATATTTATTTTAACTAACACTTCTTTTAAGTTTAAACTATCTTTCCTGTCAAGCCTTACTTTCCCCTGGAATTGCCAATGCCAGAGTATGTAAATTTTAGTAGAACGCGCAAGGATTCAAATTGTCAGCGGAAGTATTCTGAGTTAAATAGAAAGGAAACGAGTTCGAAAGTGTGCTTTCTTACTTCACGAGCGTGGAGGTGGCTAGTTAGAAATCGAAGAACTACGCGTTTCGGCCTGTGTGTTTGCCTCGGCAGATTGTTAATCTTTCAACGTAATATTCAGAAGTTTGCTGAATTATCAGCGGTATTGTAAAACGCGGTGAGGTTTGTTACGTTTAGAGAGCCTCGTAGTTAGAGTCTTGTTACTATTCTTTTCTTAGTTTCTTATTTTTATTTTACCGCCGGGTCGGCGTAGTTTGTGAGCGTCAAGAGCACGCATTTGTAATTTCTAAAGTTGAATAAAAAGGGATTTAAACCCTTCTCAAGACTTTGGTCTCCTTTCCAGTTCTCAGCAGTCACCACTATTGTTGCGTGCAGGTTGGAAGCGCGCAACGTTACATTGGCGCCCGAACACTTGTCGAACTGAAATGGCCGAAAATTGGATGGAAGTTGCTGGACAACAACAAGAAATGGCAAGCCAATTGGAAGGATTTGGATACCTGGTCCAGACGATGAGAGCGTCAATTAAGCCAAATGTCAATTTCGACGGAAAAAATTCGGTGGCGATATTTCTAGAAAGCCTCGACAATCACTTCCAGCTCTACCCTCTGCCTGAAAGACAAAAAGTTGCCATCGCCACACCTGCACTAAGAGGACAGGCCGCGCTATGGTGGAAGAATATAGGCAAATTTTTATTAGGGAAATTTGGAGGCCAGACGTATACATTTGAAAATTTCAAAAAATCGTTATTAAAGGCCTTCCCCATAGTGAAAGATCGAGCAAGGCTAGAAGCCGAACTGTACAGTTTTTATCAAAGGAATATAGAAGAGTTGACGGACTTTATTCTGCGAAAAATTAAGCTGACGGATATGCTGTATGGAAAGAAACCCGACGCGGAGATTATTGAAATAATCTTAAGATTGTTACCTGCTGTTCAAGACTACTTCGAAATTAGAAACCCAAGCACATTGCAGGAGCTCTTCGAATTGGCAGTCAAGTTTCAAAATCGCAGAATAGCGGAAAAAGCTAGAGAGGCATCGTATTCTCAAAGAATCCGAAGGCAATCTTCAAATGAGCAGACCAGAAATGCAAACCGCTCTTATGGGGAAAAGAGCTATCAAGCTAACTCATCGAAGCTCGAAGGTCAAGGCCCAAAAAGGAAATTCGAAAACAACCGTCCGCATACCCAGAAGGCAGAAGTTGAAAGGAAAGCTTTAAACGAGTAGAGGGGCCTGTGAAAGCGAGGGTCCAAACCCCGGAAGTTTTAAAAAAATCATCAAGAAGACACTTAAATACGGTCATCGTAAAGAACTCCCAGTGGCAAATTATACAAGTCCTGGTTGGCGATGTACCAGTAGAAGCCCTCATCGATACAGGAGCAGAAGGTAATTTTATGAGCGATATTTTTTTAAAGAACTTTAATAGGTTTCGATTATTTAAAAATAAAAACACAGAAATCATAGCAGCACAAGGACAAACTTGTTGTCAATGTATCGGAAAACTATCTTTAAAGATAAAAGTTCAGAATGAAAGCCTTAAAGTATTAATTTTTGTAGTAAAACATTTGCAAAGTCTACTTATTTTAGGTATGGAGTTTTTAAAAGCCGCGAAGGCCAAACTGAATTTTCACTACAGTTCTATTGTGCTGGAGATGGACCGGAGGGTGGTGGAACCAGTGGAACAACCGCAAGTTGACCTTAGCCATTTGAATGACCATGAAAGTCAAGCCATCCAGCAAGTGGTGAGTACTTTTTCAAACATGTTTTCAGAACGGCCTGGTAGCTGTCAAACAGTTACGCATGAGATACAGTTAACTGCCGACAAACCCTGTAGGACTAAACCTTATCGCTATGATAAACAGAAAGAGCTAATCATAGAAGAACATATTCAGGAAATGTTAAAGAACAAAATAATAACGCCCATAAATAGTGAGTACGCGAGTCCAGTTGTACTATGTAGGAAAAAGAACGAGTTTCCTCCGTCGGATAAAAGGGCTTGAAGGTTTGCTATCGATTACAGAAAACTGAATAGTATTACTAAATTCCCAGTTTACCCTGTAGGGTTTATATTTGTTTTAACTAACATTTATTTTAAGTTTAAACTATCTTTCCTGTCAAGCCTTACTTTCCCCTGGAACTGCCAATGCCAGAGTATGTAAATTTTAGTAGAACGCGCAAGGATTCAAATTATCAGCGGAAGTATTCTGAGTTAAATAGAAAGGAAACGAGTTCGAGGTGTGCTGTTCTTACTTCACGAGCGCGGAGGTAGTTAGCCAGAAATTGAAGAACCCCGCGTTTCGGCATGTGTGCTTGCCTGGAAGAATTGTTAATCGTTCAAGTGATCTTCAAGTTTGCTGAATTAGCAGCGGTATTGTAAAACGCGGTGAGGTTAGTTACTTTTAGAAAGTCTCGTAGTTAGAGTCTTGTCTTTAGTTTCTTTTCAGGTTATTATTTTTATTTTACCGCCGAGTTGGCGTAGTTTGTGAGCGTCAAGAGCACGCACTTGTAATTTATTACGTTGAATAAAAAGGGACTTAAACCCTTAACAAGACTCTGTCATTTATCCAGTTTCAACAGTCACCTCTTGCTTGCGTGCAAGTTGGAGGCGCGCAACGTTACAACCCTCTGCCGGTTATAGAGGAAATTACTAGAAAGATTAAATCTACTAGATACATGACTACTTTGGACTTAACGTCTGGCTACTATCAAATAGCTATGAGACCCGAAGACATACATAAAACCGTGTTTATAACAAAATCGGGCACTTATGCATTTTTACGCATGCCCTTTGGGTTGTGTGGGGCCCCATCAACATTCCAGAGATCTATGGACATTGTTCTAAAGCCTGTCCTAGGAAAATCGACTTTAATCTATCTAGATGATATAATTATAACGAGTAGTACGTTGGAACAACATATTAAGATATAGAAGAAGTTTTTAAATTATTAAAAGAGGCCGGTTTTACAATTAACGCCTCAAAATGCAAGTTCGCAACTAAAGAACTTAAATATCTGGGGTATAAAATTTCGCAAAAAGGTATAGAAACTCAAGATTCAAAAATAAAAGCAATCAAGAATTTCCCACCTCCCAACACCTCCAAGAAACTTTCTTCTTTCCTTGGGTTATGTTCTTATTATCGGTCATTCATAAAAGATTTTGCTAATATTGTTGAACCCTTGTTAGTAATTAAAAGAAAGAAAAGTAAATTCACGTGGAGAGCAGAAGCAAATACCGCATTCGAAAGGTTAAAAGAAGCGCTTATCAATGCCCCTGTTTTGAAATTCCCGGAGGAGGACGAAAACCTGGAAATTGCAGCAGATGCGTCGGACTATGCTGTGGGTGCGGTTCTTATGCAAAATGGCCATCCTTTGGCATTTTTTAGTAAAACTTTGAATAATACACAAAGGAATTATACAGCTACAGAGAGAGAAACATTAGCCGTATTAATGGCTGTACACAAATTTCGAGTTTATTTCGGCAAAGCGCTAGTAACAGTCTTTTCGGATCATGCGGCTGTTAGTAGACTTTACTCGGGGAAAAACCTAACGCCCAGGTTAATAAGATGGGCTTTAAAACTCCAAGAATATAATCTAATAATCAAATATAAACCGGGTAAGGAAAACAATGTAGCTGACGCACTTTCTCGTATAAAACTGGACGATGAAGGTAATGAACTTAAATGCGCTGTGTTGACTTCAAAAATTTTAGATTCTAGAGATACAATTATTGCTGAATTGAAAGCTGATCCTGAATTTGGAAGTATCTATGCATATTTGAAAGACCCCGAAAGCTTTGAGCACACAGATATCGATGCGATAAGAAATAGAGCAGAAAACTATGAAATAATAGATAATTTATTATTTTATACGAAAACAACAAACGAAAACCTCGAGTACAAACCAGTCATCCCAGCCTCGCTTCGATTAAGCATTTTGAAGGAATTACACGACGCGAAAACAGCGGGTCATTTAGGGGTCAGAAAGACTTTAAAAAGGGTACGCGAGGCGGTATATTTCCCGCAATTATACAAAATAGTAACGGCGTATGTCAGGTCCTGCAATCAATGTCAGTTAATAAATGATATTAATTACAGCCCGGCCGGGTACTTAAATAGCATTCGCGCTACATTTCCGAATGAAATTTTAGTCATAGATCTTCTTGGTCCCTTCCCGCAGAGCGAGTTAAATAAAAATCGTTTTCTTTTAGTAATAGTAGATCATTTTTCAAAATGGACAGAAATTGTTCCACTTAAACGCGCGTCAGCCAAAACAGTCGCAGATGCATTCTTACACAGATACATTTTAAAATACGGTGCACCGATAAAAGTGATTAGCGATAACGGAAAACAATTCATTAGTCACATATTTGAAAACATATGCAATGGACTTGGCATACGCCATATCAAAATGGTTCCGTATAGACCACAGGCAAACATAGCAGAAAGAGTGAATAAAAACATAGTAAAAATAATTCGCAGTTACGTGAGCACACATCACAAGCGCTGGGATGGCTACATAAATGAATTAGCTTATGCTTTGAAAACGGCAAATCACGATACTACGGGAAAAACCCCAGCAGAATTATTTTTAGGCCGAAAGTTAATTACGCCTTTAGATAAATTATTCTTTGTGCAACAAAGAGAGCAAGAGTTTAAACAGAAAGATGTGCAAAAACTTATTGATCAGGCGCTTAAAAGCTCGGATACTGCAAGAAATAAGCAAAAAGCATATTATGATAGAAAACGCCGTGAAGCAGATTTTAAAGTTGGGGATAAAGTATTGAAGCGGAAATTTTCTTTATCAAGTGCCCCAGACAATTTTACGGCAAAACTAGCTCCAAAATTTGAAGGCCCCTATGTAATTCAGGAAATCAAAGGAGTCGTATTATACCTTAAAAACGAGAGAGGGGAGATCTGTAAAGCAAGTCCCGACCAGGTGAAAAAATACTATAATCCAAATGATTTTGAAATCCTTAAAAGTTTCTTGCAGGACTCAAGTCTAAACGAAGTAGAAGGTCCAGAAATAACAACAACTGTTCCACCACCCAAGAAGCAAAGAACTGAAGAGAGACCTAGCCCTTCTACAACCCGGACGACGGTACCAAAAAGAAAAAATAAAAACTTTCAATCTCCAGCATTTAAGAAAAACAAGAAGGCAGATGCACCGCGTAAAGAAACCGTGGTAAAGAGAAAAACACCACCTACAACGTATCGCAGGAGAAATTATACATCAAGGAGAACGCTCCCAGGGCCAGAGAGTCAGGTGCAAACAAGGCCGCCGTTCCCGAAAACGAAAAGACAGCAGGAGGAACGAAAAGACCACCACCAACAGAAGAAATTCGAGCATGACTCCAGACCGGAGGACGCCAAGACCAGCCGTCCAGGGAAAAAACGGAAAAGACAGCAACCCGACGACTACCACTCCAAGAGGCCAGCATGCAGAGGGCGAAAAAGAAAAAGTAACGTGGACGACACTCGGAGGACACTAAGGAGAAGACTGACGTCGATGAAACCTATAACGTGGGAGCAGTTCTGCGAGAAAAGGATGTCGGAGTTCCAATCATCGAAAACTCAAAGATAAGTTAAAATCTTCTATAATTTTTTTTTTTTCTTTTGTTCCGAAATGTTATGCGTAAATACGAAGTTCTATGTTTTGACGGAAGTCAATGTGTCTCGGTTGAGACTTAGTTTTGTTTTACTTTATTTAGCTAAAGCAAAAGTATTATTTTCTTTAAGTATAAAATCTAAGAACAAGCAGTTTCTGTTGGTCGAAAGACTAATTCTGTTATGTTAAAGCCAAAATTTGGCCGAAGATAAAAATAACTTCGTATTCTTGTATTAATAAGAACTTTAGTTTCAGTGCCGCCAGCTCGGCGAAGAATGAGTAAAGTAAAAATTTATTTTTCTCTTATTCATTTTATGGTAAATTGTAAAAAGCATATGTATAAAATTTTGTAAATATACGTAAATACTTGAAAGTTATGTAAAAGTAGAATTTAGTCTAGAAGCATAAAATTTTAGATGCTAAAAGTAAATGCTCAAAAGCAATGAATTCAAATTTAAGTATTAAACTGTAGATAAAATCATGCTTTAGAGCGGAAGCCTGCATGTCTAAAGATGAATGAGGGGGAAGTTAGAATGAATGTGTTTTGTAGGGTTCTCCACCTACACTTGAATTTTAAGAATGTTAAAGTAGCTCATCGAGTTATAGAATGTCGAGTAAGGTGTGTCTATTTGGTCGTTGAATTCTAACAAATCATTGTGGTTAGGGGAAGTGTTGCAATACTAAAACACGAATATTCCCGTTTGACACCACACATGGTGGAGAGCCAGGGTAAAGTTAAATTCATGTTTGAATACTTGAATGAATGTGAATTAAGCAGTAACCAAAGAAAATAAATCGTTCAAAAAAAAAAAAAAACGCTTATTCAGTGTCAAGAAAGTGTAAATTATAATGTATTTAGAAAGATACTGGTACTTATTCCTTCCAGCAGATGCTGGAAGGAAGAGAACAGATTGATTGCTGAAGTCCAGGAAAGGTTGCTGTAAGAAGAGAGAATTAAAATAAGTATCTACAGAAATTTATTCTACTTTTTGTGACATAAGATTTTTTTGTGTGAACGAGTGTCTTAAAATTTAGTTCAGAATTGTGGAAACTTTTCAACAGGTCGTTTCTAGGACCTGCTTCCAAGTTTACCAAATTCTGGCAGCGGCAAATGTAGGGTTTATATTTATTTTAACTAACATTTATTTTAAGTTTAACTATCTTTCCTGTCAAGCCTTACTTTCCCCTGGAATTGCCAATGCCAGAGTATGTAAATTTTAGTAGAACGCGCAAGGATTCAAATTGTCAGCGGAAGTATTCTGAGTTAAATAGAAAGGAAACGAGTTCGAAAGTGTGCTTTCTTACTTCACAAGCGTGGAGGTGGCTAGTTAGAAATCGAAGAACCACGCGTTTCGGCCTGTGTGTTTGCCTGGGCAGATTGTTAATCTTTCAACGTAATATTCAGAAGTTTGCTGAATTATCAGCGGTATTGTAAAACGCGGTGAAGTTTGTTACGTTTAGAGAGCCTCGTAGTTAGAGTCTTGTTACTATTCTTTTCTTAGTTTCTTATTTTTATTTTACCGCCGGGTCGGCGTAGTTTGTGAGCGTCAAGAGCACGCATTTGTAATTTCTAAAGTTAAATAAAAAGGGATTTAAACCCTTCTCAAGAATTTGGTCTCCTTTCCAGTTCTCAGCAGTCACCACTATTGTTGCGTGCAGGTTGGAAGCGCGCAACGTTACAGCTTGACAAAGGAAGCATTCAAATTTTAATAACCGATAAATTTTACTATTTTTTAAACTTTGATTAATTTAGCAAAATGTGCTAAAAATAATGAATAAATACCCATAATTAAAATGTTCTTCTATACATAAAGATGTATGTAATTAGTACATTAAATAAATTAGACAACTCAATGTAAACCTCTTATCAAATAACGAAAATGTTTCCTCATAAGCACAAAAAGTAAATAACTTTAAATGTAAGGATCCGATGGATAAATATTGTGAGATATGTTTTGAATGTTTTCTTTTCACATTTGTCGGATATATATTAATTTAGCAATTCTGTGTTCAATAGCAAGATAGTAATACCGTAAAACGCTCTAAAGAGACTAGAATAAATGCAAACATAAATTTAGTATTTTGTTCGTATCATTTTCTTCCATGTGTTGGTATGAAATACTTTTGCTGGGTGGTAAACTGGACTTACCGCTACTATCGTTTTAATTACAGAGAAAACGTATTAATTATTCTATATAGTATAAGGTATTTCTCCCACCTTCCAAAACAAAAACAAAAAACAAAAAAAAAAAAAAACCTAATGTCTGTACAGCATATTCCAGAGGTCCGCGGTTTGATTCCCAGCGAAGAAGGCGTCGCTAATTTTTTATCTGTCCTGCTTCAAAAATATTCCTAATGTCTCTACAGTGGCGCTCGAACTAAATGGGAGTTGGATGATGGTTATCCACACACGGGATTTGGCGATTGGTTTCCCTAAAAACCCTAGTCGTCCTTTAAAAGGGGAAGTATATAAGGTATTTCTCCCACTTTCTTGGCATGCCTTCGTGATGTGGTGGTCAGCACGCTGGGCGCGTGTTCCTGAGGTCCGCGGTTCGATTCCCGGCGAAGGCGTTGCAAATTTTTCATCTTGCCTGGTTCCAAAAAAAATACCTTATGTCTCTACAATAGTAGTAAACATAATGAAGTATTAATTTATGTTTTAGTTTACGATTTTCCCGATGTATGCTATAAAATGTCTGGAGAGCTTATTTTTTTAAGCTCAGTAGCTATTCAAAACTAAGAACAGAAAAGAATTAGAACACACATTATTGTATCAGAAACATGTTTTCATCTTACATGTATCATCTCACAGCTCTTTCCTGAAACAGTAATTTTATTGTAGTAGAAGTACTTTCAGTGTGGCGATGAATAGTACAACTTGGAATAACGACTGCGCATTTAATACCGGTTAACACTACCAATTCTTGAATCTCTGTAGCATTATTTCGCATCAATTATAGAATGTAGTTTTCTTTAAAACTTCATTTCCCCTCCCTCAGTACTTGAAGTTTGCTGAAATTCTTTTCATAAGCCATGCAGTCAAAATAGAATAGGTCTGATGGCTGTAAGATTGATGTTCCTTTTTCGAGAAATACAGAGCGGAGAATGCTCTTGAACCAGCAGCAACGATGTTAGTCGCTGCATCACAGTTGATTTCACGACTGCATTACTGATTGCACTACTGATGGCTGCAATTAGCAATCCCTGAATTTACACTGCTGAACAACTGTTAGGGATGGATCTCAAATTGCAATGCATCATAACATTAAGAGCCTACTGAACCTACTCTCATCTGAGAATATTACCCAAGCATAGACCTGTTCAGTTTAATTCCGATGCTCGCGACACTATTGCAAACGGGCAGTATGCTATTATTTGAGAGCACACACACACAGCAGTTCTGCGGGTGTATAGTCCTCCTTACCCAAGCATATGCGTAATTTTTCGAGAGATCCACTTTCCTATTGCAGCAAGAAACTCATTCGCCACCTATTGAGCTACGGTGTGCCATTTCTTTTTGTACCTGTCTTCAATGTACCTGTCTTCTTGCAGGCATCGTATATCTAACGTGACTTCATCCGCAACGCTGGCTACACGTTCCAGGCGTTTTAAATGCTTTGGAACAACGCTGTGGGCGATGTTAAGCTCCTTCTGTTCTTCTTCGATCTTCAAATGATACGGCCACGTCTAAAATCATCTACTGAGTTGTCGGAAAGACATACCGAAGCTTTCAAGATCGTCAATTAAAACGTTTCCTTGGAGCAACTAATATCTTCACGCGTTAAATCTTATCAGTGTTATCACCTGATGAAGAGACGAGGAAACGAAAATTTGCATACGCACACCTCTTTTTACTGTATCACGCATTTATTCTAATTTTCCATAACTTTGCTTCTTTTCATCTTGTGGTTGCTGAGGATGATATATTGTCTATAATGATCAATTATCCAGCCGTGAATAAGTTAAGCCAGGGAGTGTTTCGTTCATTCCATGTAAGTTGGGAATTCAATCTGATACTTAGAAAGACTGCATTCTTGTTATTTTCTGTCCGCAGAAATATGTCTTTGGTTAGTTCTTTTCTATAGCACTGAATAAAGAATAACATTTTAGAATTTCAAAATACTAATGTTTATCCTTCATTGCTTGCAAATTATATTGAACACTCGTTGATTTCATGGAATTATCAGGCTTGGTTTAGGGATTGGGTAATAGCAAAAAGGTAGAAATGTCAATCCTTACCTCAAAAGAAAGGCGTCACCGATCTGACATGGTAATAACAGTATTATTGTTCTCTTCCATCAACCTAACATCAAATTAAGCAATTAGAAGCTTTCTTAAAAGTAGAAAAATCGTTTATATGTAGTAAGTACAGCAGCAGCTCCGTGATAAACCGTTGTGTAATTCCTGTTGATATATTCTTAAAGATAGAGTAAATATTTCCAGTCTTAGTCTTCTTAAGAATAAGGATAAGAATTGGCTCTGTAATGAGT
This sequence comes from Stegodyphus dumicola, assembly GCF_044657685.1. Taxonomy (NCBI): domain Eukaryota; kingdom Metazoa; phylum Arthropoda; class Arachnida; order Araneae; family Eresidae; genus Stegodyphus; species Stegodyphus dumicola. The sequence continues at coordinate 81,129,591 of NC_140768.1, read as the reverse complement.
TCGAGAGGGATCAATTTTATATTAGTGCCTTATGTCAGATCAAATCAGATTTCTAATTCTTGATCATTGTGAGAATCCTTATGTAATATGAGATAAGAGTGTGCGAGATTATTCGAATGCGTTTAGAATTTTGTTTTTAATGAAAATTTCGAGAAACAACCCTCATTGCGGAGAACCTTGGGAAATACTGTAAACTAGCGATTTTTCACTAAATTTACATAATTTGTTTGCCTCCAAAATACTTAAACTTATGTCTATGAATCTAATCAAAGTGTTTAATATAACATGATCCTCTGTAATTGTAATCATTTATAAATAATATAAAACAACACTTAGCTTGTAATTTAATTATTTAGCTTCGCCAGCTGCAAATCTAAGTTATTACAAAATATCTGTTGTCCAAAATATCTCAAATCTTTCCTCTTATATCTGAAAGAGGGAAAAATGGAGTTATAAATAAATTGTGCCTAAATAAACTGGAAGGGTCTCTTATCCATATCTTTCCTAGGACAGTAATTCTCATGGTTAAATACCAGTGGGCGAAAAGACAGAGTCATCTTTGTAGGCCATTATATGTAGGATTTCAGCTACAAGCAAGGTTATCTCATTATAGTGTACAGTCATTTCAAAATTACATCACGATCTCTGTACACGCAATTTGTTTGATTCGTTGAAGATTTACAGTCCCCGATCCCCGCTCTTTATGTGAATGTTAGGTTACATTTAGAGCTGTGCTTGCTGCGTGTGTATATAATTTATGGCAGTTCAAAAGCTACGTACTTCCAATACAATAACAGAAATTGAATGATACGCAGTTGTTTAGCATATGATGACTCATTTTTTTATTTCGTGAGGATGCTATCAAACTGTCAAAATTAAAAGTGACATTAGATACTAGGTAAATATCGCTTTTGAAACTGATATCTGGTGCACTTAGCACGACGGTTGTATTGTTCATTGAACTACTTAAAGCTAACACTCACTGGACGCGAGTGAAGGAGGAGGGAAACTTGTAAACTGATCTTTCAAATTACACCTTAGTACTGAATTAGGTCATGAACACACATTAAAAGGACACGTTTCTCGCAGTGTGAAACAAAATGCACTATCAATAAACAGAATTCGTTTAGCTTTTATTTTTAATTAAAATCCTATAAATGTGTATATTTGTTTGTTTTTCGTGTATCTATATTATACTAGTTAAACAACAATGACGTTTTTGATGATATTTTGTTTCGTTTAACGTTATCGAAACAACTGAGGACTGTAGTGTTCATACTTAGTGATATCTACTGCATGTTTATTAAAAAAAAAGTGCAGCTAGTAAAAAAAAAATTATGTTAAATTATCTTGACGTTTCGTATAAATTAAAGAAATTAAAAAAATATATTTAAAAGGATTCTGAAATTTATTTACGTTGTCTTGAATTCTACATAATTAGTAAAGCATTGTAATATTATCAAGAATACACAAAAATGCAGTTCCTGGTTTTACTTACCTATTTATTTTAAAATAACTTTTTAAAGCACATAACGCATGTGAAATTGCATTGGTAATAAATTTTGTATGGTTATAAAATTCTCGGAAACCAAAAATTGAATTCGTTTTTCATAAGGTTAATCTTAATCGATGCATCTTTCAATTGTTAAAATGTATAATATATTCAGTTTATTGTTAATATGCTCAGTTCACTAATTAAACAAAGTTTATAATATGCTTAATGCACTAATTAAACAAAATTTATAATATAATTAATAATTTTTATGAAAATTTGCAGCATTACTGTAAGTATTGAAAATGCATCTGACGTCACATATAGAGATCTTGCTTAGTACAGAAAAATCTTCTTGCTTTTCTGCTTTTAATCATGTGTATAATTTATTATAGGTACCCTAATGGACTGTCTTCTATAATATATGAAAGTATATGTAAAAGAAATACATGGTGATGTCATGTCTGTAATTCTGTAATTAATAAAACATGTATCAGAATCCCTTTCTCTCTCAGATTTGTCTTTTATTTCAAAAATTCATTTGCAAAACACATCTGCACATACTGAGTTTAAGCTTTTGTATGAAATTTATTGAACTGTTGGTGAATAATTAGGCTTTTAAAAAGAAATTTTTCTTAAGATTTTCTTGATTAGTTCAGATTGTGTGCATTCTAGCAGAATTAATCAGATCAGGAAACTTAGATATTCTTTTGACGAATGTGACATGACCTACGTCAGTGAGGTTAGTTAAGGAATAAAGTTCTATATGACAGCTTAAGCAGAAGTGAAAATGTTAAATTTTTCTTCTTGGTGACAAAACTACTGTTCCAGCAGCAAAAATTCCCAGTGGTAATGATGGTTTTATATATATATATATATATATATATATATAAATTGTAGAAAGCTCGCCTAAAAGTTACCAAGAGCTGCTGCTCCAAAAGGTTTAAAACGTTTTCAAAAATTAATACACATGAAAAGCAAATCATTAGACATGTAAAACATAAAATTAAAAAACAGAAAAAGTTAAAAAGTAAGCGGAAAATGGTAAATTAGCCCAATTCGACTTCCAAACAGGCTTTTCAAGGGAAATTTCATTTATTTGAACGTCGAATCAAGCTAACCCCATTACGCGTTTCGCCGAAACAGACAATTGAAACTTTTTCGCTAAAAAAATTTTTTGACAAAGTGTCTTGGAAATTTTAATAGTCTCAATTCTCTGTTCCAATTTCCCGACGCGTCCGCTCAGAATGACACATTAAGGTGTTAAAATATGTTAAACAAAATCAAAAATTCCTAAATCTAGTCTAAAATTAAAATCAAAACGAAAATAAATAGCGATGAGCTATTAGTCCTAAAAATACAAAAACATACGGGCTGGGCCTGCAAGCTAAAAGATTAACAATTTAATTTTAAAATAATAGATTTTAGAAAACTAAGAAAACCTGTAATTAATATAAAATAAAAAATAATTAAGAAAAGAACAAACTCAGTGGGTCTTGCTAAGACCAAGAAAAAGTTTTAACAAAAGAAACAAAAAACTGACCTTTGGCGATGCAAAGCTGTCCCTCTGTAAAACTTGTTGAAAAATGGCTGCTAACTTCTAGCGTCTTATTTTGGATGACGTACGTAGGGGGGAGCGAAGTGCTGTGGGCGTTTAGCCAATGCGAAGTGATTTTCGTTATCTGCAACTCGTCTCCTATTATCGAAGGGGGCCGGAAACCTCGGAAACCGTGTAAAGATCTCAAAAAATGGCGCTTGGCTTGTAGTAGGATGGAAAAAATTTTTTCGAAGTGAAAATGGCAAATTCAGCTAAAACTATAAAAACTTGGCCATTAAAGCATGAGAAAAAGGAAAAAACAGTCATTTGTTAAAAAAGTCGTAATTCTTCAAGCTAGCGGGCGATCAAGCTACTATGAAAAATGAAAAAAGCCCGATTTGTTAATAAAAGCAGTAAAATTGGCCATTACAGAAATTTAAAAATTTAAAAATATGTACATAATAGTATTTAAGATTAAAGTGCCAAAAATTTTTTTGGAGGAAAGAGAATGAATAAACAAGAATTTCCTGTACATTTTTACAATAGATTCTCTGAATTAGCCATCCTTCTTAAACCGTCCGTAGCTTTAGGTATAAAAAATCATTATCTAACTCAAAAAATCTATAAATAGGTAAGGCTAATGCCAGCTTTGGTAAGGGAATTTTTAATTATTTTATGTGGTATTTGGTTACTTTTTAAAATGGTTACGAAGTATAGTATTTCTTCTTGTAAGTGTTCCGCAGTATTGCAAATTCTTTTCATTCTAAGTAGCTGTGAATAAATTGTGTTGATTATGACTCTTTTGGAAATATTTGAATTCCAGTTAGTGAGTTTAAGTGTGGAAAAATTAAATTCTCTTCTTTTATCGTAAACTTTAATAAAATGGAAATCTATAATATGTAAATCAAGGTAGACTACATTATGCTGTTCTGTATTGGTTTTATTAAGTTTTAAGCAAGCAGGGTAGATATTAGCGATCTCTATTTTTTTGTAGTTATTAAATGCTATGACATCATCGATATATCTATAGATGTGCTGGAAAAAGAGACTTTCTTCCGTACTGAGTGAACGTACATAAGTCAGTTCTTTAGTGAACAGGAATAATTCACAAACTGAAGTTGAAAAATTCCCGCCCATAGGTATTCCCTGAACTTGTTTATATATGTAATTGTTAAATTGAATAAAATTATTGAAGAGTACGCTGGTTAGGAATAGCTGCCATTTTTCGTTGCTGAGAATGGTAGAAATTTGTGGAAATAAATCTGGAAGAGCAAGTAAACTTGTAAAAATTTCTTCGAGTGGCAGAGAAGTATAAATTTTTTCAAAGTCGTAGCATTGGATATGTTCTATTTGAAGTGAATTCAGAGTTTTAAGAACTAGTTCATTACTAGAGATCATCCAGTTGCAATGCAAACCCTTAAAATCATAGTTATTGATTAGTTCACGAATCATACGAAGTTTTTGCGCAAAGAGATAATCTATTTCTTTGAGATAACTTTTTGTACTATTAGCTATGAACCTGAATTTAATTGGAGACTTATGAAATTTCTGTAAGGCATAGAGATTTGCAAACCTGTTGTTATATTTCTGGGGTTGTATTTTAAGTCTTTTATGTAGTGCTTTAAATTTATTTAGAAGAATCTGAGTACTGGAAGTTATTTTTTGGTAAGTGCAAGTGTTATTTAACTCTTTATACAGAAGGTTGTAGTAGAAGTGTTGTCAAATAATACTAAAATTGTTGCTTGCTTTGTCAATCTTCGTGATGATAAAGTTATGTTGCAATTTTTGAATGAGATCCTCCAGGCGTTTTTTATTGTGTAAAGATTTGAAATTAGGCGCCTTGAACAGCAAACATTGAAATTCTTTTATAAGTGCAGCTTTCCATTCAAGAAAAGTTGTAGTGGGTAAATTGGATCTTGTACTAGCAATAATAATAAATTTATCAAGATCATTATTGAATTGTTTGAGGCAGACGTGTCTATTAAGACTGAAAGTGGGACGAAATTTGGTGCCAAGTTGCATAAGGTTACGTAATTCAATATTTTCTACAATATTAAGATCTCCTGTGACAATATGTTGGTGGAAAGGATCTACATATTTTTTGTAGATAGGCATATGGCAGTTACATGTGCTATGATCTTTTATAACGTGGTGGTTAATAACTAGTTGACCCAAGGTTTTTTCAAATTTAAAACAGGGTTTAATCTGGAGTAGTTGGTTAGAAAGCAAGTGCTGATATTTTTTAAAAATGCTAGGAATTTTGAACTTATCGTAAGATGGGTGTTTGAACTGAATAGTACAAAAAAGTTTTTTGTGAAAAAAATTACTGTTTTTTAGTTTAAAATTGCAGAAGTCTAAAATAAGATCCTTGACTATTTTGAAGCAATGAGACGGTTGATTTACTGTTTTAATCAGATTCCACAAGGTAGTATTCTTAAAGGTATGAAGAAGTTTAATGGCATTTTTTGCGAAGTCTTGATGTCCAAGGTAGGAATTAAGATTGTGAATAATTAATTTCAGATCTTGTGACGAAAAAAATTTTTTGTTTTTAGCATCACCTCCTCTAGTTCCTCTGTAAGTAGTAGTGCTAAAAAATCTGAATTGTCCATATATAGAGATCTCGTGCTGCCTAGCTTAGTGGTATTACTGAGATATGCATTGAGTCCGTAAGGATAAAGTGACTTATTTTGAAGTATGTAAATCGATTCCTTAAACAGTCGAAGTTTGGTGTTTGGAACAATATCAAGCACGTTAATTTCTATGTGATCAAAATTATGTTGATTATAATGTTCAAGAATAGCTGTAAGTTGATGATCTTTGGTGCTATTATTGTTTTTATTTTTAAATCTTTTGATATGAGATCTATGGTTATTAATTCTGAGGTTGAGAGGGTTTTTTGTTTGACCTATATATGTGAGAGAACACTCTTTACAGGTGATTTGGTAGATGCAATTGTATGTCTTTCAAAGTGATTGTGTTTTACTAGCAGTAGAAGGAAGCGGAGTAGCATTAGCCTTACAGGTTTTTCAAAGCTGGTTGCTTCATTTAATTATTTTTATGTTATTTATCTGAGCCAGTGATTGAAAGTAAAGAGGGAGCTAGCCTACTTTACAGTGTTTTTTGGGAGGAAGACTAACCTATCGTGAAAGTGGAACTGTCAACAGTTCCCGGCAACTTACAAGCTAAAGCTCAAAAACCTGAAAAACTGAATACATCAGAACTTACTGACACTTTTTTGCGCTAATAGCTGCGAAAAAGAAATAATTTATCAAGCAAAGCAGTAATAACAATTTTTGAAAAACCAATTTTGGTCTAGAAAACATCTTGCGCAATATGCTGCAAAATAAGTAAAATATAAAAATTGTAGAAAGCTCGCCTAAAAGTTACCAAGAGCTGCTGCTCCAAAAGGTTTAAAACGTTTTCAAAAATTAATACACATGAAAAGCAAATCATTAGACATGTAAAACAGAAAATTAAAAAACAGAAAAAGTTAAAAAGTAAGCGGAAAATGGTAAATTAGCCCAATTCGACTTCCAAACAGGCTTTTCAAGGGAAATTTCATTTATTTGAACGTCGAATCAAGCTAACCCCATTACGCGTTTCGCCGAAACAGACAATTGAAACGTTTTCGCTAAAAAAAAATTTTTGACAAAGTGTCTTGGAAATTTTAATAGTCTCAATTCTCTGTTCCAATTTCCCGACGCGTCCGCTCAGAATGACACATTAAGGTGTTAAAATATGTTAATCAAAATCAAAAATTCCTAAATCTAGTCTAAAATTAAAATCAAAACGAAAATAAATAGCGATGAGCTATTAGTCCTAAAAATACAAAAACATACGGGCTGGGCCTGCAAGCTAAAAGATTAACAATTTAATTTTAAAATAATAGATTTTAGAAAACTGTAAGAAAACCTGTAATTAATATAAAATAAAAAATAATTAAGAAAAGAACAAACTCAGTGGGTCTTGCTAAGACCAAGAAAAAGTTTTAACAAAAGAAACAAAAAACTGACCTTTGGCGATGCATATATATATACATTTTTTTTTTTTTTTTCAAAACTCTGCTTGCATTGTTGAATTCTTTTTATACTGTCAACAACTGAATTGTGAATGGCAGAACGAAAAAAATTAAGTATGGGCAAATGTGCGTTAAGGGCTACCTATTATCAAATGCGAAAACTATTTATATTATGACAAAGCGAATTATTGCGTGCAAGTAAATAACCCTTCCCAGTCAGGCGTGTAATTTTGTTCAGCCGCGTTAACAATATGGTGGCCACATCTTATGTGCACGCCAGGAAATTGCAGATGCAAAAAGTTTGGAGTTCACGGCATGTCATTTGAAAAATGGGCAATTTGGAAAGAATTTTTTTTTAGCTGTTATAAAAAATTTCAACTTTTACTTAAATATTATTTAATACTAAAATTATTTCGGGGCTGTCAGGAGTAATGATTCAGAATTTTTAATAACGTAAGCACAAAATATCATTTTCGATTATGGTGACTCACTCGACTTGTTTTAGTTTGGTAAATCTTAATTAGGAAGACAACACCTACTCCAAAACTTAGTAGCTAAATAACTACAAATGTAACAACTTAGTATTCTGACTTAATTTAAAATCATATATTAAAATTTGTCTTATCTAATATAGTTTCCTTATCGTCTGCGATCATTAAAGGGGCTAAATTTTCAGTAGTTAAAATCAGTACATTTTTTTACTTCTTAATACGAAGTAAAGTAAGTATTGTAATTCGAAACATTTTGGGTTTCAAATTTCAACGGAAATACGCATTTTGACCGTAAAATTTTGAAATTAATTAAATTAATGAATTTAAATTTACTTATTTTGTCTCTCTTTGTACATACACACACATATAGTATATATCATACAGATATATATGTATATGCATATAATTTATAATAAGAAAACTTTCAATATACCATCTCCAAGGAACACCAATTCAATTTAAAACCATGAATGAAAAAAAATTTCTAATCAGAATTTAAACTGCTATTATAAACATTAATTTCAGTTTCCTTATTTAAAAAAATCTTCTAAAAAAATCTTTTATTTCAAAATACCAAAACCAAAAGTAAATTTTAAGTATTGAAAATGTAGCTATTGTCATTGTTCGCCGATAAATTGACTTATGAAGGGGATAAACAAATCTAACATCAATTAACAGCAACTAAATCAAGATCGTGTTTCATCTTACTTCCGAGTAAGCATCCAATTATTTGTTAGATTCAAACTGTAAGTCACAATTAATACTCAATCCACATAAAGACGCTAGTCCATTTAAGCCAAAAAGAAGCTTCGTAAACAAAATAACAAATAATCTTAAAATTAAAGTTTCTCATTAAGAACACAATTAATCTGAACGAGATGCTTACTTTAGAAGATATATACCCTACACTCTCATTTTCAAACTCAAAACGGAAGTAAACATATTAGAACATTAAAGTTAATTAAAAACAATACAATCTTAAAAACTGAAGTTTAAAACAATAAAAAATGTGATAGCAAACTTCTAATTTTAATTCGCTATAAACCCTTTTATTTTCGATTTAATTTGGGGACTTAATCTCTCTATCTTAAAAATAGTGCTATAAGTTTAAACTGCGTCATTCAAATGAATCATGCGATCCTCCATAACGCTTAATGCGAATACTTTTTGTCCAATCGAATAATTGTTAATCAAAACTTTTTCTATCTCGAACTCAAACTTTTGACTTCCTCCCTTCTTCCTCTGAATTGCTGCGACACTTTTTCGCTTCAACTTCTGTGCTGCGTAGATGCTTTGCTATTCTCGCTTCTATCGCCCTATTATCAAAAATGTAAATGTTCTGGAAATAGGTACGATTGGTGAGCCATGTGAATTGTGGCAACAAATGTAAATTCAAATAAAAAAGGAAATTAATCCGGCTCGACTTATTTCTCTTTAATATGGATCGAGTATCTAAGCTAAACAACATTGCTACGCTTCAACATCTCAGTGCTCTTGCATCAGTGCTTCCAAAATTGTGATATCATTTTACACACGCAGAGTGTGTGTGTGCTTAATACCCTGCCTTTAGTTTAGCAATCACTCGTCATAGATATGCATTTCCAGTTACAGAAGTGTTTTAAAATAAATATTCATGTTTTGACAATTTCAGATTAAAAATAGTAATAATAAAACTAAAAAACATCTGAAAGCTTTTAGATTTTGCATTACGACCAAAGGGGCGTTTTTTTTAACGTTAACGTTTTGTATGTTACCTTTATTTATTAAATATCATGTTCTTTGCACTTAAACCATAAAATTCAATTCAACGGCAATAAAATGAGCATATTTTTAGATTTGCCTATACACAGTCTAGCGCGCTTGAGATAATTTTTTTGTCCCCCCGGTACAGTGCTGCCATTACTCGCTTTAAAATCGTTGAGTTTGTTAATCAAAAATTCGTTAAAGTGTGACGAAATCGACAATAAAACATATTCTAAATTCCAAATTAGAGCTTCCAAATGCCCGTATTCGGTGAAGGATTACGTTTTTCAAAACTGGATGCCTCTAAAACCGTTGTTTTATCACAGTGCGAGACACATACATACAATTTCGCATATTCTTCATCATTTAATTTCTTTAAATATAGCACAGGGCGATAATATTTGGTGGCAACAATTTGAAAAATGAACCGACATTTATAGTGAATCAACGCAAATTAGCAAAATGAAATTAATAGCCCTTCTGGGCTAACGCCCTTTGGGCTAATAATTTTGAACAAATAACGAAATCTAACTTCTAATGTGGTCTCTACGTTCTTTTATTTATATTTGGGAAATTTTTATACTCGTTATGGGGAAAAAAAAAAAATACAAGGAGTTTGACTCCCATACGACGAAAATTGACCGGGAAATTTAATTTCAAAATTTACAGTTCTCATGTCATTTTAACTTGTCTCGAAGGTTAATTTAGCCTTAATTAAGTTTAAATAAACTGAGAAAACAAATTTAATTAAAGTGCAGCAAAACATGGGCATAATTTAATAGGCGTACAAGGAAGTTATGTAATGCCTACATAAAATTTTTCTATTTCTATTTTTTTTTTTTTATTTATTTATTTATTTATTTTATCCACGGCAAAACATTGCATTCGAATGTAATATTTCAATAATAAAGAACTTTCGTAATATACATGTAATATGATATCACTATTTGCACTCTTTAATGTTTAGCATTATTTTATTCTCATTTGGAACGTCCCTAAAAAAGGGTTAATTTCCGTAAAAATTAAAGAACAGTTCTCAGTTTATAGCATATTTTGTTAATTTCTTTGAAATTTTATTGAGTATTTGATTTTTAAAAAGAAAAAGTCGTACGTGTTCTCTTCAGTTTGAAACAGAGTAAATAGGAAGATGATCACGAGTGCAACTAGTATATAATGCGTCTCAAGTGCAGAAAGAAATAGTTTTATAATTTAGGAAGATTGTAATTGTAGTATATTTTAAAATTTAATCAAATAGAGTCTATTAGGAAAAAAAGTGATATCGAGTAAAAAAAAAAAAAACTGAAAGAAAAAAAAAAAAAAAAAATTGAATTTTTAACTAAATTTTCTTTTAATTTTTGGAGGTGAAAAACTGTAAAATAATTAATGAGGGCTTTTCATTTTAGTTCCAGTGGAATACTTAATTTCGAACAGAATGAATCTTAACTAAGAAAAATAAGGATAATGAGATAAATATCATTTTACTTATACATTTAAAACTTGCTTTTATCGCGACAAATGCAAGTGTAACATATTATCTGGATAATTTTTGGATGGAGATTTATGCAAAAATTTTTCTAAAGAAAAGGCGAGAAATAAGCGTAAGGGGGGGGAATAAATAAAAAGGATTACTCATTGATTACAGCCAGTCAATAGATGAAGCGGACAATATATCTGTAGCGGGGAAAGGGCTAAATATTAAATCAATGCAGCTTTAAAATTCAACACGCACAGTGTGCCTATATTCAAAGTTCACTTTTTCCAAGCTCTTTGCAGCGGTAAGTATTCATTAGAAAGCTATGCAATTTTAGGAGCATCTTTGTGAAACAATGGAAAATAAATTAATAAAAAAGTTCTAATTTCACCTGTAAGAGGGTGTTTTCTAATGCTAAATGTAGCGTATGTGCTCATTTCCGCAACTACGTGACCATTCTGCTTGCTCATTATGGCACGTAATTACAGTTGACATGAGTACTTATTAAACACCTTCAGGAGAACTATTTGCGTAATTGTTTTTTATTTTATTATTATGTTAAATATACAAGAATCTGCTTTTTTGGTGAAATTCTTTTATCAAGATGGTGATTCTGCATCAGAGGCTTCGTGTAGATTTTTATTTTTGAAGATGTTTCTAAAAGGTCTAACCTTTAGAAGATAATGAATGATATCGAAAACGATATCGAAATTTGAAGAAGCACGATCATTGTCCCTTCAGACTGGAGACCATCAGTTAAGCCAGCTGTACCGCCGTTACGACTTTTCAGCTTTATTGCTTAACTGATGGAACCATCTACCATCTTGCTTCCAACCATGTTATGTTCAGATTTTCTGTGGTGGGGAGTTGAAGATGATATCCTTAAGTAAATAACACTTCCACACACAAAACATTTAATGAATAATAATAGAAAAGCTACACATTTGAATTAAATAGCAGTACCATTGCGCGTTCTCGCGTTGGTTAGATACAAATACAGTTCTGCATGACTTTAAGTATTTAAATAGCTACTCAGCGACTACTCGCGCTTGCTATTTTAAAAGAGCTCCTTTGTTACCACCTACGCCTGGAATCAACATCTATCTATCTTTTGCTTTCGCTGTCGGCGCATACGTGATGCCCTCTGGTGGCTGTGTTGAACTAACGGATACCTCAGCTCGGTGATACTGACTGTGTTTTCGCTCTCAAAAACACGGATCAGCACACTGGTATATCAAGATGACCTTGCATTTTAAGACATTTTATGACATCTGTGCGTAAGGACAGAATAAAAGACTCTTTTCCTGCAAAACAATTATAAAACTGCTTTAAAACGAATTCTGAAGAGAATTTTTCGTGGCGTCTGTACGAACGTATGTACTTACGTATGTACGTACGTATCTCGCATAACTCAAAAACGAGTATCCTCAGAACGTTGAAATTTTGTATATAGGACTGCTATAACATGTAGATGTGCACCTCGTATTTTGGTTGCAATCGGCCGCCTGTTACCCGGCTCAGAAATCTCAGTTTCTTTACTCTTATATGTTTGTAAATTGTACGCTTTTTTGCTTTAAAAATGATTATTCTTATCTTCCGGTTAAGGTTTTTATGCCTTTAGTAAATCTGTATGCAATATTTTGAGAATTATCAACGATTTTTAAGTTGTTTAAGTGCCGCTAAGCCTAATAATTTTTTTGATGGTGGTCATTGCTTGTTTACATTTGAAATAGCAGAATAGTGGATTTCTTGCCAATCTAGAGAAAGTAAGCTTCGCAACAACAAAGATAACGCCTTCATTTATTATTGCGAATTAAATCATGCTTAATCCTTTCTGGAATTTTTTCGAGGAAATAAGTGTTTAAGATTTACTTCGTAATTTTTAATACAGATATTTTGATCTTTTATGTATTTTTGTCTTGTCGCAAAGTGAGAACTGAATTAATGAATGAGAAAAACTCAATCGTCTGTGAAAAACTGTTTCTTTTTTGTTTTGTTTGCTTAATTTCTTTTATACATCGTTCTAGCTTAATTATAGTATTTGAGAAGAACATGTGGCAACGATTAGACAATTCTTTAAATGATATAAATTTTGTGCATTCTGACTTATAATATGAGATATAAAATATTTTTAATTTCTCCGCGCCATTTGGCTTCTGAGTTAAAAAATGGCGTGGATGAAATGTGAGTTTCTCTCTTGTGACGACGACTGCTCTTCTTGATTTTTGGTAAATATTATTTTTGCTTGTTCTTTTCGATATAACTAGTAATAGCGAACCACTAGATAGAGGAAAAATTCCTTGGTATGCGATTCAGCGATTATGATAGCTATAATGATTCTACTTATTCGAATTATTCACGAAAATCGACTACATCCAAAGAGATGCCTGTAATTTCTTCAGATGACCCGGTGCTTCAAAGTATAATTGCTAATTCAAAGTAAAATCGACTACATCCAAAGAGATGCCTGTAATTTCTTCAGATGACCCGGTGCTTCAAAGTATAATTGCTACTTTAATTTCTACTAAGAAAAGTAACTCCCAGAGAAAAGAAAAGAAAACAGCAGGAAGTCCTAAGAAAATACTAAGATAATACTAAGAAATTCAAACCCTCCTCCCTTCAAATTTTGAAGCAGTAGTTAACAAACACAGAAACGTTTTTCCTAATTTAACAGAAGCTCTCTCACAAGAATATCTTAATACTCAGCTTCCGACTAACTCAAAAGATCTCTCACTCAAATTAGAAAACGAAATCGTCGATAAATTAAACTGTATTGAGTCTATGAAGACATTAACTTCCCCACTAGCGATAGAAATGCGTTCAAAGTTACAAGAAGAAATTCAACAAAATCAGTGCATTTTAGCAAGCGTTCAGAACACCCCGAAGCTCGCAAATTCTAAAACAGATGATAAAACAATAAACCAGAAGGCTTGGCAAACTCCAAAGAAAACAGCGAAAAATTCCGAGTCTATCCCACCACCAGATATTCCACAAAATAACAGATTTTAAACTCTTAAAGAAAATAACGAAGCTATGGAAGTTACAGATGAAACGCAGGTGACTACAACACAGACTAACACAGAAAATAAAACGAAAATTCCCCTATTAGGTCATTCCAGAAAACGATGTTGATTGGCCTGAAATAGACAAAATGCTCAGAGAAATATGTAAAAACGAATTTGAAGTTACAATCAGAGCCAGACAGATTTTCCTTTACAATTGATTATAAAGCTACAAGCTACAGTTGATAAATTCCGGAAAGCACAAATTAGTTTTCATACGTACCAAATTTCCTCAGCCTCTTCAATTAAAGTTATACTTAAGAATATCCCAAGATCCTACACAAGAAGGAAGTAATTCACACAGACTTAGAACGCAGAAGCTTCCCTATAATTGAAGTAAAGCAATTCACGAAGAAAGCAGAAGACCAAGTTATCCGTTTACCTATATTTTTCCTTGAACTAAAAAGAAATTCTGCAGGAGAGAAAATTCATCAATTAAACAATATATTCGGATTCGATATCACAATAGAAAAATATCAGCCCAGAAAACGCCCGATTCAATGTTTCAATTGCCAGGAGCTCGGGCACTCCCAAAATAACTTCTTTAAAAAGGTCAGGTGCTGTAAGTACGGATAAAATCACAGATCCAATACCTGTAAATTAAAACCAGATGAAAAACCAACTTGCATTTACTGTCACGAAAATCACGTTTCTTCTTATCGTGGTTGTAAGGTATACAGAAAAAGATTCAATCATTTAGAGAAGATAGAAAAACCACAAGAAATTCCCACTGAAGATGAATTCAAGCTTCAGGCCAAACTAATCAAGAAATGCCTAAACACCTTTACAGTGACAAAGTAAGGCAGAAAAACCCGCAGGAAAAATTAGAGGAAATCATTAACATTTTCAAAGATCAGAAAACCCTTTATCTCATGAAATCAATAACCACAATAGTTCAGAGAATTAAATCAGCTAAACCAAATATGCAGAAACTTTGCCTAGCTTTTCAAGCCATTGAGATGATTTTGAACTTTGCAGATCAAGATTAATTCGCAGCTTCTCTCAAGACAAGCATAACCGAGCGGCAGAAATCCTCAAGCTGCAGATCCTCACATCGTGGGACCACGTTTACTTCTCTTCTAGAGACGCAGCACTAGATGCAAAAAGTACGTTCGATCTTACTGGATTCAACTCATCATTAAAGACACCGGTGCTACTTTGGTAGACGGTTGCACGGATTTCGGCAATTTTTCTTTTGGCGAGTAATATGACTAATGGTAAACCCATTGCTGGATATGTTATTTATGGTAACCGATACTTTGTTGTCATTTTACAGTCAAAAGTCGTTAATCCGGACTCGTCGGGACTTCGGCGATTCCGGATTATCGATTTTTCCGGATTATAGATCATCAGTTTAAATCTGGTAAGACGGCATGCAGAAATTATAAATTAAAAATATGAAACCGTAATTTATGAAATAACGAGCAATTATGATCTAAGGGGTATCTAAATTTACAAAAAAGCTTAATATTTATTTGTTTACTTTATTAAACATTTCTTTCAAAGCGCACGTGCGTAAAGTATACATTACGCATAGTCGAAATTAGAAAATTGCAACCAGAAAACTATTTGATTCGTATTCGTGATATTTATAATGACGAGGAATTTGATTTAAATCATATCAAAGACGGAGTACATCCAGATGAAATACTACATTATAAGCCGAATAAAATAAAAACATCTGCCCTGAAGATAAGGATAGTGCTGACAGATCAACTTCCAGTTCATTGCGCGCCGCGAAGTCCGCCCTCCCCGCGCAGAGCAGCATGAAATTCATAAACGGATTTCGGAATGGTTAGAGAAACAAAGCAGCCTTTATCCATTTCTTGCAGCAATTCCACTTTTTGTTTGATGGACATCGAAACATGCTTTTCCTTTGAAGAAATTCCATTTCGCATAATCGAAAATTCCATTTCACATAATCGAAAGTTCCAACTTACTTTTATAAAATTGCTCTAACAGTCTGCAAAAAATAATAAGCTGGTTCCAATTCGAAGATTAAGGAACAACGCAATCTGCACCATTAAGTGAAATAGATAATTAGATAATTTTAGCTTAGCTTATACAGTCCGTTATACATTAAACGAGCATACGTAAACGTATTATGCGCATGCGTAAATGTATTACGCGCGCGTTGACGCATGCGCAGAAAGTTTGTAGTTTTAAGGTCCGGATTATGGGTGTTCGGATTAACGACTTTTGACTGTATTAAAAAATAGTGCGTTTTATTATGCATAAATTCCGTGTTTTAAATATTATTTATGGCTTCTAAATATTAAAAATCAATTAAATTTTGCATTTTTATTTGAAATAAAAATTATGTTGTTTATAATATTTTATGTTGTGGATGATGTAATCAATGACGTCACCTTACTTAAAAAGTAATTGGTTTTATTAGTATCTATAAATTTAATCTAATGTTTTAAACATTATTTATGGCTGTTAAATATTAAAATACAATTTAATTTTGCATTTGTTTTAAAAATGATTTTATTATGAATGATTATTTAAATAATTTTAATTCTATGCGTGATGTAATCAGCTCCTTGATTGGTTACTGAATATTTGTGCATTACCGCGCCATTTTAAAATTTTATTATTCATCTCTTCGAATTCCTCAGATTTCAAATGGAATGGATATGTTCGTTTCGAAGATGAATGTTGTTGTTGGTAATTACCAAGAATTATTGGTATCAGAATAAAAAAATTGCCCTTTGAGACCTTTATTTTGGCCAACCTGGCATCCCTAATCAAAGATTTATTTATAAATTTTTAATAGCGTCAGAGGAAATTTATTTTAAATTTTTGGAGAAAACCTCGCTAATTGCTTCTTCAATGAAGTGCGAGAGATGTGGATCACAGATGAAGATTGTTAGAAGACCCCCCTTTTTTTTGGTGGTACACTGTAAAAAAAAATCTGTAAAGTTACTAAGAAAACTCATGGAAACTGGGATGCCATGGGTTATTTGAGTAACAGAAACAGGTGTTTTCTTTGTAACATTACAAGAGTTTTGCCTGTAATGGTTACAGATCTTTTTCTTGTAATATCACAGCATATAGTTATGTAAGTAGAACATATTTTTCTCATGTAAATTCCCAAACGATATATCTGTAATGGTTACAGATTATTTGCGTGTAATATTACAGCAAATAATTATGTAAAAAGAACATGTTTTTCTCATGTAAAATCCCAAACGATATATCTGTAATGGTTACAGATTATTTGCGTGTAATATTACAGCAAATAATTATGTAGAAAGAACATGTTTTTCTCATGTAAAATCTCAACAGATATATCTGTAACCGTTACAGGTTATTTACTTGTATTATTATAGCAAGTTATTATGCGAGTAGAAGATACTTTTCTTACGTAAAATTCCAATGGTTGTATCTGTAAAGGTTTCAGATTATTTCCTCCTAATATCCCATTAAGTAATTATGTGTGTAGAATATATTTTTCATAGATAATACTAAAGGATATGTTTATAAAAGTAGTAGATTTTTTTTTGTCTAAAATGATGCTTATTATAATAAAATATATTGAAATCAAGATGTTTTGAGTAAAACAATATCTTCATGTGTATATCATTATACAGATATATGCAAGTGAAGCATAATAGTATGGCTTTTTAAATTAGTCAATTTGACCTCAGAATAGCATTAATTTAAAAGATGTGCTTTCAACAGCAATGTTCTTTTTTTCAAAAAGTAACATTAGTCTGTTGCAGAGTATTTTTGTTTTATGAAGAGAAACTTATGTCTGATATTATTGAAAGGCCTTTCATATTATCATTTTGATTAATTTAAAAGTTCAAATTGATATGCTACTCCTTATATTTGCCCTGTAAAATAGCTGAAAAAAATAGTATGTTTTATTTGCATGTTAGTGTCAGTTAATAAGATATGTTCTAGAACTTTCTTTTTAGTAATTTTAGCTAAAATAGACACATGTTGCTTTAGATTTAACTTATATGAGTAAACGTGTTGCATGTTGATATGATCATATTATTACAGTAAAAGACATTTTGTGAAATATTTCTATGAAGAACTCAGAACAGCTGTTCTTCATATTTCAAAAATATATTCTCTCCTTCTAAAAAATGACATTTTCAGTAAATTAAAGAATTCAACATAGCAATGAACTTCATTTCGTTACTACAAGGAATTCAAATTTTGTTCATACGCTTGAATTACAACGTCTAACTAATTTTTTTATTCTTATCTGCACTCAGTGTTTGTCAACAGTCTGCTATTGTTTGAAATAATGCATAACTTTTTACTTACCTTCAAATAATTTCCTTTGCATTAACAGATAGAAGTCTTTCATTAAAAACCTAATGTCATGCTTTTTGAATAAGCATAAAACTTTGCCAACTGACCTTAATTTTTAAAGCCTTGTTTCCCTTAAAATTCTTAATACAATTATGCCTTTAAGAAATTTATTTCTAAAATTAATACTTCAGTTTAGCTTAAAATTTAATGCATTTTAATTTTACCTATAATTTTTTACAAACATAATATGTAATAAATCTAAGCTTAATATTTACCATTTCGAAAGTGATACTAAAAAAGTATTCCTAGATATTATGAATTTCGAGATTCGCATACAAAATTGTGAAATAAACATGTGACAACAGAAAACAAACTTTATGCTCTCTCTATATTACAGCATGTTAATTAAGAAGTTTATTGAATTTATAATTTTATTGTGAAACACTGTGAAGCAAATAATATGCTAATTAAAATACAGAAGTAAAAATAATTTATTACTTAATTCATAAACTTTACATAAAACCTGAAAAAAAGAATTAATTAATAAA
This sequence comes from Stegodyphus dumicola, assembly GCF_044657685.1. Classification (NCBI taxonomy): domain Eukaryota; kingdom Metazoa; phylum Arthropoda; class Arachnida; order Araneae; family Eresidae; genus Stegodyphus; species Stegodyphus dumicola. The sequence continues at coordinate 81,110,957 of NC_140768.1, read as the reverse complement.
TCACATAATTTAATAAACATTTCATAAAAATCTGTTTCGACTGCTTGGAAAAAATGAATGGTTTTTCTCCTCTTTGTAAACCATGTCTCCTAAATAAAGAAAAAAACATTTCTTTTAAAATCATAATCATGCTCTTAAAAAGCTTATAAAAATTATTTTAATAGATGTTTTAAACATGTGCTTATATAACACTTTTAATCATATTTCTTTATAATATCTTAATTAATTAAGAACAGCTTAAATTCTTTAAAAAATTGGATTACAGTGAACCGTCTCATTACGACAAGCTACCTCAGTCAATCACTTTTTTAATTTAATCAGCATCCCTCATAAAATAACTAATTAGTAAACATAACTTCGCTAGGATGCCCACTATCATTTAAAGATCAAAATTTTCAGGAATCACGAAGCTTAGAGAAGGTTCATTGTACAAAAACAGCCAATATTCAAATATTTTCATAAATGAAGCTACCATAGTTATTAAATATAATATACAGTATACTTATATTCAGAATTCAGAACTTGAATAAAATTCTCGAACTGTTTTAGCATTCGAAAAATATAATATTTATTACCTTAAATTTCTAAAACAATATTACATATTCGTCCAAAGGAATCACTGGGACTCGGACAACATTTTCCCCCTAGCTTTCTTTTAGCACAGGATTCTGAATATGTTTTAAAGATTTAGGTAATGTTTGTCTTCCTTAAGGCGCTCACAAAACAAGTTACCCTAAATGTTTTGTCCGCATAGTGGTCATTTTCATCTTACTAACTGATTTGCTAGTGGATTTTGGATGCATGGCCTATCATTGATGAAACAATAATAGTGAACAGCTTCAAGAAAATGGGGATATCTAATGCTCTTGATGCCATATTCCCACTTATTTTTACTAATTTTATCTTCCGAAAATTAAGAGGGAAAAATTAAACGAATAATTTAATTTCCAAAGGACACAGTCACAGTAGGAATATAACAAATGAAAAGTAATCATGGATAAACTACTACTATCACAATATTATTTATTTAAAAGAAACCTCTATTTCAATAAGAATACACATAATTGCAACATCTAATAAGTTATCTCATTTCTTCTTTATAATTTAAACTTCTGTCATTCTCATTGTTGTTCTTGCAAATCCTTAGGCCTCAGATCATACATAAATAATTAGAGAAGGTTGTGGTCCGATGCTTCCTAGGGTGAACATTCAGCTGATATGGCAAAATTGCACAGTGAATGGCAGTTGGTATTTGCTTTCACTATCATAGATCATTGTTTGTATTAGGCTGACATAATATTGAACAGTTAGAAGAGAAAGATTCAACGGGGCCTTAAGTGTGCAAAAGTTTGCCTTTGTTAGTATGACGAAAACAATCATTATGTTGATAAATCCATTTTAAAATCTTGGAATATTCATTTTCTGAATGCATTAAAAGGGGGAAAATTATGTAAATATTTTTTTAATTTTCAGAATCTGGTTCTAAAGCTGGGTGGGGTGGAATATGCAACGCAATACGATAATTCTGAAGATCATTGCTCGTGGCAGTACGGTGATAACTAAACGGTAATAACTTGCATGCTGTAGAAAAAGACACAAATTGCAGTTCCAGATGCATTAAATGCTTTGAGGTCTAGGGAGTAGCAATGGGCAATACTAAGAGTGAAATTCAATGTATAGGGAAGTAGGAATGAAAATTACTTTTATTAGATAACTTAAATGGTTATGTTACTAAGCGTTCTTATTGAAATGTAGGTTTCTTTTAAATAATAATACTATGATAGTTACCAGTAGTTCATTCATGAATATTTTTGATTGGTTATGATCTTATTGTAATCACATCCTTCAAAATTAAATTGATTGCTTAATTTCCCCCTTGATTTTCATACTATAATATAAAAGGAGGAAAATAATCTGGAAGTAAACATAACTCCTCTTTCTCTCTCTATATATAGACATGTATCTTCGTGTGCAACTAAGCAAAACAAATGTGACTTTTTCTTCTTTAAAAAAATTGTGTAAATAAATAGAATTAAGTTCATTTCAAAGACTTATGACACATGAAATATACATGATCAAAATAAATTAGAAAATTAAGTTCAAATAAATTTTAAGCTAAATTACGTGTTGCAATGTAAGTTGCAATAATTCAGTTGTAATAATTAATACTAACAAAACCAAACATCATATTCCCATTCTTCAAAGTATAAAAATTCTTCTGCAAAACTGAAAAAATGACCAATACTTTGGCTTATTTGATAACTTTCAAATTCACTCCTTTGTTTGCATTTAGAATTTATAACTTTAATTTTCCACAGAAATTTGTTTTTGATTTTAAAAAATTTCACTGGCATAATTTCATTCACTTCAGCATATATTAATAGATGCAGAAGGTTTTTGTACCTTACATAATTTTAAATCTTATGTAAACTAACGTAATTAATAACAAAATCAAAACATAGATCAGAAACAGCATAAAATTTAATTAATAATTACTACTAGTGTCACACAAAATGCTATGAAATTAATTAATAAAATAAGAATGAGATAAAATATATAGAATTAATATTCCACATGTGTGAAGTTTGGAAGTTTCACGTTAAATATTTTTTTTTAATTAAGTATTTTTAAAAATGACCCCTTAAAGCATGGGACCTTTCGTAATTAGAACTTGCAAATCTGCTTCGCTAGTCTTTCATAACATTGCTTTTCTTTTATTAACAAGAAATATTGCATTCAGTTATTTAATTTAAGATATCAAAAATAATGCTACTGAAAGGCATGAATACTTACTTAAATTTGAAATTAATTTGGTTGACTTAAAATAATATTTAAAAAAATAAATCTTCATATATAGGTCTAAAAATCAGACCTTATTAATTTTCTTTTATTTGAACGATATCTGAATTCTGCCTTATTTTGGACTAGTAAATCATTGGGCAATTAAATGCCAAGCTATAAGAGAACGGTACTATTCCGTTTTGAGGACCGTAAAAAATTGCAGCGAAAATGTATGAGCAAAATCGCCAAATCTAGCAAACGCGCCCATTTAACAGCGCGCCAAATCTAGCGTACGCGCTGATTTCAGATTGCGTAAGTTTATATAGTTCTATATTTCTTCAGAAGCCATTGAAATACTAGGTTAATTTTTAAATCCTTTTTTGATTTTAAATCCTTTTTTAATATCCTAAGGATTTAACAATTTGGGAATTGCCCATGACGAAAAGTCGGCAATAGAATTTTGGGTAAAGTGCAGAATCATCCACTGTTTGACGCGTTTTTAAGAATTACACATACTCGGTATCCATGTGCACATCGACTTATTTTCACTTTAAAAAATAATCCCAGAATTGCACAAAAATGGCACTGCGCACACCCTTGATTTTATTTATGTACACATCGACTTATTTTCACTTAAAAAGTAAAAGAAAATTGACAAAAATCCAATTGTTTTTACCCTTGTAAAAAGCGGCAAACAAATAAGTGGACGATTCTGCACTTTACCGAGAATATTTTCAAAGAAAAGGCGTCATTCATTATGGAAAATTACGTTTGAACAACCAACGAAATGAAATTATGCTTTAGCGATAAGTCGGTAGCGAAACAGCGATGCAGGCATCCATTCAGTTATGTTTAGCAATTTTTATATAAATTATAATAATGATCTGAAATAGTTATTTACTCTTATGCTTCCATTCCGTCATGTTTAGCCTTTTTCATATAAATTAAAAAATAAAAACTATTATATTAAATTTTAACCCTTTCATATAAATTAAAACATCAATCATAGATTGTTATCTACTATTATACTTCCTTTCTTGCCGCAATTATTAGGGTTGCCGCAATTATTTTTGGCAGCATTGGCATCAACAATAGTTTGGCGATTTTTTACGGCCCTCGAAACCGAATAGTACAAGAGAACTAATGTAGTTTACAAATGCACTGAATTTTATTTCCGGTATTAACTTTCAAAGAAAGTAAAATTTTCTGCATATTTGCATCATTTGGATTGATAGAATATGGCAAAGCATGCAAAGGCTATCAGCCTAAAGGAAAGTATATATTCATAGGCGGTTTTGTAAGGAAAAGTAGCTTGCATTTCCATTTATTCATGTGTATATATATATATATATTGTTAATGCTAAAATCAATGCTTCATTAAAAATTCATTATTATTTTATTTTTAATACAACATACAGATACAGAATTGTTTTAAATTCCAATAAACAATAATAATTTATTTTTAAGAAAACTTATTTTATGATTTATATATTATATTACATGAATAAGATAAACATTTGTCAAGAAATGTATTAAACTTGTATTAGCAGATTCATGCTATCCTAGTAACAAGACTATCATACTTCAAAACTGTATTAAAACTGGGCAAAATAAAATCAACATAAATTCTACATTAAATGTTTAAAAGCTTATAAGTATGCAATGGTAGTTATATATACAATATAATATATGTTGTCATTTATAAAATATTAATGAAATGATATTTTTGGAAATAATGCACAAAATTTTAGTTTTGTTTTATAATTAGTTTAACGAATTGTTAGAAAAATATTTTAGGTCATTTCCACTTTTCCCCTGTTGATATTGGTATATTAAAATATATGGAATAATTAAGTTGCATCTAGTTAGTAAAACAAAACATTACGAAAAGTATGATACGGCATATTTTTAATCAATATAATTACTTCATTTTGGAATTATAATATTTTCGTAAGAAATTAATACCACTGAAAAAAATATTATTACACTAAATGAATAAACGAGATTCTCGACCGCGTTGTTCAAGTTTTTGTAATTTTACTTCATAACACACTCGTACATAAACATATTAGACTGAATTATAAACCAGGTATAACTAATTAGATAATCCTAGAAAAAGAATAAACTAAACCTAGTAAGCAAAAAAATATATACATTACATTCAGAATTCTAAATGTTTATATAAACGTTTCTCGCAAGGCCTGCCGGGAAAAAGATGTCAAACGTTCTTTGGTCAGACGATTGGAAAAGAACGCTAAAATGATTAGTTTTGTTTTCAACAACCACATTACCATTTCAATTATATACCACAAACAGTGATTAAATTTTGGAATAATTAGTTTTAAATAATAATAAGGGCAGTTGAAGGCGTAATCTATCGGATGCACAATGACAAAATACTACTATTAGATCTGCATTTGGAATAAATATTTTGCACTCTTTCAACTCATTAGACATTACGAACACTGATATTAATTAATCGCAAAGCTTAAACGTTTAAATACTTACTCACTACATATAACAATGCAAAGTGCATGAGAATAATCTGCATAAAATGAACAAAAAATATTTCAAGTAGTAATTGTAAACATTTTCTTACTTACCTGCGCTATACAACCAACATGCATTCAGCCATGTTTTTTTCTGCAACTAGCTTTCAAACACTTTTCTCCTGATTGGCTAATTTCCAGTCAGTCACGTGATTCTTCCGCGCGGCTACTGAAACATTATCTGTAATGTTACAAGCAAATCTGCTGTTACCGCTACAGTTTGCTTTCAACCTGTTACCATTACAGGAAATTCTTCTGTAACTTTTTGATTTCTGTAACTTTACAAAACTTTTGCCTGTAAAGAGCGAACTTTTTTTTTACAGTGTACTAATCAATATACGACAGGTAAAATACTTTAAAAAAATGTAAGTACAGAATTTTCTTTTACTTTATAATTGTATACTTCAATTTTTATTAAAAAATTAATACAATGTTTTCAAAAATTCCTGAGATATTTATTGCCACATATGTTTTAATGGTAAATAATTATATCCTATAAAACTTATTTTAAAGGATTTGAATTTGAGTAATTGAAAAATTTTTATTCTTTTAAACGTTGGTATGATGTTTCTAATTCAATATTCAATTTAAGTAATACTTTAATCCAGTTAAATGTTGGCGCAATGTTTTTATAGCGGTGTTTTTATTCTATTATATGAAAGTAATAATTTAACCTTACTTTAGCATTTTATACTCTTAATAAATGTATTTATTTACATTTGCCAGCCATCTTAAAAAACAACGTTTTCAACAAAAAATTAATCCATTATTTTTAACGATATTTATTTTATTTTTTATTTTTTTTTTTAAGTTTCGAATACTTTACTATATGCGTAAAATACGTAAAAACAGCATTTTTCAGGATGGCTGATGACTGTAAAAACCGCGCCAACAATTGCGCCAATGTAAATCGCCAAAAATCCGTGGAACCGTCTACCAAAGTAGCACCAAAACACCCTACTTATAATACATTGGTAAAAGGCCGCACTAGGCCGATTGCCTCTTAATTGTGTTATGACATAGCTATAATATGAACGAAATATAATACTGTTAAGTGAACCTAGCGACAGAGTGTCGCTATGGTATGGTACAAATATAGTGTATTTTAAAGAGTGCATTTATTGCGGTTTATGCGCTGTCGACGAAGTAGATTTAATTCAATCCAATAAGTTTAAATGAAATGCAAGAAAAAATGCGTATAATTTAATATTCCTTATAAGGAAGTCATGTGGTGTACACATCAGATTTTTTATTTCATTCTTCTGGGATTTATAAAAAGGAAATTGTTAAATTATTAACTCCCGACGGCATTAAGATGGCAATTAGGGAAGCCCCAGTTACAGAGCTAGATGGTCATTCTCATCCTCCATTTTATTTGTTAGCCATGTCTCTGGCGAAATGCCTAATTGTAGTATTCGGTTACCTTTTAGTGTAAGCATATAATTGCCTAAGAGGTGGAAAAAAGCAATTTAATGCCAGCTCCAAGTCATTAAAAGTATTCATATAATAGTATGATATATAATTTGGAAAAATGCGATTCAGTGTGAGCTTGATGTGGGACGAAAAATGATGGTTGAGTCTTTTGAGGAGGTTAATTCTTTCCCAAACATGCATAAATAGTTATAAAACTTTATATGATTAAAAAAGCGGAAGTTTTTACTTTAAAAAAAAAATCAGCTCTTGATATTTCGCTGAAAACGCACTTATACCAGGCAGCCAATTTTAAATCACATCATTGTTATTATTTGTTGTTGGTGGTAGTGTCTAAACATTATAGAAAACAACGATAATTACACCAGAAAAATTTGCTTTTCTGAAGTAATGTAATTTGCAAGTTCATTCTATTATTCAAAAAATCAGATGACTTTCAGTGAGTGTACTGATGTAAAGAAATGTCATAAAAGTATATTTTGGGATATAAGCATACATATTAATAATGATTAATATGAATCAAATTATAAAAATATGAATCTTGTAAAAAACCTTGCCATTAATTATTTTTTAGCAATAAATGGAGAAATATTCTTCGAAATTCTTTAAACTTCACTCTTATATTAAAAATTACTTTCAGATATTGCCACCTTCATCATATTTTTGTAATATTACTATTGATAGCGAAGTCCTGGATATTTTAGTGGAAGTTCCTATCTTGATTTCTGAATACACACCCAATGCCATCTTTAAATTTAGCAAAATTCATTATGCAGATAATTTTACATTAGTTTTAATTAGTATTTCCAGAAGTTTCATGGGGCCTTTTAATCTTATAATCATCCGAGGTACCATTTACCATAAGAAAGCTGTCTCAACAAGGAGTCTCATCTAAATTTTTTCTTGATGTTAACTCCAAACGAAACTTGAACTTCGCTGTCGAACAAAACTAGCACACATCTGTTTGATTTATTAATTAGATGTTTTAGGATTTCTTTAATATAATTTTTGGAATAATGTTTTATGAAAATAATATTATTTCAAATGTTACTACGTAGTTTTACAATAATAAAAATCTTCTATCTATTGCTGTTTACTTTACGTTCTTATGCAAAGCTGCATACTACCTTTTAAATTTCTGTGTATGTCATACAAACATAATTGCCGCTAACAAGACAGCTAAAGAGCCTTTTCAAATCAGCCTGCGAAACAGAATATCAGATTTCACAATAATTAAACTCCAGCGGCAGCAGGGACTCGAAAGGAACTGAATAGGAAGATGCTAGCCAACTGCATCTTCAAATGACTAATGTTAATTAGGCTTTGGTGAAGTATGTTATTATCATATGTGTAGTTAACAAGAGCTCTTTGCCCATTACAGCCTTGGCTTTCCCCGCACATATTCTTTACTAATAATTGCTTACTATTGTAATTCTCTGTTTCTTTATTCTTAAAACGAAGATTAGTGAACCACAGATCCTATGTTATTGATCCCTGGCCAACAGCTATAAATGAATCTATTGATTTACTGATTTCACAGAATGCTGCATTTAGTTATAATAAATTACAACGGTGCTTTCAGTAATTAGCAGTACAAAATAAAAATTCCCATTAAGAATAAGACAGAGAGTGACTATTTTGTCAAAACTATTGGGTGTAAGTGACAAAGATGATTGATAGTTTTAACGATGTTTGTATAACGATTTCAGCTAATTTTGTGTTACTAATTGTGTTTGAAATCTACTTCAGGGTCAGAGAGAAAATAAATTTGCAACAGGTTTCTAAATTTAAATCGAACGTTTAAATAATAATATTTGTTACCTATTACAATTCTTAGTTAGTATCAGCATTTAAAAACTGAGAATGAAGATCCTCAAACTTCATATTTACGTTTTTTTATTACGTTTTTTTATTTATTTATTATTATTAGTCCAAAGGGATTTGAATCCCGAAGGACTATTATTTTCGTTTTGGCATTTTGCGTCGGACTCATAAATGTCGGTTCACTTTTCAAACTGTTGCCACAAAATGTTAGAGTCCTGCATTATATTTGAAGAAATTAAATAATGAAAAATCTGCATAAATGTATGTATATTTCTCGTATTGTGATAAAACAACGGTACATAGAGTCATCGAATTTTGAATAACGTAATCCTCCAACGAATATGAGCATGTGGAAGACCAAATTTGAAATTTGAAATTTGTTTTATGATCGATTTCCTATTTTTTAAAACTTTGACGAATTTTTGATTAACAAACTCAAGGATTTCAAAGCGAGCAATGGCAACGTTGTGCAGAAAAAACATTTTTATCTCCAGCGCGTGAGTCTCTGTATCGGAAATTCTAAAGATATGCTCGTTTTAAAACTATTTTGCGATATTGCTGTTGCACTGGATCTTATGGTTTAAGTGCGAGGAACATGATATTTAATAAAGAAAGGTAACACACAAAATGTTAAAAAACGCCCCTTTGGACGTAATTTAAAATCTGAAACATTTCAGATTTTTTTTTTTTTTTTTTTTTTTTTTAAAGTTTATCGTTTAAAAGCAGTTAGTTCGCGTCTATGAAAAGAATGTATGTTGCGAGAAAAAAATATAAAGGCAACTTATTTCTTCCACTTATTAAAATGAAATTTTATATAAAAAAATTTTAATTCAATTTCTAATGAAATGTATCTTAAAACGGTGCAAGTATCTTTCAAGTACTTTTTCAAAAGAATGAAAACTTTTTTCATAAATATACATAAATCCGTATCAACATGCACTGAAACATTGTTTGCCAAGATAAAGATTCATATAAATAATCTTTAAGAAATTTTCCTTTTAAACTGTCACTGAAAAACTATTCCATTATTAAGTTTAATTTTTAGCATATATGAAGCTTATTGTATTTTTTATTTACATGGAAATAGCATGTACTCTCCGTTATGTAAAACGGATGTTTTATTTTCATTTATAAAAGAAAGTTATAATTTAAGAATGATATTTAAACAATGAAATATTTCAAATGAACTTTCTATTCATGTTTCACAAAGTAAATAAATTAAATATTTAAAGTATTTAATAAATTAAATATTAAATTTAACACATGAAATATTAAAAATATAAAAAAACATATATATATATATATATATATAACGGGTGGCCATAATTAAATTGACAGTGCTCACAGTGTTCTGTAGCGCGATCTATTTGCGAGAATGACGCCACATTTTGTAGGAAGATTAAACAAGACGGGGACGAAGGATTTCGCGAAAAAAAAATTAGTTCCAAAAGTCACCGCTAGGGGAATATTTGGTGCTGTGTAATAGAAAATAGAGTGTTAACAAATGCAAGTCAATACGGAAATTACCTTTTACTTTGCATTCAAATGAGGTTCAATGTGGCTGCCGTTGTTGTGGACCACATATTGCATTCTGTGCACAGTATGCACAACAGCAGAAAGTAACATGTCTGCAGGAATCTCCCGTACAGTCCGTGATAGGTTATCCTTCAACGTAGCCAGGTCCTGGACCACTTCTTGATAGACCTTGGACTTAAGGTAACCCCATAGCCAGAAGTCGCATGGTGTAAGATCACGCGACCGAGGTGGCCATGTAGTTGGAAAGTAGCGGCTAATGACTCTTTCTGTTGCGAATTTCTGTCGTAGCATCTGTTGCACCCGTACAGCAACGTGTGGAGGGGCTCCAACTTGCATGAAAATGATTTTCCCCAGGCATTGTCTTCGCTGAAGTGCCGGAATGACAAAGCTGTTCAACATGTGGCGATATTTTTCTCCAGTAACAGAACAGGTTTCCGGTCCTGTCGGGATAATGTTCTCATAGAAGAATGGACCTACGATAAATTTTATTCCGCATTAATTTGCATTTGTTAACACTCTATTTTCTATTACACAGCGTCAAATATTCCCCTAGCGGTGACTTTTGGAACTAATTTTTTTTCGCGCAATCCTTCGTCCCCCGTCTTGTTTAATCTTCCTACAAAATGTGGCGTCTCGCAAATAGATCGCGCTACAGAACACTGTGAGCACTGTCAGTTTAATTATGGCCACCCGGTATATATATATATATATATAAGATATATATTTCCGCCATGCCAACATCCACGCTACTTTGCTTCCAAGTCTAAGATGCCTACTTGTTACTTTTAAAACAAGTGTAAATAAAAAGTATTGTATTTAACTATGATTGGATAAATGTCTACCAAGATGATTTTATATTTGTGAAAATAAAGACTGGTGATTCGTCAAGAATCTAGTTTTGGTTTATGCATCCATCTATCCAAAGATGCAGACTTCAAGCTACACCTTGAAACTCGGCCCTCGCCCATGCCTACAGCCTGAAGTTAAAATACCGGATGCATATTTCACAAGTGCACATCTGCGCAGCCACTGAGGGAGGGGTTTCGAAAATGGACTAATGAGTTGCCATTGCTCTTGTGAGGCTAAATCTTCGTGCATGTAAGCGTATGTTGTTTACGTTTGTTTTGCATTTGTTTCGCAGTTATAAATATATGGCGTAATAGTAGAAATCTTGTAGTGGTTTCGTTTTCTGAGTTTAATTAATCGCTGACATTTCACTTTCGAGATTTTTATCACGCATTAATATTTGGATTGATGTTCACGGCATATTATGTGGATTAAGAGAATTCAAGTGCATATTTTGTTAATTGAGATGAGAATGACTGAAAGTGTTACAATGAATCTAGTGTTTTCTTATTTCAGTGCATTCTTTTGATTTTTAAAGTGTAAGATTCAGAACACATATGATCTGATTATATCCATTGTTAAAATTAAAAGTTATATGTGAATAAATTGAATATACTCGTTGTGAATAAGATAAATTCACTCTGCTTGATGAGTATTTCTTGTGTAGACAGTTCACTTAAGAGTGAGCAGTTATTAAATGGGAATTTTAACCAGGGCTTAATTTCTTAGATTAGAAGTGCCGGAGCCGTATGGAAGACTGTCAGCAAAGAGGAACAAGAGTAAATAAATAAATAAAATGACTATTAAACTCATTAATGATTTTTAAATTAAAGAGTTAATTATTATCAAATTAATTGATAGCTATTTAATTAATGTTAATAAATTGTTATTTAATCAATAATTATTATATAATTAATTATAATTGGTAATTATTAGATCATTAATTATTATTTATTGAAATAATTAAAGATTAAAGTAATTAAATTATTATAATTACATGAAATGTAAAGAGATAAATTGAAATTTAATACGCGATTTTTAATATAATTTTATTGTTAAAATAAAATTTTCAAGATAAAATTTCTACTGAAATTCTTATTCAATTACATAAAAGAAGTGCTGCAGCCTTCTTATTCAGGGCTCCGGTGCGTTCCGGCTAGAATTATGATTTATTACAGAAACTAATAAGAAGCACCGGAGCACCGAGACCCAGTGGGCTCCGGCCCAATTTAAGCTATAATCGTAGGGGGTAGTTCTTTTATGATCACAAAAAAACTCAATATACTTAAAGTATAGCTGATGAAAATTCCTGGGCAAAACAGAGTGAGAGTTAAGTGGGTGGAAACAATAAATGAGGAGAATCTTGGTGAGAGAGAAAGTTCTCTTTGACCGCGGCTCTCTGCTGATATAATTACAGCCATCAAGCAGATGTGTGTAAGGGGTAAAATGAATCCTGAATCTGACTCCTAAGAATGAATGTAAAGTTGTTGGTTACGCTTCCCTCCATTAGTGGATACTGTGGGAAAGACAGTGTATAGGACGTGCTTCAGCAGTTTATCTCAGTATTTCCTCTTATTGTACTCGCTTTCACTTAACGCACATTTAAGAACACAAATTTTCCTTCCTGCGAGGATAATTAACTGTAAGCATCGATAACAATACATTAGATATGACGGCATGGCGAGAAATTTACGCGTTCCTAAACAAACTCCCCAAAATTTATTGCTTTTCTTAAAGGGAAAGGTTTTCGCATGTGAGTGAGGGGACTTTACTTGAACGTTTCATGTTCTCATGAAATCGTATTTCTAGGGAAATATAGTATTGCAAGGTCTGCTTGTTGTTAAACGAAAATGTTAGGAATTCTAAATATTTCCCCTTTCAATTGTGGTTCAGTTTTATAAAGAGAAGTACCGGAGTTCATCTTATTTAGGGGTCCGGTGCGCTGTTGTTAAAATTGGGCTCCGGTGGGCTCCGGCGCAATTTAAGCACTGATTTTAACACACTAAATGTATACGAATGCAAATTAGTAAATTTCACTTTGACTAAAATTCTGAATTGGTTATAAGTATAGAACACCTTTTTCATATAGACTGCAATAAAAAGTGCTGACTTCTATTTACATATATAACTGGTGAAAATATTTTTCTCATACGCATAGTTTTAAGTAAAGATTGCATTTGGGCTCAGATGTTTATCACATATTTCTTTCTTCATCTTATTTACCACTTATTAAGTAATATTTCACATCGATATTTTTGCGAAGTATCCAACATGTGTTTGTATTTATTTCAACCAGATAGTGAAATCCTCATAATTGCCTATATTTGATCTAACTTCGCAATGAAAAGTTTAAAAAGCAATCGACGATCCCTTAATTATTTTTTACAGAAAATTGCGTGGCAGAATATTTTCAACCATCTTGCTTGAATCTCAAAGCACGCGAAAGGTCATGTGACATGACAGAAATATTACTGCATGTCGATTGGTCCATCCTAGAAGCCACTCCCTCGGTGGCTACACAGATGTGCACTTGTGAAATATGCATCCCGGATAACTTATTACGCCGCCAGGTACCTGCTTGACTAAATGAGCTATCAAGTAGACTCAGCTCATGTTGTAACAGTCAGGTACATCATCATACCGTTTTACAAACGTATCGGCATCTGACATGATATGTTCATCTGTTTCGTTAAACTCAAGGAAAGCCAGTCATTAAATCTTATATTTTCAACATTAAAGCAAGTGTATTCCTTCGGTACAAAACACGTTTTACTCTACTGCTTATCACTCTCAAGAACCTTCAAAAATTCAAAACCACACCTTTATCTCGGCCAGGAACGTAGCTAGAGTTTCCAGCGCCAGGGGACAACTGAGGAATTTGCGCCCTTTTCTGTGTGCCAAGAATGGAAAACATTTCATTAAAAATTTTGGTAGCATCAATTTGTCGCCCCGATGCGCCTGGGGACAGATGTCCCCCCTTGCCCCACCCTAGCTACGCCACTGATCTCGGCATCTGTAGAAAAATTCACCAGTTTCATCATTTCCTTCTTCAGAACGTTTATCACATAATGTTCTTAGATTTGTTAAAAAAAAAAAAAAAAAAAAAAAAAAAAAAACAGGTAGATACTTTTTCTGTCGCTGATACTGAAACTTGAATTGTTTCAAGAATTTTGACGCGAATGATATTTTTAAAGTATTTTAGCCCGAAAAAGCAAGGTGCTCCAGAATTCAACTTCATTATTCACTGATTCTAATTAATCCAGAGTCGATCTCCCTAAAAGTAGAAAAAGTTCCTAAAATTAGATTGTTATCGACCGATCGATAACAGTATTGCCGCGAATATCGCACAACAGAGAACGTGTCCGGCTCCTTTAATACTGAGCTGCCACACGAAATATTCACGTGACAAATTCAGAACAGTGATACCTCTAAGGGAGAATACAGGAAGAAATGAAAAGGAAAACCACTACAGTTTGAATTCTAAGGTGTGTTCGCGAACGGGCTGGCTGCATAGGTGTTTTCGTGTTTTTACCCATGTTTAAAGTGTATATGAGCCAGTTTCCCTTAAAATGTCCTCCACGAAGGCATCCCTCTCTTAAGGCAGATAGACCTCGAGTGCTTTGCCGTAATCTAATAAACCAAACCAATCTAAGATGTGTTTGTTAAAAGTGAAGCAGTTTGGAGTGATAGTCAGCACGAGCTGTAAATATGCGCCGAAAAACTTCTAATATCGAGTTTTAACGAAAGTTTCCCGCCACCGCAAATAGTTCGCGTAGACGTGTTTTGTTTCATATTTTGTCAAACAATTTTTGGCATTTGAAAGAGAGAGACTTGCTATAGAACACTGTATTGTTGAAATTTTTTAAAAAAATATCGTTATCATTAAATACAAGGTGCCTGAAATGGAACTATCATGTTACCAGATTAGAACTTTCATTTATTTCCCATTCCCTCTGCAGCAAAGTCAGCTGCAGAATGTCACCAAATCCTGTGTACTAGTGTCGTATCATATGACACTATGAAGGTTTCGTACCGAAAGTTCAAAAACAAGGACTATGACATTCAAGAAGCAGAGCGTTCTGGCAGACCTACTGATGTTAATGAGGACCGCCTGCGAGAACTTGTGAGAAAAGATCCGTATGCAACCACTCGAGAGCCTGCTAAGGAATTAGACATTACTGCCATGTCCATCAGTCGCGCTATGCATCGCATAAACTTCACGTACAAGTTCAATTGCTGGGTGCCGCATGAGCTGACTCAAGCAGATCAGGAGAGACATGTTCGGGCCGGCAGTAATATACTCAAATATCACCGCAAGGACGAAATTCTGGACCGAATCGTCACTTATAATGAAAAGTGGATTTACTTCAACAAGACAGGTCGAAAAGAGGGTTGGTCTGCGCCCAGTGAGCCAGTCACCAGCGTCGCCAAGCGCAATTTGACTAATGAAAAGATCATGCTTTCTATCTGGTGGGATTGCCATGGTATTTTCCACAAAGAGTATCTGGAAAAAGGTAAAACCCTTAACAGTAAGGTGTACTGTTCCAACAAGATAATGCAAGACAATTTGTGTGTCTTCATTCATGGGCTCGTTTTCACACCTGCAGCTACATCTTGTTGGTGATATCTTCCATTCCGCACAGGACGTCCGAAATGAGGTTGATCAGTTTTGGGGCTCGCTGCCACCAAGTTTCTGGGCCGAAGGCTTTGAAAAACTGCTAAAACGTTGGCAGAAAATCATATATTTGGGTGTTGATTTGGGTAAGGTTGCTCAAGTCGTACCTGTGCTTAAGTCGTACCTTCTCTGTATTTGGAGGGTTATGACTGCTACAGCTGTAGTGGTGCCACGATAGGATGTAGATGGCGCCAAATGCAGTCTGAACGTTTTATTGTGATTCATCACGTTAGAAATTTTTATTTCGACCGATTTTTTACCTTCTTCTTTCTTTTCTGTTTTTGTCTTCTTTTATTTAGATTTGTTTTGTTTAGATTTTAAATGCAGATCAAGTTGTGAGTAATGAAACTCATCCAGCACAAGAAACAACACAAAAAAACCCAAGAAGAAGAAGCAACTGTGGATCTTATCACAATTCTTTCTTTAACTTCAAATCATATAAAACAGCAGTTAGATACGTTATGTCCGATTCCAAATATAATAACCGGAAGCCGTAGAAGCGTAACCCCAGCACTCGAAATAACGTCAAGTGTGAATAAAGAAAATGTAAAAAATGCAATGCAGAAAAAGAAAGATGCAGTCATTACAGATTACAGATTAAAAACATTACAGATTAAAAAGGAAACAACATTACAGATTAAAAAGAAGAAAGGCAATACAACTATAGACAAATACGATTGGTTTTGTTCTCTTTGTGCAGAAGATCGAAAGGAAAATATGATTCAGTGCTTGAAATGTAAAACATGGGTGCACGATCTATGCGCAGGAATTAAAAAATATGTGTGTGATGCCTGTGCTTAATGAAAATAAATACTTGTTTTTCTGTAATTGAATCTTAATTTCCTAATAAAATGACCATTCTTAATGAATTTATTCTAAATAAATACCTAATAACTGTATTTTTAAGTAGGTACGACTTAAGCCATAGGTGGTACCACTTAAGACACTGGTTTCGTCAAGTCTTACCTTTGCAACTTTTTTAAAATTTAGATTAATTTACATGACAACACAAAGATTTTTTTACATTTGTTATTATTATTTGTTAACAATATTTACACTAGCATCGAATAGCAAATAAAATTTTTACATATTTGATAAATACTTATTGTTATGCAGGTTTTTTTAAGGGGTACGACTTGAGTAACCTTACCCTACTACCCGCACTAAAGGTACTGCTTTCACGTTTTTTTTTTTTTTTTTTTTTTTTTTTCTAACTTTACGAACGTTTTTTGGTGGAAGCATTTCGTTACAACCAGATGTAATGCTCTCGCCGGTTGAAATTTTCCTGTCGCACGAACAAATACATGTAGAATACAAGAAAAGAGATAAAGGCAAAAACTTACATGTGCACAACTACATACAGAAATGCAACACTACAATATAGATAGTGTATACAAACTAAATGTGCAATTTGGGAAAGGATTAAATCGAAAAGTTGGAGACCTTGGTGTAAACAGCCGCAAAATTCCTTTTGTCCTTATCGCAAATTTTATTATAAAATAATCTACAGATATTGAAGTATTGGCAGTTTAAAAGTTTTCCCATAAAAGTTCTTGTTTATATGATTAGGGATACCTTCAACTGATTTTTAAAACGGCTTCTTTGCACATGGTAGTCTTAAATCAAAACCAAGCTGCTTGGCGAATTAATCTTTTACTTGGCGCTATGTCTCTGCCTACTGGTAATTTCTATACCCTATTTTGACCTTATTTGGGGATTTTATCTTTTATTTGGAGATTTTACTTTAGTTTAAATAATCTACGACGGTTTAAATGCAACTAGACTTAGGAGCTATTGTTTACTTTAACTGTAATTGCATCTCCATCTCAGTGAGTAGTATAATTCCGCTCATGCTCTCGTGCAGACGCATGCATCCTTGTCACTTGTTAAATATAAAACTTGTTATGTTGTAAATATGATTACTGATTTATTTTACGAAGCGAATAAGTTCTCTTCCAGTATAACGACATGTGTAGTCACCCAATAGACTGCAGTGTTGTACCGAATATACTACAAATACATTCTGCAGTATTTTGATAACTGAATTATTGAACACAATCCGTGATGTATTTTCACATTAATACAGGAAATTCAAAAATAAAATATATATGTTTAAATTTTCCGCATCGAAATATTTTATGTTTTCTTCCTTTGGGGATATCTTTCTACACGAAGTAAAGAATCATTTGAAATTCGCCAGAGCCGGCAATTTTTGACGATGTTTTCGTTTTACTTTCGATCACTTTATCTGTGGGGTGTGTCTTCATCTCTCAGCACCATATGGGCCCACATCATTATCAGTCAGAGTAATTACAACCCGTGTTTCATCTCTGATCAACTGCGCATTACATTTTCAAGCGCTGTTTGTTGAGTAAGAGATTTTATCGCTCTGCCTATCTAGGCTGAAATAGAGTAGAGATAATATTACGGGTGTTTGTTTCCTAAACGCTGCACTAGAATTAACCTCTTGACATTGGCACACGCGTGCCCTTTCAAGGACTTCAGTAGCACAATCTGCGAAATATTTATGTAGCAAACAACTATGTTGTAAATACCAGTATCCCTCCTTCGCGAAATAACATTTTTGAATCTTGTTACCACTTTACTGCAAAGTTCAGTTGTATGTTACTCCTTGAACCCGAGTTTTCTCTGTTTTAAAAGTATTTGGATTAATAGGGATTGCAACCCATATAATGTTCGATAATCTGCATTAACTGGTTGTATTTCTATAATCTGCATAACGATAGGTCGTAATCAGCATAACTGTATACGAAGTATAGTATGACTGCAATGGAAAGACAATTTTATTTATTTATTTTTATTCACAACGTTTTATTTCAGTTAAGATAACGCAATTAAAAAATAAACATTTGTATTTTAACTAGTTAAAATGCAAAACTCTTTTTTTTTTTTTTTTTTATAAAATTAAACAATTGCGTTATTATTCATTTGCCTGAGCAAATGATCACTATCTGAATTTCAAAGAATTTAAATAAACTCTTTATTTAAATAAACCCATAAACTAATTGCGTAATATTGTTTCTATTTTCTTTGTGGTAAGTTTATTTTCATCACTCGTCACAGAGCTTAATTTCTAAAATGAGAAGCAGCACAGCCCTATGAAAAGTCATTACAAACAGTGAACAAAAATAGGCAAATATAATAATAATTAATAAAGCAATAAATAATGACTAGTTAGAAGTTAATGTAAATTAATAAAACAGCAAATAATGAGCAGTTAAAGCTGAATAGGGGAATAAAAAAGAAATCAAAAAGAAATTTGAAATTGTTCAGATTTTAACGTTTGCAAGGAAATATAAATTAGCAGTAGAGGTTATCAATAGAGAGGCATAGACTGAATAGCGAAATATTTTATAGGGCACTGCATGAATATACATTAGAACAACATGGAAATGTTATACATCTTCTGTATATTTGAAAAGTATTCAGTTGAAAAGTATTCAGTAGTTCAAAAAAATATACTATGTCCTTGTATAAAAATATTGAATGTTTTTAAATAAAAACAGCAGGAATTAAATACATTTTTATTTAAATCAAGCAAAATAAAAAAAAATAATAATAATATTCCCAAGTTCTGCATCTATTACTTTTAACTATCTTAGTCTGTAATCAATAACAGACGGATTCAGTTTGAAAAATAAGTATCTTACATTTTGTTAAATGACAACAGATCGAATGAAAAGTGAAACAATGCATTTACAATAGACAACATTTAAAGCGGGTTAACGCAAAATCATGTTTCGAGACTAATTAGTCCTTTTGGGTTAATAAAGCAATAAAAATAAAAAATTAAATGAATTAAGTTAAACTAACTCTAATGGTAAATTTTCACTGTTTAGTTGAGTTATTCAATATGATTAAAATCTTTCTAGAGAAGAAATAAAACGAAAGGGGAAAAATACGAAAAATTAGTTGTTCCTCGCTCCAATTTTTTTTAGAGTACAAATCCTCCGGCCCACGTACGTCCCCGCGCACGAATTTCGGCAAAATTCCAAAGATTCTTTTACCTTTAACACACAGCGTAAAATATTCTGGATGATCGAAAAAAAGTATCGTACATGTCCTAGGCTGGTAAAGTTTAGTTTTTTGCAACTATAAGAAAAATTAGAGAAAATATTGCTCATGGAGCTCATGCGCCGCAGGTGCCTTTTGTCGCCTGTCCCAGATTTTGTCGTCATACTAGTAGTAAAAATTTCGAATTGGTTGATCCCAATTTTGATTCAGAATATTATGGCGAATGAAATCCGTCGGTTCGGTATCCGTCTGTATCTCTCTTCTATCAAAATTTACTTGAGAGGATCTTCAAACAGGCGAATTTTTAACCCTTTGTGGCACACCTCAAAATTTCCTTCTGTACGCACAGAAAAATTGAATGAAAAAGGATTTATAGGTTACTCTGAACCTTCTTTATTTATAGTAGATGGCAGCTCAACACAAACCGGTCCATATATTTTAGCCATGTTTAGTTTTTTAAGACCCTCATTTTTCAAAGAAATCTCCCAGATTCTTTTAGGGTATAAAAGGAATTGTTTGAAAAGAAATTTCTATGTTATTGTTTGTCTGTATGCTAATCTTTTTATTTATATTAGTTTAAAATTTTTACCTTGAAATCTTGCCTAAAATCGAACTGCGAACCCTAAGTGTGCCCAGACAGGGCTCACCGATAACCTAGGACAACTGAGAGTCTGTATTCTTTGTTTCTCCGCATCTCATCGGTCAGTTCAATGACAACAATGCTCGTTTCAGCACTCTTTTCGACGCTCTGTTCAATCAGTGGGCCACTTTGGGCACACCCACAGAATTAAAACGATAAGTGCTATCTTCACAAAATTTTACTTGTGTACTCCTCTAGGCCTAATTAGACTGCTACCTTTTTTTTTTTTTTTTTTTTTTTTTTTTTTTTTTTTTTTTTAATCAAAACTACGACTTTACAAGGTAGCGTGCCGGAAAGGGTTAAAGCCCTGTTTCTCAATTAGAAACATCCATGTTTTAACCGACATTCGAATCCCTGCTCTTCTGTCGGGGGGGGGGGTCGGTTGCATTTTCTCACCAACTTATCGACTATGGTTCGCCGTACAAAAATATTTGTTTTGTTGCTGAGTAACTATCATCGGTAAATTTTTATTTCTTACCGAGCAAGCCTATCAAAGGCCGAGCGGGGAAGGCTGCTGAACACTAGTAGTTCGGTTTTTGATTTATTTAGTTGGTTGGTTGGTGTCGCGTCCTTTGTATCAAATGGATCCATTCGTGTAAATCACAACTTTTGCCAGTTCCACAATCTTTTCACTACATTAGCTCTCTCTGGAAAGGAAATTCCCCAAGCTTTGCAGAGCTGCAAGTATTGCCTGATAGCTGAATATGCGTTCTAGAGAAAGCTCCGTTTCGAGGCAGTTTCTACAAGTTCTATACGATCTGGTACCATCTTCATTAATTTTCATTCCTCTAAGATGGCAGTTTCTCAGTCTAGTAACGATCTTCTGATTTTCTCTGTTTGCATCAATCTCACATATATGATGATCTTTCTCAATAGATTTATCTTTCAGTCTATATGCGTCAATGGCACTAGCATCTTCAAGAGTGACGCGAATTGAGTTGTTGAGATTTCTTGCCTTTTTAGCCAGTTCATTGGCGGCCTCATTTTTTGATATATTTGATTATTGCAAAACAGTCGAGGCGTATTTGCCTAAGGGGATAGATGCCTTTGTGGAGGACTTTCTAAGAAAAAGTGGCTGGTATACACATTCCACATTGGTAGTTCGATCTGGGTTCAAAATTTGGAGAATGGGCTGGCCGCATGAGCATTTTTGTAGTTTCTCCATATGTAGCATAAATTGGAGCCAATTTCCTTTCAGAATCCTCCATGAAGGCATCTGTTCTCTTAGGGCTGATACCCCTAGTATGCTTTGCTATTAGTTAATTACTCTATACCAAACAGACGGAACTTTTTGGATCAAGACATTTTTTTATATGCTGATCGAAACTGAGATAAGTACTGAAATATTATTCTTGCACTATCTTTTCAATTAAATGTTGTGAAGATTTATAGAAGCTCGTTGCTTGGGCTCTATGGAAATTATATTTAGCAGTGCACCTAAAATTACAACACCTATGATATTCCTACTATAAAGATAACTAATTTTGTCTTATTTATTATTTTATATCATATGCATACCTGAATTCTGTAGAGAAAGCATTAGTTAATATGATTTAGAGCTATGCCTATCAATGAATAAATTAAAAATGAACATTACAAATTGATCACTGAAGATGATAGTAATATAAATTAAAATTATTTGAAATAATTTATTTCGTAGTAGTTTAATTTAAAATAAACTCATGTGATTTTTATGGTGGAATTACTTAACATCCCCCACACCATATAAATGCAGTTTGTATTTAAACTTTTTGAAACCGAATTTTGTAATGTAATCTGTAGCAATCTGTAGCAATCTTGCTCTTGAGCAAGAAGAAAGGAGGTGAGGACTTTGGCGAACGCAGTTTCCTCCAGTCCGTGAGGCTCGGTAAGTTAGAAGAAGCTGGCGAGTAAACGACCCAACTTCGGAATTCATAGATTGGAATTGTTAACCAATTCTGCAGGAAGGACGTATTGAATGCTTTCTTAATCTCAGAATTTGGCGATATAGTTCCTTAGATGATTGTATTTTTTACACTCATTCAATCTGTGCTCAAAATCATCTCGTACTTTGCAATTTACGCATAAAGGAGTACTTGAAAGTTTTAACTTGAATTTAAGGTAGTTCGTGAGGATTTTGTTAATTTTACATTCCATTTTCCTTGAGTCGGGCCAATTAATATTCAAGTATTTGGTATTTAAAACATTTTAAAAATAACAATAATACTTGGTATTCTGCCAAATGGTATCAATTTCCCCCTCCCTGTCTTCCCTAATTTCGTTTTTGATATCCTGCCATGTATATATAGGGAGGATTGGAGTATTGCGTGAATTTACCGCCTGTTTAGCCAAAAAATCTGCCCTTTCGTTGCTCTCGATGCCTTTGTGACCAGGTATCCAACAAATTATAATCTTACTATTTGGCATGTTTTTGTAAATTTCATATCGAATATTCTCGATTATGTTGTTATTTGAGTCTTCGAAGGAGGCAATAGCTTCTACTGCCGCAAGGCTGTCTCAGAAGCGACTCTCAGACTTTTGGAAGTAATTCCATCGGGACCCGGGGAGGAGTTTTTCCTACTTAGTGCGTACATTAATTCTTTGGCGGAAATTGGCTCAATTTTAGCCGGAGGAAAGTTGATAGGAGCCGACTGGGTAGTATTGTCTTTGGCGCTGTAATACTCTGCGAAAATATCCGCCTGAGCAGGCTTGTCTAATACACCTGCGTTGGAGTGAGTGATCACAAAATTTACCTCCAAGGAAGAGACCAATAGATATTTTTTAAGGTTTTTTACATTTTTAAAGACTTGCTTGCAAGAATTGGATTCATAGGAAATCTTTGTCCAGTATTTACGTTTTGCTTTTATTACCTCTCTTTTGTATTTAGCGTTTGCACCCTTATACTCCACCCAGTCGCTTAGATTAAGTGATCTTAGTGCCCTCCTTTTCAACTTATCTCTAAGATGTTTGAATTTGGCGCACTCCAAACTGAACCATGGGTTTTTTGGCTCGACCTTGTAGGTGATTTCTCTGGAGTGTATCTTGATAGCGCTGTTAATTACAGAGGTATAAGCATTAACTTTATCTTCCATATTACCAGCGCGGCAAACAGGCAAGCGTGACAGTGATATACTGACATCTCGCCAATTTGTATAGCTTTTAATTTTTCCAGATCTCTTCTTAAAACTATGATTAAAATTAAGATACACAGGAAAATGATCACTTTGACCCGTATCATCAAGTCTCTGGAACGACAGTCTGGACGCGATATTGACATTTACCATATAAAGGTCGAGGATTCCTCATTCTTGGCCACGACAAATATGAGTAGATTTCTTATTATTTAGAATGATCATATTAGAGTTCTTAGAGTCAATTAGCCAATTCATAAGCTTTTGACCGGTGGGCGATGTAATACTATCTCCAAAATTTCTATGGCAGGCGTTAAAATCGTCAACCAAGATCGTGAGAGGATCCTTAAAGGAATCCAATATCACTGAGTCTTCTGGTTTAAATCTTCCGGAAGGCCTATAGCAATTTACAATGGTAAATGTTTTACCGTAAGCATGCACTTTGATACTTAGAACTTCCATGTCAGATTTAATTCCAGTATCTGGAAGTTTGGAAACAGGTAGATTTTTTAACACCAAAATGGCAAGGCCACCGCCTTTACTGGGAAAATTTCTTTCTTTTAAAAAACTATTGTAGCCAGAAAGAAAAGGAACCCTAGGGTTCCTACTCCAGGTCTCCTGGAGACACACAACAGAAGGTTTTAACCAAAAAACAAAAGAAGACAAGAAACTTAAATTCGCCTCGAAACCTCGACAATTCCAACTAAATATAAAACACATGAAATTAGAAAGTATCATCATCAATTCGAGGAATTTCCTCTTCTTGAAGCGTGTCTGGCACAATATTCCAAGATATCAGCGGACTAGCCTGATGAATAATATTCAAATTTAGATGTTCTGTTTGAAGATTTTCATATGCTAGGCAGGTCTTTTTAAGATCCTCCTTGTATTTTTAGATCTGTTTTAGGGAGTTTTCATACAGGCTTCTAAGTTGCGTATTTTCAGTTTTAAGTTTGTTATTAACTTCCTTAAGATTTAAATTATCTACCTAAAGAGAATCAGTTTTACTTTCGAGATTTTCTAATCTTGCGAATATCTTACTTAAAACATTTCCCCTGGCTTCTGACGATACAGAGCCTTTAGTATATATATTTGTGTTGGTGTTAGTAGATTTTTGTTCTTCCTCTTTCTGGACAGCTTCTGCCCAGGAAAAATAACTGGAAGTCTGAAGTGGTTTCTTCGATGAAGATTCACGCTTCTGACCGTTCACTTCCCCTTTTTTGATATTTATTTTTGGGCAAGATTTGTCTAAAGCGTTATGCTCACCTCCAAATCTAAAGCAACTGGTATTATTTTTACATGGGTCGTTGCAGTCATTTTTATCACAGTTCGCACATCTCGCTTTGCTTTTGCAGAGTTTCGACTTGTGGCCTATATTACAGCACTTGTAGCATATTATGGTATTTTCAATATATTTGTTTACCGCAAAATTTATTCGACCTATTTTGATATCAGACCGACAGCAGGAACCAAGTTCCTTAATCAGAATTATTGGCACCTTTTCGTCCGACCTTGGCTTAGTGAATCTTATAATACACGAAAATTTAATTTCACTTTCTTCTAGGCCAGCTGCTATGTCTTCTAAACTAAGTTGAGTATCAACATTTTTAACTACATGTTTAGTTGTGTACGTGTCTTCAATTATTGAGGCCTTTGCTCCGACACCTTCCAGGATTTTAATTTACAGAATTTTTCTATAGTTCTGATTCTTTTCATGGAAATAATGATTTTTTTTTCTCTCGTGATATAAATATTATCTTCTTTATCAGTAATTTCATTTAGAATAGAACCTTTTTTGAACAATTTACCAACCGGGATACCAGATTCAATTCCTTTCAGAACAATTTTTAACCTCTTTTGTGCCATTTTTAAAAGCTATTTTGACTTTGTCAATAGCGGTTGTATCCGCGCTATAAAAGTTTCCATTTGTTTTCCTCTCTTTATTGCTGCCACTGTCCATGTCATTATCTGGTTTACGCTTAAGTTCACTAAGCATAATCCCAAACAATTCTTCTGGAAATAGAATACATTCGAATTAATTGAATTACTAGTAGAAAATATATACAGATAAACTTCTCCCAAAAAGAGAACTTTTCCGTATCAAAAGCACTCGTGAAAAATCCTTGTAATGTAATGTTGCAGCAGAAAGAAATTTTCGTAAATTTTGCGTATGTACTTCCCCCGATCTCTTACTGCCTAAATAAACATTTTTAATTAAAAAATTAGTTTTTTAGTTAGACCCGTCCTCATCTAAATTAAAGAACTAATATGAACTAAAGCCTCGACGACATAACAGAGAAAAATTGTCCTGAACAAACTTTTGGTCGTGCAGACGCAAAATCAGAATTTAAATTGGTCATTTGCTCATGTGGGAATTCGGTTGGAAAAATGTTGCCGAAAAACAAGCTTACGGGAGCTATTTCTTGAAGAGTAAGATAAGGTCTCGCGCATGTGCAAGCGGTGACTTTTTTTTTTTTTGCCTTTGCCGATTACCAGCTGCTTAGGACCGCCATTTTGAGTCACGTTTTATCATTTATGGCAAGTTTGAAATCTTTTGAAATTGTTTCATGTTAAGTTGTATTTACCAAGATGATTAATGAAGATAATCCCACCCGTCGTGAACGCGAATGGTGAGTTAGAACCTTAATTCTTTCTGTTTGAATATTAAAAATAGGTTCAAATATCCAGAAATGTAACAATTTGTAAGAAAAAGAAATTTAATTACTGTTAAACGTTTTTATTTTTAAATCGAACTTAACGTATCAGACGTTTTTATAATTCAGCATATTAAAGAAAAGTATATCTATGTCCAAGATTGTTGCTAAACTATATCAATTACACATCAGATATTGGTCTTTAAATTTGCTGCATATATAAATTCCTGCGAACGTTAACTGAATTAAAAGTGCTTATTGCTCAATGTGTACATTTGACTTTATGTAAGCATGTGCAATCAGACTTGTTAAGACAGCCTGAAACTCTAGGCCACAGAAGTTCTTCAGGAGCCCCCAGTGCTGACTTTTTTGTGTCATGATGTAAAAATAGAGTTGGATGAGTTATAGAATGATTTTGGGATCTCTTCGATCCTGGGCCCTTAGGTCTGCACTTTGTAGGTTTAGATAGTAACTAGGATCTGCATGCAGTAAGTTATCTCAGCACTCTGCAAGTTTCAACAGTATCTAGGTTGATACCTCCATTGAGCATTATCAGTTGCATACTAATTTATATTGCAGACTGCATTGTTTTCTTAGCATCAAAACGGAATATGCTGATATATTTTGGTTATAAATAATATTTGCCAATGTGTCTAAAGATGACCTAGTTGAATGTACTAACTGCAAAGTAGATATGGCTGCTGACTACTGTATTATGACGTGATTTCAAATCCCACTGAATGAGCTGGTTGCATGGGCATTTTCATAGTTTATTCCATGTGTGATATGAATATGAGCCAATTTCCTTTGAAAGTCCTTTACAAAGGCATTTCTTTTCTTAGGTTATTCTAGTGTTCTTTTCCATGATCCCAATCACCCAGGCCCGACTTACCCAACGCTATCTTTGCAGTTCCTAAACTCTGCTGCCTGTATCTCGTTAAATTCTAAAACTTTTGCTATGCTCTCTGGTTACACTAGCTCTGCTACTGGCACCAAGACTATTGCTAGACTTTTTGCCACATGGTGCAAACTCTGTGACTACGATATTCTGCCCCTAGTTCCTTCCTAAATTGTAAATATTTTGTCTCCCCTAGTCGTGCTGCCCATTGGTGTGGCTGCACAGGTTGCATGGGCTGTAGAGCTGGCCCTGAATGGCTCTGTCATCACCTAGTTGATATAATGGTTAATGAGGACTGGGAGTCATAGGATTCGTCATGAATTTAGGGTACTGTTCTGTTATCGGAATCAGATTCAGAAATGTATGAATGTAGGCATGTGTATATGGATATATGTGTTTAAGTATACATATATTTGTACTTACATATTTATGCATGCATACATGAACACGTGCATCTGTTCATACATGTATACATGCATATGTATATAAATTTCTAGGTCTGGTCCTGATAACAGAACAGTACTGAATTTAGTCTCTGATAAGGTATGGATGTTTACAGCACTAGTATCTTTGCAAAATGGTGAGTATCAAATCCATTGCACCCAAAAAACTTTTGGTAAAATTGATTATGGAAAGGATGGAAATGAGCCCCTGAATTCCATACCCATAAGAACTTTCAGTCTGATAGAATCTGGCCAGAGTCGTAGCTAGGGTTTTCAGCACCCAGGGACAGCTGAAGATTTCGTGCCCCCTACTACTTGCCAAGGATGGAAAACATTTAATTCTAAAATGTCGTAACATCAGTTTGGCGCCCCTTGGATTCTGCACCCGGGGACAGATGCCCCCCTCTAGCTATGCCCCTGAATCTGGCTAAAACAACCTTTGTGTATTTTGCCAAATTGAACAACTCTATAGTGTTCCTGTCCAATAGAGATTACATAGTGGAATAAAATTTTTCAGTGTTATGTTATGTGATAGTACTTGTAGGCAATGCATATTGCAATCACATACAAAGATGATTCAGTTTGCATTAAATCCCTAGCCATTCATTAGATATAGAGAGGTCAATCTTGCTAAAATTAAATTTCCTATTAAATTCAGAAGAGGAGGAAAAGTGCTGCCTTTTTTGGCAGGGGTAATATTTCTAAAGATAAGATATAATTAACCTCATTCCTAGAAAGGCTTTTATGAACTCTTCCTCCTACCTTTCTTAGAAAATAGCTGTCAAATTTTTATTGTAATAAATTACACATATAATTTTATTGCTATAGTGGTTAATCTTTGGATTATGGTAACTTGGCGATTTTTTGGAGAAAATTTGGCAACCAACCCTGCTACAGCAACCTGCTAGTTTTTTGTTTTTTTTTTGGTCCCCATTTTGTTTTCACAAAGTAAAGGCATGTTTTTTTTTACTCAAAATTTTTTTCCAACAATCTGCTAGCCGAATTACACTTATGCTAGAACTTTTATAAAACAAAAGTGCTTAATCATGATGATGATTAGGTGCGAAATTGGGAGAAAGTCATCCATAATCGCCCACTGCTTGCCGCGTTTTTAAGAATTGGACATACACGGTATCCATGTACACGTCGACCTATTTTCACTTAAAAATACATCCCAGAATTGCACAAAGATGGCATTGCGCACACTCTTGACTTTATCCCTGTACACTGCTAAAGTCCTAGCTAGTAACCTTTATCGCCTTACCAAAATGTCGCCAAACTACCTGTTACTATATTCCAAAGATTAGCCGCTATAGTTAGCTTTTTTTTTTTTTTTTTTTTTTTTTGTGTGTGTGTGTGTGTGTGTGTGGCAAGAGGATGGACAATTTACTTGTAGATATATGTTAAATATCTGTGCTTTTATTGTTATATTTTATTTATTGTTATTGTTATTGCATTTTTAAATTCAACTTCTTCATTGATATTATTTAATTTCTTAGGTTGAAAAATTCTTCTCCAAAATCTTATGTTCGATGTGTTGCATGCAATGCTAATTCTTGGTATTTTCCTGAGAGGAAATTCTTCCGATTTCCTAAAGATCCTGAAAGGTAACAGACTAATTTTTAATTTTCTTAAAATATATTAGGATTAGTGTAAATAGTAATATGTTTATATTTTTTAACTTTCATTCATCCGGAAATTATGTTGTCAACCTTGTATAAGTTGTTCCTGTCAAGAATGGCAGGAAAAAATAAGTGAAATGATAATAAGATATTTAATTATCAATATTGAAAATTAAATGAAAATATAAAGAGATAAATAACAATGCAAATAGATTGAAATAATCTGTTGCAAAAAATTGAATGAAAGGTGAATAAATTAAATAGTGAAAAGGCATGGCATGGAGGGTTAAAAAGGATAGATACAGTTTCGAGTGAAATTATTCACAAACAGATAAAACTGCTTCTCATATTAGCTTCTAATTCATGTATCTTTTTGCTCAGGTGGTATAGCTATAGTCTATTACTCTAGAGTAGACACACTTCAAGGCCCTCCCTTCATGACGATTGAATATATCATCATCACAGCCCAAAGGGAATTAGGAGATTTTAGCAAATCAGAGGACCTTGATCTTTTTCATTTCTTTTCATTTTAGCCTAGAAAGGCTATTTATTAGTCTTGAAACAGCATTTTGCATCGAATCACTTTTCAAATTCTTGCATCAACTATTATTGCCATGTATTAAAGAAATTAAATGCTGAAGAATCTGCATGAATCTATGTATGTGAAAAAAACAATGGCACATAGAGCCATCAAATTTTGAATAACATAGTTCTCCACCTGAGTATCAGCACCCAAAAGTTCAAATTTTATATTTCTTATTTTGTAAAACTTCAACTAATTTTTGATTAACAAATTCAGCAATTGCAAAATGAGTAGTGGCAACACCATGCGGAATGAAACATTTTCATTTCCAGCACCTAAGACTGCCTATCGGAAATTCTAAAGATATGCTGCTTTTAAATATTTTTAACCCAAATACTCTCGAAACATGTATGTGTGTGTAAATGAAAAAGTGCTCATTTGAGCATAAAATAAAAGCTGAAAGCTTTCAGATTTTTTTCTCTCAACTGTCTACTGTGTTTGAGTAAAATGGCCTTGAAGTATCTATCCTAGGTAATGGACTGTAATATCCCCTGAATGTTAGGGTAGTTCAGAGAGTGCTCATGAAATTCATAAATATTCCTTTTCCTACATAAATTATATTTCAGCATGGGAACTTTCTCCCCATATTCACTGGAAATCAAGTCTCAAGTTTCCAACATATTTTGCTCTTCCAAAGGAAAGTGAGGCATACAATTAGCAGTTAGTACAATTCCCAGCTTTATTACCTGCTGAAAGAAATGTTGCATTAATAATATAATTTCTGTTAGCATTGCAAGTCAGTTAAAAGCAAGCTTATTGAATTTAGAATTGTATGCTGTCATTGAAATTAGGATTTCATTCCAAAACTGGATAATTTCAGAGCTGGGATTCAGCTGAATTTAAGCTTATTTTTATTATATGTTTTTGTTACTGAATTGTATTGAATAAAAGTTTAATTCAAGTATATTTTGATTCTTAATAAAAAAACATTAGTTAAATATATTTAATTGAAGAATATAATAACTCAGTTTCAGTACCTGGCTAATTAAAAGTTGAATATATTAATATTCAGTACTTATGTGTAAAGAGGATAGATTACTCCAGTTTTTACTGTTAAAAAATGCATTAAAATTGGTTTCACTTTATGCAATTTGAATTTATGTTAAATTTTATGATTTAAGAATAACACAAAATTTAACATATTTGAATATTGTTGAATTTAAAAATATAAAATTTGGTATTGGAATTTGTATTGAATGTGGTTAATTAAGAATAACAAAATAAACTGAATTTCAATTACACTGCTTGGCAATTTCTAAGAACTTTTTTTTTTTTTTTTTTTTTTTGTCATTACTTATACAGTCAAAAGTCTTTAATCCGGACCTCAAAGCTACAATATTTCTGCGCATGCACATATGCGTTTATGCATAGGCATGATACCTTTACGCATGCGCATATGCATTTACGCATGCACATAATACGTTTACGCATGTGCGTTTAATGTGTAACGAACGGTATAAGCTAGGCTAAAATTATTTAATTATTTATTTCAGATAATGCTGCAGATTGCATTGTTCCTTAATCTTCTAATTGATCCGGCTTATTATTTTTTGCAGACTGTTAGAGCAATTTTATAAAAAGTAAGCTTGAACTTTCGATTATGTCAAAAAGAGTTTCCGATTCTGGGGCTGCCAAAGCATCCACAAAGTGAAAGCATGTTTTGATATACCTCTTCCAATAGTGAAGAAAGTGACAGAGAGGTTATTGAAAACGAAAAAATTTCGATTGACAAATTAGTCGGTATTTTCGCCACAGCAATTATAGGACTTGAACAGCGGGACTTTGTAACTGAACAAGAAATTATGTCTATTTATAGAATTAAAGAGAAAGTATTAGCACACAAAACGAAACTTAAACAACTTACATTAAAAACTTAAACAACTTACATTGAAAGAAATGTTTAATAAAGTAAACAAATAAATATTAAGCTTTTTATTTTTGTAAATTTTGATACCCTTTAGGTCATAATTGCTCTTTATTTCATAAATTACGGTTTCATGTTTTTAATTGTATAAATTCTGCATGCCATCTTACCAGATTTAAATTGATGATCTATAATCTGGAAAAATCGATAATCCGGAATTGCCAAAGTCCCGACGAGTCCGGATTAAAGACTTTTGACTGTAATAGACATTGTTTAAGGAAATGAGTCCTAGAGCATGATTGACAGAGATCTGCTGAAGTAATGTTATTGTGCAAAATGGAATAGATATTGCAACATGGAAGCCACAATCAAAAGAAAAAAATTCCCACATTAATGCCACGAGCAAAAGAAAAAAAAAAAAAAAAAAAAAAGATGCTTTTACAGTTTTTTTTCAACAATTACAAAAGATGCTCATTCTGATCAAATTAAAGGCATATATGACTCTTTAAATATAAAGTATAACATCCTTGGACGCTGATGCATATGTGACATCTGTTTTGCATGATGTTCATTAAACTGTTGAGGAGAACTTGGGAGATCATATATCGCTCATTTCTCAGAGT
Source organism: Stegodyphus dumicola (assembly GCF_044657685.1). NCBI lineage: Eukaryota > Metazoa > Arthropoda > Arachnida > Araneae > Eresidae > Stegodyphus > Stegodyphus dumicola. Next base: position 81,078,843 of record NC_140768.1, on the reverse strand, counting down.
TTAGAGGAATCTTTCTATCTGATCAGTAAGTCTTCTTAGTGTATCCCCAGGGAAAATGCAGATCATTTAATGTATTCAGTGTCTTTATCTGCTTTATGTTGGATACTTCATATACAGGAGTGTTGTCCATCAACAGAAAGTCGACCGGCTAGAGTGTGGAAAAAATGGACTTGTCTCGGGAGAATTTTGGTGCTGATGCATCAGTTTTTGGTTCAGTTGAAACAGTTGCAATTCCCAGGGAGATTTCAAAGTGCTTATGCTTAGTTCTGATTTTACTCTTAATGTGGTTTACACTTGAAAACAGTTGTTCACAAATGTATGTGCTGCCAAATAATGATGACATGAATAACCCAAGGCATTTTTGTTTCCGTGTAAATATAATTTTTAAAAGTTCAAAAAATCATAAACTTCCAGTGTTAAAAATTGAACAGCAGTGAAAATATTATTCACTATGGCAGCCATATAAACAGTATGTTGAAACACTAAACTGATTTTTCAGCTACATGTTCACTTAGCATGCCATAATTGCATGAAAAATATAACAAAATATAGAGAACAATTCCACACACAGCTTGAAATAGGATTTGATAACACCGCACCACTTTAATGATCTCTTGAAGCACTTGAAAATACAACATCACTGGTATTTGTTGCAGCTTGAAAATGAGAAAAGCTGGAAACAATAATTTGGATATCCTCATCTTGATTATGCATATAAACACAAATAATATACCAAAATAGAGATAATCACATTGTGCATAAGTCCAAAAAAAAAAAAAAAATGGAACCACCACTTCACTCAAATGAGTTTTATTTTGTGCTCCAACTCAGAGTGTCAGATAGCTCATCCATCCATATTGAAAACCAGACTCGCACTTCGATTGCAGCAATAAAACATATCATCACAGTGGGTTCTTTATTTCTTTTTCACTTTGCACTCTCTTCTTGCGCCTTGATTTGGATACTTCCGCCTTAGGTAAATAGACATTGAATGCTTTGTCGTAATCTAAATCATCCTAAAATCCAACAATTTGCATAGGTTGTGCTCAAAAGAGTCAACTCTAGGAAATTTGTCTCACAGCATTTTTTGTCATCTCCTTATCATTCAATATCTTGACTCCCAAGCCTATTTTGAAGGACTCCACTCTGGATGCCAGCATGTTTTATTTAATGTATTGTACAGAATTAAATACTATTAATTAGAAATAAAATAGTAAAAGGCTGTGAAGAACAAAAAACAGACTGAATTTCTCTATTTGGAGAATGTACCTCCCCTGTAGAAAAAAAGATCATGACCAGCAAAGGCTGTGTGGCACCCACCAAAAGAGATGTCGAGATGCGTGATAGGTTTGTCCGGATTGTAAATAAAAAAACTCCTTTATTCATAGAACAATGCCTTAAAGCATATTAGAATTGAAATTTATGGCATTGTTTAGTTTCATTTTATGATATTTTGAAAATCTTGTATAAAAAGTAAATGAATTTTTTTTGTGGTGCCTTCTTGTTACTAATGCATCTTTAACACTTTGATTGCAACAGATATCCCAACCCATAAAATTCTTATGCATTTGCTCTTATGCATGCACCGAAAGTTATTCTACGAAAACAAGATAACTTGTGAACTTCCATCAACTGACTGCCAATCAGCAGTTATTTCATGGTTGGCAGTCAATGTGTTAAATCAGTATAGCTGACATCATTTTTGCTGCTTTGTTGGAGATTGGAGAGCTGACCTGGACACTTCCCATGGTAATGTTTTAGTTAGCTGGTTAGTGGTTTAGTTACCTTCCCATAGTAAGCTGCAACCATAATAATGTTAAGGTTTCCTTGTGTGTTTTAACATTTCTGTGTAGGACATGTATAAAGAAGCATGTTTCCTGCAAATACCATAAACAAATTTGCTCCACATTTTTTCTTTTGAGAAAAGATTTTTGTTTATTTTGTAATTTGTTAAGGCCTCCATTGTTTTTTTTTTTTTTTTTTTTTTTTTTTTTTTATTCCGAGCATATGACAATAGTGTAGCTTGATTTCAGTTGATTGCAGGTTTCTCAGGTGTATCTAACAGTTTTCACACCATTTAATAATCATCAGCTTTTATATATAGCAGTAATCTCCATACCTTCAGAAAAGAAATACGAGAACTTTCACGTCTCAATTCAAAGTCCTCAATTTAACTTTAAAATGCTGCTTGGAAGAAATGTATAACTGCATTTGAATGATTCTTATGAAATTGTTCTTGAAAAATGTCTCTTAACTGAAAGAAAGGAATTGAATGTATTTCTTTAGATGGAAGATTCCAATTTTTTAATGTAATGCAACGTGAGTATCTTGTATGAAAATCAGACTTACTGAAAAATAGCATTTTGAGCAGCAACCAAAACCCAACAATAAACAAGTGACAAGGAAAACATGAAAATCAGCAACATACAGAACTCAAATTAGGATGCCATATATGAAAATTATTTCATATATGAAAATTATTTTCATATATTTCAGTATAAGAGATTATAATGTATGTATATTTCTGATGCTGAGAGAAATATTGATTTTGCATGTCTTATTAAAAAAACTTTATTGAAAAGATTCAAATGCTTAATCTTAAAACTGTTTATTCACTAATTCCCTAAAAATATGAGTATTCTGAGATAATATAATAAATAGATATTCATTATTGTTGTAATTATTTTTAAGAATATGAGTTTCCAAAGTAATTAAAATAGAAGAAATTTTTGAACTGGTGATTAAAAAATCATTGATAATTATCCACTCAATGTAATTTTCTAAGGAGTAGAATACACAGCACTAACTATAAAAAATTATTATGTGGACAAAAACTGAAAAGAAAGTTGTGCTGTTAAAAGTTAATATTACAGCATTTTGAAGTACAGGAGGTGCCGCTTAATATGATCATGTTTGTCCACAGCTATTTTTGATAACATTAAATGATGAGAAAAAAAAATCTGCATCAAAATGGGAAAGCAATATATGAATTTAATAAAAAAATATCAAGAATCATAAATAAGTATTTTCACAACATTTTAACTAGAAAAATACAGGAGTTTGTTTATGAACTGTTCATAATGTCTTTAATGCAAACGTGAATTGTTCATAACATTTCTGGAAATTATTTGATCAATGTGTACCCCTAATCACAGTATTCAATAGGCATCCCTTATTGGAAGAGAACATGCCAATTTAAAATTTTAATGTAAGCAAAGGAGCAACCTTAATTTGCTACAGATATGTTTATTTTAATTTTAATTTTTATTTATATTTATTTATATTTTGAACCCAAAAGAACTTTAGTCTCAAAATGGTATTTTGCATATGCTTTTTGAAATATTTTGTGATTTTCTGTTGAATCAGCATTTATCTGCTGCATGTGACAAGAATATGATATTTAATAAATAATATAAACACATAAAACTTTAATAATAAAAATCTAATGTGTACATCACGTGACTTCCATACGAGATACATATGTACGTCACAAAAAATTTCTTCTGAATCCATTTTAAATCAGTTTTATGATTCATTTGGGGGAAAAGACTTCTTTAGCCGTCAAAGTGGATTATGTTTTATTAAATATGACACCCGGAATTTTTCATCATTACAATAACTTTACTTTGTACAAGGAAGTAAAAAGACAAAAAATGTTTTGTAAAGCTATCTTAGAAAACTGAACATTGAAATGAGGAACTGAGAAAAGACTGAAAAATATATCTCAACACTTAATGCTGCTCCAGGAATTCTAAGCATATACTGATATAGTGCTTTTAAAATTTTTGTAATTTTACTGTTGAATTGTATATGGTATAAGTGTGAAGAAAATGATGCTTAGTAATAAAGATAAAAAGCAAAAAAAAGGATAAATAGGAGTAAGTTAACAGCATACTGGTAGACTGTGAGCTGAGCAAGAGCATAAAAAACCTTAATAAACCCTTTCGGGCAGTTTAAAAATCCTTTCAGATTCCCCCCCTCCCCTTGAAAAAGAAAGATTTGCATCTGATAACCCTAAAAATTCATAGAGTTATTCAAAATCTTTAATCAAACTAAGGTTGCTTTTTTGTGTAATTTTATGGTTGACTGAAATTGAAACCAAGCTGTTTGGTGAATTTAACTCCTTGGCAGTACTTGAAACTATTCACTTGGTGACATTTCTTCATCACTTGGCAAATTTTATAATCAATTTTGACCTTTTTTGGTGAATTAATCTTTCATTCAACCACTTTAGCTTAAAAAAATTATTCTATAATAATTTGATTATATTAGCGGAATTGTTGATCACAGTTTTCATATACAATTTCGACAAATTTATGAGAATATCCATATGATAACATTGATCACGATCACATTAAGCTGCCTCTCGACATTTTTCTTAAATTACATTTCACAAATTTATGTGTCATAGATTGGCAACAACTGTTTGAAAGATTTTGTATGCAAATAGCAATTATTTCCTATTTTTCCAAGATTCATTGTGAAAATATTAGTGTAGTAATAATGGTAATGATATTTCTGATTAGATTTAATTAAAAATTTTGTTTATTTATTAATTATTGTTTTGCATTTACAGATCAAAAGAATGGGCTATTGCATGTGGTAAAAGATTCTTGTTAGATATGTCGCCAAGTGACCTTTATAAAAAATGTCGTGTATGCTCTGCCCATTTTGTTGATTCTGACTTCTGCACTCTGAAAAAACACTTTTTACATTTACGTGCTAAACCTAGAAAATTTAGCAAAACAGGTACTGTTTTATTTTTTCTAGAAAATTAATTTTTATGGAAGGCAAATAAAGATGTTGCTTCAAAAATCTGGATTTTAAGCAAAATAATTTTTTTTCTCTTTTATGCTATTTATGGTTCTTAATTATACTGAACTTCCAATTGTTTGTGCCACCTGATGTAGAGAAAATTTAGTTAATATGAAAAGGCCATATTTTTGGTAAAAAAATAAATATTCAAGTATTTTAAATGAATAACCCATATTATATTGTTTTAGATGAAGTTTAATAAAAATAATGAAAGTTAAATAGATTTTTTTCAGTTTTATTTGGTTATGTTTTAATCATTTTTCTTTTTTTGGGTTAGTTACATCAAATGCACCTAAATTGAGACATCATTAAATTTTAATTTATATAGTTTAATGGCTTGTCAGTCTGTTCCATTGCTCCATCATGATTCATCCTTTATCTTTTTCATTTTTATTTTCTTCCCACTGCATGTTTATTATCTATATGTGATAAACTCCTTCTTTCCTATCTTATGTTTGTGTAGTCACTTTTCCATTCCTTTAAGTTGCATTATGAAAATTCTTGACGTAGAATTAATTTCAGTAAGGCACAGTTCTATTATCTTTTCATCAGCAGAATATTCTTTTGTAATATCTGACATAGTTTTTTAGGTATAGTACTAAGATTTGGACTTCTATCCATGCCTTAACAATAAGATTCATTGCGTTGAGAGTATTTTACACAGATAATCCACATGTAGATAATCAGGAGTTCAGTGTACTTTTAGAGATTAAAGTTTTGTGTGATGTAAAATGTTGATTTCATTAAAATGATCAATAAGAATTTACTTCTTTAGGGGAGACACTAAATAAATAATAATAAAACAATGTCTTAATGAAATTATTGCTGACAATTAAGTATTAAAATAGGTTTTGTTTAAAGTATATGTGGCTGGTTGTCTTAAGTTTCAAAGAAAGGGCTGGTTGTTTTTATTTATTTTTTAATACCTACGTTGAATCGTATATAGTACAAAGTCCGTAATCCGGACATCCATTATCCAGAATGATCTATAATCCGGACCTCAAAGCCACAAACTTTTTTTTTTTGTAATGTGTTTACGCATGCGCATTTAATGTTTAATGAACGGTATAAGCTAGGCTAAAATTATCTTTACTGATTCTAAGGAATTTCAGTTAATGTTTCAGATTTTGCTGTTCCTTCATCTTCTAATTGGATCTGGCTTATTATTTTTTGCAGACTGTTAGAGCAATTTTATGAAAATTAAGCTTGAACTTTCGATTATGTCGAAAATAGTTCCCAATTCCAGGGCTGCCTGAGGATCTACAAAGCGAAACCATGTTTCGATGTCCATTAAACAAAAAGTGGAATTGCTGCAAAAAAATGGATAAAGGCATATCCGTCTCAAAATTATGTAAGGGGTATGGCATTAGAAAGTCGACTGTGTATGACATAAGAAAAAAGGAACATTTTGAATTTTTGGTGAAGCAACTTAAACAACTTACATTTAAGGGAATGTTTAATAAAATAAACAAATAAATATAAAGTTTTTTTTTTTTTTTTTTTTTTTTAGTAAATTTTGATACTCTTTAGATCATAATTGCTCTTTATTTCATAAATTACGGTTTCATATTTTTAATTGTATAATTTCTGTATGCCATCTTATCAGATTTAAATTGATGATCTATAATCTGGAAAAACCCAAAGTCCCGACGAGTCCGGATTACGGACTTTGTATTTCCAATTGCAGAGTTCCTTAAAATAAAATGGAAGATTTTTATAGAAATCTTGCTTTTGTAGAAAGGGAGGATTTTGCTTTTAAAAAAGGGGAAAAACTCTTAATGTTGAATTGCACAGTAGTAACAAAAGGATTGCATGATCCAACAAATCATGTTTGTATTTTGGCACCTATTTCTTGCTGGCATGAGCAAAGCTTGCACAGTCATTTCAGCTTTCAGTCACATTTTAGTTTCAAGGGGGAGGATTAACTGGAGGAAAATGATGATTATAAAAGCAATTATTATCAGGCAAAAAGCCAATGAAATTGGTGACACTTGGTGAGAAGGAAATGCTCCGAAACAAAAAAAATCATCAAGTGTTATGTATGGAACAGAAAAATGCAGAATTTTAAAACAAGGTTTTAATTTCTTTTGAATTAACCTTTTGAAGATGGGATGGCCATTATAGTGGCCATAGAGTTCTCTTTTTGAAAAGACGGTATCAGGTTCAGTATTCCTCCTTACTTGCTTGGGGAACATTAAATGACCTGACTCGGAACAGGGAGCTTACCAAAGCTATGTTCAATAAATGTGGGAAGTAAACAAGATACACAGGAAAGGTATACGAAACCCTTTATTTTTCTCTCTTTACAATGATTTCCGGACTTCGAAATACAGAGACCAACCACTTGTGGTCTGAACGTAAGAATATAAAAATATTAACTAAATTCTAACTAAACTAACTTTGGATTAATAAACAAGGGTCTACATGAAGATTGGCCGTATATTAACAGAAAGGCCGTATGTAGTACAGAGAACTGTTAACACTACGATACGTTTAAAATTATCAAGAGGATTAAACCTCTGGCCTTGAATGCAATCAGCAACCGTGTAAAACTGCAATGGCAAGCGGCCCGCTCCTAATCACTCCTTCCTCTCTCTTGCTTGGCAAAAAGCCACAACTTAAGTACTTGGCGTTCGCAAGACAAATTTGCATAAATAAGTTAAAGCTTTTAATTCTGGCCGGAAGTAGAAAATAAGAAGTGATAGTAAAGATTTAAAATAAAATAAACGTTAGTAAAACTTAAGATCCTTACAACGGGTTTGTCCACTTTAGTGGCCATATCTTTTTCCCCCATCTTCCAGGCTGAAAAGTGGGGTGAAATGTCAAATTTGACGTCCCTGGGGTTTTAACCTCTTATCTCTTTCAAAGGTCTTGCTTTTGTGACATAGATGCATCCCTCTGAGAATCCATTAAACTACACACAAGAATCTTTGTTGCAAATGGGAGGTGATTTCTTAAAGTGGGAAAGCATTCGGTTCAAGATTCCCCATACTTTGGTAGCTTTTACTGCTACCAAAGCCCCGGCCTCAAAAGGTTAAAGGAACATCAGTGGCGTAAATAAGAGTAGGCAAGGAATGCCATGGCATATGGGTCAAAGGCTTAGGGGGCCCTTCAATGTCCTGCTAAATTACATTTATATGTTTAAACTTAAAAGAAGATGAATATATAATGGAATCCTTCTTCTTTTAAGCTTTTAATTGTGCTCTACCTGTCTCATATATATACATACAGGGTGATTATAATTAAAGTTGCGTTTTCAAAATGCTCTAACTTTAACACTACTAGTCAGAATGGCTTGATATTTTACCAGAACAATCGTGAGGCAATGGAATTTTATGTGGCGAAAGAAAAAAGGAATTGTTCTAAAACATACCAATAGGTGGCATTATCAGGCATAAGGCCTAATTGTTAAACACAGGAATGTTGTTAGCCAAAAGGAAATAATAGACTGCAATGGTTTACGACAGGCGAAAAGACGTGTTCACAGCGAATAGTTTCAAGAATACATGTGTAAAGAGAAAACAATAATAACGACAAGAGAAAAAGAGAAGCTTCATGAAACAAACTCTAATGCATTTGTTGTTCCATATGGCCTTCACTGTGTTCCGCTACTAGTTGGAAGCACAAAACCGTATGTCCCACGACAGTTCGGAGTATATCTGTGCTGATGCTATGAGTGTGATGCGTAATGCTTGCCATCAATTCGGCCAGATTCCCAATCTGCCCATTGTAAACAACATTCTTCAGGTATCTCCAAAGCTAAAAATCACACAGGTTTAATCAGGTGAAAGTGGAGGTTACTCTGTTGGAAAAGGACGGCTTACGATTTTATGAGCAATCAGCAGCTGCTTCGCACAAGTAACAATGTCCAGAGGAGCGCCGTCTTGCATGAATATTGTGCAATCCACACATTGACACTGCTGAATTTCCGGAAGGACATGGTTAAGCAAAAATGCTTCATACTGCTTAAATGGTACAGTTAACAGGACCCGTAGGTGTGATCTCGAAGAAGAACGGACCGATGACAAACGTTGCCATTATTCTGCACCACATAGTAACCATTTTAGACAGAAGAGGTAATGGCTGTAGCAGGAACAGATTCTCGATCACTGATATGCTGCAATTTTGAGTATTTACAGAACCTTGCAAATGGAAATGGACTTCTCCAGACCACAGAATGTTCCTTGGCCATCCATTGACCACTTCCATCCAGGCAATAAATCATTGTGCAAACAATTCACGTGTTTCCAGGTCAGCAAGAAGCAACTTCTGCACATGAGTTATCTTGCACGGATAACAGCGCAAGTTGTTCCGTAGGACATTACTCACCTTGCTGATAGGCATATCTAGCATTCTTCCAATTCTCCCTGCACTGCTGATTCCTGCATCACTCTTCGTCTATTCTTGTAACATTGTGGCCACATTTTCCACTCCTGCCGTCATAACTGGTTTTCATCCTCTACCTCATTTCAATTCAAATAAACACATCTCTTCGAATTTATCTATCATTTTCTGCAGGCCGTAAGTGGTCATGGGGCACGATTTTATGCCTTTTAATGTCCAGAACTTCCTGATAGCTGTCAATACAGACTGACCTTTCTGATAGAAAAGCTTCACGAGCAGAGCGCAATCCTTCTTTGTCAGCCATGATGAAGCATTCAGGTAAAGCATTACGTGTTCCGCTAGTGTTCTGCATTTTTATTACAGCTATGCATGTCGTACGCATGTAAAGTCTTGGGAATGCGCATGTCAGGTCTTAGGAATGTGGCTCCACAATAGCCATGTAAACCCTGACAACGGCATCTATCGGCACATTTTGGAACTATTTTGTTTTCTTCACCAAACAAAATTCCATTGCCTCACGATTGTTCTGGTAAAATATCAAGTCATTCTGACTGGTAGTTTTAAAGTTAGAGCATTTTGAATTTGGAGCTTTAGTTATAATCACCCTGTATATGACGCAGATAAAAAAGCTGAATTCAGTGTTGCATATACACAAACTTCATCTAGGGTTTATTGTGAGAAAAAATTATTAAATAGAAATTTGCGTCGATGATATCCGTGTAAAAATTTATTTGTGTTTTGATTAGTATTGCACAGGGAGGGCAGAGAGGTTTGTGTAAATACCGAAGCCATTTTCATAATAGGGTATAATATATATTTTATGATGTATACACACAGAATCAATATGTGATAACATAAGCATGCAGAGACCTTTTCAAACACTTTCTATTATACAGTAAACAAATTAAAACTTTCTGCCTTTCCAAATTTTGTAAGAAACTTCTTTTGTGAATTCGAAATAGATGTTCAATCTTCTTTCAGGGCTGATAATTTTTACAACAGAAATTTGGACAAACAGTTTTAAACTACTGGTTTTATTTATATTGCATACATGAGATGAAAGTAAATATTCACTCCAGAACTGAACTCAGGATGAAACTAGGAATGTTTAGAAATCATACTTTTAATTAATTATTATGCTTCTAGTGGTATATAAAGTAAATTGATTGAGGAAGAAATGCATAAATTATTTAATTTTAATCTGCAGTAATAAGTGTTCAATACACATGAAATGATTTGTAAATATGTATGTCTTTTAATAAAATAAAACCACAACTAAAGAAACTGACATCGTTAGCAGTAGAATTTATATAAAAAAAATTAAATTGATAATTTTGCTTCTAAAAGAACACTTTTCAATTTATAAGATGTCTGAAACAGGTGCAGTAATTTTTTATTGCCCCGGTATTATTTTATTCGTATACAATTATTAACCCACATGGGCGTTAGCCCAGAAAGGCTACTGTCTCGAAACCACATTTTGCGTTGAATCGCTAAAAGCGTTCAAATTGTTGCCACCAAATATTATCACCCTGTATTATATTTAAAGGAATTAAACAATGAAACATCTGCATGAATGTATGTATGTTTCTTGCACTGTGAAAAATCGATGGTACCTAGAGCCATCAGATTTTGAATAATATAGTCCCCTACCCGAATGTGGGCACCCGAAAGCCGGAATTTTGAACTTGTTTTTTATCCATTTCATATTTTGAATAACTTATAATATAAATAATAATATAAACTTTCCTTTGGGCACAATATGAAAGCTTTCAGGTTTTTTAAAATTTTATTTTGTATATTAATTTATTTCTATATAATTCATTATTATGATCATACAATCAATAGGTATATTGTTACGAAGTGTCCAGGCGGGGTGACATAGCTTCCCCGCAAAGAAAGTTTTAGGGTCAGAAGAACAATTGGTGTCAGAAGTGGGATTTGCGAGTGAATGCCAGTGACTCGCCTGAAGGGAAAGCCATGGTGGAGGAAACGAAGACTTTGGTGGGCTTCCTAGCTGAGATAAAAGCCGTATATGAAGAGATCAAAGCTGAACTGGCTGAGATAAAAGCTGGATATAAAGAGATGACAGCTGAGATAAAAGCTGGACTGAAAGAATGAAACCTGGACTGGAAGAGAAGAAAACCCCAAATGTCGGCCAAGAAAAGGTACGAGAGCAACTCCGACAGATAAAAGGGTAGCTTACAGAGGAAACTAGAGCCATAAAAGACGATGTAGAAATAAAGGAAGTAGCTAATGAACTGCCTGAGAAAGATCAAGAAATGATAGATGAAACATCTAATGGGATTAAAGGAAAACAACAAAAACATGAAGAGATAAAAGATGGGAAAGAAGCTTTTGATTCACAAGTGCCTGAAGTGGAAGAAAGTGAAAATGCAACTGTAAAGTTTGTCAAAAATGATAGTGAGGTTATGAAGTCGCAGTTAGCAAATATTGAACCATTTGAAAGTTCATGTGATGCAGAGATGGAGGAAGCTGATGTGCAACTTAAGCAGTGTGCTCTAGTATTGAAAGAAAATTCACCCACCTCACAAACTGGGTGTGTGTGCCACCAAGGCCAACTTATACTCAAGGCCTGCCAGTGTGAAAATATTCTTTTGTGTTTTCGGTTGCCTGCGTGATATTCCTACTGACCGCAAGATGGCGCTACGATTCTGCTACACTTTGCGATGTTTACAAAAATCGGAAAAGTACCAAAAACGAATTCTGTCTTGTTATATGCAAAGTTTAAAAACGATTAATCCATAGTAGTCAAAAATTGTTGATTTCTTATTAGTAAAAATATTTTAATTAGAAGGAAAACATGGAATTTTTAAGCTATCTCACCTTTTTTTTTTTTTTTCCACACATAAACACCAGCCATTTGATCTTGATTTTAATTCCTGCTTTCATCTAGACATGCGCTATTCTGAATTGTACGCATTACAACTATTTATTCTAATTTAAAGGTAATTCAAAGTATACACGTTATTTTTTAATTATTTATATAGTAAGAAGTTAACAGATAGCTTCAGATCATGTACTATTTCAGTGAAAATTTTTCAAAATATTTCTATTGGCTGTACTGGGCCAAAAAATAATTTAGTATCCCCTATCAATGATGTAATTAACATATTAATACACCGTGATCTAAAATTTGTATATCTGTTTCCACGGCATTGGAGAAAAAATATTACTTAAAGAGATTAAATTTTACATACTGAAGAATTTTTTTATTATTAAATAACTGTTTTTAGGAAATCTTAAACAGTAAAAGTTTAAATAATGCAGATTTTGATCTCTGTGCAGTATTTGCATTGCAGATATTCAAAGACATTTTAAAATTATTAAGCAAAAAAAAAAAAGTCTTACTGTGGCATAGATTTTGAATGAAACTCAAACCCAAAGTTGCTTTTTTGACTAATTTTAATATTACACAGGTGTGTTTCTCTTCACTCTCATTTGTATTCTAAATTTCATTGATGTTAACATTAAGAAACTAGTATATGAATTAAGTGCATTGCAGCAATTTACATTTTCAGTGTTAGAGAAACTTCAATTTTTCAAATGAAAATAATGAAATTTTTTATAAAGCTTTTGATCAAATAAATCTGTTTGTTATAAATAAAAGAGACACAGACATCATAAAATATATTTTAACAGCACACAAAAAATAATAACTCTCATAATCACAATATATACTTAAGAATACGTTCAGTTCTGTATAGCAAGGATAAAATTTGAATACTTGCAATGGCTGAATATAAATAATATATCCATGCCCACAATGCTAAGTAGAATGAGGTATATACGCAATTTTAGATATATATGCATTTAAAGTTAGGCAAAAAAACAAACTTATTAAATGCATCACTTAAATATACAGCAGGTATACACTTTTACACACATACAACATTTATCAGAATGACATGTGTACAAAATTTTGTGGCTGGCAGCGTGAGATACTGATATAGTTCATTATCAAGAATAATGTATACATGAAATAAAATTACTGAATTTCACAAAACAATATTATCACTATTAAGCACACATACACATGAGTGCCATCTTGATACATTACCTACATGACATAAATCCATATGTAGCATTCCTATTCCAGATTAATCAGAAGAAAGTTCCACACAAAGTTTTGAAAGTAACAGCATTAGATGCACAAAGATTTCAGAAGTAAATAAGCAGAATGAAGAATTTCAGAACTGAGTTCAATGAGGTATATACACAATTTTAAACCTATATGCATATAAAGTTACGCAAAAAAACCAAGTTTGATAAGTATATCCCTTAAATATACAGCAGCTAGACATAAAATACACTTTTTGTTAATAACGAGCCACGTTACAAATAATGAGCGTATAGCAAAATTGTAGCAGAATGCGAGCGCCACCTAGTGAGGAATTTCGCGAAAGCCACTGAAAAGTGGGAACCGGAATTTCGTTCAGTCTGGCAGGCCTTAAGTATAAGTTGGCCTTGGTGCCACATAGTGCAGGTTGTGCAGATAAGGACTTGATTGTAAACCCAGATACATCTGCTTGTAAAGGATCAGATTCTATTCGCGACCCTGTTGCAAACATCAGAACTAGCTTTCAGGAAATAGAGGTGCATAAGCATGCACCATCTGCGAAAAATACCGATGTGAACTGTATGCATGCTGCGAATGAACTACAGAGTGGTGAACGAATTGTTTTAGATTTTCCTGTGGATGAAAAGTCTGAAAGAACTGAATCCCCAGACTACGATATGCAAAACAGAAATACATCTGCGACCTTCCATGCAACGACACTGTGATTGCAGTGCGAATTTGCAACACTGCGATTGCAGTTCGTTTTCCACTGTGAATTGCAGTGGAAAAGTATTTGACCCGGGTATAAATTAATGTAAAGACAGACTGAATTTCATTATGAACTTTAATTTGTAAAATTTTAAATTGTTATGTGTTTAATTTGTGTGTGTAATTTGTGTTGTACATAGTGTAAATATTGGTTTCTTTAGTTATGTTATCTGTATGTTTTAAAAAGTTTTGTTTGTACCGAATTAGGCTTCTGACCAAGGTTTGTACTGCCCGGGACGTGCAGTCCTTGGGAGGGGGCAGTATTATGAAATGTCCAGATAGCTTCCCCGCAAAGCAGTTTTAGGGTTGCTATAAAATGGCAAAGGAAGGCAAAGTTGCCACATTTGGCAAGAAATCGCCCATTTGGCGACAAAATTGGCTATATGCCATGGACAGATGGAGAATCTTCTGGAACGAATTCTTACCAGTTTAGCCCAGAATGTTCTCGAACACAAGCCGAAAGCTATATAAACCCTGCTGGTCCGCAGTCAGTTAGAGTGAGTGCTTTGCATAGAGTGCGAGAGAGTTAGTATCGAGTTGGTGTCTTGTCTAGCGAGTCAATCCCTGCGGAGTCCATCACGTTGAAAGCCGGGCACCGACTGCCAAGTGGGTCGTCGAGTGCATAGAAAGAGTCTCGTAGTGTATCGCGGTTAGTGCATCGTAGAGAGAGCGTGTACAGCTCCGGAAACGACTGAACTGAAGAGTTGGGAGCCGTGCTCTGTGTGTCGTCGAGTGCATCGCGAGTTCTAGCGTGGAGAGTCTTGAGAGTATGTGGAGTTCCGACAACGACCAAGCAGAGTCGGGAGCTGTACTCTAGTGCTTTGCCATGAAGCTGTCTCCACCGTGATAGCCTGATAACCTGGAGGCTGTGTCGCCGATCGTATCAGCGTGTTTATAGTAGTTCATCGGCAACTGTAAAATTGTGTTTTGGAATTGTCCTGACAATACTGGCCAATAAAGTGTGTTTCGATACTTCATCGTCAAGTGCTGTCATTATTCACTCCAAATCCGCACAAACCCCGTATATACATAAATGTAACAATATTTTTAAAATATGAATCAACGTAGTAACTAGGCACTATTCAGGTATATAATTTAAAATAAACTTTGCAAATTAAAAGATAAATCGTGTTATATTATTTGCAGTTTTCAATTCTTTGGAATGTGTCATTCAAAATGTTTAGTTTTGTCTATTACTAGCATTTCCATTAAACTAAATTCCAAAAATCAGTCTTAATATTAAACTTAGATTATTAATATCAGTTATTCTTACATTTTAATATAACGTGTATTGCATAGGCTCACTGTAAACAGGGTACTATCACGAATTCTAATGATATTGTTTTTAAATATTTTGTAATTTTACTGTTGAATTGAGTTTTATATGCCATAAGTGAGATGAGCATAATTTTTAATAAATAAATTTAACAGATAAAAAATTAATAATGAAAAGACAGAAAAAAAAAATGGCCATGAATGCAGCTTTTTTTCACACTGTCAACTTCTAAATCATCATATATGTACGTGTGTATAATGAGTTAGACGTTGATGCATAAAGGTAATGGCAAACATCAAGGGAAAATTCATCTACGATTTTATATAACTAATAAATTTTAAGAAAAGTTTGGGTGCCCTTGATAAATTTGTGTAGATAATGGCTTATACTGTTGACAATTATTAGATTTTTGTTATTTAAGCACACATGCTTTAATTATTTGTGATATAACAATTAATCATGTTAGAAGTTTTAAATAAAAGCTTTATAAAAAAACTTTTTAAAATCCCCCTTTTTAGTCTCAGTTACGCACTCAAATTATTCAACCAAACTACCATTTTCCAGCAATCGCTCTTTTACTTTCAACAATTCTGTTATTATTTATAACCTTACTAAAATCTTTAAACATTCATTATCTGTAATGAAATGATTCAAGTATTTGATCTTCGATCTTAGACAGTGTACTAGCATCTCCCCCTTAGTTAGCTTTGTGCTATCCACCTCTTGAATTTTAAGTCCTTCCTGCAACTTTATACTCCTAAGAGCGATGGATGTTTGACGTTCTGTGAGTAATTTCTTTTATATCAATTACCACAGATCATGGCGTACATACATTCTAGTGAATTATTCATATCATTCTGATAGATGGCCGTGCAAACGGATAATTTTAAAAGAAAAATTGTAGGAAGTCATCTAATAATCCCTTTTTTTTTTTTTTTTTTTTTTTTTTTTTATCATCATCATTCTTGTTTTAAAAGAGGGTGAAGAAAATGTTTTATAACCCGGGGTGAAAATTTAAATTCTTTATAACGGATTTATTTTTAGATGTTAGAAATTTTACAATTCCATAAAAGAACATATTATGTTTCACAATATAGCTAAGAAAATCTGCTTTTAAAATAAAATGCTGAGAAAATGTATGTAAAGTTACAAAATGACAAAAAATTGAAATGTCATGGCCAGTTTCATTACAGATAATTTTAAGTACTAATGAATCGTTAAATTGTATTGTTTTTGAGATTTATAAAATGACATGTGTAAGGAAATATAGTATCTAATTATAAAAAAGGAGAAAAGAAATAGCATTTATAAAATGACAGAAAACTTAGTTCTTTGGAAACAGTTTCCACTCAGTAAAATCAATATTAGAAAAATCTGTGTAGAAGATAAGGAAGAAACGAAATATGTCCCCTCTGTTTTAATTCATACTGAAGAATGTGAAAAAAATGTAGAAAATCTTCCAATTAATATCTTTTTTTATTATTTATCTTTTTATCTTAATATCTTTTTCTTTTAAAAGACGGCTAAGAGTTTGTGTAATAATCTGGGAGCATTTTAAAACTTTCTAACTGGTACTATGTTAGGTGTTAAAATTTTAAAATAACGAAAGTCAAATGGTTGCAGAAATCAAGCGACTTTTGGAAATTCGGAAAAATCAGAAACTGCGGTAAAAGTTTCATATAAATTTCACTTAAAAGATTTTTCTTCTGCTGGCGCAAGTTCTTTAAACAAAATTAAAAAATTCTTTTTTTGGAGGGGTGGGGGAATAATAAAAATGGCGCTTCATCACATGATATCGTTTACAAAGAGTATCTGTACAAAGTTTGAGCTCGATAGGTAATCAGAAAATAGTTAAAAACTCGATGACAAAATTTCAAGCGACAAACACCGTAAGAGTTAAATAAATGCTTATACAGAAGGCGGTCATTTGCTCACTTCTTTGCTGATAACAAAATTAAGCGATGAGAAAAAATAGCCTCCAAGTAGCAATTAACAATGGAATTTAACTAAATATACGTATAACTAGAAACATAAAATTGCGTACTTTCACAGCATTTTAATTAAGTAAAAAGGTCATTGCTAGCAAAATGTCTGCAAGTGTTATGCAAAAACTCATTTATAAATAAATGGTCACACGATCTTCCGATATTTTACCACCTATTGAGCTTTCAGTTTTAAATAACTGTGTATTTGAAGATAATGCACGATACCATAAACCTGTTTCTTTTGCACTAGAAATACTTCCAAGAAAGTACCTTGTAGACAATTTAGGCCATTCATTTGACAATCATGTTCCTGCTGTATGTAAATAAACATTTTTTACTTCTCTGTTAATGCGCTTGTAAGTAATACACACACTGACCTATAAATTAGAAACCTTTGAGATTTTCATTTGAATGCGAGCTAGGGATGAAGTATGCAATTTTTTTTTTCTTTTGATGTGGGTTACACGTGGTTAGAGTGCTAGTATAAGTAAGGTGTAAGAGTGCTTTTCACGATGAATGAAGTAAACTGGGGGAAAACGACAGATCTTTCACCATTTGTAAAAGGGGTATTGTTTTGGGCCCGTTTTGCAGTTTCGATTTCGAAGACTGCAAATCTCACTGTGTTCTCAAAAGCAGCCATATCAAAGGTTTTTCAAAAGTTGGAATCAGAAGCCACAGTCCTTCTCTAGACGACGTAACTGCGGTTCGAGCTCAGTTTTCCAAGAGAGTGATCGGCGGCGTCTCTGACGAATTGTATGGCAGAACAGGGACTCTACTGTGCTTCAACTAATACAGATCGTCAATCAGGGCTCCTCCTAACAGATTTCAGCTCGAACCATGCGCAGAGGATAGGAATGCATAGTCGGGTGCCTGTGGTAAAGCCAATCATTTTGGAAAGAAGACACTAGACATCTGAGGATGGGAAGCGGGTAATATGGTTGGATTAATCACGTTACATCTTTTTTGCACTGATGGAAGACCTTGAATTTGGTGAAAACTCCATGAAGCCATCTTGCCTTACTCGCACTGTGCAAGGGTCTGGTGGAAGTATTATGATATGGGCCATGTTCTGCTGGCATGAAAGTAGTGCCATAGTGTTCCTCGAGAGTTAACAAACAGCCATGAGATACCTAGATTATACTGTCAGATAAAGTGCACTCTGCCATGTTGCATTTTTACCCTGATGACGATGGATACTTCATGGACGAAAATGTAACTATACATCGTGCCAGAAGTGTTCAAAATTGGTTCGCTGAACATCAATCTGACTTCCGACACCTTCACTGGCCACCGCATAAACCGGATTTTAACTTCATAGAAAATGTATGGGATATGGTGGAAAAACGCATCCGACAGTACTCTCCTCTTCTATCTAATTTACAAGATCTAAAAAGTTGCATAGCCAGTGCATGGTATTCTCTGTACGTAAATGCAATCCAGAAGCATGTAGACTCGATGCCCAAACGAGTCAGAGCAGTTATCCGTGCAAAAGGTGGTCTAATAAAATATTGATCTTGGGTTTCTAATTCATTGGCCATTGTGTGCATTTTCTTTGTTAAGCCAGCAATATATTGCTGCAAAATTATCTTTCCGTATTCACAAAAATCTTTAGGAAACATCTTAGGAAAATAATCTACACCGTATTCACAAAAATCCTTTACCCCGCCTGTGGCGACATCAATTGCGATACTGAAGCGCCATCTGTGAAACTCTTCGCATTCGATTTTTCTTTGCCCAGAGTGGCAACACTAAGCCACCCCCCCCAAAAAAAAGAACAGTGACTAATTTTTGTTTGTGAAATTTGATATGCAAAAAATGTAAAATAAATATTAATATTATCGGAGTTGAAGGAGTATTTAGCATTTCCCTACATTCCAGACACTTCACTGGTTTATCCGAATTTGATCTCCAATTTTGCTAATGAAGTGTAAGAAGGAAGAAAAACGTACGACGTTTCTGTAAGATCATGAGATGCTGATATTCTACGCGTTAAATTTTGTTCTATATTGCAGTACATCTTCTTACTGTATACATTTAGGCTGATAAATTTATTGAAAACTTTCGGAATGCATCAAATGTATTAAAAGTTAACAAACTGTAGTTTTTACTAAGCAATCTTTATTTGGAAAAGCTCAAGCTTTAAAAAATAAACTAAGTTGAATAAAGATAACTAACTGTACATCCGTTAAGCCTAATTCTACTATGGCTGATGGAGATGAAAGTAAAGAAATTGAAACTAACGCAACAACTGCGACTGTGGCCAAGATCAGCATCAAAATTCCTCCTTTTCAAAAACCCGACCTCAAAATATGTTTTTTTTTTTTTTTTTTTTTTTTTTTTTTTTTTTTTCAGATCGAAGCTCAATTCTGCAATGCTAGAATCACAGCTGATCAAACAAAATATGATTATGTAGTCAGTTCTAATTGAAGCAGGGGCATTGTTACAAATTGCTGATATTCTCACCAAACAGCGGCAAATATCCGGCCATTAAAAAGAGGCGTATTGAAATCTTTGCCGATTCTGAAACAAGTGCACTCTGCCATGTTGCATTTTTACCCTGATGACGATGGATACTTCATGGACGAAAATGTAACTATACATCGTGCCAGAAGTGTTCAAAATTGGTTCGCTGAACATCAATCTGACTTCCGACACCTTCACTGGCCACCGCATAAACCGGATTTTAACTTCATAGAAAATGTATGGGATATGGTGGAAAAACGCATCCGACAGTACTCTCCTCTTCTATCTAATTTACAAGATCTAAAAAGTTGCATAGCCAGTGCATGGTATTCTCTGTACGTAAATGCAATCCAGAAGCATGTAGACTCGATGCCCAAACGAGTCAGAGCAGTTATCCGTGCAAAAGGTGATCTAATAAAATATTGATCTTGGGTTTCTAATTCATTGGCCATTGTGTGCATTTTCTTTGTTAAGCCAGCAATATATTGCTGCAAAATCATCTTTCCGTATTCACAAAAATCTTTAGGAAACATCTTAGGAAAATAATCTACACCGTATTCACAAAAATCCTTTACCCCGCCTGTGGCGACATCAATTGCGATACTGAAGCGCCATCTGTGAAACTCTTCGCATTCGATTTTTCTTTGCCCAGAGTGGCAACACTAAGCCACCCCCCCCCCAAAAAAAAAGAACAGTGACTAATTTTTGTTTGTGAAATTTGATATGCAAAAAATGTAAAATAAATATTAATATTATCGGAGTTGAAGGAGTATTTAGCATTTCCCTACATTCCAGACACTTCACTGGTTTATCCGAATTTGATCTCCAATTTTGCTAATGAAGTGTAAGAAGGAAGAAAAACGTACGACGTTTCTGTAAGATCATGAGATGCTGATATTCTACGCGTTAAATTTTGTTCTATATTGCAGTACATCTTCTTACTGTATACATTTAGGCTGATAAATTTATTGAAAACTTTCGGAATGCATCAAATGTATTAAAAGTTAACAAACTGTAGTTTTTACTAAGCAATCTTTATTTGGAAAAGCTCAAGCTTTAAAAAATAAACTAAGTTGAATAAAGATAACTAACTGTACATCCGTTAAGCCTAATTCTACTATGGCTGATGGAGATGAAAGTAAAGAAATTGAAACTAACGCAACAACTGCGACTGTGGCCAAGATCAGCATCAAAATTCCTCCTTTTCAAAAACCCGACCTCAAAATATGTTTTTTTTTTTTTTTTTTTTTTTTTTTTTTTTTTTTTTTTTTCAGATCGAAGCTCAATTCTGCAATGCTAGAATCACAGCTGATCAAACAAAATATGATTATGTAGTCAGTTCTAATTGAAGCAGGGGCATTGTTACAAATTGCTGATATTCTCACCAAACAGCGGCAAATATCCGGCCATTAAAAAGAGGCGTATTGAAATCTTTGCCGATTCTGAAACAAGTGCACTCTGCCATGTTGCATTTTTACCCTGATGACGATGGATACTTCATGGACGAAAATGTAACTATACATCGTGCCAGAAGTGTTCAAAATTGGTTCGCTGAACATCAATCTGACTTCCGACACCTTCACTGGCCACCGCATAAACCGGATTTTAACTTCATAGAAAATGTATGGGATATGGTGGAAAAACGCATCCGACAGTACTCTCCTCTTCTATCTAATTTACAAGATCTAAAAAGTTGCATAGCCAGTGCATGGTATTCTCTGTACGTAAATGCAATCCAGAAGCATGTAGACTCGATGCCCAAACGAGTCAGAGCAGTTATCCGTGCAAAAGGTGATCTAATAAAATATTGATCTTGGGTTTCTAATTCATTGGCCATTGTGTGCATTTTCTTTGTTAAGCCAGCAATATATTGCTGCAAAATCATCTTTCCGTATTCACAAAAATCTTTAGGAAACATCTTAGGAAAATAATCTACACCGTATTCACAAAAATCCTTTACCCCGCCTGTGGCGACATCAATTGCGATACTGAAGCGCCATCTGTGAAACTCTTCGCATTCGATTTTTCTTTGCCCAGAGTGGCAACACTAAGCCACCCCCCCCCCCAAAAAAAAAGAACAGTGACTAATTTTTGTTTGTGAAATTTGATATGCAAAAAATGTAAAATAAATATTAATATTATCGGAGTTGAAGGAGTATTTAGCATTTCCCTACATTCCAGACACTTCACTGGTTTATCCGAATTTGATCTCCAATTTTGCTAATGAAGTGTAAGAAGGAAGAAAAACGTACGACGTTTCTGTAAGATCATGAGATGCTGATATTCTACGCGTTAAATTTTGTTCTATATTGCAGTACATCTTCTTACTGTATACATTTAGGCTGATAAATTTATTGAAAACTTTCGGAATGCATCAAATGTATTAAAAGTTAACAAACTGTAGTTTTTACTAAGCAATCTTTATTTGGAAAAGCTCAAGCTTTAAAAAATAAACTAAGTTGAATAAAGATAACTAACTGTACATCCGTTAAGCCTAATTCTACTATGGCTGATGGAGATGAAAGTAAAGAAATTGAAACTAACGCAACAACTGCGACTGTGGCCAAGATCAGCATCAAAATTCCTCCTTTTCAAAAACCCGACCTCAAAATATGTTTTTTTTTTTTTTTTTTTTCCCCAGGTCGAAGCTCAATTCTGCAATGCTAGAATCACAGCTGATCAAACAAAATATGATTATGTAGTCAGTTCTAATTGAAGCAGGGGCATTGTTACAAATTGCTGATATTCTCACCAAACAGCGGCAAATATCCGGCCATTAAAAAGAGGCGTATTGAAATCTTTGCCGATTCTGAAACAAGTGCACTCTGCCATGTTGCATTTTTACCCTGATGACGATGGATACTTCATGGACGAAAATGTAACTATACATCGTGCCAGAAGTGTTCAAAATTGGTTCGCTGAACATCAATCTGACTTCCGACACCTTCACTGGCCACCGCATAAACCGGATTTTAACTTCATAGAAAATGTATGGGATATGGTGGAAAAACGCATCCGACAGTACTCTCCTCTTCTATCTAATTTACAAGATCTAAAAAGTTGCATAGCCAGTGCATGGTACAGAAAACTCAGAAATTTCTGACAGAATTAGAACTAAGTGATAAGAAACCATCCCAACTTCTCTGCGAACTCATCAGCAACCCATTTTTTAATTGACACTAGAGCGGAAATATCGGTTATTCTACTATCACCATCGGAAAAGGAACTGTGGCTCAGTTTGGGCTATTTGCAGCTAACGGTACAACAATCAAAAAGTATGGTAAAAAACTATTAGAACTGGTTTTAGGGCTATGCATATCTTTCAGCTAGCCTTTTATCATTGCGGATATCAATGAACCTATTTCAATAGACTTTCTTTCACATTTTAATGTGTTAGTCGATAGTAAAAATAGAAAATTAATCGACGGCATCGCCTCATTAACATCTAAAGGTAGTTTGTGTAACAATAGCGTCACTTCTAATTCATTGCTAATACTTTTCTAAACCAATATAGAGGCATTCTAAATAAATTTCCAAACCTACTTAAACCCAACTTAAAAAATGATAAAATTAAGAAACATTATGTACAGCATTACATCGAAACCAAAAGTTACCCCGTTTGCTTTAAATTCAGAAGACTTTCTCAAGAAAACTTAATTGCTGCGAAAAAGGAATTCGATTATATGCTGCAAGATCTGCAGACCATCCAAAAGCAGCTGGTGAAGTACATTATACCTCACGTTAAAAAGTCTGATGACTGGAGACCATACGGTGATTACCGTCGTCTTAACATCCGTCGATACTGTATCAAACCGTTAACCACTACCATTTCTAACGAACTGTACACATATTCTGCATGGAAAAACAATTGTTTCAACCATAAATTTGATAAGAGCTTACCAATAGATTCCTGTTTATGAAGCTGATAGCCCGAAGACCGCCATCATAACACCTTTCGGACTTTTTGAATTTTTTTGTATGACATTTGGCCTACGCAACACTGCACAAATCTGCCAAAGGTTTATGAACACAGTGCTTAGCGGCCTAGACTATTTTGCTATCTCGACGACATTCTCATTGCCTCTCCAGACAAAGAAACACATAAAAAACATCTTGAAATCTTACAGACTCGATAAATATGGACTGCGCATAAACATAACAAAATGCAAATTTGACCTGAGCAAAGTTGAATTTTTAGGTTATGAAATATCAGCGGAAGGAATCAAACCTTTTCCATCGAAAGTTGATACAATTAAACAATATCCTAAACTAGAATCCGTCACAAGCTTGCCCAAATTTTGGGGAATGGTGAACTTTTATTAATTTGGACCGAAAATGCTCAGAAGTTTTTCACCGATATCAAAAGGGCATGTGCAGCTCTGCAATGCTATTTCACCACAACCAGACGGCGCATATCACCCTGACTACAGATGCATCTGATTCCGCCGTGGGTGCCGTGATCCATCAACTATACCAGGGTTGCTTAAACTTTTCTCAGTCGCGACCCCTTTTTATCACTGAGATTTTTTTGCGACCCCCAGGACTCCATAAGCATTGCGCAAATCCGACACACGCGTGTGTGATACTGTCAATTTTTTACTTGTATTGTATAATATACTATTGCAGTTTTAGATCATTAATTTTAATTTCTAATTTTAAGACATAGGACAATGTAAAAATTTTAAATAAGTAACAGGCGAAATGACAGCGTCACGTGCAAAGCAAGGAAAATGAACGTTTCTATTATTAAAAAAATGTTTTCCTTTTTTCTTTGTATTGTCTTATCTTTATCGATTTTCAGATACATTGTGTAAAAATATTTGGTAATTGTAAAATTATTATAATGAGTTAAAGAAATAGCGAAACTGCTAAATTTTTTGGCGACTCCCTGCTGCAGGTCCCGCCGACCCCCAGTTTAAGAAACGCTGAACTATACAATAATGAAAAACAACCGCTAAGCTTTTTCTCCCGATTTCTATCATCAACACAGAGAAATTACTGTCCATACGATCGAGAACTGCTTGCAATCTACCTAGCGGTAAAGCATTTTAAAAACACATTCTGGAAAGACGATCATTTACTATCTTCACTGATCATAAACCTATCACCTTCGTCTTCCAGCAGAATTTAGATAAAGCCTCTCCGAGACAAGTCCGGCAGTTGAACTACATTGCCGAATTCACTACAGACATACCCTACATTTTTAGACACGAAAACATCGTAGCAGACTACACGCTATCGAGATTCGATAAAATCGCTATTCCAACTCCAATTGATTGTACAGTTATTGCAGCTTGCCAGAGGGATGGAGACCAAGATTTTTAAATCAAATTCCAGTTTTGAAATAGTGCAATTTCCTATACCGGATAACAACAACAAAATTTACTGTTATACCTCAACTAATTTTAACCGGCCATACATTCCTAAAGAATTTCGCGAACAAATATTTTTCTCTATACCTAACTTATCCCATCGTGGAATTCGTGCAACAACGAACCTGGTGAAAAAGAGATTCATTTGGCCTGGCGTATACAAAGACTGTCAGTTATGGTGTAGAACATGTTTGCAAAGCCAACGAGTCAAAGTTCACAAACATACTCATGCTCCAGCTGTTGAATTTAAAGTTCCCAATGAAACGTTTCAAGCATCTTAACTTCGATATTATTGGCCCTTTACCATCTTGCAAAGGTTCTACCGTCTTTTTCTGAAAATAAGACATCCTCCGAAAATAAGCCCTATCGTGATTTTCGGAACTTTTTTGTAAAATAAGACATTCCCCGAAAATAATCTCTAGTTAAAATAATGTGACAAAAAGAATTCGTTAAAAAATGCTGTTGATTTATTAAGTAATAATATGTTTAGATTTCCTAATACTCGTATTTCAGAGAAATGTTTGAAACAAAATAGTACGAGAAATTAATTGTTTACCTCTACAGTTCGTTTCAAATTAATTCTTCGAATTTATCTTAACCAGCTCACCGTTTGCCCCGAGAGAGATACGTTCACAGAAAAGGTATCGTCATCCGTTAGCGTCGATAGACTCTCGTCGGGGTGAAATTTGGGCTGAACCATAACCCCCGAGACACATACGACGCAGCGACGATAGCTATATCGCAAGACATGAGAGATTCGGACCAATGATTAAACAGGAAATGGATTTGGAAGAAAATCAGAATATAATTTAGAATTTTATTTATGACGATGTTCCAGAAGAAGACGACATGACTTTAATTGAATAAATTTAAATTTCTGTATTCCGTGTAAAATAAATATTAAATAAAAATATATAAATATACTTTTATTTCTGCCCTCCCCCGAGAATAAGCCCTAGCGCGTATTTTGGACCAAAAAAGAAAGTAAGACAGTGTCTTATTTTCGGAAAAAGACGTTAGGTATTTGCTTACCATCATCGATAGATTCACTCGGTGGATCAAAGCTGTACCTTTGGAAGACCAAACTGCAGATTCCATCGCAAATGCCCTCGTCGCGACTTGGATTTCGAGATTTGGAATCCCACAGAAGATAACATGACCAAGGTCGACAATTTGACAGCCAACTCTTCTAGTCCTTGAGCAAATATCTAGGTTTTCAAAGCTAACAACACCACAGCTTATCATCTACAATCTAATGGTTTAATCGAACGACAACATCGAACTTTGAAAATTAGCCTGAAATCCCATCTGCAAACGTCAAATTCTTGGACTGATGTCCTACCTTTAATTCTTGGCATTCAATCCGCCATTAAAGAAGATTTGCATTGTTCCTGTGCTGAACTTGTGTGCGGCACACCAATCTGTTTGCCTGGAGAACTTTTCAGTAAGTCCCCAATTCATTCAGATTTTATACAAAAATTGCAAAGTCGCATCTAAAACCTAAAACTAATTCTAACAACCAGCCTTGGGTGGACAAGTACTTAGCAAATTGTTCACACGGATTCATCTTTATAATAACATAATTTCATCTTCTCTTCAACAACCCTATCTTAGACAATATTTAGTTAAACAACGTTTTGAGAAATTTTTCGATGTGGGAGTTTCAGGTAAAATTAAAAGAATATCGATAGATAAACTGAAAACCATGTTTCAATCTCAGAGATGAAATAACAACAAATCTTCAGGCACGTGAAGCTGATAAATCCAAAGTCTCACCACCACTTGCTAGGGACAATGATCCTTCCAAAGACACTCATCCTAGAAACACAAAAGCTGGACAAAGAGTGAGATTTCCTACATACCTGAAAAATTACGACGTATAATCTGGGAAGGAGAGTGTGGCGACAGAGCCGTAGCGAGGGTTTTCAGCGCCTGGGGACAACTGAAGATTTTGCTCCCCCTTCTGTATGCCAAGAATGAAAAACATTTCATTTTAAAATTTTGTAACATCAGTTTCATACCCCATGGATGCTGCGCCTGGGAACAGATTTTCCCCCTTGCCCCACCCTAGCTATGCCCCTGTGTGGCGACACTGAAGCGCCGTCTCTGAAACTCTTCGTGTGCGATTTTTCTTTCGCCAGAGTGGCAGCATTAAGCCACTAAAGAAAAAGTCGAAAAGAGCAGTGAATGATTTTCTGTTTGTGAAATTCGATATGCAACAAATGTAAATAAATATTAATCTTATCGAAGTCAGAAGAGTTTAGCATTTTCCTACATTCCAGACACTTTACCGGCCTTTATTTTTGAAACTGTTGGTCCTTAAATATATATATATATGTTTCCCTTTGCAAAAATGTTTCAAATAATGCAAATATTAATGTTTTGACATTTTTAAAGAAGTCAGTTTTGTTAAAAAAGTAGATGATCTAACTTTTTAACTTCTTATTCGTATATTTTTAATTTGATGTTTCTCAATCCTTATATTTTGGAAAATTTTGTTTATTACACAAAAACAAAACTCGAAAAATTTGACTCCCATATGACAAAAACTGACTGAGATTTCTAATAATTAAAATCAGACATCATATTCATGGGCCGTGCACAAACTGACGAGCGAAATGTTTGCTTTTGTGCCCAACTGAAAATAAAATCTCTCTTTAAAAAACGATTCCTAATATTAAAGAGATTAAGTGACGAGTATATCAGTGCAGAATAACTGTGAAAAGTATTGATCAAGATAAGTTTTTTGAAAATGGTCGTCTTATTTACAGAATCATCATAATTTTTGGTTTAGAATCTAAAGGCACGTAGTCACTGTATTCGCACGTAACTAACTCGTAATATTACTTGCACTAAACAAATAGTTTTAATTCTATGTTTCTCTTTTTATTTATTTATTTATTTAAAGGGATTTTTTAAGTTATAAAATTTCATTAGAGTATTGATAACGTATTTTTTAGACTTTGAAAATTTATACTTTTGTGAAAATTCTTCAGCATACCAAATTTAACAAAATTATAAATTAAAGACACCAGTAAATCACCAAAGAATATTACTGAATGGCTTTTAAGAAGGATAGGTGAACTTCGAGTCATGTCCGCTTATTAATACACCCTTCAATATAAAACTGAAATCTACGTCAGAGATCGCAAATTTTGAAACTAAGTATCTCGATCAATCTTTGTCGTATGAGGTGTCACGCTGTAGAGGCATTAGGACGCTGTATTTTTTGGAAGTACGCAAGATGAAAAATATCAACGCCTTCGCCGGGAATCGAACCGCGGACCTCTGGAATACGCTCCCAGCGTGCAGACCACCACACCATGAATGCATGCCAAGAAGGTGCGAGAAATACCTTATTATATACTTTCCCTTTTAAAGGGCGACTGGGTTTTTAGGGGCCACAATCGAAATTTTTAGTCGGACTGTTCTTCGATCTTCTTCCCTGTTTTAAAAAAAAATTTTTAGGGCATTTAATTCTTTCGCGATGGCGGATTTACCAATCAGTATGCCACTAACAAATGAGTTTCTTTTGAGTAATCCTTCGAATGAGTATCATTCATTCAAATCTTTTACTTCTGAGATAATCTATTTATTAATATTTAAAGCAGATAAGTGGAATTAAAGATCTTCTGGATATGACAGCTTTCAAAACTTGATTCATTTCTTCCACTTTATGTAATGTTTTTGCTGATTAATCTCTACTTTTATTTCTGATGCACCACAAAAGGCCAAAAAACAGATACACTGTTCTCCAATCCAGAATCTTTCTTGTGCGTCAGTTTAAATGCCTGATATTCAATTTGCATATCGTTACTGCAATTATTGCTTACCAAAACGCAACGTGTTTAGTTGATGCCGGATATAATCGGTACTAGTCATGAAAGTATAAATTTATGAAAGAGTTATTTGGGACCTTGCATCCATATTGATCCTATTTAATGCATTTTACATTAATGTGGTGTTTAAATTACATATGAGATGTTTAATAAATGCATTAAAGAATTGCTTTTAGTCGCCGTGTATAGTACTGGTTATGTGTATGTGTGTGTGTATTTAATTATGGCAAAGCACACAAGGGCTATCTGCCTAAGGGAGGGATGCCTTCGTGGAGGACTTTCTAGGGGAAACTGGCTCGTATACACGTTACACATGGGGAAAACCATATAGTACTGGTTAAGATTCAATCTTTGGCTTTGCTACAGCTTCGTATTTCCTTCTAGAAGTATTCTTCATAAATCCTAAAATTTAGAAGAATGTAAATAATTTACTGAAGTTTAGGAAGACTCCTAGGGACAATAGAAAAGTTTCCTACTTGATTTCTGACCTTAATGATGCAGCTGAACAGACTATCACTGTGATTCGCATGAAATTATAACCTCATCGTGACAGCTGCGGTTTTGTAAACCGATATTTCAAGATAAACAAACGTGTTCTCTCCTGAAATTTTGATGACGTGAAAATTGTAAACGTGTGGAAATTCGATACCATAACGAAAATGTACATGTTCGATTTTTGTTTTATTATTTAATTCTGTGTGTTTGCAATGGTATTGTTATTTAATTCTATATGCTGGCAGTAGCATTTCATAAACTCACGATATTATCTGTCGCATAATTTGTAAGTATTTTTCGAAAAGAAAATGGTAAAGTTCTCGCCTTAAATTAATAAGAGTTGGTTGGTTAACAGACTGTGGTGAACCGTACTAGGGATTTTGCTTTACAAAAGTTTTTCTAGACTCTGCCTTTTTATGTTTTTGAGGAAGACTTTCCAAAAGAAATTAACACGCATTCACATTACATATGGGAAGACTACGCAAACTTCACGCAGCTAATTCGTTAGCTGGGAAACGAAATTGCTGTTTATTTACGATATCCTGCTTCCTCGAATGAATTTCGCCAGCAACCTGCGCTTTTACTTTACCCGGTTTCAATTCGAAAGTCGCCTAAGGCGAGCGAGACTGGTTTACATTTTGTCTACGAGAGCTTGCCTTCTTCTCTTATTCGTATTCTTTGGTTGCAACATGTTATTTTCCAAACGAAAATCAATTTAAAAGAGACCTTAAGTTCATTGATGAACTCTGTTTTAATGTCACAATATGAGGTCATTAAAAAATTATATAAATCTGATCAAATGTAAAGTTTAATACTAATGATTTTTACTAGCGTGTTCCCTCCCTCCTTTTTTTGCTAATTATGTCTCACGAAAATTGAGAGGGGGGAATTATGCGTACAATTTAATTTCCCAAAGACACGATTACGGTAAAAACATAACAAATGAAAAATATTCATGGATAAACTACCGATAGCTATGACAATATTATTCATTTAAAAGGAAACTACATTACACTAAGAATACATAGCGATATTAACTTTACATTATCTAATAAAATATCTTCCATTTCTACTTTTCTGTACCTTCAAATTCCTCTGCTCTTATAATTGTCTAGAGCTACTCCCCAGACTTCAAATCATTCAGTGCTGCTGGAATTGCCGTCATCTGCAACAGCTTGCAGATCGATCATCTTCGTCACTGCTTAATTTGTCTTCCCTTGTGCAGTGATTTTTACAACCATCAAGAGCGTTAGATATCCATGTTTTCTTGAAGCTCTTCGTTGTAATTGTTTCATTAGTCAAACAGCCCATGTTTCCAAAATCCACGAGCAGACCAATAAGTAAGACGAAAACAACCACTACGTCGACGATTTCATTTTAAAATTTAGGGGAACTCGCTTCCTAAACAAAGTGAAAATTGTGTGAAAAAAATTATTTAAAAAACTGTTCAGAACTTTGCAGGGAAAATAACGGGAGTAAATATGGTAGTCGATTTGCTTATTAATATTATTTCTTAATTTTTGTATGTTTATTTGATATCCGAGTGTGTCTTTTATCTCCCCCCCTCTTTCTCTAGCTAAAATATATTTACAGACTACAATGTCAAAAGTATTCATGCAGTAATAAAAAAAATTTTAAATCGTTTCTGTTTTGCAAGAAATGCACTTAATTTACTATCTATATTTATTATGAACTATATTTCGATTTAATAAAATAAAATGAAAATCTTCAGAGTTTATTTTTTGCTTTAAATATGCAAAATTACATTAATTTGCAGTATAGGTGAGAACCAGAAGTATTCATACGTTCTTTGCTTTGAGATAAAAACAACTTGGAATTGCAGTTAAGTACTTTGAAAACATTGATATGTGATTTTCGTTATATTTTGATTGATTTTCTCCACTTATGTTCAAAATAAGGGGAACAGGATGAAATGAAAGCAAATTAGCTGTTAAGTTGGTGAAAGAAGGGATGAGTTACTGTGAAACCAGACAAATTTTAGGTAAGAGCTTTGCTACATTTTAAAGCATAATTTAAGAAAGTATGCTAAACTCTTGCAAATAACCTTGCAGTGGTTGGCATCAAAAATTAACGCTGACATGTAAAAAACTTATTTGAGGGGGGGGAATCCTCATATTTCAGCCCTAAAACTGATACCTGAGTTAGAGCAAGATTCGGACATTGTAGTTTTTAGCAATCAGAATGGCATTAAATGTACAAAATTTTCACAGGCAAGGCAATCTGTTTGAAAAAAATTCTGTGTGTCGTCTCTTAAAGCAAAGGAAAGATTAGCTTTTGCAAACAATTATTAAAATCGACTTCTAGAATTTTGGAATAAAGTTATATTCAGAAATGAACACAAATTTAATATTTTTGAACCTAATCGACATTTAAAAATATGGTTTAAGCCGGGAATAGTATTCCCCCCCCCCAAAAAAAAAAAAAAAAGAAAGAAAGAAACGAGCCACAGTAAAATATGATGGTGGTAGTATACTTATTTTGTGAGTGTGCATCTCTGCTTATGGAAATCGGCAAATGGACATTTATCGCAGGAAAAATGGATAGATTTCAGTACATAGACATACATAAATGAAGTCTTAAACAGAGTACCCCAAAATGGGATTGGGAAGTGATTTTTGTGTGTCTGCACGAAAACGATTCCAATGACACTGCTTTCGGATACCTGGCTACGACTTTTGCATAATGTGCACAGTCAGTTAAACGCACCTCCTCAGTCACTAGATACTATAAACAGTATCGAAGATGTATGAACACATTTGTAAGAAAAAATAAAATTTCATCGAATTTCTGATAAGCTTTGCAAGACGAATGGAACGGAATTGCACCAAAATTTTGCAAAAACTTGGTGTAGCGATTTTTGAACCGTCAGGTTTTTATTATTGGTAGCGTGAATAAAGGTAAGTGTTAAATTTCACAAATTGAATTTTAAGGTAAGTTCAACTGCTTATCATAACAAAGTAGTTTGCTTAGCAAAGTATTTCGTTTACAATCGGAAACGATAATCACTTGAGTTCAAACAGAGGTAGCGGAGAAAAAGTCCGGCTACGCTTCTTTGAGGGTTTCTTTTTCCGCTCTTGACAGAGCTTAGTAGCGACTCGGGACGAGCCGTAAAATACACAAGAGAGAAAGGGGCTCTCTAAAGCTTACTAGCGACTCGGGAAGAGCCGTAAAATACAAGAGAAAGGCTCTCTCTTCTCTACGCAACGACTGCGTATTCTTCAGACTAAAAACTCTAATTATTTTCACTCACTGTTTTTATGTCCAGGTTTTCTGGGCGTGTCTTGTGCGTCTGCTGCAGTGATTCGCTAAACGTCTTTTTCGGAGCATCTCTCCATTGGTCAACAGGCGCTGATTTGTTCTCAGATACTGTCTTGACAGCCTGAGAAACTGAAATTTTCCGTGGGAAAAATTCAGAACGTCTTTTTGGGAGGTCTATCTAAATTATTTCGAGAAACAGGCAGTTGGCGACAGTCTATCGCATACACACAATGGACACTCCACAACCCGTGAGAACTTGTATGAAAGTTTTCTCCTTTCGTAAAAACAATATGCTTTCCGCACTTTGTTGGGGGTCACGTTCGACCTCAAGAATTCGTAAGTGTCATCACGGTGGTCATCTGGCGCCCATTTGAAGTCTCCTTTTCCCAGACTTCGTGGGAGCCCGTGGGAAAATAGCTGACGACGTTACATTGGTTAATTCAACGCCCAGAAAATCAGTCAAGAAAAGGCTCAAGGAATTATGTGCAATTAATTGTTTTGAATATAGTTATTGAATATTTTTTATGCCTTCATAGAACCGAGACACTTATTTCTTTTCCTCTTTCAAGGGGAAAATAAAAAGTGTTTTTTTTTTTTTTTTTTTTTTTTTTTTTTTTTTAACGTTTCCTTTTACTGTGTAATACTTTCAATACACGAAAATAATATAAAATGCTCATTATATCATTTTCTTTAAAATAACTAAAGGTTTTCCGTTTTTTTACCTGTATGAATACTTTTGACGCTGATTATATATCACTTGGCCACTGTGAATCACTTTGTTACTTTCAATGTGTCTCTAGAGCATAAAAGATAACAGACGTAGGAAAATTTATATTGATGATAATTTCGATGTAGAATGAGGCACTAGGATGGAAACCAAGTTCTTGATTTTTAAAAATGTCGAAATTTCAAGCATAAGGGATAACCAGCATTTCAGTTTCGCATATGTTTCCCATATGCGAAACTAAAATGCTGGTTCATTTCCTTGCGAAACTGGTGGGGGGGGAAGACACTTTTCTTTTTATGTTCCTTTCACAATACGATTTTTAAGTTCGAAATAGCATAACTTTCTCTTAATCTCAAGTTTTATTGGACATTGTTTCACAATAATTCATTTTACACTGCGAGTCTTATTCAGTCTGGCCGCTCAAACTAGTGTATAGTGTGCTTTTTACAGATGACAATTGAAAAGGAATATATTTAAGTTTTTATGTCACTGAACATTGGGCTTTTAGGATACTGTCTTACGGTTATTCATTGTTAGTTTCGTGAAACATGGATAAGGATAAATTTATAACATTCTTCGTGTACCAAGTCTTAGAGAATTGTGCAAAAAATAAAAAAAAAAAAAGCGCTTTCATTTTTACCGTCCGTTTCAATACGAATATGTGTTTCTTGCTATATGTCTTTTTTGCTTTGTCATAAAGCTTTACTTACGTCACAGAGAATCATATCCAAGTATAATTTGATCACAGTAGAAAATTCTGATTTTTTTTTTATATGTTCTACGTACACTTGTCGCCAATACAGCTTTGGCCATAATGAATGTACTTAATCTGAAAACTCTATGCCGACCCAAAAAGTAACAAATATATATATATTGAAAACTAGAATTAAATACACATTTTTGAAGTGCATTTATCGTTTGTTCGCTAGCAATTAAAATTATGCTTAATTTACCTAGACGTTAAACATTAAGTTGCGTCTATAATGCCGGCACCACGCATATTGCATAATTAATATTTTCGCATAAGGCATAGTACACAGGCTATTTGAGACTGAACTTAGAACTGCAGTTGGCTATATCTTATTTTGCTTCGTATATCCTTTCAATTAAAAAATGGCGATGCTTGAAAAGCATTTGTGACCCGACTAAGGGTCGTGAATCCAGGTTGCTGTACACCAAATGCTGTAGAAAAAGAAATCTCAAATATTTATTATTTTATACTGCTTTGATTAATTAATTTTTAAAAGTTAATTCATGTTATTAATTATTCCTAAAGATATAATATTACAATTATACAAAATTAATCATACCGCCTTTCGAAAGCGGAATTCTATTTACCTTCGTCATTATGTTACTTTATGATACTGTTGTAGCCTAAATGCTGACATTTAATTGCATTCACATTATTTCATTTGGGTCTCTTGTTTAACTGATAAGCACTGGCCATTTTGATGCGGTTAATCGTTAATTTCCAATGTTTCCTCTATTATCCCTCTGTGATGGGCTTGTTCCTCATTTCCGGGATATTAACTTCTAACATCAAAGCATCCAGATTATGGTGGAGTAGTTAACATACTTATTTCCTGAACGGGTCTCTTTAATTAGGCAATTCATGTATTGTTTTTCTCAGCCGTGAGCATATACTAAAGCTGAGAATTTGGTGGTTTAAATTTTTTTTTACCTTGCGTTTTATTACCATGAATTTCATTACGGATTCAGCATAATTTCATGATTCCACTTCGCTAAATTAATAAAAAACATGCAATAAAATTAACAATGCGCTTCATTTAGTAAAAAGTAGCATTTATTTTTAATATATGAAATAGTATTTATTTGTCTGTGCGCATACTTATATAAAGATGAATAGTAAAAAAAAATTAACAGAGTAATATAATTCTTATTCATATATGTTTACATTTAAATTTGTATAAATTCCATTAAGAGTAATAAAAAATGTTTAACTACCAGTGTGCCTAAATATTTTCCACCCTCATCTTACTGACATGCTATATATTGGGAGCAATGCAGCGGTAATAGCAAAGACATCTACTATTTTTCATAAATACTTTGGTGACAATTTCATAAACATCTTTGGTGACAACATGACTTTGAAATATTTATACTGTGTGAGCCCATGATGAATCTTCAAAGATATTAATAAACCGTGAAAATACGCTCATGTCCATAAATTAAGGATAATGCAAAATCAGGCAAAGGAAGAGTTAGAATAAAAAAAAAAATTGACTTATTTGTAAAGCTTATTTATTAAACAAAAGGTAAAGATAAAAAAAAGATGCTATATGTTTGATATTATTAAATTATCGATTTTTTCTCACTGGATCAAATTACAAAAAAAACCTATTTACAAAAAACCAATCTTACATGGTTGGTATGATTGTTAATACATTGTATGTCTCCCAGATGATGCAATACAGTCCGTACAACGCCTAGGCATGCTGAGTATCAAATTATCGATCTGATCTTGAGGGATATTACACCACTCAAAATGCAATGTTCTCCGAAGTTCCGGTAGACATGTAGGAGAGGTTGACAGGCTACAACTCGTCGGCCAAGCATGTCCCACACGTGCTCTATTGGATTCAAGTCCGGTGAGAATGCTGGCCAGTCCATACGGGTGATATCCTCCGATTGAAGGCATTCGCTTACGATGTTTGCACGGTGAGGACGGGCGTTGTCATGCATAAACACAAATTGTGCGCCCATGGCGCCTCGAAACAAACGTACATGTTGTTCCAGAATGACGTCCCGATAGATTTGGCTTGTCATGGTTCCAATTTGAACATGCAGGTCAGTTCTGGAACCCAGAATAATTCCACTCCAAACGAGCACTCCTGCACCACCGTAACGGTGTCGTTTAATGATGTTTTCTTGGTGGTAACGGGTACCTGGAGTTCTCCATATGAAAGTCCGGTGAGAATCAGACTGCAAGCTAAACCTGGACTCGTCGGAAAACATCACACAAGCCCACTGTTGCGGTGTCCACAATGCATGCTCTCTATTCCAGGCTAACCACATTCGACAGCGAGTTGCAGTAAGTGGAACGCATCTGACAGGTCTACGAGCGTATAGACCAATCTGCCCTAAGCGTCTGTACACGGTCTGCCTTGAAATTATCGTACCAGTGGCTGAAGAGAGCTGACGAGACAGGTCTGAGGCTGTGCTCCGCCTGTTTCTTTTGGCAGTAACTGCCAAATACCGGTCCTCATTCGGCGTTGTAACTCTGGGGCGACGTGTGCTGTAACGTCTACTCACATTACCATCATCTTGGAATCGTTGCCAAAGCCTGAAGATGACACTCTCGGCAATTCCAAGTTCGTTTGATACTTCCAGTTGGGTACGCCCACATTCCAGACGGCCGATAATTCTACCACGTAAAAAATCATCCAAATGCGTCCTTTGTGTCATAACTATTCGGTTGTTGCACTGAAATGCTTATAAAGCGCCTGCGAACAATTTTACTTCTTTGCCTGTATTCCTTATATATCACTCTCTTACAGTCTCGTCATTGTGACGTACCATCGGTGTCATCTGGTTACTTCCTGAAATTTGCATATGATTCTTGAAAATGTGTGTAGTGATTTTACAGGTGATATATTTATTTTAGAGTTCGATTTCCGCGTGACTCCGAATTATCCTTAATTTATGGACATGAGTGTATTTCAGATAATGCGAGCGAAGTGGATTGTATATTTCACGAGTAGGAAAAAGTTATCGCTGTGATGTAGAGCAACAATTTCACATCGTCTTCATTTGGTAAAAAGGTTATGGAATTTCATAAATGCTTGATTCGAAAACGTACAAAACGAAATATTGCTGCCAGAGCTCGAGAACTTTATATTGCACAGTAATTTCTAGATGTTAATGCTGAAAAAAGTTCATTTTGCTTTTATAATTGTGATTAAGGGAATAAACCTGTTGAACATTGGCAGTTTAATCTGGGTTCGAATCAGAGAGAGTAAACTGGCTGCATAAGTGTTTGGGAGATTTTTTATATGTATAATGTAAATACGAACCGGTTTCCCTTAGAAAGTCCCCTTTCCATCTGTTATGCATGTAACCTTTATGTATTTTGCCATATTTAATTAAACAAACAAACATGCATACTCGTAGTTTTGCTCATATAATTTTCTGCTGCTTTTATCTACATAGGATGTCAGTGTGATTGCTTACTAGATTACTTAAAAAAGTAATCCTTATTCATGTGGATTATTCTACATGAGAATATCTGCTCCCCCCCCAAAAAAAAAGCTATTGTCAAAAATATAACGTGCTGACATAAGAATACTGTGTTTATTTTTTATTGGCTGTAAGCCTAATATATTTGCGTCATATGAAAACTTGAAGTTATCTGAATAATTAAAGATTATAAGAATAACAAATGATTTTAATAAATATCATTATTCTAAACCTCGCCTTAAACTTATATCCGTGAAAGAAAGAGAGGAAAAAATTGTGAATGCTGCTGACAAAAGCGAGTTAATGATCCTTTGCAAAGAGATAATTAACTAAACATTTCCTGCTTGTAATACAAAATTACTAAGAAGAGATTAATCATTTTTTGATTTCTTTATGGATAAATCAAACCTTAAAAATTACCTTCTAAACTCGAATTTGTTAACAGAAGTTATTTTAATAATTCATCTTAAAAGAATATTTGTGTTCTCAGGATTTTAAATAGCACGAAATAAAAACAGTTTAAATAAAAATGGAATGAAAGTATAAATCTGTTCCAAAAAAATTACTCAATAATTTAATCATTTATGACCGATTTATCGAGTTCCTGTATACCTCGATAAATCGGTCATAAATGATTAATAGGGGAAAAATAACTAGCATTCTTGATTGGAAGGCCAGTTAAGTGCAGCTTCGTAATGTGCAACTTCATTACTCAAGAATCAGTTAACGCAGCCTTATCTCTGAAATAAATGATAAAGAAATCTTATTTTTCAATGGCTTAGTGAAGAGTTAAAGATCATGATTTCAGTAATTAAAAATCTCTCTGTAAAAATTAAGTAAACTAAAGAAAAAAAAATTCACTCTGAAATTTATAAAAATTCCTTTACATTCTGCAGCATTAGTTGAACAAGACATTTAAAGAGTACTTTGTTCAGGAACTTAAGAATTAGGCAAATATGTTCATTGAGAAGTTAGTGGTTTAGTTGTGCATAAGACGTTGTGGTCAGGAAAAGCTTCAGAAGGCTGTTTTAAATGCTATGCATCATTTTTGGCAAGCAAATGAAAATGTTCGAAGAAAAGCTGCTTTCAATCACATTATTATCGCAATATTTATTGTTATGTACAAAAATTAATAATTTTTAAATTAATGCCCTTGTTAATAGAAAATAACGATATCCAATCTGCAAAACGTTTATATACGGCTAGAAACTGAAGAACGAGTGCAAGGAGCTTGCGCTGGTACATTTCATGTGGTTAAAGTACATTGAAACCTGTATGGCCAGCAGGTTGTCGTCAACAAATCATTGAGTTGTTAAGGTGGTATGCAGGATAACTAAGTTCGAAGTGCTGTCGTAAGAGATAGCACAACCAACCAACCCCACACCATCACACCAGGCGTAATGGCAATATGTCTGTGTAAAACAAAGGCTGAATTGAACCGCTGGCCCAGGCCTCTCCATGATCATCTGCTCCAACATGAAGCGGGATTCATCGCTGAACGATATGCGATGCCAATCGACTGCCAGCCCTGATGATCGGCTACGACACCACCCCAGACGATTCTGTCGATTTTGTGAGGTTAAAGGCAGATGTCTTAAAAGCCTTTGTGATTGCAACTCCGCCTCAACCAGGCGCCATGAGATGGTGGAAGGTGCCGCGTATGGTATGCATGGAGGTAGGAAAGGGAGGAGGGGCCATTCCGCGCTAGAAGTGAAGCACTGC
Organism: Stegodyphus dumicola; assembly: GCF_044657685.1. Taxonomy (NCBI): domain Eukaryota; kingdom Metazoa; phylum Arthropoda; class Arachnida; order Araneae; family Eresidae; genus Stegodyphus; species Stegodyphus dumicola. Next base: position 81,039,480 of record NC_140768.1, on the reverse strand, counting down.
TTTGAAGCTTGGGTCACCAGACGGGGTGTTCTTTGTTTGCATTCAGAAGCTCGCTTGACAAGATTCTGATAGTATTTCGACACACGACAGTTCCATAGAAATCGAAAAAGGGACACTCTCGCATGAAAGAAACATTCATAGTGTGATGGATAATAGCAATTTGTATAGTTTACTGACATTTACGCAAAAATCACATCTTGGTTATTTTTCGATAACTAACAACAGCGATTTTGATTATGAATTTGTTTTATAAAATTCTAAGCTGTTGCACTACAAAAATATAGATTTTAAGAAAATTGCTAAAAGAGATCTGCCAAAATTTATTTTCTAGAAGATTTGAAAAGTTTGAAACTTGATGGCTAAATGTAAATATAAAATTATGTATGTTAAAATATTTGTAATTAGGCACATAGGTCAGATTAAGTTTTTATTAAATAGAGTAACGCATGCAAGGACTATCTGCCTAAAGAGAGAGATGCCATCGTGGAGGAATTTTGAAGAAAAACTGACCTTTGAGTGGGTATTAAAAATAATACTTATAATTTTCATTCAAATTATATTCATATATATTTTTTATGTAAAACTTTCGGGTGTATGCTAAATTAGTGTAAATTACTTTACACGAAAAATATAGCGAATGCACAGAAATTAAAGATTTGCACATGCCGGAAATGATAAATAGGAAATATGTATGGGTATTTATGCATGTGCTTGCAAAAAGCATGTATCTGCCTTTGACAAAATACTTAAATATTCATTAAATTATTTATAAATGTATTTGAAATGAAGAATTTATTCACTTATAAACAACTGTGAAAGTACTGTGAAGAAATCTAATGATTAAATGTACCTAATTTATAATGATTATAAATGTTATCTAAATATATAATAACCTTAATATTCAATTGTAAACATAAATTGAAATCCTGTTGACAAATACGTTATAAAACTATTTAAGCAAGAATTGTTCGTATTGAAAAGCAATCTGTTAAAAGGTATTGTAAAGCAAATGCTATGAGATGCGCACTTAAGAACGTAATAAAGAGTTTTGGAATATGTATTGTTGAAATGAAGGGTAAAAAAAAAAAAATCTAATAAGTATAATTAAAAGAATTATTCCCTTTACATTTTATAATAACTCAGTTACAAGTTTTAAATAATACTTAAAAAAAAAAAAAAAAAAAAAAAACTTATTTTATTCCCTTTCAGAAATGTTCAGAGTACTATTTAATACCTATTTATACTATTTATAGTCAAATACTATTTAATACCTATTTAATTATTAGGAATTAGCGAAATACTTATTTAAAGTATTTCACTAATTCCTAATAATTCTCTAATTTAAATGAACCGAATAGAGCATTAATTATAAATTGACTTACATTTTTCGATTTAAAAGAAGCCAAAAAATCATGTCATATTTAGGAAAGTATTTTAGGAAGAAGCTCTATAAATAGAAAAGAAATAATGCATAATTTTAATATTAATAATACAATAAACTTTGATCTTAATTTTTGTACCTTAACCGAATAAAATCGAATTACCTTAATTTTTTTTTCTAATGTAATTAACGAAAACTTGTGAAAATATTTCATTCAAATTAAACCATTCTGAGAAAACTGTCCTGTGAAAAGTATAGCATTTAATTCCGTTCAGAATGAAATGTTGTTTAAAAATATGTTGTTTTCACATACTTAGGACTCTGAAGTGTTGTAGAAAAAGAAAATATATACATTTATATGTATATTTGCGACGTAATTACAAAATATTTACACCCGAACGCGTCAAATCCCATAGAACTCAATGGTAAATGACCCAATGTTTTGGTCACCACGTAGGGATCGCCGGTGCTTCAGAGCAGGGTACGGAGAAACTTGTTTAGGGCGACTCCATCTTACTTTCTACCTCCATGATGGTATGGTAGGGGCTGCAGAACCTTGGATAGGAGATGATGATGCCGTTGGGGCAGTTCGAGCCTTTGCACAATCATCCGATTTTGCCCCGCATTCATGCATCTTCGCCTTCCACACTCTTGATTCCGTCGATGAGTGCCTTGCAATAACCATTGTTGCCAGTACATTATTGTCAGTGTATTGCTCGGTATGACTAACCCGCTTCACGCATCCGTATTATGCGGCCATGTTCGAAGTCGTCCAGTTGACTATAAAGTCTTCGACTACATTGTAATGGCATTCTTGCTTGTGTCTCTAGGGGTTGCAACGCCGACAACAAGAATAGATAAACTGTTTGATGCTTTCGTTATTTATTCTCGTGTTTAGCAAGAATTTTATCCCACTCTTACCAGAGTTTCATGGTACAGTGTAAAGGGCCTCACGCTTGGAAGTTCTTTTACTACTGTAATACCCATGCAGATTGAGCGAATGATAAACCATTCAAGCATGGTTTAGGAGTGCTTGAGCACCAGAGTGCCCTAACCCTAATTGGATAAAACTTTTAAGTTTCGAAATCAATTTTATCAAATAACCAGAAGTGTGAAGAATGACGTACAGAATGTGGCATTAATCACAAATCACTAAGAGTCACAAAAACATAATTGGAATGAAGAAACTGCTTAACTGATGAGCAACAATAATACAAGGAAGTGCGAACGCACGTAGTGCCACTAATAACAATAAAATGCAAAAAAGTACAAAAATATGTACCAAGTATACAAAAAAGAATATTTAAACAAAATACGAATACTTTAAGTAGGCAGTAAAGCTTAATTTACGGTGTTAAAAATATCTTCAAATATTGAAAATACAATAAACAGTTTATGTATGGAGTTGTCCGTACCCTGGAGTGAAGATATACCATCAGTAATTTTTTTAACAACGTTATGCACAGAAATTCCCTTAAATATTTTACTCAGCTGCTTAAGCAAATTAACAACCTGTTTAAAGCTACTGAACAATTCATCAAAGCCTGGTATCCCATGCTAAGTCAAATTACTATTAGAAACGTTTGTTTTATTTTTAACCACATCTGCATATAGGATGCTTGTAGTTCTATTAATCGTCGATATGTCATGATTAGTTTTACAGGGTGATAATTTGCATTAGAAAGAACATTAGGAGAGTGAAATTTTGGAAATTTGGAACAACCATGATAATTTTCAGTGTGGCGAGTTAAACTGCAATTTCAACACCTAACCACCTCTAATTTTGTTATCAGTGCAATTGATTATTTTGTGCGGTCCCACACATTTAACACATTTTGGCTTTAGGTAGCATACCCCAAAGGTATGATTAAAATGTTGGCAAGTAACTGAATTTGGTACAGAGGTAATGGTTTTTTTTTTCCGTTTTTAATCTAAACAATTGGGCCATTTTCTTAACAGTAAATCCAAGATTGCTTATTTTTTAATTTCCTCTTTTCGTGTCAACTGATAATCCCCTATTTACCATCTTGAATTATCGTTCCATTCTCTGCTGTGTTATATAATGGTCAACCTGCTTATCTTCTAAAATATGTGTCAGTAATATAACTGATAAACCGTTCACAACTGTTACCTGTTTTATACGATGTTGGTTGTGCAGTAGAAATGCATACTATGACTGATATTGGCCTTGAAAATTTAATCATTTATACACTTGATATAAAGGAATTTTCATTAAAAAATTTCAAGATGATCGGATTATTTTTTAAGGGTACCTTTTTTTGACAAAATATGTATTCAGTGATGAGGTAGAATGGTAGATCACTTGAAGACTACCAAATCGGCAAGTACACTGTGGGGGGGGGGGAGGACAGCTCTATATCTCTCGTTCTACTCAGCCAGTTGACGAAATTCAAACTGCGTTTTGCGTGTTTCGATTCTACGACTTAAATTATGCCTAAATATTAAATTTTATAAAATTTGGTGCGAAATTTACGGAGAAATTCAAAAATTTATCCTGACGTATTTTTTCAGTTGCACCAAGAATAATTTATTTGGCGAACTTCTTAATTTATAGCAACCTATTTTCCTTTTCTTTTTTTCATTGAAGCTGAGTCATCGGCCATACTTTAAAACGATTTTAACAAAGTGCGTAAATCACATTTGGCGTTATTATCGACCAAAAACAAGAATCCAAATTTCAAAACTCTCCAAAATGTATATTCATGTATATCTTAGAAAATTTTGAATAAAAAAACTCTAATTTTTTTCAGGTGTGTCTAGAAATACATCAACTTTAAGATGATGTTAAAAATTTTATACCTAATAATACAAAAACGTTTTCGAATAATGTATAAAAAATATTTAAAAATACAAATAAAAAAAACTGAAAGGTTTCAGATTTTAAATTACTTCTAAAGGGGCGTTTTTTTACCGTTTTGTGTGTTACCTTTATTGAATATCATGTTCTTTGCACTTAAACCATAAAATTCACTTCAACAGCAATGTCCGAAATAATTTTAAAATGAGCATATCTTTAGAATTTCCGGTACAGAGACTCGCGCGCTGGAGATAAAAATGTTTTTTCTGTACAACGTAGCCATTTTTGGCTTTGAAATCCTTGAGTTTGTTAATCAAAAATTCGTTAACGTTTTACAAAATATGAAATCGATAATAAAACAAATTCCGAAATTCAAATTTGGGCTTCCGCATGCCCATATTCTACGGAAGATTACGTTATTCAAATTTTGATGGTTCTAGGTACCGTTGTTGTATCACATTGCGAGAAACCTACATACATTTATGCAGATTCTTCATTATTTAATTTCTTCAAATATAATGCAGGGCGATACTATTTGGTGGCAACGGTTTGAAAAAAGATACAGCCTTTTTAAAATTTTCAAGGCAAAATCGCAAAACGGAAACAATAGTCCTTCAGGGACAAAGCCGCTTTGGACTAAAAATAAATCGTAAAAAATTTGCGAATTATATTTGGAGGAAGCCTGAATTTCGAATTTTGGAAGAAGGAATCAAGTAAGTTTAATTAAAAAAACCGAGATTAATAAATATATATCAAATTCAATTAACATTGAGTAACTAAAATTTTGAGAGCTAATTTTTTAAAAACTGCTCCTGCGAATTTTACAAAACTTGGCAGTTTGGCATAATTTGAGTTGTAGAATCCAAATATGGGGGGGGGGGAATTGGCATGTCATTTTAGAAAAAATTTGATTTTGTTTAAAAATAGCTACATAAGGACAGTTCTATGTATGAATCTAATGTATATTTTAAGTCACGCTTTCGAGACATGAAAAACGCAATTTGAATTTCGTCAATCGGCCCTGTAGAATGGGAGATATAGAACTGCCCCCTATTTTTTTTTAAATATTTTTTTTTTCCTGCAGTGTACCTGGCCGTTGAATCAAAATTAGTAATATGAACAATAATAATTCATTCTATTAGAAAATCAGTTTGGATTTAAAATGTTTTTTCAATTTATTTAATTATTTTAATTAATAATTTTATCTCCAAATAATTTTTCAAAAATGCACTTAGAAATAAGTAAAAATTTTAAATATTTTGAATTTTGCTGTTAATTATACTATGCTTAAAACTTAATAGATTGGATTTTATATTGAATTTACGTACTGTGTTTTATAGTTATAATTTTCTTTTCTAGAAAATTGTGGAAAGACATATCTAAACAATTTTGAATGTTCAAGGTTACAGCTGAACTCTCCAGGTACTTCAACCATGTGTTTTTAATAAATTAATAGATTTTTTTTTCTATCTCATTTTGCAATATATATGTACCTCTTTTGCTGTATCTTTGTAATTTATTGTGAAGTTCTGCATCAGTATTTCTCCAAACCTTTTTGGGCTCACTGCCTTATCATTCTGTTTCTATTGAGATGGCTTATAAGTTATTTATGTAAATAAAATACACTGCCATACCAAAATATTGTGACCATCCCCACATTTTTCAATGAACTAGTCTGGATGATGTGAAGGGTATGTGATTAAGTGGCAATGAATTTAACTGCTGCTGGAGAAGGTAAGAAATCATTCTTGCTCTTACTTTTGCAAGTGTTGGGAAAGTTTACTTATCCAAGAGAATTTGTCAGATAGCAGATTTAATGGCACAAAGACTTGGAACAAGTATCTCCGAAACTACAAGACTGGTGGGTTGTTCGCTGTCTTTGTTAGTATTTATGCAAAATTGATAAATGATGGTGAAACCAGAATTAGATGCCAAGGTGTTGGACGTCCACATGCCATCAGTGAAAAAGGATGTCAGATACTCCCCCGATTGGTACAGCAAAATTGACGCTAGACAGTGGCTCAGCTGACATCTCAGTACAATGCAAATCCAAGTGCATATGTTTCATAACACATGTTGAGCAGACACTTTTGGATATGGTTCTGTGCAGCAGTTGTCCCATACATGTGCCTGTATTGAACAAGCGTCATTATCAAGAATGCCTATAGTGGGCCTGGAAACATTGAGATTGGACAAGTGGAAGCGAGTTGCCTGGTCGGATGAATCACTTTCTCATTCATCATGTCAATGGTCATGTCAGAGAAGGAGAAGAGTTGGACCATCTTCCAGGCAAACAGTTCCTCACCCTGTCCAGCAGGTCAAGTGGCTAGTTGTATCGGTATTATGCTTAGGGAGATGTTCTCATGGATGGCTCTGGGATGCTTTGTTGTTGTGGAACAGACCATGAAAGCTGCAGACTATCTGAACATTGTGGATCAGTTGCACCCTTACATGGCATCTGTCTTCCCAACTGGATATGGAATCTTCCAGCAGGACAATGACCAGAGTCACAAGGCTTGAATTGAGTTGGAGTGGTTCGAGGAGTATAAGGATGAATTCCAATTAATGTCTTGGCCACCTAACTCACTGAATCTTAACCCGGTAGGGCACATTTGGGATGTCATGAAGGAGCAGCTCAGAGTTCAAACACTACCATGTCAGAATATCTCGACTTATCTTGTGACCCCTGCTTAAACATCTGGTACAACCTGTCTCCAGTCTCATCTACCAAGAACTTGTGGCACTCATGCCAAGGCGAGTTGCTGCTGTTTTGCAGACTAAATGTCACAGGTGTTATTGAGGTGGTGGTCATAATGTTTTGGCTCTTCAGTGTAAACTACACATACACTTTGCCTTTTATGATATATTTACATAAATGATTAGATTATGAAAATTCTTAATATTCACAGTGTCCACAAAAGTCCTTAATGCTCTTTATTTTCACAACCATTAGTCATAGACATATAGTTCCAATTCTATTCCAAGTTAAAGTGTAAAAATGTTGTAAATGGTGCAAATATTCATGTTGTTGCATTTTAAAGTTATAAATAAAAATCAGTTTTATGAAAATATTTAAATTTAACGTTTTGCACCCTCTCCTCGTCCTTATATTAGGAAAAATGTTGCACTCATCGTAAAAAGCACAACACAGAAAGTTTGACTTCCATACAACGAAAATTGAACCAACTATTTCATTTCAAAATTAGCAATTTCTGACATCATTTTCAGTTTGCAGTTGATTAAGTATCTAAATTAGGATAATTGCAGGTTGATTTTTGCCCTTTAAATGCCATTTTATGATTTGCTAACATCTTTAATGTATAATTTTGTTGCATTTGATATGCTGCAAGAACTTTTGCACAAGTAATTAGTAAATTTTCGAAGTCTAAAAAAACACTACTGATATTGTAATGAAGTTTTATTATTTTAGAATCACAATCTGGTTAATCATTTATAATTAATGTAAATAACATTACGAGTTGGCTATCTGTCAATACTAAAGCCTGCCAGTGTTTTATAGAGAACAAATTATACATATCTGGAATGATGAACTTCATTTTGAAAAAAATGTATATTGATTAGTATTTTTCACAATAACCTGCATAAAAATGCTGCCATGTTGCTTTGCCTCGTTGGTGTCTTTTACTTCATTTTATATTATGCTTGATACTTGCTATTTGAATCCCAAAGTGACTTGACTCAAATATAAAGACAAAAAATTTTAATTTTACTACTGTGTCTGAGAAGAATCATATTATTTCATCAATTTTAAAGATAAATATATAATACAGTAGTTGTTTTGTATTGCTAAAACAAACACTCTTGAATGTCTTTTTCAGACAACTCATGCCACTTTGAATATGGCAGCTTCACTTAAATCTGATGTAAGAAAGAAGAAAATAAATCACCTAAAATCTAACCCATTTGCCGAACAGTCAGTTTTCACTTATTAGCCTGTAATAAAATGGAAAAATGCCACTGTTGCATCTTTCAAAATTTCTGACATGCTTGCAGTGAAGAAAAAAACCTTTCCAAGATAGTGAATTATCAAAAGAAGCATTTTTAGCTGGTGCCAATTGCTTATTTATGGTATTTTTTAATAAATATGAGATGATGTTATCAGTGCAAAACTTGGGAGTTGTCTGATATTATTGTCACAAGAAGAATGCATGCTTGTTCAAAAGATATGAAAACGCAGTTCATGACTTGTAAATACGTGATCGGTCCTCACTACAATTTGATGAGTCTACAGATGTATGAGACACTGTACAGTTGGCATTTACAGTGAGACTAGTATTTAGTAAATTTTGCTATAAAAGAAGACCTACTGAAAATATTAGTTGGTGTTAACCACTGATGGGGCACAAGCAATGATTGGTAATAATGATGGATTTATTGCATTTAAACATTTCCAAACTTAATTTTGTATCACTGTATCATCCAGTAGGAGGTTTTGTGTAGTAGGATATTACTCTTTGGACACATTATGAAGATAGTCACAAAAGTACTAAACGTTATTCTAGCAGACCCTTTACCCTTTGCACCACCTTTTAAAGGCCCTTCTAGGAAATCCTAATCTCATTCTGCATACTGAAATAGTTATATTGGCTCCTTGCAAGATTCAAATTTAATTGAAGAAATAAGGAATTATTTCTGTACCCAAAATAAGAATTTTGCTCTAATAAGCTTTTGCTGGCTGTAGGATTTAGGTTCTCACAGATATAATTTAGAAATTGAATCATTTAAATTTAGAGCTGTAGGGGAAAGACAACTATATAGCTGTAGTGATAGGGTTTGTTAAGTCGCTAGAAGCTAAACCTGTTTTTGGGGTATCACAGCTATAGGTAATGCTTGTACTTTTTCCAAATAAAAATAAAAAAAAAAACTACAAATGAAAACCGACTTGTCCTCATTTATTTTCTACCTTCAATTACTTCAAGACCAGTTTGAAAAATGTTTCAACGATTTGATATTTCCATTAGTCACCTTTTTCATTAACCTTTTCACTTGCAAAGTAAATATGTAACCTAAATAGTTGCATACGCTGCAGAGTTTATTCAAGCAACTGTTTCTAAAAATTTTGGGCCCTACATGGCCGAGTGTTTAAGACTGCTAAATACTGATAGTTCAACCTGGTTTGGATTCGATCCCAGGTGAATGAGCTGGCTGCATGGTTAGTTTTCATAGTTTTTCCTATGTGTAGTGTGAGTACAAGTAAATTTCCCTTAGAAAGCCCTTCTCTTAGGCAAATGATCCTCTTGGCTTTTCCACATTCAAATAACCTATAAATTTTTTATCTTCAAAATAACATTGTCCTAAAATCCAGTGTATCAAATAAGAACTTCTCAAACATAGTTGACAGAACTTCTTAATGATTGCTTATAAGAAGGAATATCATCATACTCTCTTAATTATGAAGCAAATATCAATAAAATGTAATGACAGATGTCACACTGATTTTAAGAATTACATTTGTTATAAAAATTTATTTTTAATAAAGAATTGTAAACCAAAGCTTCTGTAAACTTTTGTTTGTATTATTTAATAATTATTTATTTTATATAAGAATAGAGTCAATAATTTTTATATCTTAAAATTATGTTTTTGCATTTATTTTCCTTCTTTTTCTTTATACAGTCAAAAGTCGTTAATTCGGACACCCATAATCCGGAATGATCTATAATCCAGACCTCAAAGCTAAAAACTTTCTGCGCGTGCGCGTAAGACCTTGACTAGTGCGCATATGCGTGTGCGCAAGTGCAGAATACCTTTTTGCCTGCGCGTTTAATGTATAACGGACGGTGTAAGCTAAAATTATCTAATTATCTATTTCAGTTAATGTTAATGATTGCATTGTTCCTTAATCTTCGAATTGGATCCCGCTTATTATTTTTTGCAGACTGTAAGAGCAATTTTATAAAAGTAAACTTGAACTTTCGATTATGTCAAATATGACAAATAGAATTTCCGATGCTGGAACTTCCAAAGGATCTACAAAACGAAAGTATGTTTCGATGTCCAACAAACAAAAAGTGGAGTTGCTGAAAAAATGGATAAAGACATGAAGAATGTGACAGAGAGGTTAGTGAAAACGAAAAAATTTCGATTGACAAGTTATTAATCGGTATTCTCGGCACAGCAATTAACGGGACCTTGAACAGCGGAACTTTGTAACTGAACAAGAAATTATGTCTGTTTATAGAATTAAAGAGAAAGTATGATCACATAAAACGAAGCAACTTAAACAACTTACATTGACAGAAATGTTTAATAAATTAAACAAATAAATATTAAGCTTTTTTTTTGTAAATTTTGATACCCTTTAGATCATAATTGTTCTTTATTTCATAAATTACGATTTCATATTTTTAATTTTAGAATTTCTGTATGCCATATTACGAGATTTAAACTGATGATCTATAATCCGGAAAAATCAATAATCCGGAATCGCCGAAGTCCCGACGAGTCCGGATTAACGACTTTTGACTGTATATATATATGTGTGTGTGTATGTAATATTTCCGAGAACATAGAAGAGTAATCAGCTTGCAGTCATCATGGCTGGGAGTTTAAGGCGGTATCCAATGATGACAAAGAAGAATCCAACCTTTGGCATCCGAGTCTTTGCGTTGTTTGGTGGAGTGGGATATAGCAGAAATGATGACACAGAAGAATTTAAATTTATAGCTCCATATCTTTATTCAATGCATACAGCAGATCATTATTCTTTTAGATGAAATTCTTTAAATTATATATTCAATAATGGTTTAAATTAAACTAAGGTTTGAAACTCAATATTACTTTCAATGCAAACTACAACAGATTTACTAATCTTTATGCGATTCCCAAATTCCATAAAACACCATTAAAATTTAGATTTATAGCTAATGGAACTAATAATTACAAGAAAAATATAGACTATTATTTTTCAATTCAACTTAATAAAATCTGTAAATTTATTTTCAATGATTGTAACACTAATCATAACTATTGCTGGATCATTCATAATAACACTCCTGTCATTAATACCATTCATACCATTAACATCCAAAACATTAACTGCTATGATTTTGAAAAATTATATACCTCACTTCCTCTAGAAGAAATCTATACCAGTCTACTTGATCTACCAAAACTTTTCCCTAATATACTCAATATCATGACTCTTGACAAATGGAAAACCTACCTAAAATGCACACTTTTTCATAACTACATCAAGTTTCAAAATCAACTTTTTAAACAAGTCAGAGGATTGCCAATGGGCTTACATTCCAGCACCTCGATCTGTAGTATCTTTTTATTTGTCAAAGAATTTAACTTCCAAAAAAATCTACAACCACAAGAGTTAAAAAAATATAACTTACCAGTATGGATGCACACTTTTAAAATAATTCTACTTTAATTAAACTTAGGAGATAATATAATCAATTTATCAATACTGTTTAAGAAATAAATTATTATATACATATATATATATATAATGTGTATTATTAACTATGTCAGCCCGTAAATTTACTTTGAAAAAATAAATGTGCCTACTACCTCATCAGTATGCTAGAATCTTCTCTAAGGTACAAGAACTTTGGGGCTCGCTGTTCTAGATTATTTAGAAACTGAGATCTTGGACAAAACTCACATTATTAATTCTGAACATTACTTCTGCTGCTTCACCATGGATAACTCTTCTTCTGCAGACAGTGAGCTGATTGCTAACAGCAAACACAATCGAGCAATGATTCCCAAACATTTTAGTCTCATGTTCCAGATGCATGTAGTTGTTCTGTAAGAGATCTCTAAAATGAAATAATAAAGTATAGTAATAATAGATAAAATGCTGGATTATGTACAATTATTTGATATATTGATTATAAATTTGCAATTACAAGTAAATTTATACAGTAAGTAAAACAATAGTTCAAAACTTTTCACAACTCAACAAAACTTGTCTCTCATCTTATGCTCTAAAAACCACTGGAACAAAGAATGTTCATAATAAACATTGTACTTTTATTTGCTCCTGACACCAAAATTTTGGTGACAGTAGTCCTTACTTTTTTATATGCTGTGTCTGCTTTTACAGATTCATCTTCCAGTATCGATAGAGAGGTTCTTATTGAAAGAGTTAAAAGCTATCCCGTTCTTTATAATCCTCTTCACAAAGATTATGCAGATGTAGAGATGAAAGAAAATATATGGAGTAAAATTGCTCAGCAATTAAAGTGTGCAAGTGGTGAGGCATTTGACTTAAATATGTATCTTTCTCACTCTCTCTCTCTCTATATATATGTGTGTGTGTGTGTTTGTTTAAAATATAAAATCTGAAAAAAATTTAGTAACTTAATTTGGCAACGCCTGTATAATTTCTGATTTTAATATAGCTACATCCCCTTCAAATAATCTGTACTGTGTTAATTTCATCTGCATTGCAATAATGCTCTTGATCAATCACCATTCAAAATTTAAACAAAGGATTCTGATCTGTTGAAGTGTGCAATAATTTTTTATTGAAACATATTTATTATTATTATTATTATTTAATACAATGGCAGACACTTGTGTATTCAGCATTGGCCACTCCTAAGGCGAAAAGTAATGACCATTTTACTACAAAATATCTTTTGGTGATTTAAAACAAATGTATGCTATAAAAATTCTCACAGTTAATCGAAAATTTATATCTAATAATACAGAGGAAATGTTAGTATGATGATGAAGTCAATTACAATATTAAAAAGCCATTTTGAAAAATTTGAAACAATATCCACAGGATTTCTTCTTGCTCCTTGCAGACTGATCATGTGTCTTTTATATCATGCTTGTTTTATTACTACTTTATTTTGAATAGAATTATTAATACAGAATTTAAAATCTATGTGTTTCTGTATTATTTTTCATAATTGTAATTAATTTGTGTTGTTTATTATTATCCTAATTGTTTTTCGTCAAACCGGGTAATATTTTGCTTAGTTCCTCTTGTGTTCTGACTGTTTATATACCTGTAGAAGCTTATGTTTTCAGTCAGAACTATTTTACAGGTATATAAACTATAAGTTGGCATTAAGCAGTCTGTCTGTCCCTTACTGAAACATGAGCATGTTTTATGAAAAAAACTAAAAATTTAACATTCATTTTTATGATCGATTAGAAAATATCATCAACCAGTTTGAAATTTCGTGATTTTCTTTCTTTAGAGAAATTTAAAAAATATATCGACAAAATTGCTTTAAACTTTCTTGAATTTTTTAACTAGATATTCGCAAATATCCTGCTGCAGTACTTACGGGAAGTATTTACGCAAATTTTACCGCGTAGGCAAAATCCGTTTCTCATGCTTAGATTCGGTTTTCAATGACATCATTCCTTCGCTAATGAACACCTTAATAACGTTTAGACTCGAGAGTTCAGCTCCATGCTGTTAAAAAAGCTGTTATTATCATTGCTGGATTCGTATAATTATACCTAATTATTATTTCAATGAATTTCAATGAACATTTTTTATCATAACACCCTTGTTAGGCATGGTAGGTATAATAGTCTCTAGCGCATCAAATCAATTAACAATATTAATCAGTGCGTAAAGCATTCCAACAGTAGGTAAGCAAAATAGCACTTACCTGAATCACCGAATTCTTCATTCAGGTGTATCCAAAAAATACGCACAGGTTCAGCTTTTTAAAACTTTAATCTGTACACAAGTTATAAAAGAGAGGTTATTACAAGAAATCAAAAACTACGCATCCATATCCTAAGGCATTCAAAAATAAACTAAACTAAAAATAGAACACTGATTACATCATAAATCGTTGAGCGCGCGGTTAAAACTTACGTAATCAGTTCAATCCGTTATGCGCGCGCACAGGCGGAAGTATCACATATCCAACATCCTCCCACCTTTGAGATTCGAACCAGGGAATCTCAAACCCTAATTCTAGGTTTAATTAATCATCTATATCTGGATCTTTTTTCAGGAACCGTCTCTGGGAAAAAATCGTTAACAGTTCGTTGCTTAGAAGGAGTTATCTTTTGAGCTAATACTGGGTTGTCAGAAGCGGTCTCTGAAAGACAATTTTCATCTGTCTTCGGTTCATTGAGAATAGAATCCTGTTCTGCTACAGGTATAACGGGGTCACTTTTATCAGTCATTTCAAGAGGTATTAACCTAAGCACTCGGAAATTCTCCGTTTTTCATTTTTATTTCTACTAGGCGAACTTGTCCATCTTTAGAAGGATAGAGTTCGACCACCCTAGCCAGGGGCCATTCAATTTTCTTGACGTTATCACTAGAAACCAGAACAATATCACCAATTTGGATGGGTTTCTGATTTTTATGAGATTTCGATGATTGGCGTAAATTCCCTAAATATTCAGTACGAAACCGTTTTCTTAAATCTTGTTTCACACATTGACGGCAAACATGTCTTTTATTTAATAACGATGAATCCAAAACATCAAGATCTGGAATTCCTGTTTCTTTAAGATCATGCAAAAAACATAGAAGGGGTAGGTGGAGTTAAATCATCAACGTCTTCCGAAATATAGGTTAAAGGTCTCGGATTAATCACACTTTCAATGTCACAAATAACGGTGTTCATTTCTTCTAAATTAAGTGAGCTTCTACCTAGAACCTTTCGTAGAATTTCTTTGATTATACCTATCAAACCTTCCCACCACCCACCCCGCAATGGGGCAGCAAGGGGACTAAATTTCCAAATGATCTTTTGAGATCCGCTGTATTGGGAAATGATGTCCCAATCAATTTTCTTCAGCAAATTCTCAGCTCCTGAAAAGTTAGAACCATTGTCACAGAATACATGCAATTTTAAACTTTTTGGTACTTCACAATTGGGAATAAGACATCGAGTAATTTCTATTTCTTTCAGCTTAGAAAGTTCCCATCTCCACTTTTCAAACTTCTTTGCAATGGTGGTAAGAAGTTCAGTATCCCATGATACTTTCAATTTCAGGCGCTCTTGTAGGAGGAATTTTGGTCCCAGTGTAACAGGACAGGTGAAGCCATGGGGATCAAAGATTTTATGTACGGTTGACAGGATTTTTTCTCTTTGTCACAGGCGTATCGTCTTCAACATTTTCTTGTAAATCTACCGCCAAAAAGTCATTCTTTCAGTTCCACTCAAGCCCTAGAACTGGAATATTCTTTTCATTTTTAGGCAAAGGGTCTTCAAAGTCTTGATTATTATAACGTGCTCCCACCCTCGAAGTTCGAATTTGGCAGGGCTAAGAACCAGCTTGGATTCCTCAATAAATTTCTCAAGTTCTTCGGGATTTTCCACACTGGTAACACAGTTATCCACGTTAAAGGATTCCAACAGCTTGGTGGCTGTTTTTTCAAAACGGTGAGGAGCATTCTGTAAATGAAATCGAATGGTTGCTCCCAAAAGATACGGGGAACATGAAGGTCCGAACACAACCCGTCTATGCTGGAAAATTTTAGGTTTGGCAGGATCACCACCTTCCCACCATAAAAACTTTAGATATGGTCGATCACTCTCACTCAGTCCAATTTGTAGGAATGCTCTACGAATGTCCGCAACAACGCCTATTTTCTTTAATCTAAATCGATTCATGATGGCGGGAATGAGCTTGACGGTGTTGGAACTCTTTTCCAGGCAGTCATTGATAGAAGGTGAGTTCTTTTCTCTGGCTGATCCATCAAAGACCGGTCTGACTCTTGTAGTGGAATTTTCTTTCACTACAGCCCTGTGAGGTAAGAAGTGTTCACTTTCTTCTTTACAGGAATTCTTAACTTCTTCAATAATGCCTTCTTGAAGCCACTCTCTAAACACTTCTTCGTATGCTTCTAAGTTTCCATTCCTCTTCAGTGATTCAACGCAGCCCTTTAGCCTTTGTTCTGCAACATTTTTGCAAGTGGGCAAAGGAGGATGGCCTTGTATCCACGGGAGACTTACAACGTACCTTCCATCGACATCTAATTTTAAACTTCTGTTAAAATGTTCTTCAGCTGCCATCTCAAGCTCTTGTCGAGTTCCCTTCTCTCCAGGGTCCAAAATTCCAAGTGTATCAAGTCGCCATAAGTCTGAAATTTTTGCATCGTTTACGTGTAGCGACATAACGCTATTCGTGCTATCTGAAGTTTCGATCGTATCAGTCTTACCCATTAGTGTCCATCCAAGCCACCTTTCCATCAAGACTAGACCTGAGTCTAACTATTTTATGTTTCCAGTATACAGTTTACCTACATCAGCCCCTACGAGTCCATGAATATCGTCAGGAGAGAATTGATACAACAGATCTACTTTATTATTCAAATCAGACAGGAAAATTTTATATTTCTTAATTTTAATCATAAATTTACCATGCGGTATTTTTGGGACATCGGAACAATTTTTTTCTTTATTTAACACCTCGAAATTAAATCAATAATTATCCGAAAAGTCACTAAGGCGAATCAAATATCTCTGATGTGTTTCCGTAGTTTCTATACCGCTGAACAAACTATGTGTTAAAATTTCTTCACCAATACATTCATTTCCCATTTCCATTATTGCAAAATTTGACAAGTAAGATTTACTGCTACCTGAGTCAATTACAGTATTCATTTACAATACCCTTATGTATTTCGTTTTATTCGTATTCCTTAGGTGAACAATAAGTGTTTGCAAGAAAACTCTACGAGTAGCTGTTTTGTTAGACAGAGTGGAGTCCTTACTTTTGATTTGTTTCTCCTCAACCTGGAGCGATCGTTTCGAATTTTCGGGATTACATTTTTCAGTACACATTAATTTAAAATGACCCTTACCGCAAATCTCACACGATGGTACTTTCATTTTACAAAATCGAGAAATATGCTTTCTTACTGCTAAGCATCTGAAACATGCACCCCTTTTTTAACAACATTTGCTTTTTCTCTTCATAAGGCAAATTATCAGCATACCTACACTGGCTACTCATATGTGCTTTGTTACAAAATACGCAAGTTTCCTTTTTAATATCCGAAACGTTACATAACTCTGCAGCTGTCGGAGTAAATCTTTCTCATCGTGCTGACGCGGGTGAAATAATTTTGCTTTCGATTTCGGTTTCACGGTTAAATCTGGTCCGTGCTCTTTGCTTTCAATCTCGTGACATAAAAATTTCATCAGGTTATCTAACTTATCAACGGTTTCTTCTTTAGATGTTAGGGATATGGAATTCAAATTTCTTCCCCAAATTCTCAATATGTCGACAGGCAAACAAGATTCAATCAACGGATACAATATTGAAGAATAATTTGCGCTGGAAACACCTAACATATTTAAAGACCTTATAAGGTTCAATCTTATCGTAAAGTTTAAAAAGAGGCATTTTAGGGCCTTTACCGATTGCGTTATTCATCATCAATGAAAGAACTTCTCTAATATACACTTCGATTAACATGTCAGTTCGACCTAATCTCGCCTTTAAACATTGTATTATTACGTTTTCATAATTATCAGCTGTGGCCAGAAATGATTCAAACAGTTCTCGTGCTCTTGAACCCTTTAATGTAGCTTGTAATAAATACTGATATTTACCCTCCTTCGCGATTTCATTATCTTTGTGTATCCTCTCAAATTGTGCCCAAAATGACAACCATTCTTTGATATCACCGCCGAACAACTTAAATTCTATGTTTAGCAAGCTTAAACTTACGTTTTGATGAATCATTAACTATTTGAGAATTAGATAAATTTGTATCAATAACAGTAGAGTTTTGGTTTGCCAAGTGAATCCGTTTTTTCGCTCTAAATTTCCACAACAGAATTCTTTCGCGATATTCTTCTGTAGTTTGAATCTCTTCATCGAATTCTTCTGGTTTTAAAGTACTTTCGATTTCAGAATCAGCTATCTTAAGGGATTCAAACTTATCATTCAAGAGTTCTAAGTCTTCTTCTAACAAATTAATATCAACAGAAGACTTATTTAGTTCTAATTCTATTTTCTTAAAAAGTCTGGTAATGGATGTTCTCAAACCACCTCTCTTTTTCTTTAGTAATGTCTTCTACTGACATGTTTACTGAATCAAACATATAACATATAAACTCTTAAAGAATTCAATTAGTGCCTTTCAAATTCAAAATTCATAAAATTATTGATATCAATCTGCGATTAATTCGCTTTCGTCTCGGCACAGGATGCCAAATTAATATTGCGTCAAATCAATAGACAATATTAATCAATGCGTAAAGCATTCCAACAGTAGGTAAGCAAAATGGCACTTACCTGAATCACCGGGTTCTTCATTCAGGTGTATCCAAAAAATACGCACAGGTTCAGCTTTTGAAAACTTTAATCTGTACACAAGTTATAAAAGAGAGGTTATTACAAGAGATCAAAAACTACGCATCCATATCCTAAAGCATTCAAAAATAAACTAAACTAAAAATAGAACACTGATTACATCATAAATTGTTGAGCACACGGTTAAAACTTACGTAATCAGTCAATCCGTTATGCGCGCGCACGGGCGGAAGTATCACATATCCAACAGTCTCCAAATTCAGTGGAATCTTAATTTTAAGATCTTATTAGGACGGCTAAATGGTTCATAATGTTGAAAGCTGGTGAATATATTGTGTTATTAAAAAAACAAAAGTGTTGGTTCCCCCAATTTCTATTGTTTTAAATCCAAAAATAAATAAATATTTTGTTTTCGTAATTCCACTTCAAGAAACATATTCTTACTTGCGTATGGGTTCATAATGGATTGAATGCACACACAACCGATGATAGCTTAATAAAATTTGTTTTACCAAAAGGAAAACTTTACGCTTCTGGAACTTTCCACAGTACTCATACAGCTGTTCTCAGAAGCTACATTTCAAACTACTAAGAAAGTTAAACACAACACAATGTAAAGCGCATCTAAAGGCTCACACATAGATATCTCAATACTCCTCAGTCGAACTGAGAAACTGAGAGCTGATGCTCTCTCCGATCTTATATAGTTTCCCTCTGGCCGCTGAGAAATTTCTGTAACCTTTCATTTGTCGAAATTGCTGGAAGGTATATACGGATGTTAGGTTACATATTAGGATGTTAAGTTACATATTAGGGCCGGATGCGGATACAATTACATATAGGAATCAATTACAGTTATTCATTTACAGTATTAATTAGTTATACAGGGACCAGACCAGAATGTCGCCAAATGATACTCAAGTTCGACAACTTCTGGCGAATTTTTACGAAATTTGTCGACGAAATTTAGTCATCTAAACTATCTCCAGCTTGGCGGTATGCCGCCAGTTTAGCGAGAGAACCATTTACAATGTTAAATAGACTTGCCCCTGCAATGTTAGTTTATTAATAAAAATTAATAATTAATTAATAAACTAATTAATTACTAATTTTTATTAATAAACTAACATTGCAGGGGCATTTTAATTAATAATTTAATTTATTAATTAAAATTATTAAATTAAAATAAATTTAATCACTAATAATTAATAATCATTAATAGTAATTAAATCATTAAAAATAGAATTTCACTAAAATTATTTACATGTATAAAAAATGCATAATAATGTTTTAAAAAATAATACTTTTTTCTGTAACTTATAAGTTGTTAGTTAACATTAACAGGTGTTTTAGTTTTGCTATTTTGATGTAATCATGTATATCAGGTGTTTTAATTATTATTTTATTTACTCATATGTTTATTCAAATTGAAAAGTAAGGACGGTGCAGTTAAAGTTCTCTATCATGCCATTTGACTGTGGCTGTAAAGGTGTCATTTAGGATTTGTCTATGCGAACTCTTTGCTACAGAATTCTGTAATTATACACGAGGTAGAGGACCTCTTGAGGACCACCGTGACACTACGAAGGCATGCTGGAAGGAGGGAGAAAATACCTAATAACATTTTCTCACTGACACAGTAGATCATAAAATGTAGATTCTTGATTCGAATTAACATACTGTTATAAATATAAATGTAAAAAAATTATTTGAACATTTATATTTTATTCATCATAAGGATCATCAAGGTCTAATCGTACCTATCCTCCTTAGTGAATTTTTGGTGCATCTAGCTGAAAGTCCGATAAATATAAGTATAGTAAATGCATTGTTGTTCAGTGAAGTAACAACGCCAACAAAGACAGAAATCGTAGCACAGAAATTTTACCCACCAGTGATGTATGAGATATAAGGCATTGAAATGACAAGGCTATCAGGAAGTGCATACTGAATTCATTACTTTGTTTGCCCACTTTTAGAAGTTATAACGAATTTCACATTACATAGCATTGACCAATAAAAATCCTGTCTAACTATCTATGGAATGTCATTTCATGTTGATCCGGTGCTCATCTGTACATATAGTTTTCACATTAGATTAAACTTAGGCATTCGTTTGTTTTGTCCTATTGCAGTGTGACTACATGAAGGCTTTGTAAGAGCAAAGGACTTTTGATTATAAGATATCAGTAAGGTATTGCTGAGTATTTATAATGCCTAAGATTCATAGAGGGTGGCAGCATGAATGAAATGTTCTATCCTCCCAAACCATGACCCTCACACTAGGTCTGCTATGATTCCTTAGAAAGTAGTCTTCACATGCCGTTCTTGATTGTTGCGGCGAACGAACGCCCGACCATTATGTCCCGAGATTCATCAGATAAGCTAAATTGCTCCCTTTCGATGTTCAAGTGTGTTCGTTTTTTGCAGTATTGACGCAGAGTCGGATTTAAACTTTTAGGTGCCCTTAAGCGCTCAAAAGATGTTGGTGCCTCACGTGATACATTTACAGTATAATGCCTTTTTCCCAGTTTCTTCTCTCTCTCTCTCTCTCTTGGTTTTGGATTTCTTCTTTGTTTTATTCTGGTTCTCTTCTGTCTTGGTCGTAGCTGTTAATTCCATGGTAAAAACAGCAAAGAGATTTTTTTGTGGTAGCCCCTTTCCATGAAATCGAAGGACTCTTGTGGTACATCCTTACCTTGATGCGCTAAGCCTGCATTATTTTGCTTAATGCTTAATCTAGCTTTGCACTGAAGCCGCTGCTAAATTTCACAAGGGTCGAAGGGAAAATGGCAGTAAGTTAACCGAACTTCATGCCGTCACAGCAGTGATTGCTGGCGAGCAATGCCGGTCAGACGTCGCCTATGGTTTTATAATATTATAGTAGTTTTGGTATGATTAACAGCTCCATGATTTTTCATACTTGACGCTTGATACCAAATCCTTCTCGTCGATCGTCGAATCTTCCCCCATGTGTAGCTTCCTCGTATGTGAAACTGACGGTGAAGATGTTTCCCCCAACAAGAGAAATAATCTGACAGGGCAAGAAATCACCTTCCCGCAGTCTGAATGATTCTTCCTTTTGCAGAGTTTCTCAGCAGCTTACGAAGTCCCTAGGCATGTTTGTATAATGCATATATAAATGGTAAGGAAGAGAATTATACAAATGTATTAATTGATTAAGAGTGAGTGAGTGAATGAGTGCACCGCTATGATGGCTTCCGACCACGGACATGAACCAAACGGAATTATATACCATCACGGCGGGGAAGACTCCAGAGTAACAAGGTTGAATATTATAAACTAATAACAGTTTTTTCATATTGTTAACTGCAAGGCACTAAGCGTTATTCTGGTTATCTGCTTTAAGTTCTGAACTTTTGAAACATTATAATATTATCCACGGTTTTTTCTGCTTAGGCAGTGTCCTGAGATTTTCTCTATTTTATCAAGGGCTATTCTGTTTTTGAGTGTGTTAGTCGTCCACATTGCCCAGGCACAGTCCGCTGGTTTCTTCAAGTGCCAGGTTCTTGTATGTACACAGTGGAAGTAATAATGGTCCGTGTCGCCTTCCTCTCCGCATTCGCAGAAAGGAGTATCCCTAAGTCTGAATCTGTTCAGGTATACTGGGAATGGTTCATGACCTGTCAAGAACTGTGTTATGCTAGCACAGTGGGTCTTTATTTCCATGTTAACTTTTGGCAGTAAGCGAAATGTCCTTCGTCCTACCTCTGCCTCTGTCCATCTACTTTGCCAATTTTGTAGCAGACTTGTCAAAGTTGTTCGCTTAATATGAGACCAAGGAAGTTTAGTTGGTCTTTCTAATATATCCGTGCAGTTGGCTGCCTGCTTGGCCAGTAGGTCAGCGGCTTCATTGCCTTGAATCCCTGTGTGAGCGGGAACCCATTTTAAAGTGGGTCTTTGCGAAATAGGCATTGTCAGAAGCTGTTTCTGAATTCTGTATGCGAATGGACTCCGGCTGTTTTGACTTGCGATAGCCGCCAGACTTGATGCCGAATCACTGAGTATGGAGAATTTCTCCTGTTGACATGTGTTCGCATATCTAATTGCAGCACTGATAGCTAGAAGCTCTGCTTGGTACCGAGTTGTTCGAGCCTAATTTCCTTTTCCACTCGAATGTTACAACTCCATTTTCTAGTCTACAGAAGGCGCTGCCCGTGCCGTTCTCAGTTTTGGAGCCATCTGTGAAAAGGTTATTACTGTACCTCTGAATTGGTTGGTCGTTTATACTGATACCGTCAGAGAGATTAAAAGCTGCTGGATGAAAGTTATTGCAGTTGTTTTGCTTCTCGTAGTCCGAGTGGTGATAACCATGACCCCAGAGTGTTGAAGTTTGACCCAGCCTGGTAACCCTTACGATAGCTGCCTCCCTTTCTACTATCAAATCTAGGGGAGGAATTCCTGCTAGTTGTTGTAGGGCTAGTGTTGACGTGGTACGGTAGGCCCTGCATACTTGAAGTAGCTGCTGTCTTTGAATAGAGAGCAGGGATCTTTTCATATGAGAGGTAAGTTCGCCACCCCAGATTGCTGCTCCATAAGTTATTACTCTTTCTGTAATGGTTCTATGCCAAATTTTTAGTAGCTTAGATGAGATACCCCATTTATGTGAAGTCATGCGTCTCATGTTGTTGCTTAGGATGCTAATTCGAGTCTTAAGATTCCTGACATGTGGCATCCAAGAAAGTCTGTTGTCGAGTAATAGCCCAAGATATTTCAATTGAGGGAAACATTTTACGGGTATCCCATGGAGTTTAATGCTTGGGTTGCATCTTAGCTGCCTGCTGCGTCCTATGAGCAAAGCTTTAGTTTTCTCTGCTGAAATCTGAAGCTTATGTGCTCTGGCCCATTGGGAGAACAGATCAAGACAGTATTGAGATCTCATTTCGAGGTTACTTCTTCCTGCCACAACTAGCATAAAATCGTCCGCATAGGCTATGATTCGAGCGTATTCTATGCTCTCAAACTGACGAAATGCCGAGTTTGCCACTATATTCCACAGTGTTGGTCCAAGGCATGACCCCTGTGGGCATTCTCTAAAGACATTTTTGACATAAAGACTGTTGGGCACGCCATGTTGTGCAGCAAATTTATTACGTCTGGCCACCAAAGGGAGTCAAAGGCTCCCTTGATGTCAATGGCTATTGCATTGCCAGTGAGTGCAAATTGTTATCCTTGTTCTGTTTGATAGTGGCCATTAAGTCTTTTATGGCATGTTCAGTTGAGTTGCCCATTCGGAATCCATATTGGTTGGGATGCAGGGCGTTGTTCCTTTGCAGGAAGAAGTCCAATCTGTAAAGAATTACTCTTTCCAATACCTTACCGAGCGCTGGCAGTAGACAGACTGGCCTGTAAGATGTAGGTTCTGCCGGAGTTTTGCCTGATTTTAGGAATAACGCCACTTCTACCAACTTCATATTTTTAGGAAAGTACTGATGTTTCCAGCAAGCTGAAATGACCGCAAGGAATAGTTTTGGGAATTCCCGGTGTATCTCTCTAATGATGATATTATCAATTGATTAAGAATGGCGCGAGGGGTTTTCGGCATTTTGTGTGCTCGTACTCTTTCACGACATTTGGCGTGCTTCTGTCACGAGCTGGGTAAATTTTGTAAGATATGAAATAAAATAATAGCTACGAACATATGAATGACGGAATGAGATGAAGAATTGTCGGTAGATAGTGGCAGGCCAGTCACAAGCGCAGGTCGCTACAGAACTCAGTGTAACGGCCAGTGTCGTCTGCAGTTTGTGGAAACAGTTTCAGATCAATAGATCCACCAAGCGCAGGTCGCTACAGAGCTCAGTGTAATGGCCAGTGTCGTCTGCAATTTGTGAAAACAGTTTCAGATCACTAGATCCACATCGAGAAGACCTAAATAAGGTCTATCAAGATCCACAACGACGAATGTGGATCATTATTTGGCAGTTTCAGCGCCGTGATACAGGACTGCTGCAGCTTCAAAACTCTCACGTGAGCTGTATGCTAGCGCTGGACTGTCGAATTTCTTGGGTCTACAATTGCCAGAAGACTTCATGAGATAAGATTGTACGCCAGAAAACCGGCCGTTTGCGTCCCGCTCACCAAATGCATAATAGAGCGCGTTTAGCGTACTGCAGATAACATGAACCTTGGATAAGACCATGCGTTTTGAGATTCAGCCTGAAGACTGATTCTCGCTATAGAGAGAATGGAACACGATACCATACCTCAGGAAAAACGATCATTACGTTGATGGAGGTATAATGGTTTGAGGAGGACGCACAGCCCTGCATATGTTTGATAAAGGCTCCCTGACATCAGGAAAAACGATCATTACGTTGATGGAGGTATAATGGTTTGAGGAGGACGCACAGCCCTGCATGTGTTTGATAAAGGCTTCCTGACAGGTATAAGGTATAGAGAACAAATTCTAAGAATCTTATGTTCGACTTTTCAGGTCCGCAGTTGATTCTGGGTTTCTATTAATGGACGACAAAACTTGTCCACGATTATGTGGAAAGTGAGGATATTCGCCGCATGGATTGGTCAGCCACATTTCCCGGCCTTAACCTTATAGAACCTGGTCTGGGATGCTCTTGTGAGGACAGTTTCATTATGTCACATCCCATCCGAGAACCGTTCCGGAATTGGAAACTGCCTTGCTGCAGAAGGGGGGTCAACTGCCACAGGGATTCCTCCACTGCCTCCTATCTAGGTATGCCATCATGCTGCGCGACCTGTCTGGCTGTGAGAAGGGACCATATCCCATATTAGACTTTTTAGTTTGATATCACAATGGGTATTAAAAAATCCCTGTACTATGAGTTCTGCTGATACTCATTCTTACATAAAATTACTGCGAAAAAAAAAGGGGGACAGTTTTATATCTCCCGTTCTACTGGGCCGATTGACGAAATTCAACTTGCGTTTTTCATGTCTCGAAAGTGCGACTTAGGACGTGTAGATTTATATACGGCATTTTTCTAATATAGGTATTTTGACATAAAATCGGACTTTTTCTGAAATGACATGCCAATTTTTTTTCCCATATTTCAATTTTACGACTCAAATTATACAAAACTGCCAAGTTTTGTAAAAGTCGCATAAGTAATTTTTAAAAAATTAGC
The DNA here is from genome assembly GCF_044657685.1 of Stegodyphus dumicola. Classification (NCBI taxonomy): domain Eukaryota; kingdom Metazoa; phylum Arthropoda; class Arachnida; order Araneae; family Eresidae; genus Stegodyphus; species Stegodyphus dumicola. The sequence continues at coordinate 81,013,916 of NC_140768.1, read as the reverse complement.
TCTCAAAATTTTAGCTCCTGAATGTTAATTGAATTTGATATATATTTATTAATCTCTCTTTTTTTTATAAAACTTACTTGATTCCTTCTTTCACAGTTCGATATTTAGGTTCATTCAAAATAAAATTCGTCCACATTTTATGATTATTTTTTTTTTAATTTATATTTTTAAATAACTTTTATAAATTTTTCTAAAAAATTTTTGAATTATAACCTATAAAATTTTTACCATCATCTTAAAGTGGATGTATTTCTAAGCATACCTGCAAAAAATTAGAGTTTTTTAATTCAAAATTTCCTAAGATATACGTAAATTTGCATATTGGTATGTTTGTTATAAGCGATAATAATGCCAAATGTGATTTACACACTTTGTTAAAATTATTTGAGAGTAATGAACGATGACCTTTTTCCGCTTGTGTACAATGAAAAAAAGGAAAGGAAAGTAGGTTGCTATAAATTAAGAAGTCCGCCAAGTGAATTCTTGGCGCAAACTGGAAAAAGTGCATCCAAATGAATTTTTAAATTTCTCCATAAATTTCTCACCCAATTTTAAAAGTCCGATTTTGTGTCAAATACCTATGTTAGAACAATGCTATATATAAATCTAATGTATAGCCTAAGTCGCGCTTTTGGGACATGAAAAACGTGATTTGAAATTCGTCAATCGGCCCTGTAGAACGGGTAATATAGTCCTTTTTTTTAGTTCATGCCATATTTAATCTGAAGTACTTTCCAGTAGTTTTCAGAAATTCGCCATAATGTGTATATTCTGTTAATTTTCCGGGTTCATAGGCTGCCAAAATTGTAAACATTTTCTGTACGAAGCTGATTTTTCATTTACATTGTGTGATAAATAATTTGTATTGATTGATTCGAAAAACGATTTCAGAGTATTGCAGTTTCATTGAATAACCATGTATTTGGTTATATTTGTTCGTATTTTGTTGTATAATGATTTTGATTTATTTTTTAATTATTGTATGTTTATTTTTATTTCCTTTCTATTTATTTGTGCTCTACAACAGTTGCTTAAAACTGCATGCGGAGCGAATCCTCGATCTGAAAACAGCTGACGGGCTAGATTTTTTTTAGATAAAAATTTCTTATTAACAAAATAAAAAATATTTTAAATAAGTTTTAAGTTTCGCGTAATGAATTTTATCAAAATATACATAAAACAATAATAAAAATATCGCAAAGGGAAAAAAAAATCAAATTTATATTCCTTTTCTGTCTGAAATCTAAAGTTTGGTATCTGCAAAAAATTTTTGTTGGTTAGACATTTAATTCAGATATACTGACAGCTAAAGATTAAATTTTTAAACTGACATTTATTTCAAATACTTTTAAAATGTTTAATTAATCATTAAATAACTTACTTTAATTTAAACTAAACAAACTATGAAAGCTTTCCAAGTTTTCAGAGAAAATTTTCGAAGTGGCACAAAACTTGAGAACAAATAATGACAATCTAACTAGTCTTTCTCTAATGTATTAAATTTTTCTTCGATGCAAAAATAAAATTAAATACTTATATGAGTTGAAAACTTTAACACAGATAGCATATAATTTTTAGGCTTTAATTGAAAGTATTAAATTTGCAGTGACTGTGGGGTTTTTTGGGGGGGGAGTAATTGTGTACATACTGCAATAAACAATAAAAGAAACCATGAAAACATTAATAATTATGGCATAGAAATATAAACATAAAATAAAAAGAACATGTGTATAAACTTGCACCATTATTTATTTCAGATTCGAAATGTCTAGCGAAACTTTTTCTTTATGTTTGTAGACTTTTTCAGCGATTTAATTTCCTTGTTTGTTTGCCACTCAATTATTGCAAAAAAAAAAAAAAAAATCTAAGGAATCAGTTAAAGAAATTAAATTACTAAAATTTTTCTGTTCGCCTAGTTACAAGGATGGGGAAAAAATGTATCGTTGCTTATAATCACTGTGCACATCATATGTCTAATAAAACCCTCACCACTATTTTTGAAATCGTACAGTTTGGCATTCCATAAAATTTAACGGTTCATACCAAGAAATAGAAGATGAAATCTAAAATCTTGAAATTACAACTCAACACCTCGAAGAGGAGAGGAGGAAAAAATTGTAAAGCTTAAAATTCTTTTGAATGTATATTTAAAAAATTTATAATCATGAGTTAAAGAAGATTTTTGCAATTTGATCATCGATCGCAGTCTGAAGTACTTTTTTAGCTAGGTAACTCCAATGGGAATATGAGTTTAAAAATTAGTCCCCTAGTAAATAGATATATAAAACATATATCCAACATGAATTTTTCAAGTGACAAAAAAAATTTGCTTTGATATAATTTCAACGTTCTGTGAAGATTTGTGTACTTATTTAATAAAGGACAGAAATCCATTTTTCAGAGAGTAACTGCACTTTGATTTCGTTTGATCGCTTGCAACAAATGTTTCCCGCAAAATAAAAAATTTTGCCAAGATCCAAAATCTACTTAAAAGAATAAACATATCGAAGAGGTATTTCAGTATTATCATTCAGTATTTTCAGAAACTTTCTCAAAAATTCCTAAACGAAACATGTTTTGTAGTAGTATGTGTTTATTTTTATGAGTAATTTAATTTATGTAATTTTTATGGGTTATTTAATAACTTTTGTTTTAGGGTACAAAGTAGAAGAACAGTGGCTCAGGTTGAGAAAGGGATACAAATCAGCCTTACGGCAACAGAAAATGAAAGGAAATGGAAGATGTGAAACAAAGAAATGCTGGGCTTACGAGAAACAAATGGGATTTTTGCTGCCTTTCCTGACAGACAGATCTGTTTCACCTTCGGTCCAGAAAACTGCAGATGGAAAAATGTCTCATCCGTTTCAAGAAGAATGCAATGCTCAAGACGAAGATAGCAGTTCATCAAGTATTATCACCTGTGATGATGCATTTAATAATCATTACTTATCAGAGCGTTCGATATCAAAGACTTATCCTGTGACGGAAAGACCTTTAAACGAGAGCAGCATGATATCTGACGACAGAGAATCAGCGGGGACTCCAGATCAACGAACTGCCAATGAAGAAAGTTCTGGTTCATTTAAAAAAGAGCATGATCTCCAAGACCAAGATGGCAGTTCTTCATTTAGAAGGATCCTTCCTGATCACACATTTCATAATTATCACTTATCAGAACTTTTAAGACCAGAGCAAATAAAATCAGAGCCCTCTTCTGAGACGGAAATACTTTTAGACAAAAGCAGCAGGATATCTGAAGGTATGGAATGTGGATCAAGGAGGACCTCAATTCAAGAAACTACAGATGAAGAAAATTCTGGTCTGTTTCAAAAAGAGCATGATCTCCAAGACCAAGAAGGCAGTTCTTCATCTAGAAGCATCATTCCTCATCACACGTTTCATAATTATCACTTATCAGAACTTTTAAGACCAGAGCAAATAAAATTAGAGCCCTCTTCAGAGACGGAAATACTTTTAGGCAAAAGCAGCAGGATATCTGAAGGTATGGAATGTGGATCAAGGAGAACCTCAATTCAAGAAACTACAGATGAAGAAAATTCTGGTCTGTTTCAAAAAGAACGGGGTCTCCAAGACCAAGAAGGCAGTTCTTCATCTAGAAGGATCATTCCTCATCATACATTTCATAATTATCACTTATCAGAACTTTTAAGACCAGAGCAAATAAAATCAGAGCCCTCTTCGGAGACAGAAATACTTTTAGACAAAAGTAGCTTGATATATGAAGATATGGCCAGTGGATCGAAGGGGACTTCAATTCAAGAAACTGCAGATGAACAAAGTTCTGGTCTACTACAACAAAAGGCTAATCTTCAAGATCAGGCAGACAGTTCTTCATTAAAGGGAATCTTTTCTACTGAAACGTTTCATAACTACTTTACGTCGAAACCTTTAAAACTAATGCAAATAAAAGCTCCTTCGACGAACAGATCTATAATTCAATCCAGCATATCTAATGATAGACATTTTGGATCAAGACAAATTCCAGATCAAGGAATAACAGATGAAGAAAGTTCTGGTCCGTTCCAACAAAAGGCTAGTCTCCAAGGCCAAGAAGAAAGTTCTTCTTTAAAAAAAATTGTTCTTGTTGACACATTTCATAATTACTTTTCATCGAAACCTTCGAGAGCAAAAAAGCAAACAAAATCTTCCCGTTTGACGAAAAGATCTTTAGGCGTATCCAACCTAGTATCTAACGACAGGGACTTCAGACCAAAGAGCACAATGGACAGTATATATAACAATGAGATTGAAAAAACTGATGCTTTGTATCAATTTTTTATGTCAATGTATTATACTACTAAAACACTACCAAGATCATTACAAATGAAAGTACAGAAAACTATATTTGATGTTGTCTTAGAAGAAGAAGAATCTGTAGGTAATATTTAAAAAATGCATGACTTTTGTATGAGGAACCTAGCATTGTAAGACGTTTTCTAATTTCATATTAATTAAGAAGTAAATATACCAAAACATACTGTTTTTTTATGTAAATTACAGTAGTGCAATGCAAAATAAAAATATAAAATTCATAAACTTGTCTCTTGTTTTTATGGTATAAACGAAGTGGATTCGTAAATTATTGAATATATATATATATATATAATGTTGTATGAACTTAAATCCATTTAGTGCGAATACAAGTTATTATTACTTGCGCAATTGCTGCAAAGTTAGTTAATAATAATTTATTTCCTAAACCGTATTGATTAATTGATTTAAATTATTATATATATATATATATATATATATATATATATATATATATATTTTTAAGTACCGATAAATCGGAAACATAATTTTCGTGACTGAAATCAGATATTCGGAGCTTCTGTACTATAATTTAAAACACTTTCCAAAATACGTAAAGAAATTATTAAATGACCTGCAGCTTCGATTAAACGTCTTCCTTTAAATTATTGCTTTATGCGGGCAATAAATTAGGCATTTGGGAATTACAGCCACGTCAGTGGATGTTTTTAGCTTTTGTGAGCTGTTTTTATGGTTGTAATTCATATCATATTAAATAGCTTCAAAACTTTGAACTTAGCCCCAATTGGTGTGGAAAAACGTACAGCAATTAAAAATCCTTAAAAAAAACGAAAGATAGCATCCTCAGGATGGGTGAAATATTGCTAAAGCAATTAATTCCTATTTCCTACTCCCTTCTAAGAAACAAATGATTAGTCAGATGATTTGGACTTTAGAGTCTGTTTAGAGAACTGATGATTATCATTCGTTGCCGCACTGACATACATGTGGTTGCCAGAAACTGAAAGTGGAGATTTACTCGAAAGGCACATCAAAATATAACAATCAAAGTCATCATTGATATTAACACGAAACATTACTTTAGCTGAGATAAACTGATAGAAATTATTCAATTTTGCGTGTAGAACAGTGTTAATTGATTTTTTTGAGCGAGCGGAAGTAGTAGTGACGTCTTTTGTCTCATAACTATCATTTCTTGATTAGAAAATTATTATTTCGTATTTTCGTCATTAATTTTATTTTTGTACCTCTTACGTCTGTTTAAGATTTGCCCGATTTTAACACTGATTTGTAAATGAGCAGTTGCTAAAAACTACATCCTTAGCCAAAAGTGGCGATATCGTTCTCTCTTACCTGATAATCACCGTATACATTTCAAGCGCATTGCTGTCTTTGTTTTATGATTTAAATTCTTTTACTTTGTTTGCAGAGGAATTTGTTTTCGTTCATTGTCTATGCTGGAAGGCTGTTCTTGCTTTACACCTCGTGCGGTTAATTTTTTATCTATGCTGAAACGCTTGTCCGTGTATATGTACCAACTTTTTTCTGGACATGATTGCACCTCATTGCGTTGGAGAAATTTATTTAGGGGGAGGGAGTATCCGTCTGTGCGTAAAAAATGAATCTGGATTTTCGTTTGTTAATTTATTGATTTCTCCAAATTTATAAGACGCTTTAACCTTTAGACTTGATCTTTGTATTTGTCTTTTTATCGTGATAGACGATGATTTGCGAGAGTTAGGATAAGAGGAGCGAAAAGTGTAGCTGTCTCTATAAATCAGGAATAAGGAAATATTTTAACCAGGAACTAAAAATATGTTTCTAGGGCAGCATATGATAGGGCCGTCACGATCCTTTGTGGTGCCCCTGTTACTTCCAGGTTGCGACTCGGGGGAAAGACCCCTCCCTGGTAGAAATTTTTAAAAAAAGTTACAAATGCGCATAAAACGGGCGTTGTAACTATTGGTCATCCAATGACTGACATATACACTGTTTTATTTTCAAATAAGAATTTAGAGTTGAAATGTTCTTTTCGTAAGATTTCTTTTCTGTTAAGACGTTATGCCTCAATATCCTATTTATAGTTTAATTTGTAAATTAAAGCTTATAACCGCTCCTGATACTATAAACTTGGGTGGACTCATCTAGCAATGACAGTAAAGTGCCCTCTGGAGAGTAGCCAAAGAAAGACTTAAGTAAAGCCCAGGTGATGAACCTGTTAGGTTGTATCAGACCCTTGCTTCGTAAACTCTTAAAATTGTATGTTATGTCTGTGGGTAACTTAACCTTTGTAATAATTTATTGTTACACGGTAAAGGACTCTTTTATGACCCCATCCAACACAAACCCCTATAAGCGGTTAAAAATGTTGGCATTAAATTCTTCTTCGGGTGTACATACTTTCTAGTATAACTCGGGTTCTCAACTTAGGTTAATCGCTAGTATAGTCATGCGTATGCATTCTGTCACAAAAACGATCACGTGTCAATGCGTATGCACCAAGAAGAAATCGAGCCACAATCACGAAACTCGGCAGGAATGTAGTCCTATAAGATATATCCAAACGATTTAAATTTTGACCCCAATGAGACAAGGGTAAGCGCTCTATGCGCAGCTGGAAGAGTTTAAAAGCATAACTGCTCGTGCCATAGAGCTGTTCAAACGAATCTGTCAACTTGGATGGACGGTATTGTGACTAGAGATGCCTCTGAGACGTAACTGGCGGCAATACGGACTGTTATCGGACTTTGAGAAGAGGCGTCTGGTAAGCCTCAGAGAAGAAAGTTAGTCGAACAGGCGTATCGGCCGCCACTTCGATCAGAGCGCTATGGTAGTTGTTCGGTGTTGGTGACAATGGATCAAAGGATTACAAAAAGGTGACAATGACAAAGGATTAGTGTACCGTCGCGGAGGGTGAGGGCGTCCGAGGATCACAAATGAGCGCAGGGATCGTTCAATCATAAGATCGTTCAACCACCTCCGCACCAACAACGTTGCTAACATCTGTTCGACGCTATTTACCACCTTCCGGGTATCCGGCGGTATCAAGGGAAACCATTCGAAGACAACTGGCCGACGCTTGTATCTGCTGCCGGCGTCCATTAATAGCCTACCACTGACCCCACATCATAGACAGTGTCGACTGGATTTTTACCAAACTCGGGCAAGCTGGAGTGTGAGCGACTGGTGGCGCTTGATCTTCTGTGATGAATCCCGATTCAGTCTGAATGCTGATGGTCAACACACACGCGTTTGGAGGCGGCCAGGCCAGTAGTCCGATCCGACATTTGCTGTTGAGCGGCATACGGCGATTACACATGTTGTGACAGTGTGGGGAGCGATTTGTTGGGGCACACGATCACCTCTAGTCGTCTTGCAAGGCACTATGACGATCGCGGTTACATTTTAACATCGGTTGTACTGTTTATACTATCAAGTCGCCCAGATGCCATTTATCAGCAAGATAACGCTCGTCCACATACTGCGGGACTCTCCCAACTATGTCTTCGAGGATATGACTAACTATTCGTGGCCTGCCAGGTCACCAGACCTCTGGCCAATAGAGCACATGCTTGGAAGGCAACTGCAGCCGTCCGGAATATTGGTAATTAACTGCTTACTTCAATAGATTATGGCATGATGTTCCGCGAGGGATCATACATGACCTGCTTGATTCGATGCCACGCCCGGTTTCGGTTTGTATAGCTGCCAAAGGTGGCTATAATACTTCCTTATTTGTAACCTTTTTCATTCTATAATTTCTTAATGAAACGATCTTTTGTTCTGAATTTGTAATCATTTGTTTATCTCCACATACACTATATATATCTTAAGTTTCATGATAGTAATTTATTTCCTTCTGGATACATATATATATATATATATATATATATATATATATAATTTTTTTTTGTGTGTGTGTGTGTGATTTTAGTGTATATGCGCGTATGCACTGTAACAATAGATACGCACTGGGGCTGCCGATTTCGGTAGTTTGCGCACAAAATCGGTTTTGAAAAAGATGAAAATATCGTTGTGCAGCTCGATTTTTGCCCACTTCTGCGGAAGCGAGTTTTGCCACTGCTCCTTTCATTAGGGGCCTACAAACTAAAACATCCAGATGAAAAATTTCGTCATCAGTCTGAGTGTTAAAAATGAACATATACAATGCAAAGTCCGTAATCTGGACGTCCATTATCCAGAATGATCTGTAATCCGGACCACAAAGCCACATACATTACGCATGCGCGCGTTGAAAGAAATATTTAATAAAGTAAACAAATAAATACTAAGCTTTTTTTTGTAAAATTTGATACCCTTTAGCTCATAATTGCTCTTTATTTCATAAATTACGGTTTCATATTTTTAATTGTATAATTTCTGCATGCCATATTACCAGATTTAAATTGATGATCTATAATCCGGAATCGCCGAAGTCCCGACGAGTCCGGTTCACAGACTTTGTACTGTATTGCATTCTACAATGCTCGGAAGGACTGAAGAGAAAAAAGGTTTGTATGTAGCCAAATGAATCGAACCGCTGCATATTGGTAATTCTATCAGAGTCGTAGTCTTGGCGAACACTCGGATTGCATGGATATTATAAGAGCTTTTACCTTGTGTAAGAGAAATAAAAGATAAATTTTCTTTAAAGCAGTGGTACCTCAAATGTGAATCTTTTGAGTTCTTTGTGTTTTGTAAATATATTTAACTCATGGCTCGGGGTTTCTTAAACTTATTTCAATCGCGACTACTTTTTATCACTGAGATTTTTTCGCGACCCCCAGGACCCCATAATATTTGCAAAAATTTTGTGCGACCCCATAAGTATTGTTCAAATCCTACACACGCGTGAGTGAAACTGTCAATTTTTTCACTTGTACTTTAATATACTAATGCAGTTTTAGGTCATTAACTTTAATTTCTAATTTTAAGACATAGAACAATGTGAAAATTTTAAATAAGTAACAGACAAAATGACAGCGTCACGTGCAAAGCAAGGAAAATAAACGTTTATATTATAAAAACAATGCGTCGAAACGTTTTCATTTTTTTCTTTTCCTGTATTGCCTTATCTTTATCTATTCTCAGATACATTGTGTAAAAATATTTGATAATTGTAAAATTATTATAAGTTAAAAAATATCAAAACTGCTAAAATTTTTGGCGACCCACAGTTTAAGAAACCCTTCATTAAGTATTAATAATTGCAATTATTTATTATTTCATTTTTTCTTGTTGTCTATTAATAATCACCTCCCTTTTCAGAACTATCTACTTATGAATCGCAGATTGCAGCTGTGACCTTGAAGCTAAAAGTTAGGCAAAGTAAGTTCCTCCCCTCGCGTACTTTGTCATATCCAAGTTAATAAACAGAAAATTACGAAAATGCCGCAGCTAGCATGGAGTGATATTTCACCAGCGTCTTTGTGGCACACATCATCTGCTTACAGAATACACTAGAATTCAAGTAAATCTCAGGTAGAGTCACGAATTTCTTCAAAAAATGGAGGACGAATTAGCAAAGGTGATTAAGAAATAGCTTTCCTACCTTCTAATCGTTCTATTTTTTTGATGGATTACTTTTCCAGATGGCTTTTTCTTTTTTGTTTGCTTTCGATTTTCATGTTCTTCTTGTTTCAGTTCATTCAGATCTTCTCACTTTTATTTGTTCCTTATAGTAGATTTAATTTGTTTCACTTTACTCGTTCCTCATAGACTCATAGCTCAATTCTTTTAAAAAGTTATAGCTTTTAAATTTGTGATAAGTACTCTGATCGTCAAGTTTATTGTATAAAAGTTATCAATGGATTAAGTGTTCGGAAAAAATCTAATATACTGCCTTTCCAAAAAGGAATAATAATTTATATCAATTGTCTTTTTGGCTTATACAAGAATTTGACATCATTGTATAATGTTAAATATATTTTAACCTCTAAATTAATTCAGGATGCATTTGAAAGTCTTTTTAGTCAGATTCGAGGGCTTTGTAGGTATAATCACCATCCATCACCTACTGATGTTAGTAGTATAATAATGGGGGTTCTGCATCAGGAGGAGCTGAGGACGTGGTCAATGACGTCACACAGAGGGCGGGGCCAAAGCCAACGTCATCACACTAGGAGGTGTGGTCTCGAGTAGAGTTGAGTGGTTGGTAGACTGCTGGTTGAGTTGTAGACTTCCTGCTGCTAAAATTTAAATTTAGTTTTTCAAAATTGGCAACGGGGATTGTTTACTGCATCTTAATTTTGATGATATGGCGATGCTGCCCTCTATTAATGAAAAAGTGAATTATATGTTTTAGAAATATATTTTTAAGTCTGGTGTTAAAATTATTCAATGCGCGACTCTGAAAACAATGTAAAAGAAACAAATATAAAAAAAGACTTTCCTTTATTGATAGTCCATCATGTCATGAAAATGAAACTACAAGATAATTTATTTTTATTACTCAATTTTATTCTGATACTTTTATCCTTTCTAGTTTTCCATGAAACTTATTTCTCAGGTTTTTTTGTTCATAATAACATATTCATTTCCTGTCATATTTTTTTAATACGTAATGTTTCTAATTTGTAATATTTTATTGAATTTCAACATACTATTTTTTTTTAACCTTTCATAAATTTCAGCATACCCTGATTTTTAACTTCTACAGTGTCTCACAAAAGTTATGGGACACTTGTGCTTTACAAAAGGATACTGTAATAAAATAAATTAAAAGAACATGTAAACATTTTTTGTGGGTGTGTTTCATACTTAAATTTAGTAACAATTATTACATAACATACATTTTCTCATAATATTAAAATATTAATTTGATAAAAATACAATTGTTTAGAATGGAGCAAAAAATGGCTCACATAAGTGATGGGACACCATTAGATACTACTACGTACTACAATAAAGATATTTTTTGGGGTTTTTATTTTTACTCAAAAGCAATTGGCAATAATTTATAAAATCGTTTTTAGTTCTGTGCAGCCATGAATGCTAAACGAAAATAAACTTTGCCCGAAATTCGAAAATTAGTTATTAATTTGCATATTGAACGTGGAAAATCTATTAGAGAAACTGCTGAAACAGGTAACTTGAGTCTTTCAACAGTTTTCAATATCATTAAACGATATAAAAAGAATCATATGATTCAGGATAAAAGAAGACCTGGCCGACCATCAAAGCTATCCAATGGAATAAAGCGAATTATCGTTTAAAATATTTAAAAAAAGTCCAAGAATGAGTGCTCCTAAAGTTGCTGCTGATTCACAAGCATTATATGGAGTAATTGTTAATCCTGAGACTATTAGAAGAGTAATTCGATTTGCTGGATATCACGGTAGAGCAGCTAGGAAAAAATTCTTCCTAATTGAAAACAATAAAAAACTCAGACTGGCTTTCGCAAAATCCAACATAAATAAGAATTCTGATTACTGGAATGAAGTTATATTTGCTGATGAGAGTAAATTTAATATTTTTGGTTCTGACGGTAGAATCTTGGTGTTGAGAAAACCCAGGGAAAAATTTCGCAAACAGAACTTGGTGCCAACAGTAAAACATGGTGGAGAAGAAGTTATGGTATGGGGGTGTATGTCGTCCGCTGGAGTTAGTAATCTTGTTTTTATTGACACTATAATGGATCAGTACAAGTATATTGACATTTTTAATCAAAATTTGAAATCTTCAGCACGAAAATTGAACCTTCATAACGATTTAAAATTCTACCAGGACAATGACCCTAAGCACACTGCTTTGAACATTAGACTCTGGCTGCTGTATAACTATCCTGAAATAATAAAAACACCACCACAATCTCCAGACTTAAATCCCATAGAGAATATTTGGCAAGAATTGGAATCAAGAATTCGCAAACACACCATTTCTTCAAAAGAACAATTAAAATCGGTGCTTCAAGAAGAATGGGGTAAAATCACTCCAGAAATCACAAAAAAATTAGTCGAAACCATCCCAAGAAGATTAAATCATGTTTTAAAAGTAAAAGGATATCCAACAAAATATTAAAACCTTTTAAAAAGTAAAATTTTTGGATAAATATTTGATGGAAAAGTAAGTGTCCCATCACTTATGTGAGCCATTTTTTGCTCCGTTCTAAACAATTGTATTTCTATTAAATTATTATTTTAATATTTTGAGAAAATGCATATTATGTAATAATTGTTACTAAATTTAAGTATGAAACACACCCACAAAAAATTTTTACATGTTTTTTTTTAATTAATTTTACTACAGTTTCCTTTTGTAAAGCACAAGTGTCCCATCACTTTTGTGAGACACTGTATGTTATATTTCACAAACGTTTCCTACATGCTGTTTATTTGTTACATTACTTAATTTTAGATGCAATTTCACACTTTTTTTAACGTTATAATGTTCAATATATTCTGAATTTTAACTTCATTTACTTTTTTTAAACCATTCTAGTATTCTATACACACTTTAACTTAGTGGTTTGAAATTCTATTTAAAAAGAAACGTTTATTTTTCGTGATCTTTGTTCTTTTACTAAATTTTCTACAGAATTTCTAATTTCTTTTACATGTTTAACAATATCTTCCTGACATTACCGAATATTTTTTTTAAAACTTAAGTCTATAACTGTTAATTGCTTTTCTTACGTTCATGATTTCCCTTCTGTGTTTATATTTCTTAATTCTAGTTTAACTTATTTATTATAACGTTTTTATTTCTGTCTGATCACTCGTAATTCCAACATTTTATCCCTTTTTTTTTCATTTTAACAATATGAATTGTTTTCATTTACTCCATATTCAAATATTTCCTTATAATTTTTAAATACTTGTTTTGTTCTCCGATCATAATAGATCATCTACAGCAAGGATGTCAAACTCGCGGCCCACAATAAATATTTTTGCGGCCCGGCCAATATATCGGCAAATAATAATATATAATAATAAAATAACATATCGACGAAGAAAAAAATGAAATGTTTACTGCTAAGTAATTAACGATAATTTATTCAGCGTTGTTAGATTACTCACAGCGAGCTGACACGCACACTACTTAAATTACAGATGCGTGTGAGTAGCTTGCGTTCAGCTACTTTCGGCTTTTGGGGGACACGTGCACTCAGAACTTGTACGCATCCCCGATAGCCGAATGTGGCCGAACTCATGGTCTCAGTTTTCCAATCGTAGCTTTGTACGATATATTGGTGCATGCATGTGCATGCACTTTGCTTTATTATTAATTATTACTTAATTCATATTGTTACGGATTTCATAGTTATTTATTTAGTTAGTTTTTTTTATTTAGAATTGTAATTAGATTTGCTTCATGTTGCCTTAGCAACGCAGACGATTTTTGAAAAGACAGCTGCGTTGGAAGGTTAAAGATAGAACAGCGCGTGCATTTAATACCTAATAAATAAATATCTCGTAATTGCTGTTGCCATCCACAAAAATCCAGATATTTATAGATGTTTCCAGTATATTCGAGAAATTAATTATAAAGTTTATAAAAGCCGAGAACAAACAACTTATCTCAGTAGTAGCTGTAGTTCTAGCGAACTGTTTGTTTACTTAATGCTGTGATTGATTTGTAGCGATTTCGCTGTGAGATAGAATTAGTTTCTCTGTTTTGAATTGATTTTTGCTAAACGTTTGACATTTTGTGATATTGTTAGAATATTTTTGAAGAAATATTTCAGCATTTTGATTTATCTCTTGTGGAAAGAATAAATTTTTGTTAACTTTTTAACGTTAACCGTGTTTATTCCAGCCCTTTGTATTCAGTATGTCTATATCAAAACCAAGTGGTAGTAAAATTAAACGAAAAATCGCTGACGAACATAGAATATTCCAAGTAAAGTGGGAATTAGAATATTTTTGCTGTGAAATAAAAGATAAAATAAGCTGCTTGATATTTAATAATACTATTAATGTACCAAAGTTATATAATATTAAACGTCATTACGAACAACACAAATCGAAATATAACAATTACGAAGGATTAATGAGAGAAGAAAAGTTGAAAGAGCTCAAGTTAGGAGTGAAAAAGCAACAGTCCATGTTTAGTAAAGTATTGCAAGAAAGTGAAGCGGCGGTACATGCAAGCTACGTCTTGTCCGAGTTGATAGCTAAACATTCGAAGCCCTTTACTGACGGTGATTTCATCAAGGAATGCCTAATGAAAGCTGGAGAAATTGTTTGTCCTTAAAATGTGAAGGCTTTTCAATCAATTTCATTGTCTCGAAATACAGTTGCGGAAAGAGTTACTGATTTAGCCGCGAATTTAAGTGATCAGATCAAAGCAAAATCATCTAGTTTCGAAAGTTTCTCCATTGCCTGTGACGAGAGCACGGGCATTAGTGGCAAAGCTCAATTAGCAGTGTTTCTTCGTTCTTGTGACAAGAATTTTAACATTTTTGAGGAATTACTGGAACTAATACCGATGCCTGGTACTACCACAGGAGAAGGTATATTTACTTGTGTTTTTGGACTTCTGCAGAAATACAATCTACCTTTGGCAAAATTAAATTCTGTAGCTACAGATGGCGCTCCATCAATGACCGGGAAAAACAAGGGCTTCGTAGCATTACTAAGAAAAAACTTAGTGAAATTCACGGTTCAAACATTCATCATATGCATTGTATTATACATCAAGAAGTTCTATGCACGAAAGTAATAAATATGGAGAATGTTTTGTCATATATAAAAAAAGTTATCAATTTTATAAGATCTCGAGGTTTAAATCAGCGTCAATTCACTGCTTTCTTAAGTGAGTTAGATAGTGAATATTCGGGGTTGTCCTACTATACCGAGGTACGTTGGTTATCTTGCTCCAAGATTCTCAAACAATTCTGGGATTTGAAAGAAGAAATATGTCAGTTTTTAAAAACGAAAAATCAAGACGTAAGCTTGTTTTGTTGAAAGATAAATCTTGTATCCAATATGGATACAAGATTTATCTTTCTTGGTTGATATAACCAAACACTTAACCGATTTAAATTTATCGTTACAAGGAAAAGATCATATCATTACGAACATGTTTGACATAATTAAAGCATTCAAATGTCAACTAGTTCTTTGGTAAAAACAACTTAAAAATGAAGATTTGACGCACTTCCCGACGTGCAGCATGAACAAATCAAATTTAGATCATACTTGTTCGTATCAAAAATACGCAGAAAAAATTGCAAATTTAACAACTGAATTTGAAACGAGGTTTAACGATTTTAGTTCCCTCGAAGACAATTTTTTTTTTTTTTTTGTTTTCTTCGATTTTCTCAATAAGTATTGACTCAGTACCCAGCCATATGCAAATTGAGGTGATCGAGATTCAATGCAACTCAGATTTGAAAGCAAAATTCATTGAAGTGGGCGTGCCTGAATTTTACAAATATTTACCAGCCAGGTTTGAAAATACTCGAAAATTCGCATATGAAATTATTTCCATGTTTGGTAGCACTTATCGGTGCGAGCAGTTATTTTCAGTCATGAAAGGTAATAAGTCTCCTATTAGAAACCGTATTAATGATGCTCACCTTGGGTCAGCGTTGAAAGTTATCACTGCAAAGTTTCTCCCGAAATAGGAAAGATAATAGCAGAGAAGAGATGTCAAGTATCAGGACGTAAACAATAAATTTTTCTTGTTCTTTTCTATATATATATATATATATGTTTATTATTGTATTATTCGAAATAAATCTACGTTTCTATGAATATTGATTTTTTTTTTTTTTTTTTTTTTTTTTTTTTTTTTTTCCGGCCCGCCTTAAGTTTGACATCCCTGATCTACAGGTTTTACTCAGAAATTTCCATTCACAACTTTACAGTTTAATACCATTTATATCTAAATGTATTTCTTTCTCATATAGTTTTATGGTCTTCAAAGTTTCTAACATCATCTTTAGTTTTAAATCCCGATTACCTTGAAGTGTGTTGATAATTTTCATTTCTGATTTTACAACCACATTCAGTGTTTCATCCACACATACCAAAATATTTCTTACCATCTTCTGATATTTAGTCTATGTCATATTTCAGTACTTCAAATGAATTTACACTGCTCACATTATTATTTTTTCATGTTTTAGAGACACTGACTATACTAATTTTACTATTTTTCCTACACTAATTGCATCTATGCCAGCACTCATGATAAACTAGCAATTGTTTTGCATCACATGCACAAAGAAATTCTTAAAACCAACTTTTTCAATATCGTACTCAAATTACTGTTTTCCAGATCGGAATTACCAGTATTCTTTGGTTTTACTCAGTTACATCTTTTTAAATTTTAACATCTTACTTTTAATTCTAACATACATCTTTTGAACAGGTTTTTCTTTTAATGATAGCCTTACCTTATTTGTTCAAATTAATTCTTTAATTCACCTTCTTTACTACCTTTCAGTACCTTCATAACTCACTATGCAAACGCAATGTCTTTCACTGACATTCTGTTTGATAATACTACAAGTTTCCTTAATTGACAAAAAAGCGAATTATTTCTCATTTCAAAATAGAACTACTGTATTTTTGCACAAACATTACCTACATCCATTCAAGACACCCCTTAACCTGTAACTGACGTAGCGATAGGAAAGGAGACTCTTATCATATGCTCTTTCGACATTTGAGGTTTTTAGAACTTCTTTGGCAAGTATATCAATACCATCAGAAAATATACTTGACATTTTTACCCGGTTTAAAGGCAACATACTGTTATAAGAATGGTTTTAGTTAAATTTATAAGACAAATAAACACATTTTGTGCTAAATAGGCATAAACATTTAGATTCAGAATATCTCTTTTTAATCCGATGCAAGACTTGAATTTCATTCATGATACGGATTGTCTCTTGATTTTTTTGTTGCCTTTCACTAATAGAAAATTTTTATTTTACAAGTTCAGCTTTTAACGAAATAGAAATAAAAACTACGATACACCTGATGTTAAGAAAAGGAACTTTGATATACTATTTCTGGAAATGTAAATGCTTCAAGAGTTTTCTTTCAATAACGTTGATTTTCATTACTTTACTAATTTCAAAAATTCTCTTATTGGCTAATATGAATGAAAGATTGTCAAAAATGTGACACAGTATAACTCTTACGAACCATACGTACCTTTACCATCATACAGATATTACCGATTGAAATGAAGAAAGATACAGATATTTTACTCCAATCTACATTAAATTTTTAAAAAAATATTTAAACTTTCATACATTCCAAAGAACAAACGAAAACTAAATAGATATTATCATGTTTGTATATATGAGATAAAAGTTTTATGAATGATATTTAAAGTAATGCTTAAACTTCATAAAAGTGAACATTCACTGTGTTAATACACATATCATCAGTTATTTACATTAATCAATGTGATATTAATCATTACATGTACTATATGCATATATATTTAAAGTTTAATTGTCTTACAATTGAATAATTAACTATTGAGAAAAAGAGGTTCATATCTTGCACTATTTAATTCACGTGGAACAAATTTTCCCATCAACCACATTGAACCACGTTTATTAAATTCGCCAAAGATCTTTTATTTCTGCATTTTCACACTCACGACACATTTTAATTGTAGCTATTGATTACCATTTCAAACACCGATATCATAACTCAGTGTAACACTACACCATAACTCATTTTTTTTCCCTACAAACTACAATTTTATATGTTCAAGAAGTACATCTAAGACATGATCATTTTCTATGTTCTAGAAAATCGATTCAATTGTGAACATACTATTAAGACTTGCGATTTTAGAAGACTTGCATGTATTTAACGATGTCAACGTTTCTTCGTTTTTGCAAGATTCGCATCAAACCATGTCGCATTCGAATGTGGTGTAAGAGATCACTTTTTCTTTTAAACACTTGTAACCAATGGATGCAATTTATAAGAAGAGAAGTATCATGCTGTTTCAAAACATCATCATCAGCATATTTCTGTTTCTTTTGACACCGGCTACATTTAAAAAAAAAAAAGTTTCGTGAGATTTTCTTCAAATTCTGTTTTACTTCAAAAAATGTGGTTTCTGTGGGGTAACCTCTTATGATTACTTTGATGGGTCGTTCTAATTTAGTGTTGATCACATAGTGCTCTTACCCTTGAGGTTTTTCCTTGAGGAATGCATTTATCCTTGAGGAAAGTGCTCAGTGCTCATTGATCGTCATCCAAGACTAATAATATTTTCAGGTATGCACCGTTGAGCTTGCAAAAGAATGGAGCAGTCCTACTCTGAACCATTTTTTATAAAAAGACCAAATTATTTAGTGAAGGACTCACCATTAAGGACGGAATACCTGTAATAGGATCAGAGGATCATGAATTGAAATGCCCATACAGTGGGTGATCGGTTAACGAACATTTCGGACATCGAACAAATCGGACAACGAACAATATTCGGATAACGAACAAAAACTAATTCTAACGAAAACCTCTTGGCTCTCGGAACACCCGACACCAGTCCTCAATTCGTCCTGAAAATGGATGTGCGCGTGCGTTGATACGTCATCATTGGATGTGCGCGTGCGCTGACACGTCACCATTGGACGTGCGCGTGCGCTGACACGTCATCATTCCTACTATGTAGCATTGAGACAGCATCGTACGACGCGTATGGTAGTGTGCGACGACACTTTGTTAATTGTGTACCATAGTTGGTTTCTGGCCTTGTGAATTTCATGTTTCTCTAAACGCCTTATTAAAAAAAACCTGAAAATCTGACAATATTATGGGACCTAAAAAGAGTGGAGTGTAAAGAACTGTGTTCACCATAAAAACCAAGCAAAAGATTATAACTAAAGTAGGGAGTGGACAAAAAAATGACTGATGTTGCTAGGCAGTACGGCTTGAACAGGTCTACAGTAGGCACAATCCTAGCTAAGAAAGATATCATCAAGAAGACTTAAGCCGCTAAAGGAGTAACGAAAATTACATCTGAGAAGCAAAGAAGTGCCATCCATGAAAAAATGGAGAGTATGCTTTTAGTTTGGATAAATAAACGGGAGATGTAATCATATGGCCATCATTCAAGAGAAGGCTAGAGAAATTGAAAGAACAAACTCCAGGTTCGTCATCCGAAAAATCTAAAATTCAAGGTACCACTGGCTGGTTTGTATAGTTTAAAAGGAGATCTGGCATTAAACATGTGGTCATGCATGGTGAGTCTGCTAGTGCAGATAAAGAAGCTGAGACGTTCCGTCTTAAATTTCAAGAATTCATTGAAAAAGAAGGGTATTGTCCACAACAAATATTTAATTGTGATGAAACTGGTTTGTTTTGGAAGCGCTTGCCGAACCGTACTTACATCACGAAAGATGAGAAAAGTGTTCCTGGGCATAAATCCATGAAAAACCGATTGACGTTACTTTTGGGAGCTAAAGCTAGTGGTGATATGAAGCTTAAACACTTCTCGTTTATCACTCTGAGAATCCTAGAGCATTCAAAAAAATTCCATAATCAAGAGAAAACTGCCAGTGATGTGGAGATCGAATCAGAGGGCATGGGTCACGCAGGTTCTTTTCAAAGAGTGGCTATTTGAAGTTTGTGCCCCGAGCATCAAGGACTACCTTGATACCAATGACTTGTCCCTGAAAGCGTTGCTGCAATTGGACAACGCACCAGGGCACCCAGAGGACCTCATTTTAGATCTTGTCCTCGTTTCCCAGGCAATCAACGGACTCGTGGTAACAAATCCACGTCTAGGAAGAGGGCCGCTGCCTCGGCAGCTCCATCTCAAGGCACTACAACTACCACGGCAAACGTCGAACCACCAAGACATCCCGCACATGCTCGCCCCAGTGGTGTTAACCCGCTGAGTTATGTAGCGGCAATAGGGAATGCTACCATAGAGCCAGAATGTGATTTCACACATCCAATACTGCCGGTTACTGCAAAAACTAAAGCTGTAACCCGGCAGTCACTTCAGCAGAGAGTGCCGACTCGAAAGATATTTTCGCCTCCACACTAAAATGCTTAATTGACATCTCCCGCAACCCAGCGGTAGACAAGCATATTCTGCTTCTTCCTTTCAAAAAGGCTATGCCAAAGCTTAGGCAGGCTGACGCCTTAATGAGAGCATTTTATATATATGAAGGTTATATTGAACTTTCAGACTGATTCGGCTAAACTTTCGGCCTATGTCTCCTGTTATATTTGCAGAACCTATAATTTACGGCCTAAAATTCAACTCCCAACGTGATATAAGACCTTTCACAAAAAGCTCACTCCTCATTTGCACTTGGAATGCAAATGCTATCTATAATAAGATCCATGAAGTGAGAGATTTCATTGCAGAGCGAGATCTTGATGTACCAAGAGACTCATTTTATCCCAGGGGGAATTCCCAGAATAGGGAACTATGACATATACTCGACTGACAGGGTGTCATATGGCAGACATGCAAGTGGTGGCACCTGTATCTATGTGAAACATTCGATTAAACATCACATGATACCTCTCTAAATCTTGAACATGTGAAAGCAACTATTAACAAAATTTTTATACAAAATTCTCCCCCCTTACAATTGTTTCGGCATACCTTCCCCCAAAAGGAGCTGCTCGTGGGAGGTATGTTTTTCCTGTCAGTGATTTTGATAAACTTCTCACAATCTCAAATCACCTAATTATTGCTGGTGATCTAAATTTACGCCATACCGCTTGGTTATGTCCTAATAAGAACAGGTTTGGCATTCTAATTCATGGGTCTAAATTCATGGGTTCAGAGCTCTCGTGTACAGATCATAGTACCCGACTACTGCCCCGACTTACTACCCTGTAAGAGAGTCCCCGGCAGTTCTTTATCTGGCTGCTTTTTATAATGTTTACTTTCGGCATGAAATTAAAGTGATTCAAGAGTTAGATTCTGATCACTACCCCGTTTTGATTACCCTAGATATTCAAAATCGATACTCGAAATTAGAGGAGCAAGTCTCAACAAATCGGGACGATTTTCGGTTTATTTTGGAACGTACAGCTACCCTCCTATCAAAATTTCCAGCAATGCGGACTTTGACAAGTGTATCAAAAACATGGAGTCTTTACTGAAAAAAGTGAGAGCCGCGGCTTCGAAACCTATCACACATCCGGGCGCTAGGCTCCCGCCGGATACTAAATCCAAAATTAAGCGGCGCAACTACCTGCGAAAACTTTGGCGGAGAAACACGTGATCCCAGTATCCGTGCTCAATTTCGCAGACTACAGAACGATATTAGGTCTGAAACCCGCTTGAAACAAGCGGAGTGGAAACACTACATTGAGTCCCTAACGACAGACGACGGGTCGGTTTAGCGCGCTGCCACCCGATTACGCAAACTATATAAACACATTCCGCCCCTTGAAACGCCAATGCTAACCAGATGGCTTTTACAGACACTGAAAAGGCTGAAGTTATTGCTGACAGCCTTGCTACACAATTCAATCCAAATAACGCCTACTGTAACCGTCCGGTTACACAGGGGCGCATACACTCACTTCTTAGCACAACCCATCACGCCTGATCTCAGGCCGACTGATCCTACTGAAGTGCTGGAGTTCATCGATAAAATGAAGCTGAAGAAGGCCCCTGGCATAGATCAAATTTCGAATCGCATGATTAAAAACTTCCCCATTATGTATATTGTATGGATAACAGTGTTGATTAACCTTATGCTTAAAAGGTGTTACTTCCCTGACTGTTGGAAAATTGCCGCAGTCATTCCTATTCCAAAACCGGGTCAAAATTTAAATCTCCCCGTCAACTACAGGCCTATTAGCCTCTTATCATCTCTCTCAAAAATATATGAATTTGTTTTACTTAAACGCCTGAATGAATTCTGCCGTGATCGAAATTTAATAATCCCGGAACAGTTTGGCTTCCGGCCTAAACACTCCACTGTACACCAGTTACTCCGTGTAGTGGAATTCATTCACGAGGGCTTTCGTAAACGAGAGAAAACTGGAATTGTCTATCTTGACATTGCCAAGGCCTTCGACAGGACCTGGCATGACGGGCTTATTTACAAGTTAATGCGGCTTGGTTTTTCGACACAACTCATTAAAATTATCAACTCGTACCTGACGGGTAGATCCTTTCAGGTGCGAGTTCGCCATGAATACTCAACTCCTCGCCCGATCTGTGCTGGGGTCCCACAAGGAAATTTGCTCGTACCTCAAATGTCCAACATCTACTTAAATGGCATACCTAAGTCACCTAACGTCGATCTAGCTTTATATGCGGACGACACAGCCATCATGAACCAACATTCCAACACCCCCACGGTAATTTCTGCACTGCAGAATTATCTTTCAAGCCTAGAGCTCTGGCTCGGACTGTGGAAGATCAAAATTAATGTCGCTAAATGTGCTGCCACTTTATTTATCCGAAGTACTTTCCCAAATTTACCTAACTTGCAGTTCTTCGGAGAACCAATTCCCTGGATTCCTACCTATAAGTAGCTAGGAGTGATACTTGATTCAAAATTAACTTGGCAACTCACATTCAAAAAACAATTTCCAATGCGAAGGTTGTCAAAACCCAATTACTGCCTTTTTTTCGCTAGAAATAGCGACATGTCCACGAAAAACAGGGTTTTGCTCTATAAATCAATGATAAGGTCAATTCTGACAGATGCTAGCCCGGTTTGGGGCGCAGCAGCAATTACTAACAGGAAACATATCCAAATTTTTCAGAACATTATGCTACGGCAAATTTATAAAGCTCCTTGGTTTGTTACGAACGATGACATTCATAATGCAGCCAAAATTCTCCCCATAAATCGCTTTATACAGCGACTTTCGGCTAACTTTTTCCAAAAGATTCCCTCGATCGGAAACCCCGTACTCAACAGCCTCCCTGTTCATCATCTGGGAATTGCATCGTCAGAAAAGAGACCCAGAACTATTCTGGAGAACGCATATAATGCGCTTCCTTTTCCCAAGAGGCGTTGCTATGGAGACAAGGCGCCTCGAAGGTTTCAATACACTCGTTCGCTTCCCCCCCCCCGCCTGAGTGAATTCGCTGAATTTTCAGCTTCCCTCAGGGTCACTCTCTCTTTGTCCCGTAATCGAGCAATCTTACTTCTTTCAACCGTAAGCGGTTGTTATCAGGCTCTAAGCACATATAAAAGTTTCCCCTCAGAGGCATTGCTGGCTGTGTCTCTTTAATTCAAACTCGCCTAACGAGTTCCCGCTTTTCACCTCTCCCAGACCCGAAGCACTTGCGACATGAAGTTTTTCGCGAGTCTTTCCGCTCTCGTGTTGTTAACACCACATGACCATTAATCAAGGAAACATAGATGCTTTTCAAAATTCCTGATGTAACCCCTCCAGATTGATTCTGGCCCTTATTCGACACCAAAATTACTAAATTAAGTCCTTCAGTGTTTTTACTTTTTTTCACTGTGGAAGGCAGTTACTCTTTTTGTTAAATTAACATTTTGGCACTAAATTTACCTCTTTGCGGAACCCTCTTTTTGGCGATAAAAATAATTCTTTGACGATGTGGGGATAAAGGCTACATGCCTAAGAGCCCTGTAATAGAACCCTTCCTTGGTCCTTGGTCCAGAGGATCTTGAACATAATTTGCTGATAGACTTTTCCTAGCTGATAATGCAGTTTTTACCTCCGAATACGACTTCACTGATTCAGCCAATGGATCAAGAGGTTATTGCAGGTTTCAAGAAATTGTCCACTCGTGCGCTGTTTCGGCGATGTTTTGAAGCATACCATTTCTCCTCAAAAATTATTTTAAAAACGTTTTGGATAGAAAAATTTGACATTCTGAAGCTATTCGTCTTATTGAAAAGGCGTGGTCAGAAATCACTCAACGACAGTTGGTTTCTGCCTGGAAAAAGCTATGTCCATCCCACTTTCAAGGAGATGTAGGTGATCAGGATGACACCCCTGAAATTATAGATGAAATTGGGTAAAAACTGCGAAAGATCTGGAATTGGAGGTGAACGAAGATGACATTGAAGAGCTCATAATGGAACATGAAGGTGACTTGACGGCAGAAGAACTCCAAGATTTACCTAACTTGCAGTTCTTCGGAGAACCAATTCCCTGGATTCCTACCTATAAGTAGCTAGGAGTGATACTTGATTCAAAATTAACTTGGCAACCTCACATTCAAAAAACAATGAATGAAGAACACCAAGAAACTCAGCGGATTGTGTTTCCTTCTGTAAAAGAGAAGACGAAAGAGGAGCAATGATCTGTGATTAAAGAGCTTTTGAAGAAGTGGGAGGATGTCAGAGCAACGGTCTTAAAATGACACCCAAACCAAGCTGATGTCAATAGGTTGCTGATCTCTACAAAGACATTGCTATCAATCATTTCCTGAAAGCCCTGCAGGAGAGAGAAAAACAATCGACATTGGACATGTTCTTAAAGGATTGATTAATAAGTAAGACTAAATGTATGTACTATATTGGTAATAAATAAACTTACTAAGAAATTATACTTGTACATAACATTTTTTTTTAATTTAATTTTTAGGATCTCCAGAACGAATTAATCGAATTCCAATTAACATATATGGTAAATCGGTGATCGGATAGCGAACATAATCTTGGAACATATTATGGTCGTTAACCGATCACCCACTGTATTCGTCAAAGTAGACTGCTTCCGAATTCTCAGACGTAATTCTGAGCAACCTGCTTACATGAGGCGCAGTCAGAGGAAGGTTAGGTACAGTATTCTGCTACAGGTTTTCATCGCTGTACTTATTTATTTATTATGCTTATTTTTCATCTTCCTCTCGCTACCACAGATTTTCCATTACAACTTGACGTAATCTTACATATATTGTCTGTCGAATAATGTTCTAGCATTAAGAAATTGGCAACGCTACGTATGGAAACATGATTTGAAATGTGAGCATGGATCTGCGAAAGAAAATTGTGGAACGTTTTAAAAGCGTTTGGAGACCAAAAGGAAGAGCAGTAATTTCGAAAAATATTTGTTTAGCATGTTTTGATAAAGGTCCAAGACCTTTGTTTCGCTTTCCAAATAATCGGACACGGTAAGATGTTATGAACTAGATGATATTTGTTTTGTATAGGAATATTGGCTTTCCTTGAATTTAAATGTTGCTTTGATATGGGAGTTTGGGGAAGTTTCAATGGTAGCTATTCAGTATCAGTGGAAAAACAAATTCTTGTAACTTTCATGGTTAAAGAGGCAGAATTTCGAAGCTTCTGAATAAAATTACTGATCAGATTTGATGTTGGCTACAAAAATAATAATGATCTTACAAATTTAAATATCAATTATTTAACTCAGAAAGGTGCATATTATTGTAGGTAATACCTTAAGTTATTGTTTCACAAATTTACTTATGGTATCTCGGTATATTTTGATTAAAACACCTAGCAAACGTACACCTTTGTAATATTTTTATGTTGAGAAATAGATGTTTTTTTTTTTTACTAAGCAATCTCAATGAATAGTTAAAGAATTTTGGGTAAACAGATAATCTACAAACGTAATTGTTAGGGCAGTTTTCAGTTTCAGTGCTTATTAGCTAAAATCCCGATTGGAATTTTCTGGAAAATGTCACATTACATGTCTCATGATCTCTCATTTCTCTGAGACAAAATAATCTGTGATTCGAACTGTGTACTTCTCAGATTATTGCTAGTAACCTTTATCATCTTACCAGAATGTCACCAAACTACCTGTTACCATATTCCAAAGATTAGCCAAAAATAACATGCTTGAATCTTAGATAATCTTGTATATTTTAACATGATTTGTTGAACATAATTTTACTTGAAATACAGTACAAAGTCCTTAATCCGGACTCGTCGGGACTTCAGCAATTCCGGATTAGGGGTTTTTCTGGATTATACATCATCAGTTTAAATCTGTTAAGATGGCATGCAGAAATTATACAATTAAAAATATGAAATCGTAATTTATGAAGGTACTATTCCGTTTTGAGTAGCGTAAAAAAATTGCAGCGAAAATGTATGCGCAAAATCTAGCAAACACGCCCATTTAACAGCGTGCCAAATCTAGCGTACGCACTGATTTCAGATTGCTTAAATTTATATAGTTCTATATTTCTTAAGATGCCATTGAAATGCTAGTTTAATTTTTAAATCCTTTTTTGATTATAAATCCTTTTTTGGTATCCTATAGATTTAACAATTTGGAAATTGCCCATGACGAAAAGTGTGCAGTAGAATTTTGGGTAAAGTGCAGAATCACCCACTGCTTGATGCGTTTTTAAGAATTACACATACTCGAAATCCATGTACACATCAACCTATTTTCACTTAAAAAAGAAAATCCCAGAATTGCACAAAGATTGCACTGTGCACACCCTTGACTTTATTTATGTACACATCGACCTATTTTCACTTAAGTAAAAGAAAATTGATAAATAAATAAACAAATAAGTGGGCGATTCTGCACTTTTCTGAGAATTTTTTTCAAAAAAAGGCATCATTGATTAAAGAGAATTGTGAATGAAACTATGCTTTAGCAATAACTCGGTAGCGATGCAGACTACCATTCAGTTATGTTTAGCAATTTTTATGTAAATTATAATAATGATCTGAAATAATTATTTACTCTTATACTTCCATTCAGTCATGTTTAGCCTTATGTAAATTATAATAATGAAAAGTATTGTATGAAATTAACCTTCCATCTAAATCAAAACATCATTCTTCGATATTTATTTACTATTATACTTCCTTTCTTGTGTTAGGGTTGCTGCAATTATTTTCGGTAGCACTGGCATCAACAATAGTTTGGCGATTTTTTTGTGGCCCTCAAAACGAATACAGTCAAAAGTCATTAATCCAGACGTCCATAATCCGGACCTCAAAGCTACAAACTTTCTGCATAATACCATTACGCATGCGCGTAATACGTTTATGCATGCGCGTTTAATGTATAATGGACAGTATAAGCTAAGCTAAAAATATCTAATTATCTATTTCAGTTAATGTTGCAGATTGCGTTGTTCCTTAATCTTCTAATTGGATCTGGCTTATTATTTTTTGCAGACAGTTAGAGCAATTTTATAAAAGTAAGCTTGAACTTTCGATTATGTCAAAAAGAATTTCTGATTCTGGAGTTGCCAAAGGATCTACAAAGCGAAAGCATGTTTCGATGTCCATCAAACAAAAAGTGGAACTGTTGCAAAAAATGGATAATAATCATTTGTTTCTCTAACCATTCCAAAATCTGTTTATCAATTTCACGCTGCTCTGCGGGGGGGAGGGGACGTCGCGGCACGCAATAAACTGGAAGTTGATCTGTCAGCACTATCCTTATCTTCATAGCAGATGTTTTTATTTTATTCGACTTATAATTCCTTACTAAATGTAGTATTTCATCTCGATGTACTCTGTCTTTAATATGATTTAAATCAAATTCCTCGTCATTATAAATATCACGAATACACGTCAAATAGTTGTCTGGTTGCAATTTTCTAATTTCGACTATGCGTAATGTATGCTTTACGCATGCGCGCGTTGAAGGAAATGTTGGTTGATCTTTACATTATGGTAACTTGGCGTATTTTTGGCGAAAATTTGGCGACCAACTCTCCTACAGCAACCCTCTATTTTTTTTTCCCGCCGCCATTTTGTCTTCATGAAGTAAAGACATGTTTCTTTTCTTTTTATCTACTGAACACTTCTTCCAACAATCTACTAGCCGAATTACACTTATGCTAGAAATTTTATCTAACAAAACTGCTTAATCATGACAAATATTCACTGCAAAATTGGGAAAAAGTGCACAATACCATACTCCTTATGCGTTTTTCAAAATAACACATACACATAAACCATGTACACACCGACTTATTTTTACTTAAAAAAACATCCCAGAATTGCACAAAAATGGCATTGCTCACACTCTTCACTATATCCATGTACACTGCTTTTTTCTCATAAATTAGAAAAATTTCACGAAAATACATGACAATTTTCTCAATCTTTAAACCCGGTAAAAAGAACATATATGAAATTACCTGATCGCGAAAAAGTATTTACCCTTTCCAAATATGAACATTTCCACATATAAAATAAATAAAATATCCAAAAACTTTTACCTCTAAATCATCTATTACATTATACACATCACCAACGAATTCATACCGCAACCATTACAAATACTTAGTGTCAGATATTTAAATTATTTCCATGCACGTTTTCTTCAACTAAAACATATACCAAATTCCTACAAACATAAAATTCACAAAATAACTATCATTTAATTAAAATATAATTAAATTCAAAAACACTACTTAAAATATAAATGAGCACATACATTAAATTAATACATACATAAATACCCATTTCGAATTCACTTTAGTTACGGCCATGGGATCCAAAAATTCACGAACACTGTTTCACACAACACAATAAAGCCAAATACAAAACTTCCAGATTTTTACCCGATATTCCCCCTTTTCCGATTAAAGAACCGTAATTCGTCCATTAATATCACATGACATATCCCATGATCTCTCATTTCCCTCACACAAAATAATGCGTAATCGGAACTGAGTACTGCTCACATTATTACCAAAGTCCCAGGTAGTAACCTTTATCGCCTCCA
Organism: Stegodyphus dumicola; assembly: GCF_044657685.1. Classification (NCBI taxonomy): domain Eukaryota; kingdom Metazoa; phylum Arthropoda; class Arachnida; order Araneae; family Eresidae; genus Stegodyphus; species Stegodyphus dumicola. The sequence continues at coordinate 80,985,054 of NC_140768.1, read as the reverse complement.
AAATGTCGCCAAACTACCAGTTACCATATTGTAAAGATCAACCGAAATGTTTAATAAAGTAAACAAATAAATATTAAGCTTTTTTTTATATATAAATTTTGATACCCTTTAGATCATAACTGCTCTTTATTTCATAAATTACGGTTTCATATTTTTAATTTTATAATTTCTGCATGCCATCTTACCTGATTTAAACTGATGATCTATAATCCGGAAAAATCGATAATCCGAAATCGCCGAAGTCCCGACGAGTTCAGATTATAGACTTTTGACTGTAGTACCTTTTTGAAATAAAGAGCAATTATGATCTAAAAGGTATCAAAATTTACCAAAAAAAAAAAAAAAAACTTAGTATTTATTTGTTTACTTTAGTAAACATTTCTATCAATGTAAGTTGTTTAAGTTGCTTCGTTTTTTGTGCTAATACTTTCTCTTTAATTCTATAAACAGACATAATTTCTTGTTCAGTTACAAAGTTCCACTGTTCAAGTCCTGTAATTGCTGTGTCGAGAATACCGACTAACTTGTCAATCAAAATTATTTCGTTTTCAATAACGTTCTCTGTTACTTTCTTCACTATCGGAAGCATGCATGGGTAAACGCTTTACGGGCATGCTTGCATCAAACGCCCATGCATAAGTTTGTGGCTTTGAGGTCCGGATAATGGACGTCCAGATAAGAGACTTTGTACTGTGTAATAGTCGATCCCTGCTATAATGAACTTCAAGGGACCAAAAGTTTGATTCACTTTATCCGAGTTGATAAAAAAAATGTAATTATCTTGCAAAATTATAAAAAGTGTTTTTAAATTTGTATGAAAACAAATAAAAAATGAATTTATGTTAAAATTTTACTTAACGGATGGGTCACGTAAATGTATGTGTTTCCATTGTGACTTCCTTGGACAGTCCATGTAAGTTTACATTTTTGTTTGAATTTTTAGTATACTGCATTAGTATTTCATTTTATGCACACTGTATTACTTTTTCTTGCTAGCATTAGTTGTAGTATTGTCTGTCTGTTGATTCTACTGTGTGGTTTTGCTTTTTAGGTAGTATTTTTAAGTAATTTCATAACTTTTAAAATGGCAAGCACAAAAGTGTTTTATGTGGAAGATGCAGAAATCTGTAAAAAAATCTAGCAGATAAGTTATCTGGTGTGGGAAGTGATATAATGAATCAGAAAACTGTTAATGAAATAAAATATATGTGCTAATTCTGTCTGGTTTCACTTCAAAAGGAGGAAGGTTTTACAAAATATCACACTCGTAAAAAAATATTACACATATTAATAAATAACATTGTAAAATATTATAAGAAATGATGTTGATTTAATTAAGTGGTTAAGCTGACGGTAACAAGGTTTAACTTTTGGGGTCGTAAGTTCGAATCCCATATGCTTTTTCCAACCTGTCTGCAACTTTCTTAGCTTCTTGTTCCAATTTGATTTATATTCATGTTTTATAATTTATTTCTATTATTCTATGCATTAAATATAATGTTTTATTTATGCTCGTATTTATTTAAATTTTCCCCACAAAAAATTTTGAAAATTATATAATAAAACTACAATATAATAAAACTACAATACTTTAAAATCATACTTACGTGTTTATTTAATTCTCCTAAAACTGTCCAGAAACCAAGAAAATGAAGATTGGATTTGACCCGTCTGTTAAGTGTAAAGATATTTATGGTTACAAAGGAAAGATTCAGTTACTGTTGTAAAGAATATCTAATGTCTTTCAAAAAAACATAAGAATGCTAAACTTCCATTCGCAGGCCATAACTTGGATAACATTATTAATAAAACAAGACAAAAGTCATCAAAATTTTTCATTATTAATAAAATAAAAAGATAAAAGTCATCAAAATTTTTCATTGTCTAAAGGACACATCAACTGTAAAAACCCAAACTCATAAAATTCACTACTTCCTCTTCCTTTGAATAGTAAAAAATTCTATCATAGTATCAAGGCTCGTTTCCACTTATGCGTTGCGATGTTGTTTCCACTTATGCGTTTCTCCAATCAGAGAATGAATTCACTTTGATTGACATCTGCAATCCGGGCGATGTGCAGTGACGGATGACGTATGGATGGAGTTCAACAATGTTCAGCTTCTATCCATATGTCTGCGGATGCATTGGAGTCACATGGTAAAAAAAGGAGCAATCAAGTGTTATCACCAAAAATTAATGGTGGCAGAAGTAGCAATGAACGCTGGCTTAGGGAAACAATGTTTTGATAAAAAATACTTACGTATTTTAAATATAAAATAATAAATAGTTTTGATAAAAAATACTTATGTATTAATAAAAGTTTTGATAAAAATACTTATGTATTAAACAATGTTTTGATATAAAATAATGTTAATTCAGAAAACTTTTCTGAATTAACATTATAGCGAGAAATCTGCGTGCTAAAAAAGACAGGATTTTAGTTAAAAAAGATAAGAAAAATAAGATAACCGCAACTACAGTACTTATTCGCAGATAAAATCAGGTGTTCAAGAAAATCAGGCGCAAAAATTATAATTCCAAGTCTATGAAATAGCAAAAATTGTCCTGACAATTATTTCCTAGTTCTGCCTACACATTTACCTTTAATGAAAATGAACATCTGACTATATCAAACTGCTATAGCAAATCAGATATCGCGTTAAAAGATTTGTTATTGTTTTCTTTAGAAACAGGTGAAAACTAAAAATGTTAATTATAAATTAAATTTGATAGTCTTTTAAATATTCTACTGCATTAAAGAGTATGTTAAATTTGTATTTCTCTGTTTATAAATATAACTTTTTGGCTAACATATAATTTGTAAGCTCATGGTATATATATTTTTAGCAGCCCTCGAAATGCTACTTTAAAAGATAATGTTTTTTATCAGAAATGTACTGAAGCTGAAGAACAAACTGGTGAATTTTTTAGACAAAAAAATTTAGTTTTAAGAATTGATTTACTTAATGATGTATATAAGCCAAAATATGTGTATGAATCCCGTATCATGATAGCTTAGTGGTTAAGCTGACTGTAACAAGGTTTAACTTTTGGGGTCATAAGTTCGAATCCCATATGCTTTTTCCACCCTGTCTGCAACTTTCTTAGCTTCTTGTTCCAATTTGATTTATATTCATGTTTTATAATTTATTTCTATTATTCTATGCATTAAATATAATGTTTTATTTATGCTCGTATTTATTTAAATTTTCCCCACAAAAAATTTTGAAAATTATATAATACGAATTTAAAGCATACCCTGTATATATATATATATATAATAATTTATTTCCTAAACAGTATTGATTAATTGATTATATTATCACCTAAGTTTAATTAAAGTAGAATTATTTTAAAAGTGTGCATCCATACTGGTAAGTTATATTTTGAAAGATGTTTTGAAGTAATTTGAAAGCAAAATGTTAATAATGTTTTAACGGGGACTGGAATTAAATCATCACGAAGAATAATATTTCAATTGTAAAAGGGAAAATTAAAACATGTAGTCATTGTCATTGATCGGAAATTAGTTGACTTTTCAAGGGGAACAAACCAACTCCCGTTCAATGAACAATAACTGATAAAAATACGTAAATACGAAAGTGTTTCGTCCTTACTCGAGTTATAAGTTAAAGCCAAACCGGCAATTCTAGTCAGGCCAAATATTTCCGCGAATAGTAGGAATTATGAACCAATGCTGATACTCAAAGAACTTATTCTTATGAAGCATTTTAGTCAATTCAATTTGGAGTAAAAATCAATTATTGTAGAGAAATCCTGTAAAACTCGAGTAACTGTTCCCGACACTTTCATGTTTATGCATTTGAGTACTATATTATTTGTAGAAATTAAACATTGGAAATTGTCATTATGAAATCGAATTCAAAGTAAAGTTGAAATAAACATAGAAGATTATAAAAAAAGATAAATAATGCAAACTTTGTAAAAACAAATCAAAGAAAATATAAAAATAATATAGAAAATAATATAAATAAGATCAGTGAATGTACATGAAGATATAAAGGCCAGAAAAGGTATTAAGTAACTTACATTCTTTCTAGTGGGGGAGTTGGCAAAGTGTTCTCTTCGTGTGTGACTCAGAAGTGTAGGGTGTCCGAAAATTCTTAGCGGCAGTAGGGGCTTTGAATAATATCAGTCGGTAAGACTTGGGCGAAGTAATTTATGGTAGTGGGTGGGACTTGTAATTCTTGAGGGATGTATTTTGTGGAGTTCTTATCTGAGAGAGACCGTCTGTTAAGATTTTTTTGAAAATACTAATGAATGGAAATTAATTAATTTCTGGCTAATTGTCGTGTCACAATGATTAAGAATTTAAGAAAGGAAAAAGCCATTTTCACTGTCCAAGAGCTAATAGACAGTCTAAAGGCATGAAATAGGCCCATTTTTTTAGTAACAGTATATGTCTGAAGACAATTAGCTTTTTACAATATATACAATTATGAGTAATTACACTATATACAAATCTTCCAACTGACAGTCATCCAACTTATACCGCCTTCTCAGGTTTAGAAATAAATTATCATATCCCTATCAGTTAAATGATTTAGAGTGAGAACGCCTGCTCTTTTAAGGCAATGGTTGATAAATTGAAAGGGAATTAGATTATTTTTGAGAATTTTGATAAGGATCAAAATTTCGCGTTGTAAATCTATTTTTTGACTAAAAATAATATTTTATGAATTATCCATAAAATATAACTGCCCATAGTGCATTTTAAAACAAATGAGATTTCTAATAAATTATCCAGCTATGACCCTGAAGAAATTAAAAATGAAGAAATCGATGCTAAAATTTTATATACAGTCAAAAGTCGTTAATTCAGACACCCATAATTCGGAATGATCTATAATCCGGACCTCAAAACTAAAAACTTTCTGCGAATGCGCCGCGTTGACACATGCGCATAGGCATTTACGCATGCGTGTAAGACCTTTTACGACTGCGCATATGAGTGTGCGCAAGTGCAGAATACGTTTTCGCGTGCGCGTTTTATGTATAATGGACGTATATGCTAAAATTATCTAATTATCTATTTCAGTTTATGTTGATGATTGCATTGTTCCTTAATTTTCGAATTGGATCCGGCTTATTATTTTTTGCAGACTGTAAGAGTAATTTTATAAAAGTAAGCTTAAACTTTCAATTATATCAAATAGAATTTCCGATATATATTTGTTAATATGTAAAGGATCTAAAGCGAAAGTATGTTTTGAAATCCGAAATCTGTTTATCAATTTCACGCTGCTTTCTCCCCAAATTTGGGCATAATTTAAAAATATACAGTCTCACATGGCAGTCAGCGGTATACAAGCATAGCAAATTTTGTGTAAATATTTTGAACTTTTCTTTACAGTTTCTCTGTATTTTTAAAGTAACAACTATTTTTTAGTTCATTTAACTATTTATTTATTTGTTTATTTTTTCAGTAATGGTACATTTTAGTTTTAATAATATATATTATTTCATTAATATGCAATTAGAGATATTCATAATATGCATTATAACCTTACTTATCTAAAAATTGCTAGCATACTTTACTTTCGCAGTTTATAAGCAGAAATAAAAATTTCCAATAACATGGAATTTCCTTTCATAACCGTCCAGTTTCTTTAAGAGTAAAAGAAACAAAACTTTTCTGCGTTTTATGTCTGAATCCATATCATATCCAAAATAAACAATACTCGCTTAAGCCGGAAAAATTCAGATGTTCAGCGTCATAACTCGCGAACTGGTTGATTGGCGCCAAAATATTACAGTGACACCTAGCGGAGGGAAATGAAAATAATCTACGGATATGCGGCAGTGGAAACTCTTGTACGGATGCCGTAGGCGTGTCTTCAAATGATGCTACGCGTTCATACGCAGTAGTGGAAACGGGCCTTTAGCCTTGAATGGATCTCTATCCAATAACTTGGTCAAAAAGAATATGAGTAGAATCAGAGAACCTGCGTTTGTTCTTTGGTTTAACAATCACATAACCATATATATAAAGAATGCCATATGTTGTCCTAAGATTTACTTACTGTGTACTTGTTCTAGATTGGGTGTCACACCAGTCTCATATAGTCTTTGGCTAGAACACAGAGCAAAGCAATGTAAAGGTATTTTCCTTTATGCATCAAATATGGGTAAAAATATATTTCAGGGTCCCCTTGGCAAAAATTGGTGATTCTTGACGATTGGCCAACAAGGCACAATTTCAAGACCCCCCCCCCCCCCCCGCTACACAAAACCAAAATAACAAGTCAAAGAATTGCACAAACTTGGTGTCCATGTACACATTGATCTATTTTCACTTAAAAAAAAAATCAGAGAATTGTACAAACTCGGCATTGTGCACTCTCTTGACTTTGTCCGTATACACATCGATCCATTAAAAAAAATCAGGAGAATGATGACATCATATAATGTTAAAACAAAGTTACTGATCACCAAAATTGAATAAAATTAGTAGCCAATTGAAGCTCAATAAACTGAATTTTAAATCGCACAATGAAATAACATAAAAAAGCAAATGTATGTTATCGCATATATGCACTATAAAAAGGAAATATCGACTAGAATATGCATACCGTCGTCACCACAGAAATTCACAAAAATAAGAGTAAAAAATATCCTCCGTAGTGCGGGACTGTCAGTGGTGTTTCTTACGACAAACCCATCTGAACAATCATTATGTTTGACCATACGCATTTCCTTCATACAAACAGAACACTTATAATGACTACTAAGTAAACCTTCATTTACACACCAGTCTATTAATGATTTTTTTTCCCCCTTTCATTCCAAATCGTACAGAAACTTCACATTAATCTCATCACATATAGACATTATATGATGTACAGCACAAAATAAGTAACGTACTTCCTAACTGACATTCAACGCATAAATGAGCCCTTATAAATCTTTTCCCGTCAGTCAAATTCACTATCACGAAACCAATGACGTCATAATAGGGTTTCCATAACATTCAACTACTCTGCTTACCATAAATGAAACAACAATTTGGCGATAAATGAAACAACTTGCCGATTATCCAAGAGGCTCCCTAAAAATAGACTAACTCAAATATGGAATATGGATCCCAACATCCTAAATATGGGGAATTTTTAAGGGTTAGTAATTTCTTTGTTATAACTTGCAAAAGTTCTGGAAAAAATATAAAAAAGTTTCGATTAAGGATATCCATATATTTTATTATATCCAATTTTGATACCTTTGAAAGTCCACTGTGCATTATAAATTAACTCTAAGTGTATAGGAAACTGCACGGGGCCAAAAGGTTCATTTAGTATAGCAGGATATATATTTTCTTTTAATGTAAATGTTAAGTTATATATGTAAGATAGTGTAATTTTTGGAAGGACCTTTTTGACTTAAAAAACATATATTCAGACAGTACTTAAAGCAAATAAAATTTCGCTTTTTATGTTTTAAAATAGCAAATGCAAATTTTCAGAAGTCATGTAAATTCATCAGCTGCTAAGTTTAATGTTACTGTAAGTATACTTTGATGAATGCTTAAGAAATTACCTGCCAAGCAGTATATAAATATAATTCTTATTTGTCATCACAGTACCAGAGTTTTGTAATGTATAATTTATTTAAGATAAAGATTTTTCTCCTTAAATATATTATAATTTTGTTTTTAGGATACCATTATGGTTACGAGCAATAGATAGAGAAGATCTGCTAGAGTGTGATCCAAATTATATATATTATAATGCTAGACTATGTGATGCTCATTTTGCTGACTGGGCATTTACTAGTTCTGAACGGGTGAAATTAATATCGTATGCAATGCCATGCCAAGAGCAACCACCATCCGATTCTTTAGAGAATTCAAATTCTAACCTAGTTCCTAAGATTGCATCTCGAGTTGTACCTGAAACTTTCACTACCAGTACAAATATTCCAATTCAGTCTGAAAACAATCATGTTACTGTAAATGCTGATAATGTGATTTTGAAGGCAACTCAAATACCAAAATATAAGGATTTGTTTACATGTGCAGATGAAATGAAACTACTCATCAAGCAAGTTAAGAATCATCCAGTGTTATATGTTCCATATCATGTGGATTATAAAAAAGGCTATGTGAAAGATACCATTTGGAATGAAATAGCTAGGAGATTAAAATATGCAAATGGTAAGTATCTTTTTACTAGTAAAAGGAAATTATAATGGTATATTTTAGTATCAATGTATTGTCGCAACCCCTTTGGTGAAATTGTGATTTTTGACTGAACAAAAAGAGTTATGATTTGAAAAAAATTATTTATTACATATATATTTTATATTCCAGTTAGATACTTATCTCAAAAATCATTCTGCTTCCAAGCAAGTTTTTATTTCTTCTGTTCTGGTAGAAATTTGTGAGGAACAGTTTAAGAAAATATTCAAAGGAATTTTTCCCTTTAAAAAGTTTGCTCCTAAATACTATATTCCTGTAAAAATTTTATTGCAGTTTCTTTCACTGTAGACAAATCTGGCAGGTACAGTGGATCTGAAACAAGAATTGTCTTGGATGACTAATGATATCTCAAGATACGAACAAGTAAGCAGCAAACAGCGCCAAAAAATGCACTTAATGTAGCAGATCAAATTTCCTCATAAGAAGATGGAAAGGAGGATAATACTACTAGTTATTTGATCCACAAAATCTGTGCAAATTGGGGTAAGATGCAGAGGTTCAGGAAATCTTATGACAGTGATAAATCAGTAGTAAACCATACCATAAATATTTGCAATGCCATGTCTTGCTTTAGAAACATCTTGAAATGAAGACAGAAGCAAATCACAGTGGAGAAGTTTTTATTGGGAAAAGAGTCCAATGAATCTCAAGTGGAGGAGAGCTGTAGTAAGAGAAAAGGGGGAGGGCCAGGAAAACAGCAACCATCTGCTATTTTTGCAAAATAATATTTCCCTTTCAAAAAATAATATTTTGTGTCTAGTTTCTTCACCATTTTCTACGTAAGCCATAAACTTCTCTTCTTAAGCTATAGCAAAAATTTAATTTTTATATGTGCCAAATATTGTGTATGTATTAGATTTAATGAATTCTGTTTGTTTTGCATTATAAACTTATATTCAAAGTATTCTTTTTTAAGCGATCATATAGAATCTGGGAATGGATTAATTTGTTTCACATTGATTCGTGTTAGGAAAATTAGACTGTAGTGTAGAAAAGGCTGCCCCTTAGATTGGCACTAAATATCGACATTGGTACTGGTGTTCTGGTAACCCAGAATTGAATGTGTTTTCTCAATGTTTAGTAAAAATTTTTTTGTTATGTGCCAATATTTTTTCTGAAATTTAATCTGATTGGAACTTCTTAGTTTAGTGATCAAGGACTACATGGTTTGTAGTGTGTGTATCATGTTTTACAACTAAAGTATTTTTAATTTTCACTGTATTTTGAATTATTGGATTTCTAACTGCCATTAATTGACTGTTGGTTTCCATCAGCTGGCTGTTTCTAATTAATCATTTTTCCCATCATCCCTGCAAAAAAGTGTGTCTGGCAAGATAAATCCTCATTTTTTCACCATGATTTAGAACAAAAGAGTAAGAAAGCTATTATTGATTGGTGTATGAATGAAGGTTTAATTAGTTCTTGATATAAATGTCCAGTATGTACGAAAGATATGCTTCTGGTGGAGCATATAAGGATCGATCGAGGAGCTATGACTGGATCTGTTATGACAAAGGGGCAAATGCTCATCATTGTAAAACCTCTTACAGTGTAAGGGTACATGGTTTGAAGAAAGCAAAATGAGTAAAATTGATATTTTAATTTTTATATATTTGTGGGTATATGAAGCTGGAATGAATCTGCTTATGGATGAGGTGAATGTCTGTTTGAATTAAAATATGGTTGATGGGAGGAATTTTATAGAGAAGTGTGTGTGGATGTATATGTAAAAATGAGTGTAACGATTGGTAGTCCGGATATGGTTCTGGAGATTGATTAGAGGAAGTTTGACAAAAGAAAATATAATAGTGGTAGAAGAGTAATTGGAAAGTGGGTATTGAAAAAGAGGGAGTGGCTGGGGTTTGTTTTAGATTGTGGAAGCTCATAAGAAAGAGTCCACATTGTTGGTGATTTCTCGAAAAATGCAAACTGAAACCGTGATGATTTCACACTCCTGGAAAGTGTATGGTTGTCTCTGTAATCTGTCGTATTGAGCTATGAATCTCTCTCTCACTTACTAAGACCTTGAAACTGGTGGAAAAATTAATTTTTCATTGGGATAAGTGTCTTCAGTTAAATGATGATTATATTTAAAAACTGCATTATAACTGTTATTTGATTTTTTAATGATGCTGATAGTATTTGCATAGTGTAAAATGTGGTTGCATACCAAAGGAGCATACTAAATGTAAGTAAAATGTAAATTTAAAAGGTCCTTTCCTTGAGCTTGACAAAACAGATGAACAGGATATGTCAGCCTATGACATGTGAGAAAAAACATATGATGAATAACAGATGATTAACAGAACTGGAGTATCAGCAGGTACTTGGTTGTGACAATTCCATGCCATACATCATTATCAATGCTATCTGGGATATTCTACTGATTCCTATTCTTTATATTTAAAGTGACTATATTTAATTGCTGTAAAGAATTAAATACAGAAAATTCTTTAATTTGAAAATAAATAAGGTACTATTTTCATTGAGACAAATGGAATGAAATGAGAATTATAATTTAGTTATGACAGCAGACCAATAATTCAAAAAAATATATTTTAATATACACTCATATACTTGTCTATAAATATACAAAAACATATTTATTATTAACTATTGGTAACTATTGAAATATTCGTAAAAAATAATTTGAATATTATGTTTTTAATTAATTTAATATTTTATTAAAAAATATTATTTTCTTTAACGGTATATTTTTTATCCGAGTGAAAGCTTTGCAATTGATTCAGATCATTTATTAAAATTTCGTGAAATTTCTCACATGAATTGGTCAAATTATATTTTAGGCTTAATACAGGTTTTAATGTCCAACTGCGTTTTTTTCAATTGTCCATATTTTATTGATACTAGAAAAAACACGTTCTGTTGGTGCATATGTTCCTAGAAGGGAGAGCGTGTGTTCTACAATTTTCAAAATATTTTCATAAGGAATATTATTCTGTTTAAAATGAAGGAATAACTTTGTCCATTTTTTGTCTGTTTCCAAATTTGCTGACAACCAACATTTAATTTTTTCATCAGTAACATATCTTTTTACCAATGACAGACACCTCATCAAAAAGATCATTTTCACAAATATTACTTTTCGGAAAATGTTTGGTTACTAATATATTAAAAAGATTTTTCCACATATTCCCATAAAATCTCCTTTTTTAATGTTACCCAATGAAAGTTTTTAATATCCTCGAATTGAATTCTCAAGATTCTTCAAGATATTCCAAGCAGTTATTATAAAAATTTCTGACTTCTTTCAGAAAATCAGATCGTTTAATAAGGCACCTTGTTCTTCCAACCTTGTGATGTCCTTTCGAATAACTAAAGAAACGTAATCGTTATCAGCTCTTTCTCGCAATTTTGTTTTTAAATTTTTGATTTCATTTGACATTTCCGTAGTTGAAATTTTGTCCCCTTCAATAATTTTCACAGCATTGTGAAATAATGTAGCTTGATTGTGGATGAACTGAAGACAAATTTGTGATGTTTTATTTTCAAAAAAACAGCTGCAATATTCTTGGACATTTATCTTGTGATAAAAAGTATGATTTTAATGGTTCGTATATTTTAAAAATATTTTCAACAGCTGGTAAAAAAGCTAGCCATCATGTTTTGCTGTAAACAATAATTCTTTTATATTCGATTTCTGCGCTTTCACAAAAATCCTTCAAACTTTCAACATGCACAGTATATATATATATATATATAAAAATATGAATAAATTTTTGAAATAATATTTTCAACATCTACTGGAAGTAAGTCAGAGGCTGTTTGAATAGAATTGTGCAGAATGTGCACCGCACAACCTGCTCCAATAATTTTTTAGTTCAAACATTCGTTAAGTTCCATAAAAACTTTATTGGTGCTCTTCTAGCTTTTCCACCAAAATTTGCATTAATGTCAATAATAAAATTATTGCCTCACAATAGGCAATAATTTTATTGCTCAAATTATTCTTTTTTAAAATAATACTTGTTGAATCAAAAATTATTTATGAAGTTTAACCCAGCAGCCGCCCAGACGGTATAGTGGTTAGGGAAGCCTGACTGCGATACCGAAGGGCCTGGGTTCGAATCCTGGACTGCCCGTCCCTTCATAGGAAGCAATGGTGGCCTACCTATTAGGTGCCTCCATAATAAAGAGACCACCACGTCTGGCCTTAGTGTAGATTAATGGACTCTGTCACAAAACTGTAACTGTTCACAATCTGCCATTGGGGAGAAAAAAAGGTTCACCCAGCAATGAAACAAAATCTAATATTCTAATTTTAATTCCTGTTTCTGGATCAAAAAGTCTAACAATTGTAGGAAATAATTTTAAATCTTTGTGGTTGGAAGCATCATAGTATATGGACATAAATGTGCATTTAATCTAATTCTTTTTGCAAATGTGAAAACAAATATGGTGAAAAAACATTACAAATAATTGCTTCGGTTTTTTTGTCCTTGCACGTGCAAAATTTTGTCGTACAATGTTTTGATCATTTGCGACGTACAATCAAGTGATTTGAAACTTTGATTGTGCTTTATGGTGTGGAAAGCAAATGACCCTTCAGCTAATGCTAGCTGTTCCTCCGTTAACAATACATATTCCTTGATGAGACGTAACAACAATGATCGAATACCACCGAGTACATTTAACTTTTTACATCGCCTAATTTAGTTTACTCTGCATGCATTTTATGAGTCTTTTTATTTCTTTATATTCACTATGATAATTAATAAATAATAGGTAATATATTTTACAGCACATTTAAAATAGAAAATGCAGATGTTTTCTGAAAAGCGGGATATTTTTAAAAATCGGCGGGACGCAGAGGACTGTCCCGCCGAAATCGGGACGTATGGTCATTTTATCTATATTACATCTTCGACAGCTATATTCCATATCAGGATTCTATGCATCGCACTGCTGCACCACACCGGAGAGAATCATGGCTACTGACCACATCAATAACCAGGACAACAAATGCACCAGTTAGGCACATTTGGAGAACACACAGTCTTTGCACATTTTTTGTCTTCTACTGTGGGATTGTATACTTTATCCTTTTCAGCACTGTGCAGCCTCAAAGAGGATTGGAAATTCCCTAACCCTTTCTTTCGCAGAGCTGAAAAGAGAATAAAACAAAAACAGCATTCATTAGTTGAAGTTCAAGATCTAATAGATTCATACATTTCCTATGTTTGTCCCTGCCGAGATTCTTTGCTAAAATATTGGTAGACATTTGTGCTATAAGCATATACTGAATGTCAATTTCTTTTTTATCATATAACTCTGTAGTGTAATGCAGCGTTTCTTAAACTGTGGGTAGCGAGACCTGCAGCAGGAGGTCGCAAAAAAAATTAGCAGTTTTGATAGTTCTTTAACTTATTATAATAATTTTACAATTACCTAATATTTTTACACAATATATTTAAGAATAGATAAAGATAAGTCAATACACACAAAGAAAAAGGGAAAACATTTTGACGCATTCTTTTTATAATAGAAACGTTTGTTTTACTTGCTTTGCACGTTGAAGTTGTCATTTCGTCTGTTACTTATTGAAAATTTTCACATTCTTCTATGTCTTAAAATTAGAAATTAAAGTTAATGACCTAAAACTGCAATAGTATATTACAGTACAAGTGAAAAAGATTTACAGTTTCACACATGCATGTGTCGGATTTGCGCGATGCTTATGGGGCACCACAAAATTTTCGTAAATATTATGGGGTCCTGGGAGTCGCAAAACAAATCTCGATTATAAAAAGGGGTCACAACTGAAAAAAATTTAAGAAACCCTGGTGTAATGAAAGCAAGTTTTGTTTGAGGGTAATGAACTGCATTTTTCACTAAATCTGTACTCCTTGATTATCATAAGATAATACATTTGGTTTGCTATCTTCTCCAAAAAATCTAGTTCTCTTCATACCAAATGCAAGTGTATCTCTTCTTTTGAAGCTTCAGTTAATGGTATGTATTCTGCTTCAGTGCTTGATAGTGCTATAATTCTTTGCTTGCATGATTTCCAGAAAATTGGGATTTCTCCTAATATGAAAATATAGCCACTGTCGAAAGTAATTTTGACACAATCAGCGTGTACATAGCATTTAGGGGGAAATATATTTCAGGGTACCCTTGGTGAAAATTGGAAATTTTTTGAAGCCTTCTTGTTTACGTTCAGCGCCCTCCCTAGTAAAATGCAATAAAACATAAAAAAATTTAACCTCAATAAACTGCATTTTAAATCAAAATAAAACAAGAAAATAACATAAAAATGGAAATACATGTTATCTAATCTGTGCAATAAATATTGACTTACCTTATTTAGAAATTTCTGCATCTTCCTATGTGTGGCACACAGAATTCCTGAATAGCATTAAAAAATTATTTAAAATTATATGAATTAGAACTGTATACTGCTGTCGCCATATAAATTAAAAAAAGTAACAATTAAAAATAACCTCTGTAGTGCCTGTCAATGGCGTTTCTTTCAAAAATCAGTTTTTATATCCCACATATTTTGCCTCAATAAATTGCATATTAAATCAAAATAAAACAAGGAAATAACATGAAAATGGAAATACATACTGCTGTCGCCACATAAATTCACAAAAGTAACAAAAACAATCTCCGTAGTGCCGGACTTTTGGTGGTGTTTCTTTTGAAAATCCCGTTTTATATAAAGTACAAAGTCCGCAATCTGGACTCATCAGGACTTTGGCGATTCCGGATTATCGATTTTTCCGGATTATAGATCATCAATTTAAATCTGGTAAGATGGCATGCAGAAATTATACAATTAAAAATATGAAAACTTAATTTATGAAATAAAGAGCTATTATGATCTAAAGGATATCAAAATTTACAAAATAAAAAAGCTTAATATTTATTTGTTTACTTTATTAAACATTTCTTTCAATGTAAGTTGTTTAAGTTGCTTCGTTTTTTGTGCTAATACTTTCTCTTTAATTCTATAAATGGACATAATTTCTTGTTCAGTTGCAAAGTTCCACTGTTCAAGTCCTGTAATTGCTGTGTCGAGAATACCGATTAATAACTTGTCAATCGAAATTTTTTCGTTTTCACTAACCTCTCTGTCACTTTCTTCATCATCGGAAGCGGTATTTTCTGGATCTAGAACCATACTACAGATTTTGCCATCCGTTAATTGATTGATGATTGGGGTATTGTTGTCGCAATGAAAAACTTCTGTTATATCATCTTCATTTGTTACCACTTCTCCACATTTCTTTACAAAATCTAATAACTGGAAAATTTCACCTTTTGTTTGCGATGTCCGAAAACCTTCAAATTCACGGCTATCGTCTATTCTACATTAAACGTGCATGCGTAAAGCATACAAAAAAAAAGTTTGTGGCTTTGAGGTCCAGATTATAGATCATTCCGTATAATGGACGTCCGGATTACAGACTTTGTACTGTACCACATACTTTTGATAGTATTAATATGAGCTCCGGTTTCCGGATCCTTAATTGTCACTGCATGATTTGATGAATGAAGCCATTTAAACTTTCATTTATGTACCAGTCAATCAATACTTTCTTTCCCATTTGTTCCAAATTGTACAGAAACTTTAGGTTATCTTACCACCGGCAGCCATTTAATGGTGTAAAGTGCAAAATAAACAACGTACTTTCTAGCCGACATCCAACGCAGAAAAAACCTGAGAAATATTCACCCAAATCCAAAATCAGCATGATCACACATTGCAACCAACCACGTAATGATTGGGTTTCCATAATATTCACCATAAAATACTCAGGTTACCATAAATGAAACAACTTGGCGATAATCTAAGGGTTATTGTAAAATATAGACTACCCAGCATTTAGTACTTTCGTTCATTTTTCAATAAGTTATCTTGACATTAAATGCAGATTTAAGATAATGTAGTACACGGTTTACTTGAATCCAATGAAAGCATTTCAGATTTTAAATTTACTAAGTCTACTAACAGAATTAATATCAAGTTGTGTAGATGCAACTAAGTAAATTAAGGATTGATACTTAATTACTGAACAACCATCTTGTCTACGCTTTCATTTTCTTTGGAACGTTTGAAAATTTACATAGTCGTCATATTGGAGTCAGGTGGTGTTGAAACAGGCTTACATTCTTGCATACCACACTTAAACAAGTGTTCTTTTATGTACTGAATTTGGCTAATTGTTATATTTTCATTTAGTGTACTTTTAATGCCTAAACACGGTTTAATTTTACTCTCCCTCATTTCAAAAGATTTGCTGAGAGTTTGTTTAATTTATATCATAGAAGATTTGCTTTAGAATTATCAAATCATCTACATGAATGGCAATTATGAGACAGTCATCAATTCCTTTCTGAACATAATGCAAATATTTGATGTCAACTTTTTGAATTTGAGCTTCCACAAAGTTTTATCTAATTTTAGCCATCACTTTCCTCCTGCTTAAGTCGATAAATTGAATTTTCAACTTACAAACTTTGCCTTCAAAAGTTAGGAAACCTGATTGATTAAGCTGTTCATTCAAATAACAACTGATTGAACAACCATTTGATTAAGTTTCAGAATCATATTTGGGAGCTAAAGCAAGCACTGTTCATATAGAGTTGTACTGAACTATGTGTGAAAATGTTCTGTATAATCTATTCCATATTTTTGCGAGCATTCTTTCATGATAAGTCTAGCCTTCTACCAACTGACTGTGTCGTCCACCTTTCACTTTATTTGGAATATCCATTTGCAGCCAACAGCTTATATTAGCTGGCAAGTCAGTTATGTCCCATGTTATTGTTCCTCATTAAGTTGTTGTATACTTTTTCCATAGCAGTTCTCCATTTTTCTGCATCTGGTTTGGATAAAACTTCTACAATTTCTTGAACTGCAAAAACTTCAAAGTTACGAAATTAGCATGTTTTTGCTGTTAGGCTTTTCTTGGTGTGCCTGGTTACCTGTTTTCAGAATGGTCCTCTTTCTGAACCATCCTTTCTGATCTTCTTCTTCCTGGTCCTCTGTCTGATTTTTGATATTTTTGATTTACAGTTTCTTCACCTTTTGTTCTCCATTTGAAACTTCAGAATTCTTGTTCTGAGCTTTCTTCACTAGAAATAAATTCAATAAATTCCTGTTTGTCAGCCTATTAAAGTTTCTGTTCTTGCTTCAATTTCAAGCAGTTCCAAAATCAAACTTTTCCACTTTGTGTTGCTTCACGGATTCCAGGTTTTCATAGACAATATGCTTTTGCTTTCTCAGAATATCCAATAAGAATATATTCTTCACTTCTCAGGGAAAATTTATTTTTAATGCAGAAGCTTTACTTTCAATGATTCTGAAGTGCAATACTGTAGGTTTTCTTATAGGCAAAAGTTATTCAGGCATTTTGATCTACTTTTGTAAGACATCGGTTAAGTGTGCAAGCTGCTGTTGAAACCATTTCTGCCCACAATCCTTAGGGTAATTTTGACCTTAAACAGCATACATCTGACCATTTCAGCTAGGGTACAATTGGTAAATTCTGCAACTCTTTTCAGTTGCAGCTCTTACTCATCTAAAAACTGACATCTGATATCCTTTTCTAAGAAATGATCAAATTCATGGTTTTTGAATTCTTTCACATTATCTCTGTGGAGTATTTTCAGTTGCTTCACCATTTGCTTCTCAACATGGAATTTGTACTTTTTAAATGTGCCATGGGCTTAAGACCTTTTTTGTAGGGCGTATATAGTAATTTTTTTGCAATTTGTCATCGATGAATGTTGCAATAAATTTTCTGGCTGTTTTGCTCTCACAGACTTGGTTTGGATGATTTTCTTTCGGACTCTTAGACTTTTCAGTTTAGAAGGATTTGAAGGCAAGATTTAAGGCCTACAATTTCCAGAAAAATGTGATGAAATGAAAAGTGTCTTCATGGTATTAACAAGTAATGGATGTGTTTCATAGGAAATTTGTGATGAATTTCTTATCGTTTGGATAATTTTTGAAAAAACAGGAAAAAGAAAATTATTTGAATCTTCTCATTTTGATACCAGAACTCTTAACATGTTTATCTTCCCTTTGTTTTCTTATCTTTCCACTAGACACAAAAGTTAAAGCAAAAAAAATTCAAAACTGACAATTTATTAAAAGATTTATCATATATGTCTCAGTGCTGCCCTAAGTTCTAAAATTTTGCCATCCATAAGTTTTGTTGCTCTGTGCTTCACTGAATTCTAAAAATTCTGTCACATTGGCTCTAGCTCCAGCTGTGACCTTATATCATTTCATATTTATTCCCAGTACTTATATTACAGTACAAAGTTTTTAATTCGGACTCGTCTGGACTTAGGCGATTCCGGATTGGGGGTTTTTCCGGGTTATAGATCATCAATTTAAGTCTGGTAAGATGGCATGCAGAAATTATAAACTTAAAAATATGGAACTGTAATTTATGAAATAAAGAGCAATTATGATCTAAAGGGTAT
Organism: Stegodyphus dumicola; assembly: GCF_044657685.1. Lineage (NCBI taxonomy): Eukaryota > Metazoa > Arthropoda > Arachnida > Araneae > Eresidae > Stegodyphus > Stegodyphus dumicola. The sequence continues at coordinate 80,966,375 of NC_140768.1, read as the reverse complement.
CAAAATTTACAAAAAAAAGCTTAATATTTATTTGTTTACTTTATTAAACATTTCTTTCAATGTAAGTTGTTTAAGTTGCTTTGTTTTATGTGCTAATACTTTCTCTTTAATTCTATGAACGGACATAATTTCTTGTTCAGTTGCAAAGTTCCACTGTTCAAGTCCTGTAATTACATAGCATTTAGGGGAAAATATATTTCAGGGTACCCTTGGTAAAAATTGGAAATTTTTTGAAGCCTTCTTGTTTACGTGCAGCGCCCTCCCTAGTAAAATGCAATAAAACATAAAAAAATTTAACCTCAATAAACTGCATTTTAAATCAAAATAAAACAAGAAAATAACATAAAAATGGAAATGCATGTTATCTAATCTGTGCAGTAAATGTTGACTTACCTTATTTAGAAATTTCTGCGTCTTCCTATGTGTATCACACAGAATTCCTGAATAGCATTCAAAAATTGTTTAAAATGATTTGAATTAGAACTGTATACTGCTGTCGCCACATAAATTAAAAAAAGTAACAATTAAAAATAACCTCTGTAGTGCCTGTCGATGGCGTTTCTTTCAAAAATCCCTTCAAATATTTTGCCTCAATAAATTGCATCTTAAATCAAAATAAAACAAGGAAATAACATGAAAATGGAAATACATACTGCTGTCGCCACATAAACTCACAAAAGTAACAATTAAAAACAACCTCCGTAGTGCGGACTTTAGGTGGTGTTTCTTTTGAAAATCCCGTTTTATATAAAGTACAAAGTCCGCATTCCGGACTCATCAGGACTTTGGCGATTCCGGATTAGGGGTTTTTTCCGGATTATAGATCATCAATTTAAATCTGGTAAGAAGGCATGCAGAAATTATACAATTAAAAATATGAAAACTTAATTTATGAAATAAAGTGCTATTATGATCTAAAGAATATCAAAATTTACAAAATAAAAAAGCTTAATATTTATTTGTTTACATAATTAAACATTTCTTTCAATGTAAGTTGTTCAAGTTGCTTCGTTTTTTGTGCTAATACTTTCTCTTTAATTCTATAAATGGACATAATGTCTTGTTCAGTTACAAAGTTCCGCTGTTCAAGTCCTATAATTGCTGTGCCGAGTATACTGACTAACTTGTCAATCGAAATTTTTTTGTTTTCACTAACCTCTCTGTCACTTTCTTCATGCCTTTATCCATTTTTTGCAGCAATTCCACTTTTTGTTTGATGGACATCGAAACATGTTTTCGCTTTGTGGATCTTTTGGCAGCTCCAAAATTGGAAACTCTTTTTGACATAATTGAAAGTTGAAGCTTACTTTTTATAAAATTGCTCTAACAGTCTGCAAAAAATAATAATGCAATAATAATAATAATGCATAAAATAATAAACCTGAAATTTAGAATTAATTTCAGGTTAGAAGATTACGGAACAACGCAATCTGCAACATTAACTGAAATAGATAATTTTAGCCTAGCTTATATTGTACGTTATACATTAAACGTGCATGCGTAAACGTATTATGTGCATGCCTAAAGGTATTATGTGAATGCATATGCACATGCGTAAACACTCCACATGCGCAGAAAGTTTGTAGCTTTGAGGTCCGGATTATGGATATCCGGATTAAACACTTTGTACTGTATTAAAAAAATAAAATTAGCAATTTCTTCTATGCATTCTAAGTACAATCAGTTCTTTAGAATAATAGAAATCTTTAATTAAATCTGAAAATTCTAAAACGAAGAGGAAACTCATTGAAGAAGAAATTGATTTTATAAGAAGAGAGAAAATTATTCTTCAAAGGTACATTGTTGAAACATTTGTAAATTTGAGGACGGAGCAGAAACTAATGGGACATTAATTTGTTTATTGACTCAAATAAACTTAGAAAAGATGCTCAAAAGAAGGGAAGTGATGCAAATTAGCTAAAATATAAGGAAAATTTTCAAAATAAAAAGATGCATAAACATTTTGTTATTTGTTATTGTAACATTATAATTGGAGTAAAATGCTCTTAGTTATTTTTATTGGAAATTTTTTTTAGAAATAATAAAAAAGAAATTTTAATTTTAACTATGTAATCTATTGATTAATTATATAATTGAATTATTTGTAACTAACTACTCAGCCTTAGAAGTTATTTCTACATGTTAAGCTGAGTTATCACTCTCCCTATATTTGTTGTGGATATCCAACTTCACATAAAATTTTCATAAAACTAGACCAGCGATTTTCAACTGATGGTACGTAAAAAAACAAAGTATTTTTAGCTATTAAATTCAAAAATTAAATACCCCAAAATCCTGTTTAAGTTTTTTCTATAACACTTGTAAATTTGCGATCTGAGCTTTGTTCAAGGTCAATAGATGTTCATAAACTTCAGGAAAATAATCCATTTTTAGTTTCACAAATATTCTTTTAGCCATAGACATAACAAAATTTGTCATAAATGAAGTTTTCAAAACAACTAATAGAAATGGATGTTGTATTTAATAGGAAATAAAAATAAGTTCCTATAAAAAGATAATAGTATCTCATTAATTCTTTTAGACTTGATTGATTTATTACCATGTCTAGATTTTAATGTCACCACCAATTCCGGGCTCATAATGCTCGATTTTCAGTTAGAATAATTTTCTACATCAATTTACTGTTTCTAACTGCAGGTATTTTGTCTTCTTCTTGTCTTGCATTCCTTACTTTTCTATGCGATTTGAGAATATTGTTTTTGAAGAACTTGTAATATATTGTGCGTTTAAATATTTGTGAAAAATAATGAAATAAATCTAGATTTTTCAAAATGGCTAGGATTGACTAAACGGAAAAGTGATGATTCACAGGTGATGGATCCAGGACAATCTACTAGCACTAAGAATATCTAAAAGAAAAGAAAATTTATTTATAAAAAAATATAATGAAATTTATATATTATTTAGTTTTACTTGGAATGGAGATGAAATAGATCCTCAATGTGTTTTTTAACAGAGGATCCTCCATTTTCTTTAAAGTGTTTGTAAATTTTGAGTGCTTTTTGTTTAATGATATTATTATCCAATGGAATTTTTTTGTGACAGCTATCATCAATCCAAATGCTGAGTTCTTTTGCAGCTTCTCAATTATTGGTGCTAAGGGGTGAGCTGCATGTTTTGCAGATGTCGAAGATCCTGCCACAACCGCACTTTTTTATTTCATTTTTCTGAAAAGTCTAGACAATTGCTTCAATCAAATTCAAGACATTTTCCAATGTGAGATGCTTTTTCTCCTTTTAAAAGACCTCTTAATTTTTTTTTTTTTTTTTTTTTTTATTTATTTTTTTTTAAATCTTTATCGGACATAGTTTGGTTATACTTTAAGACACTGTGCTCAACACAAACTGCCGACCAGTAACATAAGACTCTTTTGTCTTCAGGCTGTGAAGCAGAGGATTCAAATGTTGGAAGCCGAACTTGTAGATTGTGCATTTGGGAGCTCTTATTGTGACTTCAGCTGTTCATCTTCTGCTATAGTGAGTTTCTTCATTATTATCTTGTGAGAGTGCTCTCTTGAAACTGTGTATTGTTTCTATAGGGCTATACTCTGAAGATCATTTAGAGAAACTATTTTCCTCCATTACTGGTTAAGAATTCAGTGTTTGCTATCCACCACGTGGCTCGTCTTCCTGAGGATATGGAACCGGATCTTGGAAGACAACTGGCAGAATTTACTAAAGAAGGATTCTTATACGTTAAATGATTGTGTGGGTGCTTTGCTCAATATGAAAAACTTCCTGCAGAGTTCATTAAAGTTCTTGGGATTTCTTGAGCAATTTTCCTTTTGTGTTATAGGATGCGGCATTGTAGGAGAGTTCCCTCTAATTATGAATCATGTTATAACGAAACCTGTGTTACCAGATGGCATGTTGTAGGATGGCTACCTGTATACTTTTACTTAATTGAGGCTTTGCTAGTGCTCTATACTGTTGTATATGTTGTATGTACTTGGAAAAGGCCCTAAGATAACACAGATTAATTCTCCTTAAATTGGCAGATATAACAAACCCCTTTTTTTAGTGTATGAAATGTTCCACATTCTGAATGCTAAAGAGTAAGTTTAATATATTCTCTGATATTTGTGGCAATGGAAAAAACCAGATGAAGTTATGCTAAATGTTTCTGGAGAATTCTAAAAATTTGAAATAAATGTTTGAGCAAGCTGATGTTCTTGTAATATTTCTTGTAGTTGTGCAATGCCGAAATACAATTGTGAGACACATTATGTGTATTACATGAGTATTTTGTAGGTTGACATTCTGCAATTCATTGTTCATGCTGAAAGTAAGTCCCTATGCAATGTAATAAATATTGAGTAAATAATAATAATAATAAAAAAAAAGTTTCATTTCAAAAGGAATCTATCTGCAATTTAGCAAGTACTAATGCTTATTATAATAGTAAATCCCATGATAATAGTATTGCTTTTATTATTATGCTGGTTAAATGGATGTCTTGGTTGAGATGTTTTTTCCCCGTTCTAGAAAAATAACCTCTATCCTTCCCTCACTTTTTCTAGAAAGAAAAATTATAAATGTTTCTGTAATAAGGTTTATCATTTATCTTATTACTTTATATTTGCATGCATCTTTTGTGATTACAACTATGTATTTTAGGAAATGAAGCTGAAGTTCAATGGAATTATTTGACAAACTGCTACAGGTTTGCTTTAGAAGTCCGAAATAAGAAGAGACCTAAAAAGAATATAAGTATTTGGAGTGGCTACAAAGAAATGGAATTTTTACTCCCATTCATGGATATTTGTCCAATGATAACTTCTTCGCAATTAAATGGAGATGAATATGTTAGCAACACTGAAAGTGAATCAGAATTGCTCATTCAAGAATCTTCAGATGAAGAAAGTGTTCGTGTTTCTGGCAGTGGAAATTCTGAAGACCATAACCAGTCATCATCATCAGAAATAGTTATTGCTGAATGCACAATTTATAATAAACAACCATCAGATTTATTAGACTCTAGAAATATAAAACTGGTTGCCTGTAAAGAGATGAAAAGTCCAAGTAATTGTAATATAACTGATGAAACAGAGCTCATATCAAATTGTACAATTGATTTTTCTGGTGATAATATGGATGTTCGGGATCAAAATGATGAAACGTCTTTAGTATTGATAGTTGATGATTGCTCTGTGGATATCCAGGATGAAAACGATGAGACATCTTTAGGTATAGTTGATGAAAGTTCTATAGATGTTCAAGATGAAAATGATGAGACATCTTTAGAAGTAGCTACTGATGAATGCTCAGTTTATGATAATTTTTCCTCAAAAATGACTAGTTTAAAGAAAACAAAAGTTAATGCATCTAGTCGTAAAAGACCTCTAGATCATGATAAAATATGCAGTGAAAGAGATTTGAAATCAAGGAAAACAATAGATGGTGATGAACAAATTCAAAAACAAGATGGACTGTACCAGTTTTTTATGTCTGTGTACTCTACAACCAAATCTCTGCCAAGAGTATCCCAACAGAAAATACAGAAAAAAGTGCTTGAGATAGTTTTAAGGGCTGAAGAACAACTAGAATCTGATGTGTGTGTCTCCACAACAAGTTGATAATGTCTGAAAATTATCAAATTCTATATATTTTATCAAATGCTGTGCAAAGTAATGTTTTCTTTATGAGAAAAATTAATTTTTATTTAGGTACCACATAACTGAAACATTTTAAGACTAATTTCTAGGTATAAGAAATTGTTCTAATTATTCTTGTATTATATACAACAAATGTCTATATGATAAATTTTATTTTTGTTGATATTTGTAAAATAATTTATTGTTAGCCATAATGTACCTGAAAATTTTTGTTGATGAAAAATCTAGTATCATTCTCTCATCAAATAAGGCTTATGAAAACCTTATTTGATGAGAGAAAAAAGAAATAATGGTATTTTCTGATTATCTGCACCCCCAGTTTTAGTGTTTGTTCAGTAGAACTGACATGTTTTTGGCTTATTTGTGAGTATGCATATGGCAACAGTCAACCCACCCATATGCATACCATGCTGTTTAAAAACAAGTTTATGCACATGAATTTAAATTATTATGTTATTGAACAGTTAACTGCCATTGAAATATAAATGTGAGCCACATGAAGTTTTTTCTTTCACAAAATAATCTTAATTTTTTAAAAAACAACTCTATTTATTAATCATTCATGAAGGAAAGATTGCACCCATGAATCTAAAAAATGACAGAAGTTTTTCATCAAGTCATCAATGAATTGGCTTGGAAGTGCAATAATTAGAACGCATTGAAATAATTCTTTGTTGCCATTTTAATTTTTGATCTCATTCAAAGGTCAAGTATTTTTTATTTGTTTATTTTATTTTTGTTAATGTGAAATTATTATTAAAGACATCTTTAGCAGAGGCCTTTCAAATTTTTCATAGCCATTAATTTGTTCCCTTGCCATTTATTATCTACAGTATGTGGCTAGTGTTGTCATTGTACAACATATAAGATTTTTATTCTGCATGAGGCCTAGCAAATAACCAATATCTGGATTTTTGCCATTTGATGTCACATCAAATTTTCATCTCTCATACTGTAAGTATTTAACAAACTGATTTAAAATCAATAAATGCATATTTTGATTTACACTTTTATTTAATTTTCTAATAATGTAGTTAATTTGTGTAATATAAAATGCATTTAATTAACAATGTATGCAACTGCTAATGTTTATGAACATTTGCAAGATTATTGACATTTGTAAAAGAAATTTCTAATGCCAGATGTTATGTATATCAATATAGAATTTTTGATTTTATTTTACCATAAATTTATTTTCAAGTGTCTTGTTTTATTCCTGATGTAATTGTTGTTTTAAAAAGAACTAATTCAAATTTAATTTGCATTCCTATATTTAATTTTAATAAATACTAATTGGCACTCTTAAGACATCCAATTTCTTTAATACATGTTTTTTATACTTGGGGGTGGGGGATTTTTATGATACCTCAATAAAAAGAAGCCTAAAATTTTTAATTTCTATTTTTGTAGGAGATATATATCGTTAATTAGTACATTTTTTCCACAAGAAAGTTGAAAAATGTTAGTGGGTTGTAAGATTTGAATTTTAAGAAATTGGCATTAGATATAATGTTTCTGAAAAATTAAGGAAATTATGGTATTTCTTCAAAAAATTAAACTGCCTCCCACCTTTTTTTTAAACATCAAATTTGTAGAGTAATTAAATAAGCTGTGAAGGAAACTATAAGAAACATAAGGATGTGTAGGTTCCTGTCGATAACTTATGCATATTTGTCATATTACGTATCTAGAAAGCCAAATTTTTATTAATTTTTTTATGTAGAATTATTACTATAGAAATAAAAATGCTCATAAATGTTAGATTTCTTTTTATTTTTTATTGTATATTTTATTTTAGCTTTGCTATAATACGGAATGCCGCATGTATCGTTTATTACTCTCAATCTTCCTTCAAAGCCAATGTCTACTTTTTTCCGTGCTCAAGCTGCATTGGTGTCAGATGGAATATATAGTCACATCTCCGATTTAGAAGAATAGAATCATTATGTTTCGGGCTTGACCTAAAGTAATTTTTTTAACCCTCTTCCTAACTCTCTGCTCATTGGAGGCGTTGTTTCTTTCCACTTGTAACTTGAAACCTTTAAACTATGAAAAGATACCTCCATCTCTTCTGTTATCTTAGATTTCTCTTCAAAGAACTTCTGACTAGGAATTTGCGATGAGGCCACTTTTGAGGCGAGTTAATTTATAACTTTCTCTTCTGTCTGTCATATTTTTTGACTTGAGAAGTAGCGCAAATAAATCTCCAATTGTATGGGAAAGGAGCTGCTATCATTCCCTAAACTTGTTGACTGTATGTAAATAATAAAAATAGTTATGTTCCTGAATGACATGTGATTTTTTAAAACTTTATTTGGTTATATTCTTTTTTCTAAATATTCCACTTCGTTCGCTTGGCGATGAAACGTAAAGTGGAAATGATAAGGGGGAAGGGCACGGATTTCGCTTTCTGATTCCCCCTCCTTTTTCTTCCGCTTGTATGTCTTCATGGCTGTTGACCTAAAGAGCATTGCCACCTTTGTCAACGCTTCTTCAATTTCGACTAGTAAGAACCATTGGTTACATTCCCTAAGTTTGAATGGAAGTAATACTTCTTTAAAATTAGGCTTCTGTGCATGAAGGCAGTCTTACTACTAAGTTGACGGAAGATTACTTCCTCGCCTAGAAAGTGCAAGTGTTCAAAGTTCCAGAGGAGCAGCAAGTTATTATCAATAACTTCGTGAAGTTGTATTTGAATAAAACCTTGACACTTTTGTTATTTACATATATTAAACCTCTGTCTCAATGAAAAGCAAAACTTAATGACAGTTGAATAGATGAAATCTAATGAAATGAAAATTTCTTCTCTTATATAGAGAGAGATAGATACAAAAGGGCAAAAACGCGTATGTTTTCCATTAGCAACGTCTGTTTGGGAAAATATCGTATTCTGAAAACCGTTGTAAAATCAGTTTTTATGAAGTCTTAAAGTCTGAGCTACAAGAGATGACATCAGAAAACGAAAATTCGATTTTCGTAAAATTAAAATGTGCTAGGTTCGAAACTCTCTAAGTTCTTGGGTATTAGAGAAAATCCAATTCTTTCAAATCAAAGTTTCATCAAGCGCTTTTTTTTTTTTTTTTTTTTTTTTTTTTATAGTTTATTATGGAAAAAAGGAAGGAAATATGTTTTAATTGCAGTTTGGGAATTAAACTTATTTTGTCGAAAATTTGATATTTTTCAACGAAAATGTTATAATTCTTCCTCATATCTGAAAATGCATTTTACTAGAATTAAACATTCATATCGCAACTTTGTTGTGCATCGCAACATTGACAACAGTGCCGTTTTAACCCTTTGCGGCTCAGTGTTTCCACTACATGGAACACCCAAATTGAATCGCTTCTGAAACCTTTAAATTCAACCGTAAATAGATAAAAATGCCTTTAAAATATACTTTAAACTTTTCTTTTTAAACAGTAGATAGCAGCATATCACAAAGAGACACAGAATTTTCATGTATTATGTGTTACTAAAATGCACTTTTTTTCAAGTAATTTTCTCTATTTTTTTAATGATATAAAAAATTTTATTTGGAAAAAAAAATTAGGCATAATTTTGCTGGCCGTACTCCAAATTATTTGTTCTATATTTTTTTTAAAAAAACCATGCGCAGAATCATTGAATGAAACCGGGTGTTCCAGTAGCGGGAACACTGCGCCTTTAGCGATCTCATGCTGTTACGAATCAGAACATCTGTGCTTAGGAGAGAACATCCGTTGTTTACGTTTTTTCTTTCCGTTGTTTTTTTTTTGGGGGGGGGGATGAATTCAAACAAAGCAGTATTGAGGGGTGAGGGGTGTTTTGTGTTATGAAAGTTCTAATATTGGCATCTCGAATTTTTTGGGAGTAGTTTTTTTTTTTTTTTTTTTTTTTTTAGGCGGGAATTTTATTAGTAGCTTGACTCATCTTTACTTAGACCTGCGCGAATTTTTTGCTGTCGCATTTTAGTCTCATTCCCATTTATTTTCAATAATTGTGTAGATATTTTTCGTGTATGTATATATTATAGGCTTGTTTTTCTTTATTGTTAATATTAATCGTAGTTAATTTTTTATTATTAATTTTCCATAAATATCGCGGAGAGGTCTAACTCTTTCCGAAAATTTGTAAATATTTTTGTATATAGGACTTGTGTATATAGATATTTATCTCATTTATCCGTATATATTCAAAAATATTGTGTATATCCAGGAAACCATGTATACAGCCATAATACAGAGTTTTTTCATTCTTATACAAACGCTTCTACTCATTTTCCTGCTTCACTGTAATGTTCGCTTAGTCGCACTTTTAAAAGCTCTGGCGGCGCAGTGTTCCACATCATGGAACACCCACAGAATTAAAACGGTAAGTGCAATTTTTACAAAATTTCACCTGTATACTCCCTTAGGACTAAATAGACTGCATACAACTTTTTTTGTTGAAATTCCGACGTTAACGTATAGTACGCCGCAAAGGGTTAAAAAGCATTATGGGCCCCGGGCAAATTCGGATTTTTGGCGTCCCTCCGACAGCCACTCGCAGAATTTCAGTGTAAATTAAATGCGTATGAATTAGCATGGGGATCCTTTGCTTAATGCGCCCCCTGCCTATGCTTTAATTCTGCCCTTATTGACAAGAGTGCTAATTGAGTTCAGAATTTGCTTTAACCTTTTTGAGTTTCCATGCTGATGAAATTTAAGAAGATACAGTAATCGAAATATATGAGCGTTTAGGCGAAAACAGCTCGAGAAATATTTTTTAGGATTCAACATATTATTTATTTGGCTGTAAATGAGCTTTTAAAGTTTAATTTTAATTAATCCTTAGTCTGAATTACAGTATTAGAATCATTATATTTATATAATTCTTTTCGTCTTCTCTGAAAGTCAAATTAATCAGTTCATTTAAAAAGCATTACTCTGAAATTAACTATTATAAAAGTACCTTCTAAAAACTTCAATTTAGTGACTTTTTTTTTTTTTTTTTTTTTCTTTTAGATTGGTTTGATTTATTTTAGTTAAGGCAAAGCACTCGACGGGTATCTGCCTAAGGGGAGGAGAGGCCTTCGTAAAGGTCTTTTTAAGATTAAACTGGCTCGTATACACGTTACACATGGAGGACACCATGCAATCCCGGACCGAATTATCAATCAGACGCCTGTGACGAAATGAAAAATGTAGTAATGGTAATAACACAGAATCCAGAATAGACGTGTTTTACGGGTTGTGACGAGTTTCTCACACTGTTTGGAGAATTTTTTGAAAAAGCGGTGAAAATAAAATTACCTGATTTTTCTATGGTACCTGTATTATTAATATCACTGCTATTTAACTGGCCCCAAGAGCCCTCTTTTTAATTCATCGTGTCAAAACAGAAACCAACTCAGAGCTCTCTGTATGACGACCAGACTAAAAGATTGCTCAGACGATAATATAGCTGTATAGTAGCCAAACGGCTGTTGCTCCGCTACCAAATTGGTGTAAGGATTTTTTAAAAACATTCTAACTGTTGAAGCCTAGTACGATAACCTAGTAGTTATAGTGAAATAAATGCGAACTGGCATCCGGTCCACGATTTCACCGAGTAAAGCCAGAGCTAAAGAAAAAGAGTAAAACCCTGGAGTAAAGCATGCGCAGCTGTATGTTCTCTGACTGGCTACGGCTTAAATCCTGTTCCACAAGTGTTAAAGCTAATGGCGTTTATGTCTTATGACTGTAGTAATAATGACAGACTGAACACTGTTGTTAGGGCTTACTAGCTGTTGATGGCGGTTTGCGAAGAGTTTCGAGTAGAATTGCCGCTTTGCCGCAGCTCAATAACAAAAGAATTCTTCAGTCGCTTAAATAACGGCAGCTGTAATAATAAGGAAGTACGTCTTTCACTTTTGATCCCCAAAGTCTTTCAAAGATTCATTTTATATATCTGAACACGCATTATATCGTTTCATAAAATTTTCGCAAAATACTAAAAGTACTAAAGAATGAAATTAATAATTTCGTCTACATGTTTTAAATAACATTCAATTTCTTAGAACAAACAATTTATATTAGAAAAGGCGAATGTTTGTGCCATGGACGCAGTCAGCTGATCAGTGTGCGTTTACAGAGTGTTAAGTGTTTCCACACTTTCTTTTTTGTATGTATTTGCTGTACTATTTATATTTTCGATGTAAACCGATGAAAGTATCCGAATGATTTGTTACGTATATTTTCTTCAGCAAAAATTGTTATTGCGTGGAATCTTGGAAAAGGTTCCAAATTTTTGTTTAATTTTTTTGCTCTTCTGGCATATTCAGGAAGTTTGTGTAAACTGATATAGCACATAAAAATACTCATTCAGTATCTGAAAGCATTGGAAAATATAAGAATGTTTTACTAAATTATTTTTGTTTTCAAGCTATGGATTTGTAAAGCAATTTAAAATGGAAGCCTAAGTTTTAAAACTTTCATTTTGGAAAGGTAAGATGTTATTTTTATATGTTTAAAATTGTGACTTTTAAGCTTCCAACAATACAATCCATATGGATGTTATAAGCTTTAATTATTGTGGTCTGATTTTGTAATTTGCATTCTGTGAACTGTTTTGATGTTATTATGAGATAAATGACTTTTAAGGCTTGAGTTGCCTACTTTAACTATTATTTACTTTAGTTTTTATTTATTAATCATATTATTCATTATAACATCAGCATTTTGGTTAATATGATTCAGAAAGGGGAAGAAGAAAAAAATGGCGAATGTAAGATGCAGTCCGAAAATTCGCCGATTTTCTATGTTATTAAATTATTTACCTTTGACCCACACGCTCTAAAAAGGCTTTCATAAAGAAACATATCAAAAGATTCTCAAATAATGATGTTTTTATTTACAGTGTATAGTTCTACTGGGCAAATCGAGAGAATGCTGCATTCTAACACATAAATTTAAAGAATATTCTTTTTTGAACAACAATAAACTAAAATTAAATATTGTTGCCGCTCAAAAATTATATGAATAAAATGTCGTTTCTAAACACGTAAAGCCAGTGTCTTTATATTAACATAAAAAGAAATGAAACCAGAGAAGGAAAATAAAGGTTGCAGCTGGCGGTATTCCAAGAATAATAATTACGTACTTTCTTATTTAATGAAAAGAAATACTCGAAAGAAAATACATTTTATTTTAAATGTTTTGGTTCTCTTGTTTTCTTTCTGCGATTCTGAACTACTAAAAAAAAAAAAAAATGATTGTAAAATCTACACCATTTGAGATTACAAACATTATAAAAAAAGATTGTTAACATACAGTGTCTCAAAAAAGTGATGGGACACTTGTGCTTTACAAAAAGAAACTGTAATAAAATAAATTAAAAAAACATGTAAAATTTTTTTGTGGGTGTGTTTCATACTTAAATTTTAGTAACAATTATTACATAACATACATTTTTTCAAAATATTAATTTAGTAAAAATACAATTGTTTAGAACGGAGCAAAAAATGGCTCACATAAGTGATGGCACACTACGTACTATGCAACAAAAATCGTCTGAAGTAAGCAATAAAAATATCTTTTGGGGTATTTATTTTTACTCAAAAGAAATTGGCAATAATTTATAAAATCGTCTGCAGTATTTCTCTCCAGTTTGTTTTGGAATTTTTGTGTTTTTTAGCTCTGTGCAGCTATGAATGCTAAACGAAAAGAAACTTTGCCTGAAATTCGAAAATTAGTTATTAATTTGCATATTGAACGTGGAAAATCTATTAGAGAAACAGCTGAAACAGTTAACTTGAGTCCTTCAACAGTTTTCAATATCATTAAACGATATAAAAAGAATCATATGATCCAGGATAAAAGAAGACCTGGCCGACCATCAAAACTATCCAATGGAATAAAGCGAATTATCGTTCGAAATATTAAAAAAAATCTAAGAATGAGTGCTCCTAAAATTGTTGCTGATTTACAAGCATTATATGGAGTAATTGTTAATCCTGAGACTATTAAAAAAGTAATTCGATCTGCTGGATATCACGGTAGAGCAGCCAGGAAAAAATTCTTCGTAAGTGAAAAGAATAGAAAACTCAGACTGGCTTTCGCAAAATCCAACATAAATAAGAATTCTGATTACTGGAATGAAGTTATATTTGCTGATGAGAGTAAATTTAATATATTTGGTTCTGACGGTAGAATCTTGGTGTGGAGAAAACCCAGGGAAGAATTTCGCAAACAGAACTTGGTGCCAACTGTAAAACATGGTGGAGGAGGAGTTATGGTATGGGGGTGTATGTCGTCCGCTGGAGTTGGTAATCTTGTTTTTATTGACAGTATAATGGATCAGTACAAGTATATTGACATTTTTAATCAAAATTTGAAATCTTCAGCACGAAAATTGAACCTTCATAAGGATTTTAAATTCTACCAGGACAATGACCCTAAGCACACTGCTTTGAACGTTAGACTCTGGCTGCTGTATAACTGTCCTGAAATAATAAAAACACCACCACAATCTCCAGACTTAAATCCCATAGAGAATATTTGGCAAGAATTGGAATCAAGAATTCGCAAACACACCATTTCTTCAAAAGAACAATTAAAATCGGTGCTTCAAGAAGAATGGGGTAAAATCACTCCAGAAATCACAAAAAAATTAGTCGAAACCATCCCAAGAAGATTAAATCATGTTTTAAAAGGAAAAGGAAATCCAACAAAATATTAAAACTTTTTAAAAAGTAAAATTTTTGGATAAATATTTGATGGAAAAGTAAGTGTCCCATCACTTATGTGTGCCATTTTTTGCTCCGTTCTAAACAATTGCATTTTTATTAAATGAATATTTTAATATTTTGAGAAAATGTATGTTATGTAATAATTGTTACTAAATTTAAGTATGAAACACATCCACAAAAATTTTTATTGTTTTTTAAATTTATTTTACTACAGTTTCCTCATGTAAAGCACAAGTGTCCCATCACTTTTTTGAGACACTGTGTGCGTATGTACATAATTGAAAATAATTAACATTTCGATTTTAAACCACTACAGACGTACTCAGCTGATCAATATCTACAAGTAATGTTTTCGAAAATGAGAGCAAACAAAAACAGTCTAGGAGAGATTATCGAGCAGCTAAAAAATTTTAGTTCTCTCCAAACGCTAGACGAGTTAACATCAATGTTAACTAATCAAAAAATTATTCGAAATAGATATTGGAAGTAGAAAACAAGGGCTGAACGTTGATGTGTGCTTAAGTACATTGTTTGGTCATTTTAATTTAAAGCTTTCTTCGATTCGTTACAGAATTGAGGACTTACAATTTTTTAATGAAATTTGAAAATTTAGAGGTGAAAAGAAAAGTTGTTAAAGAAGAAATCGATAACATAATCCAAAGGAAATTTTTCAGTAAAAAGATATTGTTGAAAATATTAACAAATTATTATTTATTTTAGCAGCTGTCGCAGAAATTAAGAGGAACATTGATTTGTTTGTTAAAATAAACGATCTTAAAAATAGAGGGATCAAAAGAGAATTAGTTAAAATATCTAAATATATCAATAAGATAAAATATTGTGTATTATTATTATTATTTTTATCTTTTAATGTATAATTGTTTAAACGTAATAAATTATATATCCTGTTATCTGTTGCTTTAAAGTAGGGGTCTTCAACCTTTCACGCCCGAGGGCCACATCAATAAATTCATAATGATCCGCGGGCCACATCTCTGTGAAAAAAAATAGTGTAATTAGAAAATTTATATAAAAAATCTGATGTGTGCACCATATGACTTCCTTGTACGGAATATTAAGTTATACGCATTTTTTTCTTGCATTTCATTTAAACGTATTGGATTGAATTAAATCTACTTCGCCGACAGCGCATAAACCACAGCAGAATAAATGTATTCTTTAAAATTCATTCTATTTGTTTATCAAAGCGATATTCTGGCGCTAAGTTCACTTAACAGTATTATATTTCGTTCACATTATAACTCAGAATGCACAAAATTTACATCATTTAAAGAATTATCTAATCGTTGCCACATGTTCCATTCAAATACTATAATAAAGCTAGAACGATGTCTAAAAGAAATTACGCAAACAAAAAAAAAAAAAAAAAAAAAAGGTTTTTCGCAGACGATTGAGTATTTCTCATTCAATTCAGTACCCACGTCGCGGCAAGGCAAAAAATACATAAAAACTCAAAATATCTGTATTAAAAATTACGAAGTAAATTTTAAACACTTATTTCCTCGAAAAAATTCCAGAAAGGATTAAGCATGATTTAATTGGCAATAATAAATGAAGGCGTTATCTTTGTTGTTGCGAAGCTAAGTTTCTCTAGATTGGCAACAAATCCACTAGTCTGCTGTTTCAAATGTAAACAATCAATGCCCGCCATAAAAAAAGGCTTAGCGGCACTTAAACAACTTTTAAATTGTTGATAATTCTAAAAATATTGCATAGAGATTTACTAAAGGCATAAAAACCTTAGCCGGAATATAAGAACAACATAATTCAATCATTTTTAAAGCAAAAAATGTACAATTTACAAACATATAAGAGTAAAGAGACTGAGATCACTGAGCCGGGTAACAGAGTGGATATATATAAATATATTTATATACGTTTGGTGCGGCCGATTGCAACCAAAATACGAGGTGCACATCTACATGTTATAGCAGTCCTATATACAAAATTTCAACGTTCTGAGGCTACTCGTTTTTGAGTTATGCGAGATACGTTCGTACAGGCGCCACGAAAAATTCTCTTCAGAATTCATTTTAAAGCAGTTTTATAATTTTTGTGAAGGAAAAGAGTATTTTATTCTGTCCTTACGTACAGATATCACGCAAAAACATCGTTAAATTGCATTCGATAGCGGTCAAAATGGATATTTTCGTTGAAATATGCTGACTGAAACTTTTCGCGTTTACAATACTTCCTTTTTACTTCGTACAAGGAAATAAAAAGAAAGGTTTCTTTTGCAAGACTACAATTGATTCTAAGCGAAGAGATAGTGTTATAGATTTATATATATATATATACATTGGCTCCAAAAAGTTAACTAGAAATCGAATTAAAATGTTTTGCAACTTTTTTTAACTATGAAAAAAAAAGTAAAGATGATTGTACAGAACGATGTTACAAAATGCATTTACAATAAAAAAAAAAGAAGAAACTTACATTACTGGCTGGAGATGATAATTAGTTTTAATCTGTGTTGTTGCTATTCGTAAAGTTTCCTCCAAATGTCTATCAGCCGTGTTCTTGTTTTCGATTTTAGGATTTTCATTTTAATAAAAAGCTGTTCACATATGTAGGTTCACTATGTAGGTACTCACATATGTAGATACTGCGAAGATAGAAGACATGAAGAGTGCATGTTTACGAATTCCTGGAGTCTTTGGTCACGTACTTCGAATAAAAAATCAATTAAAGTAGAATTTTCAAGAAACTTGCATTTTACTGCAGTCACTCTGAAAATCTATAAATTCTAATTGAAGTTCAGATGGAACACTTCCAACGTCTACTGAAAATGGCAAGGAGAATATTCTCATA
Organism: Stegodyphus dumicola; assembly: GCF_044657685.1. NCBI lineage: Eukaryota > Metazoa > Arthropoda > Arachnida > Araneae > Eresidae > Stegodyphus > Stegodyphus dumicola. Next base: position 80,949,222 of record NC_140768.1, on the reverse strand, counting down.
AAAATTTCATTTTCACGAAAATCGGAAAATCTGCTTTTGAATTCCTCTTTCAAATTTGAAATGCATTGCACATAATTATTTGAATTCTATGTTGTAGAGTTCTTCACACACTCCATCAATTTTGAAAAGTGAGTGGAATTCTTATTTAGCAACTGACTTTCCCGCAGGATTAATTTTGTCTCAAAAGCTTTTTTCACAAAGCAATAAAGCTTATGAACAAGTAGATCTTTTCCCAGTAAGCGGTAGTTCAAACCCTTGAGATGACCTGTAATATCGACAAGAAATGCAAAGTATTTCAAGCATTTTTCATCACTAAATTCATGCGGCACCTTGAGCGCCATGCTCAAGGTAACCTTTGGCGAAGGCGAAGTATTGACGAAAGGTTTGATATCTGTTACAAACCTGTTAGAGTTAAGAATCTACCCTTTTTATAGAATTGAGAATTTATGCTTAGTCAAAATTTTTTATTTTTAAAATTACATAAGATAAAGTGAAATTTTCGAAAGATTCGTCATTTCGAGAAAATTTTATCTCAAGTAATATCAGGCATGTCAATAAAATGTTTTGAATATCAAGAATAAGAGAAAAAAAAGTTTTTTTTACGACAAAAAGCTGACAAGATAATTTTTCTTAAAATCAAAATTTCTTAAAATTTTTCTTCAAATTCAAAATGTGGGGTCACTAAAATGCCTTCAGTGGGCCACGGATTGAAGACCTCTATTTTAAAGTATTTTTTTCCCTTAGATTTTGATTTTAATGGTTACCACAGTATAAGAAATTATATTTGTAATTTAATGTTAAATATTTGAAGACTTTTAAAGATTTGGTTTTTGCTTTCAAGCTTGATTTTAGAGGTATGTAAAATATTAAATTGTGTTTAATAATAATGCATCCTATATATTCCTGTTTTATTCTTCGAATGGTATTTGTAAGGTGAAATCATTTGCACAGATAAGTCGTTCAATTTATTCAGTTCAGTTTTCTGAGAGGTTCTTAATTTTTTTTCTTTGGTGGTAATTTACGTTTACCCTGTTTGTAGTATACAGAAATAATTTTGATAATTCATTGTTCTCAATGTTCTTTCTTGTCGTTCCCGTTTTCTGTGCACACCCGTGCCTTAATAAACACGGGTAGTTAGAAATTTACTCTTTTATTGTAACTGTTTAATGCTTTCTAAAAGTCAGATTTAGGGAATTCATTCAAAAAATTATTTCCGTTATTAAATTATATCATTTCAAAATAACCTTACAGTAGCCATTCTGTGGAATTTTAATGAAGTGTAGTAAGAAACGTTAATCCTCTTGAGTAGTTAAAACTAATTTTAATATTGTATTGTTTCTCTATTTTTGTTTAATTCTCTATTGTCTTTTAGCGAAGAGGCTGCACGGGTGTTTTTTGTCCGAGTTAGTTCCCATTAGAAAGTCCTCCACGAAACATTCCTTTTCTTAAGTAGATAACTTTCATGTGCTTTGCCATATTTATAGAGCCTAACCTTATAAAAATCAGTGAGAATGATAAGTTTTTAGACACAGAGGCTGAAATCCAGAAGATCCTTTATCTTCCCATGAAGACCGTGATGACCTCTCACAAAATAATAATAATAATTCTTCGGAGATAAGGTTCAAAATTATTTTTTTGCTCAAGAAAATTCAGGAAATACTTTTTTTGTATGACCATACACATTTTCATATTTTGCTAAATATAGATTCCGAAAAATGCTGTCTTCCTTCTAGTGCATATTGCAAGCATTTTCTATAAGTATAGCATTCCTTTGTTATAACCATACTTATATACAGCCTTTATAGTTCTTACGGAATGCTTTGTAAAATTTTATAGGAAAATGTGAAAGAAAAGAAAAGAAACTGAAAATTTCTTTAATGGCTGTAAAATTAATTTCATATAACGCATTTGAATACGCTACTTTTGTATTCAATGATATGCATAATGTACTGTTACATTAATTTGCGTTATCATTGACGCATACGAATTATACAGGTAGTCATTTTTCCTATTATTGTAATTTGTTTTATTTTTGCATAATTTGTCGCTTCTTAATTAAAAAAAATTTCTTTATGTATGTAATATTTTTTCATATAGTCAACTCCCAAATTACTTATTGACGGTCCACTGTTAATTCAAAATCGCAGTTAATCCGATGGCAGTTAAACGGATGCAGAGAAAAATGAATGTCTCATACTATAATTAATAAAAAAAGTACAGAGAGTATTTACAGATTTTTAGAAATTTCGATAAACGAAGATTTGCAACTTAAAAAGTTCACCAGCTTTTGCGGAAGCACGTGGCTGAACGCAGATCAATTTGTAAAACCCTGTATAAAAGCTATTTAGCAGGAGATAAATGGAAATACATTGTAACCTTTGATGAAGCACGAGGTTACTAAATGACTGCAATAAAACAACGCCCTACTCCCCCCCCCTAAAAAAAAGGTCTATTTAATATCGAAAACGAAGAGAAAATACAGATCTTATCCCATCAATGCAAAGACAGTTTCAGGAAGAAGTTTATGATAGTTGTAGGATTTTCTTACAAGGGGAAGTTAAAAAATAAGAAGTGTGTGTGTGTGGGGGGGAATGTTAAAAATCAGCTCGACGTACTATCAAGAGGAAGTTTTACGTCCGATATTTACAGAGAAAGTTCCGTTTCTTTATTCCAATGACTTTCAAAAAGTGAAAATTCATCAAGACAAAACACTAAGTCATACTTCGAAACGTACAGCTGCATTCCTTGAGAAAATTAAAACTGATAGAGGTATTGCATGTATACCTTTTCAACGTATTTCTGCGAAATTCCCTGACGTTTCACCTATAGAGTATTGGTGCCTTTGGTCTCTTGAAAAGAGATCTTTCTAAGCGCAAACCGACCACGGTTGATAAGACTCTGGAAAGTAGTGGAAGAGAATACCCCTTTAAATTTTACGAAAAGCCCTTCTGGAAATCACGTTGCAGTCGATGCTATCAGATTCTCATTAGAGTTTAAACAGTAATTAAATGGCCTCGAAATCGTTCTTAAAATGTGTAAACACCCTATTAACAATTTAGTCGTATATTCAAGCAGTTTGATTTGAAGAATGAGTTCATTCGGTTACGTAAATTAAATCGGGTGTTCGGGAGGGGGGACACGTTGTAAATAACGAAAAACAAATGTTATTAGAAATTGAAGAAACTAAACTATTAGTAACTGATTCTTTGCTGTTATCTCAAATATTTTTCTTTTCTCCTCCTTCCCATAGATTATTTTATGCTGGTGAATTGTGATTAGATTTTTCCCTTGTTTCCGCAATAAACAAACTTTTTTAGACAGGATCCTGTTAATCGGGAGTTAAGTGTACTATATAATTATCGAATAGAAAACGATCCTGCGATTTTAAAAGTGTTTTGTTGTGGAAAAGGAAAAGGCTAGAATATTAGATTCCCTCGGTTATACGTTGGGTTATAAGGGTTATATGCAGACCGATACGATTTTCAAAAGGCCGTTTTTAAGAAAAAACATCGTCTTATATTCGAGCCCAATGCAATATTCGAACTTCTTCATTAGAAATTCGCTTTAACGCGATTCAGTTCTGCATTATTTGTATTCGTTACGCAGATGTGTGTGGATGTCATGAGACCGCAAAACATCAAAATGCCAATGGAATAGCAAACCACAGAAAAAACACCTGCGTCAGTACAAGATGTGTCAGATAAATTTGGCTTTCTTAGGTAATAAATAATTAATTCACTTCAGCTTCGGTTGAAAAATATCGAATGTAGGAAGCTATTCGAATTGAATCACATATACGTACTATTTATTTTGTAATCGGCTTCATCGACGTGACTGCGCAAAGCGAGATTCCTGCACTGCATTATCGCTTGCAGAATGCGGTGTACCTGAGTGTTTAAATTTAATGAGCGGATTTCGGATGAATTTGATAGCAAGATGGGAAATGGCACAGCTAGGCAAACAAGTTGGTGTAACCATGGTAACCAGGTCGCCGACCTGTGATAAGTTTTACATGCATTAAAATTTCTTTTCAATCATGCAGTATTTTATCGATGTTCGATCTTAAGGAGAATCGATATAGTATGTGGCCTGCTTTTTAGAGACGGTTATGCTATTCGAATTTCGACATCAGATTATCTGTTTTATCTCATATATATACTTTTTTTATACGCATACTTTGTTCAGAGATATTGGGTAATTCATTTCGTTTATTTTGTTATTTTTTTTCGTAGTAGCATTATTTATTTCGTTTAGGTATATTGCTTTATCAAGTTAGGCAATTTGTTTGTTGACTGCATGTAATTTGACAACATATATTAATAGATTGTTTAAAATGCTATTAGAGTGGATGTAATTTTGGAATCTTTATATATAAAAAAAAAAAAATCTTATGTATTGAATAGTGTCTTTCACAAAGCGTTCGAAAAAAATTCCACGATTAAATAATGTCTTGGTTACTCTCAGGTCTAAGGCTCCAAGAAATGAATATCTTATATTCCGTCATATAACGCGCACTTTCAATACAAAAAATAGGGCCGAAATTTATGGGTGCGCGTTTATCCGCCGGGTATAAAAATTATAGATTAAAAATAAGGGGGAAAATAGATTTTTACATGAACTGAAATTTTGCTTATTTAAACGAAATGACATACCTTATGAAAATTGGTTTAACCTTAGGGCGGGAGCCTGGTCTTTAGTGTAGATAGATAGATAGATACCTATGAAATTAAACATTTTCATTATCGGATAACATGAAGAGTTCGTCTACCGTTATATCTTCAGGTGTATGACCGAATACTGTTTCACCTTCAAGATCAGTGTTATTTTGATCCATAAACAAATATTCATTATCCGTTTCATCTTTCACCAACACCAAATATCCTTACTACATCACGATTTCCATTTTCTTTCGCAAAATGAATGGCTTTGCATTTAAAACAAACACCGGGTTTATTTCTTTTCGCAGGAACCATATTTATGTACAGTTGATCTGGTGTTACTACTGAAAGGAACATTAGATCAACTGTATTTCAACTAATGCAAATGCTTTCGATTTTCACTTCAAATGACTACAGAAGAAGAAAACATCTTACTCCTAATTTTACGAATTCATTCGGGTTGGAAGTGCATTATTCTTACTCCAAATTATATCCCCCTTTTCTCGAAAACCTACAATAGTATTCTTTTGGACAGCTGCATTGAATACAATCCACCCTCTTTGCAGGAATATTTACTCCCTCGAGCATTTAACCCACACACATTATTGCTCTCCTTATAGTTTGTCAATTCAGTATACCATTGTTCGAAAAGCTAGGACAAATCTTTGAATAAGTGACCTAAAAATATAACAGCACTACACATGTATCTTTTAGGTTTATTCGTGAAGTATTGGGTGCGCGTTATACGGCGAATATACCTAAAATTTTTTTTAAATGTAGCTTGAAATTATAGATGCGCGTTATACGCCGGAAAATACGGTAAATTAAATTAGGTCTTCAAATTATGGTAACTTCGATCGTGTGACTCTTTGTACTGAAGACATGAAAAATTAACATTATAATATAACTCAAACTAAGCAAGTTCCTATTAATAAATTATTCCTTAATTTATTCAAGATCTTTTAGAAAACAAAAGTCCAGACCAAGAGCTTAATTTCTACAATTAGAAGTGCCGGAGCTCTGTGGAAGACCGTCAAAGAACACACATAAAAAATAAATAAGTAAAATAATTCAAATTCAACAAACTGAAAAGAAAGGAATAGAAATTTTCCTAATTAAATTTATCTTAAATAGTTAAGTAATAAAATAAAATAGAGGACTTTGTCTTCTCTAGAATTACAGTTTCATTCAAACACTAAAATAATGGAGCTAGTCTCTGGTTGAACTCAAGTCCTGGATGCATAAAAATGCACTATTTCAAGGAGTAACCGAAACATAGATTATTCTTTTTACAGCACGCCAATGAAGAAAAGTAAAAAAGTTTAATCGTCCACTCGCATACCAGATAATAAAGAGAATGCTAGAAACAGCACGAGAGTGTATGGAAGAAAATTTTAAGGAAGAAGTATAGGTTGTACAAACAAAGACAGAAGAGTCCAACACTTTCTGGTCATGATTTCCTATGCCAATATAATTCTAACTGTCAAGCAGAATCTGAAAAAAATTTCCCTCGAGTCCGAGGTTTAATCTGTAAGCTGAGAACAAACAAAATAAGGTTCTGTAACAAGTGACCATTTTCATCTCCCATGTCATTTATCTCTCCGCAGTTAGCCAATCATCTTCCTCCGTATTGCCAGCAAGGAAGGCAGACAGTGAAAGACTGGAATTGTCTGCGAGAACTTCGGTAGAGTGTTCGCACCAGAATTTGAGTTTGGTTTTTAGTCGATCTGATTGACATAATTTCTTAGGGTGTTGAGCACATCTGAGTCCAAACGTTGAAACCTATGTCTGTTTCCTTAAACTATATTTTATTAACCTCTGTAAATATTCTTGTACATAGAAGTCTTCTAAATTGGCAATAAAAACGTTTCAAATAGATTTATCTTGGATATGTGACCTCTGCCATCCTGTCAAGCACGACATCTCATATTTGGTTACTTCGCTCCGAAAAATCTGCGAAAGTCACGAGCGTTGTGTGAGCCGTTGATGTCAGTTATCTACATCAAGCCTATTGTAACTTAGCTCATTTAGGAAATAAAACAATGGTTTCTGTTGCCCTTTCTATTGGAAATTGCGAGTATCTGAAACCGTTGGTAACGTTGACAGCACGATTATGGAGATCACTTCTTATTTCTGGAACGAAAAATTGATCCGTTCTCAAGCAAATTTTTACTGCGCTTCGTGGAGAATAAAGTTCTGGTATGCGAGTGGACGTTTTTCTTTTCTTAAAAGTCTCAACCTCTTTCCAAGGATTTGTTTTCCAGAGAAAGATAAGCGTGCATTGAAAATGTAATTTTTTTTAAAATTTCTTATTTTTCACTTATGAAAAATTTTATGCAATTATACTGCAGCCGAGTTCTAATGGGCTCCAACTCAATTTAAGCTTTGTCCGGTTCATAATATACAAAATTGACCTTAAAGGAACGCTCTCAAAATTATATTACCTCTTTCACCATCTTTCAATGCAAGAGGTAAAACGATCTGAATATCATTTCAAGTTGAATTCTTTTGAATTCTTTGCTTTAACGTAGATAGTATTTTCTTAAAATTCGTATTCAGAACCTCAGTATATGCTTTAGCAATATTCATATGTAATTTCCTAAATTTTTAATTACATTTTAGAGAATTTGGATCAAATGAGATAAAATTATTTTTTGTTTCGCTATGGAAAAATCACTTTTCCACATATGATCCCTATGAAAATTTGCGTTTTGTATATTTATGAAAGGTGTCATGTTGGTCATTATCGCCTTTCCTTGCGCCTGATAACCGGATAAACGTCCAGCTAGTATGTGGAAGATCCTTAGCTCGAATCCCACGAGAGCATAGTGGATTTTTTGTTTCCTTCTCCGGTGTAAGTTTAGCCCCTGTCTTCACAGGCTTAAAAAGATGCTCTCTCCACGTAATTTGATACGTCTTCTCATACCTCTTCTCTGTGACATCACTATCGCCATGCTGAATGACGATGACTTTTGGAAATTTTGTTTTTATCGAGGCAACGATAATATTTCGCCTGGTGCTTGGGGAAGATGACATGATTCTTTATTATTTGTAACTGTTCTCGTTTAGTATGTGATTATTTAATTCATTGTAACCATTATTAGCTCATTTATTTAAATAACGGGAAACTTTTAAATTAATGAAATTTTTGTGTAATTGAATACATTTTTTAGGAAAGAACATTAATGAGAACTGAAACTTCGACGCTCTAAAAGCTTGAAACACGACGCCAGTTGAAATATTTCATCTTATATAGGAAATGACCATGGCGTCACAGCTTGGGGAAACATGAACTTTATAAAATCCATGCCAAGGAAGCGAAGTTAGCATGGCTACGGATTTGAATCATGTCTAAACAGAACACAGCTAGCCCTTTTTTCACGTCCTTCTACACATGCTTATCTGTAGAAATACCATTTGTTGTCCGACCAGTTAGCATTACGCTAAAAGATCCGGTCTAATTTAGCCCATCAGCGTGTTTTTTTCTCATAGTGAAGATCACTAGGCATATATATAACAAATCTCCTTTCAATTTAACAGATTTCATTTGTGTTCGGGAGAATAAGTATCCATTCTGCTTTGCTCATAGGAATGAAACTTACGTTTCTTTCAATTTTGATTATTGAGTATTCGCGAGTTCTGACAAAATGCTGTATTAGCTGGCATTATTCGATATTCATATGAATTTCAGTGTTTCAGAACTTGCACGTATTAGCAATTTTTCTTACCAGAAAACAGAAGATGAGTGAAATAAATTCAGGATATATAAAGCATGAAGTCAAAATTTTGAAGTCTAAAGAAGTGCTTTTCTAAATGTGTTTCAGCTCTTAAAAAACTGAGGTTATTCACATGAATATGTAAATATTTTTCAAGTTTGTAATGTTTCTGGAATGATATCACCATCCCTCCAAAAAAGAAAAAGGCTGATTATTTTTACGAATTTTGGAGTTACTTTCGAAATGTTTATGGCAACATTCTTTAAACCTTACTAATCCGAAGGTCCGTTACGCGCACTTTGCTGGACTCTGAGCATTAAAAATCAAGCTTATTTTTGTTACATTTTACAAAACGAAATGAAATAAAACTTCTTGTGGTTCCCAGATTATAAACTCTCAGACCTAATGTATTTGCAAACCACAATTTAAGAATTGCTGATTTATAGCATTAAGAAAACAACGGCCCTTCGGAGTCAACGTGATAATTTGTAAATATTGCGGAAGCTCTTAAAAACGCAAATATATTGTATACCTAAATCAAAATCATATCAGAAGGATTTAAACTTGTATTTATTTATTATTGAATATGCTTATAACATATGTGCATTTTGTAAAATTGTAGTCATTAAAAATTTTCAACTGTTGTGTCACTAATAAATTTTTCTGTAAAACTAGTTTTTGAGTTCTGATTATTTCACGGTTCTAATGGAATTCCCTTTTCGAACTTATTTCGAAACAGTGTTATTTGCATTCAAAACTGATTTATTGAGCTGTGTTATATGCAGAGAGTACTTTTAAAACATCTGCTGATCTGCCTCGAGATTCGATTCTTATAAATCAGCATGAAACTAATAAGATATTGATGGGTTGAAAATGGTCCACATCATAACGAGATTCCCCTCCCAATTTCTGCCCTTATGAATCTCTTGTGGAAGGGGGAGGAAAATCAGCTGAGTAGTGAACGCGGATACCCATCAACCAGAATGCACTCAAGTACCCACCGTTCCGATCCTTTTCACCTTTATTGCATGGCGTTTTGTCCCCAAAATCCGTGGATCACAAAGCGCTTGCCAAAGCTGCTGACTCACTGCTCTCGTCATTGTATTCAGTGACTCCACGAAGGAAACAAAGGGGGTTAGAGGTTCCCCAAATCTAGATTTGGCTACTGGGAGAGAAAGGCATTTGTCTCCCGTCTGATATCAGACGGGTGTCCGACGGCTCGTACCGGGGCATGGTAATTTTCAATCAACTATTATATTAAATGAGGTAGCTTTCCATATCATCGGAGGGCTTAGTAAAGGAGGGGTAGCCAAAATGTAGGGAATGGTGCAATGTTAAAATTTCAAATTTGGTTGTTCTGAATCGGTGTGATTAGAGTAGAGATACGAGGTAGGCTTTCTTATAGTTTTCTGAAAGTCTAGCATATGCGTTTTTACGTCAGTTGGTGTCAGTGAATTAATTTAAATTTTTCTTAGTGAAATTTTAAAACTGCCGCATTCCTTTTTCTCTTTTAAGATTTACAAAATCCAAAATGATGATTTTGCAGTTTTTTAACTGAAAATTCTTCGTAACAAACCAAAATTCGGAACCCAGTTGGTGTCAATAAGCTTTGAAGTATCTAAGTGTGATCCATAATCATCCAAATCGACCATGAAATTCACATTTCGACATTTCTGTTTGCACGTAGTGTAGCCAATAGTCCTTAGCCAACAATTCAATTGAAACAAAAGCAAGAAATAGAATACACTTGGAAATTTTTCAGTATTGTAAAAACTCAATCAAACTACTCCTGTCGACTTATGGACAGTAACGATTTCTTCTGGCCAAAGATTATGTTGCTGATTTACCTTCGTTTTAACTGAGGATTACGATGGTAATCTAAATCACATTATCATTAAAATCTAAATCAGTTTTCATGTGATAATAAATTTATTTGACTTTATTACTCCTGTTAAATCTGACAAAGCTGGTATACACGTTTTCCACAGCAAAAAAACTGAGTTATGGTCTTCCTATAGTAAAAGTAACGTTATGTTATTAGATTTTAACGAAACCTGGATATCTTAAATTTAAAATTAGGCAAAATTCAAACTTAGTTTGATGCTAATTTGAAATAAAATAAAACCCTGCGCAAAACAGACTTAGATAGATCTTGAAAGCACAGAACTTTTGTATTTGAAATCACTGAAGCAGGTCTGAATTTCACCTGATTTAGAAAAAGTATTCGTTTCTTATGCAGTCTGTACACTGGTGTGCAAAAATTAAGGACGAGACGGTTTTTTCAATATAACTTTGTACAAAAGCTTGTAGAGTTTATATTTATTTTAACTAACATATATTTTAAGTTTAAACTATCTTTCCTGTCAAGCCTTACTTTCCCCTGGAACTGCCAATGCCAGAGTATGTAAATTTTAGTAGAACGCGCAAGGATTCAAATTATCAGCGGAAGTATTCTGAGTAAAATAGAATGGAAACGAGTTCAAGGTGTGCTGTTCTTACTTCACGAGCGCGGAGATAGTTAGCCAGAAATTGAAGAACCCCGCGTTTCGGCCTGTGTGCTTGCCTCGGAGAATTGTTAATCGTTCAACGTGATATTCAAAGTTTGCTGAATTAGCATCGGTATTGTAAAACGCGGTGAGGTTAGTTACTTTTAGAGAGCCTCGTAGTTAGAGTCTTGTTATTATTTTCTTTTCAGGTTCTTATTTTTATTTTACCGCCGGGTCGGCGTAGTTTGTGAGCGTCAAGAGCACGCAATTGTAATTTCTTAAGTTGAATAAAAAGGGACTTAAACCCTTAGCAAGACTCTGTCTATTTTCCAGTTTCAACAGTCACCTCTTCGTTGCGTGCAGGTTGGAGGCGCGCAACTCTACATTGGCGCCCGAACACTTATCGAACTGAAATGGCCGAAAATCGGATGGAAGCCGCGGGACAACACCAAGAAATGGCAAGCCAATTGGAAGGATTTGGATACCTGGTCCAGACTTTGAGAGCGTCAATCAAGCCAAACGTCAATTTCGACGGAAAAAATTCGGTGGCGATATTTCTAGAAGGCCTAGAAAATCACTTTCAGCTCTACCCTGTGCCTGAAAGACAAAAAGTTGCCATCGCCACATCCGCACTGAGAGGACAGGCCGCGCTATGGTGGAAGAATATAGGCAAATTTTTATTAGGGGAATTTGGAAGCCAGACATATACATTTGAAAATTTCAAAATATCGTTAGTAAAGGCCTTCCCCATAGTGAAAGATCGAGGAAAGCTAGAAGCCGAACTATATAGTTTCTATCAACGGGATATAGCAGAGTTGACGGACTTTATTCTACGAAAAGTTAAGCTGACGGATATGCTGTATGGGAAGAAACCCGACGCGGAGATTATTGAAATAATCTTACCAAGATTGTTACCTGCTGTTCAAGACTACTTCGAAATTAGAAACCCAAGCACATTGCAGGAGCTCTTCGAATTGGCGGTGAAGTTTCAAAATCGCAGAATAGCGGAAAAAGCTAGAGGGGCATCGTATTCTCAAAGTACCCGAAGGCAATCTTCAAATGAGCAAACCAGAAATGCAAACCGCTCTTATGGGGGAAAGTGCTATCAAGCTAACTCATCGAACCTCGAAGGTCAAGGCCCAAAAAGAAAATTCGAAAACAAACATCTGCGTACCCAGAAGGCAGAAGTTGAAAAGGAAGCTTTAAACGAGTAGAGGGGCCTGTGAAAGCGAGGGTCCAGACCCCTGAAGTTTTAAAAAAAGCCTCAAAAAGACATTTATATAGGGTCATCGTAAAAAACTCACATCTACCAATTATACAAGTCCTGGTTGGCAATGTACCAGCAGAAGCCCTCATCGGCTCCATGAGCAGAAGGGAATTTTATGAGTGAAACATTCTTCAAAAAGAATTTTTATAGGTTACGATTATTTAAAACCAAAAATACGGAAATTATAGCGGCGCAAGGAAAAACCTATCACTGCATCGGGAAATTATCATTAAACATACAGGTAAAAGAGGAAAGCCTCAAAGTATTAATTTTTGTAGTGAAGAATCTGTAAAATCCTCTTATTTTAGGTATGGAGTTTTTAAGGGCCGCAAGGGCCAAACTGAATTTTCAAGACAGTTCTGTGGTGCTGGAGATGGACCAGAGGGTGGTAGAACCTGTGGAGCAACCGCAAGTTGACCTTAGCCAACTGAATGACCATGAAAGTCAAGCCATCCAGCAAGTGGTGAGTAATTTTTCTAACTTGTTTTCAGAAAAGCCTGGTAATTGTCAAATAGTTACGCATCAGATACAGTTAACTGCCGAAAAACCTTGTAGGACTAAACCATATCGTTATGATAAACAAAAAGACGTAATCATCGAAGAACATATTCAGGAGATGTTAAAGAATAAAATAATAACGCCCATAAATAGTGAGTACGCGAGTCCAGTCGTACTATGTAGGAAAAAGAACGAGTTTCCTCCTTCGGATAAAAGCGCTTGGAGGTTTGCTATCGATTACAGAAAACTAAATAGTATTACTAAATTCCCAGTTTACCCTTTGCCGGTTATAGAGGAAATTATTAGAAAGATCAAATCTACAAGATACATGTCTACTTTGGACTTACGTCTGGCTACTATCAAATAGCTATGAGACCCGAACACATACATAAAACCGCGTTTATAACAAAATCGGGCACTTATGCATTTTTACGCATGCCCTTTGGGTTGTGAGGGGCCCCATCAACATTCCAGAGAGCTATGGACATTGTTCTAAAGCCTGTCCTAGGAAAATCAACTTTAATCTATCTAGATGATATAATTATAACGAGTAGTACGTTGGAACAACACATTAAAGATCTAGAAGAAGTTTTTAAATTATTAAAAGAGGCCGGTCTTACAATTAACGCCTCAAAATGCAAGTTCGCAACTAAAGAACTTAAATATCTCGGTTATAAAATTTCGGAAAAGGGTATAGAAGCGCAAGATTCAAAAATAAAAGCAATCAAGAATTTCCTACCGCCCAACACCAAGAAACTTTCTTCTTTCCTTGGGTTATGTTCTTACTATCGGTCTTTCATAAAAGATTTCGCTAATATTGTTGAACCTCTATTAGTAATTAAAAGAAAGAGAAGTAAATTTACGTGGACAGCGGAAGCAAATACCGCATTCGAAAGATTAAAAGAAGCGCTCATAAATGGCCCTGTTTTGAAATTCCCGGAGGGGGACGAAAACCTGGAAATTGCAGCAGATGCGTCGGACTATGCGGTGGGTGCGGTTCTTATGCAAAATAGCCATCCTCTTGCATTTTTTAGTAAAACGTTGAATCAAACACAAAGGAATTATACAGCTACAGAGAGAGAAACATTAGCCGTATTAATGGCTGTACACAAATTTCGAGTTTATTTCGGTAAAGCGCCAGTAGCAGTCTTTTCGGATCATGTGGCTGTTGGTAGACTTTACTCGGGGAAAAACCTAACGCCCAGGTTAATAAGATGGGCTTTAAAACTCCAAGAATATAATCTAATAATAAAGTATAAACCGGGTAAGGAAAACAATGTAGCTGACGCACTTTCTCGTATAAAACTGGACGATGAAGGAAATGAACTTAAATGCGCTGTGTTGACTTCAAAAATTTTTGATTCTAGAGATACGATTATCACTGAACTGAAAGCTGATCCTGAATTTGGAAATATCTATGCATATTTGAAAGACCCCGAAAGCTTTGAGCACACAGATATCGATGCAATAAGAAATAGAGCAGAAAACTATGAAATAATAGATAATTTATTATTTTATACGAAAACAACAAACGAAAATCTCGAGTACAAACCAGTCATCCCAGCCTCGCTTCGATTAAGCATTTTGAAGGAAATACACCACGTGAAAACAGCGGGTCATTTAGGGGTCAGAAAGACTTTAAAAAGGGTACGCGCGGCGGTATATTTCCCGCAATTATACAAAATAGTAACTGCGTATGTCAGGTCCTGCAATCAATGTCAGTTAATAAATGATATTAATTACAGCCCGGTCGGGTACTTAAATAGCATTCGCGCTACATTTCCGAATGAAATTTTAGGCATTGATCTTCTTGGTCCCTTCCCCCAGAGCGAGTTAAATAAAAATCGTTTTCTTTTAGTAATAGTAGATCATTTTTCAAAATGGAATGAAATTGTTCCACTTAAACGCGCGTCAGCCAAAACAGTCGCAGATGCATTCTTACACAGATACATTTTAAAATACGGTGCACCGATAAAAGTTATTAGCAATAACGGTAAACAATTTGTCAAATATTTGAAAACATATGCACTGGACTTGGCATACGCCATATCAAAATGGTTCCGTATAGACCACAGGCAAACATAGCAGAAAGAGTGAATAAAAACATTGTAAAAATAATTCGCAGTTACGTTAGCACACATCACAAGCGCTGGGATGGCTACATAAATGAATTAGCTTATGCTTTAAGAACGGCAAATCACGATACTACGGGAAAAACCCCAGCAGAATTATTTTTAGGCCAAAAGTTAATAACGCCTTTAGATAAATTATTCTTTGTGCAACAAAGAGAGCAAGAGTTTAAACAGAAAGATGTGCAAAAACTTATTGATCAGGCGCTTAAAAGCTCGGATACGGCAAGAAATAAGCAAAAAGTGTATTACGATAGAAAACGCCGTGAAGCAGATTTTAAAGTTGGAGATAAATTATTGAAGCGGAAATTTTCTTTATCAATTGCCCCAGACAATTTTACTGCAAAGTTAGCTCCAAAATTTGAAGGCCCCTATGTAATTCAGGAAATCAAAGGAGTCGTATTGTACCTTAAGAACGAGAGAGGGGAGATCTGTAAAGCAAGTCCCGACCAGGTGAAAAAATACTATAATCCAAATGATTTTGAAATCCTTAAAAGTTTCTTGCAGGACTCAAGCCTAAAAGAAGTAGAATGTCCAGAAATAACGACAACCGTTCCACCACCCAAGAAGCAGAGAACTGAAGAAAGACCTAACCCTTCTACAACCCACGCGACGGTACCAAAAAGAAAAAATGAAAACTTTCAGACTCCAGCATTTAAGAAAAACAAGAATGCAAAGCCACCGCGTAAAGAAACCTTGTTATAGAGGAAAACACCACCTACAACGTATCGCAGTAGAAATTATACATCAAGGAGAACGCTCCCAGGGCCAGAGAGTCAGGTGCAAACAAGGCCGCCGTTGCGGAAACTAAAACGACAGCAGGAGGAACGAAAATACCAGGAACAACGAAAGAAATTCAAGAAGGACTCCAGACCGGAGGACGTCAAGACCAGCCGTCCAATGGAAAAACGAAAAGATAACAACCCGACGATCGCTACGCCAAGAGGCCAGCATGCAGAGGACGCAAAAGAAAAACTAATGTGGACGACGCTCGGAGGTCAGTAAGTAGAAGATTGACGTCCATGAAACCTAGGAACAATTTTGCCAGAAAAGAATGACGGAGTTTCAATCATCGAAAACTCAAAGATAAGTTAAAATCTTCTATAAAATTTTTTTCTTTTGTTCCGAAATGTTATGCATAAGTACGAAGTTCTATGTTTTGACGAAAGTCAATATGTCTCGTTTGAGACTTAGTTTTGTTTTACTTTATTTAGCTAAGGCAAAAGTATTATTTCTTTACAAAGTACAAATCTAAGAACAAGCATTTTCTGTTGGTCGAAAGACTAATTCTGTTATGTTAAAGCCAAAATTTGGCCGAAGATAAAAATAACTTCGTATTCTTGTATTAATAAGAATTTTAGTTTCAGTGCCGCCAGCTTGGCGAAGAATGAGTAAAGTAAAAATTTATTTTCTCTTATTCATTTTATGGTAAATTGTAAAAATCATATGTATTAAAATTTTGTAAATATACGTAAATACTTGAATGTTATGTAAAAGTAGAATTTAGTCTAGAAGCATAAAATTTTAGATGCTAAAAGTAAATGCTTAAAAGCAATGAATTCGAATTTAAGTATTAAACTGTATATGAAATCATGCTTTAGAGCGAAAGCCTTCATGTCTAAAGATGAATGAGGGGGGAGTTAGAATGAATGTGTTTTGTAGGGTTCTCCACCTACACTTGAATTATTAAGAATGTTAAAGTAGCTCATCGGGTTGTAGAATGTCGAGTAAGGTGTGTCTATTTGGTCGTTGAATTCTAACAAATCATGGTGGTTAGGGGAAGTGTTGTAAGACTAAAACACGAATATTTCCGTTTGACACCACACATGGTGGAGAGCCAGGGTAAAGTTAAATTAATGTTTGAATAATTGAATGAATGTGAATTAAGCAGTAACTAAGGAAAACGGATCGTTTAAAAACAAAAATTTATTCAGTGTCAAGAAAGTGTAAATTATAATGTATTTAGAAAGATACTGATACTTATTCCTTCCAGATGCTGGAAGGAAAAGAACAAGATTGATTGATGAAGTCCAGGAAAAGTTGCTGTAAGAAGAGAGATTTATATAAGTATCTACAGAAATTTAGTATACATTTTGTTACATAAGATTTTTTTTTGTGTAAACGAGGCTCTTGAGAGTTTAGTTCAGAATTCTAGAAACTTCACAACAGGTCGTTTGTAGGACGTGCTTCCAAGTTTTCCAAATTCTGGCAGCTGCAAATGTAGGGTTTATATTTATTTTAACTAACATTTATTTTAAGTTTAAACTATCTTTCCTGTCAAGCCTTACTTTCCCCTGGAACTGCCAATGCCAGAGTATGTAAATTTTAGTAGAACGCGCAAGGATTCAAATTATCAGCGGAAGTATTCTGAGTAAAATAGAATGGAAACGAGTTCAAGGTGTGCTGTTCTTACTTCACGAGCGCGGAGGTAGTTAGCCAGATCTTGAAGAACCCCGCGTTTCGGCCTGTGTGCTTGCCTCGGAGAATTGTTAATCGTTCAACGTGATATTCAAAGTTTGCTGAATTAGCAGCGGTATTGTAAAACGCGGTGAGGTTAGTTACTTTTAGAGAGCCTCGTAGTTAGAGTCATGTTATTATTTCTTTTCAGGTTCTTATTTTTATTTTACCCCCGGGTCGGCGTAGTTTGTGAGCGTCAAGAGCACGCAATTGTAATTTCTTAAGTTGAATAAAAAGGGACTTAAACCCTTAGCAAGACTCTGTCTATTTTCCAGTTTCAACAGTCACCTCTTGGTTGCGTGCTGGTTGGAGGCGCGCAACTCTACAAGCTTTCCAAATCAACACATTTAATACCGTAAGATCCCCAATACGTAAGGACATGAGTAATGTAAGCAACACTTACTAAAAGAGAAATCAGATGGATAAAAAGAAGCTTTATCGAAAAAGTAGCATGGAGCGCAATGCGACTGAAGGCCGAAACATCCCTGTGATGGGTGTCCAGCAAGAAACATCCGGTCTTTAATAGGGGATATGATCTCCCCTGACTGCTAGGCAGGTTTCACAGCGTCTGCCCATGCTGAGAATGAGAGTGTCAATGAGTTGTTGAGGCATTGCTGCCCATTCGTCTTGCAGCGCCAATCGAAGCTCCGGAATCGTTACTGGTGGTAACGTACGAGCTGCCAAGCGTCTGCCTAGAAAATCCCATACATGCTCGATGGGATTGATATCCGGAGATCGTGCCGGCCATTATACGTTCAATATCCTCACTCTCAAAGAGCTGTTCGGCAGCTACTGTGCGATGACATGGTGCATTGTCGTCCATGAAAAGGAACTGCGGACCCATAGCGCCTCTAAAAAGACGCACATATGGAAGAAGAATCTCGTTACAATAACGGGTCCCGTTGACTGAACCTGCGTCGAAGATGTGAAGGTCTATACGACTACCAAACATGATGCCTCCCCAAACGAGAACACCGCCATCTCCATACCGGTCCCTTTCAATGATGTTCGAGGGATGATTGCGGCTTTCCCGCTCTCTCCAGATGAGTATGCGATGAGAATCGCTACTCAGACTGAATCTGCTCTCATCTGTAAAGAGTACTCGTCCCCATTCATTGTCTCTCCAATTCCGGTGTTCCCGGCACCACAGAGAACGCCTTCTCCTATGGGCAGGCGTTAGAGGTACACACCGTACAGGGCGTCGTGTAAACAGACCACCGTGCAGTCTTCTGGCCACGGTAAAACGCGATATCGGTCGTCCACTCGCCTGTGTCTAGCGATTTCTCCCGCTGTCTGCCGCCTGTTTCTTCTGGCCTGTAAGGCAATATACCGGTCATCTGCGGGTGTGGTTCCTCGTGGACGACCACTACTAAACCCCCGGATAGCTGTTCCTGTAGTTTGAAATTGTCTCCAAAGTTGTGAAACGATGCTGTGAGCAATTCCGAACTCTGCAGCCACACTTGTCACACTGCGGCCTTCCTCCAACTTCCCAATGATTCGACCTCGTGTAAAAGCATCCAGATGTCGTCTAACAGATTGATTATTCGCCATTTCTCGCTGAGGCAGCAACTCGGTGTGATTTTAACTGCTATACGGCGTGCAATCTTTTTGCCAGAAATACTGATCTTACACCGACAACATGCTTTATACTACTCAGACACTCCCCCATTACGTCTACCTGCATATCTGCGCATGTGCTACCGTACATCACCTTACTTAATCTCCTGATTGGTCTTTCTGTCCGCTCTGCCTCTTCGTTCAGCTGATACGCTAATTTTTCGACTTCGTCCTTAATTTTTGCACACCAGTGTATATGTCTGTCGCATAAGGATTCTCAGTTCTTGTTTTGTGCATCCACAAGCATTAAGTTTTTTATCACTTGTTTGTACCAAAATCTTCGAGTCTCAGAACTAAAAGATACTGGGGGGGGTTAATATTCTTCTGTATTCTAGTATGCATTTATTATAAAAGTTATTCATATCCTTCTCAAGCTGATCAGACATAAAATCTGCGTATTTGGTACATCATTTTATGACAGTTTCATATGCTTTGAAGGGGGTAGATGGATATATTACATGTATCATCACAGGTAACTATAGAAATCATTTAAAATTGTGAATGCTTACGCGGCAGACATACATAAACTACATTTTGTTGATTTAAAAAAAACGTTTTTCTAAATTAGGCAAAAGTTATTAACGGATAACGTTTGGCAAAATGCCAATTTGTATCAGAACCTATTCTTTCTTTCTTTCTTTTTTTTTTTTAATTAAAGGGGATGAGGTTAATTTTAAATTAAATGTAGCGCAAGACTAAGAAATCAGGAACTAAACAACAATGATCGTATGTGAAATCTTTTTTAAAGCAATATAAAATATTTTTCTGTGTATGCTGTATAACATTAAATACATCTCACGAAGAAAATTTCGAATACTCTTTTTCCCCACCGGTACTCATAAATTTTTTGTGTTCGTTAAAGGTGTACAATACTACAGTTTAAAAGAAGCTTCAGTAGATTATACAATCTCAGAAATTGTCAAGCCTAAAGTTGCTACTGAAAAATTATGCAGTATAAATAAACTTCGAATTCTTGAACTTTCTGAGGTCAAAATTACTTCAGGCCATAAATAAAAGATTTTTCCTGAACATTTTATTTAACCTATGGCAAGATCCTTCAGTAAAAGGTACTGCATTTCAAATACATAACGCGGGCTTGTGTAAGGTTTGTTTGCACGTACTTTCATGCTTTATTGAGTTTTTTCTCAGTTTTTGCTTTCTTTGCTTTGTTTTGTTTGGCTAGCATCTTTTCCTTTGTTTTAAAACTATATGCAGTGAACTTCCCATTAACCAGTGTAGTACCAGGAGCGACGTTCATGGTTAATTAATCCTCAACATTATTGACAAAAAAAAAAAAAAAAAAAAAAAAAAAAAAAAAAAAAAAAAAACACAAAATAAGAGTAACCATAATTAGCGAAAAATTATTTCTAGCAACTAACTTGTATTTCACAAACTGTTTAGTCTCAAGAATAAGCAAATTTGTTACATAAATTAAATCAATATTTAAAGTTCTGTCTGTCTCCACTGTTTCTTCCTTTCCCTTCTTCACTTTGCAGCAGCATTTTTCAATTTATGGTTCTCGAAGCCTGCCATGGTTATCTTCCTAGATTACCGAAAAATACGTAAAATAAAATCCTAATTAACTGACTATACCACACTACAGCTATAAACCTCAGAATCTGGAACTTACACATAGCACACCGGTTACCCTACCTATGGACTTCCTACTCATCTCAACGGGGGGGGAGGGGAATCTGAAGGGTTTCAGATTTTAAATTACGTCTAAAGGGGCTTTTTTTTTTTTTTTTTTTTTTTTTTTAACGTTTTGTGTGTTACCTTTATTTATTAAATATCATGTTCTTCGCACTTAAACCATAAAATTCATTTCAAGAGCAATATCGCAAAATAATTTTTAAATGAGCAAATCTTTAGAATTTCCGATACACAGTCTCGCGCGCTGGAGATAAAAATGTTTTTTTCTGTACAACGTTGCCATTGCTCGCTTTGAAAGCCTTGAGTTTGTTGATAAAAAATTCGTTAAAGTTTTACAAAATATGAAATCGATAATAAGACAAATTTCAAATTTGGTCTTTCAGATGCCCATATTCGCAGGAGGATTACGTTATTCAATATTCGATGGCTCTAGTACCGTTGTTTTATCACAATGCGAGAAACATCTATACATTTATGCACATTCTTCATTATTTAAATTTTTAGAATATAATACAGCTCGATAATATTTTTTGGCAACAGTTTGAAAAGTGAAACAACGTTTATCGTGAATCGACGCAAAACGCCCAAACGAAATTAATAGTCCTTCTGGGCAAATTGCCCCTTTGGACTTTAAGACACTATGATTATGGTTCTTCCCATCATCGATCATTACCAATAAAAACGAAATATAGTGAATTGTACAAATGTGCTTTAAAAGTTATAATTCAATTAGCTTTTATGTATCTGTGTGAGAAAGGATTTTCGTCACTAATTCAAATAAAATTGAAGGACCGAAATCGATTTGTTTTATGTGCCGATCTCAGACTTGAGCATCAGATTTGATGCTTAAGTCTCTGTTTTGATGATCATCAGATCATCAAAACAATGAATAGCTGTGCAAAATTGGCATGCTCATCCCTCTCATTCATGTGATTACCAACTCTGATTTGACTTTAAGTATGAAGATAATGTTTATCCAATCTCTAACATCCTTGAATTATTAAAATCCTATACGAGCTTTGTTGTACTTTATTGTACGATATAAAATTAAATTAATTTTAATTAATTGTATTTCTAAAATGTCATTATATTGATAGTAATACATATATACTGAAAAACTGCTTTTGAGTGGGAAAAAAAAAAAAAAAACTTGAGATTTTAGAACAAGCATACTGCATTACAAGGTTTGCTCTTCGCGATCAAGGTTAAGCACTATGGTGACGTCGACATCATGCTCCAAAGCAAGGTTTCTCCAAATTTTAGGAGTAAGTGACGTCATTGAGCAGACAGCTAAGCTATATCACAGTTTCAAGCATCGGCATGAGAAACATTTGACCTTGTCTCTCTACTGATCTTAATTTTTTGTTTTCATTACTCTTGCATTTCGATGAAACTCAGAATGAAACATGATTTATGGCTGTACATTTCTAACACTTTTAAGATTGAGCAGTTTATTTTTCACGGGTAATTTAACAATATTTATGTATTCCGGATTGCGTGCAGTTAAATTATTGTGGATAAAAACAACTCAATGCTATGACATCACAGGGAGTGTTCCGACGGGGGTTTAGCTGTTATAGTTTCATAATCACGTTTAAAAGTCATTAGCCTAAAAGGTACTTAGATTAATTCACACCTGTGGAACAGAGGCGTAGCCAATCAAGGGTGGTAAATTTTCCCGTACGGTAATGCGCATCTGACATATCAAAGTCACCACTGGATATCGGTTCGTTTTTGTTTAGTTGTCAACGGTCGATCCTTATATTAATTTGGCATAAAGCTGAAAAGTTAGAAAATTTAGGAAAAATTCTTATACTAGTTTCCGTCACCTAGCAAAATCCGAGCGTAGCAATGGAAGTTCTGCTTATACCAATTGTGGCATTTGTAGTGTCATCTAAATGCTCCTATAATATTTAGGAGGTAATTTTGCAGCTTTGTTTTATTTTAATGGTTTGCAAATAGCAATTTTTCGATAGTTCAATAAACAATCTCACCCTTGGGAGGGTGGAGAAATTTTTCTGGTTATTCCGCCTCTGGATGATCCTGAGCTGACTGCAGTTGCGAGTTGCTATACAATGAATTCATTTACACTATTTTAAGATTGCTGCATAAAGAAAGGAGGATAGAGATTCAAAGAAAACATTTTTATCATAACCTTCTGTTTATTTTCCTTTTCTCATGCTACACATCTTTTTCATGACTTTAAAGAATCTTTTCTTGGAATGGTCTGTAATTTCCTTGTTTCTGTTCTGATTTTTTTTAAAAATAATATTCTCAGAATGCAGCCTTTTAAAGCAATATTTCTCTTTAAAGATGACAGATCATCTACGTATGTCAAATTCGGTTAGTAACTCGACGAATGGGAAGACTTATACTCTTCTTTGCAATAAACTGCTTTGTGGATTGTTCTACAGTCTGAATTTCTCATTTTTCTGTTTTTGAATTCGTTACAATAGATAGCGGAACCGTAAATCAAACAAAATGACCATTTAAACTTCTTTTCCTAAACTGAGAATATTTAGGATGGGTTAGTCATCGTCATTAGTTATATTTTGGCTGGCTTTGGCTGAGAAAATTGAACTCGTTGACAAACTATGTACTTATAAGAAATTTTATTTGCATTTTAGTATTTATTTATGAGAAGTCAGTTATTTATACGAGCAAATAATACAAAATGACCTAGAAATTTAAACTGGGAAGACACGAATATGCACGCGAAGTTCCTTCTTCTTCTGAAATTGTTTTTGAGTTTTGAAACAACAAATAAACAAAAAAGTATGAACCCTGAAAGCTAAGGGATTGGTCTCTTTATCATCAGAGTAACCGTGAGAGATTTCAGAATAACGGACAAATACTCAAATATTATTTATTTGTCTAGATAAATCAGACTAGTTGACGAGCACAAAAGTATGTATTACGCAGCAGATTTTTCCGTGACATTTCTGAATGTTTTTCCTAGAAAATGTCATGAAATGAGATAGCAGTATTTGAAAAGAACGGGAATATTTTTCTACGCGTGGCGTAAAAACCGTGCTTTCATACTAATAAATGGATTCCTTGAATACAGTGGAAGAATATGCTTTTCTTTAGCTTAAATATGAGCATTTGTCGATTTTGGCTTGTGACTGAACATTAATGAATATCAGTTTCATCTAACCGATAAATAAAGTTTAAAATCTCAACGAAACTGGCTGATATCTTTATTTATCGATCTGTATGATGCAGAGGACATTTCTGCAGAATAATTTCCAGACGTCTTTATTTTTAGCCCAATGCGGCGGTAGCCCATAAGGGTTATTAGTCTCCAAACGGCATTTTGTGGCGTTTCACTATAAACGGCGAATCACTTTTTAAATTGTTGCCACCAAATATTATCGCCCTATAATATACAAGAAATCAAATAATGAAGAATCTACATGAATGCATGCATGTTTTTCGCATTTTGATAAAACCTAGAGCCATCAAATTCTGAATAACGTAATCGTCCACCCGAACATGGGCACCTGGACGACCGAATTTTGAATTTGCTTTATTATCTGTTTCATATTTTGTAAAACTTTAACGAAATTTTGATTAACAAACTCAACGATTTCAAAACGAGCAACGGCAGCACTGTACGGGGAAAATATTTTTATCTGCAGCGCCCGAGACTGTCTATCGGAAATTCTAAAGGTAGGTTGTTTTTAAACATTTTTAGCGCAAAGGAGCACTAGGCCAAATGCTGTCGAAACGTGTAATGAAAAGGAACGTCTCTTTCGGAGTTATATAAAATCTGAAAACTTTCAGGTTTTTTAGTTATCGGACAATTTCAAATACATTCGTCGGAAATGACAAAAAAACCATCGTTCATGTAATTGCCTTATGACTGAGAATTTTGCCCAAGGTTCACCACAGGAGCTGACCGACAGTAACGTAGCCAGAGCTTTTGCTGACGCCCACCGATGTACAAATAAATAATAATAATAAATCAAAAATAACATCTAGGTAAACAAAACTCTACGTTTATTTTTGAAGAAAAACTTTAATACCAGCATTTTGTAACTATATTATTATTTTTCTAGCTTTTTTACTAGCAGAATCATCGATGATATTGTAGAGATCTACATGACTATTGTAGTTGTTGTTACGTAGACTGTACAGAAAGATTTCTTAAATGCAGAATAAACATCTGTAGTTTTTAAATGAATTTTAGTTAGAAAATTCTTCCACAACTAACAATAGTTACAGCACTTGTGAGAAAATTTTGCCGTATTATTACTATGCTTGGAACTTTGTTCTGGAGATTGTATTATAAGGTGCCAGAAGTGAGCGCAGCCCGACCTACTAACCAAACAAGCTGTTCTTATAAAGTATTTTCCCCTTCCTTTCTGCAATCATTTCTTGGTGTAACGGTTAGCACACTCGGCGCGTACTCGAGAGGTCCAGGTTCGAGTCCCGGCAAAGGTATTGCTAATTTTTCAAGTCTCCTGCTTCAAAATAACTTAATGACTCTACAGTATTTTAGAATAAACTGCAAAAATTCAAAAGGCCCGCCCGTTCACGTTTTAGTTTTCTTTAGAAAAATGGAAATAAAACTGTGAAATAAGTTTTAACAGAAAAAAATAGGTATAGCAAGAGTATGCTGCTGTTGAAATCTAGTAGTGATTTCTTTAAATATTTTATCTGTTAAACTATTTTAAAATAAAATGTGAAAACTATATTTCTTCCCAATTTAATTCAATATGGTAATTTGCCTCCCATCTAGCTATGCCATTGGTGACCAACCGCAAGAAAGGAAAAGCTTCGCCCCAGTTTTGATGAAAAAACATTGGGGAGGGGGGGGGACGGATCTGAGGCTGTTCTACCTCCTTTTTCCTACACCGGCGTTAAGAGAGTTTGTAACAAAGAATTTATACTGGGATTCTCTCATTATAATTTTATTTTATTATAAGCCCACATGTTCTCAAACCCGAGCCCAAGGCTGTAGCAGTGGGGTGCAGTCAACTGCGCAGCAGGATGAAGTGATTGAATATTAGCGGTTTTTAAATGGCTTAGGTGGTCATTCGACATGATGTAAAATCCTTATCCTTTTCTTTTGTAAATCTTTAATAAAAGTATGCGATTTATGCAATAAATGAGTTTCCTTGTTAAAATATTTATTTTATATTTAATATTATAAGGCATAATTCAAAATACATTTAATTTATGACATTTCCAATTGATAGTTATAAACATCTGCATTTTGACTAATAAAAGATGTCTTTAAAGTCAAACATTACTTACTTAAATGCAGAATCGTTTGTCTTTCTTTCTCTCTCTCTCTCTCTTTTTTTTAATTCAGTGAAAGTTCCTGAGATGACCACTCACGGTTCCAGACGTTTTTGACGGTTTCTTTAAAGAGGTGATGTTTAATACCAGTGTTTATTTATATTCGTAGAAATATTTGCTACATTCAGGGGTGGTTAGCATGAGAGGTTTAATCGAATATAAAGTGTTAACTAATAGTTACACTGATTTGAAAGACGAAGACTTCAAAAAACTGAGCAGAGAGAAATCTGAAATTTTTAAAGTCGTGTTGTAGAATCAAAATAATTAATTTCAAATATAAACCATCCAGATAAATTTAGCCACATTTTCGTCACAGCAAAAATTTTAATATGCATCCGTAATTTAATGTGGGAAGAGAAACTGCGGTTATAAATTAAATTTGTTTCCGAATTAAGAAACAACGCAAGACTTGCGAGAAATGCTGTCTTTCACAATGTGTCTACCCTACGTGACAATCTGCACATTTCGCTTTTCCTTGCGGAAAATCAGATTACCTTGACGACCGACCCTGACTCAAACTGCTGACACAGCTCCATCCCTTATCAGCGACAGTTTTCAAAAAAGAGCTTATAGAAACTGCACCTCCCGCCACTGGAGGGCGGGATGATGAAACCGCTCCCCATGAAATCTAAAATAAAATTCCGCCTGCAGAAGAGGCGGCATTTCTTGCAGTGTTCAACGGCAATGATTTAGTGAAAGAATAATTCTTTCAACATTCTTGAAGCATATCTCGTCGTTCTTTGCAAAAAAGGAAGTCGGCTGTTAAAAGAGGCTAGTGTTAATCGGTCCGCGTTTTTCTAATGTCGTTGTTGTTACTTATTGGATTAATCTTGAAAAGTATGATGAAATAACATACAGCGTTATTCGAAAGATATAATTGTGCATAAAATGAACTCTCAAAGTGATGATATAGTGACATCCTTCACACACAAAAAAAAAAAAGACATGTAAATTATTGATTTTTGAAAATTGAGCGATTCATACATATGTGACAAAATTGCTCGCGTGGTAGATGCATAAAGAAGCAAAAACTTGCAGATGAATTTGGACATGATTTATGACGTAACTTGTTAGATGGATGCGTAAAGAAGGAGAGACTTGCAGACGTAGCCGAATTCACTTATTTCCTTTTCATTTATGCATATTTGCTTGACACACGTTTCACTAGGCTAACAAAAGTAAAACGAGCGTTACACCGCCCTCGTCTTAAAGAATTATCATACTGATAAAGAAGTGGAAAGTTGCAAAAGTATGAAGCAACCGAGAAGCAGCTCATTCAGATGAAGCGTGCGGAAGAGAAATACAAAAGTTTCGGTTCTTAATAAAAGTCTTATTCAATGATTAATTAAAGGTATTTACATTGCTGCGTTACATAAGATTTTATGATGCGGATTAATTTTGAAATGACGCAGTTTAGATTATTAATATAGTATGTATAGTTACTGTTTTTAGGACAAAAAGTGAAAACACGCAAAATAAAATGAAGGATAAAAGGAGCTATTACCAATTAAAGTAAGAAATTTGTTTCATATTTCTTATCTTACATACACACACACATATATATATATCAAAAATTTGCATTATTGTAATAATTGTAATTTTTGCAGTAATTTGTAACGTAATAAATAGTACAAAATATTCCATCAAAATCATAAATAAATTTAAAAAAGGCTTTTTTTAATATAAAATTAAAATAATAAGCAAGCAAAAAAGCTTAAAAATCATTAGAGTTAAAAATTATATTCTCTTTCAGCTCAAAAAGCAAACATATAAACAGAAGTAATCCAGCAAACGAAAATAATAACAAAGGGAAATTTGATCCAAAAAGCATAAAACAAAAATAAAAAGAAGAGTTAGCTCTTAAAATCTATAAAGTTAGAGCAACAAAGTTTTGAAATGAAAAAATATTCATTCGACAAGCCCAGCAAATGTAAGGGCAAATGAATGTTGTTAAGCTTAACATGTGCTAAGTTATGAAATATAATTAACTACAAATTTTAAATTGATTAATAGTAAGAAAAATAATTAGAAAAAAACTTCTAATGTAGCATTACATACGATGTAATAAAAGTGCACAATTCGTAAAGGAAAAAACATCGAATCACCTGGATTATAAACTGAGGAACTCTAAACAAAGGGAATGAATCTGCTTTGTTTCATTTGAGTATTATAATCCATACGGAATCCAGGTAATCCGATTTTTCTTTTTCTTTTTACGCACTATTTTTAGAATAGTAGGCTAGTAGCCTAAATTGTGAAATATTTCATCAAGCAAAAGGCTTAGGAAAAAGAATAAATTTAATAATAAATTATTATGAGAATTCCTTTGAAAGATAAATGACTAAGGAAAAGTGTTACAACTCAGAATACATGCAAAAGGCATTGGCGAAATTAAATGAAAAAATAAATAAATAAATAAATAATAATCTGAAAGCCTTCAGATATTATTATTACACTCAAAAGGGCGTTTTGTGTGTTACCTTTATTCATTAAATATCATGTTCTTCGCACTTAAAACACATAAAATTCAATTCAACAACAATATCACAAAATATTTAGAAACAGCATATCTTTAGAATTTCGGATACGCAGTCTCGCGCGCTGGAAAAATGTCTTTTTTTTTTTTTTTTTTTTTTCCGTATAGTGTTTCCATTGCTCGCTTTCAAATTGTTGAATTTGTTAATCAAAAATTCGTTAAACGTTTAGAAAATTTTAAATGTATAATAAAATAAATTCAAAATTCGGGCTTCCAGTTGCCCATGTTCAGTTGGAGGACTACGTTATTCAAAATTAGATGGCTGTAGGTAGCGTTGTTTTTCCAGAATGCGAGAAACATTCAAGCATTCATGCAGATTCTTCATTATGTAGTTTCTTTAATACATGGCGATAATATTTAATTGCAACAGCTTGAAAAGTGAATCTAACGCAAAATGCCGTTTTGAAATTAATAGCCCTTCTGGGCTAACGCTCTTTGGGCTAATAAGCACAGTTCAGCCAATTATTTTTCAACTGTTTTTGCATTCAGTTGGAAGAGAAGCGAATCAAATTTTAAAAATTAGAATTCAGTCTTAGTTTGGCATTAGACTGGTAGTTTCTGGACATTTCGAAGGCATCTGATTGAAGTCCCTCTTCTTTAAGAAGCGGATACTATATTCTGCCAATACTTACATTTAGTTTTATTAATATCATTATTTATTAGGTAGTTTTAGATTTACAACGGAAAGAAAAATTGAGGAATAACTCAAATATTTATTTTCATTCGAAAACAATTAGCTCGATGTAAAACCCGAGTCAGCTATACTTGTAGCTGTCGGTGATGCCATTTCCTGGGCTCGTAGCTGTAAGCTTGAGATCTAAAATTAATTAGGCTTGGCGCGTATTCGAGAGGTCCAGGTTCTTGTCCCGGCGAGGGCATTATTCATATTTCGTGTTTCCTACTTCAAAAATTCTAATGACTACCGACTATATTCGAGACTGCTCCCCTTCAAAAAAAGTCTAATGACTCTACAATATAAATGAAATATACACTTAAGTGACCAAAAAGAAAAAAAAAAAAAAAAAAAAAAAAAAAAAAAAAAAATTAACGTTTCGCAAGATCCTCAAGTTGATGTATTTATAAATGACTAGCAGCTTCGCTGCCAGCCTTAGTCTGGCTTTTAAATGTACCGGAAAAATGGCTAATGATATTTTATCTTATATTTTCAACAGAAAAAAAAAAAAAAATTACAATGAAATAAGCTATATCTCTTAATACAAATATTAATTATCCTAATAAAATAATTAACGAACTTTCCGTTGAAGAAAAAAAAAAAATCATGCAAAATCTTTCAATATATTACAAACAGTGAAATGAGCAATAAATAACATAGAAGAATACAAAAAACAAAAAATTCTGAAAAGCAAAGTATAATTAATGATATTTTATCTTATATTTTCAAGAGGAAAAAATACAATGAAATAAGCTATATTCCTTAATACAAATATTAATTATCCTAATAAAAAATTAACCAACTTTCCGTTGAAGAAAAAAAAATCATGCAAAACTTTTCAAAATCTTACAAACAGTGAAATAAGCAAAAAAAATAACGTGAAAGCAACTCAAAAAACATAAAATTCCGCGCAGAATTTTACTCTGCAGAACAACTTTATCAAAAAAAAAAAAAAAAAAAAATCAATAAAAATGTATTAGATATATATAAAGGACAATGAAATATGCCAAACTCTTAAAAACAGTGACATAAGAAATACGATGAAAAATTGTTCCCAAACCCATATTTCTAAAAGAATGAAACTATTCAAAATGATGCGATTTCATCAAAAATCTATCAACAACAATAAGACAGGAAAATTGTTGCCAAAATCACATTTTTAAAGATGTGAGATGTGAGAAGTGTACTCGGAAGCTTCATTTAAAAAAAATTTTTAAAATACAAAATATCATCATTTTTCCAAAATTCTTTTTGTAAAAGCAGTCGCAGGGATGAAAGTTTAACGTTTCCAAAAATCAAAGAAAAATAAACTGTACATTTTTAAAAATAAACCTTTTTAGGAAAAATCCTGTTGAAAAGTTGTTAAGCTCCCTTTGTTGAATAAATTCGTATTTAATCGATTTATTGAAACACGAAATTTATTTTAAGTTCGTAAAATAGCTAAGTGCCTACGTTTCATGACGATGTGAAAATGGAGTGTGTAGAGTAAAATCTCGATTTTCTATAGTCCATTATGTCTCAAAATGACGCGATTTCGTAACAAAACATAAAATAAAAAAAAATTCGAATTCGAATTTCGAAAAAATCGTTTCGAGGTGCACTGGCTCTTGTCTAGATGCACCTATGTACAAAATTTCGTAGCCGTGGGTCTTACGCGCAGCGCCAACGAAAAACCACACACACAGGTAGACTCTTTGTTTTATTATATGTAGAGAAGAGATAATCTGGTCTTAAACAGTGAAGAATATACAATATTTCACAATTGAAAGACACATTCAGAAAATATTTAATTTTTTGGAAATACTTTTTCGTGGTAAGCATACGTCATAGGTTACCATTAACTGGTATTCAAATACGTATAAGGTCGAATTTCAAATTTGAGAATTAGGAAAAACAAAGGGTTTCGAACTCTGCGCAAATTTAGTCTATAAAACCGATAAGGAGGCATAAATGCTTACTTTGGAAATCTCTGCTGTTGGTATTTGTTTAGAGAAACTATTTACAGTTGACTCGGTGGGAGAAAGCATTCCACCCCATCGCGAAGAATAAATACAATATCAGAAAACAAATTGCTGCTTTCTGCCGAGCCTTGGAATGTGAAAGATTAAGTAATGTTAGTAAACATTCTAGTTTTTATAATCACAGTCAAACTTCAGAAGTAGAATTTTCTATCTTAATAAAAGTTAAAATTACCCTGGCTAAATTTAGGATTTGTCTTGTGTCTCGTTTTCAGAATGTTTTAAATCAATTAAATAAGAAATATTTAAAAACTTCAAATGGTATTATGCTGGAGCGAAGAGTTGGAGTGTTATATGAATTACATTGTTATCATTTATAACTGCGAACTGCTTAAATTCTTATTTATTTATTGTTTTATAGATAAATGTAGTTAACACAGGAATTTACTAAGTTTCTGTGTCGGAATAATCTGGAAAATTTCAAATAGCAAACTGACCACTTTCGAATTTTAACCGATATTAAATACGTTTGGTTCGAAATTTGTAACCGATACCATATCTGTTTAATTTCATTCTGTCGTAAAATTAATTCAAGGATTCTTCCGTTTGAAAATCTATGAAGTATTTTATGCATATTATTGTAAAATTATATATCATTAGAAATATGTCGAATCTGGATAAAGAGACAGAACATCTCCCATTTTAAGCTTCAGTTAGCCGCTTTTGCTTCGAGACCACTTAGGGACAAGCCAAAGCTAAGTAGGAAACTTAGTGTTGATTTTGAATTTCGCATTCAAGTTAATTTGAACGGTATTCTGAATACTCAAAAAGAGATGATTTCTGTTGCTGTTAATGTTTCGAGTTTATGTAACCGCCAGCCTGATGTGCGAACAAATAGTTTTTACTAAATCTTTAATATGAATTGTTATCAATGCCGATCCTAAACCGTCAGCCGCCCACGTGGAAATTAAAATTGTTCGCTTTTTATTACAGAAATATACGTTTGATAATCATTTGGCCCCCAACGTGTTGTTCACCATCTTGCCCCGCTAGGATCGGTCCTGGCTGTGGTATATTTAGTTAGAAAGCAGGCGGGACAACAGTCTTTATTGTTATTGAGGTAATTTTGGTAATTTAAAGAAATGAAATAATCGGGTAAATATACATTTAAATTCTTTCTTGTTTCATTTAAAAAACATTTAAAGAAGTTGTGTGGTTAACGCATGTGAATTGGGTGTATAATTTAGACTTTTTTTTTTTTTTTTTTTTTTTTTTCCGAAGAAGGAGAAGTTATGCTTGAGGATTTAAAATGTCAACATTTTTAAAAACTGAAGGCAGAATCTTTTTGCATTCTTTCTATAGTCTAATACTCTAAAATAGGAACTTCAAGGTTATTTTCCGCAGCTCGATTTGATCCCTAACCATGGGAACAACAGCTGCGGGAAAAAAATTGTGTCGCTTAATTTTTTTACCTCATTTCATTTCTGTTCAGCAAGTTTGGATACTGCACTAAAACAAAATTACGCAGTAGAAAGATAAATTATTGTGGCAGTCCAAACTAATTGGCAAGTATCATCATCAGCTGATTCTTGAAGGAAAATGCTTAATCCAAAATCTTATTCTTTTCATTACATAAGAATATTTAAAATTAATGTATAAAATGGCACATTGGGTTTGGTAGCACTATATACAAAAGCCGTCAATAAATGTTATGAATTAGAAGTGTTGCCGTTGGGTTTTAATTTTTTAATACAAGATAACTGGAATGCAATGTTAATAACATTTGCAGAATGATAAATTTACATATTTTGATTTTACTTAACAGGCTTGTATACTTTAAATATGCGTTGATATCGGAAAGACGAAATCATTAATAGTTTTTCAGCTATAAACAATAATTCATTTTTTAAAACAAGATCAAATAAAAAATGGGCTCTGTTTCTAGAATTCTAAATAATTAATTTTAAAGCAGAAGTTCTTTCAAATGCCCGCGAACAAATCTGACAAAACACGCGAATGAAGACTAACCTTGAACTACAGCCTCAAATGACGTAGAGAAAATAAATGCCATGTAGTTAGTTACGTTATTGAAGTTTTGACACTCATTACTATCGCGAATGGGAGGGCTGCCAACGTCCTTGAAATGCCTATTTTAAAGTAGCAGATTGTAATATAGGCTTGATCAAAAATGTATAAATTATTGTTGTACGTATGTGTAACTACTTGCTTTTTCTTTAAATTAATGTATGTGTTTAATTACATTAATTCTGTAAATTAACGTAATTAAAAATTTGTCAGTTTTGTATTTTGTATCGATGTGAAATCATAATAATTTGTTTAATTTTTTTTACAAATTAATGTATATTTGTTTTATATTTTTATAAATTATTGCATATTTGTTTTTACATTTTTATATTGCTAAAAATGATATATACACTTGCACTGCATTTATGCACTTGTTTTATTATATGATTACTTCAGTTCGGAGGTAATCATGTTGCCCTTGGTGGGTTGCGCGTAGCCCACGAGTTCTTTTTCTTAGTCTTGCAGCAAAGTTAACAGATTTTACAATATATTAATTACAATAAGAACAATAATTATTGACCTCCCGCCTTTTTGATTCATATATTAGATATTTTCCTTCTGTTTTATTATAGCATACTGTGCACTTACACAGCATATAAATAAAGTCAAGAAAAAGACGGGCATTAACTTTCGGCAATTTGGTGCTGCGAGAAAATTGTACGGGAATAGGAGATTTTTAGCAAGAAAATGGCATTCGTGTTTAGAAGTACTTACATGTGTTGATGCACTCTTTCCATTACGAAAGCGGTAAAATTGTCGCAAAGAACCAACTGTTAGGTAACCATCGCGTACTTGTCGAAAACGTCAACAGCACTGAAAGAAAGAAGGAAAAAAAAAGAAAATATGATTATTTGCTGCTTTTCACGGGTACTTGCGGTATAATAATTAACTTGTATTGTATTTGAAGGATTAAAATTAAAGAATTAAAAAATATATATTCCCCATTTCACCGGAAAATATATTTATTCAAATTGGCGTTTTGAATTTTTGGATGTATAGTTTTGTATTTGGTCTCGTCATCGTTCGCTCTCCAAAATTTTTTTTCGTATAAAATGGTGTCTGAGAATGGAACTGTGTATAATAATGTTTCGATGCCTGCCATAAACGTCGTGAAACTCACAGCATACAGGAATAGAAGGAGAGTAGTAATTAGTTAATGTAGATGCAGGATTATGCACATATATTTTCATTGAAAATACCGCCACACTGCTCTAACATAAGGTTCGAAATCAAAAACCATTGAAATAAACAAACAAACAAACAAACAAAACAAAACAAAATCTAAGATTTTTTTTAACCATCTCATGTTTAGTTGTAAAATAATTTCTAAGAATTCTAAACTGCCACTTTTTTTTTTTTTTTTACTTTTTTATTTTTGACTTTGAAAATTACTGTTATTTCGTGTATTTAAATTCGAAAATATATATAAAAAAAATATTTTTTTTTTTAAATTTGATTACGGCAGAATACACAAGGGCTATTTGCCTAAGGGGAGGGCTTTCTAAGGGAAACTGGCTATCATCCACACTACATGTGATAAAAACCATGAAAACGCCTAAGCAGCCAGCCGGGTTGCCGGGAATCGAACTCACGTCGAACTACCGGTGTTTAACGACTTTACCGCCCGGCCGCTGGTGGGTGCGTAAGGCATTAGTATTGTTGAAATTGCTGATTGTTCAACTGATGCTAATTTCAAATAATTGTAACCGTTAAAATACCTGTATTTTACGATATATTCCTAAAGATTACCTCCCCTCTTCTCCGCAAAAAAATTCCAACCCTTTCTGCAAACTCTCATTTTAAATTGGTTATATGTGTAATGATTTAGCTACATAACTTCAGGATTCGAAAAACAGTTGCGTGGATACTTAAGATGAGAAAACGGAAAAGAAAAGCTTTTCAGACGTGGCCACTGATTTGAAGACATAATTCTATTTTCCTAATAGAGCAAGCCATGATACGCATAAACAGATTCACAACCATCATTTATGGGTGCGATATGCACCCCACAATTTTGTACATCTTCTTAGACAATGGACGAAACGGAAAGTAAACTCTGCATGGCTAACAGCAAGATGAAAAAGGGGGAAGAAAAAAGAGGCGACCAAGAAGGGGCGACAGACGAAGAGCGAGATTGCGCAGCAAACGCCTTTTATACCAAAGTATGATTTCATTAAACAGATTACATTTCGAATCACATTACAAGTATGCTTACTTTAAGCGAATTCCATTTCAAATGCATAACAGATTAATAAGTCTGATGCTGATTTAAGATTTCATCGCCTTTCAGGAAAAATTTCTCAATAGAGATCAGATGACGTATCACTTTTCAAAATTATAGAAAGTAAGGATTGTATTAGAAAAGTTATTGTTTTGCTATTTTTAGAATGTGGACGGAAGCGTGCTCAAATTTAAAAGAGGAGTTAAAGGGCTATTGTTAATTTATTATTAGAAAGGTAGATATTTTATATTATATTATATACAGAGCTTAAATTGCGCTGGAACCCACTGGAGCCCGGCTCCGGTACTTCTCAGTTTTCGAGATAAATTATAATTTCTGCCGGAGCGCACCGGAGCCCTAAATAAAAGGGCTTAATTACGTAATTGAACCACAATTTTAGTAGATAAAGTTTGTTTTAATAGTAAACATGCCTTAAAAGTCAATTCTAACTTTTGAATGCAAACCTGTCTTTCCCTCGCACTCAAGAACACAAAGGTTGAGATTTCAAGGGAAAAAAAAGCTTTCCAATCATATGCCCAAAGGCTTATTCTCCAGAATGTGTAATGAATTTATGAGAGCGGGCAAATTTTGTGTTCCTCAAAGTACTAAAGCGATACTCTGGTCATGCACGTTCCACGACAGTGACTTCCTATTGCAGAGCTCCTGCACTATTACAGAATTATGTAACCAAACGATGTGACCACTGCTGTCCCTTGTATAGAAAAGTCTTGCGTCTATTCTCAAGTTATTACCTAACCGTATTCAGGAAGAATTTCTGCTTGACGGCTAGAATATATCAACAGGGCATCGCGATCAGAAAGTCTTCCACTTTTCCTTCTTTATTTCTAAAGCTACACTTTTCAGTTAACGTTTCATTCCATATTCTCATATTGTTTCTAGAATTCTCACTATTGTCTTTAATAGAGCTTTAATCGTTTTATATTTTTTCGTTGTTGTGCTGCAAAAAAACCGTGGTGCCTATCATCCCTTGGAATAGTACATTACACGTGCAATCAGGGCTTAAATTTAAATGGAGATTGACTGAACTGCTTCTTAGCTTCTAAGTGGAATTGTAATTCCAGCCAGTACTCCAAATAAGACAAGGTTCAAATTTTTTTTTATTTAACTATTAAAAATTAATTTAACAATTTTTTATATTTCTCTTAATTTAAATTTAATGATTTAATTGTTTTAATTTTTAGCTATTTTTGTATTTCGTTCCTCACAGTCTTCCATCGAGCTCCGGTACTTCTAATTTTAGAAATTAAGCCCTGATTATATATATGTATGAAATGACAGAACACTTTTGGAGGCAGAAATAAGAGCCCTGAGACGCAGATGCGTAAAAATACTAATTGCGTAGATACTTGATGCTTAAACCATCCATCCATTTTGAAGAATAAGCAGTCGAGCCGGATTAAATTCCTTTTTTATTTAAATTCTCATTTTGCGACCACAATTCACTTGGCACTCTACTCGTGCCTATTAAGAAACATTTAAAATTTTGATATTATTGCCATAGAAGCGAATATAGTAGCACACACATGATTGCAGACAGGCATCTGGCCAAGAGGAAAGCACAAGCAAAAGTGACGCATCAGTTCGTAGAAAGAAGGGAGGGAGTCAAAAGTTTCAGTTTTTAGTTTTGGTTTACAAGTCGGTGATTGGTCAAGAGGCATCTGTATGAAGGGTTACGTAAGATCGCATGATTAATTTCAATGGCGCAGTTTAGACTTAAGCGCTATTTTTAGGACAGAGCCATGAAGTTTCCAAATGAAATAAGAAATAAAAGAAGTTATAGTGAATTAAATTTAGAAGTTTGCTTTCATATTTTTTTATCTTATATATATATATAATTTATTTACTAAAGAAATATTGATTATATTATCTCCTAAGATTAATTTTAGTAGAATTATCTTAAAAGAGTGAATCCATACTTAGTAAGTTCAATTTCGAAAATTGTTTTAAAGTAACTTGAATGTAAATTGTTAAAAATGTTTAACGGGAACTTGAATTAAATCATGCATAACAAACATTCAATTGTAAAAAGAAATAAATTAAAAGCATGTAATTAAATTAAATGCAAGTAATCATTGCCATTGATCGGAAATTAGTTGACTTTTCAAGGGGAACAAACCAACTCCCGTTCAATGAACAATAATTAAGAAATAAATACGAACGTGTTTCGTCCTTTACTCGAGCAATAAGGCGATGCCAACCCTTCTATTCACGGAAATGTTAGGCCTAGCTTGAATTGCCGGTTTGGCATCACCTTATTGCTCGAGTAAAGGACGAAACACCTTCGTATTTATTTCTTAATTATTGTTCATTGAACGGGAGTTGGTTTGTTCCCCTTGAAAAGTCAACTAATTTCCGATCAATGGCAATGATTACTTGCATTTAATTTAATTACATGCTTTTAATTTATTTCTTTTTACAATTGAAATTTTGTTATGCATGATTTAATTCAAGCTCCCGTTAAACATTTTTAACAATTTACATTCAAGTTACTTTAAAAGAATTTTTAAAATTGAACTTACTAAGTATGGATTCACTCTTTTAAGATAATCCTACTAAAATTAATCTTAGGAGATAATATAATCAATATTTCTTTAGTAAATAAATTATTATTAACTTACTTTGCAGCAATTGCGCAAGTAGTAGAATAACTCAATTTCGCACTAAGTGAATTTAAGATCATACAACATATATATATATATATATATATATATATATAATATGTTTAGTTTATATATATGCATATAAAAAAAAACTTTTTTAACATCCTTTAATGGTAAAATTGCTTGTTTTAACGTATCTTTTCCATTCGACGTGTCCAGTTTCAAAGCATATTTTCAGTGACTTTTGCTCCTGATGTTCCTGTGCGTCAAGGACTCACTCAGTTTACGGACTTTTGTTTCTGTTCAACGATAAATTTTCTCTTTACTGTGGTATCTTCAGAAATTCTGGAGCTATCTTTTACATTTTTTCATATTGAACTGAGTATAACTGTTTTTTAGCTCCAAAAGGTCAGATTTTCCTTGTCATCGAGCTGTTTATTTAGATTATCGAGAATAAATCTCTAAGCCGCAACAATATAATTCAAACTCGCTATCTAAAACAAACAAACAGATATTTGCAAATTTTGTAACATTCTTCAGAATGTATGGCAACATTCAAAGCTTCAACCTATAAACCTCTTTTACAATGGCAAACACGTGCTTCGGAAAGGTGCATAAGAAGCATTCGATACCATTGTTTACACAGCATCTGCTTATGCGATATTCCTATCTGAGAGAGAAATCGGGTTTCCCTTTGAAGAGTGTTCTCTCGCTCTGCTTATCTAGCTGACAGCTGTGAGGGAAATGATATCCGAGATATTTTTTTTTATCACGACCAATTATGAGTGAAGAGGCAGCGAAAGAGAAATCTATACGGCTGGAAATGTGAAACTAGCAGTTAACTATCAGAGTTTAGAGGCAAAGTATGCTTTTCCGAGTTGTTCACGTTTAGGCCATAACAGTATAATCCGAACAAAATATGAAATATGGCTTACATTAAATTATGAATGAGTAATTCGCTTTAGCTGGCTTTCGAAATTTAAGAAACAACTGAAACGTGCCAAGAGTTTTCTGTGAAGGAAATTGAAAAACTACTTCCTCTTGAAGTTTAGCAGTGCTAAAATAACTGCTGAAGATAATAAATGGCATTAGAAATTCTTTCATTAATTATACTGTTAGTGTAAATGCATATAAAAATTATCAGTCCCATACAAAGGGTTATTACAAAAAAAAAAGTATGCAGTTTCAATTATTTATGTAAAATGCTCTATCGAGTCAAAACCTGCTATAGCGAATCCGGTTTTTAACGAAGCCCTGTTCGTATAACGAACGAACGTTTCGGCACTGTCCAGTTCCAAATTTAGTAATTGCACGTAATAACTGCAGTTAAAGCTTAATGCGATTTTTTATTAGAATTATTAATCATTTCTTTCGCGAGATGTGATAATGCTAATCAGTCCTTTTTTTTTTTTTTTTTTTTTTTTTTTTTGTGATTTTTCAATCAATTTTTATACTACTTTGTGAGATTATCCATTTTTTCTTCATCAGATTCGACACAGCAAACCAACTTTTGGTCCCTGGAAGTTTGTTATAGCGGACTTCGACTGTATATGAAAATGAACCTTTATAGGTATACGCAGGGAGGCCTGAAAGTTTTTTCCAAACGTTCTGTAAGGTGACGTAAGCCAGTAATCTCAAACTCAAATTCCATGCGGACTGAATATTCGATTTGGAAGCAACTGACGGACCAAAACAATTTTTAACAAAATTTAGAAACATTTTTAATAAAAAATTTAAATTAAACGAAATTTTAAATTTAGCTTAATATTTATCAAAACATATGTAAACGAAAATAAATTCAAATTTGTATTTATTTTCTATCTGAAGTCTAACGGTTAGTACTTATAAGAAATTTCTCTTGCTGATAATTTGTAATTGAAACGTACTGACAATTAAATGTTAAATTTTAGATTTACATCTATTTCACGTAATTCCAATACGAATTAATTTAACCTTAGCCGAAAAACCGGAAATTTCAGTATACTAAAGCGCCAAGAACTGCTGGCTAGCGAACTAAATACACTCATAGCTCATGGGGCAATCTTGGAGGACTGGTGCAGCGTACTAAAACATGCATTTTTTTATAGGAATGTAGGGTCTAAAATGACGGGTTAAGGCAGGAACGAAAAAAAAAAAAAAAAAAAAAAAAAAACGACACGAGAGGAAAATGTGTTTATGTGCAAAATCAACGCAAAGTGCTTCTTTGTAGCAATACAGTATTCACAATAAATGTTAAAAATCGCAACCACCAGCTTGTTAACGTCGCAGTTACCAGTTAATACATACTTGGTAACGTCGCAGAAGGGATTGACGAACATTTTGAAAAACGACAGGCATTTCGCGCATGCTAGCAGCCGCAATGGATAGTCGTGCAACAAGTTCCTGCAGTGAGTCTCGTAAATGATGCTCTTCAGATGACCCCATAAAAAAAAATCCAAGCTGAATAAATCTGGCGAACGGGGTGGCCATCGAACAGGTCCACCACAGCCAATGCATCGGCCCGGAAATCTCCCATCCAAGTAATTGCGGACCCGGACGTGTTTATGGGCTGTGCATCATCATGATGAAACCACATGCGATCACGAACGACAGCCGGAACATCCTGCCGCAATTCCGGTAACACCTCTTGCAGAAAAATATGATGACATAAGCCATTTGTACGTGCAGCTAAGAGGTATGGGTCTATGAGGTAATCGTTAACAATACCCGCCCACACATTCACGGAGAAGTGCGTTTGGAATGCATGTGGACGTGTGCCGTGTGGATTATGAGTTGCCCACACGTGCATGTTGTGGCTATTGAAGATGCCGTCCTGTGAGAAAGTTGTCTCGTCCTTGAATAGCACATCCGATGGGAAATCCGCCTGCTCCGCACACTGTTGGAAGAACCAATGACAAAAATGAACTCAGAGGTTAATATGTTTCTTGCAAGGCTTGGACTCTCTGCAAATGGTATGGGTGCAAACCATTTTCATGTAATACTCTCCAAACGGTGCTGCAAACGACGTGCAATAGCTCTTGTACTTCTCTGAGGTGATTCATGCACAATGTTCAAGATGGATTCTTCAATGCGATGTTGTCGTGCATTTCTTCTTCCACTCCTAGTGTCAGAGGTGACTTCAAATAAACCGTTTTCACACAGAGACCGATGCAACCTCTCGAGCATTTTGTGCTTTGGCATACCGCCTGTTCGGAAACCGTTCCTGGTACAACCGTAGCGCTACTCTGCCATTCCCATAAGCAGCACCATACATGCTTCGGATCGTGGTTTCCCGGCTCACTACCGCCCTCTACCGCTGCATTGCCAGCTAATCACAGCTGTAGTTCCTATTACTGTTAGTGTTCCCTTTTTTGAACATTTATTGTGAACATTGTATTGCTGCAAAGAAGCACTTTGCGTTGTTTTGTACCTAAACACATTTTCCTCTCGTGTCGTTTTTTTGCGTTCCTGCCTTAACCCGTCACTTTAGACCCTACATTCCTATACAAAAAATGCATGTTTTAGTACGCTACACCACCCCTCCAAGTTTGTCCCATGATCTACGAAACACCCTGTATACTAACTATATCAAGGTGGAAAATTCTGCCATCTTTTCCCAGTCACGTGGACTGCCGTACATGCATGCAGTGATATAAGCCAAGTCCCAACCTAGTCATTCGTATTTTCCTCAATAGACCATCGCGCCCATAAGCACAATTC
Source organism: Stegodyphus dumicola (assembly GCF_044657685.1). Taxonomy (NCBI): domain Eukaryota; kingdom Metazoa; phylum Arthropoda; class Arachnida; order Araneae; family Eresidae; genus Stegodyphus; species Stegodyphus dumicola. Next base: position 80,907,641 of record NC_140768.1, on the reverse strand, counting down.
ATATCCTTACGTCTTTAAAACTGTAAGCACTGTGCTTGCAACAAATACATAACTGAAATGAATTCGCGGGTCTCATAAAATTACTTCAGTGCAGCGAGTTTGAAACCATTGATGTAAGCTATCGCCCTATATGACAAGATCTCATAAAGTAAGTGAAACATAGATTTCTGTAGTAGATGAAGCACGTTATATTTCTAATATCAGTAAAATGGAATTCATTCCCATGGATGGTTCAGTGCAAATTTCAAACAAGTTGCAGTAAAATTACATCGAAGCAAAAAAGTCTTTCCACGATTGGTACACTTAAAAATTTAAAAGTATGAACTGTTTTGTTGAAATAGAAAAGTCCTACATACGGCCCAGCATATCTGAAGAAAATCTGCATACATTCAATAAAATTCAATGCAACCAAAAGTTAATAGAAATTTTGAACTTAAGATTCCATAGGCAAAAGTAGTGAAAGCGGCTGAAATTCGCTGATTGCAAATTCGCCCGGTGACAGACGATAATGGATTATCTTACTGAAAAGAATAGCGAGTAAAAAAGCTTTATATCTGTAATATATCTGCATATACCTTTTGGCGTCTCATCGCGATATTTTTCATTGTGTTTTTTCCCCTTAGTTATTGAAACTGCATAATTTTTTGTAATAACTTTCTATTATAAATTATATTAAAAAATGTGTTATTAATAAAATAAAATAAAGATTGAATCATAGACGAAGTGATACAAATGAATAAAGATTGAATCAGGCTATTTTATAAGAAGTAACCTAATTTAAAGAACATAGATATGATGTTACTTCTGCGCAGCACTTTCCCGCTCTATAAAAACAACGTTCAGTTAATATCTTGATGTATTATATTGTTTTCTCTTTGTTTGTGGGTATATATATGTGTGTGTGTGTGTGTGTATGTGCCTATGTGTATGTTTATAATATAGATAAGAAATAAGGAATTTAGAACCTACTCCACAAATGACACGAAAGAAATAAAATTCAAAATTCCCAATAAATATGCAAAAATTAGACAATATTACTAAACCGGAAGAATTATAGATATGAGATATACAATAATTACAAAATATATATAGGAAAAGGAAATGCAATCAAAATCCGATTCAGCGTTATCAAGGGGAGGTAGATCAGATTTAACTGAACCCTTTTTTCCCTTTTCTCCAGGAAAACCACAATGTTTCCGTTAATCCAAAATTACCTGATGAACCATTCTAAATTATTTAATTATAATAGTTCATCCGAAAATTTTGAATTCCTTCCCGAAGCAGGTGAAATCCTTTAATAAAATATACAAAAACACATCCATATGTAAAAAATTCCAATATCAAATAAAGTAACAGAAATTAATTAGCCTCTTCTTACTATATATATTGAATTAATGAACAGAAATTCATTTAAATCGAAATTTCATACTTCTGAGTTGCTTCATTTAGATACCCTCTACTACTAAATTTATATAAGGAGATAATATAATCAATATTACTTTAGTAAATAAATTATTATATATATATGTAAGAAAAATAAAGAATATGTAAAAGATTAAATTAGCAACGTAAATTTCCCTTCTCAATTATAAAAATAGTAACCTCTTTCTGCACTGCGTCATTTCTAGATTAAACCATGTTATATGACTCTTACATAATCCTGAAGATGTAAATGAAACAATAATAATTTTACAGAAATAAAAACTATCGAATAAAAATGCATTGAAAACCAAAACTAACTCAGTCTGAATAATTTTGATTGTCACATTAGCGTGTTTCTCTTCTAGTCTAACTCAGTCTGAATTAAGATTTCACCTTGAACATAACGCACTTGCTGTCTACGATTTAGCCTGGCTGGACTGCTGTCTGTCTGCTCCTTCTATCTTACTGCAAAATTATCTAAAAATGTAAGCTTTTTGGAATAGGCACAATTAATGTGCCATCTTGTTTGTGGCCGCAACATGTTTGCTGAAATAAAATGAAGATTTAATCAGCCTTTGTCTCCAATTTAATATCATTATGGATCAACACTTCTACGCCATCAAAAATTCTGCTCGTCATTACTTCTAAGTTTAATTTCGGTGTTCTCAGTATTATTTTTTAAAAAATCTGGTATTCACAGTATTGATCAAAAGAAATGAAAGAGCAGGCAAGATTAATTATTCCTTAATATTTTTTCACACTGTAAAAAAAGAAGGGAAAAATGTATTTATTACAAGCCGACAAAAATGCTTAGTTTTAGCGTCTTTTACTGGATGAATGGAGTGTCTGCTACAGCTGCAGACCTTGTATGCTGTAGACCTTTCGCAGGAAATGTTCCTCAAATAGATCGTTAAAAAAAAGTACCAAACAATCCTGACAATGTCATTACGGAGTTGCGGGTACCTCATATGGGGTGCTTCCTGTCATGGGGGTGAACCCAGTTCCTCTCTGTTGTCAAAAGAAAACCGACAATTTCATTTTATTACAACTAACAACAGCTGCTGCTCTCTAACCTTCACCGTTAGTGCAATGCGCAGGCAAAAAAATTCCCTTCTGAACTGTAAATCTTTCACATCGTACTAATTAGGTGAATTTATGGTAAAATTAAATGCCCCATTTAGCGAATTATTTGTCTACGAATCTTCTGTCTTCGTACAGCTGGAAACGTAAATATATTTAGGTTCACGTTTTGGCAAGAAAAGTAACTGATTGTTGGCACGCCTTCTTTTTGTAATATTCTTATAACTTATGTTTCCTTCATCGAGGCCAAAATTGGTATCATTGTTTTGATTTAATTAATATTATTTTTTATTATTAAAATTTATTTCTCTTTATTTCAAGGCAGGAGATTGCCAGTTATATGGACCTACTGTCCATTTGGATATTAGAAAAATCCGGATAAATCGGATTATATTTTTCTGTGCACCAAATGCATATTTACTGTAATGCAAATGATTAATTTGATAATTATGCATGCAATAATTACACAATGCGAGTAATAAGTGTTGCATTTTGTACTAAAGAAATAAATCGCACTTTATGCACTTAAATAAAAAAACTCATAGAAAACGAGCATAATATATACCAAAAGGCTAATATGCCTGCAGTTACATAGTATATAGTAAAATAAAACTCCCTTGCGTGGAAAAGAAACTGACTTAAATCCCCAGTTTGTTTAATCTATTTTTATGAGAGAAAATTTACTTTTATGCAATGACTTAGTAAAGCAAAGATCTAATGTATGCCTTTTCAATAATGTTTACAGACTGCATGTAAAAACATGTTTTCTTGTTCTCTGAAAATTAAATAAAATGTGTCTAGAGCGGTAGTTTTATCGCAATCTAATTAAACATCAAGTAATTCCTTTTTCGAAGGTACACATTGCCCTTGCTGGAGTACTAAGGCGACAAAACCAACGTAATTTCCCAAAAGTACCAGTTTCCAATTCACGTACACACTCCGCATTTGCCCCTATGTTCGATCCACAGGCTCTTTTGAGGTTAAGGATGCTAGGGATCAGTATAACCCTTATAATTTCCGTTGCTTTCTTCCAATTAGATACCCAAGTAGATAACATAGGTCTCTGAAGACTTCGTTAAAGTTAAATTCTCATTTTAATTGCCTGATAATTTTCGACGCATTAAAAGAGACAGAGCGAGATGTTTCTCTTGCGCGTTCACCACATATTCCAGCGATAAACGGGCAGTTTGAAAGATTCGTTTGATGTCTAATGAGAAATGAATCGAACAGAATTATTTTATTTCCTCATACATAGAGGTTAAAAGAAAATGGGGGGAAAATAGTGTTTAACTTTCTTTGAATTATTTTGATTACTCTTTTCTCCTATGATCTAGTGTATTGATTTCTGTCTGCTTCGGCAAAATTACAATTCCCCCCCTCTTTACTTGAGCTATTGTTATAAACTGACTGTAGCTTTTAAAAGAGCGTTTAGGTAATGGATTTAGTTGAGCTTATACAATTTATTATTCGTTTTTGCATTTAATAATCAAACGCTAAATATATTGTATTAGAAACTCTTTCCGTTATTACATTAATGGGTCAAACGTGTATAAAAACTACTAGTTAAATATATCGTAAATTATATCAAATAGATGCATTATTCAAAAGTAAAATATAATGATGCCCCTGTAACCGCTAATTTAATATCTGTCGTTTCACTTATTCGCAGTTCAGAGCATCAGAAGGAAATAAAATTTAGTAAACTGTAAGTTTTAAATCCAAAAACGGTGACAATAGTCTTTAACATAGCAGAAATATACCAACTCAACCCCCATCCTGCAACAGAACCCTTCTATTAGTTAATGAAAAGCTCTCAAACTCGAGCTTATTTTGAACTTTTTGTCATAAATATTCCACCTATCCCTGGTCAGAGATTACCTGACTTGTCTTTATTATTAATTCATATTTCTTATTTTTAAGCTTCCTTTCATTTCTGCTTCTAGAATTCAGCGTATTCTCATTAGTAGCATATTATTGCAGCTCTCGTGCTTTTATATTTATAAAATTTTTATTTATTAAAGTAACGGTTCCAAAGCTTTAGAGTTCAGAGATGTTGCAAAAGTTTTGAAACAACTAGAATCTATTACTTTAAAAAATACATTTCAAGGCCTTTCTGACTCTCTCCCACTTGCGATCGTAAGCCGTGTCATCATCATCGCACAGTAGTTATTTTCCCCACCTCATCTGAGACTATGATGCAAGTCAGCCTTCATTATTTTCACGAAGGGAAACACGCTAAATTGAAGGAATGAAGTGGAAAAAAACAAGTAGTGGACTTGAACTAATTAGTGCAGTGTTTCTCAACCGCCGATCCGCAAGAAATATTAGCCGGCCCGCGAAATATCCAGCTAGCTATCCAAAACTCAAAGTGTCATCGGCCGATAACCGATATTATAATGATTTATTACAGATATTGCATTACAATAACAACAGTTTACTAGTTTAGAAAATAATATGATCGATGATGAAAAATATAACAAACTGGCAACTATGTACCTAATCGTCTTTCATAAACTGCCGTGCCGTACACTTAGTACACCAGTTAGTGTGTAAGGATCCTAAGTTTTACTAACGTTTATTTTATTTTAAAACTGTACTATCACTTCTTATTTTCTACTTCCGGCCAGAATTAAATGCTTTAACTTGTTTATGCAAATTGTCTTGCTAACGCCCAAGTTGTGGCTTTTTGCCAAGCGGGAGAGAGAAGGAGTTTTAGGAAGCAAGCCGCTTGCCACTGAAGTTTTACGAGTTTTCACTCGGTTGCTGGTTGCCTTTAAGGCCAGAGGTTTAGCCCTCTTGATATTTGCAAACGTATTGTAGTTTCAGCAGCTCGGCGTACTCCATACGTACCCTTTTTAAAAAAAGGCCAGTCTTAGTGCTAGGCATTTGCATACTAATTCAAAGTTAGCTTTTAGTTAGAGTTTTAGTTAGTAGTTTCATATTCTTACGTTCAGACCACAAGTGGTTGGTCTGTGTATTCCGAAGTGCCTGTAAAGTATTGAAAATAAAGGGTTTCGTATACCCTTCCTGCTTGTGTCGTCTGTTATACACAAATTTTGAACATAGCTTGAGTAAGCCCCCTGTTCTTATTCAGGGCATTCCATGTTTCCAAAGCAAATCAAGAGAAATAAAAGTTCTGACAATGGCCCCCGAAGAAGAAGAACAACCATGGCCGAGTTTCAAGAACAAGTTTGAGGTTCCTGCAGCAGCGGCTCAGAATCCAGAAATGCCAGCTGCCGCCCTGGAAGGATTTGGTTATATCGTCCAGACCATGTGTGCATCGATGAAACCAGCAGCAAGCTTTGATGGAAACTCACCGGTGACCAATTTTTTGGAAACATTGGATGACCACTTCATGCTATATCCAGTCCATGAGTTCCAGAAAGTCACCTTAGCTACCAGCGCTTTGAGAGGCCAAGCGCTCAATTGGTTCAAATGTATAGGAAGAAACATCTTGAGTCAAGTGGGAAGTCCCACTTACACTTACGAAAATTTCAAGACCGCCTTAGTAAAAGCCTTCCCTGTCGTAAGAAATCGTGCCAAATTTGAGGCAGAACTCTTCAGTATATACCAGCAACGAATTGCAAATCTCTCAAACTTTATTTTAAGAAAAATACACGTCTTTAAACTCTTGTATGGAAGCCGGCCGGATCCTGAAATAATCCAAATAATTTTGCCTAGGTTACTTCCCCAAGTACAAGAGTTTATTGAATTAAGGAATCCGACGACATTGGAAAAGTTATTTGAGCTCGCAATCCAGTTTGAAAGTAGAAGAACGGCGGATATTGAAAGAAGACGCCAGCACGAGCAACGAAGCTAATTTGGTGCGCCAAGACCACAGCAAAGGCAAGAGCACGGCTACGGAAGCAAGTCGAATCAGTGGTCAAAGAATCCCGAGCATCCAAAAACAACCGGCGAACGTCGACAGTTCAAAAATAAACCAGAAAAAAAGTTAAAAGGCCAGCGGAAAAAGAAGGAAGGCATGGAAAAGAAGAAAGAAGATTTAAACTAAAGTGGATTTCTGCTGACGGGAGGGTGAGGAAATCCGAAGGCCAAGAAAATCCCTCTTCTTTCAAGCTCAATACAGTTATTGTAAAAAATTTGATTCTTCCAAAGATTGAAGTTTTGGTGAACAATATTCCAGCCACCGCACTCCTAGATACAGGCGCGCAGTGTTCCTGTGTGGAAGAAGATTTTTTTAGGAAATACTTCCGTAAATATCGAATATATAATTCGGATAATACGACAGTATTAGCTGCTCAGGGGGAACGATGCAAATGCATAGGTAAAATACCACTCTGTATCCGTATATCCGTATTAAGGACGAGCAGGTAAAAATTATGTTTTTTATCGTAAAAAATCTACAAACACATGTAATTTTAGGGATAGATTTTCTTTCAGAGGCCGAAGCAACGCTTGGTTTTAACCAAGCGTCCCTTAAACTGACCATGAAACCAGTGCTCGAAGAAAAAATAGAACCACCCACATTAAAGCTCCACCACCTGCCTACAGGAGAGCAACGAAAAATTCGCCAAGTGGTAAGTGAATTTGCTTCTTTATTTAGTGATATTCCCGGATTTACTCAAGTTACGAACCATGAAATCGACACAGGAGATTCGCTGCCAGTTCGCCACAAGCCGTATCGATATGATAAGACTAAAGAAAAAATTATAGAGTGGCACATTTGAGATATATTAAGTACAAAGATCATAAGTAGTTATGCCATCTCAAGTAGTTATGCCAGCCCGGTTGTGTTATCTAAGAAAAACAATGGTTATCCAGTTACACAACCGAAACGGTGGCGTTTTGCAATTGACTATCGTAAATTAAACACCATTACTAAATATCCGGTATATCCGCTACCTATTATTGAAGAAATTTTAAGGAACATAACGAAATACATGACTACGTTAGACCTAACGACGGGTTATTTTCAAATAGGTGTAAAACCAGAAGATGTGCCTAAGACTGCTTTTATTATTTTAAGTCTGGCACTTATGCGTTCTTGCGTATGCCGTTTGGCCTTTCAGGGGCACCGGCAACATTTCAGCGATGTATGGACATTGTGCTAAGGCCTGTTCTAGGTAAGAACACATTTATATATTTAGACGATATCATTATTACTAGTGATAATTTGGATCAACATATAAAAGATTTGAGAGAGGTGTTTTCATTATTAAATGAGGCCGGTCTAAAAGTTAATGTTGAAAAGTGTAAATTTGAAGCCACTGAATTAAAATACTTAGGATATAAAATATCTCAGAAAGGAATCGAGATGGACGAATCAAAAATAATCGCCATTCAAAGGTAACCGCCGCCAAATACGGCGAAGAAGCTGTCTCCTTTTCTAGGACTTTGTTCATATTATAGATCCTTTATAAAAGACTTTGCAACTATTGCTGAACCATTGTTAAAATTAAAAAGGAAAGATTCTCGTGGACGGCCGAAACCAATAGTGCGTTTGAAAAATTAAAACAAGCGTTAACGCAAGCCCCTGTTTTGAAATTTCCTGAGAACGATGAGAAGTTAGAAATTTCAGCGGATGCTTCGGACTATGCGGTAGAAGCAGTACTTTCCCAAAATCAGCAGCCCGTGGCATTTTTTAGTAGAACTTTAAATGAAACTCAAAGAAATTATTCCGCGACTGAGAGAGAGGCACTTGCAGTTCTGTTAGCAGTGCAGAAGTTCCGAGTCTATTTTGAAAGTGCGCCAGTAACAGTGTATTCTGATCATGCGACGGTAACTAGATTATACTCAGGGAAAAACTTATCCCCAAGGTTAATAATATGGGCACTCAAGTTACAGAAGTATAATTTGGTAATCAAACACAACCCCGGAAGGAAAATATCGTAGCTGATGCTCTATCCAGAATAAAAATAGATGAAGAAGGTAATACTGTAAAGGTGGCAATGCTCACAGCATATACGATACATTCCCGAGAAATTGTAATAACCGAACTGGGTAAGGATCCGGAATTAAAAAATATTTATGATTATTTAAAAGATCCTGAAAATTTTAGCCACCAAGATATTGTGGCGATAAGAAATAGGGCGGCCCATTACGAACTAATACATGGTCTATTATTTTATACAAAAACTACGAATTCCAACAACGAATTTCGACCTGTTATCCCAGCTAGTCTTAAATTAAATATACTGCAGGAGTTGCACGATTCGCTTTTGGCATCTCATGATGGTATTCGAAAAACCATCCAACGCGTATGCGAAGCAGTTTATTTTCCTGAACTGCAAAAGTTAACAAGGGCGTATGTCCAGTTCTGCCCAACATGTCAAGCAGTTAATTATGTTAATTTCCGCCCGGCCGGGTTTCTAAATAGCATTAAATCAGTGTTTCCAAATGAAATAATTGGCATCGATTTATTGGTCCCTTTCTCGAAAAGTCAGTTAAATAAAAGTCGGTATCTCCTTGTTTTGGTTGACCATTTTAGTAAGTGGGCCGAAATTGTTCCCTTAAAACGAGCCTCTGCGAAAGTAGTTACTGATTCTATTTTAAATAAATATATTTTAAAATACGGGGCGCCCCTAAAAGTTATATTGGATAATGGTCCTCAATTTGTAAGTAATATATTTGAAGACATGTGCCAAAAACTAGGCATACGTCATTTAAAAATGGTCTTGTATGGGCCGCAATCAAATATAGCGGAACGGGTCAATAGAAATATAGTGAAAATTTTTCTTAGTTATGTTAAAAAGTTTCATAAAAGCTGGGATAACTATGTCAATGAATTAGCTTTCGCCCTTAGGACCGCCAAACATGACACGACGGGAAAAACTCCTGCTGAGTTATTTTTAGGCAGAAAGATTATAACGCCGTTAGATAGATTATTTTATGTGCAACAAAGAGCCCCTGAATTTCAAATGGGCGATATAGAAAAATTAATTAAAGAAGCAAAGAAGAGCACTGAAGTAGCACAAAGAAAACAGAAGTTGTATTATGACATGAAATGACGGGGAGTAACTTATAAAGTAGGGGATGTGAAGTGTTAAAAATTAAGCATTCACTTTCTTCAGCACCAGAAGATAAAATTGCAAAGTTCTATCCACGATTTGAAGGACCTTATGTAATAAAGAAAGTAACTCAGGCTGTAGTGGTGTTAAAAGCCAAGAATAGTGAAACCTGCACCGCAAACATTGACCAAATTAAACCATTCTATAATCGTAATAAAATGCAAATATTTAAAGATCTTTTGCAGGATCCGGCACGGCAGGCAAAATCTCCAGAGGTGGCACAACGACAATCACAAGGGCCAGCACTGAGTAGAGAAGTTTATACGAAAAGAAAGTTCCCCCGTTGGAAAACTGAAGGTAACAAGAAAAAGAAGCCGTTCCACCGACCAGAAAAGAGAGGGCACGACCACCCCCAACATGAAGAAGGGAAATGTTCTACTAATGCAAAGAGAGCCAGGAGAAATGGCAGCAACCATAACACTGCTCCAAAACGAAAGATGTACCCATCGGATAGGAGTCTACGGAGCAAATTTCGACGAATCGACCCAGGAAAATCAGCTGCAGATGCACGGAAGCAGCAAACGTTTGAACAGCCAGCAACTAGATCCAGGCAACAACGGGAGAGAGTTGTCCCGATTCCTCCAAGAACAGCTGCCATCAAGCGTCCGGGAGTACAATCGTGAGTTAGGAAGAAGTTCTTCAAGGGTCATCAAACAGGAAAAAAAAAGAAAGCTCACTGAGGAAGGAACCGAAAGGCGAACCCGCACAAGACGCAGGATAAACCAGACTGTAGTCTTTGCCACTTTCCAGGACTGGGCAGCAAAACGGATGTCAGAATATCACAAAGATAAGTAAAACTTTATGTTACTTTGAAACTTAATTTTTTACTTAATTTTTCGTTTTTACTGCAAGTGGCAGAATTTAAGAAGTTTTACCTCATGTGAGGCCTACCTTTATCGCCAAAAAGGCGAGAAATGAGTTTTATCTATTTTGTTACTATGTTTTTCAACTACTCGCGAGAAAACTAAAATTATTGTATAATAATTGGAATGTGTAAATACTTGAGTATTGTAAAAGCTTTGGTAATCTATGAGAAAGGTACCTTAAGATAATTGTAAAATTATTTTATAAAATTTTATTTAAAAGATTCTGTCAAGAAAAGAAATTTTAGTCTGAAGGACTTCTGAAATGTAGTATTTAAATATAAAAGAATTAGCACTTGCTTGGAAGAAATAGAAGTTAACAAACATTGTACTACTAATGTATGTTTTAAAATGTGTAAAATTTACAGCATGTTATTAGTTCACATCTTACATGTTATTAGTTCACATCGTACATAAGCATGTCCTTATGTACGATGTAAACTGTTATCTTAAAAGTTAAGAAGTACTGTGATATGTTAGAAATAAAAATGTTGCAGTAATGCCAAAATTTTAACTTATTGGTATGACTGAAAAAAAGAGCGCAGTATGGTGAATATGTGCTAAAGGTTGAATGAACGTAGTTAGGCTCTCTGACGCTACACTTCAGATTTAGCCACTTTTTGAGAATAGTACCTCAGGGTTCAGAGATGAATATAAGGTGTATTCTGAGGTCTTGTTATGTTGAATTTTAACACGTTAGTTGTTTGATTGCAGGTGGTAGTGTTGAACACTTGTACATAGACAAGCACGTGTTTGGTGTTTCTCTTTACAACACATATCAGAGAGCACGGGGAGATAATTAAATAATGGCATGAATGAAATAAGAATAGTGTTAAAAGAAAGATATACGTGTTCATGTTACTTACCATTTGATTGTTTAACATTTCATTAAACTAGTTTTCCTTCCAGATCTCTGGAAGGAATCAGATTCAACTAAGAAAAACTCCTCTTTGTAGATGCAGTACAGATGAAAAGTAATTGTCCATGGAATTGATCATGTAAAAACGACTTTTAATTTCTAGATTAGATAGTTTCTAGTGAGGAATGTTTGTAAACGATTGGCCTCGCGTTAGATTTAGAATCTAGAGCTAAAAGTTTTCAACAAAGTCGTTTTAGACCTCAGTTTCAAACTAATTAACTCTGGCGGGAAGTATGTAAGGATCCTAAGTTTTACTAACGTTTATTTTATTTTAAAACTGTACTATCACTTCTTATTTTCTACTTCCGGCCAGAATTAAATGCTTTAACTTGTTTATGCAAATTGTCTTGCTAACGCCCAAGTTGTGGCTTTTTGCCAAGCGGGAGAGAGAAGGAGTTTTAGGAAGCAAGCCGCTTGCCACTGAAGTTTTACGAGTTTTCACTCGGTTGCTGGTTGCCTTTAAGGCCAGAGGTTTAGCCCTCTTGATATTTGCAAACGTATTGTAGTTTCAGCAGCTCGGCGTACTCCATACGTACCCTTTTTAAAAAAAGGCCAGTCTTAGTGCTAGGCATTTGCATACTAATTCAAAGTTAGCTTTTAGTCAGAGTTTTAGTTAGTAGTTTCATATTCTTACGTTCAGACCACAAGTGGTTGGTCTGTGTATTCCGAAGTGCCTGTAAAGTATTGAAAATAAAGGGTTTCGTATACCCTTCCTGCTTGTGTCGTCTGTTATACACAAATTTTGAACATAGCTTGAGTAAGCTACCTGTTCTTATTCAGGGCATTCCATGTTTCCAAAGCAAATCAAGAGAAATAAAAGTCCTGACAAATGTGCTCCTGTCTGCCTTGAATATCGCTAATTACTTGAACGCTGAATATCTATTGTAATGTTTAAGGCCTCTTAGGTTAGGTTTCGCTTTTTATCTTGCTTACATTCTTCTGCACGCTTGGACAACTGAAAACTATTTATCAACGTAAGTTTTTAATAACTTCTGAATTTAATACTGTGCTATAAATACTATTTTTGTAACTTTAGGTAGATTAAAAATCAAAAACCAGGGTGAGTAAGAAGTAAACGAAAGACACATTACTAAATTTCGTGCAAAGAAAGGATTCTCCAAAACCAAGTACGTCGTCCGCCCCTTCGAATACAGATGAAGGTGAATATAGTCCACAATCTGCCCCAAAAAAGAAAAAGCTTTGTAAAGCACTATATCGCTTATTTTGTATCTACCTACGCTGTTTACATTTCGATTCATTGTTGTTTCTGCTAAGGAGATAATATAATCAATATTTCTTTAGTAAATAAGTTTTTAAAAAAAGTAAATATATAATTTATATTGGAAATTTCTTGGAGTTTCAGTTAAGTTTTGGTAGTTTTATTCTCGATGCAATATTTCAAGTAAGTTGAATGTACATATGTAAATTATAACAAATAAAATGCTTTAAAAATTATTGTCTTCATGATTTATTTATGAGAAAAAACTGTGCCAATGGCTCGAATTATTAAACTTACCGGTCCGCGACAACGTACCGAAATATTTTACCGGTCCTTGGAGTAAATCCAGTTGAGAAACACTGAATTAGTGGACTGCTGCATCTGTCGTTACCATGGTTACGACGCAAGCTATGCGGGAAAAGGACTCTGAACTGCCTACTCTAAAATAACAAACTATAGTGTGCTATTGTAGTGATAGGAAACTAGATTATTCTTATTTCCAGCATCCTTTAGAATAGCATGGGCAAGAATTACATATCTTTATTTCCCGTTCATTTTTTGCGAATTACTAGAGTACTAGATTACTTGAAATACTAGAGTATCTAGATTCAAAAACTCATACGTTGGACACATAATATAGTCTAACGTGAAATGTGCTTTAAATTACTTTAATTAATAGTACACTGCGTAATGTATTGTAGTGCACAGAATATTTTTAATGATGGTAATTTCTTACTTGCATAAGTTATCATTTAAACTTGAATCAATTAAACTTGCATGAATTGTATATGTTACAGGAATAGCTTCATGCACCTGCAGTAAAATTTGAAACTTATTACCTGCGGATTGTTTAGGTAAAAATTATTCAAAGTAAATGTATAGTTTCAATTTATTAAGTCGCTCAGCTTGCTACAATGATAGTGTAAAGTACCACTATAATTAGAAAAATTAATTAAAAAGCTTTTCCATAAAGACTCACAATAGTTATTAGAATTTGCAATTTTTCGGCCTGAATAAAGATGTAATATACAGAAAACTACTGAGTAGACGTAATACATAAGAATGAAGTTGCATATGGATGGATATGCATGTTTTTAAATAACATATTAAGGAACGGAAAATATATATATGCAATTTTCAGAAAGGATTTTTAATGTTGATAGCGCTTGGGATTTTATTTAACTGCTTTCGTACGCCTTGATTTTACTTCCTTGTGACGAAACATTACATTTACTAAATCTCAAAATCATATAACTGACCTGTCTCCGATTCTATTGTATGGCTTGTTACTGTTCTTTGGAGCTTTCCATCAAATTTATTTTCTTGAATATCTTATCTTTTCTGTGCATGTGTCATTCCGAGACAAAACACCAAAAGCAGACAAGATAGTAAAATTTTTTGTTAACGTGTAAATAAATGCTGGATTAGATAAGAGCAAGTGACATTTATGCATTTTTCAAGACAGCCAACTTTGATAAGAAACAACTCAAAGTCATTAAAATGACAACGGGCTGAACTACCACTGTAGAAGGGATTGCCAGCGGAACGCTTTATCGATGTTACACCTTTCCTCTTCTCTTGTGTGTTATCTGGAAACGAAAATAACTGCTGACTCGATTAAGATAGAAGTTTCCAGAAAGTGGAAAAGAACATTTGAAATCTTCATTGATTTTTCTCATGAAAATCAGAATCAATATCTTCGAAAAGATTGTTTAGTTAGCTTCGAACGGGAGATTTCTACTTATATATATATAATAGGAAGAAAAAAAATGTAGTGGGCTCGCCAAAAAGTTACCAGGAGCTGTGGCTCCAAGAAATAGTTCAACGCAGCCAAAAAGACTAAAAAAAAAGACTAAAAATAAATCCCCGAAAAAAAATATAATAACAGATTTGCCAATCTCTATGCACTACCAAAATTTCATAAGTCTCCTATTAAATTCAGGTTTATTGCCAACAGTACCAAAAGTTATCTTAAAGAAATAGATTATCTTTTTGCACAAAAACTTCGCTTAATACCTGACCTTATTAATAACTATGATTTTAAGGATCTACATTGCAAATGGAGGACTTCAAGTAACGAGCTTGTTCTAAAAACTATAAATTCACTTAAAATAGACCATATACAATGCTACGACTTCGAAAACCTCTATACTACCTTACCACTTCAAGAAATATATGCAGCTTACTTGCTCTACCGGATATAATTCCGCAAATTTCTACATTCATAAGTACCGAAAAATGGCAACTTTTTCTCTCTAGCGTGCTTTTCAATAATTTTATTCAATTTAACAATAGTATCTTTAAACAAATTCAAGGAATTCCAATGGGAGGTAATTTTTCCTTTTCCAACACATATATCGTAATTTTGATGATATCATAGCCTTTAACAACCACAACAAAATAGAAGTTGCAAATATCTACCCCACTTGCTTAAAACTAAATAATACAAATACGGAGCAACATAATGTAGTCTACCTTGACTTACATATTATTGATTACAATTTTATAAAAGTTTACGACAAGAGAAGAGAATTCACTTTTCTACACTAAAGTTAACCAACTGGAATTCAAATATTTCCAAAAGAATCATCCTAAACACAATTTATTCACAGCTACTTAGAATAAAAAGAATATGCAATACCACAGAACACCTTCAAGAAGAAATACTGTACTTCGTGATAATTTTGAAAAATAACCTAATTCCTCATAAAATAACTAAAAATACCTTAAAAAAAGCTGGCATTAGCCTTACCAATTTTTAGATAATTTGAGTTAGATAATGAAATTTTATACTTAAAGCCCAATGGGACGGTATAAAGTGGATGGCTGATTCAGAGAATCTAATGTAAAAATGTACAGATTATTCTTGTCACTACATTTTCTTTCTTCCAAAAGATTTTGGCACAATACTTTTAATACTATTGTTTTAATAGTTTTAAATTACTTTGATGGACAATTCTACTTTTATTAACTAATCGGGCTTTTTCGTTTTTCATTGTAGCTTGATCGCCCTCTGGCTTGAAGAATTACGACTTTTATTAACAAATGACTTTTTTTCCATTTTACTCTTACTTTTATGGCCATGTTGAGTAATATTTGTTGAATTAGCCATTTTCACATTTAGAAACAGTTTTATTCTTCTAATAACTTGACTGACGCCATTTTGAGTTCTTTCCATGTCTTTTCGAGTCTTTCAACCCCTCTCGCAATCTTCTCGCATTGCTACACAGTGACATTGTTTCACCCGCCTACGTCACACGACGAGAGGGATGGCTTTGAAAGACACAGAGGGGATTGCAACCCCTTTTCAAATTTGCTTCGCGATCAAGAGGACAGCATAGTCACAGGTCTGTTTTTTATGTTTCTTTTTTGTGTGTTTTTTAAATATTTTTTCTTGGTCTTAGCAAGACCCACGGCGTTTGTTTTCATTGGAATTAATTTCAGATTTATAAAATTCATAAAGGTTTAATTCTATAAGCTTGCAGGTCCAGCCCGCACGTTATTGTATAGTTTGACTAATAGCAGACCGCTATTTATTTTATTTTTATTTTAAATTTAGCTGTGCTCGGAGTTGCATTTACATTTTTTTACACCTTAATGTGTCATTTTTTGCGGACGCGTCTGGAAATTGGAGCAGAGAATTGAAGCACCAAAAGATTTTTTGGGACAATTCATAATATTTAAAAAATAATATTTGAAAAATTTTTTCGTCACACAAGAGCTTCAATTGTCTGTTTCGGCGAAATGCGTAATGGTGTTAGCTTGGTTCTACGTCCAACTGAAATTTCCCTTGAAAAGCCAGGTTGGAGGTCGAGTAAGGCTAATTTACCATTTTCCGTTTTGTCATTTTTATAATTTTTGTGTTTTTCATATGTTTTAATTCTGTTTTAACTTGTTCCTTCGATCAGTTTTATATCTGTGTTAACTTTTCACTTATCACATCGATAGGTTTTTACTGTATTTTTTGCCATTCACATGTTTCCAACGATTTATTTTAACAGTTTTTTATATTCTGCATTTTATTTCGCGTGTAGGCTAAAAATTTTTTCACCCTTCAATGTTATTATTTTCAAAAATACTGCGTTGAACTATTTCTTGGAGCCACAGCTCCTGGTAACTTTTTGGCGAGCTCACTACATTTTTTTTTCTTCCTATTATTTCATAATTTTTGCAGCATATTGCGCAAAAAATTTTTAAGACCAAATATGTCTTACAGCACTGTACTTCTTAGCTTTTCAATTATATATATATAAATTGTGGTAAGCTCGCCTAAAAGTTACCAGGAGCTGTTGCTCCAAAAAGTTCAACACGTTTTAAAAAAATTAATACATATGAAAATCAAACCATTAAACATGTAAAACATTAAAAAGACAGAATCAGATAAAAAAGTAAGCGGAAAATGGTAAATTAGCCTAACTCGACTTCCAAACTGGCTTTTCAAGGGAAATTTAATTTGTTTGAACGTCGAATCAAGCTAACCCCATTACGCGTTTCGCCGAAACAGACAACTGAATAAAATTTTCCAAAACACTTTGTCTAAATTAAAAAATTTCTGTAGCGAAAAAGTTTCAATTATCTGTTTCGGCGAAACGCGTAATGGGGTTAGCTTGATTCGACGTTCAAACAAATTAAATTTCCCTTGAAAAGCCAGTTTGGAAGTCGAGTTAGGGTAATTTACCATTTTCCGCTTACTTTTTTATCTGAATCTGTCTTTTTAATGTTTTACATGTTTAATGGTTTGATTTTCATATGTATTAATTTTTTTAAAACGTGTTGAACTTTTTGGAGCAACAGCTCCTGGTAACTTTTAGGCGAGCTTACTACAATTTTTATATTTTACTTATTTTGCAGCATATTGCGCAAAATGTTTTCTAGACCAAATTGGTTTTTCAAAATTATAATTACTATCTTGCTTGATATATATATATATATATATATATATGTTAATTAACTTAATACACAATATGTTTATACACAGCAGAATCCAACAAGCTGCATAAGCACAAATGATGAATGAAACGTTATATAATGAAGGAAAAAAAGTGTTGCAAATATGCAAAAACATTGCACATACAATTTTACGCGTTATTCGCAGTTTCATTCGATAGTTTAATGATGCAGTAATTCCCAGATTTAGTGATAATATGATTTTCAAAGAGCAAGGACAAAAATTAACGTTCATATCACTCATTCCTTTAATTTTTGAAAATTTTATTATTAAAGTTTTTTAAATAAAAATAAATTAGGAAGGGGAAGATAAAAAGAAAGGAAAAAAGGGGGAAGAAAGGAGAGAAAAAACAAAAAAACTATCTAAAGGCTCCTAAAGTTATTTAACGCAATGAACCATACCTGTAATGAGTTATAAAGCTTAGTATTAGTCCTGTATTTTTTAACAAGTTCCGAGAAAGCTGCCAGACAATAATTACGGCAGTAAATATTAATATTCGTTCACCTGTCGTCTGCCTCTAGAAAGAAGTTTATCCGGCCTTTTTAGCCGAAAGGAGCGTTAGCTCAGAAGGCCTAATTGCGTTTTGGCATTTTGCGTCGATTCACTTTCTGCGTTGATTCACTTTTTCAAACAATTGCCACCAAATATTAGAGCCCTGTATTATATTTAAAGAAATTAAATAATGAAGAATCTGCATATGTATATTTCTCGCATTGTGATAAAACAACGGTACCTGTAGCCATCCAATTTTGAATGATGTAATCCTACTGCGAATATGGGTATGTGGAAGCCCAAATTTGAAATTTGGAATTTGTTTATTATCAATTTCATATTTTATAAAACTGTTAACGAATTTTTGATTAACAAACTCAAGGATTTCAAAGCGAGCAATGGCAACTTTGTACAGAAAAAACATTTTTATCTCCAGCGCGCGAGACTTTGTATCGGAAATTCTAAAGATATGCTCAATTTAAAACTATTTTGCGATATTGCTCTTGAACTGAATTTTATGGTTTAAGTGAAAAGAGCGTGATATTTAATAAATAAAGTTGAGACACAAGACATTAAAAAGACGCCCCTTTGGGCGTAATGCAAAATCTGAAAGTTTTCAGATTTAAAAAAAAATTATTATTATTCTAATGCAATCAATATCTGCTGTCTGGATTCAGAGACTGAACGACGAAAAACAGTAATTTTTCTTTTTCTTTGCAGAAGGTAAAACGGTTTGCCGCAAAGAAAAATGAAACTGCTTTTTAATTATTTCTCTTACTCTCCAGAGTTAGTATGTGTAGACTTACATTCTGTTCCCTAAAGTAAAATTTAAGCTTTTAAGTGTAGAAAATAGGACAAATCAACTGTGAAATCACAGTTATTTGGACCACAGATCTTCCACATACCAGTTGGATACGCTTATAAAGTACTTCTCCCGCCTTCCTAGCGTGCCTTCCTGGTGTAGTGGTTCTGCTCCCTGGGCCGGTATTTCCAGAGGTCCGTGGTTCGGTTCCCGGCGAAGGCGTTTGCTATTTTTTCATCACTCCTACTTTAAACGTAACCTAATGTCTCTACATGATAATCCCTTACGCCACGCCATGGAAGCACAGTTGGGGGAGGGATATGATAATTCAATACTGTCTTTCCTGCTTAAAGTGGACTTAATGAATTATTATTACATAAATCATAAATAACAAACCTCAGAATTGAAATATAGAAATATGTTATTTGTGTTTTTCCCCCATTTTGAAAGTCTTATAAGGGAAATAATATTTGGAGACATTAGGTAGTGAAGCTTTAAAGCATTAAAATTCATAGAATGACTTAACATTACACAATTTGGGGGGATGTCACAGTGGCATAGCGAGCGCAACTGGTGCTCGGGGCATGATACCTTTTTGCCGCCCCCCGAAAAATATACAATAATACAATATGTAGTTTATAATGCTAATAATAATGGAATGCCGTATCTAGCTTAAAATGTTGTATAATATATTACGAATAGTCACTACCTAACTACGCTTCTACAAATTATTAATACTATTTTTAGAGATAAATAGGGACACACAGCTAGCAGTTGATACTGAAATAGTAAGGAATATTTGAAATGTGATTCTTAGATTTGGAAAACATCTTTGTGCGAGATTATAAAGGTACTGAAGCTGTAATGGAGTTTTAGGTTCAATTTTTTTTTCTATTGTGGAGTAAGATCTTGTAGTCACATATTTGGACACAGAGTCATCTTCCATTAAAATGTGTATTGTAAAATTCACCTAAATTTTTACAATTCTTTTCAAGGTCGTTGTTAACATTACCCTTGTTTAATAAACTCTCAACATTCAATAAAATTCCAAATTTAGAATTAACGTCACTTAGTCCTGTAAATCGTTGGCTTATTTCCTGCTGCTGACGATCACGAACGTTTTTCATAAAGCGTGCAATTCTCCGAGTATTTTTCGACTTCTTCTAACAGGGATTGCTGTATCAATACACAATTTTTCATAAAGTGACTTTTACTATTGCCTCTTCATAGATACTAAAATTCATTTTAGAATCTTGTAATCTGAGTTCACATGATCAGTTCTCTTCAAGATTTTATACCAGAAATGGACCAAAGTTATGATTCAGTTAAAATTCAGTGTATTTTGCTATAAAATTGTAGCTTTATTGCAAAATACACTGAATAAAATATCACTTCACTCTGGTGTCACTTGTGGTAGCATTACCTTCTGCTAATTTTTCTAATAGCTCTACTAATTCTTCCACCTCCATCGGGAAGAACGCTAACAGCTTGTGCACTGGCGCTCTATCATGTTTCAAATTCAGGTTTAACAGCTTTCTTTTTAGAGCATTTTTAATAATTTCCATCGTGATACTGAACGTGAGAAAAACAGATATATGTTTTCAATAATTCCCAAACATATTACACCGACCGGGTCTTGTTTTGCTGCAGTAACTCCTACTAAATTTAGTAAGTGGTTATCACAATTTACAAATAATGCTTTATTATTTTATTCCATAATTCTTTGTTCAACGCCAGGTATGTGATCTGATATCACGGCAGCATTATCATAACATTGTAATCTCAGTTTGTTGATGAAATCTTACCGGAATTTAATTTTTGTAAAATTACATTTTCAATTGAGACTGCATCTTTAGCATGTATTTCAATAAATCCTAAAAGGGAATTATTGATAGAAAATTTTCTGTTGGTAAAATTAATATCTACATACCCAACGACTAGCGACATTTGCTCTCGATGAGCGATATCAAGAGTCTATTCAAATAAAAGTGCATAATGTGTTTATTTCTTTTGATGTCACTGATTAGTTGATTTCAAACTCTCAATACCAGAAGATGAATAAATTCATTTTGAATTTGTGGTATGAGACAGTTCTTGGCGTTTCCATAGCATTTTTAAGATGGTTTACTAGTAGTGGATCAAACTACTAGTTCAAGTAAAGATAATAGGTTTCCGACATTTGTACTACCATCTTTAAGCACTAGACTTTCAACGCGACCACGTAGAAGAAAAATTAATATAATACGGTACTTCATACAAGCTAATATTCATTGCAATCTATTTCGCCACCGCTCTTTTCCGGACTGTATAATTACTTCTAATGATTCATCGATTCCTGTTTTATTAATTAATCTTCTTTCTGTTTCATTCCAAGTTGTAAACAATTTTCGATGATTCGGACGTCTTTCGTGGCTAATCTTTTTATCTTTTTTCCTGCATTTATTAAAATCATATGTTGTTAGAAAGATGACTGTATAGCGGAATTTGATGTAACAAACAGCAAGCAAGGAAATTTAATAACCAAGAAAGGGTAATTTTAGTTTCGAGAAAACCAGGATTTTGGCATTAGACGATTAGCTGGTGTTGCTACTGCATTTAGACTGGGTTCGTTCCGAAATATGTAGGATTCACGAATAATCATTTCTGTGCGAAGTTTATTCGATGTCATTGGAAGATTATTATCGACTTTTTCTTTAAACTCCAGAACGTTCGAAATTACAGTGAGTGTTTCTGTTGCATTATCTATACTTTTTATTAGATATGGACACAGATTTGGAATTTCTGACGTATTTGGGCACCTAATATTTATCCTCTTCAGAGTTTTGTACTTGTTGTGATGTGTTATGGCATAAAAGTTTAGAGCAGTAAGAGTACAATCGAATCTGATTTTACTTCTTCGTCCTTCTTAGCTTCTATTCAAAAGGAAAAACTTTTGAGGGTTTTTTTTTTTTTTTTTTTTTTTTTTTTTTTTTTACTAAATAGAATTCCAGTTTTTTCTCCTTGGCATTGACATAGTTTAAATACAAAATTAATTTTTGTTACATCAAATAAGATATTACTTTTGAAGAACACAACAACAGTAAATAAAATATAAAAAGAGAACTTACTTTATTGTTGCAAATTGCAAACATTATAGTAATAAAACTTAGATATTTCTTCTACGAATAGCTATCTCTTCGATTATTTTATTGAACACTGTGAGCAATTTCACTCATACACTGTTCACTGAATAATAGCATCGCCCAGTGGGTGTTAAAAAGTAAAATGCATAACAAAGATGCTTATTAGTTATAGTTCGGCCTCCGAATTAATAATAATGTAAAGTCGAAGGGGTTATAATATAATATTGCTTGTTATCGTTTTAATATAACAAGCGTGAGCTGTACCTGCATTTCATTAAAAAAATATAAATACACTCTTTTGCAAAAATATCGAAGCACAATGAAATAAGTGGTTGCTTTTGATGAAATTGAATTTGTGTATAGCTCATACACAGATAATAAAATGATTAAAAAATCAAGGTCATAGTACCTGTTCACGGCTCACAATCACGCACTGAGTGTTAAAATTAGTAGTTGGTAGAACCGCCCCTGGCGGCATTGCATGCTTGAAGTCGTCGAGGCAAGGAGTGGTAGAGGTTCCTAATGTCATCCTGCGATACATTCTTACAGGCATTCATCAGTTGTCGCTCCAGATCTGCGATATTTTGTGGTGCCCGAATCTGACGGCCTACTATGCCCCAGACATGCTCGATTGGTGAAAGGTCTGGTGACCTTGCTGGCCAAGGAAGGGTATCAACCGCACGGAGACAGTCCAGAGATATGCGACCGATATGTGGCCTGGCATTATCTTGTTGTAAAAGGGTTCCAGGATGACCTGCCATGAAGGGTAATACAACTGGCCGCAGGATTGCATCAACATACCGTTGAGCTGTTAAAGATGTGCGGAGGATGACTAAAGATGACCTGCTGTCATAAGAAATAGCGCCCTACACCATCACACCAGGGGTTATGGCTGTATGT
The DNA here is from genome assembly GCF_044657685.1 of Stegodyphus dumicola. Lineage (NCBI taxonomy): Eukaryota > Metazoa > Arthropoda > Arachnida > Araneae > Eresidae > Stegodyphus > Stegodyphus dumicola. The sequence continues at coordinate 80,884,846 of NC_140768.1, read as the reverse complement.
AAAACCTTTGTAAGACAAAGGCTGATTGGGACCGCTGGCCCCGTCCTCTCCAGACACGAACACAGTGGTCATCTGCTTCAAGAGTGTAGCGGGATTCATCGCCGAACACTATACGATGCCAGTCTTATGGCAGCCATAATGATCGGCTGCGACATCACTCCAGACGACTCCGCCGATGTTGTCGAGTCAAAGGTAAACGTCTTAAAGGCCTTTGTGAGCGTAACCCCACCCCAGACAAGTGCCGTGAGATGGTGGACGGTATCATGGGAGGTACAGACGTGGCTGTAATGTGTTGAATAGTCGACAATAGCCGTTGGGTCAGTTCGGGCCTGGCGAACAGTCATCCTATCTTGCCTCGCACTTGTGATCCTTATCCTTCCAGAGCCTTCATTTCGTTGGCAATTTCCTTGTAGCAACCATTGCTGCCAACATCTTTGCACAGCAGCTTCTGTACGCTGCAGATGGCGGCCTATTGCTCGGTATGACCCCCCAGCTTCACGCAATCCTACAATGCGACCATGTTCAAAGTCGTTTAGGTCTATAAGGTCATCGATATCGTCGTAATGGCATCTTTAGTTGCTTCTTTACGGAATTACAATGGCAGCAACAACAACAAAAAAAAAAAAAAAAAAAAAAAAGATAAATTTTTCGCCTCTGTTACTGGTTTAATACTTTGCGAATTGCGCACTAGAAATGCGCGCTATGATCGCAATTCCTGTTCATTTGCTTGAAACTTTGATCATTTGCATATTTGATCAAGATGTTTTTGCATACCAAATTTCGTCACGATCATAAAAGTCCCTCTTGGTGCTTCGATTTTTTTTGCAAAAAAGTGTATATCATTATTTTAGAAAATAAAGCGTTCAGAAGGAAAGAAGAAAGAACGTTTCGTATACGGAGATATTCTTTTGATTTACTGTAAACATTATTTATCACATGCTTTATGAGACAAATCAAGAACGGAAATAATTAATTTCATTACAATAATTATTAATTTAAAATATATTTCCGAAAAATCGATCAAAATAAAAATAAAAATTTTCGAAACTCTTGTTTGCCTTGAGGACCATTTGGTGCTCTGCGACAGGCACGCGGGGCACTGTAGACCCTGTTAGCCCCCCCCCCTCGCTATGCAACTGTGATATCATAAAAATTTGAAAACTCGTCTTGTGTGTCATAACTATACTACGTTCATTTTTCTTTAGTTCTATTCTTGAGAATTAAGGTTTCGTCTGATTTAGTTTAATTTCGGTCAAACGCGCTCTAGAATATAAAATTTAAACAGGTGTGTAGGAAAATGCCACCTGTGTTGGGAACAGATGCTGAAAAAGGTCTGTTTTAAGATAATTTAATCCTATACTTCTTTGAAAAATCATTGCTTAGCTTTAGCATCTCCTAGAAGTGAGGTGAAAGAAGAAGAAACGGAATTACAATGGCAGCAACAAAAAAAAAATTTTTTTTTTGCATCTTCTGGCATAAAGTGTGTCGCATAATTAAATTTACTCGTTATTTTATAAAATTTCTCTAATATTTTGTGATTTTTGTTTAAATATAAAACTTCTTTAATGTTTTCTCTTTTTATGCACAATTATTTTTATTTTCTTTTTTTGCCAAAAAAAGAAAACAGTTAATTAGAATTTGATACTTCGTTTTTCAAGTACGAGCCTGTTGTTAAATTTTCATAGATCACTACTGGCTGTTACATAACAAACTGTTACGAAATGCCAATATTTAAAATTAATATCCGAAGTTTTCCCCTGAGCAGTCTAATTAGAAAAGCGTTCCGTATAACGTATTTCGATAATTATATCATATTTCAGTGTTTGAAAATATACTATACCGTCATACTTAAACAGGCTTACATATACTATTTTAGTATCAACTATTTAAATATTTTAAAAGCTTAATTATTTTGGAATACTCTTGTACAACAAAAATTAAAATAACACGAATGAAGTCCAACTTTACCAAAAAAATGCAAGCTGTAACTCTCCCAATGCCGTCTAAAGTAACTCTAGATGCTAAACTTTCAAATGTTTAGCGACCAATAGTTCAATTTTTTTTAACGATTCTAATTAATTTTTGGTTACATATCTTTAAATTAATCTAAATAATAAACATTTTTCTGTTAACATACTAACTTTTAAACCTTTAATGATTTAGGTAATTTAGGTAAAAACACATCGAACAAATATTAATTTAGAAGTCAAAAAACAAAAATTAGCGTTATATTTAAAAATTTAATGATTCATCAAAACTCAAATTTGGATAAAATTTTACGTACGACATGGAGCCATTTCTAGTCCATGGTAAACATTAAAAACCTATTTAAAATACGTTCACATTGTGGCTACGCCATCGAACATTATTATGTGAACATCTTTGTTGTAATAGGCCTCATTTCAAGAGTCTTCACACTAAGTAAAAACTTCAGGTTGCAAGATCTATACATTGGCAATTAACAAATATTTAACTTCATCTGCGATTTGCAGTTATAAAATGTGCTATTACTCTGTTGTCTCAAGGAAACTTTGCCGTATTTATTTGACAATGTGTTTAAATGTTCATAATTTAGCACAATTAATAGCAAACAAAATAAAATAGCAAAATTTTAACAATCCCAAATTTAACACAATTAATACAAGACAAAATAAAATAACAAAATTTTTAACAATCCCAAATTTAACACAATTAATACAAGACAAAATAAAATAACAAAATTTTTAACAATCCCAAATTTAACACAATTAATACAAGACAAAATAAAATAGCAAAATTTTTAACAATCCCAAATTTAACACAATTAATACAAGACAAAATAAAATAACAAAATTTTTAACAATCCCAAATTTAACACAATTAATACAAGACAAAATAAAATAACAAAATTTTTAACAATCCCAAATTTAACACAATTAATACAAGACAAAATAAAATAGCAAAATTTTTAACAATCCCAAATTTAACACAATTAATACAAGACAAAATAAAATAACAAAATTTTTAACAATCCCAAATTTAACACAATTAATACAAGACAAAATAAAATAACAAAATTTTTAACAATCCCAAATTTAACACAATTAATACAAGACAAAATAAAATAGCAAAATTTTTAACAATCCCAAATTTAACACAATTAATACAAGACAAAATAAAATAACAAAATTTTTAACAATCCCAAATTTAACACAATTAATACAAGACAAAATAAAATAACAAAATTTTTAACAATCCCAAATTTAACACAATTAATACAAGACAAAATAAAATAACAAAATTTTTAACAATCCCAAATTTAACACAATTAATACAAGACAAAATAAAATAACAAAATTTTTAACAATCCCAAATTTAACACAATTAATACAAGACAAAATAAAATAGCAAAATTTTTAACAATCCCAAATTTAACACAATTAATACAAAACAAAATAAAATAACAAAATTTTTAAAGTTTCCCCTTTGAAAGCGAAATTACTTAAAACTGACACGGACACGTTTTACCTTGACCGAAAGTTAATTCGGTTCCGACGGTCGGTTTCGCCTCAAGTTATTTCCCATTCTTGGCATAAAGGGCATAGAACTGAATACTTTGCATTCTTATGTGACAGACCTTAAGGCCTGCTTCTCGAACTGCGTGCGAACGTCTTTTACCAACGGGCTCCTGTTTAGACGCTTATGACGCATATGCCAGAACATGAAACACTCTTTAGAGTAAAACTTTGAAACTAAAATGCCTCTTTGCTTACAGTCAGAGTCATTCAGTGATTGAATTGGACTAGATCAGGGGTTCTCAACCGGTGGTACGCAAGAGAAAAATAGGTGGTACGCAAAAAAGCAAAGTATTTTGAAGTATTAAATTCAAAAGTTGAAATCCCAGCATACTGATTTTTTCTCTAACACTCGTAAATTTATGCGATCTGAGCTTTGTTCAAGAGGAGTGGTGGTAGCAGTACTTTGTAGTGGTGGTACTAAAGGTTTTCAATTTTTTTTTTAGATGGTTTGGTTTATGGTTTATTGAGATTACGGCAAAGCACACTAGGGCTATCTGCCTAAGGGGAGGGATGCCTTCGTGGAGGACTTTCTAAGGGAAACTGGCTCGTATACACGTTACACATGGGGAAAACCACGAAAATGCCCATGCAGCCAGCCCGTTCGCGGGATTCGAACCTCGGACCGAACTACCAGTGTTCAGCGACTTTACCGCTCGGCCGCTGGTGGGCTATTTTTTGGATGGTACTCGTTTGTCAAAAGGTTGAGAACCGCTGGACTAGATGAACGAACTGTGGCAAAGCAAACGAAGATGTTTTGATCAATAACAAGTCGGGAAAGGGAATCCAAGGTGACATAACCTCTTTCCCTACCCCCAATTCATAAAAATTTTGCTTTGAGAACTCACGATGGTAAGTTCTTCCTAAAACGACTGCAGAACTCATTCAAAACTCTTTTAATAGTTCATGATTCAAAATTATCTCAGGCAAAATATACTGAGAAATTTCTGAATAATTCCTTGATGAGAAAATTATATGATTATTCAAAGTTTAGAAAAACTGAATGGATGCTAGATTTCTTGTATGCTTATAGAAGTGAAATTCAGAACATACGATTTTAATCAAGAACACAACTATGAATAGTAAAAATTGGCATAACTGACAAAATTTAAGTATCTCAGTAAGATTTAAAATCTTTCTTCCTTTCTAGCTTGAATTCTGTGGTTCACGAAATACCCCAATCTCTAAATACAACTTCATCAGAAAGTTTTAATAAAGTTTATAAGCGATAAATTTAAAAACAAAAACAGTTTGTGGTTCTATTTCGAAACCTCTGTGCAAAGGTCACAGAAGCATTACTTTTGTTTCGAATGAGAACATTTATTGTTCATTCCCAGTTTGTTGCAAAATTTCACTACCTGATATGCCATCGTTCTACGCAATTTGCCCTCTTTAAATTTCGGAGGAAGCAGAACAGGCTCCTTTGTCTTTGCGATTTACTGAGATGTAGAAGATTAGTCGTGCAAGGGATGGGAGAGGTTACTATGGATTCACCACCCTAAATTGGGGTCTTCTGCACGTGGGCGTAGTTCCTGTGCTACGGTCTTGGCACAACGTTATTTTCAGCGAGCATCCATTCTCAACAAAGCAATGCCAGAGTACCTACCCAATCGGTACAATAGAAATAGGAAGTGCAAAACTGTGTCCTGAATGTATAAATCCAAACCCTTCCTCTTAGCTCTTTGGGTTACCGGCAATCTACTAGTAGATTTGCTTTTGTTGTACAGCTATTCGTTTGTTCCCACTTTTGTTTTTATACACGTTTTTTCTTTTCGGGGACTTCTCTTTGTTCGATCATTTAAAATGTTTTTATGGGGCGTTAAGTTAAGTCTGGAATTAATGAGTGTCTATTTGTAAAACTGAACAACAGCTTTTCTTTTTATATATCAGGAATGGCGGGAAAAGTTTAATAGAAAAACATTGTGCAGGATTATAGGTAACATATGAAACTGATAGTTTCCTCAAGAATTCATTCTTATATTTATTTTTTTGCTTTTCAAGTTTTTGGGTTGTTATTTAATGGAACTATGGAATTTTAAAAGTATCTAATGTCTTTTAGAAATTGTGGACGCATCTATTACTCGGAATCTTAACTTTTTCCCCCATTTTTATATTGTACATACATGCAGCGAACGTTAACCTAATCAGACTTAAAACTGCCATTATGAAGATCAACTAATACAGGATTTCAGAGTGAGCTAAGATGAAATGCACTGCAGCCGTAAACGTCGTCAAATAACCTGTAATCATTTTGCATCTTCTTGGAGACATGAGAAATATCCCCTTATAGTCAATTTTTCTTTTTTTAAATTATTGGATATTTTTAATACATCAAGAAGAGGGGCTATTGTTTTCACCTTTCATAACACCTCGTTCTGCGTAAGTAGAGGTTTTTGCCAGTAGATGAAAAGTAAGATATTTTATTCATTTTCAATATCATAAAAACGTTTTGCTGAATACACGTGAAAAACTAGTTTATCTAATCTTCTTAATACACTTTGCAAGTATAGTTATTTTACACTACGAATATTGCAAATACAATCGTTTTCTAACACACTATAATTTTTCGTTTGCAGTATTTCTACCTCTAGTGCTTATATATACTATTTTCTGCAAACAAAGTAATATCTCTAAATTTTCGAGTAGCCCGTAGATTCCAAGCTCCTTTGCATGGTATATATATTTTAAATTAGTCATAAAGGAATATACTTTTTTAAAAAAAAATATTTTAATACTTTTCTGTTTATATCATTTCACGTTCAAAAAAGAAATGCAAAAACAAGAGCTAGAGTTTTTAAATTGGAAATCTTTTTTGATTTGGATTTTGATATTATTCAACAATATAAAGATATAGTTTAATGGATTCGCAGTACTAGATGCTATCTTTATCGGGGAAAAATATTTTAATTTTAAAAAATGTATGATTACTCTTCATTTAGATGTTATATATAATCTAAATTTTTCAATAAAATACTGAAGAAGAACTGGGAATACATCCGCATTCTGATGACAATAATTAAGCTAACCTAGCCTAGATGTATACGCTGAATGATTCAAGAGATGCTTTTACCGTAAACGATTAACGATACTGTAATGTCAGAACGTTAAAATGCAACATCAGTATTCACTATAGTTACTTTACTCCATAGAAAGATAATGCACGGGGCTAGGAATTCTGGATTCTATATCACTTTCAACATATTCTGTTTTCTAATTTTGCTTTATAGTATTTCTTATCTATATGAGTTGTTTCCTATAAAAATTTATACATTGAATGAATCACTATAAACCTTATCCTGCTTGATTAATAGTTTTTAATTTTTGAGCTGTATTTTTATATGAACTTGAAAGTGACCTTTTGTCCTACCTCTGTTTTAAATTCAGATTTGTATCACTATTCAGATGACTATCTAAGTATTACCATTCAGATGACTTTCTACTATTACCATTCAGATGACTATCTACTATTACCAGTAAAAGTACTGTCTCGTCATGTTGAAAACTTTTTAGCCGTTGTAATAAAATATGATAAATATTTTTTGCTACTGAATTGTATTCTCCCTCCCCCCCTGGAGAGGTGAGTCTAAAAAGGGGAATTTCGTAAATTGCCTCCCAAAGTATTGGTACATGTTTTATGCCGAAAGTGAGGTTAAAGGGTAACAGAAGCTATACATATATATATATTTAATGAAAAACAAATATATATATATATATATTTGTTTTTCATTAAATGAAACAATTAATTACAAAAACAATGTTGATAATAAGTACGATACTATTTAAAATGCATATTATATATATATATATATATATAATAATGTGCATAAGGGAAAATAAGCTCTGAATAATTAGTTCACAGCTGCACAATAAATACTGGAGTAGTTAAATACTAATTATTAAAAAACTGCTATTGTTCACGTGTTAATAATAGCAATTAAAGGGAGCAACTACAACTAACTCAAAGAGAAAAATGCTTATTTAACGTTTTTTTAACGTTTTGTGTGTTACCTTCATTTATTAAATATCATGTTCTTTGCACTTAAACCACAAAATTCAGTTCAATAGCAATGTCTTAAAATAATTTTAAAATCAACATATCGTTAGAATTTCCGATACACAGTTCCGCGCGCTGGAGATTTTTTTTTCCCCGTAGAATGTTGCCATTGTTCGCTTTGAAATCCTTGAGTTTGTTAATCAAAAATTCGTTAAAGTTTTTCAAAATATGAAATCGATAATAAAACAAATTCCACATTTCAAATTTGATCTTCCACATGTCCATATTCGTAGGAGGATTACGTCATTCAAAATTCGATTATTTATTTTTTTTTCAAATATAATGCAGGACTTTAATATTTGGTTGCAACAGTTTGAAAAGTGAAACGGACATTTATAGTGATTCAACGCAAAATCGCAAAACGAAAACAATAGTCCTTCAGGGACAAAGCCCCTTTGGACTAATAAACAAATAAAATATAAAGTAAGGTGGTCTACAGTCAAATATAATATTACATAAATAAGAACTGATAACGCGATAAAATGCTAGCAAATACCGTTCATCGACGATATGTTAAAAAAAACTGTGTCATGTGTAACGATGCAACGTTAAGCAAAATGTACACAGAAGACTTTCTTTGCATAGTATGAAAGCATTATGTATATTTATTTATAACAATATTATGTGTGTTTATTGCCTTCATCAGCAAAAACAATAGGAACATGAATATTTTCTTATACTATAAAAATTAGAGTAAAATTTCTGTAGTCCGACAAATCTGAGACTTCGGTAATGCCGAATTAACGAGGCAAAAACAATTTTCTAAGCATAATTTATCCACCTTCTCAAAATATCATTGAAGAGAATATTAAAAACTCCTCATTCATATTTACTTTTCCCTGCCTTAGCGTTTTCAGCAGCCTTACACAAGGTAAAATTAGTTAAATCTTCTCCCTCCGTGTCTCTCTACCAGCGAAATTTCCCACAGTTAGTTTATCTTTGGCTTTTTTAATGTAATAAGTAAATTTCGTCTTCAAAAAGTATGACTACAGAATATTTCAAAACAAAAGGAAAAAAAAAAAACACTTTAGAGTGATTAATCATTAGGCCTATCAATATTTTTATTTTCTTCAACATATTCGTACATAACTTCAGACATAATGATAGTAATAAATGGCCAAACCCTTCCGATTATTTTCGAATGACAAGCTCTTGTCTTCTAAGATAGCACTCGTATCAGATATACGTGTTCTGTATCGGGAGTGTCGAAATATTGAGTGCCATATTTTAAGATTGTTGCTGTGTATTATGTATTCAATATATAAATATATTCTTTCTTTTCTGCCTATTACAGTAAAATATTGTTGCATGCGTACGGGTTCGTAATAGATTGAATGCACACAGCTGTGATGATAGATTGATAAAATTTATTTTATCAAAAGAAATACGTCAAAGATCTGGAACGTTCCACAGAAATATTCATAAAACTGTCCACAGTATCACAGATTACAATTAGTAATTACACTTCAATCTACTATGAATGTTAAACACAACGCAATGTAAAGCGCAACTAAAAAGCGAAGATAGTAACCGTAGATAGTACTCGGAACTCACGCTGAGCTAACAGCTAACAGCTACTGAGAGCAGATGCTCTCACCCGCCTTGTATAGTTTTTACGCGGCCGCCGAGATATTTCTAGCACTTTTTGCTTCTCGAAACTACTGGAAGGCAATATGAGGATGGAATTATGGTTACAGATAATATAGTGATCAATTATATTTATTCAGTTACAATACCTACTACTGTGATACAGGAAACGGACAAAATGTCGTCTAATTGGCGCCAAATTTGTCGACAAAATTTGTCCTTAAAATCGTTGCCAGCTTGCTCGCCAAATTACGGAGATACCCATTTACTCAATGTTAAACAGACTTGCTCCTGTATTCTTACTTTTCCAGCATAGATTGTATCTCTCGATTTTTCATGCTATATTATACAGAAAAATACAGCAATAATAATACAATAATCTATCTATCTATATAAAGAAGAAAGTCTGTTTGTTCGTTGGCTAATAACTCAATCACTACTATAGTAGCTTATCATCACCAAACTTTCTACAACTCGTTTCTGGAAAAGGTCCACTTCCATTTTTTTTTTTTTTTTTTTTTTTAAAAAGCTAAATTTAGAGATATTAATTAAAAAAGTTTAAAACGCTAATTTTCGCCCTTTTTAATGCTTTTAAGTTTACATGCAGTAAATGCAGATAATGCCTGTGTTGTAATTTGTTATTTATTTTCGTAAGCAAAAATAAGATGCCTGAAAAGTTCACTAGGCTTAACAAATGTACTAAGGCGGTCTTTCTTCATTAATCACCCATTTAATGCTTTTATTATACTGTTGCGAAATGCCCAGCTGCGGTGAGATAGCTACCCCGCAAAACGGGCTTAGTGTTGCCAGAAAATGGCAGAGAAAGGCAGGGTTGCCAGATTTGGCGCAAAATTACCCATTTGGAGAATCTGGAGACAAAATTAGCGATATGCCACAGACGGAGCGAGACCATTCTAGAACGAATTTTTAGCGGTTTTCTCGGGAATATTCTCGAAGGTACGTTAAAGCTATATATATACCCTACCTGTATGAGAAGAAAACAGTGACTCGAATTCAGAGATTAGCTTAAGAGCGATCGACCGAATCGGGAGCTGTACTTTAGTGCTGTGAAGCTGTCTTCAGCATTAAAGTCTGAAGGCTATATTGCTGATTGTTTCAGCGTATTCGACGAGCATAAACGTGTCTTTGAAACTGTCCTGTGTAACACTGCTTACTGGCGAATAAATTGTGTTTTAATCCTTCGTCAAGTGTTATCATCAATTAGTCTAAATGCACGAACGAGTAGGAAACAACAATACGATTTTATAAAATATAATCTTAAGAAATAATTATTATCACAAAATCCGTAATAAATAAAACCAAACATTTTTTTAAATATATTTGTGATAATACGGTACCTTTAGTTTGAATATCTTCCTATAGCTCGTCATGCATCAGAATTGCCAACTGACACTCATTTGAGGTAATTTGACTTCCCCGATAGTTATAAATTTAATCTAAGCAGCTATATATTAGAATGAAAATTTTCTTGTCGTTGTGTTTGCATTCAAGTATTTCGAGTTATTTTTTGGCTAGAGTTAAACATTTTTCTTGCCTTTGAAAATTTTTTTTGCATTATCGAGGAAGGTACTGAATTACCAGAACAAGTAATATATACTAATATAATTATACTATCAACACAGGTAATATAAGTTCTGCATTCTTGAATGAGTTAATATAGGATGTTGGACATTGTGTATATAAAATATATATTGTAACCAATCCTTTAATATAAACTCTGCTGCTAATATAAATTGTTGGACTAACTGTAGCAACGAGGGTGCCCCCTGGTGAGTAGCCAGAGAAGTTCTTCAGTAAAAGCCAAGTGATTAACCTGATAGGTTGTATCATATAAAGGATATCTTTTATGACCCCATCCAAAACGACCTCCTCTCATAATCTGGCGCCCAACGTGGGCAATAATATTTGGTGGCAACAACTTGAAAAGGGAAACGGACATTTAAAGTTTTCGACGCAAAATGCCGAAAGGGAATTAATATCCTTTCTGGGATAATGCCGTTTCGACTAATAATAATTAATAGGCGCTTTTTTTAATCGCTCATGTTATTAAGCAATAGTAAATTAATTAATCTGAAAGAAAAATTAACGATCCTTTGCATTCCTGAATGATAACACTCTAGAAAGTGTTTATTTGCAAGACTGCGTGAAAGATAAATTTAATTATCTTACGTTTCCCGCATCCGTGTGGTGATATAGATGATAAATGCATGGTAATATTCTTTTCATTTTGGAAAATAAACGAAGTGTAAAATAAACCATTTTATATTATTGGACCATTTTATATTATTGACATACAGATTCTGCTTAAGATTTTTCTAACATTAATATTGGTACGTTAGTACGTATTAGAGAATTAGTACATTAAAAAGAGAAATAAGTTACTGATATATAGACATAAATAAAAAGGGAAATAAGTTACTGATGTATAGACACATTCTAGACAATAGCATAAAAAATAGATCAAAAGTTATTTGTACAAAATTATTTTTTGAGTTTTCAATTTCAGTCAAATAAAATACAATTTCAGACAACTGAGTTAAATATTAACCTACTGAATATTAGGTAAAAATAACAGCATTTGGTAAGCATAAATGACGGATAGCCAAATATCCGTTTATACCTGATTTTTTTTTTATGCTAGTTTTCGCTCTGAGTGAAAAATATTTTCGCGCGTGCAAACTATAAAGCGAGTTTCAACATAAGGAATTTTTTTCTCTTTACCTCATTATTTTCTCAACTAGATATCCGTTCAATGACACCAGCCACGGAATTTTTCGCAATTCCAGCTGTATTTCTACTTGCCCATGCGCATCATAAACTCGTAAAAATATCCAAACACAATGCAGAGAGCAATAAAAATATGACAGATGGCCTATCCAAACAGTAGGCAAACTCCAAAAAGAGAAAGGTTAACTAATTTCTTTCTTATTTTATGACCCAACATGATCGGCCTGCAAATAAAAACAATACTCCACGTTTGCTATTACTATTATTATTGGAAGTTGTAGCTGTAAAATTGTCCTTTGAATAATAGGAGGAAAAAATGTATGATATTTTATAGGCAGCTGACTTATGTATTTAACAGTTAACAATGGTGTATTTGAGTTTTTAATAATTTTTTTAATTATAAGTTATTAATTTATTCAGTTTTTTTAAGATGACAGCTTGTAAATTGCTCCATTTTTCTGGGCATTGAATGGAGTGGCCTATGCAAAGGGGGATCCAGAGCTCCGGACCCCCATCGCCCTTCATTTCCTTCTTTTTTTTTATTTTTTTTTTTTATTTTTTTCCCCGATTGATTACAATCCTATGTATATAGTACGTAAAATGATTCCAAACAAAGGTAACAGTAACTTCAGTTCTAATAAAAGAAAAAAGAAAATTTCTTTTCTGTTTTCTTCCTCTTCAAAACCGAACTGCATGCGGAGATAAAATTCCCTCCTATTCTATTAATTTGCTTCCTGTTGTGTACTCTATAGTGTATTCTTGAAGGAAATGGTTATCTTTCTTTCCGATTTTATTAACAGACAAAGTCAAAAGTTGAGTCATCTCACCACATGTACTAGTAAGCCCACGTGACAACAAAGTCAAAAATTGTTTAATTACTTGTATTTCATGAGTCTACCTGACTATGTAACGCGCATGTTCTTTCAATGCAGCGTAAATCCATTTTGATTTTTAAGTTGCAAAAATATGATTTTTAAATTATATTGTAGAAATGAGTGATCAAAATCTTAAACGAAAACAAGTCACATTATTCTCTTTTGTGAAAAAAGTATGTGAAAAAGAAAAACAAAATATCCTGGAAGTGAAAGAAGTTTCTCGGTCTACCGAAAATGGTTTGCCTCAGCCTGTAAAGGTATTGGATGATGATGCATAAGACAAAATATAAGGTATCCCAGTTGCAACCAAAGTATAAGGAAAATAATAGTCAAACTCCAATTTCAAATATTACTGTAAATGATTTTGATATAGCGAATTACATTAAAATTAAAGGACGCGTACCAAATCTTGAGATAATTGATATTTTAAGCAATATAGGGTTCCCCTATCAAATTTATACTTTTCCGATCACACTTATGAAATCAAAAAGTTTGAAATTTCAAATGCAGTATTTTTCGATTGATGCAGTGTCATATTGTCAAAAAATGGGTGGTGCTTTCTGCAAATATTGTGTTCTATTTTTCGACGAAAGAAGTAGGTGCCCACAAAAATCAGAACGCTGGAAAATTAGTATCAGAGCCTTTCAAAAAGTGGAACCTCGCTGTAGAATATTTTAAAAACCGCGATTCATTAAAATATTTCTCGAAATTTACTCTAATTTGAAAAAAAAAAAAAAAAAAAATAGTGAAAATTCTATCGTTAGTATCGACAAAATATTAGATGAAAAGAAAGCTGAAGAAGTTTCTAAAAATCGACAAATTTCATGTTTTACTCGTATTATTAAAACTAATTTTCAGCGATAAACGAGGAATTGCTTTAAGGGGGCATTCGGATTATGGTCCCTTGACCGAGGAAACAAGTAAAAATGAAGGAAACTTTCGAGCGCTGGTTAAATTTCGTGCAGAAGCTGGAGATAATGTTCTAGAAAAACATTTGGAAGACAGTGGGAGAAATGCTTACATAGTTGGGGAACACAAAACGAAATAATTTCATGAATCAATGAAATTATATTAAAAGATATTGAACAAAATTGAGTGTTTCAGCATCATTGCAGATAAAACGACTGATATTGCAGGGATTCAGCTGTTATCTTTAGCTGTATGCTTTATGAATCATAAATTTTTTCATGAAGAATTTCTACAATTTATTTCAGTTAATAGTTGTACTGGTATTGTTCTAGCATCAACGATTTTGAAATCGTAGGAATCATTCCTAAAAAGTTTATCGTTTTTGAAGGGGCAAAGTTAAGATGTAGTTAGACCAATAAGTGGGGAACTTAATTTCCGAGGTGGATGGGATTGGATTATTTAATTATGGCAAAGCACACTAGGGCTATCTGCCTAAGGAGAGGGATGCCTTCGTGGAGGACTTTCTAAGGGAAACTGGCTCGTATACACGTTACACATGGGGAAAACCACGGAAACACCCATGCAGCCAGCCCGTTCGCGGGATTCGAACCTCGGACCGAACTTCCAGTGTTCAGCGTCTTTACCGCTCGGCCGCTGGTGAGTTTAATTTCCGAGGTGAAACTCTTTTAAGATGACACATTAAAACATGATTCCTCACCATCCGTATTTGAATATTATTTGTCCTCCAATGATAAATTTTATCCTCATGTTAAAAGACTTTTAGAAATTTTGTGCACCTTTTCTATAAAGTATTGCACAAGTGAGAGATCTTTCTCGACTTTGAGGACACTAAAAACATTCTTAAGAAGTACCACACATAATGAACGTTTAAATGGTCTTTCACTGCTTGAATTGAAGCAACGTCACCATCACTCCTGAGGAAGTTATAAATGTAATCGCAAAAAAAAAGAAAAAAAAAAAAAGAAAAAAAAGAAAACTGGATTTTATTCTGTGACTATTTGTAAGGCAATAGAAGCAGACTGGTGACTGCAAACGAAAGCACTGAAATCGTCATGTTTTTAGTTTTGTAATTACAGGTTAAAGTGAGATTTTTCTTCTTCTATGACTTGGTGCTTCTATAATGATGCACTTGTTTTTCTGTTTTTTATTTTTAAATTATAAGAAAAGCAAATACATAAATTCTTGTGCTTTCTGGTAATTTAATTAAGTATTTTTATTAGAAATTGATTTTATAAAGTAATGCTAATTATTTATTCAATAATTTATTTTTTAGTGTTTTTCGTTCCCGACAATCCATAAAATCAAAAGAATATGTTTAGCGGCGTATTGGGGTATGATACGAGAATGGTGGACTTTCGACCCTCGACCTCTTCCTTGAAAAATTCCTGCGTGGACCACTGGTTGAATGTTATGGTATTTATTTTTAATTTTCTGTTAGCTTTAATTTTTAACTTTGATGTTAAATTGAAAGAAAGAAGATTTAGAGTTATAAATATTAAAGGTAAATTCCAGAAGCAGAAGTTATTTAACGGCAACATATCTTTGGCGTAAATTTACTGTATACTACAAATGCTGTATACAATGTAGCTGCTACATATGTTGTTGCATTACTTGCAATTTTAATCAGGATTAATCGTTAAGCAAAATAGCACGTGCTTAGAGCATCAAGGAAAGGGGAACCATAAAAGTTTCATAGTGCCTGTTTTGCCAACATGTATGGTAAAAAAGAAGACCGAGAAAAATGGAATGGGGGGGGGGAACTGTTGTTATACTGTAAATGTATGTGGGAAGGGGGGACCAAAATCTTTTCAGTACTCATGGCATCTATAAGTCTTAATTCGGATTTGATTTTAATTGTTGTTAATTTTGTAAAGCCACTGTAGCTCTACTTTTCAATGCCTGAAATCATACGATTATTTGAATGTATATGCATAGCATAAAATGCTAAATATTAAATTCGGAATGATATTAATGATATTATTATTACCATTATGAATCAACAGATGATTTAGCGTTTTTGAACAAAGAAATGAAATTCTGATGCAAGAAGACTTGACATGAGTAATAATTCAAATTAATTAGCAGATATCTTCCTTGAGTATGAACATAAAAGAATGCAACAGAGAGTAGTTATAAAAGTAAAATGTCAAATATTAAATGTTATTGTTAAATTTTGTCGTTGCTAATCTATTTCATCAGGATTACAGTTCAGATTTCTGTTCTCTCTCGTATTATAAATTTGCGATAATTTTCTTTATCATTCATTTACAGTTCTGAGAATACTGTTCCTTGCTGCTTTCCGATGAATATTCCAATAAGCACACTGGAAACTAGCACAAAACTTGACGCTGATAAGAAGGTGTAAATGCCACCAAAATATCATTTTTATATGTTGAGCATTAGGAAATCACTATATATGAAGATTTTGATGCTGATGGGACTAAGAAATGCATCGGCACCGAAGTAAGAAACAAAAAAAAAAAAAAATAAATAAAAAAAAAATAAAGAAAATTTTAAAAAAAAGTTCAAACCTATAAAATTCCTCTACTTTAAGGGGACTCGGTACTCCAAAATCAATGAAATTACCAATTTTTAATTTTTTTGCTGGAAAAGTACCTTAATACCCTTACTACACTGAAGAGAAATTTTGAAATGATCTGACGATAATAAATGTTATAAAAAGGTTTTTAAAAATTTTGACATCCCTTTAAATGCCACACCCCCCTCAGTGTTTATTTTTATTTATTTTTTTTTTTTTTTACTTCTTAATTTTTCCAGTAACTTTACTATAAATCAGTTTAAATGAAAAGGAGTGTAATTAAATATGACTCAAACTATCAAAAAACTCTGTTTATGTGTATATACCGATTTATTTAAATACAAATTAAAGATGGGAAAAAAATTTTTAACCTTTAAACTGTCAAGTTTATATATTTATGCTGAGCTCAGCAAATAATTTTATGTGTATTATCAGTTAACTTTGCTATGCTTATTCAAAAATTTAAATTATGTGTGATTAGACAAGAACAGAAAGAGGTGGTGTAATGAAAGTTTCTGACTGTAGCATTATTGAAATAGTGCTGGAACAAACATTAAACTCTTTAATTAATTAAAATGCACATAAATTAATTTAAAATGCAATCTATATACGAGAATAAATGGCTAAAATAAGAGAAAAATCACATATGCTGCTGAGCGGTTTTAAATGAAATGTTTTATGCCTGTTAAAATCTCAAATTTTGCTTTTTAAAGAATTGAATAAAACGACAAATTAATATTATTAATAATGATTATAAGCGTTTTAGAAAATATATTATAATAAATTCATGCATTAAAATTGTTTTGAGCGTGTTTTAAAAAGCAAAAACAGGTAAAGAAAAATTCTGCTTGCATTTTATGATTTTTTTTAATAAGGTTTTAAACAAAAGCTTGTAATTTATATTCATATTAATCAGTTGAGGAGTACTAAGTTTTATTTTATATATATATGTATTGAAACTGAGTAATAAATTTTTAAGAAATTTGAAATGATTTAATGACCATTCAGAACAGTTTGCATTAAACTGCGTTTTCTCAGTTTGCAATTTTTTAATATATCCGTTTACTTAAAGTCCTAAAACTTGTTCAGATATGGACCAAATTATTTAATAATTTTACTGCTTATTTAAAATTATATACTAAATAGAATCAAGGATGGGTTTTGAAAAATAGTGAAAAGAAAATTATTGGAAATGAAAATTTCACTGAAATTAATAATTTTTTTTAAGTTTTTATATAAAAATGTGCTTTTTATTTTTTTTTCTGAGAAACTAATTCATTAATTACAAAATGGATCCGTAAAGTTATTAAGAACACTATTATAAGTAAAATAAAATAATTTGAAGCAAAAATATTGAAAATTGTGGAAGAAGAAAGAAATTTTTAATTGTTGAATTTTTTTTAAAAAAATTAAAGTTAAACAAAAATGAATTGCAAAAAAAAATTTTTTTTTTTCAGCTTAAAACCAATTTGTCTCATAAAACCACTTAATATTATTCATAAAAAGTAGATGAAAGTTCTTAAATAAAAAATAATCATTCAAAAGGTACCGAGTCCCCTTAAAATTATTTGCTTTTGTTATCCTTTACAAGAGAGAAAGCATCCGAGTTCAATTGCTTAATTATTGTTGCTGCGAGTTCCAGCCGCGAGAACTAAAGCAAAATCCAAGTTAGCTTTCTCTTTAGCTGGGATTTGCATTGCGTTCTGTTTGACGTTCTTAATAGTTTGAAGTGTAACTACTGATTATACTGTGTGATACTGTGAACACTTGTACGAATATTTCTGTGGAAAATTCCAGAGATCTGAAATATTTCTTTTGATAAAAATAAATTTTTATTAACCTATTAACGGACTTGCGCATTCAGTCTATTACGAACCCGTACGCACGCAACAATATAATAAAAAGAATGAACACATCTTAATTAATTTAATCTCTCCATTATTTCATATAAACCTCATCATGAAACAAATAAAAATATAAAATACAAAATAAGTAATATTCTTAAACAAAAGAAAAGAACTTTTTAATGGGATGATTGCGATTTCATAGGTTACACAAGATGGTCAATATTCTGGGCTGTTGCGGCTGATGAGACTAGCAACGTGTTCTCTACGTACGCATCAGCAGTTCGCGTTACTGTCTTGGATTTCATGAGCTTCATCCTTGAAAAATTTTCTTCGCATTTATAGGTGTTTCAAACAAAGTAATTTTTTTCTGGACGAAAGCTGTCAGCTTTGTAAACTAATCGCATGGGAAATTGTTTTTATAAGAGGCTAGTGTAATATCCTTTATTTTTGTATTCAGAGCAAGGTTCTCTTGTGCCAAAGACAGTGATGTTAGTTCGACATCCACATCAAATGGAGAACAATTTTGTTTTGCTAACAATAAAGCTTATGCGAAAAATGTTGTCAGTTACAGCATGTGTTGTAAACTGTTGCAATTAACGTGTTCCGTACCGTAATGTCTTTTTAATTCTCATTCCTTCAAAACCATTTTCCAAGCATATCAGACAAAGAAGAGAAATGCTTCTGTATTACAAAAAATAATTGTCAGTCCAGTTCTCTTGCACTGTACGACTCAACGAGTCCATTTTTCTTCTTGTTTGATGAAGCCATCTTAATCAGTGTTTGACCGCAAATTAAAAACATATGAAAGTTAAATGGCTGAGATAGTGTGGAAACTGGCAACTGCGTATAGCAGCAATGACCGTGATCAAACTGAGGACAGGAGAAGAGTCAGACGAGCAACGAAACCACGACCACCGACCACTGGCTGACGATAGCGGTTAAGGTGCAATCCCTATGGAATTATTCTTATAAAAGTTTAAAATGGGTAAAAAATTGGGCAAATAAAAATTTTTATGAAATTATTCATTAAAATTACGAGTATTTGTTGTTTAAAATTAAACAGTTATCGGGCCAGATTCAGTTATATTTGGAGGAAGTCATCGAGGACCGTACAAAATCAGAACGCGGGCCAGATTCGGACAGCTTTCTGTGTGTTGCACATGCTTGATATAACCATTTTTATCGTGCAATTTTATAAGAATCGAATTATATTCAGTTAATCGATTTTTCATTCACACTGATTTAAGCTTCATGTATATCAGCGCTCAATTCTAAGTAAGCGTACGAGACATAAATAATAACTTCTCATGTTTAAATTCTAAGAAAAAAAAAAAAAAAAGAAAAGAAAAGAAAGCTCTATACTTTCAATTCAATGGTGTGCATTTATTCGCAAATAATATTTTTATTCACATCTGCTATTTCTTTCAAGATGAACTCCCAGCCCGAGCGATAAAATCGCTGAACACTGGTACTTCGACCTGGGTTCAATTTTTAGGAGAACGAATTGGCTGCATAGGCGTTTACTACCCCATGTGTAACATGTATACGAGCCAGTTTCTGTTAGAAAGTCCTCGGCGAAGGCACCCCTCGCCTTAGGCAGATAGCCCTAGTGTGCTTTGCCATAATCAAATAAACCAAACCAAAAACTTTAAAAATGAACGGGTATACAGAGGCAATAATCTATGAGCGTCTCATTTATTGCTATACTTAAAATATGTGCGAAATCTTTTATTTACTATTAGTTTTTTTTTTTCATAATTTCATGATGAGTTTTAATTAATAATTCGATGAAGTGCAAATGAAGTAGCTATCGACAAATTTCAACGAATTTTCATTTAGGGTTATCGGATTGCGTTCAGAATTAAAACTAATGCAATCGACTTTTCGATACAAGGAAGTTACTGGGGCAACTGAAATTTTTTTTGCCTAGGTTACCGTTTTCCAACGGTAGCTCGAGTTGGATACCAAATAGAAATCCTTTATAGCTCACAGTGGCGGATGAAGATTCCTGGCCATTCTGTTGCTTGTTTCTAATTGGCTAAGTTATTCGCAACACCATGCTAGGAATAATATGATTGTTACATCAGACGTAGCATCAAGGCGGTTTTTATACCTCGATTTTGTTGCAGCGTAATGTGTCGATTCGCTATATATTTGAAGTACCTCCTTGCCGCACCGACACTCTTACAAACATCCATAGCTTCTTCTGGATTCGAGCCCGGGCCCTTCGGTACGGTAGTCACCATCACTAACCACTATTCCGTCTGGAAGGCAAATTTGTTTAACAGGTAATTCCTTAAATTTTTTGCTTTGTGCAAAAACTAGTTCTCAAATCTATCAATTTTTCGAAATCAGCATTTGAATTGAATTTTGAAATTACTTTCTTCATCAGTGTTTGCCCAGTGTAAACGCAAAGTCTCAGATGAAGAATTTAATGTTATATCTTTATTAAAGATTTCACTCAAATGCTCGATAGATCATGTGACTGCATGGCAAGCAAAAATACAGACAGTTTCAAGTCAAACTCATTTATGCTGCTCACATTTTTAAATGCAGTTTTAATACTGCGCTAGGGAAGAATTTGTTGAGAGTCTTGCTAATGCTTTTAAAAATGCACCGTTCTTCATTAAATCAATTTTCTGTGCCCTCAGTTCAAATTTGCGCAATTTGCAAAAAGCTTTCGTCTTGCCTGTTTTCATTCTTTCGAGCCGCACTTCTCAAAACATGGGTATTTTAAGCCAAGCATTTTGAAAGGTGGTATTGAATTTTTTCACCCTGCTCATAGTTCACACTTTCGTTAACACAGTAGGTACAATAAGACATTAAATTTTCACGCCTACTTACAAATCACAAACGCTTAAACAAAGCAATCAGTAAAACACGTGAAAATGCAGCGACTAGCGCTGAAGATTGTTTGCACCCGCTCTGTGATTGTTTGCAACCGATCTGTGATTGCTAGATGTGAATTTCTATTTAAACTTAAATAAACTATTTTTTTTTATAAATTTGTTATAATAGATACGTTATTTTAGCATATTTTTAAGATATATTAGAAAACTTTAAAGTCGCAAAAAATAACACAAGGAAATGATGTAGTTGCAAAAATTTCGCAAAATCGCGCACACTGAAATTTCAGTAGCACAGGTTTGTCAAAAGTAGCAAATTTGGGGAAAATCGGCACGATCTGGCAACATTGCACGGAATAGAAATACTAACAGAAATGCATTTTGCAAATGCTTCGTTGGCAACATAAGCCATCTGATATCGTGCTACATTACTAAATTTCTTTTGCGCCCGATTTAAAACCATATTGTTCTATGCTTTCTCTTTAAATTTTTCTATGTTTTCTCTTTAGATTCTATTCAAAAAGTTACTTTAGATTGTGTTAAATACACAAAAGCAGACGTTTCGTTATTCTCTAACTTCACTTACATAATTTTTCGTGGAACACAGTTTGGCAGTCCAAGGCCCTTCATTGAACCTTTCAAAATTATAGCCAGGGTCAATCACCCTGCCCTTCTGCGGAGATAAATACGGAAATAAAATTGCAGTTAAAGACATCACTTCTTAGCCCTTGGAGTTTCATTCTGTAGCACACATTGGAAAAGAACTTCAAAGTAGACTTGGAGTGCAATCTGTAGGAGGGGTTACTGAATTGAAGACTGAAATAGTGAACTTAGCTCCACCTCAGGAAAGCACTAAGCGACTAACACATTCTAAATATCTTCCATTGTCTGTTTTTGTGTGGTCTATCTCAAGTTATTATTCAAAATATTTATTATACAATAAGCTTTCAAAATCAACAATTTTCTTCTTCCTTTATTCTTTTAAAAAATTATTATAATGGGTCTTTAGCAATAATAACAAATTTCAGATTTAAAATTATACAGTTTAAAAAATAAATTTTCTTTTACTCATAGTCCGAGAGATGAGTGGCAATGCTGTTAGAAAAAGCTAGACATGTACACTGCGGGAGAAAAAAAAAAAAGGGGGGGGGACAGTTGTTTATCTTCCGTTCTACTGGGCCGATGGACAAAATTCAACTTGTGTTTTTCATGTGTCGAAAGCGCGACTTAGGATATATATTAGATTTATGTACAGCATTTCTAACATAGGTATTTTGACACAAAATCGGGCCTTTTTCTGATACATAATAAAACATACCAGTTTTTTCCATATTTTTATTCTACGATTCAAATTATGCGTAGATATTAAATTTTGTAAAATTTGATGCGAAATTTACGGAGAAATTCAAAAATTTATCTTGGCGCAATTTTTTCAGTTTGTGCCAAGAATAATTCACTTGGCGAACTTCTTAATATATGGCAACCAATTTTCCTTTCTCTTCCATTATGCCTGAGCGGAAAAAAAGGCACCTCGTTCCTACCTTTTTACATTGTGCATGAGCGGAAAAAAAATCACATTGTTCCTACTTTCAAATAATTTTAGCAAAGTGTCTAAACCACATTTAATGTTTTATCTCTTTCAATAAATATGCCAAATTTCAAAACGCGCCGGTATATAAATTCCCATATATCTTCCGAAACTTTGAATAAAAAACCGTTATCTTTTGCAGGTATGCTTAGAAATACGTCTACTTTAAGATGATGGTAAAATTTTTATAGATTATAATTCAAATATTTTTGAAAAATTTATAAAAATCATTTAAAAATACAAATTAAAAAAATAAATAATAAAAAATGGCTGAATTTTATTTGGAATGAACCTGAATTTCGAAATGTGAAAGGAAGAATAAAATAAGTTAAAAAAAAAGAAAGATTAATAAATATATACCAAACTCAATTAACACTGGAGGAGCTAAAATTTTGACAACTAATTTTTTTTTAAAAACTGCTCGTGCGATTTTTACAAAACTTGGTAGCTCTTCGTATATATATATTTTGTTGTTTTATTTATTTATTTATTTATTTATTTATTTATTTATTTATTTTTTTTTTGGTTCCAATGGCAGATTGTGAGCAGTTACAGAGTAACATAGTCCATCAATCTATACAAGGCCAGATGTGGTGGTCTCGACGGACAGTTACAACCATGCCTTCTCCGGGATTCGAACCTAGGCCCTTCGGTATCGCAGTCAGGCTTCCCTAACCACTATATCGTCTGGGCGGCGTTCGTCGTAATTTGAGTCGTAGAATTAAAATATGGAAAAAAACTGGTATGTTATTTCAGGGAAAGTTCGATTTTGTGTCAAAATACCTATATTAGAACAATGCTATAAATAAATCTAATACATATCCTAAGTCAGGCTTTCGAGACATGAAAAACTATCTCAGTTAGAACGGGAGATATATAAAACTATCCCCCACTCCCCTTCTTTTTGGCGCAGTGTACAATAATAAAATTGAAAAAAGTATCTATTCAAGATTAAAAATATTATTGTATGTAATATTCTTGAATATAGTATTCAATATTACTAAATTGTCTTCAAGACAATGATTATAATAATATTTAATGCATCTAACTTTTGTTATATTTTTCAATGGTTAATTAATTTTTAACTAACCTCTCTGCTTTTACTACCTTTTACTATTCAGATGTATGCACAGGATAATTTTCGCTTTTCGATTTTTAAGCGGTAAAATTGAAGAAAAAAAGAAGACATCACGCGAATAAATACTGATGTAAAACAAAGAAAAAATTATATTCAGCAAAAATAATTGTGAGCATACACTTTCTCTGTTTTTAGGTAATATTAAAATCACTGCATTACGTAAAGAAGCTTCAGCAACTCAATAAAAATTATGTTATTATATGCGTCAATCTATGTTTTTACATGCGTAATATTTAATTTGAAATTGTAAGGAAATTAAGTTTTACTAACGTTTATTTTATTTTAAATCTTTACTATCACTTCTTATTTTCTACTTCCGGCCAGAATTAAAAGCTTTAACTTATTTATGCAAATTTGTCTTGCGAACGCCAAGTACTTAAGTTGTGGCTTTTTGCCAAGCAAGAGAGAGGAAGGAAGGAGTGATTAGGAGCGGGCCGCTTGCCATTGCAGTTTTACTCGGTTGCTGGTTGCCTTCAAGGCCAGAGGTTTAATCCTCTTGATAATTTTAAACGTATCGTAGTGTTAACAGTTCTCTGTACTACATACGGCCTTTCTGTTAATATACGGCCAATCTTCAAGTAGACACTTATTTATTAATCCAAAGTTAGTTTAGTTAGAATTTAGTTAATATTTTTATATTCTTACGTTCAGACCACAAGTGGTTGGTCTCTGTATTCCGAAATCCAGAAATCATTGTAAAGAGAGAAAAATAAAGGGTTTCGTATACCCTTCCTGTGTATCTTGTCTACTTCCCACATTTATTGAACATAGCTTTAGTAAGCTCCCTGTTCCGAGTCAGGTCATTTAATGGAAACTGAACCTGATAAAATATTGCGTTTTTGTTTATCAGTTATCCGAGATTGTAATAGTTCACATTATCTTATATAATCGGGATTATATTGCATAAAATTTATTTAAGTCATAAGTTGCAATGCTTTCATTAATGATCTGAACCCAAATGAACAGCCATATTCAAATATATATTCGCCACACAGCAATCTGAGTTCTAGGCAACTGAAGATTTTTAATGTGGAATTTCACACAAATATATTCTTTAACGCCATATGGAAATTTTCAAAGGTAGATCAGAACATCAATATCACGTTTAATACCGTTTATATTTCAGTATCAAATGTATTTGTGAAAAAATGAGCCATGATAATGGGGCTTACATTTCACTGAATATGTAATTTCGTGTTATTTCGCTGAATATATTAACTAAAATGCAAAAATTTAGAATTAATAAAAGCGAACCTATTAAAACAACAAAACAACATCTGTAACTGCTATTTCATCATATCTGCCTGATAACCAAGGATGAAAAAGTAATATAAAGGTACTTCTTGTTATTTAGAAGCCTCTTGAACCTCATTATTTTGTCTGTAATAGTTCCCTCCCATAAGTAAATATGTTGTGACTCAGACTGGAGACGCCTTGCATTAGTTTCATTCTGGAATGCTGCGAGTCACTAAGGACCCCCACCATGATGCACTTGGGCACCACCACCAATGTCTGACTATGAAAGGGAGTAGATAGCTTCAGGCGAAACTGTAATTTTCGTCATTGGCTTTCTTAGCATGGGCATCTTTTGTCAAGACTTCATGACTTCATAAAAAGTGCTTATTAACTATCTAAGAAAATGGATCGGTCGTTAGGGCAGCAATGATGAATTTGGGGTGAAAGTTTTTCTCATGGAAGCAAAATTGCCACAAATTCTGTTTCTCTAAAAGATTTATGATGTATCGATTAGAGGGGCTTATTCTCGTACGTTTATATAAATGACTTGTGTCAAAAACAGCTTAGTTATGGTTTGAGGTAATTCTCATGGACAAAAGAGTTTGTTTTCTTCTAAAAATATGTATTACTGTCTTTCTGAAAATACATTTTCCTCAAAAGTAGTTTCTGTACATGACGTTTGAAGACATTTAATATCAACTTGTAGAGATTTTAGATTATTTCGAAGCAGGAGAGATGAACTATGAGTAACACCTTCGCCGGGACTGGAATACGCGCCGAGCGTGCTGAACACTACACTACGAAGGCATGCTAAGAAGGTGGGAGAAATACCTTATATACTCTCCCTTTTAAAAGGCGATTGGGGATTAGGGAATCCACCAGCCTTTTTAGTTCGGTCGCCAGTGTAGCGACATTAGGTTATTTCGAAGCAGGAGAGATGAAATATGAGCAACGCCTTCGCCGGGACTCGAACCACGGGCCTCTCGAATACGCGTCGAGCGTGCTGTCCACTACAATACAAAGGCATGCTAAGAATGTGGGAGAAATACCTTATAAACATATTAGAAATAAACAAAACATTTTAAAAATCTGAAAATAGAGATGGATTTGAGCAGCTAACTGCTAAGATAACGGTTGAGTTAAGTTTACAAAGTTGCGAGTTCGGCATGAACCCCAAGATGTATTTTTATAATATTTTTCAAAGACAAATAATTTCATTTTTATTTTTATGCTGCTTTTATTGTTTGCATAATTCCTTCCCTCTCTTTTTTAAATACAGCAGAAATCAGTTGTAGCTTGTAAAAATTTATGACAGTGTATTTTTGAAGACGTTTATTTCATACATATGCGACATCGTACATATCACTCATAAGCGACACTTACATTCCTCATAAGCCACAAAATCATTTTTTCGCAATTCCGCTTTGACATAACACGCTAGGTATGGCAAATCACACGAGGGTTATTTGCTTAAAAGAAGATATTCCTACGTGAAGGATTTTTCTAACACAAAGTGGCTCGTGTTGACTTTACAATTGAGGAAAACTGCGCACGCATAAATTTAAAAAAGTGCCATGTAGCCTGCGGTTCTAATCCAGGTCGAACTATCAGTATTCAGCGCTTTTAACCACTCGTCCACTAGTGACGATTTAGGAAGGTTGATGCTGATTCAGTTACCGCATGAGAACAAGACTGTATGACATAATGGTACAGTAGGAGCTCCGATTTTCTGATTCCAGCTATCCAAAATTTCAATTGTTTCCTTCCGGTTACCTGAATTTCTTATTATTCCTTCTGAGTTAAGTAAACTTTAGCTTATTGTTTATTTCTTTATATGCTTTTAATATCTTCATTGATATAAATAATGCAAAAAGATTACTCATCGCAGCAAATATATTAAAAATATTTTAGGTGAATGCGTATGATATTACATCACCTTACAATACAATATTTGGAGTATAATTATCCGATATAAATCTAATCAGAAAAGGCGTTAAAGTTATTTATTTGCTTATTGTTCTTTGTGTAATTTGGATACTCCACATAAATAAAAATTAATTTCATTGTTTTATTTTAACTGAACGAAATTTCAACTTAAGGATGTCGTACGTATATTTTAGCCTCATAGTTTCGATGCTATATTATATTATTGGTATTATACAAAATTAATTTTATCATCCTGCATTTAGTTTGTTTAAAATACATTATATATATATAGCCTAAAAAGTTGAAATGTTTCGTTTTTAAAATTGTAAGAGAATTGAAATTATCTAATATTAAAATATAAACAAATTATATAATATATATAAAGAAGAAAGATGATTTCTTTCACTTATTTACTCATTTTTAAAAAAATTAAAAAGTCTTAAGCTTTCAGATTTTATATTAAGCTAAAATGGGGCGTTTTTTTAACGTTTTGTGTGTTACCTTTATTTATTAAATGTCATGTTCTTTGCACTTAAACCACAGAATTCGATTTAACAGGAATATCACTAAATATTTAAAAACAGCATATCTTTAGAATTTCCGATACATAATCGCGCGGGTTGGAGATAATTTTTTTTCGTATTGTGTTGCCATTGCTCGCTTTGAAATCGTTGAGTTTGTTAATCAAAAATTCGTTAAAGTTTTACAAAATAAGAAATAGATAATAAAACTAATCCCAAATTACAAATTTGGGCTTTCAGATGTCCATATTCGAGTGGAGGACTACGTTATTCAGAATTTGTCTCTAGGTACCGTTGTTTTTTTACAATGCGAGAAACATACATGTATTCATGCAGATTATTCATTATTTAATTTCTTTAAATATAATGCAGGGCTCTAATATTGGGTGGCAAGAATTGGAAACGACATATAAACCGAATTTATGCACCATATAAATGAAATATTTTACTATTAATAAATAGAAATGTATCGAGACGGAGTTGAAATGTCGTGTAAATGAGAGACATATAAACGATGCTTCCCCATACTGCTATTCTCCCATCCTTAAAAAATCATTTTTTAATCTCTTCTGTTAAATAAAAGTTTTCCTAGACAGCTCCTTTGGCAGTATCTGGTTCGCGTGTCAGCACGGAGAAACTTGGGGTAACTATCTCTGCGTTTAATCTTCTCTGTCTTTTACAATGCAGAATAGACTCGTTTAAACGTGTCTCCATGTCTATCGACATACATTTAAGTTCTTTATTGTTCTTGTTAACGAAGGTCATTGCTGTAATATTTTGTATATTCTGTAAATTGATATGAGCGATAATGCTATTATTAGTGCTGTTTGCGACACTGCGTCAACCATACAAACAACCTGTAACCTTTGTCTTTCTCAAAATGATAACGATGTCAAGTATTTGTGAAAGGCATTTGGCAAACGCAACTTTCACAAACATTGCAAAGTTGAAAAACAGAAGCGAAGAATTATATGTAGGGTTCACGCAATGACTATACGAAAATGACCAGGGATGATTTAATCAGTGCAGTTTTATTTAAAGATTATGTTCTGATTTCAAATTTATGTCGAAATTTAAAACTGCTCTAATTTAAAAAATAACTTTGAGCAAATTCTCTGCAGTGAACATTAAATCTTACTCACCTTGACTTATTCATTAGTCACTTAACTGCGAATGAGGGATTTTTGTCAATGTTTCCATTGATCTTCGCTGTCCATCTGTAACTCTGCACTGTAAAATGTCCTTTCCCTAACTGATGCGAAACTAATATCTTTCAATTCGTAATTAAATTCTCTTCTATAAATAGAATAAAAACATATTTTCATCATTTATGCTTTAGATACTAATATTTTTAATTAGTTAAAAATCTCTTTCTTTATTTTGATCGACTATATATGAGAAATAAAAATGCGCACCAATTTTAAATAAAGAAAGGCCTTCCGAATACATGCAATTTTCAAATTTAAAATGGAAGCAAGGGGGGATCAGAATGTCAAGTTTTGTATTCCCCAATAAATCAAAAAGCAATACCATTTTTCTCTTCTTTTCATTTCTGTTAGTTAAAGAATCCCTCAGGTTCCCCGTAAGTTCACCTTCAAGTTATTTTCTAGTTTGCTTATAAAATTCGTTGTTCTGTCTTTAAGGACTCCATTTCACATTTTTAATTTCTTGACAATTTGCAGCATTCCTAATCAGCGTTGCTTCACATACGTCGGCACATTATGAGAGCTTTAAAGACCATGAATACTATACCATGAAGGAAATTAATAAATTTCTCAGTATTAATTATTGTTACGTCCTTACTTTCTTTTTAAATTTTATATGAACTGAAATTACGTAAAAATACTACTTCAAATGGTGGATTAGATTTCCTTCAAACCGTTACATTAATTAAAATCTTTCAACACCAGATAATAATTTTAACTCCATACCTCTCCTCAAACCTACCTCTCAAAGTGTTTAATTATTTTTAGCCCAAAATAGCTTCTGAGCCGTTATCTCAGAAGGGCTACTAGTCTGGAAACGAAATTTTGCGTTGAATCAATGCAAAAGTCTAAATCACTTTTCACATTTTTGCCACCAAATATTATTGCCCTGTATTATTTTAAAAGAACTTAAATAATGGAGAATATGCATGAATATAGGCATGTTTCTCGCGTTTTGAAAAAGCGACAGTACCTAGAGCCATCAAATTTTGAATAACGTAATCCACCACTCGAACATGGGCACATGGAAGTCCGAATTTTGAATTTCGAATTTGTTTCATTATCTATTTCACATTTTTTTTTTTGTAAAACTTAATAAATTTTTGATTATCAAACTCAACTATTTCAAAAGGAGCAACGGCAATAGTGTACGGGAAAGAACACTTTTATCTCCAGCGCGCGAGACTGTCTATTGGAAATTATTCTACTAAAGATATGCTGTTTTTAAATATTTGTGATATTGCTGTTGTACTGAATTTTATGTAGTTTAAGTGCGAAAAACATGATATGTAATAAATAAAGGTAACACACACAAAACGCTAAACAAACGCCCCTTAGGGTGTAATATAAAGTCTGAAAGCTTTCAGAATATTTTTCATTTATTTTATTTATTTCCTTCATGTTTTGTTCAATAGATAGAATTTCTTCTTTCTTTTCTCCTGTGTTTTCTCCGTTTATGTGATATGTATTAAATCCAGGAAAAGGTACAGAATATTTTTGCCCCTTTAAAGAACAGGAATGTATGCAGTATCCCTTCAAATTCGTGAATATTTTCTATTAAAACTTAAAGTCAACCCACAATTTAATTTGTCCTGCTTCTAGAATTCAACTGACTTTTTACATTCTCTGATACTATTTTAAATGCTCTGCCTTAATATTGAAATTCTAGTACTCACACTCCGCTCTAGAAAGGAAATGAGTATGTAAGTTTTTACAATGTATATTTGGAATTATCAAGGCAAATACTTCAAGACCTTCCTGTTTTAATAATAAATCTTTGATAATTATAATTTCTCTACACCTCAAGCATGCCCATATTGTTGTTCGCGTTTTACATGTGACCTTTTAACCCGTTAAATACGGATTGTGTTGCGAAAAGGAATAATGTTCTTTTTTGAAATATTATAATTTGAAATATCGATCTAGAAGATGATTTTGATAAATAAAATTTTAATTTTAAAATTGTAATATGTAAAATATGATTTCGAAATGCTTTTAGACTACATGAGGGACTCTATATTTATCTGAATATATTTGTCTTTGTGTGCTAATTATCTGAATATCTTTGCCTGATAAGGCCTTTGCCAAGTGTACCCAAAAGCAATAAATTAAGTGAATATTTAACTTAAGGGAATTAACTCATTTCAAGAACATATTTAATAGCTAGTTAAATATATATTTTATGCACATTATTAAAGAATTATAGAATGTATCACCTCCGACATTTCACCTATAATACTAGAAGTTATTTATTAGTTTTAATATACATTTCGTGATAACTATTTTTCATAATAACTGTTTCTGCACATCAAACTAATAGACGAATAATTTACGTTTCTGTAATTTACTACTATGGAAATATTATTTTCACAATTAGATAGTGGCTATCTGTATAGTAGGAAAAAACAGTAGAAACATCGGCAAAGTGTTCGATTAACGATGAACAGTGAATCTTATCAAAATATTGCACAGTGAATAAGTATAGTTGTAACAGAGTAAGAACAAAGGAAAATTTCTGTTTTTCAAATTATTGGCTCATTCTCCACTCTACTAAAAAGTTTGACATTATTGTAGTGACTACTTTTTCTTTTATAGATTTAAAAAAGTTCTTACGAAAATTAATTTATAATTATCTTCAGAAGAAAATATATGTTTGGTTTTTGGCTTGGAAAGAGGGGAGTTAATATATCGTAGAAGAATTAATATGTAAATCATAGAAATATAGATTCCTGACTATAGCGTAAGAGCAATAAAAATTATTTATTTACTTTTATTTATTTATTTAAAAACAACCACAATTAAAAAAAGCAATTCCACTTAACTAATTTGAAACTCCCCTCCGTCATTCAAAAGTTACAGGGCTAGTTTAAAAAAGATTTAAAAAGTTGTAAATGTTTGTTTGTGGTTCTTTGAAAATTTAGTTACAACTCTTGCGTTTTCCGAATTCTGTTAACATGCGACTCCTACTGACTTTACAAATACTGGCTTAGTATTATACTCTGATAGTCGTGGTTACACGGACTCTGTTCCTATTGCCAAAAAGAAGGGCAGCTTATGCTGTTCCGAAAGGTAGTGGCACAAGCCATCCAAGTGGGTAGTGCATTGGCTTACGGCAAAGAATATGTATTTTTGTAACATAGACGTTCTTTGCTTACGGTTCATGAAATAGCCTCATCACCCTTCGTGGTCTCTGTGAACCCAGGACTTGGTGACCCTGGGAGGCTGGTGTAGCGTTTGGTGACAAGAGAGAGTTCCGATTTTCAAATAAGTTCCCCGTCCGTGAAGGTGGCCAAAGAATTTCTAGAAGTTCTTTGAGTTGGCTTTCATGGGCGTTGGGGCGAGTGAGACGTATATATTATTCTAATAGCAAATTAAATGTATATTTTAACATATTTTTAACGAGTCATAGTATGTTTCACAGCTACTGTTGTTATAATAACTTTATTGTTTGCCAATAAGTTGTACATCTGTCTATGCTAATTCCTATTTCGGCTGATGTAAATGAATGCTTTAACTACCTCAACTCCCATTTAATCCATTTGTAGCGTATAAAATAAGTTTCTTAAACTGATGACATGGTGGTTCCGTTAATGTTAACCATATGGGCCAGTGCCAAATGTTCACTATTGTAATATTGCCCTAGATTAAAAATTGTTTCTGCATTTAATAGAGTAAACCGTCACTCTTGAATTTATCGGACAAAATTTGGATATCACCTTAATTAAACTTTTTATTAATTAATTAAACTTTTTATTAATTAATTAAACTTTTCTGGTTTCATTTACCATAACTGTGTCAATATATTTTCTTTACTTCGCCTGTAAAACGGACTTCTTGCATTACTAGTGCTTATATTAAAAGCCAACTTTACAGGTTCCTTGTGGTTACTTACTTGTATGTTTAAGTGCAATTCTCACTAATTGCAATATTGTTACTAACTTAACTGTTTGATGATAATTTAATTACCATCGTATAGTTTTAATTTTTAATTACTGTCAATTAGCTGAGATTCTAATTAATATTATGTACTAGTAACTAATGTGGCTTGCTAGAGTGCACGCAATATTAATCTTGTATTATTTATGTCTTTGTTACGAAAGTTTCCTCTAGATTTTTTTTCCTTAACCTATTTGTGTTTTGATTTACCAATTTATTATTTAATTAACTGATTATCATCTGAATTTTGTGCAAATATTGCAAATTAAGCACGGACTCAGTGCCCTCAACTTAACACAGTTGTAAATATGTCAATGCACGATAGTCTTACTTGTATTCAGTGATATTCAGGTAATTAAGTTTTCTTAATCCGCTACAACCTTACCTGCGTTATTACAAAGCAAATGAATCTTTGCTTAAAGTGATTTTTCTGATCAATCGCAGGAGACAATTTTATAAGAACAAGTGCAAACAATTATACAACCTCTGTCAAGAGCGATACCTCCAAGTCCTGAGTATTTTTGGCTAAGTAGCCGACACCTCCAAGAGATGTTCCTTTAGCTCCTTCTTAAGACAAATGGGGTCCAGGGATACTTTTCCGTGTAATTCGATAAAAACAGTCAGCTCTAGATGTATTAGTCCGGAGAGGGCATCCCGATTGGAAAGACTTACGCAGATTTCGTGGCAGATCAAAGGACATTTAATTGATTGCAAGAGTCGAACAAGGTTGAACAAAGCAGACAATGACCAGCTATCGTCTTACATTAAAGAAATAATAGTAATAGCCACAGAACAAGAGGCTCTGTTGGCAAAAAAGAAGGTGAAATCAAACAACTAGAGAAACAACTGACAGAGAAATCTCTCACAGACAAAGTTTTAGCATCTTTGCCTTTGCACCCTTTCAGGACTCCAGAAGATCCTCTGACTAAAGATAACGATCCCAACAGGGAGCCTTTTGCGGAAGTAGTAAGAAAGAAGCGCAAACAGACATCAGAGAAGGCAATAACAACAAGATCGGACAACGCTATTCTCCTAAAGAGCAAGGATCCCAGTAGATCTACCGAAAGCGTAAAGGAACAACTAAAAAACTCAGTTAAACCGCACAAGCTAGGAATTCGCATCACACAGGTACGCCCCGCAAGAGCAAAAGAACTCCTAGTACGCTGCAAAGAAGACACTGAATTAGAGAAACTTAAGCAGGCCATTTTGGAGAAATCCTCCTTAAAAGAACAACTGGAGTTACGTGTTCCAAGAGCGCAAAGAGACACCTTTATAGTTTTCGGAGTGCCACAAGACACTACGTCCGAAGAGCTCCATTCGGCTTTTTAGGAGCTATTGCCGCATTTCAAGAAGCAGACAATTTTCCCTAAAGAGTCCAGACCCAGAAGCGACGGGATGTGCGACTGGTTGGTGGAAGTCACTAAGGATACTACACCATTACTCACAGACTCACGAAGAATTTACATTGGCTTCGCATCCTGCTTTTTCCGCAAATTCCCCAGAGTAACTCGCTGCTTTAATTGCCAAGCGTTTGGGCACTTGGGTCATAACTGCAAATTTCCACTTGCATGCTCCAAGTGTGAAAAAGGTTATCTGACACCGGAGTGCACGAAACAAACTCCAAACTGCGTAAATTGCAAACGCTCTAACTCTACGATAGATACCAGTTCGACACTAGTCATCCGGCACACTCCTCACGATGTCCAGTCTATCGACACGAACTGCAGAAGTTAAGCAGATCTAGCCCAATGACCACTAGAAAACTTCGTACTGATCAAAGAGAAAAGAGGAGTAACATGCATACAGGCAAACCTGCAACGAGCAAAAGCAGCCCCCCTGCACCTGATAAAACAATGATTGTTAACAAATACGACGTAGCACTTCTACAGGAACCGTACGTTCCTAATGGAAAAGTTCCAGGAATGCCCCAATCTTGCAAAACGTATCTCTCAGATTCCTGCAAAGCACTAATTATCTATAACGGCTCACTAAATCCCTTTTATATTTCTAAGACACTTAATGCTGTCACGATCGGACTACAATTTTTAAATATGAACATTAACATTACCAATATCTATTGCTTGCCTTCGAACTACATTACTGCAAACCTACAAGAGCTACGCTCACATTTACAGAGGACCAGCCATATCCTGCTCGTAGGTGACTTCAACGCGTCAAGCCCTCTATGGGGAGCTCGCGGAGAGAACAATAGAGGTGAAAAGGTTCAGGAATTCATAGCAGAACACAGGCTCTGCATAATTAACTCTACAAATTCGCAGCCTACCTTCCAGACAGACAGAGCAGAGGGATGGCCTGACTTAACTTTGGCATCTCCGTCACTTTCACATCACATCTCAGACTGGAAACTACCTGATATTCCATCAGTTAATCCACGTATTCATAGAATTCCCTCTTGAAATCACAGGCAATTATCAGATCAAACAACGTTTAAAACGTCCCACGGAGTACATCATAAGTTTCTCAACCTTCTAATTCCAGACCTTTTGCAACATTTGGATAATGTAGGAACGGAGGAAGACCTGAACGAGATTTATCAGCACCTCATTCATACTTTAACCAAGGCGGCTAAACTTTCATACAGGATCAAATCCCCAAAACCTCCATCCTCAATTAACCGGTGGACTCCTTCTTTGAAGGCGCAAAGGAACAAAGTCCGAGCTCTGAGAAGAAGGTCGCAAAGGGAAAAGGATCCCACTCGTAAACTCTCCCAGAAGATAAGTTTTAGGAAAGAACTAGCGAAATTCAAAAAGAATATTTTAAAAGCTAAAGCAGCATCTTGGAAAACTTTCTGTGTTAATATTAAGAATGTTTATGGCATAACTCAAAAGGTCGCCACTGATAAGGTTTACCGACCTCTTCAAATACCTGCCGAAGTGGCTACTGACTGTCCAACTCTAGCCGATAAAGTCAAAGAGATACTAAAAGCGGTGTTTTCCCCAGACTCAGCAGATGATGACTCGTTGCAGCAACAAGAAATAAGGGAAAAGTTCAACAACGAAAATTGGAACACAAAGACACGAGACAATGCAATGTTTACCCTGAAAAAAATGGACTCAGTAATAAGAAGCCTACCAGTGAAGAAAGCTCCGGGGCCAGATGGACTAGATAATGCGATTCTAAAGTGCCATCCACAAGAAACACCCAAGGCTCCTACTGGCACTCTGTAATGCTTGTTGGAGACTGAATGCATTCCCCAGACAGATGAAAATAGCAGAGATCGCGCTTTTTAACAAAAAAGGCAAAGATCCAGGCAATCTATCATCCTATCGCCCAGTAAGCCTCCTGCCCTCCATCAGCAAACTCCTAGAGAAACTACTACTAAAGAGACTAAATTTTTACTTAGAGAAAGGAAAAATTTTAAGTAAAAATTAATATGGGTTTAGGAAAGGAGTATCTACAGACATGGCTGTCAACAACCTCATAGACCTAATACAATGTACCAGAGACGAGAATCAACACACAATAGTCATCTCCCTCGACATTAAAGGAGCATTTGACACGGTCTGGTGGCCGGATATTATGCAAGAATTAGACGAAGCCAACTGCCCACAAGAACTTTTAAAAATACTTAGAAGCTACTGGAAGGAAAGGAAAATCCAAATCACCTTGGACTATGCAACAGTTACACAAGACCTACAGAGAGGCTGCCCACAAGGATCCTGTTTAGGCCCCACATTACGGAACATTGTCGCAAATACGGCCTTTTCCCTATTCGATCCAATAGACAAAATTAAACTGCAAGCCTTCGCGGATGATTTCCTAATAATAGTCTCTGGAGTAAAAGACATAGAACAAAGAGCGCAACAGGCGGTCAATAAATTCGTTAAATGGGC
The DNA here is from genome assembly GCF_044657685.1 of Stegodyphus dumicola. Lineage (NCBI taxonomy): Eukaryota > Metazoa > Arthropoda > Arachnida > Araneae > Eresidae > Stegodyphus > Stegodyphus dumicola. The sequence continues at coordinate 80,848,462 of NC_140768.1, read as the reverse complement.
AAGCAATCACAAACTACACCTCTCAGCGGACAAGACCAAGCTACTCTTCATTGGACGAAAGAGAAAGATGAAACGTAATCCTTCGGTTAAAATCAATGGTCATCCAATTAAGTGCGAAAGGTCAATAAAATACTTAGGCTTTGTTATAGACAACACCCTCTCCTGGATGCCGTATCTGAAAGAACTGAAATTCCGTAGCAGTTACCTCACAAATCACATGCTAAAGACGATGGGGCTTAACTGGGGAACTCCCTCGTCAATAGTAAAAATTTGGTACCAGACGATTCTCGAAAGAATCCTACTATACGGAGTGGCAATTTGGAGAAAGCAACTAAATCAAAACATGAGAGGCCTCCTGAATACAATCTAACGACAACACCTACTACTAATCTGCAGAGGCTACAAAACCGCATCAATCGCTGCCCTCCAAGTATTAGCGGGGACTCCTTCCCTAGACCTCATGGTACAAAGAGAAGCTGCGATTTCCAGAGTCTTAAGATTACGCCAAAACTGCACGTTATGGGCCAAAACACATATATAGCCACTGACTTTGAAAATAGAATATATCATACAATTGGTCACCCTGCCAGCCTCAATATCTCCAAATAGATCAGCTTAACACATATCCCCCCTCTCCATAATGAAAAAGCGATCTACACTGACGGCTCCAAATCACCTAATGGTACTGGCAGCGCTTTTTGCTTAGTGCAGGGAGGCAATGTACTGTTCCTATGGAATAGAAGGCTTGACAGTAATAACACTGTTTTCCAGGCTGATCTTGTAGCTCTAAGGGTCGCAGTCGCTTACTCAAAACAGAACAACCTTGGAAAGCTCCAAATTCTCAGTGACTCAACTTCTAGTCTACATGCCATTCAGAATTATCTGAACATAAATCGCATCGTACAAGCAATCCAATAAGAGCTCCTGGCACTCCCGGAAGAGAATAGGCCGGCTTTGTCATGGGTTCCGGCTCACGTCAGATTTCGACAACGAAGAGGCAGACAAAGGCGCAAAACAAGCAGCAAATAACGTCTACAGAGAGGAGCGGCCGGAAAAATTACCGTACTCTTACCTTAAAAAGATGACGCTAAAGGAACTTATGGAAGTATGGCAGCAACGTTGGACTTCAGAAACCACAGGACGAAGGGTCCATACTTTCTTCCCAAAGGTTTCATTGCTTCAGCGAGGCCTAGCAAATTACTTAACGCAGTTCTACTCAGGACATAGCCCTTTTCCGTCCTATCTTAAAAGATTCAATCTTACGGACACGGACATTTGCTCATGTGGAGAGATTGTCGATGCTGAACACTACCTCTTTAGCTGCACAATGACAACCAGTTTACATCTAAAGAAACCACAGGAACAATTTCGTTCGAAATGGGCGGAGCTCCTCCCCAAGAAATTCTCTGATCTTAAAAAAATCAAGGACATAATAAAATTCTGTCAAGAACATACCTCTTCCATGAGTGAAAGTAGAACTTCAAGGGGAAATCAGTGATTGAGTAGAGTTAGTATTTTTCTAACTTACACAAGCTCATACTCTCATAGAATAAAATAAGTGTCGTATTCAATGATAATCTTGAATGCAAGTGGGTACCAAACAACTATATTGAATTAAATTTAATATAATTGTAGTTTCAACAACTATGGTATCACTTATATTGTGCTGTATCATCTCGTATGTATCTGTATTTCAAAATGTAGGCAGTACCACTACTATGTACAACATCTGAATACTTGCAATAACTTGAATATAAGCATTTGTAGTTAAATGAGGCTTATGATACTCACTAGATCGAGTTTTAGTATTATATTTACTGTTCAGTCCCTTAATAAATGTTCATTGAATTCTCGTGTATGCATCTTTTTGGCACCTGAAGAGTTTGTGCCGAACATAATTGTAAAGTAACTGTATGCACTACCAGAATTATAAATGCAAAGTTGTATAGTCTTGTATATATCTGTACTGAAATAGAGAAGGTGGTATTACTGATCTGTATAGCATTTGAATAAGTTGCAATTACTGTATCTAAGTATTTGTAGGTTAATGAAGTTGATGTTACTACTAAGTTAGGGTTTTTATTATTATTATATTTATCTGTGCTAAATATAAATTTAGTAGAATAGTAATTGTTTGTACTATAGCATCATAAATACTGTATAATATAGTCTAATGTATCAGTGTTGTAAAAGAGGAAGTAATATCACTGCTACGTACAGTATTTGTAAAAATTGTAATAATTGTAACTAAGTATTTGCAGGTAATGAAGTTAATATTACAATCTAGTTAGGTTTGGTATTGAAATTACTATTGATTCCAGTATTCACTGTATCTTGAAGTCTATTGCATGCATCTTGTTTGTAAATGAATAAGCTGTGTTGAATATATATTTAATAGAATGGTAACTGTATGTAATATAGCATCATAAAATACTGTGTTGTTTAGTCCTGTATATATTACTGATTTAAAAGAAAAGGTAGTATTATTGCTATGTACAACAATTGTATAATAGTAATAACTGCATCTAAGTATTTGCAGGTTGATTTTTGTATTATATTCATTGTATATTCCATTATTAACTGTCTCTTGAACTCACTTGCATGTGCATGTATATATACTATATATATATATATTAAAAATTTTTTTCTTTTGTTTTGTTTTGTATTTGAAGTATCTGAGTTGAATATAAGTTTAATAGAATGGTAAAAGTATGTACTAAAATATCACAAATACTGTGGTGTATTGTTCTCATGTAACTAATTGGTACTCTTGGTTTAAATTGCAACAACAGTATTCAAGTATTGATATGTTAAACAAGTTAATAGTAATGGATAATAGGAACTTTGCTTATGGTATGTTGTAAATCTAACATAATTCTGCTATCTTACGGTAAGATGCATTTAGAGGTTTTTAGAATTAAAACTCTACGTCTTATATATGTAGCTATATAAGTTCTTTTTGAAAAAAGAAAGATTTGGCTTAAAATTGACTGGTGTACCAATGTTTTCCTTGTATCCCTAAGATTCTAATGTTAAATTGTATTTAATTGTCTGAATGAGAAATGTCTTATAATTGTATATCTAATATGTATGTTTATGTAGACTATTTATTTTCTGAAAACAGTAATTGTAACCCTGGTCACAGGAATTTTTATAGAACTGTGCAAAATTGCATGTTTGAAATCAATATTAATGGCTGAAGTATTTCACAAAGGACTGAATGTAAATAAGCTGTGATAAATGTATGACGTATGTATTAGAAGAAAAAATTGTAAATCCAGACTATGTATTGAAACCTCTGTTGCACACTGGCCTTGTTTGCCCATGTATCTCTTTGTTTTAAGACTCAGTAATTGCCGTCTGACCTGCCACCCACCCCGGTTGTGGTGGAGCGGGTAGTAGATAGCTTCCGGAGGCAGAGGCTTTAATCCGAGTAAGGCAGTCTGCTAGACTGCAAGGCAACGGAGCCCCTGTTCTCTGGTGTATAATAATAATATCTCATGTATATTATTAGTAGTTATTTAATAATTTTAATATACATTTCTTAATAATTGTTTTAAAAAAGAATTAAATTCATGAAAATGTGTTTGGGGATGGCTGTTAAACATGACAGATTTGATGGATGTATGAAATAAATCAGTATCTTTCACATTTCCTTTTAAGAGGTTATAAGGTAGTATTTCTTCCGCTTTCTTAGCATGCCTTCGTAGTGTAGCAGTCAGCACGCCCGGCGCGTATTCGAGAGGCCCGTGGTTCGAGTCCTGACGAAGACGTAGCTCATTTTTCATCTCTCCTGCTTCCGAAATCACCTAATGTTCCTACAAGGTAATATAAACATTTTATTACTTCTTGCTGTTGTTTTTATGACTTCAAAAAGCAATTAGTTCGGAGGAATCTGTTTAAATACATAAAATATTTAACAACATTTGTTAAAAGTCTTTACGACAGCAACTGATCAAACACAATCATTTCTTCGCCACGAATGGTTATGCGTTGAAACTTTCATTGCAGCAGACAACTAGGATTTATTATCTTTTACATTAAATCTGGATAAACATAATATCTATACTGCATGTGAATGGCTTACTCTATAAAAATAGTGATGTCCTTCTACTTATAAAACGGTATATTTTATAGGTCCATGAAAATGTAGGCAACTTTGTAAATAAACAGTTAAATTTAAATCAATCTTTTATAGTTAGACATTAAAATAATGCTCATATAAAATTTATTAGTTAGAAACTTAATTCTGGATTCGGATTAATAAGTTTTCAAATATGGCTAAATTCGACTTTAACTTGGTTGTAAGATTTGAATCTGTGCCATAGAAATTCATTCTGATTAATTAATAAATAATAACCATGGAAATAAGTAACATATCGAAATACATATTTACTAGTGAGGCTGAATATAGCTCTTTCGTAAACTTTTTTTTAAAAGCTCTGGAACAATAAATTATATAAATAACTTAAAAAATAAAGTTTAAGCTTTCTTTCTTTTAGCGGCCGCACAATTGCGAAGACCAATTTCCTTTTTATGCTGCTATTTAATTTGGACAAAATAAATAAATTAAAATTTTTTTCTTTAAACAAAAGTAGTCATAGTACATAAAAAAAATCTGAACAGTTACGGGTTTTAAATTACGTTCAAAGGGGCGTTTTTTTAACATTTTATGTGTTACCTTTATTTATTAAATATCATGTTCTTCGCACTTAAACCCACTAGCGGCTGAGCGGTAACGTCGCTGAACATTGGTAATTCGGTCCGAGGTTCGAATCCCGCGAACGGGCTGGCTGCATGGGTGTTTTCGTGGTTTTCCCCATGTGTAATGTGTATACAAGCCAGTTTCCCTTAAAAAGTCCTCCACGAAGGCATCCCTTCCTTAAGGCAGATAGCTCTCGAGTGCTTTGCCGTAATCTAATAAACCAAACCAAACCATCTTCGCACTTCGCACTTAAACCATAAATTTCAGTTCAATAGCAATGTCGCAAAATAATTTTAAAATGAGCCGCACGCTGGAGATGAAAGAGTTTTTTTTTTTTTTTTTTTTTCCGTGGATTGTTGCCATTACCGGCTTTCAAATCGTTGAGTTTGTTACTCAAAAATTCGTTAAAGTTTTACAAAATATGAAATCGATAATAAAACAAATTCCAAATTTCAAATTTGATCTTCCACATGCCCATATTCGCAGTAGGATTACGTTATTCAAAATTCGATGGTTCTACGTACCGTTGTTTTATCACAATGCGAGAAACATGCATACATTTATGCAGATTTTTCATTATTTAATTTCTTCAAATATAATGCAGGACTGTAACATTTTGTGGCAACGGTTTGAAAAGTGAAATAGACATTTATAGTGAACCAATGCAAAATCGCAAAACGAAAACAATAGTCCTTCAGGGACAAAGCCTCTTTGGACTAATAATAAAAATAAAATAATTGTAGTAACTGTGATATGAGAGTTCTACTAAGTGCTGTTAAATCATTTTAAGGGTTTCTCTGCAGCTAAAAGTTTTAGAATAGCGAGTTCAAAGAGGCACAGGCATAATTTCTTCTATTTCTTCATCACTCATGTGTGTTTTCTTTGTTGCGTCGGATTCATTCATCAACATGAAGAAACTACGTATAGCTTTTCACAAAATCTATTAATTTGAAATGCTACTGTAACTTCGCCATAATGAAGACGATTGAATGCAAGAAAAATGGTTTAAAAAGAAAAGAAACGTAGCCAATATTTATGTCGTATAATCTCACAATAAGCATACAGAAACAGGTACTTATACTAAAATATGCAGTCCTTTTAAGTCTCCTTGAGCCATTAACAGAGGGAGAACTTGTATTGATTACACAAGTACTATTATACTGAAAAGAAATAAACCAACATAAAAATCACCGCACGCGGAGTTGCAAATACACACAAACATCAGCAGGGCAAAGTTGTAATTTTCTTGTGCCATCTTACTATCAATTTGCGTATACATTGCCATTCATTCTGTATGTGACTCTCACCGACGATTGGTAGAATTCAAATAAAGTGACTTCAGGGCGCCAATTACTCGAGATTCATTACAGTCGTAAAACGAGTCACATGTTAGCTAAAATGTGGGCCAACGGTCTCCTTGGCCTCTTGCGCTCCATAGATATACAAGTGAGAAACTTGTTAAATTATTGAATATATAATTAACTGGCAAGTGGGCTGAAATAAATGACCACAAACATGGTTGGCATTAATTTAGCCTTTCTTCTACAAATAATGATTTCTAGAAGCTGTGCAACGTAGTCGAATAATGATAGTGTTTAAATGTCTTATAAATTTGACACCTTGACCAAAAAGAGTTATTTCTTATGAACTTCTAAAGTACCCAAAAATAATCCTTCTTTATTTAAACATATATTTTGATAGCGATTAAAACTATTATGAAACAATGGAATTTAGATTAATTCATCTTTAGGCAAAAATTAATAAATAATAGTAATATACATACACTGAAAAATAATGAATGAATAATAGTAATAAATAAATTGATAGTAATGAATTAATAAATAATAGTAATATACATACACATATAGTCATACACTGAAATACAAGTATCATAGAAAAAGATGAAAGCAGAATGGTTAAAATATGCCGATTCCGAGGAGAATGTATCTTTTTATATCACAAATTTCTAGAAGTTAGTATTATTTGCAAAGTTATTACGTAAGGCTATCAGCCTGATAAAATAATAGCAAATTGCAGTAAAGTTTTCAGTGGTCTCCAGTCTCTCACTTTAGAAACATTTTAAAACATACACAGCAGATCACGGGAGAAATTTTTAATGGAGCATAGACCCAGCGAGTCGAATGTTGAATGTGAGAGACAAAGAAAAGATGAAAGAAAGGCCATAAGAAGAGTTTTACGGAATTTTTACCTGATGTTTTTACGGAAAAGGATTCCTTATCCAAACAGTAGCATCACTTCTCTTTTTCTCCTTATCACTTTCCACTGATATTGTCCGTCTGGCCATCTCCCTTCGTACATGAATGGCAAAATTAAATTAAGTGTCGTCTAGTTTATCTGTTTAATATTACGACTTGGATCTTGGATTTAATGTTGTTGTTCTTGTTACATATGGCTATATTGCAAGGATCAAACCAAACATATAAAACAGCTCAAGTATCACACAAGAACAATGATAAAAAATAAAAAAGAACAAACATTTAAAGTAAGAACCAAAACAAAAGGACATGGGAACAAAAGTAAAGAGTTAAAAATTTAAACAACACGGAAAAGAACATAAGAGATCGTAGTCTTAATAAGGAGTTCATTAACGTTCTGGCATTCCAGTATAGTTTGCTTATCTCACCACGTTTCTGAGACTCTTTATCTAGGTCCGGGCATATAAGAAGATACTCTGCATTCATAATACTAAATTACAAATTTAGCATATACTAGATGGAAGGATGCCAATTTTATTAACATGATGTGCCATGCAATCGTGGCCTGTTTGCAGTCTGAAATTTGCCTCAGCCTCTTTACGGAGTTTTTTGGATTTAATGATTTTCGTTTGTTTTGTATTAGGAATATGCATACAAAATATTGTTTTTAAGTTCAACACAAAATATTTCTTTCAAGCTGTAATAAACTTTCGTCCAGAAATGGATTTATCCATTTTATATTAATTCCTACAACACCTCCAGGAACGAATTTAATTCGTGAGCAGAGGTTTTATTGTATTTAGTTTAAAATATTGTGACAACTTATTTTTTACTACTCATGAGTATGTAATATACCAATACGTTTTGTATATTTTTGTAATCGCAGTTAATTTTAAAATTTTTTCAAATTGAGATTCCCCTTAAAGGCATGAGATTCACTGGCGGATATTCGCCTCATTTCGAGACTTCCTCTTAAAGAAAGATTTCATAGCTTCAAGAAACAGTATTGTTGCTAGGCGCGTTATTCTGAGAATGCTGTGTGGTTTCAAGCTATAATCATTTAATAACTGGGTGCAGCATTATTATAAGGGACTTTTATGTATTCGAAATAAATAATTTTTCGGAGATGCAGATTAGTGTACCTTAATATTTTTTTTACACTTCAGTGCTCTGTCGAAATAATTTTAATCATATTGCTAAATTATGTGGGAGAATTTTGTTACTGGAAATGCTGGTCGGATGGTTGAGCGAGAGAGGAAGAAAGCGCAAACTTCTCAAAACACAGGAAATTGCGCCTGTCTCCCTTCGAAGGGAAATGAGGTAATCTAGATGAGAAATCTGCCACACGATTTTGCCCCGCACAGGGTGGGAAGATTTTTTTTTCCTTCCTTTTTCCTACGTTTTATTTTGTGTTGTTTATATTTTTCGGAGGAATTATATTCTTTTCTGTTGCTCCTTCAATCGCTTGGTTTGTGACCCGAACGCCCACATAGGGTTGTAATTTAGAATCCCGGAACAGCGTTATTGAACATCTACTTTTGGCTATATGTCGCCCGCCTTTGAATCAATAAGCTTGTTTTTAAATGTTTAGAGGCAAAATCTTAAAATACAGTACTGAAAAAATTTAGAAGCTCTTAGTCATAACGTCGTTTGTGATTTCGGATAATTCACGAGTATTGCTTGCAGCGTGGAAAATGAATGGAAGATCATTAGGCCTCGTCGATTCGCAGCTACTTCTAATCTTGAATTGTATGTCGCAAAAGCCTTTAAAGGGCAAATGATCCTCTTCAATTGATTAAAAACAAAATTCTCAAGCCAGTCCAAAACAAATCATAAACAGTTCCTTCAGCGATATAAAAAAAATAAATGATACTAAAAAATCAATAAAATGAATGTGGTATATAACATCTATAAAAATGCAAGATTGCTATAATGTAATGAAAAGTTATCCACAGGAAAAATAATATATGTGAACACATTAATGATTAGAAGTTAGCTTTACATATCCAGATTCTAACGGACATTTGTTTTACCAGAGGTTCAGCGAGAAGCAAAGAGATTAATAATCGATTCAGGAACAAAAGAGTTTGTTGTCTTCTAAAAATGTGTATTACTGTCTTTCTGAAAATACATTTTTCCTGAAAAGTAGTTTCTGAACATGACGCTTGAAGATATTTGATATAAACTTGTAGAGACTTTAGGTTATTTCGAAGCAGGAGAGATGAAATATGAGCAACACCTTCGCCGGGACTCGAATCGCGAGTCTATCGAATACTCGCGGAGCGTGCTGACCACTACACTACGAAGGCATGCTAAGAAAGCCGGAGGAATACCTTATATACTACCCCTTTTAAAGGGCCACTGGGGATTAGCGGACCCAACTGCCAAATCTTGGTGGTGGAGAAACGTCATCTACCACTTTTTTAGTTCGGGCGCCACTGTAGAGACATAGGTTAATTCGAAGCAGGAGATGTGAAAAATGAGCAACGCCCTCGCCGGGACTCGAACTACGGACCTATCGAATTCGCGCCGAGCGTACTGCACACTACACCACAAAGACATGCTAAGAAGGCAGGATAAATACCTTATATAATCAATAAATTTGCATAAGAAGACATGATATCAAGGATAACAGAATAGTATTTTTTAATATTCTTTCCACACAGGTAACATTACATCTTTATTTTGAACTTCTAATTCGTTTAAAGCTATTTTGATCAAACAACTACAGCTCATAACAATTCCTGCTCCTGATATTATCACTTTTTGATGTAGCAAATTTTCTTCCCCAGCTGCTCAAGTTTTTCCACGTGTTGTGATGTACGTATTCCGTTGTTTGATTAATAATAATATAAGTTTGTGTCAATATTGCGAGTCATTTGCACAACAATGTACCTAAATGCTTATCTGATTTGGAACTCTGCATTTTGCCTGGAATTACGATTTCACTCAAAATTTAAAAGCACTCGAATCTGGCTAAATTGATATCTTAAAATAGGTGCCAGTAACATAATGAAATTGCTGAATCCATCCTTAGTCCACATATTTAGTATTTCAATACCAAATAGTTAGCCAGGCCAAAAAAATATTTCCTTAACGTCATAAACTGCTAACTAGGTCTACTTGTATTGTGTTGATGGAAAATGCCTAGTGCTTTTATCTTTATACTGATTACCCACATCTTTAAGGTCTATCATTTTAGAGTAATTTTTAAAATAAATAAATAAATAAAAGATAAATATTTATTGAATTAGATACTTTAAAAGCACCTCTGTTTCATTTTCATGGATGCTTAGTATTTAGAAAAGGTGCTCTTCTTAATCTTACAGCTTTAATACGTTGTCATTTGAAACTTTGAAAAAACAAGAAATAAGAATAAAACAACTTTAAAGTAAACTTACAGTATAATCTAAACTTCGAAAGCCCCCCCCCCCCAAAAGAGCCTTTGTTTTAATTTAAAAAATAATAAACTCAATGGTAAACAACGAGCACTCTTTTCCAGCTGCATGCTGTAACTCGACCGCATGCGGAATTTGTCCATTCTTGTGCATTATAGGATGAAAGGAAGAAGCTTCTTTTGCCTGTGTAAAGCATTTTGTCAGTTGATGCAGTATTAAGGACAGCATACACAATCATATCTGAAACCGTTATCAAATTTGAAAGCTATTCGTGGCTGCGCTCGGAAAGAAACATTTCTGGGAATGTTAGCTTTCGGGATACCTCATTGATTAACTTACGCGAAAACCAGCTCTTTGGGGGAAACCTACGCGAGACACAGTTTAAGCGAAACATTTTCGTCCCAGTTTGAAAATGTAGAGGATATATAGCTGGAATGTTGTTTCCAGTGAAAGGAAATCCTCCAGTGGTAGGAGAAGGAGAAACTCATTTCTCGGAAATGCTTCTTTCTAAGGTCACTTGTCATTAGATAACTCCTTTAGGGACAGAACGAGATAGGACATCATAGCGGACCGCTCGTTTCTTTTTTTCTTTTTTTTAATACATATATTTTTGGTTTTGATTAAAATCAATGACACAATGCAAAGTTTATATTTGAATTACTATAAATTTTAATATAAAACTAAATTAATAATGATTCTTTTTTCACAGTGTTTAATATTTTTGTATTTGTTCTATGACGCTAACATATCGTCTGTGAAAATCATCTGCGAGACTATCTGCGCAGTCGCAAAATGTTACCATGGTTACCAGTTTTTTCTTTACCGTTGTTATTGTTAAAAATAAATAGAAAAATGATTGTTCTAAAAGATTGAAGTTGTGTTTAATTGTTTATTCGGACTACATTTTTTATATGCATAGTTTTAAATTTATAGATATGCACGTTCTAACAGGATGCACCTGGTTTGTATGGTTTTGTGTTGTGGAGATGCATTTTTAAAAATAATGCAATGTACCATTAGTGGTACATTGCATTATTTTTAATGCTATAATTTTCAGATAAATATTTAAAATTAATGTAAAATGGCACCCCTTCTGATCCATATATTGGTACACGATACTTCATATATATTTTTTACTTTTATTTATGTGGTACAAAATTTGAAAAGTTTAAGAATTCTTGGTCTAGATGATATTTAAGTGAAGATATTAACATCGAAAAATACTTAAAATGTTAATTTAACCCCTCCATCTCGCAGTTAAAACATCTTATATTCCGTTGACGTGTTCTAAGTTTCAAAACATCGCTATTTTTACTATAATATAAAAGATAATAAGAGTAGAACACAGTCTGGATTTTGAAATATATAATTCCTTAACTTTTTAAAGCTTCTCGGGCTACACACAGAAGGAAATAATTATATTACCGGCATTAATATCAGGTATCTGGTTATTTATCGAGATGGCATTTTATAATTCTGATACATGAATGGAATACGTATGAAGTAGTGGAAGACATTTACATATTCAGACTAATTAACGCAGTTTGTGCACATGACATATTCTAAATGTTTACGTGAAATACCGAATCTGAAATACGCCATAACTACAGAAAAGCCGGGCAACAAACTTCAGATATAACTAATAGTGTTTTTCCATTTTTATGACCTAACATTCTCGGAACAACAATGTAACAATAAACGCCAAAGCGACAAACCTTTCCTCTGAATCTCTTATGGGTTGACTGTGGGGGCTGTTTCCGTGGGGGCGGGTAATCAGTAATCAGGGATTATATGGGTGTAACGGGAACCATATATCCTGTGATGCATTGTTATAACTTCACGTCTACGGGAACTGCTCTCAGCCTGACCGGTCACGCTTATAGATTCCCCTACGCCTCTCATTGCAGGTTTCCGTTTTCATGCAAGAACGCTGTTTAGTGCGTCACCTTTTTCATTTTAATCTCGAGTATGCCTCACGAGAATGTAAAAGTGAAAACAATATTCTTGCTAAGCATTTATTTCCAAAGCGTAGGTTTTGAAAGCAATCTGATGTTTTAAACTAGCCTTCACAAAACCATTTTTTATGCATAATCTATTATAGCAAGCATGTCTTTGATTTTACAGCTACAGTTTATCGGTTTCGTTTAAACTATCTTTGAGTACGAAAGTTCATTTTTATTATCTTAAAATGCCATCGGAATCCAAGGTATCGAGTATAGTCATTCAATATTCTGTTCTAATATTACAACGCTTAAACTGCCAAAGTCTTCCAAAGAATCACTAAATTTAGAGAGAAATTAGCAAATGTCATCAACCTAAACAACCAAACCAAGGCACAGGAAACTGATATATCTCAGATACTGCTTGCATAATTCCAACACGTATGTACTTCGAATTGTCTATATAGTAGAACCTGTATAAGAAATCTCAGATAAGAAGTTTTCTTCTCTAAAATTTCTGATTTTTAAGAGGAAACAAAGCTCAAAACCTTCACCTAGTTTCTTGCCAGTAAGTGAAATTGTGCTGTTTTCTTGCTGAGGTGGGTACTGCGGATTTCAATACGGAGGAAATTAAATTCGCCAGTATTGGAGACTAAGAGGGATGACAGCTTTAACAAAGGAGTATCGCTTTTGCTTATTAAGTTTCCGCACCGATTCCATAATACCACGAGTATTTATTTTTATGAAATGTTATTAGTATAACTAGTTTTAAAGATACGTACACAAAATTTTCATTTTAAAAGTTTTTATTTCTTTGAAAAATGAAAAAAAAAATTATTTTCAGTTGATTGGCCGTCTGACTATCGAGCTATCAATGTGATGCGGAGAACCTTTACTTGTGCCACCAGAAGATAAAAACTTTGAAAGACTTCATGCAATTTTCAGTTGATGTAGCCGAAGCAGTCTGAACTTGAATAGTTAGTTACGTTGGCTAATAAGCCAGTAAAATTAATCAATTCATTATGCGTTTTATTATGGATTAACATCTGCTGATTATTGAATTACTTCAAAACAAGGGCTCGAATTGAGCTAAAATGCACTGCTAAAGAGGGTTCTTCTATTAATTTTACCAAAAGTTAAAAATACTCTCCCTTAATAAAGTTTAAGAATACTTGTGTAAATTTGTAAATTGTCTTTTTTTTTTTTTTTTTTTTTTTTACACTCTTAGTAGTTATGTTCTTCAAAGATTATCCTACTGTTTTTAATAAGCTTAACTTTTAATATTTTTGGCCTCTTGAGATGTTCCTAACTACATGGCGCTTAATAAACTTCTTAACAGTGTTAAAATATATTTCAAAGTAAATTAATTAAACACCATACAAGTATGGTAATTACCCACAAATTGAAATAAATACGATGAAATAGGACAAAAAACTGATATAAGTATCAACTAATACAATGATATACAGCTAATGAATAAGTAACAACGATATTACATACATGATTGTAATATTAGTAATAAAACTAATATTAAAATCGTGTACGTATATTAATTTCATTTCTGGTACCGATGTCTTCCTACACAAATGTCAAAGTTCGCATGATGTAGGAATTTAAAATTTTGCGTATGTGGGGCACATGGATGCAGAAATATAAATGCGATTGAAAATTCGGAGGCATGTGTTAGATAGAATAAGAGGTACGAAATGAAAGATCTCCAGGCCTCAGAATCTAGGAATTTGAGACTTGCTTACATGTTACTCATCATCAACACGGGTATCACGTGTTTTGTTATAAAATTATCATTCCTATTAATGTGGGCCATCAAGTTCTTTCATGTGAAATATATTTCATTCAGTTTTACAGTCAGAACTGTAGATTTTTTTTAACTCATACTTCTGATTTTGGGGATAATTGCACATTTCTTCACATTCTCAATATCTGGAGCCCAAAAAGCCAGCCCAACAGACATTATAGACAGTAAATTGCTGTTGTTGAAAATAAACACAAATACACAATAACATAAAATAAGTAAAAATGATTATGCAAGAAATACAAACACAAGCAATTTACATGGACTTACAACAAAAGAGAAATAATAATACAGTTTGGTAATGTGAATAAATAAATGATATCTATAGCAGTTATAGTTTTAGACATCCTGTTACCATGCAGTGTAATGCAGATTAATTTTTTATTATGCATGTGCTTTTCTGAAAAATTCAGCAAGCATTAAAATGTGTATCTAAAAGAAATCTATTTTGTTTCCCTATGACATGCGTTTCTTTCTTGGAAATCAGTTTTAAATTAATTCTTGGCTCAGATCAGACATAGTCTAGGCAATTTTCTTCTTGTGAAACAGGGAGCAATATCGGAGACAACATAATAAGAGAATTTTGAGTTTGTTCCAGTTTTAAGTCATATTTTCCCAGCTTTCACTTTCTTCAATCGATAAGGAAAGATTTTTCTCGATTTCTGAGAAAAATGAAGAACAACAGCTGTTTTATATCCTAACTGACGATTCTGAGAAATCGAATGTAAAAAATTTTCAAAATCGTGAATCACTGAAAAACAAAAATCGATCGGTTCCCTTTCGAATTACTGATAGTGAGCAAGCATGTAAGTTTTTTTTGGATGGGGGTGGGGGAAATAAAAGTATTTTTTAGATATTAATGTATATTGTTCGAAGCGAAATTATTTTGCTGGTTTGAATGATGGCAGCAGTAAAATAACAGAAATAAAAGTCATTCTAGGTTTTGAAACAATCGAAGAATCTAAGTATGATTTCAGAGCAATTTGCTATATTACGGAAAAATAAGTTTTACGGTATTTTACTGGCGTACCTCTCCCCCCCCCCATTTTTTATTAATTTTGTCGTATGAAAATCAAGAGGGAAGAATTATGCAAGTAATTTAATTCCGAAGGATGCGGTTAGAGTAAGAACATAACAAATGAAAAGTATTTATGGAAAAATATTTTAAAAAGCACATAGCTACCAAAAGATTTATACTGTATTGGTAACTATGACAATATTATTTCTTTAAAAGAATAGGTTCAATGCTATGCGGATCACTGGTAACCGACAGTGAGCTTGTTCGTGAGCCAAAATATTCCATGCGTAATGAGGAATTCACATTAGCCATACGGGCAAGCCACGTGAAATTAGCGTGGCATTCAACGTATTAATTTCTGTTTGATAATTTTGATTTAAAATCTTCCATTGTTAGCAGCTGCATAATTTTGCATTTTATAACATATACTAAGAAAGATAAAATATCTAAACAAGCTAAAAAAGTCTGTCTCTATTCATTTACTTATACTCTTAGTGCCCTTAACAAAACCCAAGCTGAAAAAACTTTTATATACATATTTTATTTTTGCTTTAGTAATTCATAAGACAGTTCTATTCAAAAGAAACCTTTTAACGATAACAATAGTTTTAAAAATGAATTGTTTGTTGTGAAAATATCAGTGGTTGTCTCCATGGTGTCATTCTCAGGCTTTGTTGTAAAATGGGTACATTTACTTTTCTGAAACATCTACTATTTTATCTTTTTTATTGTAGGTTTATTTATTTTTTGAATTATTACTTTAAAAACTTAAAGCTGAATTAATAATAGAAAATGTTTAAATTAAGTATAAATAAACTATTATTTTATTAACGTTGAAGGATGTGCCTGTTTTCTTTTAATATGTAAAAACCCTGTCCTGGCAAAATAAAATCCGCAGTCGAATCAATCATGCCTCAGAGTTTGACGAGCAAGTAGAATGAGAAGGATGTAGAAGCAGCGAGTGTTGCCACTACGCGAAACATAAAAAAATTTATTTACTAGCCAAAAGAGCGTTAGCTCAGAAGGACTATTAATTTCGTTTTGGCATTTTGCGTCGAAAACTTTAAATGTCCGTTTCACTTTTCAAATCGTTGCCACCAAATATTAGCGCTTTGTGTTATATTTAAAAAAATCAAATAATGAAGAATCTACATAAATGTATGTATGGTCCTCGCACTGTAATAAGACAACGATACCTAGAGCCATCGAATTTTGAATAACGTAATCCTCCACCGAATATGGGCAACAGGAAGCGCTAATTTGGAATTTGTTTTATTGTCGATTTCATATTTTGTAACATTTTAACGAATTTTTTATTAAGAAACTCGACGATTTCAAAGCGAGCAATGGCAACTGTACGAGGAAAAAAAAAAACAGTTTTATTTCCAGCGCGCCTGACTGGGTATCGGAAATTCTAAAGATAAGCTCATTTTAATTTTGCGATATTACTGTTGAATTGAATTTTATGGTTTAAGTGCAAAGAACATGATATTTAATAAATAAAGGTAACACACAAAATGTTAAAAAAACGCCCCTTTGGGCATAATGTGAAATCTGAAAGCTTTCAGACGTTTCTTTTATGTGCAATCGTGCACAGCGGATTTTCAGAGTACTATCATTAATTTTCGGATACAGTGTGATGGTTAATAGCGCAAACATTGTGTGCGAAGTTAATAACGGAAGAGGAAATACAACGAATGACATTTACGAATTTCTTTCTGGTCTTAAGATTGCGAAAAAAATTGCTAATTAAGTCAAAAATCTTTTAGATCTTGAAATCTCTGAAACAAGGTCTTCAAGTCAGATGTTTTTTCTCTAAGTAATAATTTACTGTACTCAAAAGTTTTTAAAAATTTCGTCGTTATATTCTGTCTACAAAATGCCTTTAATTCATTCATTTTAGTAACTGTTTGTTAAATATTAGTTAGTATAGTCTCTAGTTAACCTCCTATTAGTTAATGCATAAATTTTGTGCTTCATTGCACATTTCTAGGTCTATTTTAGTGTCTCCAGAATTAATGAATAATCTCGATTAAAAGAATTTTAGAGTTGTTGCCAGAAGGTTCATTAAATCTGGATTCGAGGTTATTTGTATAATCCATCGCGCCAGTGGTCCACATTGTACTAATGTTGGTCGCCAGACAAGTTTTGGTAACTCGCAAACATTTTTGAAGTTTCTCTTTTGTTATAAAGTTAGGAATATTTATTTTAATAATTGATAAATTTACAAATATTAATTCATTGATATTTGTTATATATATTAATTCTTGTTTTTTTTTCCATTATTACATTGTTTTTCGCTGACACTTTCCCTTTTTTTCCTCTTTTCCTCACCAAATAAAATAAAAAAAAGTGCACAGCTAGATCGCAATAATTTGCAGATTGCGAGACTAACAGTTTCGAAAGGGCTGCATTTATGTCATCCATAAATTCAAGATTTCCAGCTCTGTATGACATATCATAACACCTCTTCCACCATGTTTTATTATTATTACTGAAGTTCTTCAAGTTTCCTTCACGCTGTTAATTGATCATTTGAACCAAAGATATTAAATTTACTCTAAATATGCGGAGTAATATAATATGTGGTACCAGTAAGTACAACCTGTCATTCAGAATTCTTATTCCTCATACAGAGTTTGAGAAGAAAAGCCTAAATTTTCTGTTCGGTTAATTTTTCTTCGCCATCCGAGAGTTGTATCTAGCAAATCGAGTTAATATTCGAACAGCTTCCGAAACAAGAAATATTTTATAAGATTCATCATGAAATTCTGCTGTAAGTTCGGAAGCATTAGGTCTTTTATTTTTATTTTAAAAAAATATTCTTGACGACAATGTGTTGTACATCAAAAGCAGTTTTGACAGTCCTCCAAACTTTCTTTCATTTTGAATTTTATGATGGTGTATTGAATAAGATTTCATAGCTTTATTATATCAAGAAATACTGAATGCTTTAAATTAATTTTTTCATCAATTTTCTCTGATATATTTTCTTTTGTCTAGATGTAAATTAAGAGCAAACTGAGGATGTCTAATGACATTTATTTTCTTGAAGCGACTTTGGCAGAAAAGCATTCCAATAATACTTTATTGAAGAATTCAAGGAGGCGATTTTCTTTAATACTGCCTCCTACTTTCATCCGAAATACCATAAACTTTCATTTTTCTGTTATTAGGATTAATTATTTGTAATTTCAGTGCCCGAAGAATTTGGAGGACAACTTACCGTCCTAGAGCAGAAGATATAAAATTTTTAAGCTCAGTTCTTTATTTTTGTAAACGTATTTAATATTAAAAGAAGTAAATGCACACTTCAAAGAAATCACCCTTCATAATTTAAGTTTCACACATTGTAGACTAGTACTTATTCAAAATAAAAAAATATTTTTATGTTAACGTTTAAATTTATTACAAATATATTCCAGTAAATGTCACAAATTTTCAATAAATTAAAATAAAAATGCAGAAGTATAACATGTAAGTAATTCTTTTAAAGATTAATAAATTTCACGCAACCCTTAAAAAAATCGATAAATTTTTATTCCCAATCCAATTTTATTTCGGATATTCTGTTGCTGCTTAGCTTATGTCATATTATATGTATAATTTTTTTAAATCCATTTTTTATTAAATTTAGACAAATTTAAATGACTGTGCACAGTAAAAAGTTTTTTAATTTCCTACTAAGACATTCGAAAAGAAAAATCTTGAATGTAGCAAATATGTTTTATGAAGTTAGAAACTTCTGTAGTTTTTATATTTTTCGCGTAATTTTAAGCTAATAGATCGTTGTTCATTTTCTTAATGAATGATGCAGTACAGCCAACTGCTAATCTTGACAGCTGTTGCCATTCTACGAGGAATAAGATTTTTTATTTTTCTTTAAAATTGTAACAGTGCATTGTTTATAGGAAACTAAGAAACTGAAAAAACAAAGTTTGCATTTCTTGCAATATATATGTCTAATCCTCTACATTATGTATATTTGCCTTGCTGTATTAAAAAATAAAAGTGGTTAGGGTTTTAAAAATTAATTAAACTTTGTACTTTGGCTAGAATTATGAAAAAAAAAAAATGTTTCCATCCGTGGCAACTGTCTTTCTTTCCTTTCATCGAGATCAAGAGGACACGGTTTAATTTCCGTATTTAATTAATCCAGGAGAAAATTCATTTCCTGATTAAATAAATTCTGTGGGGCAATTCAAAATAACCTGCCATTTTCATTTCCGCAAGAAAAATTTAAAAACAATTGTTATTTACTTTATAAAATTTCTGTTTTATTTTCATATGCAACATTCTAGGTTCCTAAAAATTATTTTAATTAAATTAGGATTTATCCTTAATCAAGAAAGCTTTGGGATAGAAAATTAAAATATGTTTCCTTGGAAGTTACGATGCTATTTTCTCATTTTCCCTTTAATACTAATAAATGCTTAAGATTTACATTATATTTTTGGCTCAATTTATAAATGTTCTTCTGTTACATTAGAACTACGTCTTCTACTTGCGCATTTGGGAAGATTATTTTTTTAATAGCCCGGTAAAGTTTTATAAAGAAGTTATACCAAATAAAAAGAATATTTATAAAAAGAAATTTAATTGTGACTTAAAAATGTAGCATTTATAAACCTCTCTTTCCAAATAATTTCCTTTCTCTGTCCATAGTACTTAGAAGACGGTCTAATAGATTATAATATATTTTTCTAATGCAAATGTAACTTTTGATTAATATTTTATTCTATATCACTAAAACCAAAGAGTAAAAGATGAGCTGTATTCACTAAATATGACAATTATGCTAACGTGAAAATATTAATTGTTTAGTTCTATATCTTTCCTGATCTTTTTTCCGCCATACATTCAACATACAAAAGTATGAAAATTTTAGCTACGCCAACATAAACTTTAAATATCTCTAATTCTTAAAATGATATGCGTAATCATATCGAGAATTTCTTTTTCTGCCTGAGGAATTTCACTCGCCATTTTTTATTGTTGGATTCTCAGTTCCTGAGTTGTTTGGAAGCTTGGTAAATGAGATTTCAGTAGTTTCAGTAGATTTCAATTGTTTACATTTCAGTAAGTTAGAGAAAGATTATTCCATGAATTAGTGATTTTCTTACATTTAAATAAAATAACCACTTCTCAGAAAGACAAATTTGACTAAAATATCCATTCAGAGTTTTCAGTGTAAAAATAGTCTGAAAATCTCAAACAAAATTTCATTTGAATTGTTTTTTTCTGAAGTTATAGTTGTTTACAGTAAGTTAAGTTCAAATTAAGGAAATATTACCTTTGGAATTTAGTTGACCTTCATTTCAAAATCTTCATATGATATTTAATTTTAGAATAAAAAAATATTTTAAAAATTAAATTTAACAGTTGCATTCATAAATTAAAATTTGGCATCACTAAAGCTTTAATTATAGTCCATTTGTAAAACCAAAAGATTGCAGCTAGTGATTTATTTTCAAGTTTATTAATTATCCCTTTTTATTTTTAGATTAAAAAAATATTTAGTTTAATTTCAGTAATTAACAATTACCAAAGAACATTTCCAAGCAAAATAGATGTAAAAATAGAGAACTCATCAGACTGAGCAAAAGTTTAAACAATTTGTGTAAATAAGAACAATCACTAGTAGACAGTGGCATAAAATATAAACATTATTAGCGCGCAACTCAGTAAAACACAGAGTCAAATTAAACCTATTTATATGAAATCTGAATTAATAAATGTATGGATAATCATTAAATGTTAATGAATGTTTCAATTGCACTATAGGAAACAAATACAGAAAAATAACTGTTAGGGATCTGATACTTTAAAGTTTAAAATTAATAAAGTTACTATTGCAATTACTAAGTGTTTTAAAAGTTTAATTAAAACTATTGTGTTACTAGACAGTATACCTCAGATCGTAACAAACTGCAAGAAATGCTTACTCATTTTGATGTTCAAGCTCCAAGAAAGATTATAAAATTTCAACACCTGAGTTAAAAATTTGGAAAAAAAAAAAAAAACTTGAGCAAGCAAACGTTAATAAATGTATATCTTTCTCTTGAAATAAGGTCAAAATTTTAAAAGTGGAGGTTCTAAAATCCGTAAAACAGTATATAAAGATTTTCAAAGGCACTTCATTATTTATTTGGCATTTTTCTGGAAACTGAAATAATACATTTTTAATAAGTCATCAATAATGATAACATTATTTTTCTTATATTCTGAGTTTCAAATTTCCACAGAACGTTTGACATTCATCTGCCTGCGCAATGACTGAACTTTTTTTTTTTTTTTTTTTTTTTTTTTTGGTTGCTGAAATATATGTAGTAATATATGTAGTTTTTTTAATTATTAAATATATGCCTAATTTCCAATAATAATATAACTTTAACATTTTCTCCCATATTCTTCAAAAAACTGGGAATACGTCATTACTTTTTCAGTTTCATAGTCCATATTTTAGAATGCCAGACAGTAAAATAAACGAAACGTTATAAAATTATTAATGATTTTTAAAAGTAAGTAAATATTTAGCAAAATTTGGTTAATAAAAATAATTTTTAATAAGAAAATTGTTTTCAATCATTCTTAAATGAAAAAGCATTTGTAGAATTAGTTTTGTAAGAATTAAACGCAAAATTTTAAGAAAATATTGCCACTTAGATTTAATGATAAGTAGTTAGCAATTAATTTAGTTCATCTTAAATTAATTATTGGCCCACCAGGTAAAGTCACAGAACACTGGTGGTCCGGTCTGGAGTTCGAATCCTTGCGAATGAGCTGGTTGCATGGGCGTTTTCGTGGTTTTCTCCATGTGTAATGTGTATTCGAGCCAGTCTTTAGAAAGTCTTCCGAGAAGCCATCTCTTCCCTTAAGCAGGTATTCCTCGAGTACTTTGCTATAACCAAATGAACTAAACCAAATTAATAATTGTTAGCTATTTCTTCTGAAAGCTATTCCTTATTCTCTTGCATGATTTTCAGTTTTAAACCCATACGTAAATTATTAATATTATTATTATTAAATCATGATTCATTTGCTGGAGGTAATTAATTCGGTGTGACATATAGTATACCTTAAACTAGGCCGTTAGCTCTAGTTAGATTAGCACTTGGATTTTAAATTAGAGAGAACTACAAGAAAATAATAAAATATTTAGATATTATACTTCAGATATTTTACTTCAGATCTTGTTAAACTTCCGCCATGGATTAAAAGAAAGAAGAAAAAAAGGAAAGGAAAGAATTGCGGCTTGTGGTATAATGCTGTTTAAACTTGTTTACCATTCCGACAGCAAAAGATAAAGGCCTATTTTATCTGCAGCTGACCCGACAATATTTATCTATGCTTAGATATCCGGTCAACAACTCCAATCTAATAATAAAAGTTCCTTTATGTGAGATAGTCAAGACATCTCGGTTTAAATATCGCGTTAAAGAGCTTTAATGCAATTCTTTATCGTCTGCTTCTAAGTTGTTTGTCCGTAGCCGCACTGTGAGTGGTTTCTGATGCCATAGGCTAGAGAACAGAGAACACTATTATCTTTTTATTTTCTGTAGAATATGAGTTACAAGCAGAGAATAGAAAAAGAGCCAAGCTTCGTGATATAATAGATGTGTTATTACTAGTTATTTTTGTATCTGAAGCGATGGAAGTATGACATACTTTTGTTGTCATAGTTTGCTAACTGTTACAATATCAAATTCCCAGACAATTTCATGTTCTTTTTCAATCTAAAGTTTCAGATATCTGATTATATAATTCGCAGAAGTATTTCATGATGTTTTCTTTTGTGCTTTGAAAAAGATTAGAATTCACATAATAACCCTGATTATTATAAAAGAAGATTGATCGTAGAATAATAAGATCATAGATAATTCATAGAATTTTATCATTATTCTTGGTTGAGAAATAATTAGAGGGTACAGTGTCTCACAAAAATGATGGGACACTTATGCTTTACAAAAGGAAACTGTATTAATAAAATTAATTAAAAAAACATGTAAAAATTTTTTGTGGGTGCGTTTCATACTTAAATTTAATAACAATTATTACATAACATACATTTTCTCAAAATATTAAAATATTAATTTAATAAAAATACAATTGTTTAGCACGGAGCAAAAAATGGCTCACATAAGTGATGGGACACTACATACTATGCAACAAAAATCGACTGAAGTAAGCAATAAAAATATCTTTTGGGGTATTTATTTTTACTTAAAAGCAATTGGCAATAATTTATGAAATCGTCTGCAGTATTTCTCTCCAGTTTGTTTTGGAATTTTTGTGTTTTTTTAGCTCTGTGCAGCCATGATTGCTGAACGAAAAGAAACTTTGCCTGAAATTCGAAAATTAGTTATTAATTTGCATGTTGAACGTGGAAAATCTATTAGAGAAACTGCTGAAACAGTTAACTTCAGTCATTCAACAGTTTTCAATATCATTAAACGATATAAAAAGAATCATATGATTCAGGATAAAAGAAGACCTGGCCGACCATCAAAGCTATCCAATGGAATAACGCGAATTATCGTTCGAAATATTAAAAAAATCCAAGAATGAGTGCTCCTAAAGTTGCTGCTGATTTACAAGCATTATATGGAGTAATTGTTAATTCTGAGACTATTAGAAGAGTAATTCGATCTACTGGATATCACGGTAGAGCAGCTAAAAAAAAATTCTTCGTAAGTGAAAAGAATAGAAAACTCATACTGGCTTTCGCAAAATCCAACATAAAAATAAGAATTCTGATTACTGAAATGAAGTTATATTTACTGATGAGAGTAAATTTAATATATTTGGTTCTGACGGTAGAATCTTGCTGTGGAGAAAACCCAGGGAAGAATTTCGCAAACAGAACTTGGTGCCAACAGTAAAACATGGTGGAGAAGGAGTTATGGTATGGGGGTATATGTCGTCCGCTGGAGTTGGTAATCCTGTTTTTATTGACAGTATAATGGATCAGTACAAGTAAAATGACATTTTAAATCAAAATTTGAAATCTTCAGCACGAAAATTGAACCTTCATAACGATTTTAAATTCTACCAGGACAATGACCCCAAGCACACTGCTTTGAACGTTAGACTCTGGCTGCTGTATAACTGTCCTGAAATGATAAAAACACCACCACAATCTCCAGACTTAAATCCCATAGAGAATATTTGGCAAGAATTGGAATCAAGAATTCGCAAACACACCATTTCTTCAAAACAACAATTAAAATCGGTGCTTCAAGAAGAATGGAGTAAAATCACTCCAGAAATCACTAAAAAATTAGTCGAATCCATCCCAAGAAGATTAAATCATGTTTAAAAGTAAAACGAAATCCAACAAAATATTAAAACCTTTTAAAAAGTAAAATTTTTGGATAAATATTTGATTGAAAAGTAAGTGTCCCATCACTTACGTGAGCAATTTTTTGCTCCGTTCTAAACAATTGTATTTTTATTAAATTAATGTTTTAATATTTTGAGAAAATGCATGTTATGTAATAATTGTTACTAAATTTAAGTATGAAACACACCCACAAAAAATTTTACATGTTTTTTTAATTTATTTTATTGCAGTTTCCTTTTGTAAAGCACAAGTGTCCCATCACTTTTGTGAGACACTGTATATTGGTTACATTATTTTTCTGCAGAAACCTTTACGAAATATCGAATCACCTTACTAAAATAAAAAATTCACATGTACTTTTACAATAATCACGTTTTCACATGTGTTCTTGCTTTGCAAAATAGAAATTAGTCCTTTTAAGAAATTACTAAGGTTACTAATTAAAAGGGATTCTTTCATCAGTAAGCGATGAAAATCATCTGAATTTTATCAGACTAGAGCATTACAGTAATCATTTTAGAACAAAAAATATTGAAATCTTTTAAGAAGTCGATCAAAAAGGTATTTTCTGTTTTTGAAGATACCATTTCCCTCTCATAAGAGTAAAGGTTAATTTAAACAAAAGCCCTGCACTTTTCGCTCTCAATTTTAAAATTCTTTGAAACAATAAATTAATAGCTTGAATTTGATCTTGCAGTTTTGATTGCTAATTCAAAATCTTATTTCTTAATTGAACTGTAACTAAGATTCATTGCAGTAGTTCTATAGAACAATGATTTGTCTTTAGATGGGTATACAGAAATGTTTAGTTTTATAACAATAATAATTTTTTTTTTCATTTGCCTAAGATTTTTGTTCGTTTTGTAGTTATGTTCACCTACTTTTCATAAGCAGTGACAAACACTCTAAAATAGCAATTTGTTGCCCTTTTGCTAGCAAAATGTATCACAAATATGATTATACCTAACTCTCCTTGTAAGATAGCGCGCGTATGGGGTTCCGCACTGATAATTAACCCTTTAAAATTGTTCAAGTACTTTATTTCCTGCGCATATAACTAATTGTCGGATATAATGATCGAATAATATAATGTAAAACTATATTTCTGTACAGTTGTAAGCTAATAAAATACGAACAAGTAGGTATGAAAAGAAACTGAAGATATGTTGGGTTACAGAGGTGAAGGAACCGACTTCTGCTAATGTTGAAGTATAAGTATTTGTGATGTATACAGAGTTATTAATGGCTTATCAGACCCGAAAAGCATATATGAGCAATATGAAGGTTTCCGCAGGTTTTCTGAAAATTCTTATAGCGTACCTAGGTTGCCACCTGCATTAAATAAGCTGACTCAGACATCAAGTAAGCACCTATTTACCGCTCTTCTGGGCGAAAAAGGATTCCTATAAATCTTAAGTTTGTAAGATCTTGTCTTCTTGGCAATCATAAATTTAATGTGATCTTACTAGGAAACCTGGTGACTTCTCGCACAAACGTGAATAATGCCAGCGCAGAAGAAGAGTAAAATAAACCCTTAATTATTCATCAAACTCTTAACACAAATGCACGTATTTCATGCTCACAATAACCCCGACAACTTGCGGTGGAACTTAAGAATAATTTAACAATAAATTCAAAGAGAAATAGTACTGCTGGACTAATAATTTAGTTTAAGGCTAACTAGGCTGACTCAACGACCTACTCGGCGATATACTTAATAAATGGCCAAAAGGCACATCAGCGACTCGGTGTAAAAGCAGCATGGACAAACTAGCAACGTATGCTGGCTAGCGAAATCACGCTTTGAATAAACTTTGATACTTTGATACTCGGTCGGTATACTGGCCTGCAGTAGGTCATAGTGTTCCTACTCTTGGCAGTTATTGAGAGAGTCCAATTAGAACCTGGCCTGTGATGCAACCGTAAGGAATATTCACCATAAGATACAAGTGCTTGACGGGGTGAATAAACTACTAGTTTCGTCTGTTTTTATACTCTTCTCTTGATTTCAAATTTGCATCCTGGCGAGGAAATTCGAGGGTAAAATGAGAAGTTCAGGAAAGATACCAAACTTAAAATAGTTTGTTATGCAAACTAAGGGAAACCCTACAAGTTTTCTTCCGATTAATTGAATTGGAAAAACTCTATACAAACTTTTTAAATCTTACAGTAGATTTTATTTGTTAAGTTTATAATTATTGTCGTCTGTAGCAGTATTACTTATCCGGAAAGTACTATATTTGGAAATCAGTCGTTCAGGAACGAAAAGGAAAAGTTGAAGCTGGCTCGGAGTAGCTTGAAAATCTTTGAAACTCAGAACCCTGCTACATAAATGATATTCTGAGAAAAGGATATGAGTTTTGTTGCTATTTTTCTTCAAAATGCTGTTCAACGTTGAGATGGCGCGCTGTCTAAATTGCTTTGTAAATAGCTGAATTTATTTTGAATAGGATATATAGAACTAATGAAAACAGCAATATTGTTCCTGTACTAAAAATGATCTAGTTATCTCAGTATTTGAAGGAAATTGTAGTAGTTTGGTTGATTATTTAAATTAAAACAAATTTCATTTCTAGATTAAAGATTTGTTTTAGTTTTAATTTTATTTTATTCTGCTCCAATGTTTTAGTTTTTACTTTTTTTCCTCTCTTATCTTTACCTTAAAACTTATTTTTAATTTCCACGCCGGTATCTTTAATATTTGTCTTACACCTTCCCCTATCTTTAATGAACCGTTAATGAAGTCTAGTGCCTTTAGTTTTTATCTTTTCACAATCGAATTTAAGTTTAAAATTTGCGGATAATTTGTGGAACATTTTAAGTCTAACATGTTCAGTTTGTTCCTTTGGACCTTAGTTTCGAATGCTTTGCTCTTTCGCAAAATAAAAGACAAGGAATCAATTATGAATGGCAATAAACCTTAAGTATTTATATAGGTTAGAATTCACAGATTAAATCCAGATGCTTATGCAAGCATAATTCTGAAATTTGCTCAAGTTCGGTGACGGTATTAACGATCGAAGAAGTTTGTAAACAAAACAATTAAGTGTTACATAATAGAAATCCTAATTTTGGAAACATTTCACACTACCTGAGCAGTTTTAATTATGCGATATGCTTCATTGCTGTGGATGATAACAGGAGTTTAATCCATGTTTAGAACAATTTTAAACTGAAGATAGAGCCATTTCAGTGATCAAGGGTTACAATTATTTGATTTATTGGACAACTGATGATGACAAATGATAAACGTAAAGGCTAAATTTTTTTTAGTTCATGACACTGATAATATGAATAATTATATTCATTCTTAAGAAAATTAAGCACTTGCGTATTGATTTCGGAAAAAGTATTTTTTAATTATTATTCTTATTATTAAAGCAATACCCATTGAAAAATGGACATTATCAAAGAGAATAATTTCCTCACTTTTGGGACTAATACAATCTTTATTCCTCACTTTTGGGACTGCAGAAATATCTAAAAAAAATAGAGCAGTTATAACAAGTACCTTGATGATGGGATGCCTTTACAACAATGCCTCATTATAACGGTGGGGGCAAATAATTGTCTTCTATGCAGGTCGTCGAATGTTCTTCAAATGAAAATTTCTTTAAGGCTGTACTGGTATAAAAGTGCCAGCGATTTTTTGAAGATGTTGTTGTCTTGTCAGTATTACATGGAACAATGGCTGCCAGATCCTACTCCAAACAGAGGCTGGACTTCTATTTTCCACCCCCAATTTTGAGTAAGAGCACCCTGGAGTGGGATTCGGGAGTCTCCCACCCCTCTTCCCTTCCACCAATCCAAACGAGAGGACTATTGTTACGAAATGTACAGGCGCGGTAAGATGGCTTCCCCGCAAAGCAGTTTTGGAGTTGCCCTAAAATGGCAAGGGAAGGCAGGGTTGCCACATTTGGCGATAAATCGACCATTTGGTGAAAATTTGGCGATATGCCATGGACGGATGGAGAACCTCCTGGAACGAATTCTAACCGGTTTAGCCCAGAATGTTCTCGAACACCAGTCAAAAGCTATATAAACCCTGCTGGTCGTTAGTCAGTAGTAGTGTGTGCCTCGTCTAGCGAGCTGATAGTCAGTCATTGAGCAAGCGTCTCGAAGTTTAGCGCCGAGTTGGTAGTCGAGTGCATCGAGAAAGTCTTTAGTGTATCGCGAATTAGTGCATCGTCGAGTTTTGCCTTAGACAGAGACTGTCTTAGACTCTTGTGTATCGTCGAGTGCATCGCGAGTTGTAGCGTGGAGAGTCTCGAGAGTATGTGGAGAACGATTGAGCAGAGTCGGAAGCTGTACTCTGGTGCTTTGCAGTGAAGCTGTCTCCACCGTTATTGCCTGACAGTGTGAAGGCTGTGTCGCTGATTGTTCCAGCGTGTTTATTGTAGATCTTCGACGACTGTAAAAGTGTTTTGGAGCTGTCCTGATTAATAATGGTAAATAAAGTATGTTCGATACTTCATCAAGTGTCGTCGTTATTCACTCCAAATCCACACAAACCCCGTACGAACGTGAAGGAAGAAAATAACGTAACAATTGATGCCAGAAAAGAAAAACGCAACAATATATATATATTGGATATTTAGAGTGCCGCCAGTATACATTTACAAACACTCATGTCTTCGCTGGGATTCGAACCTGGGTCCTTCAGTACCTTAGTAGGCTCCCCTGACTACTCTACCATCTGGACAACTTTTTTGAAGATAACTTTCAAATTTGAAAAAGCAATCTTCGTACAGATGTCGGGACCCTCACTCAAGTAGGGTTTCGTTTTATTAAGGTAAATTAATGCTTGCATAAGAATGACCTGACATAAGGATGCCGACATTTTTATGAAGAATACTTTTTTTTCAAATTAAAAGCTGAACTTCAAAAGGTAGCACCTTAATGCCGAAACATCCTTGTGAATGTTTCTGTTTTAGTGAATACTATTTGAGCGCATAATGATGGGGCACTTTCTTGACTACCAGTCCTTATGCAGTAGTGCCCAGCCAAAGACCGCTTTCAGCAGAGAGCATCGGTCTCTTGCAAATCCTTTGAGATATTGAGCGATTATGGAGAAGAATGCTCGAAAGGGGAAGTGGAGAAAAGAACGGGTGATGCTTTCCATCCGCATGGAACCAGAATAAAGTGACCAGACGTTCTAATTTTAGAGTTCTGTTTTCAAATATGTGTTTAACTTGTAAAGTGATTGCGAAGTTAATTGTAAAAAATAACTGCCAAACTTTGGAAATTCCCTTTTTTACAATTAACAGTCATGATGAAGCCGACTTTAAAACGTGCTTAGCCTAAAACTGTTTTCGAAATTATGATATCCCAAAGTTAAAAAACGATGTTTTTCAAATAAGATTCATTCGATTAACAATTAAATTGTTCGCTTCAAATATAACCTTCAATCTAAACTTCAAAATTGAATTCACTGTTAGGCAATAAAAGTTGCAAAAATTGGTTAAAAATTGCCCCTGCCCACTCGTTTGTTTTTTTATGAGGTATTTTTATTTGGAAGATTTTTAGTTCGGAAGGTAACGACAAACTTCTTTCAGTGCAAAAATACTTCTTTTTCTACTTGCCTGAGTTTAAAGATTAGAGTTACAATAATTTTGTATTTTTATAGAATTTCATATTCAGTATAAATATTATAAGAAGTAAAATTCTCAGGATATACTGGAACTCCGGTATAACGAACTTCAAGCAATCGAAAATTTGGTTCGCTGTGTCCGATTTGAGAAAGAAAAATAACCATCTTACAAAATAATGTAAAAACTAATTCCTGAACCAGAAACAAGGACTAATCAGTATTAGAATTCATTTTATTAGCGATTTCATATTTTGTAGCACTTTAACGATTTTTCATTAAGACACTCAACGGTTTCAAAGCGAGCAATGGCAATACTGTACAGAAAAGAAAAAAAAAAAAATGTTTATCTCCAGTGCGCGAGATGGCGTATCGAAAATTCTAAAGACATGCTCATTTAAAAATTATTCTGCGATATTGCTGTTGAATTGAATTTTATGGTTTAAGTGCGAAGAACATGATATTTAATAAATAAAAGTAACACACAAAGCGTTAAAAAAAGCCCCTTTGGGTGTAATGTAAAGTCTGAAAGCTTTCAGATTTTATTTTTTTTATTTTTGTTGTTATTATTTTTCTATGACTAAAAATTACCGAGTCTCGATTTTTATGTATGGTCCCAGTTGTAGGTTTGTATAAACTATGTTTCGGGCAGATATTTAGATACATCTGTTCTGAATTTTTCGAATAATGCTCGCCTAAATACATTTAGCACTTGTTACATAGGAAAATTTTTGACTCCGAAAATTACCTAACTATAGAGTAAGAGAGTTAGATAAAAGAATATGTGAAGTTTCGCTTTACTGAAAAACATAAAAAGTGAAAGTAATTTCATCATTAATCTGTCTTATCGAATATGCCGTGAAAACGCATTCATTCCCCTCAAGATATGTACGATTGCAAAGCAAAGGGGCAATAAACATTACGACGAATATCTTAAACCTTTCGAAAGACTTCAAGAATGCAACCCTTTCTAATACTATCTTATAAGATATAATTTCGACAGCATTTTCAATCATGATTTCAAAAATGAACCATGGAAAACAAATAATAAACAAGATAAAAAAATATCAATTCCCTAAAAGAAAAATCACCTGTATAGTCCGAAGCTGATAAGACTTTATTCATTATTTAAAACTTTCAAAATTTCTATCATAGCATCAGCTTTGAACAAAGTTCCGTTTGACAATTCAATTAAAGAATTTAAATGAAATCAGAGAACCCATCCAAATTCTTAAACTCAATGGTTAGGAACACCACCTAGTGTCCTAAAGGTCATCTGCTTCTCAAACACAGAAGAAGGTGCAGTTGTAAATAAAAGAACAATAATCTAAAGATTTTTCCGCTACTTTCTCCTTGAAGGCATGTGAATCTTAACATGCTAAACATGAATGATAAGAATTTGTACTTTTGCAATTAAAACTTGCAAAATTTCTGGAAAAAAATATGAAAAACATAAAAAAGTCCGTAAGATATCCATAAAATTCCATTACAAGATATCCATATAGATGTCCTTAAGATATCCATAAAATCCATAGCAGGACATCCATCAATTCTTTCATTCGACTTTCATGCATTGGGAGATTTGGATGTAGCCCTATAAAGTAGCATTATATGTATGGATGTGATCATTCGTTATAAACTAGGTTCGCTATAGAGTTTTTTGACATGCTAATTTTTAAGGGTAAAAAATATCAGTTTTTCCTGGTTTTTTTTTTTTTTTTTCAAATTAGAGTCCTTCCGTAATATGCAGTGTTTGATATCAATTACAGCAAACAATAATTTTATACTTACAAATTATTGTTAAGGTGAAAATTTCAGTTAGTTATAACTCAAAGTATATAATTATGTAAATATTGCTTTGAGAGCATGTGGACTAAAAATATGCTTTATTTTCAAATCGAGAGAAAAAAGTCACCTTACACAATCATTTACTGTTTTAAACTTTTGGGAAGTTTGCGATTTTCGAGACTTCCGCAGAAGTTGTCTTGTTTGCCAGTACATTATGCACCACCCGAATCAGCTGCAAATCAAGTCGGAAAATGCATCAAGAATATTTTTAAGGGTGCCAATTACTATTCCTGGGATTAAAAAAATCTTGAGCAAACTTAAAATAATAATTTAAAAATTAAATAAATAAAAATATGAAATCGATAATAAAAAAATTTCCAAATTTCAAATTTGGGCTTATTATTTGGGCACATGCCCATATTCGTAGGAGGATTACGTCATTCAAAATTCGATGGTTCTATGTACCTTTGTTTTATCACAATGCGAGAAATATACATACATTTATGCAGATTTTTAATTATTTAATTTCTTCAAATATAATGCAGGACTCTAACATTTGGTGGCAACAGTTTGAAAAGTGAAACGGACATTTATAGGAAACCAACGCAAAATCGCAAAACGAAAACAACAGTCCTTCAAGGACAAAGTCCCTTTGGAGTGAAAAAAAATGAAAAGTCTTCTTTAGATTATAAAAAAAATATCAAACATAACTCTTCTGTCTGTAGAACATGAATTAAGTAATAAGATTTAAAATATATATATATACATATCGTAATATCTGCTTTGCTAAAAGACAGCAAAATTGAATTGCAAAAAAAAGTTTTAAAATATAATACAATACATTTCATATTAATTGTTATTTATATAATTTTCAACATTATTTGCTTTTCATCAAAAACATTTTTAACATTTTCATTTACAAATTATAAATCTGTAAAATATTTTCCCCTCCTTTCTGCGCGCGTTCGTGGTGCAATTGGAAGCACGTCCTGCTAGCAGTCGAGAGTTCGAATCCTAGCGACAGCATTGCAAATTTTTTATGTTTCCTGCTTCCACAAACCTAATGACTACAAACCGTTGCATGTATTATTTTTATTATT
Source organism: Stegodyphus dumicola (assembly GCF_044657685.1). Taxonomy (NCBI): domain Eukaryota; kingdom Metazoa; phylum Arthropoda; class Arachnida; order Araneae; family Eresidae; genus Stegodyphus; species Stegodyphus dumicola. The sequence goes on along the minus strand of NC_140768.1, from coordinate 80,815,554 downwards.
AGAGTTATTATTTACGATTTAAAATAGACACCTTTGTTGAATATGAATGTGAACAGTTATAGTCAATTTAATTGTATAGAAAGGCGCGCATTTATTTCTTTGTCTCATTTAAAAAAGTACCTACGCACAGTTTTAATTGCACCCATAGATCCAAAATGTTTCTAAGAAACGTCAAATTTAATCGTGAAAACTGAGAAAAAAAGGCTGATGATATCATATTAAGTGAATATGGAGCTTGCGGAGCCTTAGAGCCATTAAATTTTAGTCAAAAAAATCACGAGGATGAATTATGATGGTACAAAATTCATGAGTTAGTTAGCCTTCATCGGGCTTGAGTTCGCATCAACTTTTCGCATAGGTTGCAATTTACCACTCTATATTTCTATTCTGCCGTCGTTGCGGATTCCAATCATAACTAGTTTTCATTATCATTCGCAAGTGCAGTAGTCTCTTTGAAGTGTGGAAGCTCTCCACAGCAGAGTACCAATAGCACCACAGATAAAAATAATCTATTGATCACCCCCTGGCATTCAGGCTTACAGACATGATATTTAGAGTGGTTATGTACTCTGTCTGGGTTAGCCAGGCGATTACAAAAATAATACACTTGAAACATATTAAAAAATTCATTCAAATTTTAAAATTATTAAGATACATGCATGCGCTTTTAAATCTACTCGAGACGCATTCGCGGGAACAGCGCTTCGCATGAAATCCCTTGACTGAACCTTGACACCTAACTGAAAAATGAAGCTTATTACATTACCCCAACTTATTACATAATACATCCTGGGGCACACTAGGATTCCTGGAAATGAAGATATTTCTGACATTTGAGCTTTTTTAACCCATTAGTTGTCATTCCCAGTAGTAAAGTTCGTCACAATTCAGGTTGTTTTCTGTGAACTGCTTCACGCGACACATTCAAGTAATATTCTTTGACTATTTTGGTCGGTGGTAGAAACTCACATTACAACAGTCGAAGAAAACAAACATTTCCTAGACTTCATGGAGCCCACCAGCGGCCAAGCGGTAAAGTCGTTTAACGCTGATAGTTCGGTCCGAGGTTTGAATTCCGCGAACGGGCTGCATGGGCGTCTTCGTTGGTTTTCTCCATGTGTAACGTGTATACGAGTTAGTTAGCCTATACGAAAGGACTATGCCTATACGAAGGCATCCCTCCTCTTAGGCAGATAGTACTCGAAGCTTTGCCATAATTACGCAAACCAAACCTTGACTTCGGCCTATATTCTAATAAGGTGGCATAGTCCTTTCGGTCTTGGTTCACCTTTAGAATGCCGTCCACTTGATTACTGAGCTGTTTCTGTATCGAAAGCGAACATACATGTTCCTCACCTGGAATAATGCGTTTTAAGAAGGAGCCGCTTGCCTTGAGAAATATCTCCTGGGCACTTAAACATGTTGTTTTCGAAAAAAATTCAACTTTTCTGCAACAATTTGAAAAGCGACGCTCTGCAAGTCCTCATTAATTTTTTTAATTCCTTCAAGGGATCCAACTGAGAAAACAACTTGTCCAGTAATACCTCTAATTTCTAAAACAGGGTCATTCAGACTTGATCGACGTGTTGCTGTTTGGTTGGAAAGTGCATGGTCTGCCAACGAGTTTTTTTGACTGCCTTCCTTATACCACTCGAAAACTTCTATCTTTCATAAAACATTACAGTCAGTGACTTTTTACAAGGTCTGGAACGATTTGTAATAGAAAAATCATTCCAAAAACAAATCTAATCTCAGGCATATTATCCATTTAGGAAAATCACGAAAGCTAATTCTATTTATTCATTAGAAGCGAATTCATTTGCAAAGGGTAAAAGAAATGAAATACGGGCTGCTGTCAGATGAAAGACGTATTGTCTTCTGAACAAAACTTTGCAAACCATTTCTTGCATGTGCTTATTTTAAATGAATCATTCTGTTTGCTTTTTTATTACAGTAATTACAGAGTCTCGAAAACGTGATTAGTGATTTCGAAATTAAGAAGTTTAATCCCATTAAAACCGCCAATTATCTGATATAAAAAGTTCAGTTTTGCCCAAAGATATTAAGGTTCAAACGATAACTGAAAATTTCGGTAATATTTCTTTAAAAATATATATATATAAAATGTACAAATATATGTTACCTGCGTAGCAAGCATATTAAGCATGTAAAATGCATATGAAAACATATATGATGAGATTAAATAATTTAATAAATATAAGTAAGGTTAACAAATGTAAATAATATAAAAAATGATGAGGTTTAAGCATACATACATATATTCTCGTAAATTTGTGTCTACTATAGTATTGCTTCCCCCCCCCTCCTTTTTTCTTTGCTGTTTTTAAGTTTCGTAACTTGCTAATTGAAATGCATAAAAGTAGCTTTTGAAATTTACTTTTAATGACACGCTAGCATAATTATTTCTTATATTATGTAAATATTCGATTTTTTCGTTAGGAAACTATCACTTTCAGTAAAATAGGTATTAATTCTATTTCGCGTTAAAAAGAAGCCACAATAGTTATTAATATGTTTTCATATAATCTCATATATGAGAATCGTTATTGACTAAATCTGCCATTGTTACGGTTACGGAAGAATTCAGAATAATATTAGATCCGTAATTTTGCGTTTAGAAAGAAGTAAATATATATGAAATAATGCAGCTAATGCCATGAAATTCTTTCTGTAAGATGGTGTTTCTTTTCGAGAAGGTGAGAAACAAAAACCTGTTCAGTTTCCGGCTCAAGTCATAGCTCAAGAATTTTTTTTTCACCTTCTCTTTTCCTTCACCTTATTTTTTCGGCCATTCTTTTTCTTCATACTCCATAATACCCGAGGGTTAAAAGCCACCTCAGTTGCAACGAGTAATTAGCAGCAGAGAAGAAATTCGCAACTTGTGAGAGTTTGCTTGACTCTTCACGCGGTCGTGGTTTTAGATGTCGCCAGTTCTTTTGTTTAACACCTGAAAGACTTTTCAGATGTTATCGTTTTCATTTCTCTATGATAACATGCCAGCACGAAAAGAAGTACAGTGCCGAAATGAAGCTGTTGCCAGTCTGTGCTGTATAAGTAATTTCAATTTCCTTTTACATTATAAAATGCATTGTTTAGCTAGACAATCAAGTAAATCATTTAAAAATAATCTGAACTTCTTAGTATTAGTTTGCAAATACGTATTGTTAACTGTTATTACATTAGTACCATGAATAAAAATATTTCAACTGTCATATACCAATACCACACAATTTCCCAATAAGTATCCTACATCTACACCATCATCTGCATCAAAAGAAAAATCGGAGAATAAGTAATCCTTAAAAAATTCTGTAAGATTCCACCAGTGGTCGTGAAGTTAAGACAGCTGAACACTGGTATTTCGACCTTTGCTCGAACTCCGAAGAATGTGTCAGCTGCATGTTTGGCTTTTGTGGTTTTCTTCGTGTGTAACGTGAATACGAACCAGTGTTCCTTAGCAAGTCCTCCACGAAAGAATCCTTTCCCTTAGACTAGCCCCCGTATGCTTTGCCATATTCCAGTAACCTAACCCTTGAATCTATAGCAGCACAAACTGTACCTATTTCTTTTGATTTAATATTAATTTCTAGCCATTTCGAAAATGGCTCTTATGTTTCCGAAAGGGGGGGGGTAAACTCGTAGTTTGAAATTTTATGTTACTAATTTACAACCAGCGAAAAGTGTACAATTAAACACTTTTTTAAAATTAACAATATAAAACTCTAGAAATCTAAAAAATAATAAACGTATATCTTTTCTCTTTTTTTATCAGTATGTCTATGTTGAAAACCGGATTGTGATCAATGTCCTTTTTGAAACTCTCATGAATTTTGTTTGAAATATAGTCATTGCCGTCGTATTCCGAATTTAAATTATTAAACACTTAAAAGAAAAAAAACTGAAGGAAATTTTATACTTTTACAGTTATTTATGCTCAAAAACTGATTTAATATCTTTCAGCCAATACAAAGATATACAGTACAAAATTCAGAACACGAAACAAAACGAACCCACGTTTAACAAATTATGCAACCATCAGTGACGCACATAAGGCGAATGTCCATGGGGGTCTATCCCCATCGCCCTTGATTTTTTTCCCCTCGATTGATTATAATCCTATGTATATGGTACCTAAAATAATTCCAAACAAAGGTAACAATACTTTCAGTTCTAATAGACAAAAAATAAATTTTCTTTTTTCTTCCTCTTCAAAACCGAACTGCAGGCAAACATACAAGTATAACACCCTTTTATTTTTAGAACTGAACATTCATTTCCTTCCTATTGATGTTATGTTAGGGACGCCATGCTTATCCGCACGAGTTACATACAGGATGCGGCTACCAGCCCAGGGGCCTGACAAAATGTGTGTATAACACCTGAGCCTTCTTTCCTATTGGACTCTGTAGTGTATTCTTGAGGGAACTTGTTATCTTTACTCCCTATTTTGTTAACAAAGAAAGTCAAAAGTTGAGTCATCTCATCACGTGAACTGGAACGCCCACGTGATAACAAAGTAAAAAATTCTTTCATTACTCGTATTTCATGATGCTACCTGACTATGTAACGCGCATGTTCTTTCAATACATCGTAAATCCATTTTGATTTTTAAGTTGCAAAAATATGATTTAATTCTTTAATGCAATACATTTTTATTTATTTATTTAAATTATTTAACAGAAAAATAATACTTTAACCAGTTTCTGTTTGATTCTTAATAAGCAGTGGTAGATTTTGTTCTCTTTAAACAAGCTTGTCCAGAGCATTTAGCCATGTATGTCTTTTTTTGGTGAACAAAAATCTGCCACGTGTTATTGAGTATGCATATGTTTAAGAACATCGGCTCTTCTATAATAAGAAATCGAAAAATCAATTCTATCAATAATCAATCAATCAATCAAATATCAGTGACCAAAGGTATCCAATTTCTTTGACGAAATAATTCAAAGAAAGCCCTCTGCGTACGAATTTTAATGGACATGAGCATTTTGATTTCTTTCGCAGATATAACTAATAATAATGATTTGAATTCTCACATCATTTTCCGATTCGCATGTTTCTTCCTAAACTTATACAGTTTAGGAAGCGTTCACACGATTGTCCAGCCGGTGCATCCTAAGCAGTAAGTATCATTATCTCCGTTCATACCTGTAAAACAGGGAATTGGAATGACGCAGGGACATTGAAAGGCAGTCTCTTTTAACTTTTGTTGTTTTTCCTAAATTACAATCTCCAGAATAAAGTTCCAGACATTTTAATACTACTGCGAACTTTCCTGACAATTACCATATTTTTCTGGCGCATAACCTGAAAGATTTTATGTATTAAAAACATATTAGATAATTTCAGATACGAGATTAAATCCAGAGCAGATTTTAAAAATTAAATGAGGTAATAAAATGGTAAATGCTGAGATAAAAAATTATATAAAACTCAGATAATTTGAGATATGAAATAAGAATAAAATAATAACAACTCGTCTCTTTCAGATTTTGAAATAAATCGGTATAGAACTGTTTCCCGATTATTCGGTCGAGAAGCAAGTCACAGCCGCTAAAATGCTTCAGTCGAAGTTTGTCAAAATATAGAAACTAAATTAATTCATTCGGTTTCTAGTTATTCTCCTAATAGTCCACTGTAAAGGCAGCACAAACGATGCAGCCAGGTAATGGATTTCCATCTTTGGTTCAATGTAGGTTTCACGCTTCTCAACTTATAATATTGCTAAACTTGGCAGATATTGTGCTTTTCAAGTTCAAGACTTTTTGTCTGATGAGCTAATATAAAACGAACGAGTCGATTTAACAAATGAATTGAAGACTTTGCTATAATGTCTGCTACACTTACGTACGTGCTCGGGAATCCAGCAGTAAAGGATCTGACCCCCACGGCTCCTTAAGTTTAGATATAGACTTATGATACCAACCATCACAGTATTCTGCACATCAGAAGTTTCCAAAGCTTTTAAAACGCTAAACGAGCCAGTATATGTGATACTTTTTACTTCGGCGAGGCAGAGATATGAATTAAAGAGCTCGGTTCACGGCAGTCAATTCTGAAATGAGGACTGAGCAAGCATCATGTAATTTTGAATGCCCTACTTGTTTCTCAATAATAAATGATGCATTAACATGATCCACTGTTTTAGTTCTGTCTGTAAAAGACATAAATATAACTAGTGTGTTTAAGCTCTGCTCAGCAAAGGAGCTGTCTATATACGAACACGTTAGTATCGTCTTTGCCCAAGATTCTGGAAAGCATTAAGAAGGCGAATCTTCGTATTCTCTCAAGGAGGAATTTCAAAATGCTTTACTGCTTTTGTTTTCGTATCTGTCATGTGATATTCTTCAGTTAATGAGGGAACACCGTTAGAGATAAATAAGGTACGCAGGATGGTTGAGCTTCAACAGCTCGCATTTGTCATCAGTCAAAGCAACTTTGTTAGAACGGTAAGGAAGTGATAAGATATTGAAATAATCACAAAGAGGCAAATGCTTATGCCTTAATTGAAGTGATGGTTCATAACAGTCAAAATACAGACTTTGTACTGGAGACATTCGAAATGCTTCAGCTACATCCGCAGAACCTGGAGATGAATAGGATCTGGTTTAAATAAAACTGCAAAACGTCCCCGAAGCATAAAAAAACTGAGCTGCAATCTAACCTAAAGCAAAGAAATGCTCTACAGATGGGTATCAAAGCTAATGATCCACTCTCCACGAGGTGTTCGCCAGGACTATTAAAAGCTTCAAAGTTTGAAGCATTTCTTTCTCAGGTAAAGTACGTGAGGAAGGAAAGTCAGTTTCGGTCGATCAGTGACCTTTGAAGATAAAGCTCATGATAGTGACCTTGGAAGATAAAGCTCATGATAGTGACCTTTGAAGATAAAGCTCATGATAGAGATTACACTTTTTCAAAAGTGTATGCGTACTGTTTTCTGCTTTAAAAATATAAATTTATGTTTGTCTGACCATTTCTGGATCCTGTTAAGAGCAATTTGAAGTTGTCTGTCTACATATCTCATTTTTCTGCACTTTGATGCACATCTGGATGTCATCAACATATAGCGTTCTAAAACCGTAAAAAGTCTCTTAAAACAGAATTAATATTCAAACTAAGAAGCGTAACACTAAGGACAGAACCTTGGTGCCTTACATCCCACATAGAGCTTTTATATGAAAAATCTTCGCCCTAAAAAAATGATGTATGAATATTGGCAAGTTACCGCGCAAGCCACAATCACGCGGATGCAGTACCTATGTCTTGTCGAAGCAGGTAGAAACTAGGCAGTTTCTTTGCATAAAAGTTTTACGGATGATGGTTTCTAAAAGGACCAAGTTACCGAGGGTCATTCTTCTTTTGAGAAAGCCGCTTTGTTTCTTAAGGCAGGATTACATTGCTTTATCCAAATAATAAAATAGACAGCGGTTTACCGTTAATCAGATATTTTGTAAATAAGCCCGTAAGTGCGATAGGCCGATAGTTCGAGGGATTCTTCGGGTCTTTCCCTGGCTCAGCTATGATGATCATAACAGCTTTCTTCCATATAATGGGAAAGGCACGCTTTTTCCACACTCGGTTGCAAACAGTGAGAAGGCAGTCAATAGACTTAAAAAAGAGATATTTCAGCATTTCATAACTTTATCATCTGAAACTAGAATACACTTAAGCGTCTGCATCAAAGCTCTCCTTAGCTCTAACATGGTAAAATGACCATTCTGTGACTCTGAGTTGGACGAGTTTAACTCAGTGTGAATATTCTGTGAGCAACTCTTAACTGAAAAAATGCTCGTGGATAATTGACGTCACTGCAATTAGCAGCAAAAGTCTCTCCAGTTGCATTCGCTACTCCTTCTGTGGTGCTAATCACTCGACCAAGGAAAGTAAATGGTCTTTATATCATTCATATGCTTTTTTAATTCTTTCCTGCAATCGTTTACTAGACACAGGCAATTTTATTCCAGACATATAAAATATCCAAGAATTCTTCTGGCTTTGGCGTCGTATTCTTCACGCATACACCTTAGCTTTTTTTTTGAAGTCGAGGAGATTTGCCAGTGTTGACTACCGGTGAAATTTGTCCCAGATTTCCTTTGTTGACGTTAAGTCTCATGGCGTTGTCGACTCGACTCCACCACAGTTTGAGATATTTTAGAAATCCTGTAGATAACATTGGAACACAAAATTTAGCTGCACAAAATTTAGCACAAAATTAGCAGTGCTGACTTCCACTGCGGTACATCGCTCACCGTGTCGTCAGTTGTAGAGACATTAGGTTAACTGGAAACGCCTGAGAGATGAAAAATTAGCAACCGCATTCACCGGGAATCGAGCCACGGACCTCTGGAATACCGGCCTAGCGTGCAGAACCACTATACTACGAAAGCATGCTACAAAAGCGAGAGAAATACCTTATATACTCCCCTTTTTAAAGGGCGACTGGGGTTTTTAGGGGACCCAATCACCAAATCCTGGGTGTGGAAAATCCTCGTCCAACAGTTCGGGCAGTTCGTTTCAGTTCGGGCGCCACTGTAGAGACATATCGTTAACTGGAATAGCCGGAGAGATGAAAAATTAGCAACCACCTTCGCCGGGAATCGAACCACGGACCTCTGGAATACCGGCCCAGAGTGCAGAACCACTACACCTCGAAGGCACGCTAGGAAAGCGGGAAAAATACCTTATACAGCGTTGCCTGAACCAGATGGAGAAAACATCCCAAGACCTGCTTTCTCCAGTATGAAATTTGGAGGCCTCCAATTGGACTTTTTTTTTTTCTTTTTTTTTCCTAAAGTAACAAAAATAGGAAGTTTTCTCTCACTATTAAGGAGGCAAAGAGAATGGTCATTGAGCATTTGTTAATTTTCCTTATCACTTGAGTTTTTATCTCTAGTTCTCAGACGATGACTAGGGTCATTTAAGTCACCTAGGAAGATAAAAGTTTCACACTGAACTCAAATATCGAATATTAACTTGTACCGCAAAAGCTCGGAGGTGAGTAGAGAAATAAAGATCATTTGACAGATAGTCAGGCCAAGTGAGAAGCCCTACACCAGCGCTAACACGGCCATTAAAATCCTTATCTTTCCTATCGAATGAATGACTCCGGTGCTTAAGCTGTTGGTTAGGACTCAAAAGCGTTTCTTGTATAACAAAAGCAGGGAAGATGATGTTTGTCAATCAATTCTGTGATATGAAAAAGATTTTTGTTTAATCCACGATAGTTTCACGACAACGGAGTAGCCATTATGAAAGCTTGTCTTTTCTTTGCTGTCTTTTGTGTTTTCCGCGGTAGAAGAAGTTTAAGGATAGTCATTCCCAATTCAGTTTCCATTTGCGAGTCCATGCCATCTGAACACGGGCTTTCTAATGAGCTTGTGCTCATCGGATTAGATTCTGTTTTTTTTTTTCGGGTTTTTTTTAATCTATTTGTATATTTTTTTTGGAATGCTAGTTGTATATTACAGGGCAGTGTGATGAATTTTAGAATGATAATGGATTTTGGAACTTTTTCCTCCTGACTGCTAACAAGGATTTGGGTGGCGGTGAATTTCACCACGTCAGTAAATGATATAATTTGCGCGACTGAGTCTCGAAGACCAGTCTCCTAACTTCAACAAAATGTCATGTTTTTTGTAAATTTCACAGCCTGTGCCTCCTTTTCGATCTGGGACAAGAAGGGGTGGAAACCGTATGTTCTTTGTAACACTGCAAGAATCACCACCATGAGTTTTCCGTGGCATGACACATAACATCTTTGATTGGCCATAAAGCTGGCATTGGAAACAGAGCTTACATTTGGGAATGTAAGGTCTTTCAAGACAGTAGAGATAACTGGCCTTGACATTTTTGGACAGATCAGGTGAACTGAAGGTCAAGATTACTAAAGGAGTTTTGTATTAAACAACTGACATTCTCTGTGCATGTTGATCCTCATAGTAGCGCAAACATTCTGATCAGAGAGCTTTGAGATTAATTCCCTGCTTCGAAACGGAAAGAAGATCTAACTCCGACAGTAAGTTAGTAACAGCATTTTATTAAAGATCGCAGCCGTTTCATGAACTTTTGCTCTCCAACATATGACTGTATATATTTGCTAATTAAAAATGATAAAAAAGTTTTAGCTTGCTTGTTGGGTCATTAGTAACAAAAAAAGACGCTGACTTTTGGATGAATTAAAATTGGCATTTCATTCCCCTTTTAGGATTTTTGAGAGAGGTGCGTCTAGAGAAGTAGATGCGAAGTTATTTGAGAGAACCACATTTGAAAAAGAAAAGGTTTTGGATTCGGCGACCCACCAATAGCGGAGCCTAACTAGATTCTAACAGATTCTTGCGTAAGAACTAACCAGGCCAGGGGCTGGATGGGCCAATGAATTGGCCATTCTTTGGAATGGACGGCCGAAACAGAGAATCTTGCACATTTGAATTAAAATGTGAATTTAAATATACAATATATTCTGCTGAAAACCAATTTGAAGTTTATTGACAGAAATGGTTAATTGAGTGTCAGAAAGACTTCAGTAGAAGCAGGAAAACAAATTCATTATCAAGCTCTTCACAAACTATCTAAAGCTGCCAAAAGAATATACTATTAAGCTTTAAGCTTGCTACATGAAAAGCACTTTTTATCAACGCATAGGTTAGCTAGCCCGTGAATGTAAACCTGAGAATTCGAGAGTAATTATTCAGTTGTGTATTCTGTACATTAATTTTATTCAAGCGTACATTAGTATGTATTAACGAACTGTTCTTGTGGACTATGGACAATTAATGAACAGTGCAGGTGAAGGAAATGGATTTTCACAATTAACCAAGATAATTGATAATTTCTTTTATTTCGTTAATTTAAAAAAAAATATTAGTGTATGAACTCCTTAACTTTAATCATTCTTTACAAATTTTGACCACCCTACCATTAAAATCTATGAAAAATAAATAATCTTTAGATGCCATGAGAGAAAACAAAAATTATTTTCAATCTACATAAAAAATTAATAAAATGAAAGTTTCAATACTATCACAATACGTAAAAAAAATGCTTTTAAAAGAAATTAAATGAGTTGAAAAAAGAAAAGCTGAGTCAAGCTTTGTTCAATTTTGTATATATATCCTTGAGTATGCTATTAAGATTAGCAGACTGCTATGATATCAAAAGATGTGAATATAAATAACTATATCAGTTATAATGTTTAACTAAAACTACTGAAATATTTTAATGTAATGAGCACTGTTTATTTTTCATAATCAAATTTCATAAATAATTAATTAAAAATTATAATTAAATCTTTTGCAATTAATTATTTATGTTTATTGGTGTTTAAAAATAATTGGTTGGAAGAATCAATTAATGGATGGTTGGGGAAAAAAAACTGAAAAAAAAAACTGTAAAAAGAAGACTTATATGAGAATAAGGAAAAGAGTCTAAACTCAAATATGAGGAATTTCATATATCACTCAACTTATTGCTAACTGCAAAAAAATTTTTTAAAGTTTCCTGTGTCTTTTATTTTTTTTTCCTCTGCCTCTCGTTCCCCAATCCCAGTTTTCTTAGGGAAAAATGTGAAAAATTGAATTTTTATGAAATTGAAAACATTTTCGTAAAAGGACATTTTTCGAAGGGGGAAGAGGACGGAGAGACATAGACGAGTTTATTCTTTTTCGTGAATAAAAAGTGTATTATCTACAGAAAGAAGAATGTAGGACATAAGTTGGGTTTGCTTTAAATCAGATAGCTTTTAAATTTAATCGGCTTCTTGGGCCTCTCGCTTAAAGAAGATATTGTACAGACATAAAATTACTTGTCATATTAACATCAGACAAAACTAATCTGAAACGCAAGGATGAATTTAAAAAACAGGGTCGATTTTTCATCACGTACACAAATTTTTACCATTATGGATGATGGAAGAAATAAAAAGTACGTTCTCCGTCGAACGGTATTGGTGGTGGATTGTGATTCGTCATTTTCCCACCCTCTTCGTCTCCCCCATTCTAGCGATAGTGATTGAAAATCCTATATGTTCGATAGTCCTATTATGTTCTAAGCAGACGATTTCGAGTTGAAACACGTGAGAGAATACGTCAACTTTTTCCTCTAAACTCAAGAAAATCGAACACAAACTTTCCACTTGGCTTGCTCGGTCTAGTGAAGCCTGGCAGGAACAAAAGCCGATTGACTTCCATATAAGGGCATTCCATTATGTGACGCGTTGTGTGACGTCAGAGGAAACCCTACTGCCGGGTTCCCATCTGCTGTTGGCTCTTTCGACTGGAAACAGAATGTCTGCGTTCTGCAAAGCAAAGAAAGGTTTTCTGATACTTATTTTTATCAGATGTGGCAGCTTACATCCTTCTATTGTTAAAAAAATGTAAAGAAATGAACTCTTGAAGTGATTGCACCTTTAGAAAATAATTTGGAAAGTGAAGGAACAGCTTCTGAGCGAAATTTTTGCGAAGAACAATTATTTACTAGCACAGAATGCGCGTCATAAACTCATCGCCCCTCTTTCCCAATTCCAAAGAGAAAGATATGTTAACAGTAGGGACAAATATCAAAATTGCTACCCAACGATATGTTTATCATTCACACATTAATATTCAGTTTATTATACTTCGATTTTACGTCTTCTGTCGTTTGTATATATTGTTCGAAGCGTGTTTTATACGCTCGTCCATTTCCCTATTGATAGGTGTATATGAAGTTTTATTGTATTTTATATCCAGAAAATTTTGTTGTCATGTTAAATATGTTTGTAATTTGTTTCAAAGCTTTATCCTGATTTGGGAACCTCCAGATCTTCCTCTTTAGTTTTCAAAAGTATAGATGAACATTTGTTTTTAAAATCTGAAAAATAGTTCGAGCTTCGTAACTGTTAAAAGTACGTATATAGTAAAATAGATCGTAAATGTTAAAATTGCGGATTGTTATTTCACTTATTTCATATTTTTTGAGATGATAAGATTTTCAAATGTTCTACAGGAATAACTTTACTATTGTACCGCTGCGCAAGGAATAGAATATTTTTCAAACTTAGTTAACAATTTTGAGAGCTCTCAGTTTTGTAGCTTGAATTTAGTAGTAATTTATGATGCTATAAAATAAATAATCGAATCTTGATGTAAGAAATAGACAAGTTTTGACTTCATTTTAAAGAGACTTTGCTCTTTAAAAGGAATAATCCATCGACTATTAGTCTTAAAGTCAGAATCAGCAAATTTTATGTCTTATTTTCCAATATTCCGCCGATGGGCATATTCTGCACTTAAAGGTCTTTGAACCATGACAGAAAATATCTTTTCTGATCCTGTTTTATTGTGCCGGAGATTTTCTCCCATATGTACTATCTTGTAGGAACATACCCCATCGTCAACTTTTGCCTCATATGAAAATAAACCATCGCAAAATGGCAATCCCAGAAAGAAACTTAATGAAAAGAAATTTCTTATCAAACGTATAGTACAAGAACATAAATATGCCTGCCTCTGAATAGTGAAACAGGTTTGAGAACGGAAAATAGTCCGCAAGCCCCAGACCCCTGTAATCTGGTTTTCCCGTACTCTTATTATGTTATCGGCCGTGAAGCTCCCGAAATTCTCCTTCTTATTAGGATGTTTGGCAGAAGATGAAATTCGCTCTCTCCTGAAACCTTGGGTACAGGAAAGAAACAAACTCATGCATAGCTTTTAAAATAATCTTCAACTATATAAGGAAGTAAACGGTAGGAAATACATAACATTACAGTTGGATGAACAAGTTTGCTATTTTTAAGGTACAAAAAAGACTTTTTTGGGCCCTTAGAGTTAATTCAATGGTCCGCCAGTGCCCTCTGTTTTCTTAATTAGAGAATGATTTGAGAACCCTGGGTTAAAGAGTAGACTCACAATGTGCTTTCAAGAACCTTCGTGCTTCCTTTTCTGCTGTTATTAAAAAAAAAGAAGTTAATTAGGAATTATGACGAATTTAGAGCTGCCCTAAAACTGAATATTCTTCCGGATTCTGGGTTTTAAGAAATTCAGTAATTACCAAGGTATTGTAGGCCTAAACAATTATCATACCATGTGCTTTTATTACTTTCAAAATCTGATCTCTTTTACGTTGTTAAAAACATAAAATTGCTCTACAACTCAGCTCTGATTCAAATAACCTTTTTTTTTTTTTTTTTTTTTTTTTTTCTTTTTTGAGGGGGAGAATGCCTTGAATGATCAAATTTCATTTCGTAGATACGTGTGATATAAACAGAGTTTGCGGCTTCATGCTTTCATATAATAGGCAAGTAAACTTTGTAAATAGTAATTTCATATTGCATATATAGGAAATATATGGAATTTAAAAATATAATTTTAGATTTTTGCAAGATATAAGCTAGGAACATTCAATTCTATTGCATTCGATCATTATATTCTATGGTATCGTTTAAACAGTTGGAAAATGTTTCTTAACGAGAAAACCGTGGATCGTAGATTTCTGCGGTAATTCTCACCTCCTATTCTATCTTTCCTGTATCCAGCGCATGATAATCTTTTTTAAGGATTGATGCATTGCAAGAGCCGTAAAGCCTTATTTGATGGATATGAGTAATGATGCTAGACTAAATGCTGACAAATAACAAATCATATAAACGATAATGTAATAACAGGTACTCATGCGTATTGTAATAGCGTATATAATGGCGCGCGATAAAAGAAATGGTGATTTATGGCGTGAAATGATCTTGAAATGGCAAAAGGAGGATAAAATGATTCCGGATGAAGTTTCAGTATGAAGTGTTTCCAAGTGAATAAATCTCCTAAGACAGATAAATCATTATTGATTTTCCGTCTTAACACAAATCTGCTAATGCTTGTTTTTATCTGAGTTAATTACTAGGAAAAACTTGGTACTGATTATTTCTTAGTATCGAGTTCTGCGAGACTGATAGTAACAGCATCTCTTAATTAATAATACGGATTTTTCTTATAACGCCATTTGTAAGTTAATACTACTGAAAAATCTGCTGCTATAAACTCCTGAAGTACCTGAAAACTAGCACTTCCTTTTTAACCTAATACATCATTTAGTTTCTCACTGATGCATTATTCTAATTTGAGAGAGAAAGTTTTTTATCTCAAGGTTGGCAACGATAAATTGCTATTCCATACGGCTGATTTAAAATAACATAATGTAACTAGAAAAACAGAAAGACTAAATTAAAAATATTTCTAAGGTCAATATTGTTGACGTTTCATTCTTCGTGTGATAATGATTCTCTTGAACAATTAACTGTAACGCACTAATTATTGTAAATAATATATTTATAACGCTTGGTTGTTAAAAAACAATACCAGTGACACGTTAAAAAATCATTACCAAAATGCATTAGTAAGCATGGCAATTTTGCTGCAATTAAGAATATATTGAGTTGGTATTCCTAAATATTATAACTATACGCTAGAAGAAAATTTTGCCTGACTCTTTCACATGAAAGACATATTTATGGGCCTTTTCGTTAGACACCATTAATGTTTATAATCATTATAACTGTGAGATTGAAGAGAAATCTGACTCTCACATTTACTTTTTTTTTCAGACGCAGTTTCCATTGCAGCTGTTTCTGCTACCCGCCGTTGAGTTTATTAACTCGCTATAAATTACCTTCATAACTCTAATATTGATTTCAAGCAAACTATGAAAGGGACCCGTCTAAGTGACTGATAACAAGTCCAAAAAGATAATAGTCGTACATAAAATTCTAAATTTCAAGATATTACGCTCGACATTCAAAGCTCTCCTTTTCCCACCAGTCTCCTCAAACAGAAATTTTCTACTATTTCACGCAAGAGCGAAGTACATATTAATCATGAAAGAGTAAAATTATAGCTTTTTCATAGTAATTATAATTGATATGATCTTCGACAACAGTTTTCCGGAATTTATTATAATAATAACATAGCTATAATAGTATGTCAATACTGCAATAAGTTTTAGATGAATTTGAAATCTTTCTAACTTTTAGCTCTCCCCCTTCACGTCAAATTTTGAAGTGCTGACGTACTTACGGTTTTGAGTGTAATTCTACTTCATTGTTAAATATCACGTTATTTTGGTTTTAATTTCATCCCTAAAGCATACGCTTGTTGCCTTGCAGTCAAGTTCACAAAAAATACACTCTCCCAGACACTCAGCAAACCAAAAAAAAAAAAAAAAAAAATTTTTTCCCTCTGTCTCTTTACTTACTACAGCCAATGAAAACTTGTATCTCTCCTCACTAAGCAAGTGGATAAAAAAAATTACTCAGCTGGGCAAGTTCTTCATGCGACCTCTTGCAGTTAGGGGTCACATCCGGTGACGGCTCTGAGTTTCTGCGGGTCCCATTCGGGTTCACTTGTTCATCCTCTCAAAGCGTCAAAATTATCTTCGAGGGCACTCTAGTGGTCGGGCCCCTCATAAGATTCCCAGATGATTATTTACAGTTTCTGCGCTGCACTCCCTCCTATACTTCCTCCGTTGCTGAAATTTCGTGTCTAAACTCGAAGCTCTTTCGAGATAGCAGCAGAGAACTGTTTTTCTACGCATCAATTTACTAATCTTGGCCACTAAGATCAAGCAGAATCGAATTTCAGTACCCGTATGGGTTTGAAAAGGGTGTCAACTCATAAAGAAGCATTATTGTGCAAAAGATAAAAGAGTAATATCACTACTATCTTTAACAAGTTAAAGATAATCTATCATAGATACGTTTCACAATTTATAACATTAGTGCTGCAGTATTGCATATGGATGGATCAAAACTAATTACTTAAATTGCAATAATTATTTCATTGCACAACAAACATTTTTACCCGAATGAAAAAAAATCGCAAAACAAGAGGTTCTATGTTTGACAGGCAAATATTTTATGCAGGGTAAGATTTAGGATTAGTGAAGTCAAAAGATGCCGCCCCAAAAATGTACTATATTCTTCCCACAGCCACTATACCATTTATACAAACGAATATGTTTCGACAACTGAATTCATCATCTACTGTAATGCAGTGTTGTAATTATATATACATAATCATTACATTTAAAATAAGTAAAATATCTTTTATTTAAAAGTAATTAATAAAACTATATTTTTATAGCATAAATATCCTCGATTTAACGATATCTCTGCTGTAATGATAACTTTCATTAAACTTTCAATCCCGCGAACGGGCTAGCTGCATTGGAGTTTCGTGGTTTTTCCCATGTATAACGTGTATACGAGCCAGTTTTCCTTAGAAAGTCCTCCACGAAGGCATCATTTCCCTTAGACAGACAGCGCTCGAGGCTTTGACATAATCACACACACACCATGCTTTTGCAGTATGCTATATTTCTTTATTTTCCAACGTTTCTGAAAATATTTGGGAAGTATAATAACATTTCATTTATTAATAAGCGTTTAACTAATATCTGTTTATTAAATATACTAAACTTTAACTGTATGAATACGTTTAAACCATGGTTTTGTAGTATACTATATTTCAATTTCTAGCTTTATTTATTATTTGGAAAGCGCTGTTAAAATTATAAAACAAAATCAAAATTAAAAAATAAACCTAACATTTTGACATGCAGTGAGAAAGCCAAACTTATCAATTAAGTTTAAGACCCACAAATCTAAAGTTTAATAAATTCGTAAAATATCGTGATTTATTTCATAAAAATATATTAATTTGTAATTAATTTTCTTATTTTTTAACTGCTCGAAGAAGGTTCATTTAATGTTCTGCAATTTAAATTTCTGCGATTGCATTCTTAAATAAATTATTAAGTTTATTGTAAATGCTTAATTAAAATTAATTAAATTGAGATCAGTTGATTCAAACTCATCCGAAAGAGAACATCAAATTCCAGTATCTGTATTTTCTAGATTTTTTTTTTTTTTAATGTCCAGAAGTCAAAAAATGAAAAAATTTACATAAAATGTATGTTTTTTGGACATGAAAATCTCAAGTTTTTTCGAATAAAGTAAATACTCTTTTTTCTCCATAGTCTACTTCTGTATTTACAATACCTGAATTTCCATATTTAGTTTGAATTTTTCTCAACAAGATCAAATTATATCTCCCAGGATCTAAATATTTCAGTTTTAGAGTTTTAGGATAATGTCAGAGACTACCGAATTCTCCCATTTATTAGTAAACAGTTTTTAAGATATGTTCTACATATGTGAGATAATAATATAATACAAATTCTATCATAATATCTCTTAATGAAATTGATGTCTAATTATTTCATCACAATCTGCTACATCTTCCAATTATTCAATAGTATTCTGTTAATTTTTGGTATCTAATAACTAATTTCATACTTAGTTTTCTAAAATTTTGTAAAATAAAATTATTACTTAAAGCTTGATATTCTGAAATTGTATCTCAATTTATTTTACCTTTTTTATAGAATCATTATGTGATATTAGAATTTTATGTTTTAAAAATCGTGAAAAAAAATGTACTCACTTGACCTATCTTTTTATGAATAAATCTTTGAATCTTTTTGACCTGTATGAAAAATATTGTTGCGAAACGTCCAGCTGCTGCGCGGTGAGATAGCTTTCCCGCAAAGTGGATTGAAATTGAAGCTTTTCCATCGAAAGAAGTCTGTCGGCTGAGCAGCAGAGTTGCCAAAAAGTGACAAGGAAAGGCATAGCGCAAAATCGTCCATTTGGCGATATCTGGAGACAAAATTGGCGGTATGCCACAGACGGACCGAGAACAACCTAGAAAGCAGTTCTCTCTGGAATATTCTCGAAGGTAGGTTAAAGCTATATATACCCTGTATGGGGAGAAAACAGTAACTCGAATTCAGAGATTAGTTTGAGAGCGATAGACCGAATCGCGAACTGTACTTTAGTGCTTTGCTGTGAAGCTGTCTTCAGCATTATAGCCTGAAGGCTGTGTTGCTGCTTGTTTCAGCCTGCTTGACGAGCGTAAACGTGTCTTTGGAACTGTCCTGTGTAATAGTGCTTATTGGGAAATAAATTGTGTTTTGATTGTTTATCAAGTGTTATTTATCATCAATTGTTCCAAATCCAAATCCACGAAACCAGTAGAACGCCACAGTATAATTCTGAAGCGATAGCTTCACTGTTTGAAAAAGAATTATCAGATAGCTTTCAAACCATGACTGAATCCATTGAAAAGGAAGAAAATGAACATATTAAAATGAAAGGGTTAGGAATTTTATATGATATACGAAAGAATATTTATTGCTGGTAAAATAATCATTTTGTTTTTAAGATCCAATAATATTCTAATTACTAATTTATCAACTAGCATATGTGCGCACTTAAGTGCCTACCAATAAATATATGTAAAATTTGCAAATGATATATTAACGCATTTTTGTTTCAAAAAGAAAAAAGTAGGAGTTCAAAAGCCTCTTAACGTTGCAGAAATAGGAAAGGGGTTTAATTTTTTTCATATATTTTTGAAAAAAAAAGAAAAAACACTTGAAGAAATAGGAAAGTTAATAACTTTAGAAAAATAAGATTGTAGTTTAAATAAATAATTTAATTTAAAGGAATAGAAAATTTAATTTAAAAGCATTATATTTTTCTAGAAATAAAATAACTTCCCTTAAAAGAATAGAAAAAATTATAATTTTAAAAGAATTATATTGTTTTATAAATAATATATTTTCATCTGAAGGAATAAAAAGTTAATAAATTTAGAAATATTAAACGGTCATGCAAGTAATATAACTTCACTTAAAGGTATAGAAAATTTAATAAATTTAGAAAAATTAGATTA
This sequence comes from Stegodyphus dumicola, assembly GCF_044657685.1. NCBI lineage: Eukaryota > Metazoa > Arthropoda > Arachnida > Araneae > Eresidae > Stegodyphus > Stegodyphus dumicola. Next base: position 80,795,776 of record NC_140768.1, on the reverse strand, counting down.
TTGTGAAAACAATATAACTTTTATAAATGAAATCATTTTTTACCCAGATTGAGTACTGTATTTTATAATGATGCTGATGTAATATTATCTCCTGCTCTAAGACGACGTTTATTTCATTATAATGAAGCCAATTTCTATAATGATTCAGAAAACGTTCATAGAAATTTTATTCGATAATCATTCAGCGATTAAATATAAAATTACTCTCTACTAATATTATGATTTAGATGACTGTATTCGAGAATTAAATATATATGAAGTCATAAAATGTTATGTCTGTACACTCGATGAAGAATTTCTTAGTATTTAATTTAGAGAAATATTAGCAATTGTGTTTTAAAGGATTCGAAAATAACTATGGATTTAATATGAAAAAACACTTTAATTGCGATATTTACAAAATTTAGAAGCAGTTATTCTTGCAAAAACGATAAAGCTTATTTTTAAAACATAAAACTTAAAAGAGTTGTAGTTGGTATTACTCAAACAACCTCCCACCTTGCAATTTGTAGGATACCTATAAACTGCAATAAAAGTTAAAATCAAGTCTATTGAAAATTTTAACACGCCGACCAGCTCTAATAACAAAATCTGGGACTTTGGTTGATGAATCATCATCTTAGTCAATCATGGTTCTGAATCTGAATTCATCAGCTGCATGGCGAATCATTAGCTGCATGACGTAGAGGCATCTTCGTAGAAGCACTTTCATCTCTTAGAGCATCTTGGGCAATGAATGGTAACTTTTCCGAACTGTTGACTTCTAACGGATAAAGTCTCTGGAATTGTCTCAACTTCTCTCCATCAGCTGTTCTCACTGTGGTAACTCTTGAGTGCCCATCTGCTCCAGAAAAGACTTCAATGACGATTCCTAAAGGCCAGTTGATACGCTTACCATCAGTTTATAAAAGAACGACCTCCCCAACTCTTAAAGATTCTTCCCGGCTCTTACCTTTATGAATCAACATTGCTAAATACTCATTCCGAAATCTCATTTTTAAATTCTGCCTTAATTTTTGTACAAAACGCAATCTTATATTTAGGCTTTTACTGTCGATTTCGTCTAAGCCAGTTGTTTCACTGCTAAGAATACTTTGTAAGAAACAAGCGGGAGTTAATGGCTTCAGACCTTTCGAATTGTCTTCAATATATGTAAGCGGCCTAGAGTTTATTGCAGCTTCGCAGTCACATAGAATAGTTTTCAACTCTTCTTAGTCAAGAATTTTCCTGCTCAAAATTCTTCTTAGCATATCTCTTTCAACATTCTAACCATGCGCTCCCACCATCCTCCCCACCAGGCGGCTGTTGGAGGGTTAAAATTCCATTTGATTTTTTTGATAGTGAAAAATGACATGATCTTCTCCCAATCTAAATTTCTTAGAGCATTTTGCTTGAACCAATGAAGTTTGTATCGTTGTCAGTGTTAATTATATTTACTCTACCTCTTTGAGCAAAGAATCTTCTTAAAGACATAATAAAAAATTTTGTAATACAGTTGTTCACATAAAAAGATTTTTTGAGTCGACAAGCTGTCCTTTCATCCAGAGCGTTCTCTAGATGGTAAGCTATAGTTGCTTCTAGTAAAAATTGACTATAAGAAGCATCAAATACCACTCTACAATGTCAGAGAGTGATTATTTCTTCTCGTCTTGATAACTCCTTCCACCGCAGATATTTAAAATACAGTCGAATCCGGTTAATTGGAACACCGGATAATCGGACCAGCCGCTTTTTCGGACCTAATCCTAAAGAACCGAAACAAATCCTATGTACATAAGCCTAATATTATTCGCTTATTTGGACGAAAATTCTGTTTAATCGGACCAAAAACGAGAGAACGAAGCAGAAACAGAAGCCTCAAGTCGGCCGCGTACAGCGAATGTACAGGTGGTCCGCGGTATAATGGGAGGATCTGTAGCTGCGCTCCCCAAGAGAATGCTTTATCAAAGGTCAGGGATTCCTTAAAGTGAATGGCAAGAGCAAAAACAGTGGGAGGTGAACACGCGCACCATTTTCTTTGACCTTTCTTAAAACAGAGTCACTTCCAGCCGCCAGCGAGGTTATTGGTAGCACTGGCGTCTCCAGTTTTCGATGAAATGAACAATAGAGTGTTCGACTCCATCTGAAAGGAATTCCCGCCGATCAATCATGATTAAAGTTTACACGAGAAAACTATCATTTCACCACCCTTTTGGGATGATTTTAGTGCCAAAGCTTTGAAATCTTCCTCTTGACCTTAACATCTTGACCTCGAAACACCAAGGTTTCTTCAAACCACTTTAGTCAGTGAACTTATAAGGTATTTCTCCCGCCTTCCTAACGTGCCTTCGTGGTGTAGTGGTTCTGCACGCTGGGCCGATATCCAAAGATCCGTGGTTGGATTCCCGACGAAGGCGATTGCTCATTTTTCATCTTGCCTGCTTTCCCCCCCCCCAAAACCAGGCTTCCATGCCGCCACAGAGCGGCATGGAAGCACGGAAAAACTTTGAATTGAAAATTTTTTTGTCTCTACAGCTGCCGGTTCAAGATAGTGGAGGGTGTGGGACATATACCTGCTTACCTTTGTTATACATCAGGTGTCCCCGTCCTCCGTCACCTGCTTCTACAAACTGTGCGCGTGTCTTGTCTCCCCTGCCAAAATGCCACGACGGGACTTGACGTTAGCTGAAAAGATTGGTTTTCTGGATAAGATCAAGCAATAACTACGAAACACTAGTCAGCGTCGGTTGGTGGAAATTACCGGATTGGCAAAGACTACAATTTCGTTACTTGATAAAACAAGAGAATGAGCTGCGAGAAGAATGGGCACAATGTGAAGGACGAGGAGGAACTCCCAAAAAACGGAAGCTTTGAAGGCAAGGATCCAGACGTCGATGAGGCCCTTAATGAATGATTTGCCATTGTTACTGGACGAGCTGTGCGAATAAGCGGCCCAATGCTAAAATGAAAGCAGAACTCACTAAAAAGCTGGGCCACGATGACTTTAAAGCTACGGACGGTTGGTTGTTCGATGGAAATCTAGCCATGACATAAAATTCAAGAAAGCACATGGCGAGAAAGAAAGTGCTGATAGTGCAGATGCTGAAGAATGGAAATCAACAAAACTGTCCGAGCTTCTTGAAAATTTTTCAGCAGATGCCATCTACAATGCTGATGACACTGGGCTGTATTATCGTGCTACACCGGACGGCTCGTTAAATTACAAACATGTTGCATTCTTTGGCTCCAAAACAGCGATGGATCGCGTAACTGTCTTGTGCTGCTCAAACATGTCATGAACGGACAAGAGGAAGCTGTTGGTTATAGGAAAAAGCACTAAGCCTACCTGCTTTAAAGGCCTTAGGATGGAAAGTTTACCAGTTGCGTATCGTGCGAACAGAAATAGGTGGATGACCTTTGAACTTTTTTAAGGATTGGGACAGAGAGCCACAACGCCAATCGAGAAAAGTGCTGCTTCTTCTTGACAACTGTGCAGCACATCCTCATTTAGATTGCTTGATGAACGTCCAACTGAATTTCTACCTCCCAGGACCACAGCTTTGGTCCAGCCAATGGACATGGGCATCATAAAAAATTTGAAGACCCTTCATCGTGCAAGGTTGGTTAATTACATCCTTGAAGCAATTGAAGGAAGTTTGCTGACCTCATCGTCAAAAACCAGCGAAGTCAGTGCAAAGGTCAACATCTTACAAGCAGTTACATTTGGGGTCGACAGCTGGCGAAAAGTGAGCAGAGACAATTCAGAACTGTTTTTCTCACTGTGGCTTTAAGCACTTTGTTTAGGAGATGGATGTGGACATGCTCATTGAAAGTGAAAATGATGACGGACATGTGGAAATTCAACAGGTACAAAATTGCGAAGAATTTTTATCCATCGACAACGAGCATCAGTGCTACTTTGAAAATGAAGATTACGACGCTGCAATCGTTGCTCGAGTTGCAGCAAAACACACGACAGAAGACAGGATGCGAGGAAATGCATTGAAACTTTGCGTCGGTATTTCATGCAGGAGGGAAATGAAGGCAGTCCCATTGCTTCGTTAGGTGTTTGTGGCGATTTCGTTCAATTGCAGTCCGTCAAGAGAATACGTCAGATCACATTGGATAAGTTCTTCAAATGTTGACTGAAACTTGGTAAGAACTTATTTTTATTATGCTTCGCATGCTGAGTATCGTGGAGATCGTTTCTTAGAATTTGTTTCTAAATAATTAATAAATTAATTTTCTCGATGAAAAAAGTTCGGCTGTAGTTCTTGTTTGTACACGTATGTTCGCCATATGTGTGTACAGCACAATAAAGGTCATAATTATATTTTAGTAAATAAAAGTATGTTTCGATACTTCATCAAGTGTCGTCGTTATTCACTTCAAATCTACGAACCCCGTACGAAAGTGAAGGAAGAAAATAACGTAACAACTGGTGTCAGAAAAAGAAAAACGCAATAGTATGATTATTTAAATAATTTTAATTCTATTCGTGATGTAATCAGCTCCCTGATTGGTTATAGAATATTTCTGCATTAACGAGCTGTAATCAGCTCCTTGATTAGTTACTGAATATTTGTGCATTACCGCGCCATTTTAAAATTTTATTATTCATTTCTTCGAATTCCTTAGATTACATTTTTCAAATTTTTGCTTAGATTATATTTTTCAAATTTTTTTCATTGATGTCTAAATTATGATTCCGATTTTTTTTGTGGTACTTACCAATATACGACAAGTTAAATACTCAAGTATATATTCTTGTTTTACTTTACAATTGTATACTTCAATTTTTATTAAAAAATTAATACACTGTTTTAAAAAATTGCCGAGATATTTATTGCCACATATGTTTTAATATTAAATAATTATATCCTATATAACTTATTTTAAAGGATTTGAGTTTAAGTAATATTTTAATTTTTTTAAATGTTGGTATAATGTTTTTAATTCGATATTCAATTTAAGTAATATTTTAATCCAATTAAATGTCGGCGCAATGCTTTTAGCGGTGTTTTTATTCTATTTCTTTGCTATATGAAAATGATAATTTAACCTTACTTTAGTATTTTATACTCATAATATAGTAAATATATTTATTTACATTTGCCTTAAAAAACGACATTTTCAACTAAAAATTAATCCATTATTTTTAACCATATTAATTTTTTTTTTTTTTTTTTTTTTTTTTTTTTTTAAGTTTCGAATACTACTCCAGTCAAAAGTCGTTAATCCGGACTCGTCGGGACTTCGGCGACTCCGAATTATCGATTTTTCCGGATTCATCAGTTTAAATCTGGTAACATGGCATGCAGAAATTATAAAATTAAAAATATGAAACCGTAATTTATGAAATAAAGAACAATTATGATCTAAAGGGTATCAAAATTTACAAAAAAAAAAGCTCAATATTTATTTGTTTACTTTATTAAACATTTCTTTCAATGTAAGTTGTTTAAGTTGCTTCGTTTTATGTGATAATACTTTCTCTTTAATTCTATAAACAGACATAATTTCTTCTTCAGTTACAAAGTTCCGCTGTTCAAGTCCTATAATTGCTGTGTCGAGAATACCGACTAATTTGTCAATCGAAATTTTTTCGTTTTCAATAACCTCTGTGTCACTTTCTTTACTATTGGAAGCGAATCATAATGACGAGGAATTGGATTTAAATCATATCAAAGACGGAGTACATCGAGATGAAATACTACATTTAGTAAAGAATTATAAGCCAAATAAAATAAAAACATCTGTCCTGAAGATAAGGATAGTGCTGACAGATCAACTTCCAATTCATTGCACGCCGCAGCGTTTCTTCCCCCCCCCCCGCCGGAGAGCAGCGTGAAATTGATAAAGAGATTTCGGAATGGTTAGAGAAACGAAGGATATGCCTTTATCAATTTTTTGCAGCAATTCCACTTTTTGTTTAATGGACATCGAAACATACTTTCGCTTTGTAGATCCTTTACATATTAGTAAATATATATCGTAAATTCTATTTGACATAATCGAAAGTTCAAGCTTACTTTTATAAAATTGCTCTAACAGTCTGCAAAAAATAATAAGCCGGATCCAATTCGAAGATTAAGGAACAACGCAATCTGCAACATTAACTGAATTAGATAATTTTAGCTTAGCTTATACCGTCCGTTATACATTAAACGCGCATGCGTAAACGTATTATGCGCATGCGCACACGCATATTCGCAACCGTAAAGGTCTTTCGCTCATGAGTCAACGCGACGCATGCGCAGAAAGTTTGTAGCTTTGAGGTCCGGATTATAGATCGTTCCGGATTATGGGTGTCCGAATTAACAACTTGTGACTGTATTACTATATGCGTAAAATACGTAAAAACAGTGTTTTTCAAGATGGCTGACAATTGTAAAAACCGCGCCAACGTAAATCGCCAAAAATCCATGCAACCGTCTACCAAAGTAGCACAAATCTGTCAGCTTTATCATTAAAAATATTAAACACAGATATCAAATCAATCTTATTTACTGCTTCATCTTTTAAAACAGTTTCCACTTCTTTCAAAGAAGTTGTGAAATATCGCCGTTCTTTCCCGTTTTAAATTATCCATAGTCATGTTGCGCGGAGGCCAGTATTTTAAAGGATTCGAATATAACTATGGATTTAATATGAAAAATACTTTAATTGCAGATATTTATAAAATTTAAAAGCAGTTATTCTTACAAAAACGATAGCGCTTATTTTTAAAACATAAAACTTAAACAGAGTTGTGTTACTCAAACAATTGTGTTTAACAGAATTTAAAAAAAAAAAAAAAAATGAGAATAAAAATGAATTAACGAACATATTAAAAGAAGAATTAAAAGCGGGAGATAATAAATGTTTTGTAGGTAAAATAACAAGAATAATCAATGTATTAAACGAATTCGAACCTGATGTGTCTATCACAATTTCTGAAAATTAACATGAAAATATATCACAGCTCAGCGAATGTTTAGAGAATCAAAAACAGTTGAAGGATGTAGAGAAAAATTTTTTTAAAGAAATGAAAGAGAGCATATACGAATTATGAAGAATGGTTTGATTTTTAGGTAAAAAAGCCTTTAAAAAATGTTTACTAATAAATGGAATAATTGTGGTATTATCCTAAAACTCTAAAATTTAAAGAGTTAGAAGATGTGAGATATAATCTGATCTTAGAAAAAATCAAACTAAATATGGAGATTCAGATTGTACGTTGCTACGCTTCTAACATAATACCCAATTGTAAAGAAACCTCACGCATAAATTATCTCCACTTGAGGATGCACGCGCTTGAAATGTTTTCCTTTTCCTGTAAGTTTGAATAAAAAAAAAAGTTTTTTATTCGATCAAAATGGTGAGATTTCTTTAAAACTTCATAACAAGGTATTGTAAAAATAGAAGTAGTTAATGGAGAAAAAACAGTATTTTCTTTTAAAAAAAAATCATAGAAAACTTTCTGAAAACGGAATCAAGAAAATTAATAGAGAAAATAACATATTCAACTATAAAGCTAAGATAGACAGCGAATATTCATATGACTTAGAGAAACTTTAGAATACTATTACATTTTTATGTCACATATATTTTATTGTAAAAAACTAAAGACTTCCATACCTAAAAAACATACATTTTTATGTGAATTCTGTTATTTTTTCAATACTTATATTTTACTCTTCCATTTTGTCGGCGCAATTTTTACGCTTCATTTTCAAAACAAGTCGCGGCCATTTCTTATCGGACTGATTGTTTCTTTCAATACTGGCATACAATTACATACAATTTTTACAAGATAGTTAAATTTTATGCTCTAAGACCATTCGAGGTAATTAAGTCAATTAAAACGCAATCACACCGCTCACCCGAAGGCGAAAATATAGAAAATTTCTGAGTAAGCTATTCGTACGAATTGAAATAATTCTTGCATTTAAACTTGTATTCCAAATTAAGATTTAACTTGAAATTAATGTATATAATTACTGAGAGAATTAGATTTTTGTAGCGTAGTTTACGTGAAGCGAGATCACTTGAGGTCACGTGATCACGTGGTACGAACCGGCAAATCAAGATGTTGAACCATGAAAGCATAGTAAATTCTTAAATTAATGTCTTTTTACAAATTTATTGGCTTTTTACAAAGTTTTAAACCATATGAAAATTTTTATGCCTTCAAAATAAAAAATTATTAGAACTAACGCTTGTTAACTTTTTTTTTTTTTTTTTTTTGTGTATACTGTATGTTGTCGCCAACAAAGTCTGCTTGGCGAGATTTGCGCCGGCGAAACGGAAAAGTACCTTTACTTTCATTTTCAGTACTTCTATTTTATTCCATAAACTTCAGATTTTGTGCATTTTTTAGAGTTGATTTAATATCTAAAAACTATTAAAAAACATATATATTTTGTTAAAAGAACTTTGCATGAGATAGAGTTACTCAGGCTTTTTGACAAAGTGAGCCAGAAAGATCATTTTGACTTCTATCTCATATATTTTTTGAGGGGTTCGGTTTTTCCCCACCTCTCTTTGTCTCTTTGAAGCTGTTTTTTATTTATTTCCAGGTGAGATAAAACCGTGTACACCATGTAAACAGAAAACTGACAATGGTGCCCTCAGATAATTTCATTTATCTTTAATACTGTAGAGCTGCTTTACTAAGCGCAGGCTTTTAATTTAAAACGTTATTTCACCTGGACTTCTTAACCAGTCAACAAGTTTTATTTTCATTCTAACTTTTAAGTTTCATAAATAAAATAAAGTTTCAAATATAATGTAATTGGTTAATTGTAAGATTTAACCCCTTTTACACGCTAATTATCCGGAATAAAATATTGTGATGAACTTTTGCAATAATACACATGAGCCTCGATATGTACTGTTTTTAATTTTGGTCAAATTAGAATATAAATTTTTTTATTTTTCGTTTATACCATTTTACGTTCATAAAGAAGTACAGAAACAACGCATTTTTTAAAACTGAAATTGTTTTTGGAATGAATTTCAATTATAATTAACATCTGAAAGCATTCAGATTTTATATTATGCCCAGAGGGGTATTTTGTTTTTCATTTACACATACATAGACGTTCCGAGAGCTCTTAGGTTAACAACCTTTTAGGTTAAAAACATTTAAAAACAACTATCTATCTTTCGAATTTCTGATAGACAGTATCGCGCTCTGGAGATAAAAGTAGTTTTTTCCCATACAAGTGAATGTTGCCAATACCCGCTTTGAAATCGTAGAGTTTGTTAATCAAAACCTCGTTCGAGTTTTGCAAAATATGAAACAGACAATAAAACAAATTCGAAATTCTAAATTTTAGCTTCCAGGTGTCCATATTCGGGTGGAGGACTACGTTATTCAAAATTTGATGGCTCTAGGTATCGTTGTTGTTTTACGATGCCACAAACATGCATACATTCTTGCAGATGATTAATTATTTAATTTCTTTAAATGTAATTCAAGGCGATAATATTTGGTTACAGCAATTTGAAAAGTGATACAGCCGTTTATAGTGATTCTACGCAAAATCCGGTTTCGAGACTAATTGCCCTTCTAACGTTCGTTTGGGCTAAAAATTTAATTTCATCACTTTTTAAAAAGTAATGAATTTGTATTTGTCCTTTGAGAAGAAATTCGCTGACGGTATGAATCAGAATTCTCACAAAATTTCACTGCATAAATTTATTTAATTACATAATTATTGCGAATGGTATGAGGGAAATGTATTCTGATTTCATGACAGCGCTAAAGAAGAGATGTCTGCTTAAATTATTATTTTATTACTTTGCCACTTTAGCGCAAGTATTAGGCAATTTATCACTAATAATTATCTTGTTTACATGAATAAATACATATATTATTTTATATTAGTTTATAGAATGCATAAGAATACTAATGAAAGAAAAAGCACTATTTCTGATGTCTTTCTAAGGCAAGAGATTACATTTAATTCATTTAAAAATCCGATGCATCAGCACTTAAAATCATGGGCTTGCCAAATAGTATCTTTTGAATTAAATATCGATCATTGTTAGCAACTGTAAAATAACTTGAAGAAAGTAAATAAATAAATAAAAAAGAAAAAATCTGACAGCTTTCTGATTCTACATTACGCTCAAAGGGGCGCTTTTTTTTAACATTATCCGTGTTACCTTTATTTATTAAATAATATCATGTTCTTCGTACTTAAACCATAAAATTCAACAGCAATATCGCAAAATAATTTTAAAATGAGCATATCTTTAGAATTTCCGATACAGAGTCTCGCGCGCTGGAGATATTTTTTTTTTTTTCCGTACAGGTGTTGCCATTGCTCGCTTTGAAATCGTTGAGTTTCTTAATCAAAAATTCGTTCAAGTGTTTTAAAATATGAAATCGATAATAAAACAAATTCCAAATTTGGGCTTCCAGATGCCCATATTCGGAGGAGGATTACGTTATTTAAAATTTGATTTTGATTACTAATGAAAGCTAAAAATCGATGCTACCATTGTTATGATTATGTCGTTAATAATGATTTAATTCCTTATTTTTATACCTCAGGTTTTTTATTATCAGTAGAAACACAATTTTCTACAAGCAAGCAGAGGGATAGTAAAACTTTTAAAAACTAGGCTTTTATACTGTTATAAATACATTTGTTGACAAACATTTAAATGAAAAATTTAATTATTAATCCGCTGCACAGAAGCTACTTTACATAAACATACATTTATGGAACATGCATATTATTTTTTAGTCCTCAGAAAAATACTTACGGATTTGTCTTATAATGTAATCATTGAAAAACTTCTTACAACAAAATAAATTTTATTCATACGTATTAATTTAATTTGAATATTATTCTATAAGTTAGTTTTGAACTAATTTCCGCCATACATCTAGATGATTACTTTCGAAGTAGCAACTTGCGGTCGAAAAACGTTTCATTGATCAATACAGGATTCTGTAGTCTTAGAAGGTATAAAAAGCTGCATGAAAATAGTTACACTCGAAATTTAAGGTAATACTTTACTTTTTTTAAAGTTTTTGACGTTTTTAGCACTTATCTACGTGTAGCATCACAAATTACATATTTATTATTTACTTACCATAATAAATACTATTAGTTTTATGTGTTTAACTTCCATTTCCAGAACATCATAATACACAAGAAAATTATACGTTGCGCAAAACAAATATAATAGAAGTAAAAATTCCAACAAAAAACGCCAAGTGACGTGATCTTGCATACACTTTATTTTTCAGAATCGCCATGCTTAGCACTTTTAACACAGCTAAATTTAATTCAAACTCTATAAGACACCTCAGCTTAAAACAAGCCTTCAATAATAAGTATTATGTGGCTATACTGTATTTATTATATTAAGAACGTTCGGAAATTAGTTAAACTCTTAACATTTTATGGTCATATATTCAGTCCTTTTTGCTGATCAGAGAATTGGAGTGTACTGAATCAGCAAACAAGATTCGATCGATCTCTTGAAATAAAGATAAACAATTTTTATTTGCAGTGGATTATGTATTCTGAAATACAGAAGACAGGAACTTTTAACTACTAACATTACATTCGAGAGAACGCTGCGCGAAAGATCAGACCCACATTGCTCAGCCTTACTACTAATTTAAACTCAGAATTACACCGCAACGTAGACTGGTAACAACTCTGTATCCCTCCGCGACAAGAGCACGTTAAGTTCCTGACCAATAGTAAATCGAAGATGTGCGCAGCTGAGAACTACCATTGGCTACCACATGCGGTGGCGTGTTGTGACGTCATATCGACTCCGAACAAACAGGGGTAGAATAAGGCGTTCGTATATTTCACGATCAGTTCGTGACTGTCTCCAACTGGTGTTGTGTTTAAATTGCGCAGGCGGGCTTGTGAGCCGCTGTGTTAACTCTGCCGTCCAGGATATAGCCGGGTAATAGGACTTGAACGCTAAAGAAGGGATCCACTTCAAATAAGCAAGAGGATTTGTATCTGTGATGCCATTAGAGCTTCCTAATTATAAGGTAGTTTACGAAAGATCAAAAACGAAAAAAAAATACTTCCTTTTGCTGCCCTCTGAAGTTCTGTGAGCAGCAATTGTAGCCATCAGGCTTTACAATCACAACGTTATCAAAGCTGGCAATCCAGAGGTTTTTCTCGAACGACAAAATAAGAATCCACCGACCGTCAAGATGAGAGTGGAAATTAAGAGTGCAGCGAATTTTCTTACGAATCTCCTGAGGGTAAAGAGTGGAAATAAAGTGCAGAACATGAACATTCAACAACTTGAACTGTTCTGTAGCAAACTGGAGGACATGCTTTGCAATCACTATCAACAACATTGGTTTCCAGAAAATCCTTTTAAAGGATCTGGGTACCGGTGCATTAGGATCAACCATAAGATGGACCCCATAATTTCGAAAGCTGGATTAGAATGCGGATTTGATGAAGAGAGCCTGCGGCAGCTTTTCCCTGATGAGCTAACGTTATGGATTGATCCTCGGGAGGTTTCGTATAGGATTGGTGAGAACGGTAGTATCTGCGTTCTTTTCGACGGAGCAACAGCAACTTGCCAGGTATCGCCCAATACGTGGGACCGAACTCCACCAAGAAGTGTCACGATTACTGTCAATCGAAATAAAAATAATAATTCCAATAATTCTGTAGAGGATGATTGCTGTAGTCCTATGAGCGTGTCACCGCCATCTCCTGTGTTTGATCGGATGCCGTCGTGCAAAGAGAGTATGCGGGGTGCGACATCAAATTGGGATAGCTTCATCATGGATCCACGTAATATGAATTACGAACTATCAACGTATGTTTCAAGCTAAAAGCAATTTTTTTTAAAGTTTTATCGCCCTTTTTTCCCCCCTTCGCCAAACGACCATCATCCGATTTCTGTTGAAATCGGAGTAAATGATATTGTGATCTCTTCGATTAAATCAACATGCTCTTGTAATATAATACCATTTCACAAAAACATTTTTATCTCACTCATCTCTACGAACGTTGGCCAGTTGGCCATTTTAACGTTAATAGCTTCCGAGTGATATTGTGTAATTATGTGAGGTTAAAAATTATAACTCTCGTGATCCTTTGAAGTACAAAGCTAAATTGCATGATGGGACCACCTGTGTGATAATTCCGTAATGAAGTTATTTCCCATACTTAAATAAAATTGCAATATTTACAAATTTTGATGGTCGTTTTTTTAAAAATTTTTTTCTATATAAAGTAAGTTGCCTCTTGTTTTTAAAGTTATTTCTTCTGTGTAACAAATATTTTTCCCTTCTTTTGAAGCTAATTTAAAAATTTTTGAATATTTGTTTTCTATTATATACAGCTCACGTAAACTGTATTTTTACTAAAATATTGTTAATGAAAAATTGTTAACTTTTTATGTAAATTTTAGGTACTCTTCTGTTATGGACTGGATTCGGAAATATAGTGTGTGTATGAATGTATGTGTTAATGTATATGTGTACATTGTATTTCTGTGTATGCAGACACACATAATGGGCGTACAACATACATTACGTAATCCGCTCCCGATAACAGAAGAGTACCAAATTTTGTTTTTAATTAATGAACATGTAAAATTATTTATATTCAAGTTAAAATTTTTAGTATTTTTAAAGCTTTATTTAAAAGCTCCTTGTGATTTGTTCAGTTCATATGTATCCTGGATTTTTTTTTTTTTTTTTAATGTGAATGTAAAATTAATAGAATTATTCTTTTTGTAATTTTCAGTATAAGAGTAATTTTTACTGAAAACTACTTAAAGATTATTCCAGAATTAAAATCTCTCAACTGAATAGTTTCTTCAATAATTGAAAGTTTAAAAACTCGTGTATATTTCAAGATCTTTTTTTATGAGTATCAGGTGAAAAATATTAATAAATTAGGAGTTTTAATTTTTCGTGTACTGACATGTGAGGAAATTAACTTTGAAATTCAAAGAGGCTACTTAACTTTTAGACAAAAATTTCTAAAAAAAAGTTGACTGTCTTTCTAATTTTTCCATCTTTAAAAATCTTAGTGTGTTCTGTATCATGAGTAAATAATGTGCGATTTTTTTTTATAATGCATTTCTGCATATAGGACTGTTAATTCTGGATACTGACCTGGAAATGGATAAACTATGCTCTTTAATTTTTCCTGAGAAATCTCAGATTTCCGGAAAATGGATATCCTGCTTCATTTTTTATGGTAATGTGACATAAGCAGTTGCTGTTATCATTGCTTAACACTGCAAGAATAATAGTAAATACTGCAGTTTTGGTTAAATCTATATGCCATGTTCTTCATAGTTCCTGAAATAAGTTCTAAAATAGATTCTAAATTAAATTGTTACTCATATAAAAATCTGAAATGTAATAATCAGATTCAGAATATAGTATATTAACCTGCATGATCATTCATTTATACCTATTTTTTAATCATATACTGTGAAGTAACAAAGCAACTCTGTAATGAAATCAACCCTTCCTATCAATATTTCAATCTGATGTTGGGAACTGGAAAAGTTGCATTAAGTGAAATATTTCATATCTATCAACCTATTAGATAAAAAGAGAAAAGAAAATATTTCTGCAGTTTAATTGTGAAGATTTTTTTTTTTTTTTTTAAATCTTACAATGGTTTTAGAAAAAGGGGAAAAAAAGTTAAAAATATGTTTTTACATATATTTTTTTCTTAAATTTTTAAAATTAAACATGCAGGTGAAGCAAAGGAAAATTTATTGAAATCTATTTATTCTGTTTTATAAAATTATTAAAATCAATGATTTCTTAATTTTAGATCTTTCTGAATTAGAGAGAAAGGAATAGAGAAAACACACTTTTTTAACGAAAAATAAATTAAATAAAATGCTTTTAGTTGCGGAACTATAGCTTCCAAACTTTAATGGAAGAATATGCAAATTGTATTAAATACCTAGTCATTTCTGCTAAGTGTGGACAAAAGTAAAATTTATTCATTAAATATGTAGGTTTAACAAATTTGCAAAATTGCAGTATTAGTGATATTCTGATATATAGTTAATATAGCTCTCTCAGTTAATTTTTTAATTATTTCCCCTGCTGTGGTAGAATTAAATAAGTCAAATCCAGAGCACAATTTACTTTATATTGTGATTTTTGTATTTCATTAAATTTTTTTTTTTTTTTTTTTTTCTGCCTTTTTTTAGTAGTGAATGTATTTTTAGTGTTTCACAAGTTAGACCAGCAGGGATGGGAAATTATGTGTAAGTTTGAATATACAGTCAAAAGTCGTTAATTCGGACACCCATAATCCGGAATGATCTATAATTCGGACCTCAAAGCTACAAACTTTCTGCGCATGCTTCGCGTTCACGCATGCGCACAGGCGTTTACGAGAGCGCGTAAGACCCTTACGGCTGCGAATATGTTTGTGCGCATGCGCGTTTAATGTTTAACGGAGTTATACGCTAAGCTAAAGTTATCTAATTCAGTTAATGTTGCAGATTGCGTTGTTCCTTAATCTTCGAATTGGATCCGGCTTATTATTTTTTGCAGACTGTTAGAGCAATTTTATAAAAGTAAGCTTGAACTTTCGATTATGTCAAATAGAATTTCCGATATATATTTACTACAAAGCGAAAGTATGTTTTGAAATCCGAAATCTGTTTATCAATTTCACGCTGCTCTGCGGCAGAGGTGGGGGCAGAAACGTCATTATTAGATTATGATAGATTAGAAAGATTATGTCAAATAGAATTTCCAATATATATTTACTAATATGTAATTTGTATCTACAAAGCGAAAGTATGTTTTGAAATCCGAAATCTGTTTATGAATTTCACGCCGCGGATTGGAAGTTGATCTGTCAACACTATCCTTATCTTCAGAGCAGATGTTTTTATTTTATTTGGATTATAATTCCGTACTAAGTTTAGTATTTCGTCTCGATGTACTCCGTCTTTGATATGATTTAAATCAAGTTCCTCGTCATTATAATTCGCTTCCGATAGTGAAGAAAGTGACCCAGAGGTTATTGAAAACGAAAACATTTCGTGACAAATTAGTCGGTATTCTCAACACAGCAATTATAGGACTTGAACAGCGGAACTTTGTAACTAAACGAGAAATTATGTCTGTTTAATAGAATTAAAGAGAAAGTATTATCACATGAAACGAAGCAACTTACATTGAAGGAAATGTTTTAATAAAGTAAACAAATAAATATTAAGCTTTTTCTTTTTGTAAATTTTGATACCCTTTAGATCATAATTGTTCTTTATTTCATAAATTACGGTTTCATATTTTTAATTTTGTAATTTTTGCATGCCATCTTACCAGATTTAAACTGATGATCTATAATCCGGAAAAATCGATAATCCGGAATCGCCGAAGTCCCGACGAGTCCGGATTAACGACTTTTGACTGTATTTCATAACTTTTGCCATTGTGGTCTCATACATATACATAGGCATGTGTGTATGTGTATGCCCTGTGATTGTATTAGTGTTGATTTTTTAATTGTATAGTTTTGAAGAAATGCCCTAATTTTATTTTGTTTATTGGTGCAAGTTTTTTTTAATTTTGATTGGTGGCTTTTATGTAATTTCTTGTTTGCTTTATTTTATGAATTTGAGTGATGTACAGCTGATAGAAATGCCAATATGGTTTTCTTTTGTAACCACTGCTGCTAATACATTTTTCCACAAAAAGTTCTCAATGTAATATGTATTGTGTGTCTTAAATATTGCTGACTTATATAAAACTGATTTTTTACATTATTCTATTTTAAAAATTAAAATTCCAAGGAAGTTCTTATTTAAAAAAGTTTTTGAATATTTCTCATTGAATTATTTAAAAGATACTCTGTTAAATATGTATTATAGGGAAGACAAGGCAATCCATATTCTGAAATGGATGTTTGGTTTTTCCATGGCAGACTAATTATATAAATTATAACTTCAAATGTTTTCTTGTACAGGAGCTCTTCCTCAATTTGGTATTTAATGAATCTGTTGCAAATCTCTTTTTTTTGCTTGACTTATATTAATTCATTTTCATATTTAAATAACAACATGTTAGAAGCTTAAATTAAAACTAATATAAAAATACAAGTGTTAAATTCTTCGAAGTACGAAAACAATAAATACTGATTGATTTTATTCAGTTAATATTTTGAAATTACTCATTATCTAGCTACTTCTATTTTAATGCATTTATGGTTTCAAAAATTCATTTTTTTAAAAGTGCCAAGTGAAAATTGGCATAAAATGTATTATATATTCTGGTAACAGTTATAAATATTTATTAATTTTTTGGGATGTATATTTAGCAACACTAAAAATTTTTTAATTGATTACATGATGTTCTTAGCTAGGTGTGACATTAAAAAAATAAAAATTGCAATAAGTAGTAATTTAAAAAAAAATCATGAGCCAATAATTTTCATTGTACATCCAAAGTATTCTGTTATTTCCGTAATCTGCTTGCAGATATCTTGGAATGCCTTTTGTTTGCTTTCTGATTTGATCTAAATATACACAATATATATATATATACTTTTTATATTACTGTAAACAAGACTGTTCTCTATGTTCTGATAAAAAAATCTGTGTATCCTTAAAATTCATATTTAAATTTGTGAAAGAAATCACAAGTGCTTCTAGTTTTTAGCATAAACCTTCAGCACTTAAAATGTGTTTGCTTCCTTTTATGATAATTAAATCCCGTATTCAGTATCAATTAAATTGTATTAATCGTGTATTTAAAATTGAATAGACTTATCTATAAAGTATATATATTTGGCATTTTCATCTTTACTACAATATTAAAGAATTTAATTTACGAGCACATTTCTAAGGTAATTAATTCTTCTTAGTACAAATAACACATCACTATTTCTTGAAAATGCATGTTTTAATTTTCATAAGAATTTCTTTAACTATTAAATAAACTCCCTTTAGCATAAAATATTTGAGCAAATTAAAATTGCAAATAAAAGTAACTGTCACGATATCTATCAAGTGCTGTAGAATTATTTCTGTATTCTGTGTAATGCATATTAGAAGAAGAGCAAACTGCAGAATGGAGGAAAGATGGGGAATAAGCAATTTTTGAAATATGTGGGGAGGGAAGCTATCATAATTAAATTTTAATACTGTAAAAATATATGGCCTGTTTACTTTCCTTCTCTGCATTTTGCAAATCTGATTACATGATAAAGTGTTCTCGTTGTTTGCTAGTTTGAATCAGTTTTATCAAGAAAAACAATGTGTGTGTGTAGTCCGCTATGTGATCTCAGCTTCCCATTAACGTGCAAGGTTCCGAACCAAACAGGAGTCAGCCCTGAACATTGTGATAATAATTATTATGCACTCTGCCTTACTGTTGATGTAAGGATTGCCATGTTTCTAATGACTGGTGTACTTAGGTAATTTTTTATTGCCCCATATGGATTGTAAATTTAAAATACGTCATAATGCACAATGTTGGAATATCTTGCAATGGCCACTTCCTTTGGTAAATGCAATATTTTAACTGTGAATATCTGTGATTTTTGCTTTGGATTAACTGTATAGTTCTTTTCAATCAGCTGCAGTATGGATTATACGGAGATTTATAAACCACATAGTAAGTTTTTATTGCTTTTTTCATATAAAGTTTAAGCTAATGTTCACATGATGTGCCATAAAATTAAGTAGCAGATGAAGTTTAGCATTTGCTACTGTCGTAGTCTACTAGATTTTATAGTAATATGTGAAGTTTGCATAAACCCTCTTCTTGTATCATCCTAGTTGTAATATAGTAAATACAATATTTTCAGTTTTATTGAAGAGAAAGATTCCAATGTAAAGTATAAAATTATGCAAAAAAGGAAAAGGTAACTTAGTTTGGCATGAATAAAACTGAAATTTTATGCCAGTCTTAAGGTTTTTTTTCTGCTTAATTTTATATTTCTGTATTAGTTAAAGCAAATTAGTTTTCTTAATTTTTTTTTTTTTATCTTTTAACTGAAAGAAGTATGTGAATTATCATATTTAGAAATTAACCCTCTATAAATTGTGGCAGCTTTTAGAAAAATCTGTCATGTATTAAGAGTAGTGTTTTGTTATTAACATTGCTGCCAGTCCAATTTTTCATTACATCTACATGTTTTTAATTGTATAAATTAAGGTTATCTCTGTTAAATGTAATCCTAGGAAGATTTATCTTAGCTAAGTTTTGAAGGCCAAGGAAATGCTATCAAAAACTTTTAAGGCAAATTATTAAAGAAAGGGGGAAATTTAATAATGTCATCTCTAAATGAAACTCATATTATGCAAATTAAATTCTTTCCTTGTGATTTTCAACATATTTTTTTCTGATTAGCTTTTATTTGATCTGAATGATCCATTTTACAGATTTGTTGAGAATTTTATGAAGACTTAGATTTTATAAATTAATTTTTCTCCTAGTGTTTAATTTTGCTTTAAATCCTTAAATAATATATTACAAGTTTACCTATGCAATTATATGCATAATAATTATTACTTTTATTTTCATCATATTTAAAAGACTTGATTAAAATAATAAAAAATAATTAACATAATTAAAAGCTTTAATTTCCTGTTAGGGTTCCCAAGATATAAAATTTTAATGAAACTAAAAAATCCTAGCATTTAGACAAAAAAAAATTATTTAAATTCAAAATTATGATATAAATACTAAATTGATATGTTTACCTTAAAATTATGTTATAGTTGATCCAATAATATGCATTATGCAGCATAGATTACATAATAAGGTTTTTTCATGTCTCAAGGCTGGCAGCTATGTCAGTTAAACAAAAATATTTAATTAAAACAATTTTCCAGAAAAGGAGGAATTGTGCATATTAGAAGGATTTAGAATTATATCCATTTGCAAGTACATGCGGATATGTAGCAGGGAATCTTTCTGAATATGGGGAAAATTATTTATAGACGGTTACTGAGAATATTGCATTTGAATTTATATCATTTTATATAAAGTCTTGCAAATTTCAATGTAAATAAAATTGTATAATTGGATGTCTATTTAAAATGTAATATAATAATTTTAATTATAAATTTTAACTATGCTTTTGTATGTTGAACTTCATCTGATATTTAATTGATACGATATATTGTTGTATTAATGTGAAGTTATAATTTGAATTCAAAAATGCCACATGCTTATGTGTGAGATGTGGATGTCTTCTTGTGATGTCAGCTTTATATCAAAGAAGCATTGCTGTGACAAAAAAAAAAAAAAAAAAAAAAAAAAAAAATGGTGAATGCAGAAGAAAAACATTTTATCTCCATCCTAGTCATTTTGTAGCATGGGACGTGCATTTTTATGGTGTGCAAGGCAAGTGTAATTCCTAGAAAACACATCGTTCTGAAATTGACGCACAAAAAAAAAAAAAAAAAAAAAAATTGTAAGTTTTTTGTAAATGATGAAGAGTCAGGGAATATGAGGCTGTTTTGACTGTCTTATGCCACCATTTTTTTGATAATTAACAACATGGATGGACTGGCTCTTTTAGTTCAGGGCCGAGCACAATTTTAACTCCCCTTCTGAGTATATTCTAGTTTTAAGCCTGTTAGCTCAGTGATATGCAGAATTAGTAAATGTTATAAATGGATGGCAATTTTCTTAAAAATTTTTCTGTTTTCAGATAGCCACATATCTGTTGCCATCTCATTTTTAGGACCGGATTTCTGCCAAAAATTTGCCCTTAAATTGAGTACGAAATTGAATAATAATTGATAAACCATATTTGTGTAATCAAAGTATACAGGAAAATTTATATTGCAAAATAGTGTTCCCTAAACTGTTTCAATGGTATTGTTAGCATGGTTCATTTTTAACGTTACTTTTATGTCAGGTAATTTTTAAAACATTCAGCAATACTACTTTGTTTGTTAGCTAGTCCAAGTGTAGTCTGAGATGTGTATTAATTTCAATTAATAAATTCTAGAAACTTCAGTCAAAATATTATAATTAGGGCATTATTGAGTGCCTGTCTTGACATTTTTCATTTTTTCATGTAAAAGCATGATATATAAGTTCATTTTGCTCAGTATTCCTATAAGTAAAAAAGATTTTTGAATAAGTATTGCAGTTCTGCTATTATAAGTTTTCATAAAGGCAGAGCTCATATTTATGAATGCAGACTACACAGTTCCCTTAAATTTTTGTTACATAATACTTAGCTATATAAAGTCAACTTTACACATTTTCAAGATTAATTTTTTATTTCAAATGAGCAATGTTTTTAGTTAATAGTAATTACTGGAACTATATTAAAGAAAATTTATATATCTGTAAGTGAAAATGTTTAAAACATCATTTTGCTTCTTGCAAGTTTATAAAGATTTAAAGTATATTTTACCGTGTAAGTTTTTCATGTAAGGGAACACAGTTTAAAATTTATTTATTTTTTTTTTTATGATCCGGTTCCACATTGCTAATCTAGTAAGTAACGGGTTCAGTCGGTTCCATCCCTGCTATATGAGAAAGTCTATGCATTTTAGTAATAGTGAGTTAGTGGATTGTGTGCTTTCATTATCCTAATAAATATAAGCATTCTTAAAACAAGTATACTTAAAAAATAAAGTGATTTTATATTTTATGTTTTTGTTTGCTGAATCAAAGTATGTTTCAATTGCAGCCAAATAATATTTCACAATATTATTGTAAATTTAATTTTTTTAAATTTATTATTTTTAAATGATTAATTTGTTTAGAATTCTTGTATTTATCAGGGTAATGAATAATTGTTTCATGCCTGAGATTAATGATCAAGCAAGTTTAAACTTGCATGGTGACAATTATGGATACTGCATGCAGTTTCTTGTTTCTCCAGACTGTCTCTGGCAGGCTGTCTTGTATTTTGTAAATGTCTTGTGTGTATTATAAACCTTTTGTGGTGGCAGTAAGCTGTACAATTCTTCCTGTACAAATACTGTAAAAAGCTATTTTTTCTTTGTATAGTGACTTAAAACAAATGGAGTTTTGTACAGTGAAAAATAAAGCATGTCAAAAAAGCATGTTACATTTTTGCATTTTTCTTTATTATGGACTATTTTAATTAATTAATGATTTTAATAGATTTATGTCAAGATGTGATTGTTGTGTTGGTGCGTAATTGGAATAATAAATGGCGGTATAGGGTTACAAAATTTAAATTACAGAAGTTAATATAGAGGTATCAAAATAGCCATGCTTTTACTGCTTACATGAAAAATCATTCCAATTTAAATTACAGAAGTTAATACAGTCAAAAGTCGTTAATCCGGACTCGTCGGGACTTCGGCGATTCCGGATTATCGATTTTCCGGATTATAGATCATCAGTTTAAATCTGGTAAAATGGCATGCAGAAATTATAAAATTAAAAATATGAAACCGTAATTTACGAAATAAAGAACAATTATGATCTAAAGGGTATCAAAATTTACAAAAAAAAAGCTTAATATTTATTTGTTTACTTTATTAAACATTTCTTTCAATGTAAGTTGTTTAAGTTGCTTCGTTTTTTATGTGATAATACATTCTCCTTAATTCTATAAACAGACATAATTTCTTGTTCAGTTACAAAGTTCCGCTGTTCAAGTCCTATAATTGCTGTGTCGAGAATACCGACTAATTTGTCAATCGAAATTTTTTCGTTTTCAATAACCTCTGTTACTTTCTTCGCTATCGGAAGCGAATTATAATGACGAGGCATTTGATTTAAATCATATCAAAGACGGAGTACATCGAGATGAAATACTACATTGAGTATGGAATTATAAGCCAAGTAAAATAAAAACATCTGCCCTTAAGATAAGGATAGTGCTGACAGATCAACTTCCAATTCTGCACGCCGCCGCGGCGTTAAAGATAAACAAAGTTTAGATAAACAAACGTTAAAGATTAGATAACCAAAGGATATGCCTTTATCCATTTTTTGCAGCACTTCCACTTTTTTGTTTAATGGACTCCAAAAGATACTTTCGCTTTGTATATCCTTTACATATTAGTAAATATATATCGGAAATTCTATTTGACATAATCGAAAGTTCAAGCTTACTTTTATCCAATTCGAAGATTAAGGAACAACGCAATCTGCAACATTAACTGAAATAGATAATTAGATAATTTTAGCTTAGCTTATCCCGTCCGTTATAATTAAACGCGCATTCGTAAACGTATTTTGCGCACGCGTACACGCAAATTCGCAGCGGTAAGGGTCTTACGCGCATGCGTCAACGCGACGCATGCGCAGAAAGTTTGTAGCTTTGAGGTCCGGATTATAGATCATTCCGGATTATGGGTTTCCGAATTAACGACTTCTGACTGTATAGAGGTACCAAAATAGCCATGCTTTTACTGCTTACTTGAAAAATCCTTCCAGTTTAAATTACAGAAGTTAATATAGAGGTACCAAAATAGCCATGCTTTTACTGCTTACATGAAAAATCCTTCCAGGTGTAAACTTCATGAGTAGACTCATACAAATACCCCCCTTAGAGGGAATGGTTGTAGATCCGAATACTATAACCCCTTGATATACAAATAAAATATGCGTTCGAAGAGTAACATTTAATTTGGGCACTCATGTGCAAGCTTAGAAAACAGAATGTTTTATTTTCAAATTTGCATTGCTGTATAACAATAATATACTGCACGGCATTCGCTGAAGACCGTTCTTGATGTCAAAGTCTACAGTGGCACATGAAATCGATGACGGCTGAAGGACATCGTTGTATGTCAAGGGTTGATGGAATTTTTTTTTTTTTTTTATTGAAAGAAAAATATCCTTTGGATATCACCTCAAGTATAAAAAGTTACAGCTTTTTCCCAAAAAATTTACTGTTGAGATATTTCAAGATCTGGATAGCATTTTAATGTTGTTTGAAACCATTGCATATAAATTTGTTGTGATTAATTGATATAAAAAGCTAATAGTTAGCTTTTTGGTTGTTTTCATGATCTGTATTCTAGGGGGTAATCTAAATTTGTAGGACTTGTATGAGCTTCTTAAAAGTATTTCTTATTTTAATGTTCACAGCTTTTACGCATGCATAGTTTGAATTTAAACAAAAAGTACAATTTATTTTGCACACTTCATACTGATAACACAATAGAATATTTATATGATGCCTGATAAAATTGACCTATGGTAAAGTAATTCTAGGTTATTTAAGTCTGTTGGTCTCTAGAAGCTTTTTATGTATTTACTATGTGTGGTAAAATGAAGGGTATAAGGATTTAATTAACATCTATTAAAATTATTTATGAACTAAATATTGTATTATTATAAAATAATGTAATCTTTATTTAAATACATATGCTGTTGGAAACAAGGGCTAGTTTAAAAAATAGGTTTCAAAAGTTAAATAAAAGTTTTGACTGATCTATTAAAATACCAATAATTTACCAAAGATTATTAAAAATCCCCCTTTTCATTCCTAAGTACTATGAAGTAATAGTAATTTCTTTTTGGCAAAACAATCTGCATCTTATGAGATTTCTTCTGTACCACATTTAATCTCAACTGCAACTTTTTTCAGAAAATCTTTTATTTGTTCATAATCTGTTTGCAGATAGTTCCGAGTTAAGCATTCATGAAGTTCTTTTAGTGGATACATCCTGTATTTGGGGTAAACTCCACAATAAGTTAACTTTGGACAGTTACTTATGGAAACAATATATTTTGTTTAAAATTTGCTTAGCTTTTTTCCCCTGCTGTTTATTTTATTACATGTAAATTTTGGTTGAAATGAGAATTTTACTCTGGAAACTCATTCTTAAGTTACTTTGGATGCACATAATATTGTTTAAATATCTATATAGGATAGATTGTTTGCCTAAGAGCATTCAGATATTACTAAATTATATAAATGGATTTAGTAGTGCAAACATAGAAAACTTATTTTTTTTAATGCAAATTAGAAAAATATTTTAGAAATAGTAAGTCTGCTGTAAGCAGATTCATGCTGTATATTTGTTGAAAATGATACAAAATACATATACAGTCAAAAGTCATTAATTCGGGCCTCAAAGCTACAAACTTTCTGCTAATGCGTTCACGCATGCGCATAGGAGTTTACTCATGCGCGCAGTACTTTTACGCATGCGCATAATACGTTTACGCATGCGCGTTTAATGTATAACGGGCGGTATAAGCTAAGCTAAAATTATCTAATCATCTATTTCAGTTAATGTTGCAGATTGCATTGTTCCTTAATCTTCGAATTGGATCCCGCTTATTATTTTTTGCAGACTGTTAGAGCAATTTTATAAAAGTAAGCTTGAACTTTCCATTGTGTCAAATAGAATTTCCGACGCTGGAGCTGCCAAAGGATGTACAAAGCGAAAGTATGTTTTGATGTCCATCAAACAAAAAGTGGAATTGCTGCAAAAAAATGGATAAAGGAATATCCTTGTTTTTCTAACCATTCCGGAATCTGTTTATCAATTTCACGCTGCTCTGCAGGGGGGGGGAATGTCGCCGCGGGCAATGAACTGGAAGTTGATCTGTCAGTGCAGAAAGACTTAGCGGGTGCAAAACAAGACATCTGTCTGTCTGTCTGTCTGTCTGTCAGCTTATAATTCCTCAGTAAAAGTAATATTTCATCTCGATGTATTCCGACTTTGATATGATTTAAATCAAATTCCTCGTCATTATAAATATCACGAGTACACATCAAATAGTTTTCTGGTTGCAATTTTCTAATTTCGACTATGCGTAATGTGTGCTTTATGCATGCGCTTTGAAAGAAATGCTTAATAAAGTAAAGAAATAAATATTAAGCTGTTTTTTTTGTAAATTTTGATACCCTTTAGATCATAATTGCTCTTTATTTCGTAAATTATGGTTTCATATTTTAATTTTATAATTTCTGCATGCCATCTTACCAGATTTAAAATGATGATCTATGATCCGGAAAAATCGATAATCCGGAATCGCCGAAGTCCCGATGAGTACGGATTAAAGAATTCTGACTGTACCTTGCAGAGCTTCATCTGAAATAGGTTTCTTGTGTATCTAACTTTTGGCTCTTATACAAATGTTATTGTGTATTTATAAATATTTGTAACTGGAAAAACTAGTAATTCTATACTTAAACTGTATGTGGTAGTCTTTTTATTTGTTTGAACTGCTGGCAGTTTTGTAAAATGCTGGAGACCATATTTCTTAGGGTTTCCCCCCCCTTCCTCTGAAACATCATAATTAATTTAAAAGAAAAAATACTTCTGTAATGTAGGAACTGTGCTAATGCTAGGATAAGTAACATTCTGAAATGTACTATGGGGATTTAAATATGTTGTAGAAAAGGGAAATTTGTGTATTATTGCAGGCAGGTATTCTTTCCAATACTCTTTTTCCAACTTTTATTTTTATATATTTGTAGATAAATTGAGCAGTTTTCCAATATATATTTGATCGAAATAGACCCATTTTAGTTCATTAATTAAAAAAGTTTACATAATGAAATTTTTAGCTCTGAAAAAATTTCAAAAACCAGTCAGTTGTTCCTAATAAATTGATTGCAGTAGTTTTATTATCCTTCATAAAAACCATACATATGATCAGATAATTTTCATAAAGTGAAGTTTAAAATATGTTTCTTACATCATTGCTTTTTCTTCTGTTCAATTAATATTCACCCTGTGAATATTAATTGAACTACTTTGTGATAAATAGTGTAATAAATAGTGTGATAATACTACTTTGTGATAAATAGTGTAAAGAAAATAAGATTTAAATTTTTTGAGTAATTGAGATATCTCTTAAGTTGGCAATATTTAGTATTAATTAATAATTTTTTTAATATATTTTCCCTGCTATCAGATGAAAAGGTGTGAAAGGTGTATCATTCCTTATGAATGATATATAGAAAATGAATTTAGGAAATGTAATATGTATGTTATTCTTAAGCTAATGGCTTTCTAAACATAATAGATTTTTAACTAATAAGAAGAAAATGTGCATATTAAAATTGGGGGGGGGTATTTAGCAAATGATTTTAATAACTATATTATATTAAAAAGCCATGCTTAAGTTTTCAGCAATAAATGAAAAATGATAATTTAAAATCTAAATTATAAATGGTTGTTATATCTCATTGTATGGAAAACTATGGTTGTTCACGTGAAAACGCTTATCATTCCAGACAAAAAGCTATCAATCTATTCGTCCTAAAATTTTAACTTATTGGAAATTTGTATTAGAAAACCCTTAATTTCTGGTTAAGTATTGCATTCTTATTTTAAAAAAATAGGAATTTCATATTTATCTTCAATACGGATGTCAAATTCCAGTTCTGCATAGAGTGACATTTTTCTTTAATTTCTATTTGGTTTCATTAGACTTAATGTTAATTATTATTATTATTATTATTATTATTATTGTATTGCTTGCAAATGGTATAATTATATAAAGCATGTTTAAAACATGAAATTCTCCAAGAATTCAAATTTATATGTATTATGCCATACATTATAAAGCTTTGGCTGTTTTCAGTATAGGTTTTAAAATAATAGTAATAGCATTAATAATAATTTTATGGTATAAGTACACGCTTAAATACTTTTTTAAATAAAGATTGCAAGTTTTATTTGTTTAAAAGAATTAAATTTCCTTTTGCAGTAACTGATGTCATAAACAAATATCTTCCTTGTGCTTAAGTCACTTTTATTCTAATCATTTTCTCAATGTTTTCCCTGATTGCCCCTTGACCCGATTTTTAAATCTTTTTCTTGTCATTAAGACTTTTAATAGAAACCATCTCGTAGGTAGCGCTCGAATATTTATTATGTTACAAAGAAATAGGAAGGTGACATGAATTTATCCTGATATATATAGCAGATAACCTAAAAAACAGCAATGATATTTGTTGTAATTTGCAAATATAATTTAAAACTTTATTCGTTGTTCTTAAATTCTATCAAGTTCTAGCGCCCCATTTAATTTTGTGATGATTTCACATTCATCTTTGAATGGCATTTGTGATTTACATGTTATTATTAAAAGGTATATTTTTGAAGGATGCTGAGAAGAAAAATTCATAAGCAACATGCAAAAATTATTCAAAATTAATAGATTTAAAAAGCTCAAAAAGAAAAGAAAATCTGAAAGGTTTCAGATTTTAATTACGTTCAAAGGGGCGTTTTTTTAACATTTTGTGTGTTACCTTTATTTATTACATATCAAGGTCTTCGCACTTAAACCATAAAATTCAATTCAACAGCAATATCGCAAACTAACTTTAACTTTAATTGAGCATATCTTTAGAATTTCCGATATGCAGTCTTAGGCGCTTGAGATAAAAATGTTTTTTTCCGTACAACGTTGCCATCGTTCGCTTTGAAATCCGTGATAATAAAATTTTGCTTGTTAATAAAAAAATCGTTAAAGTTTTACAGAATATGAAATCGATAATAAAACAAATTCCATATTTCAAATTTGGGCTTTCAGATACCCATATTAGCAGTAGGATTACGTCGTTCAAAATTGAATGGCTCTAGGTACCGTTGTTTTATCACGATGCGAGAAACATACATACATTTATGCAAGATTCTTCATTATTTAATTTCTTTAGATATAATACAGGGCGATAGTATTTGGTGGCAACGATTTGAAAAGTGATACAGTTTTTTAAAGTTTTCAATGCAAAATCGCAAAACGAAATTCAGGGACAACCCTTTGGACTAATAAAACTTTCAAAATAGCCCTAAGAAATAAAGGAATTAAAAAAAAAAAAAAAAAAAAAAAAAGCAAAGGTATTAATTGAAATCGGCGATCGAATTTGATGACGCTTGCAGTAGTATAACTTTTCCTCAGTGTTTCTGTAATCATGTGACTATTGCTGGGTGATTCTCGGCAGCTTCACCTAGTTATTTACTTACTGAAAGCGAAATTAATTTTCAAGCAGCTTTTTCTAAAGTTTACTACTCAGTAGAATTCTTAAAGAAATCAAAACGAAATTGATTGAATGTAATTGTACAAAAAAGCATGTTAAAATTTTTATATTCTTTATGATTAGTAGTACTTCATAACAATTTTATATAAGTAATACTTCAATAACGTGTTGTAGTTTAGCAAAGTTTGAAGAAAAAGTCTCTTTTATGGTCGTCCAAAAGGGCTGTATTAAAATTTAGTGTGGCTATTAGTTGAGATTATCAATACAGATAACCCAAATGAAATATTGAATCATTTGATACGATACCAGACCAATATTCATTTAGACTAACTTGGGAAAGTTATATATATTCTGCTAATTTGAAAAGTGAAAAAAATGTATGCCATAATTCTTTTAAAATATTGAAAGTTTTTAATTAAATTAGATCATGAATTTAATGCATTTTATTTAAATCAACCAGGATAAAAAGTAATATTATTAAGAACTGCGTACATTGCTTTTAGATAACTTAGTTTATTAATCAGTAATATTAGAAGGCAATATCCGACCCTCATCTTAAAAGAAGAGGTATCATCGGATGTTAATCAATCATATTTTTGGAATTATTCGGTTTCAAGACTAGAGTAACGTTCTAACTCACTTAGACTTGCCCTGACAAGAGCCACCAAAAAACTCCTCATGCCCCTTGTTCGGAAACCACCAGCAGCTTTGTGGCGGACCCTTTTGCCGCCACCCCCTCCATCGCGCCGAGTGTATCCTCAGAGGGACATTAATCAATAACAGACATTAAATTTGAAAAATAAGCATCTTTGGTCGAATGGGAGCAGACTTCAATGAAAAGTGAAATAACTCATTAGTGAATCAACACGAAGTCATGTTTCAAGACTACCCGTTTGAGCTCAAAAATTCGTCAAGGGAAGAGACGAACAAAAATCGGAGAATCTTTTAAGCATTTTTGCATATGGCAATGGTTACTATTCTAAATTCTATAGTAAAAACTACACTAGGCTATGTGCAAAAGATCATAGCATGACGAGAGTAATTCTGTGGTTTGTATGGGTACCCAATGTATATATGGGATATTTCGGCATCAAAGTTCAGGCATGGTTTTTGCAGAGTGGTAAGGCTAATCCAAATGAAGAGGCAAGTTGATTTAGCATTTAATGGTACATCTTTATTCCATAGCTTTAATTCAATTTTTACCGTAGATAATGCTTTACTTCATATGAAATTCTCTAAATTACATATTCAATAGTAGTTTAAACCAAGTGCGGCTAAAGTTAAACTTTATGCGTCCTTACTATTCCTAACAAAGGAAAGATAGATCAAGCAGCAACGAGATGTATAGCACAGGAGGAGAGGCGAGCTTCTTCTGAAGCAAAATGGCGCGCATTCATTATTAGTAGCGGTTACGTAATAGGCTAGCAAGTTCTAGAAGGTACTGGTCTAGGGGGAAGATCCTGAATTGCAGAAAGTTAATTAAAAGTTGCGTATTCGCGTAGAGCAAAACCACAATATTTTTTTTTTTATTTTACATATACATAGTATGGATATAATTTGGGTAATGTCACAGTTCAGGTTTTATATTTTAAAGTCATTCAAACTGACGAAAATACTCCAGAAAAATAGCTTTATTCCTCGCATTCGTCCACTGTCATCAATCGCAGTGGCCAGTTGCCTGTTTCCATAATTAGCAACTATCGTGTAAATCTAAATCTGCACCCAAAGAAAAATAACATAATATATGATTTTTGTTAGTCTACACTTGTTCGTGAAATCATGAGAATGCTATTCATGAAATATCAGACTTCGTGAATGCCTTTAGCAATTTATCATAAGCGAATTACTGAAAAGAATGGAATGGAGGAATTAACCCCGAGGAAAAGACTACTGCGCAGGCGTTGTCGGTTCAATATCGTGGCCGTTGCTCTGCCAGTGATTCTAGTTTTACTAGTTCCAAATGAAGAACTTCTGCTTGGATTAGTGGCTAGATTTCGCTTGTTACAGAGTTTTTTTTTTACCTTCTAATGATTTTAGGTTACTTTATTTCAAACTAAAAAATGTCTTTAGAGTTTTTAAATTAAATTGATCTCATTTTTGAATGGAGATTATTGGGAATGCAGCAGGACAAAATGTATGCCGATATTATTTCAAGAAATTACCTTCTAATGAAATGAGGGAAAAAATTTAAATATTTACGAATTATTAAAGGCATTGTAAAAAGTATGCTGTGTAAAAAAAAATGTGCTAAACTAGTATTGTAGAATGAATGATATATCATGACTCATCAACTAAACTAAAAATCTTTAAAGCTAGGAAAACATCTTTGTAATTGAGTTATGTCGTCGGAACTTCCCATGCATAAAGTTACATAATTTATTAAAAATATCATAAAACTTTCATATATGTCATAATTATTAAAGCAATAAGAGACGGGTTAAAAAATAATCTCTGTTAAGGATTATTAAAGGAGCTAAGAGACAATAGCCATGAATATAAAATTTTATTTTTTCGACGGTTAAAGCCACAGTTAAATTAAAATAAAATATGTATATTGAATAACTAATATATGTGGTTCTTGGAATAATTATAATTCCGAAAAATATCTTCCACTACGAAAAAAAATCTTTTCCATTAAAAATAAAAATTAAAAAAAATTCCTCTTTCAGTTAAAACTGTATCAAGTTTCTGAAAGCAGCTATATTCTTGGTAATTTTTAAATGTTCTTTATACTAGAACAAAATTACAAAATCCCCATTTGCTTTTATGGATACTAGTATTTATATTAGAAAAGTAAAAAGCCGTAGACTGATTATTTTAGGGAAAACTTTATGTTTGAGTACTCTTCTTAAAAACCAAAGTAAGCCCTAGGCTTAATTTTTTTTAAAATTTAAATTTTTTGAATTGATGTGCTTCATCTCTATCTAGAATTTTTTTTTTTTTTTTTTTTTTTTTTTTTTTGGGTGTGTGTGTGTGTGTGTACTATAATACAAACCCGTTTCTTGCAAAAAGTACTTATCCATGGAAGCATCCTTTTCAAGTTCTCGCACACTTTACCATGGGTAATTAACATAGCTAGAAGAAAGAGAGTTTTGTAATACTTTTGTTTACTAAATCACGTATATGAATTTCCATAATTTAATTAAATATTATTAAGATAACTGTCAATCTAGTGATAGTTTCATGCTAGCATTAAAGACAATACTAAATAGCATATGTATGCCTGATAAAAATTTATTTGAAATCTGCAAATAATCTGATACTAGCAACAGAATAGTGGACATGACATGAAATGTTAATATGAAATAATAATTTTAAATAGAAATAAATGTTTTTAATTTATTATCTTTATTTACGCAAATAGATATTACATCTATTATATACTACATACATATTACAAGAGTAAAAATGGGAGAAATTTTATAGTTGCGGTTAATTAAAAACTGTGTAAGTCATTATCTAGTCTCGATTCATATTGTTCGATTATGAAGAAAATTATGAGCTTTCATTTTTTAATTCTAGAACAAATTTAGAGAAAAAGAAATAATTTTTGTTAAAATATAGAGCTGCTGTTGTTAAAATTTTGGATATCTACATTCCATTATTTGGCATTTGCGAAACAAGGTTTTCAAACTGTCTTCCACGCGGCTTTTCTCATAGTCTTAGAGTGTTCTCGTTCAACAAAGTATAAGATTTTTAATTTATGTTTCAAGTTTAATCAGTTCGTAATTGTCTACAACACTGAGCAACTTAAATCTGAATAATTTAAATCCTTATTTTATTTATTTAGCAATATATCTAATTGATAGGAATTAAAATACATTTAATTTTTATATATCTAACTGGCGAAGTTTTTATCATCGTCATCATGATTGTTATTATTTTGAACAAAATATTCTTCCATTTTTCATACCAAAGTAAAAATATAACGTGAATAATGTACACTCCCTAAAATGTTAATCTGAATGATCCTTTCTGAAAATTAGATTTGAAATCAGGAACAGAACTTTTAAAAGGCAGTTCTGATAGTTTGCATATCTGTCTAATTCAAAATAACAAAAATTTTCAGTGGTTTTATACAGTCAATTTAATACGATGTTTTTGTATTCATACAATGAATCTCATATGATAAGCTGTACTTCTTTGTATAAAATAATTGAAATTTAGAACTCGCTAAGTCAATGCATTAAAATTTTTTTTTTCTCCTTCCCATTTCTGTATTCAGTTTAATGAAGTCTGAATCCAGAATGGTTTCAAACATATGAACTACATTCATGATGTTCTCATCTCATTCTTTTCGAATGAACTATTTTGTTATGCGAACCATGCAATCTCCGCCTACACAGTAATATTTTTACCACCCATTGTGCATTTATATTTAATTCTGCATTCACAAAAGGGTTTGCACAGAAGGTAGTAGACCTTTTTATTCTCTTTTATCCTTTTGTTTTGATTGTTTTCACATCACGTTCTATGAGCTATTGTTTCACCATATTCAATCATCATTTAGTCTCCCTCTTCCCTCCGTCCACTTTATTTTTCTTCAACGTAGTTTTTTTAGCACATTTTTAATAGGCGCTTTCATTTATTTATTTAGAAAATCCCGTCGTCACAATATACGTTTCACCAGTCCACCATTTCTTTGTATTACTTCATTAATTAATAATAAGCATTTTATCCGTTCCCACAATGCACGTTTTCGCTTGGTTCATTTTGGTTCGAGACTTTTTTGGCGATTCCTACTTCCCCATTTACATAGTCAGTTGAAGTATTTTTTTTTTTTTTTTTTTTTGTTTTTTGTTTCTCTTAAGTAGTAGGAAATTAGATAGCCATTGTTCTTTTTTCTTTCCCGCCGAATTATATTCACCATCAGAATTTTTTCCCCCTTTTTTTGTCTCGTTTTGTGTTTGAATGGATATTTTTTGTTTCCCATGCCATCGACTCTCAATCATTTTTGATTTAGTTATAAATATTGAAGTTATAAATATTCAGAGCTTAAAGCAACTTAAATTATTCAGAGCTGAAAGCAACTTAAAGAGAACGGTTATTTAAAGTGACAACGTTTTTAAGAAGTAATAGATGATTAGTAATATTTCAACAAATACAGTAGCAAATTATTTTTCTCATTGCCTAAATTTTATGGAAGGAGATACACTTTAGAATTATGTGAATATACTTTTCCAAGTTTCATATTTTTGCGTAAAGAAATGAAAAGGTATTTACATGCTAGCTAGTGGATATGGCCAGGCATTTTAAAACAAATCTCTAGAAATCTGACTCCCCACCTCCGAAATCGGTTGATATTAGAGAATTCATCTGAGTGTTAGTCTTTTCCTGACTTACTAGTCATACTCTAATAAGTTACACGCTTACAGAAGAATCACATTCAATATTTTTTTAACAAATTTTTCTCAAAAAATTGGTCTTGGTAATAACAGTTTCTCAGTAATAACAGTAATAATTATATCTGGTAGATATAATTTTACATCTAAACTGAATTATTTACGACTTTTTTTTTTTTTTTTTCTCTGGTTTGGCGGTCAGAAGCCATGTTCAAAATTCAGTTTACCTTTGCGCTTCAAAGAGAATTTGATATGATGCACGCCCATGGAAGTCGACATGAGGTGCACGTTTCCTCGTTTTTCCATAAGCTGGTTTAATAGTCTCAGTTTTGTCTCGTAGAAGTCGATGTGCTCATGGAAGTCGACATGAAATGTACCTTTTGCAATTTTTCCATTAGCTGGTTTACTAATCTTAGTTCTGTCTGTTATGAGAAACTTCGCCAGTATGTCTGACAGGAGGTAGAGACTATAGTAAGAGGCTTTATGTATTTCAAGTAAGAGTAAACTAAACGAAAGTTTTATTGTTACATTGTGTTAGCCGAATGGTAACCTGGAGAAGACAAAACAATAATAATAAGTATTTTACTAAAGAAAACATCAAAAGCGTTTACCGAGAGTTTCTCATTAAATGCAACAAAATGGAAAACTTAAATGCATTTTTCAAGACAAATAAATAAATAAATAATAAATGAAATAAAATAAAATAAATATAAAATAAAATAAAAGGGCTAGGGCTCGTTTCTGTAGCAGATGGCAGTCGTAAGCATTCTGTCCGAATGTGCTTTTGTGATATAGAGACAACGATAATAATTCATCAAGAAATTATCTCCTCTTATTACCTTTAACTGGAATAAATGTAAGAAACAGAATATTAGAGTTTCTAATTTTCATGATGGTATCTTGAAAAGCCCCATCGGATTTATAACTCTTGAACAAATTCTACAAGAATTTCTCAATAGCTTAACAAAAATTTTTACATCTGTCAAGATTTATTGCCTCGAATTTCATTCCTTACAATTGAGATTTGAGATGACATTTATGATTTGGAAATGGAGTTTTTAGTCTGATGATTACTTGAGGAAAAACATTTAGATTAACGTGCTACCTGCGGGTGGGGGACTTTTTTAAACAATTATTTAGTTTAAATTTGGCAAACTCGATTTTAATAACCTAAATAAAATAGGATACAAAGAGGAAGTTCTCAAAAAAATCCCTCAGAATACAGAAATTTAAACACAGCAGCTGAATACATTTTACGAGAACTAAAATGTTCTCGTAAAATATAGAATAATGGAATCTGAATAACAATTTTGTTGCCCCAGAATAAAATGTTACTCAAATATTTGCCTGCAGTTGATTTTCGGTTCCAGCCTTAAAGTGGAATCAGCTAACGGTTAGTTAGCAATATCTGCTAAATCATTTATGATAAATGTTAGAATTTTAAGCATAGATTACAGTGATTGTTTACAAAACAAATCTACTATTTCTGTGAATATTACATTAGCTCTTCAAACATACAGAAGTAAAGTTTTTTTTTTTTTTTTTTTTTTTTTAATAAATATTGAAAAACAAGTAAATGATCAAATGTGTTTTGTATAAGAAACTGCAGGACAAGAGGATTTTGATGAGCGGCCTGGTCTTTATTTGAAGTTTAATGTTATTATTTCAAAAACTTAATAATCTTAACCCCGCCCCCCTCCGAATTGTTCACATTTTACAATGAAACCAACCACCTTAATAGACGCCACATTTGCAAACGATTTGCGTCTTCTCTCAAATGATTGTCTCACAGAATATGACTATAGATAAAGTTTAGTACTGATACGTTTTCACTATAAGTCTGGCCTCTTTTAGCAGCAAGTAGTCATGATAGGTTTTACTATATTTATTCTCGAAACATACGCTATGTTGCTGAAATTATCCTCCCTCCCCGCCCGTGGCTCAGGTATGATCGACCGAGTGCATAAAATCACTACATATTATGCCCTGTTACCATAGTAACGATATACCATAATATATCATTTAACGATATACGATAGTAACGATGTTACATAGTAGAGTGGTCTCGTAACCATAGTAGCGATTGTTGCAGAAGACAGTCCAGTTCTCTAATTTGCTAAAATACTTCAATCCCCTCAATGCGATGAATGACGACACTTGTTCTGACCTTAAATGAGGGGAGGGTCGACCTTGAAGGGCCTATCTCAAAGCAACAAACTAAAATAGTTAACCAGTCGAATCTCGTTGGCGGCACTGGCGTTTTCTTCTCTTCCTCTTCTGTAAAGTGAATATAAACTAATTACTCTGTTTAGTGTATTTTAATTTTATAACATATATTTTAAGTTTATGCCTCTTTCCTGTCTCTCCTAGCTTCAGCTTACAACTCCCTACCAGAATGAGTTTTTAGATTCGCGTTAAATGAAAATGAGAAAGGAATAGTATTTAAGTCAAGTTCCACTGATTTCGTCTGACAGAGTTAGGATTCCTGAATAGCGCGCGTTCGCCTTTGGGCTAAGCTGCTACTACGCTCGGCCGTATAACATACCTTTTGGTAGTTAGATGGCTAATTTACTATTACGGGTCAACTAGTTTAGAATTCTGTTAGCTTCAGCTAAGTCTCTTTAGTTAGTTCTTATTTCCTAAATTTTGATTTTCAGGCCAAGTGGTGGCTTTGCTGTACGCCCTGACAAAGGGGCCGACTGTTAAATCTTTACTTGGAGTAAATAAAAGGTAATTAATCCTTCATGAGTTTACGTTTCTGTTTTTGGACCCACGTGATTATTCGCTTGGTATTTCACTAGGTTCCTCGACACTTAAAATAATAGAATAAAAGTGAAGAACTCTATGACTCTTAAAATTTTTTTTGCAAGGTCTCCCTCCTCTTAGCCTAACAGCCGTCACATGCTTTGCCATAATTAAACAAGCAAACGATAATTGTGCCTTGTAAGTAAATTCGTTTGATATGATGATTTGAAATTACAGTTTTGTGATGTAGCCGTTCCTCAATAGACACTAATGCCGGCTAGCTTTAAAAGGATTTATTAACAGAGCACACAGGAACGGTTACAAACAAAAGAAATATACATAAAAATGAAACATATACCAAATGGAACATCAAACATTAGAATAATAGAGACAAAGTAAACTATCATCATGGCGGCTGAAGGTCGACTGACGTTTTTTCATATCGCCACTAGTTTTAAATAAAATAGTTCGGTTACAGTTCATGAGTTCATGGCGTTGAATAAAATAGTTCAATTACAATTAAATAGTTCTGTTACAGTTTAAAAGATCATGATTGGTCTGATTTAAGGGGAAATTTTTCTTAATTTCAGTCTTATCCTCGGACTTTTGTTTAATCCTTTCGGCATCTTATATCTTTTCTAAATACAGCATTTCATTGAATAGCTTGTTATCAAACAATTACGCTTCGTCAAATATTTCTTTCGGAAGCTAAGCTTTTCTCCACGTATTTGCATTCTGCAATAGTTCCCAAATGTGATCCATTAAAGTTCTTCTGGCTATAATCGCTCATTTTCACTGTCCATTTTAAAAGCATTATAAGCAGATCTTAAAAGAACTGTGGTTATTCTTCAAATAAACCAGTCTTTTTTAAGTTTCGCAAGTTCCCTAAAATGTTTATTTAGATAGCGTGTATGGTTCCTTATATGGTTATTAGATTATCGAATAGATTTTTTTTTATTCCAAGGGAATATCTTCATGACTGACTAACAATATTCACGTCAACTATATTCAACTTCGGGAAGAACCGATACGATATACCAAGGATCTTAACCGTTTCGGGCATTTTTTTTTTTTTTTTAATAAAATCTCAGTATGCTTGACTCAATGCCAATCTCATAAGTTAAAAATTAAAATGATTAACAAGTAATAAAACAAGAAAGCCAAGTTTAAAAAAATTAATAAGTCGAAAAACTATTTGCACTATCAGTTGCGAAGCTTTTGTCCGCCAATATTTTTTTGCTGTTTATTACAGCAGCAAGCAGCTACGTAATTAATCATGAAGTTCATTTTTTTATGCCATACTTACCCTAAATATTGCCAGGGCTCACAAATTCTCTCTCCGACACTGACAATATTTATAAAATTCGAGAATTTTTGTAGAATGAGGCAAAATTCCAAGATATACCCTCAGCGGAATACTGCATTGAAGTATGAGAATGTTTCGCTCATTCCAGGATGTCTGGTCACTGAAGTCTCAATAAATTTGTTGGTAAAGAAAAATATAACATACTTACGTATTTTGCAGTCGACTGCATTGACAAACAAAAACTGTTGTCAAAAGCACGATTTTGCGTTGAATAATGGACAAGCGAGACGTTTAAACACCTTTATAAGAATTTAACTTTGGTTTAATGTCACCCCCAATTAGTTCTCGATAAGCCAGGTAGAAGAATTCGACCTGTTTCATTTTTCATTTCGAGTTGTTTTTCTTCACAAAATATTTTTACTTTACGTACTACATCTTTATTACATTCTATCTAATAAAATGCCTTTATCTTATGCCTTCATTTATCTAATGAGATGCTGCTTGATTATGTGGCATAATACATTCATTACCTTTTATCATAATTTATACGTTCCTCCTTTTAACATAAAAAAATCAAGATGAAAGCTGGTCCTATTTCAACGAATAAAAATCGCATTAAATTCAACAATGAGACGAAGCTTATATAATGCAGTGCAGCAATTCCCTGAATTTGATGCTTAGTAACTGATGGAATGTTAAAAATTATTTTAATCCGTATGGTAATGTCATAAATAAATATCCGATGTTTGTAGAAGACGCGCATATTCTTTAACTATGTGTTAATTACATTTTGAGACAGGAACAGGTGAAATCCCATGATTCGTTGCGCAAACATAATACATTTAACAATCATTACGATCGTTTGCTACCTGGCTTTTCGCCACTTGGCTTATTGCCAATTTATGGATTTTTCAGCGAAAAAAGTGGATGCGACGTATCTTTAGTATTTGTTTTATACTGCCTTCTCTTGCAAGCAAAAAATGTTAAGTAGCTGTCCGTTTAATTAAGATTAGCAAAATGGCGTTGACAGACTTTAGAATGAAAACAAAGAACAGAAACTTTCTCTTTTCTTCGATTAACCTGTGAATTCTCATGTATTCGCGCACGTACAAAGAAATATATATATATATATATATATTATCTGATTTTTCGAATTACAATTTAGAACCTAAAAGGGCTGCTCTGTTTTTGTCCTTGAATATTTCCCAATAATGGCTGTTGAATGTTTCCCTATAAATGGCTGACGGTAACTGTATTCCTCGTTTCGGTTTAGAGACTCGTAATCCTATTGCCTCAGGTGGTTTAGTATTTTAGATTGTTTTGTAATTATAAATATACATTTTAGATAGATTTTAGCCTAAGATTCCTCTGCTGCCATATTTCTGTTATTTGCTGTACTTGCAAAATATTTAAGAAAAATTCAAAAACAAGAGTGTTCAACTTAATGCGTGCTTCTTCTTTATACCGCTGTGGTTGTTTGTTTATAATTGTATTATTTGTTAAAACATTATAGCTTCAAGAATGAAGTAGATTCATTTTTGACAATAGTTTCATGATTTATAAGCATGTTAGTAAAAGTTACACAAAATTTATGAGAATTTTAAACAATTAACCGGTTAATTCTAATTCTAGTTCTGAAATGAGGTTGTTTACAAAAACTTAACGTATCTTTGCATTGTAAATGTTTTGAAAGGAAAACTATAGTTTAATGCGATGTCGTTTTAAGAAAGAAACAAATTTTTTCTCGTTGCCGCTCAGAATCGCTTGATAATCATCTACACTTTGAAAATTTTCAAAAAGAATACAGAAAGAAAAGAAGCAAGATATCATCATGTCTCAGTTGCATTTCAAGGCTACTGAAACAAAAAAATAAAATCTCAGTTGAAACCGCAAAATGCCCCCGCAAGCTCTGACGTCATTTCTTTTACATAATTCTGAAAACAAACTTCTGGTGCTTCAACTTATATTAGAAATATACTCTTCTTCGTTATGAAGCGTAAGATAAGACCAGAATTTAATGTTTTATTGACAGTAAATCTATAATAATTGTAATAATATTTTAGAAAGCTCGAATATATATATATAGTACAGGGCAAACTCCGAGATAAGAGTTTAATTCGTTCCAGCATTGAGCTCGTATAGCGAATTTCTCGTATCTAGAAACAAACTTCCCCATTGAAAATTATGGAAATCCAGTTAATCCGTTCCGCATCCCTAAAAATATCAACATAAAATCAATTTTACTAATAAATAACACTGGTAAATAATATAACCGTAGTTTACCTTTATGATAGCTTCCGACACCGACCTTTTAACTGCTTCTCGTTAATCCACACCAACAACAGCTTCTCAAGATCTTCTAAAGTTTTGGACGGTGCTTGGAAGTAACGGCAACTCCTTTGGCTACATCAAGTTTGTTAATTTCTTTTCCTGCTTCTTCAGAATAGTGCAGATCGCCGATGACGAAAGGCCGCAAGTCTTCGCCAATTCCGTTACGCCACGCTTATGTTTATCTATGATTTCTTTCTTAATTTCAACGGCCATGGCTTCCTTATTTGTCTTTGCAGCACTATCTGAGGCAACAATCATCGTGGGAGGCATCGTGAAATAATTATTTTCACGTTAAATGTAATAAACAATTGACTCACAAGCGCACAAACACGTAGATCAAAGAACACAGAGTGATCTGACAAGGGATTCCCCGAGTCGAGACGGATAAGCAAATGGCCACGCATACGAACAGCCTCTGGCTCCTTGCTCGCTACTCCTGTGAAACGGTGTAGCACCAGGGTGCCTGGGTTATCGTGAACCATACCGTCACCACCGGTGGTGACGACCATACCCCTTGTAGAATAAGTACGCTGCTGCGAATTATATTAAAGACAATAACTTCAGTTAACATAGATCAAATGAGTATATACATAAGATTTTTAATATATATATATATATATAATAATTGAAAAGCGAGTGCATTGGAAAGCGCAAGGGGGAAATACAAACCCTTTTCGAGTTTCCTGGTCACCAGAGAAGACAGCATTGCTACAGGTCTGATTTTTATAATATTTCTGTAAAAGTTTTTTCTTGGTCTTAGCAAGACCCATGCTGTTTGTCGTTTTATTTTTTCCTTTTTCATTTAAATTTAACTTCAGGTTCGTTTGTAAAGTTTTAATTCTTTAAGCTTGCAGGTCAAGCCCATACGTTATTGTATATTTTGACTAATAGCATACCGCTATTTATTTTTATTTTTATTATTGCTGTGCATCGGAATTGCATTTACATTTTTTTCTTACACCTTAATGTGTCAATATATGCGGACGCGTCGGGAAATTGGAACAGAGAATTGAGACTAAATTTTGTAGCTCAAACTTTCAATTGTCTGTTTCGGCGAAACGCGTAATGGGTTAGCTTGGTTCGATGTTCATTTAGAAACTTCCCTTGAAAAGCCAAAATGGACCTCGAATGGGGCTAATTAACCATTTTTCGCTTTTTAATTATATTATATTTTTTGCCATTTACTTTGTTCAATCGATTAGTATTTTACTGCGTTTTTTAATTTACTTTTTATTTCGCATATAGCCTATTATATTACCTCATTCAACCGATTTGTTTTTTTAAATACTGTGTTAAAATTTCCGAAACTATTTAGCATATAGCTTTTATTAATCGAACTTGTAAATATAAATTTTTTTTCCATTTCCACACTTTTCATAACTACTGAATATGCTTATGTTGGAGTTTTCTTGGAGCCACAGCTTTTGGTAACTTTTTGGCGAGCTTACTACAATTTATCTTCTCATTTCCTTAATTTTTCAGCACAATGCGCAAAAAATTGGTCTTCTTTGTATTGTTCTTACAACTTTTCTTATAATAATATATTTAATAATTCATATATATATGCTATATATATAATTTAAAGTTAAGTAGTAAAAACAAACGAAAAAAGACCTATGTGGTCAAAAATTTAAGTGTTGAAAAGTTGAATTCTCTTCGTTTGTCATAGACTTTCAAAAAATTGTAATTTTTAATATGCAAATCAAGGTAGACTATATCATGTTGCACTGCATTTGTAGTATTAAGTTTTAGGCATGAAGGGTAGATATTAGCATTTTCAATCTTGTTGAAGTTGTTGAAGGCTATTACATTATCAATATATCGAAAGATATATATATTATATATATATTGCTCGCTACTTGAGTCAATGCTCGTATTTAGAGACGAATTTTTCGCTCATACTTTTCTCGTATCTCGAATTTCTCGTATGTAGAGTTGCTCGTATCTCGAGGTTCCACTGTATAAGAAAACATTTCTGTATGTAACGGATTCAACAAAAAACTTCAAAAACGTGTTTAAATACTTCAGCCAACAACTTGAAAAAACTTTAACAACAACTAAAAAAAAAAAAAAGTCGTCATAACAACTGACAGAAAAGAAAATATAAAGTCATCACGAGTTCTAGCAGCGGTTCTAAAATACTGTACTTCGCAAACCATTGCAAATAAAAATATGACTTCTAAATAAAGTAAAAATCTTTTTAATTGAATTAATAACAGTATAAATGTTTGACATGCACTCTCTTTTTACACAGCATATGCTCAACGTAACAAGGTGTGTAACAATTCTTTCCCGATAATCGTAAAGGTAATTACAGTCATTAAAGTCGTAAAAATAACTACACTAAGTAACTACAAAATTAACCAATGTAATACCTGAAAGATGTCCACTGTTAATCCGACGTTCAAAACGCAAAAACTCCTTTTGTTTATATTATTTTTGCATTTTTATAGATCAGTGGAAAACAGAAAATGCAGTTAATTTATTTTTACGATTTAGCAATTATTTTTTTAACGGATGATTTAACAATATTTGAATATTTGACATTTTGTACAACTAGGGCTTAATTTCTGAAATTAGAAGTGCCGGAGTCCCATGGAAGGATGCCTTGAAGAAAAAACAAAACTAAATACATAATATAATTTAAAAATAGTGAGTAAATAAGATTAAAATTCAATAAAATGTAAAGAGATAAATAAAAATTAGAAGAGAAGCTAGCCGATATAAAACTCAAAATTAGGCAAAGGCAACAAACTCGTTTTGGCCTATATTTTGAACAAAATCTATCGATTTTGAGGATAATCAGACATAGGTAAGCAGAAAGAATTCTACTCCTAAAGTCAAAATAAACTTGCCATTTTTCCCAAATCTGAGATAAATACAAATATAATGAATTATT
The DNA here is from genome assembly GCF_044657685.1 of Stegodyphus dumicola. Taxonomy (NCBI): domain Eukaryota; kingdom Metazoa; phylum Arthropoda; class Arachnida; order Araneae; family Eresidae; genus Stegodyphus; species Stegodyphus dumicola. Next base: position 80,752,285 of record NC_140768.1, on the reverse strand, counting down.
AAATTAATGATAAATAGTGTTAAATAATAAAATAAAATAACGGAACTCGTCTTATTTGGGGCTTCGAGCATCAGAATTGTGTGAATGTGATGCGGTAGGTGATGCAGATCACTTCCTCTTCAACTGCCCGCAAACCGATAAACTGCATTTAAAAATGCCAAGCAGTGAATACTGGCCTGAATGGGCGGAGAATACCTGCGGCAACAAGCAAAACTAAAATAGAGGAGGTGATCAGGCTATGCTCAGCAAGCTACTAAGAAATTCTCCTCCTCCCTTGAGAAATGTATCTTCGCAGCATAATTTTAATAGCAATTCAAAATATTACAACAACTGAAAATCAACACTAGAAAAATAGCTCACCCCGTAGAATAGTAACAGGACTGTAAGAGCAAAACTATTGTAATGTAAGCATATTACTATCCAGTTTGCATGTATCTGATAAAAATAATATTGTAAAGCAGTTTAAATGATATTGAAAATCCAGTCAATGCGTAAATGAATTACAAGTTTACTTTGATTATCTCAGTAAAAGTATTGTAAATATGAATCCAGATAATGTTTAAATGTACACATAGCTGTCATGATGTTATGTAATTATCATATGTAACTTGTACAAGACAATGTTTGTAATCAACATATCTATGCTTATACACTGACATTGTATGCCCATGTAATATTTATATTTATATTTTTACACGGAGGAAATATTCCCTTCTGCCAGGATGACTATTAACACTGTAAGACCTTTACAACAAAGTCAGGTCAGTGGTTATCTCAGGCGGCGCTCAGTAGGAATTACAGTTCCGCTCAAAACTAAGAAATAGTAGAACTGGCTCCGACTAAGTTTAAGTTCTAAATGTGAAGTATAATGTACTATTTCAAGAATGACAGAAACGAAGACAGTTCTTTTCCTGGCACACCATTGAAGAAAGATAATGGTTAAATATAAAAAAGGTTAAAATAAAGAGTGAAGAAAGATTAATTGTTAAAGCATCACTAATGAGAGTAGAGGGACTGCTATAAGCAGTAACAAAGAATTTTTTAACAGAGACTGTATAAGTATGAAAACAATGAGTCAAGAATTCAGCGCTTTCTAGGTAATCTCCTGCCTACATAATTCTAGCTATCGAGCAAAATGTAACAGGGTGGGGGGGGATATTCCTCCTAATCCGAGATTTTATGAGAACAAATGTAAGGCTTTATACAAGTGATAATTTCGCTCCCCATAGTGGTTAAATCGTTCCACAAAATCTGTCTTTTGGGAACTTTGGCATTGGACGTGTAAGACCAAAGAGATCAGTTCTAGTGCTTTCGGAAGGAAAAAATTTACCCGAATTTGGACCAGAAAAATTTACCCCCTAATACAGATAGGGGAATTATTTACTAATGTACAATTGCTATGCATCCAAATATTTTCTTTTCAGATTTATACTATATTTCCTATCATTAGCAACAAAAAATTGAAACGACCTAATATATAGTTACTGAAGTTGCCAATCAAAAAATTTAAAGCATTTATATTATGAATAAGCGTATTTTTGAGAAGACTGGTTTTTTAATATAGGTCTTCAGCGTATAGTCTTTAATTAAAACTATTTCTTCTTAAAATATGGTTGATTATTGTGTTGGTGTTATTTACTTTTTTTAAGCTGGTAAAGTTCGAATTTATTCGTTTATTGACTTTACAGGTGACAGGTGAGAGCAGGTCCGGACACCCGGACGGCTTACATAGACTAGTCGGGTATCGTCCGGATCCCGCAACTATCTGAATCTACACTCCGAAAGCAATACAAGGGCAAAGTACATGGCCATACAAGGGCAAAATATAGATTTTTCTGCTTGCGAAATTAAACATTTTCCTGGCTACATCGCATGTTAACACATTGCTACACATACTCGCTACAATATACATTTCATAATATGCATTGCGTTGATCATTGCGCTGTACTTAAGGCATATTTACAACTCAATGCTACATTTAATACACTATATATTCTTTGCAGCATATTACGCTGAACATTATTCTTGACAATTCAACATAGATTCTGAACAATGGAATTGTTTAAATAAGACATAACTGGATTATATAGTACATAACTTCGTTATATAAGACAGACTTAAATAAATAACTTGATACAACAGATAAATAAATTAAGAGCTCTTAAATAAAGAGCTAAATTGCACATTACAAACAAATTGCACACAGAAGTCCTCTTTGTTTACTTTGGGCTGTACTTATAATATACAAAATACAGATTTAAGGACACAGTACAGCCCATATTACTTTTGATTAAACAACATGTTAAAAGTTAACTGTGGCATAAATTTTGCTGCATTCTTAAAACATACCAAAAATAACTTTGTAGTTAAACATTCTACTGGTTACATTGCACCTTAACATACTGCTATATATAAAACACTCAATACACTAAAATTTTTATAATACATATTACATTGAATACTGCACTGTATTTAGGACACCTTACAAAACTCATTTCTACACTTAATGCACTGTGTGTATTGGCTACATATTACATTGAACATTACTCTTGATTAAATAATATAGGAAGTGGTAGTAACTCTTTGTTATATACAACATAATTCTTAATACAAAAAGCTTATAAAAAACACTGCTAGAAATACACATTGAGAGAAAAAAATTACAGATTAAATTAATTGCAGTTAAAAAGTTTCTTTTGTTAAAACGTTTAATTTCTTTGCAATGGAGAATGTTAATGTCAAGATAACCAATTTTGTTGCTAGTGGCGTTGGCTTTGTTAAGTGCTAAAAATTTTGGATACATATTGGCCTTTTCACTTAGTCCAAAATTATTGAAAGGAATAATATCATGAAGGTTCTAAATGTAAAATTTAATTTTTTGAGCCATTAATAGTTTTGCATGAAACTGGATTCTTGTACAAAAATGAAGCGAATTCTTGTACAATTGCCATGGAATAATTCGTACCCATGGGTACTTCATTATTTTTTTGGTAGCTTTTACTTTAAAATTTTTAAGTTCAGGAAAGATTTTGTATTAATGTTATTAATCCAATTGTTTTGAGTGATTTTTAAAAGTCCAGTAATTTGGGCGCTGTTTGTTAGTATTGCAAGCTATATGACTACATATTTTTTAAAAACATTTTCAATGTTTAATCGATATTTTTTAAATTATTAGTGCCATTTGCAATAAATCTAAATTTAACTGATGTTTTCTGAAATTTTGGAAAGGAATAAAGGTAGGGAAATTTTTTGCATTTGGATTTTAAAAAGATTTTAAATATTTTATGGAAGGCAAGCAATTAGTTTTCTTATTGTTTTCTCATTGTTATTAGTGGTTTATAAGTAATTTAATTTGCTAATAATTACATAATAAAATTCTTTTCAAATTATTGTTTGCCATAGAGTGATTATGAATTGACTTTTTAATTCTTTGCTATTATAAATTTCTGGAAATTATAATATCAAAATATAGGAAAATTATAATATCAAAATTTATAATTCTTTGATATTATAAATTTTGATATTATAATTTTCTTATTGCTATTTTTTAGAATTTTAATTTTGAAAATTTCATTTTTGATAAGTTTAAAAATATTGTTTTTTCATTCCAAAAGGGTACTAACAAGGAGTTCAGATATAGTACTTGTTTTGTTTTTGTCCTAGATAATACTGGATATTTTAAAGGCTGTGGAGTAAGACAGAATTTGGTGTTTAGTTCTATAAGATTTGTAAGTTTCAAATTTGCTTAATTTATAAATTCCCTGTAATAATGTGTTTATGATTATTGTTGACAAATTCTTTTAGTTTATTTTCTTGTCAAAAAAAAATACTGTGTAATAGGTTTTGTTACTTTCACACTTGCTAATTTTGAATTATTTTATGAATTTTTTAATTAATACTATGTAATTATTAGTTCTAAGGCTGATGTTTTCAATTTAAGAATGTAAAGCGATTAACTTAACACTAAAAACTTTTAGAAAAACAACTTTGAAGCTACAATCCAAAATTTACTGTTTTATCAAAAATATAATTGGAGATAGATATTTTTAAAATATTGTTACGAAATGTACAGGCGTGGTAAGATGATTGCCACATTTGGCGACAAAATTGGCGATATGCCATGGACGAATGGAGAATCTTCTGGAACGAATTCTTACCGGTTTAGCCCAGAATGTTCTCTAACACAAGCCGAAAGCTATATAAACCCTGCTGGTTCGCAGTCAATTAGAGTGTGCCTCGTCGAGAGGGCGCGTGAGTGTGTCTCGTCGAGAAGGCGAGATAGTTACTCTCGAGTTAGTCAGTCCGTGCGGAGTCGATAGAGTTGACAACCGGGCAACGAGTGCCGAGTGTGTCGTCGAGTGCACCGAAAGAGTTTCGTAGTGTATCGCGGTTAGTGCATCGTCGAGAGAGCGTGTTGAGCTCCAGGAACGAATGAACCGAAGAGTAGGGAGCTGTGCTCTGTGTGTCGTCGAGTGCATCGTGAGTTGTAGCGTGGAGAGTCTCGAGAGTTCGTGGAGTTCCGAGAGCGACCGAGCAGAGTCGGGAGCTGTACTCTGGTGCTTTCCAATGGAGCTGTCTCCACCGTTATAGCCTGACAGTGTGAAGGCTGTATCACTGATTGTGTCAGCGTGTTTATAGTAGTTCTTCGACAACTGTAACGTGATTTTGGAGCTGTGCTGATTAGTACTGGCTAAATAAAGTGTGTTTCGATACTTCATCAAGTGTCGTCGTTATTCACTCCAAATCTACAAACCCCGTACGAACGTGAAGGAAGAAAATAACGTAACAATATAAATTGCCTGCTAACTCTAAAAATAAAACTGACATCTTTTGCCTCATAAAATTTTTGCACCTTAGTATGGATCAAATAAACTTTAATAATTTTCAACCTTTAAAATTCAAATTAATAGAAAATTCCACTGCACAAATTGTGTGTTTAGAAAATTACTCTTATAGATATTTGTTTATTAGGACATTATCTTATTACTATAAGTGTTTGAATTTAGATTAATAAAAATCGTAAATTCAAACATTCACATTTATAATAAGATAATTACAATTAGGTATGCTAGTATAAATAGCAAAACTCAACATAAACAAAAAAGAATTTTCTTCATTCCTTGCATGGTTTATATGAATTACATTTAATTACAGTTAACAGGCTTTCATTTGCATACATCGGTCACATAAAGCTCATAGTTACAATTTTTCTGAATAAAATAGTTGCTGCGTTTCTCTGATATGAAATCATCTGTTATTCAAAATAAGTAATCAATAGTATTCGTTGAATAACTTAGTTTACATCTGAGTAAGGGCCGTATTAAAACCTTTAAAGACTCTTAGCATTTAAAAGATTTTGTCTCTCCCACATACATTTACGCAATCTTTTTCTTCATTCATTCTCTCCCTCAGTTTTGGTTTAACTACTACATCATGCCTTTCATGGTAAATTTGAAGTGGGAAAATTTTTGGAGCTTGCTTTGCTGAATACCTAAGGACCATTTTGTGACCTTTTCTTGATGCCCTAAGCACCTGCTTATGTTGCTTAATGTTTAATCCAGCCTTGATTTGGCTAGATATTTATCAATGAATTGAGAACAAACATAGCGGATATTAATTATAATCATTCCTATCTTCAGAAGGGTTTTCCAATTTTTCATCAGTACAGCAAATTTCAACCTGTAATTAAGTTACTATAAATCGTTAGTTGTTCTCGCATCAGTTCTTTCAGATATGTTTATGCAGAAAGCTGATTAAAATATTTCCACGAAGCCTAAAATGATCAAAAGAATTTATTAAGCTTGTTTTCTGAAAACTTACGTTAATTAAATAGTCAATGTAGTGAAGGTAACTTTGGGACGAAAAGTTATTGCTTGTAATTTAGTAAACGGATTTCTGGCTTCAGAAGAACATTGCTGAACAATTGCTAAGGACGAAACTCAAACTGTATTGCAGTATAACATTATTAAGCGGAGGTGGAGGCTAAGCAGGCTAAAATGCTGTTGTCACACTATTCGGAAGATAGAATAAAGAATATTTGTTGTTCAGAAAAATACAGAAGGTTTTAAAACATCCAAAAGTAAAAGAAGTGTTTTTTTTTTTTTTTTTTTGATGCTACGTACGGTGCAATGAAAGGATGCATATGAACGACAGCAGGCATGTTTGAAAAAGGTGTAAGAATGGGATAGGTCCATCGTAGTGTGTGATGCAACCTTTCACACCCTGTGGCATTCTTTGCAGAACATTATCCAATAATAGTGGAGACAATTGATCTCATTTTTCTGTCAGTGCACACAAGAGGGGTTTCTTATTCGTTGGAGGATATTTTCAAACAGCAAGACATCTCTCCAAAGCATCCCAAACATTTTTAGTGGGTTTTAGATATGGAGAACGAACCGGCCATACAAGGCGTTGAATGTTTTCTCTCTTGACAATTCTAAACAGCAAGTGAGCAATGGCATGGTGTATTGTCGTTCATGAAAAAAAAATTTATCACCGGAAGTACCACGGAAAAGGCGAACATGAGAAAGTAGAACTTTATTAATGTATCGTTGGCCGGTCATAGTCCCAGTTGCAACCATATGTAGGGGTATGAAGTCATTGATCATGATACCGGCCAATACTATGATACTGTGTGTGTCGAATATCGATCTGGACAATAAGAGGTACCACACAAATGTTTACACTCCGATGGCAATTTGGCATCTACAGTCCGATGTCAGACTGAACCTGTTTTCACCTAAGATCGGTACGCAAGCCCAATCCTATTCAGTCAATTGCGATTGCAAATGGGCAGTATCATGCTGTCTGTGCCATAGGATACATACAAAAGGCCTGCGGGCGTATAATTATCTTTCTCTCAAACGTCTGGCTGCAGTTTTACGGGAGATCTGCTATCCTGTGGCAGCAAGAAACTCATCCGCCACTTGCTAAGCTGTGGTGTGTTGATTCCTTTTTGCCGATAGCATAATGTAGTACCTGTTTCTTGTAGATGACGCACATCTAACACGACCTCTTTGTGATACTGGTTACACGTTCCGATTATTTTAAATGCTTTCCACGTCGGTGAAACCACTGTGTGAGTGATCTTGAATTCCCTGGCCGCATGTGTTATTTTTTGCTCTTATATCATTCTGATGATACCGCCACATATAAAATCATCTAAGTGATGTCGGGAAGACTTACTGAAACTTTCAAGATCGTCAAGTAAATCTTTCCCCCAAAACTTTCACTTGATACAACAACTGCTCGTATGCAGCTTCATTAAATACTTTCCGCTGTATACGTTGCTATTTTTAAGAACCCTATTGGTATTAGATTACCACTGCTGAGGACAGTACCGTCGTCACCAAGTCTCCGTCCCATGGACACCATACCTACATAAGATAAACATACATAAGAGCACGTAAGATCAATACATAAGATCACAATCTTATGCGACTTTAAGGCAATACTTCAACTGAGCTGGTAATGTCGCGCGATCAATATTGGTAATTGGTATTGGACAGGACCGACTAAAATGTACCTACTTCCAATGTATCATAGAAACGTCAAAAGTCTTTTTATCGAATTGTCCAAATTCAAAAGTCTTTTTATCGAATTGTCCAAATTCAAAAGTCTTTTTATCGACTAATCTGACTTCAGTTACTATTTCACCCATAAGAATCACAAATACGCGTAATAAAATTAGCTGTTTGCTTCTAAATTGCCATTTCCCACAATTTTCACACTAAAAGTGACTTTGAGGTGATCTTTTATTTTATTCAAAATGTATATTTTGCTTATGGATTTATTCCGGTAAATGTATTTGCTATCTTAAATTTTAATACTTATGTAGCAAATGGGGACAAATACTAGAATCTCGTTAGTTCATTCAAACGCATCACTAATTAGATGACGAGTAATTTGATGTAATCGTTAAGAAGTCTGAAGTCCATGTTCCCGTAAACCATCTAATTCTTCATTTCGATCTATTATTAACTGTAGAATCTGAATTTGAATAGACGAACGTTTCCTTTATAATTTATTTTACTGGAACATTTCCATAGCTACGAATTTAAGATTTGTAACATCTGTGAAGGATGAGTATGTGTTGGGGATACCATATACAGAACGGAATCTTTTTAAAAAGGGCGCGTATATTCCAGACTACTTTATGCTTTTGTGAAGATGGATGCCTTTAAGAAAATGACTGTGAGTGATGATGAGTACCAAGCGCAATAGCTTTGATCGCCTGAGGTACTAAAATGTATGTGTTACAAAGGCATCTCTCTGTTTGTACTGGTTGTTAGTTCCGTATAGCACGGTTTTACACAACACGGTATTAGGAGCTTGTTTGCACGTGTAGCACTGTGCTGCCGTTCAGTTCGTAAAAGAGTATTTCAATGACATTTATATTGTTTGGTTGAGAAATTTAGTGCCAAACTTTTGTGAACTCGATGAAAAATTCACGGTATAGCTTTTGTAAATTCTGAAAAAAGTTGTATACGTTATGTATTAGATTTATTGATTAGCTTGAGATAATGCACGGTCTTGATTTCTCGAGATTGTATTGTATATTAATTTGTTCCTAAACGTATATAACGGTCTAAAAATGTGTTTTATCGTAGTGTTTTCCTCCTTGATGATTGAATTACCGTTTCTTAATACGCATTGCATCACATTAGTTTGCCACTAGTATAATAATAATAATAATAAAATTATTTACCTCATAAAAGGAATGTAGTCGTCATTATACCTTTAAAAGAACTGAGATGTCCTTTTTGATAACTGGATGCATTCGAACGGACATGTCGTTCATATTTTAAACAGCGCTATGCATCTGTGAAAACTTCTACGAAAAAAAAAAACTTGATTCTTTCCTCGAAAAGCTAATTGCTTTTTGTAAAACAATAACCTTACCAGTAGTTACTGACGCAGCGCTTAACCTGCCTTTGAAACTCCCAAAGAGGGTAGAATAGGTCAGAAAATGTCCGGAGCGGAAAAATGAAGTCGATAAAGCGGCAATATTATATAGCTGATTGTTGTTCAATATCAGTTAGTAATATCAGTTTTGTTATGAGAAATATGTTTGTTTGTGGAAAAAAGGAAAAGAAAAGAGATGTGTGACAGCAAAATGTTCAATAGTAGATAAATAAGTCTATTTGCACAACATTGCGGAAGTCAACATATTTCATCCGTTTCCTGCTGTATTTTTATCTTTTTAAAATTCCCACTTTTTTTTCAACACAGCTTCGTTCTCGGATACCGGAAGAGTACTTACATTCTTTCCTGCTCTAACTTTCTTCAAATTATTGGAAAGAAATTATTTTAGAAAATATAAACAATTCTTTGTATTCAGGAATCAGAGACTTTTAAAACTGAGAAAAATATAAGGGATCAAACAGTCAGACGGTTGAAGACTGCCCTTCACAGTTTTCCTTCCAAATACCTCTGCAAATTTCATAAGAGCATACTTTGTTTAAACTTTTATTCTTAAAATCTTTAATAATGTAATTTTAAAAATCTTGTATAATGAAGGCAAATGGAAAGACTTTGAACTGAAATCCTTTAAGGTTATTTCTATCTTTGATCCGATTTTGCATGGCGATTTCACGTTTTTTTTTTTTTTTTTTTTTTTTTTTTTTGTAAAGCAGATTACTTTTAAAATTAATAATTTTTAAAAAAATTTGTATTTAAGTTTTTTAAAGTTAGCGTTCAGAGGCTCTTAGAAATATGTAAATGCTCGTGTTGATTGATGTAACTGTACGTGTACTGATATGGTCTTGGTTTAGTTAATTATGGTAAAGCACAGTAGGGATATCTGTCTAAGTGGAGGGATGCCTTCGTGGACGACTTTCTAAAGGAAACTGTTTCGTACATACGTTACATGTGGGAAAAACCACGAAGCAGCCTGTTCGCCCACTATCGAATCCAATTCGGAACGACCAATGTTCAGTGATTTTGCTGCTCAACGGCTGGTAAGCCCGTGCACTGATATGAAAAAAAAAAAAAAAAAATCTTGTTGTAGACATGTTCTTTTTAGGGAGGAAGAGGATCAGAACTACAGTTCGCACCTTCTGAACACTAATTATTTCGCAGTTCTATTACAGGCACACTATAACTGTATATAAGAATTGCGAATCGTGTATTTTTTAATAAGAAAGCATTTATTAAATTTTATTGTTCCCGGTTCACTCAAATAACTTCGTGACAAAAAAGAATGAAGTTATTGCGAATCCATGTGTCACAAGATCTTTCATTCAGTTTAAAAATTACAACACATTGCGTATCAGCTCAGAATAGAATGAACGATTAAAAAGAATTCGCTTTTTAGTTACATCTTGCAGCAAATTTGCACATGTTGGACAAAGTTGCCACGGAACTGGAATTAGTGATAAATTTTTGCTTATTTGTGCTAATATTGTGTTGAATTTCTTCATTTTTTAATTATTAAACTGCATAAAGTTTTTTTTCCTTCAAGCTTTATTAATATTTATGACAGCAGTGTAATAAACGATTTATACTATTACTAAGTAAAAGTTCTTTTTGAATTAGAAAAATGTCTTTTTTGTTGCTTCATAATTTACCACAGCAATTTCTTTTTTTCTTTTAGCACTCTACCATCCACAGGGAAGGGGGAAAAAATTTAAATGATGATAAAATTCTCTAACAGTATATTGATAAAAATCATCTATTATTTTTCTTTTCTTTTAGTGAAATGTCCGATAAAAGATGAGAGGAACAATACTCGAGCTTCAAACCGAAATGCATTTTTAAGGTGAATTCTTTACCATATTGCCTGATAATGTAATTGGTTTGTTTATAACAGAACATTCGGAATAACGTTGACCTTTAAGAAGACAGAATCATTCATTAACCGGACTGAACCTCTCAAAATCCATTTAGGAATATATCTTTTTAATAAACTTCTAGTCGACTTGGCAACAACCATGTCACGGTGAATACAATAGCTTTGCAACGGCTCTGTTTGAAGATACTGCAAAATATTTGGCAACATCCTGGGCGTAAAACATTCATACTTATAGTTGGAATTTAAAACACTATACAAAGTAATGGTTGAAAGTTAAAGAATAACAATCGATAACGAACTGATGTACTAAGAAATAGCATTATTAATTACTATATGCCTTTATATTCTAGAATGGAGGAATAATAATAATTAATGATAATAACTAAAACTAAAACTCAGTGGCGTAACAGCCCTAATGGGCCAAGGCCTGCAGTGCCCGAAATCTGCTTTCTTGACCGTGGCCCGCGGGGTGCGTAAGCATATGCCCTGAACAAGTGGTCAGCTTGTCGCAGGACCCCCAGTGTACCAAGTTCCAGTTCCAGAATTTTGACTTCCCAGTGTACCAATGAGTACTAATTTCCCCAAGCGAACTTGGTACTCATTTTATCGACCCAAATGATGGAAATCAAGGGATGAAAGCCTAAGTCGAACTTGCCCAGCCCGGGAATCGAGCCCCGGAGCTGTGGTGCTGCTGCGCGATGCGCTAGCTACTGCGCCACCGGGCCTTTGGGTTATATTTCAATTGATTCACCTTCGTTGAATCTTTATTCGCCCAAAGGAGCGTTAGCTCAGAAAGGGTATTAGTTTCGAAACGGGATTTTGCGTTGAATCACTGTAAAAGGCTGAATCACTTTTCAAACTGTTGCCTCCAAATATTATTGCCCAAAGTAATCCTCGACCCGAATATGGGCACCTGGAAGCCCGAATTTTGAATTCGAATTTTTGTTATCTATTTTACATTCTGTAAAAATTTAAAGAATTTTTTATTAACAGAATTGATTGATCTCTAAAATCGAGAGCAATGGCAAATTAGCACAAAGGGGGGGGGGGGGAATTATGTCCAAGCGCGCGAGACTGTCTATCGGACGTTCTTAGGACATACTAGTTTTAAATATTTTTTTTATATTGCTGTTGAATTGAATTTTATGTGGTTTAAGTTCGAAAAACATGATGTTTAATAAATGAAGGTAGCACACAAAATGTTAAAAAAAAGCATCACTTTAAGCGTAATATAAAATCTGAAAGCTTTAGAATTTTTTTACTTCCTTGTACGAAGTTAGGGAAAGCATTATAATCAAATGGTAATCGGGTATCATATTTCAAAGAAAATATCCATTTCAACCGCTTTCTAAACCATTTGAACGATGTTTTTGCGTAACATCTGGACGTACAGGCAGAATAGACGGTTATTTTTGCCAAAAAGGATTGTACAATGGATTTAAAATATATTTAGGAAGGATTATTTTCTTGACGTCTTGTACGTATGTGTGTATGTATTTCACATAACGAGTAGACGTAGAATGGTGAAATTTTATATATGAAACTGCTATAACATGTAGTTGCGCATCTCCCTTTTTCTTTGCAATCAGTTGCACCGTTATATGCAACAGTTATAGAATTATCAACAATTTAAAATTTTAAGTAGCATGTTAAGCCTAACGAACTGCCATTTGAACTCAGTAGGATTGAGAATTAAGTCAGTTTTTGAACCTTCAGTGTCTTTTTGCCAAGCAGGACCCCAAAGTAAACTTTCAGTTTTGTGCACCTGCCCCGCTGGTCGAATTGCTTATGTTTGAGCAGAAACTCTAATTTTAATTGTAAATTTTTTAAAAAACTTTTTTAACTGTATTCGGGGTTTTATGTTTTTCTCTATTTTACAATTTCTAATGAAGATATTTTGAGCTTTTATGTATTTTTGCTTTGTCTCGAAGGGAGAACTGAATTAAATGAATGAAAAATATAGCTATCTCTAATGAAATTCGAGGAAATAAGTTTAAATGAAATGCAACAAAAAATGTGTATTATTTAATAGGCCATACAAGGAAGTCATGTGGTGTCTACATCATATTTTTTAATATTTTTTTATTATTTATTTTTTTAAATATTATTATTATTATTATTATTATTTTTATTAATTTCGTTTAAGTTTGCTTAATCTCTTCGCCGAGTGTCAAAACGTAAATACCACTTTAAAGTCGGATTTATTCTCTACTTTTTAATTCTTCCATTTTCATTTCCATGTATTTCATACCGCAGAGAGTTTCACGCGTTCCCTTATTCGATTTATTAGAGAACCGGCGACGTACTAGTGCTATTATAATAGCTTATTCTAACATTTAGAATGTTCCTTATGCGTCTGGAGACGATTCATTCTGATAATATGTAATGGTCATAAAAGGGCATAAATAAAATCTTTTCAATAACTGAAATTCCATGAATTTCTGAACAGAAAGTTTCCTACGTTACAATATTTAGTTTAATTTCATTGTGTATTTTCCTTCACACGTGCATTTATTTCGAGTTTTTGACAAAACAATTTTTTTCTCAATCGTAATTTTTCGTCGTACTAGGAAAACCCAGTGATATTTTTCCGAGCAGGTGATTTGCCTATCCATGAGAGATATTACAGCATCTACGAGTTTTTAGTTTTCCTTTCCTTTAATTTCATTTTATGCGCGTGGGGCAGCTTTACGTTCATCAGAGTGCGTGCCACCTGCCGGTGAAGGTCAAATAAGTTGCATCGCTGATGTAGAAAGACCTACGGACATAGATGGTAACTTAGCCTTTTTTTAAGCAGGAAATTCTTGGCTGCGCTATGTGCTCTAGTGAAGCTAGCTGCATGACAAATTTTTTTTCATTTTTATTGCTGCTATTTTTACTGGTAATCCTTGTTTCTGCTCTGTGAATCGGGTGATGTTGTCAAAATGCTAACCCCATTGTTCGCTTTATAAATGAGTTACATTTTGAATTGTAATTATTCGTTTTATAGCTCTTGAAAATTATGCCAGTATATTATTACGGGTATTTTAAGTTAAAATCAAAAGTAAACGGATAATATCTAAATATCGTCCGTTGAGGCTATACCATGCATGTCATTGCTTCGTGCCCTTGGCACTTTAATTAACATTCTGATGCAAATGTATGTTCGTTACAACTCGGCCAGACTAATTTACCATCTTTCATCATAGGTTTTATGCACCACCTATCGCCATAAAGCCAGTGGGTTTATCATTTTTCATTAAAGCCAATGAATTTACCATCTTCATTATTTAATAATACTCACTGCCGTGGATCTTGGTTTGGATGACAGCATTGTAATTTTACACAGGTCTCCGGGGGAAAAAAGAAGAATTGGACACTTTAATATCGACCGTTGAAATATTTTCATCATGTACGCTTTCTGTATAGAATCTTTTAATTAACATTCTGAAAAACGTAAGTAAAGTGAAAGTGTAGTGACTACCATCCAAGAAAAATCATTAAAGACAGTTAATTTATTATCCTTTGTTAAAAAAGAACTTTTTGTTCCCCCCAGAAGGTTGTAGCTTCCAATATGTCTCTTAAAAGAATATACTTCGATTTAGTATCCGTGATTAAAATATTTTCATACATGTCATCGACTTATCTCTTCAGAGATTTTAATGAACATTTTAATGTGCATACATGAGCTCTGTTGGGAGAATCATTTATCATCTTTCACCATGCATGCTGTGCATTATCTCCTATTGTAAAACTGCCGAATTTAACATTTTTCGTTATAAAACCAATGAATTTACAAAATTTGTTTATTTCAAAATTACAGTTTTCAAAACTTTAATGTTATAATCTGAAAATATTTGTTATAAAAATGAGTTATATATTGTCTACTATATTACACCTGTATTTGTTTTTCTGTAAAAAACTGGTTCTTCGGCTGGTTCGGCCCATGCCAAGGCAAGCTTGTAAGTGGTCGTTCTGCTGATTACACACTTACAGTTGGATATTTAACAGTAAGACAGCCAACCAATCGGCTGTTCAATTCCTTTTTAAAAATAATAAATTTAATATCTTTTGTTGTGAAAAAAATGTTACTGTTATAGATCTTGGTCTTTAAAAAAAGCTATTCCACCAAATAGGAGTAATTTCCAATATGTCTTTGGTAAAGTCTACTCTACCAAAATGTTATGCAATAGAACTTCAAACAATCAAAAGTTTCAGTATATCTGATTTGATAAGCAAAAGGAATTATCTCATAAAAATGTGTAAAAATTGAATGATGATTATTGATTAAAGGAAAAAAACGGATTATGATTGTCACATCTACCAAAAGAAGTAAATAATAAATCTAGTTTTACACAGAAAATCATATTAGCATTTAATTGCAATTATTGTGCATAATTAGTGTTCCTTCCCCCCCCCCCTCCAGTCTTTCCAAGATGTCTGGCAAATTCATCTGTCATTATCTGAAGCATCTACTCAGATTACCATGACAGACTACGGCTTCTCGGAATGGCGAACCATTCCAGAAATGCTTCTTCAACACCTCAGTGCTCAACCTTTCTCTACTTTTTCTTCGCATTCAATTTTTTTCGAGGAGCAGAAATTGTAGATTTTCGATTTTTTCATATGACATCAGCTGTAGATTCGTATAAACTATATTTCTGGCAGATATTGATTTCGCTGCATCCATTTGTGCGTTTAGAATAATATCTTCTTGATCTTTAATGCAGAAGCTTTCCTTTTACAACTCGCTCAGCGATGCATTCGCGACTCAGAAAAAGGGTGCAGAGAGTTTGTTGTAAGAATGTGCGAGAATCTTGCTTTTCTGGAAAATATGGAGAAGAAAGATGATTTTGCCATCTAAGTGTCTTATCAAATGCATACTGGCAGCACAATTACTTCCCACACGATATTGTTACGAAATGTACAAGCGCGGTGAGATAGCTTCCCCGCAAAGCAGGTTTAGGGTTTCTATAAAATGTCAAGGGAAGGCAGGGTTGCCACATTTGGCAAGAAATCGTCCATTTGGCGATAAAAAATTGGTGATATGTCATGGACGATTGGAGAACTTTCTGGAACGAATTCTTACCGGTTTAGCGCAGAATGTTCTCGAACACAAGCTAAAAGCTATACAAACCCTGCTGATCCACAGTCAGTGTGTGTTGCTGTAGGACTTTCTGCATTTTTAGGACTGACATTTCTGATGTTCTTTATATTTATCATATTGAAGAATATGGGAAAATAGTGATTTATCGCTATTGCAACCCATTATTTAATTATTTTACTCTTTTCATCAGTTTTGGACAAGTTTAAGCTAAGCGAATCAGAATGCCTGATTCCGCTCACGTGATATGTGACTGCTTATTCTAAGTATGCTCTGACATAGACATCTTGAATTTGTATATATGTATTTCGTGTTAACATTTGTTCTGCATTTATTCTGTTATTTTATAACTCTTACTAAAATTATTGTATATTTTCTTTCTTGAAGCATCTTCGACTGTTATAATGAAAACATGATTCTGTTTACACCACCCCCATCACGTTATCATGGACTCCGAACTTCAACTTACAGGACTGCTAGACTGTATTAAGTGATGAAATTTGGTTTATTCCATATGTTGTTACTCTGATGATTACTAGAAAAATTTCCCTTTTATGTAATTATTTCCGCAATTTTGTACATTTAATGTTTTCTTCAGCATTTCTAACCTGAAATCTCACAACGTATCAACGACTACTTCACACCTCACGTGACAAGGTAACACGCTCTCTCAACATCTGCAATCCTGACTTAGGTCTCACTCATGCATTCTCCTACTTTCAGCGCTCTATAGAAACTAACTCAGACAGCCGGAAAAAACGTGCAAATCCTGCAAGTTAATCAGCGGCGCATCCAGCGGAACTTGGAGTCAGTGTGTGCGTGTGTCTAGTTAGTATCGAGTCAGTGTCTCATCTAGTCAGTCGATCGAGTTCACAGCCGGGCAGCGAGCGCCGAGAGGGTCGTCGAGTGCATCTTACTAAAATTCGAGTTCGTCGAGAGAGTATGTTATGCTCCGGGAACGACTGAACCGAAGAGTCGAGAGCTGTGATGTGTGTGTCGTCGAGTGCATCGCGAGTTGTAGCGTGGGGAATCTCAAAAGTACGTGGAGTTCCGAGAACGACCGAGCAGAGTCGGGAGCTGTACTCTGGTGCTTTGCAGTGAAGCTGTCTCTACCGTTATTGCCTGACAGTGTGAAGGCTGTGTCGCTGATTTTTCCAGTGTGTTTATAGTAGATCTTCGACGACTGTAAAAGTGATTTTGGAGCTATCCTAATTAATATTGGCTAAATAAAGTGTGTTTCGATACTTCATCAAGTAGTGTCGTCATTATTCACGCCAAATCTACAAACCCCGTACGAACGTGAAGGAAGAAAATAACGTAACAACTGGTGTCAGAAAATAACGTAACAACTTACGTATGATAGCAACTCAGACCTTCTGGAAGAATAACCTTTATAAAGAACCGTTTATAAAAAAATATCTTTATAAAGAAACTTTTATACATAAAAAAAACTTTATAACGGTTAAAGACTGACCTTTATAAAGACTACCTTATGTCTTGCAAAATTCCTATTCGGAGGATAGAATTATATTCAAGCAGCACAAACCTCTAAGGATCAAAACTTTTCATTCCCTAAAAGAAGAATCAATTGAAAAATTACAGGCACATGTGATTCACTACTTTCTGTTTAACTGAATAGCTAAAATTTCAAAATTTCCATCATAACATTAGCCTTTAATAGGGCTCTGTCTGGCAGCTCAAAGAACTTGAATGCAGTCAGAGAACCCACTTACGTTTTTTGGTTGAATGGTCATGTTATAAGAGTGGTCTCAAACTAAAACTGCATATAGGCCTTGCACGATTTAAAAATAACTTCCGAATCAGAATTTTTTTTAACAAAATGAAATACGTTATTAACAATAATAATAATAATAATAATAATTTCGCTTGCTAGATATTTATCGAAACATACATAATAATATCAATCATATCGCAAAAGAAAAAATATCAAATTTATATTTATGCTATACCTGAAATCTAAAGTTTGGCATCGGTAAGACATTTCTGTTGTTTACACTTTCCAATTCAAATATATTGACAACTAAATTTTAAATTCGTTGACTGATATTTCTTTCAAATAATTCTAGCATGTTTAATTAATCATTAAATAATTTACTTCAATATAATATAAAAATAAACAAATTATGAAAACTTCCTAAGCTTTTGGAGAAAATTTACCTAGTGGAATAAAATTTGAGAATAAATGATAACAACCTTCTTAATCTAATGAGGAATTTTTCTTCGACGTATAAACAAAATTTGTACGTAAATAATTATAAACTTCTTTGTTTTTCACTACAGCTTGACAGTTGGAGTTTCGAATCTGATAAAATTTGTAGCCTTTGAGGGAAATTACTAAAGATAATCGTCATCACGGATTCTAGATGGTCATCGATCAATCATGTTCTTTTCTTATTAATTTTCATCTGTGGAAAAAATGCTGTTTACATATGAATATATTTCCAAATAAAGCGATTATTCTTGGTGCAAATATTTGTAACTGAAACTATTTATTTTTTGGAGAAGAACGGATAAAATTTCATTAAATATGTATCTTCAAATTTTTGAAAAAAAAAATACAATAGAATCAAACTTTAAGTTCAAGTTACTTAATCAAATTTAAGTTAATTTATAGATTTTCTGATGCTCTATTCATGTTCGTTTTTAATGGAAATTAACATAATGCAAACTCAAACTTCAAGTAACGGAAAGCTTGAAATCTTTGCACACCATACTTGCAGCACATGCATAATTGAAATAACTTCGAGGGACCGCCAGTTTTACCGAAGTACACTACAGGCGTCGTAAGATATTCTTATTGTTCCATAAAACTGGCAATTGTGGGAAGAGCCACATTGATATTCCTAAATGTGCAAACTGCCTTGGCTCTCATGTAACTTCGTATAAGGGTTGTCCAAAATTCTTGAAATACAGAAAAATTACCAGAACGTCAACTGTTAAACCAGGCATCAGTTTTGCCCAAGCACTCCAGTCAGATAACTATCCAAACACGAACACCCAGAATACGGAAAATACTGCAGCCGATTCAATTTAATCAATCAACGGCCGATCAATCGGCCGATCAACTGCAGCCGATTCGATTTCAATTTATTTTAGAATCGGCTGCTGCTGCAGCCGATTCTAAAATAAATTGAAATATATCAGATAACAATACTAGTCAGAATTTGACGTATGGGCCTGAAATTCATAGTTCTACCCACTCTACCATCTTTGAGTTACTATTACAAATAATGAAGGAAGTTGAAAGTCTCTTTGGCTTCAATCTCAGTAGATCAATTTATAAGAGCAAAATCACAGAACTTAGAAAATTTAGTAACCTTTTGAGATAAGATACAAATACACGGCTTAGGTAATGCGCCCTAATTAAGCTAATTTAGCAACTCACAATTTGTACAAAAAAAAAATACCAATCATTTATTGCTTTTCTGTACTATAAATTTTTGTATCTACTGTTTCACACTGTAAAATCCATATTTTGGCTATACCACACAGACATGGCCCCTTTCTTAGTTATACCTATCCCTGTTACAACTGTTTCTGTGTTTGCAATATTTGGCATTTCTTTTTTCGATTACCTATAATTGCTATGTTGTAGAATTCCTCACTTTGGAATTTTAAGTTAATGTTGGAAGTGAAGAATCTAAGAACTGATAAGCGAATAATCGCTTTAGTTCGGTGACAAGAAACAACAAGATAGAAGGGTAACTAACCCTTTATTATTTCAATAAGGTTTAACAAAACTCCGCCTGGGAATGTACAAGCAAAGCCCGCACTTGGGCTTGAACTTAAAAGACTAAGAATTAAACTAAACTAAGATTAACTAAAGAAGAATAGCCGAAGCTATCAAGGTTCAAAACGAGTTGGCCCCCTTAACTTATTTGACTACAAAGCTTAGCAAGGGCCTGAGTACGGCCGAGCGTAATAACAGCTTTGAGGGAGAGATTGGCCAAAAAGGCAGACGCGCGTAAATCAGAAACTCTGATTCTCTCTGCCTCCGTAAGTAACTTCGTGGTTTAAATACCGCTCGTTCTCATTAAATATTCAACAAGATTCCAAAAGTACGTTCTGGCCGGAAGTAGTAAGTTGAAGTTAAGAATTTGACAGGAAAGGAACTTTAATTTAAAATTTAACTGTTAATAAAATTAACATAATCCTTACAATGTAATTGTGCACGATCTTCGACTTCGTCAATTGCTGTCAGTCAGGTGTACCTGAATTTATTGTCTCGTTCGGACTTATTCTAAGTACTACCGTTACTATTACTGAGCTAGTCGTGTGTTGATAATTACTGCTAGTGTCCTATCCTTGTGCTCAATCATCACAACGAACTGTTAGAAAGAAATGCGTTCGAAAATCGACATCTTGTTTATTCCGGGTTAGCGATTAAATGCAGGAACCCATTTCACTCGAACTGTATCATCAAGGCTTAGCTGACCCGACCTCGTGACATCAACGCTTAGCTAGAAAGAACATTTCTGAAATTTCACTACGTGGGTTTCTGGAAACACATGGAAGCTCTAACCAAAGAATATGAATCCTTTGGTTAGAAGAACTAAAGAATTCTTTTATCATACCAAAGAACCTTTTGCAGACCAGAGAATTGCAGAATCAAAGAATTCTTTGGTCTAACTGCCCACGTGCAAGTAGAAGAGAATTCACGTCTTTAAAAATACACTTCATTATGTCCTATTTTTATAATCTCGGACGTATACTGTACATAAATTTAAGTACAGGTAACCCTCCTGTCACAAGGTAGTTAGATTCTTAGAAAATGCCGTTTTGTGTGAAACTGTTTTGAATGAGATCTAGAGCTATTATAAAAAGTTATTATAAAGTTTTAGCTATTATAAAAGTTTTAAATAAGTTATTCCGAAAACTTATTTAAAACATTTTTTTAAATTCTACATAAGCAACTTAATTTTTATTAAAAATATAAATATATGTACAACACACAAAAAAATTATTTTTATTTAACGCTGTTTTATTTAATAAATTTCACCCTCATCCACTATTCAGTATATTCAGAACGTTTTTTCGGTGGAATGATATCCGTTCACTTTTAAAACTTTTCTTCTTCATTTAAAGTTCTTGCATCTTCGTTAAAAAACCTGTAATTTTACTTTGCTTGCTAGATTTTACCGCGTCATTGTAAATTTCTCGGTATATAGCTAGTACTACCTACACAGCGGAAGGTTCTGCGTTCACGAAAAATGACTCGAGATTTTTCTGCTAAGGCTTTCTTTTAATTTTTTTTTAATGTTAAATTACTAACTGCACAATCTCCATCAGTACTAGTGTCCTCAGAATCGATTTAATTTGCAGCTTCGGATGCCATTTCCATCAAATTCGCTTCGTCAACTTCTTCCACTAATAAATCTTGAACGTCTCAATAGCCATTTCTGCAAAAACGTCACCTCTGATTGATTAAACAAGTTCTAATATGCCACCAATTTCATTTCCTGACGATTCTCGCACATTTTCTATTTCAGCTGAAGAGGGCCATATCTTCTTCCAACACGCATTTAACGTTGATGTTTTCAGTTCTTTCAGCGGCAAAGATATGATGTCCCAGTCCCATACAGTGCTTGACTGACAATTTCTTCCAAGCTTCCATTACATTAATTGATTTTGAATCGGTTACGTCTAAAATCCACTGTAATGATCTTCTTATGTTATACGTTTTAAAGGTATAAATAATACCTTGATCCAATGGTTGGAGCAACGAAGTAAAGTTAGGTGATAGGAACAGTACTTTGACGATGAGATGATTTAAATCTTGTGTGTGATATGGAGCGTTATTTAATATTAACAGCGGCTTGAAGCTCAATTTTTTTTTGGTCTTGAATAACGTTCGACACAAAGCAATTTAAATAACCAATCTTTAAATAAATTTCCAGTTATCCAAGCTCTTGGACTTTTCTTTCCAATATACCGGTAAGTTGTTTTGATTTACGCCTTTGAGTGCACGAGAATTTAAAGATCTATAAACTAACAAGGGTTTTGCTCCGATGCATCACTGCATAAAAGTGCATTAGACGAGTTTTCGACATCTTAAATCTGGGTGCAGTTGTTTCTTGTTTCGCTATAAAGATTCTATAGGGCATTTTTTCCACCAAAGCCCAGTTTCGTCGGCATCAAAAACATGATCTGCTGTGTATCTTTTATAACGTGTTGAAATTTTTCTGGATACGTCCTAACTGCTTCATGATCAGCCGACTTAAATTCTTATGCTTTGAATTACAAAATGCTTTCTGAAATTTTCGAACCTACTTTACTTGCCACAAACTCTGAGTTGACAGGAGATTCTCTATGTTCTTTAAGGTGTTTGTAAACTTTGAGTGCTCTTTGTTTAATGATACTACCATCCAATGGAATTCTTTTCTGAGAGTTATCATCAATCCAGATGCTGGATGCCTTTTACATCTTCCAATCATTGGCGCCTGTGGGCAAGCTGCACGTCTTGCAGATGTCGAAGATGCTGCATCAACTGCACATCTTATTTCTTTTTCATTTTTCTCAATAGTCCGGACGCTGACTGCATTCAAATTAAGACTTTTTCTAATTTGAGATGTTTTTCTTCCTTTAAAAAACGATTCAAAATTTGTATCTTTCCTTCTAAAGAAATAAATTTCCTCTTAAACGTGGTTTTTTATTTTTATCGGACATAACTGAAACTTGATGTCTTAAAGACGAAAAAGTTATTCTTTAACGCAACCGTGGGTTCACACAGACTGCCGACCAGCAGTGTGAGACACTTTTGTTTTCAGGTCATGGAGATGAGGATTCGAATGTTGGAAGCCGAACCTGTAGGTTGTGCGTTTTGGAGCTCTTACTGTGACTTTATATTGTTCACCTTCCGCGATAGTGAGGTATCTTCATTGTTATCTGGTGACTGTGCACTCTTAAGACTGTGTATTATTTCTATTGGGTTATACTCTAAAGATCATGGAAGGAAACTATTTTGCTCCGTTATCAGTTAAGGATTCGAAGGTCGCTCTCTACCACGTCGCTCGTCTCCTTGAGGACATTTGTTTTTAGGAGAACCAAATCTTGGAAAACAACTGGCAGGACTTGCTAAATAAGGATTCTTACCTGTTAAATGAATGTATAGGTGCTTTGATCGATATGGAAAATTTCGCGTGGAGCTCGTTTAAAGTTATTGGGATTTCTTGGGCAATTTTCTTATCGCGTTTGAGCAAAACCCTGTTATGAGATGTCGTATTGTAGGAGGGTTCCCGCAATTTATGAATCGCGTTATAGCAAAACAATGTTACAGGATGTCGTATTGTAGGAGGGCTACCTGAATATAGGAAACTGGACGGAAAGAAAAGGTTCGTTCACTATACGTGGGAGTTCGTTAAAAGCCATGTTAGTTATAGCGAGATTCCACTGTATATTCTGATTATAATTCAGCATCTGAGAATGAAAACTAATTAAGATCGAAGTAATGCTGGTTATAGAGAAATTGCTCTGGTCGGTTGCTATAGGTCAAAGTTTAGATGCCGGTGAAAGATTTTGGGTCGATGTAAAACGCATTATATCAACAAAAAATGTATTTCCTTCTGAAATAATATTCTATGCAATCCCAAGTGCTATTTTAGTAATCCTTCTTGTAACAAATGATTTTATATGTTTCATAATTAACATTTTGTATGTTGTACAATTTAGTTAATTGTTACATTTTTACTGTCTATCGTTAGTTAATTTACATAATAGTTATTCTATGAAATAACTATTCAAAGTGTGAAATTAATAATTCATTACAACTTTAAATAACTTTATCAGTTATTTAATAAAATAACTAGGTATTCTACGAAATAACTGAATTGTACACTTTAACTGTAACATATCGATTTTTAAGTGTTATAACACACAATTTGTTGGATTTAAAACTTTGAGAACCAATTAATTAATACAACGTAATAATATTCATTTATTCTTATTTAACGTAATAATATTCAATCATTTATATATTCATTAAGTTCATAGTATTTTATTTTCATTTGACAATTTTAGGGGAAAAAAACGACTAAAAAGCTGAACACGCTCGATCGGAACTCTTCTCGAAATGTCAGCATTCGAGTAAAAAAAGAGATTAGTTATTTACAGGAATAAAATTGAAAAAAGAAAACGAAAATGAAAACAACTAAATACAACGATGAATTTCGCAAAAGGAAATTTCATCACTGAATAGCAGACAACCCATCGATGATTTATATGTAATTAATATAAGTTACTTCATTTTGAGACATCGCAGTCTGCGTAGTGTATACTTTCCTGTTACATGAATCAGCATTGAGGAAAATGGATGTTAAAGTAATAAAATATTCGGCGTGGAAAATAGAGAAACATGTCGAATTTATTTAGGGTCATCTTTCTATCGGTAACCTGACCTTGAATTTTTACTTTTTTGGTCATTTAAGGCAGATGGCTTATTTTATTGTCATAATCTGGCAACATCTTTTTGTTATCCGACTGCCATCATTTTCGCAATGAGGAAAGAACTTCACCTTTCAAGCTGAAATTCTAAGTAAAGCCTCGTAAGAGACAGCAACATGATTGCGTAGATTGTTGATCTGATTGTAAATAATGTCCTTAAATTTGAAAATGATGTAAAAATTAAGTTTAATTCTGCATTTGAAATAAAATGATAGAATTCTTTATTTGGAAGGGGGCAAAGAATAGGCAACTCTGGTATAATCAAAAGAACTTTTAAATTATTTATCAGATATATTATTTTATACTCTGGTCATTTAAATAGTTCTATTCGGCTGTCACTTTAACGAACATAGATTTAGTCAGTATCCGTTATAACTAAGTATCCTGCAATTTTCTTAAAAATTCAAGGTTTCAAATGTGTGCTTTATAAGGTTTTTGAGAAATGGAGAAAACATTGTTGTGGGGAAGAATAGAAAGCAAAGAGAAACAGAAATTCTGAAACATCCGTGGTATAAAATATCATCGTAAAACAATAAAGCGTACAAATCATCGCATAATGATATTAATGCAGACGTGTTTTCAGCCTTTAAACTAGAGGTTCCCAACCTTTACTGAACCACCGTCCCCTCTAAAATAATAAAAAGAACAGAAACCATCGTCCTCTCTAAAAAATAAAAGAAAAAATATATCAACGACTCCTCTTCCAAAAATTTTACTAAATATTAAAATATTGCTGCATATAATATATACCTATTTTATATGTCTATCTATCTGTTAATAATCACAAAGTAGAAATTTATTGAAACGACCATCAAATATAGTAAAAAATCCTGCATTGAAACAAAAAAATAAATCGATTTGAAATAAAAAAAATTAATGAGCGTGGAGTTTTAACAATTTTATGTGGTTACAGTTTCGTTAACATTCAGTAGCAAATTGCCATGTTCAGTGATGAGCAGTCTGTTCCATTTCTTAAACAGTATATTAGCTATTGTTATTGAGCTAACGATCAGCCACATGTGATTACGCTTTTGTTTTACCTCCCACGATGATCTGTACGATGCTGGGTCGTTTTTTCCGCGATGATTTCGTCCGCGATTTTTTTCCGACTAGCGCGTCGTGCAGCTGCATCAGAGTTGCCGGGTTCGATCCCCGGACTGGGCAAGGTTGACTCAGCCTTTCATTTGAGTGGGTGGATAAAATGAGCACCGAGTTCGCTTGGAGACACTTGTCTAATGCACTCCGAGGCCCAAAGCAGATATCGGGGCACTGCAGGCCATGGGTCACTCAGTAGCTGTTGCGCTACTGAGTTTAAGTGTAGTTTTTGTTTTCCTCTGTAATCTTGTTTTCAGCTAGAGCCTACAACGTACCCAAAAGAGAGGACTTCTGCCATTTTTCCGTTTTTAATCTGAATCGCAATGTTAGGAAGACACATTTTTTATATCAGTATAATAATTCTTTTAACATTTAACGAGACTAGTATTGATACTACGTACCTAATATCCCCTCTACCCTCCCCCTTTTTTTGTCATAAAGGTAAGCATCAGAAACACCAGAAAATATCTGAAAAGGAGCAATGCGTGTTTATCACACTGGTGCACAAGACTTGGGGTAGGGCTCCAGGAGCTTCCAGGTCAACTACAGTTATTCATAGTCGTGTTTTTTCTCCCGTAAAAATAAGGAAAGTAAACACTACAGACCCCTACAAAAACTCTATGCCTAAATCTTCTGATTGTCTTAGTACGGGAGATAAAATTTTCCAGTTAGAGAGGAAATTTTAATAAAATTTTCCAGTTACAGTAGGAAATATCATCGCGCAATTATTTTGTTGATGCTGAATAGCAAGAATGCAGCAGAAGGTAAATACGGTCTAAGCCCATTGCAAAGAACTTCGAGGGACCGGCAGTTTGTCCCGCTATAGCCGGCGGTTCACTATATCCGATTCGATAAGAAAAGCAGGCAATCTCACAAAACTATAAAAGAATAACAAAATAGGCTGACAAATTTACCTTAAATTTTACTCAAGTATGGCTAAGATTCAATTGTTTTTGTAAAATCAAATTTCATTTTATTAATTTTTAATTAATAAAAATTATGTTAAATTACAATAATTCATTAAAATGAAACTAATAAAATAAAATAAAAATTAATTTTTTAAAATTTTATTATATTTTATATAAAATTTTAAAGTCAGATGCTAAATTTTAAATTTGTAAAGACAGATTTTTGTAAAATTAAATTTTTTCCTGTGTCTTCGAAGAAATCTAAAGAATGAAAAACTCCCATTCGAAGGGTAGAATCAAGGTTTTAAATAGCCTTTACAAAAAGAATCGATAAAGATAAAAGATTTTAATTCCCTAAAAGACGAACCAGACTGTAAGGTCTGCTACTTTTCCATATGAATAGCGAAAATTTCAACATTTCCAACGTAGTATCAGCCTAGAACAGAGCTCTGTTTGACAATTTAACTCAATGAACTTGTATGGAACCGGTTTAAGTTTGTTAGTTTGATAGTTACGTACATCATATACCAAACGCTCTATTATATCCTACGATTCTTGTTGTGTCCTGGTCATCTTAGATTGGGTGTCGCACCTGTTTCGTACAGTCTTGTTTAGAACAAAGAGGAAAATCGGATTGAATATAAAAGCAATGTGAAGGCGTTGTTCTTTACGGATGTAATGTGAAACGTGAATCCTACCATCTTAAACATGAAACAGTTTTAAGGGCTAGTAATTTTTTCGTTAAAACTTCCAGAAGATCTGGAAAAATACGAAAAAGAATAAGAATTTCAATCAGTGATATCCATGGAGTTCGTTATATCCGATTTTCATGCTTTTGGAAATTCAGTATAGCTATAGTAGTAGAAAGTAACTTTAAGTACAAGAAATTGGGCGGATCAAAAGGTTCATTCCTTATTATCCAGGGATCTTTGTAGCGGAGTTCAACTGTATTTCCTATTATTAAATTTATTATTATAGGAATCAAATTTAAGCAACGTTGTTCTAGATCAAATTTTAGTGCCTTGATGCCTATCTACTATATATGTAGATAGGCATCAAGGCACTAAATTTAATAATTTTGGTGTGAAATTTATGTTTCTGCAACAAAATTCTCCGCGTTAATTTTTTTTCATTTACAGTTACGTCTTTCACGAACGCTTTCAACAAAAAAGTTCATTTTACTGTCGGTAACATGCTTTATTGTTTACTAATTTTTTTTTAGTGGCACCGCGTTTTTTTATTAGTTTATTTAATTTTAATTTTTTTTTTCCCCTTGATAAAAGATTTTAAGGACACATATTCTCCCATTTATACATTACGATGGGTGTGAGAAGCACCCCACAATTCTATACACAACTTATCACATTTCGAGACAATGAATAAAACGGAGAAGCAAGCAACGCCGCGCTTGCACAACGAGAGGAAGACAGGAAAAACCACTGCGCACTTCAGCAAAGCGTATTTATAGAATTGAAATCCTTTGTTCAAGTTTTGAACAGTGATTAAACAGGATTAACCGCACTGCAGATAAAATAATTCAGATTAATTTTTGAATGACGCAGTTTAGATTCAAGGAAAGGGATGCAACCAAATTACTATGAGGAATTAAAAAGACTATTGCTAAAATATAATAATTTTGAGTTACGTATTTTGTATCTTACATACAGGGGTTGGACAAAAATATGGAAACACCTTTAAAAAAACATGTTTCTTTGCTTAATATGGTGTAGGAAACCCGTTGGCATCCAAAACAGCTTGCAGTCTTCTCGGAATGGATAAATACAGTTCCTGTATGCTTGCCAAGGGAATATTATACCATTCTTCCTGCAAAACGGTGGCAAGTTCATATAACGATGTTGGCGGTGGATAAAGAGAACGCACTTTCCGTTCCAATGTAGACCACAAAGGTTCGATAATATTCAGGTCTGGTGACTGTGGTGGCCAGGGGAGATGGGACAACTCATCCTCGTGCTCAGAAAACCAGTCCTGGACAATGTGAGCTGTGTGTGAGGGGCTTTGCCGTCTTGGAAGACACCATCACCATCGGGGTACAAAGTTTGTACCATGGGATGAACTTGATCGGCCAAAATGTTCACATAAGTCTTGGCAGTCATGTGCCCTGACACAGTTATCATGGGGCTAGCAGAGAACCACGATATGGCTGCCCAAACCATAACAGAACCCCCGCCATGTTTCACTCTTGGCAACAAGCAGTCTGTATTATAGGCTTGAGATGGCGTTCTCCAAACGTAAACTCGGCCAGAAGTGGGAAACAATGTGAAAGAAGACTCGTCAGACCATATTACTCGCTTCCACTGCTTTATAGTCCAGGCTTTATGACTTAAACACCACCTTTTCCTGTTACGGGCATTAGCATCACTGATGAGTGGCTTCTCAATTGCAGCACGGCCAGCAATTCCCTGTTTATGAAGCTCCCTTCTAATTGTTTTGGTACTCGCAAGGGTTCGGTAACATAACATTTATTTCAGCAGTAACTTTTGCAGCTGTGGTCTTCTTATTTTTCGTCACAATTGCCCTTAATGATCGTCTGTCACGATCACTCAGGACACACTTTCGTCCGCGCTGTGATTTAGCAGATGATGTTTTTCCGCTTTTCAAATATGCGGAATAAATCTTCGATACAGTACCTCTTGAAACACTAAACACCTCGGCTACCTTGCTTACGGAAGCACCTACCATACGTGCTCCAACAATTTGCTCACGTTCGAAGTCTGTTAACTCTGACATAATGCAATGACAACCTCACATAACAGTACTCCGACAACAACTGAACTGTTTAGCACATTTACGAAGTTGTGTAGGTGGCGTCAGTAGTCAAAAACGCCAGCGCCACCTACATATTTCATTAAAATCAATCTTTCTTTTCAAACATGCATTTCACAAGGTGTTTCCATATTTTTGTCCATCCACTGTATATATCTATATATTTAAGATATAAATATGAAAGAAAACTACTAACTATAATTCGGCAATAGTTCTTTTTTTCCTCATTTTAATTTGGCTACTTTCCCTTCCTCTCCAAATGAATCTAAGTGTGTCATCTCCAAATTAATCTCGCATGCCATCTTATATAATACGTAAAATAGGGAGTATATTTTATCCAATCAAAATTTCAAAAAGAACGGATGCGATGTCTCGCTGCTTCCAAATGTGACTGCTCTGCTTCGTCCATTTCTGAAAATGTGACAGAAAATTGTGGAGTGCATATCGTACCCATAATGATGTGTGAAAATGAGAATATGTATCGCAAGAATTAAGTGTCAGTTAATAAATTATATCTTACACAGCCACGCCTGTCTATAAATGTCCAAAGAAAAAAATTGAGAAACATATACGATACTTCACTGTATTATTTATTATTCAGGATTTATTATAAACAACATTTTCAGATACTTCTAAATTCTGTTAATTTTTTTTATTTAGAAACCGTAGAAATATAAGTAGAACTATAAGTAATTCAGTTCGGAATAATCACTTGGTAATTAGTAATA
This sequence comes from Stegodyphus dumicola, assembly GCF_044657685.1. Taxonomy (NCBI): domain Eukaryota; kingdom Metazoa; phylum Arthropoda; class Arachnida; order Araneae; family Eresidae; genus Stegodyphus; species Stegodyphus dumicola. Next base: position 80,722,435 of record NC_140768.1, on the reverse strand, counting down.
TTCTAAAGATTACTTTATGATTGTTCACTGAAACTGAATTATTAATGTACATTGGTTTGGTTTGGTTTATTTGATTGCAGTAAAGCACTCGAGGGCTTTCTGCCTGAAGGGATGGATGCCTTCGTGGAGGATTTTCTAAGGGAAACTGGCTCGTACACACGTTGCACAAGGAAAAAAACGTTAAAACGGCCAGGCAGCCAGCTCGTTCGCGGAATTCAAACTTCGTACCGAACTACCATTGTTCAATTAATATAGAAAGCATATGACATATGAGCTAGGTAGACGTGTGAACCCATAAAGAAAGATGCTAAAGAATGATACAGAATGTTTTATTTAAATAATTACATAGCGGTTTCTTTTTTTTTTTTTTTTTTTTTTTTTTTTAGTGTAACTGAATGTGGCGAGTAAATAGTCAAAATTAATTGCACTTCACTATGTAAAATAAATCTATCATTTATTCTTCTTTTCAAATTAACTTAATTCCTTCTAAATTATTAAGCATCATGTGAAACTGAAGATTTTAATAGAAAATAAAAATAGATTCAACTTTGATATCCTAGCTTCCTCTGTATTACAATACTACGAAAGCTATATTATTACTCAATAACATTGTATGACGTGAATTGAGATCCAGCACTTGTTAAACTTCTTAAGACCGCCGCTTCTCCTGCACTTCTGAATCTTCCTTCGCGCAATCATTAAATTTAACTCCACGATTAAAAAGTTAAATAATTATGAAAAGACTTGCAAATTTCCCCACACCTGATGAGCAAGAACTTGCCTCAATTTTTTTTTTTTTTTTTTTTAAACTCTTCTTGAAAGTCTGAGAGAACTCGTGAACTGAATAAATACTAGACAAATGATTCTTTTAATGATCTGACCCTCTCTTGTTATTTGAATTATCCGCCCTAGAGCATATCTGTGCACTGTGCTCTTCAATTTAATGTTCCCCATGGGATACGACAATTGCGTACGAGAGAAGATAACTTCTGCTTCAGGTAGAAGATCGTGACTCCGACGTATAATCTATTTGTGTTTATTAGAAATTTAGGCTCGAAGCTGAAAAACTGTCATATATCTGATTGATTTCGTGGTTATAATTTCTAAATTACTCATTGCCAGTCTGCTTTTATAAATGATGTAAAATATAAATGCTTTTAAATTCTGAAATTAAATAAATAAAAAAAGGTAAAAAATGGTTACAGCTTGCTGAGATTTAATTTTTATTCCAATCGAATAATCAGTAGCTGGATTAGTTAAATTAGATTTAAAATTTTGAAATTAGACACTTTTACACTGACCGGCACTGATAGAAGAGGACGGGACCCGAAAATTTCACCATTTTGTAGTACATTTGTCGTTTTACTTTACTAATTGAGCACCTCCGTCTCTAATTTTGATGGAGAATGCACCGGCCAACGGATCCTAGGTTTCTCAGTGACCCCCATGCCACGCAGACACAAACATCTACGCCTTCTCCGGGAATCGAACCCGGGCCGACGATACGGCAATTACCATGCAAGAATAGAGCAAATTTTTCAGATTTTCCATGAACGACTCAAAGGCGAATTTACTGAGATCGCACATGTTACAGTCGCGAGAGGCAGTGGGTTCCAAGGGTTTTCAGAGAGTTGTCCCTCCCATATGGGCCCACCAGCGATCGAGCAGTAAAGTCGCTGAACACTGGTAGTTCGGTCCGAGGTTCGAATCCCGCGAACGGGCTGTCTGCATGAGCATTTTCATGGTTTTCCCAATGTGTAAAGTGTATACAAGCCAGTTTGCCTTAGAACGTCGTCCACGAAGGTATCCCATCCCTTAGGCATATAGCCCTCGAGGCTTTCCCATAATTAAATAAACCAAACCAAACCAACCCTTCCACATGAACCCGCCACTGGAGCTACATACTACAATTCAGCCTTTCTAATATAAAATTTCTGTGCAAAAAAAAAAAAAAAAGATATTTCTCCTATATGCAATTAAAAAGCCCCAAAAGGAGGAAGCTCAAAATTTTATAGTTGCAGAACACATTTTCAGAGACACAAAAGGTGGAGATCTTTCTTTAATCAATTTGTTGTATCTTATATAGATTCCTCCTCCCAACCGCTTACTGAACGGCTCATATGCTATTTTGCTATTACATGCCCACCCTAGTGGGAAGTTTTCTACTACCTAATCACCACAGCCCAAGAAATGGGTCGGTAGCTTTTATAGATCATAGACTTTTACATGTAAACATTAATAATTAGGAATCAGTTTATAATAGGTATTATTGGCCTACAATGATCTTGTTTGGTAAATGCCCCATGTTTATTTATTAAAGACAAAATTTATATTTGCATTTCCTGTAAATTTAAGAAAAAAGCCTTAAAAATAAAATTTGATCCATTTATTCATCTTGGCTTAACATAAAAGTTTATAACTACTCAAACTGCTGCCTTTTCACGAAATATGATGCTCAGAATCTTGAAATCATCGGAACTGAACCAATTTGCTTCTAGACTCCGAGCATCCCTTGACATGCAATAAATTTAAAACCATGTAGAGACATTAGGTATTTTTTGGAAGCAAGCAAGATGAAAAATGAGCAATCGCCTTCGCCGGGAATCGAACCCCGGAACTCTTGGAATACCGGCCCAGCGTGCAGAACCACTACACCACGAAGGCACGCTAGGAAGGTGGGAGAAATACCTTATAAACAAAGCTTAGTAGGGCTTCACAGTAATCATAATGAAATTTCTGATCAGTAATTTTACTGCGTATATCATTACCTCGAAAACGCGTTCAAACACAGTGATATAATATAAACGGATCCAAAAATCGATTTATGGAATGCCAGAACATGTATCTATGGCATTTCTAAAATCGAATATTTGCGTCATTGTGGCGGTATTCTTTTATACAAATAAATAAATTTAGCTGTATGAGATAAATATATTTTTCAGATTGACATTTCTCTAGTTGGATACTATAGTAGTTAGTATCAATAGGCACACAACAGTATAACTGTGCTCATCAGCAACAGTATACCGATAGCGGTTGGTTAATTTCATCTTCCTTTGTGTGGAGAAAAATTCCTCAAAGGGCTCAGATGAGTCTGACTTAAGTGAAGGGGGATGAAAGTCAACACACCTAACCGCAGTCTATGTTTTAGAACGGGGTGGATGCGAGTACGCTCAAGCGGAAAGGTCACCTTTACCGCAATGACTTTTTCTTATCCCCCCTTCTTACCAAAGAACTGAGAGTCATCTGAAGATTGCTTGCCCGGAGGGGAGACAAGGCACGATTCGACAGACAGCTTGGAGTTGTGGCCCCCTTCGTTGTCCCGTCTGGGAGGGGTCTCCCACAGAAAGGGCGAAGAGCCAAGGGAAGAAAAATGTAAACAAAGTATTCTTAAGAGAAGTCTGCAGAACGGAATTTCTTGTATTTCTCAACAGATGTTGACTTATTAGCTTAATATTTTTTCGTTCCATGAATAAAAACTGACAGTTTTTTTTTGGCTCTAGAACATATATGACGTGCTGTCACAAACCCTAACACACATTCCATGCTACGATTCTCTGCCATTGAGGTCTTCTGAGATGCCTATATCTTCGGCACAGAATCTTTACCCAAATAAAGTTTTATAACAAACTATAGGAATACCCAAACGAAGACCGCAACCAGACCTAAATTAACCATTAAGCAAAATAAGTGTGTGCCCACGACATCAAGGAAAGGAAGCACCACAATGCCCAAAAAAACCATAACACCCAAAATGCTTGACTATTCTCAACTGTCTCACTTACAAGTAAATGAAGTGCTATATATATTCTGTGGGGGAATTATTACCCCCATAACAACTAAATTCTTAAAACAAACATACGCGAGTATAATTTAACTTTAAATTTATTCTACTTCACTACTAAGATTAAAATCATACAGTGGAAAGCACCAATCACCTAAATCTGGCAACGGTTCTTCGCCAAGCGACAAATTCCACGGAGGACTGAGGTCGGCTTGAATACCAAAACTCTCATGCTATGGTCTATACTGGCTATGGTTTATTCATCTAACTTTACACTACAATTGCTTGTTTCTCAGATCTACATAAATTCCGGAATGAGCGAACCTCGTGGCGAAATAAGGCAGTTAAAGATAGAAGTAGGCAGAACACTAGAATTTAACCATTGTTCGTGCAAGTATAGCCGCGCCGCTCTAACTGTGCAGTTCCGTCCCAATTTTGAGGAAGAAGACCCCAAGGAAAGTCTGAGGGTCTCCCACCTCTCTTCCCTGCTTTCAATCTCCCCAGAAGAGTTCGCAATATATTTTGAGGGATTCTATGCAGCACAGACATTATACGCTTAAAACATCCGTGTGTTCTCCGGAATTCGAGCGCAGGCGCATTGGTACGGCAGTCAGCGTCTCTAACCACTGTACCGGCCAGGTGGCAAAAGTAAAGATGTAAAATAAACAAAAACTTGACACTGAAACTCTAGCATAATGCTGCAAAAGTCCTTGGGATCTCAGGAAATGAGGTAACATAAAAATTTCCCATCGCCGGCATTATCATGGTTATGTGCACCATTATACACGTATGATGCAACTAAACCAAGATCGAAACAGATGGAATGGGGGGAGAAATCGATGATGACGTGGTAGCACCAAAATCTCTAAATGTCTTAATCCGGCTCTGACCGTAGTTTTATAATTCAATAATTTACTGTTTTGGCTATTTTCATTTATAACCAGAGTTCATTGATTAGAAGTTCAAATCTCTTTAGATCACTTTAATCGTCTATTTAGTCAAAAGCGAAATTTTGTTCAGTTTACTGTACAAAATTTTTCAGCATAATGTTGGTTAAAAATTATTTACAGCGAAATCTGCCTAAGAACTGTATCACAAGCTAATAAAAATTTTGGACTGCTTAGTGGCAAAACTTTTTAGTGCAGTTTTTATGTTTTGTCTCATAATATAAAGTGAAAATTAGATCTCCGTTATAAACATAGAGACAACCAACAAAGAACTCTTATTCAAATTCTTTAGTTCGATGCTGATAGCTGATTGGTTGCAAAACGGACAGTCTGAAACTTTTTTTATGGAAAGGAAAAAACTAAAATCGCGCGTCTTTCTTTTATTAATATAGCGGGAGAAAATTTGCTTGGGACAGTTAATTCGTCCGAAACAGGCAGATGTGTAATAGGGCTGTTCGACGAGCATTCCCTGTTCCAAATGATTTTGATTTTATGTCGAGATGGTTCATTAGAATAGTAATGTTCAAATCGGCATTTACTTATATTCTGAGAAGTTACGGATCACTTTTAAGAGATGGTCGTCTCTAGTAGGTACCCGAAATGAGAGATTTCAGTGTGTTTATCTTTTGCATCATGACCAAAAATGAGATGACCAAAAATAACACATTAATTTATTCGAGGATATTCTTGATAAGCATAAATATATTCACACATTAAGTTGAGTGCGATAACTTTTAAACAACGAAAGTAGAGAAATGGGAATTTGCACAGCGAGAGGAAGACAGAAAAGGTCAGTGCACATTTCAGTAAAGCGTATTTATAGAATTGAATCCTTTGTTTAAATTTTGAACGGTGATTTGAGAAGAGCTAACCGCATTGCAGGATAACATAATGTAGATTAATTTTCAAGTGATACAGTTCAGATTCCAAGAAGGGGTCATAACCAAATTAAAATCAGGAATTAAAAGACTATCGCTAAATTAAAGTTAGTAATTTTGTTTCATATGTTATAGCTTACATTTATATATGCTTATATATATATATATATATATATATATATATATATTTCTAATTTTAATTTTCAATAGCTTCTTACCTTTTCTTTTTAATTTTTTTTATTTCCTTTCCTGTCCTAAAAGTAGAAACTGTTTATAATAAACCGTTCTAAACTACGACATCTCAAAAGAAATCCACATCATATTATTCTTGCATAACACTAATGGTGCAGGCTTCTTATATAAATCTTTAGCCAATAATAATTTCAAAACTGAGAACTATCTGTCTCCTATTCTGCTGCCGAAGCGCAGGTATTTATACATCTTTCTTTCTTCAAACATACTTTAAAAATCTAAAAGGTACCGATGCAGTTGTTTAAGAACAAAAGGCGCTGGCTGCGCTAATTTATCTCCATTCGCTTAAAAAATGTTTATCAATGAAAATAGAGAAATATTGAAACAGCGATAAATACTACACCTTCTTTGCCACGATGCTTTACCAAGCCATAATCATCTTTTCTGCTGCGCCATGATTATTACAGTAATTTTATTGCATTAATTTAAAAGCCATTGACTCAAAGAACCTGATTTAAGGAGCTTGTTGCTTAAAATATAACAGTGATTGTGACTGATTTAACACTATTTTCTTAAGAGTTTTTAGTTTATTTTCATATGCACATATGTGTATATAAAGAGAGAGAAAGTGAAATCTAAAACTGCAGAATATTTAATTAAATAAATAATATTAATGTGACAAGGGCAAATTAGAATATATTAACCAAAAAATTGTGTGAAATCTTGGAAACAAAACCTAAAATCAGAAAGTTTAGAGTGAATAAATATAAAAACAAAACAATAATTAAATAAAAATTTAATAAAAGTTGTCAAGGAGCAGCTGAAATAAAAGTTGATAATTCCTTGATCTTGAGCAGCCGGAAGCATTATCGACAAACCCACGTTTTTGAACTAACCTGGATGAACAACAGAAAAATAACCAAATAAAATTTTCTTTAAAATTTAATATAAATGAGGAAGAATTTTAAGACAATTTAAAAGAATTTTTGAAAACTATTCATAAGAGAAAACCTCCACCGATACGATTCGAAAGAAAAAATATGCTTCCTACTAACAAAATTTATAATTTATATGCTAGGTAAATACTAGTTAGAGGAAAAACAAAGTCGACTATATCATAGCCAAAAATGCAAGAAGAAAAATCGAAAGTGTACTGTTATCATAAGCAGCTTACAATGTTACGTCGGTAATAGCATTAAGTGCTGCACTTCTTCTGCCTGAAGTTTCGAATGGTAGGTTAATTGATTATGACAGCCACAATATTAAAATTAATATTTTAATTGTCATAATTATATCAGTGTTTTATGTGAGCATATGCATTTAAAGTAGTTGATTATTTTAAGGTACCTTTTGTGTTGCTTTAATATTTTGCTATTCATGGGTTACCTCTTAATGGTATTATTGGTCTTATAAACGTTGGCATTGACTATCGTTCTGTCACGACCGCTGCATACATACTATTAAAGTCGTCGAAATGATTAAAATTCGTCGTTTGATGCATAGTTTGCATTAATTGAACCGTAATGATATATGAATGAATAACTTTTGTCTGGAGATATTTACAAGCAGCTTCGCTGCATGTGCTTCCTTTGTTGAGATTCAGAACTTGACGAAACCCTTTCAGAAGGTAACCAAAGAAAAAATTTTTGTTTTATCTAACAAATGAATACCTATTTTTTTCTTTCTTTTTTTTTTTTTTTTTGAAACATACATAAAAGATCAGCATTGTCTTAAGAGCAGTCACTTGAGCCAACATCGAACAATACGTAATTAACGATGCAACACTTTAAAGAGACCAATTCAACTCACCTTCTTCCACCTTTCGACCATCCAACTGGAAGCCAGCTGGTAAGAGACCGGTTTCGTTTCTCCACGGAATGTTTTTCTTTCGCCGAATATTTTTTTTTTTTTTTTGGCCTCCCTTTAAAGGGACAACCTGTCCTCTTTGGAGAAATAAGAGATGATATATCCTCCCTCTTCCTTTCTTAAAGGAGAAAAAAAAGGAAAAGATATAAATAAATGAATAAATAAAAAGAAGAAAGAAGAGGAGATGGAATGAAAAAGAAGAGGGGGGAAGAAAGAAAAAAAAAAGAATTCCACTCAGAAAGAGGCGAGAATTTGGGGTGTCCTGAAGGAAGGGTCGCAACCTCATGAGGGAGAGATCGTATTTGTGTCGAAGCTCGGCGTCTTCAAGACTGGAGTGCATCTGAGCGGATGTTTTCTCCAAATGGAGATTTACAGAAGCGTGACGTCATGACGTGAATGGGGCCCCTTTTCTTGGAAATGTGGGATCTTCTTTGATATAGATCGAACTGAGGATTCTCTCAGTTATTCTCAAGAAACTCCTCTTACTAAAGATTCATAAATAAAATTTCGAATATATTTGCATATTTCTTTAAAAAAATTCCTTTTTCATTCCTATATCACATGAAAAGGGATCTAGTATACTTATTAGATCAGTGAAATATCGACATCTGATCTAATCTTAGTAATTTAATAAGTTATTAGATTACAATAGATTAAATTGGTTTATCTATCAAACCATCGAAACAAGTTTCTTCTTTTATATTAGACGATTGACTATAGTTGAAGAGTTGTGTTGCACGCTTCATTTATGCTATCAGAATGCTCTAATACGAAACGTGTACTTTATGCTAACTATGCATAATATTAACAGGCAGGCTATACAGGCAGTTTGAAGATTTCTTGTAAATAGAAATTAAACGTAAATAATAATAAAAAATGATATTAAGTCTACCATAATTGTGGAATACGTATGTGCTTATGCTAAGAACTGTGAGACTGAATAAGAGACGGCAGCTTCTTTATGACTGAAATGAGCAGGAATGCAGTATTTCTTTCAAACCTTTTTTTCTGTTTTTTCCCGAAGCCGTATAAATAGAGAATCATGTAAAATTTGTATAGAAAACATTCTAGTATGTTCTCAGTACTTTAAAAAATAATTTTATAAAACTGTTTTATTTTGTCGTAGAGCATATACGAATTAAAATAACACTAATAGAAAATAATTTAAAAAAAAAAGAGTGGTGTGATAAAAGCACATCCCAAAGAAATAGAAATAACGTATGCGCAGCAGTACAGTCCTAATGTGTGAACACTTTGGACATTATCCGGTAAAGTGTTTGCCGTATGAATAAGCCTTCATATTTTGTCAACTTCTTATTCGTGAGAAAATCGGTATAAGTAAGGGCTTTAGAACATACCAAAAGCCAGGGAGCTCTTCCATTCACATGGCTCTCATATGCAGTGCAATTTACGCATTAAAAATGATGAACATATCGAGTACCCTGGAAGGATTAAAATTAGTGGTAAACTGCCGTATCAAGACTCAGTAATGAAGTGGAAAGTTATTCATTACTGTCTCATCATTTTTTGTACGCATCAGATGATTACGTCTATAATTACTAAGTCTGCATGCCTCAGCGTAAAAAGTAAAGGCTTGTCATCTATTCTAGCTGATGTGAAAGGTCCGAAATACGACAGAATATTTTATTTCTTTTTTCTGTCATACAGTTGTTACGAAACGTAAAGCTGCGGTAAGATAGCTTTCCCGTAAAGCGGGGTTAGAGTTGCCAAATTTGGCGTGAAATCGAGACGTTTGGCGACAAAATAGGCGATATACCATAGACGGAGGGAGAACATTCTAGAACGAATTCCTACCGGTTTTCCCAAGAATCTTCTCGAAGGCAGGTCAAAAGCTATATATACTTTGCCTGTACGCGAAGGAGGGGAGTATCGAGGGTATCTTGAGTATGTTCAGTTGTAGTGCCTTGAGGTCCGGTTCCGAGATCAGCTAAAGAGCGTTTGACCGAGTAGGGAGAGCTGTACTTTAGTGCTTTGCCGTGAAGCTGTCTTCACCGTTATAGCCTGAAGACTGTGTTGCTGATTGTTTCAGCGTGTTTGTCGTAGTTATGTTTTATCGTTATTCAAAGTATCATGGCAAATTTCCCTGAATCTGTGTGCTTTTTCCCAATTAAAAGGATATATTTTTACAGCAATTGCATAAAATTAAACACAATAATATGTTCGCTTTTCGCCTTATTTATTAATTTGTTTTGTCTTTAGAAGTGAAAAGCTTTTCCACATTTCCTGTATGAACCAGTAAAGATACGAGTAGAAGGCTTTCGTAAAAGTTAAAAGGGAAATGATGTTAAGCGGGGGTAACGACGTAAACCGAAGACTACCTATTACTTTAATAATGAACCACAGGGGAATGTATAGACTTAATTTTAAAAATAACATTGGAAATGCAAAATCTTGGCATATTGCTGGGACTGCATAAAAATGCTTGCAGGATAAATTGCAAAATCCTTTAGAATTATGAAATTAATTGCAAAGATTTAAACATAATATGAATATACGAAGTAGGGAGAAGAATGGCAACTCATATGGAATACTGTAATTACAAAGCAGATGCGAAAGAGACAGCCTTAAAATGGGATCACTGAAGGCAAGTTATGAAAAACGCACCCAAAAAGTGCTGCGCAACGAGATAAGTTTCATGTTATTTATAAAAAGGACGTGTCATGAAGTTTTCTCGTGAGTTATAATTATTTTTACTCAGCTTTTTAGTGTGTCACCCTAAGTATAATTGGAATACAGCAGAATCAGATTGGGAAGAATATGGCAGACATTCATTTCATATATCAGAGGATAAATATATGTTAGTTTAAGACCAAACACGGGTCAAATCCTGACATCTTTGTACACCTTATGTGAAATAAACTTTTAGAATGAACAAGCAGTTATGATTAGCGTAATTTTACATATCCAACAAAAGTACTTTCTTTTTATTACTTTAAAATTCTGTGCAAACAACTGACATGCTCCACCCCATACAATGTTATTGCACATCCCTTTAACACTGAATTCGCTACAATGATTAACCATTTATTATGGACATTTTGATTTAGGATAAAGTATATAACCCAAATCTGGAAACAAACAAATAATAATTCCTGGCCGTTTCGCTAGTCAATACGGGTGTCCGCAGGGCAAATGGGGCGCCCACGGAATCTAGTAGAGCTACGGTATATTATGGTATATGAGCCTTTTATCGTTGCAATATCGTAATTTACTTGTGAATTCCTCCAAATTAAATAACTAAATAAAAATTCATTGATGAAATTGTTAAATAAATCGATGTCATATGAAGAAGCAAATCGAAAAATAAGAAACGTATCTTTTCACATTTTTTTTTTTTTTTTTTTTTTTTTTTGGAACCTTAACAACTCGTGCACAACACATTACATCGGCATCCATAGCTCGCACACAGAGAAGAGAGAACTTGGTGTTGCCAATACGGTAAATATAAATGTACCAAACTAACACGCCTCCTTACATTTATATTTACTAATTACAAACAAACATAGATATAAGCAATCTTTTTATCTTTATCATTTACAATTAAGCATAGATATAAACAATAACTTTCAACACTTAACACAAATTATTTTTTAAAAAAAATTCTTCCATTAACTTAAATGTTAAAATCAAAGTTAAACGCAATTTAGTTTACATAAGGACATTACCAGAATCTATTTCATTTCAAGCAAATATATTTAAATAAACATCACTTACATAAACAGTATACAAAATTTATTTCAATTTCAAACCTTCTCTAAATTTCATAAATTTAATCTTTCCTAAAGACTTAGTAAAGATATCTGCAATATTTGATTCTGAATCAATCTTTACAATTTCAATTACTCCATTTTGAACATTTCTTTTACATAAAATACATTCTTCAATGTTACGATAGATTCAGAGTTATATACAGGAAAAGAAACTATTATATTGCCAACCTTTGTAGCTTTCAAAATCCTTCCGTCACCAACTTTCACTTGAATAGGATCCTTCAAAGTGACTTGCTCTTTGAAATATTCATCACTGTTTATAATGTGGTCTGTGCATCCGCTATCCAGTAACCAATCGATTTCATTTTTATTCGTCACAGTATTTGCACTGGAACTTGTCATGTTACTTTCAATAACAGTGATGTGAAAACTATTGCCTTGATGAGTGTTTATTCTCTGGTTAGAGTATGCTCTACGTTCACGATGTCCACTAAAAGCACGACTACGTCCTCGATTGTTTGAAGAACTTCGACCGCGATAATTAGTGGAGCCATTACCACGATAGTTCCTTTGATGGACATGCCAACAATTCTTTTTAATGTGACCAGGTTTTCCACAATTATAACAGACATTCCCTTGTGGACCCGATTTGCTTGTTTCGATTTTGAACACATTTGATTTTTCTGCTGGTGCACATTCTACATTATCATTTTTCTCTTCAAATAATTTTGATTTGATTTTGCTCTTTAGGTAATCGACTGTTCTGTCCTTCTCTGGTAATACATCTACTAAGTCATAAATGTGACTGTAATTTGAAGGTCATTCAATTTTTCTTGTTCCGTCACGGTGGCGCCGGCATGTTTCAGTTCATTCACATACTTCTCAAAATCATCGAAAAATATATTTACATCAGGATAATTTTTCAGTTTAACACATTCTAAGTTATTTCTACAAACAATTTGCAGAGATGTTGAAGTTTTTAAATACATTGCATCAAATTTCGTAATTATATCAAATGCAGTCTCACTCTCATGAATATATTCCAACTGCTTGTTTGTTATGGCGCTGTAAATGTAATTTGTAGCTTGGATATCCTTTTCTTCCCATTTTTCCACGTCATCGTTTTCACTGACTTTTCGCTGAACCACATCTTTACACTTTTTAAATTGAAGAAATTTCATCATACGCACTTTCCAATTAAAATAATTCGAACCATCAAATAGCGGTATTCCGATATCGCTGCTTCTTGTACATGCCATTTTTACGCTAGTACCGGTAACTTTTAAAACAAATTATAACTACTAAATTCTTCATTCATATTCACGAACCAAGAGAACTGCTACCATGTTAAATAAATCGATGTCATATGAAGAAGCAAATCGAAAAATAAGAAACGTATCTTTTCACATTTTTTTTATTGAAACTTAACAACACGTGCACAACATTACATCGGCATCCATAGCTCGCACACAGAGAAGAGAGAACTTGGTGTTGCCAATACGGTAAATATAAATGTACCAAACCAACAGAAATAAATATCTATCTGTAATATTTGTACCCCCTCGGAAAATGTTCGTGCAGATGCTTATGTCAGTCAAGTTAGTTCGTTAACTGTAGCCGAGAACTACCTATATGTTATCTGGACACCAATGTGTTACCTTTTTTCTTAAGTAGCTGATTACGAAGGAAAACTTATTTTGTAGACTAAAAACAGAAAATGAGTATGCAGAGCCCAGTTAATAAACTGTTTATTATGTGTTCGGTAAGTTAAACACAAAATTTCCCTCACCTTTAATGTGCTGAATTCGCAGAGGTATACGTAATCAATATTTTCTTGAATCAGCTACTAATAGTTATTAAGAAATATTAGCTAATACTGTTTAACCCAATAGACACATACACACACCATTAAAAAAAAAAGAGACCCCCCCCCCGAAAAAAAAAGAAGAGTCGCCAAAACGATCCTTTTATGTACTTCCTTGTACATATATATAGAATATATATATCACTTCGTTACTCGGCTCGGCGAGCTCAGTTCTTTTGTTCTTATATGTTGGTAAATTGTGCATTTTTTGCTTTAAAAGTGATTGAATTATGTTGCAGATGTTTTTATGTTCCGGTTAAGGTTTTTATGCCTTTAATTAATTTGCATGCAATAAGAATTATCAATATGCATTGTAGAATTATCAACAATTTAAGAGTTGTTTAAGTGCGACTAAGCCCTAACGAAACAGCCATTTGCTTACATTTGAAACTTAGCAGAATAGTGAATTAAGTCTGTTTCTGCACCTTCAGGGTCTTTTTGCCGAGAGGGAACAAAAGTAAACTTTCAGTTTTGTGCACCGAAAAATCTGCCTTCTTGCGCGTCGGCCGAATTTCTTGCTTTTGCGTAGAAACTCTAATTTTAATTGTAAAAATTGTGTTCTTGACTGTTTTCACTGCATTTGGTGTTTTATGTTTTTCCATATTTTTCAGTTTTTAATGAAGATGTTTTGAGTTTTATGTATTTTTGCCTTGCCGCGAAGTGAGAACTTAATTAATTGCATGAGAAATACATGTCTAATGAAATTCGAGGAAATAAGTTTAAATGAAAAGAATTCGTATAATTTAATGTGCCGTACAAGGAAGTCATGTGATGTCCACATCAGAGTTTTTTTTAAACAGTTAATTCTTAAATTTGGCCGGAACGTTAGAAAATATTTAATCTTAAACGAAAACATCAATTGGAAATAATCTAGCTCAGCAAATTTTTTTTCCAACTCCTTCACACGATTTTTACGGATAAATTTCAAGCTTTACATACACTTAATGGATTAAAGAATAATGATGATTTTATTTCTAAAATTTTTGTTCAAAATAAATAAACAAATTTACATTTTGGATTCGCGAACGAGATATTAAAACTGTTTTCATAACTCTTCAACCTTGTTTTGGAAAATTAGTAACTGAGAGTGCTTGTCTAAACTCCCACTTTTCCGAAAAATTTGTCTAAATAATACGACGAAACTAAACCCAAGTTTAAAATGAAATTTCGGGAAAATAAATGGGATATAAGATTACGTATTCCTTGACGTACATTCTCGGCTAAAAAAATTGTCGGTACTTAAATATAAACGCAGGTTAACATTTCTGTTTAATATGGTAAGAATTCTTATTTTATTTTTCAGAATTGTTTATTTATTTATTTATTTTCAGAAATGTAGTTTATGTTAAAATAGAAGAATTTCAGTTGAGTGTTAGTCGCAGTTTCTTTTTTGCATGAATCTTCCATTCTATGATTGTTAAGATTAAGCTCAAAATTAACAAACTACTATCGTCACTTAATACATGACATATGTCTGACTCGCTGCGAGTTTTGGGGGAAATGCAGTTATAGATACAGTTACCAATCAAGCAAATATTCACTCCTATGACGAATATAAAATTAAAGTAAGATTATTGGGAATTTGAATTTAAGAAGTTACGTTTAGCCAATAAAAAATATTGAATTCCAAAATATAAAGAAAAAAAATTCTATAATAATTCATGTATATAGTTTGAACAAAACAGTCAAAATTGTCAAAATTTAAAAGCTATACTTTGAATTATTGTCAAAATTTGAAAGCTATACCTTGAATTATTGTCAAAATTTAAAAGCTGTACCTTGAATGTCTGTTTATAAAAGAAATTACTATTTCATTGTATCTACAAATTTCAAAGACATCATTGCTTATATTCATTAAAATCCCGCACAAAAATTCAGTATGAAGTTTTAAGGATTACTCATTTATTTAGTATATACGTCAGTAATTGTTTTCTTTTTCATAGTAATAAGTTCAGCTTAAATGACCTATACAACTTAAAACAAGCTGGGGGAACATTTTATAGGATATTTAGATGAATATGCATTTAGAGTAACACGGGAACGTTATATTATACATCAGCTGTGCAGTTAAAAAGTGAAAAAATATGTAATATTATGTAACTCTATAAAAATATTTAATGTTTTTAATTAGGTTTATCAAGAATTAAATGTATTTTTATTTAAATTAATCACATTAAAATGTAAAAAATAAATTTTAAGAATTGAATCTATTGCATTTAAATAGTTTAGCTTATTAATCAGTAACATTATAACAGATTAAATATGAAAGAAAAATGTTTTACATTTTTTTAATGGCAACAGATTCGAATGAAAAGTGAACGCAAACTCGTGTTTCGAGACTAATAGCACTTTTGAGCAAAGTTATTAATGAAACTTAAAATAATGGGAATTGCGAAAGCATTACAAGAGACTGCCTCTTAAGGCATTCTCAAGGGTGAAAATTTTCCAGCTAAGGTGAAACATGAACGTGATTGTGAATATATTTTAATTTAAGATTTAAAAATCCTAAAGCAAGTAGGGTTAGTTTAGTACAGTGCGATCGAAAATTCTGCGGCTTCTGAGGAATTAATAAGCATAAAAAACAAGCCGTAAATAATGAAGAATTTGGTACTGTATGGAATTATTCAAAGACAGAATCTATTAAAAATAGGTGTAGATTAATTAAAAAGGCCTTCAGTTCTCTTTAATCCTGAAAAAATTGCATTTTTCAATAAATTATAGCAAAAAGCAAATTTTTCTGTTTAAAAAAAAGGTTAAATGTAAAACGACATTGGTGGCTATTTTTCAACGTTTAAGCGCTAGAGAAAATTTTGCAAATCCTATTAACGAGACTTCATGGTTATCGAACAAAGAATCATTATTTGATGATGCTGAATCGACGATGATTAGGCCAAGGTTCCTCAACCTTTTTTCCTCCATGCACCCCTTTCACCACTGTTAGAAGATCATACTTCCCCCTTCTTTTCAAAACTCGTAAAATAAATACATACATTTACCTAGATTTAGATATTTTTTAAACTTCTTTTATAAATTAAACAACATAAAGTGTAGAAAATGTTGATAAATATGAAAACTTGAGTAAAAGGTTTTTTTTTTTTTTTTTTTTTTTTTTTTAAATAATCACAGACTAATACTTAACTATACTATCTAGACTAATACTTAACAGCTAACTAAATGGTTGACCGCATTCCTCTCTGAAACGAAACAATGACATCTCCCCCTCCCGTTGAGAAACCCCTGATCAGACTTTTTCTTGAAAATAAATCGCCGCTTAATTTTTTTAACTGTACAAAAGAAAATAAGAAGCTGCGCAATCAATCAGTTCCATGACATTGAGAGATGTATTAGAAGCAGCGATTAGGTTTAATTGAAATTCTGTGCAATCTTCAACTTATTTCGGGACAATGTATGTAGTGTTCAGTGCTGCCTAGATGGGAAAATGGTTAGTCACGCTGATTGCAGTACTGAAAACCCCAGGTTTGAATCCTGCAGGAGGCATATATGTAATTCGTCCGTCCCTTCATAGGAGACAACTATAGTTCACCATAAGCTTAGCTGCCTCCATAAAAAAGAGATCACCACTTCCGGCCTTAGTGGCCAGCGCTTATAAACGGCTAGAAACCAACATCGGAAAAATAAGGAAAAAAAAAAAAAAAATCTGAAAGGTTTTAGATTTTAAATTACGTCCAAAGGGCCATTTTTTAAAAAAAATTTCGGTATTACCTTTATTTATGAAATGTCATGTTCTTCGCACTTAAACCATAAAATTCAGTTCAAGAGCAATATCGCAAAATAATTTTAAATTGAGCATATCTTTAGAATTTCCGATATGCAGTCTCAGGCGCTGGAAATAAAAATGTTTTTTTTCCGTACAACGTTGCCATTGCTCGCTTTGAAATCCTTGAGTTTGTTAATCAAAAATTCGTTAAAGATTTACAAAATATGAAATCGATAATAAAACAAATTCCAAATTTCAAATTTTGTCTTCCACATGCCCATATTTGCAGTACGATTACGTCATTAAAAATTAGGTGGCTCTAGGTACCGTTGTTTTATCACAATGCGAGAAACATACATACGTTTATGCAGATTCTTTATTTAATTTCTTTAAATGTAACGCAGGGTTATAATATTTGGTGGCAACAGTTTGAAAAGTGCAACGGACACTCAGAGTGATTCGACGCAAAATCGCTAAGCGAAAAAAATAGTTCTTCAGGGACAAAAGCCCCTTTGGACTAAAAAGAAGAAAAGGAAATGTTGTCTTTAGTTTGCATAAGAATCACTAACTGAACTGAAATAAGAATTATCGTTTTAGGGATTAAATGGGCATAGAATCTCCAGCATTATGGGTTTAGTGCAGACACACTGAAAACTATTCAAATGACTTTTCTGCCAGCGCACGAAGAATTTTACCATTTGTTCATTTATTACAAAATTTTTATTACAAAATTGACGGCTAGAATTTGAGACAGAACTATTGTTGAATTTGAAATTTCAAAATGAGATAATATTCAAATGTACAAAGTTTTTTTATTTTAAATATTAAAATGCTTCATTTAAAAAACCAATTTAGATGTTTTACAGTAGACAATTTTATTTCAGTTATGAAATAAGGTATGATGTACCAAGCTCTTTTTTTCTTAATGGATTATTATATTTTTTAATATATGAACACACATAGTCTGATTTTAAAATTTCCCAAGAATGAGTACTGGAAAATCTCAGGAGGGAAAAAGCTGCATATTTCAAAAGCTTTAAGCATTAACTGTTGAGTTGTTTTTAATTCTGTATAAAGCACATTCAGTAGTTCTTTTAAAACGGAGATGAAATTTTAATGCAAAAACGCCACCTACATGTTTTCGCTGCCTTGGTCGAATCCTGCCCTTATTACCTACTCAAGCAAAGTTCTTTTCTAAAACGTATTTAATATTACGTTATTTTGCATAAAACTATTTAAATATTAAACTGGAGAATGGTTTTTCTCGTTTAAAAGAACACTACATTCTTTCACACATAGTTAGGGAAAACAACATAGCATTTATACTTTGTACAAAACAACTCTCAAAATAATTGCAGTGCTTCGCGAAATTTCGCCGCCATTTACACATTTTGTCACGCAGAGAATGTTTTTTTGCAAATATTAAAGATGTTGGAGGGAGGAAGTTGCTTTGCTGGAAGATGGCAAAAGCTAAAAAAAAAAAAAAAAAAAAAGAGCCTCCGTGGATTTGCTTTAAAAATAAAAATAAACTTTGCCATACATTTCGCTTCCGGATGAGAAATAAAAAGGGTGGTAAATGTTGTTAATTTATATGGCTTAATTTCATACATATAAATAATAATACATGATTTAGAATGTACCGCATGCATCAGATAATAATATCGCACATGCGGTATAATTCATATGAATATTTTGTAATGGCCTTACAAATGGATAAATGTGATAATAATATAGGCAGTACTGTCTTGGATAATGGATTCTAAAATCCAAGACATACTGCTATTACATATTAAACCGCAAATAATATTAGACACTTAATACGGGTAATATAGAACGGGACATCAGAAATTCACCACTGGTCGTGCAGATACAGTTCCGCCGCACTAACTGTACAATTCCACTCAAATTTTGTTGAGGGAGGGCGGCAGCGGGGAGCGATCCAATTGTCTCCCACGTCTCTTTCCTTACCATCAACCTCTCGAGAGGACTTTTAGCTCGCCGTGTAGTTTGAGTGCCCCCTTGACGAACAGACTCTTACAAACATCCATGCATTCTTTGGGATTCGACCCTGGCCCATCTGTACTGTAGTCAATATCATTAACCACTATAACCGGCTCGGCAGCACTAGACAGTACGTAATGTTCAAGTTCCTTAAAATTTGACTAATAAATTTCACACAAGAAGACAGCCTTAAATAAGCCAATAATAATTCAGAAGTCAAACAACAAAAATCAGCGTTAATTTAAAAAATTTTCACAGGACTAGTTTCGATGGTTTTACCGAACCATCATCTTCAGCTGCAAAACTGCAAATGATAAAATGGGAGCACATAATTCTCAATCGTGAGAGGCCCCCGCTTTCCAAGGACTCCCTAAATTTTAATTAATTTTTAAACGAGTGAACGGGTAAGATGGACTCCTATTTCTTAAGGCTTTATGTAAATACAAATGAAACTCAAAGCTCAATATTTTAACGAGTCCCAGAATCGTCATGTTGTGAAGGCCTTGAATGAACATTGTGCTTAATGTGTCAAACTCGCTTACTTATGCGACGCCAATGCATTTACAGCGCACCTTCGTACGTATGAGAGAAAGGAAATCTGAAATTTCACCTTAAATGCAAATTTGAATGCATGATAGAGTAATGAAGAAATACCTGCCTGTATAATACCTTGCAAAGCTTCAAGATATGGGGGGGGGGTAAATCCTTTTCAATTAGAGCGCAGAATTTTCAGTCTTTGTATTAATAGTAACAAGTGGAATTTTCAATGATGTGACTGTACGAAATAACAGAATATGCTATCTATGAGTGGATGTCTGGCGCATGTTCTTTTAATTTCAGAGAAGGTTATCAGGCATCTAGCTTCCATCTTTGACGTTTCGAAAATTAAAAATAAATAAATAAAAGTGATAATAATTTTAAAATGTAAACATTATAAAACTTTTACAAAAATAATGATGCTGTAACAGTTTTGTAACAAATGGCGTTACAATATATTTTATTAATTACAGCGAAGCTTCAGATATTCATAAAAGTTATCAGTTGCGTATATTATAAATTAAAAATACCTTAACTAACAATTATGTCACTTTCCGTGTGCAATGTCTCCTTTTAATTGCTATCTTGCACAATATTCTGGGTGATGAGGCTATGAAGTATTGACGGGTTTTGCCAATCACCACCAAGTACCTAATCGGCATAAGCCTGACCGGTGAAGAGAAAAAATATGATAGCCTGATCAATCAGTTTTTGACCCATAAAAAGGAATAAGTCTTAAAAGTCAACTGAGCTTACACTATCATTATTATTCTACAAGATATTTCGAATCATGTAAACCGAATTTAGTTCATATTTAGATAGCTATCGCTGCATGGTTCACATCAGGAGAGGTTGAAACTTCACGAAAATCGGATATGCTGCATTATCTTAGTGTTCATCTCAAAGAATCAAAATCGATTGAATTGAAGTGGGAAAGGCAAGCCCTAAACTAGTGGCAGGATATGAGCAGGCACTCCCTTCCTCTGCCCTTTACATCCTTAACCCTAAAATCCCTCTTGTATTTCTCAGAATCTAGGATTACTTAAGTTCAGTATGAACCCAAGAGGCCCAGTTCAGTGAAGGTGTCTACGATGATGATGATGGCATGAGTTTATGAAGCGGAGGGAGGAGAGACGGGTTTTATGTCCAGATGGGTGGTTGCAGTTGGTCCCTCCCTGATGGGAGATTGATTGGCCAGCTGTTAAAGCAATAATCGTAACTGAAAACACTAGCTCTTCGGGGGCCCACAATTGGGATCTTATCGCCTTCTTTGGCGTTCAGAAATGCTGAAAGTATTTTCATATTTATTTATTTTTTTCAGTGAATTCAGAGTTACTACCGAAATTTATCTTTCGGTTTATTTATTAAAATATAAAGTTTTTTTTTTTGATTTATAAATTGAGGCAATCACCCGGCATTAGGCAAACATAATATACAAATTATATATATGTAAAGCAATAATAATCAACATTCACAGTTACAGCTCTTGAAACTTGACCGTTACCTGATGCGTTATAAATAATCCTTTTCTTATGCAACAAAATTTACGAAAATCGATGAGAACATTGTGTAGGTGTAAGAATTTTCACTCTTAAAATAGCTACTTATGTCCTACGAGCTTTGTGTTTCAGTTTTTAGAAACTTGAATAAATAAACTATTTGTAGACAGAACTCTTTTTCTATTATCCCACAATCCAATTATCTTTTCCTGAATAACTAATCAGATTTTAACAAGGTTCCACTCAAGATCTCGGGCGCTTAAAATAAAATAAATATTTTGTTTACAGTGTCTATAAGAGAAGACGTTTAGTAATTTACCCGAAAGTTTTACATTTCGCTTTTTATTGAAATTTGTAGGATTATACGTCTTAGTTATTAACTTAAATAAGCATTCCAAATTATTCTTTTCTTTCACAAAGCCCAGTAAAAAACTTAAGTTTTGAGCTACAATAACAACAAAATAAAGTACTATAGATTCTGTTTAAGTAAGAGTACACCATTTATAAGGCTCACCAGCGGCTGAGCGGTAAAGTCGCTGAACACATGTAATTTGTCCTGGGTTCGTATCCCGGCGAACGGGCTGACTGCATGGACGTTTATGTAGTTTTCCCCATGTGTGAGCCAGTTTTTTTTAGAAAGTCTTCCAAGAAGACACTCCTTCCCTTAGGAAGAAAGCTCTCGAGCGCTTTGCCATAATTAAGTAAACCAAACTATAAGACAGCATTCCGATCACATAAGCCTTTATATTGCTATTAGCATACAAACATTCGGATAGTTCATTCACAGTATGCTGTAGGTGGTTTTTAGGCGTTTAACAAGAAGTATGCCACCCAGAGCCACAGCTAGTGCTTCCAGCGCCTGGGAGCAACTGAAGATTTTGCGGCCCGCTCCTATTTGGCAATAATGGAAAACATTTTATTTTAAAATTTCTTAACATCAATGTGGTGCCCCCTGGATGCTGCACCCGGGAACAGATGTCCCCCCTTCCCCAGCTACGCCCCTGGTGCCGCCCAAACGGGGTAGTTGTTAGCAGGGCCGGATTTAGACTTGATAAGGCCCTAAACTACTTGACATCTAGGGCCCTTTATAAGGCCAGATATTACATCTCAGTGCCAAATATGATTTATGGACATCTGGAGAGTTTTGGGGGACCCCCCAAGAAAGCGGGGGGTCTAAGCTGTAGTTTGTGTAGCTTATACGTAAATCCTGCACTGGTTGCTAACGACTCTGACTACCGTACCGAAGGGTTGGGGTTCGAATCCCGGAGAAGACCTGGATATTTGTAAATGTATAGTGTCTTTGCGGCATGTGGAGCGCTCTAAATACATGGGGAGCCGAAAGCCCTCTCGTGCGAATTGGTGGTAGGGAAAAGGGGTTAGGAGACCCTCAGATCCCTCCGCAGTATGGTCTTCCTTCAAAACTTGGATCTGAGCAAAATCGTACTGTCACCTGGTGCCGAAGGCTCTTGCCAACGACAGTCGTAATCTTGTATTTTTGACCGCGATGAATTTCGCGGGTTTGTTCTGAGATCAGACATAGTTACGAGAACAAGTATTGCCATGTAAAGCTATCGATGCCCACCAGCGGCCAAGCGGTAAAGTCGCTGACCAATGGTAGTTCGGTTTCAAGGTTCAAATCCCGCGAACGGTCTGGCTGCATGAGCGTTTTCGTGGTTTTCCCCATGCGTAAAGTGTATACAATTTCCTTAGAACGTTCCCCACGAAGGCATCCATCCTCTTAGGCGGACAGTCCTCGAGGGCTTTGCCACAATCAAATAAACCAAACCAATCTACATTAATAATTTAGTTTCAGTGAAGAATCATAAAGTAATCTTTAGAATGTTACTAAGTAATTACCAAGTGATTAATCTGAATTGAATTACTTAGGGTTATTAGTCTCGAAACGGCACTTTGTGTCGAATCACTTCACTAAAAGTGTTAAATCACTTTTAAAATTGTTGCCACCAAATAATTTGGTGATAAGCACCAAATAAATTGTTGCTTTTATATTATTCTATGTTTGCCAATTCTTTATTTTAACATGCCATCTGAAATTCTCAGGAATATAGCTTTTAAAATTTCCTTGCAATATTGTTTTAAGCTGCTGTATTTTAGATACCATAGTTTGCGTATTTTTTCTAAATCAGTAAATAAATATTGAGCACGGACGACACTTGACTGATGGTGCTGTGCTGGTGTGTCTGTTCATTTGGCATTTTACTAAAAATTCGATCTTGAAAACACTTCACAGAAGAACAATCTTTATCATATCTTCTTTTACAGACCACCTGCACAGTTTCACTAAAAGTTGAACCTCTCAGACAGTGTCGCCGCGAAAGCTTACAACTTCAGCTTTATATCTATATATATTTGTCTATATCTATCTATTTCACTCTCTATGTATATTGTTGCGTGCGTGCGGGTTCGTAATAGACAGAATGCACGCCTGATAAAAAGTTAATAAAATTTATTCTTATCGCAAGAAATAAAACAAAATGCTGGAATTTTTCCTCACGGGTTTTCGTACAATATCACAATATCATACAGTAGTTATATTTTAAATTACTAAAACGTTAAATAGAACGCAATTCAAAGCGCAAAGAAAGCTGATTCGATCTCAAAATTACAGCAGCTAAATAAACAACAACAACTTAGTAAACATCTGAGCTGAGATGTGTTTTTCCGGCTTTGTAAAGCTTTTTATTCGTGCACGCGAACATTCTGGTAATTTCTATTTTCTCAAGATTTCTGGAAAGCAAAAGAGTAAAGTTACGGCTAACACACATTGCATTTATTCAATTTAATTATAAATTACGAGATATCTATTAAATGCGCGTGCACCTGTATTTTTACTTTTTCGGGGTAGCTTTCTCTTAAAACTCATCACGCGCTGCATTGCATGGGGAAATAAAACAAATTTAATTACAATTCTACTAAAAATAGCTAACTAAATATAAAATCCGCAACGATATCTGTATATATTATCTTTATATATAGCTTTATACCGATATACATATCGATATAAATTTGAAAAATTAACTAATTGTTCAGCTTTCTGCCTAAATGATCTAGATCAGGCTTTCTTAATCTTTTTGGTGTGGGGACCCTGTAATATTTACACTGTAAAAAAAATCTGTAAAGTTACTAAGAAAAGTCGGGGAAACTAGGATGCCATGGATTATTTGAGTAATCAAAACAGGAATTTTCTTAGTAACTTTACAGAGATTATACCTGTAATGGTTACAGATGTTTGACATGTAATGTTACAGGAAGTTATTCTGTAGGCATAACAAAGTATTTGTATGTTGATTACCGAAGCATATGCCTGTAAAGGTTACAGATCAAAGATCTGTAATGTTACAGGAAATTATCGTGTAAGTATAACATGTTTTTCATATGTGATTTACCAATGTAAACATCTGTAAAGATTACAGGAAATAATAGTGTAAGTAGATCGTAATTTTTGAATGTGAATTACTAAAGGGAATATTTGTAGATTACTAGTGTTCTGCTTGTAAGGTTATTGCAAGTGATTATGTAAGAACATGTATTTTCATGTGAAATTTTAAAGGATATATATGTAAAAGTTGCAGATAATTTACTTAAAAGTTCTTCCAAATAATTATGCATATAGAACATATTTGTCTTATACAAAATACAAAAATGATGTATTCCTAAATATTAAATATTTGATTGTAATATTACTATAAATAATTACACATGTAGAACATATGTTTTATGTGAAATGTCTACAGCTACTGCTTGTAACAAAATATGCTGCATTTATTTATTTGTGGGGAAAGGGAAGTTATGTAACTTTAAATATTAAGTTTTTTTTTTAAGGAAAAATACCTTAGATTTTCTAAAAGATATACAACATTTTCTTTCAAAATATTCCCAATGTTAAAAAGAAGCTCAAATTTTATGTTTTTCTTACATCTGCATTACTTTCCTTTATTGAATTTTAAGACATCTCAAAGTTACATATGCATCACGGAATAGCTAGAAAAAAAACTTGTGTATTAGACTTAATGGTTTTTTGGCAATAAATTAGTAATGTTTTAGAATTCCCCCGCTGAACAGTGGTAGTTCGGTCCGAGGTTCAAATCCCGCGAATGGGCTGGTTGTATGGGTATTTTCATGGTTTTCTCCATGTGTAACATGTATATAAGTCAGTTTCCCTTCGAAAGTTCTCCACAAAGGCATTTCTCCACTCAGGCAGATAGTCCTAGTGTGCTTTGCCATACTTAAGTAAACTAAACCAAATCATTCTTCTTATAGCCAACAGTGTAATCTAAAGAGACTGCAATTGGATATGATTACAGTAAAAAAATATTTTAATGAAATTGTTTCAATAAACAATTCTAAATATTTTTTCAAATTCTAAAAAAAAATACTTATGTAACTCAACAATGAACTTAAATTCAGTTATTACAAGTTATCCAAAATTATTTTCATGCTTAATTGCATTATTCATTTTAATTACAACATATAATTCTTTTAGGCATAAATGCTTTTTAATCTCTTCTGCTACTGACCATTAATTGAAATAATAGATTAATTAATCGGACAGTTGTACAGGTATTTTCCCAGATTTAAAACTTTATTAATAAATTACATTCTTCTCATTGAATACAAAATTGAAGAATTAGTTAGTCCTAAATTTAATTTTTCAAGTGTTCCTTCTACTAAAACATTTATTGCCTACAGGCAGCCAGACAGTAAGCTGAACACTAGCATTTGGCTCTAGATTTAAATCCTAGAGAATGGGCTGCCTGTGTAAAAGTTTGTGTAACATGAAGTTTTCCTTAAAATATTCCTTTCCTTGGACAGATGGCCCTCTCTTGCTTTGTCATATTTCAAATAATCAATTCAAGCATTTAATGTAGGTATGACTTCACAACTTCGTCCCAAATTCTAACTGAAAAATTGAACAGAATCCCCTGATACTGTGTCTATAATACATGATGAATATAGAATGATTTTAAAAATTTAAGGAAGAAAATATAATGTATTTGGAAATGCCTTGATCCTATAATTATATTTTTCTGTGCTATGCCTAGAAAATTAAGAAAAGAATGTAAAAACTGAAGATAAAGAATTCAGCATTAATAATTGATATGATAGTAGATAGAAAATGGGGGTTCTGCGACACGCGGTGTGCGGTGTGGGCGTGGCCAATGACGTCACACAGAGGCCGGGGCCAAAGGCAACGTCATCACACTAGGAGGCGTGGTCACGAGTGGAGTTGAGGTGTTGGTAGACTGCTGATTGAGTTGTAGACCTCCTGCTTTTCATTTAAAGTTAGTTTTTTTATATTGGCAACGGGAAATATTTTCTGCATCTTAATTTTGATGATATAGCGATGCTGCCCTCTATTAATGAAAAAGTGAATTATAT
Source organism: Stegodyphus dumicola (assembly GCF_044657685.1). NCBI lineage: Eukaryota > Metazoa > Arthropoda > Arachnida > Araneae > Eresidae > Stegodyphus > Stegodyphus dumicola. The sequence goes on along the minus strand of NC_140768.1, from coordinate 80,696,018 downwards.
GTTTTAGATATATATTTTTTAAGTCTGGTGTTAAAATTATTCAATGCGCGACTCTGAAAACAATGTAAAAGAAACAAATATAAAAAAGACTTTCCTTTAATGATAGTTCATCATGTCATGAAAATGAAACTACAAGATAATTTGTTTTTGTTACTCAATTTTATTCTGATACTTTTATCTTTTCTAGTTTTCCATGAAACTTTAACTTATTTCTTAGGTTTTCTGTTCATAATAACATAATCATTTACTGTCATATTTTTTTAATACTTAACGTTTCTAATTTGTAATATTTTATTTAATTTCCACATACTATTTTTTTTTCCCACCTTTCATAAATTTCAGCATACTCTGATTTTTAACTTATAGGTTATATTTCACAAACGTTCCCGCACGTGCTGTTTATTTGTTACATTACTTAATTTTAGATGCAATTTCACACTTTTTTAACGTTATAATGTTCAATATATTCTGAATTTTAACTTCATTTACTTTTTTTAAACCATTCTAGTATTCTATACACACTTTAACTTAGTGGTATGAAATTGTATTTAAAAAGAAACGTTTATTTTTCATGATCTTAGTTCTTTGACTAAATTTCCTACAGAATTTCTAATTTCTTTCACATGTTCAACAATATTTTCCTTATATTACCGAATATTTTTTTAAAAACTTAAGTCTATAACTGTTAATTGCTTTTTTTACGTTCACGATTTCCCTTCTGTGTTTATATTTCTTAATTCTAGTTTAACTTATTTATTATAATGTTTTTATTTCTGTCTCATCACTCGTAATTCCAACATTTTATCCCTTTTTATTCATTTTAACGATATGGATTGTTTTCATTTACTCCATATTCAAATATTTCCTTACAATTTTTATAATACTCGTTTTATTCCTCGATCATAATAGATCATCTACAGATTTTACTCAGAAATTTCCATTCACAACTTTACAGTTTAATACCATTTATATCTAAATGTATTTCTTTCTCATATAGTTTTATGGTCTTAAAAGTTTCTAACATCATATTTAGTTTTAAATCCCGATTACCTTTAAGTTTGTTGATAATTTTCATTTCTAATTTTACAACCACGTTCAGTGTTTCATCCACACATACCAAAATATTTCTTACATTTTCTGATATTTAGTCTATGTCATATTTCAGTACTTCAAATGAATTTACACTGCTCACACTATTATTTTTTCATATTTTAGAGACACTAACTATACTAATTTTACTATTTTTCCTGCACTAATTGCATCTATGTCAGCACTCATGATAAACTAGCAATTGTTTTGCATCACATGCATAAAGAAATTCTTAAAACCAACTTTTTCAATATCGTACTCAAATTACTGTTTTCCAGATAGGAATTACCAGTATTCTTTGGTTTTACTCTGTTACATCTTTTTAAATTTTAACATCTTACTTTTAATTCTAACATACATCTTTTAAACAGTTTTTTCTTTTAATGATAGCCTTACCTTATTTGTTCAAATTAATTCTTTCATTCACCTTCTTTACTACATTTCAGTACCTTCATAATTCACTATGCAAACGCAATGTCTTTCACTGACATTCTGTTTAATAATACCACAAGTTTCCTTAATTGACAAAAAGCGAATTATTTCTCATTTCAAAATAGAACTACTATATTTTTGCACAAACATTTCCTTTATCCATTCAAGCCACCCCTTAACCTGTAACTGACGTAGCGATAGGAAAGGAGATTCTTATCATATGCTCTTTCGACATTTGAGGTTTCTAGAACTTCTTTGACAGGTATATCAATACCATCAGAAAATATACTTAACACTTTTACCCAGTTTAAAGGCAACATACTGTTATAAGAATGGTTTTAGTTAAATTTATAACACAAATAAACGCATTTTGTGCTAAATAGGCATAAACATTTAGATTCAGAATATTTCTTTTTAATCCGATGTAAGACTTGAATTTCATTCATGATACGGATTGTCTCTTGATTTTCTTTTTGTTTACCTTACACTAATAGAAAATTTTTATTTTACAAGTTCAGCTTTTAATGAAATAGAAATAAAAACTACGATACACCTGCTGTTTTTAAGAAAAGGAACTTTGATATATTTCTGGAAATGTAAATGCTTTTAGAGTTTTCTTTCAATAACGTTGATTTTCATTACTTTACTAACTTCAATAATTCTCTTATTAGCTAATATGAATGAAAGAAGATTGTCAAAAATGTGACACAGTATAATTCTTACGAACATATGTACCTTTACCAGCATACAGATATTACCGATTGAAATGAAGAAAGATACAGATATTTTACTCCAATCTACACTAAATTAAAAAAACATATTTAAACTTTCATACATTCCAAAGAATAAACGAAAACTCAATAGATATTGTCATGTTTGTATATATGAGATAAAAGTTTTATGAATAGTATTTAAAGTAATGCTTAGAACTTCATAAAAGCGAACATTCACTATGTTAATACACATATCATCAGTTATTTACATTAATCAATGTAATATTAATCATTACATGTACTATATGCATATATATTTAAAGTTTAATTGTCTTACAATTGAATAATTAACTATTGAGAGAAAGAGGTTCATATCTTACACTATTTAATTCACATGGAACAAATTTTTCCATCAACCACATTGAACCAAGTTTATTAAATTCGCCAAAGCTCTTTTATTTCTGCATTTTCACACTCACGACACATTTTAAATGTAACTGTTGATTACCATTTCAAACACCGATATCATAACTCAGTGTAACTACATCATAACTCATTTTTTCCCTACTAACTACAATTTTATATATTCAAGAAGTACATCTAAGACATGATCATTTTCTATGTTCTAGCAAATCGATTCAATTGCGAACATACTATTAAGACTTGCGATTTTAGAAGACTTGCATGTATTAACGATGTCAACGTTTCTTCGTTTTTATAAGATTCACATCAAATCATGTCGCATTCGAATGTGGTGTAAGAGATCACTTTTTCTTTTAAACACTTGTAAACAATGGATGCAATTTATAAGAAGAGAAGTATCATGCTGTTTCAAAAAATTATCATCAGCATATTTCTGTTTCTTTTGACACCGGCAAAATTAAAAAAAAAAAAAGGTTCGTGAGATTTTCTTCAAATTCTGTTTTACTTGAAAAAATGTCCGAACATTCAATACGATGTAAAGATTCATATTGTTTTAAATTCTTATGCTCACTAAATATTTTTTATCACGATTTACTCTTAAAAGTAACTTTATAAGTTTTCATATCCTTTTTACATGAAAAGAACTTGTGATTATTCACTACAAAATTCTAAGACGAGAAGCTTCGCGTCTTTTCAAACTACAAACTTAAATTTCTTAGGACATACACTACATCTGATGTTTCTTTCATGAGATTTCAAATATCTCTTCAGATTACTCGTATTCAAGAAACCTTACAAATATATCAAATAAGTTCAGCGAATAATCGCTTCATAAAATCTTAAATTTTCAACACGAGTGAATCACTTGAAGCATATACTGCACTGTAAACATACAATACTTAAAAAAATTGTTATAAAAAATAAAAATACATTCATTTCACCAAGAAGCTTTTCTATTTAAATACATTTATTTATTTCCAAAGAACAAGTTTCTGTATTATACATAAAATATACTTAGGATTTTCTTTCATTAGTTAATATCAAATTAACAACAATATCCATTTACTGATATTTGATATACATGTTTGCTTTAAAATTAAAACTAAAATTTCAATATATTTCTATTAAAAAAAACATAAGGAAAAAAAATACTCATAACATCAACCAAAGACAGAAATTTAAATAGAATAGCTGTACTTATATTAGTGCATTTTTATAATCTTCATAACATTTCGATTCAAAAAACCTATTACAAAATAAATGAAACATTTTTTTCTGCCTTAAAGAATCTCTTATATTTTTAAAATTAATACATAAAAATATATCTTCCCCAATATATTTAATTCTATCCTCAACACTTATTATAATGCAATCATGTCTTGTTTGTGAAGGATGATTTACAATACAACCTTCGCATTTAAATAGTTTTTTAATCACTGAATTTAATTCAGTTTTGATAGAGTTTATGAGTTCTTTAAAAAGTTCATCATCATCACTTACCATATCCGAACAATTGTTTTTACATTTGATTTGCAACGGTAAAATAATTTCAAAAATACTTTTATATAAAGTATTAGATACATCAGGAATAATTTCTTTCAATTTTTTTAAAATATCACAGTTTACTTTTAGGTATGTAGGTTTTAGTTTAAAAGAATTTTCATCTTGTTTAAAAACTTGTTGAAAAATACACTCACCTTCTTTGTTGAAAACTACCAACTCATTATTGCAAATGATGCTGGCAGTCGTATAGACAAGATTAAATTCATATATTTTTGAGGAAAATTCTTGCCATGTTGCAGGAGTTATAACAACACCGCGTGTAGTAGGGTATAATATTTTATTTTGTTCCACACATTCACGTAGATGAATGTTCATTCTGTTTTCAAACTGATTTATGAACACAAAATATCCCCAACCAAGAGTCCACTGTGCAATCAACTTCGAACTTTCTTTTTTCTGTTCTCGATTATTCGGCATGAAGATATTTTCAGGAACAGACTTCACATAGTGGGCAAACCAGTCATCCTCTGGAAGTTCATCCTCATTATCTTCCAAGCGTCATTTTTTAATTTTCGAAATTTTTATGTTTCGGAATGTGATACTAATTCTAGGATCTTTAACGTCAGGTTGGGAGGGTATTCCGTGCATCCAAAATTGATTCGTTGGGGGTTTCATTACAAGGAGAGTTCCATGAGTTAAGTCCACGCTTCGAGATGTGAAATTTCGCCTGGTAAATACCATTTGACGTTTTGCACCTAAACTGATGATAGGTATATCACTTTCAGGTTCGAGACAAGTTTCATTGTCTTTATGCGTTGAAATTTTCGCCACTCCGTCAGGATAATAGTTCAATAAAGCAAAATTATATTTTTTGCCAGTTATCGTTTCAACATAATCTTTTACATTTAGAAGAGTTTGAGTCCATGGTTCTGCACAAACGCTTGTTCCAGAGAATTCGTAACTAAGTCCTTCATCACCAAAACCGAGTACTTTTCTTCGTGGAACATACTGAGTCCCATTAATTTCAAAACTAATATTTTTAAAATCATAATTTGATAGATCATCTAGCAAAATATCAGCTTCATTTCGTGAATAAAATTCTTCGTATAATTCCACATTTAACTCTGTATCACATATATTCCTCATATTCGCTTCTGAATCTAACGACAATTCTGAATGATATAGAAATACGTAGCATTCTTAAATAGCAAAAATTATCTAAAACATACATTAACGAAATGATTTCATCAACACTTATCGTAATACATTCTTGTCATGTCTTGTTTGTGAAGCCAGTCTTTCCGGCGTCATATGTGTAAAAATAATCATGATAGGATAGTGGGAAAGAGTTATAGTGTCCTAATGTTGTTATTCTGAACCTCGATATTACATATGTGCATAAGGAGAATCTTAAAAGCATCATCCACTATCATGATAGAGTGATGGAAAATTTCTAAAACTCTGATAATCATACGCGGAAGAATGTATTATCTTAAGGTTGTTGTTGCTATTCCAAGTTTGACAATACATACAGAAGTGAAGGAAGACCCTTGATAAGTGCTGCACGTTATCATGATAACGTGAAGTCTACAACGCTTATCAAGGATCTTCCTTCACTTCTGTATGTACTGTCAAATTTGGAATAGCAACAATAACCTTAAGATAATACATTCTTTCGCGTATGATTATCAGAGTTTTAGAAATTTTCCATCACTCTATCATGATAGTGGATGATGCTTTTAAAATACTCCTTATGCATATATGTAATATCGATGTTCAGAATAACAACATTAGGACACTATAAATCTTTCCCACTATCCTATCATGATTATTTTTACACATATGACGCCGGAAAGACTGGCTTCACAAACAAGACATGACAAGAATGTATTACGATAAGTGTTGATGAAATCATTTCGTTAATGTATGTTTTAGATGATTTTTGCTATTTAAGAATGCTACGTATTTCTATATCATTCAGAATTGTCGTTAGATTCAGAAGCGAATATGAGGAATATATGTGATACAGAGTTAAATGTGGAATTATACGAAGAATTTTATTCACGAAATGAAGCTGATATTTTGCTAGATGATCTATCAAATTATGATTTTAAAAATATTAGTTTTGAAATTAATGGGACTCAGTATGTTCCACGAAGAAAAGTACTCGGTTTTGGTGATGAAGGACTTAGTTACGAATTCTCTGGAACAAGCGTTTGTGCAGAACCATGGACTCAAACTCTTCTAAATGTAAAAGATTATGTTGAAACGATAACTGGCAAAAAATATAATTTTGCTTTATTGAACTATTATCCTGACGGAGTGGCGAAAATTTCAACGCATAAAGACAATGAAACTTGTCTCGAACCTGAAAGTGATATACCTATCATCAGTTTAGGTGCAAAACGTCAAATGGTATTTACCAGGCGAAATTTCACATCTCGAAGCGTGGACTTAACTCATGGAACTCTCCTTGTAATGAAACCCCCAACGAATCAATTTTGGATGCACGGAATACCCTCTCAACCTGACGTTAAAGATCCTAGAATTAGTATCACATTCCGAAACATAAAAATTTCGAAAATTAAAAAACGACGCTTGGAAGATAATGAGGATGAACTTCCAGAGGATGACTGGTTTGCCCACTATGTGAAGTCTGTTCCTGAAAATATCTTCATGCCGAATAATCGAGAACAGAAAAAAGAAAGTTCGAAGTTGATTGCACAGTGGACTCTTGGTTGGGGATATTTTGTGTTCATAAATCAGTTTGAAAACAGAATGAACATTCATCTACGTGAATGTGTGGAACAAAATAAAATATTATACCCTACTACACGCGGTGTTGTTATAACTCCTGCAACATGGCAAGAATTTTCCTCAAAAATATATGAATTTAATCTTGTCTATACGACTGCCAGCATCATTTGCAATAATGAGTTGGTAGTTTTCAACAAAGAAGGTGAGTGTATTTTTCAACAAGTTTTTAAACAAGATGAAAATTCTTTTAAACTAAAACCTACATACCTAAAAGTAAACTGTGATATTTTAAAAAAATTGAAAGAAATTATTCCTGATGTATCTAATACTTTATATAAAAGTATTTTTGAAATTATTTTACCGTTGCAAATCAAATGTAAAAACAATTGTTCGGATATGGTAAGTGATGATGATGAACGTTTTAAAGAACTCATAAACTCTATCAAAACTGAATTAAATTCAGTGATTAAAAAACTATTTAAATGCGAAGGTTGTATTGTAAATCATCCTTCACAAACAAGACATGATTGCATTATAATAAGTGTTGAGGATAGAATTAAATATACTGGGGAAGATATATTTTTATGTATTAATTTTAAAAATATAAGAGATTCTTTAAGGCAGAAAAAAATGTTTCATTTATTTTGGAATAGGTTTTTTGAATCGAAATGTTATGAAGATTATAAAAATGCACTAATATAAGTACAGCTATTCTATTTAAATTTCTGTCTTTGGTTGATGTTATGAGTATTTTTTTTCCTTATGTTTTTTTTAATAGAAATATATTGAAATTTTAGTTTTAATTTTAAAGCAAACATGTATATCAAATATCAGTAAATGGATATTGTTGTTAATTTGATATTAACTAATGAAAGAAAATCCTAAGTATATTTTATGTATAATACAGAAACTTGTTCTTTGGAAATAAATAAATGTATTTAAATAGAAAAGCTTCTTGGTGAAATGAATGTATTTTTATTTTTTATAACAATTTTTTTAAGTATTGTATGTTTACAGTGCAGTATATGCTTCAAGTGATTCACTCGTGTTGAAAATTTAAGATTTTATGAAGCGATTATTCGCTGAACTTATTTGATATATTTGTAAGGTTTCTTGAATACGAGTAATCTGAAGAGATATTTGAAATCTCATGAAAGAAACATCAGATGTAGTGTATGTCCTAAGAAATTTAAGTTTGTAGTTTGAAAAGACGCGAAGCTTCTCGTCTTAGAATTTTGTAGTGAATAATCACAAGTTCTTTTCATGTAAAAAGGATATGAAAACTTATAAAGTTACTTTTAAGAGTAAATCGTGATAAAAAATATTTAGTGAGCATAAGAATTTAAAACAATATGAATCTTTACATCGTATTGAATGTTCGGACATTTTTTCAAGTAAAACAGAATTTGAAGAAAATCTCACGAACCTTTTTTTTTTTTTAATTTTGCCGGTGTCAAAAGAAACAGAAATATGCTGATGATAATTTTTTGAAACAGCATGATACTTCTCTTCTTATAAATTGCATCCATTGTTTACAAGTGTTTAAAAGAAAAAGTGATCTCTTACACCACATTCGAATGCGACATGATTTGATGTGAATCTTATAAAAACGAAGAAACGTTGACATCGTTAATACATGCAAGTCTTCTAAAATCGCAAGTCTTAATAGTATGTTCGCAATTGAATCGATTTGCTAGAACATAGAAAATGATCATGTCTTAGATGTACTTCTTGAATATATAAAATTGTAGTTAGTAGGGAAAAAATGAGTTATGATGTAGTTACACTGAGTTATGATATCGGTGTTTGAAATGGTAATCAACAGTTACATTTAAAATGTGTCGTGAGTGTGAAAATGCAGAAATAAAAGAGCTTTGGCGAATTTAATAAACTTGGTTCAATGTGGTTGATGGAAAAATTTGTTCCATGTGAATTAAATAGTGTAAGATATGAACCTCTTTCTCTCAATAGTTAATTATTCAATTGTAAGACAATTAAACTTTAAATATATATGCATATAGTACATGTAATGATTAATATTACATTGATTAATGTAAATAACTGATGATATGTGTATTAACATAGTGAATGTTCGCTTTTATGAAGTTCTAAGCATTACTTTAAATACTATTCATAAAACTTTTATCTCATATATACAAACATGACAATATCTATTGAGTTTTCGTTTATTCTTTGGAATGTATGAAAGTTTAAATATGTTTTTTTTAATTTAGTGTAGATTGGAGTAAAATATCTGTATCTTTCTTCATTTCAATCGGTAATATCTGTATGCTGGTAAAGGTACATATGTTCGTAAGAATTATACTGTGTCACATTTTTGACAATCTTCTTTCATTCATATTAGCTAATAAGAGAATTATTGAAGTTAGTAAAGTAATGAAAATCAACGTTATTGAAAGAAAACTCTAAAAGCATTTACATTTCCAGAAATATATCAAAGTTCCTTTTCTTAAAAACAGCAGGTGTATCGTAGTTTTTATTTCTATTTCATTAAAAGCTGAACTTGTAAAATAAAAATTTTCTATTAGTGTAAGGTAAACAAAAAGAAAATCAAGAGACAATCCGTATCATGAATGAAATTCAAGTCTTACATCGGATTAAAAAGAAATATTCTGAATCTAAATGTTTATGCCTATTTAGCACAAAATGCGTTTATTTGTGTTATAAATTTAACTAAAACCATTCTTATAACAGTATGTTGCCTTTAAACTGGGTAAAAGTGTTAAGTATATTTTCTGATGGTATTGATATACCTGTCAAAGAAGTTCTAGAAACCTCAAATGTCGAAAGAGCATATGATAAGAATCTCCTTTCCTATCGCTACGTCAGTTACAGGTTAAGGGGTGGCTTGAATGGATAAAGGAAATGTTTGTGCAAAAATATAGTAGTTCTATTTTGAAATGAGAAATAATTCGCTTTTTGTCAATTAAGGAAACTTGTGGTATTATTAAACAGAATGTCAGTGAAAGACATTGCGTTTGCATAGTGAATTATGAAGGTACTGAAATGTAGTAAAGAAGGTGAATGAAAGAATTAATTTGAACAAATAAGGTAAGGCTATCATTAAAAGAAAAAACTGTTTAAAAGATGTATGTTAGAATTAAAAGTAAGATGTTAAAATTTAAAAAGATGTAACAGAGTAAAACCAAAGAATACTGGTAATTCCTATCTGGAAAACAGTAATTTGAGTACGATATTGAAAAAGTTGGTTTTAAGAATTTCTTTATGCATGTGATGCAAAACAATTGCTAGTTTATCATGAGTGCTGACATAGATGCAATTAGTGCAGGAAAAATAGTAAAATTAGTATAGTTAGTGTCTCTAAAATATGAAAAAATAATAGTGTGAGCAGTGTAAATTCATTTGAAGTACTGAAATATGACATAGACTAAATATCAGAAAATGTAAGAAATATTTTGGTATGTGTGGATGAAACACTGAACGTGGTTGTAAAATTAGAAATGAAAATTATCAACAAACTTAAAGGTAATCGGGATTTAAAACTAAATATGATGTTAGAAACTTTTAAGACCATAAAACTATATGAGAAAGAAATACATTTAGATATAAATGGTATTAAACTGTAAAGTTGTGAATGGAAATTTCTGAGTAAAATCTGTAGATGATCTATTATGATCGAGGAATAAAACGAGTATTATAAAAATTGTAAGGAAATATTTGAATATGGAGTAAATGAAAACAATCCATATCGTTAAAATGAATAAAAAGGGATAAAATGTTGGAATTACGAGTGATGAGACAGAAATAAAAACATTATAATAAATAAGTTAAACTAGAATTAAGAAATATAAACACAGAAGGGAAATCGTGAACGTAAAAAAAGCAATTAACAGTTATAGACTTAAGTTTTTAAAAAAATATTCGGTAATATAAGGAAAATATTGTTGAACATGTGAAAGAAATTAGAAATTCTGTAGGAAATTTAGTCAAAGAACTAAGATCATGAAAAATAAACGTTTCTTTTTAAATACAATTTCATACCACTAAGTTAAAGTGTGTATAGAATACTAGAATGGTTTAAAAAAAGTAAATGAAGTTAAAATTCAGAATATATTGAACATTATAACGTTAAAAAAGTGTGAAATTGCATCTAAAATTAAGTAATGTAACAAATAAACAGCACGTGCGGGAACGTTTGTGAAATATAACCTATAAGTTAAAAATCAGAGTATGCTGAAATTTATGAAAGGTGGGAAAAAAAAATAGTATGTGGAAATTAAATAAAATATTACAAATTAGAAACGTTAAGTATTAAAAAAATATGACAGTAAATGATTATGTTATTATGAACAGAAAACCTAAGAAATAAGTTAAAGTTTCATGGAAAACTAGAAAGGATAAAAGTATCAGAATAAAATTGAGTAACAAAAACAAATTATCTTGTAGTTTCATTTTCATGACATGATGAACTATCATTAAAGGAAAGTCTTTTTTATATTTGTTTCTTTTACATTGTTTTCAGAGTCGCGCATTGAATAATTTTAACACCAGACTTAAAAAATATATATCTAAAACATATAATTCACTTTTTCATTAATAGAGGGCAGCATCGCTATATCATCAAAATTAAGATGCAGAAAATATTTCCCGTTGCCAATATAAAAAAACTAACTTTAAATGAAAAGCAGGAGGTCTACAACTCAATCAGCAGTCTACCAACACCTCAACTCCACTCGTGACCACGCCTCCTAGTGTGATGACGTTGCCTTTGGCCCCGGCCTCTGTGTGACGTCATTGGCCACGCCCACACCGCACACCGCGTGTCGCAGAACCCCCATTTTCTATCTACTTATGATAATAGTAATAAACTAAAAATTTTTTAATGAAAAATTGATAATGCATAATGGCTCCTTAAAATTTTAATTTGCTATCCTACTATTAATGGAACTAATTTATCACTATAATCAAAATGACTCAGATTTTCTTTCTTTAACTGATGTCAAAAATACGATGATTATTTCAAAATCCCTGTGGATGATTTAATTGTTCTCAAAATTTTCTATACATTTATTAAATGGTTCAGATTAATGTTTTTGTTATCATTATTTCAAACGACTTTTTAAATCTTCGGGAAAAATGTTTAAATCTTCATCCAACAAAATTATATTTTTAGATAGATTTTTATGGAATAAAAAATTCTGTAAGATAATATTCATTCACACAAGATATTAACTTAGTATTTGCTCATTACTTTACAAGTATTCGATGAAGCCTTTTAGTGTAACATACAGGTTACATAAGGAACCATTTCATTTTAACGTAATATTCCATAATCATATATTTTATTTCAAAAAATATCATATTTTGGAAATATTGGATATTGCAATGGATTTCGACTCTTTATTCCAATACACAGAATATAGAAACAAAAATAGGTTTATTTTTATTTGAAAACTATCCAAAGGAAAATAAAATAAAAAAATAGGTAAAATTTATATTATTGTTATTTTTAATTATTCATAGTTGTGAAGGTGCAGTCCTCTTCTTCTTAGGATTCAAAGCATGGCTCCTAAATAAAGAAAAAGTCACATTCGTTAGAAGTACATAACATATTCTAAATTTGTTATGTGACATTTTAATTTAGAATCTCTTCATAATAATTGCATGCACTTGCACATATTCCAAATGATTTAAATCTTTTTTTAAATTAAATAATTAAATTGCAAACAAGATTCCTTTTGGTCCTTTCATGAAATCATAAATTGCATGTATCATCCATTTTTGAAGCAAAAACAGTACAAATTTAAATAATTCATTTTGCAGAAAATAATTTGAGGTTTATTAGATATTTACTATATTTATTTGTAATATAAAATAAATCTGTAAAGTAGTTTTAATAATGATCAGATTTTTTTTAAGATTAATTTCTCTAGAAATTGAAATGTATTAAGGTAGCACTTCTCAATCTGTGGATCATACAGCTTGCCCTCATGGTCCTCCGAAGTTTCCAAAGGAGACAAAAAAAATTTAGTTGAATAATCTCAGAGTTTAAAAAGTTACATATGACAATCATCTATCACCTTTTCTCGTAAGATAGACATTTTATGAAATTTATTATTGGTTACCCTACTTACAGACTTCCCACTCAGTCTTAGCAGTAAAAGATGGATTTAAAGCACTATAACTGTGGTACTTACCACCATATATCCAAATATACTATCATATATCCACTAAGACTGTGGTCTTACCATCATATATCCAAATATAGAAGAGCCATGCAAGAATTAGAAATCATCCTTCTCATTAATAATCTTGAAATATTAGAAATATAACTTTTCTTCAATGGACTTAATTATGAAATATAACGGATTTTAATTATATATTAAAATATAAGTGTACTAGTAGTAATATATGCTAAAAAATTGCTTTCGAAGGGAACAGCAGCAAGGTGATTCACAAATTATGATAATTCACATAATCTCTATTCGAAAAAAAGTTTGAGAAACGCTGAAACAGGAGAATAATTAAATTATGGTTAATACTGGTAATTTCAGCCATATGCTTTAAGCTTGATGATCAACATTAAAAAATTCTCAGAAAGTGTTAGATCAAAAACTACTTTTCCACATAATATGAACTTATACGTAACAGCATTTAATACTTAGCTCACTGGCAAAATATACAAAATTTTGAAATGCAAGTATATATATATAAGGCCAATAATATAGTTATCAACAATTAATGCATGAACTTCAATACTTACACAATTAACAAACACATGAACAATGATGTTACATGCATTCATCCTCTGAATTAACTAGTCAGTTTGGGTATTTTCTATCTTAGATGTCGCAAAAATTGATCATGGATTTAATATTTTAAATGTTCCTCTCATAGACATTTTAATACTTGTATTTTTTACATAGAGTGTCATCTTTAGTTTTACAGATATTCATTTGTTCACTTATTACGATTAAGTTTTACAGACAGAACAGATGATATCTTGTAGGGTTTATATTTATTTTAACTAACATTTATTTTAAGTTTAAACTATCTTTCCTGTCAAGCCTTACTTTTCCCTGGAACTGCCAATGCCAGAATATGTAAATTTGAGTAGAACGCGCAAGCATTCAAATTATCAGCGGAAGTAGTATGATTTAAATAGAAGGAAACGGGTTCGGTGAGAGAGTTATTCTTACTTCGCGAGCGCGGAGGTAGAAATCGAGAATTAAAGAACCCCGCGTTGCGGCCTATGTGCTTGGCGGGAAGTAGTTGCAATTGTTCCAGTGAGCTTCAAGTCTGCTGAATTAGCTGCGGCTTTTGTAAAACGCGGTGAGTTAGTTATTTTAGAGAGCCTCGTAGTTAGAATCTTGTCTTTATTTTCTTTTCAGGTTATTATTTTATTTTGACTGCCTAGTTGGCAAAGTTTGTAAGCGTCAAGAGGACGCAATTGTAAATTAGTACGTTGAATAAAAAGGGACTTAAACCCTTTATAAGACTCTGTGGTTTATACAAGCTTTCACAGTCACCTCTTGGTTGCGTGCTAGTTAGAGGCGCGCAACGTTATAACCTGATTACATTAAGTGGTATTTAAGACAGAAACTTACTTACTGGTACTTAACACAGTTGCTAGAAAAATATTACATAGTGAAAGACAGGGTACAAAGTCAGAATCTGAAAACTTATTGACTTACACTAAGCTATTTAATGCTTGAAATATTTATGATTAGATAATATCTTTTACATCATCAATATCTAACAGTGATATGATATACTTTAAGTACACAGTAAAACCACTCTATAACTTTTCCATAATTTTGTACAATTTTGATATTTAATGGAGGTGGTTACTTCACAAAGCATGATTCTCAGTGATAATTAATATCAATGTTTGTATCACCAGAATACTTGACATAATCACTTAAAGAGGTATAGTTGCTAAGGAAGGTTTTTCTATACTTCAAACAATGGTTTACATATTTTAAAAAGTATATTTTTCTGACACTGTTATTTAAAAAGTGTATAACTCCTTCTACTCTTAAGCATAAAAATTTGAAATTTTTATGCTTAAGAGACATTTATTTAGTTGTAACTTACAGGAAGATATCTTAAATGCCTAAAATGTTTTAATTTATGAAAAACAGCAGTTAGAGTATATTGAAGGGTGCTCCCTGTATTATCAAGGGAGCGCAAGTTTGTGCAATTCTCTGATGTTTTCTTAAGTGAAAATAGGTCGATGTGTACATGGATAAAGTCAAGGGAGTGCGCGATGCCAAGTTTGTACAATTCACAGATTTTTTTTAAGTGAAAATAGGTCGATGTGTACATGGATACCGAGTATGTGCAATCTGTCTTCGTGTAGCGGCGGTTTTTGGCACACAAATCGTCGCTACACAAGCCAAAATAACATGGTCAAAGAATTGCACAAACTCGGTATCCATGTACTGCCAAAAATCGCCAAATTTTGCCAAGGGGCACCCATAAATATGCTTTTACCAAAACAAGCTTTAAGGCATACTGTCAATTACATTTTAAATTCCAGTGATTTTTCAACACTAGTTCAAATACTCTAAGCATATGTTTGCATAAGTTACATAACTTTTGCATCAGCAAAATTTATAACTTAGCAGATATGAACTATGAAAAAAAATATTTGAGTTTACCTTGACCCTTGGATTTACTAAATCTATGACACTTTTAACGCCAAAGAAATTCGATGACCGAAAATACGCGATGATTTATTTAATCTGGTTTTAAAATGGGTCATTTTAAGTTTGGCTATATCAACAACATATTACTCAGTATTGTTGGATAGTGAATTTGTAATTCTTTTTCATTCTTGAAATATATACACATGACAGAATTGGAATAAAAATTTTAGGTTTTTCAGATGAACTCATAGATTGAACTAATTTGTTGAATTTTATCAAGTAGTTCTTAAAAATACAACCAACGATTAATTAAAACCAACTGCAATTCAAATGGATACTCTTTGTCAAAAAGGAGCAGTAGAACTTATTTTAAACATTCAGCAATAAATAGTTTTCTGAATATATTTTTTAGCGTAACGGCAGTTTCAAACATAATAAAGAGAACAACATTCATTCTAATGAGGATAATTTTGAAAATAATTCACATTAAAATATATCTCAAAGAGATTTTTAAATGAAAAGATGACACAAAAGAATTATTCTCAAAAAATACATGTTATCTCAGATATAGAAGAAATTTGGCATTGAGCTGAGTATTGAAATTAATATATGCAACTGATGTATCATTACTAATATTTCCATGATTTGATATTGAATGCTATAACTATTAAATATTAGCAAATGCATTTTATAATGAACTTTGCACCAAAATTTATAGTAAATTTATATGTAAATTTACATTGTAAGTACTAGAATGAATGTTGTACCATTTTATTAATATTTTACTTTTCAACAAGCAAAAGGAAAAAATAGAATTTTTTTTCTTTAATGTTCCTAGTATGTTACATCATAGTTAAAAATATGTCAAAGTCACGGCATTTCGATTGCCTTTTGTAAATGTTGGTTATAATGTAACTTAATAGATGCTTTATAAGTTGGTAAAGACTGTCCTGGATTAAAACTATCTTTAACACAAAAAATAATATACATTGAATACTTTTACAAATATGTAATTGCTATCCGACTATATAATCTTTTAAGGCGAACTTATCGCATGTATTAATGAAATGATATTCCATTTTTAATGTATGTTAAGTTATTTTGTCGAATTTTTTAAATATATTACATTTATTTTTTCTTTTTCGTTGAGATTAATAATAACATACATAGTGTAATAATGCTCTGAAAAATATTCTAAAGCAGTTCACGCTGGGATTAATGATAACATGTATGGAATAATAATGTTACATCTGTCAACAAAATGAAAAATATGAATATTCTAACGCGATATGTTTTAAAAGATACATAAATATTTAACATGAGAAATTATTAGACTATAGATAGAACATTAATATTAAGCTTATTTGTTTTTAAACTAACATATTAACAAATTTGTTTCTGTTTATAAATATGGGCAGTTTAACTGCAGACACCTGCAGATGTAACGAATAAAAGTTGTTATTTTACTAAATAGAACACAAGCTCTGTGATTTGAACTCTAACAATAATTCAACACAGGTTTATTTAGGAGCATTAGAATTATAAGCTAAACATTAAAAGAATTTAATTATAGATAGTGTAAAGAACATAACAAATACATTACATAAAATTAGTAAAATACACGTCAAGCACTATTTCGAACTTACCTCGACCATAGCAAAAATAATGGCTAACATGGCGGCTATCGTTGAACTCTCCCGCTAAGACGCTGTTTTTCCACCTTCTTCCTGATTGGTTCTTCTCTCTCAGCCGTTTTAAGCCACGTGATCACACGCTACGGACAAAATCCAAGCAAAACTTCTTGAAAAACTCCTGTAGAGTTTACAGTTTCGTTTGGTTCTGTGTTCGTTACAGGTATTTCCTTCGTAAGTGTTCGCATTTCTGTAACTATACAAGACTTTTGTCTGTAAACTTCGAGGTTTTTTTTTACAGTGTACGAAGATTTTGTGGGACGCCATAAAAATTGTGCAAATCCGACAAACGCGTAAGTGAAACCAGTTTGTGATGTTTGACAATTTCTTCAATTGTACTGTAATTATACTTTTGGAGTTTTACGTCATTAACTTTAATTTCTAAACTAAAACTAAAGTGTTTATTATAAAAAAAAAAAATGCTTCGAAACGTTTTCGTTTTTAATTTGTCTATATTCTAAACGTAGGGACTTTAGGTAAATATGAATTTCCTACTGGGAAAAATAAGGTTATAAACTTGAGTTTTAAGAAGTAAGTTGCCGCTTTCTGTATAAAGGCACAGCTATTCACCTGATAGAAAGTCTAAAACTTTATCTACATATTTTCAGATACATTGTGTAAAAATATTTGGTAATTGTAAGATTATTATAGTAAGTTAAAGAAATATCAAAACTGCGAAAATTTTTGTTGATCCCCTACTGCAGGCCCCGCAACCCCAATTGGGATCACGACCCACAGTTTAAGAAACTCTGATCTAGAGCATTGAGCGTGATGAACGCTCCTTTACAATCTACGATTTTGCTTCCGAAATGCTTCTGTACTCTGCTATACGTCTCATTGTATTTCCCTAGATCTAATAAAAATTAGGAACATTAGTAAAACAAAAAAAAAAAAAATCTGATGTGTACATCACACGACTTCCTTGCACGGAATAGTAAATTATACGCATTTTTTTTTTTTTTTTTTTTCATTTCATTTAAACGTATTAAATCTACTTCGTCGATAGCGCATAAACCACAATAGAATAAGTGCACTCTTTAAAATTCACTATATTACGCAATATTTGTTTACCACAGTGATATTTGTTTACCACATCACGCAATATTTGTTTACCACAGTGACACTCTGGCGCTAGCTTCACTTAACAGCGTTATATTCGCTTCATATTATAAATCAGAATGTATATAAATTTATATCATTTGAAGAATTATCTAATCGTTGCCACATGTTCTATTCAAATACTATAATAAAACTAAAACGATGTATAAAAGAAATTAAGCAAACAACAACAAAAAAAAAAGGGGGGGAGAGGTTTCACAGATGATTCAGTATTTCTCATTCAATTAATTCAGTTCTCACATCCCGACAAGGCAAAAATACATAAAAACTCAAAATATTTATATTAAAAATTACGAGGTAAATCTTAAACACTTATTTCCTCGAATAAATTCCAGAATGGATTAACAAGATTTAATTTGCAATAATAAAAGAAGGCGTTATCTTTGTTATTGAAGCTTAGTTTCTCTAGATTGCCAACAAATCCGCTATTTTGCCAAGTTTAAAATGTAAACAAACATGTCCGCCATCGCAAAATTCATTAGGCTTAGCTGCATTTAAACAACTTTTAAATTGTTGATAACTCCACAAATATTGCATGCAGATTTACTAAAAGCATAAAAATCTTAACCGGAAGATAAGAACAACATAATTCAATTATTTTTAAAGCAAAAAATGTACAATTTACAAACATATAAGAGTAAAGAAATTGAGATCACTGAGTTAATTAACACAGTAGATATATATACATATATTTATATACGTTTGGTGCGGCCGATTGCAACCAAAATACGAGGTGCACATGTTATAGCTGTCCTATATACAAAATTTCAACGCTCTGAGGCTACTCGTTTTTGAGTTATGCGAGATACGTACGTACGTACATACAGACGCACGGAAAAATTCTCTTTAGAATTCATTTTAAATGTTTTATAATTTTTTTGGGGAGGGAAAGAGTCTTTTATTCTATCCTTAGGTACAGATGTCAAGCAAAAATATCGTTAAACTGCATTCGATAGCGGTCAAAATGGAAATTTTCTTTGAAATATGATGCTTGAAAATTTTCGCGATTACAATAGTACTTTCTTTTTACTTCGTACAAGGAAGTAAACATATGAAATAGTAAAATATAATAATTCAAATTAAACTAAACAATTTAGTAAGGTAGCAATTCTTTTTGCAGTTTTAGTTTCATAAGTAACTTACTTTTAGTTAACTACAAGGAGGAGGGGGCAAAATTCGGCCCGCGCGCCGAATGCGGCCCTTTTAATTCCTTAATTTGACCCGTTATAAAAGATATTTTACGCTCTTTCTTACCTAGTTTTATACAAAAATTACCAAAATCAGCTGTATGAATGCGCATCTGTTGTTATAGCGTATATGCGCATATATACGCGTGACTATAATTGCGGTCAATAGAAATAGTTAACTAGAGTTCATTGAATATTTTATTTTAGAAAGCATATGTATCCGCCAAAGAATATAGTTCTGTCATTTCTATATTATTTAAAGTAAATAAAAATGAAATTAAGTGCGTAAAATGCTATTTTAAATCGTAATTAATAAAAAAAATTCTATCGAGATGGAATGTCCGCCCCCCATCGCATGTAGGCAAAGTGCATGGGGCACCGTAAAAGATCATCACGCAAGTACTGTCTCACCTTAAACCTGTCGGCGTGATGCCCTAAAAAGACCTTATAAAAGTATGTGGCTATTCCTGGTTTAGTAATGAATCTCCAATTAACAGCCATGATTAATAATAGCTACATGACATTTTATTTCTACTTTTTTTCATAACGCACGCAGTTTTTTTTCCGATAGAAGAAAGTGAAGAGTGATAAGCGCACAATTATTAAAAACACCTTAATTTTTTTACAAATACGAAGCTTTGGATGAGTTTGCATATTATCCCACAACCTCAACAAACACGTTCAGCAAAGTAACTGTCTTACTAGTTACATTTAAAAGTTTAAAATCAATTAAAGAGTTTAATTTATAAATTATACTTGAGTCACAAATCAAATACCTTTTAATTAGACAACATTTTCGCTATTACAAGTTCTAAAGTTTGCCCAAATAATCTTGATTGTCGGATCCGTCCATAATTTATTTAACTTTCGCGCTTGGCAAGATGCCAAAGTAAGTTTGCTTTTGATGAATTGCGCTTTGATGCAAGATGCGAAAGTAAGTTTGCTTTTGATGAATTGCGCTTTGATGCAAGATGCGAAAGTAAGTTTGCTTTTGATGAATTGCGCTTTGATGCAAGATGCGAAGGTAAGTTTGCTTTTGATGAATTGCGCTTTGATGCATTAATCATCTAAGGAATCTAAGCGATCTATTATAATTTAATAAACTTGTAAATTTGTCAAGGTTCGTAGATATCTTCCAAAGAAGTTTGCCTTACCTTGGAATTAAAATAATTTATTACTTCAGGTGTGTCACAAATGGAAAGGCCACAGCAGAAAATTCCAACGTGACATAAGGAGTGTTGAATTATGCACTAGCGCTGTAATACAATTGGATTAACGTAAACATTATGAGCTAAACCGGCTTAAATATACGTAACATATTTCAATTAGCATATTTATTTTAAAGTAACAATAACAAACAAACAAATAATGAAGAGTTCTTTTCATATGGAAGCAAATTACGTCATAAACATTTTAACCGAGTTCTCTGTTAAAACATAAAACCGAGTTCTCTGTTAAAAGTGATAAAGATGTTATTAAATTGGTAAGTGAAAAGCAGGATCAGTTACATTACGGTTCGACCAGCGACCAGTGGTAAAATAGCTGAACATCGGTACTTTGGATTCTATCCGGATTCGAATCCTTGCTACAAAGGCATTGTTACGATTGTTAGAAAATTTCATACATTCCTACCAGCAGTGTGCGGAAATGTCACCTGAATCACTTGAATGTGCGCATTACTTATTGTTACATCATCCTCGTTATTGGCAAAGCGGATAAGAATGCTTAACACTGGTAATTTAACTCTAGTTCGTGAGAAAGGCTGGCTACATAAAATTTTCCACATATGTCAAAATGAATAACAGCTAATTTCCCTTTAGGGAATCCTCCATGAAAACAACCTTCATAAATAACTTTCTCATACTTAGTGTAAAACCGCTATCAGATCTGTTAGCTAATATATACTGCTAGTCAAAAGAAACATATCCTAAAATCTTCTCTTTAGCAAATCTCATTGATTTGCTGAAGGCCTCCCAGAGACAAGGAGACCTCCCAGAGATACATTCTATTCTTCCTCCTGTGCGAGACTGAGCATGTGCTGCAATACATTTTCCCCATTTTCTCAAATGTGAGTAAGTTCCCAGGAAACAGTACCCAGGGCAACTGTTTTGACTAGGAATCCTCCTGTTTAAACTAGTGCTGGAAGAAGCTCATTTCTGAGAAGTTTCTTCATCCGTTCGCTAGATGTAATAACCACATTTATCAACTAACCTCTTCCATTACTATCGGGTTAGAATAAAAGTAGAATTATGAAGAAAATAAATTTTATATTCCTCCCCAGGATGTTACCATTTGGGAATCTCCCTTTACCTGAATTACACTATAAGGTATTTTCCTCCTCCTTCCAGCATGCCTTTGTGGTGTAACGGTAGCACATTCGGCGCGTATTCGAGAGGTTCAGGTTCGAGTCCCGGCGAGGGCAGTGTTCATTTTTCATGTCTCCTGCATCAAAATTACCTAATGACTCTACAACACATATTCTTTCATTGATTAATTCCTTTATATTGTAAAACTGATTACTTAAAATGTCCTTAATCATTTACCAAGTAATTATTTGGAAGGCTAAATTTAGTTATTTTAAATTTTTGTGAAATGGGAAAGAAATCAGAAATGCTCTTAATAACATATTTACAATAGGTAATACGCAGTGAAATTTTCGTTGTCCATCATTCTTTTAACCGTCTGTTCCTGTTAGTGTTAAGTGTATCCATTGAAACAGTTTGGTGGATAGAATAAATATGAATAACTAAATAAAACAAAGTAAAAAATAAAAATGCATACGAAAATAAAACAATGGTAATTTAAAATAAGCCAAACTGTGCTGTATAATATGATTCTATTTCACCCAATTAGTTATTTAGAATAAAAGCCTAAAATAATGTTTTATAAAAACAGTGTTGAACTGTAAAACAAACAAACAAACAAACAAAAAAAAAAAAAAAAAAACATTTATTGTTACTATTCTAAATTGGTGTCACGAGATATCATGTTTTTTATTAGTGGTCTTCAAATAGGATTCCGCGGAGCCCTAAGGATCCATACAAGCCCTTTAGGGTTCCGTATATCAAAATCAAAATTCGAAAGAATACATTATATTAAACGCAAAAGTAAGCGTCTAAAATGACTATTTAAATGTTAAAAAATTTTTCTTATTGTTATTATTATTTAAAATAATATGAAATAGATCTATTTTTATGAGTAAAATTATGATGAAATGATGAATTGCTCTTCATTTTTTCCTTCATAAAATGCAAACAATGCTAATATATTTTCAACATTTTCTTATGGTTTAAGACGGTAAAGGTGGTCCCCCCCTCAAAAAAAGGGGGGAGAAAAAATTGCAGTCTTTATGGGAACCCCTGAATAGACAGAGATCGCAGACAACTATTTTTTACGAATATTACGAATAGTAGGCCTATATATTCATGTGATTAATTATACATTCAGTTATTGTATGTTTTTTTAATTATGTGCTGTTGTAATCTTATAAGTAGAAAAAAAAAAAATATGCACGCTGTGGACGTACTCACCTTATCAATGTTTACATTTACAGAGTTTTAGGTGTTGCCACACTTGTTTTTAATATTCGATATACTGTTTATATTTGGGATATAAATTGCTTAAGATATCGAGATTTGCTTCTCATATCTGCTCTTGTAAGAACTGTTACTGTTCCACAATTTTTTTTTTTTTTTTTTTTTTTGTGGTTCTTCTAGCATGTTTATTCCCAAAGTTTATACGAACTGTTAACTCACACAAAATATAGACTCAGTATTTTAAAACACTAGAAAATATCAAAATGTTTAATTTAATTATTCGTAATTTTGTGAGTGAGAATGACAGTAATTTGTAAAGCAGTTTAAAATGGAATCCTAAGTTTTACAATTTTTATTTTGAGAAAAAAAAGTAAGATGTCATTTTAAAATACGTAAAATTGTAAATTTCAAGATTCCAGTAACAGAACCATTTGGATGTTATAAGCTCTGTTATTATGATCTAATTTTACGGTTTGTGTGCCGTGAACTGTTTTGATGTTACTTTTGAGGTATTATGAGAAAAATGAGCTTTAAGACATGAGCTGCTTACTTTAGCTATTATTTATTGTTGCTTTAGCTATCATTTTCAAAATCAGCTGTGACATCAGCATCTTGGTTAATATGACTCAGAAAGGCGAAGCGAATGAAATGGCGAAGAAAACGAAGAGCAAAAAACGTATGTTGCGTGGACGCGCTCAGCTAATCAATATTTACGTTTACAAATAATGTTTTCGAAAATGAGAGTTATCAAAAACAATCTGAGAGACGCAGATCATTCATTGAGCAGTCAAAAAAAAATATTAGTATTTGATTGCTTTGATCTCTCAGACAGTCCAATAACGAATCTGTAAGTTCTGTAATGCCAAAAATTCTGAAATAATGATTTTTCTTGCTACGTAGTTCTGTGTAGCGCATGTTCAGTACATATTTCTATGTCTCTATAGCTGGGTTCTTTTTTTTTTTTTTTTTTTTAAGTGCCTCATTTTTATTCTGAGAGGGGGGAGGAACTTGTAGCTAGACACTATTTTAGATTTAAACATCATATTTTTACAGTATATAGTAGTAAGCATGCTAAACGAATGTAAGATGACCCATTTTTCTATTCTAATCTTCATTATATTAAGCATTATTCTAAAAATGGACCTTCGACTATCCGTATCTGGTTAAAAATGTTATCACTACGATTTAGTAATCGTGAAGATTATGTCAAATTAGAATTAATAAATTGATTCTTGAATAATTGTTTATCTGTTTGCTATTTTTTTCCCTCTCTCTCTTTTCCTTATAGATGCTATTTTTAATTTGTCTGTTTATGTTTGTTTTCGTAGTTGCTAAAAGGAAATTATTTACATTTCACTTACTTATTTGTTTGATTTTCCCTCTCTCTGTTGCACTTGTAATTTATATAATTACCAACGTTGAATTTTTCAGAGATCGTATGATGTGTACTGTTGCATCTTTTCACTTAGACTTTAAGGTCCATTAATTACATGTAGGTGTTTGAGTCATTACTTTTGGTTTACAATCAGAGATTTTTTGATTTACTAAGTTCTTTCTTTTAGAACGAATTCTATTCACTGACTTCGCACTTCGTTGCTTGCCTTTGATCCATAGAACCACTTTCCAACTTTCCGGTGAAAGAGATGAGCAGACTTTCTGGTGACGCCAGTTGCTAGTAAATCCTTTTACCATTCATCACAAATGAAAGTTTCAGCTCCTAAACTGCATTTGTCATCCACTGTCATGGGAAAATTTTCGAGTTATCTGCGAACTCGGGCGTTAGCCCACCCAGGCACAGTGGACTACAGGGTCGGCTTGCAGCTCTGAACATGTGTTTGCTGAAAGCCTCAACTACACATGGACTAACAGGTGTTGCCCCTGTTCCCATTTACAACTTTTGGGTTCACTGATATCCTACTAAGGAAAACAGGAAAAAAAGGAGGGTGTTTTTTTTTTTTTTTTTTTTTTTTTTTTTTTTTTTTTTTTTTATGTTCTTAAAAATCCAGACGCCTTTTAGGGACGGATTGTGTTCCAGCGATAAGGACTGTGAAAGTCCTTGTAGGAGGTATTGTGAACCAGGAAACTGGCCAGACAGGCGACTTTCAGGAGTGGAAAGTAGTTATTGAATAATTAGTTGGTAAATACATACTAAACTACACACTCTACAGACAAATAGAACTGCTTCATTTGTAATCAGCAGGAGAAAGACGGATTCTAATCTTCGTTAGATCGTTAACGATGACAAAGCACAAAAGGACTTAATATGTTTTCTGCGGAAAAGGGGAGGAAAAAATAAGTGAAACAGTCAGCTTTTAAAAAAGACTTTAAACAGGACCATATTAGCAGCATCATTTCAAACAAAAGCAGTTTGGAAATATGTCAAAATAAGATTTTGTAATCTAATCCATGAATGTGATGGTTAAAAAGACTGAGAGTGATCCCTAACTCTTTTGTAATAAAGTAAGTAAGTGTTGAAACAGCGAATTTTAATTCTGTGTGGCACAATGAACAGCATTTACTCCTATCTTTCGTACTTTCTAAGAAAAAAATACATCCAAAGGTAAACTGTTCTAAAAGGCAAGGTGGTGGAATAGAACTTCATCTAATTAAATTAATTGAACAGTTTTAATTAATTAAATTAATAGAATTTTTTCAAAATAAATTCATTAGTTAAATTTAAGAAAAATTCAATTGGATGAGGATCCACTAGCGGCTGAAGGGAAGCTTCAATAATACAATCAGGTGGGCGAGGGCCTACCAGCGGCCGAATGGTAAAATCGCATGTAGTCTGAAGAGACATTAATTAGGTTATTTTGATGCTGAGAGACGTCAAAAATGAACAATGCCCTCGCCGAGACGAACCTGGAACCTCTCGAATACCCGCCGGGCGTGCTGACCATTACACCACAAAGGCATGCTAAGAAGGCGGGTGAAATACCTTATATACCCCCATTTTAAAGGGTGACTGGGGATTAGGGGACCCAATCACCAAATCTTGGTGGTGAAGTATCCTCATCCACCACCTTTTTTAGTTCGGGTGCCAGTGTAGAGTCATTAAGATATTAAGATACGCGCCGAGTATGCTGGCCATTAGGCATGCTAAGGAGGCGGGAGAAATATCTTATAAGTCATTGATTCATTTAAATCGATCACCTGCGCACGAGAGTTGCAACAAATGTTTCCGTCAAGTGACATCTTTTTTGTTTTTTGTTTGTCAGAAGGCCAAATCCGCTTGATGAAAATATTACGAAGCTCGGATGAAGAGCGAGAGGGATTCTAGAAAATACAAGATATATTTCTATATGTCTGTTGACTTTTTTTTTTTTTAATCGTTCTCACCGTCCTTAAGATTTTATTGAAAATCGATTCGACTGCATTAAAAAAAAAGAGAATTAATTAAAAAACACAATGTTACGTAAAGGGTGACAACAAGTTTTATTTTACTCGGCCTCGAAAGAGCAAGCTATTCTGTTAACTCGAGTTCTACTCTGCAGATTTAACATAATATATATTTTTTAGAACAAATTATCCTTTTCTCCTCTCCCTCCACGTACAATGAATAAAATTTCTCGGAAGCTTTTTTTTTTTTTTTTAATCACTCATGTGTACCTGTACACTTCCCAGTTTTAGTTGCTAATATTATGCGTTACCTATCACTTAACTATTTTATTCTTTTTCTAAGCATTTCAAGGAATCGTCGACCCCTGACCTTGACACCAAGCCTTCAAATTTACTTCATTGTCCCTTTTCCCCAAAGGATGTCATTATCTCGGGTGCATTGACCTCTAAGTCCTGAGGGAGTGAGACAGCCGCAGGCTCTACAGTTCAAGTAGCTAGGTGCTAGACAGCCTCCCCTTCTTCGGAGCAGTTCTAATTGTCCAGTTAATAGGCTTGCACTTTTAACAATGCTAAAGTCAATTTCTTTCTTGCCTTTTCTACCCCTTGAGAAACCGTATTATACGACTATAACCGTTTAAGTGTTTTTACGACTGTTTTCAGTCGTCTCCAGCGAGGCAGTCTGCTGGTGTTCGATAAGAATAATGAGATAGAAAGTTTTTGTTTGTTCTTTATTGATGATGAAAAAGCACTATGCGAGTGCTATAAAAACAGTTTCTAAATGTATCAAAGACATTTTA
Source organism: Stegodyphus dumicola (assembly GCF_044657685.1). NCBI lineage: Eukaryota > Metazoa > Arthropoda > Arachnida > Araneae > Eresidae > Stegodyphus > Stegodyphus dumicola. Next base: position 80,668,799 of record NC_140768.1, on the reverse strand, counting down.
GAGGGCAAGGTATTTTATTTTAACAATGCTCTTTTTATAAAACATGTTATTTATATTGCAAGTGACTACATGTGTGGTATTTAATTAATATATGACAGGGTAATATTTCAGGGGTTACCACAAAGAAATTCTTCTGTTAATCTTTATTTGGCTTGCAAAATTTTTATTCGCAAAATGCATTAATTTATAATCTTTGAAATTCAGTAATTGACTTTATATTATATATTTATTTATACATTTTAAATGAGAATATTTGAGAATATTCAGTTGCTAGTATGTGAAAAAACTGAACTCCGTCTGAAACTTAACCTCTAATGTCAGAATAGAATTTCTTTTCTCCATTCCATATTTCATGCTGAGTCTTGTTAGCATTTTATTAAATTTTAATTGATAACGGTTCTTGAAATAAAAGACTCTTCGGAAATAAACAAATCCATCTTTAGAATTAATGATAATCTTTTTCAAAACTGTTTAAAAGCACAAAGATGTAAGCTATTCAGTTTTAAACATTCTGCTCATTACATTTACAAATAAAAGTCTTTGGAATATAATTCTCATGTTGCCATTCCAGCAAAGCATAACTCTTTTCCCCGTTATTCGTGGTTCGCGATCTTTATTTATTTTTTATCGTCTGCAAAAGCAGTTTGTATTTAAAATTTACAGAACTGTACTGTCAAAGAAAACAGCAGAGCTAAAATGTTCTGGAACTGAACCCAATGGATTAAATACTTTATTTTATCTAAATTAACATCATTACTTAAAAGAGTCTAGAAAAAGTAAATATGTAATTGAAGAGGGTTGTTTTACGTAATTATTCTAAGCATATAAAAGACCCATTTCTAGTTTCCGAGAACACTAAAAAATGACGCAAAAAAATCTTTAAAAGCGTAAATAACATAAGACTGATCTTTGATGTGTAAAACTGACCGAAGTAAAAGAAAAAGAAAAAAAAAAACCACAGGAACAGAAGTATCCCATATTATAATTAAAAGAAAAAATACAGTTTGATTTGGAAAATAAGTTAATTTGGTTAATTAAATTAAATGAGTAGTCAAAAGAAAAAGAACGCGCTGTAAATTGTAACATTTAGAATTTAAAAATAGTGAGACTTGTGAATGGTAACCCACTGAAGATATGTCAAAACACGAATAAGTCAGGTTAGCAGTTCTATATCACTATTATCACTGCTGTTATGGTGAAATGTACTTATTTAATTTTTTCGTGCTTTCACATATATATAACTAATTGAAATTTATTACGTAATAATCTTGAATCATGTAGTTTAGTCATATCCAGCCGACAAATTTGTCTTACTTAGTGCAGTAAATAGACTTGGCGACTTTTGGCGAGAACTATCTCTCATTCACATTCAAGCAACCCATCTATAATTGGTAGCTTTTCAAATGGCAACCATCAAACTGAGTTCTGTGCGCTCTGCTTTCGCTAGTGGGGTCCCGTTCTGCCCCTTTCCTCGATGATCGTAAAAAGCGGTCCCACAAACCCCGGCGGATAAATAATCATAAGTGGGAGGAAAGGCATTTCCTTTTATCACCGCACCGAATTTTATGCTGGTTCTCAAACATCTTCAGTAACGCCTGCAGGCTTTGAAGAGCGCTATAACTAAACGCGAATAACACCTGGACTTTAAGATCTTCACCTCACCTTGAACGAGCTCAGGCACGCTACTTCTATTCATATTAGGGTCCGAAAATTGCCAGAAAAGCATTGAAATATTTTAAAGGTTTAGTTATAAACAAGAAATAGAAAAGGGAAGTTTGCCTTGAAATAATCTTTTGAAAGATCAGATATAGAATCATTTTACATACAAATGCTCTACAAATAAAGTCTGAATTTTATTTTTCATTTCGAGTATGTTTTTTCTTTTACATTTAGGATTAATATATATAACGCTAAATAATCTTTTGGGCAAGCGCTCAAAATCATGTTAGAGAACTTATACTTTTTTAAGAAAATTTTGTGATTTTTAATCGAAAAAGCTGAACGTTTCTTTGAGACGTTACTTTTTATTAATCCAAAGGAGCATTGTCCCTGAAGGACTATTGTTTTCGTTTTGCGATTTCGCGTCGAAACCCTATAAACGGCGTATCACTTTTCAAATCGTTGCCGCCAAATACTATCGCCCTTTATTATAGTATTTGAAGAAATTAAATAATGAAGAATCTGTATGAATGTATGTATGTTTCTCGCATTGTGATAAAACAACGGTACCTAGAGCCATCCAAGTTTGAATGACGTAATCCTACTGCGAATATGGGCAATTGAAAGGCCAAATTTGAAATTTAGAATTTGTTTTATTATCAGTTTCATATTTTGTAAAACTTTAACGAATTTTGATTAACAAACTCAACGATTTCAAAGCGAGCAATGGCAACACTCTACGGAGGGAAGAACCATTTTATCTCCAGCGCGCGGATCTATGTATCGGAACTTCTAAAGACATACTCATTCGAAAATTATTTTGCGACATTGCTTTGGACTGAATTTTATGGTTTAAATGCAAAGAATATGATGTTTAATAAATAAATGTAACACACAAAACGTTAAAAAAACGCCCCTTTGGACATAATTTAAAATCTGAAACTTTTCAGATTTTTTTTTTTTTTTTGGCTTTGTCCCTGAAAGACTATTGTTTTCGTTTTGCGATTTTGCGTCGATTCATTACAAACAGCGAATCACTTAAACTGTTGCCACCAAGTATTATGGCTCTGTGTTATATTTGAAGAAATTAAATAATGAAAATCTGCATAAATGTATGTATATTTCTCGCATTGTGATAAAACAACGGTACATAGAACCATCGAATTTTGAATGACGTAATCCTCCTACGAATATGGGCATGTGGAGGACCAACTTTGAAATTTGGAATTTGTTTTATTATCGATTTCCTATTTTGTAAAACTTTAACGAATTTTTGATTAACGAACTTAAAGATTTCAAAGCGAGCAATGGCAACGTTGTACAGAAACATTTTTTTCTCCAGCGCGCGAGTCTCTGTATCGAAAATTCTAAAGATATGCTCATTTTAAAACTATTTTGCGAAATTGCTGTTGAACTCAATTTTATGGTTTTAAGTGCGAAGAACATGACACTTAATAAATAAATGTAATCTGTAATGATTCATTATAAATGATGATGGTGATGTTTTGCTGTTTTTCCCACATAAAAAAATTATTATCCTCACGGTCATCCCGCTGATAATTATTACACCTGACTGTCGCTAAATGCAACGAAGTACTGCCGCCTTATAGTGCTTTTAAATTCCCGTTCTAGTGTTCTTAAATTCGGTGTTAGTTTTATTCAACATTAATATCTTTTAAAATTTCAGATACACAGTTCCGCGCCCTGGAGATAAAAAGGTCTCCCCCCCCCTTGTAGAGTGTTGCCATTGCTGGCTTTTAAATTGTTAAGTTTGTTAATCGAAAATTCGTTAAAGTTTTACAAAATATGAAAGCGATAAAAAACAAATTTCAAATTCCAAATTCGGGCTTTCAGATGCCCTATTCGCAGTAGGATTACGTCATTCAAAATTGGATAGCTCTAGGTACCGTAATTTTATCACAATGCGAGAAACATACATACATTTATGCAGATTCTTTCATTATTTATTTTTTTCAAATATAATACAGGGCGATAAAATTTGGTGGCAACAGTTTGAAAAGTGAAACGGACATTCAGAGTGACTGGACGCAAAATCGCAAAACGAAAACAATAGTCTCTCATGGACAAAGCCGCTTTGGAAAAAAAAAAAAAAAAATGAAGTGTTAAATTGTAGCATGAAGTTTTCAGATTGCAAATTTTTTGGGTTGACTATGTAAAGTATGTTAAACTTATACATTTATACGAGGTTACAAAGAACAAAATTATGTGATAATACTCTAAATTTGTGTCTCACGGATTTGTATATGAATAGCCCCAGCTTGTGCGGTGGGTATTAAAATCTCCAGCCATTAGTTGAAATTCGACAGGACATATTATTTGCAGTCTATTACTACTGTCAATTTACTTGAGATGTCAATTTACTACTGTTGGAGAAGAATGTATTAAAGCAATTAAGATCTGAAGATTATGTATTTCAAGAATAGCTGTAATGTCTCTTTCTTATGAGACAATGAGTAGATTCCAACTTAAATTACAACGGATTATACAGGCTGTTGGACAGTACAATCAGATCAACAAATTATATAGGACTGGCATTTAGTTTTGGAAAATTTTCCGTGATAATAGGAAGCCTGGGACCAATCCATTTTTACAATAAGGTTATTATGTAAAGACTAAATTAATTGTATTTTCAGTGGCATATTGAAATAGTTGAGCAGAAGCATTTCTAGCTTTATTTAAATTTATTCGAATACAGCGGATGTTAGGAACTAGAATACCAGTGGATACTAGGAATTTCGCTCATTAGAAATACTTGTAATTTTTATTTCTTCATATAATGCGTTTTATAATATAACAGTGCAATCAGACATAGTTTCTGCGAAATACATTTAAATTATAACACTTTTATGTCCTTTAACATTTCGGTTTTAAAATTAATTTCAAGTTTTAAAATTGCATCTGCATACTTACAAGATTTCAAATTAAATCTTAAAAAAAAAAAAAAAAAAAAAAAAAAAAAAAAAATTAAAATTCGATCGAACTATAATGCTAAATTTGTTTATTCGAAATAGATAAGAAAAATCAATAGAAATAATAAACAGAAAATACGTCTGCTCAATCCTTCATTTATGCAAAGCATGTTCATTGTTCTTTTGTTGTATATAATAAAGACAGATTTGTAGTTCGAATTACAATTCGGCTAGCAACAAAGGTTCAGAAATAGAATTCTCCGTTCCTAACTTAACAAAAACATTTTGTCTTCTCGCATCGCTTCACACGTTGCATTGGAAGTGAGCAAAAATTCTGTTTATATGGAACAACTCTTGAGGCCTTTAATAACCCCTCCACAAATGTCTCTTTTTTCGCAAGCAGCCTTGACTGGAAAATCTTTCTTGCGCGCAGTCTGGCATATATTTTACTCCGCTAAAATGAAAATAAAAGTTAAAAAAGGCCAGCCAATAGGAAAACAGCGGGTTCCTTTTCGTTCGAAAACATATGTGAAGAATTCTGCGAAAGCGGTTGAGAATACTCAATAGACGTACTAGAAAAAGAAAAAGTAAAAGAGAATATGTGGTTTATGTGCAGACTTAAAAAAAATATTTTTATCCCCAAAAGATTTTTGTTTAGAGAATTTTTTCCATCCGGGTCTGATAAGCCGTTTCAGTTATCGTTTGAAGATTATACATATCTTTTATTTTTAATGTGCTATAAAAATTTCATCCTCCTCCTCGAAATTCTTGTATTTGTAAGAAGTTGAAGGGCAACAGCAGATTCCGACATCAATCGATATAGCATGTTTTCATCGATCGCAGTCTATTTGAAAGTTAAATCCCCAGAGATGTGAAGATTTCGCTCTGATGCATGTGGTATGATGCAAATGAGAATTCCGAAATCTGTGCGCAGAAGGTAAGTCATGAAAATTGCAAAACTGAGGCATCAGAATGTTGCAAGTTTTAAAAAACGGCACAGAATAGGAAATTTCTTTGTTGTCACCCAAAGCATCGCCAAAGCAAAGGAATCAAAAGTTTCGGATAGATGCAGTACATTCCAGAACCACGTATTGTTTATTATTTATGTGATTTAGCAAGTGTTACCACTGCGCGAAATCTAAGATATTTCAAAATTGCTTTACAAACTGAAAGATTTGATTGAAATAAACGTACATTTCATTAATTTTAAATCATTATTTCATTTTTTAATAATGTATCTAATTGATATACTTAATTTGTAATATATCCAACTGATAAGTTTAACGAGTATTTGCAGCATTATAATAATTAATAAAAGAAGTTTCTATTGTCATATATTATGCATGATGTTAAAGAATTATTTCAGTTTTGTTTTAAAATCGTGTGAATGTGGATAAAACAAATCATATAATGTAACAACAGAAGCGGACAAATTCTTTACTGGATTAAAGTGTTAAGAATAACAATTTACTATGGGAACAAATGATAACAGTTTGGTGGAATAGAAATCTGAGACGAGTTTTAAAGTGCTAAAAATTACAGTCTGGTGTGGCAACAGTCCATAATTCTTTTGTTTGCCCAAAAACGTTAAGACTACCATTTTGTTCTGGCGATAGATGATATTTTTTTTTTGTTGCATAATACTATTTAGACTAAATTAATATAGCAATAGCGGCTAATTCTTTGTTCGATTAAAGTATTAAGATTGCTGCGGGAATAACATTTTGTTATGCATTTGCTACAATATGAAGAAACTTCTTATTTGCTTGGAATCAATGAACACATTTTAACGTTTTCGAAGCACTAAAAATTTAATAATAAAAGGATAATTAAATCAATAATAAAAAAATATAATCGTTAATAATGAAAAAAAATCTGAAAGATTTCAGATTTTAACGGTAGCCCAAAAGAGACTGTTAAGGTTTTCTACACTCTGGCTGAGCTCGGAGTCTACCAGTCTGTTATTGACTCATGCAAATCCATTTCTTTTTCTCTTTCTAGCTTTATTATTAAGCATAACTTCTTTCGCACTTAGAACATATACAGTTCAACAAGCAAAATCAGAAAAATTTTAAATGTTCCCCAACAGTGTATACATTTAGAATTCCCGATGCAGCGTTAGTATTGGCATATATTTTTCTGTTTTTTCAGTCTTTGCTCAGTTTGTCAATGCTCAGTTTTTATAACTAAGATGGCTTTACAAAATTTTTTTGGCTTTTTATTATTAACATTTTGTGCGTTTACATTTTTTTCATTAAATATCACATTCTTGATGCCTACGTCACATACAATTGCATACATTTTTGAATCTACGTCACATAAAATTAGATTCAACTGTAAAATCACAAGATATTTAAAAAGCAGTATATATTTAGAATTTCCGGAAGATAATCTCGCGCGCTGGAGATAAAATTTTTTATACCAGTGTTGCCACTGCGAGCTTTGAAATCGTTGAGTTTGTTAATGAAAAATTCGTTAAAGTTTTGCAAAATATGAAACAAATAATAAAACAAATTCGAAATTCAAAATTCGGTCTTCCAAGTGCCCATGTCCAGGTGGAAGAAACTGCGTTATTGAAAATATTATTGCTCTAGTTCCGATGATTTTTCACAGCGCGAGAAACATCCATACATTCAAGCAGATTCTTCATTATTTAATTTTTTAAATATAATTCAGAGCGGTAATATTTGATGGCAACAGTCTGAGAAGAGTAATAAAACACATTTAAGTGTTTCGCCACAAAATACCGTTTCGAGACTAATATCCCCCCTTTTGAGCTAAAAAGAATTATTATTAAAAATTTTTTCATGCGAAAATTTTGACTGTCGAATTTTTTTTCCCGGAGAATTTATTAATATGATCTTAAATTTCAGAATGAAAGAAGAGAACTTTGTTAATTATTGCGCTCCAATTTCCGTGACCAATTTCATCCTCGAAATGAATTAGTAGCAGCGGAGGGCGTGCCTAAGTGGAGGATGGTGTTCTTTTCAATCACTCGTTTTCCCGCTAGAAGGAATTCGAATTATATTATGCAATTGATTTTTTTTTCCCTCAGACATGTTCCAAGGGGTTTTAAAATGAAAATTTTGTACACAGTAGTGATTTAATGGTCCGGCAGAAAATTAAAGCAACTGGGACTTAAAATTTCGCGTTGTCGCAGAGAAAATGTAAGAAGTATTTGTAAAGCACATTCTTATAGTATTCATGCTTAAATAATCTTTTAATATTAAACTTTAATATTTTTTCTGATTAATACTACTAATTCTAAATAATGCTACTAAATTAATTGACCCTCCGTAACATTTATGATAAGAGAGTTTTTTGAAAATGGCATTATATAGTAGCAATATGTGATGCAAGATTTAAATTCTAAATTCTGTAATATTCGATAATTACATGCCTTTTAGAATACTGAGCAGTAGTCCCTAAAACATAGTGAAAACTAATAATTTTATATTGGTTTATAGCTTGTTCGTTCAAATGAAACTATTTTTTCCATCTCCTTCTTAAAATGTGATATAAACATGAGCTATAATAATAGATAAGATAACCAGAGTCCTGTCTGAGAAACAATCTCTCAGACTACTTCGTAAGGATTTCCCAACATAAAGGTGCCACCACCTGGAACCTTTATGCAATTTAGCAACTATATGAAAAAATAAAACTTTATGACAGGAAGAGTCATTTCCTTACTTCAAACAAATGAACACTTGACAGAAGGATCTTTTATATTTAAACATAATATGAAAAGAATTACAAGCATAATGTTTACAGCTGAAAGTTGTTGGTGCATGTCATGGCATGGCGCCTCCGAAGATAACTACTTAATCTTCCTTTTCTTAGCTTTCCGCCAACGGAGGCACAATATAAAATGAAACTTCTAGGGAAAAAGAGAGCAGAGTCCTTCCAGTGAGTTCAAAATGAGGGAAGGAAGTTAATTTCTGCTACACTTCTAGTTGGCATACCAATGGTTATCATACGATCCTCCTTCACTGTTGCAAATAGAGCGTGACAACATATCGGCTAGGAAATCAGCTTTTCCAGGGATGTATTTCATCTTCAAATTATGAGACTGTAATTGCATAGCCTATAAGGTATTTCTCCCGCCTTCTTAGCATGCCTTCGTGGTTTAGTGGTCTGCACACTCGGCGCGTATTCGAGAGGTTCGTGGTTCGATTCCCGGCGAGGGCATTGCTCATTTTTCAAGTCTCCTGTTTCCAAAAATTCCTAATATCTCTACAGTGGCGCACGAACTATAAAAAGGTGGTGGATTCTTCTTCACCAGCAGGGTTTGGCGATTGAGCCCCTAATCTCCAATCGCCCTTTAAAAGGGGGAGTATATAAGGCATATCTCCCGCCTTCTTAGAGTGCCTTCGTGGTGTAATGGTCTGCACGCTCGGCGCGTATTCGAGAGGTGGTTGGTTCGTTTCCCGGCAAAGCATTGCTCATTTTTCATCTCTCCTCTTTGGAAATTAACTAATGTTTCTAGAAGCCCACCCGTAGGCAACTTTAAGCTTAAAATCCATTTCAATGGTTGGTGATCAGATGCAACAATAATGTCTTGACCATCAATGTAGGCACAGAATTTATTCAAGGCCCATACAAGAGTTTCTCGTTCTGTTGTAGAGTCATTTTTCTTGGCAGCGAACGACAAACGGCTAACATATTCTATTTGATGTTTCTCTCAACTTTTTCTTGCAATAGCACAGCACACAAAGCATTATTACTAGCATCCGTCCGAATAATGTAAGGCTTTGTTACATCGTTTTACTTTGAGATGGGAGACCTATCGAGAAGTGATTTTAGTCTGGAAAGAATTTTTTTCTTCTAGTCCCATGTCCAGCTTATGTTCTTCGTTATATTACGTAGAGGTCTAGCTATTTCTGAAAATTTCGGCAAGGATCTTCTGTACCAGCAACAGATCTGCAAGAACGACTGCACTTGTTTCAAGTTTTTTGGAGCAGGTATCTTCTGCATAGTTCAGGTTTTTTCTGGATCAACTTCTGCTCCTTCACCAGTAAGCCAGTAACCAAGATATTTTACGTTATTGCAAGCAAAATTTCATTTCTTGTGATTTGCATTGCGTTTAAATTGCAACAGCGTCTCGAAAACTGCTTCTAAATCGGCTACAAGTCTCTGATAGTAATTATATTGTTGCTTGCGTACGGGTTCGTTACGAAATGAATGCACAAGTCGGATGAAAAATGAACAAAAATTTATTATTATCACAACAAAAATGCTTAAATTTCCTCAAATTATCATGCAGTATTACAATATCTCACAGTCGTTATCTTCTAACTACTCAAACGTTCAAGAGAACTTAATTCAAAACAGCTAAAGAAAGCTAATCCGCGAATTCGCTACAATCAACAAGAGCAGTTTTCTAAACAAAACTCTGAAAACAACAACAGGCTAACTAAAATGACTGACTGACTGAATTGAAATCGAAATCGAAATCGAGTGAATGGTTAGGCGGCATTTAGTAGCCTCTGCTACTTTAACCGTCTGTGTTGGAGATATGCCCTAAGGCGTTGGGAAGAATTAAAAATTAAGGTGATTTACACCGCATCGACAAAGGTGAAGCAGGAACATGTGCTAATGCACGTAAGTTGGTCAAGTAGACTTTGGAGAAGGAGGGTTCAAGTATCTGGCCGCCGTACAAGCTGTGATGTATCTTCACTAGTTGAAGAAAGATGATACGTCGAGGCCAGTCACGTGGGTGGTCACCCACCCAAGTACTGACCCCGAGCTTTGCTGCTGCAAACAGGGGAACCTGTGTGTTGAAAAAGGTGAAAAGAAATCGTAAACCTAGTGAAATTCCCGCAAATGCTTCTAAGCTGGTGATTACTCTTCACTTTCAGCAAATCTCATCAGTGCTGCTTTGAACCCGGCAGTAAACTTCTCAGCCGTGGTTTTTGCAGCGCGGATCTTCTCAACGTGCTCAACCATACTGTTCAGAAATTTTTTGATTTTAGGATCTTGGATCCAGTTTATGATATCCTTGTACTCTGTGGGTGGGTTTTCCAATTTTTTCTTTACTCTATCACTGTAGAGAGGTTTCATCTGGGTTTTACTGCTGTCTTCCTCTGTTTCGATGAATTTCGGAAAATCTGCCGGCGTAGGGATCTTAGCTGCTGGCTTCGCCTGCTGCTTCTTTGCTTCATATCGCTTCTTGTACACGGGGCAACCCCTGTATGAACTTACATGCGGTAGTGAGCAGAAGATGCACTTAGGTTTTTCTTCTGGCTTTAGAGGGGATTCTTTACTTCTATGGTGCTGTCCACACTTGCAGCATCGCTCAGGATTTGAGCAAAGATGTTGCGAATGTCCATATTCTTGACATCTATAGCATTGAATTACGCGTTTTTTCGGGGCAAACTTCTCGATCTTGACATTAACACTTAACATATTGTTGAGTGCATGAATTGCACGTCCTTCCTTCGTTTTCTTCAACTCCAACAGGAAAATCGGAAGTTTCTCGATAGCGTCTCCTCTTCGTCTGGAAAACTGCTTGACTTTACTTATCGGGAATTTCCTTCTCTCCAGATCTGCCTGGATTATTTCTTCCTTCATCGTCGATGGGAGGCCCTTAAGAACAACCTTAATAGGTTTTTCGCTGAGTAACTGGAAAGTATGAAATGGTATATTTCTTTTCTGCAAAACCAGAGTTGCTTTTCTGTAATCGTCTATTGACTTTAAATTAACATATAGTAGTTTCATTTTCATATCAGCTTCGAATTTTTCACTGCAGGTATTGATAAGGATTTCATGAATTTTAGGCCAATCCACTTCGCTTTGCTGGAAAACTATTGGGGGTGGAGTTTCCTCTTTTTCGGCTCCTCCTTCTTCTTCCATACCTTCTACTTCACTTAGCTGCTCAAATCGATTTTCCGTCGTAACTTCCATTGGAGCTTCGTTTTCTGATACTTTCGCGGTTTTCTTAGGAGAAATCCATTCTTGTTCCCTGCTGTCTGTTCCTCTTTCAGTTATCTGCCCTGTATAAAATTTTTTCGTGAATGTCTCTACATCCATCTCACCCTCAGTTCTTTTATGAAAGTAATTGCAAATTACGTCAAATCCAAATTTCGCAATCTGGTCCCGGATTTCTTCTTCAGAACATGACTTGAATTTTGGGATGTCCTCATCATTTCCCATTGATAAATCTTCTGGTGTCTGTTCATCAGTAGCTTCTCCATTCGGTGTTTGAATGTCGCTTTTTTCCTTACCAGGTTTAACATCTTTCTTCTTACTTGGTTGTTCGCTTTCCGTATCTGACATAGTTTTCGCCTTTTTCGCTTTACATTTCTTTTCTTTGGCCATAAGGATGAAATCCTCTTTCTTCAATGGATAGGTCTTGTTGGTTTTGGACGAAAGCTCGCTTCGGTAGTCCTCTTCATCAGAACTATCGAGTGATGTCCTATAAAAAGACATTTTTGTTTTTCGGTTTCGCAAATCAATGACTTATTTATAGACACACAAATTTTTGACAACAGCGTACGTTTAGAACTCTAACTGAATTGACACACGAACTGACTGAATTGAGAGGTTTTCCTCCTTTTTATAAGATTTTTAAATCGCGCGCGAGAACTTTCTGGAACTTTTTCGAAATCAAAAAGAGATATTTATTAAATGTTACATGCACGCGCTCTTGTATTTTCAATTTTCCGGCTTAACTTTCTTTTAATATTCGTCACGCGCTTCACTGCGCGGGAAATAAAACCATTTAATTTACAAGTCTACTAATATTAGCTGTTTAAATACCAAATTCGTAACAATATCATCTAAGTAAGAGAGAGCAAGCATATCATTGAAGTCGCTTCAGAATTTATCAATTGATCTTTGAAAAGTGACTGGAGCAGTCTTTAGTCCGAAAGGCATTTGAACAAACCGAAAAATTCCAAAAGGTTTCAGCACATACAAGTCAGGTTAACCCGTTTGTTTTTGCTCCGAAAAGAGTCGTTTGACCAAGAATGTCCGAAGGTGTACAGCTCTGAAATAAGCTTCTGCTTTCTTGAGAGAAGGGAAGTAGATGGGGCATTTAGCCTTAATAAAGCCTATCTTCCCACATCCATAACAGGTAGTCGTTTTTTATTTTTTGCATTATCTCTTAATGAGGTGTTTTTAGTATGTTGAAAATTACCTCTATAAATTTTGGGACCATCTCATTGTTAAAACTTCGGGGTTTTCTTACTAACATTTTTATTTCGTGTATGTATAACTTCTTTATACAGACCTAATTTTTAGCAAGCTGAAGTAAATTGTTCCACTCACTCCAGTTATCAAGAAAAAGAAAAAAGAAAAAAAAAAAAATTATTGCTCAAGCGTCGTCATTTTGTATGCTTTAAGCCACCCATCGAAATGGTTTGTAAATACTACTTTCTCCCTCCTTTCTGCGTGCCTTCGTGGTGTAAAACGGTATCATACTTTGCGCGTATTCAAGAGATCCAAGTTCGAGTCCCGCCGAGGGCATTTCACAATCTTCATAGCTCCTGCTTTAAAACAACCTAATGTATCTACAGTCAAAATAAAAGTCTCTCCAGGTGTTTTCTGGATTTTTCTTATGTTGGGTAAACAGCTGTCAAAATTTTTCAGCACTCAGTTTGGAGCGCTTTAGGAGGATTTGTTTAATTTTCTGGCAATCCTGAGCATTATCAGAAGATTTGTTTGCAATTAGTTTTGCAACATCGGTTGGCAGAAGACCAACCCAATCTGAAATTGGTATCTCCAGAAGGGTTAATTGCCTCTCAAATAAGTCCAGAAATAAGCTTATATCGGCGTCAAAATTAGGAGTTAACTTGCTGAGTTCTAACTTGGGCATTTCTGCGTCTACAGAAGACGATACCGTTGCAGACGCCGCCCTACTAGCAATAACGCTAGACTGCAATTTAATTTCTCCTGTTCAAACAGCCGTTCATTTGCTTTCTCTCTTTCAGCACCCTGTTGTATTTTTATTTCTTTCCTATCATTTATGATTCGGTTCAAATATTCTTTCGTAAACTCTCTGCATCATACGTGTGACTAGTGATTATAACATTACTTATTTCAGAAATTCCAAATTTTCTTCTATAACTACACCTAGTATCTACGCTAATTCAATTAAATCTTGTTTCTTCCCTAAGCCATGCTTAAATGAAAGGTGATAAATTTCCTCAAAATGCACACCTAAAACTTTTAGTATGCCAGCATATATAGGGTGTAAAATATTTTTATATGGAGTTAGTAAACATCAAACATACATAATCAAACGTTAAACAAAATAATAATTCATTTTACACCGCTTTCTTTTCACTTCGCTTTCTTTTCTCCTTTCTGAAATAACATAAAAAACCGCTCTTAGACCATAAACTGTTATATAATACTTACAGAAATTTATATTACTGCAAAATATAGGAACTTGAGACTATGTATTTCTATGCATTTTTTGTTATTTTGTTTTCAAAACAAAATCAAGAGTCATTTATTATGTATTTATTATATTTCACATTTATTTTCATTGCTTCATTTGTATAGAACAAAATTTTTACTTGAACTTTATACGAAATATTCATTCAAGTATTATTTTCTTAAAACTGCCAAACCAGCGGGTACTACCACAAAGTTTCAGAAATACTTCAAAATTTCTTTCGTTACTAAAGGTGTGTGTGTGTGTGAATATGGCAAAGCCTCGAGGGCTATCTGCCTAAGAGGAGGAATGCCTTCGTGGAGGACTTTCTAAGGGAAACTGGCTCGTATACACGTTACACATGGGGAAAACCACGAAAACGCCCATGCAGCCAGCCCGTTCGCGGGATTCGAACCTCGGACCGAACTACCAGTGTTCAGCGATTTTACCGCTCGGCCGCTGGTGGGCCGTTACTAAAGGAACTAGTAAGCAACAGAACTCATACAATATGATGAAGGTGATCACATTTCATATAAAAGAATTCAAATTCAACAGAATATTTAACTGATTCGGATGATCAGAGAAAATGAAATTAGGTCATTGCGACGGGAATTCTTCTTATATTTACTTCATCCCGACGATTAGTGAAAACGAAATTAGGTCCAGGGACTAGAATTCTTAACTATTCCTTTAGTAAGTATCCATGGACTATCCGTCATCATCACTTTGGGTTTTGTCGATCTATATGGAGATTTTCGGCCCCGTAGTTGGGCTGCCAGTTTCTAACATGAAGGGTCATTACCTTACTTCAAACAAAAGCTTTGAATGATCCTTAAAGTATTTTCATATTTAAACATATTATAAAAAGAATTACAAGCATAATGTTTACAGTTCAAAGTGGTTTACACAGTGTCATGGCATGGCGCCTCCTAAGATCTTTGTCTAATTTGTTTTCATAGCAGTTTGGCAACGACAGCACTTTCCAAAATCAAACTTTCAAACAGCAATTAGAGTAAAGTCCTTCCCGGCAAGTTGAAAATAAGGCAAGAAAAGTTAATAGTTTTTGTTTTGATTTGTTACAAACTTCAATAAGGCTGCTCGAGAGTAAAGTCGTTCATAAAATAAACAAAAGATGAAGAGAAAGACTTGAAACTTGAGGTAAATAATAGCTGAGAGAGAGATAAACAGTTATAAATAGGCCAAGGAATAAAAAACACAGAAGTAAGTCAAGATTCTCTTAAACATATGAGATATACCGTATCAGTTCACCAAAATATTCAATCAGCCAACTGGTAGTCACCGAGAGGGATGCTCACTAGCAAAATAGTCGCAGAAAATGAAATAACTGACGGACTAACTGCTGCTCAAATCCTTTTATTATAGAGTTATTTAAGAAAAAGGTAAGCACTCTAGAAGCTGCTAAATCGGCTCTGGAGCTTCGAAGTCTCATCAAATTCGCAAGAAATCTGGGAATATCGGGTAAACTTATCGCCAAAAGTCGCGAAAATGATTTCTGCCCGTATTCTGGTGTTCTCCTTGAATAAATCTCAGCTCAGTCGATTCAGAATTAAAATATCTACAACATAACACATAAATTGAATATATACAGATCCAGAAAATGGTTAGATATTCTAGAAAACAAGTAACAACTAAACATTCTCCCCCCCAATAGCGGGCTCTAGCGTCAACATAGAGACAGATCGAGATCTATCCCGATGGTGACGGGTCGAGCCGTTTATAGGCACTGGCCATTACGGAACGCCGGAGGCATTGGCCTTTTTATTATGGAGGCATCTAATAGGTGGACCATCGTTGCCTCCTATGAAGGGGACGGACATACTAATATTCATGCCTTCTTCGGGATTCGAACCCCGGCCCTTCTGTACGTAACAAATAAACATAAAATTACTATATAAAATGTATAATTCTATAAATAAGTAAATAAATTTTAAAAATACATAACAAACAAATCATGGCTTTGCAACAGTCCTTTGCGCTCAAATAGTTAGCTGACAATGAGCCAATTCCTTATTCATGATAGAGGACCTTTGAGGGTAAAAATGGGTTCTGGTTTCTATGTATATGCCTTATGAGAATTCCAGTGTGCGAAATGAATAAAACTGCATCTAAAAATAAGATTCAGGGCTGAAAACGAGAGACTATGCTATGCCAGATCAGTGTAGATACACATAAGTAACGATGAAAATGCTATATATACCTTATGCATTTTCATAACTAGGCGGAAACAATTATACAGTCAAATCTCGTTATAACGAATCTGGTTTATAAAGAATTTCAGATATAAAGAAGAAACTTTTTGGTCCTATTTAATCTCCATTATAAGTAATGTTATTTTATGTAGCAATAGCAAACTTCCAAATGAAGGTAATTCGGATGCAACGAACTTTATTTATATCTTTAATTGAAGCTTTTTTTCTTCATAACACTGCCCAGAATTTCTGCAAATCTTAGCCAAACAATTGCTAATGCTTGTAAATCATTCATGCTTAGGCTATTCGGAAGGGGAAAAACACATTCACGTTGCTGTTCTTTTATCTTCAACCACAATTCTTCTTTGCAAACTGTACGAGACGAAGTGTAACATCCAGTTCTTAGAAAACAAAGATGCAATATATTTTTAAGAGACCATATGGAGCCAAGAACGTATCATTGAGCCAAATAACTTGAATAAATACTCTGATTCCATTCAAGTTATTGACTGATCTGTATGACAAAGTTCTGTTCAAGACTAATGTTATGATGTAAATTTTGAAATATCTGCAATTCAAAGAAAATGGAAAGAAATTTATTTTTATAATGCGTGAAGTTATGTAAGTGATTCGTCTGTTAGGGAATTGGACATTTTTTTTATCCTTAACTGGTCGCGTAAACGACTAATGATAAAAAACGTCCATCTAAAAATAGTTATTTCGAAAAAGGTAAAAAATAGCCCAAAGTTTTTAGGAAAAGTAGACAAATAATGAAATAAATAAATATTGCAAATTTAAATATTATTAGAAAAATTATTAAAAATACGGCATAAAAACGGCCAAAAGTTATAACAAAAAATATGATGTAGACACCACATGACTGCCTTGTAAAGCCTATTAAATTATACACATTTTGTGCTGCATTTCATTTAAACTTATTTCTTCGAATTTCATTAGAGATATCATTTCAATCAATTCAGTTCTCATTTCGTGGCAAGGCAAAAATTCATAATCACTCAAAACAGTTTCACTAGAAATTCTAAAATACAGAAAATCCTAAAACAACAAACACAGTTAAAAACAGCTTTAAATTTTGCAATTAATATTAGAGTTTCTGCGCCAAAAGGAGCAAGTCAACCAGCGGGTAGAAAGATAAAATTTTCGGTGCACAAAACTAAAGTTAGCTTTTGGTCCCACTGTGCAAAAAGGCGATCAAGTTGGTGCACCAACTGACAGGGCTTAATTTCTAAAATTAGAAGTGCCGGACTCCTATGGAAGACCGTTAGCAGAGAGGAGAAAAGTAAATAAATAAATAAAATGACTATTAAAATCATTAAGAATTTAAATAGTTAATTATTACCAAATTAATTAATTACCACTTAATTAATATTAATAATCAATATTTGTCGATTATGATTTAATTAATGATTATTTAGTTAATTAAAATTAATTAGTGATTATTATTTAATTAAATCAAATAAATTAAATAATATTATTAAAATAATAAAATAATAAAAATTAAATAAAATGTAAAGAGATAAATTAAAATTTAATAAGCGATTTGTAAGATACTTTTAGTGCAAAAAATAAAATTTTCAAAATCAAATTTCTATTGAAGTTGTCCAGTTACATAAAAGAAGCGCCGGAGCCTTCTTATTTAGGGCTCCGTAGCGCTCCGGCTAGAATTATGATTTATCCCCAAAACTAAGAAGTACCGAAGCCGGGCTCCGGTGAGCTCTGGCGCAATTAAGTTCTGCCAACTGACTTATTCGACTAATAGTTTCAGATGCCAACAAATGACGACCTCGGTAGTCTTAACTTAAGCTTTTAAATTGCCGACAATTTTACAATTATTCCACGAAGATTAACTAAAAGCATATCCACGGTAGCTCCAACCTGGTTCGATTCCGGGCTAATGGGCTGGCTGCATAGGCGTTTTGATGGTTTTCCCCATGTGGAACGTGTGTACGAGCTAGTTCACTTAGAAAGCCCTCCACGAAGGAATTCCTTCCCTTAGGAAGATAACCCTAGTGTGCTTTGCCATAATTGACTAAACCAAACTCAAACAAATGATGTACAAATAAAATGCGAAAATAATAATAAAAATACAAATAAAATTATTAACTATGCGCATATACATAATTATTATAACAATGCATGTACTACTGCACTGGTATATAAATAAAATTAAGAATCTTCTCTCTCAAGATAGACAATGTCAAAATTGTCGGCAAGAGAAGCTTTTTTGTGGAATGCAACATGTATCGATTTTTCTTGCTCAGAAAGTGCTTTTTTAAATTTTTGTTAATTTACTTATTTATTTTTAAATATTACAGTTAATGGAAAAGTACCTAAATTTCTTTATTTTTTCCAATCAAATTTGTTTTAAAAGTGTAAACAGCCTTTATAAGAACAGACAATTCAGATAACTGCAGATACAGAAATCGAATATTTGAAGCTGCACCTTACTACAGCATATTACAAGAAACTTGTAGTTTGAAAAAGCAATCCTTGTGATAATAAATTCAGAGGAAATGACGAATATCGCAGAATATTTGTGGCAACTACGCTACCTATGCAAAAGTACTGTACGATAAGAAAATAGAAAACATAGTTAAATCAGCATAAATTTTATCCTTCTTTTCGTTACTAATGATCATATGATATTAGTTATATAGAAAGACGAAAATAAATTTGAGAACATAGGCGATTCATCGTTTGCCAATTATATTTCTGTATTTGTAGCTCCAAGAAAACTCGTTTCGCCTTACATCTTGAAACTCTTGTCAAAAGATGAAACACGAATCTTAATTAGTTTCCGTCAGAACCTTCTTTCCGACAGCAGAACTATAGGTTATTATCTTCTTAAAAAGAAATAGCATTATCTGTTTTCACTCCCTGTGTTTGGAAGTCAAAATTTGCTGAGGTTGTGTACCTTAATTAACATTAAAATGCTTATAACTGGTCGACTGCACAAAATGCAAAATTTTGAAACTGATTTTTATAACTGAGTAACAAAGGAATAATTTACGCAACTAATGCATTGTGCAGAGGTACAATAGAAGGCGTGGTAGAATTACAAATGTCCGAACCAAATGCGACACAGTACATAGAGATACATTTCATTTGCCAAGTAATACGATAATTTTGAGGACGTTATCTACGATAACCTCAAAATAATAGTTAAAAAGTTTAAAAAAATAAAGAGGAATAGCTTGTATAGCCCGAGCCCGCTTCAGGGTTTTCTATATCAGACTTTTAACTATTCAGTGGCCAAGAAGAAGTGAAGATTAAATGAGGAATTACTAAACTCCGTTTTGTACGCACACATTCTAATTTTAAGCAGTTGCTATTTTACATTTTTAATATGAGAAGGGAATTATTTACTTAAAAAAGAATTCTTTTATGATGTGAGATAAAGGCTAGAACGGCACTTTTTTTGAAGAAAAAGGCCTGAAGTGGTATATTTTTGGGGCCACATCCAGAGGTCTAAATTGGGATAACGAGGTGATTCTCAATGAGCAATGGTTTATTGGCCCGACAAAGAAAAAAAACTTCTAGCATTAAGTACAAATCGTAATTAAACCTGGCCTATTGAGAGAACTTTGTAACTGTAATTAAAAATTCGAAATTTGAAAATTCATTGATAGAGAATCCAAAGCAGGCGCTAAAAGATTCCGTGAAAAAAAGTTAAAATGGCTAGCTACCATGTCATCGGTAAAATGTTGCCGTAAAAAACCTTTGCACACAGACTTCATTATGGGGAGATGCACCATTCTGCATAAAAATGGTAGACGCATTGTCGCTGTTGAAGTTGAGGTCAGACGAAACTGTTGAGTAAGTCACGATATCTGAAGGGAATCATCAGAATACAGAGCATGCTACAGGGACATTATCGTAATTTTCTTCAAAGAAAGAATGATCTAAGAATAAATTGAGAAGTGAATTCACACCAAATGGTAACGTTAGGCAAATGTAATGGAATTGTTTGGAAGGCTAGTGGATTTTCTGTGGCTCAAATTTGACAACTCTGGATGTTCACTGTTCCGTTGAGATAAAAATGTGTCTTATCACTCCACAGGATGTTCCACGGCCAGGAGTTGTCGACTACCATTCGGGCAAGGAAAGTCAGAGCAAAACATAATTGACGGTCAGTATCTGCAACAAGCAGTTGCTAGTTGTAGCTTATGTTACACAGAAAAGGTATTATTTTTCTCAGAAATACACATAATTTATACACAGAAAAAGTTTATTATTATTATTTTTCTCAGTATCTTCCACACTGTTCCATAAAGTATATTTAATTATCGTGATACTGCACGTGCACAAGTGACGCCATGATCATTCGTCAGTGACTGTTCGACAAAGGCCGTTGTTACCTCTGAAATGACCTTTGCACTCTGTTCAACCTCCTTCTGAGAAAGGTTTCGGTCTCTGTTACGTTGAACGCATAGCAACCCAGTTTTTTGGAATCAATTTTTTTTGGCGGGGATTATGAATATCATGTTTTTCACACCTTGTGGAAAAACTGGTCTCCAGTTCAACTTCTTTCGACATCGAAATTCACGAAGTGTTTCTATAGCATTTCTCTGATTTTTGAAAAGCAATTTCACGATTAAGCCATCGTAACTGAAAGAATGCTACTCACTCGATCTCCTCTTTTTTTTACCCAGAACTCACATTCAATTCATCTGCTTTCTGAAAATTTACCACGAAAGACGTAGAGGAAACAAAATTGCAGATAAAGTGATTTATTCAAATTGGCGAACAAAAGGCTGCGTGTTTCAAAATGGCAGCAGTTGGAAGAAGATCATCCAAGGGGCATTCGATTCACTCTGGTGGCCAGATGTGATCGAATGTCTAGACCGAATTCAGTGCCCGATTGAAATCCTCAGGATTATTCGTAGCTATTTGTCTGATCGGCAAATACAGATAACAATGCCAAATGGCCAACTTCAACGACGACTGGTGCGTGGCTGTCCCCAGGGTTCATGCCTGGGCCCGGTCTTATGGAACCTGGTTGCCAACATGGTATTTGATCTTTACAATGGTGATGAGACTGTCAAAGTCCAGGCATTTGCCGACGACTTTCTGCTTTTGGTCACTGGAAGACACAGACTGCAGGAGAATGTACAGCGAGCACTGAACCTCTTTGCACAATGGGCAGCCGATCACAAACTGGAAATTTCAGCGTCCAAAACTAACATTTTACTCATAGGTCGTAAAGGTCCACTGAGGCGGAATCCAACTATAAGATTATTAGGTCATCCAGTTAGGACTGTTTCCCAGTTGAAATATCTAGGTGTCATCATAAACAACCGCCTCAACTGGATTCCACATTTGCATCATATACACCAGAAAGTAGTATCTCTTACCAATAACATAAGACGAACTACTGGCATGTATTGGGGCATTAGACCAGACATGTTGAAGATCTGGTATCGTACAATAACAGCGAGGGTGATTTTGTACGGGTCTTCAGCATGGGGTATTCATCTAAATGGAAACCTGAGAAGGAAACTCAATTCTATTCAGCGTCTCCAACTCCTCATGATTACTAAAGCTTATAGGACCACTTCGACAGATTCATTGCAGGTGCTCGCTGGGTTACCACCATTGGATCTTGTCGTGGAGAGGGAGGCTGGACAAGCACGGATCCTACGCATAAAGGAAGATTTTATCTTGTGGGATACCAATTATCGCGCTCGTGATTACGAGGATCATTCCCCTCGTTCTCTAGGACATCCGGCGGACATAAATTATGATGACAAAGTCACCATAGAGCCCTTAATTCCGGCTATGCACGAAATTTGTCTTTATACGGATGGTTCCAAAACGGAGCTTGGCACAGGTAGCGGCATGCGAGGCAATACTATCTGCTACACTTGGTCACAGAGGCTGTCAGATTACAATAGTGTATTTCAGGCGGAACTTGTAGCAATAAAGGCAGCATTAGATTATATTAAGCAAAATCTAACAGGACCAGTCAGAATACTGAGTGATTCAGCATCGAGCCTACTGGCCATTAAAGAAGTCAACAGCAAAGCGGATTCTGTCCACATTATTAGGGATGCTCTACTTCACATTCCCGAGTCCCAACGACCGTACTTGAGCTGGGTTCCAGCGCATGTAGGCATTGCTGGAAACGAAGAGGCCGATAGGCTTACTAAGCTAGTAGCTAACGACTTGAATATGCCTGTAACACCCCTAAAAGCACCAGTTTCCTATTTAAAAAAGATTACCGAACTTAAAATGTTAGAAATTTGGCAACAGAGATGGAACAACTCCACCACAGGCCGTAGAACCTTTCGTTTCTTCCCCAAAGTTGGTCTGAATCTGGTCACTAGTAGTGCTCATCTTACACATTTCTTTACTGGACACAGACCATTTCCAAGCTATTTACGGCGCTTCAGATTAGCTACTTCAGACAGTTGTAGATGTGGAACACTAGGTGATCCGGATCACTTTGCTTTCGAATGCTCTCTCACGATACCATTTCATTTAAAAAAATCCTCTGAAGCACACTGGTCCGGGTGGTCAGACACCCTCAAGAGAAGTAAGCTCGCATTTAATCAGATTCATCGAGTAATGGATATTTGTGCTCGTGAATTCTGTTGAACAGAAGCGGTGTCAACAGCAGCTACAGCAGGCAATTCTATACCAACAACTTTCATAATTCTTACCTTACAAATTTGGTATCTTATTATATACGATAATATTCAACTACTGAAATTAGGACAATTTCAGAGACTAATGGCATGCCATTGTACCTATGTTACGTATATGCATGACAGCCATGTTTAGTGCAGTACATGAATAACTTTGCTGGAACATGTTACCTCCTAGATGCAGATTACCACAATCAATGTCTGTCTATTTGTACTTCAGTGTCGCTTCTATCCATTATTAATCTTTAAATTTTATTGTGTTTACTTAATTTTTGTATTGTATTCTGTGTATTTCAATTTACATATTGTCTTAGTGTATTGACCTGTTAAGTAGTAAGTGCGTTGTGTTATGTTTTCAAATTAAGTTTGCGGTATAATAGTAAATACATATATAGAGCTCTCGGCTAGTACCATGAAATATTGTGTGCAAATGTTTTGTAACAGTTTCTAGTATTGTGCAAAATGCAACAGTTTCTAACAAATATTCGTGGCCGCAGAACCAACTTTCTGATAAGCACATTGTATATTCATTGTTATTTTGTAGTATTCGCCATTTTATTTCAGTGTATGTACAGTATTCCATTAAGTATCTTGTATAATTTTTTCTATTAATGTGGAGTATAATAGTTTAGGGTCGTATAATGATAAGTAAGTGTGATGTATAATAGTAGTATTGAACCAGACTTTCTTGGTTGTAGAACTTTGTAAATATGTATTGAAATATTTTGCTGGATTTAATGTTTTGAAATGACTCGTATTCTAACTCTGCTACAATATATTATATTCCTAATTTCACTGTCACTGTTTCCAAAGGTTATTGTCTAGTGTTCTTTAGTTTTAGCGTTACAGTACAGCATCATGTACAGAATTGTCTACTTTTCTGATACGAGCAGTGTATATGTTGTGTTTTATTTGTAGTATCAGCTTTACTATGTCAGTGTGTACTTTTCTGATACGAGCAGTGTATATAGTGTGTTTTATTTGTAGTATCAGTTTTACTATGTTAGTGTGTTTTTCAGTATTATAGTAATATATTGCATAATATGTTGTAATGTGCGGAATTATAGTAAGTGTATGTATAACTGCAGGCTTGAAATTCCAATGTTAGTCTTAAATTTTACTGTTTTTGTTTTACCTTTAACAGTTTTGTATCAATGCAGCTTTGTACTTCTAAGTATTTTTTTTTTTTATTTTATTATTTTTTTTTTTTTGTAACGTATACTATCAGGAATGTCATATGTATTCAAGGTAGTCCTTTGTATTCCCTATCTAGATGTGACTCTGTACTCTTTTTTTTTTTTTTTTTTTTTTTTAATTTAGACTTAATAAATGTCTGCAGGGCGGACATCATACTGCAAGGGCTTGTTCCTGGTCAGTAGTCCTCCTTAGCAGTGTAAAAGTAAAAAAAAAAAGTTGGAAGAAGATTTAAGATTCAAACACGTTTTAATAACTAAACAAGTACCGAAGTTTAAATTCCATGAGAAATAAAAATAAATCAATATTAAATATTTATATTAAAATAATGAAAAAGAGCAACACGTGGTTGAAGGTAAAATCTTCGTTGTTACAAAGTAAAACGAAACATTCCCGAAAAATGATCGTTGCTACAAAATAAAAACGAAAGTTTCCAAAGCATCCATGCTGCCTAAAAAAAAAAAAAAAAAAAAAAAAAAAAAAAAAACTAAATTATGTAATTTCTATGCTTCTACTTTCCCCCAACAAAAACTTCTACTTCCACTTCTATCTTCACTATAAAATCTATAAAATGACATCACTTCTTATCACGCGATTTGTGATGTCACTTCTGTCACCATAGTGGGGTCACTACTACTAACCAGAGAGAGGAAAGCTGTGTACAATATTCATTTTACACGCATGATTGGACTCTGTTTGGGTACTTGAACGCAGCGACTTCGTCGCCTATGTTAAAAGTTAAAAGTGGGAGAAGCAACAACAAATTTATAGGAATATTATTGGGCTAAGCAGCCACTGGTCGATGATTTCCCTGAAATCGAGCAACATGAGTGACAGACAGGTTGTGGATCGCTAAGATCCTCAGGCAGTGGTGATGAAGTTATGACTTTAGTAATGCCAAGTTAGTACTTCTGTAGCGTCAGAGAATGTTAAGGTGTGATTGTTTGGGGTTGGCCAACAAGTTTCCAAACACACGCACTCTGCAACTTATGCCGCAATCACACGTGAACTTTCTTTTCTTCAGCTGTATCAACGCAAAAAGAAGATAGTATCAAAACACGTCGTCTCAAACTTCTTGACAGCTCGATTGTTCGTTGTCAATTTTGCAGTCTAAAGATTGCAAAATTGCGCTGCGAACGCGTGGAAACTTTTTTAAGTGGATGGCCAAATTGGTAAGATAAGAGGAGCATTTTTAAAGCTTTATCAAAAACCGAGAGAGAAAAGACAGATTTTTCGCTTAAGTCAGAAAAAGATTTGTGTCTCCCACAAAGGAAATTTTAAAATTTCAAACTTTGCAAATCGTAGCCACAAGGCATTGCAAACGACTTACTAGCAAATTCCGTTGAAAAGAAGACTCGAAATTTTCTTATTAAACTTTTATTATTATTATCACTATTATTCCCGTATTTTATGTAAATTGTGATATTTTCGTGTAATTCTCAGAATGAGTATTTTTCTTTTATTGCGTTTTGAGATTCCCAATTCTCAAGAAAATTATTACTATAATGAAAGGAAGAGCTGCTCTTTGACAAATCTTTTTACGTAGTTCCGAAAGTTATTTCTTTCTCGTATATCCGAAAGTTATTTCTTCCCGCCAAACTGTAAAAGTGAATTAAATCTCTTGCTATGGGAATAATTCGATCAAGTGTTGGAACACCACGAAAGATTTGAAATAAAATCTAAAATTACGACATTTATTTTCATTGTTTCTGATGCGATAATTTTGGAGTAAAGTGTCATCAAACAGATCAGTAATTGCTTAAATGAAACGCATGAACTTTTTTAAAAGGTTTACACGAATGTGATTTGGTTTGCCTAATTTCATAACAACTATACCAAAGCCGACCTAAAAAGACATCGAGCACTTAGTCTTTTATTGCGATCTGAAGTTTTTCGTACACCAAATCTCTAAAAAATAATACAGAACATCAATGAATGTAGACTAGTATACTTGCAAGCCCTCATGTGTGCCTCAGATGTGCTTCAAAGGCTACAGGAGATGCTGTAGAACATAATTTCACTGACCTACTAATTTTTCAAATTACGTATTGTTGTCTGCTATGTGTTCTTAGAGATTCCTTTAAATAACTAGACTAAACGAATAGGAAGACTTGAAATTTTATTGAGATAATAACAGCTCTTACAGACAAGATCAAAAGCTGTAAATAGTCCAAGGAAAAAAAAAAGAGAGAGATAAGGTGATATTCTTTTTTACACACAAGAAATATCTCAGATCATTAAAACTCCTCTTATAACATAATATAGTATAAACAGTAATCACCGAATGAAGAACTCAATAAACAAACAACCACACGATTTTAAACTGAACTAATTGATTCACAGCTGTTCACAGCCTTCCGCTTATAGGTTCCTCGAAAGGGATAGTAAACTTCTCTGGATACTTCGAGAAAAACCACTCGTAAGGTTGGAAAAAAAAATTTCCAAAAAATTCCAGAATATCGCCAAGTTGGCAAAGTACTGTAAGTGCCTTTCTGCCCATAAGTTTGATTCTACGTGAGTTGTCTTTCAATCCAAACTTTAGGCTACTCAAAATAGAAAGTTCTGAAACGAAATAAATATACATTAAGTGGCCTCAAATTAAAAATTAAAAAAAAAAAAAATCTGAAATGTTTCAGATTTTAAATTACGTCCAAAGGGGCGTTTTTTAACATTTTGTGTGTTACCTTTCTTTATTAAATATCATGTTCCTCGCACTTAAACCATAAGATCCAGTGCAACAGCAATATCGCAAAATAGTTTTAAAACGAGCATATCTTTAGAATTTCCGATACAGAGACTCACGCGCTGGAGATAAAAATGTTTTTTCTGCACAACGTTGCCATTGCTCGCTTTGAAATCCTTGAGTTTGTTAATCAAAAATTCGTCAAAGTTTTAAAAAATAGGAAATCGATCATAAAACAAATTTCAAATTTCAAATTTGGTCTTCCACATGCTCATATTCGTTGGAGGATTACGTTATTCAAAATTCGATGACTCTATGTACCGTTGTTTCATCACAATACGAGAAATATACATACATTTATGCAGATTTTTCATTATTTAATTTCTTCAAATATAATGCATCACTCTAACATTTTGTGGCAACAGTTTGAAAAGTGACCCGACATTTATGAGTCCGACGCAAAATGCCAAAACGAAACTAATAGTCCTTCGGGATTCAAATCCCTTTGGACTAATAAATGTATAATAATGCAAAAAATGCATGAAAACCAGATCACGTACAGATATCCACAAATATTTGAATAATTTACATCATCTATCGATGTTACCGTGTATTGGTAGATAGATATATGAACGATTCTGGCATTGAAAATATTGAAAAATACAGCATTTTATCTATCGTCAACCCCAAATGAGAACTTTTTCCTTTTTGCAGTTTTCGAAGAAAAGTTAGGATCTGTTCAGTTGATAAAATAATTGAGCGCTGGAAGTTATTTAATGAGAAATATCAGTTTTAATAAAAATAATATTATTTTTGTAGTATTAACGAAATTTTAAATGAAAAGTGTACTAACTCCTTCAACGTTTTCTGTTTCCGCTTTGCATGATTATTTTGGAGGTACTTTTTCGCTTTCCCATTAACTCAAGGAAAGAGGTGTTTTCAAAATAAACATGGGTTTTTTTATTTTTTTTTCAGAATCTAGAGATTCTCGAGGCTTCCCTGAATAGAATTTGTAATTTTGAGGAATAAATTCATTACGAATTTAAGAATTCTCTAATTTCGTGAGCGAAAATCTAGAAACCTCAGTAAGTAGGTGCAGCTATATTTGTTATTTACCAGAAAACTTCATTAAATATTAGAAAAAGAGTTGAATTAATTTAGAGTTGAAAGACTGGCGAACTTTTTGTGCAAAGCAATCAATTGATTTATCTTTTTAGTCATTAGATCAGTCATTAGATATCTCACTTTTTAAATATAATTATAAAATAAATAGCCGTATCAAAATGCAAATCATAGTATAACAATAAATAACATTATCCCGTTGAAGGATATTATTTTAACCATAACTTGTGTAACTTCATTGGGAAACAAATTTCTTTTCAGCAAGGTAAGGCTACTCGCTATTATATTGTATAGTCCGGTATTATTTTCTTGATCGAAAGTTACTCCATGCGAACAAAGACCAAAAGAATGGCAACCATTATTTAATAGATATCAATGGATAATCAATCAATGGACATCATCAGCAGATGAATAGCTTTTATGTTCAAAGGAATTTTCATTTGGGGGTATTATCAAGAAGAAAGTATTTTCAAGAAAACCACTTACTTTCCAGATACTTGGCGTGCTTCTTGGGTGAATAAAACTCTGCTACTGATTGAATTCTATTAATGAAAGAAGTACTGAAATTTTTGCTTTGGGTATAATTTAATATTTTCTGCCGAATAAAGAGAAAGTGCTATCAGTATAATTTTATTAGCACCGGATATGTTATTAGTCTCAAATCTCGCTTTTTTGTCTGTACCACTTTTATTTCCGCATCGCTTTTCAAATGTTGTCACCAAATATTATCGCCATGTGTCACTTTAAATAAAATAATACAGCAAATTAAAAAAAAAAAAATACTGAAAGTTTTTTAGATTTTAAATTATGTCCCGGGTTTATTTAACGTTTTGTGTGTTACCTTTATTTATTAAATATTATGTTCTACGTACTCAAACTATAAAATTCAGTTCAACAGCAATTTCGAAAAATAATTTTCGAATGAGTATGTGTTGTATCATAAATTATAATACGACGTTTAGCTTAAGAGAGCTTCTCCTGACGCATGCGCCGTTCGCGTTTATCCGCGCGGTGATGAATGATGACGTAACTGTTTATTACGTATGTATGTATATGTATACCATTCTTACTTCTTCGCCTTTTTCTCTGCTGTACGCAACTATGTTTAAGTTAATCTCTGTCATTAAAAATGTTCATTGATATTACAATCTATTTAGGCTCATTTATTTCTTCAATGGTTATGGGCCCAGGAACGTTTCAACTGTGCTTAATTAACAAAATATTTATTTTAAAATGAACATTTTGAAGTTTTCGAGCATTGAACTCTTAAGCCTAATTCAGTGCAAGAACTGTTACGTCTAATCAACGGTAAGAACTGATCAGCGTTCAGTTAAGCCTATTTTTATATTGTTCAATCTTGTTTTTTGGCTGTGAGAGACTGTATTACATTATGTCGCATTTGACTACTATAGAAAAGCTCGGAAAAGATAATTTTGACAGTTGGAAATTACAAATAGAAGCAGTATTGATTAAGAACGACCATTGGGATTATGTAACCGGTAAAGTGCTAAAACCTGCTGAAGGAACCGAAGACGAAAAGAAATGGCTCCAAGCTGATCAAAAAGCTCGCGCAGATATAATTCTTGCTATTAATCCTAGTGAACTGTGTCATATAAAGCATTGTGTGACATCAAATGCTGTGTGGAATAAACTCAAAGCCGTATATGAATCGAAAGGACCTGCGAAGAAGGCTACATTATTAAAACAGCTTTTATTTAGAAAAATGGCGGAAAGCGAAACGATGTCTGAACATTTGAATAATTTCTTCGAAATAGTTGATAAGCTTAAACAAATGGAAATTGACATAGCTGATGATTTATTATCGATTCTTCTGCTCTATAGTATTCCAGAAAATTTTGAAAATTTTAGATGTGCTATCGAATCAAGAGATCAGTTACCTAGTCCCGAATCTTTGAAAATCAAAATGTTAGAAGAATGGGAAGCAAGAAAAGGGAAATCGTCTCAAGATTCACAGAATGCATACTATACTGATTATAAAAGAAGAAATCAAGAACAGAAGAAAAAGGAAAAATGGAAGGTAAATTCAAACAAAAATTTTCCTGCTGAAAGAAATTTTCGAAACTTAAAGTGTAATTACTGCTCGAAAATTGGGCACAAGGCATCTGAATGCAGAAAGAAAATAGCTGATAGAAAATATGCGCAATCAAATAAGGGAAATCAAGGTTCTATGATGGCTTCTAATTTTGAAGAGCAGATTAGTTTAGCTGTAAACAATGCTTATCAGAAGACCTCCTCATGGTGCTTAGATAGTGGCTGTACATCTCACATGTGCAATGACAGAAGGTTATTTTCAGAATTTCACCCTCGAACGAATTCAACCATAAAGTTAGCAGTTGACAAAACAGCAAAAATTACAGGAATTGGAACTGTCCTTATAACAGTACCTAACGGAAATAAGACAATTAAACTTACGCTCAAAAAATGTGTTATGTGTTCCGGAATTAAAATGTAATTTGCTGTCAACATCTAAAGCTACTGCAAATAATCGTTCAGTGATTTTTACAGAACGACATGCTAGAATAATAGAACCAAATGGATCTATACTAGTGCAGGCTATTCGTCATGGTGATCTTTATTATATACATCCAAGCACAGAAACAGCTGCAATAGCACAGGTAAGTGATTTTGTAAAGTGGCATCTTAAATTAGGTCATTTAAATGAGTCTGATTTGAAAAGACTTAAGTCTGATAATATGGTTAGAAATTTAAATTTTAATAACACTGAATCTCTAAAAGACTGCAAAGTCTGTATCCGAGGTAAACAAACTGTGCAACCTTTTCAAAAAGAATCAAAATTTCAAAGTAATGACTTACTGAACTTGATTCACTCAGATTTGTGTGGACCTATGAGAGTCCCATCCCATGCTGGTTCGCGTTATTTTGTTACTTTCATAGATGACAAATCGCGTTATGTCGAAGTCAGTTTTCTTAAAACTAAAGATGAAGTGAAAAATGCATTCATTAAATACAAAGCTGCGGTCGAAAATCGTCTAGGAAAGAAAATAAAAATCCTTCGGACTGATAACGGCCTCGAATATCGCGGAGAAGAATTTAATAAATATATTCAAGAATGCGGGATTAAACGAGAATTCTCTGCACCAATGACTCCTCAACAGAATTCGAGAGCTGAACGCATGAACCGCACTTTAACTGAAATGGCCAGATGTTTGTTACTACAAAGTAATCTTCCTCAATCCTTTTGGGCTGAAGCCTTGAACTGTGCTGTTTATATTCGTAATCGTTGCCCGAATCGAAGCCTGGGAGTAAATAAAACACCGTATGAATTATTTTTTGGCATCAAGCCAACTGTATCTCACTTCAAAGTATTCGGACAGAAATGTTTTGTACTTAATAAAAGGTCTAAAGGGAAATTCGATCCTCGTTCAGAAGAACATATATTTGTAGGATACTCAAATGAATCGAAAGCATACAGGCTGTGGAATAAAAATTCCAGAAAAATCGTTATAAGCCGATATGTTAGATTCATTGATGAATTTGAAAACTGTACTAATTATGATAAAGATTTAGAAGTTTTATTTCTCGAAAATATTCCTGATAAAAAGAAGGAAGAACCTCTGAATGTAAATCAAATACCGGCTGATGAAATAACAGAAGACCCCTCAAATATGGCAGAAGCATCTGCTGAATCATCTGATAAAGAAGATTCTGATTCCGAAGCACTACCTGAAATGCAGATTAAAAGGGGGCCAGGTCGTCCAAAGAAAGTCAAGACTGGGAAGCCAGGAAGACCAAGAAAGGAGTACCAAAATATAAACATAGAAAAGGAAGAAGCACAAATTGCTGAAGAAGATACAAATCCGACATTAGAAGAAGCATTAAATGGAAGTTATGCTGAAGAATGGCATAAGGCTATGCAAAGTGAGTATGAAGCACTTGTTAAAAATGGTGCATGGAAATTAGTAAAGCGACCACAGAACAAAAAGGTAATAGGATGTCGCTGGGTTCTTAGAACGAAATATAATGCAGATGGAACAGTTCAAAAGAGAAAAGCTCGATTGGTTGCTAGAGGATTTGCACAGGAACCTGGAATTGATTTTAATGAAACCTTTGCTCCAGTAGCCAGAGCAAGTTCTATAAGAACTGTGATTGCATACAGTGCTGAACAAGACCTTATGTTATATCAACTAGATTTTGTTATGGCTTATGTTAACGGAGATTTAAAAGAAGAAATTTTTATGGAACAAGCTAAAGGTTTTGAAGACCAAAATAATCCTGATTATGTTTATGCTTTGCAAAAGTCTCTTTATGGTTTGAAACAAAGTGGAAGACAGTGGTATGAAAAATTAGACAAAAAACTCAAAAACTTTGGATTACAACCATTACAATCAGATAAGTGTGTATACAGGATGAAAACATCTCAAGGTGAGTTAATTCTAATTTTATATGTTGATGACTTAATAATAGCAACAAATAGCTGTGATTTATATGCTGAACTTAAAGGTTATCTTTCTAAAGAATTTCATGTTAAAGATTTAGGCAAACTTCATTATTGTCTTGGAATAGAATTTAATCAAGATGTAAATAATAATTCTATTAGTTTATCTCAGCAGAAATATGTTGATAATATTCTACGAAGGTTTAATATGCAAGATGCAAAACCAGTAGCAACTCCTTTAGATCCTAGTGTAAAATTAAGTAAAGAAATGTGTCCTTCTGAAACTGAAAAGGAAGAAATGAACAACGCACCTTATCGCCGTCTAATTGGTTCGCTTATGTATCTTTCTGTGTTTACTAGGCCGGATATTACATATGCCGTCAGTCACCTGAGCCAATTTAATAACAATCCTGGAAAATTACACTGGTTGGCTGCAAAGCGCGTTCTTCGATACTTAAAAGGAACTAAAAATTATTGTTTAAAATTTCGAAAGACTGGAAAAGCACTTATTGGATATACCGATGCCGACTGGGCGTCTGATGTTAATACTAGAAAATCGTATACAGGTTACCTATTCAAGCTTGCTGGAAATCCGATAACATGGGAATCACGAAAGCAACAAACTGTTGCATTATCAAGTACTGAAGCAGAGTACATCAGTCTTTCAGAAAGTGCCAAAGAAGCAGTTTATTTACGTCGTTTTCTTAAAGAATTAAATTTTACTGCTGATTATCCAACCATTATATATTGTGATAATCAAGGTGCACAGAAGCGTATGAAAAATGCTGTTTATCACTCACGCACTAAACACATAGATATTAGACATCATTTCATTCGTGAAATTTATGAAAGAAATGAAATAGACGTTAAATATGTGCCAACAGAGAAAATGCCTGCTGATGTACTGACAAAAACATGGACTGCTTCGAAACATTCTAAGTGCTGTAAATTAATTGGAATAACTGTAAATGATTAATGTTTATTTTTTTTTTTCAGCCGCCAAACGTCGAAAGGGGGATTGTTGTATCATAAATTATAATACGACGTTTAGCTTAAGAGAGCTTCTCCTGACGCATGCGCCGTTCGCGTTTATCCGCGCGGTGATGAATGATGACGTAACTGTTTATTACGTATGTATGTATATGTATACCATTCTTACTTCTTCGCCTTTTTCTCTGCTGTACGCAACTATGTTTAAGTTAATCTCTGTCATTAAAAATGTTCATTGATATTACAATCTATTTAGGCTCATTTATTTCTTCAGTATGTCTTTAGAATTTCCGATACATAGTTCCGCGCGCTGGAGATAAAATGATTTCCCCTACCCCCCCCCCCGTACAGTGTTGCCATTACTCGCTTTGAAATCTTTGAGTTTGTTAATCAAAAATTCGTTAAAGTGTTACAAAATATAAAACTGATAATAAAACAAATTCTAAATTTCAAATTTGGCCTTTCAATTGCCCATATTCGCAGTAGGATTATGTCATTCAAACTTGGATGGCTCTAGGTACCGTTGTTTCATTCACAGTGACAGAAACATACATACATTTGTGCAGACTCTTCATTATCTAATTTCTTTAGGGCGATAATATATGGTGGCAACGATTTGAAGAGTGACACAGCCTTTTAAAGTTCGCCAAAACGAAATTAATAGTCCTTCAGGGCGAATTGTCCCTTTGGACTAATAATATATGGCAACATAAATAAAAGGATGTTGCCATCAAATAGTATCTCTATGTATTTTTAAAGAAATATTATTACCAATATATTAAAAAAAAGTAACGGCAACATGTAACACTTTATCGGGAATTTTAAAAATATTCGATATAAATATTTTCAACTTCCGCTCGCCATTTGTTGAAGCGTAAGATATGTAATTTTTCTTTTAAATTTAATCTTCCTGTTATTGATTAAAAAAACTGAGCGATCCGAAAGCAATAAGCGCAATTCTTTATCACTGTTATTAATTATCAACAGAACCCGCGAACTCACACTAACTGGATTTATTAAAAGCGTTATATAAATATATATATATATTTCTTTTTTACAATAAATACTTTAGGCGGCTAGCCGTTTCAGCGGCTACTAATTTGAAAAGTGAAATGGACAATAAAAGTAATTACAGCAAAAATAAGGTTCGAGAAGCCTTTCTGGGCTAAAAAATATCACAGTAGTGGGAATTCTAAGGATATGGTCTTTGTATAAACTGTAATTATGCTGTTGAATTTTATGACGCGTAAATGCGAAGGAAGTAATGTTAAAAAAAAAAAAAAGTTATGTCAGGGGGAGTGAGTCCAAGAGCAGATAAATAAAGCTCGACGAGAGCAAAAAAACCTTAACAAAACCTCTGGTGCGACGCTAAAATCCGTTTTCTTTTTCCTTTCCTTTGCTTTTTTTCCCATTTTCTTTCTCTTTCTCTATTTTTTAGAAGTATTTCAGTAAGAATGAAATTATCCTCAGTCATGCTAGAATAAATTCGTCTCTAATTTTGCTTTTAAAGAGAAGAATATGTTTTTGTTGATTATAATCCTTTCAAAATAATAAATAATAATAAAATGAAATACTAAAAAGAATTTAAAATTAGAATACTGCTTCTATTAAGCCTTTGTAAAGAAGTAACTATAAAAACTTAACAGAAGAATTCAGAATCAGATGCACAGAAATGGTTAAACAAAGAACAAGGAATAAATGTACATCCTTTTTTGGAACAAAAATGATTAAAAGAATTTGAATTTTGATTCAAAGGAATTGATTACACACAAATTTGCAGCTATGTTCTAAACCCGGAGTCTTGGATCGGAACGATTCTATAACATGAAAACGGTAATTCTACATTTCCATGCATGTGTCTTCTGCAGAAGCTACTTACACCGAAAACTGGCTTTAATACTAGAAGCTCAGTAGAATTGTTTAGGTAAGTATACAAATGCAGTTGGAATTGACAATATCTGCGCGTCTGAAGGCTAAGCGATTCGAATATCGAAATGGAAATGTGGGCAAATCCTCGTTCCATCAGACACAACCTTGGGAATGCATTTGCGTTCGTAGCGTCAGGTAAACAATATATTATTATGTCTTTACTGATAATTATAGATGCGTGATTTTCGCTTTAAAAATATCGAAATTTCGTTAAAATTTAAAGTCAAATATGAAAATCCCGCCTTTATTCAGAAAAATAAATAAATGAAATAAACAAATAATAATAATAAAAAAAATCTGAAAGCTTTCGGATTTTATATTACGCCCAAAGAGGCGTTTTTTTAATATTGTACCTTTATTTATTAAATATTAAGTTCTTCGCCCTTAAACCATAAAATTCAGTTCAACAGCAATGTCGCAAAATATTTAAAAACAGCATATCTTTAGAATTTCCGATAAGCCTCGCGCGCTGGGATAAAAATATTTTTTTTTCCGTACAGTGTTGCTAGTGCTCGCTTGTTAATCAAAAATTCGTTAAATTTTTACAAAATATGAAAGAGGTAATAAAACAAAATCGAAATTTTCAGATGCCACGTTATTCAAAATTTGATGGCTCTAGGTACCGTCGTTTTTTCATAGTGCGAGAAACATATATACATTCATGCAGATTTTTCATTATTTTATTTCTTTAAATATATAATATAGGGCGAAAATATTTGGTGGAAACAATTTAAAAAGTGATACGCCGTTTCCCTTCTGGGCTAATAAATAAATAATTAAATAAAGTGATGAAACTAAATGACCTTTTTTCAAACCTGTTGTAATAATAATAAAGTGCAGTACAGATTTTTTTTTAAAAAAAGGTCATATGATGATGATCTTAATATTCTTTTCCTTGAATCTTTGGTTTCCATCCGTAACTACGATATTCGAGATTACCTCTCAGCATCTTCGTTATTAATAGGAATATGAAGGCCTTTGTGAAGTTTTTGTGGCAGAATATTGTTGCTTTCAGACGCATTGTTTTATAACATCAATGTGAGAACCTTGATTGACCATGGTAAAAAGTTGTTTCTAAAAATGGTTGGATATTTTTTGGAATGTCTTTGATAAAAATGGTATTTTAAAAATGCTTTTCCTTTAAAGCTTACGTAACTGTAGTCAGGGATACAGATGGACAAAATAATTTGCAAATATGCTCATAAGATTCATTTCGTGCGTTGCATAGGATGTATAAAGTCAATTTATTTAAATAATTTTCTGTTGCTCTCGCATCTACATCATATCGTATTTCTGATCAACTTCACTTTTCTGTCTGTCGAAATACATCCTATCTTAACCCTAAAAATAACCACTGCTTTAGCGCTCAAAAGAACATTTTAATTCATGTGACTATTTTCATTTGAATACATAGTTAACTCTTCTAAAATCTGAATTAGTTTCATAAAATTTGGATAGAATTTAGAATCGAAAGCTATTTGAACTCGTACGAGATAGAATTTCATCTTCAGAACTTCCCTTTAGAAAATCGGCACTCCAGTTATCATCTCTTATTCGAGAAGAGCAACAGTATGTATATTCAACAAGAGCAACTATATATTCGCCCAAAATAAACGGCAGTTCCGAGCTAAGAACAAATTTTCGTTCAAAAACGTTCATAAAAAAATATTTCACAATAATTGCTAATAAATGCTCAGTTCCGCATTTATTCGATCTATTTCGTAAATGCGAAAATTACGTATCCTTACACATGATATATCTTTATGAAATTATATGCTTTGCAGTTCATTTTATGATACAGAGTTCTGAATAAAGAAGAAATAAATGCCTATATTTAATTTTCAGCAAAGCTGCAAGGAATTTTTACAATCTCACGCGCGTGCTCTCATGGTGTAAGTTAGTACGTACAGCTGGCAACCGGAAGATATGCAGCTCAAATCCCGGTGAGTCACAGTTGATTTCTCATGCTTCATACTTCGATAAACGTATCAAGTTTATAAAAATCTACATAGACATATTTGTTTCATTTAATAATATAACAGTGTTCATAAAATAGTCTAGAAATCGGTGAAACAAAGCCCCTTCTTTCGAATATTCTGAGAATTATCTACAGTATTTCCTCCTAAGTGCTCACAGGTCTTCATTTTCCTAACCTTTCCCCAACGTTTTCGTCGATATCACATGGAAACAACAGATGTGAAATTAACTCATTAAAACCACTTGAATGTCTTCAAGTTCTGAAAAGCCCAGATGATTCATTCCGAGCAAGTGTCAGCAAGAATAAAAAAAATAAAAATAAAAATGAAGTTAAACATTACAATATGTGAAGGTTGACCTTGAGCTGTCAGTAGCAGATCCTGGTCAGCCTTCAGATCGAACCTGGTAATAAACTTCATTAATTAGAGATCAACCTTCGTTTTAAGATGGCTACTGACTTCCTTATTCTCAGTGAGTCCCTTAACCTTCGAAAAACAACGCAATTCTGTTGGTTTAGCTTTTGGTGTTGGTCAGCACTGACATACAGGCAAACGCATTTTCCCGCACTTTTGTTTTCTGTAGAAATGTTAATATCATTTACCATCAAAGAGTAAGAAAATGGCTAAGATGCAATTTATGCATGATGGTGGTATTTTTGGAAGTTATTTTATTCAAGGTCTGTAGCACTCATGTTTTTGGATTGAAACACTGAAGGATAAGTCCACATATCTACATATAACATTCGTAAATGAAAGATACTTACGTCTTTGATTTTAACAAAAAAGAATAAAACAGCTGCGAAATTTCCAAAATGGGAAGTTTTGTACAACTTACGCATTTCCATTTGCAATTTTAACAACGTTTTAGAAATGTACTTACATTGGTGGCGTAGCCACAGCTTTTGCCACCCAAGCGGTATCTGAATTTACTGCGCTTTTTGATATGCAAACAAGTTTAATAAAAAAAAATCAAAATGCGATGTAAGGAAATACATTTAAACTGTTTATTTTTGAAGAAAAACTTTAATGCCAACATTTTAAAATTATTAGTCCAAAGGGGCTTTGTCCCTGGGGGCCTATTGTTTTCGTTTTGCGATTTTGCGTCGAATCACTCTGAATGTCCGTTTCAGCTTTCAAACTCTTGCCACCAAATATTATCGCCTTGTATTATATTTGAAGTATTTAAATAATGAAGAATCTGCATAAATGTATGTATGTTTCTCGCATTATGAATAAAACAACGGTATCTAGAGCCATCCAATTTTGAATGATGTAATCCTGCTGCGAACAAGGGCATCTGGAAGACCAAATTTGAAATTTGGAATCTGTTTTATTATGGATTTTATATTTCTTAAAACTTTAACGAATTTTTGATTAACAAACTCAAATATTTCAAAGCGAGCAATGGCCACATTGTACAAAGAATATATATATATATCTTTATCTCCAGGGCGTGAGACAGTGTATCGGAAGTTCTAAAGATACACTCAATTTAAAACTATTTTGCGATATTGCTCTTGAACTGAATTTTACAGTTTAAGTGCAAAGAAAATGATATTTAAATAAATAAAGGTAACACACAAAACGTTAAAAAAAAGCCCCTTTGAACGTAATTTAAAATTTGAAACCTTTTAGATTAAAAAAAAAATTTTTTTTAAAGAAAAAAGTATTTAGAATAAAGAATTTCGTTAACTGATAAGGTACAGTAACTCTTTTAGGCTTCCTTTCATAAGTTCAGTGTTATATAGAAACGCTAAAAAATACACCTTTAATTTTTACTGCACAACTTTTAAAAAGTTAATACACCGATTGGCTTTACGAACAGTATGTTTTCTTCAAGTCACATTTTAAACACAACGAACAATTAAAGGTTTGAAAATTATTTTCTGTCGCAACGCGTTTTATAGCTTATTTTCTTAAAACTGTTTTTTTGGAACCACGACCATTTTGCACCTCTCGGACCAGTTTGCAACGTCGTGTGCTACTTGGGTAACGACATGCAATTTACAGATCACTTTTGGTTTGGATTATTTAGGTTGTGAAGAAGCACACGATTGCTATCCCCCTAAGAGGAGGGATGCCTTTCTGGAGAACTTCTTAAACGAAACTATCTCATATTCAAATTATACATGGAGAAAACCGCAAAAACTCTCATGCAGCCAATTTATTCGCCGGAATTTGGACCTGGATCCAGCTACTACTGCTTTCAGCGCTCTACAGCTAGTGGGCGGATCGCTGGTGACCAATGGCTCTACAACAATCAACGATCAACGAAGTGGCAAGCCTAAGATACTTACGTTTCTATTCCTACATCATCAGAAAGGTAAGCCAATGGCCCGCGCTGCATCGGTGCCTAACGGCTAATGAAAAGACACTGATATTTTTCAGACCAATGATGACGGACAGCCCAAATGTCAACAATGACCAATCACCTTCGTGGTTATTAGTGCTCTTCGATTTAATTTTATTTTTATGATTTATCTAAATTTACTGAACTCTCCCACACCGGTGGCCTTGAAAGTCACAGTCGATTTAATTTTATTTTTATTATCTATTTGATTCACATAATTTAAATGCATTAAATTTATTGTCTAACCCATAATTTTTATGAACTTTTGCAGCATTATTTTAATTAACAAAAGATTTTCGTAACCAGTGCAGGTTTGGGTAATTTCAAGGACTCCAGAAAGTTCGGATTTGGAGGCCGCCAACGAGTTCGTTTTCAAAACTGTATTTTCTACAAAAGGTTTCTGTAGGCTATTACATAATTTATTGTTACTAGTCATTTCATTTTGGAAACCAGAAAATGTAAATAATTATGTAATATTTCGTATATTACATACGATTAAATCTGAAGTTGCTTCTCTTCATTTATCTGTTTTTCTCCCTATTTACATTTTAATATAACGAATGTTTTCCTCAGTAACTCATATTATAGTATGTATAAGTTCTATTGCACTATATTCTTCTGTCTCTTTGGTTTGGTTTGGTTTGGTTTATCAGATTACGGCAAAGCACTCGAGGGCTATCTGCCTTAAGGAAGGGATGCCTTCGTGGAGGACTTTTTTAAAGAAACTGGCTCGTATACACGTTACACATGGGGAAAACCACGAAAACACCCATGCAGCTAGCCCGTTCGCGGGATTCGAACCTCGGACCGAACTACCAGTGTTCAGCGACGTTACCGCTCGGCCGCTGGTGGGCCCTTCTGTCTCTTTGATCTTTAAAACTGAAAATTTTTCACCAAATTCAATTTTCTGGCGTTTTCTTCGATTCATTGCATTGCTTACTCCCAATTATGCTGTCATTTTTGTTTTTCCTTTGAACATTTACTGAATTTGCTTTCCTAATGTGAAGTTCCTTTCAACAAATACACATTTTTCAAAATTTGCAAAAGAAGATTAGTTAAGAATCCTTCTTATAATATACATATGAGACTTCACCACGGGTGAGTAACTACTTACATTATTATTCACAACACATAATTAATAACAGGTAAAATATAGGTAACATTAATGACATCTTCCTCTTACAGAAGCATAGTATGTTTTACTCGCTTTCCTAACTAGAGTTCTTTTTAGACCCTACATACATTTATAATCGTAAAACATACATTTATAATCGTAAAACATACATTTAACATATGGGAACCTTAAACCATAACTTTAAAAGTATACATTTATATCTAAAGTTTCATAAGCAATATTCATTAAATATATAACTTTTATAAAAGGTTATAACGCGCTAAAACTTTTCCCTCTCTCCTTTTATTTCTCTTCCTGTTTTTTCTATGTTTTTCAGTTTATTTTGGTAATAATGTAATACTGAAGCCTACTGATGTGGTTATTAAAATTAACGGTTAAAAATCATCATGAAAAATCATGGAATGAAATGAAAAATTAATACGCAGTTCTTGTTCAGTCAATCTTGAGTAATTAATCGCCTGTTCTGGAAATTTCTAGTTGTATCCTGGATTCAATTTCAGGAGGGGGAGAATTGAATACTTCGGCGTTTGTTTTCTACACATAAAGACAATTATTATTATTATTTATTAGGAAAAAACATTTTCCATGGATTTCGTTTTTGAATCTTCAAAGCAGACTTAAGAGTCAGTTTTCAATTCATTAGAGAGTTTCGTCGCAAGGTTTGAAAAGAAGGGAAATTCATTTTAACTTGTTTACTTTTAAGAAGTTCCTCTAAAAAGGATTCTAGTGGCTTATATCCTTAAATATTAATTATTTAAGATGCAATATATATCAAATTAAAATATTTTTCAAAAAGGCATATAATTTTATGATAATTACTTTTGCATAGTGAACGGGATGGGTTGTGTTAGTTAGTAAAAGATAACTTTTCATATAGCCCTCGACTGAAGCAA
Organism: Stegodyphus dumicola; assembly: GCF_044657685.1. Classification (NCBI taxonomy): domain Eukaryota; kingdom Metazoa; phylum Arthropoda; class Arachnida; order Araneae; family Eresidae; genus Stegodyphus; species Stegodyphus dumicola. Next base: position 80,627,261 of record NC_140768.1, on the reverse strand, counting down.
ATTTCGAATTAATGAAGTATTTATTGTATTTTAATTAGCTAAATATAAAATTCTTGACCTTAAGTTGCAAAATTCTCAAGATATATTACGACTTACTTAGTTGATCATCAACTTAGAACGCAGAATTCTTTGTTTTGGAAGGGACTTTATTTAATTATTTAGTTTAAATCATGTAGAGGTTATTTTAATTTTTAAACGTTCTTTACTGTTTATTCTCTTTCCCACCTACAATTCCCTACCAGAATAAGTTTTTACTATCGCGTCGCATGTAAATGAGGTAGAAAGAGTATTTAAAGGAAAGCTACGCTTACTCCAGCAGTTGATTCTTCTCTTACTGTTTGTATCCTGTATGTTTTACTTTTTGTACAGTAGTTGGCAAGTTAGGAGTTCCGGACTCGCCACCACATCCCATGTGACCAGTGCCATGCGTTGCTTTTAAAACATCGAAGCAAAGGGCTTCTTTTTGTATCACCTCTTCAATTCTACCTCGTATGGAGAACTTCCATATTCGGACTTCATTATATGTTAGGCACAGTCGGGATTCTCTGAGGATAAGTCCCTGCATAGTTCAATAAGGTTTCTACTAAGTTAAGCATAGACAAAGTGGATAGAACCATTACAACTACGTCTGGCAAAAGAAATCATATATATGAAATTAGTTATATCCCAAGACAGGCAGATTTTTTTTTTCAGAACAATGGAAACATTTCTTCCCTTTTTATAGTAGATTCTTCATCAGAAATAAGATAGGACACATAACTGCCTCCTAAAGCTTCAGTGAGCCCAAACACTGTTCTACTCTTTCAAAGAAAGTCAGTTATGTGTTAACGTATTCCAGACCAGAGAAGAAAGTCAGCAGTTGCTACTGAATTTTTGACTAACAGGGTAACTGTCAATAGCCAAATTGTCATGGCCTTGCTCATTAACGATTTTGATTTCGAAAATTTAAAGGATTAAAGTACTATTTCAATGAGAAAAATGCACTTATTTTTATTAATTATTTCATATGCTTGTTATATAATGGTCCTAGTTCATCATTCATCTTTCATTTCTCCCACAAAGTCGCAATGTAATTTGTAAGCATTGTATAGATTTGCAGCAAATGTACGAAAAGTTATCTAATGCGGAAACATCTTGCTGGGTCCCACTTAAGTTTAAGGCCACCCGCAACTGCGGGCATAGCTGGGCCCCTAAATCCGCCCTGTTCCTAATGCATTATGTCTTGGTACGTAATCATATTATATTATTATATTTTCAAATTTATCATTATAAATATGGAATAATATAGCCTTTATGGACTGTTTACGCACGAATTTCCTTTGAGTTTTTGAATAAGGATAATAGCAATCCCTCCCCCCAGCACCGCAAGTACAAGCGCTGTAAAGAGTAAGGCGTTTCGTATTTCTCCTCTCCTTCAAAGCGTCATAATGACTTTTCTAACAGTGTCGCATCCAACTAAATACGTATCTGCTCAAGTTATTTCGTTGGAGGTCTCTTTGCAACACTACGCCCGCCTCTGTCGCCTAGCAACGAGTCCGCGTAATGCCAAAATTTAAAAGCCGGCGAACATTCCATTCGCCTCAAATGCTAATAAGCCATACATAGAAAGAAAAGAGATGGGGGAAAAAATACTCCCTCCGGATAAATTAAAAATGTTTTTCTTCCCGAAGCTCTACGTTCTAACGCTTTATTTTTTCACGCAGGGAAGAAATGCATTCTTGTTTCTTTAACTTTTCATGTAATGAGTAAAAATATAGTAGCAACTTGAGGTATGGGGTTTTACGCATATTACACCAAGCAAGATAGAAGTTCAAAGAAAAATTTAAAATAATATGATGTAGCATGCATTTATAATTCACAAAAAAGGAGCTGTTGCATATTTTTTGTTCGTAAGAATTGTTCTGTTTTTATGACTAAAAGAATATATCTGAGATACATAAAGATTTCTGAATTTTAGTTTTCCTTTTCTAAATTTTCATTGCATGCGAAGTATTTGCACGTGAATAACTAAAACATGCTCATATCTCAGGAATTATTTGATTTTATTAAATATAAAATTATTTTATTTTTTAAAAATGTATTTAAAATAATAATAATACAAAAATATCAGTATATAAAGGCAAAATATACTGAAATATATAAAAAATGAGTTGCAGGTTAAATAAAGTTAATATACATATATAAAAGACATAATAAAAGCGTGGAAAAGACGGAGCACTGTTGATGCGTAGTTATTCGATATTGAAGAGGAAGTATTCTGATTGCGTCGTAAGCTACTGTGTTGACTTCGTAGATAAAACTTAACAGTCGAGGCGATTTTAATTCCGTTTTTATTTCCAATTGACATTATGTGCCCACAGATCACTTGGCATCCTAATCGTGCCTGTTCAAGAACATTTACATTATTGATATTATTGCAATAGGAAGCAAAGCACAGCACAGACAGACGCTGAAATGCGTAGTTATGAAAGATAGAAGCACGCGTGGAGAAAAGTTTTGGTTTACAATGGTAGTTTCAGTTCCCAATTATTATGTCATCAGAGCTGCACAGGCCTAGAATGATCTAGAAATGACGCAATCCAGAGAAGTTATTGCGATTTTTAGAATAGAGAGGGAGCATTAATGTTTTACCGTTAGTTTAAATTATAATTTTGATTCACATATTTTTTATCGTAGATGTATATTTATATATAAAGGAAGAGGGGATTGGCAATGCATACGTTACTTGATGTTTCATCTTTATGATTAGATTTATTTTTGGGGCAGGCGTTGGTGTACAGAAGACCTACAGCTAGAAATTTAGCACTCAATATATTTTAATATTGTAGTATTAAGAAGCATTTTATTAATGGCATAATTTCTTATTGTAGGATTCTCCACTGTATACTTCTAAGTTACAGATGAATGTGAAGAATCTTAAGAACTAGTAAGCGAATAATCGCCTGAGTTCGTAAGGCAGAAAACAACAAGTGAGAAGGGTGAAAAAACCCTTTATTATTCCAACTAAAGTTTAAGAAAACTCCGTCTTGGAGTTGTACAATGAAGCCGACACTCGAGCTTCAACTTAAGAAACTAAGAATTAAACTAAACTAATCTTAACTAAAGAGATATAGCCGAAGCTATCAAGATTCTAGCGGAGTTGGCCCCTTAACGCTCATTGAATGCGAAGCTATGAAGGGCCTAAAGTACGGCCGCGCGTAATAATAGCTTACCAGAGAGTAGCCTAAAAAGGCGGACGCGTGCTAGCCAGAATATCTGGTATCTCTCTCCCTAAGAAAGTAGAACTTCGCGGTTAAATACCGCTCTTCCTCATTAGCATTCAGACGTGATTCTAAAACTACGTTCTGGCCGGAAGTGGTAAGTTGAAATTAAGAAGCGATAGGAAAGGAAGTTTAACTCAAAATTTAACTGTTAATAAAATTAACGTAATACTTACATAATCTTTATTGTTGTTGTTATTTATCCTAACTGGTTAGCCATTAAGCTAGACCAGATCCATGAGTCCAAGATCCGTCAATAAATCCAAAACGGAAGTACGTCTTTTCTATAGGTCCTCTTTTACAAGTTCCAAATAGGTGAGAAAATGTTCAGGAATGAAATGATCAGTATTACATTTTCTACAGATCGGGTAGATCTTATTTCCTCGGTCAAATTTAAGGCATTTCAGATGTCTGCTTAGGAGCCTCAGAGTCTGGTGTTGAGTCCGATTACCCCAAAAACAATAGCACCTCCCGCATTTCAGGTGTCTGCTTAGAAGCCTCGTCAAGTAGTCTGCTGCTAAACATTCATTATTTTTAGAACTCTTTTAGAATTCCGCACACTGATGGTTTTAGAAAGACTGCGTTTAGAATTTGTCGATATTTGTGAAAATCCCATGAAATAGCGATTTTGGATTGTCAACAAAAGAATCCAAACATGACATTTTTATTTATTTCTACTTTAGTAAATAAAGTATAGTAATGGCTAAAAACTTCGGGTATTATATTTCAACGAAAATACCCATTTAACTGCTCTCGAATCTATTTAGACATTTTTTTTTTTTTATGACCTCTGTATGTACGGACAGAATGAAGGACTCGTTTTTTTTCCTGAACGGATTGTAAAATGGATATAAAAGGGATTCAAAATAGATGTTTTCTTGACGTCTGTACGTACGTACGTATTTATCTCGCATAACTCAAAAAGATTAGTGTAGAACACTGAAATTTTGCATATGGGAAATGTTATAGCATCTAGTTGTGTAGCTCTCTTTTTTGTTGCAGTCGGCTGCACCAAACAATCATAAATATATAAATGTAAATATACGAATAAAATTTAACTTCAGTTTTGTGCACCGAAAATTTTATCTTCCTGACCGCTGGCCAGCTTGTTTTTTTTTTTTTTTTTTTTTTTTTTCGTATAGAAATTTTTAATTTTAATTTCAAAAATCATTTTTTAAAACTGTTTTTAACTGTATTTGTTATTTTAGGATTTTCTACATTTTACAATTTTTAACAAAGTTGTTTTGAGTTTTTATGTATTTTCGCCTTACTGCGAAATGAGAACTGAATTGATTGAATAAAAAAATGTATCTCTAATGAAATTGGAGGAAAAATATTTAAATGAAGTGCAGCAAAAAATGTGTATAATTTAATAGGCCGTACAAGAAAGTCATATAGTAATGTGTCACCAAATATTTTGAGATTAGTCATTTGAAACAGACATGCGTTCTCTGATTCTACAAGAGCTTTGATATTAACATGAATGGCAGATAAAGTGAGAATTTAGAGATGAAATATGCTAGCTAAAAGTTCTGAATGATCTGTACTGATGACATAGCCAGAACATAACTTTTTTAGATTTCAGAGGATGATTATTCACTTTATTTATGAGCACGTCATACTGACTTGTATTAAGATTATTCGCAAAATTTTCGATAAAAATTGAGCTATTGCGAAATACTATCCGTTAATGAACTTGTCTTCAGTGTTCTGGAATGAAATTTGCTAAGCAATATTTCAAATTACCCCTGCAGGTATAAGCGTTCATTTCGAAGTTCCACTATAAAACATTTACATCTGAGCCAAATTAGTATGTTGATACGAATGTCATGACCACATTTAGATGGCTACCGATCTGTTGATGACATCGTGTTCCGGAAAGAGAGTTTAGAAGGTACAACACAGATGGATCTTCTAAAAAATTTAGTAATATATAAGCTGTCACAGACTTATAAATGAGAGCCACTAAGAAAAGAATGCATTTCCGGCGATAGATTTAGAGGTACACCAGCGATGCGAAAAGATTGGGCATTGTTTCAGATTTGGGAAAAAGATTGGGGTTTGTAGATTCACTAAATTAGAGGTTATTTTTATGGATTCTTCGCTTCGACAGGCAGCAGTAGTTGTCTTTATGAAAACAAGTCCAAGAATATACGACACAATATGCAATGCAGACGACATTAATTACATATATATATATATGCACCAGAAGGAAGTTCCGTAATTTATTACATTCTGTTTTGCAAATTTTGTCTTTTCAAAAAATCAAAAATTAATTAAATTCATCCAGAAAGGATTCAGAAATGCGGTAAATTATGATAATTACCCACCGGTCCATGATGAAGAAGTACAAATTATATTAGACTTTCTGTCTGTTTCTTTTTCCATATCTCAGCTATTTGAAAATGGGTTTTATTGTTCCTTTTCTTGTTTTTCTTCTTTTCTGAGACGGCATTTTTAAAGAGGGAGAACATGCTGTTTTTGAAATAAAAGGTATATCGTAAGCCACGTACAAATCTGTAAATAGTAAAAGAAGTTCCATAAAATATAGTAGTCATAACAAAGGAATAGGGGACAAATTTTAGCAATTGTGACTTAAATAATTAATCTTGATGGTCAATGATTGATGACTGTGTTAAGATGCCATATAGCTCGAAAAACTGAAGACTTTTAAATAAAATTTCTTCAGTTATTGTCGAAACCTAAGGAGAGAATAATATATTGTTCAGAAAGCAGAACAAAATAATATATTTAAAATATTGAGAAGGTAATATTAAAAATGTTAAAATATGAATTGCTTCCGTTGGAGTTATTTTCAAGCCACCCAAAAAAAAAAAAAAAAAAAAAAAAAAACTACTGATTATAGATTATCTTAGAATTATTACTTGCTTTTAAAACTGCTAACGAAAAAAATTACAAAATCAATTTAAAATTATTGTAAGTATTTTAATTTTAATTGTTAGAGAAAAGATATTCGGATACGTTTTCTAGAAAGTTCTTATTTTTGCAATATGCTTTTGCATTTACTCGAATAATAAGCAAAATACCATATTTACATGAAAATAAGACATGTTCAAATATAACACACACATTTTTATAATAAATTTTAAGATACTAATATATAATTAGGAAACATTAATGATTATCGATTTATTATTACCTATTTGTTTTCAGGTACATCAGTAACTAACATGGCGGATGAGGTCTAACTTGGAATCGCTGAGCTCTAGACGTGTTTAGCGCAACTAGAGCTAGCTGTGCTATATATGGTAATTACCTGTTCGGTTTATTTAGTATTTAAATAGAATAATTTTTCTATATATTAGTAGCATGATAATTAATATCTTCCCGTCATTATGCAGTTTCATTTACTAAAATACCCTATTAAATTAAGATGAAAAAATAGCAAAAGTACATTGGTTTTATTTTTGAATATTTAGAATGATACGAATTTTTCTCTGTTTAATATGACAGAAATGCAATTATTCACATTACACAATAAAAATATTTCTAGAAGCCATAATATTTAAATTCAACATTTCAGTATCTTTTACAGAAAAACTGAAATTTCCTTTAAATCATCATGTACGGAAAAATTTGAATTAAAAAAAAATGAGAGTGCATATGTTTTAACACAATAAAAAAGTAGTGAGAAATTCTTAAATTAACAGTGAATATAGAAATATCACTTATCAGTGTAGGCTGATTTAAAAAATGTAATTAAAATTTCGAATCTGAAAATTACAATGTAATAAAATAAAAATTAAACTGTCATATTAGAACTAAAGCAAACAATTATTATTAACTTCTGAATTTATTCCATTTTAACCTTTATTAAATGATATTTTTATAAGATTATAACGTCATTCCTCATTTATTTTAATAATTTTTTAATGTATGAACCGAAAATGGCAGCCTATTGCCCTGAACAATCGTAGTTTTTAATTGAATTCTGCAGTCACATGACTGCATATTATATTCTTAATTTGATTTTTTACGTATATTCTTTCGTAGAAAATTTCAATTCATACTGTAACATTAGACAAAAACAGTTGTGAAATTTTCATTAAAAACAGAATTTTAGTAATAGAAATAGTACTCCTTTTTATTCGAGGTGAATTCTTTTCGTCCATTTCGTCGTATTGATGAAAAATTTCAATTTGTCCAGAATTATTTTTGTGAATCGAAACACCATATCGATAAAGAATTTCAATTTCAATTTTTTAATCCAGGTAGAATTTCGATACTTGATTCGAAAAGAAAATTTAATCAGTACAAAATGTATATCTCAAATCTATTTCATCAAAAGGCGTTTTTAAAATACTACAGTCTCTGATGCCATTTATTAAGAATGAGAATTTAATGCCAATGAGAACTGCGATATGAAATACGTCAGCTAGGCGATCGAAGAGAAGCTTTAAACCGGTTCGTACCGGAATTTCATAAGCAAAATTCTCGTTCCCTTTGAGAAGCCCCACTAGCAGCTTTAAATGCCTAATCCTCACTGTAAAAACAGCATAACAATTTCCATATTTGTAAGCTGTTTCTCATCATGCATTCGATGACGTAGAGACGAAAGCGGATTGTGATTGGCTGGTTCTAGCTGCGCCTCGTAGTAATCAAATATTTTATTTTTACGTTTGAGAGAAGGAAAACAAAGCGCTTTTCAAGGATAGCGGTTATTTTGTGGATCACAAGACGTTAAGAGGATTCTGTTATTTTGTCGATTTCTTTGAACTTTATGATAAAATCTTGTGTTTAACCTTGAGTTTGATGCGCGCGTGTCGTCTAAGTTTGGCAGAAGCATTCAAATTAATTACTAATTAAATTCCACAAGGATAAAACGTACGATAAATTATTATACTTCGCTTGCACAAAGCATAAAAGCATTTATTTGGGGAAAATTGTTCTTATTTATATTCATCTTTTGAATAACTATAAAAACCAAGAAATACAAATTCCAAGGAGTATGAAATACAAGGAATTATTAAAATGCATTGACGGGTTTATATTTCTCATAAATGTATCATTTAGTAATATAATTTATACGAAATTTAAAATTTGCTGAAATTCGACTTCATATTGAAGATGATTCTATAAGAAAATTTTATGTATTTTTGAGAAAGACTAACGTGAAATTCTTTTTCTTCGAGAAACAAAAATGCGGAATGATTTTGGTAGAAAGCAGGTATTTTTCCCTTGAAGAAGGTCTTGAGTCTATATGTAATAAAAGTAACATTTTTGCTTAATTTTTATGTGATACAGTTTGTACAGTATTATATGTTTTATATTGTGTAGACAATTCTTTTTTTAACTTTCAAATTTCATTGAAGATGCCAGACTTGCATTTCCTCCTTAGCTCCCAAATGGTGACTCTCGTAGGCAGCAAAAAGTGGATTTTACGCCTCTTCTGTTTCTTGCAGCTTTTCAAGAAATTTAAATTTCTTGCTATCATCTGTCGTAAAGACTTCACCATGTAAGTCTTTTATTTTCTTTGAATACTTAAATCCTACCGACAGCGCGTATATATTTATGAGATAATCGCTAACTGAATTTTTAGCAGGAGTGATACAGGGTGATCCAAAAGTCTCGCTCAACAAACTTGTGGAAATGTGGAAATTCCGGAATGGATATCAATGGCAAATTTTTTTACACATAACAAATCATGTTAGAGACAAACAAATCGCTCTCGAAGTTATCACGAATTGCTTTAATCAAGAGATAAACGCTTAAACGAGCCCTCACACAACTTTGTTCTCCCTCAGTATATCAATATCAACTGATGAGCAATATTCAAATTAGCCTAAATAAACAGAGGTTAATTACAAGAAGAATAGGAATAGTGATTCCATCAATAAAGAAGAGAATGGAAATATTAAGTAGGTAAGATTATTTTGAGAGGTTTTTTTTTTTTTTTTTTTTTAGCTCAAAGGGACATTAGACCCAAAGGGCTATAGTCTCAAAATTGCATTTTGCGTCGTTTCACTTTCTGCATTGATTCACTTTTCAGACTGTTGACACCAAATATTATCGCCATATATTGCATGAATGTTTCTCGCATTGTGAAAAAAACAACGGTACCTAGAGCCATCAAATTTTGAATGACATAGTCCTCCAGCCGTACATGGGTACTTGGAAGCCCGAATTTTGCATTTCGAAATTGTTTTATTATTTATTTCAAATTTTGTAAAACTTTAAATAATTTTTTTAACAAACTTCAACGATTTCAAAGCGAGCAATGGCAACACTGTAGGGGGAAAAAAAAAATTATCTCCAGCGCGCGATTGTATATTGGGAATTCTAAAGATGGGCTGTTTTGTTGTTTTTAAATATTTTGTGATATTACTGTTGAATTGAATTTTATTCAGTTTAAGTGCGAAGAACATAGTATTTAATAAATAAAGGTAACACCCAAAATGCTAAAAAAAAACGCCCACTTGGGCGTAATATAAAATCTGAAATCTTTAAGATTTTCTTTTTATTTCCATATTTTTAGCTCCTAGCAAATTAATCTTAATTTGCACCCACATTACTCCTTTCTAAACATTTTCTGTAGATTTGTTAGAGAATAGGAATAGTGATCCCATCAATAAAGATGGGATTCCAGTTTTCATCTTGCAATTCCGATTCTTTGAATCTTTTAAGAAATTTCCTAACATTTGTAGAGAAAAACTCGCCAAAATATTTTATTATCTTTAAATAAGTTAAACGCTTCCAATAGTGGGGTAATGTCCGCGAGATAACTGCAAATATAATTCCTTCCAAAAAATCCTATACAGGGTGATTCAAACGTCGCACACATCGAACTTTCAAAAATTACGGAAATTACAATATGAATATCAATAGCAAACTGTTTCAGTGGATCATACCCCTATACTGTTGCAGGATATATCATATTTGTTTGCGCATTTCCGCCTTTTTGTATTAATTTTTATCGAAAGGGGAAAACTGTGCGACTAATTCAGTATTCCGAGGATGCAGTTACAGAAAGAGCATAACTAATGAAAAGTACGCCCGGCTAATCTACCGGTAATTATCACAATATTATCTATTTGAAGAAACCTACATACGAATTAGAATACATATTATATATGTAATACAATGCATTCCATATATACATTGTGACTTATCTCATTTGTCTGACGGTAACATCAGAACAAGCCCACGAAAGGTGTCCGCCGCAAACATCGCGGACGAACACGCCGCGGATAAAACAACGCAAGTCGATAAGATAGTGGTACAAAACATCGTGCGAGAAAAGAAAGCAAAGAGAAAACCATCGCAGTTCCAAAATATCGTGGTCCGAAATAAAGCAGTTCAAAAACTTCGCAGTTTAAAAACATCATCGTCAAAAATATCGTGGTGAAAATTAAAGTACGCACAAATCATCGTATGACGATAACATCGCACACATGCGTTTTCAGGTTTTGAAAGTTGTAAATGCTTGTTCGTATAATGATTTGGCAGTGCAAGAAGAAAAGAGGAATTCTTTTACTTCTATATTTTATATTTTTGAATGAAATAATAAATTTTTGCTGAAAAAATAAGAAGGAAACTTCAGTATTTAAAAATTGAAATTGAGTAGAAAATTAATGCAACATATAGAGCTTAATATAATTTTAGTTAATTAACAAAGGTTATTAATAAATTAACGCTTTTTAATAAAGTTTTACTGAAACTTTTTTATGAAAAATACAGTCTAAAAATGCTTAGATAAAGGAAAATAAATAACTGCATGATGTTTAAAACTCCTCTTTAAAAATTGCTTAGTTAATAATCAAATTATTTTCTTTCGCATTTGTTAATTTGATATTGTTTTAGGGAAATTATATATTGTTTTGTATCCGTTTATTCTTAAATTGTTGTTAGCATTTTCATGAATAGCATGCAATCAATTTTTTGGATGTCGATTTGTTAGTTATGACGAAAGTCAGTTACATAATATGTCACTATGCGATCTGAAAGACACATGTGTGCGATGTTATGTGTGTTGTGTAGACACATGTGTGTTGTGTGTGCCTAAGAGAAAGAATTTTTATGACTGAGCATTTACTTCGCAAAGCATAAATTTGATTGCGGTGCCATATTTCTCACACTCCTCGTTGATGATCGCAACATTTTATTCCCGACTTCGTATATTTTATCCTAAGTTAAGAGCATAAACTGCAACTAGAATTTTAAACGGTATATTAGTTTTAACGGTAGAATAATCTTAAGGCATCCATTGAAATAATCTGTTATTTGTTCCTATTTTGGAATTTTCATTTTGAAAGTCTGATAAGAGCAACTTTTGGTCACCTTACATTATCTAAAAGGATTTCAGCATTAGTATTATCGTTACTTTGCTGATTTCGAGAATCATTTAAGAACTAGGAATTTTAAAATTGTAGCAGTTTGTCTTGCAGTTTATTACTTAAAATTGTAGCAGTTGTATGTGAAATGACTGAATTTTTCATTCGAAAATTTAGGACAGCCCTTATAGTTCGCGTGGCATCCTCTTCAGGATGGTAGCCTCTTCAGTTGCAGCTTTTTCCTTCTTCTAATAGGAAATATGAATAATTTTTATACTAGGCATTTCTGCCAGTTTGGCACATATACTCGTAGCTTAAAAGCAGCTGGAAAAGGTAACAAAATTTACACGTTTTTGTTGGAAACTTAGGCGCATTCTTTTAATAATGTCTAACCAGTGGCCGAGGAATTAACACCGCTGAATACTGATAGTTCGACCTGGGTTCGAACCCAGATGAATGGGCTGGCTATCTAGATGGTTTTCTTGCTTTTCTTGATGTGTAACTTAAATAGGAAGTCTTTCAAGAAGGTGTCCCTTCCTTGGACAGGTAACCTTCGTGTGCTATACCATATTCAAATAATCCAGCTTAACCTATTTCTAAGGATGTCACCTGCCTTTGCATTTTCTGCTTCATAATTTAATCGAGTTACTTCTTAGAAATTATGATTTATGCAAAATCTAATATTATATGCTACTAAATACTACTTGGCAGAAATTGCAATTTGTATAAAATTTGCTAATTATGCATTAGAAATATATAAAAAGTTTCTAAAAAAATTTAATTTAAGTATTTAGCGACGTTTTTCCAAAAGTTCCCAAACTACTTTGAAAGCTCTCACTTACAATTTTATTCTTAGTAATCTCCCTCCCTTTTTTTTTTTTTTTTTTTTTTTCTTTTCCCCGTCTGTGCTTGGCTACTACTAAGGCCGGAAGTGGTGGCCACTTTACTGTGGAAGTATCTAACAGGTGGGCCACCGTTACCTCCTATGAAAGGACGGATAATTACAGCCATGCCTCCTACGGGATTCAAACCCGGGCCCTTCGGTATTGCAGTAGGCTTCCCTAACGACTTTTCCGTTATTAATCTTAATAAGGCGTAATGAGAAACGAACAGAAGAAAAAGCATTTTTTCTCAAAGTGGTATCTCTGTTAACTTCTGTAAGCTCTTCAAAAAACAAAAGATTAGGCTATGACAGAAGGCTTGAAACTATTAATCAAAGCTAAGTAGCCGACGAAATAAAAAATGACACATACCACTCCTTATGCCTAGAAATGTCCTTCTGAAAAATCTTCCTTTTTAAACTCTACAGATACGCGGATATGCTTTCAAATATCTCATCTATCCTCTTAAAATAGGGTCATGTAGGTCTCTCCCTCTATTCAAGTAAGAAGGGAAAAAGATCGTAAATTTTACCAGCAATTTAGGTTACTGGCGAAGAGAAAAATGGGAGATTTGGTGTGCGATCTATAATAATCAAATTGACTTCCTCCGATTCTCTTTTGATAAAGTTGGTACTAAAACCTGACGAAGGGAATTTTTGCTTAACCTACAATTCTTTCAAAAGGAATATTAACATTCGTAACCTAGATGTTTGGAACTGAATGTATGGAACTAAATGTGGTTGAATGAACAAATGACCCTTGAACATGAGGGGTTTGAACTGCGTGGCTCCACAGATCCGCTGATTCCTCCCTTCCCTGTCCAAATAAGTATACTGGAAACGTTTTGAAGACTTTGGTCAGATTGAAAATCGTGAAAATAAACGACGTAGCCTTGAAATAGGGGGGGGGGGAATAGGTATGCCTTGTGCGTGAAATATACGTGTATGTGCATACTAATTAGGGGCACCAGACGTCTGGATCATCCCGGATAGTCCTAGATTTATAATCGCGTTCGGAATTTAAAAAATGGCTGGTATTTTTAAATGAAATTGATTATACATCTGTTTAATCAGTTTCCCCGTTCAAAACATCAATTATAGTGCGAAAAAGATCTTTTCTGTAATCAAAGTTATTTGGCTTTTATGAAGAAGTCGATTACAGATGTCAAAATTTAAACTTGAAAAAGAATTGCAATTATTCATGCAGTGATTTTTATGAACATACTAAATCCAACGAAGAATTTCTGAAGAAAATATTAGCTAATGAACAATATGCAACAGTGGAAGAAAAACAAGAATTCCAGTCTTCCCCATCTTCAAAGTAAAAAAGCTGCAATATGCATGCAGTCTGTTTTTCAATATTTTGGTTGTTTTGTTGTCAGTGGTGTGTGATGTTTTTTATTTCTTCATAAAAACTTTTGTCCGTCATAATTTGCATATGAAAAGTTTTCTAACCACTGAAATTAATTTTTCATAAAATTATCGGATATGGGCATTCTCAGAAAGTTTTTGGGGAAGAACTAAAGACAAATAATTACATCAATAAATTTTTATCTAATATTTAATTAAGGGTTTATAGGCAGATTATAGAATATAATATTACATCGATAAAAATACGCATGTATTATATTAAATCGTTGAACACGGACTTGTGGAACGCGATTTTGCTTATATATGTTTTCTTAACCGTCTCGATTTAATTTATCGAACACGAGAATTTCGGTTATACGCGGTAGCTGAAGAACGTCGGCAGGTTGTGATAGTCTTTTTTAAAGACTGGTTTGAAAATTCGTTCCTTAAAGAAATCAATTATTGCTTAGAGCAGCAAAACCAGAACTTTAAGTTTCTCCTAATGCTCGATAATGTTCCAGGACACGGTGCTGAAATTCTAACAATGCTGCATCCGAATACAGATGCAAATGCAAATGCAAAAGTTTTAATCTTTTTCCCTAAAGTCATTTTCTCAACCCAATCGATGGATCAAGGAATCGTGAACACATTCAAAGCCTATTATGTCAGGCATGTTTTCATTTCAGCAAATATAACACTAGACGAAGGAAAACACGGTACACTAATGGCATTTTGGAAGCAATTCAACATAAGACACTGAATAGAAATTATTAAACTCGCATTGAAACAAGTGAATTCATCAACAATAAATGCTTCCTGGCATCAGTACTGGTTAGAAATTGTCAACAGTTTTAATGTATTTCTATGGATTGAAAATGAAGTCAAGGAAATCGTACATATTGCAAAAGCAATACGTGGGGAAACATTTTTCAGATATTAAAGATTGAGAAATTAAAGAATTAGTAAAGAATGACCTTCTTGAAATGACAAATGAAAACTTGGATGTTCTTATAACACCAGCAGATGCTGAAAGCAGCGATAGTGTAGAAGGTAAAGCGCCTTTAACGTACTAGAAATTAAGCGAATTGTTAAAAAAGGCACACGAATCTCCGATTTTGTAATGAAGATTGACCTAAATGAAGTAAAGAGAGAGCAGTTTATGACAGGGATTGAAAAAGTTTACACTCCTCACCGCAAAACGTTTAATGAGTTGCGCCATATTTGTTTTCCAATGACGGACACCAGCCGTGTATAGGCTTTGGCCACTGCTAAGGCCGGAATTGGTGGTCTCTTTATTATGGAGGCACCTAATAAGTGGGCCACCGTTGCCTCGTATGAAGGGATGGGCAAATTACATCCATGCTTTCTAGTGTGATACGTACCCGGGCCCATCGCTACGGTAGTCAGAATCATCAACCAATTTCCCATATGGGCAGCCAGTTGTATCAGACATTGTCCCAAGCAAAAATGACCAGCTATTTATGAAAATAATTGTATCGTGTATCTACTTTTTAAGCAGTAATAGAAATCCTTTCAATAAACATTTGCTTCATTTTCTCTTTTAATTACAATAATATTTAGGTTTGTATAAATTCTTTAATTTGAATTATACCTAATCCGTTTTTCAATAGAAAGGTTTCTTAACGGAACGCGATTTTGTCGTACGCGCAGCAATCCCTACGTTTGGCAAGGGTTTTCTGTATACATATACTTTCATGTATCAATGCAAAACACATTTTTTGCTTAATGCAGCCGGGTCATATGTGCCATTCCTCCCTTTCCGCGAGTGCACGTGGTCCAGAATTTTCGTTCTTAAAATATGGTAGCTCTAATTATGTGTCTATTTTACTATGCATTACTATAAAGTACGATAGAATTCGAATTATTTAGATAACCCAGTTGACATTTTTTTAGGTCGAAAGCGCATTCATTGTAATTAGTGGCAGATTTATGAAGTAGAGTGGGGATCCATTGCTGGAACTTTTGAAGCTCTTTTGTCATAAAACACAGGATGTTTTTTTTTTTTAAAGTTATTAATGATTTGGGAGCTAGTAGCGCGATGGCTCGACTCCATAAATTCCACTCTCGTTTGCACTCATGTTACTGATATGTCAGCTATAGTTATGTTGAGAAAGTTCTCATGTTAGAAATCCGAAAAGCTAGAGCTCAATATAAATGCTAAATATAAAGAATATAAAGAAGTCAAACTTGCTTCCTAGAGAAATTTCTGCTCTAATAATGCAGATACCTATGGCCTAGCTTACAGAATAGCATATAGTAAAATTTACTGGCCAATCACCATCATGACGTCGTTACTCCCTTCAGCAACTGCAATTACAGAAGTAGTACAACGCATTATGGATAATATCTTTATTTCTGACACGGATGATGACTTTTTAGAGCTACAAAGAGCAATCAGATATAATTCCCAACTGTGAACAGGATGAACAGAAATGTCCGTGATATCATACAGGCTTTAGCACTGAAAAAGGTACTAGGCCCGGATGGCATATATAATGCCATTATTCATGTTCTGCATCAAGGTCTTTCGGAACTTATCTTTGTTTGCCTGTAGGCTTGCTGGAGACTGCGCGCTTTTCTTGGAGACACGAAGACTGGAGAAGTAGCTTTGTTCTTGGAAGCGATAAAGATACTCCATACCCTCCCTCATTCAAGCAGTCTGACTACTTCCAGCCTTAAGAAAATTTCTCAGAACTAGTTATACTTTCCAAACTCAATTTCCATTCTGTAAAATACAGCTGTAATTCACCTTCAGTAGTGTGGCTTCCGTGTAGGTTGTTTTACGGATTAAGCATTGCATGAGCTTATGTCGATTCTTAATTTCAACAAGAATGCAGATATGTACTCATTCGTTATTGTTATAGATATTAAAGGGGCATTCAACTCGCTTTAGTAGACTGATGTCATCAGCACTCTTTATTCCGTTTCATGCCTAAGTGCCAAAATTGATCTCATACAAAACTATCTACAAGATCGAACTGTGAAAATTACGCTGGACAACACTATTGTCAAAAAATTTATGTTACGCTGTGTCCTTCAAGATTCTTGCCTGGGACCAACCCTATGGAACTAGGTTGCTAAATACGACATTCCGGCAAGTCAGAGACATAGAATTCGCTAACATAGTCCATGCAGACGATTTCCTATTGGTGGTTGCAGGAAGAAGTGACTAGCAGAGAAGAGTACAAATACGCTTAGATATGTTTGCGCAATGGGCCAGAGAACAAAAGCTACAGATGTCGGTTCAGAAAACACTCGCGGTAGTAATAGGTGGCAAGGGAGTTTTAAAACCGAATCCTAGATTAAAACCTTTTGGCTTCCTGTTAAATTTGTTGCTGAATTCAAATACTTGTATCATTACTGATAACCGTTTATCATGGATATTATATTTGAACTATCTAAAGGATAAAATTAGTAGGCTTTCCAATACCATGGAATGTATAATATCATTAAAATGGGGCATTCCGTTACCATTGTTGAGGGCATGGTATCAGACAGTTACAGAGCGTATAGTTCTTTATGCAGCTTCTATCTGGTGAAGTAAAATGACTTCGCATATGAGGAGAAAACTGCTCACATACAACGATAGCAGTTGCCATTATATGAGACACACACTGTATTACCCAAACCGTTGCCCTCTAAGTCATTTTTGGTTTTTTTCTCTACTTGATCTGGTGATTGAATGAGAGGCTATGCTTCGGAGACCACAGGACTTAATTTGGTAACTAATATGTGGAGACGGAATTAGTTTCCTTCTGACTCCAAAAATATAATCCTGCAAGTATCTGCCATCCGACTCATTGCAACTTACAGATAATATCTTCTTTGCTCAACCAACAGATCTCCAGTAAGATATCTCTCTATATTAAAGTGGATATAAGACAGATTCAGGTATAGGCTGCGGCTTTTGCCATCTGGACGGAGATCAAATTGTACGTTCTTGGAAGTAGAGACTGGGATGCAATACAGTGTACCAAGCAGAAATAATAGCAATAAAAGCGGCGACTGCCTATTCTCAAAGCAGTCCGAGAATACAACGATGATATACACCAACTTAGCTTCTAGTCTTGCCGCTATCTCAGCAAAGTGAAACCTAAGTGCCTTAGTTATGTAAATACCTAAAGTATTGTTTGAGTGCTCAGCCTATATAAAGCCTACTCTGTGCTGGGTGGTGGTTCACAGTGGTATTCTGAGAAATGAGCAGGAAGATATCATGATGAAGAATGCGGCCAATTATCCATCCCTTCTGCAGCATCCCGTTTGTTTCACTTCTAGTCACATTTTCTGAACAGCCGACCCTCAAGTACACTGGTGAAATAAAATAAGAAAATTTGCATATTTTTATTGAATTGCATGAAAAGAACTGAACTGAAGGAAAAAACCACTGCTTCTAGATAAAAATGCAAATCTTGTACGGCAAATACGTAAGCGTACATGTGTGTGTAGGGGGAGCCATCAGAAAAACAGGTTTTATAAGTGCATGGAGGGTAAGACGAATTGCGTTCGCTAGCACATCTCGGCGAATTTCTTGGTGTTATCTTGCAGCAATCGGTTAAATTCACATCGGAACAATAAAAATTAGTAACCACTAAAGTTTAGATGATGGAATGAGGTGGCGAATTCTGGGGAGGCTAGAGACAGGCCATTCGCAAGTCCAGATATGCAGAGAGTTTAATTTAACGGCCAGCGTCGTGTGTAACCTATGGAAACAGTTCCAGGATACTGGATTCATCGAGAGAAAGCCTGGGCAAGGTCGTCCAAGAGTCACGACGGCCAGAAAAGATCGCCACTTGTCCATTTTAGCGAGGCGTAGCAGAGGGCTACAGCTTCTCAGCTCTCTCGGGACTTGTATGCAACCACAGGAACCCGTGTAACAAGGATGACTGTTTCCAAAAGACTAAATGAGAGAAGGCTGTTTGCCAGAAGACCGGCTGTTTGTGTCCCGCTCACGCCTACGAAGAGGAGAGTCCGATTAGCATGGTGCAGGCAGCATTGTGATTGGAGTACGAAGCAATGGACGACCGTTCTGTTCACCGACGAGTCTTGTTTTAGCCTAAATACCAATTCTCGCCGGACTTTCATATGGAGAGAGCCAGGGACGTGCTACCTACCCTTCAATGTCCGCGAAATCAACAATTATGGTGGTGGCGATGTAATGGTCTGGGCAGGCATCATGTTGGATAGCCGAACATCTCTCCACGGCTTTGACAAGGGCTCTGTGACTGGTGTGAGGTATAGGGATGATGTCTTGGAGCCCTATGTTCGCCTTTTTCGGGGTGCAATGGGCCCCAAGTTCATCTTACAGGATGATAACGCGAGGCCACATAGAGCTCTTCTGGTTGACGAATTTCTCGAGAGTGAGGATATTCGCCGGATGGATCTCTAAACCTCGGCTCTATAGAGCATGTCTGGGACGCTCTGTGGAGGGCAATTTCAACCCCCTCCGAGAACCATCCAAGAACTGAAAACAGCGTTGCTGAATGGGTGGGACCAATTGCCACAGGCACTCATAAACTGCCTTATTTCCAGTATGACATCACGCTACGAGGCCTGTATGGCTGTAAGAGGGAACCATACCCCCTATTAACCCATTTCTTTTGTGTCTTCTGCAACCGCTATTTCAGACTTTCAGACTCCCATGAGTGTTACACACGAACATATGTGTCTATTTTAACTGTTGAATGTTTATTTTGTTTGTATTATATCAACCTATGTTCACACCAAATTTTATTAAAATCTGTCCAGTAGTTCTGGAGATCGTAGATCAAATATGAAAATTCTCCTTATTTCTTAGCAGTTTGTCATGACTTGTATGTCTTTTGATTTTCTTTGGAAATATGATGTATCCTGAATAGGAACACGGAGCTTACTCAAGCTATGTTCAAATATGAAGTAGACAGCACCAGCAGGAAGGGTTGATTTTACCCTTTATTCTCTATATGATTTCAGGTGCTCTCGCACTTTGGGATACAGAGACCAATCATTTGTCTGAACGTAAAAATATAAAACTACTAACTAAAATTTTAAATAAGAGCAAACTTTGAATTAATTTATGAATGCCTAACACTAAGACTGACCTTTTAAAAGATTACGTATGTAGTACGCAAACTGCCGAAACTACAATATGTTTTAAATATCAAGAGGACTAAACCTCTGGCCTTAAAGACAAGCAGCAGCTGATTGAAAACTCGCGTGTAATGCAGTGGCAAGGTGGCTCACTTTCCCTCTCTCTCTAATCCATAGTATTTTTTGATCCATAGTTTCCTTCTGAATTGTTAATTATTAAAATTAAATACAGTCAAGCTTACTTTGAAGCATTTTTCAAGGAATCGTCTGAAGAAAATTCCTCAATTCATAAACTGGAACATCCTAAACTTATAACTGGATTGAGAAAAAAAGCAGTTAACGAGGCAAGAAAAAAGTACGATTGTACTAAAAGTAAAAAATTACCGCAAACTCCTGCTAAATTTAAATGAAGTTCAACAAAGGTAGTCATTCCCAATCCAATGGGAGCGCATAAATTAATGCTCTTAGAGGAACTTCGTAACTAAGAAATTTTTTAAATAGTTCAACAGCTATAAATGAAAAATAAAAGGTTTCCAATGTATTTTTACTAAGAAGTTTAGATTTTTGCAATTGGCAACTGTGAAGGAGTTATTATGATACGAAATTCTATTAATAGCTAGTACTACTTTTTGTTTTATGATCTTCGCAAACCAGTGGCGTAGCTACAGAAGTGACTTACTTTACATTCGAAACATAATTTTATAGGGGTTAATCATGTATTGTGGGGGTAAAAAGAAGGAAATGATGAAAACTGAAGAATAATGAAACGACAATTTTCTTACGAAATTGAAATTGAGTTGAGAAGAGAATTTTTTTAAATTCCCGCAGAGCATTCGAAGAAATCACAACCAGACATTTTTTTTTTAACTCCATAGAAATTTTTTAATGAGAAATGCGACTTCGATGATTCATCAGTTGCCTCTAATGGGAATACAGTATTGATAATGAAATGATTTATTAAATTTTTCAATTTATTTAAATTATTTCAATCCCAATTGAAGACATTGTTTTATCTCATAAAAAAACATGAAATTTAAATTTTTGAATTTGATTGGAACAAAACCTTCAGATCAGTTACTTCGACACGCCACTGGAAAATATCTTGCAGAAAATAACGAAGTGAATTTCATCAGTTCTAACGCACTGACTATCGCCATACAAAGTTAAAATAATTATACAAGTACCGTTAAAATTTCATAATTTTTTTTCTTTTTTCCGTTTCCTTTTTTTTTTTTTTTAATTTTGTTAACTCTAATTTTTAACTCCTCATATTCCACAAATATACCATGAGGTTTACAGAAGTAAGTTACAGCACTAGCAAAATAAATAAACAAATGCACAATAGCACTGCAAATAGAGAAAATTTTATTAAAAAATAAATAAATAAAAGTTAAAAATATATAAAAAATAAGTAAAAGAAAAAACAAAATTAAAAAAGTAACAACATAAAGAGAACTAATCTAAATTGAGAATAAAATTCGGAAAAGCAGAAATTGTCTCTTTAGTCCGAAAAAGTTCAGAAAATATTGGTGGCCAAGATACAGACAGGGGCATAAAATGTTGCCTGAAATATCTTCCTCTGCTGGACATAATGAACCACTCAAGAACATGCTTAACATATTCATCGCCGTTACCGCAGCTGCACAAAATACTTGAAACAAGTCCAAATCGCTTTAAAGAGCTATTAAAATTTCTACGTCCAGTCAAAAATAAAATAACTTTAAAATCTGTTGAAAATTGAATAACTTTTATTCTATGGAAAAACAGTAGAGGAAAAAAATTACTCCATTGTGCTTTTGGTGAGGCCAGATATTCTCTGTTCCAAATGCAGATAGCATCATTTCTAGTTAGAAACGGGAACACGGAGATTTAAATCAATATGACGTTTCGTGGCTAGCTTTGCTAGAGCATCAGCTCTCTCATTTCCAAAATTTCCACAGTGTCCACGAACGTAAGAAAAATGAATATCGATATCATGATCTTGCAAAGTTTGTAATAATAATCTGAATTTCAACGGCACGTTTCTCTGATATGTTAATTTTCATACAAATTGGCTTTAAAATGATAAATATGTCTAAATGGAAGATTTTTTATGCTTTAAAATTCGAGATCATCATGGTCAATCAACTGGATATCGCGAAAGCAATAGTTTCGAGAAATTTTCTTTCGACGTAACGCTAAAAGTTTTTGGAAAGGGTTGAAATGGCTTGTAACATCATAAATGGATTGCACGTCATCCGTTATTACTGTCTGCATAATAGATTTTTTTCCAGTGTGTAAATTGTGACAACACACTTATAAGGTATTTTCGCCCTCCTTTCTGCATGTCTTCGTGGTGTAAAGATAGCACACTCGGCGCGTATTCGAGAGGTCCGCGTTTTGAGTCCTGGCGAGGGCATTGTTCATTTTTCGTGTTTCCTGCTTCAAGAAAACCTAACGACTAATTAAATTTCATTAAAAATACCCCCTCTACAGTCGCATATTTGTTTAGAGTTTTTTTTTCTATTTCTTTTGATGCAATTAGTTTTTAGCCTTAGCCTTAACCGACAGTTCAAACTAAAGATTTTTCTCTTACATTTATTGATATTGATAGCTCGACTAATAAAACATTTCCAAATGCTTTGGGACGATGTACCAGGAACGTTCTATTCAGGTGCTTTTAATGCGAGTGATACCAATGGCATGGGACTGATATCCATCTTTATTTGAGGATAAATAAGCCAATAAACTAGCTTCTAAAGGTAATTAAAGAAAGAAAAAAATTCGAAATGCTATCAAAGGATTTGATATGTTACTCCGCGTAAAAACCTTTTAAGAAAACTCCGCCCCCCTCTTTTTACGGTTAATTATTAGAAGCATTTAATACATGTGGGTGCAATTTTGAAATCACCTTATATGTGGTCAGGTCGTAAATTTAGAACCCCTTTTTTCACGGGGGGTGCTGAAAAGAGGGGACAATCTTGCTCATGGTCTTGAGAAAATGTGGGGGTCGCTTAAACATCTAACTTCTCTACATTCAGTTTTTATACAGAGGAAAATACAAATTGAATTCTTCGAATGAATGAAATTTTGTACAATGAAAATGGATTATTGAACGATAAACTGTAAGGCAAATAACATCTTTTTTTAAAGTAGGAGTAGAAAGGCAAATATTTGTTAAATCAATGAATTTGTAGTAAATATTGAATTTTTCATTTTGAATGCTATGTTACATGTATGCAAAGTAGCTGAGTATCTGAGAAAGTAGTGTTAACCCAAATGGCTTTCCACCTTTTCACGTCTAAAGACTGTTTTTCAATTACATTGTGGTCGCTGCTTTTTGGTTAATTTTCTTATGACATATAAACATTAAATTGTTTTTAATTTGAGACTTATGAATAAAATATCGCAAACTAGACTGCAGAAAATTCTTCAGAATGAAGTTAATACTGAAAAATACATTTATCCTATTATCCAATTTTATCCTACAAAAAACTTTTAAAAAGTGTGGAATTAGCAGTGCACTAGGTGGAAATAAGGATGACATTGTGTTTTAGAAAAGTGGCAAATCTAGTTACAGTGACAACCTAAGTGAAAATAACTATGATTTTAGCAACAGGGTGATGACGCATTTCTGGGATTCTAAGAAACGCTGATGTATTTGCTAATTTTTTAATGCAACAGTTCCGTTTTCGTTGTATAAAGTGTTATCATTAAAATAGGCACTTAATTCTTTTCTGTCTAAGTATTTTTGCCAAGTTTTAACCTGATAAATCAATGCGCGTCTTACAGGTCAGGAAATTGAGATATGGTATAAATCGCCCTTCATTTCGTATCAGTGCCAACGATTTCGATGAAAAAGGGTGCCTTTTTAAAAACGAACTTATTAACGAAGAAAAGCCGTTTTATGTACAGCATAATGTCTAAAAATACCGTCAAATTAAACAGTAATATTGACTTTGATGCTTTTGTATGCATTTCTTGAATTGATTAATAAATGTAAATTTGTAATTTAAAACAAATGTATAATATTAGTACATGCTAGTTATCTGTGTTATTGCTTCGTTTCTGGTATAGACCCCCCCCCCTCCCAGAAAAAAGCGTTTTGCTCTTTGATCGCAAAAATTTCTCGATTTTCCATTACTTAACCAGTGGAATATCCTAGTTTTTCCCCCAATAAAATTACAACTCTGCTGCAACAACTGAGTAAAATATTTGCAGCTATCTACACATAAATTGAATGTTTATTTAAAAATAAAATATTTCCTAATTTTTATATTCCTTTTCTAGTTTTTATGTAATTTCAAAATTTAACAATATCAGTTAATGAAATACTTGCAAGTAATATAATGGTTCTGCGAAATATATCCTTGATTCCAAACCCTTACTGCTAGGCATCAACCCATCGCTCTTAGAATACATTATTAGTTCAAAGGGGCAATTTGCCCAGAAGGATTATTAATTTCATTTTGGCATTTTGCGTTGAAAACTATAAACGGCGAATCACTTTTCAAATTGTTGCCACCAAATATTATCGCCCTGTATTATATTTAAAGAAATTAAATAATGAAGAGTCTGCATGAATGTATGTATGTTTTGATAAAGCGACGGTACCTAGAGCCATCAAAATTTGAATAACGTAATCTTTCATAGAATATCGGCGTGTGGAAGCCCTAATTTGAATTTAAAATTTATTTTATTATCGATTTCATATTTTATAACACTTCAACGAATTTTTGATTAACAAACTCAGCGATTTCAAAGCGAGCAATGGCAACACTGTACGAAAAAAAAAAATTTATCTCCAGCGCGAAATATATATTCCTGATATACTGATACTGAATGAGACCTAAAAACACTTTTTTTTTAAAATATATCTCCCCTTATGATCCCTGAAACAACTGTTTACTTTCCCCTTCCGTAATTAACGTCACTCTCCTGCGCTTGACCGCATTTGCAAAGCCACCGCAATTTTGTGTTCATACGGAATATACTAGAATCAAACAAAAAAAAGAAGCATTCACAATGTCTAAATTACCGAAAGTGGCACCAAAATTTTTACAGTTTCGAACTGTAGTGGTTTTGTATTTCATATGAACGTCTAAATTAAAGTTTAAAAAAAAGAAGAAAAAAGAGAGTAGTAATAATTTTAAGGAAAGAAAGACGAAGAAAAATAATAAGGAATTTTTAATGGAAGTTTTCATGTTAGATATGTAAAGATGCCTAGCTGTGCACAGTATAGAAACAAAATTTCGACATTGGAAAAATAAAGCTGTGTACATTTTATAGACTATATGAAGCTAAGTTTTTTATCTTCTTTTTCTTATCAATAAATTTTAAGCTTGGTGCGGGCCTATTCTTCTTAAATATTATTTTTTCTCAAAGAGCAAAAGTTTGAAATAAAAATAATTTTATGGGGGCTTTATATATTCTTTCGTCGGGAAAATCCAGCCCTAGACCTTAACACAGCGGAAGAAGTTATCAGACTATTTCAACTTCAATGATTTTTTACGCCAGCAAAAGATTTTTTAGTCCAAAGGGGCTTTGTCCCTGAAGGATTACCGTTTTTGTTTTGCGATTTTGCATTGAATCACTATAAATGCCCGTTTCCCTTTTCAAACTGTTGCCACTAAATGTTAGAGTCATGCATTACATTTGCAGAAATTAAATAATGAAAAATCTGCATAAATGTATGTATATTTCTCGCATTGGAATAAAACAATGGTACATAAAGCCATCGAATTTTGAATGACGTAATCTTACTGCAAATATGAGCATGTGGAAGCCCAAATTTGAAATTTGGAATTTGTTTTATTATCGATTTCATATTTTGTAATACTTTAACGAATTTTTGATTAACAAACTCAAGGATTTCAAAGCGAGCAATGGCAACGTTGTACAGAAAAGCATTTTTATCTCCAGCGCGCGAATATCGGAAATTCTAAAGGTATGTTCATTTTAAAACTATTTTGTGATATTGCTGTTGAACTGAATTTTATGGTATAAGTGCGAAGAACGTGATATTAAATAAATGAATGTAATACACAAAATGTTAAAACAACACTGTACGTATGGACAGAATAAGTGCTTTTTTCCCAAAACGGATTGTAAAATGGAATTAAAATGGATTCAGAAGGGATTTTTTTTATGTCCGTTCGTAACTATGTATGTATCTCGCAATTCAAAAACCAATAGCCGTAGAATGTTGAAATATTGTATATGAGATTGCTATAACCTCTAGCTGTGCACCTCCGTTTTTTGTTGCAGTCTGCAGCATCAAATGCATTTATGTATATGTTTATTCTTATATGTTGGTAAATTTTGCATTTTTTCCTGTCAAAGCAATTGTTCTTATGTTCCGGTTAATTTTTTGACGCATTTAATTAATCTGCATACAATAGTTGTAGAATTTTCAGTTTAAAATTTGAGCTAGGCCTAAGGAGGCCACCATTTGTTTACATTTGAAATTTTTAGTATAACAGTGAAGTTATTTAGTGCACCAACTTCACTGTGTTTTTACTCAGTGTGACCAAATGTTAACTTTCACTTTTGTGGACTCCGAATTTTGTGTTCTGCGTAGAAACTCTAATTGTAGAAATTATTTTTTAGATGTTTTTAACTGTATTTTTTTTTTTTTTTTTTTTTTGTGTGTGTGTGTGTGTGTGTGTGTGTATTTTTTTACAGTTTTTAATGAAGATGTTTTTATGCATGCCACAAAGTGAAAACTGAATTGATTGAATGAGAAATGTATCTCTAGTGAAATTCGAGGAAATAAGTTAAAATGAAGTGCAGCAAAAAATGTGTATAATTTAATAGGCCGTACAAGGAAGGCATGTGATGCCCACATCACACTATTTGTTTAGTTTGAGGAAACAAATCATAGGTCTTCCATCTTTAGCAGAAAAGTATATGTATTATAACTTTACTATTTAGAGAAAAACCATTGTCGTGGTATGACAATCCATTATCTTTTTATTAAAGTTCTTTCAATCATATCTGATACCTGATATCACGCAGCTGTAAATCGAATATTCAGATCTGATTCGGGAACAAAATTCAGCAGCTGCAACATTTTTTAACTCGTTCTGATATGTAAATGAATACGAGTAGAGAAATCTGCATTGCTCCAGCTTGCTACATGAGCCGTTTCCATAATAACAACAAATTAATCAACGTTCGCAACGGCCAATGCCCTAAAAATCGAATTAGAAGCAAAACAAAACAAAGCCGTGAGGGAGCGGCTGCAGATATCTGTTGCCCACAGCTGTCAAACTTCCGCTTGCGTAAAGGAAACGCATTCTTCGGACGGGTTTGTGTTCTGGAGCTGGTATCTGCCGGGACTTCAACTACTGCAGACGCCGTTATTACCTACAATAAAAATTGGAAACGGATTTTTTTTTTTCCTGGCTGTTATTGCGTTCTAAACTTGCTTGAGAGGGAAGTTGGTTGTTGTCAAACCCTCCTGTGATGTTCCCGCTTTATTTGCAACATCCTATGCGACAGTTTCCTGCCATATTTTAACTGTCGCTTTTTCGAAAAGGGCATGGAACAAAAAACCCTTTCTTCGCTGTCTGCAGTCGTAACGCCTCTTAAATATTTACACGAAGAGGTAAACAGAGAAGTAGGCTAAAGTTCATAAGCATAATTGAAATGAATTGTGTTTTGTTTTAATACAATTTATATGCGACAGGGGTTCCCAACGGAGTAGATACAGACAGACCCCTTTAGGGGTTGATAAAATTACCAGAGGGGTTTATGATGCTCAATGGGTCGACTGAGGCTCGACAGCCGAATAGATTCAATATCCCACTGATTAAAAAAAAAAAAAAAAAGTATTAATAAAATTCGGTATTAATTGTTTAATGACATAAAACTTTCACACAAGTAGTCACATCTAATTAAAACACATGGCTACGCAAAGGTTTGAAATTTAAAAGTCATCTGAGAGAAATACAGGTATCCCCAAATTAAACTGGTACCAGACCAACATTAATTACTTTTCTTTCTTCTTGGTAGGAGCAAGCTTCAGTCAAGTCAATAACTTGCTACGGTAGACAAAAAAACAAGCGGAATATTTTTTGAACAAGTTGATTTAAGAATTAAATTAAGCAATTTTATGCCAATATTAACAAAAAATGCCTCAGTGCATTAAGAAGCCATCACATTTATTAAAATCGAACTTTAGGCAGTTAGAATCTGTGATTTTGTGCCTGAAAATTTAAGTTATTAATGCTAATTATTTATACTATGATTACATTGCATGTTCGTATAATAGAGAAAAACGTAAAGGGCTCTATGAAGAAAACCATTTTTTATAGGCGTTGATACAAGAAAAAGTTCGAAATCCCTGATCTCTCTCTCCCTATATATATACAAGCAGGTTAAGTTCCATTGGATAATGATAACTTGAATATTCCTAACAAATAAGTAACCCGAATTTTTTTTATTTTTCAAAAGGCACAAAATGCTATGTTTACACTATATGTATAGCAATTTATATAGCAATAAGGCTCTCTCGCTTTATTCTCTTTTTCGGCTTACTTGGGAATATTAACTTTTGATTTTTAAAAGAAACTTTTGTTTTCTATAAAGAACATTTCATCTGTATTTACAACACGGCTTACTATTTCACCCTACAGGGCAATTTCTCGCTTTGTGTCGGCGTCTGAAATCCATTTTTCTAACTAAAATTGATTATTTTTAGCCGCTAAAACAAAATGACTTTTTTTTTTCCTCTACGATATTTAGGCGCAGCTGTCAGAATCGTGCTTAGAAATTCTTTCGCCTGAGGCAGTAAATGCGCGCTTATCAAACTAGCTATATTTGTATATATAAAATATTTTCATATTAAACAAAAGTAAGCATATTAAATGAAAATATCATAGTTCTTAAAGCATAATTTTACAATTATTCTTATATGGTATTTTTAAATCGCAGTTTTATAAATTCAGCTGAATAATACGTGTAATGATTAATTAATAATATTTAAATACTTTTTTGATAAATAGTAAATAATTTAAAAATAATATAAAACGCATTACATTAATTTTAGAGCATTTTAGGAATTTAACATTTCTTACTTTTAACGAAGCAAAATGGACAATAATGTTTTTACTCAGTTCATGTTCTGTAGAAATAATAACTGTCTTTGAAAGTGCTTGCTATAA
Organism: Stegodyphus dumicola; assembly: GCF_044657685.1. NCBI lineage: Eukaryota > Metazoa > Arthropoda > Arachnida > Araneae > Eresidae > Stegodyphus > Stegodyphus dumicola. The sequence goes on along the minus strand of NC_140768.1, from coordinate 80,598,247 downwards.
GTTTCGAATCACGATATTGCGTTGTTTCACTTTTCATTCCTGTCCGTTTCCCTTAGGAAACATGTAAGATATTATTCTTTCATATTTAATCTGTATATTTTAATTTGATTGAAAATAAAACTACATTTACTTCATAATATACCTTATTAAATATTAATTAATAATTGTAAATTATTAATTTAATATAAATTTTTTATATTTAATTTTTTTAAATATAAATTATTAATTTAATATAAATTTCAATATTTTTTACAGAATTGCATTACATATGTTTTCACTTTTTAAATACACAGAATAAGTATAAAGTTCCCATATTATTGCGTATTCATCTAATATTCTGTAAAACGTGTGACTATTCCACCTGAGCAATCTCTATCGATAATATCAACTGATAAATCATATTAAACTTTAAATGAGCCCTTCTGGGCGATCGTTAAAATCTGAACTCTTTCAGATTTTTTTTAATCCAGGCAAGATTATTATTATTATTATTACCCCAAAGAAACGTTAGCAAAGAAAGGCTATTATTTTCGTTTTGGCATTTTGTTTTAGTTCACTATAGAAATCTCAATCACTTTTCAAATTGTTGCCACCAAATATTAAATCCCTGCATTATATTGAAAGAAATTAAATAATGAAGAAGCTACATGAATATATGTTTATCGCATTGTGTAAAAAAAAAAAAAAAAAAAAAAAAGGTACCTAGAGACATTAAATTTTGAATAACGTAGTCCTGTATTCGAATATGGGCAACTGGAAGCCATAATTACAGCAATCAAATTCTGAATAACGTAGTCCTCCACCTGAACATGGATACCTGCAAGCCCGAATTTTGAATTTCGAATTTGATTTATTATCTATTTCATATTTTGTAAAACTTTAAGAAATTTTTGACTAACACACTTCACGATTTGAAGGTGAGCATTGGCAGCACTGCACGAAATAAAACATTTTTATTTCCTACCCGCGAGACTGTCTTTAACACAGTTTCTTAAACTATGAATCGCGAATTCACAAATATATGACTAGCGTAGTATAGCGTGCAAACTGGCAACTACATATAGCAGCAGTAAACGTGATCAAATTTGACAGCAACAGGAGAACCATATGGTCAACAAAGCCACGACCACCGACCACTGGCAAACGACGGTAGTGAAAGTGCAGTTTCTATGTAAAGAGAAAAAAATGAAAATAAGAATAAAAAGTTTTAAAAATTAGGCAAAAAAGCTGCGAAAATAAGAATTTTTACAAAATTATTCATTACAACTATGAATGCTTGTTGTTCAAATTTAAACAAGTAATGGGCCACATTTAGCGATATATAGAAAAGGTGTAGCTTGCCGTGTGTTGCACATGCTTAATTTAAATCCTTACGTTATTATTTCACACAATTAATGCTCTCAGTTTTTTTCTCCCCCACTGTCCATTTGTAGCGGTGAAGCCATCCAAATGGATCCAACGCTTCTAAATGACCTCTGTCTCCTGTGAAGGTTTAGTACCAGTGTTTATTTATGTTCTAAGAAATCATTATACATTTTTAGAGGGATAATAATATATAATCTCTTTACTAATTAAAATAACGCTTCGAGGAGCAATTGAGAATCAGCTAAGTTGCATAATTTGAGGACTAGTTTCGGAGGTTGGAATAAAACCTTCAAAAACTAATCCTGCAAATTTATGCAACCTACGTTGATCCTTACTACTTTAGTATCTTATAATCTATCAGCGTATAATCTCTTTTTTGCAGCAGTTATTGTAAATAAGCGCAACTTAATAGGAACGTTGTATATAAATTTAAGAGAAAAATGATTGTTCTGATTTTATGACGAAAAACAAAAAATTTTTGCTTCATTTCGCTTAGTTTGATTCTTATATTTGAAAAATTGTTTAGTTTTCCTAGCATTTTATATCTCACTAAATAAAATATTTCATTGGATAATTTGTTACTAAATAATTACATTTCGTCAAAATATATCTTTTGGATGTTAAGTTTTCCTCCACGTGTTTGCATTCTGCAATATTATTAACAGGTGATTTATTTGAAATTCTTATGACGATTCTATTTCACTTTCTTTTAAGAAAGCGTAGGTGCCATAGAAATCTAGAAGTTCTTCATATAAACTAGTCTTTCTGTGGATCACTCAAGTTACTTAAAACGTATATCTGGAAAGCACGATTATTTGACTATTCATTATGTTCCTGATCCCACACAAACACCTTCAAAAGTGTGAACAGCACTAATAAAATTCATGTCAACTATTGTCGTGCTTGACAAGATGGCGGAGACATTATATAAAAGATAAATCTAATTTTAACATTTTTTTTAAATCTATAAACACGGTTTTTTATGTACAGGAATATTTACATAGGTTAATAAAATATTGTTTTAGGAAACAATCATAGGCTTTAAAGTTTTGAACTCGGTGTTATTTCAACACCCTACAACGTTATATCAGCCACATCGTTTAAAAATAAAACTCAAATTTGGGTGTGAACAAACACCCTACCGAAGTTCTCGCAGACACCTACAATCTTCCACTGACTGCCTGTCTCCCTTGCGGGTTCTTCACATTGAAAATAAGGAGGAAGTTGCTTGCTGACCGCGAAGAGATACATGGCAGCTACATTTACAAAATTCAAGAATATTTACAGAATGCAAGATAACTTTCAGGACATATCCTGCAGTTGAACACTACTTTGAAATATGAGACAATCTCCCAAAATCTGGGATATCTGGTCATACACAGCGAACAATAGCAGTATGAACTAACAATAGCGGTATGAGCATTAATATAGGTTTGGAATTATCCAGTTCCAAGTGCTATCACTGGCATTTATATTCAGCCTGGGCAAGACGATTCTATTGCGAGCATCGCCGAGCCAAGACAAAGTACTCACTTTTGAGTAATTCGTAATGAGTACGATGTTTAGCTGTACCACTAAAATCTGCTCAAGCCACCAATGTTAAGAAGCCACCCATAATTTGATGACGGTCCCGTTAGCGGCTTCCAGCCTGGAGAACCTTTCTGCCCATCCACCGAGCCAAGGTAGTCGAGGGGTATGAGTAATAACAGCAATAGTTTTTATAGTATGAGCAGCATTGTGACTCTGCGAAACTGTCTAAAGATTACAAATCAGATGCGGGATAAACAATTGAAATGTGAGACGTCTGGTCAGTGAAGGTTAAGACAAGCATACGAGTTTCTGCACAAATAAAGAATGCTTTTGTGAAGAACGTTTTTAGAAAAGTTGTCTGTAATTCCATTATGCACGAAAAAGGCCAGGGTAACAATTTTCATTGCAGCAACTTGCATTTCATTGCGGTTAACCGTTTAGATATATTTAAAAAATTAACCGAAAGCTTAACCTAAAAACTCTCTTTTGGTAACTAATTTGCCATTCCAACTTCATATTCGCGCTGCGAACCGTGAAGTCCGACATTAAGCTGGAGCACGTACCAATAAGCAGCAACAAGGGATGATAAATATACCGAAGGCTTGTTTCCTGTCTTAAACAATTCCTTTTCTGGTGCATTTTTCTCTTCGTGCGTTTACGCTGTAGGCGGCAAGGGAATAACAAGCTACAAAGGAGAAAAAAAAAATGGTTTTGCATGTTTATAAGTAAGAAATAAAAGTAAAATTTCAAATATTTCAATCAAATCTGCATCTGAATCTCCCGAAAATATCAGCTTTCCTTTAAGTCGGAAAAAAAAATCTGTGGTTTATACAATTATTTTATTTTTAGAATTGCAATGAAATATGCATTTAATTTTTGACGCAAATTGTCATAAAATTTTGCAAAATCTTCTGAAACTTGTTTTCCCCGAAATTTATGGGCTAGTTTTAGAGATTTCATGCAAATTTATTATATATGTTTATATTATCTTTATTATATAAGTTTCTCTCCTGAGAATGTGCATAGAAAAAGCTTGTCTGTCAGGATTTATTGCTCGTCAAAAAACATTTAATAAATTGAGAGCTTTATCATATCCCACATGGGCAAATTAATAATGATGTATGGTTTGCCATGAATGCTAAAGTTTAGAGGGATTTAGAAATGTTAATTTGTCGATGCTAGTAGATTTTTGAAACCAGGGAGTGTAACAAATCGACTGTGTCACCTTCGGGATTCGAGCCGTGAATCTTCCAATTGCTGACTGAACATTTTAACCATTTATTAGGTATTTCTCCCGCCTTCTTGGCGTGCCTTCGTAGTGTGGTGGTCTTCACGCTGGGCGCGTATTCCAGAGGTCCGTGGTTCGAATCCCGGAGAAAGCGTTGCTCATTTTTTATCTTACCTGCTTCCAAAATTACTTAATGTCTCTACACACTCACTCCTCGAACATACGCATTAGGAAATGCGACGATTCCTTACGAACTATATTCGAACTACACACAAAAAAGAAGCAAGCGAATGTCAATTTTCAAACTAGGCAAAATTCGAGCTATTAGTATTATTTCTTTTGAACACCTATAAAAGTTCGGTATATTTCCAGAAAACCGTAGATAATTTAGTTTTTTCAAGGAGAAAAATTGGAAAGAATAATTTTCCCCTTGAAAAATCAGGACTTCTGGCATCATATTCCTTTAAAATGCTTCAAGATTTTCTACAAAAGTAACATCATCATTTAAATACTATAAACGGAATACTGAGATATGACGTCATTAACTCGAAGCTGAGTATCATCCCTATGGCTAGCTTCGTGCGCTTTCTATTGCCCCCTCGACTGATCGTTATTCCTGAATTATCTGCATGCTTGTGAAATGACAATACCGCATGCTTTGTTTATGCCGCATCCACGTATATCATCTTCATATTCATAACTATTCACCGCTACGCTTGCAATAGTGATGGCACTAGAATATTATGCCATATTGAGCTAGGACAATGAGTCCTGCAGCTCACCCTAATTGATACCTTTGGACACCCGCCCAGTTGAGAAAGGCCACACCCTCTCTTCATCTAACAGACAACTGAATGTAATATCAATGAAAATGGGTGAAAGTGACAATAACAACTGGCAAATCTTTATTAAATATGCTGTTATCGGTTATTACCACTGCTCTGTTGTACTAAAACTGTAATTTCCATTCTGTTACATATAATAAGGATTGCAATACCTGAAGCTGTAGTTTGAAGTAATGTTGTAAAGTTTAACTGAATTATGCTTATAACTAAATCTCAATATGTCTTCTGGATCATTATCACTTCAGCCAATGATAATAAGCTCTAAATCAAGATTTCAAGTAGCATAAGCTCTCAAAGCGAATTTGTTTAAGTTTATTTTAATCACAATTGACAAGCTTAAAATTCATATCAGGTAACAACAAAAACTCGTAGTCTGATAACTTCATCAAGTTGCAAATCATGAGGGCTCTAACTAACGCCTTTTGATGTATCAGGAAACGGACCCATCATAAAGACCTGAAAAATGAGGCGATCGAGGACTTCGTTCACATAGCAAACTTTTTCTCAAACGCATCAGGTCTGGATCTTCTTAATTTCTGGAGTTACAAAATTCTGAATATTGATTACGGCTTATATCCATGTGCAACGCATCTTCTAATGTTTTTTTAATTTAAATAGAGAAATTAATAAATTGTATGAATTTTTATATTTAAAAAAATTATTTTAAGCATTTTAATAAAACAAAACTATGGTTAACGCTTTCTAAAATTGTATTATAATCTAAAATTGCATTTTTTAATGAGTGCTATGTGTGAAAAAAAGAATGTTACAAAATAATATGCATAAATAAGAACAAAATAACATTTAACATCTGCACTACTAACCCTTCCTTTTAAAACGAAGTAAATAAAAAGGCCGTCAAACTAATCTAACTTCACTGAGAGCGAACAATTGTATATTTCTACAATTCGAAGCGAACAATTCTATTCTAAGAACGAAGGTATAATTTATTTTTACTAGCTCCATTAGAACACGAGCAAAAACAATCACGAATTAAAAAGTAAATTATCGTCTGTGTTACCTCTTCAAAAAATACGATCGATATCACCTTCGAACAAACTAATCGCACCCAAAGGGGGTTTGTTTAACCTTGGTCTATGAAACGACTAAAAAGAATGATTACTTTTGCTGTGTACCCCCTTCCCCTAAAATACTCAATGCTCAATTATCAAACTGGTTCTAACAATACGATATCAGACAATACGCTGATAAAAAATAAACGGTTCCATGCGTAATTACATAAGGTAAAAAATAGGCGATATAATTTATACGTTGTAGATTTAATTCAATGGTAGTTTCTGGTAGCTCAAGGATTATTGTAAAAATGAAGTGACCGGAAATGGACGCAGTGATGCGTGGGTTAGGCTTATGTGGGTCATTAAGATTAGCCTGAATTCAAAAGAATATGGCAAACATTTCCGTTTAACTTACCAATCGAATGTTGCTGTGCTTAAAAATTAGTGGTGCGTTATTTGGTCACGATAAACACAAAGTTCAGGAAGTTAATAATGGTTCCTTTTTTATTGTCTTTTACTTCCGAAACGAAAATAAAAGTAAGGTACAAAATATTAAGTGTCACTGTCAACGAATAATTTGAAATATTTTCGCCGTTTGCCTCTGAATTAGCTCTGCGTCTGTAGTTGGAAAAATGTTGGCTTAAGAGCTCAAGGAAACGTATATTTTGTCAGAAAAGCTTTATTTAAGAGAAGACGGGAGTTTTCATTTTTCAGATTTATATTTAAAATATTCATAATACTTTTTTAATCAATTAACAGCAAATAGTGTTGAAATCGAGCAAAAGTTAGGCTTAGGTCAATGAAAAGTGCGTTTGTATAGATCGCAATTTGCTTCCGACCTGACGTTTTACAGCCAGCTGGTCAAGTTCGTTTCGGTTAGTCTATCCTTTTATTACATTTTGGTTCACAACTGCCTGAAAGGGTCTGAGAAATGATTTAGAGCGGAGAGGGGGGAATTGATTTAATCCTTTAAGGAAGTTTCTTTAAAGAAAGAACACCTGTCAGAAAATGGATTAATTTTTTGATTCTCTTTGATTCTGAGATTCCTTTTAGAAAATCCTAGTTGTTTTAGTATGGTTTTAGTATCTGCGTGGTCTTTTTGTCGCTTTCTTCAAATCAAATAGTTTAATGTATAGTTGCTAAATAGTTAATTTAGATCAATTTTTGCAACATTACCATATTCCTATCTAATTACTGTTTTCGTAGGAAGAAAGGAAAATTCTGAAGTAGTCAGTTATAACATACTTCTGGCCAACAGGTGCCAGGTTGCGCTTGATTCAGCTATTGATAATTTTAAATGTTATAAGACCATTTTTGTGCATATTGTGAATGTCATAAAATGTAATTTTGCCGAACTATCATCATGTGTTTTATTTATAAAATGCTTTGGGATCAAAACTCAAATACTAACGAGTCTTTCAACTCAGCATTTTTGAGCAACTGTTCCAAGGTTTTTGGATTTTTTCAGCTTTGCCTTGACTGATGCTGTTATAGCCCTTTGTTAAGGTACAGCGGTGCAATTAAAATTTATCAAGAAATTAAGATGAAAAACATGTTTCTGTACAAACTTAAAAGCGGAACTCTGAAACTTACAATTGCGAAATTAGAATGATTAATCTTCTTACGCTTCAGATGCCTTCGGGTAAATGAAATGAGAAAGCAGTTAGAACCCCAAACCAACATTCCAGCCAGGAAAAGGTTTTCTTTACAAGGCTGAATTATTTTAACATCATTTCCATTGATTTTAAAACACATGTATGCTTAATTTCATTTTTGCAGGCTTTTTAGTCCAAAGAAGCAATTTGCCCTGAAGGATTACTAATTTCGTTTTGCCATTTTGCGTTGAAAACGTTAAAAGGCTGTATCACTTTTCAAATCGTTGCCACCATATATTATCGCCCTTGTTTAAAGAAATTGAATAACAAAGAATCTGCATAAATGTTATGTTTCTGGCATTGTGATAAAACAACGGTACCTAGAGCCATCAAAATTTGAATGACGTAATCTTCCATATAATATGGGCATGTGGAAGCCCTAATTTGAATTTTAAATTTGTGTTATTATCGATTTCAGATTTTGTAACACTTCAACGAATTTTTGATTAAAAACCTAAACGATTTCAAAGCGAGCAATGGCAACACTGTACGAAAAAAAAAAAAAAAAAAAAAAAAAGGCTGCTGATACTAGCGATTTTCAGAGCAGAAATTAAATGAATGACTCTTAACGTTGCGAATAGCTCCTTTCATAAGTGAGTACCGTTTTTCACATTGGGATGTACTAACAAACATAAAAATCATATACGATCCAAATTTGCGGACTTCTGATAACCGATCAGGCAAATATTTGTAATTTTCGGGTACCTACTTCAATAAGTTTTTGTTTAGCAGTGAATTTCCCCGAATTTCTGTTAATTGTATCTGTAAATGGGCTTGCACGTTCTTAGTACCGATTAAAAGACAAAATGATAAAGATTTGTAGGAGTTGAGAAATAAAATTATAAAGATTTGTAGGAGATGAGAGATAAAATGATAAAGATTTGTAAACTGACCGTCTCGAGAGCCTTTTATAATACATGAGGTTGTACATAACCCTGGATATTAGGTGAAATTTTAATTTTTATTAATATATTATAATTACATATTCTTTATTTTTTCTCGGGATGAACAAGGGACAGCAGAAAAATGAGTCAAGGGCCGCATGTGGCCTATGGGACCTGAGCCTGACGTTGCTTCTTTAATTGATTCGTTTGGCGAATAAGTGATTTAACAACTATACTAGAAACGGTTACGAATTCGAATTCTTCTATGAGCTTTTAATTAGTAAACTTTTAGATAAAAATCGTTTACGTAATTTTGTTGATGTTAGAAATGTTCTCAACAGTTTCTTTCAAACTATTCGGAGTTTTACGTTACGTTAAGTTACACTCCCTTCCACTTATTATCCATAGTCCTCGGCAAATATTACTACTGCATAAAATATTTCACTGCCCTACACCAGTAACTGTCAATCCATAAGTTATCAGTCTTATGGTTTAGTTTAACAATTCATTCGAAATTTCTGCAGCACCCCGCAGTGGTAACATATGGTTAACTAGTAACCCCGCTAGTAACCTATAAACTTCAGATTATCTGCGACCGAAATTTTCCAGGGAACTGCTGTCGTTCCGTTTCAGTGTGATTAGAAACACCCTCCACAGAGTCTTTCCAAGAAATTTGAAGTGTTACGTCATATTCTTTAATAGCCACACTATGCTATCTTGCATTTGTCATCCATGCACCTCAGTAAATGTTGTCGTTGCGTGAAACACAAGATCTTTAATTTATCTTTCACGCTGTCTCTTAGATACTTTTGTTTTGTCACACAGTTGCCATTTCGTAAAGCGTATGATCTTTAAGTTATCTTTCAAATTTATTCGAGCCACAATTTCTTAATTCGAAAGTTATCTCTCTCTATATATTTTCTCAAAATTTATCTTCCTCACATTTGCGGTGACATGCCCGCCTGCTCAGAAGATACAGAGATTGATGGCAACTATGACGTAATATCCAGGAGGAATCTGTACAACTTCACATTTTATGGAATATTTCAATTTTGATAAATTTCGTGGATTTGATATGTACACCTTAGATTTCATTTAATCTCAGAACCAGAAATCCATCGGAGTGAGGTCGGGGGATCTCCTTGGCCTCAAAACTGCAAAAGTACGAGAGATGGCTCTATTTTGAAATGCTGCACACGCTGAAAACTTGTAATTGTAATGTAAGTTTTTTCCTCTGTCCTGTCTTGTGTTGTCACTGGTCCTTTACAATGGTCTTCTTTTCAAATGTTTTACGTCGGCAGTTATCGTCATACGTGCATCGTTTGAGAATCATTTATGGTTTTTCAATGCGCTGAAAAATTTTCGTAGAAAAAAAAATGTGGATATTGCCATTCGAAAATTTCTCACTCTACCCGTTACGGTGAGAGCTAGCTGCATTTTTATAAATCATCACAAGCATGAGCGCATTCTTTCAAATAACAATAACTGAAATTTTATTTCGATGGCGGTTAGGCCGTCAGGGGGTCACACATCGGGGAAGATTTTTCAAGACCATCCTCTATATGCCCATTGAAGATTAAAAGCAATATACGTACCTCTCAGTGACTTTTAAAATCTCAGTCATAAAAAGTCTTTTCTTTTTATGAGTATTTACTTATTTAACATTGCATCTGATTCATATAATTTAAAATACTTTTAATTTATAATATATTCACCTATGATTATGACGATTTTCAGCATTCTGCAGTTGATTAAAAAAAATTCTAAACGCCATATATTACAAACTTCGACATCGATTTATTTCGTTTTTCACGTTCTTTGTTCTATCAGATAGTATTTTAACACGTAATTAACATTCTAGTAATTAACATTCTAAGAGCTTAAAAGCTACTAAATAAGACTATACGCATATTTAAATAATTCAAATAGAAATTATATCACATAACTAATGTTTGGAATAGGCATAAAACTCTCGCATTCGTTGGCCACAGTACTTATCTTAGGGAAACATTTCTAGATTCTTGACCAAATGAATAATTTTGATGATCATAGTTGTGTTCTGCAAATCAAAATTAGTAGTAACTTGTCGTGTTAAATATCATCAAATTTTGTGATATTAAATATCATCAGTTACTCAGCGTTATTTTGACAAACGTATGAGAGCTGAATCACCAGCCAGGCCAAAGACATGCAAGACACCATTGCTCAAGATAGTAAATGTCATGTGACACGTTGAGTTAACGACTGGAGTGTCTCTTGACTTTCTGAGACATTTAGTGTTATTTAGAGGTTACGTGAACAAGGACTGTGTACACAACATCAGCAGATATGTGTCCTCATTCACGTCTTTCTAGAATGCAAGAGATTTCATTGCCTGAACCCAACCGAGCGGATTAGGATCTCTGTTGCTAACAAACTGAGACAGAATTTGTACAAAATAAGAAAACTTTTGTGTACTGGCATGAACATATATTTTTTATTTGATAGGAATCGCCTTCATGATAAGATTTGCTCAGTTTGCTTAACTTCAAGGAAACTTCAAGGAGTGTTTGTTGGTGATTGTTGGTAATCTAGATCGCATTTATTAATTGCTATCTGTGGACAAACTAAAGTAAGCCGTAGTTTGTCTGTAAAAGACTATTGAATAACGCAACCCACATATACAACTCGTTAAGTTACACGGATTTAGTTACGTAATTTTTTTTAGCTGTCGTAACATTCTTGGTCTACGAGGCTGAAAATAAAATAGTAGAACTGCTAACTGTTATACATGATGGGCTTTAAATGAAAATTCTCAAAGGGAAGTTTAAATGAATTGAAATGCAATGATTCTTATTTTTGTCATTTCTATACTATTACTATTATTTATTAAAATTTTGTTCTTAATATAATGCTTATATGAACTACTACTCACCTCTTTTTTTTGTGATGTAAATCAAGAATATGGTATAATTAATTTTAATTTATTATTTTATTTTTCAATAAATTTGATTATTTATTCTTTTTAACCCTGAGGAAGGGTGGAATAATAAAAGGAACAACTACCCGCTATTTCTGATGTATCCGTTAGTGTATGATTATAGTCAATTTATTTGAAATTCTCATTGACAATATTCATCTAAGTAGCTGTTATTATCATTAGCTCGTCGACCGATTTTGGAAAAAATCGCTTATTTTACACCAAATCCTTACTTTATATTATAGATTCGGAGCAAACTTCATTTGAAATGTTATTTTTCCATTTCTCCTGTGGAGCAGCGATAGCTAAAAATATGCGCTAAATACACGTCAAAAATTACTTCAAATTTTGTGCTGAATTTTTGGGAAAAAAAATCTCTCAGAAATATTATGTTGTCCTCACAAATACGTATGTGCTCAAGAAGTCGATTTCAAAAAAAGTTGGATCAAAAATTGCTTTCAAGATTTGACATAAATAAATATATGAATAAATAATATAGATAAAAATTATAAAAAAATACAGAAACTAGCCCACACATAAATGCGTATAAAAATGGTGAAACCTGACTGATTGGATGAACGAAATTAACAACGGAGAGGAAATATTTTGCAAGAATGGTTAATTTATAAAAAGGCAGTAAGAGAAAAAATGAAATACGTTATTCTCCACTTTAATTGTCATTTAAATTCAGTTTGAAAACAGAAAAAAATTGTTAAATAGTTACGCAATTAGATTTTTAACCTAACCCTGAATCATGGGAAGCAGTATTATACACTCATGTCCATAAATTAAGGATAATTCGGAGTCACGCGGAAATCGAACTCTAAAATAAATATATCACTTGTAAAATCACTACACACATCTTCAAGAATCATATGCAAATTTCAGGAAGTAACCAGATGACACCGATGGTACGTCACAATGACGAGAGTGTAAGAGAGTGATATATAAGGAATACAGGCAAAGAAGTAAAATTGTTCGCAGGCGCTTTATCAGCGTTTCAGTGCAAACCGATTAGTTATGACACAAAGGACACATTTGGATGATTTTTTACGCGGTAGAATTATCGGCCGTCTGGAATGTGGGCGTACCCAACTGGAAGTATCAGACGAACTTGGAATTGCCCAGAGTGTCATCTCCAGTCTTTGGCAACGATTCCAAGACGATGGTAATGCGAGTAGACGTTACAGCACAGGTCGCCCCAGAGTTACAATGCCGAATGAGGACCGGTATTTGGCAGTTACTGCCAAAAGAAATAGGTGGAGCACAGCCTCAGACCTGTCTCGTCAGCTCTCTTCAGCCACTGGTACGACAATTTCAAGGCAGACCGTGTACAGACGCTTAGGACAGATTGATCTATATGCTTGTAGACCTGTCAGATGCGTTCCACTTACTGCAACTCACTGTCGCCTGCGGTTAGCCTAGAGTAGAGAGCATGCATTGTGGACACCGCAACAGTGGGCTTGTGTGATGTTTTTCGACTAGTCCAGGTTCAGCTTGCAGTCTGATTCTCGCCGGACTTTCATATGGAGAGCTCCAGGTATCCGTTACCACCAAGAAAACATCAGTGAACGACACCGTTACGGTGGTGCAGGAGTGCTCGTTTGGGGTGGAATTATTCTGGGTTCCAGAACTGACCTGCATGTTCAAATTGGAACCATGACAAGCCAAATCTATCGGGACGTCATTCTGGAACAACGTGTACGTTTGTTTCGGGGCGCCATGGGCGCACAATTTGTGTTTATGGATGACAACGCCCGTCCTCACCGTGAAAACATCGTAAGCGAATGCCTCCAATCCGAGGATATCACCCGTATGGACTGGCCAGCATTCTCACCGGACTTGAATCCAATAGAGCACGTGTGGGACATGCTTGGCAAGTTGCAGCCCGTCAATCCCCCTCCTACATGTCTACCGGAACTTCGGAGAGCATTGCCTTTTGAGTGGTGTAATATCCCCCAAGATCAGATCGATAATTTGATACTCAGCATGCCTAGGCGTTGTACGGACTGTATTGCATCGTCTGGGAGACATACAATGTATTAACAATCATACCAACCACGTAATATTGGTTTTTTGTAAATAGGTTTTTTTTTTTTTTTTTTGTAATTTGTTCCAGGGAGAAAAAATCGCTAATTTTTGAATAATATCAAACATATAGCATCTTTTTTTGCTCTTTTTTTTCTCTTTGTTTATTAAATAAGCTTTATAAATAAGTCAAATTTGTTTCGCTTCTAACTCTTCCTTTGCCATATTTTGCATTATCCTTAATTTATGGACATGAGTGTAGTATTAGTTACAGTGTAATCCTGCCTAATCGAGCGAAAAAGAACAAAGGTATTTTGGATATCTCCTTTTCTGACAACCCATGGGAAAATAGTTTAGCAATTAAAGATGAAAATGAATATGCATGATTCATCTAAGCAAATGTGCTCATAATTTTTGCATTCTTATTCTTATATATATTATGATTTCAAAGAGGTACTCCATGAAAAGAGATATTCGAAAAGCAATGAAAATTCCTTAGGTTGGCGTAACTTATAACATTCTTTAAATAAAATTTTCTTTGTATTTTATATTTGACTACAGTTTTATTCATTCCGTCTTCAAGTTGGCAAATAACTTTGATTTCGATCGAAAGTGGAGTAGTAAGTGCACTGAAATATAGTGTGTGCTTAATGTTATCCGAAAGCTTGAAATCTGTTCTGAAATTTATTTGATAAGATGGCAATCAGCGTCGCGCAATTTTTTTTTTTTTTTTTTCTGTTTGCGTGACTTTTCTTAAGAAGAGTTTAAGAGTAACACGAGTTGCTGCTTTCAATAGGAGACTGTCGCGATTTCTGTTTACTTTAGAGTATTGCCATTTTTCGAAATAAAATTTATTAATAGCTTTTGAACTTAAAGGGGAGTTTCAGTTCATTTAAGCAAATTATCCTTTCGTTCATTTTTCTGTTACAACTCGTGCTGCATCAAAGGGCTCTCTCTACCAATCAATGTTTCGAAGCTACTAGGCAGCCACCGTTATTTCTATGAAGGGACAGACAATTTACATCCATGCCTTCTCCGGGATTCGAACCCGTAAGCTATATGCCGTCTAACCGCTATACCGTCTGAACGGCATATGGTATATTTGATAGAAGCTGTAGAAGGTTCAACAGTGAGAGCTATTTTCTTGTGATCTAGACTTTTTATGAATTCATTCGTAAGATCTTTGTTTACTACCGCGAAGGAAACGTATCTGTTAAGTTCTTTTTCTGTGGTAGCTTATTGTAAAGGCGACTTCTTTACAAAATTTTAAACACAGAAGATGATTTTAGAAGACTTATTTCGAATTGCAGAAGACTTATTTTATTTTATATAGAAGACTTAAAAGTATTATTTTCAAACGCAGAAAACGATATAAACTTCGAGCTATAATTAACTTGAAAGAAATTGGGCGTCACCATTATGTACTATAGGGTGGAGTGGCAAGTATTCAGCGATTCGCCCATCTTACTTTTCCCATCCCCTGCAAAGAAGATAAAACAGAATGCCAAGAAAATGCGGCAATAAATAATAAACCACTAAAATACCAGTTTTTTAGGTTGGCCTTCGTGGGCTGTTCGGTGCTTCATCATTGAACACGGTAATACGAAGATTGTTTAGGAAGATAAGTTATTTCACATAATTCTAGGGACACAGCACAGCACTCTCGTAAAACTGGTCGGGGAGGCCCAGTGGGGATACCTACGCACTGCTAAAATAAAGAAATATTTGTTATCTAAGTGAGGTTATTTTATTTTCGTTAGAAGTTCTCGAAGTCTTAGATCGTGCTTCTTTATTGCTTTAATTAACATTTATTACAGTTGGCAGCATGCTAAGGTCAATAACACGAAAGCTTTTGTTTGAATTCATGCTCAAGTTTATTGTTCAATAATGCTACAAGCGAATCTGCACTGAAATAATCTTTTACTCCTAAAAGAAGTTAAAGAGAATGTCTTACGAGGTAAGATTATGTAGATAAATGTTACTTAATTAGAGATTAGAAGTTAGCTGAAATTAGAATCAACGAACCCCTTTGAAAGTCAGTGTTTAAATTTCAAAATATTTAACTGCAACTAACTTTCTGTTCACTAGAAGACGTACAGAAAACACAACATATAGTCCCTATTTTATATATATTATATATGCAGTTTTGCTAATAGTTAGTTACGGAAAGGAAGTGTTTTGAATAAAGCATAAAGAAGAAACTATGCATTTACAGTACTCCACTTCCTTATTAATAGGTCGATCAATATCGTTTGAAAGATGAACAGTCTATCTGTACTTTTATCATTATTGTCTTATTTCATAAAATAAAAAAGGATGATTAATAACTGCTTAAAAATATAATAAACCGTATATTTCTCTATGGCGGGATTTAATAATATTTGACATTGATATCGAAAAAAAAAATCATCAGAAATTTATAAATTATGTTAGACAGCCGAAATGAACGTCATTTGGAAGATTATTTTCATTCGATCTGTAATTTACGTCATCATCCATTAATGCAAAGCTTGAAATCCTGGAACGATTAATGCGGTCAATAAGATAATGTGCAGTTCCTTTTTATTAAAAGTTATCGAACGTTTTCATAACAAAGTTTGCGGGTATTATTTTTAAAGAAATAATGTAGCGAATATAAAAAAGAATATATGGCAACACTTAACATTCTATCGGGAATACTAAAGGTAGACTGTTTCTAGATATTTTGTGATTTCGCTATTGAATTTTATGTGACATAAGTGCGAAGAAAGTGGTGGTTAATAACGAAGTTAAAAAGACAAAAAAAAAAAAAAAAAAAAAAAAAAATGTGCAGTTATTATGTTAAAAATGTTGAAGATTGATATGATGAACTGAGGAAAAAACTGAAATATTTAGAAAATCTGACGGCAATACTATCGAGAGTCCTAAAATTAGACTGCTTGTAAAAATTGTATGATTTTGCTGTTGAATTTTGTGGGGTGTAAGGGTGAAGAAAGTTATGTTTAATAATAAACTTAAAAGGGGGGAAGTTGTGTTAGCGGGACTAAGTCGAAGAGCAGATGGATAAACTGCAAACTCCGCGAAAGCATAAAAGACTTTAACAAACCCTCCGGTGCGACGTTAAAATTTGAATCCTTTCAGATTTTCTTTTTTTTTTTCCCCTCTTTCTAGTTTCAAGCTAAAATTTGAAAATTTTTTGGTTAATAATTAGTGATGTAGCCATGGCTTTTGCCTCCAGGCAAGATATTTTTTATAGATCTTCTTAATCAAAGTATTTATAGCACTTCTTACTTTATGTTTATTTAGAAAAACTCTTTTTATAATTACCAATACTTTACAGAAAGCGTGTCAAAATGCGCAGCATTATTACAATATTTAAAACTGCGTTCTGAAGTCTACGTTAGAAAAAAAATTAATTTTGAAAGGACTAATTTTCATGTTTCAGTTTTGTCTTTTGTCTTTCCCGTGGACAAGGAAGGCAGAGCAAGAATACGAAATTGTTGAAATACCGTTGTAATCTCTTCCAAGGCTCTGTCAAATGTAAAAACTATTAATCTTCTTTGAGTTTCGTAACACACTTATCGTCTTGTCTTTCTACGATCATCGGCAGTTTCTTCATTCTGTTCTGATGATCCGTATCTATAAAATTATGTCACACGTGAAAAAATTCGCCTTCAAAAATTGTGCCGCCCGGGGCGGAGCTTCCGTTTCTTTCAAACTACACCACTGTGTGGAATCCTTTGTATCCATAATTATTTAGAAGCTCAAAATAATAATAAGAGTTGAATATTTTCCTTTTAGGTAATTTATACTCTCTGTAGCTAAGTCAATAATCAAAACTGCATGCATAAGATATTCGAAACTTAGCCTGAATTCAAGAAAGGACTGCTTTTTGCTTGTAATATTACACGAAATACATATGCATACCATTAATAATTATAATCTTCTCGTATCGGAGAGCAATTATTATTATCATTTACAGGCAAAGTAATTATGAGCATTACCTAAATGAAATTATAATAATTAATAGATTTGTACAAGTAATTAGAATACGATTGCGACGTAAAAAGCAACCTAAATAACCATAGCAACTTTTTTCAAAATTAGTAAACGTCGTTACTAGTAACACTGTATACTAACGTTTATTTTATTTTAAATCTTTACTATCACTTCTTATTTTCTACTTCCGGCCAGAATTATAAGCGTTAAGGTTTTTATGCAAAGTTTGTCTGGCGAAAGCCAAGTATTTAAGTTGTGGCTTTTTGCCAAGCGAGAGAGAGGAAGCAGTGAGTCGAAGTAGGCCGCTTACCTTAGAAGTTTTACGCAGTTGCTGTTTGCCTTCCAGGCCAGAGGTTTTAATCCTCTTGATAAATTTAAACGTATTGTAGTGTTCACAGTTCTCTGTACTACATACGCTTCCTGTTAATATAAGGCCAATCTTCCACGTTTATTATTCTAAAGTTAAATTAGAGTTTAGTTTTATTTTTATACTTTTACGTTTTGACCCCAAGTAGCGGGTCGGTGTATTCCGAAGTACGGAAGTCATTGTAAATAGAGAAAAATAAAGGGTTTTGTATACCCTTCTTGTGTATCCTGTTTACTTCCCACAGTTTTGAACATAGCTTTAGTAAGCTCTCTGTTCTGAGTCAGGTCCTTGCATGTTCCCGAAGAAGGTTAGAAGGAACAATTGAACCTGATAACACTAGCTGTTGCGTGATAACAGAAACAGAAACAGATTTCGCAAAACACCAAATCGAGTTTTTTAAAGTTTAACCGTACTTTTTTATTGAGCATTTTTCACGAAAGGCATGCTTTTGAACGCAATATTTTTAAAAAGGGAGTGAATATTGATTTATTTCTTGATTTTACGCTTTTAAATGCAAGCAATTTTAATGCAACTATTTTTTCTCATTTTCTTCTTTATAAAAGTTCAAAGAAATATTATAAGGAAATAATATTGTCGTTTTCCTTCGAAACTCTGCGCATGTCGTTACGGTGTTTTACTTAATTTTCTAAGTATCATAGTCCGTTATTACCAGAGCAACAAAGTGATCAATTATAAAAATATGTGCAGTGAAACCCCGCTATAACAAACTTCAAGGGACAGAAAAATTGGTTCGCTATACCCAGTGTGATAAGAAAGATTCTTTATAACTTTTGCAAGGAATAACCCCTGGCTTCCAACAGAATTTAAAAAAAAAAAAACGCAAAAATCTCATTCGGGGGATAAAACTTGGATAATATTCATACTCAACTTAGAAACGGAAAAAGCTAAATCAATTGTATGACCCAAACTCATAAGAATTACTACTTCTTTTCCTGAATAGCGAAAATATAATGTGTCTGACAACTCAGTCAAAGAACACACTTGCATTGTTTTGGTTTAATGATCACCATACACCGTATAGAAAAACGCCATTCGGTGTTCTAAGATTTGCTTATTGTGCCTTCTTTCTCCTGCACTGAGTGTCACACCTGTTTCGCATAATCTTTGTTTAAGAACATGCCCACCAGCGGCCGAGCGGTAAAGTTGCTGAACATTGGTAATTCGGTCCAGAACACGAATTCCGGTAAACGGGCTGGCTACATGGGCATTTTTGTGGTTTACCCCATGTGTAACGTGTATACGATCCAGTTTCCCTTAGAAAGACCTCCACGAAAGCTTCTATCCACATAGGCAGATAGCCCTCGAGTGCTTTGCCATATTCACGTAATCTAATCTTGTTTAGAACACAAAGAAAGATGGTGTTGAGCATAAACGAAAAGCAATGTAAATGTGTTTTCTTTACATGTGGAATGTGGATCCTAACATCCTAAACATGGCATATTTTAAGGAAGAGTAATTTCGTTAAAACTTGCAGTAATTCTGGAAAAATACGAAAAATACCAAAACATTTGAACAGAAGGTGTCCATATAAGTTCGTTATATCTGATTGCCATGTCTTTGGAAGTTTGTCATAGCAGTATAAAATAACATTAATTCTACAGGAAATGGGACAGAACAAAGGGATCACTCGTTACATCCGGGGATTTGTTATGACGGGACTCGACTGTACTTCTTAATAATATTTTGGTACTATACCTTACAGCAATTTTTTTTTTTTAAAGACCAAAAGAACTATTAATTTCGAACTGCAATTTTGCGTTGCTTCACTTTTTGAGGCTGCTGCCATTCGGAAAAACATAAAATATTAATCTTTTATATTTAATATCTGTTATTAATTAACAAACTACGCTATTTAAAAACAACAGCTGCGTATATTAAAATATTATTTTTCATTTATTTTTTAATTTGATTTATTGAAATAAAAATGCATTTAATTCATGATATATTTAATTAAAACATTAAATATTTAAAATTTTTTTCAACACATATTTTTCACTTTTTAAATGTACAGAAGATTTATAACATTCCTACGTCAGCCTAAATGCATATTCAACTGATACCCTATAAAATGATTCGCTATACCGCCTGGGTCATCTCTATAGCTATTCCGTACAGATAAACCATTTTAAACTTTAAAAGCATTGCTTTTAGGCGATCCTTATATAAACTATAACCTAATATTGTTAAATAAACTAACTACTTTTCTTTTTTAAAAACATTTACATTATAGTTTGTTTTGATTCAGGCGAAAAAGAGCCGATTTATTGAAAATTACCATTTTTATTTACAGTATGGCTACCTTATTTACTACTTTACGTGGTATGTCATGTCGAGAAAATCGTAATGATCTCATTAGAGAAATATTTAACGTTCGATATATTTCTTATAGTGTTTTTAGTGCTTAATGCCTCATTTCAGATTAATAAGAACAGAGAAACTTTTAATAAAGGCATTTGCTGAAATCTAAAAAAATTAGGTAGTGTTAAAAAATTTACATTATATATGTCGCTGGCCGAAACAATAATTAAATTACTAATTATATAAGTCATTCTACAAATATTTTTACAGAAACAATTTTACGATTTCTTGAATTAATATAAAAGAAAATTGTTACGGGAAGAGCCTGAAGTTATAAGTAATGATTTGTTATCTGGTCGCAAAACGAAGTTACATTATTAAGAAACATCGCATGTACTGTACTTTGAAATGAGTAATTGCCTAAGTCAACATATTTCTTTCTTGTTTGAGCTCCAAAATGAAATTTTATCTTCGAATGAAATAAAAAAAAATTTCATGTTTCTTCTTCCTGATTCATCATAACGCAATTTTATAACTGCCTTTCAGCTCTCGGCTTGTTACCGAAGTTCCTTTGTTGACAAAGAATTTTGTGTCGTAAAACTTCATTGATTGGTAGGAAGTGTGACACAAACATTTTTAATAAGCAGTCCACAAACTGCAGTTCTCAATCCGCTATTTCTTAACAGGATAGCATACTTATGGGTTTTATTTATTTTTTCTTAGCTTTTATGTATTTATCTTAATTATACTGCAAGCGATACACTTTTGAAATACTTTTGCAACTTTCTTTTCATATAATTTGTTCCACACTTTTCAAAGAGTGGTATTCAAAATGAAGCTGAGGGAAACAGGTTTTGAAAAATGGGCTAAATGAAATTAAGGCCGAAATTTCAAATCCTTGAATTATAAAAGAAGCTACAACAAAATTTTAATTTATTATTCTTCCGTTATTTTATAACTTTTTGCAGTTTTTCAGTTAGCTTAATAGATATCCCTAAAGTTTAAAAAATAAAAAATAATAGAGTGTAATAATATGAGTGTTTGAAGTCCTATCTTACAAATTCTACTGTTATTCTTATTCTTGAGGGAAATGCGATATAAAGTAATGGCTTATCACACAGTGGGGAAGGCGACATCTTCTCACTTAAAGAGGGACGAAGTCCAGTTGAACAAATCTAACTGGCATGAATTGCCTTCCACCATATTTTAATTTGGGTGCCACTATAGATGTATCAGTTTTTCCCGCAGCGAGTGAAATATCCGAAAAATTAGCTATATCCTGGCAGGGATTCTAGCCACGGATCTTCCAGTTGCTAAGCGGATCATGACAGAATTCACGGAGAAAGGCAATGTTCCCTTATAAAGCTATTAACGTATCCTCAAGAAGAAGGCAAAAAACAGCAATGAATTATTGATTGCTTAACGATCATTTAGTTTTAATATTATACCTTTATATCAATTCTAGGGAGGTGTGGGAGAGTCTATTATTTCCTAGGAAAAGCAGACAAAATTTGCGATAATTTGGTGAGCTTCTTGGAATGTCAGAAAGAAATGGGAGGCTTAACAATGTTTCCGTTTATTGTTTCTATTCACTTACAAAATGAAATTTATCACGAATAGTTGGTATACCTTGAGCCCATATTTTAACAAAACTCAGAACGTATGGAGCATCGTAACAAGCAACGGCTGTATAACAGTGAACAAAGCAAAATAATTTTATTGAAGACTTAAAACATTGATAAGCATGGAGGTGTTATTATTCCAATTTACTTTTCTTTCTCAAGAAATCAAATATTGCTTTGGATTTATCGTGAATCAAAGCATCTGCAGTCACAAATAAATTACATGCTTTTTCATCATGTCTAAATTTTTGAAGCAATTGTTTTTCGTATTTTAATATACTGAATGTTCTACTATAACCTGCTCACTTTTGTTTTGATGTTATATTCGGATGCAGAGTATGTGCAATCTGTTGCCTTCTGCAGCCAGCTTTCTGTGCTATTTTAAAAAATTTTGCGTGGTCCTTGTTAATAGAGATTTTCAATTTGTTTCTACAGCTTTGAGGTAACCGGACTCTTTTTATCTTAAGTAATATGTTAATATGTGCATGTCGTCTCTCTGCAGATCTTAATGAAACATACTTTTGAAATCTTAAAAAAAAAAAAAAAAAAAAAAAAAAAAAAAAAAAAAAAAAAAACAATGATTTTTTGAAATCTAAAAATGCCTTTTGAAAAAATTTCTAGCATAACAATTTAGCAATAAATGTAAGTTTAAATTTAAAAAAGTTTTTAATCCAGTAAAAATGATCTAAGTCTAATTATTAAAGAATAATATGAAAGTTGTATTGGTGCATGATAAAGCTCATTCTTAATTACAAAAGTGTGGAAATCTACGTTCTTTCAAGCATTCGATTTCATATTTTTAGTGTCATCTTTTATGTAATTTATGGCATTATAACTTCTTCAACCAGTTTCACGAAATTTTCTACATACTTTGTTTTGCATCTCATTATAATCTGTAGTAAATAATTTTTTACCATTTAAATAAATTTTAAGAACAATATTTGAATTTAAAATTGTTCATATTTTCAGGTCAAAGCACCAACATCATTTTCAGAAGTTCAAAGCATCAACACGATTTTCATAAATATGAGATTTATAAGGATGATACGTTCATCTTCCTTTTAAGCATTTTTTAGAGGATGTAATTACTATATCTGCCAACAATTTCCATGATCATTTGGATTTTTAAATTACTGTTGTGCTTTAGGGTTTAATAATTTCATGACAGGTATAAAATATTCAAGAATTCACTGCATGTGTTTACCATTTTTTATATCAAAACTATACACTTCCGCCAGCTTATTTAACAGATTAGAAACCATGCAGTTTCGAACACGGAATATTAGAACCCGGAATGAGGATCCAATCGTTTTTAGATTGTAATTGCATTGTGGCCAATGAAGAATGGAAATGAAGTGCCTACAAAATCTCCATCTATTTTTGTTAAACATGCTAAAGTTGTGAAAACAAATTAAATTTTACTGACTAGCAAGAAGAGAAAAAGATATTTAAATTCATATCGACAGATAATCTTCCATTTCAAAATATTATATTCAGCATTTTCTTGCCACATAAACAATGTTGAGGCAATTGCAATCCGATTTTAAAATTTTCAGATGTTATTGGTCTTCGTCTGATACACTTAATATTTGATAAATTCCCAAATGTAGAAATCCGAAATTCATACACCAGGTAGGTGTATATTTTCGGATCCTTGTATATTTTCGTCTTTCAGGAAAAAGAGCAATAAGATAATAAAAAACACGAATTATAAATTGGGGTGGTGAGCCATATTGCTGAACCACAACGGTTTGAAAAATTCCATCAAAGATTAGTTGCTACTTAGTTTGCTATTGGAAAATTTTCAGCAAGGGAAGATAATTGGTGTTCTTAACCATTAGCTTTGCAAAAGCGAAGGAGCTAATGGTTAACGACCTGCCGAAAGCCGACCCAATTTGTACTTCTGGAGTATCTCTTCATCACTGAAAACCGTCTGAGTAATACCTAAACTACCCCATATGCAGCAGCTAGGTCTCTTAATGACCACAATATCTAACTACACTTAAACTGTTTTCCTTTACATATAATACACTTAAACTGCTTTCCCACATTGAATCGTTTATTTTGATTGTAGAGATTTGCCCTTAGGATGCTTCAGCACTGCAAAAAGCATACACGAACTAGGTTTCTGAAGTTTGGTTTATATTTTTACAATAGATACTTCAGTGACTTTCCTTAACTTGTAACCACGGTAACGACAGCTACGGCACATTCTTTCGTGTGCTTTAGACTACTAAAACGCACGAAAGAAGGTTGGCTTGAACTATAATTTCATATGAGGGGAAGAAAATAAGTGTTATGCTGTGGTGACACGCGATATGAGGGAGAGTGAAAAGACCTTGAAGTGCCTATATTCAAATAATAGACCGTAGTTAAGATCCCTCCAAGCATGCAACAGAACGAATCTAGGTTCCATCATCTCTCCTCCTCCCTATTCTTAATGAAGTGAAAAGCCCGCTTTCCTAGGCAATGGATCAGGTCGATGGGATCTCTTCATAAGAGTGCTCCGTTGTAAAGGTATTAGCTCCTTTATGAAGTGAGCTGAAATTCGAAAACACAGAGACCTTCATAAAACACGGAGACCTTTAATTATGCACGCGCCTTTGTGCCGGAGCACCTTTTTGAATGTTTTTTGTTTTTTCGAATTGCGGCCTAGTTACATAAGGGCTACCATCTTTATAACAGGACACTATTATGTAGTCTTCTCGAGTTCGGCAAGGTTTCGGGCCAGAATATGAAGCCGCTAAAATCTGCCCAAAGATTTTCGTAGAATTTTGCTTTCCTGCTTAGCATGGCATTAAGGTTTATAAGTATGGCACATTCATTACTTTGATTAGCTAGAATGGGTAAATAGTTTGTACATAGCTTGGAAAAAACTAATAAAACTGAAAAAATATCTTTGTCGATATGAAAAATCTTAAATTCAGAAATTAAATCAAAATTTTTAAAGAATTCATTGTTAAAAGCATTTTTGATTGTTGAAAAATACTTTAAAGTGGATTTGAATACTAAACATCTTGACGTTTTACATAATGTTAACTTTATGCAATTTTGAATAAATCACATGCAGAGAGAATTTGCACATTTCTAGAATGATTTCGGGGTTGTTTAATTAATGTTTAAAATGTAAACAGTATTTTTTTTAACTTTCAATTTGACAACCTTTTTTCTGGACTATAAGTCTGCCTTACAAATTCTTTGGTGATTTCCGTGTTGGAAAAGCTTTTAATAAAATTTTCAGGGGTATTGTTTACCATTGTTTTAACACTACTTTCTAGAGTACAACAATTGACGTAGATTTTCGCTCAGAATGAGCTCTTTTAAAGAGACCAGAGGCACAGTAGTCTTTAGGTAAAATGTCAGGGAACTTGCCAGGAATATGTTGGAAAGATATATGTGTAATAACTGTATCTGTCTTCTTTCCATGTAGATGTAATGACTGGCGGTTTTCCCCTTTCCGATTAGTAATGTTGCTTATTTTGCAATTAGAATTTTTAATACCTTGCATTTCACAATATTTGTGAAATATGGAATAGAAATATTTCTCTTTGGAAAAACCAAAAACATATCTTTCAATCTACAGCTTGTTTACGTGCGACATTTTGAAAGAAGAATAAATTTAAAAGTAGCAGACGATATTTCTCATTTCAAATAATAAGTTATTGCCAAAAATTTTTATTCTGAAACATCTGCTTATTTTACTTTTTCGTACCAAATAAAGGAAATATTGTAATCGCGAAAAATTTCGGGTATCATATTTCAATGAAAATACCCATTTTTACGTGTTTCAAATCCATCTAGACGATTTTTTTGGGGGGACATCTGTACGTACGACAGAATAAAAGACTCTTTTTTCCAAAACGGGTTGCAAAATTAATTTGAAATGGATTCAGAAGCGATTTCGTTTCGTAACATCTGTACTTACGTATGTATACAATCTCGTATTACGAAAGAGCAGCCGTAGAACGTTGAAATTTTGTATATGGGATTGCTATCACATCTAGTAATGCGTCTCCCTTTGTTACTGTACTGGCTTACCCAAACATATATAAATCAGTATAGACAAAAAGTAAGAAATTTAGAACCAGTTCCACAAAGACCCAAAAGAAATGAAATTCAATACTATTAAATTTCAAAATTCCCTATAACTATTAAAATTAACTAAGACTCAGAAGAATTAAAGAAATGCGAAAACTAACCCACACCCAAAAGGTAAAATATATAGGAAGAGGAATGCAATTAAATGTGTTATAACATTATCAAGAGAAGGTACATCAAACTCAATTGAATGTAAACAGTAATTCAATGTAATGTTCCCTCTCCCCTTTGAAAACCACTGCGTTTATCTTATCCGTTCATCCAAAATTGATGAACCATTCTAAATTATTTATTTATAATAATTCACCCGAAAATTTTGATTGAACCATTCTAATTTATTTAATTATAACAGTTCGCCCGAAAATATAGAATGAATCATTATAAATTTTTTAATTATAACAGTTCACCCGAAAATTTTGAACTCAAAATTTTCGGGTTTGAACTATTATAATCAAATAATTTAGAGTGGTTGGTTATCAGCTAATTTTTGGATAACAGAAACGCAGTGGTTTTCAAAGGGGAGAGGGTTTTAATTGAGTCGGATGTACCTCCTCTTGATAACGTTATATCAGATTTGATTACATTCCTTTTCATACGTATTTATTCTTTTGTGGTTTTTGTATTTTTTGAGGTTTTAGTTTTTCGTATTTCTTTAATTCTTCTGACTTTTGGTTAATTTTACATATAGAGAATTTTGAAATTTAATGGTATTGCATTTCACTTCTTTTCGGTCTTTGTGGAATTGATACTAAATTTCTTACTTTTTGGTCCATACTGATTAATTTTTAGCACCATATTGCGTCGAAATAGCTTAGCAATATTTTAGTTAAGAGGATTTTTGCCTTATTGAGGAGAGATTGAATGAGAAATATATTTATAATAAAATTCGAGGGTATAAGTTTAAAAGAAGTGCAGCGAAAAATGAAATTTTATTTAATTTAATGTGGAAGTCATGTGGTGTCCACATCAGATTTATTAATTCATTATCACAATTATTCTAAAAATGTGTAAATAAAATATCCCCAGTAATCTAATAATTTTAAAAATTTCTTTTATTTCTTTATACTGAGAGCAAAAGTTTTTGGTTAGGATATCACAGTTTCACTATTGATGTGGACAGGGTTTTGCCCTAAAATTAACCTGGAAAACACGTGTCAACATATTACGTTAAATAGAAACGACAGAAAGGAAAAGGCGTTATTTTCTAGTACTTTCATTTTCTTTGTGCTCACTCCAAAACACGTGGGTTACGAAACATGCAATTCCAGAGAAAGTGAAAACAAACGTTTCCTGTCGATAAATTGATTCGCGTTGACAACAAACATGATTGTCATCATTCTATCATTTTAAAGGAAATGTATATGAAGCATTTTTTCTTCCCCAAAAGACACGAAGTGTTTGCGATCTCTCAGTCATGTGAGATGTTGTCTGAAAATTCGGCAACAGGTATAAAACTGAAAACATCGACAGTTTTTAAAAGAAAAAAAAGCCAAACTAAGAATGATTAGATTACCATGGTTCAATAGGTCCTTTTTAAAAGATATTTACAATTTTTTTTATGGCTGAAAAGCTGAATATTCGAATTCAACCAAATTTTACTTTTTAGGAATAAAAATGCTTTTTCAATGCATGAAAGCGTCTTTAATGTGTTACTATTTTCATTTTTCAAAACATGTTATCTTAGGTCGAAACACAAAATGTTGCTAATCCCTGTAATACGAAATCTTTTATTTACATTCTATATTACAAAAAGGGCACAGGTTATTAGTGAAATAGAGCGAATCTTTTAAAATAATCTAGCTTTGTTAATATTATTTGGAAGAAGTATTGTTATCACTTATATCATCAAGACAATTAATGTTTCTGGTACCAAATGTTGTGCATTTAAGCTACAGAATTTCTCCCTAATTCTTCCTACTATACGCTGTGCTTTTGACCCAAAAATAAAATTTAATAACTATAAAATACTCCATAGATTAGAGACATGGACTTTAATCTTGCGTGCGGATCTTCCCGTTCTCTGTACTTAAGCATTTAGAATAATTCTGAGACAGCTGAAAGAAAAATCCATAAATTGCTGTTATAGTTAAATTTCATTTAGCCCAGAAGGGCTATTAATTTCGTTCTGGCATTTTGCTTCGAAAACTTTAAAAGTCTGAATCACTTTTCAAATTGCCGCCACCAAATATTATCGCCCTGTATCATATTTAAAGAAATTAAATAATGAAGAATCTGCATAAATTTAATGTGTGTTTCTCGCATTGTGATAAATCAACGGTACCTAAAGCCATCCAATTTTGAACAACGTACGTCTCCATCCGAATAGGGGAATCTGGAAGTCCAAATTTGGAATTTGTTTTATTATCTATTTCGTATTTTGTAAAGCATTTATGAGGTTTTGATTAAGAGACTCAATGATTTCAAAGCGAGCAATGGCAACACTGTACGAAAAAAAATCATTTTTATCTCCAGCAAGCGAGAGTGTGTATCGGAAATTATAAAGATATGCTCTTTTTAAATTATTTTACACCATTGCTGTTGAACTGAATTCTATGGTTTAAGTGCGAAGAACATGTTATCTAGTAAGTAAAGGTAACATACAAAATGTTTAAAAACTCCCTTTTGGGCGTAATATAAAATCTGAAAGCTTTCAGATTTTTTGCTTGTTTGTTTTTGTTTTTGGTTCCCCCGGCCCTGTGTTATGTTTCGTTTTTAACTTGCAGTTCAGTCTGAATTAACTTCAGTTAGCTGGCAGTTTCAGTCTGAATAAAATGAAAAGAATAATTCCTCAAAAAATATTTTAGTGTTATCTGATAATTCATTTGTTATTGCTACTACTTTACCTTTACTACAGCTATTTTCTTGAATTGCGGAGCTTGGAGTTGTAGTCTGACTAAGCGCAAGTAACTAAAATTCGTCCGCAACCAAAGCGTAGATCATCAATGACCAATTTTTGGGTCATCAGAGACCGATGGCTTTAAGAGGTACTAGTGTCCCTTGATTTAGTTTGAATTTAAATATATATTTAATTTACTCCTATGCTTCACAAATATGATCTAAACAAATGGTTGATTCCAAATGCTCCTCAACTCGCCAGTTACCAGTAACTGGCACCCTTTAAATACTCATCAGTGCGTTTCGAATTAATTTTAATTTAAATAATCTGCAAACAGTTCATCAACCAAGATCATGTTTTATTAAATGAATTTAGTTATTGTGACAGCGCTTCTTAGAATAATTCTGAGTAATATTTACCTGAATATCAAAAGCTCTGCTATCCAGTTAAGTGTAAGGAGTAGGAAAGTGTTTTTGTAGTGTGGACACATCCACACTACAAAAACACTTTCCTAAACACTAAACACTTTCCTTTCAATTCTTACACGAAATTAAGCCGGAGAAAATCTGTTTAAATAAATATTTGTTACATTCTTTTCACTCGGTTTCCTATTTGATTGACACGCATATGTAAATTTGCTTCGTAAACGAAATTCCGCAAAAAAAGAAATAAAGAAAATAAATAAGTAAAAATAAAAAAAAAGTTTCAGCGCAGTGGAATTTTAACTACTTTCATTATATTTCCTACAAGTAATAAATAGGTTTTGCATCACATTAAAATTCCTGTTAGGTTAAATTAGGTTAATCCATGAAAACTATTTATCTTGAGTGCATGTTTAACAATTCATAAAATTTTCTGTTATGCTCTGTATTGATATTATAGTTTCGATAGAGAATTATGAAAAGGATTGCATAAAGGAATTTTAGGTTTTCTTCTATGTTCGATGTTTAACTTCTACGTTTAAATGTCGATAGCAAGTAACACAAAGCCGAATAATTACAGCCTTATCAGAAATGCGAGAACTAAAGTAACGTGGCCTCGAGAGGCAGAAACATGCTCTGTGTTACGATCCGGAAAACTCACTTTAAATACTCATTTGCATTTCTGGTGAGGAAATAGAAAGAAGTGTTTGTAAAGGCTGAAATATAAATAACTGGTTAATGAAAAATAATAGCAAACTTACAAAGTGATAAAAAGAAAGTTATAATGTGTTGAAAAGTGAGTGCCAAAATCTTTTAATATTTTAATACAGGAATGAAATTTTTTCAGAGACTATGTCTCAGCTTTTTTAAAGCATACATGAATGAGAGAAAAATTCGAAGGTATTTGTTTCAAAATAAATAATTAATCTAAAAAATATTTTTTTTAAACTTTTGAAATTATTGAAAATTTTGCTTTTAGAAATCCTGAAGATAAACTGACAGGAGAATACTTTTATATGCACAAAATTTAAAAAATATACATCAATGCAAACAGATTTATAGTAGTTATGTCAAAAATTTTACTTGTTTTAAATTTTAAATTATTATTTTTTTATATTAAATTTCAAATTGCTAAACATTTTCGCACATTTAAAGTGACCTTTATTAAAACATACATTTCGAGGAAGAAATTTATAAAAACAAATCATAACTCAAAAAAGGTAAAATTTTGTGTTCCGAACCCCTTTTAAAGAAAGTAATAATAGCTGAGAGACGATTATGAAAGAGAACTTCTAAAACAATATACAAATGCTTTTAATGTAAAATAGTCCTTAAATGCTTTTTATGTAAAAAAGGCCTACTCCCATTAAGACTCCAAATAATTATGGAAATTCCAAATCATGGCACAACTCTTCATAACTTTGTCTCCCTACATGAAAACAAGAAAAATGTGTTTAAGGACATCTTTGAAAGAACGTTACGCCGAGGCCCTCAGACTGTTTTAATCAGGTCTTGAATCCATGTGAATGCTATAAAATTTTTCTCCGTATGCAAAATAATTTTTTAAAATTTTCAACTCCTTGGATCTTTGCTAACCGGTACTTCATTTTGGTATAAGGTTTTTCATAAGCAAAAATTAACATTCGGAACTCGAGTTCACTGAATTTAGTTTGGTTAAATATGAAATAGTTAAATGAACTAGAATCTTGCATTGTATCTAAATGCAATGCAGGTACTGCAGTCGTGTTCGCTTGATGTAGATTCGTTACTGGTCCCTTAAAGGTAATTCAGATAGCAATTCAGCAAATTCGAATACGAAAGATAAATTAGTAAGTTAAATTCGTTCGGAGCGAAACGGGAATAAAACCATTTCATATTTGCAGGGGTGAGCTTTTTTCGAGTTTTAATATCCACTCACAAATCCCCTTCGATCTTCATAAATCTTCGTTCTTCGAATCGTTCGAGGATAATTCGTTATTCAATCTAATTTCGAACAATTTCTCGAAGCGATTTGAATTCGAAACCTGCGTTACCCCTGGCAACATAGCCGAGAAAGGTATCCTCGAAACATGCAGGAATATGTGTTGAATAAATCTTCATCTGTTCGCCATTTTCGTGTTCTTTAACGGAAAGGTCATTATCATTCTATTGAAAGATGGGACCAAATTCTCGGTACTATGTTGTAATGAGTATTCGGGCTTCATTAGTTCTCATTAGGGACATTTTTTTAATGCTGTTTTTCTTCTCGAAGGTTTAATGATAATGACTGAACTGGTAATGACCGAATGCGTTGCAGTAGACACGGTTTGGAATGTTTGTGGTTGGAATGAATGAAGTTTGCATCATTGTTAAATAAGTGTTCTGCGCTGCAAGGGGCGTCAGTTTACCTTTGCTTTTTTTTTTTTTAGCTCAGAATTAAACGCGAATTAAGCTATTATTAACTTTCTAATTGATTTGAATTTATTTACAAATGTTCTTATTATATGCTATCGATTTTAGTGCATTGCTTGAAAATAAGATTCACCGTGTATATACATAGCAAAAGAAACCGAATTTTGACTGTATATTACAATTATACAGTCGAAATTATTATTGTAATTATTGTTAGTAGAAAGATATAAATTAATTTCGAATATAATTTTGAACTATTATAGAAATAACTTTAAAATTAACTGTGCATAAGTTTCACATTCATTAAATTTCGTCAATAGCAGTTATTAAGATTCTATACTTAATTAAATATATTTTTTTCAGTTTTAGAAATAGCAACGTAATTTACCTTGTTTGTGTACTCCCCACATATAAGACATAAGATGTCACATGTAACATGTAAGACGATTCTACATTTTTAAAGGAGTTTTGTAAGGAAAAGAAAGTGTCTTTTCCTTGCATGTTAACTGCCCTTTACGATGTTGCACTTAAATATAAGATGATGCAGATGTACTAAGTAAATTTTTTTTAACGTAAAATAAGATATAAAGAATAAATTACCTTAAAATATTTTTAGATATTAGGTTGTGCATATAACATGAATAATGGTTTACAGATAAGCATTTTACAGGAAAAAGAAAAAAGAAGAACAAAAAT
Source organism: Stegodyphus dumicola (assembly GCF_044657685.1). Lineage (NCBI taxonomy): Eukaryota > Metazoa > Arthropoda > Arachnida > Araneae > Eresidae > Stegodyphus > Stegodyphus dumicola. The sequence continues at coordinate 80,566,008 of NC_140768.1, read as the reverse complement.
TGGTTTATTCCCCCCAAACCATTTAGTTTGGTAGAACTTCATTACAAAATAGCAAATAAATAATAACAACAAATAAATAAAGAAAAAACTCTATTACTATTTGCACATTTGTCTCTATAAATTAAATAATCAAACTGTAGAGACATTGGGTTTTTTTTAAAATTCCTTTTATTAACTCACACTCTCCTTATATCGTGTTCAAAATTTCAATGGTCAATAAAATACTTTTTATTCATCCACTCAAGTTCAAATATATTTTTTAAAACTTGTAGTGGATGACACTTGATGTTAATACAGTTTTTTCACATATTAAATTTTTAAAACATATTATTTAATTTTTTTTCATATTTAAAAAATTTTTCCTAGTTGACCTAAGTAAAAATTGGCTTAAGAAAATGTTTATTTAATTAACTATTAATTAATTAATTTTCAATCATCAATAAAATACTTTTTATTCATCCTCTCAAGTTCAAATACATTTTTTAAAACTTGTAATGGATGGCATTTGGCATTAATACAGTTTTTTTTTCACATTTTACAAGCAAATTTTTTTGTATTTAATTTTTTTTAATTTAAAAATTTCTTTTTATATTACTGTTTTTTCAGTAAGAGACGTGAAAAATGTGCACTGCCCTTGCCGGGACACGAACCCTGGACCTCTCGAATATGCGTCAAGTATGCTTCCAATCACGTTACGAATGCATAAGGAAAGAAGAGAGAAAATACCTTGTACACTACGCTTTTAAAGAGGGACAGAGGATTAGGGGAACCTATTCGCCAAATCGTGGTAGTGACTAATTATCGTCCACGTCATTACTTTTTTTTTTTTTTTTTTTTTTTTTTTTTTTTTTTTTAAGCAGGAGACGTGAAAAATGTGTAGTGCCATTGCCGGGACTCGAATCCTGCACCTGTTGTGGAATACGCTTCGAGTACGCTTCCAATTACACCACGAAGACATGCAGAAAGGAGGAAGAATATGCCTTACACTTTTTGACACCAGAAACATCTTTTTATAATTGTAGCCATTCCCGATAATCGCATACGATGTGATTTCTAAAAGCACAAAGCTGTAGCTAGGGTTTTCAGCTCCAGAAGATAACTGAAGATCCCGCACACCCCACTCCCTCCTGTTTGCTAAGAGTGGAAAACATTTCATTCTAAAAATTCGTAACATGACTTTGTGCCCGGGGACAAATATCCCCTTTCGCCTCCTCTAGCTAACCCCTATGAAAGGGTTGCCATTCTTTCTTTCCTACTTTCTCTTACATCCTTTAATCGAACAATATGTGCAGCCAGTTAAAAAGAATTTCAAAATTATCAAGAATATTTAATTATTGCATTATTGGTGAGTTTTTAAAATATAATAATGACAATGGAATTCATTAAACTGGCTCTCAAAAACATTTAAAAGTGAGGCATCGAGGTAAGTAAATATGAGGTTCGGGAAGATTTTAACTACAGAGAAATTTCTCTGAGTGTACTCGGATGATTTCGGTCTTTTTGCGGAGACTTTTTTGTACTTGTTCCTTTTAGAAAATATGGCTATCAGTGACGCTTATTATTTAATTAGGGTCTCAGAAATGGTAGTAAGTTACAAAGGTAGTAGCAGTAAAAGGTTTCGCCGTTTTTTGAAGTCTTCGATATACATATTACCATTAAATAGAATATTGCACATTCTTAGCAGTTACGATATCGCTGACCAAGTAAATTACGTATCAGTAGAAGAATGCATAATAATAAAATATTTATCATGTAATTTTATTCCTAATTACGTTATAACTTTACAACTTTCGAGTGATTGCATATGGATGTTTGTGTGAATACTACGCGCCGAGTGTGCAATCGTTACGCCACGAAGGCATGCTAGAAGGAGGTAGAAAATACCTTATAATGTCAAATTACTAAAACTTTCAGCCACTCACCGTTTTTTAAAACAAATTTTACAAATCGTGCGTATTTGACACAATTTTGATTTCCATTACGCAAGTAAGGTTGCATATATTTGCTTTTTGTGCACTGTGCCTTCCATTTTGAACATTTCTATTTTGTTTCTTGCTTTTACTTCCAGAATTTTCAAACCGGACTGCATAAAAGTGTTATTCTGAAGAGACCAGAATAATACACAAGTATACAGTAATGTTGCGACAAACTTCTAGGGAAAGTAGGGCACATTATAAGAATTGCATAGGAACCTATACTCAGAAATGTCCGGGGTAAATGGTAGCAGAGGTAGAAGGTGGCAAAGGAAACAAAAGAGTGATTAATTTTAAACATTTATTGGACATGAAATACAAGTTTTGACAGCTTAAAAGTTACAACAGATGCTCGAAGTTTGCACCATCAGACGACAAACATGCCTGACACCGACGAACCATTGATTGCAGAACATATTCAAACATACCAGGAGTTTCTTTCATTGTAGAATTGATTTGAAACTGAAAAAGTAACTGTTTAATGTGAAACTGTTTCAGGCGCTAAACTTGAATCCGAATACAAAAAGTAGATCACACTTATTAGTCCAAAGGGATTTGAATCCCGAAGGACTATTAGTTTCGTTTTGGCATTTTGCGTCGGACGGATAAATGTCGGTTCACTTTTCAAACTGTTGCCATAAAATGTTAGAGTCCTGCATTATATTTGAAGAAATTAAATAATGAAAATCTGCGTAAATGTATGTATATTTCTCACATTGTCATAAAATAACGGTACATAGAGTCATCGAATTTTGAATAACGTAATCCTCCAACGAATATGAGCATGTGGAAGACCAAATTTGAAATTTGAAATTTGTTTTATGATCGATTTCCTATTTTTTAAAACTTTGACGAATTTTTGATTAACAAACTCAAGGATTTCAAAGCGAGCAATGGCAACGTTGTGCAGAAAAAACATTTTTATCTCCAGCGCGTGAGTCTCTGTATCGGAAATTCTAAAGATATGCTCGTTTTAAAACTATAATATTTTGCGATATTGCTGTTGCACTGGATCTTATGGTTTAAGTGCGAGGAACATGATATTTAATAAAGAAAGGTAACACACAAAATGTTAAAAAACGCTCCTTTGGACGCAATTTAAAATCTGAAACATTTCAGATTTTTTTTTTTTTTTTGAGATAAAAAGATTAGTGCGAAAGTTACGTAGAGATCAAGGAAATCGTGAATAAAAACAGCTTGAAAAGCTACGGTACAAAGTATGTAAATTTGATTTCATCTGGCAACCAAGCGAAAAAAAAAAAAAAAGAACGTTATTACGTGGAGTAATTCAAGATGAAGGCTTAGTTGGTGAATACTGGCTGAGAATCGGGAATAACCTTCAGAATTTGGCCCAAGGACCAAGGAAGTTACAAATTACTATTTACATAAGCTTAACTATTTTTATGTTACATCTAAAATAATAAAATTCTGGAAGAGGAAGGAAGTTCATGCAATTAGCGTAGGCCTAAAACGTAGAAGTTAATTTTGTCAGTGAAAGCAGAACCTAAACATTAAGTTAAAAAAATGGATTAAGAGAAATTATTTAAAAATAAAAGCAATTAAGATACTTTGAGGAAATATAATTTCAAATAAATTGTCCTTGGCCGGAAATCATGATCACGTAACAGATGCAAAATGGAAAATTTGTAATGCAAGCTTGTACCGCATAATAATAATAATAAATAAATAAATTTAAAAAATAATAAAAAAATATAAATTATAACTTCTAAAAAATTTTTTAAAAAAGATAATAATCTGAAAGTTTTCAGATTTTATATTACGCCCAGAGGGCTTTTTTTAACGTTTTGCGTGTTACCTTTATTTAGTAAATATCATGTTCTTCGCACTTAAACTATAAAATTCAGTTCAACAACAATATTGCAAAATAATTTTAAAATGAGCATATCTTTAGAATTTCCGATATACAGTCTACAGTGTACTTTTGGTACAGTGTTGCCATTGCTTTGAAATCGTTGAATTTGTTACTCAAAAATTCGTTTAAGTTTCACAAAATATTAAATAGATAATAAAACAAATTCCAAATTTTGGCTTCCAGATGCCCATATTCGGAAGGAAACGTACGTTATTCAAAATTAAATGGCTTTGAGTAGCGTTGTTTTATCACAATGATACAGATACATTTATGCAGATTCTTCATTATTTAATTTCTTTAAATATAATGTAGGTTTCTAATATTTGGTGGCAACAATTTGAAAAGTGATTCGCCGTTTATAGTGATTCAATGCAACATGCCAAAACGAAATTAATAGCCTTCTGGGCTAACGCCCTTTGGGCTAAAAAAAAGGTAAAATGAGTAATCTATTTTTGAATTAAAATTTAACTTTTATATTCTGATAGAAATAATTACAGTGAAGACCACCTTTGAAAGTGAACTAACAATTCTGAGAACGTGTACAAATACTGATATTGAATTTAACCTCTGTATGATGATTATCTCCTCAAAAGATCAAAATTAAATCGTATCCCATTATGGTCTTCTTACGGTTCAACGTACGAGTTTGGAAAAAAAGCGGCGTAAAGACTGAAGCACATGACCAACGCGATGGATTTTCCCCCTTTAATTTATGCCCATGAAAACAGAACTCAGAAGCCAAAATTTTGATTTTTTTTTTAAAGAAAAGAAAAAAATTATTATTCTTGTTATTTTTATTTTATTTTATGTTTTGAGCGAACATTATGATGAAATTTTGATTAACAGACTGAGCAATTTAAAAGAAATGTGTTGCCACTTGGCAAAACGTAAGATATTTTTCTTTCAAATTTGATTGTTGAGATCGTATCATCTTCCGCAATTACACAACGCGCAGGGCTCTTTAATTACATTTTTCTTCACTTTTTATCAGAAATGTCATGAAACTGTTGAAAGCTGGTGAGATGATAAAATTTATGTTTGGCCGTTGATTCAAATTTAGTGAATAAACTCTGCAGTTTAAAAGAAATGCGTTGCCATTCGCTTAAGCAGAAGACATTTAATTTTTTTCTTTCAAATTTAATTTATTACCGATTAACAAAGCTATTTAAAAACAATAAATTTAGTTCTTCATTTCTATTATTATTATCACATTTCTTCATTTCTATTATTATTAATAATTACTAACTGGATATGTGAAAATACACTAAATGAACTCATTGAAACCGCTACATATATTTTTCTTTTTTTATAATAACTGTATTAAGAAGTTAGTATACAAAAGGAAAAGGCTTTGTATATTAAATATTTTATTGTAATATGAGAATTAATAATGGAGGAACTTATAACGAAATAAACTGAAGATTAAACCTCTGAGAGCATTACCAGTTTTCAGAGCGAGAAATCTTTTGAAAATAAATTTTTGCTTAAGCTCGGAATGGAATACGAGATCTGCTTCGAACTAACCGTTGTAAAACGAGACTGAATTGGAGAGATATCTTTAATTACTTACAAAGTTTCTATTATTTATGTATAGTTTATATGACTGAAAACAAGATCTTTGTAATAAAAACAGGTCAGTGGATCTTTCAGTTTAATTAATCCAACCTGAAGGACTATTGTTTTCGTTTTGCGATTTTGCGTTGAATCACTACAAATGTCCGTTTCACTTTTCAAACTGTTGCCACCAAATGTTAGAGTGCTGCATTATATTTGAAGAAATTAAGTGATGAAAAATCTGCATAAATGTATATATATTTCTCGCATTGTGATAAAACAACGGTACATAGAACAATCGAATTTTGAATGACGTAATCCTCCTACGAATATGAGCATGTGGAGGACCAACTTTGAAATTTGGAATTTATTTTATTATCGATTTCCTATTTTGTAAAACTTTAACAAATTTTTGATTAACAAACTCAAGGATTTCAAAGCGAGCCATCGCAACTTTGTACAGGAAAAACATTTTTATCTCCAACGCGTGAGCCTCTATATCGGAAATTCTAAAGATATGCTCATTTTAAAACTATTTTGCGATATTGCTGTTGAACTGAATTTTATGGTTTAAGTGCGAAGAACGTGATATTTAATAAATAAATGTAACACATAAAATGTTAAAAAAACGCCCCTTTGGACATAATTTAAAATCTGAAACCTTTCAATAATAGGTCAGCCGTGATCAGTGACTCGAAGGTTCATCTTCCGCTTAGGATCTTTTCCTTTTTGGACAGCATGCCAGTAACGTATTTCTAAGCCTAAGAGATATATTTGTTAGATTAATAATTTCAATAAGCACCGAGCTAATATAGAATAACATAATTTTGAAAACTTTTTATTGACTAAGTACCTTGAAACAACACTATTGGAGATGAGAGCAATGCATTTAATTTAATAGTGGCCAACAATACATTTACTTTAATAGTGGACAACAATACATTTACTTTAATAGTGGCCAACAATACATTTAATTTAATAATGTACAGCGGCTGAACACAGTAAAATGCACATAAAATTTAATATATTTTAAATACGGCAGGGAAATTTAAAAGGCCCTACTTGAAAAAAGATGCCGGGGCATGAACCATGTTTGTCCTTAAAGAAATTAGGGCCTAGGCGACAGTGTCAGCAAAGATCTGTTTAAATGAGTTTTTGGTTTTATTTCGGCGCCTTCACAATGAAATAAATATCAGCGTATTAAATAAAAAATGATTAGTATCACAAGTTAATTGGCACAATTACAATCTCTTTCCATAGAAAAGTGATGCGTTTTGTTCTATAAAGGAAAAAGATAATAGGTTTAATTTTATTTAAACTCTCTATCTTGTTGATATAATTTTAAGTGCTTTTAATTACTTTTTTAATTTTACAAGTCCAAATGACAAATTTTACAAACAATTACAGCATTATGCTTTTAACGTCATATATTGTACACCGGATACAAAACCGATTTAAAATTTATATTTATAAAACAGTTACTTTTATTAAGTCTCAAAATTCTCTTTGTATTCGGTCTAAAATGAGTCAAAAATTTCAAACGCAAAGAATACGGGGATTATAAAAATAAATGTGCTATAAATAATACACAGTCTTCAACAAGTATTATGTCGTCTGCAACTTTAAAGTTTCCGAGAATTCTAAACATGAGACAAAATTCTGTAAACCCATTAAGACGCATTATACTGCAGAATGCTGGGAAAATTATAGCTACGTCATCACAGAGTAACTACAGAGAAGTTGAAGTCGGGTATGTAGGAATGTCATTAGTAAAGAAAGTTCAATTACAACATCTTGATAAGAGAAACGCGCGGACCCCCATGAGGGCAAGACGCGGGAACTAGATATGACAGAATTAACTCGTAAACAGAAAGAATGATTGCCTGAGATACGAGATGATAATTTTAATGAGAATGAAGAGAAAATGTAAACCTCGCTAGAACTTGTAAAGTAACCCACGGTGTCAAGTTTTAGTAATGCTTGGATAAATAATATCAAACTTGAAACTAGTTGCGAAAGTATCGTGGAAAAACTCCACAGCTCTTGATAGTTAATGTTAACGTGTCCGTGAAGTATTATGAGGCCATGCTATTTCGAGATTTATTTTTAGTACTTTTCAAATTTAATTTTGGATCAACGTGGAACAAAATAACTGGCAGCTGTTTCCTTCAGTTTCCCTTCGCAGGTCGGCAAACAGAATTAACAGAAGTTTCATATCACAAGAACTTAGTATGTTACCCTGTATCATTGTTTCTCTATTTTGGTTGTATAAAACATAAATGGAAAAAAAAAGTTAGTTCTATCAAGTCAAATTCTAGAAACATCAATTAACATTTTAGTTCATGCCAGTTATAATTTTTTTTCTTATTTCGTTTTCTTAACACTTTTGAGACAGAAAAAGAAAAGAAAACATATATGGTATAAGACTGATACATAACAGCTATTTTTTAACACTAAGAGAGAAGTGTTAGTATTTTCAATAAGCGAATTTTATGTCCTAGTAAATAAAAATTGTCGGTACTTTATCTTTTGCGCAAGCGATCCAATAAAAAAGAACTCAGTGGTGTTTTCAATAATAAAGTAATTTTTTTTAAATGAATGTAAAATTACCCACGTAGAGTTAATTCATGATGAAATACTGTTAAAGTAAATCACCTCCTCCCGTTATTTAGCCCTGATGTTTTCAATAGCTCGTTTTCCAACATATAATTTTATGCTCCGCATTTTTTAATTTCTGGGGATTAATTTTTAATTAACATGTGAGCTTATCATAATTTCTTAGATTAAAATAGCTTTCAGGTTATAAAAGTGAAAGAGTACCAAGATCAAATTGGATTTTTTTTTATACTTTTTTTCCCTCTCCATTTTCGAATATTTTTTCATTTTTTGAAAATTTTTTGAAAAAAAAATTAATTTGTAAGTTCAGAATCTCTTTCAAACTATTTAAAGATACAGAAAATACAAGTGAAGCGAATTTTACTGTAATAAACCGGTGTGAAATATTACGTTAAAAATTTAGAAAATAATGTTTAGTAATCTTTTTTTTTCCTTTCAGTAAATAATACTAAAGAAGGAGAAATGTGGGTTTTGATTAAAATAATTAAAACAATGTCCTACCTACATTATTACAAATTATCCTATATATTAGTTAAAAATAATGCCGTATTAATATTTCTAAGTATACTATATACATTTACCTTTTTCAAATTATGAAAATTACTCAATAATTTATTGTTTACGAAATAACCTGCTAGTTGAAGAATATGTTGCTTTCGTTAATACTTTGGATATCAAATAGGACATAATTTACTGGAAACATACGCAGCATAGATTAGGAAAAAGCAATTGCTCTTCTTCCTTTTATAACTATATAAAATTTGAAAATCCAGTTTTCCATAAAATAAGCCACAATTTTTTATATCTGATTTGTGTATGATTTTGTGTAAGATTTTTAATATATTTGAATGTGTGAGTTATGTGATGTAAACAAAAAAGTACAAGTAAAAATGAAGTTTTGACCAATATTGATTTAGATAAAACTTATTTCTGCTCCTCAAAGAAAGGGACCACTTACCTGATTCTCTGACATTTCCTTAATTTTGTCCTCTATTTTAAAACTATGTATGTGGCTTTCACATTTTAGTGTAATCTATCAAAAATAAAACCGACATGATTCTGTATGATTCATGTTTTATATCGAAAACAGATCTGATAAAATTATGGATTGATCCATTAGTACACACAAAAATACGATCACCTTATTAATATTTAACGTGCATTGCAGAGTTTTTTTAGCCCAAAGGGGCAATTTGTCCAAAAGAGATATTAATTTCGTTTTGGCATTTTGTGTTGGTTCACTATAAACGGCGTTTCACTTTTGAAATTGTTGCCACCAAATACTAGAGCCCTGCATTGTATTTAAAAAATTAAATAATGAAAAATCTGCATGAATGTATGTATGTATGTTTCTGGCACTGTGACAAAGCAACGGTACCTAGAGAAACCAAATTAAGAATAACGTAGTCCTCCACTCGAATATGGGCATCTGGAAGCCCGAATTTTGAATTTATTATTTAGTTCATAAACTTTAACGAATACTTGATTAACAAACTCAACGATTTCAAAGTGAGCAATGGAAATACTGTAAGGGAAAAAAGAACTTTTATCCCCAGCGCGCGAGACTGCGTATCGGAAATACCAAAGATGTGCTCTTTTTAAATTATTTTGTGATACTGCTGTTGATTGAATTTTATGATTTAAGTGCGAAGAACATGATATTTAATAAATAAAAGTAACACACAAAACGTTAAAAAAAACGCCTCTTTGCGCGTAATATAAAGTTCGAAAGCTTTCAGTCTTTTTTTTTTTTTTTTTTTTTCCCTGTTATTTTTATCACCAGATCAGCATCCATGATATTCAAGATCAATAACTGAGATTTGACATATGAAACTCAAAATATCTGTATTGCTACCGCTGTGATACATTATCATGTCAGTCATTCATTAGGATAGTAATCACGTGGAGATGAAGAATGCGCAAAATCTAGAGACCCCGGCAATGATAAAAATAAATAGGTAATAAAAATAAGAAATAAAATAAATAGCAAAAAATAAGGAAAGATATTATTTCGTTGAAAGTCAATATGGATAGTTTAAAGACAATAAAAGAAAGGCTACAAATAAAGAAATTACTCTGTAAATTCTTGAACAATACGCTGGACGTACAATAAATGAAAGATTATAAAGTAAAGGAATTATTTGGTAGATTGTTTAACGTTAGGATGTTATTTTTAAATAGCTGAAAAACAATAAACGAAAGACTGCAAATAAAGAGAATTGCTTGGTAAATTGCCGATTGTTATATTAGTATATTTTTATAGCACTTTAGTGTTTTAGACTTGATATGAGCAAAACTTCACCATTTTGGGGGGCTTCAAATCTGAAGCGAAATGAGACATCATTTCTTCATAAATAAGAAGTCAGAATATTAATTCTCTAACAGTAATTATTAATATTTAACTTTATATGAAGCTAAATTCCCAGACTTTCGTGATCCGTATCTTTCCAAGGATAAAATAACAATTATTAATAAAAAATACAAGCTTTTAGGTAATGAATTTCAATCTGTTCGACTTAGATTACGTTTTGATGATTTAGCACTTTTCAATTGTTTCAACCGCAAGTATGCTCCAGTATCTAAATATATAGCTTCCACATAAAGAATTATGAATATTGATGGAATTTTTCTTAGAATGATTTTACGGCAAGGTTTTGTGGTAAAAGGTATTCCGGTATTAATTGTGCCAAATTTGGCTCATCCACTTAGTTGACTTACTGTTTGGACAAATGTTCTTAGATTTGCCACATATTGCATATGCTAGAGTCGATGATGCCTTGCATATCTCTTATGTAAAAGGTTTTGTGGTCCTTGAATGCTTTCTTAAAGCCCTCTTAGAACAGAATGATATGAAAACATTTGCTTGGAGCTTTTCTTTAAAAAAAAAAAAAAACGCTTAAGCAAATCTATGAATTCTGCTTAAGGAGCTAGAGTTTTTTTATATTGAATGCTCCATTATAACATCAACTCATAATAACTTTTCTGATACTTTTAAGAACAAATGCTAATTTTTTTAACAAGGGTTTCTTACATATGCTTTTAATAACATCTGATGTGAATGTATTTTTCCCTAAGCCCATTACTGAGAATAGAAATGTAGCTTATAGTTCCAAGATAGCGGCTAAGCGTAATCTTCATCATATACTTGAGGTGTTTGTAGATGTAATTACTTAAAGCTGTGATGCGTAACCCTTAGGTCATGACCCTTTTTTCGGTCTCGACAATTTATTAAACGGTTGCCGAAATTTTCTTTTAATATTGTTGCCCCATAGCACCACTGTACTATTTATAATTAGATGAAAGCTTTGACTTTTTTCATGGCAACATTTAGCTGGGAATGGTAAGTGTAAAACAAATGCTTTAAAAAAAATATCAAGCTCAATTAATCTGTCGTGGCAACAACTTCTCCAAGTGCATTGCCTCCGAAAGTGATCAGTATTTCTAAGAATATAAAGGAGTATTGGTTTTAAATTTTGATTCTCTAAGGCGGCCAGCTAGCATAATGTTGTGGGGGCATAATGTTTGTGAAATAAATTATTTTTAGTGAGATCGCCCTCACAAAAGAATTGTTTACCATAGTTAAAACTTCACTCGCCACATCAGTGTGTTCTGAAAATTATGTTCAAGCTCCGTTGTGTGTGAGTACGAAAGTAATTCTTCATGCTGCTCTGGAAAAAATGATTTTTCATTGCTAAATTTATTGTAGAGTAGAAAAGTGCATCCGATGAATTCTACAAAAGTGTGCAACTGGATCTTTGACGATTGGATGAAGTTCAAATTTTTCAGCTTTTTCGTAACGCTTTGTTCATCTTCCCCTGCACAGTTGCGGTCACTAATAGATAATGTCGTACTATAAAAGCTCAATAAACACAGCACTGATACTCACTGCAAAGTAAATCGCATCCAAATGACCAGGGTCGTTCCATCGGCTGCCCGGCGTGCTTTCCTAAGATTGCTGCCCCCAATTAATAAAAATACTTAATGATTAATAAAACTTTATTTCATACTCACTAAGTACTTACATATGACAGATTGTATAAAAGATACTTACATATGACAAGTACTTACATGAATTTAAATTATTTAGGAGTGGTATAGCGAGAGTCCGGCCGCCCCTGATTTTTGGCTGCCCGCGTACTTTTACGCGCTGCACCCTCGCTAGGAACGGCCCTGCAAATGACGTGGAGGATTTTAGTGCTTATACTATTAGACATTGGCTTAATCTAATCTGAGGATGAACTGAGGAGATTTGAATATGGATTAGTTTGGGATAACAACAAAAATCCCCCAGGTTTCTGGCTTCAGGTAATCGTGAATGAGGTACCATGAACTACCCCAAACAAAGCTCAAGGATCAGAAAATAAAATTCAGCGTGACAGTATTCTATGGTTTGGTTTGTCAGCATATTGAAGTTTTGTGATTAAAATGTGATTAATTCTACCTTGCAGTCGATTAGAATGAAATACAGTTTATCAGCAAATTAGTCTCAAATTCTTCGTTTACAATTTATATATGATTCAGTTTCTTGTCATAACAAAAATCCTTTACAAGTCCGTATTGAAAAACATCTGTCTTAGAACATTAAGTTGATTAAAAGTAAATAAATTAGCCTAGAGTTTAACCGTGTTGTCAATAAACTGTGTGGTTGGACCGGTTTATCTTGCGAAACGTGTATAATTGCGCAGCTGATTGATCATGACACAAATTCATTTCTAATCTGCTTACTTTATCTGTTGGCATGTGCTTCTCTTCACTAGCAAGACTCACTATTTAATACAAACCCGAATTTTCTATATTTGTTCTTATACAAGTATTTTTACTGACAAACTGATAGAACTACTATGCAAAACTAATTGCGAATTGATATACAAGCATGTAATTTCCTAGAAAGAAAATCATTGATGGAAATGATTATAAATAATAATTGGGTAATTGTATATGGCAAAATATTCGGTACATACGTACTAACGCAACCACCTAGGCGTAATATGGCGTTTTTTTGCAAATGAAAAGATAAAAGTTATATATCAGGTTAAAGTTGGTGGTTTTCGAGGCTTTACACACTATAATTAACAGCATAAACAAAACCTAAACATTATCAACATAAACAAAACCTAAATATTATCAATGTAAACAAAACCTGAACATTACCAACAAATGAACAGAAAACATACTTTAAAATACCAATTTGAATTTTTAAATAAGGATTATGTGATACATAAAAAAATAAATAAATAAAACACTTGCATTCTTCTTCCTGTAATTTTTTTACGCTCTTCTTCTGAAGTACACAACTATTTGTTTTCGCTAAAAAAAAAATCAGAGAATTGCAGACACTCGGCTTCGTGCAACTCTCAGTAACAACGACTACGCAAGAAAACCATTTTCCTCGCTGTTCTTTATAGAAAATTTTCAGCAAAATTCTTCGTTCCTTCAGAAAATTTACCGTAGTTTCTTCCATTGCTGACAGATTTCACAAGTTCATATTTTAAAAGTAAGGAAAAAATATCCCAATCTGTTTGTAAAAAACCGTTGGAACTTGCAGTACTAGAAAAATGGCGGCGTAGCTTGACTGAAAGATTATTAAGAGCATGGTTACCGGAAGAATGCTTTTGCGAATGGTTGCCAGAGTTTGGCATACTGTGAAAATTTGGCGACTTCTACTGAGATGGTTGCATTAATACGTAAGTACCAAATATTCTAGAATTATCTAAAACAGGCACTACGTTGAAGATCATACCTAATAAAAATTAGTTTTCAGGTGAGTTAACATTCGTAGAAAGCTGCGAAGATACTTTGCGTCCAACTCTTACTTCCATCGAGCTTAATAGCAGAAGTTTTTATCAGATTCACTGTAAAAGTATTGGCATATGGTTGCCTAATGCATTCATACTTTAGCAGGCCATACCTATTTGATTTTTCTAAAAGATTATGTACAAGCGTTACATTTAAATTGGAAAGAGCTTTTAACCAACTCTAGTAAATCTATATTCCACCTAGCTTTTACCAGGTAACTTCATTGGTGTTCCTGTGATCTGATAAAATCTCTATTAAGATTCCTTCGTTTTTGTTTTTGTTTCTTGTTTGTTTGTTTGAAAGCATTCAAACTACTTTGTTTTCCATATTTTTTATCAGAAGAGTTGAAAACAGTGGTGTATGTTCCAGGCTTCGGTTAGCTGCGCAGCCTAAGAAAAAGCACTACCGACAATAAAAAGTTGATTATATTTATAAACTTTAAGACTATTACTATTTTCATAAGCTTTAAATCAATTTAAAACAAATCTTTTCCTCCCTGTTTGAGCCCGAAAAAATCTGGGAAGGGAGCAGAGAATCATAGTCAGATTTTTATTTTTAAACAAACAAACCGAATTCTGAAAAATAAATTGATACGTCTAATATGTAACTAAATTATCGCGGGGGTGATATGATTCATTCAAGGATGGAATATATATCATCACACAGAATTTGGGGTCTTATTTTTATCATCTTAACTTTTGTACTAGAGATAACTTGATGGTTTGGTGATTCAATTAAGCCTCTGTACGAAAACTCAATTTTCCATAAGCGAATAAGAGGCTGGACTGTATGAAAAATGTTTCCTTTCTTTTAATATGTAAAACTAAGAAAGTGTGTAAAATGGAAGCTTAAAATAACATGCTCGTTATGACCTCAGTTAAAGCATCTTAAATTCATCTGAAGATCATTTTTTTTTTTTTTAACACACTCATCCTCACTTTTTAGCTGCTGAGCTTATTATCAATTCGCTAGAAGTTGACTCTGAGTACGAAGTTATACTCTGGTCTCGAGAGCTACCATGAATGCTGATGGTTTCCGGCTTATTCTCATATTAGATTACCATTTTGTCTGGTTTCGCTGCATGAAGGAAGAGGAAAAGAGGCTTTTGCTACAAAAATGGTCTCTCATGGCCACCACCTCCTGATGAATATTTCTTAGAACATACATAAATATCGGGGAACTCCATCTACTGAAAGATAAAAATATCTGGAATAGTGGATATATATATATATATTAAACAACCTACGTAATAACAAAATAGCTTACAACCTATCTACCTATACATATTATATATATATATATATATATATATATATATACAGGGTGAAGTACAACGGTGACAAACTTTCAGGAGAGAGAGAATACACCTGACGATGGGAAATCACATAACAATGCACGGTCGGAAACGCTTTCCTGGCGCGGGTAGTGACGACACAGAAGTCAAGAAAGAAAGAACACGAACGGGATGAGAAAACGTGTTTATTATTCGGAGTTAAAAAAAAAAAAAAAAAAAAAAAAAGTAACATAAAGAGACAGCGATCATCATCAAAGAAGGCGTTCGAAATTAAGATCCGGACCATGATGCAGGAACCGTGCGTCATGCATTTTGCATGCGATCTTCCATTCGTGATGCAGATCTTCCATGCACCAGAGTCTAATTTCGAACAGCTTCTTTAATGATGATCATTGTTTGTTTTTGTTCTTATTTGTAGGATTCTGCTGTACTAAACATAATAAAACATGTTTTGTCTCACTGTTTGTGTCCTTCCTTTTTTGCGTTTTTTATCGTCACTACCACGCCAGGAAAGCGTTTCCGACCATGCATTGCTATGTGATTTCCCATCGTCTAGGTGTACTCTATCTCTCCTGAAAGTTTGTTACCGTTTGCACTGATACACCCTGTATACACACACACACACACACACATAGGTTGTATTCTTCTCCTTATCGCACTGCTTCGTGGTGTAATTGGAAGCACGCCCGGCTAACAATGGGAAGGTCCGGAGTTCGAACATGGTGAAGGCAATGCATCGTTTTTACATCCCCTGCTCCGAAATAAAATGCCTAATGGTCTAATGAAGGATTTTTTAAAAAGTTATTTGGTATTCGTGTATGAAAAGTATTATTTGTATTAATGCATATTGTCTAAAGTAAAAAAAAAAAAAAAAACTATTGTTATCATCCATAAACGAAAACAAATCAAATGCGTGCATATTTTTAACATAATTATATGAAATAATTTTTCTAAATGAAAGCTTACATACATCGGCGAGTACTATATGCAGCTATTTAAATACGCTTTGTAGAATTATAAGAGCATATTATTGTTTCACTAACTTTTTTTCTGAGTATATAAAATAAGTTAAAAAAGCTTCAGTTTTCCAGAAACTATAATTATAGTAGAATTTTTCAATCTTGATATGATGATATCGACATCTGATTGTTAGAGTAATGTAATTAATTACACGATATTGAGATCGACAAAAAGGGTACAAATCGTAAGTCGGTATGTTACTTTGCGCTTGGTGTCCTAGTTCAGCTAAATAGGAAAACAAGGGCCGAGAAAACACTTGTTTAGATGAAAATCGTGCAATAAAGAGTGTAGTTGTCATACATATCTGTACAAAACAGTATTAAAATAAATATGTTGCAGAAAATTTTGATATCGATGGCTTCATAAAATTTTTCAAACTTTTAAGTGCAGTTTTTAAAGAGGGGTGTGGAGTATTAGAGGATTCAGCAAAATTATTATTATTTCTTCAAAGCGATATTATTATTGCTTCAAAGCGAGTTCTAATATGTACGCAGAGTAATATTTCGTTTATCAGCAGATCCTGAATTATTTCTAATTTTAAAGGGAAATTAACTACAAGCACAAATGTGTGAAAATAAAATAAGGAAATTATAGAAACTCACAACATCGAGTTCGCGATACTGTACATGATTATGCTTGTAAGTTAAGATGTATGCTAGTAAGTGACGTAATGTGGTGTCCAATCTTAAATTACGATATTTTAACTTACTTTAATTTTATTCTTTCTTTATTTATTGTCAATAATATTTCAGATTCGTCTTCTGCGCTTTTAACAAACCATGGCTGACAATAAAAAGACTGAGTGATAAACGGATTTCCAATCTAAACGTATTGTTCTATTTAAGTGCTATTTTTATTCATATTTATTTATTTATTAGTGGAGATTTTCTAACATTATAAAATTCGTGACCTTACAATGTGTTTTTTATTTATTTATTTGCTGCTATCTCAAGCGTTATAACAAGGGAATTCTGTATTTACCAAGGCTATTTTGAAACTTAAGTAACTCCCTACAGTTTTCGCTCTTTGCATTTTTATATCGAAATTTGCTAGTTACTACACCAACTCCGCTTTCAAGATCCTTGTTGATCTCCAGCCATAAAAGATGTTTTTATTGGAAGTCCTTTCCAGAGTGAAAATGTCCTTTTCCATTTTAAGCCGTTATAGTAAATAACAGCTGGCGAAACCGACAGTTAAATGCATGGGACACTCACTTCTCATTTAAGAAAAGTGAAAAATATCTGGAATGTAAACTCGAAAACCAAACCGACCTCTTCCTTTCTCTCGCCCTCCCTTTCAAAATCTTTTCTCTTCGCTTCTTTTGCACGATGCTCATTCAGGAGCGATGAACCAAAATCTCTTCCACGAGTGCACGAGCTCGCCTAAACAACCCAGCACGGCTACGATAGGAAAAAAAAAAAAAAAAAAGGCGATGCCGCGATGAATGCTTCGGAGGTTGTGCCCCACACAATCGGCAACTATATATTTGGATAGAGGTGACCCTTGCGTTATCACTGCTGCTATTAGAAGAAAGCTGGACGGACCTGTTACGGCTGACATGGCCTGCAAAATGCTCTCAAGCTCTCGACAGCAAGTCGCCCTGCTGCGGTTTTATTCGCTTGGCCTGCGGGTCAAAAACGACTATCCTCTATAGGCCCGTCTGCCAAAAGAAAGGAAATTGAAGATTATTATTTTTTTGAAGGGGGGGTCAGTAACTTATATTAAAACTCCCTCCCGATAAGTACGCTTTCGTACTTTGAGGGCTTGGAAAACTTCATCAATTTTCTCTCAGTTCTCAAAGGAAGCAGAGGGAATTTTTTATTGAAAAATAACAGGATGTATTATCCTTAATTAGAGGAATGTTTTAATTTTGTAGGTAAGTGCAGGGAATGGGCCAAAATTGTGTATTTTGATGATTAAAAAGCGCAATTAATAATAACCAAATTAAATATATTAATTGAGTAAAAGCCATAACTGATTTGGATTGAAGAAACGTCATCAAGAAACGTAGTATACAACGCTTTAATGATCAATCTGATTGGTCAAAACAGTAGTTTTTCAGAAATTTGAGAGAGATTACATCATCTACTTGCAAAGTGATGTTTATAAATCTACGTCGCAGTTTACTAAAAATAAAACTAAGATTACCGTTTAAAAAAAGTAATATTTTTAAGTTGCAGCATTTAAAACATAATATTCAACCAGAGTTGGGATTTTTAGGCAGGATAGAAGAGACAAACGAAAGAAAAACATCTGTAGTAATGCTTTAAAATTTTCTGAAGAGATTTCTTTGAATAGAAATTTAGAACAATTTTTTCTGTTTCTTAAGCTGTATCTCGTTCAGTGCGACAAATTTATATATTACTGCTTCATTACTTACGGTCATGTAAAATATTTTCCTTTTCATATAGCGTGAGTATTTTCGAGGTTTTTCATGTGTAAAAAAAATTTCGTGCTTTTCTGTACATGTAACGCGTAAGTGTTGCTTTAAAAAGTCCTTCATGAAGACTTCTGTTCCTTTAGGAAGGGAGCCTTCGAGCTCTTTGACATCACTTAAAAACAAACAAGAAATAATTTAGTAATAAACAAATGACAATTAATTTACTTATGTTAAAACTGAAGAATGATAGCAAACAGAAACTCCCCGGCTTTCAGTATGGCCCACTGTAAATCGAAAATGCGTCTAATACTACTAACCTACACTTTAAAATTCCAAAACTCTACTGCTCTTAATCTAACTCTAACTCTTTTAATCTAACTCTTTTAATGCACAGGCACTCTGAGGACTCCGTGTACGGGCACTTTCAGGCCTTGAGATTCCGTGTAGTCCAAACTTTGTCAAATTTACTTTTAAACTTAAAAGAGTTTGTAGATAAGAGCGCAGACCACTACATAAACTCGGGATATTATAATTTAGCTCAGTATACCTTATCTTTCATTCGGAATACAGTTAAACACAGTACATTAAAGTGCCAAATCTGTTAGAACATAAAGACAGTCAAAAGACTTATGCCGATTACATCCTAACTAAATCCCAACTCAAAGTTGTCGAGACATTAGGTTCTTGAAGCAAGAGATGTGAAAGATGAGCAGTGCCCTCGCCGAGACTCGAACCTAGAGCTCTCGAATACGTGCCGCGTGTGCTACCGTTACACCACGAAGGCATGCTGAAAGGAGGAAGAAAATACCTTATAAAGTGAATGCTTAAAGTAAAAGCTATTTATTAACATGTCAATCTGACGGTAACGCAAACTGAAAAGTATAATAGCAACAAAACTCCGCTGCTACCCGTCAGTTCAGAACACGCATTTGAATTTAAATTGAATCCGAAATGCAAATTCGATATTTTCTGTCAAATCTTAGCACGGCCTTAAGTGTTCAGATTGCTAGCGTACCTGAGTATTACCAGTTTTATCTGTGACGCTATTTCAGTGCCCCCCCCATACACTCTTGGTGCTGATTTGACATGACCTGGCCTTAAGTATTCGCGAAGCAAAAGCAGTCGAAGCTTAAGTCGATTAGTTTAATTCAACAAGCAAGGAAGCGAAGCAGAGTGACGATCAGATTGTCCTGCTAAATGTTCTCTATATAAACTTAAGAATTCTGTGCTATCTTCTCCTTTAACTACATTAACACTCTGGTAGAAGTTGACGAAAATAGAAGTGAAAGTAAAGCGAAAATAATAAGATAACTAGGTTTAGTATGTAAACTTGTACTGTTAGGCAGACTAATTAAATGCAGAGCTTATTTTATAATAAATTAGCATACTTAATTTAATGTCATATTGAAATTGGAAAACAAAATGGTTGTATGGGTTAGTTGATTCGTTAATTATTTATGGCAAAAGTTACCTGCCTAAGGACCGGGATGCCTTCATGGACGAATTTAAGGCAAACAGTATCGAATTTCTTTGATACGAGTGAAAACATGTAAACAGTGTTAAGGATACGAATTGGAAGTATATGCAGTTACTGAAGACTGAAGCACTGAATATAAATTACTAGACAGAACAGATGCTGCAATTAAAGTCGTCAGTTTTTCTTTCTTCTAACGAAGCTCAAGAACACGTGGTAAAATACTTTCTCAACTTTTTTTAAACATCTTGCAGAACGTAATATTTTTTGATGTATCTATAAAAACTTTTTCAGTATGCGAATTTAATGTTTTGCCAAAATGAAAATGCTGGAAATTTACTTTTCAGGAACATAATGGTTGTAAACATCGTGCGCAGCGATCCAATGAAAAAAATTTATCCACTTCATTTAAGACTACATTTATTAGCACTTATTTTCTCCACTTCATTTAAGACTACAGTTTTTAAAGTAGCCTTCTTTCATGTTTTTTTTCATGAAACAGGAAGCTAATTGGAATATGCTAAATGGGAATTGAGTGGAATTAAAAAATTAGGCGTCTCGAACCGTTGCCACAACTGTTTTATCTATGGTCGAGGCAAGTAGGTGGAACTTGCACTTGTAGAGTTGTAGAGGTTTATCGATATAGGAGACAGGAAAAATGCGCAAAATCCTCGCCGGGATTTCAGCACGAGACCTCCCTATTGCTGTGCGGACGTGCTATCCAATTACACCCGAAGACACTCGGAAAGGAGAGAGAAAATGCTTCATAAAGTTTATAATTTAAAGTAACAGATTTGTGACCTACGGTGGATAGTTAGCTTAAAACCGTTTCAGGTATTAGACGCATAAAAGTAGTTTAAACGCATGAAAATAAAATTTCAATTTTTAATTTAGTATTTATTAAATTTCATTAATTTTAATGTAATAATAAAGTGTATTCTTTAAAATTTTCAATGGTAAATTTTTCTTCGAGGTGTTCGACTGTAATCTGAAGTTCCTAGATCACAATTTTTTAAAATTTCTTCTTATTTATTTAAAGCCACTCTGTAATGAATATAGTATGTAGCATACTATTAACTGAACTGACAACACTGAGGAAGATCCGATTTTTCGAGCGCAAAATTTGCCTTTTAACTGGCAGTTGGGCTTAGAATCGTATCGCCATTTTGCTTATACGGTTGTTGGTATTTTGAGATCAGTTATTACCTTTAACTAATGACTTCGAAATTAGCTGTTACGTTAACCTAATGATTAGCTGTTACTTTGACTGACCTGTGTTTATTTTATCTCATTTTACTTTTTAATTAATATTCAGTATGATTAATAGGAGAAAAACTGAAGATAAATCAGTGACAAAGTGATTTTTTAAAGTACTAAATTTTGTTTCCTTAATTAATTTGATTTATATGAGGATCGCTTCTGCGGGGGTCAGTCAGTCTATTCTTACTTTTCTGCCCAACCAGCTGAAACGCCCGTCTCTGAGAATTTCTGTTTAAAAAAAATTCGTCCTCCTTTCCTCATCCAAGAAGTAAATTGTTATAAAATTAACAATTGCCTGTTTGATTGAAATGAGTACGTTTCTTTTATACCCTTTGTCATGAATTGACAGTTTCTAGTTTCGCCTCTTGGACTGTGTCAGGCCTAAAAGGAATGAACTCCTTTTAAGTGGGTGTTTTTATTAGAATGCGTGCCTTTTCTCCTACAAGGTCGCGCGCAAAGTTCTTAATTCCCGAATTCAATTTTCAAGAAATGCCTTTTAATCTTCGTTTCTTAATTTTCATAGAAATTTCACAGCTTCACCAGCGGACATAAGCTTTCATAAGTGGTGCCCTTAACAGTATAGCTGTCAGCTATGTTGACAGCGTATTGTTAAGACCGCGTTCGAATCCTGGAGAAAGCTTGGATGTTTGTACGTGTATAGTATCTGTGCGACATGGGAACGTTTAAAATACTGGCGAGTCGAAAGTTCTGTGAGAGGTCTGGGGTGGATAGGTGGAAGAGTTCGCATTTGTCCACTTGTGTGCTCTCCATCAAAGTTGGGAGGGAACATTCCCTTTTCCTCGGGTATGATTCGGTCGCTCCATGTGTTGCACCTCAGGCAACCATTCCTGACGAACGAATTTATTTTGCGATTTAGAGCAACAATGTTTTCAATGAATTTTCTTCAACACATATACGCTAGTTTGTGTCTATACATCAAGAGAATGGTTTTATTTAATGACTACGTGGATATTCATCGTGAAGGAAAGGTTAAAGGAAAGGTTGGTTTTCTTTCTTAAGCTAATCTTCCCATGACATCTTAAAAACTTGTAAAAAGTAAAATTATTTATGAGGCCAAACGCCACAAATCTCCTCTTTTAGAACTATTCCGTCTAACAACACACTCATGGTAACAAATTCTTCGACTTTCTTCGCCCAAAGACCTACTTATGAAGAATTTCTAAAAGTTTACCTTAACTATTTCCTCATTTATGTTCTTACATATTTAAATAGGTCCAGAGGAGAGAAGAAAAATTAAATCGAATGAGAATGGGGATGGCCTTCACAAATTTATGATGGCCTCTTGTTTTACAAGAATTTTCTCTGATGATAGAGTCAACTTCCGACTTGGGCCGCACAAATTATACCTTTTCAAAAATGAATGTCGGATTATGCAGATAAGTCAAGTTTTTCTATGTTTCTTAAGAATAACAGGTTTTACCATTATTACGTGGAATTATCTCATTATGCATTTTTTGACCTAACATACCTCGGACTATAACCTTCATTTTTGTTTTGAATTGCAGATTTGAAAAAGCTTTTCTGAAATTGTCCTCAAATAGCAGTGCTGAAGAGGATACAGACAAGGTAACAGACTTTAAGAAACCGAATTTGCGATACTCAAAATTAAATTATTAATTTAGAGAAGGTTGACAAGACTTTGTAAAAAAGATATTTATAATAGGAAGCAATTTATTTATGACTATATTTGTAGTGTTTCTGGAAACGTTAATCTTTGAGTTCAATAATATCTTACTTAATCAAAATGATAGAGGAAAATAATGAACATTTAATCACTTAAGTCAGAACATGTCATTCCTTTTCCTGCCCCCTCCCCCCAAAAAAACTTAATCTTTTCGTGTATAGCATTTTCATTAAGCGGATGAGCCACTCTGTTTCCCTTCCTTATCCTACTAGGATGTTAGCATTTTTTTTAACATGAAATTTCCCCCCATTTCCAGTTAAATAAATTTCCGATTTAAGAAATATGGATTAGCCTAACACCTGCATCTTCAAGAAAATCTTTGAAAATAGCAATAGTCAGAACCTCCTGTCAGGGCTTACTTTCTAAAATTCAAAGTATCGGAGCCTCAAGGAAGGCCATCAGGAAAGATTAACAAAAATAAATAATAAAATCATTAATAATTAAATAATTAAAATTTAATAAAGCATAGATTATGAATGAAAATTTAATAAATTATAAAATTAATGGTAAATAGTTTAATAAAATAAAATACTAGACCTCGTCTTATTTGGGGTGGTAGTTGGGATTACAGTTTCACTAAAAATCTTAATTAATTAAATAAAAAAGTCCAGGCGATCTCCTGATGAATATGTAGTATAATATACTATTTTAGTGGATGAAATCAACAAAGTTTATTATTTTCCCCAGCAGGTTAATGAAGAAATAAAGAAAGGAACAAAGAAAATGGTTAAAGCTTCACAAACGATGGTCAAAGACTCCAATGAAGAAAGCGCTCGAAAGAATATTATAGCATGGAAGGAAATTTTACGGACATGTGCAGGCATGAAAACAAAGAGAGAAAGGCCCAACACTGTCTGACAACCCTTGCTGATATTATTCTAGCTGTTAAGCAGAATATGACGGAAAAAAAGAAATACCTCCAAATCCAAAGTTGTTGATCTGTCAGCTGAAAATATTGTAAAATTTGAACTGGAAAAAATCAAGTTTTGTACAAGTGACTTAGTTGTTTACATTTTTCCGAAACGTATGAAGAAAATACGTTTCCAAAACGTATTTTTCCGTAGGAAGTCACTAACGTTGGACAGCAACGAGCGTGGTGATCACATCCAGTTCTTTTAGAAACGAAAAATTTATCCACACTCATAAATTCATTCTACTTCTTGGAAAATAAACTTTTGACTTTTTTACAAACTCAACTACAAAATTTACAGTTCAAATTTTAAAAAATAACGAAAGATATAAAACAGCACTATTCGTTTAATTAAATAACTGATTGTTAAAAATTTATTTTTATGTTAGAATTCACTTTTACAAGTAGTAACAATTTATACCTGAAAATATTATTTTATTTGTGTCCCAACGTAATTTTTTGTTTTAAATCCATAATTTGGCCTTTTAGGCAAAACAACGTG
This sequence comes from Stegodyphus dumicola, assembly GCF_044657685.1. NCBI lineage: Eukaryota > Metazoa > Arthropoda > Arachnida > Araneae > Eresidae > Stegodyphus > Stegodyphus dumicola. The sequence goes on along the minus strand of NC_140768.1, from coordinate 80,541,651 downwards.
TGCCCAGACCTGATTTAAGCTTTTTTTTTTTTTTTTTTTGTTGGGTCTATAGCATTTTCATCAAATTTTTCATCCTTCGAAAATTTCGATAATCGTATTTTACAGTGAATGTAAAGAAGTCTAAAACTTTATCTCAATTGGTACTTTTATCTCATTGCGAGAAACATACATACATTTATGGAGATTCTTCATTATTTAATTTCTTTGAATATAACACAGGGAGATAATATTTGGTGGCAACAATTTAAAAAGTTAACGAATTCAAAATGCCAAAACGAAATTAATAGTCCTTCAGGGCAAAGTGCTCCTTTAGATTTAAAAAAAAAAAAAAAAAAAAAAAAAAAAAAAAAAAAACTGTATCTTTTGAGTTCATATAAAATACTGCAGATAATAAATAAATAATTAAGTAAACATAATTATTAAATGCTTTATTACAAGCTAATGAAAATTCGCAGTATTAAAGCATAATGTCTTTATTTTTATTTCCTGTTTTCAAGAAAGTTTTTTTCAAATAAAATGGGTAGAAAGTAATTAAATATCAATTTGAATGCTATTTCAAATTTGAATGCCATTTCATTATCAATGAATTTGAATGCTATTTCAAATTTATCTAAAAGTCATTTTCTTTCAATTACTGCAAAATTACGCAATCAATTTTTGGCAACCACAGTTCCCTGCTTCTCTTGCGCATGCTCCTTGACATTTAATTAGCTTTACTCTTTGAGAACATTGCGTCAAAAACGTAATGAGAACTTGAGTTCATTTAAAAACAACTATAAAGCCAATTCCTTTTTCAGTTCCATCGCAACCTAACCTCACCTGCAACCCGGATTAAGAACGATTTGAGAGCCAATTACCCTTTCAATCTTTGTTTTTGAGAAATCCAAGCATTAACACCCGCTGTATATGCGGAAATGACTGCCCAGACATCCCTGACGCAATGCAGTCAGTCACCTGTCTCACATAGTAATTTCCTGTAATCAGTACTTTATTTTTGAAGTCTATTTCAGTCTTTAGAAAAAGTGGGACATTTTTAATTCCTGTGGCTGTTATTCATCCAAAAGAATATCTAAGCCAGCGAATCAAATGAGTTATAATATAAGAAATTTAAGATTAAATCTCTATTTAGCTGTCGTCAAAGAACTACAGAAAACTATCGCTATACAGGCGAAAAATTAAATCGAAACTGAATTAATTCATTTATAATTTTGATATATATCACAAACTATTAATTTTTTTGTTTTTACTTAATAATATTTTAAGAATACGCGCAACAAAAATATTTCTTTTTAAATAGCGTCTTTGATCTGCTTTGCTGCCGGCCACATTTTAAAGCAGTGTAGTTCATTGCATGTAACAGCGAAAGCGTTCAGAATATTTTTGTTTACGTTAAACATCAAGTTTCCTGTGGAACATCTATTTCATTTGGAATCAAATAATTCCGAATTTTGTTTTCCCCTACCATAAACTTTTTTTAACAGTTTGAGATCTACGGATTTCAAATTGTGAATCATAGTTAACATAATATATTTAAAGTTCAAGTCTTTTGGAGCAATAAAAAAATTATGCCGTACAGTTAAATCGGCAGTTCTCATGGTTTGTTTTCAGCTTACCAAAAGTAGATTCCTTTTTGCGAAGGCAGCTTTCCGCCTGTGAATAGCATTCCAGCTTTCACAGTTTCTAGAACATAACTTTTAGCTTTTCCAGAATCATATTCAGATGATTTCGGTAATAGCAAAAATTTTTGATCACATGTTTATAAAACGACACTGAGCTTTAATAAATCTAACTGTTGCCCAGATTTACTGTTTGTAATTCGCTTGCATAATTTGCTGCCAGAAGCGCCATTTCCACGACAATCAAATTATTATATTTTGGTTAAATTGAATAATTATAAAATGAAAAGAAAATTTTTTATTTAATTATTCATTATTTATATTTATTTATTTATTCTTTCCTCATGGGGCGAAGAAAAGAAAAAAAAACTTTTTCTTAAAGGGTGAAAACAGCAAAACTAAAAGCAAATGTTTATGTTTTTGCATTATTTGAGAACCCCGTGCGTTTTATAAGACTAATTTCTATAAAAAAATTATTGCTGAACATAGGAAATAGTTTTTTATTCATTTTCTGCCGGAACAATGGAAGCATGCTTTAATTTTTTTAGTTTATTAGAAAATATATGCAAAAGACTCGCCCAGGAAACAATTAATAAGTTTTCTGTATTATTAAATAATGAATAATGTATGTATGTTTATTGTGGAACGCATTGCTGAAAAACGGCGGCAGTAGTGAGAGCCTCAAAATTTTTAACACACGTAGTCCTCCATCAGAGCATGTGCATCTGGAAGCCGAATTTTAAATTTCAAACTTTTTAAAAATTTATTCCATGCTTTGTGCGGTTTTGACTAGCAAACTTCGCGATTTAAAAGCAACCTTTCTGCAAAGCGTAAAGATAATTATATTTCAATTTTAATCAAAGAACTAGGGAATTTAAAGGAACGGGCACTCGGCAAATATTATTCTTCAAATTCAGTAAACTCAATGATTTAAAAGACATGTTGTCACCGCTCGAAATATCTTCTGTGCTCCGGTGTGTTGCCGTTCCGGAAAGTATATAAGTTGAGTTTTCTTTCAAATTTAATCTCTCTGTTGTTGATTAACAAACTGAGTGATTTAAAAGCAATAAACGCTATTCCTCACCTATCATTTTTATTTACTAACTATACATCTTGGATAAGCTTCTAGCTGGACTCATTAAAATTATTACATAAATATAGTTTTCTTTTTTCAATGGCAATCATATGCGGCTGGCCCCGCAACCGAATATTTGTAAATAATGTGAAGTTTACTCTTAATGATAATATGATGTATGGGTCTTCATTTGTGCTATAAAGAAAATATTTTGACGATCTAGAGAAGCTGTTCTCAACCTTTTGATTAAACTGTACCATCTAACAAAAATTTGAAAACCTTTAGTACCACCACTACATTTTACAATGGATTATTTTTAATTTCTGAATAGAAATATTAAAACATTTTTTTTTCCATTTGCACAACCTATTGGCTATTTGTATTAAGTATGCTGGTTACCATTTTAATTATCAAAGTTTAAGTTACAATACTTTCATTCTAAATTTAGTACGAAATTTGGGACTGTTTAAGAGAGATAAGTTTCTTTATGTCTGGTCTTATTTCACTTAGTTTTAGCTGTAAATTAGGATCCACTGTTAATTACGTTCTGTTTACTGTTTATTTTTCAAAGATAACATGAAAGAAAATCCTTGTTCCCACAAATAGGTTGTGCCGAAAGGCAATAAAAATTTAATAGCTTTATTTTAAATGCCTACATTTTTTTTTCCTCCCGGTTCAGCCAAAATTTAACGAGTGTGTTTGTTATTTTTGAAATCTTCCATTAGATTTTAATCACAGGAAATTTCTATCAATTGTTCTTTTTCTTCACGAGATAAAATTTCAGGTGCACTTGAATAAAACGGATTTTTAATCCACTTGTCTTTTTCATAATCCTCCGGAAATACATTTCGAAATTATTTATGAATGAAAAACAATGATTTTTAATTTCGGTTGCTAATTTCTCTGTTATTTTCAAATTATTTTCGGTTATAAAATTTTCTAAAAGTGGTAAAAAGCTTAAAATATTGCTGCGTTCCAAGGGTTCGTGGATTTGGAGTGATTGATGACAACAACAGTTGATGAAGAATCAAAACACAATTTATTAGCCAGTATTACTCAACACAGTCACGAAAACACGTTTACAAAAAACTATGATAAACACTCTGAAACAATCTGCAACACTGCCTTCAGTCTATCAGGCTGTAACGGTAGTACAGCTTCCGACTCGGTCGATCGCTCTTGGAGCTCAACATACTTAAGATAATCTTTACGATAAAACTCACGATACTCTTTACGATAAACTGACGATACACTTGATGCACTGGTACTTCACGTACAAACAAAGTTTATATAGCTTTTGACTTAACTTCGAGAACATTCTGGGGTAAAACAGTAAGAATTCGTTCTAGAATGTTCTATGTATATCGCCGATTTTGCCACCAAATGGGCTATTTCGCGCCATATTTGGCAACCCTAAACCCGCTTTGCGGGGAAGCTGTCTTATCGCAGCTGGGTATTTCCTAACAATATTATAATCCAATTCTTTGATTATTAGCTCGAGTTTTTTGTCATTGCATTTACTTTATCTCTAATGGTGAACAAATTAACACTTTGTCCTTGTAATCCTAAATTTAATTCATAAACTTTCCAAAAACATCATCTAATATGCTAAATGCGCCAACCATAAATAAGCTATTTTCCAATTCAAATTTTGAATTACAGAGGAAAATTTGAATTTCTGATCGAAGTTCAAAAAGGTGGTTGCCTCTGGATAACCAGCTTACTTCGGAATATAACAGAGCTTTCATGTTCACTGCACATTTCTTGGCAAAAAGTCGTAAATATTCTTGAATTTAAAGTTCGGCTATTAATTAAATTAACAAGTTTCACAACTTGATTCAAAACGATTTTCAGGTTTTCGGGGATTGTTTTGGCTACTAAAACTTCACGATTGATGGAGTAGTGAGTTTTAGGGCCGACTTTCTTTATTTGAGAAATAACACCGAAATGTTTTCCTAAAGCTCGGGATCCGTCACTGCATACAGCAATGCACTTATTCCAAGGAATATCGTTCTCAGACATAAAATTGTCAGTTGCTTTGAAAATTTCATTCAGTTGCTCTGTCAGGAAGAGATTCACAAAATAAATACTCTTCGGCAATTCGTTTATCTTCTTCAAAATGTATATAAACTAATAATTGCACAAATTTCGTTATATCAGTACGTTCATCCAATTGCAATATGAAATACTCACTGTGTTTTATTTTTTGAATAAGTGTCTCTTTTATGGAATTTTCCACTTCATGAATTCGTCGACTTATTGTATCATTTACTAACGGAATAGTATTAAGTTCATTAACCGCTTTTTCGGTGAATAATGTCAAAAAGATATCTTTAATTGCTAGTAATATAAGGTTTTCTCCAATAGTGTGAGCCTGTCCAGTCTTGGCAATTCTTAGGCTTACTAGGTACCTAGCTTCCAAAGTTCTTTCACTTGAAGTAACAAAACCTTTCATCACTTGTTTACTATTTTTTAACTCCGATGATTTCCTTTTAAAATAGTCTTTTGATTTATCCTTTAAACTGGCATGTTTAGATTTAAAATGTCTTTTAGAAAACGATGGTTTCATACCTTGTTTGGATAACAGTTCATCGCAAGCAATACATTGAGGTTGAGGGTCCATTTTATCCCCATTCCAAGTAAATCCAAATGATAAATAACTTTCATTACATTTTCTGTAAACAAGGTTTCTCTTCTGTTCAGTATTCTTAGTGCTAGTAGATTCTCCTAGATCTATCACCTGTGAATCATGACTTTTCCGCTTAGTCAATCTTAGCCAATTTTCCATTCTGAAATTCAAGGTTTGTTTTATTATTTTTTACAAATATTTAAATGCCTAATATATTCCGAGTTCTTCAAAAACAAACGACGATATCCTCAAATCGCATAGAAAAGTAAGGAATACCAAGCAACAAGAAGGCAAAATACCTGCTGTTAGAGACAGCAAATCGACCTAAGCAAAATGACTCTAATTGAAAACAGAGCAATATGAGCCTAGAAATGATGGCGACATAAAGCGTTAGACGTGCTAATAAATCGTTAACCTCTAAAAGAATTAATGAGATCTTTTTATTGGAACTTATTATTTTATTTCCTATTAAATACCACGTCCATTTCTATTACTCCTTTTAAAAACAACATTTATAAGAAATGGTTTTACTTCTTTGGCTATAAGGATATTTGTGAAAGTACGAACGGATTATTTTGCTAAAGTCTATAATCGGCTGTTGACCATGAACAAAGCTCAGATGGCATAAATTTACGGGTGTTAGAGAAAAAACATCAAACAGGATGTTGGGAATTTAATTTTTGAATTTAATACTTCAAAAAAAAGTCTAAAATGTTTCATATTTTAAATTACGTTCAAAGGAGCGTTTTTTTAACATTTTGTGTGTTACATTTATTTATTAAATCTCATGTTCTTCGTTCTTAAACCATAAAATTCAATTCAACAGCAATATCGCAAAATAATTTTAAAATGAACATATCTTTAGAATTCCCGACACATAGTCTCGCGCGCTGGAGTTAAAAAGGTTCTCCCCCCTCCCCGTAGAGTGTTGCTCGCTTTGAAATCGTTGAGTTTGTTAATCAAAAATTCGTTATAGTTTTACAAAATACGAAATCTATAATAAAACAAATTCCAAATTTCAAATTTGGGCTTCCACATGCCCATATTCGCAGTAGGATTACGTCATTCAAAATTCGATAGTTCTATGTACCATTGTTTTATCACAATACGAGAAATGTACATACATTTATGGAGATTTTTCATTATTTAATTTCTTTAAATATAACGCAGGTCGATAATACTTTGTGGCAACAGTTTGAAAAGTGATTTGCAGTTTGTAATGATCGCGAACGAAAACAATAGTCCTTCAGGGACAAAGGCCCTTTGGACTAAAAATATTTTATTTCTGTGCGTACCACCTATTTTTCCCTTGCACACCACCACTTGAGAATCGCTGATCTAGAGCAATTTAAATAACTCGTGAACAAATGAGATGAAGCAGCTTGATTCAACGTACTATGAATGTATACATTAGTAAATTTTATAATTTATTAGCATAAATATGAATAAGTCTGTTACAAATTTTTTCCATTTTTACTTCCTTGTACGAAGTAAGTAATCGCGAAAAATTCCGAGTAGCATATTTCAACGAAAATATCCATTTTCATCACTATCGAATGCAATTTAACGATGTTCTTGTATGAGATCTGTACGTAAGGACAGAATAAGGAACTCTTTTTCCCCAAAGGAATTTTAAAACTGATTTAAAATGGTTTTCGAAAAGATTTTTTCGTGATGCATGTATGTATCTCGCATAACTCAAACACGAGTAGCCTCAGAACTTTGAAATTTTGTATATAGAACTGCTATAACATGTAGTTGTGCACCTCCATTTTTGGTTGCAATCCGAAACTATAAAAGCATGTATATACATCCACTCTGTTACTCGGCTCAGTGAGCTCATTTTTTTAAAATTCTTATATATTGGTAAATTGAGCTGTTTTTTTCTTTAAAAATGATTGAATTATGTTCTTATCTTCCGGTTAAGGTTTTTATGCCTTTAGTAAATCTGCATGCAATCGTTGTAGAATTATCAACAGTTTAAAAGTTGTTTAAGCCTAATTTTTCTTACCATAGCAGTCATATTCGTTTACATTTGAAACAGCAGAATAGTGAATTAAGTCTTTCTGCACCTTCAGTATCTTTTTGCCGAGTGGGACCAAAAGGAAACTTTTAGTTTTGTGCATCGAAAAATCTGCCTTCTTGCCTGCTGGCCAAATTGCTTGTTTTTGCTTAGAAACTCTAATTTTAGTTGTAAAAATATAGTTGTTGTTTTTGAATTGTTTTAACTGTATTTGATGTTTTATCTTTTTCTGTATCTTTCAATTTTTAATGAAGATATTTTGAGTTTTTATGTATTTTTGCCTTGCCGCGAAGTGAGAAGTGAATGAATTGAATGAGAAATCTATCTCTAATGAAATTCGATGAATGAAGTTTAAATGAAAGCCAGGAAAAAATGCGTATAATTTAATAGGCCGTACAAGGAAGCCATGTGGTGTACACATAAAATTTTTTATGTCTGGTGTTCATAATCTATATAACAGCTAAAGCCTTTTTTGTATTATTAATAAAACGATAATGATGTATAAAAACAGAAAGACGAAATTTTTCAAATATACGGTGTGAGTTCAAATATTGATAGACGCTATAACTACGTAAATATATACTTTGTTTTCCTTATTTATTGTCTTAAAAACATTTCCTTTTAATTTATTTTGCAATAAAAGTAAGTATCTAATATATATAACATGAAAAATAAATCTAAATCAGTTGTTTACGTTACCATTCAAGGCTTCCAATAGTTTTAAGAGAATCAAAAGCTATACACGAATTTTAGATATCTCGTGAAATTAGCACCTTTATTTTGAATTTTCCTTAAAGGACCAATTTGTATTCAAATGTGGAATATATTTTCAGGTATAATATGTGCAGCAATATATTTATGATCCATTCGTATGCGGTACACGCTCATATAATTGGGAAAAGTTAAACATTTTGATGGAATTACTCAATTTAGAACAATAAAATAACTGCAGTCTGTTTACCTACAAGCGTGTTCGAAAATGTGATTAATTCCGTGTTGTTTAATGAAGAAGTTGTAATGCAAAAATCCTTTCAGTCCTCCAGATCAGTATCGAGAAGGTTCGAAACTTCGATTCTGTTGCTTAATTAGCACAACTATCAGTAATTTAGAAAATCAACATAATATACAATTTTACGAAGGGTTTTTTTTAATTATATAACTTTTATTCAAATAAAATACTGTAACGTGAGAAAACAAAATTTCTCCATTTTCATTACGTAATATTTAAAGGCATATGCATCAACCATGTATACAGTGAAAAGTAAACCAATTACCGGATGGAATGTGGTCTCAGTTAGTCCGGATGTTTGGAGTATTAATGCACTTACAACGTTTTTTAAACTGGAACTAAATGATGTCTGTCCCGTCATTCACGGTAGAACTACTTTAAATATAAGTATAATAATGCCTGGCATAATTATGCTCGTAGACCAGAAAATACCCCACTTAACGATTTCGCATTAAAACTGCACGTCTGTTTTGTCACACTTTAAACGCTGAACAGGATTTGATTTCCACAGGGCCAAACAGGCACGTGGATCTCTGCTTTCAAGAAGCTCTCCGAATCCTCCTATGTTATTTAAAATATTATATAAAATGCTACCATTTCCCCCAAAGCTAGACGTTAAAAGCAAAAACTCAGAAACAGTAATAAAATGTTAAACCTTGTGTTTTTTTTTTTTTTTTTAACCCTCAGTAGAGGAAAGGAGAGTTCTGGACCGGGAGCACAGGGAGCGGGAGTTAAGGGAGCTCCCGAGAAGGAAGGCTCAGCCGTGGAAGGGAAGCTTATCTGAAAATGGGGACAAGGAGCCTTATCAGGAGGTGGATGGGAGTAGGGTAGTTGCTACGTCACAGAAAAACGACGTGTGCTGAGATTATTATTATTTTTTTTTTTTAATTTGGTGATTTAGGCATTGAGTAGTTATATGATAATTTGTAAACTTGCTTATTTATATTGAGTTCTTAAAAACGTATATCAAGTAGGTGTTTTAAGTGACTGATATAGTTCATTTCCTTAAACAGATATATAATAAAATGTTTCCTTCACAGTATAACCTCTTCTGAAGATAATTATTTTCTTACTTTTATTTATCCTATGACTGAATATCTGCAAAACTGCTACATGTCATCACAATTTAATAAAAGATTATATTTTACTGATTTATCGGAGGTGATTTCCCTTCGTTAATAAATTTTTAGCCTTTGTGTTTTTTCTTCGTATTCCAACTGTTTTACTACGTATATGATGATTATATCCTAGTTACCCTGAACGAGGATTATTTTCGAATTTAATGATTGAGTGATCCTATACACTCAGAATTTTACCTTATTTCTTAAATCTTCTGTTTATACTAATATCACATATACTTTCCGTAATCTTCATTACATTACTCATTTTTATTCTTAAATTCATTTTACCCAGAGTTTTTTCAGACTTGTTAGGCAATACTTTTAACTTATTCGTTATATTTTATGAGTGTAATTACTAAAACACGCATTTTCGTGTATTATATTATTCAATGTTGATGTAATTTTTAACTTTTTCCGTTCTTTCAACGTTAGCGATCTTCAACATATTCTGTATTTTAACTTATTTCATACATTTTCTAATCATATAGATGACTTGTATTTAATTTAGATGTAACATTTCTAGCTTGTTTTGTACATTTTAACCTCCACACTATTTAATATACTCAAATTTTTAACCAGAATATATTTTCACACTATATACATGACTTTTACTTGATTTCTCTCATACATTTTAACCTCCATGATTTCCAATATAGTCCTAATTTTAACATAATTCCTGCATTTTCATATCATATACCTGACTTTTATTTAATTTTAGGTGTAAATTTTAACTTCTTTTCTATATTTTAACGTTTTTAGTTTCCAACATACTCTGAATTTTAACTAATTTGCTATATTTTTACACTATGTACATGACTTTCATTTAATTTATAGCTACTTTCATACGTTTTAAACTTCGTAATTTCAAATATACTTTACATTTTAGTTTAATTCCTATATTTTCTGACCATATATATGAATTTTGTTTAATTTTAGATGTAATTTTTAACTTGTTTCGTACATTTTAAACCTTCGTAATTTTTAAAGTACTCTAATTTTGAACTTGCTTATTACATTTTTCTACCATATACCTAACTTATTTAATTCTAGATGTAAATTTTAACTCCTTTTCTGTTTTTTTATTGTTTTTAGTTTCCAACATACTAAGAATTTTAACTAATTTCTTATATTTTCATATGACTTTTATTTAATTTGTAACGACTTTCATACGTTTTAACACTTCTAATTTCAAACAGGCTCTTAATTTTAGCTAAATTCCTCTATTTTCTTGCCATGTATATGAGCTTTATTCAATTTTAGATATTATTTTTAACATGTTTCGTACATTTTATACCTTCGTAATTCTTAAAGTACTCTAATTTTGAACTTGTTTATTACACTTTCCTACCATACGCATGAACTTTAGTTAATTTTAGATGTAATTTTCATACTTTTCTGGCACTGGTTTTCTTTCTAGTTTCCAACATACTCTAAAGTTTAACTCTGTTTTATAATTTTTGATTGTAATTGCGCTTGTGATTTTACTATTTCAGCTAAATTAACACGCTTAAATTTCTTAAAAATAGAGATAAATTTCAATTAAGCATTTTATTTTACAACCTTTAACTGTTATTCATATCCAATTCGTTGAATAGCCCTTACTTAGTCCATATTTTATAGTACTATTTTTAATTTGCCAATTCTACAATTTATCGTTCTGTAGTACTCTTACCATGACTTATCCTACTACTTTACTTCATTATTAACTTCATTCGCATTTTCAAACTTTAACATTTCCTGTATATTCTGGCATTTCCTTTTAATTCTTAATACCCTTTATATCTGAATATATGTTTTTAAGCTCTTCAGTGTTACCAATGTTCAGTTTTGAATCTTGATTCTCATTAAGCTAGTTTGATAGATTCCGAATTTTTAGAATGAAATCTAAACTTTCATCCATAATTTTAGACCCCATATTTATTCTTTCATGTACTCATACAAAATTCTTTCTTATTATTTTGAACGCTCAGTACCTTTTAATTCAGTAATTTGTATTAATTGAATGCATTCTACATCACTTTAAATGTCTCGACTATGTAAATTTTCACTTTATTACCTTTCCCTATACTAAGTACGGATATTTCTGCCTTCATGAATGGCTTTCATGTGAAATGGACGAAATTTGATGGTAATGTATAAAAGAAATTTCTAAGATAAACATTTCCAATATTGAATAAGAGATGAATGACCATAGATTTTACCCATTGGTTACAATTTCATCTCTTGAAAGTTTTTTTTATTGATATGCATTTATTTCTAACGCATAGTGTTAATACATTTTTTTAACTTAGCCCAGTTCCAACTTAATTCACTAGACAATTTCATATATAGACTATTTTTCAATTTCTTAGACTAAAATGTTCTTTTCGCAAATGTCAGTTTGCATTAATTTATTTACCAATTTATTTTCTTATGAACGAAATCGTTTGAAGTACTTTACACAACATATATCATTACCAATATACCTATATTTTTACTGAAGGAACCAAAGAGTAAGAGACATTTTACCCAAACCTCCACTACAATTTCGAATATTTAACCTTCTTCATCACAAATACAGAAATTTCTTCGTACAATACTCATCATAGCAGTTAAATATTCCTTGCTAATACATATTTAATAAGGAATAACTCATTTTCAATAAAAAAATTACACCCAAATAAGTATTACGTTTTCTTATAATTGTACATATATGTTTGCATTACAGGAACTTTCTATGCATTTTCGAGAACTGTAATTTGCTAAATATTACCTTTTTCTGAGCGAAAAACTCCGAAGACCATCTAAATCATTCATCCTTTCCTGCAGTATTCCCACAGTACACAATAACTATCTTAGAACTATTTTCTTAATATTAAGAACTAAATATGAAATAAACATTTTTCACTGTAGAATATTTAAGGTTTTACCCAAATCAGGATATAATCTTTACTGAATTTAAGTTATTTACCCAGAATTCCCAACAAATGTTTAGAAAATGTGCGATAGAAAGCAATATATTTACCTAAAAATGAGTTTTAATACATTTTTATTGGTTCCAGATTTACTATCAGTGGGAAAAACCTGAAGTTCATTTTATATACCCTCGTCAGTATACACAGAAAAGTCATGAACCTTTCCGTAGTACAATTAGCCCATTACATACATTTAATATTAATCTAAATAATTTTAATTAACTTTCAGCTAGGATTTTTAAAAGAAAAGAATATTTATGCGATACATTAATTAAATTACTCCCAAGCGTTGTTAAGGAAAATGCAATTAAATATTCGCGTACACACTAAGAAAATTCCACTCGTTAGGAACAGTAAAACCTTACTAATACTTAAACGAAATGTAAAATCGTGTAATGCATTAATATAAAACCTGAGTAACAAATCATTTCTTATAAGCAGTATACGGTTAAAAAGTATTTTCTTATAACTTATCAACTTTTAAGAAGTAAGAGTAAGGTAATGAACCAACTTTCTAGAAATGCTCTTTTATTTTCTAAATCTACCCTTTTGTAGTAACAAGAAAATTCAGTGATACCCTATTTTATTTCTATGTAGCATGCGCATTTCTCCTAATAGATGAAAATCCAGATATCTCACTTTTCCAAAGATTTAGCTTTAGACTTACTTTCATAGGAAAAGGAAAAAAAAAAAATGTACTTAAAAACAGGATATCTTCTACTAAAAGACCTTGAAAAATCGCGATCACATCTGTATGTAGCACTCAGTGATTTAGTTTCAAACCAAATTTTGATATTGTTTAATCCTGCAAGCAACAATTTTTACCTTCGAGTTAAATTTTATACGACTGCAACAGATTTTTCAATGACTTTCATACTCACATTGTGTAAAAAGACTTCTAATTTTGTCAATTTTAATTTATAATATTGAGAAATACACTGATTATTTTCAGAAAACGCCATTTCAGAATCATATTTTACCACTCTGAAACTTTTGAATAACACTTTCCACCATAATGACAACCAGATACTTCATTATTTTTTACAAAAACAGGAAATTGTTTTTCTAATTCCTCTTCTAGAGATACTAATAAATTCTGCTATAGAAAGAGGATTCAATTCCTATTGTAACTCTATACACTATTTGCAAAGAGAAAATACACTCTAGATGATAACATAGCATCATATCACCCATATATTTTTAAAAATTTAGAACAATTTCAGTAAGGCAAATTATCTACAGAGTTTTCAAACACGGATATATTTCTGAAAGAAACTACCTAACATACCGCTCATTTACTTCTAAACCATTTAAATAAAACCAAACAATTAATAAAATATTTGAATTTTCGATAAAGTTTAGTACATCTATACAGTTATTTAATTCATGAAGTACCAAATTTTGAAAATAATAAGAGTAAAAACATCACTTTTTTAGAATTTAGGAAGAGATCTTCAATAATGAGAGTGAGCATATACCGAACTTCATGCAAGATTTTTATCGTTTCATACCAAACATTTCACTATTTCGTAGATTCTAAGAACATAGCCCAATCTTTTTAAAAGAATGTATATCATTTCACATTAATTAGAGAGTGCCATACGAGTTTAATTGCAGGTGCTTACTGAATGACGCTAAACCTTTCAAGGAAAAAATCCAATATTTTTCATCTTTCATGAAAATTTGTGAATAACAATGATATTTCATAAGAGCTAGAAGACTTAGTGCAATGAAACTGTATCAAAAATAAAAAACTATTTTCCAAAATATGAATTCCCATTGGAAATTTTAGATATTCTTATGTAAATTTATATCCGAAGTTATATCACTTCAGTCGAACTTGAAGACCAACCAGATTTATTACATGATTTGATACATTTCTCGTATTTTTTCCGAAAATAGAAGTTTATATTTTTCATACGCAAACTATTACAACGAATTACTGTCATTTTATTCCCATATTACTTACCATTTTTTACTGCACAAAACTATTGTAAGTTCCATGTTCGAAGCTCAGCATCCATAAATTTCACATAATACTACAGTTACACAGTGCAAATTATAAGAAAAGCTGGATAATCTATATTACATACAAAACATAGGATACAATACTCAAGGACCTAATTAAAAAATACATTAAACCGTTAAAAATTAATCATATTTTATATAATTCTATGCATATTTCATATATTAAGCACATTTCACGTTTTTAGAAATGTAGCATTACGTTTTCCAAGACAACGGCCAATACATCCAACCTTATGAAAATTAATCATCTTAAATAAGAAGGGGTAGTTTTATTATCTTAAATCGGTAAACAAGCGATTAGGGAAGTGAGGCCTTGTTAAACAAGGATATGTACTTCCTAGTAGTGGTAAGTTTAACAGGCCTGTACTAACCTCGTTTAATTTTGTATGTTTTTTCTTAAATATCAGACATTGGGCATTTTAAGTTTTTGAGAAATATGTATTAAAAAAAGCTGTATGTTTTTTCCTTTGAAGATAAGCCATTCAAGTATGATTTACAATCAGCCAGATGACATAATTTTTTTTAGGTTTCCAAAATTTACGTTTTTTAAACTGGTTTAAACATAAATACAACGAAATGAAGGAACGATTTCTACCGCGGGGGAAAAAACCTTTTTATTTCCAGCGGCAGCGGAACTGTGTATCGGAAATTCTAAAGATATGCTCATTTTGAAATTATTTTGTGACATTGCTACTGAACTGAATTTTATGGTTTAAGTTCAAAGAACCTGATATTTAATAAATAAAGGTAAAACACAAAACGTTAAAAAAACGCCCCTTTGGTCGTAATTTAAAATCTGAAACCGCTCAGATTTTTTTTTTTTTTTTTTTAGTCCAAACGGGCTTTGTTTTTATTATTTATTTCATATTTTTTAAACTTTAATGAATTTTTAATTAACAACGATTTTAAATCGAGCAGTGGCAACACTATAGGGAATAAGATACCGTATTTATTCACGTAATATCGCACTTTTTTTACTGATTTTTCATGGTGTAATTCCAGGTGCGACTCTTATGCGGGGAAATCAACTTCGAAAGTCTGTAGTAATAAATAAAAGTAGTGTAATTAAAAGTAACTTCTATTTCTTTGAAATAGTTACTTTTGATTGTGCTCCGGAAAGGGCTGAAATGAAGAAAAATGTTTTCAGTATTTTATTTTTCAGTGCAAAAAAAAAAAGTGTCTTATTGTAAATTTATTCTGTATTTTTTATTCGCATACTTGATTACAAATTATTAAACAATTTAACTGTATTAATATGATCATACCTGCAATTTAATTAAAGTGTTATAAGGTATTTCTCCCACTTTCCTAGCGAGCCTTCGTGGTGTAGTGGTTCTGCACGCTGGGCCGGTATTCCAGAGGTCCGTGGTTCGATTCTCGGCTAAGACGGTTGCTAATTTTTCATCTCTCCGGCTTTTCCAATTAACCTAATGTCTCTACAGCTGCGCCCGAAGTAAAAGGGTGTTGGATGAGGTTTCTCCACACCCAGGATTTGGCGATTCGGTCCCCTGAAATCCCCAGTCGCCCTTTAAAAAGGGGAGTATATAAGGTATTTCTCCAGACTTTCCTTGCGTGCCTTCGTGGTGTAGTGGTCAGCACACTGAGCTGGTATTTCAGAGGTCCGTGGTTCGATTCCCGGCGAAGGCGTTGCTAATTTTTCATCTCTCCGGCTTCCAAAAAAAATCCTAATGTCTCTACAGTGTGTATCAAAATGTATCAGAATTCTTTAAGCTATTCCCCCCTTTTTTTCCAGTTCCTTTTAGAGGGTGAAAAGATTCCGAATTGAAATCATGAAAACAAAACATACAAAAAGTTGAAATGCGCTTTTCTGTTTAAGTAAATTTGCATGAAAAATATTAAATTATTAATGTGTTTCACGTATTATTAGATTGTTTTACTTTTTAATAAATATAATTTGCCTCAGTGCTACGTTAAAAATTAGAAGGGAGAAGAATTCCGTAGCAGGTTTTGCCGCGGGCCTCCGGTTTTGTAGATGGGGGCCTAATTGCTTGACTAATAATTTTTGAAAACCATATGCGAGTAAAAGTTTAAGGTTCACATATTTTCAGTAAATGTGTCGAGGAACTGAAGCTGTCTTGGTGTAAGAGTCTAAGTTATTCTATTAACCAGCCGCTTGAGTGACCATCCGCTTTAAATAATTATCATAAAAAAAAAAAAATAAAAAAAACATATACATGTAATATTTTAAATGAATGCAGTTAGTGCAATTTCATTGGGTCCAACTAGTATAATTTCATAAAATCATTTAATGGTTTTCATAATAAACCCAAAAAGGTATTGCTTTTTTGATTATACTAATGTAACCAGTCGTTCCAAACTAACAATTTAGTAGATGCAATAGAAATTATACAATCAGCTGTAGGGAATACTGCAAATCATTGCGCAATTTCTTTGAAATAGCAGCTAATTTCAGTTAGCTGCTATTTCAAAGAAGCTTTTCAATTATGCTCCGAAAGGGCTGAAATGAAAAAAATTGTTTTAAGTATTTTATTTTTCAGTGCACAAAACTGTTTTATAGTCTAACAATTAAATATGGAATATGAAATAGGGATCAGGTTATTTCTTTCCTTCAGATTTTCCCAACTATATTTATATTGTTTTTGCTGTTATATTGTTCTATGTATTTCTATATGTGTGGGCAGTACCGATATTGTCTTAAATATCAATAAAACAAAACAAAAAAAAATCTAATGTGTACACCACATGACTCCCTTGTACGGAATATTAAATTATACGCAATTTTCCTGCATTTCATTTAAACATTGAATTAACAGTTAACACATTTTGGATTAAATCTACTTCGTCGATAGCGCATAAACCACAATGGGATAAATGCACTCTTTAAAATTCACTGTATTTATTCACCATAGCGACATTTCGGCGCTAGGTTCACTTAACAGCATTACATCTCATTCATTTTATAACTCAGAGTGCACACAAATTATATCATATGAAGAATTACCACAAGCTCTATTCAAATACTACAATAAATCTAAAACGATGTATAAATGAAATTAAACAAATAAAAAAGAAACAGTTTTTCGCAGGCGATTCAGCGCCGCTTACCTAATGCACATGCGCTACTAATTAATTCAGTTCTCACTTTGCGGCAAGACAAAAATACATAAAAATTCAAAATATTTTCATTAAAATTTGAAAGATGTAGAAAAACATCAAACACCATGTACAATTAAAACAATTGAAAAAACAACTTTTACGATTAAAATTACAGTTTCTACGCAAAAACAAGCTAATAACTTAAATAATAATTCGAGAATAAATTAAGCATAATTTAATTCGCAATAATAAAAGAAGACGGTACTTTGTTGTTGCGAAGCTTAGTTTCTCTAGATTGGCAACAATCCACTATTCTGCCAAGTGTCAAATGTAAACAAACATGGTTGCTGTGGTAATCAAAAATTAGGCCTAGCCGCACTTAAAAACTTTTAAATTGTTAGTGTGGCCGATTGCAAACAAAATGGGAGGTGCACATCTACATGTTCTACCAGTCCTATATACAAAATTGCAATGTTCTGAGGCTACTCGTTTTTTGAGTTATATGCGAGATACCTAAGTACAGACGCCACGAAAAAATCTCTTCAGAATTCAATTTAAATCAGTTTTATAATTTTGGGGGCGAAAAAGAGTCATTTATTCTGTCCTTACGTGCAGATGTCACGCGAAAACATCGTTAAACTGCATTCGATAACGGTCAGAATGGGTACCCGAAATTTTTCACGATTACAATACTTCTTTTTTACTTCGTACAAGGAAGTAAAAAGTAAAAGATTAAGTGTCAATTACGCACCATACGTTTTTCTCCATGGGTGTTTTCTTGCTTTTACTCATGTGTATCGTTTATACAGTATCTTCCGCATGCATGTGAACAAAGCGGAAGCAGCCCGCGCATAACCGCTGAACACTGGTAGTTCGGTCCAACTTTCGAATACCCCCGAAATTTAACCGGAAATCTCTTAAAAACGAACAATGATAAGCGGGCTTCAGCCCGCTCAGATGGCGGGCTTGCCCGCTAGTTTTTTTAAAAAATCCGTATAAATTATTAATTAAATTGAGTTAAAAGAATTTTAAGTCAATGAAGTTAAAAAGAAAAAAATATTACTTAGAACTGAGTCTATAGCGTTTAAATCGCTTCGTTTGTTAATGAGTAACGGACAGATAAAATCCGAAAGTTAAATATCTTAGGCTCGAATGAAGGATTTTAAATTTAGTGACTCTAGGTTCCACAGTTTGAGGATTAAGCATACATACATACCGACATACTATATCATTATTTAATGGGAAAAGATGTCTCTAATAATGGTTCAGGGTGTATTTGAAGCTGCATGCCATGGAATGCAACATTTCAGTTTTTTTCCTGTATAATTAAGCATGCCACAAAAGTATGGTTCTTTTAGTAACCAACCCCAGAGATAGTGCATTTTTGAACAAGACAGAAACCCGTGTTGAAGAGATTTCTGTATTTCGTAGAATCGAAATGTTGTGCATAGAAAATTAGTAAATCATGAGGTAATCATAAGTAATATCATTATGCAGATCTGGGTAAGGATATTTCTCAAGGTTAACATTTTAATACGATTGGATTGATTTATTCTTCAAGGGAAACCACTGTTACTCCGATTGCGAACACCGACAGCAAACATTATCATCGCCAGATACGTGAGCTGACTAGTTTACGTCTACGCAAATGATGGGAAAACTCGAACGGTCGGCAACGCACCTTACCATGTCGATAACTAATCGCACTGTTGAGCTCGTGTCTTGACGGTATACATGCAATAAAACTCCTTCGGGACATCCTTTGCAGATCTCCTAAAACAAATCTCGCATTATTGTTTACTGATGGGATGTTGACGATAAGAATCAACAGCCGGAACGACAATCCTCCTCCTTCCTCCCCGCTGTCTATTTTTCTAGGAACTGTCTGGCATTTCTTTTCTGCGAAATGGAAGTTTCTTTTTGGGATGAGAAATACTTTCTCTCTTTCTCGGTCGTCCTAAGGCTAATCTTTTTCTTTACTTTTTCTCTTTCACGAGTTCAGGATGAAAAGTGCAACCTCGAGATAGTGTTTAATTTTGGGATTACCTAGCGAAAATGTAAAGTAACAAACAACTAGCTTGGCGATGAAATATTTCGCCAACTTACGAAGATCGTGGATGAAGAAATAACCCGTAGAGGTCCAAACAGAATTTTGCCTGTCGCCAAGATTCTACAGCCGTCTCTGTATTCTAACGACGACTTCAACATGCATGCTCAACAATAATTTGCTGTGCCACTAAAACTAAAAATAATCATACACTGAATGCGACTCTCTCTCTTTCTCTCTCTCTATATATATTAAAACATTACAAAACACTTTTTTAAAAAACAAAATTTGCATTTATAGGATTATTTGAAATTTATCACTTAGGAATTTCAATTTTTAGGCTTTGTGAAAAAGCAGACATTCGACAACACGGTATTTTTTAGCGTTAGAAGCGTCCGCGCGTTAGTTGAAAAGTTTTACATCGCAAAAGCGATTCAGTGCAGAAGTAAGGTTCGAGAATAAAGGCCCCTCTGGTGTTAATAAATGATTCGTTTTGCAGTCAAAGTACATGTAAGCTCTAGTATAAATCTTAATGTGTAACAAATAATGTTCCATGTAAAAACCAGGGCGCGAAAGCTAAACCTGCTCTTTCGTTAATTGATTAAATAAGTAAATCTACTTAGGCTCGAGGCTGGGCAAATCCGGAACACAGTTTTCAAGGCCTGAATAATACCACAACGCCCGATCCTAGAGCCTAGATTTAGAGATCCCCAGTCATATTGTACCTCTACACAGTACTGCTTTCAAACTCATAAAAAATGGCCTTGCAAAACCTGGCATAGAAGGAACGCTGTACAATTATTATTTTAGATAACAGCTGGCTTTGTACTAGTAAATCATCCTCAATGATGACATCTCCCCTTCTTGTAGGGAGGGGACGGGTTTTTGACTGTACATTCTGGGCTATGCTTACAGTTGTAAACGCAGTAAAGTTGCATTTGTACAGCTGTAGGCGCAGTCTAATCTATATAATTAGCATGTAATCAAGAGAAGAAAGAGGGCTGCCAAATAGACTATTTCATGTGGCAGTTAATAGTATCTGCCCTGGGAGCACGTGATAGAAATATTTCATGTGTAAGATTGTTTTAATTGCAAGCATTTATTTTGTTTTGCATATGAAATGCCGATAATATCAAAGATAGTTAAAAGCAGAAATTATTTTTGTATTCAAATAGGTATGTAGATAAATTTCTTGAACTTTAATTTCTTGAAATTTAGTAACAGATTGGCTCAATGTTTAATGTTAACAAATGTTAACGATAAATATTAACATCTTAACAAGCGTTAACAAACATAGCAAACAAATGTGAGTACTTTTTTTTTTTTTTTTTTCCAGTGTTAAATGTTAGCATAAATGTTTTCAGATTAGCAACGTCATATGTTTTTTTTTCTAATATGCAAAGTATAATTTGGAGCAAAAACGCAAGTATCCTCACTCAGCGAAAATTCTCTATACATCACTTGGCTTTTATAAAAGGTTTGACAAAAATATTTACATTCGTAAAGCGGAGAAACCTGTACAAAATTATGTAAGCTTTTTTGAGGGGAAGGGCAATATATGACCTACAAATTATCAGAATGATTTTTTCTCGTATTTATTTAAAAGAAAAATGATGCTCTTAGACTAAATACAACAATTTTCAAAATTTTTCTTTTAAAACTCAAGGAATGGAATGCCAAAATAGCTTCCATGAACAGCTCATTAATATTAAAATATTATGATGTTTTTGACAATATAATTAAATTGCTGATACAAAGTGCCCTTTTTGCAATAAATTCGCAATAATTAAAGTTCCAAACACGGAAAAATACTTTCATGATTACAACTGTCAATATAATTATACATTTGAACAATTATAAGATGCTATTCGATGAATGATTGATGACAGCGAATTGCAGATGACTTGCAGTTAATATTGAGGTTATATATATCCAATCCACAAATCCTATACAGAAGAAAAATATTCCTTTTTAATATTAGGCAAAATTCAGCCTTCGGTTTTATAATAGAATAATAATTGGCAGAATCTCCGGTTAGAACAGAATCCAGAGCAGCAGCCTTCGAAATGTGTATACTTTTTGCATAAAACTATTGTCTATTTGAGTTTGAATTTTACGTCCTTTTGTAAAACGCAAATTGGTATATAAATGCAAAAAATTTAGGCAGAAGAGTTATAGACACATGTTTATTATTTCCATCTGGATTCCGTAATATTATTCTCCTATTAGTTATTATGACTGGCAATTGAGAATTAAACAATTACTGAAAAATACACTGATTTTAAAGGAAATTTTGATTTATGTGATTACGACAAAGCCTCGAGAGCTATCTTCTTAAGGGAGGGTACGCCTTCGTGGAGGACATTCTAAGGGAAACTGACTCGTATACACGCTACACGTGGGAAAACTACGAAAACGCCCATGCAGCCAGCTCGTCTGCGGGATTCGAACCTCGGACTGAACTACCAGTGTTCAGCGACTTACTGAAAAAAGTACTACTGAAATTCCCTCAAACTTGAATATAAATAAAAAAAGTAGATGGGTTTTATATTTTAATTTATTTATTGACCTATTTATTTATATTTATATTTATATTTATATTTATTCATTTTCAACAGTTAATCCAGGACAAAACTCCTTTTCAGTTCAATTTCAGAGAGTGAGTCTTAAGTACGAAATATCTAACGAAATATGCAAATGAAGGCGATGTTTTTCGAATAATTGATAAATATATGCATAAATAATTCTTTCTGCGCAGCAGTTACAATATATGATTTCACTCGTTTTTGAAAAAATCCTAATGTTTCTACAGTAGCACCCGAACTAAAAAAGGTGGTGGATGACGATTCTTCACCACCAGGACTTGGCGCCAGGACACCAGGACCCAGTCGCCTTTAAAAGGGGGAGTATATAAGGTATTTCTCCCGCCTTCTTATTCGTGGTGTAATCGTCAGCACACTCGGCGCGTATTCGCGAGGTCCGAGGTTCGAGTCCGATTACACCTCGAATAAGAAGGCTGACAATTACACCACGAATAAGAAGGCGGGAGAAATACCTTATATACTCCCCCTTTTAAAGGCGACTGGGGATTAGGGGATCCAATCGCCAAGTCCTGGTGGTGAAGAATCATCATCCACCACCTTTTTTAGTTCGGATGCTACTGTAGGAACATTAGGATTTTTTTAAGCAGGAGAGATGAAAAATGAGCAATGCCCTCACCGGGACTCGAACCTCGGACCTTTCGAATACGTGTACTGACCATTACACCACGAAGGCATGCTAAGAAGCGGGAGAAATATCTTATAACAGAATGGTAAAAAAAAAATCAACTGCTTATTATTTCAAGATGATAAAATCCGCAACTTTTAATTGGAAAACCGAATCTGTAGAACAAGTATGAACTTGTGTTTAATATAATTCATCTGAACAAAATATTAAATTGTTTAGCAAGATTTTAGAATAATAAATCAAATACCGTAAAAATACCCTTTTTACTTTCATGTACGAAGTAAAGGAAGTATTGTAATCCCGAAAAATTTAGGGTACCATATTTCAACGAAAATATCTATTTTGACCGCTATCGATTGCAATTTAACGATGTTTTGGCTTGACATCTATACGCAAGGACAAAATAAAGGACCTTTTTCCCCAAAACGAATTATAAAATTGATTTAAAATGGATTCAGAAGAGATTTCTTTATGTTGTCCGTACGTAGGTACGTATGTATGTATGTATCTCGCATAACTCAAAAACGAGTAGCTTCAAAGCGTTGAAATTTTGTAAATAGAACTGCTATAATATATAGTTGTGCACCTCACTTTTTGGTTGCAATCTGTCGCACCAAAAGTATATAAATCTATATATATGTAATATTTGCAGTAGATCAGCATTGGAAATGATGAAGTTTAGCAATCTGGTCACATCAAAATCCGGGTGTGGTCATTGCGGAGTGGGAAGGCATCCAAATTGAAGACACAGAAGAATTTAAAATTTAAAACTCCATATCTTTATTTATTTAAAATAGCAGATCATTATTCTTTCAGATTCTCCAAAAACTACATATCCAGTAATGATTTAACTTAAAATAAGGTTAAAGTTAAGCTTTCGACTTCGTAACTATTTTAACAAAGGAAAGAAGAAGCGACAGAGCAGCGCAAGGTCTTATTGCAGCGATGGCAGGGACCGGTCTCATGAAAAATGGTGCGAACTTTTCATTTATAGCAACGGTTACGTAACATGCCAGAATGTTCTTGAAAGTAATCTAGGGGGAAGAGTCTGTTTGCGTAGAGCAAAGGCATCGTGTTTTTTATATTTTACATATATCACCCACTCCGTTACTCGGCTCGGTGAGCTCAGTTTTTTAATTCTTATATGTTAGTAAATTGCGCGTTTTTTGCTTTAAAGATGATTGAATTATGTTGTTCTTACTTCTGGTTAAGATTTTTATGCCTTTAGTTAACCTACATGCAATAATTGTACAATTATCAACAATTTAAAAGTTGTTTAAGTGCAGCTAAGCCTAATTTTTGTTTACCTTAGTAGCCATATTTGTTTACATTTGAAACTTAGCAGAATAGTGGATTTGCTGCCAATCCAAAGAAACTAAGCTTCGCAACAACAAAGACAACGTCTTCTTTTATTGTTGCGAATTAAATCATGCTTAATCCATTCTGGAATTAACATTTAAATTATTAAATTATCTCATATATTGACTCGGCATAGCGTCCATAAGAAATTAAGTTAGTTTTAACGCCTTCAGTGTCTTTTTGCTGAGACCAAAAGTAAACTTTAAGTTTTGTGCACCGAAAATTTTGTCTTCTTGCCCGCAGGCCGAATTGCAGGTTTTTGCGTAGAAACTCTAATTTTAATTGTAAAAGTTGTTCTTTAAATTGTTTTAACTGTTTTATATTTTTCAATTTATGTTTTATATTTTTCAATTTTTTATAAAAATTAAATTTTAGGTTTTGAGTATTTTTGCCTCGTTGCGAAGTGAGACCTGAATTAATTGAGTGAGAAATATATTTCTAATGAAATTCGAGGAAATAAGTTTAAATGAAATGTAGGAAAAACTGCGTATAATTTAATATTACGTACTAGGAAGTCATGTGGTGTACACAAGAGATTTTTTAAGTTTAAAAATACTGGGATACAACTGCTGTTACGCGTTCAAAGAACTTTAAATCAATGATATAATTCCCGAAAATTGCTGATTACTGCATCATTTACCATGTAACTAAATATTTTAATAATAATTATGAAATTAGATACGTTATTATAATGTTATCTAATATTTAAATTATCTTAGTTTATTCAGTATTTATATTATCATTAGTTTTATCTAAAGATCAAGCAGAATACTCATTGGAATTTTCTACCTACGAGACAATACAAACGGAACTGCCTATTCAAACACCGAAACGATACTGGGTCTTCGAATAGCTCGCTTTCCCAAGACATCTGCAAACGTGCATGTTCCAGAGTCACGTGACTCCCAAATTCATCACGAATGGATGGAATTCAGTCACGCATGGGCTACGACATGAATAATAAAAAGATAAAAAAAAAAAAAAAAAAAAAAAAGTGACCTTGATTAACTTCCGATCTCGCTTGGGGATCCAGAAGCTGTTTGTTTGCCAACACTACGATGGATGCGGCCAACATCCGTTGCTACAATCCCATCTGACAGTCCGACTGACAGCATGTTAAGTAATGTAACGAAGAGCATGCGATATTTATCTGCTCGTTCTTCAAATGACCTTCCACGTTATTATTTCAGCTGCACTTCTGAAATGAATACGGCATTCCTGGGAGAAAATTACAAAGTATTGCCAACCGGATTGAGCCAGCTTTCGAAGCGAGATGTTATTGAACCCATTTTTGCACAATTAGTTGCAAAAAAATTCCATGCCACTCTTTGGCTGAATGATAACTAATTTTTCTACTGCTTGTCGGAAACGTATAAATTTATTAACCATATTACTTTCTTTCGAGGTGGAGAAGAGCACTTAACCAATTGTAAGATAATAATTGATAATAGTAATCAGACAGTAACTTACTATAATGAATTCTAATATTGGTGCTAGATTTTGTAGGAGCTCTAGTAGGCGCAATTTTAGGATCGTTCACAAATAGGTTTGCCAAATCGATTTTCCCAGCTAGGCTGATGTGAAAAAACTTTCGATTGATTTTTCGATTGACCTGTCCTGAAGAAAACAGAAGTTGCTGCTTCTTCACTCTTGAGAAATATATTGCGAACGATATACAGTGGCTCACAGAAGTGTTCGTACAGTTGACCAGTTTCAGTGAAATATTGTTTTATTCATTAAAAAAAATTAATATTTTAGAATGAAATTTTTTTAATGATATCTGTAAATTTCTCTACGCATCTTAGCAAAACTACTTAAATTACTTACATGAATACTAAAACTTTAAAAAAAAAAATCAATAATAAAAAAGTAACAGAAAAGTTACTCCACAAAAGTCTTCGTAGGCTTCAAAGAAATGTGCACATATTAGTAAATATTGAAGTATTTCTATCATTTAGTATTTTGTAGTATATCCTGCAGTATTTATGATAGCTTTGAAACGTCTGTCTGGCATGAGGTTTTTTTTTTTTTTTTTTTTTTTGTGATATATGCAGCAATGTCCCCCCATTCTTCCATTATTACTGTTTTTAGTTCGGTTTTTGTTTTTATGTTATGTCTTCGTACTCTAACCTCTAATTATTTCCAAATGTGTTCTGTTGGGTTTTAACCCGGTGACTGAGGAGGTGTTTTCAGAACTTGTGGACAATTATAGACACCCAAAAGGAGAACGTTGATGGTCATAAAATCGTTATTCTGATAAAAAAAAAAAAAAAAAAAAAAAAAGTTGTTGCCAGTACCCAAATTTTGGGCGGAAAATTTCAAACTATCTTTTAAAATATTTAAATAAAGAACGTGGTTCATTGTGCCGTTATTTAATCCTGATCCATTATTTAATCCTGATGTTGACAAGCACCCTCAGACCAAGGACACCCCCTTAGTTACTATTGCAACCAAGGTCTTGGTATTAAGCTCCTCATTTTCTTCTCTCCATGCAATTATACGCCCATCAGAACCAAAAATGTTAGATTTGCTTTCATCTGAAAATAAGACAATATTCCAGTACGCTTCGGGCTTATTTACCATTGATTTTGAGAAGAAAAGCCTCAGCTTTCTGTTCTTTGCAACTTTCAAAACATTTTCTTCGAGCAGAATTCTCATGTAATCCGGTTGATCTGAGTACTCGTCAAACAGTTTTAAATGAAATTGAAGTAGAAATTTTTCAGCAAATTCTGTAGAAATCTTTATAACACTCAAACATGGATTTTTCACAGATTTTCTAAATATAAGCCTCTGATCACGTTGAGTCACGTCGAATCGTCTTTGCCGGACAAACTCTCCATACTTTATTTTAGATCCGATTTGCTTCTTTAAAGCGTTTTATCACATACTGCACCGTAGAATGAGATAAATTCCCTAATTTAGAGATATCCCGAGTCGAATTTCCATCCTTATGATAAAAAATGATCAATTTTCGAATGCTGATCATTGTTTCCTTACGATTACGAGTCATTTTCAAACATTAAATAAAACATAACAAAGCAGAACCAGCAAAAAATAAAACCAAGCAATTTTTAAAGGTCATCAAAATGGAAAAATAAAAAAAAATGTGGCAGGCAATAATTTTATTTATGAAATTTTACGAAAATATATCGCTGTACGATCACTTTTGTGGCG
This sequence comes from Stegodyphus dumicola, assembly GCF_044657685.1. Classification (NCBI taxonomy): domain Eukaryota; kingdom Metazoa; phylum Arthropoda; class Arachnida; order Araneae; family Eresidae; genus Stegodyphus; species Stegodyphus dumicola. The sequence continues at coordinate 80,514,310 of NC_140768.1, read as the reverse complement.
TGTTTTATCTATGCTCCCTTACATTTTCAAATTTAGAAAAAGAAAATAAATCATTATTAAAAATTAAAAAAGTTTGGTTTTATTCAAAATCACGCGGAGATTATATGAAAAAGATATTTTATTTTATATTCTAATTCGATTCCGGGTTACAGCTCTTTTTCTGCAAATTCTTAAAGCGTGCGAACACTTTTGGGAGACACTCTATGAAAAAGGTACACAGCTTCATCTTCAATAATAAATTTCTTTAAACAACTACAAAAATTTTCATTTGTTATTCGTTAATAATTAAATAGTATCATAATAAGTCCTTGTTCCGCCGTTCGGCATTGTAATTTTTAAAATCTCTTTTTTTGGACATACGATTTTATATTTTGTATGCTGAATTTCTGGAGAATAATTCTTAAAACCAATACGACTATTATCACTGTCTAACTTAAAGCTGCGTTACAGTATTAAAATAGTATCTGAATATGAAGATCAGACTTCGGTTATTTTTAATTGTTGTGATTTTTTTATATTCGAAATTAAAAATTAAAAAATTACTTATTTCAGATTTTTACGGGCAGACTCTTTCTTAATCTTTACTTAATCCTACTTCTTAATCCTAACTTTTAATAGTAATTTGTTTGATATTGCAAGTTATTTGCCATAATTAGCTTTTACTGGCGATTTTACCTACTAAAAAAGATTCATATGAAGACTAAAAGTCCATTACATGCAAAGTGTTTTATGTCTTATTTTGGGAAAACAATTGAGCTGGGGGGGGACTATTATAATCCTCCAAAATATATCTTTGTAAATCTTTATTTTTAAAGCAGTTATGGTTAGAATGTCAAAATTCAAAATCCAGTTTTTCTTTCACCTTCGAAGTGTTTGGACGGGATTTATAATTATACAATCAAACCTTGAAATCAACATTTTATTTATTTATTTTATTTATATCTTATCCTTAGCAATGAATTCACTTTGTCAAGAATATTTTCTTTCTTGTAGCTTTAAAGTAAAGAATTTTCCTGTACTGTTGTTAGAATCTGTTTAGAAGTGCACTGCTGTGAATAAATGCTGTAAAAATTCTGGACTTTACTAAAATGAGAAAAATTGTTACATTCATCAAGATTTATAATTCAGTTTAACTCATTTAAGTAGGTAGAACAGTAGCCATCTAGATTTTGAGCTTTTAGTATAATGCTAGTATAAAAAAATCTGATGTGTACACCACATGACTTCCTTGCATGGAATATTAAATTATACGCATTTTTTCTTGCATTTCATTTAAACTTATTGGATTGAATTAAATCTACTTCGCCTACAGCGCATAAATCACAATAGAATAAATGAATTCTTTAAAATTCACTCTAGTATTTGTTTACCATAGCAACACTCTGGCGCAAGATTCACTTAACAGTATTATATTTCGTTCATATTATAACTCATAATGCACAAAATTTATATCATTTAAAGAATATAATTATCTAATCGTTGCCACATGTTCTATTCAAATACTATAATAAAGCTAGAATGATGTATAAAAGAAATTAAGCAAACAAAACAAAAAAGAAACAGTTTTTCATAGACGATTGAGTATTTCTCGTTCAATTAATTCAGTTCTCACTTCGCGAGAAGGCAAAAATACATAAAAACTCAAAACATCTATATTAAAAATTACGAAGTAAATCTTAAACACTTATTTCCTCGAAAAATTCCAGAAAGGATTAAGCATGATTTAATTGGCAATAATAAATAAAGGCGTTATCTTTGTTGTCGGGAAGCTAAGTGTCTCTAGATTGGCAACAAATCCACTAGTCTGCTGTTTCAAATGTAAACAATCAATGGCCGCCGTCACAAAAAAGGCTTAGTGGCACTTAAACAACTTTAAAATTGTTGATAATTCTAAAAATATTGCACACAGATTTACTAAAGGCATAAAAACCTTAACCGGAAGATAAAAACAACATAATTCAATCATTTTTAAAGCAAAAAATGTACAATTTACAAACATATAAGAGTAAAGAAACTGAGATCACTGAGACGGGTAACAGAGTGGATATATATATAAATATATTTATATACGTTTGGTGCGGCCGATTGCAACCAAAATACGAGGTGCACATCTACATGTTATAGCAGTCCTATATACAAAATTTCAACATTCTGATGCTACTCGTTTTTGAGTTATGCGAGATACGTACCTACGTATGCACGTACGTACATACGTTCGTACAGACGCCACGAAAAATTCTCTCCAGAATTGATTTTAAAGCAGTTTTATAATCTTTTTTGGAGGAAACGAGTCTTTTATTCTGTCCTTACGTACAGATATCACGCAAAAACATCGTTAAATTGCATTCGATAGTGGTCAAAATGAATATTTTCGTTGAAATATGCTGCCTGAAACTTTTCGCGATTACAATACTTCCTTTTTACTTCGTACAAGGAAGTAAAAAGTATTAAAATTTGTTTAGCGTTTTTGCTATTGTTACGAAATGTACAAGCGCGGTAAGATAGCTTCCCCGCAAAGCAGTTTTAGAGTTGCCATAAAATGGCAAGGGAAGACAGGGTTGCCACATTTGGCGAGAAATCGCTTATTTGGCGATTAAATTGGCGATATCCCATGGACGGATGGAGAACCTTCTGAAACGAATTTAGCACAGAATGTTCTCGAACACAAGCCGAAAGCTATAGGAAGCCGACTGGTCACCAGTCGGTTAGTGTCTCAGAGAATGTGCCTCGTCGAGAGGACGAGTGAGAGTGCCTCGTCTAGAGTGCGAGTTAGTTATTATTATTATTATACACCAGAGAACAGGGGCTCCGTTGCCTTGCAGTCTAGCAAACTGCCTTACACGGATTAAAGCCTCTGCCTCCGGAAGCTATCTACTACCCGCTGCACCACAACCGGGGTGGGTGGCAGGTCAGACGGCAATTACTGAGTCTTAAAACAAAGAGATACATGGGCAAACAAGGCCAGTGTGCAACAGAGGTTTCAATACAGAGTCTGGATTTACAATTTTTTCTTGTAATACATATGTCATACATTTATCACAGCTTATTTACAATCAGTCCTTTGCGACATACTTCAGCCATTAATATTGATTTCAGACATGCAATTTTACTCAGTTCTATAAAAATTCCTGTGATCAGAGTTACAATTACTGTTTTCAGAAAAAAAAAAAAAAAAATAGTTTGCATAAGCATACATTTTAGATATACAATTATAAGACATTTCTTATTCAGACAATTATATACAATTTAACATTAGAGTTTTAGGGATACAATGAAAACATTGGTACACCAGTCAATTTTAAGACAAATCTTTTTTTAAATTGACTGGTGTACCAATGTTTTAACTAGTGTACTGGTGTACCAATGTGCGAGTTAGTTAGTATCGAGTTGGTGTCTTGTCTAGCGAGTCAATTCCTGCGGAGTCGATCGAGTTGACAGCCGGGCAGCGAGTGCCGAGTGGGTCGTCTAATTCACCGAAGGAGTCTCTTAGTGTATCGCGGCTAGTGCATCGTCGATAGAGCGTGTTGAGCTCCGGGAACGACTGAACAGAAGAGTCGGGAGCCGTGCTCTGTGTGTCGTCGAGTGCATCGCGAGTTGTAGCGTGGAGAGCCTCGAGAGTACGTGGAGTTCCGAGAACGACCGAGTACAGTCAGAAGCTGTACTCTGGTGCTTTGCAATGAAGCTGTCTCCACCGTGATAGCCTGACAATGTGAAGGCTGTGCCGCTGATTGTTCCAGCGAGTTTATAGTAGATCTTCGACGACTGTAAACATGTGTTTTCGAACTGTCCTGACAATACTGGCAAATAAAGTGTGTTTCGATACTTCATCAAATGTCGTCGTTGTGTCATCGCTATTCACTCCAAATCTGCGGACCCCGTACGAACGTGAAGGAAGAAAATAACGTAAAACTATATTTTATATTGTTCTTTGACAAGCCTTTCATAAAATATTGCCTTTTGCCTAATAATGATAAATGTATTTCACGCAATGCTTTTTTTTTCTTTTAATTTTATTAACCTTCAGCCTTAATAATTATAATGATTTTTTAAGACACTGAAAAATGACAGCAGAGTTTTCGTATAATAAATACTAAGTGGAAGAAAATGTCATGACTGGATTCATGTGAGCAATTTACTCAAAGAGTTAATATATTTCATTTTTTCTCGGAAGATAAAAATAAAGTAAACCCTTGCGGAACGCGATTTAGCGTATATGCGATAACTTAATTGCGTCAATTTAATTTGTCCAACGCGAGAATTTCAATTTATTCGCGATACCCTGCAGAGCTTCGGCTGCGTTACGATAGCCCTCTTTCATGGCTCGTTTGCAAATTCATTCATTAAAGAAATCAAATATTGCTTAGAACAACACAACCAGAGCTTTAATGTTCTCTTAATTCTGGATAATGTTCCGGGACACGATGCTGAAATTCTAACAATACTGCATCCAAACGCAGAGGTTTTAATCTTTTCCCTAAACACCATTTCCTTAATCTAGTCAATGGATCAAGGAATCATGAAAACGTTCAAAGCCTATTATGTAAGGCATGTTTACATACATCTCTGCAAATAAAGCACTAGAGACTAGACGATGAATTACAATACTCACTAATGGGATTTTAGAAGCAATTCAGCGTAAGACACTTCATGGAAATGATTAGTGATCGCATGGGAACAAGTGAATTCATCAACAATGAATGCTTGCTGGCATCACTACTGGTCACAAGTTGTCAAAAATTTTTAAGGATTTCATCGCCTGAAAATGTAGCCAAAGAAATCGTACAAACTGCAAAAGCAATAGGTGGCGAAAGATTTTCGGATATGGAAGAAGGATAAATCAAAGAATTGATCGACAATGATCGCGAAATGATAAATGAAGAATTGGATGATCGTATAACATCAACAGACACTCAAAGCAGCGATAGTAAAGAAGATAGGGACTTGATCTAACTTGAGCAAGTTAAAGACATTCTTAATTTACCCAAACCCGAGTACAGAAACATTTACGAGAAACATTACGTAGAAGCAACTGACAGGTGTTTCAAATGGAGTGAGGAAAATCAGCAGCGAAGAAATTATTAAAGATTGATTGGCCTTAGGGTTTTTAAAAATTTCTGAAACTTTTGAAAGATTAAAATAAAGTTCACCCGATTTTTATTTAAAATTCCATTGCTCTTTTTTTAACGTGATTTATTTTGATCTAAGACGGCTGAAGTGGCACTATTTTAAAACATTTCTCATCTTAATTTAATTTTTAAAAATAATCTAAAAAAATATTTCTACAGGCCAACTTGCTCAAAATAATTTTCACCACGTAATAATGAAAAATAAAATAAAGAATAAGCAAATTAATTAATATAAGTTTGAAGCTCGAGTTAATTAATATTAATTTTGAGCCCACAAATAATTAATATTAATTTAAAGAGATGAATTTGCAATTAGCAAATTAATTTGAAGAACCGCTAGCATAGCTAATATATAACTTAAGTCAGTGGAAAATAAACAGTTATGAACTTGTTTATTATTTCAAATTATGAAACAGACATCTTTCAGATTTACATTTTAGGTGACAATATTGATTATAAATGTGAAATAACTGAAATTTTCATTCTCTGATTAAAGCAGTGATTCTTCGTAAACAAAAATTAGCCTATTAAAAGGAAGAAATAAATAAGCAAATTAAAAAAGAAAAATAAATTTTTTAAAGTATTTAAAAATTTATAAAAAATCATATGGTCAAAATATCAAAAAGATTTCACCCCCCTCCTAACATTTCTCTTAATATAATATGTTCCATCTTGGAAAACGGCTGTATATTCTAATTTGCATTTACTTAAAAAATTCGGCTAAATCGCAGAATAGGCTGCATCAGTCGATGCTGCGTTTACTTCTCTTATGCTTGGACACGCCTTTTTATGACGTAATATTGGTTACGCCTCTTCTTAAAAGCAAGTTATAAGTATGCTATAGCTTCGTATTTAAAGAAAACTTAAATTATATTTTAACTGAGTTGAAATGGTAGGTTTATAATGTTCTGCGCGAGATTTTTTAAATTATAAATCTACTTTTGTGTGTTGTGTGGTAGTGTTAGCATTTAATGCAACGAATTATCTCTCACAAATGTATTATTAAGATACCAAACGATCCTTAGCAAACGATTAAAAATATTGAATGCATGAATTAAAAATTATAACCGTAACTTCTGAAAATACAGAAAAGCATTCTTTTGCTTAAAGAATGTTTTGGTTATTGATGAGTGTGTCTAAATCGGTGCTTACTGCAGAATGGACGAGTATCTGAATCTGGATTTTTTTAATCAGTTGGAGCGAAGAGGCAAAAAGAGCGCTATTGAGTGGTGTATGGAGAAAAGTTTGATTGCAATATCGTATAAGTGCCAATTTGTGGAACAAATATGAAACTAGTAGAGAGACGGTTTTGAGACGTATAGACGATTTTGAGTGGTGCACAATGCCGAGTTTGGGATGTTTTTTTTTTAAGTGAAAATAGATCGATGTGCACATGGGCAAAGCCAGTGTGGTGCGCAATGTCGAGGTTGTGCAATTCTGGGATGTTTTTTTTTTTTTTTTTTTTTTTTTTTTTTAAGTGAAAATAGATCGATGTGCACATGGTCAAAGTCAATGTGTTGCGCAATGCTGAGTTTGAGCAATTCTCTGATTTTTCTTTAAGTGAAAATAGATGGATGAACACATGGACACCGAGTTTGTGGAATTCTTTGATGTTTTTCGAGCGAATACTGATCGTTGTGTAGAAGAGAAAACGAGGTTGTGTGTAATGCCGAGCAGTAATGTAACTTTATTTATGTGCAATGTTTAACATATCGTTGGTGTATTTTAAATTTGTATTGTTGTTTTAATTGTGAATTATATTTAAGACGTCATTTTTCATTTAAATTGTATTTTTAATTTTTTTGGCTTTGATATGTTTATAACGCTTTCCGACTTACAACATATATCGATAGCCCGACGATCTACTCAACAGTAGCAAAATTGTTAACTTTAACTCTTGAAGTAACGTTTACCTCATATTTTAATACGTAGTGTTTGGTATCGTAATTGCACTTGATAATATGAGTTTATTATTATATGTGTGCGCGTGCGTATGTGAAGCATTGCTTAGTGTTCCAAGTTTGTAGTATTTATTTTATTATATTATTTTCTTTCATTCTGAGAAATTAGATTTTTTTATTTATTAATGCGTAGAATTCTAGCATGCCTACACAGAATATGGCGTGATTTAGGAATTTTAGAAACTGATATGAAAGCTGTGTAATGATGTTCATATGCAATAAAAATATTCTTCTTTTTTTATTAATGTAAAGTAATTTATAAAAATGATAAAATTGAAACGTTCCGCAATATAAATTTAAATTTAAAAAAAATATTTTATTTGTATAAATAAAAAAATTAATAAAAAAATAATAATAATTTAATAAAAATCTTTGAAAATATTGAAGCTCTACAAGTATTAGAGACTGCGACGTTGTTTATCGTTTTAATAATTGGTAGAATTCGCTCACTGTATCATGGTAATTTTAAATATAAACAATTTATTATACTTATTATCAGTAACGCCTAAGGTTAAATGTTATAAATGTAAATTAAAAGTAAAGAATTTGATATTAATTTACAATAATAAACAATTTATTATTGTTATTTTTAAGAGAACATAGAAAGTACACCTAGTGTAAATGCGAGACTGCATTGTGAAGTCATAAGCTTAGTCCCACCCATTTATGGACGTCACGCAGCTCCTCCTACTGAACTTTGTTGATGCAGCCTATTCTGCGCTTTTACCAAAAATTCTCTTGCATTATACTTAATTAGCAGTTTCGGTGTTTTGTCGAAAATATCTGGAAGTCGCAAGGCCCTAGCAATCTGAAATTTTTGGAGGTGAGTAGCATAAAATCCATATGCGTTCGCTGAATAAGGTTTGAAGTTTGAAATCAAAAATCGTAAATTCATTAACTCTAGGAAGTTGAAACTTTTCTAGTGATATGATCCCAATTGATCGAATGCTTTCCTATTAATAAATCATTTCTATAAATTTGAATTATAGTTTCTTTTTAATGATTTTGAAGATCATTGCACAAGCTTTAAAATCCATAAACGCAGCTGGAAGAAATTGCAGAAAAGAATTATTTTTGTTGCAATTGTTAGTGTCTACGGTTAACATGAGATTAGCTGCGACAGAGGAAACCAATTCTTGCCGCAAAGTTGTTTCAGAATACTTAATCTGTATTGTTTTTGAACAATTGGCATTGTTCCAAGAAATTAAGCGAATCCATTGTGCTGAATTTTTATTGTTTCCAGCAGATTATCAATTTATTACAATTATTTTTAACAGAACTAAATTATGAGTAGAAAACTAGTTTTATAAACTGGTAGTAAAAGGCAAAAGCTTCTGTTTCAAACTTAATTTTCCCTAAAAGCCAGTTGCTAGGATGAAAAAAAGAAAGAAAAGTTTTCAAAACTGGGAAATGCCAAAATAAATAAATAAATAAATAAAAAATAAAAAAAAATAAAAAAGATGAAAAAGCGGAAGGAACGGCAACTGTACAGTTTTTAGAAGACTGCAGTAATAATGAACAGACATTTTCCCAAGGAGGAGGAGTCAGTCGGCGGTTTTAATAAGGTTACCGAAATAAGGGATAAAACACCTTACATGGAGCCCTCACGTTAAAAGAGATATGAACAAATTAAATAAATTAATTAAAAAGAAAATAGATGAGCATAAGAGAGATGTATGGGAGGAAAAAATTCAGAATCTTAGTCCGAATGATGGCACCCTCTGGACGTTCATGCGTAACTTGAAAAGGCAGCGTACATGCAATAAGCCGATTTATACTGAAAACTCTGTTGCTCTCAATAATAAAGACAAATCGACGGTCCTTGCGGACCATTTAGAAGAGCAGTTCAGACCTAACATGACGCCCATGGACATTAATTTTGTAAATGAGGCATACTACTTTGTTAGGGATTGGCTTAATGCCCACACTGCTAAGAGGTACATGGCCACTGCTAACCCCAGTGAGATCAAAGAAATCACAAAGAAGCTTAAAGTCAAAAAGGCCCCTGGCATAGACGGTATTAATAATCACGCACTTAGAAATCTGCCCTGCAATGTTGTGACAAAATTCACGAGTATTATCAATGCGTGTCTTAGTCAATGCTATTTTCCCACAAAATGGAAAATCGCAAAAGTTACTTTATTGCCTAAGCCCGGCAAGGATAACACTAAGCCAGATGGGTACAGGCCCATTAGCTTGCTTCCGGGACTAGGAAAGGTCTTTGAGAGATTAATCTACAGCAGATTGAAACACTATATTGAATTACTGCCTCCGGAACAATTTGGTTTCCGGAGAAAGCTTTCAACAACGAAGCAGCTGGTTCGGCTCGTCGAGTTTTGTGGGGATGCGCTTCACAAGAAACAAAATGTCGCCTTACTCATGCTAGACGTGGCGAAGGCATTCGACCGCGTCTGGCATGAGGGGCTTATTTATAAACTTAAATCTCCCTATGGATAGAGAGCTGATTCAGCTAATTATGTCTTTCATCACTAATAGGAAATTCACTGTGGCTATTGGAAAGGACATCTCCAGTTTACGCACCATGAATGCAGGCGTCCCACAGGGGTCCATTTTAGGGCCCGTCCTGTATTTATTTTATGTTCATGACTTCCCTAGGGCTCACATTGGCAGAAATTACTTTCTTGGGTGCTATGCGGACGATACGGCATTAGCCGTAAAGTCCGCAAACGCACACCATGCAATCAAGAAATTACAGGAGCTTCTACCAGTGGTAGAAAAGTGGTGTACGACTTGGAGAATTGCTATTAATGCCAGCAAGTCGCAATTATTATTGATAAGGAGGAAAAATACACAGTTGACTATTAATAGCAAGCTCTTCTTATTCTCTGAAGAGATTCCTAGAGTTAGTAAGGTGAAATATTTAGGAGTAATGCTAAATGAAAGATTAAAATGGGGAGATCATATAACAGAGGTCAGAAGAAAAATTTTCACTATTGTAAATAGTCTCATCCCTATATTGGGTAATTATTCTAGCTTAGACCTCAGGAAGAAGAGGTTAGTTTATATCACGGCTATTAGGCCATTGATGACTTATGCGTCGCCGGCCTGGTGCACGGCTACCAAGGAGGATATAAAAAGACTTCAAATCATGCAAAACAAAGTCTTAAGGCTTATCACCCATGCTCACTTTTTTGTGAGCAATGCTACACTGCACTGTGACTTAAAACTGGACACTCTAGAAGAGCACCTGAATAAGATCAACAGGAAATTCTTCACGAAAGCTCTGAACTGTGACCATATGAGAAATTTTGATATCTTTACCTACGAAATATTGAATGAGGACGCCAAACTGCGCCCACTTGCGGCCCACCTTATCAGGGACCCGAACTTTCCCACCTAGTGCCCACCTGTAAATAATGTACCCAATGTGTTTATTAGCATTCTTAATTTTGTATCTTACTCATTTATTGTACTTCACATTCTACACTCATTTTATGACTCCCACTTAGTCACGCCTTTACCGGGCCGGTTACTTGCTAGTGAGCTCTTGCGTTGCTGGTCTTCCTATTCTTTATCCGTCTTTCTCCTCCTTACTGCGGACATTATGTGAAGATAGTTCTATGTTATTGTGCCCATCCGGCATAAATTTGATTGAGCCAGATAAACTACTGATCTCAGTGGTGTTCTGGCTATAAGTTATCAGTCAGTCAGGGATAAAAAGGGAAAAGAAAGAAGATATCCCCTGCAGATGATACAGTTTCTAATAAAGCCCACGCAAACTGTACATATTAGAAGCACCTGTACCGCTCTGTTAAGTTTATCTTCATTAATTATGTTTCAATCATACATAGCCGTTAAAAACAGGAAAACATTTTTATTTACTTAAGAAGATTATACTAGGAAACTGTATGCAATAATGCGCCGAAGAAATGGGAAAATTTGTCCTTTATGCTGATTTCACATTTAAATATGAAATTAGAAATTAAAAAATAATAATTTAATTAGCATAAAACTAAAACGTGCGAGTTTCTATATATTATAAATACATATTTAAAATACCAAGCAGTGTATAATAACTTTATTTCCTAATTAATAAGCTGTTTAACGCTCATTTAATTCATTAGGGATATTATTGTATTTTTTTCACCACTCATAAATAAATAATGTTCCAGCTCATTACTTATCAGAACTGATTACAAAAATAGTTAAAGTTCTTAAGATTAACGGTGTTATACACAAGGAATAGGCACGTATAACTATTGAATGCAATTTTATGCTAACATTTAAGAACGTTACGTTATATAATTCATTAAGAAATTTTTAACATTTAATGATGCGACAGAATTTTACTAAATAAGTTTCATATATGTAAATTCTATAATTTCATTGATTCTTTACTCACATATTCTTAACTAAAATTCTTCGATCATTTCTCTTTCTGTCTGCCTCGCCTCTGATATTTTCTGTGATTTTTCTAAATGAAATTATTGATGACACTAATATTTTTACATTTATGTGGATTTTAAAATAATTTATTAAATAAAAATTTCTAAACGAAAGTATGTAATACATATCCTTTCGAAAGATGTTTTATTAACCATTTAAAATATTATTAAGAAGTATTAAAATTGTTTCTGAATGACTTCGCTTACTATATACAGTGTTAAGATAAATTAAAATCTTGCGACATCATGCAGTGGCTGATTTTCTTAGAACGAACAATTTGCCAGGCGATTAAATGAATAAACTAAGAATTTGGTAGTGTGATTCTAACATAACAACGTAAAGAAGCGAAAGATATGATAACTTATTACACTTACGACTTTATAACATTAAAAGAAAGTCATACAAATGCACATATCCGGGCAAATTAATTAGAAAAACTATTTAATAAATAAAGGAAAACTGATAGAAAAGAGAATTTCGCAATGCAAACTAAAAATAATCTGATGTCACTTGCTTGTCTGGCCTATTAAATTATGCATACTTTTCCTGAACTTATTTAAACCTCGAATTATTCTAACTTAATTAACAAATCCCTCAATGCAAGCTGAAAATGACATAAAAATTTTTAAATTTTGAAATTAAATGTCCCGGTCAATTTTTGCTGTACGGGAGTCAAACTTATTATAAATCTATTTTTTCATAACGATGATAAAACTTTCCCTAATATAAGTATAGGAACAAGGAGACTGCATTAAAAGTTAGATTTCATTATTTGTCGAAAATAATATTAAAAAAATGGACATTGTCAAAACATGAATATTTTAGCCATTGAAAACACTTCCGTATTTCGAGGTATATGACTATGCGCAAAGATTGCGAAAATAAAGGCCGGGTAAGGAGGTGGATATATTGTTACATTATTTTCTGACACCAGCTGTTACGTTATTTTCTTCCTTCACGTTCGTGTGGATTTGGAGTAAATAACGACGACAGCACTTGATGGAATATCGAAACGCACTTTTTTTAGCCAATATTAATCAGGACAACTCCAAAGTCACTTTTTACAGTCGTCGAAGATCTACTATAAACACTCTGGAACAATAAGCGACACAGCCTTCAGGTTATCAGGCTATAACGGTAAAAACAGCTTCACTGCAAAGCACCAGAGTACAGCTCCCGACTCTGCTTGGTCGTTCTCGGAACTCCACGTACTCTCGAGACTCTCCACACTACAACTCGCGATGCACTCGACGACACACAGAGCACAGCTCCCGACTCTTCGGTTCAGTCGTTCCCGGAGCTTAACACACTCTCTCGACATTGCACTAACCGCGATACACTAAAGACTCTCTCGATACACTCGACGACCAACTCGGCGCTAGACTTCGAGACACTCGCTCAATGACTGACTATCGCTAGACGAGTCACTTTCACTACCTGACTGCGGAACAGCAGGGTTTATATAGCTTTCGGCTTGTGTTCGAGAATATTCTGGCTAAACCGGTAAGAATTCGTTCCAGAAGGTTCTCCATCCGTCCATGGCATATCGACAATTTTGTCGCCAAACGGGCGATTTCTCACCAAATGTGGCAACACTACCTTCCTTGCTATTTTATGGCAACCCTAAAACTGCTTTGCGGGGAAGCCATCTTACCGCGCCTGTACATTTCGCAACAATATATATACATACATGTGTTTGGTGCTGCCGATTACAATAAAAAAGAGAGATGCGTAATTAGATATCATAACAGTAGATTAATTAGATGTTATAATCCCATATACAAAATTTCAACGTTATACGGCTAATCGTTTTTGAGTTACGCGAAATACCTAGATACAGACGTCACGAAAAAAAATCCCTTTTGAATTCCTTTTAAATCCTTTTTAAAATCCGTGTTGGAAAAACGAGTCCTCTGTTTTTACGTAAAGACGCCACACAAAATTTCATGCAAATTGATTCGGGAATGGTCAAAATGGACATTTCTGTTGAAATATGATACCCGAAATTTTTCGCGATCACTATACTTCCTCTGCTTCGCACAAGTAAGTAAACATTCAGAAACTTGAAAGCAACTTTATTTTTGGTAATATTGCTTATGTAATTTATTTTGGAATTCGAATTCGCCTATCTTATAAGTTTCGGCGTAATTAAACTGAACTACAGTAAAAAGAATAATTAATCAGCTCTGAGTTAATTTATAATAAATGTGTTAATATTTAGCCATTCCTGCCTTTCTGAATAGAATTCATATTTTCTAAAGCGAAATTTTAAAGCCATCTTAATATAATTGGTGTAAACAAACTAAAGAGACACCACATCGACAAAGATGACAAAGACTCGCACTGATGATGAATGTTATTAATTCGAGAATTAAAAACTGAACTAAGGCTGGAACTATAAATAGAACCTGAACTATAGATTGTATAATGAATTTTATTAGGAGAGAAAATAACGTGGAATTTGAATTTATGAAGCATCTAAATAATTTCTCTTTCTCATTTATTAAAAAGTCTATTAAAAAGGGAAAATGAGATTACAGGAAGATTATTATGTTTGCTTTTGACAGGAGAATGTTGTTTATTATGATAAGAATTATTTTCCTAAAAGATTTTTCACAACATTAGAAGAAAATCCTCGGATAACAGCAACTGCTTTCAAATAATTGACTTCCTGAATACCTGAATATAAGAAGATTTAGAAGAAAGAAGTCTTTTTTTTTTTTTTTTTTTTTTTTTTTTTTGCTTAACAGGATGACAGATTTGGTCCGAAATGTAAAGAAAACGGGGGTATGCAAGGAGAAAAAGGCTTTTTCTAAAAATTATTAACACTGAAATTAAACTTTTTTAAATAATTTTTCAATTCGGGAATAATAATTATTTTGGAAAATGGAGTAATTTTTAGTACAGAGAAACTTTAGTCTGAGAGATTAATCTTTGTGTTCAATATGGGAGAAACAAACCTTTCGAAATTCTCAGTTTTAAAACTGGCTTCAAGCTACTTTAATGTTCTTGCAATCGAAACATTTGTAGAATTTGGATTTAATGTCAAAGGCGATTATAATTGAATCCTGGAGAAAACTATTATTAAGCTTGTCAATGATTTTTTTTTACAGTCAAATGTCAGTCTAAGTGAAATTATTTTTTTTACAGTATAAATATCATTATCGGATAAATCTCTTGTTACTATTTGGCCATTGAATATTGAAACAATACCTAAATTAAAGGGGAAAGGATTTATTTTTTATTTATTTTATTTTATTTTATTTTATTTTATTTTTTTTTTCAAATTAAGCCCGAAAAAATTTTAATTTTGGCAAAGCAACGCTTAGCAAAGTCGGCAATTAACAGAATTAGACACTTTTTTCAATCAGTTGATGAGTAAAGTGAGATAATTTAACATTCTCAATTGAACTCCTAATTTCAGCTTTACAGATATAACAAACTGAAGAAGTTTTAGGCACAGAACAATTCATTTTAAGTCTTTTTGCGACTCCAATAGTGTGTGTATTTGATGTTGAAAACTCTACGGGTCTACAGCCTACTATTTACGCTTTTCGTATCGCCACTGCATTATGCTACCAAAAAGCAAACTAATCATTTAATCATTCATGTTAGTGTGTGTCCTGCGGGTTCACAAACTGTTGCCATTACACGCAGTGTGAAATTCTTAATTTTTCTATTAAATTATAATAGTATACTGCTTATCGCAACGTGGAAGATTTGAAAATAATGTGCGGACTTTTTAGCAACATTAGTATAATTTATCTCGTTAATATAATTAATGATAAATTGTGTATTTATTAATAAATGCTGTGTATTTTGTACCCATTTTACGATATTTTTATTTATGTATCTATTTATTTATTTAAATTTTATTTGATATTTTTTTAGTTTTAAATTTAAAAATATATATAAATTAATGTGAAATTTGCGGAAAGCCTTTCCCCATTCTTTTTTTGGTGGTGTTTGTGTTGGAGATATAAAATTAGAATTGATTGATTTATCGTTGAACTAAATTTATGAGTAATCCACTGAATTCATGTCGTTAACGTCCTTAACGAAATCTTCCAAAAACTTTTAGATCTTTTAAGATCATTATGTTCTACATTTGACTACCATGCGTATGTCATCCATTCACTTTTATAAGTGTTACCGCCGCAAGTCTGTCTTCCATGCGGCATTACACAAAATATTGCTTTTAAAAAACGTGAGAATACCTGTACGACTACGAAAGAACTAATATTTCTGAGAAACACGTTTACAGCTGGATTCCTCAAACCTTCTTCCCCGCCTACATCCGTAAGCTGCAACAGTTATTAAATTGCTCGTATGAAACCCATCTGAAAGAATGGTCGCATCAGACTGAAATGTTTGCCAGGAAAGATACGCTGTCTACTTGAAATGATTGTCACCTGTCACTTAGCATGATACAGAAATTTTGGGAAAAGGTGGCAATAAATTTTATTTTTCAGAATGTTGATCTTAGACACATACATTGAGAGTTACAAATTTCCTCAAAAATCAGTTAGATAATTTCATAAAAACACTTTCAACGCTGTGGAAAAGAATAGATATCAACAGGCCTAACAGTGATCGAGTGGTAAAGTCGCTGAACATGGGTAGTTCGACCCAGATTCAGGAACCCCAGTGAATACGCTGGCTGCGTGGGAGTTTTAGTGGTTCTCCCAAGTGTAATGTGATTACTAGCCAATTTCCCTTTTGAATTCCTCCAAAAGGGCATCCTTGCTGCCCGAATTTTGCATGCATTGGTATGAAACGTTTGGTACTTATTAAAATGTAATGGAAATTCACTAAATGGAAGTTTTGCTTTAAAGGATCATATAAAAAATTAAAGTCAACAAAAAAATCTTCTATCAGTGCTGAAACTGTTTTCATGAAATTCTTTTGCTCTATTTTGAGAAATTTTGTAATTCAATAGTATAATCTAGGATCGTTATTTAAGGATATAAAGCTTGTAGCCACTATATGTTGAACACTTCGTTGAAGATTTTCAGTGTTAGAGCTCAGAATGTTAACGAAAATGACAAAATGATTTTCATTCTATAATCTTCTAAATCAGTACGATTTGATGTTGTTTTAATGTCTGAAACTAGCTTTGAAATCGATTGTGTTGTTGCATTGTGCTGAAACGATTTACAATACAAATCTAATTAAATATACAGCTATGACTTTTATTACGAAGGTCACTCTGAAAGTTTTGAAATGCAACTAACTGGTACAAATTAAACCTAACAAATCTTAGGAGCGTTCAAAGTCATTCTTTCCCAACATCTGTGCACTTTTGGAGGTGAATTTTCTAAAAATTAAAGGCTTCAGGTCAACCATTTTCCTGGAATTGATGAAAAATCCCTTTAGTGTGTTTTTGTGTTCAAGAAATACAACTGTTAATGCAGCTGAACGAGTAGATTTAATATCATAATGAAGTATGAGTTCTCTAATTTTCCCCTCTCAAAGAATTTCTGGAAGTCACTTAAGGATGAACCAGTTAGCTGTAACCGTCATCTTCAGAGACCGATTTTTACTTTCCTTACCGTCAAAAAATGATATATACGTTTCATCTTTTTTTTTTTTTTTACTTATTACGTGCTCCGCCCTTATGCACTGCACGGAAAGGGAGGGATGCCTTGTGGAGGCCTTTTTAAGGGAAACTGTCTCGTATCCACGTTACACATGTGGAAAACCACGAAAACTGCCATGCAGCCAGCCCGTTCGCTGGATTCGAACATCGGACCGAACTACCAGTGTTCAGCAGCTTTTACTTCTCGGCCGCTAGTGGACCCACGTTTCATCTTTAGCTATGATTTTAGAAATTATGCGGTGTCCAGCATCATTAAGTAATTTTCGAATTTCTTTACTGATTGTGACATACTGCACTTTTCAGTGCTCTGTAATTTATGGGAGCCTTAGCGACAAACTACTTTTTTCGTATACAGTTTTTCATAAATAATTTTATATATAGCTATGGATCCAATGTTAAATTTCTTCTGCATCATTTTGGTACCGCCCAACCGATGTAGTGGGATTAATATGTTGACTATCGTACCGATGAGCTTGGACTCGAATCCCGAAGAAGGCAGGGATGTTTGTAAGCATATAATGTCTGTGTCGCAAGGGGGCACTCAAAATGCAGGGAGAGCGGAAAGCCTTCTCGAGAGGTCGCTGGTAGAGGCAGAGGGGTGGGAGACTCTCGGTACAACCAAGGTACAGCGATTATCATTGAATAACATTTTTCCTCATATCACCTGGGACATTTTTCTGACAAATATGTTCCCGAGAGATCTTAATCCAGGAGAGAATTTCAACCTTCATGAAATTTTGTGAATTCATCCGATTACAGTGGCACTAGATGGAGCTGCATTTCTATGTGCTAAACTGTAAATGTTGAAAGCATACTGCTTGATTTAGCCCCACTTTTAAATAATAGCGCGATAACGCTCTGGAATCATTTCCATTGCACTTTCTTTCAAAATTTATTCTACGATAGAAAAATTGAAATTTTTGCTACAAATTATCATCTGTGAACGTTAAAGTCAATTTTCACATGTTTTAGGTTTATTCACACATCTAACAAATAATTTTAGTGATTACTGTCTGTACCATCTCAAAAATTTTAGTGATCTACGCATTATGAATGATTTTTGTGTTATCACTTATCGATCATTTAAATATATCTAATTATCTGTCCCTAATTATCTTCCGAAACAGTTTTTCCTAAAACATACGAATATTTCTTTTTTTAATAGTTTGAGGATAGTACTGTGCAGTTTGTATGGAAATAATGTCATACATAATACTAACTGTATTTATTAATAATATGTGTGCTTTGTGTTGCGTTTTATAGCTGAAAGTGGAGTACTCTTCTTAGGCCAATAGCAAACTAGAAAATTCTCTCCCGAATACTTAGTTGGTGGGGTGGGGGATACTGAATGAGGAAAGGCTGAAACTTTGTCAAGTAGCTAACGTTTTAGTTCTGAGAGTAGCGTGAAGTACAGCTTGCGCAAGTTCAGTCGCATACATGTTTTGAAATAAAAATTAGGTGTGATTGTTTTTTAAGATATCAAACTCTTCACTGCTGGGTTCCATCAAACAACTGCGCAAGTCAATGCGAGTTTCCTTGTTGAAGTTCTTATTGAGTGGTGTTTATCTTTCAACCTAAAATGAAATAATGACCTCTAGCTATCAAACACATCAAAGGAAAAATGGTAAATATTTACAGTAATTTTAGCAATCGTACATGCATGTATTATTTCTTTATCTTCTACGACAACACGGCATTTTTTACAGTAGTAAGATATTGAGTACTTTATTTTTCCAGTATCGAAACGTTATTTTTGTTCATGAATACTTTCAGCAATGAAATTTACCATATTTAGGTATTTCTGAGAACCTTAGTATTTTGATACTTTTATTGTATGGGTTAATTCCACATATTCGCGTTTGCACATAAAATATGAAGGAGATCCTTAAAGGAGCCTACGCTTATGAATCTGTAGAATGTTCTGCTTTCAGAACAGACAGTATTATTTTGATCTTTCCAAGAAATTCTTTTAATTGCGGTCTTTAAAAAAACCACATTTTCTCCCAAAAAAGAATTATTTTATAATTCATTTACAGTAACAGAAGTTCTCGTTTCAGAATTACAAGTCTGACTTCAAGACTAAGAAAAAAGATTTGGTGAAGTCGTAAATCAGAAAAATAACTTTAATATGAAGTTTGGATGACTATTAATAGTCCACCGTTTCTGAAATTGACATCTATAAGCACTTATTTAGGTTCCATTGTTTGAGTTTAACCTCTCCCGTTTTCCCTCTAAACTCGCACATATCGTTAACATAATTATCTCTAGAATATCGTTAACATACATAAATGAGGCTATGAGAAATCTTGCTATACTGTGAATGAATATTTTAAAAATTAATGGTTAGACAAATTCTGGTTAGACTTTATACCGAGCAGGTTTACTGATTGATTCAAATTTTCCTGAGAATATCAGTGTGAACAAAACTAATTTGCTTAACGATCTCTATAAGCAAGCACAGTTATAGACTGGAATAAGGAACCCGTTCCTCGTGGCCTGCTGCTACCTAAAACCCTTATCACATCCAGCGATGGTCCCTGCTACATAGATGAGACTTTTCTGAGAAACGGGAGGATTCCTAGAAAAAAAAGGAGCCCCGCTGGAAATGAAGTACGCCCTAGCTAGGAAACGATGTACCGGCTAAGCAGGATTTTTTGAAACGTCGCCGAAAATATTTCGGCTGCAGCTTTGTCCCGCGTAGAGAACAACCAATCAGACGACAATTCTGCTTCTGAAGGATCACGTGATCCCAATCTGAGCAATAATCGATTACTGCTTGGCGTTCAAGTCTTTGTAGTATAGGAAAATGTTAACCTAGCTACGTGGGTTTCTTCGAATCGTGCGGGTTCTGAGAATTGTCCCTTTCAACGTCAGCCCCTCGTAGCAGAAATATAATGTGATAGGGTTTAACAGAACAAGAATATTTGCAAGACTTTTGTAAGCTCTTTGTTCATTAGCGGCTGAGTGGTTGTTGGTTGAGGGAAAGTAGCTGAAGACTGTAGTTCGACCTGAGCTCGATTCCAGACGAGTGGGCTGGCTGCATGGGCGTTTTCGTAATTTTCCCATGTGTAATGTAAATACCAAACAGTTTCCCTTAGAAATGCTTCCCGAAGGCTTCCCTTTTCTTAGGCAGATAGCCCTAACATAGTTTGCTGTAATAAAAGTAAACCAAACCAACATTGTAAGCTCTTTAACTGAGGTCCTTGGCTTTCCTCCGAGAAGAATAGCTATTTCTGTCAAAATTGTAATCGAAGTGAGGTTTGGAATGAATTTAAGTGCTGTGATTTTAAAGTCATACCATTTGAAGGAAGTGGTATGGCTTGAAGAAAGTCTTCAGTTTTAAACATCAAGTATTATGTATTCATTTAAAAAAAGATAAAATGACTCGAATATTCACATTCAAATTACTCAGTATCGAATTCCAAAAGCAGAACAAAAATCTGAAGGTTTCTTCACTGAGCTATAATACTGCTCATCGTTAATCCTCAATGAATTTGCGGACTTTCACCAATTCTTTTACAATTTTTTTTTTCAGCAGAAGGAGGCAAAGGAGAATAGGATTTTAAGAATTCTACGAAATTTAGAATGTTTCGTATGGCTTTTCAGTAAAAATTCTGTGTCTAACTGTTCTCAAATTTCGTGTTATTTCGAAGGATTTCAGTAGCAAATTCCAAGTAAATAACTTTTATGAAAACATTTCCAGCACATTATTTAGTGAATGATATTTTAATTTTTATTGGAATCACTTACAAATTTTTTTTAGTGTTAAATATAAAACACCATACGTTACCCCACTATGAAATAGTTATGCATATAGCAAAAAGATACTGCAAAATACAAAAGAAATGTGCTGAAATAAATTACAGAAGAGATACGTACTGATTCGAATAATCCATCCGCAGCTAATAGGTAAAATCGCTGAACATTAGTAGTCAACTGAATTTGAAATTCCGGCGAACGGGCTTGGTTCGTGCATGGGAGTGTTCATGAAGATCTTGAGAAACTTATCAAAAAACTACAGGGTACCCAAGAGAAGCAACTAGTTACGACTAAACTACCTTCTACTAGACTTCCCAAAGTTGCCATCCACGACGTACACCCAGCAGTTTCCCAGGCAGACATCGAAAAAGTATTAGGATCTGAATTTCACCTCAAGAAGAATTTAGCTAAAGTCCTCTACAGATTAAAAGACAAAGGAAATGGAGTCAAGTGGGTCCTGGAATGCACACCACCAGCCTATCATCAACTCATTTAGTCCCCAAAAATGTACCTCGGTTGGCGAGCACATCAAATCGCAGAATTTTATAACACTCGAAGATGTTACCGCTCCAGGAATTCGGGCACACCCAACAGAACTGTAAAAACAAGAAAAACAAGATCTATTGCGCGTTCTGTTCTAGCAGCCACAGCATTAAAGACTGCAACGCCCGCCAACCCACATGCATCAACTGTGCAGACT
Organism: Stegodyphus dumicola; assembly: GCF_044657685.1. Taxonomy (NCBI): domain Eukaryota; kingdom Metazoa; phylum Arthropoda; class Arachnida; order Araneae; family Eresidae; genus Stegodyphus; species Stegodyphus dumicola. The sequence continues at coordinate 80,492,758 of NC_140768.1, read as the reverse complement.
GGAACTATAGGAGTCACAATAAGACACTCTGCGCACATCCAGCCTACGACGTCACATGCCCTACATACGGAAGGTACATTGCACGAATCAAGCGTAGCACACAGTACGAATAATGGTACCCCTGACATCCCAAACAATATGGCAAGCAATACCACGCAGTCAAACGACACTGTAAAATGTATACAAATCAGCCTTCAAAGAGTACGAGCCGCCACTTCACAGCTTATCCAGCACACAATTACGCATGATGCCGACATACTTCTACTTCAAGAACCCTACACCAGAGAAGGGGAAGTTGCAAGTCTTCCAATTGGCTGGAAACTCTTTCAACAGAAATCCGTTCTCCAAAATCAAGCCCCAAGAGCAGCCATTGCATGTTGCAATCCCTCCTGGTCCCCCATAGTTATTAAACAAGAACGCGACATAGTTGCCATACTACTAGCCCTTCAAAACTTTCATCTCATCCTCATCTCTGTTTACTCACCACCTTCTGAAGATGTTGGGAATCTCAACACCAACGTCCTTGATGTCATGCAACGATATCCCTCAACTCCGATTCCTGTAGGTGGTGACTTTAATGCCCATAACAGTATATGGGGCTACGCGAATACTAGCGCAAAGGGCCGAGAATTGGAAGACTTTCTGTCTTGCCATGACCTCCACCTCCTCAACACTCCAGACGCTCCACCCACTTACGATAACTCCTACAATACTGGCTGGGCAGACCTCACTCTCTGCACGCACAACATCGCACCTGCAATTCAAGAATGGACAGTAAATGAAGAAGATAGTAACTCAGACCACAAGTACATACATTTCTCCATCAGCTGCGACACCACCCTTTCTGTTATTACCAGGTTTAAGCTCCCAGGCAATTAAATCCGGTACCTCACCTCCTTCTTCTCCACCATCTTACATAACGAAGAAAGAAAACTTCACAGCATTAACAGTCCAGCCGACATGGAATTATTCACCAACCAACTGGCGACACTGAAAGACATATGCCACAACATTCTGCCCACCCGGTCCGCGACGAAACTACAAGGAGTCTCGTGGTGAACCAAGGAGCTTCGCACACAGCGACAAAAATGCAGAGCTCTTAGACGTCGCATCCGCAACACTGCAGACAACAGCATTAGACAACAAATTTTGCTGGCATACAGGAAAGAGAGAGCCCTTTACAAAAACAATATTCTAACAGCCAAAATTACTAGTTGGAGAAACTATTGTACAGCTAATAATAACTCATATGGCATCGTCCACAAACTTACCACCGGCAAAGTCTTTCGCCCGGCACAGATCCATGTCCAGACTCCATCACTGGCCGATAATACCGACATAGGGGAACACACTGCCAGCACAATCCTGAGCACTATATTCCCTGATGACAACCCAGAAGAGGACACACCCTCACAGCGTATCATCCGCGAAAATGCAAGCACTCCCACCACCTCGTATGATATTCCCTTCAGCAGCAGTGAGGGGAATATCATACGTCAACACGTCTTCAAACTCCTCCCGCGCAAAAAGGCACCAGGCCCAGACGGCCTCGACTATGCTATCATCAAGGTGGCCTAAAATGCATGTCCATCATTCTTCAGCATCTTCTTCATCTACAAATTTTACCACAGGCCTTCAAACAAGGACAAGTAGTTCTCTTCTTAAAGAAAAATAAAAGCGCACAAGATCCGCGCTCTTATCGCCTTTTATCCGCAATGGGTAAGATTTATGAAAAATTACTTGTCCGACGGCTGTCCTATCACCTGCACGCGACCAACTTCCTCAGCTCAAGACAGTTCGAATTCCGACCACGTCTCTCCACCACACATGCTCTCTGTACTATCCGGGACACTATACAACGCAACAGAGCTACTGGATATCATATGGCCTTCATCTCCATCGACCTGCAGAGCGCATTCGACATCCTCTGGTGGCCTGCTATAAAACTAGCCCTCAGAATAGCACGCTGCCCAGCAAATATCTTTAACACCTTTAATAGCTATTTGGAAAACCGAAGCTTTTTAATTTCCAACGACAACGGCACAACCACCAAAAGCCAGGAGCGAGGATGCTCCCAGGGCTCCTGCGCCGGAGCGGTTCTCTGGAACCTAACTTTCAATTCTGTGCTGGAAGCTGACTGGCCACAGCATACTACAGTTGTTGCTTACGCAGACGACGTCGGAAGGAATTAGAAAGAAATGGGACTGCAACCGCGGATTGATTCCCCAGCTATTTCCAAAGCCATAACATCTCATCAACAGATATATGCGTCTGTGGAGCCCCAGGCAACCCAGACCACTATCTTTTCACCTGCCAGCTGACAAAAGATCATCACCTCCCATGTCCAACCATGAACAGAGATGCGTACCACCGCTTTATTATCACTCACAAGCCAGCCATAACCAAAATCTGCAAAGCTATCACTCAAATCGGGGCAATGGCCCAAGATATCTGCTCACCGCAATAGACCAAGACTCATCCAGCAACTCTTTAAACATGATCATCTTTTCGTCCCCTCTATCAACTATCCAACCTTTTCAAAAGCTTTTCACTCAGGGGCCACCCCCACAAGTTTTTAAACAAAAGCTCCCCACCACCAAGCCTTCAACTTTATGTGCACACGTCAATCTTCTTTAGAACTTACCTTACCGGTGTGCTAGCAGAGTACCAACTGTGTCAACTCAAAGTGCCTTCGAATGCCTACATCACCTTTCAAACTACTGCAATGCATGGTACCCGCACGTATACATCATGCACCAACTCCGACTATGCTTAAGCACTAGTGCACACATCAGTGAACATCAGTACCTACACCGTGATTTAGATAATTCTTTTAAACTGTTCACTATCATAGTAACTGTGCAACCATTGTGACTTTGTACTGAAATTACTGTGCCTAACATAGTGTCTGCGCTGTAGCGACTGTACCAACCTATAGCAATTGCGTTAAAACTTAGTGACTGTGCCTCCAAATTTAATGCTATTAGTACCACAGTGTACATTAAACTTTAGTGTAGCCTGAACTCTTGCAAATTTGAACTATAGTGCAGACTGTACTTTCAGCGAACTCTAACACTAACTCCTGGCACCATAACTCTACATCCGGTACTCTGTGTTTAAGTACTCACAGCACATTTACGACCACAAGGATACCAAGTGGGTTTTTTTTTTTTTAAGTATTTAAGGTTTTTACTCTTGTATTACTCTTGTTTTTACTCTTGTATCTTACATATGTGTCTCTCTTCATATTTATCTTAATATCAATTCATCCTTATGTTAGTATCTGTTAGTATTTGTTTGTTTTTGCTTGTACATGTATCTATTCTTGTATTTGTTTTGTATATTTTTATGTATCTGTGTTATTCCCACGGCCATGCACACCCGCAAAGTTATTGTCACGTAACCATTGTCAATCAATAATCCTCAGTCCCTGTTTGGCCATGTATTGATCTTTAGATCTGTATTATATACTCCCGAGGCAGCCTCACGGGGTCACAGGGAGTTGTTATTCCTAGATAGGGAAGGGCGTGGGACACATGCCTGTTTACCTATGTTAAACACCAGGCGTCCCCGTCCTCCGTCACCTGTCACCTGCCTACTGACTATTAACAGACTGCTACCTGCATTGTGTCTCTATAGTAGTTACAACTACTGAAATAGTATTTACAAGGACTGAAATATTTGTAGAAGTATTTACTGGAATATCTACAGTTTTTACAACAACTGCAAGTGATATAAGGTACTGTGCGCAGAGAGAACACCCTTACAAATCGTGTACAGAACTTATCAACAGTGTGCAGAGCTCAACACTGACTAATCACAGGCTAGTACTTGCATGTCCATGCTTCACTGAGCAGTGTAAAACAAATGTGTATCCGACTTTGCATTGTGTAACCATTCTGTAAGCATTGTGTCAACAAGCATCATGTATCTTTTACAATACTAATGTGCACTGTGTATTCTACAACATAGTGTTTCTCTTACAGTCATTGCCAGTACTGTATTACATAAACGCGTTATACAAACTATCTGCAATACATATGCACCCTATTCTGCACTGTATCTGCTGTATTTAAAGCATATAATTACTATGCAACTATCTACATTGCATGTGCATTACCTGTATAATATGCATTACCTGCAATACCTTACAACCTGCATTGTATTTGCAATACCTATGAAATCCAATAGCTTTGCGTAGAACTATTTAGCTTGGCATCAACACAAAACATAGCATGCATGATATTGTACCCTATAATTGTGCTGTATATATAGTTGTATAGTGTTTTATTTTATTTTATTCTATTCATATAACTGTACACAAAATAAATTCTAACATCTAATACTCTACAAGCATTGTGTATCTACTTTGCACTGTGTATTTGTTCTGTGAGCAATGTGTATATAAAGAGTATTGTGTAACTACTTTAATCCAATAAGCACTGTGCATCTAATATAGTATCAAGTAAGCGTCACGCATTCTATAACACAGTGTCTCCACTACAGTTATTGCCTGCATATCATATCTGTATTACTCAAGCTATCTGTATTATATCTGCACTGTATCTGACAAATACATAATGTATAATTCATCTATATCTATAAATATTGTGTATGGTAGTATAGTGTTTTATTCTGTGTTTTAATATGTTAGTATAATTGTGTTTGCATAATTGTACACCATAACTGTGTTGTATATAGTAGTATAGTGTCTTATTTCGTTTGTACAATTGTGCGCAGTATAATTTCTAATATCTAATACTTTACAAGCATAGTGTTTCTGTTTTTACATTGTGTATCAATTCTTTAAGCATTGTGTAGATAAAAAGCGCTGCATATCTATTCAAATTATATAAGTATTGTGTATCTGATATAATGTATTGCATAATGTATTCTACAACGTAAAGTTTCATCTGTAATTACTGCAATCTAATAACAAAATTTAATATTCTACAGTGTGTCTGCATGCTTTATGTATGCGCATTTTATATGTGACCTATATGTGTCTTTAGTGTAAATGTATAATATATATTAGCTTAATTATGTGTCATTATAATTATATGTTTTACTTGTGTACAAACTAGTATCTAATTTCTATTATTCTATAATGTGCTTACATGTTTTATATGTGTTATATATGTGCTTTTATATGTGTTTTACAAGTGTTTTGTATGAGTCTTTATATGTGCAAAAGTAAGTGTATGTGTTTGTATATGCTGTAATTAATGTTTAACAAACCAAGATGTAACAAATCATTCGCTTATCGATCAAAACTAATGTATTCTTAAGACGCTCCTGTAAAGCCATGTACAATTACGTAAAATTCTTCAATAAACTCCCGAGGTGGCCTCATGAGGCTCCTGGGAGTTGCTGTCACTAGATAGGGGACGGCGCGAAACATGCCTGTTTACCTTTGTTAAACATCAGGCGTCCCCGTCCTTCGTCACCTGTCACCTACCTAAGGGGAGGGATATCTTTGTGGAGGACTTTCTAAGGAAAACTTGGCTCGTACGTTACAGTTGGAGAAAGCCACGAAAACTCCCATGCAGGCAACCTGTTTTCGGCCTCTGGTGTTTACCATGAGTCATGTGACTAAGAAATCAGCTTTCCTTGAAATAGTCCCTGCACGATGTGCTTTAAAATTCATATAAGCCAATCTATTAAATCAAATAATATACCAGACACATATAAATAAATATGTTCAGAACGCGAAAACATATTTACATTGATTTATAACAATACGTAAGTTTTTGAATTCAACGTTCACAAACAATCTTGGACATAATCCGAACCAAAAAAGTATTTGCTTTCTCTTATTGGGAAATGAAATGCGCAAAAAAGCTCATTTAATAATTAAGTGGAATCAAATTTCCGTTGACAATCTTGACTTCTAAAGACAGTTCTACTTTCATCCATCATCTCTAGTGACAGTTCTGCGTTCCGCCATTAGTTCCAGTTGCCGTTTGAATTAATCTCACAAAGAAAAGGAAATTTTCATGTTAATTTGGTAGCTTCAAGCCTCAATCTCTAGAAGATATTCAACTCAAATATGCTTCGAAAGAGTTTTTCCAGTTAAAGCGTATTACTTGCGTCTTTCAGCTAAAAATAAATTAATTTTATAGTCCTGTCGGTTCTTTTGACAAACTGATAGTATCATAATATTTTAGATACCATATATCTTGTTGGGTTATCTCTCGACTGCTTATTTTTACACCGGTTTTCTTTCATCTATTTTACTCGTGAGCACTGAAGATAAAAACAATAAGGATACTTGAAATGTTAAAAGCTTGTACGTGTTGAGGTAGTCAAAATAATTCTTGATCAGAGAATTGGGAATTTATTATTGATTTCCTTTAGATTCCAGATTTTAGTATGCATATGCAGAGCTCTTAAAATCCTGGATCGGGAAGCCTTTGAAAGACTGAAAGCGATTGGCGGAAGAGGAAGATGTGCACAAGACCTTCCAGTATGATGTACAAGGATTGTTCTTGTGCACAAATGCTTTTGAATCAAAGCACTGCAGACAGATTTCTCAAAATGACGCAAATCTCAAAATTTTGTTCTCTGAATGTCAATACCACGGGATTATTTATTTTATTTTATTTTATTTTTTTTAATATTTTGTGCCTTTTTTTCGTATTTTAGGTAATGTTCCTATTCGCTATGGCAACCAAAACTTTTTGTCTTAATTAATTAAATCTAGGTTAAAATAAAACGTCGAATAACGTTTATTGGAGAACAAGAATCAGCGTACTATTTGTAAATTTTCCAGGACTAGTTTCGATTGTTTAAACACAAAATTATCTTCTTCAGCTCCCTAACCGCAAAAATACCTTAAGCAGCTGAAGAAGGTGGTTCTGTATTTAAACCATCGAAACTAGACCTGCAAAATTTATAAACATTACGCTGATTCTTGTTGTTTAACTTCTCCAATAATTTAATCTGTTTTAAGACTTTGAATCCTCATCAGTGAATAAGCGTTTAAAACTGTTGAATACTGGTAGTTTGACCAAAATTGGAACTCGGGGGAAAGGGCTAGTTGCAATGGCCACTTTTCGAGGTTTTTCCTATCTTTAATTTAAACATACGCCATTTTCCGTTAGAAAGTCCTCCTCGAATGATTCCTTAATTGTCTTAAGATCGCATCACACGTAGGATGAACAAATGTTTAGCGCAAGTTTTCTATTTGTCACATGATATAAAAACAGCCAGTCACGACGGATCACATTGTTTTTGCCCGTTTTGGGGGGAAAGTGGTTATCCATTATGAACACAGAGACAGCCAACAAATAACGTCATTCATTTTTTTAGTTCGATGTTGATTGAATGAAAACGTACAATCTACAACTTTTTTGAGGCAGGAAGGAAAAAATCGCTAGTTTTCCTTTCAGTGATAAAATCGATAAAAAAAAATTGTTTAAAGCAGTTATTCATCCGAAACAGACGGATACATGATAGCGCCCTTAGATAGATAGCCCTCGTATGCTTTGCCATATTCAAAATAATACAACCTACACTTACAACTTTGAATATTAGAATATTCTTGATATTCGAAGTGAAAAAAAAAAATCCTAAGAAATATGTGGATAAGAAGTTACCTCATCCATTTGGTTACAAACATAGAACTAAATAAAGGAAGGAAGCAGAATGAAGTTTGACGCTAGTTAAAAAGATATTTACGTGAAAGGAAGCGGAAATAAAAAAAAATCTCGAAGGTCGGCGAGGAAGTTAATTTCAGCTGCTTAGAGATCTAACCCACACTCTATTTGCAAACAGAAATGGGGTGTGGTTTTACGGACATTTAAATTGCGACAAACCACACCAGGACTATCAGTCTTGCGGAACTTTTCTGGAAGACCTTCAAACAGTTGTTTAAGGAATATATTGATAAACACATATAAGATAAAGAAAATGTGATAAGAAACAGAAATAAGCCAGCATGAATAAAAACTGTTCATTTACGTAGGAGCACACTACACCCAAAAAATGGCAGCTCATAAGAGTTGCAAATGCAACGGGGGGGGGAAGCGGGATTCGGGCTAACAAGAAGACAACAAACGTTCGCATCGGTTTTGATGCTTTGAAAAATAAACTAACTTTCAAAGTAAAGAACTAAGAATAATAATAAATAAAACTGCACAAACTTGCATTTTCGAATCATGATTTTCAAACAATTTTTGACACATTTCCGTTTCATGTTCTCCCTATTAATTTATTATGTACAACTCTACCATTGAGTACTATTGAACCGTGAAAGTTGGCTGAGGTTTCACTGTTTGAGTTGCGCCAATCGTTCCTGCGGAATTTGAAGGCTTGGTTTGGTTTGGATTTATTTAATTACGGCAAAGCATTCGAAGGCTATTTGCCTAAGGGAAGGGATGTTTTCGTGGAGAACTTTTAAGGAAAACTCGCTCGTATATATGATACACATGGGAAAACTAAGAACGCGCCCATGCAGTCACCTCATTTGCGGGGATTCGAACCCCGAATCGAACTAAACAGCGCCCAGCAATTTTATCGCTCGGCGGCTGGTGGGCCGAAATTCTGAAAGAATCTTTATTTAATAAACGATCATTAATCGACCCCTTTGTGTTTGCCCTTCCTAAAAAAGACTCGACGATTTCTACTATTTTGTTAGGCCCTCCGAATTCAGCCAAAGCTCTGCTTAGAAAACTGTGCGTACAAACTTCTCGCAAGTAATTGTTTCAGTCTATCTGTGTTTTGTTGGCCAGGTGCAACTGACCATATCGTATCTCTTAATACACACTTTCTTGGTGGTAAGATCCCATAACTTTGAAACTAAGCCAATGCTTTCTACAGAAAACAGATCCCAAATTTTATTCCCTCTCTTTTCCCTTTTTTCAAAATGTAAGAAAACAAAATACAGCAATAACAGTTAATTTTATATTTCTGTTTCTAAAAACAAAACGTGGCTTATCGAGATACAGTTAGGGTTACATCAAACGGTAAACGCAGGCGTTATGAGTGAGTGTGTTGTTACGTTACGTTTACCCATAAGTGGAGATATAAATCGAACGGCTTCGCTACAGTTTCACGGTCGATGGGATAATACGTAAATATCGAATTTGTTATAAATTTTATTATAAAAATGAAATTTAAAACTATTTTACTTTTTGGTAACCCCTCTAAAAAATTCTAAAGTGTTTTTTTTTTTTTTTTTTTAGTCCAAAGGGGCTTTGTCCCTAAGGGACCTTTATTTTAGTTTTGCGATTTTGCGTCGAATCACTCTGAATGTCCGTTTCACTTTTCAAACTGTTGCCACCAAAAATTATCGCCCTGTATTATATTTGAAGAAATTAAATAATGAAGAATCTGCATAAATGTATGTATATTTCTCGCATTATGATAAAACAACGGTACCTAGAACTATCGAGTTTTGAACGACGTAATCCTACTGCGAATATGAGCATTTGGAAGCCCAAATTTGAAATTTGGAATTTTTTTTATTATCGATTTCATATTTTGTAAACCTTTAACGAATATTCGATTAACAAACTCAAGGATTTTAAAGCGAGCAATGGCAACGTTGTACACATACACACACAAAAATAAATAATTAAATAAATAAATAAATAAAATAAAATAAAAACATTTTTATCTCCAACGCGTGAGACTTTGTATCGGAAATTCTAAAAATATGCTCAATATAAAATTATTTTGCGATATTGATCTTGAACTGAATTTTTAGGGTTTAAGTGTGAAGAACATGATATTTAATAAATAAAGATAACACATAAAATGTTACTAATAAGCCGTCTTACAAAAAAGCCCCTTTAGACGTAATTTAAAATCTGAAACCTTTTAGATTTTCTTTCTTTCTGCTTTTTTTTTGGGGGGGGGGTTATTTATTATTTTTTCTTGGTGAGTGTGTACAGGAATAATTATACCTATTCTAACTATGATGGTTGTCTTTAAGGAAATTACGAAAATTGGAAATTATTCTTTTGCATATGAAGTATAATAATTATTAACAGATGATATGCGAAACCCTTAAAATGCTGCATATGGTTTCTTGGTAATCAGGTGACAAATAAAGTACTCATAATTCTTCTGTAAATGCAATAGTTGAGCAAAGGTTACCAGTAAGAGCAAGGACACTAATCGACTAAAAAAAATATCTTTAATCTAGCAGCAAAAACGTTTCACGTCAAGGCATTTTTAACAAGAAAAAACTCTTTCATCACTTCTCATAAAGTAATGTGTGAAACTGACAAAAAGTGATAGTAATTTATATACCTCTGCAGATCGCCTTTTGTTATCAGAAGCTGAGCTGAGACAAAGAACACAGTAAATTAACGTCAGATAAAGGTTTTAGATTTCTAATGCATGAAGTCAAAACGAAAGCTTGGATTACGCAAGAAATGTTACTTATTGCTAGGTTTCGGAGTAACAAATAAGAACCTTTGCTATGTGGCCGCTGCTAAGTGTTAAAAATTTTAAATATTTAGGCTACACAGGAAGCATTAAAACTAACAGCTAAAATTCAACTGGGAACTGTTTGAAAAAATTATTACTATAATGTGAATATACACTGGAAAAAGTCATATTCATAGAGGCATAATTAAACTGTTAAAAGACATGACGCTCAGCAATTGTTGCTATTTGACGTCGTATAAAATCTTGAATTTATCTTTCAAGTTAAACGCTCACCAGCAGCCGAGCGGTAAAGCCGGTGAACTTTACCGCTCGGTAATTTGGCTCCGGGCTCGAATCCCGACGAACGACTAGCTGCGTGGGTGCTTTCGTGGCTTTTCTATGTGTAACTTGTATCAGAAAGTTTTCCACGAATGCATCCCTTTCCTAATGCAAATAACCCTCTAGTGCTTTGCCTTAATTAAATAAAATAAACTTATAAGTCGCTTAAAAATTGACATATAAGGACAATGAAAGTGCTTTTTATTATTTCTTTATCTTGCTTTTAATATGTTTAATGGATATAATTAATAATACACATAATTTTTTAAATTTATAAAAAAATCTTACTGAGCAGTTTACAAACATTTACTATTACAATTCATAAAACTTAGCGCTCTCATAATTAATGAAACGTGTTTCTGCCTCCTTATATTAGTATTTTTATCGCGTCGCCTAATTGTAGCCTCATTCGAGAGGCGATTTTCAGTCCCCAATCAATAACCGCAGTATTCGAGTGGAGCTGTAAAGAATTATTGCTATCGGTTTTTGTTTCCCTGGATTTTGAATCGACGCAGTGAATGTTGCCTTTTCAAGGATAAAAAACGTTTTCGTTCGATAGTGAACACTTTTTTGTTCGATATTGAATGTGAATTACAAAAAAAAAAAAAGTTGGGTTACGATGTTGTGACTTCCACTTTTGTATTAAAAAAGGCCCAATAAACTGTCATATTTATTTAAAGTATTTATATCTGAAAAACAATAACGTATATGAAGCATTAAAATACAAATCTATTTCGTCATAATTTTCTGTTTGTATTATATTTATTCGGCATTTCTGTAAGAGCTTAGTTTGACAACAAAATATTCCAGAACAGACGGACTACATAATGAAGAAATTCCGCACGAATTATTCATGCAAATCCAGCTAATAAACTGAAAATGCAATATTAAAACGAAATTTCACAAATTAATATTTCGCAGCTGGGACTTATTATAATGACTTTTATTTTCGCAACATTAAATTCGGATTTTTGAAAAGAATGCTCTGGCGAAATGCGTAACAGCAAATCATTTTGCTAATATGTTTCATGTTGTAACAGTTTGTTTTTAATGCAACTGGATCTTAGAAGTAAGTTTTTCTACTTTTAATTTGGATGTGCTAGATATGTCTGTACATTTATCAGATTAAAGGGTGGTTCTTCATTTTAAGCAGTGACTGAAATGTTTTGAAAGGCTTTCATAAATATATGAAAAGTTTAATTAAGAGCAACAAATTTGAGAGCGGCGCCAAGACGCCTACGCGAGAAATGTTTGAGTTTTGAATACAGTTAACCTCACTTCGCTGCCTATATCTTACGTTTCTCACTGAACAGTTGGATTCAGTCGTCTAGTTTAATAAACGTAACTTCAAATTATTGAGAAATTGTGTTCCAACCTCATAAACAGGTTAGATTTCTCGTTCGCTCGATTTGTTGTGAAAAACTTCTCAATATTTTCAATTGCAATTTTTTTTTTAAAAAAAAGGACTTTTCAACTTTAAAATAAGTCTTAGGTCTTTCAAATTTCTAAGCTCTTTTTTAAATATCTCCGTTAAAAACACAGCTGTTTAATAATTAAATTTATTAAACATTCAAAGTATTCCAATAAGTTTTAATTAAAGACTCAAAATTCCTAAAACATTTCGTTTGATTAAGATTCACATGAATCAGCTTCTGTAGAATGCAGACGATTTTCGCAATTCTATGAATCAATCAACTGGAATCGTTGTTGAAGAAAGTTAATAACAACACAAAATCTGTGGGCTAATTTGCTGTCTTTGGGCTTGTAGTTTTTAGTATGTTTTACTTTTTTTTTCTTTTTAGTTTTTTTAGTCCAAAAGAGCAATTTGCCCTGAAGGACTATTAATTTCCTTTTGGCATTTTGCGTTGAAAACTTTAAATGGCGAATCATTTTCAGATTGTTGCCATCAAATATTATCGCCCTGTATTATATTTAAAGAAATTAAATAATGAAGAATCTGCATAAATGTATGTATATTTCTCGCATTATGATAAAACAACGTTACCTAAGAGCTATCCAATATTGAATGACGTTATCCTACTGCGAATATGAGCATCTGGAAGCTCAAATTTGAAATTTGGAATTTGATTTATTATCGATATCATATTTTGTTACACTTGAGTCAATTTGTGATTAACAAACTCAACGATTTCAAAGCGAGCAATGGCAACGATGTACGGAAAAAAAAAATTTTTATCTCCAGCGCGCAAGACTGTGTATCGGAAATTCTAAAGATACGCTCGATTTAAAATTATTTTACGATATTGCTGTTAAACTGAATTTTATAGTTTGAGTACGTAAAACATGATATTTAATAAATAAAGGTAACACACGAAACGCCCCTATGGTTGAAATTTAAAATCTGTCAGATTTTTTAAAATTATTATTATTATTTTATTAACCTGGTGTTTGCTATACAGCAGTGGTCTCAAACTGGCTGATCGCAGATCGCATGCGACTCCCGTAGAAATTTTATATGGCCCGCTAGTGCATTTCAGTTATGTATTTGTTGTAAGCATTTCAAGGTTTTAGTTACTTTAAATACCGGGTGACATTATTTTCATTACTATTAAAATGAGAAAAAGTAACGCACCAGAAAATCTGTAAATGGAGTTAATTAATTTACAGTGTGATCTAAATCTTATTCAAAGATTTGAAGATACGAATTTGATTAACTTTTACTCACGCTTCTGTCAAAAAATAAATAAGCTCAGTTATGAATTCTCACTCTTAAAAAAAAATAATCGTTTTGGTCTTATTTGTTTTGTTTTTACATTTATATGTGAACAACATGAAAATTAATAAAAAATAACCCTATTCGATCTACGAGCGTCTATAATCCGTAATGTCTAATATATATCCTATATCGCTCTTTCGAGCCATGAAAAAACGTGATTTGAATTTTGTCAATTGGCCCAGTAGAACGAGAGATATAGAACTCTCATCTCCCCTTTTTTTTGCGCATTGTACATACGAACATGCGGCAACACAGCAGCACGAGCAACAAGTAAGTAAAGAATCCATTATTGTTGTGTGAACTGTAGGATTGTACAAGTTTAAAATCCATGGTTGCAGGTCTTAGGGATACGATATTGGTACCAGCCATGCTGATACTGGTAATGCAGACACTGTAATGGTATCGACATAGTCACAGCGAACAAGAGGTACTAAACGCAGAAACATATTTCTTTTGACCAATAATAAAAATTTTGTCTCAGAAACCATTATTATACACTCTTACGTGTGGTAAGTACTGTTTTCATTTTAACTGCTTTCACACCTCCAGAACGAAAAAAAATATTGTAGATTGTAGACAAGCTATCCACTCACCTCGAATTCCCCCCTCCACCAAATTAGAAGTAACAATTAAGCGTGCGGTTTATACACATGAAAATACTAATAATATTCTAAACAGTATTCTGCGATTTGAACAAAATATTCTGGTTTATTTTAACACAGTTTCGAAGAAAGTTTCGGATATTTTTAACTAATTTTCTTGTATTTTGAGCTAATACTCCAAGGAAAACTAACATTTGAACACAATATTCTGAAGAGAATTTGGTACTTACGTATTTTCAAACACACCTTGGCGCAGTTTGGCCAATTTTACGAGAGAAAAAGAACAGTTACTTATTGTAAAAAATAATTATGATATGCATACATGTTTTAAGTTTCAATTATATAGTTTTTCTAAAACACAATCAGTAAACCTTGTTGTTAACGGTCTTTTGTTTTGGTTGTGGTGAAAATTTCGTAGCGATGGCTTTGAGAAAGAATTCGAGGCATTGTTCCTTTAACGATTTTGCAACAAAATAATGTATTCCTGCAGACATTTCACTTCTTTTCCTTCCATTATAGGAAAATCCTACAAGTAATGCCGTCTGCCGTTTGTCAGTAATTGCCGTCTGACCTGCCACCCACTCCGGTTGTGGTGGAGCGGGTAGTAGATAGCTTCCGGAGGCAGAGGCTTTAATCCGTGTAAGGCACTCTGATAGACTGCAAGGCAACGGAGCCCCTGTTCTCTGGTGTATAATATAATAATAAGTACAAATTTTAAAATCGAATTTAAGACAAAAAATAATCATTATTTTTCTATGAAAGTCTTTGGAACTTAGAATATAACAAAAGGAACGCATACGAAAATGAGGACGTTGGAAACTGAATATTTGTTATGCATATTATAATTGTCTGAATAGTTGTTATGGGCATGGTTACCAGAGTTTGGTGTATTGTGAAAGCTTTAGCAACTTCAACTAATGTGGTTGCAATAATACGTAAGTATCTATAATTTTGCTCTTTGACTACAATTCTGGAATTTTTAGCATTTTTAGAATCCTGAAAAAAAAAAAAAAAAAAAAAAAAAACACTAGGATATTTGAGAACTATATTTTGGTATAGTGCATAATGGTGCGAAGAGAAAATACTGACATTTGAGCATAAGAGTCTGGCATTTTGAACAACATTCTGAACAGAATTTTGGCACCTGAGCATGATTTTTGACATTTTTAGCATAATATTCTGAAAAAAAATCTGATATTTCAGCTTTATGTTTTGATATTTTTAGCGCAATATTCCACGAGAATGCTGAAATTTGAGCATAAGATTCTGGAATTTTGGCTTAGAAATTCCTCCACGAAGGCATCTCTCCCCCTTAGGCAGATAGCCCTCGAGGGTTTTCCGTAATTAAATAACCTAACCTAACCTAACCTGGAATTTTGAACAGAATTCTACCATTTCTGAATTTTGAAATATGATTAAAATATATTGAGTTTCTGAACTGATATTGAAAGTTCGCAAAACCCTTAAGAGAAATATGATGTTTCAGCAAAATTATTCTGGCAACTTCAGCATCGTATTCTGCAAAGAATTCGAAAACTTCCGGGATTTTAATTTCCTGTATGTAAATACGAGAAATAAAAAACAGTACCAGATGAACATCTGCATCATCTACTTTAAATATTTCCAGCTGTTTTATTGGAGTCTGCAAAGAAAGTTTAATTAAGATCAGGTGATGCTTTTGGAAGGTAATCATTCACACTGGCAATTAAAATCTAGAAATTCTGAAGCGTCACGTTGTAAGGTCTGTTTCTGTGAACAATAAAATAGCCCCAGGGTTAGACAGCTGTTTCAGAATATTACCTTGTAAAGCTGGCTATTTCTTTATTCATGAATATGAAGAGAAAAGTTTACATGTTATTGCAGTGGTGTTGTCAGTCATTGCCGAAAACTTATAGATCAACTATAAATAGTGGTTTCTGCGAGCGGTTCTTTAGCGCTGATAATCCGAAATTTAAGAAAGCGTAGAAAACTTTTGTTTGAAAAATTTATAATATACATGTAAAATATGCAACGTGAAACATAATTATTAAACTTATTGGAATCTATTGGCAACAGACCTTCAAATGCCTAAATTTTAATGAAACACATCCCCGCTTCAAAGATACGCTTTTCACCACTTTGTTTCAGTTTGCAGCATGTTACGTCACTCTTTCCTTGCAATTTCTCTGCACTGCGAGGTCTTTAGGGCAATCGCTGCTCAGAATTAACGCAAAGACCTTCCATCTATAAGTACGACCGAAGCAAGTACGCGCTGCTTTTCCTCGCCCGCCTGCTGTGTGAATAAACCACGTTTCTCGCTTCGCCTTCTTTCTTTATTATCTGAAATATAAACTACGTATATGGAAATTGTGAGGCGCATTTAGCACCTCTAGTGTTGTACAAGTTTTAAGCAAAATATGTACTTCTGAACAATTGTTCCTGTAAAAAATAAAATAATGTTTTAACCATCAAGCTAGTTCTGATTTTCGCATCACAGTCGTCATCTAAGACAGCGGCCGTCAACCCCTAAAGCTTCACGGACCACTACATATATAATTTTATATTTGTCGAACCACTAATATGAATTAAAAAAATGGTAAATACATTTATATAGTAATAATCAGTAAACTACACATATTTGTTCACATTGAAAAAATACCTGAAAAGTACAAATATTTTACCTTGTACAGAAAGCTTCACATTTCCATATCACTGAAAAGGAACCTACGAAAAGCAAGAACAAACCGGCAAACGATAATTAAGCGATATCAATAAGCTGACAGTGTTAAACTTTTTAATTATTGTAAACGTAATAATCATCGCTTACTCAACAATGGCGCCATCGATCAACAGCTAGACAAAACAAAAACGGAAACTTCCAGTGATGCAAGTATAAACAAGAATGCATATGATTCTCATAAAAATCCATCAAGATGCCTACTGACACGGAGAAAAAATGTGTTATTAACGACCACAATAGCATATGTTTGTAATTCAAAAGGAAGGAGAATTCCAGTTCGCGCTATTGTTGATAACAGCAGCATATCCATGGATGCCAACTCTCACTTTCAAATGTCGCTAGATACACCTGCAAAAGTAGCTAAAAAGTCGCTAAATTCAGAAGGAATTTCACTAAAAATAGTAGCTAAAATTTAAAAAAGAAAGTATAATCCATATTCCATAATAGATTTTTGTTACTCGTCATTTTTTAAACTGAATCTTCATAAAAATATAAATAATTTCCCAATTTTTCTACGGACCATCAAAAGGTTTTCACGGACCACCAGTGGTCCGTGGACCTCCTGTTGGAGACCGCTGATCTAAGCAATAGTCTTCTCGGCCATGACTAAATGAATTGATTTCATCTTTCACAGAAAGCTACAGCGTCACATACGTGACGTATTGTATTCATTTTGTCATTATTTAAAATAATTCTCAAACTCCTTGTTCATAGAAAAAAATACTATAATAAAATCGGAAATCTACAGTGGTTTACACGTGTTCTGCATGGTGCAATTTCAATTACCTAAGAATTTGTGGTATTTTGAAATTCCAGGAAGCAGCCTCTTATCTACTTCTTTGCAGGTAACAACATCTGTAAACAACATTTAAATTTTTCTCATTCATGGTGCTTGAGAAATGTTTCATTAATTATTTAATTTTAGTAACATGCACCTCACGTTTTTGAAGGAAAGTATTAACTTTATTTAAAACGATAAAAATCATCTGTTAAATAGCTTACCAACTTCAGTTATATTATTTTCTTCTGAGAAAAAATGTTTCGTGGTGCAAAAATGTTTCTTGCCTGGAGCGTAACCGTATTTACATTCATTTAGAAAAATTCTGAATTTTAGGTGTTTGTCTTTGCTGTCCTCACGATATTAAAAATTCTTTCAAATTTTGATTATTATTGGCGGAACTTCTAGAGAATTTATATAGTATTCCAGCGGTATGCATAGCATAGTTTAAAGACTACTGATTTGTCCTGTGCATTACAATGTTACCATTTTATTCTAAAATCTCCAATATGCTCCAGTTGGATTTACGATTTCAAACTAAAAGTGCGAATTACCGGAGCCGGATTCCATTGAGTTCCGATTGAATTTAAGCCCCGTTTATTCTGCAAGAGTTGCGATGAATTCTTCAGTTCTGCGCTCCGAAGGTCACTTTCGGTTACTCAAGTTATTTTATGACCACCCTGTTTGTACACGAGAATCCGGATGGAAAGCTTTCGCCTAAAAGCTTTTCTCCTCTGTAGGAATTTGAATACTCCTAAATATACAAAAAAAAAAAAAAAAAAAAAAAAGTTAAGGTAGTAGATATAAATTTTTACCAGATATGAAGTTCCTGTTTATTAAATTCTCTAACCTCAGAAGTCTAATTCCATTGTACCAATAATATGTAAATTTATGAAATTTTGTCAGCTGAATGACTTTTAGAGGCAAAAATTTCCTTTTGAAAGATTATTTCCTTTGAAATTGAAAAACTTTTTATGTTTTACTCGACTGACTAATCTTTTGCCATCTGACTATCGAACTGTGTGGACAGTGTACCCACATGGTAAGAGAATGAAAGATTTGAAAGATTTTATGCGATTTCCATTTTATATAGCCATTACAGACTGAGTAATAATATGTTGGATATGTTAATTAATTACATACGTAAAGATAAAATCAGTCGATAAATGCGTGTTAATGTATACACAATTTGTTTGCATTTCCTGGCAACAGTTTTCAGCACAAAAATTGCTAAAATAACAGTAAGTTAATATGCACTACTTTAGGGGAGCTTGTTCTGTAGAACACTAAACTTCCATTGTAATGGAAGTTTAATAAATCCTCTCTGATGGATCATTTGATTTTTTAATAACTGAATTTTTACCATTATGTAAACCACCGTATTTACCCCCCTATTTCTTTGTCTCTCATTTATTATTCATTTTATCTTCTGAAAATCGAAAGTGATAATTCGAATTGTCATATTCGATTGTCATCGATTGTTTTCATCGAATAAACGATGAAAACAATTTTCGAGGAGAAGGTTTAAATTAAAGGCATAACGTATCAAAAACATATGTAAATGCATATAATAATATTTCTGTATTCTGTATTTCAAAGAAGTTATTACTTTCAGTGATATTCTTTATACTATACAACATAATTTCCTTTTGTACACACACTTGAGGTTGTTACTGTAAGTTTCTGAATCATACAGTGAAAACTTTAGAGATAAAAATACACAAGCAGGAAAAATAACCGAGGAAATATGCAGTCTTTTTGCTACAAACATATTAAAATTTATATTGTTCTTTGAACAATATTTGAGCTGTAATGGCCAGTCATCAAGAAGTTCTTTTTAAGTAGCTTTCTATGATTGAATTCGTCATGCAAAGTGGTGAGGACAACTCTACGATAATTCATAGAAAGTTGTAAAATTATGACTGTATTGATATCAATAATATTCGTAAATGTTCGAAGAATGCATTGAGTTTAAAAAAGCTGGACATTTGAAACAAAGATAACTAGACACTTTGGTCTCTACTCTTCAAGTGTACATAACTGTGACCGAACGGAAGATTTCACACAATCGCTAAATATAGATTCAATCAGAAATGATGGTTCCAAATTTGAAGAGGGTAGATGAATTCATTCTAAGTAATGTGAGTATGTTCACATATGCTGTGATGGAAGTCTTGTATTACTCTGCAGAGAATGTTCTTAGCGTAATGAATGCTTACAGACAGTTATGCGAACTACGTTAAAACGCTCCTTCTGCTGTGACTTACTTTCAGTGATTAATTCTACCAAATCCAAAAAACTTAAACTTTCTTAACAAGTCTACTATTGATCACTATAAATATTGGTTTCTTTTAATTCTCTTGATAGATTTTAAATTAATCATTAATTAACTCTACTGCTTTTAGCAAGCTGTCTTTATACGTATTGTACTTAAATACATATTTGTATTTAAAAACTTCCTCGCCCTCTAGCCCTTAAAATAGTTCTTGACAATTCAGAATTAAAATAAAACGCCGAATTACGATTATTGAAAGCAACAAGAGTTAGCGTAATATTCATAAATTTGCAGGATTAGTTTCGAAGGTTTAAATATAGAACTCTTCTTCAGCTGAAGAAATGCATGCTTAAACCTTCGAAGAAGTGTGAAACCAGAAGAAGGTTCTATGTTTAAACCTTCGAAAGTAGTCTTGCCAAATTTAGGAATATTACTGTGATTCTTGTTGCCTTAACAGTCAAATAATAGTTAACCAGATTCTGTTGTAGGCTAAAAAAAAATTACTTTCCTTATTCGAACGTGTTCGCAACCATCATTATTATAATATGCAGTATTTTATTCACTAATTATTAAAATCAGAATACAGGTTTTACTTCTTTTTATTTCTCTTCAAAACACTAAAATAAAACTTTTATTATTTAAGTTCCAAATAAAACGCTGCCATTTAGAACAAAAAAAAGACTTGACTTCGAATTTATCTTTATGATTAGAACAACAGGCCCATCTATTATTACAGCAAAACTAGTTTCGTAAAAATAAATTGTGTAACTACGCATTTTGATAAAATTTTATGGCAACGGGAATATTAAAATAAATTACCTGTTGTTAGCTGTTAATCACAAGCTTTCGTTGAACAGTGTTATTAAGCAAAGGGGACATACCCTGTTTTCAAAATGTTTAATTGTCTTACCATACTCTGAATTAATAAATTAAGTTACTCTTAAAAAGCACACTTTTTAATAAAATAGTCTTTGTTTTCTTAACGCATTTATCTCATCCTCTGGTATCACATTTAGAACAGGGAAAGGTGCTAGAAGTTAAAATTTTACTTTTAGTAACCTACGAAATAAATTTTATAATTCTGATTGGAAGATCGTGATTTTTACTTGGGATTTAATGTATCTATTGAACCGAGTTTTCAAATTAATAAAAGCATAAAAAATTCAATGATTGTGCTTCAAAACAGAACTGTATTTTTTCTGTTTTTTAGTACCACGAGCTAAATAATACACGACCATTTGTGATGGGTAGAATACCAAAACTTTTATGTCCGCAATGGCAACGAATCCCATAATTACGTTATGTTATAATTTTATTTTAAGAAATTTTGTGTGCAACGGCATTGGATTAGGAAGAGCATTATGGAAAGAGTGTGAATTTGTTTTGAAGCTTGTACGTCTTTGTGATATTTTTGAAAAGCACACCTTATTTAACGAGTGTTTGCTAGTTAATAAAATATACAACTTTAAACCGTCCAGAAAAAAATTCTGATT
This sequence comes from Stegodyphus dumicola, assembly GCF_044657685.1. Classification (NCBI taxonomy): domain Eukaryota; kingdom Metazoa; phylum Arthropoda; class Arachnida; order Araneae; family Eresidae; genus Stegodyphus; species Stegodyphus dumicola. Next base: position 80,471,438 of record NC_140768.1, on the reverse strand, counting down.
TTAGTAAAAGAAACTGTTCTTTTCTCTTTAAAAAAATTGAAAAAAAACTTTTTCTTTCGTTCTTTCTATTTTTTTAGACTTTAACTTTAGAAAGAAACTTAGAAAGAAGATAATTACTTCTGTTTACTGCATATAATTTTAAAAGAAAAGTTAAAAAGAAAAAAAAATTAAATACTTTAAAATCAATCTAAACAAGGAATGCAAAACAATTTCTTTTAAATTTCTACTTAGGTCAACAAAGAAAAATTTTAAAAATACAGAATATTTTTCTTTAAAATACAAAAATATTTTTTTAAACTATAAATTTTTAATGTGTGAAAAAAATGTATTAACATCAAGTGTCATCCACTACAAGTTTAAAAAAATGTATTTGAACTTGAGTGGATGAATAAAAAGTATTTTAGTAACGACTGAAAATTTGACTGAAATATTGAGAGTGTGAGCTACTAGTAGGAATTTAAAAAATATATAATAATTTAAAATCAGTCTAAAAAATTTATATTTGTTTAACGTTTATAGCATTCCATTGTTTCCTCTGACAAATAGTTTCAGAAGTGGCTGTGTATAGTAGCTCCCACAATCCACAATCCTCATGAAAGTACCGCAATCCACATTTGTAGTAGAAGCAAATATATTAGTGCCGCAATGAATATTATATCATTGTTCCCAGCTATCAGACAAGAAAAGCGTCACACCATATGATATATATTAATACTTAGTGAGGTATCTTGAAGTTATGTCATCTTCTGTAATACAGTTTCAAACACTAATGAAGCAGAAGTATTCCAACATAACGAACAGCTCTTTATGATTCCATTTGCGACAGCCTACAAGCAGCCTAGCGAAGAAGTCACTGACTATTAGTAATTGAACCTGCAATCAGATCCTGGCAAATAGCAGGCTGCAGGAAAATTTTTGTGGTTTACCCATATGAAATGTGATTACAACCAATTTATCTTGAAAGGCATACCTTCCCATAGGCGCATAGCCCTCGAGCACTTTGCTAGAATCTTAACTAATGCAATCCGGTCCATTTACTATATCATAGTTATACAACGAAGGACTTTCAGTAGTAGCTGTCATCAACATCAACTACCCAGAGGAATTTTTAGAAGATAGTAAGAACTGCAGTTTCTGAATTTGCACCGATATTTGAAAACATGGAAAAGAAAAACAATTCGCTTTTGCATTAAATGCCTGATTCAGTGTAAAATTTATAGAATTTTTTGTTGATTTCTTTTATCCCCCTTTATTTAATTATTTAATTAACTTCCCATTTCACATAAAGATTAAAAAAATTTTATGATAAACTTGTAATACATTTTAAAGTCAAAAAATGTACATAATGTTTATGCAAACGCATCTACGTGAAATAATTTATTATGTATAAATTAAATTTTTTTTAGAAAAAATGACATATTATTAAATTTATATAGAGATAAAGGGTGCTCGTAAAAATGCTTGCAAATATCTTCTGTACTTTCCTTGTATGTTTAGAAAACTTAAAATATTCATTCTCATAATGTGCAATAAATAACATAGATGTTGCAACGTAATTAAGTGCAATTGTGTGTATTAAATTTCCAAATTTTGCTTTTCTTGTTAAGGACGATACTGAATTAGGCGGAAAAAAGTCGTATTTCTAACACATTAACCATTCACCCTAACAAATGAGGTGTCAATTTGAATGCTTCATGCAGCATTTTGTTGGTAGTCCCTCGAAACCATTCCCGGAATTGACTATATATATATTGAATGCTTTTTCCTCTTCCAAAGGAAGATTAATGTTTGTTTTGCTCCGTAAAGAATCAAGAAGAATTCTTCCAGAGACCATACAAAGTGCTTTTGTATTTGTTCAACTGATACTTTATCGTAGTTAAATTTAATACTTACAACTAGGAGCGAGGGAGTGTATATTCAGTTATTGCAGTTTCACAAAGCTTTTTTTTTTTTTTTTTTTTTTTTTTTGAAAAAAAGCCGAACGCATGCAAGTATTACTTTTTTATTTTATATTGAGAATTCGAATCGTTATTTGCTCGTTGAGATTCTTATTAAAATTGATATTTTAGTCCTAAGATTAATTCTCTCTTGCGTTGGATTGTATGAAAAAAAAAAGGGGGGGGAAGATGTAAAACACGCTATTTTTCTCAGATACCGCAGGAATAGGCTATTGATAAAATATTCTTTCTTAGTGTATTCGCAGAATATGCATACGCCTATCAGGCGCAAATACTCGTCAACGAAGTTTAGCTTAAAGCAGCAGAACTTGAGCTCGAAACCCGGATATTACATGGATGTTTGTAACTATACAGTGTCTGTGCGGACTGAAAGTGTTGAAAATCTGTTGATCTGAGAGCCTTCTCGAAAGGTTGATGATAGGAAAAAAGGGACATGCAATAAACGCAACTGTATTGCGTTTAAAAACGTATCGGTCTTCTGATTGCTTCTGCGACTGTGAAAATCAATAGCCCGGAGTGTTAGCATGGTATAAGTTTGCCAATTTCATTCTTCATCTGATGCCGAATACCGAATTCCATTCAAAATATCACTTCCAGTTGAATGGGTGGGAAACAAGACAGTCTTTCCATTTTATGTGTCTTTCTCACGAAGTTAAAGAACATCAAGATTTTCGCTTCAGATCGCTTTAAGCGATACCCGAAGCGAAGCAGACGAGTTTTTCCACGAATTCAGGAATCTCACGATCACATGCTCCATTGAAACACATCACAACTCACTGCCCATCCCGACTTCCGCCACTGAAAAGGATGAGGAAATTTTTTCGCTTGTTGAAATAACTAGAGTAGATATCCAGCAATCCCTAATTGGTCAAGATTTCCTCGTTTTTCGTCCAAGATTTGCTGTTTCCTTTTCATCCTCTTTATGACTCTTAAACAAATAAAGAAAAAATAGTTGAGTGCAGCGTCTACCGTAGTTGTCTGTCGAAGAAGGAACTTCCAACGAGAAATGATTTTGTTCACTTTCCTCCCAGAAGTGTCAAAAGGGGTCAGCGGTGCTTCCGTTTGAGGGTTCCGTGATGGACACTTCCTAGTCGACAGAATGGCTATTTGCTTGTTAATCCCTTTGGTTGACCATATGTTGAGTTATGTTCTGATGAAACCTGTAATGAGCGTCAAAGCACTGGAAAATACCCTCCGAATGCACCTTTTCTTCCTTAGCAGTTAGCGTGATGAATTTAATATGTCACGAAAAGTCTGTTTTAATGATGATGGCAGTCTCTTGATTATTAAGAAAAATTTTATGTTCAAATGACAAGCAGAATCGAGACAAATATTTTAAACTTCAAGCATTGAAAATTTTTTTAAATGACATGAACTTTGAATAAAAATTTTATACATGAAGGTGCATTAGCCTTATTAGTCAGTTGTTTAATATACTGAACTCCCAATGTAAGTATAATCCGAAAATTAGCATTAAAAATTCTAACAAATATTCTACAGGTCTTGAAAAAGGGAACTTTAGATACTTTAAATGATCGACGTACAATCTCTTCTCTTCTCTGCATATAATAAAAGAAAGAGTCTGTCTGTGTGTGTGTGTTTTTCGTTTGCGCTGCGAATAAGCTAATTCACCCACGGCTACGAAATTTGGTACATAGGTGCATCTAGACAAGAGCCAGTGCAACTCGAAGCAATTTTTACGAAATTCGAATTAGTATTTTTTTTATTTTATGTTTTGTGACGAAATCGTGTCATTTTGAGACATAATGGGCTATAGGAAAGCGAGATTTTACTCTACACACTCCATTTTCACATCGTCATGAAACGTAGGCACTTAGCTATTTTACGAACTTAAAATAAATTTCTTGTTTTAATAAATCGATTAAATACGAATTTATTTAACAAAGTGAGCTTAACACCTTTTCAACGGGATTTTTTCTAAAAAAAGTTTATTTTTAAAAATGCACAATTTACTTTTCTTTGATTTTTGGACACGTTAAACTTTCATCCTTGCGACTGCTTTTACAAAACGAATTTTGGAAAAATGGTAATATTGGAAAATGTATTTTGAACAAATTTTTTAAATGAAGCTTCCGAGTACACTTCTCACATCTTTAAAAATGTGATTTTGGCAACAATTTTCCTTTCTGATTGTTGTTGATAGATTTTGGATGAAATCGCATCATTTTGAATAGTTTCATTCTTTTAGAAATATGAGTTTGGCAACAATTTTTCATCGTATTTCTTATGTGACTGTTTTTATGAGATTGGCATATTTCATTGTCATTTTATATATATGTTACGGTGAAAGACCGAAATCTGGAGAATGTCGACTTTCACCGGTGAATGTCAACATTCACATAGTCTCTTGGTGTATGTCCGAAATATTTTCCAAATACTCTTTTTTCTGACTTACACCGGTGAATGTCGACATTCACCATGTACTAATGGTGAATGTTGAACATATAACAATATTATATTTTCTTCTCCGTAATTCAGTCGCGAATAAACGCACTTGAGACTTGAAATAAGAACTTAAGAACATGAGAACCTAAAACACACAATACATTCAAAATGAGAAAGGAAAATAATAGAAGTTAAAAACTTACTTAATTATACAATACGTTCTAAATGAGAAAATAAAATAACAGTAATAAAAAACTTACTAAATTATGTGATTCAAATCTTATTTATTGCAACAACTTAAACTGTTATGGCGCTTTATGACCTCTCTTTTCGACTTTCACCAGAGCATATCTGTGATTGTCGACATACACCGGTGAGGGTCCGAATATACAAGAATGTAGTGAAATATTCGGTCTTTCACCGACGTATTTGGTGAATGTTGATATTTTCCGGTGAAAGTCGACATCTCCAATTTCGGTCTTTCACGGTAACATATATATATAAAAAATACATTTTTATTGTTAAAGTTGTTCTGCAGAGTAAAATTCTACGCGGAATTTTTTGTTTTTTGAGTTTCTTTCATGTTATTTTTTGCTTATTTCATTGTTTGTAAGATATTGAAAAGTTTTGCATGATTTTTTTTCTTCAACGGAAAGTTGGTTAATTTTTTTATATGTAATATATTTTTTTAAAAGTTTGTGTTTTATTAAATTTTTTTTTCCGACGTTTTCTGCAGAGTAAAATTCTGCGCAATTTTTAAATTTAACGTTTGGTGTTCCCTTCAGGCATTTTTACGGTACATTTAAAAGCCAGATGAAGGCTGGTAGCGTGGCTGCTAGTATAGTATATTTTAAACAGGGTTTAAATAAAAGAGTAATGAACTTTAAACAGGTTATGAGTCCTCCCCCCCCTCCAAAAAAAAAAAAAGCTTATTGTATTCCTTTCTGTGAGTATCATGTTAGCAATAAATTCGAACTCAGTTTGTTCTCCCACATCGTCAAGAGCTTGTTTGCTCATTCCAATGCCGGCACTGTGCTCATTCTAATTTTTCACCTCATCTTTATCTTTTGTTCTGCTAGTCATTCATTCTATTAAATCACTGAATCAAGAATGTGGTAAATCATATCGTTTTTCCACGTTTCATCCACTGATATGTATTTTCTTCAACTTCGTTTCCAAACCCTTGAACACAAGCAATTTTGTGGCTCGATACTGTTACTTCATCATCGAAAATTTTCCTTTGCGTGTCAGTAACAAGTCTCAGTTTAACGTTTTCAGTCGTGAATCGGCATTAAGCTTTTAATTTCAGTCTAAATATTAACAATGAGTATCACTGTATCAAAAATCATACATTTCTGCTAAAAATTCGCAATTTTTTGTCTTTTTATAGTAGTATTCTATTAACAGCTTGGCAGGGGGGGTATGCGTGAGCCAGAACAGAGTTCAGTGTACTATAATAAAAAAAAAAACATTGGCCAATCCTCCGTCCATGAAATCTGTTTACTATGACTTATCTAACCTGTGTATTTTATCTTTTGTTCTTTTTCCAAAGGATCGCCATACCGTTCGTGTATTGATTCATGGCGATTAGACTGAGTAATTCCTTATTTTAGGAAAAATCCCATTCAGAGAGCCCGAAAATGAGTTTTCTGTAACCTTCTAAAATGTAACCAAATTGACTATAAATCGTCAAATATCACGAATTCGAGGCCCAATATTTTGTGGCCAAAGTACGGTAAGGATCAAGAATTTGTATCTGCGATTATCTTTTAGTTATTTTTCATAGTTCCAAAGTTAATTATGCACCAGTAGAAATACTACAAACTCATAAAGCAATTGAATATATGCAAATAAAAAAAGGGGAGAATTGAAATTAAAACCGACAGAAAAGTACACCAGCAATAAATACTAAATTGCAATAAAATATGATGTGAAGTAAATAATAAAATATGAATAAATAAGGGTATACATAAATAAAAACAATTGTTGCGTATTAATTTTTATTTACTTTTTAAACTACTAACAATTAAACACAAATATTTGCATAAGTTACAATAATATCAAAAATTTCACGTGAATCAATGAGATTAATTTATTCTTCATAGTAGAAAATCAGACTTCATTCACTTATTCATAGGACATCTTCTCTGACTTGAGATTACATGTTGTTGCCGTTTGCAGAATATAAATTCTTTATTATAAACAGAATTAATACATGGTCTGAAATAATTTTTTTAGAAAAATCGTCTTTAAATTCAAAATCGGTGAATTTACAACAGAATTAAACAGATAAACAAAATTTTAATTATTTTATATATTTTTTAACGCCGTTAACATTCTTTACGACATTCTCCATACATTTTGAAAAGGCATTAATAGTCTTCTGATGATATAAAAGTCTTTTGGCCTGACGGAGCAATTTTAGCAAATAAATTGCATACTCGGTAATTTCTCAGTTACACAACTCATTATTATGCTCATTCAAATGTTTTATGTTGTTCCTCCACAAGCAAAAAATAACAAATAGGCTTTATATCTTCTGGTGAAGGAAGAAGATGCATAATATGCAAAAAGGTATAGATAATTATTTAAAAGTACCACTATAAATTGGATAATTTGACCTGTACTGTAGCTCTCGTGTTTCCCGTTCTCTAGTTGTTGCGTTCTTATTCGTTAGTTGTCATGCGTAAATTCTTGGATAAAAACATAAAAATGATGAACGAAAAAACTTTTATTCAAAATCAAAACGCGCGTTTAAAAAATATTAAAATTACTGCATGTCTAGATGTTTACCTAAGCCACAAAGAAATAAATTATCAAAAAAAAAAATTTCCGACCATGTAACAAAACACTCGTGTGTTAAAAAAAAAAAAAAAAAAAAAAAAAAAAAAAAAAAAAAGTCTTTTTCAACAACAAAAATTTTGAATTTATAACCAAAATGGAAAGTTTAAATGGAAACATATTTTAATTCTTACATTTTTGTCTTTTTATTGTACGCGGAAGGTTTATGACCCCAAAACTCTTTTATATATATATATATATATTTAATATGAGGGAAAAAATGGTTGGAAAATAAAAAAAAATGACTCACAATATTTTGCCGTGACTTAAGATTTTGCTTTCAACGAGATTTTTTTATTCTCGGCCACACATTCCCAGTATCTGTCTCGATGCGATTTTATTGTTAGTTTACTGAATGGGGATATTCTGCATTCGAACCATGACATGTACATTCATGTGCAAGACATATATTGTTTGTGTAGTTGTATGCTAGTTAATTTTTTTTAATCGCGTGTTACATGAAACATAAATGGAAGATATTTCGCTAACGCCTGTAAAACATCGTGCATTCGTGATGGGCATTCTTAACCGACATGCCTCCCCCTAAAAAAAATAAAAGTTCTTTAAAAAAGTTAAAAGTACTTCTCGAAATAAATAACCACATTGCGTGCCGTTATGGAACCATTGCGCAGTAGGCTTCAACCTTGGTGTGGCAATATACAGTTCTGAATTAAAGCTTTATACTTTTTTTCTTTGCTTTAAAGAAGCAAATTAATTAAAAAAAAACCCATAAAAAATCTATACTTTGATGTTTTAAAGGATATTATTAGTCCAAAGGGATTTGAATCCCGAAGGACTATTAGTTTCGTTTTGGCATTTTGCGTCGGACGGATAAATGTCGGTTCACTTTTCAAACTGTTGCCATAAAATGTTAGAGTCCTGCATTATATTTGAAGAAATTAAATAATGAAAATCTGCGTAAATGTATGTATATTTCTCACATTGTCATAAAATAACGGTACATAGAGTCATCGAATTTTGAATAACGTAATCCTCCAACGAATATGAGCATGTGGAAGACCAAATTTGAAATTTGAAATTTGTTTTATGATCGATTTCCTATTTTTTAAAACTTTGACGAATTTTTGATTAACAAACTCAAGGATTTCAAAGCGAGCAATGGCAACGTTGTGCAGAAAAAACATTTTTATCTCCAGCGCGTGAGTCTCTGTATCGGAAATTCTAAAGATATGTTCGTTTTAAAACTATTTTGCGATATTGCTGTTGCACTGGATCTTATGGTTTAAGTGCGAGGAACATGATATTTAATAAAGAAAGGTAACACACAAAATGTTAAAAAACGCCCCTTTGGACGTAATTTAAAATCTGAAACATTTCAGATTTTTTTTTTTTTTTTTCCATTTAAATTTCGCCTAACGCGAGATTTAAAAAAAATGTCCTAAACATGAATGTACACGTTATGATTCAAAATGCAACATATCCCCATTCAATAAATTAATCGAAGGGCTCATGAAATATTTTGGATGGCTTATCTACTAACTACTAAAATTGCTACACCATGAAGGAAGCATATAATAAATTTGAATTGCACATGAAAAGTAAAATATGCTGACATATGCAAATGATTAGTATTTCACGACATGCGTACATTATGAACAGTGGACAGGTCGTGTTACGCTTCATATAAAAAGATGGCATTCATATCAGCATATCTTAGACTTCGATAGCGAGAGAATCGTAGGTTACGGGACTCCTAATTATCGTGGCACACAGCGGCTACTCTCATGCAGTGTTACCAGAAATTTGTGAACTACCTTGACTTTGTTGTCTTTCACCTGAAGTATGCTGGGGGGATGATTCATGTAGTGGTATTATTTCCCAGTTAAGTTTAGATATTTGGTTATAAGTCCCTCGGAAGTTAGTCCCGTTGTTAGAATAAATGATTCGTGGTCTACCACGTCTGGCTATGAATCGTCTTAAAGACAAAAGAAAAGGTTCTATTGACAACGATGTCAATAGTTCTAGATGGATAGCCCTGTACACAGCGCATGTGAACAGTGCCATCCAAACCTTTTTACCGTTTTTCAAAAACAACGGGCCAGCTAAGTCTACTCCCAAAATTTCTTGATGCTTTTGACGTTCGATATCCAACGTGGCTTTCCTGTTTGTCTCCCACTTAGAAAGTCCTCCACGAAGCCATCCCTCCCTTTAGGCAGATAGCCCTAGTGTGCTTTGCCATAATTAAATACACCACCACACCACACCTGTTTGTCTCCCAGGGTCGACAGGAACGACCACGGATCCCTTGAAACGCCGTGGAGCGGAGTATAAATCGCATAAGGATATTAACTTAGGTCTGAGCTCCGTCTCTAGCAGTGGAATGTCTCTATTTTTCCTATCTTCATTTACTTCCATCACCTCTTCCTTTTGATTGCCAGTGCATGGACTAAAAATCACTTAAGTTATCTTTCAATTGACCGCACATGCAACTAATTTCTGTTTGAAAATATTTGGGTTGGCCGCATCTACAGCTGTTGTAGCTTTAGAATCTAAAATGTCTGTACGAGCAATTCTGCGTGGAAGTTATGCAATAGGCGTAATAGAGATTTAGATTTGCATATATACTCATGTTTACAACTACTAGACGAGTGCATATAATACTTTCGTATTATCACATAACACTAACGCCCAAAATACTAACATATTATCCCCTCCACCATGAAAGTTGGCTACCATCCAACCATGAAATTTGGTAAGATCCCGCCTAAATTGCACCGATAATTCCTGTGGAATTTTAAAGGAACCGAGGTCTCCTTATTTAATAAACAATCGATGTCCAATTCTCTATGTTTCTGTACTTCTTAAGAAGGTTTTCCTCTATTTGTACTATTTTGTTGGACCATTTGATTTTACTGGAAGCTTTCTTTAATGAGTGCAAATTTCTCTGAGGTAATTGTTTCAATCTATAATTGTTTTGTTGGCTATATTCAGCCTGCCATGCTTACTGTTCTGTAGATGTCAGTTCCCAAATTTTGACTTTTTTAAGTAAAAATAAATAAGGCAACTCAGTGACAGTTGTACTCAGCTGGGCATTTCGTAAAAATGTTGTTTTCATTATGAAGAATAATTATCTTTATATCACCGACACGACTGACGCGATGGTTAAAAATCAGATTAAGACTTAATTAAAAATTTTGATATGATTAATGCAAATACTGTAATAGAAACAATATTTTTAAAATATTATTTTTCGATTTATTTAAAAACTATTAAATTTATAAAAATAAAACACAATGCAAAACGACTCAAGTTGCTTTATTTTGAAGAAAAACCTGGAGTTTTAATTTTTTTTTATTTTTTAGATGAAATTTTTTTTTAAGACTGGCAATACCAAGACTGAAATTGTATGTCAAGGTGGCTAATTGACTCATAAAATCATAGGAGTGCGAATTACTTCGTATTCAAGGATTCCACAATGAAGTCTTATGACCTGAGATCTTTATAGTCTGCCCAATGCGAGTTTCGAGATAGAAAGGAAAGAAAATGATTTAACCATCATTCGAAGAAACTCCTTTGCATTTTCCCCTACGTTAAAAACCGAATATTTTGATATAAAAATTTTCGGCCAACAGGAAAGTTAATTTAAATTTGAAGGTTACTTTGTACTACTTTATGCTACGATGTATTTATCATCCACATTTGAAGTACTGCCATGCATTGCTCCACCCCCCTGACTGTCAACAAGTAAGTCAATGGCGGTTGTCAAATTATACACCGATGAGCCTTGCTAACCACCTATGTTTTGCAGTTTAATATTGTATAATTATCTGATTAAGCTACTATAATCTTATCTTATCTAATTAAGCTACCGCATCGCTTAAACTAAATAGCTAGTGGCTTTAATAGGCATCCACATAATTTGATTTATTTTAATTTTAATAATCGATCTAAATTTGCTCTGTAACCCAAAGTCATTAGTGGTCAGAGGGCTTGACTTTTTCCTTCGCGTTAGCTTTATTATAATAATACTTATTTACATACTTTATAATTCATTTTTATATACTTTATTAATTATTTAATTTATTACAGTTTAATTTTGTGTAATTATCTAATTAAGGTATTGCATCGGTTAGACTAAGAGTCTAGTGGCTTTAATATAATTTGATATAATTTGATTTTCTTTAATTTTAATAATCGATCTAAATTTGCTAGATGACACACGGTCATTGTTGGTCAGAGGGCTTGACTTTTGCCTTCGCTTTAAATTTATTATAATAATACTTATTTATATTACTTTATAATGTATTACTTATATACTTTATAATTTACTACTTATACACTTTATAATTTACTACTTATATACTTTATAATTCATACTTTATTATTTATTATACTTTATAATTTAAAATTTATTTAGTATATAATATATCTAAGTGATAATTTTCTGAACATTTGCAACAATGATTATTAATAAGAGATGTAGAAGTTTTCTAAAATGGTGTGGTTTTTAATTAAATTCAGAAAAAATAAACTACAGAATTCTATTTTAAACATATTTAATAAATGTAACTTATAAAAAATATTCATTTCGACTTATCGAAAATTTCGAACTATCGATGTTCGAGTAATCAAATTCTGCTGCATTGTATAAAATCTTGAAATCATGCGCATGAATCGTGAGTACGAACAGATATATCTAAGTTTGGATTATAAAATTGTTTCCTATAGCATCAGGAAGTTAGAATTTGAATGGAAAGATTAGATGACCGCCAATTATAGCACTCGAACGTGAATACGTTGCTCGTGGCGAAAGAACAAAAGGCTTAGCAATCGAATGCGTGAGTTATAGGGGCGAGCATTGACCGAGAGTTCAGTATCCGTAGTCGACCGCCATTGTGTTTTATATCATTCCACAATTAGCTTAGATTTTGAAGATGCTCTCGAATAACTTTTCGTTCGAAGTAACCCCAAAGGCGCCCCCTGGGGCATCACTTTCGTCGAAGATTTGCCATTGCGGAACTGTCTTCGCTGCTGACTTCACATGTAGATAGCAGATTAAGAAATAAGCAAGTTTACATTCGAAAAAATATGCATAAATTCCACTCTTCTTATTGAGTTTCTTATTATTTTCAATCAACGTAAAAATATTACATAAAAAAGAAATTTTTCCGATTAGAAAGGGGAAAAAAAATCTTTGTAATTTGCTCCATTTCCGAAGTATGAACTCAAGATGAAATTTACAAGAAACGATCCAAAAAACCGTTACCTGTTTTTTGTTATCATAAATATTTCTTCATACATGCAATGTAATACGAGGAGCAAACAGAAATCTTTTTAACACTTCTTCGAGGTGTTATTGTTTCTAGTTTCGATAAAATGGTAGTCGACCTAAACTTTGTTTCCGGTCGACAATAAAATCTTTATCCACCTTGATTTAAAAGTGCTTAGCTGTATACAGAGTAAAATAAATCACGTAAAAGGTAATTTTATCTGAACTTCTTAATAACGTTTTGCTACAGCTGTTATTTTACGCCATGAGTATCAGAAATAAAATAGTTTCCATAACAGTGTAATTGCAAAATTGAAAACTCTGTTTCCTATGGGTACTAAACTTTGCATGAAATAAAATATAATAGTTAGGTTAAGTTTCGTAATAACATTACATTAGATTGTAAGATTTTCTGTAAATGTTGTAAATTGTTTTATAAATCTCGTTCCACTGCTAATACTTTTAACATTTTAATATTTTTCTTTTTAAAGCAAAAAAAAAAAAAAAAAAAAAAAATGAAGAAACAAACACCTAGCTTTTAAAACTGAATTCACTTTAAATTGAATAAAAAAATTTTCAGCAAAAATATTTGATTTAATGTATTAATAATTCTTCATAATTTTTTATTTTTAGCCTAAAGGAGCAATTTGGCCAGTGGGGCTATTAATTTCGTTTTGGCATTTTGCGTTGGTCCTCTATAAACGGCGTTTCACTTTCCAAACTGTTGCCACCAAATATTAGAGCCCAGCATTATATAATAGAAATTAAACAATGAATAATTTGCATGAGCGCATGTATGTTTTTCGTTCTGTGACAAAAAGAACGGTAGCTAGAGACATCAAATTTTGAATAGCATAGTCCTCCACTCGAATATGGGCATTTGGAAGCCCAGATTTGGAATTCAGTAGTTGTTTTATTGCCTATTTCATATTTTGTAAAGTTTTAACGAATTTTTGTTTAACAAACTCAAAGATTTCAAAGCGAACAATGGCAACACTGTACGTAAAAAAAAAAAAAAAAAAAATTACCTCCAGCGCGCGAGACTGTGTATTGAAAATTCTAAAGATATGCTCTTTTTTAATATTTAGTGATATTGCTGTTGAACTGAATTTTATGGTTTAAGTGCGAAGAACATGATATTTAATAAATAAAGGTAACGCACAAAACGTTAAAAAAATGCCCCTTTAGGCGTAATATAAAATCTGAAAGCTTTCGGATTCTTTTATTAGTTGTTTTCATTTGCTTTTTTTAATTCAAAAATATTTTTTACTTTAATTAATTAATTAATTTTTTAACTTTTTTAATTAAAGAAGCACTGGTAAACTTTATTTTTATTTAGACTATAATGTGAAATTTTCGTACTGGAAGATTTTTATTACTTTCTTCCTCTTGTGCCTTTTTTGCTTCTCCCCTTTTTGCAGTAGTATACATATGAATCTTTTTGAGTCCTAGTACAACTGGACTCAAACTTTTCGAGTCCTAGTCCTAGTAGATTAAAAAAAAAACATTGTTACTGAAGCAGCCGAAATTTCATGGCACAGTGCATTTATTCACATATATCCGAAAGCTCAGCGCTTTAAATGAATTTATTATCGACAAAAGACTACTCATTACTGCGTAATGATATTTAGAATCGTTAATAGTGAAAAAAATTATATGTCACCAGGTGAATTTGTAAATTTTGAAAATGTCTAGTGATCTAAAGTTAAAAATATATATTTTGAAAAAATTCTCTTCCCCCCCAATTCACATTCAAAAATAACTAACCATTTTGCAACAATTTTCATTGCAGTTTTTATCTTCTTCATATTTCGCTACCTGCGTTTTGGCAACATTAGAAAACATACAGTTAGTAAACAACTCTGAGACAATTTTTTATCTGTAATTCGCGAAGCGTGAGATTTCCTCGAGCATTAAAAACATATGCCTTTATTTGTATTTTATTTTATTTTTTACCATTTTCTTTAAAAGGAGTTGTGCGGAAGAAAGAGGCGTTTTAAAGCGTTTTCTTTTCTTCCCGGAAACTGTCAATTATTTTATTTTATTTCTTATTCAACATTTGAAGTTGGCATCGGTGTGGGCGCGGTACGGATCCGATGAATGCAAATTATCAAGCTGCCCAGAGTGAAAGAACTAACGTGGATAGAGAGGGGGAAAAAAATATTTCTGAAGCGGTTTAAACCGGCTCGATCTTGGTACTTTGACCTCGTTACGCGTCAAGATTATTAACGCCAATATATCCTCGTACATATATGTAAAGCAGTCGCCCACTCGTGCAGGCGTTTCCCTTGAAGAAGGAACGATGATTAAATAAATAACTTAGAATTATTTCATAAAGATAATACGATACGATTAAAAAGTTAATAGAAGTGGCAGCAGAAGGTTGTTATCCTGGGTTCAAGAGATCAGAATACACCAACAGTAGCGAAAATATGAATAGCTACTAGTGAACTTTGAATATTCTTTATTAAATTAATATTCCTTATTAAATTATATAATATTAATTTTTAAAAAATCCTAATTAATAGTAGTTTAAACTAATTGTAATTAATAATTATCAATTAATAATAGAGAATTTGAAATATTTAAACATAAATAATATTTTATTATATAAAAAATTTTATTTAAAAGAAATGAATTTCCAGTTTAATCTATAATGCTTTATTAACCAATATGTATTGCGCAAAGTCAAATCAACGCACATAGTTCCATTATTTCGCTGAATAGGTATAAGAATTCGAATCCTTATTCCTGTTCTCTTTATTAAATTATTAGTCGATCAGTTTGCTGCTTAAAGTTCATTCATTGTTATGATGCAGCATTCCATTAGACACTGCTCCATTAGTTTATCTGTAATCTATATACATATCTTTAATAATTTTCTTGTGGCATTATGTTCAAATATTACTCAATTTGCTCTTCACTGTCTATATTACAGTAGTTATAACATTTGTCGATATTAGAAATGGGATGAATCCTAATTTTTTTTTTTTTTTTTTTTCTTTCGAATCCAAATCCTGAAAGGATTTTGAATGAGCCAAATTCTTCTTGTGAAGCAAAACAAAAAGGAAAAAAAAAAAAAAAAAAAAAAGAAACCACTTAATATGAAACGTTTTTATTTTAAAGCAAAATTTCAAATCTGCTTTCAATAGAAAGAGAAATAAGCTTTTAAAGTACACCTACATTCTTTAAGAATGCAAAAATTAAACTAGGTAAAGGAGATATATCATTAAAGCTCTTCAATCTTGAAATTAATTTTCTTAATACAATTTGACAAAAAATATTTGAATAATAGTTCAAAAAAAATTTTTTTTTTTTTTTTCAAATTCATTTTCTCGGTATAATTTAGCAAAAATTATCTGAATGACAGTTCAAATTTTTTCTTTTTTATTTATCTATTTTTTATTTCCAGAGCCGGGGGCTTTTATTGCTACTAAGCCTAAATCCATGAAATTTCCGAAGTATCAACGCATTGTTTAATAATGCTCTATAGAGTATTTAATCAGCTTATGCTTTATAGATATTTATATATATATACTTTAATTACTTATTTCTTGTTTAAATGCATATTTTACACATTTTATTTTAATTACTCACCATTTTATGACTTTTAACATTATACATCTGAACACTAAATATATTACTTAAAATCCTCTTTTCGTATGAAAAATTTGAAAACAGGGATCTACACACAGTCCTACGTTACATTCCTTGCACTCGTAATAACTCATTTGCCGTTTTGGAGGATTTTTCCGGGAATGTGAACAAACGAAGCATCGTCGTCTCATTTTTTTATCAGTCTCTTCTGAACAAATCTACTCATTACTGCGTAATCAAATTAAAGTTTTGGAAAACGTCTTTCAGTTAATCTTTCAGAATCAATATCAGAATTTCAGAATCAATATCCGAAATATTTTGCATCATTTCTGCTATTTCTTGCTCTGTTAAACATTTTCGACGCTTCGACATTGCAACGGTAAAAACAGAAAGAATTCACGTCTAACAAGATCTAATTATTTTCTAAAAACTGAACTGTAAACCGAAATACTCAACGCTTTAGCGCATATAAATCTTCTACTTACAATAAACAACTACCACGTACGAATAAAGTGCGGTTTAAAGAGACGTCATAAATCACGCCATTCGGAAACATTTAGTTCCCCGTTTGTTTATATAACCAAAAACACGTGTATGTGAGTCATGCTTCTCTCATTTCGAGTAGAAGGTCTAATGTACATGTATCTGAAACCATATGGACATACAGTGCCATCTTGTGGCAGAAATTATAGTTTCTAAAACGTTCCAGGATACTGGCACAAATACGTGACAGTCGGTAGTAAACGGGAAAATGCTCTGGCACGCCTGCGTGTCGGCCGGGAGGTGAGTGTGTTCGTTGCTGGCACGTAGACGCAACGAATCAATGAGTCAAATCAATGAGTTTGTTAATCAAAAATTCTTTAATGTTTGACAAAATATTATAATGTATTTCTCCCACTTCCCTAGCGGGCCTTCGTAGTGTAACGGTAGCACGCTGGGCCGGTATTCCAGAGATCCGTGGTTCGATTCCCGGCGAAGGCGGTTGCTAATTTTTCATCTTTTCTACTTCCAATTAATCTAATGTCTCTACAATATGAAATCGATACTAAAACAAATTGTAAATCCCAAATTTGGGCTTCCAGATTCACATATTCATTGGAGGATTACGTTATTCAAAATTTGATGGTTCTATGTTCCGTTGTTTGTCACAATGCTAGAAATATACATACACTTATGCAGATTCTTCATCATTCAGTTTCTTTAAATATAACACAGGTGACAGCAGGACAGGGCACCCGGACGGCTTTCTATGACTACTCGGTGTTACCCTGCCTTGCAACCATCTAGAGACTTCACAGTTGTAAGACGCTTAACAGATGTGTGCTCAATGCATGTCATGTTGCATCTACAGTAATATATGTGCACTGTCCATTACTGTGCTAATAGCGAACGGCACGTCGGCTCGTGGATAACTAAAAACAGTTACATTTCCATACTTCGGATACACATATCATTGTGTATATAACACAGGCCGATAATATTTGGTGGCAACAATTTGAAAAGTGAGACGGACATTTAAAGTTTTCGACGCAAAATGCCAAAACGAAATTAATAGCTCTTACGGGGTAACGCTCTTTGAGCTAGCAATACACATGATAAACACACATTAAAGAGATAAATAAAAAATATTAATAAAAACTGCAATCTGAAGATTTTAAAATTATAACCCTTAAAAAAAACTTAACTTAAAATTCAACAACTTAAACGTAACAAAAAAATCTGTCCCTAATTTTTATTAATTAAAAAATGCTTAAGAAAGTGCTTAAAAATTAAAAAATAAATGAAAAAAATATTGTATACTAGTTATATAACATACAGCCCAAGAAAGATCTTAATCTGCAATAAAACAAGAAACATTTTTAAAAATAATCATGGGATATATTATAAATGAAACCTATTTGAGTCTGAATCAGTTAAATACATTATTAAAAAATGTAAAATGAAGATTTAAATTATTAAAAAGAGCGTCTATTGCTTTTGAATTTCTCAGTTATTTAATCAATAGTAGACTGATCAAATCTAAAAGAGAAATTAAATATTTTTATGTTTGCCGAATACGTGCACGTTAGGAATCTGTTGAGTTTGAAGGCGTGAGGAAGAAAAATTAGAGGTATTCTATTTCGCTCAGTGGCAACATTTGCCAAGGGTTGTATCTAATTCTTTTGTTCAGCTCATTCTTCAATTTCTAAAGCTTGATAGAGTCTTCAATTTTTTGGGGGGGGGTGAGGGAGAGCAAGACAAAATTGTATGTGTTATGTTAAAATATCATATCTCCTCCAAGATGTAATAAATAGACTCAAATTAACAATAAATAGAAAATTAGCATATAGAATTAAATTAATGAAAGCAGGTGAAATGTTAGTAAATTCGTGAAAAAAGAAAACTAAATCTTTTGAACAGTATCTTTCTCAGGCGGATAAATTTCTTCTTTCTTTTAATTTGTTACACATTTAAATACTTTCTGGCCATTTGACTTGATGAAAGAATGACATTTTTTCTATGGCGTAATTTATCCGCAGCTGATTAATAGTTTTTATTCATGACAGATATTATTGAATTTCTGGCAAGCGCTACCAAAAGACTTGGCACTTGTTTTCAAATCAAAAATCTATAAAAGAAGGAAAGGGAAAAAAGCTTGGAAGGCTAATAAAATATTTTGGTAATACAAGGATTCAGTTTCATCATAAAATCAAAGCTAGGATACGGCTGAATTTAAGTATTGCTTTGAATAGAACAGATACAAAAATGTGCTCATTTCATGTTTTTGCTGTAAATTTCAAATTTCCTTCGTGGTTAAATCTAAACAATTTAATCTGTCTCTAAGAAAAGTTTTAGAACTCAAGTCCGTTGTCTTCTCTCTTAGAAATCTCCACTAAATAAAGGTGAAACATAAATACCGGTAAAATTCTATTCTTTGTATGTATTACAATTCACGCCAGATTTCATTATTCTTTAATACGTATTATTATTATTATTTTTATGTTAATTCTATTATTTATTAATTATATTATAATTATAATTATATAATTATATTATTTATTAATTATATTAATAATTAATTATATTATTATTAAGATTATTAATTAATTATATTATTAATCGTATTATTATTATTATTTTAACTTTGATCTATGCCTTTTTTAAATACAATAATAGTGTATTCTTCTAAAAGACAAGAAATCAAAATTATCCAATGTACTAATGTAACAAAACTTGGTTTTCAAATAAATGGCTATTTCAACGAAATAACTTGATGATAAAGGAGACATTTTTAGTCGTATCTGAAAGTCTTAGAACTTATCTGATATCTCAGATGGTTCTAATCTGCTAGAAAATTTTCATCGGTATGTGTTTTGTTGATGAGATTGTGACAATTTAAATATGAAGATTTCATTTTCAGCTTACTCAGATACAGTATTTTATGCCCGAGAGTTTTTGAGGAATGTTTTATTTATATGAGTAAATTTTTTTTGTCAGTCCTGCTGAAATTTCTTTCTCCAAAAGTAAGAAAAGATAAAAATTATTTATGAAATTAAGATTAAAATTATTTACGAATATAAATTTCAGAAATTTGATCTATACAGTATTTTATACATAACCGATTATTTCTTTTCCACATAGTTATCTCTTACAAATCGGGGGGGAGGGATTTAAAAAATCTGAAAGCTTTCAGATTTTGTATTATGCCCAAAGGGGCGTTTTTTTAACGTTTTATGTGTTACCTTTATTTATTAAATATCATGTTCTTCGCAAACCATAAAATTCAATTCAACAGAAATATTGCAAAATATTTAAAAGAACATGTCTTTAGAATTTCCGATACACAGTCTCGCGCGCTGGAGATAAAAATGTTTTTTTGTTTTTTTCCCTTACAGTGTTGGAATTGTTCGCTTTGAAATTGTTGAGTTTCTTAATCAAAAACTCATAAATGCTTTACAAAATATGAAATAGATAGCAGAAGAAATTCCAAATTCCAAATTTGCGCTTCCAGATGCCCATATTCGGGTGGAGATGTAAGTGATTCAATATTTGATGGCTCTGGGTACCGTTGTTTTATCATAATGCGAGAAATATACATACATTTATGCAGATTCTTCATTATTTAATTTCTTTAAGACAGGGCTCTAATATTTGGTGGCAACAATTTCAAAAGTAATTCGCCGTTTATAGTGAATCGGCTCAAAATGTCAAAACGAAATTAAGAGCCCTTTTGAGCTAACGCTCCTTTGGGCCTAAAAATCAGAATAAAACTTTTTTCTTTCATTTAAAGTTTCTTAAGAACTAAACGTTTCTCTTTATTTCTGTAATATGTTAAAATCTATCAAAATGTGTTAAGCGGAGGAAAAAAAAAATTACTAGGCACTTATTTGCAGAATTTCTGTCAAGAGTTGATAGGGAAGGAGGCTGATAGCAACACTGCTCTTTTGTAAGAGGCACGAAAAGAAAGAGGCAATTCTATTGCTCAAATGATCATTTGACGAGGTCAAAGTGCTTCACGGGAATGTTTTGTGGGTGTGTCTTTTGAATAGATATTGTACATTTTCATGTTATGTAACAGGTTAATGTGTACCATGATATCACTGTAGTCATTATAGGAGTTACTTGGCAGAGAATTGCCGGTCTTAGGAAATTCTTAGAACATTAGCAAAGACGAAGTGTTACTGGATGAAGAACTAAGAGTAAAACGAATTAGAATCTTCAAAAGATAGAAGATTTCAACAAGCAGTAACAACAAAAATATAATCCATCCAATAATAAACTTCGACTTTTTTCTAACCTTTTGGAATGTCAATATACGGAAGTTGAAAGTAGCATGATGTGCGTATTAAAGTAACATTTATATATTAATTGGTTAAATGCTTATGAGAAATCAAGGATTATAGCTTCGGAGACGTGCTTTTGTGAAGAATTTTATAATAACAAATTCGAAGAGAAACACGTCAGTGTATACTTTAAAATTAGAAAATAAAGGGCTCCTTAATTTGACATAAATTTTGAGTAAAATTCTGTTGATTTCAAGGAAATTTTTTTTTTTTTTTTTTTTTCTCCTGAGGAAGAGGAACCTTGTTCTCTATACTATAAAAATTGTTTACTATATGAAACTTCTTGCTCGAATTTATTTCGCAATACAGATTAAATGAAAGCACAAATAAATAAATCGATAAAAAAATCGCAAGCATGTCAGTTTTATTTGTTTACATGACGCAATATTTAAAATTGAAAACCTTCTTTTATATTCCTGAAAAAAATTCAGAGAAATTAAAGCTACAGGTATTAAATATGTATACACTGCACAAAATAAAATAAAATAAAAAGGGAGGACAGTTCTAAATCTACCGTTCTACTAGGCCGATAGACGAAATTAAAATTGCGTTTTTCATGTCTCGAAAGCGGGACTTAGCATATACATTAGATTTATATACAGTATTCTTCTAACATAGGTAGTTTGACACGAAATCGGACTTTTCTGAAATAACATACCATTTTTTCCCATATTTCGATTCTAAGCTTCAAATTATGCTTAGATATAAAATTCGTAATTTTTGGCGAGAAATTTATGGATAAATTTAAAAATTTATCTTGGCCAATTTATTTTTCAGTTTGCTCCAGGCAAACTTCTTAATTTATAGCAACCTATTTTCCTTTCCTTTATCTTCATTGTCCATGAGCGGAAAAAAAGTTATCGTTCATACTCTCAAATAATTTTAACAAAGTGCGTAAACCACAATTTCGTTATGATCGCTTATAATGAATGCGTCGAATTTCAAAACGCGCCAAAATGTAAATTCACGTATAAGCGATTTTAGAAAATTTTGAATAACAAACTCTAATTTTTTGCATGTATGCTTAAAAATACATCTACTTTAAGATGATGGCACACATTTTAAAGGTTATAATTCAAATTTTTTCCCGAAAAATTTATAAAAATTATTTAAAAAATAAATCATAAAAAATAAACGAATTTTATTTGGAATGAACCTAAATTTCGAAATAGGAAAGGAAGAATCAAGTAAGTTTAATAAAAAAAAAAGAGATATCAATAAATATATATCAAATTCAATTAACGTGGAGGAACTAAAATTTTTAGAGCTATTTTTTTAAAAAATTACTTGTGCGATTTTTACAACACTTAGCAGTTTGGCATAATTTGAGTCGTAGAATCGAAATATGGAAAAAAAATTGGCTTGTCATTTCAGAAAAGTCCTATTTTGTTTCAAAATACCTATATTAAAACAATGCTATATATAAAACTAATACATATCCTAAGTCGCGGTTTGGAGACATGAAAAACGCAAGTTGAATTTCCTCGATCGGCCGAGTAGAACGAAAAATATAGAACTGTCCCCTCTTTTTTGGGCGGAGCAGTGTGCATCTTTTTTTCTGTTATAAATGTATATTCATTCCAAATTTCATTAAAATCTGTCCAGTAGCTTTTCAGTAGTTCGACATAATGTGCAAATTTTCTTAATTCTCTCTGTCCCCCCTTTTTTTCCAAAGAAAAGGAGTCGTAGAATTCTTACATAAAGAAAAGCAAGGACAAGCATTCCTCTAGCGCGCAAAAGTCTATTACTTATAAAAGCGTAGATAATGGAATAAATATTAATAAAAAAATTAAACCAATAATACACTACTATATAAGTAGAAACTTCGAAATACACAAATCGAGAATTTATAAATTTAGTAGTAATTGTTTGCAATTTATAACTTATTGAATTTCTAGCAAAACATCCTTTCTTCACACGATGGCGTAGGAGAGGGAGACTACTTCCATATAATGGTAGATAAGTTCATGGAAATATAAAGGGGGAATCCTAAGAAAATAAACCATGTGGTGCTGAAAGACTGATCGCTTCGGACGGCACATACGTCCCAGGGGGCTGCAGTTTGTAATCATTGCCTTATATTTTTTCTACTGTCTCGATAGAATGCAGTTGTTCTAAAATCGGCATCAGCACAGCAGTTACACTGAAACTATTTTTGGGTCACTGAAGTCACTGAAACTATTTTTTGGGTTTATTATTAGGACGATTAGCACACACTATACCAATGGTTCTCAATTTTTTTTTTGCTCCATGCACCTCTTTTCACTACTGGAAAAAGATCATTTACGCTCTCATTTACCAAACTCGAAAAATACATATGCATTTATTTCGATTTAGATTGTTAACCTTTTTTTTTTTTTTTTTGTAAATTAAACAGCAAAAAGTATATAAAATGTTGATAAATATCAAAACTTGAATAAAACGTGATTTTTTTAATATTCGTAAACTTAAACTAAATATTTAGCAGCTACACTCATGTCCATAAATTAAGGATAATTCGGAGTCACGCGGAAATCGAACTCTAAAATAAATATATCGCCGGTAAAATCACTACACACATCTTCAAGAATCATATGCAAATTTCAGGAAGTAACCAGATGACACCGATGGTACGTCACAATGACGAGAGTGTAAGAGAGTGATATATAAGGAATACAGGTAAAGAAGTAAAATTGTTCGCAGGCGCTTTGTAAGCATTTCAGTGCAATAACCAAATAGTTATGACACAATGGACGCATTTGGATGATTTTTTACATGGTAGAATTATCGGCCGTCTGGAATGTGGGCGTACCCAACTGGAAGTATCAGACGAACTTGGAATTGCCCAGAGTGTCATCTCCAGGCTTTGGCAACGATACCAAGATGATGGTAATGTGAGTAGACGTTACAGCACAGGTCGCCCCAGAGTTACAACGCCGAATGAGGACCGGTATTTGGTAGTTACTGCCAAAAGAAACAGGCGGAGCACAGCCTCAGACCTGTCTCGTCAGCTCTCTTCAGCCACTGGTACGACAATTTCAAGGCAGACCGTGTACAGACGCTTAGGGCAGATTGGTCTATATGCTTATAGACCTGTCAGATGCGTTCCACTTACTGCAATTCACTGTCGTCTGCGGTTAGCCTGGAGTAGAGAGCATGCACTGTGGACACCGCAACAGTGGGCTTGTGTGATGTTTTCCGACGAGTCCAGGTTTAGCTTGCAGTCTGATTCTCGCCGAACTTTCATATGGAGAGCTTCAGGTACCCGTTACCAACAAGAAAACATCATTGAACGACACCGTTACGGTGGTGCAGGAGTGCTCGTTTGGGGTGAAATTATTCTGGGTTCCAGAAGTGACCTGCATGTTCAAATTGGAACCATGACAAGCCAAATCTATCGAGACGTCATTCTGGAACAACATGTACTTTTGTTTCGGGGCGCCAGGGGCGCACAATTTGTGTTTATGGATGACAACGCCCGTCCTCACTGTGCAAACATCGTAAGCGAATGCCTTCAGTCGGAGGATATCACCCGTATGGACTGGCCAGCATTCTCACCGGACTTAAATCCAGTAGAGCGCGTGTGGGACATGCTTGTCCGACGAGTTGCAGCCCGTCAACCTCCTCCTACATGTCTACCGGAACTTCGGAGAGCATTGCGTTTTGAGTGGTGTAATATCCCCCAAGATCCATGTGTTGCCATTTACTCAGCATGCCTAGGCGTTGTACGGACTGTATTGCATCGTCTGGGAGACATAAAATGTATTAACAATCATACCAAGCATGTAATATTGTTTTTTTGTAAATAGGTTTTTTTTGTAATTTGCTCCAGGGAGAAAAAAATCGCTAATTTTTTTTAATAATACCAAACATATAGCATCTTTTTTTGCTCTCTACCTTTTGTTTAATAAATAAGCTTTACAAATAAGTCAAATTTGTTTTGCTTCTAACTCTTCTTTTGCCTGATTTTGTATTATCCTTAATTTATGGACATGAGTGTAAATAAAAGGCTAATCGCACATCCCCCCGATTCCCGAAATATACGAAATCCTCCCCTAGTTGAGAACACCTGCACTCTACATTTTGCAATGAAATAATTGAATTAGTGATTATTAAAAATGTACACCATAGCTTAGGAATTTTATTTTTAAACTATAAATACATTTTCAAAATAAAACCATTATTTATTGCAAAGCGAGCCACAGTTAACGAACCTAAGAGCAGCAGTTTGACCCTGTCTGGTCTAAATAATCACAAATTTTCTATACGTGATAGCAAGAACAGATAAATTGTTTTTCTGTTTTTAGCATGCTTAGTTGCTTTTTCGCATGTCCTCTAAAAAGGAACGAATTTTAAAAGAATTATTCGAAATTAAATAAAGAAAAGAGGGGGAGAAAGACCTCGACTTATTTTTAGGTCAAGAGGCGATCGAGGAAAATAATTGTGTTCCGAATCATATTTACAAGGAAGACAATGAAGCGGCCTGAAAAGGTGTGAAATATATGTTGCCATTCTTTTTTTTTTTTTTCCCTCTCGATTCTCTCATCAGATACGAGA
Source organism: Stegodyphus dumicola (assembly GCF_044657685.1). Classification (NCBI taxonomy): domain Eukaryota; kingdom Metazoa; phylum Arthropoda; class Arachnida; order Araneae; family Eresidae; genus Stegodyphus; species Stegodyphus dumicola. The sequence goes on along the minus strand of NC_140768.1, from coordinate 80,446,047 downwards.
ATAAGTCACAGTTTTTCGATTTGGAAATGATGTTAAAGGTTCAAGGAAAGTCACCTCGGATTTCTTTGCGAGCACTTCACCGTGAGAAATACGGATTAAATGCAAATTCTTTATTATTATTATTATTATTTTGTACACGCAACAGCATTTCCTGTTAAATATATGCTAAAGAGTTGGAATTATGCAACTAGATCTGAGGTTGAAACAGCATCATATTTCATTCCATCCAAGATATAGAAATTAACTCCGTTCGGCGCTTCTCATACCCCATTCTTAAAAATTAAGACAAGAAGGATATATTATTTACTGATCCTTTATTTTAATGTACCTTTAAATGCAATGGATAATCTAAATACGTTTGCTAAAAAATTATTATCCCTTAAAAAAAGAAAATGTTAGTATGCATGAATAGTCCCGTTTAATCATAAAAATTAAATAAGTAAATACTTTTCCTCATTACTTTAAGGTGATTATTGTTAATAAATTAACGTCAAAAAGGGAACTAAATATATTAATTATAAGTTATCCATTTACAGAATCTGTTTATGTAAAATGAAAATAATGTGTTACATCTATTTTATACCTAATGCTTATTTATGTAAAATGAATATTACTTAAATTAATTAATTATTAATACACGATAAAATATTATACTGACTTTGAGCCGTGTAAAACAAATATATCCAATGTATAGTTAGAATTCTTTTTAGCACTAGTAATACTTTAGTAATTTAAATAGATAATTTATTTAAATAGTAATTTAATAGATATTTAAATCATTACGTCATTTTTAGAAATATTTCAAAACCTCACTGTTCCGACTCATCTGTAAGTAACTCTAGAAGCAGAATTTTAACATAATCCAAAACCTTAAAGTGATAATTAAATTACACATATTAAGGAAACAGTTCGCAATTATCTATGCATTCTCTCATCCAGAAATTTTCCCTTTGTTGCGCCACATTCTATACTGGAAGCCATTATAATCAAGCTGAAAATTTGCAAGGCTAATAGACAATAATGCTGCCAAAAGACATCACCAAAAAATACCACATTAGGTTTTTTGGAAGCAAGAGACGTGAAAAATTAGCAACGCCTTCGCCGGGAATTGAACCATGGACCTCTGGAATACGCGCCTAGCGTGCAGACCACTACACTACGAAGGTACGCTAAGAAGGCGGGAGAAATACCTTAAAACCTCCATTACAAAAATTAGTGGTTCCATTCTCAAACTCCGTCACTTCCCCAGTTGTTTGCAACATGCAATTACAATTACTTTTTACAGTTATAAGGTTGGTTAGTTAGTTCTGAGCACTGGCCCTCAGCCCACCTAGCAGGCGAAACCTGCCATATGGCTATGAGGGGATAGGCCAAGCCAGAAAGGCATAACAAAAAAAAAACATACTGTTAATTATTAAAACACGATAAAATATTCTATTGACTTTAAGCCGTGTAAAACAAATATATGCAATGCATAGTTAGAGTTCTTTTTAGCACTATATTTAAATTTCGATATTTAAATCATTACGTCATTTTTAGAAATATATATAAGGTATTTTCTCCCTCTTTCCAGCATGCCTTCGTGGTGTAACGGTTAACACACTCGGCGCGTATTCGAGAGGTCCAGGTTCGAGTCTTGGCGAGGGCATTATTCATTTTTCATTTCTCCTGCTTCAAAATTACCTGATGACTCTAAAGCACATATTCTTTCATTGATTAATTCATTTATATTGTAAAACTGATTAAATAAAATGTTCTTAATTATTTATCAAGTAATTATTTAGAATACTAAATTTAGTTATTTTTCATGTCTTGTTCTTGCAAAATAACCTAATGACTCTGCAGAATCATTATGTTTTTTGAAGCATGAGACGTGAAAAATGTGCAGAGCTCTCGCCAGAACTCAAACCCTGTACCTCTCGAATATGCTTCTAATTACACCACGAAGGCATACGGAAAGGAGGTAAGAAATATCTTATGTGCTTCCCCTTTTAAAGCGTGACTGCGGACTAAGGGACCCAGTCTTTAAATCCTAGTGATGACGAATTATCGACCACCACCTTTTTAGTTTGGGCGCCACTTGTAGAGTAATTAATTTTTTTTTTTTTTTTTTTTTTTTTTAGCAGTAGACGGGAAAAATATGCAGTGCTCTCTCCAGGACTCGAAACCTGGACCTCTCGAATACGCGCCGAGCATCCTTCCAAATTACACCACAAAGGCATGCGAAATGGAGAGAGAAAATGCATTATAGCTTTCCATAATCAAACCATAATAGCACCTTTCTCCCAAAACCTATGGACAAATTAAATTATTTAGCTTTCTTCCTATTCCTAAAAAAATGCAGAAAAAATTTTAATGTTTTACATTTCATCTTCCTTTTTTCAATCGCAAGAGCAATTTGGATTTAAGGTAAGACATAACACTATACACAACAACACCTTCGCTTAGTGAAAACTCTATTACTGAATGCTTCAAAAGCAAATAGTCCACATGTGCAGTCTCCCTTGATATTGCGAAAGCATTCGACTGCATCTGGCATTGCAGTATTATTTATAACCCAATCGAATTCGATGTCGCAGATAATATAACTCGTATTATTGCTTCTTTTCACTATAAAAGATTGTTTAGAGTCCGAGTTGGAAATACAGAGGCCGACTATAACATAAGTACCCCAAAGCCCTGTTCGTAATAACATTTAAAATTAAATAGCACTGTTTGCAGAAGACATAGCTATTCTGACAGAGACTATAAAAAGTATTTATAGTCATTATCAGCATTATTATTTAGATTTTCTAGAGTTAAGGCTTACTAATCGGAGAATTTCAATTAGTGACATGAAATCAAATGCAGTTCTGTTTCATTAAAGTCAATTATGAGTACCCTCAGTCTACGTCTACCATTTACTCGCACGTTATTAGAAGAAGAAATATAGTGGAAACAAGAAGTCACATACTTAGACATCATTAATAAACTCACATTAGTCACATTAGTCACACTAGTCTTTAATAAACTCACCTCATTTTTACCCTCACTATTAGACCTCATTTTGCTAGACTCAGAAAAAAGTTAAATATTTCTACAGCTAAATTAAGTCTTCTTTCCAAAAATATAGCATTCCTTCTTTTCGTAATAAAATGATATCTAATAAAACGATGATCTGTCCAGCTTTATTTCAAGTGTTCCCAATGCTGCAAAAACAAATCTCTGTAAAATAAAAATTCTGCAAAATAAAGCCCTTAAAATATGTAGTGTTCCTTGTTTTATAAGGATGAGCACATACCGATTTGAAAACCGAAACTATTAAAAAATTCATTTCCAAAACTGCTCAGAATTTTTACTTATTAAACATCATTAAAGCACTACAATTTCAATTCAAAATCATGAACCACGACCCAAAGAAAAGCATGTATACCCAAATAATACTTTTTTTTTTTTTTTCAATTATTAGCATCATGTTAAAGAGGCATTTTGCAGTTTTCATACAAAGAAAAATTTAAATATTCTTCACGGATATCCTCATTGTTAATTATTATACCCAACTCTCATTATTTGTAATGGAATAGAACTTCCGAGAACTTACCGTACGTTCTTATATCAATAAAGCCACTAAATCGTCATTAGAATTTTTCTAAAATTTGCGGTTTCCATTCTTCAATGAATAAATCCTTATATCATCTTTAAATTAGGCATTTCTGTCGGCTATGCTGAAAGTAACTGTTGTTAATAAAAGATAATGTATAATATATTAATTATTGGAAGACTCGGAAATTCGATATAAATTTTGTCCCTTTGATACAAGTAGCAATATTTAAATCTCTATACAAGTTGTTTTATGAAATTTTTACGAAATTATTTTTATTACTTATTCTTAAAACGCAATAAAATATCGTATTTGCTTTCAACTATGTAAAATAAACATACTCAAAACATAGTTAGAATTTTTCTTCGCTAACTTTAACTAATAGCTCTTAACTAATAGATTCTTAGATTTTTAGATAGCTCGGTCGATAAGTAAATCACTACGTCATTTTTAGATTTATTTTTAAAACTCACAGGTGCCATTTATCGACAAATAAGTCACTATATATCATCATTAGAATTTTTCTGACATCCACGATTGCCATTCATCAGTAAATAAGTCATTATATCAATCTTTAAAACTAGGCACTCCTATCGGCCATGCAGAAACTAATTGCCAGTGTAAAATGTAAATAAGTTATCGATTATTTGGAGAATCTAAATCGTTATAAATTTTGTACCTTTGATACAAGAAGCAATAAGTCTCTCTATGTACATTTTACGAAATAGTTAAATATTAATTGTATAATATTTTGTACTATCATACTTAACTGTTTTAAAAAAAGACTGTTAAGTATGAACCTAATTGCATCGTTTGTATTTATTTCACAGGACAACATTTGCAGAAATGCTATTTTCCTAAAATATCAATTTAATCATGTGGAAATAAATTCGCATGAAATGGATTTCAGGTTATTTTCCTTTCCTACAAGTGGATAGAAAATAGCATGCATAAACACATTCACGTTGATGAATGCTGTTCTTATCTAAAACCTTTAATTCCTTAATAACATGATATAGTAAATTGATTCGCCAGTTACAATTAAAGATGGCGATACATATCCTACAGCTTATTTTTAATTATATTTAAACTGCTATCTGAAACTTTCAGATTATAGTAAAACACCTCCAAAATTTACAATTAAAGTTTAGAAAAGACAAAATCATTTTTTTATTAAAAATATGAAAATTATAACCTAAAAATTAATTATGATCTGATTTTGGAATGCAAGCATATGTTAACTAACTTAAGAATTAGTCTTCCCGACATTAAAATTCTGGAACACAAAATTTCATATTTAAAAATGAGTTGTTTAAAATGGCAAAGTTAAAAAAAAACATGGCTATAAAATTAATTTCTTCGTAAATTAACGCCACATGGAGACCTGTGTTTATTTAATAAAGAAAATACTTGATTTTAATATAATTATTCTTATTGTGGATTTATTATTGTAGATAACTTGCGCACAAGACTTGCCAACACACTTTTCCTCATGTGGCAATACGTTCTATTTTGCGAATATATGAAATTCCAGAATTAAATATAATAAATAGCTGGAAGAGATGTTGATAAATACTATTTGTTGATATTGCCTAAAGACGGCTTTGCAAGCCTGTCTTTTCGATCCTACAGCTCTTCCTTGCCTGGACATGTGACAATGTAAAAAGTGATGAGTAATTCACTCTTCCTTCTTTTAGAATTCTTTTAGACTACAACGTGTAGTTTATATTGGAATGTTAGAAATATTCAATGGAACTGCTAATTTCCCCCTTTTAATACCTGTAATTTGAATTTAGGCTTATAGTCTAACTTATGTATAGATATATGGATATATAATTATTTAAGTTTTAATTAAAAAGAAGGTAAAATTCTCTTCATGCCATGCACCCTCATTCTGGAATTTTAGTTGTTTCGATTTTGACCATTCGAAATATTTAAAAAGAATTTACAAATGTAATCAGTACTTGCCTTGAAATTTGTAATTGTTATTCCAAGAAGTGTAAAATCTTTCTTCATTAGTTTCTGATATATAAGATACCAGAACAAATATTTAAATAAAAGGAAATTCTTTAAAAATTGAAAAAATAAATAAATTAATAAATTAAATTAAATTAATAAGAAAATAAAAAAATCTGATTTCAGATTTTAAAGTTTTCCCAAAAGGATATATTCAGATTTTAAAGTTTGCCCAAAAGGATATATGTTAAGGGTTTTACGCTCTCGCTGAGCTCGCAGTCTGCTGTTACACTTACTCTTGCTAACCCCTCCCTTTTACTTCCTTGTACGAAGTAAAAATCTGATGTGTACACCACATGACTTCCTTGTACGGAATATTAAATTATACGCATTTTTTCTTGCATTTCATTTAAATTTATTGGATTGAATTAAATCTACTTCGCCGACAGCGCATAAACCACAATAGAATAAACGCATTCTTTAAAATTCCCTCTAGTATTTGTTTACCATAGCGACACTCTGGCGCTAGATTCACTTAACAGTATTATATTTCGTTCATATTATAACTCATAATGCACAAAATTTATATCATTTAAAGAATAGAATTATCTAATCGTTGCCACATGATCTATTCAAATACTATAATAAAGCTAGAATGATGTATGAAAGAAATTAAGAAAACAAAATAAAAAAGAAACAGTTTTTCACAGACGATTGAGTATTTCTAATTCAATTAATTCAGTTCTCACTTCGCGAGAAGGCAAAAATACATAAAAACTCAAAATATCTATATTAAAAATTACGAAGTAAATCTTAAACACTTATTTCCTCGAAAAAAAATTCCAGAAAGGATAAAGCATGATTTAATTTGCAATAATAAATGAAGGCGTTACCTTTGTTGTTGCGAAGCTTACTCTCTCTAGATTGGCAACAAATCTACTATTCTGCTGTTTCAAATGTAAACAAATATGTCCACCATGTTATTTAAAACTTAAGGCTTAACCGCACTTAAACAGTAACTTTATGTATTTTTGCCTTGTCGCGAAGTGAGAACTGAATTAATTAAATAAGAAATACTGAATCGTCTGTGAAAAACTGTTTCTTTTTTGTTTTGTTTTCTTAATTTCTTTTATACATCGTTCTAGATATATTAGAGTATTTGAATAGAACATATGGCACCGATTAGATAATTCTTCAAATGATATAAATTTTGTGCATTCTGAGTTATAATATGAACGAAATATAACGCTGTTGAGTGAACCTAGCGCCAGAGTGTCGCTATGGTAAACAAATATAGTGAATTTTAAAGAGTGCATTTATTCCATTGTGCTTTATGTGCTATCAAGGAAGGAGATTTAATTAAATCCAATAAGTTTAAATGAAATACAAGACAAATGCATATAATTTAATATTCCGTACAGGGAAGTCATGTGGTGTATGCATCAGTTTTTTAAATCTTTTTATTTGAAGGTCAGAAGGAGATGCAAAAGTAAATGTACTGTTTTATGGATTATTATGTTTTACGTTTATGAGGGTATAGATAATGCCATTAACAATATGATTTATTTGTAATGATATTGCACTGCTAATCTTAAAAAAAGTGGTAATGATCTGCATGAAAACTTATTATTTTTTGGATTAAAAGTCAAAGATGTACAGAAGCAAATGCAGTAAGTATTTCAGAGCTAATGCATTAGTATATTTTATTAAGAAGTACAGACAATATAATTAGCATTTTTATTTATTTATAAATGAATGCTGATCTTAAGTAATTGATAATGATCTTCTTATTCTATTGTAGTTTATGCGCTGTCGACGAAGTAGTAGATTTAATTCAATCCAATAAGTTTAAATGAAATGCAACAAAAAATGCGTATAATGACAAGGAAGTCATGGGATGTACACATCAGATTTTTTTTTTTTTTTTTTTTTTTTTCTTTGTCATTAAGCATAGATTTCTTCTCACTAATTTAATTCAACAGTAAAATCACAAAAATTTTGAAAACAGCAGAGTAAAATAAAATATATTTAGAATTCCCTATGCAGTGTTAAAGTATTGGCACACACTTTTTCTATTTTTTTTCAGTGCTTTCTCTTTACCTTATTAGTGTTTTATTTTCTTAATGAGATGCTTTACAAAACTCTTTTTGTCTTTTTGTTATTAACGTTTTTTGTGTTAAACGTATTTATTAAATATCATGTTTTTCGCACTTATGCCACATAAAATTCAATTCCCCAGCGAAATCACAAAGTATTTTAAAACAACATATCTTTAGCGTTTTCAAATAAACAAGCTCGCGCGCTGGAGATAAAAATGATTTATTCATACAGTCTTGCCACAGCTCGCTTTCAAATCGTTGAGTTTGTCATTCAAAAATTCCTTAAAGTTTTATAAAATATGAAATAAATAATAAAACAAATTCGAAGTTCAAAATTCCAGCTTCCAGGTGCACATGTTCGGATGGAGGACTATGTTCTTCAAAATTTTAAGACTCTAGGTACCGTTCTCTTTTCACAATGCGAGGAACATACTTACGAACATGCAGATTCTTCATTATTTAATTTCTTTTAAATTAATACAAGGGACGATCGGATGCAAAATCCCATTTCCAGTCTAATATCTCCTTTTGGTCTTTTAAAAAAAAGTCATTTCGAATTTGGAAGGAAGAATTCTTGTTAATCCGAAGTGACTCTTTGCCAAGACATTTAAGAAGAATAGAGTTCATAATGCCTGGAAAGAGTGTTTTCGTTTTTACTTTAAAGCATATAAAATTTTACAATATTTTGAAATTCCATTCAAGAGCTCTTCTACTCCTTTACATTTGTTAAAATATTATCTGCTATTAAAAAAAAGTTTAGAAGCACGAAAGAAAGCTGTTGCCAATCAAAAATGCGTAAGGGTTTTCATACATCTTCCATAATATAAACGTGTGTATAGGAAAATGAATTATGGAAAAATAATCTGTTCTAAATAACATATTGCAGCATATGTTATTTTACACCACTGATTCAATAAATAAAGTGGATTTTCAGCAATGTGTAATGCAGAGACAACAAAATTTCCAATGTTATTATGTACATCGTCTTCAAAATAAAATCTTAATGGCAATTTTATCGCAAAATACAGATTTCAATGGTTAATATTATGTAGTTTCTTTTTGAAATGGTAATATATTTTTTAGTACTTTCATACTTTCCTATTCATACCAATTTACGTTCCTAAACGAAATGTAAAACAATTTCTGGAGCTTTTAAAATTAAAATTCTCTTTCAGTTAGCTCTGCTAGGTTTTGATTCTGTATGATAATAAAGATTTAGTTGTAACAGTAGGCTGCAGTATGTGTATTTTTATTGAAGAAAAATCGAGAAACTATTTGTTATTATTATTATTATTTAACATTTTAAATGGGTGAGTTTATTTTTCAGTTAATTAAAAATAAAAAAAAAAAAACTTCTGTTCTTTACAAATAACGACCAAACGCAGAGAAGTCATTGATGCATAAGGTCTTTTATACTGTAGAAATGCATCTGCGATGGACCACACAAAGGTAAGAAATTTATATGTGCGGTGCCCCCCCCCACACACAGGTCACAGTGCTTTCGAACTGTTAGGAAGAGTGAAACGACAGGCTGTGACACTGCAGAAGCATTCGATAGGCTCTGACACTGCACAGCTCCGTTTCACATTACAAGAATCCTAACTTCACGGTGAGTGTCAGGGGATTTTTAGAGGTCTGCAGTGTCACCACAGCCTCTTGATTTTAGAGAGGCTGATGGACTAATGATCCTATTGCTCTATAAGGTATTTCTCCCGCCTTCCTAGCGCGCCTTTGTGGTGTAGTGGTTATTCCAGAGGTTCGTGGTTCGGTTCCCGGCGAAGGCGATTGCTCATTTTTCATCTTGCTTGCTTCCAAAAAATACCTCATGTCTCTACAGCTCTTCTGATATAGTTTCAACTATAACGAATCATATGACGTAAAGTACAACAGAAAAATGAAGACGGGGTGACTAATTCAGTCTGCAAACTGTTTTAGACAAGGAAAGAACTCAGCATTCTCTTAAACTCTCGGTGATAGACTCTTACCGCTAGCAAGGTCCTCACATAATGAAGACAACAACCCACAACAATTGTGTCTACGCCTTCGGTGCTGTTATGTATTGCGAACAGAACTTCTCATTATTTTATATGAAATGTATTTCAGTTCTGTATGCAATAAGTAATATGGAACCAATACCAGTTACCACGAGAAATCGCGCCATCTGTACAGCGTACCGTTGTCACCTCACATTATTCATCACAATAACGAAACGAACCATTCAAAAATTAATTTTATCTGTAAGTGCTTCTTAATAATATTGTGCAACAAATATTATTAATAAATGTTATAAGTGTATTAAATAGTATATATTTCTAGCGCCGTATAATATATAGATCGCAATATTTATAATTCTAGTTCTCAAATATGCTGTCATCTACACAAAAATCAAATCTAATAGTAATAGTGAAATTTTGCGGTAGCGTATGGATTACAACCATTTATATACATTTCTTTTTAAAATTCTATTTAAATGATAATGTCCTAATTCAAACAACAATGCATTTTTACCATTTTAATGTTTTCCTTTTTATGCTGATTTAACAGGCGCACCGAAACTAACCTTGGGAATTTCCAACTTGCCTTTTTTTTATGTTGAATTTAAGTTTTACCTAATAATAAAGATCTAGTTCTATGAGTTGGCAATTGGTATTTAACAGTAAAGATTTAGTGTATGAATTCTATGAATTGGTTTGCTATTATTCCTATTTATTAAAAGGCAAAGCCCATTTGACGTAATCTAAGAACTACATAACCAAAGTTCATTTCTCTCTTTCATTCTTACATTAAAACTGCATACTAAAATAACTGATACATTTACTTATTACAGCTTATAATCTTGTACATTGTTCGTATATTTTGAAATATTTATGTTAATCCAGACGTGAATAACAAGCCTAATTAATAACTTAATGTATTTTGCAAGTTCCTAGTTCGACAGCTCTATCCTCCCGTTTCTTTTACTGAAGCACTGTAGAGCATTCCAGTAGTTTCAAGTCGATTAATGAACTTTCAGAAAATGCAAAAAAATGTTCTCAAAAAATTGCTTAAAATTTTTGTTGTTTTTATTCTGCAAAAATCAGTTCTTCGGGAAATAACTAAGAACAAGATACGTACTATTTCTTATTCGAATACTTTCTTATCATAGCCTATCAGTTTCATTCATACTTTTAAAAAAATAAAGAATTCAATTTAGTTTTTTCATTGTTTCAAATTCCATTAAAAATCATTTCTCTAAAAGAATTCTTATAAATTTCATCAGACGTACGTTATATCTTGTCATTCCTCCAGAGAATCACTTTCTTCGCTTTGTTTAGATTTCGTTGTCCGGGAAACGACAAAAATTTCCCTCCCGCTTTCTCGTATATGCTTTCCACGTTTCAAATATTAAGCGCGCAAGAAAGAACTTATTTTGTGTTCAATTTGTCGCTGACATCTGCTTCTTTGCGAATTTCTTCCCCTCCTTGCTACCTCTCAAGAAAACTTCTCGTGAATTATTTTAATTCCTTTTACTTTGAACTTCGAAATCTGGCAGCGCTTGCTAGTTGAAGCCCGATGGAGCTTTTTGTTGCTATGACAACCGAAGAATAAAAGTGTGCTTCAGAAATCTGCGAATAAGCACCATATTAAATAAAATTAATTAATTCTTTCAGTATCCGAGGTTGTTTATAATTACAGGAAATGCGAATGGAAGCGTTTAATTAAAAGATTGCAGTAGTAATATTGCCTTTATCTCCCACCGAACATATTTTCTAAAGACTGCTGGGTAAAATCATTTTCATAGCAATTTTCTGATGTTATTAATTGAAAGAGACGTGTGAAGGATTATAGGGTTAATGAAAGAGGGCTTATAGTTATAAATATTCCATAAAAGATTTCTATAAACTGAAGAGTAGAGATTTTAAGGAAGCAGAATCGATTAATATTCCAATTAAAATTCATTTTATGCCGCAATGTAACTTAATCTTACAAAAGAATTTGTGTAATTTGAAAGGGAACATTACATCTGCGATATTTATATCTGTCCGTTTAAATTCGCCTTTCTGTTTATATCTTTGCAATGACTGTAGATATATATTGGAATAGCTGGATATCATTATAAACGGCGCTCTCCAATATGAAGAAAATAATATAGTATGGTATAAAATTTTAATTTTTGGAACTCAGTTAACGTTTTAAAATAGAAAGTTATCTTTTTGTAGGCATACAAAGTATATTTAGATTTAGAATATGTTTAGATTCCTGTTGTGCGTCACTTTTTTAACTTACATCTTCCATTTATGGCTTTCCAAAAAATATAAAATTTCACAAAAAGGATCGCCCCCGCCCGACAAACTTACGTATTAACACCATGCCATAGTTTCAAATCTGCCGAATTTTCGATGTTTTTTCTTGCATTTTCTTTTTTTCAGTCTTGATGAATATTTTTTTCTCCGTTTACGCATAATTCGCTTAATTTTCAAACCATATAGTTTAATTCATTTTGTCAATCTCATTATGTATAATTTTAAAGCAATTTTTTTGTGGGATCGGACTTGAAACACATTCAGTAACAGTATCGCCTGATATTTTTTATCTAAGGTAGCAGAAGAAGATTTGAAATGAAGCAAAAACATCATCGGGCGTCAGAGGTCACATGCTTTTTGTGACGTCATTAGTACGTGCAGTCATAAGTATCATTAGTAGATGACCTTCAGCATCTTCACAAATTTCCGCCGGTTCCATAACTTACGGCCTATATATATCAAGTTTGAATACATTAAGAAAAGAGATCCTGATTATCCTATCTGAGGAAGAAGGTGTTTCTGAATCAACAAAGGCGCAAATTAAAGTCTAAAATTAAAAAATAATCTTAGAAAAGCAATAAAATAATCCTAGAAAAACGATAAAAATAATGTATGTCTTTAGTAGTCCAACTACTACAGTGCGAACTAGGCAGTGCAGAAAACTGCAAAATTATATCATCAAAAACAAAGGCAAATTATAAAAAAATTGTTATATAATTGACAAATTAAAAAATTATTTTGAGTAGATTGAGCCCCCCCCCAAAAAAAAAAACTTGCAGAAATAATAATTCAATGCTTGAAAACCATATGCAGTTTTTTTAACCAGTATTTGAAAAAACAAAACTATACGCAAATTTTGAAAACGTACAAGCCAGGTTAAAAAAATAATCGCATTAACTATAAACAAGCATTAAAGCTTGGAAATCTAATAATAATTTACAATTCGAGTGGACTTCTATATTTCTAATCTAGGTAATTCGATGCTTTTCCTTTTTAAAATCATTTTTACCGCTATATTTTGCAACCCAAGTTTTCTAATTATTTTACTGAGTATAATAATTTTTTAATTCGTAGTTTATTTAAATTAGTTACTTAATACCTTTTAGGTTTTGCTATCATACAAGCTGAGCACAAACTTGTAATTACTCGTACTGGCAATAGAATTGTACTTATTGGGAGCAAATGCAGCAGCAGAATGTGTATTTTGATAATAAATACTCCACATGAACAGCTGAAAAATGCAACTAAACGTCAGCATGCTGAAGTCGCCATCCCAATCACAGAATGTAATATTGAGGTGTTATATATATGTGGCAACACACTATTTGCTTGTTGAACTGAACTGAAGTAATCGCCAGTTGATGTTGGTTTGTAATAAACAGTGTGTTATGTGATCCTGTAGTAATGTCACTTATTTATTGATCAAGTAATATTAATATGAATATAACACGAGGAACTGTTCGAAGATCTCAGTCAGACAGCACAGGAAAAGAAGAAATTCTTAAAGAAAATCTCGAATATGGGTAAATCTTTTGGTATGTCTGAAGGTTATTTTGATGCTAGAGACGTGAAAAATGAGTAGTACTTTCGCCGAGACCCGAACCTCTCGAATCCGTGCCGAGCATGCTGACCACCACACCACGGAGGCATGCTAAGAAGGTGGGAGAAATACCCTATAAATTCTTCCTTTCAAGGGCGACTGGGGCTTGAGGAACCCAATCGTCAAATCCTGGTGGAGGAGAATCATCATCCACCACCTTTTTTAGTTCGGGCGCCACTGTAGTTCGGGTGTAGATTTAAGAGGTATTTTTGAAACAGCAAAAGAGACAAATGAGCAGTGCCTTCGCCGGGACTCGAACCTCGGACCTCTCGAATAAGCGCCGAGTGCGCTGACCATTACACTACGAAGGCATGCTTAGAAAGCGGGTGAAATACCTTATACGTCTTTCGGTGTGTGTGGTGTGGTGTATTTAATTATGGCAAAGCACACGAGGGCTATCTGGCTAAGGGGAGGGATGCCTTCGTGGAGGACTTCTTAAGGGAAAGTCGTTACACATGGGGAAAACCACGAAAACACCCATGCAGCCAGCCCGTTCGCGGGATTCGAACCTAGGTCCGAACTACCAGTGTTCAGCGACTTTACCGCTCGGCCGCTGGTGGGCTATACATCTTTCGGAATAGAATAGTGTTCTTCTTTTTTTTTTTTTTTTTTTTTTTTTTTTTTCGGCTAGTTTAGTTTTAGTACCTATTTTATGCAACAATAAAAAGTTGATAAAATAAAAATTCTTATGTAAATTGTTTAAAATAGCAGCATTTTATTTCAAACAAATTTTTTTATTTAATTTAAATTAAATTTATTATTTTTATTATTATTAAGTAGACGAAATAATTATTTCCCATACTGACTTCTGAAATATCTGATCAGTGTTAGATAGTGTTTGAATATGAAATGTCTTGCTAAATCATTTTGTGGAATTATTCGCCAGAAGCAGTTAAAACCTTTGTAACCACACATCCGAGAAGACTACATTTTAAGCGAAACTATAAATTTAAAAAAAAAAAAAAAAAAATTCCGGCTTTGTTTCTGTTTCCATTATAGCATTATTTTACTAAGAATCAGCAGCTGATAATAACCTAAATATTCAAGGGAAATCTTTTGTAAAATAAATACACCATTAAATTTAGGATTTAAATATTTCACAGGTCAACGGATGATAATTAAAACTGTAACTTCAGACGACACCCACGGGTTGAAATGTGATGACAACACCCATTTGCACATCCGAGCTATCTTGCTGCGGGCGATTCTAATTCAGCGCACGGACGCCCACGCATGACTCAGCGGCCGCGAAGTCTAAAATTTCTCGATTGTCGTTCATGATTCACAGCTAACCACTGCTTGCACAATGGTCGATTAAAAAACGAAGTAAACAGAGCTTGAAAACATTATCCCCGCTCGGTAAACTGCTTCCATGACACAATCGCGTTTCAATTAAAACGAACTCGGGAACGCGAATTCATCCTAGGACGAGGGGAGAGAACGACTCGCTCCAGTTTCGTGGAACACCTGTCCGTGAAGCACCTCTCAGGTGTCAGGTTTCGACACAACTAGATACGTCAGCACTTATCTATTCGTTTTTATCCGAGCTCGTTTGAAGAGTACTAACAATGGAGCAGTCCTTTCGGCTTTTCTGAAAGAAAATCGGCCATAAATCATGCAGCTACCAACCACAGTAGTAGCCTACGCCTGCCTGTGAAAATGCTATCAAAATCGTTTTGTTTGCTTCCAGCAGAATGTAAATGCGTGAGCATATAAGACGCCTACGCATGACTGGATTCCTGTAACCTTTTAATTCGATCCAAGCGGTAATATATACCCTGATTTTAGATTGGGAAACACGTAAAATAAGAACCACTGCGGTAAAGGATCGACACGACAGCTGAAAAACCGATTTCGATCTTGAATCGGTGCCGATTCTACGCTCGTATTTGCTCTGTGAAGATTCCCTAAAAAATAATAATTTAATTGAGTTCTTTCCCCGTTCAATTATAAGTCGTTGTTAATTATAAGCTTTATTTGGATTCTGTGAACGTCGACTATAACTGTGTCGATTTTAAACAGTGTCGATATTATTCCTGGATCTGTAGTATGCCATTGTAAATGCTTTGAATCCTAAGCATTGTAAATCATTTGAATGTAACTTGAGTTAGAGAAATTCTCAGGCTATAGCAATTTTGATAGCGTAAAAAGTAAAAATAATGAAAACTTAAATTTTCATGCAAGCCTTGTAAAAGTGCCAGAGAGAAAACTGTTTCTCGAATTAACCAAGAAAACACAAAAATGCCATTCCATATGTCACTTTTACATATATAGAGAATTAATCAAGTTAAATTATAACAAAATAGCCCCAAAGCGAACATCGGACAACGTAATATTTTTCAGCGTTATAAGCATCCACGCGTTATTTGGAAAGCGACACCCATAAAAGTGATGATAAATTATAAGCGTTATGTCAAAAGCAATTCGACGCCAAAGGAAGAACTTATAAGCACTACATGTGTAATAAGCGTTATTGATATAATTTTAATATCTGCAGAAATTTACAACTGTATAGCAAAGGATGGTTAATTTCTGAGTACAAATCGACTTCTGATTTGAAAAAAGATGCATCGCATTATTGATTCAACAAAGTGAGGATTGAGAGTAATATCCCCTCTTGTGCTGAGGGGAAAAAAAGGCTACGCAGTTCTTCGTCCATTACTGATGCGAAACGTGTATCCCGTACACGAAACTTTTCTTTCATGAGCAAAGATTTAAATACTATAATTATATATGAATATTCCTGAGACGGCTGAACTGCAAAAGACGAAAAGAAGAATATACTTGTAATACATCAACTAACTAATTAAGCTTAAAAAGCTATAGCTAAAATAACTTGTTTACCGAAAATAAAGTAATATTTATAAAAGAGTTTCGATATGCATTGTTCTTCGTTTCTGGTCCCAAATGAAGCTCTATAAAAACGTTTTTTCCCTCACCCATCGTTCTCTGAGCTATCGCCTTCCCTCGTTAGTCCTTAAATCATACTTCTTTAGTAGTCATTTCCTGCATGGATCGTAGAAGAGACGCTGAAGTGAAGTACGAATTAATTGCCCGCGTTACTTGATAAGTTATTTTCTCCCTCCTTTCTGCATGCCTTCGTGGTGTAACGGCAGCACACTCGGTGCGTATTCGAGAGGTCCAGGTTCGAGTCCCGGCAAGGACATTGCTCATTTTTCGTGTTTCCTACTCCAAAAATCCTAATGACTCTATAACCTTTTCTCTGGATTAAAAACCTGGCAACAGGGCGAAGCACTAACATTTCGCACTTGGCTAGATTCTGCGTCCAAGTTAACACCATCAATTCCGAAAGTTATTTTGTTGCAGGTTACAATAATTACAGTGGTGGCCAAAATTGTGGACACTTCTGGAAATTTTTATGTTTTTGAACTTTGTATGCTTATAGAAAATGTTACGTTTCGTAAAATGCAAACTTGTATATATCATTTTAAAGAGAATTTATTACTGAATTCAATACAAAACACAAAATTCAATTATTTGCAACACACAAAAAAAAAAGTTATATGTACTTTAATATAAATAAAAAACACAGTTATAAAGTGGTTTGCAATGTCTAGCTTTCCTGGCCAATCACTGTTCTTGTTTTGAGAACCAATAGTAACTGCCAGTAGAAGCTGACATCATGTTTACACTTGAAACAATTCATTATTTTGCTTTGTTTTTTAGAAGGAGGACCTGTTTCTTATACACTGCAATTACAAGTAGGAATTTTTGTAAAAAATTTTCATATTTAGTCAAGAAGCAATGACATCAAATAAAAGAGTAGTTTGGACACCTAGAAAGAGATGTAATATTATTGTGTTACGAGAAAGTGGTCTTTCCTATGCTGAAATTGCAAGACAGGTGTATGGTTCAGTGACTACATCTGGAGCCCGAAAGTTTTGTTTACGATATCAGGAGACAAATTCAATCAAAAACAAAGAAGGAAAAGGCCGAAAAAGGTGCACCACATACGACAGAAGAATAAAAAGACTATGTCTCCAAGATAGAAAAATGTCATCAGCGGCCATCAGAAGTGATCTGAATGATGCTGGTGTTTCTGTCAGTTCAAGAACAATCAGGAGAAGATTAACAGATGTTGGACTGAGAGGCAGATTTCCACGAAAAAAGCTTTATCTTAATTTTCAGCAACGAAAAAAAGACTATAGTGGGCAAAGGAACACATTAATTGGACAGATGGTCAGTGGTCACAAGTTATATGGAGTGATGAAACTAAGATATCGTTATTCGGTAGTGATGGGCGAAAATATGTAAGACGTAGAATAGGAGAAGAGCTACATCCTGACTGCATTCAAGCAACTGTGAAGAACCCACTTAGTGTTATGATTTGGTCATGCATGTCAGCAGATGGTATTGGTCGCCTTCATGTCATCGATGGGGCACTGAATGCCAGAAAATACATTGACACTATTCTAGAACCAAAACTTCTACCTTCCGTCAGAGATCTCTTTTCCAACAATGCTTCGTTTATTTTTCAGCAGAATTCTGCTCCTTGCCACACGGCCAAAATATCGAAAGAGTGGTTTCGTACAAAGAGCATTAAATTGTTGTCATGGCCAGGAAACAGTCCTGACCTCAATCCTATCGAAAATTTGTGGCACCGTTTGAAAACTCTTGTCCGAATAAGGCGCCCATCAAATAAAAGGGAACTAATTGAGGATATAATTGTTTCCTGTCATCATGTAATAACGAAAGAAGAGCTTAAAACTCTTGTGAGCTCAATGAAACGTCGATGTGAAGCTGTAATCAAAAATAAAGGGTAACCTACTAAGTACTGATAACTCACTGCAATCATCACTATCTAATGTATATCGATAACTATTATCGTTTAACTTGTTTTTGTATTGCAAATAATTGAATTTTGTGTTTTGTATTGAATTCAGTAATAAATTCTCTTTAAAATGATATATACAAGTTTGCATTTTGTGAAACGTAACGTTTTCTATAAGCATACAAAGTTCAAAAACATAAAAATTTCCAAAAGTGTCCACAATTTTGGCCATCACTGTATCTATTTATCAGTTTTCGTTAACGTATGCCTGCTTAGTTTTCATGTATTTCAGGGTAAATTTTTAGTTTGGATCTAGAAGTATGCAGCAAGCAAATAAAGACGAGAAAAATGAGCAAGAGCAGATAATGCCGAGCTTAATAGAAACTTAGAAAACTTTAAAGAAAGTTAAAAGTGTTTTTCTATGTGCAACGCGAACCATGAAACCAATTTAGAAAAATTTTAACTGATGCAAAATACTCCTAGGAAGCAAAAGACAATGTATGACATTTTTGTTAAAAGCAATTTCTTAATGTTATGTATGGATGCTTTTTCAACGATTAAAATGAAATGTAATCAATCTTTAAATTTATAATATGTTACTTACTTCTCGGTTTAATCGTTTACCTTTACTCTTCCCCCCCTTTCCTTGAAGAATGTTAAATCGAATTTCTACTCTTTCTCTCTGTGTGTAATTAATTGGGGAACAATTAAATGGATTGTGAATGAAGTGGACCCTGTCTGCCACCGTTTGATAATTTTATAAGGGTGTTCCAGTTTAAGGATACCCTCATCCTTTAGCAGATCAGTTTCTAACTTGGTTTAAAAAAAAGGGGGGGGGGCAACCTCCAAAAAGATGCGGACATTTTTACGTTGAGGCATCTCTATGCGAATAGAATTTTCATTTGTTTTACAAATCCAGGTACATTAGTATAAACAAAAGTGCGGCTAAGTGCTTCCACTTCTCTATGAAGGTTGCGTTTCTCAAGCTAAAAACTGATCATTATAACACCTTTATGACGAGATACCGTCATGAAGTATTCCAGTGTAGGCTTGTTTCAAAACCGTCACTAAGCACTGTTCGTGATACTGAAGCTAAGTCAAATTTTGTTTAACACTTGTGTATAAAACAATAATCATTATTTAACACATTTGTACATATGTATATATATGTGTCTTAAATCATGTTTTTGATTCTCGCATCCGCACTTCTAATACCATAAATACTACTTCAGAAGGTTTAATTGATTTATTTATAGTTTTGGCATCTTTATGAAAAAGGTATGACTCAATCATTTCTTTTGCAACATATTTTTAGGCCAAAGGCGCAGTTTGCCCAGAATGACTATTAATTTCGATTTGGCATTTTGCGTTGATTCACTACAAGCGTTGTTTCACTTTTCAAATTGTTGCCACCAAATATTAGAGCCCTGTATTATATTTAAAGAAATTAAATAATGAAGAATCTGCATAAATGTATGTGTGTTTCTCGCATTGTCATAAAACAATACCTAGAGCCATCCAATTTTGAATAATGTAACCCTCCTGCGAATATGGGCATCTGGAAGCACAAATTTGAAATTTAGAATTTGTTTAATTATCGATTTCATATTTTGTAAAACTTTAATGAATTTTTGATTAACAAACCAAGGATTTCAAAGCGAGCAATGGCAACGTTAAACAAGAAAAAAAAAAAAAAAAAAAAAAACTCCAGCCCGCGAGACTGTGTATCGAAAATTCTAAAGATATGCTTGTTTTAATATTATTTTGCGGTATTGCTCTTAAACTGAATTTTATGGTTTAAGTGCGAAGAACATGATATTTAATAAATAAAGGTTAAAATTTAAAATATTTAAGAAAAAAAAAACGCCCTTTTTGACGCAACTTCATCTAAAATATTTCAGGTTTTTTTTTTTTTTTTTTGTTTTGTTTGTTTGTTTGTTTGTTTGTTTTAAACGTTATAAATTAATTATTATAGTTTACACTTATTCAGTAATATTTCCGCGAACACTAATGCGTATTCTTTGCTTTCACATTCGTCTGAAATTGATACTACCTATAAAGAAAATGCTCTGTTGCACTGTTATTGTTTATCACATGAGCAACCACTCAGTGAAATTATCTCATTGTCAAGTGTCATAGATAACTTTCGTCATAACCAGGAGTCACAAGAGGTCCTCGCTTTAAGCTGAAAAACCCCGTAGTGACGCATTGTTGAAGGATAGACTATATTCCTTGACACACTTTCCAGATACAAGAGAACGTCGATGCGGAACTACAGTATACGTGATGATGTCATTGCATTTCTCAGCATGTTGTTTCTTCTGACGAATAAATATCCATCTACCAGCAATTATATTAAAAGTGCAGCAGAATTTATAAATTAAACACGTATCTGTTTCGAATTTTGAAATGCTATCTAAAAGCTACTGAAATTGCGTTCCACCTATTTCTAATATCTGATTTCGCTTCACTACATCAAACTAAGAACAGAGTTATCTTTTGTTTATAATTTTTATTGTTGCGAATAATGTTTGAAAGATGCACATACCTATAAACATTATTCGCAAGAATAAACAACATGCTATATTAAAGGTTATTTATTGAAAAATCTTAATAAATGCAAATTTTAATTTATATTAATAATGATCAACTTCTTCATTTAGACGAGCAGTTTAAAATATGTGCTGACTGTGCGGGCCGTACAGTATGTTTTGGGTAGCCAGCGTTTTTTTATTACGTGCTTATGTTCATAATATGTGTACCTGTATACAAAATGCTTAAGGCCCATTTTCAAATTTTACTTATATATGTTGTCCCAGAAAAAAAGAAAGAAAATTCAGGATAAATTAATATTTAAAGTTTAATTTGAGCAATGCTTTGCATAAAATGACTATAAATATATTTCTACAATTTAAAATATTAAAAAAAATCAATTGAAAATTTTTAGATAAAAATTTAGCAAATCAATAAAAATAATTTGTCTTCCACTTCATGTCAAGTCTTGAGATTATTTTACCCCCAATTAGTTTGTAAATCTGCCTAAGGGGGGAGGGCAGTACATATTTAAAGTAGTCAAACTTAGCTTGACTAGTTTATTTGTGTTACTGAATATATGCTGCCCCTTTTAGACATTTACAAACTACTTTTGGGTAAAATAATCTCAAGGTAACGAACGGACTTGACATAAAGTGGAAGACAAATTATTTTTCTATTGATTTGTTAAAGGAAAAAAACTTCTGTAATTAATTTTTATCATGAATATAACACACTAATAGTTCATATTTAAAATAATTAAATTTCTTTATTTAAAAAAATTAATTGGGTTACAAAACAAAGAGTTTGAATAACATGAAACTTGAAAGGGCAGGCATTTTTGCCAAAGATCACACATTTTAAGATTTATATCTAAAAAATTTCATTTCTTTTTTTTTATATTTTGAATTGTAGAAATATATTTATAGTCATCTTTATGCAATTATGCATTGCATTGCTCAAATTAAACTTTAAAAATAATTAATCTTGAATTTTCTTTCTTTTCTTCTGGGACAGCATATGTAAGCAAAATTTGAAAATGGGCCTTAACTTAAAAACTTCATGGCAGTATTTTGGATAACGGCAAAAAGAGAATTAAACTAATGGCATCTTTAATTTATTGCCAAGTTCGGGTCAGTTTTAAATCTATTAAACAAAAGTTAATGAAAAAAGAAAATAAGCGTCTTTAACTACGTGTTGAACAAAGTGTTAAAAAAGGCAAGGAACTGTCTGAGTTTGCTGTGGAAATTAACCCAAATGAAGAAAGAAGAGGAGACGCTATGAAAGGCATTAAAAAACTTTTTTTTTTTTTTTTTTTTTTTTACCACGGCACTTTTAACAAGGTGCCTGAGTCATTGTCCAAAGCAAAATTCACCAGCTTATTAAAAAAATAATTCTGTCACATACTTATCAAGCAATAAAAAAAATTCTTTCCATTAACATTTGTTTCGTTTTTCTTTTTTTAGTTATGATATTTAGGTTTGTTTAAATTATACATATCTTCTTAATTTGAATTATACTTAACATATTTTTTCCATACCTTTTCGGAACGCTATGTTTTAATGACGTAACCCCAGCGTTCGGTAAGGGTACTGTAGTAATAAAATACTTAACAACAATGCAACTCAGCATAGGCTTATTAGAAATAATTTTCAAATCGTATTTTCTGTCTTTCGAAAAGCGTTTTTATTATTATTTATCAGTATCAACATCACATTTGTAGGAGCTGTTTCAAAACAGCTCCTACAAAAATAAGGGAAAGAAATGAAATATTCCAGGGTATTTCTGAAAGAAGAAACAGACTAATCTGGATGAAATGAAAGCTTGTCTGTTAGATCTCCTACGAATCAAATATATCAAAGCGATAATCATTGTCATGCCACATATGTTATCAGCTGCGCAAGTGTTATAGCTACGACAATTTGCTGCTAAAATTCTTATAAAGGGCAGCATTAACATGATACAATAATTTTATTTCTCTTGATACGGGCCAATACAAAATATTACAAGCCGCATACCGCCCAACGATCACCCCTAATTTATATAAACGCATTTATAATTATTACTATTATTATTTCTCTCTTTACGATAGTAAAATTACGATATAATGCTGCCTAACTAATACTTTATATATATATATATAACTTTACTGCGTTATTGGAAGCATATATTCTTACATATATATATATTATAAATTGTAATTAAAATTATTTGTGCAAAGGTGTCTGCTAATTCAGATTGAATTACCCAGGGCAGGCGGCGAGTACGCCCCTTTGCTTACTGCTCCACGGGGTTTCCACCTTCTACTTGCTTAATTGCTTAAAGTAGAGTGCAATGAAGGAAACCAATGCCAATGATTTGCAATTTTCGGAGTGCCTATGGTTCAAAACCATGTACCTCCACATCAGAATTACTAAAAGTGAGTAGAAATAGGAAAAATTTGGCATAAGTGATTTACTTGATGCTCAATAGAGGGAGCCACAGGCTCGAGAAAGTTTAGGGATAGAGATAAGATAATAAAAACTTAAGTATCATAATCTTTTTATAAGTTTTTAGGTTTTTATAATTTTTTTGTAGTTTTATATTTTATACTTTTTTTGGTTTTTATAATTTTTTATACACAATACAAACACTAAAGCAAAAAGCGGATAGGAAAGAATTTACGATTAATAGGCTCATTGGCATGTGGCTATGTGTAGGAGAGTGCAAATAATAATGGGGAAGGAAACCACCGGCGGTACACTTCTTAAGAGCCACCGCTAGCTCAATAAATAAAGGTGATTTAAAAAATAAAATGTTAATTCATATGTCAAACCAATGATAAGTCAGCTTGCAGCCCATCTGACAACTGGTCACACCCCTTCGCCATTAGCTCCTGCCCTTCTGGACTCACACTTCGAACTTATTCTCTTTTCAGCGCCCAAAGAGCAAACATCTGATGACAGCCGGCACACATCAAGCAGAATGCTTGATAATCTCGGCATAAGTGTAACTTGGAACATATGTCAAAGATCTCTTTATACACAGCATTTCTTGTGTAGATCTTTCCATCATTTTTAAGCTTTGCATTTCGGTTCTGGATTCTGAGTTGATTCAGAGACGCTGAACGTATAGTACGCTTTTTGGATACGCTCTGAAATTTGATTTTTCTGCTGACCCAGTCAAGTAGGCGGTCAGCATTGCTCAGTTATTTCTCTTTGCTAGTGCAGTTCTCCTATACAGTACTGAAATATTTTTGCATTGCTGCTGTACCCTCTGGTGCATTAAAAAATGTCCTTTTATAGGACTTCGACTGATGTTAGCGAGGATGAAAGACTAAGAAGGAATCAATTCTTCTATCTCAATGAAATCGCAACCGCTCCCATTTTGAAAAGAAGATTTCCTACTTACGGAGCCAAGGAAGAAATCAGTGAAGAAAAAGGCTAAGCATGTTATGGAACCTGTGTCGCCAAAAAAAGTGCAAATGATTTCCGAGGATCATCTGCGATAATATATATAAGATATATAAGATAATATACTTACTCTTTCCGCAGGGAATCACACTGGCACTCTTTGCTGATGATACAGCCATTCTCACGAGGGCAATACATACAAATCACATTCCACTTCAATTACAGCATTATCTATTAGCACTCGAGCACTGGTTCACGCTTTGAAGAATTGGCATAAATATTAATAAATCAAAGGCAATAAATAATCTTTCGCAAAGGTACCTCCAGTTACACCCCAGCACCTCCCCAAATTTTTGATGATGATATTGAATGGGTCCCCGAGGTGAAATACCTTGCGATCATTCTGGATAGTAAACTTACCTTTAGGCAACACTTCGGTGCCGTCACGGAAAAATTTAAAATGACAGCGGCCACTATGCGACCACTCTTAGGCAGACACAGTGTACTCTCAATACCCAACAAAATTATACTATACAAAATGATACTCAGACCAGCTCTTCTCTATGCTTGCCCTATCTGGGGACAAGTGGCAAAAATGCACATTAAAAAACTACAGATTCTCCAAAATAAAATGCTTCGTGAGATAGTAAACGCACCATGGTTCATTCCAAATAACACCATTCACACTGATCTCAAAATCAATACCATAGCAGAATATATACGCCTGCTTTCCACCAACTTCTTTCAATCAGTTCAATTCCATCATAACCCAGAAATTTCAAGCCTTCGATACACTCCAATCCCTGTTGAAAAACACAGGTATCCAGCACATATACTTGCCTCTTAACTCAGGCATTAATACGGATACCGTCACTACTGCTACCACTCAACAAAAATACTACAATAGCTCACACTTCGCTGCTAAACTAGTGTGGCTTTGCCACCCGCCTCGCCGATTGAAAAACGGCCTACCTCAATTCAAAACTCAATCACCAGTCTCGAACAGCTCACCAACGAACTCTAGTTCCTGATATGCCTGCATATGAAGCACAGTAAAAGAGTACTTCGCGCTCTGAAACTATAACAAAGCATATGATCTTCGTCGTTTCGCAAGGATGGTTTCAAGATAAGTTCTCTAATGATCGACTTTATTAATGATATCGTACCAGTTGAAGTTGTTGCTGCTGAAACCAAAAGAAAATTTCGATATTAATTTGCTAAGTTTGTAACACCTGTCTTAGATTCAACTAAATCTAGCTAGCACACTTGCAATCTAACTGAGCTGCTACGCAGATTACACCGCCTGTCAAAAGAACACAAGAAAAAGGTGTTTAATGCTTCAGGTGTTCTATATAGTCTGTCTCGATTGATTGCAATGCACAAAAGTTCATACAACCCTATGAAACTGTCAGAAAAGTCCTTGTTTGGAATGCTATTGAACTTGCGTGTCATTGTGGTATGAATGTCGGTTACGTCGTCAAAAATTTGACCGTTCATGTGAAGTCCGATTTTAGGGAATAAAAAAAAAAGGTCACTTGGCTTCAAATCCGATGAATATGGAGGGTGGTAGAGAACTGACACTTGTTTTTTTAGTAGAAACTGTATCACAGCTCCAGTCGTGTGAACGGGAACATTGTTGTGCAGCAAGAATAAATCTTTCTCCTTCCATCTTTCCGGAAGAATCCTCTTGTTTAATAGATGTATGACACGCAGATAAAACTAGGAATTGCATTCCCAATTTAATCCCAGTTATGATTCCGAGTTATTATATGTCAGCAAGAAAATCTGTCTCGGAACTCTTTGGACAGATGGTGAATGTGTATGAATTCTCATTTCTGGAATTACTAAACTTTTAAAACAAACAGACACAGATATGTATTAATTTATTCTACCTCGCCACTTATGGGAGTTAAACTAGAATTATGCAACATAAAAGTGGCAGTCACCTGGATCTAGCTGAGAACACAAACGTCCTTAAAACTGTTCGAACAATCTAATTTATTCTAACAAACGCTACAAGATTCACCTAAGAACACAATACTGATTCAGGCTTTTAATTTATTAAATCAAGTCTGCCTTTGCGCTATTGTCTTAGCTCCAGACCACTGATAAAATCGCCTAGAGAGTAACTTCCTACTGCACACAGCTTCGGTGTGAAAACCAAAAGTTTTACATATAGCTAAAACAGTTCTCATAGCTTTATAATAAAAGTACTTGGCACTCAAATCTATATAAATTCTGGAAAGAGCTAACCTCTGCCGAAATGAGGCGATAGATAAAATGTAAATGAAATAAAAATTTGTTATTGAAACTCAAACATAATTCCATTTGTGTGGCATTTTAAATGAAATCTACATTTAAGGTAACTTTGTTCTTAATTGCCTTTTTCTCATTTCTCCTTAATGAGATCTGCTTGACGCCTGAAATCAGGTGACATTATTTTTAACACGTAAAAGATTCACGGCCGTTACCAGATGAAAAGTCAAGGCAAGAAAATTCTTGCTTGTACGAGATCTGTTCTTCCCGCGAAAGCGAACGGAGCGGCCTTTCCGTGCCTGATTTACTGTAATCAACCTTTTGAGCAGTCGAGTCCGTCGTGTGATCTCCATCTAGGAAATTTATGTTGTAAATCATGGTATCCTTATTTAATATGCTGTATGTTATAAATCATGATATCCCGAAATCAAATATCCGATTTAGGCACATTGGGTTACTTCTGTTGTGCTTCGCCAACACATATTTAATTTATATACCACATTATGAAACTGCATTCTTGACTAGTATAAATGAAGATAAATA
This sequence comes from Stegodyphus dumicola, assembly GCF_044657685.1. Lineage (NCBI taxonomy): Eukaryota > Metazoa > Arthropoda > Arachnida > Araneae > Eresidae > Stegodyphus > Stegodyphus dumicola. Next base: position 80,419,014 of record NC_140768.1, on the reverse strand, counting down.
TCATGTTTTTGTAATATTGTAATATATTTCAGTGACTAGAAACTTTCCATTTGCTCGAATTTCTGTCTAGGTAACATATTTTGTACCCAGATTTATTTTAATGAGCAACTCCGAACTCTAAAATCTAAATTATGAGCGGGGGGGGGAAGCATACGCGTGATTTTTTTCTGGCACGCCTTCAGCAAGAGTTCTACTATCGGTAGCTAGACTGTAATTATTTGCACATAACATATTGCGTTTTATGATGGATATCTTACATTTTTAAACGCGCCATACTAATTATCTTTCATCTCTGCGTTTTCAATGCTCCAAATCTGGTGAACATGGAGTGCGGTTGAGAACTGGCACAAATTTTTTCATTAGAAACGCGGGAACATTGTCGTGCCGCAAGAAGAAATCCTTCACCTTCAATCCTTCCAGAAGAATCTTCATATTTAATAGACGCATCACACAGAAAAAACTGGGCATTTCCAATTTAATCCTAGTTACGATTCCGAGTTATCATTATATATCAGGGAGAAAATCTGTTTCGGAACTTTTCGGATAGACTGTGTATGCGTATGAATTCTCATTACCAGAATTACTAAACTTTTAAAACAAATAGACACAGTTATGTTTTAAAAATATTAACATGCATTTTTTAAAATATAATAAATTATACTACATTACGTGTTAAATACATTTCTTAAAATATGGAACCCTAGATATACCCTAGATATTCACCTGAGATGTCACCACTGTTTCGACATTTTCTTTGCTCCTAAATCTGGGGCCACCAAGACAACTACCAGGGGATGGAAAAAAAAAGCCACATCGTGACTATACAGTTGACAGTCGTCAGCCTTGAATACAGCTTACAGACCATGTTTTGACAATTGAGAGTTCAGTGTCTTGAAAACAGTTGAGATTTCAATCTCTTCCACGGAAAATATTACGAGAGCTTTCGAATCTAAATATCCGCATTTGGGAAAGCTTCATCGTGGAGCAGTAATGCACCTTTTGCACGCTATCCAGGAGAATAACATTTAAAAGCATCTCACAAACATTTCAGAGTTAAACTGAAACATTTGGTGCTTTCATACTAGAAAAGCTTTTTAATAGAGCATCTTTCTGATTCTAAAAGCAGTGACTGTGCCATCATTTTGCCAGATGAAATGAAATTTGACTTGATATTGCTGTCATTTTTCATATGTGATAAAAATTTGAAAGACGGGAGAAATACTAAGTTTCAAATATTTGTTTTATTTAGCTATGAAAAATGTTTCTAATTGGGAACGAACTTTTTAGGAGTTAAACTAAAATAAAAATTTGAAAATCTGATTGCAAACATACTATTTTATTTATCACATTCAGCCAAGACTTAATTTGAGCCTAAGCGATCAAATTAGGCCCAAATAAATCATCTTAGAGTTCCTTATGATCTAGGTTTTCTTTCATAAAAGCAAATAAATAGTGCATTGTGCCTAGGACTCGGAAAATGTTAGTAAGAAATAGATATAAACAGAGCCGGATTTAGACTTGATAAAGTCCTAAGCTATTTGAGATATGGGATCCTTTCTATAAGTATGTTACACTGTATTTTAATTTTGGGGGAAAGGGGAGCTCCCAAAAAAGTGGGGGGGGGCTAAGCTATAGCTTGCATAGCTTATACGGAAATCCTGCACTGGATATAAAGCAACTTTTTAAATAATTCGCTGTTTAATGATGATGAAACGCAGTTTTATTATAACAACGATGAATAAAAGGTATATGCATCGTCAACTGACAATGACGTGTTGTTCAACTTTGTAGCAAGTTTTTACCACTGCTTGAAAAAATACACACCGTTTTTGGTGTTAAAAGAATATGCAATTTCTAAGTAAATAAATTCATTGCGTAACAACTCTAAAGGGAAAAGAAAAATAATCCATAAATTCTCAGTGGTCTGAAAAAAAAAAAAACTATATTCCTCGAGTTAAGCTTTAAAAAATATCATTCGACAATGTAAGCCCAAAGACGAATAGCCAGTTAAGAAGTATCATAATTTTTGCCCCTGTATTTTTACAAACGTTTTAAGATATGCTAAATATATCAATTTTCTTGTAATTTTGCTGCTCTAAACTTTACGACTTGTTACCTCAGCAGCTGTTCTAAACCTTAAAAAGTTTGTATTTATTAATTCACAATCCTCGCCAAGCAGTTTAAAAAAGGATGACTTGTTTCAAACAAGCCTAATCCTATCCGATTCATTTGCATTCGTGCATAAAAATCAAGCTAAGATGTTAATCTTTGCTTCCTTAAAAGATAATAGACTCCTAAATTGCAGCATAGATTTCATTTGCTTCTTATCACCGTCTGAATGAATCGATACACCAAGTAACATTTTATTTGCAACTGAACTTAAGATCAAGATGCATTCCAAAGGATGGGTCAATAATAACAGGTTAAACTTCTACGCTGACAATTTAGATGATTAAAAAAAATAATGTTTTTTCTGCTCATTAAACAATGTCAAAGTCGTTCTCGAAGGAGAGCATTCAACTCAGTTCTTAAATGCAAATTATATATGTATTAAGTTCCAGATAAATAAAATTTTGAACAATCATTCTAAGTATTTTTACTTTGCGTTCATTCTATCACGCTTATATGTTTGTTATAACCAACCGTGAACTAACTTATTTTTATTCCATTATCAGAAAAGTTTAAACTACAGATTATTTCAAAAGAAACGGAATTTTTTTATAAAAAATTCAGGCTCATTGAAGGAGAAAAATTCGTGTTGCCATATGCAATCATCAATATATTGTAACAGTAGCTGTATTTATTTACAGTAACCGCTAGCGGGGCCAGTCGGCATAAACAGAAAAATGTATAAGATAATAATAACATAAATTTGAATACTTTCACATTTTACATTACGCCCCAAAGTGGCAATCTTTTTTTTTATTTGCATACCCATACACGTTTAGATAGCATTTCGGTTAATGTCCCTTTGAGCTAAAAAATATTTAAAAACAGCGTATCTTTAGAATTTTCGATAAACACTCTCGCACGCTGGAGATATTTTTTTTTTTTTCCTGTAGCGTGTTGCCATTTCCAAATTCGGGCTTCCAGGTGCCCATATTAGGTAGAGGACTACATCATTCAAAATTTGATTCTAGGTACCGCCGTTTCTTCACAATGTGAGAAACATACATACATTCGTGCAGATTCTTCGTTATTTATTTTTTTTAACTAATATAATACAGGGCGATAATACTAGGTATCAACAATCTGAAAAGTGAAACGGACATTTATAGTGAACCGAAGTCAAATGCCATTTCGAGACTAATAGAGTTTTATTTCATTGGGTCCAGCTAGTGTAATTTCATAAAAATATTTAAAACATCTAATTAATCAGGTTTTTTATTACAGTAACTTAATTCAGTAATTCTACTCAAACGATTCTTGACTTCAGATGGAACAGAATTGTACAATGAGCTGTGATGATCGCAACAACATATTGTATAATTTCCTTAACGTGATGACTGTTTTAAATTATGCTCCGGAAAGATTTTTTTTTATCAAATCTTTTTAACTACATTTATATATTTTTTGGTATGCTGTTGTATTTTTCAATATATATTAGCATTCATGTTTAGTAGCTCTAATGCCAGTTGTTTCATTTTATTTTTCTTTTGGTTTTGATGAAGAATTTCATAACAAAAACACAATGTTCATGTTCTGCAGCAGTTCATTGTATATATTATTTCTGTATTAAAACCTTTTTTTCCTTTCTACGCATGCAACGAAGCCTGGCTAATCTTGCTGAAATAATCACGAAAAATCAAAAAAACAGCTTAAAGCTTAAACGTAAAAAATATAGAAGAATCTCCATTTGAATTATTAGCACAAGTCCAGCCAGGCAAGATCATTAAATACATTTTTATTTCAATCAATCGGATTAAAAAGTTAGAATAAAAATATTACTAAGAATTGCCCTTATCATTTTTAAACCGCTTAGTGTGCTAATCAGTAATGCAGAGAATAAATTTGGTAGCTAAATGTCTTACGCTTTGCCGAACGGAACCTACTGGCGCGAGAAATATAAAAATGTTTTATTTTTAACAGTTGCAACATATTGATTTTAATCCGCTGAGTTTTTTAATCAAAAATTCATTAAATTCACAAGAAATATGAAATAAATAAAAAAAGCAAATTCAAAATTTTAACTCTGAGATGCAGATGTTCGGATGGAAGACTATATAGAAAGGGTGTTTACAGATTTTTAGAACGATTTCGGCACCGTTTAATTAATGTGTAAAATGTAAAGCGTATTTTTTAAATTTCGATTTCATAGCCCTTTCTTTTCTGGACTGTAAGCTTGCATCGTGATTTCCATGATAGAAGGATTTTTCGTAAAATTACCCAAGGGTATTGATTTCCGTTCCTCTTCTGCTGCTTTCCAGAGTTCATCAGTGGTATTGGGTTTGGGCAAGATACCAAGCCACAATATTCTATAGTAGTCAACATTAGAGCTTGGCAAGGAAAAAAGTATATTTGCAATTCCCGTAGCAGTCTTCAATTTTTTTAAGGTATACAGTGGTACTTTTTGAATTATTGATTTGCTACTTTGTCTTGATGAAGTTCCTCTCTTTCATTCTGTAAATATTGAACGTGAAACGTTTCTTTGGTAATACCTTGAGTTGATTTGAACATTTATTTCCGCTCTTTTTATTTTTAATTCCCATAGTAAGAGAATCCTGCGACAATCATAAACCCATTACTCAATTTTTTTTCTGTATTCACGGAACTTAGTATTCTTTTCATTTTTCATTTCGTTTTCGTTAATAGATAGACCTTCTTTGTTGCAGTCGTTTAAATAAGGCTATATTTCATCAAGGGTGCTAATGTATTTTCATTTATCTCTCGTAAAATAGTTTTCATACAGGTTTCTACAAAATATTCTGCGTTGGATCGCATGCCTGGACAAAAATGGTGAACATTATGTTTTTTAGCTTTTTAAAGTTGTAAATCTACATTTATTATTTTATTTATCGTTGCAACATATGTATTAAAAGACTTTGCTATTGATTTCTTGCGTCAGCGGATTTTCTCTTATTACCAATTATTTAACTTTAGAAACATTAGAATCGGTAAGTAGTATCTTTTTCAGGTATTGGTTTGCAGTCTTCCTTCCATGCAGAAATAAGGACTGATGGCTGTTCCCTTTCCGATTTATAATGTTCCTTATTTTGCTCTTCGAAATTTTAATACCGTGCATTTCACATTTTTTTTTTTTTTTTTTTTTTTTTTTTTTAATGATGGAATAGGAATGTTTCTCTTCGGAAACCGCAGAAACATATTCTTCAATCCAGACCTTGTTTATATGCGACATATTGAAAGCAGAAAAAATTTTAAACTAGCAGACGATATTTCTTATTAGAAATAATAAGCTGTTGCCAGACATTTTTATTTCAAAACATTTGCTTTTTTTTTTTTTAATTCTTTATCGAAATCGTTCAAAAATTGCGTAAATCTCATCTGTATGTATTCAAAATTTTGTGTCTGCCGTTTATCCTCAGAATGTGAGGAACATATATAATGCATATGTACAACATACAGAGATTTTTCATTATTTAATAATGCAGAAGAGCGACAATATCGAAAATATTTTAGTTTAAATATTCTTGGCAGATTCATTATTTTAAACTTTTAATTTGGAGGGAAGCAGAGGGGCTGCTTATTTGTATTAGTGCACATTACAATCGAACCGCGCTATTGCGAACCCGGCTTTATAACGAACCTGCCATCAAATGAACGAACGTCTCACTTGCGTCCGAGTTTCTATACACTCAGTGTTATTACTGTTATAGTAAAGCTCCAAGAGCTTGGAAATCGGATTTAACGATAATAGATACCATGTAGTAAACCTACTTTTTTTTTTATTTTTCATATTTTTTTTTTTTTTTTTTAATTTAATGAGAAAATTACTAACCGTTAAAATCATCACTGTTTAGGAGCTTAGGATTCACATTCTATCCATAAAGGAAAGTAAGTACCTTTACGTTATTTTTCTTTTATCTTCACCTGATATTTTATTTCCTCGTATTCTGAAAGGAGACTATGCGAGACAATTGTGATACCCACCTCTGGGAAAACGAGTATACAATAAACATATCTTAGGACACCATATGGTTAGTGTACATGATCGTTGAACAAAAAATGTGAATGGGTTATTTGACTCCATTCAAATTCTTTAATTAATCTGCCATATAGAACTCTAGTCAAGCTGAAGCTACGATGGAAATTTTTGAAATTTTCGCTGTTTTTGTTCAAGGAGAAGGGAAGGAGTGAATCTTGTAGATTTGCGGTAATTTATGCTGAAGGGAAAATTTTGTATACTAGGGAAAAGTTGAGAAAAGAGGAAGCATATGGATTTTGAAGAGGCTTGTTGAAATGGTTTGCCATTCAAAGAAGTTGTAACTTGCCAATATCTGGATAAATACAGTGGTGGCCAAAAATGTGGACACTTTTGGAAATTTTTATGTTTTTGAACTTTGTATGCTTATAGAAAATGTTACGTTTCGCAAAATGCAAACTTGTATATATCATTTTAAAGAGAATTTATTACTGAATTCAATACAAAACACAAAATTCAATTATTTGCAATACAAAAAAGTTATATGTATTTTAATATAAATAAAAAACACAGTTATGAAGTGGTTTGTAATGTCTAGCTTTCCTGGCCAATCACTGTTTTTGTTTTGAGAACCAATCAAATGTTAGTAACTGCCAGTAGAAGCTGACATCATGTTTACACTTGAAACAATTCATTATTTTGCTTTGTTCTTTAGAAGGAGGACCTGTTTTTTATACACTGCAATTACAAGTAGGAATTTTTGTAAAAAATTTTCATATTTAGTCAAGAAGCAATGACATCAAATAAAAGAGTAGTTTGGACACCTAGAAAGAGATGTAATATTATTGTGTTACGAGAAAGTGGTCTTTCCTATGCTGAAATTGCAAGACAGGTGTATGGTTCAGTGACTACATCTGGAGCCCGAAAGTTTTGTTTACGATATCAGGAGACAAATTCAATCAAAAACAAAGAAGGAAAAGGCCGAAAAAGGTGCACCACATACGACAGAAGAATAAAAAGACTATGTCTCCAAGATAGAAAAATGTCATCAGCGGCCATCAGAAGTGATCTGAATGATGCTGGTGTTTCTGTCAGTTCAAGAACAATCAGGAGAAGATTAACAGATGTTGGACTGAGAGGCAGATTTCCACGAAAAAAGCTTTATCTTAATTTTCAGCAACGAAAAAAAGACTATAGTGGGCAAAGGAACACATTAATTGGACAGATGGTCAGTGGTCACAAGTTATATGGAGTGATGAAACTAAGATATCGTTATTCGGTAGTGATGGGCGAAAATATGTAAGACGTAGAATAGGAGAAGAGCTACATCCTGACTGCATTCAAGCAACTGTGAAGAACCCACTTAGTGTTATGATTTGGTCATGCATGTCAGCAGATGGTATTGGTCGCCTTCATGTCATCGATGGGGCACTGAATGCCAGAAAATACATTGACACTATTCTAGAACCAAAACTTCTACCTTCCGTCAGAGATCTCTTTTCCAACAATGCTTCGTTTATTTTTCAGCAGAATTCTGCTCCTTGCCACACGGCCAAAATATCGAAAGAGTGGTTTCGTACAAAGAGCATTAAATTGTTGTCATGGCCAGGAAACAGTCCTGACCTCAATCCTATCGAAAATTTGTGGCACCGTTTGAAAACTCTTGTCCGAATAAGGCGCCCATCAAATAAAAGGGAACTAATTGAGGATATAATTGTTTCCTGTCATCATGCAATAACGAAAGAAGAGCTTAAAACTCTTGTCAGCTCAATGAAACACCGATGTGAAGCTGTAATCAAAAATAATGTGTACCCTACTAAGTACTGATAACTCACTGCAATCATCACTATCTAATGTATATCGATAACTATTATCGTTTAACTAATTTTTTTTTTTTTTTTTTTTTTTTGTCTTGCAAATAACTGAATTTTGTGTTTTGTATTGAATTCAGTAATGAATTCTCTTTAAAATGATATATACAAGTTTGCATTTTGTGAAACGTAACGTTTTCTATAAGCATACAAAGTTCAAAAACATAAAAATTTCCAAAAATGTCCACAGTTTTGGCCACCACTGTACTTCATAGTAGGGCTAGTGAATTTGGAGGGACTAGAAAGGAACCATCAACAAATTTAATAACTGCGAGGTTATAATAATTTTAATCAAATCTTAATATGGTTTTTTTTTTACTTAGATTTATTATTCATTTCTCTTGGTAGATGTGACAATGTTAATTTTTTTTCTTTACATATCATCCAATTTTTAGTCGTTTTATGTGAGAAACTCATTTATCTTATCGGATAAGAAATAGCGAATCAAACTTCCTTTTCCTCGAAGCTGTATTTAAAGTTATACGAAATTTAAAGTAGCATAAAAATAAAAGCAACGAAAAATTTCACACATTTTTCCATTTCAGTGTTTATTTCTCATCTTAATTTCATTGCTTACGTATTATTGAATGAAACTAAGTATTACTATAGATTGTTAGGTTTTTCTTTTCTCATTCTATTTTTTGCATCAATTTCTCTTTCTCACTCCCTGTGGAAAAACTGTTTTGGAAATATCTTTCTATATCAACATTACCATTCAACAACAGTCATATACTATATTATCATTTTTGCGCTATGACATGAAACTGTCTTTATACAGAGATTTTGGTGCTACAGATATCGCAGTAATCAGCACAAATCTTTGGTTGCATTTAGAACGTGTGAAAGCTTTTCTTCATTACTTTAAAGTACTTCTGATTAAAAAATAATAATAAAAAAAAAAAACCTTTGATCCTTCATGTTCTTTAGGAAATATTTGACATGTTCCTAAACAAAGAGCTGCAGATCTTGTAACTGGACAATTTATTCGCAATAACAATATATAAAAGGGTTAGATAACAGCAATTATTGTAAATACTTTGTTAGTGTGAAAGGTATAATTTATGGAAATGCAACTTAGCTAATGGCTAACAGGGAAAGCAACTGGCAGGTAAAGGTATAAGTATAGGCGGAATACCAAAAGTTTACTGTTGCTCATACAGGTATAGTTCCGCCACGCAATATATAAAATATTCGCACGCAATATATTCGCAATAACAATATATAAAAGGGTTAGATAACAGCAATTATTGTAAATACTTTGTTAGTGTGAAAGGTATAATTTATGGAAATGCAACTTAGCTAATGGCTAACAGGGAAAGCAACTGGCAGGTAAAGGTATAAGTATAGGCGGAATACCAAAAGTTTACTGTTGCTCATACAGGTATAGTTCCGCCACGCTAACTGCGCATTTCCACCCAAATGCTGAGGAAAAGCACCTCGGAAGGGGGGGGGCAAGGTTTTCCAACCCTCTTACCCTACTGCCATCCTCTAAAGAGGACTTTCTATTTGCCTCTTTTAAGTGCGTCTTTGCCGCACAGAGACTATACGCTTACAAATATTCATGCCTTTTCCAGGATTCGTCAAAAGGCCCATTATTACGGCAGTCAGCGTCACTAACTACGAAACCAGTATACCGGCTATGCAGCGCATGCAAGTGACAAACAGTTCTGCCAAACACGAAAAGCGATTCTGTGAACTAGTATTGAAGTAAAAGAAGGTAATTTAGGTAAGTTTTGTAAATTTAGGAGTTAAAAATCAGTCGGTTCTACTTTTAACACAAAAGTGGAGTCCAAATAAGTTTCGTGTGAACATGTACACCATTCATTTACGCACTAAATGCGAACTAAGAATTGTCGCGCAGCTTAGTTGTTTATTCTGAATGAATAGTATTGTTTATTCTGAATTCAAAATATAATTTAATTAAACATAATATAATTTAAATAAAAACAAATAAATATAAGATAAATTTAGTTTTATTAATTTAGTATTAAATCAAGGACTGTTCTGTTTCTAAATTTTTTTTTTTAAGAAATTATTTTCCTTTGAATGTGATATTTATGTGGAAAAATCTGTTCAGAAAGATTTAATAGTTAAATAAAGTTGATTAAGTCGCTGGAATGCATAAATGCTTAGGCAAATCATGCTCACTGCTTCTGAATGGAGAAAAATTTCCTTTAAATGCTGCTGAATATAGTTAATATTTCACAAGACTTTTAAAAATAGTGCTTTAAAGAAGGTAAAATTCCTTAATTTTTCATTTTTTTTAAAAATTCATTGCATTTCAACGTAAAAATATTAGCAGACATTAAAAAGTATATTGAAAAAAAAATTTTTTTTCTAAAAAATGAGCTTAATTTTGATAAATTTTAAAACTAACTTAACTTACTATTTTGTACGATTAAACTGCTAAATACCTTATTTTAAACTTGCTTAATGTCTTAAAAAAGACTTATTATATATATCATTTCAATTTGAATATATATAGTTCTTTTTATATTTGAGCTCGAGTTCTTTGTAATGTTTCGAGATTCAGTATTTTATAAAAAGGGTCCAGTTAAACAAACAAGCAAAACAAGAAAAAAAGTTACAGCTGATCTTATCAAAAACAAACGAACAAAAAGTTCCAAAGAAATTTATCAATAACTGTAATTTATCTGCATTTGTATATTTTAAAGCAGACAGAACCAAGTGGCGCCCTCTAAATTCGTTTTCTGCAGCAACAGAAGGGTTGATAATATTAAATTATTATTCGATTCAGTGTTATATGATTTAGTATAATATTTTTAGGTCTTGGATTGCTCAGAACGTTTTACTACACTAATTAATAACAAATGCTTCCTAATTAAAGTCAGTTAAGTTTGAAAGAAGTTTCATAGGAATGCTTTACTCTTGTAAAAGCACGCGAAGCTTGTATTTCTAAATATCGGTTAAGCAAAGTAAATTGTGCTTTTCTGTTGTACTAATAATATACAATTTAAAATGGATGTAGTAGGTGTAAAAGTTATCCACTTCTATCTTAAAACCATGAAGTATACAACACTGAAAAAACTGTATTTAAAGTTCGGAGATGAATGATTTATTTTTAAAACGCTAGAAATTAAAATTGTGAAATTTTGCTTCAGCTGTAAAAAGTATTATTTGCAGTGCACGTGGGGATTAGGAGACTATAAAACTATGTGTGATTACAAAGAATCTGATTTTGTCTTAAATGACTTCTATCATTTAATACAAAATTAGTTTTTTATAATCACACACAGTATCCTAATTAACTCAATTTATTGATGACTAATGTATAAATAAAATGTACCATTTTTTAAAAAAATTATTTATTATTATTTGGGGGGGGGTTACTTCAGCTTGCTGTTCTTGGTGGAGCCTTAATATTCTTCGTTAATCGAGGATTATATAAAGCTCGTCATAGCAGAATATATTAAATGATATTAACCACCAACGTTATATTTTATTCAAAGAAGGCAAGTAAAAGTTACAGCAATTGGTGACCACCAGTACAGAAATATTTTTAAAAATGGTTGAAAGGAACAGTTTTCCAAATTTTACTGTTTATCTAACAAAGCAGTCTCAAATGCAGAGATTTCTTTAACAAAAGACCTTGGTAAAGGAAACCATAGCGTTAGTCTCAAGGATATTTACTACTACAGGTCGTAAATCACTATAAGACTGGAACATCAACCCTAGTCATGTGATTCCAAAGGGGAGAGCAGACCCTCCTCGTCCAACGGGGTCATCGTACTCGAATCCTTCTGTAGGAGGTCATGTGAAATAAACAGGCAAAAGTACTGAGATTAAGGCCGAGAGATTTTATAGGCCAAAGATTGAAAAAAGCTCGTGTAAGCATGTACCATAAAATATGAAAATTAAAAATTGTGTACCATAAAATATGAAAATTAAAACATCACATAAATGTAATCCTTAATGTATGCAGATTATCAGAATTTATGATGATACTGAGAATAATGACTGGTAATCTTTCTTACTTAGTGTCAGCAAATGTAGTGATTCAAAAAATATATTCGGTTTCTTCATGTTTCTGCGTACATCCAAATCAGAGTCAGATTCAAAGGGTCAAAGTGATCATTGTATTATCTATGATCACGTTTTAAGGAAAAGCTTACTGCTTTCTTTAGCGTGAGTTCTTATGAAATGTTTTTTATATCCTGCTATTCTTAAGCTCTAAAGTTAATGATTATGATGTGCAGTTGGCATGGGTATGCATGAGAATCCCGCAAGTCATTTAGCGTGCTCTTAAACATGTGTACGTACGTATAATACGTATATGTACAGCGAACCATCAGCTTAAAAATAATCACGCTGAATACAGAAAGATATTTAAACCTAATTGGAAGCAACTGGCAACATCCAAATTCATAAATTTTAATTAAACACATTCCTGCTTCAGAGGATACACTTTGTTCCATTTTGCATCACTCTGCAGCATGTTACGTCACTCTTTCTCTGCATTGCAAAATCTTTAGTCCAGTCACTGCTCAGGATTAAAAGAAAGACTTTCCGGCTTAGAGTAAATACGACCACAGTTAGTATGCATCACTTTTTTCTCGCCTGTTGCTTGACTTAGCATGGAAATCGATTTGTGTTTAGCATCCCGAGTAGGGGAAAATTTAAAGCTCATTTAAATAAAACTACCTAGCTTTATTTAATTTTCAATTTTAAGCAAAAATGTATTTCTGAAGAATTTTTCCTGTTCAAAATAAAAATGATATTTTAACGATGGAGCCAACTGTGATTTTCCTTCCAGTCATTTGCACAGTAGTTTTCCTCGAGCGTGCCTAAAGAATGAATTTGTTTCAACTTCTGCAAAAACTACATTACACAAATAGTTTTCTTGGATTCTACCAATTTTTTATTGAAAAAAAATTAAAATTTTTCTTATATTCATTTTAACTCTCTGAATAATTTCTTTGTATGCCAAAAAACTTCGATAAGCATATTTTAAATTAATACAATTATTTTTAATTGCATGATCATTTAAGTACCAGTACTGTACTATGAGATATTATTTTTTATGATTCGATTTGTGCGAGTTTCTTTGTTTATTATTTTTTTTTAAGATTCGAGTTGCAGAACTTGTTCGACTGACTGTTTCTTCGATAGGAATCGATAGTTCTAGTCTTGCTACCAATTCAGCCAGTTCTCAGCTTTATTCTAACATTTTTATTCCCATCTGAACCTTAGCTAGAAATGTCATCATCGCCTTATGCTGTCATGAATAATTCTGGCATCATTTCTACACTTTGTTTTGTTAATAATAGAAGCCGAAGCTAATATTCAGAACAGCAGCATGCTTTTAATGTGGTTCGGGTATTACTAACTAAAAAAATTGTTATAGCTGTTTTGATTTCAGTTTTGATATGATATTATTATTTTGCTTTTTAACGGAATGAAAAGAGTACAAGTTATATCATCAAATCAAGAAGCATGTTAGATCGATCATGGCAATTTTCATGTAGATAGTCCAATTTACGAAACTAAAGGTCCAGGACTAACACTTTTTCGGAGGCATCCTTTTCTAATTTTTTTTAAAATATAGTAGATTTTGTAATGCTTTCTATGTATTTTGTTTTCGGGATTTCATTTTGTTCCCCCCCCCCCCCAACGTTGTGCAAATTACATTTTAAATCAGGGACTTATTCCGCTCTCTCCCTCGGAAAGACATTTTTACACACTTTACGAGCTGTGTGTAGGACAGACACTAGTTACCGGTCACCGGCATACAGTCAACACAATAAAATATAAATTTTGATGAAGATGTAAAGGTGACTAAGAGGATCAATGCACATCTGTCACCTACACAGAACTATCACTGGCAGTATACAAACGGCACTGCGACAACTGCATAGCATCGACGCGTATAGAAACGACAGGTCATGCAGTGGATTTTCGTAATGTATCCAAGGGTTATAATTAGAACAGAGCATAATCAAGGATGAACATTTTGATGAAATTGTTATTTCTTTAGGTTCCTGCGTAATATCGACGGTTCTGATTAGGAGAGAACCTTATTAGGAGAGAAGCCTTTGTGGATGACTCTGTAAGGGAAGCTGTCTTGTATTCACGTTACACTAAAGGAAAATTGAAATATAATGTTCTAGCTGTGAATCTGTTTCTGTTTGAATATAAATTGAAATATAATGTTCTACCTTCAAATGTAATATTCAAATTTAAATATAATATTCTGCTTTCAAATATAATATTCGAATTTAAATATAATGTTCTCCTTTCGTTTTAAAAAGTTCTTTTCTCTCCTTTTTGGGTTTGCATTCTTTCAGATATTTTATACCTCGACATGCTTTTATTTAAATTTCTGCTCATGGTGCAGAAACTGAAAGTAGCATTCAGTAGACTATAAAGTCGATTAGACTTAATAAAGACTCTAACAATTTCAAAATACGATTTTATAATGTGATGTACCTTGAGTAAGAAATGAAAACGTTTTCCCACAAATAGGAAATATGGAAAAATATGATTGAATAAATAGTATCAGCACGTTATATATTTAAATTTGACATTAATGTTCATATTATAATAAGGTGAAATTTATAAGGTTACTTTAATGCTACTATTTTCTTTCATAATAAAATTTTTATCAGTATATTCTAAAGCTGAATGTCATTATTTTATACCAAAATTAATACTTATAGGACTATTAACTAAAACCATAACTTTTTATATAAAAACAACAAAGAATATATACCTTAAATTTCGTTTTGTTTTAAATACTCTCCTTTTCAATTTATTTTAACATGTATTGTCTTCTCTTTTCCCATCTGATAACCCTAAGAAAATCGCAAACAACTATGCAACCTCATCGAACCAGCTGAGCAGGGAGCGTTCAGGCTTCTTAACCATTTTAACAACTAAATCTCAAACGGGCCCTAATCTCAAAAGAACGTAGTTTCATTTCGAATTACTATTATTAGATCAATTATACCTGTAATTTATCCATTAAGCTAATTAACCGCTCATTTCAGATGTGACATTTTTATGTAGTGGTTTAATATGATTTGAAAACTATTTCAAGGGTTTTTTCACGACAAAATTGTTAAAGAGCTCTGATTTAAGATGTTAAGCTGATCAGCTAATAAAAATTTTATATGATGCCTTTAATTACTTGTATAGCACATGTGATGTTAATATTGACTTTTAATGTCATATACATTTTGCACGGTAAAGTCTATCAAACTACAAAAAAGAGTAACTTTCTGTTTTGCACATCAATTACTAAGCATTCAACTTTAAATGAAATTCAAGATTTTATTGTTTTAATGTCTTACACTGTTATATTTTTCGAATGTAAAATCCGAAATTTTCCTGTAGTAGAACGGGAGCGGAGTCTTAATTTAATTGATTGTTATGTTACGATTTCATTTAACAAATAATTTCTTATTTTCCTTATATCAGTATCTATTATTAGCTATTATTTATTGTACGTAAGAGTTGTTAAAAATTACACATAAAATTTCGCTCTGTCGGTAGAATTTAAAAATTGAAGAAAGGAAACATTTTTTGGCAGTCCGACGTTAATATACTCTGGGAAAAGGAATTTAAATATTAAACCAAATTTCGAAATTTGTATGTTACTTTAATTTGCGCCTCTTTTAATATTGAATCAGCAGTTTTACTTTCAAATGAGATTCTGAAAAAAATATTGCAGTACCTGATACAATTAATCGCGGAATTTTTTTAAACAACTTTTCGCATATTCTAGCAATTCAAAAGTGTTTTATGTTTTCCCTAACAGATGGCACCACCAGGAAAATTCTTAAGATGAAAATAAATTAATTTTCCTTAACATTACAGCAAAGTTAAACGAATTAATACTTAGTACTGCTTGTGATTTCTCCTTTACTGGTTAGAAGAAATAAATTTAAATGAATTTATTTGCATGAGAGATTTGAAACTGAATTCCTATAAATAGTAAAATGTATGAAGTGCCATTGAAGCGTCGGTGGTATAACGGTTAGCATAGCTGCCTTCCAAGCAGTTGACCCGGGTTCGACTCCCGGCCGACGCACGTTTGCAACATTTTATTAAAGTAATGTGATTTTTGAAAAATAATTTTTCACACATTTTAATATTTGTAACGTTAAATTCAGTTTTCAAATATTTTCATCAAACACAAATACTACTATTGTTTTTATTCTCAATCAAATCCTATTTAATTTTTGAACAAGAAGTTTATAAAATAACCGTATTTTGCACTTTTACCATTTTGTTTATATTTACATTTATTATTTTATTGTCTTGTATAAATACATGCAAATATTTTATTTCTTAAAGTTATTTTTTATTAGTTTATTTTTGTAATAATTTTCAAACTTTTTTAATTAAATAGTTTTATTTCAAAACACAACTTTTTGAATAAAATTAACATTTTTGCTTTTTAACAACTACGGCACTGAGAAGAAATGTTTTTAACTTTTTCGTTTATACTTCTGATTTCCGAGCAGGAACATTAACTGTCTTCTAAATACTTCCCAGTGCTAAACTCCTTTTTTAAGTCTCATTTTTCATGTCAGAAGAGAAAACAAGTACTCATATTCTGTTTAGAACCCAGAAGTTTATATTCTGGCTTCATATTCTCATATTCCCTCATATTCTGTTAACCCAGAAGGACTTAAACCTTTTTTAAAGCCTTTCACATTAATAATTTTCATACTTTCTGCATAAGGACATTTAATTTGAAAAAAAGTCAAAAGTCTTTGGAGATAACATTAATCTTTTTTTTTTAAAAAAAAACTTTTTTTTAATGTTATGTATAAGGCGTTTGCGAACACAACGATTAATTTTAATCTTCAAAGAATGAATTATTTCCCAAGCTTAGAAAGAAAGTTCTCAAGCGTACATGCTTTTCACTTTCATTTTATAAATGAAAAGGCTGTATAATATTTCTTAAAAATAAATAAATAAATAAAAAATACAGTTAATATACAAAAAAATTTTTTTTTAAAATCTGAAATCCTTCAGATTTTATATTACACCCAAAAGGGTGTTTTTTTAACTTTTAGTGTGTTACCTTTATTTATTAATTATCATATTCTTCGCACTTAAAACGCACAAAATTCAGTTTAACAGCAATATCACAAAATATTTAAAAACAGCATATCCTTAGAATTTCCGATACAAAGTCTCACGCACTGGAGATAATTTTTTTTTTCGTACAGTGTTGCCATTGCTCACTTTGAAATCGTTGAGTTTGTTAATGAAAAATTCGTTAAAGTTTTACAAAATTTTAAATAGCTAATAAAACAAATTCAAAATTCAAGCTTTCAAGTGCCCATGTTCGATTGGAGGACGACGTTATTCAAAATTTTACAGTTCTGGGTACCGTTGTTTCTTCACAATGCGAGAAACATTCATGCATTCATGCAGTTCTTTATTATGTAATTTTTTTTATTAAACTTTAAGAATGTACTGACAGTAGCGAAATATCCGCCAATAGCCGAGTGTATAAGACTGTTGAACAGCGGTACCTTTTCCCTGGTCTCCAAATAGGGCAACGGGTTGCATGAAGTAGGGTGTCCGCGATTTAATATGAATGAGAATATTTTCGTTTCCTTGAGAAATTCTGCCATGAAGGCGTGCCTTCCTTCGTGGTTTGTCGTAATATAATAAACTATTCCAGTTACGAAATTTCTGCGAGTAAAATTAAGAATAATTTTGAAAGTTTCAACACTGGGGCTCGGAAGATTCTATTAATATCAAATTAACGTTTTGTATGGTTTAGGCTGAACAAAATGTGGAGTTCGGAAAACATTCATTATGCATTAAAAGGGTTAAAATATTAATTATCGAGCTAGGTATGTAACGTAGAGAGTTAGGGGGGAAATCTCTGTTTGTTAATGCTGAAACTTCATAAAAATTATCCGTTGCATACGTAATAGATTAACTGCATTTTTAATTACATCAGTTAGATGTGCTATTTTAAAAATAAAGTGTAAATTATTAAGAGCATGCTTTTATTGGTTTTAAGTCTTTCAGTTTTTTATGCACTTATACACTAATTAAATTTGAAAGCAAAAACGATCCGATTGTCATTATTTTTTTAAGCTGCACGGATGACAAACTCATAACTTCTTATTGGGCGAATTTTCGAAAATCGCTTCTTTGTCGATTATTTGACTTAACAGAATTGTTGGAAGTAAAAAAGTGATTTTTCATTACTTAAAAACTATTTTTCATCTAAATAATTTAATTCACAATGAGTCATGGACATTAAAAAAATGGAAATAAAATAAGGTCTAAAGAAGTTTTTATAAACGAAGCTTTTAAGTCATAAATAGTTAATGAACTAAAAGAAGAAAAATAATTTGTCATATAGTTTCATGGGAAAAAGAAATTAAATAATTCGCTTTAGAAAATTCATCTACAATTTTATATCACGAATAAAACGTGGGAGCTTAAATAACGAAATCCAATTAATCGAATTGTATTGTCAAAAGTATAAGCAATTACCTCTATAAATTAATGAAGGGCGCTCAGGATTTATTATTCGTGATATAAAATTGTAGAGGAATTTTTCAAACATAATTATTTAATCTTGTGTTTTCTGATGAAACGGCGTAATAAGTCACCTTTTTTCTTTTAATACATTAATCATTTTATGAATTTTAAATAAAAACATTCTAGATAAAAATAATTTTTCTCTTATTTTATTGAGAAACTAAACTGAAGAAAAACAATTGTCATTTTACAGAATGTATACGTCACAGAGACCTCATGAAATTCGAAGACCCTATACTGCATAACTTTTTCTCGCTGAAGCTGATGAATACGGTATAAAAAAAGTATATTTATATGATCGTTAAAAAAATGTCTTGCATTTTGAGTAGATTGTTAGAGTATTCTGACTATTCAGTGTTTGCTTTTCTCCTCTTGTATTTTGTAAATAAAACGCATTGACGGTACTCATGCTTTCAATATAACATGGATGAAATCTCTTATCATTCTCTACTATTTAAAGTATTCTGGATTATTAAATCGATAAAAGCCAAACGAACAAAATTGCACAGCTCTGCATACATTGTTACGCAGTATTATTATAAACAATGTCCAACCTTATCACACTTATTTTCGGAGAGGAAAACGTTGTTATAAATACTTGTGCTTTAGAAATTTTTAAAAAGAGTTTATTTAACAGTTTAGTAATACGTCATAGTACCTGATTTTAAGTCGTTATACACGGAGTTCTTCCTTCTGAGACATCACGGCCGTCTTGGGCGTATGGTAATTAGCGTTGACTTGAGTGCTTCTCCCAACTCGTTGGGCCTGATTCGAACCCCTAATCCCAAGTAGTACACGATGTTGCCTGATTCGAACCTTTAATCCCAAGTAGCATACGACTGGTCCGAGAGGTTGCAAAGTGGTCGTGGTAACTTTTGCGACATCTTTACACCGTTGCGAAGACGCAAAATATTTGCCATTGCATTTGGCAATTTGTCGACGTCGCTGAAACGTCATGATATGGCCGCTTTTATATATTTGCCATTACATTTGGCAATTTGTCGACGTCGCTGAAACGTCATGATATGACCGCTTTTAGACGTGGTCGTTTTAGCATTTTTTTTCATAGTTCATCAGCGTTACTTTTAGAATGAAAAGAGACTAAATCTGCCCTTTCAAGAATATGAAGTCCACATAAGATTTATTTTGCAATGTTTCATTACTTTATTTCATCTAAATATATTAATCTAAGGTAGATTCATCTAATGAAATATAAATACTTTTTGATTTATTAAATTTAATTAGTACTAAAAATACGTCCTAAATTATTGTTTAAAATTTTGTTAAAATAATTAATACTTAAAATATTTTTTTATAAATATTATAGGAAAATATTTAAAAATGAAACTAATCTATAAAGTAAGTTATTAAGTTATGCATTTTATATATTTAAAAAAATCATATTTCCTAAATCAATGCAAATCACATGTTAGCAATTATTTCACTGCTGAAAATATGAATTTATTTATAATTTTTGAAGTAAGGACGAATTTATTTAAATTAATAATATGCTGACATAATATGAAACATTTTACTGCACACAGAGCAAAAAGTATAATTTTCGCGAAGATATGATTGCGCGTGAAAATGTACTGACGGATAAAAAGGGAGCGATTTTAAGAATTCCGAGAAAACGTCCAGTGTTAAAAGACGATGCATATCCATGCATATTTAATGGCTGTAATATATATGACGAAAAACTCACCGACAGTCAGGAGAAGCAGAACTGAAAAATTAATGGAAAAGGAGAAAGAAATATTAACACTTTTAATGGAAAACAACAAAATTAATGGCTTTTATTAATTACTAATAAATGTATGTTGACATCAAAATTAGAGAAACTGTGAACAAAAATACGAAATTTATTACCTATAAAAATTCTGATTAATTGTTTGTTATGTTTTTACGCATTCAAAAATGCTTGGTTTAATCCTAGTATACGGTACACTTGGGATTTGGCGACATTGACATTACAAATCTTTTAGCGCATCCGATAAATATTTTTTTGTAAATATAATCTTGTGAACATTGTTCGTAGTTCTATTCAATTGAAATAATTTCTCTATTCCACTTGAAAAAGATTCTTTTAAATTATCAGAAGAACCGTCGAAATGTTTAATGCAATCGAATAAATCTCTGAAAAGTTACACTGAATTCTGTTCGACCGATTGACATTCCATGTATATTATTTATTAGATGATTATATAAACGAACATCTCAGCTCGAGGCTTGCGCGCTTTGGCTAGCTCCCAAATTCGCCAAGTAACTGCATAATTAAATGAGATTCCGGCAGTTTTTTCAAGTACTTTGGTAAAGATGCCATCTGTAAGGCATTTGAAAGGACTCACTTCATGTGTTTGAAATTGAATCAGTTAGTGACTGATATAAATAATATTGCTTATATTAAAAGTAAATGTAATGCAGTGTCAATCAAAGAACGCACTGTGAATCTTACATTGTTCTGTCCCTATCTACTTACTTCAACTGCTTTCAGTGAGTGAATTTGGATTGCTGTGAACTCTTGTTTGGAAGCCCCTGAATTGAGAATAAATCATCGTAGAAATGCGAAATTTGTGCTTATTTTGTTTCTAAATATCTGCTCTACAAGAAGACACCAAAAGTTTGGATAAATCATTTAGAAAATATCAAAAGCAACGTGCTAGAATGCTAATCGTGAATATAGTGTTCTTGAAATAGTGTTCTGTTTTGGCGTTTTATGTGTTTCCCTAGTTGGTGTTTTCCAATTTTCATTGTTTTCAGCGGTGCAATATTTGGATACAAGGATTAACGATTCGGTTATAACGTCCTAAGTGCTATATCGTATATCATTCATATTAAACGATAATTGTGTTGGTGCACAGAATTAATTCGTGTAAAACCAAAAATAACATATAACGGTAAGGCATTTTCTGGCTTTGCTGAAAATGCAATCAATGCAGAAGCAATAACAATTCAAACTTTTGTGGTATGTTCATTAGTTTCAAAATACAAAAAATTATTGGGCTGGTACCAGTACTTAATATGACTGCTGAAGATGAATTAGATATGTGTAATAACAAGAACCATTAAAATTAATAATAATGCACATTCTAAAATATGCAGAAAAGGTTAAGGATTTTAAAGTGTATGAAATGCAGGATCGAAAAAATAATGTTAAGGAAGCAGTAGAATTACTATGAAATATTGTAATCTATAATTATGTGATATTTAATTGTGTAATATTAAAAAATACTAAATATTTTTTTGATTGCAAATTGCACTTTTATTACTTTTCGTTGGTATCTATTCTTCCAAACACTGTGTAATTCGCGTGTTTTTAAATATCACCTTTATGTATGTTTATTAGGTTATCTCAATAAATGTAGGAAATCAGGTTTTATTATTTATTAAATTTAAGTATATTCTATTTCTTTGTTTACTTTTTATGTGCTTGTGATAACAAAGAAATTCATAATAAATAGAAACAAAAGGTTTCATCGTGAGCTGTTTAACCAACAGCTTACTTTAACGTACTTAGCTTACTGTCGTATTCTATATCGTATACTATCGTATATTATTTAAATTATTTCTGTACAGTATTATAAAAAATGCATGACATAATCATTATAATCTACCACTATTCTAAAATGTAGAAAATAAAAATAAGTAAATACGTTAACAGATAATCGGAAGAAATGGTATTGGAACATCAGCATTGCTAGTAAATAGTGCAATCCATAATCATTGCACTTTTAATTGCTTACTATTTAAAAAACACAAATATTTTTTTATTAATTGGAAATTTTAGTTCTGTTACCTTCCTTCTGTTATTTATACTTTTAAACATTGCTTTACAAAACACAAAAGCTCATGTTTTTTCTTAAATAGTGCTGTCATGTATGTGATTTGTTAGGTTATTATTGAATTTGATAATAAATGTATCCTAAAACCTGTTTTATGTCAAAAGTTTAAAACTTAATAGCTAAATGTAAATATAAAATTATGCATGCTAAAATATTTGTAATTAGGCACATAGGTTAGTTTACGTTTTTAGTAATAAGAGTAGTGAGGGCTATCTGCTTAAAGGGAGAGATGCCATCGAGGAGGAATTTCGAAGAAAACTGACCTATGAGTCGGTATTAAAAATAATGCATATAATTTTCATTCAAATTTTATTTATATTAATATATTATATATATATCTTAATTCTTATGTAAAAATTTTGGGTGTATACTAAGTTATTGTAAATTAATTTACTCAAAAAATATAGTGAATGCACAGAAATTAAAGATTGGCACATACCGAAAATGAAAGATATGAAATATGTACGGCTATTTATGCATATGCTTGCAAAAAGCATGTATCTGCCTTTAACAAAATACTTAAATATTTATTAACTTATTTATACAGTCAAAAGTAGTTAATTCGGACACCCATAATCCAGAATGATCTATAATCCGGACCTCAAAGCTACAAACTTTCTGCGCATGCGTCGCGTTGACGCATGCGCGTAAGACCTTTGCGGCTGCGAATTTGCGTGTGCACGCGCGCAAAATACGTTTACGAATGCGCGTTTAATGTATAACGGACGGGATAAGCTAAGCTAAAATTATCTAATTATCTATTTCAGTTAATGTTGCAGATTGCGCTGTTCCTTAATCTTCGAATTGGATCCGGCTTATTATTTTTTGCAGACTGTTAGAGCAATTTTATAAAAGTAAGCTTGAACTTTCGATTATTTCAAATAGAATTTCCGATATATATTTACTAATATGTAAAGGATATACAAAGCGAAAGTATCTTTCGGAGTCCATTAAACAAAAAGTGGAATTGCTGCAAAAAATGGATAAAGGCATATCCTTTGTTTATCTAAACTTTAACGTTTGTTTATCTAAACTTTGTTTATCTTTAACGCCGCGGAGCGCAATGAATTGGAAGTTGATCTGTCAACACTATCCTTATCTTAAGGGCAGATGTTTTTATTTTATTTGGCTTATAATTGCTTACTAAATGTGGTATTTCCTCTCGATGTACTCCGTCTTTGATATGATTTAAATCAAATGCCTCGTCATTATAATTCGCTTCCGATAGCGAAGAAAGTGACAGAGGTTATTGAAAACGAAAAAATTTCGATTGACAAATTAGTCGGTATTCTCGACATAGCAATTATAGGACTTGAACAGCGGCACTTTGTAACTGAACAAGAAATTATGTATGTTTATGGAATTAAAGAGAATGTATTATCACATAAAAAACGAAGCAACTTAAACAACTTACATTGAAAGAAATGTTTAATAAAGTAAACAAATAAATATTAAGTTTTTTTTTTTTTTTTTTTTTTTTTTTTTGTAAATTTTGATACCCTTTAGATCATAATTGTTCTTTATTTCGTAAATTACGGTTTCATATTTTTAATTTTATAATTTCTGCATGCCATTTTACCAGATTTAAATTGATTATCTATAATCCGGAAAAATCGATAATCCGGAATCGCCGAAGTCCCGACGAGTCCGGATTAACGACTTTTGACTGTAAATGTATTTGAAATGAAGGATTTATTCATTCAGATATTCCTGTGAAAGTTACTGTGAAGAAATCTAATTATTAAATGGTACCTAAATTTATAATGATTCAGTGAGATGCATACTTAAAAGGAAGTAATAAAGAAGAGTTTTAGGATATGTATTGTTGAAATTAAGGGTAAAAAAATATGATATGCATAATTAAAAGAATTATTTCCTTACATTATATAATAACTCAAGTTATTATAAAATGTTTAATAATAATGTTTAAATAAGTTTTAAATTATATTTTTAAAAAAATATTTTTTTTATTCCCTTTCAGAAATATTCAGAGAAAGTTAAGTACTATTTAATGTATTTCGCTATTAAAATAAAAGTGGCTCTAATTTGAAATGGACCGAATAGAACATTAATTATAAATTGATTTAGATTTTTCCTTTTAAAAGATGTCTCAAAAGCTAAAAAATCATGTCTTATTTGAGAAAGTATTTTAGGAAGAAGCTCTATAAATAGAAAAGAAATAATGCATAATTTTAATATTAATAGTGCAATAAACTTTGATCTTAATTTTGGTAATCCTTAACCGAATAAAATCGAATTACTTAAAAAAAATTTTCTAATGTAATTAGCGAAAACTTGTGAAAATATCTCATTCAAATTAACCGTTCTGAGCAAACTGTTCTGTGAATATTGGATTTAATTCCGTTCAGAATGAAATTCTTTTCATATACTTCGGACTTTCTACAATATTTAAAAATATTGTAGAAAAAGAAAATGTATACATTTATATTGTTACGGATTTGGTATTTAAATAGCTAATGTTAGTTGAATGGTAAATTAAATGGTTTTATTTCCCGCGCAGTGCAGCGCGTGACGAATATTAAAGGAAAGCTAAGCCGGAAAATTGAAAATAAAAGAGCACGTGCATTTAACATTAAATAAATAACTATCTCTTTTTGATTTCGAGAAAGTTCCAGAAAGTTCTCACGCGCGATTTAAAAATCTTATAAAAAGGAGGTAAACCTCTCAATTTAGTTAGTTACTTAGTTTGTTGTTGGTTTAAGAGTTTGTTTAGAGAACTGCTCTTGTTGATTGTAGCGAATTCGCGGATTACCTTTCTTTAGCTGTTTTGAATTAAGTTCTCTTGAACGTTTGAGTAGTTAGAAGATACTACTGTGATATATTGTGATACTGCACGATTATTTGAGGACATTTAATCATATTTGTTGTGATAATAATAAATTTTCTTCATTTTTCGTCGGACTTGTGCATTCATTTCGTAACGAACCCGTACGCACGCAACAATATGTATATTTACGATGTAATTACAAAATATTTACATCCGATCGTATCAAAACCCGTTGTTCTTAATGGTAAAAAACCCAATGTTTTGGTGACCACGAAGGGATCGCCAGTGCTTCAAAGCAGGTGTATGGGGAAAACCATCTTACTTCCTACCTCCATGGTTGGTAGGGAGAACCATGGAGGTAAGAAAGTAACTTCCTACCTCCATGGGGAGAACAGAGTACAAGACCTTCGGATTCAACCTCCGCGGATCTGGCGGCAAATTTTGGCTGGAATCTAAACAGCTAGCCCACACAGGCTTTGTCTAAATTAAACAATTGAGCCACTTATTAAATACATCTCAAAGATGTTGAGCCATCAACATCTTTCAGATGTATTTAATAAGTAGTGCTTATATAGAGACGTAGCCAACAAATATATTGAGGATCACTCATATGTCAAACGTAAAAAAAAAAAAAAAAAAAAAAAAAAAAATTAAGGAAACATGTACTGTATTACGGGAAAATTATTATTAAAGCTAGTTAAAAATTTAAGCACTTAGGGAAAGCTGAAATTCCATAAAATGCATATTTTAATTGTATATAATAAAAATAAGCATTATATCGTAGTTAATGGTCGAAAAAAATCCATAAAAATTTATTTTCAATAAATATTACACATTGTAAATGTATTTAACACATTTATTAACATAAATCTCCTCCTTTGACTAACTTTTTCGTTTCAAAATGCACGAAACTGCTAAAACTTTCTAGAAGTTTTCTCGTGTGCTTTATCGTAATCAAATAAACCAAACCAAACCTAGAACCTTCTCTTCGTTCCACCGAAATCAGTCTCCTCAAATTTAAAAGTACACTGAATTGGTCGCAACTTACATCAGATATTAATAAATTAAAACAGCTTTTTACTATTACAAAAATAGATAAAGCAACTAATAACTTTAGCATTATATGAAAACAATTCTACGCTGAAATTATTCATAAAGAACTTCCCAACGCAACTACTTATCAATTAGCCAACCTTACAGAAACATCTATAATAAACAGGATTAAAACTTTTCATAAGAAACTCAATATTACTTTCAATGCAAACTACAACAGATTTACTAATCTTTATGCGATTCCCAAGTTCCATAAAACACCATTAAAATTTAGATTTATAGCTAATGGAACTAATAATTACAAGAAAAATATAGACTATTATTTTTCAATTCAACTTAATAAAATCTGTAAATTTATTTTCAATGATTGTAACACTAATCATAACTATTGCTGGATCATTCATAATAACACTCCTGTCATTAATACCATTCATACCATTAACATCCAAAACATTAACTGCTATGATTTTGAAAACTTATATACCTCACTTCCTCTAGAAGAAATCTATACCAGTCTACTTGATCTACCAAAACTTTTCCCTAATATACTCAATATCATGACTCTTGACAAATGGAAAACCTACCTAAAATGCACACTTTTTCATAACTACATCAAGTTTCAAAATCAACTTTTTAAACAAGTCACAGGATTGCCAATGGGCTTACATTCCAGCACCTCGATCTGTAATATCTTTTTATTTGTCAAAGAATTTAACTTCCAAAAAAATCTACAACCACAAGAGCTAAATTACTACAAACACACCTACAGATATATTGATGACCTTATTACAATTAATAATTTTAGTAAAATTGAACACTCCGAGATTTATCCGAATTGTCTCACACTTAATAAAACTAATAATTCACAAAATAGCATAGACTTTCTAGATCTTCAAATCATTAACTACAAAAAAATTTTACTTTTTGACAAAACAAGAAACTTCAATTTCAATACTAACAAATTAATAAATTGGAACTCCAACATATCCAAAAAAGTAATTAACAATACTATAATTATTCAAATACAACGAATTAAAACTATATGCACAGATACAATAGATTTACAACGCGAAATTTTGATCCTTATCAAAATTCTCAAAAATAATCTAATTCCCTTTCAATTTATCAACCATTGCCTTAAAAGAGCAGGCGTTAAATACTCACTCTAAATCATTTAACTGATAGGGATATGATAATTTATTCCTAAACCTGAGAAGGCGGTATAAGTTGGATGACTGTCAGTTGGAAGATTTGTATATAGTGTAATTACTCAATTGTATATATTGTAAAAAGCTAATTGTCTTCAGACATATACTGTTACTAAAAAAATGGGCCTATTTCATGCCTTTAGACTGTCTATCAGCTCTTGGACAGTGAAAATGCCTTTTTCCTTTCTTAAATTCTTAATCATTGCGACACGACAATTAGCCAGAAATTAATTCATTTCCATTCACTAGTATTTTCAAAAAAATCTTAACAGACGGTCTCTCTCAGATAAGAACTCCACAAAATACATCCCTCAAGAATTCCAAGTCCCACCCACTACCATAAATTACTTCACCCAAGTCTTACCGACTGATATTATTCAAAGCCCCTACTGCCGCTAAGAATTTTCGGACACCCTACACTTCTGAGTCAGACACGAAGAGAACACTTTGCCAACTCCCCCACTAGAAAGAATAAGTTACTTAATACCTTTTCTGGCCTTTATATCTTCATGTACATTCACTGATCTTATTTATATTATTTTCTATATTATTTTCATATTATTTTTATATTTTCTTTGATTTGTTTTTACAAAGTTGGCATTATTTATCTTTTTTTTTTTTTTTTTTTTTTTTTTTTATAATCTTCTATGTTTATTTCAACTTTACTTTGAATTCGATTTCATAATGACAATTTCCAATGTTTAATTTCTACAAATAATATAGTACTCAAATGCATAAACATGAAAGTGTCGGGGACGGTTACTCGAGTTTTATAGGTTTTCTCTACAGTAATTGATTTTTACTCCAAATTGAATTGACTAAAATGCTTCATAAGAATAAGTTCTTTGAGTATCAGCATTGGTTCATTATTCCTACTATTCGCGGAAATATTTGGCCTGACTAGAATTGCCGGTTTGGCTTTAACTTATAACTCGAGTAAGGACGAAACATTTTCGTACCAGTTATTGTTCATTGAACGGGAGTTGGTTTGTTCCCCTTGAAAAGTCAATTAATTTCCGATCAATGACAATGACTACATGTTTTAATTTTTCCTTTTACAATTGAAATATTATTCTTCGTGATGATTTAACTCCAGTCCCCGTTAAAACATTATTAACATTTTGCTTTCAAATTACTTCAAAACATCTTTCAAAATATAACTTACCAGTACGGATGCACACTTCTAAAATAATTCTACTTTAATTAAACTTAGGAGATAATATAATCAATTAATCAATACTGTTTAGGAAATAAATTATTATTAACTAACTTTGCAGCAATTGCGCAAGTAATAATAACTTGTATTCGCACTAAATGGATTTAAGATCATACAACATTATATATATATATATATATATATATATATATATTGCCGTTTGCACAACCTATTGGCTATTTGTATTAAGTATGCACACATAAAAAATTTTAGATTAAAAATTGGTTACCATTTTAATTATCAAAATTTAAGTTATAATGCTTTAATTCTAAAATTTAGTGTCAGATTTGGGCCTGCTTAAGACAGAGCAATATATATATTATTCCTAAAACGCTATGAAACTTGTGCCTATTTAGATGAGCTTCTACAAGGAACAAAAAATTACATTCAAGTGTAAAATCTAAATTTTTTTTTCAAATATCATTTTAATGCATCAAGTGAAAAGAACGTTTTCGCTATTCATTGTATTTTTTAAATCATATCAGATGTTGACTACATAAAATCAAATAAGATATTTCATTCAACTTCTCTCTATAAGTAAACTATATGAAAAGTTAGTCGGATTGCCTAGAATCATAGAAAATAACTTTCGTTGACAGCTTCATGAAGATTAGTTGTAAAATTTAATTTTAAAACTTTTTAGACGCAATAGGTATGTTTCAAATTTAAAGTAATATAGGTTTCGTATATATGACACAAACCAACAAAGCAGTTTTTGCATGTATGTGGATAAATTACGGATACGACAGGAGGGCAAGAATCTGGAATCCTGTCCCTTGTTACTCGCATATGTACAATATTGCCCAATTTTAAATGAAACAGTGGTTTTTTTTAACGCATTATTACTTTTATGAAATATTCAATTATAATTTTTATTAAAAATTAAAAGTTTAATAAGTGTAAAATCACTATCGAGTCGGCCAAAATATAAGATAATTTTTTTTTCTCCTTAAAATGCATTTTTGGAAGATATATGGTTATGAAATAATCTAATGTTTTTTAATGTAATTTATTACACAGTTCTTAAATTTTAAAAAAGCTTATTTATTTAATCTTATTTAATGTATAGTATTTGAATCACTAAATTACCTTTCACTAAATTAGCTTTCTTTTTAAATTTGTCTTTGTACGATATTAAAAATAATAACGAAGCCGCCATTTATGTGAAACCCTCTTAAAGCTGGTACAAGAGTTATTATTTTCTGTAAAGTCATCAAATCAAGAGCCTCAGTATTATGAGAAATGATCATATACTAGTCAATTAATAAAATTATCATATTATCAAGACTCTGGTATCATGATAAAGCAGGTTAAAAGGCTGGAAATTTTCTCATATGATCTTGAAAATTTGTATAATCGTTTTCAAACGGAAGCGAAATTTAACGTAAAGCTCTCCCAATTAATAAATTATTTAATAGCTTTATTTCCCTATGCAAACATTTTCCTGGAGTCAGGAATTATTGATATAGATAAACGGAATATTTTTCTTAAGTGTCCACTGTTTAATAACTTAATTAAATTCAATCATAAATTATTCTTGCAAATTTAGAGAATGAGTTGATAACCAGTTATTCAACCGTCATTTGTAACCTGTTATTTTCTGAAAAAGAATACACGTTTATTCGACCTTTTACGTGAATGCACTTTTATAATAACGCAGAAGAAATTGCAGTTTATCTGTAAATATACTGATGCTATTATCACCATCAATAATAGCAATTTAAACGAATTCAGTAATACTATAGGACCTGGCGTTGCTGTGGTTTTACGTAGGGTGAAGTAGCTTCATTTAAAATAATGAAGGTTTTTTTTTTTTTTTTAATTTTTTAAATCTCGGGTAGAGAGTGATTTGCCTTTTATTTTGGTTCAAGGTGAATTGTGCAAAATTTTATAAAGCTCGAATAACTCTGTAGAAAAGTATAAAACTAACACGGCGCCATGTAATGTTTTTTCACTGCTACATGAACTTGCTTTGTTATTGGTTATACATTTTTTTTCGGAAAATCATCATCCATTTTCACCCACTTCTTCACTGTTTTCAAAATACTCGCGAAAACCTGCTAGAGAGAACATTAAATTCTGCTTTAAAAATTCTAAACTGTTCTGGAAAGTTCTACACTGTTCTAAAGAGTAAACGATCACGGCGATATAGAACGGTTTTAGTAAAAACTGATTGCGGGAAAGCAACATCAGTGACGTGAATCTATGATGGGTGACGCGATTTAAAAATTTAAACTGTGCAGAAATATTAATATTAATTTTTTGCAAAAAAAATTACAAATTATTTGCTTATCATATATGACTTCCATTGATAGCGGGAACGCAAAAACGGCGTCGGGGACCTAAGATGGGTGACTTGAGCATATTGTTCGAATGTAAACGTTTTGTGGGCTCCGAGGGGTGGTTTTTCGAAATCTTATGTAACCAGTGACCTTCCTCCTGTTTTGAAGGTAAGGTGGGCAAAATTTCTTCAAGATGGAGAGAAGAAAACTGTAGATTTGTATGAATTACACACATGCACAAATCAACAAAAAGACACTCGTCTTTATATACATATATACATATATATAGATAGATGATTTTAATGAATCGTGCTGGTGCCATTTCACAGATCCAAATAGTAATTAATACTGATTTAAATAAATCTGCGTTTTTTGTTTTTAAATCTCTTAATTTGCTAATTAATATCAGAATAAATTCGAGAGAAAATTAAATATCTTAGGCTTTGCTGAACGACAAAACACTGCTGCGTAGAATACAAAAGTTATTTTAATTCGGAAGGTGGCAACAAATTTTGTTAATATCAGAGTTTGTTTATTAACTTGGGAAACCGAATATATTGCGAGTTTCAATACATTTCTTTTATATCGCCGAGTACTCTGATTAAATTTGAAACATAAAAATCTTACTCTCTGCAGAGCGGCAACACAAAGCTTGACCGATGACACACATCCTTCCAGCGTCGTATGATAAATTTAACTTCAATGCCTTAAGCTCAGCAAAACTAATGAAACTAATAACAATGCTGAGTATAAGGATATCTGTACCTGTAATGATACAACCATAAGCTATTTGTTAAAAGGTGATTATTGAACCCTCATATTAAAATATTAAATTCCGATGTAATTATTTGTTGCCGATATTTATCCCAAAGAAAGTTTGTAAGGGTTTTTCTACCTCCTTACGGCGAGCTTTCGGTGTTTAATTAGAAAGTACGTCCGATTAGCAATCCAAAGGTCCGGAGTTTGATTCCTGGCTAAGGACATTGCCTATTTTTCACGTATCCTCTTCAAAATAAGCATAATAGACAAGTTTTCTGTTATTATCCATGTTGATTTACGCTGTCAGAAATACTGAGTTGCTTTCAGACGTAGTCATCATGAGGAGATCGTCGCCACGAGAAGTTTCATTATATAAATATATAATTCTGGTGTATAACGTGAACTTTTAATGCACAATATAAGATAGAAATTTACGGGTGGTCGTTACTCCGGATATAAAAATGATGTATTAAAATGAGGAAAAAGTCAGCATACAAAAATTATATTTTTACATGCATCTAAATACTGTCTATTTAAAAGAAGTGACGTAACTTATGAACTTAAGGATTTTCATTATCGGTTAATATGAAAGTTTGGCATGTTCGTCTTCGGTTGTAGCTTCAGGAACATCATCGAATTCTGTTTCATTTTTCACCATTATTGTTACTCTAACCCATAAATATATAATCATCATCTTTAGTCAACATCAAACATCTATGGTGCAGCACGATTTCCATTTTCTATAGCAAACTGAATGGCGTTGGATTTGAAACAATGTAAGATCTAACCTTCTTAGCTATCATACAGTTAACGTGATCCTGCGAGGAAACCTGCCGACTTCTCCCACACTCTGAAAGCAAATGCACAAACTTCGTGCCTACAATAACACCGAAGATTTGCGGTGGATCTTAAGAATAGTTACACAATAATTTCGAAGATAAAGAATAGTGTTGGATTGACAATTTAAGGCCAACTAGGCTGACTCAACAACATACCCAGCGATTTACTTATTAAATGGCCAAAAAGGCGTATCAGACACTCAGCGTAACAACAAGGACAAACTAGTAATGTGCACTGGCTACCGAAATCACGCTCTGAATAAACTACAAGATTCATCCGTTTAAATACTCACTTCACTTAACTTTAAATTGTTATCCTGGCGAGGAAATACGAGGGGTAAATGAGAAGTTCAGGGAAGGTACTAAACATAATTTGTTATGCAAAATACGGAAAACCCTACAGCAGCACTGTGTTGTTTCGTTTGGCAGGAGCCATATACGCCGAAGTATACGGTTTATACAATATTTCGGTATATACAATTACAGTATATACAATATATATATATAGAACAATATTTCACACATACAAGTGTATGATGCATTAACGATACTTAAAGTAAAAAAGAAAAATTTAAATCAAAGAGTATGGAACTTTGGTTAGCTACGTAACATGTTTGTTATAAAGTTATCATTTCATAGTTAATAATCGATCTACAAAAAAGCTCGTTAATTATGGACGTTGTCGCTGAGATCTATAGATATTATGGTGCATGCGGTCGCCAGCCTATTTTGACTAGACATGATTTTCTTCGCATAATGAAACACATTTTTCTAGGTGTTGATAAATAAATAGCAATTCAGTAAAACTGGCTTTCTCTTGATGCATTTTAAAATTAACTATGATTATACTATTTTGGATTTTGAAAAAAAAAAAAAAAAAAAAAAGATGAAGAATATAAAACTAATTTCGTAAAAAAGGAAACAAAACTAAATTCTTCCTACTTAAGTTTCGAAATTTTAGAAACACGAGCGACAATCCAAATTTATGAATATCTAACTAGGTAAAATAGAAATACAAATATAAGAACTAAACCTAAATGAACAACTTTTTAAATGATATTATCTTGTTTAACAGATGTTTCAAACATAAAACTATCTCCGAAAATGCTAATTTCTTGAAACATTGCAATACTTTACCTAACTTCGCTAAAGAAAAGCATGTCTGAAAGCGTGGGATAATTCTGATGAAATTTTCAACCCAGCAAAGTTTTATTGTTCATCTTGAATCATTTCGAATGCAGAGCGCATTCTTGTACAACAATTCAAATCTGTTTTGAACATGATAAACATTTTCAAACGATTTCCTCATCCATAACAAAAGAAACTACCGGAATTGCTGCCGTCTGAGCTCGAGAGTAGCAAATAAACGCCATAGGCAGTTGCAGTGACGCCCAGTCAACATTTTCGATACCCACCTAAATTCATTCTAAATGAATTGGGAATGATGGATGAATTGAAAGGTTGTATTGAACTTTTTTCCCCAACAAAAAGTTCACGGCAAGTGAGTGAACTCGCATATTCTAACAACGATGTAACATTCTTTTCGAATGCATCTGAAATGAAAAGTCATGAGAATGAGATTAAAGATTGTGTAAGAGCTAAATAGATTTTCTTTTTAAAAATTTTTTTTGGAATATTTAATTGAAATGGCTAACAGTGGCATACATAAAAAATGATTACAATTAGTATCGCATTTATGCTACAGGTTACGGCAATGACACCTACCATGCACTTTTCAGATGCCCATCCATAACGAAATTTCACATTTATATTGTTCGATTCATAAGAATATGAAAAGAGAAAATTGCTTTTTAACACCTACAAGATAATTGTAAGTATTATTTTTCCATTTTGCTTCAGGAAAAGGGGCACTGCTAAAACCAGCGGAGGAGAAAGAAAGAAGACAGATACTAATAGTAATGACAAAAAATATGATGAACTCTTTTTAAGCTGCTCATAAACGATTATTCTGCAGTCAATTACTATATTAATATGCCGCTTTTAGGGTCTTTTACTGATATCACTATAGATTCAAAACCTTTTAATAAAATACTATGAAATTCGTGAGAAGTTCATATACATTGTTTATAAATTACTCGGTTTGCTACACTGATAAGCAATTTACTGCTATAATTTGAAAGTGAATTAAAGAACTTACGCTTCAAAGATGGCAACAGCTCACAAATTTCAAGCCGCATGGGTTGCTATGCCGTAATTATAGCTCATTTTCTAACGCAATGCGAAAAATGGAACGATTAGAATAAAAAGATATCAAACCTCTCTAAATAATAAAAAGCAATTTATTTCCGTATAGAAATAAAATCAGTAACAGCGAAATATTATTTAAAATAAATGGACTAATGGAAGTATAATTACTAATGGAACTAATGGAAGTATAGATTCTAACACCGAAGTTTGTTAGAGAATGTTAGCTCGCGTATCTATACCGATATGTCTATTTGGAAGGCCATTTACGATAGCAAAAACTGTATAACCACACAGTCTACTCTTAAGTATGTTTATGACTTTCCCCTTACCCTCTCAACATATTCAAGATGATAACTCAGACGATCCTGACTATCCTCAGCCTTTAAAAGTTGAAATAGGTAGAAATTGCCAGAGTATAGTATTTTTCTTTACAACAGTCCAGCTCTAGGGCCAACTCTTCTACCACATAGCCAGATTAGCTGCTGCAAGACTCTTTTTTTTTTTTTTTTTTAATTCGAAAGCGTTATGTCAGTTTGCCTTTTTCTCTCTTTTATGTATTTATTTTTCGTAATTTTTTAGTTTATATCCGAATAAATATTGCTGCATGAAGCTTCATTTATAAAATAACTTGCGTAAATAAGATATATAACATGTATAGATGCATATAATCTCTGTTTTAAATAATGAAGAATCTGTATGTGTGTATATATGTTCCTAGCATTCTGGAAAAATGGCGGCACACAAAGCGCCAAATTTTGAGCACAGATAGGCGAACCCCGAATTTTGAACTTTGAACCTGTTCTTAGCCAAATAGGGTTATTAGTCTCGAAACAGGATTTTACGTTGTTTCACTTTTAAGTCTGTTGCCATTTGGCAAAATAAAAGATATTAATCTTCCAATTTGAATTTGTTTGTTATAACAAACTTAACACTAATCACTTAGTTTATTACTGAACAACAATTAAGTGATTTAGAAAACATAAAAGCAGTTTTTTATTGTTAATAATTACTAGCTAGACCAATGAAATTACATTAGTGGTTTATTCTCTTTTATGATAAATATTTGAGGTGGCTGACAGCGCAAGCGGCTAATAATAACATGTATTGCAGTTTCTTACCAAGTTACATTTAAAACCAGTTTACAAATTCGATTTATATAAAATTCAAGTGTTACGGAACGCATTACGTAAGTAGCTCAAGTGGTTATCGAAAGAGTAAATTCTTTCTGTTGATTATAATATTGGCTCTTTATCTTTCTTGTAATTTTGATAGGCTTCAGATTAACCGTGATACTTCGTTAACTGCGAACGTCATTCTCAGTATTACTCCGGTTTTGCCTGCCGTAGCGATGAGCTCGAGTTCGAATCCCGGAGCAGACATGGTTGTAACTGTCCGTCCCTTCATAGGAGACAACGCTGGCCATCTGTTAGGTGCTTCCATAATGAAATGACCATTGGTTCCGGCCTTTGTAGTGGCGTAAAGTTAATGGCCATTAAATAAAGCGTCTGGCCTTTAAAAACAAAAATTACTTTGCTAATCCAGAGTCTACTCTACTTTCTGAATTGGATTATATTTACTTCGCAGTGACGGAAACAGTTGCAACCAAATTACTATAGTAATTTCTGAAAATTATTATTATGGGCTGACTAATGTTTCCTCTTTCTCTATAAGAAGTGTCCAGCTTCTTTCAGTTTTTTCCGAGTTCACCCTCTTTCAGTTTTTGAATGACTTCTTCCAACATTATCTGGTTGATTAAAGTTTCCCCGGAAGTTTTAATCATTTGAAAAAGCTTTCAAGTCTTTCGCACATAGATTTTACACAGAAGGTCGAGTGTTATTTAGTTTGACAATAAGAAACCGCCTTTATAGCATGCACTTCAACTAAGGAGTGCCTCGTTTAACCTGAAAAGAATTCTTGTATAATGTCGTGAATTCTTTGCTGTCTTTAAACCCCTCAGGTAACGTTCTGTTTCAGAAGAATGGTAAAGCCATCAGCAGTGATTTTTGCATCACGCTAAAGGATAATTTGCAACCGTCACTTAACATTTACTCTGAACAACACCCTTTGTATAATTCTATATACGTTTCTGACGTCTTAATTTACTTTTCAAGTAAATAAAAAGCTTTAATTCATACCTTTAGTGAAATGATTTCGAGCTTTGAAGTGAGGTAGAAAAATTGCAGAACTCATCGTTAATGCGTTGGTCATTCTGCGCTGATGTAATTTATGATTATTTTATGATACAGAAGAAAAATAAATTTCTATAAATATTGCAAAAATCTCTTTATACCTTGATTTCCAAAACTGATATGCTTCTCTGGTTAATGTTATTTAATATTTGGAGTATTTTTCTCTCTTAAGGCGGAAAATATTTAAATTCTTATATTCCAGTGACTTGTAAAGAAGTTAACAGTATCAGTATTAATTAGTACGGATTTCATTAAATTAATTTCCCAATAACCAGGGTAATGTTAAAGCGATTAAAAAGTTTGCTCAGAATTCAAATCTCATCCACATAAAAATAGCCTTATTTTATTCTACGTAATAAAATAATTCATTCAGATATAATTCCATACCTTTTAAAATTTTTCCAATATTATTTATAATTATTTTGTTATTTTGTTTGTTATTATAATTATTTGAAAACGCCGTGCTGCAAAACGTCGTGAGAGAAAACGTCGTGGTACAAAATATAGTTGTCGAAAATACAGCGGCTCAAAACTTCGCAGTTTAAAAACATAATCCTCGAAAATATCGTGGTAAAAAATAAAGTATCTCCGAATCATCGCATGACAATAGCATCGCAGACATGCTTTTTTCAGGCTTTAATGACAGTAAAAGGATATTCCCATAACGATTTGTGAGCGCAAGATGGAAAGAAGAATAATTTTTACTTTCATATTTTTATTAATTAAAAAATTTTTGCTGAAAACGTATAAAGGAAACTTAAGCATAGAATAATTTTCTATGCAACTTATATCACTTAATAGAATATTAAACTGACATAGTTAACTAA
The DNA here is from genome assembly GCF_044657685.1 of Stegodyphus dumicola. Taxonomy (NCBI): domain Eukaryota; kingdom Metazoa; phylum Arthropoda; class Arachnida; order Araneae; family Eresidae; genus Stegodyphus; species Stegodyphus dumicola. The sequence goes on along the minus strand of NC_140768.1, from coordinate 80,381,293 downwards.
CAAAGGTCATTACTAAATCATTTTTATAAAGTTTTTATTTGTAATTTTTCATAAAAAGAGTAATCTTAAAAAAGATTAGAAAAAGGAAGGTCAGTAACTGCATGACCTTATCTATAAAAAAATTGCTAATTATGAGATTATTTTCTTCACTTTTGTTAATCTGATACTCTTATAGTGAAAATTATTTCTTGCTTTGTTTCAGTTTATTCTTAAAATGTCATTAAAATTTAAATGCACAGCGTGTAGTCACTTACTTGAATGTCGATTTTTTAGTTATGATGATACTCAGATATATAATATTTAAGTAGGGTTTGGATTTATTAGATTATGCCAAAGCACACTACGGCTATCTGCTTAATGGGGTGGGATTCCTTGTTTGTGGAGTACATTCTCAGGAACTGGTTCATATGCACAATATACTTTAGGAAAATCCAGAAAAATCTTCACGCAGCTCTTTTTTTTTTTTTTTTTTTTTTTTTTTGTGTGTGTGTGTGTGTGTCTGTTTTAGAAATAATGTATGCTTGTAGTGAACCTTCTTGGTGACTAACTCCCTAAGAGGAACAGTGTTTTTAAGAAGAATAAACATACGTTTTAATCATTAGGCATGTTCGCCACATCCACACAAAATTAAAAAGATATGGAATTTTCAGTGGTCGCTTTAAATTGGATTGCTTTACATTTACTTTTAAATCTAGGCCGCCCAGACGGTAGAGTAGTTTCGGGAGCAGGGCTGCGATACCAAAGGTCCCGGGCTAAATCTCGGAGAAGGCGTGGTTGTGACTGTTCGTCCCTTTATAGGAGACAAAGGTGGCCCACATATTAGGTGCCTTCATAATAAAGTGACCATTTCTTCTGGCCTTAGTAGTGGACAACCCGATATCGGCTGAGGGCCCGCCATTAAAAAAAAAAAAAAAAAAAAAAAAAAAAAAAAAACTTTTAGATTTAGACATTTCTTATAAGCATTTAAAAGTATTTTATTTAATTTTTCACATACATTTCACTCGAAAATTTTTGTAATTACATATTGAACTTACAGTGACCAATTTCCTAAGACAATTTTAATGTTTTTCTTCTGTGTTTCTTAATTTTCAGAATATCTTAATTTATGCGCTCTAGAAATCTGTAGAAAATCCAGAAATCTGTTCAGAAATATTAAAATTAATATTTCTGTGTGAGATTCTATTTTGCGGCGATTCTTTGTCCTCGGACCTAGTAATTCTCTAGATTCTTTTTTCTCTTACCTAGTAATTTGAAGAGACTAATCTTTAATTAAAGATAAAATTTAATGGAAATAAAAACTTAATTTCCCTTAAATTGTTTTCAAGGATAAAAACTACCCATATTTTACATTGACTTTTATTTTCAGTGATTGAAACGTTTCAAGTACCCTTTTTTTCTTTTTTTTTTTTTTTTTTTTTTGTATTTAAATGACAAATTGTTTGGAATAAGAAAATGTAACAACATTTTTATGTATTATTTTAAATGTTCTATAAACATATGATTTTGAATATCAACCATAACTAAATTTTAAAATCCGAATTCGCTTCGTGCATGATTATTTTTTTATTAAATTAATCGGAAAGAATATTTTTCAATCAAATGAAAGTATTTAGTGTTCTACGCATTCAATTAAAAGTATCTAACACATTTTGGAAAAAGATATCTTTAAAGATGGCGTGTTTTTCATAGTTTACGTTTTAAATCAAACAAAAATATCTTTTTCATCTTTATACTTCATGGAGTTAGCCATTTCTTATACTTCGATATGCGTTCGCTTTCGTTAGTTTTCAATACCAAGAGGATTCCTCAAAAATGTTGGCCCAGTTTAATGGAAAATTAGAGCACAAAATTCAATTCATATTTTTCTTACCAAAATCCTAGCGTAAATATCCATAAAAAATAATTCAGTGTGAAAAGCATTCCCCCTTCTCTGATGAAACTGAAACATCCGAAGTTTATTACAAAAGTAGCCTTCAAGAAGCAAAATGATTGTGTTACAGGATCAATGCGAATTCGTAAATATTACTAAAATGCTTGATTATAATATGTAATATAATAAGGACTACTAAATACGGACAATATACAAAACGAATAAGGATTATATGTAATCCTCTTACACACATCCTCTTACACATTATAGCATGAATCACAGCCAACATGCTAATTAAGCCTTATATGAATATTAAAGAGAACGCATATCGAAGTATAAAAAATCTGATGTGTACACCACATGACTTCCTTGTACGGAATATTAAATTATATGCATTTTTTCCTGCATTTCATTTAAACTTATTGGATTGAATTAAATCTACTTCGCCGACAGCGCATAAACCACAATAGAATAAATGCATTCTTTAAAATTCACTCTAGTATTTGTTTACCATAGCGACACTAGGGGCTAGATTCACTTAACAGTATTATATTTCGTTCATATTATAACTCATAATTCACAAAACTTATGTCATTTAAAGAATATAATTATCTAATCGTTGCCACATGTTCTATTCAAATACTATAATAAAGCTAGAATGATGTATAAAAGAAATTAAGCAAACAAAACAAAAAAGAAACAGTCTTTCACAGACGATTGAGTATTTCTCATTCAATTAATTCATTTCTCACTTCGCGAGAAGGCAAAAATACATAAAAACTCAAAATATCTACATTAAAAATTACGAAGTAAATCTTAAACACTTATTTCCTCGAAAAAAATTCCAAAAAGGATTAAGCATGATTTAATTGGCAATAATAAATGAAGGCGTTATCTTTGTTGTTGCGAAGATAAATTTCTCTAGATTGGCAACAAATCCACTAGTCTGCTGTATCAAATGTAAACAATCAATGGCCGCCGTAAGAAAAAGGAAAAAAAAAAAAAAAAAAGGCTTAGCGGCACTTAAACAACTTTAAAATTGTTAATAATTCAAAAAATATTGCACACAGATTTACTAAAGGCATAAAAACCTTAACCGGAAGATAAAAACAACGTAATTCAATCATTTTTAAAGCAAAAAATGTACAATTAACAAACATATAAGAGTAAAGAAACTGAGATCACTGAGACGGGTAACAGAGTGGATATATATATAAATATATTTATATACGTTTGGTGCGGCCGATTGCAACCAAAATACGAGGTGCACATCTACATGTTATAGCAGTCCTATATACAAAATTTCAACGTTCTGAGGCTACTCGTTTTTGAGTTATGCGAGATACGTACCTACGTATGCACGTACGTACATACGTTCGTACAGACGCCACGAAAAATTCTCTCCAGAATTGATTTTAAAGCAGTTTTATAATCTTTTTTGGAGGAAACGAGTCTTTTATTCTGTCCTTACGTACAGATATCACGCAAAAACATCGTTAAATTGCATTCGATAGCGGTCAAAATGGATATTTTCGTTGAAATATGCTGCCTGAAACTTTTCGCGATTACAATACTTCCTTTTTACTTCGTACAAGGAAGTAAAAATGGCGAATTCCATGAAGTTATAAACTTATATGCAACATTTTGTTCCTTTTGTTTCATGCAGATGCAATAATGAACATTGTAGTAGAGTTTTTATGGCTGGGAAAAGAGATAGAGAAGCCTTTTTTATCTCCCTGTGAAGTGTAAGAAAATGTGGAAAAATGTTTAACCTTGGAGGTAAAGAAATCAGACAAGCAATTAGTATGTTTGTTGTTTACAGTGGTGTACATAAATAAACTGAATTTAATATTTACCTAATAACACACCTGTCATTGATTTAGCTAATTCATAGTATATCTTTGTTTATTATTATGGACTACGAAACTAAAACTACATTTAATTACAGATGACAGAAAACTATAAGATTTGTAAAATTATTAAAACAAAAATATACTTTTATTTGATTTAAAACGTAAACTATGGAAATTAACATACCTTCTTTCAAGATATCTTTTCCCAATAGTTTAAAGCACTAAATACTTTCGTTTTATTGAAAAAACATCGTCCTGGTTACTTTAATTAAAAAATAATCATGCACGAAGCGAACCCAGATTTTAAAATTGAGTTATGATTGATATTTAAAATTATATCTTTTTAAAGCATATAAAATGATACATAAAAATGCTACGTTTTCTTATTCTACGTTTTCTTATGGTGGCACAACGTGTTCGGAAAACTTCTTGCTTCAGGTGGCCCCAAAGGAAAAAGTCTGCACATGAAAGATCAGGTGAGCGGGCGGCCAGAAAATGTGATCAAAACGGGAAATTACTCTATCTGGAAATGTCTGTCGCAAGAAATCTAAGCGAATTTTGGCTGTAGGCGAGGTCGCTCCGTCTTATTGAAACCATAATTTTCCACGGCTTCTGGTGTCCGCACAATTCTTTCACTTCTTCCCGGTTTGCCATTGCAAACAGGACCTGTCATTCGAAATGCACGTACTTACCTCACAATGGTCCGTCCATCTGGAACTTTCCCATGAAGTTCCAAGTTGAAATGTTAATGAAATAGACTGTGGGTAGCACTAACAGAGTAGTTATTCTTGAAATAACTTTCAACAGCAAAGGCACGATGCTGTGCACTCCACCGATCTATATCACTGTCACACTAAAAATGGCAGCTAATTAGTACACGAATGCGGCACGAGCTGGCGCGCATTCATGCAGTACGTCATTGTACTACGCAAGTCAAATTACCCTATGAACGCTGCCGCACCCTGTACAACATTTTCGAATAGAATGTATATGAAAAATTAAATAATACTTTTAAAGGGCTAATAAGAAATGTCTAAATCTAAAAGTAAATGTAAGCAATCCTATTTAAAGCGACCACTCAGAATTCTATATCTTTTTAATCTTGTGTGGATGTGGTGAACTTGCGTAATGATTAAAACCTATGTGTATTGTTCTCAAAAATACTGTTCGTCTTAGGGAGATTGTCACCAAGAAGGTTCATTGCAAATATACATTTTTTCTTAAAAGAAAAAAAAAAAAAAAAAAAAAGAGCTGCTTGAAGATTTTTGTGATTTTCCTAAAGTATGTGACCTAAAGTGTTTCCTAAAGTACATATGAACCAGTTCCTGAGAAGAGAATGTACTCTACAAAGGAATCCCATCCATTAAGCAGATAGCCGTAGTGTGCTTTGTCATAATCTAATAAATCCAAACCCTACTGAAATATTATATAATATAGCTGACTTTCGTCATGTCTAACAAATCGACATTCAAGTAAGTGACTGCACGATGTGCATTTAGATTTGAATGACATTTTAAGAATAAACTGAAACAAAGCAAGAAATAATTTTCACTATAAGAGTATTAGATTAACAAAAGTGAAGAAAATAATTCAATTTTTTTATATATAAGGTCATGCAGTTACTTACCTTTCTTTTTCTAATCTTTTTTAAGGTTACTCTTTTTATGAAAAATTACAAGTAAAATCTTTATAAAAAATATTTAGTAATGACCTTTGTTAGTTAACTATGTCGGTTTAAAATTCTGTTAAGTGTTATAAGTTGCATTAATTTTCTATGTTTAAGTTTCCTTCTTACATTTTGGCAAAAAATTATTAATTAATAAAAAATATGAAAATAAACATTATCCTTCATTCCTTCTTGCACTCACAAATCATTATGGGAATATCCATTTACTGTTATTAAAGTCTGAAAAAAGGATTCTGCGATGTTATCGTCATGCCATGATTCGTAAATACTTTATTTTTTACCACGATCTTTTGGAAGACGATGTTTTTAAATTGCGAAGTTTTTGAACCGCTTTATTTTCGACGACGATATTTTGTACCACGATGTTTTAGAACTGCGGTGTTTTCTCTTTGCGATGTTTTCGCCTTGCATTGTATTCTCTGAGACGTTTTCGTCCGCGATATTTTTGCCGCGATGTTTTTTTCTGTAACCGATATAGGATACACCGAGTTAAACAGAAAAGAAGGCAAAACGGGCTTGGCATTTTTTTAAAGTGTTAACTAACTCACTTGAGTGGGGATGATGCATTGTTCTAAAGTAGCTTTTCCAGGAAGACATTGTGACTTCGAACTTTTTCTGACTGAAATAGTAAACGGGTATGTCGGCTGCTTCCGTCTATTTAAATTGTATCTCGTTTTTTTTTTTTTTTTTTTTTTTTTTTTTTTTTTTTTTTTTAACCCCGGTTTATTCAGTTTATGATTTTCTGCTGAATTACAGCTTGCTACAGCTACATCATAAGATTTACTTGTCTTCTGACTTTGACCGGCATTTTTTTGGGAGGGGGGTGACGCTAGAGTTTGTTGGCAGTTTTTCCAATAACAGGACGGCAACAATGTATACTCTGGAAGCAATTTTTCAGTCGCAATTAAATCATCAAAATCGCTGTAGAAATCCTTTGCCGCACTATGATGGACATTCAATTGTTCACCGTATAATCTGAAATGCTATGACATTTTTGAGCAGTGAAAGCAACCACGATGACGAACTGAACTTGCATTTAGATTCTAATTATTGAACAAAATTTTGCTTTTTCTGCATGAATAATTAATTTCGTTTAAATAGTTTCCTTGTGCTCTTTCTTGTCTAAAAAAGAGTTTCTGAAAATGTGGGTCGCGAGACCTGCTGTAGGGGGCCTATTTTGATATTTCTTTAACTTATTATAATAATTTTGCAATTACCAAATATTTTTACATAATGTACCTGAAAATAGATAAAGATAAAACAATACGGAGAAAGACAAAACGAAAAGTTTCGACGCATATTTTTAATAATAGAAACGTTCATTTTACTTTAAAAATCAAAGTCAATAACCTAAAACAGCAACAGTATATTACAGTACAAAGGAAGAAATTGATAGTTTCACTTACACGTGTGTGGGATTTGCGCACTGCTTATGGGGTCCCACAAAATTTTATTAAATTATATGGTCTAAACCATTCTACTATGGCATTATTTCAGTCCTCGCAGGTTGACTTTTTCCATAGTTTTTCTTTCCATCCGAATCATATGCGCACGCATACCTCAAAAGTACTTTTTATTCTTTAGTATCAAACCACGCACAATTTCTCAGTAGTCTATTCCATAATGTAGCGATAGCCATTTTATGCTCTAATGCAACGGTTCTCAATCTTTTGACAAACGCGTACCATCGAACCAAAAATTGAAAACCTTTAGTACCACCTCTACAAACACTACTCTTGAACTCTACAAACACTACTACCAACACTACTCTTGAACAAAGCTCAGATCGCATAAATTTACGAGTGTCAGGGAAAAATTCATCAGTATGTTGAGGTTTTAATTTTTGAATTTAATAGTTAAAAATACTTTGCTTCTTTGCGTACCACCTATTTTCCTCTTGCGTACCACCGGTTGAGAACCCCTGCTCTCGATGATCAAGTTTCTAATGAATGGAGAAAAAAGGTACGCTTCCGCCTTCTTCTTTTTCTTTTTTTTTATTTTTTAAAATTTTTCACACAATATTAAAGCAAAATTTCATACACTGATCATCATAAAAAGTATTTTATAAATGAAACAGTCAAAACCAAAACTCATTTGCACAACAGAAGTGGTTTGATAATAATTTGAAGAAATGGAGGGAAATGTATCAGAAATAGCTAGCCAAGGTGAGAAGAGCATAAAGCCAAAAGAAGAGTGCATTTGTTATTTGTTTTATTTACATTACTCTTACATTTTATTAGGAGTCCACATGAAATTCAAGACTAATGGTGTACACTTGGTTATTTTTACGGCTGAGTAGTTTACTTCAACAGATGATAACAATGTATATGAATTCCGGATTGCAAAATCTGAATAATCTATTATCACTGTTGTTATTCCATGTGTTCTTTTTTCCCTTTTTATAGACTTCGTAAACAATTTTGTTTTATGCTGACGGTATGAGTAATTTATTACACCATTCCATAATTATTTTTTTAAGAAGACACAGATAATCTTCCTCAGATTTGTAGGGAGTCTATTGTACCAGGATCGCAACGACGTAATTGATCTTCCATACAAATTTTTAAGTAACAATTCTCTGACGAATGCTGGCTGCTAGAACATGCTCTCAGTTTTATTATTATATAACTTTTATATTTCCTTTTTTTGTCATTTGCCAAAGCATAAAACTGGTAATTTAATAAGGAGATTTTTGTTAAATTATTTCTTTTTACTGATGTGCATGAAGCATATTAATAATTCCAGTTCATTAAAGTGTAATTTGAAATGAAATAACTAGACATCATCTAATAAGCATCAGATGATAGCAATTCTTGAACAATACGATTTATTAAGCATATTTATGTTATATCGGGGTTAATAATAACGAATACAAACGTTACTTTAAGAGCCAAATCCATCATCAAAGTACATCAAAAACATTAATTTTTACCAAACAACCGAATGAAAAGAAATTATCGCATGAAACCACATTTAAAAAATACTATCAGTCGAAAAATATTTTTCATCACATCAAAAGTTTGTAATAAAAAGTAAGTAAAATGTTTCATGTACTTTACATAAGCATTCCAGCATTAAAATAATCTGTTTAACTCGGTAATATTTCAAGAAGCCTCCAATTACATAAGACGTAATTCAGACAAATTTGACAATAAGTGTAAAAATACTCTCTATGTTTATGTTATTGTCCCTAAATATTTGCTTATAATCCTTGAACGTAATACATTAAATGAATATATTTATCCACCAGTTCGCCAAGATTTGTCATTAATTATGAATTCTCTAAATTTCCATAATGCCAAAGGATTAATGCCATGCTAACCCAACTTTGTTTTAGAATAAATGGATTGCAAAGATCAATTAGGTTTATTTTGCCATGTGAATAACATGAATCTCAATATTTAGCAGTATCTGTTTTGATAATTATGGAGTAAAAGTAAGATTGTCTATTAGAAACAAATGGGTGAAACTCAATGTATTTATTATGCAAAGGTCAGAAAGAAGGGGGAAATCGAAGCATTGTTAAAAGATTAAGGTACCAGCATAAGTTTAAATTATGGAGAAATTCCTGAAACTTTATCATGTTTTTCTTAGTCCATCACATTTATTTGTATTCAGGAAGGAACACACTAACCTATTTGTCTTTTTATCAAAATATGAAGCAAATTACATGGCTGATGGTAACATAAAAATCTAACAGTTAGAGAACAACAATTAAATTGTTTTCCAGTGCCTATCTTCTAAAGTTTCTATTCAAATATCTTCAAGGGCGGTGTGCTTCAAGATCACATGCTCGAATCGCACTGTTCATCAACTTCCTATTGTGAACATTACACGATAAAACGGAATCGAAAAATGAATCAAAAGGAGAAGCTGGTACCGGCCGTAATGGATGACTCAAGTAGGAAGGACTGTGGAGGTGGAACAGGGTGCCGCTGGGCCAAAATCGTGATCAGTTAAAGCGACCTCTCTGGGGAAGTTCTCGCAAATGAAAAATGGAAGCTATGGCCCCGACTTCTTGCAGACTGGAGCCGTGCCACCCTATCACGAGATGGGTTTTAGACAAATGGAGGGCAAAGGTGAGTCGGGCTAGTTTTTTAAGGTTGGGTCATTTATCTGAAATTATAAACTCCCGCCCTGAACACTACTTCCGCAGAATCCTTGGAATCACCTGCTTATTTCTTTGTGAATACGGTAAACAAATTTCTGTACCATGCTGTATCTGGGTATGATTGATCTATCAAGCATTCCAAGCAGAAGACTAATGAATGCATGGACAATAGAGTAATTGTAATGCATCATGTAATGCTTACTTGATTTACCGGTATAGTGTAGCTATTTATTATAGGACTCGAAACTTAAAACAAATTTAGTCCATGTTTTGCATATGATTTACAGCTGGTTTCGATAGCTATTTTGCAAATTTGGTACATCTATGAATGAGGTCTACAGATGGATGTTAAGTCAGTTTTCGTTTGGGTTGGCACAAATGATGGACTACAACCTGCAACATAAGATCAAAAGGATGCTAAACTTTATTGGTTGCTCTTAAAAAATTGCAGTCTATTAGTCTGGTGCATGCGGTATGTTGCGTAGGCCGAAAGGTGAAAGGCGAGAAACTTGGGTGAAGTAATTGGCAGCACAAACATTATGAAAATTCTCTTGCACATAGAGAGTAATATTTGTTAGCTTTGAATATGTTGCAGAAATATTTCAATCGGGGGACTAATGCAACTCAATTAATTATTTATCAGTCAATAGAGGCAATACATGACACGGAATCTACACTGTTTCGAGAAAAATAAATTTCAGTTTTACATTGATACTTTAAATCATACAATGTAGAGCAGCCACATGAGAAAAACGCGTTTATAATTACTTTAAGCATCATATTGAATTTTTTTTTAAAATTAATGAACATTTCATATATAAAATTACTATTTAAAGTTATTCCTGTACTGCTCTAGAAATATATTTTCTTGTTTACTTCAGATTTTGGAGCTTCAAGATTAAAAAATTAAATTAAACATTTCTGCACAGCCTTTATAGCAGTGGTCACTTGCTAAAAAATTAGATACATAAAATCTTTTTTTTTTTTAGTCCAAAGGGGCTTTGTCCCTGAAGGACTATTGTTTTCGTTTTGCGATTTTGCGTCGGACTCATAAACGTCGGTTCACTTTTCAAACTGTTGCCACAAAATGTTAGAGTCCTGCATTATATTTGAAGAAATTAAATAATGAAAAATCTGCATAAATGATTGTCTATTTCTCGCATTGTGATAAAACAATGGTACATAGAGCCATCGAATTTTGAATGACGAAATCCTACTGCGAATATGGGCATCTGAAATCCCAAATTTGGAATTTGTTTTATTATAGATTTTATATTTTGTAAAACTTTAACGAATTTTTGATTTACAAACTCAATGCTTTAAAAGCGAGAAATGGCAACGTTATATAGAAAAAAAATACTTTTATCTCCAGCTCGCGAGACTGTGTATATCGGAAATTCTAAAGATATGCTTAATTTAACATTATTTTGCGATATTGCTCTTGAACTGAATTTTATGGTTTAAGTGCAAAGAACATGATATTTAATAAATAAAGGTAACACTCAAAACGTTAAAAAAACGTCCCTTTGGACGTAATTTAAAATCTGAAACATTTCAGATTTTTTTTTTTTTTTTTTAAAGTAATGAATGACAAATTCTCACGTTTCACTTAATTAAGCTTAAAAAATAATGTATAAATTCATTTAAGGATTATATGTTCGTTCCATCAAACTTTTTAGTGATTATAAATGCAACTTGCGTGTTACGCGACAGAGTAATTTATTTGTTTTGCATAAACGATATAAATTTTATTATTTAAATTTAAGGGGTCAGTAACAACAGTAATTCGATTTAAACTCTTTCTCTCTATATACAGTGAATTTAAGCTTCAGAAATTCAATTAAACATTTCAAAAACCTTCCCTAAAGGAATATGATGATGCGGACTCTAAAAACAGGCAGACATTTTGGACTGAAATACCGAAAAATTTAATAGGACTCTGAAAATTATTAGTTTTTTATAAAAATCTTATATTAAAAAACTAACACTTTTCCATTATTAAATCAATTATGTTGGTCAACATTTTATGATTTTTAAAATTTAATAATTTTATGGTTTACATTTGTCTTCATTTGACGCGAAACGCTTTTTCTAGGCTTCCCTAGAAACCTTAGTTTAAGTGATTTTAAATCACTTAAACTAAGATAAATAATATTTTTATTTATATTTCGTTTTATACCTTTTTAATTTTTAGATTTATTTGGGAAAATTTGTAGCTGTTTACAATTGTATTCAAGTATTTCGTTTTAACATAACATCGAATACATTTACTCTAGTTTGAACATTTTGCATAGTATTGTTTTGAATATTTGTTTGGTATAGTACATTAGAAATTCTTTATTTTGATTATTTCCTTCTAATAGAATATTTGACAGTCTATCCCAATAAAAGAAACTTTATCACCACAAACATTTCAGGCATTAATAACAATTACAGATGCATTCATTCAATTGATTCCACATTTGTTTCAAAGGTATGAAGCTGAATACATATTGTTAGAAAAATTTCAAACTGATGTTACGAAATCTCGTTCCTTGGAATCTATCGGCAAATGTCAGGTTCAAATTATTAAATAAATGACCTACAATTATTAGAAAGTGAGAAGAAGCTTCATTTTAGAAACAATATTATAACTTCATCATCAAATATGAAAGTCCCTTTTACCAGATTATGATAAGGATTCTATTTTTACTTTTGCGAATATTAATGATTATTCAAATTTACTAATTAATGATTTTTTTAATAGAAAATGTTTCTACTGATATTTTAACAGTGCTAGTTTAGGTTACAGATTATGATGCCATGAAAAAGTTAAGGGTGATAAAATGCAATATTTGCCAGGACTGGTTGAAAAGTATTCATTCAGTAGATAAAGCAGATGATATTTTTGGTTTTCTTAAAGAATTAGATAGGGGGAAATTAAAACTTTTCAATCTAAGGTTACTTTAAACATCTTCAATTGTATATTTCTTATTTGGCGAAATTCTTAAAAACATGAAAGATACATTTCTTATGTCAGGAAAGCAAATGGATATTTTACATAATTTATCTTGCATACACTTAGGTCGAATTAACTTTAATTTAACAGATTCTTGCACTTGTGGAATGACAAACTCGGTTAGAGAATATCTTTGATAACTTGTTAAATAATTGTACAAAATATAAAAATGACAAAATTAATATAAAATGTTCATATAAAAAGGTTAAAAAATTTACCAATTAATTTCAGTTAATAAATCACAATTTTTTATTTTATGCTTTGTTTCTGCATAGATTATGTATAATATGTAGCATGTATGTATATGCTACAGCTCCAAGTTTTATGAATTTATTTTTAATGGTGGAATAAGCCTGTAATTTGGGGAAATTACTTTAATGAAACCAAGACTAATCACTTACCTCTTGGATGGTTTGGAAAAAGTGATTCAACATAAAATTAGAGCTGGTACAAATAGATGGCTGTCTTTTTTATGAATGTAATTAGCATTTAGTTCTTTGAAATTTCCTTGAAAGATTTATTTATAGTATAACATTGCATGTAAGTTCATCTTTATACTCAAATTTGCTAGCATTTAAGGAATTTTTAATTCGTTTCCCCTTTTTGACAAAATTGAGATATCCAGTTTTTATTAGTGAATGGAGTGAAGAGAGATGACTTTGGGTATTTGCCTTCTGAAAATTTATATAGCTGATGCGATGGTAATTTACATGGAGTTTTACAAAATATTCTGCCCTTAATATTTATTTTACTAGTATGAAAATCTAAATAAAATTTACATCCATAAATCTATTGAATTCCCCCCTTATGTGGATTTTATATTGTTTTGGGAATAAATTTGATTCAGATAACATACATAAATGGATTCAATTTTTATCAAAATTACGTAAAGTTTGCATGTGGTGATTCTCAGCAATATTTTTAGTTATATAAACAAAGTACAAATTGTTTTAAAAGCTATTGAAGACATTTTTAACGCCTGTAACAATATTGCACTGTGAAAAAATTTAATGTTAATCATGCGATCTACTCACGTTTATTAATTTTACTTATATTTATTTTAAGACAAAACTATTATTTGCAGCAAAGTTGAACTCTAGAATTAAAGTGAAGAGAAAGAGATCGACTATTTCGATCACGTGACCTTCCGAAACTGATTTCGCTTCAAGGCCATGATATAGTCGGCTGTTAATGATGGATGACACCCCGCTCGCCCGCATGTAGCCGAAATCGTTTCGTAGCAGAGCTGCATTCGAGGGGCTAAAGAGGCGCATACGGCTCACGAGCTGCGGTTCGCCAGCCACTGGGTACGTAACAACGGCTCTAAACATTTTTTGTGTCAGGGATTCTATTGAAAAATTATTCGCACTCCCTGTTCTTTTTTAGGAAATTATATTCATTATAAATAAATTTATTTATTGAAAAATAAATAAGTACAGTCGTATAAAACTTTAAAGGACTGGAAGCTTGACTGGCTAAATTCGGTGATTCTCTATATCCAATCTGATAAGAAAACTGGATTATCTCATATAAACGTAAAAAACTTGAATGATGGATACAGAAAAAATGAGGAACATTTTCATTTCTACCCAAAGAAGTGAATAATAAATTTAATTAAAAAAAATCTTGCCAAAATTTATTTGCAATTATTATTAAGCGCAGTTACTAAATCTGTGGTTCGTTCTTTACCAATCTCTATGGATAAGAATCAAAACTTTTCATTCATTGAAAGAAGAATCAAGTATGAAACTGTAATCTCCTAAACATTCACTTCTTTCTCTTATCCTGAGAAAATTAAAAAAATTCCATCATAACATCATCTTTAAATAAAGCTCCGCCTGGCAGCTCAAACAAAGAATTTGAATAGAATCAGAGAACGCATTCACGTTTTTTAGATCAATGATCAGGCACTTCATATGGTGTCCTAATATATACTTATTGTATCTTCGTTCTCAGAGAGTTAGATGTCATACCTCTGTCACTCAGTTTTACTTAAAACACAGTGAAAAGTGGGGTTGACCATAAAAGAAAACTATTATAAAGGTGTTTTCTTTTACGAATGAAATAAGAAATGTGGATATTAATATCCTAAACATGGATGATTTTTAAATGTTAATTTTTTCGTTAACACGTCTAGAAGTTGTGGGAAAAGATATGAAAAATATTTTTAAAAAAATTTCAATCGAAAATTTAACTTTCGAATTTCATATGTTTGGAGGTTCACTGTAATAGTATAAAATAACGTTAGGTGCATAGGACACTAATGTGAACGGAAAATTATTACGAGCTCCATGAAATATGACGCCACTCTTGAACGAGAAGTAATTTTAGAGACTTTTAATGATTAGTTTTAGTTTTTTGTGTGGCAATGTTATCTGTATTCCATGAATTTGTATTTAAGTTGTAGCTTTTGTTTGGTTTCAGATATAAATATTAATAAATTTTAATTTAAATGAAAGTTTGGAGTCTCCTTTTGACACATGCCTCAGTTGCGGGCGGGGAAATATTTGTGATTAGAGTTTACTATATTATTTCCTTCTGTTTTTTGGGGTAACACCTGGCGTCCGCGACAAGACTGGATAACAGTAAGTAAACATTGTTCTGAATTGAATTATATTAAATTGTATTGTATTTTTACTATACTTTAAAACTTAAAACTTAAAAGAAGATTGCTTAGTGGAGCATTAAACGATTTTGAGATCGATGAGAATAATTTAAATAAGAGTAAAAAACTAAGGTCCTAACTAACTAAGGTCCGCGCTTTGAATCCCGGCGAAGGCCCTGCTAATCTTTCATCTTTTCGACTTACGGAAAAAAATCCTAATGTCTCTACAAGAAAACCACTGAAATTATTGTTCGCGATATTTTTACGGTGTTTTTTTATCGAAAAGAGAAGGCAATTATCTATGAAATTTTAAGGCTGTTGGACAAGAGGTAATTTGTGACACTATGCCACCAGTAAGACGAGGTGACTGGGTAAATGAACTTAGGGAAAATAATATTTATCTGAATCATCAAAATGAGGGACCGATAGAAATATGAATTGGAGCTGATATATGTGGAAAATTGATAACTGAGGGCTTAAGACTGCTTGGCTCAGGTCTTGCTGCTATTGCGATCTCCCCCCCCGGGGGTTGTCTCAGAAGAATTCCTGGGAAGTACTGGCTAGGATCTGTACTTAGACAGTCTCAACCACGTGAGTACATAATTTGACTTCACAGGACTAGAGCCGTAGTTCAGTCTAAGGCTGGTTCAGGCTCGGCATGACAGTACTGGTACTGCCGTGTTTGTTCGTTTGACTGTTGTGGAGCTAGATAGGAGATCACCTATCTAGTCGACGGAAGTTTGGCCCTCAGGGTCCCAGTGACGGGGACTGACAGAGTGGACAAGGCAGCAAGGCGAATTTCGATGCCGATGGCGTGGTGCCCGGAGGCACAACTGTCATGTCACAGCGTTCAATTCTGTATTATGTATACAAAATTATGTATTATGTATACAAAATTGAATACTTCATTTTATACCTTGTCCAAGGCTATGTATAAAGCAGGGCAGGGACTGTGGGGTCTGCGCCGCCTTTGAAGGGGTCTCAGAAGCTTGGATATTTACACCCCGCTATGGCAGACCCGAAGGGTCATCCGGGACGGATGTCCCTGCTTTTGCGCTCTGCTTTTGAGACTAAATTAGGATGGATAGTTATGGACAAAAACTCAATGTCTGAAATTTCAAATAATTCAACTTTTCTTGTCACTTCAATGCTTAATAAAGAGACATTCATATCCGATTTGCAGGCTCTTGGCATGCTGGGAATTTTAGACTCTTTAGAAAAGAAAAAGGAATTAGAACTTCAAGAAGAAACAAGCAAATATTTCCTATTTACATTAAAATAAATGAAGGCGGTCTTTTTCAAGTATGCTTGCCGTGTCTTAGTGATCATCCGACCTTGCCAAAAAATTCTAATTTGGCTATTAAAAGATTAGATTCGACTGTTAAACGATTGAAAGCTGAAAATCTTTATGAAGAATATGGCGAAGTTTTCTGTGAATGGAAGGAGAAGGAATAATAGAGTTTGCACTGTAATGGCTTCGTGATTAAGAAGGCACCATATGACAAGACGGAATAAAACATTTATTAAGATAACATTAAAATATATAATTTTACTCGGTGCAGTGTATCTACAATAATCGAGCATCTAGCTTCTTTGCGGCTAACATTCAACTCTTTAAAGTATAGCAAACTTTTTGGGAGAAGAGGCGAAATGCGCCAATCGCGCCTTGTTGATCGCCAAACAGTCACCAGATACTATACCCCCGTCGTAAGATTGTTGATACTATTTACAAATCAATCAATCGGCATTAGACAGATTTCTTCCAGGACAATGTTTTCTATTTCTAGATTGTATCTGCAACCCTATGGCCCATCGTCGCAATTTGGACGATTTCTGAGCATTTCTCGCTACAAATGCTGATGGATTGTGATCAGTCAAAATTTTCACAGATGAACCTAATATCCAAGGTTGAAACTTTTTCAATGCCCATGCTTTAGGGTAAGCTTCACACTCTATAGTCGGCCAGCAGGCCCTCGCCAAGCCTCATCGGCGCGGTCCTGCAAATGTCTAGCAAGCGCCTTTATGCAGTGACAATATTAAAGAAAAACTGCTTATGGTTAACACTTAAAATGAAGTATTATTAACATGATAATATGAGAAACGAAAAAAATTACATTTTATCTTTCAGTTTGTCTAAATGGGCAAACATTTTGTGCTTTGTTAAAACCCACACTCAAACATATTTATTGAAGAATGATACATATATTTATGTCATAAAAACGTAATACTGCAACTAAGCGCAATAATACACCACCACTGGATACCAAATATATTGCTTAACACTATTTATTATCTTAAAATTAAGAATAAATTAATTTACGCATCTAATAAGTTTGCAACGATTAAGTTGTTGTTAGCGTTGTTTACGACAAGGTTTCAAACTGTGATTACAGCAGGGCACAAAAAATGCTCTAGGGCTGATATCTAGGGATATATCCAAAATTATTTTCTGCACAGTGCTATGTTGTTGATAACAATATAGGAATTTCAACCGGCGATGCTACATTTTTTCCAAAAGTTTGCAAAAACTGCAGTTCATGCATAAGATCTATACTATTTATATCGCTTTGATTCTTATCAGTTAATGCTTTTTGCAGCTTTTGACATAAGTTGAGCTGATCTTGCAAATATATGTGAACGAAAATACTTGATGCCGATGCGTATATAAAGGTAGATGCAGGCGCCATAGACGCGTTCGACAAATTGCTTAATCCTTATTTTCTGTCTACTGCTGCAATCGTAGTAATTTGTGCCTCATTTACCTTTTTTGCGATTTTGTTTGGTGATTGCTTGTTGTTATTGTTATTTCTACATAAGAAAGGTAAGTGCAGTTACATATTATGTTAAACTTAGGTTAGCTTTTCAAAAAAAAAGCGACTATTTGCACATAAATACTCGACTTTTTTTTTTTTTTTTTTTTTACATAAACTATTTGTTTATTAAACTAAAAATTATTACCTTTCGAGAAGAAAGTATTTACATATTTAAGGAATACTACTGAATTTAAAATATAACTATTTTAGATTTGAAGTGAAGTAAAAACATACACAAGGTATTCTGAAATTAAAAATTGCAATTTTCCGATTCTTAACTATACGGAAAATCAAAGGAAAATTTACATAAAGGAAATTACATACTTTAAATTTGATTTATTTATTTTAATAAACAAAAGAGTACCTCAAACTCCTTGAATTATTTAGTGTTTATCTAATATTCATATATTTTCCCTGAATGGTTAAACATATTCTCAGTTTTTCAGAAGTAAGGTAAAATATTTCCAACAGTTACTTTCTGAGTGTTTTTAAGAAGACGTGTTTTACGTAATAGTTCTTATAAGAGTTATTTTCTACTATTATTATTATTTCCACTTGTTATGGCTTCATTTTTCCCCAGATGTCGGAAGAAAAACAGAAAAAATTCTCTGGGTATCAGAATTTAATGAAGAAAAAGAAAGCAAAAGTAAGACTTAATAAACCGGAACTTTAAAAGAGAATACCCAAGCTGATGCTATTAGCATAAGCTGTCCATCAAAGTCCTCAGCTACCATTGAAAGTACCAAAGAAACCTGATAATCAGAAAGAGTTAAATAGTGTTTTCATCCGAGAATTATCTTTAACTTCAATGCAGGCGGTCAAAAAAACAGTAACATTTATAATTTCTGTAGTAGATACGCATTTGCGTGTGCCTGATTGTTCCGGATTATGCCAAAGTCCATTATTGCTATACCGTGTTCAAGCCTTAATAAAAAATTGTCCTGAATATTATCAAAAACCTGGTTTCCAGTTTCAGTTTCCCAAAAGACAAAAACAACGAAAGAGTTAAAAGGGATTGGTTGCTAAATTCTGCTGAAAAGAATTCTGCTTATTATATTTGTTGCAAAATTTTTAACAGTTTTAGCAACGTAAAATTGAGTAGTTCTGAATTTAATGACTGGAACTCAAATGAACACTTAAAATTTCATGAAAAATATAAAATGCATTTCCGGAATCCATACCTTTGGTCTGATTTCTTAGAACGATTATGAAAGAATAAATCTGTTGATATGGAATTTCAAAATTTAATAAAAAAAAGAGACTAAGCATTGGCGCGATGTTATTGAAAGAATTATTTATGCCATTCAGTTTAGCCAAAAAAAACTTAGCCTTCTGTGGTTCTAGTAACAGGCATCGGCATCACGTATTTTCACGTTCAAACAAGACAGAAAAGAATACCAGAGACGAACTCCTGCCCTGATTATAACCTTTCGGTCAAATAAGACAGTATGCTAGGAGGAAGGGGCACTCAGACCTGAGAAGCTTGAGGCTGCACAGTTAAGCCCCCAAACCCCAAGAAGCCGCTAACCTATCGGTCTAGCCGACGAATTAAGACTGAGTCGACAGGAATACTCATCAACTCACATTCCACGCCCCGTCCTGGAGGGATGGTAAAAACATCTGCCATCAATAGATCCCCAACCCCGGACAGCAGAACGAAGTCGCTTAAACACTGCCAGACAGACCGGGCCACCAATCCGGCCTGTAAAACTACGTGATTGCATATAGACATCAGCTTTAGGCGCCCCCAGGGGGAAACCAAGGAAGAATATGACTATGCAGTTTTGAGGCTCCAGGCGCCTACTGGAAACCTCGGGCAGTTTAAACGCTCGTTGAGTTCGCCAGCTTCCCCGACGAGGGGGGGGGTTTCGCCCCGGACAACCATAAATATCTGACTATATAGCTCCACCACAACCAACGGAACGGACAAGATAGTACCATATGGTCCCTGTCGAGCCTGAACCAGCCATCGCCAGCGATGACTCCAGTCTTGTAAAGACTGATTTTAAACACCCGTGGCCGAGACTGCCTAAGTACAGATTCTAATCAGTAGCTCTCCAGGTTTTACCTGAGTTGACCTCCGGGGGCGCGTTCAAATAAGACAAGAATTTCCTGTTGAAACAGGTTGAGAGACGGATTGCTTGTTTAATAACTGCCCGGCGTCTTTTTGACTCGGCGCCGTCGTGCGCCGCACGACTTTGCACCTATTGTCAGCGCGGGCCTGTCGGCCAGCTCTGTTGGCGTTTCTATAGTTTCGTACTCACGTAGCACACGGGAAATTGTTTTTCTTCCCTCTGCTGTGATAAACAATGCCGTCAATATAGGGTCTTGACATGTCGTCAATATAGGCTCTTGAAAATTGTTGAAGTTCTTTTAGTGCATTATTCATAACTCTGTGAAAAGTTTCTGCTCCAATTCGCAAGCTATAAGGTAACCCTTTAAACTGATATTGGCCTCGATGATTTACTTTGTTTTTCCATCGGTGTGGCCCAATACAGTGGGTGATCGGTTAACGTACAGTTCGGACTGCGAACAAATCGGACAACGAACAATTTCCCGAAAGATTTTTGTTTTCGGACAATGAACACGCATTCGGATAACGAGCTAAAACGAATTCTAACGAACACTTCTCGGCTCTCGAAGCATAATGTGCAGGGTTGCCAAACCGAACGGACCAAAAATCGTTTTTCATCTCTCTTGAATTATGTTGCTTGCCTATTAAACTTCAAAGTTCTATATTGGAAAAAAAATTCCCAATAGAATATTAGTAGAAAATCAGTTTCGGTTTTGATTTCGTTCAAAAACGAAACTGATTTCATTTTGAGCGCCTCCCCTCGTTCATTCACCGTCCCATACCTAGTCTTGAATGACGAATTGTATTCGACATTGGACATGGTTCTTTAACGCCTCATAAACAAAAAATTAAAAGGACTGATTAATATGCAAGACTATATATGTGTATTATTTTTTTAATAAGAAATTTTACATCTTTTTTTTAAATTTAATTTTTACGGTCTCCGGAACAAATTAATCGATTTCACACACACACACACACAAAGAAAAAAAAAAAAAAACTATGGTAAATTGATGATCGGTTAACGAACGATTCGGATAGCGAACATAGTCTTGTAACAGATTATGTCCGTTAACCGATCACCCACTGTATCCCTTCATTAAATCCAATGTTTTTATGACATTTGCTCTTCCTGTATGCTACATCAAATGAATAGCATTTTGCATAGGAAAATCATCCGACTTTATCAATACATTCATTGCTTGATAGTCTAAACACAATCTAATATTCCCATCTTTCTTGCTTACGCAAACTACTGGGTGAGCTATTATTTTCTTCTCTTAGTCCTGATTTCAATAATTCTACTTCTTCGTCAATCCTGTTTTTCTGTGCTTTAGGAATCCTGTAGATATAAAAGTTTTCCTCTCCATATTGGGTATTAATCTAATTTTATGAGCTACAACTGTGGCTATTTTCAGCTTTCCGGGGAATAGTTCTTGATGTTGATTGATAAGAGCGATTAATTTTCTTCTTTGCTGAGAATTTAAATTTTCTAAATTCAGATTCGCATCTATTTTTAAATCTTCCAGGCTGAAAGATCTTTATTTTAGATTTGAAGAAATTATAACTTGGCAAAGTTATAATTTCTTCAAATTCTTCTCCATTTTCAAATATCACACCTGCATTGACGCTAGCTTGAAATTTTCGAATTTTATTCGAATGAACATGCTTGATCTTTCCGTCGGCTAGTTTTATTTTATAGGCATGAGATCAACAATGACTTAAATTTCTCCTGGTCCAGTCCAACATGCATAGAGTTTGTTATTTGAATCTGGGATGAAAAAACGTTTTGTTCCCCGATTTTGAAATTTTTTATTATTCATCTTCGGTTATAATATTCAACATATTTTTGTTGTTTCTCACTTGCAATTACGTTGACTTGTTCGGCTGCTTGTTCCAACCTTATTTTTTAATTCTGTAAGTAATCCGTGGCCGGTTCGTTTATAAGGTATTTCTCCTGACCACAAAGACTTCAGTACTGCTAAAGGACCTCTTGGTTATCTTCCATACATCAGCTGAAATGGTGAGATTCCAGTGGTGCAGTTCGGCACTTCCCGATAAGCAAAGAGCAAGTATGGGATGTCAGCGCTGGATTTAGCATTTTTCCTAGGGGGGCAAAAATTTAAAATTGCCATTTTTCTTTAAGTTTCTGTAAAAAATTTTAGCTTTTTAAATAAACATAGAAATAGGTAGTTTTCGAGATAAAATGTAAAACCCATTTTATTGTAAGAAATTCTTTATGTGCCATTTTTGTTCTAAAAGAAACATACATAACAAATGGTTTAGTTTCTTTACTTATGGCAAAGCATGAGAGAGCTACCTGCCTAAGAGGGAAGATGTCTTCGCTGAGGTCTTTCTAAGAGTAATTGATTCATATGCAAGTTACGCATGAGCGAAACGGCGGAAACACCCATACAGCCAGCTAATTCGCTTGATTCTAACTCCCGACCGAACTACCAGTGTTCAGACTTTACATCTCAGCAACTGGTGGCCGAACATACATACCAAAAGTTACATAATTAAAAACCCGTGCGAACCCTCTTAATGCAGTTACGTCTCCGGTGCACTGAACTAATCAAATTTACATTTTCTCTGAAATGGGTATTTTTTTCAATATTTGCAACATTACCTACTCAGGCTAATGAATGATGCTAATAGAAAACGATTCATCACTAAATACTAAAATAGTTCAACGCAGCACAAAAATGGGAATCAGACATTACTAAATAATAAAAAATTTCATTTAAACAAATATAAGAGAATTACAAATCACTAATACAATGGATTGAATAATTTTGTACCAATTTTTCGATACTAACTTTAACCTAGCACGTTAAATATTCATTTCACAATAACGACTTCATGTAGCCTACTCAAGAACTCTACTATCGTCCTCACAAAGCCCGATAACATAATAAATATTTACATATTCACGCAAAAGACTATTTTTGTACTGTAATAATCATTTTCTCTGCAATACGCAACTTTGCAATATTTGCAACAATAACTAGCCAGACCATGGAGGTAAGAAAGAAAGGAGGAGCCAACCCCGCACTGCGAGTGAAGAACTGCTCCGAAGGCTTCGGTCTCCAGGTGGAGTGTTTTTTGTTTACATTTAGAACCTCCCTTGACAGCGCACTAATAGTATTTCGACACATGATACTTCCATATAAATCGAAAAACGGGACACTTCCGCGTAAAAGAAACATTCATTGTGGGATGGATAATAGCAATTTGTATAGTTATGCTTATGTAAAATGTTATGTTTAAAGAAGATTTTAGCAAAAATGTTACGCTTAAAGAATGAAAAATACCTTATTGTACCTTTAAATATTATATACGTCTTTCGATACCCTTGATTATGCACTCGTAATAAAAATAATCTTTAGTTACAAACAATAGATTACATAAGTTAGGACAATAGATGAACTGATTAATTACGTAACTAACTTTCATTAGCTATACATAACAACAATACGGGCTACTGCTGAAAGGAAAAGGTTAGTATTTGTACTTCTTTTCATAATTCTTATTTCAATAATAATTTTAAGTTCTTACCTAACGCTCTTAAAATATTACGGAATTAAAATTTTACTCTGCGAGCCTTTTGTTCTGAAAATAAATCTATGGCATCGTCATAACTAACTTGATGTGCTATTTGATTTTCTGTTGCGAGACTTGATAAATGCTCCTGGCTCATCGATGATCTCAGATAGTTTTTAATAAGTTTTAATTTGCTAAAACTTCGCTCACACCTTGCGAATGTAGTTGGAAGTATAGAGTAAATCCTCAGGGCAATACAAATATTGTGAAAGGCATCCTGAAAATCATAGATGTAGATCTGTTGCAAGAGATAAAAAGTTCTAGCCTTTTTTATGTCGACGAGTAACACTGGGCTTGTTCTTTAAAAACGGCAAGTTCCTAACAGAACTCAAATGTGTTTAGAGATCTCGGCTCATATTTTCTTGCAAGATCTGCTCCATTCTTTTGCAGTTCTTCAGTTAACATATTCAATGTTTCACGACCATTGAGAAATAGGAATTTGAATTTAGTGTAATAGCCCTGTTTACTCTCGTTTTAATTTCTGATAAGATTCGATCAAATACAATTTTCATTGTATTAGAAAGTAGCTGAATACGATGAAATGTTCGTGATTCGTCCTCGCACAATTCATCAAATTCCTTTTTGCGTTTTGTTTTAGAATTTGTTTATTTGTGAGAATAGATTCAACCTCAGTTTTTTTCGGCTGCTGCTTTAAATTCTTCTATCCTATTTTCCGTAGGAATTTCTCTCATTTTTTGCAAAGTTTTGGTCAGACCTTCCATTAATGCGACGGAATGGGCAAGAATAATATCTTCCATTTGAATTTCAGAATTTATTCGATTGATTTCTCGAAGAATATTAGCCCAAATTGTCAGGCTGATAATAAATTCAAAATTTTTTACAACATGCAGCAGATATCCTGCTTCGTACTTTGATAGATAATTAATTTTGAAATAGTAATATAGTACTTTGAAAGATAATTAATTTCTTTCGAGGATTTTACTACTTCTGGTAAATTCGTTAGAAGGGCCATATATTTTGACGACCATCTCGTCTGGCTGCTTCCTTTTGAGTTGGTTTATACCTATTTTCGTAATATCCCACCGAATAGTGAATCCGACAAAAAGCTGAATATCTTCAGGATAATTCCGAAGAAGTTAACTGCTTCGGGGCAAGACGAGGCAGAAAGCACACAGAAGAGATTCAAAGAGTGAGCCAAACATCGCATATATTCGGTTAGCTTATTCATTTATGTAATCCTGGCTTGTACTCCAGAATCTAATATGGCTGGTAAGTACCGGCCATGTTAGATCCGTTTTCCTTCAAATTGACTACGACATTGTCAATATCCAAACAATCAAGTGTCAGTTTTCCACATTCCGTTGAATACATTCTCCTAACTTTCCACAAATTTCTATGAAATCAGTAAAGCTCTCCTTTATTTCACACACAACACCACATATTTTTTACGTATTGAATCATCTGGCTCATTTGTTCTGTATGCGACACATCTGGAATGCAATCGAACATTATTGTATAATTGTTAGAACTTTTCATAGTATAGAGGGCGCTGTTGCGCCAAAAGAATTCTTCTGTGTTTTTTTACATAATGTAACTGTGGTTCCCCGTTGCGATGTGTCTGTATTACTGTGATATATTTTGGTGCTTTCATTAAATATAAATGAAAGATATCGTCATGTATTTTTGTATCTAAATCAAGATCAAATTTACCACTGATGCAAACTCGTCGAAACAAAAATAGCGTTCGAACAAGAATCGTCAAGTTATTACTCGCCTTTCGAACTACGCATTCGTATCGTTAATCGCTTCGTAACAATAATATTTGGTTTCTTTAATATCCTTTAAAATACTATTGCGAACTGCTTTCGTCATTACATCAGTAATTTCATTTTGAAATATCTTTGTTAAATATGATACTTGTCCCTTCTTTAGGTAATGTAACTGGTATTTTTAAGAGTTATGTTCGGCTAGTAGAGTCATTAAGGTATCCGACTACGTTCGATACCCTAATTTTGAAAAAGTGTACAAATAAATTCATTTTTGGTGTTAATTAGCAGAATGCTACCTAAAATGATAGTAACAGTTTATAAACATATTATTAAAATGTAATTTTTACTTTTTTCTCACATTTTGGATAAAAAATGTATTCAAATTTCAGTATCACGAGATTAGTTCCCTAAAAATTATTTATCAATATTTTACTTTTATTTTTTTCACTTATATTTATTAAAGCATAAGGAATAAAATGAACTAAAATCTAAGTCATAAAGCAAAATGCCTATTAAATATACCTGTTTGAGTACATACACTAGCTATTTTTCGAAAATTTTTCTCTCTTCATTTACAAAATTGTCTGCAAAAATCTTAAATATGTATATAAACCTAAACTTTTAGTCCATTTAATTCCCACTATTCTATAAAATATGTGTGGGAAGTATCATAAAATTGCTATGGTAATATTTTAAGTTACGGTGTTTTTCGTATTAGAAATGTTGACAAAAACAAGTTTTTCAAAAAACAAATTTAAAGTTTTGTCTTAAAAAAATATATTAGAAATTGATATAGTACATTGCTAAAAGTGCCCTGTTTTGTATATTGCACCTTCTATTAACTCTATTTTAGATTTTTTTCTTTAAAGAAGCTCTTAAATTTTTTTCTTGTGATTTTTGCGGAATGTAAAGAATGCCGTTTTGAATCGACAATCCGAGTTTTATCAATACAGTTATATCCTTGATATTGTCCATGTTTCATATTAAATTTCCCAATATTTTTAACATACCAAAAATCCATTATTTAACTGTATTACTCCTATATAGGAACCAAGACACAATGTTGTCAACTCAACAAACACTTGTTTTGGTATGATACGTTATTAAAACTCTCATTATTGTTTTGAGTTCCGAAACACACTGGACAGGATAATGCAGAAAATAAAGATTTTAGAATTTTAACATCGAATATTCTATTACCAGCTTCATTACCAGCAGCACTATTAGCTTCATTATAATTTTCAGAAAATGTTTTATTGTTTCCTAGTTTTGATTCACTGATAGAAGCTTTCACAGTAAATCTGTTTCTAGCAAATCGCCATTTTTTAGAACGAAAAGTTCCACGCCGACTACATTACGACGTTTACAATAATAAAGTGAAAATATTTTTATCACAATGTTAAAATAACAAAGCATAATGAGATAAAAAAATAATACTGAATAACAGCAAGCTCGCTAATTCAGAGTGTAATCAAATATGATACTGAAATTTCGAAAGTAATCTTGCTTCCAAGCACATAATAATAATACATATATTTCAAAATCATCTTTTGAATATCGCCAACAGTATTCAAATGAAATATTCTTGTTTACAGCAGTCTGTGTCCCTTAAACATCAACTTCCGGCCTTTTAAACCGCAATTTCCGGTTCATGGTGTAGAACAAAACCAGCCATAACTCTACTTCTAATCACCGGAGAGACAAAACAAAAATAGTTTTTTGAAGCTAAAAATATAAGTTTTAAATTAAAGTAATAAAATGTTTCTGAAAAATTTCTTCAAAATTGACGATCAGAACGTAGTCGGATACCTTAAGTTAAAAAGATTGCCTTGACTAGGCCGAGGACACTTTGTGAGCAGACTGCCAGGGGTTTCATCAGACCAACGGAAAGAAAGACAGTTTGTCGTAAGATACAATACAACATCCATACTCACCTGTAGGATCTTTCTCCATTTTTCTTTCTCTGTCTGAATTAGTCTCATAATGTCATGATCGATGCCGTGACACGATTTTATTTGTTGTACTGGAATTTTCCACTTAATCACGCACACCCTGTGGATTTCAGATATTTCGTGCTCAATTAACCTTTCTGAAGCTTTATTCCAATTAATGAATCCTGTAGTACATAATGCTGATTTAGCGGCAGTGGCATGTTTCTGGGAGATCTCGCAGGGTGTACAAAAAATTGCATTTTTAGTTTTAGAATACATAGGCCAAGATCTTTTAACCTTTTCATTATTTGCTAATTTTCTGTGCGACAATGAAAATGTCAAATGTCTTCCATCACATTCAGTGTACCTAAGGTCTACGTTGTCTGGATATTTTTTTGGCTAATAATACAGCTTGACTGTTAAGAAAGATCGTTGCTGATCGTTCATTTTTTCTGTGATTGGCGAACTACCTGGGTCCGAGAAATCAAAAGATTTTAAGTCTTTTTTCTGCTTCCTACACTCACCTAAATGAGAAAATACATTATATCCTAATTTCATGTCCTCTAGATGTTGGTTTGGGGTCTATGAAGAAAGTTGTTCTTTCAGTTGCTGAAATGAAGTCTGATTGAGGATGATAGATGAAGATTCTTCATCTTGGTTATGCAAATTAGAAGAAATATCAATATCGTTTAGAATCTCGGCACCATCGGAAGTTGCGGAAGGGTCTGACGGTTCGTCTTTTCTGTGAAGCCATTTTTCATTTTATCTGCAATTTGTTTTCTCTGTTCTGTCCTATCTTTTGCTCTGGTTCTATGTTCTTTCCCTGAGAGTTTTTTCCTAGACCCTCTCATGATTTCTTGCACCCTAAATAATGTACAGTATAACTTGCCTTAATAAGGAAAGCTAAAAATGGACGTACATTCAACAGTATTATAATACTATTATATACAACAGTATTAATATTATAATACTAGAAGCAGGCATATTTAAAAAAAAATTCCCTCCGAATTAAAAAATAAATAAATAAATAAATAAATTTAAAAAAAATTAAAAACTATAAAAAAATAAATCCATTTTTAAAACCTAGGTTGCTGACTGGCTGCAAAAAAATCAAAATGCCTTACTCCAGCCTCACCATTGCCCAGTGATCGAGTTCCAAACGCCTCTGTGTTCTAGATTACCGGCATTGATTTTGGCAGGACCTTTGGTACTTAGGGGTAAAAGAAACGCATGGATTTGCTTGTTTGCATGTGCAGTGTATCACTGTGTTCAGTTAGAACTAGTAACATCTCTACAGTGTCTACAGCAGCTTTTCTTCAAGCTCTTCATTACTTTGATTCTGGGCGAGGTAGACCCACTATAATTTATTCAGATAACGATACCAATTCTGTAGGTGCATCTAATGATTTTGTGTCAGTAGACTTCAAAAAAGTCTCTGAAAGAGGAACTGAAGATTACATCAATTGGAAGTTTATACCTCTCGGTGCTCTTTGGTGGGGAGATTAGTGGGAGCGTCTGATTGGATTTATGAAGAAAAGTTTGAGAAAAATCCCCAGAAAAGCTTGCTTATGTTACGAAGAAATGTGCACTGTTTTGTGTAAAGTGAAGCCATAATCAATGATAGACTGTTAACAATTGCATCAGCTGATTCAGATCTCACTGCAATAACACCATCCACATTCTTAAGAGGTAGATAGAACGATTTAGTGCCTTTTATAAAGCAATACATCAATTCAAACTTCTTTAGACGTAAATTGTGGTACATTCAGAATGTCTAGGAGATTTTTGTGAAGACACTCCGCCTAAAGTATTTAATGACTCTGAAACTTTCAAGAGGAAAGCCGGTGAAACATGGTGATCTTAAAGTAGGAGACAATATAAAGTTGATGATGATAAGAAGTTGGAAATGA
Organism: Stegodyphus dumicola; assembly: GCF_044657685.1. Lineage (NCBI taxonomy): Eukaryota > Metazoa > Arthropoda > Arachnida > Araneae > Eresidae > Stegodyphus > Stegodyphus dumicola. Next base: position 80,352,108 of record NC_140768.1, on the reverse strand, counting down.
TGATAAGAAGAGAATGATTAAGAAAGAAGAATAATTCTTGAATTATATCTTTAAGAAAAGTTAGTGAATTATATCCAGGAGTCGATGGCATAAGTCGACGTGCAAAAATTAAAATTCATAGTGGTGAATTAATAAGAGCAGAATAGAGTCTCTACCCATTAGAACTATCATCTACTGAGAGAGAGAGAGAACGGAGATACAATCTAGATAGTGATTCAAGACACCAATTCAATAGATAATTCAATAGGCAATAGGTAATATGTAGTGAAAGCACCTCAGCGCAGAAACATATCCGTTTCAAATGACGGAATCTCTCGTATTATGAAACATGTAAGGTGTCGTGTTGTTTCGTTTTTGGTTCTTTACATTTTTGTCATCCGTGGTCGTAATACAATAATGGAACTTCTTTCACACATTATTTATATATAAGAGGTAATTGATTATGTTACAAGATATTTACATATGATTAACATTAATTGATGTCAAATGGAAAAGTACACGCCGGCATACTATCGTGCAGTTCTATCAAAACTACGGTAAGTGTGTAAGGATCCTAAGTTTTACTAACGTTTATTTTATTTTAAAAAAGGTACGTATGTAGTACGCCGAGCTGCTTAAACTACAATACGTTTGCAAATAACAAGAGGGCTAAACCTCTGGCCTTAAAGGCAACCAGCAACCGAGTGAATACTCGTAAAACTACAGTGGCAAACCGCTTGCTTCCTATAACTCCTTCCTCTCTCTCTCTCTCTCTCTTGGCGAAAAGCCACAACTTAAGTACTTGGCGTTAGCAAGACAATTTGCATAAACTATTTTTTTGTACTATCACTTCTTATTTTCTACTTCCGGCCAGAATTAAATACTTGTTTATGCAAATTGTCTTGCTAACGCCAAGTACTTAAGTTGTGGCTTTTCGCCAAGAGAGAGAGAGAGAGGAAGGAGTTATAGGAAGCAAGCGGTTTGCCACTGTAGTTTTACGAGTATTCACTCGGTTGCTGGTTGCCTTTAAGGCCAGAGGTTTAGCCCTCTTGTTATTTGCAAACGTATTGTAGTTTAAGCAGCTCGGCGTACTACATACGTACCTTTTTTAAATAAAGGCCAATCTTAGTGCTAGGCATTTGTATACTAATTCAAAGTTAGTTTTTAGTTAGTAGTTTTTATATTCTTACGTTCAGACCACAAGTGGTTGGTCTTTGTATTCCAAAGATCGGAAGATCCTGTAAAAGATTGAAAATAAAGGGTTTCGTATACCCTTCCTGCTTGTGTTGTCTACTTCACCCCTTCTTGAACATAGCTTAAGTAAGCTCCCTGTTCCTATTCAGGACCATTCATGTTTCCAACGCAAATCAAGAGAAAACCAAGTCCTGATAAGTGCACGCCTGCGATAATTGTACAGCGACCCCAGGTGTTGTTCAAATTCTAACTGGCTCCTCTCCCGCGGCAATCAATCGCCAGAGGGAGTTTTACAAGCTTTTTCCCTCGAATACGAGAGGGAGGGAGGTATCAGACATTACAGAAGGTCTGTGAAGATACCCCAGAGATTAGATTTATGATTACGAATGTTGCAATGTTCAGTTTCTTATTTTTCATTGCAAGGCGAGAGGATGAAAGGAAAAATTGTTACGAGCTCCATGACATAGAGACGTCACTCTTGAACGAGAAGTAATTTTAGAGACTTTTAATGAGTAGTTTTAGTTTTTTTATGTGGCTATGTTATCTGTATTCTATGAATTAGTTTTTGAGTTGTAGCTTTCGTTTGGTTTCAGATGTAAAGATTAATAAGTTTAAATTTAAATGAAAGATATAGAAACTTCGTTTAGAGTTCGACACATGCCTCAGTTCCGGGAAGGAAGTATTTGTGATTAGAGTCTATTATATTATTTCCTTCCTTTTTTTTTTTGGAACAACATGGGAACAAAAGCTTCGTTCACTATACCCGGTGGTCCTTATACAGGGTACTGTTTATACATTCGCGTATAAATAAAAAAAAATGTATCAATTTTTAATCGCTGCGTTGTTGTTTATTCATAATAATACGTTTGAAGCAAAGCCTTTTCTCTGAAAGAGTCACGCATAACTCATCACTCGCATTCAAGCGACTTCTGGCATTTATTGTTTCGTGCAGATCATGGAAATGCCATTTCACAATGCATGGTGACTAACGGTAAAAGTGTGTGAAGTGTTCCTTTAGCCAGCTGTGATATAATGCTTTAACCGTGTGCATCAGAATTGTTCTTAGTTTTTCAAGCTCCATTTAAATGCCTGTATTAGCTCATATTTTGGTAAGATAGCCTTTTATTCAATCCCTGCCGTCCGTTGAAGTTGGGTCAATTGAAAATGGATTCATAATCTGAAGCTCTGAATCCTAATATTTTCCGTTGTAAACTATTCTGAAAAGACTTACTAAATTGTTATACGGGGGTTGTAAATTAAATAGTGGCAATTTAACCTTGAAACTCGAAGAAGGGCGTGCATGCACAAGTAGGATATGGGAGCGGTGAGGTGCCTCTGTTGTCGATGTGTAGAGTGCAAAAAACAGTCGATCTGCTTAGAAGGGTAGTTGTTGTGTGGCGTTAAAGTGAAGAGTTTCGTTTCCATCTCTTTAAAGCATGTTTTCAAAAGGTGATCAGCTGTCGTGGCTTAAAATCGAGGTCGCCCGTGGCAAAAATACAACAGAATGCTATCGTGGATTAGTGAAAGCCTGTGGCACAAATGCTTTACCATATAGGACAGTAGCACGATGGGTTCAAGCATTTCTTTCGGGTCGGAAAGAGACTGCGGATTTGCAACGCACAGGTCTGCTCTGCATTCCTCAAGAGCAGATTGACATCCTGAGCGGTCTATGTACCATAGACCGCCAATGGACTGTCCGAGAATTATCCTTAGAGGTTGATCTGAGTCATCAAACGGTGTGACGGTTAATAAAGAAATCTCTCAACATCAGGAAAATTGCTTCCCTCTGGATTCCACATCGACTAACCGAAGTACAGAAATTCCACCGGTATGCGCTGGCTGGCACCCACTTGAAGAGATACCGCAATGAAGGAGACGCATTTCTGAAGCGTTTTGTCGCCATTGATGAGACATGAACACGAGCCTATGAACTTGAATTAAAGCATCAGTCAAATGAATGGCGTCACCAAGATTCGCAACGTCCACAGAAATTTCGACAGGAACCCAGTCGAAGGTTATTCTGATTATGGCATACGACTGGGACGGTGTGATTCTTACACATGCTGTACCTGAAGGACAAACTGTCAACGCAGATTACTATTGCTGATTTCTGCAGCACCATCTGCGTCCGGCTATGCGGCGCAAACGTCCACGTTTATTGCACAGCAATCTGCCTATCGTATTGCATGACAACGCTCGTGCCCATGTTGCAAACAATGTCACTCTCCTATTGCGACAGTGGCAGTGGGAAATCCTGGAACACCCTCCCTACTCACCGACATGAGTCCTTGTGACTTCGATCTGTTTACGAAGTTGAAGGAACCCCTCCGAGGTCACCGATTTCATGACTTTTTATCTGTACTCCACGCGGTAGGGCACTTGGTCGCTCACATCAACAATCAACATCTTGCCACTGGTCTACAACGGCTTTCCGACATTTGGCAAACGGTTATAAGCTTTTCTGGTGATTATATAGAAGGAATGTAATGCAGTTGTACTTGTAAGTTCATTAAAAATTTATTTATACCTAATGTTTTTTTTAATTGCTTCAAGCAAAGATGACAATGTAATTATTTTTGGATTGTGACTCTGTAACTCGATTATGTTAGATTAATGCCTGTCTGATCTGCATTGGCCAACTGAGGCTGTGGTGGAGCTTGTAGTACACTTCCACTGATCAGGCACTATTCCGCTTGGTAATCTTTTAGATAATCTTAGGTCGGAAGACTGCTCAGTGGTGCTATATGCTATATATGTTGCCATTACTTAATTTACAGCCCTCATATATATGTATTGAAATTTATGATATAATTATTATTTTCTCATTTTCCAGAACAATTCAATCAAATGAAGGGAATTTTCAAACTGACATCTCAAGATTTTTACTTTTTTAATAAAAAAAAAAGATAAATTTCCACCAGCAATCATTATGTTCTTACCAAATCCTTGCACCGATGTGTTTAATCCATTCAGTTACGTTCCTTGCCACGCCTAAGCCGGTTGCCAATTATATTAGCTCCTTAAAACCCAAAAAAGCTCCTGGTGTTGATGGTATTTCTACCAAAGCGTTGAAACATCTTCCTATCAATGCCATCCGTTGTCTTACTAAGATAGTCAACTTTATCATCAAATTCTCTTACTTTCCTAATATATGGAAACATGCCATCATCGTCGTTTTCCCAAAACCGCATCAAAATTCAACGTTTCCCCAGAACTAAAGCCCAATCAACTTCTCAGTCAACTTTCTAAATTAGCTGAAAAAGTTATTCTATCATCTTAATCAAATTATTCCACAGAGCTCCTACATTTCAGAAGAACAGTTTGACTTCCGTCATCTTTACAGTACTAATGACCAGCTGCTTCGTGTCATCAACAATATTACTGACGGTTTCAATTGTAAGTTCCCTATCGGAGCCATTTTCCTTGATATTGTGAAAGCTTCTTTTCATAGGGTATGGCACCGGGGACTTATATACAAACTTATCAAGTTAAACTTCCCCGATCATTGTATTAGACTTATTGCTTCCTATCTCCAAGACAAAATCTTTGCAGTGAAAATTGGCAGTTCTGTTTCTTCCACGAGAAAAATTTCCTCTGGAGTGCCACAAGGATCTGTACTTTCTCCATATTTATACAACATTTACATTTACGATATTCCTAAGGACCCACAAATTACCATTGCTCTTTTCGCTGATGATACTGCAATTATGACCCAAGGTTCTACTGTTACTGATGTCCAGCTCCTTCTTCAACATTATCTCAATCATCTAGAAAATTGGCTCCCTCTTTGGAGGATTGCAGTTAATACCGAAAAATCAAAAGCAATAATTTTTCGCAAAGGCCAACCAAATTTCACTCCACCTCTGCTGTTTGATGAAGAAATTGACTGTGTTGACGAAGTTAAATATCTAGGAGTTATTCTTGATAAAAAATTGACTTTTCAGAAACATCTCAGGGAAACTGAAAAAAAAATCAATATCACGCTTGCAACTATGCGCCCACTTGGCAGAAGAAATCATATGTCCGCTTCTAATAAACTCCTTTTATATAAATCTATGCTTCGACCAGCATTACTCTATGCTAGCCCTGTCTGGGGCCACGCTGCCGAAACTCACCTTCAACACATCCAAGTTGTTCATAAACAAAGCACTCAGAGAGATTATCAAAGCGCCATGGTTCATTTCAAATTCGTATATCCACCGTGATCTCAAAGTTGATACAATTCAAGATTATATTAAAAAACTTGCCAGAAATTTCTTCTTTTCAGTTATCACTTATCCTAACAATTGCATCAACTCTCTTAGATGTTCTTCATTTCCCAGAGAAAAGCACAAATATCCATCTGACATTCTCTTTCCTTAACATTTTTTACTTATACTAGATTCTTCAGTTCACTGATTTGGACCTTTGACCACTCCCCTTTTTCGTCGACTGATGGCGGCCACCTGACTTTTACTTTCGTCTTTTTGTTTTACTGATGTTCTTTACGTGATACAGAGTAAAAGGAGGCGATGCTTTCTGAAACTCAAATTCACTATATTTTCTTAGTAGTAGTAGGTGACTAAACATATCTGCTAAGTAGGCTAGTAAAAGTACTTTTTCTCGTTTTTCAAAAGCTTTAAATCGCAATTTTGATTAGTAAGAAACTGTAAAATTCTTGCGTAATTCAAAAACTCTGCTTAGCATGCGACCTCTGTAGAGCCATCGTATTTCTCTGTAACAAGTATAAACATTCTTCTCCTCTGCTACACTTTATTGCAATTACTCTAGTAGTATTATTGCAGTAATATTATTTTTAATTATCTGCTTTGGATGTTTCAAATTAAAATAACATACAAGCATATAATATGAATCATTAAAAGAAGCTACAGAGATCTTTAGTACTAATAAACAGCACTTAATTTTAAAATTTTTATACTCGAGATCTATGTGGAAAAATAAGTGCTTGCAATGTACAAGAAGTATAGTAATATAAAACTTTAAACAGTATTTTCTCAAGCTGCGTTAAATGAAGGAAGTTCCACTGTGTTTTTCTGGCAACTGTGTCGAGTATACTGTGTCGGCATTAATTTGTTTCTTGGTTGACGCCACGCCAGAAAGGAAGCTCCGTGAAATGGTATGGTTATAAGACAGAAGAGATTTTGACAATATATTAATACAGAATTGTTAATTTTTTGAGGTAATGAAAGCTATTTTAGTATCGATAATCTGGTTTTTAATTAGATTATTCACAAAGTAATTTTTGTGTATGTATTTGCAGTATATGATTTTTTGTGATTATACTATAAATGTAAATTTAAACAAATTTAAATTTAATTTTTAACAAATACGTATAAAAGTAAAAAAGCAAATTTAAATCCTAAAAAAAGGAAAAAAACCAAAATAATTTTTAAAAAAATGTGCAAATAGTAAAATGTTACCAATCTTATTAGTATATGTTTGTAATCAACCAACGTTGGTATTAGCCTTGAAAACAGCATTTTTAAAATTTCGTCTAAAATTAATAAAGTTTAGAAAGTTAACTTGTTTTCAAATAACATCACATTAAAGCAAAAAGTTTTTGGAAAATCTTAAAATAATTCTCATTTAAAAATTATAAAAATTGAAAGTTAAAAAAAAAGTTATATATTTTTTCCGTATGGGAATTTAATTTGCCATACGATACTAGAACAATTTAGCTGATACAACTTTGATGTCTTTGTCAATTTGGCAAATCGATTTTAAAAATTCAAAACATATTATTAATTGCTTTATAAAAATTTAAGAGTGATATTATTTTAATATTGTGATTCTTCACACTTGAACTATACAAGATGTCAAGAAGAATGGTAACTCGTAATACAGGAATTGGTCTTTAAGAAATGTTTAAAAATGCATTTAAAATATTTTCAAATTTGCATATGATTTTGCTGAAAATTATAAGCATTATTCAAATAGGCAAGAGTTTTAAGAACTTTATTTTTATTTATCAAATAGCCTAGTGGCCAGCCTTTTGGCCACTAGGTCATCAGGCTGTATGCTTTCCAGTATTTTCCAACAAGGCAATGAAAATGAGTGTGGGGCATTTGTCAGTATCAGCAGTGGTCATATCTTGTTAAGCACAAAATATATACAGAAGAGTCGGTGATATTAAAACAAAGTAAATGGGCACAGATACAGTCATGCAATGCATATCATGTGAAATTTGTATTCACAATGTAAGTTGCAACTGCTTAGATTTTGTAATTAGGAATGTCATATGCAAACACATATGTCTTGTCGTGCAAAAAATAATAGTCGGGCAGAGTAGTTTGTGTGAATCTAAATTTGATACCAAATCAAAAATTTCAAGTACAGAATGTCAGTTGGAAGCACCATTGTTGTACACACTGTTTCAAATATTTATTCACTAAAGCAGTTCAAAAATCCATACTTTTATTCAAAGCACACCTAGTTCTCAGATTAATAAATATGTTGAATTAATTCAGAAGATTAACAGTCAAATAAGACAACTAGATCCTGTGACTCAAAATAATGCTATAGTTAAAAGAAACAGAATATTAAATGATTTAAGCATTTTTAAACTCTCAGCTAGATTGTCAGTTTTTCAAACTGCCTTCACCAACATGTCAAACTGTGAGCATAAAAAGACAAACATCTTTTTTCCCCCTACAAAACAGAAACCCAAAACTAGAAGAAATAAAATTTCTAAACCATTGGTGAATGAAATGGATCATATTATGGGTGAAATTTTAAATGTTGCAAATGAAGTTGCTGATTATGTTGCTTCTTCTGAAGACCACTCATATTAAAAAAAAAAATAAAGAAGCAAATTTTTAATGAATTAAAAGTAAAGAAATTATTAAGATATAATGGGAAAATTAAAAAAATGTTTTAGTTCGTGTATTTATTTGAATTGATGCTTCATTTAATACTGAATATATTTAATAAATTTTGCAAACTTGGGGGGGGGGAACAAATGCTGTACTTGTGTGCACTTTTCTGGGAAAATTTTAATTTAATGTTCAAACAGATTTTAAAGTTTTTTTTTAATAAAATCATCTATAGTTATATGATTTTTTTATGTGACAGTAAATCTATCTAATTATGAAAATATTAATTAAATTTCTTGTTTTTTGTAATTGTGTGCTCATAATAAAAATACTGGATGAATATTTCATTAAGGAAAGAGTTTGATAAAATGTCTTTTCTATTGGAGGATTTTTCCAGACTTATAAAAATCAGCAAAAGCAATTAAATATGAAGTTTTTGTTGATTCTTTCAGTTTAATATTTTCCCTGTACTTTCTTTATATAGATAACGATAAATTTCAGAATTTTGTGCGATTATATTAAACAGTATTTGTTTTAAAAATCTAAAAATATTTCTTAGGTATGTTTTGTAATCTTTCTAAATTTTAAATTGTTATGTTATTAATATACATGTAATACTTATCTTAAGAAGCAACTGAATTGCACAAAGACTGTAATTTGTATTGTAGATTGTAAAAATAAAAGATGATATTCCTGCATGGTGCAATGCTACTGAATATAAAGACAACCAAATGGCTGAGTAAATTTTCAGTCAGATGCTTCTTCTATCATGTTAACTTATTTTGGTTCTAGTGAAAGTTAAAGTGGTTCAAAAGGAGGTTAACTGAAATACAAATTATTGTATCCAAATTTTTTTTTTCCAAAATAAATATTACAAGCAAACTGAGGGATTAGCCATGGGAAGCCTCCTCAGTCCCATCCTGGCTGATATCTACATGCATTATTATGAATCAAAATTGTTTGAAACTTTAAACTTCCCGGCATGGTTCCGCTACGTAGACGATACTTTTACTCTGTTTGAAGGTAATAAAGATGATTTAAATAAAGTTCTTTCAACAATGAATTCTATTGATCCTGCTATTCAGTTCACTTTTGAACTTGAGACTTGCAATTCTCTTCCGTTTCTCGACATTCTGGTCACACGTAACACATCCAACTTCAGTACTACGGTTTACCGTAAACCTTCATCGGTTTGCCTTCCACCACACTTTAAATCATGTCATCCGACTAAACAAAAGTTAGCTTCATTTTATTCCTATGTTTTCCGTGCTCTTCAAGTTTGCTCCTCCAAACTAGCCCTTGATGAAGAACTAAATTATTTAAAAGCAATAGCTATTGACAGGGGCTTTCCACCCAACATTATTAATCAAGCAGTTAAAAAATTCTCATCTCAACACACTAAAAGGCACACTCTTGTTTTAGGAGATAATAAATATTCTGTTGTCATTCCCTTCTTTCCATCAATTAGCTATAAAGTTGCACATATTTTGCAGAAATTTAACTTTCGGGTTGTTTATTCTCCCATCAATAAAATTCCGAGTTCCATACTCAAGGACCCCATTCCGGATATGAATTCCTGGGGTATTTATAGGATTCCTTGCCAGTGTGGTTTAATTTACATTGGCCAAACTAAGAGAGCCTTAAAATTTCGCGTCAAGGAACATGAGGCATATGTTAGAAAAAAGGAAACACAGAAGTCTTCTGTTGCTCAACATTGTTGGTCCGAAAACCACACTTTCAGTTTTTCTGCTGCCAAAATTATTCAAAAAACATCTTCCATTGGAGAACTGGATTTTCTAGAGGCATTTCACATTCATAAAAATCTTTCTGTTCTAGTTAACGATCCTAATTCCAATCCAAATTTGCCTTCGGCCTTTAAAGAAATTTATGTTTTAGTTCTGGTTTCACCAACAGATGGCGCCACTTGCTTATTCTTGTCCAGGCTTTCTTATCTTATCTAATCATTATTTCCTATCTTGTTCATTTGTGGTTTTGCAGCTGAAGATGGTGGTTCGGTAAAACCATCGAAACTAGTCCTGTGAAAATTTTGTAAATATAACGCTGATTTTTGTTGTTTGACTTCTGAATTAGTATTTATTCGGCGTGTTATTGTGTCTTAATTCATAGAATTGTTATGATAACAATAAACAAAATATTTCTGGTTATTATACAGGCTGGCTACATGAGATTTTTGTGGTTCTTCTCCCCTCTTATGTCATATAAACATGGACCAGTTTTCCTTAGAAAGTTTTCTATAAAAGCAGTTTCTATTGCTTCCCATTAATAGACTTAATATTGCTTTGTCATAATCAAATACAGTCAAAAGTCGTTAATCCGGACTCGTCGGGACTTCGGCGATTCCGGATTATCGATTTTTCCGGTTTATAGATCATCAGTTTAAACCTGGTAAGATGGCATGCAGAAATTATAAAATTAAAAATATGAAACCGTAATTTATGAAATAAAGAACAATAATGATCTAAAGGGTATAAAAATTTACAAAAAAAAGCTTAATATTTATTTGTTTACTTTATTCATGTTTTACTGGGCAAAATTGAACTTGAGAATGATGTAGAACAATTGTGCATTTTGAGTGATGATCTGGTGTACTTTAGTGTCTGACGTACTCTTGTAGTCAGGAATTTTATATCTGCATTTCAAAAATTATGATATGAGGGTTGAATTTTAATTACTTTTAAAATCTCTGTTCTTCTCTTACACTTGTTTTAAATTATTTTGGTTCTGAACTCTAGCATTAATATGTTGCAGCAAATTCATACCTTGCTGTTACACTATTTCATTCTTTTCTTGAAAAGGCATGTGTAGATACTAATTAGAAATAAGTGAGAGCAGCCCAGTGGCCCTTTTTGAATCGTAAATATAAATGAGGCTTACAAGTGTTGCTATTTGTCTTATGTGTGGACTCTGGTCATAATATATATTAACCTTTCAGTATTTAATATGCGTAGCACTAGCTGATAAAGAATGATTTGGAATAATAATAATTATTTAACATAACTAATTTCTGTCCCTTCTAGGTGCTCAAAATTTTTCTCTGACAGTTTCTTAGCCTAATGAATAACTAATTCATTAATAAATAATATGAATAAAAAATTGAGTAACAAATGTAATATTGTTACTGTGAACATAAAGAACCACTATATCATATTATTTAGCCTAATTTCCATATAATAAAGATGAAATAAAGTTTGAAATTTTGTAACAAGTACTACAATGTGACACAGTAGTACAAATAATAAATATTGTTAATAAAAAAGTGAATTTCCTGCATGTTTACAACATATTTATTTAACACAGATTTGATGTTTGTAATGAAATGCAGTATGCCTGAAACACACATAAAAATGACATACGCTCGTATCATAAATAGGGTTCTGTACAAATTAAAGACATGTTTTCGAATTAAACAAGGAAACAAAAGAAAAAGTAATATTAAATTATTTCGTTTCTTAACATTTTGAACATGAATTTAAATCAGTAATAACATAAATATAGGTGTGTACACTGTTATATTATTTACCGTATAGAAATAAAGATTTATGAACATTTCAGTCAATGTACATGGGAAGCGCAAATATAAAGTAATATTATATGCGCATATAAAAAATAAATTCAGGATCCTGCCAAAAATATAATTAATCAAGCACACTTCAGTTTCAATTACAATCGGCAAACTAAGGCACCATACACGGCCGATGCTATTCGCACCACCGGTGCGATTATCCGCTTAAGCTATTCGCACCAACATTAACCACGCATGCGCATTGAGTTGTCAAAGGCGGGTTTCTACCTTGGCGTAATTTATCATTTTTTAAGCGTTGCCGACTTTCAAAAGTTTAGAAAGGAAAATGGGTTCCTTTTCTTATAAAAAGAAGGAACACATTTCCTTTTATTAAAGTATATATAAAAAAGGGCAGGTTTTTATATTAGCAATGTTTATCCTTTTCCTGAAAGGTTTGAATAGTTTAAATGACGGATTTGAAGGGGGAGGGTAAAATCGTGTTGACATTTTTTGTACTTCTTAGAATACATTTAGTTTTAAAGATGTGTTTTGCTCAATCAAGCCTTTAATTCATTCCTCTGAAAAATTTCGTCTTATAAAAGATAGTAAAATTTGACAGCGGATTTCTGTGTAGAAAATTTAGACATGAAATAAGTTAAAAGCGATTATATGAACTATTAAATGAATTATTCTGTATGCCTGCTTTTTATGGAAATACTTGGCATTTTCAGGACACAAAAAGTGCTTCAAAGAACTTTGAAATATTAGTACAAACACATTAATCAATTAAATTGAAGTAAATAATGGGATGGAATTTAAAAGACAGAAATAATTTAATGTAAAAGATTTAGATTTAAAAATTTGCACACACAAATGATTTATCAGATTTTCTAAGGTTTTTATTTCATAAATAACTTTGATATTGAATATGGCATTTTAACCTATAAACATGAGTGGATACTGAAAAAGTGATGAACACATAGGAATATTATAATTTTCACTAAGTTTTCTTATTGAATAATAAATTCTGACAGTCCAATGCTATAAGACTGGGGGTCTAAGTTTGCATAAAAATTCCTCTGTTAAATAAAAGAATCTAATCATTTCCTGAACATTATCATGAATATAGATTGACTTCGTCTTTGTAACTGATAGTTATTACTTGCAAATTATTCTCTTGCTGGTGAACTATTAACAACCCTTTCTATTGCTGAGTTAGGGTTAACAACCCTTTCTATTGCTGAGTTAGGGTTAACAACCTTCTCTCTCACTACCGCCTGACTTGCACCTAGGCTGCTTGTGCCATGCGCAAACGTAGGTGGTGTGAATAGCCTATTAGCTATTCGGACTGTCGGTGCGATTAGCCACTGCGTACCATACACAAAACGATTTAAAAGCTGCAAAACAAGACAAGTCTTTAATTTTTCCCATTGGTGATATTGTCGCCAAATGTAGTTTCCGTATACGCGATTTTAAACCAATCACAGCTCAGAAATACGTCGGAACTTCCTACATTTAACGATGTGTTAAAAATAGTACAAACAACTCTCAGCTCAGGTCTATTCGAGTTCATAAACGAATTTGAAACGCCATCTACCGATGATTACAATCCCCAATAGTATTAAATAAACAGCCTCTCTTTTACGGCAGCAAAGAAACAACTCATCATAACTTCTTTAATATCCCGGTAGAATATGGAAGAGTACGCACGTGAACCTTGGTAAGTCATTAGAACTGTTTTACCGATTTAATTAATTTTTATTTTATTTGCCGTACATTCTATTTAGTTTGTTGAAGGTTATATTTTCGCACGTTCCTCATTTTGTGAAAATTTAATTAATACACCATTGCATCATCTTGTACGAAGGTCACGCTTTGCTCTTTGCCTGTCGCCTGCGTTTTTTTGACTGATAAAATTACTTTTCTAAAAAAATTGTATTGTGGTCTATGTATTTAATAAACGTAGCTTAATAAACGTAATCTTTTTAAGTTATGTGAGAATTGTATGTGTTATTTTCGTTTAGTAGTAAGACTTGTGTCCATTTCCATGTAAAAATATGTTATTAAGTTTAATTCTTAAAGTTTATAATTTGCTGAAATGCATCTTTATTTTTGTGAATTAGAACTGTAGTGGATTATTTTTTGGGTGAAAAAGCCTGCAATTATATCATTCTGAGACCACATAAGGTCAAAACTAATGGGGGGTTTTAAAGCTTATTAGTTCTTTGTAGCCAGAGGTTTAATTGTTAAAATTTTGTTATTTTAACATTTTTGTAGTGTGCAGTTAAATGTGTGTAATCAGAGTTTTAAAAGCATTTCAGGGACTTTATTTTAAACAGGAGCTACTTAAAATATTATCAATAGCATAATTACAAATATTCTCATCAACAAAAGTTTTAAAACCTAACCCGCAAGCGTGTGCTTGAGGTCTGTGTTACTTACTTTTTTACTTGAAGGTGGCAGTAGACAAAAATGTCTACGATGTTGAACTGCGGTGCTTAACCACCAGGGTGCCTGGGTGCCATAGCCCTACCCCTCATCGAATAACATGATAAAAGTTTCGAATTATGAGAAATATAACTGAATGTGCTAAATAATTATATGAGCAAGAGTTTAAATTCATAATTGCTAATAGTTAAATACAGATTTTTTCCCTTAAGTACCTAATTACTAATCCATACATAATTAACTATTTTTTTAACAACTATTTCACAGAAGAATACATGTACACACAAGAGAAACAAAATACGAAGTGCGATGCGTTAGTGCCACTAGTAAAAAAAAAAAAAAGCAATCAGGAGGAAAAAAGAACAATATACAATAAAGAATCTGAGCAACAATTTGCATAACACATATACAAAATTACACATTACTAACATTTAGGATTGCCCTTGGGCGTTTCCTGAAATTGGGGTCCCTAGTATCATAACAATAGTTAACAACCACAGGATTGTCCAGAAGTTCCTGTTTATCATAAAATGCCCTAGATAGGCGGCAATAAAAATCACAAAGATCCTCTATTCTTAACTCTTTACGAATTTGGCTATTCCGAATGTACCAGGGGGCATTACATATCGTACGCAATACCCCGTTTTGGGAAGCTTGTAACTGCCTTCTCAAACTTTTGCACGAGTATGCCCAGACGGAGCATGCATAACTAAGAATTGGACGTAACATGGTTTTGTAAATGAGCAACTTATTATCAATAGATAGAACACTGTTTCGAGCAATTAAGGGGAAGAGTGAAGCTTTACTAGCTCGAAACTTCCTGAGAATATGTGTAACGTGTGGGTTCCATGTAAGAGATTTACTGAGGATCACCCCAAGATAAGGGACCTGCTTGACCCAGGGAATGTCCACACCATACATTTGCAGGTGAGTCGGGAAATTCTTCTTAGTAGTAAACAGTATGGCATGTGTCTTGTCGACATTCACTTTGACTTTCCATTTGGTCAGCCAAGTCTCTAGCAAATGGATGTGGTGTTGTAGCTGTTGTATTGCTGAGCTAACAAATGCACTTTGAGTTAGGATCGCTGTGTCGTCTGCATACATGGCTAGTGTTGTGTTGTGTGTAGTGGGGATGTCGTTCACGTAAATATTGAATAGGGTAGGGCCCAGAAGGGATCCCTGTGGAACACCAGCCCGTATAGGCCGGTTTGTGGATAATGAACCAGAAACATGAACGACAAAGTGTCTACCGGTTAGGTAGGATTTAATTATGTTTGTGATGTAGCCTGGGAGTCCCAGGTTGTGTAATTTGTATATGAGGGCATCCAGCCATACTCTATCGAAGGTTTTGGCAACATCTAAGAAAAGTCCACCAGTGACACGATGTTATTGCATCCCACTACTTATTAATTCAACAACTCTGTAAAGTTGATGCGTTGTCGAGTGCTTACGCCTGAACCCAAACTGATAGGGTATGAGGATCTTCTGCTCATCCAGGAAGATGTTTAGTCTATGTAGAATAACTGCTTCCACGATTTTGCTAATTGAGCTTAGCAAACTGATTGGTCGGTAACTCTCAGGAGCAGTCGCAGGCTTGTTGGGCTTTAGCAGAGGGACAATCTTGGCAGTTTTCCAACAAGTTGGGAAGTATTGCCATCGTAGTATGATATTCACTAACTTGGTGAAGTAGGACAAAAATGTCTAGAGAAATGCACCTGTTCGTTCTGCTGCTAAGTACCTAAATTTATCACTAGGCAGATAATCCTATTGTGCTTTGCCATAAACAACCAAACCAATTTTTTTAAATTCTAAAATTTTGCCACACCTAGTGCAGGCACATGCTCTGGTGCCAGCCTTGATGTTACTCCATCTCCATAAATGGAATGCTTCTCGTAAACCACGACTCTCTTAAATTATAAATATAATTTTGTATTATATTTATTAAATTATAAATATAATTTTGTATTATATTTATTAAATTATAAATATAATTTTGTATTATATTTACCCCATGCCAGGGTTTGTACGGTCCTTAAAAGTCCTTAGTTTTTTTGGAATCTATTTTTGGTCCTTAAAAGTCCTTAATTTTGGCCAAAATTGGCAGAAGGTTCTTAATTATCTTGAAATTTCTGTCCAATTTTACGACTGCCATTTTAAGTGTGAATTAGCATATTGGAGGAATATTTTTGGCGATTCATTGACATATATGGTTATCTTTTGAAAGAATTCATGGGTTAAAGTTTGTTTCTATTTCTAATATAAATGGTGGGATATTTGAGTTTCTAAACAAGAAGTGAAACATAAGCATTTCAAAATTAATTTTTTGTAATGAAGAGCTCTTAAACAACTTTTTGCTTTTGAGGATGTAAATTCTTTTATTTTACTGTTTGGTAAGGTTTATTGCCTTATCAACATTTTGGCGATTTTAAGATCAGTTTCTAACATTTTTGATTCCGAGATCTGGGAATTTTTCGACAATTTTTTTAAAAAACATTGTAACCTTGATGAATTCCATTAAAATAATGGTAATATATTGACATTATATTTAAAAAATAGCATTAAAGTAAAGCATATTTATTTATAGCTGTCTTTTTATAAAGTTCCATTTTGACAATTGTACAATTTTAGAATCTGAAAAATAAAGGTATAATGCTATAAAGCACAATTAACAAAACAGTTATTAGCAAAAGCAAAATGAGCTGTATAATTGATTGAAAATATCTTTTTAATCTTTTTCATAGAAAGAGTGTTTCCTATATAAGTGTCTCGGAATATGCATCAGTTTTCACGATAAAATTGATTTTACGCCTTCCCCTCCTTTTTTTAAAAATATTTCTGGCTTTTTGCTGTTACAGAATTGGTGGGAATAGTTTTTTTCTTCAGGATTTTAGACATTGCAGCTTGGAAAGTTTACAAGGATTTGAAGGCAACATTTATGCACCCATGATTCTAGAAGATTCCAGAAATATGTGAGAAAATAAAAAATGTCTCCATGTATTAACACGTAATGGATGTATTTTACAGAAAGTTTGTGATGAATTTCTTATTTTTTGGAGAGTGTCTGGAAGAACAATGAAAACAATATTTGAAAGTTTTACTCCTGATACTTGAATCTTTTTCTTAACATGTTTATCTTCCCTTTATTTTCTCAACTTTTCCCTAGACACAAGTGTGGGAAATATCAAAAATGCTTCTAATTTTATCACATGGACAGGCATTATAGAAATTGAAATATTTTTCTTTCTCTAAGCCAACATATTTGAAAGGAAAAAAATTCAACTGAATATCACATCAATGAACAAAGAGGAATTCTACCACAAAATTCCCTGGTGTGTTTTTTGGGGTGTGTGAGAGGATGAGAAATTATTTAATTACTTCGTATTTTATAGTACGTGTATTAAAACACTTATTTTCAAAAAGTTAAACTTTTATGATTAAAAGTTTCCCCTTACCTTCCATGGGTATATTATTTTTACTTCTTTTCTTTTCTACCAGTTTCTTTTACTTTCCAAAAGAAACCCAACCCTGATTATAAATGCTAACAAGTAAATAAGTTCAGTAAAATAAATTATTTATATTTTGTGAAATGGTATTCGATAAACATTTTGGATTAAATCAAGTAGTCCTTCCTTAGTAATTTGTTTGTAATTATTGTGATTTATTATATAGTTTGTGTTTTACTAACCCATTCCTTATAATAAATTTTTCAGGTAGAGTAGACTTTAAGGTACCCCTTGTATTATGGCGAAGTTGTTGTTTCATTTATGGTAGCCTGAGTAGTTGAATGTTATGGAAAACCTATTGTGACATAATCGGGTGCATGATTCTGGGAAATTTTGAATCATGGGATGTTTTGTAAGCGTTTTTGTGGTGTGTGTTGGTTTGATTCTTTAGACTGTAGAATGACCGAATGTAGTAAGATTAATTTGAAGTTTCTGTATGATTTGGAGCGAAAGGGGAAAAGAGCTTTAATTGACTGGTGTGTAAGTGAAGGTTTACTTAGCAGTCATTATAAGTGTTTTGTATGTAGGAAGGATATGCGTCTAGTCGAATGTAAAAACTGTTTAGATGGATTTGAATGGGTTTGTAGGAAGAAAGGTTCAGATGGTCACTATATGAAGCGTTTGATCAGAAAGAGTACCTGGTTTGAAAAAAGTCATTTGAGTATGATTGATATTTTGATTTTTACTTGGCTCTGAGTGTACGAAGCGAACTCGAAAATCATGGTAAGTGAATATTTGCTTTTGGTAGTGCTTAAATGTATAACGTTTTTCCTTGTTTATGTTATTTTATTGTTTGGTTTAAAATGTATTTTATTGAGATTATGTATTTTTTATTTGCCTATATTGTAGAATTTGGTGCTCCTTTGACTTTTAAGTGAAAATATATTGATATGTACATGGACAAAGTAAAGGGAGTGCACAATGCAAGTTTGTGCAATTCTGGGATTTTTTTTTAAGTGAAAATAGGTCGACGTGTACATGGATAAAGTCAAAGGAGTGCACAATGCCATATTTGTGCAATTCGGGGAGGGGGGGGTTAAGTGAAAATAAATCGATGTGTACATGGATACCGAGTTTGTGCAATTGTTTGTCTTGTTATTTTGGCTATAATTGTTTGTCTTGTGTAGCGACGATTTTTGGCGCAAAAATCGCCGCTTCGCAAGCCAAAATAACGAGTCAAAGAATTGCACAAAATCGGTATCCATGTACCACCAAGTTTCGCCAAGGAGTACCCTAAACTATACTTTTATCAAATCTTTAATTGAACCCAAAAATTCTAAAATGAAAAGGAATCGTGTTGAAGAAAAACTGAATACATAAGGAAAATTATTTTTCAAAGATATGTACAGTTATTATGTAAATTACTCAGTTTATGATTTTAGCCTTTACTATAATATCTCATTTCTATTTCGTCGTATGATAGAGTTACTCAGCCACCTTAAATTAAAATTAAATTGTATAGTCTGACCACTAGTCCACATTTTTAGTTTGAATTTGACTTTTCTTGTTTAATTACATCACCATGAGCTGTAATTGATTTTGTTAGCATGAAAACATGCCTTTATCCTCTAAGTTCTTTTTAAATAAGGGGTTTATTTAAAACTTTGACATTGTAGTTACTTTCAGACATAGCGATAATTTGTTTCACGTCTGTCAGCGGGTTTTGGACTATTTAACTTTTACCAGATCAACTAAACCCTCATAGGTACATTGTGGAGAGGTTGACAAGTTGGGAGATAATGCATGCAGAAACTAGTGAGAACATTGGTTTGTGTATTGAGACAAATTTCTGATTGTTAGAAAAGATACTTAAAGAGAAGAAAATCAATATAAATTAGCCAAAATGTCTGGGAAGGCTTCAAATTAAAAAGACACATAAATATTTTGTTGAGTGTTATCCTCGCATCATTTAAGAATCAATGTCATAAACTGCATGTATTTTAAACTGTGAAATTTTGTTAGCTTGTGATTTTAATGTGACTTTTTAACAAATATTGTTAAAAAAAATAAAATTTAATAGTTGCCATGTAAATCCATAATGACTAAGGTTATTCAATGGCCTATTTTAATTATTATTTATAACTAACTGCTTACCCTTAAAAATGATCTCTGCATATTAAAGCGAATTATTGAAGTTCATTAATCCTTACCGTGGTCATGTGGTCACAAGATAAAATACCAAAATGTAAAAATTCATGTAAAACTTATTCTTTGCATCTAGTGTGACTTAACCCTTTGCGGCGCACTGTACGTTAACGTCGGAATTTCAACAAAAAAAGTTGTATGCAGTCTATTTAGTCCTAAAGGAGTATACAGGTAAAATTTTGTAAAAATTGCACGTACTGTTTTAATTCTGTGGGTGTTCCATGAGGTGGAACACTGCGCCGCCAGAGCTCTTAAAAGCACGAAAATGAGTAGAAGCGTTTGTATAAGAATGAAAAAACTCTGTATTATGGCTGTATACATGGTTTCTTGGATATACACAATATTCTTGAATATATACGGATAAATGAGATAAATATCTATATACACAAGTCCTATATACAAAAATATTTACAAATTTTCCTCTTTCTTAGCTTCGTGAAATTGTTCAAAGCAAGTCGCACCTTTTTGATGGAAGCACAAACCAACTACGATTAATATTACATACCTGCCAACTTTTACGAATTTTTCGTAATTTTTACGAAAATGCGTTTGTCTTTACGATTTTACGATCGTAATCCATTTTTTACGATTTTTTTCCTTTTTCAAGTGTTTTTAGTGATTTTCGGTCGAAATTTTAGAATTTTTCGCCAATTGCATCGTGTTTTACCGCCAACTACCAACTACTTCGAATCCAGTAACCTGCGGTTTCTCCCAACTCGCCGCTTAACCAGCCAATCCAATGCGCTGAACTTGTTTCTCCCACTCTTTTCTTTGTGGGCGGCAGATTATTTTTTTCGTGTTCGCTTCAGCAGCAAGGGAATTACTCAGCTCGGACTCAGCGAGCGTGGATTGTCGGATTCTGTTTTTTTTTTTTTTTTTGCTTGCACGTGCTACGAATTTTCTTAATACGTCGTTGTTACGAAATGAGTTAAAAAAACCGTATTCTCAATAGTTTCGGCCTGCCTACAAAGCCGAATTTCCAACAATTAAAGAATCCTTCAAAGGAAATAACTATGCATTTTGCAACGTGTGCGCCTTCATAATAAGTCACGGTGGAAGAAGCGACATTGTGAAGCATGTTACGTCTAAAAATCATGAAGTTAATGCTTCGGCTTCGACAATGTCAAAGAAAGTGGATGATTTTTTTTCAAATTCGGCTACGAATTCGGATGCCGATGTCATTTTGGCAGAGTGTTTGTTTACTGCGTTCCTCATTGAACACAACATGCCGATAAGCGCTGCCGATCACGCCGGTCAACTTTTCAGATGGATGTTTCATCTTTTGACAAATTGAAAATTCATCTTTTGAAAAGATTCGTTTTTTTATTGATAAATTTCCATTTTTGTTAACAATTAAAGAAAATGAATGCCATAATGATGCTTTAGATGAACTGCAGAACCAATTTTCTGCTGCACAGTTTGAAGACTTTGCCAGCTCTGGAGAAGATAGACTTGATGTCCTCGTTGGTACCTTAAAAAGAATAAAAAGAGCTCATGGAACACCAAAATATGATAGACTAGCAAGAGTTTTATGTGCTATTCTCGTAATTCCACACAGTAATGCTGAGTGCGAGAGAGTCTTCAGTGTTGTAAAGAAAAACAAAACTATGTTTCGTTCTTCAATTTCACCAAAAACTCTAGAAAACATTTTAATTGCTAAATGTTATGAGGAAACTAATTGTTATGACAGGAAATTTTCCAAAGAATTTTTGGCTAAAGCCAAAAAATGCACTCTAAATTCATTGCAATAATTTTTTTGTGTAACATTAAGTTCTTGTTTTATGTTTCCTAATAAATTTTCTAGTTACTACTTAACTGAGATTTACTAATGTAAGTACAATTTTCTTTTTTCTATTTGTATAAATTGTTATTTTTTCAATATCAAAGCATGATATTAATTCTTCGTGTTCTTCTGAATTTTGGAGAAATCTTCTGAATTTTTATTTTTAGAGGTTGGCAGGTATGATATTAGCAATAAAGAAAAATAAGCCCATAATATATACATACACGAAAAATATCTACACAGTTATTGAAAATAAACGGGAATGAGACTAAAAAGCGACAGCAAAATATTCGCGCAGGTCTAAGTAAAGATGAGTCAAGCTTCTAATAAAATTCCCGCCTAAAAAAACTACTCCCACAAAATTCGAGATGCCAATATTAGGGCTTTCATAACACAAAACACACCTCACCCCTCAATACTGCTTTGTTTGAATTCATCCCCCCCCCAAAACAACATAAACAACGGATGTTTCCTCCTAAGCACAGATGTTCTGATTCGTAACAGCATGAGATCACTAAAGGCACAGTGTTCCAGCTAATGGAACACCCAGTTTTATTCAATGATTCTGCATATGGTTTTTGTATGAAAGATTTAAAAAAATATATAACAAATTTTACCCAAATTAAATTTTTTGTCATTAAAAAAATAGAGAAAATTACTTGAAAAAAAGTGGATTTTAATAACACATAATAAATGAAAATTCTGTGTCTCCTTGTGATATGCTGCTATCTACTGTTTAAAAAGAAAAGTTCAAAGTATATTATAAAGGCATTTTTATCTATGTACGGTTGAATTTAAAGGTTTCAGAAGCGATTCAATTTGGGTGTTTCATGTAGTGGAACACTGAGCCGCAAAGGGTTAAAATACTACAAAACAACTTATCACCCCTTTTGCTTTAGTAGCTTATTGGAGTCTTAAAGAATATTAACTGGGTTACAACCCCTGGAACTCTACACGAAGCTAGGACACTAACTGCGTCGAACAGAGCCGAACTAACTTCAAAACTTGTAAAACCGTGCCTACATCAGGCCTTTCAGGTTTGTTCTACTTTGCAGGTCTCTCTCTAGGCAAGCAGCAGGGGTGACAACATCCAGTCTTTTATAATGAATCATGCTGATTATGATCTTACTTTTCATTTTAACCTATAATGCTCAACATAAAATCTACCTGCTATTTACTAAACTTCTAGACTAAGCAAGTATGTGACAAAATGCGACCTCCCCCCAAAAAAAATAATAAATAAAGCTAACTGCTAGTAAAACATAAATAAAATGTCACTTATCTTTCAGATATGTCCGACAATTATGAGTCAAATATTTATAAATTTCATAAAGTATTTTATTCTCAAACTTACTAATATTTATGTTAATTCATGTTTAATAATAATGCATCCTACTTACGGATCTATTTTATTTTTAGAATGGTATTACAAAAATGAAGTTCAGGCGTAGATAAAAATTTTAATTGAATTTATTCAGTTCCCATTTGCTCATAGGTCCTTAATTTTTTTCATTAATGGTCTTTAAAAGTACTTAGTGTGCAGAAATGTGTATGAACCCTGCATGCACATCCTTGTGCAAGTTCAACTTTCTTAAACCTGTATGCAGAACTTTTCATTGGGTTTTTTCAGCTCCAGCATTTCCTTTCTATAAATTAAATGTAGTCATTTTCGAACACAAAATCAAAATTATGAGCAAGAAATGGTCCATATTTAGTGTATTAGGTGAAGCTGAAAATGATGGTGATTGGGAAATAGTAAACAGCAGTGTTGAAATAAGTGACAATGAAATGTTGGCAGACATAATTCAGATAGTAAGTGAGATTTGTGTAATGCTCATTCATTAGAAGAACATGAATGAAGAACTGACAGAGACGGGCCTACTACTTTGCAAAAGAAATGTTTAAATCATTTAGAATACCAGCATTCAACATTATTTCAAGATTACCTGGACTAAATCATATTGTTAAAAATGCTTTGATTCCTTATGAAAGTTAGAAGCATTTATCACTGATGACATAAAAAAAATTTTGCATTTCACATATCTGCAAAATTGCTTTGAATTTTACTTGTGAATGAGATACAAGAAACACTACTACTTCCGAAATAAAAGCTGATTGGTTTTTTATGTTTGAGTGGATTATACGAAACAACTCATTTGAATACCTGATTTGTGTACAACGACTGGCACAGGTATATCAGTGCAGAGTTGCCAGCCCTCCCAATTTAGGCGGGAGAATCCTGATTTCCGATTGTTCTCCCGCCAACCTGATTTACAACATATTTCTCCCGACTTTCTTTTATTCTTCAAATTTCTCACAATTTTTACGTAGCATGGCTTAACACTTTGTTATTTACATTGCCAAAAAAGTGATTTGGGGTGTCTGAAAGCAGCTCGTTTTTCTCTGCATAAAAAACCAAATTAGCTTGATCAGTGAGAAATTACGACATGCTTATGCATGAGCATGTGTCCAGTAACGTCATGTTCTATTTCTCCAGTGAGCATCGAATGCTACTGCATGACATCTAGCACGTATTACCCAATGAGCACAAATGAGATCAAGGTTATTTCGCTCATCTTGTCATTAACCTGTGTGAACGTACATGCTTTTGAGAAATAGTTTAAGAAATTATGATATTTCGTATTATTTATGTCTGCGGAAAAGGTAAAATACTCATGTACGTTTCAAAAATCTTACACAGGTGACTTTCCTTCTAATATTTCCTCAAGGAAATAGAATGCAATTGTGATGTATCATGTTGGAAGGGTTCTCAAATATGTTTGTACACAGGAACAACATGAGTTTTACTAAAAAAAATTAAAATTTAATTTTTTTTTTGTGGAAATATAGGACCAAAAAGTTAATGCAGAATGCTCTGTTCCCATTTAAGAATTAGTAACTTTCAGATATTAATTAGTAATGATTTGAAGGTAATTCATCATTAAAAAATATGTTTTTATCATAATCTAAATTTTAAAAATCTTTTTGTCATTAAAAATAAATATCCTGATTTCTCTAAAAAAATTCTCCCGATTTTTGAGTGTGTCAGGTTGGCATGTATGCCAGTATTTCATACATCTGAGTCTTATTTACAATTATTGTTTCTCCTGATATTTGAGGTTCGATGATTTCAATAAAAGGCAAGAAAAAATGTTTATGGTAAACTAGCTACTTTATTTATTTATTTTTTTAATATTCAGAAATAATACAGAGTAATACTAAATAAAATAAGTATTCAGAAATAATACAAAAAATGCTTATAGTATTTTAGAATATTCTATGATTTGATGAGGTATTGTAGGTTGTCTCTTCTGACAATATCTATCTCTTCAACCTTCATGTCATGGAATAGAAATATTTGCTTTAGTTGATCCAAGGACATTTTATTATTCAAATGTAGTAAAAAAAAAGGGGAAACAACCAGAATGTCCGTATGTTGCAAGTCATAACCCAACTGATTTTGTCGGAAAATTGTTCATCTGTGGAACAGGGAGAAATGTAACAGTGGATAACAGGTATGCTTATATAAATTGAGCAAAAGATCTTCTTCTATCACATAACTTTACTTTAGTGGGAACTAAGGAAAAAAAATTCTAACATAAATATATGTCAGCCAAAGGAAGTGAAGTGACATTCATTCTCTTTGGTTTTAAAAGACATAACTATAGGATCCTATGCCCTTCCCCCGTACCCCCGAAAAAAGTGTGTCTTAGTAGTATCAATGACGCATCGTGACAAAGTAAGTGATAAAAATTCTGTTGATCCCAAAACTCGTATTGTAATTTTTTTACTACATGATGAAACGGGAAGTGGGCACGGTTAATGAAATATTTTCTAATATGGTTCGTATAACAAATAGATTATCTATGGTGATGTATAATAACGTGTTGAATATAGTGACAATGCAAGAATTGTTTTACTGTCTACAAAAAACTGATTTAAAATATAAAAGCCATGTTTATTTTTGAAACAATTTAGTTTGTGTGTTTTAGGAGAATTTGTGAAGAAGAGAAGTTCTCTAAAAATTTACCCAAAAGTCTCTATATTGATTGTCAGAATTTTTCTTCAAATGATGATATCAATACTGATAAGCCTAGGAAAGGAAGAAATAAATCGATGCTGATGTGTAGTCTGGCTGAGAAACAAGAATTTATAATAATAAATAAAAAATCTGTAAAACACAGTGCCTTTATTTGCCAAGATCATACTTTTTCAATGTTAAAATATGTTGCAATTTATCAGAAAACAGTAGTATTTGATAACATTTTGTATTGCATGAATGAATTTGTATAATATATTAGATTAATTTATTTTTCTAATTTTAATTTTTGTAGTGTTCTATTTTGCAAAATTTATATATTTTAATAATAATAGTATATAAATTAATTTTTGTAATATATTAACTGAATTTATTTTCTAATTAACCACCTTTTTTGTATTATATTTTACAGAAGTTTTTATTAATTTTGATAAGTTTTATAAGATTACTTTAGAAAACATACTAGTAATAAATAGCATAAAAAAAAGTTTTTTTTATTTTTATTTTTTTTTTTTATTATTTATTTATTTTTTTTTTTTTTGATTGAATCCAGTCCCAATAATAGAGTATAGAAAAAAGAATATATTTAATCTTTTTTTTCTTTTTTTTTTTTAAATGGCAAGTGGTAGTTATTTTTAGGCTTTTGCCACAAGTAAGGCCAGAGGAAGTGATCATTTTATTATGAAGGCACCTAATAGGTCGCCACCTTTACCTTTTGCAAGGGGACAGAGAACTGCTCCTTTCTCCACGATTTGAACCCAGACCCTTTGGTATCTTAGTTGGTTTCCCCAACCACTATACCATCTGGGCCGCTATATTTAATCTAAATAATAATTTAGTCTGGTAATTATGTTTTGGTACAGATCGATATTTGTGGGTAATTATTTGAGATCACAGAATGTAAAAAAAAGTAAGATATTTATATATATTCTACAAAATATATTTTAGGCTATAATAATTTAAGAAAAGGATGCGGTCAGATATACTTTATACCCATGTGTGCCCTCTTATATGAGAAAAAAGTGTGCATCCTCCTAGGTTAAATCCCATACTTTATCATTATGCCATGTCTTGTATGGTTCATTATAATTTGTCTGTTTAAATTCATGCCTTATTTTTGACATAAAGTTGAATATTTTGAATTATTACATATCCTGAGTTTTCTGTATATACTTATGTCTTAAAATAGAAAGAAAAAATCTTTGATATTTATAATCTTAGTGTGAATCCATTTAAAAAGCTGATATGTGCACAGACTTTATTTAGAAGAGCAACTTGGAAATTTTCACATTTTGGATATTGAGAGAGAAGTCATTATGACATTCTGTAACATATGTTCCTTTTTAATGAAAAATTATTTTAAAATAATGAATAGAAACTGATGTAGTTTTTTTTTTTTTTTTTTCCCAAGTATGACTATTATTTTATAAATGCATTTAATGTTTTGTAATTTTTAGTCCTTGGAGGATAGTTGATGATTGTGGTGGTGCATTTACAATGGGTGCCATTGGAGGTGCTGTTTTCCAGAGTATAAAGGGATTCAGAAATGCACCATCTGTAAGTATTAAATTTTTTGAATGTAGTTTTTATATGTATAAAACATTTTGTGCTTGTGTGTGTGCCTAAAGACTTTTGAGTACTTAGCATTAATAGCACATTCACCTTATTTGAAGTCTTCAAATTGTGACACCTATGAAAGAATTTCAGTTTTAATAAGTATGATTGTCATTTTTAGTTTCTTTTTATTTTTTAAATTGTATTCCAAGTTTGAATAGTTCTTATAAACAAATCCTGATATTTTAAAAATACAACACAAATAACACAAAAGGCCTGGAAGCACGAGAGGAATCACTCAGATAGTTATCAGAATTAATTTTCAAACTTTATATGTTCCTTAAATTCCATAAATTAATAAATTCTAGAGTGGCAAAATTTTTGACTTTTCTCAATAAACGTGTGTGCGGGAAAATATCCAAACAATCAAAGTTTATTTTGTAGTACTTTCGCATTATCCGCCCAGTTTTGAGAAGAATTATTGAGTAAAGGGCTCTGCTGCCAAAGTAGGCAACCCAGAATATAACAAATATATATTTTATTCAATTACTCAGTTACAGTTGCGTGAGCGTTGGACCAGCACATAATGGCCACCGTTTTGGTATTCCTTTGAAGCAAACAATCAAATTTTGTGAAAATGTGCTGTTAAAGATTGCCAGCAAAGTTTTCGAATGTGAGTAGGAACTGCTTTCAGAATAGCCGAATATCGTTTTCGACAGCTATTTACTTTATTTATTGCTAATTGCTAATCTAAAGAATATACATCTGGTAAGTTTTGTTATTCTTAACAGTTCTTATTGCCTTGATATGTCTTCAAATACAACTCTTGATTGATGCAATTATTTGCATATTGCACAGTATGCTTAAGATATTTGGTACATTTCCTTTTCACCGGCACAGGCTATGAAGTTCCCAAAAATCATACAACTGACGCCAAGTGTAATATCCCCACTGGTAACCTTTTACCACTACATTTTCAAAACAAATCACAGCCATTTTATATCAGTTGTGTCTTTTTTCGTAATATGTCAAAAATGGATGAAAGACCAATGAAAATTTGGGATTTGTCCAGAACTGAGGAAGAATCTGTCTGCTTCCTACAAGTGAAAGGCGTTTTGCCTAAAATTGCTACTTGCGATAATAATCATGAAATAAAATTGTATTTGGGAGATGAAATTCAGTGGCACTGCAACGTTTCAACTTGTCACAGTAAATGAAGTATTAGGAAAAGCACATGGTTTTAGTCATCAAAATTACTTCTTGAAGTGTGTTAGGTTTATTTATGGTTAGAGCAAAGAATTAACTTCAGTTAAATAGTTTGAAAGCACTTGGAAATCGATCACGGAACAGTTGTGGACTAAAATAATTACGCGCGTGAGGTTTGTGTGGATTCTTTGCTTAAATGTCAGGAATAATAATATTTGCTTAAACGTCACAGAGGGATGGCACATCATCATCTGGAAAGTTATCTTGTGGAATTTATGTGGAGAAGGGAAATGAAAGACCCATTTGAAAAAATTTTAAACAATATTAAAATGTTTATGGCTCTAAAGTAAAAAAAATAATCTTATATAACTAACATTTTTTTATGTATATGCTGTGTATTCTTGCCAATAAAGTCTACTTGGCGAGATGGAAAAGTACCAGATGTTTTACAGAGGAACGGGCCATCAGATGGCATTTTCACATCATGTGCTTTCTTTAATTCTTAGGTCTGAATTTAGCAATCTTAGGCCTTGGGGGATTTTGAAGCATCTGGTCAGCCATAACAACTTGAGCACATTAACTAATCTTAAAAGCAGCATTTCCCGATACTTGCACATACTTTGCTCGACTATGTAACATGCCATCTTGCAATTTCAGATAGTAGCTGAAAGTGATGTTCACTGTGTTGATCGTATTCTACAGCAATACTCATAATTTTTCTTTTGAACAGTTATGGCTGTAGGAGCTCTGAATTGAGTAACTTTAGTTATAGACATGCTATGAATTAACTATTAAGAGCAAAGTAACAAATCTTTTCTTCCATTTTCTTGTAGCCAAATGCTGATAATTTCATGTACCTTGGGAAGTGTTTACAGATTTATAATCTTTTTGTTGTATGTTTAAAAATAAACTTGCATACTTTGAAACAGTCTTGCACAAATGTCTTCCTTGCATTACTTTCTTAAGGGAAAATAGTATATTTCTTTTGTCTACTCTTTTGTTATTGTGATTTTTCAGTTTTGCTTGTTGGAATGGCTCCTGTTTAATGTGTGCGTGGGAAGACAAATTCAATTTTTATTAACAAATAATTTCAGTCTGTGTTCAATCCAAACAAATGTGTTGGCTACATGGTTAGTTTTTGTAGTTTTCCCCATGTGTAATATGAGCACTAGCCATTCCTCTTAGAAAGTCTTCAAGGAAGACATCCTTTCCTTTGAACAGGTAAAGGAAAAAATGCATGTTTTGCCATATTCAGATAATCTTAGCCTAACCAATATGCAGATGATAAGAACAAAATTTTGTAAAAAATTTAAATACATCATTGTTGATACATCACTATTGTAAAATACACCATGTTCTAGAAAAACCAATGAAAAAAATGTTTTTTAATTGGAAAAAATCAAATAATAAAAATATTTTTTACACTTGAGTAATTTTGTAACTATTACATTTAAGAATTTATGATTGCAATTTCAGATATTTCAGTACTATTTAAAGCATTTCCACTATGTAAAAAAAGACATATTTTTATAGTTTAACAATTATTTTCATTGTTGAGAATATTTTTAAATTCAATTTTAAAAAAAAAACTTCCATTTTGAATTTGATAGGTTGGCACTTCTATTATTGTGGCAAATTGATCACATGAAATAACACTGAACTAAAGTAAGTTCACTGTTGGACTTTGTTTTAATACAAGCGAAGGGAAAAATTACATAAACTATAATTATCTGTTTGGATATTGCTTTTATCTATTATTAATTTTTAAAGTAATTCCTAGAAATGTATTTTTTTGGCTAAATAATGTTTGCCTTTCTTATTGCTTTTATATTTGCTTTCCAATTAGTAACACATTTGCTAAATAGGCAGTGCTTTAAAAAAATACAAATAATTCTGGATATTGAAGATGACTCATCTCTGCCTTGTAAGATAATAGAAACCTTTCATGAATGAAATATACTTATGTGGTTTTAAACTTATTGGCTCATTTTAGCTTATTTCTTTCTCTATAATTTTGTCTTAGTTGATGTTAACTCACGACGCCATAAAAAAGTATATGAGCCAGTAACAAAAAGAATACATGATCCAACAAACTATGTTCAGATAACTTCTTTGCCGATTTCCTCTTCGTGGCAGAAATGAAGGATGCATCAACACCTCAGGCTTCCATCACATTTTTACGTAAATATAAAATAGTACAATTATCTTTTTGATTGTTTAGTAAAGTGCTTATTACAATAACAAAATGCAGGATGTGTGCAGGCTTTGTTTCACTGTGATCATCATAACACAGGTCTACTATCCAGAAAGCTTGGCAAATGCTGGATGCCGAATATGTAAAAATTCAGCATATAAAAACATGAATAATCATGGTAAAGAAAGCCAGATAAAAAAAAAAAAAAAAAAATTCCGGTCTAAAATTGAATTTAGGACCTAAACCGGACAACAAAATGCCTAGCGTTGCCCCTGATAATTCCTAAGCGTACTTAATGATGGTTTCAGAAGTGTTTCATTGGTTTAAATTTTCTGGAAAAGTTTTCTAAAATATTCTGGTCAGTTGAATGCCAGGTAGTTGGGCATTTACTGTGTTATAAGTAGTTTTCTATCTGCATACAAGGGGTTGCCATTACTTGCACATTTAAAAAATATATGCAGAATATAAAAGGAAGACTTACTGATCTAAATTAGAACATTGTTATTTAAAACTAATTATTGTTAATAAAACTGCTAATATGTGTATATTGGAGTTGATTGTATTGTTAATTCTCTTACGAAGATCATAATTTTCTTCTTTAACACATCTTGAGCTTTGAGGAAATGTGTACATTAGTGAAATATAATCTGACAGCAGTAAGTAAAATGTGAACATTCATAGTTATATCATGTTTACGTGATATAAATTTTAGAAATTAATAATATTTTGGGTACTTTTCTTCGAAAGCCATGTCATGCATTTTTGGTACTCTGTTGGTTTATTTCTCAACAATTTTGGCTTGATATTAGGGAAAGGGAATGACTTGGAATAGCAGCAAAGAAACATCTCTAATTTTATGACAAAATCTTTGTAAAAAAAATCCATTGTAGGATTGGAACATAGCCTATTTTTGAATTTTTATGAATAAATTTTGATCAGTTTCCACAATTTTGTAGCATCCACCAATTTTAATGTTAGAATAAGTTAACAATGATTTGGTATATATATCTTCCATGTAATTATTTTAATCACTCGTTTTGATCTGATTCATTTGGAGTGAGCTTTGGTATGCAAAACTTGGTAGATGTAAACTTGCAACTCAATAAACAATTGAATTGGTAACAAAAGAAATGCATGAGCCAACAAAACTGTGTTTATGTTCGGACACCTTTCTATTCCTGCCAGATATGAAGGATGCATAACTAATTTGGGCTTCAGGTCACATTTTATTTCAAGTGATTAGTTGAATACAATATTGCTTTGTTGAAGAGTATCTCCTTGAAGAAACAAGATAGCTGTTTCATCTTCTCTTGGTGAATCGCTAATTATGAAATCCATTACAGAAGAGGAAAAGTTACCAGTTAAGTGAAAAACATGACCAATGGTTTTAAAAAAAAAAAAAAGTTTTCCCTAGGAAAGAAACTAAACCAAACTGGTAACATTTGATATAGAGAAAATGCCTTACCTTTCAAGAAAGTGTTGTGTGGCTTTAACAGAAAAGTTATTGTTGTCACTAGTCTGACATAGTCAGCCCAAGCCTACTACATTTCTTGTGGCAAGGAGTGCTAGATTATGCCTGCCATTGGCAACAGCCTTGAGCACCATTCAGGTGACAGTGCAATTTAGCTCGGTTCCGCCCGAAATTTAGATGGAGAGCACTCCACGGGGAATGGGTCCTAGGATCTCCTCTTTTACCGAACCATACAAGAGGACTTTCGGTTTGCCGCATATTTAGAGTGCTGCAATACACCACCGACTCTATACATTTACAAACATCCATGCCTTCTTGGGAACTTGAACCTGCCATCGTAGTCAGCTACACTAACCACTATATCAGTTGGCCGGCTTAACAGAAAAGTACTGTTATCTGCCCGCAACCTTTTACCCACTGATCATTTTTTGGCTTGTGAGTCAGAAAGATGTACAAAAGTGTACTGTTTTATGGATAATGCATAGGTATGTTTTATATTTCTGAGGTAAAGACAGTGTAATTAGGATATGTATTGCTGTATTTACAAGGCACATTGTATTGTAAACTTTAGAAATTGGTATTGATCTGTACATGACTCTTTATTCTCTTATTTTTTTGGTTTGTCACTCAGAAAGATGTACAAAAGTAAATATGCTGTTTCACAGATAATGTGTTAAGTATATTTTATCTTTAAGAGATGCAAACAGAGTAATTAAAATTATGATTTATTTAAATACTAAATATTACACTGTTAGTCTTATTAAGAAATTGTTAATGATCTGCACACAACCTTTTACTCACTCATTTTTTTGGTTTGTGGGTCAGAAAGATGTGCAAAATTAAATGTATTGTATTATGGATAATGCATCAATATGTTTTATTCTTTGGAGGTACAAACAATGTAAATAGCATTATTATTGTTATATTTACAAGGCCCGTTGTATCGTGAACTTTAGAAATATGTAATCATCTAGACATGACCTTTTATTTCCTTCCCCCCTTTTTTGGTTTGTGGGTCAGAAAGATGTACAAAAGTAAATCTGTTTCACAGATAATGCGTTAGTGTATTTATCTTCAGAAGATGTAGACGGTGTAATTAAAATTATGATTTATTTAAATACTAAATATTAAACTTTAGTCTTATAGAAATTAATAATGATCTGCACACAACCTTTTACTCACTCATTTTTTTTGGTTTGTGGGTCAGAAAGATGTGCAAAATTAAATGTATTGTATTATGGATAATGCATCAATATGTTTTATTCTTTGGAGGTACAAACAATGTAATTAGTATTATTATTGTTGTATTTACGAGGCACATTGTATTGTATCGTAAACTTTAGAATATGGTAACGATATGCATATGACCTTTCATTCTCTCCTATTTGGCCTAAAGGGCTATTAATTTTGTTTTGGCATTTTGCTTTTATTCGCGATAAACGACAAATCACTTTTTAAATTGTTGCCATTAAATATTATTGCCATGTGCTTTATTAAATGATGTTAAATAATAAAGAATCTGCATAAATGTATATTTCTAGCATTGTGAACAAGCAACTGTATCTATAGCGATCAAATTTTGAATAGCGTAATCCTCCACAGAATGTAGGCATCTGGAAGCTCTAATTTGGAATTTGTTTTATATTTTGTAACACTTTAACGAACTTTTGATTAAAAAACTTGATGATTTCAAAGCGAGCAATGGCAAAACTGTACCATGAAGGGGGAGAGAATTTTGATGTCCAGCATGCGAGACCGTATCAGAAATTCTAAATATATGCTCATTTAAAAATTATTTTGCAATATAGGTGTTAAATTGAGTTTTATGGTTGAAGTGTGAAGAACATGATATTTAATAAATAAAGGTAACATGCAAAATATTTAAAAAAAACACCCCGTTGGGTGTAATGTAAAATCTGAAGGCCTTCAGATTTTATTTGTGGGTCAGAAAGTTGTATGAAAGTAAATGTACTGTTTTCACAGGTAATGCGTTAGTGTATTTTATCTTAAACAAATACAGACAGTGTAATAAAGCTTGTGATTTATTTAAATACTAAATATTACACTTTAGTCTTAAAAAAATTGGTAACCGAACCATCTGCACAAACGTTTTACTCACTCGCTCATTTTTTGATTTGTGGGTAAAAAAAATGTGAAAAATTAAATGCATCAATATGTTTATCTTTTTGAGATAGAAACAATGTAATTAGTATTTACTGCTGAAGACACGTTGTATCGTGAACTTAAGAAATTGATAATCGTCCACACATGACCTTTTATTCTCTCTCTCTCTTTTTTTTTTTTTTTGTGTGTGTGTGTGTTTGGGTCAGAAAGATGTACAAAAGTAAATGTACTATTTCACAGATAATGTGTAGTGTATTTTATATGTAAGAGATACAGGCAATGTAATTAAGATTACAAAATTGACCCACGATTCTAGAAGATTCCAGAAAAATGTGATAAAATGAAAAATGTCTCGATGGTAGTAACACACAGTTTCTTACATTTTGGAGAACATCTGGAAGAACAATGAAAACATAATAGTTGAATGTTTTACTTCTGATTCTAGAATTGCTTTCTTAACATTTTTATCTTCCCTTTATTTTCTCTACTTTTCACTAGGTACAAGCATGGAAAATATCAAAAGTACTTTTAATCTTATCATATGAACAGGCATTATAGAAAGGAATTTTTTTATTAATAAAGAAATTGAAAATTGACAATTCAAAAGATTCATCTAATATGTCTTAATGCATCATACACAAAGCTGGGGCTAGGCATTTTGCCACCTGATGCAGTCTTTGTGGATTCTAAATTCTAAAAGTTTTGCCATTTCTAGATTGTTTTTGCTCGGTGTGTCCCTAAATTCTCAAAATTATGCCACACCAGTTCTGTGACCAGACCTTACCATATGTATTTCATATTAAGTTAGTTTTAAAGCGTCTATTTCAGGACGCATTGTGACATGATTATTAGAAACTTGATTTAGGGATGTTGAATGCTTCTAGCTATTTGGCTTTGTCTTGCCAGTTTTCTACAAACCAGAGCCTAGCCTGCATGTTAAATTATCCTGTGAGCCACTAGGCTAATCTACCACATTTTGAAATAGTTCATCATTTCCTATTTCTGTTAAGCCAGAAGTGCTTAGCTTATGTAAACCAGGTTGGGTAAATGTTAAGTTTGTGTTCAAATAAAAGGGCCTTGTACACCCTTCTGACTTTTCGTTTTGTTTCTCAAGACTAGAAGGTAATTCTTCAGTAGTCGTTTTTTAAAGTCTATAGTGTATACTGCCTAACAGAACTATATTTTATAAGCTTTTTATCATATATAACTTCTGAACTCTTTAAACATTGATGTTCATTTCCATTTTCCTATAGTCTATCTTGTCCCAGAGTGGGCAGTACTTATTTTGATGCGTAATACATGCATGCAATTTTTGGTTTTTAAGTTATAATATTTCCTGGACTTTGACTAATGTAGGAGTGAAATGAACTCAACTAATATTTACAATTAATTTTTAAAATTAAAAATATTTACAATGTACCAAAATGTGTATTAAATTTTTATGAAATGCTGTGAAATATAAATTTTAAAATCGACTGTAATCTGGTTATCTGGTTTAATTATTATTTTATTGTTTTGATTTTTTACTTCAAACGGTTTTCAAACATTACTTACATAAGTGCTTCATAAGCAAAAGAAATTAGCTGCTATAAAGCTTTGGGATGCTATATCATTATGCAGTCAATTCTTTGCTGTAGTTTTACTATTAGGAATATTGTTTTCTTAATCATTGCTTCTTAAGTGGTCATGAGCATGATATTGTAAAATAATCTAATCTATTGTGAAATAATAATTTCATGTGATACAGAAATATGTGTGGAAGCTTATTATTTTCAGATCCATTAAGTTCGAGAAAAATTTGATTATTTATAAATATGCGAGGTTTTCTATATTATTATTTTTACGTTTAGAGATTAAATTTACCATTTTTTCCCCAAAGTTCCTACTGGAAACACAAATGTGGTAATAATTGTTCATTACTTTTAAAATTGATAAATTTAATGACTGGGAAATTTGGATAAATGTGCAAAATGCTTTATAATGCAGTAGAAATTTATAATGCAAAATGCTTTA
Organism: Stegodyphus dumicola; assembly: GCF_044657685.1. Classification (NCBI taxonomy): domain Eukaryota; kingdom Metazoa; phylum Arthropoda; class Arachnida; order Araneae; family Eresidae; genus Stegodyphus; species Stegodyphus dumicola. Next base: position 80,316,120 of record NC_140768.1, on the reverse strand, counting down.
TAATGCTGTAGAAAAGTTTATAAATATATGCGATTTCAGAAAATGCATATTTGGGGGCATGTTTTGCAAGTGTATCATGTACTTGAAGTGAGATAAGTATGATATTAATTTATAAAAGCCAAGCACTTTTGAAAAATGCTTTATCTGTATTTTGATTTTTTTTTTTTAAAATTAGGGTACCACACGAAGATTACAAGGAAGTTTAGCAGCTATTAAACAAAGAGCACCTATAATTGGTGGTTAGTAGTCTTTAATTCAAATTTTAAGCTTTTTATTAATATTTTATTTATATTTTTATTTAATAGATTGAGCGTTTTAAAATTTATTTCATGAGAAATAGATCATGTATATTTAAGTTCATGGTTTGCCTGTTTTATTTTTTATCAGTGATCTTATTCTTTAATGGTATTAGATTCTATAGTTTTTTTCCTAAATATATTTAAACGCTGTAAGATGGTTACAATTTTAGTTTTAAGAATTTGAAATTATTTTTACTCTGATTGAATTTTGTTGAGATTTGTACCATTACCTGTAAACTTAAGTACAAAAACTAAAACATACACACATAAAGTATTTTATTGGGACATTTTTATTTATATTACTTTGTCATTACTAACATAAATGTGTCTAGTTCAGTAGTAATTTAGTTAAGAGAATTATTTTACATATCTGTTAATGCATAAGGTCATATTTTTGAAAATAATAGTGTTTATAATCTGTACGTGAAAAGGCTATTAAATTAGAATTATCATCTTTTTTATGCTTAATGTACTATCTCTCCCTCTTTTTATTAAACTGTACTGTATTAGTAGCTAATACCAACGAGGTTAACTTGCAGGGTCAATGAGGCTTCCAAAAGATGCATTGTAATAGAAACAATCAAATGCAGTTATAAAATGAATTGGTTCAGTGTGCATGCTAGAAAAGATATTTCATATAGCTCCGAACAGTTTGTGACATGATTGAAGCCGAGTGATTTTGCCCAAATTCAAATTTAGACAAATATAACCAAAATGGTTGTCACTTTCTGTAAAACGCAGGGAGCTGGCATCATAAGGATGGAACTGTTTTTGAATGATGTTAGTGATGTTGATATTGTCTAGACGTGATTTTTCATGTTTGCCTCTTTACTTTTTAAATTTCTTCTCATATGTAATAATTTGATTGGAAGGGTAAAAATTTGGCAGTGTTTTTGAAAAATTCAAGTTATTTTTTTTAAATGATTTTGTTGATGGTAAATTTCAATAAAATTCCAGAATCACTTTAAAAAAAGATTAGTAATGTTTTTAAGTTACAACAGTTTAAAAATTCAAAATTTGGATTGAAGAGAAGTGATAGAAATCAGCCCCAAAAAGGAAAGAAACAGCAGCTTACAAAAAATAACCGTGCAGCAGCTTGGAAGCATATCAAAATCTGATTATCCATCACTAGCAAATGTTGTGTAAGTCTTAAATGTAAGTTATGAATTCATAACTCTATAAAATAGTATATATATTGGGAAAAATGTTTTGAAAAATGAGTCATTAAATGAATGATAAAACCATAAAAGCTATCTATAAAAAAAACCTCTTTGAAATTGTAATCAGATAAGCACTTGCAAAAGAAACCCTACAGTCATGTTTATCCAAATGACAAATACTTAAACAGGATATTTTCTTTAAAAGAATTTTGTTATAGATGGTTATAACAAACTGACACTTATTTAACTGAGATACATCAAATTAAGCTTTAATTATCCATATTTCATGTCGCACATAACAAATGCTGTATGTGAGATGTGTAACATGCATGCAGTCCTCTCCATGCACATTGAAGTATGTCCATTATGAATGATGTAATGGCCATCACTAATGCAGATTTTGAATTAAATGACAATAACAGTAAAAAATTAGTATCTTTTACCTTGCTCCCACAAAGAAAATGTTCCAAAGTATGTCTTTAGAGCAAATGGGCAGAATGTTCTTTCTTTAAAAGCAGCTGAATGTATTTTCTAGGCTGATGAGTTGAATGCAATATTTTGTAGTTTATAGCAAAGATCTACATAAGACTAAGTTAATATGTTCTTATTAAAACTGTAAACATTTTTTTTTGGGGGGGGGAAGGTTTAGATTGGCAGAACTATCAGTTCTGTGGCAGCTGATATAGGTCCTTCTTCAGAACAAAATCCTCCAACGAATTAGTTATATTTAAATTCTGTGCCCATGTAAAAGTCCCCCCTCCCAAAATTGACATTTTATATTGATTTATGTGTGTATCTCTTCCAGTAGATTTATAACTATAATGAGCTCTGTGCTAGTTGCTGAAAAGTAAATTTATGTCAAAAAATCAATCATGCCTTCTATAATAAATGGTAATTTTTTCAAACTGACAAATTTAATAGTTTATTTTTAAAAAATATTAAACATGATGTTCCAAAACAGGAACCATTGGCATGTAAAAGGTTGAGGTAATGCATATATGCAGAATCATGGTTGGCAAGAGTTTATTATACTTTTTCAACATTGATATATTTATAGAAAATTAAACTACTGTCTTTATTATTAGCAAGTGAGCAACTTAACTTTGTGTTCCACTTTTTATAAATTTCTTCAGTTTCATGATTCGCAATTCTCTAGTTTGATTTTTTATTAATTTTTAGAAAGGCATAAAATTATCATTACTGAGATCAAGGTCACTGAAGTCATAAAACAGAGATTACTATTGGTAATACTACCTTGGAACAGAGGCCATTTTACTACTTTCATCTAGTTACCATCATGATGGCACAGTGGTACAAGTTTGTATCTATAAATGAAGATGATATAACAGAAGTTTTTCATTGCGATGACAATGCCTCAATCATCAATCAATTAATGGACAGTGAAATCTGTAGTATGGTTCTAAATCCGGAAGTACCGCTTCGGATAGTGAAGAAAATTACAGGGGTTATTGAAAACGAAAAAATTTCGATTGACAAGTTAGTCAGTATTCTCGACACAGCAATTACAGGACTTGAACAGTGGAACTCTGTAACTGAAAAAAAATTGTCTGTTTATAGAATTAAAGAGAAAGTATTAGCACAAAAAATGAAGCAACTTAAACAACTTACTTTGAAAGAAATTAATGATAAAGTAAACAAATAAATATAATATTTTTGGACCTTTGGCTGCCCTCAAAATCGATTGAGTGTTTTAATATATGTACGCTAAATACAAGGATGTTATTGAGATTTTGAAATACTAAGCTTTTTTTTTTTTTTTTTTTTTTTTTTTTTTGTAAATTTGGATACTCTTTAGATCATAATATCTCTTTATTTCATAAATTATGGTTTCATATTTTTAATTGTATAATTTCTGCATGCCATCTTACCAGATTTAAATTGATGATCTATAAGCCGGATTACGGATTTTGTACTGTATTTGACTTTTATTCTTCCAGAGACATTTTACTATTATTTGGAATTTGATATATATATTTCACCAGCACTTCAGAGTGTGATAATTTAATTCATTGTTAATGCATTTCCAGTAGCAGTTTTTATAAAATAAATCATTTAAAAACCACATTGTATTTTTTAACGTATTTAAATATTTTTATGATCCAGCTATTCCTACTCTAAGAGCTTGTTAAGAAATTGCATGTCAGAATTGTAACCCCCCCATTTTTTTTATTATTCAGGGATTTCTATAAATCATTTTACTTGCAGTGTAAAAATAGTTCAAATTTAATTCTAAAGTAAGTTTTAGTATTTTAGAATTACTGTTAAGACTTATTACCCTTAATAGTATCTTAATGCACAGTATCGCATAGCGCGTTTACCTGCTCATTTCTTTTTGCAGCAGGTATAATAGCTATGCTATATAGACATAACTAGTGTTTTGATGTTAATGCACTATTGCTTTGACATTAAATGCAATAGTATACAGGCCATTGTGATCAAGAAATTGATATAATTTCTTTATAGTATGTATTATTTTAGTTATAAAGTTCAGGAGTCTATAAATGCATCTGTATTGCATTGTTTAAAGATAGCTTGTTTTTTATATAATTTATAGAAATGTGTTATATGAAGTATCATATGGTATGCTCGCTCACTTATTTCTTTTCACAGTAAATATGATTAATATTCTATATTAACTATATTTTAATCTATTTATTGCTTTAGTATTAAAAGCATTTACTTATAATTCTCTGCTGTATGAAACTTCTGACAGAAGGAGTTATGTTTATACCCGTCCTTTTTATTTATTATTATTTTTTTAAGCCCAAAGGAGCACTAACCCGAAAGGGTTATTAGTCTTGAAATGGCATTTTGCATCGAATCACTAAATACGCTAAATATCTCATGCTCACTGATTTCAAAGAGAGCAGTAACAACACTGTGTGTGATAAAACATTTTTATCTCCAGTGTGTGAGACTGTCTATTGGAAAATCTGAAGGTATGCTGTTTTTAAACGTGCTAGCCCAAATTCTCTGAAAGTGTGTATGTAAATGTGTGTGTGTGTGTGGGGGATGTTTAGGTATAATACAAAATCTGAAAACTTTCTTTCTTTTATTAATACTAAATGTAATCTTGGTATACAAGGGCTACATCTGTTCTGCTGGTATAATATCAGCACTGTGTGGTCAGCCAGAAAATTTTGAGTTAAAGGAAAGAGCAGGCTCAAATGACAAAACACATACCAAGTGAAAATGGGCTGCTTTTAATAGTAACATCAAGTGAAAAGGTTTTTCACATGTAAGAATAGGACATAACCAAATGTTTCTAGTGTTGTCAGCTCATAGGCTCAGATACCTGTACATGTAAAACTTCTCTATGACTTTCTTAAACTTTTTGTCAGTGTATTTTTTACGTATACAGTACAAAGTCCGAAATCCGGACTCGTTGGGACTTGGGCGATTCCGGGTTTGGAATTTTTTCGGGTGAATAGATCATCAATTTAAATCTGGTAAGATGGCATGCAGAAATTATACTATTAAAATATTAAATCGTAATTTATAAAATAAAAAACTATGTTCTAAAGGGTATCAAAATTTACCAAAAAATGCTTAATATTTATTTGTTTGCTTTATTAAACATTTCTTTCAATGTAAGTTAAGTTGCTTCCATAAAAATTCAAAAATTTTTTCTTATGTCATATATACGGTTGATTTTTCCAGTGCCATAATCCTCGCATAATTTTGAGACATTTATCCATTTTTTGCAGCAATTCCACTTTTTGTTTAATGGACATCGAAACATGGTTTCACTTTGTAGATCCTTTGGCAGCTCCAAAACTGGAAACTCCTCTTGACACAATCAAAAGTACAAGCTTAATTTTTATAAAATTGCTATAATAATAACAGTCTGCAAAAAATAATAAGCTGGATCAAATTAGAAGGTTAAGGAGCAGCACAGTCTGTCACATTAACTGAAATGCCTTAAAATCAGTTAGCTTTGGCTGTGTATCACAAGATTGGTGATGAAAGCTAAGTTGTTCTGCTAAATTTTGTCTTGCTCTTATTGCGTACTGAATTAAGCCTGAATTGTATTAGTTATTTACTATACCTACGTTTATTTCTTGCACATGCTTAAGACTAATCCGAGTCCTGAATAAATAAATTCCCACATATACTTAAGGCTTTATCTAGGGCCGGCATTAGATACTGCCTGGTGCAGTCTCTAAATTCTGCTACAAAGCGCCTTCCTCAGGTCAAAATTTTCGCCACGCATAAACTTTAGATCCCAGTGCTTTTCCCCCTAAATTATAAAAAAACTTCTTATCGCTTAATTTTGCCACTCGGTGCTTCCCCAAATTCCAAAAATTGTGTCTTCCCTAAATTCTGCAGCTGCTTCTGGGTTTATGGTGAATAACATATCAGTTATTCTTAATTAAAACAGCACTAAATGTAATCTTTTGGCCTATGAGTTTCATTAACAAAATCTATTTTTAGCATATGAAAAAAATTTTTGTTGAATTTTTCCTCATCAACATTTCTTAGAGCATTTAAAAAATATGTAATCATCACCAAGCGTAATGTTAGCAGAAAAGGTTGCCTTACTCTTGTTATTCAATTACTAATATAAAAAAAAATTTAGACATCACTGCATGAGTTATTACTGAAGCTGCCATGTATTGATAAACATGCAGTGTTGAAAGCAAAATGTAATAAACAGTGACTCGCTAGGTCAGCATCAGGGATATAATATAGATGAATGTTTCGGTTTGAGATGTAATGCCAAGCAGACACTCAACTGCAGAGCCAAATTATTAATCTCACAAATTTATGCTTACATAATTGCTTTTTCATAACAGTGTATTTTATTTAGTGCCTAAGTGAAATTAAGAATCGGAATTTTTAAGTGAAAATCTCCACACGTTTTATTATGAAAGGAAAAAGATGCGCATACGTAAGGCATACCAAAAAGAAAAAAAAAAAAAGTTTGTGACTTTAAGGTCCGGATTTGGATTTTGGATCATTCTGGATAATGGGCGTCCGGATTTCGGACTTTGTATTATTTGGCAAGATATATTTTGAATACTTGTTCATGAAATAGTACATGTAATGCTGTACTTAATTACCTTGCTACTTTCTAAAAGTTAAAATATATAAAAGTTAATTTGATGTGACTTTAGAAGTTATGATTTTAGTGACTTTTCCTGTCATGTCAAGTAATGGCATACATTCATGACATCCTTAATGTCTTAATTCTGAGGTCGTGCAAATATGGTGGTAACTTACACATGAGAGATGCCTTTATTGCGACACCTATCACCTAGATTTCTAAAGCAAATTAAGAATTTAAATAAGAGCAATACTTTGGTTAATCCAACTTTGTAGTTAAATGGTTAGTTATCTAAGGGGTATTAAATGTCTTTTCTCTCTCTCTCTTTTTTTTTTTAACCTGGTCCTAAATATTAGCTGTGCATAATTGCATTTCATACCGCAAAAAAATCACAGTAACATTTACATATTAAGGTTTATTTGAGAAAGATATGCTAGTTTTGTTAACATTATTAATTTTTATTTTAAACCTGTTATATATAAAATTTAATATATTAGGAAAAATTTTAACAGGAAATTTTGCTGTCTGGGGAGGCCTTTTTTCAACTATTGATTGTTCATTAGTACATATCCGTAAAAAGGAAGACCCATGGAACTCTATTGCAAGTGGTGCATTGACTGGAGCAGTTTTAGCAGTAAGGAGTAAGTATATATATATATATACACTGAAGTGACAAAAGTCATGGGATACCTCCTAATATTTTATCGGTCCTCCTTTTGCCCGGCGAAGTGCAGCAACTCGACGTGGCATGGACTCGACAAGTCGTTGGAAGTTCCCTGCAGGAATATTGAGCCATGCTGCCTCTATAGACGTCCATAATTGTGAAGTGTTGCAGGGTTTTGGGCACGAACTGACCTCTCAATGATGCCCCATAAATGTTCGATGGGATTCATGTCGGGCGATCTAGGTGGCCAGATCATTCGCTGGAATTGTCCAGAATGTTCTAACCAATCGCCCTCGTTCTAACCAATTATGGCCCGGTGACATGGTGCATTGTCATCCATAAAAATCCATAGTATGTGAAGTCCATGAATGGCTGTAAGTGATCTCCAAGTAGCTGAAGGTATCCATTTCCAGTCAATGATTGGTTCAGTTGCACCAGAGGACCAAGTCCATGCCATGGAAAAACAGCCCAGACCATTATGAAACCACCACTAGCTTGAACAGTGCCTTGTTGACAACTTAGAACCATGGCTTCGTAGGGTCTGCGCCTCACTCGAACCCTACCATCAGCTCTTACCAACTGAAATTGTGACTCATCTGACCAAGCCAGTTTTCCATTCGTTTAGGGACCAACTGATATGCTCACGAACCCACAAGAGTCGCTACAGGCGATTTCGTGCTGTCAGTAAAGGCACTCGAGTCGGTCTTCTGCTGGCATAGCCCAAGGAAGACAAATTTCGCCGCACTGTCCTATCAGACACGCCCCTCATATGTCCCACATTGATTTCTGCGGTTATTTGATGCAGTGTTGCTTGTCTGTGAACATTGACAACTCTACGCAGACGTTGCTGGTCTCGGTCGTTAAGTGCAGGTGGTTGGCCACTACGCTGTCCATGGTGGGATGTTATGCCTGAAATTAAATACTCTCAGCACGCTCTTGACACTGTGGATCTCGGAATGTTGAATTCCCTAATGATATCCGAAATGGAATGACCAATGCGTCTAGCTCCAACTACCATTCCGCGTTCGAAGTCTGTTAATTCTCGTCGTGCGGCCATAATCACGTCAAAGCCTCTTCACATGAATAACTTGAACACAAATGAAAACCCTACCAAAGCACTCCGCATTTATACATTTTCTACGCGGTACTACTGCCATCTGTATATTTGCATATTGCTATCCCATGACTTTTGTCACTTCAGTGTATATACATTTTTATTTTAGTAATAATTTTTATCATGCTGTTTTATGAAAAAGGAAGTCGATTTCTTCCATCTGTCTTAAGTTCAATCTAGTACCAAATTATGGTGCAGATTTATGTAATTTTGTATATTGCTTAATATATTTTCAGTAAGGATAATTCTTTTACGAATGTAATGTATAAAAATTAGTTTAAGAAATGAAGTACTTTTAATTTTAAAAAAAAATGTGTTTGAGTAAATTGATAAAATATGCAGGACTAGGCAATGATAGCACGTGGTAATTCAATGTGTAAAGTTTCAAATAAATATGTAAAGGTATAAATATTTTTAACAGGTTGATTGATATTGCTGTGTGAATTGCAATGAGGATGTAAAAAGGTCTAGAAAAGATTCCAGGTGGCAGGTTTCAGATAAATACAAAAACTAAGTTTATTGAAGTCAGTAATCAAAAGCAGTGAGTGGGATAAATCTAAAGGACTTCTAAAGATTTGGATTTTTATGTTCGAGGTATGTTCAGAGTAGTAAATGGATAACAGAATTTTATTTTGAATTGTGTTTAATACCAAGCGTAAAGGTTATAGATTTAGATTTTGTAAGAATGTATCATTCATGAAGAACTTAAATTTCTATTTTTTGAATTTTTACTGATCTATCTTTATTTAACAATTTAAACCAAATCATTGGCAGAAACTAGGAATACTGAAAATGTGTATTTCATCGAATATTTCTTGTCTGGGTTTTAAGAAACACATTATTAATATTTTGACATACATTTATAAAATTCTTGTGTAGAGAATATTACACTGAATATGGGCATCTGGAAGCCCTAATTTGGAATTTGTTTTATTATCGATTTACTATTCTGTAACACTTGAACAAATTTTTGATTAACAAACTCGATGATTTCATCGCAAACAATGGTAAAATTGTACACGGGGAAAATTTTTTCTCCAGTACGCGAGACTGTATATCGGAGATTCTAAAGATATGCTGATTTTTAAATTATTTTGCGATATTGCTGTTGAATTTTATGGTTTGAGTTCAAAGATCAATAATAAATAAAAGTAACACAAAAAGTTTAAAAAGTCCGTTTGGGTGTAATGCAAAATCTGAAAAATTTCTTTTTTTCTTTTTTCTTTTCTTTTCTTTTTTTTTTTTTTTTTTATATATATATATCTCTGACAAATCTTTCTTTCTGTATGCTGTTGTTCTCACCATGTACACAGTGATCTGTTTTTGTCTTAAAAAAATCAAAATTGCACAAACTTGGCACTGTGCACTGGCCTTAATTGACATGTGCAGGGTTACGACATGAGAACTTCTGAGTGGTATTTGAGAGTTGTAACATAACTATTTCAACAGCCTGCTGCTTTGCCTCATAAATACCTGTTGGGGTCAAAAAGTATCAAAATCATGTTACTAAATTAAAACTGTTGATTGTAATATTGAAAACATCACATTTGCTTTTAACTTGAGGGTGTTATTTTTCTCAATAATTAATTACAGCATTTGTTATGTATTAATAATTTAGTATAATTATATATTAATGGTTTTGAATGTAAAATATTTATTTGGTATTTGAATTTTTTTAATGAACTTTTGTTTTGCAGATGGGACAGGTGCAATGATTGGTTCAGCTGTTATAGGTAAGCATGTATGCATGTAATCTTGCCTTAGAGGCTTTCAGAAATTACTTTTTTAATTTATGTAGTATTAAAGTATAATTTTCATTTCTGTAAATACTACAAATAGAAATGATAATTTTTTCATTGTTGTTTTTCGAAAGTTTTGATTCCTGTCCCCATATCTATATTAAGTTTTAATAGTGTCAATTTTTAATATTATTAATAGTGATGCATAGAGGACTATGTAACATATTTATTTAGCAGTGGGAATTCAAGCTGTCTTTCAGAACACATCTTGTTAATCCAATTCACCATTGCTTACAGGTAGTGTAAGGTGTAAAAACTACATAAGTATATTCTGAATCGCTGGGGTAAAAAGTAATATAATACAGCAAAAATTCAGTAATCTGGCATGTTGTGTCAATTCCAGATTCTCTGACTAAAATTACGAATATAGCAAAAAATCAATGTGGCAGGATCTAGTGTATACAAAAAACTGCATAAAAATTCATATAATTCTAAAACATATTTTATGAGTAAAACTTATTAGTGTAAGTAAATTTCTGTAGTATGATTATATTTAATTAGTTTTCTTTTTTAAGACATCAGTATTTCCAATGCAAGAAGTATTTCTATTTAAATTTTTAATGTCTTACCACTTTAAAATTCTGTTTTTCTTTTTAAAAAAGTACTTTAAAATATTAATAGTTGTTTTTTCCATATTGAGTATTTAAATGTTTTTGAATAAGTTTCACAAATGCATTGAATGCTTGTGCCAAATGCCTACTTGAGTATTTTAAGTACTATTTTAAGTAGTAATTTTGTTTTGACATTCTCAGTTAACTGGTTCGTAATAGACCTAATGGCATGATAGCTAACAATTTTCCATTTGTCTCCAGTTGGTCATTATTATCACTTTTAGTTCATTCGGTAATTTAGTTTTCTGAAAGCTTTAAAAAAAAAAAAAAATGAAAATGGTGGTGGGGAGAATGCATGAATAGCTAAGCCTTTCTGAATATTGGTAAATGCCTGATCAGGAATGTTCGTGAAGAATGTGCTGTTTTTTGAGGGTGTAGAATCACTAGATGCCAGACTACTAGGCTTTTATTGTATTGTATTTACAGTAAACCCTTCCCTAACATGGCGGTTACATCATTAACATGATATGCATGTATGGCAAAATAACATTCCACAAAGTTTATTTTCTGTGGAAAAAATGGGTAATTCTGTATATTGTAATTAAAAGGAAAAAAAAAACATTAAATGAAATGATTTCTGTTACTATTTAATAAGTAGGCACATGACACAGTTATTTATTTATTTTTTTTTAATCTGGCGATTTTTGTTTGGAACAATATCTGATGCAACTTGTTTAACTCGTGAGGTGTGTAAAGTTTTTCAGTACCTCTCATAAAGTGCCTTCTTTATTCATTTAGGACAATCTCCATTACAAAACTGGACAATTCCTGTGCCTTTTCTAAACAATATGTTAAACTTTCTTGTACATTAACGCTTTTAGAGCCAGTATATAATAGAATTGTAAAATTGTGCATGAATAACTTATCCACCCTGAGAATACAGAATTGAGGCTTAAAAAATCTAATGTAAATCCTGAATTTTGACAGCAGGTATATATTTTATACCATCACCCTTATAAGACATTTTTTTGGGGCTCGAATTGTTAATTTTTTTTAAAAATTTGTCTTTGTGTACTTTCGATGTATATTTATAGAAATGGTTACTTGAATGTAGTTAAGGTTGGAGTGAAAACGTTCTAAAATTTTAGTAGAAATTTAAAAATTCACATTTTTAGGGACTTTGATGATGCCACCCAGTTGAATATATTTGTGCAAAATATGTGAAAAAAAGCTTTTGAAAATTATTTAAATTCAGTATTATTTTACAAAAAATTTAACAAATTAACACTACCATGCTGTTTGTAACTGAACTAGCATAATGTTATAAAGAAATGTTAACTTGTCTGAAAAATGAAAATTTACTTTTTTGAAGTTATATTTTGTGCTTTAATGTATATAAAAAGAACATGCTTCGTGCTGTGATACCAAGAACTCCTCTGGCACACTTTTGATTATTGGGATTCCAGGCCCTGAAAGGCCATTTTTAAATTTTTCGTAAATTATATGTTGTAATATATTATTTTGGTAAGGAAGAAAAGCTATTAAATGATTTTATATCTGATACACCTCAAAGCCCTTTTTTTAATTTTCTCTAAATAGGTGGTAATACATGATTTGGCTGAGGAAGAATAGCTTTTCCCCACATTATTTTTAATTCATGAAAAAAGCCTATCTGTTGGATATGTTCAGCATCACTTGATTCCGAGTCACTCATATCAGATAAATTCCCCCTTTTTTATTCTTTCATATAGCTTTATTGGAAAGATCAATCTCAACATATGAAACAGTTCAATTAACGCACAAGAGCAATGATAAATAATAAAAAAAGAACAAGCATTTATAGATTAAGAATCAGAATAAATGAACAGGAGAACAAAAGTAAAAATTTAAATAACAAGAAACATAAGAGATGTAGTCTCTACAAGGTGTTCAACATTCTAGTATAGTTGATGTAACCACATTTCTTAGACTCTGTATCTAGTTCTGGGCATATAAGAAGATGCTCTGCATTCGTGATGCCCGAATTGCAAATTTGACATGTAGTACTAGATGGAAGGATGGCAATTTTATTAAGATGATGTGCCATGCAATCGTGGCCTGTTTGCAGTCTAAGTGGTTTGCTGTCTTGTGATATAAGTGTTATTCTCTTGGTTGGTGAGTCTGCCTTCTTTATTTTTTGGTGAATATTCTTCATCAGAAGTATTGAATACAGCAAGAGCAGATCCATCACAGGGTTCGTATTGGTCTTTATAAGTCCTTATATTTGCAAATAAAAAATAAAGGCACTTAAGTCCCGTCTAAATGAAGCGATTTTTCTCGGCCGACTTTCTCGTAGAGCAACAATTTTAAGGATCTGCGCATGCACTAAAAATAGGTCATGTTCTCTGCCGCGATTTCAGAACTGATCACTGCTCACTAGCGTATGACAAAATCAGAATCTCTAGCCAATAAGATTGCTTTGAGTGATCACGTGCTTTTCTCCTCATTTGGAATATAAACATGGCTATATTTTGGAGCGAAACTCAAGTTTTTCAACTAATAGATTTCTATAGAGAAAAATGTGTTGTGGGGCGCGAGTAATGTAAATTTTAAAAATAAAAAATTAAGGGATTCTTCTATTTTGGCAAGCTTTGTCTTCCTTCCCCATTACTTTATATATTCAAATGTTTTCTATTCAGGCTGAAAATTATTTTAACTCCCCCAAGAAAAGTTCCAAAAGCTATTAATGATGCCATGTCATGGGTACTAGATGAAAATATTCAGAAACTACTTGAAACTGTGGTCACACTTATTGAAAAAATTCAGAAAGCAGAATCTCCAGTTGAGAAATTACGAGACGGATTTAAAGCAACGCAGAAACTCGTTGACTTCGCCGAAAATGCGAGTTAATCGCGTGATGAGTACATAGCTTTTCCGATGCCTCCTACACGAGCGATCATAGCTTAGTGGTAAAGAGCAGAACAAGTTAACTCCGGACATCGAGATCATGGGTTCGATCCCCCACCTTAATTTTTGACGTTTTGTGCCTGCAAGGACTTTTTAATTTCGCTTCTCCAACACTAAATTCAAACTGCATGACTTAAAAGTCGCTTTTTATTTTTTCACATACGAGTGTGGTGTTTATTGAATTTTAACACCTTTTTTTAAATTTTTCAAATGGCCTTTGGCACGTGTTTTAGATTTACTGGTGAAAACTTTAGTAGTTGCGTACCAGCTCAAAAGAACGTCACAAGTCCAGGGGGGTTTGTGCTCCGGGGAAACCCCAGAATTCCGGGGATTTTGAACTTCGATACCCGGAAATTCCGGGGATCGTCGTTCAAAAGGAAGTAGGAATAATAATGAATTATTTATTTTGATCTGGGTAATTTTGTTTGCTTTGAAAGCAGAAAACGCAAGGTCAGTGTGTGTGTGGTGAAAACTTTTCCTTTCTTTCTCCAAAGGCAGTGATAACGCATGAAAAGGGGGAAAAAACTTCTTTTTTGTTTTTTCCTTATTGCGAGTTATGACTCATTCCCCCCCCCCCCGGTTCTCGGACATTCTCTTCTGGATTCTTTTCGGCAAGTAGGCGCTGCAGGAAAAAAAGGGAGAGACTTCGTTCGACCAGGTGTGCGATCACGTGACTCTGGGTTCAGGTCTTATCTTTCCTGGCGTGGTGCCAATAAGTAGAGAAGGGGGATTTTTCACCATATTAGCTATTTGTCATTGATCGCTTCTCAACTTTTTTTTCTCCGTGTAAAATTTTCGTTTCATTTACTGATGCACGTGTAAATTTTTCGTTTCGTTTATTGAAATATTTTTTTATTTATGTACGCAAGAGAATTTCTCTATGAAATTTCTCGATATAAATAGTGATATTATACAATTAGAAGAAGGTGTCCGGAATGCATTTAGGTGGAATTGGATTGAACAGAGAGATGGTAATGGGAATACCATCGGCACATGGTGCAAGAAAATAAATGTTGCTGGACAAGCATATTGTGTTTTTTGTAACTCACTGCTGAAGTATGGTGGGGAAGGATTCAAGGCTTTCACAAATCATTCTAAAACTGTGACGCACATAAAATATTCAAAGTGCATTAGACATTCAATGACTTTAAGTAATTATGCTAATTCAAAAAATACTGATGACTTACTGGAGACTGATGCTCGGCCATTGGATATAGTGACAAGAAAAGCACGCCAAGAGGTATTAATAACTTCGTTTATCGCCGAGAATTCTCTTTCTTTCAATGTAGCTCCCAATTTAATTGAACTCTGCAAACAGTTGAGCCGTAATCAGACGGCACTAAACTCGTTGGAAATGTCCAGGACTACTGCATGTTATAAGATGAAATATGGGCTCGCAAAAACTATTAAGGAAAATATCATTAAAACTTTAAAGGAGACTCCACTTTCTCTAAATTTGGATGAAAGTACTAACAATGCTCAAGAAAGTATACTGGCAATATTGGTGCAGTTTTATGACAACAATCAAAATGAAGTTGTAGTTCATCATTTTGCATCTCTAAAGATGGAATCTTGCAATTCAGAAGCTGTTTTTAAAGCAGTTGTTAATACTATTGAAGATAATAATATTCCATGGGCAAACTTAATTAGTGTATTAATGGACTCATGTAACACCATGCATGGGAAAAAAAAGGGTGTTGAAACCAGACTACGATCAAACAAAGCACCCCACTTATTAGATATTGATGGTGACACATGTCACACAGCTAATAACTGTGCAAAAACATTTGCTTCATGTTTTGATAAATACTTAGAAGATTTGTTTGATGACATCTATTTTGATATGAAAAGCTGCAGTAAAAGAGAAAATTTTTTCAAAATCTGTGAATCCCTTGCCATTAAAAAACTTAAGCCCTTGAAGAGACCAGACCATAGGTGAGTGTACATTTTATGTGTTTTAGAAAGAATCAAAGATCTGTGGGATGCTCTTATTGCATTTTATTTTCACTACTTGGATAAAACTGATAAAGGGGATTATTTTTCTTATGTTGAAACTGTATACAATAAAAGAAATATTTCTGCAGCTCAGAAAAAAATTGTTGAAGGGGTGTATTCTTGCTTGCATTCCCAACAACTCACAAAGGATGCTTTAGCTCGGAAAAAAAGAATACTAAAAGGGTTATTTGTTATGCAAAACAAAACTTTATTGCATATGGCATTATATTTAGCAGTATTACCAGAGTTCAACACATATATTAAATTATTTGAAACAAAAAAACCAATGCTTCATTTAATACATTCCGATATTTATAAATTGATGGTAAAATTTTTCTCTTTTTTTATGAAGCCAGAAAATATAGAGTGCACATCTTATAATGATTTATTAAAGATTGATGTCACAAATCCAGAATTCCATCTACCTAGCAAAGTAATATTTACTGGTGCAGAAGCTTCCACTCTTCTGAAGAAATTATCAAAAAATCATCCAATAGCAAAAGAATTCCAAATTTCTCTGATGAAAACTTACACTAATACAGCACAGCATATGAAACAGAAATTACCCCTTAAAAATTCATATCTAATTAGTTTTACAGCATTAGATCCAGAGCTAAGAGGTAAAACCAGTACAATATTAGCTTTTGAAAAATTATCTTTTATGTCCCATATTTTTAGTGATAATGAAAAGTCAAAAGTAGAAGCTGAAATAAGGTTATACCAGAGAGATATTGATATCACCAAAGAAATGCTCTACACATCTGATGAAAGTGGAAATCAAGTCAAGTGTACAATTGATAAATATTGGTCTAAAGTTTTTAATTTAAAAGATGATTTCGCAAATGATTATAAGTATCCTACATTGGCTAAATTGGTCAAAGCCTGCCTTAGCTGCTTCCATGGCCCATTAGTGGAAAGTGCATTCAACTTAATGGATACACTTGTCACTGACTATAGAACCTCTCTTAAGATTGATTCCCTAGATGCAGTGCAGACTATTAAATATGATTTAATGGCTTCTAAAGAAACCTCATGTAAAAAATATGTTCTAAAAATTCCAATGACTGATCCAATTCACAAAGATCTCTTACTGAATATGAACAGAAGTTGGAAAACATATCAAGAGGACTTAAAAACATGTATTTCAGATGAGTCACCTATAAAAGTCTCTGAAAAACCTTCTACATCAGCAGAAAAGCAAACTGCTTCTACCTCTGCATGTGCAGTTCTTGAGGAAATTTCTTCAACTGTAAATGATGAAAATAAAAGTCAACCTTCCTGCAATTATGAAGTTCACCACAAAAGAAAGACAAGCCCACAAACATCAGAAAAAAAAAGAAAAAAAGAAAAGAAAAGAAAAGGCAGCAGAAATTAGATAATTTTTTTTTAAAGAATTAATTCAGGTAATTTAAAATATTTACATAAAATGTAGTAGTTTATATGTTTGAAAATTTATGGTTATTAATTTTGCAAAAAAAGTAATTCATTGAACTTTTATAATTAGGTCATTCAATACTTCGTAATTGTAATTTTTCATTTCTCTCCCCCTCCCCCCATTCTTGAAACTCCAAAATGTGGGTAGTAAGTCCGTAAAAGTTTCAGGGGATTTTGAGGTCCCACAAACACCTCTGCAAGTCACAAACTCAGTTTTCTGTTGAGTTTTGTGTAAACAAATTACAGCCCAATTTAATACAATATTGCTAAATTTTATTAGATGATTAACTGATAGTCATATGATCACAGTTTTCAGACTGTATTAGTTATTTAATTATGCCGATATTAGTTTTTTAATTTTCAATAAATATTCTTTTTAAGACTTTACATCTTTATAATATTTCTTATTTGAAATTTTTCCACTGAAGTTACACTTGCTTTGTAATGTAGTAATCTTTATTCTTTATTATTACTTTATACTCATACTGATTTTCATAACATTATTTTCTATTTATTCATTAATAAAGGTTTTGATATAAAGCACAGTAGTTACTTATTTTTTCTGAAACATGGTTATTTTATTATTTCAAGATTTAAGTGCACAAATAGTAGTGTCAGAAAATGAAATTAAAAAAGGAGTAATCTGTGTACTCAGTACACAAAGGAAAAGCATATTTTAGAAAATTTTGCTGCAAACTTAAATTTAGCAAAAAATAAAAATCACGTGGCATCATCCTTAAATACTTTCCGAATTGTACCGTGTCTTCAATACGCAATTCCAGAGCAGGGTATTACGCTCACCATGAATTTCTCATCGCTTGTCCCAATTTCTGGTCCAAATGCATTTTCTTCTTCCCTCCCTATTCTGTAGCAGTAGCTAAGTTCAAAATTGTAGCTGTGTCTATAGTAGCAATTTAAAATAAAATAGTCATCCATTATTTTGACTATTTGACAATAACGTAAGCTTTGTTTACAAATCGTAGACAGTGTGACACTGTAGAGGGCGGGAACACTTCCTTTCACATTGAATGGCCGCGTGAATTCCTGTACTAACGAGAAAATCATTCTGTGTGCACAGGCAAGCTATCTCAGATATTGTCGGCTGAGGAAATCACTACATGTAGATGGGCCTTTATAGGTGCTTATTTTTTCTTTAAAGTCCTTATTTTTTTGCTTTTAGTGCTTTTTAGACTGGTGCACGTTGTTCTATTGGTCAAAGAACTGCGAAAGTGGTAGAAAATTACGATACATTCAGTATTCTTTTCGTCCCATCCAAATACTATGAATTTCTATCAAGATTTTAATAATTTACATTCTCGTTCCGTGTGATCAGTTCATATTCTCGTTTATTATGATCGTTATGCTTATATTATGAGCATATGTATGAATATTTATAATAATATAGTTGCAGTAACTGCTGAAGTATAGATAATTTCCAAAAATGGGTTTGTTTTAACACAGATTAGCTTTTTAGAGAATAATATTCGGAATGGCTTAAATAAAGGGAAAGTAATCGAATAGTCAAAATGATTTTATTTTTTTGGCCAATATGTTATACAGTACGGAAGTTGGGATGTTCTCCCTTTTTTCTGCAAAATCTCGAATATTGAAACCGTTACAGTTCGCTGCAAAACAAGCAACAGACTTTTTTTGGGGTCACTTTCCAATCTGGATTGAGTAAGACTAAAAGTTCTGCGGTCTACCAACCCAAGCGAAGAATGATTCTATTTCATAAATTTAACGCAATCTGTTCAAAATTAAAATGAAAAACACCCCAGGTTGGTAAGTCTCTTTCTTTTCCTATATTTAGTTCTTTGTTCTCTGAATACCGGCAGCTGTTGATTTCGATTGCATAATATCACGTATGGAAGAATTACGGTGCACGTATTGCACAATACTGTTTGCAATATTTTGCAGAGATATTTAATTTTGACATTCAGTCTGAGATTTGTTTATGAACTCCTAAAAGAGTTTTGCTGTGCTAAGCAGAATATTTTTCAGCTTTGTAGGTGTATTTTTAGATGATGCACATCTCAAAATGTCAAAAGCATTTATTTGAGCCGAAAAAACTAAAGAACGGCTACAATCTACCCCCGCCTCTTTTTTTCCAGTTACGCTCACTATCCAGAATATTTGTCAATTTCCGAGTATGCAAGTTATTTAAGCTTTTACTGTTAAAGGATAACTGCATGAAGCAGTTTCCCGTCTTCTGATTTCACAAATGTTCCTCTTTTTTACTTAAATTACTTTGCAATATCTGTTAAGGGAAAACTGCTGTACAGTGAAAATTTAGAAAATGTTAAGAATTTTGATTTAAGTTAAATTATTTAAATATTAATATGAGTGAAAAAATAAATTGTATTTATTATTAGGTGCTGTTTCAAAATATTTTAAGATTGCTATAAATCGACATCACTTTTAAAATGTAACTTTTAATATGTACAGTATTTACAGAACATTAATTACAGCATTCGGTGGTTCAGTTATAAAACAAATCTATGTGCTTTCACAATCGAAATCTTTCAAATGGGAACCGAAGTGTTCCTAATCAACTAGTGTGCAAAGCATCAAACATCCATCTATCGAGCTGCCGGTGTAGAGTCTGTGAAAATGCACGCAACGCTAGTGCCATCTATCAGTTAATCAAAATTTCTACACACTCCCCACCTGAACTCTGTCAAGAGTTCACATTAATCTAACAACAATCAAATAAGTATTTTAACATATAATTGTAAAACAATAAGTATATTAAATGAATAGAAAATATATTCAAACTATAATCATTATACTAAGTTCTAAAAAATGTATGTTAATTATCAAATACGATTTGACACCACTTCAGTAAATCTAAACTATTCTTAATCTAATCCTAGAAAAAACAAACAATTGCATAAAACATATTCATATTATTAAAGAATAAAAAGAAGTTTTTAAAGTTCTAAAGGATATAATAATTGAACTGGTCATTTTATTGTTCCACCAGAAGTTTTTAGTTCACAAGAACAAACTTTGTTGTCATGACCACGAAAAGCGTTTATCACTCTACCACAGTTCCACAAAAGTTTGTATTTGTTGTTGTCTTCGATTAATACAAGATCATCATAAACGTTAGAATTATTTAATTGATGAGCTATCCGAAGGTCCATCAAATACTTCTTTGCACCACTTTTTCCATACAGAACATAAATTTTCTGGTAGTTCATCATCCCAATTTAAAGCAAGTGTCCAAATTTGCTGAAATAGGATTTTGATTCTAAGTACAAATGGTGATAATAGACCTACAGGATCAAAAATTCGTCCTATTGCTTGTAAGGCAAAACATTTAGTATTAACTTGTTTTGATAAAAATGTTATCAAATTTTTTACATCAAAGTAAATTATGTCACTTTGGTTGTCCCAAGTGACTCCTAACACTTTCAATGGAGGATTTCTAGCTTCTGAAATATGACTAGATTCCTCGGATTCAATACCTTCTTTAATCCATAATTTGCGCAATTCCTGAGAATTGGTGTGCCATTTTTTCATAACTGGTAAGTTATGAAATTTTGTGGATCATCGAATGGGTTTTTAGTAAACAGAAAACGAGTTACATCTCTGTCTTTCTCGTCTACTTCTACCTGAAGAAAAGCCTGCTTTATGTCACTTGTAAATGCTACAGGATAAAGCCTGAAAGCCCACAGAAGTTCAAAAATGTCAGGATACAAATTTGGGCCAATATGCAAGCAGTCATTCAACGAGATTTCACCAGGTCCATGTGAAGACGTGTCAAACACGATACGTAGTTTACTAGTAGTTCAATCACTATGAATGATTTCTCTGTGAGGCAAATAAAATGTGATTTGAGATTTACTATCAACAGTGTCTGGAACTAGTTCAATGATGTTTTGTTGTAAATAATCTTGTAGAACTGTTTGGTAAGAATAAAAAAGTTTGGGGTTATTCCGAAATTGCGTTATAAGTTTCTCAAATCGTTTCAGCGCAACCGCTTTATTATCATGTAACTCATATTTTCTATCAGACTTCCATGGCAGCCTAACCTTGTAACGAGAATTTTTGTATAAAATTTCCGATTCGAATTTTTCCATTATAGTATTGTCTAATGTGTCAGATGCTTCATTTTCAGGTTTTATACCTAAGCTTTCAAGCTTCCAAAATTTCTTTATTTGATCAGATATTATATCTTCGTCAACTATGATATTAAAGGCTGTGGACGTGTACGTTGTACCTGCAGTGTAACCTAGTAGAGACGAACCGAATAACGTTTCAGCAGCTACTAAATGTGTAAACGCTTTACTTTCCCAGTCACTGTTGCATGAAACTGGTCTTGCAGATATCCCCCCCCTTTCACCTACTGTAAAAAATCTATTTAAAAAATTGCCTGCTTATATCCTTACCTAGGAGAAAAATTTCTTTGTGATCTCAAATCTCTTATTTGAAAATTAACAAAAATGATCTCCTAAAAGCATGCTTTCAAACGAGCAACGGTTCCACTCTAGTATAAGGGGAAGTAGTCGTGAAGTGCATTCCTGATTCCTGTGTTTGTAAGTGAGCTTACCTTTGTAATCTTATTACAATCTTGCTGTGGAGAAAGCATATTAGCCATTACTTATATCTTTTCGTTTTTTGCTACATTCTACACTGGTTCCCTTATGAGAGTGACAATTGTTTAGTTAAACAATTTAGGTCTCCTAAATTAATCAATTTAGGTTTGACGTCATACGACGATTTTGGAATCAGCAAGTTTGTCTCGCAGGGGGGGTGAAGTTATTAAATTAAAATTTTAGCTAAACAATGATGAATGAGAAATGCTACTGGAGTAAGCAAGTATAAGAAGAAAAGGAATTACTTTTATTCATTCCTATAATGGAGTCAGTAGACTCCCCATTTCCCATGAACATAATATTTAATCATAAACAACTTGTAAATTAGTCATAAGCAAATGTATCATATTACAGCATAAAATTATTGTAATACAAATAAATACTCTTGACCTGCAGAACAGAGAAATCCTCGGTGCTGCCATCTATTGGTAAGGTGCCCTCAATTGGTAAGGGCACCGGTATAATTTATATATCAGTGTTAAAGTCTTATAATAATCAAACTTCTAATTATTAATTTTGATTGAAATGCAGTAAATATATATGATTTAGCATGTGTATGTCTTATTTTTGTAGAATTTGAATTCCCCTTCTTAGTGCAATATATGAACTTTAAAACATGAGATCTGAGTTCGAGATACATTAATAATCGCAAAATATTGAGCATTCATAGGCTAATGCTGCCATTTTTAGTCAAAAGAAAACAGTAGAAACTCAGCTTTTGGTGTTTAAAAAAAAAAAAAAAAAAACAACTTGTTGGACTTTCGGTACAATTCATATAACCAATGCCCTTTTAAAGGATTAAAGGTTCTTTCTCTGCTAACGTTATAAGGTCATTCCAATTCTTTATTTGTCATTTCATGATCATCATTCTCGAATAATTCTTTGGTTTCGTATTCCTTATCTGAGAATCCTTTGCTATCTATTGTTTTTGCAATTTGTATAATTTCCTTGGCTGGCTTCATTTTCATTCGATGGAAATCCTTTAAAATTATTGACATCTTTTGGCAAGCGCTGGTGGCCTCAAGCATTAATTGTTAAATTCACTTGTTGCGAGTTTAATCATTTCTGGGCAGTGTCTTATGTTGAATTGCTTCTAAAATTCCATTAGTGTATTGTGCTTTCCTTCGTCTAGTGCTTTATGTGCGAAGACGTTAACGTGCCTGGCAAAGTAGACTTTGAATTTTTTGTAATTCCTTGATTCATTGGTTGAATTAAGGAAGTGGTGTTCAGTGGAAGCATTTAAAACCTCTGCATTTGGATGCAATGTTGTGAGGGCTTCAATTCCATTTCCTCAAGGATTATTGAGAATTAGAATGTCAAAGCTCTGGTTTTGTTGTTCTAAGCAAATTCGACTTTGTTAATAAATTAATTTTCTAATCGGTCACTATTGCAATGTGGGCAAGGCACTGTGTATGTTCTGCATATAATCTAAATTCTCTCACTGGGCAAATCAAATGTTAAGAAATTGGGTATGTGCAAAATTGTGTTCCGTAAGTCTGTTTTCAGCAAGGGTTTACTATATATTAAAAATTTTAAAGCACTTCTTGATTGGTTGGTTGGCTTTATATTTTCCAACGTCTGGTGAACTGTCATGTTTTCATTTTATTTGCGTGTCAGTATTTTTATAGTTTTGAAAACATTTTAAATAAATAAAAAGTGGTTGATACAGTAAGACCCTGCTTAACGCAGTTTCGGTTTAGCGCTCTTTTATTTCAACCCGGGGATTCTCCGAAATTGTGCGCAGCGCTAGGTTTCCAAATAACATATCCGAAACAGTGTAGTTGTGTTTCTTGCTTTGTGGACGCATTTGAAACATTTGTTGACATTATTGTAAGTTTAAATTTGTATAATACTATAAAGATTAATACAGTGACAAATATTATGATCTTTAGTTTTTATCATGGGTGATAATAAAAAACAAGAAAAGAAAGCAACCAGAAAAAGCATTTCACTGGAAACTCAAATGCAAGTGATTAGAAGATTAGATTCTGGTGAACGTTAATCTCAAATTAGTGCTGCATTGATTTTGGCAACTTCAACAATAAGGACAATTCTTAAGAATAAAGAAAAAATACTGTCATCGGTAACTGCAACTACGTCAAGCTCTGCAACTAGAATTACCCATTCTAGAAATAACATTATAGAAGAAATGGAAAAACGACTGTCTATATGGATTGACGACGAAATTGAATGCAATATGCCATTAAGCCAATCTATCATAATGCCTTCTTGACAAAAAGGCAGAAAATTGGAAACCCAGAATAGACTGAATGATCTGACTGAGAATTTTATTTGTTTTTAAAAGTA
Source organism: Stegodyphus dumicola (assembly GCF_044657685.1). NCBI lineage: Eukaryota > Metazoa > Arthropoda > Arachnida > Araneae > Eresidae > Stegodyphus > Stegodyphus dumicola. The sequence continues at coordinate 80,292,182 of NC_140768.1, read as the reverse complement.
TATGCGTTTATATTGTTTTTATTTTTGTAAGAAATAAATGTTTGATTTTATTTTTATTAAAAAAACATTATTAAATTTAATGCCTAACCATTTTTTATCCGTCTTTCCCTAACCCCATTATTTACATGTTAAGATAGCCTCGCTTAGCGCTGTTTCGCATTACGCTCTACTTCCTTCGATGGAATGTATCCCCTGCGTTAAGCGGGGTCTTACTGTATATAGATGTGAACTTTTGAACAAAAGATAAATAATAACAAAATGACAGCCTTTTCGAATATTCCAGATTGAGATACTAGTAATCTCATCATAAGGCAGGAATGTTGGTGTCATTAGATGCTGGAGTGCCAAACATTTACAGTGCTTTGCACTGCATTAAAAATATCCATATCTGAAGTTAAATGTTTTATCAAGCACCTATGCAACTTAGATTTCATGACAACATTCAGTTTTTATCATTCCTGTTTGTTACAGGAATTAAATGTGATTTGACACCTGTTAGTTTATTTTAGTTACGGCAAAGCACATGGGTTAAGGGAAGGCATGCCTCCGTGGAAGATTTTCTAAGGAAAGCTGCTTCATATCAACATTGTGCATGAAGAAAACCACAAAAACGTTCATGCAACCAACACGTTCGTCTAGAATTGAACCCAGATCGAACTAGCAGTGTTCAGCGACTTCACCATTTGGCTGCTGTTAGGGATTTGGCTCACCTATAGGAAGAAAATGAAGTAATTAGGAAAATTAGATGATTTAGTCCAGGGGTTGCCAACCTTTTTGGGAAGAGTGCCACTATTTGAAACAAAAATATTATGCATGCTTCTTCTAACTTTTCCAGCATATTAAGATAATATAAAAAAGTAAAATAAATGTTATTTATAAGCTGCTTTATGGGATTTTTTGTGAATAGCACATTTTGTATGCAAGTCTGAGTAGTGGACATTAAAAAAATAAAACAAATGTACAAATTTAGGTTTTATTGTTGATAAATATTTGTGAAAGTTCTGTCTGTCCGTTAGGTTATGTGTAAAGTAAAAATTTGAAGCATTTTAAATTCTAAATAACTATTAAACATTTGGTACTTAATGTGGTTTTCGAATATATAGTTTTTTTACTAAGTCGTCTATAGTAGGATGAATTCATTTAGATGCTAATTAGGTGTTTAAGGTGCATATCAGTTAATCTTAAACAGTATTTTGATTTTATTATGTTCATAATAGAAAACATTTGTTCACAAACATATGTTGATTCAAACCTAGAACAGTATCTCACACCCCAATCCATTTGGAAAATTGCTTGTTGGTACAAATCTCCAAAATGCAAATATAATTTGGATGGCTTTCAGTTGAAACAAGTTCCTTATATTTGCTTTACAGTGTAGTATGCTGCTGTAGGTCAATAATTTTGATTTGCATTTCAGTTGAGTAACAATTACCATCTTTCAGAGAAATTAAAATATTATATTTATTCTAATATATGTATCTATTGATGGAGTTGATGCAGACAATATTATTACTCTTTCAGATCTTTTAATTTTTTAGGAAGTCCTTGCGTGCTACTGTAAAAACTCAGATGTGGCATGCGTGCCGTGGGTTAGCAATCTTTAACTAAAAGTTGTAAACTGTTAAAAAAAATACAGCTATCAATATTGTCATTAATATGTTTGTTGTATTCATTTTACAAATCTTCAATTATAATATTTTTTTATTTCCACTATGTCCAATAATTTGATTATAAAAATGTTCACGTCTTAGCATTTCCAATTCATTAGTTTTATTTGCACTATAATTAAGAAATTATCTGTTTTAGGTGGTGTTTTACTTGCATTAATTGAAGGAATGGGCATTTTATTTACACGATATTCTGCTGAACAGTTTAAACCAAGTAAGCTTTTTTTATGTATGAAAAAATTTAGATTTTATAATATGTTTTAAAATAGTAAAGTTTGATGCTGTAAAAATATCAAGTTTCTATGTTTGATAACATAAGGGGAATTATATTAGAAAATATAAATAAATGTAAAGATAATTTAAGTATAGTTATCACATTAGAAAAGTAGTAGACTGTTAGCAAAAAATGTTTTGGGAATAAAAATTTATATTTCTGAAAGTTTCCGTCATATGAACTAATGGTAATAAATTCAGTAATAGCACATGCAAACTTATATTGCCATTTTCTGTAATGGTTGGTACAAAATTTTACTATTTGCTCTTTTTACAAATACTGCATTACATAATGCAGTTTGTCTTAGAGTATTGTGTGGGCATTATTTCTTAATATGTAGTTTAAAAAAGGGGGCAAATTAAACACAACTAGATTAGCAGATCCCTGTACTAGAGCAGTGGTCTTTTGCTTAAAATATTTTGAGAATAAGCATTTCTTCAGAAGTTTGCATTCATTTACTATGTTCATATTGAAACAATTGATAGTGTTCTCTCTCTTATTTTAAACTTTTGTGCGTCTTCTGCCACACTAAAGCAAAATGTTGTTGCTGCAGTCCCAACAAGACTAAAATAAATTGTTCCTGAATAGGAAGCAATGCAGGAAATTTCTTACCATGCATTGTGCCAATGAAGGGACACATTTTGCAATTCTTCTATAATAATATGCATTCTTAAAAAAAAAAAAAAACTGTGCATTAAATGTTTTCTGATTTTTTTAATCTCAGTTGCCATAAGGAACGTTATTTTGTTGCCTTTTATGCCAGCAACAACTCAAACAGTTAAATAATAAAAAAATGTAATTTTGGAAATAGACGTATTACCTTATCTTTATTAAACGGTTCCCAGTTTGACAACTTATCGACATTTTAAAAATTTTAAGATCAGTTTCTACAGAAAGTTTTTAATTCGCAAATCTGGGAGTTTTTCGATGATATTTTTTTAAAACATTATAACGTTGATTAATTTCATTAAAATAATGCTAACGTATTGGAATTGTATTCAAGAAATAATTTTAAACTGAAAATATTTATTTTTCACTATTGTATTAAAAAGCAACATTACCTTCCATCTTGCCGAATTATAAATTATTTTGAATCTGAAAAATAAACAAGGTAACAAATGCTTAAATTGCGCTTTAGCGCAATTAACAAATTAGAAATTAATGACATATAACGATTAACTTGACAATTCTTAACAAAATAGTTATAAAATTAATTTAAAATGCCTTAGTTTTAATTTTTTCATGCTAAGAAGAAAGTAGATAAGTTTAACAAACATGTTCTTAATATTATAAAGGTTTTCAGTAAGAAGAAAATAGGAATTGCTTCTGAATGCAGGAAGCAGTGCTGGAAACAATGTACCATGCATTAATCCAATGAAGGGGGCATTTTATTTAGCTGTTTATAAATATATAAGTGGCAATATAGCCCCAAATTCTTAGAATGTATTTTTTACTTTCAGTTTATGTCTTCTGTTACACTAAAGTAGCATTTTGTTGCTTCTAGTGCCAGTAAGAAAACTGCACGACTTGCTTCTTATTTCAGCAAGCCTTGCTAAGCATTGCATACCATGCATTCCGCCAATGAAAGGCATAATTTGATGTATAAATTTATAATTAACTGATTGGTAATAATATGTTCCTTAACATAGAATATATTTATTATATTTTTATTTGTTCTGCCACACTAAAGTGACATTTTGTTGCTCGGAGTGCCAGTAAGAAGACTATAGGAATTGCTCCTGAATACAGGAAGCAGTGCTGAAATGATATACAGTCAAAAGTCATTAATCCAGACATCCATAATCCGGACCTCGTGCGTTGACGCATGTGTGTAATACCTTTACGCATGCGCATTATAGGTTTACGCATGCGCGTTTAATGTATAACAGAAAGTATAAGCTAAGCTAAAATTATCCAATTATCTAATTCAAATAACATTGCAGAATCTTCGAGTTGGATCCGGCTTATTATTTTTTGCAGACAGTTAGAGCAGTTTTATAAAAGTAAGTTGGAACTTTCGATTATGTCAAATAGAATTTCTAATGCTGTATCTACAAAGGGAAAGCATGTTTCGATGTCCATCAAACAAAAAGTGGAATTGCTGCAAAAAATGGATAAAAGCTCCTTTGTTTCTCTAACCATTCCGAAATCTGTTTATAAATTTCACACTGCTCTACGCTGGGAAGGGGATGTCGCGGCGTGCAATGAACTGGAAGTTGATCTGTCAGCACTATCCTTATCTTCAGGGCACATGTTTGTATTTTATTCGGCTTATTCCTTACTCAATGTAGTATTTCATCTCGATGTACTTCATCTTTGACATGATTTAAATCAAATTCCTCGTCATTATAAATATCACAAATGCAAATCAAATAGTTTTCTGGTTGCAATTTTCTAATTTCGACTATGCGTACGCTTTATGCATGCACGTGTTGAAAGAAATATTTAATAATAAAGTAAACAAATAAAAATTAAGTTTCTTTCTTTTTGTAAATTTTGATACGCTTTAGATCATAATTGCTCTTTATTTCATAAAATACGGTTTCATATTTTTAATTTTATAATTTCTGCATGCCATCTTACCAGATTTAAATTGATTATCTATAATCCGGAATCGCCGAAGTTCCGACGAGTTCGGATTACAGACTTTTGACTGTAATATTTTGCCAATTTAAGGAGACATTTTATTTATCTGTTTAAGTGATGCCTGGAAATATGGCTCAAAACACTTAAAAATATATTTGCGACTTTTGATTTATGTCTTCTGCTGCATTATAAAGCGGAATTTTTTGCTACCAGTGCCAGTCATAAAGCTATACATGTTTCACGTAATTAGTGGAAGCATTGTAAAAATTGCATGGAGTTCATTTGGCAATAAAGGGAATTATTTTATTTATCAATTCATAAATAAGCGACTGGGGGTAATATGGTCCGAAAGTAAGAATATATAACTTTATTTCTTTTGTTGCTACAAGCTGCAAAAAAGGACAATAGGAATTCCTGCTGAATGTAGCAACTTGTGTATAAATGACATTCCAGGCATTGTGCCATTGAAGGGAGTCATTTTATTTATCTGTTCATATGTATATGATGGCTTTGAATATGGCCCCAACTCTTAGAATTTATTTGGTACTTTTGATTTATGTCTTCTGCCTCATTATAAAGTGACATTTTATTGCTACCAGTGGCAGTAAGAAGACTGTGCCAGTTATTCCTAACTATAAGAAGCAGTTCTTAAAATTGAATACCTTGAATTTTGCCAATAAAACAAATCATTTTATTATTCAGTTTGTAAACAATTGATTGATAATAATATGGTCTTAGAATATATTTGTTACTTTATAAATTTATGTCTTCTGCCACACTAAAGCAACATTTTGTTGCTGGGAGTGCCAGAAAGAAGACAACATGAATTGCTCCTGAATATAGGAAGCAGTGCTGGAAATGACATGCCATGCATTGTGCCAATGAAGGGAGACATTTTATTTATCTGTTCATAAGTATATGATGCCTGGGAATATGTCCTCCAAACTCTTAAGGGCAATTAATTCACTCTGGGGTTTATATGAGCTTATGGAGTCAATTCGAAGAGTCTTGTATCTCTGCTATGCCTGCAGTTCAGATTTTTAAACATGCTGCCTAATAGTGGAAAACTGGTTTTGGAGATGGTTCAGCTATGTCAGCTGTCTACGTTAATTCATATAAACTCCAATGTTAATGTCCCTTTACAATGTATTTATTACTTTGGATTTGTGACATCTCCTGCCCTAAAGCGGCATTTTATTGCTACCAGTAAGAAAACTAAGATTTTCTCGTAATTAGAGGAAGTAGTGCTAGAAATTGTGTGGAATACATTTGGCAATAAAAGGAATTATTTTATTTTTCAATTGAAAACTAAGTAATTCGATATAATGTGGTGTAAAATAATATTATTACCAATATATAATATATAAAGAATATGTTTATTAATTTATGTCTTCTGCCATGCTAAAGCGATATTTTTTTCTTGGAGTGTCAGAAGAAGACAATAAGAATTGTTACTGAATATAGGAAGCTGCTGGAAAATGACATACCGTGCATTGTGCCAATGAAGGGAGATATTTTATTCATGTGGTCATTAATATATGATGACTGGAAATATGCCCCCAAACTCTTAAAATGTATTTATTACTTTTCAAAATGTAAACAATTGATTGATAATAATATGGTCTTAGAATATATTTGTTACTTTAAATTTATGTCTTCTGCCACACTAAAGCAACATTTTGTTCGTGGGAGTGCCAGAAAGAAAAAATAAGAATTGCTCTTGAATACAGGAAGCAATGCTGGAAAATGACATACCGTGCATTGTGCCAATGAAGGCAGACATTTTATTTATGTGGTCATTAATATATGATGCCTGGGAATGTGCCCACAAACTCTTAAAATGTATTTAGTATTTCTGATTTATGCCTTCTGCCACATTAAAGTGACATTTTATTGTTACCAGTGCCAAAAAGAAAACTGTATGAGTTACTCCTAATCATAGGAAGGAGTTCTTAAAATTGCCTGCCTTGAATTTTGCCAATGAAAGGAATCATTATTATTTATCAATTTGTAAAGAATTTTTAATAATAATATGGTGTTAGAATATATTTATTACTCTAAATTTATGTCTTTTGCCACACTAAAGCAACATTTTGTTGCTGGGAGTGCCAGAAAGAAGACAATAGGAATTGCTCCTAAATATAGGAAGCAGTGCTGGAAATGACATGCCATGCATTGTGCCAATGAAGGGAGACATTTTATTTATCTGTTCATATATATATGATGGCTTTGAATATGGCCCCAACTCTTAGAATGTATTTGGTACTTTTGATTTATGTCTTCTGCCTCATTATAAAGTGACATTTTATTGCTACCAGTGGCAGTAAGAAGACTGTGCCAGTTATTCCTAACTATAAGAAGCAGTTCTTAAAATTGAATACCTTGAATTTTGCCAATAAAACAAATCATTTTATTATTCAGTTTGTAAACAATTGATTGATAATAATATGGTCTTAGAATATATTTGTTACTTTATAAATTTATGTCTTCTGCCACACTAAAGCAACATTTTGTTGCTGGGAGTGCCAGTAAGAAGACAATAGGAATTGCTCTTGAATATAGGAAGCAGTGCTGGAAATGACATGCCATGCATTGTGCCAATGAAGGGAGACATTTTATTTATCTGTTCATAAGTATATGATGCCATGTCCCCCAAACTCTTAAGGGCAATTCACTCTGGGGTTTATATGAGCTTATGGAGTCAATTCGAAGTGTCTTGTATCTCTGCTATGCCTGCAGTTCAGATTTTTCAACTTTCTGCCTAATAGTGGAAAACTGGTTTTGGAGATGGTTCAGCTATGTCAGTTCTCTATGTTAACTCATATAAACTCCAATGTTAATGTCCATTTATAATGTATTTATTACTTTGGATTTGTGACATCTCCTGCCCTAAAGCGGCCTTTTATTGCTACCAGTAAGAAAACTAAGATTTTCTCGTAATTAGAGGAAGTAGTGCTAGAAATTGTGTGGAATACATTTGGCAATAAAAGGAATTATTTTATTTTTCAATTGAAAACTAAGTAATTCGAGATAATGTGGTGTAAAATAATATTATTACCAATATATAATATATAAAGAATATGTTTATTAATTTATGTCTTCTGCCATGCTAAAGCGATATTTTTTGCTTGGAGTGTCAGAAGAAGACAATAAGAATTGTTACTGAATATAGGAAGCAATGCTGGAAAATGACATACCGTGCATTGTGCCAATAAAGGGAGCCATTTTATTCATGTGGTCATTAATTTATGATGACTGGGAATATGCCCCCAAACCCTTTAAATGTCTTTATTACTTTTGATTTATCCCTTCTGCCACATTAAAGTGACATTTTATTGCTACCAGTGCCAGTAAGAAAACAGTGTGAGTTACTCCTAAATATAGGAAGCAATTCTTAAAATTGCATGCCTGGAATTTTGCCAATAAAGGGTATCATTATTTATCAATTTGTAAACAATTGATTGATAATAATATGGTCTTAGAATATATTTACTTTAAATTTACGTCTTCTGCCACACTAAAGCAACATTTTGTTGCTGGGAGTGCCAGAAAGAAGACAATAGGAATTGCACCTGAATATAGGAAGCAGTGCTGGAAATGATATGCCATGCATTGTGCCAATGAAGGGAGACATTTTATTTATCTGTTCATATGTATATGATGGGTTTGAATATGGCCCCAACTCTTAGATGACATGCCATGACTCTTAGATGTTCATGTATTTGCTACTTTTGATTTATGTCTTCTGCCTCATTATCAAGTGGCATTTTATTGCTACCAGTGGCAGTAAGAAGACTGTGCCAGTTATTCCTAACTATAGGAAGCAGTTCTTAAAATTGCATACCTTGAATTTTGCCAATAAAACATATCATTTTATTATTCAGTTTGTAAACAATTGATTGATAATAATATGGTCTTAGAATATATTTGTTACTTTATAAATTTATGTCTTCTGCCACACTAAAGCAACATTTTGTTGCTGGGAGTGCCAGTAAGAAGACAATAGGAATTGCTCCTGAATATAGGAAGCAGTGCTGGAAATGACATGCCATGCATTGTGCCAATGAAGGGAGACATTTTATTTATCTGTTCATAAGTATATGATCCCTGGGAATATGTCCCCCAAACTCTTAGGGGCAATTCACTCTGGGGTTTATATGAGCTTATGGAGTCAATTCAAAGTGTCTTGTATCTGTGCTATGCCTGCAGTTCAGATTTTTAAACTTGCTGCCTAATAGCGGAAAACTGGTTTTGGAGATGGTTCAGCTATGTCAGCTGTCTACGTTAACTCGTATAAACTCCAATGTTAATGTCCCTTTACAATGTATTTATTACTTTGGATTTGTGACATCTCCTGCCCTAAAGCGGCATTTTATTGCTACCTCTAAGAAAACTAAGATTTTCTCGTAATTAGAGGAAGCAGTGCTAGAAATTGTTTGGAATACATTTGGCAATAAAAGGAATTATTTTATTTTTCAATTGAAAACTAAGTAATTCGAGATAATGTGGTGTAAAATAATATTATTACCAATATATAATATGTAAAGAATATGTTTATTAATTTATGTCTTCTGCCATGCTAAAGCGATATTTTTTGCTTGAAGTGTCAGAAGAAGACAATAAGAATTGTTACTGAATATAGGAAGCAATGCTGGAAAATGACATACCGTGCATTGTGCCAATAAAGGGAGACATTTTATTCATGTGGTCATTAATATATGATGACTGGGAATATGCCCCAAACTCTTTAAATGTATTTATTACTTTTGATTTATCCCTTCTGCCACATTAAAGTGACATTTTATTGCTACCACTGGCAGTAAGAAGACTGTGCCAGTTATTCCTAACTATAGGAAGCAGTTCTTAAAATTGCATGCCTTGAATTTTGCCAATAAAACAAATCATTTTATTATTCAGTTTGTAAACAATTGATTGATAATAATATGGTCTTAGAATATATTTGTTACTTTATAAATTTATGTCTTCTGCCACACTAAAGCAACATTTTGTTGCTGGGAGTGCCAATAAGAAGACAATAGGAATTGCTCCTGAATATAGGAAGCAGTGCTGGAAATGACATGCCATGCATTGTGCCAATGAAGGGAGACATTTTATTTATCTGTTCATAAGTATATGATGCCTGGGAATATGTCTCCCAAACTCTTAAGGGCAATTCACTCTGGGGTTTATATGAGCTTATGGAGTCAATTCGAAGTGTCTTGTATCTCTGCTATGACAGCAGTTCAGATTTTTAAACTTGCTGCCTAATAGCGGAAAACTGGTTTTGGAGATGGTTCAGCTATGTCAGCTGTCTACGTTAACTCGTATAAACTCCAATGTTAATGTCCCTTTATAATGTATTTATTACTTTGGATTTGTGACATCTGCCCTAAAGCGGCCTTTTATTGCTACCAGTAAGAAAACTAAGATTTTCTCGTAATTAGAGGAAGTAGTGCTAGAAATTGTGTGGAATACATTTGGCAATAAAAGGAATTATTTTATTTTTCAATTGAAAACTAAGTAATTTGAGATAATGTGGTGTAAAATAATATTATTACCAATATATAATATCTAAAGAATATGTTTATTAATTTATGTCTTCTGCCATGCTAAAGCGATATTTTTTGCTTGGAGTGTCAGAAGAAGACAATAAGAATTGTTACTGAATATAGGAAGCAATGCTGGAAAATGACATACCGTGCATTGTGCCAATAAAGGGAGACATTTTATTCATGTGGTCATTAATATATGATGACTGGGAATATGCCCCCAAACTCTTTAAATGTATTTATTACTTTTGATTTATCCCTTCTGCCACATTAAAGTGACATTTTATTGCTACCAGTGCCAGTAAGAAAACAGTGTGAGTTACTCCTAACTATAAGAAGCAGTTCTTAAAATTGCATGCCTGGAATTTTGCCAATAAAGGGTATCATTATTTATCAATTTGTAAACAATTGATTGATAATAATATGGTCTTAGAATATATTTACTTTAAATTTAAGTCTTCTGCCACACTAAAGCAACATTTTGTTGCTGGGAGTGCCAGAAAGAAGACAATAGGAATTGCTCCTGAATATAGGAAGCAGTGCTGGAAATGATATGCCATGCATTGTGCCAATGAAGGGAGATATTTTATTTATTGTTCATATGTATATGATGGGTTTGAATATGGCCCCAACTCTTAGATGACATGCCATGACTCTTAGATGTCATGTATTTGCTACTTTTGATTTATGTCTTCTGCCTCATTATAAAGTGGCATTTTATTGCTACCAGTGGAAGTAAGAAGACTGTGCCAGTTATTCCTAACTATAGGAAGCAGTTCTTAAAATTGCATACCTTGAATTTTTCCAATAAAACAAATCATTTTATTATTCAGTTTGTAAACAATTGATTGATAATCATATGGTCTTAGAATATATTTGTTACTTTATAAATTTATGTCTTCTGCCACACTAAAGCAACATTTTGTTGCTGGGAGTGCCAGTAAGAAGACAATAGGAATTGCTCCTGAATATAGGAAGCAGTGCTGGAAATGACATGCCATGCATTGTGCCAATGAAGGGAGACATTTTATTTATCTGTTCATAAGTATATGATCCCTGGGAATATGTCCCCCAAACTCTTAGGGGCAATTCACTCTGGGGTTTATATGAGCTTATGGAGTCAATTCAAAGTGTCTTGTATCTGTGCTATGCCTGCAGTTCAGATTTTTAAACTTGCTGCCTAATAGCGGAAAACTGGTTTTGGAGATGGTTCAGCTATGTCAGCTGTCTACGTTAACTCGTATAAACTCCAATGTTAATGTCCCTTTACAATGTATTTATTACTTTGGATTTGTGACATCTCCTGCCCTAAAGCGGCAATTTATTGCTACCTCTAAGAAAACTAAGATTTTCTCGTAATTAGAGGAAGCAGTGCTAGAAATTGTGTGGAATACATTTGGCAATAAAAGGAATTATTTTATTTTTCAATTGAAAACTAAGTAATTCGAGATAATGTGGTGTAAAATAATATTATTACCAATATATAATATATAAAGAATATGTTTATTAATTTATGTCTTCTGCCATGCTAAAGCGATATTTTTTGCTTGGAGTGTCAGAAGAAGACAATAAGAATTGTTACTGAATATAGGAAGCAATGCTGGAAAATGACATACCGTGCATTGTGCCAATAAAGGGAGCCATTTTATTCATGTGGTCATTAATTTATGATGACTGGGAATATGCCCCCAAACCCTTTAAATGTCTTTATTACTTTTGATTTATCCCTTCTGCCACATTAAAGTGACATTTTATTGCTACCAGTGCCAGTAAGAAAACAGTGTGAGTTACTCCTAAATATAGGAAGCAATTCTTAAAATTGCATGCCTGGAATTTTGCCAATAAAGGGTATCATTATTTATCAATTTGTAAACAATTGATTGATAATAATATGGTCTTAGAATATATTTACTTTAAATTTACGTCTTCTGCCACACTAAAGCAACATTTTGTTGCTGGGAGTGCCAGAAAGAAGACAATAGGAATTGCACCTGAATATAGGAAGCAGTGCTGGAAATGATATGCCATGCATTGTGCCAATGAAGGGAGACATTTTATTTATCTGTTCATATGTATATGATGGGTTTGAATATGGCCCCAACTCTTAGATGACATGCCATGACTCTTAGATGTTCATGTATTTGCTACTTTTGATTTATGTCTTCTGCCTCATTATCAAGTGGCATTTTATTGCTACCAGTGGCAGTAAGAAGACTGTGCCAGTTATTCCTAACTATAGGAAGCAGTTCTTAAAATTGCATACCTTGAATTTTGCCAATAAAACATATCATTTTATTATTCAGTTTGTAAACAATTGATTGATAATAATATGGTCTTAGAATATATTTGTTACTTTATAAATTTATGTCTTCTGCCACACTAAAGCAACATTTTGTTGCTGGGAGTGCCAGTAAGAAGACAATAGGAATTGCTCCTGAATATAGGAAGCAGTGCTGGAAATGACATGCCATGCATTGTGCCAATGAAGGGAGACATTTTATTTATCTGTTCATAAGTATATGATCCCTGGGAATATGTCCCCCAAACTCTTAGGGGCAATTCACTCTGGGGTTTATATGAGCTTATGGAGTCAATTCAAAGTGTCTTGTATCTGTGCTATGCCTGCAGTTCAGATTTTTAAACTTGCTGCCTAATAGCGGAAAACTGGTTTTGGAGATGGTTCAGCTATGTCAGCTGTCTACGTTAACTCGTATAAACTCCAATGTTAATGTCCCTTTACAATGTATTTATTACTTTGGATTTGTGACATCTCCTGCCCTAAAGCGGCATTTTATTGCTACCTCTAAGAAAACTAAGATTTTCTCGTAATTAGAGGAAGCAGTGCTAGAAATTGTTTGGAATACATTTGGCAATAAAAGGAATTATTTTATTTTTCAATTGAAAACTAAGTAATTCGAGATAATGTGGTGTAAAATAATATTATTACCAATATATAATATGTAAAGAATATGTTTATTAATTTATGTCTTCTGCCATGCTAAAGCGATATTTTTTGCTTGAAGTGTCAGAAGAAGACAATAAGAATTGTTACTGAATATAGGAAGCAATGCTGGAAAATGACATACCGTGCATTGTGCCAATAAAGGGAGACATTTTATTCATGTGGTCATTAATATATGATGACTGGGAATATGCCCCAAACTCTTTAAATGTATTTATTACTTTTGATTTATCCCTTCTGCCACATTAAAGTGACATTTTATTGCTACCACTGGCAGTAAGAAGACTGTGCCAGTTATTCCTAACTATAGGAAGCAGTTCTTAAAATTGCATGCCTTGAATTTTGCCAATAAAACAAATCATTTTATTATTCAGTTTGTAAACAATTGATTGATAATAATATGGTCTTAGAATATATTTGTTACTTTATAAATTTATGTCTTCTGCCACACTAAAGCAACATTTTGTTGCTGGGAGTGCCAATAAGAAGACAATAGGAATTGCTCCTGAATATAGGAAGCAGTGCTGGAAATGACATGCCATGCATTGTGCCAATGAAGGGAGACATTTTATTTATCTGTTCATAAGTATATGATGCCTGGGAATATGTCTCCCAAACTCTTAAGGGCAATTCACTCTGGGGTTTATATGAGCTTATGGAGTCAATTCGAAGTGTCTTGTATCTCTGCTATGACAGCAGTTCAGATTTTTAAACTTGCTGCCTAATAGCGGAAAACTGGTTTTGGAGATGGTTCAGCTATGTCAGCTGTCTACGTTAACTCGTATAAACTCCAATGTTAATGTCCCTTTATAATGTATTTATTACTTTGGATTTGTGACATCTGCCCTAAAGCGGCCTTTTATTGCTACCAGTAAGAAAACTAAGATTTTCTCGTAATTAGAGGAAGTAGTGCTAGAAATTGTGTGGAATACATTTGGCAATAAAAGGAATTATTTTATTTTTCAATTGAAAACTAAGTAATTTGAGATAATGTGGTGTAAAATAATATTATTACCAATATATAATATCTAAAGAATATGTTTATTAATTTATGTCTTCTGCCATGCTAAAGCGATATTTTTTGCTTGGAGTGTCAGAAGAAGACAATAAGAATTGTTACTGAATATAGGAAGCAATGCTGGAAAATGACATACCGTGCATTGTGCCAATAAAGGGAGACATTTTATTCATGTGGTCATTAATATATGATGACTGGGAATATGCCCCCAAACTCTTTAAATGTATTTATTACTTTTGATTTATCCCTTCTGCCACATTAAAGTGACATTTTATTGCTACCAGTGCCAGTAAGAAAACAGTGTGAGTTACTCCTAACTATAAGAAGCAGTTCTTAAAATTGCATGCCTGGAATTTTGCCAATAAAGGGTATCATTATTTATCAATTTGTAAACAATTGATTGATAATAATATGGTCTTAGAATATATTTACTTTAAATTTAAGTCTTCTGCCACACTAAAGCAACATTTTGTTGCTGGGAGTGCCAGAAAGAAGACAATAGGAATTGCTCCTGAATATAGGAAGCAGTGCTGGAAATGATATGCCATGCATTGTGCCAATGAAGGGAGATATTTTATTTATTGTTCATATGTATATGATGGGTTTGAATATGGCCCCAACTCTTAGATGACATGCCATGACTCTTAGATGTCATGTATTTGCTACTTTTGATTTATGTCTTCTGCCTCATTATAAAGTGGCATTTTATTGCTACCAGTGGAAGTAAGAAGACTGTGCCAGTTATTCCTAACTATAGGAAGCAGTTCTTAAAATTGCATACCTTGAATTTTTCCAATAAAACAAATCATTTTATTATTCAGTTTGTAAACAATTGATTGATAATCATATGGTCTTAGAATATATTTGTTACTTTATAAATTTATGTCTTCTGCCACACTAAAGCAACATTTTGTTGCTGGGAGTGCCAGTAAGAAGACAATAGGAATTGCTCCTGAATATAGGAAGCAGTGCTGGAAATGACATGCCATGCATTGTGCCAATGAAGGGAGACATTTTATTTACCTGTTCATAAGTATATGATCCCTGGGAATATGTCCCCCAAACTCTTAGGGGCAATTCACTCTGGGGTTTGTATGAGCTTATGGAGTCAATTCAAAGTGTCTTGTATCTGTGCTATGCCTGCAGTTCAGATTTTTAAACTTGCTGCCTAATAGCGGAAAACTGGTTTTGGAGATGGTTCAGCTATGTCAGCTGTCTACGTTAACTCGTATAAACTCCAATGTTAATGTCCCTTTACAATGTATTTATTACTTTGGATTTGTGACATCTCCTGCCCTAAAGCGGCATTTTATTGCTACCACTAAGAAAACTAAGATTTTCTCGTAATTAGAGGAAGCAGTGCTAGAAATTGTGTGGAATACATTTGGCAATAAAAGGAATTATTTTATTTTTCAATTGAAAACTAAGTAATTCGAGATAATGTGGTGTAAAATAATATTATTACCAATATATAATATGTAAAGAATATGTTTATTAATTTATGCCTTCTGCCATGCTAAAGCGATATTTTTTGCTTGGAGTGTCAGAAGAAGACAATAAGAATTGTCACTGAATATAGGAAGCAATGCTGGAAAATGACATACCGTGCATTGTGCCAATAAAGGGAGACATTTTATTCATGTGGTCATTAATATATGATGACTGGGAATATGCCTCAAACTCTTTAAATGTATTTATTACTTTTGATTTATCCCTTCTGCCACATTAAAGTGACATTTTATTGCTACCACTGGCAGTAAGAAGACTGTGCCAGTTATTCCTAACTATAGGAAGCAGTTCTTAAAATTGCATGCCTTGAATTTTGCCAATAAAACAAATCATTTTATTATTCAGTTTGTAAACAATTAATTGATAATAATATGGTCTTAGAATATATTTGTTACTTTATAAATTTATGTCTTCTGCCACACTAAAGCAACATTTTGTTGCTGGGAGTGCCAATAAGAAGACAATAGGAATTGCTCCTGAATATAGGAAGCAGTGCTGGAAATGACATGCCATGCATTGTGCCAATGAAGGGAGACATTTTATTTATCTGTTCATAAGTATATGATGCCTGGGAATATGTCTCCCAAACTCTTAAGGGCAATTCACTCTGGGGTTTATATGAGCTTATGGAGTCAATTCGAAGTGTCTTGTATCTCTGCTATGACAGCAGTTCAGATTTTTAAACTTGCTGCCTAATAGCGGAAAACTGGTTTTGGAGATGGTTCAGCTATGTCAGCTGTCTACGTTAACTCGTATAAACTCCAATGTTAATGTCCCTTTATAATGTATTTATTACTTTGGATTTGTGACATCTGCCCTAAAGCGGCCTTTTATTGCTACCAGTAAGAAAACTAAGATTTTCTCGTAATTAGAGGAAGTAGTGCTAGAAATTGTGTGGAATACATTTGGCAATAAAAGGAATTATTTTATTTTTCAATTGAAAACTAAGTAATTTGAGATAATGTGGTGTAAAATAATATTATTACCAATATATAATATCTAAAGAATATGTTTATTAATTTATGTCTTCTGCCATGCTAAAGCGATATTTTTTGCTTGGAGTGTCAGAAGAAGACAATAAGAATTGTTACTGAATATAGGAAGCAATGCTGGAAAATGACATACCGTGCATTGTGCCAATAAAGGGAGACATTTTATTCATGTGGTCATTAATATATGATGACTGGGAATATGCCCCCAAACTCTTTAAATGTATTTATTACTTTTGATTTATCCCTTCTGCCACATTAAAGTGACATTTTATTGCTACCAGTGCCAGTAAGAAAACAGTGTGAGTTACTCCTAACTATAAGAAGCAGTTCTTAAAATTGCATGCCTGGAATTTTGCCAATAAAGGGTATCATTATTTATCAATTTGTAAACAATTGATTGATAATAATATGGTCTTAGAATATATTTACTTTAAATTTAAGTCTTCTGCCACACTAAAGCAACATTTTGTTGCTGGGAGTGCCAGAAAGAAGACAATAGGAATTGCTCCTGAATATAGGAAGCAGTGCTGGAAATGATATGCCATGCATTGTGCCAATGAAGGGAGACATTTTATTTATTGTTCATATGTATATGATGGGTTTGAATATGGCCCCAACTCTTAGATGACATGCCATGACTCTTAGATGTCATGTATTTGCTACTTTTGATTTATGTCTTCTGCCTCATTATAAAGTGGCATTTTATTGCTACCAGTGGAAGTAAGAAGACTGTGCCAGTTATTCCTAACTATAGGAAGCAGTTCTTAAAATTGCATACCTTGAATTTTGCCAATAAAACAAATCATTTTATTATTCAGTTTGTAAACAATTGATTGATAATAATATGGTCTTAGAATATATTTGTTACTTTATAAATTTATGTCTTCTGCCACACTAAAGCAACATTTTGTTGCTGGGAGTGCCAATAAGAAGACAATAGGAATTGCTCCTGAATATAGGAAGCAGTGCTGGAAATGACATGCCATGCATTGTGCCAATGAAGGGAGACATTTTATTTATCTGTTCATAAGTATATGATGCCTGGGAATATGTCTCCCAAACTCTTAAGGGCAATTCACTCTGGGGTTTATATGAGCTTATGGAGTCAATTCGAAGTGTCTTGTATCTCTGCTATGACAGCAGTTCAGATTTTTAAACTTGCTGCCTAATAGTGGAAAACTGGTTTTGGAGATGGTTCAGCTATGTCAGCTCTCTACGTTAACTCGTATAAACTCCAATCTTAATGTCCCTTTATAATGTATTTATTACTTTGGATTTGTGACATCTCCTGCCCTAAAGCGGCCTTTTATTGCTACCAGTAAGAAAACTAAGATTTTCTCGTAATTAGAGGAAGTAGTGCTAGAAATTGTGTGGAATACATTTGGCAATAAAAGGAATTATTTTATTTTTCAATTGAAAACTAAGTAATTTGAGATAATGTGGTGTAAAATAATATTATTACCAATATATAATATATAATGAATATGTTTATTAATTTATGTCTTCTGCCATGCTAAAGCGATATTTTTTGCTTGGAGTGTCAGAAGAAGACAATAAGAATTGTTACTGAATATAGGAAGCAATGCTGGAAAATGACATACCGTGCATTGTGCCAATAAAGGGAGACATTTTATTCATGTGGTCATTAATATATGATGACTGGGAATATGCCCCCAAACTCTTTAAATGTATTTATTACTTTTGATTTATCCCTTCTGCCACATTAAAGTGACATTTTATTGCTACCAGTGCCAGTAAGAAAACAGTGTGAGTTACTCCTAACTATAAGAAGCAGTTCTTAAAATTGCATGCCTGGAATTTTGCCAATAAAGGGTATCATTATTTATCAATTTGTAAACAATTGATTGATAATAATATGGTCTTAGAATATATTTACTTTAAATTTAAGTCTTCTGCCACACTAAAGCAACATTTTGTTGCTGGGAGTGCCAGAAAGAAGACAATAGGAATTGCTCCTGAATATAGGAAGCAGTGCTGGAAATGATATGCCATGCATTGTGCCAATGAAGGGAGACATTTTATTTATTGTTCATATGTATATGATGGGTTTGAATATGGCCCCAACTCTTAGATGACATGCCATGACTCTTAGATGTCATGTATTTGCTACTTTTGATTTATGTCTTCTGCCTCATTATAAAGTGGCATTTTATTGCTACCAGTGGAAGTAAGAAGACTGTGCCAGTTATTCCTAACTATAGGAAGCAGTTCTTAAAATTGCATACCTTGAATTTTGCCAATAAAACAAATCATTTTATTATTCAGTTTGTAAACAATTGATTGATAATCATATGGTCTTAGAATATATTTGTTACTTTATAAATTTATGTCTTCTGCCACACTAAAGCAACATTTTGTTGCTGGGAGTGCCTGAAAGAAGACAATAGGAATTGCTCCTGAATATAGGAAGCAGTGCTGGAAATGACATGCCATGCATTGTGCCAATGAAGGGAGACATTTTATTTATCTGTTCATAAGTTTATGATGCCTGAGAATATGTCCCCCAAACTCTTAAGGGCAATTCACTCTGGGGTTTATATGAGCTTATGGAGTCAATTCGAAGTGTCTTGTATCTCTGCTATGCCTGCAGTTCAGATTTTTCAACTTGCTGCCTAATAGTGGAAAACTGGTTTTGGAGATGGTTCAGCTATGTCAGCTCTCTACGTTAACTCGTATAAACTCCAATGTTAATGTCCCTTTACTATGTATTTATTACTTTGGATTTCTGACATCTCCTGCCCTAAAGCGGCATTTTATTGCTACCACTAAGAAAACTAAGATTTTCTCGTAATTAGAGGAAGCAGTGCTAGAAATTGTGTGGAATACATTTGGCAATAAAAGGAATTATTTTATTTTTCAATTGAAAACTAAGTAATTCGAGATAATGTGGTGTAAAATAATATTATTACCAATATATAATATGTAAAGAATATGTTTATTAATTTATGTCTTTGCCATGCTAAAGCGATATTTTTTGCTTGGAGTGTCAGAAGAAGACAATAAGAATTGTTACTGAATATAGGAAGCAATGCTGGAAAATGACATACGGTGCATTGTGCCAATGAAGGGAGACATTTTTTTCATGTGGGCATTAATATATGATGACTGGGAATATGCCCCCAAACTCTTAAAATGTATTTATTACTTTTCAAAATGTAAACAATTGATTGATAATAATATGGTCTTAGAATATATTTATTACTCTAAATTTATGTCTTCTGCCACACTAAAGCAACATTTTGTTGGTGGGAGTGCCAGAAAAAAGACCATAGGATTTGCTCTTGAATATAGGAAGCAGTGCTGGAAATGACATGCCATGCATTGTGCCAATGAAGGGAGACATTTTATTTATCTGTTCATAAGTATATGATGCCATGTCCCCCAAACTCTTAAGGGCAATTCACTCTGGGGTTTATATGAGCTTATGGAGTCAATTCGAAGTGTCTTGTATCTCTGCTATGCCTGCAGTTCAGATTTTTCAACTTGCTGCCTAATAGTGGAAAACTGGTTTTGGAGATGGTTCAGCTATGTCAGCTCTCTACGTTAACTTTTATAAACTCCAATCTTAATGTCCCTTTATAATGTATTTATTACTTTGGATTTGTGACATCTCCTGCCCTAAAGCGGCCTTTTATTGCTACCAGTAAGAAAACTAAGATTTTCTCGTAATTAGAGGAAGTAGTGCTAGAAATTGTGTGGAATACATTTGGCAATAAAAGGAATTATTTTATTTTTCAATTGAAAACTAAGTAATTTGAGATAATGTGGTGTAAAATAATATTATTACCAATATATAATATATAAAGAATATGTTTATTAATTTATGTCTTCTGCCATGCTAAAGCGATATTTTTTGCTTGGAGTGTCAGAAGAAGACAATAAGAATTGTTACTGAATATAGGAAGCAATGCTGGAAAATGACATACCGCGCATTGTGCCAATAAAGGGAGACATTTTATTCATGTGGTCATTAATATATGATGACTGGGAATATGCCCCAAACTCTTTAAATGTATTTATTACTTTTGATTTATCCCTTCTGCCACATTAAAGTGACATTTTATTGCTACCACTGGCAGTAAGAAGACTGTGCCAGTTATTCCTAACTATAGGAAGCAGTTCTTAAAATTGCATACCTTGAATTTTGCCAATAAAACAAATCATTTTATTATTCAGTTTGTAAACAATTGATTGATAATAATATGGTCTTAGAATATATTTGTTACTTTATAAATTTATGTCTTCTGCCACACTAAAGCAACATTTTGTTGCTGGGAGTGCCAATAAGAAGACAATAGGAATTGCTCCTGAATATAGGAAGCAGTGCTGGAAATGACATGCCATGCATTGTGCCAATGAAGGGAGACATTTTATTTATCTGTTCATAAGTATATGATGCCTGGGAATATGTCTCCCAAACTCTTAAGGGCAATTCACTCTGGGGTTTATATGAGCTTATGGAGTCAATTCGAAGTGTCTTGTATCTCTGCTATGACAGCAGTTCAGATTTTTAAACTTGCTGCCTAATAGTGGAAAACTGGTTTTGGAGATGGTTCAGCTATGTCAGCTCTCTACGTTAACTCGTATAAACTCCAATCTTAATGTCCCTTTATAATGTATTTATTACTTTGGATTTGTGACATCTCCTGCCCTAAAGCGGCCTTTTATTGCTACCAGTAAGAAAACTAAGATTTTCTCGTAATTAGAGGAAGTAGTGCTAGAAATTGTGTGGAATACATTTGGCAATAAAAGGAATTATTTTATTTTTCAATTGAAAACTAAGTAATTTGAGATAATGTGGTGTAAAATAATATTATTACCAATATATAATATATAATGAATATGTTTATTAATTTATGTCTTCTGCCATGCTAAAGCGATATTTTTTGCTTGGAGTGTCAGAAGAAGACAATAAGAATTGTTACTGAATATAGGAAGCAATGCTGGAAAATGACATACCGTGCATTGTGCCAATAAAGGGAGACATTTTATTCATGTGGTCATTAATATATGATGACTGGGAATATGCCCCCAAACTCTTTAAATGTATTTATTACTTTTGATTTATCCCTTCTGCCACATTAAAGTGACATTTTATTGCTACCAGTGCCAGTAAGAAAACAGTGTGAGTTACTCCTAACTATAAGAAGCAGTTCTTAAAATTGCATGCCTGGAATTTTGCCAATAAAGGGTATCATTATTTATCAATTTGTAAACAATTGATTGATAATAATATGGTCTTAGAATATATTTACTTTAAATTTAAGTCTTCTGCCACACTAAAGCAACATTTTGTTGCTGGGAGTGCCAGAAAGAAGACAATAGGAATTGCTCCTGAATATAGGAAGCAGTGCTGGAAATGATATGCCATGCATTGTGCCAATGAAGGGAGACATTTTATTTATTGTTCATATGTATATGATGGGTTTGAATATGGCCCCAACTCTTAGATGACATGCCATGACTCTTAGATGTCATGTATTTGCTACTTTTGATTTATGTCTTCTGCCTCATTATAAAGTGGCATTTTATTGCTACCAGTGGAAGTAAGAAGACTGTGCCAGTTATTCCTAACTATAGGAAGCAGTTCTTAAAATTGCATACCTTGAATTTTTCCAATAAAACAAATCATTTTATTATTCAGTTTGTAAACAATTGATTGATAATCATATGGTCTTAGAATATATTTGTTACTTTATAAATTTATGTCTTCTGCCACACTAAAGCAACATTTTGTTGCTGGGAGTGCCAATAAGAAGACAATAGGAATTGCTCCTGAATATAGGAAGCAGTGCTGGAAATGACATGCCATGCATTGTGCCAATGAAGGGAGACATTTTATTTATCTGTTCATAAGTATATTATGCCTGTGAATATGTCCCCCAAACTCTTAAGGGCAATTCACTATGGGGTTTATATGAGCTTATGGAGTCAATTCGAAGTGTCTTGTATCTCTGCTATGACAGCAGTTCAGATTTTTAAACTTGCTGCCTAATAGTGGAAAACTGGTTTTGGACATGGTTCAGCTATGTTAGCTGTCTACGTTAACTCGTATAAACTGCAATGTTAATGTCCATTTATAATGTATTTATTACTTTGGATTTGTGACATCTCCTGCCCTAAAGCGGCATTTTATTGCTACCACTATGAAAACTAAGATTGATGCCTAAGATGATGAAAACTAAGATGACATGCCATGCATTGTGCCAATGAAGGGAGACATTTTATTTATGTGGTCATTAATATATGATGCCTGGGAATGTGCCCACAAACTCTTAGAATGTATTTAGTATTTCTGATTTATGCCTTCTGCCACATTAAAGTGACATTTTATTGTTACCAGTGCCAAAAAGAAAACTGTATGAGTTACTCCTAATCATAGGAAGCAGTTCTTAAAATTGCCTGCCTTGAATTTTGCCTATTTATCAATTTGTAAAGAATTTTTAATAATAATATGGTGTTAGAATATATTTATTACTCTAAATTTATGTCTTTTGCCACACTAAAGCAACATTTTGTTGCTGGGAGTGCCAGAAAGAAGACAATAGGAATTGCTCCTGAAAATAGGAAGCTGTGCTGGAAATGACGTGCCATGCATTGTGCCAATGAAGGGAGACATTTTATTTATCTGTTCATAAGTATATGATGCCTGGGAATATGTCCCCCAAACTCTTAAGGGCAATTCACTCTGGGGTTTATATGAGCTTATGGAGTCAATTTGAAGTGTCTTGTATCTCTGCTATACCTGCAGTTCAGATTTTTCAACTTGCTGCCTAATAGTGGAAAACTGGTTTTGGAGATGGTTTAGCTATGTCAGCTCTCTACGTTAACTCGTATAAACTCCAATCTTAATGTCCCTTTATAATGTATTTATTACTTTGGATTTGTGACATCTCCTGCCCTAAAGCGGCCTTTTATTGCTACCAGTAAGAAAACTAAGATTTTCTCGTAATTAGAGGAAGGAGTGCTACAAATTGTGTGGAATACATTTGGCAATAAAAGGAATTATTTTATTTTTCAATTGAAAACTAAGTAATTCGATATAATGTGGTGTAAAATAATATTATTACCAATATATAATATATAAAGAATATGTTTATTAATTTATGTCTTCTGCCATGCTAAAGCAATATTTTTTGCTTGGAGTGTCAGAAGAAGACAATAAGAATTGTTACAGAATATAGGAAGCAATGCTGGAAAATGACATACCGTGCATTGTGCCAATAAAGGGAGACATTTTATTCATGTGGTCATTAATATATGATGACTGGAAATATGCCCCCAAACTCTTAAAATGTATTTATTACTTTTCAAAATGTAAACAATTGATTGATAATAATATGGTCTTAGAATATATTTATTACTTTAAATTTATGTCTTCTGCCACACTAAAGCAACATTTTGTTGGTGGGAGTGCCAGAAAGAAGACAATAAGAATTGCTCCTGAATATAGGAAGCAATGCTGGAAAATGACATACCGTACATTGTGCCAATGAAGGGAGACATTTTATTTATGTGGTCATTAATATATGATGGCTGGGGAATGTGCCCACAAACTCTTAGAATGTATTTAGTCATTCTGATTTATGCCTTCTGCCACATTAAAGTGACAATTTATTGTTACCAGTGCCAAAAAGAAAACTGTATGAGTTACTCCTAATTATAGGAAGCAGTTCTTAAAATTGCCTGCCTTGAATTTTGCCAATGAAAGGAATCATTATTATTTATCAATTTGTAAAGAATTTTTAATAATAATATGATGTTAGAATATAGTTATTACTCTAAATTTATGTCTTCTGCCACACTAAAGCAACATTTTGTTGCTGGGAGTGCCAGAAAGAAGACAATAGGAATTGCTCCTGAATATAGGAAGCAGTGCTGGAAATGACATGCATGCATTGTGCCAATGAAGGGAGACATTTTATTTATCTGTTCATATGTATATGATGGCTTTGAATATGGCCCCAACTCTTAGAATGTATTTGCTACTTTTGATTTATGTCTTCTGCCTCATTATAAAGTGACATTTTATTGCTACCAGTGGCGGTAAGAAGACTGTGCCAGTTATTCCTAACTATAGGAAGCAGTTCTTAAAATTGCATACCTTGAATTTTGCCAATAAAACAAATCATTTTATTATTCAGTTTGTAAACAATTGATTGATAATAATATGGTCTTAGAATATATTTGTTACTTTAAGTTTATGTCTTCTGCCACACTAAAGCGACATTTTGTTAGTGGGAGTGCCAGAAAGAAGACAATAAGAATTGCTCCTGAATATAGGAAGCAATGCTGGAAAATGACATACCGTGCATTGTGCCAATGAAGGGAGACATTTCATTTATGTGGTCATTAATATATGATGCCTGGGAATGTGCCCACAAACTCTTAAAATGTATTTAGTATTTCTGATTTATGCCTTCTGCCACATTAAAGTGACATTTTATTGTTACCAGTACCAAAAAGAAAACTGTATGAGTTACTCCTAATCATAGGAAGCAGTTCTTAAAATTGCCTGCCTTGAATTTTGCCAATAAAAGGAATCATTATTATTTATCAATTTGTAAAGAATTTTTAATAATAATATGGTGTTAGAATATATTTATTACTCTAAATTTATGTCTTCTGCCACATTAAAGCAACATTTTGTTGCTGGGAGTGCCAGAAAGAAGACAATAGGGATTGCTCCTGAATATAGGAAGCAGTGCTGGAAATGACATGCCATGCATTGTGCCAATGAAGGAAGACAATTTAATTATTGTTCATACGTATATAATGGCTGGAAATGTGCCCTCAAACTCTTTGGATGTGTGTATATCGTTTGTTGTGTTGCCACATTAAAGCGACATTTTGTTGCTACCAGTGCCAGTAATAAAGTGATAATTGTTTCTCATAATTACTGGAAGCATTGCTAGAAATTGCATGGAATTCATTTGGCAATAAAGGGAATTATTTTATTTACCAAATCCTAATTAAGCGATTGGTAATAATATGGTTCGAAAGTAAAAATATATTACTTTGTCTTTTGTTGCTGCGAGCTGCAGAAAAGCACAATAGGAATTGCTGCTGAATATAGGAAGCAGTGTATAAATGACATTCCATGAATTGTGCCATTGAAGGGAGACATTTTATTTATCTGTTCATATGTATATGATGGCTTGGAATATGGCCCCAAAACTAATTAGAATGTATTTACTTTTGATTTATGTCTTTTCCCGCATTAAAGTGACATTTTATTGCTACCAGTGCCAGTAATAAAACTGTGAGAGTTACTCCTAACTATGGGAAGCATTTCTTAAAATTGCATGCCTGGAATTTTGCCAATAAAGGGATTCATTTTATTTCTGAATTATAAACAGTGGATTGATTATAATATGGTCTTAGAATATATTTGTTACTTTAAATTTATGTCTTCTGCCACACTAAAGCAACACTTTATTGCTGGGAGTGCCAGAAAGAAGACAATATTCCTGGGGTATTTATAGGATTCCTTGCCAGTGTGGTTTAATTTACATTGGCCAAACTAAGAGAGCCTTAAAATTTCGTGTCAAGGAACATGAGGCATATGTTAGAAAAAAGGAAACACAGAAGTCTTCTGTTGCTCAACATTGTTGGTCCGAAAACCACACTTTGTTTTTCTGCTGCTAAAATTATTCAAAAAACATCTTCCATTGGAGAACTGGATTTTCTAGAGGCATTTCACATTCATAAAAATCTCTCTGTTCTAGTTAACGATCCTAATTCCAATCCAAATTTGCCTTCGGCCTTTAAAGAAATTATGTTTTAGTTCTGGTTTTACCAACAGATGGTGCCACTTGCTTATTCTTGTCCAGGCTTTCTTATCTTATCTAATCATTATTTCCTATCTTGTTCATTTGCGGTTTTGCAGCTGAAGATGGTGGTTCGATAAAACCATCGAAACTAGTCCTGAAAATTTTGTAAATATAACGCTGATTTTTGTTGTTTGACTTCTGAATTAGTCTTGGAAATATGTTTGTTAATTTTATGTCTTCTGCTGCACTAAAGCGACATTTTGCTGCTGTGAGTTCCAGAAAGTGGACAATAGGAATTGCTGCTGAATATAGGAGGCAGTGCCGTAAATGACGTTCCATGCATTGTAGCAATGAAAGGAGACATTTTATTTATCTCTTCATAAGTAAAGAATGCCTGGGAATATGGCTCCAAACTCTTTAAATGTATTTGTTACTTTTGATTTTTGTCTTGTGCCACATTGAAGTGACATTTTGTTGCTACCAGTTCCAATAAGAAAACTTTACGAGTGTCCCGTAGTTAAAGGAAGCAGTGCTGGAAATTGCATGGCATGCACTGGGCTGTAAAAGGAATTATTTTATTTATGA
Organism: Stegodyphus dumicola; assembly: GCF_044657685.1. Classification (NCBI taxonomy): domain Eukaryota; kingdom Metazoa; phylum Arthropoda; class Arachnida; order Araneae; family Eresidae; genus Stegodyphus; species Stegodyphus dumicola. The sequence continues at coordinate 80,265,246 of NC_140768.1, read as the reverse complement.
ATTCAAAGTTTAGTGATTGGTAATAATAGGGTCCTAAACTTAGAATTTATTTGTGTCTTCTGCCCCACTAAAGTGACATTTTGTTGCTGCGTGTTCCAGTAAGACGACAATAGAAATTTCTCCTGAGTAAAGGAAGCGGTGCTGCGAATGATATACCATGGATTGTGCCAATGAAGGGAGATATTTTATTTATCTGTTTATAAGTATATGATGACTGGAATATGGCTCCAAACTCTTAGAATGTATTTATTGCTTTTGATTTATGTCTTCTATTAGACTTAAGTGACATTTTGTTGCCTTCAGTGCCAGCAAGAAGACAATAGGATTTGCTACTTAATATATTAAGCAGTGCTGGAAATAATATACCATGTATTGTTCCTATATGGGGAGACATTTTATTTCATTGTTCATACATAAATAATGACTGATAATATGACTCCAAACTCTTGGATTGTTATTATAACTGTTGATTTATGTTTTTTGCTGTACTAAAGCGACATTTTGTTGCTGCCAGTGCCATTAAGAAGACGGTAGGAATTGCTCCTTAATATAAGATGCAGTGCTCGAAATGACACGCTATGTATGGGCAATGAAGGGAGTCATTATATTTTTCTGTTATTTGTTAAATAATGACTTATTGTATGTCTCTTAGAATATGTTTAGTACTTTTGATTTATGTGTTCTTCCACATGAAAGTGATATTTTTGTTGCTGCCAAAGAAACAGTGTTTGAAAATGTGTGCCATGTATTGTGCCTACAGAGGAAGACATTTTTTTTTTATCTGGTTATAAATAAATAATTACTGACTAATTGTAATATGTTTGTTAGTTTTGATTTATCCTTCTTCTGCCACTCTAAAGCAACTTTATTTTCCCAGTGTCAGGAAGAGAAGTGTATGATTTCGTTCTAATTATAGGAAACAGTGCTAGAAATCACATGCCATGCATTTTGCTAGTAAAAGGAGACTTATTATTTATCAATTTGTGATTAAGTAATTGTAATAAGTATGGCCTTAACCCTTAGAATGTATTTGTTACTTTTAATTTATATATATTCTGGCACACTAAAGAAATGCTTTGTTGCTGCCACTGCCAGTCTGAAGACAATATGAAGTGCTGCTGAATAAGAAAACTGTACTGGAGATGGTATGCCATGCATTGTGGGAATGAAGAGGGATATTTATCCTTTCATAAATAACTAGTAATATGTGTCCTTGAATGTGTTATAGATAATTTAATCTGTTTTTTTTTTTTTGAGAGGTAACATTTTGTTTTATGTGTAAGCAACAGGTTGTTACCTAGGTAATATTTTATTGTTAGTGCCATTAAGAAAAGTGTAAGATTTGCTTCTAAATCTAGTGCAGAGTTACCAACTCTCCAGATTTAGGTGGGAGACTCCCGATTTTCGACCCTCTCCTGCCAACCCGATTCACAATATATTTCTCCCGACTTTTTCTTATTCTTAAAATTTTTCACGATTTTTATGGAACTTGGCTTAATACTTTCTTATATAAACAAAAATAAAATAATAATAATAATAATAATAAAAGATTTTGGATGTCTGAAAGCAGTTGAATTTTCTCTAGATTATATTTAAAACAAAACCTTGCAAATTAGATAACTTCTGCTTTGTGAGTGAGAGAATATACGTATCCAGAAACATCGTTCTCCAGTTCTCCAATGGGTATCGAGCTCCACTGCGTGTCATCTGGCATATATTAGCCAATGAGGACAAAGCAAGCTGTTATTTGGATGTTCTTAAGTTATTTCGTTCATTTTGTTCTGAGTTGTGTGAGTACACATGCCTTCGAGATATAGTTTTAGAAATTATAATCTTTTGTTATGTCTGTGAGAAAGGTGAAATACTCATGTACATTTCAAAAATCGTACACAGTTGACTTTCCTTCCATTATTTCCTCAAGGAAATGTAATAAATTTGAGATGTGTACCGCCTATCGTTACGATTTTTCGATTTTGCATGGTGGAAGGGCGGATGTTCTCAAACATGTGCGTACACAAAAACACAAGGACAACATGAGTTGTTTTTGAGGGGGGAATGGAAAATTAAATTTTTCTTTGAAAACAGAGGGCCAAAAGGTTATTAATGCAGAATGTCTGTTCTCTGCCTTTTTACTTGAGCACTACCTGCCACTGAATGCATAGGATCACACTGCAGCTTTATTTAGAAAAATGTTTCCCGATCGTGAAATCGCTAAGAAATACTCAAGTGTAAGAACCAAAACAGGTGCAATTGTTAAAGAAATGGGTTTGAAAAATAAATCTTGAGTTATTGATTGCATTAAAACAACTCCGTTCTGCCTCTCTACGGATGGAAGCAATAATACTGATTCATAACTGTATCCAATTGTTGCTTCTTTTTTTAATCTAGTTTTCAGAAATTGAGTGCAGTTTATTTTCTGTTCCCACTTTAGAAGGACATTTGACAGGCTTTAATATAGCACAGCTAATTATTAAAACTTGATAGTGCACCAGTATTGGTAGGCTTGCAGGCATCTTAAGAAAGGAAAATTCAGATTTGCAGATTATGAGGTGCACCTGTCACCTCTTAGATTTAGCAGCTGAAAAAGGGGTAGCTTCTTTACCAATAAGTGTGGATGAACACATTGTTGATATTTATTATTATCTTGAAAGGAGTTCTAAAAGGAAGGAAAAATTGAAACAGTTCCAAAAGCTGCATAATAGCAGTTTACAATTAGAAAACTTGAATGAATTTATAAAATCAGCTAGGATTGATACCCAGTGGAGTTTAATTGGAAAACTGAGAGGTGCTGATGGAATTTTAAAATATAGTGAACTGTCTAGAATTATGTTGGCCATCTTGACAGTTCCCCATAGTAATGCGGAGTGTGAGAGGATTTTCAGTGTTGTTGCAAAAACGAGGACTAAATTTAGATCTAATATTAACGATGACACATTAGAAAAACTTTTATTAGTGAAAGCAGGCCTACATGGCAATTGCTATGAACAAAATTAGGAAGTTTCTTAAAGAAAGCAAAATCTGCCACTGTTTATAACATTTGTACGAAAACTGATTAAAGTGTCTTTTTTTTTTTTTTTTTTTTTTTTTTTAATTTTTTTATTTTCTTAAACAATTTAAGTAATAAAAATGTTTTTTATCTGTAAGGTATTTTTGTGTTGCTTGCATTTAAGAATTAGTTACTATTTAAAGATAATTCATTATTAAAAACTATATTTTTATCATTTAAAAAGTCTTTTTAACATTGAGAAAAATCTCCCGATTTTTGAGTGTCAAAGGTTGGCAAGTATGCTAGTGTTGAAAACCATAGGCCATGGATGGAGACATTTTATTTATTTATTGGCTATTTTTTTAATTTGTGCCTTACAAAGCATTGTATGTATATTTAAAAACTGAAGGGATTATATATTTTTGTGCATGTCTGATTTCAGCTTTTAACACGTTGATTGCCTCGGCACTTTTCATGTTCGAGTCTGAGAAGCCAAATCGATTTTATCATGTTATATTATTAAAAATACTAGTTATGATTCGTAACAACTATTAAAAAGTTTACAAGATTTATATATAAAAGGGTTCTACGAATTATCTCGTAGTCGGCTTTTGTTAGACAAAGTTCTACGTTACGAGTTAACTCGTACAGACATGCTTCGGCGCGTCACCTTAGTACAGCTAAAACAGGCACTTAGCAAATTAGTAACTCGTAGTGCCACAAAAGTGGCAAGTCAAACTACGAGATAACTGGTATCGGGTGTCCTGAAAAAGGTCGCTAATATGAGTTATCTCATGTTGGGCAGTCAACGTGTTAAATATATATGATTTGTTGTGAAGTTTGGCTTATTCTTGTTGAATGTGCAGAAGTTCCTTTAATGAAGAAAATATTTATGCGAGACTTAATAATAGTAGTTAGCTCACTTTCAGTTTCTAGCTAGAAATTTCTGTTATTTAACATTTTCATATGCAAAATGTTTTCATGTTCCAGAGAAAAAATATTTGCTCTGTTTTAAGCAAATTAATTTCTTTTTTAAAAAAAAAAAAAAAAAAAAATCATGTATTTGTTTTTGGCGTGTTTGTGTTAGCTTATAGTTATATTGTGTCATTTTGAGATTTCTGCGATTATTCAAATTGCAGTGCTTCCCCCCGCTAGTTTAGTTACTGCTCATACTGACCTTAAGCGAAAATTAAAATTTGTGAGCAGAAAAGCTCACAAAGCATAATTCTAGGATATGCTCTAACATAACTTTTGTTTCATTGCTGTGCTGAAAATGGAGGACTGAGAAATTTATTTTCCTATGGTCTTTCATTAAAAATAATAATAATAATAATACATGTGTCCAGACCACTCGTAAAATTTGTGCTATGTATGGACAAAGTGCTATTTCTGATGACACAATTTAAAATTGGTTTGAGAAGCACAGAAAGGGTAGTGCCGTTTTTTAACGACCATCCTCTGTAAACAAGAACCTAATAAAAGAAGTTATAATAATTTAGAAGTCAAACAACAAAAATCAGCGCTATATTTTCAAATTTTCACAGTAATGCTGATTTTTTTGTTTGACTTCTAAATTAATATTTGTTTGACATGTTATTGTATCTTAATTAAAAGAAATTATCTTCAAAAACCACACTGTACAGTTCAAGAACTAAAACGTACTTACCGTAATTTCGCACGTATAGTCCACAGACACGATTCTATATAAAAAAAATTTCAAAAATCGTCAGATAGCCCGCACCACAGGATAGTCCGCGGACTATACGTCCGAAATTACATTTTTTTTTAATACAGCAATATTCCCATGCTTTTTAAAAACATCCTTTTGTTTGCGCCAATTTCTCATCGCTTTCTCGTCCGCTTCAAAATAACGGGGTAAAATCCTAGTATACGGTGCAGCCTTGGCGTGACTTTGAAAATTATCGCCAACACCAAAAATGATCCAAAGAACGTCTATATATATATACTATACACACCATATGTATATATACTATATACATAGTATATACTATGTTTAACTATATATTTTCTTTGAATGTCATCGTATATGTCCCGTTTTCACTGCTCATTATAAAGTTGCCAAAAGTAGTCAAATCCCGTGTGCACCGGATACTAGGATTAAACCAATAAGGGCCCGTTTCTCTAATTCCATCTTTTTCAGCATTCTCAACTACCTTGAGTTTAACTCTGCAGCAAAACTCCGGCGATGTTTCATCAACGTTATCGAAGATAAAAGACAAAATACTGTGCAATGTGCTATCCTCGTGATAAGTGGTAATGAAATGTGACCTTCGACCCCACTCACTCGGTGTTGCCAAACCACGCTATAAGTAAACGAATCACGCTTTTTTTTCGTACTCCAGGTACTTGCTACTATGGCTCGTAAAAAACGAGCTGACACCCTGCTCTGAAGCACCGGTGATCCCTACGTGGTGACCAAAACATTGGGTCATTTACCATTGAGTTCTATGGGATTTGACACGTTCGGATGTAAATATTTTGTAATTACGTCGTAAATATACATATAAATGTATAAATTTTCTTTTTCTACAACACTTCAGAGTCCTAAGTATGTGAAAACAACATATTTTTAAACATTTCATTCTGAATGGAATTAAATGCTATCCTTTTCACAGGACAGTTTTCTCAGAATGGTTTAATTTGAATGAAATATTTTCACAAGTTTTCGTTAATTACATTAGAAAAAAAAAAATTAAGGTAATTCGATTTTATTCGGTTAAGGTACAAAAATTAAGATCAATGTTTAATGTATTATTAATATTAAAATTATGCATTATTTCTTTTCTATTTATAGAGCTTCTTCCTAAAAATACTTTCTTAAATATGACATGATTTTTTGGCTTCTGAAACATCTTTTAAATCAAAAAATGCAGGTCAATTTATAATTAATGCTCTATTCAGTTCATTTTAAATTAGAGAATTATTAGGAATTAGCAAAATACTTTAAATAGTACTTGACTTTCTCTGAACATTTCTGAAAGGGAATAATTTTTTTTTTTTTTTTTTTTTAAGTATTATTTAAAACTTGTAACTGAGTTATTATAAAATGTAAGGGGAATAATTCTTTTAATTATACTTATCAGATTTTTTTTTTACCCTTCATTTCAACATATTCCAAAACTCTTTATTACTTTCTTAAGTGCGCATCTCACAGCATTTGCTTTACAATGCCTTTTAACAGATTGCTTTCCAATACGAACAATTCTTGCTTAAATAGTTTTATAACGTATTGGTCAACAGGATTTCAATTTATGTTTACAATTCAATATTAAGGTATATATTTATAAAATATATATATAAATATATATAATATATATATTTAGATAACATTTATAATCATTATAAATTAGATACATTTAATAAGTAGATTTATTCACAGTACTTTCTCAGTTGTTTATAAGTGAATGAATATTTATGTATTTTGTCAAAGGCAGATACACGCTTTTTGCAATAATATATGGATGTGAAAAAATTAGTTTTATTTAAAACATTTTTGCGTTTGGAAAATAAAATAAAAGTAGCGAATCCTCTATCAAGGATATCGAAAGACATATACAATTTTAAATGTACCGTAAGGTATTTTTCATTCTTTAAGGATAACATTTTTCTTTTGTAGTTCAACAGCTTAGAATTTTATAAAACAAACTCATAATCAAAATCGGGCTGTTGTTAGTTATCGAAAAATAACCAAGATGTGATTTTTGCGTAAATGTCACTAAACTATACAAATTGCTATTATCCATCACACTATGAATGTTTCTTTCATGCGAAAGTGTCCCTTTTCGATTTGTATGGAACTGTCGTGCGTCGAAATACTGTCAGAACCGTGTCAAGCGAGCTTCTGAATGTAAACAAAGAACACCCCATCTGGTGACCCAAGCTTCAAAGTAGTGCTTCACTTCTAGTGCCGACTGGCCCCTCCTTCCTTTCCTACCTCCATGCCCGGAAGTTGCGCTAAAGCAGTGCGAAGGATACTGGGATACAAGACTCTGATTGCGTTAAGTGGGTGCTCATACAAGACTTTCTTTGGCGCAGATTCCGCCATCGCTTGATGCGCCAACCTGGATTTTAGGAGCTCTACTTGCTTGCTACTGCTCATTCGTTCTGCACTATGCTGTATGGTTTACTATCGATACAATTCATACGAATGTTTTCTTAGAATCTCGCGCCTTTTTTTATAGTTCATCATCGGCAGTTCACGACAGCGTGTTTTTTAAATTTCAACGATTTTAACCGTGAACAACCAGCGTATTATCCGCTTTGGTGGATAGTCCAAAGCTTCAAAAATTCGCATTTTAAACACAGATAGTCGGCGGACTATAGGCGCGAAATTACGGTAATATTGTTAAAAGTCAGTGTATGATCATTTTAAGAAGGCTGGTTATGTAAGCTGCTACTATGTATAGGTACTCCATGCTTTTACCAAGCATGTGCCTACTGGAATTTTAATTGGTTCATTGCATAGACAAAATAAAGCTCCCTTTGTAAAATGACTAGTTGGTGCATACTGTACAAAAATGCATTAAAAAAAAAAGCTTATGGCATAAGCCAAATGAAATTCTTTTAGTAACATTAAAAAGATGAGGGAGGGGTCTTTGTCCGAAAAACATAATGTTTTATGTATTATGGAACTACAGAGAAGTTCTATACTAATGCTTGCCCCAAATCAGACAATAAATTCAGAAAAATACTTTTTGCAGAAGGCAGCTTTTAAAACCAGAAATTAAAGCAAAGCTCCTAAAACTAACCAGTGGTCGAGATATTGTTTTTCATCTTAACAGTACTCATCCTTACATTTTAGTCAATGTTTAGGACTAATTGTGTTTGCCTGGGATGATTTGTGTCACCTCCCTGCATTCATCTGACTTTGGCCCTTCTGATTTTCATCTCTTCAGGTCAATAAAAAATTCTCTAAATGATCTGAAGTTCACTCTTTTAAAGTCTGTTAAACAGCATCTCGATAACTTAACATAATAAATTAACACAATAAACAATACAATACTTGATAACAGAATGAATTAATATAATAACTTTGAATAAACCTAACAATTTCTTTAAAAAAAAGGGGGGGAATTTTCCAGCTGCCGAAGAGATGGCAAAAGGTTTAACCCTCTGACTGAGTGGCCTAGGTTTTTGGATCTGTCATAAAGACCTTTATAAAGTGGCTTTATTTTCATAAACTTACATTCATCAAGATGGCATTTATATTATTAATGAAAGTAAGAAAGCAAAATGTCTTAAAATTATAAGTTAATATATCAAAAGCTGGTCATGGCGCTCAGAGAGTTAAATAAAATGGTGCTTATGTGATTTAAATTTTTTCCCCAGTCTGTTTTTACCGCTTCATTTGTTCAAAAGAACTTCAGAACTTTCCTAATGGGTCAATATTTATTGTAAATAATTTATTACTTTAGGGGTGCCAGTTGTGTTTAATATTTATTATTAATGGTTATACTAGTATTCTACTTTAGCTACAAAAATAAATTTCATTTTCTGCCTTTTTAGGTAAGTTTATTGATACATTTATGAAAATAAAATTTAATTTTTTATTGTTTTAAAAAGTAAGTACAGAGACTAAAATTTAATTTTTGTGGAGTGGTGACCTATTGTTAGAAAAAAATATTTAAGTATTAATTTTAATGAAGTTGGAAGTTTGAGATTTATTTTCAGTTTTAATAGATTTAAGAATTTTTCTTTTATAATGTATGTTTTTCCTTTTTCAGTAAATCCTCAAATGGAAGACCCTGGCCAATTAGGCGCAAGTGATATATTTGGTGCTGCTGCTAAACAATGAAGACTTGTATTATAGTTTCATATATCATCTGTAGTATAAATGTATAAAATTATGTATGGTGTTATGCTGTAATAATTTCATCAAGTATTTAATGTATAATACACATCATTTGATAAAAAAAATATTATTTCCAAATGCAGTTGTCATTTAAATTTAATTTTGAATGCTTTTTCATAAATGTAGATAGTTTCAAGAAATTTTCATCCATCATAACCATACTAAGTAGAATTGCTGATATTTCTTTTTTAAAGAATAATCCCAAACTGAAAACAAAACTTAAACATTAACTTAACTTAAAACATTTTTAGATAGTTTTTAGTTAAATTACAAATGTTGAGTAAAATATGTGTATAGTAGTAGAATAGACAGAATTTTAATACAGTGGAACGAGGTATGTGTTTAATTCATTCCAGCATTAAGCTCGTATAGCAAATTTCTCATCTCTAGAAACAAACTTCCCCACTGAAAATAATGGAAATCCAGTTAATCCGTTCCGCAATCCCAAAAATATCAACATAAAAATAAATTTTTCTAATAAATAACACTGGTAAATAATATAACCATGCTTTACCTTTATGATAGCTTCCGACACTAACCTTAACTGCTTCTCTTTAATCCACACCAACAACAACTTCTTGCAGTTTTGGACGGTGCTTGGAAGTAACGGTAATTCTTTGCCTAGATCAAGTTCCTCATTTCTTCCTTCTTCGTCAGAATAAAGCAGATTGTCGATGCCGAAAGGCTGTAAGTCTTCACCAATTCTGTCACTCTTACACCATGCTTATGTTTATCTGTAATTTCTTTCTAAATTTCAATGGCTATGGCTTCCTTATTTTTCTGTGCAGCACTATCTGAGGCAATAAACTTCTTGGGAGGCATCGCGAAATAATTATTTTCATGTTAAATTCAATTAACTCGCAAGTGTATAAACACATAGATCAAAGAACACCTGAGTTATTTGACGAGGGGATTCCCCGAGTCGAGCTGGATCAGGAAATGGCGTAATGCATACCAATGGCCTGACTCATTTCTCGAGTTAGTGGTCATATTTAGAGACAAATGTTTTGCTCATACTTTCCTGATATCTCGAATTTCTTGTATATTAGAGGTGCTCGTATCTTGATGTTCCACGGGACTTATTTATTTTATTTTTTAAATCATTCTGTGGTGCTGTTTAGCATTTTGGCTAGAAATTTAATCACTGTTGGCAAAACCACCACACTTGCGCAGCTGATATCAGAGTATATAAAACTGGCTATGTATTCTTTTCCCGAACATAGTGCGATTAGTGACATAATGGGAAAAGCAGCTGATTTATCAGACTTCGATAAAAGTCAAATCGTTATGGCTCGGCGACTGGGAAAATCAGTATCGGAAATAGCACGTTTAGTGTGCTATTCACATGCAGTTATGAGCACATATCGAATGTGGTGTATGGATGGTGAAACAAGTCGCCGGTCAGCAGTGTGTTGTCGAAGGCGCATTTATTCCAGAGGAGAGTGAAAATTGCTACACATTGTTCGCCATGACTGAAGAGCTACCATCAGCCGAAATCACTACCAGCAACAACAGTGGTGACCCAGACAGTGTTTCTCAACACATTTTTGAAACACCAACACTTTATTGTTCACACTTTACCGTATACAAATTTAGAAGAAAACTGTAAGAAAATTCAGGTGCAGTTGAAATGTATCTGCGCATGCGTGCGGTGATGTCTCATTTTAGTCTGCTGAGTCTCTAGGAGGGGGGCCAAGAACGCTCTCCTCGTAAAGGGGGGATGCCATCTATTTACCACAGCAGCGTACATTGTTGTATATGGGTCCGTGCAGCCGGAGGCTTAAGCATGTTCCTGCAATGATGCCAAGTCATCACCAGCTGCGTTTGTAATGGGTCAAGAAACATCAGGATTAGACATTAAAAGAATGGAAGAAAGTTGCATTGTCAGACAAATCTCGTTTTCTGGTCCATCACATCGACTAATACGCTAGTTTCCAAACGAAATCCTTGCTCCCAAATGCACAATTGTACGGAGACAAGCTGGTGTGGGCAATGTTTTTGTGGAGCACATTAGGACTCATAATCCCCATAGAACAATCCCTGACGTCTCTGCGTTATGTGAACATCGTTGCAGATCAGGTTCACCCATTCATGACAACAGTGTTTCCATTGTGGGATGGTGTTTACCAACAGGATAATTCACCTTGCCATAAGGGTCAAATCGTAAGAAAGGGTTCGAGGAACATTTCAGTGACTTTCAAGTCATGTCTTGGCTTCCAATTTCATCTGACATTAATCCAATACAGCATTTATGGTCCCACCTGGAAAACCAAAGTCGAGCTGCAATGCTATCCCCTCACAATGTGCAGCAATTGCAGGATCAGTTGGTGAGTGCTTAGTACCAAATAACTCATACTATGTATTAGCACCTTATGGAGTCAACACCACGCCGGGTGCTGGCAGTTTTGAGGGCTAAAGGTGGTCCTACATGTTACTAACAGGATGGTCATAATGTAATGGCTCTTCAGTGTATATACTAATATAGTGGTTCTAATTTTGAAAAACCTCTGTGCAGACTTTCTTACCGGGTATGATTATAAAAGATCACTCTTTTGTTGAGATAGAATTTGAAGGTGACAAACCACCCTTAAGAATTTGTACATGTACTCCTGCAGCCCCACATCATTTTTCTCTAATTTAACACCTGATTATAGACCCATTGTTACAAACCTAAAATGCCAAATTGAGGATGATAACAAAAAATCATAGCTGCAGAAGTGTTAAGGTGTAACTGAACAAGTAATTCTCCTAGGCATTCACAAGCATTTGTTGAGAAAGGAGAACATTACAGGCCCAGAATGGTTATAGATTATTTGCATACTATTAACAAATTTACTATGCTTGATACTTGCTCTCTTTCTAAACCTGAAGAGTTGATTTCACTGGTATCAAAATATAAAATATTTAGTATAATTGACCTCTGAAGTGCTGATCATAAAGTTCTTATCAGAAAAGCACTATGCATCTTTTGAAGCTGATGCTAAATTGTATCAATTTCCACGTGTTGTATTTGGTGTAACAAACGGAGAGTTACTTCTTTCCAGAGAATTACTGATGAAATAATTTCAAGTGAAAAATTATTACGAACCTTTTCCTAGCTTGATGATACGACTGTATGTGGTAAGAATGAAGCTGAGCATAATAATAACTCAGAGATATGGTGGTGATTTGTTAGCAGCCTGCTGCTGAGAAGAAATACAACCTAACCTTGGATGAGGGATAAATACACATTTTCCATGGAATCTGTAAAATTGTTGGGCTACTACAGCAAGTTTTGAATGTTCGCTTGTTTTGCAACTTGATTCAAGTTTTTCTGTAAAGATTTGCCCCCGTTTCATTAAAGGATCCTTTCCCCTTAATAAAAATGCTGATAAAGGCGTCAGTTATCTTGACGGATATAGCCAAAGCATATTTAACTGCAATTGAAAGTAAATATATACTATTCAGAGTTGAAACTGACGCTTTTGAATTTTCAATAAGAGCAACCTTGATTCGAGCTGGGTGTCCTATAGCTTTCTTCTGTAGAACATTAAACTCTTATGAACAAAAGCATTGCTCTGTTGCAAAAGAAGCATATGTTATTGTTGAGTCTTTACAAAACTAGAGACTACATTTAATTTGCAGACATTTTGAAGTTTTTATAGATTTAATTAACTTTTATTTATTTTTTTATGTTTGATCAACGGATTGCAGTAAAATTAAAAATGAGAAGATTATGTGTTGGCTTTTAGAACTGCTTGTGTCAAATGTGATATTATATGTCACTCTGGAAGTAAAAATGCAACTGCAGGCACATTATCAAGAATAAATGTAGGTATAAAATCCTCAGAACTAAATGCACTATAAGGTGAACTTTGTCACCCAGGAATAACTCGAATGCATTGTTGGATAAGATGTAAAAATTTACCTTTAATGCTAGAAGACATTAGAATTGTTAATTCATGTTTATGCTGCAGTGAAATAAAACCATTTCTGTAAATCTGACAGATACATATCGGCTCAGCTGTATTGCACTGTATAGTCAACGAAGACAAACATTAGTTCAGATTACCATCCAGCTGAATCAGGGCGACAGTCGTATAGACAGTAAACGGATCGTGCAAAGCTTGCTTCGCCAAATGGACTTCCAGAGCCGTAGACCCAAAGAGTACCATTGTTGAATGCATGCCATCGAGCTGCACCAAGGAGATTAGAATAGGAGGGAAGGTTCAACTCAAACGGTTTGGCAGCCATGTTCCTGTGACTTAAGCAAAAAGTCTGTAATTGCAATATTTTTTTTTTTTTTTTTTTCTTTTCTTTTTGAAGCATGTCAGTTTGTGTTGCATATGGATGCACAAACAGATTTTCGAAAAAGATTCCTAAGATTACTTTTCATTCGTAAGTATTGATTTTCTTTTTCTATGTAATTTGATATGTTAAAAAATATCACAATGCCATGTTGATTTCATTCCAGATGTGAAAAAAAAAGTACTTAATAGTAATCAAAATACCTTAAATACATGTTAATGTTTCTGTTTATAGCTTGTATCTTCGTTCCTTAGCATAGAATGATATATGCTAGGATTTAAACTCTATAATTTGAACATTTTAGGTAATTCGTTTTATAATTTTCTTTAAAAGTAAGAAATCAATTGTTACTGTTTTTATGAATTGTAAAGGTGTTAAATAAAGTAATGCTTTTCTTTATGTATTAATTATTATTCATTTTTAAGTTTTGTGAACTGTTAGGAATATAATTTGTGCATTTGATCAAGATAAACTAACTGTTCTGTTGTTAAAAATTTTTTGCATAAACTTACAAATTTGTGGGCAGCATAGCAATAAAATTAAGTAAAATATTTACACAACTGAACACGTGGAAAGATGTATCCAAAACTTTATATAGGTATATTTCTGTAATTAAGCTTAATTCGAGGCAATTTCTTTAAGATTCATAAATATGAAACACGCATAAACTGAAATCACTGAATTCACATAAATCTGTTTTATTTTATTAATATTTATTTTCTTGTTATAAGGTTGTTGGTTGTGAAAAGAACCTATTAGAACTTTCATTTAAAAAAAAAAAAATGCAACCTGTGACTATTTTTTTAGGTAATTCTCTGCTATTAATTTCAGGTTAAAATTATTTTAAATGATTCTTTAATAAATTATAATATTGTGAATAAATCTGAAATATCACTTCTTAAAGGAAAAATTTTAAAGTACATCCAACAGGTTGCTAATAAAACCTAAACAAATTCTTAAAATATGCAGAAACATCATTTTTAAAGGCTTTAATGTTATGCACGTGCATTTAGATTTCGAACTATTTCTTAATGATTTTCTGTACGTAGTAAATTACGGATATCATCTTTTTAACTTTAAAACAAAAAACTAACAATAGCGAAGCATTTCATTATTAATTTGGCATATTTTTACTGGAAAATGCATGCACGGAACAGCTTAAAAACACGTACGTTTCACTGCCGTAATGCAATGTTTTGAAGTTACAAACATGGACGCCGCTTGTTGGGTGGAGTTTCATTCCCCGACAGTGGAGGAAACTGAGAACCCTCCCTCCTTCTATTCTAACCTCCTTGAGTTGCACTTCTTTCCTGAGCGACAAAACACAGAGAATAGACTGTAGAAGACTGGAAACGAGTAGCATGGAGTGATGAGTCTCGATTCCGACTAAATAATATCGGCGGATAATATAGAATAGCTCTATAGAAAACCGTCAAGAAAGAGGAACAGAAATAAATAAATAAAATAGTAAAGTAATGAATGATTAAATAATAAACTGCATAACAGTTACAACAATTAATTAAAATTTAATAAAATGTAAAGAGATAAATACGAATTTTATAAATTATTAAATTAATGCTAAGCACTTAGTTGAACTTTTTTTTTATTTTGGTTTTTGATTGGAAGTACAGTTTCATTCAAAAACTAAGAAATATCTCAACCTGGTTCCGTCTGAATTTAAGCCCTTGATATATAGTAATATGTGACTGATATAATAATAGAAACAAGGACATTTTTTTTTTCAGCTCACCAATGAAAAAAAAAAGTTAAAATGATTAAATTGTCACTAATGAAAATACAAAGAAATCTAGAACGAGAGTATAAAGGAAATTTTAACAAAGGATGTGTAGGAATGAAAACAAAGAAGAGTCCAACACTTTTTAAACACGATCCCCTGCCAATATGATTCTAGCTGTCAAGCAGAAAATGACGGGGGAAATTTTTTTAAGCTCTGCCTTTTGAACAAGTAAATCTAGATTTCAAAGGTCTTTGCCTACAGTTTTCAGAAAAAGGCTCCTTACTATTGTGGATGAGTTTTCAAGATTCTTCTTTGAATACCCTGCTCTTTTATGTCATCTGCAAAACATTTTCTCAATTGTTTGGAAGCCAACGTGCATACGTTCTGATAAGAGGATCTTCATTTATGTCTCGTGAATTAAAATCATTCTTAACTTCACAAGCAACAAGTAACACAACTGCTTAAAATCCTCGAGGAAATGGTTATGTAGACACATATAATGGAATCATATCCAACTGGTTTCTTGCGACTTTGGGCGATTTCTTACCAAATTTGCTGACAAAAATTAGTCACCAAAACCATCGCCAGCTTGGATTGTCGAAATAGATTTCGTTCATAAGGAAATACATTGATAAATATGTTAATAAATGAAAACCATCTTTTACTTCAAATGAAAAGAATATTCTGAATCTACTTGTTTAAACATATTTAACACACAATAGTGCTGGTAAAAGCAATAGTTATTGACAGGGGCTTTTCACCCAACATTATTAATCAAGCAGTTAAAAAATTCTCATCTCAACACACTAAAAGGCACACTCTTGTTTTAGGAGATTATAAAAATTCTGTTGTCATTCCCTTCTTTCCATCAATTAGCTATAAAGTTGCACATATTTTGCAGAAATTTAACTTTCGGGTTGTTTATTCTCCCATCAATAAAATTCCGAGTTCCATACTTAAGGACCCCATTCCGGATATGAATTCCTGGGGTATTTATAGGATTCCTTGCCAGTGTGGTTTAATTTACATTGGCCAAACTAAGAGAGCCTTAAAATTTCGCGTCAAGGAACATGAGGCATATGTTAGAAAAAAGGAAACACAGAAGTCTTCTGTTGCGCAACACTGTTGGTCCGAAAATCACACTTTCAATTTTTCTGCTGCCAAAATTATTCAAAAAACATCTTCCATTGGAGAACTGGATTTTCTAGAGGCATTTTACATTCATAAAAATCTTTCTGTTCTAGTTAACGACCCTAATTCCAATCCAAATTTGCCTTCGGCCTTTAAAGAAATTATGTTTTAGTTCTGGTTTCACCAACAGATGGCGCCACCTGCTTATTCTTGTCCAGGCTTTCTTATCTAATCATTTTTTCCTATCTTGTTCATTTGCGGTTTTGCAGCTGAGGATGGTGGTCCGGTAAAACCATCGAAACTAGTCCTGTGGAAATTTTGTAAATATAACGCTTGTTTTAATTTTTGTTGTTTGTCTTCTGAATTAGCATCTATTAGTTCGTAATGCGCCGCCCTATTTCTTATTGCCACAATATCTTGGTGGCAAAATTTTCAGGATCTTTTAAATAATCATAAATATTTTTAAATTCCGGATCCTTACCCAGTTCGGGTATTACAGTTTCTCGGGAATGTATCGTATATGCTGTGAGCATTGCCACCTTTAGAGTATTACCTTCTTCATCTATTTTTATTCTGGATAGGGCATCTGCTACGATATTTTCCTTTCCGGGGGTGTGTTTGATTACCAAATTATACTCCTGTAACTTGAGTGCCCATCTTATTAACCTTGGGGATAAGTTTTTCCCTGAGTATAATATAGTTACCGCCGCATGATCAGAATACACTGTTACTGGCGCACTTCCAAAATAGACTCGGAACTTTTGCACTGCTAACAGAACTTCAAGTGCCTCTCTCTCAGTCGCGGAATAATTTCTTTGAGTTTCATTTAAAGTTCTACTAAAAAATGCCACGGGCTGCTTATTTTGGGAAAGTACTGCTCTTACCGCATAGTCCGAAGCATCCGCTTAAATGTGTAAATTCTCGTCGTTCTCAGGAAATTTCAAAACGGGCTTGCGTTAACGCTTGTTTTAATTTTTCAAACGCATTATTGGCTTCGGCCGTCCACGAGAATCTTGCCTTTTTCCTTTTTAATTTTAACAATGGTTCAGCAATAGTTGCAAAGTCTTTTATAAAGGACCTATAATATGAACAAAGTCCTAGAAAAGAAGACAGCTTCTTCGCCGTATTTGGCTGCGGATACTTTTGAATGGCGATTATTTTTTATTCGTCCGTCTCGATTCCTTTCTGAGATATTTTATATCCCAAGTATTTTAATTCAGTGGCTGCAAATATACACTTTTCAACATTAACTTTTAGAGCGGCCTCATTTAATAAAGAAAACACCTCTCTCAAATCTTTTATATGTTGATCCAAATTATCACTAGTAATAATGATATCGTCTAAATATATAAATGTGTTCTTTCCTAGAACAGGCCTTAGCACAATGTCCATACATCGCTGAAATGTTGCCGGTGCCCCTGAAAGGCCAAATGTCATACGCAAGAATGCATAAGTGCCAGACTTGATTATAAAAGCAGTCTTAGGCACATCTTCTGGTTTTACACCTATTTGAAAATAACCCGTCGTTAGGTCTAACGTAGTCATGTATTTCGTAGAAGTTATGTTCCGTAAAATTTCTTCAATAATAGGTAACGGATATATTGGATATTTAGTAATGGTGTTTAATTGCAAAAGGCCACCGTTTTGGATGTGTAACTGGATAATCATTGTTTTTCGGGCTGGCATAACTACTTGAGATGGGCGTTATGATCTTTTTACTTAATATATCTCGAATGTGCCACTCTATAATTTTTTCTTTAATCTTATCATATCGATACGGCTTGTGGCGAACTGGGAGTGAATCTCCTGTGTCGATTTCATGGTTCGTAACTTGAGTAAATCTGGGAATACCACTAAATAAAGAAACAAATTCACTTACCACTTGGCGAATTTTCTCTTGCTCTCCCGTAGGCAGGTGGTGGAGATTTAATTTGGGCGGTTCTATTTTTTCTTCGAGCACTGGTTTTATGGTCAGTTTAAGGGACGCTTGGTTAAAATCAAGCGTTGCTTCGGCCTCTGAAAGAAAATATATTCCTAAAATTACATGTGCTTGTAGATTTTTTACGATAAAAAACATAATTTTTACATGCTCGTCCTTAATACGGATATAGAGTGGTATTTTACCTATGCATTTGCATCGTTCCCCCTGAGCAGCTAATACTGTCGTATTATCCGAATTATTTATTCTATATTTACGGAAGTATTTCCTAAAAAAATCTTCTGCCACACATGAACACTGCACGCCTGTATCCAGGAGTGCGGTGGCTGGAATATTCACCAAAACTTCAATCTTTGGAAGAATCAAATTTTTCACAATAACTGGATTGGATTGGATTGTTTAATTATGGCACAGCGCACGAGGGCTATCTGCCTAAGGGGAGGGATGCCTTCGTGAAGGACTTTGTAAAGGAAACTGGCTCGTAGACACGTTACACATGGGGAAATGGGGAAACCCACGAAAACGCCCATGCAGCCTGCCCGTTCGCGGGGTTCGAACCTCGGACCGAACTACCAGTGTTCAGCGACTTTACCGCTCGGCCGCTGGTGGGTCCTCAAAATAACTGTATTGAGCTTGAAGGAAGAGGAATTTTCTTGCCTTCGGATTTCCGCACCCTCCCGTCAGCAGAAATCCGTTTTAGTTTAAATCTTCTTTCTTCTTTTCCATGCCTTCCTTCTTTTTCCGCTGGCCTTCAAACTTTTCTTCTGGCTTATTACTGAACTGTCGACGTTCGCCTGTTGTTTTTGGATACTCGGGTTTCTTTGAACACTGATTCGACTTGCTTCCGTAGCCGTGCTCTTGCCTTTGTTGTGGTCTTGGCGCACCAAATTGGCTTCGTTGCTCATGCTGGCGTCTTCTTTCAATGTCCACCGTTCTCCTACTTTCAAACTGGATTGCGAGCTCAAATAATTTTTCCAATGTCGTCGGATTCCTTAATTCAATAAAGTCTTGTACTTGGGGAAGGAATCTAGGCAAAATTACTTGGATTTTTTCAGAATCCGGCCGGCTTCCATACAAGAGTTTAAAGACGTGTATTTTTCTTAAAATAAAGTCTGAGAGATTTTCAATTCGTTGCTGGTATATGCTGAAGAGTTCTGTTTTCAATTTGGCACGATTTCTTACGACAGGGAAGGCTTTTACTAAGGCGGTCTTGAAATTTTCGTAAGTGGGACTTCCCACTTGACCCAAGAGGTTTCTTCCTATACATTTGAACCAATTGAGCGCTTGGCCTCTCAAAGCGCTGGTAGCTAAGGTGACTTTCTGGAACTCATGGACTGGATATAGCATAAAGTGGTCCTCCAATTTTTCAAAAAAATTGGTCACCGATGAGTTTCCGTCAAAGCTTGCTGCTGGTTTCATCGATGCACGCATGGTCTGGATGATATAACCAAATCCTTCCAGGGCGGCAGCTGGCATTTCTGGATTCTGAGCCGCTGCTACAGCCACCTCAGCTTGTTCTTGAAACTCGGCCATGGTTGTTCTTCTTCTTCGGGCGCCACTGTCAGGACTTGTGTTTCTCTTGATTTGCTTTGGAAACATGGAATGCCCTGAATAAGCACAGGGAGCTTACTCAAGCTATGTTCAAGATTTGTGTATAACAGACGACACAAGCTGGAAGGGTATACGAAACCATTTATTTTCAATATTTTACAGGCACTTCTGAACTTCGGAATACAGAGACCAGCTACTCGTGGTCTGAACGTAAGAATATAAAACTACTAACTAAAACTTTAACTAAAAGCTAACTTTGAATTAGTATACAAATGCCTAGCACTAAGACTGGCTTTTATTTAAAAAGGGTACGTATGTAGTACGCCGGGCTGCTGAAACTGCAATACGTTTGCAAATATCAAGAGGGCTAAACCTCTAGTCTTAAAGGCAACCAGCAGCAACCAAGTGGCAAGCGGCTTGCTTCCTAAAACTCCTTCTCTCTCTCGCTTGGTAAAAAGCCACAACATAAGTACTTGGGCGTTAGCAAGACAATTTGGATAAACAACTTAAAGCATTTAATTCTGGCCGGAAGTAGAATATAAGAAGTGATAGTACAGTTTTAAAATAAAATAAACGTTAGTAAAACTTTGATCCTTACACACTGATTGCTCTTTTATATAGGTTGATAACTCCTCGAAAATTTGCTGCGTTATTTGAATACGAATTTACTGGCTTTCGTTGGAGATAAACCGTCTTAAAAGGCATCTGTTGATTAATCTGAAACAATTTCAAAGACTTAGATGCAAAAGTCACTTGATCCAGGCCGCATCCTGAGTGTAACATATAGCAATTACATGGCTTTTTATAGGCAGAATATATATAAGCTTTTTATGTGAGAATTAGTAGGACTAATTTTCGTATGGTGCGTAGATAAGTCTCCGTACATATTGCTCATCAAAACGATGTCGAATATAATGGCAATTTATAAACTACTGTAACAACAACATTTGGCAAGCGTTGTAACATAAGACGGCCATACTGCTTGGCGGCTTAGTTCCAAATGGATGAAGAGTGTCAGAGTCCGAGGAGGATAGTCTGAAAGACAAAGTCGTTACCGGAGCAATAATTCCTGGATGTAGCTAAGGCCATTGACCGTGTCTGGCTGGAAAGTCTCATATACAAACTCATAACCCTGGTTTCCCAGGTTACATCACAACCATCATTCACTCCTATCTAACCGGTAGACAATTCATCATTCGTGTAAACAACACTCTTCACCCTAAGGTCCATAAGGGCTGAGGGCCCCTCCTGGTACCTATACTCTTTGATTTATACACGAACGATATCCCACATACAACACACACCTCTCTCGTGATGTACGCAGATTATACGAAAATTCTCTCAGAAAGTGCATTTCTTGGCGCTTCATGCCTGGAAATTAAAATCAGTGTTGAGAAGTCTGAAGCAATTCTATTTACTAGAAAAAGGTTCACAGAACCAGACAAACTACTTATGTATGACATCCCTATCCCATGGACTAAGCAGGCCCAATACTTAAGGGGTTATCCTTGATAAATGTCTCCCCCTTTTCCCACACGTTACATAGCTCTTAGCAAAGTTTCGAGTTCGTAAACATACACTTATAATCTCAATTGCTCGAAACAGCGTTCAATTTATCGATAATAAATTGTTCATTTACAAAGCCGTGTTGCATCGCCTTGTCTGAGGATATGCCTGTGTAATGTATTTTGCAGTAATTTACAAAACAGACAATCTTCTTAGTAGAACATAAATTTTATTTCTAGTTCTCGGTGATAGACAAATTTTATACAATTCTTAAGTGGCAAAATTTTAATACTACTCCTAGCTGGCAAAATCTTCAGAATACTAATCTTTTTTAAACAATATCTCACGTTGCTGATGTTTTAATACAAATAATTATATTTATTTATTAAACAACAAGATATTACAACCTCTCCCCCCTCCAGATAAACTTTAATGTATAGTTTTATAAATTAAAGTTTACAGTTTTCTAAAACAATAATATCAGCACAACACAGAATTAAAATACAAGCATTTAAAGGAGAATTAAACAAGAAATAACATAATAACATACACTGAAGCAGAGAGGAAAGAACAAAATATTTTTTTTTATCTATATAGAGAAACAAATTATTTAATCAGGCCAGGGAGTACGACTTAATGCGTCTATATTTTTATGGTTTTTACCACTTCGATGAACGATCGTTTAATTGTAGGGTTGTAGTACTAGTGCCCATCTCATAAGTCGTGGATTTAGACTCACATTATTTTTGAGCCAAACTAAGGG
Source organism: Stegodyphus dumicola (assembly GCF_044657685.1). Lineage (NCBI taxonomy): Eukaryota > Metazoa > Arthropoda > Arachnida > Araneae > Eresidae > Stegodyphus > Stegodyphus dumicola. Next base: position 80,243,473 of record NC_140768.1, on the reverse strand, counting down.
ATTATGATCGGTCATGATGAGGAATTTAGTATGCCCGTCTAAATAACATTGAAGTTTCTTTACAGCAAATATTATGGCGGCGCATTCCTTTTCTGTGGTAGAGTACTTTTTTCAGTTTCTGTAAACTTCTTACTGAGGTATAATACTGGATGTTCATTGTCTTTTTCATCTTTTTGAGCTAAAATGACACCCATACCAGAGTCTGAAACATCAGTTTGCAAAATAAACTCCTTATTGAAATCAGGTGAGTGTAACAGAGGCTTTTGTGGCAGATTTTCTTCTTCAACAACTTGCTCTTGTCTGTTTAGTTTCTTTAAAAACTTCTCCTTGACTTGTATCTAAACTCCAGAACTTGGCAATTCATCTGGAACTTTTAACTGAGAATCGTTTAATTTTGTCAGTTCTTTCTTTTCAGATAGTTTTTGCTTGTTGCGAGATGAACCTTTGTTCTTATCTGTTACTTGCATTCTCATTGAATGTGGTAACTTTGAGTATCCTCTATCATGTTTATGCCTCTTTGCTAAGTTTTCTGACGCGAGCTTATATTCTGAATGTATTTTTAATTTCTCAGCTTTAGAAGAACCTTCATGAGTTCTTTCATAAGAATTTCTTTGATCTGCTGCTAACGAACTGTCAAACACATCTTTACTTTTTGGAGAAGAAGGAACTGGGGAACTTGTAGAGGAATAATCACACACATAATCCATAGAAGATGAATCACCAGGTAGATAAGGTGAGTCAACTTCCATATAAATAACTTCAGTTTTCTCATCAAGAGATGAACACTTAGATTGTTTATCAGATTTCTGTGAAGCATTGACAGGAGCTTGATTTTTAGGAGGGTGAGTATTGACCAAATTACCTTGAATTTTAGTACTATTATTTGTTTGGTTCTGTATCAAAGATGTATAGTTCTGCATTTGATCTCTATATTTTTCAGGAATAACAATTAATTCCCTTTCATTTCCCTTTTCATCTATTTTCCTTTTCGCAAACAACCCGTTTTCTTTTTCTTTGAAATCATTTGTGTTGCTGAAATTTTCGCTTTTAGCTTCTCTAAGCAGTGAGGCTAGATCTCTACTTTGATGCTGAGATTCAATTAATTCCTTAGAATTAACATTAATTACTTTCTTCATTTCTTTGTCTTTCTCGTCAGCTTGCATTAAAATATCTTCATCAGTCTCAATAACAGACAGTGCTTCTGGTTTTCCCATTTTAGTGTCTCTACTTCGATCTTCTTCACGAGATCGTTTTACTTGAGATCGTGTCAAAACCGCATTTATCTTTTCTAAATTTAAGAATTGTCTATCTCTGAACAACTGGGCAGTTTTGTTACCCAATACGTATCTGCCAGGATCATTTGTAACAACGGCTGCATTTGTCTTTATATGACCAAGTTCGCAATTAATTTCAACTTCCGCTAACGGTAGACACACTAAATGGTCATTTAAAAGATATTGCACCCAGACATGTTCTCCAATCTTTTTTCCTTTTTTTACATATTTTCGAGATATAACATCTACTGTGGTTCCTGTGTCTCGAAGAATAGGCATTTCATACCCATTAACTAAACCATTAATTGTATACGTCTTTAACAAATCATCATTCGAAAATACGCAATTTACCTTTTCATTTGGTTTTAAGCGAGGGCACTGAGGCTTAAAATGTTCATATGATCCGCACTCGAAACAACGTGGTCGATATCTTTTGTCATATAAATTTTCTTGGTTTTTGTTTTGGAACTGATTCCTTTGCTGATGATCTTTCTTGTATTTTGAATCATCCCATCTATCAGAATGCTTAAAATGAGGGGGATGCTCTATTTTTTTTCACAAAATTATCATAACACGGTTTAAATGATCCTTTGTTAATTTTCTCAGTCTGATTGGCAGAAAATTTCGGTTTTATTGTTTTTCTCACATCTTCAAAATCTTCAATTTTCTTAACAATTTCAGTAGGTGAAATGATGGTTGTCCATTGATCCATAAAATGTTCTTTGAAATCAGGAGAAGTACGCTTTTTAATTTGATCAACCAGCATGAGATCTTTTAGCTGTTCAAAAGTTTTAATGTTTAATCCGTTAAGCTATCCTTCTAAATAATTCTTTAATTCATAGTAGAAATCATACCAAGTACTTTCAGTAGATTTTTGGTGTTTATTAAATAGTTGTCGAAAATTTTCCGCACTTAATTTAAATCGTTGTAACAGTAAAGTTTTTACATATTCATACTTTTTCGCGTCTTCTTCTGGTTCTCTAGCAATAAGCTGAACAATGTCAGGAGGCAGCAATGAAATAAGTTGAGCCACTTGATTTTCAGCAGGTATATTCATTATTTTAGCTTGACGCTCAAATAACACCAGAAATAAACTTATTTCATCTTCTTTAGGGTTGAAACGTGACATGACATCGTGAATTATGGTTTTTGAAGGCAGCTCAGGTAATTGCGTAGTTTCTACCGGCTGTGCTGTGGCAGCCATTGCTTCCAGTTGAAGTTTCTGTAGCTCAAAGGCTCTAATTCGCTTTTCTCTTTCAAGCTCTTCTTTTCTTTCTTCTCTTTCGCGTTCTTCTCTTCTTTCTCTTTCTTCTCTTTCGCATTCTTCTTTTCGTTCCCTTTCTTCTCTAATTGCAGCCAGTAGTTCTCGAGTAAACTCCTCATCATAATCGGGACTTTCCGTAATCAGTTTATGCAATTGAGCAATCTTAAATTCAGGTTAAACCTAACTCTTCTGCTAGTACTTTTAAATCCTGTTTTTTACTCCTAGCTAAGAATGACATGTTGACACAAGTTACTTTTAATAGGCTTCCTTTTGAAATTCAATCTAAAAGCTCGTACTTCTATTAAAAATATATAATTTCTGGCGAGATTTAATTTCTCGAATACGAAATTCACACTAACCAATTGGAGAGAATTATTTAAACAACTTTCCCAGGTTGGCACAAAATAATTTAATACTACGTCGGGTTGACGTTTTAACTCACTATTCACAAGCCTCGTTAGATATAACTATATAAACACCTTTGCCAGTTAGGCAATTCAATGGAATTTTACCAACATCAGTTTGACGATTTTACTATCTATCTCCACGCCTGGTTGGCGATAACAAAAACAATTTTTGCCAGTTTGGCAATACAACTTTTAGAATATACAATCTGTAATACGTCGGGATGACGTTACTATATACCACACGCCTGAATGGCGAGAACTAAGAAAAAAAACTTTTGCCAATTCCGCAGTATAATCAAATCACACTAGGTCAGTTTGACGTTTCTACTTATTTTCCACGAGCCTGCTTGGCAACAAATTCAAAATTCAGCTAGCAGCTCTTTTTATTTTATAAACGCCGGGATGGCTTACACATGTCAATTATCAACATAAAAATTCAATACAAATAAAGTAAAGCATAAATAATAATTTTAAAATACTTCTTTATCACAAATATCAATTATAAATTTAAGCTGAATAATTTTGGGGTCAGTTATTTTAAACAAAATCTTACACGATAAACTATAATTCTTGAGAGATCAGCAATATCCTATTTTTGACAGTTTTTGCTCGGACGCAAGATACAGAAGCACAGAAGATAACCTTTGAATGATCCGCTTCAAATTTGGCTTTAAAACGGCAGACTTCTTACATCCATTTCTTCTTGAAATAAACAAACTTGGCAATTGGTATTAGGAAACTTGTTCTAAAAAATTCAGTAAATTTCTGGGATTAGGAGACCAGCACCATGGAAATTGATAATTGCACTCCTAATTTCCAGTATCTCGGTGGAACCTCCAATTTATTAAGACTGTAATGTATTTTGCAGTAATTTACAAAGACAATCTTCTTAGTAGAACATAAATTTTATTTCTAGTTCTCGGTGATAGACAAATTTTATACAATTCTTAAGTGGCAAAATTTTAATACTACTCCTAGCTGGCAAAATCTTCAGAATACTAATCTTTTTTAAACAATATCTCACGTTGCTGATGTTTTAATACAAATACGGCGTCGCCACTTACACAATAATTATATTTATTTATTAAATAACAAGATATTACACCTGCAAGACGCAAATGAAAAAAATTGCAAATTGTCCAAAACTGGTTTACGAGAAGCGGTGGGCTGCCGATGGTTCATTAGGAGCTCGGCATTCTATCGTGAGCTAAACATTTTTGAAATCCAAAACTATATGGCCAAACTGGCTGACTCATTTTTCAGGAAAATTCCCGAGGTTTGTAATTCTACAATTCCTGTTGCGGAATATTACTATAACCTCTATGAAAATCAGAAAAGACTACTTGCGGTCTTGAGAAATTTAATTTAAAACTGCTCTTGCTAACTACTGATTACTTTAATTTCTGTGCCTAATTGCACTCTTGTGTATCTCTACTCATAATCACGCTTAAACTTCTGTGACATACACTTGTAGCTACCTAATCGCTAGATTAACTTTTTATTAGTTAGTTTTTGTGCTGTATTATTATATAATTGCCATTATGTGTATAATTTACTTGTACTGTATATTTAATATTGTATAAACTAATAATTCATAATAATTTATAATAAGGAAAGAAAACTTTCAGTATTGTATATATATTCATAGCTTACGCTCTGCTAGCGTATTTTTATATTGTCATGTATTTTTACTATTATATTACTTTGGCTTACACTCACTCGCACTTACCCACTTGAACTGCTACAATGGACTTTTAACTGTTGGACAGTTTTTGCAATTAGCGACATTTCTTTTTAGCTCCGTTGGTTGGGCCGGCAGGCCTAGCTTGTTCTAGTTTCTCGGACTCACTTCATGTACCTGGACTTAACCCTACGTGTTGCACCTAAATAATGGACTATTGCCATATTATTGCTTATTCTTTCGCCGTATGAAAATTGTAAGAAACTCTCATGGATTCGAAAATCTTTTATTTTATGTTAAACCGGATTAGCGTCATTCTCAGGTACCCAAGGCTGCGAATCTGCATTTCACCTGAGCCGAGGAGGATAGTCGTACAGGCGGAGCAAACTGGTCCATGATTCGAGTAGCTAATGACGTGTCTGAAAAATAAGAGAAATCCCGAACAAGTCGGGTATTGGGTAGTGGGAAGGGCATAGGTGGAATAGTTAATTTCAATGTAAGTTACTATAAGTAAAAGGAACATGAAGTGAAATAGATGGCCTAAAATAGAAAATATAGAATAAAACTGTAAAAAGAATTCAGAGTAAACCAAAAAATTAGTAAACAAAGTTAATTTAAATGCAATAGGACCGCACCTGCTTGTTTTCTGTTGAAACGATCAGAATAGTTGTAATTCATACGTGGAATTGAGTTATAATCTTTATTTCAGTAACCGGCAACGTTGCATTCAGCAGTAGTTCGGTATAATATCGAGTATAAGTCTATTTTCTCATCATCCCCATGAAGCTTTGGCCCATTCACAAACTTGCGAAATGCTAGGCCTCTTCCTTCTTCCTGATGATGTAACCTCGAAATGTGAAGACTGCATCCAGCTGTTCCACTTCTCTTTCATATCGACTTCTATTTAGCATTGACGTTGTGACGAATTCAAAAGGTAAGAGGTAGTGTAAATAAATTTATTTGGGTTCTTTCTAGGCTATATGCAAAAAAAATAAATAAATAAATAAATAAATAAATAAAATAAAATAAAATAAAATAAAATAAATAAATAAACTTATACAGTATTGTTCTTACAGTAGGGTGGGGGAGAAAGAAATATAACCAGTTCCAGACGGTGTGAATAAACTTCCTGTTTAGAACTCAGCCAGAAAGTTCTTGTTTGGAAATAGTTCAAGCTGAGGGTTGGTTCAAGAAAAGACTATTTAGAATTAATCGACTCTCTAAGCCGGTGGTTGCCGGACTGAGCAGGATTCTCTTCGTAAGGTAGCGGCGAACCCGGCTACCTCGCTGTAAATCTCTTGGCAGAGATATTAATATCGCTCTACGCCGAGCGAAGCAAAAATTTGCTCGTGCCCGAGCTGGAAAAACCGAGAGAAGGTTTCTCTCTCTACTTACTGCAACTAATTCTTACTCGCTCTTCTCTGGAACTGCGTTCCATGATTTTGTTCAAGCTGTCCTGGGCGTGTTGAAACGAATCCCAGGATCCTCATTTGTTCATAAATTTTAGAAGCGCCTCTTGATTGGCGAGAGCACTTTGATTAACAACTGCATATGATGAAGACAGCCTGGGAAAAAATTCGTGAGAACTTTTCGGTTCCAACTGGGGACTCAAAACGGATGGTCTGAGACACTGAACCTATGAACTGATGAAAGGAAACGGAACGAGGTCTCCCCTCGAACAACTATAAGAGGAACAAAAAGCTGAGATTGTTTTGTGACTGCTGGTCACTTCCTCTTTCCGAGAATTCGCTAAGAAATACTCTGTCCAAGGGAACTTTCGAGGTGGTCATTCCTTTTTCAGAACTTTGTGGTGGTCGATAAAATAGCTTAAGACGTTACAGCTATATTAATAGAATAGCTTAATTAATAATATAGCTTAAGACGTTACAACGTATAAGACGCACCCCGTTTGTCAGACCTATTTTCAAAGAAAAAAAGTGCGTTTTATACGCCGGCAAATACTGTAAATTTTTTACAGCATAATTTCACATAAATCCCCTTTCTAATGTTTCCCATTGTTTTTCCAAACACTAAATTACTATCAATTTATAGTCTTTTTCAAAACCATTAGCAGCTTCAGTTAGCATCTTTGTATTCACATCTGCATATTTCTTTAACCAAGGAGTTAGTTTAAATTCCAGTAATACTCTATGAACCTTTTTCCAGTTTTAAACACATTTACAAATATTGTTTTAAGTTACTGTAATGAAAAACATAATCTTCTTTACCATATAAAATTGTCAGTAATCAGGCTTGTCTAGAGCCATCTATTCTATTTTCAGGGGCTTAAGATATATCTAAACGATTATCGTGTACTTCTTTTGCATATTTTAAATGAACTTCTGAGATAATACCCGACATATTTTAATACTTTGATACTTTCGTCTCTGTCGGCATTAACTAGAATTATTTCTTGCTTTATCGTACACCTCAAGCAATCGCCTGGTGGAGTTACTACATATACCAAACTTCAGAAAACATACCCAAGATCTAAATCATCCGTATTAAGACAATCATCATTGTTGCTCCATTTAAATCCACCATAAAATACTGTAGATACTGACTCAGAGTCCATACACATAAATTATTGGCATCTAGATACTTAAATAACTAGATTGGTTTATATTTATCATAATTTTTCATATATTTATTATTTGCTTCTCTACATCTATTACAACATCGAGCTATAACTCCTCTCGTTTCTTTTTCTAATACTGAAATCATGTCATAATCGCTCAATAATTTCAGTTCAATATTTATCATCATCATCATCAATATTACCGGGATATTGCTGTTTTGACGCAATGTTCCCGGCTCTTGACACTTTGGCCCGGAGGGCGCATGACGGTAGTTGGCAATGACAAGTAAAAGGAGGCATCAGTAGTGAGAAGAGGGGGTAACTGCAAGACGTCACAAGTGTAGAGAAACATGCAGACGAAGCCTAAGACCAGGAGAGGTGATGACAGGGTGAAAATCTGACTTGAATATTTATCATTTTTAGCAGTGCTTCTTAAGCTAATCCTGGTGCTTGTAAAGTACCATGCGGAATATAAATTATATGTTTTTACGCATACACCTCTAAAGTTTTCAAAGATATTTCCCATCGGTCGCGGACACTTAGCCGACGGGACGTTTAACCGACACCAGTTAGCCGGCAGAGACACTTAGCCGACAGGACATTTAGCCGACACGGATACTTAGTCGACAGGACGTTTAGCCGGCAGGACATTTAGCCGACACGGACACTTAGCCGACATGACATTAAGCCGACAATGAGTCTCGCTCTTCCCAATGGTTTTAAATTTCTAATACTTTCATATTTCATTACTACTTTGCTCGACACATCACACTACATTCATTCTCGTATAAAGTCGTTTCGCTCCTCCCACTAATGAAATTTACTTTTCATGTCAGGAAGTAGAGTGATTCGCCCTACTCCTCGCCACACTGGAACTACTTTTTTTAAAAATCTAAAATGCTATTTACACCCTACACAATTACAGGTTAAACATCGCATATTTATTACAGGTTACTACAATTACAGGTTAGGCATCGCGTATATATTGATATGGAATAGTACTCCGGCACAGGAATTCGTACCTCATGGCCTGTGGCCAGAAGTAGGTTTGGTGCAGCCTGTCCGTTCGCCGATTCGAAATTCGAACCGAACTGCCAGTGTTCAGTGACTTTACCGCTCGGCCGCTGCTGGGCCTAACAGAAATAGAGTGACCGTTTTATTTAACATATAACCAGTCTCTTCCAATAAAGTTGTCTTTTTAGGCTAGAACTTTATAAATGCATTCAGGAAAATGGACACAAAAAATTTCCCTATTACCAGGTAGCTACAACAGAAACGAGAAAGAGAAGGAATAAAAGAGAAAAAAAAGTTAATGAAAAGTGAAAATTTATACATTTTTAACAGACATTGAGAAAATTACATTTTATGAGAAAAACATGACACAATATAACATATTATATTGAAAATTACACATCGCGACTTTCAAAACTGAGTACATAATATTATTTAGTTACATGACTGATCTAGTTAAATCTAGCTTTGATAGATGGAACCACTTTTCAGGATGTCTCGCTTTGCTCCGCCCTGCTTGGTGCTCCTCTTTCTGCAGATTAATCCGATTTCTCTTCGGAGATTTTCCAACGTCCGGAATTTCATATCAGCAACGTTTTCGATATATGAAGAGTGAAAAATGTAGTTTTTGAGAGTAGAATTCGGTTATGAATGAAATAAAACCTTAAAGAATATTTTACTTCTAAATTAAACATAATGCACCAGTTTAGTGCTATAAACATTAACCTAAGTATTTTAAGAGAGAGGCGTGGTCAATAAAATGTTACAGAATTTTTATCTCAAGTATGGTGGCATGAACAGCCCATTATAGAGGTCAATAATTTATACCATTGCTTGTCTTGATGCACTTTTTATTAATTGTTTCTAGTAACAAAATAATATATATTTCGAAACAAACCCTTCACCACCATATGTTTCTATAAAAAGTATAATTCAAGAATAACAATTTTTATTGCATTATTTAGATTTTTCACGACAGAGAAAGGAAATTTTATTTGTGGGAGGAGTGAAACGATTTTGTAAAGAAAAGAATGTAACATGGTGTATTGAGTAAAATAGTAATGAAACGTAAAGGTATTAGAAATTTGAAAGCATTTAGAAGAGCGAGATTGGAAAATTAATATCGTTAAGTAAACAAGAAAAATTATTAATGATGTGAAAGTGTTCAAAAGAACCCAGTTGACTTAATGAAGAAGCATTACGGATAATTTCTGAAGATCCCAAATGTAATTAAGTGACCGCCATACTTAGCTAAAAAAATTCTTTTTTCCTTTTGAAATTTAATTCATATTCTCTGACGAGAAATTTCAGCGCTTTTTCAGTTTGGCCAATATATACCAAACAACACGATACATATCAAACAATGCTAAATTAACACAATAGTTAAAAGCACATGAGATCTATAAGAATCGAAAATGAGTTTTACTGATAGGTGAAAACATAACTTAAATATTGAACTTATGGAGAAATCGAGAAACTAATTTTGTAATTGATAGTAAGTTTAAGTAATTATTGGGTACGTGTTTGTTAAACGTCACTGTCGGCTTAGTATCCTGTTGACTAAATGTCTTGACAGTTAAGTGTCCCGTAGCTAAATGTCCTGACGGCTAACTGTCCCTGTCGGCTAAATGTCCTTTCGGTTAAGTGTCCTTGTCAGCTAAATGACTTGTCGGCTATGTGTCCGTGTCGGCTAAATGACCTGTCGGCTAAATGACCTGTCGGCTAAGTGTCCATGTCGGCTAAATGTCCTGTCGGCTAAGTGTCCGTGTCGGTTAAGTGTCCCGTCGGCTAAGTGTCACGGACCCATTTCCCATTATTAATACATCTAATTTTATGTAAAAATCTATATAAACACCCCCAAAGTCCTGCTATGCTGCCTCAACGTGGCGGGGGGGGGGGTGTCACTGGGCGGAACGGGCGAAGTACGTCTGGAGCATAGCTCCTAGTAGGGCCACCCTAGGCGTGAAGGCCGTTCCAACATGCCCAGCTAAAGCATAGTAGGTGAAGAACCCTCAGGGGATTGCCGTCTTGGTGATCGGGTGTCACACCCCCGGGACCCCAGGGACCTTTCCTCCTCTTTCTTTCCTCTCCTCTTGTCTAGCTCTCTCTCTCTCCTATTTTTCTCCCTTGTGGTTTCCTCTACTGGAGGTTGGGGCTCACTGTGAGATGCAGCTACTACTCTTAGTTTCTGTTTCACCATGGTGAGAATACCGCCCATGCTTTTGCCGTGCATGGTGACCCGTAGGGTGGGAAAGGAGGATCCTGGCAGTTGAGGGGCGAGGTACTGTCCCCAACACACTGCTTTGGCCTCTGCTTCTACTTAAAACGGGAGGCACTTAGCTGTCCCCGCTAGTGTCAATCGGCTGGTCACTAGTCCTATTGGTCAGTGGCTAGGGGATAAGCTCTCGGAAGTCTCCGCTTTAGGGGAAAGCCGACTGTGGGGCTTCAGTTTGCGTATAGGCCCGGCTAGCCCTAACACAGGGATCTGTGTTCCCTTGTTGGGCTCCATGGTGGGTGGGGCGGTCGGGCCCGAAACTTTCTCTCTTTTCAATATGAAAACTTTAACTTCTTCTCGTAACCATATGGATACGAAAAATTCTGGAGCTGTTAAAAGAATTTGCACTTCGACCTTAATTAGCACAAACAAATGTCCAAAGTTCTTAGTTATAACTGGTCATCTAGAAAATCTATCACCATTCTTCATCCATAAGCATATTGTGGCCTCAGCAGGCGAGCCAAAACACATAAAAAAGCTCCGTTCAGGATCTCTGCTCATCGAGACTAAATCTGATGCACAATCTTTCTCTCTCCTAAAAATGACCAAAATGGGGAACATTCTATTACTGTATCCCCACATAAGTCTTTGAACACGTCAAGAGGTGTCATTTCGGAAATAGACTTGATATCAGTCTCTGAGGATGAACTTTCAAAAGAACTCGCCGAGCAAAATGTATGTGGGGTCCGCCGAATAAAAGTACGTAGAGACGGGCAACTCGTCAACACAAAACATCTTATTCTGACTTTTTCATCTCCAGAGCTACCGAAAGCCATTAAGGCAGGTTACCTGAATTGCCCCATCAGACCTTACGTGCCGAACCCACTGCGCTGCTTCAAGTGTCAACGGTTTGGCCATGCGAAGGCCGCATGCTGGGAAAACCTGGCATGTGCTCGCTGTTCTGCAGGTGATCACGAAAGTCAGGATTGTGTAGCTGATCCAAAATGTACAAATTGTTATGCCGATCATCCAGCATACTCACGAAACTGCCCTAAGTGGAAAGAAGAGAAAGAAATACAGCATATTAAGACTACAAGAAAAAAATCTTCTATCCTGAAGCTAAGAAACATTTTAGCACGGGTCAGTCAAAAGCAAATGTCTCCTATGCACAAGCCACTAAATCATATCGGTCAATAAGTACACAAACATCGCATAGCACACAGAAGAAGATACCTGAACCAAAATCAAATGACAAAGGAAAAGTTTTTCTTCTACCTCTTCCCAAACAGACAATAGAAAATCGAGAAATAAACACAAGAAACAGAGAGTTCAAAAAAGAAAATCAAAAGCTCAGAAAAGAGAAGCTCAAGCCGAAGCTCTATTGAAGGGACCTTTTCAGACTTTATCGAATCTGAGATGGAAACAGATGGAGGCAGAGATCTCTCGAAAAATTTTCTACCTCACAAAACAAAGAAACAGCATCGAAGCAATAAACATTCCTAATGGCTACTGTCATTTCGTGGAACTGCCGGGGCTTCTATCAGGGTATTGATGGCATTAAGCAACTTATTAATAAATATCGACCTATTTGTATAGCGATACAAGAGACATTCCTCAAACCTGGTAATTTTGCAAAGCTACGTAGATACTCGATGATAAGAAAGGATAAGAAATTCAGTGAACGCGCAAGTAGTGGTGTCTGTCTACTTACCTCAATTAATTGCCCTTCGAGTACTCTCCCTTTGGATATTCCTCTCCAAGCAGTTGCAGTACAGTTGAGCATTCGAACACTGACTACAGTTTGCAGTATTTACATCCCGCTTAATGAGAACATTAATTTAAGAGATTTAGAGGATATAATTGCCCAACTACCAGCTCCGTTTATTCTAGTCGGAGATTTCAACGGACACAATCCCTTGTGGGGTAGTAAAGATACAAACCCACGAGGGAAGCAAATTGAACAGCTACTCCACGACCACTGTCTCTGTATCCTTAACAACGCAGAAAGCACTTATTTTCATCAGCCAACAAGGACCTTCCATTCCATTGACCTTGTTGTTTCTCCACAGCTTTTGCCCTTTTGTTTCTTTAATGTCGAGAATTATCTATATAATAGCGATCATTTTCCTATTATCATAAACATTACAGGAAATAGGAGCGTGTTTATACCTAGAACACCACGCTTTTTGTTGGACAAAGCCGACTGGGACTCTTTCATACATTATGCTCTTTTTACTGAAGAAATAGTAAAGAATGTGCACATTGATCAGGCTGTGAAGATCATTACAGATAAAATTATTCAAGCAGCTGATATATGTATACCAAAAACGTCGGTAAAACAGCCAAAATACCCAAAGCCCTGGTGGAATCCTGAATGCCAGCATGCCATCAGAAAACAAAGGAAAGCTTGGAGCATTTTTCGGCGATATCCTTCAGAATCAAACTCATAATATTCAAAAGGGCTAAACCAAAAGCTCGGCAGATGCGAAGGAAAAGTCAGAAGAATTCTTGGATCTCGTATGTGTCTTCGATTAGCTCTTCAACTTCGAGTAAGAAGGTCTGGGAGAGAGTCCGGAAAGCGTCCGGTATCTACACACTTTCCATTTTAAAGACAAGTGTCGAAACAGTTACTACTAGGGAAGAAATTGCCAACGCTATTGGACAGAGTTTCTCAGCCGTCTCACACAGTAGTAACTACCCTCTTGAACTCCTTTCCGCAAAAAATGCATTGAAAAACAACTAATTAATTTCAACTCTCCCAATACTGAACCATATAATCAGGATTTTACTGTGCTTGAACTGAAAAGAGCTCTGTTGCAGACAAAAATTCATGTCCTGGTCCAGATGATATTGCCTATCCTATGCTGAAACATCTTCCTTCCAAGTCATTGGCAGTCATCCTCTTTCTCTTTAATAGAGTATGGAAGGAACAAGTCTTTCCAAATGCCTGGAAAATAGCTTTTGTCATCCCCATTAAACCGGGAAAAGACCCTACTAATCCGTCAAATTACCGTCCCATTGCCCTAACTAGCTGCCTCTGCAAACTCTTTGAAAAGATGGTCAACACTCGTCTGGTCTATTATTTAGAGACAAATAATTGTATCTCCCCTTATCAGAACGGTTTTAGAAAAGGAAGAGCAACTATCGATAATATCCTACTCTTAGAAACAGGTATCCGTAGAGCGTTCGTTAGAAGAAATCATTATGTTTCCATTTTCTTTGTTTGTTTATTATATCATAGAGAAAGCCTATGATACCACCTGGAGATACGATATCCTTTGTGACCTATATAACAATGGTTTACGAGGAAACATGCCGATATTCATCAAACATTTCCTACAGGATCGGAAGTTTCATGTGAAGATAGGCGATACACTTTCTGACATGTTCCATCAACAAGAGGGCGTTCCGCAAGGAAGTGTATTAAGTGTTACATTATTTAGTATAAAAATTAACTCTATTTTAAAACAATTGCCTCCAGCAGTCCAGGGTATGCTCTACGTCGATGACCTGCAAGTCAGTTGCCAGGGAGAAGACCCGAAAGACATTGAGTGTAAACTCCAGACATCTCTCAATAGAATTGCTAAATGGAAATCACAGGAAAATGGTTTTAGATTCTCTACTCAAAAGACTGTGTGTGTACATTTCTGTCGAAAGAAAATTCATCACCCTGACCCCAAACTTTATCTGCAAGATGTGCTAATTCCTGTAGAAAAGGAAATAAAATTCCTAGGAATGATATTTGACCATAAGCTTACGTTCCTTCCCCATATTACCTATCTAAAAAAGAAATGTTTAAAAACTATGAATATTCTGAAAGTACTGTCAAATACTTCTTGGGGTGCTGATCGAGGCTCAATACTTCTTATATATAGAGATCTCATTCGTTCGAAACTAGATTATGGATCAATCATTTATGGGTCGGCAAGGCCTTCAGTATTAGCCAAACTTGATCCGATACATCACCAAGCACTTCGGATATGCACTGGTGCCTTTAGAACTTCTCCAGTGGAAAGCTTATATGTGGAAAGTAACGAGACCTCCCTGCGGTTAAGACGTGAAAATCTTTGTTTTAAGCATTATTTCAAAGTCTTATCACAAACCGAAAATTCCACGCGGTCAAAATTGCTTAATGACCAATACTCCCGTTTATATCAGGCACGACCATCATGTGGTCCCATCTTTCGGCTTGCGGATGAGTGCTTTGGTGGAGGAGTATAATTTGTCTAATATAGATATACAGGTGGAGGATGTTTTTGGAATTCCTCCCTGGGAGGATTGGAGAATCCATTCCCTGGATACTTTTCGACACTGGAGTAAATCACAAACTAATGAAATCATTTACAAGCAGATATTTTTTGAACATAGAAACAAATATAGGAAATATATCCTTCTATATACAGACGGATCAAAATCCCAGAATCATGTTGGCGCCGCTTTCGTCACAGAGAAAACAATACTAGGGGTTCGATTACATACAGTTTGCTCTGTGCTTACTTCTGAGCTTACTGCAATCCATCTGGCTTTGACTTACCTTTCAAAACAAAAGTACATAAAATTTATTATCTACACAGATTCCATGAGTGCCTTAATGTCATTGGGAAATCACGCTCAATGTACTCATCCAGTTGCAACCAGAATCCTGAAGTTGAATCATTCTTTAAAAATTCGGGTATACCAGATTCTTTATTCGTGGATCCCTGGACACGTTGCAATTAAGGAGAATGAATTGGCGGATATTGCAGCTAAAACTGCAACCACAATGTACAATCTTCAGATTCCACTAGCAGACATCAAAGGGTTTGTCAAAAGCAAAATTCTCAGCACATGGCAGAAGCAATGGGATGACAAAATATATAACAAGCTGAGAAATGTAAAACCCACCATTGGATACTGGCCATGTACGGCTAATAGAAGGGAGGATGTCCTCTTGACTCGACTGAGAATTGGCCATTGTCGCCTGACCCATGAGTATCTTCTGAAGGGAGAAGAGAATCCCAGCTGCCCAAACTGCAATGCAGATCTGACAGTCCATCACATCTTGGTGGAATGCCAGAGTTTTAATTATTTTCGTCAAAAACATAATTGTTCAGAACTAGACTTAGGAAATTTAATTGGAAAAACACATCATCGTAATTTGTTTCTGTTTTTTAAAAGATATTGGCTTTTATAATAGACTTTAACCTGTTTTTTAAAAGATATCAGCTTGCAGCAACCATGCAACGAACTCTTAAATTAAATGTTAACTTTTTTTTTTTTTTTTTTTCATGTATAGCAGTGCTGCAACTAAATTCTGTACTTTTCTCTCAAGTGAAGTGAACTGATTTATTGTAGTTAGTTCTTCCTCGTGCTTGTGCCATTATCGCTAGCGTGCATATACGCGGCATGATATGTTTTTGTAGAATGTTCTTTTCTTTCGCTGTGTAAAATTTAAAAAAAATAAATGTGATTAATTGAATAAGTAGCTTATTTGTGAATATTCAGAACGCAAAGTTAAATTTGTGAATATTTAACTTTGTTTTTTTTTCTCATGTATAGGAGTGCTGCAACTAAACTCTGTACTTTTCTCTCAAGTAAAGTGAACTGATTTGTTGTAGTTAGTTCTTCCTCGTGCTTGTGCCGTTATCGCTAGCGTGCATATACGCGGCATGATATGTTTTTGTAGAATGTTCTTTTCTTTCGCCATGTAAAATTTAAAAAAATTAATGTGATTGATTGAATAAGTAGCTTATTTGTGAATATTCAGAACGCAACCTGCCGTAAGCTTTTATCATAGATTGTAATCCGTCTCTTTTTACCTAAACTGGAAGTTTTTACAAATGACTAATTGCATTGTTACCATTTGTCTGGCGCAGATAACCTTGATAGGTTTTGTGCCAAATTACAATAATCCAATCCAATCCTATATAAACACCCAAATTTTTAATCTTAAACTCATTGTATATTTTTTCTGTTCACTTATATTCTCCGTTGGAGCATTTACTTCCATTTAATACATTATTCTTTTTATCTTGAGCTCTTAATTTTGTTTCTTTATTTCATTAGAATCCATAAAGTAATAACAATAAATAATTTTTGTTAATATTTCGCCAAAATAAAATCTTGAACTTTCTCGAAACATTTCCAGTCTAAGATTTTGCGATAAGTTATCAATGCTGGATGACAAATTTAAATGAATGTATGAACCCGAGTTTCATTCTTCTTCCGATTTTTTTTTTTATATATATATTGTTACGAAATGTCCTGCTGCGGTGAGATAGCTTCTCGGCAAAGCGAGTGTTAGATGTATATTTAATATTTGAATTTCTTTTTTCTTTTTTGCATTATTTTTTCTCACTGTTTAATTTTTACAATAATCTTGTTATTGGCAACCTGCTTTATCTTACTATTGAGTTTGTGTGAATGGAAACAGTTGTTCATGTTTATGTTTCAGTAGAATAGCTTTCTTAGCCGCACTAAGCTGCACGCAATTTTTCTCTTAAATATTTCATGTTTAGAATATCAATAAAGTTTATTATACAAACCTGATGATCCTTTTTTATTATATCCTTTCTAATAATTTGAAACATTTCAATTATAAACATTTGTTCTGTTTTGCAAGCATAATGAACAACGCTTTGTTTTTCTGTTGAAAACATTGCAAATGCCATAAAATGGTATTGAAATGATATAAAGTTAAGATCATCGTCTGATAGTATGATGGTCAGTGCAAGTTGTTGACGCATTGAAAGGCAGAGCATCAGAGTTGTCCTGGATAAGCCGTAGATGTTTGTGACCATAGTGTGGATCATCAGGGGTGGTCAACCTTTTTGGAAAGAGTGCCACTATCTGGAAAAAAAAAAAAAAAAATGTTATGTGTGCCATTTCCAACATACAGGTAATCCTCGTTAACACGGTAGATACGTAGGTTCCTAGAAAATGCCGTGTTGTGTGAAACCTTGTTGTATGAAACCCAGAGGCAGTATTAAAAAGGGGGGTTACGTTCCGGAAACTTATTAAAAACAAACTTTTTTTAATTATACATGAGAAACTTAATTTTTATTAAAAATATATATGTATGTACATCACAAAACAAAAAAATATTACATATTTTAATTTAACGCAACTTTAGTTTAATAAATTTCTTCGTTGTCATTGCTCACTATAATCAACAGAGAACGTTTTTTCGGTGAATGAGATCGCTTTCACTTTCAAAATTTCTTTCTTCATTTAAAGCTCTGGCATTTTCTTCCCTCTTCAAAAAATTTTTAATTTTACTTTGCTGACTAGTTTTTACCAGGTCATTTTATATTTCTCGATGTAGAGTTAGACAGTTTTGCAGCTCCCTTTTGAATTTTCGGCGTATTTCAGCGGAAGAGTCTGCACTCAAGAAAAGTAACTGGAGATTTTCAGCTAAGTGTAGGCCTTCTTTTAATTTTTTTAATGTTAAATTATTAATTTCACAATCTTTATCAGTGGTATTGTCCTCAGAATCGATTTGATTTACAGCTTCAGATGCCATTTCTATCAAATCTTCGTCAATTTCTTCATCCGCTAATAAATCTTGAACGTCCTCAATAGCCATTTCACAAAACCTTCGCCTCCGATTGATTTAGCAAGTTCTAATATGCCACCAATTTCATTTTTTTGACGATTCACGCACGTTTTCTATTTCAACTGAAGAGGGCCATATCTTCTAACATGCATTTAACGTTGATGATTTCAGTTCTTTCAGCTACAAAGATACGATGTCGATTCGGTTCTTGATTGAAAATGTCTTCCATGCTTCCATTACATTAATCAATTTTGAATCGGTTACGTCTAAAATCTACTGTAATGCTGTTCTTATGTAATATGTTTTAAAAATATAAATAATATTTGATCCAATAGTTGGAGTAACGAAGTAGTGTTGGTGTTAGCAACAGTATTTTGACGTTGGAATGATTCAAATCTTGTGGATGACATGGAGCATTATCTAATAGTAATAAGCGCCTTAGCTCAAATGTTTCTGCCTTAAATAATGTTCAGCGTCTGGCACAAAACAATTTAAAAACCAATCTTTAAATATATTCCCAGCTACTTAAGCTCTTGGATTTGTTTTCCGATATACCGGTAAGGTGTTTTTATTTACGCCTTTAAGTGGACGAGGATTTAAAGATCTATAAACTAACAAGGGTTTTGTTATAAAGCCCCAAGTCATACTGCACAAAAATAGCGTTAGACAATTTTTAGACACCATAAATTAGGATGCAGTTTTTTTCTTTTTTCGATATAAAAGTTCTACTGGGAATTTTTGTTCCATCAAAGCCCAGTTTTGTCGGCATCGAAAACTTGAACTGCTGTGTAGCCTTGTTCTTCTATACTATTTTGAAATTTTTCAGAAAACGTCCTAGAAGCTTCATAATCAGCCGATGCGGATTCTTCTTGAATTCTTATGCTATGAATTGCAAACCGCTTTTTGAAATTTTTGAACCAACCTTTACTTACCAGAAAATCTAGGTTGACAGAAGGTTCTCCATGTTCTTTGAGGTGCTTGAAAATTTTGAGTGAATTTTGTTCAATGATATTACCATCCAACGAAATTATTTTTTGTCATCTATCATCAATCCAGATGCTGAGTGCATTTTCCATCTTCTCAATTATTGGCGCCCCCCGGGCGCGAACTGCACGTTTCGCGGATGTCGAAGATCCTGCAGCAACTGCACTTCTTATTTCATTTCTTTTTAATTTTTTTTAATAGTCCGGACTGTTTCTTCATTCCAATTAAAACTTTTTCCAATGTGAGATGCCTCTTCTTCTTTTAAAAGACGGACCAAGAGTTGTATCTGTACTTTTAAACGTTGTTTTTTTATCTTTATCGGACGTGTTTGGGGACTGAAACTTAATGTGTTAAAGACGAAAACGGTTATCCTTTAACACATTATGGCTAGACTGCCGACCAGCAGCATGAGACACTTTTGTTTTCAGGCCATGGAGACGAGGATTCAAATTTTGGAAGACGAACGTGCAGGTTGCGCGTCTTAGAGCACTTATTGTGATCTCATGTTGTGATAGTGAGGTTTATTCACTGTTATCTGGGGACATTTTTTCATACAGGTCATTTAAACATTTGTTCTTACGGCTACCGGATCTTGGAAGACAACTGGCAGAACTTACGAAACAAGGATTATTATGTGTTAAATGACTATATGAGTGCTTTGCACAATATGGGAAAACTTCGTGCGGAGTTCTTTGCTTGGGCAATTTTCTTATCGTGTTAGAGCGAAACCTGATATAGAAAAACCGTGTAGGAGGGTTGTCGCAATTTATGAATCGTGTTACAGCGAAACCATGTTACAGGATGCCGTGTTGTAGGAGGGCTACCTGTACTTGAAAAGTATAAAACATGTTATTTATAGGCTGATTATGGGAATGTTATTTATAGGCTGATTATGGGTACTTGAAAAGGGAAAAACATGTTATTTATAGGCTGATTATGGGAATTTTACGCAAATAGCCCATTTTTGCAGAAATCACATATTTTTTGCGCAAATAGTACGCATTGTGTCTGAGTAGCGGACATTTAAAAAATAATATAATAAATAAAACAAATGTACAATCTAGGGTATTCACTAGTGGTAAAGTGCATGCGACGTGAAAGAAGTAATTGTTAATAGACATTTTAAAGGTTCAGTCAGGTTATGTATAAAATAAAAATGAATAATTTGAAATATTCTAAATAACTATTAAACAGTCAGTACTTAATTAATGTGGTTTTTGAACATGCAGTTTTTTGTTTTTTTACCAAATTATCTATATTAGGATTACTTCTTGAAGGTGCTAACAAAATTAGGTGTTTCATTTGGATATCAGTCAATCTTGAACGATATTTTGATTTTATCATGTTCATAATAGAAAACATTTGTTCACCTCATGTCGATCAAACCTACAACAATATTTGACCAAACCTACAACCAAATCACGTAAATTTGAAAAATTGCTTCTTGGTACAAATTACCAAAATTCAACGCAATTTTCACCTGCAGTTGAAATAAATTCCTTATATTTGCTTTTCAGTGTAGTATGCTGCTGTAAGCCAATAATTTTGATTTGGACTTTAGTTGAGTAACAATTAATGTCTTACAGAGCAACTGAATCATTATTATTCTAATGTTTTTATGCGTGTATCTATGGGCGGAGTTGATGCAGACGATATTATTAGTATATTTTCAAATCTTTTAATTGAATATGTCTTCGCGTGCCACTGTTAAAAGTTTGCCGTGCCACACTGTAGCACGCGTGCCGCGGGTTGGCCATCCCTGGTGTACAGGCACTGAAAGCCCTACGAAGAGGTTATTAGAATGGATCTGAGACCTACAGATTCGATTCTCTAGCAAGGCCAGCATTAGACTTTTTGTTGCTGGTGCTTTTAGAATTTGGAACACCTAAATTCTGCCGTCTGATGCAGTGTTATCAGTTACACCGTCTTTAGGGCAGGCCCCGTTTCCTAAGCAAAAGTAAAAAGGAGCTTTTATTGTCTCCACTGGTATTCAAGGTCTATGAACAATGACACCCATATTCATCCCTACCATAATGATTTATCGGCTTGTTAACAGTTAAGGAAAAAACAATGACAATATTAAAATTATGGTCAAGGGCAAACTGCGATAAGAATCATAAATTTGGCTGATTTTGCAGGTCAGGTGCGTTCTAAAATCACTAGTGGTAAAGTGCATTCGACGTGAAAGAAGTAATTATTTCCCAACGCATTGAATGCTTTCTTTCAGCCATGACCTAATTTGTTAAAACTCATGTAATACATTCATCACTTTAAAATGCTTTCAATTGACGCTTATCTCTGAATTTCAAAAATGTTCACTTGTCTTGCTTAAATTATCGGTACATGACATAAAAAAATATTCGGTTAAATCTCCGACTCAGTAATCATTTTTATGTCTCAATCAGTTCAATAATATCAGTTCAATAATATCAATGTACAGATAAATATAGCATGTAATACAGGGTGTCCATAATTAATTCACCAGATAAAGGTATATTTTAAATAATACAGAGGAAAAAACTGAATTTTATTTAGTACTTCGAAGAATTTTATTTTAATACACTTCAGCATGTTCATTAGTTGCTCGGAGAATATCAAGCCTGTTCTCGATTTCCCTCCAGATGTTATTAAGCATTTGTGCCCTCAGAAAAGCTGTTCATGTGGTGATTCTATTTTCAATTCTTCAAATGTCTTCAGCATAAACTTAGTTCATCAAGTAATCCCAGAAAAAGAAGTCGAGTGATATGATGGCTGGAGAACGGGGTGGCCATGAAATTGTCCACCTCTACTAATCCAATGATCTGGGAATGTTTCATTAAGGAAATCGCTCACATGTATGCCAAATGACAGGGGTATAATATTTTTATCATCATTACAGATACGTGCAAGAATGTACGCAGAAAATTCTTTATAAACAACTAGATCATCAGGTTTGATTTGTTAACAAACATGCAATTTATATGCAGTCTCCTTCAACCGTTCATGAACAGCTTTATGAACAGTCGACCTGGGAATTTCTGTTTTAAGGTTGGCACGGCAAATGAATTTACTGAGACTGCACTCAAACAAATCTCGAATGGCGGAAACGTTTTCATCACTGACACTTGACCTGCCTTCATCTCTTTTATGGAAAATATTCCGGGCTCTCAAAACTGTTTTAATCATCTTTTAATTGATTGTTTCCGTTGGTGGAAATTTATTTAATTCATATTCGAATCGGAGATTTCGTTTATCATAACCAGAGAACGTATATTGCTTATTTACTGAATGACGCCATTTTGTTTATAAACATAAAAATTCCTTATTACCATTCCAAAAAATTAGAACAAATGAAATCCATTGAGCTAAAGATTATATCGATATATTATTTCCAATTACTTCCTAAAATTACTTTAAATTTAATTTTGTTATCCAGTGATTAAATTATGAACACCCTGTGTATTAAATTCACTGTACTGCGGGCAGATGGTTTAAGGTATTGTATATTATTCCATTAATAAAGGAGAATTCAGAGTTATTTCCTACATATATTGTATTTCAATCCACTAATGGCACTTTAACCTCACATACTGCAGGCTCTAGGTTCTAATACTGGTTAAAGAGAGGTGTGCTTTACAGTTTTATATTAACCACTCTTTATATTGTGTTCAGACATCTTTAGTGTTTGAACTAGAGTGTAGTTATTTAGAGAGCAAGAGTGTTAATTATTTAGATTACTTTTATCTACGCTCATCTTCAAACATTTAGAGTAACGTATTTCGAATAGTAGATGCATTAAGAATGCAATAAAAATTACAAAAGCTACAATTATTTACGTACAGTAAAATTACTATTACACTTTTTTATAAAGCCAGCTAGAGATTTTCAGATATTGATAACATATACCGAGCCTTTTAATGCGCATCATGTCTAAACTGCTGAAAACTAAAAGTACAAATCCAAGAAGACTGCAACCGAGTAAATCGAAAGTTGCATGATGGACCATGGGAGAACATGTTAATGATTAACAAAGCTGTAAGTGATAAATCATGTGTGGGAACAGGAGCCTATGAAAATCATGTATAGTCGAAATTAACAGAGTTAGCATAAATCACTGAAATGGTGTTGGAGAGATTCAAGCAACGTCAGTGATGAGTATATACACTGATGTGCGAAGTTAAGCAGCAAGAAGAAAGTGAGAATATTCGTCGAAACACACAACACGCAGCGAAAATATCTGCATATATGACAGATATATATGCAGGCGGGAGTTAAACTACAGAAAAAAGTTTGCGCACAAAAAATTTTTAACTAGGAAACATATTAGTAGCCTTTTGTGCAGAACCTGTTTTCTGTGTTAAGGACTTAAGAAAAGAAATTCAAACAACCAAATTTTGAAAAATACGCATCTTAGAGAGAAGACATTATTTGAGTAACACAAAGTAACAGGAGATAAACTCCTGTTATGAGTCGTCATCCCGTCGGTATGCGAGAGGTCTTAATAGGGATCAGCGATGTCAGAAGTAACCCGATCTCTAAATGTCAGTCGTTCCATCATTCTTATTTTGTGAAGGCTTAAGTTACCGCATAAAGTGAAGGAATTGTACTAGAAAGACCAATAAGTGGATGTTCAAGAATTACAACCGCTCAGCTGACACCTTTCTGTCTGTCTGCAAGCACAGCGTCGCATAACGAACCCTGGACATCAACTTGCTCTCGAATTGCTGCGAACCCTGGACATCAACTTGCTCTCGATCTTGCTGCGTCAATAAGACGCATAGACTTCAGAAACTGTATACAAACTACTTCATACAATTCAGCTACATGCATGATGACCAGAGGTTTGCTCCCAGGTATACTCTTGTATAAAGGAAGCCATTTAAACTAATCTTGAGATTACCTCTGCTGAGCTGCATAATTGATAATGTATTAGATCTGATTCCTTGTAGGTATTAGTCTGTAGAGCGGTTAGAACTCGCTATCTCCACTAATATCCTTTAAATATGCGTATATAGTGGCGGTGGTCTGCTGAGTTTGGGCAGGGATTGGTGTTGGTTACCGCACCGTTCTTCACCTCTTCCCTCGCGTATTATGAGTACAGTGCGGTTTATATACTAATAATTTGTGAAAGTTGCAACACCATGAAGGAATTATGCAAACTGAACCAAACTTACAGGAAATGTAAAATGAGGTAAGACATGCAAATTATTAGAATTACAAAACGTACAAACGTCTGGCATCATGGTGCGGGGTGCTATTGAGTGTAACTGTTGTCGATCCCATCTAGTGCAGATTGCGGGTAACCTCAACAATGATCGCTACATAAGGGAAGTCCTGGAGCCAGTGGTCTTCCCCATTCCTCGAGGCATTCCGAGTGCTGAACAGGGATAATGCCCGTACACATGTTTCTCAGACTGCAAGCCTTCTTTAGGCCACAATAGGTTTCTCTTCTTCCATGGCCTGCTTATTCCCCGGGTATGTTATCCACTGAGCATGTCTGGAATTTCATCGGTCGGCGAGTCGCTCGTAGCTGGTGGGGCACACACTAGTACTGAACTTCGGCGTTAAGTCGAAGTCGTATGAAATGTCATTCCCCAGGATTTCATTCAAAACCTGTATGATTCAATGCCACGACGTGTACTTGCTGTCTTCGCTCAGTGTGGCAGACACAAAAAGTACTAATTTCCGACGTACGTTTTTTTCTTTTTTTTTTGGTTGTAAATCTGACCGGTTTTTGTACCACTATTAGTAATACGGGGAGTAAATTTCTTTCATTTCCAACATTTCCTTCATGGTGTTGCATATCTCACAAACATTGATGTGGATCATATTCTTACTTAATATATGCGCTCATTTTTGACGGCCTTGATGTTTTTTTTGGGTGGGGACGCTAAAGTGTGAGTTCGAAATGCTAGAACTGTTCATCAAAATTCAGTATCAGAAATATTACCTAATATGGAGCTTCTGCCGAGATCACAGAGCTTGAATCCCATTGGGCATATGTAAAACAGGCTTTTAATTATTCTCCAAGACACTTCCCGTAATCCTTACGAAGTAAGAATGTATCTGCTCTGAGAAAGGACAACTTAACCGTCAGAGATGATCTTGCTCCTGATAGGAATCCCTTCTGGGAAGCATGTGTTTCTCGTAGAGGTCATCAAATTCCATACTGACAGACCTCCATTAAAGAATTTTTTGGCCCTCAAACTCTTGTGTGCGTTTTTAAACCATTATTGTTAAGTTATTTATTAGAAGTTTGTATTTTGTGTCTTTTTATACCTATGTTCTGAGCAAGTTTTAATTAATTCGAATAAATTACTGGCCCTTTTATTTGCTCTTTCGCTCTGTTTCTTAATTTTTGGATATGAGTATAGCTTCAACGAATAGAAAAAGGAAGATATCAACTATAAAAGCATTTCACAACTGCACGATACGCAAACAAACGTTAGGATGAATATTTGGTGCGCCTGGCTATAAGTGATCGAGCGACAAATCAAATATCTTAATGTCATACCTAGAGTTCGTCCGGTAGCAGTCGGTATTCTCATGTCACCACGAAATAAAAGGCAGGCCACCATTACCAAGTGATAATTTCTTCTATGCAAATGCCTGCAATTTGGCAAATTCATCAGGAACTCGTATCATAATGTCTTTTCAAATGAATTACATTTCTATTTCGGTATTATTATGGAAGAATTCGTATTTAGCAATATTGAATTTAATATATGTGTGTGGAATCAAGAAAAAAAAGGAACAATTTTTGCAGTTTTTATGTTCATTAAATGCTACGCATGAGCTGTATTCGAACTTCGAGTTAAAATATGAGGCAGAGAAATATTGAATAAAATCTCAGTTTCGCTTCTCATGTGATGGAATTTAATTGATTCTTCTTATCGTGATACCTGCACGATACGCAAACAAACCCTGTTTACTAGAATGTTAAGCTAGCTCACGATCAGGGTTCTAATCTTATAAGCCGCTTTTCCAGATTTCTGAAATGTTTTTAGTTCATATCACTGTGATTTAAAGCGGCTCGAGCGGTTTGATGTCAGCAGACTTGTCAAGGTTACATTAGTGAAGCAAGATTGGATAATTTCAAAATAAAACATATCTTCTTTTTTTTTTTTGCTTTCACAGGGTTGTAGACGAGGCGGCTAAAGCATTAAATTAGGAATAAGCACTTCGCCACCGCAGTTTTTTTCGTTCGTAGTTTCTTCACCATTTGCAGTAGAAGTACTTCGTATTTTTTACCCCTTAACCAAGAAAGACTCAACTTCAAAATCGATACAAATTTATTCAACATATTCTCAACCTAAGGTTACTTATTTACTGTCTTCTCCCCCTCCTTTTTAATCGTACTAAAATCGACAGGAGACAATCATGCTAATCATTTAATTTTCGAAGGACGCGGTTGAGTAAGAAGGCAACAAATGAAAAGTGTTCATGGATAAACTTCTCGTAACTATCACATTATTTTTTAAAAAGAAATTTATATTGTGATAAGAATACATTACAACATCTAATAAGCTTTCTTCTTTTCTACTTTCCTGCATCTTGAATTTCGCCGCGCTGATATTGTCATTCACTGCTACTTCCTAGGTCTCAAATCTTTTAGTGCTGATGGAACTCTTGTCTGTGCTGTTTGCTACGGCTTGTAAGTCTGCTATCTACATCATTTAGTCTCTTTTCCAACATGTAGTAATCTTCCGAACCATCAAGAGCTTTAGATGTCCTTATTTTCTTGAAGCGCTTCACAGTGATTACTCTATCGGTTAGCCCACGCACCCAAAATTCGCGAGCAAGTCAATTAGTAAGACGAAAACAATCACAATGTGGGCGAATCCATTTAAAAATTTAGGGGAGCTCTTTTTTTGAGTGCCTTAAGGAAGGCGGATTTAAAAAAAAAAAAAATTCTGAAACTTTAAGTTAAAAAGCTGGGGGGATGCAGAAGTAAATGCGGTATATTTAATGCATATGTATTAGTGTATATATATATATATATATATATATTCAAAATAGTACAGAATTTAAAACCTAACTAAGCCGCTTAAATAGTTGAAAGCATCCTATCTTTTTCCTAAAACATGTTGTAAAAGTGAAATACATAAGAAAAGGCAAGTGATGAATTAAAAGTATTAATATATTTTATGTTAATTAATCAGTTATAATGAGTTGACGGTCTACTTTAACTTCTTCTTCTCGCAGTCCTCACCAGAATGCAAATTAGTTATGTATTTTTAGCTATATTAGTTCTGTATATTCTGTTCTGTATGTAGTTCTGAGGTTTTAAATGTTTTAAGAGTTAGAGCTTCTAGCAGCCTCGCCTTGTTGTTGCTCACCAACTCTACCACATGCTTACTATCACCAACTCTACCACAGTTATAGGATCTAACGATCTTGCTAGCGGTCCTTTAAAACAGGCGCCTTAATTATCTTGAGCTAACCTGAGTAGTCTCTTTTGTGTTGTAGTCTCAGAATATACGGTTATCTCCATTGAAATTAACTTCATCTTATGTTAATTTAAGTACCCACAAATAGTGAAGGTTCTTCTGTGTCACAAGTAGTGTTTTCTGTTCATTTAAGTGTTTAAAAAAAAAGGGTTATTTTCACGTTCTTCTTAAGACTTGTCATTTGTTTCATATTAAAGCGATAACTCGCTTCCTATTCTGCAGGACACTGAAACAAGTTTCTAGATATATAAGAACCCTATAATATTCATGTATAATACATACTGGCTGAAGTATCTGACATTGCCCTGGCTTTACGTAGAGTGAAGAGGCTTCATTTAGGGGATTTCGAAATTTAAGGTAGACATTGATTTTTCCTCTTATTTTGGTATAAGGTGAATTGTGCAGAATTTACTAGAAAAATGTAGCACTAACACGGTGCCATGTAACGGTTTTAGTAAGAACTGCTAACCGGGACAGGAACTTAAGATGGTGATGTGATTTCAAAATTGAAATTGTGTAGATATGTTAAGATTCATTTTTGTATTTAAAAAAAGTTATAAATTCCTTGCTTAGCATATATGACTTCCAATGACAGCAAGAACGCAACGACAGCGATGTGAACCTAAAATGGGTGATATAAGCACAACGTTCTGATATAAACCCTCTGACTGTGGACCCTATGGGTTAGTTTTTCGGAAAGTTATGTAAATAGTGAAGCTCCTCTCGTTTTAAAGATCAACGATGCGAAATTTCATCAAGATCGGAAACAATATATTTGGATGAATTACATTAGAAAAAACACACTGCAGGAAGTTCTTCTTCATACGTATATAAATAATTATAACAGATGCGGCTAGTATAATTTTACGGGTTCAGTTATTAAGTAATACCGTATACGCTCACGTAATGTCCGCACTTTTTTTACTAAAATTATATCGCTAAAATGTAGACGTGGACATTACACGGGTCGTTCAAATGTCGCGCTTTTTCTCGTGAGTAATTTTAGGTGTAAATTTCATTTCGAACAGCCAAGTTAAGTTCTAAGTGGAAGAAAAATGGCATAAGTAATATAAATATCATATTTAAAGTTGTCTAATAACTACCTAAAATTTACAAACTCATTTTCTTCCATCCACATATATAATGTAAATTACCCCGTTTACGTTATCAACACTCGGCGCGTATTAGTTCGCACAGGAACACAATATAGAGGCACAAATTAACCAACACTTGCAATTTTAATATTTACTTTTACACAAATTAAATAAACGTTGGTTCTTTTAATATCTTGCACACATTATTAAAAAAAAAATCTGTTCTGACGCACTGTATTATGAGAGAAACGGACAGATTCATGCGTGTTTTCTACGTTGTTTTTAGATATTTTATGCTATAAGTTTATTTTAATTTCGCTTACGATTTACTTCACTGATACGCAAGCATGGACCTTATAAGAAATAGACCAATCAAAATGGGTTTTCCCCTTGCCCTGCCGCATTCACGGCTGTCACCTTGACCACATCCGGAGGAGTAGGGACGACTTGCAGAAACTTAACAATAGTATAATAACGCGTATAATTTTCAAGAAAAAGCTAGTGATAGCGCCCCATTTCACAAATTAGAATTTTTAGATATTTTTATTTTTGAAACTGACATTGATTTTTAAACATTTAGCATGTTTATCAAGCATAATTAATGTTCTAAATAATTATAAAGCTGTTGCAGGCTTTCAGGTTTGGATATTTTTTTAGCTTTTCCTATGCTGTAAGGAAATTTTTATCTTCTTCTTTTAAAAAATAATATTTTAAATCTGAACTAATAGAAAAATTCAAACAAACAATTTTCTCTTACAATTTTTATGCTTTTTATTGGTGTAAATAAGTGAAAAATACTAAAATCCAAAATATTAATTTTTGAAAGTTTTTGTTTAAAATTCTTAATTGTACTGCCTTTTTAAAATTATATCTGAATATTATAGCATAATATTCTACAAAGGAGTTTTATTTCAATAATATTTCATAATACATCATAGTGATAAAAATTTTTAACACTTTAATAATTTTTATGCATTTATTCTAATGTAAAAAATTGTACTTAACTGTAATAATTAATTGTGCTAGTATTTTATAGTGATTATTTTTTTAAAATTTATTTCTAGTTCTGCATAAGTTTTCTTATTTATTGTGAATTTATTTTATTAGTCCAAACGGGCGGCAGCTCAGAAAAGCTATTAGTTTCGAAACGGCATTTTGCTTTGCTTCACTATAAATGTCCGTTTCACTTTGCAAACTGTTGTCACCAAATATTATCGCCCTGTATTATATTTAAAGAAATTAAATAATTAAGAATCTGCGTGAATGCATGTATGTTTCCCTCGGACTGTGAAAAAAACAACGGAATTTAGCGCCATCAAATTTTGAATAACCTAATCCTCCACCCGAACATGGGCACCTGGACGGCCTACTTTCGAATTTGTTTTTATCCATTTCATATTTTGTAACTCTAACAAAGTTTTAACAAACTCAACGAGTTCAAAGCAAGCAATGGCAACACTACAGAAAATAACATTTTCTGTACAGTGTTGCCATTGCTTTTTATCTCCAGCACGGAAATTCTAAAGATATGCCATTTTCAAATATTTTGTGATATTGCTCTTGAATTGAATTTTATGTGGTTTACTTGCGAAGAACATGATATTTAATAAATAAAGGTAACACACAAAACGTTACAAAAAATGCTCCTTTGGGTGTAATATAAAATCAAATCTGAGTGCTTCCAGAGTTTTATCTTTTTTTTTCCTCATTACACTCAGAAAAGTTTATGCTCCGAATTTTATGAGTTACTAAAATAAGTAATCCTCTTGTAATGTTAATAATTAATGATCATATAATCAAATAAATGATCGTCTTGCTATGTTATAATAATTGTAAAAACTACTGCCTGAAAATGCTCATAAAATCAAAGAAAATTATCAGATTTTGTTTAATTTTACCTTAATTGTTTCAAAGCTATCAATATTATTTAATTTTACTTTATTTGTACAAAAAGTAAGTTCATAAGTTTGGCGTTTAGAATTTTTACCGTTTACTAAAAGAAATTTATACAAGAATTACGCTTGAAAAAAAATGCGCAAAATTCAATAAAAAGTGCTTTTATGAGATATATTAAATCTTATTTGCAAAAACTGTGGCTTTCATAATCTCATCACTTATACAACGTATCACATTTAATAATTGAAAACAGTTATGTGATACAAACAACGATACAAACGCCATAGGTTTCCGTGTTAAAGTTAGCCAGATCTTCCCTACTCTTTCTTGCGGAGTGACGCACGCTCCGTCCACTGGGTATATGCTTGTGACGCATGTTGCGTGTACTGGGTTAGTCTATCTCTTATAAGGTCCATGTACGTAAGATATTAGTCTCGAAATGATATTTTGTATTGGTTCACTGTACGCGGCGTATCATTTTTCAAATTGTAGCCACCAAATATTATTGCCTAGTGTTATTTATAAAGAAATGAAATGATGAAGAATCTGCATTTATGTTCCTCGCACTGTGAAAAAAAGGTGGTTAATTGACTATCAAATTCTGAATAACGTAGCCCTCCATCTAAACATGTGCACCTGAAAGCACGAATTTGAATCTGTTTTATTACTTATCTCATATTTTGTAAAACGTTAATGAATTTTTGATTGACCAACTCAAGGATTCGAAAACCACACGTGGCGACACTGTTCGAAATAAAAAAACTTTTATCTCCAGCGCGCAAGACTGTTGCCATTCGAAGAAATGTAAGATATTTATCTTTCAGTTTTAATCAACAAACTCGGCTCTATGAAACCAATGAGTTGCTGCGGCAGAAGAAAATACCTCTATCCTCACGCACCAGCCGTTTAGTAAAGCCTCAGATACTTTCCAATTTAATCTTACGGTTATTGAGTAATAAACTAAGCGATTTTAAATCAATAAACGCAATTCTTAAGAATTTCGTTTCTGCTTTTTAATGTGAATGATTTAAATAAACATTTATTAAAATTATGAGATGTCTAGGAATAAATATTCAGTACATTTATGAAATTACACTAGCTAGACTAAAGACAATATATATTTTTTCTTTTTTATGATAACTATTTTAGGCGTTGGCCGCGTGAGCAACTAGTTTAAAGAAATAATATAGCGAATGTAAAAACATGTACTATAGCAACCTCTAACACTTTATTCGGAATTGTAAATATATGTTGTTTTTTAAATATTTTGTGATTTAGCCATTGATGAATTTTATTTGGCGTAAGTGCGAAGAGTGTGATATTTGATAAATAAAGTTAGGACATAAAAAGTTAATAATGAAAGGACCAAAAAAAAAAAAAAAAAAAAAAAAAAAAAAAAAGCGTTATTAAGCATCTTGCTAAAAAACTGAATATTGATATGATGAACTGAGAAAAGACTAAAATAGGAAAAATGTATGCCAAATATATGCCGATAAGCAGCTTTTAAAAATGTTGCGATTTTTGTTGTTGAACTTGTATACGGAGTAAGTACAAAGTAAAAGAGGGGGAAAGGTTAACAGCAGCGAGTGTATCAGACTGGTAGATTGCGAGCTCAGTAAGAGCGTAAAATACTTTAACAAAGCCTTCTGGGCGACTGTTAAAAATCTGAAACATCTGAGATTTAATTCTAAATGTTCTCTTTTCTTTTCTTTATCACTTTTTCCCCTCTTTTTTTTTCCTTTCTTTTTTCCCCTTTTTTCTTTCTTTCTTTTTCTTTTATTATTATTATTATTTTTTATTTTACAGGTTTTTTAGGACTGTTTTTCGATGTCTAATGCTTCATTTTTTTCAGCTTCACTGCTTTTTTTATTTCACTTACAAGCATTTTTCTAGGTTGTTTTTCGATATTTTTTTTTTACCTCTATTAAATTACGTAAAAGAAATATTATGCAGAAATCACAGATTTTTCTTCCAAACATCGCTGACGTTAAATCCGTGGCCACCTGAATGAGACTGCTGAACGCTGGTGCTTTGATCCGGAATCAAATTCCACTGAACGAGTTGGCTGCTTAGGAATTTTCCTGCTTTTCCCTTTGTAAGTTGAAACCATTTTTACTTAGAAAGTCTTCCACAAAGTTATCTCTTTTCTTAGGCAGAGCGTTTTTGTGTGTTTTGATATAAAATTAAATATACAGACTGAAAAATAAATCGTTTTATGTATCCAGAGCCGAAGCCAGAGCGTGAGCAAACAGTGCGACCGGACTGGGCGGCAAAATTTTTAGAATTTGGAAAGGGAACGGGCGGCTGAATTTTGCAGTTGCACCGGGCGGCAAAAAAGTCTAGCGCCAGCTTTGCATGTATCTGAAGGTATTAATCCCAAAGTAACGATTTTGTAGATTCATGATTTTAGTGTAGTGCCGACGATAACCCCCCCCCCCTTTCAAGCTATTCAAAGAAGACACCAGTTTTTAGAAATTACATTTTTTCCCTTACTCAGTTATTTTACGTATTATACATATTCGCAGATTATATAATACATATACGCAGACGAAATTTTCATTTGTTGTAAACTAAGGAAAATGAACAGAAAGCGTCTTGAGAGAAGCAATTAAAAATGAAGGAACCAGGAAAAACCATCTGAAAAAACATGCTTTTTATTTCTCATTAAGTTCCCCATTTGGAAAAGTTAATAATTTATCTGGCAGAACCAGATAGGCCATAATTTATCTGGCGGGTTATGACGAGACGTGACGTCATAACTACGTCAAGTTTCCCTCAACAACTTGTTATGCCACGATGATGGGTCATACGTCGTAAAGTCGCCAGTACAAAGGTGAAAAATTAGCGCATGCGCATAAACAATCAACTTTGTCTTATCAGGAAATTCAAACAGCTGTACATGCTGTGCGGTGACTATTTGTTTACTTGCGGATGATAATCATGGTATGTGTCATAATTTATTTTTACTGAAGTACGATTTACATGTGGTGTTTATTGTTAATTTTAGTAAATCTGTTAACTCTGAATTTTTAAAAGTGTTTACTAACTCATTTCCCGCCTACGATTAGAGCCGGCAATGTGAATGAATGTTCTTAGGGGGTTGTGTATTTATAAAGGTTTTAGACGTTTGGTGTTAAGAGTAAAGCTTCTGATGGTAAGTGAATAAATTACTTCATTAATAATCTGCAAAATGTATTTCAGATTTAAGTTAAATCAACTGTTTAAGCCAAGTGTTTCAAAAGAGCTGTGTTAGCAAGCTCATTCGCTTGATAGATGTTCCACTTCAGTTTCTTGGTGCTGTATTTTGACATATTTGAAAACATTTAAGCGAAAAAGCCAGGTGTGTTTTTTTATATAATCCATTTATTGTGTATTTTTAGTTATAATAGGAAATGAATTTATGTTGGACATGTGGTTATACAGTTGGCTTGCTGGATGTATGGTTTTAAAGTAATTGTATAACATCAAGAATTCAAATCGCAACTTCCTGAGAAACAGTTATGACCCCAAACTAGGGTTAAAGTAAAATTTTTAGGAGAAACATTAAGAAACACTTGAATTCTTCGGAATAAACCGAACACCGGGTTTAAACTTCTTAACTTTATTGACCACCGTTGGCCGTACAAATAAAAGATTAAATTATATGAATTTTATTCTATCTACTTCTGAAAGGTTTAAATTTTTTTTTGATACATTTCATTTCTTTAAACTTCTCATAAATCTGTGAACTAGTCGCTTTACTGTGTAGAACTAAACAGTTTCGTAGGTTCAGTTTCACGAATAATTGATTGTCTTCGTACTGCAATATGTACTAGAAGCTAAGAATTAAAATTATTCTTATCTTCGACTTCTAATGCGTAATGAAGTGTATTTAATAATTTGTATAATTTGAAATTGTTATTGATTATTTCTTTACTAAAATAAGCAGTACATTATATCAGAGATATAAATAATTGTAGCCAAAGGTAAAACAGTTTTATTTTATGCCATTAAACAAAAGGAATTTTGTAATGTATCTTTGAATATGCAGCACCTAAGGTAAGAAAGATATTTGTCTCCATTATTCTGAATATCAGATTCAAGGTCTGATAAAGGCAGTCTAAGACCTAAGCGTAGGCATAGCCTTTTTCCGGAGCTACATGATATCTTTTTCTGGAGAATTTAGCAGAGAATTTTTTCTTATGATTAATTACAGCTGTTATAATAATAGACTGCATTCATATGATGAATTGAGGATCATCTGTTATTTGTCTGTCCACATTATAGTTTAATTAATATGTGATTGTAAGTATATCAAAATCCCAAAGATCTTAATTGTCTATGTATACAGATGAAAGTGTGGATTAGTATTGCACTTTGAAAGAATTCATAAAGTTTATTTGCATATCAGAAAATTCCAATCCAAAAACTTATTTTCAGTTAGATGCAAATTAAAAAAAGGGTGAGGGCAGAAATAATGAAATGATCTGCAGAATTCGTCAAACTGAACTATAAATACGAGACAAAGTCAACTACATTTAATCTTTTTTATTGGACGTCTAAAAATGTCTCGTATGGTTATTAGATTCTTAAGAAAATTTCAGGAATTGTGAAGTCGGTGCACTTTTACAGTTAAGGCTGAGCAGAATCTAAATTATTTTTATATCCGATTATGTACAGTCGCCAATACTTATCAGTAGCTACTTCAGAGTATTACGTGACAGCTTTAATATTAACAAATCGGAAGTTTTAGCAATTTTTCGGCTGCTCATTTC
Organism: Stegodyphus dumicola; assembly: GCF_044657685.1. Classification (NCBI taxonomy): domain Eukaryota; kingdom Metazoa; phylum Arthropoda; class Arachnida; order Araneae; family Eresidae; genus Stegodyphus; species Stegodyphus dumicola. Next base: position 80,208,352 of record NC_140768.1, on the reverse strand, counting down.
AAAAGATTTATCTGTCTTTTAAGTACTTTCACTATGAAATGTATTACACGTGCTTCTATACTAAGCGCGATTATATCATGGTTGATCAGTTATAAGCAAAAAATATCGTAATCGGAAAAGCATCTGATATGCACTTTTACGAACAATCACTGTAGTTCAGGGCGACTTAGAACCGGCTCCAGTGTTTTGATGTTCTAGGCGTCGCTTGAGTCTGCGTCTTGTATACATTAGACACTTTTAAGTCAAAGCGAAATATTTTGTATTAATTGTTCCTTGTAAGAACACTTTAGCTGACGCCTCATACAGTTAGCGTCCGAAGACGCTGCGTATGTCGCCTATGCTTGTAAGACATTCTATACAATCGGGCAGGATCACTAATTTTTTTGGTTAATAGAGCGCCGCTTGATACCATACGTAAATATTGGCGCGAAATCTAATTAAAAATAGTAATTTCAAACCAAATTATGTTATACAAAGAATTGATTTAAAGAATGGCCATTTTATTAAACCTAAGAACAAGTACAGAAATTCACAAATAAGAATGCATGTACTTATTCTAATAGACAGTTTTTTGCAGTCTACTGAATTCTAGAAGTAAATAAACCAGTAGAAATACCTGAACCCACGAAAAGAGCATCCACTCCATAACCATTTTTTTTTTTTTTTTTTTCCGCGACACGATCTTCTGTTGCAGCAACCTTTCATCGTTGCTGTAATAGTAAAGTATAATTTCATTTCGTGGTTCACCTGACACAAAGGTTCGCCGGAACAAAGCCTTTCATTATGGATGATTCTTTTTTCTTAGAGGAATTTAATCGCGACTGTTTGTCATTTGACAAGTCATGTGATCCGTATTATTTTTTTCAAAGAAATTAAAATATAAAGAACACTTCAAAGAAGCAACTGAAAATCTCGAAAGGAAAATTACTGGCTCCATGTCCATTCTCCCTGTTTACTCGGAACAGTACCTTAATTCAGGTACTCCTGAAGTTAAAAGTATACTACATTTGGTGCCTTGCCGTCCAATTGCGAATGATGCTCCGTTAACCGAAAAGTACGGATAAATACTTATTTTATAATGTAAATAAGTGATCTTATTGATTTTATGCGAATATTGAAAACTTTTTCAGAGGACATTCAAGTATCAACGCTTTGTATAAAAATAGTTCCCTGAAAATAAACTAAAGAATTGAAGCATCTATAAGGGGTCAGTAAATTACAATTTTTTCAAAGTACTTGCCAAAAGAATTTTTGCCAGTTCATGAGGAAATTTGTCAGTAGATTACTATTGATGTGGACTTTCTAGTATAGGAATTCTGGAAATTTCATCGTATGATTATTAATGAGGTATTGTGAGTTTTTTAATACTTAAGTTTTGGCTACTTTCTGTTTACTCTCCCTCCCACCATCACACACACAGTTATAACATGTTGTAATACTGCCCTGTGTTTTGGCACCTTTTCGACTATACACGCGACAATGACTAACTCAAACACGCGCATGTGACACACACGGGTTTGAATGTACATGGATATATACGTTTTATATTCATCCATTATTTTTCGGAACGTATTCACTGGCTTAAAAATGTAAATATCGGCCACATAGGTTTTTTTTCTCATAAAATTCTTTGTTTCTTAGAAAATACTTCTTTTTATTATTTTTGAACAGAACACTATGAGCCGTAAAGATAGCCAAACATTTTTCGCCAGTTCAGAAGTCACCATATGGGTTAGCAACTTTTCGTTCGACTGCGGGTAATCAGAAAGTATGAATTATTGATTTGGTAGGTACTCGCATTGAAAATACAATGTCACGGATCTTTTTAACTAAATCATTTGAAAGTTGTGATAACAGTTAAAAATATTTTAAATGAATTTTAAATTTCGCTTAGTAATTATCAAAACATGCATAAAGAATAGCAATAATATCGCAATGGTTAAAAAAAAATCAAATTTATTTTCTATCTGAAAACTTAAGTTTAGGATATGTAAGACATTCTTGTTCGTTACACTTTGTCATTCAAATATAGTGACAGCTAAATATTCAATTTTTAGACTGACATTTATTTCAAATAATTGTGCCACTTCCTGTTGCCTTTTCTAATTAATTAACTTGTTACTGAGTCGGCGGAATTGGCAACGGAAAAAAGAGGCAGATTGGAATCCCGTCCATGTTTGCGTTGTTTATAGCTTCACGTACATGATGCTAATAAAATTAGTTTATATTGAAAGATCTCTTTCAATCATAATAAATAGCAATAATATTGCAGTGGTTAAAAATAAAATCAAATTTATTTTCTATCACAAAAATTAAGTTTAGTACATTAAGACATTCTTGCACATTCTTGTAATTCAAATATATTGACAGCTAAATATTAAATTCTTAGACTGACATTTATTTCAGATAATTTTAACATGTTATAATAACAATAAATAACTTACTTTAATTTAAATTAAACAGATTGTGTAAACATTCTAAGTTTTCAGAGTAATTTTACCAGGCGAAACAAACCTTGAAAATAAATGTTAATAACCTAGTCTGGTACTTACGTATTATCACTACCACCTTGGCGCATTTTGGCGAATTTTAAGGGAAAAAACAAAAAATTATTTTTAGTGTGAAAAATTATATATTACATATGTATACATCTTCAACGGTATAATTATTCCAAAAGACAAACAGTAAATCTACTAACAAACGGGTTTTGTTTTTGCTGTGGTGGAAATTTCGTACCGATCGCTTTGAGAAAGAATTCAAAGCATTGTTATTTTAGCGATTTAATTGCAAAATAATGTCATCCTGCAGAAATTTCACCTCGCTTTTCTTCTACTTCAGGAAAATCCTACTAGCACAAAATTTTAAAATTGAGTTTTAAGATAAAAAATAATCATAATATTTCTATAAAAGCCTTTGGAACTTGGAATACAACAAAAAGAACGCGTCTGAAATTGGCAACGTTGGAAACTGAATATTTGTCATACGCATGGTTGCCTGAATGATTGTCATGTGCGTAGTTACCAAAGTCTGGTACATTCTGAAGCTTTGGCGATTTCTACTAAAGTGGTTCTGATAATACGTAAGTACCCCTAGTCTATTTTTCTTTTTTTATTAAATTTTTCTTCAACGTATAAGTCAAAATACATATATTTGTATGTAATAATTATAAACTTCATTATTTCTGATGTAGCTTGATACTTGATGGCGTTTCGATTCTCATAAATTTTGCAGCCTTGGAGAGATATTCCTGGAAATAATCTTCATCACCTTTTGCTGATGCTCATCGGTCAATCGGGTTCCTTTTCTTCAATTAATTCTTCGATTAATTTTCAGTTGTGAAAAGAAAAGTATTCACATAATAATAAACTTATTCCCAAGCAAAGTGATTTAGTGCAAAATTCGTAACTGAGCATATTTATTTTTGTGAGAATTTTTATCGCAATTTAAACTAATTAGCTTCGTTTACAGATTTTCTGATGTGTTATTAATGTTCGATTTTAAAGGAAATGAAAATAATTTTAACTTCTAACAATTAAAATCTTGAAATCTTTGTAACACCATACTTGAAATATCTCCGGGGGCCGCATGAAATTGCTTCAGGGAGCGCCAGTGTGAGACCACTGCAATATACGATTAGTTTTTGTTATGGGTTTTTCCATCTTCGTTTAGGGAAGAATGATTTGTTGAAAAATTATACCAAAGATTTTCAATTCAAAATTCTAAATTTAGAAAAAAGGTTTCACTTAACCATTTTTCTTCCTTTTCTCAAAAAAGTTCAAAATTCTGGGATGAGCTTAAGAGGTAGAAAATCATCAAGCAGTACTTGAAGCCTATTTTCTGTAGAAAACACTTTATTTCTCACTATTTTTACCAGTCGAACAAGAAAACAAATATAGCTACAAGACACTATATACTATCTATATAAGAGCACAGACTATACAAAAAGAATTTCAGCCTGTGTCAAACGTGTCTTCTTCTTTTTTTTTTCCCCCTTAGAGGCTATTTTCGACATGCTTTAAACATCATAAACGTAATAGAAATGAATGTAACTTTTTTTAGTCGAAAGGGACGAATTTTCGTTTTGCGATTTTGCGTTGTTTCACTATAAATGTCCGTTTCACTTTTCAAACTGTTGTCACCAAATATTATCGCCTGTATTATATTTGATGTTGATGTATTTAATTATGGCAAAGCACACGAGGGCTATCTGCCTAAAGGGAGGGATGCCTTTCGTGGAGGACTTTCTAAGGGAAACTGGCTCGTATACACGTTACACATGGGGAAAACCACGAAAACGCCCATGCAGCCAGCCCGTTCGCGGGATTCGAACCTCAGACCGAACTACCAGTGTTCAGCGTCTTTACCGCTCGGCCGCTGGTGGGCCTGTATTATATTTGAAGAAATTAAATAATGAAGAATCTCCATACATGTATGTATATTTCTCGCATTGTGATAAAACAATGGTACCTTGAGCTATCTAATTTTGAATGACGTAATCCTACTGCGGATATGGGCATGTGGAAGCCGAAATTTGAAATTTGTTTTATTATCGATTTCTTATTTTGTAAAACTTTAACGAATTTTTGATTAACAAACTCAACAATTTCAAAGCGAGCCATGGCAACGTTGCACAGAAAAAACATTTTTATCTCTAGCGCGCGAGACTCTGTATCGGGAGTTCTAATGAAATGCCCAATTTAAAACTATTGTGAGATATTGCTCTTGAACTGAACTTTATGGTTTAAGTGCGAAGAACGTGATATTTAATAAATAAAGTTAACAGAAATGTCCCCCCCCCCCAAAATAAAAGAAAAACTCGCCCATTTGGACGTAATTTAAAATCTGAAAACTTTCAGATTTTCTTTTCTTTTTTTAATCTTTTTATTTATTTATTTATTTATTGTAATTATAATTGCTACATTCCCATTTTGCAGTTATATCTTTAATGTGATTTTAATGAAAACATAAAGTAAGGAAATTTTGAACGCGTTTTTAAGCAAAATATACTCGGAATAATGTTTTTATCGGCAATGATTGTGTACAAAACAAAACTTACTTTTTCCTCCCCTCCGAATGAAAACTAATTTTTCCGTATTTATATATTTGTTTTAACTTTTGGTATGTATACTTGGTTAGTAGCTAAGCCACTTTCAGGTTTTCGCTCCATTTTTTAAGTAATACCGTTTTGGGTACTATTCCTTTTTGAGGACCGTAAAAAATTGCAACGAAAATGTATGCGCAAAAGCGCCCATTTAACAGCGCGCCAAATCTAGCGTACGATTTCAGATTGCGTAAGTTTATATACTTCTATAATTCTTAAGATGCCATTGAAATACTAGTTTAATTTTTAAATCCTTTATTAATATACTATGGATTTAACAATTTGGTAATTGATCATGACGAAAAGTCGGCAACAGAATTTTGGGTAAAGTGCAGAATCACCCACTGTTTGACGCGTTTTTACGAATTGCACATACTCGGTATCCATGTGCACATCGATCTATTTTCACTTAAAAAAAATAAAAAAATCCCAGAATTGCACAAAAATAGCACTGCGCACACTGTACACATCGACCTATTTTCACTTAAAAAGTAAAAGAAAATTGACAAAAGTCAAATTGATTTTACCCTTGTTAAAAGCGGCAAACAAATAAGTGAGCGATTCTGCACTTTACCCAGAATATTTTCAAAGAAAAGGCATCATTCATTATAGAAAATTATGTTTGAACAACCAACGAGATGAAATTATGCTTTAGCGATAAGTCAGTAGCGATAGCGATGCAGGCATCCATTCATTTATATATTTAGCAAATTTTATATAAATTATAATAATGATCTGAAATAGTTATTTACTTTTATGCTTCTAGTCATGTTTAGCCTTTTTCATATAAATTATAATAATAAAAAAGTATTAAATGAAATTAACCTTTCATCTAAATTAAAACATCAATCTTAGATAGTTATTTACTATTATACTTCCCTTCTTGCGTTAGGGTTGCCGCCATTATTTTTTGGCAGCACTGGCATCAAAATAGTTTGGCGATTTTTTATGGCCCTCGAAACCGAATAGTACCCAGTTTTGAATATCACAATCCATTTAAAACCCACTGGGTTTGAATGTCATCATCTGAAGATTACATCTTTTCGAAACAAGAGATTTTACAGTAATTCTCCATACAATAGACCGAAATAGCTTGTTTTCTATTAAAAAGTGTGTGGAAAGAGCGAACAATAGCCCAAAGAATATACATTCTTAAAGGAAGAAAGAGGAAAAGAAAAAACTGATTTTGAAATAAATTAGACATGAGTACGGCTTACGTATTCACTGATTCAATTAAAGGAAACTGCAGTTTTCCCGCTTTTAATTTTCGTGACCGTAATCTCAAAAGGCCTTTTTCTATTACATGATGTTGAAGATGCGGAGAAGTAGAATTTTTTAACTTTTTAAAACCGAAAACGGTTTCTAGACGAGCTGCCTTCCGAGAAAGAAAAGAAAATATGTTTAGCTTACTTGCTTTGAAATAAATCCTTTTTTCCCCCCCTCGTGAATTTTACAACTGAGAATGAATACGTAATAAGCTTCTAGTTAAATAACTGACTTGAGTTAAAATGGGATTTTATTTTGTTTATAAGAATTTTCATTCACAGGGTGACCAAACATCCCTGTACAGAACAATTCATATAATATAAGGAGTATAATACATGTAATAGTATAAAGGTTATGGTTATGCTCCACTGACCAGGCTTCCGACCTAAGGTGAAACCGAATAGAATGATGCCTGATCAGTGGAAAAAAACAAGCAGCCGCCACAATATAGGGGTGTTATCCTCCAAAGACATTTGCCGTTAATATATATTGTGGAATTTCCGAAGTTTTTGAAGGTTTGAAATGCATGACTTTTGGATCCCCTTGCATATACGAGTATATGTTGGACCCCGTATGGCAGATAACACTCGTATGCTTTATCTTAATCAACTTATAAGGTATTTCCTTCTTGGCCCACCTTCTTGGCCCACCTTCTTCCCACCTTCTTGGCATGCCTTAGTGGTGTGGTGGTCTGCACGCTAGGTATGTATTCCAGAGGTCCGCGGTTCGATTCCCGGCGAAGGCGTTTGCTCATTTTTTTTTTTTTTGTCTCTTGCTTTTAAAAAAAAAAGTCCTAATGTCTCTACAAACTAAACTAAACGATTTATGTAAAGAATCCATCTTGGGATCGAGACGGCTTCTAAAATATTTTTATTTCGGCGAACCACTACTAAAATGAATTATAATAATTATTTAATGAATTTATCTACTTAATAATTATTTTTATTTTTTATTGAAGTAGCGAGCCAGTTCTTAAAATTTTTGAATTCCATCATTGGTAATAACTGTGTGCATTGTAAACGATTAATAATTTTGATAATGTGTCAGTTCAAGTAATGAATAAGATAGTTTTGTGAGATCGAGATAGAAATATATAAAAAAATTAAGTAAGTGCGTCTTCATGAAATACTTTTTACGGACCTTGCGTCTATACGAAAGGAATATCTTGTGAAAGTATTTTTTTTTCGGGGGGGGGGATTTCTGCTCCAACTACATTTCATTCTTGGAAAAACGGGCGACAGAATTCACTCGTTTACGAATTCTAAGTGGACCATGTTGAAAAATCACAAAAGTCGATCTGCTGCTGAGCGTTTAAGACAACGGAACAATAGTGATCTTAGCAGATGCTAGCTGTATGGGTTATTTTTGTAGTTTCCCCCTTTGTGATATGAATACCGGCTTCTTTTCCCAAGAGAGTTCTTTACGAAGCCATCCCTCATCTTAGGCATATGGCGCTTTCACCCTTTGCCTTAACTGTGTAGGTACGGAGGGACATAATAAATTGAAAAACTAGAGAGACTTTTAATTTTTGCGACAAAATAAGATCAATCAAGGAATTATTAGACGGAGTATTCTACTTAAAAAGATTTATAAAAGCTGAAAAATTTAGCAGTATGCCATGAACAAACGTAATATGGACGCAAGTCCACTGGGATTTTTTTTTTTTTTTTTTTCATTTTCATCTTAATTATATTTTTTCGGATTTGTAAAATTAATAACTGATGACTCATTTCTATGCTTACAGAAGAGAAGGAGCTACGAAGCATATGATTTTTGTCCTAAGTGGATACCAAGGAATAAAATCTGATGTGGACACCACATAACTTCCTTATACTGTGTAATAAGTATATTTTAGAGCAATAAACTGAAATTAAATATTGCTAGATGTTAGACTAACTATGAGTGTTGTGTTGTTAGACTAACTACATCAGGATGAAGACTAGTGTTGTTAAACTAACTGTATCTATAAACTGTTATTATACATGTAGTTAGATTTAGTCATTTGTTGAAAATTAATTTTTTAAAATTTGATATCGCCCAAACATGGATATTTTAGTCATTTAAAACACTTTGGTGATTAGAAATGTATGACTACGTCCAGCGATTGCGAAAATAAAGCTCGAGTTAAGCCGGCTAATAAGTTAAGTATGTGTATATTTGAATTTAACAAACATTTTCTGTTCGTAAAAAGCGTAATAAGAGTTAATTAAAATTTAAATTTTAAATTATGAAATTTGAAATGCAAATAAATAAATGATTAATTATTGCTGCGAACTAAACTACAATATCATTTAAATTCTAAGAGCATATATAAATTAAGTGCAAGTATCAAAATCCATGAATAAAATATATAATATTCAAAAAAATTTTTAAAGACTAAATTAATTTGCATAGTGAATAATTGTTGAGCAGCAGGAGACAGATCAAGGGGAAGTTGCCTCCAAACCTAATTCTTCAATTACTGAATTCGTGTTTCGTCATCCATGTAGGCTTGGGTATAGTAATTTAAAACCAAAAGTAAATTAAAAGTAGTGAATTACTAAAAAAATTTAAGAAAAGGAATTTGGAGAAATTTAGAAAACAAATTGACAAAGAATCGAAATAATTAAAATAAAATTGCCAATGTAAAAAGAGTAGAAAATAAAAGTTTTCTAGAAAACCAAAGGAATTTAGAAACCTTTGCCTATTTGGAAACTTCCCCGATACGAATTATGCATGTAAATCAAAATTAAACTATATACAATCTATAAAAAATACATAAATAATACTAAAAAGGCAGGTAAATAGTATGTTTTAATTTAACTTACCAAACTATATTTGTATTTGGAGAGTGGAGCAGCGTACGTTTGGTACTGCCGATTCCAATAAAAAAGGAGGTTTAAGGATAAACTAGATGTTATAATAGTCTCATATACAAAATTTCAAATAAAAAATGGCCTATCTTTTTGAGTTATGCGAGATACAAACGTATATACGTACAGACGTCACGAAAAAATACCTTTTGAGTTAATTTTAAATCCATTTTACAGTCTGGTTCGGAAATAAGAGTCTTTTAATCTGTTCGTACGTACAGACATCACGGAAAAAAATCGGGAACGGTTAGAATGGAAATTTTTGGTGAAATATGATACCCAAAATTTGTAGGAATTACAATATTTCCATATTCATACAGTAAAGTGAAAATATCTTTTAAAACATCGATATTTTGAAGGTATTAACCATTATGTAATATTGCTGAATGATGTATGTATAGAAATCAGTTAGTCAGAAAGAGAAATGGATTTTTGTAGAAACTGCGTGTGGTGGTTAAATAACTAGATAAAGTCTTTTAGAATGTAATGACTTTTGTGTCCCTGGCTCCTTAGTTATTCTGTGTTGTTTAATATCGTGGAATGAGAGAAATGAAATGTGTGAAATAAACGATGTTATGGATCAAATGAATTCTTCTTTTTAAGTCGGCAGAGTAATCTTGCGTGTCTCGAAATGGCGTCATAGTCAGAAATTTTCGCTGTCTTTTTTGGAATTTCTTAGAACTCTTCCTTCAGTATTAAGTTACCGTGGAACACTGGTAGGAGAACTTTTCTGCGAAAAGATAGGCACATAAAGAAATAAGCTGCCAAAATATGTTTTTGTAATATCTCACTTTTAAGATTATTACTGTGTTAGAGGAATTATTATGTAAAAGATTTATGAAATCTAGTTGCATGTACATTTCGTTTACACAGTCTACATTTTTTTATTTTTAGTTATTATGTATAATGTAAGTAATGGTTTTTTAATGGCTTTGAAAATGAATTTTAAAAACTCAGAACGTTAAACTCAGAACATTATTTTTAATGGAGTACGTGGAGAAATTTATAATGCATCTCAGAAACCTTTTTTTCTGAAACTCCATAAGAGTAGGTTTGATTATGATAGACGAAAGTAGGTGTACCAAGAAATAATGATGGGACTTTAATGAAAATTAATAGTATTTCTCGTTCTAGTTTATATCCACAGAAAGTGTTCGAAAAGAATTGTTGCAGATTTTGTTCTTAAATATATTAATACCGTTATGCATTCTGTACATAGATAGAAAATTTTAGTGAAATTATGTTGCATTTTTCTGTATAATGTAGCATGAAAAGCTGAGAGAAACGATGCTGTGCCGTGAAAATAAAAGAATACAAGGGTAAGTCTATCTAGCATTGAGTAAATTGGCTATTGGCTATCTCACTAATTTGGCGAAATATCACCAAACTGGCAACTGTTTTGGCGATTAATTTTTGTCGCTAAACTTGGCGAGCATTTGATGACATTTGGGTCCGGTCCTTGTGTAACTGTAATGAATATTGTAATTGAATAACTGTAATTGATGTCCTTTGTACATGCTACACATGGGGGAAAACCACGAAAACACCCATGCAGCCAGCTCGTTCGCGGGATTCGAACCTCGGACCGAACTACCAGTGTTCAGCGACGTTACCGCTCGACCGCTGGTGGACCATTAGAAGGAAAAGGAGAAAAAGGAAAAAGAAGCTCAAGAAAAGGAAAGAAAAGAGACATGAGAAGATGAGGATGACGTGTCACCTGAGGAATTAAGAAACATTCTTTTAAAAAATTCCTAGATGTTCAGAAGTTAGTGCTGAGGATACAGCAGAATGGATGGCGTGTGATTCTTCAGACCCTGGGTTTCAAATTCTAAATTATGATGAACTTATTGAAAGTGTGAGAGTAGATTACTTTAATGTCGAAACTGAAGCAGACACGGGACCATCATCTAGTGAAGCGTTTGCCGGCCTTGAAACTGTGTTGAAGTGAAAGGAGCGTCAGCCCATGTGTGACCACATGGAACTTCTCATTGTCAAGCTAATGCGCGGCTTGGCTTCCCGAAAACGGATGAAGACGGTCAAACAGCTTACCTTGACCGAGGTTTTCAGCAATTGTACGTACTGTAGAGTACGCTATATAACATGTACGTTAAAGTGTTGCCTTCTTTTCATTTTAATTAACTAAAACCTCTTTTTCTTTAAAAATATTTTTTTCTCTCATTTTTAACATACAGTACTTACAGTAATTAATTAAAGTGTACGTAGATCCTTTCCTCGAAAAAACTCCAAATATCCGAATGAGGTCTGCTCCCAATTGATTCGGATAATTGGAGTTCCACTGTACCTACAATACTTAATATAGTATACTTTACCTGTGTTACCTATAATACTAAAAACAGTAATAAAGTTTTACTGTAGTAATGAAATGATAGTTTTCAGAAAGCATCATTAGAAAACTACACTACCCATTCCCGAATTTTAATTTCGTTTTTGTTAACTGAATACTTATGCAACGTCAGTTTTTTGCACTTTCACCACTTAATTTTATCAGCACGTAGTTGAAATAATTTTCTGATAGTGGCTGATAAAAGTATTACCTTGGTGATTAAGTCATATTCTGACGTCATCTTCAATATTTCTTACTTATGTACCTTTATACAATTCGTTTTGATAAGAAATAACATGAAAAAAAAAAAAAAAAAAAAAAAAAAAGAGTTACAAAGTTACGACCATCGAATAGCCATTTATTCAGTAATGAGTTTAGTAGTTTCAGCAAGCTGACACACGGATAGTCACATCTTTGTAGGATTTTATAAATTATATCAAAGGTGACACGCCAAAATGATGAATCTGTTTTTTTTTTTTTTTTTTTTTTTTTTTTTTTAATTAATTTTTTATGCTTTGTATGTGAGTGGCGTTGAGCGAAGTTAATGGATTTTTAAATTTATTTTTCGATATTTCGCATTTAATTGGATTATTTGATTGTGACAAAGCATATTAGCAAAGCATAAAGCTCATATTGCATATGAAAAAACCACGAAAAAAACCACGAAGTCACCTATGCAATAAACCGTTTGCCCCGGGTTTGAAACCAGTGAACCATCCGTGTTAAGCTCTTCACTCTGCCACTGGTGGACCTTCATGCTGTGTAAAAGGCGAGAGTTGCATGTAAAAGAATTGTTAGGCAATTTATGTAACTTGCTTTTGCACTATCCGCTCCCTCCGATTTCAAAATTCGGTTTTACTGCCATATTTTTGGCGTATTTTTCACAGTAACCAACTCACGCTTGCTTATACCGCACGTAAGTTTGAATACACTTGGATTTACACACCGCTCGGCCGCTGGTGGGCCTTAAAACATGCTAAGTAATGGAGTAAGAAGTCGGTCTTCTTTTTCCAGAAAGCCTGCGAGTGGCGGAGTGGTAAGGACTACTGAATATACCTGTTCTTGTGAATGAGCTGGTTGCATGGCTGGTTTCCTTGGCTTTCCCCATATGTAACATGGATATGATTTGGTGTCCGTGACAAAATCCTCCACGAAAACGTCTCTGCTTTTAGATAGTCCTTCTGCATTCGCTGTATTCGTTTAACTTAATTTCTTGTCCAGTTGCTGAACATAATACAATCAACCCGAGAGTGAATCTCTTCAGCAATGGAATTCAGCTAGTTCGTTTCGTTTTCGTAGAATTGTTTTCTAAAATATTGTAGGTAGGCAAATCTGTTGTTAAAATTGAATTTTAATATTTATTTAAGCAGTTTATATTGCTATTTGCTAGTAGCTAAGTTTTATCGCTTAAGTTCGTTTATTAAAATGTTTTAATTCCGTCACTGCCATATGGGCCTATATAGATAGAGTAACTAGCTACTCGTATTAGAATTTTTGCTTTATGCGGGAAAGGCATGAATTAGTTTAATCGCTTCGAACACAGGACAGGCTAAGGTTCATAAAGCAGAATATTCATGGAAAAATTATCGAAATTCTGAGAACAGATTTACCTGCTTAACACATGAAATGCATTATTTTACAGTAAACTGTGACCTTTTCTGTAAGTGAACTAACTACACGCGCCAAATAATTCTGTATTGAAAGACGTAAGTAAAGTACCCATTTGATACTACAGTACTAATAGTGCTTTTTTTTTTATTTTTTTATTTAAATTTATTTGAAGACGCCAGAATAAAGACCCCTGTGACCAGATCTTAGTCGACATGGCCGTCTCTTGGACATCTTTAAATTAAATTCATTTTTCTTATATCTCTTAGGTCTTATTTGCAAAGTAAATAATTGTCACTAAAATATTTTAGTGTTACTTTATTTTAGTTCTTCGTCTATTGGAAATTGCTAATCTAAGAAGCATATATATAAAATTTATATTACCGAAAGGAACCCGTAAACGTTCGTATAGCTCTTCTCAGTGTCACAGATCACAAATCTAGTTAAACTTCAAACTACTAAGAACGTTACACAGCACAATGCAAAGCGCATCTAAAGAGCGAAGTTCGTACGTAGATCTCTCAAAACTCTGAAGTTGACTCTGAACTGAAAATGTGAGAACTGATACTCTCTCCAAGTTTATTTAGTTTTTTCCCGGCCGCTGAGAAATCTCTAGCATCTTCCATTTCTCAAAGTTACTGAAGTATATACGGTTAAAGGTACATATAACGACCAGATACGGTTACGGTTATATTTAACGGTCAAGTACGGTTATTTAGTTACAGTACCCATTAAAGTTATACAGGGACCGGACCAAAATGTCGCTGATATTCGCCAAGTTTGCCGACTTTTGACGATTTCTTGCCAAGCTTGGCGACAAGAACCATCGCGAGCTTGGCGATATCTCACCAATTTAGCGAGATAGCCATTACTTACTATGTTAAAATAGACTTGCCCCTGTAATCTTATTTTTCCGGCATAACTTGGTTCTTCAGACCTTTCATATTTCATTATATAAAAGATATTACAATTTTAAGCATAACTTTACAAAAATTATTTACATATCCACAAAAATTCCTAACAATTTATTTTACGTTCTAAAAAATATGTTGTTCTGTAACGGAGAAAGGTTCAAAAAAGTCAAATTTTATTTATTGAAACTTTTTTTTTTTGAAAATTTTTGTAGAAATCTAAATAACTTTACAAAGATTATTTACATATCTACAAAAGTTCCTAACAATATATTTTACGTTCAGAAAAATCATGTTTTCAGGAAAACAGGAAACGTTCAGGAAAATCATGTTTTTCTGTAACAGAAATAGGTCCGAAAAAGTCAAATTTTATTTATTAAAACTTATTTTTTTCTGAAAATTTTGGACTGAAATAAAGCTGCTCCTGTGCGTCACCTAAATTCACTTGACTAGTCTGACATTTTCAGAAGAAAAATTTTTATTCCTTAAGAAGAAGAGCAAATGTTTGAACGTCTTCGAAATAAATAGAGTTTTGTTCAAAATCCACGCCAGTCCTAGGTTGAGTTTTTCCTAGTTTTAAATTTTACATTTGTGTGTTTCTTTTCCAGTTAGATTGATTCATTTAAATCCGATTTTTGAAAGTCTGTATACTTGAACTATAGAACCTAGCCACAGTAGTACTCTTAAGCCTCAGTTGATGGTGTAACTGAACCTGTAATACTTTTGTCTGAGCGACGAAGCACATTCATGTCAAAACAGGAAGTGGTTTATAGAAGATATGTGTATGCTTCTTGCAACAGACGGAATTGGAAACGATTTTCTATTTGAATTTTCTCCTTAGCATTCTGAGATCTACTCTTTTCTTTTGATTGGAATGCAAAATAAGAAACTTAGTTTGGAAATGGCTTGAAGGTTATGTAAAAACTTTATGTTACTTTCAGCGTAAAAATATCCATATCCACAAATTGTAAAGCGCAGTAAAAATCGAGGTTATTACATTTCAAAGAAAGGCATTTTTAATATTTTAAATGCGAAAGGGAAAAAAAAGCGCCTAACTGAAAGTACAAATAAAAAATAGCATCCTGTTCGAAAAATAGGAGGTAAATATCAAGAAAGTAGTGTCTAATCCTTAAAAAAAAAAAAAAAAAAAAAAAAAAAAAAAAAAAAAAAAAATCCACTGACTCAAAAATTTATTGCATCGGAACTGGAAATGTTTTCTGGCACTCTAAATAAAATCATCAGTCAAGTTACAAAAGACATTTAAATTTATAACTCATTTGCTTTTGGCGAAGCGTATTAGTTGCAGAATTTTATTACAACGATAAATTAAAACTAAAAAAGTCTCAAGTGAGGCTAAAATTAATTCACTGTACTATTAGCAGAATATATTAGAAAACCAATTTTTGAATTAAAAATTCCAGCCTCACAGGGAAAGGACATCAGCAAAGTTGAGCATCGTGTGTACAAAACATCTAATCACTCCTGTAAGTCAACTGGCCCACCAGCGACCGAGCGCTAACGTCGCTGAACACTGGTAGTTCGGTCCGAGGTTCGAATCCCGCGAACGGGCTGGCTGCATGGGTGTTTTCGTGGTTTTCCCCATGTGTAACGTGTATACGAGCCAGTTTCCCTTAAAAAGTTCTCCACGAAGGCATCCCTCCCTTAAGGCAGATAGCCCTCGAGTGCTTTGCCGCAATCTAATAAACCAAAAACCTCTAAGTCAACTACAGTTTGTTTAACATAAAAATAATCAGGATTAGGTTTATTGAGATTACGGTAAAGCACACTAGGGCTATCTGGCTAAGGGAAGGAATGCCTTCATGGAGGACTTTCTAAGGGAAAATGGCTCGTATACATGTAACACATGGGGCAAACTAAAACGCCCATGCAACAAGCTCGTTCGTGGGATTCGAACCTCGAACCGAACTATCAGTGTTCAAGGACTTTAACGCTTGGTCGTTGGTGGGCTAGAGAAAGAATCAGAATAGAAATAAAATGTATCATATTTAATGAAATACCTGTAAAATCACCTAACTCTTCTCATACGGACTTTCGCGCTTTTAGTTTCGGAAAACGAATCTTAGAGAAAATGGCATTTAAGAA
Organism: Stegodyphus dumicola; assembly: GCF_044657685.1. Lineage (NCBI taxonomy): Eukaryota > Metazoa > Arthropoda > Arachnida > Araneae > Eresidae > Stegodyphus > Stegodyphus dumicola. The sequence continues at coordinate 80,192,167 of NC_140768.1, read as the reverse complement.
CATTGAACAGACAAAGCGACCCAAGAAGAGTGAGATAGATTTGACATGACGGTTCTAAGACAAAGTTTACTTTCGTGGAAATTCGAGCTAGAGCTACAACCAAAAATCAACGCTATCAGATGGAAACAAATTGCCGCCAGAAATGCCTTTAATGCATGAAAATTAATTATCGAAATCGTTTCGATAAAGTGAAAGTGACCTTCTGTAAAAAAAAGGGCCTTTTCCAAAATAGACTCTTGAATTATTTCATTCGCATCGTGTCTTTTAGAATTTATCCTTTATTCCCTAAAAAAGAGTAAAAAGTAAAAAGGTTGATGCTTATTTTCCTAGCATTATCAACGAGAAAATTAGTCATTCCACTGCGCAATCACTTTCAAGAAAATTGTATTGTTTGATATTCAACATAAAGTATGAGATTATAATCCTTGTTTTATATAATCCTTGTTTTAATATCGAAATTTGGAAAGAAAGAAAAGGGGAGAAAAAACTTTTAAGTTTACATTACGTTTAAATCCCCGTATAATTAATAAGATACTATGCACCTTTTAAATCCTTGGAAAAAGTGTTCCTTTTACAATCTGGAAGTGTGCAATTTTTAATCTCTTTAATCAGCTAAGACGAATCACTCGAGCAACATGACATAAGAGCCCAGCCAAAACGTGTTAAAGAGTTTAAACTTCTTCTGGGAATGAATGCTTTTTTTGTTCATCGTTTTCTTAACGATCCACTACTTCTTTCTTCATTAATCGAGATACTTCCTTTTTTGCGTGTGGGGGGGGGGAGGAAAAGATTAAATCTTGAGACAGAAGCACTTTTGAATGTACTCTGCTCTTGAAATCATTTCTGAATCTGGTGGTTTAAGGAGGAGTCACTCACAATTAAATTTATTCATCCGGGCTCACGAACTTCTCTGGTTACTTATATTTTTTTCGTTCTATTTTTAATTTTTTATTATTCCCTTCCTTTCTTTGGCGCATCTTTCACGCTGCAAAGTGGATCATAAAAGAACCACGTGCTGGATGTATTATTGCGCCAATCGGCGAAGGGGAAACTCGATAGAGTGTGCTCAGGGGGTTGCCAAAAGGGGTGAATTTCAAGGTTCCGGGGCAGAAAAATCGCCAAGAGGTAAAAGTAGGAAGATTTCAAAGATGCTCGCCAAAGCTGACTAGTACATATTTATAGCTAAGAGAGATTGGGGGGGGGGGATAGGGTAGATAACTTGCACGAGCTGAATTCCTGAAAACAAACTATGAATCTTTGAAGTTAAAGCATAAATATTTGAATTAACTCAAAACTGGGTTTCTTACGTAATTTATGGTGATGTTCTGCATCTCTTTGATCCATTCTTTTACGTACCTACATGCATTTAAAATTGCTTTTAGAATTTCATGAGTAGAACAGTGCTAGTTTTTTGGCTCAGTACATTGTTTACTAGAATTGTAGCCGAGATTTGAAATTTATATATACTAAAAAAAATTCTGTTTTTGTTCTGATAACTGGAAGTTCCCATTTTAATCTTCTGCTGTTGTATAACATTTAGAACGTGAAAGAAACGTGTGAAATATCATTAAATTATCAGTAGAGATTGTATAGATGCTGATACTTTCATTGTCAAGAATAGATTATTAATGGGAAATGATATCACTATCTTGAGATCGAAATAAATGTATAAAAAATGATATAACGAATTTTTGGTTATCTTCTAAACTGAAAAACGAATTTCAAGGTTCTGTAATAGTTTATTCAGCTTAAATGCTCAATTACTCATTTGCAGAATGTATTGTTGAACCCTGGAAATATATATATATAAGATAAAAAATGATGTAAATCAAAATTATAATTTAAACTAGCAGCAACCCTTTAATTCCCCCTCTCTATTCTAAAAGTCGTTATAACTTTTCTGGACTGCGTCATTTCTAGACTAGCTTGCGTAATGCTGATGCCGTAGGTAATTCGGAACCTAAACCCTGAAACCTATCTAACCAAAATTTTTCTCTTAATAGAGTGCCATATTGGATAACTGTGCACTTTGCTTGTATCTCTGTTGCTGCTTGGACGCTATTTCGCTCTGCTTTCTTCCCATCGCAACAGTATCGAAATTGTAAATGTTCTTAAAAAGGCACGATTATAGTGCCAAGTAAATTGTGGCCACAAATGCCAATTAGAATGAAAATGAATATTTAATCTTACTCGTCTGCCAAGTTTCTTAATCACTACGGATTCAGCATCTTAGCATACTACGCAATCAGAATTCTCCTCCTTCACTATGGATCTACGTGCTGCTTAATAAGCATTTCTGCGTTTCTACGTCCTACATCAATACTTCTAAAATTTGCTTTTATTACCATTAACAGGTAGGATTGCATCTACTACGTGCTTCGCCATCGGTATTTTTACTGCGTCTTAAATTTGTGTTTATTATATATATATATGCAATTTTTAATGTATATGTAAAATAGATTAAAATTGGTATTTCTGTCATATGCGGACTTAATATCCAGTAAATATATAGGAGCTCTTCATAAAAAGTCCTCATAGTGGCGATGTACTTAAAAGCCAAAACGCAAATTTTCAACGAGAATTAATTTTCTTGGCAATCTGATGAGCTGGTTGCATGGAATTTTTCGCTATTTCTTTGAAATTAAGATCAGTTCAATATTACAAGAAGGCATATTTTTCTCTAAGCAGGTAATCACAGTTAACACAACAACAATGTTCCGATGATATTTCTTAAAAATTAAGTAGATAATACTTTATGCGTTTCGAATAGAATTCATTTTTCGCGAACTTTTTAAACATATACATATATATGTAGTAATAAAAGTGAAAAGCATAATTTCAATCATACTATTACAAATGATAAAGGATTACTTATAAATGTGAAAATTGGTGTAGATTTTAAGATTTATGATTATTCGTAATAATTTATGAGTATATAAAATTTTTATAATTGTAAATTGTTTTTTATAATTTGATTAAAATTCTTCTTCAATATGGATCTAAGCACGCATCGACACTGCTCCGACTTTTCCTTGTGCTTTTATTATTACTTATATATATATCGTGGCAGAAGTTGCTAGGAACTTCCAGGACCTATTGCTCAAAGCTATCGAGACGATTCGAAAACAAATTTTGAGAATTTTCGCGAAAGCTGGGATGTTAGTTATTTGAAAATTTGAGTATAGGTTTCGTTTTGATGCATTTATAAAGTGTGACACTGAACTTCCTCAAGGTAACGTTAGTGATCCAGATGGATATCAGAAAAATAACCTATCCAAAGCTTTGAGTTAAAATGCTTAAAGGCTTTTTTAGAGCTAAAAAAAGTTTGAATGATGAAAAAAGCTTGAAAATCCGAGGTCTCGAATAGTTTTCAAGCTTCTTGGGACTCAAGTTTCGGAATTTTCCATTTTTAACAAAAAGTACCACATAACTGAGCAGAATGAATTCTTGCATGCTTTTCTGTAAGTAAAATAACTTGAATTTATATAACTTTGAATTAAAGAAATATAAACGCTGGTTGTCTCTCCAGTGTTTTATTTTGAATAAATGCTGCACTTTTAGGATTTATTACCTTGCATACATTTAACTCATATGCAAGGTAATATATAAATATTTCGCTTTTTCCTGAAATTGATAGCCGTTAGCCATTTGTTTAATAAGAATACCAGCTGGATTTAATTACATTCTTTTGTAATCACCTAGTTATTTGAAGTGACTTTTTCAGCAGTTTTCAAATTATTAAAACTCATTTAAAAAATGTAAAATCTGTTGTTTGAAAATGCATTACAAAGACAGAATTCGCTTATTAGATTTTATCTACTTCAAAATCTGAGAGTTCTAACGCCTTTTAGCAACTTGCATTCGTACTTTAGTTTAAGCTAATGGTTTTTCAAATTTTATTGGTGTCCGTAGTCAAAACATAAGACTAACTAACAGATTCATTAAGTTGACCTAGTTGCGTATTTTGAAAGTAATGAAATATCGTCATCGGATTTCAAAAACTGCCTTGACAATCACTGTGTCAGGAGCATGATTCGGGTTTGGAATGGATTCCTCGATTATGGGACAGCTCACTATGGCTGTCTGCCTGATGGAAGATCTGCCTTCATAGATCTAATAGCCATTTTGTCCTGGGTGATGACTTTCCAGAGCAAACTGGCTGATATTCACTTATACAACTAAAAATCTTTTAATCTCCAAGATCATTTTCCAATAAATCTTGTATTTAAAAAAAATCTGATACAATCGAGAGTATTGGTGCTGCTTTTCACAAACATGTGAATCACAAACACAAACAATGCTTCATGATAGTCAACAGGGCTTTCAACCGTATACTGTGCTTTGGAATTGTATAAAAATTAATGTTGCAAGCTAACTAACTAAACCTCTAGATACAAGCATTAAAACAGGATCTTTCCCCTTTCCCTTCCAGTGCTCACCAGCGGCCGAGCGGTAAAGTCGCTGAACACTGGTAGTTCGCTCCGTGGTTCGAATCCCGCGAACGGGCTGGCTGCATGGGTGTTTTTTAGCATGTGTATACGAGCCAGTTTCCCTTAGAAAGTCCTCCACGAAGCCATCTCTCCCTTTAGGCGGATAGCCCTAGTGTGCTTTGCCATAATTAAATACACCACAGCTTTCCCTTCCTTTTAATATTTACTTTCATTTCTTAATTTAACCCTTTCTAATTGAAACACCATTTGCAGAGTGAATAAACCGCGGAACCCTTATGTGTTGTTTCGTTTTGAATTCGAATCCTAGCGAAGAGCATAGGTCGCTGAGCTTTTCATGGCTTTCACTATGTGTAACGTAAATAGGAGTGACTTTCGTTAGCATGTTCTTCTCGAAGACAGGATGTAATGATATTAAATGATACAAGATCTAGTGTATGATCTAAAGAATGGTACACAATTTTCTGTGATGCTTATTAAAAAAACTGCTTCGAAAATTAAACACTTTAAAGAAAAAGGGCTTTTAATTTTTTTATCTTATTTAAATAATTCTGAGATGTCGTTATTTACTTGCATATTTTTTCTCTTAGCTTTTTAGCACAAGGTTCTAACCTATTTAAAAAAATATTCGAGTAGTTTTTCACGTCCTCAAGGCACTCATAAAGCGAGTTCTGCTAAATTTTAAAATTAAAATGGAGTCGTCCACATAGTGGTCGTTTTCGTCCATTTGATTGTTTCGTGGATTTTGGGTAAATGGGCTCTGACTGATGAAGAAATAATACTGAGGAGCTTCAAGAAAGAAATACAGGATACTAGTACTTTCTATCTTTCTGAAGATCACTGCGTATAGGAAAACAGACTGACCGGTGGCGAAGAACGATGACATTGGTGACAATCACTGTGATGATGATGAGGATTTAGAAGCTCTAGGCGGTCGTCACAAACAGCAGTTCCAGCTGCAATCAATAATTTGAGACCTAGGAAGTAAAAGTGGGCAACAATAAGAGCAGGTGACTTACTACGTATTCTTACTGGAATGTAGGGTTCTTTTAAATAAATAATATTGTGATTATTACAATAGGGTAGTATTATAAGGTATTTCACCCGCCTTCTTAGCGTACCTTCGTGGAGTAGTGATCTGCACGTTGGGTGCGTATTCCAGAGGTCCGTGGTTCGATTCCCGGCGAAGGCGTTGCTCATTTTTCACTTCTCCTGCTTCCAAAATACCTAATGTCTCTACAGTATATGCTGAGGTTCTCTAAACTGAGACTATCAGTGTCTTGATCTTTTATACTTAATATGATACTAAAATAAAAGGCCCGGTGGCGCAGCAGCACCACAGGTTTGGGGTTCGAACCCCCGGCTGGGCAAGGTTGACTCAGTCTTTCATCCCTAGATTTCCATCCCTTGGGTCGAGAAAATGAGTACCAAGCTCGCTTGGGGACTAAACACTGGGGGTCCTGCGGCAAGCTGACCACTTGTTCAGGGCAAGAAAGCAGATTTCGGGGCGCTGCAGGCCTTGCCCATTAGGGCTGTTTGCGCCACTGAGTTTAGTTTTATGATACTAAAATAATAACAAAACCGTACGCTATGAACTGGAGGAGGGAAGCTGAAGTACGCAATCATTTAATCAATTTTAACAAAATTTTCCGAGGGCTGTCTGTCTTAGGGACAGAATGCATTTGTGAGAGTCTTTACTAAGAAATCAAACTTCGTAGAACTTCCTAAGGGCTTAGGAATTACAATTTTTCTTTATATGTTAACATTGCTCATTGGAAAATTTTCCCTATGTGTCTACTCTAAAATTACCGATAAGTAACTTTTCTCTGTGTGTGTAATGTTACACTTAGGGAATTACCATGTGACCGTGATTTTCCCTCTGTGTAAATATACACATAAAGAAAACCAAAAAAGAGCCGATATAGACAGCCTATTCTCCTCGATTCGAAACCTTGGTAGAACTACTAGTGTTCAATGGTCTTATTCACGCAACCAGTGGTTGTCGAAATACGCAGAATAGCCTCTCTTAGAGTATACTTATCTATATTGTAAGGCTAATTATCATAGCGAAATGCTCCAAATGCACCTGTCTCAGAAACAAATAAAGGAGAGAGTTTTTAATTATAGCATGAACCACCACGTTTTTGACTTGCTTGGTGGGGAGTCGAGCTCGAGAATAAACTAGCACTGCTTGTGATTTATTCAGTTGGCAATTGGCTGCAAAGCCCACCAAGCAGCCGAAAGATAAAATCGCTAAACACTGTTAATTCGACTTGTGTTCAAATTCCAGCGGACGAGCTGGTTGCATGAGAATTTTCATAGTGTACTTCATAAATTACATAAGTACAAGCTAGTTTAACTTAAAAAGTCCTTCATGAAGATACTCCTTTCCAAGGCAGATAGCCTTTGTTTCTTTGTTGGAATCCAAATAACCCAATCAATTGGTTACGGTAGCATGTATTGCGCCTCTGTACTTGTAGATTTGTGATGTATAAATAACTTTTATTAAACTTACATTTTTGATAGAGCTTTGATAGACCTTACATGTCAACATCTTATGGAGTAAGTCCGTCAGTGGTTGAGCGATAACAACGCTGAACACTTGTTATGCACGGGTTCAAATCTTCGGCGAACGGACTGGCTGCATGGCACGATTCGTGATTTTTCCCATGTGTAACATGAACACGAGCCAATTTTGCTTAAAAAGTCCTTCATGAAGGCATCTTTTCCGTTAGGTACGTAGAGTCCTCATGTGCTTTGCTATAATCTAACCATATGGGGTTGTTACTGATTTTATTTAACATATATAGTTTAGTCTAATTTTTGCAGAATATTAACATTGCGTTTTTTAGTAAGACTAACAACATTAATGATAATTCATAAAACATAGTAAACTCAATTATCAGGCCCTAACACTAACTATTTTCCAATTCTCTCCACCTTTCAGAATCAGCTTTTGTCATCACCCTATTCTTTAAAAGTAAAGCCTTATTGGTATATTTTATGCAGAAACGGTGAATTGCGAAATGTTTATTCCGAGAGCATGTTATATGGAGGACACGGGGTTCGAGCATCTTTGTCCATTGATGAGTAGCATCAATTCAAGTCTGCTTTATACAGAATGTTTAAACTAGACGAAAACGGAAACATATTTCATTAAAATTAATAAATTATACTATTTCATAAATTGTGTACTGCATCAAAATGAACTTTTGCTGTTCTAAAAGGAGATATATATTAATAGTTTACCGCTAATATTCTGACAGCATTTCAGTAAAGAACCTTTGAATCAGGAAAATTAAGGACATTTCTACGACATTACGCTATTTTCAAGTTTTTCATGCCTTTAAGCTAAATTGAGTATTTTATCAAAGCATTATTACATATCATCATTTTTCCTTAATTATTTCCATTAATTGATGTAGTGGGTTTAAAAATAAATACATTAAATAAGTTAAAATTTTGTAAATTAGTTATGTATGTTATTTCTTTTATGCTATTTGGAAAAAATAAAACGTTTAAAAGATATTTTTTCTCCAAAGTACATTTAAATATTAGAGTATTATCGAAAATGTTGAGTATAAAAAAACGAGCGTTTCTTTATGAAATGAGCGCAAAAACGAGTCATCTCCAATTCAGAAAGGGAATTTTTTTATCTTTGTTGAAATGAGAAGTCATGAAGAGAATTGATTTTCGGAATCTGTCATTCAATTAACAAATTTTCAGTCTTATGAAGCAAGAGGAACTCTAAAAAGAGCTTTAAATAATAATAATAAAATCTGAAAACTTTTAGATTTTATATTACGCCCAAAGGGGCGTTTTATTCATTTACACAAACATACACGTTTCGAGAGCATTTAGGCTAATGACCCTTTGGACAAAAATGTGTTTAAAAACAACATCTCTTTAGAATTTCCGATAGACAGTCTCGCGCACTGGAAATAAAAATATTTTATTCCGTACCGTGTGTTGTCACTGCTCGAATTGAAGTCGTTGAGTTTTTTTAATAAAAAAAATGAAATATATTGTTTACACATTAGGTTATCTTGAAGCAGGAGACATGACAAATGAGCAGTACCCTTGCATTGACTGGAACCTGGATCTCTCGAATACGCGCTCAGTGTGCTACCGTTACGTCACGAAGACATGCTGGAAGGAGGGTTTGATTTATGTGATTACGGAAAAGCCTTGAGGGCTATCTGCCTAAGGATGTAGGATTATCTGCCTAAGGTTCTGGGCTAACACCCCCTAAGGCTTTAAAAAAAAGGGGGGGAGGGTTTTTGCAATGCAATTACTTCTTTAATAGCATTTTGAGTAAATTCATTTATAGATAGTATTTTCAAAATCTTTTTCAATTTCAGCTTGTATCAGAAATGCGTAATAATACCACTCAGTTACTGCTTAGAAATGGCAATTTTCCTTTGGGCTAGTATTTTCCGATTTTCAGAATCCCATATAGTATTCCGGAATGAGGGGGGGGGGAAACATTTTTTTCAAGATTTCGGACTATGTCTTATGCGCAGATTTGTGTTTCTATATATTTGTATTACATAAAGATGTACTTTTCTATGTCTGAAAGTAGTAACCGTGAGTTTTAACGCCAAATACATAATTTGAGTGAATTAGTTGTAAAATTCGTTTAGGAATCCTAACAACAAAATTATTTTTATTAGTAAAGCCAGATATATTAAGCTGCCTAAGTACCATGTATTTATCTTCAAGGTCTGATATATGTATGGGACAAGATCATTTATGGTTTTGTCAGACGTTATTATGGCTTTTATCGAGTCCAAATTTCTTTCCCTTTTTCATTTGCAAATAAATCCATTTTTATCAGTTTAATAATTCAAAACTGAATATAATGTGTAACGAAGTAAATAAATTGAATTTACTGCAACTGAATACTTTAAATTATGTAAAGTAACCGAAACGCTGTTAATAATTTCAGTAAACCATTTTTTCCTTTAAAGAAATATTTGCAGTTCCTCAGAAATGCAGTTTTACTATGATGATTGCTAGATAGGACCATAAAATAGCTGTAATCCTGGTATTTAAGCAAAGTGATATCTAGCGGTAGGCAAAGTTATGTCTCTCTTTTTTAAGCTTCTCGACAATTTTCAATTAAATTGTATTTTAAAGTAATCCGATCATGCTGTTTTATTGGCTTTTCTGCGTATATTATGGATTTGCAAAGAAACAGTTTCTGAGTTTTTGAGGGGCAATGCGACTGACAGTAACTTGCTGTAACGGTTGATTTAGTATTTTAGTATTTAGTACATGTTTGTAAATACTTATAAAGCGTTAAGTAATGCTGAAATTAATAGAACTGAAAAAAAAAATAAGGTAGAGTTTGGTATTAATTGTAATATTTTTCATCTCTTCTGTTAAAATTGTTTGATAATATTTTTTTAAAGAATTTAGCTGCTAAATTTGGAATATGGACAAAATGCGACCACGAAATAATAATTTAAAAAATAAATTTGCAATAATTTTTTTTATTGGTATTAAAATGTATTGGGAACACGTTTTTTTATTTATTTTTATTTTATTTTATTTTATTTACTGAAATTTTATTTTTAATTTCCAGTATATTTAACATTAATCAGCTCTTGGACACTATTCGAGCTATTATATGTACCGTAGATGGCCAACTATTTTATGACCTCATACCGTTCACCGGTAAGTACGAAACTTTTAAGCATGATTATCGAAAGAATTCTCAGTAGAAGGTCAAAATAATCATTTCTAACTACAGTCGACGTTAAAAACGTTTTACATGTTGTAGGCATGAAATCCTTTTGCTAAATCAAAAAATCAAAACGAACTCAAATTATATCACACGCATCAGTTTTAGTTATGACATTAAGTGTACTTATTGTAACCTATGTTTTCGTTCAATATTTCGAGTATCCTGGGAAATAAATTTCGTGAAAGCGATTAAATTTAGAATCTGTCAAAAAGTTTATAACATCTTGAAATTTCATAGATTATTATTAAAAATTGATGAATTTAAAGATACAGCTGTGATGGAAAATCATTATTTTGCATAGATATATATACATACTGTGTATTGTATATGAAGAGGGCCACGTTGATTCCTGCAAGGTAAGTTTATTACAATCGTATTCGAAATCGATGTTCAATTTTGAAAGATAAGTGCACAAATATAATAGTGATTAGGAAAAACAAGTACATATTGTGCCCTTAGTTGGATGTTATGATGAAACATGAAGAGGAAACTTTCTTATCTATTTATATCTCCATACCTTTCGTAATGGTGAGATAAACTTTCTAGTCTACTTACTTCTACGCATTTTAATTTTGTATTGGAAATCGAGGAAATTATAAATTTATGGCATAATTTTATGTTTTCACTTTATTAAATTTATTTGAATCATAAATTATTGGAAAATATAGATATTATGTAACAATTGCCGAAGACGTGATAACGCATGCGTCGAAAAAAGGTAAGATTATAATTATTTATGCTACAAACATATAGAAAATTCTACTCATTCTTTTTTTTTTTTAAAATATATGCGTTAGCGTATATTCTAAAAATACAAAATTGCGGGACTTTGCAAATTGTGTCTATTTTTACGAAAAGTATTGAAGTTGAATACCTTAGAAGAATTATGTAAATATTCGAGTCGAATACGTAAGCGTATACATGCGCGTCTACTGAGCTATGATTGTGGAGGGAATGTTAAGCGCGTGAGGTATTTGGGTGATTTGGCTCGTACTCCTTCATGGTATTGGCCATGTTTCTCGCAAGAGTTTCTCGCAAGAGTTGAGTAAGTTTTATAAGGTAAAATGATTGACCAAGAACATATGGATGATGGAATGATATGGAGAATAGTCGAAAGATTGAAAGTAGGCTAATCGCAAGTGTAGGTGGCTCCGGAGTTGAGTATAACGCCCAGTTTCCTCTGCGATTTGTGGAAACTGTTAAAGTGCATTGGATTCATATCGAGAAGACGTGGACAAGGTCGATCAAGATTTACGACGATGAATGAGAATCGTTATTTCGTACTTTTCGCGCGGCGACACAGGATTCCTAAAGCTTCAGAGCTCTCACGTGCGTTGTATACTGAGTTTGGAAAAGTCCAATGGTCTACATATGCCCTAAAGATTCATGACATAGGGCAGTATGTCAGAAGACTCGCTGTTTGCGTCCCGATCACCAGTACACTAGAAAGTGCGTTTAGCATGGTCCAGACAACATGCGCTTGGAACCAGACTTCTGTAAAGCACCGTGCTGTTTACAGATGATTCGAAATATAACCTGAGTACTGATTCTCGCCGTATCTGTAAATGGAGAAAGCTTAGAACACGATACTATCTCTCTTTCATCAAGAAAAACGATCATTACGTTGGTGGAGGTGTAATGGTTTGAGCAGGCATGATGTTGCACGGTCGCGCGTCCTTGAATATGTGTGACAAGCAGTTTGTTAATCGAAAATTCGTTAAAGTTTTACAAAATGTGAAATCGACAATAAAATCAAATTCCAAATTTGGGATTCCAGATGCCCATATTCGAGTGGAGGACTACGTTATTCAAAATTGGATGTTTCTAGGTACTATTGTTCTCTCACAATGCGAGAAACATTCAAACATTCATGCAGTTCTTCATTACTTAATTTCTTTAAGTATAAGGCAGGGCTCTAATATTTGATGACAGTAATTTGAAAAGTGATACAGACTTTTATAGTGAAGCAATGTAAAATGCCAAAACGAAATGCTAACGCCCATTTGGGCTAATAAAAATTTAAATAAGATGAAATAAAAGTTCATGCGATTCATTTTATAGCCATTATTTTTTTGGTTCATTTATTCCAAATGGAATTCGACACGTTCGTGCTGCTTCGATGTACTATAATGTTTAGTCATACTCATTTTCTTTACCTAAGAATAAGAAGAGCACTTAGATAAATAAAACAAATATAGAAAAAAAACTCCCCTCTTCTTCATTTGAGAATACAAGAGTGAAAATGGATTCAGCTGGTATTCTGGTTTCAGCTCATCGAATTTATTATTTATTACCGCTATTGTTATATTATTTATTGCAGCTTGCAGAATAAATGACACTTTTCACGTCAGTTTGAGTAAAGGAAGTACGTTTAAATGATTTTTTCCCTCTTGATCATTTATTTTAATGTTATGTACCTGTCAGATTTTCGACGCTGGATCGGTTAGAATGTCACTGCTTTGTCACTTATTTTACTAACAAATTGCATATTAAGAGTTCTAGCAAATGCAGTGAAATATTGTTCTGTTTTCTTTGTGGTAATGCTTTTGAAATATTTTGATGTCGCATTTTAAGTTTTAGAAAAAATTTTCAGTTTATTTAGTTATTTGGGTAGTAATCCAAAACGGTTAAATAAAAATTATCAAAGTTTTGTTTATAGTTTCTAAATTTTTAGTTTAAATGTTCTAAATAATCGTATAGTATTTAACATAAAAAATATGTAATATTGTATTAAATAAGCTGACCAGACAGGAAAGTCGTTAGTGACTCTGACTGCCGTGTCCGAAGGTCTCGGGTTCGACTCCCGGAGAAGGCATGGATGTAATTTGTCTGTCCCTTTATAGGAGGCAACAGTGGCCACTTATTAGGTGCTTCAATAATAAAAGTGGCCGCCAGTGCTCGCCTTAGTAGTGGCCAAAGCTTATAAACGCTTAGGGTTATGAGCTTTGGCCGAAATATACCGCACACGCTTAGGGTTATAAGCCGCACACTGAAATATACCGAATGTTCAAAGAGTCAGATATTTTTCATTACATTCAAATAAGCCGTTTCAGTTGTGCTGAGAGTGTTATCCATATGAACGACAGTAATATACTAAAATAAATATTTTCGGCTAGATCAAAGTTTAACAAGAAGGAGAGGAAGACCTAGAATGGACAGATGATGCAGAGGAGGATTGTTTAGGAGGGGTTTGGCTGCTAGAAGGCATTTTGAAAAGAGATGGTTGGTGGTTCAGAAGGCTTTGGCCCACCCTTCGGTGTTGCGTCATGGATGATGATATATAATATGTATTACCATTCATTTTCGAGACTGGTCAGTGGTGAAATGGTTAACACTACTGATGCTGGTAGTTTTTTACTCGAATTCAATTATGGTGACAGTAGATTCCTGGGCCGCTAGCATAAAAGGAAGTGAACTAGTGGATATTACTGCTAAGTTTGCTACTACAGCGTCCAGTCTTCTGGTTCCATCAATAGACATCAAGGTGATAATCAAATGTAAAATTACCAATAAATACTGGGATGGTCAAGATAATAAACTAACAAGAGTTAAGCCCACTATAGACCTCGTTAAAGGATTAAGAGTGCATTCATTCCAGTTACGGGGTCTCAAAAGAGTCTCGTATTTTTATTTTTTGTCACCACCTACCAGTTCTGGGCATGGGTAATTTGTGCGCCTGCAACCTTCCTTGGATGCGGTAGCAGTTGTTTCTCAGGGTCTTTCTCCGGAATCGAACCCTGATTCCCAGTCACCCGTTACGACCATGGTAGGCGCATAACCTACCAACGACAGTTGATAAGGCAGACACTTGAAAGATACAGCTCGAAGTTATACAGAGTCACCACATGATAGTCCGATTGGTCGTGACCACGATTGGTAAGATCACGAGGTCCGACTGGTCTAAAACAGAAGGGAAAACGTCCTCTGAACTCGTGTGAGAATTGGTCGTGAGCATTCTCTGAAAGGTGAGAGAGATCCACTTCCCGTGAATTGCAGTGGCATTTTGACATATTGCCATATTTTACATGAATGTTAATCTTCTAAATATTTTTACCTAAAACGTATTAATTGTTTAAATCTGGATTTAGTTGGTTTAATTGGAAGACGACTTCATTAGAAATTGTTTGGATTTTTAAAAGATACTAAATTTTACTATAAATTGTGATTTTTTTTGTTTTTATTCTTAATTTTATCGCGACTAAACTGTATAGGAACTGCACACCTGCAGTGTTTTAAACGATATTTTAATTCGCGCGTTTCCTTATTTGTTTTTATCTTCATGGTTTTAACATACCCAAAGTGTTCTTGTTTTATACAGTCCTGTCACTGTTTCAGTTTTTAGTTTAGTTTTCTGATCCGTGATATAGTACGCGGTGATTGCAGTAGGAATTGCTTCATTTTTATATAGTTTCTCTTTTATATGTTACTGTATAGACAGTTTTCTCGATTTTCTATTGCTTTTTGGATCATTGGATTCTTGGCAATTAATTGTCAATTTCAACTGCTTCGCTTCAACCAGTAGTTTGTCGCAGATACCGTCGACAGGTTTTGCCCCAGAAATTGCAGTGCAACCAACCAATAACGATTCCGGTGAACTGGTTGCTGCTGGTTTATTTGATTATGACAAAGCACTCCAGGGCTTAAGGGGAGGGATACCTTTGTGGAGGACTTTCTAAAGGAAACTATGTAGCTTGCATACATGTTACACATGATGAAAACCGCGAAAGCACCCATCGGTTGACGGACTGAAGTCGTTTTTCTCGTACACTGAATGAGTGGTGCCAGTAGAGTATAATACCCAGGTATAGTATATATATATATATATATATCCGCTATGGCGACAATGCAGTCACTATAAATGTAATTATAAATTGGAAGAACACGGAGTAGTTTCCATGGAGCTTCTACGTTGCCAGTCCATTAAACTGAAAACAATGAAAATACTAGAATTAAGTGGTCTTATTCATTCCGCTATTGGAATTATCTTCTTCGTTTAATTCTGATGCAGTCTTCCTTCTAGTGGTTAAGACCATTGAATATTGGTAGTTCAATCCGGTTCAATTCCGGGCTGGCTGCATTGGTATTTTTTGTAGATTTCCTCACATGTAACATGAATACGAGCCAGTTTCCCTTAGAAAATGCTCCTCGGAGGCTTTCTTTTCCTTAGGTATGTAACCCTCGAGTACTTTGCAATATGCGGTTAACCTTATAAATTTAATGCTAGAATTTTATAATTACGCAGTATCTTAAGAATTCAAGCTCATACGTGGAGTCATGTATGTACATTTCAATCTTCTTATAATTAATTCTTATGCATATATTATTAATGGACAAAGACTAGTTTCCTTTATAAGAAAGTCATCAATATTCAGTGACACTTCGAACGGAGTTTGAATGCCTGCAAATTAATTTTTCTTAAAAGGTCCTCCACGGAGGCATACTTTCCCTTAGGCAGAGATGCGTGACGTGTATGCGAGCGAATTTTCTTTAGAAAATCCTTCACGAAATGCATCCATTCCCTTAGGCAGATAACCCTAGTGTGTTTTGCGGTAATCAACTAAACCAAACCAAACCCAAACAGGCAGCCGCTGTGTGCTTTGATATTCTGCAAGTAACCTAATCTAAGCTTTACTTTTTTTCAGTGCCTCCTCTTCTTCTGATAGTATCTATTAAAAGTTACTAAACTTTAAAATAGGCGTTTTAAAAAATAAATTTTAGTTTTGCTATTTTTAGTGATATAGCGGACATAATTCTCTTCCATTTAAAATTTGATGATTTCATATTACTGAAATTTGAATGTGAGCGTATTTCGCCAACAATGTACTAGTTAATGTTATCCAAAATTCAGTCAGATATGGGAATTAATTTTTTTAAAAAATGCCCAATAAATTTGAATTAAAGCTAAATTTTATTCCCCAGTAGTTTAATTTTACTTAATTTTAAGCACTGTTGGTTTCTTTTCCCCTTTTGTAACGCATCAGCTGGTTTTCTGGCAGAGATCAGAAGTTTATACGCTTTTCTGAATATCATTCTTACTTACAGAACTCATAATTTTAAATTTTGATAGTAAATAAAGAAGTATAGTAGTGAATTTAATTTAATAAAATCTTCACTGCATTAGTATTTTAAATCTTTGAAATATATAAATTTTACTGTGTAGTAAGTCCGAATGTTAAAACCGTTGAGTGTTGAAAATTCGACTTGGGTTTGATCCCAGAAGAACGGGTTGGCTGCGTGATGGATTTTCGTGGTTTTCCGCATATGTAGCGTAGATACCAGCCAGATTTCTTTAGAAAATCATGCACGAAGATATAGCCTAGTGTACTTTTCCAAGTTCAAATAAACTTAACCTTATTGTGCACTATGTTAATAACTCATTGCTGTTTTAGATTCATAAACTAGGCTAAGTTTTCCAGATAAGTGCAAGATATACATGATAATTTTAATAATTAATAAAGCTGGCTTTTTATAGCATTACCTTCAAACTAAAATGCTCTGTGCATTTCAAGAAAAAAAATGACTTGGTCTAATTTCTTTAGAAGCAAACTGTTAATGGAGACAGCATTTATAAACAGCATACACTTTGATCTTGCAATTAATTGCAAAGTTAATTATTTAAAAAATTGTAAAAAAATTAATATGCACGAGAGAAAAGAATACGAATTATCATTTACATTATATTTAATTCCTCCATTCTAAAAGTAATTATATAATTTCAGTGATTCGCTTTGACAGCCAGAAATGCTGAACAGCACATAAGTTCGAGATTTAAACTATTTCAAACATGAAAAAATTAAGGATTCTAGTTTATTTCTTTTGGCTCAAACCCAAAGTGGAAAAGGTCTTGAAACTCGCCAACTGAGAAATTTTGTCGCCAAAGCTAGGAAACTGTATCCCGTTCCCCGACGAAATGCAGTTCGAAATGACTAGTAAACAAGAGAGTACCGGCGAAGGTCTCACGTTTTCGGCGAGACCTTTTAGCTCCAGCTGTTACGTCAGGCGATAGTTCTTTTCTCCTCTGTAGGGGCCTGCGGATTATTCCATTCTTAAGTGAGTCGTACTCTGGAGCTGTTGTAAATTTTGATTTCAAAAACTATTCGAAAATTTGTTTCATTATTACGATAACGAATATAGACTGAAACCGAACGGAGAAATTATATTCCTTCTGCTGCTTCCAATTTTTTTATATATATAACTGAGAAATTTAAAAATAACTCTTCCGATTAGAAAGTGGAATTTATAATCTCTGTTTCTGTGATACTATTTTTTTTTATCTGTATTGGTATATCTTTATTAAGTTATGAGATAGAGAAGGATAAGATAAAATTGAATGTGTGATCCTGAAGTGTCGATTATCACAGCTACGTTCCTATCAGCTGGATATCTAAGATCAGAGAAAGAAGAGCAACTTAGTAGTAATAAATTATGCCCATAGTGATGTTTTCTAAGCCTAAATGTAGGCCTAGTGCTTACCTGAAGAAAATCGACGCAGCAGATGGAATTTCTTCGCCGTAGACCGCAATGTGAACTTCGGCAAGCGGAAATTGACCATCGCCGCAGCCGCATCTTCAACGACCCATGTTGCCCCGCGGATGCTGCTGTTGTTGCAAGGACGAAAACGAGATGGCGCCACGGGACCATTTCGGGGACCTAGCGCGGGATGAGAGAGGCTCCACCGTGGGATGCGCCGATTTCTGCGGATCCAGCCGGGTAGGTAATATGAAAAATGTGAAGCATGCAAAATTATTCACCCGCCACCTTTTTCTGTTAAAATAGGCAGAATTGCGCAGGGAAGGGAAGGATACCTAGGGATACGTATTGCAAATGCACGAATTCATGTGTATGGAATGTTATTAAGACATTACACTCTTTTAGAAAAGTGTTAAGTAATGCGTTATTTAAATATGCTAGCTACTGGCACATTTCTTTAGTAATACACAGTTGCTTTCAACATGCACATGGTGTAGAATATCTTTCACGTAATTACTCAAAATTGTAATAATATTCATGTTTTACGAATTCTGAAGGAAAGAATTATTTACTTTAGGTTTTATTGCAGTTGGCCATCTTTGATTTTTGCTATTATTATTATTATAAAAATTTAAAAAAAAAAAAAAAAAACTGTCGCTCAGAATATTGCATTGTACTGTAATATTATTGGTTAGTCATTTCTTGCATTTCTTCTGGAACATTAGTCAGACTGTAAATGTTGATGACTAAGTTATAAATAATTGTATGTTATTGATGCAAAAAACAAGCTAAAAAACCACTACACATGAAAAAAATATAATAATCTTCGTTTAACTGTAGAAAGGGATCCACGTCTCTTACACTGGGAGGATAATAATCTTGCAAATATTTTTTTTTTTTATTTAATGCTTCATGAAAATATGAAGTAATAAATTTCAATAACCCTTTTAGAAATCGTTTAGAAATCATTTATTTTTGACTAGGAGGGGCGATTTTTATCATTGCTAGAATGAATTCATTACTTTTAGTTAAACAAAATACGCTTTGAAAAAATTATCATTAAAAAGTCATATTATCATTATTTTAATGTATTTTTCACGAGTGACAGAAATGCATGTCGAAACACATAGGAGCAATTTTCTAAACATAATTTTTATTCCTTCATTTATATGTTTCATGAAATTACGAATTCGTCGTAACTTCATATTGATACGTATTTTTTAGTGCTCATTTATTTTCTGACTTTGAGGAGGAAGAACAGGAATTGTCAAAAGGTATAACAAGCCTGAAAACAATTTCAATTAATGCAGTTTTCAAAACGATCTATTTTTTTTTCTCTATTTCAGAATATAACAGATCTTTAAAGCTCTGCTTAATGCATAATAACTTTAATAATGCGCATATTCTTATTTTGTGCTGCATATGGCATTGCAGAAAATACGTTTCAGAGTATAAAAGAATCAAAGTATAAAAGAGTATAATATAATCAGAGTTTCAGAGTATAAAAGATCTGAATTACATTATCTTATCTGCTTCAGATTTATGCTTTGCTTAGAAAGAAAACTAGAGTTGAAATTAATTTTAAAAAATTACGATTTCAAGAAATTAGTTGTTGCTAATACATATGATATTTTATGTTTAATGATGAATTATTCTTTAACAATAAGTTTTCTCCCCAAGAGAATGTTAAAAATTATTTCATAATATTTATAATAATTTTATGCAGTGAAAGATTTAATAGTAAGAGCTTATAGTACTCTCAGAAAGTATATTAGGTATGAATAGAGTTATTAAACTCTTGTGCTTTTATGTATGCATTATACATATGTGTATATTAACAGATAATAATTAATAACATACTGACATTGTTTTGTGATGAAACAAAAGCTAATCGGTAACGAACTGCAATAACTAAGCCCTACGGGTTACTATGATTGGCTCTTAATTATTATGAGTTACGTGTGCGTGAAGGGGGATGGGTAATTTTGGACCGAAAGCACCGCTTATGTGGTGATTAATCTTATTTCGTTGCTCTTTCTAATAACAAAATAGCTGTAGGTAATGTATATTACATCGTTGCCTACGGCTTTATTAATTTAGGGAAAATGATTAAAAACTAATCCATTAGAGACAGGAAGCATAGCTCTGGTATGCAGACTTCATTTTTATTACAAAAAGTGCTTTTCGTTTTAAGTATCTTGATTGGGGGATGTAGAATTCATTGAAGAAAATTTCCCTCTAAGAGTATTTTTTGTTTTCGCATTTTATAAAGTTATGCTTTCTTAATTTTCTTGTTTCAAGAAACTTTTTAGATAGTGGCCTGAAAAATATTATCATCTGTTTCGATATTATTTCGGCAAATGCAGCATCGTCCAGAATGTGATTACTAGCTAATTTAGAGCTCTTTGTGATAAGTGAGTGTATATTTTATGGATATCCAAATTAACATCTAAATTCGCTGCTGAGGTGATATTTGATAAATAATTTATAAACGCAAGTTTTTAATTAGAATGTTCATTTAACCATTAAAATGATTTATATTGTTGAAATCATGATTACAAATTATGAAAAGTTTTCTGGTTAAAACAGGAAATTATGGTTCAGATAGAAATATGAAGTGAGATCATACACGCTAATTGCTAGGAGTTTTGACTAAAACAAATGGCTTAAGCAATTCGAGTATGAATGTTTATTTAATAATTCGGAATCCATTTTAAGTAGTCCTGCATCAGTAAAGTGGAAATGGTATGATTGATGGCAGTTCAAACCAAATTCAGTTCTTTGCGGTGGCTTGAGTTTTATGTGGTACTTCTTATACATATGTAAAAATAATAAAAAATTTAAATAGGTATTTAAATAGTATTCGTTCTGTAAATGGCCATTACTGTGAAATTTAAAGTGGATTTATAACATATTATTATAGTATGCAAAAAGACTGAACCTCCAGAAGACAACAGATATAGAATAATTCCAAACTGGGAGTAATTATCGAGATATATATGAGGAACATTCAAATATAAACAGGAATTTATCGGCTAAACTTTATTTGTTGAATATTATGTAGCGAATAACGCACTATATTGACTATTATTGAACGACTAACACTCTGTATTGCCTATTATGGAACGACTAACGAACTATATTTGGACGTAGTCATTGCCCAGGCAATTTCTTGATTCCAGAAGAACTTTGACTGTATATTGGCCCGCTCTTGCAAATCACCAATAAATTTCTCATTAGATTTGAGTTTCTTCCCTCCAAAAAATTTAAGTGAACCGAAAAGATGGAAAAACCTGGAGAGGAGTTAGGTAGAATATCCTACTTGAGATGACTAAAAGATAGGGAACACACCTGTTTTGTTAAGGTATCTTTTACTAATGTTTCCATTCCATCAACACTTACTTTAAGTTTTTTAGTGATTTTTCTAACGGTGATTCGCTGATCAATCCGAATCAGTGCATCAACAGCTAATCAGCTTGTCTTCATAAGTTGTGATTCTCAACTGGTGGGCATGTGGTTCAACTTTCATTTGGCATTCCTTAAAAGACTTGCACTAATCACGTACTGTAGACTCAGAGACTTTCAAACTGAATTTTAAGTCTACACTAAATCTAAGAGGAAATGGCACCTTAATTAGCGCAATACTTTTGTGAACCTCCTGCTCGGACATGTCGATTATAATTAACAGGGGTGATGGAGAGAGAAACTATCACTGCTAATGACAAATTCCAAATACGTTTGTGTTTGCTGAGACATGGTACTTCTTTGGAAGAAAGGTGTATGAAAATATTTCTATATATATATATATATATATGGATATTACTCGTAAAAATAGGAGGTGAAAATGCGAAGAGTCCTAAACCGTACTAAACCAGAGGAAACTGGTAAGTAAAAGATGTACAAATCTGCACCAGCAAAAGTCATATTTCGTAATAACAGAGCATAGAAAAATAAAGTAAGCTTTTATTTTATGGATTATAATTCCATTTTATACCTATTTTTTTATTGTTAAGCTATATAAATCTTTTTCTTTAATATCTAGAAGCATAAGAAAAAATACATGAATTAAATGGTGAATATTCAGAAATAATAAATTTTTCTATACGATTGCAGATGTTTTTAGTTAAACACTGTGTTTTACGAGCATAAAACTGTGTGTTCTTTTTGAAACGATTGAATTCTGCTTTTTGTACTACAGTTAGCAGCTAGGATAGAACCTATCACCTGGGCCACCTAACCACAGGACCAAATGGACTACAGCCCCGGGCCTTTTTAATGGTTGACATGAAAGCGTATTTTACGTAATCATATGGTTATTTAGAAATATACTTTTCTTTTTGGATCAGTGGGGAAATGTTTCCTCAAAAAGTCTTTTGCGTCAGAATTGTGTATCCAACAGCTGCGGAGCCTGGTATAATCTGTTTAAGTAATACCTTTATTCATGTTTAATTATGAACTAAGTTTTATCTAAATATTTAGTATTAGTTCTGTAAATATTAGAAACAATTTCCCTACTAACGTCCAGGGCCGGATTCAGAGTTTTGAACGTCACGGGTGGAAAAAATTTTGGCGCCCTTTTATACATTTTGTAAATTGAGAAAAAAGCCATAACTCGGAAAAGATCGCTGAAAACGACTTATGTCCTTTTTGTTGCTTTGTAAAGTTGGCAACTCTAAGAAGGGTATTGATTAGTAATGTCCATTGTTATAATTAAATTTTTATTGTTGTAATCAAAATTATGAAAAAGAAAACAACAATTAAGTTAAGTATACATGCATATATAGTAATTATCTGGTTTTGACATATGTTTATTCAGACTATATATATATAATACACTGACTACCAATAAGTATTTGGACATCTGTGATAGAAAAGAAAAACTAACTTTATTCAAAATCAATAGTTGGTAGAGCCTCCATGATAAGTAATTGCAGCGTGGACCCTCCGAGGCATACTTTCCACGATTCTTTGTATGACAGCCAGTCGTATTTTCTTCCCCTCGGCTTGGAGAAGACATACAAGTTCCTTCACCGATTTTGCACGGGTAGTGCACCCCTGAATTCGGCGATGCAACTCGTCCCAGAGGTTCTGGATAGGGTTCAGGTCTGGACTCTGGGCAGGCCAGTCCATTCGATGAACTCCATTGCCACCATACCAAGCCTTGGTTAACGTCGAAACATGACAACTGGCATTGTCGTCCTGAAAGTAACAGGGTCCAACCCGTAAAACTGCCACAACGTAGGAAGCACATTGTCATCCAGAATAGTGCAGTAGGCATCGGAGTTGAGCTTACCATGAATGGGAACCAAGGGTCCCAGCCCATACCAGGAGAAACACCCCCCAGACCATAATTCCACCTCCGCCGAACTTGACTGTTGGCACAATGAATTCTGGCAGGAGACTTTCTCCAGGTAGACGCCAGACCTAGACCCTGCCATCCGAACGGTAAAGGGTGAACCTTGATTCTTCACTCCAAAGAACCCGTTTCCACTGATCTACGGTCCAATTTCGATGTGCTTTGCACCACATTAACCGAGCAGCGCGGTTGGACTTTGTGATCAAAGGCTTATGGGCAGCAGCACGACCATGAAAACCAAGCAGATGTGCTTCCTTACGGATGGTATTCATTGAAAGAATACTCCCGGATGCCTGTTAAAACTCCTCGCGGATGAGGGCCATCGGTTGGGTGCGGTTCTTCCGAATTTTTCTGGACAGCACTCATCGGTCTCTATCTCCCAGTTTCGTTGGTCTGCCGACTCGGAGCACATTCCGACAATCACCACTCACCTTCAACTTCTTAATCACATAGGCCACTGTCGATTTTGGGTACTTCAGATCACTAGATATGTCCCTTAAGGATCGGCCACATTTGTGATACACGATAATTATACCTTTCTCGAAATCATAGACCTCCGAACTGCGAGGCATCTTACATGCGACTAAAGCCGATGTTGTTTCCTACACGATATATACCGGCGGAGTCCGTGACGTACCTTAGGACCGCAGATATCGTCATTTGCATAGGTGTCAAAATACTTATTGGTAGTCAGTGTATTTTGGCAGGCAGGCACAGGAATGACAAAACTTGACGATATAACTATATCATAGTCTGGGCGTTGTTATGGCTGAGTAGAAGGCTGCAAAATGACGACAAAAAAGAATTTAGCTTTTTAGATTCCACATCTTTATTCAATTCTCACAGAAGATCATTTTGCCTTTAAATGAAATTCTCCAAATTACATATTCAAAAGTGATTTAAACTAAGTAAGATTAAATTTAGATTTTTTACGTCATAACTGTTCTAACAAAGGGAAGAAAAAGATGAGATGAGCAGCAAGCAAGGTCTTGTAGCAGCGGTAGAAGAAAGCATTTTTGATGAAAAATGGCGCATACTCAGTATTTATACTAGAGGTTGTATAACATGACAGAATGTTCTCTAATGTGCTGATCTAGGGAAAGATCCTGAAATTGCGGAAAGTTAGTTATAGGTTGCCTGTTCGCTCAAAGCCATCGTACTTTTTGTATTTTACATCTATATACACATGCGTATAGTACCGCATAATTTATGTATCGAACTGTGTGGGTGCTTATTTTCCTTATTGTTATTATCAAACTTTTATTTGTTGTAATCAAAAGAATAATAATAAAAAAGTGAGGCTGTTTTGACGCCCTAGACCAGTGATGGCGAACCTATGGCACGCGTGCCACAGTCGGCAGGCAGATCCTCATCAACCGGCACGTGACTAAAATATTACTTCCTTATTCAATAATCACAATGAAATCATACTATGCAATTTAAATAAGTGTTTTAGTCTGTTCTTGAACGTTTCATTTACTTGCTTATCTTTACTTACGGCACTTTAACACCAACCACAAGGTTGTTACCGAACTTGATGAAGCTGAACGGAAAGTGTTTATTGAAGGGAAATTGTGGAATTATAATTACCAGAAAGTAGGTTTTTGCAATTATCCTTCTAAAACAAACCATCTAACAATGGCCATCTTTCAAATTTCACTATACCTGGCAAAACATGGTAAACCGCTCTCCGATGAGGATTTATTCAAAGAGGTTTTGGACACACCGGCATCTCCCAACAAGGTTTTGGGCATGTTGCCCCAAAAAGGTTCGCCACCACTGCCCTATACGATTTGCCTACTATGGCATTGAGGCAGCCCTGAGAAGACAGCGCAAATTACCTGATTTGAGTATTTTATCCATAGGGAATACCTTATTTAATAACTCAAATACGTGTGATGTTTTTAACAAACTTGCGAAAGAAAAAGCTACAAAAATAAATGTATAAGTTACTTTGTTTAGATAGTTTGTTTTTGTTCATATAGGCTTTTTAAGAAAAATTTTTAATGAATTTTTTCTTTTTATATAATAGTAATAAATTGACTTTTTTCGATTTCTGAAGCTTCTGTAAAACTCTGTTGGACCCCCTGCACCCGCTAATCCTAACCATGTATTTTGTTATGAAGAAGGGCGTATTTTTGTTAGTAGCCTATGGGTGCCGAATATCTTAGGACGGTCCTGCCTGTCACCATTGTTTTTCAAATTAATCTCAGCAGCAGGCAGAGTCCCCGTCAAACTTTCTCTGTCTATCGATTAAGATTTGGTTCCCGACAACAAGCTTTCTGTCTTCAGCGTGATGTTTTTTTCCTACCGAATGACGCGGGAACGTTTTTGGAGACTTTATTATTGTCTCGACGCGTGTACCTTATTTTTAGAAATACATCTCACGGGACATGCTGTCTCGTGGGTGGCGGTGAAAGATATTTTTAAAACGTAACAATCGTTGCTTTTAGCACGTGAGGTCTGAAGCACTGACAAATTCCTTCTACTCTAAACATGGATTTTTGACTCTCATGTGTCACTGAAGTATATGAAAAATTATTTTTGCCATTGGTACCCAAATCTGGGAAATATACAATCATTATTTTGATGATAGAAACATGTATAGTTCATTATTTCAATTTTTTGACACCTTTACTCTGCCACGGCATTTATTCATATGACCTGAGGCAAGTACTGCCAATCCATGTGGCTTAAGATCTTTTGTTTATCAACCACACGGTGTGCCATTCGACATTCCGTAAGATTTTAAAATTATCTTTCGATTCAAATACCACCGAACGATTTAAAAACAATATACGTGAACGAAATTCCAGTTATCCGGCGTAATTAGGAGTATGGCCCATCTGGATAAGCGAAAAATCCGAATATTAATTTCTTTTTTTAATCCAAAGTTGCTTTGTCCCTGAAGGACTATTGTTTTCGTTTTGCGATTTTGCGTTGAATCACTATAAACGTCCGTTTCACTTTTCAAACTGTTGCCACCAAATGCTAGAGTCCTACATTATATTTGAAGAAATTAAATATTGAAAAATCTGCATAAATGCAGGTATATTTCTCGCATTGTGATAAAACAATGGTACTAGAGCCATCGAATTTTGAATGACGTAATCCTCCTACGAATGTGGGCATGTGGAATCTCAAATTTAAAATTTGGAATTTGTTTTATTATCTATTTCATATTTGTAAAACTTTAACGAATTTTTGAGTAACAAACTCAACGATTTAAAAGCGAGCAATGGCAACACTCTACGGAGGGAAAAAATACCTTTTTATTTCCAGCGCGCGGAACTATGTATCGGAAATTCTAAAGATATGTTCATTTTAAAATTATTTTGCGACATTGCTATTGAACTGAATTTCATGGTTTAAGTGCGAAGAACATGATATTTAATAAATAAAGATAACACACAAAATGTTAAAAAAAAAAAAAAAAAAAAAAAAAAAAAGAATCTGAAATGTTTCAGATTTTAAATTACATCCAATTGTGTGTTACCTTTCTTTATTAAATATAATGTTCCTCGCACTTAAACCATAAGATCCAGTGCAACAGCAATATCGCAAAATAGTTTTAAAACGAGCCTATCTTTAGAATTTCCGATACAGAGACTCACGCGCTGGAGATAAAAATGTTTTTTCTGCACAACGTTGCCATTGCTCGCTTTGAAATCCTTGAGTTTGTTAATCAAAAATTCGTCAAAGTTTTAAAAAATAGGAAATCGATCATAAAACAAATTTCAAATTTCAAATTTGGTCTTCCACATGCTCATATTCGTTGGAGGATTACGTTATTCAAAATTCGATGACTCTATGTACCGTTGTTTTATCACAATACGAGAAATATACATACATTTATGCATATTTTTCATTATTTAATTTCTTCAAATATAATGCAGGACTCTAACATTTTGTGGCAACAGTTTGAAAAGTGAACCGACATTTATGAGTCCGACGCAAAATGCCAAAACGAAACTAATAGTCCTTCGGGATTCAAATCCCTTTGGACTATAAAAAAAAAAAAAAAAAAAAACGCTGCTTTGGACGTAATTTAAAATCTAAAATCTTTTAGAACTTTTTAAAATTTAAAATTTTATTTTAATTGTACTAAAATAAAAATAAAAAGAAACTTTTTATACGTTATATTTTTATTTGAGTAAAAGAAAGCGCATAATTTATTTCTGTTGAACTGAAACTAAGTTATGTTCTTTATTGGCGTAATAAAATAATCTATAAATAAATAACATAAAGTGATGTAAAATATCAATAAAATTTCCTATTATATTTTATTTAAGTTATCGAACAAACTAGAAACATGCAAATAAGTTAACAGCAACCTGAATTTTATTGCGAAAAAACAAAGGCAAAGATGTCGGATAGTTGAAGTCTGCATAGTTGGAATTTCCCATACTTAACAATTTATAGCTCTATTTTATTTTTTTACATAATAGTTCTAATTATTTTAATTTACAATAAATCTAAATTCAATTTATTTCTAATATATCTAACTGATAACATTTATGCAATGAAACTATAAAACGATTTTAATCGAAATATTTAATTCGCTTATGCCGAAAACAAATTCTTCAAAAATAATTCTGGCTTGATATTTTCCACAAGTCCTGGATGATCCTAAGGTACAAAGGCAAGCCGAAACTGTGATAAGTGAAATTTAAGTTAAAAATGAGAGTCAATTAATAATTGAGATATAGTGAATTAAATTATAGCATGAAAATGATTTAAAAATATTTAGAGAGTGCAATTCTGAGATTTGCTATTAAATTTTTAATTGTTAATTTTAGAATCTGTTGACACGGCTCGGCGAAGGTGGTTAAAAGTGTATACATATTCGGATATCTGCGATCAATAATAATAATAAATTTTGTCAGCCTAGTCACGAGCCACTAAAAAAGAACTCATGCAATGTATGTGGTCACAGTTGACCATTAGGGAGTGTTCAGTCGAAGGTTTAATAGGCACAGTTATCATAAACGAAACCTCTTTTGCTTGGCAACCCAATTGCTAAGTCATGGAAACTCGTTTGTTTTAAAAGGCAGTATTCAGACGGTGGTCTAGCTGTTACAGTTATAATAGTCCTAAGTAATTAGCCTCGTTGACACCTGGTTTTTAGCTGGTTGCCTAGCCAACTAGTCAACTGCTACCTGCGTTGCTTGGTAACCAGCTAGTTGCTACGTCAGGGAAACTCGTATAAGGGTTTTTTCTAAATGTTCTAAAGCTTCTTTCAAATGCCGGTTTTAAAATCATAAGTGCTCTAAGCCGAGCTCCATTGCTGGGCAACCAGACCTTGATACGTCAGAAAAACTGGTTTCCTAAAAGTTTTAACTGTTCACCTTTATGCTACTTAATATAAGAGAAGACTAATAACAGAGAAGCAGGCATCGGCCGACGGTTTCGCTGAGTCAGCTGCACATTTACCGCATATACAACTTTCTCTTCTTTAATTGGCTACGGCTTAAATACTGTTAAACAGGTGTGAATGGATTGCATTATTTTTATGCGTTAAACCACAAAAACCTTATGAAGACAAAACTTTCGTCTGACGAAGCCTCAGAGAACGTTTAGACGGTGGTATAGCTGTTATAATTCTAAGTTCTAAGGTATGAAAGTCAGCCTATTTCACACATGGTTTTGGTTTTATCTCATGACGGCAAAGCACACTAGAGCTATCTACCTAAGAGAAGGGATGCCTCCGTGAAGGACTTTCTAATGGAAACTGGTTTGGGGAACACCACGAAAACACCCATGCAGCTAGCCAGTTCACCTGGATTCGAACGGGCAACGCTCAGCGACTTTACCGCTCACCCACTTGTGGGCACTTTCACACTTGTGAAACAGTATTTAAGCCGTAGCCAATCAGGGAAGTTGAGAATGAGTAAGCGAAGGTTCTACAAGTATGAACGAAGAGCTAATGACTTTTACATCTTATGACTATGTGTTAGCTATACCACTATCTGAACAATCTGATGCACGTTAACATGTAGTATATTTCTGTTAATATGAATATTTATGTATGGATTTTCGATGCAAAATGAATTTCTTGATATTTTTCACGTGCATCGGGAAAAGCGCTTGTCAAAGTCATATTAAAAAAAAAAAAAAAAAAAAAAAAAGTTAGCTTAGATAAGCTAATAACGGGGATAACTATGAAGCGGTTCTACGTTCATAACTGAAAATACTACTGCTGTTTATGTTGGAAAGGGAATGGTGCTGTCATGTCTCCACTGGAAGTGGCGACATGGATGTTTCCATGATGCCACGTCCAGTGGGTCATGAAGCCACATCATTTCGTCAATGCAATATTGCTCTTCTTTTCAGTTATTTAATGCAAGTGGCCATAATACCGGGAAATTTCACGGAACTCCCTATACATATATATGAGGAAATATTATCCTCGGGCGTTAGTTTAAAAATCTGACTTCCCGAAAACAGTATTCGCATAAAAGCATTTGGCTTTGAAAGTAACGGTTTCAATGTTTATTTATAGCAAGAAAGCGACGAAAATCTACCATATGTTTAAAGTTTCCACTATGACTTTTGCGCCAGTTGAGCGCCTCTAGGTCTTTTCCATGCCACCCTGTGCATGCCTGTTTTGTGTCTTCTCCTAGAACCTGAATCATCGCTTTCTGCTCGTATAAATGTCAGCGAAGCGAGTATAACTTTAAAACCTTAAAATTGATCACCGCGCCTTGTACTACTGCCAAGTTTCATAGCGCGGAAAATGTAACACGGCGGTGTTTTGGGAACGTTGGACAGAAGGTATAAAGAGGGCCGCATCTCCCCTTTTGTTGGGCTTGTCAGCGCCTATTAAATATATTCTGTGGTAAAGTCGTGGAGGAGAAGATATATTTATATATATCACTTCTTGGAAACCTGAAGCCACCGATAGCCATGGAATAAGAAATTAAGTAATAAAATATTTTATCCTTCACGGAAACATATCTTTGCTTTGTACTTTTTCAAAGGGGCCTGTTTTTTATGCTTTTTTATGCCAGTTTGTCGTTATAGATAGATGTACAATTTAAACGTAAAATAATGAAAGGAAGATCAAAAGGAATGACGGAAAAATGGGGGGGGGGGAATATTTAAAATGTGGAATAGGGAGAAAATGAGATTTTCTGGCAAAAATATTTTCTGCATGGAATTTTTGGCCGGCATTAAAGAGGCGTTTCGATTCCGTACTCTGCACCTTTGTGGTCAAAATGGGTATGAAACTAGACAGCTCTCGCGTACTTTACCAGAAACTCCTAATTACCATTTGATGAATGAATTTATATAGATAACCAGGATCTACGGATAATATATAAAGGGCCGTGATTATTGCACGACTATAGTGAATAAATTAACTTATGGTAAGTTTAAAGTGAATAAATTACCTGGATTATACTGTGTAAAGGTTACAAAAATATAAAGAAAAAAAAAAAAAAAAGTGTCTGAAAGCTTTTAGATTTTATATTATGTCCAAAGAGGCGTTTTTTTTAACGTTTTGTGTGTTACCTTTATTTATCAAATATCATGTTACTTAAACCATAAAATTAAATTCAACAGCAATGTCACAAAATATTTAAAAGAGCATATCTTTAGAATTTCTGATACACAGTCTCACGCGCTAGAGATAAAAATGTTTTTTTTTTTTGCCCTCGTACAATGTTGCCATTGCTCACTTTGAAATCGTTGAGTTTGTTAATCAAAAGCTCATAAATGCTTTACAAAATATGAAATAGATACTAAAACAAATTCCAAAATTCGACTTCTAGTTGCTCATATTCGGGTGGAGATGTACGTTATTCAAAATTTGTTGGCTTTAGGTATTATTTTTTATCACAATGCAAAAAACATGCATAAATCTCTGCTGATTCTTCATTATTTAATTTCTTTAAATATAATACAGGGTTCTAATATTTGGTGGCAACAATTTAAAAGTGATTCGCCTTTTGTAGTGAATCAACGCAAAATGCCAGAGCGAGATTAATAGTCCTTCCGGGCTATAACGCCCTTTGGGCTTTAAAAAAAGTCACTAATTTGTTAAGGAATTTTTTCCTTCCTTACCGCGTGGCTTCGTGGTATAGTTGAAAACATGTCCGGCTGGAATCAGGAGGTCCAGAGTTCGAATCTCATCGTGGATATTGCGGACTTGTCATGTTTCCTGCTCCAGAATAAACGCAATAGGCTCAACAAATTTTAATGATACTGAAATATCGGTCTTCTCATCTTCATTCCTTATTACTCTGTTTCATAACCTTGAAGGCATAAATTATATCAAGAAAGCCCGATGCTAATATTTTTCATCGGCAGAATTTTTCTACTGTATGCTTCCAGGAATAATCCCCCCCCCTCGTGGTCAGAAATTACCTCTAAGTTTTTAAGCATCATTCTTCAGCTGTACATTGAGATTTACTGCATCAGAAATCATAATTTCTTGCAAAACGTTCAGCGTTTTAGATCTTTTTTAAGAACCTATCCGAGAGCATTATTGAGAAAAAATGCACAAGTTATTCGATTAACCAAGAGTTGCATACATTTTTCTTGGGTGTTAAC
Organism: Stegodyphus dumicola; assembly: GCF_044657685.1. NCBI lineage: Eukaryota > Metazoa > Arthropoda > Arachnida > Araneae > Eresidae > Stegodyphus > Stegodyphus dumicola. The sequence continues at coordinate 80,160,591 of NC_140768.1, read as the reverse complement.
ATTATTGCTGTCACTTTGCAGTAGCGTTTTTCTTCCGTATACATCATTGTATAATATTTAGTTATTTTTCTGGTAACGTGCTTGTCTCATACTAGAATCGAATTTGCTTTCCCTAATTTCGTTATCACTGGTGAGTATTGTAGATGTTTATATTAACGTTTAGGGTGGTATAGGAAAACGTCCTGAGTACATTTTAATTTTTTCTTGATTTCGTAGTTGTACCTTGTGCCTGTAATGTTTACCAGAAATCATCTAACGGTTAGATTCTCTTAAGTTTCATCTATTTATTCATTCCATTATTTTCTTGTTTCTTTTTTTTTTCATCAGCTGTTATATTGTTTTTTTCCTTCTTCATAGATAGCAAAAAGTGCCTCGAAATAAATAGAGTTTTAGTGAAGAAAAATCATAAATGAGGAATCATCATAAATAAATAATTAGAGTTTTGGAAGAAGAAAATCGTAAGTTGCGTGAGTCGCACGAACAAATACCTAAAAATATAATTATTAAAATTAAGGGAAAAAACGTTTCTTTCATGAGTCGTTACAAACGATAAAAAAATGTAACGGTTAATTTTCCTTTTATTAATGCTCAGAATATCAGACACTTTAAGAAAAAGACAAGTGTTATTTTTTATTTGCCCAAGTGCTGGGAAGTAATTAAGGGAATTTCTTACACTCGGGAAAAACAAAGAGAGTAAAAACACGAGTTCAGATTTCTTTAAAGTTTCCGCCTCTTTCTGGCATCATTACTTTCTGATAAAAGCTATTATGATACATTTTGAGTTTTATGTTCGGTAGTTATTTTTAGTATGCAACTAACTAAAATCTAAGTTAGAAAAAAAAACTGAAGATTACTATAATTTTGGTACTCTTCTTTATGATGGTTTTAGGTAAAACAGAGTGACTATTAAAAATATGTAATTTAAATACTGAAACGTAAATAATACAAGCGGATTACAAGTTTCTAATTTTTTCTTTTCTGTAGTAATGCATCATTCTGCATAAAACTTTTCACTGGAGTTAATTTACAGACAAAACAGGTTTAGAACATTTTGAGACTTTGGTGCTTTTCTTATCGCAATAAAATATTTATTACTGAAGGCTTCTGCGTCTAATTAAAAAACTTGTAATTGTTTTGCTTTTCATAACTTGAATCAGTTCAAGTTAAGGAAAATTCAGCACATTTTGAAGTTATTTGTTGACCAGTTAGTTCTGAGATGAATAAAAATATACTCATGTCTTTACATGCATGAAATCGGATTTCTCAGAAACTGTGAAGTATAATTTTATGAATTTCTGTGGAGTGATACATATCATCACAACACATAAAGGGAAAAATGTACGAAAGCTGCATGTGATATGAAACTGTAGCATGAAAGAATAAAAATGGTAAAGATATAAGAAGAATTCAGGGAAGAAAAACTGAATAATTCATAAAAAAATTAAAGCTTATGAATTTAATATGGAATATGATCAACGTGTAACTCAGTATATATCAAAACGTGTTTCCGTCCTGGTAATGACGCTGTAAACCACAGTTTGGGGAATTAAGTTCCACTCTTCTGGCAATACAATCTTCAGGGTATTTACATCTCTAGCAGGAGGATGTCTCCATACAACTACTTTTTCAAGGTAGTCCCCTAAGTTCCCTATCGGGTGAAGATCATCAGATTTTGCTGGCCACGGTATTCGCTCAGTGTCTTCACTTTCAAGGAATTCGTCAAGGATGTTTTCTCGATGGATGTTTCGTCAAAGCTGTTTTCTCGATGGACAAGCATTATCGTCCATGAATGAAAAGTCAGATCCTTACACACCTTTGAAAAGTTTCAGATAAGGTTCTGAGACTTCAGTCCGATACCTCTGGCCGGTCACAGATCTGCTGTTGAAACCTTTAGGAGCAAACGTCCATCGATCATTATTCCTCCCCATATTACCAAACCTGCATTGCCGAAACGGTCGGGGTCTATTAATAGTCGAAAGAAGATTTCGCGTTCCTGACTCCCTCCAGATATAAAGAGTTTATAATTAGATATTAAACTAAATCTCGACTCATCAGTATAGAGAACATGGAACCAATTATGATGTCTTTGCACCAATTAAAACAAATCTCTTCTTTTGAAGACTGTGAAAAACATATACCCTTGGCTTTGTGGCATAAAAGCCTCTTTTATTAAATCTTCTGTAGACAGTTTGCTGGGATACAACACTTCCAATCGTGGCTGCAAACTCTGAACTTAACTGCCGAGCTGTAGACTTCCGGTTACGATGGACAGTTCATATATTGCAAAAATTCGCTGCGATATTCAGATTTTCATCATCTGACGGTGAAATAAGCGCAAAGCGCTTATTTCACCGTCAGATGATGTACGTCTTTATTTTCATATTAGAAATCGTTTGATTGGATGATGCTAATTTGGCTTGTTTTTCATATATTCATTGCAAAAATGTATTGTATCGATTAGATATTTTGTAGAATATCATTATTTTGGGGCATGTAAAGGTAAATTTGAACATGAGTGTATTAAGTTATTGAAAACATCAGCCTATGTGTCTAATAAAAAAAAGTGGTATGTAAGTTCTGTGTTTATATGAATGCTTAAGACTTACTTATTTATCGTAACCTTTATTCAATTTAGGGCTAGTGCAGAGAATCAGCTCATTTATTCGCCATATATGTATTGGAGATTCTGAGCTAGTACACGTGTTTTATGTAACAGTTATGACAACATTCAGCACCCATTAACGATGCTGAAGCTCAGCAGACATTTTCGTTGAGGTGCAGTAGTCATTAAAAGTAGTTTTGGGTGATAAATGCTGTGAAGCCGACGATGTATGGCCATCTTGTTAATGCTTTTCTGACAGAGTTCATTGATCGGATTAATTCATTTTTAAATTTGTAAATCTGTCATTTTTTTAAAGTATCACCCCATTTAGAGGATATTTAGAATGGCAAATTAGATGTTTAAAATGACATTTTGTTGCATTTGATTTGTTTATTTGTAAGTCTTCTAATGAAATTTCTTGACTATGCAGAATATTTGGTAAAATAGTTTTTAGCTTTTTACAAAATATTTTGTTATTGCATTTTCATGTTGTCAGATGGTCTTCTTGCAGATATGCAAAGATTTTTCATTAACAAAAATACTCGAATTCTACTTATTTTCAAAATGATATGGATGCAAATAATCAGCCCTTGTAAATGCAGGTTTCTTAATTGCGTTCATAAGTGTCACAATTAATCGCTGATAAAATATTCAAAATCGGGAATAAATCTGTACAACTAAAAAGAGGCTGTGAGAAATAGCCTTTCATGAAATCTCAGTGTGCACTGAATTTGTTGTTTTGGCATTTGAAGACAGAGTATCCTCATTTTCTGTGTATTCGTAGGAAATAAGGAGAACGATTTCAAGTACTGAATCTTATTTGGAATGAATAATGCATCCATGGACCTTATAAGAAATAGACTAACCCAAACGGTTTTTCTCCCTCGTCTGAGGCGTTGCCGGCTGTCACCTTGATCACATCCGGAGGAGTAGGGACGACTTGCAGAAATTTAACATTGGTTGCCTATTGCAGCGTGTATAATTGTCAAGAAAAAGCTGGTTGTAACGCCTCATTTCACAAATTAAAATTTCTACATGTTTTCATTTTTGAAATAGAGATTGATTTTTAAAAATTTAGCATATTTATCAAGCATAATTAACGTTCTAAATAATTATAAAGCTATTGCATGCTTTCAGGGCTGAATATTTTTTTTTTAGCTTTTCCTATGCTGTAAGGAAATTTGTAACTACTACTTTTAGAAAATAATGTTTTAAATCTGAACTAATAGAAAATTTCAAACAAGCAATTTTCTCTTGCAATTTTTATGATTTTTATTGGTGTAAATAAGTTAAAAGTACTAAAATATTTAAAAACGAATTTTTGAAAGTTTTGTTTGAAATTCTAAAAGTGCTGCTTTTTTAAAATTATAGATGAGTATTATAGCATAATTTCTATAAAGGAATTTTATTTCAATTATGTTTCATAGTGCATCATAGTGATAAACACTTTGGACTCCTTAAAAATTTTTATAAATTTAATTCTAATATTAAAATTGTCTTTAACTATAATAATTAATTTTGCTTGTATTTTATAGTGATGTTTTTTTAAATTTATTTTTAGTTCTGAATAAAAGTTTTGTTATTTACTGTTAATTTAATTTATTAGCCCAAAGGGGCGGTAGCCTAGAAAGGCTGTTAGTTTCGAAGCGGCATTTTGCGCTGTTTTACTATAAGTGTTCGTGTCTCCTTCCAAATTGTTGTTACCAAATATTATCGCCCTGTATTATATGTAAAGAAATTACATAATGAAGTATCTGCACGTTTCTTGCACTGTGACAAAAACGACAGTATCTAAAGCCATCAAATTTTGAATAATGTAATCCTCCACCCGAACATGGGCATGTGGACGGCCGAATTTCGATTTTGTTTTAATCAATTTCATATTTTGTAAAACTTTGACGAAATTTTGATTAACAAACTCAACGAGTTCACAGAGAGCACTGTACGGAAAATAACAGTTTTATCTCGAGTGCGGAAATTCTAAAGATATGCTGTTTTCAAATGTATGTGGTTTACGAGCGAAGAACGTGATATTCAATAAATATAGGTAACACACAAAATGTTAAAAAAAGGTTCCTTTTGGGCGTAATATAAAATCTGAGTGATTCTAAATTCTGTTCTTTTTTTCCCCTTCATTACACTCAGAAAATTTTATACTCCAAATTGTATAAATTACTAAAATAAATATTCCACTTTAATGTTAATAAGTTAATGATGATATAATCAAATAAATGATGGTTTTGTAATGTTATTATAGTTTCAAAATCATTGTCTGAAAATCATTAAATTAAAAAAATAGTTATCAGATCTTGTTTAATTTATCTTATTTATTTCAAAGCATCACGTCAATCTTATTTAATTTTATTTAATCTTATTTAATTTTCACGTCAATCTATCAATCTTACTTAATTTTATGTTATTTGTACGGAAAATTAAGTTCATAAATTTTGTGCCTAGAGTTTTTACGTTTTACCAAAGATGTTTGTACAAGAATTACGCGTGAAAAAAATGCGCGAAATGCAGTAAAAAGTGCTTTAATGAGATATATTAAATCCTATTTAGAAAAAATTGTGGCTTTCATATTCTCATCACTATACAACGTATCATATTTAATAATTAAAAAGAGTTATGTGATACAAACGCCATAGGTTTCAGTGTTAATGTAAACCAGATCGTCTGTACTCTTTCTTGCCGACATGTCGGTGACGGGGTCTAGACCTTATAAGTCTCTAGTACCAGGTTAGTCTATCTCTTATAAGATCCATGAATGCATCATAAAATTTCGGGAAACTTCGAAAAGCCATCAGTTTGCTATATTTGTAAAGTAAACATAAGTTGGTTGTAGAGACATTAGGTTAATTTGGAAGCAAGAGAGATTGAAAAATCAGCAACGAGTTTCGCGGGAATCGAACCGCGGACCTCTGGAATACGCGCGCAGCGTGCAGACCACCACAACACGAAGGCATGCCAAGAAGGCGGAGTACTATTTTATAAGGTTTCCCTTAAAAACTCCTCCACGAAAATAACTCTTACCCTTTACTAGACATCTCTGAAATGCGATTTTAGAGTTAATCAGTAAATGAAGCGATTCTATGATGCAAAATGAAATAAGCGAAAAAAAATAATCGCATGCAAATGATAAAGCATCCATTAAGAAAAGAATGCGATAGTTTGCAGTTTCTCGTGACCTGGATCTCAATAACATCGCTTAGCGGCTTCAGTGACACACTCTTATTTCTCTGGAGATTATTTAGCATTTCATATTTAGTGCTGAACTTCACCACTAAACATGAAAAATTCACAGTTCAGCTCTAAACGCACTCTTCTGTGTGCCGTAGTGAGCGAGACGCAAACAACAGGTCTCTGACGTACAGCCCTATCTCATTGAAGCCTTTGAACAACTGTGGACCGTGTAACTCGCGTTCCAGTGGCAGCATACAGCTCACGTGAGAGCTGCGAAGGTGTAGTAGTCCTGTGTCTCCGCGCAGAAAGTGCCAAATAACGATACTCATTCGTTGTTGTGGATCTTGGTCGATATGGATCCAGTGTCCTGAAACTGTTTCTACAAATTGCAGGCGGAACTGGCCGTTATACTGAAATCTGCGCTTGACTGGCCTGCATTCAATCTACTGACAAATCACCATCTCATTCCATCATCCATACGTTCGTGGCTACTCATTTGCTTAATTCTTCGGTGCCAAAATTAGTACCTTTGGTTCTATACTTTTCGTAAAAATAGACATAATTTGCAAATTCTCTTAATTCTGCACAGGAGTTATTTTCTCCTTTCTTACCGCGTGCCTTAATGATGTCAAAATTCTTTAGAAGCCTACAAAACTCTTTTAACTTTTTGCTTGCTAACTGGTCTAAGTTAAAGCAATTCGCGTGAGCGGCGTGCGGCTGCAGAATAACCAACCAAATAAAGGTGAATTTTTTTGTTTGTTGTTGTTGTTGCTAAGCAACGAATGAGGCATGAGGTTTCTGCGAGTGTTGGACATATACGATAAAAATAATTTCCGAACGTACACATGAGACAGTAGTAAACAGCTAAAGCCTTCACCGAGCGCGCATTTGGCGTCCCTATATTCTACACCGGATGGCGCCGTACGCCCATAAGCCACACAGACGGTTTTTGATGGATATAATATATGCCTCGAATAGCATCCAAAGGGCTAAAGAATTAATTAGAAGAGGGAATTATTGAACCTACCGAAATTTTGGAGACAGAAAAGATTAAAGGGCATTATCTGCCGCTTAGAGTAGTTTTTTTTTTTTTGTTAAAGTTTCGAATACCGGAAAAGGGTCAAATTTATCTTGAATTAATCTAAAAATTTTGACACAATTTCGAGAAGGAAAGTATGCGGTAATTTCTGATATAAGAAGAACCTTTTTGCAAATGGGTTTGAACCCAGCTGATAAAAGTTTTCTCGGCTTCCTATGGTGGAAGAAAGGATATCCTGAAAAACTGACTATAGTATATTGGCATCGAAAGTTGTATTCGACGTAGACGCCAGCCCCTTTTTACTCGCTGCCATGATTAAGTACCATTTGAAAAAAAGTACCAAAACAGCGTTAGGTAATAGCTTCGAAGCTAAAGAAGCCTATGTAATGAGAGGGAAATTGAAGACTTGAACTCATTTATGCAGAGATCTAGAGAACTAATGGTTAAAAAAAAATTTGGCTTAAAGCACGCCCTGCTAGCATTTGGAAGGTCCGAAATTCGAAGCCCGGCAAGGACACTGCATTTTTGGCGTCTCTGCTTCCGATGATAAACCTAATGACTGTGCATGCCATGTGGAATGAATTTCCACACAAGTAATTTATAAATTTTCAAGCGCCACAAAGTTGTTATTCGCTTATAAATTAAAGTTATGACGTAGTATTACTTAGAATCTAAGGTTCATTAAAAAGTTTATTAAATTAGAAATTCTGAATTTTTAATTTATCCAACTGATGTTACCGTTTGCTATGCTCCAGCACTGAAGCCTACCATTTTTTTCAGAACACAAATTCTGTTAAATTATGTGAGAAAGCTCTTTTTTGTGAAAGCTATATTGATCAATACTTTTTGCTGTAGTCTTTATAACATTGCTCGTCATGTTACTTATTATTAACCAGTTTAGAAAGTGAAGTTCGTTTAAGGGAAACATTTCGCTATTCAGTTTGTGTTTGATTTCTGAATATAATCTCAGATTTCAAAAATAAATATGGCGGTTAGTTTTTATCGTATGGGAGTAAAAAATTTGGTGTTTTAACGTTTAGATTTGGTTTAGTATATTTAATTATACCAAAACACGAGGAATCTGCCTGCAGTTGGCTTTTTTGGAAGACATTCAAAGAGAAATTTGCTTCCATCTGCAATCATTCCGTTATGCAGGGAGAAAATCCCGAAAGCGGCCATGCAGCGCCGGGATTAGAGCCCCGGACCAAACTACCAGAATTCAGCGACTTTACCGCTCGGCCTGTTGGTGAGCTCTTTATTAAAAATTTTTTTTTTAGGCTGAATATAAACTTTTACTAAATCTGCAGTGAGGCCCATATGAAAACTTAGTTTAAATAATTCCTAAAAGTCTTTTTTTTTTTTTTTAAATCAGAAAATCCTGAAACCTAACTATTTTTCTTATTCATAATATTTTTTTTTAATTGGAAGTATATGTCTATGACCGGGAAAAAGAAATTTCTCTTAAGAACTTTTACGGACATAATATATATTTCTTTTACTATATCTTCTTAATAAATTCAAGTGTTTTTTTTAAGTTATATTTTTAAATTGTTGTAGATTTCACATTTCGCTCTAATTTAAAACTATTAACATTAAATAATTCTTTTTCATTAAAAATAATTATTTTAATATTATGTTTTATTAAGTAGGTCCTTTATTTAAAAGGAATTATTTAATAACATAGATCTTAAAAGATTGTGTGGAAGATTCGAAATTGGAAATATACGAGAACTGTTTAGGATTCGGATTCGAGAAAATTTAAGTTCATATCACTTCTGAAACTAAGCCTCTAACAATATTCGAGCAGTTGATGTAATATTTTTTAAGACTTTGCTATGTTTCAATGGAATATTCTGAGCTGGCAAACGTTTTCTAAAACAAAAGATCCGTTTTCTTTTTTCGTTTAAAACCTTGAAAATTATCCTAAAGTAATCTTGTTGAACGCAAGAACACTTCTTATCTGTGTTGTTTTGAATTTTGAAGCTGTATTTATTTAGATAAGATATTAATTAAACATGGTTGCGGTTATCATTGAATGTATTTTTCGCCACAGTAATTTATCGTCAAAGCAGAGTAAGAGACACATATTCAGTTTCCGGCGGTCATTATTTAGTGAAATGAAATTCTTGCTTCTTGAATATGTGTACATGTACTTCTGTTTAAAAAATTTTTATTAGACTTTGTCTAGGCTTATTAAATCATCAATTATTATAAATTTTTCGAATTTCCGCCATCATAATAAATCTGGCTATTTGTTAAGGAAGTTTGTTTTGATTCAAAAGTTTCCTGCGTAGTTGTGAAGAATACTCACGTCTTAATAGTTTCTGATAGTTTCCTTCCTTTATTTTCTTTGTTTTGTCTTGTTACCCTTGACATATCGACTTTGCTGTGAAGGTCATGAGCTTCTTTTAGATGTAATAAACGTTTCAGTCTTTATGAACAACTTGTTGTGCATTTCTAATTCAATCCTGTTCGTTCGAAATATTAATAGTTTTTATTACTACTCTTTTTCTAGCTTTCTTTTCTACTCGTGTAATTTTTTAAGTGTTTAAAAGTTCGCCATTGTCCAGCTAACGCAATGCTGCTTAAGTTATTAATTTTAAATTATTTTGGTATAGAAATATGCGTAGATAACTTTGTTTTTCGGTTAAGAAGCGAACGGAAATAATAGTGACAGTAGTAGAGCAGAGCATTGGTTATTGATAGTTGATATTAATTAGGTATACGAAACTATAATTATTTTGAACATGCAAGGAGAAGTCTGGAAGTAAAGAAATATGTTTAGTAAATAAAAGTTTAAAAATCTGCCGGTCATTATTCTTCTAATATAGCGGTTCACAAACTTTTGACTAACGCTTACCACCTAAGCAAACACTGAAAAACTTTAGTACCACCACTACATTTTACAATAATTATTTTTCAAATTCTCAATAGAAATATTAAAATAAAATATATATATTTCCATTTGCACAACTTATTGGCTATTTGTGTTAAATATGCACACATAAAAAATATTAGATTAAAAATTGTTTACCATTTTAATATCAAAATTTAAGTTATAATACTTAAATTCTAAAATTTAGGGTGAAATTTAGGTTTGTTTACGATAAATCAATTTCTTTTTCAAATATAACATGGAAGAAAATCCTTTTTCATACAAAAACGTTATGCAAAAACGCAATAAAAATTTAATAGCTTTATTTGAGATGTCTTTAAATTTTTTTTCTCGTTTAGTCAAAAGTTAACCAGTGTGTTATTTTTGAAATCTTCATTTCGAGTTCGATCACAATAAATTTCTATCAACTGTTTATTTTTCTTCAAGAGATTTTTGAACTTAATAGTTAAAAGTACTTTGTTTCTTTGGGTACCACCTATGTACCACCAGTTGTATCCGTACCACTGGTGGGGATCCGCTGTTTTAGCACTTAATAATTCAGCTCTTGGTTCTCATATAAGTACTCTTCCTATATCTCATTGCCTCCACCTGTTTTATTTCCAGACCTTTTTCTTGTATTCAGTCAAGTCAGTTAGTCACTTTAGGTTAAGTTAAGTTTGATCAATTGAGTATGACAAAGCTACGAAGGCTATTTTTTAAGAGGAGGGATGACTTCGTAGAGGACTTTCCTTGGGAAACTGGCTCATATGAAAGTTTCATGTGGTGAAAAACAACCACACTGACAGTCTATTCTCCTGGTATCATACTTCGAGCATTTGATGGTCTTAACCACTTGGATACTGGTGGGGGGGGTTCTAGTGTGTTTTATCTTTGGATCTGGACGAATAAATCGAACCACATTAAATGTATATAAACTTATGATAACGCAAAATAATTGTAATATTATTATGTATTTTTCTATCGCATTCTGAAATGTCTTTCGTTTATTAAAAACATGTACTAAAATGCTTAGATTTCCTTTATATCTGGAATCTGCTTTCTTTATTGATGTATAATATATTTTCTTAGCAATTTTTTAACATTTATAGTAAAGAAATGAATAGGCGTCTAATATCATTTTCGTCGTAATACTTTTATTATGTCATTGATTTCGGGCTTTAAAAATGGACTTTTGTTGGTCTTACTGAATCTCGATCGATCAGTAAAACATGTTTCATAGGAGAAAAAAAAAAATAAAAAATAAGAGGATATGATTCCTTTGATCAAGTCATGTGAGATAATTCAATGTAAAAGACATTGATTGATTTATTTCTTCTAGAGCTTAACAAAAATATTTTCCTTTAAACGTTATTGAGGAAGGAAATCTTAACTAAAACGGGAGTTTTAAAAGCAAAGAAACGATTTTTTTAGATACTATTATCCTCTATATTTAAAATAAATAAGAATTTCCTCCAACTGAAATGATGTTCTCGAGCGTAACTTCCGATAAAATCACAATCTCCTGTGTGCTCTTCAAGTGATTTCAAGTTACCAATAATAATTTACATCTTTAGGCATTTGTGATCTGCATCTTGTTAAGCTGCTTAAGTATCGCTTATAAATTTATTGTTTGAAACGCCTTGAAAGTTCTCGTTAATGGCCATTAACCTCGATGAGTGATTTCACTAAATAGTTTTCAGCAGGTTTTTAACAGTGTAGCCATAAAATAACCTCCAGTTTTAAATCTATAATATTTTATCTATTAGATTTCAGATATCTGTATAGTATTTGTATATTTCAATATATTTCAGATTTCAATATCTATATATGAAGTATATCTATATATTTCATTATCTTTATTATCTTTATTATATTTACTATCTATATAAACCTTCGAAAGTCGAAAAGTAGCATTAATTATTAATATAAACTTTTCTCAGACAGTCGCATTATCGAGAACTGAGAATTTTCTCTGTTCTCCTTTGTTTCGACTTACAGAAGTTCGACTGTAGGTACAAAGAAAGTATAATTGCATTATCTTCTAATATAAGGTAAGGGAAAAAAGTAAAGTAAAATATGTTATCTTTACTAATAAATTATGAATTATGTGGATGGTTGATTATGTCTGGTGGAAGAAACTCATGGTGGGTTCTTTCATCTTTTGGCAATGCAGATGTCATCAAGAAATTCTATGCCTTGATTTAATTTACATGGTTAATTAAGTTTATTTAGTGGAAGAATTCCACCATGCTTTCTCTCGCGAAATAACACTTACTGAAGTTGTAAAATTTAAAGCGAAAGCTCTAGTTGGAAGGCAATGGATAAATTTTAGTGTCAGTTTTAGAATTTCAGTTCTCCACTTTGAAACTGAATAAATTTTGAATGATTATTTCTACTAGATTCTCTAAATTAAAGGTAAAAAAACAAAGCGTTTCTTTTCAGAAACACAGTTTCATCACATTTTTCTAACGACAGATACTGAAGTCCTTAAATTTGATTTGATGAGTACTTTATTGCTAAAAATTAGGAATTATAGCAGTTAGAATGGGTATAATTCTACAAATTCTTACTTCAGCAATACGACAGTTGCTTAGCCCTTGGTTGTTAGTTGTTAGCAATTTCTTCAGGTGTTTTGGTTATTATTACGGAATTTTACGAAATTTCTGAGTTAGACACCGACTGGCATGAAATTTTGGAAAAATAAATACTCAACTATTAAAATGATTTGCTTCGGTAAACGTTTTTATATTTGAAATTAGTAAGGGATTTTTCTCATATGTGCAATTTGTGCTCAAACTTTTATACATTAATTATTAATTTTTGAAGGTAAAGCAATACAAGTGCTGCCCTTCTTAAACAATGGGCTATGCTTCTGAAGGGATTTTCAATGGGACTGCGATCTTGTCACTGTGTTATTTGGTTGATTAGTTACGGCAAAACTTGAGAAAGCTATCTGTCTAAAAGGAAGGACATGGTCTGTCTCAATAGTCCTTCATGGAGAACTTCCCAAAGGAAACTGGCTCCTACACATATGAGGCAAGATCTCGAAAACCTAGTGTAGCCATCTCATTTACCTGGAACTAATACCAGTAACATTTGCTAGTATTCAGTAATCTTATTCACTCGACCATTGATGAGAAGTATCGTAGCTGAAACTCCAATTAATGCCGTGTTTTTATTGAAATCTGAATTAATTTCTTTTCGTAATTTGAATTTTTAGGCATACAGGTATCTTAATAGGTAATAATACTTCAATAATCATTACGGAAAGAATCTATCATTATTTTAGGCACATTGTGTCCAGAATTACTTTTACATCCACGAACACATTAGACTGTTGAACAACAGTTTTTGGTATGTTATGTAGTATGATAACACCTAAATACAAACTGAAAAATGGAATATGAATGCATATGATAGAGAATGTTAGGAGAAGGATAAAAGTAAAGTTACGCATGACAAAGAAAGTTTAGAAAAAGTGTGAATATCTTGGAAACAAATGCAGTTTTTGATATTTATATGAAATGTGATTTTGAATGGTTTTACATTACTTTAAAGTGGCAAACCACTAGACCCGCAAAGATAGTCAGACAACTTATGGTTCAGTCTTGCGTTTTAATTACAGTAATCACAAATGAGTAATAGTAATTTAAAGTTAACGTAAACTTATTTATTAACACTTCAACCTGACAGTTACATAAAAACCAAGTGCTATATCCCAAATAAATCTCCGCAGTTTGTAGGAAATGCTGAACAAAATTTCAAACCAACTTAAAATGTGAAATATAAATTAACACGTACATATATACGGCTTGGCTCGACCCTTAAGTATTTGCGAAGCAAATGCGGCGTGCTGATGTTAAAGCAGACAACTTAATTCAAGCAGCAGAAAGACATTCAAAAGCTGTCTCTCAAACCCTTTCGGACGATGTCATCTTGTTATTTGCTTTTCAGAAACATTTTGATCAACCTTGATTAGATGATAATTAGGTTTGCTTTTTGTTTATTTCATAAAAAATAAATTAAGCAGATTGCTGTCTTTTGTGAAATGTCATTATTTTTGCACCTGTAATCACTTGTAATAACAATAATTTGATGGTGTGAGTGAACCTTACAGTTATGATAACCTTATCTGTACGAAGTATTCTCAATTCACCCATTAGAATTAGTAAAAAAGTAAAAAAAGGACTTTCAATTAGACATATTTTTTATTAAATATATTTTTTGACTAGCTAAAAAGTATTCTTCGTAGCTGGTATGATCGGGTCTTACGCATTCATAAACCCCCCTCTCAAGAACACTTTTTCAGGCATACAGCAGTTATTTAAGGAAAGATTATTAATAATTTCATATTTAATACGAATAAAACACGAAAAATATTTTCTCCAGAAATTTTGAAAATACCGAAATACCCTAGAGATTCAATAAATGAGAAAAATCGTTAGATAAAATGTAATGTTGGGGTTTCCGAAAGCCATAGCTTATAAGTTAAAGATTAAACTTATTTTCAAATTTCGTCTGGTGATAATTTATAATTGGATTCTTGATTTATTTTCTTTGAAATGATTTTATTGCATTGTTTGACAGTTGATGGTTTTATTGCATTGTTTGACATGTAAATAGAGATTTCTTTTGTATGGTTTCCGGCGCTTTAAGGTAAATTTAATTATTTTGGTTCGTGCTCTCAGCTATTGGTCATATAATTTTTTTTGTTGTTGTTCTATCATTATGAACAGAAAATTAATTTTCCGTTTGTTGTCATCGTTTTAAATTTTATCGTTCTCAGTCTAATCAAGCAAATTAGGCACATCCATTTGTGTACTTTGCTTGATTTGATTTTTTTTTATTTTGCCTTCAATCGCTATTTTCTTTACCCACTCTCTTTTGTTTTAATACCTACCTTCTTTTTCCTGGTGATTTTTTTGTTCTGAAATTCATCTTTTCACGTGATTTGGTTTTCATTTAAATTTAAATTAAAAAAAATGTTTGCTTAATGAATTAAACTTAGTTGCAGATACTTTTCATCTCTTTTTCTTCAATATTAGATTGTTTGGATACGATAAAACATGCAACGACTATCTGCGTATGGGAAGAAATGCGTTCGTGCAGAACTTTTTAAGGGAAACTGGTTCGTATTCACGTTGGGAAAAGGCACAAAAGGCAGCTCGGCATTTGAACGCCGCTCTTATTACTAGTATTCCTACTAGGCAACTAGTGGGTTCCTTAATTTACAAGATGATTCTGATCTAGCTGAAGTAGGAAGCTAAAATAGCGGAGCTACGGTAGTTTCATCTTTATTTCGATTTCCCATGTATAGAATGTGTTTTTTTTTTGGGGGGGGGAATACGATTTAGTTTTCTGTAGAAAATTCTCAAAGAAAGATTTCTGTTTCCCAAACTAGTCGAGAGAACTTTCGGCTGGCCAGCATTTTATGTGCCTTTATACCGCCCGGACATTGTATACCTATAAATATCCATATTTTCTGCTGGATTCGAACCCAGATCCAGCATTCAGAATAACTGACTACTACTGCATCGATCAGGTCGGTGTATAATTTTGTTTGGCTCCTACTCAGCTTTCATACAGAGCTGCCAGGGAATGAAATTAGATTCCCGAATCTCTCCTTCCCTTTTCAGCACAGGCATTACTGTGTGATTTGCTAAGACCGAACTTTCACACTGAGCTGCCAGGGAGTGGAATCAGATTCCTAAATCTCTCCTTCCTTTCTCCGTATAGGTATTACAATCTGATCTGCTAATCGAATTCCTGCTTAAGATATAATCTGCTCCTGGTAGAAGTCTCCACTGATCGCCGGACAGAACGAGTGAGATCAAAGAATTTAAATGATTCTTTGATGGTACCGTACTGGTTTCAGTATAGAATAATGTTTTTCTTTTTATAATGCCCTTTTGAAATTCACACCTGTCTGATATATAGAGCGTAATGTTTAAAAAATATACTAAGGTCATTTATTAGGTATTCTTTAAAATTTGCGTTTATGAATACAGATTAACTTACGTTAGTTTTATTTTAGGTTAAATCTTTAATAGTAGGATTATTTAATTATTACTAAAAAGATTATTGTCAAAATCTATGTTAGCCCGTCTTATTCAGAACCTCTTTCTTTTTTTAAATTTTTAACTAGTCCGTGATCGTCTTATATGCTGAAGCGATCGATACCTTCGACGCTGGTTAAACTGTCTATTATTATAGTAGCATTGTTTCATTACAACGACTGTTGTTAAAAATGCTCAGCTGACTAATACTGTCTGTACTGGAGCGCATTTATATTAAATTTACTTTTCTTACAGTGAATGCTCGCTACAACGTCCTTTATCTTTAGGAGGGGCCGTTATAACGAGCGTCACCTGCAATAACAATTATTTGATGGTGTGAGTGACCCTTGCTGTTATGGTAACTTTTTCTTTACGAAGTAATCTCAATTTACCCAATAAAATTTGCAAACAAACATTTTTGTCAAAATACCACTTATTATTTGATCAAATATCGTAATTGAAGTCTTCCGCAAAGTAAACAGGAGCCCACTTTCGTGCTAACAACGCGGATACTGTTTTGAATCGAGGAAAGGCGTTCGTGAGCGGTAAAAGGAATAAACGCCGCGTTTATTTCTCCGACTGTTATAACTTGTGTTGGCTAACGAGTCAGCATCGTAAACCTCTCATCGGCTCAAACACTTTCCTCACAGACCGGTTCTCTTAAATGGTGCTGCTTCTTCCTCGTGTTCAGAACTGACTTAACGTTTCTAGGACTTTATGTACTTTTTTGCTTTTGCTTTGTTTTTTCAACCTTGGCCTTATTCAACCATCGTGCTTCCTTCTTTTCTTGAAGTTTGGTTAAACGAGCTCCGAGTGGCCACTCGTTCAGTTGCAGAGGCGTTTGTTGAGGTGTGCCACGCGTGCTTTTACTTTCGGTGTCGTCCTCCCACGGATCTAATGGATTAAAGGAACTGATCGGGACAGCAAAAAAAAAAAAAAAAAAAAGGATGAAGATTGCTGCTAAAGTGAGAGCCTGCTTTGTGGCTCCCACTAATGAGGTACGTGAGCTGGATCTATACCTCTCGTTTCTGCGGAATGGGGCAAAATGCGTTCCGTTTTTGGCGAGATTAGGTTATTTTTTTAAGTTTAAACTCTCGTAACTGAATCTTGTGTTCCAGTCACGACCTTCGGAGAGGCAAACTGCGAGAAAGGGTAACAAAGAATTATAAAAGTTAGATATATTTTTAATATCTGTTTGTTAAGTTAAAAATAAGAACATAAGAGAGGTATAGAGACATTAATTACAAGAATAAGTTATTTGCTTAATGGTGGAATACTTTTCACTCACGGATTATGGAATATGGGAAAATTAATGGTATCCATTTCATCCTAATATGAGTGACTGGAGGCATTTTCAGTCTTTGAGTATATGATCCTTTTTTTTTCGTTTTAATAAGGTTTTAATTTAAAACAAATTATCTCTCTGCAGAGTTCTTCCTTTGTATTTATAGCGCATATCATTTTTATCACTGCAGTCGGTCTGAGTCAAACAGTACTGATTTTAAAATTAAGGCTCCATTCAGAAGTACATCGTAACGATATCTAGCCTCTTGGAAAACGTTGTTAGGTCTCTGGAAAATGTGGAACTGTTACTAACATGTGCAAGTAATCTCTGGTGTGGGTAAAATCATCTGATCTGTTATTGCAACTCCTGAAAAATATTTTTTTTCTCATTTTAATACCATCTGCTCTTGTAACATCTCCGTCAAAAGCATTTTCCCTCCACAATATGGTCGTAAAGCCAAGACTTTAGTAATTCTTCTTTGTTCCGCTTTCTGTAGTTCAATGCCTATCGGCAGCCGAGTGGGTGGAACTAGTGAACTCTAATTGTTCGATTCGAGTTCGATACTCGGCAAACTATTTGGCTATACTATGGTTTTGGGGTTTTCCCTACTTGTAATGTGAAAATGGGGTGAATTTCCCTAATAAAGTCTTCCACGCAGGTATCCTTCTTCACTTAGGCGAATGGCATTTTCATTCTTTGTCATAACGGATTAAACAACAAGAGGCTGAACGAGCATCTAAATATTAGAGTTTCCAAATTTCCATTTGCTTAACATAAACATTAATCTTTTTCTCTTAAAAAGTTCGTTGGGAAGGGCTGTTTACCTAAGGAATTAGAATATTTTTTCACAATCTTACTTATCGTTCTATGTTGCAAATTTTCTGATGTTTTTTGAAAAAAGATTATTGAGTGAATCAAGTTGCAGAGTTTGCTGACCCTATCATTTACGAAATAAGTTGCAATAATTATTCGTTCGAGGGAGGGAAGTACTATAGCAAATTTATTACGGTTTATTAATAATAGAATATCCAGTTACGCTTTAAACCTCGGCAAGTGGAAAGAAATAATTAAAAAAAACACTATGTTAACATTAAACAATGTTAGTATGATATATAACCCATGGAACTTGGTGCATGAAAAATAATCGAGTGCATAATCGTAACGGGATATGTAGGTATGATTTAAAGAGTGAATGAAAGCGTAACTTTTTATTTCGTTCAATGAGCTAAAAATATCTCTGAATTATTTTTACTAATAGTATTCATATTAAGGCAGTCACTATAAAAACAAAGATATATTTTAAATCCAAACGAAAAGCTTATAATTATCTGTATTTTAAATTGAATTAGGCTATCCTGAACATTAGTATGAGAAAATAAACCTAAGAGTGAATCCAAGATGTTGTTATAAATTAAACATGTCAGTCCGTATTTCAGCTTTGCAATTCGTTATTCTTGACAAATTTTATTGCGCTATACATAATCTTATTGTAATTATTATGTATATTGCACCAAAGATAACACACCACTTTAAGAAAACATATGGATCAAGTGCTGTTAAATCACTTGGAAATGTTTCAGCGATCGTCTTGCAGAACCTGTCTTTTGCAAAAAATTGTCGTGCACATTTTTAGAGGATTTACATGACAGTTTTACGTGACTACTTACGTGGTAATTCATAAACTTCTTAAAAATCAAAGAGTTAACTGAAAATAATTAGTTTCAGGAAAAAAATATTAATGAAATGTTACAATTTCTTACTTTCGACATTCGATAATTTCCAAAAACTTTCCACTGCTGTGCCATCAAATCTCGTTTCAAAACATTGTTACTTAAAGTTATAAGGTATTTCTTCTGCCTTCTTAGCATGGCTTCCTAGTGTATTAGCCAGCACACTCGGCGTGTATCGACAGGTCCGTAGTTCGAGTCCCGGTGAGGGCATTGCTCATTTTTCATTTTTCCTGCTTCGAAATAACCTAATGTCTTTACAAAGTATTTATTTAACATAGAAATAATGAATTACAACATTCATAAAAAAGTTGCATTCATAATTTTACACTTTAAAATGTAATTCTGGATGTCGCCAATTCAGCCCTTTTTTGCGATTGTTTTATTTGGTGATAGATTTGCATATAATTGGCTAAATCACTGCAATTTTAATTGAGATATTTTCTTATGTTCGTATGCATTGAAATTTGGTCTTCAAGTTAAGTTTTCTCATTTTTTTTTTTTAGAAAAAGATCTGTGTATTTTACTGAACTTTGTAAATTATTAAATTGGTAATATGATCTTGCCAGCAGATTTTTCACAATCAGTGAACCTTGTGGCGCTACCTTCCTAAAGGATTACTTCTGAAATTAATCACGTTTTGAGAACATAAACAAAAACTAACATTAATCCTCAACTCTCTGAAACGGCCACCACTACAGAAGACCCAAATCACCTGGAATCATGTATGGTCGTCTTAGGAAGGATTTATTATATTTTTTTAATGAACATAGTGTTTCTGATTTCTTCTTCATTCGACAAGGCTGTATTAAAATATGTACATTTACTTTAGTTTAGTAAATTTTTTTTAAAGTAATGCTTGAATTTAACCACAAATAATTTTCTAATAGAATATGAACATAAGTTCTAACATTGTGTTATGTATATTTTTTTTTATTAAACACTCTTTTATCCTTTCCTCTCAGCCCTTTTTTAACATTTTTAAAATTCGCATAAGTTGAACACTACCTTAATTTATTTTCTGTTTATCTATTCATATTAAGCCTTTGTGAAATAAGGTAAGTCGAAAGTTAAGCAATTGACAACATAATTTTGTGAAGAATTCAAAAATCTACTATTTCCATTTGAGCATTTTTGTATCTGCATTTAATATTTTATCATATCAATGTAGAATCATTAGGATTTTTGATGCGGGAGACGGGAAGAATGTGCAATGCCCTCGCTGGGACTCGAACCTGGACTTCTCGAATACGCGCCGAGTGTGCTACTATTACGCGACGAAGGCATGCAGAAAGGAGGGAATAAATTCCTTATATCCATTATACAAACTTCCATTCTTTTAATTTTCAGTCTCACGGCCATATAAACAGTGAAATTTATTTAACCTGTTTATATGAAGTTGCTGAAAGCCAGTTCTAGTCGATCAAGTTTAATTCCATGGGAAAAGACTTTAGACAAGCTTAATTCTTTATCATCTGTCTGGGATTTAGACCTCCGTGTTTAAAAAAAGTGGAAATGGATCACTAGTACGGTTGAAAGCAACTATGACACTGCGCTGTTGAACGAGTAAAACTTGAACCGTTCTCTAGAAGTATCAAAAAGGAAAAGGAAAATTGAATGTAAATAAATAAAACATCCATATAGTTTATCAGCATTCTTATCCTAAATTGTCCAGTTTCAATGGCTATTGATGAAATGAAGGTATGAACAATGCTGATTTACTTACTCCCTGTATAACTAACTGTCTCTTTATCGGCTCTTTTCATTTCCGACTGGAGCATTTAAATTATGACATCTTAACTATAAACTTTATTCTCAATTAAACTGTGAGGTCTCAAAGTTCAAACTGCGCTAACAAAGAAAATTTATTGATAACATTGCACATGCAAGCTGATTGCGAAGATTAAGCTTTTCTTTCGTCATGGAATGATTCTTTAATTTTCACGTACACAAAAGTGCTTGTACGAGAGAAGCATGAAAAATACATTTATAGTCGCCATTTGTAGCTTTCTTTACATTTTTAGACGTTCATTTTGAACTTCTTGCTTTGTTTCGTGGACATTCTTCTGTAACAGACCTTTTCACTTTTACTTTGATTGCCTTGTGAACTTTCTCTTTAATGAGTTGCGTTGAACTGTGGATCTTTGTCTGTTATTATTTTCTGTTGCGAAATACTGACCGTTTGCAACCGGATGCCGTCACATGTTTAATGTTTCCAATTCTTTGTTGCCATGGTGTTTGCCAAATAGGTATAAAGAAACACGGATCTTTCTTTGTGAAAAAATCTGATATAATTAATTGGCCATTATTGTTAATTGTATGGGAAGATCCGGTGAGTGTTTTCTTTAACCATTTTTAAAGCATACCGCCTTGCTGGAATTGAGTAATCATTGGTAACTCTTCTGTGGTGATGAGCATCAGTTTTTGTTTTCCTTCTGTGCAGTGTTGAGAATCTTCAGTTCATTTTGACTACTAAATAAATATGCTTATCCATGAGTGAAAGAGCTATGAGAAGCTTTATGAATAATTATTTTTTTTTGTATGCATATCTCACAGGCTTCGGCACTATCTGCTAAGTCGTGCCTTAACTTGTTAAACATTATAATTTCAGTATTCATTGTATGTGGCCACCAGACTTTCTAATTCCGGTTCCGTCGTTTTTTTCCCTTATTAATTACTATACTTCAAAATGTAAGTTTTTGAATCACTTTCTTTAAATTTCATGATTTGAAAAGATTTTGTTGTTCTTATATTTTAAATTAATTAATACCTTCTGGGTACTAAGTTTTAAAATAATAATTCATTATGAATAAATTACGAGAAATGTTCAATTAACAAGGAATCTTACGAACTAAAATAATTAAAATAAATGACAAGAGATTTATAATTTAATAAAGAATACGATTATTATATAGATTAAATTTTGAACTCCATACAAATTAGGTTTAATTTAGTTCAGATCTTCGTGAACACTGGTTATTAGAAGAAAACGTCCTGTTTCATCTTAAAATTAGTGTATTTTTATAAACTATCTAGTTTTATAATGCACGTACGTAATTTTATTTCTTTCAAAAACATCGTAAGTCTCTAAAATAAAATAAAATGCTGGAAATTAAAACCAGTAATTTACTTAAATGAATTAAGAATTGTGAAATTTGTAATATTTCTCTAAACATCAAAGCCAATGCTAACTGAAGTATGGAACTTGACATCATTTGTATTGGTTTCTCGTGCAATACGATATTTTTGCGCACTTGACATCATTTAATACGATGCTCTATGTTCGCAGGGCCACCAGTTTTTAGTTTAGAATTTAATCGATGTATCACTATGTGAACTGATGCTCACAAAAGTGTAGTTGAATCACTGTCTAAAGAAAGAAATAAACGCCCAAAATTAAAAGAATAGGCTTTCATTAATGTCATCTAGCTTCGATGCATATGTTACTTAAAAGAAGAACAGGTAAAAACCCATTTTTAAACTTTTAAAATCGTTCGAGAGGGGTTTTTTTTCTTTAAGTTTTCATTAATTCAAAAGGAAGCGGATTTTCTTCTTTTCCCAAAGAACACTGTTTGGGATTCATTTCTTTCTTCAAATTGATTGTTTATTTAGGAAAGGTTACTAAAGTCTCATCGCCGTGAATTCTGAAGCGTCTTAGCAGTGTTCGGATTATTGATTTAATAAGCCTTTGATGATTTCTATCTTTGGCTTCGTTACTTTAAAAAAATATATAGCAGTCTTTATCGACATCGCATTGTCTATATTCCTAATGATTGAAAATTGCATCATCGTTAAATATGTAAAAGTATTCTTCAGTTATTTCGAACATTATTCCTGTTTTTTATTTCTTAATCATTTAAGCGGAAACTCTACGAAATTCGATATGTATCCACTTTATCATCACGAGCAACAAAACATGTTTGTGGTAGCTAATTATGTTGAATAGTTCTTCAAACATCGTGATGTTTCTCACATGTCATTGTATACTTTGGCTGTTTATATTTTACTTGGTTATGGCAAAGCACTCCAGAGCTATCTGCCTAAGGGTAGGGATGGCTTGGCGGAGGACTTTCTAAAGGAAACTGGCTCGTACCACGTTTCACATGAGGAAAACCGCGAAAAGGCCTGTGCAATGAGTCTCCGAATACTCAAGTCGAAATACGAATGTTCAGCAGCTTTACCGCTCGTTCGCTTGTGGGAATGTATACTTTGACACTGGAAGCAAATAATGGGCCAAAAAACATCACGGACATTAGAGTTAATTATTTTTTCTATTAAAAAACTGAACATTATGTTTTGGCAATTAATAATGGTGTTAAAGAAGTTATAAAAATCTATTTCGAATAAATTTAAGGATTTCTATTTAATGATTAATGACTGTAGAATTTCGAATTTCATATTTCAATGTAAAACATTACATTGTTGCTGTGACTATATTCATTGTGGCCAAGGTGGCGCATGTTGTTGATTGCGAACATCCCTGGAGACATATCCGAAGGTCCCTTACCAGCAGCCCCTCTAGAGAACTTTCGACTCGACATTGTATTAAGTGCCTCCCTACCGCAAAGAGACTGTACACTTACATAAACTCATGCCTTCTCTGGAATCCAAAATCGGGTTCAAATTATGGGAGTTTCTTTTATTTTCATGCCAAAAGAGAAGTGAGAATTAATCGGGTTTGCTGTACGCAATGAGATTCACTGCATTTAGTCCGGAGCCAAAATTATTTGCAAAATATGTAGTTAAAAAAAGCAAAATTATTTCTAATAAAACGCTTTGTCTTAAGTCATCATGGATAAAAAATGAAAACTGAATACTAAAAGCGCAAACACATTAAGAATTGTATGGTTTCATGGAAAGGTAGGAAAAAAAGAAGAATATGCATATTAAGTATACAAGCCTTTTGAATTTAAAGACAAAAAGGGAAAGATGAATTGGGAATTGTATGACAGCAAAAAAGCATTTCGAAGTAATGAAGAGTAAATTAAGGATCTGTAATTTGAATAAGGTCGCATATCGCGTAATAAACGAAAAAATTGCACTGCTTGTATTTAATGAAAATTAACGAAACTTTCCTTGAATAAAATTACCTTTTATTTAAAGCTCATAAAATAATTAATTAATGAAAAGTAGAAAAATAATTTATGTCGGAATGTAATCGGAGCAAAAGATTAAGTAATTCTCTTTGCAAAATTCATCTGCTATATGATCACCTGCATTCTGCCCCAGGCAATAATAAAAGGAATAATAAAAATATAGTTTCTGGTCTTTGTGATATGTTTTTGAGAAATGATATGATCTTATTAA
Organism: Stegodyphus dumicola; assembly: GCF_044657685.1. Taxonomy (NCBI): domain Eukaryota; kingdom Metazoa; phylum Arthropoda; class Arachnida; order Araneae; family Eresidae; genus Stegodyphus; species Stegodyphus dumicola. Next base: position 80,136,517 of record NC_140768.1, on the reverse strand, counting down.
CAAAAATTATTTTAAAAAAATCATCGAAAAGCGTTTGTTACTGCTACATTAAATTAGTTTTAACAAAAGATGACTTGTGGAATGTTATATTCTGTTGACTGTCATCTACAGAAACCGGAGTAAATATTCCTTTAATTAAACTGGAATTGTGCCAATATGAAAGATAATTTGAATTTTAAGTATTGATACCAATGGAAAACATAAACAGAAGTTTGAAAGTTTAATATTTTTGTACAATAAGCTAAACAGTTTGCAGGTCTCGATACAAATTTTGTTTCTTAGAACTAGGTCTTAAAACTCATAGAAATTACCGTGAAATCTTAGATGGAAAAGGAAAAGTACTATGAGTATACATTACACCTGAAACTTGTTTGTATTCATGTAGTCTGAACGAAATTCATGTAGGCAAGATAGCACCTATCGCTGCCTGGGGCAGAATGCAGGTGACAGGAATAATAAAAGTATAGTGTGCTCTTGATAAATTTATACTTTTCATAATGCAATTCGATTATTAGATTTCGTTATTTCGGTGTTATGCTTTCATTATTCGTGATATAAACCTCGATGAATTTTGTATAGAGGTTTTGCCCCTATTAATGTTATATGATAAATTATTTTCCTACTTTTACTTTGTAGAGTCTATGTTTTTTTTTTTTTTTTCTGAAAAAAGCAGGAGACGCGAAAAATTTGCAGTACCCTCGCCTTCACTCCAACTCTGGACTGCGTGGAGTACGCTTCCAATTACACCACGTAGGCATGCGGAAAAGGAAGGAGAAAATACCTTATATACTCCCCCCTTTTTACCCATGATGATTTGGTTATCTCTGTCTGAGATACTCCCCCCTTTTTACCCATGATGATTTGGTTATCTCTGTCTGAGATACTCCCCCTTTTAAAGGGTAACTGGGAATTAGGGGACACAATCGCCAATTCTGGCGGTGACGAATGATCGTCCACTACCTTTTATTTCGGACGTCATTGTACAGTCACTAGATTTTTTTTATGCTGGAGATGGAAAAATGTGCATTGCCTTCGCAGGAATTAGAGCTCCGGACCTCCCGAATACGCTTCGAGTGTGCTTCCAGTTGCACTACGAAGGCATGCAGAATGGAGAGAGAAAATACCTTATAACTTCATTAATTCTTTTATAAGTTTTAAGTAAAAACTTTTTTTCAGCGTTTCTAAAACTTTTTTCCCTAGCGAAGACTGCTTTCAGAGATCAGAATTTTCTGCGGACCATTTTACAGTTGTCCCTTCGAAAGCAATGTTTTAGCTCATGTTAGTACCGGTATACTTATATTTTAAAAATGCAGTTAATTAAAATTAGTTTAATTTTATGTTAAGTTAATGGAAGAAAACTCCTGTTCGTTTTTGATAATTCAAGCCTGCTAATTAGAGTTTAGGCAATCTTTACCTTAACTAAAAATTAAATAATTGCTGGTACTCATATGAATGAGATGGATAAGCTTGCCGATTCTTGCATACCTGTTGCATGTTTGCATGGATGCTGGACGATAGTAAGGTGAGCTAACCGACAGTAAATTTCATAAAATATTGTTGCGTGCGTACGGGTCCGTAAATAAATTGAATGCTCAAGTCCGATAAAAAAATCCATAAAATTTATTCTTATCACAAGAAATAAAACAAAATGCTGAAATTTTTCCTCACAAATATTCGTACAATATCACACAATAGTTATATCTTAAACTACTAAAACGTTGCACAGAGTACAATTCAAAACCCAAGAGAGAAAGTTAATCCAATCTCACCGCGAATTCGCTATAGTAAACAACAACAGTTATCTAAACAACTACACTGAGATGTTTTTCCTCTAGCTTTTTGAATCGTGCACGAGAAAATTCTCGTAATTTCTATTCTCTCCAGTTTTCTGGAAAGCAAAAGAGTAGAATGACAGTTATAGCTAACACACAATTGCATTTATTCAGTTTAAATATAAATTACGAGATATCTATATATTAAATATTAAATGCGCGTGCTGTATTTTTACTTTTTTCAGCGTAGCTTTCTCTTAAAACTTGTCGCGCGCCGCATTGCACGGGAAATGAAACAATTTAATAACAATTCTACTAAAAATAGCAAACTAAAAACAAAAACCGTAACGCTATCAAGCTTGTGAGAAAAAAAAAGGCGATAAACGACTGCCATCTGTAATATGCAAACTTTGAGATTTTCATTTATAGTGTGGTATAAGCAGTTTGCGTAAATTTCATTTTTTGTGTTTCTTAGAAATAAAGGAGATTTCAAGTGCGAGCTTCGAGAACCACAGACCGAAAAACGCTGTATTATTTTATAAATTTATTTATTTATTTATTTTCATCTTTGTAGTCTCAATGACACATTGTTAATCAAATTATTCAACTGAAAAATAATTTTTCAACATTGCATGACCAATTTTAATTTAGAAGTCAAACAACAAAAATCAGTGTTAAATGTAACGCTGATTTTTGTTGTTTGGTTTCTATATTAATACTTGTTCAGCGTGTTATTTTATCTTAATTAGCATGAACACTTGTTTACTTCCAACTATTCTTTACGTCAAATGATCGAAAAAAACCGAGCGGTTTTGCCAAAAAATCCGAAAGTACGTTAAAATCTCATACGAACTTCATTTAAAAGATATCTTTTAGCTCTATCGCATTGTGCAAATAGTAAAATTCTGAGATTTAAGTTTGTTCGCCAAACAGAGGTAGGCGCGAAAAGTTGTTTCAGCATTAAATTAAGAAAAAATTAAATCGAATTTTGTAAAAGATTGCTCCACAATATTGTATTGTAATCTACAAATAATGTGGTATTTTTAAATTTGAACTCGATAGCTTATAGGGAAACCGTTTAAAAGTGGATGACAAACTTTTGATCATAGCGGCAAACAACATGAGAGAACTAAATAAAAACTTATAAAAATAAATGCAATCGAAAAATAATGATGTTGAATCAGAGAAGTCTCTTTATTAGATTACTGCAATCCATACAGCTGGGAAACTTTGTCCTTGCAAAGAATTACTTTCTTCATCATTTAAATGCCAATTTTTCATGTAACTGAGCATATATTAAGCCAAAAACCAATTAGCGAAAATTCAGGTTAATTGGAATTGATTTTTCGGAATTTCTAGAGCTTTACATGCCATTCTAGAGTTTCCACTCTACAGCTGCAGTAGCGCAGAAAAGAATATATTAAAGGATTTAGTGGGTGAATTAATTTCCAGACAACATGTTTAGGTGAATTAACTATTTACGCATAACTAATCCTTTTCCAATTTTCATCCAGTAACATGCTATGCTCGTCTTGTTTCTTAGTCCAGTAAATGCTCTTAATATATTGTGTTTTTCGATACAGCTAATTTAGTTACTATGGAAGTTTTTAACCAGTATAATAGGATGTGATCTCGATGGTTTTTACAGTCCGTTGGCATTTTAGGCGAGGAGAAGTCTCTGAAGAGAAAAATATAATGCTTCTATAGTTTTCTTTTCTGTCTAATGCTTTAGGGATGCAAGATTGATTTTAATGCCAGAAAGGAACTATAACCTTGATTTTTTTTCCGGAAAAAAAGGTCTGGTATAGTGTTTGGGCTTAGTACAATTAATTGTGTCACGGAAAGGCGGTCGCGCTTCATTCAGGAAAGAAATGGTACTCTCTTTTTCTGAGTCTGATACATTTTGAAATGAACATATCAAGTTCAAAATTTTCTTGAGTTTATTTGAACAGTAGTCTAGTTTCTAGTCTTTGTGATATGTTTTTGAAAAATGATAGATCTTGTTAACAAAAACTATTTTAAAAAAAATCATCGAAGAGCGTTTGTTACTGCTACATTAAATTAGTTTTAACAAAAGATGACTTGTGGAATGTTATATTCTGTTGACTGCCATCTACAGAAACCGGAGTAAATATTCCTTTAATTAAACTGGAATTGTGCCAATATGAAAGATAATTTGAATTTTAAGTATTGATACCAATGGAAAACATAAACAGAAGTTTGAAAGTTTAATATTTTTGTACAATAAGCTAAACAGTTTGCAGTCTCGATACAAACTTTGTTTCTTAGAATTAGGTCTTAAAACAGATAGAAATTACCGTGAAATCTTAGATAGAAAAGGAAAAGTACTATGAGTATACTTTACACCTGAAACTTGTTTGTATTCATGTAGTCTGAACGAAATTCATGTAGGCAAGATAGCACCTATCGCTGCCTGGGGCAGAATGCAGGTGACAGTACGACTCTTGTTCAATTCCTCCCCCAATTTTGAATTACTCATCCAAGGATCTCCCACCTCTCTTCCCCTACCACAACCTCTTGCGAGGCCTTCCGGCTCGACACATATTTAGAGTGCCCCCATGCTGCACAGACATTATTATATTTAAAAACATCCATGCCTTCTCCAGGGTTCGAACGTGGTCCTTCGGTACAGCAGTCAGAGTCACTAACCAGGATCCCAATTTGGCGGCGAATATATATGTGCTGAATGCAGCTTCAGATTTTAAACTACCTCCAAAAATTTAACTTGTTTTAAATTAATCGTTCTTCTTAAAGCAGTCTGCACTGACAAAACAAATTGCACGATAAAATGTTTATTTTATTCGAAATGTACGACTTGAGCAAATTGCACGAATAAAATAGTTATTTGCTTTGTGAATATTATTTCAAAATTTATTAAAAATTTCACATAATATTAAAATAAAATACATATTTTGTTAATGAGTTTAATGAACATATTTTATTTTGTTTGAAATGTATTTATTATTATTCTCTTAGCTAACGTTTGAAATTTATATGAGACTTGTTCACCTTACTAATATGATTTATTTTTTAATTGCATAACTTCATGCATACTGGCTTACAGTAACAACAATTAAATTAATTATATATTTTTATAATAAGAAGGTTCCATTTCATGGAAATCGACCACCAATGGTTGTGTGGCAATAATAAATTGAAAACATGACGTTTCTAAACAAATTTCCGAAAATGTAATTTTTGGTCTAATGGCTGTCCTGTAATTAAGCTAATGAGAAAGAGGCTTAGTTGCTATTAAGAACTGCAAACTCGAAGTGCAATACAATACTAGGTTTACTTGTTTGATTCATACGGACGATAGACTTAAAATACTATTAAGACAGCGAATAATTAAAAATGAAACGGAACAAGTACAGTGCTAACGGACAGGAATAAACAGTTGCAAAATAGACAATGAAATAACAAACAAATTTAAAGAATACTGGAACAGAGATCAAATTGTGATGCTATAAATGACATAGAATAGAATGAAGTAATTTTTATTATCTTATTTTAGTTGTACATGTATAGAAAGCTGCTTTGAATGAGTGGAATATAATGAAGAGAGAAATATCTGCGACTAAAAGATTTAAACACGATAAAAACGTGAATTATAGGTGAACCTTCGTTTACCTTAAATAAATGTCGCTATTGCCTGTTTCCGAAGAAGGAATTAGCAAATTAAATTAAAGTGAAGAGCCAAATAGAAATAAAATGAGAGGATAAGTCTTGTTTTCTTTATTTTATTTAATTATTCATTTGTAAAAGATAGCTGTGTGAATTACGATCTTTAGTATAAGATAATCTTGAGAAAGATTTCATAGCCATAGCTTGAATCGCGAAACTTCTTATCATAAATTGGGAACTTTGGAACTGGCGATTGCAGTTTTTATTTATCGGTTACTAGAGAATTAAGAAAACATTTATTGAACACAAAAGCATTTTTAAAAATTAAGGCGAAATTTTTTTGAATACAGAAAAAAGCAAATGCCACGTAAATCAAATGGAAAAGTAAACCGCATTAAAACTGAAAATATCACAATTGTTTTGCCCAAATTGATACCGATTTTGAAGAACGTAAAGTGGAATAGAAATTTTATTGATGATCTTAAATCTTATTTCATTGTTAATTTTCTAACAAATGTAACATTATTCTTTCATAATATTATGAGATATAACTTTTATTGTTAATCTTAAATATAATTTTTATTAATTTATGAGGATAAATTAATAATCTCTAAAAATTTTTCGCTTCCCATTTTAACAGCGTCAAAATTAATTTTGACTTAGGAATTACAGCTGCGTATCCAGCCTTCAATTTACTAGCTCCCGTAATAGATAATGCATAAGCTCTTGGTTATTAGTTCCAATTATTTACTTATTCCACACTTTCTTTCATTCATTTCAACGAAGAGAGGACATTTGTATTCAGAACTTAGATACTTCATTCGTTCAATGAAATTTTACGCATATTAATAATTTAGAAATATTCTAATCTTCTTTTGAGCCCTATGGATCAATTTGCCCAGAAAGGCTATTAATTTCGTTTTGGCATTTTGTGTCGTCCACTATAAAAAGGCGTTTCACTTTTCAAATTGTTACCACCAAACATTATATTTAAAGAAATTAAATAATGAAGAATCTGCATGAATGTATATATGTTTCTCTCATTGTGAAAAAACAATGGTACCTAGAGACATCAAATTTTGAATAACGTAGTCCTCCACTCGAATAGGGGCATCTGGAAGCTCAAAGTTTGAATTTGTTTTATTATTCATATTTTGTAAAACTTTAACGAATTTTTTATGACCAAGCTCAACGATTTCAGAGCGAGCAATGGCAACACTGTACGGGAGGGGAACATTTTTATCTCTAGCTCGCGTGATTGTGTAGCGGGAATTCTAAAGATATGCTCTCTTTAAATATTTTGTGATACTGCTGTTGCATTCAATTTAATGGTTTAAGTGCGAAGAACATGATATTTAATAAATAAAGGTAGCACATAAAACGTTAAAAAAAAGGCTCTTTGTGCGTGATGTAAAATCTGAAAGCTTTCAGACTTTTTTTGGTATTAATTTTCTATTTCATTTATTATTCTTTTTTATAATTTTGCATTGTTGATTGTTAATTAAATATATTATGACTCATTTATTGGGTCTAAACAGGCACTTTTGTGTTTGAATAGAAGCAAATTTTATTCTCATTAAAAGGTGGTCATAGGAATGTTTGGAATTCATGTATTAAATTTTTATTTGAGCGTCAGTTCCCTTTTTTAGATCATTCTATCTAGTGGCTTTGCAAATGTAATTATATTAGCATCTAACAGCAGGAAATTAAACGAGAGAATTTGCAACGCTGTATCATGAAAACGTGCAGTGTTACATATAACGAAATCATCAGTGATTAAATCATAATTAATTAGTTTCATATGTATTGATTGTCCTGCATGTTAGTTACATTTAAGATATTGTTGTTAATTACATAGATTTTTTAAAGTAACGATCTTGATCCATCGTTGTCTTTCAAACTAACGTAAAAACGAAGGGAGGAGATATGCTTTTTTTAACATCGCAGTTATTTTTGCAGTGTTTCGCACGATGCTGAAGACCATCTTATTCCTGATATGCGTGTTATAATGATACTTTGACTCAGTAGCATCGTATTTGTTTTCACTGTAACCAATTTTATTTCCCGTTATTTTGTCATGAAAAGTAGTTTTATAAATTATATTTTAGCTATAAATGACAGTTTGTAATTTTGAGAGCTATGCTAAAGAAAAGTAATTAAGTAATACTTATTACTTTCGGTGTTGAAAATAATATTGTTCTTCCAACATCACAATAAATTTTAATTTATAGGTAAGCATTCGCAAGAGCACTTACTTATAAGCATTTACAAGAGTACGAAATTTTTAAAGTAGTTTGGTGAAATTCCTTTCAGAAATATTTGTAAACATTTGCTTCAGTAATTCAATGCTGAACCTTCCGGTCTGCAATGAACACGTTGTTACTGAGCCATCAACATTATTTCACACTTTCAGAATTTCGTACTTGAACTGTTGGAACATTTGGCCTTTAGTGATAACTTCTTTCGACACGCAGATATAGGTATTTTTTCTTTATCAAGTAGACGATTTGTTAGAATATCTTATTATTATTTTGTATTTGTTACTGATGATATTGCATTTACTAAGTGCTTATGCTGTTGATTGTAGGTTCACGCCTTAGGGTAAACATTTCCGATACGTATTACGAATTCTGAATGCTGTGCTTTTGTGGGTGGCTATCATTTCATTGCACACTCTAGTGAAGCCAGTATTTTATGTTTCCTAGTATAGGACATAACCCACTGAAATTGTAGCAGCTTCGTTACGAATTTGAACTCGCTAGTTATCTGGTCAGTTGACGATTCCTTGGCTCGAGGACTTCTCGGCAATTACAGCCTTGCTCCGTATAAAAATAACATTGCATGTTGTCTGGAATAACCATCCTTGGAACATCGCTATCTTGAGATTGCCTCGTTAGCTCTGCAGTGTATTCACCTATATCTCATCATGAGAATAAGTGCCCTTTCTTGTGGAAATCACAGTTATAGACGAATTTGAAGCTTATTCATTGTCTGAGGAATGGTTAAAAATCTTACATGTTAGCCATTTTTAAGATGTAGATTTCAGATTTTAAGGTTTATGGACATAGTTAAATACTATCATATATATTTTACCTTTTAGTGTCCATTTAAAATAAATGTTATTTTTTAATGACTAAAAAATTCATTGGCTGACTGATTATTTGCAACCATGCTTCTTTTTTTTCAGACTTGAAATTTCTTAATTTCCTTATGCAATTTTTCCGTATTTGTTTTTGTTGTACCGTATATTAGACTAACCAATAGATTCCGTGATATTTCAGAGGGCAAAGACCCCGATTCTCTTCCCAATCTAAATATCAGAGGGGTAATATAGATTGCGATTCGAGTGTGTTTCCTGCTATTCACCGTTCATCTCTTCCGCAAATGATAGTTCATCACGAATGTTTTTGTCTTTTAATCCCGCGCATTTTGTTGCTTGAGTGGGTTAAATACCGTTTTGAAAACACGCATGCACTTAGCTGACATGTGCCTTCTGGCGGCATACAAATAATGAAGTTAAATACAACTTTTTTTTTTTTTTTTTTTTTTTTTGGGGGGGGGGGCCGGTCACGGTCGTAAGTTTCCTTTCTGAAATTTTGTTTTCTATTTCCTTACTTTCAGTGACGAATTTCTTTCACTTTCTTTTACCGATCCTAATAGATTCTTGTTCGGGAATTTGCAGTGGTTTATTTTTTCTTTTCTTTTAATTATTCAAAATATGTATTTTACCATCTAAACAGAAATTTTTTTATTATTACTTTAAAGATTAAAAAAACTGGTTGTGTTCGTGAATGTCTTGTTAAAGGGTTCATCTGGCCAAGAGTCGATAGAAGTATAATGGCTTCCGATTATCCGCTTATAGATAATCTAGATCTCGCTGTTTGCAAATAATCCTGAACAACTAAATGTCTGAACAGACTTGGATAGAGGTACACTAAACTCATAATTACCCTGTCGTGGGTATTTTCCTTTGCAAATAATCCGGGCCCACCAGCGGACGAGCGGTAAAGTCGCTGAACACTGGTAGTTGGGTCCGAATCTCGCGAACGGGCTCGCTGCATGGGTGTTTTCGTGGTTTTCCCCATGTGTAACATGTATACGAGCCAGTTTTTCTTAGAAAGTCCTCCACGAAGGCATCCCTCCCCTAAGGCAGGTAGCCCTCGAGGCTTTGCCATAATCACATACACACACACACTCAAATAATCCGTGCGTTGTCTAAAAATGATTGAGATAAAGACAGAAGAGAAACACGCCAAAGTAAATCTGCCAAAATGTGGCAGATTTCTTTGCTAATAATAAAGAGGAGCTTGTTTGCCCTGTACTTCCTGTACTTGTTTGCGGGCTGGCTGCATGGGTGTTTTCGTGGTTTTCCCCATGTGTAACGTGTATACGAGCCAGTTTCCCTTAGAAAGTCCTCCACGAAAGGCATCCCTCCCCTTAGGCAGATAGCCCTAGTGTGCTTTGCCATAATTAAATACACCAACACCAACCTGTACTTGTTTGCCCTCAAAATCGACAGTCTTGACTAAAATATGCGCCAAACACAAGGTTATTACTTTACCTGATCTTATGTTTGCCTAATTTTATGGTTGAGATATCTTCTGAGACAAATGTTTAAAGCTAATGGAAGACCCTGTCAATTATGGGGGAAAACACTGACGAATTTTAATACGGTGAACTTCATTACTAAAGGCTGGAAGGGAGTTAGAAGTTTAACGCTTATTTATATGGGGAAAAGGAACTTATCCCTGCTATTATGAAAAAGGAAAATTCTGCTATTAAATACTAGATAAAAGAAATTAGGCTTATTTTTTAGAATCTACAGGTGTCCAGAGTCTTAAAATATAAGCAGAAAAACACGAAATAAAAGCTACAGAATGAAAGAACTGTGAAAGATATTATCAGATGAAGATATTCTGCCTATAGTGACTTAAGAATGGTTAGCAACAGATAAGAAAAAAAAAAAAAAGTGAAGGAAAAAGAAGGATGAGCAAAAGATGACTCATTGAAATATGTAACCAAGCCGTTAAAACGTTAAATGGCTTGCAAGAAGGTAATAAAACAAACTGCTCTTTTTTTCTGGCAGTGCGAAATGATTGCACATGTATTTTCTCAGTTTTCTTCATATTCAGCTTGAATAAGTTTTCCATAAAAAGTCTTCATAAACGGAATCATTTACCCAATTACTGTGAGTTAAATTTAATGAGTTTAAATACGCTTATATCTATTGTAGTGTGGGAAAGAAGTTTTAAAAGAACGACATGTGTATACGAAATAAAACGTATATTTATTGCATTGTGGTTTACGTATCTGGAACTACTTACTTAAAAATTCTTAGTACACTTCTATTACAGCACTATTTGCAGCTTGGGCTATATCTAGACCATTTGTAGTGTGGGATATGTATCATTCCGTACGTTCGAAAGCATCACCGGTGTTAGCAGTTTTATCGTCCTGTCATCTCCGTAATTGGTGCACTCAAATCTGCAACATCCGGCAAACAAAATGTTTTGGGTTCTTCTTTGCAGCTATGTGAACAACAATGCAGTAAACACTATGATTTCGTATGCATGTGTTTTTCTTTCAGGTTACTTCTTTCCTCGACATCTCGGGGGGGGGGGGAAATTACACACACACACACGCACACACGGGGAAAAAAAAAGGTTAAAAAAATTACACACACACACACACACACACACACGGGGGAAAAAAAAAAGGGTATTAAAAATGTTTTTTTTGCAAAGCGATTCTTCCTGCTAGCCAACTGCAAATATTTTCCGTGGTGTTAAAAATAAATATTTTTGAGTGTATTGAACGACCTGAGGGATTTTTCAAAATTCTACTGACATTAGTCTTTCTTAGATTAATCTTCTGTTCAAATGCTTTGTATTAAAGGAAACCCTACATTGTCGTCAAAGAAAACTTCTGACAGAGATTCCCTTAAACAGGAAACTTGATGGATTCAGTTTGATGAACAGACGATAGTTTAACTCTACTCAGTTCTTAATACTAAAGATAAAATTCCATTGATGTTTTTTTACTGCTTTTGAAGAATTTCTTAAAGGTAAATATTGGTTTTTCGAATTCTTTAATTTATTTGAAATATCTTTATGAATCTTCACCCTCTACAGATTTATTTACGTAGGTATTTAAATAAATACAAGAAAAATGTCAGCAGATTGATATAGGATTTTCTTGGATTTGTCTTAAAATTAATAAATTAATTTTTATATTTAATAGCATAAAAAAAGAAACTTTAGTAGTAATCGTAGATTTATCCAGCTTTATTCCAAGCGATGTTATTTCAAATGAATAACCACCAATTTCTTATGTTAATTTCATTTGAAATAGAATGAAAAACAATGGTTCTTTATAACTACAAATCATCTGCTGTATTGGTAAGAATCTAGAAGTATTCGATATTTTAAATTTTAATAGAATTAAAAACTCGCAAATGTTTTTATGCAACAAAACTTTATTTTTCCCGTTGTTAAAGTGTGACTTTTTTTTTTTTTCAGTTCAAACACTAGTTTTCAGTTTAAATACTGAAGAGGAATTCGAACTTTCTGCTTCTATGTAAAAAAGCCCAAATGATCACTGAATCAAAGTAATTTCGTATGTGAAGTACGTAAGGTATAACATTATAAATGCCTTATAGGAATAATGGATATAAATACTCATAAAACGGGAAATATTCTTTGCTAATCACCTACAAAGTTAAGGAATTTAATTTTTCTAGGTAAAACTTTATTAGAATGCGAATGTTATTTATTTTCTAAATAGCCGAATGGATATGTCCTTTCCAAGAAACTGAAATTATCTCATCACAGAATTTCTAATAGCAAAATTTGGGTTAACTCCAATTTAATGATGATATTGCTGTCAGAAATTAAATAAAGAATATTGAGCATAATTTTAAAAATATGATTTTAAAAACAAAGATTTTCAGCTGTTTGTGTAATTTGTTTTTCGTATTGCAGCTCTATTACTTCTAATGTAACTTTTTTTCCCATCTCCATACACTAAGGGCAGAGTTTTCAGATTCTGTAAGTTTTAAAATTTTGAAGTTCTACAATTTGTAACTACGGTCAATAATATCAGTGAAAAAAAATAAAGGTGAAGAAGAATAATTTATTATTTCAAACAATTTCCGCACATATTTTACGTTTCTATGTTTATCCTGAAAATAAATGGAAATTGCAGGAAATTTCAAAGGAAATCAATCGGTAAATATAACCAGATAATATGCATATTTGCTGTATTGTTTTTATAAATAAAAAGATTCAGCATCTGTAATATTTAAGTTCGATAACCTGCGAAATGAGTCTTCGTTCTGTGACAAACTATTACGATGGTTTTCCCAGATCTTATTGGCAGATCTTTTGTTGTTTCATAGATTATTTTCTAGTTATTCTAACGTAGCAGTAAGTCATGTACCATTCCAGTTGATAAAACAAGCATTAACTATGCCATTCGGTACGAGGTTTGCTCTGTTTATAACTGGAGATTGTGTTACGCGCAATTATCTTATTCCGTGATTGGACGTTATCGATCGCAGACAGTAGCTCCATACATAAATCGATTATGACATCTTATTCCACGAAAGTACGTTGCAATATCGATGTTGTCTGTCGGAGTTAAACGTGGGCTCCTTCTATATAGGCATTCAATAGATGACGCATTTGAAGACCACAGAAGAAGTTAAGTGTTGTGAAGGTTTCAGAATCTGTTCAATTGTAATGTTGTTTGATTATAAAGGTAATACAGTTTTGGTGAAAATAAAGTGAATTGAATCGCTCCTAAGAACCGCATTCGTGATGATTTTGGTATTTTGCGAAGTTGGTCGCCTTAGAGAGGTGATGTTTAACGCAGATATTTATTTATGTTCTGAGAAACGGTAGTGTTATTAGAAGTGTTCGCCATTAGAGAGTTTACATTATTTATTTTTCATAGTTGTAATAATACTAATTTTCTACTTCTTTTGATTAGTAAATGCAATTCTAATGAATATTGAATTCTATCCTTTGCGTATATTTCTAGTGACTACGTCGTATGTTTTGGTCGGAGACAGAAGGAAAGGAAAAAGAACGTGAAATAAAGGTTACAAAACAACTGATTGGATTATTTGGTTATGGCAATGCAAACTAGGCTATTTCCGTAAATGAAGGAATACTTTCATGCAGGATTTTTTAAGAGAATTGGCTTATATTTATGTTACACATAGAGAAAACCACAAAAACTCTTATGAAACCAGCTCCTTCTCAGGGATGTTAACCTGATGTGAAACAAATGTATACATTGGGATTTGGTTATGATTAAAGAGGATAAGGATGCGTTCTGTTCGAAAAATTTTTGTTTGGTATACGATATTTGTTTGGAACACAACTCGAGTTCAATGAGGCACGACTGCTTGCTCTACGCTTCATTTGCTTCGTTACCTCGAAACAATGCTACTACTGCCCATGAGTATGAGTACGCCTGTTGCTACTGTTCAGTAAACTACTATAACTCTGAATTTTAAAGTGATTTTTTACGTAAATGTTTTATAAATTCATTAAAAGTGTATTTTACGAAAGGTTAATGAGAAGAGTCAAACAATGAGGAAAATTAGAACCACCGTAAAGAGAAAATGGTGATGAAAGAAGAAATTTCTGAGAAGTTTGAAGATAGCATGCTTATCCCGGATTTGGCTGTTGCACACCGTATGCCGAGTACGATAATGTCTACGAGAGTGAAACGCGCGCTGTTGAATCCGCTAATGTTGTGAAGGGGGTGAAATCGATTATCAGACAACGATCAAAAACGTTACAGCATGTGGATTGGTTTGGTTTAGTTGGTTATGGCAAAGCACGCGAAGGCGTGGAAGACTTTCAAAGGGAAACTAGCTCGTATATATGTTGCACATAGGAAAAACCACGAAAACGCTCTTGCAGCCAGCCCGTTTGCCGGGATTCAAAACCCGGGCCGAACTATAAGTGTTCAGCGAATTTACCGCTCGACAGCTTAGAGTATGTCGAAAACTTGATTTGGTACTTTTCCGTTTTGCCGGCGCAGGCCAAAAAATCGCCAATAATGGTACAACGGAATATCTCGCTGGTAATCTTTTACTCCTCATTTTAAAACAAGTCGCAACCCTTTTTACAGTTACATAGAATTTTTAGATAGTTCAATTTTATGCCCTAAGGCCATTCGCGGGCGGTAATTAAGTCAATTAGGATACAATCACACCGCTCACTTGATGGCGAAAATATAGAAAAGACAAAGTGAAGGGTTAAATTCATCAATTCTAATGAGAATGCACTAGCGAAGTAAAGCACTGCGGTTTTACATAATTTCTGAGTAAGCTATTCGTATGAATGGAAATAATTCTTGCATTTAAACTTGTATTCTAAATTAAGATTTAACTTGAAATTAATGTAGATAATTACTGAGAGAATTAAATTTTTGTAGCGTAGTTTACTTGAGATCACTCGGGGTCACGTAATATGAAGCGGCGAATCAGGATGTTGTGCCATGAAAGCATAGTAAATTCTTGAATTAATGTCTTTTTACAAATTCATTGTTTTTATTTTTTGGCTTTCTTACAAAATTTTAAACGACATTAAAATGTCAATGCCTTTTAAAACAAAAAATTCTTAGAACTGACATTTGTCAACATTTTTTATGTGTATACTGTGTGTTATCACCAATAAACTCTGCTTGGCGAGATTTGCGCCGGTGAAACGGAAAAGTACTCTTTATTTTAATAAAAATGGAAGAAAATTAGTTACGTACAGTATTATGTGCAGTGCTTCATTTATATACAGTATATATTTCATCCACTTCATTTGTATTTTTAGTATTAAACGCTGTTATAATAATAGCAATAGGAATTTTTGATAAGAACGGATTATTTATTTCTCCTTTCTTTCTTTTTGAAAAACTTTCGTGTGATATACGTTCAAGGATTGGAAACAGGATTCATGATTTATACCGAAGTACCGCACTTTTTTATTTCGTGGAATAATAATTATTTCTTTTAATAAATAAATGATTCTCATGTCCATCATATCACTAAGATGATAAGAGCAATCCGCTTGCGTAAAGTAGCTTGTTTTGATGAAAGATGACTTATTTCTTGTCTTTCGAAATGCATGGCGACTTTTACTCTCAACCATATCCTAAGAGAAGATAAAATAAAATGTATAAAAAGGCTGATTTGCATCAGTCAATCGCTGTACATCTTTTGCTTTTGAAGAAATGGGAGTAATTGAATACATCATTCACAGCAAAAGCTGTTCTTTTACATGTGGTGATGGTCACTGGCTATCGCCGTATAGTTTCCTCTCTCCACAGAAAAACTGCTCTGAAGATTGCGAGAGTAGCCTCGTTAAACATTAATGCTAATGACTCGCTGCGGTGAAATTTGACCATGCCATCAGTTAAGCCGCATGGATCGATGCAGTTAGATGTGGATTACTGCGCCGAGCGGTAGACAAGCGATTAAGATATACCAAGGCAGTAGTTAGTTGTTTGCAGCATATATTCTAATGATTCATATAACCAGCTATAAAAAAATTATACCATTCTGCAAATACCTTGAAAAAATAAATATAGATTTTTAAAATGTAATATGTTATGAAGAGGTAGTGGATTAAAATGCAGAAATAAAACTGTGAAATTATTATAAAATATCTTAAATCTTCTCAAATAGTAAAATGTATAACTTAACGTTAATAAAACGTAAGAAAAAAATCCACCAGTAGCCGGAGTGGATAAGATCGCTGAAGACTGGTAATTTAGCCCATGTTCAAATCCCGGCGAAAGGTCTGACTGCAGGGCATTTTCTTGTTTTATCCCATATATAACGCGAATACGACCAAGTTTCCGTACCAGTATCTTCCACGAAAGTATCTTCCTCTTAAACAGATAGTTGTGTGTGTTTTGCCATAATGCAATAAATCCAATCCAAGAAAGAAAGAAAACAACAAGAGCATCCCGGTGTGCCAGTAGAAAAGTCGCTGAATCTCTCAGTTTTTTATTTTTAACCTTCGCTACGGAAGATGTTTCTCAGCAATAAATGAAATTTAAAGTGCGCAGATTCGATTGTTCCCCCCGTAGTCCCTTCAGCGGAATTTTTATTTTAAAATTTTTGGTAATGATGTACGAGTAGTATGCGATCTACCACTTTTAGTTATTTAGTTTTAGATGGTGGGACTAAAATTGGTTGTTTTTTTAAATTATGTTTTCTTCTCGCCGTTTTATCCCATGTTCAGTTTTGATGGCGCCATCTAAGAAATAACTTTCCTGTAGACCTTATGTGTATATTCCTCGCTTTGTGAGAAAAACGGCGACACCTAGTGCCACCAAATTCAGATCACACGTCATCCTTCATCTGAATACTCTGCACCTCGAAACCCGAATTTTAAATTTCAAATTAGTTTTTTATTCATTAGCCCAGACAAGCTATTAGTCTGGAAACACGATTTTGCGTTATTCGCTGTAAATGCGTTATTTCACTTTTCATTCGAGTCTGTTGCCATTTAGAAAAACGTGAGATATTTTTTCATCTTAAATCTGTCTGCTGCTGATAAACGGATTAAATTATTTGAAAACAATAGTTGAAGTTCTTAAAAAATATTATTTTTTACTTTTTAATCCGATTGATTTAAATAAAAGTGCATTTAATTCATCATATACAGTCTAACGTCCGAGATGCCCCGCCGAAGTCCCGACAAGTCCGGATTTAGGATTTTTCTAAATATTAGATCACCAGTTTAAATCTAGTGAGGTGGAATGTAGAAATTAAAAATATGAAATCGCGATTTATGAAATAATGTAGCAGTTATGATCTAAAGGGTGTCAAAATTTACCAAGAAAAGGCTTAATATGTCTTTACTTTATTAAACATTTTTTTCAATGCGAGTTGTTTTAGTTGCTTCGGTTTTTGTGCTAATATTTTTTCTATAATTCTATAGGCAGATATAATTTTTTGTTCAGTTATAAAGTTCCACTTTGTTCAAGTCCTGTAATTGCTGTGCCGAGAATTCCAACTAACTTATCTATCGACATTTTTTCGTTTTCAGTAACTTCTCTGTCTCTTTCTTCACTATTAGTAGCGGTATTTTCTTTATTTAGAACCATACTACAGATTTCGCCGTCCGTTAATGGATTGATGGATGGGGCATTGTCATCACAATAAAAAACTTCTGTTATATCATCTTCATTTATTACCGCTTCTCCATATTTCTTTAAAAAATCCATTAATTGGAAAATTTCACTTTTGGTTTGCGTTATCCAGACACCTTCAAGCTCGCGGCTATCATCATCATTATCCTAATCATGAAATATGGTAGCTCGCCATAAAATAAATTATGCATTGTTTTAAGTATCTGGAGACATATCCTCCCATGATCTTGCGATGCTCCACACAGCAGATTTTATGCTAACATAGTTAAAAAAATTCTTGAACAGTCTTGCCCATTACTCAAGAAATTTAACATAAATTGAGATAAGACCGAATAAGACTACGATAAACTGAGATAAGACTGAAAAAAACAGAAAATTTTGAAATTGTGTGCCAACACTTAATGCTGCATCGGAATTTCTAGACGTACACTGATATGCTGCTTTAAAAATGTTTGTGATTTTTCTGTTGAATTGTATATGGCATAAGTGTGAAGAAAATGATGAAAATGATAAAAGGAAATTAGTAGGAGTGAATATACACTACGAAAAAAAAAAAAGGGGGGGAGGGCGAGTTCTATATCTCCCGTTCTACTGGACCGATTAACGAAATTCAAATTGCTTTTTTTGTGTCTCGAAAGTGCGGCAGAGGATATATATATATATGCTAGTTATATATATAGCATTTTTCTAATATAGGTATTTTGACACAAAATCGGACTTTTTCTGAAATGACATGCCAATTTTGTTTTCACATTTCGATTCTACGATTCAAACAAATTAGGCCTAAATATTAAATTTTGTAAAATTTGATGCGAAAAATAAAAAATAAAAAAAAAAAATAAAAAATAAAAAAAAACTATCTTGACGTATTTTTCAATTTGCGCCAAGAATAATTCACTTGGCGAACTTCTTAAAATATGGCAACCTATTTCCCTTTCCCTTTTAAAAATACCTAAATTAGAACAATGCTGTGTCTAATGTATTATGTAATTATATTGATATAATGCAACTTTCATGTTATGTATGTATCAATGTAATGACATGTGTATGTGTTATTAATGTATAATGTATATAGCTATAAGTTGCGTAATGCGCATTGGTATTGCTCTCCAAAATGTCTGTAGAGTTTAGGTACTTTATTTCATTGTATGGCTTAAATCGAGTGCATTATTAATCTATAGTGTATCAATATATCGAATGCACCTTTTATGTTATCTGTGTATTAATGTATTGTATGCATGTAATATTAATGTATAATATATATAGCTATAGGTATTGTATAATATATTTAGCAATGCGCATTGATACCGCTCTGCAATCTCTGTAGAGTTCAGAAAATTTTATTATTATACGTGTTAATTTATCGTCCATGCATCGACTATTATAATAGTGCACTGTATAATGTAATACGATGTACTGCTATTGTGGTAATTCAACATAGTAACAGCACTTTTTGATGTATCTTTTTATTGTATAATAAGCACTGTTATTGTAGGAATCCGCAATACCCCTGTTTTCCTCCATCTGCCTCTGTTTGCAATATTCTTTTTCTGGACAGTGGCGGGATTCGGACGATACCCGAATAGTCAGTGAAAGCCGCCCGAGTGTCCGGACCCAGCTCTCACCTGTCACCTGTATATAAATCTAATACATATCCTAAGTCACGCTTTCGAGACGTGAAAAACGCAATTTGAATTTCGTCAATCGGCCCAGTAGAACGGGAGATATAGAACTATCCTTTTTTTTTTTTTTTTTTTTTTTCTAGTATACGTAACTGCAGACTTGTAGAATCTGAGGTCAGAGATAGCGTAAAATACCTTAACGAACTCTTTTGAGGCGATCGTTAAAATATGAAACCTTTGAAATTTTTTTCCCCCAAAGTAGAGATCGTATTTGCAGAACTTTATAGGATTCGTTATACTGGCAGGCCAGGCTTTAGTACTGGCACGCAGCCAATACGTAACATTATTTGCATTAATTTGAAATGAAAAAATATTTATACTTCCTTGATTTTTTGTACGAATTGTGGATCTAAACTTATAAAACTTCATAAGAATATTTAGCGTATTTGTAAATTGAAAACTTGTAAATCACTTGCGTGAAAATTCTTACGAATGTAATAAAATACCAGATGTAACAAAGTTATAAATAAAGACATTAGTAAGTCACAACAGAATATAATTGAATGGCATTTAAGGAGGAAAAAAATCAACCTGGAATTTTCTAATTTATTGATTAAGCGACCCTTCAATGCAAATTCAAAATGATGTCAAATATCACGTATTCTGAAATATCGAAAATTAATTTAAAGCATGGGAGTGAAACATTTTTGTAATCAAAAGTATGTCTACGATCAACAGTTGTGAAAATAAAGGCCAGTTTCAGTACTTTTGTGGACACCGTATACATATGTATGAGAAAGATATAAAACACGATGGCATTATTATTTTTCAAACTGTTCTACAGTGGGATAAGATTATATACATACTAATGCTTCTTTTATATTTACAGTAAAATTTAATGGCTTTGAAATGTATTTAAAAGATGAATTAGGTATACAATCACCTGTCAATATCAATGCTGAAAAATGATAAGTTCGACAATAGAACAAGTATTCTCTGCAAGCTATCCGCTATCACTAAATCATTAAATAATAAAAGTATCATTGAAATCGGAATTTGTTTTTGTGAGTTATCAAATGCTAATATTTAAAATTCATCTGTTCATTCTGTGCCACCATATAATGGAGATCAAGGTTCATATGATAACAGAAATGCAACTAAAATTCTCGACTTACTGATAAAGTTGAGACGATAAACTTTAACCAAAAAATATGGAACGCAATGTTTAGGTTCTTTAAAGTGGCATCTACGAGTATCTTGCTGTTTTAGGAATGCCGTCAAGATAAAAATCTAAAGGCCAGTAATTGTTCAAGTGGAAAATGATGTCGTAGAATTTATTGGAAGGTCAGTTGGTAGGCAGTTACACAAACTGGGAAAAAAGACTAGAAGTGAAAAAAATGGTGCTAAAATTGATAGTTTTAGCAAATCTTCCTAATTTCCATTCAGTAACTCGCAGTTCTGGTTTGTTGAACTGTTGTGTCGTGATCAAAGCTGCCGTACGAAAAGTAAATAAGAGATATATACTAGCTCATTTTCCATTTTTTTCTTTAAATTTTATTTGAAGCATTCGTGCGAGGTTTTTAATCTTGAGAACGATATGTAGAGATCGTGATAGCCTTGGACTAATTATAAAGTTATTTTTTAAAAAATATTTTAATGAGCTAAATTTAAAAAAGTGATATACTTGTAAAAAAGAATTTAAATGGAAATTATTAATTAATTTTGAAAGAGTTCATTTTTAAATTAATTCCGTCATTAATATAATTAATGATTACGTTCTTGAGAAAATTAAAAAAGTAAAGCTCTGAATTTTCAGAAGTAAATGAATAAGAAACTTAAAAGCACTTTTTTTTAAAGAGAACTTTTCTTTTGGCAAAAATCCTGTTTTTCTTAATTTGTGTGACTTGAAAATAGTACCTGTTCTAGACTCTTGAAATTCCTTTAATTTCGCGTTCTGGTTTGATACAGACAGTTGTCTGTCTATGCGGTTATACATTTTTCATCGAATTGCATTACATATAAAAATGCAACGTTACTTAATTAGAAGTGTAACATAGTGAGTCATTTAAAAATAAGATGCACATCTTAATGATACTTTATAATTAAATAAATAACATTTCAACCCTTATTTTCTTAACATAAATTTTCTCTACATTATTATTTTATTAATATTATAAATTTTATTAACATTTCAATCAATATTTTAGTTAACTAGCTGCTTCCGAGGCCTGCTGCCTAAAATAGTTTATATATACTATATACGGATGCAGTAGTTTTTGCGTAACGTGAAATCAATTCACTCTTTAGTCATGGCGAAAAACACTGGTGCGAAAATCACAACTGCTTGATGATTAGGAAACATCATGCCTCAAAATTTCTATATAGGGCAAATCTGAGAAAGTGGGCAAAACTTTACGGGGTAATAGAACGCAGTTAGACCAGCAATATTCGTCATAAAAAGTTTGGGAGAAACGCAAACGGCGAGCCGCTAGCTATCATTTTAAATGGTATAAAAAGTCTTGGCGCCCAATGGCATTTTCTACCATGGATTAGTCTTGGACTTTTTTCGTTGGGGCCATGTGGAAAGTGTGATCTACGAGTACCCCGTTGAAACCAATATGGATCTAGTCGTTACGATCGCCGTTGTTGTCAGCGATATTTAGGAAATCCCTGATGTCTTCGCAAATATGCATCATTCCCTATCCTGCAGTTGTGAAGCCTGAATTACACCTGGCCGAAGATCTTTTGAGTGGTATCTGAGCAAGTATATCAATTGCATTCTTGTTAATAAAATGTTTTCTGAATTAGCTACTCTTCTTTAGTAAATTCTTTAAATGTGGCAGTGGAAAACTACGTTTTAACTTCTCATCGCTTGCCTTCCGACCATGCATTCTATGAAGAATATTGCTCGTATAGCTGCGTTCGATCACACCATTAAGTTTTGTCCATTTTTTCAGATTCACTCTGTATACGCAGTTTATGTTTTAGAAAAAGCTTAGCAAAGAAACATGACTTAAGCAGAGCAAGCATGTGAAAAGTGATCATCACTTTAATAAGGCTCTAAATCTTTGTTTTAATTCTGAGCAGCAACTGGAGTAAAGATTTCGCAGTGCAAAGAAATTGCAGGGAAAGAGTGACGTAACATGTTGCAGAGTGACGCAGAATGTTACAAAACGTATCCTTGAAGCGGAGATATGTTTAATTAAATATTAGGAATTTAAAGATCGTATTGCCTTAATTGATTCCAATTAAATTTGATAATTTTGTTTCATATTTTACACACATGCACGTACGTATATAAGGAGAGAGTGTCCAAAACTTTGTGTGTACAAACGTGACGGGAAGTAGGTTTGGTTTATTGAGATAACGGCAAAGCACACGAAGGCTATCTGTCTAAGGGAAGGGATGCCTTCGTGAAGAAATAAATACTCTTGATAATCGTGCATTTATTTCCAAAGAGGATGTGCAGGATTATTAGAGAAGTAAGCTTTATGCCTCGATGGATGGCGCCGGACTACGTTTTTCGAGTAGAACCTCATGGCAACATGACTGTGTCAATGACGGTACTCGGTTTTTGTCAGATGAGGACTACATCAATTTTAATACGTTACTTACTTTGAGTTGCACCTCCAGGAGACGGCATCCTTGGGGACATGGTCTCATGGAGAATGAAAAGACACAATGAAATGATTGATTATATGATTTGAGCATTGGAGCACAAATAGTACCTTACAATAGTTGAACCGATCCTTAAGTTAAGGTCTTAAGCCCGACATTGTTGCTGTAAGAGGTGATGATGGAATCGGGGCTAATCCCCAGGTTTTTGCCGATGGCACTAATCATGATGTCGTCGATTAAGTTAAACTTGCTAAGTATTCGGACTTAGATTTATTGTAGAAAATTAGAGAGAAGTGTAAAGTAATTAAACGTAAAGACGTAAAGATCTTAGTACACAAAGATCTGTTGTGTTACTATAAATTGGAGAGGGGTTTGGTCCCTTAAATGTGTGGAACAACTGTTTTCTTTGGATCTAATTAGAAAGAATGCCCTTCTTATGTTAAGTTCGTGGATCCTCTTTGGGACATGGGTTGACTTCAGATTGTTTAGCTTAATGACTCATCGTAGCCCGGGAAGAATGAACGATATTGCAGCTGTGGGAAAAGCATTCATTACAGATGTAATCTCTTAATGCCACATGCTTTTAAGCATTGGAGTTTTATAATAAAGCAGATTAAAAAAAAGTATAAATGTTTTTTTTTTTTTTTTTTTTTCCGGAACTGTTTGACGCTCTATCTGCGCATGTCCATCACTGAATGTGCTTTCAGCATAATTCGGCTTCATCACATTACACCACATCAGTTCGTGAACATTTGAACCAGACTTTTGGAAACCGTTGGAATGAGGGTGGCGCTCCGTACGCATGGGCCCCAGATCACCTGATTTACCTCCTCTCATTTCTGTGAGGTGCTATGAAAATCATTCTTTATGACATGTCAGGTAAATGACCTGGTGGCACAAATCAGCATCACTGCAGCTACAATCCGCAAAATGCCAGGTATCTTCGAAAACGTTCGTCAATCCTTATGATGGAAGTGTCATGCATGCGTCAATGCCAGTAAGCACAATGTGAACACCTCCTGTGATGATTGCGTGTAATTTTGTGCACTTTTGCTGTGTAATAAAATATTTTACACGACTTTATGCTTTTTTCCTTCCTGTGTCTTCATCTCTATTTATCACGTCCGCGTGGTATTTCCCCCCATGCTTTCCTACGGGATTATGATACTTAACGATGTTGTCTACCTCCCTCCAAGTTTGTACTTGAAGTTTTGGAATACCCTATATATATAGCTAGAAATAGATTCATATATATATATATATATATATATATATTAATATTATAAACAAGATTTGAAAGGTTCACAAAAGGTCCTACCAGAGAATTGGTTAAAGTTTTTTATGCTGAGGCTTGAGCATCATGTGTTACCAATCTGTTCTTGAACTCACTCTTGCTACGCAATTTTTTTGCCTTTTTAGCTTTATTGCTAAGCATCGCTTTCTTCTCACTCATGCCACATAAGATCTGAGATCGAAATCACAAAGTATTTAAAAATAGCACATCTTTTAGAATCCCGGATAGACTTTTGAGATTGCCTTATACATATATATATATATATATATATATTCCCTACATTAATTCTTTTAAAACTAGCCCGTGGAGCGGCTAGCTGCCTAAAAGATTTATCATAAAAAAAAGTGTATAATGATTTTAATGAGTCGGATTAGTGTCATTTTCCAAAAATATATAATATTTCTAATTAGAAATTTCATGATTTAAATGCACTTTTATTTAAATCAATGAAATTAAAAAGTGGAAAACTATTTTTAAGAACTTCGGTTATTTCTTTTCAGCCAATTCGTTTGCTGTTCAGTAACAGAATGGTTAAATTTGAAATATTAAATGTATTGCGCTTTACTGAATGTTAACACACACGTGGATTTAATAAGTATTCTATTTGAGGCAGTGACAAGACATAGTTTTCTGTTTTATTATTTTTGTTTAATTATTACGAAGTGTCTCTAATTTTTAAATGATCACTAAATGTAAAGGTTGTGATGAAACATGTATTTCTGATAATGTACTAGTAGATTATACATTAAAAAAAAAAATAAAAAAAAATAAGTACTGGAGTAACACCGTAAAGCCTTCACGCTCATTCGAGATTTCATGAGGGGGGGGGGGGAGTTCAAAGAACCATGAAAAATAGCGCATTCTTGCTAATCTGTCGTCTGGTTCAAAAAGTTGCTGTTTGTCGAGTAAGGATTTTCCACACCGTTTGCCTCAATAGCAATCGATTTCCACTATTCTGGTATTTTATTTACTTCAAGCTTGGAATGTCTCGTTCGTGATGCCAGTTTATGAGAATGTTCTGTCTGTTTTGAAGTTGCTTTCAGTTTCTGCGAACATTTTTATCGGTATGAAATCTTTTCAACCGAAGGATGCTTGCGAAAGATTTTTTGTTCTATTGCAGAAATAATTGTTTTTCATGGTTATTGCTAAAATCTTAGCTTAAGAATTTATTGCACATAAATCATATTTACAGCAAAAATTTTCAATTATGAAGCTGCTTTTTGTTCTTGACATTATCACTCTCTAATGTCGGAAGAATTAAAGTTAAGTTTTATTGCATAGCTTTTATTTCTGGCATAGTGGTTTTTAATGGAATATATAGGGGTATCATTATATGCTTTAAACTGCAGGCTCACTTTTTAATAAAAATGTGACTAGTTTAGAATAATATACTAAGTTGGCTCATTGCAGCCTCTGTTTCATCAAAAGGAGGATATCATCAGATGAGAATTCAAAGATTTAATCAGTTTTACATTACATTATTTAAGTACGTAATTTATATTGTTTAAGAAATTTGTGTATTAAATATTTGAATTTTAAGTAAGCGATAAGTATTTGCTTTTCGTGGAATGGCAACAATAGGAATTCGAAAGAAAGAAAAAAAAAAAAAAAAAAAAAAAAAAAAAAAAAAAATCAGCCTTTTACCACTTTTTCATCCGCCAAATACTAGATCTTCTCAACTTTTTACGGAAGCTCGGCTTTTGATATTCACAGCTATAAATTACTTCGACGATTCAGAAAATGGAAACGGTTGTTTTATTGCTGTTTACGTTATAATTCGTTTTGCTTTACAGGAGCATTTTACTCCTTCAAAAAATTCAACTTGACCTAGTATTTTTTTTTCCCCAGCTCAATGTTCTTCAAATAGAATATACACCATACCATGTCCACGCCATTTCTGAATTCATTTCCTGATTTTTTTCTTTTCTTTCTTTTTTTTAATTAATTAAAATTTTTATTTATTTAAGATTTATTTTCCGAATGCTTGAAGTTATTGACTTTTTATCTCTTTCTTTCTTAGTGTACACCAAAGACCTTACCCAGCCTTTATTTTCGCAACCGTTGTTCTTAAATATGTACTTCAAGTTTTGGAAATGTTTTAAATGACGGAAATGTACATGTTTTAGCGATTTAAAAAAAAAATCAATTTCTTTAAATATATGAAATCTAATTTTTTATGTGAACCCCCGCTTTTTATACTTATATTTAGATTTTATAAAGTAAAAAACAGAAATGATGACACCTATCCGACAAAATTTGACCAAGATATTTAAATTTATAATAAAAGGGAAATCATTTTCAGGTATCACAACAAATCAAAGAGCGAAATACTAGAATTTCTGAGTAAATAAAAATAAAATATCAGTTTAGGTAAAAGGTAAAAAAGTTTTCTGGATGTGATTAATTTAGGTGAGGATCATTTCTGTGTGGATTGTATTGAAAAATATTCATCAATGAAAATTTTTACAAAGTGGAGACGTTGTTCGCAGAATCTTATGAAATTTATGTTCTAAAAAAGTGGTAGTTTTCTATTAGCACCTAAACAACTCGTAGCATTATTTGCATAAAATAAAAATTGAAAAAATTTCTTATGCACTAAATTTTTTTATATTTAATAAATTATGATCCTTAAATAATGAGACTTGATAAGAATATTAATAACGTATTTTTAGCGTTTGAAAACTTACATAAATTACTTGTGTAAAAATTCTTTCGGTATACCAGTTGTAATGAAATTTTAAATTGCTATTACAAAATTTTATCATTATGATTAAATTTTGTTTTTGGTGCTGACGATAATGCAATAGAGTTAAAAACGCATTAATTTTATTGTGTTAATGGTATAAAATAATAAAAAAAAATTAATTCTCAATAACAAAAAGTTGCTAAGAATTACAGATTGTTTCAAATGGTGTCAGCGTAACGATCTCAATTGCTTTGTTACACTAACGAGGAACGCACTATATTTGCTAATAAAAAGATAAGTAAGCTTTTGTCGATTAAAAATAATTTCCTTTCGTGCATCAGATCTTTATTTGTAATGGCCAGTATTTTATCCGCGACGTGAAAACAATAATCCCCTGAGGGAGTTAAAAAGATCTTCGAAGGGATTATTTGGATTAGGAAAGGATAATGCAATAGGTTCTTTGTGTAGCTTTAAGCTCGTTAGTCTTTGGCGCTTGAATTCTTCGCAGAACTAATGCCTGTTGTAATATGAGCCCGGTAGCCTTAATAAAATTTGACACGAAATAAACTGCCGCTTTGGGTGGAACGTGGCAATCGAATTCTGCAGCTCCATTTTAGAAACATTCCTGCGTGTCTCTTCTCTTCAGCATTCCATCCGCATCACTGTATTAAACACGCTAATGTGCAATTTCAGCTCGTGTTATTTATTCTATAGATGGTAGAAAAGAGCTCAAAATTCTCAGCTCTGAAGTTTTGATTCCATGTTTCCAGTTTCTGTGGCTAGTCATTTTCCTCTTGTAAATTTTCTGCTCACGTTTTGGCGGAATCTGACATTTACGTAAGTGGTTGAGAAATGGTAGGGTTGGATGTACGTTTGGGAACGTCAAGCTTTCAAATCTGGAATGCTGGTGCAGTCGGAAATGTTTCCTTCCTTCCTCATACTTTGTCGTGAGAAAATTGAAGATTCTGAGAGTGTAGTTGATAATGACGAGGTGTTGAATTGTAATCGAGTTCATATGAAAATTAGATTTGTAAGAAGGTATTGTGTTAGTAACGTGGCCATAAGGGATTTTTAAGTTTTGCTTATTATTTATTTACTTTAGAATAAATGTACTGCCTTCATATGGTAATGAAAACCAGCTTTTGAATCGCTTTTCGAAAAGGAAAATACATTTAAAAAAAAAAAAAAAAACTAGCCGCTCTCGCCGGTAGCTGTCTAAAATAATAATGCTCAATTTGCATTAGAAATATGATATGTCAGTTAATTTGTTTTCTCTTGTGCCCTGAAAGACGACTTTTTCTGTAATTTTCAAGGAATTTTGCTTTTATTTGAAACCTGTTATGTTATTCACTCCTTAAATATTATTTACTGTAGAAGATGTTTACACATTTTCAGAACAATTTCGGGGCCTTCTAATTAAAGTGTAAGGGTTTATTTTAAATGTTTGATCTAATTTCCTTTTGTCTAATAATATCTTTTGCTTAGCCCTAAGTCTGCATTGTGATTTCTATTATAGCCGGGCTTGTTGTAAAATTTTTAGGGGCACTGATTTCCACTACTTTTCCACAATTTCTGAACCTCTATTTCATAAATGTACAACAAAAACAATTTCATGTTAAAATTAGTTTTTCTGTTGGAGATCCACATCTTTATTTCGTGTGGTACTTTAAAAAAATTTAAGTTAAAGTATTTGAGTGATTACCATAAATACGAGGGCCATCCAGGAAGTAGATTACGTTTCCGTCTGTGTCCGCTAGGGGCGGGGCTAGCGCGGCCATCTTGGGGTCAGAGCGTTGCGCAGCTCAGTCTGCATCTAGCCGTGCTAGTGAGAGGTTCGTGCTGTGCTCCGTTCAGATACTGTGACGGTTTGAAATGTCTGCGTTAATTGAAAATCCCGCGAGCTGCGAGGTGCGCTCAGTAATAAGGTTTCTGACTGCAAAAAACTGTAAACCGATAGAAATCTATCGGCAGCTTCGTGAAGTGTATGGGGACAACATTATCACTGAAGGTGGAGTGCGTCAGTGGGTCATAAGATTTCAAAATGGCCGAACCAATGTTCACGACGAAGATCGAAGTGGGAGACCCAGCATAGTGACCGCCGAACTTCTCGAAAAAGTCGATGCTAAAGTCCGTGAAAATCGATATTTCACAATAACGGAACTTTCTTTGAGTTTTCCACAAATTTCGCGAAGTTTGTTGCACGAAATCATCAGCGAAAAGCTTGGTTACCACAAGTTTTGTGCAAGATGGAAGGCAAGAAGAGGTAACGAAGTGGTTGAAGGCGCAGGCGGCCGAATTTTTCGACGAAGGAATTTCCAAGCTCGTACATCGCTACGATAAATGCCTTAATTTGTATGGTGACTATGTAGAAAAGTAGTATTTGAGTGTGGCTTTCATCTGTATATAATAAAATTTGTTTCCTATACTTTGTTTATTTTTTTTATTCCAAAACGTAATCTACTTTCTGGATAGCCCTCGTATAAAGGTCGCAGTCTAGTTAGGGAATGATTATGCTTGAGAAGAATTTTATTATTATCAATACCTATGCATTTTTGTTGTTGTTTTCTTAGAAATACTGCTAGCTTTTAGAAATGACCATTTACAAGAAGTTGTTGCCACTAGAGGGTTCATTGTATTAAGTTTATATTTTACATTTCAAGAAATAGCATTTCAGTCAGCAGGTTTTTCAGATTCTGACGTAACATTATTTTCAGTTTATCGCTTTCTTATTATCACAATATGCGCCACACAGTGGGTGGTCCGCCCGCCTGCAAATAAGTTTTTTGGGACATGTTTATTTTTCTAACTAATATCTTGTTTTTGAGGTATGCTGCTCAAGTGTCTGATATGTCTTTCATATTTCGCTTACTCGGAGTAAGATTGGAGAAAAAATTTGGAATTAACAAAATTTCAAGGCTAAATACTTAGAGTTGCTATGTATATTAGAATTATCACTGTAAAAATTGTATGGTTGAACTCAATTATTTTTTATAGTACTTGAAAATAACTGAGAGGAGTTATTTTAAGTTACTAGAACAAATATTTTCTTATGAAATTGTTTATAGCAAAATGATATTAAATTTGAAATTTCGGGTTAACAGTAGCAGAATCTGATACTGTAAGGAAGAAAGATTACTCTATAATATTTATTATGTTTTTAAGGGGAACTAGTAACAATAAGATTGCGAAATCTTTGGAGTATTTATTATTCGCGATATTCAAGCAATAATTCTGGTTTGCTTTATAATAAAGATGTTACTCTTATATTTCTTTTGTTCACTTTCGGATTGCATAAAAAAATTAGAAAATTCAAATTTAGGGGAATATTTTAGATATTTATATAAGTCAATCTTTCTAAAAATTTTTACATTAATTTAGAAGTGAAAATCTACAATTCCATTAAATACTGAAATCAAGCTTCGCACAAAGAAAAAATATTATGCATGTTTGTTTATGAAACTCTGCAATCTTTGAAACAGTTTCACGGTTTCTATTTAAATGAGATCGGATTAAATTTTAGAATTGATTTCAATATTGTACAAGTATTCCTCGCTTTACGAACATTCCTTTTACGCACCTTGATTTTGAGAAAAAACTCATTTGTAACCTTTTTTGTTAAAAAAAAATCACATAAAATCACGTTAGGTTTCCGTTTTTACGAAAATTAGTGAATACCATTTAGCGTCTATTTTATGCAGTGATTGAGAGAAATATAATTTTTAAGATGAAAATAGGTTTAAAATAGTTTTTCAGAAGATTTAATTGCTTGCAGAAACTTGCGCGGTGGAACAAGATGCGTTAAGTTTAGCATTTCAAGATATTCTTTTGCTTCCAGTCTACTAGCAGGTATAAAAATCATACTCGTAATGACAGAAGAATACGAATGACTATGAAATATTAGCAGATTGTAGAGTCTCACTTTTGTTGGTAATATAAACTGAGTTAAAAGTTTGAGGACTTAAACCACTTCTTGCTATGTCTTGGAAATTACAAGAGAGATTTGGAAGGGGTATAAAATACCCTGTTATTACACCAGATGATTTAACAGAAGGCACTAACGAATTTAACTTAACGAGGTAAATCTGTAGTTAGACCAAAGACTGCAAAGAGAGAAATCGCGCAAGTTGGCTGAATCTAATATCGGCGTAACAAACCTAATGGCGAGAATAACGCAACGCCTCAGATAAACTGCTGTCAAGAGAATCAACTAGTAACGCTGCTTTTAGCAGGCGGAACACTCTCTGATTCTACCGTCTAAAACCGTCCTTTAAATAAGATCTCTTTCTACCTTATTCGAATACGCATGAACTAGAAATTAGTATTTTGGCAGGAAAACAAAAAGCGAGAAAGACAGTAAATATCATTAACATAAAATAACTGGTTAATAAAAAAAAAAAAAAAAAAAAAAAAAAAAAGAGTACAAGGTGATCTTCGTTCATTCTCTTTTCAACACGATGCGCTTTGCATCATCTTCTATTACTAACATTAAGAAAAATCTCCTGTGATTCTTCTTAGTGCTGCTGTCGTTACCTGGCTTGTAAGTTTTCTTTTTTTTTCCCCTTCAATTTTTCTAGATGAAATCACCTTGTATATCTGTAACATTTATTTATAGAGACTGTGTATTAAGTTATTAGTTTATGTATGAATCTTTTGGTATTATAGGTTCTTTGGAGACTTGAAAAAGCTTTAAACAGTTTCGCATATCAATTAACGGTCATTGCGTCATCGCTTTGTATCATTTTGTCTTAGGGAAGATTCACAGAAATATCGTACCTTTCGCAAAAAGGGGCAGAAGAGAGGATACTTTCTGCCATTATACTTGTACTATATTGTTCAGCCTCGTTATTATTTCTGCTTATTTTCAGCATTGTTTCGTATCAGAGGTACTGATAAATATTTCAAGATATATTATGATATTTAGATTTTTTTTTTTTTTTTTTTTTCTTGTAAAACTCGTTGTCCACAGGTATTATCTATTTTTAGTTGCTTTTTTAAGTGCTAGCGCTTTTTTTTTTTTAAATTATAACCAGGATTTTATAACAGTAAGCTATTTTCCTCCGAGTTCTTGTTATAACGCCGTGATATAAATAACACATTTCGTTGTGTTAATATGTTCGCTGTTTCTTCAGTATCTTACTGGGAAGGCCATTAATTTTTACTTCTGTCAGTATGAAAAGCAAAGTCTGATTCATTCTTTTCTAGAGCATGCCAGTAATGCTTCTTGTTGAGTGCCCAGTTTTGGATACTTGTGCAAGTCTTTTAAAAATTCTCTATGGCAAGTGATAATTTTTCCCCATGGCGGAGTCTTTGACGCTGGTCTTAGTTGCTACAGGGTTGTTAAATATATAACATCGTGGTCTCCTTTTTTAGACGGGTGGAGGGCTTTTAAAGCTTCCTATAATGGTATCCATAGATAGCTTTTCTTTCGAACACCCCACATGGCTGGAATAGTGAAACCATTGTTATAGCTGTCTTTGAAAGCACGTGCAACCGGCAGTTCGGGGCACAAATGAGCACTTTTCGCCATTAATTTTTTCCCTGTCTCCCATACTTTAGAAGTTGCCGGTTGAACAAACATGAAGGCTATTTTTTAAGGGCTGAAATTCTTGTAGTGTTCAGAGTTAAAATATCCCTATTTATTATCTGAGAAGAGTGCAAAAAAGAAGGGAAGAGTGATAAACGAGTAAAAAAAATTAAGCATGGCAGTATTTATTAGCAGTGGAAGAAGTATAACAGTTTGTATGTAATAAAATGAGAGTTGTAAAATTTGATTGAAGGAAAGGTAGCCTTTGTTTAGGGGATAATTATTTGTATTATGAAAATACTTATATACACGCATTCTGTTTATTCGTCAAGTTTGGAACCAGAGCATTTTCGAAAAACTTTAAGTCGTCGAAATTGAAGTTCATTATTTTTTCCTCTTACAAACATATTTCGATCACATAAACCATTAAATAATGTATTATCCATTAAGAATGCATTCGATGAACATCAATGGAGAATGCATGCATAAGCTAAGTGCAGTGAACTATCTAATGACCGCTACCTCTCTAAGACGACCACGTCTTAAAAAAAATTATAACTCAAAAATTATAATAAAACTTCAGCTCCCCCTTGAAGACCCACTTTCACAGAAAACAAAATCTTCTGAAATCGTGGATAGTCATTTCAGAGAGGATTTGTGGTATCACATTTAAGATGCGTAAAAGTACAGTAAATAAATAGAAACGTAATTCTAATCTGTGAAGCATGATGAAATCGGAAAATTATATATTGAATAACCAGGAAAGTCGAAAGAGCGAATCATCGGAAAACACTGGATTCCAATAGCAAAATATTTAATTGACTATAGAAAAGCATGCGACGGCTCTTTAAGGGAAAGCAGTTTCATAGGAAGAAGGTAAAGGATGATAAACTGATTCATAAATTATGCTGTTGAAATGTGCGTCGTCAGGACAGCTAAATATTAAAAAATGGCCATAAAGCCTTTTGTTGAATTTGTATCTTTTATGACAGCGTATAAACTCTACTTGTATTCTGTTTTCGGTATTATTGATTAAAATAGGTTATTTATTGCAGCAGAGGTCAAGAAGGTTACCTGTAACACAAAGAGTGTTTTCATGGCGGACTTTCTAAAGGGAACCTACTGGTTCATGTTATATTTGGCGAATAACATGAAAAACCCACGGAGTCTATTCTTTCGACCAGTGGAAACCTCACCCGAGGCAAATTATGCTATAGTTGTTGTTGAAGGCCATAGATCTAACAGATAAACAATTATGTTTAAAATGAAACAAAAAAAAAATTAGCCTTACTTTGTCGTAGATTTTGAATAACACTCTATCGATTTCAAAACCGATCGGCACGTGTCTTCCTTCTTCAGGTGAAAAATAATTTGCAAAAATTTTCAGCTGTTGAAAAAGAGGCCCATCAATATAGATTTTTTTTTTTTTTTTTTTTAGTTCTATTCAAAATCCAAACTATGGTTGTTTCTTTTACCTAATTTTAAATTTAAATTTTACAGTGGCATGCTTCTCTTCCAGTTTGAAGTCGGCAAATTTTAATCTGTCGTAGTTAATTTGTAGAGACTTTTAGGTTTCCTGGAGCGGAACCTTGAAAAATCAACTATGACATTGTTAGAAACCGAATCACTGATTTCTCAACTGCTATAGTCTGTTGCATTATAATAGGCATTTCAAAGCCATTTCTTCTCCTTCCCCCCCCCCAAAAAAAAGGTGACTTATAGTAAGGACTGCGGAAGGAAAAACGTCGTATCTTCTAATTTGCTAAACTCTCTAATTTTCTCTGTGGAGTGATGGCGACACACATTAAGAACGTAAATGAGGGGAGGACCACTACGACCTTGAAGGGCCTATTTAAGAGAAACAGATGTACAACGAGAAGTACAAATCACCGCATAATCTGCGTGTAAGGCTTAAAAATTTTTTGTCACTTGAAATTTCACGTACCGTTATTTACTTTTCTCTAAATAAAATATGTTTAGTAAATATAATAATACGCTTTATTTTTTATGAAATCATAAGCAACCCCCTCCTTTTCTCTCTCTCTCTCTCTCTCTTTTTTTTAAATTAAAGAGCTGTGCTTTATTAATTATTTTAAATGTTGTCTACCTCAGAAGAAACATTAAATTGTCGTTAAACGTTAAAATTTTAGGCGGGTCTAATACAAAATGGAAAAATTGCGTTATAGGACTAGCAATGCGATTTGTACTGCTAGAAATTATTTCAATGCTTTACGAAAAACTAGCTACACATTTTTAAAACTTATACAGCGGGAAGGGTAAAACATATTTTTGAAACTTGCACTGTTTAAAGTAAAAAAAAAAAAAAAAAAAAAAAAAAAAAAAAATCAAGTAAATATATAAAAAAATGATTTATGAAATTTAATGATATATATGTATTTCGCAAAGAAAAGTGGAAAAGTAAACCAAAGAACGTAAATACCGGTAACAAATCGAATGCAGTGATGTAATTACTCTTCAACATCTGTTCTTTAAAATTAATGAATAAGGTAATATTAAACTGAGTATAAAAACAAATTATAAATTAGAAAGCCCCTGAAAGCGCCTTGTTTTTTTATTTGCTAATGCATGAAATTTAACAAGTTCTTCAATTCAGAACCATTATTCATCGGAGAATTTCCTGTCTTTTATATTTCCCATTAACACGCGTCTGACGGATACCTCATTTCACAGGGAAAAGCAACAATTGTCCCGCAGGATAACAAAAATGAGAACCAGCAGCGGCATTACGTCGTCACGGATGGGAAAAAACCTGGTTGCCATGGCAATATCCGACGCCTAGAAACTTGATGAAGGGCAAGGTCCCTGTGGTCGACTAAACAATCGGTCGAAACGGGTGTAAATCCAGAGGCCCGCCTACTGGAACTGGAATAGAATGAGATTCAAAACTTTGGCAGGATTGTTCCCAGAGTTTTTCATTTCGGTAGTTGACGTTTGGCAGCGGTTAGATGAGCGCGCGCGCGCGCTATGGTTTATTCGGAAATGGTGTATATATGTTATTGGTTTGGCGTTCTTATTTTTTATATTTACTTTGCATTCAGAAGTGTCGATTAGAAAACAAATTTGAAGGTAATACAACAGAATTGTACGCCATAAATGACTGGATGACTTCTTGAATTGTGTTGACTGATATTGCCGTATTTGTATTGGATGTATTGCAATCTTCATAAGCTGTGGTAAAAGTGTGCTGTGGAATTTATTCACTTCTTCATCGAAACTCAGATTAAATACGGTTTTTAAATCTTATCTTTTACAATTGGTGGCTTAAGTTAGCACAGTTCACTTTGGATACCTACATGTGAAGTATTTTCGAAACTTCAAATCCAAAGGAAGTAGTAAATGCTTTTGTGTGTTCAATATTTGTACAAATAATATGCGTTTTTTATAACTACTTCTACTTCAATCAAAGAAAACTTTAAAATGTTTTCAAGTTAAGTGCTTTCTTCAATAGTCAAAATCATTGCAATTCCGAGCCTTTGTAATTTATTCCCTGAAAAAGTTCTTCACCGCTGATATCTACTGATTAGGGCCAAATATATTTTTTATAAAGATATGCTATATATATCGGTTTAAAATACTCTGAGAAACAATTTTGCCTATTATTAGGTCACTTTACAGATGGCTGAATGCAAATATTTTTTTATAATGGTATGCTCAAGAGAAGATTTCTGGGTAGAATACAGTTGCACGTATTGATTCTTTAAATGCCATTTTTAGACAGTAATTTAGAGCAGAAACTGAACTGTGTGTTTTCTCATTGGTATTGATCATAATCATGGCAGTGGGTAGGGCTACTCACTCGCATAAGTGATGGACGTGTTCTGTGTGGAGAAATTAATGACGACTTGTTCCCACTTCCTGTTTTCGGATATATTTAGCACGTTGTGAGCTGACACGCCTTTCAAGATCGGAGTTCAAAATTGTGGGTTCACTCAGTAACTAAATACATGATTCATCGAGCAGTGTTTTGCACACTGAAATTTTACAGCCTTTATACATCTTCAGTAGATTTGCTGTTTTCACAACTGGAAGTGAAGTGAATTAATTATTTATGTTTAGGCAATCGAGTTTGAGAGAACTGGTGATGATTTTTTAATACCGTTGGCATAGTAATAGCTATTTTTTTTTTTTTTTTTTTTTTTTACGATAGTATTTAAAGAATTTATTTGAAGCATTGTTGTGAAAAGTCTCTGAAGATTTTCATAATTTTGCTAATTCTGTGATTTACCCATGCTGTGAAATTGAATTTCAGATGTGTTAAAAATTGTTCGCGAAGTATCTTATTCCGTTTCGCAGCTAAATTAAGCTAATATATTGAACTTTTTATACAGAGTTCAATATTACTTTAATTAGAAATATATATTTTAAATAAAGAGATTATTTTAGCTAAATCTTATTATGGGTAAATTATAAAAATCGAAATGTTGACAAGTTTTAAAATACATAGCCTATTTTTTTATTATATATTCGTACGTTAAGAATATTATGAGTATTATCTACGTCTGCAAATTTTATAACGGTAGGAAATTAAATTTTGTATATAATTATATTTATATATATTTATTTCAAATTTTGTATTGGTATTTAAGTATAAATTAATTTTAGCTTTTATTAATCAAAACTTATTATCATTGAGATTGTTAAATCATTGCTTATGATAATGGTGAGAATATATTTGATACGTTATTATAATTTACGGGATAACTTTACAAAGTTTGTAACAGAATTATGAACAAAATAAATGTTAGTTAGTATGTTTTGGTTTGAAAAGATATACATCTTTCAATGCCTGTTTGTGCGCTGTCGTTTCTCATCCATAAGAATCTAGTGAGATAATAATAAAATTTGTAAATTTTAGTTTACGACAGCAGATAAAAGTTCACAGGTTAGGAATAAATGTTACTTCTATTTAGAGAATAAAATTCTGATAAAACTGATATCTTCGAATTTCAAGAAGACTATGTATGGCTACATGCAAAGGTCATCATGCTTGACGGAAACGATGATTAAAGAAGAGTGTGGTGAATCTGTGTGAGGATTTAGTGTTCCTTTTTTTTTTCCTCGTGCCTTTTCTGAAACCAATCTTTTCAACAGTGAAGTTTCCTCATTATTTCCCATTAAAAAAGGGTCCGGTTAACGCTTTCGTTTGTCCTTTTGTTTTTGGAGGCGTGTGGTGTCGAGTGTCAAGTTGCTTGATAGGAAGATGGGACTCCTTCTCCTCCGCGTGAAGTGACCTCGTTCCAGGAACTTCCACATGCACACACAAACGCCAAGAGGATTCCTCGCTGTGAGTCGAAAGACACGCGGTTCCGTCTCAGTGCCGTACGCACACCCCTCAAACGAGTCCAAAGTTTCCTGACTCAGCAGCGATATTGCCTTATGACCATGAAGAGTTTTTATGATTCACCATAAAATATTTGTTCGTGCCTGTGTTGTCAAGCGTTGTTAATAGGAAAAATAATTTTCAGCGTTTTTGGAGTGAATAATTGTCTTTTGGGTACAAATGGTTCGTGCTGTGTGCGGATTATTTTGAAAGTTGTGTGTTTAATTGCTTGCGCTAGCACAATATTTTCCTTTTAAAAATTCAGCTTCATTTAAATTGCAGTCTTATGCCAGAAAATTATTTAAAATGTTTTAGTGTTCCTGTGCAGTTAGTTCAATGTGCATCAGTGTCGTGAGAATATCATTTGTATTAGTGATTCTGATTTCAGCTAGCTGTGCATTTATAATTGCAATGAACATTTTCATGAAAAGACTACCATAAAAGGAGCTGAAGTATTCAGTTATCCAGGAGAGAGTAGCATGTAATTTAAATACAAACACTGGGTTTAATCTCAATAAAAGAAATCCAGTGAAGGAATTTAAAAGGAAATGTTTCACGCATTCATTTTCAAAGCTCATTTTCAAAATCAAGTGTGTTTATGAACGAAAAATTATAAAAAAATGATCCATTGTATACGTACAGTGAAAGCTATAATATCGCAAAATATTTTTGCTATTCTAGAAGGCATTTTAGGAGAAAATTATTATTATTATTATTTTTTTTTTATTTTTTTTTTTTTTTTTTGCATAATTGATGTCATTTCTCGTCATCTACTTAAATTATTATTCAGTTTTCATTGCATTTATGAATAACAGTGCTGCATTAGAAATCCATTAAACTGAATATGTGTGTGTATATCAGACTGTTGCAATATTATTAACGGAAATCGTCCATTGCCAATTTATGAAACCCTTGTTGTGGAAAACTACCGAGCTGTGAAAATTGCACGTGACGAATATTCACCTACTATTGCGTGCTGTGTGTTTGACGGATTGATATATCAATTCTTTTCGGCTACTTTAGACGACTCGAACGTGCTTACCATCCGAGCACCTGCTGCGGGGGACTTCTTAATGATACCGGTGGAAAGAAATCTGCATGCAGAATTACTCAGTCTCTGTAAACAGCTGTTAAGAGGACTTCGAACTTGCAGTTGATGCTTCTGGATTCGTATTTAAAAGTTTCGCTTCAGCTGTTTCAGAAATCTCAACAAATTCTCCAAATACGCCCAGAATAACTGCTCACGTTTCTTCATTTATTTCCACTAGTGCTTCTGCATAGCTGGATGCGTTCTATAACAATCTGAACCTCAGTTCCGATTCATATCATTAACTCAAGATAACATATTGATTATCAAGACTGCCTTAAGAAAGCTTCCTGAAAGAATCCTAAACAAGAATAACTGCGACCAATGCAATGAGCTGATAATCAGATACCCATTGCGTCTGTGATTTATCAGTTATCATCGGCATTCCTGATTTCTAAGTTGTATCAGAGTAATACAGCGCGGACAGCAGAAACAACTTCGCAGATGGCGGATTTATGTGTTTATTCTCCGGATCACAGTGACCCATGTCCTGCGGGGGATAAGTAACACAGCGGCCGAGCAATTTGGACGTAACGGCCCCGCTGAGGTCATTCCGGTATGGGGTCGGACAGGTTATACAGAGAAGTTATCTGCAAGCTGAAGGTAAGTTTATTTCTACTCTGTATGTCATTTTTCACCTGTAACAGGGTCAAGGGCGGACGGAATGGGAAAAAAAATATTGAAAAGGTTGCGACTTAATCAGCTTTCTAATTTATTGTTATTATATGATTGTTACAGAATTATTCATGAATAAGTGTTATCTTTATATAATCAATGTATAAATATAGCGAAACTTCTGGAGACGAGTACCTTCCTAAGAATGGCCAGTATTTCAGAGAAAACATTACAGTAGTTGTTTATAAAGCGATTACTTTTATAGATAACTAACATAATCGTAATCGTGTGTAGCCGTTTTAGGCAGATTTCACTATAGCGCAAAAGGTGTTAGTCCAGCAGTGCCATTAATTTCGTTTTGGCATTTTGTGTTGAAAACTTTAAATGTCGGTTCACTTTTCAAATTGTTGCCATCAAATATTATCTGCCTGAGTTAATAGAATCTGCGTTTTGGTCGAAATGTAAAAACTGAGTTTTCAGTTTTTTATTTATTTGTTTTTTAAGGAAGGCAATGAAACTTGAAATAGCACATGTGCCATACTTTTTCTCAATTTTACGAATTTATGAGAAAATTCCTTTATTTACACAATATGTTTTGTTTCTGTATTATTGTTTTTATTCGTTGTGTATTTTAAACGAAGCTTTTGCTACATTCTTGAGTAAGATTTTAATGCTTCTTTTTTGATTTGGCATTTATATAAATTAATTGTAGAAAATTTATTATTTACTGAAGCTACAAAAATAGTTCTTTGGAAAATATTCTAACTTATATAAATTAATTGTAGAAAATTTATTATTTACTGAAGCTATAAAAATAGTTCTTTGGAAAATATTCTAACTTAGCTTTATTGGTAAATCATCCTTCGATTTGTAAACACTTTTTTCTTGTCTAAGATGGGAGGCTGATACTTTGTTGAGTGGCATTTTCTTTCTTTGGTTTGCCACCAAATGAAACACTTTATGTATAGCAACAAAATGTATAATTATTAAAGTTCTCATAATTTAATTAAACTGTAGATTTACAAACTTGCATATTCGAATCTTCTTAGAATTTATTCGATACTCTGTTGAGTTTTCTATTGCATCAAAACATTTTTGGCACTTTCGTCTAATTACTCTTCTAAAATACCATTAGAATAACTTTTAAGACATAGTCTACGTATTACTACGTACATTACATTATTGTGTGTCAATGCTCAAAAGCAATTTTCAAAATTTTAATTATTATTCCTAATTATATTTTGAAAAATTATAATTGTAGAATTTATGTTTAACAGCTGGTAACCTGTTTTTTAAAACTAA
Organism: Stegodyphus dumicola; assembly: GCF_044657685.1. Lineage (NCBI taxonomy): Eukaryota > Metazoa > Arthropoda > Arachnida > Araneae > Eresidae > Stegodyphus > Stegodyphus dumicola. The sequence goes on along the minus strand of NC_140768.1, from coordinate 80,095,843 downwards.
AGTCAACATCGAATTGGTAATTTGAATCGGTAAAGGTTTACCTATCATTCACTGAAGATAATGTATACACAAAATTACTTTAGTTCGTTTACTTTGTTCGTCGACTGACACATTGATTAAGTTCGAAACAGCTGTGATGAGAGAAGTTGGAGTATGCAAAATAGGAGCCAAAATTTAAGCAAATGCATCATGAAAGTAGATAGGCATCGCATAGATTGAAATAGGCGCCGTGCAGGCTTTTGCTTCCTACGCCGGTTTTTTGATACGTAAGCCAATCACGTATATTAAAAAAATTCATGTGCCGCAAACATCGCCCACTGGAAAACGGAAAGCAGAGACCTTTTAAAAGAAATTGCTCATGACTTAAAAACAATGTAGCCTCAATTTAAATCTGTTTTATTATGAACGTTGTTGGAATTTCAGTGGGATCTCCATTAAAGGTATTAAAGGAAACATATGATTATGAATATTGTTTCTCATTTTTGATTTCGATTTCCTTTAAGAATGCGAAATGCTTCTTAGGTAATCTTATTTTTATCTGATGTAGTAAATTTCTCTAAGGACTTCAACGAAACCAGACCTAAGACCAGATAAACATCGCTGGCTAATCCTAGCAGCGTACAAAATGTCATTTATACGTTGTAAATCAGGTAAAAATGTATGTATCTGTGTTGTACAAGTATTATTAAACATTTATTAATTCAGGTTAATGTAAATTTAAAAGACTAACGAAAGTAATTCGTAAATTAAAGGACAATGGGTAAAAAAATGACACAGATGGCAACTGAAGCTGTGAGGGCTTAAAAACTGAGATTAGCAGTGCTCTTATTTTACTTTACTTCCCGCACGAAGTAATACGTTACTTCTATGTATAAAGTGCGCTACACATTTTCCATTGGATTGGTAAAGGAAATTTGATTTGTGGAGAAAAGTCTTGAAAAATATGCCCGATTACAGAGGATAAAAGGGAATCTACTACCACATTCTAGATTGAAACTGTTATGTCACAGAAAATTACTTATAATTAAATATATATATATATAACTGTGGCAGGAGTTTGATTGATGACTTTACGCATAAGGTGAAAATCTGATAGTCAAACTGAACAAGCCAAACCGACTGTAAGCGTCTTAAACACTAAAATTTTAAAATTTACGTGAGTGCTGAAAATTAATACGAACTCATTTTGACTATTTTCTCACCTATATATTGCATGGTGATTATTGGAGAAAATAGCGAATCAGCACTTACTACGTACCTACTAATGGCCGAGTGGATAAGATCGTTAAACACTAGCAATAGTTCGAATCTCCTTGAGCGAGTTGGCTGTAAGTGGTTTTCCCCATGTATAGCTAGAATATGAGCCAGGTTTCCAAAGAAAGTCATCAATGAAAACATTTTTCCTATTGACCATTTCGTCGTGTGTTTTGCCTTGATCGGTTAAACAACAGCAACTTAAAAGAACAGTTGAGTTGTTTTAAGGGGTTAAGTAACTCTTGAGTAGCGATATTTTAGTCTTAAATCGGATTTTTCCAATGATGATACTTATCACTGGAAATTTCACCATCATTATTAAAATAGCGTAGATTGAAGTATTATCAACTCATTCATTCTCTTTTAATAAAGAACAATCTCTTTTTAACCAGCTACGACGGGACCTTGTCGATTCCATATAAGGGATTTTCCCGGATAATTGAATATATATTTGTAGAACTCACCATCTCATTCTTTTTATACCATCTGTAAAAACTGCAGCTTGCGAAGTCCGTTGATGTATTTTTTTTTTTTTTTAAATCTTTCAGCCACAGTTAAATAAGCAATATAAAAAAAAAAAAACCTACAGATGTTTAAAATTTTCATTTTAAATGACACATGGAAAAGATTTTATATTTCAGGAAAATAAAATTAAAGAATGTTATACTACTATATAATAATATAACTACATGGAAGTTACAAACTTCTTTGTATGGTAACATATAACTTCGAATAAAAGTTCCCTGTTTAATAAAGCTTCATAACATCATGCACTAACAGAGTTGGACATTTCTCGGCAAATCTTAAGAAAAATCTACGACTCTTCTTCAGCTTCTTTCAACATAACTTTCTTACTGTACTTATCTTCTTGTTCTTTCCATCTTCATATTTCCTCTTCTCCTCGTCATCTTTGTCCTTTTTCAGTCATGTCCGATTATTCCATGCTAGATTATTTTGTATTTAGAGAGAATGTATTGGGAACAGAACCGTCTACTTTCACCCTAATCTGCACCTTTTCTTCACTAATATCAACCTTCACCGAACATGTGAGAAGACTAAATCAAAGATATCGGCTACGGTCACAGGACGTGTTTTAACTTTAACATCAAGAGAATCTTCGCCATTCCATTCGTCAATCACAGAAGATGATCAAAGGCACAGTATACATCAACAGCCGCTTAAAGTAATATTCTTTATGTTACTTTATCCGGTTTGCAAGCAAGAGAAAAAGTAAAAATATGGCGTCTCACAATATGGATTGCTTTTGAAAAATCATAGAACCTTCAAAGTTCATCCGTCGACGCACAAAAGGGAATCGATAGTTCATCTTTGTGTTATAGTTAATTTCTTGGTTCATCTTTGTGTTATAGTGATAAGTTGGATAGGGCTTATCACGTCGATAGGCAGAAACATAACAAATATTTCCCACGTTTAAATTTTCAGATTGTTAGCTCATTACATATTTTTTGTATCTCACAGGCCTAAATTTGAGATATAAATTTAGATCTTCAAAAACTTTATTTTGATACTGCCAGTTACCTGTTTTACGAGAGGTTTTACTGTACATATTATCCCCTTAAAGTAATTATTGCAGTTTAGATATTACCTGTGATGCTGTCGATGAAGGAAATGTGTCGACCCAAAACACACAAGATGCACCAGACAAGAAGGGTTGAATATATTTAGACCACAGCATGTGAAGTCCCTGAATCGCTTCTGCCCCGGATTCCTAGAGTGACGAAATCCCAGGAAACCGCGCATCCGTAGAGTTATTTGTTGTTTTGGCGTGCATTCACCGCGCGCATTCGAATAAACACAAGAAATCGAGACACAAAAGGGATCAAACGCCAATGTACGGCGGGCGTCCTGCCAAATGCAATGCGAAGGGATTTTCTTTCTCATTGTTCCGTCATTCGGAACTTGCTTTTCTTTTTTCGCACCAACAATAGAGGTTTTGATCACAAATCTAAGGGAAATGTGGTCTTTAGATTTATGGTATTACTTTTCGAGAAGGTTTTGGGCGTGCTATCCGCAACTTTTTGGAAGGTGTTTCTCCTATGACCTGGGTATTGCACTCTTATGCGTTGACTTTTGATTTTCTGTTCTGATGGCGAAAGTATATTGCACTGAGATCAAATGGGTATTTACTGATATTAGATGGATTCTGTGATTTTTAATCATTATCTTTGAATCTAATTATTATCCCCATTTTCGTGGTCTGTAAGAAAGTAATATTAGAAGAGAAACAATCCAATTAGGCCTACATTATTACATTTTTGTAAAATTTACGAATCCGTTTGATGCTATTCCATGATTTTCGCTTTCTCATGCAATTCAAAATGACGATTATTATTATTTTTTTTAATCTGTATGCTATTTTTCAGTTTATCTAAATTTCATTGGGTGATAATTAAGTTATTTCATTAATCTTAATAATTTAATAACTTAACGAAAGTTTTAGGTATGTAATATATATGAATAAAAATGTTTCATATACTAGATGATGGTTTATTAACCATGTAATATTTTTCACGCTTTTCTAGGCATTAATATTATTGAGAAATGCCTAGCTGCGGTGAGGTAGCTTTCTCGAAAAGCGGGACTAGGGTTGTCAGATTTGGTGCGAAATTTCCCGTATGGTGATATTTGGCGACAAAACTGGCGATATTCCATACATGAGGCAAAAACATTCTAGAATGCATGCTCAGCGGTTTTCTCGGGAATATTCTCGAAGGTAGGTTAAATCTATATATACCCTGCCTGTACCCTAAAAATGTAGTACTAATGATTTGAGTTGATTTGAGTAGTACTAAAAAATTATTTGAGATTAGCTTGAGAGAGCGATCGACCGAGTCTGGAGCTGTACTTCAGTGCTTTGTCATGAAGCTGTCTTCACCGTTCTGGCTGTGTTGCTGATAGTTTCAGCGTATTTGTCGTAGTTTTTCGACGACTATTAACGTGTCTTTGGAATTGTTCCGTGTAAAAGTGCATACAGGCGATTAAATTGTGTTTTGATTCTTCATCAGGTGTTACCATCAATTACTCAAAATCCACGAACCCATAAAACGCAAAAATAATAAATAAAGTTCTAACTCAAATTGACATTATGTATAGAAAAACTGTGACCTTTCGTATGAAACTCGCACGAATCATTTTTCTTCAGAAAACAAAAACAATATGCATCATCGTTATCATTTTAAACATTTTCATAGTCATTAAATCTATAATTTGAGCGAATTTTTGTCTATTCGTAAATCCAAACAACTTTCGATTTACATAGGTAAGTGATCGCATTTCGTTTGAAACCGCGTCATTCGAAGTTAAGAAAAAATTTTCCGTGTTGGTAACTTTCATGCTTTTGAAGTCCGTTTTTCTCAAGATTACGTCATTATTAAACATTTTTATACTTTTACTAAATATTTGATTGATGAAATTTTAGTATTTGGTATTTAGTTACAAAAACTGGATATTGGGTTCGAAGAACGATGATTCACAAAAGTATTTCTAAAAATCTATTATTATCGGATAACGTGAGTATAGGTGTAAAAAACTATAAATAGCAAGATTTTTCATTTTTTTAATTTTACCGAACCAATGTAAAGTGTATGACTTCTAAATGAATATTTGTTCGACGTGTTATTTTAACCTAAATCAATGGAAACTCATTACATGTAAAAAACCATCAAACCTAAACAGTTATTAAAACATACATGCACGCCATAGATATGTGTGCTTAATTCTGGCACTCTTCTCATTTCTTCTAAATAGGCAAAATATACTTTTACCTTCTCCATCATTATTAAAATTTCACATCATTTCACACTCTAGATTCTCACATAATAGTCTTTATTTATTCTGTATTTTCGCATTCTGGTATCTGATGAATATTGAAACCCTGTGCAATTCAAATGCAGTAGTGCAGTTTATCGGACTCCAGATATCTCGAATTTTAATTATCTGGATTGCTTTTGATTCTTTCTAAACAAAGAAAAATGAAGATTGGTTTCAGTTTATTCCCGTATTCGTAATATTTACATTTATTGTTTTTCTTTGATGTAAATGACGTCTTTTTAAAGCTACATCAATTTATTTGAAGCAGTACTCGCAAAAATTTAATGTTTATTATGTTGTTAATGTTTTATATTTTATTATACTTTAGTTCAGTAAAAAAGATAATACCGTAGTTTAACTTGCGACCAAATAAGTTACACGCGTAATTTTACGCAGACGAAAAATATGTATTTTTCTAAAATTCAAATATAATAAAAATAAAATGATTATGAATTATCTCGTACCTATATGCATAGTTTCATTGATTTATTATTTTACTTGAAAATGGTGCGTTTTGGATGTGCTAAAGCCGTATCTTTCTTAGTTTCCGAATTCGGATGGAAATTTGCTTTTATAAAACCAGTAACGCAGCAACCTTTCATTTATCTCATTTGTTTCTATGTTATTTAGAACATAAAATACAGTTGTTGTAATATTACTTATGGTAGTCATCCTCTTTGCAGACTTATATTTATAGAGTCTTTCTCTCTTGTTCCACATAAACTAGAATAGACCCTATAATGACCTGGCGAATTCTCGCACAGGCGTGAATAAAACTACTGACTCAGACGAAGGATAAAAATAACCCTTCATTAAATCAAAATTAGTTAACAGAAAGGCACGGTCTTCGTGCGTTACAAAAACACCGTTAACGTGCGGTGGAAACTAAACGTATAATATAATGTAAGTCAAGCCTGAAATAAATAGTGCAAAATAGCACTTAAGTTACGCCTAAGAGGTAGACTCGCAAGAACCTAACCGGCGTGAGGCTAAATCTGATTAGGCCAACAGGCTTACTAGCGTAACAGCGAAATAACAACGAAACGTGCGCGAATGGCTAGCAAAACACGCTCTGAAAAAACTCAGATATTCACCCGTTTAAGTATGCACATTACTTAACTTTAAATTTACATCCTGGCGAAAGAATGTGAGGGGAAGTTCAGAAGTCTAGAATAGGACCAAACTTAAAATAAATTTGTTACGCAAAATAAGGAAAACCCTACATATTCACTAAACAGATTATTTAGGTGGCTATTTCTTTAATTTTTTTTTCTTATATTGTATTCTGTAGGAATTTTTATAAACAAATAATCATTTCTGTAAGCCTTTAAATTATAATCGAAAAAAATAAACAGTAAATTTGAAAATTTGAAAAATGAATCTGTTTTCCTTTATTATTTTTCTCTTTCGGAATGAAATCGCTGACTGCTCTTTATTCTAAACGGGGCACCTGCTGGTTGTCACATGGCGATGGTTTCGCTGTAGTTACTTGGTCAGAGGCAATTAGCCACTTTTATTCAGAAATTTTCTAAAAATTTTGTGATTTTGCTAATTGTCTTTATTATTATTGTTAGCTTAGCGAAACTAGTCTATGCGTGAAATCATTCGACTCAAAGTAGCACTTTTCCTTTTCATATTTGCCAAAGGTATTTAATGCCTGTATAGAAGCTTTGGGTATGAAATTTCATCTTTGTCAGTTTTGTGTGCTTTTTCCAATTCTGAAAACTGTTATTCACTGTTGAGTTTTAATTTTGCCTATGTAAAGGCTATATATGTGGAATGTCTTCCAGTGAGTATCAATTTGAGTGTCTTTCTGTGATCCTTAACAAAATGAAAATGAAACATTTTAGATTTTAAGCAAAGTATTCCTATTTGAACGCTTGTGTTTATATGCTAGGCTACTATGAATTCTTATGCATTGGATCCAAAAAATGCACATTTAATATTAGCAATAAAGCGTGTAGTTCTAAATTAAAATCTTGCTGTGAAGCTGACTCAGTCTAACGGTCTGGATTCTGCTAGATATTGTCTTTTGAACCATTAAACACGTACAGTGAAAAGAATGGATATCTTTTATAATGTTCATTATGGTTTATTAAGCTAAAAAATAAAATAAAATGATAACAAAAAATGAGAATTATTAAGTTGTTAAAGTGAATAATCAAGTTATTATTATTTCTTAACCAAAAAAATTAACCCTTCATATTTTGCGGATGTATGAAATAATAGCTAGAAAAGCAAGACCGTTAATAATGAGCATTATTTCAGCCAGTGTGGAATTATTAATTTGTTTACCTTCCAGTGGCGAGCAATAGCTGTTTATAGGCGTTGGCTGCTACTAAGGCCAGAAGCGATGCTTTCTTTATGATGGAGGCACCTAATAGGTGGGTCAACGTTGCCTACTCTGAAGGTATGGACAAATTACATCCACGCCTTCTCCGGGATTCGAACCCGGGCCCATTGGTACGCTAGTCAGAGTCACTAACCACTTTCTTGTCTGAGCGGCGAATTATTAATTATGTAAGCGAGTAAATCTGCATTCGTTTCGGGTTCCAGCAGTGGCGTCGCGGTTAAAACTGCTGAATTGTGATTAACTCGTTCGCCTGAATTCGAATCCAGACAAACGAATTGGCTGCACGGATGGTTTTCCGCTTGCCTGGGGTGATGTATGTAAAGTGATAATAGAATTTCCATATTAGGAAATCCTCCATGAAATTATGTCATATTTCTCCATGGAAGTCGTCGTTAATCTCGTATTTCTCCCTTTAAGCTCTTGTGTACTTCGTCGTTACCAGATAACCTAACGTGCAGGTATTCCGTTATCGAGTTTTGACGAGTAATACGCGTTGAAAAGTAATATAAATCAGTGAATTCTTTCTCTAATATCTCTGTAATAGCCTTTGCGTATGACAGCATGTAGTAATATATGTTTTGTGTTCCAACTTGTGGAAGTGCAGTAAAACCTTTCTTTAATCGAACTAATTGTGGTGGAGCCATCAGATAATCCACAGAAATTTTGACATTTGCAGTGTAATTTCGTAAAAAATATTAAAAAATGCATTACATTATCTTCCTCGAATTTCATTAGAGATGTATTTCTCATTCATTCAAGTCAGTTCTCCCTTCGCGGTAAGGAAAAAATGCATATTAAAAACTCAAAGCATCTTCATTAAAAATTGTGAAATATAGAAAATCCCGAAACACTAAATGCAGTTAAAAACAGTTAAAGAATTTTTTCAATTATTAAAATTATGGTTTCTGTGCGAAAACAAGCAATTCGACCAGCGGGCAAGAAGACAAAATTTTCAGTTAACAAAAGTGAAAGTTATTTTTCTGATACCACTGGGTGAAAAGACACAGAAGTTGGTGCACCACCTGACTTAATTCACTATTATACTAAGAGTTTCAAATGTAAACAAATGGCGGTTCGTTAAGCTTAACTCGCCACTCAAACTTTTAAATGGTTTATAATTCTATAATTATTACATGCATATTGACTAAAGGCATAAAAACCTTAATCAGATAAAAAAAAAACACATAATCACTTTTAAAGCAAAAAAATGCACAATTTACTAACATATAAGAATAAAAGTACTAAGCTCACAGAACTAAGTAACAGAGTGGGAATATATATATGATTGGTGTAGCCGATTGCAATGAAAAAAGGAGGGGCACAACTACACGTTATAGCAGTTCCATATTCAAAATTTCAACGTTTTACAGGTACTCGTTCTTGAGAATGCGAGATACCTACATAGGTACTTACGTACGTCAAGGAAAAAAATCTGTTCTGAATCCATTTTACAATCCATTTGGGCAAAAACAGTCTTCTTTGTACAGACAGTATTCTGTCTGTACATACAGATGTCATGTAAAATCATCGTTCAAATGGATTCGAAAGCGGGTGAAATATGATACTTGAATTTTTTTTGCGATTACAGTACTTTCTTTTTCGTAGAAGGAATTAAAAACATGCATTACCATACAATGCTTTTACGTCATTTTGAGATAGAATAAATGTTCTTTTGAGTTGCTTTCTAGCAACACTTTTTGTTACCGTTTGACGAGCACTGTACAAAAATAACCATTTTCGTTATTAATATTTAGAAGTTTTGTATTTTTATGGAATGCTTTGAGATCGCTTAAAAAATGAGGGCCAGTGGTAAAATATGAAAGTCACGTATTAATTTGTTTTGAGGTACGAGATATATAAAATAAGAGACATCTTTAATTAATTATAAACGTTAAAAAAACCTACAATTTGTATGTGTTATATATTTAAATCTGCTTTTGAGAAGTAACGTTAATTAAATTTAAAAGATGAAGTTCTTTTGCTTTGCCAAATGGCAGCACTTTGAGAATTGGCTAGTTGCGAGATCTCGTGGAAGATACAGATCTTGTATTTCGCGCAATGGAAAAAAAAAAAAAGCATTGTTACGTAGATAATAAATGGAAGATTGCGTAATGCAACTTCACGTTCTAAAAATTTTTGAAAGGCTGCGTTGAAAACAGACCCTTACTCAAGAAGAGAAGTGACAGATCTTTACCAGTTTGCTTTCTCCTATTGTCTTGGGTAATATTCGTGGTGTGCAATTAAGCAAAGTTTTACTACGTGCCATGAGGATTACCGGTGATGCTACGTTCTAAAACATAAAAAGTTTCATTATTTAAATTTTTAGTCTTATTTTATCATTTATCAGTAAATAAAAGTCTCTTCTCTTACAATTTTTACTGTTACATCTGGGTAATCACTTTCATTTTATATGGTGGTAGCTAGTGTGCTTAAAGTTGGCTTCAAGCACACTCGATTACAGTTATGATTAACGATCTCTTTCCATTTGGGAGAATATTCATCCTTGGCTCGCTAAGTTTCTTATCTTAATTTCGCTCTTGAAAGTCATATTTTTGTTATCCGTGGGCGGTATATGTCATAGTTTGAGATTTACTGGGCAGGAAAGATTGTGCAACACCTGTTCCGTTTAGTTGTTTTTAAGTAAGAAGTGTGTAGGCGATGTGTTCATAAAAAGAGTATTGGTTTTTCGAAGTAGCGTCATAAAACTGATCCTTCCCGTAATCTAATTAGCGGGGAAGATTACTTTAATGATCGAGTGGATAAGATTTAATCGAGTTTCAGCTAAGAATTATTAGTTTGTGTGAGCGAGAAAATGAGAAAAATGTATCGTCTCCTTTGTTTGTTTTGGCATCGATTTTATTACGTGAAAGAGGTGGTTCTCGCGTTATAGGTAAATTCAGTCATCTGTTACATTCTGAAAATACATACGTATCAAAAATTTAGTACAAGTTATTTAAAATATGGACGCTAGTAGGTTTATGTAAATAATCTTATTAGTTTTCAAATCTGAAAAATGAATGTTTTTATGAATGTCGTATTTCATTCTTGTCTTATTTGAACAGACTTAATGTTTAGGAAAATATATTTTTCAATGATTTAAGTTATTCTTATTGGAAGTTTTCTTGTACGTACATTCTAAAACAAAATTTCACAGGCAATGTAAGAAACAGCCTAAGAAAACGTAGCACTTATCAAATAGAGTCGATATTATTCTTTCTGAAATTTTTCTTCAAAAGATAGTTACTATTTAATGTTGATACATTTTTCTGGTATGTTTCTACAGTAATAGATTTTTCAACGTAAAAGTAAATTTTATTTTCAAGTCAAGTAAAGTGTTGATTGAGTCACAAAGAGTTATTGTATTTTATTCAAAATCGAAGAAGTAAGTCAACTTAGCTAGTTAATGACATCGAGATCAGAAATTCTAGAAATTGCTGACTGCGGTGTATATTTTTCTTAATGATGTGTTGTTCGTATTATTAAGCGAAATCTTATTCACTCGAACCAGGGCCCACCAGCAGCAGAGCTGTAAAATTGCTGAGCACTGATTGTTCCAACCTGGGTTCGAATCCACGCGAACGGGTTGGCTGCATGAGCGTTTTCCTTATGTGTAACGTTATACGGGCCAGTTTTCCTTTAAAAGTCCTTCACGTAGGCATCCCTTCCCTTAGGCAGATAATTTTAGTGTGCTTTGCCGTATTACTAAATCAAATCAAATCACTCGATCCAGGCAAAAACAGATGTTTCTGAGGCAGCTACTGCGTTAAGACTATTCTAAAATGTCAGCTTCTAACGCAGATTTCAAAGCGTAATTGTATTTAACGTAGAATTTTCAGCAAATATCATCAAAAGTATCTCCAATTTATTAAACTCTGTAGCTTCAAATCTAATTGAACTATCTATATGCGATAAAGATACATTTTACCCAAGAAATTTAATATGATTTAACACAGAATAGCAATTAAATACCTATTTGGCCTACCAATAGCTGAGTGATGAACACTGGTTGCTGGACCATTCCGGTGAACATACTGTTAATTGTAATTTGAAGATTAATAACATTTATAATGTATTGTTTGATTTATACGATCTGTCTGTATGATACGATTGAATTAGAATGTAATTTTCTCCTTCGAAGTTATTATCAGTTCGCAACATAATGGTAACTTAAAGGAAATCGTCTTTATGTAGTCTTTCCTTTTCTAGTCTAATTTTTGTGTGAGACGGAATTGTGCATTATATTTCTCAGTTACAGTTTGTTTTCACCATGTTAATCCAAATTTTTATTACCAAGAACAATTTAGCTAATTAATTCTGAGTTTTTATTTTTGCGTTTTCTTTTCGTAGGGCACCAAACGATCAGCTGTGACCTTTTAAAGCATCGACAAGATTAGTTGATAAGCAAGGTAAACAGAAGACATAAAGATTTGTTGTTCCATTTTGCGGTAATAATTAAAATGACGCAATTTTTAAACTATTCCCGAAAGTTTTCGACATCTTTTTATTTTTTGTCTCACTCCCACACTTTTAACATTGTCTGTTCCATAAATTAAGGGAGTTTCCCACAAAAACCGCACTTTTGTTGTCGAAAGAAAATCCATTTGTACGCCTGTGTTTTGGGTGTTGCAAGATAAATATTAGCTCGGGCGTCTGTGTCAAGACTGTTTCTTTTCAGCTTCTTGTTTTGTTTTACGTGTGGTTTTAGTTAGCAGGATAGTATGCTTTGTCTTTGAAATTAGTAATTTAGGAAGCATGATATGCCCGGTTTCAAGCAATGATCATTTAATCTTCCGAAATAGAATAATATTTTTGTATTACACGCCGCAAAACCACTGCATTAATTAGCATATTATGACGTGTTGCACTGAATTTTAGTTAGTAAGTTACTATTCATCTAGATCAGCCGTTCTCAACCTTTTGACTAACGGGTACCATCTAAAATAAATTGAAAAACTTTAGTACCACCATTACATTTTACAATGATTATTTTTCAATTTCTCAATAAAAATATTTTAAAAAATATTCTGCCATTTGCACAGCTTATTGGCTATTTGTATTAAATATGCGTGCATAAAAATATTAGATTGAAAATTGGTTACCATTTTAATTATCAAAATTTAAGTTATAATACTTTAATTCTGAAATTTAATGTGAAATTTGGGTCTTTCTTTAAGGGAAATAAATTTCTTTATGTCTACGTTTATTTCACTCACTTTTAATCGTAAATTAGTACCCAATTTTTCTTCTGTATTTATTTTTCAAATATAATATGAAAGAGAATCCTTGTTTACACAGATAGTTTGTGCAAAAAGGCGATAAAAATTTAATAGCTTTATTTGGAATGCCTTTAAATTCTTTTTTTTTTTTTTTTTTTTCGGTTCAGACAAAATTTAACAACTGTGTTATTTTTGAAATCTTCAATCACAGTTCCTTCGATCACAGGAAATTTGTATGAATTGTTGTTTTTCTTCTCCAGATTTTTGAATTTAATAGTTAAAAATACTTTGTTTCTTTGCATACCACATATTTTTCTCTTGCGTACCGCCGGTTGAGAATCGCTGGTCTAGATCTTCTTTAATGTCTGCAGTTGACAGAGTTTAAAATGCTGTATAGTCTGAGGTTCTGATTTTTCTGCCATAAATTTATTAATACATTTGTAAATAGTGCATAGCCAAAACATCCAATTCATAGCAGAAATGATTATTATTGCTGTATTGTTGGTTTCGTTCATGCTATGTTGTTCGTAAAATTATCAAATGAGTCACTATTAACACAAAGCCTGGAGCCTTGTAGCCAAGGTCATAGCAATCCATTGTAACAACTCTCGTATATTAATCATTCGCATTTTTTTTTTTTTTTTTAACGTACCTTATTTTAGTTCAACTGTTTGTATTTAGTTTAATACGCTTCTTTTTCTGTACTGTGTGACAGAAGAGGAGGGGGAAGGATTGACGTTGGGGTTTGATAATTGCCTTCCATGTCAGCGCGTCGTAGCTGCAACTAAGAAGAGCAATTGCTTGATAACAAACGACACTGATTAGTTAAATGTTTTGTGAAGTAACTTGCCAAATTTAGCAAAATACTGACTATGATTTCCTTTAATAGTCATCGTACAATATAGTTACTTTCTGTTGTACAATTTTTATATGATAAAAATGGGTTAGTCATAGTATATAATTCACCATATATCATAACGGGCGTATCTTTGTTTTCCATAAAAGTAACTTTTCTATTTTAGGCCTAAAACAGATAAAATTTCCTACTGAGTTCAATAATATGCAGTAATATGTCTATCTGTCTTTTATTGTGCCAATTCTGTAAGAACATTATTCCTTTTGTTCAACGGTTCTATTTTGATAACTGATAGTTGACAGTTCTGTGTTATCTTATCATTCAGTTCCTTCATGCCTGATAACCAGGACTTTGTTATAATTTGTATTTTCTTTTGTAGCAGTATAATACCCACAGAATATGAATAAGAATTTGCTGTCGCTGACTGCGGTATACAGTCCGGTGTGTTTCATTCTGATAATGAAGAAGAAACTCGCAGTTCGCTTTTAAAATTTGCCAGTCGGAAATACAAGGTGATCCAAAAGTCACACATGTGAAACTTTCAAAAACTGTACAAATTCCAAGATACATATTAAATAGCAAACTGTTTTATAGATCACATCCCTATGCCGGTACAAACACTATATATATCATTTAAACTTTCTCTTGAAGTTTATGATATTAGCTTTAAAATCCGCTTGTTTAGTGCAAGAGGGAAATGAGGTATTCCTAAGTAGAATTAATTTTTATGATTGGGCATTACGGAATTCTCGCGGAAAAGTTATCGGAGTGTTTAAAGAGATTCTGCCTAATGTTGGTCAATCTGATAAATTGTGGAGCAAACCATTGATTTTCTGCTTTGTAACTTAATTTCGAGAAACTAAAAGTGTTCACCGTACGAATTGAAGTGGACGCCCGTTTCTTCCGAGTTCAAACAAAACGGAAGTAATCGGGAATAAATTTTATTGCAGTCATTTACAAAGAATAAGAGAAACACGAGATTGCAATAAAATTTATGCGTTGCGAAATAATGCTCAATCATGAAAATTAGCGCACGAAACAAACGGTTTTTAAAGCTGTCAACATAAAGTGCAACTGAAATTTCAAGCAATATATTCCTTGTAACAGTATAACGACGTCATACATCGAAACAGTTTACCATTATCTAGTGTGAAATTTCCAGAGTGTTTGAGAGCTTCATGTGCGCGACTTCTGGATCGCCCCTTAAAAAACTAGTCAAGACTTTTGTTTAGAGAGCATAGTTCAGAATCTGTACTTTTTTAGTAATGGACTGAAAAGGCACCGCATCATCTTTATGTATTTAATAGTTCATAGAAATGTTCTAGAAAAAAACATGAAGTGGACTTTTATGCTTGTGATCAGTATTAAATTAAAGAGATAGATATTAAGAACATTTCAATTTTTGAAACTTTCTATTGTTTAAAAGAAGTCATTTATTAAGTGACACTCATATTTCATTGCTAATGTACTTGCTTATATTAAAATGTATCGTAATCTGTATGGAACGCTGTTTTCTGTATATTAAATGAAAACTTTCAACTCATACAAATATTTAATTCAGATTTTGATTTAAACATCAGATTCACACAATCAATATTAGATTTCTGAACCGGTTTAGATAAGCTCCAAGGTATGTGAAATCTTTTTTGGGAAGGAAAAAAGAAAGGGGAAAAGAAAAATTGTGATAACTTCTTCCATTTCGTGATTGAGTGGTGGTGTTAAAGATGAAGGAAGAGGATCTAATTTTTGCATCGTCGTGAGGAAAAAGAAGTCACAGCCTGAGGTTGTGAAGCTCCATCTCTTTGCTGCATTTCTCAAGTGGTGTCCTACAGTTTCTAGGAAACGGGAACACTTGAGATGCACCTACTATCTTTCCACCTCTACGTCGAGGGCTTGGAATCGATAAAATTTACTGCCGTACCAGCCTTTAGGTCTTAAAGTTCTGGGATAGAAGATAAGTTTATTTTATTTTGTTTTAAAAGGAAGCTATACACAATGTAGCTGCTTCCATGTAGAAGATGCATAATAGAAGACAACGTAGCATATCGAAGTTGATGTACGCAATTTTATAAAAAATTAAATATTTTATGTCATAAAAAATTGTACACTTTTTGTAAAATGTTAAACAGAGATATGTTGTACTTTATTTTGCAAAAATAGATCCAAGATATTTTTTTACACTCCTTTGTAAAAATTGTTCTAAGATATTTTTCGTCATATAAAGGTAAGATGTTTTCTTTAAATAGGTTGGGGGAAACGAGTCGTCTTAATATCCACATTGCTTTTGTGTAGCAAAATCAGCTTCCGGCAAATTTCTAAAAGGGAGAAGCTAATTTTATATTCTTGTGTAAGAAGTTGGTTTTTGTAAAAAAATATTTTGTACTGTGTAAAAGAAGTAACTTTCGTAAAGAAAGGAGTTTCTTTTTCTAATGTATTTGCGCTTATAATAGTGGTGACCCGGGGCTAAAAAGAAATCAATAATTACTGCATCTGGAGCTTCGAGAATTTATTTTAAAAAAGAAAGTGGTCCTTTTACTTTTTTTTAAAGTATTGTTGGGAGATATGGGCTCATTGTCGTTTCTTTAAACGGTAAGTCCAGATAAGCAGAAAGAAAATAACCGTTTATTAGGAAAATGGGTTCAATAAATAGCACAATAATACCTGGAAATAACTCGAGCATAACTCGGTTATTTAGCATTTCCACCTTAGGGGACGAAATAAATCGTAAAGTTCTCAAGTCACTCTCAAGGTAGATTCTAACTTATCGTTCAGATAACCACTAAATCTCACAGCTAATTAACAATTGAACTACCTAGCTCTCCGACCCATATTTATACTCTGTAGCGTGGGCTCTGCAAACTTCTGCAGAGTTGGTGCTCATAGGACTTCAAATATGTGTCTTCGCAAATATTCCAGAAAATCGCCAAGTTGGCGAGAAATCTTCAAATATCGACAAAACTCCTTAGGAACGAAATTGCTTATAATTGCTTATAACTCGCCTTTTAATTGAGCTATTTTTACAATTTTAAAGTCTTTGCAATTAGAATTAAAAGTTCTACAATTCTATGCAATAAAAAAGCACTCAAATATAAGACATGTGGCTACAAATTAGGCTCAACCCCAAATAAACCATAAAATTACCATTCTAAAAACAATAAATAAATAGAACAATACAAAATGTCACCGCAATAGAGAAAAACGAAATATAAGCAAACATGATTAAAATGTTTACAGCAATATAAATAGGGGCATAATGAAATTTAATGCCTCATATTTTATTTATTGATTGTTAGTTTAGTTAAATAAGTTTGTTTTTTATGTTACTTATAAGCATAGTTCGCGTGTGTGAACCAAATAGATGCTGTACTTTAGCACTAGTTGTAATTTTACCATTATCCATCTTGCATTTTTATATACTGATGTTAGGCTGTTCTTCTGTCTGTCTGAACCCCACTCTGTTATTTCATATATTTTAATTTATTGCCACAATATCTTATTTACATACATACATCCAGCTGCATGCTGGAAGATCGAAACACACTGCCATTATATGCACTATGCAATCTTGCACACTCCTGTGCCCTCTATCGACGTCTCTTTTACAGTGCCGTTTATTAGCAGATTATAACACTATGCTAAATGCATATTTATATATTATGCTAATCTCGATGTTTACGTACTATTCTAAACATACATTCGCTTCTTTGATCCCCGCGGCATATACCCTTTGATTTTAACGTTGCCTTAGCCATTCTAATTTGCCCGATTACAGTGTATTCGAGTTTTCCCCTATTTCTAATATAACTACATATAAATAGGTTTCCCTTAGAAAAATCACTCCTGAGAAGTAGCTGTTGAAGAGCTATACTGTTCTTTGTCGTAATTAACGAAATAGCCTAATTTCTGTCTGTCTGTATAACGACTTATAATTTAACATTAATCATTAGATTAGATTATTTATTACCGCAGTATTTATTAGTGGGCTACCATCCTTAAAAGGGATGTCTTTATCGTAAGCTTTCTCACAGGCGGTTTTATTCATGCATTGGAAAAACCGCAGATACCTCATGCAGACAGTCCGATCAGTCGCCGGAAACGCGTCCAACAGGAAACTAATATTTTAAGATATTATCAACCCGACCACTTTTGGACAAACTATAATAAACATTATTGTCGATAGGTTTTAACCATAAAAAAATTCGAGGTTTTCCAGTAGAATGCTTGAAGTTCGAAAAGGTGAGAAAATGTATCTGTGTAATAAACCAACTTAAACAAGCCCGATGTATAGCTTAAAGCTCTGTAATGAGCCCTTAAAAAAGCAAAAGAATAAATATTTGTACAAGCCCTGTTTAGTTACCCCTTTTATCCAATTAACTCGGAGAAACGATATTATGAGTAGAAAATTTCTTAAATGTATATATGTGGAAAATTAGTATATGAGATATATTGTGGAATCCGCTTGAGCACTTTC
Organism: Stegodyphus dumicola; assembly: GCF_044657685.1. Lineage (NCBI taxonomy): Eukaryota > Metazoa > Arthropoda > Arachnida > Araneae > Eresidae > Stegodyphus > Stegodyphus dumicola. Next base: position 80,077,862 of record NC_140768.1, on the reverse strand, counting down.
TAGTTGAGAAATTACTCCACCCTAGATCTCCCGGTCTATTTCACTTTACAATTTCCTATAAAACAGTTGTTAAACTCGTGAAACCATACTGCTAACTACCAAATCATATCATAAATTTTTCTCTCGCCTGGCGCGAAAGCAGCGCTTATCAGTAAATCATGTTTTTACGTTATTTGTTGAATTAAACACCTTTCATATCTCTTTGTTACATGCTCACATCTAGTCAACCATCAGTAGGCACAAGCAGCTGTTGGCCAGCGTCCGCCACTAACCGAATGAACAAGACTGCTGAACACTAGTAGCTAGACCTGGATTCGAATTGGCTTGCTGCATGGGTATTTTCATTGGTTTCTCCATACGTCACGTGAATACAAAGCAATTTGTATTAAAAAGTTGCCCACGAAAGATAACAAGAAGACAGAGTGGCTGATTGTTGGTGTTTACATGTCTTTTCTTGTCTGTAATGTAAATACGAAAACTGTTAATTAATAGCTGTAGTGCTTTCCTGTAGTTTAATCAACAAGCTGTCCGGTTTTGGAAGAACAATCACAATATCATCGATTAAGGATGCGTTTATAATGATATTCGATATAGCTGATGTACATTATCTGTCGATATCTAAAACTCCAAACTTATCAGTATCGATTAGCTTTCTTATGTTCTAGGTACGAATACAGTGGAGTTGTTTAAAATTTTTCACATACTGAACATAATCGGTTTAAATTATGGTTGCTGACGCTAACTTTTCCTGCAAGGTTTCTAAATAACCATCTTTAAAATAAAACTGCTCCTTGCTTTCAGTTTGATATATTTTGTTAAGTATTTTGAAGAAAATAATGGATAACTGTATAAAATTTATACTATTTTATTGTTTATTGAAAGATACACTGTTTATGAGTGCAGTAACGAAAAGAAAACACCCGGATATATGAAATAGAACATCAAAGGCATGAAGAAGCCCTGACTCTTTATATTGTAATATCGCAGAAGTTTGAAGTTGTCGTTTTTAATTTTTTTATCCACTTTCTCAAAAGCTTTTACGCTGCCGGCGTTACTATATTTCGCGTCAAAGTGCTTTTACTGGAGTCGCTCGTAAGTAATGGCTTCAGTGATTTATTATCTTACCACTTTTAAAGTGGTCTGGTTAAGGTATTTAATAATGCACTTTAACATTTTGTGGTTTCACGATGCTTGAAGGAGTTTTGCATGTTTCGTTACATCACTTTTCTTAATCGATCTTTCTGAGGATTCACAGCGAGTTGTGCTTCAATGAGTTTATTTTTAATTAAGAGAAATGGTCATTGATTTTAAGGATCGATTAATGGAAGTTCAAGCTGTAGTTCTGCTGTGGTTCCGCTAGGCTAATCTTGAGTATATTGTCTTTGACGTTTACTTATCAGCCTCGAATGGTAATTTGGGTAAGCACTGTCTGGTGGTTTCTGATGTTAGTAAATTGTATTTCTGATTTTAGTAACTTTTTCATCCAGCACGTATTAGTGTATTGGATTTTTAAATTGTACCGTAAAGATGTTTTACCAAAGAGTGCCATATTCATATTGACGGCGCAAGAAAGGGTGCTATAGTGATCCTTTCCTTTCTCGCTTCCATTAGATAAATACAAAATGTAGAAATTTAGTAACGCGGTAATGTAGAAATACATCATTCAGTTATATAAAAATTAGTATAATTTTGCCGCTAGATATTTCAGTATAATTAGAAATTCGCTACAAAAAAATACAGGTTTATGAACTTTTGTGTATTTAGTATATGTGTGTGCATGTTTGTATTGTGTGTGTAATAAGATAATTTGGAAAATAGCTGTAACAGACTGGCGATGGTTCTTTGAGTTGTGATAACTTGTAGAAACTTTTGCGTAGTTACCTGAGATGCATAACAAAGATAATCAAGGAGTCGTAGCAAAAAATAACGAGACACAATTTATTTAATTCTACTTTACACATTCTTTTGGGTTCTAGATACACCCAAAAATTTTATGCATATTACATATTTTGAAACAATGAATAAAACATAGCGAGAAGCGCACTTTACCAAGAAAACGAAGTGCTTTGTAAGGTGCAAAAGGTAGTGCGCAGTACTAGCAGTGATATTTATAATAAAGCGTTTCCTTAATCTGATTAGCTGAAGCATGATTTCTTAAACGGATTAATTTTGACAGACGCAGTCCAGAAAAATGTTTATAAACAATTTAGAACAGCAAGGTAAGGTAGCCAAATCATAATGGGGTTAAGATAAATTAATAATTTTAAGCTTCGTATATTTTGTCTGACATACATGTCAGATAAAAAATACGAAGATAAAAAGTACGCACCCTAAATAATAATAATAATAATAATAATAATATATATATATATATATGTTATAATTTAGGGTGCGGGAGAGAAGACACACGAATTTTAATCAAGGCCGATGGTTGTAGATAATGGTGGCATGTAGAATGCATGCGTTAATTAATTTGTAGAATGATGAAACTTCCAGACAAATGTAGCCGTAAATCCAGTATTGTACTTGTAATTTCTGGACACGTTGGTAGATTTCAGTCATTACCGATATTATAGGTGGTAATATCGTTGAGACGCATTAATGCATTACTTATCTTATTCTTATAGTCTTATCTTTACTTCATTGTCTTATATCTGCAGTCATTCTTCATCGCATTTTGTAAATTTTCTGAACCTAAATTTGTTGAAAATGAGAGTAAAAGATGACATCCTAACACTAGGTAAACAAAGCAAGAAAGTCTGATGCTTTCAGAACGAAAGCTTAAGAAAGAGCCAGAAGGTTATGGTTTACAAATGAGTTTCGATTTCGAATCATAGTGTTTAGCCGAAAAAACGTTTATGTTTTTATCAGCAGCGTTATGTAAGATAGTGTATTACATAGGTTTAATTGGGAAATAACGCAGTTTAGCGAGATTTATTATAAGCAGTTACTATTTTTAGGAAAGAAGAGAGAAAGAGCTAAATTAAAATGAAGTGTTAAGGGACTATTAAGAATTACAGTTAAAATTTTGATTTGCATGTTTTTGTCATATAAACATACCCATAAAATTTCTTCATTAAAAATAAGTTATGTCGTTAATGAAATATCATGCTGAATTATTTGATGATGTGCTGTATTTATATTATTTTATGCAAAAATTCTGAAAAATCTGAATAGAGAAAATCTAGTCTAAACAGCGTGTATGGAAAAAAGTATATCCATAAAATAAGCCAAGTTAGTTTCATTAATGATTAGGCATGTGTTTAATTTTTATCATTAACTGTTTTTGTTTTCAGGTTGTCTAATTCGAAAGTTATGTTATCACACCATGTTCTATTTTCTCATTAAGTTTATAAATTTAAAGTCGGAAATAATGCGAGCGTTCAGCGACGTTTAATTTCATTCATTCGGAAATTTTCATGAGACTAGAAGTTTTCATGTTTCATTGAAAACGTCTCCGACGTCCATTAAAGAGGCACAGATTGAAGCAGTGTTGACTGTCCATCTCGGCTGTATCCAGTGTGTTGCGTAAACTCCAATCTTCTGCACTTAGCAGCTGTCGGCTCAATCCCAGTAGTCCTTACTTTCGACATCATCCAATTAGGGCTGCTTGAACCACTTTATACTTCGCTGGCTCGACAGACACTGAACTGGCGAGGACAGTGCGACAGTGATGGGGACATTCCCTCCAAGATGTGTCCACTCAGTCTCATTAATCATTGGTGTCCATTGTTTAATGTTTAACTCTGTCTAGATCTTTGTCCCTCGCAATTGTATGTGCAAGGCGTTACGTTTAAATATCAGAAGACATGAAGTTACCAAAGCTTTCTTATCTGGAATAACAAGAGAAAAATATTAATAAATAAATAAATAAAATGAGGGATGTATCATGCTGTATACGTAGCTCATTTCTATAATTGTTGTATTTGAATTTGTTTAATATTATGAGTGTTTTCCAATCGAATCCTAAAAGCGGATATTGAATGTTCGGCATTAGTTCATGCATATCCAGTGGCACATACATGAACTATTACAATATAATTTAACCATAATAAAAATAAGGTTATTAAATCATGTAGCCTAAAACAGATTAACCTTCTTAAATATCATGGCCTTAAAATCCTTCATCGATAAATACGCGAGGAAGGGGGACATGCTTTCATGTATAGTTCTTCCAAAAAAATCTGCTTTGCTAGCGCTAGTACTAAATAATGGCTTCTAATTCTATCTAAAATTAGCATCCAGGGCAATTTCGTTTTTTTTTTTTTGGGGGGGGGGCAAAAATGTTTCAGTTTTTGGAAACACTAAACAGATTGCCAGTCTGTTCAAGTAGTGTTTTCATATACGGCAATGATACTGCAATGAATACGAGGGTTATCTGTGTTTGTGGAGGATTATCCATCCTCTACAAACACAGATAACAGGTAAAATAAATTCGTATTTATTTTACACGCTGGGAAAACCAACCATGCAGCCTGCTCCCTAGACTGGGATCGAACCCGAGTTGAAATCCCAACATTCAGTGGTCTTCACCACTCGGCCGCTGGTGGAGCCGTTTTTTCCAAGGATGCGTGTCCAAATTTATTAAAATCATTATGAAGAATTGACGCTATGGTCTTAAATTCAAAAAGTGTCAGAATGGGGATCAACCCGAGTTTAATATCTCGATCGTCAAAATTTATACTATAGTGATAAACGAAGATCATCAGTGAAGGAAATGTTAACTGCTTATTCTCTGTATTGCTTTAGGAACCCTCACGATCATCCTCAGATAAAATTCTCTTTCTGCCATTTACATTACGGTAAATTTATATGAAAGAAAGGCGGGGATGGACAAGTACTACTATTATAATATTTAATGTCATGCTGTCTGCTTTCTAAAAATGTAAAAGCAAAATATAATTCGGCAGTGCGTCAGACAGAAATTTAATCTAACAAACTTTGGGGTTTATTTATTGAGGAAATAAATTTCTTAATTTATTATGTGTTCGAGCTTCAATAATAAAACAAGGACAATGGATTTATCCAATTTACTTATCGTTACGTAAAGAGCTGAGAATAATAAAGAATACTCGTAATAAGTAATTTATATTCATTACACCCTTGCCTTGTCGAAGCTTTCGAATTTTAAGCATTTCAGAAATTGATTGTATAAAAACTTCCTATTTCTTTGTCATATCTAATATTTAAAAATTTTCATCACTATGTAACTGAGCACATTATTCACAAACGAATTACTACGTAACTTTGAGGTACCGAAGTCACATAAGAATTCTTTCTTAGATCGATGACAGTAGTTGAGACAGACAGTTTTTTTACATACATTTAGTATTAAAATGGTACGGAAGGTTGTACCAGATACTTGCTCCGCCCCCGAAAATTTGTTTGGAATGAAAGGTTTTGTATGAAATAGGACTAGAATTCCCGACAGTGGTCTGTTACCCTAATACTCACAAATATATATCTAAGTTACGTTATAACTATAAAGTTGGATAATCTTCTTGCAGACAGAAGACAGTTTTTTAGGATAAAAATAAGTAGCCTGCTGAAGTAAGTCTGGAAGTCTTAAGATATTTTTTCGATGAGAAGTTGATCATTAGAGAGCAAGCGCCTTTTTTTTTCTTTCCCCTCCTTTTTTGTGAAATATTACTCTTACTCGCAGTTCATCTAAATCAGTATCTTCAAGGATCTTCATTCCCGCTTCGAAGAGATACAGATCTCTGTTTAATCCTGAAATAGTCACGGTTTTTTCTGTAGGCTCGAGTTTCTTCAAGAATACTTTAGTGCAAAAGTTCTTGAAGATCAGAATAGAAGAATAGAATTCTTGAAGATCGTCGAGTATAAACATGCGATTAGTAGAAATCACGAAGTTTACAGCTTGTTCACCATTGACTTCAATATTAAGTTGTCTAGCCTTACTCCATTTATTAAAAGTAGTAGTACTTACGTTAAGTATTATTTCATGTACTAAGAATTCCATCATATATTAAGATTGGAAACTGAATTGGCATCTTCCCTGTACGTGCGCCTAAACTGGAGCTGGGAGGGAAGAGGACACCACCCTTTTAAAGTTTACGCCAGACAATGTTAATTGAGGTAGTTATTGTTTTTAAAATAATAACAAGCTGGAAAATCGAAAACTGCCAAACTGCGATATGTTTATGAAGATTTTGATTTCGTCTTAACCTTTCGGTCTCAAAACACTGAGTAAGTGTAAAACTGTGTTAAAAAGACTTTATTTAAATGTCTGCTTGAAGTACAAAGTTAAAACAATGAACAAAATTAACTTCCAATTCTTGCGGAATTGATGAAAAATAATGATTCAAAGTATTTACCTGTCAAATTTAAAGCCTAAGAACCTGGTTGTGCTGTTCCACGACTACTAATTATGTCTTCAACCAGAGACAATTTACCAGTGGTAGGAGCAGTGCTGAATACGGACAGTAACAGAGAAATGTCACCATGGCAACGTATAGATGCCAATCTTCTGTCTTTTTCTCACTGCTATTTTAAACTCACTTCATTTAAATATTCTGGTGGCGTAGTTGAAACAGGATAAGTGCAGGATATGTTTTAATGCAAGAAACCATATGCAAATTAAATTAAATAAATACGTGTAAGTATATTAATTAAAGCCCAAAAATACCGAAAAAAGAATAAGCATATATTACCAAAATAAATTATTCATAATAATTATGTTTTAATGACTGCAAATATATTTAATATTTCTGTTGTCAATAAGAGATTATTGCTTCGAAATAAAAATAACTGGAACTCTCACAAGACGTATTCAACAGCGAATCAATTGTAATTCAAGAAATGTAGCTTTAGTTTTGTATTTCTGTGAAACACGCATTCGTATGTTTTCGGTTTACAACCCAGCTTCTTCACTTCCCAAATCCTGCAGAAATAAAATTTATGCCAATCCTAAAACCTTAAAAGTTCCCTTAATTTTATTTTTCTGAGGTCTCTTGATAAAGTTGTTTGTCTAACTTTCGAAAACGTCTTACGGAAATTAAGTTTACTTGTTTCAGCCGTCTGCTGGACACTTTTAATTACGTCTCACTGCTTTTCTGAAAATTGTTTCTCTACAATTATTGGAAATTTTCTTTCCGAGCTAAAACATAAGGGAACAAAACTGATGTATAACCTAGGCGGGAGGCATCTAAGATTGATCAGCTATTGAATGGCTTTTGAAATAAGCGGGGTTAAGGGATCGGATACTTTTAAAATATAAAAGAATGCCAAACATTTAACTCATTTTAACTTAATGCCTTTATAAATAAGTGATTTATAATTGCTAAATTTTATATTTATCCGATATCTTGAATACTGTATTTGCTCTTTCACTTTATGTTCCAGATAGTAAAATACTGTTGCGCACGTACGGGTTCGTAATAGATTGAATGTACATAGGTCCGATGATAGGCTAATAAAATTTATTTTATCAAAAAAAAAAAAAAAAAAAAAGAAACATTTCAAAGTTCTGGAATTTTCCATAGAAATACTCGTACAGGTGTTCAAAGTATTACAGAGTACAATCAGTTGTTACACTTCAAAATACTAAGAACGTTAAACACAAGGCAATGCAAAGCGCATTTAAAGAGAATTCTAACCCAGAGATATCTCAGTACTCCAATCTCACGGTGAACTAACAACTCACAACAATAACAACAACAACTGAGAGCAGATGACTCCGGCCTTATATAGTTTTAACCCGGCCGCCGAGATATTTCTAGTACTTTCTGCTTCTCGAAATTACTGGAAAACAACATTTATTTATTTACAATACCATTAATAATACAGTAATACAGGGACCGGACCAAAATGTCACTAAGTTTGGTGACTTTTGGAGATTTCTCGTTAAATTACCGAGCTACCCATTCACTCTATGTTAAATGGACTTGCCCCTGTATTCACACTTTTCTGGCATAGCTTTTCTCTCTAGATTTTTCGTGTTACATTACCCAGAAAAATACTTGCAATTGTACTAAAATCATCTCTATCTGTGTGCAAAATTTGTAACAATATTTTAAATAAAATTTCTTCTTTGTTTTCAGTATAAAATTGTAATATGAAATGCGGGCAGCATTCTGGATAAACAAATCATTATTTTTAGTTGTAATTTTTTCCAAATTAGAAAAATAATGCATAATTAAAATTACCTACTTTATTTTTCTTAAGTATATATATATTTTTTAATTTTGAGACCCTCAAGTCGTTCACCTTTTTAACATAAAATTTAAGGTAATTTCTAAATTTTGTATGCGAGAAGCGTAACAGGTAATTTTAAAGTCATAAAGAGATTGCATACACTTGGTCAAAATTTCTTGAAATTCCCCCGAGTGGTTTCAGAGAAGTCTTGTGCGCAGGCAAAAATTATAGTTTTGAGAAAACTTAAATCTAATTCCCTTCAAATACTGTAAATGCACATTGTTTTATTAAAATTAATTAAGAATTATAAAAATATGTTTTTAAGTTAAGTTTGTAAGCGCGCATAATTAGTCCAAAGGGGCTTTGTCGTTGAAGGACTATTGTTTTCGTTTTGCGATTTTGCGTTCGTTCACTATAAATGTCCGTTTCACTTTTCAAATTGTTGCCATCAAATGTTAGAGTCCTGCATTATATTTGATAAATTAAATAATGAAAAATCTGCATAAATGTATGTTTGTTTCTCGCATAGTGATAAAGCAGCAGTACATAGAGCCATCGAATTTTGAATGACGTAATCCTCCAACGAATATGGGCATGTAGAAACCCAAATTTGAAATTTATAATTTATTTTATGATCGATTTGATATTTTGTAAAACTTTAACGCATTTTTGATTAACAAACTCAGTGATTTCAAAGCGAGCAATGGCATCGTTGTACAGAAAAAATATTTTTATCTCCAGGGCGCGAGACTCTGTATCGGAAATTCTAAAGATATGCTCAATTTAAAACTATTTTACGATATTGCTCTTGAACTGAATTTTACGGTTTAAGTGCCAAGAACGTAATATTTAATAAAAATGTAACAGATAATATGTTAAAAAATGCCCCTTTGGACGTAATTTAAAATATGGAACCTTTCAGATTTTCTTTTTTTCTTAGTCTTTATATATATATATATATATTTAAATTGTGTCGTATACATAATCACCATAATTTTAATAGGAGACAAAGTCAAGAGTGAAAATTTCCGGACGATTTCATATTTTATTATAGGTCTAAAAATTCTTTTTTAAGAAGAACATTAATATGTCATTTTATATAGATACACTCGCAGTGTTTTCACAGTTAATCAAAATTTTTTAAAATTCTTTCTTAAAATACTAGTTCGGAGAAATCATGCAAACAAGCAGAAAAATCATATTTTTACGGTATCTTAAGTGAAAGGGAAATCACCTTCAAATATTTTAAGCAGAATATCTTTAATTAAAAAATTCTATAGATAGATGGGATTATTAGTTAACTTTTCTACGATACATAACTGTACATTTGTAAAAAATGGTTATATAGAGCATTTTATGTATAACTTCAGAGCATTTAATACTAGCAATTTTTTTAAATGCAAATGAAAGTTACCTGGCCTTTTAAATAGCAGGCACTTAAAATTAATTTTTTGTCGTAACAGTGGATCTAAAGCAAATTTTTCCGTGCGATTTGTTTTAAAACGCTTGTAAAATATCAAATTTTAATATAAAAGCATAAAATATTTCCAAATTACCTGACTTACTTATGTAGCACTAGTGTGCTATTTAATGAGTAATTTAACATGATTCCTATATAAATATTACTCATTTCTTATATAATAATATAAACAAAAGGAAAGTAGGACTTAAGGAAGAATCCTGCGCCTAGGCTTCAAAGATTAAATTAAACATTATCAAGTTAATGAAATGGGAATACTCCTATCAAAAATGTCAATAAACTAGAAACTAGGTATTACAGTATGAAGTATACATTAATTCCAATTAACTAAGTCATAATTAGAAAATAAAGAAAGTAAAAATTAAAAACCAAAAAGTAAAATAATAATTAGAAAAGAATTTTTAAATATTACAAAAGAAAAATATTATAAAATTGAAAGATGGAATAAAGAAAATTTGCGGAAAAGCATATTCAGTTGAGATGCAAAAATTGAAATGCTGATTAAACGAAAACTTTAGCAATGAGGGGGAACTAGTTTATTTCATCCTCTTCCCAACTGCTCAGACATCGTGTTTCGTCCTTGTCATGCATATGTAATTTAAAAATTTCCATAACCCCTAATGGTAGTTACTGAAATGATAAAATTTAACGTGTTCAGTAAAGCTTTTGAAATTTTCTAGAGTTTCTTAACTTGACTTCTTGAATAGATTAGATTATATAGATTATCGCAATGTATTTAAAGGCTCTTTGCCTAAGGTGCGAGTTGCTTTCATGGAGGGCTTTTACCGGAAGCTCGCTAATGTTCACTTATACATAGAAAAAATCCCTAAACTGCCTTGCAGCTGGCCCGTTCGTAATAACTATTTAGTTCAATCTAATGTAGAGACATTAGGATTTTTTTCGAAGCAGAAGAAGTGAAAAATGAGCAACGCCCTCGCCGGGAATCGAACCATGGACCTCTGGAATACGCGCCCTACACTGCGAAGGCATGCTAAGAAGCGGGAGAAATACCTTATATACTCTCCCTTTTAAAGGGCGACTGGGGTTTTTAGGGCACCCAATCGCCAAATCCTGGAAGTGGAGAATCATCATCCACCACCCTTTTATTTCGGGCGCCACTCTAGAGCTGTTAGGCTTTTTGAAAGCAAGAGACTTGAAAATGAGCAACGCCTTCGCCGGGAATCGAACGACGGACCTCTGGCATACACGCCCAGCGTGCAGAACACTGCACTACGAAGGCATGCTAAGAAGGCGGCAGAAATACTTATATTAAGATTTTGAACTCTGTTAAACAAGCAATGATCCTCAGTTTTACTGCGTAGCTGATGTTGAGCGTGATATCCTTGAAATTTAATATTCTTTAAAACTTATCATTATTGTAGTAAAAAATTTCAAGAGCTTATTTATTACAAGCTAAAAAAAACTTTGTTAAGAAAAATTAAACATCAGTACTATCTTGGCCTCTATTTAAAAATTTGAAGAGCAAGATTAAAGAAAAAACTTTATTAAGAAAAATTAAATATTAGTAGTATCTTGGCCTCTGCCAAGAGAAGATTATGTTTCTGTTTGCTAAATAGCACTGGAGAATTATTGATATCTTTAGGAGAATACTGTGTAAAGAACGTGCTGGTAGCATTTCTTTGTGACTGAAAGGTGAATAACAGTCAATCTCTTATGAACTATGACTCATTTCACGTGGCAAAAACCATTTACCATTTCGGGGGAAATCCCCTTTCTTGTTTGCTCTATCCAATCCTATTTACCATTACCTGGATCGTAGGAACGATGCCATGTTTGAGTCATTTACAATTAAAAAAAAAAAAAAAAGTGGGGGAAGGAAAAGAAGAATAAAAAATTCTTTGAAACTAATCATGGTCAGTTGAACATCCGAGAAGAATCGGGGTATTCATAGAGTAAGAATTTTTTAATTTTTGTTTTTGCGTTTTTATATTTTTTTTTGGTTGATTCTTTGTGTCCTTTCAAGGTCGAAAGCAAGGTTTCCTGAAGCGGATATTGCATGGCGCGAGTAAGCTATTTTTCGGGCGAATGTCATTTTTCTTTCTTTTGTCGCACTGTTGGGATTAATTGAGTTGAAACGATTCTTTCGACCCTGATTGGTGACGTGTTTCGAACAATAGCTTGAAAATATTCGCTGCAGAGGTGGGAAAGTGCGTTTTGTTGTTCTACATCCGAAGCTCGTAAGATAGTTTCCAATACGAATAGCAGAATTTTAAACATCATGCTGGAGACTGAAAACTTTTGAACTGCGTATTGAAAATAAAATGCAACTAAATCTCTCTGTGACGATCACTAATGGTTTCAGATAATTCTGCTCTTCTGCAGTAGTAATTTCCTGAAACAACTTATATTGAATATCGATCATTATTTTTCAGATATATTGGTAACTAAAAAATGGTCTTCTTAGAGAAGGTTATTGCTGTGAGTGCTTTCATTGTAATTATTTAAGTGAAGCTACAAAATTTAATTTTATTCAACTTACAGAAGTATATTCAGTACCGTAGAGCTACAAAACACATTTAAACTTAAAAGTAATCAGATTTTTTAAAAAATAACTCTATCTGTTTAGAATATATATTTCAAGTAGAATTTTAAGAATAATCGCAAGTATTTCATAATTCTGTGAATCACAGTATTGTGTGGTGTTTTGATTTATTTATTTTAAATATTTGGAAAATCATACTTTTGCCTGAAAAATAAATTTAACGTTTTATTTATTTCCTTTTAATTATTCAACATGGCCTCCTCTTTTTGAGTATAAGCATGTATAAATGGCTGAGACAAAAGTCTTCTCGTTTTTATAAGATACACATAGCGTGTTTTCTTTTCTCTTGCTTCGGTTACAAAAAGAATTGCTGTCCTTTCTCAGTATCATACTTAAAATTCTCACTGGCATACTTAAAATTCATTTTACATAAGAATGTTGTTCTGATCTTAAAATATGTGTCCTTTTTCATGTTCTAATTGCGTGACACTTATAATGGATTAAATAATTATATAAGAAAATGAAATGTATTATGAATCTATCTATTTATTTATTATATTACGAAATCCGTTTAGGTATATTTCTCCCGCCTTCTAGCATGCGTTCGTTGTGCAGTGGTCAGCGCGTTCGACGCGAATTCGAGAGTTCCGTGGTTCGAGTCCCGGCGGGGCCCACCAGCGGCCGAGCGGTAAAGACGCTGAACACTGGTAGTTCGGTCCGAGGTTCGAATCTCGCGAACAGGCTGGTTGCATGGGCGTTTTCGTGGTTTTCCCCATGTGTAACGTGTATACGAGCCAGTTTCCCTTAGAAAGTCCTCCACGAAGGCATCCCTCCCTTTAGGCAGATAGCCCTCGTGTGCTTTGCCATAATTGAATAATCCAATCCAATAATCCGAGTCCCGGCGGGTCGTTGCTCATTTTTCATCTCTCCTGCTTCCATTTAACGTAATGTCTTTACAGTGGCACTTGAACTAAAAGGTGGCGAATGATGATTCTTTAGCATCAGGATTTGGCGCTCGGGTCTCCTAAAAAACCCCAGTCGCCCTTTAAAAGGTGGATTATACAAAGTATTTCTCCCGCCTTCGTATTGTAGTAGTCAGCATTCTCGGCACGAATTCGAGAGGTTCGTGGTTCGAGTCTCCGCGAGGGCATTGCTCATTTTTCAGATCTCTTGCTTCGAAATAACCTAATGTCTCTACAAGATCCTCAGGGTCGCATTTAGACTAAGCTATTTAAGATGTGCGGCCTTTTCTAAGTGCAAACACTATATGTCAGTGCTAAATATGATTTTCGTTTACCTAGATGGCATTTCGGGGGGGGAGGGCTAAGCTATAGCTTGTGTAGCTTATATGTAAATCCTGCACTAAAGATCATGTAGCGATGGCGCTGCATAATTATTCTAAAATATATGTATTGTAATATTTGTTGTCATATCAAAAAACATTTATTTTCCAGATAAATGCGAATACACTGGGGAACAGCAATTTCGTTGTCTTCTGTCACATGTGTTAGGCCTCTGAATTTAAAATTAACCTCAGTTTTTGTCTATCACTTCAACTTTTTAAATAGTCATATAAAGGAAAATAAAAGGAATGTTTGTTTCAGATTTCCACTGCGTTCGTATTAAAACATTTCGACCCAGACACGTCATCCTGTCTTTTAAAACACCACTTACCATTTCTGCTGGGCGTCCGAGAAAACAGCAGCCACTAGATAATATTGCCACAAACGAGGAAATCGCGGAAGAGTCAATATAAGTCATAATCGGGCTCTTTTACCAGAGTCCATTAAGATAAAACAAACAGAAAGGAAAGGAGAAAAATATCTATTTGACCCCGTTCTGGTGTCAGATTCGAGGTGCTCTTCATGTGACGTCTTCAGTCTTAGCACGAAGCGTTCTATCTCTGCGACTTCTTTTTTTCCTTCCTACTTTACTTCCCCATGTTCTCTAAACTAATTCTTCTGGCATGGGGCCAAGTGAAAAAACGGATGCGAATCATCTGGGATTATATCTCAACGATGAGGAAAAGTGTTCACTTTTGCCAAGCTTTATTGGAAGCGAATTGGAGAGCATAAAAAGTGCCCAAATTCTTTTTGGGCGATAACGGAACTTATTTTCCCCTTAGGGGACGCCCAAGAGGATTGTGGGAGTATGTAGTTGTAATTTCTCTTTGACAGGAGTAGCCCTCGGGGGGGGGCGCCATTCATCAATTTTGTATCAACTGTACTTTGCTTGATACAAAGTCAGCCTTTTTTATGTGTATGTATGTGGGCGGGGGGAGGTCTACGTCAAAGCGTTATTAACTTAGTATTTATTGCCTTTAAATATGCAGTCAGTTACTTCAAGTTCTCAGTTCGGAATTCAGGTTTTTTAGCTATGGTTATCATAAATAGAAATATGTTACATGGAGTTACGACAGTTGCGATAGTTACTGATAGCATTGTGTTTATTTTTGTCGTGTGTTTGTTGGCTTCTTACGATACGCGCTTAAACTAGAGGTTTATGCAAATTTTACGGCCAGCTTTGGAGTTTAAAATTAGGATGTAATCTTAACTGTGAGCTTATTGGAACTTATTTTGTGATATGGCCGCTTCGCTAGAGTAAATATGCATGAGGTCTTATTTATGTAAGACTTTTCTTATGTAATCTCCTGTAAAAATTTTCAGAGATGCGTATGGATCTGACTTTTTATTTATGAACAATAATGCTCGTCCACATCAAGTAAACTTAGTTGACGAATTCCTTGAAACTGAAGGCAATGAGTGAATACCATAGCCAGCAAAATCTCATGATCTTCACCCGACAAAGAACTTAAAGAACTAGCTTGGAAAATTTGCACGGAGACATCCTCTTTGTAGAGACGTAAAGGCCCTGAGGACCGCATTGCTGGAGGTGTGGAACTTAACGTTATTTGCAAGCATAAAAACTGATTGTGATGTGTGTATACAAGCCAGGGGAGATTACATTCCATATTCGGTTCATGACTAATTTTTTTGAGTTATTCTTCCCCCTCCCTTGTAACATATTATCACCTTGTAACATATTATCACCATTTTATTGTTTCATAGTACAATTTTATACCATATGCAGCGTTTTATATATTACGATATGTTATGTATCATTCCACAAAAATTCATAAAATTATAGTTCACAATTTCTGAGAAATTGATTTCATACATGCAAAAATAATTTTGGACATGAGTGTATATGAAAAGTTTATAATGGAATTTGCTATTCTAATATATAATATATTGAAGCGGAATATTATTATGTTTGAAATTCGTTGAGAAAGATTTTTGTGATTGGGAGATCAGAATAGTTAGAACTGTTAGCGCGTTTTGTACACTGTTTGTTACGAATGAACATAGCGACATGCATGGTTAATTTATCATTGAAGGATTTGACCTTCTTGTCAGCAACATGGCGTCTTTCTTACCTCGCATTTTGATGAGTGTTTGGCTTTATTGCGTAAAAAATTTATAAAAGTGTTGTCTGTTTCAAAATAAGACATAAGGTTGAGTGAGTTTCGTAATCATGTACAAATATTAAATCCGAGATCGCGTGAATAAATATAAAAATGAGTATTTAAATCTTAAGACGTTGTGAAAGCTGTTCGATTGGTTATGGTCTTCAATGCTGCGTGGAATAACAAGTGTTTAAATGCCGATTAAAGCATAAGGTTTATGGTTGTAGTTTTGATGCGAAGCAGGATCGCTTCTTAAAATTCGTCCGTTTATAAGTGTTTTCGAAAGCGTAGTGGAAGGAAAGCAACGTATTCTTTGTAGTGTTTTTGATCCAGATAGGGAGGGAGTTACGCTAAATCGCAGAAGTTTTATAACCAGAGGTGCACCTCTGAGCTTGTTTATGATTACTCAATTCGGTACTATTCGGTTTCGAGGGCCGTAAAAAATCGCCAAACTATTTTGATGCCAGTGCTGCCAAAAATAATAGCGGCAACCCTAACGCAAGAAGGGAAGTATAATAGTAAATAACTATCTAAGATTGATGTTTTAATTTAGATGAAAGGTTAATTTCATATAATACTTTTTTATTATTATAATTTATATAAAAAAAGGCTAAACATGACTGAATGGAAGCATAAGAGTAAATAACTATTTCAGATCATTATTATAATTTATATAAAAATTGCTAAACATAACTGAATGGATGCCTACATCGCTATTTCGCTACCGACTTATCGCTAAAGCAAAATTTCATCTCGTTGGTTGTTCAAACGTAATTTTCTATAATGAATGATGCCTTTTCTTTGAAAATATTCTCGGTAAAGTGCAGAATCGCTCACTCATTTGTTTGCCGCTTTTTACAATGGTAAAAATAATTGGATTTTTGTCAATTATCTTTTACTTTTTAAGTGAAAATAGGTCAATGTGTACATAAATAAAGTGAAGGCTGTGCGCAGTGCCATTTTTGTGCAATTCTAGGATTTTTTATTAAATGAAAATGGGTCGATGTGCACATGGATACCGAAGTATGTGCAACTCTTAAAAACGTCGCAGTGGGTGATTCTGCACTTTACCCAAAATTCTATTGCCGACTTTTCGTCATGGGCAATTCCCAAATTGTTAAATCCATAGGATATCAAAAAAGGATTTAAAATCAAAAAAGGATTTAAAAATTAAAATAGTATTTCAATGGCGTCTTAAGAAATATAGAACTATATGAACTTAAGCAATCTGAAATCAGCACGTACGCTAGATTTGGCGCTGTTAAATGAGCGCGTTTGCTAGATTTGGCGCTTTTGCGCGTACATTTTCGCTGCAATTTTTTTACGGCCCTCGAAACCGAATATAGTACCCTTAATTCATAGATCTCCACGCATTTAGGAACCTGGGCTAAGAAGTTGTAACAACAGTTCTTTCAGGCGTTGTAACTACGATTGTGTAAATTAAATTCACACCTTCGCTATATAGCAGCTTATTCTTTTTTGCCTTAATTTATATGTTGAGTTAATGCTTGTATACTATTCTTCTCCTCAAACTAAATGCTTAACTTTTTTTACTTCAATTAATTACTTAAACTTTCTGATTTAAACAACGTTTTCAAAAAATTCATAACTTAAATAGTGATTTTAGGCGCAAATGTTTATTAATATTTATTATACTGTTAGTTTTATATTTTTTATTATACGTCAAAGTGGTATTTTAGTTTAATTTTAATTGAGCAAAAAATAAATAATGCGCTTTTTTTGCGAAAATAATTCTTGGTATAGTTAATTTTAAAAACAAATTATTAATTTAATTCTAGAGTCTAAGCAAATGAATGTCAATCTCATTGTTTTATTTTATTTCAGAAATAGCTTTGTGTTTAGGCAAATGAAAAATAGTTTCGTTGTTTAATTTCTTTAAAAAAGTTTATTTTACAATTTTTTGAAAGCATAAATTTTGCTGAAATAAGTACAATATGGGATAATTTTACTGCAATAAAGTGTACGATACGTACTTTGCCATTCATACATATTTTTAGATAAGAAAAACTATCCAGCCATCGCAGATATATCTTTAATATTTATGCTGATGAAGAGGAAGGAATTGAAACTTTATTGAAATAAATAATAGCACATAGGCGAAAGAAACTCTTCTAATCCCAAAGAAAGAAAGAGACAGAAATGAGTAAATTTTCCTTAACACACGAGGAATATCGCTCATTACCAAAATTGTTCTCAGAGCAAAAATCTAAAACGAAAATCACCGAACGGGGTGCTGTCTAGCAAAACAATCACCGACTCTAAATTAAAACTGACTGAGTACCCCAACGCAACCGATATTTATAGGTTTATGCAAAGGGGAAGGTATGCATTTCTGGAAACCTCCAGAAATTGTCTTCAAAAATACGTTTTCTGGAAATTCTTAGAATGTCACCTACTTTGGTTGCACTTTTTTCTTTAACACTGGCTAGATGATTTCTTCTTATATTTCTAATTCTGTCTGTCTATCTTTATAATTTGAACGTTAGTCGACTCAGAATGAAAAAATCAACAACATAATGTATGGAATAAACTCATACAAGTACGCCAAGAGGCCACGTATTGGATTAAAAGTGTAGCAACATTAGGTATTTTGGAAGCAGGAGTGATGAAAAATGAGCAACACCCTCGCCGGGAATCGAACCACGGACTTCTGGAATACGCGTCCAGCGTGCAGACCCACTACACTACGAAGGTATGCTAAAAAGGCGGGAGAAATACCTTATAAAAGTAATAAACGTAAAATTATTTTTAAAATAATGCATTAAATCTGTAAATCATTTACTTAAATTTAGGCTACATTAATATAATTATTTAGCAGAATGAATATTTTTAATAATACTACTAATATTAAATGTGATTCTTTACCACTTTTCTTGCTGTGTTCTTGGCATGAAAGCATAGCCTTTGTCATATCTTAGTGTACTTCGTATGATTTCAGATGATTTATGATCTCATCAATCAACGTTAAGTCCGAAAAATAACGCATTTCCCGTGATTCCGGATATATTTCTTCAGGTGTTCCTCGTAC
The DNA here is from genome assembly GCF_044657685.1 of Stegodyphus dumicola. Taxonomy (NCBI): domain Eukaryota; kingdom Metazoa; phylum Arthropoda; class Arachnida; order Araneae; family Eresidae; genus Stegodyphus; species Stegodyphus dumicola. The sequence continues at coordinate 80,059,210 of NC_140768.1, read as the reverse complement.
CAATTTCTTACTGCCCATTCACATGAACAGGCTGCTTTTTCTGCAGAAAGTTTCGTAGTAAAATGATGATTTATGGGTTCTTTCCCTTTTTTATGCGAGTACACTTCTTTCGAGAAAGGGGTAAACATACACATAAGTATCTGATGCTTTCTGCTAAGACATTATGTTTAGCCGTAGGTGGGAAAGCATAAAAAGGTCTTACTGCAGGGTGTTGGAATGCATAGGCGGGAGAACTGTTCATTTCACCTTGTTGTGCTCGACGATATTTGGAATTTAATAAAGAAAAATCAGTGTGGTACTATTCGGTTTTGAGGACCGTAAAAAAAGTATAATAGTAAATAACTATCTAAGATTGATGTTTTAATTTAGATGAAAGGTTAATTTCATATAATGCTTTTTTATTATTATAATTTATATAAAAAAAGGCTAAACATGATTGAATGGAAGCATAAGAGTAAATAACTATTTCAGATCATTATTATAATTTATGTAAAAATTTCTAAACATAACTGAATGGATGTCTGCATCGCTATTTCGCTACCGACTTATCGCTAAAGCATAATGTCATCTCCTTGGTTGTTCAAACGTAATTTTCTATAATGAATGATGCCTTTATCTATGAAAAAAATCTTCGGTAAAGTGCAGAAATGCCCACTTATTTGTTTGCTGCAAACAATTGGATTTTTGTCATTTTTTTTTTTTTTTTTTTTTTTTTTACTTTTTAAGTGAAAATAGATCGATGTGTATATAGATAAAGTCAAGGGTGTGCGCAGTGCCATTTTCGTGCAATTATGGAATTTTTTTTTATGTGAAAATAGATCGATGTGTACATGGATAGCGAGTATGTGCAATTCTTAACGCGTCAAGCAGTGGGTGATTCTGCATTTTACCCAAAATTCTATTGCAGACTTTTCGTCATGGGCAATTTTCAAATTGTTAAATCCATAGGATATCAAAAAAGGATTTAAAATCAAAAAAGGATTTAAAAAATTAAACTAGTATTTCAATGGCGTATGATTATGACTTTATATAGAACTATATATAACTTACGCAATCTGAAATCAGCGCGTACGCTAGATTTGGGCGCTGTTTAAATGGGCGCGTTTGCTAGATATGGCGCTTTTGGGCATACATTTTCGCTGTAATTTTTTTATGGTCCTCAAAACGAAATAGTACCATCAGTGTTTATTTATAAAGTCATAATCATAAATTTTAATTATCGTAGTTTATTATTTCATAACATATTTTTTCTGCGCAGCATTTGGTACATTAAGCGTAACCTTTATGTGTTAATTGCGGTTATTAATATGCTCTCTATATAAACTGCCTGAGTAGATTTTCTGTTCAAAATTCGAAGTTTGTATGGAAATAAACTAACAACAACAACAACCAAAAAAAAAAAAAAAAAAAAAAAAAATCCGGTCGTTCCGGAGTATAATGCAAGTATAATTTTTATGGCTTGAGCGAGTCTTAGCCGCTTCAGTTAGTATGATGATTTTTAGACGCTGATTGCTTGCTGTGTTGATGGACTTCGGTACAAATTTCCCGGGTAAGATAAGGATTGTAGCTTCGTTGCCGAAGGGAAGTACTTAAAATCTGCTAGTATAACTTTGAGAGACTGATGCAATTTTCTGAGTATAATTTTGAGAGGGTTGGATAATTAATTCTCAGAGGCAAATCGAGGGTCTTTTATCCATTTTCTGAGGAAATGGGTACGAGAACCTCGGATCGCGTCCTTCATAATACTGTCAGTTAGAATAGGTATAAAGAAGACCGAAGTAGTATTGTCACTACCGGTGTTCAGAACTGTAGGCATTGCAGGCACACCACTTGATCCATTTGTAACTGTTCATAAAACTTGTCCGAAAAAGGAGGCACAAAATCAGCAGAAATAGTTGGGGAGATTTAGTTCTCACACCTCTTTTCCCTGGGGAAGGGCAATGAATTCCAGAGAATGCTTTGATCCCTTTGCATGTCTTGGCTTTTGCTGCACCTTTTTGTTGGTCTGTATTTCACATTTTTATTCTAATATTCTATATAATTCTATATATAATACTTGGTTTGTTGTCCTTGAAAAGTCAACTAATTTCCGATCAGTAGCGATAATTACTTGTCTTTTTAATTTCTTTTTCAAAGTTTGAAATTTTGTTATTCATGATTTAAATTCAAGTCCCCTTAAAAAGTTTTTTTCATGATTTATATTCAAGTTTCTTTAAAAAACGATTTTCGGAATTAAACTTCCTACTTATGGGTTCCCTCATTTTGATACATTCTACTAAATTCATATTATATTAGGAGATAATATAATCAATATTTCTTTAGTAAATAATTTCTATATAATATCTATATAATTCTAATATTTAATAAAATTTGCTTGTTAAAGTAATATAAATATTGTGTTGAATATATATGTTGAAATATATATAGAGAGAGAACGTTACAAATTAACTGAAATACTGTGATTTTGTTTTCTAAAATATTAATTCTATATGTTTATACGTCCAGTAGCAAAATTTTTTTGTCATTAAGTTTTTTTTAAACATGAGACAGGAAAAATGTGAAGTCCCTTCGTCGGTTTCGAACACCTCACCTTTCAATTTCTAGCCGGATGTGCTATCTAATTACACTACGATAACACGCGGAACGAAGGGAGAAAATACCTTATGTCTTAAAAAATTTTATGAAAACAATGGGATAAATACCAGGAGAGACTTTTTTTGTGGGGAAGGTTTTTTTTTGTGGCTTTCATAAAGTAAAAATTCCAATTAATAAACTATTCTGTATGCATTAATGACTTAAATATTCCACGCCTTTACTTCATAATCCATGCCATTGCTCTTAATAAATATTTTCATCGAAAATGCTGTTTTACCCAAGGCAGAAGCAGTTTTTAATATCAAGATTTAATCTAAACAAACAGAGAAATTAAGGAAAATAAAACCGTGTTAATAATTTCGTTCAAAACATGCTTTGATCTGGAAAAGCAGTCTGTAATTTCTAAAAGCCATTTTTAAAAAGCATCAGTTCTTTACAACGTCTGCATTTATAAATGTTTAGTTCTTTTCCAAACAATGAAGCCTTGTAGATATTTAGGAGAACATAAAATAAATTTGCAAGCTACTTATTATACTTAGGCCAGTATGTCAGATTGATCGAAGAAACGATTAATTGGCTACTACTTTGTTGCCACAGAACTGTTTATAATCCGTGTCATGATTCTGAAATTTCGAAAGCGACTTAAAACAAGACCTAATTTGAATCAAACTGCATTAGATAATCTTTGATACTTTCAGTAAAGTACCGCTTTGCAGAACATCGAGGGCATCGTCTGCAAAGAACAATAACATAAACGTTTCTTTTGTAATATAGATGTTTGATGTTTTAACATTTATTAATATTAACCGTTAGTGCAACGCCAGCAACTTGCTTTTCTTATGAAGCGCGAAGACCATAGCCCAAAAAAGTTCGAACACAATGGTGTGATAAGAAGAAAAAAAGGTGGTGTTTTCTTTTTCGACACGGCGTGGGCGAAGAAATCTCTTCTATTGTCGGAAGTTGTAGTCTTTTTCTTGTCGCTATTCGATTGGAATTCGAAACAATGGGACAAGTTTTGCTTTTTGTTTGAGATTTAACTTTCGATAAAGCGACGAACTGAACATTTGTCTTGTCGTATCTTTACTTTTCCCCCATGGCATTGTTGCTATATGCTTGTGGATGCGTTTTTGTTTGTTTTTTAACGATTGGGTGAGGAAAGGAAGAGATATGACGTGCAGAGATCCAAAATAAATTTTGCTTTGAAATACAGATTTTGCTATTTGTACATCTATACTTTGATTTACTTAACAAGAGGTATATTTTTGAGCTTTTGTTCTACATGATTTTCAGCGTTTATTACGACCTACTAAAAAACGAAAAATCAGTGTTTAGGTTGCCTCAAAGACTGCGCGTGATGTTTATTGTATTGTACATTAGCGCAAATATACACTTTTAAATGTTGCTTTAAATAAAGGCATATACGAAAGTTAATTATGTACTTATTATTTAACTATATTGCGAATTATAATAGGGAAATGCAGTGGGTTTTAACCCAAAGAGGGGTTAGCCCAGAAGGGCTGTTAATCTTGAAACGCCATTCATTAAAAGCGTTGAATCACTTTTAAAATTGTTCCCACCAAATATCGTCGCCCTGTATTTATATTTAAACAAATTAAGTAATGCAGAATCTCCATGAATGTATGTATATGTCTCGCATTGTGAAGAAACAACGGTACCTAGAGCCATCGAATTTTGAGTAACGTTGTCCTGCACCCTAATATGGGCACCTGGAAGCCCGAATTTTGAATTTCGAATTTATTTTATTTGCCATCTGTTATTTTGTAAAACCTTGTAATTTTTGTAAAACTAAACGAATTTTTGATTAAAAAAACTCAACAATTTCAAAGCGAGCAGTGGCAACAATGTACGTAATAAAACATTTTTATCTCCAGCGCGCGAGACTGTTTATTGGAAATTTTAAAGATATGTTGTTTTTAAATATTTTAATCCGAAGGGGCGTTAGACCTCCCCTTTAAGCGTATTTTGGGCATTAGTTTTATTTTAAAAGAGACTAGATATATTTTAAAGGAAACTGTGATCGCTCTTACAGTAGTTAAATCACTGGAAACGCGATCTTCAGTAGCACCTTTCCGAAACAGTTTTACCTGTCCATGAGAGGAAGGTCTGATGGAAAAGCTCCTGCCTGAGCAGTTTCAAGGACTGCGCTTTGACTGTTCATTTTCATTAGGTTTTTTATCGCTTTGCTAATAGTAAAAAATTTTGAATTTCTTTCTTGATTTTTTTGGTTTCTGGAGCTTTGTAAATAAAGTGGAAAGTTAAAAATAATGTGAAAACACATAGTAATACTGTTTGATAAATAAACCTTTCCGATGTATTACCACACTGGTGCACATTGTTTGATAAATACACCGACATTGTCTTCATTGTTTTAAGGTCTTAAAACATTGCATTGATTGCTTAATATAACAAAAATTGCTGTACTCAAGTGCAGTGGTTGACACATCCTTCTAGATATTTAGGATATCCGAAAAATTGGGTTGTCTTACTTATGTAAGTTAAATATATTGTCATACAATTGATGCAATTTTGTCGCTTGTTGTATTCCATGTCGGCGATTGAACATATTAAAGATGGAAAAATACTTCTGTTTGTCTGAAACTAAAAACAAAATATATTAATTGATAAAATTAATAATTAAATTTTTTGTTTGATAAGCAAAAGGATCCCATTAAAATCAAATAATGAAATTATTTTTTAAGCTTCCCGTAATTAAATACATTATACTATTTTTAATTTTATTATATACCGTACGTACTATTTTAAACGAATAATAATTTTTTATATGCGTTAGTGTATTTGATATTTTTATTCAACTAAAATTAATGCATAACTGTTTTATTGACGCAAGTAGTATAAATTCTGGTAGAATTTTCGGAAATGATGTTGTTTTGAGTAATAAAAAACAATCTTAATATTACTTAGCAAATAATCAAGATAATTGGTATTGACTTGTATTCGATTTTAAATTAAAAAACTTCGTTACTTTTTTTTTTCTTAAGTCCAAAGTGGCTTTCTCATCGAGGGACTGTTGTTTTCCTTTTGCGATTTTGCGTCGAATCACTCTGAATGTCCATTTCTTTTTTCAAACTGTTGCCATCAAATATTAAATTTGAAGAAATTAAATAATGAAGAATCTGAATATATGTATGTTTCCCGCATTGTGACAAAACAACGGTACCTAGAGCCATCAAATTTTGAATGACGTAGTTCTAATGCGAATATGAGCATCTGGAAGCTGAAATTTGAAATTTGTTTTATTATCGATTTCATATTTTGTAAAATTTTAACGAATTTTTGATCAACAAACTCAAGGATTTCAAAGCTAGCAATGGCAACGTTGTACAGAAAAAAAAAAAAAAAAAAAAATCTCCAGCGCGTGAGACTTTATCCGAAATTCTAAAGATATGCTCAATTTAAAATTATTTTGCGATATTGCTCTTGAACTGAATTTTATGGGCAAGTGCGAAGAACATGATAACACACATAATGTTAAAAAACTGCCCTTTGGACGTAATTTAAAATCTGAAACCTTTCTCTCTCTCGCTTTCTTCTTCTTCTTCTTTCTTTCTTTCTTTTTTTTTTTTTTTTTTTTTTTTTTCTTTTTAGGAGCCTGAACTAATTTTTCTCCCTTAATATGGTAATGTCGTATTCCCTCTAGCGTGCTGCTGTAGTATGGGTGATTAGCAACCGTAGTTCGAATTCGGGCAAAATCGAAGCGAATGTTTCATGTTTCTCGCACTGAACAGCCTAAGAATCTGTACGTCCAATAGGAAGATCCCAGCTCGAATCCCGACTGAGCTCAGTTGATTTTTTTTTCCCTCGCCGATAAGTCCAATAATCTCTTAAAAATGGTGGTATTAAATAATTTGTGAATAAATAATATGATGATTTGTAGTTTTATTTTGTATAATAATGCAATGCATATATGATGTGCAACTTCAATCAAATTTTTTACTTTATAAACGTAATAATAATTTTGAAACCACAAAATCACAGTTTTGTAATTGTATGGCTTCAAATTAGCAACAATAAAATTTTTTTTATTCATTTCATAACTTGTTAAGTATAAGTTATTTTAAGACAAAATATTTTCAAATATATGGAGATAGTACTTTTTAATAATTAACAAATGTATTAATAAAAGTCGGAGTAAAATTTTAGCAGAATGTATTTATTCGCCATATTTAGCATATAAAATTGTTTCGTCTTTTCTGTTTATTGGTAAATATATTTATTAATTGTTGATGAGAATTGCGTATTTATAAACATAATAAGTTAAGCATAAAGAGTGACTTATAAATTAATTACTTAATGTTGCACAAAATGTGTATTAAATACTGCAAATACATAGGCTTGATTTGGAAGCTAAGGAAAAAACCGAGCTATGTTCGATTGTCACTCCCTCAAGTGTAAAAACGTAATCCTATGTGATGCTCTGTTTACTGCAGTTCTTGTTGCTTTTTATGTGTGTGCATTGTGAATCCTATAGAAGCAGATCCATGCTGTGCTTTACACAACAAATTAGGTATGTGGTATGTAGATTAATTGTCTGTTGTATTGAACTGAAAGATTTTAAAGTATTAGTATATCGAAAAGAAATATGAAGTTTTGCTTGAGCGAAAAATGTTACCGATACAGTTCCACTATGTTCTCGCTTGGAATCGAACCCCAGATTTTCTAGTCCCTCTAGGTAAATGTGCTGACTGCTACTCTACTAGCACAAACAGAATGAATGCCTTTTTTGCACGTTTGATATTTGATGTAGAATAGGCAGGTTCTTGTCCGTATGGCCTGGTCTATTATTTCAGTATTAGAAAGGCACCCGTCCAATATGGTTTGTGATTAATGCAAGCTATTTCCTTTCCTAAAAGGCCACAATTGGAAGCCCGGATGAGAAACAGATATATTCTACTGCATTTTCTTTTCTCTGTAATAACATTTAAAATCTGGTGATACAAAAGGCATCTGGATACAAAGGTGATAATATAGGTTGTAGAGTCATTAGGTTAATTGGAAAATTGGAAGCAGAAAAGATGAAAAATATGCAACTGCCTTCGCCGGGAATCGAACCATGGACCTCTGGAATGTACCGTCCCAGCGTGCTACCGTTACACCACGAAGGCACGCTAGGGAAGTGGGAGAAATACCTTATAAGGTTACTGGAATTACAAAGCTGCTAATGACTCTCCTATCCTATTTCTCTATTTTTCCTTAATCAGAATGGAATACAATTGAATAAACCCTTGCTATCAGTACTGGTGCCCGACGTCTGTAAACCGGCGGTAGAAGTATCTCTTGTTGATGTTCTCTAGCGTTACTCATGAGCCTATGTTCAATTAAAGATTCGTTATTGGAGTTATTTGGGGTTACTGCAAAGCACGTAAAGGCTATCTACCTGAGGGGAAAATGACTAATTGAGAACTTTTGAAGAGGAACAGACCTGTTTTCACATTGCACATGAGGGAAAAACATGAAAACTGTCATGTAGCTCGCCCCTTTGAACCCGGGTCAAACTTCTAGTGTTCAGCGATTTGACCGCTCTGGTGACCCTCTTGATGAGCTAGATGAGCAACTGGTATTTGAGGTATATTATTGTAATCCGAAGTTGATGTCATTTAACGGAAATATGCATATTATAGAAATTAATTTTCAGACTTTATATCCTACTTTCATATTAAAGGTTATAGCTTTTAAGTAACGTATGTTGTCATTCTTTTCTAGCTTCAACAGAATTTCTTCGCTTAATCTGAAACTTTTTTTATTTTTAATATTCCCTATCTTATTTTCAAAGATTTTTCAAAAGCCCCATGCTGGATTTATGTATTTAACTGTGAAGAAGGCTTAGAGTTTCATGCGTCCTTCATTTTCATTATGCTACTGAAATTTTGTCTAGAATATCGCATAAGTTGCGCTGTTTTCTAGATTAAAACTAAAAGAACTCATGCACCATATTTTCATCTCTGGTTTACTCAAGTTTCTTATCGATTCCGTGTGTTGGGAATGTCCTTTGAAGCGGTCGATCGATTCCGGAGAAGAGGATCCTTGCCAACTCCCGAGACACGTCCAGGAGCAACCCGGAGAAGGAATCACGTTTCTTTTGTATCCATTTGTTGCAGTTTATTTTCTCAAAATGGCGAATATCTTTCGCTTCGAAAAACTGGAGGAGAATTGCTTCCTTGTGTCCTTGCAGACCGTTTCGTAGGGGGTGTTCGTTTTTTATCGTCTAGTCTAGCCTGGAAAGAGAAACATCAGCAATGAATTTTTTAGTCCGGAATGGGCCCTTAATGCCCATTTCTGAATGAGAGCCACGTGTAAGTTATAACACACTTGGAAAATAATTTTCTCTTGGGTGTTGGAGTTTTAATATTGCAACATTTTTGGGAGAACTTACTTTTGGGTTTTACGAATTGAAGATAAAATTCTGTTATTGAGCACAGCCATGTCTTTTATGATAGAAATAGTAGCATTTATTATTTGATAGTTGTAAATAATGTGTGGGATATATAGTTCAAAAGGAAATGGTTTTTTATTGATTATCCTATTTGAGAAAAAAAGTGTAGGGTCGTATTATGGCGTCGTTATATTAAAAGTGAAAATATTTGTAGCCTAAGTTGGAGACGAAGATTTTGTTAGGAAAGCTAAAACATTTAAACAGTGGTTTATCCATTTAAATAAAAGATGGAACGAAAAATAAATTAATAACCGTTTCTGAATGCTTCAAACAGAATTTGTCAAGGATAAAGTATTTAAAACATTAAACCGGGACGGTTAATGAGTGCCGAAGAACATGTTTCTTTTCCTCTCAACACTGTAAGACTCAATATCGCTGTAAATTAATTTCTTGTTTGAAAAATTATTTCTCAAAACAGTGTGATATTGTCGAAGAGCTACCCCAACATTTCCCCGCTCTCTGAATTATGAGCATAAGATATATAATAAATTTAAAAACAAGCAAAATTAAATTATATATATATGTATATATCCGTGTGTTTGTGTAGGATAAAAAAGTGTTTAAATCAAAACACTAACTTTAAAATGAAATAGTCTCTTAGAATATTTTCCTGTTCCATCCCAAAAATTAGTAATTGCTCATAATAAACCTCTCTAAACTGCGTCATTTCCATATTAAATCCACGTAATGTGATTATTTATGTAACGAAGTCATTTACATAACGCAGATATTTTTGAAACCTGAAACTCAAAACAACAAATCAGAACGAAAGAAAATCAGGCTTTAAAAATCTTTCTTTGTAGACACATCACGTTTCGCTTTTTGCTTTTTTGTTAGGTAGCCAGAGTGCAGCTTCGTCTGTCTTCAAAATTTTATTTCAAAAGTTGTAACGGTACCGATGTAATTCTTGTACAGGTACCTATTGAGCCAATTAATCTGTGTTGGCTAGTAAAAAAATTACATGAAAAGGAATGCAAAATAGGCCATGACTTCAAGCTTCTTCTTTACGCATTAGCATCAGTCTGCAACATTTCCAAATAATTTCAGATATGTAATGATTTAGACGTTGAAATATTTTGGAAATTAATGTTATGGGAATATGGAAAGAGAAGGCTTGAAGCTGTGGCCGATTTTAATATTTCCTTCTCATTGACAAATATTTTATTGCCAACTTAGATAAACTGGTGCAATAAGCGCCTGTTCCTGAAGAATTACAGTGGTGTAATATCTGCTCATCTCTATTATTGTCACGCAATCTAATTTGTCGATATTTAGAAATTTTTCGAAACTGGTTAAGGGAAAGTTTAAAATATAATGTTACACTTTTTTGAAAAAAATGGGCAAACTTTTACCGAAGTTTTGAGTGTTATTAAAAATACATTGATGAGTTTCTCATTTTTAAATTCTTATCTCCTTTCTATGTTAAAGATGCCACCTCACGGTTAACTACGATTTCTATAGTCTGCTAGTGTCATATTGAAGATGATGACTGTAAATGACACTAAATACCGAAGTTTTTTTATGTTTTCAGAAATTCTGGCTATTGTCGGAAACGATCGTCTGGCGAAGTTGGTTGTTGGTTGCCATAAAAAAAGTTTCACTATGCATTGTTTCCAATTTCTTTTGCGAATTTTACTGTGTATGAAGATTTAGGTCATATATTTACGTACGTATTTTCCCTTTTCACTGCATTTTCTTCCTTTTTAAATTTTTTATAAGACTTTTTAAAATAATTGTGTCAATAACTCATGATTATCAATTGAATGTTGAAGTGACTTTATTGTGTTCATGCTGTGAAATGTTTCTTGAGCAACATACTACTGACACAGAGCACTAGCATCTCTTCCTGGTTCTGCAAAGAAAGCGCTGGAATTTCTAACTAGTGCCAGTGCGTGCGTTCGCTGTCTTGTCTGGCAATGCCTGTTCTCATTCTTCCGCTTCTGTGAGAACGGAATTTATAAACTTGATGACAATGGAAGTCCATCATGTTACATAGATGATTTAACTTACGCCAGAGTTGAGAGAACCGTTGAAAACTTACCAATTACTATTTCAAAACACCCACCTATCGGTGGCCCACCTATTAGGTGCCTCCATAATAAAGAGATCACTACATCTGGCCTTTTGTTCACAATCTGCCATTGGGGGAAGGGGAACTATTTCAAAACATATAAATATGTTGCCAACATTTTGTAAATCTACATAAATATTAATTCGCTGTCTGACGATGTATTTAAATAATTCAAGGTTCTGCGGTGGATTTAGCGAAGTACATTATTTGATTCTAATCGAATCAACTGAGTTTGTAAGTATTGCTTTAGGAAGCCATTTTCTTTAAAAACATAGACTAGGTATCGGATATATTTTGATTTGTTGAATTATTCATTTATCTCCTCTGGAAAGTGATATAAAAGTGTTGATACTTAGCATATTTTCGATATTACGCTTATTTTCCTCGTCATGTCTTTTGCTTTTCTTCCTTTTCTATACATCTGGTCGTTTACATCAAAGCGAAAAGGATTTTCGTTTATCTTTTAGGGTTCTTACGAGTATAGTACCATAGTATTGCAACACACATGGTAGGCTCAAAAGTTATAAAATATTGAAAACTATTCAAATTAATATTCAAATTATTAATAATAATTTAATTTTATTATTATTAATAATTTTATTAATTTAATAATAATAATGAAATTATTTATAAATCTTTTGTTACTAAGAGCAGTTTTGGTACTGGTGATAAAAAATCGACAAAATTGAGATTAGATGAATTAATGAAGATTAATTATTTTTTATTTTCTTTTGCTTTTGATAAAATTATAATTTGCGTTTTTCGTACTGTTAATTAAATACAGCCCTTCATAATGGAATACGTAAAAGTGATGAATCCTTGTAAGAAGTGTAGGAGTAGACTATTATGATAAGAAAAACTTTTCACTTTTGTTCTGATTAACTTCATTGTATCGTTTACCTCAAAATAGAACTCATCCAGCGTTTTAGGATCATGTGATTTTATATCTGCTTGTTCAAGAAAGCTGACATGTAATGTTCTCTTTTTAAAAGGCACTATAGTAACAGAAAATCTTCATGGGTATAGACGATCATAAAAATTTTCTATTATCGTAATAATGTTGAATTTATCTTGAGATCTGGACTGAAGTTTTTGCGTTCAAGAGATCTGAGGAAGCACTTTCCATATTAATACACTTGCGCCAATCGCTGGCATTATCAGTTTATCAAGATGAATCCAGGCTTCTATCATGGTTGCAGTTGAATCGAAGTGAATTGAATCGTATTTCTTTGAAATAGATGGCATATTTCTTGCCGTTTATTGTCCAGATGCGTTCGAAACTTTCTTTCGTAGAGTCATGAGGTTTGTCGAAGCAGGAAACACAAGAAATGTACGGTGCTTCTGCCGGGATTCGAACTCGAAACCTTTCGACTGCTAGCTGGGCGTGCTTCCAATTGTACCACGAAAGTATGCAATAAGGAGGAAGAAAATGCATTACATTCTCACCCACTTAGGGAGAGTGTGGTGGCAGGCAGGGACCCAGTCACCAAATCCATATGATAACAATTTATTGTCAACTATATTTTAGGTTGGGCGCAACATATAGAGACCATTAGGCATTTTGTTTCGGAGCAAGAGGTAGGAAAAATGTGCAGCGCCCACAATGGGATTCAAACTGGACGTGTTTCCAAATTACAGCATATGGTAAGAAAGAAGAAAATACCTTATATCTTAATCTTTCAATTAATAACCTTTCAATTAATAAGAATTAAGATATATATATCAGCTAACATAGGCTGCTGTTAGCATTGTATGGTGAATAGTCGATGCTCGGTATTCATTATCAATGTTGAGAAAATTTTTTGTGGCATCACGATGTGAACCAATTTCAAGCTCTCAAACCCACGGGTTGGTAATCACACGGTGAGGAAACATAAAACGGAAAAACTTATTCTCCAGTTGAAAGAAACATGGTAACAGTAATTAAATAAGTACTTAATGTATGTGAGGGTGACGTCTTATCATCAAACAGAGATCACACTCACGATACAAAGCATCAGGTTTTATTTCTTTTTTATAGAAGAAAAGATAAACGGAATGAGTATGTACAAATGGATTAAATATGTTTAGGAGAGTAATCACACTGGTTCCACTATGGAGATGTAAAAGTCACAGCTGACCACCTACGTGCGGTCACTTTAGATAAGTTCTAAGTCCGATCGCCTACGCGCGACCAGTAAGCGTCTAGTTGTAGCTCCTTCGCGAGCGTTCTGTTAGAGCGCCTCTATCGGACTTCTCGAACCAACTGAAGATCCTGGAACCTGGAGAGTTCGTACAGAGTAGAGGTAGATAGTGACATCTGGTGCCTCGTTGAGGCACGATTCCCACATGTATGTATTTGAAATTTGAGTGTTGCGGCTAAAGATTGGATGGAGGTGCTTATCTTATTGGTTCCAGTTTGTTCACCTTGTATGGAATTATAGATCTGAACTGTTCATTTTGTTCTAGGTAAGATCGATACCCTTGAATCACAAATTGTTCTTTACTGAATAAAAGGTTCTGCTAATAAACCTCCTAATTTTATAAAAAATTCTGCTAATTATTTTCAACCTTGTGCGTGAAATTTAAGTTATTGTTGCGTCATCTCAGTGAAATACCGTAAAGGTAGGAAAATCCTGCTGATGGATTTAGATCAGGATTAGCCACTCTTGTAGAGACAGGTAATTTGGAAACAGGAGTAATGAAAGATTAGAAATTGCCTTCGCCAGGAATCGAACCAGGGACCTCTGGAATACCGGCGCAGCGTGGTACCGTTACACCACGAAGGCACGCTAGGAAAGTGAGAGAAATACCTTATATAGTCCCCTTTTTTTAAAAGGGCGACAAGGGTTTTAGGGGACCTAGTCGCCAAATCCTGGGTGCGGAGAATCATCATCACAACCCTTTTAGTTCGGGCGCCACTTTAGAGACAGGTAAATTGGAAACAGGAGTAATGAAAGATTAGAAATTGTCTTCGCCGGGAATCGAACCACAGACCTCTGGAATATCGGCGCAGCGTGATACCGTTACACCACGAAGGCACGCTAGGAAAGTGGGAGAAATACCTTATACTCTTGTCACCGCATGAGATTGGCTCACGCTGTGATGCCACAAAAATTTTTTTCAACATTGCTAAATGAATACCAAACATTTGTATCTAAATTAATAACCGAGATTCAACTAAATTTCGACATGCCAGATCACTTTCCAAATTTTTGTAATAATGTGAGAAATAGCGATCATATTATGGTTCAATGGCGCGTGAGGATATTTTTTTTTTTTTTTTTTTTTTGGTTGTTATGATTACATCTGCTTCTTGATTGGAAGATTTACCATATTATTTTTGTTATGAGGTTTGACAGAAAATCATCTTTTGGTTATTATGATTACATCTGCTCTTTGATTAGAAGATTTACCATATTGCTGTTACGATGTTTGACGGGAAAATCCTAAACGTTTAGCAACTGCAAAGGCAAGAGTAGCCTGTCTACATGACACTTTTGTGGCTGTCATCAAATTCACAACTTTTCATATCATTACATTCGTGTATCTACATTTCGGTGTTCAGAAACCTAATGTGTTCAGAGTCGTTATCAATGTTAACCTGCTATATGATAAATTTGATTCAATTCACACTTAATCTGTCTTTTCATATTATATGTAGACATGTATGTCCAGGTTTTATTCATAATATTTTAGAGACCCAAAAATGCACAAAACACGTTCTCAATCTTATAACGCGTAACCTTACTTATGCTTTTGAACTGATTGCTTTAAATTTGACGCTTACAGCAGATAATTCCCGTTTCCAATTCATATAATGGATTCGACATTTAAACGAACTAATTACACTAACCACCAACAAATGAGCCACAGCCATTTCCTAAATTCAGTTGTTGCTTTGCCGCAGATACTTAGAGGTTTTCATTTAGTGTTGGTAATTATATCCGTGGAATAAGATCTTTAGTGCATTTCTCTTGAATTGTAAAGAATTGCTTCCAATTTTTATGTTGTTTATCAATTTTTACATCTTCTAGTTTACCAGATCTTGTTTCATTTTAAAAATTATAATTAAAATTCTAAAATGGATACAAATATTCTTTATATTAATAATTTAAAAATTAACCGATTTCTATGTTTCCTATTTCGACTCGCAAACTCTGGAAAAATTTTAAAAATATTAAGAATGTTTTACTGCTAAAACCAGAAGCAAAATTTAGTATTAGATATCGAAAAAGAAGAGAACAAAATTGTTTTGACTTTTTAATCTTTATTTTAAAATGAGAAAGCAGTGTCTGTGCTTAGCATTTAAAAGGCTAAAACTGATATATTCAAAGATATGTATGTCATTGCAACCGCGACTATGTTAAATTACAACAGAGCAAAGAGCATGAAACAAAATCGGTTAAGCACCCGTGAAGAATGGATGTTCTGCATGGCCCTGAGAGAAATGGTCATTTCATGGCCTTACGCAGAATGACTCATTCGTTTAATTGGTCGGGATCTCATTATGCGCCCGGTTAAATACATGAATGAGTTGCCATCTCCCCTTACTTGCTTTTTATTTGTCGGGCAGAGATGTGAATTATGAGTAGCTGCGTTGTGACGTCAGTGTATATTTTACGAAACTTGATATACTTCGGAGGCAAAATAACTTATTTTTAATTTTACAATTTATTGCATATCGGCAATGCTGTGTATGCATAAGTTTTGATAGATAAATAAATCAACTTTATTATTTTTTTAATCTCAACTTCCAGGCTAGAGTGTAATTTTTTAACGTAGTTATCATCAATTGATTTCGTTTGACGCTCTTTTGAATCCTTTGTAATTATAGGCTGATACTGCACTGTAATTCGTACATTAAGTTTAAAATCTAATTTTGAATATAGCAGTAAATTTAGGTGAATCGCTATAAAATATAAGGAACAATAATTCATCCATACTGCTGTAGAGACATTGTGGTCATTTCTTAACAGGACATATAAAAAATGAGCAATGCCCACGCGGAGAATGGATTCTCGGACCTCTCAAATACGCGCCAAGCGTGTTTACCATTACACCACGAAGGCATGCTAAGAAGGCGGGAGAGATACCTTATATACTCCCCCTTTTAAAGGGCGACTGGGGATTAGAGGATCCAATCGCCAAATCCTGGTGGTGAAGAATCATCATCCGCCGCCTTTTTTAGTTCAGACGCCCCTGTAGAGACATTAGGTGTTTTTAAAGCAGGACAGATGAAAAATGAGCAATGCTTTCGTTGGGACTCGAACCTCTCGATAACGCGCCGAGCGTGTTGACCATTACACAACGAAGGCATACTAAGAAGGCGGGAGAAATACCTTATACTGCTTATTACGGACCTCTTATTATCGGTTTATCTATAGTTAGTATTAAAACATTATCAGCACAGTCTATCATCTCAATTCAGTTTTCCTCTGACTCGATTCCTTATTGGGTTATTCAAAAAGCAATCGAAAAAAATCGGACTGGTTATATGGTATCGATAATCGAAAAATTATTGGACTTTTTTTTTTTTTTTTTGTATTTAAGTCATATTAATAAGTTTTGAGAGTACGTTTTTAACATGCAGTTGGATGTAAAACAGTATGTTCTATTAGGGCATATCCCAGATTTCATTTTAACCCTCGTTACCCACTGTGCATTGCCAATTTTTTCTTCTCTCATTTTTTCCTTCCTTCTGAGTTATTCCCAATACCTCCAACCGTCTAATTTATGGAAGAACATACACGCTGAGTTCAAAATCACCACTCTGATGTATGCTGTTGAATAACCAGGTGTTTTGAAATGGGCGCTGCCGTGTGTATGGCTTGTATGTTCTTTTGTTTCGTAGCAAAAGGCTCATTAGAAAACTGACACCACCTCATCAAAATTCATTGTCCGTCTTGATGTCGCAAGCATTCAGGCTTTCCCTCTCATTTCGGAAGCCGATTGTTGCCCAATCGTTCGTCCCTGCTCCGGAGCCTTGGAAAAAAAAAAAAAAAAAAAAATAGCGTTGAGTCAGTCGTGTGGAAAAGAAAAATTCGAAAAGGAAATGTGAGAAGTTCGACCAGAAAGTGACTTCGACAGGGAATACTGTTTGCGTCTGGAAATCAATGAGAAGTTTCCGTTTTTCCTGTCTGTCTCACTGAAATACATCGTCTTTATGGTATTCCTGTCTTTTTCTGCGCTATTGTTTTTAAACTTAAACTTCTTAGTGTCCATGAAATTGAAACATTTAAAATTTCTAAAATTAGAAAAAAATTAAAATTGAGTTTCGTTTTGTAGAAAAACTCGTTGCATTTCTAGGAAAACTGACACTTTTCCAAATGCATTAATATTTTGTATTGCGAATCGAAATTGCGTCAGAAATAAAAATGTAAAAGAGGGAAGCAACATTTGTGCTTATTCATAGCAGCTCGCCCTTCTTCCAAAAATGTTTCTGAATGAAGCAAAATTGGATTGCAGGCGAAAACATCGCACAAAATCATCGCAGACGAAAACAACACAAGGGAAAAACGTCGTCCAGCAAAACATCGTTAAGAGAGCAAGAAGAAAACATCGCGATTCTAAAACATCGTGGTAGAAAATGAAGCGATCCAAAACTATCACAGTTTTAAGATACGTCATATAAAATATCGTAGGAAAAATAAAGCACCTTCAAAAATCATCCTGTGATGATAGATAGCATCGTAGACATTTGTTTTCAGTCTTTAAAAATTTGAAATACATGTTCACATAATAATTTGTGAGCTCAGGAAGGGAAGAATATTTTTATTCTGTATTTCATGTTTTTTGAATTAACTAATATTTTTTTCTGAAAAACAAAAAGAAAACTTATTAAAAAATTAAAAGTGAGTAGAAAATTAATGCTACGTACACCCGTTAACAGTATGTTAAACTTATGTCACTATTTAAAGATCATTATTTAATTCCTTTTTTTATATATAAATTACTCATCATTTCTTTTAGAAAGCTGGATTGGTTTGTGGGAACATGCATTTAAAACTTTTAAGGGCCGAAAGTACATGGCTGCGATGTTGGCATCAAACGATGATTTATATGTGCTTTATTTTTTGCCACGATATTTTCTACGACGATATTTTAAAACGGCGATCTTTTTTAACCTTTTTTTTTTTTTCCAGTGATGCTTTTTACCACGATGCTTCAGAACTGTGATGTTTTCTCCTTGCTTTTTCCCACGATGTTTTCTTCAAAATATTTTAATCCACGATATTTTTGCTGGAACCGCAAAATTGATGTTTAAGAACATAATTACCATTACTACCTATATATCTTTTATGGCGGCCACTAGCATTTTTTAGGCTTTGGCTACTATGCCACCGTTACCTCCTGTGATAGGACAGACAGTTTACATCCATGCCTTCTCTGGGATTCGAGCCCGGGCCCTTCGGTACGGCAGTCAGAGTCGTTAATCACTTCACCGTCTGGACTGCCGACATAATCACCGTTGTATATTTCCGATGCATGCAACGGAGGAGTGGTTATTACAGTACATCAGAAATACTTCTGATTCTTATACGGCTGATGATTTTGAGCTGAGCTGTCTAAGGATGGCTTTTGTACACATTTTTTTTAATGTACACAGCAAAAAAAAAAAAAAAAAAAAGGCAGTTGGGGATTATCTAATAGGATATGACTGTAGACCTTTGTAGATCATTTTGCTAGTGAAAATAAATTATCACAATCATTTCTCATTTCTTTGATATCTCATTAAAGCGTTTGCATTTGTAAAGTAGTAAAAGCTCCTGCTTAGCATTTTAAGAATAATTCATTATCATTGACATCTCTATCGTTAGAAAATGGCTTCAATTTCGTAATTGTCGTGAGAATGTTTTCCTAGAACCATTCTCTTGTTTCGTGTTCCGCCGTCCCTTTGTGCTGTTCTAGCCCTAATTACGTAGATTGCCCCCCTGCCTGCTTGTTTAATCACTTGCATGGCTGTAATCTAACGTAATTGGGGCTCCAAATTGAATGCAATTGGAGTGAGTGGACATGCTGTTGCATGACGTCATTTTCCGACACAGCGAATAGATAATAGTGAATGAAATTGCCTCGGCATGGGGACTGATTCTTCCATTGATGTTCCTGATTGGCCATTGATTACGTCAGCGTTTTGAAAGTTTTCTGCAATTCGAATGTCTGAGTTTATGTCCGAGTTCTATGGTTGGAAAATTCACTATTTTATTTATATTCGACGATATTGTTCAGAATGCGTTTGTGTATGAAGCATGCGACCATTACTGCATTTCGTTGTGATCGAACATTTAACTATTGCGATGATTTAATGATCTCAGTCAATACGTATTTCAGAAAGTTTGTGTACACATATATATATATTACATATATATTTCGTATTCTACATTAAGCAAAACTGAAATGTTGATTAAAATTCTCGTTTGAGCATTTTATAGCAAACTCCATTTTTTGGAGTTCTTTAAAAAATTTCCAGTTTTTTGTATATCTATATATATAATATATATATATAAATTTTATTGTCGAGTGGCAAATATTAAGAGATAGGAGAGACTAATATTTTGCTGTAGTCTGTTACTTTAAAATGGGCATTTCAAGGTTGTAGCGACCCTCCCCACATTTATGATCGTAACGTGCGTCGTCATCACCGAACAGAGGTAATTAGGAGATTTTAGCAAATTAAAGAATTTGTTCGTAGCAGTCTTTGCCGTAGTTATGAGTTATGGTTTGGGTTGAAAAATGTCTTTGGAGTGCCTATTCTAAAGTTAATCAAGTAGGCAGGTATGGTTCCTTGTGTACTATGAAAATGAGCCAATTCGTCTTAGAAAGTTCTACGTGAAGGCATCACTTCTCTTATGCGGATAGCCCGTGTGTGCTTTGCCCCTTGTGCATATAGTCCTTGTTTGCTTTTTGTAATTTGCCATATTCAAATAACCTGTGCAGAAGACTTGATACTAAAATATTTTATCATTTATTTCCCATAAAATAAACACAACTGATTTGCTATAAAAAGGTAAAGATTCGACAACATCTTTCAAAGCAAACATTTTCATGCATTCGTAAGTTTGAGTAAAATATAAACAGTTGTAAAGATAAACCGTAAAATAACTAACAGGCATTTTGTTCTATTGAAATAAACCAGTAGCCACTTGCTTCTGCTAATAAATTGGGTAAAAAAAAAATTCCGTACGGAAACCAAAGTTGCAAATATATTAGCATAGTTTCTAATCTTTGCTTCATAGGTGCAGTAACTAATGAAATATGCTTAATTTGAGTCTTAAAAATTAATTTACAATAAATGTCTGTTTTTACAAAACGCAGCAAGTATTTTAATTGAAATATTTAGGAGTTGTTACGAAGTGTCGGGCAAAAATGTTTCCGTGCACAATATGCAAGTTAATTCTGATGTCTTCTACAATTGACCCTTAGTAAATTTTCGAAACTGGATCGTATGCAAGCATCACAAAGACAGGATAGCAGCAGTTATTTAATTCTAGCTTGTAGCATATCGTCTTAAAATGGAAGTTCCGAACGATATTCTTGAGCTCGTGATTTAGTTACGAGATGATGAATTATTTATGAAACAAACTGGTGAAATGTTTTTTGAGGACAAAGCTCGATGAAGACTTCCAAAGCTAAACCTCTTGCATAAAAGAAACATTATGAGTAAGAATAAAGATAATTAAGTCCATCTCAAGTCGCAGCTGACTTAAAGACTGGTTGAAATGACACTTCAGGCGGTGAGAAATATAATTAAAAAGCAGTTTGCAATGGACGTAAGGCTCTTAAGAAGTTTTTAATGAGTCTGTCCTATAAGGTATTTCTTCCACCTTCTTGGCATGCCTTCGTGATGTGGTGGTTTACACACTGGGCCGGTATTCCAGAGGTCCCTGGTTCGGTTCCCGGCGAAGGCGATTGCTCATTTTTCATCTCTCCGGGCTTTTCCAATTAACCTAATGTTTCTACATTACAATAGAAAAAGCACATCGAACGTGCAAAGAAGCATATAAGTAAGCCTTTATCTTTCTGGGAATCGGTCCTTTTTAGTGATAAATAAAAATTTAATATCCATTGGCCAGATGTTAGAGCCCTGATTTATAGAAAACCAAACCAACAGATGTAACTAAGAATTTATATGGGATTGTCAAACACGGTGGCGGAGGTTTCGTAGTTTGGAAGTGTATGAGTGCTGCTGGTGTCGGCAGTTTATATTATATGGAGAAAATATGAGTAGGTATATGTATCTTAACATTCTAAAGAAAAATGTCTTAACCAAACCAGAAAAGTTTTACCTTGGGAGCACATTACTTTCTAGCAAATAACGATTCTCAACACATCTCCTAAATCGCCAGTGTCATGTTAAATAGTAGCTTCATAGTTCACCCCAGTCTTCCGGCTTAACCCTCATCACATTAATGGGAAGAAATCGGTCATGAACTCGAAACTTTGACATTAAGAACAAAAGTAAACTAAAAAGTGCCACTCGGGATATTGGGGGCAGCATTTCGCAACAGTAAAACTCTTGGGAGTCATGCCAAAACATTTGAGAGAAGTACTAAAGTTTAAAGGAGGATCTACCGACCATTAAATTGAATTTGATTAAGACGAAAGTGTTCTTCCATAAACTTTTAAAGTCATTAGGTATTTTTTTTTTTTTGGAAGCAAGAGACTTGAAAAATGAACAACGCCTTCGCCGGGAATCGAACCACGGACCTCTGTAATACGCCCCAGCGTGCTGACCACTACACTACGAAGGCTTGCTAAGGAAGCGGAAGAAATGCCTTTTAAACTATGTAAATACCGTAATGAAACTTTATTTTGTTCCTCATCAGTTGCATTTTTTGTTCCTTTAAATTTAATATTTATCTCAATATTTTTTATTTATAATATTCATAAAAACTTTATGCAGTTGTGTTAACCAATTTTTTAATTTTTGTTTTCTCCACGAAGGAATTGGAAAATAATTGCAACACGCTTTAAACTTCAGTCATAAAAATAGAAATTGCAATTATAATTTTTATAAAAACAAACATAACTGAATAAACTTTATTTTTCTCTTCGATATCAATGGCTCCCCTTGTTATCTCTTTATGATAACAAATTCGTCTGTAACTATGCTTATAGTAAATCTCTGCATTGTATAATTGGATAATCGTTTGAGCAGCCAGCCTTCGGCCTGGCATGATAATTAAGCAGCTTACCCAGGCTGAGCGAAAGGCTGGCTACGCAAGCAGCTTGTAATCTAAAAAATGTAGCATACCAAATCCAAATGCGATGCAGAACTTAAGCCAGATTTTTAATTAAAAGTATGCACATTTTTAAAGATGGTGCAAGATATGAATTCGCGTATTTTGAGAATAGTTGTGAAATTTTATAAGTTGTTACAAGTTTTTGTTTATTTAGTTATTTGGCATTATGATATTAACTGATATTTCTGAAACAAGTTACTCGATTAATAAATTACTCAATTGGGAGGGATTATCTAGACATGTGAATACAAAGCGTCTGTAGAATTATGTATGCAAGTCCACGTAACTTTATATGCGCATCTTTATAAATACCCAAATCGAAGGCGAACTACGCAAACGCTAGTTTAAAAAAAAATCCTAAAAAATTTAATCTTAAAAATATAGAGGTGAAATAAGTTATGAGAGATAAAAATGTCAAGATATAAATTGCTTTCTGTGTAATCATTATTATTTTTTTAGCAATCGGTAATTTAAAGATAATGTCTGCATTTTTTTTAATATTTTGTGACCTTTTTTCGAAATATTGCAAAAATAATTTTTTTCTTTTTTTAAAAGTAGAACACACTGTATTTTTGAAAGAGAAATACTCTTAATGTACAATACAGCCAAATTAAAAATTATGCGATGCTAAAAGTCGTCTCTGAGAGTAGAAAAATGCTAAAAATTCGTTAAATTCCCACAAAACATAAAATAAATAACTCGAAATTCAAAATTCCACATCTATTTGATTGTGCAAATTTTCGAGTGCAGCGCTATTTTCGTTAAAATTGCGGTAGCTATGGATGCCATCCTCTTATTTTCACAGTCCGATGAACGGGTATTTTGACTCGCATATTTATTTTATAAAATAGATTTATAGGTAATAATTAGAATAGGTAATTATAGAGTGTTAATATACTCCCTTTATGTCCATTTGTGATAACTAGATGATTTACATATCTGTAATTGACCTTATTCTTCTCTATCTCTTAATTAGAAACTTAGATGTAATAAATTCGCTGATTTTCCATGAATCTCTTTACTAGAGATAGATATATCATGTGTAGTTAAGACCTATCATTCCAAATAAAAAGGTTGTATTAGGAATTTCTTTGGGCCCAATAAATCGCTAATGACTAATTACAAATTCATTAAAACGTGTATTATTCACTGTTATATTTTTTATTGGGATCCATCTTTAGAATACATTTATAATTCCAGCAGCCCCAAATGTTTTTTTAATCTATTTCACGAAAGAGAATTTCTTTTTTTAATGTAAAAAACCTTTTAGTGTATTTTCCATTGATTACAAACTATGATCATCTGTGATAATTTTCGTAGCTATGATTCCATTGTATACTTATTTCTTTCGATTACAAAAGAAAACTGTTGAATTTTGTAAGAGAGAGATTAAAAGAAGCACTTTTCTGCGACTAAAATGAAACACCAAATCGCAGTGGTTTTATCCTTTCATACAGCCGCTAGATTTTTTTTGTCTTCCTGCATAGCAAGGTCACATCTGTAGAATGGTATGAGGCATCACAAAATATAACAAAAGAAAACTAATGTAATCATCACGTGATGCTTCGCCTACACTGTATGGCACCAGAAAGTTTTCTGCTCAGTGAAATGAAAATGTTACTTTTGCTATTTTAATAAGAGTATCGTATTAAGCTGAATATAATATCTGAACAATTTCAAGTTCACCTCTGACGAATGACAAAGAAGCGTAAGATTTCACGCTACTGACGTGTTGTCATGAAACTTGGGGGTAGAGGGGATTTAAAAGACTCCTAACTCATTTTATTTTGTTCTAAGTAAGTACTGACTAGTCTTTCCACTTTTATTAGTTCATTTATTATTAGGTTTAAAAAAGGGCTGTTACATTTATAACATATATGCATCTTTTTTCCCTCACTTGAGGATGTTTGTCTTGATTACTAACATAATTCAAAAATAATATTATGTTAAGGAGTTGCGATAATATTTTTTTTATTACAGAGAACTCAGTGTTTCATAATGAGGTGTTTCACGTTGTATTTTCATTTTTTCCTCAAACGTAAACACGAGAATGCAGAGAAAATAATTGGCCAATATATACCATAATGATATATATAAAAAATTAGAAAGCCAAAACGAAAAAAATAGCGTTAGTCTCTTCATAAAAAGTAAGTTCTTTCTCACAAGAATTCCTGCTTGTGATGGAAAAACTCTATCAAGGTTAATATCATATTTCGAACGCTTAAAACATTTTTTTTCTGCAAAAGCATGCTTCAAATTAAAATCATCATCGAAATATATTAGTATATTTCAGATGAGAAGAAGAAATTAATATATTTATTTACAGCTCTGTTCAATTTTGGTACTGTAACTGTTCGCGGAGATTGTACTAGGAAAACGTTTATATCTAATTTTGTTTCAGTTGTTGTTTGATATTTTAAAATAAAACCCTTGTGAACTTCCTCTCGAAGCTTTGCAGCTGCCTCTTGTACAGGTTCTCCTTGAAGTATAGTCTCACCAGTGGCCGAGTGGTTAAGACTGCTGAATACTGAAAGCTCGATCCCAGGCGAAAAGGTAGGCTGCATTGTTGGTTTCGTGGTTTCCCCACATTTAACGTGGATATGAGTCAGTTTTCCTTAGAAAGTGCTATACGAAGGCATACCTCCTCTTCGGCAGATAGCCATTTTGTACTGTTTTGCCCTGTTCCAATGACCTAACCTACTAAAGCCTAAAAAACCTCCAGCAATAATTTTTTTCTTTAATTTTGATCGGCTTTACAAACTATGCGAAAAGTATGAAGTTTTCTGAAGGACTGATTTTACCTGAAGGTTAAGTTATGAAAAAAGATAAATTTAGGTCTTAGAAATTTTAATAATTTAGTTAAAAGGTTATAAGGTTTTCTACCGCCTTCTTAACATGCCTTCGTGGTGTAATGGTCAGCACGCTCCATCCATATTCGGGAGGTCCGATGTTCGAGTCCCGGCGATGACATTGCTCATTTTTCATATACTCCTCCTTCTAAATAACCTGTACAGTGGCGCTCGAACTAAAAGGTGGTGAATGATGATTCTTCACCACCAGGATTTGGCGACTGGGTCCCCTAATCCCTAGTAGCCTGCAACAAAACACAATTAAGATAAAACATTACAATTAAGGGCGGTATAATTACACATTTAAGTTACATAGTAAATCTCGGAGAACAACATGCTTAGTTCATGACTCACGTACATCGACTGAATGCTAGAGTCTTTTTTATTTATTTTTTTTTTATTTTATTTATTTATTTATTTTTTTTTTTATTTTATTTTATTTTATTTTATTTATTTTTTTTTTTTTTTTTGGCTGGTGTTTATTTCTGCGGCCGCTAGGTGGCGCTCGTTGAGCCGTGGGGTTACAGTGTTGATTTTTCTGAGATCACCGTACGAATAGTTGGCTGAAAAGCTTGTTTCGTTTGAAGACTTTAGACTGTTCCTAAGCAGAATCGAAGACAATATTTATGTGAAACTCACACATTTATACGGAGAAATGAAAGATCAAACGACTTTAATTTATTATGTTTTAGATAAGCAAATTGCCACCTGTTTTCAATCAATAATACTACAGTTTTTCTTTAAATTTTATCGCTAAGAATAGATAAATGGCCAGATAAGAGCTCTTAAAAATATTTGGATAGATCATATCAGGTTGCTAAAGGCTCAAAAGAATTGATTAACTAGTTTCGTAAAGCCTGCAATAAAAGAAAAAAATTCTCTACGAAGAACAAAATTGTCAGAGAATTTATTTTAATGCATTCTGTGTAATAATAAAACTTAATCAGTATATAAAAAGACTTTACGCAAATTATTATGCAGCGTACTGTTATATAGATAAGTTATAGTATTGTGTAATAGTATTTAAAAAAACACTTTTAATAACTTTGTAGAGTTCATAATTTTTTGAAGCAAGGAATATGAAAAGTCATTTGTTCCCTCACTGAGATTCGAACCATGAATCTTTCACTTTCTACCTGACGAGGCTAGAGACTTACCACCAGAGACCACTTATACCGGAGAGCAACGCACGGGAGAATACGACCTTATAACTTGAAGTCATGAATTGAAACCCAGTAGTGACCGGATTTTGGAGCTGGATTAGTAAAGTTTTGGAACATTGACAGCTCATCTTGGATTTGATTCCTAGCAACTGAGCGAGTTGGTTGAATGAGGGTTTCGTGTTTCTGAACAACATAACTTTGAGACATTTTCCGCGAAGGAATCCTTTCCTAGATACGTAGACGGCCCATGACTCTTTGCTGTAAATAATTAAGCAGTTTTTATATACAGGAGGGTGGTCGGATAAAACTTGTGAGAGGCTTTATTTTCTTACGTATTGATTCTTTGTACATAGTTCGAAGTACACAATTTTTTTAAATTTCCACTTATAGAGAATTTTTTTGTATGCAAACTTCTGCAAAAATGAAATCAAGCTTTTATGGCGTATGTATGTCATAGTAAATATGTTTTCATAAATATTCGTGTTCATTTTCCAGTCATTCAGTTATTTTCGATTCCGTATATGACATTTCGTTTTAATAACCTCTGCTTAACCTTATTGCAATGCCAAACGGCTGGTTTTCCGTGTATTTTACTGAGCGGTAAAGGCTTTAGAATACGTCATATTTTTTTTAACTAAATTTGCTATTTTATTCTCTTTTGCTCTTCAAGAATGGCAATGGAATTATATATCAAAGTGCTGGACGAGAGATTAATCGATTTTAATTAGCCATTTGATTATGTTTTTAATTTTATTTCCTTCAGAGAAATGAATTTCGTTTGCGGTGCACGAGATGTTTCGTGCTGTTTGCCATTAAAAAATAATGAATCTTTCTTTTTGATTTGAGATGTTGAGTTGTTATTTGTTCGTGAGAAAAGTAAATTTAAATAAATAGACATTCGTAAAAACTGCGCATTTTAACGTCATATCTTTTTTTATTATAATATTTCGTGTCTTGTTTTGCGATTAAATTTTTCCCTTTTCTTTCATAGTAATTTTATATAATAATATTTCGATGCGGTATGCTCAGTAGTTTTGTTTAGTTAGTAAAATGATTTAGATAATTAATTTGAAACTCTCAGATTGTACACAAAAACATAAATATGTTTATTGCTATATACGTTTATTGCTTCCTCATATGTGTAATTGTTAGCTGACATAGATTCCAAGCAGTGGGGCTTGTGTTTAAAATTCCTGTAAAGACTTACATGTTTCTTGAGTGATGTCCGTAAACAATAGCTTTGAGAAATAAAGGCGTATATGAATTCCATTAGTATGAAATTCCTGTTATGTTGTTTTGGGTACAGAGGAAAAGATTTTATCGAATGCCATCCCAAGAGATGTCTCAGCTCACATTTAAGGTGGTCATGAGCACAAATGTCTTACTATTATCAATAACAGATATACCCATTTCTCTAATCCATGATTCTTCAAAGACCTGTCAATTTGCATATGGAATATGAACAACATTGTGATTATCTCACGAATATTGTTTGTATATTCTTTAGTACAGGTAGAGGTTGAAGCAAGGCCGGCACCTGTGCTCTACCATAGGTATATATTAGGTATCATCGAGTTTTGCTAACTATTAAGCTTCCGTGCGAATTTTAAGCGAGAACACTCCGGTAGGTGGTCCGAGAGTCTCCCATCTCTCTTCTTGTGCCCTCAACCTCTCAAAAAAACTTTTGGGTCGCCGTGTATTTTGAGTACACCCTTGCCGCACAAGCTCAAAAAACACCTACGCCTTCTCCGGAATTTGACAGCGGCTAGACAGCGGATTTCCTTTAGTATAATTTACGTACATACATGTTACAGAAGTAAGAACACATGAATGCAATGGTTTCTTAACAAGTGCTTAACATTTATTATTTATTTCAACTTGTATTTAATTTTATTTTTGTTGCATCTTGGAATATGAAACATAATAAATTGAAAACTAACTTATTTAACCATTTAATGATCAGTAACAGATATTATTGCGTAACTTGTGCTTATTTCTTTAATATGAAAGCCAAATAAGCAACTGAAAACTGATTTAATTATCAAATCAAATAATAATGTCTTCAGTCGGAGGTAATTTGGAGTATTTCGTGTGTTACAATGTGTCACCGATTACACTGCGGGAAGTGTGTGCCGTTTGCAGGAAGAAAAAATTAAAAAATATCAATTTAATCCATCTGTAATTATGGTAATTTTTAACTACTATCTTTTAAAGGTTTCGCTGATTAAAGCACATAAATACTCAGCAGCATTTTTAACCAAAGCTTATAACTAAGAGAGAAGAGTAGTAGGGCCTGGGATGGTGTATTTTAGAAAACCCTGAAATTGGAGAGCTTTTGTACTAAAACCTGGACAATGGGACTTCCATAATAAATGGTTATTAGCGAAGGCAACTGTTTAATTGGGATCATTACCTGCTGATTGGCTACGTTGCACTAGTATATGATTGGTTGTTATGATATTAGCGAACGACTCGTATCTGATTGATTTTTATGGTTGTTATTTGACGGCTTAGGCTTCGGAGTATAAAGTCAAGGGTATTTTTATTCCTGTTTCTAGGTTTTGGGAAATAAGGTAATACTGCTTTCTTTAGAATTATTTTTTTATGCTGCTTCACAATCATTTTTTTTATGCTGCTTCACAAGTCAAATCCAGGGTAATATATCACCATAGCGGCCATCTGCTGCCCTCTATGTTTTATGAAATAACCGTAGCATTTTTCTAAAAGATAATGCCAACCTCTCGAAATCTACATAGAATTTCTCATGTTGTTTTCCTGTGTGTTGCGTAAATAAGAGCCAGCTTTGCTTAAATGTCCTTTACCACTGAAATAGTGTCCCTTTTGTTAGATTTTTGTTAAATTTGTTAGATGTCCCTGCGTTGTGAAATATATGAGTTCTTTGCCTTCAAAATTACCTAATCGTAGAAACTCATGAAACCTGTTGCACTGATTGAGCAAATATACAACTGAATTTTTGTATTCCTTATGGTATAGTATGGCTGAACGTTTGATGAATATTCTAATCTTAGGAAATATACTCGATTATGTTTACTCCCCCCCCAAAAAAACTTTTAATTTACTACTTTGAATAAAGTACAGAATAATAATAATAATAAAATAAAATTACTTCAATAAATGTTTCAAGTGGAGTTAATGGGATAAGCATTTCAACGAATACGACTTAATAAAACTTGAAACGTTAAATCAATCAACAATTAAGTATTTTTTTGCGTTACATCGAATGGAACTTTAGATGACCTGATGTCTCGACTGAATCAATTTAATTTTCTGAATCTTTTCACGTTTGTCTTAAATATAGCATTTTTTCTGATAAATGTAGCGAAATTCTTCTTGGAATTGAGTATAAATATTAATCCTGTGGAAGAGGATCTTAAAGTTTCATGAATCATGTTTTAAATCCAAGTTTCCGAGCTCCTAGATAAGATTTTTCATAAAATATCGAATTATAAATGGAGAAATCAATATTTTTAGCATTTTCATCCCTGAGGCAAGAAGTGGAAACCGATTTATAATTCTAAATTTTTTTTTTCTATTACAGAGTACTCAGTTTTTTTAAGCTATAAATTAAAAGCAGGAGAAAGATTAATTTTCTGCTGTTTTCGTTTTGATTTTATGTTTCACTTTCTCGTTTAAGCCTGCCTCTCTTTCTTTTTGAATTATTTGCAGCTTTTTCTACTTAATCTCGTCCTCCTCTTATCTTGTCGCGGAGGATAATGAAATCCAGCTGTCAAGTCTTGCTTCTCCCAATCACCGGCGGATCTGGTGGGAAATGTCCTTAGAACATAATAAGCAAAAATTCCTCGAATTTAATGTTCCGCCATGTGTAAGAGAGGGACTGAGCGAAGTAGGTGGAGGAAAGTAATAAGATCTGAGCTTAAAAAATGTGAAGATTTCATGTCATTGCCAACCACCACCCGGTCCTGAAATACTGGCTATGCTGTGTGAACACGCAGCGTTTGCTGCTGTTGATTTAGTGGGGAATTGGATTTTCAATACAGGATAGCAAAACCTAATTTAGGTAAAAGTGTGGGGTTCGTTTTGCTCGTTCATTCTTCCAAGTTTCATATATCTTCCGTATGAAATGAAAAATAGCTTAAATAAACGAGCAATGTATGAGGTTTTCCTCGTCTCACTTGTAACTTTCATCTGATGGGAGTTAAATAAAGTTGAGCTTTAATGATTTATCGCCGGTACAGTGTTTAATTTGTTAACAAGATGAGATCACGCACAAAGGTATATAAAATCGGTACCAAGAGTTGGGCATTTTCTAGTGATCACAGTAGTGCCTAGAGAAAACAGTGCTACGAGTAGCCTGATAGTTTTTGGAAATCCTAGTTACAACCTTTTTTTCCTCATAGTGTGAGGGCCAGTGCCCTTCCATGTACAGCCGGGTAGACATCTCCCCTTTCACCATATGCGCAAAATTTTCGTATCTCACTTCCAGCGAGTTCGTAGAAATATAGACTACTCAATAAGTTTCGTCTCATTAAAAGAATTACACAAAATCAACAAACTGGTATGTGTGAATACTCGTATTGTTTAATTACAAAGGTAGTTTTGGCGGAGGGTTTAAGTTATTTTAGTTCAGATTTAAATTGATAAATGGCGCTGTTGGTATCATGCTATAAGAATGGAAGAGATAATTAATATTATAAAATATTGATTCTTTTTGAAGGCATTACTAATGATGCATAGTCCCTATCTGAAATCTCAAACGCACATAATTTTTTTTTTTTTTGTCTGTATGGCAAGTCTTCACGTGCAAACCTCACTACGTTTTGCCGATTTGTTGATTTTATATTTTAAAATATCCAGATTTATAGGATCTCGTGTAAGTAAATCTGTGTTACGCTTTTCCTATGTAAATTTGTACTTTTGTGATCACTTGAAAATTTCCAGCCTCCGTGCATTTATCAGAGTTGCTGTTTCTAGCAATGAATACTCTCTTAAAACGAAAATCTGTCTGTGGTAGAATAATAAGCTAAATGCGGTTACAGCTGATTGCGTTCTGGGAGTAATGAAAGGAAAGTAAACACACTTGTATAGCCTCTTATTATGAGACAAAAATAAACAGGAATAGTTAACTCTTTTACCCAAAACTCTCCGATACGAAACAAATAACTTTCTAATTAGGGTTCAACCCTTTTGAGAAACTTTCAACACTATATCTCGCAAAGCATGGTCTTTCAGTCGTTTGTTACCCGTTGCCAAGATGTATAATTCAGATTGTGGTCATTTGTTAACTGTGTATCAACCGGAAAGCGCCTCTTTGCAAAATAATTTTGTGTCTTATATAATGCTGTACTTTTTGAGAGCATATGCTGTAGAATAATAGGCAGAGTTATTAAATATCTGTCTTTTCCTGAAGTTAATATTTCCCGGAGCTAATTTTCTAGGAATAAAGAATTGTGTCTTGTTTCGTTTTTATATAATCATGCTTTGCGTCTTATCTTTATATTACGCTACCTCGGAGATCCCAACTGTTCCGAGGTACAGTCAGGGAATAAGTAGCGTGCGCATGCGTGATTCTCGACAAGTCTCTTATATATTTTCCCTGAAAGACTTTCAACTTCTTTTTGTTTTAAATTTTATTATTATAATTATTGTTATTCCAAAGGGGCTCTGTCCCTGAAGGACTATCGTTTTCGTTTGCGATTTTGCGTCGAATCACTCTGAATGTCCGTTTCACTTTTCAAACTGTTGCCACTAAATATTATCGCCCTGTATTATATTTGAAGAAATTAAATAATGAAGAATCTGCATAAAAGTATGTATATGTTTCTCGCATTGTGATAAAACAACGGTACCTAGAGCCATCGAATTTTGAATGGCGTAATCCTATTGCGAAAATGGGCATCTGGAAGCCCAAATTTGAAATTTGTTTTATTATCGATTTCATATTTTGTAAAACTTTAACGAATTTTTGATTAACAAAACTCAAGGATTTCAAAGCGAGCAATGGCAGCGTTGTACAGAAAAATTATTTTTGTCTCCAGCGCATGAGACTGTGTATCGCAAATTCTAAAGATACGCTCAATTTAAAATTATTTTGCGATATTGCTCTTGAACTGAATTTTATGGTTTAAGTGCGAAGAACATGGTATTTAATAAATAAAGGTAACACACAAAATGTTAAAAAAACGTCCCTTTAGACGTAATTTAAAGTCTGAAACCTTTCAGATTTTTTAATTTAATATTATTATTATTTTCGGCAGCTATATTCCTAGTCATCTGATTACTGCACCACCAAACCGTCATTTAGTGGTTTTATGTTTTAGAGAATATGTATTAAACAAAATTTACCCAGTGCAGTGCCCATTAAATGCATCTTATAAGTATTCTAATCTAGTAATGCAGATGCTGTAAGAATGATTATTCGTAAGAATTATCTTATTTGCATTTCTTATGCTTTGTCTGCTGACCAGTCGTGATGCAAAACGGAATATATAATGGCATATATTTTTCGTTTTAAATTGACTTAACGCTATGTCCTTGTCTAACAATGAAGTTGCTTATATCCAGTATTCATCATATATCATCCAGTATTCATCATTTGTGCCCTGTTTGATAGCATGCTAACTCCAAAATATAGCTGGCAATCTGAGCTGAGTAGGTTTCATGTTAGAAATTTCTTACGCTAGATCACAGTTAATGTTGATAAGACATCCAGAATTACGAAATAATGATCCAGAATAAATCGTCTCAAACTGTAAAATGCAATGCTTGAAGGATCACCATTGTCTTCTTAACGAAGTACGAAATCTGTGGTATTATGTTTCTTTGTTTCCTTGCATATTTATTTTACTGGGTATATTATTTATTGTTTTGTTAAATATTAGGACCTTGATATTATTTATTAAAATAATATAGTAATGCTGTACTTTTTGAGAGCATATGCTGTACAATAATAGGCAGAGTTATTGAAGAAATTGTAGAAGGTGTATACGGACAGAAAAGAGACGTAAGGTTGAAAAATTCGAGAACCATTGATCCATGCATAGATTTGTTATTATGTTAGACGTAAGCTTCATTTAATACAAATTGTATAAAATCAAAAGAGAAAAAAAAATTAGGGATTCTTTTAATTTGCTTTGTTACGTGTTAGAATAATCTGTTTTGTAACTCTATATTTTCATCATCAATTTTATTCATTCAATTTTCCTCTAAAAGAGAATCTTCAGAGAAAAGTTCTTTTCCTTTTAATCTTAAAAGATCTCCATTTAAAAGAATTATAATTAGAGAGCGGGGCGTTTGTTCCGAGTTTGGAGGGGGGATACACATGTTAAGCAAACATCTATTGCTTGTCGCTTGTTCCTCCTCTTCAGTTTTAATTAAATACCTCATTTTCTCGCATAATAAGAGCGAAGTTTGTCTTGACCCTGACCTTCCTGCTGAGGGAAAAAGAAAATCATATTTCTGGGAATCTGGGAGCGATTCAAAAGCTGCTTTGTCTGCGAAAATGCTGCTGCTCTTGTTAAAAAGGGTTTTTTTTAAATGAGATTTTCTTGAATTCTGAGTTTCGAGGCTTATCTGGAGAATTCCTTTTTTTGCTGTTTTAATTAGCATTTCGAGCTCCTTTGTAGAGTTGCTGTAAAGAAAAAGAGGTCGACAAGT
This sequence comes from Stegodyphus dumicola, assembly GCF_044657685.1. Classification (NCBI taxonomy): domain Eukaryota; kingdom Metazoa; phylum Arthropoda; class Arachnida; order Araneae; family Eresidae; genus Stegodyphus; species Stegodyphus dumicola. The sequence goes on along the minus strand of NC_140768.1, from coordinate 80,025,200 downwards.
TACGTACCTTTTCTTATTATTTAAAAAAGCGAAGCGTTAGAAAAGAGCAAGAAATATTTATCAAAAACCATAGTTCTGCTCTGTTTTGGGGGTCTTGGAAGACTGGGTAAACAATTTTCTATTGCATTAAATTCTTTTTTCCCCGTATTTACAGTAAAGAAATGCGTGTGAGCTGAAAATCTTTTAAACACTTTATTTATTTCTTCTTATTTAAAATGAAAGGCCAGCGCTAAGACGATTGAGAACGAAAGTATGTGGTATTTATAATATGAAAATATTCAGATAGAACCTTGTTTTATTTATGTATCAAATACCAGAGAAGAAATAATTGGATAAATTAAATGTGTTGCTAGACTTTATAATAGTAATCTAAACGACAATTTTGATTGCACACTCTTGTATAAATAAAAAATCACAACATGCATACTTTGTTGTTTAAAAAATACTTATTTTTAATACGTTAATTGTTTATGCGTTTATGTGTATAATTATTCTTAAAGAAATTGTGAAATAAAATTATGTAATTAAGATGCGAAGTATATTAATTTAAAATATAATAATAATAAATAAATAAATAAGATAACGATGCCTAATATTTGTATACCAAATCTTTGAAACGTCCTTTACTAATTTCAGTGATATGTTAAAAAAATCAGTGCGCATAGTATTATAATTTAAACTATGTTTTACATTACTTCTATTAGCTGTAACATTAAAATAAAGTGAACTCATAGGTCAGCTGTAGCTTTCGTTCGGATGCTTGTTGATTTTGAGGTAAATCAGTTAATTGCTAAGAAGCGTGATTATTGCTTTTCATTTGTTACGTTTGGTAAGTAACTACAGATTATTCTCATAGGAAAGATAAGTGAAGGATCACATACCCAGTCGAATGGCAGTATTATGGTATTATTATGACTAGTTATGGGTAATATTATGAGATCATATCGATAATAAATAGTCTGATAGCGTAATATGACATGGCGTCTCCTTTTGAATATAGAACGGCTCCAGTAGGAATAAATATATTCGTTTTGTGAGCTATGTTATGCAAGATGATTAACATCAACTTCTATTTAATTTCGATACTGCTACAGTATCAATTCACTAATCTTCACACCTACAAGTGCTCAAAAAATTCTTTCACCCTATACTGTATGTATCTTTAGATGTTATGTATTGTCATCTGATGTTGTTTTTATCTTCAGATCTTCGAAGCGCTGTTAAGCGTTAAGCATTTATTATATTATGTTGTTATTCATTATTTTTATACAAAAGTATAAATAAAAGATTTAGATACTTAAGCAAGATATCTATCATCCATCATATGTGATGTGTAAAGTTTGCTTCAGGAAAATGGTTAATAGTTGAGAGATTAATCCAAAAAAGAAATGCTTCGTTTTCTGTTTTTTTTCTGGTTCGTGGTAATTTTTAGTTTGGAATAAAACCGAAATTAATTTTTTCGTAAGCGATGTTTCTATCGAAGTCTAGTGTGCAACAAAGTATGATAGATATTGCAGAAGAATACCGCTATTGCATTAAAATTAGAAGATTCGTGCTTTTATGAGAATAAGATAGTCTAAATATTCTGTGTAAGTATAATGATGTATCACAGAAACTTGTTTTACTAATTTCCGGCGAAAAAGCAAATTTTGTTCTTATGTATGCAATATAGCGTGATAATAAGATATATAACGTGTAATACCGAAATTGCCAATATTATTACATCACAATTTACCTACCGTAAGCTACCATCTTTTACTGCAGTAGAATTTTATAAATTGCTTTTATTATGAATGTCACGCCTTCTATGGTTTTGAATGGTAAAAAAAAAAAGTATTACATGTATATATTTGGTTTGTTTTTATTTGACTGAACCTTTTCTTTTTCTTTGTTCTAGATGTCCGAGGGTCGTCAGAGCCAAGTGGTTCTGCTTGACGAGCGGCGACTGGACATTCTTATCAAGGTAAGTTTTCAGTCCCTAACTCTAAAATCTTTTGGGAAATCGTGTTTGATTCTGCCGAAATGCAGTTGCAACCTTATACTAGTGTTTGGAAATGAAAATGAGATTTTATACTCTCATTTTTAATCATACGGAATTTAGAAAGAATGCATCTTCTTACTATAATTTATACGGCCAGGACATTTTAATTGTTTATACACTTTTTTGTTATCTTGCGATTGTACATTATACTTAGTATATTTAAATACGATGTTTTTTGTGTCTTAATTCGATGCTCTACAGATTAGCCTGATAACGTTTTTCTCTGCCTGTACCAAAGAACTACGGAAAAAGCTGTTGTACAGTGGATGAAAGGAATAAATTCTGGTGGCAAGTTGCTTTTTTATAGTACCTGGCATATAGTAAAGCTTTATTAAGTCATCTAATTCCTTATTGTTGATATTTGGCTAACAATAAAACTGTATTAAATAAATCAATCTAGTCATTTACTGGCTATATCCACCCTGAAGTTAAGATTTATTAATTCTTCCAATCATTTATTTACGAAACCAGTACAGAGTAAAGTTTAATTAAATTATCTATAGATAATACCCCTCCTTAGGAGAATTAGTATTAGAGTTGTTTCCAGTTGCCTTGCGTAATTAAGTTCAAAATAAATGTTTTCAAATCATGTATGGAATCTTTTTATTTATTTATTTATTATTATTTTTATTATTATTATTATTATTTTTTTCCCAAAAGATTTACTTCTATCTAGGAATCATACATAGGAAATGAAGAACGACAGATGCAATATTGATACCATGAAGTCTTCTTTGAGTAGTTTTCTATTCTTATTACGTCGGAATATCTTCATTTTCACATATTATCTTCTTGAATCCCTATTCTTATTTTATCTGAATTAGTAGAAAATTGTGCCATCATAATATTGGCATCGGGATATATTTAATTAATCTCCGATTTTCTTTAAAATCACCATCATTATCGTATGTATATGAAATAAGTATCTACTTATCCCATCCAAATAAAAACTTTTAGTAGTTCTGTTGCATATTGGCTGTTTCGTGTTTTATATTCTGGAGAAGTAATTGGATAAATTAATTACGGCAAAGCGCGCTGTTGCTAGCTACCTAAGGAGAGTAATGCCTACGTGGGGGAATTTTGAAGGGAAATCGGCTCGTTTTAAGTTGCATATGAGAAAACTACTAAAACGCCCATGCAAGTAGAATGTAAATAAGAGCTTGAGCTTTATTAGAACTTCAGAGGGATGACAATTAGTACAGTGGACAAGAGGAATAGAAATATAACTCCAGTGACACTGATCGTACCTCCAAAATCATCCATCAAATAGAAAGAAATTCTAAAGCAAGCGCGATCACCGAGGACACTTTAACTGGGAAGTGAAGATTGAAAATATAAAAATCCGTACAAAAGAAACGATAGTCGTAAGATCTTTTATTAAGCTTGAAGTACCATCTTAAACTGAGTTCTGAAGACAAGATCTATGAGCTCTTGACAGATGCCAGTTTATAATTTCACCGAAGATGGAGGAATAAAACTTCTCAGAAATGTTTAGTAAATTCCGTCTGATTAGTCCCAAACAGTGCATACTGAATATTCCAGATCATTCTTTAATCGTCTGATTTGACTATATTCCGCAACATTTTGTTAACACGAAGTCTCATTTTGTTACCAAGCGCAACAGATTTCAGCAGATGGTATCTTCCTTTCATTTAGAGCTATTTACTAGCTATCAACAGTTATATGCTTGCGATTTTATATGATATACCAAAATAAAATAGTTATGCATTATCTGAAAATTATGCAAAATAGAAAAGTGAAGATCTTTAAGTTTACAGTAATAGAAGATACAAAATACATGTGTACGAAATTCCAAATAGTATAAAATAAATATAAAAAAATTAGCAACATACAGTTTAGTTTGCATTAGTTTGTAACAAAGTCTTCACGCTTGTTGAAAATGTGAAAACACGAATATAATTCAAAGCTAAAATATTTTTGATTTATTATTGATATTTAATGTTTTTGCGCTTAATGTTGCTTTTCAGTAACAATTTAATTAATAAAAATCTTATTTCGCTTAATTAGCATATTTTCTATTTTTTGCAGCATTAGCAAGTTTTTTTGGAAACATATTCATCAATTTTGCTGCAGCTGCTTTTTTAGTTTTTTTCCACTCTTATTTTTTTATTACTTTTTGCGTTTGCTTTTTAAAAAACGTTTGCAGAATTTGCATCAAATAGTTAGTTAGTTCTGAAAAATGCTCGAAATAATAACACTTTTAGATCGATTTCTTGCATGCAGTAAATTTCATTTTAAGCTCTGGATTTCTAAAATCATTAAATGGACTTTTTCTGGCATCTTTGAACTCTGCATCTAAAATCTATAAATTATAACAAAGTAACTGACGTTTAAGTTAAAATTTTAATAAAATTTGGGTTTCCTGTATTTGTTTCGTTTTTAATTTCTTGGACTTTATATGATGCTTCATGAAGGAACAACAAGATATAGTTTAAATGAATTCATCCAGTTTTTGAAAGTCATTTATTATAGGCAAAATATTCATGAAAATAGGGTAGAAAATTTTACTTACCAAATCATGGCCTTTTCTGGGCATATCATAGTCTTAAACGTCGTAATTAAACAAATACTCGAAAATATTTAAGTTGGGGAAAATATTGCATTATTATATGAAATCCTTTTTTAAAATTTGAGTAAATTTGATAACAGTGTAATTTTTTAGATCGAAAGGTGTATGTCTTGAGCTTAGATTTATGGTTCAAAATTTTCATTATGAATAAAGGTCTTATTTTCGTGATGGGCCCGAGAGGGAAGAAATATTCAGAATAATACGCACTATGTTTTTATTAGCTCCGGTTGTCTATTTTGAAGTCAGTAGTACTCATATTTTATTTCGAATGTGTTTAAAAAAAAAAAGGTTTTGTGCATTTTAAGATGAAATGATATATCGTCATGCCTTAGTAAAGAAGACAGAATATAAAAGCTATGAAGCGCTAAATGTTTGAAAATGGTATTTTATTAGCTGGTTTAAAAAAATTTTGATCAATATGAAGACTGAAAAACGTTGATCATGTTTTGTAGAATTGTTTGAAAAACGAAAATTAAAAGAGTAGTAGAGAATTTAATAATAAATAAGAAAATGTATTATTTGTCGTTTTATGACGTATATTTTATGACGTATTAAAATTTGAAAGTTCACCAGAAGTAGTATTTTTTTATTTTACATTTAATGAATGAACTTTACAAAAATAATTAAATTTTGGTTTTTCTTGATAGTGTAAAAGAAATATCTGCTATTCATATAATACAAAACTAATACCTCCAAACTGGAAGTGTGAAAATAAATAAATAAAAGTATTTTTATTACAAATAATCTATTTTCCTAAAAAGTTGAATAGTTTTACTACATAAAAGTTCTTTATTTTAATTGAATAACTTGAAGATAAAGAATATTGTTAAAATAAAGTTTGTTTGAAGTTTGGAGGTTGTTTGTAAAAAGCTTTAGTTTTAAATAACTGCTTTTTTACAGTTGCTTGAACTGCAAGCTCTATAAGGGTATTGCACGTTAGTTTCAAGTTTTAATATTTTTTATTTTCAGCCCAAATTATATGCTGGCGAGCTTTTGGATATGGTGGCCTCTCATTTCAGCCTCAAAGAAAAAGAATATTTTGGTCTCGCCTACGTGGACGACACGTAAGATATTTTCATTCTTTTTAGTAACCATCGAAGAAACTACAGGATTGTAGATCACACAGAAAATAGCTATTATTTATGATAATCACAGTTTTAGAGTTTCAGTGTACCGAAGTGAATTGCCGTGTTTGAATGAATTAAATGAATTAAAGTTGTCTAAGGATATTTTAACTTCGTTCTCTACAATCATGTATGCGATATTTTAATGCTCTTTTATGGAAATATTTGGTTAAAATTAATTTAATAATTTCATGAAATTTCATAAGCAGTCTAGAGATTTTCTTATTACTAATATAAGTGGTTCATAGGAATACAAATATTTTTTCGCCTCTTTCATTTTTAGTTATATGAATTTATTATTTATGCATAATTATCTATTAGGAATGTATTGTACAAATTATATTGAATTGTAAAAAAAAAGTCTTTTGTATTGACAAACTTCGCTGAAACAACTTTCATTAGAAGTACATGTACACATTTTAATCTCAATTGACTCTAACCTCGAAAAATGCATTTGCCTGTTGTGCTAACATTAGTACCAAAACCTGGAAATTTTTTGTAAGGATTCTTTTGCCAAAACCACTATGTATATTAAGTCCATTGTGAATGCTTAGAATAAGAGTTGCAGTATTCTTTACCACTAATTGAAGATTTAATGAAGTCGCGTTAAATGTTATAGGGTTCAGTTTCTTGTCAGGGTAAATTAGCTTTGGGAAAAAGGCATCCAAGTTTTCTTTTTCTAGTCAGTCTGCACTTGCTGTACGACCATAAATATGAAAAATATCAAAATTATCAATCATTGTTTGAAATTTTATAGAAGCTTAATTCCATTAAGAGAAAGAAACGTATAAATCTGCTTAAATTATTTGTTTGAGGAAAATAATAAATAAAGAATTATTCTTTGTAGAAGAGAAGAAAAATATTTTAACCTTTCTGCACTTGAAGAAATTTATGCCCTCTAAATGTGATCACTTAATTGTCAAAGAAGTTGACCCCCTCCCGCCCAAAAAAACTGACCCGTGCATCTAAGCTAGAATTTATTCAAGACAGCCGAAAGCAGTTTTTCAATTTTTGATTCTCATTCCCTTCTTCAATAATTAAAAAATTGCACACAATTATTACAAAAAATAATACTTTACATGCTGATAAAATTTATCCTCAAGAAGTAATATTTGAATATCAGAATAATCTGAAAACGCTGTAGTATTCCATTTAAACGTAACAAGTGCTACAAACATGACATAAAAATGTAAAATAGTTTTCTTTTTTCTTATCTTTATACCCCTCCCCCCCAAAAAAAAAAAAAAAATCAACTGACAATTTAGTTGTTCATTGACTTTCCGTCTATGGTTCGCTATATCTCGCTCCCTTCTTTGAATAGCGTAGTCTTACTTATTTTATAGGTAACGATATCTCTCAATATTTTATTAATTGTAATATACTCTTGTGCGCATTATATTAGGCATAAGAGAGTTTTAAAAATGATTGAATATTTTATAAGTACCGGGCTTGCTATTTAAGCTGGTGATGACCTTAGTCAACTTTACGCGAACCAGCTTTATGAAGTTATTGAAATCCTTTTATCATTTGTAAAATATCCAGTAAAGATTCAGCGCATTTTTTTTAAATTAAAAGGTGCAGAATATTGGTTTTGTTTCCAACAAGGCTGGCTACATACTTTCCATTGATGTAACGTAATTATATCTCTTGGCCTTTATATATTTTCCATGGGCTATCAGTAGTCTTTGGTAGACAACCATAAAACTCTGTACATTCATTAATTAACCGACTCTGACATTCATATGAATAACTGAATTACCCGTATTCATTCATAACGGTAGGAAGACCTTTTATTACTACATGAGGCATTTGCTTTTAAGTATTGCTGTGTAATGTGCACAGTAATTTGTGCTAGCTTGAGTTTTAAGAGTTAATAAAATTCAACACTTTTTTTCCGTTTAGGAGACAGGTTAATTAAGAAAATATTAACATATTTTGGAAGTCAAACGATGCTATTCTCAAATGCTATCAGTTTTCGTATCGAGCCAGATTTTGAATAAATTTTAATCCTCTTTCCAGAATTTATAATTGGTAGTGAAGATAGTTGAGCAGTGGCTGTTGCATTTATAAGTCCACTGAGTCATTTATTTTTGAAGCCAAAACAAAATTAAATTTTTATAAATTATTAAACTCTGCCAGAGAGTCCGAAATTCATTTGAAATGCGAGTTAGCAAAAAGCTAAAAATAACGTCCTCTGAGAGTTCCAAAGAACCTAATTAATAAGTTGTTTCTCACAAGTAACCAGAGACAAAATCGAATGTTATTCTCTTTCGAAGCTTCTGTTTCTTTTGCGTTATTTTAAGAAGCCTTTTCAATACTAAAAGGAAAGATAGCTGAAATAAGAAACATTTCAGTTGCTAGAATTGTTATGTTTTTCCATGGTTAATTCTGCCCCTAAAAATTATCAAGTATTTCATTATTTGGGCTGAAAAAGGTTGTTAGAAGTAAAATATTTATAGAAATCCAGAAAAAAAAATAAAATTTAATATGCTTTTATAAACTACAATTTTGTAACTATGAAATGAATGCACAACATTTTAGTATAATTTAATCTTGAAGTAACAATATAAAGTTTAGATTAACTTACTTAAAAGAATAATTTATCTGGAGAATTCCCAGAACAACTTGCTAAACGTACAATAACAAGAATGCAATGATGATATAAACTGTTCTTATGTTTTTAGTTTTCAATTGAATTAGTGAGTGATTAATAAAAATTAATCTGTCCAATTTTTAAGATTAAAATCTTGATGATGCACAAACAGGCACTTTTGTCAAAAACCATTTATATAGCAGGTGGAGAAATTTATGAACAATCCAATGCATTATGCTTCTTTCCATGTGTTTGACTCATTTTGTTTAAGTTTTTATTCTAATTACGTAAAAGTGATCTGATTTTTTTAAGATGACAGTTTTCTTTTGGTCTTTTTCGCAATTTCATATTTCAGGTTTTCTTTGCTGCTCAAATTGAAAGTAATTCTTTAATGTTATATAATACGAGGTCTTAAATAAATTTTGAATTAAAAAATATAGGTAATAGTATATATTTCCTAAAGTTAAATAACTGGTTAAAAAACTGTGAAGAATATTGACCATCCTAAATAAATACCTTTGAGTCTTATAATTTTTATAATATCTACTCTGATTGCCCCCTCAATTTTTTACGCCAAGTTATTTGATAAATATATATAAATAACTGTATATTATATATAATAACTTTTATTCAAACGGCAGATATTTTATTAACGATCTTATTGCTACTGAGAAGTATCAAAATACTGTTAAGAAGTGTGTATGGGTTTACTGTGCGCTTTCCTTAAACAATACATTATTAAAATTTGAAAGATAACGCCATATGGTTGACAGAGTTTCATCAATTTCCGGTGCCTCAGTTTTCTTTTTTCTGTATTTCGTTTCGTGACGGAAAGGTGTGTCCTGACGATCTGAACCTCTAAGTACTTATAATTTTATGTAAAGAGACAGCTGATATCTACTGTATTACAAGATATCGCGTGTGGCATGGCCTAATACTCGTATAAGGTAATTTTCCATTCATGTGTTGGTTTTGAATTCAGTTCAGTTTAGATAACTGGTTTATAATGCGACGAGATATCATGCGCACAAATCTCTAATTATACTGTAGGTTGCATATATATTCATTATAACATGGTATCGCATACAGAATTTGAAATTTCCAATCCTATCGATTCATGCCACATTAAAAGGCAAACTGCTAAACAGTAAAATTCTGTGCTTCTTTTATATTTTACTTCAGCTGGAAAAGAGCTAGGAAGACGTATGTAAGTTTTTGTTGATCATATATTTTAGAGCATTGGTAGTAGCGATAGTAGCAATCCGATTGATAGTACCTGTTTTTTTTCAATGCTATAACCAGCAACCACTTGAGAAGAATTTTGGACTGACAAATTTTATGCTCCTTGTTTCTTGTAGGCATGGTAGTCGTAACATCCGCCCTTGCCTTACGCTTGGACTCAAGCCCTTGGGTTTGGTAGCTGCCTTCCGCACGCTAAGAACGACTGAGCTGTTACGAATTCAATAACATTAAATTTCATAACTTGCTCGTCAGGCGGGACGGACTGCGTCCTAAATAAATAAATAAATATCATAACTTCACAATATCTGTTACTAGTGTAATGGGTAAAATAACAGATTTTGGAAAAATGCAGAAAAGTTTAAAAAGTATAAAACATTTTTTTCATGCATGATTTCTGATGAAAATTTAACTTGCTTTGAGCTTGTAATTTGTATGTAAAATAATCATAATCGATTCAAAAGAAACGCAGTTCGTGTGAAATTGATGAAAAACATATGCATAGCCTATGCAATTTCTGTCTGAAAGCTCGATGTCTGAAGTAGTCAAGGTTAGGCGAAAGAGAAAGATTGAAGTACTTATAGATCATGTAATTACAAAGAAAAGACTTGATAACTGTTAAAATTGCCGGTAAGTCGAAGATATTGATTAAAGATTCCGTTATATTGACAATAATAAAAATAAACCTATCTGTTCTTCTCAAATTGACTAGTAATATTATAATGATAGCTTTCAACAGAACAGGTTTATTGATTTAAAGAAAAATTCTTCTTTTTAAAGTTACTCTTCCAATTTTTTGAGTTATTTCAGAAAGCATAAATGTCATAAAATTTGCTAGTTACATGATATATATCTCCACTCAGGACCCTTCTCCCTCCAAAAAAGGGTCATAGTAATTTAAGGTATTTTAAATCGTTAGCCAATTTGTCCTGAATGTTTTTTACTAAAATAAATTCACGTATGAATTTATCTTAGAGTAACTCTAGCTGAGTTACCTACACTTCATTAGTTAAAAACTTGGTAGTTCACTCCGAGTTTTGTTCCTAATGATTGCAGGGAGTTTTTTCGTTTATACTATATGTAACGTAAGTATGAGCTCTTTTCCTTTAGGAGGTTGTCCTCGAACGTGTCCTTTCGCATAAGCAGGTAATCCTCGTACGCTTTGTCATAATGAAGTAACGCATTGCAACTAAATTATAAAAGAAGGAAATAAAACGAAATTTCCCCCCAATGGCGGGCACTTGCTTTTAACGGCATTGGCCTCTACTAGGGCCAGAAGTGGTGGCCATTTTATTGTGGAGGCGTCTAATTAGGCGGCCACCATTACCTCCTATAAAGAGACAGACAATTTTACATCCATGCCTTCTCCGGGATTCGAGCACGGGCCGTTCGGTATGGCAGTCAAGCTCTCCTAAGTGCTATACCGTTTGGGCGGCAAACGAAAATTTTGAAAACTACTAGTGCTATTTTATCATGCTTTTAGCTTCCCAACAAACAGATAGCCCTAGTGTGCTTTGCTATATTCAAATAACCTAACCTAACTCAGCAAAGTCTTCGAAAGTTCTTTATCTTAAGATATTTAGTTTAAATGTGACTGATCACAAATGATTTTTAAAGTCTTGAACAATACTGCTAATATATTTTATTAGCAGCTGTTTCTTAAACAAGTATCTACTTTTAATTTTATTTATTGAAATCTTTCGGAAATATTATACATATGATCATTATATAAGTGCTAAGTAAATAAAAGGATAGTGTAGGTTTTACAACATGAAGCATTGTTAGCCATTATACAGATCATACGAAAATGCTTAGAAATTTGGGAACCATATCATACTGTACCGACTAAAGGAGAAACTATCCGTGCTAATTAATCATGCTTTCATTTTTATTTTATGCATTTATTTTTGATGAGAATCTAGATTAGCTCAGATGATGACGACTGCGTTTTATTTTTGCAAGCCATACCTGCTATCTGGATACGGCCGGAATTCGAACCTGCTTGTCGACATGGAATATGCAACTGAATTTGAGCCATAGTTAGTTAATAATTGTTTCTGAAACATTTTACGTTCATTAATTAATATGTATTAATTTCTTTTCAAATATGCATGAATCTTTGAAAGAGTTATACGAGGTTTGCTACTGGATATGTACGAAAAGTATAAGTTTTGTATTAGGGATTAAATTTTTAATTTGAATTCGTTGCTTCTTATAGTGCTGAAATTCTAAATGATGAACGTACAGCTATCAAACTAATGTCACGTATGAGCTCCAAGAGCTTTTTACGCTATAACCGCTAATTAGTATATTGAAAAATTTATGTGTGACTGATGAGATCGTGCTTTACGTTCTGATAAATGAGAAAACTTTTGATGGAAAATTTTTTAATTTCTTTGCACGAAAAATCCTGAAATTTACTCATAGAAGCACTAAATAATTTTAGACAAAATACACGGAATATTTTCGATGAAGTTACTGAAATGCACATAATATTCCCTGTAAATGAAAAATGATTTTACGAAAATTATGATATTCATGTCTCCGGCGCCTATGCCTTACCATTCGAAGGCCGAATTAAGAAGCTTGTGTAATGTTGTTGAACCGGACGAAAAATCAGCAGTCGCATAACAAAGTAACCTAACTTGATAGATTGTTTTGAATTAGGTCTTCGTTCTTTCCTGCTCTTAGGTTTTTCTTAAAGCATCAAAAATGAAGAAGTTCGATCGGAACTGCGATTTCAGTAAGTGATTCTTCAAAATCTTATATTTGATTGTCTGTTGACAGCTGTAATATCATATTGTAAGGAGAATCCCCTTTTTGGAGCAGCGTTTTTTTCTACTCTAACCTAGAATAAACCTTGTTAAATTTAATGATGTATTTGGAACAGTGCTAGGCGGATGTATAAATCTTACCCGTGAGACATTTACTTTCGAAATACCACAAATGGCAAACTCCAGAACTCATGTTATGGAGTGAAACTGTTTCATCCAAACTGCAGAAGACAGCGGCTTCTCCTCTTTTGCCTGCATCTTTATACGTAACGCTTTGCGCCGTCTCCTGAGCTATCACGATTTCCATCCTGACAGCTGACACTCGCAGCCTGTTTCCGTTTTTGAAACACTTCTCTTGTCCTCCTGCCACTGAATTGTTCCGGGGGCTCACTCCCTTGCCAAAATACCTCGCGTGCTTCCTGTCGTCGGGGAGAGCGAAAAAAAAAAAAGCCAACGGATGCATGTTTCCTTGGATCAAGAATTTGTCGGAACGGAGAATTTGTGTGCATCAGCTGTAGGTCGTTACGGTTACCTGGTTTGTGGGTGGTTGAGGGTTTCGAGTTGTGTCAGCACCTGTTGTTTTAGATTTTTTTCCCGCCCAAGACGAAAGATCAAGAACCTTATATATGCATATGGAGTTGTCGAAGCTTTTTTAACTGTTTACTTTTTCAGTGAATTATTAAACTTTTATCTAACCATTAGTTTTTATTTCGTAAGTCGCTTAAAGATGTCCACCATCATGAAAACATTTAAATAACAATATATTATGAAGAATAAACTTTTTATTGCTAGTTCAAGAATTCGTAGTGTAATGGATCTATTTAGGATTTCAAGTAAGTGTTTTAAAATTCGGTTTCAGGTTATCAGATTTAGTCTTATAGCATCTTGTTTCTTTATGTTCCTCTTATCCCCCCCCTTTTTTGGTAACCAAACTTTTATTGCAGAAACAGCACAGATATGTACTATTGATTTAAAGTGAAGTTATATTTCTGAGCAGAAGTTTTGCCAAACATATAAATTGCGCATCCATTTTTGGATAAGTAATTCCCCGCTGTTTTGTTACTAATTCTTAAAAGATCAGAATTCTAGATGATGGCCTTTGGGCACAAGATATATACAAATGTTGAAACATTTTGACATTAGAAATATTATATTGCTTAGTCTTCCCATTTCTTGCTTCCTGTTTTGTTACTGTATAACAGCATTTATCATCAACTCAGCCTGGTTTTGATACAGATCTCAAAAGTAGTGTTACCATTGACAGAGTCTTAAAAATGTTACTATTTGATATTTTGTTAGATCTTTATCTTTCAAATTAAAATATATTTAATACTGCTGTATGCAGTATATACGTTTCTAATGTTTTTAGTCTGTATTCATTTTTTAATATCTGGAATTGATGAAATTTATAATGCATCTGATTCGTATGATTTATAAACTCATAATTTTCATATATATTTTCATTGTTATTGTAATTAATAAAAGATATATTTAAAGTTTTATATTGCTGTGATATGGAGTAAAACTTTTCTTCCGCCTAATAGCGAGTTTTCTAATGAAATGCTCGATGCTGATATTTTATGCATGTAACAATTTTCCATGTCACCTCTAGTCCATCTTCGAGTGATTTTCGATTAGTAGAAATACCTCCGAGGTCATATATTAATCACTTTGAGAGGCCTTTGTCGCATTTGGGGTAGTTTGGTGTAAGACCTCTTTGTCAACTGCGCACCGTATTTTTAATTGTTTAATTGCATTCTTCACAGTAACCAAATTCTTTTGTGATGCTTTGTTGGACCTGAATGTCAGTGCTAAGAAATGAGATCTTTAATGGATATAATGAAATATTATCCAAAATTATCAGTTCCATTATTTTTCAATCTTTTAAAAATTTTTCGTCGCTAATAACCTTTAAGATTTTGTGCCATGAAATCCACTATCGCATCACATCACATTAATAAAATGTAAATTAATGAAGTGAATCTATTAAACTTATACTATCTACATTTTACACATCATAAAGGTATTTAATAATTTTTAATGTTGTGAAACCACTATCAATATCGCTTATTTGATCTGTCGCATTTAAAATGAATATGCTATTATGACAATTAATTTTCTAATACCTGACGTCAAAGATATCTCATCTTTTGTGTGCGAGTCAACATGAATTGGTACAGCTGATAATATCGAAGTAGAAATTCATATTTCTGATGCTACGGTAAAAACACCATACACAAATTATGCATTCTGAGCTGTTAGAGTTACGATTCTGTGCTTAAAAAGAGCCGTCGAAAGGATTTTGTGCAAAGAGAAGTTTTAAATAACTTAAAGGAGACATTTTTTAGCAAATTGGTAAATGCATCTAGATGTAATCTTCAAATATGGGATTGATAATTGCTAATAAGAATATATTTAATTGCAAACATTGTTCATGCAAATTTGAACTTAAATAACTTACAAAACTCAACTTTATCCTAGAAATCAAATTCTTAGGTAATATTTAAATTCGAAAAAGACCCAGTAAGTCTTAAGCATTCTTAAACAATTTAGAGACGCAGTCAAAATTTTCAATAAAAATCTTGTTAGACTTGTAATAATAAACTTATCTTTTTCTTACCAATTTCTCCAACAAGAGGCATAATTATTCACTTTGGCAAATCCTGCCTTTATCTCCAAAGTGCATTGAGCTAATTTTCATACCAAATAAAGCTGATTTAGTCCAAATGGTAATTTAATGCGTAATAATTAAACTCTAAATAGTTTGTATGGTATGCTGTATCATTTAGCTGTATAATGGTCGCATACTGATTTTCGAAAAAAAGTGTAAGGGGAAAATATTGACTTATATAATATCCATATTAGCATTGTTATGAAGGAACCTGGAATATTGTGCTAGGGCAGAAAAAAAAGTGCGCACGGATGATCTCATTGCGGACTGGATAAAATTCATGAGCCTTGTTAACTTTAGGAAGCATGTTCTAAAACACCTTTTGCAGAAGTAACAGGTATCTCAAAATCGATGGAACTGAAGATGATTTATTGTGGGAAAAGTGTTCCCGATCAAGGTGGTGAAAATAACAGCTAAATCAATATTATTTACTCGCTAGAATGTGTGTTAAAGAACAAGAGCTGCTATTAAGCATTCATGTGTTTCAGTAATGAGCAGTGAACTTTGTTTTTACTAATGTATCTAAAATAATTGGTGGGGGGAACTTCTGCTGAATGCATAAGGTTTCTTTTTGCTTTGAAGAAAATAACTTAAAATTGCATTGTTGTATGAGTTACTGGTAGATTTATTTCACTGGGTTCAGATCCCGGCAAACGGGCTGGCTAATAGATGTTTTCGTGGATTTCTTCATGCGTAACAATCATGCTATGCAATCCAGTTTCCCTTAGAAAGTCCTCCACGAAGGTAGCCCTCCCCTTAGGCAGATAGCCCTTTAGAGTACTTTACTACAATCAAATAAACCAAACCAAACATTTATTTTATGCATATTTTGCCTTTCAAGAGTTTATTATGGTCTTTCCATGAGAGAATAAGCTTAAATTATCGAACTTAGGAAACTGAATGGCCTATGCAATGCCACAACAAAGAATTTGCATTAAAAACATTGGATACAAAGTGCGGATGGTACAGAAATTAGGAAAGTACATAATTTTTGAAGTAATTAAGTAAGTGATAACTGTAGCTATAATTCATTCAACATTTATTTTTAATAATGTATGCAAATGAAGTGGTAAAAAGGAGTTTTCAAGAAATTTAATGATACGCTTTTTACGCGAAATAAACAGAATTTGCTTCAAAATCGAGTATGGTTGAAACAGTACTGAAAATGAATTGAAGTCGACCAGTATCTAAATTTATATTGAATTATCTAAAAAGCACTTATTTCTAATATTGAATTAAATAATGTATATGTCTTAGGGAAAAAAACCCAGAAATTCTTCTCAAGAGTTCATATTTAAATCCTGGCAAATGGTTGGCTGCGTGGGCGTTTTCGTGCTTTTTTCTTATGTGTAACGTGATTGTGAGCCCGTTTTCCTTAGAAAGTCTATCATGAAGGCATACATTTCCTTAGGCAGATAACCCTAGTGCGCTTTGTCGTAATCCACAATAATCCAGTCCTCTAATAATGCTATATGCTTTAATAGCCATATTTTGTTTATATATTAATGATATAATAATAAAAAGAATTTTATTGCTTGTTTTATCATTCATTGTGTGCGTTTTGTCTTCTCCGCTGTCACTGAACAAAGAAACATTTTCCTGAAATGTAACTTAAGTGCTAATCGTTGTTTGATTAAATGGAAGAACGAACGATGCAATCAGCTGCGAACTTTTGCACATGTGTTTTTCAGTTATTTTCCCTCTATTTCCATCCCCCGTTCCCTCCACTTTCGTTTGGTGGTATACTGTCTATCCCCCCTGGAGCTCTTCCTCATTGGTTACGCAATCACGCCGTGCTGTAGAGTTTTCTCTCATTATGACGTCATTGTCCCGAGTCGTCTGCTCTGTCTTTGACTCACCGGAAGCGAGATGAAACAGAACACACGCGGTCGGAAAAAGATGTCTTGTGACCGACGTGATTTCCCATTATATTTTTTAAAGTGTAAATACATTAGATGGAGGTAACTTTTTGTTTTAGTGAACTTGCGGCTAGGTCTTTTGAAAAATGTAAGTGCGTTTATTTATTTATTTAAAAAATTCTTTGTTTGAAAAATTTTATGTATATTAAAGTATTTATAAGTTAGGAATATATATATATATATATATATATATATATAAGACTTCGTTTTCGGTAATTTTCTTTTAATTACATCTGTTATCGTAGTTTATATTGTTTATTTTGTTATTCTAAAAATAACCAATTTATTTCGAAACTTTTGAATAAAGCTTTTCAGGAATTTACTTTTCGAAGGCTGTTTTTATCGTAATGTAAAGTGATCAACTTAAAAAATAATATAGGGTTTTTATGCACAGATTAAGAGAAATTAAGAAAGTTCTTCTTTTTTAACTTAAAACCGATTTCTTGGTTCTTTTGGGGAAGAAAAAATATTATACATGCTGTGTGTAATTAACTAAACTGATTGATTGATCATGAGTTTGCCTTCGAGCATATGAAAATTGAAACTTTCTCTCATTTATTTGAGTTTTTTATGTTCATACAGTCTCTAATGTGTTCATTGGCAGACATTTATATCTAGAATATTAAAAAATTAAATATCACAGTAACATATTTTTAAGTATATTTGAAATCACACTTGGATTGTGATGGAAGTAATCTTTGTGTTAACGTATGTGGCAAGTTGTGTTTTCAGATGTATTAATTTCTGGATAACTTATAGGCATCCCTTGCGATAAGATGAGTGAAAAATGTCTAATTACTGAATTGTATTTGTTTTCTTACCTGAATTCTTTAGCCATTGTTCAGACTCTTATATGTTCGAAAAGAAAAATTAGTTATATTGGAAATAATTGAATATTATTGTTTATATTATGAATATTTCTTACGTCAGTGTAATTTCAGTTTCTGATATTGAGTACGTCCCTAGAGATATTCGTTCAAAATTTCTGAAGCTTTACATTGCATTGCATTATACTATTTTACGTTACGTTGCCGTCTATTTACTAATGGTGCCTCTGTGCGGTATGTTGCATGGCCCCACATGGTGAAAATCAACCTAAACTAGCAGTAATCATGCTCAGCGATAAGCGCTATTCTCTGTCGCTTCTAAATTCTGTCATTTAGTCCTCTTTAAATTCGAGAAATTTTGCCACTCTTGTATCCTTTTGCCCTGTGCGGTCTCACCGATTCTGGCATTGGTCCTGCCAGGAACCAGAGACCTTCACGGTCAGCTGTATCTTTCGATTTAACTGTGTTTTAATAAACTGCCCTGTTATCCATCTCTGTATTATAAAACTGTATTCTAAAACTTGAGGAATTAATACTGTATGCATCGTTTCTAGAGTGTTAATATTAGTCCGCAGTCTCAGCATCAATACAGTCAGCTATTTGAGTACTTTTCTAAGTTTTTTTCAATATGTTTGTTATTAGTAATTTCAGACGTAAGAAACTTAATATAAACTCTTCGGATATTTATCACAATCTATAAATTGCTTTAAAATGATTTCAGGTTTAAAGTACTTCATAAGGTTTGTAATAACTTATGGAGTACAGCTGTTGACAGTATCAATACTTGAATGCCCAAACAATGAACTGATTTAAAATCCATGTATAAAATCCCTATATTATTTTTTATTTTGATCACTATACATTACTATGAAAATAGCTTTCGAAAAGTAAATTTCTGTAAACGTTTGAAGTAGTTTTACATTATTGGTACATCTTTGTTTCGTAAATGTCGAAATCAGCATCGAATTCAAATTTTTTTCGTCAGCAGGTTTAATGCGTTATTTATTTAAAAAGAAGGTTTAATACGTTATTCGTACTTCATCAGAATTGGGAGAAGATTGTAATATCTAACTTCTTTAGACCTTAATGCTGAAAATTATTTATCCGATTAGTGCGGGGGAGCTTGCAAACTCAAAAGGCAATCCTCTATTTTATTATATTTTTAAAAAAATTATGCATCTTAACCTTTAACGAAAATTTCTAAGGAATTAACTGAATTTCTAGTTAATTTATTTGACAATATTGATAATTTCTTTGATGAAATAAGTTTAGGCAATTTTACTCCCTGCAAAGCCAACATCTTAACTGAAACTGTTGTGTGCGTTTAAATGGAAACTAAAATGTTTGAAACACAGTATTTGAAAACTTTGACGTATCTTCTTTTATTGGTGTTTTACTGCTTGCTGTTTTGTAATATTATTTTATATTATTCACAGCGGTCACTACAGTTGGTTGCAGTTAGACCGTAGAGTGTTGGAGCACGAATTTCCCAAGAGGTCGGCACAGTCTACTCTTGTCCTTTACTTCAGGATAAAGTAAGTGTACTTATCTCTGTTCTTTCAATGATGCTATTATTTTTTAATAATACATGTTGCTTTGAAAGACGGGTACTGAAACTTTTCAGGGAATAAGTATAGCTTAATTCGTCTTTGCTTATAATTCGTGTTTGCTTTGTAACTTTTTCAAGTGTCAAGAGAATTGGCAAAATAGGAAACAAATTGAAAGAAAAATACTACAGGCCGATTAGAAATAAAGCACGAAGCCTTATTATTCGTTAAAAAGTCTGAAAAACTTATTCGATTCTTTTAGTGCCTTACCCTTCTCATGGCCGCTTGATTACCGTCTGGCCTAGGCTCAAAGATTTTAGAGCGCTCACAAATCGTATTTTTATTTCTTATAATGCTGTTTTTGTCATAGAAAAAATCTGATATGTACTTCACACAACTTCCTTCTACGGAATATTAAATTATACGCAATTTTCCTTCACTTCATTTAAACATATTGAAGTAACAGTTCACGAATTTTGAATTAAATCTACTTCGTCGATAGCGCATAAACCGCAGTAGAATAAATGCACTCTTTAAAGTTCACTATATTTATTTACCATTACGACACTTCGGCGCTACGTTCACTTAACAGCATTAACATTCATAATAACTAGCGTGCACAAAAATTATATCATTTGAAGAATTACCACAAGTTCTTCATCAGAATTGGATCATCAGATACTTTATAATAAATATACTTCATCAAATACTATATAATAAATATAAAACGATGTATAAATTAAACAAATAAAAAAGAAACATTTTTTCGCAGATTATTTAGCGCACCTTACGGAATGCGCTACTTAATTCAGTTCTAACTTCGCGGCAAAGCAAAAATACATAAAAATTCAAAATATTTTCATTAAAATTTGAAAGCTATATGAAAACATAAAACACCAGATACAGTTAAAGCAATTAAAAGAAATTTACAATTAAAATTACAGTTTCTACTTCAAAACAAGGCAATAACTTAAATGTTAATTCCAGAATGACTTAAGCATAATTTAATTCGCAATAATACACTCACGTCCATAAATTAAGGATAATGCAAAATCAGGCAAAGGAAGAGTTAGAAGCAAAACAAATTTGACTTATTTGTAAAGCTTATTTATTAAACAAAAGGTAAAGAGCAAAAAAAGATGCTATATGTTTGATATTATTAAAAAAATTAGCGATTTTTTCTCCTTGGAGCAAATTACAAAAAAAAACCTAGTTACAAAAAACCAATATTACATGGTTGGTATGATTGTTAATACATTGTATATCTCCCAGACGATGCAATGCAGACCGTACAACGCCTAGGCATGCTGAGTATCAAATTATCGATCTGATTTTGGGGGATATTACACCACTCAAAAAGCAATGCTCTCCTACTCTTTAAGTTCCGGTAGACATGTAGGAGGAGGTTGACGGGCTGCAACTCGTCGGCCAAGCATGTCCCACACGTGCTCTACTGGATTCAAGTCCGGAGAGAATGCTGGCCAGTCCATACGGGTGATGTCCTCCGATTGAAGGCATTCGCTTACGATGTTTGCATATTGAGGACGGGCGTTGTCATCCATAAACACAAATTGAACGCCCATGGCGCCCCGAAACAAACGTACATGTTGTTCCAGAATGATGTCCCTATAGATTTCGCTTGTCGTGGTTCCAATTTGAACATGCAGGTCAGTTCTGGAACCCAGAACAATTCCACCCCAAACGAGCACTCCTGCACCACCGTAACAGTTTCGTTTAATGATGTTTTCTTGGTGGTAACGGGTACCTGGAGCTCTCCATATGAAAGTTCGGCGAGAATCAGACTGCAAGCTAAACCTGAACTCGTCGGAAAACATCACACAAGCACACTGTTGCGGTGTCCACAATGCATGCTCTCTACTTAAGGCTAACCGCAGGTGACAGTGAGTTGCAGTAAGTGGAACGCATCTGACAGGTCTACCAGCATATAGACCGATTTGCCCTAAGCGTCTATACACGGTCTGCCTTGAAATTGACGAAACAGTAGCTGAAGAGAGCTGACGAGACAGGTCTGAGGCTGTGCTCTGCCTGTTTCTTTTGGCAGTAACTGCCAAATACCGGTCCTCATTCGGCGTTGTAACTCTGGGACGACCTGTGCTGTAACGTCTACTCACATTACCATCATCTTGGAATCGTTGCCAAAGCCTGGAGATGACACTCTGGGCAATTCCAAGTTCGTGTGATACTTCCAGTTGGGTACGCCCACATTCCAGACGGCCGATAATTCTACCACGTAAAAAATCATCCAAATGTGTCCTTTGTTTCATAACTATTCGGTTATTGCACTGAAATGCTTATAAAGCACCTGCGAACAATTTTACTTCTTTGCCTGTATTCCTTATATATCACTCTCTTAGACTCTCGTCATTGTGACGTACCATCGGTGTCACCTGGTTATTTCCTGAAATTTGCATGAGTCTTGAAGATGTGTGTAGTGATTTTACAGGTGATATATTTATTTTAGAGCTCGATTTCCGCGTGACTCCGAATTATCCTTAATTTATGGACATGAGTGTAAAAGGAGACGTTACTTTGTTGTTGCGAAGCTTAGTTTCTCTAGATTGGCAACAAATTTACTAGTCTCCTAAGTTTCAAATGTAAACAAACATGGCTGCCATGGTAATCAGAAATTAGGCTTAGCCGCAATTGAAAAAACTTTTAACTTGTTGACACTTCCACAATTATTGCTTGCAGGTTAAATAAAGGCATAAAAATCTTAACCAGAACAGCATAATTCAATCATTTTAAAGGGAAAAAAAAAAATGTACAATTTACAAACATATAAGAACAAAGAAACTGAGCTCGTTGAGCCGAGTAACAGAGTGGATATATTACTTTTGGTGAAGCGGATTACAACCAAAATGGGAGGTGCACATCTACATGTTATACCAGTCCTATGTACAAAATTTTAACTTTCTGAGGCTACTCGTTTATGAATTATGCGACATACGGACTTTCATATGTACGTACAGAAGCCACGAAAAAAATCTCTTCAGAATTCATTTTAAAGCAGTTTTATAATTTTTTTGGAGGAAAAGAATGTTTTATTTTGTCCTTACATACAGATATCACGGAAATACATCGTTAAATTGCATTTGAAAGAGGTCAAAGTGGGATATTTTCGTTGAAATATGATACCCGAAATTTTTCTCGTTTAAAATACTTCCTTTTTACTACGTAGAAGGAAGTAGAAATAGGAAGAGGAAAGGTTTCAGTAGAATATTACATAATTTATTGCCGCTGATAATTTTAATTTTGAAGCAAAAATTGTAAGCATTGTAATATATTTCCTATATTATACACGATTAAATGTGTAGTTACTTTTTTCTAATTCACCTGTTTTCTACATATTTGCATTTTCACTTGGTGAATAGTTTTTCCCAATAACTCGTTATATATTTACAAGCTCTGTTACTCTATTGTCTGTTCTGTCTTTCTTCTTTAAAATTGAAAATATTTCGCCAATTTCCGTAGTTCTGTTTCCCCATTTCTTTTCACTTGTTTGCCCATTGTTTATTTATAGGTTCCTTTAATTTAAATAACTAGTTTATGTTTGGAATGTTTACTGTCACTTCTGTATTTCCATTTTACCCCAGAACGCAGATTAAGTTCGCGTGTATTTAAGTGATGGTTTGGGATTTTTAAGTCAGAACGTGGTCTACTGCTTGAAACTCACGTTACAAGTTTTGTTGTTATATATAAGAGTTCCTGTGTTCGGGATTGCATTACTATTTGCCGATAGTTAAATTGATGTCGGTGAATTCCGAGCCAACTTCGCGATTAAATTGCTCTATGTAGCCATTGGCTATTAGTTATTTAAATTTAGCTTTAGATTTGAATTTCTTCTTGAACAATACGTTTAATACGTTTCTCGCTATAAACGCTGGCGGATTTGTAAGCACCATGTGCTTTCTGTTCATCTGTTTGAGTTTAAAATAAAAGGGAATTTTACACTCTTCTCAAGTTTTTTACTTCCTTTTAGACTTAGTAATAAGTCGCTTTACGTATTTCTACGTTTGATTACAGTTTAAAATAGTGAAAGACGTCCGATCTTCTAGAATTAGGTTCTATAATTGACCGAGCTATTGCGAAGAGCAATGTTGCCGGTTCCAGAATTAAAGCCCAAGGTCACCTAACATAAAGAAATCCGAACGTGGAGAAAATCTCAGATGAGAAAACGGAGAGAAGGGGAAGAAGAGAAGTACCAAAAGGAGCAAGACAATCCAATCGGACAAGTTCGCCAAATGTGGTAGCTTTCAATCAACGATCATAGCTTTCAAGGAGGACCCAAGACAATGCAAATCAATGACAACAATATGAGAAGATACACTACAGCAATGGTTCCAATGACAAATTCAAATACAACTAAACAACCTCAATCAATAGTGCTAAATACAACACAATTTTAATACAACTATTCAAAGCAATGCACTACAGCAAATCTACAACAACCTAAGCAACCTATTTACAACACTATTATATCATAACAATGCGAACACTCTCACAGCATTAGTTTTATCAGTCTTCGAGAATAATATTCAAGTTACAGAAGAACTTCAATCAAAATCAGATGCATTGGAAATATAAACAGCTACCAATTGAGGAGCTAAGTGAAAAAGTTGTTGTCTCCTCCCATAAAGGTGTGAGCTGCAAGTGATCTAGAACTTCTATCTTCGAAGAGAATTTCATAATTAAAGACTTGGAAGTAATTAACAAAGTCACATTGCACAGCTTTGTTGAAGAATTTTTCATTAGATATTCTGATGTAATCTGGAATCGTCACAAGTTTTAAGTCTCTGTGTAAAAGTTTATTGCGGATAAGATAGTGTGAATCAGTAATAATGCGCAGAAATTTGTTTTACACTACTTGTAATTGATGCAGTTGAGTTTGAGTGACCGTGTTCCAAGCAGGAGCAGCATAACAAAGTATCGGTCGAATGCAAGTGGTATATATATATATATTTTTAGTACGCAAGCTAAGATTTGAATATTTTCCGATGACCGGGAGAAATCTGCATATTATGCCCATGGCTTTGCTCTTGACACTATTAATGTGGTTAGACCATACACTGCTGGCCACCCAAATTGCAATACCAAGAAAGACGAGATATCGCAACAAAATTTATTTAGTAGATAACATGTTGACCAAGTATCAAATGATTAAATTTATAGACTTCTGTGAAGTGTGGTTCCTTCCAGAATCAGTAGCCAGAGTAGCCGCCCATTGTTGGAGATCACCGCTGCCACACACCTCGGCTTTGATTCAGAGAGACTTTGAATGTGTTCTTGGGGTACAGCAGACCAAGCAGCTTCCGCTCGTTGCCAATGTTGATCTGGTGTAGCAGCTTAAGATGTAATCTGGGTCGGTCGTTTAGCAGCCATGGACCACACGTTTTCTATCGGCGAAAGATCCGGACAGCGAACCGGCCAGGGAAGCAATTCAATCTGGCGATTGACGAAGAACCCTTGGACAATGCGTGCGACGTGTGGTCGCGCATTATCATGTTGAAATATGGCTGTGGGCAAGCCCTGAATATAAGGTAGGACAACAGGGTCCAACACCTCGGACATGTAGCGCTGGCTGTTTAAATTACCGGCAATGCATAGTAGAGGAGTGCGAGAGTGATATCCAATACCGTCCCATACCATAATATCCGGTGCAGGACCAGTGTGGTGGTGCATAACGCAGCTGTTCAGCATCCTCTCTCCACGGTGTCTACAGACTTGAATCCGACTACCCTGGTGTTGCAGACAGAAGCATGACTCGTCAGTAAAGACAATTTCATTCCATTCTGCCGTCCACATTCTTCTTTCATCACACCATTGGCGGCGGAGACGTCTGTGGTTCTGCGTCAAGAGTAGACGAAGCAGTGGACGTCTTGCGGACAGACCACTCCTGTAAACGGCGTCAAATGGTACGCGCAGACACTTTATGATGTGTTACAGACTGAATGTGCTGTGCTATGGTTTGTGATGTGACTGAGCGACCCGTCACTGCCATGCGCACAATGTTCCTGTCATCACGTGAAGTGGTGCACTGAGGTGGATGCGATCGAACACGTTGGTCCGTCGTAACCTCCTGCATCCAACAGTCACATATCCGCATTACAGTTGTTTGGTTTCGTCCAACACGACTACCGATTTCCCTGAAAGATAACCCACACTCTCGGTAAGCCACTATCCTTCCTCAGTCGAACTCGGATACTTGATCAAACGATGATCGCTGTTTACTACGAGGCATAATTGATCGTTTTTTTTTTTTTTTTGAAAAAATCACAAGAAAAATACAATTGCCGAACTTGAAATCGTCGAAAACTCCAAGCCTTAAATAGCGCTTTGAAGTGGCCCCACAGGCGTGCGTGATGTGCGTCTGCGCTGAAATTCTAATCATTTGCATATCTCACCTCCGCTAATGCATGCTGTAAATTTCATGTTATTTGCATGCTTCCTTCAAGGTCTTGCATTTACGGTAGCCAGCAGTGTACTTGTAATCTTACTATCTTGCTTTTCCTTTGAACATTTATACTTAATTTACTTTCCTAGCATGATGTTTTGTTCAACAAATCCCTCTTTCTCTTTATGCTTTGACAGTGGCGTAGCAAGCATGATTGGCGCCCGGGCAAAATACCTTTTTGGCGCCCCCCCCCACAATAAAAAATTTCAGTAATATAATGTATAGAATATATTCGTAATAATAAAATGCTGAATCTGCCATAAAATACTCTATTAAGAATAGTCACTACCTAACTACACTATCCATGGATTCGGAAATGCATCTGTGTCGGCGGAAAAATCAGACATACGATGATCTAGAATTAGTTCAAAAGGTGTTATAAGTGTTTTTAAAAAGTGCAGGTTTTAAACAATTAAAAGTTTAATATACATTATAGATAAATAGATATGTAGCAACTTGCCTACTACAACTCAACTCTGCCAGTGTGGTAACATAAGCAACAAAGAACAAATAATATTTATTCTATTCAATTGCTATAAGTATTTAATGATCTGTCTCAAAAAATTGTACTATCATAATTGGTGACACGTACTTATTACGAATAGCAACCTTCAATGTTGCACGAATATGGAGTTCATATGTCAAAATTCTGAGCAGCAGTAAGTTATCCAGTGTGATGAGATGCAAGTAAGACATTTCACCTGTCATTTAAAGCGTTGTGCCGCATTCCGGTGAGTCAACATATTTCTGTCATAATTTCAGTGGATATATGTATCGTCTACAGCATTTGAGCCGCCAATTTCTCTGATTTTACCAAGAAACTGTGTCACTATAAACATGTTGATTATTTTTCTATACATATTATTATTGTGCGTATTTGATTGATATAAAGTGGTTGACAACGATTCACAATTGGCGCGAGTGGCAGTTAAGCCATCACCTTTTTGTCGCCGAGACCCATCGTTATGGTTCATTCAATTGGATGCGCAGTTAAGTCACATTACTGCCGACGAAACTCAATTTTATACAGTGATCTCCGTGTTAGAATCAGGGGTACTGCAATCAGCTCGTGAAATAATTTTGAATTCACTGGCGACGGAGAAATACAAATCTTTAAAAAATATTAATTTTTGTTTGTGAAGAATCATAGACAGAATCAAGCAGTTGTTGCACGATTTACGATTGGGTGATAGGAGGCCTTCTCAATTGCTGTCTAAAATGTCAGACTTGGCCACCGGTAACCTAACGGATAACATTCTTAAAACATTATGGATACATAGACTCCCATCTAACATGCAAACCATTTTAGCGGCCAGTAGAGAGCCACTTAAAAATTTTCCCGAAATCGCTGATGAAATTCACAAGTTGGCCATTCCAGCGCAAATACACGCAGTGCAGGCTCCTGGTCCAGGTACTGTGGCGTTACAGGCTCAAATTGATGATTTGTCCAAACAGGTTGCTCAGTTAGTAGCCATCCAAGCTGAACCTTTTCAGCGCAACCGCTCCACATCCCGTGGTCGAAATACACGTCGTAGCCCACTGAGGAAACGTTATGAAAGCCGGGTATTCGTAACACGGCTATTTGTTTTTACCACCACAAATTTGGAAACAAGGCAAACAAATGCCACCCACTGTGTCGTTATAACGGCCAGGGAAACGAGAAGGGCCGTTGCTCGAAGTTGTGAACGACAGCGGCCAGAATTTTGCACGCCTTTTCGTCATCGAAAAGAATTCGGGCTTAAGGTTTCTTGTAGACACCGAGACTGATGTTTCTGTCGTTCCACCACATTTTCACGACCAAAAGGACCTTACCAAGCTATAACTTTATGTAGAAAATGGAACTCCTATTCAAATTTTTGGTGAACGCCTGATATCTGTTGATTTAGGATTGCGTCGCAACACCCAATGGCCATTCATTTCAAGTCCTATTAGTGGCGCTGACGTTTTTCAAAAATTTTCTTTGCTTGTCGATCTTAAGAATCGCCGTTTGATAGATTCCACAACCAACTTAACTTATCCGGGAGTAATTCACAATAGTCAAGATTTGAGCATTAAACTGATTTCGGGTAACTCCCCATGGCGTCAACTTCTCAGAGAATTCTCTACAAACACGCGCCCAGTTATGGGTAGTTCCGAATCCAAACACGATGTACTACATTATATTGAAACTACCGAACCTCCAATTGCAGCTAAACCAAGACGCTTACCTCCGGACAAGCTTAAAGCCGCCAAAGAGGAATTTCAATACATGATGGAACAGGGAATTTGCCGTCCTTCAGAAAGTTAATGGGCCAGTCCGCTCCATCTAGTTCGGAAACGAAATGATAACTGGCGCCCGTGTGGCCATTATCGTCGGTTAAATGCAGCTACAATTCCTGATCGTTACCCAGTCTCGCACATTCAAGACTGTATGCAAGTTTCAAACGGAAAAGCTATTTTTACAACCCTTGATCTTGAGCGGGGGTATCACCAAGTGCCCGTTAACCCAGCTGATATTCCAAAAACTGCTGCAATGCTGCTCAAACATTTCAACGCTTCATGAATCAGGTGTTAATCTGCCTCGACTTTTGTGTACCTTATTTTGATAACGTCTTAATCACCTCCTCTTCAGAGCAAGAACACCTATCACATTTGAGAACAGTTTTTGAACGTTTTCAAAGGTACGATGTCAGTCTTAATCCTTCCAAATGCGTTTTTGGCCAACCAAGAGTATCCTTTCTTGGTCATGAAATTTCCGCTGATGGCATTCGACCCCTTCCAGATAGTCACCGCTATCCACGATATACCCGAACCATCTTCAGTGAAGGACTTAAGAATCTTGCCATGCTCAATTTTTATCGACGTTTCTTACCTCATGCAGCGACCATACAAGCACCTCTAAATTCTTTTTCGGTTGGAAGCAAGAAAAACGATAAACGTGTTATATAACCTGGACCACAGAATTTCGCGAAGCGTTCCAAAAATGCAAAAATGATTTAATTTCGGCACCAAATTTGCAGTATCCTTCCGCATCCTAAACAATTATCACTCTACGTTTATAAGGTATTTCTCCCGCTTTCCTAGCGTGCCTTTGTGGTGTAGTGGTTCTGCACGCTGGGCCGGTACTCCAGAGGTCCGCGGTTCGATTCCCGGCGAAGGCCGTTGCATATTTTTCATATCTTCTGCTTCCAAAAAATAACCTAATGTCTATACACGATGATGCATCAACAACAGGTATAGGAGCAGTTTTACAACAGAAAGATCAAGAATTATGGAGACCATTTTCATATTTTTCTAAAAAACTCTTACCAGCACAAACCAGATACAGCACCCACGATCACGAATTATTAGGAATTTATGAAGCTGTCAAATATTTTCGACATATGCTACGAGCAATATATATCAAAAGATATCCGTTATATTGAGGGTTCGCAGAATATTGTTGCAGACACCTTGTCTCGTATTGAACAACTAGCCGTTCCTTCGCCAATAAACTTTGCTGCCCTTGCGGACGAACAACACCGGGATTCAGAACTACAAACCCTCTTGAAAAGCAAATCTTCCACCAATCTCAACTTGCAGCCTATGCAGCTGTCACCTGGAAAATCACTTTATTGTGATGTTCAGGATTCAAGATTTCGACTTTATGTTCCCTCCAGGTTTCGCCATTTTTAGTCAGTTACATCGTCTGTCACATCCTGGCATCAAGGCTTCGAGGAAACTGATACAGCAACGTTTCGTATGGCCTAGCACGCAAAAGGACATAGCCAACCGGACACGTTTGTGCTTGGAGTGCCAAAGATCTAAAATTGTCAGACACACCACCAGCCAACTTAAAAATTTTAATTTGCTCTCATCTCGCTTCAATCACGTGCACCTCGACATGGTCGGGCACTTATATTTATTAATAATAATATAATACATGAATACAATTAATTACTATGCATACATTTTTCTTACCTTGGATGAAGCAAATTTATCATTTACTTCATCAAAGTCGATCCTTTCAAATTTTTCTCTTTCCACACTTAAAAATGCTAGATGACTTAGGGGATCTTGGCCCATCGTTGATTGTAAATATGTGAAAATTTATTTTAATTTGCTGAACGAATGTTCATAGCTAGCATTTGATAACGAAATAGTAAGTAGTATTTAAAGTGCGACTCTTAGGATTGGAAAAACATTTTCTCTATAGATCTGTAGTGGGATTTTAGGTTCCGTTTCTTTTCTACTGCGGAGTAACGTCATGAAGTAACATTCACTGCTCAAAACAATTAGGGGATATTGTGGGTTCGGTATGAAAACCATATAATCGATAACCTATTTGAACAAAAGGAAATAGAAGAGATTATAAAGGGAAATTATAACGTTTAAAAAATTGGGAATATGCAAATTTAGTCTGTGACGTCGAAAACTATGAGTTTAAGATAAGGAGTGAAAAGCGACCTGCAGCATTCCTTTTGTAGTAGGAGATTAAAAACACTTGACAAGAGTTGACTGTTTGCAGCAGTCAGTCCGATGTCTCAGCAAGATGACTTAGTAGAATCAGTAGACTAGAAGGCCATCAGTCGTTTACAGGAGAGTCAAATGCAATCCATTGTAGCGGAAGCGTTAGGATTTTCCCAAAATGTCATTTCCAGATTATGGAATCGGATTTTGGAAACTAGATATGTTTGAGAAATTCGGGAGAAGGTCGTGTTATCGTTTTAAAATAAAAAGCGAGAGATATGCGTGCATTTCGTTTAAAAAACTAAAAATATATCTCTACTTTGGAGAAATAAAATGGTCAGAAAGAACGTTTTGGTTGATGTACTGCAAACATTTTATTAAACATTTTATCGTACAAATCAAGAAAATAAATAATTAATTATATTACAATAGTTATTAATTTTAAATATATTTTCCAGAAATCGAACAAAATAAAAACTGAAATTTTCCGGAAAATCTTGTTTGGAGACCATTTGGCGCCCCTCTACGAGCGGCGCCCGGGGCATCATGCATCCCTTTGCCCCCCTGTCGCTACGCCACTGTGCTTTGACTTAAGACGCAGACACTATTTGCCATAGAACACAAACAATAGGTGAATAAAAATTATGTGGACTAGAAATTTATGATGGATAAATATATATATATATATATATATATATATGATCCCATAAATAATGCTATATGGTTGTTTCTGTCCTGAAACCAATTTATATATTGCAAAAATATTCTGCATGCATAAATATCCGTTCGTAGATACAGCAGACACACTAGGTCACTTGTAAAATCTGTCTGTCTATGGAAAAGAATTCTAAATTCTATATTTGTGGACTGTCTAACCTGAGCATATTGGATATACTAGAAAGCATATCGTCTGCCAAAGAGTATCATTCCATCGTTTCTGCTAAAGGTATTTTGGAAATTACGCAATAAAGTATGAATAATATTGAGAAAAACAGCTGAACAGAAGAACCTGAAGGAAAAAATCTAAAATGTTATTTCTAAATTTAAACTGTAAGAGTGTACTTGTTAATCTTTTGGTGACTGTGGGAAGGTATTCCGTTTTCGATATATTTCGAGAACCTGCAAATTGCAGTAACTCGTAGTGTAATTAGAACGCTTGGACTCTAGTTTCTCCACTGCCAACCGATGAGAGGGAAAAAAACGTTTTTGTATAAAAAAAGTATACTTCAGCATTTCTCGAACTACCAATCAGAGGAACATTGGTGTCCCGCAAACAAGTCATTAAACGTTCCGCAAAAAATTGCGAAACTGAGAGTAGAGAACAACGAAACGTTGTTTGCTTTTTTGTATTTAACACAGTTTAAAACAACTCTTAAAAGAACTTTAAAGAAAAAACTTAAAACAAAATTGTTTCAAATTGCGCACATATTGAATTTAGTAAACTGTAGCATGATACGAGATGGGTTACGCTGGCTAAGAAACACATGCAGAATGCATTTTGTTCTTTGTTCAGTAGTAAGAATGGTTTCAGTTTTACTTAAGTATTTTAAAATTGTTAGTGAGGTTAGTTTGTTTGACGTTGTGCTTTGTTATTTCATCTTCTTTTTGAAATTGACAAGTAAATATAAGTTAAGTGATATTAAGTAATCTATATAATATTTTTGTCATTAAAAGCACTATTCCTTTAAAAAAATGAATATATATTATCATTTTCTGTTACGATGGAGATATACCAGAATATTATGGATTTCTCCGCTAGAAGAAAATGAATTTGACTGTTTTCCTACTTTAAACAACCTTTTTAAATTAAGAAAAATTTTAAAATAGTAAATAAACTTAAAGTGGAATATTACAATATTTGCATAATTTTCAGTTAAAGCTTTGGTCAGTATTTAACACAGTGACAAGAAGACAGTGCTTGGAATCGACATCTTTTCATGACGACAGTCGAGTCGACAGGTATCAGTGCAGCCGATTTCGAAAACTTCATTGATATGACAAATAATACCGGCATAAAATAAAAATTAAAAAAAAAATCTTAAGTTTTCATATTTTATATTTCACCCAAAGGGGCCTTTTTTCATTTATACACATTTTGAGAGCAATTGGGCGAACGTCTTTTTTGGGCTATATTTAAAAACAACATATCTTTAGAATTTCCGACAGACAGTTTCTCGTGCTGAAGAAAATGTTTTATTCCGTACAGTGTTGCCACTGCTCGCTCTGAAATTTTTTAATCAGAAATTCGTTAAAGTTTCACAAAACATGAAATAGATAATAAAACAACTTCGTAATTAAAAATTCGGGCTTACAGGTGCCGATGTTCCGTTGGAGGATTTACATCATTCAAAATTTGATGGCTGTAGGTACTGTTGTTTTTTTACAATGCGAGAAATATACCTACATTCATGCAGTTCCTTCATTATTTAATTCTTTGAATATAATGCAGGGCGATAGTATTTGGTGACACTATAACGGACGTTTATAGTGAACCGACGAAAAATTCCGTTTCGTAACTAATAGCTCTTCTGAGATAACGCCCCTTTGAGCTGAAAATGAATTAAAGGAATTAGGGATTAATTTTTTTAGAAGAATATCTGAATTTATCAAAACGAGATACTCATATTCTATTCTACTTCCTTCCTCCTTCTTTTTTTTTTTTTTTTTTGGGGGGGGGTGGACACAGTTTGAAGACCACTGAGCTATATGAACATGTGCTTATACGGTTGGCAAAAGGTGAAAAGAAATCTTTTTATTAGAAAAATTAAGAAGCCAGAATTTACCCTTTTATTATGTGTACTTTTGAATCAACAAAGTTTAAGAAGAGTGAAAATTGAAGTCTTTGTTCTGGTCTGAAATAAAGTATCAATTAATCAAGCTTTACTTTTGGGAGGAATCTGTTCGCGGAGGCATTATGTTTTTTCGAGCAGAAAACGTGAAACATCAATTATATTCAAATCACGAACTTTGTAAAGCTAGTCGGACATTACTATTACCCCAGAAGAGCAAGTACAGAATAATACAGTAATTCCATATCTCACCGGGTTTTGTGTTGACGACAAATATATACATGGCAAAGAAATGCGCCATGTGAAACGCAGGATTAAGAGGAAACGTGTAAAATATGGAACTAAACAAAGGAGCTTTAGATTGGTGCAGAACGTTACTGTCTAGCACAGAGGTTCTCAATCAGGTCAGCCTTTTATTTAGCTGTTAAAATATTTAGTTTTAATTTATGAATATAAAAAACATATGCTCTTTAAATTTAAATGATATTGTAATTTAGTTCGCAGCAATAATACTTATTTTTTTGCAATTAAAATTTTCTTAACTAAATTTAATATTAGCTTTATACGAATAGAGAATATTTGTTAAATTCAAATTTCATTCCTTGCAGCAATGGCGTAAGAGAATTATTTAAGTTTAATTTAACTTTACTACATTCTTGTGAAACAATTTATTCAATTTTTGTATTTATCAACATTTTATCTGCTTTTTGTTGTTTATTTTACAAAACATGTTAAAAAAATAATCCAAGTCTAAATAAGTGTATTTATGTATTTTTCAAGTTAGGGAAAGGAGAGGGTAATGATCTTCTAGCAATGGTTCTAGATCTTCAAGAGGTGCGTGAGACAAAAAAAGGTTGAGAACCACTGGTCTAGCAGTTTGACAGTGAAGCAGGTGAACATGTAAAAAGAAATTACCCTAATAATATGCTATGATTTACTGAAATCAAAAATATAAATTATTCAAAAATTAGGGAAAAAATAATTACGAATTCTTCTTTTAATATAGATCTCTAACTTTAAAATATGCATTTATATGGAAGCCTTAAAAACATATATTTGTATTTGAAACGTCATGGGCAAGATTCTTCGAATATGCAGTTTTTATAAAAAATCATTTACATGCTAAAGTCTTTTCTCCCTCTCCTTTTAATGTTATTTAATTTTTTGATAATTAAAGCAACACTGTAGCTGAGTAATGCAGTTGTTAAAAATAATGGCTAAAAATTCACCATTTAAAAAACTTATTTGTTAAAATTTGTGTGTTTTTCTAAATTAATTTTTTATTTTATTTCTGCAGAATTATTTTTTCATTTCTGGGCATCCATTTTTTTGCCAGCTGAATTTCAATGCCTAAAAGTGACAAAACTGAATAAGATATACCGAAGATTAATATTAATATGCAAACTTCTGTTTCAGTTCATTTAATTTTTAGACCGAAACTAATATCCGATGCTTAAGCAATTAATCGTTTGTTCTGAAAATTACTACGTTACACCTTGGCTTCGATTTCAGAAATATATATATATAAACAAATCAGTGTTTGTTCTCTACCTATGTAGTCACTTTTTATTAAAACGTTTCGTCACAAAAACATCTTTTTTGCTAGCACATCTAGACATCTTGAGTGCAGACTGGTTATCAGTTTTCAGTGCGTTGGGAAGTTTCGTCTTAAGATATGAAAAGAAGGAGAATTTATTTTAATTTTTTACTAGGATACTTCATTATTAAGTGTCGAAAAAGGACTCTGCTGACTTATTTCTTTAAATAAAAACTAGAAGCAATATGCATCCAATCCAATAATTTGCGCCCCCCCCCCGAGTAACAAAATGTAAATGTTCATATAGCCCCTGTCGAACCAAATTTCCAACTCCTAAAAATTTGTTATACTTTAATAAATATAAAGTTTCTTACCTTTAAGTGGAAAATTCGGGAAACTTTAATAGTACGACGTCATGATATTGAGTATAACGCAGAATTCCTTAGTTTTGAAGAGACTTTTTATTTTTTAAACTCCTTCTGGCAAAATAAAACGCACGTGCGAAATTCGTAATATCCCAAAACTGGAACAAAAACCTTGTCGATGCATAGACCTTTTTTTTTTTTTTTTCAAAGGAAACATTTCCCCCCCACCCCCGTTTCATAATGGATTCTTCATCAGGAATGGGATAGGACGCCTGATGGGCCTACTAAGACTTCGGGTCCTCATGCATTTTTGTTTTAAATCACTTCTCTTAACTCTGCTGTGCCGCCGATTTGGGGAAATTTTTGGGTTGAGATTTTGGTGTTTTTTTTTAAGTAATGGTATGTTGAATTTTTTTTCGAATTCATTTCTCTCTTTTCCCGCAGAGATATAATAGATAGAAAGGTCAAAGAAGAGACGTAGGCAATGCGATCTAAAGATTCATTACTTGACGTACTCCATAATTTGATTTTAAAAGTTTTGAAAAATCATAACAATATAGTTTGGATTTCGTACTATTTATCAAATTCTGTTTATTTATCAAAGAGAAATCACCTGCAAAATTCTGTGCATGATAATTTAAGACTTCAATTGTATATAAAATCTGACATTAATAAACCTGTCAAACAACACGTCCTGTATGTTATTAATAAGTGCTGTGGCTTTTTTTCTTACACATTCAGTATACGTTTTTGTATAAATAAATATCCCATAGCCAGCAATATTTTCAATATTTTTATTAATTATTTTCTGATAGACTCTCGAAGATTGCGTAATTTTTAAAATGAAGAGCACCAATTCAAAGCTGATGAAATTCAAGTGTAAATAGACTTTGATTGGGGAGGGGACAGCAGCAAAATTCATACAGGACTTACAAGATAGCATGCATACAAGACTTAAAACGATCGTTAAGGCATGGTGATTTTTTTCGCGTTGTTGAATAGAAGAATGGAAAAAAATTGTATGTAATAATTCTGCATTAATGAGTCAAACATAGAAAATAAATTTATTCACAGTTTAATTATATTTTAATAAGTAAGCGATTTGAAATCGTCATTATTGCAGGCGCATGAAGTCTCTTCAAACATCTTGTTTATTTTATAGAGGCATTAGGTTATTTCGAAGCATGAGACATGAAAAATGAGCAACGCCATCGCCGAGACTTGAACCTCAGAACTCTCGAATATGCGCCGAGTACTACACCACGAAGGCATGCTAAGAAGGCAGGAGAAATACCTTATAATTTATTTCATAAATTTCCCTGTTTAAAAGAATTTTCTGTAAAATATGGATACTACTTATTAATTTTCCAATATTTATTTTTTTTTTATTTTTTATTTTATTATTTTTTTTTTCTGTAAGCTTTACAACCGTATTTAACATTTCACTAACCTGAATGCCGAGTATTCTTGATTGAATCTTCGTCATCGTCAATCTGCTTTTTTCGACAGTGAATGTGTGCTGCGCCACGAGTTTGTACCAGCTGGACAAATTGTTAACTGCCTTTTTACATGCAAGTTTTGAAAAGACATAGGGAGGCATTCCGAAGGAAACGTCCCGCCATACAGCAAGGAGGAGGGTCACTGCATCACGACAATACTCCCTCTCACACACCAATTGTTGTGCAGACATGGCTCGCAGAAAAGAACATTCCAGTTCTCCACCAGCCTCACTATTCACCGGATTAAGCACCATCGGATTTCTGGCTTTTCCTTAGTATCAAAATGGGTATCAAAGGTAACCGTTTTCACATCGTAGAAGACATCAAAACCAACGCGACGGCTGAACTTCGGAAGATACCATAACAGGATTTTCATCGTTGTTTTCAGCAATGGCGGGAGCGGTGGAGCAAATGTATGTGTTCTGAAAGAGCCTACTTTGAAGGCGATCAAGTAAATGTGTACCTATATTGTAGTAATAAAAAATTGCAACTAAGTTACGGGAACTTTGTGACTGTCCCTCGTATGTTTCCAAGCAACAGAAGTCGTGAAAATTACATCCCCCCCTTTTTTTTTTTTTTTTTATTTTTTTTTATTGAATTTAATGCTGCAATGATAGGTGACGGAGGACACGAGCACCACCCCTCTACCGTAGCGGTTAATTGGTATAGCGCCGCGTCCCCCTTGTCTAGAGCACCCCAAGATGGTATGGGGGGTCAGTGAATCTTTCGTAAAATAATTCTTGTATTTACTTTTAAAATTTTGTATAAATCTGTTATACATAGCCTGGATCGAGGCAGAATTATCGAACTATTATTATTGGATGCTGCATTATCGAACTTTTATTATCCTTCTTTTAAGACAACAAATTGGCGTAGATCTTTCCCCCCCCCTTCTTCCCTCATAATAATAATAGGAATAAAAATGGTTTTCCAGATACTTTTCTTCTTGAAAGAATCCTTTCGAAAAGCAAAATGTTGTCTTTTCTGATGATTATAAAAAGGCTCTGTATTTTTTCATCTTGAATAGGGATTTCGTGCAATTTCCTGTCTTTCTTTTTCAATCTAAATAAAACTAAGGTTAATCTAACTTCGAATTTTGCCTAATTTTAAAATTATGTGGCTAAGCGAATTCTATTACAAAACCCTTTGAAGAATAATTTAGTGAAATGAAGAAAGGGAAGCTAGGAAGAATTTATATGTGTGAATTCTATGGTTATCAGAGAGAATCTAGGTTCTACAACTCCTTTATATTCGAAAATATATTACTGAGGGACGGGAGGCGGTCGATATCCACTTTCATTTAATATATATATATGCACTGGTGAAATAAATTAAGAGAATTTTCATATTTGATCTACAATCTTCAGAACTACTGTATATATTTTAATAAAATTTGGTGTGAACATAGGTTGATATAATACAAACAAAATAAACATTCAACAGTTATAATAGACACACATGTTCGTATGTAACACTCATGGGAGTCTGAAGGTCTGAAACAGCGGTTGCAGAAGACACAAAAGAAATGGGTTAATAGGAGGTATGGTCTCCTCTACAGCCTCTCGCAGCGTGATGTCATACTGGAAATAAGGCAGTTTATCAGTGCCTTCGGCAATTGGTCCTACTCATTCAGAAACACTGTTTTCAGTTCCTGAATGGTTTTCGTAGGGGTGTTGCGAGTTGCAATTGCCCTCCCCAGACATGCTCTATAGGGTTGAGGTCTGGAGCCTGGCTGGCCAATCCATCCGGCAAATATCCTCACTCTCGAAAAATTCGTCGACCAGAAAAACTCTATGTGGCCTCGCGTTATCGTCCTATAAGATGAACTCGGGGCCCACTGCACCCCGAAAAAGGAGAACATAGGCCTTCAAGACCTCATCCCTATACCTCACACCAGTCACAGAGCCTCTGTCAAAGACGTGGAGAAGTGTGCGGACATCCACCATTACACCTCCACCGCCATAATTGTTGATTTCGCTGACATTGGAGGGTAGGTAGAGAGTCCCTGGCTCTCTCCATATGAAAGTATAGCGAGAATCGGTGTTTAGGCTAAAACGGGACTCGTCGGTGAGGAGAACGGTCGCCCATTGCTCCGTACTCCAATCACTATGCTACCTGGCCCGTGCTAATCGGACTCTCCTGTCCGTAGACTTGAGCGGGACGCAAACAGCCGGTCTTCCAACGAATAACCCTCTGTCATTCAGTCTTTTGGAAAGAGTCAGCCTTGTTACACGGGTTTTGTCTGGCTACATACAGGTCCCAAGAGAGCTGAGAAGCTGTAGCCTCTCTGTTACGCCCTCTAAAATAGACAAATAACGATCTTCTCTGGCCGCCGTGGCTCTTGGACGACCTTGCCCAGGCTTTTTCTCGATGAATCCAGTATCCTGCAACTGTTCCATAGGTTACACACGACTCTGGGCGTTAAATTAAACTCTTTGCATATCTGGACTTGCGATTGGCCTGCCTCTATCCTCCCCACAATTTGCCACCTCATTCCATCATCTAAACGTTGGTGCTTACTCATTTTTACTGTTCCGATGTGAATTTAACCGATTGCTGCAAGATAACACCAAGAAAATCGCCGAATGTGCTAGCGAACGCAATTCGTCTTACCCTCCTCGCGCTTATAAAGCCTGTTTTTCTGCTGGCTCCATCTACACACATGTGTACGCTTACGTATTTGCCGTACAAGATTTGCATTTTTATCTAGAAGCAGTGGTTTTTTTTTCTTAAGTTCCATTCTTTTCATGCAATTCGATAAAATATGCAAATTCTCTTAATTTATTTCACCAGTGTATATATATATATATATATGTGTGTGTGTGTGTGTGTAAGTAAATTATTATTAGAGATTAAATGTATAATAAAATGGAAATTTGAAGAAAATGGAAAATGAAGAGTGTAAACTATTGTAATAATTGTATTTGTATTTTGTAGTGATAGTGACGGACGACGTGGCCACCACCCCTTTACTATTAAGTTAATTAGCATATAGGGCCACGTCCGGCCTTATCCATATCTATTGTAATAATAAAACATAGTGTCATTTAATCGAGCAGAAAGACTTATTTAAAAGTTAAAAATATGTTTTAAATATTACTGATTCTATTGAAAAAGGCTGACTTTTCAAAGGGTATTATTAGCCCTTCTCGATAAAATCGCCGGCAGTTATTGAGATCTGATCGTATTTCATACCTTTCGGCCATCTGAAAGAAATGCAATCGAAAATAATCCCCCCCAAATTCAGTCTAATTAAGTTAATTAATATTAATTTAGTTTATTTTCAAACATTGGTAAAAATGTATTTACCTGTGTCCCTTGGCGATTTTTGGCGATGCATGGACACCGAGTTTGTGCAATTCTTTGACTTATTATTTTGGCTAAATTTGGTATCCATGTATATATTGACCTATTTTCACTGCCTTTAAAAAAAAAAAAAAAAAAAAAAAAAAAAAATTGCACAACTTGGCATCGCGCACTCCCTTTCTCTGTGTACACATCGATCTATTTTCACCTAAAACGTCAAAGGAGCAGCCAACAAAAAATGTATAATCTCAATAAACTACATTTTAAATCAAACAATGAAATACAAAAGGAAGTTCATCTTAGCACTACACAAAGAAAATATCCACTTACCGTATTTAGACATTTCCGTGTCTTCAAACAAAAGTCCTTAAAATTATCTGAACTAAAATATGTATACTTTCATCGCCACATAAATTCACAAAAATAAGAGTCAAAAATATCCTCCGTAGTGCCGGTATTCTCCGGTGTTCGACCATACGCATTTCTTTCGTACAAAGAAGACGCTTATAATGGCTACTAAATAAACCTTCATTTACACACATCGAATATTTCTTTACAGTCAATTAAAGATCACAAATCTTTTCCAATCATTTCAAATTCACCGCAATCACGACTAATTACATCATAATAGGGTTTCCATAGCATTCAACTACTCAGGTTACTCTAAATGAAACAACAACTTAGCGATAATCCAAGGAGCACCCTTAAATACACTATAACCCAAACATTCAAGAGAAATAACTCGACACGATCCGATTTCAAGAAACATTGGCAAAACACGAATGCCGGAGAAAACGTTGATAAAACCGAATATCTACTAAAACAGTCGAGCCAAAAAATGCATAAAAAATCATACGTTAAAAATTAATCTTCTAAAATAAAAAGCTACAAAATAAAACCTGATTTTTTTACAATATGTAATAGAAAAAAATTATTTGCCTATGAAACATACGATTAGAAGACTGGAGCCAAAAATGAGTTTATTTAAAAAATCTGTAAAATTAATGAAATGGCACTCGATATTTAGCAATTTTTTCTTAATTAAAAAGGAAGAACAATCTTATAGTATTCTTAAGGGATGTATAATGTTTGTAAGGGATATATACCCACTTTGTTACTCGGCAACGTCAGCTAAGTTTTTTTTATTCTGATATGACTTATATGTTGCTAAGTTGTGCATGTTTTGTTTTAAAAAAATAATCGAATTTTGTTGTTATTCTCTTCCGGGTAAATTTTTTATGCCTTTAGTTAATTTGCATGCAATAGTTGTAGAATTATCAACAATTTCAAGGTTGTTTAAGTGTGGTTAAGCCTAATTTTTTTGTAGCTGCCCTATTTTATTACATTTGAAACTTATCAGAATAGTGAATTAAGTCAGCTTCTGCATCTTCAGTGTCTTTTTGCCGAGTGGGACCAAATGTAAACTTTCAGTTTTATGCACCGAAAAACTTGCCTTCTTTCCCACTGACCGAATTGCTTGTTTTTGCGTAGAAACTCCAATTTTAATTGTAAAAATCTTTTTTTTTAATTGTTTTAGCTGTATTTGGTGTTTTATATTTTCAATTTTTAATAAAGATATTTTGAGGTTTTATGTATTTTTGCCTTGCCACGAAGTGGGAACTGAATTAATTGAATAAGAACTATATCTCTAATGAAATTGGGGGAGATAAGTTTAAACTAAATGCAGAACAAAATGCATATAATTTAATATTTCGTGCATTGAAGTCATGCGAAGTGCAGATGAGATTTTTTTACTTATATATATATGTTACCGTGAAAGACCGAAATTGGAGAATGTCAACATTCACCAAATACGTCGGTGAAAGATCGAATATTTCTTTACATTCTTGTACATTCGGACCCTTACCGGTGTATGTCGACAATCACATATATGCTTTGGTGTAGGTCGAAAAGAGAGGAGTATATGTACACGCTGCCATTCCAAAAGTAAGTGTTCCACAAATAAATGCAGTTGTAAAAGAAAGGGCCTCTTGTGCAATTCAAAGTGTCATAATAGTTTAAGTTGTTGCAATAAATAAGATTTGAATCACATAATTTGGTAAGTTTATAACTTCTATTATTTTTCTTTCTCATTTTGAATGTACTGTGTGTTTTAAGTTCTTATGTTCTTATTCTGAGTCTCAAGTGCGTTTTTTCGCGAATGAATTACGGAGAAGGAAATATAATATTCTTATATGTTCAACATTCACCATTAGTACATGGTGAATGTCGACATTCACTGGTGTAAGTCAGAAATAAGAGTATTTGGAAAATATTTCGGACATACACCAAGCGACTATGTGAATGTTGACATTTACCGGTGAAAGTCGACATTCTCCAAATTTCGGTGTTTCACCGTAACATATATACTATAATCAAAATTTCTGTCTATATGCCATTTTAAATAGCCGTATTTTCTGGAAACAGAATTAACATTATAGGCTGGAATACGATGTCATTAGTAATTGCCATAAGTTCAGCACTTGCTTAATCCGTTTATATAAATTAATACATTGTAATCAGGATTTCTGATTGCGGTATTATTTTTAAGAAGATGCAGATTTTCAAATATAAATTGCAAGTGTGTTTTTGTGTGTCTTTGATTCTTGACGCATAAGACTATGCGTAGTTACAGACGACTGATGAAATGCGTTTGATACTTTGCTGTTTAAATAGTTTAGTCTCATTAGAAAGTGAAATGTTACAGATTTCAACTATTTATCGCTTAATATTTCATTTATCACTTAGTATTTTAATCACTTAATACTTTAATAATAATAATAATTAACTTTTCTTACAAGGAGATGCAGTCTTTTTTATCAGAATGTTTTACTATTTTATAAAATAATATACGCAGTTCATTTTTTAAATTATTTTTAATAAATATATCTGAATAGTTTGTAACTATGGGTACATCGTAAATGAGTTGATTGAATTCTTTTTAAAGATTGCATTCTTTGTGTTTTTAGGTACTTCGTGGAGAGTATTACACACCTTCGCGACAGTGCTACAGTAGAAGCCTTTTATCTACAAACGCAATCTCTAGTCTATAATGTA
Organism: Stegodyphus dumicola; assembly: GCF_044657685.1. NCBI lineage: Eukaryota > Metazoa > Arthropoda > Arachnida > Araneae > Eresidae > Stegodyphus > Stegodyphus dumicola. Next base: position 79,982,422 of record NC_140768.1, on the reverse strand, counting down.
AGTTTGTAATCGCTTTATATTTGTACGGAAATTGTATTCTCAACTTCCAGAATAGTATAGCGCATGGGTAATCCGTAGCTACGAAGACATAGTCTTTGTTAAATTTTAGAGCACTCTTAATTGACAAACTGTAAAAGCATACATTATAAAAATATCACTCATTTACGGTGACTCTTACTTGTCACCGTAAATGAGGAACTCGGAAGGCAAAAGTTTTGGAAAATGTTTATTGAAAGTAAGTACAGTAGAACTCCAATTATCTGAATCAACTGAGACTGGACCCCATTCTCATAATCAAAAATTCGGATAATTGAATTTTTTCCCCGAAGAAAAGGTCTACGTACACTTTAATTAATCACTGTATGTACTTTATGTTGAAAATAAGAGAAAAAAAAAAAGCTGTGTTTAAAGAAAAAGAGGTTTTAATTAATTAAAACGAAAAGGCAACACTTTTACGTACTTGTTATATAACGTACTTACAAGTGTTGTACAGTACTTACAAGCGTTGAAGCGTTGAAAGTCATTGCTTTTTAAACATCTCCGTCAAAATAGGCTGTTTGACTGTCTTCATCCGTTTTCGGGCAGCCAAGTCTCGCATCCGCTTGTCAATGAGAAGTTGCATGTGATCACATTCGGGCTGACGCTCCATCCACTTCAACACAGTTTCAAGGCCGACAAACTTTTCACTAGCTGATGGTCCCGTGTCTGCTTCAACTTCGACATTAAGGTCATCTTCTTCCTCGACACATTCTTCTCTCACACTTTCAATAAGTTCATCATCATTCAGAATTTAAAACTCAGGGTCTGACGAATCACGAAACATCCATTCTTCTCTATCCTTAGCACTAACTTCTAAACATCCAGGAATTTTCACAAGAATGTTTCTTAATTCCTCAAGTGACACGTCATCCTCATCTTTTCCTGTTTCTTTAATCTCTCGTTTCCTTAAATTCTGAAAGCGATTCGGATAGTCGGAGTTCGGATAATTGGAGTTCTACTGTACTTATCAAAGGATTCTATCTCCCACAGATACGAATTTTCAATGAAAAATGTCATCTGGCATCTGAGAAAGTAAACAATAGGTACAGGTACAGGTAAAAGTATGGGGGACACCAGCGATGTACCATGGGTCAACTGGTAATGCCTTCCCATACTAACTAACTCAAGGAAAAAAAAAGGGAGGAATTGCAAGTTTTATAAGAATTTACACAGACTGAAGCTTTAACAAAACCTTTGCAGATTTACTAAATGAACTAGTAAAAGCGCGTTCTTGAATTTTGATAAGATGGCGCGTCTTTCTGTGTGACATCCTTATTAGACAAATCAAAGCTCTTTGCCCGAAGAGTGGGACAGAGATTACCATTATTCAGGTTATGTACACATATTATACATCCACCGGAAGCTCACATTGCTAGCATTTGTACTATATCTTTTCATATGTTACATTTGATTTAGATCTCCCATTTTTTTAATTTTAAGGAAGTCCGTTAATTTATTCCAGATTTTTTGATAAATCAAAAATTGTTGTATCCGCAGTTCTGGTACGACCATCGATATTCTGAAAATAGGTTTTACTGTACATCAATAGGATATAACGATTTTACAGACTACTCTGGTCAAAGTAAATGAGGAATAATTGTATAAAACAGAAGATTTTATTTTACTGGTCACTGCTTATTACACCCCTCTTCAAATTAATTCCATCATTGTATCGCAGTTATGCCAGTGTTTTTTTTTATCCTAAAAATACATTTTAAATTTGTTTTTGTGAAATTCTTTCTGAACTGATAGCGAATTTTCTCCACCATCAATAGCTTTAAAACGGTGACCACGAAATGGTAGTTTTAATTGTGGTTATGAGAAAAAAAGTCATACGGTACTATATCAAGTTAATACGAAGCTGGCGGAGCTGTATTTGTTGAATGTTGAGTCAAATATTTATGAACAGCAAGAGCCTTGGAGGATTATCGTAATGGCATTATCGTGTGAAAAATCCAAGAGCTATCTTGCCGCAATTCAGGTCGTCTTCTACGAATTCCATTCTGAAAATTCCTCAGAACACTCATATAATATTCTTTGTTAATAGTGTGGCCGATTAATTGAAATGCATATTGCACAAAATATGACAGTCGAAGAAAATAGTGAATACTCGTAGTCTTGTATTCTTAAAAGATACTGATATGGTCTTTTCAGTTTTGCTTCATCTTTCAAATGCTATTAATTTGATTGCTGCGCTGTTTCTGTATTAAAAGCATGGATCGATATTGCATAGACGATAATAATGGATTTTTAAGATGGACTTGCGCTTGAGCATCTTCTGGGCCACTTGAATACGTTATTCTTTTTCAAACAATTCTAGAAGCTAAAGCGCCACAATCACAAAGGCGTTTTCGTAATCTAAATGATACAAGAACTTCTTAAGTTCCCTAATTGTTAAACGATAATCGCTAAGCACCAAATTTTGACTTGATCGACGTGTTACTGATTATTTGAAGTGAATGATATATAAGGGATGTATGAAGGAAATATAAATAGTCACGAAAGTCGAGGTCCATCTAGACAATGCTACAGAACGCACAGATCGATGCATACCAAGATAAGCGATGGCGGTTCCACAGTCGACTACTAGGGACATTTTACAGAATGTACAAGGAGCTTTAGATGCTTCAGTGTCTGAGAAAACAGTTTCCTAACGTTTGGATGAAAGCGGCTTGCACACAAGCCACACTTTGCAAAGATTGCCATTAACGCCAAACCATTGAAGCGAGACTGCGGTGGTGTTGTCAGTGAGCCACTTGGACATCTGAGTGGCACAATGTGGTACTCAGCGACGAGTCTTGGTTTTCTTTGTCTGAAGATAGTCACCGTTTATGCAGGCATTGCGGAGATAGATCCAATACGACTACTGTTTATGAACGCCACACCGCTAGTCAGCGTAGCATAATGTTTTGGTGCGTCATCAGTGGAATAATAGCAGTTCACCCCTGTTATGCTACAGAGACACATTTGTTTACGGAACTACAATACTTTAATGAGGTGCTGTAGTCGGGTGTTTTACATTACCTTTAGCTGCTGCAAAGTGATATTATTTATCTAGACACTGCGACATCGTACACAGCATTCGTCAGCTGACAAGCTTTGCAGCATATTTGACCTGCGATGTCCCTTGACCTTCCGCCAATCGAGCATATCTAGGAGGTGATTAGTCGTTGTTTGTCTGCTTTGTCCTGCTGTTATTGGAGGGCGAACTTTGGAGAGTCCAGAACATATGGGCTTCTATCCCTCAGACTACTATCCGCACAATAATTGAATCATTTCCTTTTACTGTTGCAGCTTACATCACCGCGAGAGGTAAACATACGTCTTTCTGATTCCCTGTTATTTCAGCGCTGGATAGATTTATTTTTGTATAAATAACGGCACTTATTTACATATGCTGCGTTATTCACATCAGCGTACATAATTCTGTCTGTGAATCAATTGACATCACATTCTACGCGATATTTCATGGTGTTGCAATTTTCTGTGTCGGGCTGGGCATATATATAAAAATTGCAGCATTTTTTAGAAAAATTAAGTTTGCAGTGGAAATATTAAACTTTATTTCTGAGTTTTGCAAAATGAGATCTGAAAATGAATTTATTATCAAGTATGATACTTCTTGTTTCGGATATAGTTCTCCTTCTGATAATGTGAAGATTGAGTGACTGATTTATGCAAAATAGAACTAACGGCATTTGAGTTAGTTTTAAATGAGATTTTTCAACCTGTAAGCCATGCTTGGAAGACTGCAGATTAAGATACTATTACAGCTGTCTATAAATACTTTTCAGTGTTTTGGCTGGATTAGAATAGTTGTATATCAGCTATAAATAGTATTTTAATTTTAAGGTCTTATGAGATGTCTCAACTGTATATACAGAGTTTAGAAATGAGGTTTGAGGCACTTTTGCTTTAACTGACATCTGCAGGGTCCGTTTCAAGTGTGAGTTTCGAAGTCGGACGCTGAATAATCTTTTATCGTGAAGGCAACCAATAAATAGGAATGATATTAGCTGGAAAATTAAGTTTGATTAATTTAGAAATAAGGCCGTAGGCTGGCGTTAGTCAGATACTTTTAGAGCATCGAGGGAGACGGCGCCGGACGGCAGTTGTTGGTAAGAGTGTTGATGATGTGAAGGAGGAGTAGTATAACGTTATGTTTTACTTAACGTTATAAATCAAAATGATTCGCGTGGTATGTAGGATGGTGTTTGAATATAATTAAGTATAATGTTTTCTGCAGTTTTAGAAAGAGAGCTTTTAGAAGGAGATTTTTGAAGTAAACTTTTGAGCAATCAGCTGTAGGCTAATCTTGTCAATATTTTTGAGAGAAGGTATTAGTAAGATTTGGTTCCTGAAAAACATATAATTGCTGTTTTCAATATTTAAAACAGTGATTAAATTTCAGAATAGTATTAATGATTTTTGTAATTGTTATGTGATACCTCTGAATGGAATATTTTTAGGTTTTTGTTTTATATTGATCCCACCAGTCGCCGAATTTTAGAGACCACTTAACGCTGAGAGTTCGACGCAGTGCGATCTCAAGCGAACAGGCTAGCTGCCTGGATGATTTCTGCCATGTGAAATGAGAATACGAGCTTCCTTGGAAAAATTCTCCACGATGGCATATCTTCCGCTAGGCATATAGCTGTCGTAACGGGCTAGCTGTTCTTTGCCGTATTCAGAAAGACCGTATGTTACGAATTTCTGAGAGATTAATTCTTTAAGTTCTCGTGATAACATGGTAGCCTGCAGGTGTTTCAGATATTAAATTGGAATTTACGCGCAAAAATTGCAGTTTAAAAAACTTAAAAACATTTTTTAACCTTTCATACTCTCTCAGTTCATACTCTCTTGTTAATTCATACATAAACTATCTGTTTGGAATGCCTGGCTTTCCCAAACTTTTACGCTTGTTTAAAAACTCCCATCTTAAGCTTTTCTTTAAAATCTCCTGATGCCTAATTGCGACATTACTTACAGCAGGTTTAGAGCAATCCATAACTAAATGCAAAAATCTTATCTCCAAAATAGTATTCTCCACAATATCTGAGCGTTAAACAATCGCCGAAAATAGTGTTACGAATTTTGTGTTTAGATAGTTAATTTTAGTAGATTCTATTTAAAAATGTATTGTATTTAATTGTCCAATGCAGCATGAGACAAATTTTAAAAGAAAGCTATACCGGAAAAGTAAGAATACAGGGCACGTGCATTTAACTTTGAGTAAATGAATATCTCTGTAATTTGTATTAAAATTGAATCAATGTAATAGAACACTATGTTAGCTGTTAACCGTAATTCCATGCTCTTTACATTGCGTTTGCCGAATAGTATGGGTTGCTACATCATATCATTTATCGCCATTCTTGGCCATATTTTTTGGTTAAAATTCTGGGTAATTATACTAAAGCTGTACTTAAATTGTTAAATGATAAATTTAACAGCAGAAATCATTTATATTGTCCATCTACTCTCAAAAGCCAAAAGTGCACCTTTTTGTTTTGCAATTCATGAACTTGCTGTCAAAATTTTTAACAATAGGTGTACCTTGATGGATGGCGCTAAGTCCTCAGTGTTTCACGCATTCATTTTGAACCGCCAAATTCATCATCCCGGAATGAAAAGGTGTCCAAAGCAGAGGAGAGTTTCTTAAGAGTGCTGAGAAAAACATAAGGAAACAAAAGTCATAAAATAATTAGTTCCAATAAACGTGAGGTAGAGATAGGACGTATTAATATGCAAATTAATTATTTGATAGTATTAAAGTATTTTATTTGATAAATACTATCTTAGATGCTGTTTTAAAAGGGTACCTAAAAATCGAAGCGTAAAACGAGGAATATGTTTTGTTTGGGGATCGTTTATCATTATATTGCTTAATGTGTATTCTCTTACTGTATTCCAAAAGTTATCTTGAACTCTGAAATTCATGATCAGAAGATGATCAAAAATACAATTTTTGAATTTTAATTAACTAGGAACAAAGTTTAAATTGCGCCGGCACTTCTAAATTTTCGATATAAATTGCTATTCTATCCAGAGCCTGCAATTTTTTATGTAATTGAACTTGATTGAAGCATAAAATGCGAAAATTTTATTTTAATAATAAGTAAGCTTATAAGTCGATTCGAACTTCTGAATGCATGCTTGTCTTTCCTTGGAAACAATCTCTTTGAGGGAGGTTGAGACTTAAGAAAATCTCATCCATCTCGCATCCACATATCAAGCGAATATTCTTCAGAACGTGCAGCAAATTTATGATAGTAGTTAAATTTTCCGTTCTCGAAAGTGCTAGAAGTAATCAGCCTGTTGTTCATGTCCAGCTTTAGTGACATCACGCCGAAAGGTAACCTCCTTTTTTTGAAGTAATGAAACTATATGTAAACCTATATGAAACCAAATATGTAGGATAAAAATTTTCACTTGTACGTTTGCTCTCAGTTTACAGATCAGGCCTAGGATTTGAGCAAGAATTCTCTCTTCGCCACACTCTTCTTGACAGCTAAAGTCATATTGGTATGGGATAATGGACTCTTTGTTTCCATGCCTAATTGCTTTCCTTTCGCTCACGCCATTTTTAGTAGCATTTACTCCGATCTCATTAGAAACACTTACCAGTTTTTCCTTTTTTTTTTAATGGTGTGCTGGAATAACAATGATCTTTGTTTCTAGTAATCCTCAACTCTCTACTCTGTATTGCCCGGGCTTAAGTTCAACCGGAGTCTTAAATAAAACAAAGTCTGGTATTTATTTTGTTTTTTAAATATTAATCATAAATTTAAATGTTTTATTAAATTTTTATTTATTGCTTTACATTTTACTAAATTTCAACCATTTAATTTATTTATTTTTGTTCCTCTTTCCTGATGACCTTCCATTGGGCTGCAGCACTTCTAATTTTAGAAATTAAGCTCTGACTTGGAATGAAATGCGCCTGTGTATGATTAAAAAATTACTCGCATAGTATTCTGTAAATGAGACTTATATATGTGAAATACATTAATCCAATACATAAATGATTACTCTTAGTGTCTTATACTAGGTATTATAATTGGTTATTATAATTGTGAGGCTTTAAATTAGGTTTTTCATATTTTTTCTAAAGCAATTGGAGCATATTTAAATTTTTACTTAAACAATCTGATGTGGACACCACATGACCTCTTTGTATGGTCTACTAAATTATACAGTTTTTTCGCTGCATTTCGTATAAACTTATTTCCTCGAATTTCATTAGAGATATAGTAATTATTCAATTAATTTAGTTCTCACTTTTGCGGCTAGGCAAAACACATAAAAACTCAAAACATCTTCATTAAAAATTGTAAAATACAGAAAACAACAAATAAAGTTAAAACAGTTTAAAAAAAATTACAATTAAAATTAAAGTTCCTACGCAAAAACAAGAAATTTGGCTTGCGGGAAACAAGGCATATTTTTCGGGCCAAGGCGTTGGCTTCCGGAGTACCTTTGCAACTAAACGCAATTACCTCCACAACTTCATTAAGAAAACTGAATTAATTAAGAGTCGGAGCAATGGCTAAAGAAAATGAACGAGAACCGTTAAGGGTTTAAAGATACCAGAAATGAATAAGGAGTCCACACGAAGGGACGAAAACTTCTTTCAGCTTTCAGTTCACTTAGGTAGGGGTCAGAGACCTCCCGCCGATATTTTTCGGTACAAGGACTGAAAGAGTACTTTTGATCTCACTCGGCAAAAAGATACTGAAAGTGCAGGAACTTATTTAAATCACACAAATGTAAACAAATGGCGGATGGTTAGGCTCAACCCGTCACTTAAAGTTTTAAATTGTTGATAATTGTACAACTGTTGCACGCAGATTAACTTAAAGCATGAGAACCTTAACTGGAACATAAAAACCACATAATTCAATCACTTTTAGAGCAAAAAATGCACAATTTAACAACATATAAGAATAAAAATGCTGAGCCCAAGGAGCCGAGAACAGGATGGGATATACATATATATGATTAATGCAGCTGATTCCAATGAAAAAGGGAAGTGCACGACTACTTGCTATAGCAGTTCCGTTTACAAAGTTTTAACGTTCTACGAATACTCGTTCTTGAGTTATGCAAGATATGCACGTACGTACAGACGTCAAGAAATCTCTGTGAATCCATTTTAAATCCAATTTACAATCCTTTTTGGCAAAAATAGCCGTTTATTTTGTCCGTACGTACAGAAACATCGTTCAAATGGTTTCGAGAGCGGCTGAAATGGGCATTTTCGTTGAAATATGATACGTGATTACAATGCTTCCTTTACTTCATTTAAGGTAGTAGAACGAAAAGAGAGAGGAAGATTTTGTAAAAGAGAAGGGACTAGATTTAGTTAACTGGCAAAAAAAGGTTGGAGGAAAGGAACGAAAATAATAATGGAAACACAATTAGTTAAAAAACAGTAAAATACGCATTTGAGAAGCTTAATACAACTGAGACAAAACTGAGAACTGTAAGCTCTCTCTTTCTGCTATATATTTATATCTTTCTGAGCTAAGGTGCAGAATCACCCACTTATTTGTTTGGCTCTTTTTACAAGAGTAAGAATTGGATTTTTGTCAATTTTCTTTGACTTTTTAAGTGAAAATAGGTCGATGTGTGATTAAGGGAGTGCCCAATGCCATTTTTGTGCAATTCTGGGATTTTTTTTAAAGTGAAAATAGGTTGGTGTGTACATGGATACCGAGTATGTGCAATTCTTAAAAACGTGCCAAGCAGTGGGCGATTCTGCACTTTTCCCTCTTTCTGCTAACAATTTCCAGAAATAAAACTTCCCACATCATTCAAATCTACTTGAAATATGCAGATGCTCTTGTTATAAAAATCACCCGGATTTTATTGATGAAGAAGTATTAATAAGTAAGTGACAGATAGTATAGTATATTTCAACATGAACATAAAGAAGCAAAATAAACGAAAAGTGTATTCCTTTAAATATTGTTACAAATGTAATAAAAATTGTTCAGTAATGATTCATGGATTAATCAGAGAGGTATTAGATGCCTTCAAAAAGTAAAAGGCCATTACCTATCACTACTTTTTAAGAAAGACTTTTAAGAAAAACATTTGGAATAAATTTTATGAAAAACAGGATGAAAGAAACCCTATATTAAATTCTTAAAATATCATGCAAGATGAAATGTTTTTAAATAAATACAGATATAATTTAAATTTGTTATCGGTGCATTCTTTAACCATTTCTAAATTTTTCTTTTCAGAGTGTCATTGAAGTCAGTAGTGATACAGCTTTTCAACTTGCAGCTCTAGTCCTTCAAGCAACTTTTGGCGATTTTACAAAGTAAGATGTTTTACAAATTATTTTTATAGCATATTATTATTTTAAAACTTTATTTCCCCCAATTCAAATTGTTTTATATGTAAAATTAAACAGTATCCCCTACTTTTATGTATGTGTATTAAAAGAAATGAATTTCTGTTTTTAAGATAGCTTTTTGTAACAAAAATCCTGGTATTTTTATGATTAAATGTGAGACTATCAATATAATCTTTCAATAAATTTCCTTGTTCATCTGAAAAAATAATTTTTATATTCAGTGGGATTTATTCCTTGAAATAGAATACCTTCCTCAAATCATAACTGTATAATTTATTTATGTAATTTATTGTGAAACACTGCATTTGTGACTGACAGCATCCAGCATATAATTTAATTTGCACTGGGGTTGAGTTATTGAGAAAGAATAGAACAACAACATTAGAACAAATGTTACTGAAAAGTTACTACTGCCATAACTGCATTTAATCTGCCCTTTTAAATGAGCAAGATGCAAAACCAGTACTAGTTCTAGTGGTAAATTGAAATTAATTTTCCATAATGCTTACATATTTGTTGTAACTAGAGAAGAAACTTTTATGATTAGATGAAATAATTAACATCATGTAAAGTGTTGTGTTAATAAATTATATCATTTTAAAATAATTTTGTTTTGATTAGTAATAAACTCTTTTTTTAATGATATAATAGATAATATGAACAACATTAAAATTTTGTTAGATTCTTTCTCTTTAATGTTTTATTTCTATTAATTATGAAGATAAATGATTTTATAATACAGGTTTTGATATTGTTTCAGTTTTATTAATATTTCTTTTTAATGCCAGCCGTACTGCATTATTTTATTTAATATACATTTTATTTATAATAGCAATAACTTTTTAGTCACTAGTTTTAGATTAATTTAGGAGCTATGTGCTGTTGATATAATTACTTTACATTATTAAATTTATCAAAGTTGTACTTTTTTGAAATTTTGTTTTTTAGTGATGAAACTGCAAAGCAGCAATTAAAAAAATTACCTGTTTTGCCTACCAGTGCATTAGTTGAGCATCCTTCTTTAACTGTATGGTAAGTATACAAATTGTAACATCAGTAGATTTTATTTTATAGCCCTAACTGACTATAAACCATGTAACTAAAATACCAACTAATATAATTTACCTAAATTCTCTATAAGTTATTTGTATACATTTTAATTTATTAAATGTAAATTAATTTATACTAAATGCAACAACTTTAAGACACTGCATAAATAAAATCATCAATCTTTAGCAAATTCATCCAAGTTTAGTTCTTAGGACAGAAATCTTTTTTAGTTAATATATTATATGAGTGAGCTTCTCCCAAAAATTTTCTGATCTCGGAGAAGTCATATTTGGGCATCGTTATTTTAATTCCAGTATGTAATAAAATGTATTACTGATATGCACTGTTAATGCATTAAAACCGGACCTTTTTTTTTTTTTTTTTCCATGTAACTTTAATTATAACAAATTTAAAGTTGGTTGTAAAACTTCCAACTACTACTAATAAGCATGAAGTCAATGAATATAACATGAGCATAACCTTATACTACATATATATTACTTTATAATATTTTAACATTTAAAATATTTTTATATTTATAAGGAGATAATAAAGCTAAATATAAAATACATATTTAAATTACAATGTGTGCAAGTGTTTATTATTTTGTTTGATCATTTGCAACTTTTCTTGAAGAACAATGTTTAGGAGCTGTTGCATATTGCTACTTATTATTAGCTCCTCTTAAATGGAAAACTTGCTATTTATTTGGGTTAAGTCTTCATAAAACGTATGTGCTCTTCCCAGCAAACACTTTATTTGAGCTGCATGCACATAATTAGAAATTCACCAAACTAGAAAAATAGTTGCTAACCGGGTTTTAAATCTTTTTAGCACCAAAAGTTAGCAAAATGGTTAGTTTGTAGAGACATTAGGATTTTTTTGGATACAAGCAAAATGAAAAAAGAGCAAGCTCCTTCGCCAGGGATCAAACCACGGACTTCTGAAATACCCGCTCAGTGTGCTGAACACTACACCACAAAGGCACGCTAGGAAGGTGGAAGAAATACCTTATATACTCCCCCTTTTAAAGGGCAACTGAGGTTTTTAGGGGACCCAATCACCAAATCCTGGGTGTGGAGAGTCATCATCCACAACACTTTTAGTTCGAGCACCACTTATAGAGACATTAAGTTTTTTTGGATGCAGGCAAGATGAAAAATGAACAAGCGCCTTTGCCGGGAATCGAACTGCGGACCTCTCAAATACCGGCTTAGTGTGCTGACCACTACATCATGAAGGCACGCTAGGAAGGTGGGAGAAATACCTTATAAGTTAAATGTTGAAATGTATGCTTCTTTCGACAGAACTGAGAGGAGGGTGGGTTTACACTGATAAACATGGGAAATCACTGAATAGCAAGGTCTGCAGTGCAGAATTCCCGTCATTAGTGGTTTTCACTTATGATGTAGTATTTCTAATTATAGTATGTCACAAGATAGAAGTATATTTTGATATAAAATGGCAAGTGAAACTGAAGTTTTATACTGGAAGAAAATGCTGTCATATCATTTTCAATTGCTGCAGAAGTAATTTCATTTGTAAATACAGTACTGCTATCTTCTGCATTTGGTAAAAAATAAGTGATTGGATTGTTCAAAATTATTTTTCTTACCCTAGTTTTGAATTTTATGTTATGCACATTTCAGAAACTGTTGAATATAAGTCTGGAGTCTTATAAAGAATGTGAAGTTATGAAGAAATTGAAGGTATTATAATAATGCAGAAAATTCTCTAAATAATGATAAATATAGTGATTTTGAAGTGTTGGAAATAGCTGTTTAAACAAGACAGAAACTATGTAATTTGAGTATGGACAAGTGAATTTAAAGAACTCGTAAATTATGAATATACTTCAGAGAAAAGAAGAAATAAATGCTGTAAATCTATAATTTGCATTAAATATCTGAGGTTTTTTTTTTTTTTTTTTTTATGTTCAGAAATAATGTAATAAAAAGATGAAGCAAAATATGCTACACATATTTTTCCAACTATAATTCTTAGGGGCATTCTAATATTTGCTGAGCTTCTGAAAAGGAAAAATTAAGACTGGTTGTCTTTTTAATATTTTTTTAAAACTTAACATAGGCTTTCTTGTTAATTGAAAAGTAACATCGCAGCATTGTTACAGAAGAGGAAAGTCATCAGCTTTCCCGATGCTCAGATGTATCTAACTCTCTCGGCATTTCTCAGACAAAATCAACGTTTTCTTTTCTCATACCAGAACAGTGACAAATATACCCACTAAAGAGGTTGTCCTTAACGAGTTTTTCTTGGTCACTTTCACTGGCCCGCTGTGGATTCTGGAGTTATTCCTAAGAGAAGAAGTTCTCTAAAGTCACATGCTATGTTGTTATAACTTCTTCCCTCCCGAAGGGGGGCTGTTGTCCAGCATATACAGTCAAAAGTTGTTCATTCGGACACCCATAATCCGGAATGATCTATAATCCGAACCTCAAAGCTAAAAACTTTCTGCGCATGCGCCGCGTTGACGCATGCGCATAGGCGTTTATGCGTGTGCTTAAGACCTTTACGACTGCGCATATGCATGTGCGCAAGCGCAGAATACGTTTTCGCGTGCGCGTTTAATGTATAACGGATGGTATAAGCTAAAATTATCTATTTCAGTTAATGTTGATGATTGCGTTGTTCCTTAATCTTCAAATTGGATCTGAATTTATTATTTTTTGCAGTTTGTAAGACAATTTTATAAAAGTAAGCTTGAACTTTCGATTATGTCAAATAGAATTTCCGATGCTGGAGCTCCCAAAGGATCTACAAAACGAAAGTATATTTCGATGTCCATCAAACAAAAAGTGGAATTGCTGCAAAAAATGGATAAAGGCATATCCTTTGTTTATCTAACTGTTACGAAATCTGTTTATCAATTTTATGCTGCTCTGCGCGGGGGGGGGGACGTCACGAAGCGCAATGAACTGGAAGTTGATCTGTCAGCACTATCGTTATCGTCAGGGCAGATGTTTTTATTTTATTCGGCTTATAATTGCTTACTAAATGTAGTATTTCATCTCGATGTACTACGTCTTTGATATGATTTAAATCAAATTCCTTGTCATTATAAATATCACGAATACAAATCAAATAGTTTTCTGGTTGCAATTTTCTAATTTCGGCTATGCATAATGTATGCTTTACGCATGTGCACGTTGAAAGAAATGTTTAATAAAGTAAACAAATAAATATTAAGCTTTTTTTTTTTTTTGTAAATTTTGATACCCTTTAGATCATAATTGCTCATTATTTTATAAATTACGGTTTCATATTTTTAATTTTATAATTCCTATTATAAAATTAAATTTATAATTATTATTTTTCCGGATTATAGATCATCAGTTTCCAGATTTAAACTGATGATCTATAATCCGGAAAAATCGATAATCTGGAATCGCCAAAGTCCAGACGAGTCCGGATTAAAGACTTTTGACTGTATTTTCTCAATTACTACTACTAGAGACACATAAATGCAGTCTTAAAGTTTTTTTTCCCTGCAAACAAGTGTTATACAATATACTTTTTTTTAAAATCTTGTATTGATTTATGTATTTATCCAGGCTGAAAGGAAAGCCTTGCAGATGTTTATTTATCAGATTCTGCAAGTCTCTTTTGTGGAGATCCGAAACATGATCCTTAATTGTTGCACATTGACATCAAAATAATCATAAATATCTGAACTGGATTCAGCGAAACAAAACACTTCATTATCAATTTGATTAACATTATTTATGAAATAAACATAATTATTCCCTTTAGGCATCTCCATATAAAGCTTTAAAATAATGAGATGGCCAGTTGTGGTTCTTCCTTTCTTCCTAGGCAAATATACGATACAATTTGATTAGGGCAGCCACTTTCGAATTTCCCAGGCCCTGTTAAATGGACCAAGAATTTGACCGGTTTAGATAAGGCCATAACTAATGTTTACCGAATCAGATTAGAAAATCTTGTTCTGGTGGAAAGGTTTAATAATACATCTAACTACAGTAACAGAAGTTTACTACTGGAATAGCATTCAGGTAATGAGAAGCTAAACAAAGTGTGAACTTGATATTTTTTTCATTAAGTGTGATTGTTAAAATTTTTATGTATGTATATTCATTTCTTGAACTACTTTGGGAATGACCAATGGTTCCCAACCATTTTCCAGGCTTTTAAATAGCCGTCCATTTTTTTATTTTGTCAACATTTTTCAGAGAGCTACTTTGAACGTCTAACGCCACTAGATCAAAAAGTTGTTTTTAATTCTCACCTCCTCTTTGCAAGCAAGACAACCTAGTCTTGTCTGTTGAAAGACGAGTAGCTCATTCACCTCTGCGTTGGGCAGGAATAATGATGTGGCTCCTTGATTCTTCTTTAGGAGAATCAGCTTCACTTTCTGGGAGCAGAGTACATGTCGAATGAGTAATTGGGAACAAAATTTCCTTTGTGGCTATGTCCCTGTCATCTTCACTTCCTTCATTGTATTTTTGCGTGTTTTCAGTTTTGGGGTTGGCAGTTTAGTAGTTTCTTTGATATCGACTCCTGCACATTGGTTCTTGACGAAAGACTAGTTCTTTTTGATTTTCTGTTAATTTCACAGCAGTCTGGTTCCAAAATTAATAGCGTCTGTTTCTGAGTAACTGTAGTTTGCAATTTCATTTTGGTTATTTCGAATTCTCTTTTCTCGTTATTGTGCCCTGCCTTTCTTCCTCTTCTCTCCTAATTCTCTCCTGGATTTCTTTTTCTCTTTTGAATTATCTTTCTTCTCTCGTAAATATATCCTTCCTCTCTTCCTCTTCTCTTTTAATTCTATCCTGTTCCTTCCCCCCTCTCAATCCTCATTGAAGTGATATTTTCCAACAGACTTTTCACGAATTCGTTCTTATAAGCTTCATTTCTCATAATCAGCTGTTAATCCAATATCCTATCCTAAGTTGAGGTTCAACCTTTTCCCCTAACTCTTTAGCCATGGTTTTTAGATCTTCTTTTCTAAATTTTGTTAAAGAATGCCATATAACTACAATTTACTACTAAATACACTTAACACTAACTACAATTTAAATGATATAACTACAATTTCTGATAGAAGACTAACAACTGTCTTTCTTTATATATATATGAGAAGTAAAATTTAACCCTTAATTTTTTACAACATATTTAGCTGATCTAAAGCACAATTTCAAGTAAATTTACACTTTAATATGCACATTATGCATTCAGTTATAATTGGTCTACTTGACTTATGGTAATGCAATATACTTTATATTCAGATCATCACATTTTTTTAGATATAAGTATGTAGTGAAAGGTAAATTTTATATAAATGTTCGTAACTAAACATCAGTACAACAACAGTTTAAGCATAAGGTACTAGGGATTTCTAAACATTTTCTTTAACACATTCATTTTTCATTTCTTGCAATTCTTACACAAACTAATATTTTTTATACTTTTTAACAAAATATTCTAATATTTAAAATGTTCAATACAGAAATGATATGTCATAATACCAGCTAAAATTTGGGACCTTCAGCATTATAGTAATTCTCTCTTACATATTCAGTTATATAAGCTTGATTTCAACAAAACTCATCAAAATTTCAGATATTAAAAGATCTGCTAACATAAATTCAAATTTCTAACATTTATGCTTTCTTATTTGAAATACAAACTAAAGCAACACATTTCTTTAAGCTGTACAGAATACAGTGTTGACTAAAAAAAAAAAAAAAGTTATGTTAACTTATGTAAATTAAATTACAGAAATAATTTAAATTAAATTACTTCACTACCTCAATATAAAAAATCTGAGATACTTGCTCACCTAGGTTTGTAGACTTAGTGCCCTATTGACCTGTAACCTGTAGATGTTGTATTTCCCAATTTAAAATTTTTACCGACACTAATGGTTCTGACACTTTAAAGCACTTCTTACAACACAAATACTTTTGGATACTGCTGTTCTCACACTTAAACACGATGCTGTAGATCTTCAGACATTGACTGTCCCAGAAAAACTTGAGATGAGCTGAATTTCGGAGCCTGACGATCCTCTTGTCTTCACTAAAACATTTATGGATACTGGCGGTCACACAAAACTTAATGATACTGAAGATCTGTCCCGCAAAACTTAAGATGTGCATTGTTTCGGAGCCTGATGGATCTTTTCTTTAGCTGGACTGATGTCCGTAGTCTCTTCAAAGTAAAGCACAAGAGTTCTTGTTTGATTGCCAAACTAAATCTGCTTCCATGGATTTCATATTCGACCACTGCCACCAATAAATTTAAGTTGTAATGTCGCCATGCTTCTGAGATGTAAAAACTAAGACTAGTTGTCTTTTTTTAGATTTTTTTAAAAACTTAACATAGGCTTTCTTGTTAGTTAAAAAGTAACATAACAGCATTATTACAGAATAGGGAAGACATCAGCTTTCCCAATGCTCAGATGCAGCTCACTCTGTATTTCTCAGACAAAAGCAACGCTTTCTTTTCTCTTACCAGATCAGTAATGCATATACTGCCATGGGGAAATAAATGCCGTATTTTAAAGGTATCCAACTTTATATTTCAATTAGAAAATAAGTATATATTTGATTTTTCTTTCCTTTTTTATGTATGTATGTTTTGATAAAGCGAAATTTAAAACTTAGTTAAAATATTTCTTATTTTCTCAAGAAAAGTTTTTCATTTCGCTTTTGATATCAGTGTGTTGAGGTTTCTTTCTCTGCGAAATTCCTTTATTTACAACAACTAACAATCTGTTTTCATGCTCAATACACTGTGCTCTCGATTAAACATGTGATACATAATCCAAACTGTCAGCTTCCACGCATATTGAATGTGTTAATTTCTTTAAAGAAAATCAGTCACGTTGGGGAATGTTTAAATATTTGTCGAATTTCACTGCACAATTTTTCAAAGTGCTATTATATCAATTGTATTTGGATCCCTTGTGGTTGACCAAGTCCAGTAACGTTTCCACAGAATTTATCGCTGTTTCGGAACTAATGTAATTGTCAGCATCTTCTACATTTGTGTTTTCAGTATCACTCTTCACCGACCCATGGCAGATTCTGAGGTTTATTCTCAAGAGAACAGGAACTTCTGTAATGTCACATGTTATGTTGTTACAGCATCTTAGAGAATCCACAATTGTAATGCTTACATATGTGGCACATGCCAAATATTTGTTAAAAATTGTTATTAGTTTAAAAGATTTGTATGCAATCATTTTAAGGTCAGCCAAATAGATATTTGAGCAAGTTATTTTATATAGCTACTCCTACTAAAAAAGTAAACAACAAAGGCAAAACATGGAATAGAAAAAAAAAACTATTTAATGAATATGCAATGAAAAAGATCCAAGAGGTGGGTGTGGCATTACATAGTCAACAACAGCAAACAATAAAGCAAAGACATACAAAAACACGTGCATTATTACCATCACATCACAAAAGACCAAACGGTTCGGAAAAATGTGTAATGGAAATATCACACTAATAATGGATATGATACCCTCTAGCTGAAATGCATGCTTGAGAACAGCAAGGCAAATTGGAAACTATGTTGTTGTGCGGTAGTGCCCATTCATGTAGTATTGCATGTTGGAGCTCGTGGAATGTGCCTGGCAGCATACTGTGACCTGCTGTCCCTTCTCCCAACATGTCTCAAACATGGTGTATGGGATTCAGGTTCAGTGATCTAGAAGGCCATGGCAGATGTGGAATGGTTTCACTCTTCAGATAACTCTGTACCACACAAACTCTATGCAGACAGATGTTTTTGTCCATAAATTTCATGTCAGTACCCAGTGCAGTGATAAAAGGATGCACAAGAAGGTGTAGAGTTTTGACATGATATTAGGTGGCTGTGACAGAACCACAAAGAATCAGGTAGAGGTCGGTGTGGCCATTCATTGCTATCCCAGCCCATACAAGTATTGCTATCCCAATCCATACAAGTAAGCCTTCTCCTCTGTAATGGTCTCTTTCGACTGCCCGAGATAGCATGTCCTTGGCTTTTGCCACATCATATCCTGTGGGAATCGTTCTGGATGTTAAATCGAGACTCATCCTTAAATAGAACATAGTCCCATTGCTCTGGTGTCCAGCTGTGATATTCACAAGCCTAATTCAACCATGCTCTGTCATGAAATGAGGACAAAGGAACTCAAGCCGCAAGTCATCGAGCATACAATCCACCTTCATACAGTCAACATGACAGAGTTTGGCAAGCTGTGAGCCATCCTGCAGCAACAAAGAGTGACAATGCCAGCTGTCGTGCTGTTAATGATCTGTAGCTTCCTGTATATAGTAATAGGAAGTGATTAACACCTTCCCTGCCAGACCGTTTTTTGAAGACTTCCCGTTCAGGCAACGTGCCCCACGCTTTACATTTGTATTATTTTGTTTCTGGCATATGCCTTACAATAATTTAAAAAGTGCAAAAATTATAATTATCAAGGAAAGATTCTATAGTTTAACATGCATAACACAAAAAACCAATAAATATTTTTCTAGGTATTAGTTTAACAAATACCTGGCTGAACGTTATGCCAAGCAAGTTGCATCCTCACATATAATTTTTTTTTATTGTACGTATATCAGTTTTAAATATAACATTTTAGTTAAATTCAAGTTTGTATGCAATTACAAAGGGATGTTATGATGAACTTTATTAAAACATGGCAAACATAAGTGTGGTTTATCCACACAACTATCGCAGAATGTCGCAACTTGTCAAGATGGCATGCAGAAATAATACAGTTTCTTGCCGATTGGAAACCCAAATTTTTAACATTTCTTTTGTAACAAATTTTATAGCTCCTTCTTATTGAATTGAAGTGGCCTTCCTCGTCGTCAGAATCATCACTAGAAAAACTGTTGCTGTTGTGATGCCATATTTGCTCATAAGGAGTAATTATTGTAAAATTTGGAAAAGGTCTGAAGAAGAAAAGGCAGGAAAAATTGCAACCTTTTTTAAACACAAAATATCCAAATTTATAACACTGAAATAATATGTACGTACCATATTTCCTTCGTCTAACACACTGAACTATAAATCAATCCCAGCTTCAGTGAAGCAGTAAGTAGTGTATCAACGACATGCGAATAAATGACTGATTGAAATACGAGGAATGCAAATGAAACAAGTTACGGAGGAAAAAAATTGCCCATCACGCTATGCCCCACGATTAAATGAGGGCATCAGCAGTAGTATTAAGATGCCCATAATTGACTGCATAATGAATTTTTAAAAAATTCTTCATTTTACAATGATAATACCAAATAGCTTGAATGGAAAATTTAGAGTGGGGCACATAAGCCTGCAGGGTTTTCATCCCTTTGGTGATGATTCCACAGTCTGTTGATGACACTACGATGCATATTTAACTCTCTTGCAACAGCAGAATATTCTCGCACCAGCTTGCAAAATCCTGACAGCTCTCCAACACATTTCATCGTACAAATGGTGTCTTGAGCTCATGCTTTCTGCCTTGGTTGTCTTGGATTACAGGGAACTATTGCTGGTTAGAAACTGACACATGGGTCTGACATGCCCCATTTTAAGGCATTGTGATGTGACTGCAGGATTGTGTTTTTGCTAATTTTCGTTGCCTATTTACATTTGGCAATGCAACCTTCACCTCATCTGTAAATTTCATGTTTTAATTCCCCTTTTTACATTTGTACCTTTTCTTTTAGTATTTGTCGCTTATTTTTTTAGCACAAGTGTGTATGTATTGGAGGGAAAATAAATGCATTGCAGTACAAAGTCCGTAATCTGGACTTGTCAGGACTTCGGCGATTCAGATTAGGGTTTTTCTGGATTATAGATCATTAATTTAAATCTGGTAAGATGGCATGTAGAAATAATACTATTAAAAACATGAAACTGTAATTTATGAAATAAAGAGCGATTATGATTTAAAGGGTATCAAATTTTACAAAAAAAAAAGCTTAATATTTATTTGTTTACTTTATTAAACATTTCTTTTAATGCGTGCTTGCGTAGAGCATACATTACATGCATGCGTAATGCAGGTAATGTATGCACGCGCATTCTTTACGCGCATGCATAAAGCATACAAAAAAAAGTTTGTGGACTTTTAGGTCCGGATTATAGATCATGCCGGATAATGGATGTCCGGATTACGGACTGTATAAAGGAAATACTTTCGTTAAATGCTTACTGAGCTCTTATTAACTGTATAATTAATTTGAATAAATGATTTGTAGCTCTGAAAAATTAAGGTTGGTGTATTATTTCATTAATTAATTTACTTAATTACTTTATTATTTTTTACTTAACTAACTTGCTTCCTCACTCAGAAGTTAAATAACTGGATTGAATTGTGGCAAAATATACTATGACTCTAAATGTGTTAATTATTTGATGGTCATTTTCTGTATTCATTATTATTCACTAATTATGGTTTTACAATAATTTTCTACTTGTTTCGATTTAAAAACTAATGAATAAATTACTTAATGAATTATATCATTTCACATACACTGTCGGGTAAATATTAAAATAATTACGGCAGATTTAATGAACTATTTCGTGATTTTTGTATGATAATTTGTTTGCAGTGAAGATCGAGTCATAGAACAATATAGATTATTTAAAGGACAATCAAGGGGCTCAGCTATTGTAAAGTGAGTAAAGCTTTTGTTTGTTCATAAATGTTGTGCATCTGAATGTATATTTTGTAGGTAATTGTAAATTTTGAAACTTATTAAGTTAATTTTTATGTATTTCAGTTATATGAGAATAGCAGAATCTCTACCAACATATGGTGTTCATTATTATGAAGTGAAGGTTAGTATATGAGTGTCAGTAGATATTTTTTATTTGCAAGATAGAAAGACACATTTCTAGACATTACAAGATAAAGATGACTTCTAAATTACTTCAAGTTACTATGCTGTATTTGTAATGAAATTTATATTATATTTTATCATTATAGTAGTATTGCCAGAAAAATCTACTGGGATGGGCCTTAAAAAATTTAGAAACGCAAAATTAAAGCATTATGTGTAAGGTGACTAAAAAATATCTCGTAAAATTGTAAAGGCAGGTAGAGAGACTGAAATAAGCAAATTTTATAATGGAATGCATTTGTGGAAATGACATCTTGAAATGGTACAGAGTGCTATTAAGCAGTGGATCAAAACATTCAGCAGTGGATCAAAATTTGTGAGTGGAATGATGATTTACACCAGGAGAATGTTTTTGTCTACTGCTGAACATTAATCTCTACCACTTCAATGCATCATTTCTATTCCTTTCACCATTTCTACATTACACAATCTGTTTATTTTGGTCCCTTTTATTTATCTTTATGTATCTGCTGGATATTTTTCAGTCATACTTTGTGTACATACATTCTTTGGTCCTCATTTCATTCTTTGGTTCTTTGTTGAGAGTTATATTTGTTGTGTTTTTTCTGCTTGAACTGTGTTATAAAGTTTAAAATGCCATTCTGATTTTTACATATTTTTTCTTAACTTCTTATTAATTTTTTAAAACATAAATGTTGAAGAAATAAAGTCTATTTTATTGGAATATTTTCTCCCTAAATATCTATTTTACTTTAAGAAACATTTATCACTTGGAACTTTTTTCTTCATTAATGATTAAAAATTCTTCAAATTATTATCAGTATTTACTTAACCATTTAATTTCCATTAACATTTGCATAATAAATTATTCTCATTGCTCTTGCTGTGTTTTGTGTTATGATATTCAGTACCATAATTTTAGTAAAATGCATGTATACCAATATTGGATTTTTTATGAGAGAATTTTAATTTTTTAATTTTTAATTTTATTTATTTTTTTACTATTATTATTTTATTATTTATTTATTTGTTATGAAAACTGAATATCCAAAGGAGAATTTTTATTTAACTTTTGTAAATGTTTTTCATTAAAAAGACTTATGTATAATATAAATTTATATATCCTAGATATGCAGCTCTAAAAGTGTCTATTCTATTCTAGGATAAGGCAGGTATTCCTTGGTGGTTAGGTATCAGCTACAAAGGAATATGTCAGTATGACCATACAGACAGAAAAGTACCCAGAAAGGTTCCTGTTGTTTTTTTACTACTTATCTTATTCTAACAAAGTCCAGGGAAAATATTTCATTTTGTCGCCTGTTCTGTCATTATTTGGTTTAATTAGAAAATAGTTGCGAGATTCAGTTTTACAGGGAGAAAAATGTGTTTGAAAGAAAAACTAATTTACCATATTATGTTTGCAATCAGTAGTTATCTTTTGCTCAATGTGAACAAGCATTTCAAATTATTGGAAAGCAACCAGCTAATAATCCATGATTATTTTAATAAAGCAATGGAATAGTTTCCATTTGTCCAGTAATATATCTAAAGGAACATCACTGGACAAATGGTAACTATTCCAAACTATTATGTACCTAAAGGAGAAAATTACTGGACCTAGAAATTTGGGTATTAGAAATGCAAGCATCGATAAAATTCTGAAATAGAACCAAAATTCAGCTGAATTTCTCACTACATACTCTATTAGATTCTATTTTTACAGTTTTCAGAAAGCAGTTTTATATAGTTTGATGTATCCTATCATTAGAAAATATTATATCTAAATGTTTAACCACATTTATTAGTGAATGTTTAAATATTTTAGTTATTTTAGATCTATTTGAATCGTTTGTTAAACTTTAATTTTTATGAAAAAATACTCACTATTTTATTTATACTTCCTTAATTTCTGAAATAAAATTTATTTAAGAGTAATTTTAGAAATTTTTAATGCTTCATTAATGTGCTTATTTTGAAGCTAGTATTTTCTTATGTACAGGTTGTCCTGTAAATGTTGTGACAAACTTCTGGGGGAGGTAGGGCACATCATAAGGTTTAAGAATTGCATAGAAACCCATGCACGGAAATGTCAGGCATAAGTGGTAGCAGAGATAGAAGATGGGAAAGGAAGCAAGAGTGTGATTAGTTTGAAACATTTATTGGACATGAATACAGATGGCATATGATATTTTGAATGCCACACTAGATTCTCGAAGTTTGCACCATCAGACGCCAAACATGCCTGATATCGATGGACCATTGATTTTCGGACATGTTCAAACACACCGGGGGGGGGAGTTCTTTGATTGTAGGAACTGCGCAGGTGAGTGTTGCCATGAGATCCGTTCAGACACAACAGGATCGTGATACATGACACTTTTGATGGCTCCTCACAAAAAGAAATCAAGGCTCGATAAGTCTGGTAAGAATGGGAGCCAGGGAACTGGTCCACCATGCCCAATCCGTCAATGCAGGAATGATCTGCTCATATGGCTACGAACATCTAGTCCAAAATGAGCAGGCGGTCCATCATGTTGGAATCACGTGTTGTGCATCGCATTTGGTGGATCGTCAGGCAAGCTGGGAAAAACCTGCCCCGGAAAGATAAGTTGTGGCATTCAACCTGGATGGTAAAAGGTATGGCCCGGCTAAGCAGTTGCCGACCAAACCTGCCCCCACATTAATTTTGAAGCGTTGTTATGATGCATTGTGCCGCACACTGTGGGTTTTTCTTGAGCTCACAAATGCTGATTGTGGTAATTGAATATGCCATCCCTATTGAATATGTCCTCATCCGTGAACAACACATAAGCAGGGAAATTAACTTCACAAACACTTTCTTGCAGAATCACTGTGCGAAATGCATACTTTCAGGATGGTCATCAGGATGCAGTAACTGAACCCTTTAGAGATGAAATCTGTGGAAGGACTCTGCTTTCAAAACCATGCTGGACATTGGTATGAAACGTTCTTAATTGAGAAACAATGGCAGGTATGTTGATCCTTAGATTATGCTCCATCATATCCAACACACTTTCTTCCCTAATGACCAATTGAGTGGATTGTGACCTGCCCTCACTTGTCATGCTACTTCTTAATGACCCGTAGTCTCGCACATTTTGATGCAGGCATGCAAACAAATTGTGGTGTGGTTGATGTCTGTCGGAGAAGCGTTCTCGATTACTCTCAGCTGTTCCATACACTAAGTACGTACCTGCAAGCTCTCTCTGTTCGTATAGCGTTCCATGCTCTTCGTATGGTGCCTACCACACGAATGAATCAATCCTCACTTTCCACTAGCACTCTTCTGTACAGCAGCACCTGGCAATGTATAGTGATGTTTCTGGGCATGGGTTTCCTATGCAATTCTTAATCCTTATGATGTGCCGTACCTCTGTCAGAAGTTTGTCGCAATATTTATGGGACACCTTCAGTATTTAGCTTATTTTTCTGGAATGTGTTAATGATAATTGATGGCAGTCAGTCTTCAGCTTTTTTTGTATATTAGAATTACATGAGAATGAATGAAACACACAACTGTTTTGCACACTGCATTTATGTTTAAAGGATTATGTGCTTGCATAACATCAGATTGTTTCAAAATTGTACTTTCTTAACAGGACTGTTTTAGTCTAGGAAATTATGATGCAAAAATTTTTAATTTATTAAGAATTTAGAATTAGTCTAAAAATTGCATCTTTGAAAATGTATTGTGTATATTTTTATTGTAGTTGTTTCTCTGGAAGCAATTAGAAAACCTCTACTTTCGAGACAGAAAATTTTCTATAGAAGTTTGTGATCCTAAGAGGTAATTAATGAATAAAGTAGTTATCTGTTGTTTAAAAATATTTTTGAAAATTATAAAGCATTATACTATTAAAGAATGAAATGAATGATATTTTTCCCTACCTCAGGGTAGTTGCTTCAAGAAAGACATTTGGTCCTGGGAATATTAGTGTCTATGTTTGGTTTTCTAGCAATCCTTCACTTACAAAGTGCATATGGTCTATGGCAATAGCACAACACCAATTTTATTTGGATAGAAAACACAATAAGGTAAAATATGAAGAGCTTTTTTAATGATTGTTAACTTTTAATTATCGCTTAATTTCAGTGATAATCATCATAAAGGTATTTATTTTCTTCTCAAAGAACTTGAACAGTAAATAAATTTCTAAATAAAATATGCAGTTATTTATTACCTTGGAGCAAAAAGCTAATTAAAAAATTACATTTTTAATGTAAAAAATCACATATCAGAAGAGAGGGGAAAGTCAGAGGAAGAGAGGAACTGATATATATTTTGTTTACAATTTTTGATGATTGTGTTTTGAGGAATATAAATTAATTTTCTAAACTCTAAAATGCTATCTAAAAATGTTAATTTATAAGTTGTACCTAAAGGAACATTATTGGACCTGGAAATTTGGGTATAGTAGAAAATGTAATAAAGGTATACAGTATATAATGCTAATTAATATAGAGATTTTATCTCATTCATAAGAAATCAGAATCTGAAATAGTTTTGTCAAAAAAACTTAGAACTATCTATAATAGGATAGAATGTGCTGCAACTTTTGCAAAATATCGTCATTAAAGAGAAGTTTAAGAATGATGTTCCATTAATTTGCTAAATGATTTTAAAACTATACATCTGATCCTCTGTTTTTACTTTCTGTAGAGTGCTTTATCTTTATCACGTAACTTCAGCGATATTGCTGATGAGCTTTCCCATGGTTCCTATTCGACTGAAACATCATCTCTTGGTAGAAGTGTCAGTTCTCTAAGTCTTCCTGCTCTCAAAATTGACAGTGAGTATTTATCTTTTAAATTTAAGCTGAGTTTGTTTTATATCAAAACAGAAAATTTTTTGGGCAGAGCCATGCATTATTCTGTTGATATTTGTATCATATTTTAATCACATTTCATTCTGAAGAAGTATTAAAATATGTTTAAACTTGAAAAATGTGCAAGAAAATATCCATGTAAATTTTAAGCACTTTGCTGAACTTTAAGACTTGGTTAGGTTAAAGTGTATGCATTTTGTGTATACTCTACAGTAACCAAGTCTCTACAAGAACTACATCTAAATGTCAGAATTTTACTCTTCTTAAATTAAACATAGTTCCTTTACAGGTAATTGTTATGCATAAAATTTTTATTTTGTATATCTTTATGTGAACATATGTATGAATACGTTAAATGAGCCAACATAAGGATGTCGTTGACATTAAGCATAGTCAATACATGGGATAATTTAATACATTAAATGATAATTCCAGATTGGATTACACATATTTTAATTCACAATAATAAAGAAATGCATTTAGAGTTACAAACATCAAGCAGCAAACTTTTTATTGTTATATATACTTGTTGCCATTCTAGAGAAACTAAACTTCATGACAACAAAGATAATATATGTAGAGAGTGCTGCTACAAGGGTTTTACGGAAAGTAAATGAAAAATTAAAGGTCAATTAATAAAAAAGTTAATAGCTGAATTTTTTTTATTAACTCACTCACTCTGTCATTTGAAGGTGCTGCTCAACAGTCTGCATAACAAGCAAAGCCTTTAATTACTGTCACTAAAAACCCCTACTATCAAATTCTTTTCGGGAAAACTCAAGTATGGACTATTTTGCCCCCTTTTTTTACCACACAAGTTACTTTCATGTATGGAGATTGTATTGAGAATGATATAAATAAAAAGTGTCAATTAATAAGAAAGTTAATAGCTAACTTAATTTTTTTTATTAACTGACATAGCCTGTCAAAACTCTGATTGCTGTTGGAGTGCTCTTGTATACAAAGATGTTACTCAAGAGAGTTTGCATAACATATAAAGCTTTTGCATAATCCCTGAACCTCAATTCAGGTATCAACTGTCAAAATATTGACTTTGTATACACTGTACAATAACTAAATCTTTTGAATGCCACTGTAAATAAAGCTCATGGATTATCCACCTGAGCTAATTTGACTAAAAGCTGAAGGTTCATTCGTGTCTATAGTTGTAATTAATGGCCTCCTGCTGCAAGGTTTATATAGTTGATTTCCTTTCCTTTAAACTTCTTCACCCATCTACACACGCTACTCTTGTCATTGGGTCAGTGATATTTACTCTATAAATATCCTGTAGATGACAGTAATATCCTTTTGTTAAGAACTCAGAAGTGGTGCTTGTTTTTATTTTGTGTCCATTATTTATTTTCAATGAAGAAAATTATTACTTACTAATATAGAAAGAGTAATTTCAGCAATATGTGGAGTTTTAGATGGGCTATGTCAGATAATAATATGAGGGTAATTTCAAAACTAACCTCTTTCACTGTAAGTAAAAAGCAGGCTTATTTTAAACAAATTTTTTATTTGCATCTAAGGTACAGCTGTCCTCTATTTTTCAACATAGTCATCGTGTACATTCAATCACGTGTCATAGCATTTTACTAACTTATGAAACCCTTCTGCATAAAAAAAAACTCAACCACCTGCTATTTCAACTAACTTTTGTATAGTGGTTTGAAGTTCCTCATAATCAGCGAAGTGCTAGACCCGAAGCCCCTTCTTTATTGCAGGCAACAGATGATAATCAGATAATCAGAAGAAGCAAAGTCTAGGCTGTAGAGGGGACTGCAGAATTGATTGTCATACCATGTTTCATGAATTCAACAAGCAAGATTCCATTAGCATCCCAAAACACTGTGACCATTACCTTCTTTGCTGACAAAGTTCAAAGGGCTTTTCTCAGCTGGGTTGGAGAACCGGTATGGCCCCATGCCATTGACTATTGTTTTGTGTCAGCATTCACATGCATAACCCAAGTCTCACTGTTCTGTTAAAAAAAAAAAAAAAAAAAACTCTTGTCCTTCCAAGTAGTATTAGGAAAAAGAAAGGCTAGGGCAGCATCCATTTGTTTGGTTTTATGAATTTCTGTGAGAACTTCTGATAGCCTAATTTTTTTATAACTGCCTCATGCAAAACACACTGAAAAATGTTCAGAAATTATTGTGAAAGTTCTGAGATTGTGGATCGATGGATCTTATGGATTTTGTCAACAATTTGTTTGATGAGATCATCACTCACTACAGATGGCCTCCCACTCCTTTATTCATTATGAATATTTATTATTCCTTAAAATATGTTTAACACAAATGTGAACAGAGTTTTCAGTGTGCTACCAGTTCATTAAGAGATTTATGTGAAACTTGGAAGTCATCGATGATTAAGCAGAAAACATCTAGGCTGTCAGGCTAGATGCTGCTTAATTTTCAATTTGTAATTAGTACATCAGAAATATTCAAAATTAATGAAATTAAAAACATATATATTTTGAAGAAATTTTGTAGTCTGGAAAAAAAAAAAAAAAAAAAAAGGTTATCACAATTAATTTTATGACTATAAGCCTACTAGTTATTCCTTCTTTGAAAAACCTCACCAACTGATGCACTTATACACCTTCACTCAGAATGTTTGAATCCTGTACGACACACAATTCATGGATGAATGTCTGCCGCTGACAGTGTTGTTGCCCAAAGAAATTATATTACTCCTCTTACCTTGCATTTGACAGGAATTTCAATAGCAGTGCACATTTTGTGGCGTTATAATCATCACAGTATGATGCTGTCACTAGGATAGCATGAAGCTTATGGAATCACAGATTGCTTGCACTCAGCCCATTGCTATTAGTGGCATGCCACAATAAAGGTTAGCTTCTGAATTGCCCTTGTATTTGTAATGTTTTTTGTTTTCTATGAATAAGCAAGCATATTATATACATCAAATTAATATTTTATTTTGTTTGATGCATTTGCAGGAGTTAAAATCAGGTATATCTTTAAATAAAATTGTAGAAAAAAGTCTCAAAAATAATTAATTTTGTTTATGAACACTTAAAATTAATTTTTCTTGAAGGTGATTCTTGTGATGAAACACTTGATACAGTTGAGATGTTTGTTGCACTGAAAGCACGAAGAGAAGCTTTGGAAGAAGCACTTCATAAAAGATCTGAAGAACTAAAGAAGTTGTGTCTCAGAGAAGGAGTAAATATTTCTTTCTTTCTCCCTTATGTGTGTGTGAGAGAGAAAGTAAATCATTTAAATACACATTTGTTTTGTATGAATAAGGCTCCAATGGTACTATTCTGAATTCATTCTATTTAAATGTTACAATAGTGAAAAAATAAATTCTGTGATTTATAAATAATAAAAGCTTCGTGTCTCCTAAAATTTCTGAGAGTTGATAACAGCTCATAATTTTTATGATTGTTTGTTATTTAAGAAAATTAAAATAGATGCATTTCTTTGAAAGTATAAAAGCAAATTATTTTTTGTTTGCTCAGTCACTTTTATATAGATTTATAAAGGAAAAAAAAAAGTGTTTTAGATTACAGTCATAAATTTCTTCTTTAATATTAGAATTTTTCCTGTTTACAAACTGTAGGTTTAAATTATAATTTTCGGAACATTTTTATTAAATTGTATGTTATTTTTATGCAGGTGTGTGTTTGCAGTCATTTATAATGAAAATGATAAAAAAAATGCTTTTCTAATATGTTTAACGCAAATGTGAACAGAGTTTTCAGTGTGCTACCAGTTCATTAAGAGATTTATGTGAAACTTGAAGTAAGTCATCAATGATTAAGCAGAAAACATCTAGCCTGACAGCCTAGATGTTTTCTGCTTAATTTTCAATTTGTAATTAGTACATCAGAAATATTCAAAATTAATGAAATTAAAAACAAATATATTTTGAAGATATTTTGTAGTCTGGAAAAAAAAAAAAAAAAAAAAAAAAAAGGTTATTACAATTAATTATTTTATGACTATAAACCTACTAGTTATATAGAATATAAATAAGTTATACACCAAATGAACATCACACTTTATCTTAACTTGCTGCATATTGTCTGTTTTGAAGAATATTATTTTCAGAGTTTTGATATTCAAAGCAGGTATATGAATAACATATGACTGTTTGTAAAGCTTTTAATGAGTTGGATCCAAATTCTAAGTTTAATTCTATTTTATGACTTACGTCTCTCTTTTTTTTTTTAAATGAAAATTTTGCTGTACATAACCACAACTGCATTTTTAATGCTGTATTTCCCTTTTAATAGTATTTAAATGTATACTAAAATAAAAAGCATTTAAATACATACTACTCTTTAGTAGTATTTAAATGATTTTTATTTTCTTAAATAGAAATTTAATATTTATTAAATACAAATAATGTATTATTTCATGCATCTGCAAAAGGAATAGCAATACGTATTTTATTTCTTGTTTTACAATTATTTCCATCTTTATGATGTTATTTTACTTTGTTAAATAGGAACTAACTGGAGCACTTCCACCAGAGATGCCACTGAGTCCTGGGGAACAAATACCTATCATAAAAAAGAAAGTGGGGCCTGCTTTTCCTATCAAGGATAAATCTCTGTTCAAGAAGAGGAGCAAAGATGTAAATTTCAAGTGCTATTTGATTTTATTAAAACAGAACTTCTTAAATTGTGAATACATTCTAAATTTAAAAATTTTCAATTTTGAAGGTGCTTTTGATTCTTTAGATAGTGACTATTTTGATAAGCAAAAAGACAGTGATAACAGCTTTCAAGTGAATCTAAAAAAGGCATGTTCCTTTAATTTTTAGATTTTTTTCTTTTCAAAAAATTAAGAAAAAAAAAAAAAAAAAAAAAGTGACTAGCTTTGCATATATGCATTTTTCATTTCAAATGATGCAAACATATAGGAACTGCTTATTAACAATGATTTGATTGATATATTTTTTTAATTACACATACCAAGGATTAGAAACTGTGCAGCTCTATAAATAAAATAAGCAGATGTTAAATAATGAATTTTACAGAATTTACTTTTAAGAGATATTTGGAGTCCCAGCATGGGCTGCACTTATTTCATTTTTAAAACGACTGACTATAAATGAAGTAATTCCAAAATATTTCCCAGATAATACTGTGATATTTATATTTTATTCCTGTGGATGTAATGAAATCAAAAATTGGTGTCATTGTCTTAGATTTAAAATATTATTGGTAATTTGAAATACACTTTCTTAAAGCATTGAATGCAAATTGAGTGTATTTTCTCCCCTGAGTGCAAATCTACAGTTCATAACAGGTTATTGCACATTTCATTTGATAGATCACAATATTAGAATCATGATTTATTGTTGAATATAATACAGAAAAATAAGCTACAGATTGAAATAAAATCAAATGGTTTCTTATGTAGTGAGTCTGCATAATCATCATAGCTACAGAAATATAATGCTACAGAAATCATATACTATTGGAAATTTTCCATATGAGGAACTGTTTAACCTTGAGAATAATAGTACTGATAATATGCCCTAGAGTATGATGCATTCTTTGATTATTTAAAAAGATTCAAACTATAAAACAATTAGAAGAATATCTATTTTACATTATGGGAAAAGTTATTCAGATTGTAGGTCGAAAACAAAAAGAAACAGAAAAGTATCACACCACCTTGCTTTATCAGATGAATTCTTT
Organism: Stegodyphus dumicola; assembly: GCF_044657685.1. Classification (NCBI taxonomy): domain Eukaryota; kingdom Metazoa; phylum Arthropoda; class Arachnida; order Araneae; family Eresidae; genus Stegodyphus; species Stegodyphus dumicola. The sequence continues at coordinate 79,950,589 of NC_140768.1, read as the reverse complement.
ACAAGTACTGATACATAATTTTTGTTAAATACTTTTATTAGTGATAAAAGTTCTTGTAAATTATTTGTAAAGTACTGCCTTATATCTTCCCAAATCTAGCTGCACTTTTGCAATTGCTTCCTTATCACCCATATTTAAATGCTATGGCATTCAACATGGTAGCTGGAATTTGATTGCCTTTTACACAAAATGTAAACATAGACTAATTTCTGTTCGACTTTCCAGTTATTATATGCTCAACTGTAGATAAATATACTCAAGTGGTATATCTTGGACTCAAGATCTATATGTCTGTATATAAGGGCTTTCTCAAGCTTATTCCTTCCAGTTAATTTTTGTCAGTATTTTATTTTGTTTGCCTTGTATTTGGGGGGGGGGAATTATGTGCACACTAATATATATATATATATAATAATAATAATTTCATGTACCGTGAAAGATCGAAATTGGAGAATGTCTACATTCACCAAATAAGCTGGTGAAAGATCGAATATTGCATTACATTCTTGTACTTTCGTACCCTCACCGGTGAATGTTGACAATCACAGATATGCTCTGGTGTAGGTCAAAAAGAGAGGAGTATATGTACATGCTGTCATTGCAAGAGGAAGTGTTCCACAAATAAATGCAGTTGTAAAAGCAGGGGCCTCTTGTGCAATTCAAAATGTCATAATAGTTTAAGTTGTTGCAATAAATAAGATTTGAATCACATAATTTAATAAGTTTTTAACTTCTATTATTTTCCTTTCTCATTTTGAATGTACTATGTCTTGTGTTCTTACTTAAGTCTTGTGCGTTTTTTCGCGACTGAATTACGGAGAAGAAAATATAATATTCTTATATGTTCAACATTCACCATTAGTACATGAATGTAGACATTTACTGGTGTAAGTTGGAAATAAGTGTATTTGGAAAATATTTCGAACATACACCAAGCGACTATGTGAATGTTGACATTCACCGGTGAAAGTCGACATTCTCCAGATTTCAGTGTTTCACCTTAACAGATATATATATATATATATATTATGTTGATGCATTTTAAATTCTTATAAGGTCTAGCTTTAAACCTGTATTTAGGGAAGGAAAGGTTTTATATTCAAGATGATGTATGTAGAAGTTATATTTACCTATTTTGAATTCTTGCAAGAATTATTTTGTCAAAAATGAATATCAATGCAATAAATACCAAGTTTTTAAAGAAAGTTATTTTGTTTATTAAAAAGGAAAAGCCATACTGATAGCATAATATTTTTCATAATTTGTGGGTTATGCATTATCAACAAGGAAAATATAATCTATAAGTGTAGATTCATTTAAAGAATAATCTAAATGACAATGACAAGTTTTTACTTCCAACATCTGTAAATAAAGTAATGAGATGAGTTAGGCAGTGCCCTACACAAAAGATGAGAGCAATTGCCCTTTAGAAGTCACTAAAAATCAACTTCTCATATAGTTTCAGTTCAAACAGTGACTTTTGCAGAACTCACATATGTATTACATTATTCTATATTTCATGAATCAGGTTTTCTTTGTGCATTATTAAAATGTTATTTCATTTTCATCATATTTGGTTTCAGCATAGGGGGCACAATCAATGTGACTCTAATTTTTAAAAAATTCAACAGGCCAATGGAGACTGCTTTTGTCAAGAACATTAGTATTTGGGTGGTTTAAAACATTTTCAGAATGCTCACAGTCAATTGAAGGTGATCCTTGCACTTCAAAGGCTTTCAGTAAAAAAGAACTGATGAAAATATCAATATCAGGGACATAATGTGGTCAAACTATCGACTGACTGTGGGATTAATAGCAAAAAAGCTAAATTTAAATTGCACAACATTAAATTTTAACAAATGCTCTGTCATCATAATAACCCTGTCACATAATGTTTTCCTGAATGATGTTTTTGGCTCTAAAAGGCATTCCTGTTGTTCCTTAGCCTCTATCTTCACTTGATTTCAAGTCCCTGTGACTTTTTCCTATTCCATAGACTAAAAGCCCATTTGAATGTATACCATTATAGAACCACTGATAACAAAATGGGTTTTGACCAGCTGAAAGGAATTACATTTTCAGAGTTCCAGCACTGCTACGACGAGTAGGATTCTCAAACAATGTGTGATTTCTTAAGGCAAGTACTCTGTAGAGATCAGGTGGATTTGTAAATGGAAATGCTCTTAGAAACATGTAAATACGTACATGAGTGTGATTATAATAAAAAATATAGTTACTATGAGAACTTTTACTTTTTGAACATCTTATACAAGTGCTGATTGCTTTTATAGGAAGAAGAGCTGGCTCGCTTAGAACTTGAATATGAAATTCAAACTAAAATTGTAAATGCAGCTTTGAAGCTTCTAAATGATGGTTCAGTGAAGAAGAATATTCGTCGGCAAAGGAAACTTTCTCATCAAAAAGCTGTTTCCAAGGTTTGATATATTTCGTCTTTTTTCTAATGTGTTAAATTTTACATATTTGAGATATAATGACTTGTAACATATTATTGTATTTAGTTAAAGGAAATTGAGCAAAAATTATTTCACTTCAAGAAGCAAGTGAATGCTATAAGGAAGGAGAGCATGTCACATTCTGATTCAGGTAAATAGAATATTAATGTATATTGTAATAAACGTCTTTTACAGATCCTTAGATTTATTTCAGGGAAATTTAAAATTTTATAAAGAGTGATTAAAAAAAAAAAAAAAAACTTTTCCAGATATTTAAAAATGTATAATTTTATTTGAAAATATAGCAAATTAAAATTAAGTCTTAGTGTAACAAATTACAAGGAAACTATGCATAAAAGCTACTGATCCAGTACATTGCATTTATCTGAACGCTACCAGCAGTTATATGAATGTCATTAAAGGCAGCTATATAACAGTTATATATATATGAGAAAATATGTACAAATATCTTTGAAATGGCTGAAATCCTTTCATATCTATTCTGTTTTTCTATTCTTTTATATTTCACTTGAAAAGTTGCTTTTTTCAAAATCTAATTATGTAAAAATTATGTAACAAATGTTGAGCGTTAAAACAATGTTATAATTCGGTACTATCACTCAAAAGGGATACTTGCAGTAATATTTTAACATTATAGCAGACCATCTTAAATCATTCCTGAGCTCTTGTAGAATTCTAGAGCTCTTACCTACACCACTTCTGTTAGCAATAACAATTTTGTAAAAATATGAGCCCATTTACTCTAGAAACACCAGATAGTACCCACAGAGTCTGACTCGTAAGATGGCACTGCATTAATATATAAATTGCTAGTAATACATGGCATATAACACCAAAAAATTCTAGTATACGTTGAACTGTTTGGGAAATCTCTGTTAAATTCAGAAATACATGAAATGGTATCAGCTGTAAGAGATTAAGAAAATTAAGATTTATCAGTTTAACAAATATTGGAATACTACATATAAATTTTTGAAATTTAAGAACAAAATGTGATCTTATATGATATACTAGGCATGGAAATTACAATATAGTAAGTTTACTTAAACTAAAGATTATATACAAATTAAGCTACTATTTAAACAAGTGATATATTTCTCTTGAAAGTGGTTAAAGCAATAAGATTGTATCAAAGTAATTTAAAGCAATTATATTGTAATTAAGTAATGTATGTACTTAATTCAGTACTCAATATTTTAGTAAACTGAGTATGTATACCAGATTTTGCGATTTTTAACTTAGTTTACATTGGTTAGATTCTAATGATGCAGAATTAATCATGTTCTGTTAGTAGAACTGTTACTGAGTGTGGACATAACTCTTATCTAAAGAGACATAAGTTCATGAAAGTTTATGTCAATGGTAAATTATTATCTTTTAAAAAAAATGGTGTAGTCTTTTGGTTTGGTAAACAGCTTTGTGATTTCCATATGAAAATGTAGAAGGCATCTTGATTTTATTTATATACTGTTGCAGGTATGCAATAAATTGTATTAGTGTTTGGAATGCTGTTTCAGTTTTGAAGATGTCAGCAGCAAGGCATAATGTTGTTCCATGTCCCAGTTTACCATAGAAGGCTTGTAAATCTGGTTTAATAGCAGCTTTAATGCAGCTTGGTTTAATAGCCAAGGAGAATGATGCAAAACCGCAGTCCATTTATTTTTTTAAATTTCAAACAAACGTTTTAAGTGTTTGTGAAAGAAATTTACCAAATAAAATGGATGATAAGTGACTGGTTTAAATGCAGTTTTTTTCTATTAGTTAATTCACAGAATAGTGAAGATTAAAACTGGCATCACTGATCTGTGGTGATGAGTGAAAATTAGGCAAAATGACATATTGAGTTCGTAAACAAAACTTGATATTTTATACTTTAATAGATGGTCTAATATAATATTCATATTAGCAATGATATTTGATTTCAACCCCCTTCTAAAGCTATCAGTCATCTGTCAACAATTTTGCCTTTAAATAGAATTAAAATTCAATAAGGTCTATATGGATGTAGGGAAATCTAACATCAGGCAATAGAAATGTGCCTAAATAGGCTTACCTGACATCTTGCTGTGACTGGGACTCCCCAGTTTGATGATGTTATCTCTGCATCCTAAGAAATTTGGCATTTTGGGTTCTAGTCATTTGATAAAATTTTTAAAGTGCTGAATGTACAAGGAGTACGAATAGTGCAACCTGGAGTAAAACTTATTTGACAATTAAATTGTAGCAGGTCAGCTGAAATGATTTAACAAAGATATCTTGATTGCATAAAATATAAAAGTGAGTGCAACTGATATTGTCAGTGAACCTGGGAAATTATAAACCTTGAGGAAAGGCATGATAGTAAATTTATGCCTTAAGAAGCGGGTGAACTTTTAGAATAAATTGAAAATAATGGAACTATAAATATCTATATAATTCTACAAATGTTTATAGTATGTTATGTCAGATGTCTTTCTTACATTGAACTATAAAAAACTACTTTTGGGGGATTTATTTGGATAAACAGCAGTGAATTAACATGGTCTGAAATTTAAACTTCAGGCGAGAAAATTAATGAAACTGTTGCAAATAATACAGTAAACATATATCAACTTTTTGATGAAGTGGTGATTGCAAAAACTTCTTGGTCTGATAATTATAAAGTATGGAAAAATAAAAGTTGTAAAGAAAAATGGATACAACTTTTCAGTCATAAAAAAAAAAAAAAAAAAAAAAAAAAAAAACATTTCATTGCCCTATCTTGTTTAAGTAGCAGAATATGTTTTCAGTATGCCATGCACATTGGCACTAGTATTCTTAATAATGAATATTGTATCGTCAGAAGAAAAAAGTGAAATGGCTGAATCAACTACAATTTTTTTCACTGTATTTTGGAGTTGAGGCTTTACTTAAACTTCAAAATACAATGAACTAAACTGGTTTGGATTTTTCAATGCTGTTAAAAACAAAGTGGAAATTTTTGTGATTTTTCTCGGTGTGTAACATGGATAATATGAGCCGATTTTCCTTAAAACATTCTCCACGAAAACTTACCTTGGCACAGGCAGATAGCCCTTGAGTTGCTTCACCTTTATCAATTAACTTTACCTAACCTAACCTTATCCTAGTAGGTTTAATTTTCTGTTGTGAGTATTTTCTCAAAATTGTCCCGGTTTGAGAATATTATGGTAAACCTGCACCTAAAGGTGTTTTAGTGTGTTTATGAATCTTTCAATGCTGACAGGCATTCTTTATCCTTTCTTTGATCATCTGTCTTATTTCTGGTCACACATATCACCAGATATCAACAGGGAACAAAAGATACTGTCTATGACTTCTAGTTATCTCAATAATGTTGTCTGATTGCAACAGGTTTAATATAAGCCTGTCACTTCCTTTAAGTTCGCAGAAAAGTTGTACTAATACTGGAGAGTAGTGTATCAAAATGCTAATGCAGGACTGCATTTTTGATTTAATTATTTAAGCTCACTTTAGTGATTTACTAAATTGAACTTACAAGATTAACAGTAATGTCAGTTACTTGGTGCAATATTTAAATCATCGATGTCACCTTTAATGGCACAGCCAAGGAATTTGTAGTTCTCAGCATCAAACAATATTTGCCTCAGCAGATGACTTCAATCATCATAATGCATGGCTCAGTTTGTTTACAGAATGCCATTACAAAGTCTTATAATATTATAACATTTATGCATATTAAAATTCTCATTATTTCTATTATAATAGATACTTCTGGCATTTCTCTGTTTTTGAAGCATATTTGATTTCCTCTTTGCTTTATATTTATGAAGCAATATATATAAGGTTGAAAATTAAATTGATTTTACAATTTTTATTATGTAAAACTTTTTTATCTTTTATAGAAAGTGCAGTGCAAACATCTAGTTCGTGCACAAAAGGCCTCACAATAACATTTTCACCTACAGAAAGTGAGAAAGAAGATGCCAAAAATACCTTAAATAAGATGGTAATAATTAAGTTACATTTGCTATAGATTTGCTATAGATATGTTTATTAAATATTATGTATAGGACACTGTAAAAATTCAATATTGTGCTTAATATTTAATAAGTAAATTGTTATAATGTTTATTAAATACAAAGCATATAATATTGTAAAATATTTAATAGTCACTTTTAGGAATTTTATAATCTCATGAAATAGCATATTTCATTACTTTTTTGCCAATTAACTATACAATGATACTTCAGCATATGTCTGCTTTGGAATGTATCTAACTTATATCTATTCTGTTTGGATGCAGAGATTTTTGTTTTGTATGCAATATTTGTTTGGAATATGATTCCAGTTCAATGAGTCATGACAGCACACACATCACATTGTTTACCTCTTTTGAGACAACACTAAGATGGTCCATGAGCATCAGTATGCCTGTTGCTACTCAGTAAACAACCTACACTATAACTCTGAATTTTCAAGTGACTTAGTGCTTCTTTGCATTAAATTTATTAACAATGTGTTTTGGAGAAGCTAATTACTAGAGTCAAGCAATGGAAAAAGTTGTTACGATCATCATTGAGGTGAAAAAGATAGTTGAAAAGGGTGAAGATTGCACATGTATTTGAGATATGGCTATAGTGTACTGTATGCCGAATACAGTGGTGTCTATGACTGCAAAAAACAAACAGTATTAAATCGGCTATGTTGCGAAAGGAGGGAAATTTATTACCAAACAAAGATTAAAGATGTTAGAGCATGCTGAAAAATTGTTCATGATTTAGAGATTACAGAAAAACATTTATATACGTAATGTAACTATGGATGTGTAAAAATGTTTTAAATGCTTAGAGCCTTTAAAAATCTTAATCTGACCAAAAAAAGCTTAAGACGAGTCATGAATATAATGATATCGTGTACCTGGAATTTAATGTACACTGTGCTTAAAAAATAAATAAATCTGAAACCTTTCAGATTTATTTATTTTAAATTACGTCCAAAGGGGCGTTTTTGTAACATTTTGTGTGTTATCTTTATTTATTAAATATCGTGTTCTTCACACTTTAACTATAAAATTCAGTTCAACAGCAATATCGCAAATTAATTTTAAAATCAGCATATCTTTAGAATTTCTGATACACAATTCCGCGCGCTGGAGATAAAAAGGTAACCCCCTTAGAGTGTTGCCATTGCTCGCTTTTAAATCTTTGGCTTCATTCTAAACATTAGTTCATTCTAAACAAAACAATTTCTAAACAAAAATTCATTAAAGTTTTACAAAATATGAAATCAATAATAAAACAAATTCAAAATTTGGGCTTCCCTATGTCCATATTCAGGTGGAAACGTACGTTCTTCAAAACTGGATGGCTCTAGGGTACTGTTATTTTATCACAATGCGAGAAATATACATGCATTTATGCATATTTTTCATTATTTAATCTCTTTAAATATAATACAGGGCAATAATATTTGTGGCAACAATTTAAAAAGTGAATTGGCATTTATAGTGAACCAAAGCTAAATGCCAAAACGAAAATAATAGTCCTTTAGAGCAAATTGCCCCTTTGGACTAAAAAAAGAAACATTTGAATATTTGTAGATAGAATTTGGATGAATGTCTAAAATGTATATGTATATTTATTTAGTAGGTTAATAGGAAAATTAATGCAGGATTTGGGTTCACAAAAACTGAAGCAGAGAGAAGCATATTAAAGTGAATTAGTTGTGAAAATTTTTGCAGATTATCATAACTTTGATACTATAGGGAAAATTCTCTTATATTAATATTTCATTAATAAAAGAAATGCCGTAATGATAAGCTGCATATTCTTTACATCTTGCAGTTTTTGTAGTTTTTGTTTTTAAACCATTAATAAGATTTCTTTATGTAGATTTAGATGCTACCAGTGAATATCAATACTTAGGATGGTTTAAGAAATTCTGTGGAAATTTTCAACATAAGAACAAGCCTAGATGTGGGTAACATAAGGAAGTGGAAGATGGAAATCTGAAGATGCTAAAAGAGACAAATCTATGCATCATTAGTAATGAAACAGTGGATAGTTTCCACTATGCAACAGATTTCTTGAAATGAATTAAAATGTTTTATGCTAGTAATTGGATTCCAGCTGAACTCGCAGTTGAAAACCATCAGAAGTGAATATCGATTTGCATTTCTCTATTAACAGGAAATGGAGTGGAGTAAGGCATATCTTGAATTGACACAAAATGGATTCTTCATACTAATGTTACCTGAAAAAGATAAGAGGCTAAGTTTTAAACAGAAGTCTTGTAGAAAAGTCAAGAGTGCATCTAAATAAGGTTTTGCTGTATGTATAATGGGTTATAGAAGATGCGATTTATTTTTAAATACTGAAAAATAATCAAACTATTAATGCAGACATCTATTTCTATCAGTTAGATAATTTGAAACAGGTTTTTAATACTCAAGTAACATGCATTAATTTGATTTGATTCTTCAACAGGATAATGCTAAATGGTACTTGACAAAAGTTTAATAATGGAAAATGTTTGCTTATTTGTCTAAGAGTTCAGATATTACCCCTTTTAAGTCATTATCTGTTTCACTCAATGCAACACTCTCTTCTTGGCAAAAACTTCAACAATGGGCAGGAATTTAAAAATGTAACAAATTATTATTTTGTGGTAAAATTTCAAAGAATGATTTAAAAAAAGTTGTCTGAAATGAATATTACACGAATGATTAATTCAAATAATGAATATTACACAAATGATTAATTCAAGTAATGAATATTACATGAATGATTAAATTAATGCAACAGCATTTTTCATTTGAAATAGTCTGCCTCAGTTCTTTGTCACTACTTATTAATATATTCATAGTTGCAAGAGTTTACTTAAAACTTAAACGATTTTGCTATATATAATTTAGAAAGGAAATAAGAAATCTTTTTAACCTTTATACCCTGTATATACTTTTTATGAAATTAATGCTGTAGTAATAATCTAGTAATAAAGTAATGGTATTATTTTCTTGTTAATCACAGAATTCTTTTTCAGACATCATCATCTTCATCTCCTGTTCCTTTACGAAGTGTTACAAGAGCTGCAAATTCTAACTCTGTTCCATCTAGTCCATCTAATTCTCGTCATCTAGCATCCATGCAAGAAAACAATATGATTGAAAAACAGAACAGTCTGAGAACGGGTTTATCATTACAAGGCTACACTCCAAGTTCTGTGTATCAGACACAAACTTCATATCGAAGCCAACAATATCCTACATTTTCCATGCGTTCTCCATCATCTTATTCTTCAGCTTCTAGTTCAGAACTTGGTGGAATTATTGCATATGACAAGCACAATGTAGTTCCTCCACTTTCTGCACCTTATCGAAATAAGTAAGTTCTTTCAATCTTCATGTGAATTTGTAAAGATATTAGTCTAGGTTTTTCAGTGTAAAATCCATTTGATTATTTCAAAGTTTCTTCTATTTTTAACTGATAACCTTTGGAGTGTTTCATATATTTAGTCAAACTGATACCATGCCTTTAAGGGCATTTTCCTGCATTTTAACTAAAATCCTTACTTGGTTTTTAATTATGAATATGACCATTATGATCAGTCTCCAAAATTGCCAAACCGGATTGCCTAATCTGTAATATGCAGATTTCAACTGTTACCAAAAATGTGTGAAATGCCTCTTTGATTCATAATTGCCCCTCACTTTTTTTTTTTTTTTTTTTTAAGATAGATTTTCTTGTTACCATATGAGAAGAATATCTGCTCTTGAAACCAGATTTTCTCTTAAAATGCATAGAATAGTTTTGATTGAAATTAATGTCAAAGTTAATTTTTGCCTAATTTTAATAATCGTAGTGCATGGCATGCAAGATGAAAAAATATGAAAGAAAACACTAAAAGTTAATATATTTTAAATGTCATGATACAAAATAATAATAATAATAATAATAATAATAATGTAAAGACTTTTTCTAAGGGTTGCATGAAACCAAGATTTCATTATCACAGTGTTCATATACAGGGTTATACGTAATTTAATTATAATATGTAATTTTTCCTACAATTACACATTTTTCCTACATTCCTTTCTTTTTGATTTAGATTGTTTATACATGTTCTTTCCTATATTATTTTTAGTTAGCAGGTTATGTATTGCATTTATTTCAATGAATAAATTTTTTATGAAATCTTCAAAATTTGTTATTACACTGTTTACCACATTTAAACCCTTTACATGTTTTTCCTGTTAGCTAATTCAAAATATAATTTAGAAACTTTTATTTTAAGATAGCAATTAATAATGCTTGAATGGATAAGAGAGAACAAAATACAGATTAGAAATTTATAAGATATTCATAGTAAAATCTGTAATGAGTTCTTTTCAATATGCATACAATCCAGTATTATTCATGTGCTTTCTTCAGTATGTTAAGTTCTTCCTCCTTTCTCATGCCAGAAATTGGATAGATAACATAAATTTTCTTTTCAGTTTTTAAGCTGTAAAATTAGTGTAAAAACATATGAATAAATGTGGTAGAATTTAGCTACAAAATCATTTTACAATTACACTGTTAATAGTTATTTTTGAAATAGGTACTGTCGACGATGTGTAAAAACTGCATCTAACATATACAAATAGTATATTGTTATAGCTAGGCATTGCTTTGTGTATTATTTAAAATTATTTTACTTTCAAATCTAATTAAATACTGAAACTAATTTGTTTTATATTCTAGATTTGAATCTACTCTAGATATTGAAGGATCAAATTTGTACAGTGTTCCTACTCAGCGCACAAGCCAAGCTTTTGACACGCAAGATGATATTTTAGCATCTTTTACTCTTGCTCCTCAGGACTTGGGCTTGATGTCGCGGCATAATAGCCTGGATAGGAATCGTAGACATAGCTTTCAGAAATATCGCAGATACATAGATAACAGCAGCACATTTGGGGATATAATACGACCCAATTCTGCTCAACCACACTCCATGTACGATAACTTAATATCATATACTGACCAAGGTACTGGAACAATTCCATATCAAGAACATCAGCATAGTCACCTACAATCTCATTTATCGGCATATTCATTTCATCATCCTCATCATTTTCATCATCATCGTCATCATGAGGGAAAATCTCCAACAATGGAATCCCAGGATGGATTCTCTGGTTATTCCAGCCAGTCTAGTGATATACAGTTTCAACAAGATGCCAATTTATATCAAAAAAATCTGAAACTGTATGCTGCTGAGGCTATGTATTTAGGTCAGAATAGACATTCAGAGACTCGTTACAAACACCAGTATCACTTGTCACCAACATCCCCTTCTCTAAAGCAGCAAACAAAGCACTGGACAGAATTTTCTTCAGACATGAAAAACAGAACACCTAGTTTGAGTCCATATGATTCAGGACTTTCTTCTCCATCAAGTGCAACAGAACGGAGCTGGCCCTCCAGATCACCACAGACTGTTCAAACATCAAGTTCGATGGGAAACTTGAAATCTCATGTCGGTCCTAATTTTCCTAGTTCTAATGTTGATGTTGTGTCATATGGGCATTTTCAACCATATTGGGAAGAGACAAAACCATACGAAACATCAGATTTTTACAAATACAGCACAAAGCACCGTAAACAGCATCAAGCTGCTAGTCAGAATCTACATGCCAAATTATCAGCATGGAAAGCTAATCAATCTAATGCACAGCTTCTTAATGCTCCATCTGTAATGTCACCAGTTTTAGAACGATCTAGGACTGCATCACCTGCTTGTAGTGTACCTGGCAGCAGTCAGCAAACTTCATTTGAAGATGATGAAAAACTGCCTTCCGAGAAAACAGAGTAAGTGTTTTCTTTTTGTCTTCGTGAGTTTGTATTCGGAAACTAAGTAACGTTTTGAAAAAAAAAAAAAAAAAAAAAAAAAAAAAAAATTTTTTTCAAATCCAATTTTATTTTTACATGAAAATACATGTCTTAAACTATTTTTCAACATAGTTTCCGCCAATGATCAAACACTTGTCATAGCGGGTGACCAGTTTTTGTATACCATCGTCAAAGAAACTTCCCGCCAGTTTCGATAACCAGGACTCCACAGCATTTTTCGTGTCATCGTCAAATACAAAGCGCTTGCCACCAAGCTCACGCTTCATGTGCAGGAACAAGTGATAGTCAGACGGTGCCAAGTCCAGGCTGTACGGCGGATGATCGAACTGCTCCTAATGAAACTGTCGAATTAAGGATTGAGTGACACCAGCAGTATGGGGCCAAGCATTGTCATGGAGCAACACAATTCCTTTACTGAGCATTCCTCTTCTTTTGTTTTGAATGGCACGCCTTAGTTTTGTTAAAGTCTCACAATATCGCGCCGCATTAATGGTTTCACCTCTTGGAAGAAATTCAGTAAGAAAAACGCCTTTCCTATCCCAGAAGACAGTGCACATTATTTTTTGTGATGACATTGTCACTTTGAACTTTTGTTTTTTTGGAGAATGAGTGTGTCTCCACTTCATCGATTGTTGTTTCGATTCTGGTGTGAAATAAGACACACAAGTTTCATCACCTGTCACAATTTGGTTTAAAAAGTTTTCTCCCTCATCACTGTACTACGTGAGAAATGTCAGGGCACTACCAAGTCGCTTTGTTTTGTGAACATCAGTGAGCATTTTTGGAACCCATCGAGAACACAGTTTACAATAACTCAAGCGGTCGGACACAATTTCGAACAGAACAGTACGTGAAATTTGTGGAAATGCCTCTGAAAGAGTTGTCATTGTGAAGCATCTGTTCTCATGAATTGCTTCATCAACTTTCCTTACCAAATCATCGGTGACAACAGAAGGCCGACCACTCCGAGCCTCGGCATGGACATTTGTTCGACCTGCATTAAACATTCTTACCCACTTTCTCACCATTCCATCACTTATCGCGTATTCACCGTAAACTTCTGTCACTTGATGATAAATTTCGGCCGGTTTAACATTCCTCACGTTAAAAAATTTAATCACGGCACGAATCTCACAGTCAGCGAGAGAACTAATTGTCTTAAACATTTTGAATGTGCACAGCAAACTGAAAACACAACACAGAGCAACCAAAATGGCGACAATTGAAAGTCAGTGAACAAGAAAGACTAGTGCGCATGCGCGGGATGCCTACCACAGCACTAGAATGAAACGGTACTTAGTTTCCGAATAGGCTACGTACATATGCATTAGAAAAGATCGCATAACAAAGTAAAATTGACTCTTGAAACTGGAATGCAATAAAAAGCTTTTTAATGCTAACAGAAAGACTGAATTGATTATAATAAAATTTTACTATTATTATTAGGATTTATCATTGTGTTTTCTTTACTGAAAATGTTTTCTGGGTTATAAGCTCAGATCATAGGATTACTGCATTTACAGTTGCCTATTTATGTTTTATATCAAACAGTGAAGTTTCAGAGTTTAATGATTTATATAAAGGAATGCAGTGCCATGGAAAATGCGTATACATTGCCCAACATTGAAATTTTAACATCAAGAAAGAAAAGCCATAAGATTTATGCATATTAGGGGAAATGCAGCTATAACAAAAACATGCAAATGACAAAAAAAATTTAGGTATCTAGCTCTAACCAGCAACATAAGTGAAAGTTTTTTCTTTCATGAGACTTTAAAAATTCGATCAAGTCTCGTGGTTTGATAGTATCATACCATGCTTCGAGTTTCTTATTGTGTTACTTATCAATCACCTATCATATGTAGAAAGGGACAGAATCCTTGAATTGAGAGATGTTGGTTTATGATCACAACAGGTCATTATGATCGCATCAAGTACACCAGGAATAACTGACTGGCTATTGCAAAGGAAAAGCTAGTGCTAATCTAAGACCTTTATGTGCCCAGGTGCTTTGCAGTGTGGAAAAACATTCCTCACATAATGTTTGGTTTGGTTCGGTTCATTTAATTACAGCAAAGTACACAAGGGGCACACACTGTGCAGTGTGGAAAAACATTCCTCACATAATGTTTGGTTTGGTTCGGTTCATTTAATTACAGCAAAGTACACAAGGGGCACACACTGTCTAACATTAGGGATACTTTTGTGCAGGACTTTCTAAGGGAAAATGGCTCATATACATGTTACTCATGAGGAAAACCATGAAAACTCCCATACAGCCAGCTTGTTGTTCACATGGAATCGAACCCAGGTCTAATAGTGCTAGTGTTTAGTGACTTTATCGCTGGGCTGCTAGTGGGCCTCTTATATGATGATTAATGATTTCATTGATAGCATACCAAGGCGTGCAAGTGTATGTACTTGGTGATAACTGCATAAATTGAGCCAAACTGCATAAATTGAGATAATCTGATTTTTATTTCCTCCAGTTTTTGAACATTTATCAAACCTGGGATTTCAAATTTAACAAAGCATCTTAATTTTACAGTTTCAGTGTTGAGTAGTAAACAATAGTCAGTATTAATGAAGACTATCAATTCTTATCAAGATTAATAAACATATCATTGAATCTATCTGCACATGTTATTAGTGCGGCATAGTATATGTTAATGAAGAGATATCTACTGTAATTTCTTATATACATTTTTATTGAATCCATGTTTTTCCTTTCCATTTAAAATTTTCTGTTGATATGATTCTGTTACATGATTATGCTGTGCTAATCTAAAATATAACTGTTTTTTTAAAACTGAAAATAGAATTTTTATTAAGGGACATGAATTAAAATTTTACTTTCAGTTTTAGATAACCAGTTATATTTTAGATTAGTACAACATAATCATGTAACAGAACCATATAAAGAATAATATAATCATTTAATAATACAATCATATATAGTTAAAAGAATTTCAGAATTTTGGATTATGGTATTTACTGGAAAATATTTTTGTTCTAAAATTTGATATGGTATTATATTCGGGTATTTTAATATATGAAATTGCAGAATGAGTTGGAGCAGTTTAATTATCATATATATATTAGAATAATTACACTGTTTGAATACTAAATAATCCACATAGATAATTACTGAATAATTATTGCTACAATAAGAGCTAGGTATAATGAGGATTTATGTTCAGGACTACATCAACTATTTTGGTTACCAGTAATGTCTGAAAAGAATTTGGTAACAGTGTATTATTGTATTGCTCACGAACTAAATGTATTACTCTAGAACCATTCTATTTTGAAACCTTATGCAGATTATGTGAATTTTTGAAATCTGGCTTACAAAAAGAAATTTTAATCTTTATTGTTATTTAACTGATTATGGCAAAGCACAAAAGGGCTATTTCCCTAACAGTAAGGATGCCTTTATGGAGAAATATGTAACACATGGGTAAAGCCACAAAAAAGTCCCATTCAGCTAGCTTTCCAACCAGATTTAAGCTTGTGTCAAATTCCAGTTACATTTTTTAGAAAAGCTATATAATGATAAAATCATGTGTCTCATGTGTAAATCTGTATTCTCAACAAATACTAAGTATCAAGTTTGAGATCAGGTTTTTTTTCTGAGAGGTTCATGGCTTGGCAATTGCTCATACATAGGAATGGCATCAAACATTCTCAGCTTTGGAAGACTAGTAAATAGCCAGTATCTGCATTAGTGTAGTGCTTCATTTGAATTTTTCATTTTGAAGCTAATTTTAAGACAAAAATGTTTCTAATATAGTTTTCTGTTGCTATTTTTTAACTGCAAGCAAAGTAATCATTAACAACAAACAAGTAGTTATTTATGAAATGGCTCTTTAAATTTGGACACTTAAACCTACTGCCTCTGCAAGAAATTGTGTGTGCAAAATTGTATGTGCAAGTATATATTGGAGGCTATATGTTTAAATAACCTAGCCCTGGACAAAGCAGATTAATGGATGTCTACTGAACTATCTTAATAAATTTTTAAATAGTATGTTATGCATATAATAAAGATTTTCAAAAGAAAAATATTATACTAGTGCCAGCATTATACTTCATACAAGACGTTTTAAAAAATATTTTACTTAAAATAATTTTTATGAATAAGGAATGTTCTCTTCATAAATAAGTTCTTAAAAATTCTAGTTAACTTAAAAAACTGAAATTTGTAAAGGGCTGATGCAATGGATAACCCTACCAAATAATCTGTTAGCCAATATGTTATAGGTGTTATTTGTCTTTTCATATAGAGAAGGAGATATTCTATGCAAAGAATCATAAGTGGATTGCAATGAAATGTATACACTAAAATTGTAATTTAATTTGATTTCTGATAAAATTTTATCTGAAAGTTTTTTTTAAAAAAATTCAGACCAGTTATATTAATTTTGTATTTATTATAGTGTAGAAGGCAAATCACACCAAGAACAAGCAAGTCAGGGGAAAAATATAACTTCTGATGCTTTCCATGATGATATTTTGGACTGGTTTAATAAACAGGAGAAAGGCAAAAAAACCACATTGGTCTGAGCTTTCTGTTCCCAAAGGTAAATATTTATTTACAAAATATTAATGACATAATGTTTGAATGCATTTCTGAAATCCCTTATATTCTTTAAAATGGAGTTCCCAGATTTTTTACTCTTGGGCCGCACAAAGTCTGTGGCATCTTTCTGAATGCAAGCTACAAAATATCTTATACTAGTAATGAAATTATGTGTGGGGGCTAACAAATAAAATACTGTGTTTAAAGTCTAATTTTGATTTAACATCCTAAAATGCTATTTTTATCCCCGAAGTAGTGAATGATATGGTAGAAGTCTATTTCATTTCTTCAGCTGCTGTTTAGTAGACAGGCTAATAGATTTCTTAAAAGCAAGTTACTGATTTGTAGGTCTTAGATATTTTTTAATTGATTTGATTTAAAAAATTCCTCTCATAACTCATAACATCTGCACTTCTGAGGAAACTACATAGTATTATAATATTCAGAACTGTGTTTTGGAAGGAGAACAGAATTACAAAAATTCAAAAGGACTAATTTCCCTGTTTCAGTTTTTATTTCCTTAGTAATAAAAGAAATACAATTTTGGAATTCTTCATTAATGTCATTGTGATCATAATTTAGTTGATATTTGTATTTTTCATTCAAATAGTCTGATGAAGGCATAGAATGACTATAAGGCTGATGAAATCTCATTATAAATTCTTCAAATATTCTCTGCAGTCTTATATAGTCTTATGAAAATGAATTTTTGTTCTCAATTCATTTTCATAAGACTATTACAGTCAAAAGTTGTTACTGGGCACCCATAATCCGGAATGATTTATAATCCAGACCTCAAAGCTACAAACTTTCTGCGCATGCGCGTAAGACAGCTGCGCATATGCGTGTGCACATGCAAATAATACGTTTACACATGCGTGTTTAATGTATAACAGACGGTATAAACTAAAATTATCTAATTATCTATTTCAGTTAATGTTGCAGATTGCGTTGTTCCTTAATCTTCGAATTGGATCCGGCGTATTATTTTTTGCAGACTGTTAGAGAAATTTTATAAAAGTAAGCTAGGATCAACAAAGCGAAAGTATGTTTCGATGTCCATCAAACAAAAAGTGGAATTGCTGCAAAAAATGGATGAAGGCATATCCTTTCTTTCTCTAACCATTCCGAAATCTGTTTATTAATTTCATGTGGCTCTGTGGCCGGGGGGGGGGGACACTGCGGTGCGCAATGAATTGGAAGTTGATCTGTCAGCACTATCTTCAGGGCAGATGTTTTTATTTTATTTGGCTTATAATTCCTTACTAAATGTAGTATTTCATCTCAATGTGCTCCGTCTTTGATATGATTTAAATCATATTCCTCATCATTATAATTCGCTTCCAATAGTGAAGAAAGTGACACAGAGGATATTGAAAACGAAAAAATTTCGATTGACAAATTAGTCGGTATTCTCGACACAGCATTTATAGGACTTAAACAGCGGAACTTTGTAACTGAACATGTCTATAAACAGACTGTATGTCTGTTTATAGAATTAAAGAGAAAGTATTATCACATAAAATGAAGCAACTTAAACAACTTACATTGAAAGAAATGTTTAATAAAGTAAACAAATAAATATTAAGTTTTTTTTTTTTTTTTTGTAAATTTTGATACCCTTTAGTGTGTGTGATTATGGCAAAGCCTCGAGGGCTATCTGCCTAAGGGGAGGGATGCCTTCGTGGAGGACTTTCTAAGGGAAACTGGCTCGTATACACGTTACACATGGGGAAAACCACAAAAACGCCCATGCAGCCAGCCTGTCCGCGGGATTCGAACCTCGGACTGAACTACCAGTGTTCAGTGAATTTACCGTTTGGCCGCTGGTGGGCTGATACCCTTTAGATCATAATTGTTCTTTATTACATAAATTACAGTTTCATATTTTTAATTCCCCATGTGTAACGTGTATACGAGCCAGTTTCCCTTAGAAAGTCCTCCATGAAAGGCATCCCCCCCTTTAGGCAGATAGCTCTCGTGTGCTTTGCCATAATTAAATTAAATACACACATATTTTTAATTTTATAATTTCTGCATGCCATCTTATCAGATTTAAACTGATGATCTATAATCCGGAAAAATCGATAATCCGGAATCGCCGAAGTCCCGACGAATCTGGATTAACGACTGACTGTATTACTTTTTGATTTGTGAGTTATCATCAATTTTTCTTTCTGCCTTGACAATTCAAGACTACTCTCTGTAAAATATAGCATCCATCCAGGGCAGACTGTGTATCATCTTATACCTTGCATATAGTTGCAGATGATAGTGACTTACGTACGTATATATGGCTGTTTTGGAAAGATTTCCAGAAAATAATAATAATAAAAGAAAAAAAAATCTGAAAGGTTTCAGATTTTAAATTACGTTCAAAGGGGTGTTTTTTAAATATTTTGTCTGTTACTTTTATTTATTAAATATCATGTTCTTCACACTTAAACCATAAAATTCAGTTCAACAGCAATATTGCAAAATAATTTTAAATTGAACATAACTTTAGAACTTCCGATACACAGTCACTGGACAGACACTGGAGATAAAAATGTTTTTTCTATACAACATCGGCATTGCTCGCTTTGAAATCCTTGAGTTTGTTAATCAAAAATTCATTAAAGTTTTACAAAATATGCAATGGATAATAAAGCAAATTTCAAACAGTGCGATTACGTCATTCAAAATTTGATGGCTCTAGGTACCGTTGTTTTATCACAATGCGAGAAACATACATACATTTACACAGGTTCTTCATTATTTAATTTCTTATAATATAATACAGGGTAATAATATTTGATGGGAACAATTTGAAAAGTGAAACAGACATTCAGAATGATTCGACGCAAAATCACAAAACGAAAACAATAGTCCTCCAGGGACAAAGCCCCTTTGGACTAAAAATCAAATGTGTAATTACTGGCAACTGATAATTATAAATGAAATAGCATTTATAAATAAATTTATAATTATAGAATAAGAAAAAGGGTACTTTATTACTACCTTCTGATTCATATTTTGAGTTTTATATAGATTTCGTAGTAAGATAAAAATTAGTGTGTTTGATTTTGAGCTGTTAATTTCTTGCAAGTTTATTTCCTTTTGTTAAAAATTACTTTTGTTCCATTTTAAGTGATATTAATAACATTTCATTTATACACGAAAAAACATAGCTTAAATTTAAGAGTAAATAATGAATTGAAGCAATTTTTCTGGTGGATAATTCTTTTATAACTAAAAAAAACTAATATTTAATTCATGGGAAAAAATGCATGCATAAAACAACTAGATTGAATGAATAAATAAATTATAATAATAATTACAGAGATCAAAATTGTTAAGAGTCCAATTTTTTTTGCAATAATTTTCATTATTTAATATTTGTGCATCTCTCTAGAAATTTGCTTTACTTATTAGTAATTACATATTCCATATGCAAAATGCACAGCATGGAGTAAAATACACTCATGTCCATAAATTAAGGATAATTCGGAGTCATGTGGAAATCGAACTCTAAAGTAACTATATCACCTGTAAAATCACTACACACATCTTCAAAAATCATATGCAAATTTCAGGAAGTAACCAGATGACACCGATGGTACGTCACAATGACGAGAGTGTAAGAGAGTGATCTATAAGGAATACAGGCAAAGAAGTAAAATTGTCCGCAGGCACTTTATAAGCATTTCAGTGCAATAACTGAATAGTTATGACACAAACGATGCATATGGATGATTTTTTACGTGGTAGCATTATCGGCCGTCTGGAATGTGGGCGTACCCAACTGGAAGTATCACACGAACTTGGAATTGCCCAGAGTGTCATCTCCAGGCTTTGACAACGATTCCAAGATGACGGTAGTGTGAGTAGACGTTACAGTTACAACGCCGAATGAGGACAGGTATTTGGCAGTTACTGCCAAAAGAAACAGGCAGAGCACAGCCTCAGACCTGTCTCGTCAGCTCTCTTCAGCTACTGGTACGACAATTTCAAGGCAGACCGTGTACAGACGCTTAGGGCAGATTGGTTTATATGTTCGTAGACCTGTCAGATGCGTTCCACTTACTGCAACTCACTGTCGCCTGCGGTTAGTCTGGAGTAGAGAGCATGCATTGTGGATACCGCAACAGTGGGCTTGTGCGATGTTTTCCGACAAGTCCAAGTTTAGCTTGCAGTCTGATTCTCGCCGGGCTTTCATATGGAGAGCTCCAGGTACCCGTTACCACCAAGAAAACATCATTGAACGACACCGTTACGGTGGTGCAGGAGTGCTCGTTTGGGGTGGAATTGTTCTGGGTTCCAGAACTGACCTGCATGTTCAAATTGGAACCATGACAAGCGAAATCTATAGGGACATCATTCTGGAACAACATGTACGTTTGTTTCGTGGCGCCATGGGCGCACAATTTGTGTTTATGGATGACAACGCCCGTCCTCACTGTGCAAACATTGTAAGCAAATGCCTTCAATCGGAGGATATCACCCGTATGGAATGGCCAGCAGTCTCACCAGACTTGAATCCAGTAGAGCACGTGTGGGGCATGCTTGGCCAACAAGTTGCAGCCCCATCAACCTCCTCCTACATGTCTACCAGAACTTCGGAGAGCATTGCTTTTTGAGTGGTGTAATATCCCCCAAGATCAGATCGATAATTTGATACTCAGCATGCTCAGGCGTTGTACGGACTGTATTGCATTGTCTGGGAGACATACAATGTATTAACAATCACACCAGCCATGTAATATTGTTTTTTTGTAAATAGTTTTTTTTTTTTTTTTTTTTTTTTTAAATTTGCTCCAGGGAGAAAAATTGCTAATTTGTTTAATAATATCAAACATATAGCATCTTTTTTTTTGCTCTTTACCTTTTGTTTAATAAATAAGCTTTACAAATAAGTCAAATTTGTTTTGCTTCTAACTCCTCCTTTGCCTGATTTTGCATTATCCTTAATTTATGACATGAGTGTATTTTGTATTAGAGTATGTATTTTCCTAAGGTGATGTACTGATATTGTTTTGTGAAGCCTGGTTGAAATTTAAGTGAGGGATGGTTTAATACATTTTCTGCCAGGGTAGGTATTGAACCTTCACAAAAGAATAATGTAGAAACAATGTGTTAAATACTTCATGCACTGGCATATGATTAACTGTTACATGATACAGTACAAAGTCCGTAATCTAGATGTCCATTATCCGGAATGATCTATAATCCAGACCTCAAAGCCACAAATGTTTTTTTGGTATACTTTACGCGTGCGCGTAAAGACTACGCATACATTACGCGCCCTATACTTCCACGGTTGGTTCTGTACTCTTATTAGGTAGTAGCGCGTGCTTTATTTTGTGTGTTAGTACTTGAATAACCCTTATTCTTCATATCTGGAACACGGATTTTCTCATAAATTTTTAATTTCTCTTTGAATTCAGAAATAGTTTTACACCCATACAAATTAACTTTGTTACTATTCTGATTCGGTATCCCATTGATTACATAATCAAGAATTGATTAATCATCAACACAACCGGGACTGGCTATTTCAGTCATGGCAATTAAATATTCGGAAAGGGATTCACCAGGTTTTAAGTGTCGTTTAAGTCCACACATAGTCTAAATAAACTGCATTTTTTTCTACTTAGCACGTATTACTTGCGTAATCAGAACAGCTTGGCATAATGATATGTTTCTCTAACCATTCCGAAATCTGTTTATCAATTTCACGCTGCTCTGCGCGGGAGGGGAAACGTCGAGGCACGCAATGAACTGGAAGTTGATCTGTCAGCACTATCCTCATCTTCAGGGCAGATGTTTTTATTTTTTTTTAGCTTATAATTCCTTACTAAATGTAGTATTTCATCTCGATGTAATTCGTCTTGATATGATTTAAACCAATTTCCTCGTCATTATAAATATCACGAATACACATCAAATAGTTTTCTGGTTGCAATTTTCTAATTTTGAATATGCGTAATGTATGCTTTACGCATGAGCGCATTGAAAGAAATGTTTAATAAAGTAAGCAAATAAATATTAAGCTTTTTTTTTTGTAAAATTTGATACCCTTTAGATCATAATTGCTCTTTATTTCATAAATTACAGTTTCATATTTTTAATTGTATAATTTCTGCAAGCCATCTTACCAGATTTAAATTGATGATCTATAATTCGGAAAAACCCCTAATCCGGAATCCCGGAAGTCCTGACGAGTCCGGATTACAGACTTTGTATTGTACCACCATGCACCAGTACATGACTCAAAACATTTTTTAATTCTTTTAAATGCATATAATTCTCCCTTTCCTATTATTTGCAATTATTTCTTTTATTTTTTATCTCTACAACTTAAACTGAAATTTTCTAAAAATTAACCTACATGAATTTCTTTTATTCCTGACTTTTTATTTTGTAGTGTGTTTATATATAGTATAATTAGTAAAGAAATACAATGAGAAAAAATTTTAAAATTTCTAAATTTATTTAAAAAGGACTTGGAAGTAAAATCCTGCACTTTTGCTGCACAGAATAAAATTTAATTTAATAGAGAATATATTAATGAAAAGTTTTTTCATTTTTTACGGTTCTTACCAAACCAAAAGTTTTTACTATGACATTCTGTCATTTTATTTTGCTGAGCTGCCACACTGTAAGAAAATTTATGTCAATGGCAATCTCTTTTCTCAGTATCATACCAATACAGAAGCAGTTAGTAACATAACAGTAAATAACTGTTAATATAAGCTAATAACTGCTAATAACAACTCTGATAGTGCCATTTTGAAATCACCTTTGATTAAGATAAAATGTAAGTAAAATTTACAATAAATATTGGCCTATTAACATGTATGAAAGCCCTTTATTAGACTTATTTGTATATTTCTTTTATTTCATTTGCATCTTAATTTTTTCATCAATTTTTAATTTATTCCTTTTTTAAAGCATTGTTCTGTATGAATACTATTATTTTTACTATTTTTGAATTTAATTGTAATTAATTTTGCATCTTTATGTCAGAGAGTTATTTCCCATTTCTGGACTTCTTTTTTATTAAGATTTAAATTCAGATTTTATAAAATTGATTAGAAATTTTAAAATTGGAATAGGAATTTTGCTCAAAATGCCGAATGACAAAACACAATCCTTGTGAATTGGTGGTGGTTATAAGGAGAGATTCCAGTTCCTCTTAATGAGTCGGAAACTTTCTATGGAATCAACGATTGTCTTATTTTATTTCTTTAATTAAAGATTTTGATTACCTCTTCCAGTTTAATTAATTTCCACAATAATACACATTTGCTATCTAAATTTCACTTCATGTTACCTAGGAGATAATTTTTCATTAATATATTCTCTGTATAGTGTATAATTTGTACTATAAATGTCATGTGGTTTATACTCCTTTAGCATCCATATTTTATCCTGTTATCAGCCACACGATGTTCTGTTTTTCATTTTTTACTATGAATTTTTTTATGAACCATCTACCAACTGGTACAATATTCTTTTCTTGCACTTTAGGAAATTCCACAGCTTTTGTAATAAAAAGAGTGTTAATATGAATATTTACTAACTCTGAGCTTTACCGCTCTACAAAAGCAGTTTCAACATTTCCGAATTTTCTATCTGATATATGCTTCCTTATGACTTTTTATGTATTTATTCATCAATCACAGTTTTTAAAGTAAATTACAGAATTCTATTTAGGAAATTCCCAGTTTAAATGTTTTTCTTTGGTTCCATTTTCCAAGAGCATCATAATCTTTGAATAATCTTTTCCCTTTATTTAACTTTTTCTCTCTTTAGGCTTAAATCTTTCTACTTAAGCTTTTTTGACATGTTACAAATATGCACAAACCAAATTAAAAAGTACTTCTCCATTGATTTGTTCAAAATTCACGTTTTTAGCTAGAAAAAAGATTATACTTTGTGTATTAAGTCAAATTCTAATTTCATGCTTTCAGCCATAGCTTATACTTTCTTTACTTCTTTGTCCTTCAGACACCACTCCTTTTTCCATTCAAAGACTGATAATGTATGATGATGCAAGAAAGTATTTCCTTAAGTTTTCTAACAACTTCTTGTGCACTTTATGTGTGTGTATCATAACAGGATTGTGGAATGCCGAGGTTGCACTTCCAGACCTTATCAACTGGCATTCGAAAGGTACACCAAGGCTGATTTAAGCACCATCTCTTTTTTAACCCTGAGAAATTCTCACCTGTTTATAATGCATCTAGAGGAACTGCTTTTAAATCTTAAAGATCTTTACAAACAGTGTTTGCTAGGAACCCAGGAATGATAGAACCAAGACCCCTTGATAGAAAGTGGTGTTGGTAGATTTACAACACACTGGGCTGTAATTTCATTTAAAGCTGCTTGAAGAACTTCATAATTGAATGATAAATAAGCAGGTGCCTTCAGTAAATAAAATGGATGAACTACAGACACTTTGATAGGTATCAATAGGATATTCTTACACTGAAGAATCTAATTTTATTAACCAGGGAGTTTAATAAGTGGCAGTTACTGTATATTAAACATAACTTTCTCTACAGTTCAAAATTTTTCATTATTTCATATAAGTTATACTTATGAAAATATATTATGAATTTACAATTTATAGTTAATGTTAATTATCTTTAACATGCTTTACAGCTCTTCATTAATTAAAAAAAAAGTTAAACCTGCCAAATGTGCAATGTGACAAAGCCCTGTTTCAAAGGCAGCACAAGGACAAAATTGGCCAAGTCTGCATTTTATGCTAAGGAGATTTGTCTCTTCCAGATCTTCATATAAATGTAGTCTTATATAATGGAAATCAACAAGATGCATTTGTTATATTTTCTTTCATGGTTCTCCTATTGTGCAAAATAAGCGAAATGGAAGTATGTTTGTGAATCCTAATGAATGAGTTCTGTGATATAGTTTGTAACAATTATTGTTAAATGTCAGTACTTGTATTGATTATATGTTGCATATGAAGTATTGAAAAAGGATGTAATTTAGATGTTCATGGACATTTATTTTATTTTTTAAAAAATTATATTTTGTGATAATCAAATTATTTTCATGTAAAATTAAGTTTATTCTTTGGTATATATCATTGTATTCCTTTATAATTTCCAGATGATTTTTTTAAATCTCTTAAAATTTTATTATAGACAAG
Organism: Stegodyphus dumicola; assembly: GCF_044657685.1. NCBI lineage: Eukaryota > Metazoa > Arthropoda > Arachnida > Araneae > Eresidae > Stegodyphus > Stegodyphus dumicola. Next base: position 79,924,519 of record NC_140768.1, on the reverse strand, counting down.
ATTTTAATTTTCAAACCAACAAATTTAAATATATATATATACATATTTTTTTTTCCCCTGTGAAGCAACATTTCTACTTAAAACAATAGTTAATAAAGTATATATGTTGCTGTGTTGTATATTAATGATAGTTGATTTTTTTTTTGTTTAAAAAAAGTTACATATCAAAAGACATGTTAATTAATGTATATTATAGTGGCTTAATGATTCAGCAGTGTAGTAAAAAGTAGCTGTATATTATTCAATAAAATAAAATGCTTTCATATCTTATAATCAGTGCCTAATGTAAAAAATGTGTAAAAATTTAATAAATATTTATTATGATAAATTTGTATACTTTAATTTGGTTATTTTTATGTGAGAATTGGCAAAAAACAAATCATGAATTTGATTATCATTATGTGCACATCCTTTTGTAATTAAACTAGGGAAATAAATGAATAAAAAAATTCAGAACAGCTGGCATATAAATCTACTAGCATGTAATTTTATAAACAAAATTATAACTTAGTTGTAGAGGTTGCAGTTACAGGCAATTTTTGCCATTTTGAATATACAAAGACAGATTTCGGTAAGTGCACCATATTGTTAATATTGGATTTAAAACGTTTTCTTGCAAAAATTATATTTGATGAGGATAAATTTTTACTGTAAGTTTTAGATATAGATAAAAAAAGAGGATTTTTTAAAATGTGCTTATGCAAAATACCCTCAATATTTTACTTTAGATTTATTGAGAAAAATTTATTTTACTCCCTTTTATTATTACACAATAGAATGTACTTTGTGCGATTTTGTATATAATGTGAGTGGTGATTATGAACAAAATATATGAAATATAATTAAAATTTATCTCTTGAATTGTGTGTTCTACTTAACAGTTGTTTCATTTCACATTATTTGAAATATACATGAAAAGTATGATGTGTATTGGCATTATTATGAAATGCTTTTAATGACTCCCAAGTACTTAATAAGTGTTATTTTAAGAAATCATGTTTTTCATTCAGAAGGACTGTGGATATCAAAATAGGTTAATTTCATTTCAAAAGCATAATAATTATTGGGAGAACACAAGTTCTTTCCATAATTTTAACGAAAAGAATAAGTTAATTTTTTAATGAAATTTAAAGTTCAGATTATTAAATAATCAGACTGTTCTCATGAAAAATTTATTTAAAAATTATATATACTCATTACAGATATACTGCTCTCATCTAGGAAATGCAAAATTAAATTACATGACTGATTGGGACACAAACTTGAAGCTGAGGCCTTTTTGGAGGATAACAAGCATTTATTAAAGGGTGTTTGTTTGAATTTATTTATTTACGGAAAACAAAAAAGTTTGTTAAAAAAACTGTTACCTAAGATGTGGTATTACTAATTACGAACTCTATCTCAAATATTCTCACAGATTTTCATTTGAATTAATTCCTCCTGAAGACTAACTTAAGAGGACAGGGAGGGAAAGGAAAGGTGAAAATCAATGAAATATCTAGTGATGAAACATTACAATTGAAAACAAAAATGTAGGATGTTTATAGTGTGACCTTCACAACATTCTCAGAACATTTAACTGATTTGATTCTATCTTGAGTATTACATGTCATTTGCAATCCCCCAAACCATATGTTAGACATATATTGTTCCCTATGGAATAGCTACTAAATAACTTTTGCATTTAGGTTACTAGGACAAAATCCTGATATTTACTAGATGCCATCACATAATAAAGTACCAGGTAAAAGAATGAAATAAGATTGCATTTTCTGTTCTTATCATTTTAAGATCAAATACAAATCTAAACCAGCAGATGATGGTCTCAGAAGTGTGATCTCATAGCAAAATCCTTTTTAGCCTACTGAAATCTTTAAAATGATGAATAAATTTTATATACTATCAAAACAAATTCTATAGCATAAGTATGCGAGATCCCCTTAAATGCATGAAAGAAAATATGAAGGAAAACTAACTTTAATTTAGCTATAGTCCTAATTCCTCATTTTAATTGGACAGCGTATCTTTTTTTTATTTACATTATGGTAAGCATAACACCTATTCTCAGCAATTTTTTCAGCTTCTTCAGTTGGAAGGTATAGATCCTGATTTTTAATTAATGGATCATATGGTAATATATTATATATTAAATAAGATGGACATTTTGTTACAGAATGTAGCATATTGTATTCTTCAGTAACCTGAGGCAACAATTTTGCCCATGCAATATTACCTTAATAAGAATTTATTTGCATTTTAATCTAGTTATATTAATTTAACTCTTTCTACTTTGCCATTAATTTTTGGTCTGTTAGTAGTAGTTAATAATACTAACATTATAGTTTCTCAAAAAATGCTTAAATTTTGACGAAGCTGCATTTCTATCACTTAAAATTTTCTTTACGACTTGAATCTGAAAAATTTGTCTTAAACAATTTATGTATCAGTAGTTACACTTTTAGAAGCAAATGTCCACATTTACCAAGATCTATAATAATGCGAATATACCTTTTTGTAGAATTAATTATAATAATCTAAACTACCAACAGTATCAATAATTCAAAAGGTTCACTTATAAGTGATGGTGCTTGCATTAAACCAAATTTATTTGGTTTATTTTTTTCATTAAACTCACATACTTTACAATGTTTACAATAATTTTAGATATCTTATACTATTCCTGCCCAATAATATTGGTAAGATAGCAAATTTAGCATTGAAGATACACCAGTATGGCCAAATACAATATGTGCTTTTCAAGTAACTTATTAGAAGATATACTGGAATTATAATTTTGTACAAACTTTGTTTCTTTATATTTAAAGCATTATTTTTCTTATAATTAGAATTACAAACATTACTTAAATTTTGATCTTCAATTTCCTTTAATGATAATAAATTAGTTCGTGTACACAGGTGTTGACAAATAGGATTTGTATTATATCCTTAAAAAAATCAATTAGGAGTTAATTTTACATAACATTTTATTAACATTAACATGCAGAAAAATGATAAATAGAAAAATGGAATTACATTAAAAGTTTAGAGCATGAGTTCAAACAATAACATCTCACTTCTGCAGTTCGCGTGCGTTGAACTAAGTACTTTCTTCATATTGTCGGTAGAGAGCATTGCTGACGATATTCATATGTTACAAATTCATATTAACATATCACCTTCAACTTTAGTGGAAACTTTCTTATATTTTATTTCAAAATCATACATAGATAATTTTAAAGGCAATCGAAATAATCTACGAATAGAAGTTTTATATTCTTAAGACAAACTAAAGCCCTATGATCAGTACATGTACAGTAAAATTATTTCAATGCAAATAGTATTAGAATTTATCTAGTTATAGCATATACAATGGCTAAACATTCCACTTCATGATCGCATTTTTTTTTTTCTTCATAATATCTGATCTTTTGAGAATGGAAAGCTATAGAGTGTAAATTACCATCTCGGTGCTGTTGTTTTAAAACTTCACAAACAGCTTCTTTAGATGTACGTAGCGTATTCGGAAACTAAGTATCACTTCATTCTAGCGCTGTTGCAGCGCTGTGGTAGGCGTCCCGCGCATGCGCACTAGTCTTTCTTGTTCACTGACTTTCAATTGTCGCCATTTTGGTTGCTCTATGTTGTGTTTTCAGTTTGCTGTGCACATTCAAAATGTTTAAGACAATTAGTTCTCTCCCTGACTGTGAGATTCGTGCTGTGATTAAATTTTTGAACGCGAGGAATGTTAAACCGGCCGAAATTTATCATCAAGTGACAGAAGTTTACGGTGAATACGCGATAAGTGATGGAATGGTGAGAAAGTGGGTAAGAATGTTTAATGCAGGTCGAACAAATGTCCATGCCGAGGCTCGGAGTGGTCGGCCTTCTGTTGTCACCGATGATTTGGTAAGAAAAGTTGATGAAGCAATTCATGAGAACAGACGCTTCACAATGACAACTCTTTCAGAGGCATTTCCACAAATTTCACGTACTGTTTTGTTCGAAATTGTGTCTGACAGCTTGAATTATCGCAAACTGTGTTCCCGATGGGTTCCAAAAATGCTCACTGATGTTCACAAAACAAAGCGACTTGGTAGTGCCCTGACATTTCTCACGCGGTACAGTGATGAGGGAGAAAACTTTTTAAACCAAATTGTGACAGGTGATGAAACTTGGGTGTGTCATTTCACAACAGAATCGAAACAACAATCGATGGAGTGGAGACACTCATTCTCCGAAAAAACAAAAGTTCAAAGTGACAATGTCATCACAAAAAATAATGTGCACTGTCTTCTGGGATAGAAAAGGCATTTTGCTTATTGAATTTCTTCCCAGAGGTGAAACCATTAATGTGGCATGATAGCTCGGCCCCATACTGCCGGTGTCACTCAATCGTTAATTCGACAGTTTCATTGGGAGCAGTTCGATCACCCACCGTACCGCCCGGACTTGGCGCCGTCCGACTATCACTTGTTTCTGCACATGAAGCGCGAGCTTGGTGGCAAGCGCTTTGGATCTGATGATGATACGAAAATTGCTGTGGAGTCGTGGTTATCGAAACTGGTGGGAAATTTCTTTGATGATGGTATACAAAAACTGGTCACCCGCTATGACAAGTGTTTGAGCATTGGCGGAAAAATAGTTTAAGACATGTATTTTCATGTAAAAATAAAATTGGATTTGAAAAATTTTTTTTACTATTTTTTTTTTTTTTTTTCAAAACGGTATTTAGTTTCCAAAATACGCCTTGTATCTACAAATACAAAACGGATATTTTGGATTAAATAGTGTTAAAATAGTTCTCAAAATGAAAGCACCTTTTAAACTTTAGAAGGCTGTCTGACATCCAGTTGTCCATTTATATGGAGTATCTTTTTTCAGTAAATTTGTTACAGGGACTCTAATTTTTGCATAATTTGGAATATATTAATGCTTTCAAGAAATCTTTGTAATTCTTTTACATCTTTTGGAGGCTGTAATTTTTTAATAACTTCAGTATTCTCTTTACTGGGTTGATATTTTCCTGTTTGAACTTATATCCTATAAAATTTATTTTTTCTTTAGCGAAATTGCACTTTGAGTGTTTTAATTTGATATTTTCTTTTTCGCATATATCAAATAATAATTTAAAGGAGACTGAATTTGATATTTATTTTAAATAATTTGCCCAGATGTGTTTGGAAAACAGCTGGGGAATTTGTTTTGTTGAATTCATAAAGACCAAAATTGGTTGTAAATACTAATTTTTCTGTATCTTTTTCATTAATTTTATATGCCAATAACCAGATGTTAAATATAAGGCATAAACACTTTTGTATTTATTTATTAATTGGTACAAGTCTGGAATCTATTTTTGTAATGTTGTTAAGTTTCCTATCATCAATACATAATGTAGTTTTTGCATGTTCATCTCTCTTACAGGCTAAAGTTACAGTGGCAGCATAGGTGCTAGATGATGGTTTTGTAATACCTATTAAGCCACCGAAAGCAGTTACAGTTACGACTAAGATCAAAGGTTTGCTCGCAGTTAAAAGTATTACTTCCGAGAATGAAAAAATTGTAAAATAATGCTTTTAAATGTTTTCTACTATTTTACAGGCATTTAAATGGCAGTATATATTTACTGTTATGAAACATAATTACAAAAGAGATGTTAAGTATAAAATATATAGTTGAAGTTTACCAAAAAGAATTTAAATAAAGGAATTTTAACGATGAGTATATTGTTGGAATATCACACCCGAAAATTTTCGCGATTACACTTCGTACAAGCGGCTGAGCGGTAAAATCGCTGAACACTGGTAGTTCGGTCCAACTTTCTAATCCCGGCGAGTGGGCTGGCTGCATCATGTGTGTTTTCGTGGTTTTCCGCATGCAGTATCTTCTGCATGCATACGTTAATAAAGCAGGCACAGCAAATGTAAAATCGCTGTACACTGGTAGTTAGGTCCAACTTTCGAATACCATGAAGGCATCCATCCCCTGAAGTAATGGGCTTCAGCCCGCTCAGCTGGCGGGCTTGCCCGCTAGTCATATTTACTTTTTGCAATTATAAGCATTTAAGAATTCTTTTCAATTGGTCATTTTATAAGAATTTTCATACTTATTGTTTTCAACATTATTAAAACAGTTCTTTTCAATCTTAATATTTTCACATAAATATAAGAAATTATACTTAAAAGGTTTATTTAGACATAATCTTTGCTTATATTTCTCTTAAATTCATATACCTCATAATTAGTAAAATTTGATTGCAATTAAATAAAGAAGCACAAGATGAAGACAAATAGTAAATAATTTAAATCAGAATTTGCAACATAAAATATGATGTAATTTACTCACTCTTCCAAATTTGCCTATTATAGTGGCAGGAAGACTCTTAGATAAAAATAACAGCTTTATTGAAGTTTCTGTTTCCACAGTTTCAAAATTATTACTACTTATTTTCAGAAATTATATTAACCTGGCCAGGTAATTCAGAACAGCAAGAAAGTTATTATTTCCTACATCAAAATTAATTGAAAATTTTGTCAATTTTCAAGAAAAGTTTAATTTTGATAGAAAGGAAATGAATCCTTGAATACTGTGAATTTGGATATCCAGTGGTGGAGCTCCAGACCAGATTTTGACGCAAATAAGATCTAAGGTACAATGGTCTTGGAGTATTATATCTTGGATAATTAGAAATAAGAGTTTTGCCTAGAAACAGTAAATCTGGGCATATTACTGGTGCTTTCCGGTTCTTGAGATAAACTTGAAGTTGGAAAAAATTATCTTGCAAGGGAAATCAAATTTTGAAGCAAACTTATATTTTGGACAGATAGTTACATATAACTTTGTCAAACTTTGGGGTAAAACTCATCAGTTAAATGTGATACGGAACCTAAATTTAGTTTTGATGGAAATACTTATGTCTTTAAATTTATTGTAGGTAATTGAATCAAAGCCATAAAATGTAATATTTTCTGAACTAGGAAAGTAAATTCAAAATTTTTCTTTTAATACATTCTGTTTGAGTAACACCAGCTACAACTCAACTCTATTTAAGTTTTATGTTTTGAAAAATAAGCTCTATCGTTTTTGTAAATAAACTGCTTATAAATTTTGTACATATCTGCAATTAAAGTGTTTTTCCATATTAAATCCATAGTTATCTTTGAATCTTTAAAAATTCTGGCATCCATGCAACAGAACTATGGCTAATTTCAAATGGGAAAGAACACAACTATGGTGATATTTTATATGAAAAACAACTATGGCTATGGAAAGAACACAACTATGGCTAAATATGAAAGAAGTGGAAACTGTTCTAAAACATGAAGCAGTACGTAAGATTGATTTGATACCTGTATTTAACATTTTTAATCACAAAACTGACAGATTATTTCAATTAGATGAAAAAATTAAAAGTAATGTGGCTAGAAATGGAAAACTTTAATGAAGATGAATTTTCTAAGGATATGAATTTAATGGAGAGCTATCGAAATCAGTAGGTTGCTATGAAAACAAAAGTTGATTTAATGTTATCAACCAGTTGTAAATGAAACTAAGAGAAATTTCCATCTTCTTAAGTTAGAATTTAAATGTTTTGACAGTAATATTAAAAACTGTCTAAGATTCTGGGGTGCTACTTTGGTAGACGGTTGCACGGATTTTGGCAAGTTTTGGCCAAAATGGCAATTTTTCTTTTGGCGAGTAATACGACTTATGTTAAACCCATTGCTGGATAAGTTATTTATGGTAACCGATACTTTGTTGACATTTTATTTAAAAAATAATGTGTGTTATTATGCATAAATTCCGTGTTTTAAATATTATTTATGGCTTCAGCTCTCTGATTGGATGTAATCAGCTCTCTGATTGGTTATAGAATATTTGTGCATTAATGAGCTGTAATCAGCTCCCTGATAGGTTGCTGAAAATTTGTGCATTACCGTGCCATTTTAAAATTTAATTCATATCTTCGAATTCCTTCAAAAATGTCTCCTTCAAAGATGAATGTTGTTTTTGATAAGTACCAAGAATTTTTGGTTTCAGAATCAAAAAATTGTCCTTTGAGACCTTATTTTCGCCAGCCTGGCTTTCCTAATCAAAGATTTATTTATAAATTCTTACAAGGATCAGATGAAATTTATTTTAAATTTTTGGAGGAAACGTCGCTAATTGTTTCTTCAATAAAGTGCGAAAATGTAGATCACAGATGAAGACCGTTAGAACAGCCGATTCTGAGACGGCCGTATATGATATTGTGGTCATGTTGGAAGAAATAACCGCTGTAACGGTAAGAAAATTATTAGACATTCCTCCTTTTTTAACGACAATAAACTAATTGCTGTCATTTTAGCTCTAGTGTACGAAGCGTTCTTATTTACTTATTTTAAAGTATTTAATTTAAGTAATATTTTAATTTTTTAAACGTTGGTATGATGGTTTTTAATTCAATATTCAATTTACGTAACATTTTAATCCAATTAAACGTTGGCGCAATGTTTTAATAGGGGTATTTTTATTCTATTTCTATGCTATATGAAAGTAATAATTTAACCTTTCTTTAGTAATTTATACTCATAGTAAATGTATTTATTCTATATAATATATATATATATTATATTATATATAACGTATTTTAAAGTATTTAAATTTAATAATATTCTAATTCTTTTAAATGTTGGATTATGTTTTTTATTTCGATATTCAATTTCAGTAATATTTTAATCTAATTAAACGTTGGTACAATGTTTTTATAGCAGTGTTTTTATTCTCTTCTTTGCTATATGAAAGTAATAATAACCTTACTTTAGTATTTTATACTCATAGTAAATGTATTTATTTACACTTGCCTGCCATCTTAAAAAACGACATTTTCAACAAAAAAATTAATCCATTATTTCTAACGATATTTATATTTTTCTTAAGTTTCTAATACTTTACTATGCATAAAAACAGTGTTTTTCAAGATGGCTGACGTTTGTAGAAATCGCGCCAACGTAAATCGCCAAAAATCCGTGCAACCGTCTACCAAAGTAGCACCGATTCTGGGGACAATTTAAAAAAATTCATGATGATGATAGCATTGCTGCAGATATTGCGAAAGGTGGTTCTAATTCTAAATGAAGTGAAATATTTCAACAATCTACAAAAATAATCATTTTATTTACAAAGCAACTTTCGTTGCATCGAAGGTTCACTGCTAACTACGTCGCAAACTAAAAACTAACATTCCTTTTCAGAAGCGAAGCGCCCTCTAACTGCGATACATAAATCATTTGGGGGATTTTTCCACACTCCCCACCTGATAATTTTTGCAAAAATTATCACTATTTCAGCATACAAATAATAAAATATAAGAAAGCAACTTACATATCAAATACATTCAACTGATGTAAATATAAACTGCAAAAGGAAATTCTATAAAATAAACAAATATAGTTAACTGCATCAACTCAAATGTTACTCAATACGTAAATATTAATTCAAATTACAAACAGTAAATTATTAGTAATAACTAAACTAATTATCTAAAATTAATGTTAGTGAATATGAAATACAAGAAGTAAAATTAAAAGGTTACAAAATTAGTTCATTTTCAGTCTGATAGTTCAAGGGGGTATATCAATTGTACAGGTCTCTTAAGGTCCCCTTTTTTAGTTTTTACCACACATGATCGTACAAGACCATCACGTCCTTTAAAGACTTGAATTACTCGACCTAAATCCCAGAGGATTTAGTTGTTACTTCAAGTAAAACTATATCACCAATTTTAAGATTTTTCTTGGCTTCTGGTGTACCGAAGAAGTGAGCATTTCTTAACTCAAGAAGATACTGATTTTTCCATTTTTTCCAGAACTGTTTTATAAGTGTTTTCTGATATTCCTTTCGTTTTATTAGACTCTTTCTTGTTGGAGAGCTATTCAGGATCTCAGCAAAGTTGCATGTATATTCATCCTTATGTCCGATGAATAGAAAATTAGCCGCCGCAAGCGGTTCAGGTTCATGTAAATCGTTGTAAACATAGGTCAAAAGACGTCTATTCACAATATTTTCAACCTCTGTCAACACAGTCATAAATTCTTTAAAATTCAGTTGAGCTCTGCCTAATATCTTTTTCAACGGTTCCTTTATGATTTTCATAAGGCGTTCATAAAAAGCTCCCCGCCATGGAGCAAGCTCGACGATAAAGTTTCAAGTCAAACCTTCATTTGCTAGAAAATTTTGAAAGTCTGTACCTTTAATTATGCTGTAAAAATACTGTAAATCTTTGGCAGCATATTTGAAAGTTTTCGCGTTATCTGAATAAAAGGTGCGAGAGTTTTCTCTTCTCGAAATGAAACGTATGAGAGCCAAAATGAATTTGTTTGCAGACATATTGGAAACGAACTCTAGACGTAACAGCGCACGTAAACAATACGATGTATGATTTCTGAATGTCATTTCCAGGCTTTATGTAAACTGGACCTGTGAAATCCACGCCTGTAACATAGAAAGGTTGAGTTTCAACAATTCGGTCTTTAGGTAACTGAGCCGTCATTTGTTTCGCTGGTTTTACTGCATATTTCCGACAAATTAAACAGTTCCCTAAGACTTTCTTTAGCAACTGACGGCCTTTAGGAATCCAAAATTTCTGTCTTAGTTTAACTAAAGTTGCTGCAACTCCAGGATGCAGAACGTTATTATGTTCCCTTTTTGCAATTAATTCAGTAAATTTGGAATCTTTAGGAAGAAGAACTGGATGCTTCACGTCAACTGTTTATTCGGTTTCTTCTAATCTTCCCTTAATTCGAAGAATTTTATTTTCATCAAGAAATGGTTCCAAGCTGAATGTATTAGAGCTTGGAGAAATTGACTTGTTAGACTGAAGAGCCTTAATTTCAGGTGTGAAGAAATCCATCTGGGCTTTACGAACACAAAAAATTTCAGTGTCCTGAATTTCAGAAGCACTTAATGTTCCACTATCAGGAGGCAGTTTTCTTTCCTTAGCAACTAAACGTCTAATCCATGCCACAATTCTGAGATATTTCAGCACATTACTGAATTTTATTATATCCAATAGTTGATCATCTCTTTTCACAACAATGTCATAAACAGATATCTTACTACGGCGTTCTAGTTGTTTATCGTTTACCACGTCAAACTTCGGTTGAAATGGCCAGTCTATAAGTTTGTTTTGTAACCATCCTGGTCCAAACCACCAAAGTGAGCAATTTCTTAAATTAGCAACAGTAGTTCCTCGTGATATGAGGTCGGAGAAGTTATTCTTTCCCACGGCAATAATGCCAATTATTGTTTTCAGTTAGTTTCTGAATTTCATAAACTCTGTTTTTGATGAAAGATTTAAATCTTTCGGGAGATCCATGAATTCAAAAATACGTTATTTGAGAATCAGTCCAGTGGAAGGGGATTACTTCGTATTTTAAAGATTTTGCTATTTTATCACTCAATCTAGCGGATAAAAGCGCACCCAAAAGCTCCAATCTAGGAAGTGTAAGGGATTTCAGAGGTGCAACTCTACTCTTGGAAGCAACAAAAACTGTTTGAAAAGTTCCATTGTTCAAAACTATTCTCAGATATACCACACATCCATAAGCTTTCAAACTAGCATCAGAAAAGCTATGGAGTTCTATTTGTTTCACATCTGCATCTAATATTCCTTCTAAATAGTAGCGGGGAATTCTGAGGTGGTTCAGTTCTTCAATTTCTTCGTACCAGGCTTTCCATTTATAACTAAGATCAGGTGGCAGTTCATCGTCCCAATCAATTTTGGCAGACCAGATTTCCTGAATCAGACACTTTATTCTTATAGTGAAAGGGCCATAAAATCCGACAGGATCAAAAATACGGCCTGCGGTTTGCAATAGAAAACGTTTTGAGTTGATTGACGAGGAAATGAAATTTGTCAAGTGCTGAGTGTCAAAATAAAAATTATCATTATCCGTATCCCAGTTAATTCCTAACACTTTGATCGGGACAACTTCAGGAGATTCTTGCATCGAAAATTCTTTGCGATGCCAAATATCTTTGAGTTCTTTGGAATTAGTATGCCACTTATGTAGTGACATGCTAGCTTCATTAAAAATGTTCACAATTTCTAAACTTGTTTTCAGGGCTTGTTCTAAATTTTGGTGACCACCAATAATGTCATCAACATACAGGTAATTGTTTAAGAGTTCTACTGTTTCAGGATATATTTCTGAATATTTTTTAAGGTGATGCTTAATAGTAGCAGCGAGAAGAAAGGGACTAGATTTTACTCCAAACAAAACTCTTGTAAATCTAAAGATTTTCAAACTCTCATTGTTATCATTAGGATCATCTTTCCAAAAGAATCGTGTAACGTCCCTGTCTTCTTCATTTAACTCTATCTGTAAGAATGCTTGTGTAATGTCCGCTGTAAAGGCTATCGAATTTTGTCTAAATTTTATCAATAAATCAAAAATATCAGGATATAGGTTCGGACCAGTGTATAAACAGTCATTTAGAGAGAGTGTTTTTGGTTTATGGGCTGAAGCATCATAAACTATTCTTAGTTTGCTTGTTGCTCTATCATTTCTGATGACTGCTCTATGAGGTAAATAAAATAGGGTTTTATCATTTTGATTGTCTTCTTGAACTGGTTCAATAATATGTTTTAACTCGTAATCCTTTAAAACCTCTGTGTATTGAACAAACAAAGAGTTATCAATTTTAAATTTGTTACTCAATTTCTTAAATCTTTCAAGTGCTATATCCCTATTATCTTCCATTAAATGTTTTGAATTCGGTTTCCAAGGTAATTTTACTTGGTATCTGCAGTTCTTATACCTGATATCAGATTCGAAAGATTTCATAATTTCTAAATCAACAGTTTTGTCGTTTTGAGTATCACTTTCCAAACCCAAGTTTTCTAGCTTCCAAAACTGTTGTAACTGATCTGATATCAAGTTTTCATTTACAATTACTTTCATAGTTAATAATTCACTATGATCATTATTTACTTTACCCTGCAAACACCACCCAAATAAAGATTCTGTGGCTACTACATTTCTTGAAATTCTTTTAATTTTACCAGTAATTATAGAATAGTAGAAATCTACCCCTATGAGAATATCAATTTTGTCACTTTTTCTACAACAATCTGCTAATTGTAGATTTTGTAAAATTTTATTTTTCTTAGCAAAGTTAAAATCTGGAGGAGAGATAACAGTATTGGATATATTTTCGGTTTCAAGAAGCTCAATATATATATTAAGATTAGGATCGTTTACATTTTCTAGTTTTGCTCTAACAACATTAAAGGTTTTTTCTAACGCACTTTTATCACCAAAGGAATAAACAGAAAGTGATTCTTTTCTAACAATCGGAAGTTCCATTTTAGTAGATACATCTTTGGTTATGAAAGATCTCATTGAGCCATTATCAAAAAGAATTCTGACATTTTCAGATTTATCATTATTTCGAATCAATGCAGAAGCCGTTTGTAATAATATTTTATTAGATCTATTTTCATCGGAATTATATGACGAAACAGCGGAAATAACGCTCGAATCCGACGTTTTCTTTTTAGGTTTTTCATTATCTTTTTTCTGATGGAATGAATAACAAATGGCTTTCAAGTGTTTATTAAAGCAGAAGGCACAGTTTATTTTTTGTTTACAATTTTGGATCCGGTGATACCGACCTAAACATAAAAAACACCGCGATTCACTTTTTAAGATCTCCTTTTTCTTTTCTATACTTAAAACTTCGCAATCCGCAGATTTATGATTTGTGTTCCCGCAGAACAGACACTGCGATTCGGATGACGCCGCAAATAACTCAACTGTAGACGGCTTGCTCGTTATGGCTGGAGAATGTTTATGTTTGAAGGGCAAATGCTTTTCCAATCGCGAATATTTTTCTCTAGAATTATAATTAACAGAAGCCGCGCGTTCTCTACTGAATACTTCGTTCCTCAAAAAGGCTAACAAACCTTTTAAATCCCAATTTTGGTCTTTAATTTTTCGGCTATAATCAAGAACGAATTCATTAGGAAGTAATTTCAAAATTAAAGGAGTTAAGAGATTTCCGTAGGTATGAGTCTATTTTTAATGCTTCAAGATTTCTTATCTGTACTTCGGCGTGATCTAAAAGTTTTCTTAATCCGTTTATATCATTAGGATTTCTAACAGGTGAAGTACTTAAGAGTTGTCCTAAATGCGAATTAATTAAGATGTTCGTTTGACCAAATCTGGAACGTAACAGTTCAAGAGCAGCTTCGTAATTATTTTCGGTGAGAGCGAAACCAGAAATAGCTTTGGCGGCTGAGCCACCAAGAAAGCTTTTTAAGTAAATTAATTTTTCTATTTTTGATAAATTCGGATTTTTATCAATCGCATTTTCGAACTGACCTATGAATTCTAACCAATCCGAAGAATCACCATAAAATTTAGAGATCGTTAATTTTGGAAGAGGAGTGAATTTGTTACTTTCGTTTTGGGATTCTGTAACGGTTTCATTAGAAATGTCTCTATTTGCATTGTCCGAATTTTTCAACTCTTCCAACTTTTTCTTTCCTCTAAACTGCCACACTTGAATTTTCTCTTCATATTCCAAAGCGGATGAGATTTCAAGTTCAAATTCGTCTTCTCCGACTTTTAATTCTCGTTCTATTTCAGCGTCTAAATTGCTCAAGGATTTTGATTTTTCGTTTAACTGGTCTAAAATTTCTTCCAATACATTTACATTTATACTACTATCATCTTTATTCAGTTCGGTTTCAATTTTCTTTAATATCTTGGACACTCCGGTCCTCAATACCTTTCGTTTCGATTTCAGTTTAGCAATAAGATCTTCCATATTATATAAAAATAGAAAATACAGGCTTACCTTGGCTGTCTTCGCATAAAATGATATCCAAAATTAAAAAACACAAACTTCTAAATTGGCCAAAGGTTCTCGGCACCGATGCACCATATTGTGAAAGGTGGTTCTAATTCTAAATGAAGTGAAATATTTCAACAATCTACAAAAATAATCATTTTATTTACAAAGCAACTTTCGTTGCATCGAAGGTTCACTGCTAACTACGTCGCAAACTAAAAACTAACATTACTTTTCAGAAGCGAAGCGCCCTCTAACTGCGATACATAAATCATTTGGGGGATTTTTCCACAGCAGATGAGGACAAATTTCAGTATCTTTTAGAAGCAATTGAAGAAGGTTCATTGGCCAGAGATTTAGTTGCAAGTTTTCCACCATTTGGCGAAAACTTATAATACTGCTGAAATCTCATTTTGCTAATGATGAACTCTTAATTCAAATTTTATGTTCGTGAACTTTTAAATCTAGTTTTAACGCAAGCAAAAAGTGGCGAAAATTTTACTTTGCAGGTTCTTTATGATAAATTGGAGACTCAGCTGCGAGCATTAGAGGTGTTAAGGGCAATATCTGAAAAATATGAAGCAATGTTATATCCTTTAGTAGAATCAGCTCTGCCAGAAGTTCTTATCAAGGAGTTGGAACGCAAACATAACCATGTAGAAAATAAAGACAAGATGAACCTGTTAGGAAACTTATAAGAATTTCTTCGTTTGCAAGTGGAAAGTGAGAACGGTTACAACTTGCTCGATCAGGGTTTGTGAATGATGAAGAATCTGAAAAATTTAATGTGAAAGAAAACATTTTCACTGCAGTTTGCATTGTATCTAATAAAAAGCAAGCTGAGCTGAGAAAAATGGCAAGCATTGAATATTTTGTAAAATCATTTCATAATACTTCAGAATAGTTTAAAGCTGCTGAGATGTCACTGGAGTCAAAAAGGGAAACACTGAAGAAAAGGGGGGCTTGTTTCATCTGTTTGAAACTAAGACACAATTCTAAGATCTGCAAAGCTTATTTGAAGTGTATTATATGCAAGAAAAAACATCATAGCATTATGCATTCAAATATAAATCAACCAAAACAAGACAAACAATCTGAATCGGATGCACAGGTTCTTTTGTAACCAAAAAATTTGCCAACATTATTGTTAACTGTATTTGTGAAAAATCATCAATGATTACAGGTCCGGAAACGTTCGCGGATTATTTGATACTGGTACTCAGAAATCTTTCATAAGTAAACATATTGTGGAGAAACTAGGATTGAAACGTGTAGATCAAGAAATGATGAGTCATGGACTTTTTGGTAGCAGTGAAACTGAACTTTTTGGTAGCAGTGAAACTGAACAATGTCTACAATATTACATTACAAAACTTGTGTTCAAATTTCAAGGACACTATTTCAATTTTGGAAGAAAAGAAGATATGTGGTGCAATTACACGTGGAGAGGATCCTGATATTTATCAAATTTTGAAAAAGAAAAATATACGTTCAAGTGATACAAGAGAATATGTGCCTGCAATAGGTTTAGTAATAGAAGCAGATTATCTTGGCACATTATTGACTGGAAAAATGAGCCCATTCATAATAATTTGGCAGCTATTAAAACAAAACTTGGATGGATGCTTCAAGGTAAACAAAGAAACTACTCAAAATCTATGGAGAGTATAGTACATGCTACTAATTTAGATCTGACGAAATATTGGAGCCTAGATACCATCGGTATAAGATGTCTTGCAGAAGTACAGTCAAGGCAGGTACCGATGAAGAAACAGTAGATTTTTTTTTCCGTAAAACTATTAAAAGAAACAAAAATGAAGTATGTTTGACATGGAAAATTGGATGTCCATAATTAGAAACGAATAAAGAATTAGCCACTATACGGTTAATGTCAACTACCAAAAATCTCATTAGATCTGGACATTTAAGAGAATACAATGATGTGTTTAATGGGTTCGGAATGGAATTATTGAAATTGTAGATAAAGATGAGACAAAGGAACACTATTTACCACATCATGCTGTTATAAAAACTGATGTAACAACAACAAAAATTCGCCTAGTTTTTGATGCGTTGACAAAAGATTCCAAAGGAAATTCCTTGAATAATTGTTTAGAAAATGGGCCAAATTTATTAGATTTGGTACTCAAATTGATAATGCAGTTTACAAAAAAAGCAAATGGCATGACATAAGAGATCAAAAAAGCATTTTTACAAATCAGTTTGAATCCAAAAGTTAGGTAATATTTTAAATTTTAGTGATGAAAGGTGTTATCGAGATGAGAAAAAATAATCATTCTCTGACATTGTAAAGTGTTATTTGGTGCTTCTCCTAGTCCATTTTTACTAAAAGCAACTATAGCTTACCATCTAGAGAATGCTTTAGAAAAAAGGAAGCAAACAGCTTGTCGACTCAAAGAATCTTTTTATGTGGACAACTGTATTACGAGTTTAGAAACTAAAGAAGAGATAGAAAAATTTATTTATGAACCTAAGCAGCACAATTCGAACTACGAGGCTGGGTTACCTTTGGAAAAATTGTAGAAGAGACACATGACAGATTCATTTCAATTCTAAGTCTGTCTTGGGACACTGAAACGGATGAACTTATGAACTTTTCTGTGGCAGTATGGTTGAAATTCCAGAAAAAGGTCTTACTAAAAGAGTTGTGTTATCGGCTGCCCAAAGATTATTTGCCCCTACTGGGATAACATGTCATGTCCATATTGATACCTAAAGTATTGCTTCAAAACATTTTGAAAAGGTAAATTAATTGGGACAATGTACTGCCAATAGATATATCAAATAGATTTCTAGCCTGGGTCAAGGCACTATCTTTATTGAAAGAGTGTCAGATTCTATGAAGACTCGTCTCAGGTCCATTTGAAAACTGCCGAATAAATCTACACTGTTTCTGTGATGCCAGTGAAGTTTCCTATGCTGCCTGTATTTTCTTACATTCTGAGTTTAATGAGAAGATTTCTGTCAAGTTAGTAACGAGTAAGTCAAGAGTGGCACCTACCAAAGAGATTACAACTCCTAGATTAGAATTCTTGGGAACTTTGATCTTATCAAGATTATATGGTCAAGTAGTATGCCAACTTGAATTGAAAGACAATATAGTGTATTTTTGGACTGATTCAACTGTTGCTTGGATAAAAAAAGAGAGAGTTCTTGGAATACCTTTGTAGGAAACAGAGTCACAGAAATAAGAAAGAATACCAACCCAAATGACTGGCATTTTGTGCCAGGGCATATGAACCCTGCAAATTTGCCTTCAAGAGGTTGTGATGCTAAGAATTTATTGAAAAGCAAATGGTGGAAAGGTCCAAAATGGTTAAGTCATTGATGAAACTTTGACTGGATTGGAAGATAGAAAAACGATAGTCAATAATGTGGAGAATGGATCAGTTAACTTCACTGACAATTTACTTTATTTCTCGAAATATACGAAGATTCTTAGAATGCTTGCCTGAATACTTTGTTTCATTAAAAACTGCCAGTGAAAAGAAAAAATTAAAAAAACTGAGCTGACTTATGAAGAAGTTCAATAAGATAAAAGCTGTTTGATAATATTAATTTAGTAGGAAAATTTTGCCAGAAGAAAAATAAAAATCTTGAAAAGCATGCAAATAGTCAGAAATAAAAATGGTATTGTTCAACTTAGAGCAAAGCTTCTCTTGGGAGATAAAGAGGAAAATTTCAAGTGTCCCATATTGTTGCTCGGGAGTCATGAGATTATTCATCGACTGGTAAAGCAAAAGCATTGTGAACTACAACATGCAGGACTATGAACTCTGATTGCCAGTTTAAGAGAAGATTACTGGATTATTTCGATCAATAAATTAGCAAAACAAGTTAGCTCTAGTTGTATTTCATGTAAAAGATTCAAAGCCAAACCTACAGAACCACCTTTTGCACCTCTTCCTAGGGACAGAATAAAGGCTGCTGCAGTTTTCGAAGTTTCAGGGATTGAACTCACAGACCCTTTGTATTTAAGTTCTGGCAAAAAGACATCAGTTGTACTTTTTAGCTGTGCCATTTATTGGGCTGTCCATCTTGAATTAGTCAATTCCCTGTCAACATAAGTTTTTATTATGGCTTTAAGAATATTCTTTGCTCGAAGAGATAGAGTAAACATAATCTATACTGACAACTTCATTGGTTCAAACAATGCTCTAAAAAATTTACATTGGGAGGTCATGTCGTTTTCCACTATCAAGAAAATCAAATGGAGTTTTAACCCTCCAACAGCTGCCTTGTCGGGAAGATGGTAGAAACGCATAATCAGAATGTTGAAAGATGCTAAGAAGAATTGTGAGCAGAAAAAGTCTTGACTATTGAAGAGTTGGAAACTATTCTATGTGACTGCGAAGCTACAGTAAATTCTAGGCCATTTACATATATTGAAGACAATTCGAAAGGTCTGGCCATTAACTCCCGCATGTTTCTTACAAAGTATACCTAGCAGTGAAACAACTGATTAAGACGAAATAGACAGTAAAAGACTAAATATAAGATTGCATTTTGTACACAAATTAAGGCAGGATTTAAGAATGAGATTTCGGAATGAGTATTTAGCAATGTTGATTCATAAAGGTAAGAGCCGGGAAGAAGCTTTAAGAGTTGGGGCCTAGAAACCGATAGTGAGTGTATCAACTGGCCTTTAGGAATCATCACTGAAGTCTTTTCTGGTGCAGATGGGCACTCAAGAGTTGCCAGAGTGAGAATAGCTAATGGAGAGAAGTTGAGAGCATTCCAGAAACTTTATCCGTTAGAAATCAATAGTTTGGAAAAGTTACTATTCATTGCTCAAGATGCTCGAAAGGATCAAAGTGCCTCTCTGAAGATGAATCAATACCCTGCAGCTAATAATTCAGATTCCAGTGAAGATGATGATTCATCACCCAAAGCCCCAGATTTTGTCAGTACAGCTGGTCGATAAGCAAAAATTCCCAATGACTTGTTTTATAACTTTTGTTGCAATTTATAGTTATCCTACAAATTGCAAGGTGAGTGGGTGTTTGAGTGATACAAGCTACAACTCAATTCTCTTTAAGTTTTACATTTTGAAAAATAAGCTCTATCGTTTTTGTAAATATACTGCTTCTAATTTTTGTAAATATCTGCAATTAAACATGTTTTTTCATATTAAATCCATAGTTATCTTCAAATCTTTTAAAACATTCCAATTCAGTCTCAACACGTTTGCGGATATAAAATGACACACATTGAGATAGAGGGTCCATTTCATCTCCATTCCAAGTAAATCCAAAAGATAAATAACTTTCATTATATTTTTTATAAACAATTTTTCTTTTCTTTTCAACAATCTTAGTGCTAGTAGATTGTTCTGGATCCATCACCTGCGAATCATCACTTTTCCGTTTAGTCAGTCCTAGACATTTTTCCAAAAATCTAAGAGTGCTTTATTATTTCTTCACAAATATTTAAATACACAATATATTACAAATTTTTCAAAATGATGCTATTCTCAAATCTCGTAAAAGTAGGGAATACAAAGCAACAAGAAGACAAAATACCTGCTGTTAGAGACAGTAAATCGACGTATGAAAATCATTCTAATTGAAAATAGAGCAATATGAGCCCAGAAATGGTGGCTGGGTAAAGTGTTGACATGCTAATAAATCGATTAACTTTAAAAGAATTAATGAGATACTATTATCTTTTTATAGGAGCTTATTTCCTATTAAATGCAACATCCATTTCTATTATGTACTCATTTTAGAAACATTATGTAAGACACATTTTGCTATGTCTATGGCTCAAAGAATATTTGTAAAAATAAAAACAGATTATTTTGCTAAAGTATATGAGCAGTTATTGACCCTGAACAAAGCTCATATAGCAAAGATTTATAAGTTTTAGGGGAAAAAAAAACTTAAAATGAAAGTTGTCTTGAGAGGTTGATATTAGATGAAGAGGGGTGGCAGACCCTCAGACCCATCCCTCCTGGGTTCTCTTCCTCGAAATTGGGGGTTGGAACTGAACTAAATTGCACTGTCATCTATATGGTTCTCAAGGCTATTGCCAAATGCACTCCTTGCCACAAAGAATTTCATGGTAGGTGTAAACTTGCACTCCTTGCCACAAAGAATTTCATGGGCTTCGAATGATTATAGGTCAGACAAGTGAGCATTAGCAGCAACAAGAAAAATAATGAATTAAAAAATTATTATTCAATATGTCAAATTTTTTCTAAGTTTTATTTTATGACAACTGAATTAACTGTTCAGCATTACAGATATCTACAAATAAAATAATAATAATAAATGTAATAAAAATAAAATGTAATAATAATAAAATGTAAGTAACAAGACATTGCTTACCACTGGAGCCATATTTCTCTTATAAATTTATATCTTAAGCTGGTGATAAACATCTTTCCGGATCTGTCCCTAAATACTCTAATACTTCTTCATAAGTCGTAGGATGAGCAATTTTCATATTTTTGCTGATTTAAACACCCAAAAATAAAATAAATATAAACAGTGTTATTGACAGTAACACAGACACCACAGATAAACACAAAATCATACAGGAACTTATCTGGACGCACTTCTGAAAATAAATTTAAAAAAAAAAAAAAGCTTACTACACACATTAGTACTTTTTACAGGAAAAAAGCACTATGCTGAAAATTTATATTTCATAAAAAATGCAAAAGTTTCCAGCTATTTGGTATGAACAGACATATTTGACTATAAAAGTTTTTGCTATCATAAATGTAGAGATTACAGAAGACAGTGCATTAATAATTTTAAAGGGAAACCCTTTGTTTTATTTTTCTATGACATTTTTTTTTAATTCTGTGAAACGGGATTTAAGTATCATGTATTAAAATTAATAGTATTCTAATACCACAAATATTATTTCATATCTCAATACGTCAAGAAAATATAAGAAATAACTTTTAGTTTCAAGATAATAGAAAACATTAAGAGATTATATTTAATGTATTTAACACTTTAGACAATACATATCTTTTTAAAAAGCCATAAGAAGTAATAGAATAATAAACTGAGATCACAGTAATTAAACCAGAAATGCTTCTGGTGATTTAACTGTGTTCTCTTTGCAATGCTCATCCTTTATTTAGTTGCTATTAGAAGCAGTAAATGCAGCTAACTTGCCAAAACTTTTTGCTTTAATTAATCTGTACAGAATTTTTTTTGGGGGGGATTCTACAAATCTATTTATTGCAGATAGTTCTAGCACTCAGAAATAGTTTTATTTACTATTTAGGTGATTTTCATTGCTTTGTATACAAAGTACAATGTCTGATCTAGCTTACATATTTAATAAAGATACTAGTATATGCATGTTAGAGTATTTCTCAGATATTTGTTATCCAGTGGAATGGTACAAGACCATTTAGTTGTGTTAGTCAAATAGTTTTAAAAAAAATTTACCCTTCTTTTAACTTTTTTTCCTAAAATCTTATAATTTGGCACTTTAATAAATGAAACTACAGAATGAGAGGAAGGAGTTTAATTAAGTTTTCTTTCTGTACATTATGTAAAAATTATACTTGATTAGCTAGCTATTTTGTCAAATATTCACCAACATTTATATTTCTTAAAGTTACTCCTGAATTAAGGGGAGGGTCTTATTTTTGAGTAAATGTGGTATTATCTCATTGTGGTTATGGCAGAATATTACTTAAAAAATACTTTTATTCTTTGAGTCATTTGTTGGGGCTATTGCTAGCAAAATAATTTTACCATTTTTATTCTACACCAGAATAATTGTGGAAAACCTTTTTGTCTTTTATCTTAAATAACAAATAGAATGCTCACAGCATATCTTATTAGACTGCATGTCATCCAAAGTGCAACTCGTAAATTCATAAATGTTATGAAACTCATAAATGCTTGCTTAAAATGAAAGCATATACTATTAGCACTGAAATGCTAATAAATTCTTATAATTATTAATTGAAAAACTAGCCTAAATGCACATGCTTCTCATATTAGCCCTAGCAACAAATGCTTATCAGCATGCTTATTATTCATTTTAGTGTGTCATGTATCCATTAAGAGCTATATGCACTCTTAAAAACGTAAGTTTAATTACGATAAAGCGTGCAAGAGCTACTTATCTAAGGAAAGGGATGCGTTTGTGAAGGACTTCCTCCAGGAAACTGGCTCTTATTCATTTTACAGGTTGGAGAAAATTCCCATGCAGCAAACAGTTTGTTGGGATTCAAATTGAGGTTGAATTACCAGCATTCAGTTATCTTATCCACTTGGCCACAAATAGGCTTATTCTAAAATGTATATTTAATTTTTAAAACTTTCAATTACATAATAGTAAGGGATCTATCTGTATAATAACATAATTCTTCACTTGTGTCACATCATCAAAAGATTATTAAATATTATGTAATCAAGCATTAGATCTCTCTGAGGCACATGGTCTTGCTCTCATTATATTGGATTAGTGCAGACTGACTAAATTTGACAGACCGACTATAATTTTTTTTTTTTTTTTTTCAGAATTAACCCGCTTAAAATTTCAAGGGAAAGACACACTTACTCTACATTAATAGAAATCTCCTTCGTATATTTCTGTACTGTATTTTTATATTTAAGAAAAATACACACATACCTTTGTAAATTGCAGAAATTCTTTACATCAGCAATATAAGCCAAAAGGAAAAAAAAAAAAAAAAAAAAGCTATACATTTAAACCTTTTACGACCAAGGGCATATAAATATGTCTAGCAGCCCATCGCAAGCTATCGGCATAGACTATGGACACAAATGTGCATTCAGTGAAGGCTTTGGCTTTAGAAATTATTTCTATTGTGTATGTCCAACACTTGCACAAACCTCATACCTCATTTCTTGCTTAGCACACACGAGAAAAAATGAAATCTCGTTTATTTGGTCAGTCATTCCATGGTTGCATGCCGCTTATGCAAAGTGCTTTACCTCAGAGCAGGTAACAGTCAAAGGGTTGAATTTTCAAAGTTTAAGTGAGAAGTAGTCAAATAAATAATAAAAGAAAAGAGATGATAAAGATGGGATGCCAAAAGTAACACAATTTTGCAAATACTTTGTTTTGCGAAATATTTTTTTGCGTGCAGATATTACAAGAAACTGTTTAAATAGTGAGTTTAAAAATATTTGCAATACTTGGAAAATCCATAAAAATTACACAACCAAATACATTATTCTAAGAAAAAAAAATATATTTAACTTTTTATGTTATTTTGCGCCAAATATTTTTCATGAATGCATTAATTTTCAAATAAGTTAATAGAATTAGTAACGGTAATTTAAAAAAATTGTTGCCTTCAGCCGGATTTGTCTTTCATTGCCAATGATGCTTGGTTATTAAAGAAAAAGAGAGGAGTCTTAATTAATATTTTAAACATTAGCCAAGATGTCTTCTAAATTTTTTCAGAAATTCATGATAAAAATAATTATTTTATAGTCCTCTATAATTATACATGATTTAGAGAAAATTGATGAACTCAAGATCATTACGTAACACAATAATGTGGTATATTATTGCACTATGTACTATAATGTGGTATGTTATTGTACTGTGACTGAACACTGATCACAAACTATCTATCTGTTTAATTCTTTAAAATTTTTCTGTTAAAATACAGTGCAGGAAGTACCTCAGATTTGGTTGTTAGATAATGAATTTAATCTGGTAATCCTACTTTTTTCATTGTCATGTAATGATTTTATCTTGGCAATTGTAACTACAGTTAATGGGATTGCACGATGTTTCTCTCTCTGTCACGTGTTATTTGCTTTTCAAATGCTATTTGTTTATTTTGAAACTCTATTTTTAAACATTGAAAATCTGATTCCTATTTCAATTTCAAGACATTGGCGTGGCCATTGTAGAAAATAATGATTTAGGTTTTTTTTAAAAAAATTGTTTTGAAATGAAAGGAGAAAATATCTACGTTAAAGTGGTGCATGGAAATGAGTTCAGTTGTGAAGGAGGTTGAATGCTCTGTGTTAACTGTAAGGTATGTATTTCATATTTTCATGTATCATATACAATCAAAAGTCTTTAATCCGGACTCGTCGGGACTTCGGCGATTCCGGATTATAGATCATCAGTTTAAATCTGGTAAGATGGCATGCAGAAATTATAAAATTAAAAATATGAAACCATAATTTATAAAATAATGAGCAATTATGATCTAAAGGGTATCAAAATTTACAAAAAGAAGCTTAATATTTATTTGTTTACTTTATTAAACATTTCTTTCAACGCGCGCGTGCGTACCTTACGCATAACCGAAATTAGAAAATTGCAACTAGAAAACTATTTGATTTGTATTCGTGATATTTATAATGACGAGGAATTTGATTTAAATCATATCAAAGACGGAGTACATCGAAATTAAATACTACATTTAGTAAGGAATTATAAGCCAAATAAAATAAAAACATCTGCCCTGAAGATAACGATAGTGCTGACAGATCAACTTCCAGTTCATTGCGCCCCCCCCCACGTGGAGCAGCGTGAAATTGATAAACAGATTTTGGAACGGTTAGATAAACAAAGGATATACCTTTATCCATTTTTTGTAGCAATTCGTTTTTTGTTTGATGGACATCGAAACATACTTTCGTTTTCTAGATCCTTTGGGAGCTCCAGCATCGGAAATTCTATTTGACATAATCTAAAGTTCAAGCTTACTTTATAAAATTGCTCTTACAGTCTGCAAAAAATAATAAGTCGGATCCAATTCGAAGATTAAGGAACAACGCAATCATGAACATTAACTGAAATAGATAATTAGACAATTTTAGCTTATACCGTCTGTTATACATTAAACGCGCACGCGAAAACGTATTCTGTGCTTGCGCAGACGCATATGCGCAGTCATAAATGTCTTGCGCGCATGCGTAAAACGCCTATGAGCATGCATCAACGCGGCGCATGCGCAGAAAGATTTTAGCTTTGATGTCTGGATTATAAATCATTACGGATTATGGGTATCCGAATTAACGACTTTTGACTGTATAAAGGCTGTTTGCACATTTCTAGATGATTTTTATTGTAATTACAAAAAAAAATTTACCTAAAATTTTTGTCTTTCAAATTTTTTATTTGATATACCTTATTCTTCACTATCTTTATACACCTTAATTTCCACGACAATACATCCTTTTGTAGTATTGGAAGAGGTATAAAATTGCTCTCAAACAGCTTTCCAAAGCTTATGGAGGTCGTATGTTGATGATTAGCAAACCCACTTTTTAAAAGTCCAAAATGCACAAAAATACATTGGTGATAGATCAGATTTAGGGGTGCCCTGATACCTATTTCATGTTCCATTTTTTCCCTAGGAAATTAACAGTAGATTTCGATGTGTCACTGCTTGCTTTGTCTTGAAACAGTTCTACTGACTAACCACAGTGTGAGTAAAAAGAAGGTATTTCATATTTGATATTTGGGTATAAAATATGTTTTTGATATTACGTGGAGTTGATCATAATATTTTTCTCCACTCTTTATTTTTAATTTTCCGTTACATGAAAAACCAGTAACAATCATGAATGTTTTCTTTATAATAATGCCTAAAAACTTTCTTTACATTCCTTAAACCACGAAGATTTTTTTCTTGAAGAAAGACAATGCACATTATGTTTTTACACTTTCTTAAGATTCAAATCAGCATGAATCACTTTATTTATAGTTGACTCTGAGCATTTTAATGATTTTGCAACTATCCTTTCATTTGGCAGATTCTTTTAAAATAAAAAATTTTACTTTTGCAACATTCTGTTTTTTCTTTGGATATGTATTTGGAACACTTTTTCCACTTGAAACTAAATTTTGATATTTTTTCCCTTTGTTATTGACAACAGTACTTATTGAAGCTATAGATATCTAAAAACTATGGCTTTTACAACCTTTTTTAATAATTAGATATGTATAATTTTCTTTTGAAAGAACACAAACTTAGCCTTCCATAGATTGCTTTTCTTAGGTGAAACTTTGCATTAAAACAAAACTGTCAAGTAGCAGACAATAATTTATACTTTCAAAAATATAGTTGCAGTTAAAAACAAAATTCAAAGCAGATTTTTTTTTTTTTTTAAACATCAAAACAAAATCAACTTAAATGTGTGTGAACAGCCTCTGTAATCCTTATTTCATAATTTAGAATCATAGTTGGTTTGCAAAGCCAAGTTTGTCCAATTCTCAGAATTTTTTTTTTTTTTTTTTACAGAGAAAACTGATCACTGTGTACATGAGGAGTAAAAAAACAGTAATGTATCATATAATACACTGGTGTGCAAAAATTAAGGACAAGACGGTTTTTTGAATATAACTTTGTACAAAAGCTTTCCAAATCAACACATTTAATACCGTAAGATCCCCAATACGTAAGGACATGAGTAATGTAAGCAACACTTACTAAAAGAGAAATAAGAGGGATAAAAAGAAGCTTTATTGAAAAAGTAGCATGGAGAGCAATGCGACTGAAGGCCGAAACATCCCTGTGATGGGTGTCCAGCGGTCTTTAATAGGGGATATGATCTCCCCTGACTGCTAGGCAGGTTTCACAGTGTCTGCCCATGCTGAGAATGAGGGTGTCAATGAGTTGTTGAGGCATTGCTGCCCATTCGTCTTGCAGTGCCAATCGAAGCTCCGGAATCGTTACTAGTGGTAAGGTACGAGCTGCCAAGCGTCTGCCTAGGAAATCCCATACATGCTCGATGGGATTGAGATCCAGAGATCGTGCCGGCCAATCCATATGTTCAATATCCTCACTCTCTAAGAGCTGTTTGGCAGCTACTGTGCGATGACATGGTGCATTGTCGTCCATGAAAAGGAACTGCGAACCCATAGCGCCTCTAAAAAGATGCACATATGGAAGAAGAATCTCGTTACAATAGCGGGTCCCGTTGACTGAACCTGCGTCGAAGATGTGAAGGTCTGTACGACTACCAAGCATGGTGCCTCCCCAAACGAGAACACCGCCACCCCCATACCTGTCCCTTTCAATGATGTTCGAGGGATGATTGCGGCTTCCCCGCTCTCTCCAGATCAGTATGCGATGAGAATCGCTACTCAGACTGAATGTGCTCTCATCTGTAAAGAGTACTCGTCCCCATTCATAGTCTCTCCAATTCCGGTGTTCCCGGCACCACAGAGAACGCCTTCTCGGATGGGCAGGCGTTAGAGGTACACACTGAACAGGGCGTCGTGCAAACAGACAACCACTGTGCAGTCTTCTGGCCACGGTAAAATGTGATATCGGCCGTCCAGTCGCCTGTGTCGTGTGTCTAGCGATTTCTCCCGCCTGTTTCTTCTGGCCTGTAAGGCAATATACCGGTCATCTGCGGGTGTGGTTCCTCGTGGACGACCACTACTAAACCCCCGGATAGCTGTTCCTGTAGTTTGAAATTGTCTCCAAAGTCGTGAAACGATGCTGTGAGCAATTCCGAACTCTGCAGCCACACTTGTCACACTGCGGCCTTCCTCCAACTTCCCAATGATTCGACCTGGGGTAAAAGCATCCAGATGTCGTCTAACAGATTGATTATTCACCATTTCTCGCTGAGGCAGCAACTCGGTGTGATTTTAACTGCTATACGGCGTGCAATCTCTTTGCCAGAAATACTGATCTTACACCGACAACATGCTTTATACTACTCAGACACTCCCCCACTACGTCTACCTGCATATCTGCGATGTGCTACCGTACATCACCTTACTTAATCTCCTGATTGGTCTTTCTGTCCACTCTGCCTCTTCGTTCAGCTGATATGCTAATTTTTCGACTTTCCTTAATTTTTGCACACCAGTGTATGTATACTGTTTAATGTACATAAACGTTATTTAAGAATTGAGATATATATTTTAAATTCCTAAAGTGTATTTTCTTTTGATACGTTGATAATGTTTGCCAACCTGCAATAAATATTGATAGTCTGGTAATCCTCCTGAAAAAGTCACTCCTTTTATAAGTAACTTTTACTTTTTTACTGTGCATGTACAGATCATAGTGCTGGCATGCAGTTCTGTTATAAGCTGGAAGAAACAAGTATATAGTCTGTACAGGACACTCCTGAAATTCATGGATGACTGCAACCCCATTTCAAACATCATTAATTTCAAATAACGCAAATATAGCTGAGAAATACTTTAACACATGTATACATACATATTTTCAAACTACTTAACTAGTGAAGCAAAAAATATAATTTTCATTTTATTGTATCAAAAATTAGTTTAAATTTTACAAAATTAATTCACTCAGTTGCCCATCTATTTGGTTTCTCAGCAATCAAATATATATATATATATATGTGTGTGTGTGTGTGTGTAAGAAAAGTAAAGAAGATTAAATTAGCAACGTAAATTTCTCTTCTCTATTCGAAAAACAGTAACCCCTCTCTGCACTGCCTAATTTCGAGAAAAATCTATGTCATATGACTCATACATAATTCTGGTGATGTAAATGGAACTAAAACTCTTAACAGCCAATAATAATTTTACTGAAATATTAACCATCCAATCAGAATGCTTTGAGAACCAAAACTAACTCAGTCTAACTTGAGATTTCATCCTGAACATTACCCATTTGTTTTCCACGCTTTGGCCTAGCTACACTGCTGTCTGTCTGCTCTGCTTTCTTGCAACAAAATTATCAAAGATGTAAGCCTTTCGGAACAGGCACATTTAATGTGCCAACTTGTGTGTAGCCGCAAAATGTTGCCGAAAATAAAACTGAAGATTTAATCTGCCTTCGCCTTTCCTGCTCTTGAAATTATTACACACACACACACATATATATATATATATATATGCTCAGCCTAACTTGCCTTTTTTGAGGGGCTATTTTCTGGGAACTACTACATTTATCTTTTTCTTTGCTAACAATTGAGAATTCAGTAAGAACAGCAAGATTTTCTGGTGTAGACAATGGCTTTTCACGAAACCCTTTAATACATTAGATTCAGTAAGAACATTAGATTACAAAAAATCCTTTTAAAACATCAGATTTTTATCATCCTTTAAAACATTAGATCCAGTAAAATATTTTGGTGTAGACAATGACTTTTCACAAAAGCCTTTAAATACTAGATTAGAATTTTCAGTATGCATATTACTGTTAGAAAGAAAAAAATTATTCATGAAATATAAAGAAGTTTGGTAACCTGATCAGTTATGTAATAAATTATCTCTAAAACTTTTACGAATAAGCATATGGTTTTGTAATGAAAATAAATAACATCTCAATCTGTGCAGCATCTAAGCTATTACTCTGTTGCTACACTTATTCTGACATAACGTCACTCATCTAATTCAATGAACATTCAGCGACAGGTTCACAGAACCAACTTAAAGCATATTTAATCAGTTTTTCAATATTTGGCGTTTCTGTTTGGCATCTTCTTTTAGTGCAAATAAATTTTACAATATCAGCTTTTCAGTTTCTGTTAAAAAATATATATATATATATATATATATATATAGACAAACTTAGTCAGATAAAATCTTTGACCTCTTACTGAACTTTATGTATTTACGTAGTTTAAAAGTTTTCAATTTCTTTCTCTGAAATATATATTTGGTTCTAAAACAGAATTTGAAAAAAATTTTGATTTTATAGTGTTACATATTACCAAGTTTGCATTTCAAAATCTGGAAATTCTGGATCTCAGAAAATAAAAAATTCAGAATTCTGGCTGTATCTGGATCACTCCATAATCACTCTTGTTCATTTCTTCAATGTCTTTCTTTCTTGTGAATTTTTGTCTTGAGATTTGTTGCTTTACAACTTAATTTTTTATGAAAAATAAAATTGGGAATGGGGATCAGATATATATGCTACAAAGCATGGAAATAATTTTAGATCTACTTAATGTCTGAACTATGATGAAAAAATTTATTACTAATTAATATTATTACTTCAGTTCTTATTATTTATGTAAAACCTTAAAGGAGGTTAAAAATTATTATATGTGGCACTGTCATAAATTCATTTACTAATGGCTGGTATTTATTATACTGAATAAATTTTAAGTAAGTGCATCATAAAACCTGAATTTGATTAATGAAAAACATGAATATGCTGTAATTGATTAAAAAGTATGAACATACAAATGAATGGCTGTGACTGCTTAGAGCCTTATCAAACTAGACAACATTTTAGGAAATACAGCAATCCTTTGCAAGTAAGCACTTGTTCTGAATTCAGTTCCTAGAACTGATTTCTACATGTAATGTTTAAAATGAAGGCTCAAAGCTGAGTTGCTCATAGCTCATCTTATTAGAAGAATGAAAATCAAAGAAAAAATTCCCAAAATGGTTTAAAAAGATCAAGTTAAGTTATTACTAAGAGCTTAAGCAGAGTCACTTGTAAAAAGTATGCAAGAGTTAAAATTTCTTGGAATGTAGTGCTAATAGTAAACAACAGGGGCGTAGCTAAAAGAGGGCAAGGGGGGCATCTGTCCCCGGGTGCAGAATTGAAGGGGTGCCAAACTGATGTTACGACATTTTAGAATTAAATGTTTTCCATCTTTGGCAAGCAGTAGGGGGCACAAAATCTTCAGTTGTCCCTGGGTGCTCAAAACCCTAGCTACAACTCTGGTAAACAATAAACCTATGCAATGGGATGTCAGCTGAAAATGGTTCTTTTGAATTAAATCACTCCAGTGGCAAATACAGTCACATTTTAATTTCTGGTGGAAAATGTTTAGAGATTGTCTTTAGGAAGATACTGAACATATCATTTCATTTGCAGCGTATCTTTTCCTGAGTAGAAACTCTTCGAAATAGGACTCTAGGTGGTGACGAGCTGTTCTACGGTGCATTTTATTTCACAGTTTAGCATTTATCCACATGTGTTCTATATTTTACGCATATGTGCCAGTTTCAAGATGGAAGAAATTATATTTAAGATTTAATTTGAAATGAAAATACCCAGATTGTTCAAGTTCTTCTGTTTTCTATTCCTTCCAACAGTCAGAAAAAATGGCCATTCCTTCTTTAATATTCTTTTTGTTTTTGTTCATTAGTGTAGTGGCACTATGATCGGAGACCATTACAAGAGATGTTTTGTGACAAGTGCCCTCCAAAACCCACTGTGGAGGCAATGTTTTTCCAGCATTATTTTTACATTGCCTGAATATGCTTTCATCGATCTTCACAATACATCTGATGCCACTGATTTTCTCCTTTTCTGCTGCCACCATTTCAAGAGTGCAGATCTCCCGGAGATAATTGTTCAAAACCACTACCTTTCATTGGCCATTCTTACTTGCTTCTTGCAGAAAACACCTATGCTAGTTTTTTACACCAGCAATATATGAAACATAAAGCTGTTGTGAATATTAATCAACTACTTTCGAGTCAGTTTCCTACATGCATTCTAATATTTTTTTGCCACGTACGGATGTTACACTTTCAAAAAATGCGATCTTCACTCATGTATAGCTTCATTAGGTGTGAAAGTTCACATTCTTGATTTTCCAGTAGCATGCCTAATGATGCAAATAGTTAACTGCCTCTGTTTCCTTTTGAGGTAAGCTCCATAGATCCATATAAATCAAAGGCAAGGTAAAAATTTTCTTTGACATAAATCCTAAATGAATAGATAACTATCTAACCAAGCTATGTGCAAACATGGAAATGCTCAGAATATCATAAATTGCCATAAACCATGAAATAATTGACGCTTAATTATTGGGGTGCAATTAACGGCAAAGAAACTTCAAAACTGGTAGGCTTCTTAGAGATGAGCTACTCTGAATTCAAGAAAAGTGCTCAAGAAAAATTGCTTAAAAAAGTGTAAATGCTGCCAGTTTGGAGAAAGTGAAAGTGCTTATGAATGCAACTAAATACTTGATCTCATTGAACATGAATGGACAGCCAATTATATTTAAATATAACATGTAATCAAGAAAACTGATTTTAATATTTTTAAATGCTAGACGATTGTGTTGAAAAACATTACTAAAAATGGTTAACAGCTAAAAAATTTCTCTAGTCTAATAACAGCAACTAGTGCTGTTGGCTTTTTCCATTTATCCTGTCATTTTATTCACAACCATCTTCTGCTTTTCATGAAAGTTAAACTGTCTGATTATCATCCTGATGAACAGACACTAATTCAACAGCAACTTCATGAACAATATTTGTTTGACTATCTTTACAATTCATACATATTGGTTTGTTCATATACAGTAAAAATAATCTTTTTATAAGAAACAAGGAACTTAGGAAAAAAAATCTACATACTCGATGGTAGCATTTTTACATATATGTGGTACTTCGAAGTGCGTGTAACTGTCACAATATGTATACTTGCAAATATGTCAAGAACACGGAAATTCTACTATATGTTGTAACTGATTTTGTGGACAATCAGAACTACCAAGGTTTATATTTAGTTGCCAAGAATTATACAAGGCAATGATAAATTATCATACTTTGCTTTTATCAAGGTGATATTCAGAAGTGTATGTATGTATGTTCCAGATACAAAAATGTATGTACACTGAGCGAAAAAAAAGGGGGGGGACAGTTCTATATATCCCGCTCTACTCATTCGATTGACGAAATTCAACTTGCAATTTTCATGTCTTGAAAGCGCGACTTTGGATATCTATTAGATTAATATATAGCATCGTTCTAATACAGTCAAAAGTCGTTAATCCGGACTCGTCGGGACTTCGGCGATTCTGGATTCTCGATTTTTCCGGATTATAGATCATCAGTTTAAATCTGGTAAGATGGCATGTAGAAATTATAAAATTAAAAATATGAAACCGTAATTTATGAAATAAAGAACAATTATGATCTAAAGGGTATCAAAATTTACAAAAAAAAAAAAAAAAAAAAAAAAAAAAGCTTAATATTTATTTATTTACTTTATTAAACATTTCTTTCAATGTAAGTTGTTTAAGTTGCTTCATTTTTTATGTGATAATACATTATCTTTAATTCTATTAAACAGACATAATTTCTTGTTCAGTTACAAAGTTCCGCTGTTCAAGTCCTATAATTGCTGTGTCTACCGACTAATTTGCCAATCGAAATTTTTTCGTTTTCAATAACCTCTGTTACTTTCTTCGCTATCAGAAGCGAATTATAATGACGAGGAATTTGATTTAAATCATATCAAAGACAGAGTACATCGAGATCAAATACTACACTTAGTAAGGAATTATAAACCAAATAAAATAAAAACATCTGCCTTGAAGAAAAGGATAGTGCTGACAGATCAACTTCCAATTAATTGCGTGCCGCCGCATTAAAGATAAACAAACGTTAAAGTTTAGATAAACAATAGATATGCCTTTATCCATTTCTTGCAGCAATTCCACTTTTTGTTTAATGAACTTCGAAACATACTTTCGCTTTGTAGATCCTTTACATATTAATAAATATATATCAGAAATTCTATTTGACATAATCGAAAATTTAAACTTACTTTTATAAAATTGCTCTAACAATCTGCAAAAAATAATAAGCTGGATCCAATTCGAAGATTAAGGAACAACGCAATCTGCAACATTAACTGAAATAGATAATTAGATAATTTTAGCTTAGCTTATACCGTCCGTTATACATTAAATGCACACTCAAAAATGTATTTTGCGCACGCACACAAGCATATTCGCAACCGTAAAGGTCTTACGCGCATGCGTCAATATGACGCATGCGCAGAAAGTTTGTAGCTTTGAGGTCCGGATTATAGATCATTCCGAATTATGGGTGTCTGAATTAACGACTCTTGGCTGTATTAGTTATTTTGATGCAAAATCAAACTTTTTCTGAAATAGCATGCCGATTGTTTGTGATATTTTAATTCTACGACTCAAATTATGCCAAACTACCAAGTTTTGTAAAAATCGCATGAGTAGTTTTTAAAAAATGAGCTCTCAAAATTTTAGCTCTTCAATGTTAATTCAGTTTGGTATATATTTATTAAACTTATTTGATTCTTCTTTTCACATTTTGAAATGTAGGTTGATTTCAAATAAAATTCACCCAGTTTTTATGATTTATTTTTAAATAATTTTTATACATTTTTCAAAAAAATTGTGAATTATAATTTATAAGAATCTTACCATCATCTTAAAGTAGACATATTTATGTAATTCTAAGCAATCCTGCAAAAAATTAGTTTTTTTAATTCAAAACTTCCAAAGAAGATATACGTGAATTTAGATATTGGCCAGTTTTGAAATTTGGCATATTTGTTGAAAGCGATAAAACATAAAAAGTGATTTAGACACTTTGCTAAAATTATTTGGAAGTAGAAACGATGTGCCTTTTTTCCCTCTCATGTACAATGTAAAAAGGTAGGAACGAGGTGCCTTTTTTTTTCTGCTCCATTATAACGGAAGGTTAAGGAAAATTGGTAGCCACATATTAAGAAGTTAAAAAAATTTCGCCAAGATAAATTTTTGAATTTGTAAATAAACTTTGCACCAAATTTTACAAAATTTAATATCTAGGCATAATTTGAGTCATAGAATTGAAATATGGAGAAAAATTGGTATGTTATTTCAGAAAAAGTCCGATTTTGTGTCAAAATACCTATGTTAGAACAATGCTATATATAAATCTAATATACAGTGCAAAGTCCGAAATCTGGACGTCCATTATACGCAATGATTTAAAACCTGGACCTCAATGCCACAAAAAAATTTTTTATTGATGCTTTATGCATGCACATTTGACTTTTTCTTCCAAAATAAAACGTGTGGAGATTTTCACTTAAAAATTCTGATTCTTAATTTCACTTAGGCACTAAATAAAATACCTCGTTATGGAAAAACAATCACGTAAGCATAAATTTATGAGATTAATAATTTGGCTCCATAGACTATCTACTTGGCATACATCTCAAACGGAAACATTCACCTATTTTATATCCCTGACGCCGACCTGGCAAGTCATTATTTATTATACAGTCAAAAGTCGTTAATCCGGATTCTTTGGGACTTCGGCGATTCTGGACTATCGATTTTTCCGGATTATAGATCATCAGTTTAAATCTGGTAAGATGGCATGCAGAAATTACAAAATTAAAAATATGAAACCGTAATTTATGAAAGAAAGAACAATTATGATCTAAAGGGTATCAAAATTTACAAAAAGAAAAAGCTTAACATTTATTTGTTTACTTTATTAAACATTTCTTTCAATGTAAGTTGCTTCGTTTTATGTGATAATACTTTCTCTTTAATT
The DNA here is from genome assembly GCF_044657685.1 of Stegodyphus dumicola. Classification (NCBI taxonomy): domain Eukaryota; kingdom Metazoa; phylum Arthropoda; class Arachnida; order Araneae; family Eresidae; genus Stegodyphus; species Stegodyphus dumicola. The sequence continues at coordinate 79,888,462 of NC_140768.1, read as the reverse complement.
CTATTAAACAGACATAATTTCTTGTTTGTGCTCATGTGACCAGTCCGGCCAAAAGAACCACGAAACCAACAAAACTTGGCAAAATGCCAATAAAAGCTGAATATTTCCTTTCATTTCCTCCAGGCTGAGTAAAACAAATCGTACTGACAAATTCTGCTTCGCCCAAGTTTTCTCGGGATAATAATTAACTGCAAAGTATATGAACCCAGGATAATCAGGCAAGCGGTTAAACAACTTACACTGAAAGAAATGTTTAATAAAGTAAAGAAATAAATATTAAGCTTTCTTTTCTAAATTTTGATACCCTTTAGATAATAATTGTTCTTTACTTCATAAATTTCGATTTCATATTTTTATTTGTATAATTTCTGCATGCCATCTTACCAGATTTAAATTGATGATCTACTATCTGGAAAAATCGCGATTCCGGTATCGCCGAAGTCCCGACCAGTCTGGATTTCAGACTTTGTACAGTATATCCTAACTCACACTTCGAAACACGAAAAATGCAATTTGAATTTTGTCAATTGGCCCAGTAAAACAGAAGATATAGAACTTTCCCTTTTCTTCCCCCGCAGTGTATGTATGAATGCACACGTGTTCTTGAATCTGATCTCGAAAACTGAAAAGTACCAAAAATTGTGAAGCAATTGAAAATGTGTAGAATAAGCAAAATATTTTAGTATTTGATAAATAAGTCAGAAATGTATGACAGTATTAACTTTAAAATGTTGAAAGAGTATTTTCTGTTATGAATTGTATATAACTAAAAAAGAAACTTATAATAACCAGTGAGAAACTAAAAGTTAAACGGTTAGAATATATTTAAAGGTGCCCCCTTGGATTATCGCTAAGTCGTTGCTTCATTTATGGTAACTTGAGTAGTCGAATGTTATAGAAACCCTATTATGACGTAATTAGTTGCATGATTTCGGTGAATTTGAAAGATCGGAAAGGATTTGTAATAGATTTGTGTGTTGGATGTTGGTTAGGAAGTCCGCTGGTTAATTAGTAGTCTACATGGTAAAATGACTGAATGTGACAAGATTAATTTGAAGTTTCTGTATGATTTGGAATGAAAGCATTAATTGACTGGTGTGTAAATGAAGGTTTACTTAGTAGCCATTATAAGTGCCTTGTTTGTATGAAGGAAAGCATATAGTCAAACAGATGATACCGGCACTACGGAGGATATTTTTGACTCTTACTTCTGTGAATTTATGTGGCGACGCCAGTATACAGATTCTAGTTTAGATACTTTTAGAAAGTTTTTGGATACTGTTAAGAAATTGTGTTTGACTGAAGACACAGAAATTTCTAAATAAGGTAAGTGGATATTTCCTTTGTGTAGTGCTAAAATGAATTTCCTTTTGTATGTTATTTCATTGTTTTGATTTAAAATGTAGTTTATTGAGATTATATACTTTTTATTTGGCTCTAGTATAGAATTGGCTGCTTCTTTGACTTCTTAAGTGAAAATAGATCTATGTGTACATGGACAAAGTCAAGGGATTGTGCAATGCCAAGTTTGTGCAATTCTTTGTATAGTGAACTTCTTATTTTGGCTTTGTGTAGCGGCCATTACACAAAGCCAAAATAACAAGTCAAAGAAGTGAACAAACTCGGTGTCCACGTACCGCCAAAAATCACCAATTTTTGCCAAGAAGCCTCTGTAAATTTATTTTTAGCAGTTAACTAAATGGTATTATGAAATTGGTAAAAGTATAGTTTAGGGTACCCCTTGGCGATTTTTGGCGGTACATGGATACCGATTTTGTGCAATTCTTTGACTCGTTATTTTGGCTTGCGAAGCGGTGATTTTTGCGCCACAAATCAACGCTACACAAAGCCAAAATAACAAGACAAACAATTGGACAAACTCGGTATCCATGTACACAGACTTATTTTCACTTAAAAAAAAAAAAAAAAAAAAAACACGAATTGCACAAAAATGGTATTGCGCACTCCTTCGACTTTATCCATGTACACGTCGACATATTTTCACTTTAAAAAAAAAAAAATCCCCGAATTGCACAAAAATGGCATTGCACACTCTTTTAACTTTATCCATGTACACGTCTACCTATTTTCACTCAAAAAAAAAAGAAAAAATTCCAGAATTGCACAAACTTGCATTGCGCACTCCCTTTACTTTGTCCGTGTACACATCGATATATTTTCACTTAAAAAGTCAATGGAGCACCAAAGTCTACAATATAGGCAAATAAAAAATGCATAATCTCAATAAAATACATTTAAAACTAAACAATAAAATAACGTAAAAAAAGGAAAAACATGTTATACATTCAAGCACTACCAAAAGCAAATATTCACTTACCATGATTTTCAAATTCACTTCGTACAACCAGAGCCACGTAAAAATCAAAATATCAATCATACTCAAATGACTTTTTTCAAACCAGGTACTCTTTCTGATCGAACGCTTCACATAGTGACCATCTGAACCTTTCTTCCTAAAAACTCAAATCCATCATTCTATCCATCTAAACGGTTTTAACACACACCACAAAAACGCTTACAAAATATCCCAGAATCATGCTCCCGATTACGTCACAATAGGGTTTCCATAACATTCAATTACTCAGGCTACCATAAATGAAACAACTACTTGGCGATAAATCAAACAACTTCGCCATAATACAAGGGGTACCTTAAAGTCTACTCTAATAAAGAAATTGTGCCATTGAAATGCAGGAAGTAGAAAGACAAAAATGCTGTTACAAAAAATAATAGTAAGCTTAACATGTTTTATATCACACATTTTCTCTCATCTTTCTTTGTTACGCTTTGGACTCATCCTTTCTTATTCAAGCTTCTGTTTTTGAAACATGTAGGTATGTTTAACTTTTCGTACTTCTCAGACCACAAGCCCATTATTCTTGCTCAGGCCTGACAGAAAACTCTTGATTCAGATCTCAAAATTTACTGTCACTGCCTAAAAATTATTTCTAGCACATGGACATTTCATTCTAAAGCTAAAGAACTATTAATACGGTGTACTGCAGTGGGTAATCATATTTTCTGATGACAGCGAATAATTCATGATCATAGATAGAATTAATCACCCTCACGAGAATATATGATTGCATACTTACTGCCGTACATAGTGTAACTGACAGAGTATACAAAAATGAATTACATCGAATTACTAACAAAAATTAATGCTTCTTGCCAAATCATAGTTGTATTTTCATTACCCTGCATTTAATACTGGATCATTCTGGGAGAAATATTGGGAGGAGAGACACAAAATAAATTTATAGGTTATACTGTCAACTCTCCTTTTCTGTATCATCTTTGTTTGTTTTGCTTACAGTTGCCATTGGAATTCGCCATTAAGGGTGGGGGGAACTACCATCCGGGACTGAATACGAATAGCCTTAAATATAACCATTTCTGCAAGTATATTAATGTATATTAAAGTTAATCTTTGCATGATCTAATAATGCAATATATATTTTTAATGAAGAACATTCATCATATTTTTTTTTACAAAAGGGAAACACAATCACTGAGCCCCTGAAAAGAATACCAATTTAACTGTAACTTTAATCGTTTAGTTCAAAATGTCGTTGGTGGTAAATTTAAAACAGTTGCGATCGTTATTTGTTTGAAAAGGTGGTATGTACTTTGTTTGTTGATACTGAGTATCTTTTTTCCTCAATACGAAAATTTGCAACTATTTACGGCGAATTTTATCGGCATTTTGCTGACAGATAAGTAAAATTGTGAACGTTTTAATAGTTTTTCCCTTTTTCTGTAGTCGCCATGAGTGCGAGACAAAAGTATGAAGAGGTTAAGCCAGTCATAATTGATTCAAAATCTAAAGTAACATATCGCCGTGGAAATTTCTTGGGTAAAGGAGGATTCGCAAGGTGTTATGAATTTAAAAACACTAAAACAGGGGAAATATTTGCTGGTAAAGTTGTTTCTAAAAGCATGTTGGTAAAGCCTCATCATAGAGACAAAATGTGTCAGGAGATTACGATTCATAAATCCCTTTCTCATTTATACATTGTATCTCTGCATAGTTATTTTGAAGATGAAAGTAATATGTATATTATATTGGAACTTTGCCGGAAGCGCTCCTTAATGGAAATGCATAAGAGAAGAAAAACGTTAACTGTCCCGGAAGTTCGTTATTTTATGCGACAAATAGTATTGGCATGTAAATATATGCACGAAAATAAAGTGATTCACAGAGATTTAAAGCTCGGTAATCTCTTTATTAACGACGAAATGGAAATTAAAGTTGGAGATTTTGGTCTTGCAACTCGCCTTACTTTTGATGGAGAGAGAAAGCAAACACTGTGTGGAACACCAAATTATATTGCTCCTGAAATCATAACTAAAAAGGGTCATAGTTTCGAAGTTGATATATGGTCTCTTGGTTGCATAATGTATACTTTGCTTGTAGGTTCACCTCCATTTGAAACACATACTCTCAAGAATACATACCATAAAATCAAGAAATGTGACTATTATCTACCAACTAAACTGGATCACAATGCTCGACAACTTATCCAGAAGCTACTACATCCAGATCCTGAAAAGCGCCCAAGTGCAGAGGAAATTCTGATGGATGCTTTTCTTACAACAGGTTACATTCCATCTAAATTGCCAACTTCTTGTCTTACAATGCAACCTAGATTCACTCATAATATGTCTATATTTGAAGAATCTATAATTGAAAGAAAACCTTTGAAAGATGCTGGAAATAAAGCAATGCCATCAATTCCTGAAAAACTTATTGCTGCTACTCTTAAATTAGGAATTAATCCTCCAGATGAGGTACCAGCATCTGCAAAGCCAAAATCTGACTACATCTATATGCCTGAAACTACAATGCCTAAAGATTACCACTTAAGTGATTTATGCCAGATGCTTGCATCTGTAGTGAAGTGTAACCCTGAAAAACTTTATACTGGTCAGCCAGAAGATGCTCAGGATCCATCTGCAGTACCGTTTCTGTGGATAAGCAAATGGGTTGATTATACTGACAAATATGGACTTGGTTACCAGTTAAGTGATAACAGCATAGGTGTATTTTTTAATGATGCCACTCATCTTGTACTCTTATCTAATGGGGAAAATATGCAGTATATTGATAGAAATGATGAGGAGCAGTTTTTTACTATTACAAAATATCCTGAAGATATGAATAAAAAAGTTACACTTTTGAATTATTTCAATGGTTACATGACTGAAAATTTGGTGAAAGCAGGTGAAAATGCAAGAGCTCATCAAGAAGAAGATGAGATGACTAATGTTCCTCATGTTCGAGCTTGGTTCAAAACAAAATCTGCTATTATTTTTCACCTGACAAATGGAACTTTTCAAGCAAATTTCTTCAAAGATCACACTAAGATAATATTGTGCCCTCTCATGCATGCAGTGTCTTTCATCGATGAAGAGAAAAACTTTACTGTCTACACTTTCAAACTGATTGAGAAGTTTGGTTGCTGTCCTCTTCTAGCTTCTCGTTTGCGTTATGCAAAAAATATGGTAGAGAAGTTGTACAAAGATTACCTAAGCCCTGAAACTGCAGCTAAAGAACTGCTTCCTTAATATATCGATTTAGTTTGGAAAAAAAATCTAGATTTTTAGGTATTTTTATGGTTTTTTTTTTTTATAATGAGACGGGAGATATTTTTAATGATTACCATTTTTAATGAGGTGTTTATGCTATTTCTTTATATGTTTTACTACCCTTATAGCTACTGTAATATTTCTAATTTTATTACACAGTATTTTTTAATTAAATCACTTCTTTATTTTTGTATATTCATAATACTTTCCCCAGTATCGCAGGATTTTGACAGAATATTAAAATTTTATCATATTTCATTTTTAACTAATATTTGCAAGCTAAAATGTATTGTCTTATGAGTATTTGTATATGAACATATTTATAATTAAAAATGTATTCGATTTTGTTTAGCTTACACTAAAAATGGGAGATAAAATTTATGTTAAAGACACAATTTTGATGTAAATTTTCTGTAAAACATATACAAATGTTTTTAGTGTGAATAACAGCAAATGTATTATTCAGACTGAAAAATTCAGTCCTATATTTTAATGTTTGAACCTCTTCTTTATTTAAAAAACAAATATGGTATAATTTTTATTACAAATATCTTATAATTTGTAATGAAAATGTTAAAATAATGGTTCAAAAAAGTAATCTACAATTTTTAATTCTAGTGTGTACCAATCCCTTTTCTGTGCAGGTAAAGAAATGATCCATTGAATATATATATATGTTTAGTAAAGATGCTAAAAAAATATTTAAAAAAAAAAAAACTGACCCTTTTTCAAAAGAAAAAGGTATGAGGGATGGATGGATATAACTATATTAGAATTGCTGGAAGTATTAAAATTATATTTTTAGTATTTTAAATATATTTTATTCTTCATTATAAGTACTCTATTCTTTGGAATGGCTGGAATATTTTGTTGAAAATATCTTTTCAGTGAATTAAGTTTAGTAATTCCTGTCTCTTACAGTAAACAGTTTTTCGAATTAATTTTATACTTCTTTATTAAAACGATCACCATGCTTAGTTGTTCAAACTGGCAAACTTTCATTGGCAAAATTTGCATAATGCAAATTTTAAATACTACCAAAGGATTATTTAAAGTGAAAATCTTTCAAAAAAATTTTTTTTAAGTATCATGGAATTAAAAATTTTAATCTGTAATATTTCCTTTTAGGTTCTTAATACAGTTCTAAAAATTTTAATTTTATGGACTTTTTAGAACTTTGAACTAATTTATTTTTTTGTTTATGGTATTCAAATTTTTTTCCCCAAGTTTTCATTTTGATAATATTTGCTAAAAGTTAAGGTCCCCATCAGTTTTCCCTATGTGTAACTTAAATACAAGGCCGTTTTACTCAGAAACTTCTCCACAAAGACATCTCTCCTGTTAGGCTAAGTCTTTGTGGCTTTCCCATTTTCAAGTAACCTAACTTAATACTACATATATAAAAACATTTACCAAATTCTGAATTAAAATGTTTTTAATTAACTAGAAAGTACCTTTGCAATATATGCAAAATAAAATTGTCATATTTGTAAAATAAATGTATACAAATTAATTTTCTGTAGCTGCCAACTGTCCCGGTTTTTAATTTAAATGGTTTCACAGTAATACAAAAATATTGAATTAGTAAAATTTAAATTAGGCAAATTGTATTCTTGCCACCTGTATTGATTTTCAGAATATTTTTTCGAATTAAACCATTTCATCTAAATTATACTTTTTTATTATATTTTTATTGATCTTAAGTTTCATTAGATCTGAATATCTTAATTTACTGCAGAATTCATAGATTTTTATATGAAGATTCAATCAATGTTTAATTAGTTAATATTTGTATTTAATTTTATTTTACTCCAGTATATTGTACATTAATAAGTTTATCCATGCAAATACTGTGTCCAAGAATTATTAGTTTTATTTTCATCCTATTTAAAAATATTTTGATAAATAATAGTTTCACTATTTGGGATTTTCTCAATAAAAGATTGTGTAAGAAAATTAAAAAAAAAAAATAAAATAGTCAAAGAAATAAAATTTATATGAAACTAATGGAAGGCTAATATATTTTATATCGGAATTGTATTACAAATAGTTCAATAGTTTGTATGCATTACAAAGTGACTTAAAATCAATTTAGAATTAATGTGAAAAGATGTGGTAAAAGTATATTTACGAGTACCCCTTTGGTGATTTTTGATGGTACATGGATACCAAGTTTGTGCGATTCTTTGACTTGTTATTTTGACTTGCGTAGCGGTGATTTTTGCACCAAAAATTGGCGCTGCACAAAGCCAAACTAACAAGACAAAGAATTGCACAAACTTGGCATTGCGCACTCCTTTTATACATGCTGACCTATTTTCACTTAAAAAACATCAAATTGCACAAACTAGGCATTGCACACTCCCTTCACTTTGTCCATGTACATATCGAACTATATTCACTTAAAAAACCAAAGGAGCAGCCAATAAAAAAATATATAATCTCAATAAACTACATTTTAAATCAAACAATGAAATAACATAAAGGAAATTCATTTTTGCACTACATAAAGGAAATATCCACTTACCTTATTTACGAGTTAACACATAAAAAGTTCCTAAAATTATCTGAACTAGAATATATATATACTGGTGTTGACACATAAATTCACAAAATAAGAGTAAAAAAATATCCTCCATAGCGCCATATTGTCTGGCCATACGCATTTCCTTCCTACAAACAGGACACTTAATAATTCCTACTAAGTAAACGTTCATTTACACACCAGTCAAGTAATGCTCTTTTGCCCTTTCTTTCCAAATCGTACAGAAATTTCAAATAACAACTTACCACATTCAGCCCTTATACAGGGTTTGTACGGTCCTTAAAAGTCCTTAAATTTTTTTAAATCGATTTTTGGTCCTTAAAAGTCCTTAATTTTGGCCAAAATCAGTAGAAGGTCCTTAATTTTAATCATCTGAAATTTCTCTCTGTTTTTACGACTGCCATTTTTGAGTGTGAATTAGAATTTTGGTGAAATATTTTTGGCAATTCACTGACATATATGGTTATCTTTTGAATGGGTTCATGGGTTATAATTTGTTTCTATTTCTAACATAAATGATGGGATACTCGAGTTTCTAAGCAAGAAGTGAAACATAAACATTTCAAAATTCATTTTTTTCTAATAAAGAGCTCTTAAACAATTTTTCGCTTTTGGGGTTGTGAATTCTTTTATTAAATGGTTAAAAATTTGACAAGTTGTCATCATTTTGGAGATTTTAAGATCAGTTTCTATAGAAAATTTTTAATTCCGAGATCTGAGAATTTTTCGGCGATTTTTTTAAAACATCATAACATTGATAAATTTCATTAAATAATGGTAATATATTAGAATTATATTTAAAAAATAACATTAAAATAAAACATTTTTATTTTTCGCTGTCATATTATAAAGTTTCATTTTGGCAACTTATTATACAATATTTTAAATCTGAAAAATAAACAAGGTATATAGCTATAAAGCATAATTTATGAAACAGCTCTTAGTAAAAGCAAAATTAGCTATGTAATTAATTAAAATGTCTTCTTTTTAATTTTTTCATAGTAAGCATTTTTCCCATGTAATTGTCTCAGATTATTCAAAATTCTCAGAATATGCATCAGTTTTCTCTATAAAATTAATTTTACACTTTTTCCTTCCTTTTTTTTTTTTTCAAAATATCTCTGGCTTTTTGCTGTTACAGAATTGGTTGGGATAATTTTTCTTTAGTATTTTTGACTTTGCAGCATGAAAAGTTTAGAAGGTTTTAAAGGCTAGATTTATAGATTCACGATTCTAGAAAATTTGATAAATATGTGACAAAATGAAAAATGTCTCCATGGTATCAACACATAATGGATGCATTTTACAGAAAGTTTGCGATGAATTTCTTACTTTTTGGAGAACGTCTGCAAGAACAATGGAAACATAATATTTGAATGTTTTACTCCTGATACTAGAATTTTTTTTCTTAACGTGTTTATCTTCTCTTTATTTTCTCTACTTTTCACTAGACAAAAGCATGGAAAATATCAAAAATGCTTCTAATCTTATAACTTGGGCAGGCATTACAGAAAGAGATTTTTTTATTAATAAAGAAATTGAAAACTTACAATTTAAAATATTCATCTAATGTGTCTAGATGCATCGTACACAGAGCTGGTGCTATGCATTTTCCCACCTGATGCAATCTCTATGTATCCTAAATTCTGCTGCCTAGTGCCTATCTAAATTCTGCTTCCAATGCCTGCTCTAAATTCTAAAAGTTTTGCCATTTCTAGATTTTGTTGTTTTGTGTGTCACTAAATTCTAAAAATTCTGCCACACCTGCTGTGTAACCGGCCTTTACCATATATATTTCATATTTCTTCTGAATGTTCATATTACTAAAAAATTAAATTCGCTGCTTTTTCTGTACTTTCTAAATGCATTTAGTGTTTTTAGAATAACAGAAATCCTTAATTAAATCCAAAAATTCTAAAATTAAAAGGAAACACGTTGTAGAAAGAAACCGGATACATAAAGAAAATTATTCTTCAAAGATATGTGCAGTTATTATTATGTAAATTACCTAATTGTTTATCATTTCAGCCTTTACTATAATTTCCCATTTTTGTTTCCTCATATGATAGAGTTACTGAGCCAGATTAAATTAAAATTAAAGTGTATTTGACCACTAGTCCACCATTTTAGTTTGAATTTGACTGTTCTTGTTTAATTACGTCGCCATGAGCTGTAGTTGACTTTGTTAGCATCAGAACATGCCTTTATGTTCTAAGTTTTTTATCTGATATTGTAGTTACTTTCAGATGCAGTGATAATTTGCTTCACGTCTATTGGGGGGGGGAGGCTATTTAACTTTTACCAGATCAAGTAAACTCTCATAGGTACATTGTGGAGAGGTTGACAAATTAGGAGATAAAGTACACAGAAACTAGCGAGAACATTGGTTTGCATATTGAGACAAATTTCTAATTATTGTCAGAAAAGATCGATAATTAAAGAGAAGAAAATCGATATAAACTAGCCAAAATGTTTGGGGCTTGTAGAGACATTAGGTATTTTTGAAAGCAGGAAAGATAAAAGAATTAACAATGCCTTCGCCGGGAATCGAACCGCGGACCTCTGGAATACCGCTACAAGTGTGCAAACCACTACACCACGAAGGGTCACCAAGAAGGTGGAAGAAATACCTTATATACTCCCCCTTTGAAATGGCAACTGGGGTTTTTAGGGAATCCAATCATCAAAACCTTTGTGTGGAGAACCCATCAAGTAGCCATCACCAATCAAATAACCATCAACACCATCAAGTAAAACTTATTCTTTGCATCTACTGAGACTTATATATAAAACAACTTTTCACCTCTGGGGCTTTAATGGCTTATTGGAACCTTAAAGTATATTAACTGGGTTACAGCCCCTTTAACTCTACATAAAGCTATGACATTAACTGCATTAAGCAGAGCTTGGCTAACTTCAACACTTGCCAACTGTGCCTACATCAGGCATTTCAGTTTTGTTTCAATCAGCAGGTCTCTCTATAGACAAGCAGCAGAGGGACAACATTGTCTTTTGTTATGAATCATGCTGATTATGATCTCACTTCTCATTTTAACGTATGTCGTTTGACATAAAATCTCCCTACTATTTGCTAAATCTCTAGACTGACTAAGTATGTGACAAAATTAGACATTTAAAAAAAAAAAAAAAAAAAGCATAAAGCTAGCTATTACTGAAATGTAAATGTCACTTATCTTCTTTTAAATATGTCCAACTATTATAAGTGTAAAATATTTAATGCTACTTGATAAACTGCATGAAATTTATTTTATTCTCAAACTTATTAATAATTATGTTAATTAATTCATGTTTAGTAATATGGCATACTACTTAGGGATCTATTTTATTTTTAGGACGGTATTATAAAAGTGAAATTCATGCATAGAATAATATTTTTAATTGAATTTATTCAATTTCCATTTGCTCATAGGTCCTTAATTTTTTTCATTAATGGTCCTTAAAAGTACTTAATTTCCGTGTGCAGAAATGTGTACGAACCCTGTTAATTCAAATATTTAAAGAAGTTTCCTATTTTAGGTGTATCCATTGCGCATACCGATTACTAATCTCTAGGCTTATTGACGCGTCCATATTTTAAAACACATTGCCCTATGTGTAGCGTGAATATAAGACCATTTTCCTTAGAAATCCCTCCACGCAAATATCTCTTTCGTTAGGAAGTGCTATAAAACATCAATTTGCAGGATTTTATTATTTATTAATCACCTGAAATAATTCAGACTATGACATTATTCGTAACAGGGAAGTGCTAGCCTAGGTACTACTCAGAACAGAACTAAGAGCACCAGTAGTAGAATAATATAAAGCCTAACTCACATGTTCGGGGAATTTCTTAGCTGCACTTCTACGATTTCAATTAATCTGAACTTGTGGCAATTCAGCAGCATCTAATCGACGCACTTTAGACAATTTAATGATGATGAATTCAGCGAAAAGTGTTACAGTATAGCAGAAAATTAATAAAAGTTCAGCTTGTCCGGATATCGGTACGTACTATTCCACAGATTGCGTAGTGCATTTTCATTTTTAAAGATAACTACTATATGGAACTGAAAACAAAATGTATGTGCAAATGGGGTATTAACATTATGAGTGCATTTCAAGTATATAGGTTAATGTTAATTTTTGTTTATACATATATATGTGCACATTAATTTAATTGTGTTAATGCATTTTTCTTTTTTTAAATTTCTCTTGCATTTCAAAAATTGTATTAGTATACATCTATTTTCTAAATTTAGATTAACAAATATTTTTTTAATATAATGAAGTGCCGATCCATCTCTGCTTATGGTTTGGCAGGTAGTAGATATACTCTGGAAAATAGCTGAAAATCATATGTGGTTCATACCCGTGATCAGGAGCTAGCTCCATGGCACACTACTTCTACTACTACTGCAGAAATTGGAGCACAATGTTAATTAGTGCTAAATTTAATTTGTAATATTAAAATATTTAGTAATGCAGAAAAACTGATCTCTGGGAAATAAATAATAATTCATCTATGTGTCTATATATTCATACTACTGTTTCCCTCAGATCTATGTTTATGACACCTGAAGAAGGAAAAAAATGTTTTTTTATCAATATTAGGAAAACTGAACAAAGTACTTCAATGTTTAACATTTACGAACGACTATGCTATCTTAAACTCTTAATTGCCACACACACCAGCAGGCAGTTATCTTCAAATTTTTGCTATATTTGAAAGGGAAATGCAAAATGTAGGCATTTTAAGAAAAAAAAAAAAAAAAAAGCATGGAGATATTTTCTCATTTGAATAGCATTTATATAGTAATTTAAAATTAGACTTCTCAAACCGTATTTTACTCAATGGGATAGAGGCTTCTTGGAGCCTGTGGATTCCGAAGCAAGATTCCTTTCGCAAGATCCCTTTTGAAATACCCGAGCGCAACATCTGCATCCGATCGATACATGGGTCGCACATTCTACTCAGAATCCGACATAGCAGAAGTTCTAGCAAGCAACTTAAGTAAAGTTTTCAGTAAACACGAAGAAAATTCCGAACACGAGGAAGAAGTTAAGCAAGAAATAGTTAATATAAAATCCCGGCATAATTCTAACTTCATTAAATTCACTTCTCCAAACGAAGTTCAAAGCATTATTAAAAAACGGAAGGCAAGAGGGTACGACAACATAAACAATGAGGCTCTGCAAGCACTTCCAAGATACTGTATTGTGTTACTTTGTAACATATTTAACGCATGCATTCGACTCACCCATTTCCCTCAGCAATGGAAGCATTTGATTATAATTACGATACTAAAACCAGGAAAAAATCTCCATGAAGTCACAAGCTACGGACCGATTAGTTTACTCCCGGCAATAGGAAAAGTTTTCGAGAGAATTTTAAATGACCGTTTGACTACTCACCTTGAAAGATTGAAAACTATTGACGAAAACCAATTTAGATTTAGGAAAGGCCATTGTACCACACACCAAATCCTAAACATAATAGAATATATTGCTCTAAATTTCCAGAAAAAGACCGCAGTCGCTGCATGCTACCTCGATTTCGAGAAAGCTTTCGATCGATTGTGGCATGCAGGACTTGTGTACAAGCTTTCAAACTGCATACTTCCTAATAGCTCTCTAAAACTGATTATTTCATTTCTCAAAAGAACTTTTCAAGTTAGATGCGGTGATTCTCCCTCCAGCAAGAAAGTAATGTACACAGGGAAGCGTACTTTCGCCAAAATTATTTTGCATTTTTGTCAATTACATGCCTCAGCCTTTCTCTTTTTAAAGTTCTTCTCTGTTTTAAAGTATGCTGATGACATCGTGGTTTTAACTAACTCCCTGAATCCTCAAAATGCTGTAGACAAGCTGAAGTACCAAATTAATGAAATAGATGCATGGTGCAAGCTATGGAAGATTAAAGTGAACCCTTCTAAATGTAACAGTGATTTACAGACGGTATAAAAAATTGTTCCCACTTAATATTGACGTAAAAATTGACAATATCCCAATTCCTGTTGTAAATTCTTACAAATATCTTGGAGTGCATATTGATAGAACGTTCTCTTTTCATGATCATGTGACTTACACGACCAATAAAGCTAATGCAGCATTCATGGCCATCTACCCATTATTAGGACGAAATTCTAAATTGGATTTAAAGATTAAAAGAACACTTTATATCACCTTAATTCACTCAATTTTATTGTATGCCGTACCGGCCTGGGCTACAGCAACGAAAACAGACAGACAGAAGATGAATGTGTTACAAAACAAGATACTTCGATCTATTACAAACGCTCCCTGGTTCATAAGAAACTCGCAGCTCTATGAAGAGTTAAAAATTCTACCAATTCAGGACAGATTCTGACCACAGCACACAATTTTTTCACAAGTATGCAAAATTCTCCATACTCTGCCATAAGAAATCTTACTACCTACAATCCCACTCAGGAGAGTGTTGTAAAACGCCCACGTTCAATCCACCACAACCCACAGTGGTAGTGATGTACATAATGTAAATATTTTGTATTTTTTTCGTATCTTATTTACTCACTTTTTTGTCTAGTTTGTGTTTAGTGTTTTGCACCAAGGACTTTGTGATTTTTATAAATCATCTTGACAAAGCGAACTGTGCACCGTTTTTGTGTATAGCCAAGTTTGGTGTTATTTTAAAATGTGCTTTTCGTGTTTCTTCAATGGACTTTGATTTTGCAAAGCCATTGAACTGTGTAATTTAAATATTTACGAATGTGGAAATTACTTACTCTCTGAAGTTCAGTTAGAATAATCCCAGCTAATTTTTTTTTTTTAAATTGCATGTATTTTAGATATCAGCTTTTTACGTCTCATCATCATAACCGCTCTGCTTAAAGCAAGGATCAATCTGAATTGGACTTTATGTTATGTGACTTTACGATGTACTTGTTTCTCCTGCTCTATGCACGCTCATGTAGCTGCTAACTTTGTGTAAGACTTCAGCCGCACCTACTCATGTATTTACGAAGGCATTATTGCTTAAATGGACTAATTTCAGCATCTTTGTTTAAATGCTTGAACTTTCACGAAGGAATGATTTTCCTGACTTGCCACCAGTGTTTCTTAGCTTTTTCGTCCCCAGGACGCGGCACACAAGATAGTGTGCCTTTGATTGAAAAAAAAAAATAAAGTAAGAGCCCAAGGGCCAAGATATCTACTGGTGAATACTCTTTGTAGTAGAGGCCAGACTTTAAATTTACGATCCAGATCCAGATCGATATTTATTCCTTCGTTTGGAAGAGTATGTACTTCTTGTACAGCGTTTGAGAGCTCGCATATTCTTTCAAGGAGCTGCGTGATTTCTTTTTGCGAAGCAGGTGGCTTAGGTTTATTAAGGCATCTGCCTACGTTGTTAACTCCTATTTCCTGAGGCATACCAGCTGGCTGGCCGTAGGATCAGAAAAATCATACTTACAAAAGTTCGAAGTTCATGAGCAATGAAAATACACGTCCATGATGTGGAATGTGTGATCATGTGACGGGGAGCAAATGTTTCTCTTCTGTTAAATACCAATGATTGCCGCCCTTGAAACTAAATTTCATCCATCCCTAACTGGAAGCTAACAGTTTGTTCACATTAAAGCATTAATAGATGACGAATTGTCAGTAAAGACGCAACGCGAAAGCTGCTTGTTTGTAGGACTAAATAGCTTAATAATTTGACAAGCTGTAAAAATTTAAACAGAACTATTGGTGTAGTATAGTCTGTTATTTTTTATTACTGTTTAACGAATCTAGCAATAATATTATATTATGCATTCCTTTATTATTAATCTATGCGTTATATGAAATATAATTTTCTAAATACTAACGATTTATCATCAGTTAATTTATAAAACGACAGATATTTTATAGTATCAAATTTTTTTTCACTTTAACGATTTATCATTAGCTTATTTTTTTTTTTTTTTTTATTTTTTATTTTTTTATTATTAAAGTCCAAAGAGACTTTGTTCCTGGAGGGCTATTCTTTTCGTTTTGCGATTTTGCGTTGAATCATTATAAATGGCAAATCAATTTTCAAACTGTTGCCACCAAATGTTAGAGTCCTGCATTATATTTGAAGAAATTAAATAATGAAAAATCTGCATAAATGTATGTATATTTCGGCAATGTGATAAAACAACGGTACATAGAGCCATCGAATTTTGAATGACGTAATCCTCCTGCGAATATGGGCATCTGGAAGCTCAAATTTGAAATTTGTTTTATTATCTACTTCATATTTTGTAAAACTTTAACAAACTCAACGATTTAAAAGCAAGGAATGGCAACACTATATGAAAAAAAAAATTACATGCACTGGTAGTTTGGTCCGAGGTGTATTGGAATTTTTAAAGATATGCTCATTTTAAAATTATTTTCAAATATTTCTGTGGAATTGAATTTTATGGTTTAAGTGCAAAGAATATGATATTTAATAAATAAAGGTGACACACAAAATGTTAAAAAAACGCCCCTTTGGACATAATTTAAAACTTGAAACCTTTCAGATTTTTTTTGTTATTAAGTTTTTTTTTTTTTTAAATATGAATGTTGGGCCCTCAGCCGACTTCAACTTGGCCACTACTAAGGCCAGAAGTAGTTGTCACTTTATTATGCACGCAGCTAATAGGTGGGCCACCTTTGTCTCCTATGAAGGGATGGACAATTAGAACTATGTATTCCCCTGGATTCGAACCCAGGCCGGGGCCCACCACCAGCTGAGCGGTAAAATCGCTGAACACTGGTAGTTCGGTCCGAGGTTCGAATACCGCGAACGGGCTGGCTGCATGGGTGTTTTTGTGTTTTTCCCCATGTGTAATGCGTCTACAAGCCAGTTTCCCTTAGAAAGTTCTCCACGGAAGCATCCCTCCCCTTAGGCAGATAGCCCAAATGTGCTTTGCCATATTCTCAGTACACCACCACCATCGAACCCAGGCTATTAGGTATCGCAGTTGGCTTCCCTAATCACTACACCATATGGACGGCATTAATCATTAGTTAGTTTATAGAATATTATATTCTATACTAATTAATATAGTTATTTTAAAATAATTACCTAAACTGTCTTGGCTAATTTTTTCCCCCGTCAAATACTTACTTATTCGAGGAAATAACTGAATTAAACGCTTTAACGGTAACATATATTTTACACTATATTTATTTTATATTATATTTTTTCCTATATATAAATATAGATACGGGCATACATGCAATCGAATCGGCTTAATGTATTTTCATTTATAGAATGATGCACTTCAGAATGTGAACAGTGATCTTTCTTCTGGTGATTATCTTCCTAGGATGATCAGTATTTCTGAGAACTTGGACATCGGTGCTGAGAGCTGTCCCTTTAATTCGCAAAAGCCCAAAATCTTATGAACCTGTGTTAATCATCTTAGAAAGGGTTTACTTTACTTTCTGTCTCTAACTGTAGCAATTTATTGGTATGAAAAAATTTCGTGTAGTAGAATATAATCCATTCATGTGAGCCCTGTCATAAGAATAATTTAATAAAGAAGCAAAATTATCATTGTATTCAAAATTGCATTTTTCGAGTGAGGTAGTAAGGAGTTCTGACTTTCTTATCGGTTAAATGTTGCTATTTCCGATTTTTAACTTGTTAATTTAACATTTATTTTATTTATTTATTTATTTATTTTTTTAGCCCAAAGGGGCGTTAAGACTCAAAGGGCTATTAGTCTCAAAACGACATTTTGCGTGGTTTCACTTTCTGCGTTGATTCATTCTTCAAACTGTTGCTACAAAATATTGCCATGCATTATATTTAAAGAAACTAAATAATGAAGATTCTGCATGAATGTTTCTCGCATTTTCCAAAAACAACGGTACCTAGAGCCATCCAGTTTTGAATAATGTAGTCCTCCAACCGAACATGAGCACTTGAAATCCCGAATTTGGAAATTGTTTTATTAGCTATTTCCAATTTTGTAAAACTTAATACTCGAATTTTTTATTAACAAACTCATCGATTTAAAAGCGTACAATGGGAACACTGTACGGAAAAGAAAAAAAAAAAAAATGTATATCCAGCGACATTGCTATTGAACTGAATTTTATGGTTTAAGTGCGAAGAACATTATATTTAATGTAAATAAAGGTACCACACAAAATGTTAAACAAGCATCCTTTTGGGCGTAATATAAAATATGAAAGTTTTCAGATTTTCCTTTATTCTCTCTCTCTCTCTTTTTTTCATCCAAATATATAACAAAACTGACGTGGGTTCCTACTTACGAAAGGAGTTGAAAATTCACTGATTAAGGGATAAAGACTTTCTACTTTGGAAAGAATGTTTTTAAGGAGTACTTTATAAAGGAATTCTCGTAATTACTTTGCGCCCTTGAAAAGCACGTAAACTCTATGCACTTATAACTTTGGATTACAGTATTTAATCAACACCTTGAAAGAATGGTAGTGGTGTTTACTGAATAAAATTGTATCTCCCATTAAGGCTTTTATTTACGGGATCGAGATTCCACATCGATACTGCATATGATCGACAAGGCATTACGTCGACACACGTAGAATCGACACTGACATACGAGCGATAGTTATCAGCATAAACGACATGGTAAAAAAAGAAATTTTAATAATGGTATAATAATCAGTAAAAGAATTATTGCACATTTTTTACGTGCACAGAGTCTTCACAGGCATACAGTCGACACCACATACAGTTTGCCTATATTTAATCGGCATTTTCATAATAGCCCAGGCCAAAGAAAACCGTGTGTAACCAAGAAAATAAGAATTTGATGAATTTAGTAATTTCCAGGGTAACTGCATAAGATCGATAACGATGCAAATCGAAACCGGTTATTGAGCTGTTGTTTTGATCGTACACATTACCGATCGTGGGCGTAATTTTCGTCGTTACGAAAGAAAGATTTGAAATATTAGAGGGAATTATTATGTGTCCACAAGAGACAACATTTTTCGCTTATTTACCAGTTGTAAAAGTGGGCCACCTGTAGCCAAGAGCTGAACTCTGGTAGTTCAGTCCGAATCAGTCTCTGTGAATGAGCAGATTGTATAGATATTTTCAAGGTTTTGTCTTATGTGTAATGTATACAAGCCAGCTTCTCTCAGAAAGTCCCCCATGATGCAAACCTTCCCTAAAGCAGACCTCTTTCAATTTTCTAATAAACATACTAGTATTTTTTGTTTTTGTGTGTGTGTGTGTGTGTGTGTATAGTCCAAAGAGGCTTTTTGCGTTGAATCACTCTGAATGTCCGTTTCACTTTTCAAACTGTTGCCACCAAATGGTAGAGTCCTGCATTGCATTTGAAGAAATTAAATAATGAAAAATCTGCATAAATGTATATACATTTCTCGCATATTATGATAAAACAACTGTACATAGAGCCATCAAATTTTGAATAACGTAATCCTCCTACGAATATGGGCATGTGGAAAACCAAATTTGAAATTTGTTTTATTATTGATTTCATATTTTGTAAAACTTTAACGAATTTTTGAGTAACAAACTAAACGATTTAAAAGGGAGGAATGGCAACACTCTACGGGGGGGGGGACCTTTTTGTCTCCAGCGCGCGGAACTGTGTATCGGAAATTCTAAAGATACGCTGCGACATTGCTATTAAACTGAATTTTATGGTTTAGTGCAAAAAACATGATTTTTAATAAATAAAAGTAACACACAAAATGTTAAAAAGCGCCCCCTTGGAGGTAATTTAAGATCTGAAAACTTTCAGAATTTTTTTTTTCCCCGATGGCGTGGTAAAATGAATCATTAAAAACGAAGCTGAGCTTCTTAATAACATTTTGCAGCTTTAGAATGATACCCCTAATTTGATTATCCCGAACTCGAAATATTGAATAAATTTGATTTAAATAAAATTCAAAATTAATGCGAAAGAATTTGTTTTAGCAAAAACTATATTTTTTCTTTTTGCATTTGTTGCGAGTGAAACATTATGTTCTGCTGTTCTGTAATTTTTAATTAGGATCGTAACAGAAATGTTTCTTGACAAAGAGGTCAAAACTGTTGAAAACAGTCAATTTTCTATTTATGAGAAAACTTTATTATGGCTTTGGAGATTAAAAAGTACATATTGTAAATATTATATTTCTCATTTTTCATGTTTTAAATAATTAGTAAGAAATATGGATTTGAGTGCAGCAATTGTGGTTGTAATTCTAAATGAACTATTTATAGCAATGTTACCAATGAAGCAACAATCGTATAATTAAAAAAATGAATGCAAAATTCTATTTTTATTATTTTGAGCTCAAGTTCTATGTTTCAAAAGTTTTCAAGTCTGAATTAATTACTTTTCAGACTTAAAATTGCAGTATAACTTTTGTATTTCAAATTTTGTTAGCAGTTTCTTAGCAGTTCTAAAACAAATATCATGCAGAATTTTAGCAGTATTACAAAAGGACTCAGAGCTGATAAGGAAACTTCCGCCTATCTTTTGAGTTTTTTAATTGTTGAAGTTTATGGAGTCAAAATTAAAGCTACTAACAACCAGTTTTGAAGGTTGTCATTACTTAAAACATTTGTAATTTTTAATAAGCGTCATGTTTAGGAGGAAATGACAATTCAGATAATAAGTATAATAACGTCCACTGGTAAGACAAGATTCATGATGCGAAACTTAACTGAAAATATCCCAGTCGTATCTATTTTCATGGTTTAAAATTTTAGCCATTTATGGTTGAATATTTTCAATTATAAAGCATTTGTGGCAATTATTAATTATGAGTGAAATAAATCCTAAAAAGCTGATTTCGTAGCATTGCCCGCTTTTGTATTTGAATACAAATACGAAAGTATGCATTAGGTAAATAGTATAAAGGTATAATTTACAACTAAGTGAGAATCCATGAATCAAAAGTAATGTTATACAATGTCGCTTCTCAGAAATTACAAGTAGAACAGAATGATTTCTGAAAAATCAATCAAATTTCAAGTTATTCTGAAAATGTTTTCTACAACAAAATTACTTGACAGAGCCATCGCATAAATGCTGCTTATTATTAAATCGTCATTTTGAGGAGCTGGATTAGAATTTCATATTTCTTTTTCACCAGTGGTATTTTGTTGTTCACCTTATGTCATTTGGTGATCAAAATATTTGGACCGAATTTAGACTTTTCCGCAAATATTCAGTGATTGCTATAAAATCTCGCCAGAGAACGGAAGACCACTGGAGAGGAAAAAATAAGCAATGAAAAGAGTCACACTGGCAAAAATTATTATGGAATACGCCCCTTAGAATAATTAGAACTGATTTATAGGAATTTAGCAAACCTAGGCTACAGTAACATATCATTAATAAAAGTATATCCCAGGAGAAATATTCATATTATTATATAATGTTCCCTTAAAAAGAATGTAATATTTAACAATCGTAGGTTGTAGGAAAAAATGTCACCGGGAAAAAAAGGAACGGAAAGGTGGTCACCGGAAAATAAGGAAACGGAAAATAACTGACCCTTCGTCTGCAATGGGAAATGTAAGGCATGTTTAGAAAGATTGCCAAAGTGGGAGATAAAAGTTTTATTACAGTAACCGTAGCTTCGGATAACCGAAACTTCTGAAAGAATGACTGCAAGAAGATATGCGAGCTTCTGCTTCTCCCTTATGTTAAAAATAGAGTGGTGTCCAGCGGGCGAAGTGTCATAGTCAGGCCATTAGTAACTGCTCCCCTCGCACCCCACGTAGTTATAGCCTTAAGCTGCGGTTTAGTGAAGCATTGATTGTCGCATAATTGAAAACGAATTCATCTGAGCTTTGGTATAAAACAGTATTATAACAAACAGTTGTAGATGCAATTTAAAGTCACGGTTTGCGATAAAAATAGTACTCAATTTTTTAGCTAATTAATTGTCGCATATATTTTTTCCTCATTTGATTTTAATTAAAAGTAACGTAGTTGCACAGGAAACAATTATTTAATTTTGCATTTAATGCTGAAAAGGAAAACAAGAAAATCATAGTTATTAAAAATTAAGAGGTTTATTTCAAAATTATATTAAAATTTTAAAATCTAATTAAAATGGATCCTATAATCATGTGATCTGGATTTAAACATTTAATATACAATGAACCCTCTTTTGGCGACCTCTTCCAAAAGAATTTCCCAGAGTAGAAATAAACGTTTGTACCGAGCATTATCTCTCTAAGACACCACCTCCACCGAAGACCAAAATAATTGGAAATGTAGATGATTGTCTAATAGAGGATTTAATATACTTATACAATGCACCAGTGCGTGATCCACCTAGATCCGGATCATCTAGTACCCCATAAACGATTGGCGACCACATCCCTAAGACGACCACTTCCAAAAGTGACCAGCATTTCTAAATGTGTAAAGAAACACCTGCACTGAACATCATCTTTCTAATGTGATCACCTCCACAGAATACCAAAAATCAACTAGAAACATGGATTGATATCTTAGAAAGATTTTTACTCATAGTAGTTACTTTCATTACAATTACGTGTAAAGCTTAAGGAAACTTATAAGCGGCTGAGCGGTTAAGTTGCTGAATACTGGTTAGACCTGGGTTCGATTCCTAGCAAAGCGACTTTTCGTAGTTT
The DNA here is from genome assembly GCF_044657685.1 of Stegodyphus dumicola. NCBI lineage: Eukaryota > Metazoa > Arthropoda > Arachnida > Araneae > Eresidae > Stegodyphus > Stegodyphus dumicola. The sequence continues at coordinate 79,865,690 of NC_140768.1, read as the reverse complement.
TTCCCACATATAAGTGGTTACGAGCGAGTTTTCCTTAGGAAACTCGAATTAGTTATATTTCCGTGAGTCCTCTTTCAGCGTTTTTTTAAAATTCTTCCTATTCCCGCGAAATCAGAAAGTACAGTAACCCTCTCATAGCTTCTATGGAGACGTCACAATGAGTCATTAAGAAGAGCTGGGCAGTTTCTTCGTGAATAAGTTAGTCTTCGTAAGATTGAAGACATGTCTTAGTTTAGGCTCCTCTTGAAATCTTAAGTTTCATTCCATTTGTAATTCTGCTGCAATATTAGCTGTTATTTTGACATCTTACGTTAATCAATATGAATGTTTTAGACATTGTAGGAAATAAAAGGGAAAAACCTTTAACCCTTTACAAAGGCTATCAGTATCGAATTCAGAATAAAAATAAGAAAAATGTAGTTTATTGGATTTGCAATAAATGAAAGAATTAAAAGCTGCAAAAGCGCAATTAATACCAAAGAAGTCGTCGTTTTAGAAAGAATATTTATTCTGAAAGATTTTATTATAACTCACCTTTATACAGCATTTTAGAAGAACATTGTTTTTTACTTTAGGAAACAATCTTTTAGTGCATTGCCAAAATCATTGCAGAGTTTGAACATCTCTTTCTCCTTTCAAACACAGTTTTATCTTCATTCATGCAAAGATCTGAGATAATAAATATTTTTCGATTATTTATTTTAAAAATTCTTCTTTTTAATTTTAATTTTTTTTGGCGGGGGGGGGGGGGGGTCTTTCCTATCTTTCAGGAGAGGTCAAGGCCCATTCGGCCTCCCCACTATGTAACCCCTTTGGGAAGGGGGCTAATGAAGACTGATGATTTTGCGGAAACGGGAATGATTTTGAGTACCGCGGAAACAGGAATCGCAGAACAAGGAAAGCTCTCCGCGAAGACAACTCTTCTCTTAGGCAGATAGCTTTCGTGCGCTTTGTTATAATTCAAACCAAATTAAAGAAACTTATTCATTTTACTCTCTAAATTGAGCTCCAAATAAATCACTCTAAATTTACGGAGAGCCGAAAGGCCTCTTGAAAGGTTGGTTGCAGAGGGGAAGCGGTGGGAGACCCTCGGACCTGTCCCCCCTCAGGATGCCCTTCTTCAAAATTTAGGGCGGAACTGAGCAAAGTTGTACTGTCATCAATAGAGTCCGCAAGGCTCTTGCCAACGACAGGCGTAATCTCGCACTCCATGCCACAATGAATTTCGTGGACTTGCTCTGATGTTATTGTCAGACAAGGGAAATAAGTCACGACAAAAACAATAATAACAACAATGAATTAATAATTTCACACTTTACTAATTGTTCTATAAAATAACTAGTTATTCTGTACATGTGTACAATAACTAAAGATACATTGTTAAAGTAAAAAATAAACAATTTGACTTTAAAACAAATCCTTTGTTTTATAAAACAACTGATGATAAAGCGCTGTTCTCTCGAAAAATACATTTCATATTACGGATAGATTAACTGATAAATAATAAAATAAAACAGAATACATAAAAAGAAAATCTGAAAGATTTCAGATTTTAAAATTACGTCCAAACGGGCGTTTATGTAACATTTTGTGTGTTATCATGTTCTTCGCACTTAAACCATAAAATTCAATTCAACAGAAATATCGCAAAATAATTTTTAAATGAGCATTTCTTTAGAATTTCCGATACACAGTCGCGCGCTGGAGATAAATTCCCCCCCCCCCCGCGTAGAGTGTTGCCATTTCTTGCTTTGAAGTCGTTAAGTTTGTCAATCAAAAATTCTTCAGTGTCTGACAAAATATGAAATAGATAATAAAACAAATTCCAGATTCCAAATTAGAGCTTCCAGATGCCCATATTCGGTAGAAGATTAAGTTATTCAAAATTTGATGGCTCTAGGTATCGTTGTTTTATCACAATGCGAGGAACATACATACATTCATGCAGATTCTGCATTGTTTAATTTCTTTAAATATAATACAGGACGATAATATTTGGTGGCAACAGTTTGAAAAGTGAAACGAACATTTAGAGCGATTCGACACAAAATCGCAAAACGAAAACAATAATCCCTAAGGGACAAAGGCCCTTTGGACTAATAATAAATATAGTTGCTATATTAATTAAACAGCAATAAAAAATAACAGACTATACTGCACCAATAGTTATATTTATATTTTTACAACTTATAGAAATAATTAGGCTACTTAGTCCTGCTTTCAATGAAGCAAAACTAGTTATATCTCAGAATCCAGTAATTTTATATACTTTAACTGATTTATTAAGGTAATTCGTGAAATATAGTTATTTTATGAAACAGCGAATTCCAGGCCTTTAACGGCAACATAAATAATCGAGCTGTGAACCAAATTGTTAGTTTTCAGTCAGGGACAGATGAAATCGTTTAGTTATACAGACGGTAATCATTAATACGTTAGAGAAAAATTGTCTGCCCATTGATTCTTTTCTTCCGGAGGAGCTACCCTGAAACTGGATCTCTTTCCAGAACGGTGCGAAACAAAGTGTGAGTAGTGTGGGAGAAATGAGATCTTCCTAGAGCCATCTTGAAAAAAACCTCTTTTCTAAGTGACCGTGGTAAGGTGCAGCTTGCTTAGCGTCTTACACTTAACACTTCCTCAAGACAGCTCGCTATAACCCTCCTGGTTAAATGAAAATTTGGCTGTTCCCCCCCCCTCAGATTGGCGATATTATTTGGCGAGATTTTAGAGTTCCTTTTTTTTCGTTCCTTATTTTCTGGGTGACATTTTTTCCGTTCCTTATTTTCCAGGGACATTCTTTCCTTTTTCCGGGTGACATTTTTTCCGCACACCGCAATCATACTTAGTATTCCCGAATTTTCAAGAAACACAAAATTTTCAAGGTTTTGCAAGCGAATACACCATTCAATACTTTTCAAATGAGTCGCACTTGATCAAACAAACCATAGGCTTATACACAACCGTCCAGGAGTTATTTAGTCAGGTAATTTTTTTAAATGTTAGTATGCAAAATATAGAATTAGCACTAAATATGCATAAATTTTAGACTTGATTTTATTTTAATTATGTTATAAGATCAAGGACACTTATATCATAATATTCACGTCAACAAGGCGCGTAGTGTAGTGGTGTGCACGCTGGGCGCGTATTCCAGAGCTCCGCGGTTCGATTCCCGGCGAGGGCGTTGCTGATTTTTCAAGTCTCCTGCTTCCATAAAATATCGAATGTCTCTACAATGTAAGTAAAGAAATATTCGACATAACAGACATTTAACTTTTTCTTATAATATAAATTTTGCGTGGGAACAGTTTTAGATTGAGCTGAAAATAATTTTATGTATTCTGCAGTAAAAATTTACATTCACTCAATTAATTATTTATGTGTACTGAAATTTTTTTTTTTTCCATTTTATGTAAAATTTATCTGGCGAAATTGAATTTAGAAATTTTCTTCCTTCTGCAGAGATTGGTATATAAACGAGACATATTTTGTTGAATGCCGTTACAGCATTGCCGTAGCACAGTATCCGTTTACTGATACGATGTTTCCATCATCGCATTTTTTGCGATCCTTTTGTGTTAATATATTCAAAAATTTAAAATGCTATTACGTAAATTACAGCATTATATGTTACATGAAGGGGATTAAATTGAATCCAAATTCAAAATATTTACATGTTTTTTCTCTCATATTTCTAGCAATTTTATTTTCATAGGGAAAGTTACCAAACACTTATGATATAATAAGATTGACAGTCATTTGTGTTCTATATTCCTAAGCAGAATACATAATGCAGCTCATCAGCGTTCCAGCGGTCGCTTAACACTGATAGTTCGACAGAGGCTCAAATCCCAGCAAACAAGCTGGTTGTAAGATAATTTAGTTATTGCTTCATGTGTAAGGTAAATACGATCAAGTTTCCCTTTCTCATACTTCGTGAAAACCTCCACAAAAGCATCCCTTCTCTTAGACAGACAGTTCACGCGCTTTACCATGATTCAAATAACCAAAGAAGAAATGAGGAGAAAATGCAGTAGGTACTAGCTACTCAAGGAATAGAACAATTAATAATAGATGTAGAAGAGCATTTTTGAAATTATTTCTTGAGTATTAATTCCGGGGAGTTCTAAATCACTGAGAGTTCTTAAGTGTTAAATAACTTCAGTGCCTTTAATTAATTATGAAAATTGGAATGCTGGAGTTGAATTTTAAAATTTGCAATTGGCTAGGAAAGACGAATCTTCTGCTCAAGTGCTTGCAACAATTTTGAAAATTCAAAATTTGTGAATCTATGGACGACGTGCATGATTAATTACATCAAACGCTTCTAATAAGTCTTCTAATAACTATTTTAGAGTTTAACAAAACCTCTAAAATTGCGGGGACTGTAAATAATCTAAAGATATTTAGAAATACAACAAGATTTGACAGTTGAGGAAAATTGAAAAATACGCTAATTATCATAAAAGATGAACAGAAAATAATTATAATGTAAGAAAGGAAAATATTCTCCTTTCTTTTTGTTTATTTTCACAATTTTAAAAAATGATATAAATCTAAAATTTGGTTACTTAGGGAAACTGCTATAAATTAAGCATAAAACAAATCAGCGCGAGAATTTTGCATACGAAAATGAGATTGCAACACATTTCAACCAGTTTTATCCAGCTTCAGATGTTAAAAAGTTCCATAATTAAGATCTTCTCATTGTAAATGCACAAGATTTAAATCTTGGCATAAAATTAAATAACTTGGGCATTTAAAGCCCGAATATTGGAAACAACACATTTCAACCAGTTTTAACCAGCTTCAGATGTTAAAAAGTTCCATAATTAAGATCTTCTCATTCTAAATGCACAAGATTTAAATCTTGGCATAAAATTAAATAACTTGGGCATTTAAAGCCCGAATATTGGAAATTATCATAATTAAGAATTTTTCAATTTTGTGAAAATTTGAAAATATAACGCTGATTTTTGTTATTTGACTTCTGAATTAGTATAATGAGACTTTTCTAATGCGACCACTAAAGGCGGCTTCAAGCGATTTAAGTCACTTATATAGATGGTTGCATTAGAGAGGCAAATGTACTAAAGCCTGTTTATTTATGTTGTAGGAAACACTTTTAGAGTTCGCCGTCATGAGATTCTCTTTACTTATATGTAAAACAGTTACAAATAATACGTCTTACTAAAACGATATGACATATTTAGGCATCTAAAATGATGTCAAAAATTTGAAAAAGGAAATCTAACAGAAAAAATCAAATCCTGATTTGGTTAATTTAAAGCAGTTAACACAGTTTATGATAAAAAATCATTAATTAAAGCATCACACGCTTCAGTATGAGAGTAGATTAGCAAGATCATCAAATCAGATTATTTAGGGGTTATGGCAAAGTATCATAAGATTATCTGCCGAAGGGGATATGGATGCCTTCATGGAGGACTGTTTATAGCGGAGAGTTGATACAAAAACTATTTCATACGTCTGATAGAAACTGACTCGTATTTATGTTACACATGGAGAAAACCACGAAAATTTCCTGGTAAGCAGCACATCCGCCATGGTTTGAACGCCAGTCGAACTACCAATATTCAACGATTTTTACCTCTCGGCTGCTAGTGGTCGAAGGTCATCCAAGTTATTCTCTGAATTTCAAAGTTATAGGTCTATGCTTTATTACACGATTATTCAAGCTCAGATTTTTTTAAACTAGGGATAAATTAAAAATTGGAATTCTGGATAACCAAGTTAAGTAATTAAATTTATTTAATTTTCCGTTTTGATACGTTTTAGGTTATGAATACGAAAAGCTTCCACGTATGATTTACTTGGAGCGCAATTTAGAGAGCAGATTGGATAAGTTTCTTTAATTTGGTTTGGTTTACTTGATTATAACAAAGTGCACGAAAGTTATCTGCCTAAGAGAAGGATTGCCTTCGTGGAGAGCTTCCTAAGGAAAACTAGCTAGTAACCACGTTATATAGGGGAAAAACCACGAAAAGCTGCTTTCCTAGGAATCGAACCCAGATCTAACAACCAGTATTCAGCAACTTAACCGCTCGGCCGCTGTTAAGTTTCCATAAGCTTTGCCCGTAATTGTAATTAAAATAACTACTATGAGTAAAATCCTTTCTAAGATATCCATGCATGTTTCAGCCCATCAGCAGCCGAGCGGTAAAGACGCTGAACACTGGTAGTTCAGTCCAAGGTTCGAATCCTGCGAACGGGCTGGCTGCATTGGCATTTTCATGGTTTTCCCCATGTGCAATGTGCATACGAGCCAGTTTCCCTTAGAAAGTTCTCCACGAAGGTATCCCTCCCTTTAGGTCGATAACTTCGTACGCTTTGCCATAATTGAATAATCCTAATCCATCCATGTTTCTAGTTGATTTTTGGTATTCTGTGGCGGTGATCATCCTAGAAAGATGATGTTCAGTGCAAGTGTTTTTTGTATCTATAGAAATGCTGGTCACTTTTGGAAGTGATCGTCTTAGAGAGATGGTCGCCAATCATTTATGGGCTACTAGATGGTCTGGCTCTGAGTGGATCACGCATTGGTGCATTGTAAAATGTATTAAATCCTCTCTAAGACGATCATCCACGTTTCTAATTATTTTAGTCTTTGGTAGAAGCGGTCGTCTTAAAGAGATAATGCTCGGCACAAGTGTTAATTTATACTCTTGGAATTTCTTTTGGAAGAGGTCGTCATAAGAGGGTTCATTGCATATTAAATGTTTAAATCCAGATCACGTGGTTATAGGATCCATTTTAATTAGATTTTAAAATTTTAGTAAAAAAAAATCTGAAAGGTTTCAGATTTTAAATTACGTCCTAAGGGGCCTTTTTTTAATATTTTGTGTGTTACCTTTATTTATTAAATATCATGTTCTTCGCACTTTAATTATAAAATTCAGTTCAAAGCAGTATCCCAAATAATTTTAAATGGAGCATATTTTTAGAATTTCCGATTCAGTCTCACGCGCTGGAGATAAAAATGTTTTTTCTGTACAACGTTGCCATGGCTCGCTTTGAAATTCTTGAGTTTGTTAATCAAAAATTCGTTAACGTTTTACAAAATATGAAATCGATAATAAAACAAATTCCAAATTTCAAATTTGGTCTTCCAGTTGCCCATATTCGCAGTAGGATTACGTCATTCGAAACTCGATGGCTCTAGGTACCGTTGTTTTATCACAATATTTGGTGGCAACAGTTTGAAAAGTGAAACGAACATTCAGAGTGATTCGACGCAAAATCGCAAAATGAAAACAATAGTCACTCAGGGACAAAGCCCCTTTGGACTAATAATTTTGAAATAAACATCTTAATTTTGATAACTGTGATATTTTTGTTTTCAAACATAAGTGCAAAATTAAACAATTGCAGATACGTTACTTTTAATTAAAATTAAATGAGAAAAAAAATTATGCGAAAATTAATTAGCTAAAAAATTGAGTACGGTTCTTATCGCAAACCATAACTTGAAATTGCATCTACAACTGTTTCTTATACCAAAGCTCAGATGAATTCGTTTTCTGTTATGCGTCAATCTATGTTTCACTAAACCACAGCTTAAGGCCATAACTATATGCGGTGCGAGGACAGCAATTACTAAAGACCTGACAATGACAGACACTGGGCAACCCGCCTTTCCCCATCGCAAAAGCTTCCCGCGCTAAACATCGCTCTATTTTTAGCCTTAACGAAGAAACCAGCAGCTAACAAATCTTCTTGCTTCTACTCGCACATGTTTCCGGTAAACCGAAGTTGCGGTTGTTGAGATAAAATTTTTATCACCGAGCTTGGCGATCTTTCTAAATATGCCTTATATTTCCCATTGCAAACGAAGGGTGATATTTTTCCGTTCCTTATTTTCCGGGGACATTCTTTCCTTTTCCCATTTTTCCGGGTGACATTTTTTCCTATAACCAACAAATTCCAAATTTGACTTCCAGATGCCCATATTCGGGTGGAAACGTACGTTATTAAAAATTGGATGGCTGTATGTACCGTTGTTTTATTACAATGCGAGAAACATGCACACATTTATGCAGATTCTTAATTATTTAATTTCTTGAAATATAATACAGGGCGATAATATTTGGTGGCAGCAATTTGAAAAGTGGAATCGGCATTTATAGCTGAACCAACGCAAAATGCTAAAACGAAAAAAGTCCTTCAGGGCAAATTGCCCCTTTAGACTTTAGCAAAAACAAAACAAAACAAAAAAAAAAAAAAAAAAAAAAAACTACCGGTTAACAGGAATAGTACAACAGCTGACTGGTAGACTGCTTGCTCAGCGAGAGTGTAAAAAACCTAAACAAACCCTTTTGGTTGATCGTTAAAAATAGAAAACCTTTCAGGTTTTTTACTTTCCCCCCTTTTTTTGTCTTTTCTTTCCTCTTTTTTGTTTTTTGAATACTGTAAATTTGTTAGGGGTCCCCAAGCAAAATGTTTTGCATAAGGGTCCAAGAGTTCTAGTTACGTCACTGGCACTGACCCCTAATAGTTCACTGAAAAGACCAACTTGCGGGCGACAAAACCCTCAATGTAAATTGCTTAGTAATGGTAGTACACCCTTTGTCCTGAAATAAAACTAATGCAACGCAATAAAGCGAAAAAGGAAGTAAAAACGAGTAAGTCAATTTACGATTTCCTTTACTTAGTAAAGCCTGCAGCGAAGAAATTCGACAATTATACTAACTGACTTCAGTTCTACTGTTAGTAAAAAGCCGTAAAGCAGATGTCACTTCCGTTCAAGGAAACGCTCAAAAGAAAAGTTTCCGGTCTTTGTTACGAAAACTTTCCTTGCAAGAATAACCAGCTAAATAAAAGTTTTAACAATTTACGAAATTCTTTTAACAGTTTAGATATAAAAAATACAAATAAAAAATATTTGATTAATGATAAATTAAAACAAAACATTAATATACCTGTTAGTAGATAGAATATGGGGGTTCTACGCCACAGGGATCCGAGGGATCCCAGAGGGCGTGCCTCCTGAGGCACAGCGGAAGGGAGGGAATTTACGGAGTAGTACGGGAGGGTTGCTACGTCATCAACCACGCGGCTTAACCCCGGATGTGCTGCATCCTGATCGTGACATCATCACGCATTATCACCTCGGATTATCTTGCTAAGTCAGTCGCATGTTTCGTCCTGTTTATGTTTTCATGTCCGCGCTTATCTGTTGACGCAAATCCGCAACCTGATTGCAACATGTTAGAATTTCTAGAACATTCTACTTAGTTCAGCAGTCACCGCTAGAGGGCAGTGGTCTTATCCATAGCGCTTTCTGATTGGTACTCGTGGATCCTGACCAAGTTATTAACCATTATTTTTAACTGATTATACTATTTGACTTAATATAGTAGTATTTAATGAAAAACGTTCATGTATTTGGACGAGTTTTAAAAATAACCCCACGGCTGGGACTTAAGATCCTTCCCCAATCTATGGCGTAGGAAACGTGGACGATAACACAAAGCCGTGCTTTTACCTCTTGAATCCTATAACTTAAAACTAGTTATATGGAAGATTTCTATAAAGTAGTTCCAGCGAAGGAAACACGCCAGCAGACTCCCAAAACTTTAGGTGAGCACCTGATCTTTGCTCTTACAAAAGTTAAGTAGAATTGTAGTATTAAGTATAACTAGTTTTGTATTAAGTATAACTAGTTTTGTATAATTACCGGCCAGATTTTGCAGAGTACTTGATCTTCATTGCACCTCTTTTCAGTAAATTTACATTTTTATTCTGTGTAATTCCAAAAGCAAGCTTCTAGTAGGATGAATATTTGCACATTCTACTGAATTGCCTAGATCTGAAGAATTTCTTTTACTTCCAGATTTTTACTTTATGTCTGCATAACCTGCATTTATTCCATTCGTCTTCTTATTATTGATAGGAAAAATTAAAGTTACGTGAGAGATTCAGAATACTGAAGTTCATATGAATGTTGAATACTGGGAACAAATCCGGCATTCTGTCATAATTGACTAATACTCTGAATAATAAAATTTTAAGAAAACATCAGTTTCATTCACGTGAATAAAATAAATACATTTTCCCAAAACACATCCAGTAAATCTATGAAAAGTGTCAATATAAATGATCTACAAATATATTTTTAACTATTTAAATAACTCATAAGCTGAAGATAAACCAAGAGAAAAAGTATCGAGAATTCATTGGCATATATCAACAGCAAAGATAAAATAGTTTCCAATAGCAAAGAGAAAACAGTTTCGAAGTGTTTGAAAGAGTACCGAGAGCATACTCTCTCAAAGTGTTTGCAAAAAGGCAACGACATCACAAATTCATAAATTTTATTTAACATGACATTATTTAAAAAATATCCTTCTGATATAGGAAAATACTCATTAAATTATTAAATGTGGGTATTCTGTACGTGTTTTTAAAGAAATAAATGTATACATTTTTAGGGAAATTTTGCATTCTATTTCGGTAATAATATTGATAAATTAGAAAATTTTTCTGTATTGAACACATGTGTCTACGAAATTGTTTGCAAAAAGCAGATAGTTAATAATCATTTCGATACTTCATTAGAAATTAAGTGTTATAGATGAAAAACAATTTTAAATTAGCCAAGAGTACAACAGAGTACATGTATAAACTATTTTGCTAACCAGTTATGAACGTTTAAGTAGGATATATCCAGATTCTTCAAAATTAGTAATGAAGCGTTCAGTTTAACATTGAGCTTTTGCTAAAGAAGTCTCTGTAATAGTAAAATGCTGGTTCAAATTGTGATAACAGAAGGAAAAATGTGCCTTTTTTATAATATTCGCATGATATGTAATAAAAATGAAAGCATGGCCCCGGTTCAGCAATGCAATGCAAGGTGTTAAGTAAGAAAAGGTTGTAAACTGAGTTTTGGTCACACACGAAAGGCACTAAAAAAGCGAATATTAGCAATATATTAGCACTGGACTAAGAAACAAATTTTCAAAGATAATCAAGTGGCATGAAAATTAATCAAAAAGTACAGCATGTGCAAATTTTCCTTTGCAATAACTTATGAATGTTTTCGTTTCTGTAGAATGAAGTCAGAAAGTACAAATTTGGTAATGAAACACTCATTGAGATTTTATCATGAAGTGCAATAAACACGTATGTGTGTTAATAAAATTCTACTTGAAAAACGAGCATTTATGGGAAAACATGACTTTCTTCTCATAGTCGCTTAATATGTAATACAATAATTTAAAATATAACACTGGTTCATTAATACAATATATTACTTATGTACGGTTAGTTGTTCATTTAGAATACGATAAAGAAGAAACTTTTGTGTCAAAGAGAAACATATATACAAAACAATGATTCTTAGTTTCCTAGTAATTTAAATCAAGGTGCTGATGTTTCTCATGAATGTCAGATATTTTCTTAGACATATTTCTAATGAAATTAGTATATAAACTTCTTGAAGAAAGAAATGAGAAAAATCTATGATAATGCAAGTCAGTGATTCTTGGTAACTTCGAGAAAATATTCTGTATAAGCTAGGTTAACAGTATACTAAGATAAAAAATTCCATTTCTTTTCTTAATTTTCTGATTCAGCTTTGTAGTGTTATTGAAGTTAAATCTTCCAAACGTGCAAAACGTTATTAAATCAAACAATATAACTATTTAATAAAAATTTATTCTCAAATCTTTACAAGGCAATGTAAAAGATAAATAAGAAAGTATTTGAAAAATTCAATGATTTGCAGTGGCCGTAACGTTCAAAATTGGTAATACTCAAAGTTTTCAAAAGGTTTATGGAAACACGATAACATCATAGTCATCCGCAAATAACTTCCATCGAAACTGAAAACTTTATGCACAAAATTTACTTGGAATGCAGGGGGAAAAAAACAAAAATTAGAGGATTCAAAATGAAGATACTTTCCGGAGTGAAATTTACAGTATTTCAGGAAGTATTCACTTAACTTCTAACTTGGTTGTAATGAGCATATGTGAGACACGAAATGCATTCGGATGCGAAAAAAAAATTATAAACATTTAAATATCTGGCAATGAATCAAATTTCATTGGAAATGCAATGGCATGAAAAGCAGAAAAATATATCTGAGTAGAATACCTTGATGATAATATCTGAATATGTTTGTTTTTAATATTTATTTTTATTTATTTATTTATTTATTTACTTTAAGGCGAAAAATGTTCACTGCAGTTTTCGTTAGGACCCAAAAGAAACAGTTCGCTTTTTTGAGTTGGTAAAATTTTCACTTTAATATTTTAAGACGAAAAATCTCCACTGTTATTTCGTCTATTGGAAAACCCTTGTTAATTTCAAAATGCAGTTAGAAAAACAACACTTTGAGTTTAAAAACGTGAAAAAAAATTCGTTTAGGTGTTTGAAGTCAAAAAAGTTTCACTTTAAATTTTTTAGGGAGAAAAATCTTTTATTTTGTATATGGGAAAACCCACGTTAATTTCAAAATGCTAAGGGAAAAAGTTACACTTTGATTTTTAAAAGTCGAAAAACATTAATTTAGATTTTTTTAGGTCGAAAAAGTTTCACTTTAATTTTTTTACGAAGAAAAACACTTTTTATTGGTTACGGTATACTTCGTTATCGTTCCAACCTTTTTGCTTTTGAGTTGTAATATTTCTGAACCTGAATCTTCATAAAACGAAATCACTCTGATTTATCAAACTCCTTCTAAGTGTAGAATACAGTCTTCAAACAGAATATTTTAGTATAAGTAAATACATTATAGACAAAAATAAGATTAAAAACACTTCATTATTTTTTATGCTCTATTCCTGAAACTGGTTAAAGTTCTTATCCCATTCAGAACATTTTCAGAAAACATATTCATTCTTTGTTTATGTTTTCCATACTCAGATACTAATTTTTTGGAAATCTTGCATTTCTCCCCCCCCCCTTCTTACATGTTATATTTCACTATTGCTCCTTGGTTTGGGAGGAAGTTTTTTCATGGATATTGCATACCTCTCCTATACGTCTGTGACTGTTCTAATAAATTACATTATCAGCTAGTGTAAATAATATCTATAGATATATAGGTATGATCTTGATTGTTTGCTTCATTTGAAAAATGAAACAATGCAGCCCATGTGCTAAATAGGCCCCTAGAATGTCTTGCACGAATGCATCTTTTCATAGTTCTTTGCATGCTTTACCGTTATTATCAATTGGGTTCATTCCGTTCCTATTTTATCTGAAATTTTTGAAGCATTTCTGTTTGAATGCTTGCATTGGAATTTTCAATTTTTAAATTAACTCATACTAAAATGTATTAAAAGTTCATTTAAGCTATAGATGTCGGACCATGATATGGAGTTCATGTCAATATCATATGTGTTGCATGGTATTTATGTAAAATGTTTTTGATATCTGTGAAAATTAATTTTTAGATGTACTCAAAGATCTGTAAAAACTCTAAGTAAAGTGAAGTAGTATCAGTTTGAAATGCGTATCTTCAGTTAAATTGAATATATTAGAGTTAAGTTGGATTATTATTTGGAATTCATGTCAAAATTTCCTGTTGTGCAGGATTTTATTTGCTATGTCTCATAACTTAAATATCCTTCTCAAAAAGCTGTAAGAGTTCAGTGTTTGTCAATATGAAATGTATATCTTAAGTTAGAAGGAATATAATGAAAATTTTCTAAACTTGTGAAAATAATGATCATGCTTTTTGAAAAAAAATCCGAGCTGAAAAATTTTTATATTCTAAGTTGGGAAAAAGATGACAAAGTTTCACTTCTGTGACTGAACATTAATTAAATGTGTATTGTAGACATCCTTTCTTTTTAGATGTTTTATACAAATATGGCTCTATAGTGAATTTAAAATATTACATTACGATGTGGATATTCTTCTCTATAGTTAAAAATTCTGTAGCTTGTTAAAAAATTATGGCTGTGTTAAGTTCAAACATAGCAGTGTTTATGAAGGTCTGCAGTAAATGGTGGGATCACATTAAGAATCCGGGTGAAGTTTTCACATGATAGCAATCAAAATTTAATGTATGTTCGGTGATTTAAATACGTTGTGCACAAGAAAATCCAAGATATTTTTGTAAAATATTTTAAAGAGTCAATCTATGTTAGTACTATATATGAATCCTCCTGCTCAATAAAAAGGAGTATTCTGAATGTATTCATGTAAATGTCTGTAGTGTAAAATAATAAGAAATGAAATGCTGTTGGTACGTATTATGTCATGAAAATTTATTTTTTCTGAATTATAAGGTTTAATTCAAAGTCAGTAGATCTTTAAAAAATCCTTCTAGGTATGCATTTATTTTTAGGCAAAAAGAATTTGAAATATTAATAGGGATATCTTTTAAAAACCTGATAAATGTTAAATGTAAGGCAAAATGTCTAAATGAAAAATAGAAATTTTAAAATTTACATTTGTTTGACACATTTTATGAATCATTTGAACAAAAATGAAATGTGTAAAAGAGAATCCGCGACGTTTTGCATAAAAAGTTAGTATAATACATTAGAAGAGAAAGTTCGGAGTGTCACCTGTTAAGTGTTAGTACATTAGAAGTAATACATTAGAAGAAAAAGTTTTGCGTATCTTAAGTATTAGTAGCTTAAAAGAAATGAGAAGAAGAAGAAGAAATATATTATGCTGAGTAAGCTATATGGAAGGAACATCGTACTTATTGGTTTAAATTTACAGAAAATATTATCCATGAAAGTCTCTAGAGGGAAATTATATGCGTGTAAGTTCCAGCTTAAATTTCATAGACAGAGAAATATATGTGTAACTTTACGCTTCGAGAAATGGAGGCGTAACATCAATAAATATTTAAAACAGGGAAATCATTAAGAAAAACCGTAAGAGGAAAATAAAAGAAAGAAAAAGAAATGACAGAAGAAAATTCTTCAAAGAATTTTAAAAATACTTTTATGTAAAGAAAGATTAAAAATTAATTCTTGAAGTAAAATATGGGAAGGAAAAAAAAAAAAAAGAAAAGAAAAGACTGAGTTCGTAAAAAAGAAAGAAAAAATCGTATGAAAATAAGTACACCTTTTCTAAAACAAATAAAGTGAAAAATGTAAAATACAGAAAGGAAAGATTAAACTGAAGGGGGGAAAAAACTTTTGTAAAATAAAAATAGAAAAAACAAAATTCAAATTTTGAAAACGTATTACTTTTATAAAATCTATTACTTTTGTAATAATAATGTAGGGGAAAAGAATGTAAAACTTAAAATGTGGAAAGAAAAGAAAATCTTATGTTTGTATATAAAACTATGATGTAAAAATTAGTACATTTAATTTAGCGGCGGGAAGAAAAGAAAACTACTTAAATTATGTTTGTAAGATGGAAAAAAAAAAAAAAAAAAAAAAAAAAAAAAAGAGAGAGAAATTTAAATATCTTAACCTAGCAATAGAAACAAAATAAATTTAAAGTTATGAATTCATTCATTATCGAGGATGTACAAAGGTCTGAGCAAGTTTGAACAGAATTGCCTATGTGCAATCCATCAGCCTCATGCTGGTTCCCGCTGCACAATGTCAGATGAACAAAGAGAATAGATACTATCAAAATAATAGGATTCAAGAGGTAAAAGCACGGCTTTGTGTTATCGCCCACGTTTCCCACGCCATAGATTGGGGGAGGATCTTAAGTCCCAGCCGTGGGGTTATTTTTAAAACTCGTCCAAATACATGAACGTTTTTCATTAAATACTACTATATTAAGTCAAATAGTATAATCAGTTAAAAATAATGGTTAATAACTTGGTCAGGATCTACGAGTACCAATCAGAAAGCGCTATGGATAAGAGTACTGCCCTCTAGCGGTGACTGCTGAACTAAATAGAATGTTCTAGAAATTCTAACATGTTGCAATCAGGTTGCGGATTTGCGTCAACAGATAAGCGCGGACATGAAAACATAAACAGGACGAAACATGAGACTGACGTAGCAAGATAACCCGAGGTGATAATGCGTGATGATGTCACGATCAGGATGCAGCACATCACTACAATCTCAAATCCCAACCAGATCCTTTTGATCTTTGCCGCCTGGTAAAGTCCACTTGAAACAGCGGGTGTGGAAGGTTGATCGTGGCGAGGAAGAACCGGCAGAGAGTGTGGTATTCATTCTTGCTCTTGACTGTTGCGGTGTGCGTTTCAAAAGTAAAGCGCTTTTGCTCTGCTTATTTTTGTAGCTCTTATTTAATATTTTACAATATTCTTTTAGCTGTTATTTAAAATTTTACACTTTTCTTTTCAGAGTTTACCAGTTATTTTTTTCAGGTTTGACAAGTAAATTTTTTTTCAGGTTTTCCTTTCAGATTTTGCGGTGTGCGCTTCAAGTAAAGCATTCTTTCTCTTATTTTTGTAGCTCTTATTTAATATTTTACAATATTCTTTTCAGAATTTACGAGTTATTTTTTTTCAGGTTTGACAAGTTAATTTTTTTTTCAGGTTTTCCTTTCAGATTTTGCGGTGTGCGCTTCAAGTAAAGCATTTTTTCTCTGCTTATTTTTGTAGCTCTTATTTAATATTTTACAATATTTTTTTAGCTGTTATTTAAAATTTTACAATATTCTTTTCAGAGTTTACGAGTTATTTTTTTTCAGGTTTTCCTTTCAGATTTTAAAAGCTATTATTTTTTTCAAATTTACAAGTTATTTACTATATCTTTTGCTTATCTGTGAGCTAATTTAAGATTTTACAATATTCTTTTCAGGTTTTACAAGTAAATTTTTTCAGATTTTTCAAGTTAATTTTCTGTTTATTATCGTGCTTAACTTGATTATTATTTCAGAAGTAATAAGGCATATATATTCAGCACTGTTTTTATCCTTAATTAATTACTGGGCGTTATTAAAGTTTGATTTTTTACTTTTTGGGTAACAAACATTTCCATTAATTACCTTTTTTTCTATGTAAAAACTCTGGTTTGGGAATACTTACTTCGAGTACCAATTTTTATTTTTCATAGGTACAGAAGAAACTGAAAAGTATTTTTTTTTTTTTTTTTTTTTTTTCAAAACTGTTTCTTATGCTTGGTTGATTATAAATACAGCGTTATTGATATATATTTCCGTACAATAATTTTGGTTTTTTGTTATGAATATTATGCGCTAAGTTATACAGCTGCTATTTACAGCATATTTATATATACACACACCATGATAATGACTCTGTGTATTGATGCAATTTAAAAATCATCTAAATATTACTGTTTTTTCAAGTGTTCCTATTTAGATTGCCATTTGTATTTTTCTGATAACTACAGAGTTCTTATGTTGTTAAACTAATAACACTAAGAATATTTTATATACTAATATGTCATCGATAAGTTCCAGGTTTTGTTGTGCTTCTTGTGACTGTTCATTTTCTGTTAAAAGTAATTTATATAGACACATAAGAAATTTTCATTCTGAACATAAGTTGGAAACTTATAATGAAAGAGATTGTACTCTGTGTAATGAAAGGTTTACTTCTATGAAAGAGTTGCATGACCACATAGATTCTGTCCATACAGATATAAGGTTAAATTTTCAGGAACTTATTTTTCATTCTAAATCTGAATTCGAAAATTGGAAAGAAGATGTTGAAAAAAGTAGTCAGTCCTTTTTTACCAAACGAACGACAATTCGTAGTTATTTCTTATGTAATAGAAGTGGTTCATGTAAAATAAAAACTGACAGAATACGTCACATGAAATGTGGAGGTTCAATTAAAATAGGGAAAACATGTCCTGCTGAAATAAAAGTGTCAGAGAAAGAGATCGGGGATATTTTTGAAATTAAAGTTAGTTACCAATCGGTGCATGTTGGTCATAGGCATGAAGTTGGGAAATTGCCGCTCTCAAAAACTGAAAAATCTAAATTAGCAGGTATGATGCAGCAAGGTATTCCAGAAGAAAAGATTTTAATGTCCATTCAAAGTAATTATAATGCATGGTGTCAGGTTTTTGGTGAAGTTGATAAGTGTCTTTTGTGTAGCTGGCATGTTCGCAGAGCATGGAATAAAAACTTATCTAAAATAAAAAAACAGTGACTTAAGGTTAAAAATTGCAAATGAGTTAGTGCAAATAATGCACGAAATTGACACAGTGTCTTTCAAAAGAATTTCGGATATCTTTGTCACCAGCTGTTTGTCTAATGAAGAAACAAAAGCTTTTGGAGAATATTTCTACAAAAATTATATGTCTCAGCCTGAGAAATGGGCCTATTGCTATCGAATTGGATTAGGGGTAAATACAAACATGAAAGTTGAAAGGTGGCACAAGCAGCTTAAGTATGAACATGGTAATGCAAAGGTGATAAAGAGACTAGATTATTCTTTATCTTTGGTGTTAAATGCTATTGCAAGGAAACTGGTGAATCGTGTAATATCTTTAGAATGTCATAAATTGACAACTAGGGTCACAGAAATTCGTAAACGACACAGACAGAGTATGAGTATGCCTGAATATCAGGTAATTGAAATCGAGCCTAAGAAACAGTGGTCAGTTTCGAAGGCTGTTAGTTCAAGAGAAATTACATTTTATGATGTTCGGTTTCATGATCCTTGTGCATGTAGCATAAGGTGTGATGACTGTAATATTTGTATTCATGCATTCTCCTGTACTTGTATTGATTATAGTATCCGTTTCAGTATTTGTAAGCATATTCATCACGTATGTCAAAACCAGGTAACTGAAGTTCAGAGATCTGGTGTGTCAGAAAATGATGAGTTTCATTCAGATAATTTGGTAATTGATGTGACTCAGAGGGATTCCAGGCATGCCGAAGAACGTTCGGCGATAATTAATGAAATAACGAGTGAACAAAATGCTGAAAGTTGCGAAAGTATTAGACAGGAAACAATGAAATTGTTTGAGAATTTATCAAAGAATGTTGCAACTATTGAAGGTCTTAGAGCATTAAGGGGTGATGTGTTGTCGTTATATGCTAAATATCAGTCAAATTACTTTATTCCTGCATCCTCTACTAATAATCGAAATATAAACCCACAAAGGAGATTTTAGAAGATATGTGTGTTTTACGTTAAATAACTTCTGTATTTTATGTAATATGTATTACTTTTTCCTAGGTTACGAGTATACAAATTTCTGTGTTTGATGTTGTATGTGTTACTTTCTCCTAGGCTATGAGTATATTATTATGGTATTTTTTTCTTGTTTGTAATATATAGAAATATAGCATATTTTCCAGTATAAAATTTCAGTTAACTTTTACTTAATAGTATGGGAAAGCAGATTTGTTTCATGCGTGATTCTTATAATACTTGAAAATGAATTAATTTTAATCTGTAAACAATTTTTTTTTGTTAATATTGAAATATAGCCTTGTTTTTCTTTTAGATACACTTTTAGGCACATGTGTGATCATATCAGACGACATGCAGTAGAAAAAAGTATGCATAAATTTTCCCATAATATTATTCCATATTGCTTTATTTGAAGTACTGGGTCATTGTGCTGCTTCAGTGAACCTTCATAAATATGCGTTTGAAATTTGACTATTCAGTGCGGGAAGTGGAGTTATACTTTAAAAAATCATGTTCCTTCATTTCAAAAAAACTTCAGGATAGTAATTTTCATTGTCATACTACATGTTATATCTCAGTGTAAAGGGTAACGAACAAAATAAGTTATTATTTGTATCTGTTTTTTAAGCATAATAGTTTTATTCATTTTAGTAGTGCATGAATAAAAGATGGTATGTGTTACTTCAATTTATCTAAATTTTTCATTGTTATACTGCATGTTATATCTCAGTGTAATGCTTGAATGAAAGATGGTATGTGCATTCCTTCATTTTAACAAAACTTAAAAAATAGTATTTTTCACCATTGTACTGTTTGTTATTTCTCAATGTAAAACGTAACAAGGGGGAAAAACTGGTATGTGCATCTATTTTTTAAGCATGGTAATTATTTCTTTAGTGATCCATATATAGAAGGTGTTAGATCAAGTTATAACAAATCTAATTTTACTAGACCTCTCCCCCCTCCAGGTGTAGAAAAGTTTCAAGTGCCGAAAGTTTTTTTGCAAAATTAATTCACTTCTGATAAACTTATCATTAATTTTTACACATTTTACTACTGTGTAATTAACCTGTATTTATGGCAAAAAATGTACTATAATTTTGCATCTGGTGAGTAATATCATATGCTTCTTCTAAGAATATTACTTTAACTTTTGCCATAATTTGTGTATTTAAGGTATACAGAACTGTTATTCTGATATACTTAAAAGTGTTTAACTCGATCAATTAATGGATACAGATATTTGACAGTTATTTTTCGAAGATATTTGTCATGTCGGTTCTAATTATTCTTCTAATAAAAGTATGTTAAAATGTAGTGAATCATGAGACTAAATGATTTTTATTGTCATGATTTGCCCGGGCTGAAGAACGTACTTTCCGCCCGGTGGAAATTGTCAGCAAACTGTCCTGAACAGGCTTTTTGTTGATAATGACTTCCAGGCTTATCAGTACCTCCTTTTGAGTGGAGGGTATGCAATTCTAGTACCCAATTTAAATTACATTGTAATTGTATTATGGTATTAATAGGTTATTGTAATTGCATTGTAATTATATTGTATTTGTGAACTCTAATTTCATTACTTTATGTGATTATGCTATAAGTGCATAATCTAATTGCAATGATATAATCTAATCACAATTATGAATTAATTATAATTCCACTTACACCTTAATTAGAGGCCATTCTAATACTTTTAAATTTTTGTGAAAAAAATACTTATTAAGGTTCATTTGAAGGAAACTATGCACAAATACTAAAAGAGAAATGCAAACATTTACATATTTTGTACAGTTACTTCAGCAAACATGTTGAGGCCACAAACAAGTTGGCACATTAATTGTGCCTACTCCAAAAAGCTTACATTTTCGATAACTTTGCACCAAGAAGGAAGCAGCAGTCTAGCTAGGCCAAAGCGTTTAACCTCCCAGCTCGCGCGCTTGACAATTTTACACGAGCATGCGCACGTCGTATTTTTCACAACTGTTACTATACCATTTTTGGCACGAAAAATGACAGAAATGAGTGAATGTTGGTAATAAATTTGTTAAAACATAATATATTAACCTTATTATTGTAAACTACAAATGATGTCACATTTAAATGATAGTAAATTATTTTTAAATGCTTATATTAGTCAGGTGGAAAAGAAATGATGTATTTTATTATAGAAATTTAAAACTTTATTATTTAATAACTATATTTTAAAATCCAAGTTAGTTTCAATGTTCATCTGTCCTGTTGATTTATCATCGAATCGAAGATAACTTGTCAGAAATTAAAATCTCTTGTAGCTCATCACAGCTCTCGTTATTTCAATTCCAGTGCTATCACTTGAGAACAATTCTTTCGCATTTGCATGGTGTCCTTTTTTTATTCCTATGGTATATAACAATCTAAAGTAGGCCATCATTTCTACTCAGTGCAGTCTCTATCTCTTGAGTATTTTACCTTTTAGTAAACTTGTATATTTATTTGACATTCCAAAATTTCATCAATCATATTTATATCAACTATTTTCAAAAATGTTCCTATTTCATCCTTTATATCCTTAGCATGGTGTTGTAGGCCAGGTTAATGCTCACAATATTCGTCTTTGAGCAGTTTGTATACTTCTGATTTTGCCACTTAGAAGATTTATCTTTACTAACATAGAATATATCATCATCCTTCCATTTTTCTATATCATTATTACTATCATCATCTGAAATATAATGTTCAGATTTACTGCTGATATTATTTATCTCGATATTTTCCTCACACAGATCGCTATTATTCTGGCATCCAAAGGTTTCCTCGTCTTCTTTTTCTTCATCAAATAATTCTTGAAGAATGCGAGCAAAATCAGCTGGTTGCACATATTTTTTTGCCGTGAAAAACTGATATAAAAATTATAGAGTCAAATTTATACAAATTTAAATAATACACATCAATTAATAGAACAAAATTACAAAATATTTGAAAAAAAAATACTTTCCGAATTTTCACCTACGACCATGCGCGTGTCGTAACTTTTACGAAGAAGCTGCCACGTAACGCAAAACCCCAGTTAAAAAAAAAACTCATATAACTTCCTGTTGGCAGATTACATGATGTGGGGAAGGGTTGAGAGGAGGAATAGAAATGGCATTCAGACGTCTCAGCTGTGATATGCGAGAAGTGTGCATTAAAAACCGAATTTGTCGTAAACTTTGCGCACAGCGCGCGTGTTGGAAGGTTAAAGCAAGTGCGTTATGTTCAGGTTGACATCTTTATTCAAACTGTGTATGACTGAATTAGTTTTGGTTCTCAATGCATTTTGATTGGATAGTTAATACTTCTGTAAAATTATTATCAGCTGCAGAGTTTTAGTTCCATTTACATCACCAGAATTATGTAAGAGTCAAATGACATATATTTTTCTCGAAATGACGCAGTGCAAATACAGGTTACTATTTTTATAATACAGAAGGGAATTAATGCTGCTCAAACTGTAGCATTTTCTGATAGAATGCGTGTGTTGCCTAAAACCGAATGTAATCACCATTTTCAGAATAATTTCCTATAACAATAAATTGTAACTTTTAAAGCATTAATCTAATTAGTTGATTTTATTGAAGATAAAATTTGCTGATATTGAAAAGCTAAAATATGTTTTGAATTATAATGAATGCTGGGAGACTTTGGCAGACATAATAGCTCTAGTAAAATTCAGGATCATGGTTATTTAAAGGAAAGCGATATAGGAATTGAATACCAGTGTGAAAAGAGAATGCTTTCATGATGAAACATGGGATACATGTAGATAAAGTGTTAATAGTATATAGTAGAAAACATTGAGGGCTAATTTAAACACATCACACCTATATGTAATGTTCTTCACATTATCTGAATCAATATTAATTTAAGTCTAAAAAATAATGTAAAAAAAAATTGTTGTCTGAAAACTTATAGCATAATACCTCGATGAAAACGCTACTACTATTAAAAGATTTTAAAATTAGAATATCGAAAATAATTTTAAAAGTTAGAAAACCATAATGTTATTCCACCATTTAAATTAAATAACATCAACTGTGTCCACATCCTAAAATTAAATTTGCATTGCTATTTAGTTATTTTAACACATAAATCAACTCAAAACGAATGATATGTCTACAGTAGACAATTATAAGTAATAAAAAAGAAAAAGAGAGAGATGAGACTAGTCGGAGTAAAAATATTCACGTTGAATTAAAATGGAAAGAGTTTAAAAATAATACAGCAGTTCGGTTTAAATTATTTCATAGCAAGAAGAAATGCCTCATATGAGCATACAAAATGTCAGAATGGTAAAAGCATGCAGTATCATTTTTTTTATTATTTGAACACTTTTAAAGATTTGATTGATGAATTCACATCAGTCAAACACTTTATTACTTACTCACCTTTGTCTATCTATGCTTATACGTGTCTCACCAAAAGATAAAAAAAAAAAAAAAAATAAATAAATAAATAAAAAAAAAAAAAACTGAAAAAAGTTGCTAATGATCCCACCAGAGAAATCAAAAATAGGCTTTACATCTAAAATCATCCTGCACACTTTCAAGAAACGTTTCAATTTTTATTCTGACATTTATTTTTTTACTTTGTTCAATCAATGTCTCGTAAATCATTCCAACATGTCAATATGCGGTTTCTTGCAAGCAGGAAACACAGCAGTGGTTGGGTGGATATGATTGCTGAATAATGTAAGTTTGTTCCCATGCTAACGGGTTGGCTTTCCGCATATGTAACATGAATACGAGCATGTTACTCTTAGAAAGTTCTCCACAAGGCCAGTGGCACAGCAATGAGGGTGAGGGTTCTATCATGACCCGTGCATCTCTGGCAGAAGATATGCCAAATGGTCTCCAAGACAAACACGATTTTCTGGAAAATTTCAGTCTTTATTTTGATCGATTTCTAGGAAATATATTAAAAATTAATTTTATATTTCTATTATAATTAATTATTCCTTTCTTTCATCCCTACCTGACAAAATACGTTATAAATAATGTTTTCGTAAATCGGTTAAACATCTTTGTTTACAAAACGTTCCTCGTTCTTTCTGAACGCTTTATTTTTCTAAAATAGTGATACGTTTTTATTTTCTAAACGAAATGCACATACAGCTGACATTTATTTTAAAACGATAATAAACAATGCACTATAGTCTTTTATTATATTAGAAGCCCTTTGACCTTGAACAGCGGCGTAAATAAGGGTACGCAAGGAATGCAGTCGCATAGGGGGCCCATGAATGTCCTGCTGAACTATATTTACATATTTAAACTTAAAACACGAATAAAAATCATGTATTCGATTAGTTTAGTATACCAAAAAGTTTTCTTAAAAGTGTGTGTGTGTATGTGATTATGGGAAAGCCTCGAGAGCTATCTGCCTATAGGGAGGGATGCCCTCGTGGAAGACTTTCTAAGGGAAAGTGGCTCGTATACACGTTACACATGGGGAAAACCACGAAAACGCCCATGCAGCCAGCCCGTTCCCGGGATTTGAACCTCGGACTGAACAACCAGTGTTCAGTGACTTTACCGCTCTTTCTTCAAAGAAGGGGGGTAAAACTTTACCATACATATTTTCTAAAAAACTTGTATGTTGGATTGGCGCAGATTTTATATAGAAATTCGAAATATACTTGCATGTAAAACCTACTGGATTTTATTTAAAAATCTCTGCAAATCTAAACTTTCTTCCTCCCCCTTTTTTTAAACACAGTAAATTTATTGGGGAGCGGGGGGGGGGGGCCGGAAATCTTTTTGCACAGGGGACCGAGAGTTCTAGCTACGCCACTGACCTTGAACTATTATTAATTCGGCGACCAAACTGTAAGGATAGATATTTTTATTATGCATTTTTTAACATCAAAATGGCGATTCAATTATTCGACAAATTGTTAAGAATTGAAGAGATACACAATATACAGATTTTATTGCTATACTAGCAAGCTGCGGACGAAACAAAATTTATAATTATGTTTCACATCTGTACCCTTATTCTTTTCAAGCAGCAATCAATTCGTAACTAATTTATTGTTGCCAAACCAGGAAAAAAAACTTTTGACACTTCAACAAGTTAACAAGCACGACGTCATGATTTAAATTTAATGAAATATAACAACTTTTTCTCAGTGTCAATAAAACAACTAATGTGGCAGTCAGTTATCCTAACCTGAAGCAAAAAAGGGCTAAAGTGCAGAATCGCCCACTTATTTGCTTGGCGCAAAATCGCCCACTTATTTGTTTGCCGCTTTTTACAAGGGTAAAAACAATTGGATTTTTGTCAATTTTCTTTGACTTTTTAAGTGAAAATAGGTCGATGTGTACATGGGTAAAGTCAAGGGAGTACACAATGCCATTTTTCTGCAATTCTGGGACGTATTTTTAATTGAAAATAGGTCGATGTGTACATGGATACAAAGTATGTGCAATTCTTAAAATCGCGGCAAGCAGTGGGCGATTCTGCAATTTCACCCAAAAAAGTTGCCAACAGCAGCTCTTTATTTAAAATCTCTTTCATCCGCCTCCCTCACTCCTTTCACCCTTCTCTTTCTCCCCCCACCCGATCTTTATCAGAAGTCGAGTAAAAAGATGTTTCTACATCTTGACACTCGAGAATAAAATACGATCTGTGTGTGTGTGTGTGTTTATTTAAAATGCTGACATTCACGAAACATTTTCGACATACAATGACGTCACATGCAATAATGTGTTTTCTTCCCCCACAGAATATGACTTTATATAATATTAATATATTTAATGTTTGGCAATGCTATTTTTAGTTCATATTTTGTAAAACTAACATTTTTTTTATTATTATTATTAAAAGACTCTAATATAGAAAGCGAAGAGTGGCATCATTTTTCGAAATATAAAATCTACAGCGCGCGAGACTGTTGCCACTCGAAAAAATGAATGCGAAAATTTGAGTTTTCGGAGATTGTAATTAATATTTCGGCTGATGAACGTTGTGCGATGATGAAAATGGTCCAAATGGCTTTCCACGAGTTTTTGGAATACAAGGAAACGAAACCCAACTCTCCGCCGTTCCGGAGGATATGATGTCACAAAAATACAAACAGACAGACGCGCACAAATTTCAATAGAATAGATTGTTTGGAATTTGCAATAAAATAGGTTCTCGGTTTTATATTTTACTTACTGTTGTGTTGTTCAAAGGTAATATCTTAATTAATGCACACAGAACCGATGAAAGCTTGATAAAATTTCTTTTACCAAAAGAAAGACCTTACAGTTCTGGAACTTTCCACAAACATACTCGTACAGCTTTTCGCAGTATCACACAGCGCAATCAGTAGTTAAAATTTCAAACTACTAAGAAAGTTAACGCCATGCAAAGCGTATCGAAAAGGCGAAGCTCTGTCAAATGTCTAAATACTCCGAATTCAGCTCTAGACTAAAATCGAGAAAATGACGCTCTCTCTGTTCTCGACAGTTTTACGCCGGGCACTGAGAAATCTCTAGTACCTTCCACTTCTCGAAATTACTGGAAGGCATATAAGAGCTGGATACGGTTGCGTGATGACCACTACACCACAAAAGCATGCTAAGAGGGCGGTCTGTTCCCAGGTATCACTTGAAAGCTCCTGTTGTTGTTACTTATGCTCAGTTGCCGTAACATCAACCCAAGCGCACGAAATACCTCGTGGCAAGGAACGGTCCGCCCCAAATTTTGATGGAGAGCACACCGGGGGAACGGGTCCGAGGGTCTCCTACCCTCTCCCTTTCCACCAAACTACACGAGAGGACTTTCGGCTCGCCGCATAATTAGACTGCCGCCATGCCGCACCGACACTATACATTTACAAACTGCCATGCCTTCCGATCTCCGGGATTAGAACCCGGGACATTCGGCAGTCAGCGACGCTAACCACTAGACCATTTCTTCCATGTTGTATTTGAAAAATAAATGCAGAACAAAATTAAAATTGGATCCTAACTTATGGTTAAAACTAATCGAACTAAGACCAGACGTAACGAAATTGATCTATCTCAAACAGGGCCAAATCTCACACTAAATTTTAGAATTAAAGTATTATAACTTAAATTTTGCTAATTAAAATGCTAGGCACGCTAGGAAAGCGGGAGAAATACCTTATATGCTTTTGGAAAAGGTTACAATAAATTTGGACCGAGGTATCAATCATCGAATATGAGTTAATTTCTTTCGTTATTTTTTCTTATTAAAGGGATTTGTAAAAAGATATGCTAATACACAGTAAATGAGTGTAAAAAAAGAAAGAGCTGGGGGAATTTCTTGGATTAGAAACACGGGTCGAACTACCAATGTTTAGTGACTTTTCCGATTGATCAAAAGATCATTTGAAATTAGGTTGTTTTTTTTTTTTTTTTTTTCCATGTGTGTGTGTGTGTGTGTATGCAAGTAAAGGAAATTCGCTGAACACTGGTAGTTCGGTCCGAGGTTCAAATCCCGCGAACGGGCTGGCTGCATGGGCGTTTTCGTGGTTTTCCCCATGCGTAACGTGTATACGAGCCAGTTTCCCTTAGAAAGTCCTCCACGAAGGCATCCCTCCCCTTAGGCAAATAGCCCTCGTGTGCTTTGCCATAATTAAATACACCATATTAAATACACCTTTTAATCGTTAAGAAAGCATTGCAAATTATGTTTTAAGTTGGGAAAATACAGCGAGCAGCCCAGCTGTAAAAACCGCTGCAAACTGGTAACTCGTTCCAGATTCGAGCACCTCGAACGTATTGGCTACGGATTATTTTCGTAGTTTTCCCATCTGTAACGTGGATACTAGCCAGTTTCCTTTAGAATGTACCTCACGGGCATTAATCCTTGCCTTGAAGTACCTAATGACGGAGCACGAAATGAGTAATTAAATAAAAAATAAATAATCTGCAAAACAACTTTAAAAATTTGATCTCCTGTCTGTGATGAAAGTTCATGCCCCTGTTCTTTTATTTATTTATTTATTTTAGTCCAAAGGAGTAATTTGCTCACAAGGACTATTAATTTCGTTTTGGAATTTTGCGTCGAAAACTTTAAAAGGCTGTATCACTTTTTAAATCGTTGCCACCACATATTATTTCCCTGTATTATATTTAAAGAAATTAAATAATGAAGAATCTGCATAAAGGTACGTATGTTTCTCGCATTGTGATAAAACAATGGTACCTACAGCCATAAAAATTTCAATAACGTAATCTTCCGTAGAATATGGGCATGTGGAAGCCCTAATTTGAATTTGAAATTTGTTTTGTTATCGATTTCATATTTTGCAACACGTCAAGGAATTTTTGATTAAAAAAACTAAAAGATTTAAAAGCTAGCAATGGTAACACTCTAAGAAGGATTTAAGGGAAAAAAAAAACTTTTTGTTTCCAGAGCGCGGCGATTCTGCACTTTAGCCCTTTTTTGCTTCAGGTTAGGATAACTGACTGCCACATTAGTTGTTTTATTGACACTGAGAAAAAGTTGTTATATTTCATTAAATTTAAATCATGACGTCGTGCTTGTTAACTTGTTGAAGTGTCAAAAGTTTTTTTTCCTGGTTTGGCAACAATAAATTAGTTACGAATTGATTGCTGCTTGAAAAGAATAAGGGTACAGATGTGAAACATAATTATAAATTTTGTTTCGTCCGCAGCTTGCTAGTATAGCAATAAAATCTGTATATTGTGTATCTCTTCAATTCTTAACAATTTGTCGAATAATTGAATCGCCATTTTGATGTTAAAAAATGCATAATAAAAATATCTATCCTTACAGTTTGGTCGCCGAATTAATAATAGTTCAAGGTCAGTGGCGTAGCTAGAACTCTCGGTCCCCTGTGCAAAAAGATTTCCGGCCCCCCCCGCTCCCCAATAAATTTACTGTGTTTAAAAAAAGGGGGAGGAAGAAAGTTTAGATTTGCAGAGATTTTTAAATAAAATCCAGTAGGTTTTACATGCAAGTATATTTCGAATTTCTATATAAAATCTGCGCCAGTCCAACATACCAGTTTTTTAGAAAATATGTATGGTAAAGTTTTACCCCCCTTCTTTGAAGAAAGAGCGGTAAAGTCACTGAACACTGGTTGTTCAGTCCGAGGTTCAAATCCCGGGAACGGGCTGGCTGCATGGGCGTTTTCGTGGTTTTCCCCATGTGTAACGTGTATACGAGCCACTTTCCCTTAGAAAGTCTTCCACGAGGGCATCCCTCCCTATAGGCAGATAGCTCTCGAGGCTTTCCCATAATCACATACACACACACACTTTTAAGAAAACTTTTTGGTATACTAAACTAATCGAATACATGATTTTTATTCGTGTTTTAAGTTTAAATATGTAAATATAGTTCAGCAGGACATTCATGGGCCCCCTATGCGACTGCATTCCTTGCGTACCCTTATTTACGCCTCTGTTCAAGGTCAAAGGGCTTCTAATATAATAAAAGACTATAGTGCATTGTTTATTATCGTTTTAAAATAAATGTCAGCTGTATGTGCATTTCGTTTAGAAAATAAAAACGTATCACTATTTTAGAAAAATAAAGCGTTCAGAAAGAACGAGGAACGTTTTGTAAACAAAGATGTTTAACCGATTTACGAAAACATTATTTATAACGTATTTTGTCAGGTAGGGATGAAAGAAAGGAATAATTAATTATAATAGAAATATAAAATTAATTTTTAATATATTTCCTAGAAATCGATCAAAATAAAGACTGAAATTTTCCAGAAAATCGTGTTTGTCTTGGAGACTATTTGGCATATCTTCTGCCAGAGATGCACGGGTCATGATAGAACCCTCACCCTCATTGCTGTGCCACTGGCCTTGTGGAGAACTTTCTAAGAGTAACATGCTCGTATTCATGTTACATATGCGGAAAGCCAACCCGTTAGCATGGGAACAAACTTACATTATTCAGCAATCATATCCACCCAACCACTGCTGTGTTTCCTGCTTGCAAGAAACCGCATATTGACGTGTTGGAATGATTTACGAGACATTGATTGAACAAAGTAAAAAAATAAATGTCAGAATAAAAATTGAAACGTTTCTTGAAAGTGTGCAGGATGATTTTAGATGTAAAGCCTATTTTTGATTTCTCTGGTGGGATCATTAGCAACTTTTTTCAGTTTTTTTTTTTTTTATTTATTTATTTATTTATTTTTTTTTTATCTTTTGGTGAGACACGTATAAGCATAGATAGACAAAGGTGAGTAAGTAATAAAGTGTTTGACTGATGTGAATTCATCAATCAAATCTTTAAAAGTGTTCAAATAATAAAAAAAATGATACTGCATGCTTTTACCATTCTGACATTTTGTATGCTCATATGAGGCATTTCTTCTTGCTATGAAATAATTTAAACCGAACTGCTGTATTATTTTTAAACTCTTTCCATTTTAATTCAACGTGAATATTTTTACTCCGACTAGTCTCATCTCTCTCTTTTTCTTTTTTATTACTTATAATTGTCTACTGTAGACATATCATTCGTTTTGAGTTGATTTATGTGTTAAAATAACTAAATAGCAATGCAAATTTAATTTTAGGATGTGGACACAGTTGATGTTATTTAATTTAAATGGTGGAATAACATTATGGTTTTCTAACTTTTAAAATTATTTTCGATATTCTAATTTTAAAATCTTTTAATAGTAGTAGCGTTTTCATCGAGGTATTATGCTATAAGTTTTCAGACAACAATTTTTTTTTACATTATTTTTTAGACTTAAATTAATATTGATTCAGATAATGTGAAGAACATTACATATAGGTGTGATGTGTTTAAATTAGCCCTCAATGTTTTCTACTATATACTATTAACACTTTATCTACATGTATCCCATGTTTCATCATGAAAGCATTCTCTTTTCACACTGGTATTCAATTCCTATATCGCTTTCCTTTAAATAACCATGATCCTGAATTTTACTAGAGCTATTAGGTCTGCCAAAGTCTCCCAGCATTCATTATAATTCAAAACATATTTTAGCTTTTCAATATCAGCAAATTTTATCTTCAATAAAATCAACTAATTAGATTAATGCTTTAAAAGTTACAATTTATTGTTATAGGAAATTATTCTGAAAATGGTGATTACATTCGGTTTTAGGCAACACACGCATTCTATCAGAAAATGCTACAGTTTGAGCAGCATTAATTCCCTTCTGTATTATAAAAATAGTAACCTGTATTTGCACTGCGTCATTTCGAGAAAAATATATGTCATTTGACTCTTACATAATTCTGGTGATGTAAATGGAACTAAAACTCTGCAGCTGATAATAATTTTACAGAAGTATTAACTATCCAATCAAAATGCATTGAGAACCAAAACTAATTCAGTCATACACAGTTTGAATAAAGATGTCAACCTGAACATAACGCACTTGCTTTAACCTTCCAACACGCGCGCTGTGCGCAAAGTTTACGACAAATTCGGTTTTTAATGCACACTTCTCGCATATCACAGCTGAGACGTCTGAATGCCATTTCTATTCCTCCTCTCAACCCTTCCCCACATCATGTAATCTGCCAACAGGAAGTTATATGAGTTTTTTTTTTAACTGGGGTTTTGCGTTACGTGGCAGCTTCTTCGTAAAAGTTACGACACGCGCATGGTCGTAGGTGAAAATTCGGAAAGTATTTTTTTTTCAAATATTTTGTAATTTTGTTCTATTAATTGATGTGTATTATTTAAATTTGTATAAATTTGACTCTATAATTTTTATATCAGTTTTTCACGGCAAAAAAATATGTGCAACCAGCTGATTTTGCTCGCATTCTTCAAGAATTATTTGATGAAGAAAAAGAAGACGAGGAAACCTTTGGATGCCAGAATAATAGCGATCTGTGTGAGGAAAATATCGAGATAAATAATATCAGCAGTAAATCTGAACATTATATTTCAGATGATGATAGTAATAATGATATAGAAAAATGGAAGGATGATGATATATTCTATGTTAGTAAAGATAAATCTTCTAAGTGGCAAAATCAGAAGTATACAAACTGCTCAAAGACGAATATTGTGAGCATTAACCTGGCCTACAACACCATGCTAAGGATATAAAGGATGAAATAGGAACATTTTTGAAAATAGTTGATATAAATATGATTGATGAAATTTTGGAATGTCAAATAAATATACAAGTTTACTAAAAGGTAAAATACTCAAGAGATAGAGACTGCACTGAGTAGAAATGATGGCCTACTTTAGATTGTTATATACCATAGGAATAAAAAAAGGACACCATGCAAATGCGAAAGAATTGTTCTCAAGTGATAGCACTGGAATTGAAATAACGAGAGCTGTGATGAGCTACAAGAGATTTTAATTTCTGACAAGTTATCTTCGATTCGATGATAAATCAACAGGACAGATGAACATTGAAACTAACTTGGATTTTAAAATATAGTTATTAAATAATAAAGTTTTAAATTTCTATAATAAAATACATCATTTCTTTTCCACCTGACTAATATAAGCATTTAAAAATAATTTACTATCATTTAAATGTGACATCATTTGTAGTTTACAATAATAAGGTTAATATATTATGTTTTAACAAATTTATTACCAACATTCACTCATTTCTGTCATTTTTCGTGCCAAAAATGGTATAGTAACAGTTGTGAAAAATACGACGTGCGCATGCTCGTGTAAAATTGTCAAGCGCGCGAGCTGGGAGGTTAAACGCTTTGGCCTAGCTAGACTGCTGCTTCCTTCTTGGTGCAAAGTTATCGAAAATGTAAACTTTTTGGAGTAGGCACAATTAATGTGCCAACTTGTTTGTGGCCTCAACATGTTTGCTGAAGTAACTGTACAAAATATGTAAATGTAGCATTTCTCTTTTAGTATTTGTGCATAGTTTCCTTCAAATGAACCTTAATAAGTATTTTTTTCACAAAAATTTAAAAGTATTAGAATGGCCTCTAATTAAGGTGTAAGTGGAATTATAATTAATTCATAATTGTGATTAGATTATATCATTGCAATTAGATTATGCACTTATAGCATAATCACATAAAGTAATGAAATTAGAGTTCACAAATACAATATAATTACAATGCAATTACAATAACCTATTAATACCATAATACAATTACAATGTAATTTAAATTGGGTACTAGAATTGCATACCCTCCACTCAAAAGGAGGTACTGATAAGCCTGGAAGTCATTATCAACAAAAAGCCTGTTCAGGACAGTTTGCTGACAATTTCCACCGGGCGGAAAGTACGTTCTTCAGCCCGGGCAAATCATGACAATAAAAATCATTTAGTCTCATGATTCACTACATTTTAACATACTTTTATTAGAAGAATAATTAGAACCGACATGACAAATATCTTCGAAAAATAACTGTCAAATATCTGTATCCATTAATTGATCGAGTTAAACACTTTTAAGTATATCAGAATAACAGTTCTGTATACCTTAAATACACAAATTATGGCAAAAGTTAAAGTAATATTCTTAGAAGAAGCATATGATATTACTCACCAGATGCAAAATTATAGTACATTTTTTGCCATAAATACAGGTTAATTACACAGTAGTAAAATGTGTAAAAATTAATGATAAGTTTATCAGAAGTGAATTAATTTTGCAAAAAAACTTTCGGCACTTGAAACTTTTCTACACCTGGAGGGGGGAGAGGTCTAGTAAAATTAGATTTGTTATAACTTGATCTAACACCTTCTATATATGGATCACTAAAGAAATAATTACCATGCTTAAAAAATAGATGCACATACCAGTTTTTCCCCCTTGTTACGTTTTACATTGAGAAATAACAAACAGTACAATGGTGAAAAATACTATTTTTTAAGTTTTGTTAAAATGAAGGAATGCACATACCATCTTTCATTCAAGCATTACACTGAGATATAACATGCAGTATAACAATGAAAAATTTAGATAAATTGAAGTAACACATACCATCTTTTATTCATGCACTACTAAAATGAATAAAACTATTATGCTTAAAAAACAGATACAAATAATAACTTACTTTGTTCGTTACCCTTTACACTGAGATATAACATGTAGTATGACAATGAAAATTACTATCCTGAAGTTTTTTTGAAATGAAGGAACATGATTTTTTAAAGTATAACTCCACTTCCCGCACTGAATAGTCAAATTTCAAACGCATATTTATGAAGGTTCACTGAAGCAGCACAATGACCCAGTACTTCAAATAAAGCAATATGGAATAATATTATGGGAAAATTTATGCATACTTTTTTCTACTGCATGTCGTCTGATATGATCACACATGTGCCTAAAAGTGTATCTAAAAGAAAAACAAGGCTATATTTCAATATTAACAAAAAAAAAATTGTTTACAGATTAAAATTCATTCATTTTCAAGTATTATAAGGATCACGCATGAAACAAATCTGCTTTCCCATACTATTAAGTAAAAGTTAACTGAAATTTTATACTGGAAAATATGCTATATTTCTATATATTAAAAACAAGAAAAAAATACCATAATAATATACTCATAGCCTAGGAGAAAGTAACACATACAACATTAAACACAGAAATTTGTATACTCGTAACCTAGGAAAAAGTAATACATATTACATAAAATACAGAAGTTATTTAACGTAAAACACACATATCTTCTAAAATCTCCTTTGTGGGTTTATATTTCGATTATTAGTAGAGGATGCAGGAATAAAGTAATTTGACTGATATTTAGCATATAACGACAACACATCACCCCTTAATGCTCTAAGACCTTCAATAGTTGCAACATTCTTTGATAAATTCTCAAACAATTTCATTGTTTCCTGTCTAATACTTTCGCAACTTTCAGCATTTTGTTCACTCGTTATTTCATTAATTATCGCCGAACGTTCTTCGGCATGCCTGGAATCCCTCTGAGTCACATCAATTACCAAATTATCTGAATGAAACTCATCATTTTCTGACACACCAGATCTCTGAACTTCAGTTACCTGGTTTTGACATACGTGATGAATATGCTTACAAATACTGAAACGGATACTATAATCAATACAAGTACAGGAGAATGCATGAATACAAATATTACAGTCATCACACCTTATGCTACATGCACAAGGATCATGAAACCGAACATCATAAAATGTAATTTCTCTTGAACTAACAGCCTTCGAAACTGACCACTGTTTCTTAGGCTCGATTTCAATTACCTGATATTCAGGCATACTCATACTCTGTCTGTGTCGTTTACGAATTTCTGTGACCCTAGTTGTCAATTTATGACATTCTAAAGATATTACACGATTCACCAGTTTCCTTGCAATAGCATTTAACACCAAAGATAAAGAATAATCTAGTCTCTTTATCACCTTTGCATTACCATGTTCATACTTAAGCTGCTTGTGCCACCTTTCAACTTTCATGTTTGTATTTACCCCTAATCCAATTCGATAGCAATAGGCCCATTTCTCAGGCTGAGACATATAATTTTTGTAGAAATATTCTCCAAAAGCTTTTGTTTCTTCATTAGACAAACAGCTGGTGACAAAGATATCCGAAATTCTTTTGAAAGACACTGTGTCAATTTCGTGCATTATTTGCACTAACTCATTTGCAATTTTTAACCTTAAGTCACTGTTTTTTTATTTTAGATAAGTTTTTATTCCATGCTCTGCGAACATGCCAGCTACACAAAAGACACTTATCAACTTCACCAAAAACCTGACACCATGCATTATAATTACTTTGAATGGACATTAAAATCTTTTCTTCTGGAATACCTTGCTGCATCATACCTGCTAATTTAGATTTTTCAGTTTTTGAGAGCGGCAATTTCCCAACTTCATGCCTATGACCAACATGCACCGATTGGTAACTAACTTTAATTTCAAAAATATCCCCGATCTCTTTCTCTGACACTTTTATTTCAGCAGGACATGTTTTCCCTATTTTAATTGAACCTCCACATTTCATGTGACGTATTCTGTCAGTTTTTATTTTACATGAACCACTTCTATTACATAAGAAATAACTACGAATTGTCGTTCGTTTGGTAAAAAAGGACTGACTACTTTTTTCAACATCTTCTTTCCAATTTTCGAATTCAGATTTAGAATGAAAAATAAGTTCCTGAAAATTTAACCTTATATCTGTATGGACAGAATCTATGTGGTCATGCAACTCTTTCATAGAAGTAAACCTTTCATTACACAGAGTACAATCTCTTTCATTATAAGTTTCCAACTTATGTTCAGAATGAAAATTTCTTATGTGTCTATATAAATTACTTTTAACAGAAAATGAACAGTCACAAGAAGCACAACAAAACCTGGAACTTATCGATGACATATTAGTATATAAAATATTCTTAGTGTTATTAGTTTAACAACATAAGAACTCTGTAGTTATCAGAAAAATACAAATGGCAATCTAAATAGGAACACTTGAAAAAACAGTAATATTTAGATGATTTTTAAATTGCATCAATACACAGAGTCATTATCATGGTGTGTGTATATATAAATATGCTGTAAATAGCAGCTGTATAACTTAGCGCATAATATTCATAACAAAAAACCAAAATTATTGTACGGAAATATATATCAATAACGCTGTATTTATAATCAACCAAGCATAAGAAACAGTTTTGAAAAAAAAAAAAAAAAAAAAAAATACTTTTCAGTTTCTTCTGTACCTATGAAAAATAAAAATTGGTACTCGAAGTAAGTATTCCCAAACCAGAGTTTTTACATAGAAAAAAAGGTAATTAATGGAAATGTTTGTTACCCAAAAAGTAAAAAATCAAACTTTAATAACGCCCAGTAATTAATTAAGGATAAAAACAGTGCTGAATATATATGCCTTATTACTTCTGAAATAATAATCAAGTTAAGCACGATAATAAACAGAAAATTAACTTGAAAAATCTGAAAAAATTTACTTGTAAAACCTGAAAAGAATATTGTAAAATCTTAAATTAGCTCACAGATAAGCAAAAGATATAGTAAATAACTTGTAAATTTGAAAAAAATAATAGCTTTTAAAATCTGAAAGGAAAACCTGAAAAAAAATAACTCGTAAACTCTGAAAAGAATATTGTAAAATTTTAAATAACAGCTAAAAAAATATTGTAAAATATTAAATAAGAGCTACAAAAATAAGCAGAGAAAAAATGCTTTACTTGAAGCGCACACCGCAAAATCTGAAAGGAAAACCTGAAAAAAAAATTAACTTGTCAAACCTGAAAAAAAATAACTCGTAAATTCTGAAAAGAATATTGTAAAATATTAAATAAGAGCTACAAAAATAAGAGAAAGAATGCTTTACTTGAAGCGCACACCGCAAAATCTGAAAGGAAAACCTGAAAAAAAATTTACTTGTCAAACCTGAAAAAAATAACTGGTAAACTCTGAAAAGAAAAGTGTAAAATTTTAAATAACAGCTAAAAGAATATTGTAAAATATTAAATAAGAGCTACAAAAATAAGCAGAGCAAAAGCGCTTTACTTTTGAAACGCACACCGCAACAGTCAAGAGCAAGAATGAATACGACACTCTCTGCCTGTTCCCCCTCGCCACGATCAACCTTCCACACCCGCTGTTTCAAGTGGACTTTACCAGGCGGCAAAGATCAAAAGGATCTGGTTGGGATTTGAGATTGTAGTCTTTCCGGGGTTAAGCAACACCTCCTTATAGAAGGAAGCCGGGACATTGGATTGTGACGTCACGCGTAGTCGTCTATGTCGAAACCCCGAGAGAGCAACGATACAAAACAGGCTGCGCGCTAGTGCCGTACTTAACGTTGATTTCACTATTTGATATAGATACTTGGGTGGGATTTTATTCAGAGATTCAATTATATATAATGAATAATTTAATTACTTCAAAATTTAACACAATAAAATTTGACATAAATTTAAGAATTTTTTGTTTCTTATTTCTTGACTTTAATGAATTATACTTCCTTGTAGGTTTCACAGCAGCATTTAAAAAGTTAAAAATCAGCCATACTAACTCAAAAAAGGAATTTCTGACTTTTCCCTCATAATTTAATATTGCTTTATATTTTTCTAATATTTATGAAAAAAACCCAAATTATCTGCATACAAACTATTACTTATCATTTCATTTTTCTTCCAATCAGTAATTTGTCTTTAAAAGAAAATGGTATAAA
Source organism: Stegodyphus dumicola (assembly GCF_044657685.1). NCBI lineage: Eukaryota > Metazoa > Arthropoda > Arachnida > Araneae > Eresidae > Stegodyphus > Stegodyphus dumicola. The sequence continues at coordinate 79,827,500 of NC_140768.1, read as the reverse complement.
AATGCACTAAATTTTGTCTATAATATGCTATGTGTCTTGCAAGTTTCAAATAAATTAGTAGATCAGAGGTTTGCTTAGCAAATAATTCAATGTGCAATTTAAAATTATTGCTTAAATCTGTAGAACCAATAATATTAGTTGTATATGTACTTAACTGTATTGTGTTAGTTATATAGCTGAACTTGAAAATAAAGATTCACAAGTGAAAAATAAAAAAAAATTTATTTACAATTTTATGCAAGCAGTCAGCATAACAACACAACACCTAAGTTATAACATACAAATAAGTTAAAACCAGCTGATCTCTTTTTATCAATAAATTATTCAAACTTTCTTGTAAAAATTGAAGCAGAAATCTCATTAAGCATATTGCCATACTAAGAAATCTCATCAAATCTTATTTATTAACAGGTGTGAAAATTTCAAAACTGCTTCTATATTAATTGGGTCTCATCAGAAACAATAAGATGAGACTATGTGATTTAAATTTTGATACTGCAAGTTCAAGTTTCTATTCGTTAAATTTCAACCCATTTTGTCTGGCAATTACAAACACCGTTATTATCTTTTTACAACAGCCAATTAATAGTTTTAAAATGTATTACGATACTGCCATAATATGGATAAATATCGGGCAAACACTTGAGAAGACCGTCCATTACCATTTAAAACACTTCAGGTGCACAAATGATATTAAATTTTATACGATGGCTATTATTATTTATGAAGCATATAAAGATACATTCAACAGCAAATGGATGTCAGCATCACCAGTATATGTAAAAACATTTATTGATGTTGTGTAAAGGAAGTGATTATCAGTTAATGTTTCAAATATAGAAAATAATAAAAATGTTTTACCTATGCACCAGTATCCAATTTGAAAGTATCTGGTCACTACATGCAACACAATTTTGTTGTAATTTTTCCAAGCTAAAATCGTGATCTTCTAAGTTACTCGCTATCAGGCTTGTTTAATTTAAGCAAAGAATATATCAAGATGATTTGTCCAGAAAGCCACCAGTCTTAATTATGGGACACCGGTAATTTCAAAATGCACATGAAAATCACAGGTTTGTGAAATGAGTGCTCCTAATCAGAGACACCCTTTATTCAGCCAATTCCCAGAATAATAGTAGGAGTTATTTCAAACCTGTTATTTTGTCGCCATGCTGAAACACATAACTGTTATCTTGATAAAGTAATTTATCATATGGTAACATGAAAATTATACTCAAATGATATAAGTAATGGCCACTTAAAGACACAACATAGACCCTTTTTTACACAACAACAAATTAAAGACAAGGAAATGAATTTTTCAATATTTTTAAGTGTAAAACAGTCAGTACATGCCCATATAAAAAATATAAATTATAATGACCCATTCTCAGTATAAAAGCAGCAGTTACCATAAACTTGTCATCTTGTAAGCATGCTGAAACACAACTTTTATCATGAGAAAGCATTTTACAGTATGTTAACACCAAATGATAACCACTTACTAAACATTAAGTGGTAGCCATTTAAATACAACCCAGATACCATTTTATGCAGCAAACACTCAACAGCACGAAAATGAATTTTTCAATATTATCATCTTTCAAGTGCTCTGAATATAAAACAGTCAGTGCATGTCCATATGAACAAAATTATAATGACCCATTCCCAGTATAATAGCAGCAGCTATTATAAACATACAATTTTCTAATCATGCTGGAAACATATAACTGTTACCTCGATAAAACATTTTACCATATGTTAACACAAAAATTATATCAAAATGATAAGAGTAGTGGCCACTTAAAACATAACCCACACACATTTTTATGCGATGACAAATTAAAGGCAAGGAAATTCCTTTTTCAATATTTCAAGTCATAGAGTGGATATATATATAAATATATTTATATACGTTTGGTGTGGCCGATTGCAACCAAAATACGAGGTGCACATATACATGTTATAGCAGTCCTATATACAAAATTTCAACGTTCTGAGGCTACTCGTTTTTGAGTTATGTGAGATATGTACGTACGCACGAACGTACGTACATACGTTCGTACAGAAGCCACGAAAAATTCTCTTCAGAATTAATTTTAGTTTCAGTTTTTTTAAGCAGTTTTATAATTTTTTTGAAGGAAAAGAGTATTTTATTCTGTCCTTACGTACAGATATGGTGCAAAAACATCATTAAATTGCATTCGATAGCGGTCAAAATGGATATTTTCGGTGAAATATGCTGCCTGAAACTTTTCGCGATTACAATACTTCCTTTTTACTTCGTACAAGGAAGTAAAAAGGACATGCCTTCTTCAATATTTCAAGTCATCTAAATACAAAACAGTCAGTATATGTTCATATCAACAAAATTATAATGACCCATTACCAGTATAACAGTGGCAGTTATTATATACATAACATTTTGTAAGCATTTTGAAACATATAACTGTTACTTTGATAAAGTATTTTATCATGTTAACACCAAAATTATACCCAAATGATAAAAGTAGTGGCCACATAAAAACATAACGCAGACACTTTTTTACACAACAAATTAAGGGCAAGGAAATGAATTTTTCAATATTTCAAGTCAATTATAATGATAAAGAATCTTACCATATGTTAACACTAATTTGATATCCACATTAATAATAAGGACCACTTAAAATACAACCCAGACACTTATTTACATAGATGCATAGAAATGAATTTTTCTTTACTATTACTTTTCAAGTGATCTCAAGGTTAAACAGACAGCATACATGAGTAGAAAAAAAATAATAAGGAATTCACAATAATGTGTAACAGTAACTGTTAGATGCGAAAATATTTTTTCAACAGAAATAAATCTGAACTAACATCACTAGGCTTTGCTCAATTAATTTTTTGTGTCTTGTTACATGCATTAAAGTTACTAAACTTACTAGTCTATGAAATACAGCATCATTTGAATTAAAACCTACATTTTTTAAATGTTTAATTGCTAAACACCCATTATATTTTTATTTATGCTTTAAAGTTTTCAATTTGCGCTCTTTTGCAATGCTTTTCTGGTTTAGTGTATCATTCTTTAATTTGCAATAATTATTTAAAAATGTGTTCGTTGATGACCAAAGAATCTGCTTTAACACTTTCTGTGACTCATGAGCTTTAGGGCAATCATCTAGATTTAAAAAAATGTCATTTTCTATCAGTATGTCTAGAGTTAAGTTACATGCTATATCCCTCTGATTTGCAGAAAATAAAAATTCATTCTCAAATTCTTCAGATACAAGTTTTTGAATAACAACATAATTATATATTACTGAATTTAGTACATCAGGATGAGGATATAGAAGTCCTCTATCAAATCTTTTTATCCAAGACTGTCCTTCATTTTCTACAATTAATTCTTTATCAATAGTTAGATTGCCTTTACAAATATCACAGCTTAATAGTTTCACAACTTTATAACTACAGTAACCAGCTATATACATTAAAATTGGTATGTCATTTTGAACATTTTGTATATCTTCATTTGTAATAGTTATTCTTCCTGAGAAAGTGCATCCAATATTTTCTTGCTCCAGAGATTCAATACACAGGTTTTTACAATTTAGATAAATAGGAATTCCTCCATACTTTGATGATTTAATAACAGTTGGCAGAAGACTTTGTAATCTTAATTTTGCTTCAGTTTCATATACTTGCCTTATAGAAATATTATGTTGTGAACCAGCCAGCTGTCTATATTTTCCGAATCTATTCTCTAGGAGATCTGTCTGAACTTTTCCTGGTAAAAAGTAAGTAAATTTTAGCTCCTCAATGCAATACCTTGCCATTTCGAGCAACGAATAGCTAGTATGTGTTAATGCAAAATGTGTTTCCTTAGTTAGTCCACCACTAGAACAGCCTAAAAGTTTCCACTGATCTAACCACTCAAGTAACTTATTTAAATAAATATATCTAACATCATCATTTTGCACAGTTAACAGCTTTTGATACTCATTCATCTTATGGTGTCCTTTAAAGATACTTTTGACATTGACTATTGACCACCATGTAGATATAATTTTAATAAATTCAGCTGTTGTTTCGTAATTTAAAATACTATTTCTTTACCAATAACCATTATTGCCTCTGCAAGACGACTGTCAAATATTTGTAATGCTAGCTTGACATTTTGTCTTTCCAAATTGGTTGGATACAGAGCTTTCAGAGTCAAACCATAACTATATTTTACAATTCTGCCTGCCTCTAATGAATGGAGACTTTTTATGCATGCAAATGCCGCTGTTTCGACCTTGGAAAAATTTTCAAAATTTGGATAAAATAAACATTGCCCAGAAGTTTTTTGATTTATCCAGTTGTTCCTGACACACTTCAAGATGTGCACTGAGTCAATAACAAAAAATAGTGGCCGAGATAAGTCTGCAGGGTTTTTATACACAATACTAATTTTTGGAGGCATACAAAATAATGACATGGCTTTTTTATTTATTGAATTATTGTCAGACACAACTGCCACAATTCTATAACCTATATTTTCTAAACCAATTATAATTTTCTTAAGATATTGATACAGATCCTCAGCATTTAATGATTTAACTGGTAATATATGTGCCACATCCTTGAAAGGTGATAATAAGCTACGTATCATAAAAACATAAGCACTTGTAGCAGCTTTTTCACAGTTGTAGGCCATGCCACACAAATTTCCTCCTTTAAAATCGAAACATGAATTTAAATGCACTTCATCCATCATAATAATTACAGTTTTATCATTTTCTTCTAAATCCTTGCATCTTTGTTTAATATATCCTAAAAAGTCATCATTAAATTGCTCAGTAATAGGATTAAGAGAAAACATTGAACAAATTCTACGAATAGTACGTGGATGGGGAATAGAAATGTAACCTGAATGTCGTAAAAACTTGTATGCATGCGGTGAGATCGAGTTTAACAAACTGCAAAAAATAAGTAAATCTGGAGTATATCGATACTTCTCTTTCTTTACATTTAGTTTATTTACTTGCTCTGAAAGGAAGTTCAGTTCAGTTTCTTTTTCAGGTAACACTCTTTTCAATTCTGAAAGCATATCATCCACAATTTGTATAGAATTCTTAATATATTCTTCATTTTGTAAGTTATGAGACAGACTTTCAACTTCCTTTAGTACTTCTAGAAACATATTTACATTACTAATTTTTAGAGGGAAAACAAATTTACCAATAGATTTTATAGCGATGTTTTTAATATAAACACATACTGTTAAATCCTCATTTATTACTACCGATTTCTGAATTTCTGGAGCTGGGTCACTTAAAATATCAAGTAACATAGTTGAATTTTCAGTATGTACAGTTGTCCAAAATGTTTCTAAAATCTGATGTTCTAGGCAATTATTGAATTCAATTAAACTTTCAAATGATCATTCATTATCATACCGTTCTTTCATTTTCAAACTTTCTTCTATCGCTTTCTCCAGGTATTTCTCTTCTAAACGAGCTTTCTTCTTTTCTGGTGACATTCTCGATACAGAATTTGATGACATGTAGGATGGGCCATCAGGGAACTGAGAAGGTATGCATCCTTTTTTCAAACGTGGCCTAGAAATTGGGGCTTTAATTAACTTCGCTGATTTCTCATCATACATTTCGATTTCTCGTATTATTTCATCTGATCGAAAATGTAATTCACATACCTATAAAAGAAAATATTCAAAAATCAATTGTTGTGAGTACAAAAGTTAGATGCATGTTAATATTTAGTAACAGAAGTCAATAAGCCCTATGATTTAAATAAATAATTTGATACATAAATACGAATTAAAAAACCAGTAATATCATTTCAATTACGTGTATAATTTAAGTAATTTGTAAAATCTGGAATGCTCATCATAATGATTACAGCTTTATTTACATTTAAAGAAAATTATATATTTGAGATAATTGTTTACAACAAACACTGGTTACCAAATACAAATAATTACCTTGAATACATCATACCAAACTTTCATATATCATTACAAAAATTTTAAAATGAAACCTATTATGATTACTTAGTAGTTCCTTGTCATATAAATTATGATAAATTTGGAATAACTACAGAATCTGCCTGCACAGTATACTAGAAAGCATTTACAAATTATTGGCATTTATGTAACTACTAAATTTAGAATTATTCCTGTTATATGGAACTTTATTTCATTCATAAAACTTTGAAGGAAAATATTTTTTTGAAATGATTAAAACAGGCAAGATTAAAATCTTTCAAACATAAAACTTCTTACCCATAGATCAAAATCTAATATCGTAAGCATAAACATCACATACCTATCAATAAAAGTAATAAAAAAATGTAAAGATACAAAACATAAAAAATGCAGTAAAATTGAACTTACTCTGGTATGTTTAGTAGGTTGAAAGCCATCTTTTCTTCGTAGACTCCTTATCCATTTCATCCGGAGTTCAGTCTCATTTGGAAACTTGAATACAGCCACTTTTGGTCCGTTTTTATAATTACCACGACATGTGGCTACAGCACATTTATGAGGCATCGTATGAAATTATAAAAGCACGAGACAATATATAAAAAAAGCACGAGACAATATAAAAACTCTGTCACTAACGCAAATAACCGCTCCACGTTCGTCGCTCTTGGCTCAACTACGGGGCTTTGATTTTGTTTGAAGGAGCGAGGTGAGTCAGAGACGACTACCTGTGACGTCAGAGCTTCCCCTCGCTTCAGTGTCCCGGCTTCCTTCTATAAGGAGGTGTTGGTATAACCAAGGTATAACTCCGTAAATTCCCTCCCTTCCGCTGCGCTTCAGGAGGCACGCCCTCTGGGATCCCTCGGATCCCTGATCCCTGTGGCGTAGAATCCCCATATTCTATCTACTCCTGTTAATTCACGACATAACAAATGACTGTTTGGAAAAGGGTTAAATTTGATTGACATTGTTCCAGTTATAATAAATAAATTTCGACTGGAAAAAATTGGCATTAGCTCTGATATTAAGAAGGCTTTTGTGCAGGTAGGATTTAGCCCTAAAAACAGAGATTATTTAAGATTTTTATGGTGGGAACAGGCGAAGTCTAAACGTTTGAAAATATACAGGCATAGAAGAGTGGTCTTGGAATAACCAGTAGTCCATTTCTCTTTAATGCAACGCCAACGGTATTAATGAATGAAGTACATTGCTAATAAATTAGTAGAATCCTGGTACTTTAATAATTTAGTTACAAGTGTGAATGATGAATCAGAATTAAAGAAATTAAAAAGCGATGGCGCTGAAATTTTAGCAAGTGCTAAATTTGAATTACAAGAGTGGGCATGTAACTATCCACGAAATGAAAGGGATGCCTTTGTTGTAGAACCCATTTTAGAACTGTCAGTGCTTGATACATTAAATGAGAATGAGTTTTTAGATGACCCTTACGAAGCTAAAACGTTCAACATTTTGGGACTTCTTTGAGTTTGCATGATGGCATATTAAGTTGTGATATTAAGGGAATCTAAAAATAAACCAGTTAGTAAAAGAACAATTTTGTCTGAAACTCATAAAATTTATGACCCTATTGGATTCACTTGATCTATAATTTTAATTATTAAAACTCTGTTACAAAATTGCTGGGAATTAAAAGTAACTTGGGATGAAGCTTTTTCTGAAGAAATAAATAGGAAATACATGAAATGGAAAAATGATGCAACTCGTTTAACAGAAATAAAAATCCCCCGGCAGATGATGCTTAATATTGTTTCTGGATTGAAATTATTCTTTCATATACTTTGTGATGCATCTCGAATGGCATATGCCAACTGCGTTTATTTAAGAAATGAAAATGAAACTGAAGTTTCTTGTCATTTAGTTCAAGCACGATATAGAGTTGCTCCTCTAAAACCCACATTAGTTTGTGGACCAGAATTATTAGCTTGTGTTATTGGTGTGAGATTAATGAAATCTATAAAACAAGACTTAAAGGAAGGAAATATACCGACGTTTTATTGGACAGACTCAAGGAACACATTGTACTGGATTAAGAATGAAGAAAATTGGGGTGTATTTTTTATGAATGGAGTAAAAGAAATACGAGTTCTTACTAATCCTGATACATGGAATTAGGTTCCTGGAAACTTGAATCCTGCGGATATTTCGTCAATAGTATGTTCTGTTGAAACTATTAAAGCTAAAAGATGGCATGAAGGTCCAGCATGATTGAAGTTGAATCCAGACTTTTGGCCTACTTGTGATATTTCTCCTGACAAAGATATGATTGATCGAGAAAGAAGAAAAAAAGTTGTATGCTCGTTAACAAATGTAGATGAAGAATTTTCGCATTTCTCACGAATTTTTTTCTTTTGAGAACATAATTAGAGTTACAAGCTGGATAAAAAGGTGTACTGACAACTGCAGACGTATATAGAACAATGACGTTAAGTAGGTTAGAAGTGTTTTCTGTTGTTGTAATGACTGTGATATTGTTACTTTTTGTGAAGTGGGAAAAATAAAGTGATTCGTGCAAAATAGTGTCAATTTTAGATCAGTTTGAAATATAGTCTTCCTAAGCGGCGGACCGGAATCGAAGAACGAGGATCATAAAGGTAAGCAACTTCGCTTAATTTGCTTATCCAGAATGTTGAATGATCTGTTTTCCTGAAATAAAAATCAGAGGAAAAACAAGATCATTGGTTCGCAAGCCTTCCTAAAATCGAGAGGCTTTGACGATAGACATAGTGAAGAACGCTACAATCTATTGACACTGGTGGTTATTTCTCTTGTCCAGTCAAATGGATTTATTGCGTCTACGATGTCAGACCATGTCGTCTCACACATCGTAACAGGTTGAAAACAGTGCCTTGTGGGGGAACACACACACACGCTTTTCTCATCTCTGTGTGGTCCGCCGCAAATATATAGATTTAGATATACTAATAAGTTAACTTTTATGTCATGCGTAACGATATATTTACATGAAATTACAGACAAAAGCATTTAATACATTATTCAAAAGATTTTAATACGAGGAATTTCTTGAGATGAAAATGCTAACAAATCATGTGGTTCCTTAAATTTCGAAAGTTTAGAAAGATGTTTTACCGTAAAGTCAACACCTCATATCGTGAGTCGCAGAGCAAATTTTTTGCATGCTCTTTGTTTTAAAATACTTGCAAAAAATCGAGTTATAAAATAAAAAGGAATTCGATTTTTTTAATTATAAATGACAATAACTCTTAAAAAACGGTCGACTTATTTTGAAATTTCAAAATAATATTTTTTATTAAGAATGTTGCATTACGTAATATTTAATTTTAATATTATGTTTTATTTTATTATTATATATTATTTTTCTGATAATGTTGTATTTCATCTTAATTATAATACTTTTTGATTTGTTGATTTGAATTTAACCGAATAATGAATATCATTAATGAATTTAACATTTTAGTAAAACTAGAAGATGTGTTTAATTATAAAAGTGTTTTTATTTTAAAATTTAACGCAGCCAGAGGTATATAATAGGTAAACTGAATAGAAAATACGTCTTTGAAGGCGCACTGGTCCAAAGGTGAAATGGCACGACGGCGAAGCGGCGGCGGTAAAATGGCGTCGGGCTTAGTCTTATTATATGTGACAATAACAATATTATATCATGATTATTTATTTTCAGATGACAGAATATAAAATTTGAAACGAAATGTTCCAATGAATAATAACATTTAATCAAATAAAATTATTGAAACGCATATATTTTTGAAAAATGTTATGAAAGAAGATAATATAGCTTCCATTTCAAAAGCAAAGGGTAATCGTGCTTTTTTCGAAGATATACAGGACTTGTATTAATCTTTGTAGACGCTTGCATTTTCATTATTCCTGCCAGAAGAATAGATACGTAGTTTCACTTTGGTTTAAATATGGCAAAAGTTGTTGATAATGTTCAAATAAAAGACTAAAATAAGAAAACACAATTTTGATTAAAATATTAGAAATTATTTATATGTGTTACATCGCAAGTATACGAATTTTGTGCCCTCTGATATTTAGAGACTGATCTTAAGATCTTTATTTATTTTGTGGGCATCAAACTTAATTGCACCTACAGATGTTTCCTTTATGAAGCCGATAAGAGCGGATATCTTTTGAAAAACGTAAACAACGATTTACGAAGATAATAAATAAGATAAATACACGTAGAAAATCATAAACGGATGTAAAAGTAATTTGAGGTAATTAATTTTAGAGGGCGAAATAATAAGTCAAGGATTTTGTTTCATTCTTTTGAATTAAAGTTGCTGATGATTTTTGAAATAACTGACATGTTTTCCTCGTCTAGCACTGCAATACATAACTCATCATAAGCAGTTAGCCCTTCCATATATCATAAGAATGGCTTATCAGTTAGTTATCACTCTCTCTTCCTGTTCACAGGGTCCACCAGCGGCCGAGCGGTAAAGTCGCTGAACACTGGTAGTTTGGTCCGAGGTTTGAATCCCGCGAACGGGCTGACTGCATGGGCGTTTTCGTGGTTTTCCCATGTGTAACGTGTTTAATTAATAATAAAATTCTGTAACATAATTATGGACATATTGCATTTCATTATCGTATTTGTAATTATTACCTTACAAACATACTAAATGCGTAATTCAATATTTTTGTTTTTGAATAAAATATTAACAGAATTTTGAAATTCATCTTTCTTTGGTTTCATAATACAACTATAAAGATAAATATATAAAATCCATATTTCTGTTGTATATAATTATATAATAAAATATTGAATTAAATACATAAAAGTTGTAAATACATCATTTATTTTAGACATAAAATTAAACTACAAATAATTTTTTTTTTTTTTTTTTTTTTTTTTTTTTTAAGGTTAACATTTTTCTGGCCTTTCATTTTGGTTCGGCAATTAAAATATTCCCGAATTCCATTTTCCGTGGCTATAAACTGGCAAATCAATAATTTTGTCAATTGCTATTTCTTTGGTATAATGAATGTACGTTAATGCCAAAGAATTTATGTGCTCTTCCGTTATAATAGCTCTATTTTCATTTTCTAACCTTTTCAAAGAACTTGCGGAACGTTCACATTCGCAAGATGTTATCGGCAATGTAGCTGCTAAAAAAAAAAGCACATCAATATTTGGTAAAATGATTTCATTTGAAGCTTTTAAAGCCAAAACTGGTGTGTCTGGGAGCTTTGCTTTGGGAGCAGACATAAAATGCCATCGCCAACGTTTCGTCCCTTCAGTTAGAAATTCCGGAGAGGATAAATAAATCATCTTTACATATCACCTTTAACTTATTTCCAGCAATTTCATTTACACTATCAACGCAAACTGATGGTTGTATGCAAAACAGGGATGATGCAGTCTTTTCTAAATTTTAAAATTGAAATTTTAAAAGGAAAATGAGATGGTCAAGTAAAGGGATTGCTAAAATAGTTTTATAATAATTAACACAAAATTCACAATAAGCATTAATTCGACAGACTTGCTTTCGAATGATGCGTAGCAGTTTAAACTCTACATCTAATTTTTTACACATTTGCTCATCATGATTAAATATACTCTCAAAACTCCGGGTCGTCTCTGATGTTTAACTGTAATCCTTCTAAATGAGATAAATAATGATATGCTGTTATAATTGTTATAATAAAAGTAAATAAAAGGATTGAATTCAGTAGAACCATAGTATCTGGCTTACATTGCGCACTCCATTGATTATGCACATAAGCATCCAGTTAGGTTGAGCACGCAATGTACCCTAGGGCTTCAATTATATCGACAAGCTTTAATAAAAATGCTAGTACGCCTTGTACTACATGGTTCACCTTGTCCGGCAAAGGCCTAATATTATTTTCGTCGACCTAAATCATATGAGGAGACTCGATTATATGGGTTTAATGTAACCAAAAATGCCAGTTTATTAGTCACCGAAACGTAAGACACTACGAGGTACAAATAGACTTATATTTAAACTTAGCCATTTAATAATATTACACAGAACAAATATATTCATAATCGAATAAGAATAATACTGTAAACACTGTTTAAAACTTATCGTACGATAGATTCTTTTCACAATTTTTATCTCAATATAAGTAGTAATGTTTTTAATTTAAAACAATAATTTCAATTCAAATAAAGATGGGTTTCAGGCAGTGCTTTATCTGCGAGATAAGAGCTAAAGACTGCTAAGCTACAGAAAGCGATTTTGCGCTTTTTATGTTAAGTCAATATCTTGAGGGATTTACAATTTTTTTATTAGCATTTTTCATTTAAACGGTTTATCGGAATTTATTATTTGATTACAAAATTTAATTATTTTATCTGTATTATTCAACTATTTTATCTGTGTGAAATTTTAATGCGTTAAATACTGTGGGTCTTTTTTTTAAAATGACAATCCTTTATTGCAGACAATTTTGATCTGCTAAGTAAATAGTTGCCGTTCTCAGAAATACTGATCATTTTTATAGATGGTCTTCTAAGGAAGATTGTCACCATAAGAGGATTCCTTGTATTTAATTTGTTTCTAAAACAGAAAAGGTAACATATATTTTTCCCTTGATAAATAGTATTCGAATATGCAGATATATAGCTGGAAATAATAATGATATCTCACAAAAAATGATTGCCTTTTGTTACTTTTTATTAATTTACTTTTATGTCATTGGGATTATCATTTAAGTATAAAATTATTTTTAAACTTTTATTTTAATTATGAGTTTATTTATGAGAATTTTATGAAAGCTTCTCTAGCACTTTAGATATGATCGATCACATTAAAACATTTTCATAAGCAATAAGTCAATACAGTTGATTCTCCAATGTAAAAGAGTTAGAAAGAAGCCTTTGTTCTTTTTCTCCCATCACTAATTCAATTATTCTCACATTACTTAACATAATTGGTTTATAGAACATAAGAAATTAAACAATTTAATTCTTAGACATAGGAGCAAAGTATATGTCATAGCATACGGATAAGTATAAGACATTTTCCTTTTACAGCTATATAAAATCGGTGAAGTTGAGACATTATTAGCATATTTTAATCTAGTCATTCCTTTGTGATTAGTGTTGCTCTTCAAAGAAAAACTTCAAATAAGAATTAAAATAACTGTCCTCTCATTAATAGTGATATCTCTGAACAGTATAATTAAATAAAATTAAGATTATTCTAAATGAAACTAATGTTTCGGGTACAATTCATAAAAGCAGGTAATTAAAAATTGAAAAATTTTACCACTTACCAAAATTTTCAGTTTAGATAAATACATTTAAATACACAATAGCACATACCGCATGAATTTTAAATGCATTAAAAATTATTTTATTTATTATAATTATACTTATTATTATAATAGTTGTAAACGAGGGGGAAAGATTGGTTGCCTTTTTTCACAACAGAAATGCTTCCGGTAGAGTTCATTTCGTTAGAAAATGTACATGTTTTTGGAGAAAAGAATCTCAATTTTTTTACACTTTTTTTTCTAATTTACGGTTTTTTTTTTTTTTTTTTTTTTTTTTTTTCAGGGCGTCCTATATTAAGTGATTTATATTAACCCAATACAAGTTAAAAGATTATTTCTAGTAACACAGCAAAATTTTTAGGAAAAACAAACAGTAACATCCCAAGACTTTAGATCGGATCTGTTACTTTTCACTTTCTCATGATCAAATTGGCCGGATCCGTCATAGTTTATCCCTAAGGGCTGATTGGACCTTCTAAAAATAGTGATTCCTACAATTAAGTAAAATGCATTCGTGGATACGTCTTTGTTCTTAAACAGAGTGTAATACTTATTTGGCGAAATGAAGCAACCCCAATGATGGAACACAGCAATAACTTTTATTTAACACTCAAAAAAATGGCGACATACAAACAAGGAGATAAAACATATTCTAACATTTAAAAATAATTTACATTCTTCGTGCGAGGGTCGCACGTGGCACTCGAGTCTGGTTTCAAATATTGCCATTCACAAATACCTTAATGTTCATCTAATTAAATTATTTAAACTACAAGATTTTAATAATATGTAAAGCTGTTACAACCTCTCTCCCAACGGAGAGACTTTTACCGAAGGGAAAAGTTCTGTAAAATTCGAAAGTTTATAAGCTCAGCTTGCTCAAATGCTTAAAGAGAAAAGGTAATTTCTCTCATAAGTTTCCAAACTTCAGGCCAAAATTTTTAAGTTTTAAACAAATATTTTTATACCACATTTAAATAGGAAGAAAAAAAATGGAGAACGTTCAAATACATCAGTTGAGTATACATTAAATAAATAAATAAATCCTGAACGTGGTTACATACACTAAGAGTTATTACATTACTTACTTCTACTCAGAACATCTACGTTCTTGTGCAAAGATCCTTTGCGATGAATGACCTTAAAATTATAAGGTTGTAATGAAAGTGCCCAGCGCATCAATCTAGAGTTACATTTGGCGTTGGATTGTAGCCAGACCAAAGGATTATGATCAGTTTGAATCAAGAATTCTTGTTGACCATCCAGATAAAAATGCAGTTTCTTGATAGCGTAGATGATAGCAGCGCACTCCTTTTCAGTAGTACAATAATTCTTTTCAAACTTAGTAAATTTTTTGCTTATATACAAGATAGGATGTTCACGTTGTTCATCATCTAATTGGCATAGTACTATACCCATGCCATTGTCTGAGGCATCGGTTTGTATAATAAACCTTTTATCAAAGTCGGGAGCATACAGAATTGGTTTCTTGCATAGCAACTCTTTTAAATTTTTAAAAGCTTTGTCACATATTTCAGACCATTGTATATTTCCTTTTTTTGTTACCCCCTTCAAAACGTCCGTGAGGGGTGAAGCAATTTCCGAAAATCTCGGTATGTACTGGCGATAATACCCTACCAGTCCTAAGAAAGCACGTACTTCTGTTTTAGTTTTAGGTGTAGGATACTCCTTTACAGCCAGGATCTTTACTTCATCCGGGGTTCGTTGTCCTTGTCCCACAACATGGCCTAGGTATCTCACTTGATCTTGTGCAAATTTACATTTTGATGGTTTTAGTCGTAAATTTGCTTTCTGTATTCTCTCTAGAACAGAAGTTAAGTTTTTAAGGTGCTCTTCCCAGTTTTCTGAGTAAATGGCAATGTCATCCAGGTATGGTACAGCGAAACCTTCGCATCCAGCCAGGACTTTAGTCATAACTTTGCTAAAAAAATATGGGGCATTTTTTAATCCAAAGGGTAAACGTAGAGGCCTGAAACTTCCAAAACTAGTTACAAATGTTGCATATCTTTGGGCTCTTTCTGTTAACGGAATTTGCCAGTAGCCTCTAGATAAATCTAATAGGGTAATATATTTTGCTTTTGCTACAGTTTCGATACGTTCTTCAATATTAGGCAAAGGATAGTATTCAGTTTTAGTAACAGCATTGAGTTTACGATAATCAATACAAGGCCGAGGATCCTTTGATGAAGATTCTATCAAAATCATGGGAGATGTATAGTCCGATTCTCCCGGCTCTATAATTTTAAGATCGAGCATTTTCTGTATTTCCCTTATGAGAATTTCAGTCTGTCGGGGTGACAGTCTGTATGGCTTTATTTGTATTGGTTCGTTATTTAATAGCTCAATATCGTGACAAACTAAGTTTGTTAGTCCAGGATTATTTGAAAAACAACCAGAATATTTCCATAAAATCTTTCGTAAATCTTCTATTTGCTCGGATTTCAACCTTTTCTCGAGTTCATTCTCCTCTATGATGTCCGAAAAATTTAATATACTTGGATTGGAAGGTAAACGAGGAATGTCCATTTCTAAGTCTCCTTCCACTTCAGTTATCATATTAATCATTTCTGGTCTTTTGTAATATGGTTTAAGCATGTTAATGTGATATACTTGATTTGGCTCATTTTGTTCCTCGAAACTTACAATATAATTGGTTTCTGAAATTTTCTGCTCTATTTTTCCAGGTCCTTTCCACTGTACTTCTAGTCTATTTTGACGATTCGTTGATAAAGCAAGAACTAAATCTCCTCTAGCAAATTCTCTTTTCACTGCGTTTCGATCGTACCATATTTTCCTCCGTTGTTGAGCTTCTTTCATGTTTTCCACGGCAAGTTCTTGGCATTTCTTCATTCGATTAATAAGTTCGAAAACGTAACTGACAACATTATTACTTTCTTCAATCGGTTCTAGCCACTGCTCATAAAGTAAAGTGACTGGCGTGCGTAGGTTTTTGCCATGAACTAATTCTGGTGGTGTAAAACCAGTGCTTTCATGTGTGACTGTTCTGAGAGCAAAAAGAACTGATGGTAGATAATTCTCCCAATCCGAAGTCGCTCCTATACATACGACTCTTAACACCCTTTTTAGCGTTCTATGGAATCGCTCAACGGGATTACTCTGCGGATGATACACAGAGCTTCTTACATGTTTAATGCCGAAACGCTCCAAAAATTCCTCTGTCAAAGCACTGACGAAAGAGGTCCCCTGATCTGTTTGGATCACTTTTGGGAAACCCATACGACTGAAAATCTGTAAGAAAGCATCAATCACAGATGGCGAAGAAATGTCTGTCACCGCAACAGCATCTGGATATTTGGACGACATACACAGAGCTGTAATAATATATTTATTCCCAGTCTTTGAAATAGGTAGCGGACCAACGGTATCGACATTTATTTTAGTGAATATTTCGGAAATTACTGGTACTAGTGTCATTGGAGCCTTCCTTTTGTCATTTCCTTTTCCAGCGCGCTGACAAGCATCACAGGTTCTTACAAAATCTTCAGTTTCTTTGTAACACCTCGTCCAGTAAAAATATCTAGCAAGTCTGTCTTTGGTCTTTTTGACACCCAAATGACCAGAAGTTCATTCGTGGCACATCTTTATAATTGACGGCTTAAGTTTTTCAGGTATAACGACAAGCTGTCTTTCAAAGCCCATTTTATCCGTCGTTTTTTTAACTAAAACTTCTTTTCCTGTCAGACTATAGTTCTCATTTTTGCATGTACCTTCTTTAACTTCTTGGATGATTTTAGACAGTTCCTTATCAGCAAGCTGAAGTTGTGCAATTTCTTCTGAGTCAATGTTTACCAGTTTCATGAGAGTTTCATCTTCCGAATTTAGCTCCGGTAAATTATCTTCTTCTTCAAAAACATCTCTGGATGCTTTATTTTCTTCCTTCATCGGTTCCAAGATCTTCTCTTCGGCTATTTCTCTTTTCTTTTGAGCTCTAGTAGAGACAGCATTAACCTGGTGAGGACAACTATCAGGTTCCTTTCCTTGTTTATTCAACAGTGCAAAAGTTCGATTGCCTAATAAATACCTTCCTTTGTCGAGTTCATTTCTAATAATGGCAGCCTTAGTTATTACTCGCCCAAGATCGCAATTTAGTTCGATCTCAGCCAATGGTAAACAGGTTGGATTCAAATCTAATGGCTGTTGCACCCACACATTTTCACCTGTCAGCATTTCCGGCGTGATGTATTTGCGATAAACTATATCAATACTAGCACCTCAATCCCTTAATATAGGAATTTTATGACCATTTACGTAACCCATACTAGTATAAGGTAATAGAAATTTTTCCTCTGGTTTTGCACTAATTCTGTTAAGATTAGCAGGAGATTCAGTACTATTCTTAAGTTTTGGACATTGGGGTCTTAAATGTTGATAGGACCCACACTGATAGCATTGTGGCGTTTTTCGTTTTTCATATTTATCATCTGGACGTGGACTTCTAGGTCTATGAAACCAGCTTTGCGAATTAAATCCTGATGACGATTTTTTTTCAGTTTTATTTTTATTATCTGAACTCAATTTACCTTGAGTTAGTGCATTGTATCTTTCTTTCTGCCGATCCACTACAGGCCTTTTTTGAAAGTTTCCGCAAACGTTTTCATAGGCATCAAGTTTTTCAGCTAATTTTTTAGATGAAATCATCTCTACCCATTCATCAAGAAAATGATCTCGAATTTCAGGAGGAACTCGACGTTTAAGTTGGTCAAGCACCATCAAATCTAGCAACTGATCAAAAGTCTTAACTCCTAGACCAGTCACCCATTCTTTGCAATAATTTTCTATTTCATAATTGAAATCCACCCATGTGGATTCGGTACTCTTTTGATGTTTCATAAATTTCTGCCTAAACTTTTCCGGGTTTAATTTAAACCGTCTTAACAATAAATTTTTCACGTGTTCATAGTCTTTAGCTTTATCGGAGGGTTCTCTAGCTATTAACTGGGTTACTTCGTAAGGAAGTAGTCCTAGTAAATGAGATACAAATTCTTCTTTATCAATTTTAGCCCATTCTGCTTGCCTTTCAAACAATAGCAAATATAGACTGATATCTCCTTTCTTGTCATCGAATTTCTGCATAAGGTGACGCAGCTCCGTTTTCGGCCGGATGTGTCCGGTATTTTGAGACTTTGTCTCTGCTTCAAGTCTTAATCTCTCTAATTCATATTGTTCATTCCTTCTCCGCTCTTCTGCTTCTTCCTGTCTCCTACGTTCTTCTCTTTCCCTTTCCTCCCTCTCTTTCCGTTCTTCTATTATTGTGTCTAAGACTCCTTTGACGAAGACTTCATCATAATCTCTACTTTCAACAATTTTCTGTTTTAAATCAACTATTTTCAAATCTGCAGTCACATGAACTCCCAGTTCAGCCGCGAGATTTTGCAAATCTTCCTTACGAGCTCTTCCTAAGTAAGACATTGTTTCTGTGTTTAAAATTAACGAACACTGTGTTCCTTATAGTTCCTCAAAATAGCTCAAATTAATTACTTTAATTAATTAATGCAGTCAAAAGTCACGAAATTAAATGCACTCTGTTAAATACGTATACCTCAAAAATGAAATATTTAAATTATATGAAGTTCATTCTCTCTACCACATTAATGGTGACTAAAATAAGAATAGCAACATAGAGCAATATATATATCTACTGTCTGGACAACTAAAATGAATATTAAAAATAATATCCAAAACGGTAATAAAATAAGACAATTCAATATTAACAGGAAGTAATAATCTGGTATCGCTAATATTGTGTTCAGTGATGAACTAATAACATGAACATAATCAATTCAATATTAACAGAAAGTAATAATCTGGTATCGCTAATATTGCGTTGAGTGATGAACTAATAAAATAAAGCAATTCAATATTAACAGAAAGTAATAATCTGGTATCACTAATATTATGTTCAGTGATGAACTAATAAAATAAAAATACGCACGATTATTCGATCTCTGTCGGTGCCTCCAAAATAATTAAGACTGTAATACTTCTTTGGTGAAATGAAGCAACTCCAATGATGGAACACAGCAATAACTTTTATTTAACACTCAAAAAAATGGCGACATACAAACAAGAAGATAAACATATTCTAACATTTAAAAATAATTTACATTCTTCGTGCGAGAGTCGCACGTGGCACTCGAGTCTGGTTTCAAATATTGCCATTCACAAATACCTTAATGTTCATCTAATTAAATTATTTAAACTACAAGATTTTAATAATATGTAAAGCTGTTACAAGAGGAAGAGAGCAAAGAGTATGTGCCTACATTTTGTGTTATTTTTAGATGTTTACTTTTTTGCTTAAAAAAGAACAGAAGCTTTAAAACTGCTAAAAAGGTTTTAAGAATTTTTCAAAAATCGATGTTCTACACTATAGAATTAAAAAATGAATAAATATTATTTTAAAATTTTAGCCATGAATCTAAACTATTATAATGAACCAGGAAAAAAATGAACAATATTTTCGCATTCCCTGCTGAAGACAAGAGTGATATTCTTTAATACTGAAATTTTTTATGTTATTTTTCTGTTTTGCATTATGATCAAAAGTAAAATGCATTTGTTTTTGATAAACATGTTAAAACTATAGTGTACAACATCGATTTGTGCAAAACATAGCCCATGCCAATAAAGGTATTTCCCTCGAATAGGGATGCGTAAGCTGATCAATGTTAAACGAATTTCGCTTACTACTCATGCGCAGAATAGAATTTGGCGCAATTACAACTTTGGCGCAATTTTAAAAGAAGATAAATACGGTAGATATTGTATTTATCTGAGCATAAACAGTTCGGGGTTTTAAAACTTGTTAGGTTGTAAGTTGCTTCATTACTTAGAGCGTAAATATCGATTGTAAACTACGCAAATTTTCGTTTAAGAAGGATTACAAAACAGGAAATGTTACAAGATATATTAGATGAATACTTCTTGATTATACTTCTGAGGAATGAAAGCAATTAAGTATTTACCATACGTTCCATTCGTATATACTTTCACAAATTAAGGAATAAATCCAATTTAAATTACTGAATTAAAGTCAAATAACTGATATTATATGTAATGTTTATGAACAAAATAAACCAAAATGAAATGAAACGCAAGCACATGCAATAAGCACACAACAAATTTCCGTAGTATTGCGAAAATTGCCGCCAGTATTTCCTCCCACGCCAACGATACACCATTGAGCATGCGCAGTAAACGAAATTCGTTAACGTTGATCAACTCAATGTGCGGTTTGCCATTACGTGAAAGAAAGGAATGTTGTTGATTCGTGGTTTCAGCATGATGTCGACGATGTTATGATCTTACAATTATATCAAATTTTTATCATTATAATTAATATTTCATATACGCTTAGTACTGCTTGTTTTAATCGGTACGAAAAGCATACAAAGGTTATCTGTCTATGGGAAGGGATGCCATGCCATTCGTGGAAGACTTTCAAAAAGAAACCTGTTTATTTACCTTATACGCAAGGAAATCCATAAACTCTCGTTCAGCTCATTCTCGAATATTCTAACCTATGTCGAATTAGCACTGTTCATCACTCTTATACATTCTGTTCACTAATGGGTTATATGCTTTTTTCATTCCATTTAAATTCTCTTAATTTATACTTCCTTTTAATCGGTAGTTATCTGATTATTTGTCCCAAACACAGACGCACAAAAATAAATAAATAAATCTTAAAGCTTTCAGATTTTATATTACACCCAAAGGGGCGTCTTTTAACGTTTTGAGTGTTACTTTTATTTATTAAATATCATGTTCTCTGCACTTAAACTCAATTCTACAGCAATACACCACAAAATAAATTAAAAAGAGTATATCTTTAGAATTTCCGATACACGCGCTGGAGATATTTTTTTTTCTTTTTCCCTGCAGTGTTGCCATTGCTCGCTTTGAAATCGATGAGTTTGTTAATCAAAAATTCGAAGTTTTACAAAATATGAAATAGATAATAAAGCAAATTCTAAACTCCAAATTTGGGCTTCCAGATGCTTATATTCGAGTGAAGGACTACGTTATTCAAAGTTTGATGTCTCCAGTTACCGTTTTTTTTTTATTACACAACGAGAAACATACATACATTCATGCAAATTCTTCATTATTTACTTCTTTGAAAAAACGAAAAACTCGCAATACCCGGCTATTAAAGAGCTCACAAACTATGATCCCAAAGAGGAACATGTAGTAAAGAGACCGCGAACTATCCATCATAATGCATTATGGTGGTAGTGTACATTCTGTATATTTTATTCTACTTATTTCACGTATTTTAGTACTCTTCATTTTATCAAGTTTTGCTTATGTTTTGGACTATGCTCTGACAAAGCTTATGGACTTTGATTGCAACTTATATTACTTACTTATTATTTCTATTTAACCAAGAATTTATTTAGTACTGTGCAGTGTTTATAGCAAAGACTTAGCTTACAGTGAAAAATTTTAGTTCGCGGTCTTATGACTCCTTCACTCGCTACTGGCCATCTCGCATCACGTGGTGTTTACTCTGCAACTTTAAGAAAATAAATTTTCTTGCATAATTAATTAATTGTACTGTACCCGAATTATGTTTCTGAAGAATAATGACATTATTATCTCTTCAAATTCGCCTTTTTGAACTTCTACAGTCTTACTTTACGTTTTATTCAGCAATTTTATGAAACTTAGGACTTATTTTGCACCGACCACTGCTAATGGCATGCCATTTAATTGCATTTAAAAATTACTAATTACTGAGTTTATCTCATGACTTCGATCTCGCCTTCGGGTGTGGTGCATTTTTCAATACACCTCTTATTTTATTATGATTACTAAGGTAAAATGTTTAACTACTGGTTAGAACTCTTAGAAGTTGATGCCAGAAGAGAAGATACGATCCTAGATCCTAGATACTCTTCATTATTTAATTTCTTTAAATGTAATGCAAGACTCTACTATTTGGTGGCAACAATTCGAAAAGTGAAACGGTGTTTATAGTGAGCCAAAATGCCAAAACGAAATTAATAGCCCTTCTGGGCAATTTTATCCTTTGGGCTAATAATAAAATAAAATAAATTACTCTGCAGTGAATGAATTTTTTAGCTGCGTATTTAAAAACTACTCTTTCAGATGATTTTAAATAACAATAATTTAAATTGCTAGGTGACTAAGAAAATAAAATTCATTGCATTGAAAGTATCGAAGTTGGCATGCTCTTTACATTATTAAAAAAAAAAAAAAAAAAAAACTTAATATTTTTGCGGTATTTATTGACTTAACTGAAATTCGAAATTAATGTAAAACACAATTACTCAAAATTAGTTTACAGTGTTTCCTTCCCTCTTTTGTGCATTATTTAGATGATAAGTAACAAATCTCAAAATTAAATTCTCCAACTTATTTTTTTAAAAAATATTTATATTCTTTTAAACATTATGCTTTTAGATGCTTGGTCCGAAACGAAAGGGCTTTTTCTTCTTTAGTGACATTAGGCTTGATAGCTAGAGGGAAAGTGGGACCAGATACGGAGGGCTATTCAAAGCTGTAATAGAACAAGAAGTTTAAGCTTTACGACTTGAAAGTGTCTCCTAACCTTCGAAGTATTTTCCCGCCACTTGTTAGCTGAGGAAGGATGATTTTCCTGATCTTACTTTCAAATGGAAAATCGTAAACTTTCTGTCCATTTTTTGTTAATCACATGAATATTTTTGGAAGCTGGAATGCAATATTTAAAAAAAACTTTGAAAATTAATTAGTGCTTTTTTTAAGTATAGGTGGTGGTCAAGTGGGAGAGTGCCCGGTCTCCCAGGGCACCCTCGCTGGCTACGCGGCTAATTTTAAAACTGTAGTATCACTTCTTATTTTCTACTTCCGGCCAGAATTAGATGTGTTTACTTGTTTATGCAAATTCTACTTGCTAACGCCTAAGTATTTAATTTGTGGCTTTTTGCCAAGAGTTAGAGGAATCGAGCTTCTTGCCACTGCATTCTTACGAGTTTTCAATTAGTTGCTGCTTGCCTTTAAAACCAGAGGTTTGGTCCTCTTGATATTTGAAAACGTATTGTAGTTTCAGCAGTTTGGCGTACTACATACGTACCTTTTTTTAAAAAAATGCCAGTCTTAGTGCTAGGCATTTGTGTAAACTAATCAAAGTCAGCTCTTATTTAAAATTTTAGTTAGTAGATTTATATTTTTACGCTCAGACCACAAGTGGTTCGTCTCTGTATCCCGAAGTACGGGAGAACCTGTAAATTAATAGAGAATAAAGGGTTCAGTACACCCTTCCTGCTTGTGTCGTCTATTCTACACATACTTGAACATAGCTTTAGTAAGCTCCCGGTTCCTATTCAGGATACGTTATATTTCCAAAGCAAGTCAAAAGACATACAAGTCCTGACACACTGCGAAAAAAGAAAGATAAAGTTAAGATATGTATTATACGTATAGGATAAAATTAGGTATGCATTATATTAAAAAAATTAGGATATGTATTAGATTTATATATAGCATTGTTCTAATATAGTATTTTGACACAAAATCGGACTTTTTCTAAAATGGCATACCCTTTTTTCCCATATTTCGATACTATGAGTCAAATTGCGCCAAAGTGCCAAGTTTTATAAAAATCGCACGACCAGTTTTTAAAAAATTAGCTCTCAAAATTTTAGCTCCTTAATGTTTAGTTTGGTATATATTTATTAATCTCTCCTTTTTTTCATTAAACTTATTTGATTCTTCCTTTCACATTTCTAAATTTAGGTTTATTTCAAATAACATTCGCCCATTTTTTATGATTTATTTTTTAAATTTGTATTTTTAAATAAATTTTTCGAAAAACATTCTAAATTATAATCTATAAAATTTTTTACCATCATCTTAAAGTAGATGTATTTCTAACCATACCTGCAAAAAATTACAGTTTTTTATTCAAAATTTACGAAGATATATAAGTGAATTTATATATTTTTACGTTTTGAAATTTGGCATATTGGTTGAAAGCGATAATAACATCAAATGTGGTTTAGGCATTTTATTAAAATTATTTGAAAGTAGGAATGGTGTGACTTTTTTCCGCTTCTGCATAATGGAAGGGAAAGAAAAATTGGTTGCCATATATTAAGAAGTTAGCCAAGTGGCGCAAAATCACAAAAATACGTCAAGATAAAGTTTTGAATTTCTACGTACATTTCGCACCAAATTTTACAAAATTTAATATTTAGGCATAATTTGAGTCGTAGAATCGAAATATGGAAAACAATTTGTATGTTATTTCAGAAAAGTCCGATTTTGTGTCAAAATACCTATGTTAGAACAATGCTATACATAAATGTAATATATGTCCTAAATTGAGCTTTCGAGACATGAAAAACATAATTTGAATTTCGTCAATCGGTCCAGTAGAACGGAAGATATAGAACTGTCCCCCCTTTTTTGTGCAGTGTTGCATGTTTAATTAATATTGAGTAGGTAAAATTTTAGGATCTAATTTTTTAAAAACTACTCGTGCGATTTTTATAAAAAGTGGCACTTTGGCATATTTTGAATCGTAGATTCAAAGCATGAAAAAAATTGGTATGCCATTTTAGAAAAAGGTCTGATTTTGTGTCAAAATACATATGTTAGAACAAAGATATATACAAATCTTATTCAAATCCTAAGTTGCTCTTTCGAGGCCTGAAAAACGCAAGTTGAATTTCGTCAATTATGGTGCAGTTGCATCCAATTCTTAACTCTTTTTTTTTTTTTTTTTTTTTTTTTTTTATCTAAGTTAATTATTACGTTAAATATATTATAACTGAGGAGACAATAATTCTGACCCGTAGGTTTACAGTAAAAAGTTCTAAAAATTACGAAAAGAGTGCTTTCAACATTTTTTTCAAACAAAAGAAATTTTTAACAACTGTAAATCTTGTGTAAATATTTATTAAGCCAAAGGTGCTTCATAAAATCGAGTAAATATGAATGAATTAGTACAGCAGCTAATTCCTGAAATTTCTGTAAACCTTTTTTAAATATTTATTAAGATAAAGGTGCTTCATAAAATGGAGTAAATTGTGTAATAGCAATGATTTAGTAAAGCAGTTAATTCCTGAATTTTATATCTTCAGTTGCTGTTTTCAGCTACCAGAATTCACATTTCTTGCTTGGATTCATTAGAGAGCCTTCTGGACATTGAAAATCTTTGGCGAAATCTGCCTGATTAAGAATTGGTGCTACCACTCTGAAACAGAAGACATATTTTAAATATACTTAAATTTAAACACAAAACATGAATTTTACCTTTTTAATGCCATCTCCCACAAAAATTCTCTTTCCATTTTGGAACAATTACTGAGAAACAAAATTAAGCATTTTTTATTGTATAAAGAATATCAATTAAATAAGTAAATTTCTTAACACTGAATTCAAATATATCAACAATGCTTTTGCCCCACCCATAGTTTTTTGCGACTCAATGTTGAGCTTATTGAATGTTTAAATTATTTAAGCCAACGGTTCCCAAACTGCTTCTCGGAGCCCTAAAAAGGCGTTCCCACTGGGTTTTACCTGAGCTAACGGAGTCAGTTTTTAGTCGACTAGCTCTGCTGTACCTGCAGTTCAGATTTTTCAACTTGCTGCCCTTATGGGGAAAAATGGTTTTGGAGATAGGTCAGGTACGTCAGCTGTGTCCGTTAGCTCAGATAAAGCTCAGTGGGAATGGTCTTTAAAGACGTACACTTCCCAAGGGCTCCTAGAACGTCCCAGGGGAAAAACTCAAATCTTTCAGATTTTATATTACGCCCAAAGGGGCTTCTTTTCATTTACATACACATACACGTTTCGAGAGCATTTGGGCTAAAAATATTTAAAAACAGTCTACCTTAAAAATTTCCGATATAGACAGTCTCGCGCGCTGGAGATTTTTTTTTTTTTTTTTTTTGTATAATGTTGCCATTGCTCGCTTTGAAATCGTTAAGTTTTTTAATCAAAAATTTCGTTCAAGTTTTACAGAATTTGAAATACAAAATAAAATATTTAACAACAGCATATCTTTAAAATTTTCGATAGACAGTCTCGCGCGCTAGAGATAAAAATGTTGTTTTCTCTACAGTAATGCCATTGCTCACTTTGAAGTCATTGAGTTTGTTAATCAAAAATTCGTTGAAGTTTTACAAAATATGAAATACACAATAAAACAAATTCAAAATTCAGGCTTCTAGGTGTCCATATTCGAGTGGAGGACTACGTTATTCAAAATTTGATGACTCTAGGTACTGTTGTTTTTTACAATGCGAAGAACATGCATACATTAATGCAAATTCTTCATTATTTAATTTCTTTAAACATAATACAGGTAATTTTGGTAATAAAGTTTGGTGGCAACGATTTGAAAAGTAATTCAGACTTTTAATAGTGATTCAACGCAAAATCCCGTTTTGAGAATAATAGCCCTTCTGGGCTAACGCTCCTTTGAGCTAAATGCGACATGAATTTATGAGATTTTGAAATTACATATAAACTGAATGAAGCGGTATTCTGAAATCACTGTACACGGGAACTTAGGTTCTTAGCGCAGCAGCCTTAAAGAATAGTCAAATTTTCAGAATGCGTTAAAATCTGGCAACAAAATCATTACAGTTCTTCTTGCAACTATTATGTATTGTCGACAGCATTTTCAAGATTTCTAATTAAATCTTCGCTTAATTTTTGTGTTTTAGAGTGTTCACCTCAGTTAACATCCATTTATTAGTCCTTATGATTTATGAATATATTTACATGCATTTAATTGTGTTTGTTTTACATATTTTCAACAGGAAAATATTTAGTAGTTACAAAATCTTGTTCTCGCGCATAAAATCCTTCTGTAATTGATTTAGCTTTCAGTAAATTTAATAACTGTTTATCAAAAATAAAACATTGTTTATATCCTTCTTTTCTCTCCAAGCTATTTAAACTTTTCTCGCGGCCGAGCGGTAAAGTCGCTGAACACTGGTAGTTCGGTCCGAGGTTCGAATCCCGCGAACGGGCTGGCTGCATGGGTGTTTTCGTGGTTTTCCCCATGTGTAACGTGTGTACGAGCCAGTTTCCCTTAGAAAGTCCTCCACGAAGGCATCCTAAAATCAAGCATGAAGAAACTATCAGGAAATACATATTTTTAAAATTTTTCTTTTCAAATATAACTTCAACTTTAGCAAGCAATATTCCCATTTTCAAGTTCCAACAGTTTTAACTAACTAATCGTTATCTCACTTTTAAAATATGCGCTTGTGAAATTTGCTTGTAATAAAAATTAAAAAAAAACTTGCTGTAAAATTTTTGCAACAATACATCAGTTTGCAGCAACATTTTAAAGAAAGCAATTCCAATGAATCTATTTCTAAAGCTGTTGAACAAAAAACTACTTGCAAGTACGTTTACTGATTGATTTTTGGAATAAAAATTCCTTTGAGATGTAAAACATGACTGAAAAATGATGTATAAGTATGTAGTAGATAACATTTCAAACTGCGTCGAGGGTTGTATACAGTCTTTGGCATACTTTTGTCACGAGATGCAGCTTTGGAACCTTTGATTTAGACAAACTAAAATTAATTATATTGCTAATATAAATTTACAGCGAAATATGTGTAACTGTTAATATTAATAGTTGACACATCTGCGAATACAAGAACAAATAATCCTGAATGCTAAAGAAATGAATAAATATACAGAAACAGAAATTGGTACAACGTGAGTAAACTTGCAATACTATAGTTTTGAAAGTTAAACAAAGCCTTCAGGTGCGATCAAGAGTCCTTTTTCACTTTCGTAACTGAAGAAGGTTCTTTTTTGATTCCGCACTATGGCAAGGTTACTCAAGTTACTTCAGCCCACCAGCGACTGGTCGGTAAAATTGCTAAACACTGGTAGTTCGACTTGGGTTTGATTCCAGGCAAACAAGCTGGCTGCATGGACGGTTTTGTGGTTTTTTCATCTGGATAAGAACCTGTTGCCCTTAGAAATTCCTCCACGAAGACATTTGCCCCCTTACGTCTTTGGAACGCTTTGCCACAATTAAATAAACTAAACCAAATCATGCCAAACCTAGACAAGTTACGCCAATTACTGTTCAGAATTATTTGCTTCTTCAGCATTTAGTTCTTTGGCATGCTCGTGTTTGTAACCGCAGATAGCCCTCCTAACAAAATAAGTTAAGCATTTGTCAAATTTACGACAGTAAAATATGTAAAAAGAAATACTCATAATACTTTAAATGTTTTAGAAATCTCAGTTCTAATGCAAATGGAAAATGCTGATGCGATATTAAACTTGGTTCGAATGCTAAGCGTTGGATTTTTCCTTGCAGCTTCAAAAATCAGCAAAAAGATTTATAGAACTTCATTATTTGGAAGATACAATTTTGTGAAACAATCTTGGAACTTTTTATTTAATAGAGACGGGTTAGCAATGTTTGCATGTTCTGTTATTCAAAATACGTTGGAAACGGACACTTACAGGACATAAAACATTTTACATCTGATGAAATCTTATCGAAACTTTCGGCAGAAAACTACACTGACGGACAAAGTTAACAGACGGAAAACATTTTCCCACATTTCGCCTAAAACACCATACAAAACCTAGACAGTTAGTTGTCATATAATGCTACTGTGGCGCGCATATTCACAAAGCCTACAGACCATTTCTCTATGGGCTGCTCTCATAGGAGGAAACATCTGCTTGGTGTTCATATTTGGAATGGTGAGTTATCGCCTGGTAGGCGTGGTAATTAACGCCAAACAAACGGAAACAGCGTTTATTTCATTCGATATTTTTTTAGTTTATGAACGAAAGCTGAGGGGAATTGTGTGGAATATATTTTAAATAACCTACTGATCTTATTAATAATTTATTTGTATTTGAATTTAAGCTTTTAAAAGTACGTAATTGTTTTACAAGAAAAAGGTGTTTACATGGAGATAGCATATGCCCTTTTTCGTCATTTCTGTTAGAAAGAGTCTATTGTGTAAATTTCCATAGCGCATTAATTTATACAAATAAAGGAATATTAAAAAATTAACCAAATGAAAACATTCAGTAAACATTTAAGGGCGTCGGATACTTATATTCTTTTTACCTAAATTATGAGTAAGTATAACTAAAATTATATTTTATTCCATTATGCGCTATTTTTATTGAAACACTTTTTGGGATCTTGGATCGCAATCTCGCTACTGGTACCTACTACAAAGAGTACAAACCAGTAAATAAAAATAAGAAAAATTAACGTTAACAAAAGGTGTATTGAGGATACGGCAAAGCACACTAGGGCTATCTGCCTTAACATTAACAAAAATAGAGAAAATAAGGCGTTTAATTTTTAACACCGCACCTGAAGACGAAAAGACAAATAATGACAAAGTCATTCAATAAAGTTAAAATAAAAGTAAATCCGTGCAGAGCAGAGTTTATGATAGCTACGAGCGGTGATGGAACCGGCGACCTAGAAGTCTGAGAAATTTTCCCGCGCTCGTTACTGCTGATCTGTCGTTTCGCCAGTGGGTTGTGCACACATTTCGGTATACGACAAAACAAAATTTCGGTATACGATACAAATTGTAAAGACGATGAACCAAAAGTCACCAAGCACTAGATTCTGTAACCCTACGTTGCCTGTTTTAACCAATCGGAGCAAACAGCAGAAGAAACGGTCTGTAGGCTTTGTGAATAAGCCTGTGGCGCTGGTGGCACTGAAATGAGTTAACGTATACTTGTGGGCGTTGCTACTCCAGCAGGAGGTATAAACGTCCCCGTACAGCTGTTCAGTTGATTCCGCTCTACAACACGGTAGTGATTTTTAATGTCTTTCTTGAATAATCCTATTGTTTTTTTAGGTGAGATGAGTACGCATCATCTCTTAGACGAGAATCGTGGGTAGGCTTGAGGCAGGGCAGTTCCAAGCTCAGGTTGCAAGAGAACTGAATGAAACCTCAAGAGCCACAGCGACCAATGACGACCGGCATTTAGTACTTTCAGCGAAACGTCAGAGGACGTCTATAGCCACACAACTCTCTACTACCATAGGAAAATCAATTTCAAGGAAGACAGTTGCTCCATGAGACATGACTGTATGCCAGAAAGCATCCCACTCACTCCCTCCAACAAAAGAGAACGCTTACAACGGCTCATATAACACCAACACTGGACACAGCTTCAATGGGCTAATGTTCTTTTTACGGATGACTCCAGATTCAGCCTACAATCTGATTCTCAGCGACTATTGATATCGATGGAACCTGGGACCCGATCCATCCCCGCAACATCATGGAAAAGGACCAATATTGTGGTGGAGAAGAGATGGTCTGGACAAGATACCTGCACACCGCTCCCTGTGTTTGACACTCGTTCTGTAAATCCCCAGAGGTACAGACAGGAGGCATCCTACAGGCATCCTATGTGCGACTTTCTTTTCAGGGGGGCTATTAGCCCTGAGTTTATTTTTATCGATGAAAATGCAGGACCTCATAGGGCTTACCTGGTTGATAACCATCTGTAAAGCAAAGATATTCACCGAATGGATTGGCCAGCCAAATCTCCTGACCTTAATCCTATTGAACATGCTTGGGATGCTCTTGGGAGGGCTATTAAAATACACCAACCCACACCCAGAACCATTCAGGAGTTAAAAACTTTTGTAGTGGAGAAGTGTGTGCAATTTCCACAGGGGACTCCTGAACGTTCTACGAGGGCTATCCAGAAAGTAGATTACGTTTTGGAATAAAAAAATAAACAAAGTATAGGAAACAAATTTTATTATATACAGATGAAAGCCACACTCAAATACTACTTTTCTACATAGTCACCATACAAATTAAGGCATTTATCGTAGCGATGTACGAGCTTGGAAATTCCTTCGTCGAAAAATTCGGCCGCTTGCGCCTTCAACTACTTCGTTACCTCTTCTTGCAGCTGTGCGTCGTCATCAAAACGCTGCATAGCCAGCCACTTCTTCATTGCTGGGAATAGGTGGAAGTCGCTCGGTGCCAGGTCGGGACTGTACGGCGGATGAGGAAACAACTCCCACTTAAAAGATTCAAGAACTTTACGAGTGACATTTGCCGTGTGGGGCCGGGCGTTGTCGTGAATCAACAAGATCTTAGAGCTCAACATTCCTCTGCGCTTGTTTTGAATTGCTCTTCTGAGTTTTTGGAGAGTTTGGCAATACCTTTGAGAGTTTATTGTAGTGCCTCTTTCCAGGAAGTCCACCAAAATTACACCTTTTCTGTCCCAAAAAACAGTCGCCATCATCTTCCTTGCCGACATTGTTTGCATGCATTTCTTGGGTTTTTGGGGAGAACTTGTGTGCCCCCACTGCATTGATTGCAATTTCGTTTCACAGTTCACATGTTTCACCCATGTTTCGTCACCAGTAACGATGCGATCGAGTAAAGAGTCACCATCCTTATGGTAAGCGTCCAAAAAGTTCAACGCTGCAGCCATTCGCTGATTTTTGTGGTCCTCTGTCAAGATTTTTGGAATCCATCTTGCACAAAACTTGTGGTAACCAAGCTTTTCGCTGATGATTTCGTGCAACAAACTTCGCGAAATTTGTGGAAAACTCAAAGAAAGTTCCGTTATTGTGAAATTTCGATTTTCACGGACTTTAGCATCGACTTTTTCGAGAAGTTCGGCGGTCACTATGCTGGGTCTCCCACTTCGATCTTCGTCGTGAACATTGGTTCGGCCATTTTGAAATCTTATGACCCACTGACGCACTCCACCTTCAGTGATAATGTTGTCCCCATACACTTCACGAAGCTGCCGATAGATTTCTATCGGTTTACAGTTTTTTGCAGTCAGAAACCTTATTACTGAGCGCACCTCGCAGCTCGCGGGATTTTCAATTAACGCAGACATTTCAAACCGTCACAGTATCTGAACGGAGCACAGCACGAACCTCTCACTAGCACGGCTAGATGCAGACTGAGCTGCGCAACGCTCTGACCCCAAGATGGCCGCGCTAGCCCCGCCCCTAGCGGACACAGACGGAAACGTAATCTACTTCCTGGATGGCCCTCGTAATTAACAGAATGGCTACTCGTTGTGCATGGTGTCAGTCAGAAGCGATCACACACCATAATAGGCACATTTACACTACCATCTTTCAAACTGAAATTTGTACCGTACTGGACTCTTGGCCATAACTCATGCTAATGAATGGCATTATCGTTGTTGTTTTATACACATTATTGCTATACTATAAACTATACTCATACGTAATTTCGTTTATTTCTGTCCGGTATTTCTCGAGATATTTGGGAAAAAGTGTTCCATTTCTTAATTTTGTCCTCCAGTATAGATTATATTAAATCTACGCGGGCATTTCCAGTGGCACTTTTTTTGGCATATAGGTTTTTAATTCGGGCATGTTTCCATTGTTGTTATATTTATTAATTAATTTAAAACCTGCTAATTAAGATATCTATATTTCGGCAAAGGTTTTGAAACTAAGCCATTATTCAGATAATTTTGAGCATGAATAATTTTAAATTTTGAAATTTAGTAGAAAATTATTCTGATATTTTCAGGTTAAACATAACACAGGTTCACAAAATTGAAAGTAGCCTCTATTTTCAAGGTCTAGAAGATTACACTTGGCTAAGGGATTATTTCTAAAAACAATTTCACTTTTTCAATTTTCTTCATTTAGCAAGTATTCTCAACAAGGGGAATTAGCACCTGAGAGGGAAATTTCATAGTTTAAAATGGAAGGACTGTGGCCAGTTTTTTATTTAGCTATTAAGAATTTAATATTAGTTTATGAATATAAAAACTGCTTTTATTAGGGTTTTAATGTTTATCATCATTTTCTATACTGTTTGTTGTTATTTTTCAGCCCGAGGAGGGGGGGGGAACGTGGCCAGGTTTTTATTTAGATATCAAGAATTAATCAGTTTAGAAGTTTAGAATTAATCAGTCAGAATATAAAAAGCCGCTTTTATTCAAGTTTTGATGTTTATCAACATTTTCTATACAAAGGGGCAATTTGTCCTGAAGGACTAATAATTTCGTTTCGGAATTTTGCGTCGAAAACTTGAAAAGGCTGTACCATTTTTCAAATCGTTTCCACCATATATTATCGCCCTGTCTTAAAGAAATTAAGGGATGAAGAATCTGCATAAATGTATGTATGTTTCTCGTATTGTGATAAAACAACGGTACCCAGAGCCATCAAAATTTGAATAACGTAATTTTTCATAGAATATGGGCATGTGGAAGCCCTAATTTAAATTTGAAATTTGTTTTATGATCGATTTCAAATTTTGGAACACTTCAACGAATTTTTGATTAGAAAACTAAACGATTTCAAAGCGAGCAATGGCAACACTGTACTACAATATATATATATATATATCCAGCGCGCGAGATTGTATCGGGAATTCTAAAGATATGCTCAGTTTAAAATTAATTTGCGATATTGCTGTTGAACTGAATTTTACACTTTGAGTACGCAGAACATGATATTTAATAAATAAAGGTAACACACAAAATGTTAAAAAACGCCCCTTTGGACGTAATTTAAAATCTGAAGCCTCTCAGATTTTCTTTTTGTTGTTTTATTTATAAAAACGTTAAAAGGTAATCTAAATAAATTCCTATGTATTTTTCGAATTTTGGAAAAAGGGAGAGAGAATATCTCCTAGCAATACTGAAAGGGGTGCATCGTGCAAAAAGGGTTGAGAATCACCGATTTAGTGTCAAAAACTAATGGCGATTTTGGGCAGTTGGAGATTATAGAGAGCTAAATCGAATTACAGTGCTGGACAGATATCTTCTCCTCACCTTCATATTTTTGACGTACGAATTTCATTTCAAAGAATATTATCAAAAGTCGATTTTGTGAGGGTATTAGATTCATGTTAGTCCAACTGATGTAATTGGAACTGATGTAATTGTCTTTTGGACTAATTGAAATTAATTTGAATTAATTTAATACTAATTTTAATATTTTCTAATAAAAATAGCACCACATATTTCTCATTTTAGCAAAGTTCTTATTGTTTAAAATAAAAGAATTCGTGTTTTACTTACTTAACTATTGATGAGAGGTACGAAGTGGTGGCAAAAGGACTTTTTTGAATGACTTTCTCACACCATAGCTGAAACATTATTAATGTATATTTTGAAATAATTATATTTGCATTAATAGAGATAACACTACAATAAATACACCGTAGAAAAATTTTGTTACGAATTTTGTATTTACTTAGATATTTTTAGTCGAATTATATTTAAAATTGTTTTATTTCTCTGTGCAATGCAGCGTGTGATAAATTTTAAGAGAAAGCTACGCCGAAAAAGTAAAAATGTAAAAGCACGTACCGTGCTCCTGCCGTGAGTAATTAAATATCTCTTTAATTTATATTTAAATTGAATAAATGCAATTGATTGCTATGTTACTTGTAACCGTAAATCTACTCTTTTACTTTCCAGGAATCTCGAGAAGCAGAAATTACTAGATTCGCACGCGACCGATTGAAAGCTATAAAACGCCGGAGAGAAACAACTCAGTTCAGTTGTTTAGTTAGCTGCTGTTAATTACTGTTAATCGGATTAGCTTTCTCTGCGCTGTGGATTGCGTTCTGTTTAACGTTTTAGTAGTTTAAAGTATAGCTATTGATTATATTGCGTGATATTGTGATATTATGCGAGTACCTCTAAGGAAATATCCAGCATTCTGTTTTATTTTTTGATAAGAATAAATTTTATTAACTTTTTATTGGACTTATGCATTCAATCTAATACGGAATCGTACGCACTCAAGACGTTTTTATGTCAGAAGTGGGGCTGAATTCCAATAACAAGAGCGATGGAGGAACAGTTAAGGCAGTTGGTGGCAGCCTTTGCTGCACTTAAAGCAGAAATGAAAGCGGGGCAAGAAGATATGCAAGCCCGTCAAGATTCCGTTAAACAGGATCTGAAAGCTGTTCAAGAGAAGATGGAAGCTGGTCAAGTATTTGTTAAAGAATATCATGAAGAGTTCATAACATTTCAACTTAATGAAAGCTATTCAGGAATCTGTTAAAGAAGAAAGCAAGGTTGTTCAAGTAAGGATTGAAGCAGGTCAAGAGGAAATGAAAAGAGAAATTACATGCGTAATAGAAAATAAGTCTGAAGCTATGGAAGGCAGAATTGAGGCTGTTGATAATAAAGTTGGACACATTGAAGAAAGAGTTTCTTCGGTGAAAGAAGAAATAGAAGAAAGAGCTTCTTCTGTAAAAGAGTAAATAGAAGAGTTTCTGCCGTGGAACAAAAGGTTGATGACAGGGTTTCTGCTGCCGTCGCTAAAGAAGCTGACAACTTAAAGAAGTGCATAGCGATAGCAGGAAACAATCTGAAGTTTTAAAATTTCTACCCATGCCTGCTCGTCCCACTCTGAAACTATTCACATATGATGAAAAGACGTCCTGGAAAGTATATAAGACACAATTTTCTATAGTGGCGGAAGCGAATGAATGGGATTCCCAAGCTAGGGCCTGTCATCTCGCCGCTTCTTTGAGAACAGATGCAGCGGATATCTTTCAGACGCTTCCAAAAAACATAAGGCTAGATTTCGAAGTTCTATCCGGCGCGTTGGAGCTGCGCTTTTGGGAGACGTGTTTAAAAGACTACAACAAGCTTCAATTAAAATTCCTTCAACAGAAGCCCACGGAAACTGTCCAGGAACGTGCCACGGATGTTGAAAGGCTGTCTCATCTCGCCTTTTCGGAATGCCGAACATAAACAAGGGAAATCGTGTCCCTGCAGTACTTCATCGACGGCATCCGAGATCCTGAAATACAGAAAGTTCTGCGAATAGCGGATGTCAAGGACTTAAAAAGCACTCTAGTGTACGCCATGAAATTCGAGGCAATCCAGCAAGCAACTCGTAGAGAGCGCCACCCAGTCAGAACTGCTGAAGTCCACGAGTCAGTGGATCAAGTAATGGCTCGTTAATATGATTTATCGATGCCTATCAAAGTCAATGCTTTGATACGGAATAGGAGTGAAAACAAACTGGTTCTAAAGTATTGGAAATGTGGAGTTGAAGGCCACGTACGATAGAATTGCAGAACACCCTTAAGCACGAAAAATAAGACAAACGATTTAACCAGATATCTCAATGCCTTCAGACGGAATGTTAGCGACAAGAAACCAGCCCTAAAGTGCTGGAACTGCGACGCTGAAATCCACGTACGAAGGAATTGCAGAGCATCCTAGGACACGGAAAATAAGACCATTTCTCAGCAATGACGGTAGAAACAAGTTAATGGCCATATCGCAGAGAGGAATTGGAAGGATGATGAGAAGCCCCGATTTAGAGCACTCAAGTTTTTTGTAATGAGTGGCAACAGTAATGGAATATTCATCAATGGGCATATCGATGGAGTTCCTTGCAATATGATCATCGACACGGGAGCTAATGTCACCATCATTCGGAAAGATTTAGCTCAGCAATTTAAAGATAAACTGATTTGGACGGCATCCTGTGTGTGTCCGTCCATCATGGTGATGTTATTTGGACTATGTAATGCGCCGGCTACATTCGAACACTTCATGGAAACTGCTTTGAAAGGTCTTTCCTATGAAGCCTGTCTACTATACCTGGATTACATCATCATCGTGAGAAAGAGGTTACAAGAACATCTAGAAAATCTTAGCGAGATGCTTCAGAAACTGAAAGAAGCAAATCTAAAGTTGAGTTCCGCTAAATGTAAATTATTCGGACAGGTAGTAACTTACTTCGGACATGTCATCTATGTCTACGGATCCAGAAAAAATGACAGCAGTTAAAGACTGGAGACGCCCCGAAAATGTTCATCAGCTAACAAGTTTCCTGGGGCTTTGTACCTACTATAGGAGATTTGTGAAGGATTTTTCTTCCGTCGCAAGACCCCTTCACAACCTGACAGAATGCAAAAAAAGTTCTTGCGGGCAAACGGGTGTGAGGATGCATATAACAACTTGAAGAATGTTTTAACATCTGCGCCAATCTGGACGTATCCTCAGCTCGACAGACCACTTATTCTCGACACAGACGCGAGAAATGAAATTGTCGGTTTTTTTGTCCCAAGAAATAAACGGTAAAGAACGCGTAGTGGCTGCTGGAGCAAGTGCTTGTCTAAGCCGGAGAGAAATTACTGTATCACGAGGAAAGTGTTGCTCGTCATAGTCAAAGCCGGAGAGAAATTACTGTATCACGAGGAAAGTGTTGCTCGTCATAGTCAAAGCCGTAGAACATTTCCATTATTCTCGATACGGCAGAAAATTTATGCATCATTGGCCTGACTTTAGAATTTCAAGAAGCCTGAGGGTCAAATAGCCAGGTGGATACAGAGATTCCAGGAATATGACATCACTGTCCGTCATCGGAAGGGATCATTTCACGGAAACGCCGATGCCCTGTCTAGAAGACTTGTCCAGAAAGCTGCCGATATTGTTCCAGAGTCGAAGCGAAATACGAGCTGCTGAGTCCGGTCGCACGACAAATTACAACATCAAAATCGGTTGACCGAGACCCGTGGAGTGATGTGAATTCAAGAAAGACCAGCTGGAAGACGGTGACATTAAACCCATAATTGATTTAATGGAGTCTTCAAACCGAAAACGTACCAGGCAGGATAATTTGATCTATAGTCCTCCAACAAAACAATAGTG
Source organism: Stegodyphus dumicola (assembly GCF_044657685.1). Taxonomy (NCBI): domain Eukaryota; kingdom Metazoa; phylum Arthropoda; class Arachnida; order Araneae; family Eresidae; genus Stegodyphus; species Stegodyphus dumicola. The sequence continues at coordinate 79,789,573 of NC_140768.1, read as the reverse complement.
GGCAGTCTGGGACTCACTCCATATTCGAAACAGCGTCTTGTACCTGAAATTCGAATCAGATGATAGAAATGTTTTCCGATGACAGCTGATATCGGTCTCCGGATGTCCTTATAGAACTACATAGCAGCCCTACAGGAAGCCACTTCGGAATAATGAAGACATTGCAAAGATTTCGAGAGCGATTCTACTGGAGTAATGAAAGGAAGACGTGCAAAAGTGGTGCTGATTTTGTGATGCCTGTGCAGTCGGAAAGGACCGAAGTAACGCAGCCGAGGCAAGTTGCAACGTTATAATATTGGAGCACCTTTTGAACGTATCGTCTTTGACATCTTGGGACCTCTGCCACGAACAGCTGATGGCACCAAATAAGTCCTGGTTGCCATTTATTGTTTCACCAAGTGGCCTGAAGCATATCCTATTTCTGATCAAGAGGCTGTCACTGTAGCAGAGTTAATGATACAGCACTGGATATCCAGGTTCGGAGTGCCTCTTCAATTACATTCCAAACAAGGAAGGGACTTTACCTCGGCTATGATCAAATAACTCTGCATGATACTGGGCATTGACAAAACCCAAACATCGCCTTTACATCCCCAGTCGGACGGCACGGTACAGAGCTTCAATCGGACCATCCTTTAATGACCTCTCCTGAGTTGTTTCCAGAAACCAACAGGACTGGGAAAAGAAGTTACTACTGTTTTTACTGGCTTACCGCAGTGCTGTTCACGAGCCTACCGGCTATTCACCATCCCAGATGCTCTTTGGTCGTGACCTTTGCCTGCCTTGTGATGTTTTGTTTGGTCGCCCTTCGGATGTACTTTCATAGCCAGTTTTCCAATTTTTTATTAATGTTAAGCAATATGTACCAAGGAATGAACTATTCCTATAAGCATTCTGCAGTACCAAGATTGCTTTAGATAAGGGTGGACATGGCGCTACACCAATTAACCAATATGGTAGAGGGGTGGTGCCCATGTCCTCCGTACTCACTCACTCACCTTCATTGCCAAAGGAATACATTAAAGATCTCCAGAGCCGGTTTGAGGTGATGCACAACTCTGCACGAGAGCGAGTCAACTTGGCGACGGAGAAGATGAAGACCCGATACGACACTAGAGCTACTGGGCATCGACTCAACGAAGGCGACAAGGTGTGGTTGTGGAATCCGACTCGTCGGAAAGTACTCTGTCCGAAACTGCAGTCACCTTGGGATAAAATACTATTGTTGGAACTTGTATAATATGAAAGTGTCTCTAATGTTTTGTAAACTGTACTGCTCTTCACAGAATCCAGCAAAGCATGTGTTTCGTTTAGTATTGCAAGTGGTAAAGGCTGTTGTAAATAGTATAGTCTAATGCTATGCCCTGTGTCATGTACTGAATTAAGTTCAATATTTGTCATGTAATACTGCACAAAGTACTTTTTCTAGTGATAAGTATTAATATACAGAAAGATGATTAACGGTGTATATATTTTACCTTACCGCAGGATGCATTCTATATAACACAGCATGTTCTAAAGTGTGTTACACACAATTAATCATCTTTATTTTTAATATTGAAACCTTGTTGCATTTTAAATGTACGTTCGCGTGTTGTGATGAATTTAGTACATAGTGTACTCAGTGAATAATTGTTAAATGTATAACAATAATGTCATAAATTGTATGGTGCCGCATAATACAAACTTTAAAACCATATTCAGCTTTAATTATATTACTGCAGGTATACGCGATGTATGATATCCTTAGTTAAGTTTTGTGTATATTTTTCTACTAATGTTTTATTTTTAGCTTATGTTAATAGTTTAATCCAGTGATAATATTTTAACTACAAATTTAATTGATCTTATAATTTTATCTACCCATTTCAATATGAATGTATACTCTGCACTTTGTGCAAAGTTCGTCTAAACTCAATCTTGCAATGTATCTGTAAACTTTTTGTTTCTTTGATTATGATTATAAAAAAATCCGTTGGTCTGCTGGGCTGTGGCGGCAGCTAGAGTTGTATATCCTTTTCCGCTGTGGGAGCTACAATCCCGTTAGGTTAACCTTAGCTCGGGAGCTCTCACAGTGGCGTTTAAGTCACCTTGGGATGGTTCATACACAGTCCTAAGCTGAACGACATCGTGGTTCGAATCCGTAAGTCGTTGAAATTTAAGCCTAAAGTCGTTCATTACGGCAGGTTAGCTCCTTACGATGGCCATAGTAAGTAGTGTATATAATTGTAAATAGCATAAGACCATGGTCCTTTTTGTTTCTAAATTTGTATTTTATTTCACTTGTATTTATCATTTGATTTGTATTTAGTGTTTTATACTATTTGATTTGTTTTAAGTTACATATTTCAAGTATTGTTTATGTTGTTTGTTATTGTAATGTTATGTTTATTGTTGCATTGATGCCTTATTTTTACGTTTTGCTTCCTGTCCAGGGACGGCACTGCCCGGGATGTGCAGTCCTTTGGAAGAGGGCGGTGTAACGATTTTTGTAATTAGTTTGCTATTTTTAGTAAAAGTGTAATTAAATTTTTTTCATTTCCTTGTGCAATGCTGCGCGCGACGAGTTTTAAGAGAAAACTACGCCGAAAAAGTAAAAATACCGGAGCACGCGCATTGAACATTCAATCTCAGTACTCTTATTCAGAGTACTCTTAATTGTACTCTTTTGTTATCCAGAAAAATCGAGAAAGTGGAAATTACGAGAATTTTTTAGGAGTTTAAAATTTAACCACTGTGAAATATTGCGATAAATGTGCGAATACCTCTGAGGAAATTTCAGCATTTTGTTTTATTTCTTGGGATAAGAGTAAATTTTATTAAATTTTTATCGACTTGTGCGTTCATTCCATTATGAACCCGTACGCAAGCAACTATATATATTGTGTAAAATATTTTAAAATATAATTACAGCTTTTGCTATTTCTTAGTTTTTGCTTAGTCGTTTAGCAACTTCTAGCTTCATAAATACTACGCAAATTCGAATTGCTATAATCTATTAAAGTCATAAGAAATATTTCTCAAAAAGAATTATTTCACAATTTACTATTTACAAGTATAGTCAAGGTTTCCAGTTGGAAAAATAGTGTTACACACAGTGAATTCTCTCTTCTCCCAACCATTCGAATGGTCATTCGAATCTAAGTGCTTAACAGGATGCAGTTAACCACTCCGATTAAGTGGAGTTTTACCTTAATTTTTACTGTAATTTCTGACCGTGTGGTCAGTAACTACATATATATAAAGCCTGATTAAAATTCAAATTATATATGAATATTATATACAACAATAATAAAACTTAATCCTTAATTTTAACTTAATCTATGTGATTAAAGTTTTGTTAGAAAGCTTTGAAACACCAGACGATCATTCTATCAAACTAACAGTTGGTTGACTTTCAAAAAATTGAACTATCCAGGTAAAAAAAAAAAAAAGTTCGGATAGCAATATTATTAATGCTATTGAAATTGACTTTAATTATAAACTAATCGATAAATCGTCGTAGTCTTAATCTAAAACTTGTAGATATATTAGGATATTTTTAAAAGCAGGAGAGATGAAAAATGAGCAATGTCCTCGCCAGGACTCGAACTACAGATCTCTCGAATACGCGCCGAGCGTGCGACCACTACACCACGATGGCAGGCTTAGAAGGCGGGAGAAATACCTTATAAACTGGAAACAGCCTCGTATGAAATTTACTGAGATCCAAATACTTTTATTTTTTTAAAAGTTGAGCGGTTATGAGCAAAATGCTTGCACTGATGGGATTGAAAGGTTTATAACAGAAGCGTCATATCACTATATCTTCCAAGATAAATTTTAAATTCGACATTCTGCAGTTATATATAGCATTTTATTTTTTCTAATTTGTACTTAAGAATATTATTGTTTTCATCAAGAATAATTTAGATAAGAGAAGGTCATTTTCCAAGACTAAGATTTATTAAGCCTTTCTTAATTACGAGTATGTAACAAAAACGATTTTTTTTAACTTAAATTGAAAATTATGCAGTTGGCGAATTAGAATTAAAAATTATAATTTTTACTTTCATTCATTGAAACATGAAAAATTAAAAATTCAGATGTAAAAAAAAAAAAAAAAAAAAAAAAAAAAAAAAAAAAAAAATAATAATAATAATAATAATAATAATAATCACTTACTGCTAACGTTTTATACATAAATGTTTAATTAGTTTTTAAATTTTACAATTATGATTAACGCACAATTTAATTGTTTAGAATATGATCCTATTGTTTTACTTCTTCTTAAAAATTTTCTTCTATATATAATTGAAAGCGAATGAGGATAAAAAGAACTGATCTTGTCTGGCAGTTTTGTCGGGCGTCCTACTACAAAACAATATTGCCCCCCCCCTGGGATTCACTCCATATTCGAAACGGCGTCTTAAATTCGAATCAGATGATAGAAAGGCATTCCGATGGCAACTGATACTTCCGAGATCCCAGATTCCGGATATTCTTAAAGAACTACATAGCAGTCCTACAGGAGGCCACTTCGGAATAATGAAGACATTGAGACAAGCGTTCGTGAGGGCTTTTAGTGGAGTAATGCAAAGTATGACGTGCAAATGTGGTGCCGACCTTAAAATGCCCGTGCAAGTCGGAAAGGACCGAAGAAACGCAGCCGAGGCAAGCTGCATCGTTACAATGTAGGACCACCTATTGAGCGTATCGCGTTTGATATCTTGGGACCTTTGCCACGAACTGCTAAGGGCAACAAATACATACTCGTTGTCATTGATTACTTCTCCAAGTGACTTGAAGCGTATCCTATTCCTGATCAAGACGCTGTAACGATATCAGAGTAATGATACAGCACTGGAGTTCCAGGTTCGGAGTGCGTTTTCAATTGCACGTCGGTTAAGGAAGAATTTTTGCATTCGGCTTGTAAATAAAGGTTTCTGCAAGCTATTCGTCTTCGGCAAAACCCAAATGACACCTTTACATCCCCAGTCAGACATCATGGTAGAGAGGGTTAATCGAACCGTCCTTAATTACCTATCATTGGTGGATTCCAGAAACCAACAGTACTGGAACAAGAAGTTACAACTGTTTTTACGGGCTTATCGCAGTGCTGTCCACGAGACTACTGGCTATTACCCATCTCAGACGCTCATTGATCGTGACATTCGTCTGTTTTTTGATCTTCTGTTTGGCCGCCTTCCGGATGCGCCTTCATCGCCTCAGGAATTCATCCAAGATCTCCATGCCCGGTTTGAAGGTAATGCACAGTTTTGCACTATAGCGTGTCAAGTTGGCGACGGCAAAGATGAAGACCCGATACGACACAAGAGCTACTGGACATCGATTCAACGACGGAGACTGGGTGTGGTTGTGGAATCCGACAATCCGATTCGACGAAAAGGACTCTGTCCGAAACTACAGTCATCTTGGGATGGTGCTTACACCGTCCTAAACAGGCTGAACGACGTCGTAGTTCGGATCCGTACGTCATCGAACTCTAAGCCTATGTCGTTCATGACGACAGATTAGCTCCTTACTATGACCATAGTACGTAGTGTATGTAATGTAAATAGCGTAAGACCATGGTCTTATTTTTTTTTAAATTTTTAAATTATTGCGCACATTGTTCTTGTATTGGATTTGTTTAGTTATTTATTGCTATTATTGTGTATCTTGTTTGTTATTGTACTGTAATGTTTATTATTGCATTGTTGCTTTAGTTGTAAAAGTATGCCTTGTTGTCCAGGAATAGTACTGTCCATGACGCGCAGACATTGGGAAGGGGGCAGTGTTACGAAATTGGTATTTAGATCGATATTTTTAGTAGAATTATAATTAAAGTTATTGTATTTCCCCGTGTAATGCAGCGTGTGATAAATTTTAAGAGAATGCTACGCCGAAAAAGTTAAAATATGAGAGCACGTGCATGTAACATTGAATAAATAAATATCTGTTTAATTTATAGTTAAATTGGGTAAATATAATTAATTGCTATGTTAGCTGTAACCGTAATTCTACTCTTTGTTTGCTTTCCGGAAATCTCGAGAAGCAGAAATTACTAGAATCTCTCGGGACCGATTGAAAGCTTTAAAAAGCCGGAGAAAAATATCTCAGCTCAGTTGTGTTGTGTTCATGATATCTGAATTTTTCTGTTGTGATTTTCTGAAATTTTCTGTTGTGTTATCTGAATTTTTCTGTTCTAAGTTATACTTATTTAGGAAAAATCAAAATTAATTTAATTCTCTGATTAATAATGTAACAGACAGTACATATTCATACCTTCTCCAGGATCCGAATCCGACCTCTTCAGTACGGTAGTCAGAGACACTAATTGCTTTCCTGTTTGGGCGGCCATTTAACATTATCTTCATACCAAGAAATCCATACCTAATGTACCGGTCAAGGTATCTTCTCCGTCCATCTGTGCGAAAACATTAAACCTGCCCGTCTGTCGTCATTATCCTTTTAGCTTTCCAGAAACTACTATACAAATTGCCTTAGATCACCTTACCCTAGTTTATACTACTAGGGAGTAACCTCGGTTTATATTACTGGGAATAGTCGCATCATAGGTTAAATTATGAATGCTATTGTCTCTACGCTAGAAATATGAGGCAAACAATAATGAAAGATAGAAGTTTGAAACTCGATAGTAAGAAAAACGTTCATCCTAATAAAATCGAGATCTTCGTATCGAAATTAATTCTTAATGCATTTTCTTAACGCATTTAAACACTTTAAAATTAATTCCTAACGTATTTTTTATAACTTTTCAGCTCTAATACAAGGTGGGCCAAATAAGACCTACTAATGTTAAACATGGAAAACTCTTGTAATAATCATTTATTTTGATTAATTTTTTTATACATTAAATATATTTAATGGGAATTGTGTGTAGGGTTTATATTTATTTTAACTAACATTTATTTTAAGTTTAAACTATCTTTCCTGTCAATCCTTACTTTCCCCTGGAACTGCCAATGCCAGAATATGTAAATTTGAGTAGAACGCGCAAGCATTCAAATTATCAGCGGAAGTAGTATGATTTAAATAGAAGGAAACAAGTTCGGTGAGAGAGAGTTATTCTTACTTAGCGAGCGCGGAGGTAGTTATAGAGATTTGAAAAACCCCGCGTTGCGGCCTATGTGCTTGGCGGGAAGTAGTTGCAATTGTTCCAGTGAGCTTCAAGTCTGCTGAATTAGCAGCCGTATTGTAAAACGCGGTGAGTTAGTTATTTGAGAGAGCCTCGTAGTTAGAATATTGTCTTTAATTTCTTTTCAGGTTTTTATTTTTATTTTGACTGCCGAGTTGGCACCGTTTGTAAGCGTCAAGAGAACGCAATTGTAAATTAGTACGTTGAATAAAAAGGGACTTAAACCCTTTATAAGACTCTGTGGTTTATACAAGCTTTCACAGTCACCTCTTGGTTGCGTGCTAGTTAGAGGCGCGCAACGTTATATTGGCGCCCGAACACTTATCGAACTGAAATGGCCGAAAACTGGATGGAAGCCGCTGGACAACACCAAGAAATGACAACGCAGTTAGAAGGATTTGGATACCTGGTCCAGACTTTGAGAGCATCAATCAAGCCAAACGTCTATTTCGACGGAAAAAATTCGGTGTCCGTATTTTTAGAAGGTATAGAAAACCACTTTCAGCTCTATCCTGTGCCCGAAAGACAAAAAGTTGCTATCGCCACATCAGCACTAAGAGGACAGGCCGCGCTATGGTGGAAAAATATAGGCAAATTTCTTCTAGGTGAATTTGGAAGCCCGACGTATACTTTTGAAAATTTCAAAAAATCGTTAGTAAAGGCCTTCCCCATAGTGAAAGATCGCGCACGGCTGGAAGCCGAGCTATATAGTTTCTATCAACGGGATACAGCACAATTGACGGACTTTATTTTACGAAAAATCAAGCTAACGGATATGTTGTATGGGAAAAAACCCGATGCGGAGATTATTGAAATAATATTACCAAGATTGTTACCCGCTGTCCAAGACTACTTTGAAATTAGAAACCCAACCACATTGCAGGAACTTTTCGAATTGGCGGTGAAGTTTCAAAATCGCAGAATCGCGGAAAGAGCGAGAGGGGAAACATATTCTCAAAGTACCAGAAGGAAGGAGGAAACAAGAAATGGAAATCGCTCATATGGGGGAAAGAACTATCAAGCTAACGCATCGAAACTTGAAGGGCAAGGCCCAAAAAGAAAATTTGAAAATAAGCATCCGCGTACCCAGAAGACACAGATTGAAAGGAAAGCTTTAAACGACTAGAGGGGCCTGTGAAAGGGAGGGTCCAGACCCCGGAAGTTTTAGAAAAACCCTCAAATAGACATCTAAATACAGTCATCGTAAAAAACTCACAGCTACCAATTATACAAGTCCTGGTTGGCGATGTACCAGTAGAAGCCCTCATCGATACAAGGGCAGAAGGCAATTTCATGAGTGAAAAGTTCTTCAAAAAGAATTTTTATAGGATACGACTCTTTAAAACCAGAAATACGGAAATTATAGCGGCGCAAGGAAAAACATGTCACTGCATCGGGAAAGTAGCATTAAACGTACAGGTAAAAGAGGAAAATCTCAAAGTATTAATTTTTGTGGTGAAACACCTCCAACACTCTCTTATTTTAGGTATGGACTTTTTAAGGACCGCGAGGGCCAAATTAAATTTTCAAGATAGTTCCGTGGTGCTGGAGATGGACCAGAGGGTGGTGGAACCGGTGGAGACACCTGAATTGGACCTTAGTCATTTGAATGACCAGGAAAGTAAAGCAATACAGCAAGTGGTGAGTAATTTTTCTCATTTGTTTTCAGAAAAGCCGGGAAACTGTCAGATTGTAACTCACAAGATTCAATTAAATGCCGAAAAACCTTGTAGGACTAAACCTTACCGCTATGACAAACAAAAAGACGTAATCATCGAAGAACATATTGAGGAGATGTTAAAGAATAAAATAATAACGCCCATAAATAGTGAATACGCGAGTCCAGTCGTACTATGTAGGAAAAAGAACGAGTTTCCTCCTTCGGATAAAAGGGCTTGGAGGTTTGCTATCGATTATAGAAAACTAAATAGCATAACTAAATTCCCAGTTTACCCTTTGCCGGTTATAGACGAGATCATTAGACAGATCAAATCGACGAGATATATGTCTACTTTGGACTTAATGTCTGGCTACTATCAAATAGCTATGAGACCCGAAGATATACATAAAACCGCGTTTATAACAAAATCGGGCACTTATGCATTTTTACGCATGCCTTTTGGGTTGTGTGGGGCCCCGTCAACATTCCAGAGAGCTATGGACATTGTTCTAAAGCCTGTCCTAGGAAAATCAACTTTAATTTATCTAGATGATATAATTATAACGAGCAGTACGTTGGAACAACACATTAGTGATCTCGAACAAGTTTTTAAATTATTAAAAGAGGCCGGTCTTACAATTAACGCCTCAAAATGCAAGTTCGCAACTAAAGAACTTAAATATCTCGGTTATAAAATTTCGCAAAAGGGTATAGAAACGCAAGATTCAAAAATAAAAGCTATTAAGAATTTCCCACCGCCCAACACCGCCAAGAAACTTTCGTCTTTCCTTGGACTATGTTCTTACTATCGATCTTTCATAAAAGATTTCGCTAATATTGTTGAACCACTCTTAGTAATCAAAAGAAAAAAGAGTAAATTTACGTGGACAGCGGAAGCTAACACGGCTTTTGAAAGATTAAAAGAAGCGCTTATTAATGCCTCTGTTTTAAAATTCCCTGAGGGGGACGAAAACCTGGAAATTGCGGCAGATGCATCAGACTATGCGGTGGGTGCGGTTCTTATGCAAAATAACCATCCGCTGGCATTTTTTAGTAAAACATTGAATCAAACACAAAGGAATTATACAGCTACAGAAAGAGAAACATTAGCCGTATTAATGGCTGTACACAAATTTCGAGTTTATTTCGGCAAATCGCCAGTAACTGTCTTTTCGGATCATGCGGCTGTTGGTAGACTTTACTCGGGAAAAAACCTAACGCCCAGGTTAATAAGATGGGCTTTAAAACTCCAAGAATATAATATCACAATAAAATATAAACCGGGTAAGGAAAACAATGTAGCTGACGCACTTTCTCGTATAAAACTGGACGAGGAAGGTAATGAACTTAAATGCGCTGTGTTGACTTCAAAAATTTTAGATTCTAGAGATACGGTTATTACTGAACTGAAAGCTGATCCTGAATTTGGAAATATCTATGCTTATTTGAAAGACCCCGAAGGCTTTGAGCATACAGATATCGATGCGATAAGAAATAGAGCAAAAAACTATGAAATAATAGATAATTTATTATTCTATACGAAAACAACGAACGAAAATCTTGAGTATAAGCCAGTCATCCCAGCCTCGCTTCGATTAAGCATTTTGAGGGAGTTGCACGAAAAAAAAACAGCGGGCCACCTCGGGATCAGAAAGACTTTAAAAAGGGTACGCGAGGCGGTATATTTCCCGCAATTATACAAAATAGTAACGGCGTATGTCAGGTCCTGCAATCAATGTCAGTTAATAAATGATATTAATTACAGCCCGGCCGGGTACTTAAATAGCATTCGCGCTACATTTCCGAATGAAATTTTAGGCATAGATCTTCTTGGTCCCTTCCCCCAGAGCGAGTTAAATAAAAATCGTTTTCTTTTAGTAATAGTAGATCATTTTTCAAAATGGATAGAAACTGTTCCACTTAAACGCGCGTCAGCCAAAACAGTCGCAGATGCATTCTTACACAGATACATTTTAAAATACGGTGCACCGATAAAAGTCATTAGCGATAACGGAAAACAATTCATTAGTCAAATATTTGAAAACATATGCAATGGACTTGATATACGCCATATCAAAATGGTTCCGTATAGACCACAGGCTAACATAGCAGAAAGAGTTAATAAAAACATTGTAAAAATAATTCGCAGTTACGTTAGCACACATCACAAGCGCTGGGATGGCTACATAAATGAATTAGCTTATGCTTTAAGAACGGCACATCATGATACTACGGGAAAAACTCCAGCAGAATTATTTTTAGGCAGAAAGTTAATTACGCCTTTAGATAAATTATTCTTTGTGCAACAAAGAGAGCAGGAATTCAAACAAAAGGACGTGCAAAAACTAATTGATCAGGCGCTTAAAACCTCGGATACGGCAAGAAATAGGCAGAAAATTTATTACGATAAAAAACGCCGTGAAGCAGATTTTAAAGTTGGTGATAAAGTATTGAAACGGAAATTTTCTTTATCAAGTGCCCCAGACAATTTTATGGCAAAGCTAGCTCCAAAGTTTGAAGGCCCCTATGTAATTCAGGAAATCAAAGGAGTAGTTTTATATCTTAAAAACGAGAGAGGGGAAATCTGTAAAGCAAGTCCCGACCAGGTGAAAAAATACTATAATCCCAATGATTTTGAAATCCTTAAAAGTTTCTTGCAGGACTCAAGTCTAAACGAAATAGAAGGGCCAGAGACTGCAACAACTATTCCACCACCCAAGAAACGGAGAACTGAAGAGAGACCTAGCACTTCTACAACCCGGACGTCGGTATCAAAAAGAAAAAATGATTATCAAACTCCGGCGTTTAAGAAAAACAAAAGTACAGATGAACCGGGTAAAGAAACCGTGGTAAAAAGAAAAACACCACCTACAAAGGATGGCAGGAGGAATTACACATCAAGAAGAACGCGCACACGGCCACAGAGTCAGGTGCCAGCAAGGCCGCCGTTCCGGAAACTGAAACGCCAACAGGAAGCACAGAAGTACGAGGAACAGAAGAAATTCAAGGACTCCAGACCGGAGGACGTCAAGACCAGCCGTCCCAGGCAGAAACGCAAAAGCCAACAACCAGACGATTACTCCGTCAAGAGGCCAGCATGTAGAGGACGCAAAAGAAAGATCAACGGGGACGACAATTGGAGATCAACAAGGAGAAGATTGACATCCATGACACCTCTAACTTGGGATCAATTTTGTCAAAAACGGATGACGGAGTTTCAAGCATCCAAAACTCAAAGATAAGTTAAAACCTTCTATAAATATTTTTCTCTTTTGTTCCGAAATGTTATGCATAAGTACGAAGTTCTATGTTTTGACGAAAGTCAATATGTCTCGGTTGAGACTTAGTTTTGTTTTACTTTATTTAGCTAAGGCAAAAGTATTATTTTCTTTAAGTGTAAAAGCTAAAAACAAGCATTTTCTGTTGGTCGAAAGACTAATTCTGTTATGTTAAAGCCAAAATTTGGCCGGAGATAAAAATAACTTCGTATTCTTGTATGTACTAATAAGAATTTTAGTTTCAGTGCCGCCAGCTTGGCGAAGGATGAGTAAAGTAAAAATTTATTTTCTCTTATTCATTTTATGGTAAATTGTAAAAAGCATATGTATTAAACTTTTGTAAATGTATGTAAATACTTGCATGTTATGTAAAAGTAGAATTTAGTCTAGAAGCATAAAATTGTAGATGCTAAAAGTGAATGCTTAAAAGCAATGAAGTCAAAATTTAAGTATTAAACTGTAAAGTCATGCTTTAGAGCGAGAGCCTGCATGTTTAAAAGATGAATGAGGGGGAAGTTAGAATGAATGTGTTTTGTAGGGTTCTCCACCTACATTTGAATTTTTAAGAATATTAAAGTAGCTCATTGAGTTGTAGAATGTCGAGTAAGGTGTGTCTATTTGGTTGTTGAATTCTAACAAATCATGGTGGTTAGGGGAAGTGTTGTAAGACTAAAACACGAATATTCCCGTTTGACACCACACACGGTGGAGAGCCAGGGTAAAGTTAAATTAATGCTTGAAAAATTGAATGAATGTGAAGTAAGCAATAACTAAGAAAAACGAAACGTTAAAAACAAAAATTTATTGTGTCAAGAAAGTGTAAATTATAATGTATGTAGAAAGATACTGATACTTATTCCTTCCAGATGCTGGAAGGAAAGACCAAGATTGATTGATGAAGTCCAGGAAAAGTTGCTGTAAGAAGAAACCTTTGTAAAGAGTAACAGAATTTTAATTGTTACATAAGATTATTTTTGTGTAAACGAGGCTTTCGCCAGTTAGTTCAGAATTAGATAAACTTACAACAGGTCGTTTGTAGGACCTGTTTCCAAGTTTTCCAAATTCTGGCAGCGGCAAATGTAGGGTTTATATTTATTTTAACTAACATTTATTTTAAGTTTAAACTATCTTTCCTGTCAATCCTTACTTTCCCCTGGAACTGCCAATGCCAGAATATGTAAATTTGAGTAGAACGCGCAAGCATTCAAATTATCAGCGGAAGTAGTATGATTTAAATAGAAGGAAACAAGTTCGGTGAGAGAGAGTTAATCTTACTTAGGGAGCGCGGAGGTAGTTATAGAGATTTGAAAAACCCCGCGTTGCGGCCTATGTGCTTGGCGGGAAGTAGTTGCAATTGTTCCAGTGAGCTTCAAGTCTGCTGAATTAGCAGCCGTATTGTAAAACGCGGTGAGTTAGTTATTTGAGAGAGCCTCGTAGTTAGAATATTGTCTTTAATTTCTTTTCAGGTTTTTATTTTTATTTTGACTGCCGAGTTGGCACCGTTTGTAAGCGTCAAGAGAACGCAATTGTAAATTAGTACGTTGAATAAAAAGGGACTTAAACCCTTTATAAGACTCTGTGGTTTATACAAGCTTTCACAGTCACCTCTTGGTTGCGTGCTAGTTAGAGGCGCGCAACGTTATATGTGTATGAAATATGACATCAGACAAATATCCACCATTTTTCTCGATACAGAGATTGGGTCTTTTTAACGCGTTTTCCATTACACCACGTAATGCTTCTGGTGTTGAAGGCTCAGTATTTTGTCTCCAATAGTCTGCTTCAGCTGTCTAATAGTCTCTGGTTTATTAATATATACTTTCTCTTCTAAATATCCCCTTAAAAAAAAGATTCTGCTGTTATTTTTGAATATTGAAGTTCATTTCATGCGCTATTGGCCGCGCGTTGTTTTATACTGTATGGTTCCATAATAAATTTCTAAGAATTCAATTATAACCTACAAAAAGAAAAAAAAATAATTATATCAAAAAATAAAAAAGTTATTTCTTTTTTAACATTGGTAGGTCTTATTTGGCCCACCCTGTATTATTATCAATGTTATCGATGTTCATATCAAATTTGCTTCGAAATTAATAAACGTTTCGGAATACTTTCAATAAACGTTTCCCTAGAATGGTATCTGCTAATTATCGATAAGAAATGCAAAAGACTCACGCTTGCTGCACTTATCCAGAACAGTTGTTTCGGTGAATACTTCATTCCCGGCAGCTTTAGGTCATCTACATGCTTCCTTATTAAGAATGATTCATAGGCCTATAGAAAAATGAATGTTAAAGAGATATATTGAATAAATCAAAAAATGATAATGAATTCAGATAGAGTAGCTGACTATCATTCAAATTCGACATTTTCAGTAAAATTCGCAAGGAGATTTCGAAAACGGTTTTTACAATTTAAATGAAATGTGGGATTTTATGAAGATTAATCAGTCAAATTTATAAAATTTTCATTGCTTGCGACTGCTATAAATCAATTAGAAAATGAAGGTGCAGACAAATTTAAATATTAAAAGCAGGGCGAATCATAATTTTTTTGAATCCGACTTCCAAAATTTAAAAGTTTCTTTAATTCTTGAAATGTTTCAGATATCGAATCCCTTAATACTATGACTAATGATATTAATAGTAACAATAATATTAAATCAAACTCTGAAATCTGCGTTTGATTCCCTAGAGCACAGAATGTCTTCAAGATGTTTCGTTTAAGTCGCAATATCTAGGGACAAACAACTGAGCTGAGAAATACTTAGGACACACTGAGCCTGAGGATGTAACAACTTGAGGATGCTTTGTTTAAGTCGTTATGTTTTAGGATATAAGGAAAATGTCCTGAAGATGGTGCATTCTTAAATGTGTTTAAGACTTCGTCATTCCACATGCAGAAGATATTCGTACTGCATTTTCTGGACGACTTCTGTTGTCAAATATTCTGAGGGTGTTTATCCTCAGCTTTAGCAATTTTGGTTTTACATATCCACAAATTTGAAAGCCTACGCATTCTTTAATTTTCACATATATTTTGTTTCTTTAAGAGTCATTGATAAATACTATATGAAATATAAATTTAAGAACAGAATGTTTAAAAATACACATTAATCTCTTAGAAGATATTTGTAATTAAAATTTTTGAACATTGAAGTTCATTTTTAAACATAATTCGGGAAAAATATTGAGTGGCAGTTCAAATTTCAATAGAAATTTCAAAATTCAATAGCCATGACTACTAATTATAGACAACTGAAGACATGTGAGCAACGCTGCGTTTATATACCATGGCATGAGTTGCTAAAAACATCTGAGACCAACTTAATTCAATTTAATTTATTTGTATCTTGGGTATAAGTTATTTATTCCTAATTAAGTTGAATTCAACTTCAACTTAATTAGGAATAAATAACTTATACCCAAGACACAAATAAAGATTTAATTTCGTGAATGTTCGAGAGAGCACTGCGCATCAATTACATGAACGATAAATTTCACGAGGTGGCATATTGAAACAATGTCACGCTAAGGCTGTCAGAAAATTATATTAATGATCCAGGTACTAGTGAAATTGCAACACAGAGGGGAAAAAAATTCGACTTTTCGAATCTCAAATCTTTTTCCCAAACCTTCCAAGATTTAAAAATTCTGATGTCACATGCCTAAGTACAATACTCGCATAACAGATGTACAAAAGCTACGTGTTGTGTATCTTTTACAGTTATTTTTTATTTTAATTAATTACATTCGGATTTTTAACTGATATAATTAATATTTGAGTTTGAAATTATGAACTATTACCTGAAAACTGAAAAGACTTACTTTGATTAATTGCAAGGAATTTATGTAATTTAATATCCGTAATATCTTTATTGCGTTACTTGAGTGAAAACTTGATGGAATAATTGATTAATTAATTTATATGTTAATTGTTTAAGTGCGATTGTCAAAACTTAAACGTTAAAAACTACACTGGTTATCATAAATTAAGGAAAAATCACAAAAATCACGATTACTGAAAAAGTAGAATTTAATGAAACTTACCCACAATATACAACACATAGTAAGGTATCAAATAACATAAAAAGAAATTACCAGACAAATATGGTAGTATAGAAATTAGTACATGTATAAAATGAACAAATCGAAGGTGTCAGTTTGCTATAGGAAAAGTACCTTCAATATGGAATATGATCGCCTCTAGAAGCAATACAGCACATACAGCGATGTGTGATGCTTTCAATTTTGCGGTCTATCAGTTCCATAGGAAGCGAGAGCCATTGCTCTTGCAAAGCGCGGCAAGGGGGCGGATTGAGAGCAGCTAGACGTCTCCCTAAAGCGTCCCAAACGTGCTCGATAGGATTCAAGTCCAGGGATCGAGCTAGCCACTCCATGCGCATAAGTGTTTCCTGTTGAAGATAATCATATACAATGCGAGCCCTCTGTGGTCTTGCATTGTCGTCCTGTAGCAGGAAAGAGCATCACCTATTGCCCCGGCATATGGGCGCACATGAGGATCAAGGATGTCATCTCTATAAACATGAGCATTCACGATTCCCCTTGGAAAAACATGCAGGTCTGTGAGTCCACCCAAAGAGATGCCACCCCAAACACAGACACTGCCTCTTCCGTATGCATCTCTTTTACGGATGTTTGACGAATGATTACGGGTTCCAGGTTCTCTCCATATCAAATAATGCCTATTATCGCGTTCTAGACTAAACCTGGACTCACCCATAAAGAGACTAGCCTTCCATTGCTCAGGCGTCCAGTGGACATGTTGTCGTGCCCACTGCAAACGGTCCCTCCTATGGCGTGATTTGAGCAGCACCCAAATGGTTGTTCGCCTTGCATACAGACCACCTTCGTGAAGCCTTCTACGTACAGTTGAAGTTGACACCAACCTTCCCGTGGCTGCAGCAAGGGAGGATCTAAGAAGAGTCGGAGTAGCGGTTCTATTCCTGAGTGCACATAATGTCAAATATCGGTGATCGGCGCTCGTCGTAGCAGTTGGTCGTCCTTGGCTGAATCTCCTAGGTGCCGAATCTGTGATTTGAAATTGCCTCCAAAGTCTATGAACCACAGAAGGACTCGCATTTAGCCATCTGGTCACTTCTGTTTGACTTTGTCCTGCCTCTAGTCTCCCAATGGCTTTCTGTCGTAGTTCTGCAGGCAAATGATGCCTGGAGATCATTGTTACGAATTGGCTACCTCATATTTCTGATGTCACTATCACAGTGAAATATGTGGGCTTGCTGTCAAACATGGACGTTTATGCTCCTCGCAGATGACGTATTCCGAGTGCAGCGCAACTAATTTGCATATTGGAGTTTTACTCAGCTACTCTTACTTGGCAACATATTCCAATTTTACACGGTTTGGCTTATTTTTGAGGGAGTTATCGCTATTTTTGTGATTTCTCCTTAATTTATGATAACCAGTGTAATTGCTTTTGAGAAATAAACTGTGTTACTGCAAAATATTTAATCAATTCATTGCAACAACAATTAGACTGATGTTCTCTGCTAATTTGTGACAGTTTCGTCATTTCTCAAGGCATTAAGTGCATTAAATTGTAAGAAATTATGTTACTGAAAAATATATCAGATATAGGTTCGTATGAGAGACTTACATTATTGTAGTGGAACATAATTTAATGTTTCTATATAATTATTAAGATTTTCTAAGTGGCAACATGATGTAATGTTTTGAATAGTTATTAAGATTCGCCGTGTGGCAACAACGAGTCGAGCTAAAAACGTAGTTACTTCTAGCGTTTGTTGATAAGCGTTGCGTAAGCTTTATTTCTTAAAAGTTTGTTATATTTTTATGTAAAAATAAGTAACATGTTGCAAACAAGAATGGAAACTGAAAAAATAAATATGCTGTTTCTTTTAAGAGCAAAATAAGCATTTATTTCACTTATGAAATGCTCTGGCTGATAAGTTTCGATTTCGCTTATTTATCAAATCCACATTAAAAGATTGGTGACCGTAACATTGGATTATGGAAGGAACATCAAAGCTGAAAACTTGCAAGGTAAGTGTCAAAATTCCACCTTTTTGGCCAGAAGCCTGAAATTTGGTTTTTTTCAAATAGAAGCTCAATTCGAAATTAATGTAATAACTGTTGATAGTACCATATTTAATTACGTAGTTTCTCAACTAGAGCCCAAATATGTTGAAATTATTTGGGGGATATAATTACGGATAAAACATCTGGTAATAAATATGCTTTAGTTAAAGAAAGACTGTTAAACACATTCAAAGAAAGCGAAAATAAGCGAATTAAACGCCTAGTCACTGGCCTTGACCTTGGGGATATGAAACCCAGTCAGTTACGTCAAAAAATGAGATCGCTCGCTACTGATGACGTTTCAGATAAACGTTATGACGTTCAGTTTCGCTACTGATGACGTTTCAAAACATTATGGTTAGAAAAAATGCCTGACTCGATAAAAAATATTGTACTGGTTTCTGATGAAGGGTTAGACAAAATAGCTTTAATGGCTGACAAAATAATGGAAATGAATTCAAAGCCTGAAATTTATTCCTCTGGCAAAAATTTAAATTCGGTTGATGAGTTCCTGCTAAAATTTTCGTCTCTGGAAAAAAAATAGAAACTTTAAGTGTTTCTCGCCAATCTCGGTCTCGGAATCGTAATAGCGATAGATACAGAGAGCGAAGTAGAAGTAATAAACGTAAGCGATTTAATCCAAATGGAAAGTATTGTTATTACCATTACATGTTTGGCTCAAAATGCATTCCTGAAAAGTGTCAACCTAATTGCTCTTGGGGTCAAAAGAAGTCGGAAAACTTAAACCAGCACCGGAATTAGCGGCTGATTTTGCTGCAGGTTATGTTCAGGATGGCCGCAAACGCCGAATATTTGTGACTGAAAAACACACGGGTTTGCATTTTCTAATTGATTCCGGCGCAGATGATTCTTTATTACCTGCTACAAAAAAAAAAAAAAAAAAAAAAAAAAAAAAAGAAAGATAAATTTCAAAGTGATTTCAAATTATATGCTGCCAACGGCACAGAAATTCCCACTTATGGGGTAAAATTTTTAACGCTTGATCTTGGCCTTCGTCGAGCTTTTCGATGGCCATTCATTATTGCCAAAATTAATAAAGGCATAATCGGAGCAAACGTTTTGGACCATTTCAAGTTATTAATTGATTTAAACAACAAAAGATGAATCTATGGTGTAACTAACCTTACTACTCAACGTGACATTACATCCATCTCCAAAATGAATGATGTAAGTTTAGTACATGATAAGTTAAAATATCATGATCTGTTATCCGAGTATCCGAATATTACAAAACCTAATCTTTTGATAACAAATATTAAGCACAATGTTAAGCATCACATTTTAACTGAAGGTCAACCGGTGTATTCCAAGCCAAGACAGCTCGACAGTAAAAAGTTACAGATTGCCAAACAAGAATTTCAGTATATGTTGGAAAACAATATAATAAGACAGTCTACATCTCCATGGGCTAGTCTTATCCACTTAGTCTCTAAAAGAGATGGAAATTTTCGTCCCTGTGGAGACTATCGAAGACTTAATGCTATAACTATTCCTGACAGATACCCTCTCCCTAGGATTACTGATTTTAACCACATTTTAAAAGACAAAAAAGTATTTTCCAAAACTGATCTTTTGAAAGCCTATTTCCAAATTCCTATAGCCGAAGAGGACAAGCAGAAAACCGCTATAATTACGCCATTTGGCCTCTATGAATTTAATGTAATGACCTTTGGTTTGCGAAATGCACCAGCTACTTTTCAAAGATTCATACATGAAGTATTTCAAGGTTTGGACTTTACTTTTCCATATCTCGATGACATATTAATTGCTTCATCCTCAGAAAGAACACAGACATCACTTGAAACTTGTTTTCGATAGATTAGATAAATACGGTTTGAGAATCAACATTTCCAAGTTGATCATGGGTGTTGATAACTTAGAATTTTTAGGATATCTTATAACACCGGAAGGATCTCGTCCTCTACCTGAAAAAGTCGAAGCAATATTGAAATATAAATTACCAGAGACTATCCATGATTTGCGAACTTCCTTAGGGATGCTTAATTTTTATCGACCGTTTCTGAAAGATGCTGCTAAGACACAAGCAATACTTCATGAATACCTAAAGGGTGCTAAGAAAAAAGATAGAAGAAGAATTAAATGGTCAGATGAAGCTATATTTAACTTTGAAAAATGTAAACAGGATTTGGCAAACGTAGCTCTTTTAAGTTATCCCAATTCAGATTTGCCCTTGTCACTATGCACGGATGCATCTGATTGGGCTATTGGTGCAGTTCTCCAACAGTTTGAAAATGGAGCATGGAAACCTTTAGCGTTTTATTCAAAAAAATTAAATAGCACTCAGACAAATTACAGTACTTATGACCGCGAGTTACTGGGAATATATCTTGCAATTAAACATTTTAAACATATGTTAGAAGGTCGCGATTTCAAAATTTTTACTGATCATAAACCACTAGTTTATGCTTTCAGACAAAAGAGCGAAAAGGCATCACCAAGACAAATGCGCCAGTTTCAATACATATCTCAATTTACTACTAACATATGCCATATTAGTGGAAGTGAAAACATTGTCGCAGATCAGTTATCAGGAATAGCCGATGTCTCTATTTCACTCATTGATTATGATAAAATTGCTGACAAACAAGTTAATGATAAAGAATTACAAGATTTACAAGCTCAAAATAAAACGTTAAATTTCGAAAGTTATTTACTTCCATCTGGTAAAAATCTGTGGTGTAATACGTCTTCTAACAGTAGACCATTTATACCCAAGCAGTTTAGAATGGATATATTTCAACAAATCCATGGCCTCGCTCATCCAGGAATCAAGTCGACCGTTAAAGAAATGACGTCCAAATTTATTTGGCCAAATATAAAAAAGGATATACAAACATGGAATCGTGCCTGTATTGGTTGTCAAAAAAATAAGGTTTCACGTCATACAAAGTCTGAATTAGGAACTTATCAGCAGCCTGATGAACGTTTTACTATAGTTCACATAGACTTAATAGGTCCTTATTCCCCATCTGATAATTTTGTGTATTGCTTGACTTGCATTGATCGCTATACTGGTTGGATGGAAACCATTCCTTTGCGCGACATAACAGCAGAAACCGTTGCCAGAGCGTTTTATGAAAACTGGATCTCTCGTTTTGGAGTGCCTTACCAAGTTATTACGGATCGTGGAGCACAGTTTACTTCTGAACTGTTTCGAACCTTGGCAATTATATGTGGAGTGAAAATTCAACACACAACTTCCTATTATCCACAGTGTAACGGAAAAATTGAGAGATTTCATCGAACTTTGAAAGCTGCTATTAAATGTCTTAATTCCATTAAGTGGTCCGAATCCATTCCAACAATTCTTCTAGGTCTTAGGGCAGCTTTAAAAGAAGACTCTGGATATTCCATTGCACAAATGGTTTACGGGAAAACAATAAAACTTCCTGGAGAATTTTTTGATAAACCGACAGTTTCTACAACACCTCAAACATTTTTGCATAAATTGCAAAAACAAATGGAATTGTTCAAGCCCTTATCGGTTAAGCGAAAAATTATTCCTAAAGTTTTTGTCCATAAAGATTTGAATGTGTGTACTCATGTTTTCCTAAGAACCGATAGAGTCAAGAAACCATTAGAACTTAGTTATGAAGGACCTTTCAAAGTACTTAAAAGAATGGAAAAATACTTCTTGTTACAAATCAAAGGTAAGGAAGTAAACATTTCGATTGACAGGCCTATTGTTTCTACAACCTATTGTTTAACATCAGGTGCCTATTGTTTAACATCAATTAGGTTGATCAATTAGATTGTTTAACATCAATAACATCAATTAGTTTAATAACAACATTGATGTAAACATCAATGATGTTTAACATCAATTAACATCAACCAGCCTATTGTTTAACACCAGGTGAGCAAAGGTTGGAACCAGAAACTTCTGATACCCAGCCCAAGACTCTGTTAAAATCTGAGAACAATGATGAACGACCTCGAGTCTCACGAACTGGGCGACTAATAAAACGTCCTTTACGTTTTAGTAACACTGTTGAATATTTTTCCTAACATCTGATATTGAATATGTTTAATTGTAATTGTATTTATTTATTGTATTTGGTATTTTTAATTCTAATGTTAGCTTACGCTACATTACTCCACTACCAGAATCTCTTAAATCGTAACACAGTTACTGGAGGGGGAGTAATGTAGTGGAACATAATTTAATATTTCTATATAATTATTAAGATTTCCTAAGTGGCAACATGATGTAATGTTTTGAATAGTTATTAAGATTCGCCGTGTGGCAACAACGAATCGAGCTAAAAACGTAGTTACTTCTAGCGTTCGTTGATAAGCGTTGCGTAAGCTTTATTTCTTAAAAGTTTGTTATATTTTTATGTAAAAATAAGTAACATGTTGCAAACAAGAATGGAAACTGAAAAAATAAATATGCTGTTTTTTTTAAGAGCAAAATAAGCATTTATTTCACTTATGAAATGCTCTGGCTGATAAGTTTCGATTTCGCTTATTCATCAAATCCACATTATCATTAAAATATTTAATTTTGGGTAATAGAAAGCAAAGTAATTATATTTTCGTGCCCAAAATACCTTAGCTGGTTAAAATGTTTAGTATTATTTTCGAAAAAATAAATTAATGCTTTTTAAGTCACAGTTAAATTTTAATGTGGAGAAATTACAACAATACCACGCATAGTCCAACTTCCATCAATCTGAATGCACTAGAATCTGGTCTGAGGGAGAAATTAAATTTTAACTCAGAAAAAATTCCAAGACATTATTCCACCAAATTATTTTTTCATGCATAAATGACCTGTTTCCTCCTTCTATCCTTTATGTAGTCTATTACACAATTATATTTCTTCGTCCAAATATGAATTAGTTGATCCAATTAATGCATCAAAGTGCCATTGGGACATTTTAGGCCTATTATTTGCGCTACACGTTTCCCCAAATTATAAAGGTTGTAACAAGAGAAAATGCGCCTACTTTAGGGAATTCAGAAATGTTGTTAATAATATAAGAGAAGCAAGGCATGAGTTAATTACAAGCAATACGATGGCAGTATGGAAAAATATCATACAACATTGGCAAATGATTTCATCCTTTTGAAACTCATTTTGTTGAAGTCAGTACAAAGACACCAACTTGACTTTTCAATAAGTCAGGCTCCGTCAACATATTGAGTGCGTCATTCAAACATTAAACGAACTGAAAAATGAAGCACTTATTAGTATCGCCACATAACAATGGGCTTCTGAAGAGCGGGAGGACAACGTAAGACAACGACGATTGTGTTGAAGTTGCTATCACGAGAAGTAGCAATTTTTGTACATTCGAATATAGCAATGATGTGCTGTTGTTGTGAGTTATCTCACTTGTCTGACAGCAGCACCAGAACAATTCTACGAAATTAATTGTGGCAAAGAGCGCAAGATTGCGCCTGTCGTTGGCAAGAGCCTTTAGCATCATACAGGTGACATTACGACTTCTCTCTTCCGACCCCAATTTTAATGGAAAGAATCCCGGGGGGGAGTAGGATGGTCTCCTACCCCTTTTCATCTACCATCAACCTCCGGAGAGGACTTTCGACTGTCCGCCTATTTACAGCGTCCCCATGCCTCACAGACTCTATGCATAGTTTCGGCTATAGTAGCAGACATTCTTAAATGAAACCGAAATTATATCATTATAGATGGAAAACGCGCAGTTTAACATCATTTAGGAGCAAATATATATTTTTTTTAATCACAAGTTAAGTTCTTACTCTTATAAGGTATTTCTCCCGCCTTCTTAGCATGCCTTCGTAGTGTAGTAATCAGCACGATCGACGCGTATTCGAGAGGTCCGTGGTTCGAGTCCCGGCGAGGGCATTACTCATTTTTCACCTCTTCTGCTTCGAAATAATTTAATGTCTCTACACTCTTTTTTTGACATGGAAAATATTTCAGCCCACACATTCATTGTTAAATTATTTAAAATTTTGTTAAGCAAACACGTTTATGAGAGATTTTTTTATAGGTATCTGATTTCTATAACCGTTCTATAAATCAGGTATAATAAGGTATAATAAGCTGATTTCTGAAGTTTAATAAAAGTTTTTAAGAACTATCTTCTGGGGCTTGTCAACAGAATACAGACTTATCAGTAACTGGAATATCTATAAGCTCTGAATTTGCAGACAAAATAGACAACGTGTGAATGTGTGATTCTAATTTTGATTAGAACGCTGAAGCATGCACCTTTCTTTTTGTACTTAATATTCAAATTGCTTTGTGAGAATATTCTTATCGCCTTGCGAAAAGTATCCTCGTGATAAATGCAACTCTTCGCAAAGCAACGGGAATATTCTTCTTACAGATTTTGGTTTAATGTTATTTAGTATCCCGTTACATTTCCATAACTAACTGCCTTCTTTAGATTTAAATTTAAACTGGCTTCAAACTAGATTACATTTTGTGATAATTCATACTTGAAACACATAGTATTGCTTCATGTATTATTAAATTTAGATATCTTGCATACCTTATAAGCTAATTTTAGAGCTGCGTTGTGAGCTATAAGGTCTTCGAGTAGCCCCAAATCATTTTTCTGGAAAAAAGATATTTATTTAAATACATAATCTATGTATACGTATATATATATACATAAGAGTTTTATAGCAATAAGCAAAGGAGTAATCTAACACTATTCTTATATACGCCCTCGCTTGGCGACAAATTTCTTGCCAAATATTTGTGGCGAGAAACTCAACGGTGCCATATTAATATCTAAATATTTTGTCTACATTTCAAACTTTAAGCCTAAAATGTCTCCAAAAACGCAGTTTTCGCACATGCAAAAACCACGTTTTGAACACACAATTTAATCTGAAACAAAAATAAAAAAATTTAGATAGCAAAAACGTAAAATTTCTAACCAAAAATATATGACAAAAATCCATGTATACAACGATATGTTTCAACTTAAGAAAATATCTACGAATTGCACAATCTAGGCAGCGAAGGAATCTATGAACTACGCATACCTCACTTTAATAAATTAACATAACAGCAATAAATTTCAAAGAATACCATGTACACAACATTCTGTTTAAACTTAAAAAAATCTACGAATTGCACAATCTAGGCATTGTGCACAAATCAACAAAATAAACTAAAATAAATTTCAAACAATTCAAATAACAAAAATTCATAGTAAAAAACAATGAACATAACATTCTACAAAATAAAAACAATAAAATAAAATGCACTTACCATAGTACATACGCGAATAAAATTTCGCCAGTCACACAACGCCTGTGAACAAAAGTGCCACGATTTTGCTATATCATATGTCTTTCTGTGATTCAAAATTTCGAAAGCAACAATAAAAACTTCCTCCAATGTTAACTTACTACACGAAAACCACGATCCAAATCTTAAACACAGTTGACAGCCACATACTTTACCAATAACCATTTGACTGCAAACCTTCACAAGACTATCAGAAACACCATTCTTCGTCCGAGTTCTCATATCAGCTCTACATTTTGGACACGCCCAACTCCGTTTTAAAAGTCCTGACTCCCCCAGAAATTCTAAATATGCACTTCTATCCACATAAACACACCCTGAACAAAAGACTCGTTAACAACTCCAACATCGTACCTTTTAATATAAATTTACTTTTCACACAATCTAAAATACCTGACTGAAATCTTGCCACCACGTCTCTCATTGCAACATTCAAAACACGCCCGACACGGACCAACGAGCAATTAAATCACTGCAGCAAAAGAGTTAAGTTTCAACGTCAAAAGGTTTGCCATGCAAACAGCATCCTCAACTAAACTATCCCACAGCACGGAATCGCGACAAAAACCAGCGCAGAACACATATCGCCACATTTGGTGATCTTAGGGCGTATATAAGAGTAGAGTTCAAATTTCATCCGGAAAATTTCCTTCAAGCAATGCAAAATACTAAAAGAAAAAAAAAAAATGAAAATACTTTCAATATAAAATAGTTTCCTTGGTTTCAAATTTCGTTAATTTTATTACCAATAACTCCTTTTTTATATTGGGCTTCAATGAAAATCTCAACTTCATAAATATTCGTTTCATTTCTAGGTTATTATTTTAAATTAATTTTCATGTCAAGCTCTATTTTTTACAAATCTTAATGTCCACACAAAGTAAATAAAGAATACTATATGAAGCTAATATTATGGAAAGCTATTATCTAGGTTGATTTCTTGCCGCCCAGACGGTATAGTGGTTAGGAAGCCTGACTGCGATACCGAAGGAGCACGGGTTTGAATCCCGGAGAAAGCATGGTTGTAACTGTCCGTCCCTTCATAGGAGGTGATGGTGGTCCAGTCATTAGGTGCCTCCATAATAAAGAGACCACCACATCTGGCCTTGTATATCTTCTTTTAATGTATTTGCACCAATGCGTGGAAAGCGAATGATTTTATGTTTCGTTCATTGGTAATTGTAATGGAAACCATGATCCTTTCTAGCTACAATCTCTTCTTTTTTCGCCTCTAAAAATATAAATATTTTTGCAGCTCACACATGACTGATTTTAAAAGTTATTGTATTTCAATTTTGTTGCTGTCTACTTACATCTAGAAGAGTTAAAAGTGAAGCAAAATTAGAAATTTCATATTCTGTGCTAGAAATGGGTTATATCCGACTTTTAACTGTAGTTACATTGTTTCCGATTTTCGGTCGTTTTTAATAACGCAAGTAGGTATTTATAAAATATATATTGTTGATTCATATATTTATATATAATACTAATTCTTTGCATTATATTATGCAATATATACGTTATACTACATACATTTGGCCCTTCAAACTAATATTTTGATTAACGATTGAAAATGAATAAGGAAGATACAACGCTTTGCTGCTCCATGCTAGGGTAGGAATTATATTTGACTGGCTCGTTTGCTTATGGTATTTTCATTATTTTCCCCTTTAGAAACAACAATTTTTAAAGACTTATGTCTGCAGTGTGAAATGTAAGGGTGAATGTTTATTATGCAGAACCTTTTAACCTTGAGTTAGGCAGTAGCATTGGAACTTTCACACCAGCTGAATGTTCCCACCATTCACCAAAACATTTATTTATTCTACAAAGAGCTAAGGCATTTTTTAGCTCTCACTTTTATGATGTCGTTAGACCATCCAGGGAAATCCATAGCTAATCCTGACAAGAGCACAAATGGCTTTTTCCGTTTGCCATTAAAAAAGTGAAATAACCACCAAATTGTAATTTTTAGTATTTCAATACTTTATAATCAATATAGCGATACGTTTCTTTAAATAACTAGTTAACATTAATTTGAATTAAAGCGTAAAGTGTTTTTTTTAAACTACTCTCATGTTTTTAAGAGGTGGCAAATATGGAAAGATGTTATTTATCTTTAGATTAATCATGCTAAAATTATTTTTAGAAGTTATGCTTAAGGAAATAAATATTAATATGCAGAGTCTAGAAGATATTTCTGTCCACTAGTGACTAAGTGGTTATCTCGATGAACACTGGTAGTTCAATACGGGTTCAGCTCCCAGTGCCGAGTTGGCTTCATGGGAGTTTCCGTAATTTTCCCATGTGTAACGTATATTCGAGCTAAACTTCCTTTAAAAAGTTATTCTACGAAGTCATTCTTCCCTTTAGGAGGATAACTATCGCTTGCTTTGCCATATTCCAAATAATCCGGTAATTCTGTCCATTTTTGTTTCAATTAATGGACACTGAAAATGGGTTTTAAAAATGAGATATTTATTATAAAAATAGCAATGAAAAAGGGGAAGAAAAGAGAGAAAATGAAAAAAAAAAAAAAAAAAAAAAAAAAAAAAAAAAAAAAAAAGAGGCATCGAAATAAACGCAATGCATTTTTTAAATACAGTAGAACCACGGAACTTGAAAGTCTGTCATCAACAACAAACTGGTTCACGAACAAAAACCGCCTTGGATGATGAATGATGTTTCGAGTTATAAACATTCAGGTCAACCACAAATGATTTTCAAAGATTATCCCTCATGCTGAATTAACACTCAGAGACTTCTAAAAACACCATTTTAATGTTTTCTGTTGCTTACCTCTTATTAGAAAAGTCTGTTAGGAAGTGACTTTAAGGACCGTAAATTCGGCGTAGAAGAAATTAAGATTAGATTATGTTGCGGGCACGGACATTTTTGTAATCTATAATATTCTGCTTCTAAGCAAAATCATGAGTTCAGAAGTTAACAGTAAAAACGTGGAAGAGTTAACTAGGGAAGCATAAGATTGAGCTCAGCGAAAAAGACCAAAACAGCTTCAGAAGCAGCAACAAAGTGTGTTTGTTAAAGAAGTATTTTCAGAGGATAAAGAAGAAATAAAATATGAACCTTATTCTTTGATTTGCTACATTTGTGAGAAAGGGAGTATAAGGTCACCCTCCCATTTTCTCTCTCCTTTCCGCATGCCTTCATAGTGTAACGGTAGCACACTCGAAGCGTATTCGAAAGATCCAGGTTCGAGTCCCGGCGAGAGCATTGCTCATTTTTTATGTACTCCTGCTTCAAAAATAACCTAATGACTCTACAGTGGCGCTCGAACTAAACGGGGGATGATGAGGATTCTTCACCACCAGGATTTGGCGACTGGGTCCCCTAATCCGCAGTCGACTTTTAAAAGGGGAGACTACATAAGATTGTAAGGATTATGTTAATTTTTCTAACAGTTAAATTTTGAGTTAAAGTTCCTTTCCTATCGCTTCTTAATTTCAACTTACAACTTCCGGCCTGAACGTATTTTTAGAATCGCTTTTGAATGCAAATTTGAGGAGTAGTATTTAAGCTTGAAGTTCTACTGTCTTAGTGAGAGAGTGAGTGAGTGAGTGAGTGAGTGAGTGAGAGATTATGGCGCAAAAACCAAAGATGATTATAGCGCGCCAAATACGAGATGGGATGATTACAATTCATGAAATTAAAATACAATAAATAAAAACAAGTAGACAAATGTACCAAATCCAGAGGATGAAGTCATATAAAAACAAATTAAAAGCACACATTAAAATTTAATACACAGTCTTCAAAACAAATTACATTAGGTAATAAAAGCCAGTTTTTTCTAAATAATAAAATAAATTACAATTGACCTCTCTTCCGATTAAACGGTCGAGAGGCAAGTCACAGCTATTAAAATATTTCTCTCGAAGCCTATTAAAACTTGGACACTCAATTAAAATATGACGAACAGATAAACAAACATTACAATTAAAACAAACAGGCTCATTTGCAGCTTTAAGAAGATAGTTATGTGTCACTCTAGTATGACCAATTCTGAGGCGAGTCAAAAGAACTTCCTCCTTACGATTTCCAGCAAAATCCCAATACTCAATTCTAGACTTGACATTTCTCAACTTGTTGTGATGCTGAACGTCCCAAATTTGCTGCCATTTTTTTCGGACCTTTCCCTTGATGACACAGCAGATATCTCTAAAAGGTATAAGGAGGCTGGACAGTTCAACAGCAGATTTTGCTGCGATATCTGCAAGCTCATTTCCCTTTATTCCAGCATGTCCAGGAATCCAGCAGTACAGGACTTCATAATCCTCGAATCGTTAAGTTTATATGAATTTTGAGAACATCCACTACCACAGGATTCTGAGTGTTGGGAAAAGCTTCCAAAGATTTCAGAGCACTATACGAGTCTGTATAAACTATGAACTTTTTGTGGCAGAGCTTCGAGATGTACAAAAGACCATAATATATTGCAGTTAGTTCAGATGTTAGGACTGAGAAAGCATGGTGCAGCCATCTGCCCTCTATGTAATTTTCAAATACAAAAGCCATCCCGACATGATCTTTTGACTTTGATCCATCTGTACATATCGGATA
Source organism: Stegodyphus dumicola (assembly GCF_044657685.1). NCBI lineage: Eukaryota > Metazoa > Arthropoda > Arachnida > Araneae > Eresidae > Stegodyphus > Stegodyphus dumicola. Next base: position 79,759,533 of record NC_140768.1, on the reverse strand, counting down.
ATAACTGCTATATTTGTGCCTGTGGTCAGCGAAGAGTTGACTGTAAACGATCTCGTTAGTGCTTGCCTTCACGTGATGTTTGAAAACATCAAGAAGCTGAATCCGTGAATTTTCTCAAGGTGGAATTTCAAAATTCTGTACTGCTTGGGGGCGCATATCAGAGAGGGAATGTTCCTCAATGACAGGACGAACTCTTAAGGGAAAAACAGGAACGCAGGATGGACGTGTTTCAAATAAAGTGTTACACACATTATAGAGTAAGTACAGCTTATTGGGATGTTCAGGTTGGGATAGAATATTAAAATATTGCAAGAGGGACAATTGCTCACGCCTCAGATGAAGTGATGGTTCGTTACAGTCAACGTACAGGCTCTGGGCGGGAGAGGTCCTGAAAGCTCCTGAACAAATCCGCAGAGCTTGATGGTGAACAGGATCTAGTTTTAACAATACTGATGACCGAGCGGATCCATAAACAACTGAGCCATAGTCCAGTTTAGAGCGGACAAGCGCTCTGTAAATGCGAAGCATGGAGCAACGCTCTGCACCCCAGGAGGTGTTCGCTAACACTTTTAAAATATTTAGTGTTTTTAGACACTTCTTCCTCAGGTTTAAAACATGAGAAAGGAAGGTCAATTTCAATTTTCGGTCGAACGTCACTCCTAAAAATTATACTTCGGGCGTAACTGGAATAATTGTACCATTCAGATATAACTCAGGCTCAGGATGGAGACCTCGCTTCCTACAAAAGTGAACACACACAGTTTTCTGTTTGGAAAAAGTAAATCGCTGTTTGTTTGACCATTCTTATTCAGAGCCATCTGCAATTTCCTCTCTACGTATCTCATGTCTGCCCCTCGACAGCTAATCTGTAAATCATCGACATATAGAGATTCCAAGATGGTGGGAGGAAGTTCTTTTAGTACAGAGTTTATTTTTAAACTAAACAGGGTTACACTAAGCACACAGCCTTGAGGCACACCCTCTTCCTGTTCAAAAACATCTGACAAAACAGAGCCAAATGTTCTAGTGTTCAAGAAATTCGGAATGAAAATTGGTAGGTTGCCGCGCAAGCCACTCTCATGAAGATCGCGAAGTATACCGTATCTCAATGCCTTATCATAAGCTTTCTCAATGTCGAAGAACACCGAGACAAGGTGGCTTCTTCTTACAAATGCTTTTCGAATGGATGTCTCTAAGAGGAGCATGTTATCTACAGTTGTTCTCCCCTTTCGAAAACCGCTTTGATAAGGCGATATAATATTATTCTTTTCCAAGAAGTAGACTAGGCGGCTGTTTACCATTTTTTCAAACAGCTTGCAGGGCAATTGGCCGATAGTTGGAAGGATTCCTTGGATCTTTCCCTGGCTTAGCAATAGGAATTACAACAGCTCTCCTCCATGCACTGGGAAACGTATGCTCCTTCCACACTCTATTGTAAAGAGTGAGAAGGGCATTCAGTGACTTATAGGACAGATGCTTTAGCATTTCATAATTTATGCCATTAAAACCCGGAGAAGACCTATGTGTCTGCAACAAAGCTCTCTTTAATTCCGGCATAGTAAATGCTCTGTTGTAAGGCTCAGATTTGGAAGAGTTGAATGCGACGGGATTTATTTCAGAGTGCTGCTTGATAGAGAGAAATGTAGATGAATAGTTTCTGTTGGAAGAAACGGCAGCAAAAGTCTCACCAATAGTATTCGCAATTTCTTCTATGGAGCTAATCACTCGGCCATCTTTTTCCAAAAAGGAAAGTGAGTGGTCTTTATATATTCCGCATGCTTTTCGAACTCTTTCCCAAACCCGCTTACCAGGCGTAGAGGATGTAATTGACGACACATGGGAAATCCAAGAATCCCTTTGGCTCTGCCTCCTTACTTTTCGTGCATTTGCTTTGGCTCTTTTAAATGCAATGAGGTTTCGCAGAGTAGGATATCTACGAAAAATACCCCATGCTTTTTTCTGTTTTTTCAGTGCTTCATGACAATCGCGATTCCACCACGATTTCGAATATTTCAGTATTTTTCCTGATGTTCTAGGAATGGAAAGCATAGCTGCCTCAATAATAGTATTATTAACAGCTATAACAGCAGCATCGATATGCGCATCTTCTACCATTTCATCTGTGAGCTCTGCGATGGAAGAGAAGAGTTCCCAGTCTGCCCTATCGAGTATGAATCGAGGGTATCTCGACATGGGGTTTGCTCCTCTTCGTGCAAGAGATATAAAAATGGGATAGTGATCGCTGTTGTAAAGATCATTTCCCACACTAAAAGTGCCAAATGGCAGCAGATATGGTGAACAGATGGCAAGGTCGAGAGCGTGGAATGTTCTTGAAGGCTCATGGAAGTAAGTATCCTGCCCATTATTCAGGAGAGAAAGGCTATGATCTTCGATCATCTGCTCTATTTGTCTTCCTCGGAAATTTGTATCTTTACTACCCCAGAGCGGACTATGGCCGTTAAAATCTTCTATTATGATGAAAGGCTCAGGCAGCTGCTCTAAAAGATCATTTAAATCTTGTTGATCAGTGTGCTCATTAGGAGGCAAATAAAGAGAAACGACTGAAACTACAATATGAAAGTTTACTTGTACAGCGACAACTTGGAGAGAAGTCATCAAAGGAAACGAACTTGAGGGATAGTCCAGTGAGGTGAGGAGACATACACCTCCACTGGCACGCTCACCTGCAAGGTTATCCTTCCTGACGAGAGAAAACCTCCGAAGTTTTGCATGTTCATCTGGTTTCAGATTTGTCTCTTGTATTGCGAAGCACACAGGATGATAAGCATTGATCATAGCTTTGATGTCAAGGAAATTTCGGTGGAAACCGCGACAGTTCCAGGAGACGAGGGTGGCCATTATGATTGATGTTTGTTCTTTCTGTGTTCCTTTTTAGTTTTTCGAGGAAGCAGATGTTCGGGAACTTCCAGACCGTCTTCCACTTCCATACTGTCTGAATCTGTAGATTCAGAAATAGTTTCATTTACAGAACTATTGCTGGGACTTCTATTTTTGCTAATTGGCTTTGGAGGGACATGTTTTGGTTTGCTTTGAATAGCTATTTCTTTATTTTGTACGATGTGTGTTGTATTTTCCTTTTTGTTGTTTGCAGGTTGTTGGGTTTTATTTGGTGGAGTCTGTGTACTTATGGATGTTTGGGTGGCTATAGTGCGTGTTGATTTAACGGCGCTGGCATATGACTTGTTTGATTGAGGCTGTGTGCTTTGAACTTGTCTCCTGGCTTCGGCATATGAAATGTTCCTAGAAACTTTTATGGTCTGAACTCCTTTTTCTAATTTCCATTTTGGACAGGAACGGGAAAATGCTGGATGGTTGCCCTTGCAATTAATACACAGTGCTGCAGCGGTGCAATTATCGCTATCGTGGCCAACCGACGAACACCTAGCGCACGTCAGGGTCCCACGACAGGACACCTTGGAATGGCCAAAACGCTGGCACTGGAAGGATCGCATGGGGTTTGGAATATAAGGTCTTACGGGGCAATTTAAATATCCAGCCTTAATATTCTTCGGCAGATCAGGCGAATTGAAGGTCAGGATCACGTGTTTGGTGTCAATCAACTGACCTTCCTTACGCATCTTGATCCGTTTGGCAGCACAATCCTTTTGATCAGCTAACTCGGAGACGAACTCTTCTTCTAAAACACACAGAAGGTCGATTTCCGAGATCACGCCTCTACAGAAATTAAGTGTTTTGTGCGCTGACGCAGTTATAGATACCTGTCCAAGTTTGGTTTGTCGTAAAAGTGAAGCAGACTGGGTGGCCGAAAAGGTATCAATAAGCAGGTCTCCCGAATGGAGACGCTTTATGTTCCTTTGCTCACCTATGCATGAATGAATGTATTTGTTTATCAGGAAAGGAGACATCTTTTTAAATTCTTCAGAGGCACTGATAACAACAACAAAACTAGGGCATTCAGTAGTTTCTTTGGCATTTGCATCGGTACGAATTTTCTTGCTCACAGATTTGTCAATGATTTCAATATCTTGATTCGTGTCATTTGATTCAGGTTTTTTTTAAATAAGTAGGGAAGCCATGATTGAAAATATAAGATTCGGGTCCGACGGCCCCTCCCACCACGGAGCCCAACAAGGGAACACAGATTCCTGTGTTAGGGTTAGCCGGACCTATACGCAAACTGAAGCCCCACAGTCGGCTTTCCCGAAAGCAGGTACTCCCGAGAGCTTGACCCCAAGCCACTGACACAAGAACTAGTGACCAGCCGATTGACACCCGTGAGGACGACTAAGGTGCCTCCCGTTTAGCTGAAGCAGAGGCCAAAGCAGTGTGTTGGGGACAGTACCTCGCCCCTCAACTACCAGGACCCTCCTCTCCAGCGACACGGGTCTCCACGTACGGCAAACACATGGGCAGTTTTCTCGCCACTTGAACACTAGAGACAAGGGCTGTTCTAGTTTCTCGTGACGAGCCCCAAACTCCGAAGAGAGAAACCACTAGGGAGAAGGAAAGGGAAAAGTTCCAGCCAAGAGGAGAGGAGACGGAAAAGAGGATAGGTCACTGGGGCTCTAGGATCGTGACACCCGTCTCACCAAGAAGATGATCCCCTGAAGGACTAGAGTACCTCGGGATTGCCACACCCGTACTCACAAAAGTGAGCCCCTGAGGGCCTTAGTGAGAGAGAACCAGTGATTTTGGCTAGCACGTATCCGCATTGTTAGGCCACTCTCTCTTAAGCTATGTTTACGCTCGGCCGTAGCTTAGGCCCTTGATAGCTCCTCAGTTAATCAGCATTAAGGGGCCAATTCTGCTAGAAGTTTGATAACTTTGGCTGTATCTTTTTAGTTAAGATTAGTTAAGTAAATTTCTTAGTTTTTGAGTTTAAGCCCGAATGGCGGCTTTATTGTAAAAGTCCAAGACGGAGTTCTGTTAAACTTTAATTTGGAATAATAAAGGATCTTTAACCCTTTTCAAGTCTTATTCACTGTCTCAACTCAAGCGATTGTTCGCTTACCAGTTCTTAAGATTCTTCAAATTCAACTGTAACTTAAAAGTACACACTACAGAATCTTACAAGGTATTCTCTCCCTCCTTTCAGCGTGCCTTCGTGGTATAACGGCAACACAGCGCACACTCGAGAGGTCCAGGTTCGAGTACCGGCGAGGGCAATGCACATTTTTCACGTCTCCTGTACCAAAGAAGACTATATGGGGATGAGGTGAAAAGTTTCATATCATCCTGATAATGCAATAGCACGTAACATTATAAGTTATTTTCAATGGTGTCACTTCAGAAACATTTTAAAACGTAGACAAGAATAAATCTTGGTAGACAAATTTTGAGTGAAAGCGGGCCCCCAACAGCCTCAAGCAAAATCGAGTAGGTTAAAGAAGGGAAAAAAGTAAATAAAAAATAAGCAAAAAGATAAAAATAACCTGATGTTTCTATGGACGGGGATTTCTATTCCAAACAGTAACATGTTTTCCCTTTCTCTACTAATCATATTTCACATATGCCGTCCACTCCGCTTCGTACGATCAAGGTAAAATTACATTAAATTTCGTCTATTTTATTTGTTTTAACATTGTTTAATTGTAATTTTAATTAATTACTTTTTTCTTTTAGATTGAATCATTTCTATTCGTTTTGCATCATAAACTTGTTCTCAAGGAAATAGAGTAAATTTTAGATCAGCCATCATCCACGGTTCAGGAACGAATTTATCAGTTTTCATATTACTGGGGGTGTTATTATTAAATTTAACTTTGTAGATGACGCTGCTATTGTGAACGCAGATTGATTAATCTTGACTACTCGTTCTTTGGAGTCGAGAGTAAATGTTCTGTTTATGTTAGCTGAATTCGCAACATAACTCTTTTTTGGCTTGAAAAATTAAATCGGATTTTAATGCAGTCCATTACTGTTTGTTATGATTCCGCATCGCTACATTCATGTTTTTTTGTCCTGTTTCACCGGAGTATTTATGAGTTTTTCGGAAACAATAATCCCCTTTTCCTCAATTTTGATTTCGGACGCTTTTACGAACGCCCATACGCCTATTTTTAGTACTTTCGATTCGTAGATTTGTTGGGAAAAGTGCAGAATCACCCACTGCTTGGGGCGTTTTTAAGAATTGCACATACTCGGTATCCATGTACACACCTATTTTCACTTAAAAAAACATCCCAGAATTGCCCAAAATGGCATTGCGCACTCCCTTGACTTTATTCATGTACACATCGACCTATTTTTACTTCACTTAAAATGCTCAAGAAAATTGGTAAAAATCCAATTCTTGTTACTCTTGTAAAAAGCGCCAAACAAACGCCAAACAAATAAGTGGGCGATTCTGAATTTTACCCGATTTGTTCACAAAGCTTCGCATCTTGTGTTTTCATTTGTGTTTTAATCTTTTGTTTTTTAACCGCTGCAACGAACATTTATTTGTCATCGCCCGATGGATAATATGTATTTTTCGTATTAATCAAATAATTTTGATGCTACGGATGTTGCTGACTCATTTGAAAGAACACATCTGCTGTATCAATTTAGAGTAAGTCAATTTTATATTTTTCATAATGGATATGAAATCACTACTAGTAAAGAAACGAGTCTCTAAAGGCAATTTAACGAAATTGAAAGATAAAATTAATTCTGAGATTGCTAAAGCCGATGAGGCAAAAATCTAACTTTTTAAAAAGAAGCTGAATATTTTAAGTGCAGATGTTTTACGCATTTTTGATAATATTTATGTAACATGTGAGGAAAAAGAAGTTGATACCTATGTTGAAGAATATCAAATAGTTCAAAATACATTTGATGATCTCTATTTGGAATTAACACGAAAAGGTTCTCGCCTTGATAATGTTAGTTCAGTTAGTATTAATTCAGATACTACAGAAGTAAAACTTCCGAAATTAACTTTACCTACCTTTAATGGAAATTTTGATCAATGACTTACATTTAGCGATCTTTTTGAGGCCAGTGTACACAACAATGTTAAATTATAAGACGCTCAAAAGCTTCAATATCTTAAGAGCTCTTGTAAAGCTGAAGCTCTGAAAGTAATTCAAGCTATACCTATTTCAGATTCAAATTATGAAATTGCTTGGGATTTACTCGAAGATAGATTTTTCGAATAAATGTGAACTGGTGAATTCATTAATAAGAAGCTTATTACGCATCCAAATGTTTCTGATTCAGCGGACGCCATTTTGAATCTTGTTGACGTCATTAATGAATACATTTGTTCCCTAAATGTTCTAGAACAAAAGGTCGAAGGCTTTGGTGACATATTAGTAACGCATTTACTTGTAGAAAAACTGGATAAAAATACAGGCATTTGGTATGAGAGACACCTAAAAGGAGATCAACTAGGAATATTAAACGAATTACGCTTCTAAAGGAATATGCTAGAACACTTCACAATAGTAAAACCGATTGCCTGTTAGCAAGAGATTCAATTTATGAAGTTTAATAAACTTTGTTTTAATTGTTTATCTAATGTGCATAATGTTAAGGCTTATAAAAGTTTGAGTACATGGTAAACGTGTCATCATAATCATTATTCATTATTGTATTCCACGAAATCTCGAGATATTGTTTTTATCTGTCCGTTCCTGCAAGGGCATTTACACCTCAAAATATGATCGAAAATATGACCCAGATAACATTTCTAATAATTTTAATCAGATAAACTCTAATTTTGTGAATAGTAGAACTATAAACAAGGAAGTTTTGTTGTGCACTGTTGCAATTAAAGTTTGTGACGTACTAGGTAATTTCGTACAATGTCGAGCCTTGTTGGATTCTGGCTTACAGGCAAACTTCATTTCTGAGAGTTGTCTTTCAAAACTTCGTCTGGATAGAAAAGGCAAGGATCCAGATATCGTGTCTAGGATCAACCGCATCTCAAACAAATGGAGAACTGGAGATTGTTTCAGAACATTCCTTTACAACGTATGTTTTTGTTATAGACAATATCTGTGGAACCTTACCAGACGTATCATTACCCTCAAATATTGTGAATTCTTTCAATGATCTGATTTTGGCAGATCCTACATTTAACGAAATTGAAAGATAAAATTAATTCTGAGATTGCTAAAGCCGATGAGGCAAAAATCTAACTTTTTAAAAAGAAGCTGAATATTTTAAGTGCAGATGTTTTACGCATTTTTGATAATATTTATGTAACATGTGAGGAAAAAGAAGTTGATACCTATGTTGAAGAATATCAAATAGTTCAAAATACATTTGATGATCTCTATTTGGAATTAACACGAAAAGGTTCTCGCCTTGATAATGTTAGTTCAGTTAGTATTAATTCAGATACTACAGAAGTAAAACTTCCGAAATTAACTTTACCTACCTTTAATGGAAATTTTGATCAATGGCTTACATTTAGCGATCTTTTTGAGGCCAGTGTACACAACAATGTTAAATTATAAGACGCTCAAAAGCTTCAATATCTTAAGAGCTCTTGTAAAGCTGAAGCTCTAAAAGTAATTCAAGCTATACCTATTTCAGATTCAAATTATGAAATTGCTTGGGATTTACTCGAAGATAGATTTTTCGAATAAATGTGAACTGTTGAATTCATTAATAAGAAGCTTATTACGCATCCAAATGTTTCTGATTCAGCGGACGCCATTTTGAATCTTGTTGACGTCATTAATGAATACATTTGTTCCCTAAATGTTCTAGAACAAAAGGTCGAAGGCTTTGGTGACATATTAGTAACTCATTTACTTGTAGAAAAACTGGATAAAAATACAGGCATACTTGTAGAAAATTTTATGAATCTGCTCCAATAGATATTCTTTTAGGAGTCAATGTTTACATGTCACTTGCTTTGGGTGAACCAATTAAACGAAACCAAGAACTTCCAATGGCTGTTCGTTCAAAATTAGTTTGATCATTTCAGGAACAGCGTTAGTTAATTCTTATGTGAACAATTGCATATCATTAAATAATTTAGAGTCAACTACTGATGAATTAGTTAAAAGATTTTGGAATCTCGAAATAATTTTGTAAGAAACCGTTCTGTCGAAATCCGAAGTAAGGTGTGAGAAACATTTTAAAACTTCTCATGACAGAGACACCTCAGGTAGCTATGTAGTAAGCTTTGTAGGAAGTATATAGTTAGCTTTGAGAATGTTTTTACTTTTGGAAAACAGATTAGTGAGAAAACCCGAACTATATAACTTATATAAGGGGTTAACTTATATAAGGGCTGTCTTTCCAATAGTCTATTATCTACCTCACCATCCAGTATTTAAACCATTAAGCACTAGCACTAAATTAAGGGTTGTATTTGTATTTGACTCATCAGCAAAAACATCCAGTGGATATTCACTTAATGATCTGCTACACGTAGGTCCCGGAATTCAACCAGAGTTGTTTGACATTCTCATCCGATTTAGAACATATGCTGTTGCTATCAGTGCGGATATAGAAAAATGTATAGACAAATTTGTGTGCATCAAGAAGATAAGATTTTTCAGCGCATTCTTTGGAGAAATCATGCGATTGAACCAAAGAATATCGACAACTAACGGTGACATATGGAAACCCCCTGCACCCTTTTTATCAAACCGTTCTCTTCTCCAGTTAGCTTTAGTTGAACAAAGGGATTTTCCAAGGGCTTCAAAAGTTATCAAATCTGATTTTTATGTGGATGATCTTTTAACAGCTGCTGCATCAAGAACTACTGCCAAAAATTTAATACATGACATAGATAATCTTATGCGTAGAGGAGACTTTATGCTTCGGAAATGGTCATCTAAACATGCTTGATGTCTTAGAACTTAGAGAAAATGCATTTCAGTTAGTTCAAGGAACAATCAAAAAAAGGGTTAGGAATAAACTGGCATCCCTAAAGTGACACATATAATTTTAATATTCTACTTGCAGTAATTTCAGTTGTCACTAAAAGGAGTGTGCTGTCAGAAGTTGCCAGACTCTTTGACCCCTTAGGCTGGTTAGCTCCAGTTATTATTTTTACAAAAATATTTCTTCAAGACTTGTGGACTGACAAGTTAGATTGGGATAAAACTCTTAATCTACAACGATCGACCATTTGGACTCGTTTTCAGGGAGAGTTAAATTCGCTTCGCAAATTAAAAATTCCTAGAAGGCTTTTAATTGATAATCATTGCAAGAGAGAGTTACATGCCTTTTGTGATTCATCTGAGAAGGCGAATTGCGCAGTTATTTATGCTAAATCGTTTTCTGAAGAAGAAAGTAAGGTATCATTGATCTGTGCAAAAACAAGAGTTGCACCACTTAAAGCGCAATCTTTATCACGACTAGAACTATGTTCTGCACTATTGCTAGCAAATCTACTCAAGATAATGATGAAATGCTTGAATGTTCCTGTTAGTAATTGTTTTGCATGGTCAGATTCTATTATCACTTTATTTTGGATTGCATCTGAATCACGGATATGGCTTCCTTTCGTAGCCAATCGAGTGTCGAAAATTCAAATTACCATTCCTGAGATGAAATGGAATCACGTTCAAGGGAAAAATAATACTACTGATTATGGTACTAGAATATTACAACAACAACTGAATTGATTGAATGTGATCAATGGTTCAATGGACCTTCCTGGTTACAGAATTTTAATCCGGAATCTGTATTGGATGAACAAAGGGAATTGGACAGTCAGGAAGTAGCCAAGGAAGAAAGGAAATGCATTATTTCTAATTTAGTTAAAATTGATGATGACGCTTTTCTTTGCAAATTTTCATCTTGGATATGTACTGTATCGTTGCGTATTGTTTGCGATTTGTCAACAATTGTTTGAAGCAGAATTGTAAGAAAACAGGATTTCTTGTCAGTGAAGAACTTAATAATGCGAGTTGTACGATAATAAGAATTTTACAACATTCTGAATTTACTGACGAAGAATCAAGTTTAAAGAGTGGAAAATCTGTGAAGTATCATCTTCGAAGATCAATGGGAGCAGCGATCTTGACTTATCCCGAATTCACAACCTTGGTAACACAGGTTGAGGTCTGTATGAATGCGAGGCCTTTATCTCCACAATTTGATGATCCAAATGACATTAGTATTATCACACCTGAACATTTCCTCATTGGTACATGGCTCTCATCATTGCCCGAAGAAAATTTAGAAGAATCGAAAAATATTGTTGATCGATGGAAATTGAGACTACTAATTTTCCAAAACTTTTGGAAAAAATTGAGTCCAGAATATCTGTCTGATTTACAACATCGAAATAAGTGAAGAAATCTCACGAAAATGTGTCTGTCAACGACATAGTCCTGATTAAAGATGAAAACATACCACCTCTTCAGTGGAAATTGGGTAGAATGCTTCGTGTATATCCAGGATCAGATAACAAAGTTCGAGTTGTGGATATTCGAACTGCCAATGGAGAAATTAAAAGACCTATTGTTAAGTTCTGTCCTTTGCCTGTCAAACTATGAACTTTGAACTCTTTAGGGTATTAGCCTTTTTTACACTGCTAAGTTTGATTATTTACAACTTTTCTTTATACTTTGTCACTAATATTTTCTCACAATTTTTCAGGTTATCTTGTATTTTTCTTTGAAGCTCTTGGAGTGCTTTAAGGGGCGCAATATGTTATTATTAAATTTAACTTTGTAGATGACACTGCTATTGCGAACGCAGATTGATCAAGTCAATCCCGTGACTACTCGGGCTTTGGAGTCCAGAGTAGATGTTCTGTTTATGTTAGCTGAATTCGCAACATAACTCTTTTTTTGAGTTGAAAAATAAAATCGCATTTTAATACAGTTTATTGCTGTTTTGTTATTTTTCGCATCATATCGCTTACATTGAGGGGGGGGATATTTTCGGTTTACGAATATTTCAGATAAGATAATTTGTTGGAAAATTCACGAAGAGTCTCCAACAATGAATTAAAGGAAAATACCACAGATACCAAGGTGTTTATGTGAGTATCGTTTGCTTCATTTTATTGTTGCAAACAGCGTAAATTTCTTTTGTTTTTCTTCCTTTAGTTTTGAACTTTATGTGTGGCAACAAGATAATTGATTGATAGAACTGTGTTTGTGACAGCCATGTAGAATGGCTCGCTTATTTTGTATCAATTATTTCGCATCGCTGACATTTTATTTATAATTAGTGTAATGAAATAAAACTGAATGAATACAGTCCATTTGTTGATTGATTATTGTTTGTGAAACATATTAAGTTAAAGAACATTTATTGTTGGTCAAAAGTCTAGCCGGAGAGATAGTGAAGATAGTGACTGTTCTAAGTGTATTCTAACAACGCAAATATGCATATGGTTGGTGAAAAATTACCCCACTTTGTGAGGTAAGTGGATTTTGAAAAAAAAATTCGTTTAATTTGTTGTTAAATTTTAAGAACAATGTTGTAATACAGCATAGAATTCGATTTCATTTTAATAATAGTGTTAAGTGATTTAAGAACAATTTCTGTTTCTGAATTGATCAATTAGGAGTGAACTTATAACTTTTAAAACATAAAGAAAGGTTTTACGCAGGAGCGTTACTAATTATGTAAAGAAAATTGAAACTATTTTAACATTAGATGAAATTAATTTAATAGAACTAGAGGAATGTGTCGAATTATTGAAAAAAAAAAAAAAGAAATTGAGTTAAGGAAGCTTGATTCTGAAATCGAAGGTTTAATTACAGATACTAAAGAATTAGAAAACGAAATAGATAATGTTCAGGAGTACACAGATAAAATGTATTTGTGGAAATTTAAAGGTGAAAAAATATTAAAAAATCAAAATAGTAAAAATAATTCTAATAGTGTAATTTCAGAACAGGTTCTTGACAATATTAAATTACCCAAGTTAACATTACCGACTTTTGGTGGTAATATTACAGAATGGATAGCTTTTAAAGATCTTTTCAGTGCTTGTGTAAGAAATAATACAAATTTATCTAATGCTCAAAAATTGCAGTATTTGAAGGCTTCGTTGAAAGGTGAAGCATGTCGCATTATTCAAACCATTCAAATTTAGGATTGTAATTTTGAAATAGAATGGAATCTATTAGACGAAAGATATTCAAATAAGAGAGAACAAATTTTTGCATATATTAAACGTTTTCTAAGCTTACCGACTATTCAAAATGAATCAGCATTTGCTATTTTAAATTTAGTTGACAATATTAATGAAGTTATTCGTTCTTTAGAAGTATTGAATCAAACCATTGATAATTTTGGTGACACTTTAATGAATTATTTAATTTTGCAAAAATTAGACCCTTCTACAAAATTATGGTGGGAACGTCAGTTAAAATGTAATGAGATTCCAAAACTTACGACTTTAATTGAATTCCTAAAAAACTATGCAAGAACACTTCAAAATAGCAAATCAACAAGTAATAAGGTACCTAAATCTGTGTTTCAAAACAAGAATAATGTTCTGGTTGCTACTTTGGATTGTGGTTATTGTAAAAGAAGATCATAGTTTAGCCAAATGTTCGAAATTTCTAAATTTATCGGTTCAGCCAAGGATAGAATTTGTAAAATCTAATCGTTACTGTTTTAATTGTTTATCTAATATGCACTTCCTAAAAAAATGCAAGAGTTTAAATACATATCAACATTGCTTTAAAAGGCATCACAGTATTTTGCACATTGTAAATAATTCAAAGAATAAAACTCAGTTAAACAGTATATCTCCGCCTACGCAATCTATCCCTAAAAGAGATGAATTAACGAGTCCTAAGGATGTTTCAGCCACAGTTTGTGCCTCTCATTATGATTCGAATGCAAAACGTAATCAAACCAGTCATATTCTATTGTGTACTGCTTTAATAAAAGTTCAAAATTCTGAACAAGAATTTGTGAAGTGTAGATGTTTATGTGACACTGGATCTCAGAGATAATTTATTTCAAGGGATTGTGTGAAGAAATTAGGATTACGAGTGAAAGATAATTCCATTTCTGTATCATGTCTAGGAGAATTTAATACTAAAAGTAATGGGGAAGTCGATTTAGTATTCACTTCTCATTTTAAAAGTGATATTCGTGTATCAACATCAGCGTTTGTACTGGACAAGGTGACAGATAACATTCCCTATGTATCTTTGCCATCAATCATCTTCGATAACTTCAGTGATTTACAACTAGCTGATCCATTATTTTACAAGTCACAACCAGTTGACATTTTATTTGGAGTAAATGTATTTCTGCATTTAATGACGGGAGAAATTGTCAAACGTGGTCCTGATCTACCATTTGCATAAAATTCGAGGTTGGGATGGATAATTTCGGGTACTACAAATTTTGAATCTACAAATTTTGAGCCAGTATATGTAAATCATTTGAATACAGACACAGATGAGTTAGTAAATTCTTTCTGGGAGTTAGAAAAGTTTCCAAATGTACAACCTTTAACAAACAAAGAAAAACTGTGTGAACATTTTAAAAACTCTCATTTTAGAGACACATCAGGTCGTTATTCAGTTGCATTACCATTTAAACATAATAGAGATATTCTAGGTGACTCCCGTGAAATGGCGCACAGAAGATTTTAATACTTATAGAAGAGGCTGTTATCTATGAAAGAAATTTACAACCAGTATATTCAGTTTATGAAAGAGTACTTTTCACTAGAACACGTAGAATTAGTGCCAGACACAGATTATGAATTAGAAAATAAACACTATTATACCCCACATCACTTCGTGTTGAAGGACTCTAGCTTAACAACAAAATTGAGAGTTGTTTTCGATGCGAGCGCTAAAACAACCACAGATGTTTATTTAAATGATACGTTAATGATAGGCCCAAAAATACAAGATAACTTAATTTGTATTTTACTAAGATTTAGACTTCATAACATTGCAATAACCGCTGATATTAAAATGATGTACCGACAGATAAAGGTTCATGAAAAAAATAGAGATTTTCATAGAATATTATAGAGAGACAGCCCGTATAAACAAATACAAGTTTGTCGTTTGAAAACAGTTACATATGGAACTGCAGCTGCTCCATATCTTGCAACCAAAGTTTTGAGTCAGTTAGCGATTGATGAAGGATTGAACTTTCCAAAGGCAAAGAATATAGTTTTAAGAGATTTTTATGTTGATGATATGTTAACTGGTGTAAAAGATAGTTCGGAAGGTATTGCATTGATAGACGAATTGCAACAACTGCTAAAAAGGGGTGGCTTTGAGCTTCACAAATGGTCGACAAGTGAACCGTCATTGTTAAAAACCTCTGGCTTAACAAACACAGATAGTGACAGTATTCATCGTGTAATAGAAGACAAAACATTGAGAGTTCTGGGATTGGAATGGCATCCGGACAATGATGAATTCAAATGTAATGTCGGTGTAATAGAGTATCAAAGTGTTCCGACTAAAAGAATTATTTTGTCATTCGGTAGCAAAGCTATTCGATCCAATGGGGTGGATAGCTCCGTTTGTAATTCTCGCTAAAATGATCCTTCAGCAATTGTGGAAATTACAATTATCATGGGATGATCCTGTAACAGAAGAGATTGATCGAAATTGGAGAAATCTATGTAGAGAAGTTAAACTTTTGAATTCTATAAATATACCTAGGAAAATTCTGCTACCTGATTATTTTCGATATGAACTTCACGGATTTTTGATGCGTCTGAAAGGGGTTATGCAGCAGTTATTTATATCAAAACTTGCATTAACTCTGACATTAATGTTAAACTTGCAACAGCTAAAACTCGTGTAGCACCATTAAAATCTATTACGATTCCAAGACTGGAATTATGTGCAGCAGTGTTATTGGCACGCTTGATTCAGTCTGTAAAAGCTGCATTAGTTATAAATTTTGATTTAGTGCACGCTTGGAGTGATTCACAAATCGTGTTGTCATGGCTAAGGTCAGATCCTAAAAAATGGCAAGTATTCATATCCGATAGAGTTTCTGAAATACAATCGATCTTACCACCTGAGAACTGGAGTCATGTTGATGGAAAGGAAAATCCAGCTGATTGTGCTTCACGTGGGTTATTTCCTGCAGAACTATTATCTCATCATTCGTGGTGGAATGGTCCTTCTTGGTTAAAGTGCAGTGAGATTACCTTGTCTAAAAATATTCTTATAGATGAAGAGGCATTACCAGATGCACGTAAAACAGTCTCATTTGTAGTTTCTGAACCTGTACAGGAACTTGCTATTATATCAAATATATCTTCATTTCCAAAGTTACAACGCATATATGCTTGGATATTAAGATTCATATCGAATTCTAAAGTAGCATATCTAGAAAGAAATACGTTTTTTTTTATCTAGTAATGAAATTCGAGCTGCAACTTTCTGTGATAGACGAATTGCAACAACTGCTAAAAAGGGGTGGCTTTGAGCTTCACAAATGGTCGACAAGTGAACCGTCATTGTTAAAAACCTCTGGCTTAACAAACACAGATAGTGACAGTATTCATCGTGTAATAGAAGACAAAACATTGAGAGTTCTGGGATTGGAATGGCATCCGGACAATGATGAATTCAAATGTAATGTCGGTGTAATAGAGTATCAAAGTGTTCCGACTAAAAGAATTATTTTGTCATTCGGTAGCAAAGCTATTCGATCCAATGGGGTGGATAGCTCCGTTTGTAATTCTCGCTAAAATGATCCTTCAGCAATTGTGGAAATTACAATTATCATGGGATGATCCTGTAACAGAAGAGATTGATCGAAATTGGAGAAATCTATGTAGAGAAGTTAAACTTTTGAATTCTATAAATATACCTAGGAAAATTCTGCTACCTGATTATTTTCGATATGAACTTCACGGATTTTTGATGCGTCTGAAAGGGGTTATGCAGCAGTTATTTATATCAAAACTTGCATTAACTCTGACATTAATGTTAAACTTGCAACAGCTAAAACTCGTGTAGCACCATTAAAATCTATTACGATTCCAAGACTGGAATTATGTGCAGCAGTGTTATTGGCACGCTTGATTCAGTCTGTAAAAGCTGCATTAGTTATAAATTTTGATTTAGTGCACGCTTGGAGTGATTCACAAATCGTGTTGTCATGGCTAAGGTCAGATCCTAAAAAATGGCAAGTATTCATATCCGATAGAGTTTCTGAAATACAATCGATCTTACCACCTGAGAACTGGAGTCATGTTGATGGAAAGGAAAATCCAGCTGATTGTGCTTCACGTGGGTTATTTCCTGCAGAACTATTATCTCATCATTCGTGGTGGAATGGTCCTTCTTGGTTAAAGTGCAGTGAGATTACCTTGTCTAAAAATATTCTTATAGATGAAGAGGCATTACCAGATGCACGTAAAACAGTCTCATTTGTAGTTTCTGAACCTGTACAGGAACTTGCTATTATATCAAATATATCTTCATTTCCAAAGTTACAACGCATATATGCTTGGATATTAAGATTCATATCGAATTCTAAAGTAGCATATCTAGAAAGAAATACGTTTTTTTTTATCTAGTAATGAAATTCGAGCTGCAACTTTCTGTGATAGACGAATTGCAACAACTGCTAAAAAGGGGTGGCTTTGAGCTTCACAAATGGTCGACAAGTGAACCGTCATTGTTAAAAACCTCTGGCTTAACAAACACAGATAGTGACAGTATTCATCGTGTAATAGAAGACAAAACATTGAGAGTTCTGGGATTGGAATGGCATCCGGACAATGATGAATTCAAATATAATGTCGGTGTAATAGAGTATCAAAGTGTTCCGACTAAAAGGATTATTTTGTCATTCGGTAGCAAAGCTATTCGATCCAATGGGGTGGATAGCTACGTTTGTAATTCTCGCTGTTAATTTCTGCATTGTCCTGTATTGTTAATTTCTGTATTGTCCGAATAATACAGCGATTTCACTTTTTTAAAGAAATTCAATGTTTGTAGTTGGGAAAGGACTTACCTACAAACAGCAACCTCCTTAGCTTGTGTCCAATTTTAGATAAAAAAACCTGAACCAGACCTAAGACTTTTTCTGGACCGTTCATGATTAAACATCGTGCAGGACGTGGACAAAAATCATTTAAATATTACGTATGCTTATTTGTGTGTTTTGTAATCAAGGCAGTACATCTTGAAGTGGTAGAAGATTTGTCAACAAAAGCATTTTTAAGTGCATTGAAACGATTTATTGCAAGAAGAAGGAAACCATTTGAGATTTATAGTGACTGCGGTACTAACTTTAAAGGTGCAGACAAAGAAATCAGAAAATGTTTTTTGCAATGTAAGCAAAATCAAGAAATTCACAAATTTTTGTCTTTAGAGGAAATAAAATGGATATTCAAACCGCCATCATCTCCCCATTTTGGTGGAATATGGAAATCGGCAGTAAAGTCTATGAAATTACATCTAAAAAGAACTGTTGGTGATACTGTGCTGACCTATCCGGAATTTCAGACCTTGATAGCGCAGGTTGAGGCTTGTCTCAACTCTAGGCCATTGTGTCCAACATCGGCTGATCCAAATGATTTAACTGCATTAACACCTGGTCATTTCCCAATAGGAACGTCTTTAACTGCCATACCTGAACCAGACCTAAATTATAATTCCTTCAATCACATTGACAAATGGCATGTGAGGCAGTTTATTTTTCACTCCTACACGTAACAAAGTGTTACGTGTAGGAGGAAGACTGAAAAATGCGCAACTGTCAGAAAATGAAAAACATCCAATCTTATTACCTTCAAAACACAATCTGACAGAAATCATAATTAGACACTTTCATGTCAAATATCTGCATGCAGCACCGGAACTTCTATCTTTAATTAGACAACAATTTTGGATCATAGCTGCTAGATCTGCTATCCGAAAAGTAGTAAGATCTTGTATCACGTGTTGCAAACTTAGAGCTAAAACAGCAAGTCAAATAATGGCTGATCTACCGGAATCTAGAGTAACACAATCGCGACCATTTCATCGAACTGGAATAGATTTTTCTGGACCGTTCATGATTAAACATCGTGCAGGACGTGGACAAAAATCATTTAAATATTACGTATGCTTATTTGTGTGTTTTGTAATCAAGGCAGTACATCTTGAAGTGGTAGAAGATTTGTCAACAAAAGCATTTTTAAGTGCATTGAAACGATTTATTGCAAGAAGAAGGAAACCATTTGAGATTTATAGTGACTGCGGTACTAACTTTAAAGGTGCAGACAAAGAAATCAGAAAATGTTTTTTGCAATGTAAGCAAAATCAAGAAATTCACAAATTTTTGTCTTTAGAGGAAATAAAATGGATATTCAAACCGCCATCATCTCCCCATTTTGGTGGAATATGGAAATCGGCAGTAAAGTCTATGAAATTACATCTAAAAAGAACTGTTGGTGATACTGTGCTGACCTATCCGGAATTTCAGACCTTGATAGCGCAGGTTGAGGCTTGTCTCAACTCTAGGCCATTGTGTCCAACATCGGCTGATCCAAATGATTTAACTGCATTAACACCTGGTCATTTCCCAATAGGAACGTCTTTAACTGCCATACCTGAACCAGACCTAAATTATAATTCCTTCAATCACATTGACAAATGGCATGTGAGGCAGTTTATTTTTCACTCCTACACGTAACAAAGTGTTACGTGTAGGAGGAAGACTGAAAAATGCGCAACTGTCAGAAAATGAAAAACATCCAATCTTATTACCTTCAAAACACAATCTGACAGAAATCATAATTAGACACTTTCATGTCAAATATCTGCATGCAGCACCGGAACTTCTATCTTTAATTAGACAACAATTTTGGATCATAGCTGCTAGATCTGCTATCCGAAAAGTAGTAAGATCTTGTATCACGTGTTGCAAACTTAGAGCTAAAACAGCAAGTCAAATAATGGCTGATCTACCGGAATCTAGAGTAACACAATCGCGACCATTTCATCGAACTGGAATAGATTTTTCTGGACCGTTCATGATTAAACATCGTGCAGGACGTGGACAAAAATCATTTAAATATTACGTATGCTTATTTGTGTGTTTTGTAATCAAGGCAGTACATCTTGAAGTGGTAGAAGATTTGTCAACAAAAGCATTTTTAAGTGCATTGAAACGATTTATTGCAAGAAGAAGGAAACCATTTGAGATTTATAGTGACTGCGGTACTAACTTTAAAGGTGCAGACAAAGAAATCAGAAAATGTTTTTTGCAATGTAAGCAAAATCAAGAAATTCACAAATTTTTGTCTTTAGAGGAAATAAAATGGATATTCAAACCGCCATCATCTCCCCATTTTGGTGGAATATGGAAATCGGCAGTAAAGTCTATGAAATTACATCTAAAAAGAACTGTTGGTGATACTGTGCTGACCTATCCGGAATTTCAGACCTTGATAGCGCAGGTTGAGGCTTGTCTCAACTCTAGGCCATTGTGTCCAACATCGGCTGATCCAAATGATTTAACTGCATTAACACCTGGTCATTTCCCAATAGGAACGTCTTTAACTGCCATACCTGAACCAGACCTAAATTATAATTCCTTCAATCACATTGACAAATGGCATGTGAGGCAGTTTATTTTTTAGCATTTCTGGAAAAGATGGAGTCGAGAATAGGCTTCAGCAAAGACCTAAATGGCAAAAAAGTCAAAACAATTTAGAAGTCAATGACTTAGTCCTCATCAAAGAAGACAATCTTCCGCCTCTTAAATGGAAGTTAGGGAGAATAATTGCTGTTCATCCGGGCTCAGATTAAAGATTCAGAGTTGCTAGTATTAAAACTGGTCATGGGGTCATAAAACGACCAGTCGTGAAATTGTGTCCTCTTCCTATTCAGACTAAAACCTATGAACTGCTTCGCATATAATATTTTGTATTATTTTTCTTATGTTTATCTTTTATTACAGACTAAGAAGTTTCAAAATGCTCCAACTGTTGAAATCCCCTGGGATTTCAACGAGGGCCAGGATGTTTATGTGAGTATCGTTTGCTTCATTTTATTGTTGCAAACAGCGTAAATTTCTTTTGTTTTTCTTCCTTTAGTTTTGAACTTTATGTGTGGCAACAAGATAATTGATTGATAGAATTGTGTTTGTGACAGCCATGTAGAATGGCTCGCTTATTTTGTATCAATCATTTCGCATCGCTGACATTTTATTTATAATTAGTGTAATGAAATAAAAGTGAATGAATACAGTCCATTTGTTGATTGATTATTGTTTGTGAAATATATTAAGTTAAAGAACACAAGGCTTAGGTTAAAATGTTAGAGAAAAAATCCGCAGATTATACGAAAATTATTATACAAAACATACACTTACAAAAGCTACAAATGACTAAATATTAAAAAAAAATAAAAATGAACAATATGTGTTAGTATAAATATAAATAAACGAGCAGTACAATAATTTTAAAAGTTGAAGTGAGGATTATTTATTTACAAACAAAAAGTATTTTTACGAACGCAAAGAAAAGCACGAGGTTTTCCTGGCAAAGAGAGAAAAACGAAGCTAATAAAGCCATTTAATAATGGAGAAATTAACAAAAACAACTATGAAGCATATTATTTAAATTTTAGCCAGTAAATAGGGAATAAAATTTTGGTCATTAACTAGAATGAAAAGAATTTTTAAGGCTGTGCTAAATTTCTATGAAATCCCTTTCAACAACTGAAGGCGCGATTGGAAGTTGTATATATGATATATATATATATATATATATTATTAGAATTTTCTATTAACCAAATTTTGTTCTTGCCCCGTCAGTGTCGTCTTATCAAAGAAGTGTAAGAAGGAAGCCTACGTATATATATATATTAAATATATCTTACCTTTGCTTCAAATCTATCTACATTTACAGAGCAGTAATTCTTGTACTGCTGTAAAAGGCATTTAGATTTTTTTTTAAGTATTCTGTCTGTTTCTTCGCCGGTAGGCCACCAATTGGCAATATTACCATCTCCATCAAGCTGCCGACCTACAACAATATTAACGTAAAAATTATGTGTTAAAAGAGCTACATGTACATTTAACAGCTTATTTGTAAGCTTAAGCATGGCATTAGGTTCAAAACTATTATAATAATTTTGCAATATAGTTTGTAGAGACAAGAGTGGCAGTGTTTTACCTATTTAAATACTGTCTATAAGCTATATAAAAAATGAGTAGTTCATAAAAAGTTTATCAGGAAAATGTATTCGAATTTTAAGTGCAAAATGAAGATAACTTGCTGAGTTCATTAGCATGGGATGTTTTTGCAAAGCTACCATCTATGAAGCTTTGGGCAGCAGGAGAGATCCAAAGTTTCTATGAAATGTCCATACATAAATTATCGTGAGAAAATGGTGCAAAGACTCCCAAAATGTCTTTTCCTAAAAATGACTAAACCTAATATCAATTTCTGAGCTTTCTTCACGATGCTGTCAAACACATCATAACGCCATTACACATCATATTTTTACGAATTTGATATTTAAAAAGCTAACGTTAGTTCAATTATAAATTAAATGGTTTTATTTCTCGCGCAGTGCAGCGCGTGACGAATATTAAAAGAAAGCTAAGCCGGAAAATTGAAAATACAAAAGCGCGTGCATTAAATAAATAAATATCTCTTTTTGATTTCGAGAAAGTACTAGAAAATTCTAGCGCGTGATTTTAAAATCTTATAAAAGGAGGAAAACATCTCAGTTCGTAGTACGTTCTTACGATGTAAGAATTGTTAAAAATTTTTGTGTCTATAAATAAGTCATTGATTTGCGAAACCGAAAAACAAAAATGTCCTTTTATAGGACACTACTCGATAGTTCTGATGAAGAGGACTACCGAAGCGAGCGTTCGTCCAAAACCAACAAGACCTATCCGTTGAAGAAAGATGATTTCATCCTTATGGCCAAAGAAAAGAAAAGTAAAGCAAAAAAGGCGAAAAATATGTCAGATACGGAAAGCGAACAACCAAGTAAGAAGAAAGATGTTAAACCTGGTAAGGAAAAAAGAGACATTCAAACACCGAATGGAAAAGCTACTGATGAACAGACACTAGAAGATTTATCAATGCGAAATGATGAGGACATCCCAAAATTCAAGTCATGTTCTGAAGAAGAAATCTGGGACCAGATTACGAAATTTGGATTTGACGTAATTTGCAATTACTTTCATAAAAGAACTAAGGGTGAGATGGATGTAGAGACATTCACGAAAAAATTTTATCCAGGGCAGATAACTGAAAGAGGAACAGACAGCAGGGAACAAGAATGGATTTCTCCTAAGAAAACCGCGAAAGTATCAGAAAACGAGGCTCCAATGGAAGTTACGACGGAAAATCGATTTGAGCAGCTAAGTGAAGTAGAAGGTATGGAAGAAAAAGGAAGAGCCGAAAAAGAGGAAACTCCACCCCAATAGTTTTCCAGCAAAGCGAAGTGGATTGGCCTAAAATTCATGAAATCCTTATCAATACCTGCAGGGAAGAATTCGAAGCCGATATGAAAATGAAACTACTATATGTTAATTTAAAGTCAGTAGACGATTACAGAAAAGCAACTCTGGTTTTGCAGAAAAGAAATATACCATTTCATACTTTCCAGTTACTCAGCGAAAAACCTATTAAGGTTGTTCTTAAGGGCCTCCCATCGACGATGAAGGAAGAAATAATCCAGGCAGATAAAGGAAATTCCCGATAAGTAAAGTCAAGAAGTTTTCCAGACGAAGAGGAGACGCTATCGAGAAACTTCCGATTTTCCTGTTGGAGCTGAAGAAAACGAAAGAAGGACGTGCAATTCATGGACTCAACAATATGTTAAGTGTTAATGTCAAGATCGAGAAGTTTGCCCCGAAAAAAACGCGTAATTCAATGCTATAGATGTCAAGAATATGGACATTCGCAACATCTTTGCTGCAAGTCTACTTCTATGGTGCTGTCCACACTTGCATCGATGCTGCAAGTGTGGACAGCACCATAGAAGTAAAGAATGCCCTCTAAAGCCAGAAGAAAAACCTAAGTGCATCTTCTGCTCACTACCGCATGTAAGTTCATACAGGGGTTGCCCCGTGTACAAGAAGCGATATGAAGCAAAGAAGCAGCAGGCGAAGCCAGCAGCTAAGATCCCTACGCCGGCAGATTTTCCGAAATTCATCGATACAGAGGAAGACAGCAGTAAAACCCAGATGAAACCTCTCTACAGTGATAGAGTAAAGAAAAAAATGGAAAACCCACCCACAGAGTACAAGGATATCATAAACTGGATCCAATATCCTAAAATCAAAAAATTTCTGAACAGTATGGTTGAGCACGTTGAGAAGATCCGCGCTGCAAAAACCACGGCTGAGAAGTTTACTGCCGGGTTCAAAGCAGCCATGACACTGATGAGATTTGCTGAAAGTGAGGAGTAATCACCAGCTTAGAAGCATTTGAGGGAATTTCACTATGTTTACGATTTCTTTTCACTTTTTCAACGCACAGGTTCCCTTGTTTACAGCAACAGAGCTCGGGGTCAGTACTTGGGTGGATGACCATCCACGTGACTGGCCTCGACGTATCCTCTTTCCTCAACTAGTGAAGATACATCACAGCTTGTACGGCGGCTAGATGCTTGAACCCTCCTTCTCCAAAGTCTACTTGACCAACTCACGTGCATTAGCACATGTTCCTGCTTCACCTTTGTCGGTGCGGTGTAAATCACCTTAATTTTTAATTCTTCCCAACGCCTTAGGGCATATCTCCAACAGAGACGGTTAAAGTAGCTGAGGCTACTAAATGCCGCCTAACCATTCACTCGATTTCGATTTCGATTTTAGTTCGTAGTAGTTACTTAGTTTGTTGTTGTTTAGAAAACTGCTCTTGTTGATTGTGGCGAATTCGCGGCTTAGCTTTCTTTAGCTGTTTTGAATTACGTTCTATTGGACAGTTGAGTAGTTAAAAGATAACTACTGTGATATATTGTGATACTGCACGATTATTTGAGGACATTTAATCATATTTGTTGTTATAATAATAAATTTTTGTTCATTTTTCATCGGACTTGTGCATTCATTTCGTAACGAACCCGTACGCACGCAACAATTTTTGGTGTCAGGACTAGGGTCGAACCCACGCTCTCTTTCGAGAACCAGAGACTAGACTTTGAAGCTCTATCCGGCGCACTGAAGCTGCGCTTTGGAGAGAAGTGTTTAAAAGACTACAGCAGGCTTCAACTAAAATCCCGTCAACAGAAGCTCACCGAAACACTTCAGGAGCTCGCCACGGATGTTGAAAGGCTGTCACATCACGCCTTTTCTGAGTGCGCGACAGAAACAAGGGAAATCCTGTCCCTGCAATATTTCATCGATGGCATCCGGGACCCTGAAATACAGAAAGCACTGCAAATGGCGGATGTTAAAGATTTGAAAAGCGCTTTAGTGTACGCCATGAAATTCGAAGCAGCCCAGCAAGCCATTCGTCGAGACCGCTACCCAGTCAGAGCTGTGCGAGTCCCTGAGCCAGTAGATCAATTGATGGCTCGTTTAGATGATTTATCCAGACAAGTCGACGCTTTGATACGGAGTAGCAGTGAGAACAAAGTGGCTCTAAGGGGTTGGAGATGTGGTTCTGAAGGTCACCTGCGACGGAATTGCAGAACACTCCAGAGCACGGATAATAAAGCGAATGATTTGATAAGACAAGTGAATGCCTTGAGAGGGAATACTGGTGGGAAGAAACCAACCCTAAAGTGCTGGAACTGCGGTGTTGAAGGCCACATGCAAAGGAACTACAGAACACCCCAGAGCACGGAAAATAAGAGAGGCGGGTTAAACAGACAATTAAATGCCATGGGACGGAAAAGGATTGACAACAAACTAAAGTGCTGGAACTGTGGAGCTGAAGGCCACGTACGAAAGAATTATAGAACACCCCAGGGTACGAAAATTGAGACCACTTCTGAGCAACGACGCAGGAAACAAATTAATGACCATATCAAGGAACGGAGGTTGCCAGAATGAAAAACCCTGTTTTAAAGCGCTTAAGATCTCTATAGTGAGTGGCAACAATAACGGACTGTCTATCAATGGGAATATCGATGGAGTTCCTTGCAATATGATCATTGACACAGGAGCTAATGTTACCATCATTAGAAAAGATTTAGCTGAACAGTTTAAAGATAAACTTATTTGGACGCCATCCTGTGTTACTCTTCAGACTGCGTCTGGTTACAAGATCGAGATAGCTGGGAAGTTAAACGTGAACATCACGTTTGGAAGTGACGCCTACCATCACACGGCATATGTGGCGGATATTACAGATCCATGCATACTCGGATTGGACTTTTTAAAGAAATACAATTTTTCCTTAGACTTCAAAAACAATAAGTTTGTTACTAATAATCTGTTGCGATGCAAATGCTTTAATTTATTGACCTATGAAATGACTTTAATGTATGGCAACATTTTGATAACGCAATGAGTATTGGTGGCAGTTAGGAATAAATTGATATATTATGATAAATTTCGAAGTTTTTGAAATAAATTCATTGCATAGATACTAGGTAATTATGTAGACGCATCTGTACTTTGCATTCTTTTATCTTTTATTCTTTAACTATTTTTATTTATTTCTTCTTCTCTCCTTCTGATTCTGTTCCTAAGCACTATTAACTAGTAAGACATAGAAGAGGCTTAACGGGGGAGCTCCTGATCAATAATTGATTCTAAAAAAGGTTTCGTGATAGGAGAAGTTTGGGAACCGCTGCTATAGATGATTTAAAATTATTTTAAATTCCGTTTTGAGTAAATCTTTACACTTTATGCTATGTCAATACAGTACTTTTCTGTCTAGTAATCAGTTTATTTAACTGAATATTATGCTATTTACTAATATTATACTGAATGCTTCTATTAAAAGCTACACTCAAGTATTATTATAATTTATGGAGCATGTGTCTACTATTCAAACGTAAAAATATTATTTGCTCACTGCGCTCGCAATTCGAATGTAAAAGGGCTGTTGGAAATACGGAACGAATTTCTGATGCATTTAGTGTTCAAATGCTGGAATGCTTGATGTTAGAAACTTTTAATAGAAGATATCATTGTGTACAAAAATGTTTTAAAAATTCAGATTTTAAGAATGATTTATTTTTTACATTATCTTTGTAACTACAGCAACTAGTATATTGGGTTTTCACTATTTAGCTTATTTAATGATTTGAATCATACTTATTCTATTTTATGATGTCTTGATATAAATTATTGATTTACCTGTGTAATCAAATCCACGCATTATTTCACTGCCTGCAAGGTAACCAATGGTTCCAAACTTCAGATAACTGAAATAAGTATTTGAATCAATAACAAGATTTCCTAATAATTTAAGACCATTATGTTAATAAGCACATATCAACTGAGTTTAAATTACAAAAAAGCATTTGAGGATAATTCACCAAAATTATCTTACTATGGTCGATCCTTATTAAAGAACCTGTGCTGTAACGTTGCAGTGAGAATATCTGTAAAAAGAATATTGCTGCTGAAGAACATGTTGAAATAATAAATTAAAATTACAGTTTAATTCAAATTAACTTCCTTATTTCGAAATACTTAACGTGATTTAGGCAACTGTATTAGTGAGTCCAAGAACAGTCATTCTTGCTTTTTCAAAATTAACTTCTGATATTAGGATTTCTTTCAGATTTTTAGTTCATTAATCTATACCAATATTGGATTTGTCACCCACTGCGACATGGAAAATCTTCTTGTACAAATCATAAGACATTTATCTTAAACCGTGTATTCTTTAGTAAATAGGCAGTGTAAGTCGTAAATTACACTAGTAGGAGATTTATCATACTGCCATTTATATCCTGGTAAATGTTGCTGTTGGGTTAAATATTAGAATTTTCATTTATTTTCCGCGTGGCCTGCATAATAGCTCATTTCCTGAATACTGTCATTCAACATGATCAAAGAAAAGAATGAATTTTAGATTGCCTGATTCATTTATTATTTATTCCTTCAATCTTTCTATTGATATGAAAATTTCTGAAATTAAAAAAAAGGCTAATGCTTCGTATGTTCTATGTGCAAAATTGCTAATGCTCTAATAAGCGATTAGTAATTTCAAGTGCAACAGAAAAATGATAACTTACCAATGCTGTTCTCCAGATAGTTATAATAAGGCTTTACGGCAGATGGGTTTATATGTTTCTTCCAACTGAAAATAAGTACATATTAATATTTAGAAAAATTTTTAGGTATCAGATGACTGTCTTTAAATGTAATAAAATAGCATAAAGTAGCATATAACATATTAATTGCAGGACAGAAAAGCTAAATTTCCAGTTTAAATTTCACAGTGACTTAATTTTATGGTCCTTTCGATGCCCAGTATTTCGAATTTTGAAAAGCTAATACATATGTATATATACATACAGAAATTTAAAACTGAAAGTTGAAGTATGAAGAAATTAGGAAAATAATATATGCGCCATACGACATGGTACAGAAAAAATCTCCAAATAAGAATTACCAAGCTTGCAGATATTTTTAATGGCTGCTTCACAAATCTGTATTTTCTAAATCATAGAAATTAGGTATTAGTTTTCTTCTTCCAAAATCTAGTAAATATCATAAAAGACCGGAAGGGTAAAGATCCATTAGTCCCTAATCAGGATTAGGTAAACGGTGTACACCGAAAAAATAACGGACTAAAACGTCGCCGAAAAAACAGAGCAAGGAGAAAACATTGTTGTACAATACATCGTGGGAGAAACGAAAGCAAAGGAAAAAAAAATCGCATTTTCAAATATCATGGTATAAAAATTTGTTGGTGAAAATAAAAGGACTCAAAAACATTTCAGTTTTTAAAACATGGTCGCAGGAAATATTGTGGTAGAAAAAAAGGAGTTTGCAAATTATCGTAGACATGTTTTTCCAGGCTTCAGAAGTTCCCATAATGATTTGTGAGCGCTAGAAGGAACCTGTACACTTTATATTTTTATACAAAATTTTATATTACCTGTACATTTTATATTTTTAAAGAAATTAAGAAGGAGACTTAAGCATTCAAAAACGGAAAATGATTAGAAAATTAATACTACATAGAACAGTTAATAAAATTTTAAGCTTATGTTTAACAGCTAAAGGCCCTTATTCAATTAATCTCTTTTACGAAACTATAAATATTTACAGTTTCATAAAAGAAATTAATTATTTTTATTTTAAACTGTTGTAGAGGCATTAGGGCTTTTTTTGAAACAGAAGAACATGAAAAATGAGCAATGCCCTCGCCGGGACTCGAACCACAGACCTCTCGAATACGCGTTGAGCGTACTGACCACTACACCACGAAGGCATGCTAAATACCTTATACCGTATTGATAGTTTTTCATAAAAATATAGTCTAAAAAAGATTAGAAAAGGCAGGATGAGTAACTACATGAGGTTTTCTATATTGAAACTGTTTAATTAATTATCAAATTGTAAAACAATTTTTTTCACTTTATCTGATATTCTTTTTTAGACTATATTTTCACGAAAAACTTAATTACATTCTTACAAAAAGAGATTGATTAAATAATCACCTTTAATAGTTAACCGTATAAGTTTAAAATTCTAACTGTTGTGTTGTTGTTGCCGTGTCCATATTACACGGCAGAATGGTTGCCAGAACCTACACCAAACAGAGGTTGAATTCCTCAGTTTTGAGGAACACCAATTTTCCTTTCCAATTTTGAGGAAGAGCACCGAGGGTCTTTCACCCTCTCCTTCCACCAAACCATGCGAGAAGATTTGCAGCTAGCCGCATATTTAAAGTGCCCCATGACGCACAAACACTATACATTTACAAACATTCATATCTTCTCCGGGATTCGAACCCGGGTCCTTCGGTACTGCAGTAGGCTCCCCTAACCACTATACTATCTGGGCGACTCTATTAACTGTTATCCATATATTAATCTTCTATTTTCAGGTTTTGAGTGCTTAATTTTCATTCTTACATTTTTCATTTAAAAGTTCTTAGTTCATTCAAAAATATGAAATATGAAGGCAAAGTATTCCTCATTCCTTTTAGGGCTCACAAATCATTATGCGAATATATATATTTTTAATTTTTAAAGCCTGAAAAATACATGTGTGCGATGTTATCGTCATACGATGATTTGTAGGTGCTTTAATGTTTACTCCCAAGTAGCACACGACGTTGCAAACTGGTCCGAGAGGTTGCAAAGTGGTCGTGGTAACTTTTACGACCTCTTTATAACGTTGCGAAGACGCAAAATATTTGCCATTGCATCTTGGCAATTTGTCGACGTCTCTGAAACGCCATGGTATGACCGCTTTTACACGTGGTCGTTTAAGCATTTTTTTTTTAGTTCATCAGCATTACTTTTAGAAAGAAAAGAGACTAAATCTGCCCTTTCTGAAGACAGCATAAGATTTACTTTGCAATATTTCATTACTTTATTTCATCTAAATATATTAATCTAAAGTAGATTCATCTAATGAAATGTAAATTTAATATAAATACTTTTGATTTATTAAATTTAATTAGTACTAAAATACGTGCTAAATAATTACTTAAAATTTTGTTAAAATAATTAATACTTAAAATATTTTTTATAAATATTATAGCAAAATATTTAAAAATGAAGCTAATCTATAAAGTAAGTTATTAAGTTGTGCATTTTATATATTTTAAAAAATCATATTTCGAAATCAATGCAAATCACATTTTAGCAATTATTTTACTACTGAAATATGACTTTATTTCTTATTTTTGAAGTAAGGACGAATTCACGGCTGTCCAATATATATGACGGAAAACTCATCGGCAGTCAGGAGAAGCAGACCTGTACATTATTTACTGGATGCTTATATAAAAGAATATCTCGAGATTTGCGCGCTTTGGCTAGCTGCCAAATTCGAACAAGGAACTGCGCAATTAATTCAGATTCTAGCAGTTCTTTCAAGTAATTTAGTAAAGATGCCATCTGTAAGGCGTTTGAAAAGACTGACTGCATTTTTGAAATTGAATCAAGCAATGGCTGATATAAATAATATTTATAATGACGTTTAATAGTTTAAGTTAATTGAGAAGAAATCATCGTGAGAATGCTGAATTTGTGCTTATTTTGTGTGTGAATATCTGCTCTACAAGAAATGCTACAATGCTAATCGTGAATCTAGTGTTCGTGAAATAGTGTCTCTGTGGTCTGTAGTGGTATGTGGAATATAGTATTCGTGAAATAGTATTTATGTGGTTCGTGAAATAGTGTCTCTGCGGAAATAGTGTCTGTCTCCAATCGCTGTGGTTCCAGCGGTGCAGGATACACGGATTAGCGATTCGGTTATAACGCAAGTGCTATATTGTATATCATTCATATTAATCGATTATTGTGTTCGTGCTCAGAATTAATTCGTGTAAAACAAAAAATAACATACAATGGTAAGGCTTTTCTGGTTTTGCGGAAAATGCAATCAATGCAGAAGCAACAACAATTCAAGCTGTTATGGTATATTCATTAGTTTCAAAATACAAAGAAATTATTGGACTGGTAAGAATAAGGGAGAGAAGACCACCCGCCTGGCATTGCTGCCTTATGGTTAATTATTGGACTGGTACCAGTATTTAATGTGAGTGCTGAAGATGAATTAGATATATGTATTAACAAGAACGAATACATTACAATTAATAATAATGCACATTCTATAATTCTCTTTTTTTTAAACTATAAATATGTGATATTTAATTGTGTAACATTAAAAACACTAAATATTTTTTATTGATTGTTAATTGCAGTTTTATTGCTTTTCTTTTGATATCTGTTCTTACAAACACTGTGTAATTCGCTTTTTTTTTTAAATATTGTCGTTATGTATGTTTATTAGATTATCTCAATAAATGAATGTTGGAAATTAGGTTTGATTTTTTTATTAAATTTAAGTATATTCTATTTTCTTCGCTTACTTTTTTTGTACTTGTGATAACAAAGAAATTCATATAAATAGAAACAAAAGTTTCATTGTGTGCTATTTAACGAAAAGCTTACTTTAACGTACTTAGCTTACTATCGTATACTATATTATTTAAATTATTTCTGTACAGTAACAAAAGGAAAGTTATTGATTATAAAAAGTGCACGAAATAATCATTGTAAGCTGCCACTCTTCTAAAATGTAGAAACTAAAAATAAATAAATACATTAACATATGATCGAAAGAAATGGTGTTAAAAAACATCAGCAGTACTAGTAAATACTGCAATCCATAATTATTGCACTTTTAATTGCTTTCTATTTAAAAAAGGCAAATATTTTTTTATTAATTGGAAATTTTAGTTCTGTTACCTTCCTTCTGCTATTTATACTTTCAAACACTACTAGTTCATGTATTTTCTTAAATAGTGCTGTCATGTATGTTGTTTGTTAGGTTATTATTTCATTTTAGATATGAATGTGGGACGTTATTAAATTTAGGTATATTTTTTATCACATTTATTAACTACTTTACACTGTCTTTCATTTGCATATCTTGGAGATACAGAAGTTAATGGTTATATTTTTTACTGTGAAACGCGAATAAATTTATACTTGAATTCAGGTAAAATACTAATTATGTTACCTTAAGAACCGCTTCCTAATTTATCATGACAGGGGCAATTTTCAATGTCTCTGAAATTTAACAGAAATAAATGTGATAATGGTGTTATCACAAACGCTCTTTTTTTAACCCATATCTTTACTTTTATTTATGTCTAATTTAGTTTTATTTACTTAGAACATAATATTAATGTTATATATTTATAATAATTATTTTCATAATGACTCTCCAGCGGCCGAGCGGTAAAGTCGCTGAACATTGGTAGTTCGGTCCGAGGTTCGAATCCCGCGGATGGGCTGGCTGCATGGGCGTTTTCGTGGTTTTTCCCATGTGTAATGTGTATACGAGTCAGTTTCTCTTAGAAAGTCCTCCACGAAGGCATCCCTCCTCTTAGGCAGATAGCCCTAGTGTGCTTTGCCATAATTAAATGCACATACACACATAATTACTCTCACTTAAGAGAAAAAAATGATGAAATCTTAAATAATCGTAACTTAGAATTTAAGTTATTTAAAAAATATAGTTTAAAGTACTGAAAATAATTAAAGCTATTATTAATTATGCATATATAATGTCTCTATATAATATATATATTTGGCATCTTTTTCCAGCGATAATAACGCCAAACAGATGAGAGCAGATTCAGTATGAGTAGCGATTCTCATCGCATACTCATCTGGAGAGAGCGGGGAAGCCGCAATCATCCCTCGAACATCATTGAAAGGGACAGGTATGGAGGTGGCGGTGTTCTTGTTTGGGGAGGCATCATGCTTGGTAGTCGTACAGACCTTCACATCTTCGACGCAGGTTCAGTCAACGGGACCCGTTATTGTAACGAGATTCTTCTTCCATATGTGCGTCTTTTTAGAGGCGCTATGGGTCCGCAGTTCCTTTTCATGGACGACAATGCACCATGTCATCGCACAGTAGCTGCCGAACAGCTCTTAGAGAGTGAGGATATTGAACGTATGGATTGGCCGATCTCCGGATCTCAATCCGATCGAGCATGTATGGGATTTTCTAGGCAGATGCTTGGCAGCTCGTACCTTACCACCAGTAACGATTCCGGAGCTTCGATTGACGCTGCAAGACGAATGGGCAGCAATGCCTCAACAGCTCATTGACACCCTCATTCTCAGCATGGGCAGACGCTGTGAAACCTGCCTAGCCAGTCAGGTCAATATCCCCTATTAAAGACCGGATGTTTCTTGCTGGACACCCATCACAGGGATGTTTCGGCCTTCAGTCGCATTGCGCTCCATGCTACTTTTTCAATAAAGCTTCTTTTTATCCCTCTGATTTCTCTTTTAGTAAGTGTTGCTTACATTACTCATGTCCTTACGTATTGGGGATCTTACGGTATTAAATGTGTTGATTTGGAAAGCTTTTGTACAAAGTTATATTGAAAAAACCGTCTCGTCCTTAATTTTTGCACACCAGTGTAGATTGCCATATATTAAGAAGTTCACCAAGTGAACTAACTATTCTTAGGCAAACTGAAAAGAACAGTGGCAACATAAATTTGTGAATTTCTCCGTAAATTGCAGCCCACGAGCGGCCGAGCGGTAAAGTCGCTGAACACTGGTAGTTCGGTCCGAGGTTCGAATCCCGCGAACGGGCTGGTTGCATGGGTGTTTTCGTGGTTTTCCCCATGTGTAACGTGTATACGAGCCAGTTTCCCTTAGAAAGTCCTCCACGAAGGCATCCCTACCCTTAGGCAGGTAGCCCTAGTGTGCTTTGCCATAATTAAATACACCAACACCGTAAATTGCACTCCAAATTTTACAAACTTTAATATTTAGACATAATTTGAGTCGTAGAATCGAAATATGAAAAGAAATTGGTATGTTATTTCAGGAAAAGTCCGATTTTGTGTCAAAATACGTGTGTTAGAATAGAGCTATATATAAATCTAATATATATTTTAAGTCGCGCTTTCGAGACATGAAGAAAGCAATTTGAATTTTGTCAATCGGCATAGCATTATCCTTTTTTCTTTTTTTTTTTTTTTTTTTTTTTTTTTTTTGCGCATTGTCCATATGTAATACCCTGAGAGATCACATGTTCTTTAAGGCTGATGACATTTGAAATAGTAGGCTTCTTTTCTACTACCAACTCTAAAGGTGGTAATCCTGCAAGAACTTGAAGCGCTGCCTCCATACTGTGCGATACGCTTTGAATATGGTTAACAGATGTAGCCACTGTAGAGAATTAAGATTTTGCTTCATTTGGTGGGACAGATTTTTACTTCACTCTGAGACTCCGTATAGCACAATACGTACCATAAGCTCTCAAGTACCATAAGCGAAGGAATTTAGATAGTACTCCACATTTCATAGCAGATGTACGGTGCATGGAGCTGGCAAGGTAGAGCACTTTTGCTTATTGTAGCGAATATGAGGAAGCCATGTAAGCCGGCGTTCTAGAATTATTCCAAGACATTTAATTTGTGTTACATGATATTTTTGTCCTGGAGTTTCACGCTGGATTTAAATATTAAAACACCATTAACCCTTATCAGAGCCTGCGCTTTTTCTGAGATAGTGAGTTTATGCTCTTTTGTACAGCCTGTGAAGGCCTGTGTTTCTTAAACTCTGTTTTTAATACTGCTTCTACCGACTACTCCGCGTAGGTAATTACTTTTTTATGTTCTTATTCGTCATAGAGTTGGCGAGCTGTTTTAATTACTAGATTCCATAAGGTCGGTTTTAAGCAGGAGCTCTATGGGCATCTTAGGGTAATGTTCTTTCACAGTACGGTGCCATTTAATGTTTTCTGTACTCTGCGTGCCTCTACATAGCTGCGAGTGAAGTTAATGAGTGTGCCAGGACAACCTACTGAGACCTAATTGTAAATAACGTCTGGTCACCCTACTGAATCGAAGGATGCTTGGATGACCGATTGCTATAAGCAAGTGAGTAGTTATCAGCTTTTTTATTATCTGCCAATATATGCATGAAGTCATGCAGTGCATGTTTGGTAGTGCGGCTCGGAAACTATGCTGCTTTGGATGCAATATGCCATTTCATTCAAGATAATAATTCAGATGCGTGACGATGATTAGTTTTAAACATTTTCCGAATGTAAGAAGAAGATATATTGACCGATGGTGTTGAGAATATAGCTGGGTACTTGACAATCTTTAAAAAAAAAAGGACTATTTACGCTATTTTGGTGCCCAAATTGGGGAAGTGACGTAGTCTCCAGAAAGTGGAAAGAAATGCATGTAAAATTTTGGGATATGCATAGTGCATTATTTGAAGAATAGAATTATCTACTCCATCTGAACCTTGCGCCTTTTTGCTACTAATGAATGGATAATGTTATCTATCTCAGATGTCGAAGGCAGGTGATCAAAGCCTAGCTCGTCTTCAGAGTTTTTACGTGTGAATACGTAAATATTGTTTTGGGCGAGCAGAAAAAACTTCCTGTGTGTCGTTTCTAAAGATTGTATCCAAAATAGCAGTGACGATATCAACGCTGGTATGATCATGGGGCAAAGGAGAGACTGTGAAAGATGTGGGCTAGAAGACATTGTTGCACGCAGTTTTAAACGCTGTTCCATAGGTGTCAGTAGTACGAGAACAGACGCCAGGAAGTTAATTTGGCAATATTTATGTTGCGCTTATACTCAACTCTCGTTCGAAGATATGCTAACATGCGAGAATTTTCCAGCATTTCTTCTGTTACTGCCCGCGCCCTCAGAGCTCTCATACGTGACAGCTTGGGACCAGCGACTTGTATCTATAAGCCCACCTGCAGGCGCTTATTATACATTATATCATGCTTGCATATAGGAGATCTAATTTAGATGTGTCATGACATTCAATTAGAGACATTATTAGGTGGTTAAGGTGTTTATTGTAATCAGAAACACACTTGGTTTTAGTTTAAGGGTCTTGAAAATGAAATCTTTACAATTAATAAGCAAGCTTACACAAGAAAAGGAATAGAGAAATTTGAGATGTAAAACTGCATAAAAAGCAAGCCAATGTCAACTCTTCAACAACTGTCAACTTTAAATCCAAATGAAATGGGACAAAAATATGTTCACATATGGAGAAGCTGTATGTGCTTTAATGTACGTTATGTTAAGTAAGATTAAATTTACAGATTACATTTTCAACTACGCAGATTTCAGCACATCATTTTGGAATTTTAAAATTCTTCATTTTTACATGCCTCATTTTTCTACATTCATTAAAACATGCAATAAATAAAAAAAAAAAAAAAAAAAAAAAAACAGATATCACTGATTAAAATATTACATACTCTTTGTATGGTCTAGTTTTCCGAAGCTGAGAGAAAGAGTAGTCAACAGCCCACTTACGAACTTTCATCATGATATCAAAATAACATTCGTTGCCTATGGTTAACTGCAAAAAGAGTTTAAATTTCGTTGGAAAATGGCTTTGCAAATAATTTTTAAACTTTAAGTAAGAGTTTTTAGAAAACCCACTAGTAAAATAAAAAAATACTTACGTTTACATAGAGATTATCTACGTAATGTTGATAAAGAATGTCGTCAGGGTACCCAACATGAGCTTTTATGGCATTAATCTGAAAGATAAAAGCAAATTAATATTCCCCCTAAAGCATTAAATAGATATTCTAGTAAAAATGCTAATTTAATTTGATGGACATTTCTTTTAACTTCAAACGAGCTGGAAGTGCTAAAGTAACTAAAACAACAGAAATCGGAGTAACAAGAGTGATTTTGAAAGGTTGTAAATTTATTTTAGTCTGGAGTAGAAGGCTAAACAGAACTTTCTGCTTCAGAGCTATAGCTCTGCAAATTATTCATCCTATGCCAATTTCTACTGCTTATAAAATTCTTTGAAATATTAAACTTAAATCGGCATACCAAGGTAAGATTCAGTTTTATTTTAATCTTATACTTTCCTTTGTTTTACAAATTTAAAAAAAAAGAACTGTTTTTTTAACATTTTGAAAACTTAATGCTAAATTCCTCGTAATGATAAAATATAATCCAACGTTTTCTGATTAAAATTTCTACATCTTTTCTGTCTCTAAGAGATTACATATTTGAAAACTATTTGCAAATATTATTATTGGACCATAGGATCTAATAGCACCATCTGAGCATAATTTATCACCACAGTAATAAAAGATAATTTGTTAATGAATCATAAAGAATTATTTGTTTGATATCGGGAAATTGTCGAGGGAAACAGGAATTCAGAATATGAAAAATCTAAAATTGACTATCATAAGTAAAGCACTTTGTTGAAGTTTACATACTTAAAATAACTAACGTTCTTTAAACAAGTAGTTTTGGGAAACAATCCTTTCATACTGCAAATCGTAGCTAATTTACGGGCGTCACAACTTTGTATTTTATTTTTTACTAGCAGCTTAGCTGCCAGCCTTCATCTGGGTTTAAAATGTACCGGAAAAATGGCTGAAGGGAACACCAAAAGTTAAATTTAAAAACTGCGTAGAATTTTACTCTGCAGAACAACTTCATAAAAAAAAACTTATTATGTATAACAAATGTACAATGAAATAAGCAATATCCCTTAATACAAATATTAATTATCCTAATAAATAAATTCACCAACTTGCCTTTGCAAAATCTTAAGAACTGAAATGGTACATAGGAGGTTAAAAACTTTGTTTCCTAAAAAAATCCCTAAAAACTTGTCAATATCTTAAAAACAGTGAAATGAGCAATAAATAACATAAAAGAATACATAAAACAAAACATTCTGAAAATTTTAAATATAAGATAAATATTAATGATATTTTACCTTATATTTTCAAGAGAAAAAAATTACAATGAAATAAGCTATATCCCTTAATACAAATATTAATTATCCTAATAAATAAATTAACCAACTTCCGTTGCAGACAAAAAATCATGCAAAACTTTTCAATATCTTACAAACAGTGAAATAAGCAAAAAATAACATGAAAGCTACTCAAAAAACATAAAATTCCACGCAGAATTTTACTCTGCAGAACAACTTTATCAAAAAAAAGTCAATAAAAATGCATTATATATATATATATATATAATACATTTATATATATATATATATATGACAATAAAATATGCCAATCTCTTAAAAACAGTGACATAAGAATTACGATGAAAAATTGTTGCCAAACCCATATTTCTGAAATAATGAAACTATTCAAAATGATGTGATTTCTTCAAAAATCTATCAACAACAATAAAACAGGAAAATTGTTGCCAAAATCACATTTTTAAAGATGTGAGATGTGAGAAGTGTACTCGGAAGCTTCATTAAAAAAAAATTTTAAACATACAAAATATTATCATTTTTCCAAACTTCTTTTTGTAAAAGCAGTCGCAAGGATGAAAGTTTAACGTATCCAAAAATCAAAGAAAAATAAACTGTACATTTTTAAAAATAAACTTTTTTAGAAGAAATCCCGTTGAAAAGGTGTTAAGCTCCCTTTTGTTAAATAAATTCGTATTTAATCGATTTATTGAAACACGAAAATTATTTTATGTTCGTAGAATAGCTAAGTGCCTACGTTTCAAGACGATGTGAAAATGGAGTGTGTAGAGTAAAATCTCGCTTTCCTATAGCCCATTATGTCTCAAAATGACACGATTTCGTCACAAAACATAAAATAAAAAAAATTCGAATTCGAATTTCGAAAAAATCGCTTGGCTCTTGTCTAGATGCACCTATGCACCAAATTTCGTAGCCGTGGGTCTATTAGCTTATGCGCAGCGCGAACGAAAGACACACACACACCATCAGACAGACTCTTTCTTTTATTACGTTATATGTAGAGATAACGAGTTCAAAATATTTCGGAGTACAATAACAGGAGGCACATAAGAAAGTTAGATTTCATAATTTTTACAAAACTGATTTCCGTTATAGAAATAAAGGCATGATAATAGCTTTTGTGTATCCGGTGTATATAAATCTTACATAAATATGAAATTTTGAGACATGAAAAAATAAAGGCTGAATTCTTTCAATCTACCAGTTGCAACGAGGGTAATTAAATTGTGTCCTCATTTTTTAGTGTGCTTATTTATTTTCATTTTAAAATATCTGGCGCCAGCTTAGTGATCTGAACTTTCTTTTCGCATCAGAGTTGAAATCAATGTTTTGAATCACTTGACCTAAAATGCGCTATGTTTTCTTAAAAATGTATTTACTGTTTTTTAATTTTTTAATTTTTCATGCCAAAATTATTTATATTCGTTCAACAGTTCTCATTAAAATTCCTCAAAAATTCTTCTATAAGACTGAACATATTAAATTTTATGCTCAGAAATGTAATCTTTTAAAAGAAAATTACATTTGGATCTGAATGTTTTACTTAAGCGTAATGCCAATCATAGAATGAATTAAAACAAATTATTTATTTATACTATTTTAAATATTAAGGAAGCAATATTAGCAAAAGATTTGTTCTATATTATTAGTAAAAGATTTGTTCTATATTATTAGCAAAAGATTATATTATATTATATTTGTTCTATATTATTAGCAAAAGATATATATTAGCAAAAGATTTGTTCTATAGAATGCAACAATTTTCGAACAAAAATTGTTGCATTCTATCATAAAACTTTTAGGCAAGTCTATATTTTAATTTAATTGATTCTGAATGAAAAATCTCTTTTTAAGTAAATATTTCTTATTATTCAAAACATTCGGTCAACAAAAGGATCTCTATTATTTTGTAATTAATTTTATAAATAAGAAAAGGAAATGCAGGAATTGTAAGAAACCAAACCTTGTTTATAGCTTCTGTTTTAGTTTTGTTGTCTATCCAAGATGTATTGCTTATGACATGTGACAATTCTCGACGAATGTTTCTGATAATACGTCTTGTCTGAAAGAACAAGAAAAACATTTTATGTTACAGCATTCGTAAATTATATCTGTGGCACAATAATCTAACAATGTAACTTGGATAATAAGACTGTCAAGATATTAAGTTAGGATGAACGTATAATAAAAACAAACATAATGAATAATAAACAAACACATAATGAATCGATATTAAATTTATATTAAACTTTTTCAAAATTCTTATCAGAGAGTATGAACAATATATTCACAAAGACTGACTTTGTCTTTACTATTCTGTATGTGATTCTTTGCTATTTTATATATGACTTGTTTCCGTAAGTGTTAAAATAAATTTTGCAAAAGTCGTGCACAGCTTAATGGATTTTCATTGTGAAAGTAAAAGTTGCGATACTTCAAAATTGCTTCAAGTTATCCTTTTTATGGCATTTTGATCGTAATTCTGTTATCATTATCACAGGCATGTTTAGTGTTTTAACAGAAACATAAAAGAAATTTTCATCACGAGATTAAATTCTTGAAGATTCAATGCAAGTATGATATTTTATAGAAAGTTAATGTTCTTCTTTCATGTGTTGAACTTCATAAATTGATGTCACAAATCTAAATATTTTGTATTGTCAAGTATCTCATAGGAACAGAACTGGATTCAATACTCGATATTTACGTATTCCTCCTTCGTTTGAAATTGGATTAAGCTTAGTGCTTATAGATTTTCTTGCTGACTAAATTCCGTACGTTTGTGAAGATTTTAGGATAGTCTGGATCTTTTAGGATTTTTTCTTTGTATAGGCTACATTATTCAATCATCATTCAGTCATTATATTATTCAATGATTTTCACCTTCAGCATGAACAGATTTTGCTGAATGTATTTTTTCAGTATTATGCTCCAGCCACTGAATTTTGTTTGACGTGTTACTAATACAGTTTTTTTAACAGTGCTAGTTCAGTTACCTGCATTCCACGGTTTTATTTTGATTTATTGCCATAAGAAGCGTATTTAACTATATGACATAAAAGGGGACCAAATGAAAGTAGGATTGTGATAAATTTCTGCAATACTTTATTATTTTGAATACATGTATACTTGCAGATTGGGAGACTGTTACATCTGCGTAAATACAATGACCTTGTCAGTTAAACTGTAGAGACATTAGGTTAATTGGAAGCAAGCAAGATGAAAAATCAGCAACCGCCTTCGCCGGGAATTGAACCACGGATCTCTGGAATACCGGCCCAGAGTGCTACCATTACACCACGAAGGCGCGCTAGGGAAGTGGGAGAAATACCTTATAAAATAACTACAGAAGCGTGTACAGGACACCGTACCTCTAAACAAAGATCATCTGTCAAATGGTCATTTGTCAAATGTAAGGGGTGAGTACTATCAG
Organism: Stegodyphus dumicola; assembly: GCF_044657685.1. Taxonomy (NCBI): domain Eukaryota; kingdom Metazoa; phylum Arthropoda; class Arachnida; order Araneae; family Eresidae; genus Stegodyphus; species Stegodyphus dumicola. The sequence continues at coordinate 79,717,857 of NC_140768.1, read as the reverse complement.
CGAAACAAATGTTTTATTGTATGCGGAACCATTCTTTAACTGTTTCCCAGACCTCATTGTCATCTGTGCTATGGTAATTAGGTAGGTATAGCGAGGTCCACCCTCCTGACAAGCCCAAACTTGTCTTATGGCTTTTCTAAACCGGCCACGAAAGAAAAACATATGAAGAATTCAACATGAATAAACGAAGTCTCCAGTAACAGACATATTGTGTGTACTTTGTTATTGTTCTATTCCAATTGCGACCAGGTTTTTATTAATTCTTTCCATTATCTCTTTTGTTATATTTATTGCTTCATTTCCAGTATAATCCAGATCATCTTGTTATTCCTTAAGTCTTTTGTTAATTCGCATTCTTCCACATATTATTATGTGCCTGTTATTTCCCAGCTTTCCGCATAGTAAACAGTTTGTGTTTTCTTCAGTTTTAAAACTCTTTAGGTAAGGTGGAAATCTATCGTGACCTGAAATAATCTGACAAAGGCCTTTATCGGTTATGGTTGTCACTTTTTTCAAGACTTCAGTGTTTTCTAAGTAGTCCTTTCTACGGTCTGAATTTCTCCATTTTTATTCCATTCTTTATATATATTTAGATCCATTTTCCTTATTGCTTTCCTTTTAGATCCCTGATAAACTATTTTTTCTATATTTACCTCAGTAGCAGCCTCTTTTGAAAGGCTTCCGCCAGCTCATTTCCCTCATATCCAGCGTGTGCTTTCACCCAAGAAAGTTTTATTCGATGTTTTGCGGAAAGATCCCTATGGAGTTCTTTCATTTCTTGAATATCGAAACTCGACTGGTCTCGGCTGGAGAGGCTTTCTAATGCTCATAGGGAATCGGAATAAATCTGAATTGTATGCTGGCCTTGAGAAGTTTCCTTTTATCCAAATCATTGCTTTTAAGATGGCGGCTAATTCGGCATGATAACTGAGTTAAATTCCTCTAGTTTATATTTTTTATTTTCTGTGTTACAATCATGAAAATACACAGACAAAAGCCAATCCAATTTCCTCTCCAATCTCGGAGCCATCCGTATATACTATGTTAATTTCTCTTATTGTTGGTGTCATATTAATATGAGGCATCAATATTCTCTCCCATGGGTGAATTAAATTGATATTTAGTTTTTCAAAGGCGCTCCTTGTTACAAAGCCTTCGTAGATTATAAAATCTTTCTTGTTAGTCCTTAATAAAAAATTTCCAAAAATAATTTATAGGATAAAAAGGGAGACGCCCTCCAATATGCATAGCACCTCTGGGGAGATGGTTCTAAATGCTCGGGTCATGCACATCAGCTAGCTTCTCTGTATTGTATCTAATTTCATTCTTAGGCATTATAGCTCCTATGCTCTGGTTCTCCATGCTCCAATACCCATTGTGATCATTGGAATTACAACGTGTTTATAGATTTTGCGTATTATATTACTTTTCCTTGCTAAAACATCACGTATAAAATTACATTTACAGAAATTCAAAATTCCCTCGCTTTTCTTATAAATGCGGTTGAAATGTTCTGTAAATGTTAATTTGTTATTTATGATTACTCCCAGATATATCGTGTTTGTTGTGAATTTTATTTTTGTTCTATTATATAAGAATCTCGGATTTCTTGTGCGATTTCCTCCTCTGTGAATATTGCCGAAGTCTTGTTGAGGTTAAATTCCGGACTTTTTTCTCTCTTCCAGTGATCCAGCACTGTAATTATTTTCTGAAATTTCTTTTTTAGTTTCTCAAGTGAGACTTCTTTTATAAGTAGCATGAGATCGTGAGCAAAACATCATTTCTACGTTTTGTGGTGGCCTTGGGAGATAAATTGATTCATGATCAGGTTACACAGCAACGGCGAGCTACATGACCCCAGTTGACAATATCTGTACAGACTAAATTCTACTGGATTATAGTTCATATAAAATATAATTTTCTTTCACTAAAATAACTTTTCAATAATTTGAAAAGGTCGCCCGGAGTGTGTATATTTCGCAGGGCTGGCCAACTAACAATGTCAAATGTTCTTTTTTATGTCAAAGGAAATTGCAGCGACGTGATACTCTCTTTTGTTGCTAGTCAGGTAGTTAGTTCACAAGCTGATATAATGCGTCTTCAACTGATCTTCTGAAGACGAATCCATGCTGTCGGTTTGACTGCAGTTCATTTTTGGTGACGAAATGACTCAATCTATTTATAATCAATTTATCCAGGACTTTGCTAAAATACTTCAATAAACAGATGGGCCTATTCGAGCCTTTGGAATAAGGATCAAACCGGCGATTTTGCAGATCCTCAGAAAGACACTCAAATGTATGCAACAATTGTATAAACTTAAAAAAAATTTCCGGGTAAAAGTAAAATAGTCTCCTCTGTGCTTTGGTATGTCTTCAGTTTTTTTAGCGGGTCGAGCACAGGAAATTTGCAAGGTGACAGGTTATAGTTACAGGGGGACGATGGAGAACTTCCCCTCAAAAGCGATGCAGTAGAAGACCGCAATCATCCTGCCGTTTTGACAACACGCCACAGTGAAGATTCCCAATGACTGTTTTCACTTTGCTTAAGGTAATCCCAGTATCTGTTTGCATTAACTGTACCTTCATTTTCTACCAATCTAACAGCATATTCTCGTAAACAAAACATGTGAATAGGGGAAGAAGGCCGGTTTCAAGCCACAGGGAGCGGGGAGTCGATGGGCGGAGCCTCCTGAGGCGCAGAGGGGGCAGGGAATTGAGCCCATGTCATGGACCTTATAAGAAACCCAAATAGGTTTTCTTCCTCGTTTGAGGTGTTCACGGCTGTCACCCTGATCACATCCGGAGGAGTAGGGACGACTTGCTGAAATTTAACAGTGGTTGCCTATTGCAGCGTGTATAATTGTCAAGAAAAAGCTGGTTGTAGCGCCTCATTTCACAAATTAGAATTCCTACATATTTTTATTTTAGAAATTGAGGTTAATTTTTAAAAATTTAGCATATTTGTCAAGCATAATTAAAGTTCCAAATAATTATAAAGCTTTCAGGAATTGGTATTTTTTTAGCTTTTCCTATGCTGTAAGGAAATTCGTAGCTACTTCTTTTAGAAAATAATATTTTAAATCTGAACTAATAGAAAATTTCAAACAAGCAATTCTCTCTCGCAATTTTTATGCTTTTTATTGGTGTAAATAAGTAAAAAAATACTAAAATATTTAAAAACGAATTTTTGAAAGTTTTGTTTAAAATTCTAAATTGTGCTGCCTTTTTAAAATTATAGATGAGTATTATAGCACAATTTCTGTAAGGGAATTTTATTTCAATTATATTTCATAATACATTATAGTGATAAACACTTTTGGCTCCTTAAACATTTTTATACATTTAATTCTAATATTAAAATTCTATTTAACCGTAATAATTAATTTTGCTTGTATTTTATAGTGATTATTTTCTAAAATTATTTTTAGTTCTGCATAAGATTTTTTTAAATTACTGTTAATTTAATTTATTAGCCCAAAGGGGCGGTAGTCTAGAAAGGCTGTTAGTTTCGAAACGGCATTTTGCGCTGTTTTACTATAATCTCATTGCAAATTGTTGTTACCAAATATTATCGCCCTATATTATACGTAAAGATATTAAATAATGAAGAATCTGTATGAATACATGTATGATTCTCGCACTGTGACAGAAACGACAGTATCTAGAGCCATCAAATTTTGAATAATGTAATCCTCCACCCGAACATGGACATCTATCTGGACGGCCGAATTTCGAATTTGTTTTAATCTATTTCATATTTTGTAAAACTTTAACGAATTTTTGATTAACAAACTCAACGAGTTTAGATCGAGCACTGTACAAAAAATAACAGTTTTATCTCCAGTTCGGAAATTCTAAAGATATGCTGTTTTCAAATGTATGTGTTTTAAGGGCGAAGAACGTGATATTCAATAAATATAGGTGATACACAAAACTTTAAAAAAAGACGTAATATAAAATCTGAGTGCTTCAAGATTTTATTTTATCTTTTTTCTCCCTTCATTACGCTCAGAAAATTTTATGCTCCGAATTTTATGAATTATTAAAATAACTAATCCACTTTAATGTTAATAATTTAATGATCATATAATCAAATAAATATGATCGTTTTGTAATGTTATTATAGTTTGGAAAATCACTGCCTGAAAATGTTCATTAAATTTTAAAAAATTATCAGAATCTTGTTTAATTTTACTTTATTTATTTATTATTATATTATACTTTATTTATCAGCTCGGATTATCTTACTATTGCTACGTCAGCTACATGTTTCATCCCGTTTGTGTTGTAATCCGGTTTCATGTCCGCGCTTATTGATTGACGTAGAACTCTCCACTGCTCTGATGTCATACTGAATCCGTATCCTGATTGCAACATGCAGATACATGTTAAAATTGCTAGAACATTCTATTTAGTTCAGCAATCACCACTAGAGGGCAGTGGTCTTACCCATAGCGCTTTCTGATTGGTTCTCGTGGATCCTGACCAAGGCCTATATAGAGAGACATTGGACCTTTTTTTTTTATCATTTCTGCTCTTTCTGTTTGAACCAAGATGATTGTACTTCGAGGCAGTCACTCTTACCATACTCACTATGATTGAAAAATTTGACGATCAGTTAAAACTGCACTATTTTAATGATTTTCAAGACAAAGAAAAAGCAGATTCCATATTTAAGAAATTGTGCGCTTATCCATTCCAGCCTTTAAACCTGAATATTTATGGACGGCAATACGTTCCAGCTCGACTTTGCTGCACCTTCGGGGATGATGATGGACTTACTTACAGTTTTTTGGGAACGTCGGTCGCCGCCCAGCCCTGCACTCCTACGCTGCAGCAAATTAAAAATGAAGTTGACGCACTCACCCACGAAAAATATAATTACGTTCTGCTCAACAAATACCCTGACGGAGAAGCCAAGATCTCCGCGCACAGAGACGCTGAAAGCGCGCTAGAACCTTCGTGCACCATTCCTACACTAAGTTACGGTTCGACGTAAGAGATGCATTTTATGAGGGAGAATTATATGACTCACATTCTGAGTCTGGAACACGGATCGCTTCTAGTGATGAAACATCCCTACGAACACAGTCTGAAAACACAGTATCCCAACCCAACCCGAAGTGAAGACTACTCGAATTAGTCTGACGTTTAGAAAAATTTTACTTCCGCAAGGGAAGCGTTCGTGTGTTGAAATGGACTTTAATCATTACGGTGGTATAATTAATTCCGTAACCCCAATACCGTGTATGAATAAAAAGATTTTTCCACCCAAGAAAGCACGTTTAGAAGACGAGGTACGTCAGGACGACTAGCTGAGCCGACATGCAAATTCGTGTTAATCATTAAAAATGATGAAACTTTAAATGATGAAACTTTGCAGAAGCTGGATTCTTTGCCAAAGAATATGTTTCATCTCGGAGGGGATATTTTTGTGACTGTATCGTGTTTCATAGGTTTGACACGTGCGGAAATATGTGACTGATGAGAATGATCTGTTACATCCTACCAAAAATGGAGTTTCGCTGTCTCCACTAAAATGGAAAGAATTCTGCGATCATGCAAATACATTTGCTTTCTTTGAAGACTCTGGCAGCGTTTCGATTGTAAAGAAAGATGTATGTGTTTCAAAATTAAATGTCAAAGGTGAAATAATTATATCACTAAAAAGATTATTTCAAAGAAAAGATTTTAGACTGGAATTCGTACCGGAACATGTTCTGTTGAGGAAAGAACATTTACTTAAACTTGACTCAAAATATAGCGAAATATGTGCCGCCCTGAAAGAAACTCTTATTTCTAAAACACTTAACTATTTCGTGAGAAAGCAGTTGGTTGCTGATATACATTTTGAACGCGAATATGCTGGTGATCCTGACGGTCCAAATGGATTTCATGAATTGGACTCTTTGTGTAATTGTATTGAAAAATTTATTTCTAACAAAATTGCAGAACATTTTGTATGTTTTGGTTGTCAAGTATGTTATAACAATCAGCTAGGACATGAATGCTTATCAACAAGCCGTGCCCAAAAGTGTGAAAATTATTTTGACCAAGGTTTGTTTACAGTTAAGACTGACATAGCAAAGGACTTTATTCTTCAAAATAAAGCGCAATATAAATTTTAGTAACCTAATTGTTACTGATGACTTTTTTGATGTTATTAATGTAAATCAAGGATGTCAAACTCGCGGCCTGCGGGCCGCATGCGGCCCACAACAAATATTTTTGCGGCCCGGCCAATATATCGGCAAATAATAATATACAATAATAAAATAACATATCGACGAAGAAAACAATGAAATGTTTACTGCTAAGTAATTAACAATAACTTATTCAGTGTTATTAGATTACTCACAGCAAGCTGACACACACATTACTTAAATTACAAATGCGTGTGAGTAGCTTGCGTTCAACCTTCGGCTTTTGGGGGACACGTGCATTCAGAACTTGTACGCATCCCCCGATAGCCGAATGTGGCCGAACTCATGGTCTCAGTTTTCCAATCATAGTTTTGTACGATATATTTTGTACGATACTTTGCTTTATTATTAATTATTACTTAATTCATATTGTTACGGATTTCATAGTTATTTATTTATTTAGTTTTTTTTATTTAGAATTGTAATTAGATTTGCTTCATGTTGCCTTAGCAACGCAGAGGATTTTTGAAAAGACAGCTGCGTTGGAAGGTTAAAAATAGAACATCGCGTGCATTTAATACCTAATAAATAAATATCTCGTAATTACTGTTGCCATCCACAAAAATCCAGATATTTATAGATGTTTCCAGTATATTCGAGAAATTAATTATAAAGCTTATAAAAGTCGAGAACAAACAACTCATCTCAGTAGTAGCTGTAGTTCTAGCGAACTGTTTGTTTACTTAATGCTGTGCTTGATTTGTATCGATTTCGCTGTGAGATAGAATTAGTTTCTCTGTTTTGAATTGATTTTTGCTAAACGTTTGACATTTTGTGATATTGTTAGAATATTTTTGAAGAAATATTTCAGCATTTTGATTTATCTCTTGTGGAAAGAATAAATTTTTGTTAACTTTTTAACGTTAACCGTGTTTATTACAGCCCTTTGTATTCAGTATGTCTATATCAAAACCAGTGATAGTAAAATTAAACGAAAAATCGCTGACGAACATAGAATATTCCAAGTAAAATGGGAATTAGAATATTTTTGCTGTGAAATAAAAGATAAAATAATCTGCTTGATATGTAATAATGCTATTAATGTACCAAAGTTATATAATATTAAACGTCATTACGAACAACACAAATCGAAATATAACAATTACGAAGGATTAATGAGAGAAGAAAAGTTGAAAGAGCTCAAGTTAGGAGTGAAAAAGCAATAGTCCATGTTTAGTAAAGTATTGCAAGAAAGTGAAACGGCGGTACATGCAAGCTACGTCTTGTCCGAGTTGATAGCTAAACATTCGAAGCCTTTTACTGACGGTGATTTCATCAAGGAATGCCTAATGAAAGCTGGAGAAATTGTTTGTCCTGGAAATGTGAAGGCTTTTCAATCAATTTCATTGTCTCGAAATACAGTTGCGGAAAGAGTTACTGATTTAGCCGCGAATTTAAGTGATCAAATCAAAGCAAACTCATCTAGTTTCGAAAGTTTCTCCATTGCCTGTGACGAGGGCACGGACATTAGTGGCAAAGCTCAATTAGCAGTGTTTCTTCGTTCTTGTGACAAGAATTTTAACATTTTTGAGGAATTACTGGAACTAATACCGATGCCTGGTACTACCACAGGAGAAGATATATTTACTTGTGTTTTTGGACTTCTGCAGAAATACAATCTACCTTTGGCAAAATTAAATTCTGTAGCTCGAGATGGCGCTCCATCAATGACTGGGAAAAACAAGGGCCTCGTAGCATTACTAAGAAAAGAACTTAGTGAAATTCACGGTTTAAACATTCATCATATGCATTGTATTATACATCAAGAAGTTCTATGCACGAAAGTAATAAATAGGGAGAATGTTTTGTCATATATAAAAAAAGTTGGAAATTTTATAAGATCTCGAGGTTTAAATCAGCGTCAATTCACTGCTTTCTTAAGTGAATTAGTGAATATTCGGGTTTGTCCTACTATACCGAGGTACGTTGGTTATCTTGCTCCAAGATTCTCAAAGAATTCTGGGATTTGAAGGAAGAAATATGTCAGTTTTTAAAAACGAAAAATCAAGACGTAAGTTTGTTTTACGATCCAATATGGATACAAGATTTATCTTTATTAGTTGATATAACCAGACACTCAACCGATTTAAATTTATCGTTACAAGGAAAAGATCATATCATTACGAACATGTTTGACATAATTAAAGCATTCAAATGTCAACTAGTTCTTTGGGAAAAACAACATAAAAATGAAGATTTGACGCACTTCCCGACGTGCAGCATGAATAAATCAAGTTTAGATGATACTTGTTCGTATCAAAAATACGCAGAAAAAATTGAAAATTTAACAACTGAATTTGAAACGAGGTTTAATGATTTTAGTTCCCTCGAAGAAAATTTTTTTTGTTTTTTTCGATTTTCTCAATAAGTATTGACTCAGTACCCAGCCATATGCAAATGGAGGTGATCGAGATTCAATGCAACTCAAATTTGAAAGCAAAATTCATTGAAGTGGGCGTGCCTGAATTTTACAAATATTTACCAGCCAGGTTTGAAAATACTCGAAAATTCGCATATGAAATTATTTCCATGTTTGGTAGCACTTATCGGTGCGAGCAGTTATTTTCAGTCATGAAAGGTAATAAGTCTCCTATTAGAAACCGTATTAATGATGCTTACCTTGGGTCAGCGTTGAAAGTTATCACTGCAAACAAAATTAAGATAATAGCAGAGAAGAGATGTCAAGTATTAGGACGTAAACATTAAATTTTTTTTGTTCTTTTCTGTATAAATATATATATATGTTTATTATTGTATTTTTCGAAATAAATCTACGTTTCTATGAATATTGATTTTTTTTTTTTTTTCCGGCCCGCTTAAAGTTAAACCTTGTTTGTTTGGCCCAAGTGTACCTATGAGTTTGACATCCCTGATGTAAATGATGTACTGATTAATGTTCAAAGTTTGTATCTAGGTGAAGAAATTGATTTGTTTTAAGATTTTTTTGAATAGTATTTTTTGGAAAGAAATAAATATCAGGTTTTTAAATTTTTATATTTTTTTATACTTTCTTCTGCGTCAAGAATTTTTTTTTTAAAATCCTACTCAGGTTTTGTAATGACGTATTACAAGATCTTACATTTCATCGAAAATTATGCAAAAGTTAACTGCTGTTAATGGTATTAATGCTCTTAATGGGATTGGGTATTGGACATTTCATCGCATTTTCTCCCAATATCGCATGAGACTAATAATATATAGCATAACTTTTGAAATTTCTAACTGAAAGTTAATGTTAAAATTAGGTTGAATCAGTATTAAGTGTATCTAAAGGGCTGATTGTACTATGAAATAATTAATGATTTTTCGTATGTATACTCATAAAGGGAGCTTCAGTTTTTCCCACTCATAGTAAATCTGAAGCCGATACGAATCTGTTAAGACTCATTTTTTAGGTAAAAATAGTTGCTTTCTATTGCACATTTCTCTAAAACTCGTTGGGAATTTTATGTAAATAACTTAAATTCGGTAAAGTTTCTTACCTCATTTGAGTAAAATAGCAAATATTCTACAGTAGAACATGTATACTTCATATTTAGTTCCTAATATTATGCTAATAAAATAGTTCTAAGATGGGTATTATCTACTAAAGCAGTATGTAATGTAGAAAAATTTGAATGAATTAGATAGTCTTTGAAGTTTTCGTAAATACTGCATAACAGGAAATACTGACATGAATTTCCAAATAATAATACAATTTAACTTCAGTATATTTAATTTAACTGAAGATACGCATTTCAAACTGACATTACTTTACTTAGAGTTCTTACAGCTCTTTGAGTACATCCGATATTTAATTTTTCACAGATATGAGAAATATTTTTGCACAAATACCATACAAAACATATAATATTGGCATGAACTCCATATTATGGTCCAACATTGGTAACTTAAATGAACCTTTAATACATTTTAGTATGAATTAATTTTAAAAAGAAAAATTCAAATGCAAGTAGTAAAACAGATATGCTTCACAAATTTACCTATTAACCAAACATTCAAGAGAATACCTATATATCTAGAGATATTATTTACACTAGTTGGTAATGTAATTTATTAGAACAGTCGCAGACGTATAGGAGACGTATGCGATATCCATGAAAAAAACTTTCCTACGAAGCCAAAGAGCAATAGTGAAATATAGCATAAGAAGAGGAAAAAATGTCTAAGTATGGAAAACATGAACAAGGAATGAATATTTTTTCTGAAAATGTCCCGAATGGGATAACAGTTTCAGGAATAGGGCTTGAAAAATAATGAAGTATTTTTAATCTTATTTTTCTCTATGAGGCATTTATTTATACTAAAATATTCTGTTTGAAGACTATATTCTACACTTAGAAGGAATTTGATAAATCAGAATGATTTCGTTTTATTACAACTCAAAAGAAAAAAGGGTTAGAGCGAGAATGAAGTATACCGTAACCAATGAAAAATGTTTTTCTTCCTAAAAAAATTAAAGTGAAACATTTTGCACAAAAAAAAAAAAAAAATCTAAATGAATTTTTTTTTTTGACTTTTCAAAATCAAAGTGGAGATTCTTCTCCCTATAAAAATTTAAGTGAAAATATTTCGACCTAAAAAAACTAAATGAATTTTTTTCGACTTTTTAAAATCAAAGGGGAGATTTTTCTCCCTAAAAACATTAAAGTGAAAATTTTTCGACCTAAAAAAATCTAAATGAATTTTTTTCGACTTTTTAAAATCAAAGGGTAACTTTTTCTCCTCACATTTCGAATTTAACGTGGGTTTTCCCATAGACAAAATAAAAGTGAAGATTTTTCCCCCTAAAAAATTTAAAGTGAAAATTTTTCGACCTAAAAAAAATCTAAGTGAATTTTTTTCGACTTTTTAAAATTAAAGTTTAACTTTTCCCCCTTTACATTTTAAAATTAACATGGGTTTTATCACAGACGAAATAACAGGGACGATGTTTCGTCTTAAAAATTTAAAGTGAAATTTTTCCAACTCAGAAAAGCAAACTGTTTCATTTGAGCCCTAACGGAAACTGTAGTGAACATTTTTTACCTTAATAAAACAAACATTTTCAGAAGTTATCCATCAAGATATTACACTCAGATATAGTTATCTACTTTTCATGCCATTACATTTCCAATGAAATTTGATTCATTGCCAGATAGTTAAATGTTTGTTATTTTTTCGCATCCGAATGCATTTCGTATCTCACATATGCTCATTACAACCAAGTTAGAAGTTAAGTGAATACTTCCTGAAATACTGTACATTTCAATCCGGAAATTATCTTCATTTGAATCCTTTAATGTTTTTTTCCCTGCATTCCAAGTAAATTTTGTGCATAAAGTTTTCAGTTTCGATGGAAGTTATTTGAGGATGACTATGATGTTATTGTGTTTCCATAAACCTTTTGAAAACTTTGAGTATTGCCAATTTTTAACGTTACGATCACTGAAAATCAGTGCATTTTCAAATATTTTCTTATTTATCGTTTACAATGCCTCGTAAAGTCTTGAGAACAAATTTTTGTTAAATAGTTATATTATTTGATTTAATAACGTTTTGCACGTTTGGAAGATTTAACTTCAATAACACTACCATGCTGAATCAGAAATTAAGAAAAGAACTGGAAATTTTATCTTAGTATACTATGGGAATAGAGACTGTTAACCCAGCTCATACAGAATATTTTCTCGAAGTTACCAAGAATCACTGACTTGCATTGTCATAGATTTTTCTCATGAAGTATATTTCTTTCTTAAAAGAAGTTTATATAGTAATTTCATTAGAAACATGTCTAAGAAAATATCTGACATTCATGAGAAGCATCAGCGCTTTGATTTAAATTAGTATTAAAATAAGAATCATTGTTTTATTCATATGTTTCTCTTTGACTCAAAAGCTTCGAAATGAATAATTAATCGTACATAACTAATATATTGTATTGATGAACCAGAGTTATATTTTCAATTACTGCATTACATTTCAAGTGAACGTGTATATTGCATCTTTGAATACAATCTCAAAGTCTGAAATTAGTGTTTCATTACCAAATTCGTACTTTCCGACTTCATTCTACTGAAACGAAAACATTCATAAATTATTACCGAGAAAAATTTGTACATGTTGTACTTTTTGATTAATTTTTTATACCACATGATTATCTTTGGAAATTTATTTCCTAGTCTAGTGCTAATATATTGCTAATTTTCGCTTTTTCAGTGCCTTTCGTATGTGACCAAAAACTCAGTTCACAACCTTTTCTTACTTAACACCTTGCATCGCATTGCTGAACCGGGCCCATGCTTTCATTTTTATTACATGTCATGCGAATATTATGAAAAAGGCACATATTTTCCTTCTGTTAGCACAATTTGAACGAGCATTTTACTATTACAGAAACTTCTTTAGTAAAATCTCAACGTTAAACTGAACGTTTCATGACTAAATTTGAAGATTCTGGATATATCCTACTTAAACGTTCATAACTGGTTAGCAAAATAGTTTATCCGCTCTACTCTTGGTTAATTCTAAATTGTTTTTCATCTATAACACTTGATTTCTAATGAAGTATCGAAATAATTATAAACTATCTACTTTTTGCAAAGACTTTCGTAGACACACACAGAAAAATTTTCTAACTTATCAGTATTATTACCAAAATAGAATGCTAAATTTCCCTAAAAATTTATACATTTATTTCTTTAAACCCACGTACAGAATACCCACATTTAATAATTTAATGAGCATTTTCCTACATCAGAATGAAAATTTTTAAATAATGTCATGTTCCATAAAATTTATGAATTTGTGATGTCGTTGCCTTTTTGCAAACGCTTTGAGAGAATGTGCTTTCGGTACTCTTTTAAACACTTCGAAACTGTTTTCTCTTTGCTATTGGAAACTATTTTATCTTTGCTGTTGATATATGCCAATGAATTCTCGATACTTTTTCTCTTGGTTTATCTTCAGCTTAGGAGTTATTTAATTACTTAAAAATATATTTGTAGATCATTTAGGTTGACACTTGTGATAGATTTCTTGGATGTGTTTTTGGAAAATGCATTTATTTTATTCACGTGAATGAAACTGATGTTTTCTTAAAGTTTTATTGTTCAGAGTATTACTCAATTATGACAGAATGCCGGATTTGTTCCCAGTATTCAACACTCATATGAACTTCAGTATTCTAAACCTCTCACGTAACTTTAATTTTTCCTATCAATAATAAGAAGACGAATGGAATAAATGCAGGTTATGCAGACTTAAGGTAAAAATCTGGAAGTAAAAGAAATTTTTCAGATCTAGGCAAATCAGTAGAATGTGCAAATATTCATCCTATTTGAAGCTTATTTTTGGAATTACATAGCATAAAAATCTAAATTTACTGAAAAGAGATATTATGAAGATCGAGTACTCTGCAAACATCTGGGCGGTAATTATACAAAACTGGTTATATGGAAGATTTCCATAAAGTATTCCAGCGAAGAAAACATGCCAGCGATCTCCTGAAACTCTAAGTGGGCCTTTGATCTTCGCTCTTACGTAGAATCTACCATTCTACTTAACTTTTGTAAGAGCAAAGATCAGGTGCTCACTTAAAGTTTTAGGAGACTGCTGTCGTGTTTCCTTCGCTCCAACAACTTTTATGGGAAACTTTACTTTTATTGGAACTATGGCAACATTTCTTATGTGGTTCCATAACGCATCAGACTGAAAAAAGTTATGACTATGAATTGTATCAATTCAGAAAAACGGTAATTTTCGACCTCACATTTCTGACTGGCAACATTTTGCAAGCTGAAGATGAAAATATTTTATTCTCGATTCCAAAAATTCATGGAAAACCATTTAGACGATTCCCATCTTCGAAAGCCGTTAATCAGCCGAAATACTAATTAAAAACTCTGAAAGCGCTAATTCTTGCGCTCATTTCTCCAAGTTTCAACAGTCTCTCGCGTTGGAGATAAAATGTTTTATTTCGAAAAGTGTTGCTACTGCTCGCTTTCAAATCGTGCAGTTTGTTAATAAAGTTTTACAAAATCTATTCACATAAAGAAGAATGTGTTTGTGTTTGTTCGCATTATTGATTTGTGATCAATTATGATCAATTTTGGCCACATTTAATCGACTAAAATTGAATATAGGTGAAATATTGCATGGAACTTGAGCTTTTACTACCATTTGATTAGAAAAACGAAAATCATTAAAAACTGCATGAACTGCGAGCGTGATTTAAAACTGATAAAATAAGAGAGAATTAGTTCCTTTTTCTATCGAAATTTTTTATGTGGGTTCCATACTATAAATTGTATTTTTTGTATCGTTATTAGAGAAGGATTACAGCGGAATCGTTCTCTCTGTTGATAGATACATTACTCTCAATCTAATCAATCTAACTTAACTGGCGTCGGGTATTGCCGCTAGTTTAAAATAATTAAAGACTATTAACACAAAATGAAAACATAAACGAGTTGATGATTCTTATGGTCTTTTTTAAGGAGCACCCAAAAGAATTATCAATGGAACCGTGTTTCTGATTTATATTAAAGAAGATTGCCAGCTGAAACATCACGTCAGATTCAACAATGCATCAGAAAAGGTAAATGAAATTTGTTCTTGTTTTTTTTTTTAATCAGTTAAATAATTTTAACCTGCATACGTCAGTAGATTCTGACAACTTTGATCAACAGTAGTTGATTAATTACGTAATATAATATAGTTGGAGTCCGCCATTAGGATGTGTTGTCCTAAAGAACTAATTATTTATGCTTTCGAAAACGGAAGTACTTGAAATATGTTCATTTTCAGAAAATGCATTTTGTTGAATGAAAGCATGCTAATATTTAAGTTGAATAGAAATAGATATTTAGTATTTTCAGCTTAAAAGATGTATATTAGAAGTTTTATGTTCTTGAAATAAAGGTAATTTTAACGTAAAACAAATTAATATGTATGAATCCAATTAAGAATTGAGGAAATGAGATTATGCTAAAAGTATTACTTTAAGATTCAAGATAAAATATTTGAGTTTAAAGTAAAAATGAATGTTGATGTGATAAAGAAAAAAACGTGCAACGGCACTCAGTGCTTTCATTAGAACGGTTAAAGTTCTAAAGAATGAAATTAGTAAAGATGCTCAAGCAGATAAAGCTGTATTACAAGTTACAAACGATACTTTTTGAGTTAAAATCTAATAATTAAGAGATACTAGATTTATTGATTAAGGGAAATGGCACTGAAGATGATTTAGAAACCAGAGTTATAACCTGTGAGGAATATTCTGATGAGTTCATCACAATTGAAAGAAAAGTTAGTGAATTACTAAATGTAAACAAAGTTCCAAATGACCCAGTTTTTAGTAACTCTGATATTATTAGTAACTCTAAAGTTAAACGATATAAATTACCTAAATTGAATATAAAACCTTTTGATTCTCAGTTAATTAATTATTTGCCATTTTGGGCACAATTTAAAAAGATACATGAAGATAAAGAATTAGATGATTGTAATAAGTCCGATGAGAATTGCGATTTCCGAAAAAGCCTGACGTAATGAGAGGAAATAAACTTCATTTTCACATTCAGTGCTGAAACTTACACCTGGAATCAATTAACGAAAGTAAAAAAAAACAATCAACCCGAATTTTGAAGGCTTATTAACTTTATAGTTAATGAAATTAGAATAACACACATGTTTGTAGACTGTATGTTCAAGATTTATTGTTCTTTCTACTGGTAAAAAAAATTCAAACACCTTTATGGAAACGAATAGCTTAAAACATTATACTATTGGCCTAGAATGTCGGGTATTTTAGTGCTTTCGAGTGTTTGAGTGCCTTATCATGAGATGGAGGTGGCAATAAAGTCACCTAGATTAACATTTAAATCAAATGTAGAACAAGCATAATATTGTAAATTTGCATAAAGTGTTTATGTTTATCTGCTAGTATTTTCGCTTTTATATATCTTTTCATTGTTGTGGGACTATTTTGTTTATTTATTTAGTGAATTTGTAAAGTAATTAAATATTCATTTTTTATGTATTATTCTCAGTCTCGAACTCGTGGCCATTCATTGCATTTGTTGTATTTATGTCTGTTTAATTAATACGCTTCTTTGTAGAGCGATTTATTCTGAATCAATTGATGTTGGAATTGTAAAGATACCTCATGGAGGATAGTATCAAATTAGAGAATTTGTCAGAAAACGCAAGTTTGTTCCTTAGAAAATATTTTAATGGAAATTTCTGGTTTTAAGTTATATTGTAGAGGCATTAGGTGTTTTTGGAAGCAGGCAAGCTGCAAAATTAACAACGGCTTCGCCGGGAATCGAGCCATGGACCTCTGGAATACCTGCTCAGCGTGCAGAACCACTACACCACGAAGGCACGTTAGGAAGGCGGAAGAAATACCTTATAATATGTTCTTTGTTTAGAGGAACGGTACAAAGTTCCAGTACTGTCGTTCCTCTCTCTTGAGCAATAATATAAATATGAGGTTGTTACCATCCGGTGAACTGACAGCTTAAAATCCTTTTTGGTGTTAAACTATTGTGCTATTGAGTTTACTATTCAATGAACATTGTTTCAGAATTTGCTATACAAACAATAAATAATTTATAATCTTTGATTACAAAAGCGTATGATTTGATCCGGTGTTTTAAGGAAAATTTTCACCTGTCTCTGAAATATGTTTAATTTATCTTGTCTATAAATCTGTTATTTGTGTTAAGTTTAAATTAAATTTTAAGTATTTCTCGTCACCTTACTTAATTAGTTATTAAAATCTTGACTAACCATGATCATGATATTTATTATTCATCACATTTAGCAAAACTACCATCAAATATGATAGATATTCCTTTTTCACGATATTATACCAAAACAAAATATTGTTAAAGATTTACATCCCATACCATATTATTGACAAGTATTGTCTATCAATACACTTCTTAATGATGATTATTAACAGTTATATGAATCGTACAGTATTATAAGACACTATTTTTTCTCTTTCGTCGCTTCACTGCAGATAGATTTTATAACTTCCATAATTTTCTCTGCAGGCGATGCAGTTGCTTTCATTTGGTTGGGTATGCCCATTTTAATGCAAACAGAAAATAATTCCTATTCAGAACGAGTTTATTTTGAAATAAAAAAAAGCTTATTAACTTTCCTTTGAGTTGTGAATTCATTCGTAGAAACTTAAGAATATAGTACTTACACTATTTTTGCTTTCCTTTCCCAAGTTATGTAATTTCCAAGCATTTTGATTCATATAGTACGAGTGGAGGGCTAATCCCAAGTTATCCCTAAGCGAAAAGAAGCATTGTTTCCAACGAGGCGTGCTTTCATAAAGTGCACCAGAATAGGGATGGCGTGGAGCGGTATGATTCCTATACTCCTTCGATAAAAATGGTAAAGATTCATAAACAACTCTCCACATCATATAATTGGCAACCACTCTGAAAGCAAAAATAACAATTAATAAACCGCTGAATTTATCACGTTCAAACTTTAAAAATTGAAATTTCTGTAAACATGTAGAACAGCAATTCAGAAGACTCACATTACCCATAAAGCACACACAATTGCTGGGTTGTTGCATCCGCGTTGCAGTGTTCCATTCCCATCACAAACATTTATGACGAACATGCATCTTTGTAATAATGTAACATTGTACATTGTGGTGTGTATGTAAATTTTCTAGGAATATCACAACAACATTACTGTTGCTTGAAGTGTTGTTGTGTTGAGAAAAACTTTGCAACTCCCTTTCAAAGTTATTCGGCGGAGTTTTTCTTCCCACTTATATCGTTTTCCTTGGAAGTAGAGAAAAGGAATCACTTATGTAGGCGACTGTCGAAGATTCTGCTTCATCTATCCAATTTATAAACCACGGAAATAATTTTAATGAACAATTATTTTGGATTTCGCTCTTTTTAGTGTTTATTCTAATGCAACTGAAAATATTTAAATAACTGCATCATTCTTTCATCTTGTAAGTCATAATTATAGCCGTAATACTGTAACATTACTTAAAAATTGTTCATCATTTAGGAATAAATTACATTTGTCATTCGTTTCATATTTTAAAACATTGTGTATATATAATTTAACACATGTCGGAGTGCATCACTGCATCTTCCACATATTGTAGAATTTAAGATTTTTTCTTTGATATTTAAAGAAACAGAAAGGATGCAAATTTTTATTCTCTTGGAATATAAATTTCATTAACATAGTCTTAGACCTGCAAAAATAAAAGTTAAAATGTAGAATGCTGTGCTGTGCGGTTAAGTTTCTCTTCTTAAATAATCTCATAGTTTAAATACCATATAGCTAAATGAAGATTAACTACATCATAATTTTTCGTCTGCATCATCTGCTAAGGCAGTTCCTTTCTAGTGTTGATGCCAATTAAAAGATGTGATGGAATCGAATGTTAAGTTCCATAAATGTTACATTAATCATAAGCCTTACAGTCAACCTGTCTCCTAATGATTCAGTGATACGGTTATTATAAAAAATTATGCTTTTCTATTTGATAGAAAGTTTTGCAGGAGCAGAAATACATTCTTTGAATATTTTGATTCTGTGGGTGTAGGCCAACAGAACGTGTTGGAGAAGTTTCTAAATTTAAGACTTTTAAAGCTGAATGAAGGTCTTTTGCTTTATTATATTGAATTCAGCTTATTACAAAGTACATTGGTACTTGATTTGTTAGGCGTAAATCCATACTGACTTGCACTGATGATGTTATTGATCTTTGTATGGTGATGCAGGCTGCCCGCAGTGGTATTTTCCAAGACTTTCCTATTGCATGGAGCAGGTTTATCGGTCAAAATGTTTTCCGGTTCTCTGAATCTTGATCTTATTTAATAAAATGATTTGTGCTGTCTTGAAGGTATTAAGAAAAGTGTTTAACTGCAGGAATTTGTTATATAAATCGGGGAATATTTTTTAGTTCGAATTAGAAATAATCGGCAGAGCTTGGAACTTGGTTTTCGTATAGTCGTTTGATAATTTCTGCAATTTCTTGTCTTGTAAAAGGAATATCATTGGAAGTTGTAGAGGTAACTTTGTTATTTCTCATAGCGTTTTGTTCTAACGAGTCTTCAGAAAGGTTATCTGCAGATTTTATTTTCTCAATAGATGTTATTGTAACATCATTGTTGCTAAGATCTTGATGTAATATTGTTGAAGAGGATCTTAGTTATGTTGATTAAATGTTTTGTTCACACACATTTTGTAAATGGCTCCATATGTATCTTTTTCTTCCTGTACACAATTTAGACCAGCATTTATTCTTTGTTGTTAAAAGGTTTCACTTGTAAATTTTTGCTTCGAATAATTAATGTAGGCTGCATTTCTTGCTTCTTGGGAATAAGAATTTTTTAATCTTCCTTTACAGTGCTCTTGTTTTATTCCGATCTCTCTGAGTTCTGTTGTCCACTAATTGATATTAAGCTTTATATTAAGTTCTTTTATTTTTAGAGTATTCCTGCTTAAATATTGGATTACATTTATTATTTTTTCTGTTATTTAATTTAACTCATTTTTGTTAGAACTGAAGGCTGTTTCTATGTGAATAATTTAGAAATCTTTTTTGATTGTTGATGTCACTAGTCCTGCAACATCTTATCAACAGCATCTATGATTTTTCCCGATTAGTATTAATTTTTCACATTTTTGCTCGAATCTTTGATGGTGGGATAGCGAAACTGGGCCTCCTGGATTTGGTAATGATGACAGCATCTTCACAAAACAAGCTTGAGAGAAATGAGTTCAAGATTGTCATTTTGTTAATCGTAAACAAAAATCAAATAGAATATAGAGCTCAGTATATTTCACCTGGAACGGGGTCGAAATTTGAAGTTAAATATAACCTTGAACATATACATAAGACAATCATATAAAAAGTGATATCTGCATTTATAGTTTACTGTGTAATCGGCTGAAAAAAAGCTAAATTCTTAAGCATAGTGTTTCTATTATTATTTTTTGCACCTATGATTTTTAAGAATTTAATGGATGTAGTTTAATTAAATTATTTTTGAAGAAGTCTGTGAATTAATTCCAAAATACATTTTAAAGAAACACTTTTAGCTTTTATAAAGATTTACAAAACAAATTTTGCTGCCTGAAAAATAATCAGTTGTTTCCACTTCTGAGAAAAATAATTCTTGCAAGCCTCCTACACAAGCTATCCAGTGCAAGAAAATGCAAACTTACGCCTGGAATAATGAAGTCCTTTTCATTAAATTAAAAAAGAACACTAAAAATATAGCAGTCGAAAAAATTGAGATTATAGTGTAATATCTGATAAAAGAATTTACCAGTAAAAATATGGACTAAATCAAAAGGAAATAAACTAAAACTTGAACTTATTAAATGCCCGTTTCCCATTTTAAATTATTCACTCATAATCAATTAATCAGCAGCTTAATTAATAGACAACTAATCAAATTAAAAAGATGACTAAGATATCTGATCTTTTGCAGAAGAGCAATATTCTGAGTATTGATTATGCGCTAAGACGCACGGAAGAGAAGCGAAAGGATATATGCCTCGTGCACGACAACATAAGGGTTACTTCTAGATTCCTTGTGTTCTAGGTCTGACAGCTTCTAAGGCATGACCGTTGCTACTGACTTTTACGCCGGAACATTTTTTTTTTTTTCATTTAATTGAAATATCCTCTTCAAGTTATATTATGTACAAAAGTGTCTATGTTGCATTAATTTACGATGGAATAATAATTCATAACAAGCTTTTCCCCTACGAATTCGGTACTGTTATTTTGAAAAGCTTGTTTAAAATACACAGTTTTATCGTTTTTAATTTAAATTTATCAGCAGTAGTTTTTAAACTCGTAAATATATTATAATTGTTTAGCTATTTCATATAAATATTAAATTAGAATTTGTGTATCAAGATCCAATTGCAATATTAAAAATATATTTCTTTATATTTAAAAAAAAATTAGATATATTTTAGTTTTTGAAATTTTCAGTTAGAGTTTATTTTGGAGTGTTAGTAATCAGATTGCAGTTTTGTTTGTTTGGTAGGTTGAAGAAGCTGCAATCTTAATGTCAGATTACCTTTTTTTCTGATAATTTATAAGAGGGATTCTGTTGCTGGTGCACGAAATGCTGAATTGTTGTTTGAATAATGTTATTTATTACCTAACAGCTACAACAATAGCCAAATTTGAGTTTTTATGAGCCTAAAAAGTATATTTTGTACTAGAAATACCAGAAGGAGGAATCTTTTTGATTATCTCAATTCAAGAACTTCAAAAGATAAACTGAAGTGTGTTTAAATCAGCAATAGTTCTTCAAATTATGGGAAAATATTATGGCTTTTGTTCATTCTTGTTCGAGATCTTTACACATATGTTCCTTGTTTCTATACCAATAAATAGGGAGCACAGAGTTAAACTATAGCATTAAGAGATCCAGCATGTCAGTAAAAAAGTGCACAGATTAGTAGTGATGCTCTTTTGGTACAAGTGTGCTTAGTAGTGACGAATGAGAACTGCTTATACATTTAAGAGCTTTTTTTTATCACTAAGCATTATGTTTGTGAAGAAAGAGGTATTCTTTCAGAAAGAGGAATTACACTCATTTTTGTTATACGTTAAATATGGTTGTTTTGGCCTTTTACCGCATCACTCAACTCCTGCAGCGATTAAACAATGGTTTAAGGTACAGTCAGTTTAGATATAAGAAATGGTTCCATCAGTCATTAGACCTTAATGTCATCGAGCAATTATAGAATGCCATACAATGTTTCGTTATTGTGTTTCTTCACAGACTTGCCATTTACCAAACTTTTGTATTTGAAACTTTACGATCCAGAAATGGCTACAGGTATTCTAGTTTGCCGGTATACTGAATTATTATAACATCGGCATTATTAAAAACAGTGAAATTTCGAACATGAACAATATGGTTCTAGCCATTATAAAAATTAAAATTTGTTTGCTTAAGTCATAAACAGTGTGAATAAATAAATTAAAAGAGCCTTGATGTAAAAAAGTGAACAAATGCATAAAAGTGCAAATAATGAGAAGCAAAGCAATGCAAATCAAAAACGAAGTATATAAAATAGCGAAAAATGGAATATAAAGAATCTTCATCTTTCGGCACATCATAGTCAGGGGGTTGATGTATCGACAGAAGTAAATAGAATACTACTAAACATTTTTTACATGGAGTTTTCTGAAAATATATGTGGGCAGAATTAACATTGACAGAATTCAGGAAATGACGTAATGGTTCAGAGTTGCAGTGGTTACTTGAAAAAAAGTTTATATGCCTAATACTATTTTACTGTTTAGTACATATTAACTGCTTCATTAATAACTTGCTCCGAGATTTGCGTTGGCAGCATAAAGAACAATGTCACACTGTATTAATCGTTCGTAATTTCCCATGTTTCTAACTTATTTACAGCAATAATAAGTTCATTTAAGAGGCTTAATATATAGAAATAACTAATTATTTTATAAGCACAGCGTAGACATTATTTTATTTCATACACATGTAAACATTAATTTGAATTTTATACATTAAAGACTGCAAGTGGTTTAGACTATATATGTAGTTCTAGACTCATTAGATGTTTGTGCAGCAATCATATAAAAATTACAGATTTTTTTCTTCACTTTAGGTTTCAAATGAACATTGAAAAATTAATAGTAAATATCTGTATTTATGACTAAGTAATTCATTACATTATAGAAGATAAATTTATTGCATAGGAAACTATCTTAATAAAGCTTATTTTTGCAATACATCAAAATGCAGATTATTGTTTAGATAATTTTCAGCAACTTGATCACTTCATTCTAAAAGTTAAATGGAAATGAAGGAATAAAATAAAGCTGCGTCACTATATGCAACGACCTTTTGGGTCATTTCCCAGAGTATAATTTCTGATGATTTTATGAAAGAAACTGTAAAATGAGCTCACGCAAAGATAAATGAAAAGTGAAAATTATTATTAATTAAGATAGAGGTTTTGTTAATAACTTTATTAGTATTCTCAGCAAAAATGATGATCGCTTGATTTTGAAAGTTAAATGAAGTAATTAATTTCTACTCTGACCGTTATAAACATATTTTTCTGAGTTCAGTAGATATAATAATACTCTTTTTTTTCTGTTTATTTATTATTTAATTAAATGAATCATTTTAGCTTCAAGTAAAACTAATTTTACATTTTACTTTTTTTTATGAAACTCAGTTCTTTATTACCTTCAAAATAATTGTTAATAAGGAATTTTTGTAATACCATTTATTAGCCTAAACGAGAACAGAAGTTAATTTTCCTCTTTTACCAGTATTTTCTGTATCTTTCTGGGAAGCTTATTTTCTATAATCATTCTAATGAAAATAGATTTTAAAGTAGGCTTCATGTTATGATCTAAGGAATTTTCTCCTACTTCTTAAATTTTGAAGTAGGCTACATGTGATGTTCTAAGGAATTTTCTCTTACTTCTTATCCACTTTTGAAATGCAACTGGCAAACTTCTTAATGAAACCTAAGTCTTTAATAATCAAAGTTTCATTTTCATCGATTTCATCATCCAGCAATTCATTGAAATATCTAATCCAGTCAATCTAATGGAGGATAAAACAGAAATCTTTATTCGCATGTGGAGTATTTAAATAAATTATGTAAATAGAGAATTAAAAATTTAAAAAAAAATAAACAGCAGCAAAAAATATTTCAAACGTTATAAAATTATTTGGGAACACCCACTTTTATTGCAAGAATACGAAATTTGATTGTGAATGGTTCTGAGTTTAAAAAAAAATCTGAAAAGATTTAGATTTTAGCGATTGCCCAAAAGTGCTTTTCTAAAGTTTAATATTGTTTATCATTAGGAATTTTCAATAGACATGGCCCAGGTGGAATACTGAAACATTTTATAGGATATCCGATGAACATCCATTTATACTAACATGGGAATGTTATATATCTTCCATATATTTAAAAAGTGAAAGAGTACGTAATATAATTCCATAAGAGTATTTAATGTTTTTTTATTAGACATGATATGAATTAAAAATCAGTCAAAGTGAAAAGCAGAAAAATAATATTTTTAAGAACTGCATCTCTTGCTTTTAAATAGTGTGTTGATTAACAACAGACAAATTAAATATGAAAGAACTATATATTACATTGTTCCGAATGGCAATAGACTCGAATGAAAAGTGAAACAATTCAAAATTGTGTTTGGAGAATAGCTCTTTCTGGCGAAAAAAAGGCTTAATTCTCTAGCAAATTATTCCGAAAATTTTCATTCAACTCAAAAAATAAATAATAAACTCCAAAAATGATTTAAGTTCAATAATGATAAATATAAATCTATTATAAAATCAATAAATGTGTAACCTCACTTAATTTTATTATCAAGCTGCTTTTTATTTTCTCAATAATGGCAAGTGATGACGGAAAAATTGCAAATAACAACTTCAATTGAATTTCCTTTTTAACTTTAGAAATGAATTTATCTTAGGATCAATGCAATCGAAATCGAAATCGAGTCAATGGCTAGGCGGCAATTAGTAGCCAACCGCTACTTTAACCGTCTCTGTTGGTAAATTGTCCTAAGGCGTTGGTACTTAAGTTTTTAATTAAGGCGATTTACGCCGCGCCAACTAGGCGAAACTTGTCAAATTTTGTGAAATATGTGGAGTGAAATTTTGTGGAGGGAAATGATTGGCAGGAGCCTGTCACGTGGGTGGTCACCCACCCAAGTTCAGACTCCGAGCAAAGCAGCTTACGCGTGCAATGAGAAATATTGGATATTTTAATAAATATCAAGTTTTGAAAGAGGTTATCCAGATTTGAATAATTAAACTAATATCGCGATCTAAATGAAGACAAATGGCACAACTAAGTGCATCAGATTAGCTAAACAAAATATTCAAATTCATCCTTGCTGTAAAACACAGATTGGACAGTAGTAGTCACGTGGGGGTCACCCTCCCGTGAACTGTCCACAGCCAATGCATCTTGAAATAGTAGATATCACAATTCAGTGAAATCTTGGTCTGAGAAATTAAACACTAAAGTTCTTGTACAACACTGAGGCACATGAGTTACTGAAACTATACACTATGTACATATAGGGACGGCGATATTTGAGCGAAGTAGCAAATGGTGAAAAACATTTTACACTAGCAATAAATAATCAGAGCTTTGAAGATCCAGGTACACGGATCATGTCCATAAGTCCACAATATTATAAAGTCTCTGATATAACAATAAGAAGATTACGGAAATGACAAATATAAGATCAGTGCTTTGAAGATCCAGGTACACGGATCATGTCCATAAGTATATAAAGTTTCAAAGACACTGGTAAAATGACACAATGAAGATAAAATAAAGATAATACTACTATGCACAATATATACACATTTCACCATTTGCTGTTATGGAAGATGCCTCTTGGGCGCTTTGCTGCAATTTCTATAGTAGGATCATAATTTATCAGGTTACGGATATGTTCATATTGACAAAGTTCTATTTTAGCATAGAAATTGCGGCTCGTGGTGAGAATTTGATCAGCTATGGGTCTTATTTTTAATTCTTTATGTATCTGCAGGTTACGTATCATCCATGAACCTTCAGGTTCCTTTCGAAGGGCGCCTGGACTGAAGAGTCCTATCCCTATCGATGCTGAGTCTCTTTTCGAACATTGAATCCATAAGTACGTTCCGGCAGAGTGACAATAGGCAAAAACAAGATATCCGTAAGCAAAGTATATGGCATAGAGTCCAGTCGAAAGTGAGTTGGTGACACATGCACTTGGGGAGAAGTATTCGGAGGCTAATTCCCAGGAATCTCGTCGATGCGGTAAGGTGTAGAGTAGAAGGCGGCGTCGATGGGCGGAGAGAAGGCTTGAGAATCTTCAGGTCAGGTGGTTTGTATTAGCCAATGGTAGAAAAAGTTGTTATTTTTGGTAAGAGAGCTGAGGGGTCTCATGCAAGCAGTGTATAATGTTCAATATTTAAGATTTTTTTTTCATTAGTTAATTAAAGATGTTTGATTCCTCACATATATTAAATAAAATTAATAGTTTTTCCATAGGTGTATCCACTGATTTTAGCTGGTCTAAATTATTTTTAAGGATGGAAAAGAATTTTAAGATGTTATTATTACCGAAAATATTGTTAAGTTCTTTTAACGTGGAAAATATGTCAATGAAAGTGCTCGTGTTGGATGTAATGTTAGTATTCTGGTTTCTGGTGCCTTGTGTGTTGTTGGATGTAACTTGTGCGTATGTTCTGCCTTGCGTGGATGTAGGTATGTTTGAAGTGGTGTTGATTGGGGTAAAAGTGTAGTTTGGTGAATTACTCGTATTTACGTTTCTGTTTTTAGGGAATTTCTCGCAACCGCGATAGGAGGCTGGATGATTTTTGTGGCAATTTGCGCAGATGGGAGTATCTATTTTTCCTTGTGTAGGGCAGTCTGTGGTTTTATGTTGCTGTGCGCATTTAACACACCTAGGTAGAAAGAAACAATTATCTGAAGAGTGGTTGAAACGTTGACAATTATGGCATTGTGGTGTAATGTTTTTGTTGATGTATTTTTCAACTGTAATGATGAACATACCTAGGTGTGTTTCACTGTAGATTTTATCAATGTTGGGTGTCTGCATAAGTTGGATCTGAAATAGTGGCATGGGTTGTTTGGTTTTAAATCTGGTGAGCTGAACTACTTTGTGTACTGTGTATCCAAGGTTTGTAAGTTCAGTGGAAATTTCATGTGTGTCAGTGGTGATGGGTAGGCCTCTAATGACTACTTTAACTGGGCGTTTATGTTTAGGTGTAATGACATAGTGTTCGATGTTATGTTTTTGTAGATCTGTGGTGAGTTGTCTGTGGTCATCAGTTGTTGAGGTTAGCAATTTTAAGTATTCTCCACTTATTTTGGCATAGAAAGTAGCTTGTGTAAGTGTTGTAAGTTTTTTGATGTATTGGTTGTGTGTGGCGCCATCTGTCGGCTTAACCATAATCGGAGTAGGTGTGCTGTAGTTTGGAAGTCTTGCATCTGGTGATTGTGAACTATTAATTTGTTGTGTGGGTTGAGTGGAATGAGTGTTAGGTTGCGAGAGTGCTGTGAAGCTGTTTTGGGTGGGTATAGTGCTTGGTGAAATATTTACGGGTATCTTAGCAGTTTTAAGTGGTTTTTGAAATCCTTCCAAGTCCTCCTCGCTGTCTGATGTATCACGTGGTTTGCGTTTCTGTTGTGCTATTGGCTGTGTAGTGCTTGCATGGGAAAGAGCAAAATTCAACTTACCCCTCAGCATTTCTAACTTTTTCTTCTTGGTTTCCATTTCCTTTTTCGCAATGTCCGAATGGTAGTCTCTATCAGTAACTGGTCTGTTAGCCGAACGTATATCATAGAATTCTTTAACTGTTGCTAATCGCTCTTCTGTATCCAGAATCTCGAGTCGTATCGCCGCGATTTCTTGTTCCGTATAAGCATGCTCAGTATCCAGGTCCATATCAGTGGCCGTCGTATTCGAGCTGTCCGAGATCGGATCCTTGCCTTTATCAGGTGGAATCGCTTCATTACGAGGAGTCTGCTTCGTACGAGCCATCTCAAAAGTAAGAGCTTCTTCAGCACGACTTCACAACGCAACTAGAAATCAAGGAATACTGCAGGTTACGTACGAACCATGGAGAGTCAACAATTTGTCTGAGTACTTTGTTCTGAAAGACCTGTAGTTTGTGTCTATAAGTCTTGTACACAGTGGCCCAGATAGGCACTGCATATAGTAGGGTGGGTCTTATTAAGCTGGTATAGATCTTCTTCTTGAGACTGATATTTAATTTAACTTTACTTCTTATTAAAGGGTAAAGACACATTTTTAGCAGCGGTGGCTTTGCGCAAGGCATATTCCGTGTGTTCTTTGAATAACAGCTGTGAGTCGAAGACCACTCCTAGATACTTGGTACTTGAAACAATTGCTAGGGCTTGATCATTAATTTTTATATTTACATTCACAGGAGTGAACTTCCGATGACGTCTGAAAAGGAGAATTTGGCTCTTTGACGGATTTACTTTTAATTTCCATGAATCATAATAGTGTGCTATGATATTTACTGCGCTTTCAAGTTTATCTACAGCGAGCTGAGGTTTTAGCGACTTGGTTAAAATTGCTGTGTCGTCGGCATATTTCACTACTTTTGCATTCAAAGGAACCGGCATATCATTCGTGTAGATATTAAACAGATGCGTCCCAGAACGCTTCCTTGAGGCACTCCGCTTTTAATTCTTTTTCCTGAAGAGAGAGAATCATTAATTTTTACCTGAAAGGTCCTGTTTTTAAGATAGCTTTTCATGAGCTTAATGAAACTGATGGGCAGATGAACAAGGTGCAGCTTGTAGAGGAGACCCTCATGCCACACCTTGTTAAATGCTTTTTCTAGATCTAGAAAGCAGCTGGCGATTGTGTTCGTTTTTGCGAAGGAGTCTGCAATAAATTCTGTAACGTTCAGTAGTTGGTGCACGGTACTATGACCGGCTCTAAAACCAAACTGCTCTTTACATATAATTTTCTTATCCTCTAGATGTTGAGTTAATCTCTTTTGGAGCCCACGCTCAAATACCTCTTCCAAACTGGGGAGAAGGCTGATCGGACGGTAGGAGTTTAAGTCCTTTGGGTTTTTCCCCGGCTTGACAAACGTAATTATCTGCGCGTGCTTCCACTGTTGCGGAAAGTAATTGAGCCTCATACAAGCATTGACTATGTTTGTAATGAGGACTATGTAGGTTCTTGGGAGAGCTTTGAGAACCGTATTGGTGATGCTATCGTAGCCGGGAGCTTTCCTGGACTTTAAGTTGCTAATTATATTACTTATTTCTGTTGGAGAAGTTGGGTTGAAGTGATTATTACAATTTCTGTCAGCTAGGTGGTTAATGACATTATCGACTTCTTCATCTGTTTCATCATTATTAGAGGCATGATTGGTGAAAGTCTTTTCTAGATGCTGCGCAAGGGCTTCAGCCATGTCATGTTCAGAATAAGCAATTCCACTACTGGTGTGGAGAGGACCAATATTTCTGTTATTAGTATTCCTTAAGGAATTTCCAATACGCCAGACTGTATTCGGAGAGAAATCCATGGAGTCTAAGAAATCGTCCCAACAATTTGATCTGTACTCTAGGAGGAGGGTCTTGATGTTCCTTTCATCATTTCGTTTCTGCTAAAAGAATGTATTTGCTTTCTGCTAGTTACTTTTAACTGAAATATTAGAAATACAAACCAAAGACTGAATGCATAAATAAGAGATAATGCTTCTTAAATTCCAGGACGAAAATTATACAATTCAATAATGTAAAAGATTAATGTTAATTCTGTATGAAGAAAAATGGTTAAACTATACAATAAGATAACTGAATCTAGTTATGTGACGGCTAGTAACTTACATTATTGAAATCAAATGTAGTTCTTATGAAACCTGCGAAACAAACAGCAAACATATATTTTTAATAAAAATTTAGTAATATATATGTTTAATACCAATTGTTTTTTATTTGAAGTGAAGTAATTGACAATGTTAAAAGACCATTGCTTAATATTATGGTTTACACTGATTGAAATAATTGTTTAAGTTATGTTAGTTTTTATAATATTAAATCAGTTTTATATCCTTTCCTAATCTGAAAGCGTATGCGTGTGCTTCAGGTAACGAATGTAATCTGTTCCACGACGTTATGCGAATCGTTCGCAATGCAAGAAATAGAATATTTCATTAATTGTATAGTGATTATTCCCTACTGCACGTTATGAGTTTGAATCACAGTGTTAAGAGTAACAGTGCTACTTGATTTTGCCATGACCTTTTTAGAGCTCTGCTTTTGTCTTATGCATGTCACATTCTATCTTGACTATTAAAACTGAACTGCTGTATATTGATGAGTGAATGGAATGCAACAAATAAGGAATTTTGCAACATAATATAAGCCCTTTTTTATCAGCTGAAATAAGTATTCGTCTTCCCGCTACTACGAAATTAACGGGAGGTGGAACTTTTGTTCATTTTTCTGGTCGAAAAGACCAAAAAAGGTGTCCTCAAAAAGGATTTTAACTGATCGCTAACCTGTAATTATTTTTTTAATATGATTTTATTTAGCTCACTCATAGAATTTGCCGCTGCGTGGTCAACAGTTTGTCGTGGATTTTTAAACTACTTCCTGATGAGCTATCGATTGTAGGTTTTGTGCATGCACTATTTGTGGATGATAATGCAGTGTCATGAGGCGTATTTTTCAAAATTCGATTTAATGTATTTTAAATTTAATATTTAAATGATTTTTCACAAATATATTCATTTAACGAAAAAACTAAAAATCTCACAATCCGATGGTACAAATAATGAATTTACAGTTTGCACCATCATTAAGAGCGGCAAAAAATCTTTTAAATGAAACTTGTGTCAAAGTTTTAATGCCATTTAGGACTTTTTGCAGAATTCACAAAAATCGCTCGATTCTTCAGCTATTTGATGGTTATTATTTTAAAATTTCAACATCTAAAAATAAATCGGTTACAAAATTTTGAACTTTTGCAGATTATAAAAAATATTTTTCGCTCTCTTTAAAAGTAAGAATGACGAAAATATGAGTTTCGCGATATTCTAAAATACATTTTTGTAAAAAAAAAACTATGTTGCAGTCTGAACTCTGAAGGGAAAAAGATCGGTCCTTGCCATGGTATCAAACATATTTCAAGGTTATGATGTCATTATGTTATAACTATTCTTCTTGCTTTCATAGAGATTTCTCTAAAATTGATTTTATTTATCTGTTTATTCTAGTCACTGTAAATAGGATATATTCCCTGATTCCCAATCACCTATTTTCGAAATAAATCGGTTCGAAATGGCATGCAAGTTTTTGCTCATCATTTCGCCTCTTAAAATACTAAAGCTATAGCAATGTCTGAGAACCTTTTTCGGCAAATTTTTGGATTTTTTTAACTATTTAACACAGTAGAATTATTGCAGATAAAAGAATGATTATTCATCATTGAAAAATGATTTTTCAGTTGAATAATTTGATTCATAAATTGACTTAAACTTTTAAATTAATTAATGAACTAAAAGACCAAAAATAATTTATCGTATGATTTAATGAAAAGACGATTTTAAATAATTCTTTGTTCAAAAATTATCTACACTTTTATATCACGGTTAATAAAAACCTGCAATGTTCTTTGACAAATGAATATCATTAAATCTTTTAGTTTTGACAATTCAATTCGATTACTAAGTTTTGTTGTTTAGGCGCCTATGCTTTTATAATTCGTGATATAAAAATGTAGAAGAAATTTCTAAAGATGATCATTTAATCTCTTGCTCCCATTAAATTATTTTTTAAGCTCATTATTTTGTGAATTTAAAATAAAAGCTTACTTTATCAAAACTTCTGTTTTTATTAATTTTTTATAATACTATAGATTCATGATGAAATCTGATTCTGTACATATCGATGGTCCACTACATTGAAAAGTATTAGGAGTTTAATCCACTACATTGAAACGTATTAGGTGACAATTGTTTTGAAATATTTTGCACAGTATTTAAGATTTAAAACACGCTAATATTTTTCCAAACTAAAACATTTATTCGCATGAAAATTATCAAGCTATTTTAGTTTACTATTGTACATATTTTGTTAATAAATCGTACTTAAAATGACGCGCACGCATTTCTTAGTTTGCATTACTTCCCTTCCTTTTATATTTCATGTTTTTAACATTTTGGGGCTTGAGAAGAAAAGTGTTCTTTTATCTTTTCAAGATAAATGCAGATCCAATTGAAAGATAAATACGATAATGCAAAGTTAAAATTAGCGATAGAAGAGCAAATAGTGTTAATTTGGATAGCTTTTGAATAAAATTTTATTATGGGAGGAATGCAGCTATTTTGTATCGAACCCAAGTGGTTGAATAAAGCGAAAACGAACGTAGCGCTATCTGTCGAGGAAACTAATAATAGATGAAAAACTAGGATATTAGAATTCTGAAAATGTTAAGAAGAACTGGATTGCAATTGATGCCATTAACTAACGAAAATAAATTTTTGTGAATGGGAAAAGCTTCGAAGGAATCAAATTCTGCAACTGAAGAAGCTTTACAGATAATTTCAAAACTGCGGTAAAGTGTCCAACTATGATCAACCAACTATTAACTATGCATACATTTTCCCCTTTCGAACATAAGATTTGTGTTCCTTGAAGCGAAATTTTAACTTTCTTTTTGTTTGGTCGATACATCTCAAATGTCACTGACAACATATAGGGTAAAGAAATCTTCAAGAGTTCGGAAGTCGAAGCTAAAATCTTTAAGAAGCGAATAATAAATTTACTTAAATGTTAGAAAATGAAAAGTCTGCACTATTTCCTGACTCATAGAATTATGAAAAGGAAGGATGTCAATATTATTAATATTAATTGTAACAGAAGAATCTCTTCTTGGATTGCAAGACATAAATATTAAAAAAAAAATTCACCATGAGAGAACACCCTCTGTTAATGGCAACCAATTTCAAATACCTGAGTTTATAAGAAAGCAGATTGTGAAGAACAAACTTTAATAGCCTGAATCAATAGCCACTTCTAAGAGTAAAAGAGGCCATTTTTTATTTAGTAGGTTGACATGATTTAGCATGGGAAGGCAAAAATGAGAAAAAACTTGCGATAAACTCTAGCGTTGAAATCAATTTCACTACGCATAATTAAAGTGTCAAGAAAGGGAAGGAAATTATTGTTGTGTAATTATTAATTCCTTAAGTAAAGTAAAGGAAGTATTATAATCATGAAAAATTCCGAGTACCATATTTCAACGAAAATATCCATTTTGACGGCTATTAAATACAATTTAACGATGTTTTCTCGTGACATCTGTACGTAAGGACAGAATAAAGAATTTTTTCCCAAAACGAATTATAAAACTGATTAAAAATGGATTCAGAAGAGATTTTTTTCGGGGCGTCTAAACGTATGTACGTGTGTACGTATGTATGTATGTATCTCGAATAATTAAAAAACGAGTAGTCTCAGAACGTTGAAATTTTGTGTATAGGACTTCTATAACATGTAATTGTGCACCTCCCTTTTTGGTTGCAATCGGCCTCACTATATATATGTATGTATGTATATATAACTGAGTGAAGATTTTTATCTTTTCTAATTTTCTTTACGTTTGGCCAGTATTTAGTAAAGTTTTGATTAAACCATTTGAAATCCAATTTTAAAACATTTAGAATATTGCAATAAATTTCTTTCTTTAAATATAGCATTTATTTTTTATTCAAAATCTAAATTAAAATTAAATTTTATTTCAAAATAATTTTATTCGTACTTTTTTTCAAAAACATTTTTAATTTTTAAATCCTTAATATTTTACATTCCTTAATAGTTTGCAGCATTTTTTCACATAACGTTACAGTTTGCATTTTACATTTTTTTACCCATTTTTACAACAGAACACACATTTTATATTACTTAAAAGTTTACAGAATAGTTATTTTTTTAAAATTGATCACAGATATGCTTTACACTCAACCTTACATTAGCCCGGGAATCCTTTAACCGTGGCTGAAGGTACCTAAGAAGCTTCTCCTAGTTTTTGCCTGAAAATGTTTACCTGAAGAAGAAGGACCTGTGTCTTCGGAACTACTAGAGTTTTATTCAAAATGTATGCCAAACTGTTAATTAAGTTTAGAAATACAGATGTATATACAATTTCAGTTGAATGCTCTGCATATACTCATAGGTTTAGACATAGGTATCTGTCAATATATTTAATTTTCTGATTTATGATACTATAAATAGATTTTTTTAAAGTTAATACCACTTTACCTCTTTTACCTCATCCATAAGCTGTTTAACAGTGTATCTCTTATTAAGATTACTCATATTCCGTCTTTCTTCGGGTGCTAAAGAAAACTGCAGGGAAAACACGATAAATTAAAAAACTCATAACACATTAGTTACAAAAGTACAAAATTTCAATTGTTGATTGAAAGAAAGTCCTAGGATTAAATACGCATTCAGATATATTTATGATTCCTAACATTTTTTTTTTCAATCAGAATATATATTATTTAATAAAAGGAGGACATATTTCAATGAGCATCCCTGAGTACTAGAATTAGTCTCCTTTCTCTGTATTAGCTTTCTGTTAAGAAATCAGTTTCCGACCGAAAAGATACACAACAAGAAGCTAGATAACATGAAAGGTCTGCAATAAAATGCGGCCAGCAGCAATTACTACCACTAAGAATATCTGCTAGATTTCGCTTCGATTAAACTGATGTGGGGAAATAACCGAATCCACCAGTCACAATCTTTGCAAAGTTTCGTGGACTCTGAGGTGAGTTACATACATTTTACATTATACTTTAATAACTGAAACAAAGATATATTAATAAATATAAGGTGGGCGATTACAGCCATAATGCTTTTAGTTTAGTTATTTGTTCAAAAAATAAATTTGTAAATATAGTAGAAATCTCTTTCAAAAAAAAAAAAAAAAAAAAAAAAAAGAGGCGAAGGGAAAGAATTTTTTCGTTTATTCATCGTTTAAAAATAAATACAGCAGATCGCATTTAAAAAAGTTTTGCAAAGAACCTAGATAAAAATAATTTTCAAATGACGACCTGTTTCTTCAAAATTACAAGAAATCAAAAAATATATCATCACACTTATGATTTTTCTTATTATTTTAAAATTGAATACATTTATTTTTATTTATGAATCAAATTTAAATATTTTATATTAAGCACGTTAAAATAGTACATTAATACATTACGTATCAGTACGTTCAGTTAAATTAGTACTTTGAAACTTTGCTTTATATAACTCAGTGCATAAGCATAGGACTTTGAGGAAATGTTTTCCTACTGAAAGATCCCAGCAGTGGCCGAATGGTTAGTACTGCTGAATACTGGTAGTTTAACTCAATTTCAAATCTCGACAAACATGAGGCTTTATAGTTGGTTTCCACTTCCCTGTCCCTGCTTTCTCTTGTGCAATACGAATACGAGCCAGTTTTTCCGAAAACGTCCTCTACAAAGGTATTCTTGCCGCTAGGCAGAAAGCTTAACTTAATTTACTGCTAAAACGGTGGTTTTCTTATATACAAATTCAAAGCTATTTATAAATAATGCTATCGTAAAAACAATATTATAGGCTAAATAATTTTTAAGTATTATTTTCATTGTATTTCATCTTAGCATATGTTTCAATTCAGAGTTTTCTAGTAATTCTCAGACTCTCTCTTTGCTGTAGGCTAATCAAAGCGAATGTCATAGTTCTCCGTTTCATGCTTGACTTGGTTATCCTTCGCCTGATAGAAAATATAATCTTCAGTTCCGCCCATAGAAAGTTTTACTGTATACGTGCCCACTGATTCTTGATTTTACGTCAAATAATTTTTACAAAAAACTTACGTTAGAGCCGTTTTAGGGTTATGAAATAAATCTGAAGACTATTTTTACTTACATACAGTAGGTTACCGGAATATGAAGATTTTGAAATTAAAATCTGTATTATGAAATGCAATACCAATGCTTCTTCATTTTATGAAGTAATACGAAATATTTAATATTTAAATTTGGTACCGCGCGTGAAGAAATGTAAATTCTACTTTGTGAAGAGAGTTTAAAAACCGAGGTTCAGAAGGAAAGTTAGAGAGAGTTAGTCTTTTGCCATCACCTCCGTTGCGTGAGCTTGTACTTCCGGAGTTATTGCAGGTTTACGTGGCTTAACCAAAGAATATGTATTGTTAAGAAGGAAAACTCCGCAGCAGCAGGAGTGCCTCCCTCTGAACGAAAAGAAAAACAGTTGCGAATACGTAAAGTATCAGTCGCCCAAAAGCGCCAAAGCGTCGAAGATGATGTCGAGGATCGGCGGTCACGTTTATCAAGAGTTTAAAGCTGGCTGTGTGACTCCATTTTCCATATTGACGGAATATATATGCCTGATATAAAATCAGACATCAAACTGCAATATGGATCAGAGCTAAAGAAAAAGAAGGGCTGGGTCATTCCTTTGAGAAGAACGATGCCGACACGAACCCCTCTTGGGGAGCATACCGGGTGTTATGCGACGTCACTGGGTTCGTCCCGTAGTCGACTGACCAGAGCATCAGTGCGAAAGATTGAATCTTTAATTCTTGGATTCTCTTTCTTTAGCCCTGTTAGTTTCAGACAAAGAGAGAGAAAGAGTTTTTTTTTTTTTTCCCACTTGATTGAAAGTTATAACTGATGATACTGTTAAAGGGATTTTGTATTTAGAAAGTTCTTGTAATGAGAAATCATTGAAAAAATGGTATCGTGTGCCGTTGCTACCTGTAGCAATACGCATCATAATACGAAAGAAACTAGCGTGGTATTTCATAGATTTCCGTACAAAAATATTCAGTTAACGAAAGAATGGTTGCATAGGTGTCGAAGAGCGGATATTGTTAACACAAAGAGTGCTCGAATATGCAGCAATCACTTCACTGAATCTGATTATGAGGATGATATGAAAAATAGGTTGCTAGGATTACCGACAAAAAAGATACTTACGACAAAAAAGTCAACTGCTATTCCAACTGCTTGTATTCCTGACTTGGTTATTTATCAGAATACACCAAGGCAGCAAAGGCACCAAAAAAGAAAAAAATTACAAAGTGCATTTGAAAGAATTCAGAATTTAAGTCCTAAAAAGGCATGTCTGGAACTTCAAAACGATAACAATAATAGCTATGAGGAGCTCACTGAAAATAATATTACTCAGCAATGTTGTAACTGTTCCAACCTCCAGAAAAATGTGAATGATTTAATCACAAAATTATCAGCTCTTGAGAATAAGGTTTCTGTTTTACAGACTGAGAGAAAGCAGCATTTAAAAACTATCTCTCAGCAAAGAAAAAGATTTAAAAGGAATAGAAAACTAATATTAGAAGAAGTTCAGAAACTGAGGAAAGACATTAAAAAAGTGAATCAAGAAAATGAAAAACTAAGAAAAATGAAAACGTATATTCAAAACATATTTACCGAAACTCAAATAAATGCATTAATGAAAAAAAAGCGAATTAAATGGTCTCCAGACGACATTTCAAAAAGCATAGTAATCAGATCGTTATCCGTAAAGTCATACGGAAAGAAAAAAATGGGTATTCCGCTTCCAAGTGCAAGTACACTGAAAAGATGGTGCTCAAGATTCAGTTGCATTCCTGGCATTTTAAATGATGTACTGTTATTGATAAAAAAAAACTTGCCAAAATGCAACTGACGAAGAAAGATTATGCGTATTAAGTTTCGATGAAAT
The DNA here is from genome assembly GCF_044657685.1 of Stegodyphus dumicola. Classification (NCBI taxonomy): domain Eukaryota; kingdom Metazoa; phylum Arthropoda; class Arachnida; order Araneae; family Eresidae; genus Stegodyphus; species Stegodyphus dumicola. Next base: position 79,680,320 of record NC_140768.1, on the reverse strand, counting down.
TCATATAGATTCAAGACTCTGTTATGATTCAAAATTAGATCAGATATTAGGTCCTTTTAAAAAGACTCAATTTGTATTGGTTCGAGGACTCATTTCGCAATGGAAACAGCCCATTTATTTTGATTTTGATCGTCAAATGAAGGAAAATCTTCTGTCTTCCATTTTGTTTGCACTTGAATCGTCTGGGCTTCGAGTCAAAGCAATTGTATCTGACATGGGAGGTAGTCAGACCCTTTGGAAAGAATTACAAATTTCAACAGATAAATCTTTCTTTTACAGTCCCAATTATGCATTTGACTGGTAATGCTGCAAAAAGTAATTTTTCTTCAATGATTGATGATTTTTTTGACATTATGAATAGTAGTGTACCATTATCCCCTAGCAATAAGCCTTTAAAAGCTGCTTTCGGCCTAGAAAGCTATTATGAAGTACAAAAAGAAAAATTAAATGAGATTAAGCAAATGATTTTTTATCTCAGAGTATGCGGAAAGAAGACAATGCTACCTTTCCAGAAAGGTATTATCATATCGATAAATTCGCTTTTCGGTTTATTTGACGACGTAAAATCTATAAATGTGAAATATATTTTAACATCAAGACTGACTCAAGATGTATTAGAAAGCTTGTTCAGCCAGATTCGGGGTCTAGGGCGTTTTAATGACCATCCATCTCCATCAGACGTAATAATTCGCCTGAAAAAATTGCTATTGGCAAACAAATTGCCGTTAAAGATAAATGCTAATGACTGTGAAGATGTGAAGAAAGTTGAAGCATGTTTGACAAAAGAGCTGTTAGAAACAGCTTTTTCTTCAAATGAAAAGCACAAATGTTTGAGTCTTCCTTATACGAAGATGATTTAGTTAATTACGAAGACATCTATGATGAATGTACGTCACTTCCTTGGGAAACCGAAATTTATGATTCAACGAAAGATATATCTGCATATGAACAAGAATCGTTCGCTTATGTGGCAGGTTATATTGCATATCGTGTGAAAGATAAAGATCCTACTTTGGGGGAAATATCAAAAAAATTCGTAGATATTCCTAACAACTCAAATTGGATATTTTTATTATCCAAAGGAGGATTAACTGTACCATCACCAGTTTGGATGGAAACGATGATGAAAATGGAAAATGTTTTCCGTTCTTTTCATGGCATGTTCTTTTCGAAAAGGTAGAGGTGTAATTCAGAATCTCATTTCTGAACTTAAGAAACGTTTTCCCTCCGTTAATAAGAGTGCAATTCGTTTATTTTGCCGTTTATGAACATTTATAAGGGTTTGGCACTTGAATAGGAATGCAACCCTTGTATCGGCAAGAAAAGCTGACCAGAAAGCAAATAAATGGATGAAGAGTAATAGAGGATTATCGAACCAAACTATATAGGAAAAAAAATCATGTAAGTTGATTCATATTATTCCTACCAAAAATAATAATTTGAATCATTACTTTGTTTATTAGTCACTTAATTTGTGACCTAATTTATGCACGTTTCAGTTAATTATTTGGACTACTATATAAAATATTATACATTATTATATACTAATTTAGACTGCTAAATTTTACTATATAAAATAAACCATGAAATTCTGCATAAACATAAATTAGTATCAGAGCATATACTTTTAAAATGTAAGAATACATGCTATTATTCCAAAATATATAAATACTATTTTTAAATATTTTCATTATTTTTTGAGTAATTGACGTTAAATAATAATACTGATATTGATATTCCATAATAATGCTTTCATAATAGACATTGCAAAAGCTTACAAAATTCTACTACTCATTATCAACACTAATTGAGAAGCAAAAATGGAAGAAGTGAAATTTGTTTCGTTTTAATGTGTTATGAAATCTATTATTAGCATTAACTAATTTTTAATTAGATAGATGTGTAGTGTCTTTAGCATGTTTTCTCAGTTATAAGTTATATTTCTATAACTTATATTTTAACGCAAAAAGAATTCTTCGTAAATGTAGAAATTTACGTATGTTATCGGTGGGTTATTATTTACATATATTTAAAAAGATGATTATGAAAAAGAATTACTACATTTAGGGTACATTCGACCTAAAAAATTAGTTATGTTTACGCATATGTGTAATTAAAAAATAGTTATGTTTATGCATGTTTTACTTACGTTTTACGCACATTAGAGTTTAATTTGGTATGACGTAAATACATTTCTAGTTCATATATAGATGCATGTATATTGCAATTTCATGCTGCCTTTTCATGGTCACTTCAAGGAAAATATTATGATTTAAGTAATTCTACGTCGATTAATTTCGTTCTCAATGAAAGAGATTTGGTCTCTGCTGAGCTGAGACGCTTTTGGGAATTGGAGAGTTTGGGCATTAGAAGTGACGAAACAGATTTTTCCGGTGTCGGAGAAAGGGAAATTCTGAAGGAGTTTAACGAATCAATTCAGTTTATAAATGGAAGGTACTGTGTGAAGTTAACGTGGATAGCACGTATACGGGACAAATTGGAAAGTAATAGGGAGGTCACATTGAAACGTTTTAATAGTTTAGTTCAGAGGTTCAAGAGAGATCTGTCGTTGTATAAGCAATATCGGGAGGTTGTTGATAGTTATCTTAAAGAAGGAATAGTTGAAACATCTTCTGATTTGTTAGGGGATGAATTATCATTTTACTTAACCCACCACGCTGTTATTCGAGAAGACAAAGTCAGCAGCCGTCTGCGAATTGTATTTGATGGTGCAGCTCATGGAGAAGAAGAACTTTCACTAAATGACTGTCTCCCACACTGGTGCTAACTTGTATCCTAATTTATCTATTAAAATTTAGGCAAAATTCTATAGCCTATACATCGGACATACAGAAAGCCTTCCTGCAAATTCAAATCGACCCAGAAGATCGTCGGTATACTAAATTTTTCTGGATTAATGATCTAAGTTCAAGCAAATTTTTTGTGCTGAATTTTATTCGTATTTTGTTTGGACTTAAATCAAGTCCTTACCTACTGACAGCTACACTGAAATTTCATTTTGAAAATTATCGAAATTTGTATCCAGAAACCTGTGAATTGCTACTAAATTCCTTCTGGGTTGACAATTTTGTTGTTGGAGCTGACGAAGTAGAGACATTTCTGAAAACCAGCATCGAAAGCACTGAAATTCTTAAGAATGCTGGAATTATGCTAAGGAAATGGCAGACTAATTCCACCGAACTTCGCAACCTATGGAAGAGAGATGGTATAGAAACTATTGATACCGAAGAAGCCCTCACTGGATATAATACGCCGTCGAAAGTTCTAAGAATGGCCTGGAATAGAGAAAGGACTTGATGTTTTTCAACATAAAAGATTTATAACAGATCCAGTACAAAGCACTTCGTCTTGCAAATACGACCCAATTATTGGATTCATCGGACCTTTCATAGTTCGGCTTAAGCTATTACTTCAAGAGCTGTGTTCAGCTGTCGTGGACTGGGATGATGAATTCCCCTCTTCACTGGACTACGAGTGGTAGTTGTAGTGCAGAGAAGTTGAACATTTGAATAACGTCACAGTTCCTAGATATTATCTTTCTGAATTCAAGTTATGTGATTTTGTTTCATTTGATGTTCATTCTTTTTCAGATGCATCTATGGTGGCATACGGGACAGTGCTATATTTGAGAGCACTCACTAGAGACAATAGAGTTATTACTAGTTTTGTATGCTCTAAGAATAGAGTCGCCCCTCTCAAATCTATCATACTCACACGTTTGGAATTGCTAGCATGTTTATTATCTTTTAGGCTTGTTAAACAAGTAAGTAAATGCTTGAAATTTGATGTAAACTGTTACTTCTGGACTGACTCCAAAATATGTTTTGGGTAAGGGGTAAGGCCTGTAAATGCAAACCCTTTGTGAAGAACAGAGTAGAAGAAATTCAAAATTTGACTGATCCTAACAAATGGTATCATTGTCCTAGGCCTGTAAATACAAACCCTTTGTGAAGAACAGAGTAGAAGAAATTCAAAATTTGACCAATCCTAACAAATGGTATCATTATCCTGGAAAAAAAAATAGCTGCGAATATCCTTTTCAAGGGTATTTCAGCATCGAATTTAGCTAGAGATCCTTTGTAGTGGCATGGATCACCTTGGTTGAGTCAACCTTATGAATTTTGGCCTGATAAGATTAAAATTGATAATCTCCCTGAGGATTTAGAATTGAGAAAGGGATTTGAAACTATAACACAAAATAAATGCGCAGTGGAGAATTCTCAATTTATTTTCGATTTGAATAGCTATAGTAACCTAACTAAGGTACTGAAAATTACGGTATTAATTAAAAGATTCTTTTGTAAACTTAGAAAAGAACAGGTATAAATGGGACCTTACACTGCAGTTGAACTCTTGAAGGCAGAACAGGACTGGATACAGTATGAACAAGGACTTGTGCACTCTTCTGAATTAGAATGCCTTAAATGTGGTACCCAGATTTCTAAGCAATCGTCTCTTTATAAACTAGCCGCATTTTTAGATGAAAACGTTATTTTGCGCGTAAGGAAGTAGGCTTGAGCAAAGCGGTTTTGCCACTGATAAAATCCATCCAGTTATACGTATTACCAAAACAGTCTAAATTCACTAAGTTATTAATTTTAAGGGAACGTAACAAAATTTACCATGGTGGAGTATCTGCGACTCTTGCTAAAATTAGAAATAGGTTTTGGATTCCAAAAGGTAGACAAGTTGTAAAGAAGGTTTTAAAAAATTGTCTCATTTGCAGCAGATATTCTGTAAAATCTGCTAAACAGATAACAGCTCAGTTGCCAAAGGATCGAGTATTGGAAAATCCTCCATTTACTGTATCTGGAGTTGATTTTACAGGTCCAGTCTTTCTTCGTTCCAGAAAGGACACTCAACAAAGATCATGCATAGCATTATTCACGTGTGGAGTTACTAGAGCATTTCATATCGAATTAATTACTGATATGTCGACGAAAAATTTTAAGACGTTTTTTGGCAAGAAAGGGGAATTGTAATGTCATCTTTTCTGATAATGCTAAGAGTTTTAAGATCACAAACAGCATTTTGAAAGGTTTCGGCCAAATTTTGGTTAAAAATTAGTTGCTGGCAGTTTATTGTCCCTCATTCCCCATGGTGGGGTGTGTTCTATGAGAGATTCATGAGATGCATTAAGGACCCTTTAAGGAAAGTCCTTGGAAAGGCTTGTCTTAGCTTCGAAGAAATGACGACCATTCTAGCGAAAATCGAATTGGTATTAAATCGTAGACCCCTTACTTACGTAAGCAATGAATTAAATGAACCCAAATCTCTTACTCCGGTCCATTTGTTTTTTCCAGGTCAAGAGAATGTTAGCTATCCTGTACATTTTGTTGAAATTTTCGGCAGTCAACTTTCTACAAAGGAAACTTTGACTCGTCAAAAATCATATCAGACTAAACTTTTACGTCAAATATGGATGAAATGGAAAGATACTTATTTGATGCAATTGAGAAATGCACATAATTTTGTAAATCCATCACTAGGAAAGGATCTTAAAAGAGCAGATGTAGTTTTGCTTGAGGGGGCCGATAAATCAAAATTTCTCTGGCCACTGGGTATTGTCGAAGAGGTTTTGCTGGGCGTGACAGACACGTACGTTCATGTGTTATTCGAACTAACAAGAGACAATATAAAACACCAATCCAGTTAATTTATCCACTTGAAATAACCTGATATTTCTCCTTTAATACTGTCTTATGCATAATAAATGTCATTAAGTACAGTGTATGCTCATGTAATATTATTTGTATTATGTTAATTATATTTGTGTTATACTTATTAATTTGTATTGTATTTGATCTCTTCTTAATTCTTAGTGTACTTTTAACAGACTTTTAACAGAACTTTTAACAGACTTTTAACTGGTACTTTTAACAGAGTACAGGTGGGGTGTGTTTAATAATTTTGTATTTGCTCTGCGACGCTAACACATCATCTGTGAAAATAGTCTGCGCAGTCGCAAAGTGTTACCATGGTTACCAGATTTTTCTTTACCGTTGTTGTTGTTAAAAGTAAATAGAAAATGGTTGTTCTAAAGATTGAAGTGTTTAATTGCTTTTTCGGACTACATTTTTAGATATGGATAAGTAATGTCATTTCTTCTTTGTTTGGATTATTATATTTCGGGGGCTTGTATGCTTGCAAGTCAGTATCCATCGGGATAGTATCTGATTTTTATGCGAAATGCTGGTTTGCGTTGATACCATTGCTGTATAACATTGATAAACTTATAAGGTATTTCTCCCTCCTTCTTAGCATGCCATCGTGGTGTAATAATCAGCCCATTCGGCGCGTATGCGAGAAGTCCGTGGCTCGAGTCCCGGCGAGGGCATTGCTCATTTTTCATGACTCCTGCTTCAAAAATCTTAATGTCTCTACAAGCTAACTGTTATTTACCTAATTAACTTATACGGATTTTTCTCAAGTGTTCAAATAACGTGACTGTATGCATTCGAAGGGAAACTACTACACTATTAAGATGTGGGAGGAAGCAGGGGTTAAGGGAGAAGTTCTCGTTACACTTGCAAAATATTTCGTCAACTGATGCAGTATACTGGACAGCATGTATTGCTTTCATATGAGCAGCAGAAAGACAGAGTACGTGACAACGCGCAAATCATTTTATTTTCGATTTCTAAATTGATGAGTAAAGACAAAGCTGTAGCATTAATAAGGATATTAAACATAAAGTAGTAAAGACTTTAAATTCTTTAATATGGATTATGAATGATTAAAAGATAGTTATGCGTTTTTCATAATTTTCAACTTTATGGGCATGCGCATGAGACTATATATGTCTTAGTATGTCTGTTGAAAATAAGAAATGACAGGAAACATATGCAGTGACGGATGTGCGTTTTGTGGTTTCCTTAGGACCTTGTATATTATTCTCCAAAAAAATGTGAGCCAATATTTAGTGAAAACGGAAACCTCGTTACTGGTGGGTAGCATCATTTTATATATAGGATCTAATGAATCCAAAATTACATTCTACTTGCGCTAAAAGCTGTAACACAATTTAAATATAAATGATATATCAAAGTACAAAAGAAAGGCTTTATCTTACGGAGAATTACTCAAGTCTTTAAAGAAGAATGTTCTGCAGCACGCATTTTTAACAGCCTAAATATTATTTTAATGTATTAATATATTTCCTGAATGAATTTTCATTGCTGAACATAATCATTGCAGGTAGTAAATAAAATATTTGTCTATTTTTATCGTTATCACTGCCAAATGTAATTATTTAAATTTTGAGTGAATGGCTAATTTGAATCCGAATCCATCATTTTACATGTACTCACAGTTTCATTATTTGATGAATATTGGAAGAATATATACTCCGTACATGAAGAAACTTTAGTTAAACATCTGTAGAATTCCTACTGATATGAAGCAGTTTTAAGATCTCCACATACTATATGGAATAAATAAAAAATTTTATTTTTATAAAAATTATATTAAATAGATTGATCATGTGACATACAATAAATATGTAAATAGAACACACTAACCGACTTGAAAAATAAGTTGATGAAGAGTAATAGAAAGAATTTTCGTACTTACATTGACGAGCATACCTTCAAAGCGAAAAACCTTTTCCATTTCTGCCTGAATGGTAACATCTTTCCCAGACCAGGAACCATAAATATTCAGTGCCAATTTACGAGCGGCATTGTGCATATCAAGAAGGTAAGGTATAAATACCAAGCCATACAAGTTAGTTAAATATAAATCTTCTTTATTCAACAAAGTTTTTCGGTCTGTTCCAAATGATGGTTGATCCAACTTGAGAAATAATGAAAACAAAATGATTCAGTTTAAAGAAAATAATTTCAGAACCATTTGTCTTTATTAGAAATATGAAATTAACTATTTAAAATTAAACGTCTTCATATGATCCCTTTATTGGGTTACTCAGGAAAAGCAAATTATATGAATCTTTGAGAAAATAATTAGGGCAATCAACTTTTAGTTTATTAACAAACATGGAAAACAAAATACCTCAGAAAATTGAAATATATTAAAATATATCTTCAGAAAATCACCAGATATAACAGCTAACATTAACTATATTAAAAATCAAGTGTCATAATAAGACTACTAAAACATTAATAATTGTTTTCCATTAATATATTTAATACGGAATTTTTAAAAGTAATGCTTATCAATAAAAAGAGGAAAAATTAACGCACTGTCAATTTAGATAAGTAGTCATCAAATCAATATTAATTCATTTTATATTACAGGTACTTAATTACGTTAACAATTATTAGGGGACGTTACTCCAGTTTTTATTCAGAATAATTTGTCGAAGTCTGGAACCCATTTAAAATTTAATGAGCGCTTTTTAATCTATATTTAACAGCTAAAATGTTATTTAATATCTTTATTTTCATGCAGTTTTTCTATTTTTGACTTTATCAAAATGATGTGATTAAAAATACACTGAATGTTAGCATTTTAACGAAATTTTAGATACACATTAAAATAGTAAATTGAAAGCATTTTCATCAATGGAATTATTACATTCCCTTATTTAACACCACATTTAACAGTAGCATGAATATTATTGCATTTTATTAAATGTAAGCGTTCTCACTGGGATTCACTTTCAGTAAATAATGTAGAAAAATGTAGGAAAGCTTTCCAAATTCTCAATCATTTCTTGCAGAAAAAACTTTTTTCTCTTAAATCTTGCACAGTTTCTTTTGCATAGCTTTTGCTCTTTCTTTTGCATAGCAATTCATTTTCAACTTTAGCTCTTCCTTTCGCATAGCAATTCATTTTCAACTGGATAACCTAAACAAGGATATAGATTCAACTGATCATGAAACACTACAAAGAAGATAATAATTTTTGTAGAAGGAATAAGAAGATTGCCACTACGATTTTTTAGAAGTAATATCGTGCCAGACAATAATTTTGTTGGAGATCATTTTTCTGCTTGAAATCTGAGATTCATGATTTTCTCTTTACGAGAAATCGATTGCAAAAACAATATAATAACGGCTATAAATCATTATAATTAGGGTCAGTCCCAGTCACCCTAAGTCAAAGATCTTACCGCCTATCGAATAATTAGATCTTTTCGAATTCTAATTCATCTAGGTCATATTAAGTAAATAATTAAGTAAAAAATAAGTAAATAAAGAGTTCAGAAAATGCAAGAAAAGTTATAATAAATTTTAGAGAATCTTAAGACATGAGTTATTAAATTACGTTCAAAGATTTTAAATATATATATATATATATATATACACTTTTATAGTTAAGAACGAGAAGTAAAGGAAGCATAGGCGTTCAAGTTATTCGAAGATACGTAGCAGAAGATGCCAGAAGCATCTGATCGAGCTGATGATGTAATCTGAAAACATGGCCATCATGACGCAATACAAGGAATAAAGTGAAAGGTATAAGCGAATTTATGGTGGGTTATAATTAAGAACTAGATACGTAAGATAATTAACAATAGAGGAGACATAAAATGCGAGAAAAACAAACATAATTATAATACAAGTTTAGGATATAGTATTTATATGTATCTCCTTCAATCAGTTTGATCATTCAAAATATCCATGGGGTTTTAATGTAGTTAGGGTCATTAAAATCGTTATTATATACAGCACTAGCAAAATTATCAATTGTTTCTTTATTTTCATAGAATTTTACAGCCACACGGCAAATAGTGAGACCTGAGCTATTCAATTTGCAGCTCCTCATGAATCCTGTTGTTTCTCACATACCAAGGTGAGTTTTCTATCTGTCTTAACACACAATGTCGAGCTGTTTGTAATCTTTCACGATTCGAGCGACATTAATACGTCCAAACTGGGCAGGCATAACATAACATGGACTCGAAACTTTTGGATAAGAGATGTAATTTGTGGGGGCTAATATACTAGTCTATAGAGTAATATCTGATAGAGGAAGAACTACAAAAATACACTAGAATACTAATAGAATAGTATTTGAAAACACTAGACGAAGCTACTATTAGAATAAATTCTCAGCTCATTCCGATGCTGCAACCATGAGAGGTCGATGGGATAAGACTACTAAGTACTAAAAGTCTGACTTGATTTTGTATGCTGATGATTCCACTAGCTGCATTTTTTTTCTGACGTATAACATGTGTAAAAAGTCAGTGCTTCTTCGAAACTCCTCGTATTCGGGAGGTCTGGAGTTCAAATTCCGGCAAGGGCATTGTGGATTTCTTCAGTTTCCTGACATCGAAAAACTTCTAACCACTCTATAGAATAATTACAAATTAAAATAATTTTGGGGGTAGAGAACATGCAGAACTCAGTACCAAGACTATCTTCCACGGTAACAATATCAGCTGTTAGGGATGGAGAGGAACAGACTTTCATTTATAGCATAGTATATTGCAATCTTAAAATATTTCACTCTGCGAGTCGGCAGGAAAAAAGTTAAAGCCTGCAAAAATAAAGTAGTGTATCACTGTATTTCACGTGTCGTTTAAATATTCTACCATAATTTACAACTTAGCTTAGGAAGACTTTAAATCAAATTAAAAAGAACTATACGTCAACAGAAATGGTTTAACACAGTATCTTGCAGTCTATGTTCAACTTTATCGAACTAAGGCTCTAACAAGTGGCCGAGCAATGAAATTCTACTGAATACTAGTATTAACCCTAGGTTCGAACCCAGTTGAACAGGCTGGTTGTATGGTTGGTTTCGTGGTTTCCCTATGTGTACAGTAAATATGAAGCAGTTTCCGTTATAAGCCTCTACAAAGACATCCTTCCTCTTCGGCAGATAGCCCTCGTGTGCTTTGCCATATTCAAATAAACAAGCCAAACAAACGAACCTTCTACAGCGCAAACTATCTAAAGATTTATTAGTAACAGCATCAGAATTCAGAGATAAAAATAATGGAGTAAATATCCTATTTTGTTCCTAAACACATTTCTACTAAATTATTTCAGTTTCATTATTTTTGTATATATTAAACTTATATATATTTACCTCTAAGATGTGAGCCGAGTTGTTCCAAGGATCTTCAATTACAGATAGCCCCATAAGGATGTTGTGATTAAAGCCCATTTGTCTGATCTTACTGATTGTATTAATCCAATCGAAGGTGGTTTCATTCCATATTTCATTTTGGAGCACTGGCCAACCACCGAGATACTCCAGAACCTTCAACAGAGGCTCGCTGCTCAACTTTTCAATGGTTTCTGTTAAAGGAAATATGTTAAACAAGAACATACAGAATGTTAAATAAGAACATATCGGAAGAAAAGATTTCATCATTTTATAAAATGATTGAACTTCTATTAGTTGAAAATATTTTCCATGTATATGCATTGTTTTTCTTTCCCTATGCAGGACAAATTACGGTGATTTAATAAATTGTAGACATTAGGCTATTTCGAAGGATAAGAGATGAAAAATGAGCAACGCCTTCGCCAGGAATCAAACCACGGACCTCTGGAATACGCGCCCAGTGTGCTGACCACAACACCACGAAGGCACGCTAAGAAGGCGGAAGAAATACCTTACGTACTCCCCTTTTAAAGGGCGACTGGGATTTTTAGTGTACCAAATCGCCAAATTTTTAATGTATCCAATCGGGGAGAATCATCATCCACCACCCTTTTTAGTTCGGGCGCCACTATAGAGATATTAGGTAACTTAGAAGGATAAGAGATGAAAAATCAGCAATGCCTTCGCCGGGAATCGAACCAAAGACCTTTTCGAATACACGCCCAGTGTGTCTGCACGCTACACCACGAAGGCACGCTAAGAAGGCGGGAGAAATACTTATAAAATGAAAAATATATTTTAGAGTTTTAGAAAGAGAACATTATCAATAAAAATTTTAGTTATAGAGAGTTATAAATTTGTCTTTATTATCAATTGTTTTAATAAAGTATTCCTGGAACTGTAACAAACGATTTATGTTCTTAAATATGATATTTTAACTGCATAAACTTCTCTGGGTAATTTCATGCGCGAAATTCATATCAGTAAAAAAATAGGAAGGTGGGAAACAAGCATAGAATTGCTAACGCTACCCATATGTGGTCGCAGGGCACAGGAATCGGATTCCTGGGCCGAGGCCCTATCCCTGAATAACACTTAAACTGTCCATATCAGTTAAGTAGCATCTGCTGTAGAGCATAGCAATATTCTGTAGGTACCAAACGATAGCAATAATGTTTGTAGATCGAAAGCAATATTGATTTTCGATGAAATTCAAGAGGTCAATGGTGAAGCTAAAGTTCAGCTACGATGCACAGAGTTTGGAGACAATGCGATCATATGCTTTTTCGTAATGTTAGAGGGACAAGCGTTTTTTTTTTTTTTTTTTTTTTTTTTTTTTTTTTTTTTTTTACCATGTTTCTGTATATTTCTTTCCTGAAGTTAGCAAAAATTCGTTGAGCTGTTCAAGCCTGGCATAAGAAATAGATTTATTTGTATGCTGTTATTTCGGCGAAAGTCGGGTAGGGGTCACGTACATATGCAATAATAATTATTTTCTTTATATGTATAATAAAAAGAAATATATATATAATGCAAAATAAATTTAAGTAAATAATACATTTGAAATCCATTCCACACTGGTGAAATAAATTAAGAGAATTTGCATATTTGATCTACAATCTCTAGAACTACTGGACAGATTTTAATAAATTTGGTGTGAACATAGGTTGATATAATACAAACAAAATAAACATTCAGCAGTTATAATAGACACACATGTTCGTGTGTAACACTCATGGGATAATATTTGGTGGCTACAATTTGAAAAGTGAATTGACGCAAAGTGTCATTTTGAAATTTATAGCCCTTCTTGGCTAACGCCCTTAGGATAAAATTTTTTTGCCATTTGCAAAACTTATTGGCTATTTGAATTAAATATGCACATATAAAAATATTACATAAAATATTGGTTATTATTTTGGTTATCAAAATTTAAGTTATAATACTTTATTTCTAAAATTTAGTGCAAAATTTGGATCTGTTTAATAGAAATCAATTTTCTCATGTCTGGTCTTATTTCACTTAGTTTTAAGCGTAAACCACATTTAATTTTGTTCTGTATTTAGTTTTTAAATATATGTTTAACGTGGAAGAAAATCCTTGTTCACACATATAGGTTGTGCAAAAAAAGCAATAAAAATTTAATAGCTTTATTTGAAATGCTTCTAAACTCTTTCGTACGGTTAAGCCAAACATTAACAAGTGTTATAAGGGGGTCTTTTTGGATAGGGTCATAGAAGAGTCCTTTATAGTGTAATAATTATTTATTAACAGATTTAAGTTATACACGAACATTACATTTAACTTTAAGAAAATGACAGAGCAAGAGTCTGATACAACATATCAGGTTATCAGGTTCAATGTTTCTTCTAACCTTCTTCGGAAACATACAATGACCTGACTAGAACAGAGAGCTTACTAAAGCTATGTTCACTAATTGTAGTAAGTAGACAGGATACAGACGAAGGGTATACAAAACCCTTTATTTTTTCTTTATATACAGTGACTTCCGTACTTCGGAATACAATGACCCTCCACTCGGGGTCTAACTTAAAAGATATCAAAATAAAACTAAACTCTAATTTAACTTTAGAATAAGATTGGCCTTATAATAACAGGAAGCGTATGTAGCACAGAGACTGTGAACACTACAATACGTTTAATTTATCAGGAGGATTAAAACCTCTGGCCTGGAAGGCAAAGTAGCAACTGCGTAACTTCTAAGGTAAGCGGCCTGCTTCGAACTCACGGCTTCCTCTCTTCTGCTTGGCAAAAAGACCACACTTAAATACTTGGCGTTCGCCAGACAACTTTGCATAAACTCCTTCACGCTTATAATTCTGGCCGGAAGTAGAAAATAAGAAGTGATAGTAAAGATTTAAAATAAAATAAACGTTAGTAAAACTTAAGATCCTTACAAGGTTAAGTACTTAGCACTAACTGAGGTCCTTCTCTGGCTACTCTCCAGAGGGCACCCTTGTTGTTACAGTTAGTCCAACAGTTTACGTTAGCAGCAGAGTTTATATTAAAGGATTGGTTACAGTGTGTTATTTTTGAAATTTTCAATTAGAGTTCTATCATAAGAAATTTCTATCAATTATTCTTTTTCTTCAACACACAAAATTTCAGGTATATTTGAACAAAATGGATTTCTAATCCAGATTTCTTTTTCATAATCTTTGGGAAAATACATGCTGAAACTATTTTTCAATGAAAAACAATAATTTTTAATGTCGAATGCTAATTCTTCTTCTATTTTCAAATTATTTTCAGTTAGAAAACTTTCTAAAAGTAGCAAAAAGCTTCAAATATTATCATCCAATTCTTTGATTATTAGCTTGAGGTTTTTTTTTTCATTGCCTTTACTTTATCTCTAACGGTAAACAAATTAACATTTTGTCCTTGTAATCCTAAATTTAATTCATTTAACTTTCCAAAAATTTCAGCTAAATGTGCTAAAAGCGCCAACATTAATTCACTAAATAAACATTTTTGCAATTCAAATTTTGAATCACAGAGGAAAATTTGATTTTCTGTTCGAAGTTCATAAAAACAATTTAAAACTGTGCCTCTGAATAACCACCTTACTTCGGAATATAACAAAAACGTTTTATGTTCACTGCCCATCTCTTGGCATAAAATCGTAAATATTCTTGAATTTAAAACTCGGTTTTTAATAAAATTAACAACTTTCACAGCTTAATTTAAAACGATTTTCAGATTTTTCGGGGATTGCTTTGGCTACTAAAGCTTCACGATATATGGAGCAGTAAGTAAATTTAGTTTCAGGTGCGACATTTTTTATTTGAGAAATCACTTCGGAATGTTTTTCTGTTAAAGCCCGAGCCCTATACTCCACACGGCAATGCACTTATTACAAGGAATATCATTCTCAGACATAAAATTGTCAATTACTTCGAAATTTTCACTTGCAGTTGTTCTGTCATGAAAAGATTTACAAAATAAATACTCTTCAGCAATTCGTTTATCTTCTTCGAAATGTATATAAACTAATAATTGAACAAAGTTCGTTATATCAGTACTTTCCTCCAACTGCAGTGCGAAATACTCACTGCGTTTTATTTTTTTAATATGTGATCTTTTATAGAATTTGCCATTTCATGAATTCGTTGACTTACTGTATCATTTGATAACGGAATATTATTAATTCATTAGCTGCTTTTGCGTTGAATAATGTTAAAACGATATCGTTACCTGTTGGTAATGTTAGGTGTTCTCCAATAGCGTCAGCCTAGCCAGTTTTAGCAATTCTTAGGCTTACTAGGTAACTAGCTTCCAAAGATTTTTCACTTGAAGTATGAAAACCTTCATTACTTGTCTACTATTTTTGAACTCTGAAGCTCTGAACTTCTCCTAAAATATTCTTCAGATTTATCCTTTAAACTGGCATGCTTAGATTCAAGATGGCTTTTAAGAAACGATGGTTTTACAATTTGGTTGGATAATAGTTCACCGAAAATAACACATTAAGGTTGAGGGCTCATTTCATTGCCATTCTCAGTGAACTCAAATGATAAATAACTTTCATCATATTTTCTATAAACATTTTTTTTTTTTCAATATGTGGTAGTAGATTGTCCTGGATCCATCACCTGTTAATCGTCACTTTTCCGCTTAGTTAATTCTAGCCATTTTTACATTTTGAAAAATCTACGTTTGGTTTATTATTTTTTCACAAATATTTAAATGCACAGTATATTACGAGTTCTTCAAATACAAACGACAATATTCTCAAATCGCGTAGAAAAGTAAGGAATACAAAGCAACAAGAGACAAAATACCAGCTGTTAGACAGCAAATCGATGTAAGAAGTGATTCTCATTGAAAATAAAGCAATAAGAGCCTGGGAATGGCATGATATTGACATGATAATAAATCGATAAACTCATAAAAGAATTAATGAGATACTATTATATTTTTATAAGAAATTATTTTTATTTCCTATTAAATGCAGCATCCATTTCTATCACTCATTTTAAAAACATCATTTATGGCAAATTTTGTTATGTCTACGGCTAAAAGAATATTTGTGAAACGTACAACATGGAAACGCCATGCAGACAGATCGTTCGCCTCTTGCTAAAGTCTATAAGCGGCTACTGACCTTGAACAAAGATCAGATCGCATAAATTTACGAGTGTTAGAGAAAAAATCAGGATGTTAGGGTTTTAATTTTTGAATTTAATAGTTAAAAATACTTTGCTTCTCTGCGTACCACTTATTTTTCTCTTGCGTATCACCAGTGGTATGCGTACTACCGGTTGAGAACCCCTAATCAAGATTGTTATGCGTCATATTGTGTATAGGAAGACAATTCAAATTTTATTTGTAAAATAAAATAAATAGCTAACGAAAATTTTGAATCTTTTGAAAAAGCGAATATTGTAGGAAGTATTTTATTTACAGTTTTATTTAGTTTTAAAGCCTTCTACGAATATTAAAACTAAACGATTTTGATTTTTTGTATCACTTCTCTTTTGTGCAAGTAAATGATAAAAGCATAAATCTAAAACTGTACTTACGGGTGTCCATGCAAGAATCATATATTAGTTTTACTTTGCGAAAATCATCGGGTTCATTTTCCCATAAGTCTTTATCTAAGAAATCTAAAAATAAAGGTATGCAGTGTTATTAAATTACTGAAATTGTATTTTGTTGTGTGGTAATTAATTTTATTCACAATTTCTAGCAAATTTTTAGTTTTAATAAATTATTTTAGATTTAAATTGCTTAATCGGTTAAATTTCTAAATTCTAAGGTCTTAACATTTAATATACTATTGTGTGCGTACGGGTTCGTTATGAAATGAATGCACAAGTCCGATGAAAAATGAACAAAAATTTATTATTATCACAACAAGAGTGCTTAAATTTTCTCAAATTATCATGCAGTATTACAATATCTCACAGTAGTTATCTTTTAACTACTCAAATGTGCAATAGAACTTAATTCCAAACAGCTAAAGAAAGCTAATCCGCGAATTCGCTACAATCAACAAGAGCAGTTTTCTAAACAACAACAAACGATGTTTTCCTCCTTTTATAAGATTTTAAAATCACGCGCTAGAATTTTCTAGTAATTTCTCGAAATCAAAAAGACATATTTATTTATTTAATGCACGCACTCTTGTATTTTTAATTTTCCGGCTTAGCTTTCTTCTTTTAATATTCGTCACGCGCTGCACTGCGCGAGAAATAAAACCATTTAATTTATAATTGAACTAGCATTAGCTTTTTAAATACCAAATTCGTAACACTGCCCCCTTCCCAAGGACTGCACGTCCGGGCAGTACAATCCCTGGACAGGAAGTCAAACTTATAACTGAGGCATAAATGCAACTGAGGTATAAACATTACATTACAATATCAAACAACATGAACAATAAATGCAATAACTAACTTAAAAAAATCAAATGCTATCAAATACTAAATACAAAACAAATGCTAAATACAAATCAAATACTAAATGCAAATCAAATACTAAATACAAATCAAATCAAATACACATTTAAAAACAAAAAGGACCATGGTCTTATACTATTTACAATTATTTACATTACGTACTATGGCCATAGTAATGAGCTAACCTGTCGTAATGAACGACTTTAGGTTTAGAGTTCGAAGACTTACGGATCCGAACCACGACGTCATTCAACCTGTTTAGGACCGTGTACGGGCCATCCCAAGGTGACTGTAATTTCGGACAAAGTCTTTTCCGTCGAGTCGGATTCCACAACCACACCTTGTCTCCTTCGTGGAATTGATGTCCAGTAGCTCTTGTGTTGTATCTGGTTATCATTTTCTCCGTCGCCACTCGCTTTCGTACGGAACGGTGCATCACTTCAAAACGGGCCTTGACATCTTGGATGTGTTCCTCAGGCGATGAAGGCGCATCCGAACGGCGATGAAACAGGCGGTCACAAGGCAGACGAAGGTCTCGACCGAAGAGCATATGGGATGGAGAATAGCTGGTAGTCAGGTGTTTCTTTTCGACCCTAGCCTGATTTCGGCAGCTTTTTGAATAGGGTCTTTCACATGAGACGTCGGCGTTTCCAGGCGATGATTCCTTTTGAAGATGGATCGTCATGTCTGCAGATGCTGAGAACAGCTTATTGTTTTTGAAGTCTAAGGAAAAATTGTATTTCTTTAAGAAATCCAATCCGAGTATGCATGGATCTGTGATATCTGCCATATAAGCCGTGTGATGGTAGGCGGCACTTCCAAACGTGATGCTTACGTTTAACTTTTCAGTTATGTCGATCTTATCACCAGACGCAGTCTGAAGGGTAACACAGGATGGCGTCCAAATAAGTTTATCTTTAAACTGTTCAGCTAAATCGTTCCTAATGATGGTAACATTAGCTCCTGTGTCAATGATCATATCGCAAGGAACTCCATCGATATTCCCATTAATGGACAGTCCGTTACTGTTGCCACTCACTGTATAAATTTTAAGCGCTTTAAAACAAGGTTTTTCATTATCTGGCAACCTCCGTTCCTCGATATGGTCACTAATTTGTTTACTGCGTCGGTGCTGGGAAATGGTCTTATTTTCCGTACCTCGGGGTGTTCTGCAGTTTCTTCGTATGTGGCCTTCAACTCCGCAGTTCCAGCACTTTAGATCTACTTTCTTTTCACTTCTGTTCCGTCTCAAGCCACTGACTTCTCTGGTAAAATCATCTGCTTTATATTCCGTACCCTGGAGTGTTCTGCGATTCCGTCTTAGGTGACCTTCACTACCACATTTCCAACACCTTAGAGCCACTTTCTTCTCGCTCCTACTCCGTATCAAAGCGTCGACTTGTCTTGCTAAATCATCTAAACGAGCCATCAGTTGATCCACTGGCTCATGGACTCGCACAGCTCTAACTGGGTAGCGATCTCTAAGAGTTGCTTGCTGGGCTGCCTCCAATTTCACGGCGTACAACAGAGCACTTTTTAGATCTTTAACATCCGTCATTCGCAGTGCTTTCTGTATTTCAGGGTCCCGGATGCCATTGATGAAATATTGCAGGAACAGTATTTCCCTTGTTTCTGTTGGGCACTCCGAAAAGGCGTGATGTGACAGCCTTTCAACATCCGTGGCGAGCTCCTGAAGTGTTTCGGTGAGCTTCTGTTGACGGGACTTTAATTGGAGCCTGCTGTAGTCTTTTAAACATTTCTCACCGAAGCGCAGCTCCAAAACGCCGAATAGAGCTTCGAAATCTAGCCTTTGATTTTCGGGAAACGTCTGCAGGACATCCGCTGCGTCTGCTCTCAGAGAAGCGGCGAGATGACAGGCCTTAGCTTGGGAATCCCATCCATACGCATCCGCAACGATAGAAAACTGGGTCTTATACACTTGCCAGGATGTCTTCCCATCATACGTGGATAGCTTCAGAGATGGACGAGCAGGCATCGGTAAGAATTTAAAATCATCACTCCCGCTCCCTGCCGACGCTACGAATTTCTTTAAAGTATCCATTTCTTTGGCAACTGCAGAAACTCTCTCATCAATTTGTTGTTCGATTTGTTGTTTAACGGAACAAACTCTTCCTTCTATTTCTTCTTTGACTGAATCAACTCTGTAACATATTTGTTATTCCACGGCCGAAACTCTGTCTTCTATTTGCGCTTTCACAGAAGAAACGTTTTCTTCAATTTGTCCAACTTTAATTTCAACCGCGTCTATTCTGCCTTCCATAGCCTAAAATTTATTTTCTATTACGCAGGTAATTTCTCTTTTCATTTCGTCCTGACCTGCTTTCATCTCGTCTTTAAGGGATTTTATCTCTTCCTTAACGGATTCCTGGCCCAATTTCATTTCTTCCTTAACGGATATTTGAACAGCATCCATTTTCTCTTTAATTTCTTCTTTAAAAGATGTTTGGCCAGCTTCCATCTTTTCTTGTACAGCTTTTGTATCTTCCTTAACGGAGTTGACGGCTCCTTCCATCTTTTCTTGGAAAGCAGCAAATGCAGTCATCATTTGCCTGAAATATTCTTCCATCGCTCTTGTTATTGGCATTCAATATCCCACCGCTGCCACCAAAAATTGTTGTGTGCGTTCGGGTTCGTTATGAAATGAATGCACAAGTCTGATGAAAAAGGAACAAAAATTTATTATTATCACAACAAGAATGTTTAAATTTTCTCAAATTATCATGCAGTATTACAATATCTCACAGTAGTTATCTTCTAACCACTCAAATGTCCAATAGAACTTAGTTCCAAACAGCTAAAGAAAGCTAATCCGCGAATTCGCTACAATCAACAAGAGCAGTTTTCTAAACAACAAACTAAGCAACTCCTACAAACTGAGATGTTTTCCTCCTTTTATAAGATTTTAAAATCAGGCGCTAATATTTTCTAGTACTTTCTCGAAATCAAAAGGACATATTTATTTATTTAATGCACGCTGTTTTGTATTAGCTGAGAAATACTTGGCGCCAGAGCGGAATGTTTGGGTAATGGCGCATGCACCGCCGGAATTGGCGTTGAAATGTATTTTGTGAGAAACTTGATTTATGGTACATTCGAAGTTGCGATTCATATGTTACGCTGTAAGGTGGAACCTAGCGCCTGAGTGTCGCTATGGAAAATAAATGTATTTAAACTGTGGAATGTGTGTGGAGTTATTTTATTACGATATACAGCTATCGACGGGAAATAGAATTAAGTCATTACAAGTTTTGTGGCCGATCAGAGCCGGAAGAGCTAATAAAGTTTATGAGAGTGCGCATTTACTTTCGGTTTGTGAAATGAAGAATTATATAGGATACTTCAAGATTGAAGTTCTGTAGAAACAAAAGGGTAAGTACCCTCCTCCTTTTTGAAGCTCATTGTACCATTTTGAAGCTCTTTATTTGTTTATTGACTTTTGCTAATTAAAATGTCACTAAAGGAGATATTAGCGAAAAAACGTACGTTAAAAACACAGTTAACAAAATTAAAACAAAAGGTTGCGGACGAAAATGTCCAAGGAAGTGACTTAAAAGTACTAAAGAATAAATTTAAAGTGTTTGAGACAGAAATAAATTCTAATTTCGATTCTTTGTTCGGGATATGTACGGAAGAAAGTATTGATGCTTATGTAAAAGAGAAAGAAGAGATTGACGATATTCTCTTAGATGTAGAAGTCGAATTAAATCTTAAATTAGCTAAACTTTCCAAAGAAATTAAATCGGGGCTTTCGGTTTGCACGAATACTGAGAACAATGTTAAATTACCGAAAATTAATTTCACAACGTTTTCGGGTAACTTACATGAGTGGCTTTCATTTAAAGATATCTTTTTAGCCAGTGTTGATTCAAATCCTAATTTAACAGATGCAGTCAAATTACAGTACTTAAAATCTGCGCTAAGAGGAGATGCTTATCGTATTGTGCAGTCAATATCCATAGTTGACTCTAATTATAAATTAGCCTTTTCATTACTAGAAGAAAGGTTGTCTAATCACCGTGAACAAGTGTATGCTCATCTGAGACGATTTATGAATATGCATCCTATGCAAAATGAGTCTCCGTCAGCAATATTAAACTTAATTGACATTACAAATGAATGCGTGAGATCACTAGAAGTTTTAAATCAGAGTGTTAACGGTTTTTCTTCCAATGTGTTTGCATACATTTTAGGGCAAAAATTAGATCCTAACACCAAAATATGGTGGGAAAGAAAATTAGAGAAAGATAATTTGCCTAATTTAACAGATCTTATAGAATTTCTTAAAGATCATGCAAGAACTCTCAACGCTTCAAATACTGTGACTAACACAAAAAAAGTTCCACATAGAGTTACCGCTGTTGTTTCTAATGCAAATGAAAAAGATATGCAGAATTCGTGTAGGTTATGTAATTTGAGCAATCACAAGCTTTTTAATTGTCCTAAATTTCAGAAATTAAGTGTAAAAGAAAGGGTAGAATTTGTTAAAAAACAGAATTTATGTTTTTGTTGTTTTAATCTGCACAGTGTAAGAAATTGCCGTTCTAATTACTTGCACAAGAAGTGTAAGAAAAAACATAACTTTCTCTTGTGTTATCAAAACGAAAATAATTCCGTTGGAACCACAGTAGAAAGAGCAGACACTTTAGATCAGGAGTTGGGTGATCCAAACAGCAATGCGTTAAATGTACACGCACCTGCATTTGAAGCTAAAGCTCAAAACGAAACCTTTATAGCCGCTACGGGTACTAACAGTGGGAAAAACGTGATTTTATCTACTGCCTTTGTATTCATTGAGACTAACGATGGAACTTTAATTAAGGTGAAAGCGTTATGTGATAGTGGAAGTGTTTCTTGTTTTTGTACCACTGAATTAGCGGATATACTTAATTTAAAAAGGGAAAAGACAAATATTTCGGTTTGCAGTATATCAGGTATTTCAACTACGATAAAAAGAAAAGCAGTTGCCCTCATCTGTAATCAGGATCAAACGTATAAAAGGAAACTAGAGGTTTTGGTAATTCCAAAAATAGCAGGTTTAACTCCCGCAAAGTTTATCGATGTTAGTAACCTTGTGATTCCTGAGAAGGTGAATTTAGCGGATCCGGAATTTTATAAACCAGAGAAAGTAAACCTGTTGCTCGGCGCAGAAGTTTTTTATGACATGTTACGAGCTGGTAAAATCTATGTTCCTAACACAGGCTTGATATTACAAAATAGTGTGTTTGGATATATAGTTAGTGGAAATGTAAATGGTTCACGGAGAAATAATTTATCGCATTGTGGGTTAATAAATGATAATTCAGAGAGTGAACTGAAAATGTTTTTCGAACTAGAATCATTAGGCATTAAAGATGATCCTTATTGTCATGAGGAAGACAAAGCATTGGAAATATTTAATAAGACAGTTTGTTTTAAAGCTGGTCGCTACGAGGTTACTTTACCTTGGAAAAGGGACTGGAGGGAATTAGCTGATAATTACCGAGTAGCGGAAAATAGATTAAAAACTCTTGCAAAGCGAATGAATTATGACAAAACGCTGTTTTTTACATATAGTGAAATATTAGATGATTATCTCAAGCAAGGTATCATTGAAAGAGTGTCAGATGGAAATATGCCTATCGGTAAACCAGTATTTTACTTACCACACCAACCGGTATTTAGAGAAACCAGTGCTTCAACGAAGACTAGAATAGTGTTTGATGGCAGCTCACATGAGTTCGGGCAGCTATCACTGAACGATTGTCTATGGACAGGGACAAATTTAAATCCTAATATGTTCCATCTGCTAATTAATTTCCGATTAAATAAAGTTGTAATTTCAGCGGATGTAGAAAAAGCATTTTTGCAGATTGCTTTGGCAGAAAAGGATCAAGACGCAGTGCGATTTGAGTGCGTCTTGAGATTTGAAAAGGATCAAGACGCAGAGTGTTTGTGGAAAACACACAATTAAATGATCTAAAACTAGCGACATATAGATTCAAGCGCGTAAATTTTGGGATTAAGTCAAGTCCGTTTTTGTTGGCTGCAACAATTAAAGAACACATTAGAAAATATCGAGATGAGCAGCCAGATGTATTTGAAATATTGAATTCTTGTGTTTATGTTGATGATTTTATTACTGGACAGGACAGTGTAGATGAGGCTCTAAGCTTATCGCGAAAAGCTAAACAAATTATGAGTGCAGCAAATATGAACTTGCGTAAATGGGTATCCAATGATCCTGAGCTGATGAGAAAATGGGAAAAGGAAGATTTCGAGATCCATCCACATAAAATCAAGGAATCAAACGAGACACATAAATCAAACGAGACACATCTTGGGAATATCTTGGGATACTAATGAAGACAGTCTGAGTATAGAGACAGACAGTTTGATGGAATTCCTTAAGAATAAGCGTAATACGAAACGGTTCATCTTGAAAACTGCCGGGAAGATTTTTGATCCCTTTGAGTTAATAACTCCATTTACTGTTAGACTTAAATTCTTGCTACAAGAACTTTGGGTTCGAAAATTGACATGGGATGATGAACTACCTACAGATATCTGTCAAGAGTGGGCAAAGTGGTGCTGTGAGTGTCATCATCTAAGTAAAATTGCAGTTCCAAGATTCATTTTGAATCCCGAAGCCGATTCCATAGAGATCCATTGCTTTTCAGATGCCAGTCAGAGGGCGTACGGTACTGTTGTCTACGTAAAACTGCGTAAACAAGAAGAAATTTCTGTGAGTTTCGTCGCATCAAAATGTCGTGTTGCACCTGTGAAAAGAATTACGTTACCTCGTCTTGAATTACTTGGTGCATTACTAGCAGCCCGTTTAGGTTCTGGAGTGAGAAAATTGCTCGATCAAAAGAAATCCTCGAGAATATTTTATTGGACTGATGCCAAAATAGTGCTATGCTGGATTAAAGGTACCAGTACCAAATGGAAATCTTTCATCGCCAACAGAGTTAACGAGATTAGGAAGTTAACACAGCCGACAGAGTGGTTCTATTGTCCAACAAAAGAGAACCCAGCAGATGTTATGACGCGTGATGTTCAAATTGACTTTCTTGTGAACTGTTCCAAATGGTAGTCATGCTGTGACTTTTTAACATGCTCAGAGATTCCTCATCACGACTTATCATTTGAGGTAGTTGAAGAAGTGTGTCCAAATGAACTTAAAAAGGACAATGAACTGCATAACGATTCTAACTTAGTTTTAATTACATGTAATGAAGCAAACCTCTTTAATGATATTCTTAATTTGTCTTCTAATTATACTAAACTTATTCGTATTATAAGTTTCATTTTCAGGTTTATCCATAATCTTAAGAACCAGGATAGGAACTCAGGCAGGGAGATACGGAGTACTTACTTTAGAAGAGATAAAGGATGCTAAGGTGTATATTTTATTAGAGGCCCAAAAAAGTAAGTTTCTAGAAGAAATAAATCAATTAAAAAGAGGTAAGTGTGTAAACCTCAAAAGTACTTATGTAGAACTCAAAAAATTGCAAAAGTTGGTTGAGTGTCCAGATGAGAATTTAGCGAGTTTTTATACCACTGAAGGTATAGAGTGGAAATTTATTCGTCCAAAGTCGCCAAATTTCGGCGGAATTTGGGAGGCAGGGGTTCAATCATTTAAGAGTCATTTGAAGAGGGTTATTGGTAATCAGTGTTTAACTTTAGAAGAATTTTATCTGTTTTAACTGAAATTGAAGGAGTATTGAACTCAAGACCTCTTACTCCAATTTCAGCTGATTACAATAATTTTGAAACTTTGACCCCAGGTCACGTTTTGGTTGGCAGACCTATCACTACTCTAGCTGAGCCAGATTTATCCAACATAAATGAGAACAGACTTTCTAAATGGCAAAGAATCACTAAGTGTACACAAAAAATTTGGAAATTATGGAAACGTGATTATCTGAATAATTTACAAGAACGTCACAAGTGGAAATTTTTAAAGGATGACGTTCAGTTGGGAACTCTTGTATTAATAAAAGATGAAAATTTTCCTTCAACCAAATGGTTAGTGGGGAGAATAGCTGAGGTGTTTCATGGTAGGGATAACAAAGTAAGAGTAGTAACTGTAAGATTGCCTAATCAGCATTTGTTGAAACGAAATGTTCGAGATATATGTATACTTCCTGTAGAATGATGGGTTATTTCTATTATAAACTGGTATTTGTTGTAATGATTTGAATGTATAGTTTTCAATATTGTGATTTGTTATTGTGAAATAATTTATTGTAGTGCCTTTATATTTATATTTATTTACATAATAGTTTTGAAATTGTTAATTTCAACGCCGAGAATATTTTGTATTAGCTGAGAAATGCTTGGCGCCAGAGCGGAATATTGGCTAATGGCGCATGCGCCGCCGGAATTGGCGTTGAAATGTGTCTGTGAGAAACTTGATTTATGGTACATTCGAAGTTGCGATTCATATGTTACGCTGTAAGGTGGAACCTAGCGCCTGAGTGTCGCTATGGAAAATAAATGTATTTAAACTGTGTAATGTGTGTGGAGTTATTTTATTACGATATACAGCTATCGACGGGAAATAGAATTAAGTCATTTCACACGCGCTCTTGTATTTTTAATTTTCCGGCTTAGCTTCCTTCTTTTAATATTCGTCACGCGCTGCACTGCGCGAGAAATAAAACCATTTAATTTATAATTGAACTAGCATTAGCTTTTTAAATACCAAATTAGTAACAATATTTTTCTAAATAATAAAAGTAGTTTTCTTTAGAGTTTTGAAAGTAATCCCTTTAATCTCAAGTCCAGGGCTGTGGAGTCGGAGTCATAAAGTCGTAATCAAAGTTAGGCAGATTTTTGGGTGAAAGGAGTCGGAGCTGGAGTAGATAAAAACGCGTCCACTCCGACTCCGACTCCAGTTTTTGTTTGACAGTTTGAATTTTGAATTTGAAATGAAATTAAACTGAATTGAAAAAACACTGAATGACAAACTGAGTCATTATTTTTATTTATGGATTATATACATTACTAAATAGTTATTTTCTATTTTAATGACACATTAATAAATAAATATAAGGGAGGATTATGGATGTGATATTTGCAGTTATTGATTAAACTGATTCATTTAGTTACAAATCTCGCTGGTAAATTTAGGTAAGTAGCAATAGCAGCAAGAACTTCCAAAATGGATGCCATTCTTAGGAAGCGATCAGGAAAAAGAGCAATTATTGATCAAGCCTCGAGACGGCAGTACATATTTGATGACATAAAGGTTGTTAGAATTAAGAACGTTTTTAGGAGATGAAGATAACCCTAATGTTTCACTAACAGAAAGATTGTGAAATCATATTGCCCAGAATTGGAAACTCTTCTTTCTACACCATATATAGCCATAAAGAAGTTGTAATCTGAAGAATTAACAGGTGGCGAGAATGAAAGGATGTCATGGTCTCATGAGAAGTGGAACTTATAACAGTCGTTTTTGAAATCGACAGAGTTTAACTAAAATCTACGTTAAATCTAATGGAGTTTTCTTGTCTTATTTTACACAAATTGAAGTTTTGTTCCTCCTTCTAGCAATTAGCTTATTAATTCTAGATTGAAATGATGTAATAGTCAAACGAAGAGCTGAAAGCGTTGCATACGGTTCCTCTGTTTTATTCTAAATGCAATTGTGCTAAAAATAATGTTTAGTAAAAGTTGCTGAAGGGAAAAAGTCTCACCGTTCCTGTTAAATGCAAATCTGAATATTCATTTTCCTCTGCTATCTAAAATTTCAGATGCTTTATATGATAATTTAGACTATAAACTTAGTAGCCAGTTCTTTAACTGCTGATAATTGAATAAAATTACAAGTTTCTTCATGAGAAAGTACTGTCTGTTTAAATTTAACTAAACGATTTATAATCTATAAGATTTGCCCGCAGTAATCCACACACACAGGATGATACTTTTAAAAGATAAACAGCATCGCATTTAAATGAATTGCAATAGCACTTGAAACTGAATTTTGTAAAAAGTTGTTTTCTGAATTGTTTTGTGAAAATTTCTTTCCGTAATACAGTATGAAGGATTTAGATCTTGTACTAAGCATTAAATAAATACTATTGGACAATGGAGTTTTACTGTTAGTTAACTTTTTGATGCAAGAAAATCAGTCTCTGAAATGTGCTAATCTGGCTACCTATTTCTTAACCTGGGAATAACAGCACCGATAACATATTTTAACAAATAGAAACAGTTCAATTCCTGTTCTGATTTGTTATAAATTTTTGAGAGATTGATCGTAGGATATCCAACGAAATTTTGAATGAAAAATATTTTAATGACAAGACCCCCATTTCATCTTACAATATTTTTATTTAATAATTAATTCGAGCCCAACAGCGGCCGAGCGGTAAAATCGCTGAACACTGGTAGTTCGGTCCGAGGTTCGAATCCCCACGTGTATACGAGCCAGTTTCCCTTAGAAAGTCCTCCACGAAGGCATCCCTCCTCTTAGGCAGATACCCCTCGAGGCTTTGCCATATTCACACACAATAATTAATTCGATATGACAAATCGAACTCATTGGCAAGCAATCATAAGAAGGCAGAGGTTATAAATTATAATTTAACGAATTTTATTCAGTTAAGAGCTTTAAAGACAAAACAGACTGAAGTTATTTACAGTCCAATTGATATGTTGACAAAGTATTTGGACCACCATAACATAACGTATAGACGGATTCGTAAAGGATGAATGCACAAAGAACCGATGATATCTTGATCAAATTTGCTTCTCTGAAAGAAACACTTTACATATCTGGAGCTTTCTTCAAAAGTGCTCGTTCAGCTCTTCTTAGTATAGCAGGGCACAGTCAGTAGTTACCACTCTAAACTACTAATAATATCAAGCACAACACAATGCAAAGCGCATCTAAATAACGAAGTTCCCCTCTCAGTACTGCTAATTTAACGCTGAACTGAAAAACTGAGTAAAAACTTTATAATCTATATGATTTGCTCGCAGTAAAACATATACACGGGATGAACGTTTTCTCTCAATGCTGCCAATTTAACAATGAACTGAAAAACTTATAAGACCGTGCTGTCTACGGTCTTATTAACATCCGTAACGTCTTCATTATTTCAAAGCGGATTCCTGTTGGACTGCTGTGTGATTTTTTAAGACCCCAGGAGGTACGGATTTTAGAAGTATCAGCTGCCGTTGGAAAGCCTTTCTATCATGGATTCGAACTTCCGGTACAAGATGCCTTTGCGAATTTGGAGTGAGTCTCAGAGAACCCAGCATTATTTTGTCATGGGCTGTAGACTGAAATGTCCTGACAGGTAGGTTTCCTACTTCAAGACTTCATTAAGTCAAATATGGGTTTAATGTGGCCGTCTTCCAATTGGTGTTTCCTGACTTCTTCGTCACTCCACGGATCTCGATCCGCCAATGTTGAACTTGATGCCCGAGCAGTAGACGCCCCTGTTTGTCCACGTGAACAAACTCATTTTAATATCTCAATAAACTCCCGGGACGGGCCTCGTGCGGCTCCAGGGAGTTGTTGCCTCTAAGTAGGGGAGGGCGTGGGACACATGCCTCTTTACCTCTGTTAAACATCAAGCCTCCCCGTCCTCCGTCACCCCTGTCACCTGTATTAAGCAGTTTGGATATGGCTTCGACCCTGGAACAATATCGATAACTTTCTGGACAGTGTCTTCTAGACAAAGAGTCGGCGTTTTCAAGTTACGATCCTTTTCTGTGACGAATAGTGATGTCATTTTCTTGGAGTCTCTGCATCCACCTGGCTATTTGGCTTTTGGAATTCTTGAATTTTAAGAACCAGGTCAATGATGCGGATCATGATCTGCGCGGAGGGGGAATTTCTGCCGTAGAGATAATGGTCAGAATGTTCTACGACTTTAACTATGGCGAGCAACTTTTTTCTGGTAACACAATAATTCCTCTACGTGTTAGATAGACACTTGCTCCAGTGTGCAACGCCATGTTCTTGACCGTTTATTTCTTTTGACAAAAAAGAATCAGTACTTTCATTGCTCCCATCCGTGTCAAGTATAAATGGTTTGTCCAGCTGAGAATATGTTAGGATTGTAGCAGATCTCAAAGCCTCTTTCAGTTTGTTAAATACATCCTCACATTCTTTCGTTTAAAAGAACTTTTGATTATTCTCTGTCAGTTTGCATAGGAGTCTTGCGATGGAAGAAACGTCCTTTACAAATCTCCTATAGTATATGCAAAGCTCAAGAAAACATCTCAGCTGGGGAAAACTTTCGGTGCGTATTTAATCCAGTATTTAATTGCCGACATTTGTTTTGGATATGTTCACACACCTTCGGCAGAAACGCCATGTCCGAGCTAAGTTACTTCTTGTCTGAACAATTTACATTTGGCAGCGTTTAACTTGATTGGAAGTAAATCTAAAGTTAAGTTCTAATATTTTGGTAATGTTCTTCAGAAATTTTCCCAACGATGATGATATCATCCAGGTACATCAGAAAGGCTTCGTAGGAAAAACTTCGAAATCTCTAAGCACGATCTCGGTAAGGCTTTCAAATGGTGCCAGCGTATTACATAACCAAACAGCATCACCCTGAACTGTCTGAGTCCTTGACCGGTAATAAAGTTTTCTCGGTCATGATGGTATATCTCTACCTGTCAATATCCATTTTTTAACTCAAGCTTTTATGGAAATTAAGCTTTTTAAATCAAGCTTTTATCGATTTTTTAAATCAAGCAAGCTGGAATATTATGTGTTTCCAGAAAGAGTGTCCAGAAAGTCGTCAGTTCTAAGAGAGAAGCAGTCTTTCTTCGTGACCTTGTTCAACCAACAATAGTGAACGTCAAATCTAATCGAATCATCTTTCTTTCGGATCAGGACGATAGGGAAGATCTGAGAATTTTCTGGAACCTCGATAACATCACTTTCTTGAAAGTCATTTACAAATTTTTCTAGCTCCTCTTGTTTAGCAATCTGTAGATGTCTTGGATGTTGCTTGATTTGTGAATGACCTACCGTATCAATTCTGTGCCGAACCAAACTGTTTTACTTACGTCTGAAGATGTGCGGGAAGAAACTTCTTGAAATCCTTGAGTGACAGTTTCGGTAACCTTCTTTTCTTCTTCACCTAGCTGTGCATTCTGCAATGAATCCGATGTTAGCCTCACCGAAGATACAAAAATTGGCGGAATATTGGGTCGTTTAACACAAGTCACTGGAGTACATGCTGTCACAAGTCACTGGAGTACACAGGACTTCGCCTTTCCTAATGATTTTCGCGTTATTACTGACATTGGCGACTCTCACCGAGATGACTGTCCTCGGTAACACGACGAGTACCGACGCTACAAGTACACCACACGGGTTATTACATTTCTTAGGCTATACTATATTGTGTCGGAAATTTCTGTTCTCAATTATGGATACAGAGAGTAAAAATTCTGTTCTTGCTGGCACTGTGATATATCGTTTTGAGTTATGTTTTGGAGAACGGATTTAACTCCTTCCTCTTCAATTCGGAACAGGGTTATGTCCTCAGAGGCAGAACGCAGATCGCCATTTTTCAAGCCCAAGGAAAAGTTGTATTTCCATAGAATATCCAATCCGAGTATGTATGGATCTGTAATATCTATCACATATGCCTTATGGTAGGCGTCACTTCCAAATGTGATGTTAAAGTTTAACTTGCCAAAGATAAATTTTGTTCAAACTTAAAAACATAACTTGTTCAAAGATAAATTTCGATTTTATCACCGGACACAGTCCAGAGGGTTATTCAAGGCGGCGGCCAGATGAGTTTACCTTCCAGTTGTTGGAACAAATATTTTTAGAAGGATAACATTGGCTCCCGTATCGATGGTCATATTGCAAAGAACACCATTGATATGTTTCAAGATAAAAAGTCCATTACTGTTGCCACCTACAGCAGATAGCCTGAAGTGCTTTAAAATGGGCTTCTCTATAGCTGGCAACCTCCGCAGAAATGGCCTCTTATTTTGTTTCACATCTGTTAGCGATTGCTTCCTTTATTCAAAAACATTTTCGTCAAACATTACCGTTTAAACATTAATTATTAGATACTTGCTTTATTCAGAAGCATTGCCGTCAAACATTACCGTTCTAAAAAAACTGTTGTTTCCAAACGGGAAAACACATTTAAAAAAAAACGTTTATATTCGGGCATCCTGACTTTGTTCCGACCTCAGAACATTAAGAACTTAAAAAAATTAAATTTGTAATATTAAAGTTTATAGTTCGAAAGTCTTTAACTATCATATAGATTCACCGTCGTTTTCTATTCTTTTTCCGTGTCCTAGTTTTAGTAATATTATCCGTTATCGCCAGCAACACTAATGTCATCGCCATCATCATCGTCCTCCTCTGATTCAACTTGACACTTCCATGACTTTAATTGGCTCACATGAGCTGTCGTACTAAAGAAACGTCCTTTCACTTTCTCATCTAATTGAGTCACTCTATAGGTATCACTTGTAAAATTTCTGTAACTACCAAAGATCCTCGATATTTTTGTTGTGTTGTGGTTGATTCTCCAGTTGATTTAAGTACTCTTCTCATAACTTCTATTTCTCCTCGTTCGAATGTTAAAGAATTGCTTTTCTTTTTGTTATAATTTGCTTTCATTTTCATCTGCATATCTTCATTTCTCTTCTTTAACCTCTTCCTTTTCAGATACTCTTTTTTTACCAGTAATTGCTTTCTTAGAAGATCTGTCTTTTCCCTCATTTATCTTAGATTGCTTTACAGACGGATTTACATCTTCGAGAGATTTATTTCCTTTTGCAATATCTTTCCCCGGTTAACTTTTATTTTGTTTTTTAAACAAATTTCTTTCCTTTTAATTTTGTTTCTTCACCAGCAAAACTATCTATTACAATTTCTTTTTGTAAACGTTTTTCTTTCCGCATATTAATCTCTTTCTCAAGTGCTGTAATTTTACAATTCTTCATATATTTCTTATATTTTTTTCCTTGAATAAACTTACATTCTTTAATATCATTGATATAATCCCTTCTAGTTTCTTCTTTAGGATATTTATTTTCTTCACTTGTATTCTGTTTAACGATTTTCTTTGAAGTCCTTTTCCTTTTCAGTGACGTTTTACCTTTGAAATTAGTGACTTTTACAGTATTTGCATTTTCAAACGTTTCATCATAGTCAGAGCTGCTGCCTTTTCATCGTTGTCAGCTGATTCTGGACAGGAATCTTCATTATTTAAATTAGTATTGTCTTCTGATTCACTTTCATTTTCACATTTTTTAACTATTATTTTGCCATCTCTACATACTTTTACTTTTTTGTTTGGCAAAGTGCTTAACTCTTCAGATTTAACTAATTCTGCTACTTCCGCTCTACCGATACATTGATTCCCTTTCAAAGTTAATTTTCGATCGCTGTAGTTAGCTGTTTCTCCCTATTACTTCCAATAATGAGCCCAACTCATCTTCCGATCCACTTAAACATAACCGTTATTTATTTCATCAGTTTTAACTTTCAAGAAATTAACCGTATTACTTCCGATTTCGAATTCGCAGAGTGTTGATATTTTGCAACTGTGAAAATGGGCAATCATTAACACAGCGTATGTGTAAAGTATTACCTATCTTGGCGTATGCAATATGTGGTCAATCACTCCATGTTCGATCATTTAATAAGTCGCATGGTTGCGTTTCATCTCCTACAATTAGAACTGTAATGTCCTTTTCTTCTACATTATCAATCTGTAAATTAACAGTTACTTTTCCCAATGTTCTAGCAGCTGGTTTACTCTGGTTCCCAAAGCCAAACAATTCCTCCACATCAGGTTTTATAATTAGATTCAGTTTTTTAGCCGCAGACTGTTTCAATAAACACGAACTAGAACCCGTATCTATGATTGCAGTAATTTATTTTCCATTATTGATGCGAGCATACTTTAAATATACAGTTGGTGGAACTCCTGAATTCTGGTTCAAAGATAAATTATTTTTAACATTTGTCAAATCTGAACTCTTAGACGTACACTTTTTTTAAAAGTATGACCCTTCATTGCATTTCCTGCAAATAATTTCTTTTTTGAGGACAATCCGTCGCTATATGTCCATATCATCACAATTGAAGCATTTCGGTTCACCCTTTTCATTGAGGATACCAGAATTATATTCTCTTTTCCCATCGTCTATTTTATAAAATTTATTTATACTACTTATTTCTCAAATTTTATTTATCACCAAAACTGTTTTTTAAAACCCACTTTGAAATTACCATTGTCTGCATAGAATCGTTAACATTTCTGGGTCTTGAATACTGTTTACTCATATCACAAATATTACTTCTACTAACATTAGAAGGCACAGAATCATTTACATTACTACTTCTGATTTCCGCTTCTATTTTCAATTTTTCAAGTTCAAATGTTCTTTGCTTATCTTTTTCTAAAATTTCTAACTTCTCCCTGTCTAAACGATCATTTATGATTCTGTCTAGCATTTGTTTAGTAAAGTCTTCGTTATAGTTCTTATTATTCAAAATCCTATCCCTTAAGCCTACAATTTTAATATCAGAAGGGACATCTACATCAAGTTCCAAGGAAAGTTCTTTTAAGTCACATTTTTTGCCCCTTGCCAAATAAGCCATCTTAGACTTCAATTTTCAAATAACAGTACAAAAATTATACTCAATTTCTTTCCGTTTAATACTTAAACATAACACAAACAGTTTATAAATGCACGTACTCTTCTACCTTCAGTTTTGGCGAGCTTCCGCATTCAGTTTAGGCTTAACTTACATTGAGGCAATACGCTGTTAAATACTAGGTAATAATTCTAGTTAATCCTACTTCTGAAATGTTAGCAATTAATTCCTTTATTCAAAAACATTTCCATCAAACACTGCCGTTTAAACATTAATTGTTAGATACTTGCTTTATTCAGAACATTGCCATCAAACATTACCGTTCTAAAAAAACTGTTGTTGCCAATCGGGAAAATATATTTAAAAAAACCGTTTACACATCTTTTTGCTGGTGAGCGGCTTTAATTTCCGTGGCCTGCGGTGCTCTGCAGTTCCGTACGAAAGTATATAGCTCTCAATACCGCAGTTCCAGCACTTCAGGGTCGGTTTGTCGTCACTCCTACTCTGTCTGCTTCGAGGTATTGACTTGCCTGATTATATCGTCTAGACGAGCAGTCAGTTTATACACTGGCTCTTCGACATGAGCAACTCTGACTGGATGACGATCTCTACAAGTTGCTTGCTGGGCTGCCTCGAAATTCATAGCATCCACTACAGCGCTTTTCAGATACTCAACATCCGCCATTCACAGAGCTTTCTATATCTCAGGATCGCGGATGCCATCAATAAAGCCCTGCAGAGATACGATTTCCTTTATTTCTGTTGGTCAGTCCAAAACAGCGGTATAAGACAGCCTTCCAACATCCGTGGCTACCTCCTGGAATGTTTCCGTACTCTTCTGTTGGCGAGATTTTATATGAAGTATGCTATAGTCTTTTAAACACGTATGGCCAAAGTGCAGCTCCAATGCGCCAGATGGAGCTTCGAAATCTAGCCTCTGGTGTTTGGGCAATTTTTGAACGATATCCATTATGTCTGCTCTTAGAGAACCAGCTAGATAGCAGTCTTTAGCTTCGGAATCGCATTCATTTGCTTTTGTCCCTGTAGAGAACTGCGTCTTGTACACTTGCCAGGAGGCCTTTCCATCCTATGTGAATAGCATTTGAGAGGGTAGGGATGACATATATTCGACGTTAAAGGCGTTAAAATTGTGACCAGCAGTCATTACAGAAGTCTTCAAGCTGTCAGCGTCCTTAGTGACAGCAGCAGAAAATCTGATATCAATTTGTTGGTTAACAGCAGAAACTCTGTCTTCGATCTCTTGTTTGACAGCAGAAACTCGTTCTTCAATTTTTCCAACTTCATTTTCCACCGTGTCTAGTGTGCCTTCCTAGTGTTCGAATTTGTTTTGTATTATGGCAGTAATTTCTCTTTCCATTTCCTCTTGACCTGCTTGCAGATCTTTTTTAACGGATTTCCTCTTTTCTTAAAGGATTCTTGTGCCGCTTTCATTTCTCCTTTGAATGCAGCAAAGGCTGCCACAAGCTATTTTAGTTGCTCATCCATCACCTCTATTCAATCCAACTTCTGACACAAAAATTTGTTGCAAACATACAGGTTTGTAATCTATTGAATGCATACAGCAGCTTGATAATAGCTTGATTAAATTTATTTTTCCAAAATAAAAACTTTACACCTTTAATTTTCCGCAAAAATAATTGTACGGCTCTTCTCAGTATAACAGAACATAATCAGTAGTTACCACTTCAAACTACTAATAACGTTAAACACAAGCAGTGCAAAGCTTATCCAAACTGCAGAGTTCTCCCGGAACTTCATCCTTTATGGAGCTCGCTTAGTACTCCGAATTTACCAATGAACTGAAAAATTGAAAACTGATGTTCTCTCCGGTCTCATACATTTACCCCAGCCGCCGAAAAATGCTTATTTCTAGAAATCCATTTCTTGAAATTACTGGAAGACATTGTAAGGGTCTTAAGCTTTACTAACGTTTAATTTATTTTAAAACTTTACTATCTTTTCTTATTTTCCACTTCCGGCCAGAATTAAATGCGTTAACTTGTTTATGCAAATTGTACTTGCTAACGCCCAAATACTTAAGTTGTGGCTTTTTGCCAAGAGTTAGACAGAGAGGGAAAGTGAGCCGCCTTGCCACTGTATTCCGCACGAGTTTTGAATTAGCTGCTGTCTACTTTTAAGGCCAGAAGTTTAGTTCTCTTGATATTTAAAACGTATTGTAGTTTCGGCAATTTGAGTACTACATACGTAATAATTTAAAAGGCCAGTTTTAGTGTTAGTCAATTGTGTAAAGCACTCGACGTTAACTCTTATTTTTAGTTAGTTAGTAGTTTTTATATTTTTACGTTCAGACCACAAGTGGTTGGTCTTTTTATCCCGAAGTGCCGGGAGCACATGTAATATCTTGGACAATAAAGGGTAAAGTTAACCCTTGCTGCTTGTGTCGTCCATTCCACACATATTTGAACATAGCTTGAGTAAGCTCTCTGTTTCTATTCAGGACACCCAATATTCCCGAAACAAATTAAAAGACATACAAGTCCTGACAGTGGCGCCCGATGAAGAATATCCTTGGCCGAGTTTCAAGAAGAATCTGAGGTGCAGGGTGAAATATCCGAGGGGAAAATATATGCAGCAGCGGTCCAAAATCCAGAAATGCCAGCTGCCACCCTGGAAGGATTCGGATGCTTTGATGGAAATTCACCGGTGAACAAATTTTTGGAAAAATTAGATGACCACTTTATGCTGTATCCAGTCCATGAGTTCCAGAAAGTTACCTTAGCTACCAGCGCTTTGAGGGGTCAAGCGCTTAACTGGTTAAAGTGCATCGGAAAAAATCTCTTGGGCCAACTGAGAAGTCCCACCTACATTTCCGAAAACTTGAAGACTGCCTTAGTAAAGCCCTTCCCTGTCGTAAGGAATCGTGTGAAATTAGAAGCGGAATTCTTCAGTACATACCAGCAAAGAGTTGAAGACCTCTCAAGTTTTATTTTACGAAAAATAAAAGTATTTAAGCTTTTGTATGGAAGTCGGCCAGATCCTGAAATACTACAAGGGATTTTGCCGAGGTTACTTCCCCAGGTACAAGACTTTATTGAATTAAGGAATCCAACGAATTTGGAAAATTTATTTGAGCTCGCAGTCCAGTTTGAAAGTAGAAGAACGGCGGACATTGAAAGAAGACGCCAGTACGAGCAACGAAGCCAATTTGGTGCGCCAAGGCTACAGCAGAGGCAAGATCACGACTACGGAAGCAAATCAAATCAGTGGTCAAAGAAACCTCAATATTCAAAAACAACTGGCGAACGTCGACAGTTCAGTTATAAGCCAGAAAAAAAAGTTTGAAGCTCAGCGGAAAAACAAGGAATGCCCGGAAAAGAAGAAAGAAGAATGAAACTGAAACAGATTTCTGCTGACGGGAGGGTGCGGAAGTCCGAAGGCCAAGAAAATTCCTATTCGTTCAAGTTCAGCACAGTTATTGTGAAAAATCTGGTTCTTAAAATGACTGAAGTGTTAGTGAACAATATTCCAGCCACCGCATTCCTGGACGCGGGAGCTCAGTGTAGCTGTGTGGCAGAAGATTTTTTTAAGAAATATTTTCGTAAATATAGTATCTATAATTCGGATAATACGACGGTAATAGCAGCCCAGGGGGAACGATGTAAATGTATTAGTAAAGTACCACTCTACGTCCGTATTTAAGGACGAGCAGGTAAGAATTATGTTTTTTATCGTACGAAATCTTCAAACACATATTATCTTAGGGATAGATTTCCTTTCAGCGGCCGAAACAACGCTTGATTCTAACGAAGCATCCCTTAAGCTGACCATGAAACCAGTGTTGGAATTGAAAGCGGAGCCCCCCACATTAATTCTCCACCACCTACCTACTGAAGATCAAGAAAAACTATGCCAAGTGGTAAGTGAATTTTCTACTTTATTCAGTGACATTCCCGGATTTACGCAAGTCACCAATCACGAAATAGATACAGGAGAGTCTCAGCCAGTTAGCACAAGGCTTACCGTTACGATAATTGTAAAGAAAAAATTACAGAGTGACATATTAATGATATGCTAAGGAAAGAGATCATCACACCCATCTCCAGCTGTTATGCCAGCTCGGTTGTTCTATGTAAGAAAAACAACGATTAACCGGTTACACACCCAAAAAGTTGTGGAAAAATCCCCCAAATGATTTATGTATCACCGTTAGAGGGCGCTCAATCCAGGTTGCTTTGTAAATAAAATGATTATTTTTGTAGATTGTTGAAGTATTTGACATCATTTAGAATTAGATCAACATTTCGCAATATGTTGCATTTTGCCGAGAACCTTTGGCCAATTTAGAAGTGTGTGTTCATTAATTTTGGATAGCATTTTATGCGAAGACAACCAAGGTAAGCCTGTATTTTCTATTTTGATATAATATGGAGGATCTTATTGCCAAACTGAAATCAAAACGAAAATATTGAGGACCGCAGTGTCCTAGATATTAAAGAAAATTGAAACCGAACTGAGTAAAGATGATAGTAGTATAAATGTAAATGTATAAGAAAAAATTTCAAATAGAACGAGAATTAAAAGTCGAAGCGGACGAATTTGAACTGAAATCTCATCCGTTTTGGAATATGAAGAGAAAATTCAAGTGTGGCAGTTTAGAGGAAAGAAAAAGTTGAAAGAATTGAATAAGCTCGAAAATTCGGACAATGCAAATAGGGACATTTCTAATGAAACCGTTACAGAATCCCAAAGCGAAAGTAACAAATTCACTCGTCTTCCAAAATTAACCATCTCTAA
Source organism: Stegodyphus dumicola (assembly GCF_044657685.1). Lineage (NCBI taxonomy): Eukaryota > Metazoa > Arthropoda > Arachnida > Araneae > Eresidae > Stegodyphus > Stegodyphus dumicola. The sequence goes on along the minus strand of NC_140768.1, from coordinate 79,641,461 downwards.
ATTTTATGGTGATCCTTCGGATTGGTTAGAATTTATAGGTCAGTTCGAAAATGCGATTGATAAAAATCCGAATTTATCAAAAATAGAAAAATTAATTTACTTAAAAAGCTTTCTTGGTGGTTCAGCCGCCAAAGCTATTTCTGGTTTCGCTCTCACCGAAAATAATTACGAAGCTGCTCTTGAACTGTTACGTTCCAGATTTGGTCAAACGAACATCTTAATTAATTCGCATTTAGGACAACTCTTAAGTACTTCACCTGTTAGAAACCCTAATGATATAAACGGATTAAGAAAACTTGTCGATCAAGCCGAAGTACAGATAAGAAATCTTGAAGCATTAAAAATAGACTCTGATACCTACGGAAATCTGTTAACGCCTTTAATTTTGAAATTACTTCCTAATGAATTCGTTCTTGATTATAGCCGAAAAATTAAAGACGGAAATTGGGATTTAAAAGGTCTGTTAGCCTTTTTGAGGAACGACGTATTCAGTAGAGAACGCGCGGCTTCTGTTAATTATAACTCGAGAGAGAAATATCCGCGATTGGAAAAGTATCTGCTCTTCAAATATAAACATTAGTCGTCTACACTTGAGCTATTAGCTGCGTCAGCCGAATCGCAGTGTCTGTTCTGTGCGAACACAAATCATAAATCTGCGGATTGCGAAATTTTAAGTGTGGAAAAGAAAAAAGAGATTTTGAAACGTGAAGCGCGGTGTTTTTATGCCCGAGTCGATTTCTCCGGATCCAAAAGTGTAAACAAAAAATAAACTGTGCCTTCTACTTTAATAAACACTCGAAATCCATTTGTTATTCATTTCATCAGAAAAAAGATAATGAAAAACCTGAAAAGAAAACGTCGGATTCGAGCGTTATTTTCGCTGTTTCGTCATATAATTCCGATGAAAATAGATCTAATAAAATTTTATTACAAACGGCTTCTGCATTGATACAAAATAGTGATAAATCTGAAAATGTCATAATGATAAATCTGAAAATGAATGTTTTTGATAATGGCTCAATGAGATCTTTCATAACTAAAGATGTATCTAATAAAATGGAGCTTCCGATTGCTAGAAAAGAATCACTTTCTGTTTATTCTTTTGGTGATAAAACTGCGTTAGAAAAAGACCTTTAATGTTGTTAGAGTAAAACTAGAAAATGTTAGCGATCCTAATCTTAATATATATATTGAGCTTCTTGAAACCGAAAGTATATCCAATACTGTTATCTCCCCTCCAGATTTGAACTTTGCTAAGAAAAATAAAATTTTACTAAATTTACAATTAGCAGACTGTTGTAGAAAAGGTGACAAAATTGATATTCTCATAGGGGTAGATTTCTACTATTCTATAATTACTGGTAAAATTAAAAGAATTTCAAGAAATGTAGTAGCCACAGAATCTTTATTTGGGTAGTGTTTGCAGGGTAAAGTAAATAATGATCATAGTGAATTATTAATTATGAAAATATTAGTAAATGAAAACTTGATATCAGATCAGTTACAACAGTTTTGGAAGCTTAGATTTGGAAAGTGATACTCAAAAACAAACTGATGACAAAACTGTTGATTTAGAAATTATGAAATGTTTTGAATCTGATATCAAGTATACGAACGGCAGATACCAAGTAAAATTACCTTGGAAACCGAATTCAAAACATTTAATAGACGATAATAGGGATATAGCACTTGAAATATTTAAGAAATTGAGTAACAAATTTAAAATTGATAACTATTTGTTTGTTCAATACACAGAGGTTTTAAAGGATTACGAGTTAAAACATATTATTGAACAAGTTCAGGAAGACAATCAAAATGATAAACCGTATTTTATTTACCTCATAGAGCAGTCATCAGAAATGATAGAGCAACAAGCAAACTAAGAATAGTTTATGATACTTCAGCCCATAAACCAAAAACACTCTCCCTAAGTGACTGTTTATATACTCGTCCGAACCTATATCCTGATATTTTTGATTTATTGATAAAATTTAGACAAAATTCGATAGCCTTTACAGCGGACATTACACAACCATTCTTACAGATAGAGTTAAATGAAGAAAACAGGGACGTTACACAATTCTTTTGGAAAGATGATCCTGATGATAACAATGAAAGTTTGAAAACCTTTAGATTTACAAGAGTTTTGTTTGGAGTAAAATGTAGTACCTTTTTCCTTAGAAATAGTAGCAGCTAGGAGCTTATGGATGCGGGGTATATCTAAGAATAATTTTAAACAATGGAACTTTTCAAGCAGTTTTTGTTGCTTCCAAGAGTAGAGTGCACCTCTGAAATCACTTACACTTCCTAGATTGGAGCTTTTGTGTGCTCTTTTATCCGCTAGATTGAGTGATAAAATCGCAAAATGTTTAAAATACGAAGTAATCCCCTTCCACTGGACTGATTCTCAAATAACGTATTTTTGAATTCATGGATCTCCCGAAAGATTTAAATCTTTCATCAAAAACAGAGTTTATGAAATTCAGAAACTAACTGAAAACAATAATTGGCATTATTGCCGTGGGAAAGAATAACTTCTCCGACCTCATATCACGAGGAACTACTGTTGCTAATTTAAGAAATTGCTCACTTTGGTGGTTTGGACCAGGATGGTTACAAAACAAACGTATAGACTGGCCATTTCAACCGAAGTTTGACGTGGTAAACGATAAACAACTAGAACGCCGTAGTAAGATATCTGTTTATGACATTGTTGTGAAAAGAGATGATCAACTATTGGATATAATAAAATTCAGTAATGTGCTGAAATATCTCAGAATTGTGGCATGGATTAGACGTTTAGTTGCTAAGGAAAGAAAACTGCCTCCTGATAGTGGAACATTAAGTGCTTCTGAAATTTAGGACACTGAAATTTTTTGTGTTCGTAAAGCCCAGATGGATTTCTTCACACCTGAAATTAAGGCTCTTCAGTCTAACAAGTCAATTTCTCCAAGCTCTAATACATTCAGCTTGGAACCATTTCTTGATGAAAATAAAATTCTTCGAATTAAGGGAAGATTAGAAGAAACCGAATAAACAGTTGACGTGAAGCATCCAGTTCTTCTTCCTAAAGATTCCAAATTTACTGAATTAATTGCAAAAAGGGAACATAATAACGTTCTGCATCCTGGAGTTGCAGCAACTTTAGTTAAACTAAGACAGAAATTTTGGATTCCTAAAGGCCGTCAGTTGCTAAAGAAAGTCTTAGGGAACTGTTTAATTTGTCGGAAATACGCAGTAAAACCAGCGAAACAAATGACGGCTCAGTTACCTAAAGACCGAATTGTTGAAACTCAACCTTTCTATGTTACAGGCGTGGATTTCACAGGTCCAGTTTACATAAAGCCTGGAAATGACATTCAGAAATCATACATCGTATTGTTTACGTGCGCTGTTACGTCTAGAGTTCGTTTCCAATATGTCTGCAAACAAATTCATTTTGGCTCTCATACATTTCATTTCGAGAAGAGAAAACTCTCGCACCTTTTATTCAGATAACGCGAAAACTTTCAAATATGCTGCCAAAGATTTACAGTATTTTTACAGCATAATTAAAGGTACAGACTTTCAAAATTTTCTAGCAAATGAAGGTTTGACTTGAAACTTTATCGTCGAGCTTGCTCCATGGCGGGGAGCTTTTTATGAACGCCTTATGAAAATCATAAAGGAACCGTTGAAAAAGATATTAGGCAGAGCTCAACTGAATTTTAAAGAATTTATGACTGTGTTGACAGAGGTTGAAAATATTGTGAATAGACGTCTTTTGACCTATGTTTACAACGATTTACATGAACCTGAACCGCTTGCGGCGGCTAATTTTCTATTCATCGGACATAAGGATGAATATACATGCAACTTTGCTGAGATCCTGAATAGCTCTCCAACAAGAAAGAGTCTAATAAAACGAAAGGAATATCAGAAAACACTTATAAAACAGTTCTGGAAAAAATGGAAAAATCAGTATCTTCTTGAGTTAAGAAATGCTCACTTCTTCGGTACACCAGAAGCCAAGAAAAATCTTAAAATTGGTGATATAGTTTTACTTGAAGTAACAACTAAATCCTCTGGGATTTAGGTCGAGTAATTCAAGTCTTTAAAGGACGTGATGGTCTTGTATCATCATGTGTGGTAAAAACTAAAAAAGGAGACTTTAAGAGACCTGTGCAATTGATATACACCCTGAACTATCAGACTGAAAATGAACTAATTTTGTAACCTTTTAATTTTATTTCTTATATTTCATGTTCACTAACAGTAATTTTAGGTAATTAGTTATTACTAATAATTTACTGTTTGTAATTCGAATAAATATTTACGTATTGAGTAACATTTGAATTGATGCAGTTAACTATATTTGTTTATTTTATAGAATTTCTTTTGCAGTTTATATTGACATCAGTTGAATGTACTTGATATGTAAGTTGCTTTCTTATATTTTTATTATTTGTATGCTGAAATAGTGATAAAAATTATCAGGTGGGGAGTGTGAAAAAATCCCCCAAATGATTTATGTATCGCCGTTAGAGGGCGCTTCACTTCTGAGAAAGAATGCTAGTTTTTCAGTTTGCAACGTAGTTAGTGAACCATCGATGCAATCCAGGTTGCTTTGTAAATAAAATGATTATTTTTGTAGATTGTTGAAGTATTTGACTTCATTTAGAATTAGATCAACCTTTGGCGAAAGGTGTCGCTTCACAATTGACTATCGCAAATTAAATAGCGTTTCTAAGTATCCGGTATATCCGTTACCTATTATTGAGGAAATATTACGAAACATAACTTCTACAAAGTATATGACTAAGTTAAACTTAACATCTGGATATTTTCAAATAGGCGTAAAACCTGAAGATGCACATAAGACCGCTTTCATAACTAAGTCTGGTTCTTATGCATTTCTGCGTATGCCGTTTGGCCTTTCAGGGGCACCGGCAATATTTCAGCGATGTGTGCGCATTTTGTTAAGACCTGTCCTAGGAAAGAGCACATTTATACATTTAGATGATATCATTATCACTAGTGATAATTTGGATCAACATATAAAAGATTTGAGAGAAGTGTTTTCATTATTAAATGAGGCCGGTCTAAAAGTTAATGTTGAAAAGTGCAAATTCTCAGGTACAGAATTACGTTATTTGGGGTATAAAATTTCTCAAAAAGGAATCAAAACAGATAAATCAAAAATAATTGCGATTCAAAACTACCCGCCGCCAAATACGGCGAAGAAATTATCTTCTTTTCTAGGACTCTAGTCATACTATATATCCTTTATAAAAGACTCTGCAACTACTGCTGAGCCACTGTTAAAATTAAAAAAAGAAAGGACCAGATTCACGTGGACGGCCGAAGCCAATACTGCTTTTGAAAAATTAAAATAAGCGTTAACACAAGCCCTGTTTTTAAATTTCTGGAGAACGACGAAAATTTAGAAATTGCGGCAGACGCATCGGATTTTGCTATAGGAGCGGTAATTTCCTAAAATAAGCAGCCCGTGGCATTTTTTAGCCGAACTTAAAATAAAACTCAAAGGAATCATTCCGCAACTGAGAGAGAGGCACTTGCAGTTCTGTTAGCAGTGCAGAAGTTCCGAGTCTATTTTGGAAGTTCGCCAGTAACAGTGTATTCTGATCATGCGACGGTAACTAGATTATATTCAGGAAAGAACTTATACCCAAGGTTAATAAGATGAGCACTTAAATTACAAGAATATAATTTAATAATTAAACACACTCTCGGAAAGGAAAATGTCGTAGCATTTTGTAATAATTTCGATAAATCATAATCAAAATAGATCCCTATCAATAAATAAATCCCTATCAAGAGTAAAAATAGATGAAGAAGGTAATACTGTTAAGGTGGCAATGCTCATAGCATATACGATACATTCCCGGGAAACTGTAATAACCGAACTGGGTAAGAATCCGGAATTTAAAAATATATATGATTATTTAAAACATCCTGAAAATTTTACCTACCAAGTTATTGTGGCAATAAGAAATAGGGTGGCCCATTACTAATTAATAGATGGTCTATTATTTTATACAAAAACTACGAATAATAACAACGAATTTCGACCTGTTATCCCAGCTAGTCTTAGATTAAATATACTGCAGGAATTGCATGATTCGCCTCTGGCATCAAATGGTGGTATTCGGAAAACCATCCAACGCGTACGCGAAGCAGTTTTTTTTCCTGAACTGCAAAAGTTAACAAGGGCATATGTCCATTCCTGCCCAACATGTCAAGTAGTTAATTATGCTAATTTCCGTCCGCCCGGGTTTCTAAATAGCATTATTGTAAATTCTAAATAGCATTGACTTTCCAAATGAAATAACTGGCGTGGATTTATTGGGGCCTTTTCCGAAAAGTCAGTTAAATAAAAGTCGGTATCTCCTTGTTATGATTGACCATTTTAGTAAATGGACCGAAATTGTTCCCTTAAAACGAGCCTCTGCGAAATTAGTTACTGATTCTATTTTAAATAAATACATTTTGAAATACGGGGTGCTCCTAAAAGTTATATCGAAAAATTGTCCTTAGTTTATAAGTAACATTTTTGAAGATATGTGTCAAAAACTGGGCATACGTCATTTAAAAATGGTCCCGTATCGGCCGCAATCAAATATAGCGGAACGGGTCAACAGAAACATAGTTAAAATTATTCGTAGTTATTTTAAAAATTTTCATAAAAGCTGGGATAACTATGTCAATGATTAGCTTTCGCCCTTAAGACCGCCAAACATGACACGACGGGCAAAACCCCTGCTGAGTTATTTTTAGGCAGAAAGATTATAACGCCGTTAGATAAATTATTTTATGTTCAAAAAAGAGCCCCTGAATTTCAAATGTCCGATATACAAAAATTAATTAAGGAGGCAAAGGAAAACACGGAAGTAGCACAAAGAAAACAAGTTGTACTATGATATGAAACGACGGGAAGTGACTTATAATGTTAAAAATTAAGCATTCACTTTCTTCAGCTCCAGAAGATAAAGTAGCAAAATTCTGTCCACGGTTTGAAGGACCATATTTGGTGGAAAAGTTAACCCAGGCTGTAGTGGTAAAAAAGGCAAACCAAAAAATAAAGGAGGAGGAATCTGAGGGACCGAACAAGACGACGGGTAAATCAGATCATGGTTTTCGCTACCTTCCAGGACTGGGCGGCTAAACGAATGTCTGAATATCGCAAAGATAAGTAAAACTTTATGTTTCTTTGAAACTTAAAGTTAATTTTTCGTTCTTATTGCAAGTGGCAGGATTTAAAGAGAAGTTTTACCTCATGTGAGGTCTACCTTTATCGGCAAAAAGGCGAGAAATAAGTTTTACCTATTTGCTACTATGTTTTTCAACTACTCGCGAGTAATCTAAAATTATTGTATAATAGTAATGTGTAAATACTTGAGCATTGTAAAAGTTTTTGTAACTGGATAAGAAAGGTACCTTAAGAACATTGTACAAATATTGTAGAAAATTTTATTTAAAAGATTCTGTTAAGAAAAGATATTTTTGTCTGAAGGACTTTTGGAAATGTAATATTTAAATGTAAATGAATTAGCATTTGCTTTGAAGAAGTCCAAAGTTAACAAACATTTTACTACTAATGTATCTTTTGAAATGCGTAAAATTAATGGCATGTTAATGTGTTCTTATGTACATGTGAACTGTTACTTTAAAAGTTAAGAAGTACTGTGATATGTTAAAAGTGAAAATGTAGTGTAAATGCCAAAGTGTTAACTTAATGGTGTGACTGAAAAAAGCGTTACGCAATTTGGAATGAATGAAGGTAGGCTCTCTGACGCTACACTGCAGAGTTAGCCACTTGTTTAGAATAGTACCTCAGGGTTTAGAAATGAATGTAAGGTATGGTCTGAGGTCTTGTTATGTTGAATTTTAACACGTTAGTGTTTTGATTGTAGGCGGTAGTGTTGAACGCTTGTACATAGACACGCCAATGTTTGGTGTTTCTCTTTACAATACATGTCAGAGAGCACGGGGAGATAATTAAATAATGGTATGAATGAAATAAGAATAGAGTTTTAAAAAGAAAAAAATACGTGTTCATGTTACTTGCCATTTAATTGCTTGACAAATTGATTAAGTTAATTTTCCTTCCAGAGATCTGGAAGGTACTAGATAGAAATAAGAAAACTCCTGTTTTTAGGTGCAGTACAGATGAAAAGTATTTGTCCATGGAAATTATGATGTAAAACGACTTTTATATAGTTTCTAGGTTAGATACGTTTTGGTGAGGAGTTTTTGTAAAAGATTGGCCTCGCGTTAGACTAGAGTTAAAACTTTTCAGCAAGGTCGTTTAGACCTCAGTTTCAAACTAATTAACTCTGGCTGAAAGTATGTAAGGGACTTAAGCTTTACTAACGTTTAATTTATTTTAAAACTTTACTATCTTTTCTTATTTTCCACTTCAGGCCAGAATTAAATGCGTTAACTTGTTTATGTAAATTGTACTTGCTAACGCCCAAATACTTAAGTTGTGGCTTTTTGCCAAGAGTTGGACAGAGAGGGAAAGTGAGCCGCCTTGCCACTGTATTCCGCACGAGTTTTGAATCAGCTGCTGTCTACTTTTAAAGCCAGAGGTTTAGTCCTCTTGATATTTAAAACGTATTGTAGTTTCGGCAGTTTGAGTACTACATACGTAATAATTTAAAAGGCCAGTTTTAGTGTTAGTCAATTGTGTAAAGCACTCGATGTTAACTCTTATTTTTGGTTAGTTAGTAGTTTTTATATTTTTACGTTCAGACCACAAATGGTTGGTCTTTCTATCCCGAAGTTCCGGGAGCACATGTAATATCTTGGACAATAAAGGGTAAAGTTAACCCTTCCTGCTTGTGTCGTCCATTCCACACATATTTGAACATAGCTTGAGTAAGCTCCCTGTTCCTATTCAGGACACGCAATATTCCCGAAACAAATTAAAAGACATACAAGTCCTGACAATATATCCAGTTAACGTTATCCGGTTAGGGGCCGAATACGGTTACGGGGAGATCAAGTACAGTTATTTAATTACAGTTTTACAGGGACCGGACCGAAATGTCGCCAAAATACTTCTAAGTTTGAACGAATGGCAATTCCATTCGACTACTTGATCGAATGGCAATCCCATTCGATCAAGTAGGATAGACTTACTCCTTAAACACCATGATCACTACGTTTGACATCTATGGATCTCTGCTTCTGGCGCATTATGAGTCATGATGTGCGAAATTTTTATTGAGTTCAATGAAACTTTAGCAACTGGATTCTCAGTTGCTGTTGAAAGAGTGCGAGAAATGCCAGTGATTTTTGCTAATTAATGTATTCCAGTTTGTGCGCCAATCCTCTGCATCCTGTATTGTCGTAATTATGTCTTGAACCGCAACGGCAATTACGACATCAACGGCCTCAACGGCATCAGATTACAATGTTATTTAATGTATGTCCTTATGCTAGATATGCAGGGACGCGAGACAATACTACCTAACGTCTTGGTAGAATGATGTTGTGTTCGCCTCTCGTCAACTGTCAACTGTGTTAATATTGGTTGTGGCACTTCCGAGTCCCTAATTTCAAAGGATATATAATTAAAATATTTGTTTCTTTTGATTTAACCTCTCCGTCTTATTGATATTGTTGCTTGCGTACGGGGTTCGTTACGAAATAAATGCACAAGTCCGATGAAAAATGAACAAAAATTTATTAATATCACAGCAAACATGATTGAATGTCCTAAATTAATCGTGCAGTATGAGAATATATCACAGTAGTTATCTTCTAACTACTCAAACGTTCAAGAGAACTTAATTCAAAACAGCTAAAGAAAGCTAATCCGCGAATTCGCTACAATTAACAAGAGCAGTATTCTAAACAAACTCTTAAAACAACAACAAACTAAGGAACTAACTAACTAGAGAGGTTTTCCTCCTTTTTATAAGATTTTTCAATCCCGCGCGAGAACTTTCTGGAACTTTCTCGAAATCAGAAAGAGATATTTATTTATTTAATGTTAAATGCACCCTCTCTTGTATTTTTAATCTTCCGGCTTAGCTTTCTTTTAATATTCGTCACGCGCAGCATAGCACGGGGAATAAAACAATTTTATTTATAAGTCTACTAACATTAGCTGTTTAAATACCAAATTCGTAACACTGCCCCCTTCCCAAGGACTGCACGTCCCGGGCAGTACAATCCCTGAACAGGAAGACAAACTTATAACAGAGGCATAAATACAATAATAAGTATTACATTACAATAACAAACAACATGAACAATAAATTCAACAAATAAAACAAATCAAATGCTATCAAATACAAATCAAATACAAAATACAAATCAAATACTAAATACACATTTAGAAACAAAAAGAACCATGGTCTTACACTATTTACAATTATTTACATTACGTACTATGGCCATAGTAACGAGCTAACCTGTCGTTATGAACGACTTCAGGTTTAGAGTTCGAAGACTTACGAATCAGGACCACGACGTCATTCAGACTAATTAGGACTGGGAACGGGCCATCCCAAGGTGACTGTAATTTAGGACAATTACAGTCACCTTGGAATGGCCCGTCCAGTCGGATTCCATAACCACACCTTGTCTCCTTCGTGGAATTGATGTTCAGTAGCTCTTGTGTCGTATCGGGTCTTCATCTTCTCCGTCGCTCTCGTGCAAAGTTGTGCATCACTTCAAACCGGACCTGGAGATCTTGAATATATTCCTCAGACGATGAAGGAGCATCCGGAGGGCGACCAAACAATAGATCACAAGGCAAACGAAGGTCATGACCGAAGAGCATCTGTGATGGAGAATAGCCGGTAGTCTCGTGGACAGCACTGCGGTAAGCCAGTAAAAACAGTGGTAATTTCTTGTCCCAGTCCTGTTGGTTTCTGGAAACCACTAATTAGAGGTTATTAAGGATGGTTCGATTGAACCTCTCTACCATGCCGTTCAACTGGGGATGTAATGGCGTCGTTTGGGTTTTGCCAATGCCGAGTAGTTTGCAAAGTTCTTTGATTACTGTGGAGGTAAAATTCCTTCCCTGATCGGAATGTTACTGAAGAGCCATTCCGAACATGGAAATCCAGAGCTGTATCATCATCTCAGCTACTGTAACAGCCTCTTGATCAGGAATAGGGTACGCTTCAGGCCACTTGGTGAAGTAATCAATGACGACGAGTATATATTTGTTGCCATCTGCAGTTCGTAGCAGAGGTCCCAAGATGTCAAAGGCGATACTTCAAAAGGCGCCCCTACGTTGTAACGTTGCAGCTTGCCTCGGCTGCGTCTCTTCGGTCCTTTCCGACCTGCACAAACATCGCAAGATCTACACCACTTTTGCACGTCATCCTTTGAATTATTCCAGTAAAAGCGCTCACGAACTCTCTGCAGGGTCTTCATTATTCCAAAGTGACCTCCTGTAGGTCTGTTATGTAGTTGTTTAAGGACATCGGGAATCCGGGATCTTGGAAGTATCAGTTGCCATCGGAACGTCTTCCCATCATCCCTTTCGAATTTCCGGTATAAGACGCCGTTTCGAATGTGAAGTGAATCCCAGAATGCCCAGTATTTTTTTGTTGTAGGACTACAGATAGAAATGTCCTGCCAGGTAGCTTTTCTGTTTCATGACTCCATTAAATCAATTATGGGTTTAATGTCGCGGTCTTCCAGCTGGTCTTTCTGACTTCATCATCACTCCACGGGTCTCGATCAGCCGATGTTGATGTTGTAATTTGTCTTGCGACCGGAGTCAGCAGCTCGTATTTCGCTTCCACCCCTGGAACAATATCGGCAGCTTTCTGGGCAAGTTCGTCTAGACAGGGCGTCGGCGTTCCCGTGTGATGATCCCTTACGATGACGCATAGGGATGTCATATTCTTGGAGTCTGTATCAACCTGGCTATTTGACCCTCAGGATTCTTGAAATTTAAAAGCCAGGCCAATGAGGAATGGTTCCTGCGGAGGAGAAATTTTCTGCCGTATAGATAATGATGGAAATGTTCTACAGCTTTGACTATGGCGGGCAACTCTTTCCTGGTGACACAAAAATTCCTCTCCGGTTTAGACAGGCACTTGCTTCAGTATGCCACTACACGTTCTTGGTCGTCTATTTCTTGGGACAAAACAGTACCGACACTTTCATTGCTTGCGTCTGTGTCAAGAATAAATGGCTGTCGAGCTGAGGATACGTCAGGATTGGAGCAGATGTTAAAGCCTCCTTTAAGTTGTTAAATGCATCCTCGCATTTTTTTTGTCCACAAGAACTTTTGCTTGCTCTCTGTCAGCTTGTGAAGGGGTCTTGCGATGGAAGAAAAGTCCTTCACAAATCTCCTATAGTAGGTGCAAAGCCCTTTCTAGACGTTCTTCAAAATGCTTTCCGACGATGATGATGTCGTCCAGGTATATCAGACAGGCTTCGTAGGAAAGCCCTTTCAAAACAGTTTCCATGAGGCGTTCGAATGTTGCCGGCGCATTACACAGTCCAAAAGGCATCACCTTGAATTGCCAAAGCCCTTGTCCCGTAGTAAATGCCGTCTTTTCTCTGTCATCAGGATGTATTTCTACCCGACAATACCCACTCTTTAAATCAAGTGTTGAGAACCACTTGCTTCCAGAAAGAGTGTCTAGAATGTCGTCAATCCTAGGAAGAGGGTAACTGTCTTTCTTCTTAACCTCATTCAACCGGCGATAGTCGACGCAAAATCTTGTTGAGCCGTCTTTCTTTCTCACTAGGATGTTGGGAGATCCCCATGGACTTGCTGCAGGCTCGATGACATCGCCTTCTTCCATATCCTTTAAAATTGTTCGTACCTCTTCCTGTTTAGCAAACGGCAGACGCCTTGGATGTTGCTTGATCGGGGTATGATCGTCGGTATCGGTTCTATGTTGTGTCAAACTAGTTCGACCCACGTCAGAAGACGAGCGGGAGAAAACAACTTGAAGATCTTTAATGAAGCGATCGGCAGCATTCTTCTCTTCATCGTTTAATTTCGCATTCTGAAGTAACTCTGGTGTAATTTTTTCTGAAGACACGGATTCTTGGATGTTACTCTTCCTTTCAACGGTGGTTACTGGAGTACATGCTCCAACCACTTCACCTTTCTTAATAACTCTCACCTTCTCAGTTACATTGGCGACTCTCACCGGAATAACCGTTCTGGATATGTCGACGAGTGTTGAGGCTACTAGTACTCCTTTTGGGCTATTACAGTTATTGAGATATTCTATGATGCCGTAGCGGAAATTTTTGTTTTCGGCTATGGATTCAGGAAGTAAAATTTCTGTTCTTGCCGGTATTGTGATATTGTCTTGTGCTATGATTTTATGGACAGATTTAACTTCTTCATCATTAACTCCAAATAAAGCTATGTCCTCAGATGTAGAATGTAATTCGTTATTTTTAAAGTCCAAGGAAAAATTGTATTTCCCTAGAAAGTCCAATCCGAGTATGCAAGAATCAGTGATCTCTGCTGCATATGCCGTGTGATGGTAAGAGGCACTTCCAAACGTGATGCTAACATTTACTTTTCCATCGATGTCGATCTTCTCACCAGACACAGTCTGGAGGGTAACGCAGGCCGGCGTTCAGATAAGTTTGCTTCCCAGTTGTTGAGCCAAATTCTTTCGGAGGATAGTAACGTTGGCTCCTGTATCTATCATCATATTGCAGGGAACTCTATTAATATGTCCTTTTGTGAAAAATCAATTACTGCCGCCTCTCACTGCAGAAATCTGAAGCGCTTTAAACTGGGGCATTTCATTATCTGGCAACCTCCGCCCCACGACGTGGCCACTAATTAGTTTCCCTGCTGTTTGTAAAGAACGGTCTTAATATCCGCACCCTGGGGTATTCTGTAGTTCCGTCGTATGTATCCTTCACCACCACAGTCCCAGCATTTTACGGTCGGCTTCTTGTCACCAATATTCTGTCTCAAGGCATTCAGTTGTTTAGTTAAATCGTCTAGACGAGCAGTGACTTGATCCCCTGGCTCCTGGACTTGAGCAGCTCTGATTGGGTGGCGGTCTCTACGCGTGGCTTGCTGGACTGCCTCGAATTTCATGGCGTACACTAAAGCGCTTTTAAAGTTCCATCGGCTTTTAAAGCTTCAGTTGCCATCGGAACGTCTTCCCATCATCCCTTTCGAATTTCCGGTATAACACGCCGTTTCGAATGTGAAGTGAATCCCAGAATGCCCAGTATTTTTTTGTTGTAGGACTATAGATAGAAATGTCCTGCCAGGTAGCTTTTCTGTTTCATGACTCCATTAAATCAATTATGGGTTTAATGTTGCGGTCTTCCAGCTGGTCTTTCTGACTTCATCATCACTCCACGGGTCTCGATCAGCCGATGTTGATGTTGTAATTTGTCTTGCGACCGGAGTCAGCAGCTCGTATTTCGCTTCCACCCCTGGAACAATATCGGCAGCTTTCTGGGCAAGTTCGTCTAGACAGGGCGTCGGCGTTCCCGTGTGATGATCCCTTACAATGACGCATAGGGATGTCATATTCTTGGAGTCTGTATCAACCTGGCTATTTGACCCTCAGAATTCTTGAAATTTAAAAGCCAGGCCAATGAGGAATGGTCCCTGCGGAGGAGAAATTTTCTGCCGTATAGATAATGATGGAAATGTTCTACAGCTTTGACTATGGCGGGCAACTCTTTCCTGGTGACACAAAAATTCCTCTCCGGTTTAGACAGGCACTTGCTTCAGTATGCCACTACACGTTCTTGGTCGTCTATTTCTTGGGACAAAACAGTACCGACACTTTCATTGCTCGCGTCTGTGTCAAGAATAAATGGCTGTCGAGCTGAGGATACGTCAGGATTGGAGCAGATGTTAAAGCCTCCTTTAAGTTGTTAAATGCATCCTCGCATTTTTTTGTCCACAAGAACTTTTGCTTGCTCTCTGTCAGCTTGTGAAGGGGTCTTGCGATGGAAGAAAAGTCCTTCACAAATCTCCTATAGTAGGTGCAAAGCCCTTTCTAGACGTTCTTCAAAATGCTTTCCGACGATGATGATGTCGTCCAGGTATATCAGACAGGCTTCGTAGGAAAGCCCTTTCAAAACAGTTTCCATGAGGCGTTCGAATGTTGCCGGCGCATTACACAGTCCAAAAGGCATCACCTTGAATTGCCAAAGTCCTTGTCAGGTAGTAAATGCCGTCTTTTCTCTGTCATCAGGATGTATTTCTACCCGACAATACCTACTCTTTAAATCAAGTGTTGAGAACCACTTGCTTCCAGAAAGAGTGTGTAGAATGTCGTCAATCCTAGGAAGAGGGTAACTGTCTTTCTTCTTAACCTCATTCAACCGACGATAGTCGACGCAAAATCTTGTTGAGCCGTCTTTCTTTCTGACTAGGATGTTGGGAGATCCCCATGGACTTGCTGCAGGCTCGATGACATCGCCTTCTTCCATATCCTTTAAAATTGTTCGTACCTCTTCCTGTTTAGCAAACGGCAGACGCCTTGGATGTTGCTTGATCGGGGTATGATCGTCGGTATCGGTTCTATGTTGTGTCAAACTAGTTCGACCCACGTCAGAAGACGAGCGGGAGAAAACAACTTGAAGATCTTTAATGAAGCGATCGGCAGCATTCTTCTCTTCATCGTTTAATTTCGCATTCTGAAGTAACTCTGGTGTAATTTTTCTGAAGACACGGATTCTTGGATGTTACTCTTCCTTTCAACGGTGGTTACTGGAGTACATGCTCCAACCACTTCACCTTTCTTAATAACTCTCACCTTCTCAGTTACATTGGCGACTCTCACCGGGATAACCGTTCTGGATATGTCGACGAGTGTTGAGGCTACTAGTACTCCTTTTGGGCTATTACAGTTATTGAGATATTCTGTGATGCCGTAGCGGAAATTTTTGTTTTCGGCTATGGATTCAGGAAGTAAAATTTCTGTTCTTGCCGGTATTGTGATACTGTCTTGTGCTATGATTTTATGGACAGATTTAACTTCTTCATCATTAACTCCAAATAAAGCTATGTCCTCAGATGTAGAATGCAATTCGTTATTTTTAAAGTCCAAGGAAAAATTGTATTTCCCTAGAAAGTCCAATCCGAGTATGCAAGAATCTGTGATCTCTGCTGCATATGCCGTGTGATGGTAAGAGGCACTTCCAAACGTGATGCTAACATTTACTTTTCCATCGATGTCGATCTTCTCACCAGACACAGTCTGGAGGGTAACGCAGGCCGGCGTTCAGATAAGTTTGCTTCCCAGTTGTTGAGCCAAATTCTTTCGGAGGATAGTAACGTTGGCTCCTGTATCTATCATCATATTGCAGGGAACTCTATTAATATGTCCTTTTGTGAAAAATCAATTACTGCCGCCTCTCACTGCAGAAATCTGAAGCGCTTTAAACTGGGGCATTTCATTATCTGGCAACCTCCGCCCCACGACGTGGCCACTAATTAGTTTCCCTGCTGTTTGTAAAGAACGGTCTTAATATCCGCACCCTGGGGTATTCTGTAGTTCCGTCGTATGTATCCTTCACCACCACAGTCCCAGCATTTTACGGTCGGCTTCTTGTCACCAATATTCTGTCTCAAGGCATTCAGTTGTTTAGTTAAATCGTCTAGACGAGCAGTGACTTGATCCCCTGGCTCCTGGACTTGAGCAGCTCTGATTGGGTGGCGGTCTCTACGCGTGGCTTGCTGGACTGCCTCGAATTTCATGGCGTACACTAAAGCGCTTTTAAAGTTCCATCGGCTTTTAAAGCTTCAGTTGCCATCGGAACGTCTTCCCATCATCCCTTTCGAATTTCCGGTATAAGACGCCGTTTCGAATGTGAAGTGAATCCCAGAATGCCCAGTATTTTTTTGTTGTAGGACTATAGATAGAAATGTCCTGCCAGGTAGCTTTTCTGTTTCATGACTCCATTAAATCAATTATGGGTTTAATGTTGCGGTCTTCCAGCTGGTCTTTCTGACTTCATCATCACTCCACGGGTCTCGATCAGCCGATGTTGATGTTGTAATTTGTCTTGCGACCGGAGTCAGCAGCTCGTATTTCGCTTCCACCCCTGGAACAATATCGGCAGCTTTCTGGGCAAGTTCGTCTAGACAGGGCGTCGGCGTTCCCGTGTGATGATCCCTTACAATGACGCATAGGGATGTCATATTCTTGGAGTCTGTATCAACCTGGCTATTTGACCCTCAGAATTCTTGAAATTTAAAAGCCAGGCCAATGAGGAATGGTCCCTGCGGAGGAGAAATTTTCTGCCGTATAGATAATGATGGAAATGTTCTACAGCTTTGACTATGGCGGGCAACTCTTTCCTGGTGACACAAAAATTCCTCTCCGGTTTAGACAGGCACTTGCTTCAGTATGCCACTACACGTTCTTGGTCGTCTATTTCTTGGGACAAAACAGTACCGACACTTTCATTGCTCGCGTCTGTGTCAAGAATAAATGGCTGTCGAGCTGAGGATACGTCAGGATTGGAGCAGATGTTAAAGCCTCCTTTAAGTTGTTAAATGCATCCTCGCATTTTTTTGTCCACAAGAACTTTTGCTTGCTCTCTGTCAGCTTGTGAAGGGGTCTTGCGATGGAAGAAAAGTCCTTCACAAATCTCCTATAGTAGGTGCAAAGCCCTTTCTAGACGTTCTTCAAAATGCTTTCCGACGATGATGATGTCGTCCAGGTATATCAGACAGGCTTCGTAGGAAAGCCCTTTCAAAACAGTTTCCATGAGGCGTTCGAATGTTGCCGGCGCATTACACAGTCCAAAAGGCATCACCTTGAATTGCCAAAGTCCTTGTCCCGTAGTAAATGCCGTCTTTTCTCTGTCATCAGGATGTATTTCTACCCGACAATACCTACTCTTTAAATCAAGTGTTGAGAACCACTTGCTTCCAGAAAGAGTGTGTAGAATGTCGTCAATCCTAGGAAGAGGGTAACTGTCTTTCTTCTTAACCTCATTCAACCGACGATAGTCGACGCAAAATCTTGTTGAGCCGTCTTTCTTTCTGACTAGGATGTTGGGAGATCCCCATGGACTTGCTGCAGGCTCGATGACATCGCCTTCTTCCATATCGTTTAAAATTGTTCGTACCTCTTCCTGTTTAGCAAACGGCAGACGCCTTGGATGTTGCTTGATCGGGGTATGATCGTTGGTATCGGTTCTATGTTGTGTCAAACTAATTCGACCCACGTCAGAAGACGAGCGGGAGAAAACAACTTGAAGATCTTTAATGAAGCGATCGGCAGCATTCTTCTCTTCATCGTTTAATTTCGCATTCTGAAGTAACTCTGGTGTAATTTTTTCTGAAGACACGGATTCTTGGATGTTACTCTTCCTTTCAACGGTGGTTACTGGAGTACATGCTCCAACCACTTCACCTTTCTTAATAACTCTCACCTTCTCAGTTACATTGTCGACTCTCACCGTGATAACCGTTCTGGATATGTCGACGAGTGTTGAGGCTACTAGTACTCCTTTTGGGCTATTACAGTTATTGAGATATTCTGTGATGCCGTAGCGGAAATTTTTGTTTTCGGCTATGGATTCAGGAAGTAAAATTTCTGTTCTTGCCGGTATTGTGATATTGTCTTGTGCTATGATTTTATGGACAGATTTAACTTCTTCATCATTAACTCCAAATAAAGCTATGTCCTCAGATGTAGAATGCAATTCGTTATTTTTAAAGTCCAAGGAAAAATTGTATTTCCCTAGAAAGTCCAATCCGAGTATGCAAGAATCAGTGATCTCTGCTGCATATGCCGTGTGATGGTAAGAGGCACTTCCAAACGTGATGCTAACATTTACTTTTCCATCGATGTCGATCTTCTCACCAGACACAGTCTGGAGGGTAACGCAGGCCGGCGTTCAGATAAGTTTGCTTCCCAGTTGTTGAGCCAAATTCTTTCGGAGGATAGTAACGTTGGCTCCTGTATCTATCATCATATTGCAGGGAACTCTATTAATATGTCCTTTTGTGAAAAATCAATTACTGCCGCCTCTCACTGCAGAAATCTGAAGCGCTTTAAACTGGGGCATTTCATTATCTGGCAACCTCCGCCCCACGAGGTGGCCACTAATTAGTTTCCCTGCTGTTTGTAAAGAACGGTCTTAATATCCGCACCCTGGGGTATTCTGTAGTTCCGTCGTATGTATCCTTCACCACCACAGTCCCAGCATTTTACGGTCGGCTTCTTGTCACCAATATTCTGTCTCAAGGCATTCAGTTGTTTAGTTAAATCGTCTAGACGAGCAGTGACTTGATCCCCTGGCTCCTGGACTTGAGCAGCTCTGATTGGGTGGCGGTCTCTACGCGTGGCTTGCTGGACTGCCTCGAATTTCATGGCGTACACTAAAGCGCTTTTAAAGTTCCATCGGCTTTTAAAGCTTCAGTTGCCATCGGAACGTCTTCCCATCATCCCTTTCGAATTTCCGGTATAAGACGCCGTTTCGAATGTGAAGTGAATCCCAGAATGCCCAGTATTTTTTGTTGTAGGACTACAGATAGAAATGTCCTGCCAGGTAGCTTTTCTGTTTCATGACTCCATTAAATCAATTATGGGTTTAATGTCGCGGTCTTCCAGCTGGTCTTTCTGACTTCATCATCACTCCACGGGTCTCGATCAGCCGATGTTGATGTTGTAATTTGTCTTGCGACCGGAGTCAGCAGCTCGTATTTCGCTTCCACCCCTGGAACAATATCGGCAGCTTTCTGGGCAAGTTCGTCTAGACAGGGCGTCGGCGTTCCCGTGTGATGATCCCTTACGATGACGCATAGGGATGTCATATTCTTGGAGTCTGTATCAACCTGGCTATTTGACCCTCAGGATTCTTGAAATTTAAAAGCCAGGCCAATGAGGAATGGTCCCTGCGGAGGAGAAATTTTCTGCCGTATAGATAATGATGGAAATGTTCTACAGCTTTGACTATGGCGGGCAACTCTTTCCTGGTGACACAAAAATTCCTCTCCGGTTTAGACAGGCACTTGCTTCAGTATGCCACTACACATTCTTGGTCGTCTATTTCTTGGGACAAAACAGTACCGACACTTTCATTGCTCGCGTCTGTGTCAAGAATAAATGGCTGTCGAGCTGAGGATATGTCAGGATTGGAGCAGATGTTAAAGCCTCCTTTAAGTTGTTAAATGCATCCTCGCATTTTTTTGTCCACAAGAACTTTTGCTTGCTCTCTGTCAGCTTGTGAAGGGGTCTTGCGATGGAAGAAAAGTCCTTCACAAATCTCCTATAGTAGGTGCAAAGCCCTTTCTAGACGTTCTTCAAAATGCTTTCCGACGATGATGATGTCGTCCAGGTATATCAGACAGGCTTCGTAGGAAAGCCCTTTCAAAACAGTTTCCATGAGGCGTTCGAATGTTGCCGGCGCATTACACAGTCCAAAAGGCATCACCTTGAATTGCCAAAGCCCTTGTCCCGTAGTAAATGCCGTCTTTTCTCTGTCATCAGGATGTATTTCTACCTGAGAATACCCACTCTTTAAATCAAGTGTTGAGAACCACTTGCTTCCAGAAAGAGTGTCTAGAATGTCGTCAATCCTAGGAAGAGGGTAACTGTCTTACTTCTTAACCTAATTCAACCGGCGATAGTCGACGCAAAATCTTGTTGAGCCGTCTTTCTTTCTGACTAGGATGTTGGGAGATCCCCATGGACTTGCTGCAGGCTCGATGACATCGCCTTCTTCCATATCCTTTAAAATTGTTCGTACCTCTTCCTGTTTAGCAAACGGCAGACGCCTTGGATGTTGCTTGATCGGGGTATGATCGTCGGTATCGGTTCTATGTTGTGTCAAACTAGTTCGACCCACGTCAGAAGACGAGCGGGAGAAAACAACTTGAAGATCTTTAATGAAGCGATCGGGAGCATTCTTCTCTTCATCGTTTAATTTCGCATTCTGAAGTAACTCTGGTGTAATTTTTTCTGAAGACACGGATTCTTGGATGTTACTCTTCCTTTCAACGGTGGTTACTGGAGTACATGCTCCAACCACTTCACCTTTCTTAATAACTCTCACCTTTTCAGTTACATTGGCGACTCTCACCGGGATAACCGTTCTGGATATGTCGACGAGTGTTGAGGCTACTAGTACTCCTTTTGGGCTATTACAGTTATTGAGATATTCTATGATGCCGTAGCGGAAATTTTTGTTTTCGGCTATGGATTCAGGAAGTAAAATTTCTGTTCTTGCCGGTATTGTGATATTGTCTTGTGCTATGATTTTATGGACAGATTTAACTTCTTCATCATTAACTCCAAATAAAGCTATGTCCTCAGATGTAGAATGCAATTCGTTATTTTTAAAGTCCAAGGAAAAATTGTATTTCCCTAGAAAGTCCAATCCGAGTATGCAAGAATCAGTGATCTCTGCTGCATATGCCGTGTGATGGTAAGAGGCACTTCCAAACGTGATGCTAACATTTACTTTTCCATCGATGTCGATCTTCTCACCAGACACAGTCTGGAGGGTAACGCAGGCCGGCGTTCAGATAAGTTTGCTTCCCAGTTGTTGAGCCAAATTCTTTCGGAGGATAGTAACGTTGGCTCCTGTATCTATCATCATATTGCAGGGAACTCTATTAATATGTCCTTTTGTGAAAAATCAATTACTGCCGCCTCTCACTGCAGAAATCTGAAACGCTTTAAACTGGGGCATTTCATTATCTGGCAACCTCCGCCCCACGAGGTGGCCACTAATTAGTTTCCCTGCTGTTTGTAAAGAACGGTCTTAATATCCGCACCCTGGGGTATTCTGTAGTTCCGTCGTATGTATCCTTCACCACCACAGTCCCAGCATTTTACGGTCGGCTTCTTGTCACCAATATTCTGTCTCAAGGCATTCAGTTGTTTAGTTAAATCGTCTAGACGAGCAGTGACTTGATCCCCTGGCTCCTGGACTTGAGCAGCTCTGATTGGGTGGCGGTCTCTACGCGTGGCTTGCTGGACTGCCTCGAATTTCATGGCGTACACTAAAGCGCTTTTAAAATCTTTAACATCCGAGATTCGCAGTGCTTTCTGTATTTCAGAGTCCCGGATGCCATTGATGAAATATTGCAGCGACAGGATTTCTCTTGTTTCTGTCGGGCACTCCGAAAAGGCGTGATGTGACAGCCTTTCAACATCCGTAGCGAGCTCCTGAAGTATTTCGGTGGGCTTCTGCTGATGGGATTTTAGTTGAAGCCTGCTGTAGTTTTTTAAACACTTTTTTCGGAAGCGCAACTCCAATGCGCCAGCTAGAGCTTCAAAGTCTAATCTCTAGTTTTCGGGAAGAATCTGCAGGATATCCGCTGCGTCTGCTCTCAGGGAAGCGGCGAGATGACAGGCCTTAGCTTGGGAATCCCATCCATTCGCATCCGCAACTGTAGAAAATTGGGTCTTATACACTTGCCAGAATGTCTTCCCATCATATGTGGATAGCTTCAGAGATGGACGAGTAGGCATCGGTAGAAATTTAAAATTATCCGGATAGCTCCTTTCCGTCGCTACGAATTTCTTTAAATCATCAACTTTTTTTGTGACCGCAGACACTCTATCATTAATTCGTTGTTCCACGACAGAAACTCTCTCTTCTATTTCTTTTTTTACCGAAGAAACGTTTTCTTCAATGTTTCCAACTTTATTTTCAACTGCGTCAATTCTGCCTTCCATAACCTCGAATTTGTTTTCTATTACGCTGGTAATTTCTATTTTCATCTCCTCATCTCTTGACCTGCTTCAATCTTTTCCTGAACAGTCGTCATTCTACTTTAACTGCTTCCATCTTTTCTTGGACGGCTTCCTGTCCCGCCTTAAACTCTTCTTTAATGGATGTCATCTCTGCTTTAACAGAATCTTTCATGTCTTCTTTAAATAATGCTTGGCCAGCTTCGATCTTTTTCTGCCTATATTTCATCTCCACTTTAATTTCTTCATTAAAAGATGTTTGGCCAGCTTCCATCTTTTCTTGGAACGCAGCAAAAGCACTGATGAGCTGCCTCAATTGTTCTCCCATCGCTCTTGTTATTGGCATTCAAATCCCACTTCTGACACCAAAAATTGTTGCGTGCGTACGGGTTCGTTACAAAATGAATGCACAAGTCCGATAAAAAATGAAGAAAATTTATTATTATCACAACAAATATGATTAAATGTCCTCAAATAATCGTGCAGTATCACAATATATCACAGTAGTCATCTTCTAACTACTCAAACGTTCAAGAGAACTTGATTCAAAACAGCTAAAGAAAGCTTATCCATGAATTCGCTACAATTAACAAGAGCAGTATTCTAAACAAACTCTTAAAACAACAATAAACTAAGTAATTAACTAACTAGAGAGGTTTTTCCTCCTTTTTATAAGATTTTTATATCCCGCGAGAGAACTTTCTGGAACTTTCTCGAAATCAAAAAGAAATATTTATTTATTTAATGCACGCGCTCTTGTATTTTTAATCTTACGGCTTAGCTTTCTTTTAATATTCTTCACGTGCTGCACAGCACGGGGAATAAAACAATTTTATTCATAAGTCTACTAATATTAGCTGTTTAAATACCAAATTCGTAACACTATGTTCATAGCTTCCTTTGGTATCAGCACGTAACGGCGCAATTTGCACGCAGAGATAGTGCTACGACGTCTTCTGTTTGCCTTTATAATTTTTCCAACTATTTTAGAATCCCCGTACATGCATATGTAAGGCATGATTAGATATTTCTTTATTTTATAACCTAATGTATAATTTCATATTCAGCGGTTTCTTCAAATCATGCTTTTAAAAAAAATGATATAATGCACCTTTTGGGGAAGAATGGTATCTGAAAGTTTCCTAGTCGGATAATTTTCTTTTACTGGAGGTAATCGAACACGTCTGAAAACAAATTAATTTTCAAGAATTTAAACCTATTTATTTACCTCTGAATTTCAAATTCATAGCATCTTCAGCATCTGTAAAAACGGTAGCATCATCAGCATGTCTGTCCTTCCAACCCCCACAGGCAAATTGATAAAAATCCTCGCAAGGATTAGCATCCTCATCCAAATTAAATAAAATTTCATCAGCTGCAAGATAAATGAAAAATCATTAGTACAGTATGAATTTTGTTCCTCAAAAATAATTGCCATTCAAATTCCATAGAAAAATGTACAAGTTTGAGCTGTTAAGAGACAGAAACAGTATCTGTATGAATAATGTAAAAATCATCAACTATTCATACTAGAAGAATTTAGTGTTAGGAATTTAAGCTTATCTGATGTTACATAATTAAAACAAGGCTCATTCAGTTTATATTGCATGTAGGAAACTTAATTTAAATTGTAGTAGCAGAGTAGAAATTAAGTTCTAACTGCAATTGCATTTGTTAGATTTTTATTAAAATTAATAAACATTTCGCCCAGTGCTTTTGCGCATATTAAATATTTTGCTTGTATTGGGATAAACTTAAAACATAACGCATTAGAAAGCATTTAGGAAGAAAGAATTGTGAAAAGTAAGCATTATTTCTAACCTAATTTTGTTTGAATGCCTTAGAAATTAAGAAATCAGCGATGTAGTAATGGAGCCACTTTCCGACAGAAATAAATTTTCTAAGTTAGATTAAAAGAACGCATTATGTATTGTGTAAATTTTCCTCTGTTAAAAAAAGTACGTGTTGGAATTTTATTTCCGAATGAATATGAACTAGTTTTAAGGTATCATAAAATTAAGAACGGATTCAACAAATTTGATAATTCCATATAATAATACAGATATGAAATACATTCGGATTACAGCTTGATATAAATGATACCAAAACATCCGATAAAATGAATTAAATATTATAGGAATAAAATGGATGAGGGAGGAAATGTGATTACTTAAACAAACTTTTAGAGTTGCAGTTTCAAAGCTTAAATAGAAGCCTACTTCAGGTATGAATCTCAAAATAAGAACAAAAAGAGAAAATGTGCCCAAAGTATAACATAGGGAAATATTTTTAACAAATTATATGGAATATGGATCATCAAAGCAGAAAGAATATTTAGATGTGAAAAAACTTCAAAAAATCCAATTCATTAGTTTTAGATCCTTTCTAAGTAATTTTGTTGCAGAAAAATAGGAAAACGTGGTTCTGTAATCCATCTTAATTATCTGAAGATATTTATATAAATTTCATTGTTCTTGACGTGAAATTTTAAGGCTCGTTCTGTTTGCTCAATGTGTATTAAACCACACTACCAGGAAAAGTTATAGACACACTAGAATCTAAGATTGAATTTCGAGATTTTATTTGGGAAAAAACACGAAACTGAAGCAATGTAAAATGTATGAGTTTTATAACTAACCCGTAAAAAGATGCAATAAGTGGAAAACTTTTTGCGAGCGGTCAGAACGAAAGAATATTTTGTGGGGGGACTCAGCAGTGGCTCTACAGACCCTTTGTAAAACATATTCGATACGATAGTTCTAAAACCACTTTCAATCTTGTGCAAGCAACTTAAAATAATAATGATATCTAATTTCGACAGTTCTGGCTATGAGCCGTTAATAGGTTTGGACTCTATCTACGTTATGCCGATATCGAACGTATTTAGGTGTCAAACCTACGCTTTGCTGACGATACGTAGTGTCGGCCATATGACAGTATCAATACTATACAAGATAAATATACCACTGTCGATAATTATCGAGACACTTTCCATCGACAGTAGATTAGTAAAAATAATCTAACATAATAAAGATGTACATTTTCATACAGCTGCTCGACTGGATTTCAAGAATAATGTTTCTCATTCTCTAATTAAGTCTATGAACAATATTAACTCTCCAAAACATATTATTGAGATATCACTTTTCTGAGCGAAAACTCGCAACAATATCAAATAGCTTTATTACTGAGAGATTGCAAACCAAAAGCTATTTTCTGGCTTCATGCCCAAATGCAGACTTCTAACTTTACGTTCGACACTGTTGTATGCTATATATGTTGCAGCACACTCTAATAACAGTATTCGTAGATGATGTAACATTAGGTATTTCTGAAAGAACGAGATATAAACTATAGGGAGGTGTTAATCAATACTGGAAATTTTCAGCTTCCTTATAAAAAACAAAATGTAGATATTTTGCAGGAGAAATTCAAAGCTGTTTTATATAGCTCCTCACGGATTATTAAAAAGATACCGGTATTTATACTAGAATAAATTATATTATAACTGAATACATATTAACTGAATATATTAAAATAAAAATATTAAAATATTCCCTGGGATAAAATGTCTCTTCAGAAAATGTAAGGTCAGATCTGAGCTCTGAATCCTCCTAACTAACATTAGCTATTCGAAACAGTGGCAGAAAAGATAGTATCCTAGAGCTCATCAGCATGGACATCTCTCAGTGAGTGAAATAAGTGTTCACTCCTCTCCGTTCAGCATTCTCTTCTACTAAATATAACATAAAAATAACTTCAAGTGCAATTCTTTATGTCTTCCCAGGTAAACCACCCCTTCATCTTATTGTAACAGTAGAAGCAGTAGAAGCTAAGAAGGTAAATATGAGAAGAAATAAAACTTCGAGATAATCCATTTTAACCAATAAATTATGAATGCCCGAAATCACTGTACCACCATCACCTAGCTACGAAGCATATCATCAAGATATGTGTTTTAAAAAAATCATCGTATCAAATTCCTTTTTGCCTGTTATCTACACATATGCTTGGAATTATACAGTACTCACGCCTCCCTCCCCGTCAATACGACCCCACTACGAGCACCGCGAGCTAGTCAGAGCACTTACTGGCGAGTACTGCTTTGTGAGTGTTTCGATGCATCACAAAGATTTGCTCAAGCCTCCCATGTTGGGAGCCCACTCACAACTTGGTGAGCTGGTTAGCAGCTCCCCGTTCGAGGAACGTTGCCGCCCATCCACCTCGCAGAGTTGGACCGTAAATGGGTGTTATAAAAGTTCAGAAGAATGTAGGTAGCGATGTCATCATCAACTTGTCAAAATATTGAGTTTACAAATCAAACGGTCATCTATGCCCTCATAGTGTTCTTTTAAAAAGATAGTTGAGAACTATCAATGAAGCTGTTAATTTACCGATTCTGTCAACGTTACCGAAATGAATATCCACTCGGATTGGTAAAAGATAGTTGAGAACTATCATTGAAGCTGTTAATTTACCGATTCTGTCAACGTTACCAAAATGAATATCCACTCGGATTGCTTTTCAGCAATCAGTTTTCTTCATCTGCTTCCTCTCAGTCCCCTTATACAGACGATTATTGGACGATTTCCTCTCGAAATGACTCAAAGAACTGATTCACTTTACTGACAGAATGAACAGTGATTACAGAAAATGGAGGATACATCGCGCTTCTTCTCTTAGATCTTCATGGAAGAATATGCCTAAATTTTTAATGAACATTTAAATTGTTTTTGTTACTTTAATTTTGAAATGTATTTTAATGAGTAGGAGAATTACATGCAGACAATACACTTCCGATTGCAAGGGTACTAAAAGAAAAATATTTAAATTTAGTAAAAGAATATTGCATAATCAGAACATAACGAGGAGAATTTAAGTAGGTAATTTAAAATTAAATTAGCATTTCTAATACACGTATTAATTAAAATTATTTTAATAATTATAATTATTCAAATATTAAAATAGAAAACTGATTATACGATTTTTCCTACTTCAAAAGAAATCTCAAATGTTTGAATCCTTTTGTTGAGAAATTTATCTTTCTTCGCCCTTGCATTTGTATAATATTGTGTACCCTTCATGAATGCCACTATTTTTGGAAAATTCTTTGTTTCAATAATTTTCACCTCGTTTACATTGACCTAATTAAAAGACTTCATGGTATGAGTAAATCAAAGAGCTGCATAATTTTGTTTTGGTGTCGAGCTTATGCATTGTTGATTATGTGTTGATGTCGGTCCTACGCATTATTGATTAGAGGTGGACGATTTCCTCTCGAAATGGCTCAAAGAACTGATTCACTTTACTGACAGAATGAACAGTGATTACAGAAAATGGAGGGGTCTTTTACAGTTTGAGGTGAACTTTTGTTGGAAGCAGGCCAGGCCTATTAGTTTACGATCTGATTCGCTTTACTATGTTAGTGAATACCTGATTCGCCAAAAGAAAGCAAAGCTCTTTTACAGTCCAAATGCACTGAGAGCTTTTGTTGAATGCGGGTCAGGAAAGTCCGATTCTTATTTTAGGAGAGAAAAGAATGTTTATGCTGCCATATGAGTTTTTTTTTTTTTTTTTTTTTTTCATTTCTCAGCTTTTTGAAATTTTTTACTCTGGAATTTTTTGTTAGATCTACGTAGAATAGAGGTTTAGGGAATCTCTAAACTACAGTTGAATGAAATATCTGGGAATAGCGCCTGATTGCATCAATTCTTCGGATCCCATTGCTGGTTCAATTCTCTTCGCTTTTCGCTGCATCTTCGCTAACTATTCTCGATTCTATTACTTGTTCGTTTCTTTCCTCTCTTCTTTTCATTAATCACTCTTGATTAACTCCTCGATTCCAATATTTTTCATCAAGATTATTGTCAGTGAGTGGGGAGACATAAAAAGAACTGATTCAGTTCAGTAAGCGATTGGTATTCTGATCCAATCCTGTAAAAGAGCAATTTTTTTCCGACTGTGTGTGGATCACAAGCCTCGATTCTAAGCTGTGTCTTTCCTGTTTCCTTTTCTACCCCAGCACATGCCAATAGTAAGCCGATATCGAGCCTATGAATATCGATCATATGGCTATGAAATTCTTTGCAGGCGACAATGCGCATTCATTCTTTTATTCATCATCACATTATTATAATTTTTTTCATGAACAGCTCTTATGCCGGTAACCAGGATTCTGTTGTTGTATATCGGTATTGATCTACTCTATCTCCACCGTTACGTGACGTATACGTTTTCGATCTTATACAGTTCTTGATTCTGTAAAGTGTTAGTCCTAAAATATAAGCCTTTTTTTCTTATGCTGAGATGAAAATCTTTTGACTGCTTGGTTACAAGATGAAAAGTCATACCGCAACTGTTGTACTGATGAGGATAGTTATGAAATTTCCTTACTCATTATTAAATTTGGAAAAAGTCATACTGGTAGAGAAAATCAAACAATCAATAACAGCATTTCTTAAAACAGTTCAAGAAAAAGATAACAAAGACGTAAAAGCTATGTTATTCGTAACAATACTGATTGCACAATAATAGAGAAAATGAATGAAATGAAAACTCTCAGTACAAATCAATGAAACATTTAGAGATAATGAAGCCATGCTGATAACTTGCATAAAATATAGTGAAAAAGATGATCTTGCTGAAAAAAATATCATTCTGCAAATCATTAGAGAGAACAACAATCTCCAAAAATGTATACAATAACCTAAAACGTTTCTTGAATATTAATAAATAACACGACAGAAATAATAAACGCTCAAGAGAAAGTGTGCGAATGTATCGGGAAACTCTCACTTAATGTGCAAGTTAAGGACGAAAACCTTAATATCTTATTTTACGTAGTGAAATACTTGCAGAACAAAATCATTCTGGGAACCCAATTCCTTAGGGCCGGAAATGCAAGAACTGATTTTTCAGTTAATTCAATTACGTTGGATATGGATTTAAGGAAGGTGAAAGTTGCTGAAAAAATTACAGAAATCGACCTCCAGCATTTAAAGGAAGATGAAAGAGCCAAGCTGCAAAAAATGGTAAGTTTTCTTCATTATATTCTGATAAGCTTGGGAACACCCAGATAATAAATCCTTCTACTGAGTTAAAATCCAATGAACCTTGTAAAGTGAAACCGTACAGGTATGACAAAGAGAAAGAGGCTATCATTGAGTAACATATACAAGAGATAATAAAAAATAAAATTATAACTCCCATAAATAGTGAATATGCGAGCCCTGTTGTGCTCTGAAACTTAATAGTTTAACTATATTTCCGGTTTATCCTTTACCCGTGATTGAGGAGATTATTAGGAAAATAAAATCTACAAAATTTATGACTGCTCTCGATTTCACTTCAGGATATTTTCAAATAGCCATGAAACCGGAAGACATAAATAAAACTGCTTTTATTACTAAAACAGGCACTTATGCGTTTTTACGTATGCCTTTCGGACAGCTTCAACTTTTCAAAGTGCTGTAGATAATATTTTACGCCTTGTCCTCGGAAAATCCACTTTAATTTATTTAGATGATATCATCATAACAAGCAGTACTATTGATGAACATATAAAAGACCTTCACGAAGTTTTTTCATTATTGAAAGAAGCAGGATTAACTGTAAATGCATCAAAATGTAAATCTGCAACCAAAGAATTAAGATATCTAGGGTAAAAAATTTCAAGTAAAGCCGTTCAGACTGAGAATTCCAAAATAAAAGCTATTAAAAATTACCCTCCGCCAAATACGGCAAAGAAGCTGTCATCTTTTCTTGGACTAATATTATCGTACGTTTATTCAAACCTTCGCTAACATTGTTGAACCTTTACTAGTGTTAAAACGGAAGAAATCAAAGTTTATGGGGACAGCTGAGGCAAACACAGCCTTCTAACAATTGAATGCAGCTCTAATTAACGCACCCGGAGGTAAAGTTTCCGGAGGGTGATGATAATTTGGAGTTTGCTGCCGAATCCTCAGATTATGCCGTGGGTGCGGTGCTAATGCAAAATTGACATCCCCTGGCATTTTTTAGTAAAACCTAAAATACCACACAACGGAATTATACGGCGACCGAACGAGAAACAATAGCCGTGTTAATGGCAGTTTAGAAGTTTCGGGTATATTTCGAAAAAGCACCCGTCACAGCATATTCAGACCATGCTGCCGTAGGTAGACTATATTCGAGAAAGAATTTAACTCCTAGACTAATTAGGCTCACCAGCGGCCGAGCGGTAAACTCGCTGAACACTGGTAGTTCGATCCGAGGTTCGAATCCCGCGAACGGGCTGGCTGCATGGGCGTTTTCGTGGTTTACCCCATGTGTAACGTGTATACGAGTCAGTTTCCCTTAGAAAGTCCTCCACGACGGCATCCCTCCCCTTAGGCAGACAGCCCTAGTGTGCTTTGTCATAATTAAATAAACCAAACCAAACCTAGACCAATTAGATGGATCTTAAAGTTACAAGAGTACAATTTAGTAATTAAGCCTACTCCATGCAAAGAAAATACAGTGGCCGACGCACTATCAAGAATGAAGATAGATGACAATGGGGATCAAGTAAAATGCGGAATTTTAACGTCTAAAGTTTTAGATTCCCGAGAAACTATTATTTCTGAATTGAGAAAGGATCCAGAATTTAGTGATATCTATGCTTATTTAAAAAATCCAGATAACTTCGAACATCCAGACCTTGCCGCAATTAGAAACAGAACCCAAAATTACGAGATTCTAGATAATTTATTTTTTTTATACTAGGTCTACGAATGAAAACTTCGAATATAGGCCAGTCATCCCAGCCGATATTACATTGGCATTTTTCTCATAATTAGGTGTGAGCATGTACTAATGGAAAACAAATATGTTACTAACCATAAATAATAAATAAAGTATAAATGAATGAAACTTAAATATTTGTAATGTTATTCAAACTAAGATACTAAACTTATCTATTCGTGTATTAGTATGCATTTTCGTTTCAGTAATAGATAATTTAGGAACTCGGAATATTTTTCTTAATTTTAGAAGACTCCAAATAGTGCTGATTTGCCAAATACTGTTGTATTTTATGTAGTTTTACTGGATTATCCATAATAGTATTTTAGTAGCTATTTCTTTAAAAGGTATTTTCTCCGTCCTTTCCGCATGTCTTCGTGGTGTAATTGAAAGCATACTCGTCGCGTATTCGAGAGGTCCAGAGTTCGAGTCCGGCGAGGGCACTGTATATTTTCACATCTCCTACTTTAAAAAAATTAATGACAGTGGCGCGGGAATTAAAAGGTGGTGGACAATAATTCGTCACCACAAGGATTTGGCGATTGTGTCCCCTAATTCCCAGGCGCCCTTTAAAAGGGGAAAGTATATAAGGTATTTTCTCCCTTCTTCCGGCATGCTTTCATGGTTTAACGATAGCACATTCGGTGCGTATTTGAGAGGTCCAGTTTCGAGTCCTGGCGAAGGCATTTCTCATTTTTTCATCCTGCATCAAAGCCTAATGACTCTATATATACTTTATCCCCACGCATTTATAGAGAGCAATTTTATATTTTTCCCGGAAATATTGAGAGTTCAAGCTTAAAAGACCTTCCTTGTTGGCAATTAATAACTTAAGTAGGTATCCTAAAATTTTACAGCGCTAATAGGGGACCATAGCAGGTAATAGCCAGGAGAGCTGACTGGATTATGGGGAAGCATAAATAGGGCTGTCTGCCTACAAGAAGAGATGCTTTCGTGGAGGAATTTCTATCGAAAATCGTGTTACATTTACTTCGCACGAGATTTGAACTCATCTCCAACTACTTATGTACCACGGTCCTATTTACTAGATCACTTGTTAATTTTTAATGAATGAAAATGCAAACAAAATTAATTCTTTTATTAGATTACTTTAAATATGTTTATGATGTGTTTTAGTCAAAATATATGAACAAATTAAATAAAATAATTAGTCGTAAACAAAGAGCTGATCGAGTAAATTTAAAAAAATTATACGGCACTTCATAAGCCGGAAGGATTCTAATTTATTAGTTACAATAATTATAGCGACGAATGCAAACTTTAAATTTAATAACGTATAATTTGTTTTAAGTCTTTGAAAATTTTCCGCAGTTGACAAAGCAAAATGTAATTTCATAGCTTTCCTTTGTGTTTTAGAACTCCTAAGTCAAAATTTGGAAACGGACTTTTCAAACTTTGTTTCAAGCATGCATGAAAAACTATCTTATTGTACTAGTACTTATTGCTAAATTAGAACTCAAAAGGGCTTTAAAAGAATTTAATACCCTTTAAGCGTTGAATGAGTGTTTCAAGAATGAGTGATTTACATCGGAGGAAGCAGAAAGATTTAATGTTTTTAGAATAGCGATAAATAATAATATAAAGAACATACCTGCTCTTAAGCATTCATGAGTCTCGCAAACAGTAGTGTTTGAAGATATATTCAGTAGAGTTCCTAGATGAAATAAGTCCACTGGAATGTTAGCAGCTTCTCCTAAATCTGGAAAAGAATACTAGTTTCAGAATTAAAAATACTGGTAGGAATAAAACTTGCATGCTTATCAATAAGCATTAGCAATAAGTTAGATATAATGCTGTTGTATTATTTTCATTTATATGCCGAAAACAATGAAATATTACAAAACTGTAATAAATCGATTTCGTTTAATTTTTTGTATTCTTTTGTATTAGGGGTAACTATACTGAGTTATTTATAAGTTTATGAATTTTTCTTGACAAGAATGAATGAAAGTAACTAAAGGAAAGTAATTAAGGGAACTGATAATACAATAGGGAACTGATTCCAATGCCAGCATGATCTGTAAAAGCAAGGTGAAGGCAAAGTACAAAGGATGCTTATATATTTTTAGATCGACTTCGAGGCCATTTAATCAGTGTTTAAAATGTAAATAGTATTCTTTTAAAGGTTCGACCTGATAGCCTTTCTTCTGGACTAAAAGTCTGCATCGTGATTTTCATGACAGAAAGGCTTTTGATAAAATTTCCGAGATATTGATTGCCATTCCTCTTCCTGAGTCCATTATTCGTCGTGGGTTGCTCTTAGAAAGCGCTCTTTTCAAAAGACTAAAGCACAATAGTCCATAATGAAACGTCAGGGCACTTCGCAGGAATACATTAGCTATGCGTTACCTGTATCAATGTTCATTGTTTCAAGGAATGTAGTGGTATTTTTCGAAGTATGACTTTTTGGATTTTTTTTTTTTTTTTTTTTTTTTTTGATGAATTTCACTCTTTGATAGTCACTGATAGGATGAGGATGAGAATAGGACAGGGATGAAGATGGGATAAAATGCATCGAATTTCTTCTGTAAATATCGGACTTAAAACTTTATCTTGATGATATGTTGAATTGGTTTTTAACATTTCTTTCCTGCCATCCTATTTTAAATTTCCCATTATCAGAGAATCCTGCGATAATCATAAACTTCTTACTGAAACATTCTTTACATTGACGGAATCAGAACTGTACACTTTTTTATTTTCATTTTCGATGAAAAACATTTTTTTTTTTTTTTTTTCAGTTATTTAGGTAAGTCCATGCTTTTGTTGCTTGATCAATGGTCACAATGTATTTCCATTTATCTCCTGCTAAATAGTTTTCATACGTGGTTCTACAAATTTTTCTTAATTCAGCCACGTGCCTTGGCAAGAGCTGGTGAACATTACGTTTTTTACCTTTTTTAAAATATAAATCTGGTTTATTATCTTTTTAATGTTGAAACAGATGTATTTAAAGCTTTAATGATATCTGCGTCAGAGGATTTTTCTCTTGTTTCCAATGATTTAACTTTAGAAACATTAGAAACAGTGCATACATTTTTCGGGTATTCGTTTGCAGTTGTCTTTCCAAGTAGAAGTAATAGTTGACGGGTTCTCCCTTTTCGATTAATAATGTTGCACTTCCAAATTTTAATAAATGCATTTCTCAGCGTTTTGTATTTAATTAGGAAACAAAATATTTCTCTTCGTAAAGCGCAAAAACATATCCTTCAATCCTTAGCAGGTTTACACGCAACATTTTAAAGAAGAATAAATTTTATTATTTATTAAATAAATTTAAAGTGACGTGCGATATTTCTTATTTCAAATAATAAGCCAAAGCATTTCAAAATATTTGCTTTTTTAAATTCTTTATCCAAATCGTTCTAAATAATGTCTTGTATATGTTACGGCCAAAGTCCAAAGTCGGCTAGTTCCATCGCGAAACAGCCAATATCGCCTCACAATGACCGGCCAATGTCCGATCTTTTTTTGATTTCGAGGTTTGGCCTGCCAGTTCGCGAAATGGCATGGGGCGATCGGCCAAAGTCGGAAGAAAAGTGTCATGAGCAAATTTTGGGAGTTTGTATACCGTAATGCTAATGATAATCACATTATAGCTGCCACAGAGGAGTTTTCCGACAAATCGCTCCTCTTAGGCGCCTAGGATCGTCCTTCGGAACAAGGGCCAAGGAGGTCCGGTGGCCCTAGGTGGGCTGTAGTCTAAAGGGAGAAGTTTTAGTGAGTAAGGATCTCACAGTGCCAGAAACCTCCTGATCTCTTATGAAAATTTGGCACCATTTAGTGCTATTAGAAGTTTGAGTTAGGAGAAATTGTTCGAAAAATTGTAGGTGCTGTACTTGGAAAGCATGTACAAATTCTTGAAACTGAGTTTGATCCATAGTATAATAAAAAAACAAACGAATATTGAAAGGGCTTACCTATTCGGGGAAAGCACATTAACCCGCAATCGAAACTATTCAGTTGGTGGGCCCGTAAGCAATAACGCGTTGCCAGATTCGTAATTCGATACATAGATGCCAGATATACTGAAAATATAGCACATCGAACATTGGCCAGGGAGTTCCGGGCACTTCGGGAAGTAGGCGGCCAAAGTCGAATATACGCTATTCATTTCCAGTACATCGGACATTAGCCACACGCCCCGGCCAATGTGCGAAATGGCCGGCCAGTTCGGGAACTGGCCGAACTTCGGGCTTTGGCCGTAACATATATAATTAAATCAATATCGAAAAAGTTTTTTTTGTTCAAAATAAATGGTGACTGTGTAGAGACATTAGGATTATTTTTGGAAGCAGGCAAGATGAAAAATTAGCAACCGCCTTCGCCGGGAATCGAACCACGGAGCTCTGAAATACCGGCTCAGTGTGCTGACCACTACACCACGAAGGCACGCTAGGAAGTCGGAAGAAATACCTTATAACTGAAACATCTTCAGAAAAATGAATTCGCATTCGTTCACTGTTTCGGAATAAATAAATAAAAAAAAAAAAAAAAAACGCATTACTTTACTATAAAGCTGCGTTTACATTGGTTCGCTGTGAAAACGTTGAAATGAACGTTTTCTACGTACGGCAATTCACGCCAAAGCGGAAATTTTCGTTTTAAAAGCCGTCATTTACCCACATTAGATGGCTTTTCATATCGAAAGCTTGGAGGAAAACCTATGTTTTTGGTTGGTTCTTTGATTTCCTAGAGTTATAATTTTTATTTGAAGCAGATCTAATTTCTGATAGATGAAAACTTATTTTACTTCTTGCTTTACGTGTAAGGGGCAGAAGAAGGTATGCAAGATGATGATATGCGAGAGATGACTTCAGCAAGGATTCATTCCCCATAAATACGTAAATCAGTCATTGGTTGAATAGGACACCTTATGCTTTCGAATACATGAGTTCAGTTGCAGATAGATAATCTTAAAAAGGTAATTCTGATTACTTTCTGATTAGAAAAGATCAGTTATGACTCAATAAAGGCAATCGGATAGCTCCTAAAATTATTAAGCTGTTCGGTCGGCTTGAAGAAAGATAGTCTACTAAAGATGATGTTAGTTTCTTCAGCGTGGAACGCTGTAATTTCTTACATGCGAAAAGAATATTAGATGGGTGGATCAGTTACCTGGATACCTTTACTTTGCCTTTCATAGGTTATTATGGCTTTTTATTTTAAATATTTATAAGCTAAGCACAAACGAGCGACCAGGTACAATCCAAAGCCAGTACTTATTACAAGAAATTTGAAGGTCAATATCTCCAATTATACTGCGGCAAAGACTACACATTAAAGACCCGCGTATCAAGAGCATTAGTCTCTTAAATATTACAGCCAGAGAAGCGCGTTTGAATTGGAAAACAGCTAAATGATCTAACATAATTTTTTTTTGGATACTTAAAAATTTGCAATGGATTTTGATAAAAATCATGTTAGTATTAGGAGAAAAGAAGAAATACTGCACAAGCCCAATAATATCATTGAACACTCCTGGTAGGGTAAATGTGTGGGCTGGATGTTTTCAAGCTATCGCATTGATCTACACGCGTTATATGATTCACAGTGACAGTTCTTGACCGTGCTGTGAGACTATATACTGCTAACTATATAGAATTTTATAACGCATGAAAAATAAGTTTATTCCAATAGATTATATTTTATAGTGTAGTTCTTACCTTATTCTTGATTTTATAATACTATGTTATACGCATTTGCATAAAAGTTATAAGTACTTAAAAAACTTAACATGAATATTGTCTTTTGTATTCACAATTCTGCTTCAATAAAATCACATAATTTTTCCTTTATCTGAACTTTTTTTTCTTTTAGATATTTGTTTTTGTTTTCTTTTATTTTCTCTTTTTTTAAGTCAGCAAAAATTTTAACTAAGCTCTCAATATTCCCTGAACGTGCAGTCTGCCTTTGTAACCCCTTTATAGAAAGATCCCTTGACTATTCTCTTAAAGGTAGTAAATAGGTTTATAAGATTAAACTCTGCAACTCTGTATTCTGCTGAGGCTGAATATATTGCCAACAAATTATCAGAATAACTAACACATTAGAAAAATGTCTTCCAAATGCTTTTCTCACATGTACTGAAGTATTCTTAAATAACCTAAGTAGCCAACGTAGCAGTTCCAAACCTGTATAAAACAATAGGCCAAAGACTTTAACTAACTAAACGTTGCTTCCAAAGAAAAAACACTGTGGTTTGTGCATTACTAATTTCGTAGAAATATCGATATTTGAACCAGAAATATAACACTGCGCGTTCTGTTTCGCTGTTTTATCATATTGCGATCTGTTGCTGAGTTCTAATTACAGTTCACGTAAAATTTAAAGCATTAGAGTAGAGAAGTAAAATTCATTGGAAAATTCCGTTTTTTTATTAATAGTTATATTTAACTATTAATCCTCTGGGAAACTCGGGGACAGCCATAAATGTAGAATTGCTGGGCCTCTAAACCACCTGTGCATGTATTAGATATCGGCAACTTAAGCTGCATACCTTCCTCACAAAACTTTTCAAGTAGTTATAAATACTTTAGTGATTTAGTGATTTCAAGACTTCCTTCTCTTAGGGTAAAAGAAGTACTTGCACTTTTATAATTATTTAATGAAAATGCTCAGTAAAAAAATCCGAATTGTTACCTATTTTCTGGATTCCAATTTTGAAACAAGAATTGATGAGAGAATCATCGTCGATGAGGGACACTTCCCGTTGTACGGTTGCCAGTGGTCTTTTATCTAGAAGAAAACATTCCACTCATTTAAATAATGCGACATGTGCAATGCATGAAAAAAAAATTCTAAAGTAAAATAGAATATGGTATTACTTCTAAAAATCATACAGAGAGTCTTCATAATCGAAAACCTTTTACGGGGAATTTCAGAAGATAAAATTAAGCCGGTGATTTAGTTCGAATACCAGAAATATGTCGCAAATTCCCCCTCAAATGCTTTTTGACAAAGATTCTGAAAAATTAATTGCACTTTTGTCGTAACTAATTGTCGTAAACCAGTCTCTGAAGTTTCCATTAATTATACTGTATCTCTAAATTTTTAACTGATAATAAATAACACGTGGGAAGAACGCCTTTATTTCTTGATTTAGTCAGATTTTAATATACTTGAATAATAGACATATTAACTCTCAATGTTTTACTCAGTTTGTAGTTCGTTAGCAGTATTAGTTATGAAATGAGTGACTTAATGAGTTTTTAAAAACTGTTTAAAGTAGTAAAAATGCGTGTAACTTTTTTATCGCTTAAAGTTTAAGCAGTGAATTACGAAAATTTGCTTTAAATATCAGTAGTCATATATTCAGACTAAAACGTGTACTAATAACGAATAATGTTGTTTAATCTTCTATTCCCAAACTTCTGCCCATCCGTCCATATAATGGAAAAATTTATATTTTATTCTGTATAATGTAAGCTTAAATATCAACTTTTGCATTCTAATCTAAATAAGAAATAAAAATGACTTAAGCACAAATTTTTAATATCAGTGTATAAGGTATTTCTCCCGCCTTTCTAGCATGCCTTCTTGGTGTGGTGGTCTGCACGCTGGGCGCGTATTCCAGAGGTCTTCAGTTCGATTCTCGGTGAAGACGATGCTCATTCTTCACTTCTCCTGCTTCCAAAAAATACCTAATGTCTCTACAAGTGTTTCCATGATCCGTAATAGTAGACAGATAGTCGTCAATGACGCTGAAAGCATGGGTAAATTCGTAAATGAATGCGCATGTAATTTGATCCTTCATCTTGGTACATCTCAAAAATAAACAACGGTTAAAACTTCCCATATTAATCCAGTTACAAAAGTACTTATTGTGTTTGGGTAATTCATTATTGCTCTAGCTTGTATGCCCTTCCCAAGCTTCAGAAAACTTGTATCACATTTTACCTTTTCTTCCACAACTGAGCACTGCGCCTTTTTTTTTTTTTTTTATAGATAAAATATAGCATATCTTCTGTAAGACGACCAATGACGGATTCAGACAATTTTGATCTTTTTTGATCTGCGAATGGCGAATGTGGTCATCTCTGGGGAAATGATTAAAAACGATGACGATCGTATTCAGAGCTCATTAGAAAAAACTATTCAAATACAAAATCAGTATATTGGTTTATTAAAAGTTATATTAATGAAATTACAAAAGAACAGCAAAATATAATGTTGCAAAAAAGTTAAAGAAATCTTTTGTTTCGTATTTAAATTTCTCAAACGTTGTGAATAAAAATATTTTTAAATATGTAAAACAAATGTGCGTGCAGAAAAAAACTGCAAACGTTTTATATACGAAACTTAGTAATTTTGAAAGGAATGTTATTTTAGTTTTAAACTAACCAGTTTTGTTTAGTTATTTAGCTTTTCTATCTTCTCTCATTTCCACTTCCTGCCAGAATGATATTTCACTTTCGCGTGATATGCAAAGTAGGTTAGAAAGATACTGTTTAAGCTGGTGTCTGAGTTACTACAGACAGAGCGTGTTCTGCCGTTCGGCCACGCTGTTTTGCTGATATTTAAACTTACTGTTTTGCTGATATTTAAACTTACTGTTTTGCTGATATTTAAACTTACTGTTTAACGGCAATACCTTATAACTGCCGGTGTGTGTGTACTTCGGTGGTAGGGCTATACAGCCAACTCGCGTTAGTTATCTTTGTGCAATTTCGGCTGATTATTTAACTTAGTTTTAATTTTATATTTCTATTTTTTGAGTTGCAACGAAAGTTTGTAAGCACCAGGAGTGCCGTCTTTAAATTCTTCCTTGAGTTGCATAAAAGGATCTTTTCACCTTTCCCAAGTCTTGTCATTGATACAGTTTGAACATAGTGAATAGTCGTTTCACAGTTCAAGTAAAGATCTAGCTAGCAAAGTACCTTTAATGTAGTTAGAATCTTACAATTTTCTTAGCTAATATGAATTGTAACTGAACTGATAGCGAATTATCGCTAAGTCAAAAATAACTACTAAGACACAAAAAGGCTGTAA
Source organism: Stegodyphus dumicola (assembly GCF_044657685.1). NCBI lineage: Eukaryota > Metazoa > Arthropoda > Arachnida > Araneae > Eresidae > Stegodyphus > Stegodyphus dumicola. The sequence goes on along the minus strand of NC_140768.1, from coordinate 79,601,043 downwards.
AAGACCCTTTATTGAAAACTTTTGAAGAGCAGAAAGCACACCTGGAGCTTACTCAGCCAGAACGTTAACAATCAAATGCAAAATTTAAATTCAAGTAAGCTAGTGGCGAAAGCTACAAAAATCAGTTTAACGCAGAATTGGCTAACAGACCTAACCAGCGTAGATAATCAAATATCAATTCAAATTCAATTACAATGCAATGCCGAAGACTAAAAATCATATCAGAGCTGGCCAAACATAGTAACGTGGCTTCAAGAGGCAGAACAAGCTTCGTATTACGTTCTAAAAATCTCAGTTTACAAGTGAGCTAATTTGCATTCAGGCATGAAAACAAAAGGAAGAAATGTCAGTAAAGGTCTAAATCATAATAACTGGTTAATTAACACAATTGAACGTTACATGTATTATAAATTTGTTTACTTACATTAGAATATTTATTATTCACACAATGTGATCTGTTTTCTCGATTGTTTCCTTTGGTTACACTTGTTTTTTCCAAACTAATTTAAATTAAAATAGCCCCTTATTGCTTCTTAAACCAAAACCGTTTAACTGATTTTATACAAGCTATGATTAATGAAAATTTCAAGTAACCTTACATTAGAAAATTTTAATAATGTGAAAAGCCCGTACTGTTTATTAAAATATTCGTCTACTGAAATCTGTTTATTTAACTTTCTCTTTTGGAAAATCTTTTCTTTTTATGAAATAGTTTGAACTTTTAAAATAAATCCAAGTTGAAATGGTACATCGAATAATCTTTAATGAAAGTACTAAGTCAACAAGAATAAGCTTAATATTCTTAAATTTGCAGAAATAATTTCGAAGGCTTAAATGTAGAAACTTCTTCAGCTGCAGAAGTGAAAATGACGAAGCAAACCCCGTGCTTAGGCGATAACAATGGAAGGTAGGAAGTAAAATTAGTGGTGGCATTCTTTTGATGAAAAAGGAAACAACTAAGAAATGATTTCCTTAAAAGCTGAGATTGGAATTGGGATCATAAACTATACCTGAAAGATTTTAATGAACGACACGAGTGTTAATCTTCGAATAAAAAATTTATCAGTAAATCTAAGTGGGCCAAAGTTTATAATCTATTAAAGACGACTGGATAAAACAGAAATGTTTATAAGCATTATTTATTCATAATGAAAAACCTTAAATGCTTATAAAAATATTTGTTTCATTTGTTGTGCACATGTATCTATAACTTTTATTCTTTACATAAATTAAAATAAAGGAAAATGTATCAGTGACAAAATACCTCGAATTAATTCGCAAATTCTAAAATGTTATCAGCAACCTAAAGCCAAAGCAAGTACAATAACTCTGCCATTCTATTCCCACTGCGTCTTACTGCAACACACTTCCCTTCAATTTAAAAACAAAGTATAAGGCAAAAAGAAAAATATTAGTTGAGAAAGTGTGTAGCAAATTTATAGAAGCTCTGAATTGCAGTACCACAATAAGATCTATGATGTTGGATTATGCGTGCGTAACTGTGTTGAACACTATTCTATGCATCATTTACAGCATCTAGTAAAGAAATTTTCTTATTCATTTCATCAATCAGTAGCGTAACAATGTGGGTGCGGCCAGCACTGAGTACTAGCTTTAACAGGGATGAGAAAAAAATTATCGTGTTCTGTGTAACGAGTTGATAAGACTCGATTTAGCAGTGTAGGAGAAAACAGAGCAAATGACAAAAACAGCAAATTGGGTAGAAGAAGGAAATTTTATTTCCAAAACCTGAGCTGTACTATTAAATGTTAAAGAGCATCTATCATGTGCGTGCTATTGAAATAATAAAAAATAGTTAAGAAGAAGCCCCTACACTTGGGAATGTGGAATAAATTATTATTATTAACAGTAGAAGTATTACCTGCAGGTATACTTTTTATCGGTAAAATAACATGTGAACAAAATTTATTCTTAAACAGGACTTGAGACAGTCTTGTCTGATTTTAGTTTGATATTTTTCGTCCAGGGAATCGAATTTTTAACATCACTTGTCATTTACTACACTGTATGACTTTACTGCGTTGTGAAAGTTTTTGTGATGTTATTATTACGTGGCAAGTAGAGATTTATGTTTGTAAACAAACTAAATCCTTTATTTATTGCTTTCACATTAGTCACTAGATACTATAAAGTAGAGAAAATACATTGATTGTAAAAAAATTGTGAGCATCATGTAGAGCCATGCGAGAGGAATTTATCAAAACTCAAAGCAGAAAAGTTAGAAGGAAGAGATTTTTTTTTTCATGTTATCTATCATTACGAAAACCTTTGCATATGTTGTACTGCTACATTAATAGCCCATTAAACTGTGTTTTAATAAAAAGAACTTTTTACTTATTTGCCTTCATTCATAAAATCGTTTTACAAAACAGTTACATTATTCTCTCTTTATTTAACCAATTCAATCAAAACATTGCTTCCTCAGTAAATTTCATTTGATATTTTAATGGAGATGGGAAGTAACAAGTTAAAACTTCTACCCGTGTATTACCCGACCTAACTACGTCACAATCAGCAACATGTTTCATTGAATCTAGCATTAAGCTCTAGCAAAGTAGATATTATGCAATGATGATGCTGAAGTTTAAATAACTTAATAATTCCAAGACTCAAAAGTTGTAATTTATTAAACAATAAATCAACAATGAAATCTCCAAAATTAACAGAACGTCATTGTCCAGGATTAACAGAACTTTCTTCTTTAAACTTTTCAATCAAATTCAGAAAGATAAAGCCCGTGAACCAAATTTCTTAGATTGCATACTGACATTTATTAAACACCTTAGTCTAGAGAATTGTTTATGATTATAAATTATAGTTCCTTTTCAATTCCTTTTGATAAACTATATCATTGCTACCTATCACTTTACTTTTTAATGCCATGTGCATTAGAACTTTTTAATGTCAGTGATTTACTGATCATCACTGAGGAGTTAATTGCTCACATTGAATCGTCGAATAACCACCAGGATGATTTGAATGTAGATTATCTCGGAACAAAGGAAGTATTAACACTTTTCTGCATGAAAATTTTCGATAGAGAAAGGATGTGCAAAATGGGTTCCTAAACGTATCACTAAGGTATCGCAGTCTTTGCGTATGAGTATTCACTTTCAGTATGTGCTCCGTTGCCAAACAGACGTAAAAATTTTCTTTAGCTCATTGCAACGAAACTTGGTGCCATTTCTTGATATGGCAACGAAGCAAATGTGTGTGCAATGGCAACATCAGGCTCTTCGTACTAAAAAAAATGCCTATTTTTAAATTCGAACTGGTACCATCATTTTTCGATGAGAATCCCTTCTTCTTGTTCGATTGATATAGTTAATGCAAATAGATGCTTTATGCAAATTGAAAACATCCATCAAGAATCATAGACGTGTCATTTTGACAAAAAGGATATTTTGCTGATTATTTCCACCAGTTCCAGGAAGTTCTTTATTTTTCTCCTATGCAGCCATACCTGTTGCCCTGTGATTCCAGTGTCCCGACCACTTAAATAAAAAATAGGGCTCACATTGAAGGGATGACGCTGAATTCCAAGAAAAAGCTGAAGAAAGGTTTCGCACGCAACGAAAGAGTTTCTTCGTTTACGGATTCATCATCTGGTAGACCAATGCGACATTTGTTTCAGCTGACAACGTTACGGTGTGTAGATAGCAGATGATTTATTGATAGTAATTTAGTAGATGATATATTGCCTGCCCATGGTTGTGCTGCATCCTGCTTTGCATAACCATGGATCTTCGGTTACAGATACCGTCATCTCGTGCAGATTTGTGTAGTTGTTTCACCGACGAGGTCAATGTATTTATATAGGTATAATATCACTTTGGTATCCCTCTTGCATTTGCAAGTGTACATGTATCCGAAATAATAAATCATATCAGAAATTTATCATACATGCATTTTTATTTGGGGCGCCTCATAAAGTCTAAATCTAAAGTTATTCATAATTCATATATATGCATATATAATATACTTGCTCGAAATCAACTAAAATCGATGCCCAAAGCAAGGTTGTTTCTTTGTTTAATTTTAACAGTTTTAAAATTTGAAAAATCAGTGTCTGGTTGTTGTATGAGGAATTTGTAAGAACCTTTATCAAAACCAGTGTACGTTTGTGCCCCATGAAATGTCATACAAAAATGATTCAACATTTGTTTCTCGGTGCCCTAGAATTGAAAGGAATGATATTTACAAGGGACAATACCATTACAAATTTTTGCCTCTGCGTTATACATGTTAATGAACATATTTATCTATCAGCTGTTTTTATTTCTTGGAATTACGGGAACATATTAGTTTCCGTAATTCCAAATACTTTGATATGGAAGAAATTTATTAAAAAGGATATGTTTAAAAAAGATGCTCTCGAAAGGATCTGAATAGCTGTAATACTGTCACTGATGTTGTAACTGACGGTTTATCATCCTTAGACGATGAAAATTTTTGACAGCACACCGAAATAAAATTTGTTATTAGATCAATTGTATTCACTTAAACAAAAGAACCAAGTGATCCAAGTACTCAAGTAAGTTATTAATAGTATTTTCTTCTACACCCATGGACAAAAAAATTAGCGCTCCAAGAAGGAGTTGTCAAAATGAAACGAAATTTTACATACGTAATGGCTACTTTGATATAAGTAAGTGACAAAAAATCAAAGAAAAAGGATAATTTATTTCAGAGAAAAAGGCAAAAGAACGGAGGAGTTAATACTCCGTTGGACCCCCTCTAGCGCGAATGCACGATGCGATACGATCGGGCATTGAGTCATACAAGTTCTGTATGATGTCTTGAGACATTTCGTTCCATATTTGCTGTAACCTTGCCTCTAGTTCGTTCAAACTCGTGGGATGCCCAACTCGTCACCCCAAATGATCCCAGATATGCTCGATTGGAGACAAATCTGAGGATCGGGCAGGCCAAAGAAGGGTAGTAACAGTGCGGAGACAGTCTTGTGACACCCTTGCCATATGAGGCCTAGCATTGTCTTGTTGAAAACTGGCTCCTGGGAGCCCTTGCATGAGTGGCAATACATGTGGTTGCAGGATTTCATGAACATACCGCTGGGCTGTCATGGTGCCATGGAACAATACTAGGGGTCGATCGATGGGTGGGCATCAAAGGCAGTACACGTAATAGGCGCCGCGATACCAACTGTCCTTCAGCCAGGCGCCTTCGTATGGTTCGAGAAGACACAGGGGCCCCTAGTGAAGCTGCTACCTGTGCCTGGATGGCGGCCAATGAAGCAGTTGGCTGTACACGTGCATTTCTTACGATGTGGCGGTCTTCTCGACGACTGGTCTGTCGAGGGCATCGTGAGCCTGGTCTTCGTGTACATGACATCTCTCGGGTCCACTGGTCCCAACACCTCCTCAAAACACAATCAGAGCGGCCTAATTGACGAGCTATTCGCCTAGCTGACCACCCAGCTTCCATCATCCCAACGATTCTTCCCCTCTCAAACAGCAAAAACTGCTCATATTGTGTTCGAACACGGTGTAATGGCACGTTTACCTCAGCTCTTCCTTTGTAAATGATTCATCACACTCAAACAAGCTTTGGTTACCTGTTTTATACTCCACAGAGTACGACGTTCAACGCCCTCTCCCGGCTATACGTAATGCGCAATCACGCTGCATTTCTAATCATTTGCATATCTCCCCGACATGTACCTTTATTGCAAGTTTCGTTACGATCCCGCAATTATTTCTTGGTGCGCTAATTTTTTTGTCCATGAGTGTATACTATTCTCTATTGCACCGCATGCTTCTATATTTTTAAAGATTCAGGAAATTTAACATTTCCATATACATCTACAATACTTTACATCTGTTTGCCTTTAGATTTTGATTCTCAAGAAAAACAATAAGAAAATAATTTTTTTTTTACTATGTAAGAAATAAAGGTGAACCTTTATAACAGCAGGATAAAACTGCCATTCTTTTAATGTAAGAAATTCTTTTAGAATAATTTTTCGATTTTTAGAGGTGAAATTATTGTGGGTTGTGCATTTAATTCAAAAGAAATAGTAACATCAGCACGTCTTTGTGATACTTAGTGTTGGCTTAAAATTCAAAGGTGAAAATCGCATTGCCCCCCCCCCACACTCGAACTACCACCTGTTTATATTTCATACCTATTCATACAAAAAATAATTTTAAATTTAGAAGAAATCAGTTTACAAACTACTTAGAAGTGATAATAATTCCATTAAAAAAAAGCTATTTAGTATTTTTTAATTCAATCTCATCTAACATCAAGAAATTCAAATATTCCCTTTATGTTTCCTTAGCCAGTTGATTCATTAAGACCGCTCTTTTTCCTTTCTGATATTGTTCAATACTTAAATGTATTCGAAATAAATCGCCTAAATCCTCAAAAAAGCAATGTTTGTTCTCTTTCCATAAAATAGTCATCAAAACTGGGCAGCTGCATTGTTTAAAATTTTAGTATAGTACTAAATTTGAAAGGTGTTCTGAAGTATGGTTAAAACTTGTCAAGTAAAGTCTTATTTCCTTTAATTTAAACAAATAATTGTTCATTTGGGTTTACAAATAATTAAAAAAATAGTAGAAAATTTAGTAATTGCAAATGAAAAATATCAAATTCTGCATGCATCAGAAGCAGAAGAATTCATAAAAACAATTACATCTGTTGAAACATTGTAATATTAAAACAACATATTCCACCAGTCCTCAAGTGGTTAAAACTTCTGAATACTCCGAGTTCGAAACGGGCTCGATCCCAAGCCAACGCACTGGCTGCATGATTGGTTTTCGTGAATACGAGCCAGTTTTTCTTAGAAAGTCTTAAAAATGCCTTTAAGAATCTTGGAATCCGAGGAAAATATCGTGCATTATATGTTTGATTTGCTTAACTCCCTGAAGCTATACAGAATTTTTAGTAAATTACTTCACAGTGCATTAAAAATTACTAGTAATGATTTGACTGAGCTTGCCTGTTGTTGCCATTCAGGGTTTTCATAGACTATGTATTATCTGAAAGATTTGTCTGAAAATATGGAAATAAGATTCAGTTTGTACAAATGACTTTCTAGTGGCAATATAATATTTCAATTAAATAGGTGTTTGAATGAGTAAAAAAAATTCGAACTCACTCTGTCTTAAAACTATCTCTACCAACTAAAACCAAGAAAGAAGTGGATATTGAAGCAGTAGAACTGGAATATAATAGAAACTCAAATATTGATTGATTATATTTAATCATTCACCATAAAATTTAATTAGGATTGTATAGAAAACTGTAACTCAGATCCAGTAGTTAATTATGTAACACATTGCAGCATTCGTTTCGTATAAAAATCACATCAAAAGCTTGAAATATATAGTCAAATTTTTTTCCTTTTAATGAAAGCAGGTTAAGTATATTCTGAGCAAGATATTTTAAATATAATATTATTATATACATTGTAGCAAAAAATTATTTTCAGAACACGAGAATAATTTTTTTAAAGGAAGTAATCAGAAACAATCGGTTAATTTTAAACTTTATGAACTTTATACATTAAAAGGAGAGTAATTAATTAAAAAGAATCAATTTGAAAATGGGAATTCTGTAGAAAAGATATGTAAAGTTGTAATTTGGAGGTACACTGCGGGAAAAAAAAAAAAAAAAAGACAATTTCCTATAAAAAAAATTCCTATATCTCCCGTTCTAGAGTGGGCCGATTGACAAAATTCAAATTGCGTTTTTCATGTCTTCAAAGCGCGACTTAGGATTTATATTAGATTTATATATAGCACATCGCACTATTCTTACATAGGTACTTTGACACAAAATCGGACTTTTTCTGAAATAACATACCAATTTTTTTTACATATTTCGATTCTACGACTAAAATTATGCCTAAAATTTTGTCAAATTTGGTGCGAAATTTACGGAAAAATTCAAAAATTTATATTGGCGCTTTTTTTTTTCAGTTTGCGCCAAGAGTAGTTCGCTTGGCAAACTACTTAATATTATGGTAACCTATCTTGCTTTTCCTTTTTACATTATGCGTGAGGGGGGGGGGAAATCACATCATTCTTTCTTTCAAATAATGTTCTTTAAATTATATATTTATATTATTATTTTATTTTTTTTCTTCGAATTTCATTTTAATTGTTTAAGTTGCATGTTTTTTTTTTTTTTTCAAATAACTGTTTTAAAAATTTATAAAAATTTATATTGACTCATTCGAACTGCGTAGTTTAAATAAAAGGTGCATCGTTTATTATTTTTTCCCCTAATAGTTTTCGTTATACTATATTCTTTAGTCATAGTTATTATTTTAGGTAATTTTTTAATTTTTAGACTTTTATTTTAATTTTTTGTGTTGCATTGTCTCTTCATATTCTTGTTTTAAAATTTTCTATTCATTCATTCGAACTGCGCATTTAAAATATATTTATTAATATAAGTTTTCCGGAATTTGATTTTATTTATTTGAATTGCGTTTCTTTGGGAAAAATACTTTGTGACCCAGACTATGATGCGTTTGAAAACTGCATATATTAAAAGAAAAAATACAGTAAAGCACAGTTAACACGCCTTTCAATGTTCCGTTCAGATAAGATATATAAATATAAGACAGATATATATCCGACGTTTTAATTTAGGATGACTTGCATACATTACTTTAAACAGTTTTATCATTGTGCCCTTTGCTTTACACAATTTTATCATCATATATTTAATTTCTTAAAATATCATTTGTATTTTAGTCAAATATTTTATTTTTTAAATCGCATGAATCAAATATCATAAAATTAAAAAAAATAAATTAAAAAAAATACTAAATTTTATGCAAAAACTTATATTTTCTTCTTAATGGCTTGCTCTTTTTTTTATTTTTTTTTTTATTTATTTATTTTTTTTAAAGTGACTGAATACTTATAGCTCGCTTCGGTGTTCGAATCCCGGCGAACGAGCTGGTTGCTTGGGCGTTTTCGTGATTTTTCTGATGTGTAGCGTGCATACGAGCTGCTTTCGCTTAGAAAGTTCTTCACGAAGGCATCCCTCCTTTAAGGCAAATGGCAAATAGCTCGGCTTTCCCGTACGTTAATAATCCAAATCAATCCATTTCATCAGTACTTAGTCAGAGCCTTTATCAGTCTTTACAGGCTAAGCATTTTGAATGCATGAGATGAAAGGAAAGACAGGCTTTATCAAGAGGGAAAACGTCTTTAGCTGATATCTATACACGTCACTGGATAAATTACGGAGTCTTTAAATAATTCGACTGAGAAATCATGGGATGCTCCGTTTATGATACGATATGATGTTTTATGAAGTAATTTAAATTTATACAACCATACAGTCGAAAACCAGGCGCTCTTCACTTTAATCTGCAATGATATCTTTTTTGTCTTTCCCTTTAGCACAAACTCAGTTGCTGCTACACTGACTACCAATAAGTATTTGGACACCTATGCAAATGACGATATCTGCGGTCCTAAGGTACGTCACAGACTCCGCCGGTATATATCGTGTAGGAAACGGCATCGGCTTTAGTCGCATGCAAGATGCCTCTCAGTTCGGAGCTCTCTGATTTCGAAAAAGGTATAATTATCGGGTATCACAAATGTGGCTGATCCTTAAGGGACATATCTAGCGATCTGAAGTACCCAAAATTGACAGTGGCCTATGTGATTAAGAAGTGGAAGGTGAGCGGTGATTGTCGGAATGTGCCCCGAGTCGGCAGACCAACGAAACTGGGAGATAGAGACCGACGAGTGCTGTCAGAGAAATTCGGAAGAACCGCACCCAACCGATGGCCCTCATCCGAGAGGAGTTTCAACAGGCATCCGGGTGTATTGTTTCAATGAATACCATCTGTAAGGAACCACATCTGCTTGGTTTTCATGGTCGTGCTGCTGCCCATAAGCCTTTGATCACAAAGTCCAACCGTGCTGCTCGGTTAATGTGGTGCAAAGCACATCGAAATTGGACCGTAGATCAGTGGGTTCTATGGAGATACGAATCAAGGTTCACCCTTTACCGTTCGGATGGCAGGGTCTGGGTCTGGCATCTACCTGGAGAACGTCTCCGGCTAGAATGCATTGTGCCAACAGTCAAGTTCGGCGGAGGTCCAATTATGGTCTGGAGGTGTTTCTCCTAGTATGGGCTGGGACCCTTGGTCCCCATTCATGGTAAGCTCAACTCCTATGCCTACTGCACTATTTTGGATGACCAATGTGCTTCCTACGTTGTGGCAGTTTTACGGGTTGTACCCTTGTTACTTTCAGGACGACAATGCCAGTTGTCATGTTTCGACGTTAACCAAGGCTTGGTATGGTGCCAATTGAGTTCATCGAATGGACTGGTCGGCCCAGAGTCCAGACCTGAACCCTATCGAGAACCTCTGGGACGAGTTGCATCGCCGAATTCAGGGGTGCACTACCCGTGCAAAATCGGTGAAGGAACTTCTATGTCTTGTCCAAGCAAAAGAAGAAAATACCACTAGCTGTCATACAAAGACTTGTGGAACGTATGCCCCGGAGGGTCCACGCTGTAATTACCTCTCGTGGAGGCTCTACCAACTATTGATTTTTGAATAAAGTTAGTTTTTCTTTTCTATCACAGGTGTCCAAATACTTATTGGTAGTCAGTGTATTTGCTGGTGTACACGTCCAAGTGTTTTCTCTTTGAACAGGTGACAGGTGACGGAGGACGGTTTCTCTTTGAACACCCAACTTCCTTGAAATAGATTTCCCTTTTAACTTTTGCTTTCCCCCTCCTAATTTCCTTCTTTCCTTCTACATTTGTTTTCAGTGCTGTCACAAGAAAACTAAGATTTTCAGATTGTTACACTTCCGTAAATTTTGCATCCTTGTCAAATATTTTAAAATATCAGTTGCATTAAATGCATTTCAGCTGAAGACAGCTTCTAGACATTTAACTATAAATGAAGTTTAAAGTACAAAGGATAAATATTTAAATTAAAAGATTTTTGTCAAATGAGAAAGAAATATGTCACTCCAGCAGCGCTTATACTGTACCAACGAGTGACCCAATTCTTATATCGGGTGCAAAAATTCTTATTAAATTAAAAATTTCATATTATTTAGAGTTTCTAAGTCTAAAAATTTCTATATTAAAGAAAGTGTTTTTTATGTAGTCTGCAACACGAGAGAAATTTACTACTTAAAGCATTCTTTCTAAGAGGATAAATGTAAAATTTTATGTTTATATATATGTTTTTTAAAGCTGGGAGATTACCCTCTTGTTTGTAAACATTGTGAAAATAAACATAAAACGAACTTTTCTGTTTTAGACAATTAAATTTAAATGAAGTAAAATAGCAGACGATAACAAGGCGAAGGTAAAAATTTACTCTTACAAATATTAAAAAAAAAAGATTAAAAAAGAAACAAACTTTTAAAAAAAGTTAAAAGTTTGAATAATATCATCCATAATTTAAAAAAATAGCTTTTCATATAGTATTCATAAATATTTATTACGCATTATTGAGGTAAAAATTTCATATACAGTGGCTCCCAAAACTGTTCGTACACTTATGATTTTCATTGAAATAGGGCTCTATCCATTAATTAAAAGTAAACTTTCTGAATGAGATTTTAATAATAAGATCTATAATCTATTCGTAACAAAATCACATGAAATATTTTTAAAATATAGCGAAACTTTATTTTTAAGAAATTAATAATAAAAAAATGACAAATATTTTATCTCACAAAAATCTTCAAATATTAATAAATATTTTCATTTTTCGTTAAATTAGTATTAGTAGGATATCCTTTAGCATCCACAATAGCTTTTAAACGTCTGGGAATAGATTTTACTAGTTTTTTTATTTATTTATTTATTTTTTTATTTATGTATCAATGTTCATCCATTCTTCCATCATAACTGTTTTGAGTTCGCTTTTCGTTTTGATGTCGTGTTTTCGTACTCTAACCTCCAGCTCTTTCCAAATGTGTTCTATGGGGTTTAAATCTGGCGACTGAGGTGGTGTTTTCAAAACCTGTGAACAATTATCAGAACAATTATATATTATTCCATCATGACTGTTTTGAGTTCGCTTTTCGTTTTGATGTCGCGTTTTCGTACTCTAACCTCCAGCTCTTTCCAAATGTGTTCTATGGGGTTTAAATCTGGCGACTGAGGTAGTGTTTTCAAAACCTGTGAACAATTATAGAGATACTACAGGCGAACGTTGAGAACCGTATGCTTAGGATCGTTATCATGATTAAAAATAAAGTTGTTTCTTATACACAAATTTTGGGCTGATAATTTTAAAATGTCTCTTAAAATATTTAAATAAAGAGAATGATTCATTATGCCATCAATAAGTACCAAATTACCTAGTCCTGATGCTGTCATGCCCCTCCACACAAGAACACCTCCACCGCCATGCTTAACTGTTCCAACTAAGTTCTTAGAATTAAGTTCCTCATTTTTTCTTCTCTATACAGTTATTCGACCATCGGAACCAAAAATGTTAAATTTGCTTTCGTCAGCAAATAGGACATTATTCCAGTACGTTTCGGGTGTATTTATCATTAATTTTGCGCATGAAAGCCTAAGCTTTCTGTTATCCTCACAATTTCTTTTTTCGGGCAGAACGCCCATGTAACCCAGCTTCTCTGAAAACTCATCAAACAATTTAAAGTGAAATTGAAGTAGAAAACTTTGCAAATTAATTTCTAAGCATAGCGGCCGAGCGGTCGAGTCGCTGAACACTGGTCGTTCGGTCCGAGGTTCGAATCCCGCGAACGGGCCGGCTGCATGGGTGTTTTCGAGGCTTTCCCCATGTGTAACGTGTATAGCCAGTTTTCCTTAGAAAGCCCTCCACGAAGGCATCCCTCCTGTTAGGCAGATAGCCCTCGAGGCTTAACCGTAATTAAATAACCTAACATTACAAAATTTTGAATAAAAAATTCTAATTTTTTGCAGCTATGCTTAGAAATACATCTACTTTAAGACGATGGTAAAAATTTTATAGGTTATAATTCAAAATTCTTTTCGAAAAATTCATAAAAATCATTTAAGAATATGAATTTTAAAAATAAATTATAAAAAATGGGTGAATTTTATTTGGAATGCACCTAAATTTCGAAATGTGAAAGGAAGAATCAAAAACGTTTAATAAAAAATGAGATATTAATAAATATATACCAAATTCAATTAACATTGAGGAGCTAAAATTTGAGAGCTAATTTTTTAAAAATTACTCGTGCGAATTTTAGAAAACTTGGTAATCTGGCATAATTTGAGTCATATAATCGAAATATGCAAAAAAAATGGCATGTCATTTCAGAAAAAGTACGAATTTTGTGTCAAAATACCTATTTTAGAATGATGCTATATATAAATGTAATATATATCCTAAGTCGCGCTTTCGAGACATAAAAAACGCAATTTGAATTTCGTCAATCGGCCCAGTAGAACGGGAGATATCGATCTGTCCCCCGTGCCACACCTTTTTTTTTTTTTTTTTTTTTTTTGGCGCAGTGCACATACAGGACATTATAAAATTATTGCAAAATTAAGAATGATTCATGTAGATTGAATAATTTAATAAAAATAAAAAACAGCAAACTTTGTGCACATACTGATTTTACATAATCACAATCTTGTTAACATTAGCATGTTAAATATGAAATTCATTTTGCGCAAAATGTTTTTGGTTTGCCCAGCTTGTTGAAACGCACATTAAAAGCTAAAATGTTTCTGTGTGTAAGGAAGTATTTAATGTGAACTAATGTTTTTATGCTTGGTGTTTCTATTTACTAAAACCTCTATTTTCATTAAGGAATTAAGTGTTCAATATCAATGGCTTGTTTGCTTACGAATAATTCTTTATTAAGAATTACAGGGAACGTAGAAAATTTAATAATTTAGTAGTGCATTTTGTATTTTATTTTTTACAATTTATTTAAAATACAGTAGACTATAATTAAACCCCACAGACTGTCTTAAACTTGAGAAAAAAAATTGTAAATAAGTTAAACATATATTTAATAAAGAATGAATCCAAAAGAATTTATCTCTTATAGGCCAGGTTTTATATATCTCATTAATAAGAATATCCATGATTTATCGTTATGCGCTAAATACTAACGTTATGCGCTATGTTACATTAATAACAATTTTGCCTGCATAATCATTGACATACTATTTCTAAAGCTTTCATGTTGTATTTCTTGTTGAATAGTATAAATGTTTTCTAGGAAAAAACATATTTTTTACTATTTCTTTGCTAAAAGATTCAAAACTTTCGAATCAAGAAAAGCTTCACTTAATCGCTTTCTTTTCAACATATGGTGTCTAATATTCGTCTAAATATCCTTCTAAGTCAAATTTTTGTAGAAAATTTCGTTAAAAAAATTCATAGAGCGATTTGTTGCATAGAATTTCTTTTTATAAAGACTATTTTTCTAATACTGGTTGTTTCTTATTATGCTGATCTTAATTAGTTTTATGAACATATATGACTTTTAATACCAAATTTCTATTTTGCTGCCAGAAGCATAATTATTTCCTCTTTATATATACAATATAAACAAATAAATATTCTTTAATAGTTTTAGATTTTATTACGCAGGAATAGTTATTACTATTATTTCATATTATGATAAATTTAGTTCATATACATATATATTCACCAATGAAAGAAACTATTCATTCATATTCAGCTGCATCAATAATATTTATGTAACCTTTTTAGAAATATTTACAATGATGTATTATCCCAATTTTTTTTTCTCTTGTCATAAATGGAAAACAAGACTATCTTAAAATAAGAGTTACTTAGAATACCTGTAAAGAATTAATATTTAAAATTAGGTAAAGCACCAATGTTATTTTAGCGTGGATTTTAAATAAACACTCTCGATTTCAAGGGCGAAAAAATTCCTGTAACTCTTCTTGAGGAGCTAAACATTTCTGCATATCAAATAAGAAAAAACGAAAAAAAAAAGTGTAAACGCTAAAAATATGAAGTAACAAATGAAAGAGACAAACTGTTAAAATACGAAACTGGTGCAAAAAATTATTAAAACGAAAGCGGGCAAAATATAAAAATGATAATTTATTTATTATTTAATTGTGTAACCGTTTCAGTCTTACTCAATGAATACTTTGTGAGTAGCATATATTATTTTTGAACATGCTAAGATTTTTCACGTAATTCATCTCTCAAAAATGTACGAACTACAAGAAGAATAGCGATAATACATACATACACACACACACACACATATATATATATATACGTATAGTCCCTTTTTGGGGGGGAATTAGTGGACTTAGGTTTGGCCACTACTAAGACCCGAAGTGTTGTCTACTTTATTGTGAGAGCACCTGATAGGTGAGTCACCGTTTGATCCTACGAAGGAACAGATAGTGACAGACCTTCCTTCTTCGGGATTCGAACTCGGGCCCTTCGGTACCGCAGAAGGTTTTCCTAAACATTGTATTCCTTATTACCATAAATTAACATCTACAAAAACACACATTTTCTTTCAGTAAAGATAAGCTAATACTCTTATATATCATAATTCAATATCAAAATAAACTTATTTACTAAAGTTTTAATATAGTATGTATGTATAGTGAGAGAAAGTTAAACTCTCTTTCTCTCACTATATATACATATATATATGCGTGTGTGGCATAAAACATACGCAAATAAAAGTACTATTTTTAATGTGCAATAAACTCTTAATCTTCATTTTGAAGACTAGTGTAAGTTATAATTACTTGTTATTGTTTTATTAAATATTGGTATTATAGTACTTAGGTAGCATCAGTAGAAAATAGAATATTTTGCTTTAGATTATGTAATTTAAAAGTATAAAATATTTAAATTTACTAAAAAACTTATTCTAAACATTTATGAAATTATAAAAAACAAATTACGCTACTTGTATTTTTATGTGAGTTTACCGAGGTCATGCAAATTTAATGGGAACATTTTTAGCACTTGTGTAAGAACTGGTTTTCACTGAAATATTATATTGGAATAAAATATATATATCGTACAGCTTTAAGAGCTTATTCGGAAGACTGTACTGAATCCTTTTAACATGAACTAAAATAACAGTTATTTAATGAAAGGTGAGAGAAAAGTTTTGCTTAATTCTACATCTTAGTCCAAAAGCTTATTAGCCTGGAAACACGATTTTACGTTGATACACTTCATACTCTCCACTGAAAATGCGTTGTTTCAATTTTTCCTTCTAGCCTGTTACCATTCGGCAAAAAGTAAGAAGTTTATTATTTGGTTTAATCCTGTCTTATTGATTAACAAATTAAGTTATTTAAAAGCATTAGATTCTGTAGAGCATTATTTTTTTTACTTTTTAATCTGATTGATTTAAATTTTAATTAATTCCTGATGTGGCTAATTCGAAACATTAAATATTTTTATATTACATACATAAGTAACATATTTTTTCAGTTTTCAGATATGCAGAAGACGTGTAACGTTCTGATGTTAGTCTAAATACATATTCATCAAATATTCTATAAAAAAATTTCGCTATTCTATCTGACCCATCTCTGTCGACGATCTCTTCTGATAGACCGAATTAAACTTTAAAAAAGCTGTTCTGGGCAGCTGTTAAAATATAAATCCTTTCAGATTAAATTTTTTCTCATACACTCTTCTTGCTTATATACGGTTTCATAAATAGTAATTATTTAACTACAATAATTACACTATTAAGTCTTAATTTTGTACAACAATGTATGACTATGCCAAAAGATGTATTGACTGAAGTATTGATTACGTCAGAGTTGCGCCTATTATTTTTTAACCTGAGGTAAATGTGCCTTACTATACACTACCAAATTAGCTATATTTGTACATCTTCATTTTCAACAAAGATTACTAATACCATAAATCTTATATATTTAAAAGTAATGCATGCAATAATACATAATTTTTAATGAAAACTTGAAACGTACCTTTTAGACAAATAGTGAATAACAATGAAATAAAATAAATAATACACTGTGTCTACACAATTCCTTACTAGGCAATTTATATATTTAGAGCCGTTAATTATAGACATCAGCTTTCAGCAACAAAAAAGTTTTAAACGTTTCAAATAATCATGTATCATCGTTTCTAAATTTTAAGAAATAATTTTAAAAATTTAAAAATTAAAAATATAACATTTTATACGCTCCTCTGATATCTATACTTATGTTTAGGAAACTTTTGCATTCGTAATATAATATTCGAATGTAATATCGGCTTATCACCTGTGGTGCATGCAAAATTCTATACAAATGCTTAAAGCAAATATCCTGTCATTAAAAAAATATGTTTAAATTAATAAATAAGTTGTTTTCTTTAGAAGGTTTTATTAAAACATTAGAAAGCTATATTTGTAATAAAATATGTAAATCATAATTTTTCTATAATAATTGCATTATATATCAGTAGTAAGATAAATAATTTTGGCTTGCAAAATAAGCAAATAAATTCACAAAAATGCACTGAAGACAAATAAATTCACTTACGATTTTGACTGAGTAAAACAGACGCACAAATTAAGTTCAACAATGTGTTTAGTTGCATTTTGCTTATAGGATGAAGCTACTTGAACTGTCTTATTGTCTTGTATGCTGTTAACAACAGTGAAAGCAGATAACAGGTGTTTACGGATTATTATATTTGAGTAGAGGCACTTTGCTTTTCTACTTTACCACTGCGAACACGCCACGTATACATTTACTAAACAAGTAAAGAATTGAATAGATTGGCATCTCCCATGTGTCAGGTCAGTTTTTTCCTACTTCACCATTGTGAATACGCCACGTATAATTTCTAAGTAAAGAATGGAATTAAATTGGCATCCAGCATTCATCAGGTCTGAAATTGACGGAACACAATTTTTTATTATTTTAGTAACAAACACTCATAAGTTATTTACTATTTACATGCTAAAATAAGTATTTCTCACTCTGTATATTGTCTTTTGGAAAACTGTTCTATCTGGCCGGGTAGCTGAGCATTTACGTTGAATTTCAAATCCAGTACTCTGAAATATGTGTTCTCGCTGCCTCTTTTCATGGAAGGCAAAGAATTTTGTTTTCACAAAATACTAACAAGGATGGATGGGGTTAAATGTTGTGCTTAAACTGCCTAGCTCCGTTTCGATTAATATTTTGTTACCAAGAAATGTTTTTAGCTGAAAACAAATCAAAATGTTTCTATTTTCTTCATACATACAGTGTACGCCATAATATCTGTTACAGTGATTTTATTCTCTTATTTTACATATTTAGTAGTGAAAATGGAGGAGTTTTCCACCAGACAGTATGAAAAGTGAGAACTAGACAATATACACTTATATTATCAGATAATTGACAAAATACTAGGTGTTTGTTGTAAACTTAAGAATTACTCAGAGGAATTGAACGTCTTCAAGATAGTAGAACTGCTATAGTTAGTGTAATATGGACAATGTTAAGTTACAAGTTAACAATAAACTGTAGACCGAACAAAAACCTAACTTTAGATGAGAGGGTATTACCATACTGAGGATAAACTCGAGTCATTCACTTTGTCGAGAGGGAGATTGAAAATTGTAGGCCCAGTGGCGCAGTGGCTAGCGCATTGCGCAGCAGCAAGACAAGTCCGGGGCTCGAACCCCGGGCTGGGCAAGGTGGACTTAGCCTTTCATCCCTTAATTCCCATCCCTTCTATCGATAAAATGAGTACCACTGATAAGATAAAATGAGTACACTTGGGACTAAACACTAGGGGTCCTGCGACAAGCTTGTTCAGGGCATATGCTTAAGCACCCCTGTGCCCACGGTCAAGAAAGCAGATTTCGGGGCACTGCAGGCCCTGGCCCATTAGAGCTGTTTGCGCGCCACTGAGTTTTTTTTTTTTTTTTTTTTTTTTTTTTTTTGAAGATTAAAATTGTAAAAATTTTATTAAGTTATTGTCGAAATGGACGTGAAATAGATAAAAGAGAATAAAGAATTTTAAAGGATTTGTTTGCCTTTTACAAAGGCTGTAGCTAAATCATCATAAAAACATTTTCGTTTTACTATTTTGTTTCTGGCTAAACTTTTGTTATTATAAAAAGGTCAGTTTTAAAGAAGCAAGGATATAATCACTCATATTAAAGATAAAAAAGAGCTATAACATTCATTCCTGTTTTGCACCAGGATAAGGTGTTATTAAGTGGAAGCAAAAGTTAAAAATTGTCTACTTTTACAATAAGAGCGAAGTCAGACATCGAAATCGAAGATAAATTGCTTAAGATATATTTTTCATACCTTATTTACTTGAATTCGAATTTTTGGCTTTTATAAATATGGAAACGAAACAAAGATCGAGATTTTTAAATCCGGATCATGAAATGAGAGTAGCGTTATCATTTTTACATCCAAATGTAAATGAAGTTAGGAAAAAACACTAATCTTAAATTTTGCATTAAATATAATTTGTAATTTACCATAAAATAAACATCCAGCGATTTGGAGAGCCTCTCAGTGCTCGCTATAAACATTTTTTTTTTTTTTACTTTGTAATGCAATTTTTAGCCCAAAGGGGCAATTTGCTTAGAAGGGCTATTAATTTCGTTATAGCATTTTGCGTTGATTCACTATAAACGGCGAATCACTTTTTAAATTGGCATCTGGAAGCCCAAATTTGGAATTTGTTTTATTACCTATTTTATATTTTGTAAAGCATTTATGAGTTTTTAGTTAAGAAACTCAATGATTTCAAAGCGAGCAATGGCAACACTGTACCGGGGGGGATTATCTCCAGCGCGCGAGGCTATGTATCAGAAACTCTAAAGTTATTCTCTTTTAAATATTTTTTTATATTGCTGTTAAATTGAATTTTACGGTTTAAGTGCGAAGAATATGATATTTAATAACGTTAGGTAACATACAAAACGTTAACAAAAAAACGACCCGTTGGCCGTAATTTAAAATCTGAAATCTTTCAATTTTTTTTATTTCATATTTTATTGGAAGCTATAATCATATTTTTACAAAATATATTATGGGGAGCATCAATCAATTAACCAAGTAAATTTAAATTTATCTTACTGTGCGCCAGATAGTTTAATTCTTAAGTACCGTAACAAAAAAAGGTTGAGAATCACTACCTTATACCTTTCATTCCAAAGAGCATCATATTTTCAAAGCAAATAATAAGAATAATAGTGCTCATTTCATTACATTATATTATAAAAATAAGTATAGATTTTATGTTTTAATAATGAGTTTTCGTCCTGTATGCTGATTTAAAACAAGAAACATTTTAAGTCCAAGAAAAAGTAAGCTTAATATATTATTTTTTTACTTATTTAAATATAATATAAGTAACATAATGTTTTAAATCTTTTGTGAGAGTGTGTATGTGTGCGCACGGTTATGGTGTGAGTGAATGTGATCAATCTTTACACATGTGGAAAAGATTGAATCTTGATATTTTTACGTCAGTAGACTGTTATCACCATAATTTTCTTTACTTACTGTGGTTTTTTATTTATTAATATTGGCAGCTCTAAAATTATATAACATGAAATAGCAACAGTTATTCTTTGTTTAAATGTTGTTTTACCAATGTAGCATTTGATGCTCTGTTTTATGCATAGTTTTAGTTGATTAAAGCTTCTTTTCAGCTTCTTAAAGAAAGGGATTTACTATATTCACATTAACTTAATCAATCATAACTGATTTATTCTTTATTATTATTATAGTGAACTTCTTCAAATTTTCTCATGCAAGTGAAGAAGGCAACTGAAGAACGAAAACGACAACTGTTATGCAATTTCTTATCTGCAAGTGTTTATCAATATATTAATGACTCAGAATCGTTAGATAATGCAATTAATGTTCTATATTCATTGTACACTTCGCAAAAAGAAAAAAAAGGACGCTTCTATATCTCCCGTTCTTTTGGGCCGCTTGACGAAATTCAAATTGTGCTTTCCATGTATCGAAAGCACATAATATACCAATATTTTTCCATATTTCGATTCTATGTCTCAAATTATGCCTATATATAAAGTTTTGCAATTTCTAGTGAGACATTTATGGAGAAATAAAAAAAATTATCTTGGCGTATATTTTGAGTTTACTCCAAGAATGGAGAACTTCTTAATTTATAGCAACATTTTTTCTTTAACATTTTTTCTTTGTGCCCGAGCGGGAAAAATGTCATCGTTCATACTTTCAAATAACTTTAACAAAGTGCGCAAACCACATTTTCGTTATTATCGCTTTTAATAAATACACCAAATTTCAAAATGTAAATTCACATATATTTTAGGAAATTTTGAATGAAAGACTGAAGTTTTGCAGGTATGCTTAGAAATACATCTACTTTAAGATGATGGCAAAAAATTTATAGGTTATAATTCAAAATGTTTTTCGAAAAATTTATAAGAATTAATTAAAAATATAAGTTTTAAAAATAAATCATAAAAAATTGGTGAATTTTATTTGGGATGAACCTAAATTTCGAAATATGAAAGGAAGAATCAAACAAGTGTAATAAAAAAGAGATATTAATAAATATATATCAAATTCAATTTACATTGAGCAGCTAAAATTTTTAGAGCTAATTTTTTAAAATCTGCTCTTGCAATTTTTACAAAACTTGGCAGTTTGGCATAATTTGAGTCGTAGAATGGAAATATGGAAACAAATTGGCATGTCGTTTTAGAAAAAGTCCGAATTTGTGTCAAAATACCTGTATTAGAACAATGGTATATATATATATAAATCTAATTCTTTTCGTAAATCGTGCTTTCAAGACATGAAAAACGCAAGTTGAATTTTGTCAATCAACCCAATAGAACGGGACGCATATTTCACAAGTGCACATCAGCGTAGCCACTGAGGGAGGGGTTTCGAAAATGAACCAATGAGCTGCTATTGTTCTTGTGACGCTAAATCGTCGGTGCATGTGAGCGTATGTTGTTTACGTTTTAATTTGCATTCGTTTCGCAGTTATAAATATATGGCGTATTATTAGAAAATCTCGTAGTGGTTTTGTTTTCTGAGTTTGATTAATCGCTGACATTTCACTTTCGCGATTTTTATCGCGCATTAATATTAGGATTAATGTTCACGGCATATTATGTGGATTAAGAGAATTCAAGTGTATATATTTTTTAATTCAGCTGAGAATGACTGAAAGTGTTACAATGAATCTAGTGTTTCTTCAGTACTTGCATTTTTTTGATTTTAAAGTGTAAGATTCAGAATACATATAATCTGATTATATCCACTGTTAACATTAAAAAATTATATGTGAATAAATTGAATGTACTCGTTGTGAATACGATAAATTCACTCTGTTTGATGAATATTTCTTGTGTAGACAGTACATTTAAGAGTGAGCAGTTATTAAATGCGAAATTTAACACACTAAATGTATACGAATGCAAATTAGTAAAGTTCCCTTTGAATAAAATTCTGCATTGGTTATTATTATAGAACATCTTTTTCATATAGACTGCAATAAAAAGTGCTGACTTCTATTTACATATATAATTGGTGTAAATATTTTTCTCATACGCATAGTTTTATGTAAAGATCGCATTTGGGCTCAGATGTTTATCACATATTTCTTTCTTCATCTTATTTACCACTTACCAAATAATATTTCACATCGATATTTTTGCGAAGTATCCAACATGTGTTTGTATTTATTTCAACCAGGTAGTGAAATCTTCATAATTTCCTGTAATTGATTTAACTTCGCAATGAAAAGATTCAGAAGCAATCGACGATGCTTTAATTATTTTGAACAAAAAACTGCGTGGCAGAATATTTTCAACCATCTTATTTAAAGCACGCGAAACGTCATATGACATGACAGAAATATTACTGGATGCTCATTGGTCCATCTTAGAAGCCACTCCCTCGGTGGCTACACAGATGTACACTTGTGAAATATGCGAACGGGACATATAGAACTGTCCCCCTTTTTTTTCGTAATGCACATTACTAAAAGAAATGGAATGCTTGCCTGGCGCTGTTTAGCATCTAGATTCACTTAAATTCACAAACAGGTGACTCTGTAAATGAATATTTATTGAAACAGCTGAGCAAAGATTGTGAATTTAAGTCTGTTACTGCAGAAGAATATAAAAATGAGTATATTAGAAATGCATTCACCCGAGGTTTGAAGAAACCGCGCATTCGAGAACGGTTATTAGAAATTGCCAGTATTTCATTAAAAAAAGCTTATGATCAAAGATAAAGCATTAGAACTTGCTGAACATCATTCTGAATCGTATTTGACATCTTCCTCAGCACCGGTAGCTGCAGTTGAACAATGTGAAAGCAAAAGTGACGATAATGAACAGTTTGCAGTAGTTGCTCTTATTCGTTCCAGATTCGTTTCTTTTCTGGAAGAGACCTTCGTTTACGAAGTGTTTGCTCAGCTAAGGATGCAATATATCGAGGAGGATGTGAATAAAAGGGCCATTACAAAAGGTCTGCAAGTCCAAACTTGTACGCAGTACTACTAATTCCACAGCGGCAGTTTATACACTAGCATCAGCTTCGATGCTTTCTCACTGTCTTGAAATGTCAGTAACTAAAATCCTAGTAAATGGGGTTCAGCTGAATGCTAATTAATACTAGTAGTTTACTCAGTTTCATAAATCAGTGTTTTGAGAAAAGTTGTCTACTTCAAGTAAAACCATATTTTGGTAGAATAACCATGGCTAGCTCTTCTCTAAGCTCAGATATTACATGCTGTAGAATCCTTGCGTCCGAAAAGGCAGAAACGTTAACCTTCTTATCTGTCAGACTGTGTAACTTATTAATAATCTCTGGGAGAAGTGGATGTGGTACATTATTTAGTATTATTGACGGCACTAAAATTATATTACATAGAATGGCAATAGTTATTCTTTGTTTAAATGTTATTCTCACAATGTAGCATTTGATGTTCTGTTTTATGTGTAGTTTTAGTTGATTAAAGCTTCGTTTAGTTTCTTAGAGGAAGTTATTTACTATATTTACAATACTTACTATAAAACAAAATTTTACGTCAAGCTTATCTGAAAATGGAAACATATATGATTATTTCATCATAGCCTGAGAACTATTATGTATCAGCTTTGTAGAACAATCAATTTCAAGTATATTCCAGTGCTCCATTAAATGCTTTATAATAAGTTAAGTGTGAGTGTTTTAAATGAAATGTGGCTCTATCTAATTGTCTTATGAATATGTTATACAAGATAACCTTCACATGATGAGTATAGTGTCGCAATTTAATGGGATCTCAGATGATCTATTTTCAATATTATTTAAAAATTGAATCAGGATTCGAGTTATATAAGCATTTGACCTTTCAAACTAACTACTCTTGCATCCGTTATTTGGCATATTGCTTCCTACGAGTTCCTAATTGCTTTTTACTGAACGGATGTGTTCATAAACATGGATAACAGCTGTATCCTCTTTTATAAGCAGTCTCATTCATTATCATTCATTATCGTCACTGTGTTGTAACCTAGCTATTACAGCTTGAAATGTTTAATGTCGAAATGCGGTTCCTTATTTTCATCTCTTCATTGGTCTTTTTATCAGGTAAGTAATTAATTTTACGTTAAAGTTGTAGTTTGACATTTGATGAAGGATTTATCAGATTAGAAATTCGCCAGAAATTTTTTTGTAGGATTTTGATTCTTTTTAATTAAAAAGAGACAAAGAAAAAAATTGAAATAATGAATCACTGCAAAGAGTATGCACTTCAAAGATGTGTTTAAAAAAGGAAATGACATTATTTTCTTTTTTGCAAAATATTATAAATTACTGCCGCAGTAGCTATTTGGGATTTAATAATTCTTATACCACTTCATTGTGTTTATGAATTTCTTCTGTCACCTAAAAATTAGAAGTTTGCTATAGGTATTTCTACATTTTGAGTAAAATTTATTTCCTTTTCCCAAAAAGTTACTTACATACAAAACTTAGGTAAAATGAAACTGTTTAGTTAAAATACTAAAATCCTTTTGTTTTTAAAATTTCATTTCACATTATTTCTATAACAGGGTAATGCATCAGCTAGATTTCTTAAAAAGGTACACCATACTAAAAGAAAACTGAATTTGCTTACCTTTCAGTATACTGTATTTAATTTCATGTTTTGGGTAAATTTGTTGCATAAATACATTTATGTTTGAGTAACTTTAACAAAAGTAGGTTTTGCAAAGTAAGAAAAGCGTATATATCTCTTTTGAGTTTTGCGTCAATACAAATTAAATTTTTGGTTCATGTTTCTTTGGAAAAAATTCTCTACTTACATTTAATAATTATGTTAGCCAGTAATCTTAATTTTTAAATTTAAGCATCACTCTTTTTAAATGACCAATAAATTGCTATGACACCATATTTACAATGAGATTAGTTTTAGAGTTTACGATAAAATTCAGAATAACACACAAACTGAAGATTTAAAAATTATTCTGTATAGGTTCACAATATCCAAATTCTTTGAATTAGGCAGGATGGACATGCTATTAAAGCAAAGAAATAAAGGCCTCTATTTAATATATTGGAGGTTTTATAAAAAAAATTTTAACCTAAAATAGTACTTGTGGAAAAAAAACTTTGAAATAAACTTAGAAGAAAATAATTAAAAACCTTTACAATAACCAGGAAAGGAAAATGTTATTGCCATAAAAACTTATATTAAAAAATATGATATAATTTTATATAACATGGAAAAAATTACGGAATACCAGGTTTATAAAAGTAGCAAATCATTGAAATATCAGTCTGAATTAAATGTTTTCTGATTAGAAAGCTATGTTTAGAAAGTTATGTAGAAGATCAATTGATTAAAAAGAGGATTCCTGATTAGAAGAATGCTTAGTACGATTTTCTTTAACTACTACTCTCAAAAACATATTTTCCACACAAACCTTTTTCAGTACTCATTTTTGCAATATTATGTGAAAATACTATAATACAATGAAATGTATCGAAGGTTTGGTATCTCGAAGTTCAAAGAATCGTTCAGAATAAAGTAACTTTGTTTATAAATTTTATATGGCCCCCATGTCTCTATTCTTTGGTTCCGTCATAACGAATTCCAGAAATCTCTATAATATGTTGGATGCAGTTTTTCAGTTCTAAGGTGGGCTCACACTTGAACAAAAACATTTGAATCATTTTCAACTTCCTCAGATGCCCAAGATTCTTAAGATAAATTGGCATCGACGAAGGCTTAAAACTCAGCAATATTTCATTCAGTTTTCTATGAGGGATAAACTTAAAAACGAACTAATTTTTGGAACATCTCCTTTACTAAAACCCAATTTTCCTACTGAAGTCTTACTTTGCGATTGGATCTTTGTATGCGTATTTTGAAATTGTACTACTGTCCAGGAATTTTACTTTCCATATTGATAGATTACTAGAAGTCTGTTGGAACAAATAAAAGCATGGATGTAAATACTGAAAATACTTTCGTATGACGATATCCTTAGCAAGAATACACTGAAAATATTCCATATCCACTTTATTTACAACTTACAAAGTGCTTATAAAATTTATTATAAAATACTGATGTCCTTTAATAACTCCTTAAGAATTTGAAACGCAAAGTGGAATTTTTCCAAAATAAGGTTTTTTTTTATTATTATTATAATAAATTTAAAAAAAACACCTCCAAAAATGATCTGTTACGTTACACTGGGCAACTGATAAATAAGATCATTCGCGAATTCTTAGGTTAAAACTTTGAAGAAATTTTTGGAATTTCTCAGATTTTAGTAATCTTATAATAAATTATCAGCCACGAAAGCTTACAACTCAGCAAGGTTTCTTTTCAGTTTCTCATGAGTAAGAAATTGAATTATCCCTTAATACTGCCCTGTGAGTCTACTGAAATTCGAAGTATTGCTTTTGTGACTGGATCTTTGTCAGCCTATTTTAAAATCGGACTGCATTACCGGTGGAAATGACTGAAGAACAATATCGAAATAATGAATGGTGCATATTTATACAGATGACTTCTAAACTTGATAAGGAGAATAGAGCCTATGCTGGTAATTTCAGTTCTCTTTTCAGATTTAATATTAATTACTGCTTGATTTTTAGAGCACGGCCATTGATAGAGAAATAGAGGCCATTCAGACAACACTTTTGACTCTAAAGCATAGACTCCCAGATTTCTTAACCCTTTGAACACGGGATTCGCGAATAACTCTTTCACATTTTGTTCTAAATATATGCGGGATTTTCTTATCACGTCAATAGAAACTGGAATATGAACTACAATCAGTTTCGCAGGAAGAAAATATGTGCAATCATTTTACACGTTTAGAAATTTTGTACCCGCCGTTTAGACGTTTAAATTCTATTAATCTTTCAGTTTCGTTCGTTGTATTACAAACCATGGCCAATCAAAATAAACCACCTTGCGTTATGGTTTGATGGAATCTAATGACTTTTGGTTAGGGTTCACGTCCAGCAAAAGGCACAGAAGTTTGTAACTGTAATGATTGATTTAGTTTATTTAATTATGGCAAAGCACTTTATGGCTATCCGCATAAGGTAAATGTTGCCTTCCCCTTATGGAATGTGGAGGACATTCTAAGGAAAATTTTCGTATCCACATTGAACATGCAGCCAACTCATTAGTCTGGAACTGAACTTAGGTCGGACTAATTTATCCATTACTTCAAGGACTTTTACATCTTTATTCCTCTACTATGCTCGAAAAAATTCGAAAAATTAAAAACATGTTGCTACACTGGGATAGGTTTCCAACGGGGTGCCTATCAAACTGAACGTTAGGTTCACCGAGGGAGGTCGGACTACCAGTGTTCAGCGACTTCACCGCTCGGTCGCTGGCGGGCCTGAAACTATAATAAGCGTCTTGGCAAAAGATTAGTGGTAAAGGAAAAAGAGTGTTTAAAATTTCCCGGAGTCGAAGATATTTCTGACTATATGGAAAGTTCCTTTTTGGAATTTTACTTACTGTCTACAAAATTTTCAAAACACAGGGAATTTTAGTTCCGAAAACTAAAATTTCCTTTGATCATTTTTCCTCTTTGATTTTGATTATCTTTGATTTCTCTTTGACTGATTTGATTTTTAAACACGAGATACAATATGTATACAAAATACTGATCAGATCTGGCTTTTTATACCAGTCAAGAAATCTAGTTAGTAAATAATATTCTCACCGATGCGTGATTCATAAAATTTACTTTCTGTTTATTGATTTTTCGAAACTTTAATTGCATTTTTACCACAAATTCGTAATAAATAATACAGACTCAATGGGAATATAAATTCACAACTTCTGAATTTCAGCTGCAAATCATTCAACGAACCCAGACAGAAGCTCATTGAATAGTTAACAGAAATTCAAATTTAGCTGATTAAATTAACTTTCAACAAACTCCTGACACCATATTGTTACGAATATTGTACATAGATAGGTTATTTTAGTGTAATTATATGTGAAATTGTTGTATTTTTTCACATAATGTAACATGAAAAGTCTCTAGACTTTAGACTAGAAATACCGAAAAAATAAGAAATCAGGGGCAAGTCCATTTAACATTGAGTAAATGAGTACATCGGTGATATGGCGAGAAATCACAAAAAGTAGTCAAACTTAGCGACCATAGGCGGCATTTTGGTCCAATCCCTGTATCACAGTAGCAGGTACCATAATTGAATAAATGTTCTTTCCCCCAGTGGCGGGCACTAGCCATTTTCGTCTTTCACCGCTACTAAGGCCAGAAGTAGTAGCCATTTTATTATGGAGGCACATAATAGGCGCTCACCGTCACCTCCCATGAGAGGACACACAATTCATGCTTTCTCTGGGATTCGAACCCGGGCCCTTAGGTATCGCAGTCGGCTTCCCTAACCGCTGTACGTTTAGGCGGCAATTGAATAAATGGAATTGATCACTATATTAGCTCTAATCGTAATTCGACGTTGCCTTCCAGTAATTTTGAGAAGCAGAAAGTGACAGCAATATTTCGGCGACCGGGTGAATACTATGTAAGGCCGGAGAGAGCACCTGCTCTCTGGGTTTTTGTTGTTTTTGTTAGCTTAACTTGAGTTAGGAGGACTGAGATATCTCCACGTAGCTTTATCTTTAGCTGCGTTTTTCATCGTGTTGAACCTTCATAATAGTTTGAAGTGCAGCTACTCATTTTACTCTGTGATATTGTGAAGAATTGAAAGAACTGTCTTTGTGAAAAGTTCCAGATCTCTGAAGTGTTTAAATGACAAAATAAAGTTTATCAACCGATCACTGGATCTGTGTCCATAATATCTATTGCGAACCCGCACGCACGCGAAACATTTTGATGACAGTAGTGAGCCTGAATGCCAGTGACAAGAACGGTGGATGAACAATTAATACTGTTATTAGCAACCGTTTTTGCGTTCAAAGAAGAGATGAAACTGTGCAATCGTTAAAAAAGAGATGAAAGCTGTTGAATCGTTAAAAAAGAGATGGAAGCTGTTCAGTCATTAAAAAAGAGATATAAGCTGCTCAAGTAAAGATGGAAGGTGGTCAAATATCTGTTAAAAAAGAGATGAAAGCTCTTCAAGTATTTGTTAAAAAGAAATGAAAGTTCTACAAGAAAGAATTGAAGCATGTCAATAGAAAATGAAAAGAGAAATTTTCTGGATATAGAAAACAAATTCGAGGCTATGACAGGCAGAATAAACATGGTTGGAAATAGAATTGGAGAAACTGAAAAAAGAGTTTTTTTCCGTCAAAGAACAAATCGAAGACAGAGTTTCTGCCATTGTCAAAGAATGTGAAAATTTAAAAAAGTGCGTTGCGACAGCAAGAAGCAATTCCGGGGCTTTTTAAATTTTTACCCATGCCTTCTCGTCCCTCTCCAAAGCTATCCACATATGACGGAAAGACCTCTTGGCAAGTGTATAAGACACATTTTTCTATAGTAACGGAAGCTAATGGATGGGATTCGATAGCTAAGGCTTATCATCTCGCTGCTTCTCTGAGAGCAGATGCAACGGATATTCTTTGAACTCTTCTCGAAAACCAGAGGCTAGACTTCGAAGCTAAATTTGGCGCGTTGGAGCTGGGGTTTTTGGAGAAGTGTTTAAAATATTTTAGCAGGCTTCAATTAAAATCCCGCCAAGAGAAGCCCACAGAAGCACTCTCGGAACTTGCCATAGATGTTGAAAGCCTGTCTCATGTCGCTTTATTGAAGTGCCTGAAAGAAACAAAGGAAATCCTCTCCCTGCAGTACTTCATCGACGGCATCTGGGATCCTGAAATACAGAAAAATCTGCGAATGGCGGATGTCAAATATTTGAAAAGCACTCTAGTGTACGCCATGAAATTTGTGGCAGCCCAGGAAACAACTCGTAGAGACCCCCACCCAATCAAAGCTGCTGAATTCCAACAGCCAGTGGATCAAATCAATACTCGTGTGGACGATTTAACCAGTCAAATCAATGCCTTGAAACGTAATAAAAGTGACATAAAACCTGCCATAAAATGCTGGAACTGCGATGCTGAAAGAGACGTATGAAGAAACTGCAGAGCACCCCAAAAAACAGAAGTTAAGACAACGCAGGAAACACATTAGTGGCCAACTCGCGCAGCTGAGTTCGAAAGATAAATGAGAATACCCATTTTAAATCACTTCAGATTTCTGCAGTGAATTGCGGCAGTAATGGACACTTCATCATGGGTCATATCAATGGAGTTCACTGCAATATGACCATCAACACAGGAGCCAATGTTACTATCATTCGGAATTTTTAGCGCCACTGTTTAAAAATAAACTCTTTTGGACGCCAACATACCTTACCCTCCAGACTTCGTCTGGTAATTAAATCGAAATTTATGGGAAGTTAAACGTAAAAATCACGTTTGGAAGTGCCGTCTACCATCATACAGAATATGTGGCAGATATTACACATCCTTTTATACTCGGAATGGACGTTACGGAGAAATATAACTTTTTCATGAACTTTAAAAATAACGAACTGCATTCAGCTTCTGAGGACACAAAGATCCGCCATCGAAAGGGAAAGCCGATACCTTGTCGATACCTAGAAAGCCGATACCTTGTCTGGAAGACCTTACTTAGATAGCAGCACATATCGTTCCATCGTTCCAGGCTCGAAAAGAAACACGAGCTACTTAGTCAGGTTACAACTTCAACATCGATCGATCGAGAAACATGGAGCGATGAAGAAGTCAGGAAAGAATAGTTGGAAGACGGCGACATTAAAACCGCAACTGATTTAATGGAGTCTTCAAGTAAGAAGCACACCTGGCAGGACATTTCGATCTACGAAGTCCTACGACAAAATAATATCGGGCTCTTTGGGACTCGTTCCATATGCGAAACGGTGTCTTGTACCGGAAGCTCTAATAGGATGATCGAAAGTCATTCCGATAATAGCTGACACTTCGAAGATCCCAGATTCCGTACGTCCTTAAAGACATACATTAGCCGCTCTACTTCGGAATCCACTTCGGAATAATGAAGATTTGCAGAGAGTTCGAAAATGCTTCTATTGGAGTATTGTAGGGGTTGACTTGCAAAAGTGGCGCCAATCTTGCGATGCTTTTGCGGGTCGTAAAGGACTGAAAAAACGCAGACATGGAAGCTACAACGTTACAATGTAGGAGCGCCTTTTGAACGTATCGACTTTGACATCCTAGGATCTATGCCATGAACTCCCAAGCAACAAATACATCCTCGTTATCACTGATCACTTTACCAAGTAATGTGAAGTTTATCTCATCCCCGATCAAGAGGCTGTCACGATAGCAGATATAAATAATACAGCATTGGATTTCCAGATTCGGAGCGCCTCTTCAATTGCATTTCGATCTAGGAAGAAATTCTACCTCTCCTATAATTAAAGAATGCTGCAAGCTATTCGGCATCGACAAAGCTCAAACGACACCTTTAATCTCCAGTCTGACGGCATGGTAAGAGGTTTAATTAAACTATCCATAATAACCTCTCGTTTGTGGTTTCCAGAAACCAACAGGCCTGGAACAAGAAGTTACCTCTATTTTTACTGGCTTATCGCAACGCTGTCCACCAGACTACCGGCTATTGCCCATCTCAGATGATTTTCGGTATTGACCTTCGTTGACAAGGCAGCTTATGATTTCTTTTTTGGTTACCCTCCAGGTGCGCCTTCATAGCCTGAGGAGTTCAGCCAAGATCTTCAGGCACGGTTTGACATGAAGCACAGTTCTGCAGAGAGCGAGACAACTTGACGACGGAAAAGATGAAAACCAGATACGGCGCGAGAGCTATAGGGCATCGATTTCAACGAAGATTACAAGTTGTGGTTATGGAATCCGATACGAAGGAAAGGATTCTGTCCTAAATTACAGTCACATTGGGATGGTCTTTACACAGTCCTAAACACGCTAGACGACGTCGTTATTCGGATCCATATGTCGCCGAATTCTAAGCCTTAAGCCTTCATTACGACAGGTTAGCCTTTTATTATGGGCATAGTACGTACCATAATGTACATAATGTAAATAGCATAAGACCATGGTTATATTTGTGGGTTCACGCACTCAGTTATTGATTTAGTGTTTGGTTATGTTATTTACTCAAATTATTGTTTTAGTATTACGTTTATTTGCCTTAGTTATACGTATGGCTTCTTGTCGAGTTCTTGGAAAGGGTGCAGTATTCCGAATATTGTACATAGATAGAGGATTTCAGTGCAATTATATGTAAAATGTTTGCATTTTTCTGCGTAATGTAACATGAAAAATCCAGAGAGAAAAGTTATGCCAGAAAAGTAAGAAAGCAGAGTCAAGTCCATTTAACAGAGTAAATGACTATCTAGGTAATTTGGCAAGATATCGCCAAGCTGGCAACGGTTTTAACGACTAATTTTTGTCGCAAATTTGGCGAGAAATAGCCAAAAGTCTTTAAACTTGGCGATTATTTGGCTACATTTCGATCCGTTCCCTGTATTACCATAGTACTTGGCGATGAAGAACAGGGCCATCTGACTAGTGATGACACGCCCGTATCTGAGCCAAGTTCCGTGATGATGACGCGAGTGGTCTAGAACCTTTATGTTGAGCCCTAAGTCTGATCGGACGTGAGTTTCACTTGTGGCTCACGTTAATTTTAGGTGGTAGGCTAAAATCGTGCAGCTATTCCACTGAAAGAACACGTCTTCCAAGGGAAATCAGAGGGTTACTATTTATGGCTCGTCATTTTAATGACGTAATAGCCGTCTCCGAGAATCGCTGAGCGTTTTTATACGTCTCTTCCGAGATAGAGATATTATGGTCTTGGACACATCATAAATAAAAGCTCGCATGAGTTCTACGCGTTAGGACGCGTAGTATCCGAAGGGATAACCGCAAAGATTGCTCCCCAGAGGCGCTCGTTTGGCCCGTTCTTCATTAATAAGTACGGTGTCTTTTGAGTCAGTGGCATTAGCTATATACTCGGCCACGGATCTGTCGGGCCCCCAGCCTCGCGGCTGTGCGCTCGTGACGGTAGTAGTAAATACCACCTAGACTACACCGCAAATCCCTAATAAACAAGTAATTTTGCATAATGGGGGTGTAATTCTAGTCCTAGTTGTATCACCATAGTAGGTACTGTATAGTAGGTACTGTAATTCGACCCTCATGTTGCCTTCGAGTATTTCCTTGAAGCAAAAAGTACTAGAAATATCTCGGCGCCCGTGTAGAATTATATAAAGGCGGTGTGAGTATCTGCTCTCTGAGTTGTTGTTTTTAGCTGTTAGCCCAACATGAGTTCGGAGTATTGAGATATCACCTCATAGCTTTCTCTGTACATGCGCATTGCATTGCACTGTGTTTAACGTCTTTGTAGTCTGAAGTGTATTTACTGATTGTACTCTGTGATACTTCGAGCACCTATATGGAAATTTGCAGAACTCTGAAATGTTGATTTTGATAAAAGGCATTTTATCAATCTATCATAGATGCTGTGAGCATTCAATCTATTACGAATCCGCAAGCAAGCAATAAGATGCTCTGTCGTCATGAAAGAAAGCTAAGGTTTTAGTTTGATTTATTTGATTATGTCAAAGCGCGCTAGGATTGTCTGCGAAGGACATCGATGCCTTCGTGGAGGAATTTCTAAGAGAAACTGGCTCACATTCACGTTGCACATGGGAAAAACCACGAAAACGCCTATGCAACCAGCACTTTCGCCTGGATTTGAACAAAGGTTGAGCTCCCAAAATTCAGCGATTTTACCATTCGACCACTGGTAGGAATAAGGAAGGGGAGAGACAGGTTACAATTGTCGCATAGCAAATTGTTACTGTTCGGCTGCAGAAAATATGCTTTGGCGAATGGCTCGATTCTAAGGGAAGATTTCCTCTTTTTTAGATTGTATATAAGGGAACAACAACAAGAAAGTAAAAGAAGAGTAGGATGCTAATATTTTAGGAAAATATACTTTTAGACTGTTAAAAATTCATTACCTAAACGGTTTCGCAAAAATAGGTTTCGCAAAAAGTCACACCACTATGAACTTCTGTCATGTACAGGTACAGTACAACTTGTTACATCATCGAATCTACTAGGGATATTTATTCAATTACAACGTGCGTCTACATAGAATATCAAGTACGGCTAGTAAGCACAGAAAAATTAAATCATGATTCAAAATTTTGCTTTAGAAGGACACTAATACTGACAAAAAAACAACAAATGAGAACAAATCCAGTAATAAGAAAAAAAAGGATGAAAACTAACATATAATAAAATGCGGAAAAAATTAGAAAAGAAGCACAAATATTTCCATAAATTAAGCGAAAAAGCTTATTGAAAATTATCTTTTTTATTAAGCTTTTCTTCAAACTTAAATCAAATTTTGTTTCTTTAATACATAAAATATTGAGTCTTTTAACAAGTAATAATTTTCTATTAGGTATTAGGTGTATTAAGGTTTACATGATATCAATTGAAAGAATTTAACATAATTACACTTTTATAGGTCAATCTAACTCTCATTTTTGTGAGAAAAATGTCCAGAAAGCTTGTGGAATATCACCAATAGATTTCCATAAGTTCGTACTTCGTGAAGATTTTCTGGAATGGTGCGAGTAAGTATTTTTTATAATTAATAGAACATTTGTAGGGAGATCTCTGGATATAAGAAATGTATTGTACTATTCATTTTGACACTGAAGAGTTAGTTCACTGGAAAATCATTTATCAATTTAAGTCCTGTCCCATTGTAAGGATCTTAAGTTTTACTAACGTTTATTTTATTTTAAATCTTTACTATCACTTCTTATTTTCTACTTCCGGCCAGAATTATAAGTGGTAAGGTTTTTATGCAAAGTTTGTCTGGCGAACGCCAAGTATTTAAGTTGTGGCTTTTTGCCAAGCGAGAGAGGAGGAAGCAGTGAGTCAACGCAGGCCGCTTACCTTAGAAGTTACGCAGTTGCTGTTTGCCTTCCAGGCCAGAGGTTTTAATCCTCTTGATAAATTAAACGTATTGTAGTGTTCACAGTCTCTGTGCTACATACGCTGCCTGTTAGTATAAGGCCAATCTTCCACGTGTATTATTCTAAAGTTAAATTAGAGTTTAGTTTTATTTTTATACTTTTACGTTAGACCCCAAGTGGCGGGTCAGTGTATTCCGAAGTACGGAAGTTATTGTACATAGAGAAAAATAAAGGGTTTTGTATACCCTTCGTCTGTATCCTGTCTACTTACCACAATTAGTGAACATAGCTTTAGTAAGCTCTCTGTTCCGAGTCAGGTCCTTGTATGTTCCCGAAGAAGGTTAGAAGGAACATTGACCCTGATACCATGTTTAGTATTTATTGCACAACCTCAGGCTATATCGCTTATTCATTGTTCTCATTAACATTCTTAAGAGGAAGACTTATTCTAATTACTATAAAATTTTTGAAATACTTGAGTAGGGCGTTGCTTTGGACTTAGTTCGCTGCTCTTTGCTTAGGCAATCTATTCATTTCATATTTGCAAAATAAAAATATTAAATTATGTGGGAATATTTACATTCAAAAGTTCTAGAAATGCAATATAATACATGACAATAGTACGAGTTTTATAGCATTTACTCTAAGTACGTTGATAAAACTTGCATGTTTACTTACTTGATAATACAGAACTGAAATGAAAAATGTCAGTCATCTGACATTAAAAGCTAAAGATGGATTTTGAGAGATTTCTCAAAAAATTAATGACTTAGCTTGTAATTCAAAAACTGTTTTTTATTCTGAACATTGATATGTATATTAAAGTGCTTTTAAATAAAAGAGACTATAACGAGCTGCATCGTTATTAGTTTTGTCTGCATCCTAGATAAACTAAAATGCACTAGACTTCCGGTAATCAGGCTAATATTCGGGACAACTTCCACGGATAGTCCGACAGCAGTTTAATAAAATTCTAATTTTAAATTTTAAAAATGACAAAAGAAATAATTAATACTATTTAACAATTTACTTGTATTTTTAAGCCGTTTTATTTGGAGAATAAAATCATTCGGTTATATAAATTAAATCAATATTTAAAACAAGAACACACTTCAAAACAAAAATAACAACGTTCCTTTTTTTTATTACTCTTGTATTTCCCTTTAGCAGTTTATTATTAATATATAGTTTAACAATCCTTTATTTTCCCGATAATGTGCAGTTAAATTACGTACTGTTGCGAATAAAAATAATTTTTAATGTTCTTAATAGATATTGCCATATCATCTGCGATGATAAATCCAATGCAATAATCCAGTGCAGTGCTGTTATCCAACGTCATTAATACTACATATAGAACGTAATTATATTCAACGTCTTTGAATTTTCAGTGGAAATTTTGCTTTAGTCTGACGGTTTATGATAATAATTCTTTTCATAGCTCCAAAAATGCGAACTTTTTTAGAGTAAGCTCGGTGAATTCGCTGTCGATTAATTGGGAGTTCAAGCTGTATATCATTACTATCGTACCAAACAGCTCTTTTTTTCTACTTAGATAAAGTTAACTCTAGATAAAAATCAAAAGAACAAAATAAATTTACACTCAATCAAGAAAAGCTTTACTCAGCACTGAAAACAGCAATAGATCGAAACTTAAGACAGCGTTCCGACAGTTCGACACGTGAATGTCATGGATTAAACGCTGAAACTAAATCTACAAATAATCGTACGTCTAAAAAGTCCAGCCGAGCAATCGAATGAATGAATAAAAAAATCATAATGGATTTGAGTATCTTGAATATAGCAAAGCACGCTGCGATTAGCAGCCTATGGGAAAGGATGAATTTATGGAGAACATTATTAGAAAGAGCATTTTTTTTAGAAAATGATCAATATTTATGTTACGCAAGCAGAAAATAGAAAATTACAATGCTGTTTAAATGAGATCAGAATTTTACTATTGAAATATATAATTATTATAAGCTCATTCAGTCTTCTAATCAGTCCCATTTAGGTTGTAGGGATTTATATTTATTTAAACTAACAAGTTAAAGTTCAAACTTTCCTATAAGCCTTTATTCCCCTAATTGTTACTGCAAGAATAGCTAAATTTGGTAGCGCGCGTGACGGAATGCAAATTTCTATTTTGAAGAAAGTATTTAAAAGCCGAGTTTCGGTAGGAGTTATAGAGTTAGTCCATAACCGCCACCTCTGCGTAGATAGATTTGCTTATTGCTGGTTCCACTAGTTTCGAAGGACGAGATCTCGCTGAGCCCTGTAGATTATTTCTCTCACTTGTTAATATCTTCAAATTTTAGTTCCGTTACTTGATTTTCAGTTACCGCCCAAGCAGAGACGAAGTGTGTTAGCATCGAGTCGACGCATTGTAAAATTTAAGGAACTAATAAAGGGTGTACTTTAACCCTTTTCTTACATAGTTACTCCCGTCTTTCATACAAAAGTGCATCTGTTGGACTCTACAAGGTAAATCTACCTGTATATATTGTAATTGTTAATGAAATGTTACTTAAAATTTTTTTTTCTTTGAAACGTTTTGTGTAGAATTCCTTTTTAAAAGTTATTATTTTCGATTTAGATTATCTGAAGCATACGTCGAATGTTTGAGCGCATACAAAAATTCCTGTAATTCCGAAATATATCCAAATCCAGGAGAGTATGAAAAGGTGGTCAGTAGTATAAACGATATCTGCGACAATAACACTTTTATCCATAAAGGTGAGTCATATAATTTCTATTTTATTTCTATCGAAATTAATTATATAATACAGTACAAGAGTAGCTGAAGAAATATTTGTTCTAAATTTCATATCAGAAGGAAATTTTCTTTAAATTTCAGATTTCTTATTATTTTGTTAAAATGTTATATGCAATATAACCTGTAAAGATATGTGTCATAGGTTATCAGTAAAGCTTTGTGTTGCCTCTCTGAAAACCGTATGTTTTGCCACTCTCAATATATTTTTCTTTCGAACTTAATCACAAACTCTGCGGTTTAAAAGAAATGTGTTTGTCAGAGCCTGAATTAAAAAATGCTTTTATCTTCTGCGCGGCAGTGTGTTGTCGACCAGCAGTACTTAATATAGTATTTAACTTTTATTTCAAATACATTCTGTTATCAATTCACAAACTAAGCTGCTTAAAAACAGTAAACGCAGGTTCATTTCAGTTATTATTAATTACTAATTGGACTCGTGAAGGTACACTATATCATTATCTATAAAGATATAATAGAATGCTCGCTTGTTTGTTTGTGTGTGTGTGTAATTCATATAAATCTCTAGTTTCATTTCGATATTGATGAAATTCTACACACGTAACCTCAATACAAGTGAAAGGTCACTGTCTGCCTAAGATTTCGAAAAACTATTCCACACCATCCTCAATCAAGGAGATTATATAATAATGCTGCTCTCACTTCACTTATCTTAGGTTTATATCGCCGTCGTTGCATTCTCGTTATTACAGCATCAATGGTGTTGTTTTCATTTACTCTTTAGAATAGTGCTAAATTTTCCGAAATAGTATAGAATCCTTAAAGTAAATGGAGAACATTACTGAAGTGCGCTCTCTAACAGTTTTTCACGAATATTTCAAAAACGGTGAAGAAATCAACCAAACTGGATGGTGAATTTCTGAAAGCTCATGTCCGAAAACAGGCATAACTGACATAACAAAGACATTAAAAAAAAAGACATTTCTGAAAATAGATATAACCGTCATTAAAAAGGCACAGCAAAGCAAGTACTTACTAAAACTTCTTACTAAAACAACTACATGGCACTGTGTTAGTTCTACACAGTTCTACAGTGTTACTCGAGCTTGGCAAAAATTTGTGCAACTAACTAACACTAAAGCAAAATAAGAGAAAAAACACTAACCACCTAAGATTTCGAAAAAACCTACTCCTATTCATCCTAAATGACATCTATTCGCTTTGCGTAAAAACCCAGGCAACGTCGGGGACTGCAGGGAGTTTATATTAATAAATTCTTGCATCATAGATATTCTATTGTTTTCAGTTGTGGGTAATTGTATAAAAATGTTTTACGTACGAATTGCTTCAGATGCATTTCAAATAATGATTGTCATTTAAAAGCTTTTAAATGACGTAATTTTGCATATTATTAGAAGAGCTTTTTATGGCAAATTACAAAACAAAATGTGGTAAATTGTATATTTTTTAACTGTGGTAATTAGGTCAACTGTTAGAAAATGATTTTCTTTAAAAAAAAGATCTCTCAAAAGGGTTCTTTTAAAGTTTAATATAGTTTATAAGAATATCAATAGACATGGCCCAAGTGGAATAGCAAAACATTTTATAGGATATTACATGAATATACATTAAGACTAGCATGGGAATGTTATGCACCTTGTGTACATTTGAAAAGTGAAAAAAAATGTATATCGTATTTCTATAAAAATATCTCACTTTTTTAATTAGCTATATGATGAATTAAATGTATATTTATTTGACTGAACCATCATGAAAAATAAAAAAAAAATATTATATTAATAACAGCTTCTATTTTTTAAATAGTTTGGTTTATTCATTAATAGCCAATCAATAGCAATTCAAGTCTATTGCATTCGGAAAAATATAAGTATTTTATATTTTTCTGAATGGCAACAGACTTGAATGAAAAGTAAAACAAGACACTGAAGTAAAACGAAACAAAATCACGTTTTGAGACTGATATCCCTTTTGATTTTAAATTATTTTTAAAAAAATAATTTAAAATTCCCTATGTTGTGCTACATTTCTAACATTCATTCACCAAGATATGTATAGCCTTTTCTGAACGGGGGAAGAATTTGAATTATTTTCTCGAAAGTTCTGGGAGGTATTGATGAAATAGGTGCCATGTATTTGGCTACACAGCTCATGTTAAATCCTTTCTAAACTGAGATTTTTGAACTGTTAAAGCCCATTTACACTAACTTTGAGACCAAAAAATGCACCCCAACTTGATGTCTTTTAATTAAATTAGTTTCATACGCAGTCTAAAAAATTTAAATAATATTATCAGCTAGAATATTTATTTGTTTCATGTAATAAATACCCTATTCAATTTTATCTCAAAAAAGTGACTATTATTTTCTTTCCGTTTAATGTAGCCGTTGACATGGCGTGCATTTATTGTGCTCTCAGTTCCGCTAGTGTAAACGGGGCTTTACGCGATTAAACCTTTGCGGCACAGTGTGTCCGGTATGCATATTTCACAAGTGCACATCAGCGCAGCCACTAAGGGAGGGGTTTCGAAAATGGACCAATGAGCTGCTATTGCTCTTGGTGACGCTAAATCTTCGTGCATGTGAAATCGTGCGTATGTTGTTTACGTTTTAATTTGCATTTGTTTCGCAGTTATAAATATATGGCGTAATAAGTAGAAATCTTGCATAATAAGTAGAAATCTTGTAGTGCTTTCGTTTTCTGAGTTTAATTAATCGGTGACATTTCACTTTCAAGATTTTTATGACGCATTAATATTTGGATTGATGTTCACAGTCACGGCATATTATGTGGATTAAGAGAATTCAAGTGTATATTTTTTTAATTGAGATGAGAATGACTGAAAGGGTACAATGAATCTAGTGTTTTCTTATTTCAGTGCTTGCATTTTAAAAGTGGGAAGTTCAGAATATATATGATCTGATTATATTCATTGTTAAAATTAAAGTTATATGTGAATAAATTGAATATACTCGTTGTAAATAAGATAAATTCACTCTGCTTGATGAGTATTTCTTATGTAGACAGTACATGTGTAGCAGTTATTAAATGTGAAATTTAACACACTAAATGTATACGAATGCAAATGAGTAAATTTCCCTTTGAATAAAATTCTGCATTGGTTATTATTATAGACATTATTTTTCATATAGACTGCAATAAAAAGTGCTGACTTCTATTTGCATGTATAATTGGTGTAAATATTTTTCTGATACGCATAGTTTTATGCAAAGATTGCATTTGCGCTCAGGTGTTTATCACATATTTCTTTCTTTATCTTATTTACCACTTATTAAGTAATATTTCCCATCGATATTTTTGCGAAGTACAACATGTATTTGTATTCTTCATAATTGCCTATATTTGATCTAATTTCGCAATGAAAAGTTTCAGAAGCAATCGGCGATGCTTTAAACATTTTTTACAGAAAATTGCGTGGCAGAAAATTTTCAACCATCTTGCTTAAATCTTAAAGCACGGGAAAGGTCAGATGACATGACAGAAAGCTTACTGGATGCTCATTGGTCCATCCTAGAAGCCACTCCCTCGGTGGCTACACAGGTGTGCACTTGTGAAATATGCGTCCGGTATGGACACACGTAAAAATTTCCTTCTGTACGCACAGAAAAATTGAATGAAAAAAGATTTATAGGTTACTCTGAACCTTCTTTATTTATAGTAGACGGCAGCTCAACACAAACCAGTCCATATATCTTAGCCATGTTTAGTTTTTTAAGACCCTAATTTTTCAAAGAAATCTTCCAGATTTTTTAAGGTATAAAAGGAATCGTTTGAAAAGAAATTTCTATGTTATTTTTTGGCTGTATGATAATCTCCTTATTCTATATTAGTTTTAAATTTGTAGCTTGAAATCTTGCCTAATATCAAACGGCGAACCCTAGGTGTGCCCAGACCGGGCTCACCGATAATCTAGGACAACTGTATTCTTTGTTTCTCCGCATCTCATCGGTCAGTTCATTGACAACAATGCTCGTTTCAGCACTCTTTTCGAAGCTCTATTTAATCAGTGTGCCCTCTTCGGGCACCCACAGAAATAAACGATAATTGCTATCTTCACAAAATTGTACTTCTGTACTCCTCTAGCCTAATTAGACTGCCTGCCTTTTTTTTTATAAAAACTCCGACTTTAAAAGGTAGCCTGCCGAAAAGGGTTAAAAGGCTATTAGCTGTTCTCGAATTTATTGGTTGTGCGTTCGTGATGTTTAAAGTTTAGCTGAGAGTTAAATGACTTCTAGGTATTTATTGAATTCAAACCAAGATAATTACTAGTGCTTTCATATTAAATTTTATTCTTCAGTTTTAATGGTATCTGCGAAAGAGTATATTTTCATACATTTTACATTACTTTCTAAATGAAACGCTATTTTCATTCGACCATATTTAAAAATCATTTTATTTCGTAAGTAGTTGTTTCTCAAGATGATCAACAGTATCGAAAGACTTTTAGTTTACTTTTTAAAATTGCTTTGCTCCGATTTCTGCAAGACAATCTTCCATGTTCAGCCTCAACATTTATGACTTTCAAGGCTAAGAAGTTTTCTCCTTCAGTGTTTCCGAAGAGACATTTTAAGCAGTTGACACTTATTTGTCTTCTCCGCAAAGACGAAAACACCAAAAGTA
Organism: Stegodyphus dumicola; assembly: GCF_044657685.1. Classification (NCBI taxonomy): domain Eukaryota; kingdom Metazoa; phylum Arthropoda; class Arachnida; order Araneae; family Eresidae; genus Stegodyphus; species Stegodyphus dumicola. Next base: position 79,558,199 of record NC_140768.1, on the reverse strand, counting down.
TTAAATGCTCAGGAGATCATCAGACTTTCCAAAACCTATCTTATATATTCCAGATCTTCTTCATTCAGGGAAAAGAAGGATATCACTCCCAATTGAAGATGCTCACCCCGGGCACAAAATGTTAAGACTGATGTTATCGTGAAGATTCGGAAACTCGCTAAGCATGTTTCTCAACTTCGAAGCTATCTTCATAAATTTATCAAATTAGTCAAGTTATATATGCCGTCCTTAAAATCTCAAACTATGCCTTCTTCATGTTGTTCGAGTTTCGATCTCATCTCGCGTGTTATTAATGGCTGATTATCAGAGAACACGAAGTTGCTCTGCTCATGATTTGTAAACTTGAACTTCAATTTCAGGGAAGGGAGGTCATACAAGACACTTTTGTTTTTCCTATTTTGCAAATTTCCAGTTCCTTTTGAATGTTTTACCTGCAAGCTCTTCACTGTCTTCAGTTTATACGAGTTTCGTTACTGCGGCAAGTAGCTGCCCACTTTCAGCCGTAGACTTATTAAGTCGCTTAGCAAATACGTATTGCATACTCGGTATACGTGCTCAGACCTCGATAGTTCAGTGACTGTGTGTGGCTAGGCTCTTCCAAGCAAAGACATTTAAAAAAATATTTTATTTAGTCTCAAGTTCAATTGTCCTATTTATAAGCACCTTAGTATCGTAACGTTTATTTAACTATTCTTTAAATAAAAATCAGAGTTATAGCATTTAATTATATAAAAATTATTAAGTAAGGAATCTGTTTGTATGTTCCTCAAATAGTAGAAAAACGGCGGCACCTACAGCCCCCAAATTTTTAACACACATAGTCGTCCGCCCGATTAAGAGAACATCAAAGAGCGAATTTTGAATTTCGAATTAGCTTTTTTCATTTATAGCCTATTTTGATGAATTTAGTGACATTCTGATTAATCAATCCGACGATTTAAAAGGCATTTGTGTTTCAAATTTAATAAAAAAATTCAGACATTTAAAAGAAATGCGATGCGACCCTGGAAGGAGTGGCATATTTAAGTTTCAATTTTAATCAGAAAGCTCGACAATTTAACGGAAGTGTATTGCCACTACCCAAAATAAAATATTTTCATCTCCCAAGCGCCATTTTTTTGCTGTTCCGAAAAGTGCAAAATCTTTAATTTTCCTTAAAATTTAATCTTTATGTTACTGATTGACAAACTAAGTGATCCAAAACAATAAACACAGAAACAATAACGTATTAACGCCCCCCCCCCGATTTATGGAGCAAATTGGTTGTGAAGCTATAATTTTATAGTACTTAAAATATAAAGCCGAAGAGAAAATTAAACGAATGTATTCTAGCCATTTCAGACCTCAGGCGTGGTCGAGTGGTTAAGACCATTGAATTCTAGTAATTCGACCCTGGTTCAAACCCAAGCAAATGAACTCGTTGCAGAGGAGATTTTATGGTTTTTCTCATAATGTGAATATGAGCTAATTTCCCTCAAAAACTTCTCGATGAAGTCATCCTTTCCTTTTAAGTATCCGTAGTTAGTTCTGATAGATCCTGATGATCTAGCTTTCAGCCATTTTATAAAATAAGCTAACAAATATGAAGACAGACCGAGTTGGAATATGGTTTGGTGTTCCATATCTGTTTTCTTATGTCAGCAGATCGTACGCTGTGTGAATATTTCCTTTGGTATTACGTCAGAAGGGACGTGATTTTACCACGTTTTCTTTTAAATCTATCTAGAAATTTGATTGTTAGTTCTGTGGAAGAGATAGTATTGAAGAAAAGGTGACAAGAATCTGATTACTATCCTTATAATAACTCGGATAACTGAAGGATGTAACGTAAAACATAAATAAGTAAAACTTGGATATTTTTCTTTTCATTTGGTAAATATTTAGTTTAAATAATTCCTATGTTGTCATTTCTGTTGATTCATCCAAACAGGATACAAATTTGAGTGCAGAGTATTTAAAATTTCACATTTGCTCAGTTTGGTTATAGTTCATATTTTTTTAGCCTTTTTTTTTACGGCTGTAGCAAGATAACCCTTGGCTTGAGTTCAATTTGACAGTTCGTCGTCCCGTCGGCTTGTTAGGAAAAGGAGTGGGAAATTAATGTACATTTTACTAGCTGCAGTTTTATATGCTGGAGACGGTGTCTTTTTATTAGATTATTGGGCTATGACAAAAGCATGAAGCTAGGGCATCTGCCTAAGAAGAAGGAAGTCTTCGTGAAGGGTTTTCTAAGAGAAGCTGGCTCTTGTTTACATTATCCATAGGGAAAATTACGAAAATCAAACGTGCAGCCAACCTGTTCGACTAGATCGAACCTGGGTCGAACTCTCGGTATTCAGCGATCTTAATCACTTGGCCATTGACAGAACATTAAGGCAGTATTTCTTGAGTCTCGTAAAGTTTTGAGTTACTTCTGTAGGAATCGAGCCTCAAAAGTGAAAACTAGCTGTCCATTTAAATTGATCTTGTAGTATATCCTTAGAAAATTTAATCAATCAATCAATTAGGAGTTAATTTAAAAGACGATTTATTAACACCTCACAACAACATACAGGAAAACTATCAAACTATACATAGAATAATATAAAATAACTTTTTTTAAAAGTTCAGAGTGTGAGTTTAAACAATCACATCTCACTTCTGCAGCTCGCGTGCTGAGTATTTTCTCTATATCGTCGGTAGAGCGTGTTGCTGACGATATTCATTTGTTACAATCTTGAATATCTTGGCAACACTATAAAAGAGGAAACCGCAGGACGGAATTATAAAACAGTGTTTGAGTGTATCGACAATTAATTGGCATTATTTGGCTAATGGTATTTTTTTAAACAAAAAGCTTACAGGCGATCAGACCTGGACAGATCTGGACAGACCTGAAGGAATTAAACCTGATACTTAGAACCAGTGGATGTGATTTCTGTTTATCATAATGTATCACCTTCGCACTTCTTATAGTTTGGTATGGTTTATTTGAATATGGCAAAGCATTCGAATAAGTTCTAAGAAGGCAAAGCAACTAACACTTTAAGTAATTTCGCTTTAAGCTCTTTAATATGGCAATATTTTGAAATAATTTATTTTATTACTAAATTTGTGTAATTCCATTGCTGTATTTTATTTATTTTTTTTTTTTTAATTTTTAACTCATTTACAAATCTAGCTTGAAAATTCGCCTAAACCTAGAAGCAATCTTCGAAAGAGCTGCAAGTTTAAGCCTAAGATGCAGTGATTGTTAAACCCTATCGCTTGATATAGACATTAACACTATAAATCTCAATTCACAATATTTTATAATTAAAAAAAGTCTCATAAATGTCGATGAATTATTCTACATAGTCTGCTTGTTAGAAGGCCGAGACTGTTTCTAAACAATTTCCTTTATTTCGCTGATACTCAGTGTGTCTTCATTTTATAGATAATAAGGGATATATCTCAGACCAAGTGAATTAAAAAAAAATAATCGGCTTCGAATTTAAAAATTAAAAAATTGTCTTCGAATTCGACTTTAAGGTTCTGATGTGGCCTTAACAAAATGAAAATAATAGCATCTGAAAGAGTACGCCTGGTATTAAATAAGATTACAGATTTATTTTGTTGAATTATAATCTGAAAAACTTAAGTAATAGAAGGGATTTTTATTTCATATCTAAATAAGAATAATTTCATAAGGAAAAGCATTCCGATTATAAAGATTTCCGATACACGTTTAGCCCCTCATCCAAATGTAACTGGAATTCAAACAAACATCCAAACTGAACTGGCATTTTTTAGATCTTCTTCATGATATTCCCCATGAACTTCTGGGGTCTGTTAAATGCTAGACACCCATTTAGAAAAATAAACTCTTTAATAAATCAAAATATATACATAGCGTAAATCTCAGCGATGAATATAATGTATACGCGAACTCGTAAAAACAGACGGAAAAAGTTCTCTTTTTGCAGTCAACACAGAGATGCGCGAGGAGAACTCGAGGTGCTGAAGAAATGTGAGGTAGGGGGGTAGACCCACACCATCTCACTTCCTGGAAAAAAAAAATGCGTTAAAAATCTGAAAAAGAGAGGGGAAAAAATATTAGTCTTGCAACAAATAGTTTGGGAAAGTGGACACGACGTCCTGAACGAGTTCGGTAATTCGTAACACTTTTTTTCAGGTGGCTGTTCGTTTACTGGATAGGCTGGTTGCTGTGATGAGGCCTTATCCACATCAGTTAAACTAGGAGGTTCAGATACATCGTCTGGGACTAACTACGCAGGCTTTACTCTGTTGATAGACAAAGTGATATCATGTCCCTTTTTAGATATGGTAAAGGTTTTGTCACCACGTCGAAGAAATTTGCACGGACCAGTGTAAGGTGTATGCAAGTTTTAGCGAAGTTCGTGACATCCTTTTTCGTTCAGGGCTAGTCAAATCGGTCACTAATTAACTTCAGTGTTGCTTTAGGTCCAGGATGGGAAAGATTATGCTGAAAAGACAAGTTTTCTATGACTGTCTGGAATAAAAAAAAGGATTTTAGCATGTGAAATGTTGCAATAGAGTTCTACAGAACTCTCAGGCATTTTTAACTTCTTTAATTTCAGAACTAGATTTTCTTAGGCTAAAAAGGATTGGAGTACAGTGTCACTCTCTTTTGCTTGCGACATAGATTTATAGTTAATAGCAATGACATTAGCAACCATTTCGATGCGAGAAAGAGCATCGGCTGGTCCATTTTCTGCACCACTCACATGGTGAATATCAGTAGTGAACTGAGCTACGAAAGTAAGTTGTTTCATTAATTTGTCGAGGTGAGAGCTTGTCATACTTTTGGAAAAATGCTTTTATGAGTGGCTCATAATCTGTAAATACTGTAAAGTTCGTTCCTTCAAGCAGATATCTGAAGTACTTGATAGCGGCAAATATTGCTAACAGCTCTCGGTCGTACGTACTATACTTTTGTTCCGTATCGCTCAATTGTTTGTAGAAAAGGGTGTGGGGCTACCTTCCCCTCCCACAGACTCCAAAATATTTAAACGTTTTTTAAAGCCCATCTTAAATATTAAGTTTTTGTATATATTGAGGCGGGATATCTGTTCGTTTATATCACTTTAACTAACCATTCCAGATAAAGAGAAAGAAACTGATGATTCATTATAAAAATTCCAAATAGACAGAACAATATATAGCTAAAAATAGTTAGAAGAACCTGGATATTGAGCAATTACTCCTTAGCATATGACAAGTATCGTAAGTTACCAATAGCTCTTACACGATAAATTCTATAACTCAGTTCAACTGATTCGCTCTTAGTCACAGGTATCTTTAGAACAGGAAGGGTAAAGTCACTAGCTCCTTTCGGAGCTCAGTAACAATTCACTCCCCAGCTTTAGGAGACGTTTTATAAAGAATTGCACTGGCATTTAAAAATATCGGGAAGAATCATAGAGTTTCGAAAATATGTTTAACCGAATCTTCTAGAAAATCATCATGCTGGCGAAAAATCTCCGAATATCGCTAACTTTGTCATAAAATTGTCCTTATTGCCCATCAGGAACGTATTTTCCCAAGCTTTCCTTGTGCTAGTTCTTATAATTTAAAGTTGATGGGCGCAGAACTAAAATATCTATAGTTCTGTATAAGAAATAAATACTTATATACAACACATGTGGCCTCAAATACAATTGAACACAAAATAAACTCTCGAGTTACTACAGCACAAAGTCCGAGATCCAGACGTCCAATATCCAGAATGATCTAAAATACGGACCTTCAAGCCACCAACAAAATTTTTTAGGAATTTTTTATGCTTTACGCATGCGCATTTGATTACCCTCCCCCCCCCATACGAAAGCATGTGGAGAATCCCGATTCTTAAATTCACTTCGGCGCTAAATAAAATACCTCTTTATTGTAGAAACAACAATTTTAGCATAAAATTGTTTGATCAATAATTTGGCTCTGTACCTGCGTATCTGCTTGGCATACATCTCATACCGAAGCATTAGAAACATAGGTCTACATAGAAACATAGTTGATTTTACAACTACTAATATTTTATGCCCCTGACGCTAACCTGGCAAATCATTATTTATTATATTTTGCTTTCATCACCGTATGTTTAGCAACACACGACAACTTGGGTAATGACTCATGCAGCCACACCTATACATTTTTTTATATTAGTAATTAAATAATAAAAAGTATGAAACATTTTATGTTGACATTACGCTTGGTGATGATTACAGATTTAAGTTAAATGCGCTAAATGTTGACAAGGAAAAATTTAACAAAAATTTCTTTCCATACGCTAAAAATAGATTTTATTAATGATACTCTTAGGCCAAAAGATTACATTTAGTGCTATTTGAATTAAGAATAACTGACTTGTTATTCACATAAACCCAGAACCGGCGTCAGAGATCGTATGGCCGCACCGGGAGGCAGAATTTAGGGAAGACAAAATTTTTGAAATTTAGAAAAGCTCAAAGTAACAAAATTAAGGGATGATAAAATTTTTAGAATTTAAGGAAAACACTGGGACCTAAAATTAAAGGGCATCAAAAATTTAGAACTTAGGGAGGTGCTTATTAGCAGAATTTAGGACTCGCAGAGATTGCATCAAGCGGCAAAATATCTAGCGCCGGCCCTCAGTAAGCTTCAGCATATGTGGAAATTTATTTATTCAGGACTCAGAAAGCCTTAAGCATGTATAAGAATTAGACGTAAATATAATAAATAACTAAGTTAATAAAATTCAGGCTTAATTGTCTCAGTGCGCGACAGAAGCAAGACAAAAGTTAACGCAACAATTTCTCTTTCGTCGCCAATCTCATGCTAAATAGCCAGTCATGTATAGCGGACGCTGGTAGGTTAAAATTATAATTTTACTGATTCCAAAGAAGATTTTCAGTTAATATAGCAGATTGCGCTGTTCCTTAACTTTTTGATTTGATCCAACTTATTATTTTTACAGGCTGATATAATTACAGCAATTTTATGAAAACAAAAGTTTTAACTTTCGATTATGTCGAAAAGAGTTTCTAATTCTGGTGTTGCAACAGGACCTACAAAGCGAAAGCATGTTTCGATGTCCATTAAATAAAAAGGGAAATTGCTGCAAAAAATGAATATATGTATTTCCGTCTCAAAATCATGCAAGGAGTTTGGCATTGGAAAGTCAACTATACATGACATAACAGAAAAAGGAGCTTTATAGTTTTTTTTCGTAGTGGTGACTGCGACACCCGACTCTCAATGAATAACAGAAGAATTATTCGCTATACTAAAAGTGACGATTATGACAAAGTGATGATTAAATGGTCAGACAGAGACGTAGAGAAGGCGTACCATTGACGGGTCTAATGCTAATGGCTCAAGCCTAACTATTTCATGAAGAAATGAACTTAAAACCTGAATGCACATATTCGATAGATTAATTAACCAAATCTAAAAATCACTGTGGTATAATGCAATTAAAAAATTCAGTTGAAAAAATTCAGCTGATACTGAAGCTGCTGAACTATTTTCAGATAAATTCATTGAACGATCTCCAGGACGTTAGCGTTATCTCCGAACAGCGGAACGTTATCTCCAGGACAAATTTACAGCGCTGATGAAACTGTTATTTTCTGGCAATACCGCAAAATATCTTGGCAAAATCTACAGAAAAGGATCCAAATGCTGTCAAAGATTCCAAAGCTAGACTAACAATTTTAGCACGCGCAAATGCTGGACGAACGCACCAGTGTAAACTTTTCCTAATCGGAAAAATATACGATCTCGAGCATTTTAAACGAGTAAAGATTTTCCCAATATGTATCATGCAAATAAAAGAGCATGGATGACACAAGCGTTATTGAATGATTGGTTTGAAAATCATTTCATACCCGAGGCTCGGCAAAATTTGAATTCGGTTGGTTTACCTGAAGAGGCAAAAATTGTCCTGATTGTAGATAACTGTTTGGCTCATATTTCACTTAAAAGTATTAAACATAATGTATCCGTGTTATTCTTTCCTCCAAACTGTACGTCCATCATTCAGCCTATGGATGTGGGAATATTGCGCACGCTAAAATGCAAATATTAAGTAGCATTTTTAAAAATCCATGCTAAATTTCTTGAATAATGGCATTCCTTGATGAAATCACTGTCAGTAAAAGGCTTCGAATATTTAGCTATCAACTCGGACAAGACGTAGCTTGCATGTACCGCCGCTTCACTTTCTTGCAATACTTTACTAAACATGGACTGTTGCTTTTTCCCTCCTAACTTGAGCTCTTTCAACTTTTCTTCTCTCATTAATCCTTCGTAATTGTTATATTTCGATTTGTGTTGTTCGTAATGACGTTTAATATTATATAACTTTGGAACATTAATAGTATTATTACATAACAAGCAGATTATTTTATCTCTTATTTCACAGCAAAAATATTCTAATTCCCATTTTACTTGGAATATTCTATGTTCGTCAGCGATTTTTCGTTTAATTTTACTACCACTTGGTTTTGATATAGACATACTGAATACAAAAGGATGGAATAAACACGGTTAACGTTAAAAAGTTAACAAAAATGTATTCTTTCCACAAGAGATAAATCAAAATGCTGAAATATTTCTTCAAAAATATTCTAACAATATCACAAAATGTCAGACGTTTAGCAAAAATCAATTCAAAACAGAGAAACTAATTCTATCTCACAGCGAAATCGCTACAAATCAATCACAGCATTAAGTAAACAAACAGTTCGCTAGAACTACAGCTACTACTGAGATGAGTTGTTTGTTCTCGGCTTTTATAAGCTTTATAATTAATTTCTCGAATATACTGGAAACATCTATAAATATCTGGATTTTTGTGGATGGCAACAGCAATTACGAGATATTTATTTATTTGGTATTAAATGCACGCGCTGTTCTATTTTTAACCTTCCAACGCAGCTGTCTTTTCAAAAATCGTCTGCGTTTTTAAGGCAACATGAAGCAAATCTAATTACAATTCTAAATTTTAAAAAAACTGAATAAATAAATAACTATGAAATCCGTAACAATATGAATTAAGTAATAATTAATAATAAAGCAAAGTATCGTACAAAATATATCGTACAAAACTATGATTGGAAAACTGAGACCATGAGTTCGGCCACATTCGGCTATCGGGGGATGCGTACAAGTTCTAAGTGCACGTGTCCCCCAAAAGCCGAAGATAGCTGAACGCAAGCTACTCACACGCATTTGTAATTTAAGTAGTGTGTGTGTCAGCTCGCTGTGAGTAATCTAATAACACAATAAATTATCGTTAATTACTTAGCAGTAAACATTTCATTTTTTCTTCGTCGATATGTTATTTTATTATTATATATTATTACTTGCCGATATATTGGCCGGGCCGTAAAAATATTTGTTGTGGGTCGCATGCGGCCCGCGGGCCGCGAGTTTGACATCCTTGGTCTACAGAATTGAAGAGGAAGTATTAGTACAAAGGATGAAGCAGCTTAAACAATTTACATTCAAAGATATGTTTAATAAAGTAAACAAATAAATATTAAGCTTTTTTTTGTAAATTTTGATGAAATTTGATATTTGATCATAGATGCTTCATTATTTCATAAATCACTATTTCAAATTTTTATTTTTATAATTTCTGCATGCCGTCTCATTAGATTTAAACTGTTGATCTAATATCCGGAAAAATCCCAAATCCGAAATCGCCGAAATCCCGACGAGTCCGAATCTCGGACTTTGTTACTCTAAAAGCAACAAATAAATAAATAAACAAGTAAAACAATACATAATATTACGACAATACAGAAAAACGGCAATGTAATAAAAAGATTTAAATATTATTTACCGATATTTATTTACAACAATATCTGTTAGAAAAGCTATAGATTAGTAGATGTAGTTTTATAATAATAATAACATTCCTCTTTTTTCAGTTCTTTTGCAAAGCATGCCATGCTATAGATACACAAAAAGCAGGCCTGAAATAGTTTGTCCCTTACTTTCATATGGAGCCTTTTTGAGATTCCTTCGAAATGCGCTGGCTAACAGAGAAGACTTAGTACGTAGAATAGATGAATTATATCTGCCTTTCAGCCCTTTTGACTGCCTGTAAGTATATATATATTCCCAACTGATATCTCTCTAAAGATAACATATCTACTGAATTTTTCCATTTTCTAACGTAATATGTCTTCAGTAAATACTTTCCGACAACAGAAAACAACATTTGACTCTAGGTAAGGTTATTTCAGACTTTTAACGCTTACGACAAGTGAAAATATGCTAACTCAACATGGGATCATCAATCAAGTTGTCAGAATACTTTAATATTCCCGCTAAAATAATCATTTGCACAATAATGATAGCAGCATGTTAAAAACACTTGCTATTAAATTTAAAGAAATTCCATAACAGCAAAAATATAAGAATTCTTTACAATTCAGTCTCAGAATCAGCTTGAAAATAATGTTTAAATTTAGACGTTTATCGGAAACAAGGAATTTCTTTCACCTATTACTAGGGAATAGCTTAAACAAAGAATAAGGAAACAAAAAATATTGGGAGATGGTTTCAAAACAAATTTTCATAGAACTTAAACATTAAATGGATGAATGATGGAAATCATGCATGGATATATCTTTTCTATGAACAGAAAGTTGTTGATGTAGTTCCTATTACATTTGAAGTAGAACTCATCGCTGTCAACTACAATCTCAATAATATCCAGAAAGTAGTTCCAATAAAAAAACTCTTCAGGATACATTTAAATTAATTCCTGTTTGTTACTATTATAAATTATTATAATTAATCTTTATGTGAACGAACATTTTCTTAAAACTTTGAAAATAATAGAAAAGTTTTACTTCAGTAATTTAAGTAATAATATATCGACTCATTAAACACAAAAGAGGCTTTATAAGAAAAATTGTTAGATTTCAATTTTAAAAAATGTTAATTTAAAAATGCAGAAAAACTTTACAAAATATTTTTAATTTTTAAAGCTAAACTAATTTCATAAATTATATTTGTACTGACTTTTGACCCACTAGAGAAAATATACATCACATTTTATTTTTTGGGTAATTCTAAACAATTGCATTCAAATTAAATATAAAAATAATAATTTTTTTATAAGTTCAACCTGTTTCGTTCATTTCGCCGTTTACTTTATAGAACACTAATAATTCTTTCACACTATACTGCTGTTGCAGAAATTGAAAACGCATACGAAACTTTTGTTAAAATACACATACATTTATAATCAGCACTTTTGAAATCACGTGTCATTTTCTGCTTGATGTTTTAGACTTCGTAAAATGTTCAGAATTTTGAATAAAAGTTTCTTTAAACTGTATTGCTTTGTCAAAGCAAATCCAGCCTTTCTTTCAGTTTCGAATCTCTACATATCTCTACATATAATAAAAGAAAGAGTCTGTCTGTGTGTGTATGTGTTTTTCGTTTGCGCTGCGCGTAAGCTAATAGACCCTCGGCTACGAAATTTGGTACATAGGTGCATCTAGACAAGAGCCAGTGCACCTGGAAGCGATTTTTTCGAAATTCGAATTTTTTTTTTAATTTTATTTTATGTTTTGTGACGAAATCGCGTCATTTTAAGACATAATGGGCTATAGGAAAGCGAGATTTTGCTCTACACACTCCGTTTTCACATCGTCATGAAACGTCGGCTCTTAGCTATTTTACGAGCTTAAAATAAATTTCGTGTTTCAATAAATCGATTAAATACGAATTTATTTAACAAAGAGAGCTTAACATCTTTTCAACGGGATTTTTTCTAAAAATGTTTATTTTTCTTTGATTTTTGGACACGCTAAACTTTCATCCCTGCGATTGCTTTTACAAAAGGAATGGAATTTTGGAAAAATGATAATATTTTGTATTTTAAAAAAAAATTTAAATGAAGCTTCCGAGTACACTGTGCATATCTCACATCTTTAAAAATGTGATTTTGGCCACAATTTTCCTGTCTTATTGTTGTTGATAGATTTTTGATGAAATCGCATCATTTTGAATAGTTTCATTTATTTAGAAATATGGGTTTGGCAACAATTTTTCATCGTATTTCTTATGTCACTGTTTTTAAGAGATTGACATATTTCATTGTCATTTATATACTATATATAATACATTTTTATTTTATTTTATTTATTTATTTTGTTTATTTATTTATTTATTTATTTATTTTTGATAAACTTGTTCTGCAGAGTAAGATTCTGCGCGGAATTTTATGTTTTTTTTTTTTGAGTTGCTTTCATGTTAATTTTTGCTTATTTCACTGTTTGTAAGATATTGAAAAGTTTTGCATGATTTTTTTTCTTCAACGGAAAGTTGGTTAATTTTTATTAGGATAATTAATATTTGTATTAAGGGATATAGCTCATTTCATTGTAATTTCTTTTCTCTTGAAAATATAAGACAAAATATCATTAATTATACTTTGCTTTTCAGAATTTTTTTGTTTTTTGTATTCTTTTATGTTATTTATGGCTCATTTCACTGTTTTTAAGATATTGAAAAATTTTGAGTGATTTTTTTAGGAAACAAAGTTTTTAACCTCCTTTATACCATTTGAGTTCTTAAATTTTTGCAAAGGGAAGTTGGTTAATTTATTTATTAGGATAATTAATATTTGTATTATTGCATTGTAATTTTATTATACGTAATAACCTTTTTTATGAAGTTCTTCTGCAGAGTAAAATTCTACGCAGTTTTTAAATTTAACGTTTGGTATTCCCTTCAGCCATTTTTCCGGTACATTTAAAAGCCAGACGAAGGCTGGCAGCGAAGCTGCTAGTTTTTATTAATTTCCAACACGTTTCTGGTACTCTGGAAATGAATTATTTAACAGAGTTAGAATCGATAATTTGCCATATGTAGAATTTTCATCACAGCGTTTTTCTAAATAAGTAATTAGCCAAAGAAAGAAATAATTTAAAGTCATCGATAATATTTAAATTCTGCATTATCTAATTCCTTTTAATGTTGATGAAATTGAAAAACAAAGTTTTCTCAGCGTATCGAGATCTAAGCGTATTTCTGAAGTCTGAAAAACGTTGAAAACATCTTCAGCAGACATTTCATTCTTCTCTAGTTCTTAAACAGCTTAACTAAATATCAACATTAAGTGTAACATAAGTAATATCTTCTAGAGAATAATAAACATATTTCAATAATCAATGTAATTTCTATAGAATTATCATTAATTAAAAGCAGTTTGAATAATTTAGAACAATCAGTTGGTCTGCCTACGAAATAAGAACTTAAGGCCTTCCCCGAAATTTGAATTCATTCAATGTATGGCTTCAGAGAAAGCCACATATCTAGTTTATATCTGAGAATTCCAAGAATTCTGTTTTTTCAGATAAATGAAATGACATAGTGTTCATGTCTTTCTGTTGACATTGAAAAATACCCATAGATTCTCACATTACACTCAAGATAAAAAAATAAGCAAGAAACGATAAGAGAAAAGGTACAAATGTAAAAAGGGGGTTTAAAACATATAATTTACATATGAGGTAGATGTTGCGTCGTTGAATGCAATAGGCAACCAAAATTAGCATAAAACGCAATCCTGCAGTCACACAACAATACCTTACCACACACATGGGCGAAGACACCATTTGCACGATGAAATGCGTTGGAAGGCTACCCGGATGTTGCAAGCTGGTTCAAGATAATCAGCTGTTGCGAGAGAGCTGAATGTGCATGGTAGTGTTATTAATAGAATTTGGAATTGTTACCAAAGGGATCAAAACCTCTGTAGAAGACGTGGGTCTCGACACTGGAGAGTTACCACAACGGCAAACGATCGCTTCCTGTTGCTATGTTCATGAAGCCGTATATCACTAACAGCAAGGTCTTCAACAGCAACGTCAAGGACTTAATTATCAGGATTTCAATACCCAGATTACCTAGGCGCAATCTACACCATATTCGGAGCTAGATATTATTAACTTATTGACATCGACTTCAAGCCTGCCAAGTCATTCATTTATTCTTATCCACAAACTTTCGGAACGCTCAGAAAACACACCAAAATGGATCTTAGAATGTACAACGTCAGTCTTCAATAGTCTACAAAAATTAAAAACAATATCAATCGGTAGGAAATTCATCCATATCACGGAAAACTATGGGATTAGACGCTGCACTAATTGTCAGAATTTTAATCCACAACTACAAATATAGCTCAAACTGAACCCATTGCATGTTATGTGGTGAATGCCATCATGTTACCCATGTTATCATCATGTTAGGATACAATACATGTTAGGATACCCATGTTAACATCATGTTAGGATATAAATTCAAGATGAATTAATTTCCAGGTAAATAATAACCGTCTCCATACAAATTTTGATATATTCCATAGCGCAAACGACGTCAGATGTCCTTCCTATCAACAAGAGGTTGAAAAAATTAAATCAAAAACCACCTATTAATGGAATCCTTCAAGGACAGAAAAATGTTACAAATAAATCTGCAAATGCTAAAAATCACACCCCCGAATGCTCTACAATATGTCAAAGAAGAGAATATACAAGCATATTCTAGCATCTTCTAACATAGCAGATCTGATTAACAACTGGACCGTTTCCGATCAAGAATCGTTAAGTAACCACCGCTTCATTACCTTTAACCTACATGCAGATATTACTTATACAATTAAACATAGATTCAAGACATAATATGGAGGCCATCACCAATTCAAAACAATATTACGAAATCATTCAAAATGTATCATCTCGACATTTCATTCTGCTTCATAAAAAGTTGATGTCAACAGTTCTGTTGAATACTTCATTAATATTATTCAAAACATATGTAACTCCATTTATAAAAATGATCAATTTTTAACAAATTTAAATTAAATTGGTGGAATACAAATTTAACTGCGGAGCTTAGTAAAGTAAGAGGCCTCCGCAGGAGGTTTGAATCTTGTGTGGATGATGAAGAAAGAAGTTACTACAAAATTTAATTTCACAGAGCTCTTTACAAAAGCAATATCAGACAAGCTAAAATTACCAGCTGGAAAAATTTCTGCAGTAATACGTCTATTCTTTATGGATCTGTCTTTAAAATGGTATATAATAAATTATCTAATCCACCTACATTATCAATGTATAGCTTTCCTGGCACTGGTTCCTCTGCAGACGTCGCTCTCAAAATTATTTCAGAACTATTTCTACAAGAAGATGATCCTTATCAATCAAACAGAGCTGATAATGCAATTTATAATATAGAAAATATTCCAAACTTGGATGAAATAGACTTTATCATAAAAAAAACTAAATGATAAAAAGGCTCCGGGTCCAGACGGAATAGACAATATCATCTTAAAACAAATTTTTTACTCTAATAAAATTATCATCAAATCATTTATTACAGCATGTTGGAAATTTAATACCTTTCCTACAATTCTAAAAAATGCAGAAATAGTTTTATTTCTCAAAAAGAATAAATCCATTGAACAATCTTTTATCTTATAGACCAATCTGCTTCCTTCCCTCCCTTGGAAAATTACTAGAAAAAAATCATATTATCAAGATTATCTTACCATTTACATAAAAATAGAATTATCCACGAAAACCAATTTGGATTCATCCCAAATAAATCAATCGATCACGCTTTCCAGAAACTCTTAGAGGTTATCCAATTCAATAAAAATCAAAAACGGCACTCAGTAATAATATCATTGGATATTCAATGTGCTTTCGACTCAATAAGATAGAAAGATATAATCAACATCTTCAAATCAATTGACTGTCCTCAGGATATTCTATGATTAATAGAAGACTATCTACATAATAGAAATCTATAATATACTTCAAATAGTGGTATAATAAACTATAAAATTACTAAGGACTGTCCACAAAGCTCATGCCTGGGACCAACCCTTTGGAACTCAATCGCCAATACCGTATTATTCTCATATGATCATATGCCTCATACTCATTCACAGGCCTATACCGATGACTTTCTTCTTATAGTCTGCGCCAATAATCGAAAAATAATAGAAGAAAGTTCTAAAAATTCATTAGTGATCTTCAGCACTTGGGCTAAATAATAGCAAGTCAAAATTTCAGTAGAAAAGTGCAGAACTCTATATATACCAAAAACAGGATCTTCAGCAAGAAATGTAAGAAATCCTATTATAAAATTATAGAATAAAATTAAATTTGAAAAAAATCTTAACTTATCTTAGCATAGTAATAGACAATCATCTATCGTAGCATCAACATATCAAATACTTAAAAACTAAAACGCTTGTACTCTCCAATTCACTACGCACACTTATTCATGTACTTGGGGCATCAATCCAATATTCCAAAAAATATGGTACTCTACAGTAATTGAAAAAAATATTTCTTCATGGAGCCTCTGGGGTACAAACTTGAACACCCACGTTCAACGACACTTACTATCCTCTCAAAGACCATTTCTGTTATTAATATCGAAAGCATACAGAACTACTCTAACAAATTCACTTCAAATCATCACTGGTATACCACCCATCAATCTTTCAATCAAAAAAAGAAGCCACAAAAGTCCAAGTCTCAAGATTACATATCACAAGCTCATTTAACAATAACCTATACTCTCCAAATAATTATGAATTTTTAAAACACAATCTGTATATAAAACCTTAATTTTTTACAAAATCTTTAATTGCAACTTCATCAATTTATAATTTCAAACTTCAAATTTATACTGATGTATACAAATCAGATTCAGGCGTTGGCAGTGCATACTGTGTATTCCAAAATAATAATATATTAAAACAAAGGTATTTTTGTCTTTATCAAAATAATACCGTCTTCCAAGCAGAACGTTTTGCAACAGAACAGGCAATAAAGTATGCAAAAGATAACTCATTAACAAGTACAGTGGATGGACAAAAATATGGAAACACCTTGTGAAATGCATGTTTGAAACGAAAGATTGATTTTAATGAAATATGTAGGTGGCGATGGCGTTTTTGACTACTGACGCCACCTATACAACTTCGTAAATGTGCTAAACAGTTCAGTTGTTGTCGGAGTACTGTTATGTGAGGTTGTCATTGCATTATGTCAGAGTTAATAGACTTCGAACGTGGGCAAATTGTTGGAGCACGTATGGTAGGCGCTTCCGTAAGCAAGGTAGCCGAGGTGTTTAGTGTTTCAAGAGGTACTGTATCGAAGATTTATTCCGCATATTTGAAAAGCGGAAAAACATCATCTGCTAAATCACAGCGCGGACGAAC
This sequence comes from Stegodyphus dumicola, assembly GCF_044657685.1. NCBI lineage: Eukaryota > Metazoa > Arthropoda > Arachnida > Araneae > Eresidae > Stegodyphus > Stegodyphus dumicola. The sequence goes on along the minus strand of NC_140768.1, from coordinate 79,540,951 downwards.
GTGTGTCCTGAGTGATCGTGACAGACGATCATTAAGGGCAATTGTGACGAAAAATAAGAAGACCACAGCTGCAAAAGTTACTGCTGAAATGAATGTTGCGTTACCGAACCCTGTGAGTACCAAAACAATTAGAAGGGAGCTTCATAAACAGGGAATTGCTGGCCGTGCTGCAATTGAGAAGCCACTCATCAGTGATGCTAATGCCCGTAACAGGAAAAGGTGGTGTTTAAGTCATAAAGCCTGGAATATAGAGCAGTGGAAGCGAGTAATATGGTCTGACGAGTCTTCTTTCACATAGTTTCCCACTTCTGGCCGAGTTTGCGTCTGGAAAACGCCATCTCAAGCCTATAATACAGACTGCTTGTTGCCAAGAGTGAAACATGGCAGGGGTTCTGTTATGGTTTGGGCAGCCATATCGTGGTTCTCTGCTATCCCCATGATAACTGTGTCAGGGCACATGACTGCCAAGACTTATGTGAACATTTTGGCCGATCAAGTTCATCCCATGTTACAAACTTTGTTCCCCGATGGTGATGGTGTCTTCCAAGACGACAAAGCCCCTGTTCACACAGCTCACATTGTCCAGGACTGGTTTTCTGAGCACGAGGATGAGTTGTCCCATCTCCCCTGGCCACCACAGTCACCAGACCTGAATATTATCGAACCTTTGTGGTCTACATTGGAACGGAAAGTGCGTTCTCGTTATCCATCGCCAACATCGTTATCTGAACTTGCCACCGTTTGGCAGGAAGAATGGTATAATATTCCCTTGGCAAACATACAGGAACTGTATTTATTCATTCCGAGAAGACTGCAAGCTGTTTTGGATGCCAATGGGTTTCTTACGCCATATTAAGCAAAGAAACATGTTTTTTTAAAGGTGTTTCCATATTTTTGTCCAACCCCTGTATCATAATTACTGATAGTGCATCCAGCATCTTTGCAATAATTGGCTATAGACAGATCACCAATAGTACGTCGCATACATCACCTCCTATCTCTATTTACACTTAATCTCAGACCAAAATTTAAATGGGCAAAGGCTCACTCAGGTACAACTGGCAATGAAATGGCAGACCAATTGGCAAAATACGCAGCAAATAATTCATCACTTCCTCAACATTTTCTACCATATCCTCTATCATCATTGAATAATCAACTCGAAGACGATCTCAAAACTCTTGTAAAGGGAAATTATCTCTGATACGAACAATATCTGATTCACTGTGAAATAACTAAAGAATTTCGTCTTAAACCACTTTAATAATTCAACACCTGCTCCACTTTGGTTCAAGCAAATCAAGAAAAGCAATATACTTTGTAAAAAATTACAGTCACTTATAACTTATCTATCTTTAAATTGTGACAATCTCAAAGCACCGTAGATATTTACATAGCATACTCCCTCCTTCTGTAAACTAAAGATTCATCCTTCTTCAAAATTTCGTGTAATATGATATCGTCATGCTTTTTCTGAATTTCGTAATATAGAAAATCTAATTATCCAAATTGCGTCCTCTTTAATCTTACTGTCTTCATCATTGTACATGTTTATATGTCAATTATCATGACTTCGATGAATTTCTACTCAAATATTTTTAATTTAAAGACTACAACTCAAGGACTGTTCTCTTCTTATATTCAAGACCTACTTATACTTTCAAGGACTGTTTACCTTTTACCTTTTATTTATCTCTACAGTTACAGATTACTCATTTATTTCCAGACTCTTTTCTAGAAACATTTATATGGATTATTATTTAACTTTAAATGTTCTTTCAGGAAAATCATGATTATTAAACAATAAAAAATTATAGACACTTCAATATGGGTCTTCTACCAATTTAATTTATAAACCCATTCTAACATTTTTCAACATTGAAACTCTAGAAAAAAGACTAAATATTCATTAGCTACAATATTAAACATTTCATACTTGGAATTTGAAACTCTGCATGTTTGGATTATTTTAAAGAACTCATAGACTCTGAGTTCTCGACTTTTATATATTATTCCTTTGTACAGTAGACCCCTACTCATCATTATTAAGTGTATACTTTTTTAAGATTTCCTTTTTTAACTAGCTTACATTTCTACATCTTATCAACTTATTTATGTAACTATTTTAATGCTCTATATTATATTATTATTTTTCATTATATGTTTTCTATCCTAATATTATTATACATTAATAATTAATAAGTATATTATCATCTCATTTATGTTTCTATTTTAATATCTTATTTTATTTTATTATTGTTCCTTATATGTTTACGTATCTCAGATTTTATCATTTTTTAGTTATTAACTAATACATATATCATTTATTCATTTATTATTTTGATTACAATACATTATGATTATAACTGTCAGACTTCCTTAATAACTAGCAATATATAAGATATTAACACTAATCCCACATTTTCCTAATATTCACTTTTCAACTCTTCATCTTTTTAATCCCTTACATCTATAATACTAATAATCTTTAATGTTATTAATCTACTTCATCTTTAATTATATTATTTTATGTTTATCATCATACTGTCAGATTCTACTGCATTATACGATTTTTTTTAACGCATTGCAGTTTCACTAACCTTACTATCCGATAGTAGTTTTACTCCGATTTAATACTAGTACTATTATTGTTAAAATTTTTATTACTATTACATTTACTGTTTCATATGTTGATAATAACAATTGTGTTAATCATTATATCATTTACATTTAATTATCAATACTATAATTTTGTATTATTACATTTACTGTTTCATATGTTGATAATAACAATTGTGTTAATCATTATATCATTTACATTTAATTATCAATACTATAATTTTGTATTATGAGTGTTGTAGTTAACTTTGTACTTTAGTTATCAAGATTTATAGCTATAATATTTCAACAATTACAAACAGTGGTTCAATATTAATCATCTTTCCCAAGTTTTTCACTTTTCAATTTGCTAGTATTAATTATAATACTTCTTTTCTCATAACTATAAGATTATTAGTTAGAAGATTATTAAATATAAGATAATTATTTCTAAACTATATATGTCTAAATTTGTTAAAATGCATAATGATATTTTATATTATATAATTTGGTAATTCTTCAAAATTAATATATAAAAATCTGTAAGCATAAATTTTCAACATATGTAACAATTCTCTAAATATTTATGTTATGAGCTTTATTGTAAACATTGCCATATATGTAAACACCACAAGACCAGAATAATTTGTCTCTGTACGTCATAATGTATATTTGTACAACCATTGTAACTTTGTAAAATTTCATTTCAAATAAATGCCGCTGATAGCGAATGGTAGATAGTTTCTATCGATAGAGCACAAAAGCTGAAATTCGAAATGTTGGAGTAGCTGCTCTATTGATAGTCTCCTGTCTCTTGTTTTCCTTTGTCCTCATTGTATGTCAAAACGCGGTTGAATTGGGCACTTAAACATCGCAGTTGGACACCAGGTACTCTTTACAGATGAATCTCGGGATCCAGAACGATTCCCGAAGGGCAATGATATGGCGAGAACCAGGGTCATTGTGCAGCAAACATCATCGAAAGACACCATAACAGAGAAGAAGGCTTACTTGTATGGGCTAGGATAGCAATGTACGGCCGCACCGACTTCTACGTGATTCCGTCAGAGCCGCCTAATATCGCAACGAAATTCTACACCCTCTTGTGCGTCCTTTATCGCTTCAATGTATACCGACGTGATATTTATGGACAATAACGCCAGTCTATATAATGTTCGAGTGGTGCAGAGTATCTAAAGAGTGAAACCACTCCACGTCTGCCGTAGCCTGCTAGATCAATGAACCTGAATCCCATACAGCCTGTGCGGGACATGTTGGAGTGTAGGATAGCAGGTCGCAGTGTGCCTCCAGACACCCCCCACGAGCTCCGACATGCATTACTACAGAAATGGGCGCTGCTGAAACAACAAACGGTCAACGGTACTGTTGCCAGCTTGCCTTGACGTTGTCAAGCATGCATTTCAGCAGTAGAGAGTATCATACCCTTTATTAGCGTGATGTTTCCATTGCACATTCTTCCAATACATTTGGTCTTATCATAAGCGTATTTGGTCTTATCATGAACGTAATACATGTATTTTAGTACGTCTTTGCTTTTTTGTTTGCTATGTGGTCTAGTAATGTTGCACCAGCCTCTTGGATCAATTTTACGCATATGCATTAGGTTTTGTTTTATTCCGTGTTTTGCCTTTGTTGTTTACTTTTTGAGCAGGAGTATATTTTCAAACATCGGAACATTCCATTTTCACTTTCCTCTGGATTCGCAAAACGTCAATTATGTAATTAATTCACTACATCGAGTTCTTTGTTAATATACTGAGCTAACATTTAAAATATTTTTCGAAGCATCAATTTGAAAAAAAATATAGGAGTGGATCCTGTCGTTTCACTTTGTTCAAAACTAGTATCAACTCCTTTTTACAATGCACAGTTGAAATAACTACTTCAGATTTTGTTGAACCGCAATTTATTTTTGCGGCTGCTTTAGAATCTTAGCAGTTTTTTTTAATTTAATTTCAAATTGTTTGGAAGTGAATTATAAGAAGGATTGTGTTTAGCTCCGTGGTATATTTCAGCTATTTCTGAAACCATTATTAAATCTTCTTTAACGTATCCTTTTAATATAGACTTACCAAATAAATAATTGGATGATAATGCACTGCTTTATTATCATGAGCGTATTATTATTATTAATACCCTTTGCCTCTTGTGGATTCATAGTTCCTGCTAATTATTCATAATCTTTTACCCAATTTTAATCCCATACTTTACTCTGGGCTAAATTTGGACGATTCACTCCAGAGCTGATTCAGAGAACCGATTCACTCTACTGAGCGAATGTACAGTGTTTCTAGAAAATGGAGCGATAGCTCTTTTACAGTTAAAGGAGATTCACCCATTGAGAGTGCTTGTTGGAAGCGTGGCAGGAATGTTCGATTCCCATATTAGGAGAAAAAGGAATGTTTATCCTCCAACATTAAAAGTAAATTTAACTTTTATCATTTCCTAATTTTTTGGGAAATTTTTATTGTTAGTTCTATGTAGAAAAGAGGTTTTAGGAAGTTTCAAAACTACAATTGAACGAAATCACTTCAGAGAGTTAACGTTTGACTGAATCGAACTTTCTAATCCAGCTCTTCATTCGATTCTTCTTACTACGCGCTCTTACCGCGTAATGGCAAACCGCACATTGAGTTGATCATTGTTAAGGAATTTCGTTTAATGCGCATGCTCAGTGGTGTACCGTCGGCGTGGCAGGAAATACTGGCGACTAAGCATAAGCAACCATTACACAAGCCTGTTCATCATGTAGGTCTTATCGACTATTTACAATACTACCGAAATTTATTTGTGCTTAATGCATTTGCTTCTGTTTCATTTCATTTTGGTTTATTTTTTTTCATAAACGTTATATTTAATATCAGTTATTTATAATAATTTCCTTGACTTTAATTCAGTAATTTAAACTCGATTTATTCTTTTATTTGTTAAAGTATACACGAATGGAACATATAGTTATTTACCATACGCAGTTGCTTTTTTTCCTCACAAGTATATTCAATAAAGATTCAGCTAATATATCCTGTAATGTTTCCTGTTTTGTAATCAGTCTTAAACGAAAATTTGAGTAGTTTACAATCGATAGTTACCTTCTAAGTAATAAAGGAACTTACAACCTAACAAGTTTTAAGCCCCCGAACTGTTTACGCCCAGATAACAGAATATTAACCACACACCGTATTTATCTTCTTTTAAAATTGTACCAAAGTCGTAATTACGCCAAATTCTTTTCTGGGCATGCGCAGTATGCGAAATTCGTTTAACATTGATCAACTGAATGTGCAGTTTGCCATTACGCGCTCTTACCTCGCTAACCGTTTCCCATACCAGTGGTCTCAAACTCAAATTATATGTGAGCCTGAACAGCTGAAGGCCTCACTCCTCCCTTTTTTTTTTTTTTTTTTTTTTTTTTTTTTTTTTTTTTAATGGAGAAAACTTCCAAAAAAATTTTTTAACAAAATGAAAAAAATCATTAACAAAATAAAGTATATTTTAATTAATTTTTAAAGTCTAAAATTTGATGCATTTAAGGCAGTTTTTATTAGTTATACTTTGTAATTCAAATATATGACACCTAAATATTAAATTCCTAGACTAACATTTTTTTTTCAAATAATTCTAACATGTTTAATTAATCATCAAATAACTTGTTGTAATTTAAACTAAAAATAACAAATTATGAAAACTTTCAATTTTCACAGAAAATTTACCAAGAGGGAGAAAACTTAAGAATAAATAATAGCAACACCTTTCTCTTATTTATTAAATTTTTCTTGGACGCATAAATAAAAATGCGTATGTCTGTATGAAAGTAACTATAAACTTCTTTATACCTTGCATTCGATGTCTGACATTCGATGGCGTTTCTATTCTGATAAAGTTTACAGCGATGTAGAGAAATTACTAGAAACTATTTTCATCACGTTTTCTACATGTTCATCCGTAAATCAGGTTTTTATTATTAATTTTCAACAGTGGAAAAAAAAACCGCTGTTCACATATAAGTGTATTCCCAAACAAAACAATTATTCTTTATACAAAAATTCGTGAGCTTATTCATTTTTGACAATGAATAAACGTTTTAAAAGTTCGAATAAAAGTTATATAGTTTTTGTGCAAATAAAATTAATAAAATCTGCATTTTCAAGCGTTAAGATTTATAGCACATCGTAATTAATTAATTCCACATATAGATTTTCATGTTTCGCCAATTGGAAACCACTATACTATACCATTGGTTATTCGATATTTTTTGTTCTTCGCTCCATCCTCGCTACACCTTGATTCATTCTCAATAACCAATCTTTATCATCAAGATTACTTTAGTGATTCATAAAAGAAGAAGAGCAGTTGTTCCCATCTTTCTTCTGTAAATTCTGCCCGCCGTAGGAAAAATGATAAAAATAGTCGCTCAGCAATATATGTTTGGCATGGTGTACTAAGTTCTGAGCGTCTATGCTTTCCTTTAGCTTCGCTATCACCAGTATATAACCTCTGAAGCTCTTATCAATCAGTTTTTGTAGGAATAGATCAGCTCAAGAAAATGTTAAATTTTGCCGTAATATGAGTAATAGTTTTGAGGCTAAAACATTTCTGAAAATGTTGTAGTCGCTTAAATCCACGAACGGAAACGTAAACTCAAGAAAGGGTTCATTAACCCTTATTTGCTCCAAATAAAGATATACAGATGGCCCCTTTCTCAGGGCGTACAATAAAACCTCCACTTGGGCTTAAACTCAAAATGTAAGAAATAATGACTAACTAATGATTAACTAAAGAAATTTAGCCGAAGCTAACACAATTCTAAACTAGTTTGTTCTTAATATTAACTTAGCCAGTGAAGCTATCATAAAGCACGCATTAAGACCGAGCGTAGTAACAGATAGAGAGACGTAGCCAAAAGGCAAACACATGCTATTCAGGAATCCTAACTCTCTCTCGAAGTCAGTGGAACTTAAATACTTTCTCATTTGCGTTTAACGCGATTCTAAAAACTCATTCTGCAAAGGAATTTTTCAATTCCTTACTAGAATGAGTTTTTAGAATCGCGTTAAACGCAAATGATCTGAAGCCAGAAGAGACAGATAAATTATTTTATTTGTTTTTAAAATATTTGTTTATGATAGTTAGGTCAAATAGTATTTTATAAAAAATTCTTTGATAATATGGTAAGGATTCACTAAATTATCTTCACTAAGTAAAGAAATATTTCTTCTCAAATTAATTCTTTAAGGATTAATTAATATCTAATTTAATATATGTGTATTTAATCATAAGTAGTTCGTAATATTATCAGGTTCAATGTTTCTTCTAACCTTCTTCGGAAACATACAATGACCTGACTAGGAACAGAGAGCTTACTAAAGCTATGTTCACTAATTGTAGTAAGTAGACAGGATACAGACGAAGGGTATACAAGACCCTTTATTTTTCTTTATATACAATGACTTCCGTACTTCGGAATACAATGACCCTCCACTCGGGGTCTAACGTAAAAGGTATAAAAATAAAACTAAACTCTAATTTAACTTTAGAATAAGATTGGCCTTATAATAACAGGAAGCGTATGTAGCACAGAGACTGTGAACACTACAATACGTTTAATTTATCAAGAGGATTAAAACCTCTGGCCTGGAAGGCAAATAGCAACTGCGTAACTTCTAAGGTAAGCGGCCTGCTTCGAACTCACTGCTTCCTCTCTCCTGCTTGGCAAAAAGGCCACACTTAAATACTTGGCGTTCGCCAGACAACTTTGCATAAAATCCTTCACGCTTATAATTCTGGCCGGAAGTAGAAAATAAGAAGTGATAGTAAAGATTTAAAATAAAATAAACGTTAGTAAAACTTAAGATCCTTACAATATGTGAGTCAATTAGTAATCATGATGACTTAGAAAATGTTAAATTATTATATAATTAAATAAATTACTGATTAGGTAGTTAAATTTAATTTATCCGTAGTCCAAATGAGCAGTTTGAGACATTTTGCGTTGATTCATTACAACCGTTATTTCACTTTTCAAATTGTTGCCACCAAATATTATCGCCCTGTGTTATATTTAAAGAAATTAAATAATGAAGAATCTGCATGAATGTATGTATGTTTCTCGCATTGTGATAAAATAATGGTACCTAGAGCCCTCCAATTTTGAATAACGTAATCCTTCTGCGAGTATGGGCATCTGGAAGCCAAAATTTGGAATTTGTTATCGATTTCCTATTTTGTAAAACATTGACGAATTTTTGATTAACAAACTCAAGAATTTCAAAGCGAGCAATGGCAACGTTGTGCAGAAAAAAACATTTTTATTTTCAGCGCGTGAGACTGTATCGGAAATTCAAAAGATATGCTCAATTTAAAATTATTTTGCGATATTGCTCTTGAACTGAATTTTATGGTTTAAGTGCAAAGAACATGATATTTAATAAATAAAGGTAGCACACGAAATGTTAAAAAAAACACCCCTTTAAACGTAATTTAAAATCTAAAAACTTTCAGTTTTTTTTTTTTTTTTTTTTTTTCCTTCCCCGGTTGTGTTTAGAATAAAAGTTTTTAATGTAAATCTTTCATTATTTTTTGAAGATAACATTCGTATTTTTCAGAAATAAACGTCTTTTAAATAATAGCTCATCATGACGTTTTCTTTATGCTTTGCCTAAAGCTCATTAGTCATCCTATAAAATGCCTAGGTATTATATACAGTGCCTATTTAAAGTATATAATAATTCTGATCTTTTATACTTTGCCTAAAAAGACAGACATTCTATAAAATGCCTAGGTGTTCTGTAGAATGCCGGTAACATATATGTATATATGCATTAAAAATTAATCTTTGTTGTATTACAAATTATTTTCTTTAAATTTTCAGGCAATATGTTTATTTTGTCTCCTGCTACGCTGGCTATACTGCTGCTGAATGTACTAGTTTTGCCCCAAATGCAACTCTGCAAATCGAAAATACATTCCGTATTGCAACAGATGAACAAAAGTTTTGCGATTTGAGAATGTATCGAGGACTCTTACCCATCGTACAAGAAATGAATATAGAAGAACCTGATAAGCAGTCAATGTTACGGGTTATGGAATATTTTACATCGAAATAGTCTGAAAAGTTGCGATTCCTACGAAACACTTTTAGAATGACCTGTGGAGAAGTTCTTAAAATAAATACCTTAAATTTTGTATAATTTACAATATCAAATAAAATTTGCATACTTATTTTCAAATATACAATTGTTCCTCCCATGTCACTATGTTTATTTTCTGTTTACTTTTATTTATTGCGTTAAATCAAATAGCAGAAGGAGGGAATATTCCTAACTCTTAGAATAAATCGCTTCTGAACACAGATTTCTTTCTTTACTAGTCCTCTCAGAGCCATATTCAAGTAATTTACCTAAACTATATAAGTTTTCTTTTCTTTTTTCTTTTTTTAATGTGTGTTCTAATTTACAACTAATCCACTCCAGAAGATGTAAATTAGGAGTACTTCCTTATTATAAAGATCCCCGAGCTTATTTGGCGACCTTAGGGATACGCCCAGATCGCAGCTATGATTTCGCCAAGCTTGTGAAGCGCGAATATAAGATAAGCGGCATAATATATGATAATAAGAAGAAGTTATTTCCTAAGAATATTTTTAATAATCTTTATAACAAGGCCAAATTTCCGAAACTGCTTCCAAAAATTTCATCAAAACATCATTTATTTCTATGTAATTTCTCCATATAAATTCCGAAAGATATTATTCGAGATGATTCCAAGCTGTGCCCCATTTGACCTTTATTGCGCCATTAGGCTAAACCCCCTTTATTTTTTCACATTCTGGATGTGAACACCCATTGTTGGGTCTATGCAATTGTATTTATGGTTCACAGTAAGGTGACTGTAACCAGCTTTCATCAAGTTGCTCTGTTTTATATTCCTTCCAGCAGTCTGAACACATCGTTGATCCAGGGACTGCACGCTGCTGAAGACCAAATTTTTAAAAATTACGTTAATGAATGAAAGTTTAAATTACATGAAGTTGTTTACAGTATTCGCGTATTAACATATTGTTAAATCTCGAATTATATGTTTAGAGACATCAGGTTATTTGGAAGCAGAAGATAAGAAAAATGACCAATGCCCTCGGAGGGACTCGAACTCGCGTCGAGCGTGCTGACCACTACGCCACGAAGGCATGCTAAGAAGGCTGGAGAAATACCTTATATATGTAAACATTTCGCGGCCACAAATACTTGGCACTTTAATCATGCCTATTTAAGCATTTTACATTTTTGATAGCTTTGCGGTAAGGAAGCAGCAATCTATTTGGAATCGAGATCCAGAGAGCAAGTGACTTATGTTCGGAATAAAATCTCAATTCAGAATGAGTTAATTTCAGTTTCAGTCGCATTTAACTGGATAATTAATAATACTGTAAAATTATCGATCACTCAATTAATTAAAGTTATCGATCACACAACAATTAAAGTTTTAGTTACATTTACGTCACCAGCGTTATGTAAAAGTCATATGCTATGATATGATAGTCTCAAAATGACGTAGTTCAGAGAAAGTTATTATTAATTTTTAGAGAAGAGAAATACGCAAATTAAAATTAACTTTTATAGGACTACTGCTAATTTAAATTATAATTTATATTAACATATTTTTTATCCTTGCATATCCATCCCCTTCAAAGAGAAAAAAGCTTAAAAGCTTTAGTGACAGAGAAGCCTTTTCAGAAAAAAAGCATTAAAATACATTAGCATTCATATAAAACATACTTTATACATTTTTATAAAATATATGTTTTACACACAATACATATAAGCCAAAATATCTCTGTTCGTTACAAGAGTTGAATAAAAATTTTCAGGAGCTATGTCAACAGAAAATAACTCTATCAAGTCACTTCACACTGGTACAAGCTTCATTAAAAGGTTAGATGATGAAGTTATGTCATCACTGAAAAATATTAATTACGTAGCAGAAGATGCTGAGAAATTTTGAAGAATCACAAAAATCACTTAATAATCAAAATATATCTTTATTACTTGTTGATTACGCTATTGAATGGCACAGCACAGTAGGGCCAATCTGCATCCCACAATTTTGATGATGACGTATGACATTTTCAATAGAAGCGGCTAAGCAAGAGATGTCCTTAAGCCAGCAAGCGTAGGCAGAGAAAGAGGGAGGGTAAATGGATTGCAACGGTAACAGTTTTTCATTAATATGATTGGCTAAAACTTATAGGCAATGCAAGAGTTAAAAATTATAGGCAAATGGCTTATAGACAAACTAATGGCTGAAACTTTTAGGCAATGCAAGATGGCATAATGCTGAATTAGTTTTCAGATATGACGCAGTTTCGAAAAAAGTTATTGATAGAGATTAAGTACCTATAAATTAAACTTAAAGCATCCAAAATTAAATTAAATTGGAATCTAAACAAGGCAATTCTCTAACAATATTGATAATTACAACCGTGGATAAAAAGTCAAACATTGTAGCTAAACATAATCAAAATTAATATAAGAATTTATCAGTAGAATAAACCCGAAAAATAAAAAATGCAAATTAGTAATAGAAAAAACAAAATAAAAATTAATTTCCTTTGTCTGAAACCCTTATTCAGAACTCATCAGGGAAAATGAATTAAAGTTTCATAAAAGTTATTTAATGTGTCTCGAATACATGTTTCGTTCTTCTGAATCATTTAAGATCAAATATCGAAAAAAGATTCGATTAAATTTTCAGTAAAAACATTAAAATTCAATTAAAACCGAAAGCTCAAATCTCAAATGTATTCAGAATTTTTCCTACACGTATTCGAATACTTGGAAAAAAAAGAGAAAATGAATAATATACTACATTATGCAAAATTGACTACTCTAAAATACAAAATTTGCCAAAGATACAAAATAAAACTTGTTTAATGTGTCCCATTGAATGCACACATTAAGATACATTCATTGAATGCAAATCAGACTTTCAAAAGTAATTACAAATTAATGAGTAAAAGAATTTACTTTTAAATCAAATTGTCATTTAAACAAGACTCAAAAAATAGTTGGTCCCCGATTATGTGAACCTTAAACTTTTAATACTAAGAAAATGAAAAGCTTTTCAAAAAACATTTCCATAAATAAAATATGTATATATATACGTGCGTGTGTGTGCGTAAGATATCGTTATATAAGAAAAACAAAAAGAAAACTTCAAATTATGGTATTTTAAAATTTATTTAATAGGACTAAAAGTAAAATCCTGCGCTATTGCTGTAAAGATAATATTTAATTTAATAAAGTAACAGAGAATATAAATGAAAACTATTTCCTGGAAATGCGAAGTGAATGTTAGAAAGCAAATGTGCACTATTCCAGTAATCATTTACTGGAATTGGCAAATAAATACACTGGAATTGGCAGTTAAAATATAAAATAAAAGAATGAAACAAGAGGATTGTTAATGATCCAGACTTATCAAGCGGAAATGGAACCTCCCCATACAGCCATCAAAAATTCATAAGCGCGTTTAGTCATCTCGCATATCTGAACAAATCCTTTTTCGATTTTACATTTCTATTCAATTTTAGAAAATCCGAATTACACCTTAAAAATTCAGATACATGTCTGTGCGTCTGGGAATTATCTCACATAATAATTGCTGTTAAGTATACATATTTAAATACCGCAAAAAATCACTTAAAAGATTTTAGCGACCTACTGCGTGGTCGCTAAAATTTGGGTCGTGTTGCAAACTTTAGGAACTTTTAGGATAAGTATACAAATAATTAAGATATGCTAACTAATTTACTTGTAATTTATTAAACCTGATTCTAAAACGGAACCCCCCAAAACTGGATTTGATAAATTACCCTCACAATAAAGTTCCTGATTTCTTTAAAAAGGGCTTTAAATTTGGAAGTAATTACATTCATCAGATTCTTATCATAAAGATTATGAGACCAAAATTTGATAAGAAACTAAATAGTGTGTCACTGTAAATATTCTAAGTTTATATCAGAAATAGGGGTGGAGGTTCACGACATACAACAAATTACACAAACTATTAAGATAAATTATTGGTGATGTAATTATTGTTTTTTCCCTAATTATAGCTTACTAAAATCAAGATTAAAGTTTTGGCATTTCTTACAGTCGTGCAAATGCACTTTCCAAGGGAAAATATTCGAATCAAAAACTGTAAATCGAGTTTAATGCATTTCAAAGAAAGGTACTTTTAATATATTGAACTGGAGAGAGAAAAAGCGTCTAGCTGAAGGCAAAAATGAAAACGTTACTGCAAATCTGCATCCCGAGACTGTCTGAACCTGGGTAAACCCAGGTAAGAAGGTATCTGGATACTAAAAGGAAATCCACCGAATCAAAGATCTGTTGGCACTATAAGTAAATGTATTTTGCCCTATAAGTAAAATTATTCCGAAAGATTTGAAGTTAAAAAACATACTTAAACTCAAAGTTCATCTGCTTTTGCCAAGGCATACTGCGAAAAGGAAACTAAATTACAGAAAATTATATGAAAAACATTTAGCTGCTAAAAGTGGAAATTAATGGTAACATTCGATGTTACAGGGGTATATTTAAGTTATTATAATAAGAAAAAGAGATCAATTTTCTGTTTGACTGACAAACGTGATTGTACGAAATAGCTTTGTCAATGTACAGGCAAGTTCCCAATGGGATTCATAATAGTTGTAGGATTTATTGCATCAGTAAATATCTATAGCTAATAAAAGCTTCAGATATTTGCAATTTTCTTAAATCGATATTTGCTGAGATAAATTACCGTTATTTTCGGTATTATCTATAAATGATAAATATTTGTTTTATTAAAGGGTTTAATTTAACCTAATGGGCATCTACTGTTACAGTAGACTTCCGATTATCCGCGGGCGGATTATGCGTGGGGAGGATTATCCGCGCCTACCGCACAAAGTTTTTTTTTTTTTTTTTTTCCTAGCGTAAAGCAAAGAAAAGAAAAATGTTCACAAAACTGAGCGAAACGTTAAATTTGCTAACATCGTGCTTATTTATAGCAAAAATATCCCAGGCCTTCTTGGAACCTTCCCCTCTGATGAGTAAATGATTTCTTACTCACCCTTGCAGTGCCCGCTCCACCGCCCTCTCTCGTCTTAATCTTACTGATACGTCCACTTGCTCCCTTTCGCTATTGTTAGTTTAAGCCGGATAGTGTTTGCGAACCAGTCAGAGTTAATTTCTTATCTTTTATTGTGTTCAGTGCTTGTGCTTTTTGGTTTTTTGTTTTTTGTTACCGATTTAAAATGTCAGGAAAATGAAAGAAGGTTGTGTTGACGATTGCGCAAAAACTAGAATTAATTTCCAAAGTAACAAACGGCGCTACAAGGCAGCAGATGGAATTGGATTACGGAATCTGTGACATTCTAAAGCAAAAAGACAAGCTGGTGAACTTTGCATCAATGTCGGACAGTGCTTCCGCAATGAAAACGCGAAAAACTATGAAGCCTTTGATGAGCGAAAAACCTTTGATGAACTAGACACGGCATTGACAGAGTGGTTAGCTCAAGTTCGAAAAGAGGGTACTCCTGTAAATGGTCCTATCATTGCGGCCAAGGCAAAAACCTTTTTTGAGTTGTTAGGCCTGAAAGGAATTTTTGATGCGTCTTCTAGCTCGTTGACTCGTTTTAAGCAGCGACATGGAATTCGAGAAACTGGACTTCATGGGGAGAAACTTCGTGGTGACCAACAAGCAGCCGACGATTTCCACCACGAATTTGAAGAATTTGTTTTAAAAGAAGAGCTATCTCTTGAACAAATTTACAATGCCGACGAATCGAGACTTTTGTGGAAATGTCTTCCCACTCGCACTTTAGCATTTGAAAGTGAAAGTAAAGCGGCGGGTCGTAAAAGCAGCAAGGAAAGGATCACTATCATGTCTTACAGTAACACAAGTGGTGAACATAAACTTAGACTTGTTGTCATAGGAAAAAAACTGAAATCTTTCAAAGGCACAAGGATAGAAAATTTGCCCGTTGATTCCTTTACCCGTTGACCAAAATTGAAGAAGGTTATGATCTGAAAGAGTTTTGGAAACACTACCCAATCTTGGACAGCATCTACGATATTGCATCTGCATGGAACTCGGTGAAACCGTCAACCCTCATAAAATCATGGAGAAAACTCATGCCTAATGTTGAAGCCAACAACAACCTAACACCTTTGAGTTGTGAAGAAGAGAATAAAGATGTAGAGACGCCCAAGGCAACTCTTGCCGATATGGTGAAAACAGTTCCAGGTGGTGAGAACGTCGATGCTGAAAACATTAACGAGTGGTTGGAGTGTGACGTCAACGAACCTGGCTTCGAACGCTTGACAGATGACGAAATTGTGAAGAAAGCAAGGGGAGAGCCCGAGAATGAGGGACAGCGAAGTGAAGGCGAAGAAGAGCCCACTGTGCAGATGCGGAAGACTCACGAAGCGGCTTTGCAACAAGTCGACGGACTGCCGAGCTATTTGGAATAACAAGACGACGCGGAGTTGGCCGAGAAACTTATGCTACGAAAAATGCAATCTCGGATCAAGAGAAAATGCTTCCAAAGCAAGAAGCAAACACAAATGACTGATTTCTTCAAAAAGGTGTAGTTTTGCAGTTATGCTTTTGTAATTGCATAATACA
The DNA here is from genome assembly GCF_044657685.1 of Stegodyphus dumicola. Taxonomy (NCBI): domain Eukaryota; kingdom Metazoa; phylum Arthropoda; class Arachnida; order Araneae; family Eresidae; genus Stegodyphus; species Stegodyphus dumicola. The sequence continues at coordinate 79,524,664 of NC_140768.1, read as the reverse complement.
TTACAGTATTAAAACAGTACATATATATTAATTTTTCTGTGTATCCTTGACGCCTCTCGTAAGTACAAAGCACTTTTCTATTTTCATTAACAAAATGCATTTTAGGTTAGTTTTGAGTGATATACTAAAATATTAAGCGTTAGTTAAACATTTCCTGCTGTTTATTTTACGTTTTATTGTACATAAAACGATTTTTCAAAGTTGGAATGACTGTTTTCTCTTTTGCTATACCCGTTTTTAGCTTTATTCGGATTGTCCGCGATTTTTGTTATCCGCGGCGGCCGCGCCACCCAATTCCGAGAATAATCGGGAGTGTACTGTATTTGAAAAACTTAATGGGCATCTAGTGTATTTTTGCACGCATACAAAGCAACATTGATTGCAAGATAAAATTGATCTCGGACACTTAGCCGATGAGACACTTAACCGATACCAGTTAGTCGACAGGACATTTAGCCGACACGGACACGTAGCCGACAGGACAAGCCGACAAAGACAGTTAGCCGACAGGACATTTAGCTGACAAGGACACTTAGCCGACAGCCCATTTAAGTGACACAGACAGTTAGACATTCTTTTACTTTAAGCCACCTGCTAAACAAATGGCTCGGGTTGTGCGCACACATTTTGAGTATTATTTACCGAAATTCGATGGTATTAAAAACATATCTATAATTGTTAATTAAAGTAATATTGTGTATTACGTTTTGCAAGTCGTGATTAGTATTTTCAATATATATGAAGTTATATGAATATTTGTTTTCGTGTAAAATGTAACTTTTGTCAATATGTGTTAAGAATTTATAAATATTCATGAAGTTTAGCAGAAAAACATATGTTCTGAAAGACACAAAGTTGAGCTTTTGCAATAGACAAATTTAAAATTGGTAGTCCAAGCTCGATTTTGAGCTAATTTCTTTTGTCAAATTTGATAAATTTCTGACAAAAAGTAAGAATGAATTATTATATATATAGCGAGTTATTTATATAGCGAGATCGAAAAATTAATATCATTAAATAAACAAGAAAAATTTAATAATGATTTGAAAGTGTTTCAAAGGAACTGAGTTGATTAAATGAAGAAGCTTTACGGAGAATTTTTGCAGATCCCATATTAAAATGTAACTAAGTCATCTCAGCTAAAAAAAAAAGTTCTTTTTTCCTTTCGAAAATTAATTCATACTCCTTGACGAGAAATTTCAACGCTTTTTCAATTTGGCCAATATACACCAAATAGCACGATATATATCAAATTATGCGAACTTACACAAGAATTAAAAGCCCATATGGGATCTTTAAGAATCGAAAAATGAATTTTACTAATAGGTGTGTAACGTTTATCCTAAGTTATTAATAGTTATTTTTAGTTATAGCCATTTTCCTGTCTTTCCTAACTCCAGCTTAGAATTTTCCACCAGAATGTGTTTTCAGAATCGCGGTTAAATGCAAATGAAGGAAGAGCAGTACTTAAAGTCGAAGTTCCACTAACTTCGTTAGAAAACCAGGGTTTCTGACTAGCGCGCGTCGGCCTTTTGGCTACACTCTGTCTAAGTTATTACTACGCTCGACCGTAATTCAGGCCCTTGATAGATTCGCCGTTTAGTTAGCGTTTAAGGGGCCAACTCCTGTAGAATTTTGATAGCTTCGGCTATATCTTTTTAGTTAAGCATTAATTAAGTTTTAGTTAGTATTCTTGAGTTAAAGCCGAAGTGGAGGCTGTTCTGTACGTCCTGAGAAAGGGTCATCTGTAAACTTTATTTTGAGCAATAAAGTGTAATTAACCCTTCTTGAGTTTCTGTTCTCTGAGCTAAAGCTATTATTCGCTTACTAGTTCTCAAGGTTCCACACACTTAGCTGTAAATTCTAGGTCGGAACTTTATAGGTGAAACAAATTACCTCAGTATTGAACTTATGGAGAAAACGAGAAATTTTGTAATTGATAGTAAGTATGTGTTTAATTCTGCGTCCGTGACAGTTAGCCGACGAGATATTTAACCCGGCACCAGTTAGCCGACAGGACTAACGGACAGTCCTGTCGGACACGTACACATTAGTCAACACGGACAATTAGCTGACAAGACATTTAGCCGACAAGGACACTCAGATCCATTATTGAGTTATTGGGTATGTGTCAGATAAACGTCACTGCTGGCTTAGTCCTGTTAACTAAATGTCTTGACAGCTAAATGTCCGGTAGCTAAATCTCCTGACGACTAACTCTCCGTGTCGGCTAAATGTCCTGTCGTCTAAGTGTCCTTGTCGGCTAAATGCCCTGTCGGCTAACTGTAAGTGTCGGCTAAATGTCTTGTCGGCTGAATGTCCTTGTCGGCTAAATGTCTTGTCGGCTGAATGTCCTTGTCGGCTAAATGTCTTGCCGGCTAACTGTCCGTGTTGGCTAATGTGTCCGTGTCCGACAGGATTGTTCGTTAGTCCTGTCGGCTAACTGGTGTCGGTTAAGTATCTCGTCGGCTAAGTATTAAGGACCAGATTAAAGACATTGATTGCAGAGCAACAGCGAATGCAAGATTATTGGTGCAATCATTTAAGAAAACAAACGACATCTGAAAACACTGAATGGACTTAAGAAAACCAACTGAGAGGAGTGAAATTAACTTGACATGACGGCGCTAAAATATAATTTGCTTTCAAAGAAACTTCGAGCTAGATCTGTAACCAAGAAACATCCTATCAGGTACAGAAGCCAATCGCCGCAAGAAATGTGCCTTTTAAGCATTAAATTTAATTATCAAACTCATTTCTTTAAAGGGAAAACGATCTTGTGTAGCTGAAAATCTCAATGTTCCCGTAATTACGTACGACGGTCTTCTGTTTATGTTTTCTCTGAAAGCTTACATTTTATGAAATTTATTATCTGTTGCTCTACTTACAGATTTCCCACTCTTAGCAGCAAAAGAAGAATTTAAGGCAGTGTGGTGCTTCTTCCTAATTTACATCTAAACATAGTACAGCTATGCAAGAATTGGCAGGCTGATCCATCTCATTAGTGCGAGTGCTAAGATTTATTTAATTTTTAGTTAATAAGAAGATTATCTAAACTCGAACTGACTTGAATTATTAAAAATAAGTATAGATTTTCTTCTGTTAACTTACAATCAATATAAAATTAAACGAATTTTAATTAATTGCACTTTTAAAACACAAGTATACTGGTAGTAACATATGCTAAAAAATTGCTTTCGAAGGCGACAAGTATAAAATTTCCACAGAATGTTTTAATTTACAAAAGTAGGAGTTGGAAGTTCTTTTCCAAATTATCTTCCTTCAAAAGATATGCATTGGTTTCAATTTTCAGTTTACTTTTGAAAACTTGATGCGAAGTTATTTTATGGAGCCTATACAGTATAACTAATGCCATTATCTGAATTTAATTTCTTCTACGCATAGTCTCATTCAATGAAAGAAACGAAGAAAAATCGCTTGGAGTAAATTCAGGATTGTAAGCAACCTATGGAAGGTTTCCGTATTTCATTTTGTAAGGAACTGCTGATTGCTTCTAATCAGTAGCAGGCAAACACAAGCGTGCTATACTTCTCCTTTCCATTTATTTCCCAACATTTTCCTCCCGATATCTATTAGCACATTTACGTTAAGACTGAAACATAATATGCGAACTGACAGCAATTTTTGGAAAATGGCACACTATCACACCTGCTTATGTTACAGCAATCCTCGTCACGACTTTTCCAGTGGAATTAATTTGGCGTTATTTTTTATAGAAAAGAAAAATTATCGTCTTTCCGGATACCTGCTGTCTCCATTTCAAAGCGGATCAAAATGATAGATTTTTCGTTTTCATTTGCTGTTGTTATTGCCATTAGGAAAATCCGATACCTTTCTACAACCAGTTTCCATGCATGACAGTCGTGAATTTTTGCTAATATTCTCTCGGCAAATGAAAGTTGACTTGTCTGAAACACACACGGTGAACCAATGCCCCAGGTAGCATGCGTGTTCGAAAATATTAGTACACTGTGTTGCAAAACCTAAGCAACAATGCAAATTTTAATCAGACAACCATGAAATTGCAGAAAAGGAGTTCTTGCGATCAATACAATGAACACGCAATTCAGTAGAAAGGTCATGCGTATGCAAATAACATCACAGGCGACTTGACCGTACGCAAAACGCGTGTGATTGGTCAACTCTAGACTAAATAAATGGAAAGACGAAGACGCAATTAAAGGCATTCGCTGCAAGTACAAGTGAGTTCTTTCGTGAAATATGGCTAGAAGAAATCACCTGGATGACTTCACACGTGGAAGAATGATCGAAAAGCTGCAGGAGGGTCGTAGTGTGACCAGTGTAGCTGAAGAGTTCGGAATCAACAAAAGTCTCGTTTCGCGTTCTTGGAAAGCCTTCCAAACCATAGGTGCAGTTGTTAGAAAGTTTGGTAGTGGCCACACCAGGAAACCAACTGCAGTGGATGATCGATATATCATCCTGAAAGCGAAAAGATCCCGAAACCAGTCAGCAAGCGCTTTAGCTTAGCAAGTGTGTACAGCAACGGGGCGAAAAGTGTCGCGATTTACTATGTCCAGACGCCTTCAAAAAGGTGGCCTATTCGCTTGCCGTCCTAAACGCTGCATTCCTTTGAAAGTTAGCCATGGGCGCTACCATTTAGAGTGGTGCAAGGAGCATAAAAACTGAGCATCTCATCAATGTAGTCGTGTCCACTTTACGGATGAAAGTTGTTTTAGTGCCACAAGCGATTCTCAATAACAGATGATTTGGAGAGAGGTCAGGACACGGTTTCATCCCAGTTACATCACGGAAAGAGACCGGTACGGTGGTCCTGGAGTTCTCGTCTGGGGAGGCTTTATGCTGAATGAGAGGACAGAGCTCCACGTTTACGACAGAGGCTCTGTAACTGGAGATCGCACCGTCAGGAGGTTATCCTTCTCCATTTATCCTGTTCCGAGGTGCCATTGGAGTAGACTTCGTTTTTATGGGTGTAAATGCAGGGCCACACCGGACACCTGCTGCTCAGAAGCTACTGGAAACTGAAGATATCATTCGAATGGATTGGACAGCGCACTCCGCTGATTTAAATCCCATACAACATGTATGGAATGCTTTGGGGAGACGCCTTGCTGCACAATTACGTCCTCCCAGGTAACACCCAACAACTAAAACAGATGCTGATTGAGGAATGGGCACACTTACCTCAAGATCTGTTGGACAATCTGTTGCTGAGTATGGAGAGGCGGTGCGAAGCAACCATTACAGTAAGGGGAGGACATATCCCATACTAAGGAACATCTGCTGATTGCTCTTCCTCTTATCATGTGTAGTGATCATGTGTGATCAGACAATCATGTGTAGTGCAACGATGCTATGAGTTCAGCAAAATCTTTTTTGTTTGATTCTATACTGCATGTATTGTATTCATTTTTGCTCAACTATACTTTCGTCATAGTTTAAATACAAAATGCTGTCCCTTATTTCTGAATTTCATGTCTGTCAGATGATTTCTCGTAGAGTTGTTGTAATCTTCTGACCCACGTCGTCTGAAGCACTGTTGTGCCAAATGTGAGCCGTATAGACTTTTCATCATATTAGTTAATGCTATTAAGTGTGTATATAATATTAGCCAGTCTTTTAACAGTAACATATGTTAAAATTGCATTGTATAACAACCCTCTCAGGTTGACCATGTTAGGAGAGAGCTCTGCTTTTTTAATATATTTATTTGAAACCAAGTTGCCATCTAAATGAAATTAGCTTATAGAATCATTTATGAGCGTACTTTATTAAACCAAGTTTTCTATAGCTCTTTTCTAAAACGATTCTAAAATATATAGAAATTAAGGACATAACTTTACAAGTCATGTAAACCTCATAGGATCGTAAACTCGATTAAGAACCGGCAATAGTTTCCTCTTAAAGAGCATTTCATCTTTTTCAAATTCCAGTCTTCTGAACAGGGCCGATCCAAGCAGGTTTGCAGGGCGTGCACCCCAAGCGGACGGCCAAAACAAAGGTCGGCCACAGGCCGCATATAGTTCTTTCATAAAACTTACAGTAAGTCGAACAAATATGCTGAATTTTAAATAGTTTTTGAAAAATCAAAACAGGTCCCAATTTTCGGAAAACACAGCATAGTTTAAGAAAAGCAGAATGTTAGTGCACAGTGTGTTGGTCCATTGTCTATTATTGTTTACTCTTTACATACATTCTTCATTTGTGGCAGAGCCGGCAGTACTATAATCGAAAAAGTTTTTTTTTTTTTTTTTTTTTTTTTTTTGCTTATCAGCACTGTGGATCGAAGCTCAACAAAGCCGTCTCAAAAAGAATTTTTACGAAAAGTGCTTTACAGAAGTATCTAATATGATTAATATAACCTAATCTATAGGAGTGTTTAAATTCAATATGCATTTGGGGAAATTAAAAGTTTTCAATTTAATAATACTACTTATAATGTAGAAAAACATAATAGAGGATAGAAGTGACTTTCGTGTCTATGGTTTTACAACGCTTATAAATAATACCTGTTTTACTTTTTAGTGTAAGTGTAATACCACCATTAAAAGGTAGTTTTTTGTAGTTTTATTTGGTATGAAGTTATTTGAGAAAAAATCTTGCAGCTTCTTTTGATTAAAGAATTTTCATTAGAAAGCCTGCTTGAAAAACACTTCAGTATTCATATAGTATTACTAATGTTAGCGAAGTATGCCGAAGCTCTAAATTTTATGTTATGTTATTGTTATACTTTATGGTACTTTACTACTATATTAAAAAAATTGCGGGTTTTCTTGCGTTTTTTTTAATCCCTAAATGTAACAAATGACATATGAAATAGGCGAATCAAGAGATTCACAACATAGCACTAAAAACAGAAATACAAGAAAACATATATTAAAAATTAATCGTGAGCTATATATATCTGTTCGCTTACATGCATACTCTATAAGGTATTTCTCCTTTCTTAGCATGCCTTCGTAGTGTAGTGGTCAGTACGCTCGGTGGGTATTCGAGAGGCCTGTGGTTCGAAGTTCCGGCGAGGGTATCCTTGTTCAAGCGACGGTAACCAATGCATGGTCTTGCCGCTTTTCCAGAACTTCAACCAGTATGAGTGAAGAAGTACAATCCGATTAACCTGGTTCTATTACTCAGAGTTTTATCATCTTTCCTACTTCAGTTTTTAAAATCTCGGTTTGTCTGGAAGACATCCAATAAGGTTTTGCACATATCTGTCTTTATGCTTTTAATTCTATATCATGTTCGTTAAGTCAGTGAATCCCGGTTATACAGGAATACTTGTAAATCAACTGCTTTAAATCTTTCTGTTGGTCTTCACATAATAGGGAATTCAACTGGATGCCTTGCAGAACTTTAGACATTTCAGTATCTCCGCTATAATTTAGACTCATAGGCGTTTATCTTGTCTCTAAACATAGCAAGTTTATATTTTCTGCTCGTTGAAAACACGGTTTCAGCATATTAATTAACACCTGAGTTTTATTTTTCTCGGGAAACTCGACTATTTGTCTTTGTCTCTTATAATTGTTGAACTATTTTTCCAGGATTTACTCTTGTTTGACTTCGAATGAGCCACAACTAGAACTAAATCTCCTGTTTGAAAATTACTTTCTACGGCTTTGCGATCATACCAGAATTTCTGCCTTTATTTGGCTTCTTTCATATGCTGGCCAACGAGTTCTTGATATCTCCTGATTAGATTCATTAGTTCAAAAATATAGTCCACTGCAGCATTTTCTTCCTCTTCTTTACCAGATAATTTTTCATGCAATAGTATAACTGAAGTTCGTAAATTTCTGCCGTGAATTAATTCTCTGGTGAGTAACCTGTTCAGTCGTGAATAACGGTTCGAAGAGCAAATAAAGCCTGAGGTAAAATTTTATCTCAGTCCGGGCTAGATTCTAGACATAGGACTCGAAGAATTCTTTTTAAAGCTCTATGTATCCTCTCTACAGGATTGCTTTGTGGGTGTGAAACAGCGAAGCAGGTCGTTTCGACGCCGACGGTTCGACGCCAACGGTTCGACGCCAACGTTTCGACGCCGGGGCAGTTCGACGCCGTACGTTTCGACGCAGGGCAGTTCGACGCCATATTTTTTTTTTCGTATTTTTATTTATTTTTAGAATAAATATGAAGTAATATAAATAAGTAATATGACTGATTTTTATTTATTGAATTAGCGATTGTTTGCATGCATATTTGAAATAAATATATGTGTGAAAGTGTTCTAGATTTTTGTTTGTGTCACAGATTAGTGAGAAGCCCCCTCGCCAACGTCAAGGCTCCGGGACATGAGGGAGGTCTTTTTTATTTATTTATTTCACAAAACAGCATCAAAAAGGCAAAATACACAAATGGTAAATAAACATATGGTTACAAAGTAGTTATATTATATTGTAGACAAATAAAATTACAGATAATAAGATTACTGATAAATAAGATTACACATAAATAAGATTAGAGATAAATAAGATTGCATCACAGAACTGTTATTATACTAATCCATTGCAAAATTATTCGCCACACCTTTCAGGTATTCCATTATTTCTCGATTTTCAAAATCTTCAACTATTACTTTAATCCTCATATCAGCTCGCAGATACCTATTCCGCTTGTGCGGCGGTTCATCTCCACGTAACATATTCATAACATTGATCAATTGATTTTTGAACACGCCTGAGACCATCTATGAATTCCCATAATGTGGGGTGTGAAACACCAAATGATGATGACACCAAATTTATTTGAATGATGATGCAAACTTAATCTAAAAATAAATAAAAGTACGAAAAGTATGGCGTCAAACAAAAGCAAAAAAAGTATGGCGTCGAACTGACCCCGCGTCGAAACGACCTCGTGTCGAATTGACCACGCGTCGAAACGCTGGCGTCGAACTGACCTGTACCGGTGAAACAGAACTACGTACAACTTTAATTCCGAATTTTTCTAGGAAATTCGATGTCAGTGCACTCATAAAAGATGCATCTTGGTCTCCTTTCGAAATCCCATTCAACTAAAAATTTGAAGGAAAACATCCACAATCGTGGTTGAACAAAGATTTGCGACATTAACTGGATCCAGATATTTTGAAGACATGCAGATTGCAGTTATAAGATACTTATTTCATGAAGGTGTCACGGGCAGAGATCCACAAGCGTCAACATTTATTTTTGAAAATATTTCTGTGATAACATGAACAATTTTCAAAGATGCTTTCTTTTTACCTTTGCAATTCTTTGACATTTATCACAAGTTTTAACAAAATTCTCGACATCTTTATAACAGTTTGGCCAATAAAAATTTTTGAATAATGCATCTTTGATCTTTGTTGCACCAAGATGAGCTGCTGTTTCTTCATGTCAAATAGTCATCAACTGTTTCCGATATTTTTCAGAAATAGTCTTTGTGTTCCATCACGATCTTCTTTTTTGAAAAAGAGCATCTTATATAAATATTTCTGGAGAGGCCTTTATCAGATCTAATTCTGAACATTCATATTTCACAGGAGGCAAACTTTTATTTTCAGTCAATGTGTCTTTGTCGTTCAGTACAATTTCAGAATTTAACTCATTTGTTGAGACCAGATTTTCCGTTTCTTTTTGTTGTCGCTGTTGAGCAGGAGTTTGTACGGCGTTTATCATATGAATTTGAACTTCTTCATCTAGTTTTGTTTCTTCAAATAATGCAGCGGTTTTTGCGACCTAGAAGATACCTTCCTTGATCTAATGGATATTTTAAGACTGCAGCCTTTGTTATTATATGACCAAGATCACATTCAAGCTCTACCTCAGCTCTACAAGGTAAGCACACTGGATGTCCTTCCAGTGGTGTTCGTATCCACACGGTCTCACCCGTATACATGGAAGGCGTACATACTTTTGGCAAATTAAATCCAAAGTTGCTCCGGTATCTCTAAGTATGGGCATTTTATAGCCATTTACTTTACCTAGGCTTGTATATGGAGCCATAATATCCTTAAACTATTTTTGGAAAATTCATTTGTGGGTACATTAGTACAAGTTTCATTGGATGCTACAGTTTCTAAATTCTTCTTGAGTTTAACACACTTAGGTCGAAGATGCGAGTACGATCCGCTTGCATAACAACGAGGTTGTCTCCGTTTCTCAAATACCTTTTCATGAATTTATTAGCTCAACAGTTTCAAGATAAACTCATTTGGACGCCATCCTGTGTTACCCCCCCCCAGATCGCCATAGATGGGAAGTTAAACGTTAACATCATGTTTGGAAGTGCCGCCTACTATTACACGTCATATATGTGGCATATATTGCAGATTGCTGCATAATCGGATTGGACTTTTTAAGGAAATACCATTTTTCATTTCAAAAACAGCAAATTGCTTTCAGCATCAGAGGATATAACCATCCAATATCAGAAGGGATCTTCACCTGGAAACACCGAATCCTTGTCTAGAAGACCCTGCTCAGAAAGCTGCCGAAATTATACTAGAGTGAAAGAAAAACACCAGACTACCGGCTATTCTCCATGCCAGATGCTCATCGGTCGTGATCCTCGTCTTCCATGTGATGTCTTGTTTGGTCGCCCTCCGGTTGCACCTTCATTGCTTGAAGAATACGTGCAAGATCTCCAGGCCCGGTTTGAAGTGATGCAAAAGCGAGTCAAGTTGGTCGACAGAAAAAGTGAAGACCCGATACGATACGAGAGCTGCTGGACATCAATTCTACGAAGGAGATAAGGTGTGGAATCCAACTCTACAGAAAGGACTCTGTCCGTAATTACAGTCACCCTTTGTAATGGTCCGTACACAATCCTAAACCGGCTGAGTGGCGTCGTGTTTCGGATCGATTAGTCATCGAATTCTAAACCTAAAGTCGTTCATTACGACAGGTTAGCTCATTACTACGGCCATAGTACGTAGTGTAAATAATTGTAAATAATGTAAGACCATGGTCCTTTTTGTTTCTAAATGTGTATTTGATATGACTTGTATTTAGTAATTGATAGTATTTGAATTGTTTTAAGTTACTATTACTATACTTGTTACTTATTTATACTATACATGTGTATGTTGTTTGTTATTGTAATGCAATGCTTATTATTGCATTTATGCCTTAGTTGGCTTCCTGCCCAAGGATTCCTGCCTGGGATGTGCAGGTCCTTGGGAAGGGGGCAATGTTACGGTTTTTGTATTGATTTATTTAGTTTGCTATTTTTAATAGAATTGTTATTAAATTGTTCCATTTCCCCATGCAATGCTGCCCTCGACTTATTGGAAGAGAAAGCTACGCCGGAAAAATTATAAATACAAGAGCGCGCGCATGTAATAAATAGATATCTCGTAATTGTACGCTTTTGCTTTTCGGGAAAAATCGAAAAAATACAAGACTGTGCTCGTGTTAATTAAAAAGCTTTCAAAAGCCAGAGAAAGATAGTCTCAGCTCAGTTTGTAGAGTCATTAGGTTGATTGGAAGCAGAAAAGATGAAAAGTATGCAGCCGCCTTCGCCGGGAATCGAACCACGGACCTCTGGAATACCGGCCCAGCGTGCATAACCATTACACCACGAAGGCACGCTAGGAAGGCGGGAGAAATACCTTATAAGTTGTTTTATGAGTTGTTTTAGAAAACTGTTGTTGTTTACTGTAGCGAATCCGCGGCGAGATTGGATTAGCTTTCTCTGCCTTTCTCTATTTTGAATCAAGTTCTGTTGAAAATTTGTAGTAGTTTAAAAGATAACTACTGTGAGATATTGGGATATTGTACGAATATCTGAGAAAATTTAAGCATTTTATTTTATTTGTTGTGATAATAATAAATTTTATTCTTTTCTCATCGGACTTGTGCATTCAATTCATAACGAACCCGTACGCACGCAACAATATATATAATCTCCCCTTAAGCAGAATTTTGGGCACGAAAAAAGAGAAAAATAAGATGTATATGCTAAATAAATAAAGTTGTCTTTTGTAATTAGTATTGAATTTTATTACAGAATTTTAATTAGGAAAAAATCCAGTGTTCCATTGCCATCTTGATTCGAAGTATGGAATTGAGGAGTTCCAAACAGAATCTACTTCGATGTTTGGTTTTGGTCGAAATTTTAAAGAAAATAGCCTTTCGACAGCTGCATAGGCTTATTAGCAAACTTTAAACAAATTAACCTATGAAGCACGTGAAAACACCAACAAATTTGCGCGGAAAACTGTTCGCATCTGCTCTATGATCTCAGGATTGCCCGATGCCAATTTCTACTTAGGCGTAAATAACTTGTTTATTTATTTTTTATAAACTTATTTTATCAGATACATTTTTCAGCATATAAGCGTTTTACGATCTATTAAATATTTTGAAATTAACAAAAAGCACACAAGAAAACGACAGAGCAGCAAAAATTTCTCAAAATCGCATACACATAAATTTTAGTCGCAAAAGTTTGTCAAAAGTAGCAAATTTAAGAAAAATCGCACGATCTGGCAACACTGGCTCCGTAATGAAGTCATTCATGTAAAGGGACTCGTTCAGCATAATGGGACTCATTGATTCAATAATTCCGAGTTGAGTTTGGCACTAAAAGATAAAGTACCATCATTTATTGCTGGAAAAGTTAAAATTTCTTGCGACCGACTCCTGCTTGTTAACAGCACACGTATGCCAGTGACAGGAACAAGGAAAAAATTAGCCGATTCGCTCTTGTATAAATAAATCCTATGCAACTCGAAGTCATTCGATTTAGGTGACAATCAGATTGCATCTGGAAGACACGCATTCTTAAAAGAGGACTATTTATATTTTTTGACATTAATTTAAACTATTAACATTAAATGGAAAATATTCTTATCCAAAATATTAGATGATTAGAGCCACTGGACTATTGACGGCACGTTATAAGCAGAACATTGACTAGAATACATCAGCCATACGATTGTGGCTGTGTGCAGATCATTGTTTCTTGACTTTGCCGCCAAGAACACCAGATCTGTGTCCAGTCAAGCATGTGTGCAACCACATGGGAAGACAGATACCCGTTTTCCATAATGGCCTATAGATATTCATACCATATGCTGTAGTTTTAAAGAAGCGTAGTGGAATGTACTTATAGGATTTCTTTCATATGGCTGCCGCTGGACCAGCTGTTTTAATACTTTTAGGGGTTGCATTGGATATTGACATTAGCACCCTGGATTATTATACATCGTTTCCCAAAAAGACCTTAAGGCAGGGGTTCCTAACTCTATGCTCGCGGGCACCAAGGCTCCCAACGATCGTTTAACGTGTTCCCGCTTCTGTGCGATCACAAAAAAAAAATGTTTTAGTTTTCAATAGAATTCTGTATGAAAGTTTCTCATATTTAATGAAATAGAAATTGCGTGCAACGCAGATAGATATCAGCACAAAGCGAAATGCGACCGATCTATTTTTTATGTTCATGTATTATTAACTCTATCTAACTATAAATTAACCTTGAAAAAGTAAATGGTGCCCGCCGTCGAACAGATATTCTAGAATGTGCTCTTAGGGACAAAACGGCTGGGGAATCCTGCCTTAAGGGGGTCCTTATTTTCGAAACCGTTGGTCGTAAATATATGCTCCCAATTACAAAAACTGTTTTAAATGATACATATATGTCATGTTCTGACATTTATATATTAAAAAAATCGTTATGTGAAAATTACAAAATGTAACTTTTTATACGGTCTCCCGATCTCTATAATTGCATTTAGGAAAAAATTGTAGTCATTATATAAATAAATTAGAATAATTCGAGGCTGATTTTTTTTAAATATCCTTTATTATTTTGTGATTTATCAGTGCGAAATGTCGTTTAATTTATAATTTTTTAATACCGAAAGAATGTTCACTTGAATAATTTATATTTTTGTACTCTAAAATTATATTATCAATTTTCTCCTAAACTTATTATTTTAGAATCATAATCAACTAATCATGCGAAAAATTCATTTAGTAGAATCATTTTTGTATTTTAATTTAAGCAAATAATAATATGAGCGGCTATTTTCCGATGCTAAAGCGTGTAAGTGTTTTCTAAATATGAATTCTGTAAATTTTTATGAATAAAATATCTTTTTTGAAAAGATTTGTATGGATCTGTATTGCATAGAAATCCTCATCACTTAATGTATAAATATCAAAAAGTCTTTTCTAAACTGGTATTTAATGTTTAGTTACGTAAAGCAAACATTTTGCTCTTCGATTTGTATATCGCCCCTGATTGTGATCAAGTTCAAAACTAAACATCTCAGTAAAGTTTTGTCGTGCTAAGTCAAACGTTTTGTGTTTTATAATGAAAACAAACTTTTCCCGACTATAATCATTGGAACTGGAGGCAGAGTATAAAAAGTTTGATTTTGTAATTTTTATAAAATTATATTTTTTTATAAATTAAAAAATCTGATGTGTACACCACATGACTTCCTGGTACGAATATTAAATTATATGCATTTTTTCTTGCATTTCATTTAAACGTATTTCATCGAATTTCATTAGAGATATATTTCTCATTCAGTAATTCAGTTCTCACTTCGTGGAAAGGCAAAAATACATAAAACTCAAAATATCTTCATTAAAAATTGTAAAATATAGAAAAATATACCAAATACAGTTAAAACAATTAAAAAAACTATTTTTACAATTCAAATTAGAGTTTCTACGCAAAAACAAGCAAGAAGGCAGATCTTTCGGTGCACAAAACTGAAACTGTAAACTTTCGTTTTGTCCCACTCGGCAAAAAGACACTGAAGGTTCAGAAAGACTTATTTCATTATTCTGCTAAGTTTCAAATATAAACAAATAGGGTTACTACGGTAAAAAAATTAGGCCGCACTTAAACAACTTTTAAATTGTTGATAATTTTACAACTATTACATGTAGATTAACTGTTAAGGCGTAAAAACCTTAACAGGAAGATAAAAATAACAGAATTCAATTATTTTTAAGGCAGAAAATGCGCAATTTCCAATATTTAAAAATAAAAAACTGAGTTCAGTGAGCCGAGTAACAGCGTTGGTACCTACAGATGTCACACAAAAGCATTGTTAAATTGGATTCGATAACGGTCAAAATGGATATTTTCGTCGAAATATGGTACCCGGAATTTTTTGTGATTACAATACTTCCTTTACATCTTACAAGGAATTAAAAATGCCCGAAGATGAATGTTTAAGCCATTTAAAACCTTTTTGTAATTGAAAATGTATGTTTATTGCAACAGCTGTGAAAATAAACACCACGTAAAGACTTTCTAAACATGGTGCATAGCGGTCTATAGACCGGTATACGCCATGTTTACTTATTTACATATATGATGTATAAAGAAATTACAAAGAGTTATTTAGAAAATTATGTTAATATCAACTACAACAAAATTACCATGTGTCATAAATATGGGAAAAACCTCTGAGATATTCTGCTATATTACTGTTTCTAAAATTATGCAGTACAGTGTTTACACGAGTCGTCAAAATTTCTTGAAATTTTGATCAACTATTTCAGAAAATCACTCATGCGAGCAAAAAATTTACTTTTTTATGAAATCTTAATTGAAAATGGCATTAATTTGAAATCGTGTTAGCATATTACTCTCTTAATAAATATATAGCTAGACATACTAATAAGTTAACTTTTATGTCATACGTAGGGATACATTTGTGTGAAATTACATATAAAAGCATTTTATATATTATTCAAAAGATTTTTAATGCGAGGGATTTCTTGAAATGAAAAAACAAACAATCTGCTTCTTTAAATGGCAAAAGTTTAGAATGATGTTTTGCCATAACTTCAGTACTTAATATCATTAGTCGCTTAGGAAATTTTTCATGCTATTTGTTTTAAAACATCGAGTTTTAAAATAAAATAAAAACAGAATTCAATTTTTTAAATATATATAATAATAACCCTTAAACATTATCTTAAAAATGGTAGGATTATTTTGAAATATCAAAATATTTTTTTTAATTTTTTTATTAAGAATGTTGCATTATGATTATGCTTTATTTTATTATTATTTATTTTTTAATCATACTATTATATTTCATTTAATTTTGAAATGCTTTCACTTATTGATTTGAATTTAACTGAATACTGGATATCATTAATGAATTTATTATTTTAGGATATTTTAGTAATTCTAGAAGATGTTTCTAGTTACAAAAGCTTTCTTCTTTTAAAATTTAACACAGATGCATACAATAGGTAAACAAAAGAGAAAAATATGTCTTGAAGGCGAAATGGTCCAAAGGTGAAATGGCACGACGGTGAAGCGGCGTGGCAAAACGGCATCGGTGAATAGTCCCATTCCAAGATGCATATATGTGACAGCAACAATGATATGATTTTTATTTTCAGATGACAGAATATAAAATTTGAAACGAAATGTTGCAATGAATAATAATATTTAATCAAGTAAATCTATTAAAACATATATATTTAAAAGAATAAGATAATAGAGCTTCCATTTCAAAGGCGAAGTTTAATCGTGCCTTTTTCAAAGATATAGAGGACTTGCATAATCTTTGTAGACATTCCCATTTTCATTATTCCTGCCAGAAGAATAGATACATAGTTTCACTTTGATTTAAATAAGGCAAAAGTTTATCAATGATTTTTCTGCCACTCTGTTACGTATCATAAGCCTTTTCATTAAATTTGAAACCAATTTCTTACCTAAGATGTGCAGATAAAAGACTAAAATAAGCATTCGCAATTTTGATTAAAAATTAAGAGTTATTTATGTATGTTACATCGCAGGTATAAGATTTTTTTGCCCTCTGATCTTTAGATCTTTTTTTATTTTGTGGCATGAAACTAATTGCGCCTTAAGATGTTTCCTTTATGAAGTCGATAAAAGCGGATATCCTTTGAAAAGCGTAGAAAAACACAATTAAGAAGAGAGTAAATAAGATAAATACACGTAGAAAGACATAGAGGGATACTCCCTTCTTTATATCTTAATATTGGTTTATCCGTTTGAAGCTTATTACTCTCTATGAAGTTGGATGGACTACTGAACCATGCATTCGGTTCTTGATTTATGGAGAACTTCAATGTTGTACTTAACTTATATATACACCAGGTCCACAAATATCCTTATTTGGTCTTTATTTTCGAAACTGTTGGTCGTAGACATATACTTATAAGACATATAAGACATATATATAAAAGACGCAAAAATTTGTGTTTTTGTAATTTTAAATTGAAAAAATTAATTTTGTATAAAATACGAAATTTAACTTTTTACACGTTCCTCAGACACCCTTTACTCATTTGGGAAAATTTTGTTCTCGTAACTTTGTTTCCCGAAAGAAAAAGAATGATGCCTTTTATCCATAAAAATAGACCAAGATATTTAACTTCAAAATTTAGTATTTTTGATGTCCTTTTCAATTTGTTTGAGAAGCCTGTAATAAGCAAATTACAGTTATTAGAAGTGGATTCCCCACCTTAAATGCCATTCAGTGGTATTCTTTTGTGCTTTATTGGTGTGTTTGTATATAATTGTGTTATATTTGGTTGACGAAAGATCTTTCACGCAAATTATTATATCAAATTATAAAGTTTTCAATACCTAAAAGTACTATTTTAATAGTCTTATGAAGTTCTATTAATTTAGAACCAAAATCTTCTAAACGTAACAAAAATTCGTTTAAAGTGAAAATATTTTTCATTTTTAATTAATGCACATTACTACGAGTTGGCTACAATGCCACTCATTTTTAGAACACGAATTCTATACTATTCTGTGAATTAAGACCTCCATTAAAAAAATTACTTTGATCAATTTTTTCACAATAATTTGCCTAGAAATGCTCTTGAAGCTGTAGAGTATTATATAATTATATAACTAGTTAAGTTAAAGTACCTTTCCTATCAAACCTCACTTCGTTTCCCTGTCAGAATGCAAATTTCCACCGCGCGCTATATTCAAATTAGGCAGCAGGAAGGAAATATTGGAAGGAAGCTTTTAGAGGGGGAAATCAGAACGTGTTCTGCCTGCTTGAGGACCACGTTACTAACTTGATTCTCTAGGGATTAGAATTCTGCGGCTTTGAGTCATTTTCGCCATTAGGCTTGTTTACGCCGACTTCGAGTCACACGCAGCTTGCATAGTAGTTAAACTGTTAAGCCGTTAGGCTAAACTTCGTCAATTTTAATTTAAACCGAAAGTGTTGGCTTTCGGTTTAAATTAAAAGTGACCTTTAGATTTAAACCAAAAGTGTTGGCTTTTTGTAAGCACGATTTGGTATCGACTGTTAAACTTTGAGTTAATAAATGGTTCTATACAGTGTTAACAGAATTAGTTGAAACTGCTACACTGTTATTATCTCTCCATCTAACTATTATTTCATCATTTTCATCAAATCTATAATTATACGAGCCACGTGGCATTTTATCCATCTCTGTGTAATATTTTATAGTACACTTTTCAATTATGATGTCATATATAATCCCAGTAGCTCGAAAACCTAGTGAAAAAGTTATCAAAACACTTCATATGGCTTGATAGATTTTCTCCTGTGGATCATATATGAATTATAATAATTCTTCCTCCCAGTGATCCTATAGCACTATCCTCGGATTGTTCTTTACCACAATACAATGAAAATTTAAATTAAAATTTCCACCATTTCCGCATATTGCTCAGAATTTGTAACCAAGACATATTGACTTACATGTTTTAAAGAATGATGGCCATAATACCTTCCAGTCATCTATCTGATCGGTAGACAGGCATTTATTGAAAATTCCCCACTGCAGTGCGTCTTTTTCTATTCATATTTTCAGTCTAAAGAAGAACAAAAAAGCAGTTATCGTACGGCCTGCTGTACAAGAAAAAGAACGCCTGAAAGCTCGTAGTACAATACATTAACATTTCCGTGCTAAATTCAATTAACTAAACTTATTTTGAACAAAACAACATCATATCGTGGCGAAATAACTACATCTTTATTGATAAAACTTCATTTACCTGCATCACTTTACTGTTTTCTCAAGAAATGGGAAGAAAGAGCTAAAAACGCATTTCAAAAAATTAGAAAAAACGTTTTTTCCACTGCTGAATAACTACAACAATCGAGAGAATCGCATGACATTTGAACTCGTGATTGTTTTCGAATACCCCGCGTTGCAGTTTCATCACTCTGGAAAGCTTTGAAGGTAATTTGAAAGCACTTTATTGCCACTTAGGGTAGTAAATATACCCCTGGGTGTTAATGGGTTAAAGCAGCGGTTCTCAACCTTTTGACTAACGCGTACCATCTAAACAAAAACTGAAAACCTTAGTACCACCACTACAAAAAGTACTACGAGGGCCATCCAGGAAGTAGATTACGTTTCCGTCTGTGTCCGCTAGGGGCGGGGCTAGCGCGGCCATCTTGGGGTCAGAGCGTTGCGCAGCTCAGTCTGCATCTAGCCGTGCTAGTGAGAGGTTCGTGCTGTGCTCCGTTCAGATACTGTGACGGTTTGAAATGTCTGCGTTAATTGAAAATCCCGCGAGCTGCGAGGTGCGCTCAGTAATAAGGTTTCTGACTGCAAAAAACTGTAAACCGATAGAAATCTATCGGCAGCTTCGTGAAGTGTATGGGGACAACATTATCACTGAAGGTGGAGTGCGTCAGTGGGTCATAAGATTTCAAAATGGCCGAACCAATGTTCACGACGAAGATCGAAGTGGGAGACCCAGCATAGTGACCGCCGAACTTCTCGAAAAAGTCGATGCTAAAGTCCGTGAAAATCGAAATTTCACAATAACGGAACTTTCTTTGAGTTTTCCACAAATTTCGCAAAGTTTGTTGCACGAAATCATCAGCAAAAAGCTTGGTTACCACAAGTTTTGTGCAAGATGGATTCCAAAAATCTTGACAGAGGACCACAAAAATCAGCGAATGGCTGCAGCGTTGAACTTTTTGGACGCTTACCATAAGGATGGTGACTCTTTACTCGATCGCATCGTTACTGGTGACGAAACATGGGTGAAACATGTGAACTGTGAAACGAAATTGCAATCAATGCAGTGGGGGCACACAAGTTCTCCCCAAATACCCAAGAAATGCATGCAAACAATGTCGGCAAGGAAGATGATGGCGACTGTTTTTTGGGACAGAAAAGGTGTAATTTTGGTGGACTTCCTGGAAAGAGGCACTACAATAAACTCTCAAAGGTATTGCCAAACTCTCCAAAAACTCAGAAGAGCAATTCAAAACAAGCGCAGAGGAATGTTGAGCTCTAAGATCTTGTTGATTCACGACAACGCCCGGCCCCACACGGCAAATGTCACTCGTAAAGTTCTTGAATCTTTTAAGTGGGAGTTGTTTCCTCATCCGCCGTACAGTCCCGACCTGGCACCGAGCGACTTCCACCTATTCCCAGCAATGAAGAAGTGGCTGGCTATGCAGCGTTTTGATGACGACGCACAGCTGCAAGAAGAGGTAACGAAGTGGTTGAAGGCGCAGGCGGCCGAATTTTTCGACGAAGGAATTTCCAAGCTCGTACATCGCTACGATAAATGCCTTAATTTGTATGGTGACTATGTAGAAAAGTAGTATTTGAGTGTGGCTTTCATCTGTATATAATAAAATTTGTTTCCTATACTTTGTTTATTTTTTTATTCCAAAACGTAATCTACTTTCTGGATAGCCCTCATACTACCAACACCACTCTTGAACAAAGCTCATATCGCATAAATTTACGAGTGTTAGAGGAAAAAACTCAATCAGGAGTTGGGGGTTTTAATTTTTGAATTTAATAGTTAAGAATAATTTGCGTCTTTGCGTACCACCTATTTTTCTCTTGCGTACCACCAGCGGTACGCGAACCACCGATTGAGAAAACCCTGGGTAAAAGAAAATAATCTAAGCATAATTTGAAGATAAGAGTTGCCCACGAGCAGCTGACCAATAAAGTCACAGAATACGGTAGTTCGGCCTGGGTTCGATTCCAAGCAAATGGGCTGGGGCACGGGTATTTTCGTGGTTTGTTCCATGTGAAATTTGGATATGAGCCAGTTACCCTTAGACCGTCCTTCACGAAGGCATCCCTCCCATTTCGCAGACTGTCGTAGTGTACTTTGACACAATTGTGGAAATTATTTTGATTAATTGATAGATGGCGCTAGCGTTGCGTGTTGAACGCGACACGACGTGCCTTCTGAATTTCCATAGAATCGCCGCCGGCAGCTCGGTACATGGATGTTACGATGCTTCGCATACTTTGGGAACACTTCGGTTCCGATTTAAAAGATTTCGATTTTGGATTGTGAAAGCATATGGATTTTGTTTGAATACCGAACCACCGAATGTTGTAATTAATGTTCTGTTAATATTTTACATATTAAATGTTACATTTTAAAAGAGATTGATGATGATTTATAGCACCTTAGAATATTTTGAAACAGCTGGTGCATAAGGCCGTAAAAATTGGATTTAGCACATTGCAAGTAAGCAAAAGCAAAGACTAAATTTTCTAATTTGTAGGGTAAATATGGCGGAAGAGTCTGTTGGTAAATCAAAATCAAAAAGAAAAGTTATCAGGACCAGCGTGTATAAGATTCTAAAAAAAAAATTGAATCGGAGTTGAATAAAGAAGAAATTGATACAAGTACATTAGGAGAAAGTTTAGACCAATTAATCACGAAATCGAAAACTCTGAGTGAATTAGATGCTCAGAGAGAGCGTGACTTGAAATCAGAGGCCGAAGAGTTTGAAACAGAAATTCTATCTTGTATCGAATACGAGAGAAAATTCAGTTATGGCAATTCAGAGCGAATAAAAAATTGAAAGAATTAAATAAATTCGGATAATGAAAACTCTCTTAACGAAACTAATTCTAAAATCGAAAACAATAAATGTACGCATCTGCCAAAATTAACCATCGCTAAATTCTATGGAGATTATACCCAGTGGACAAGTTTTTGGAACTCTTTCAAAGTAGCAATCCACGATAATGAATCTTTAACAAAGATCGAAAAATTTAATTATTTAAAATCGTACTTATGCGGCAACGCTGCAAACTCGATAGAAGGTTTTTGTATTTCGGAACCAAACTACGATGAAGTTATCGAAATACTTAAAAATAGGTTTGACAGGAAAGATATCATTATAAACTCACACATGCAAAAACTCCTGAATCTTATCCCACTAACCAAATCCAGTGACACTTTAAAACTTCGTAAACTTTGCGACACTATAGAAACTCAAATACGCAACTTGAAATCATTAGAAGTCACACAGGATAAATACAGTTATATGTTGATCACGGCCATAATGAAAACTCTGCCGTCTGATATAGCTTTAGAATTCAATCGTAAAACGGATTCGTCATCTTTTTTTAATATTGACGAATTATTGCAGTTTGTTCATCCAGAATTAGAAAGTCGCGACAAGCCATCTTTTGCTCTCCACTCATAAATCCGAAAACACTTCCTGTCTTTATAAAAAGAACGGAGGGAAGGGGAGTATCGCCCATTCCACTTACCAGCTTTTGGCGCCGGTTAAAGAAAACAAAACTAGTAATTGGTGTCTGTTTTTTAATACATCCAAACATGTTGCTGAAGACTGTGAATCATTGACAGTTGATAAGAAGAAGCATTAGATTATATTAAGCAAAATCTAACAGGACCAGTTAGAATACTGAGTGGTTCAGCATCGAGCCTACTGGCCATTAAAGAACTCAACAGCAAAGCGGATTCTGTCCACATTATTAGGGATGCTCTACTTCAGATTCCCGAGTCCCAACGACCGTACTTGAGCTGGGTTCCAGCACATGTAGGCATTGCTGGAAACGAAGAGGCCGATAGGCTTGCTAAGCTAGCAGCTAACGACTTGAATATGCCTGTAACACCCCTAAAAGCACCAGTTTCCTATTTAAAAAAGATTACCGAACTCAAAATGTTAGAAATTTGGCAACAGAGATGGAACAACTCCACCACAGGCCGCAAAACCTTTCGTTTCTTCCCCAAAGTTGGTCTGAATCTGGTCACTAGTAGTGCTCATCTTACACATTTCTTTACTGGACACGGACCATTTCCAAGCTATTTACGGCGCTTCAGATTAGCTACTTCAGACAGCTGTAGATGTGGAACACTAGGTGATCCGGATCCCTTTGCTTTCGAATGCTCTCTCACGATACCATTTCATTTGAAAAAACCCTCTGAAGCACACTGGTCCGGGTGGTCAGACACCCTCAAGAAAAGTAAGCTCGCATTTAATCAGATTCATCGAGTAATGGACATTTGTGCTCGTGAATTCTGTTGAACAGAAGCGGTGTCAACAGCAGCTACAGCAGGCAATTCTACACCAACAACTTTCATAATTCTTACCTTTCAAATTTGGTATCTTACTATATACGATAATATTCAACTACTGAAATTAGGACAATTTCAGAGACTAATGGCATGCCATTATACCTATGTTACGTATATGCATGACAGCCATGTTTAGTGCAGTACATGAATAACTTTGCTGGAACATGTTACCTCCTAGATGCAGATTACCACAATCAATGTCTGTCTATTTGTACTTCAGTGTCGCTTCTATCCATTATTAATCTTTAAATTTTATTGTGTTTACTTAATTTTTGTATTGTATTCTGTGTATTTCAATTTACATATTGTCTTAGTGTGTTGACCTGTTAAGTAGTAAGTGCGTTGTGTTATGTTTTCAAATTAAGTTTGCGGTATAATAGTAAATACATATATAGAGCTCTCGGCTAGTACCATGAAATATTGTGTGCAAATGTTTTGTAACAGTTTCTAGTATTGTGCAAAATGCAACAGTTTCTGACAAATATTCGTGGCCGCAGAACCAACTTTCTGATAAGCACATTGTATATTCATTGTTATTTTGTAGTATTCGCCATTTTATTTCAGTGTATGTACAGTATTCCATTAAGTATCTTGTATAATTTTTTCTATTAATGTGGAGTATAATAGTTTAGGGTCGTATAATGATAAGTAAGTGTGATGTATAATAGTAGTATTGAACCAGACTTTCTTGGTTGTAGAACTTTGTAAATATGTATTGAAATATTTTGCTGGATTTAATGTTTTGAAATGACTCGTATTCTAACTCTGCTACAATATATTATATTCCTAATTTCACTGTGACTGTTTCCAAAGGTTATTGTCTAGTGTTCTTTTGATTAGTTTTAGCGTTACAGTACAGCATCATGTACAGAATTGTCTACTTTTCTGATACGAGCAGTGTATATGGTGTGTTTTATTTGTAGTATCAGTTTTACTATGTTAGTGTGTTTTTCAGTATTATAGTAATATATTGCATAATATGGTTTTTTTTTTTTTTAAGTAATGTGCGGAATTATAGTAAGTGTATAATAGTAAGTCAGTGTGATGTATAACTGCAGGCTTGAAATTCCAATGTTAGTCTTAAATTTTACTGTTTTTGTCTTACCTTTACCAGTTTTGTATCAATGCAACTTTGTACTTCTAAGTATTTTTTTGTTTTTGTTTTTGTTTTTGTTTTTAATCTATACTATCAGGAATGTCATATGTATTCAAAGTTGTCCTTTGTATTCCCTATCTAGATGTGACTCTATAATCTTTTTTTTTTTTTTTTTAATTTAGACTTAATAAATATCTGCAGGGCGGACATCATATTGCAAGGGCTTGTCAGTAGTCCTCCTTAGCAGTGAAAAAAAAAAAAAAAAAAAAAAGTTGATGAGAAGAGAAATTTATTACGTAGGCAACCAAGATGTTTCCTTTGTCTTAAATCAAATCACCACATGAAGCTATGTAGAAGCGACCTTTTCTGCTCCAAGTGCAAAGGTCGAAATAACCGTTCAATATGCTTTCGCTCTGAGAAAGAACTAAATGAAAAAAATAAAAGTATAGAAGATTCGCATGTTCTTTCAACATTCTCTCGCAGCAATATTAAAACTATTTCGCTTCAAACGTGTTGCGTAACATTTCGAACAAATACGCAGTCGGTTTTAAATAGAGCTCTACTAGATTCAGGTAGTATGCGTTCCTTCCTGAGAAAAGAAATCGCGGATAAATTAAAGCTTCCTGTTATTCCAACAGAGACTCTTTAAGTATTTATTTTTGGAAATAAAACACCCATTAAAAAAACACTTGACGTTGTTAAGATAAAATTACAGAACAAGGAAACGGCGAATTTGAAAATCGAAATTGAAGCTCTCGTTACTGAACAAATTTCAAGTTCTGATTTACCACCTCCTAATATGGATAGACACATTTTAGGCAAACACTTAGAAGGTTTACAACTCGCAGACTCTTGGGATTGCAAAGAAAAAATTACTCTTTTGATAAGAGCTGATCATTATTATGATATAGTGACTGGGAAACTTAAGCGTTTAAACAAACATTTGGTAGCTGCTGAAACGTTATTCGGTTGGTCTCTGCTAAGTTACACTAAAGGTACAACACACAGTGCATATTTCCATAACCTTTAATATCGTAGTAGAGGAAGATGTAATATCTGATCAGATAAAGAAACTTTGGGAGCTTGAAAGTTTAGGTATAAAACTTTAAAATGAATCATCCAACTCATTGGACAATGCTATAGTGGAAAAATTAGAACCGAAAATTTTATACAAAAATTCTCGTTACAAAGTTAGGCTGCCATGGAAGTCTGATAGGAAATATGAGTTTCGTGATAATAAAGCGAATGCTCTGAAACGATTTGAGAAGCTTATAAAGCGATTTCAGAATTACCGCAGACTTTTTTATTCGTACCAAACAATTCTACAAGATTATTTACAACAAAACATCATTGAACTAGTTTCAGACACTGATAATAGTGAATCTCAAATCACATTTTATTTGCCTCACAGCGAAATCGTTCGTAGTGATCAAACTACTAGTAAACTATCGTATTCGACGCGTCTTCACATGGTTCGTAGTGATCAACTTACTAGTAAACTATCGTATTCGACGCGTCTTCACATGGACCTGGTGAAATTTCGTTGAATGACTGCTTGCATATTGATCCAAATTTGTATCCTGACATTTTTGAACTTCTATTGGCCTTCAGGCTTCATCCTGTAGCATTTACACGTGACATAAAGCAGGCTTTTCTGCAGATAGAAGTAGATGAGAAAGACAGAAATGTAACGCGTTTTCTGGTTACTAAAAACCCATTCGATGATCCACAAAATTTCATAACTTATCGGTTCACTCGTGTGTTATTTGGCTTAAATAGCAGTCTGTTTTTACTGGCTGCAACCATTAAACACCATTTGAAACAATATAAAAAAACCTACCCTGCCACTTGCGAATTTCTAAATGATCACATTTATGTAGATGACATCATTGGAGGACACCAAAACGTTGAGTTTGCTTTCAGTACCAGTTTAGAATGCGTTAACAGTTTTAGAGATGCTAGTATGATTCTACATAAATGGCATACCAATTCTCAAGAACTGCGCGAATTATAGATTAAAGAAGGTATTGAATCCAAGGAATCTAGTCATATTTCGGAAGCTGGAAATCCTCCATTGAAAGTGTTAGGAGTCGCTTGGGACAACCAAAGTGACATAATTTACTTCGATGTAAAAAATTTGATAACATTTCTATCAAAACAAGTTAATACTAAACTTTTGTCCTACAAGCAATAGGACGGATTTTTGATCCTGTAGGTCTACTATCACCGTTTGTACTTAGAGTCAAAATCACATTGCAACAAATTTGGACACTTGCTTTAGACTGGGATGATGAACTACCAGAAAATTTATGTTCTGTATGGAAAAAAGGGTGCAAAGAAGTTTCAAATTTGGACGAAATCAGTATTCCACGATATTATTTTCCTGCAATCGCTAATAGTGATGTGGAAAAGATTGAGCTGCACTGTTTTCCTGACGCTAGCAAAAAGGCGTATGGTACAGTAGCGTATCTGCGTATAATTTCTAGCAATGAACAAATATTTACGGGTTTTGTCGCCTCGAGTAGGATAGCGCCTTTAAAACCGCTCACCTTACCTTGGCTGGAACTAACGGGAGCTCTTTTGTCAGCCAAATTACGCACTAGCATCATTAAAATTTTAAAGTTACAACTTTCTTGTTTTTTCTGAACTGATTGGAAAATCACACATTTCTGGATAAAAGACTGTGCAAAGAAATTTAAGCTTTTCTTTAAAAATCGTATTCGAGAAATACAAAATTTAACATCCCCAGAAAATTGGCATTATTGCGCCGGTAAATGTAATCCCGCTGATTTGGCTTCGAGAGGAGCTAAACTTCATGAGTGGAAAAACAATCATATGTGGTTTCAAGAACCAGAATGGCTTAGAATGTCGTCTGAGTTGTGGCCTCGACAGAATGAAGAGAAACCTGTCATTGAAGAAGAATTATAATACAGCAAGAACATTAATGATATTCATGAATTTGTGTGCACAGCAGTTGAAGAAAGGGTAATAGACATCTCAAAATATAGTCATTTAAGAAAATTATTGAGAGTAACTGGTTGGATAAAGCGATTCATCGGTACAATTAGGAAAACAAACCATTTGACAGGTGCATTAACGATTGAAGAAATAGTAGATGCCGAAAATTATTGGATTCGATCTGAACAAGAACGTTTTTATCCCAAAGAAATCGAGTCTCTGAAGAAAGCGAATAAAGTCGAAAAGAAATCATCTTTATATCTTTTTAACCCATTTTCAGACCAGAAAGGGATACTGAGAGCAGGTGGAAGGTTAGAACATTCTAGTTTGTCACATTATGAAAAACATCCCGCAATTCTTTCAAGAGACTCCTGGCTAATGAATTTGATAGTAGAAAGTGCACATGTTAAAATGATGCATGGAGGAGTAGCAACGAGCTTAACTGAAATTCGAAGTCGCTTTTGGATCCCAAACGGACGTCAGTTTGTCAAGAAAATAATAAAGAAGTGTCTTATTTGTAAAAGATATTCATTGAAGTCTGCTGACCAGACCACTTCTCAACTTCCAGAAAATAGAATCAAGGAGACACCACCATTCTACGTGTCTGGCATTTAGGTAAAAAACGTCGAAGGAAGTCAAAAAGCTTATATAACAATTATTTACTTGCGCTATCACTAGAGCCATACATCTGGAACTTGTACCGAATCTCTCTACAGATTCTTTCTTGATGGCATTCAAAAGATTCACATCTAGAGAGGCAATTGTCAAATAATTTATTCGGACAACGCGAAAACTTTTAAAAAGGGAAAAAAGGTGCTCGAAAATTTTTTTAAACTATTGTTGAATGAGAAATTCTAAGATTTTCTCTCGAATTAAAGAATCAGTTTGAAGTTTATAATAGAACGAGGGGCTTGGTGGTAAGGCTTCTAGAGATTATTAAAGTCAATGAAAGAGTGCTTAAGAAAAATTCTCGGTAAAGTTTTACTAACATTTGAAGAATTGTCGACGGTTTTAGCACAAGTTTTTAGCACAAGTTAGCTGTTTTGAATTTTCGTCCTTTGACATATGTGTACAATGACCGAAAGGAACCGTTGCCACTGAAGCCAGTCAATTTTTTGATTTTCGGAAACAAAGATTCTACATCACCTATTAACTTTAACTCCATTGCTAAAAATGGCTCTACCAAGTCCTCTCCGACCAAAAGAGAAATTTATCAAGATTTATTGGTTAGACAATTGTGGACTAAATGGAAAAAACAATATTTGATGGATCTACGGACAGCTCATCAATTAAAAAATACTAACGTTTATGATGATCTAAAAGTTGATGATCTTATATTAATCGAAGGCAACAACAGTTGCAAACTTTTGTGGAACTGTGGTAGAGTGATAAACGTTTTTCGTGGTTGTGACAGCAAAGTTCGTTCTTGTGAACTAAAAACTGCTGATGGAACAATAATAAAACGACCAGTCCAATTATTATATCCTTTAGAACTTTAAAAACATTTTTTATTGTTTAATAGTAAGATTGAATATGTTTTACGCAATTGTTTATTTTGCTAATTTAGTTTCATATGATTAGATTAAGAATAGTTTAGATTTACTGAAGTAGTGTCAAATTGTATTTGATGATAGCATATCTTTTTTAGAGTTTAGTATAATGATTATAATTTGAATATATTGTCTATTCATTTAATATACTTATCAATTGTTTTATAATTATATGTTAAAATACTTATTGATATAAATTTGATTGTTGTTAGATTAATGTGAACTCTGGACAGAGTTCAGGTGGGGAGCGTGTGCAATTTATTTTGATTAATTGATAGATGACGCTAGCGTTGCGTGTTGAACTTCTGACTTGTCGACTAGCCTTCTGAATTTCCATAGACTCTCCGCCGGCAGCTCGGTACACAGATGTTAAGATGCTTCTCATACTTTAAGAACACTTCGGTTCCTATTTAAAAGATTTCGATTTTTGATTGTGAAAGCATATGGATTTTGCTTGATTACCGAACCACCGAATGCTGAAACGCTAAAACTCGTGAAAAAATATTTACAAATGATCTCAGATTTTAAAACAACCATTGTTCTTAGTTTCGTTATTTCAAACATTACCTTCGGGAAAAAGTTCTAATTTTTTTCTTCCTGTAAAGCTTCACATAAAGAAAGAAAGAGATGTTTTGAAATAAAAGCATTAGTTTCGAGTTTAAGAAAATGAAAGGAAAAACGTTTTGAAATTTAAAAAAAAAATGAATATCAAATTTTACGCAGAAATTGCATGACAGTGCAGAATTAAAATAATAATTTCTGATTAATTAAAAAGAATTTACGATATTAAGTCTTTCTTCATCAATGCTAAACTTGTAATACATGAAGTAACTTTGTGATATCTATTATCTTTGCTTCTCCGTCGGGGGGGGGGGCTTTTCTTTTCTCGCCTATATCCTTACTTGTGGATGGCTCTGGCGGCTGTTGTTGACGTGCCGTCTCTTGGGAGGGTGACTGCCGTGCCGGATCCTGCAAAAGATCTTGAAAAATTTGTCGTTTTATTTCGATTGTAGTATGGTTTGATCTGGTCGACATTCACCGTACTTTTCTCGCCATTCTTGGCTCTTAAGACCACTAAAGCGTGGGTTACTTTTTCGGTAAAAAATGGCCCTTCGAACCGTGGACAGAATTTAGCCACTTTATCTTCTGGAGGAGGAAAGAGAATGTTTGATCTTTAGAACTTCATCCCCCACATTATAAATTACTTTCCCATCTTTTTTTGTCATAATGGAGTTTCTGCTTTCTCTGTGAGACTTCAGTGTTTTCCTTTGCTTCATTAATTAGTTTTTGTATATCCGACATTTCAAATTCAGGGGCCCTTTTTTGAACATAAAATAATTTATCCAAAGGAGTTATAATTTTTCTGCCCAAAAATAACTCAGCAGGTATCTTACCAGTCGTGTCGTGTTTGGCAATCCTACTGGTGAAAGCTAATTCATTGATATGGTTATCCCAGCTTTTATGAAATTTTTTAACATAACTATAAATAATTTCAAGTATGTTCCTATTGACTCGTTTCGCTATGTTTGATTGCAGACGATACGAGACCATTTTTTAATGACGTATGCGGTGACCGGAAAAATGCTCACATAATAATTCCTACAGGTATAAATTCTCACAGGAAAAAAGCCCACACAGAAATATGCCCACATAGAAAAAAGGCTCACATGGAAAAATGCTCACTTAGAAATATGCTCACACGGAAAAAAGCTCACATAGATATATGCTCACATGGAAATAAGCCCACTGACAAATAAAATACGTAGAAATATCCTTGAATTAATCAGTCAATAATTAATCGATTTGAACATAGTACACCTACTTTGATTTTTCAAAGAAAAATTATTTAAATTACCAAAACATCTATGTGTGTATATATATATCAAAAACTGTATAAATTATGTGTAGATTTAGTTGTTATATAAGATTAACAAATGGGCCGTTTTCAATTAGGAAAAAGAGAAGCGGAAGGAAGAAAAATAAAACAGAATATACAGCGAAAAATTCTTACAATTTTAATTGTTAAAAAATAAAATAATATTAAGTATAAATTACGGATTTTATAATATAAATATTTAGAAGAATAAGCAAATAGAAATAATTATTTTATTTAAATTACGTAAAATACCTTGTTATATATAAATCATGAATATTTCACATAAACTTGTAAGATATTTCTCCGGCCTGCCTAGCATGCCTTCGTGGTGTGGTGTTCTGCACGCTGGGTGCGTATTCCAGAGGTCCGTGGTTCGATTCCCGACGAAGACTTCGCTCATTTTTCACATCCCCTGCTTCCGAAATACCTAACGTCTCTACAAACTTATTGAATATTACATCTCTACAAACTTATTGAATATATGTAAATATATAATTTTATCATCGATTTCATCACAGTTTCGCGATTACCAAATGTAAGTTTTCATATTTTTTTTAACTTCAGTGCGCCCTGTATTTACAATAGATAGTAATAAACGTTGACAGGCTACATTTTTTTTCAGTTCGTCAAACAAAAACCACATACTAGGATGGCTACAATTAAATAATGAATTTAGTACCTTATGAAAGCTTTCGTAATAATTTGTTGTTTTAGGAGATTTTTCGAAAGCTGTTTCATAATGATTCCACACTTCGATTGGAAACTGTGGTCTTCTAAAACTTTTTATAGGGTGTAGTGGTATCAAATATTACAGTACATGCAAAATTTTGCTATAGTTTTCCTTCTTTTATATACCGCCCCTTAAAAGGTTAATATGAGCATTTGTCCAATAATTTTTCATATGATCAAATAATTTTGCTTTAAAAAATTCAAGTAGGTGTATGATGTTGAAATCGATTAATTATTGATTGATTAATTTAAATGTATTTCTACGTATTTTATTTATCAGTGGGCTTATTTCCGTGTGAGCATATATCTATGTGAGCTTTTTTCTGTGTAAGCGTATTTCTAAGTGAGCATTTTTCCATGTCAGTATTTTTCTGTGTGGGCATATTTCTGCGTAGGCTTTTTTCCTGTGAGCATTATTCTGTGAGCATTATTCCTGTGGGCTTTTTTCCTGTGGGTTTTTCTCCTAGAATAAACGTATGCCCAGTTTTTCACATATGTCCTCAAAAATATTACTAACAAACTGGGGGCCATTATCCGATCTAACTTTTAGGGAAGCCCCGTACTTTAAAATATATTTGATTAAGATAGAATCAGTAACTATTTTCGTAGATGCTCGTTTCAGCTGAACAATTTCCGCCCACTTACTAAAATGATCGACCATAACTAGGAGATAACCAAATTTTATTTAGCTGACTTTTAGGAAAAGCGCTTAATAAATCGACGCCTATTATTTCATTTGGAAAGTGTGATTTAATGCTATTTAAGAACTCGGCCAGGCGGAAATTAATATAATTAACTAATTGGCATGTTGGTCAGGACTGGACGCCCTTGTTAACTTTTGCAGTTCAGGAAAGTAAACTGCTTCGCGTACGCGTTGGACAGTTTTCCGAATACCCAGATGGTCTGCAATATGCGAATCATGTAATTTATTTAATCTAAGATTAGCTGGGATCACAGGTCGAAATTCGTGGTTATTATTCATAGTCTTCGCATAAAATAACAATTAATCTATCACCTCTTAGATAGCCACCCTATTTCTTATTGCCACAATATCTTAGTGACTAAAGTTATTGGGATCCCTTAAATAATCATATATAGTTTTAAGTTCAGGATCTTTAAACAGTTCGGTTATTACGGTTTCACGAGAGTTTATTATTTTTTATGTGAGCATTGCCATTTTAACTGCATTTCCATTTTCGTCTAGTTTAATTCTTGACAAGTATCTGCTACGACGTTTTTCTTTCCCGAATTGTGTTTAATTATCAAGTTATATTCTTGTAGTTTAAGTGCCCATCTTATTAGTCTTGGGGATAAGTTCTTTCCCGAATATAATCTAGCGACCGCCGCATGATCGGAATAAACTGTTACCGGAGAACTTCCAAAATGCACTTGGCACTTCTGCACTACTAACAGAAAAGAATATCGACCGAAACGGAATACGCGTAATTACGTCGAATTAACTACAAAAGGCTGTATCACTTTTCAAATTGTTGCCATAAAATATTATCGCCTTGCATTACATTTAAAGAACCTAAATAATGAAGAATCCACATGAATGCATGTATATTTCTCGCATCGTGAAAAAACAGCGATACGTAGAGCCCTCAAATTTTGAATAATGTAGTCCTCCACCCGAATATGGGCAGCTGGAAACCCTTGAATTTCGAATCTGTTTTATTATCTATCTCATATTTTCTAAACTTAAACGATGTTTTGATTAAGAAACTCAAAGATTTCAAAGCCAGCAGTGACAACACACTGTACGCGAAAAAAAAATATTTCAGCTTCAGCAGACGAGACTGGCTATCGTAAATTATAAAGATATATTATTTTTTAATATTTTTAGCCCAAATTCTCTCGAAGGTGTACGTATGTGTAAAAGAAAAAACCGTTCTTTTGAGCGTAATACAAAATCTGAAAGCTTTCAGAATTTTTTTATTTGCTATTATTATTGTCTTTAAGAAAATATATAAAAAATACTTTCCTACCGTCAGTTTCCATGTACGACACTTGTACACGAATCGTTGTTCCATGTACACGAATCGTTGCTAATTCTCTCTCGACAATGAATGGAAAACTTTTCTGGAACACACATGGTGAACGAATGCCCCAGGCAGCATACCTCCGAAAATACTAGTATATTCTTGGCTGAAAACCTGCAATACATTTATCTACACAAAAGTATATGTTCCTCTTCTGACTCACGCTGTCTGAAGCACCGTTGTATGGAATGCGAAATATGTTGTTCGTAATATTAGTTGACGCTTTTCGGTCTTTACCTGGTATTCACCAGTCTTGTAATAGGATTTCCTAGATTATGTTAATATTGCATTGTATAACAACAATACTCTCAGATCGACCATGTTAGGAAGGATCTCTGCTTATTAACACATTTCATTTGAAACCAAGGTGCCATCTAAATGCAATCAGTTTATCAAAACATTTATCCTCATAAGCGTATTTTATTACTTCAAGTTTTCTGGAGCTATTTTACTTGAAAACGATAACAAAAAGCTTATCGCACACAGCAGTTCCTTTTTTTAGCTCTGAAGCATTCACATAAAAATTATAATTATACTCATAGTTATTACAAAAAACAAAAGCAAACCGAATGCATGTTATTTTTCTCTTCGATAACAATGACTGTGCTGAACTTAGACGTCAGTTTAGTCTTGCTTTTAGTAACTCGTCTTAAGATGAATTCAGACATCTGAATTTTCTGTAGTCAAGCTGCTTTTGTTCTTACTTAAAATAAACTTCTTATGTGAAAATAGCTGCTCACATTTATAAGTTGGGCCTAATGCGAACTTTGTAATCCAAACAAAAATTTGTTATTGTTTATTTTCGGATTATTTTGTATATATTCGTCAAGTGCTTGTTTCATATTTATATTTTATAATTTATTTTTATATATTATACTTCAACCTACATTTTCGGAGCTCAAGTGAATCTCTTGAAATTATGAAATGTGTCACTCGATAAACCGTGGGTCATACATAGGTTTCCGAATACTATTCTAAGGCCTACTTTCTTTAAAACACAGCTTAAGAACAGAAACTGAATTTTCTGCTAGCTTTAAAAATTTTCTCATACTTTTTCTTTATTAAGTCATCTCCAGTTTAATTTTTTATTTTAAATTTTTGCCAGCCAATTTGGAAAAGAAAATGATTTTAGTGTTATGAAATGGTCTCTGAATTGTGTAACACCAAATGGAACTGCATTGTGTAATACCAGACTTTTGTTTGCTGATTCAAAAATCAACACGTAAGGATATGTCAGTTTGTCATCGCATTTTTTATTATTCCATATCATGCTATAAAAACATTCTATCTCAGCTGTTCTTTCTGTCTGCTTAATCTGATGAATTTTCACAGGTGGTGAAACGTGGAAGTTACGCCAAATTGCATAGGTGAAAAGTAAAAACACAGCACACATCGTTTTTCCTTTCATCACCCACTTTCAAATAGCACTTGCACACTTTTAAAATGCTGTGTTGTGTTGTTTCATTAGATTCTAGAACTGCTGTATTAGATGTAAATTTGACATTATTTTAAACGTATTGGTATAGCTGACGTAATTGAAATGGATGATTTAAAACCAGATCCTTTATTTGATGCAACACTCGAACATGATGATTCAATGAAATATTTAATAGTATTTTTATTCCTCATCTCAGTAGGATATGTCAGTTTGTCATCGCTATGACACCAACACAGGGAAGGGTATGTTAGCTTATCATAGCATTGTTAGTTTTTTTATGTCATGAGATTTTGGGTCACTTTCCTAACTCGATTGTTCTGTCTTCTGTTAAGTGATGAACTTTTACAGATAACAGAATGGGACAGATACAATAAATTAACTTCTGACAACCATATACAGTGCTTGGGTTGTATTTCCGATTCATCCGCCCACTTTCAAGTAAATCATACCTACTTTTGAAATATTGTACATTATTTCATTAGATTTTGAAAATGTCGTGTTATTTGTGAGAGGCAAATTTTGATCACCTTTTGATTTTAAGTCCGACTTGATTCTATCATAACAACGAATAATTTTCGGTTATCAAAACGTTCAGCTATTCTAGCAATATTGCAGGTTTTCTCCTGAGTAGAACTTAGCCTCTTCGAGCTTTAGCTTGCTGTCGAAGAGCTAGGCACTTTGATTAACAAATTAACATAGATAACAAATTAAGCATTCTTCAGGTATGACAACAGTGTTATCGTACATGGAAAAAATAAGCTTATAATAATGTTAAATATGACAAAAAGGATCTGGATTCAGGTCAGAAGTTAACTAAGGAAAAGTGAGCACTGCTGACTTAAGCCTAGATCAAATTTAAATTGATCACAATATATATAAATTTCTCATTAAAACGTCTTAAATAATGCCACTTAAATACTTTATTTAATAATAGAAATTGCAGATACTAATATACAGTAACAATTTTATACATGATTTTAAAAAATATTGTGTAATTTAGTTTCCTTCCCTTTTTGCTTTTTGCTATGCACCGATCTTGGCTATCAACTTTTTTTATCGTCATTTATTGTAGTTCGTATGCCTACATCCTTTTTACTTCTTTGTACGAAGTAATAAAGGAAGTATTGTAATCACGAAATATTCTGGGTACCATATTTCAATGAAAATATCTATTTTGATTGCTTTGGAATGCAAACCCTCCGAGTGTTACGGGTTTAGCCCTCAAATTTCAAAGTTCCTCAAAATGTCATGAATAAATTGTATTTTCTTTATTATAATTAAAAAACGACTCTTTCATTTTCCTTCCTTTCCTTCCATTATACAGCCAACCTGAAATCAGGTACATAAATGCTGGCAGATATTTTCACATGCAATGTACACGAAAGCCAGCCTTCTAGACGGAATTGTGACATCTGTACGTAAAGACAAAATAAAGGACTATTTTTCCCTAAGCGAATTATAAAACTGATTGAAAATGTATTCAGAAGAGATTTTTTTCGTGGCGTCTGTACATATTATTATGAATTTTGTATTTAGTTAGATATTTTTAATAGTATTATAATTAAAAATATTTTATTTCTCCGTGCAATGCAGCACGTGATAACTTTTTAAGAGAAAGCTACGCCGGAAAAGTAAAAATAAAAGAACACGTGCATTTAACATTGAATAAAAGTTTATTTCTGTAATTGGTATTTAATTTGAATAAATGTAATTGACTACTATGTTACCTGCAACCATAATTCTACTCTTTTTTCTTCCCCGAAATTGCTAGAACTGTCTCGCGCGGCCGATTTAAAAGCCCAGAGTTAGAACATCTCAGCTCAGTTGTTTAATGCTCTGTGGTTGTTTACCTTGATCGGATTAGCTTTTTAAAGCAAACACCAGGGATTAACCATTTTTCCTCAAGCTGTTTTTGTAAAATATCTATATTTTATAGATTATTATAAATTATTTTTCGACTCACTCTTAGTACTTCTACGGGAGGAACCTGGCATGTCACAGGCTTATGCAGATGACCTTATTGTGTTATTACAGGGTTTCGATATCGGAACCCTACATAATCAAGCTCAGCAGATCTTAAATAAAGTTTCACACTGGGGTGATACAAATGGCCTTTCTTTCTCTGCTGAAAAATCTGAGGTCATAGTTTTCACGTGGAGAAGGAAATGGAAACTGGCAGATTTATATCTGGGTCACCAGATTATTAGGCGTAAGGAATGCGTTAAATACCTAGGATGTTACCTGGATAGTAAACTTACATGGATCACCCATATAAAAGAAAAGGCACAAACAGCCACAAATGTTCTAGTACTTTGTAGGCGAATCGTTGGTAAACAATGGGGCCTTAACCCAAAATCTACTCTATGGATTTATACTGCCATTGTCCGGCCAATGCTTTCTTACGGATGCGTGGTCTGGATTAATGTTATTAACAAAAGCT
Source organism: Stegodyphus dumicola (assembly GCF_044657685.1). Taxonomy (NCBI): domain Eukaryota; kingdom Metazoa; phylum Arthropoda; class Arachnida; order Araneae; family Eresidae; genus Stegodyphus; species Stegodyphus dumicola. The sequence goes on along the minus strand of NC_140768.1, from coordinate 79,487,237 downwards.
CGTATTTAAACATTTTACAAAAGGTGCAAAGACTTGCTTGCCTAAGCATTAGTGGGGCTTTAAATAGTACCCCTACTGCTGCATTAGAATTTTTACTGCAAATTCCACCCTTGAAATTATTCTTGAGCGGAGAAGCAATTAAAGCCATGTATAGATTGAATAAAAATGGCACATGGTGCCAAAGGACAGGTTTTGGTCATAAAAGCCACCTGAAAAGCCACATTGACATATGCCTGGACTTGGGCAATGAGATCCCTATAATCTATATGCCCAAAGATGCAATTACTAAAACAATAGTTCCAGATAAACTATTTTCAACTCATATACCAAAAAGGAATGAGATAGAATCTCTAATTGACCTAATTCCAACAAGCTCAATTGAATGTTACACAGATGGATCAAAATCCAACTTCACTGGAGCTGGAGCTATTATAAGGACCAAGGGATCTGAAGAAGATTTCATTAGATTTCATCTATACCTTGGTAAATTTACAACTGTTTTCCAAGCCGAGGTTCTGGCGATCAATATGGTCGCCAAGGAGCTCTTAGCTAAAAATACAGTTAATAAGTATATATATATTCTCTCTGACAGCCAATCAGCCATCCTTGCCCTGGCTAATTGTGTCAAGTTACAAAACTGTGTTTTGAACTGTACTCAAGATCTCAATTCTCTGGCTCAGGCCCATAATACCATTAGTTTAGTCTGGGTCCCAGGTCATTGTGATTTTTCTGGAAATGAACTAGCTGATAAAGTAGCTAAAGATGCTTCGCAACTCCCCATGTCTGGCCCAGAACCATTTTACCCAGTTTCATATCAAACGGTTAAAAAAGAAGTAAGAAGCTGGATAAAGAACAAACATGATGATATATGGTCTAAACTTCCAGACTGTGCTCATTCTAAATTGGTGCTCAGTACACTTAACTTTTCAGGTAAACTCATACACCTCAGTAGAACTAACTTACGCCAGGTAATTCAAATTGTTACTGGACATGCTTATCTAGCTAAGCATCTCCACAAATGTGGTCTTGTTGAACTCCTCTCTGCCCAGCTTGTGGAGAAGAAGAGGAAACATCTTTTCACTTTTTGGGACGATGTCCGGTGTTCTCTGTTCCTAGAAACAAATTCCTTGGGTTTCCCTATATTACCTTTGATCAAGCCCTTTTATACAAAGGGCTCTCTGGCATAATAGGGTTTCTGATGTATACTAAACACCTACAGGTAAGGTGAATATGGAACCACAAGAAACAAGCTTTGAGACGCCCTGTGAGTTCTTTTTTTTTTTTTTTTTTTTTTTTTGAAAAGAAACTATGCAGGGATTTCCCTCTCATAGCTGTGTTTTGGAATATAATGATATCAAATCTTTATACACTACCTGGCCATTTGGCTTGAGAATGCACCTCTGCCCTCCTTATTTATTTATTTATTTGACTCTCCATCGCACTCTTGTTTGGTCAAGAATTGCGTTTGGTGGTTTGGGAGGGATTGAATCGGTTTTCCATCCAATAGGGAAGTTTTTATGATCCAGCCGACACCTTGAACTTAGAGATGGGATCTTTTGCTGATACTATAGATTTGGTGTCAGCTTGAGATCTTATCTATTTATTATTTACCTTTTACGGGAGTTACCATTTAAATCCCTTAACTTAAATGATCAAATGGCGGAAGAGTAATGGGCAATTTTGCCTAAACTCCTTTCCTTCTTTTCATAAGAAGGAAGCGCCCTATTGTTATGTTATGTTATGTTATTATAAATTATTACTTATAGCAGTAATAATAACTTACAGTCAACTCTTAATTCACTAGGGATGACATTCATGTTTAACTCATATTTGTGGTAAATTTGAGGGCAATTAAGAAAACTCAGAAAAGAAGAATAATTTTAAAGGATTCGAAAGTAACTATGAATTTAATATGAAAAAACACTTTAATTGCAGATATTTACAAAATTTAGAAGTAGTTAGTCTTACAAACAACGATAGAGCTTAATTTCAAAACATAAAACTTAAACAGAGTTGAGTTGTAGCTGGTATTACTCAAACAACCTCCCACCTTGCAATTTGTAGGATACCTATAAATTGTAACAAAAGTTATAAATCAAGTCTATTGGGAATTTTAACACGTCGGCCAGCTCTAGTAAAAAATCTGGGACTTTGGGTGTTGAATCATCATCTTCACTGAGATCTGACTCATTAGCTGCAGGGCATAGAGGCATATTCGTACAAGCACTTCCATCCCTTCGAGAGAAAAACTGCTGAAAATTTAGTTTTGATTTTAATTCACTCACCTTATCACTTCGAAAATGACCTTCCAATGCAGAATATTTCTCACTGCGCTTAGTATCATAATGTCACTTAATGCTGTATTCCTTCGTCACAGCTACACTGTCAATGCAAATAAGCAAACTGCCTTAACCTTATGTACAACAAAAAAATAAAGATCTGACCACTTTTCTTGAAAAAATCGCACTTTTCCTTCAACTTTTCTTTTTTGCTATCACGGCTTGCCATTGTGTACTCATTCAAAGACCATAAACGCTTCTGAATTTTAGAATGTGAATGAGCTTGAGTAACCTAGCTTAAAATCAACCGTAGAAAATCTGCTTATCACCAAATCAAACAGCATGTTTACGATAACCATTCCCTTTCATATAACTGATTGCAACATTAAAAGAAATAGAATTCTGTTAATTTATTACCCCTTAACTGATTGCAACATTAAAAGAAATAAAATTCTGTTAATTTATTACCCCTCCCCTCTATAGTACCAGCATGCTCAAAGTCACCTTTTGCGAAGTATTGACATCTGTTGTAAACGTGTTAGAGATAATAATCTACCATTTTTATAGTCTTGAGATTTTGTGAGTAGTTAATTTTTTTACTTTAATTACATAAGATAAAGTGAATTTTTTGAAAAGTTTGTCATTTTCGAAAAATTTTATCTCAAATAATATCAAGAATTTAAATATCAAGAATAAGAGAAAAAATTACGACAAAAAGCTCACAAGGCAATTTTTCTTGAAATCAAAATTACTAAAATTCTTCAAGTTTTCTTCAAATTCAAATGTGGGGCCACTAAAATGACTTCAGCGGGCCACTCGTGACCCGCGGGCCATGGGTTGAAGACCCCCTAACTTAAAATACAGGTACCCTAATTTAAAGTACAGGACCCCTAATTTTAAAGTACTGATTACGTTGCGTGTTATTGTGATATTGTACGAATATCTCTGAGGAAAATTCCAGCTTTGTTATATTTCTTGTGATAAGAAAAATTTTATTAACTTTTTTGCGCATTCAATCTATTACGAAACCGTACGCACGCAACAGTACGTACGTACGTATGTATGTGTGTATTTCCCATAACTAAAAAATGAATAGCTTCAGAACGTTCAAACTTTGTATGTGAGACTGCTATAACATGTAGATGTCCACCTCTCTGTTTGGTTGCAATCGGCCGCACCAAAAGTATCAGTGAGCTAGCTCAGTTTCTTTATTCTTATATGTTTGTAAATTGTACATTTTTTGCTTTAAAAATGGTTGAATTATCCAGTGGAAGACTACGTTATTTAGAATTTGATGAATCTAAGTACCGTTGTTTTTTACAAGACGAGAAACATGCATACATTCATACAAATTTTTCATTTTTAAATTTCTTTAAATTATGATAATATTTGGTAGCAATAATTTGAAACGTGATACGCCGTTGATAGTGACTCAACGCAAAATGGCGTCTTGGCACTAATATCCCATTCGAGAGCGAATAGCGATCCTGTGGGGCTAAAATTTCTGTTTCTGTAATAGGTTTCAAGACAGTGCATCGTGATGTGCAAGATTAATATTAAAAAATCCCCCTTTCTTTCTTTAATTTTTAAAGAATTTCTAACTTTTCACAATTCAATTCGTTGTGCCTTTTGATTGCTGACTTGAGACAACTAACTCAGTTGCCTAAGTCAGAAGATTTGTATCCATCACTTTATTTTATTCAACGATGTTTTTTACAATTTTAAGAGTGTTAATTTTTGAATAAATTTACATTCGTAAAAGGTGTAGTGAACCCCTAGGCTCACAAGGCCTGGAATCCAAAATCATCTACCTAAATTCTTCCGATGGTGAAGCAAGCCAACAACGAAGTGATTTTTCTACGTTCCTAAACATCTTTTGATTTTATCTAAAATTATTCTTCTTAATTTAAAGTGATAGTTTTCATTTTTAATTACATTTTTTGATACAAAACATTTTTTCTTTTATTTTTCTTTTCTTATTTTTCTAGTCATCGGAAGCGTACTTCCTTCGATGCAACAAATAACAAATTCATATACGGAAATTTGGAAAATATGTAGGACAAATTATTTCATATCTCTTTATTTTGCCATAGCTTATTTTTTTAAAATATACTGTAGCAAAATAAAGAATATATTTAGTTGGCCTATGCCTTAAATCCATTAATTTGTTCAAATTTATTTCCAGTTTCTGCTTGAAACATAATTTTATTTTAATATAATGTTTTCTTTCTAACTGTTGAATTGTTTTCCATATCATTCTAATTAGTTTATTACACTTTCCCGTGTGTTTTTTCATGTCTTTTTTCTTTGTCTTTTTCTCTTTTTAAACTTTTCTCTACTCCAGTTCCTCTTATAATCAGGGCTTAGTTCTAAAATCAGAAATACCGGAGCTCTATCATCAAGAAGACAGGGAAAAAATAAATAAATAAAATAACTAATAAAGTAGTAAAATAGCTAATAATTAAATTTTAATTCAATAAAATGTAAAAATACAAACATAATTTAATAAATTATAAAATTAATGATAAATAGTTAAACAAAAGAAATAAAATTTCGGATCTTTTCTTATTTGGGACACCTGCTGGACATAAAATTTCATTTAAACGTTAGGAAATAGCTCAGCCAGCCTCCGTCTGTTTAAGTCCTGAACACAGTATTTCAAGAAGAGAGAGAAACAAAAATCATTATTTTTCTAACACACCAATGGAAAAAGATAAAACGATTAAAGCGTCACTAATGAAAATGGAGAGAATGCTAGAAACAATATGAGAGTTTGGAAAGAAACTTTAAGAACGAAGTGTATCTTCGAAGAAAGAGACAAGAGTTCAACGCTTTCGGACTGCGACATCCCATAGATGTAATTCCTAACTGTTAAGTAGAATGCTACTCGGGTAAAGTGACCACACATCCCGATTTTGGCGGGACAGTCCCGCTTTTTGGAGGATTGTCCCGCGTCCCGCCGATTTTTAAATATGTCCCGCTTTTTAGAAAACATCTGCTGCATTTCTTATTTTAAATGAACTTTAAAAATATATTATTTATTATTTATTAATTATTATAGTGAATATAAAAAAATAAAAAAAATACATAAAATGCATGCAGAAGCGATGTAACGAGTTAGATTTACTCGGTGGTGTTCGATCACTGTCGTTACGTCTTGTCAAAGAATATGTATTGTCAGTGGAGGACCAGCTAGCAATAGCTGAAGGGCTATTTGCTTTCCACACCATAAAACGCAATCAAAGTTTCAGATCAATTTATTGTACGTCGCAAATGATCAAAACATTGTACGACAAAAAATTTGCATGTGCAAGGACAAAAACCGAAGCAATTATTTGTAATGTTTTTTCACCATATTCGTTTTCACAATTGCAGAAAGAATTAGATAAATACACATTTATATCTATATATTATGATGCTTCCAACCACAAAGATTTAAAATTATTTTCCAGAATTGTTAGACTTTTGATCCAAAAACAGGAATTAAAATTAGAACATTAGATTTTGTTTGATTTCTGGGTGAAATTTCATAAATAATTTTTGATTCAATAAGTACTGTTTTAAGAAAGAATAATTTGAACAATAAAATTGCCTATTGTGAGGATGACACTAACGCAAATTTTGTTGGAAAAGCTAGAAAAGGCATCAATAAAGTTTTTACGAAACTTAACGAACGTTTAAACCAAAAAATTATTCGAGTAGGTTGTGTAGCACACATTCTACACAATACTATTCAAACAGCATCTGACTTACCTCCAGTGCATGTTGAAAATATTATTGCAAAAATTTATTCGTATTTTTATATATATACTGTGCGTGTTGAAAGTTTGAAGGATTTTTGTGAAAGCGCAGAAATTGAATACAGAAGAATTATTGGTTACAGCAAAACACGATGGCTAGCTCTTTTACCAGCTCAGTTCATCCACAACGAAGCTAGATTATTTCACAATGTTGTGAAAATTATTGAATAGGAGAAAATTTCAAAAACGGAAGTGTAAAATGAAATCAATAATTTAGAAACAAAATTGCAAGATAGAATTGATAACGATTACGTTTCTTTAGTTATTCATCAGTAAGTTGGAAGAACAAGGTGCCATTAAACCACCTGATTTTCTGAAAGAAGTCAGAAATTTTTATTATAACTGCTTGGAATATCTTGAAGAACGGAGAGTTCAATTCGAGGATATTAAAAAACATTGGGTAACATTAAAAAAGGAGATTTTATGGGAATATGTGGGAAAATATTTTTAATATATTAGTAACCATTTTCCAAAAAATAATATTTGCGAAATTGATCTTTTTGATGAGGTGTCGTTGGTAAAACAATACGCTGTTAGTGACGAAAAAATTAAATGTTGGTTGTCTGCAAATGTGGAAACAAACAAAAAATGGAGTTATTCCTTTTTTTAAACAGAATAATATTCATTTATTTAACAGAATTATTTATTTAAACAGAATAATATTTTGAAAATTATAGAACACGTGCTCTCCCTTCCAGGAACAAATATAGCAACAGAATGTGCTTTTTCTAGTATCAATAAAATATGGACAATTGAAAAAAAGAAGTTGAACATTAAAACTTTAAAATCTATATTAAGCCTAAAATATAATTTGACCAATTCATGTGAGAAATTTCACGACATTTTATTACATGATCCTAATCTATTGCAAAGTATTCACTCGGATAAAAAATATTACCGTGAAAGAAAATCATAATTTTTAAAATAAAATATTAAATTAATTAAAAAATATAATATTCAAATTATTGTTTTTTACAAATATTTTATGGTTACCAATAGTTAATAATAAATATATTTTGTATATTTATAGACAAGTATATGATTGTATATAATAAAATATATTTTTTTGAATTATTGGTCTGCTTTCATATCTAAATTATAATTCTCATTTCATTCTATTTGTCCCGCTTTGTCTCAATGAAAATATGGTCACTTTATACTCGGTGGAAAAATTTCCGTCGAATCTGATCCAATGACAACTTGAGAACAAACATAAGGTCTACACAAATGAAAAATTTCCTTCCCTATATTTGTTTACATAGTTCAAAAGTTTACATAGTTCAAAAGTTCAAAATTCTGCAATGGGAAATCAGCTAGCGCTGGACTTACACGACCAAGGTAATCATTTTTAGTACCCTCCCGAACGAAAAGTTTTAGCCGCTGTCTAAAATTCATTGCCCTACCTGGACAAGCCTTTGACGTGTGTAGGCAACACCTTCTAACAGTAATTTTTAGAATTTAAAATAGTGTTTAGGGTAAAAGCCTTTAGTTAGACATGGGCATTATTATTTATGTTATTTTTGAATATAACCTACAAAGTATGAATGGTGATCTTTTATCTTTGGCAAAAGAATTTATAAAAAATCTTATTTATTTTATTAGTATATTAAAATCCGAGAAATATTAATCCTACTGTTTATAAACGACAAAAATATTGAATCTTTGAATAAAATCCAACCCAAATATCTATATCAAATAGTAAAAGCAATGCTAAGTACGGCACTAGAGCAGCGTATTTTGTTTCTTTACCCTCTCCGAGTTTCGACTCAGACAACTACTCGTGACGTCACAATCCATTGTCAATATATATATATATATAGCATAGCTTGCAATTAAACTAGTTTCTTATCACATGGCCATAGCAGAAGGGGGTTGGCGTTACGACTCGTTTGGTTATACTGTTCTTCTGATGATTACAGAATCTCCATATGTTTAGGTCATAATTAGGTGATTAATTATGACCTATACATATTACGTTAAGGCCAATAATGTTAATATAAATAATAATTATTATATATAGTTTAATAATAATAAAATATGTTACATAATTATGGATATACTGCATTTAATTAGCATATTTATAATCATTACCTTACAAACATATTAAATGCTTGCTTCAATGTTTCTCTTTTTCACTTTAACTGTTTTAAACTTTAATAAAACAATTTTAAAAATGATAATAAAGGAGAAATTAATAATAGATATAAAATAATCTTAGTACTTCTAATATCTACTTCCATTTCTGACATTCACATACATATATAAGAAAATAATATTAAAATAATTTTGAAATTCGTCTTACTTCGGTTTCATAATAATATAACATAGGTATATAAATAAAGATATTTAATTAAACATGTAGAGTCATTAGGATTTTTTTTGGAAGCAGGAGATGTAAAAAAAAAAAAAGAAGAAAAGAACAATGTCCTTGCCGGGAGTCGAACCTGGACCTCTCAAATACGCTCCGAGTGTGCTACCGTTACACCACGAAGGCATGCAGAAAGGAGAGAGAAAATAACTCCCCTTTTAAAGGGCGACTACTGGAGATTAAAACCCAATCGCCAAATCCTGGTGGTGAAGAATCATCATCCACCACATTTTTTGTTCGAACGCCTCTGTAGAGACATTAGGTATTTCTGAAGCAGAAGACGTAAAAAAAGAGTAGTGCCTCCGCCGGGACTCAACCTGGACCTCTCGAATACGTGTCGAATGTGCTACCGTTACACCACGAAGGCATGCAGAAAGGAGGAAGAAAATACTTTATAAACATATAAAAGTTGTATATTTATACACCATTTATTTTGATCATAAAATTAAAGTGAAATAAAAATTAAAAAAAAAAAAAGGCAAAAAATTTTTCCGCCCTTTTATTTTGGTTTGGCAATTAAAATATTTCCCGAATTCCATTTTTCTTGGCTGTAAACTGGAAAACATATCTACATCTTTATCAGGTGATATTTTTTTGCCATAATTAATGTATGCCTTAAAACCAGAAAATTTCTGTTCTCTTCTAAAAGCACTTTCGGAAAATTCACAAGATGTTATTCGTTCGCAAGATATTATTCTACAATGTAGCTTCAAAAATATGAAAAATGCATCCATATGGGTGAAAAAAGTTTTCATTCGAAGTTTTAAAGCCTAATTGTCAGGGAGTTTTGCTTTGGAAATAGACATGAATACCGTTGCCAACGTTTGTCTCTTCATTCAGAAGCTCTGGAGATGATAAATATCTTTATATGTCACGTTTAAATAATTTACAACAAGAGAGAAGAGAAACACGTCAAAGTGTACTATACAATTAGGTAAAGCAGCGACCTTGTTTTTGGTATGGATTTTAATCAGGACTATATCGATTTTGTAGGCTAACAGGTACAGGTCCTTCTTCAGTAGGAGCAAAAACTTCTGCAAAATTCCTTTTTGGTTGACTTACTCTCGTCTTCATCACTATTTTTCGTTTCTATTGCCTTTCTTTAAATACTTTATCTAGTGTTATTACGACACATTAATTATTTAGAAAAATAGCTCAATTAGAACCCTACTCAGTATGAAGAATTTATGTGTTTTTGAAAATTTTTGGATTCTTTGGCATTTTGAAATTCTAGCTACTAGGTTCTCAAGTCTATTCTCAAGTCGCAAATTTCAAAATTATTGAAAAGTCAGAAAATTGCAAAAGTATGAAACTTAAAGATATTAATTAAATATTTTTTATTATAAATGTATTCTTCTTTTTGGCTTATACTAAACATTCTTGTAACAAAATAGATGAGAAGTCTGAGGAAGTAGGGGATCAGTTGACTTCTTTGAGTTTTCTAAAGAAAACTCCATTAAATGAGCCTAATTTTCTATTTTATTGCATTTTCACTTATTTCAAGTTTTTATTCCAAAGGGGCAATTTGCCCAGAAGGACTATTATTGCCCAAAAGAACTATTAATTTCCTTTTGGCATTTTGTGTCGATTCAACAAAACAGTTGTTTTACTTTTCAAATTGTTGCCACCAAATATTACAGCCACGTATTATATTTAAAGAAATTAAGTAATCAAGAATCTGCATAAGTGTATGTATGTTTCTCTCATTGTGATAAAACAACGGTACCTAGAGCCATCAAATTTTGAATACTGAACGTTTCCACCCGAATATGTATATTCGGGTGGAAACGTTAAATATGCTTGTTATTATTTGTCATATATATATATATATAAGTTTGTTATTGTTTCTCCAGGGTGTCCGAAAAGTCTTTCCCTGATTACATAAATTGATAACTCAGGCTAGAAGTAAGATACAAATATGAAACTTGTGTCGAATTGTTTACAAACTATCAAAGTTTTTTTTCTGTTTTAGGTTCGCAGTACGTAGGTAGTGGATGAGGTGCAGTGCCCAAGAAGCCATGTTAACCAATCAGGAGAAGGCACAGTGTGTCCTGTGGTACCATGAGACACGATCATTATTAACCACAGTTCAGACACACTTACAGACAACATTTGGAAGGAATCCACCTGATATCAAGAGCATTAAAGCCTGGTATGAGAAGTTCAAGAACACAGGATCGGTTGCTGACCTTCCGAGGTCTGGTCGACCAAAAACCTCAGCAGACAGGGTGGAAGCTGTGAGGCAGTCTTTTCTGCGAAGTCCGAAGAAATCAGTGCGCAAGGCCTCACGTGAATTACAGATACCGAAAAGCTCTCTCCATGACATTTTACACAAACGTTTATTGTTTCGTGCATACAAAGTGCAAATCGTTCAGGCCTTGTTGCCCAATGTCAGTACACGTCGATATGACTTTGCGGTCGAAATGCTATCACGTATTGAGGACGATGATGGTTATCTCAGGCGAATTGCCTTTTCCGACGAAGCGACCTTTTCTGTCAGTGGAGTAGTGAATCGCCATAATGTGCGCATTTGAAGTTCACAACCCCCTGGCGAGGTCATGGAGTGCACCAGAGGCAGTCCAAAGGTGAATGTTTGATGCGCGCTATTGCACTATGGAACTATCGGGCCATTCTTCTTCGCTGAGGCTACCATCACATCTGCAGTGTATCTGAATATGTTGCAACTGTATGCTGTTCCTCAGCTGCTTCAGTATCACTCCGATGTCTTGTTTCAGCAAGACGCTGCACCGCCTCATTGGGGTTTGGACTTCCGTGCCTATCTCTATATGACCTTTCCTGGGCGATGGATTGGTCGTGATGGGCCAACGGTTTCGCCTCCACGCTCTCCTGACATAACTCCATTAGACTTCTTTTTATAGGGTTATGTCAAGGACGAGGTCTACCGAACAGGTGTACCAGATCTTGAAACCCTGCGGCAACGGATAACCACAGTCGTTGAATCGATCCCTCTAGTGATGTTGGCTAATGTGTGGACGGAAATTGAATATCGCCTAGATGTGCTACGTGCTACCAAGGGTGCTCATGTTGAAGTTTACTGATGTGTGAAAAAAAATTTTGATAGTTTGTAAACAATTAGACACCAGTTTCATATTTGTATCTTACTTCTAGCCTGAGATGTCAATTTATGTAATCAGGGAAAGACTTTTCGGACACCCTATATATATTTATATATATATATATATATGCTTGTTATTATTTGTTTAATTGAGTGGAACAAATCACAGGAAGGTTATCTGTCTATAGGAAAGTATGCATTTATGGAGAATTTTGTAAAGGAAACTTATTTGTATTTACATTACACATAAGAATACCATGCAAATATTTATGTAGTCAGTTCGTTCAATGAGATTCTAACTTGAATCGAATTAGCACTTGTAAAGTTGCACGCTTTGAACCTGCACGCAACAAAGTGGTGACTGCTGAGAACTGGAAATAGACCAAAGTCTTGAGAAGTGTTTAAATCCCTTTTTATTCAACTTTAGAAATTACAAATGCGGGCTCTTGACGCTGACAAACTACGCCGACCCGGCGGTAAAATAAAAATAAGAAACTGAAAAGAGATAATAACAAGTGACTAACTACGAGGCTCTCTAAACGTAACTAACCTCACCGCGTTCTAAAATACCGCTGATAATTCAGCAAACTCTGAATATTACGTTGAAAGATTAACAATTTGCCGAGGCAAGCACACAGGCCGAAACGCGTGGTTCTTCAATTTCTAACTAGCCACCTCCACACTCGTGAAGCAAGAAAAGCACCCTTTCGAACTCGTTTTCTTTCTATTTAACTCAGAATACTTCCGCTGATAATTTGAATCCTTGCGCGTTCTACTAAAATTTACATACTCTGGCATTGGCAATTCCAGGGGAAAGTAAGGCTTGACAGGAAAGATAGTTTAAACTTAAAATAAATGTTAGTTAAAATAAATATAAACCCTACACACTGTTGAGCGATTTTATACATTCTGCCCACTGATGAGCTGCACTTATTTCTCCTGTTTTATACTTTCTTTTATTCCATAATTATCTAAATTGTCCCAAACACAGAAGCAAGCAAAATAAATAAATAAATATAATAAAATAAAATAAGATACTTGTCAGTGGAGGGGGAAAAAAAAGAAAAAAAAAACATCTGCGTATTTAACAACTGCTTCATTATAGCCTTTGAAATAACAAAGATTTAAATTACTGGACACTGACAAAATGAAATTCATTTTGCTGAAAACATCAAAGTTGACATTCTTTCTATATTATTCAAAAAAAAAAAAAAAAGAAAAAAAAAAGAAAAAGAAAGAAAAGTTTAATATTTTTACTACATTTATTGACTTAACTGAAGTTCGAAATTAATGCAAAAAGCTTTCACTCAGAATTATTTTACTGAGTTCCCTTCCCTCTCTTGTGCAATATTTGAATAATAATTAGCAGATCTTAAAATTAAATACCCCAGCTCATTTTTAAGTACTTAATTTTCATAAACATTGCGATTTTAGCTGCTTAAATGCTTTTTGCTTCTTTAGAATCTCCACTTTAAGAGAATTGCGATGCTAGGCTTGATAACTAGAGAGAAAGTGAGACCGGGTACGGAGAAATGTTCAAAGATGTAAAAGGACAAAAGCTTTACAAGTGTCATATAACCTTTGAAGTATTTTCTCGCCATTTGTTTGGTGGAGCAGGGTGGCTCTTTCTGATTTTACTTCTAAATCGTAGCGTTCAGTTCAATTTTGGTTAATCACAGAATTTGTTAGGAAGCTGGAAATTAATATTTTAAAAATTTAAGGCTTGTGTACTGAAAATAATTTAGCACTTTTTTCTTTTTGAATCATAGGTAGTGCTGCAAAGCCTTGGCTACGCGCCTGTATGATGATTTACATATTTTTACTTAAATGTAAAGTTACTGAACCTGTCTCATTCTGATTTCGGTCTAAATTCCCTCCCTCATAATTTGTTTCTGGCTTTCCAAAACTGATTTGGGGGGGGATGTTGTTTACTTTTTTTTTTTTGTGTGTGTGTGTGTGTGTGTGTGTGTGTGTGTTTCTTAGAATACATTTAGCTTCAACGATGTGCTTTGCACAATGAAGACTTTAAGCCATTCCTCTTTGAAAATTTTCGTCTGAAAAAAGCAATAAAAATTAGACAGAGGATTTCTGTGTAGAAAATTTAGATATGAAATAAGTTAAAAGCGATTAAATCAACTATTAAGTGAGTGAACAATTAATCATATAATACTGGTTATTAAGAATTTTGTATGCCTTTTTATTTTATTATTTATTTATTTATTTATTTATCTTTTTGGAAATACTTGGCATTTTCAGAACACAAAGTATTTCAAAGAACTTTGAAATATTAGTACAAACACATTAATAAATTAAATTTAAATAAATAATGGGATGTAATTTAAAAGACAGAAGAGATGTAAAAGATTTAGATTTAAAAATTTGCACACACAAATGATTTATCAGATTTTATTTCATAAATAACTTTGGTTTTGAAATATGGCATTTGAACCTATAAACATCTGTGGATACTGAAAACGTGATGAATATATAAGAATATTATAACTTTCAGTAAGTTTTCTTATTGAATAATAAATTCTGACAGGACTAGGGTCTAAGTTTGCATAAAAATTCCTCTATTAAACAAAAGAATTTAGGTAAGCTCTGTAGCCTTTTGTCAATACATTAAAGGTATTTTTAATTAATTACACGTCCTCGCTTGCAATTAGAACCATCATTAAATCCCTGTTTTATCTAATCCTTTCCTGAACATTATCATGCATATAGATTGACCTCGTCTTTATAACTGATGATTATTACTTGCAAATTATTCTCTTACTGGTGAACTATTAACAACGCTTTCTGTTGCTGAGTTAGGGTTAACAACCTTCGCTCTTGCTACCACCTGCTTCGGCCAAAGAATAGACGTTCTTTGCCTCGGCGGTCCTGCCGGAAATTGGCTTAAAATGCTGATACCTGGGATGATTGTGCGCAAGCGCGAACGTAGGTGGTGTGAATCAAGGAGGTGTGCATCAAGGAGGTTCTATTCTAACCTCCTTTGGTGTGAATAGCCTCTTAGCTAACCTCTTAGCTCTAGCTTGGTGTGAATAGCCTCTTAGTTATTCGCACCGTCGGTGCGATTAGCCAATGTGGTTGAAAGCACTGTGTCGATGTTTTATTGTATTGCAGGAAGTAGCTCATTTGGAGTTTATTTTTGCTGATTGTATGCAAATAATTTCATATGTGTTTTGTGTGTTTAACCTGGAATTTCAAGGAAAACCATGCAATTAGAAGTGTATAAAAAGTATACTGAATTAATTTATATCGCATAATATTTAATGAATCTAGGAAAACATTTTATCTTTTCAAGCAAAACATAAGCATTTAAAAATAAAATATCAATTTTAAGAATAATTGATGTTGTGTTTTAACCAGTTTTGCTTCTGTCATGCAGTTTACACTAATAACTTTATATCTGAGTCAAAAATTCAAGAGCAAATTGTATAAAGCCTGTTAATTAGTTAAATTATATGAACTTCATCAACTTCAAATATCTCTATATGAAAACACTAAGTCCGAACAGTAAATTTATTGGGGGAGGGGCCCAGGAAAATTTTTTGCATAGGGGCCCAAGAGTTCTAGGTACGCCAACGCTGGTTGATTCCCTCTTGCTCACACTTATTCTCATTTTCATACTGTTTTATTGTAAAATTCTAATCTTCACACTTTGTTCAAAAAATTCTCACCAAATTTGTTATCTCAAGAACTATTTATTACTCGGAAATAACTATCTATATCTCTTTAGTTATTTATGACTCTACAATAATTAAATAATTCCTTTACTCATACTCTCAAATGATGAAAACGAAAGTTACACATCATAGTATGTTGCCATTCTCTGACACATAAACTTTTACAAAACATAGATAATAATAATATGAATACATAATGAATAAAAAAAACCTATAAAGAAAACGATTACATCTGCTTGAAGCAGATGCTTGAAGCAGATGTAATCGTTTCAGTAATCTGCTTGAAGAAAATATAAACAAAAATATTAGAGTCAAGATATTGTTCACACTTATTCTGTTTACATACTATTCTGCTTTTTATTCCTCGCCACTTATGCTGGAAGACTTTGTCATTGTCTGCTTCATCTTGAAAACTTAAAACTGTTGTCATTAATTAGGAACCTTTTTTCTCCTTTGCAATATCACTTTTCATTTTATATTTCTACCTAAATACAAAAAGATTTTGTGGGTGCAAAACTGTAATTTGTCTGTCTGACTTGCCGATTCTTCCGATGAATAATATTCCGTTTTGCCCCGTGAATGTTTGTTTACTGTTTGCGAGAAATTTATTGCATGTTTCAAAGGAAATAAACTACGGGAAGGAATAATTATTTCTGTCTCTTAGACCATATGATACTCACAACTTCGCATCTACCATCTTTGAAATATGTGAAAAGTTTGATATGCATATCAAATATTTATCAGGTATGTGTGTTGTCACGCGGTTTTTATGGGAATAATATTCGTTCAAAGAACATGCCTAAAGTAAAACCTAACACTGCTGCTTTAAGGGAAGTGAGAATGAAAGAAAAGACTTCTGCACAAAGTAAAAATTTTGGCCCGCCAAGTGAAATATATTTATGTGTATTGGGTAATGGCTCAATATCGTCGCCACGAGCACTTTATATGTTTACAGATCATGGAAGGTATGTTGAATCTGAATTTATACATTTTCGATTGTGATGACAGGCTTATAAAAATTTTAAAAGTGCTTCCAATGTATTTTACATGAGGGCAAATTGTTTTAAATCTTAAAAGTCTTTTATTTCTGTATGTAATAAAAACAGTTACAATGAATCATTTCATGTATCATTTAAACCTTCATAAATGCACTAATTTCAGAGACGTCTGTGAAATTTAGTAAAGGATATATTAACACTAAATATTAAAAAAATTATATTAATATATCGGAGTTGCTATTATTTGTGTTGTAAAATCCTAGTATAGTATACGGCAGGGGTGGCCAAAGGGCGGTTCGCGAGCCACAGCTCGGCTCTCGCAGGCAGTTTGTGCGGCTCAGTGTGCAAAAGGAAGTAATTAATTAGTTTAGACTCATTTTACAAAGTTATCAGGGATTTCAGCTGATCTTTAGAATATGGTAACTGGTAGTTTGGCGACATTGTGGAGGCGATAAAGGTTACTACCTGGGACTTTGGTAATAATGTGAGCAGTACTCAGTTCCGATTACGCATTATTTTGTGTGAGGGAAATGAGAGATCATGGGATATGTCATGTGATATTAATGGACGAATTACGGTTCTTTAATTGGAAAAGGGGGGAATTTGGAAAAATATCTGTGGCTGTATATTATTTTGTATTAAGCTTCATTGTGTGTTGTGTGAAGTAGGGTTGAATAATTTTGGGATTGTATGGCGCTGTCTAAAGTGAATTCTCGATTTTTAATGCGTCATTCCGAGGCATTATGATAAAGAGAATTTTGCTTTTTATTTAGCGGAGGAAGTGTGGAGGAAAAATTCGCAGAAAAAATCGTTCAATAATTTTATTGAATCCATAATAAAAGTGTATCCACCATGTAAGCAAGATTCTGAAGAAGATTAGGTAAGTTAGTATTTTTAATTATTTGAGGATATTATTTTTATGCATTGTTCTAAATGTGAGGTGGAAGTAAAGTAATTTGGTATTATTGGGAAAATTGTTATTAGCAATGATTTAGTTTAAAGTAATTAGGATTGTAAGCTAATTTTTATTAATTTAATGTATGTGCTTATTTATATTTTAAGTAGTGTTTTTTAATTTAATTATATTTTAATTTGATGATCGAGATTTTGAGAGTTATATGTTTGTAGTATTTTGGAATACGTTTGAGTAGAAGCAAATGTGCATGGAAAGAATTTAAGTATTTGGAACCATTTTTAATGTTTGCGTTAGAAATTGGTAGGTGAGGTTTATAATAGATAATTTAGAGGGAAAAGTGGTTGATCTTTACATTATGGTAACTTCGCGATTTTTTGGCGAAAATTTGGCAACCAACTCTCCTACAGCAACCCTCTATTTTTTTTTCCCCGCCGCCATTTTGTCTTCACGAAGTAAAGACATTTCTTTTCTTTTTATCTACTGAACACTTCTTCCAACAATCTACTAGCTAGAAATTTTATCAAACAAAACTGCTTAATCATGACAAATATTCACTGCAAAATTGGGAAAAAGTGCACAATACCATACTCCTTACGTGTTTTTCAAAATAACACATACACATAAACCATGTACACGCCGACTTATTTTTACTTAAAAAAACATCCCAGAATTGCACAAAAATGGCATTGCGCCACACTCTTCACTATATCCATGTACACTGCTTTTTTCTCATAAATTAGAAAAATTTCACGAAAATACATGACAATTTTCTCAATCTTTAAACCCGGTAAAAAGAACATATATGAAATTACCTGATCGCGAAAAAGTATTTACCCTTTCCAAATATGAACATTTCCACATGGTTTTTGTTGGTAAACATTTTTTAAGTTTTTTAAGTTGCAAGTTTGGTAAACGTGCATAGAAATAATTTAAATATTTAAGACTAAGTATTTGTAACCATTTTTAATGTTTTGTTATAGATTCGTTGATGATGTTTATAATATATAATTTAGAGGTAAAAGTTTTTGGATATTTTATTTATTTTATACGTGCAAATGTTCGTCTTTGGAAAGGGTATACACTTTTTCGCGATCAGGTAATTTCATATGCCCTTTTTGGTTGATCTTTTTATTATGGTAACTTGGCAATTTTTTGGTGACCAACTCTGCTACAGCAACCCTCTATTTTTTTTTTTTGTCGCCGCCATTTTGTCTTCACGAAGTAAAGACATGTTTCTTTTCTTTTTATTTACTGAACACTTTTTCCAACAATCTACTAGCCAAATTACACTTATACTAGAAATTTTATCTAACAAAACTGCTTAATCATGACAAATATTCACTGCAAAATTGTGAAAAAGTGCACAATCGGAAACTCTTTGCGCGTTTTTTACAATAACACATACGCATAAACCATGTACACGTTGACTTATTTTTACTTAACCCACCGGGCAGCTCGCATTCAAATCTATATACGTCTCGAAAACTGCAGTAAAAATTAACCATGTTTACAACTTTTTTTTCATTTAGAGTGAATCAAAATTGTCTTGAAAACGGCCTTTGTTAGATTTTCTTCCCCCCTCCTTATAGGGCGATCAACAAGTCTTTTCACTTAAGTCATGGTTTCCTACTGTCCTTTGATTACCGCCTAGAGGCGATTAAGCAGATGGGCTGCTTTTGCCCTTACGGAGGAAGGAACACGTTTTGTGTCCATGCTTTGGTTAGACGACAAAAGATATTTTTTTCTGGAAATCCAAAACAGAAAAGGAAGTTTTGTATTGCCTTGTTACTAATTTTGAGCACTTTTCTAATCTTAATTGCTTATCAGAGCCGTGCCAAGATATTTTTTCACCTGAGGCAGAAAGGTCAATGCGCGTCCATATAAATATAAAAATAGCTACACTTGTATTAAGCAAAAGTAATTGTATTAAATCAAAATGTCATAACTCTTATAGCATAATTATACCATAATTCTTAAAGTATTTTTTAATCATAGTTTTATAAATTCAGAGAAATAATGTAGCCAATTATTTATAATTTTCAAATGAAAACGTTAAAAAATTCGTTTTTGATAAATAAGAAATAACACTGAAATGCATATTGCATTAATTTCCAGGTTTTCTTGCAATTTTTTGGTTTGTTTTATTGATTTAAGTTTGACAAAGCCTATTTCCCCTAATAATTAAAGTAATTTTCGAATTCGTATAGCCAATTTGGCGCCTCTTCTAGTGATTCACATGAGCCCCGCTTTGTTCCTTTTTAAGTATAAATATTATTGATTTTTATTGTGTTTCGGTATTTTAATGTACGTTTATAGAATGTTAATTTGTTTTTATATGCATATTTCAGTAATATCATCTTATGACTAGTGAGACAGTGTAGTTTAACTAATTTTCTGCTTTTGATTCATGTTATCGAGCTTTAACGCTAAGAAAAAATTTATAAGAGGCTTAAAATACCTAATTCCTATTGAAAGCTACATGTAATTGATAATTAAATTACTATTAAAATAACAAACACATGCTCAGTGTCAGTCATTTCAACATAATGTTTGTAATTCATTTTACCACAAATTTATTTCGTTTATCTTGTTTCATATTTATAAAAAGGGAGTTTATCGCATTTATTGGTTGATAGAAGTTATGAAATATTGAATATTTTGAAACAAATTTCAGTCATAATAACCTTATTAAAATTTTTCTACATATAGACAAGATGTCACAGATACCTTTCAGTTTCCGAACTAAATTACATGGTACTGAAATTCGGTGCATTTTCATATGATTATTTTTGACAGAAAGAGTTACCTTACATAAATGACAAAAGAACATTGTTTTAATTCTTAATTAAATATAGCACTTGTATTAAATTGCTAAAATTCATTGTTAGGAAAATCTCGCTCTAAAAAATTAAGACACTTTTACCTATCAAAGTGGAATTTTTGTGGTTTTCTCTGTGCATAATGTGGGCGCGAGTAAGTTTTTCTTAGAATGTCCTCCATGGAGGCATTCCTCCCTTTAGGCAGATAGCTCTCGTGTGCTTTGAAGGAAAAATAAAGCAAACCAAAACAAAAGCTTCAAAATTGGTTTTTAACATTTTTTTGGGGTTCAAATACGCAAATTACTTAGAGATCTCAATTCACATTATCAAATGTTATTATTTAAATAAATAAAAGCAAGCTGAGGATTTCCATTTAAATTGTTTGTTTTAAAATAAAATATAAGAACAGTAAGTTTTGAATAAATCTTGTCAACATCAAGCAGCGACAGAAACATGCCAATGTAAAATTTAATATCAGGCCAAAAAGAAATGCTTTGACGTAGATTTTGGATAAAACTTAATCAAATTCGCAGGTAGTCAGAGACAGGCCTTTCTTCAGTAGAGAGAAAAAAATGTTTCTGAAGTATTTGTGTATTTATTACATAAATGTTTTAATTCTTCCATAGCACTGCTAATCGATAAAATTTATTTGATGAAAAGTAGGAAGTTTGCTTTTAAAATTCCGATTTTTCAACCTTTTTCAGTGACATATCTGGCATCGAAAAACACGTCTGGCCAGGAGGCAGATTAATGGCTGAAAAATTCTTAGAATTTAAAGAGGCATCGAACAAGAAAATTTAGGGATGGCGAAATTCTAAGAATTTGGCACTTGACAACAGCAAAAGATTTAGAATGTAGAGAGCTACAAAATTTAGGCAGGGCAAAATATTTTAAATTTATAGAACATCGGTCAGTAGAATTAAGATCCCACAGCGATTGCACTGAGAAACAAATCGACCTGCTTCTCGATTATGCGGATGGACGCAGATTAACTTCCGAAAGCTCAGTGAAGCAAGAGCTATACATAATGCAGCTATTTACGATTTCTGCTATAATAAACTGAAATTTAATATAATAATTTAACACTATATATCAGTTTACGAAAACATGATGATACTTTTGTGAAATTTTCTTTAATTCCCCAGTACACTAAAAAAAAAAAGTACAATAGATTATATAATGATATTACTAACAAAATGATGCTGATGACGCATTTAATTTTTAATCTTTTTATTAACCTAAATAAATATGTCATTGAGTTTTCCATAACTTATAGTTTTGCAAATTAAAAATGTTCAATAATATAATATGTGATTAGGGTATTATTGGTATGGTAATACTCAAGGCAAAGCACAGGAGGGTTATCTGCCTAAATGGAGGGATGCCTTCGTGGAGGACTTTCTAAGGGAAACTGGCTCGTATACGCGTCACACATGGGGAAAACGACCATGCAGCCAGCCCGTTCGCGGGATTCGAACCTCGGAACAAACTACCAGTGTTCAGCGTCTTTACCGCTCGGCCGCTGGTGGGTAATATGTAATTATGAAAGCTGTGTAAAAGAAGAAAAATTCTTGCACATTCGTCAGGCAGCATACGATGGGCACCTGCTTGAGGAAAAGGATGCGTTTGTAGATGACTTTTTCAGGGAAACTTTTTTGGTATATTCAACTTAAAATTCACCAAAATACCAAGCAACGAACGCATTCGCCGGAATTCAAACTTGGGCAAAACTACCAGTGTTCAGTTGCAAAAGAGAGTTAACAACATAAACAGGCAACATGTCTGAAATTAGTATTTATTGCATCCAACAGTGATATGATTTTCTGATATAATTTAATGGAATATCACTGTAAAAGAACGGGAATCTTTTTTTTTTTTTTTTTTTCCTTTTGTAAGGAGATTTTTTTCCGCTTTGTTTTCAACATTTGGTTGAAATGCAAATTAAATAAATATTTACAAATGCAGAATATTGGATAGTTATTGATGATTTCGAGATTCAGTTTCTGAAATCCATTTCATGTGTCATTTCCTTAAAAAGGTGATACTGAAACCAACTTTCGAGGAGTAAAATGATTACTAGAAAAGAGTTTCCGATTTCTTTCATTCTTTTATTCCCATTATAAATTTATCCCATAGTTCTTAGAACATTCTTCTATCCGTAAGTGATGATTTGCTTTCCGAGAAAATTTTCTGAAAGGAATAAATTACTTAGTCTTCAAACCATGGGAAAATCTTGCCATCGCCGGTACTTAATTCCCTTCATTTACTGAGATAACCTGCTTTGTTATAAGTATGGTAGTTGTTTTCTGATTTTTACTGAATTTGCATGCTCAAAGCTATCTAAATAAAGAAACGCTATTGTGAATATCAGGGTATGAGTACATATATGAAAGGGTTATATATTTTTCAGGATTTCCCCTAGGGCAGAAAGAGGAAAAAGCTTGCATACATCGCCATTCCCGGAAACTAGACAGTACCGAAAACATTACTAGACAGTCCGGTTTACCAAACAATAGAGTTTATCTGATTCCTAGTTGTAAAAGCTGACAGTTATAAATTGTTATGTTCATGGCGACCTTCAGAAGGCATCAAATTACTTCAAAAGTTCCGCTGCTATAAATTTTCAGACTGCAATTTTGTTCCTTTAAATTTTCGAAAATACCTATTTTTTAAGTATTTTTCGGTACTTATATTAATATTGATACAAATAATATAGAAAGCACCAAACGTAGCTATGATGTATTTCAATTTGTCCTTAGTATTTTCTCACATGTAGTATTAACACTTTGTCTACACGTTTCTAATGTTTCACCATCGTAAGCCTTCTCTTTCCGAATGTATTCAGTTCCTTTTTGCTTTCGTTTTCTGCTTCTTTTTTTTTTTAAATTTTATTTATTTATTTATTTAATGTTACCATATCCTGAGTTTTACTCTAGCTGCTAGGTAGCATTCATTATATTCATATAGCTACTAGCTAGCATTCATTATAGTACAAAAACTAATATAGCTTGTCAATATCAACACATTTTTATCTTCAATAAAATCCACTAATTCGATTGATGCTGTAAAAATTACAATTTAATACTTTAGCCAATTATTCTGATTATAGTGATTTAAATTCGATTTTAGGCAACATATGCATTCTTTCAGAAAATGTGATATATTGAGCACCGCTGTTACAAGTAAATACTGTACATTCAACCATTTCATAATATGTAAATGTAGCATAACTTCTTTTCGAGTGCTTCCACTGAGACTCTTCTTCAAGTAAACCTTAATGGAACTTTATTTCATGAAAATTTAGAAGTATTATAAAAGCCTCAGAATTATTTCCATTGCAAACATTTATGAATTATGCAGAAAAATATATAAGAAAAACATCAATGAGAAACTATTATCGAATATACATTTCATGACAGTAGTAAAACATTTTTTCAGTACCGACGGTATTAAAAAGCTCAATATTGTGATAAGCTAAATAAAATAAAATGGTATTAAAAGTTTAATATTGTGATAAGTAAAAGTATACTAATTTATAACACTCATTTTATATTTTTGCCATTAGAACTATAATGTAATTCTAACCGTTAAAGTAGCATTGTATTTGTATTAACTAGAATTATAATTGTAATTTCAATTAAATTTATCAGTACTCGTTGTTTCCTGCACCTTGAGGGAGACGCATTATTTTTTTTTTCTATTATATAAAATACTGTCCTCAGAAAAAAATGTCTCTAGACATGATTCTGTCTCCAAAATTAATGGATGAGGTGAACAGAAATAATCTTGGAACAGCCTTTGGGCAAGTGCTGCGAGTATGCGAAATGTAAGACTGTAATTAAACTTTGATCATCCTGGAGACTACATTTTCTTAGAATACAGCCATTCGACAAATTATAAGACCTTCCATTTATCTTTAAAGTTTAAGCTATCTGTTATTGACTGAGAAAAGCTGGTAATTCATTGTAGTTACTTTGTAGTTAAAACTACAACTAATGCAGTTATAATTGTAATTGTGCCGCCCAGGTGGTATAGTGGTTAGGGAAGCCTGACTGTGATACCGAGGGGCCTGGGTTCGAATCCCGGAGAAGGCATGGCTTTAACTGTTCGTCCTTTCATAGGAGGCGATGGTGACCCACATATTAGATGCCTCTATAATAAAGTGACTGCAACTTCTGGCCTTGTATAGACTAATGGACTGTGTTGCACTGTAACTGTTCCCAATCTGCCATTGGGGAAATAATAATAATAATAATAATTGTAATACAATGATTGTTCGAATTACAATATAACTTCAAAAGCCATTAGATTTTTTGCTCAGCAGAGTAATAAGTCGTCTTTTGAATACTACTAGTTCAAATCGGATGCCCATTTTGGCAAACAATCTAAATGTTTAGATAGCTCCGTGGATTTCCTTATGTGTAACATGAATACAAATCATTTTATTTTAGAAAGTTCTCTATGAGTACATCATTCTTCTTAAACGTTTCGTTGCATTCAATTAAATAAATGTCTTTTCCTGCTTTTATTAACAGGTAATGTGAACATGAGCCAGTTTCCCTTAGAAAGTCCTCCACAGAAGCATCTTTGCAGTCTTTACCATAATCCAAATAATATGACAATCACAGGTGCATAAGAAAATTGTACTTTTATTTGTTCTTACGTGAAACAATGATGGAAAATAGTTCATGCAAGTACTTTCACTTGTAACTGAATAATGCATTTTAACTATTTATGGAAAATGTGTGTTATGTTGACTAAAAGACCAATTCGTATTTTTTTTTTTTTTTCCAATGGCAGGTAGTAGGCGTTTATAGACATTGATCACTACTAAGGACGGTCATGTTATTAAGGAGGGAACTAATATGTGGGCCACCGTTGTCACCTATGAAGAGGACGAACAAATTACATTCATGCCCTATCCGGGATTCGAACCCAGGCTCTTCAGGACGGCAACCAGTCATGAACCGCTTTACTATCTGGGCGGTAATTCATAATAAATGGATTTAGTAAAATGTCTAATACTCACAGCAATTAAGCATACTGATTGCTGATCAGAATCCTTTTTTACCAGCTAAAGTAATAGGTTGGATAAAATTATGAGACTTAGTTTAGTCCTTGATGATCTCCTTTCTGAAAAGAAAAGGATAAATGTAATTTTTATGATTTATTTCTTGTGTAATGTAAACAACACAAGCGTCCCGTAACAAATCCTTTGCGAAAACATCCCTTTGCACTGCCATAAACTCTTTGCTTGCTTTCCCTTAATCGTGTAATTTAAGTTCACATGTATATCGAAGATCATATACATACATATTTGCTTACTAACGTTATGTGCGTTTCAGTCTATATAAAATATTTCTTTTAAATAAACTCCTATTTACGCTGGTACCACAAACTACAATATATGTAAGATGATTCAGAAGACATGACAGAAAATATTAATATTTTTCTTATAGGTGATTATCCCATTGTATTATTTAAAAACTCATTATCCAAAATGCAGAAACATTTCGAATATAATATTATTGACTGTAATTTTCAAATACTATCACGCTTTCCTTAGCCTATGTCACTGAAATTATAAGGGGCAGTTGTTTTTCTGATTATATAGTTACAATCATCTGCTGCGCAATTTTAATTAAGAGGTCATTACAATTGCATTGTAATTTTTATTAGATTATATAATTACAGTTCTACTGTTTATTCAATTAGATATCACAATTAAAATGCAATTATAATTAAAATGCATTTGAGTAAATTGTATATGTAATTAAAAATTGTTACATTATAATTACAAGATAATTGCATAATGTTATTCCAATTACTGCGTGTTTTCAATTGCATTCTGCAATTACATTTGCAATTAAGATCTTGATTTTCCTGGGCAACGTAACTGCTTTTATCAGAAACAATTGCTATCCTAATTACATTATTATAATTACTTACTGGAGTTTACTGTAATTTAAATGAAATTTCGTAAACTGTAATTGTAATTAAAAAAAAACAGCTACTTTTCAACTATAACTACTTAGTAATTGCATAATTTTATTACAATTGCATACTACACTTAGAATTACAATTATGATCATAATTTCACTATGTTAAGTAATTCTAATTATAAGAGACAATTACTTTCCTAATTACGTAGTTATAATTACCTACTGCAATTGCAGTTAAAATTACGTTGTAATTAGCTAATATTACCGTAGTTGTGATTAGATGCAATAAAATTTGTAATTGTCATTAGATTATATAATTATAATGTTTGTGATTATCATTGCATTGTAATTGTAAGACTTCAGAATTAAAATGCAATTACATACATTATTGTTGCATTTAAAAAGTACTTACTTTCTAATTGTAATTGCGAAGCTAATTACAATTGCAATATAATTGAAATCACATATTTCAAAATATTGTTGCAGTTTCTTGCAATTTTAATTTTAATTCCAATTACATTTTGCCAAACTGCATCTAAAATTTGGAGAATAATTAGGCTGGAAAATGAAAATTCTCTTTACGATCATAAACATTTAAGTTTACTATAGCTTGTATAAGCACAGAACAGCTGTACGTTTTGAACGAGCTATTTATTCCGAGCTGTTATTCAAAACCTAACGATAAAACCCATTTGCCCCTAGCGAATAGATAGTTTCCTCTCCTCAATTACCTCCTGCAGAGAAAAATTATCACCTGTCAGTTTACATTAAGGGCAGAGAGGGGAGGGCACTCTGAGACAGGCCGTATATATGCTGCTTTGCCGTTTCGTGCCAAAATTTAAGTTTACGTATATATGCTGCCTTGCCGCCATGATGACCAAAATATTTGGACGCATATATGCTGCCTTGCCGCTATGAGAGCCATTATTTTCGAACGCATATATACGGCCTTGCCGCCTGGAGGGTTAAAAAAACATCCCAGAATTGCACAAAAATGGCATTGTGCACACTCTTCACTATATCCATGTACACTGCTTTTATCTCATAAATTAGAAAAATTTCACGAAAATGCATGACAATTTTCTGAATCTTTAAACCCAGTAAAAAGAACATATATGAAATTACCTTATCGTGAAAAAGTATATACCCTTTCCAAATATGAACATTTCCACGTATAAAATAAATAAAATATCTAAAATCTTTTACCTCTAAGTTATCTATTATATTATAAACGTCACCAACGAATTCATACCGCAAACATTACAAATACTAAGTGTCAAATATTTAAATTATTTCCATGCACGTTTACTTCAACTAAAACGTATACCAAATTCCTACAAACATAAAATTTACAAAATAACTATCATTTAATTAAAATATCACTAAACCATGTACACGTCGACTTATTTTTACTTAAAAAAACATCCCAGAATTGCACAAAAATGGCATTGCTCACACTCTTCACTATATCCATGTACACTGCTTTTTTCTCATAAATTAGAAAAATTTCACGAAAATGCATGACAGTTTTCTGAATCTTTAAACCCGGTAAAAAGAACATATATGAAATTACCTTATTGCGAAAAAGTATATACCCTTTCCAAATATGAACATTTCCACGTATAAAATAAATAAAATATCCAAAAACTTTTACCTCTAAATTATCTATTGTATTATAAACGTCACCAACGAATTCATACCGCAAACATTACAAATACTTAGTGTCAAATATTTAAATTATTTCCATTCACGTTTACTTCAACTAAAACGTATACCAAATTCTACAAACATAAAATTCACAAAATAACTATCATTTATTTAAAATATCACTAAACCATGTACATGTCGACTTATTTTTACTTAAAAAAACATCCCAGAATTCACAAAAATGGCATTGCGCACACTCTTCACTATATCCATGTACACTGCTTTTTTCTCATAAATTAGAAAAATTTCACGAAAATGCATGAAAATACTCAACGTATACTACTCAAACATATTCCAAAATACTACAAACATATAACTCACAAAATCACGATAATTAAATTAAAATATGATTAAATTAAAAAACACTACTTAAACTATAAATAAGCACATACATTAAATTAATAAAAATTAGATTACAATCCTAATTACTTTAAACTAAATCATTGCTAATAACAATTTTCAAATAATACCATATTAATTTATTTACTCCTTAAATTTAGAACAATGTATAAAAATAATATCCTCAAATGATTAAAAATACTAACTTACCTAATCTTCTTCAGAATCTTCATTACGTCGCTGCAGTACTACTGCTAATTTCTAAATCCAGTAGTCAACTGGAAGTCTATTCACCAAGTAATAAGAAATTAATAAAATTTCACCTATACTCAAACTACTTTCAGCAAACCACGTACCCTTCCTTACACTCCTTTTCACAAAATGTCCATTTTCACCATATTTCTTGCACGGCCATTTAAACTTCTAATATCCTTCCTTTCACACAATCTCAACTTATTATTATTATTATCAGATAAACGCATTAAAAATTTAGAATTCACTTTACATAGCGCCATGCTATCCGAAAATTAATCAACACTATTTCACACAACACACAATGGAGCTTTTCCAAATTAACCCCCTTTTCCGATTAAAGAACTGTAGTTCATCCATAATGTCACGTTTCACACAACACAGAATATAGCTAAATACGAAATTTCCAGATTTCCCCCCTTTTCCTATTAAACAACTGTAATTCGTCCATTAATGTCTCATGATCTCTCATTTCCCTCACACAAAATAATGTGTAATCGGAACTGAGTGCTTCTCACATTATTATCAAAGTCCTAGGTAGTAACCTTTATTGCCTCCAAAATGTCGCCAAACTACCAGTTACCATATTCCAAAGATCAGCCTCCTTTTTACCGAATTTAAAGATTCACAAAGTTTTCATGCATTTTCATTCAATTTTTCTAATTTATGAGAAAAAAGCAGTGTACATGGATATAGTGAAGAGTGTGCGCAATGCCATTTTTGTGCAATTCTGGGATGTTTTTTTAAGTAAAAATAAGTCGACGTGTACATGGTTTAATTATATTTTAATTAAATTATAGTTATTTTGTGAATTATATCTTTGTAGCAATTTGGTATACGTTTGAGTGGAAGTAAACGTGCATGGAAATAATTTAAGTATTTGACACTAAGTATGTAACCATTTTTAATGTTTTATTATGCATTCGTTGGTGACGTTTATAATAGATAATTTAGAGGTAAAAGTTTTTGGATATTTTATTTATATTATACGTGGAAATGTTCATCCTTGGATAGGGTATATAATTTTTCGCGATCAGGTAATTTCATATATGTGCTTTTTACCAAGTTTAAAGATTCACAAAATTTTCCTGCATTTTCGTGCAAATTTTTGTAATTTATGAGAAAATAGCAGTTTAAATGGATAAAGTCAAGAGTGTGCGCAATGCCATTTTTGTGCAATTCTGGGATGTTTTTTTAAGTAAAAATAAGTCGACGTGTACATGGTTACTGTGTATGTGCGATTTTGAAAAACGTGGCAAGGAGTTTGCGATTCTGCACTTTTTCCCAATTTTGCAGTTAATATTTGTCATGATTAAGCAGTTTTGTTCCATAAAATTTCTAGCATAAGTGTAATTCGGCTAGCAGATTGTTGGAAAACATGTTGAGTAAATAAAAAGAAAAGAAACATGTCTTTACTTCGTGAAGACAAAATAGCGGCGAAAAAAGAAACAGAGGGTTGCTGTAGCAGAGTTGGTCGCCCAATTTTCACCAAAAAATCGCCAAGTTACCATAATTCAAAGATCAACCGAAATTTTTTAAAATTATGTACTTAATATTTAAATATATGGGAGTCTGGCCATGACAAACAGGAATTAATTTCTAAATAAATTAATTGTATTTTATTTCTAATAAGAATATATATATATATATATTAATTTATGGAAATCACTTGTTTAATCGGCTAATCTTTGGAATATGGTAACAGGTATTTGGCGACATTTTGGTAAAGCGATAAAGGTTATTAGCTAGGACTTTAGCAGTGTACATGGATAAAGTCAAGAGTGTGCGCAATGCCAATTTTGTGCAATTCTAGGATTTTTTTTTAAGTGAAAATAGGTCGACGTGTACGTGGATGATACTGTGTATGTGCAATTCTTAAAAACGCGGCAAGCAGTTTGCAGTTCTGCACTTTCTCCCAATTTCGCACCTAATCTTTGTCATGATTAAGCATTTTTGTTCCATAAAAGTTCTAGTATAAGCGTAATTCGGCTAGCAGATTGTTCGAAAAAATGTTGAGTAAAAAAAAAAATTTTACTTTGTGAAAACAAAATGGCATCCAAAACAAAACTAGCAGGTTGCTGTAGCAGGGTTGGTCTCCAAATTTTCGCCAAAAGATCGCCAAGTTACCATAATCCAAAGATTAACCGTTTAATTTAACCAAATGCTTTTTTTTCTAATTATGTTCATGTATAAATACGATTAGGATTATTTAGAATATCAAAAGCACTCCCGGGCTATTTGCTTAATTAGAGAGAAGTTTGTTAGCCATGGCTTGACTCCTAGACGAACTACCAGTGTGCAACAATTTTACCCTTCAGCCGCTGAAAGATGCCCTATATCATAAAAATAGTTTTTTAACCCCTCATAATCAAATTTATATCCAAATATAGTTATTAAAAGTGCAACAAAATGATAATCAGACTTTGAAATGCTAATAAGTTAGTATAAAATATTAAACGTTATTCTGCAGATTCAGAAGTCAAACAACAAAAATAAGCGTTATATTTACAAAATTTTCACAGGACTAGTTTTGATGGTTTTACTGAACCACCATCCTCAGCTGCAAAACCGCAAATGTGTCTGAATTAGTATTTATTCGGCATGTTATTGTGTCTTAATTATTCTGCTGGTTTTCTACGTCAAGCATATTTCACTGATTTCTTTATATAGAGGATTCCTCCTGAGGATATGGCGATTTTTGGCGATTCAAGATGGCGGAGAAATTGCACCAGGTGCAGCTTATCTGAGTTTTCCCATAAAATGTTTTTTGAAGTATCTCCTTTCATTCTTGTGTTAATTCTTTAAATTTGACTGTGGAAAAATTCCTTTTAACTTCTCACCACTTGCATTCTGACCATACATTCTATGATGAACATTGCTCGTATAGCTGCCTTCTATCACCACATAAAGTTTGCCCAATTGTTCAGATTCACCCTGTGTACATTTATATGAATAAGTGTACATATTGTTTTGGGCATACAGGTTCATAATAGAGTGAATGCACAGGTCGATAAAAAGTTAATAAAATCTATTCTTATCACAAGTAATAAAACAGAATGCTGAAATATTTCACAATGGTTATATTTTAAACTACTAAAATGTTAAAAGAACACAATTCAAATGCAGAGAAAGCTAATCCGATCTCACCACGAATTCGCTACATTCGACAACAACAAATAACTAAACAAAACTAAATTGAGATGTTTCCTCCAGCTTTTACAGGGTTCGTAGTGGTCCTTACAAGTGCTTATAAGTCCTTATATTTAAAAATAAAATATAAAATCCCGGAACTTTTCCGTTTTGCCAGCTTTTCCGTTTACCAATCTAATATAATCAATAATAGTATGACAGAGATATTGCGCGGAGCACGACATGTCCTGCGCAACAATAAATATGCCATATGGGCGCATGACGGTGAAAACCGGACAAAGGGTGCGGTTTCCTTTATTTAGTTATTTATTCTCCGAATACCAGCAGCTGTTGATTCCGATTGCATAATATCACGTGCGGAAGAATTAAGGTCCACATATTGCGTAATAATGTTTGCGATATTTCGCAGAGATAAAAGAGTTTTACTGTGCTTGGTAAGCAGATTATTTTTCAGTTCCATTGGGGTACTTTTTATATGATGCACATACCGAAATGTCAAAAGCATAAAAATTTTGGAAATGAGAGGGCGGACGCATTGGCCAAGGAGGCAATTACCGATGTTAATGCTCATGATATTAATGTACAGGGATCCACAAGGAAAGCTGTGACTATTATGAAAAATTATATGTATGATAAATGGAGGGAGGAGTGGGAAAGATCTGATCAAAATAAAGGTTATATAAAATTTGTTAAACTGAAAAAAGGTTTATGTTATTCAGACATTGACATTAACCAAATCATTACAGGTAATGGCCGTTTTCCTTTCTATTTTAAAAGGTTTAAAGTACCTCTGTGATGTATGTAAAGAACCGGGAACTGCGGAGCATTATGTGGAAACATGTAAATATTTTACTGATATCAGGAACGAGTTTAAGAAAAATAATATTTTTAATATATATATGATATTTTAAATGATTTTAAAAGACTGAAAAAATTTGCCAGGAAAATGATGGAGAAGATTAATCGTGATAAGCTTGCAGTAGGGATTTTAATTTTAATTTTGTTTTTTAGTTATGTTCTTTATGTCTGTTTGTTGAAAGTGTTGTTTCTAGCTTGCTGTGGCACAGCGCTCAAAAAGACCATAGGGCCACGTAAAGTATGCCAGGAGAGTCGGGCTGCGTCCCTCATATCATGTCAAAAGCATTATTTAGCTGAAAAATCTGATGAACGGCTACAATATACCCCTTTCCTCTTTTACCAGTTACGCTCAACTATCCGGAATTTCCAGATATTCGACAATTTCCGAGTATGCTGATTAGTTAAGCTTTTATTGTTAAAGGATGACTGCATGAAGCAATTTCCCGTCTTCTGATTTCAGAAAAGTTCCCTTTTTTGTTTATTTTTACTTAAATTACTTTCCTTGCAATATCTGTTAAGGTAAAACTGTTGTGCAGTGAAAATTTAGAAAATGTTCAGAATATTGATTAAAGTTAAATTATTTAAATATTAATATGAGGGGAAAAATAAATTGTATTTATTTTTAGGTCCCAAGCAAATTTAATAAGTATGGCTTATTATTATTTATTTTCTCTATTTTGAACTGAAATTTCATCATTAATATAATTTATAATATAATTTAATAAAACTTATAATATAATTTAGTTCTGCATAGTTTTTTCCCCTCTCATTGTAAACTAGTTCTGTAAATTGAACTGTTATTTAAAATTAAAAAAATAAAAAAATAAAAAGAATGTAATTGTTTTCCATGGTTAAGTAATGCTCATTCGCATAATAAATTCTGAATTTCTCATATCTTAAATTACAAATATAATTTTTTTTTTTTTTTTTTTTTTTTTTTAAGATTATGCAGTTGTGTGTAATGTAATTAGACAGGTGTTTATTTTTTTCCTTAAAATGTGTTTGAAAAGGGCTTATAGGTGCCTTTTTTTTTAACTAAAATGTGGCTGCGAACCCTGTTTTATAAGCTTTTTAATCATGCGTGAGAGCATTCTGGTATTTTCTCGAGGTTTCTGGAAAACAAAAAGAGTAAAATTATGAGATATCTATTTATTAAATACGCATGTGCTTTTTTTACTTTTCCGCCATAGTTTTCTCTTAAAACTCGTCATGTGCTGCGTTACACAGGGAAATAAAACAATTTTAATTATAATTCTACTAAAAATAGCAAATTAAATACAAAATCTGTAACACTGCCCCCTTCCCAAGGACTGCACATCCTGGGCAGTACAATCCCTGGACAGGAAGCCAAACTTACAACTAAGACAAAAAGGCAATAATAAACATTACATTACAATAACAAGCAACATAAACAATAATTACAGTAAGTAACTTTAAACAAATCAAATGCTAAATACAAATCAAATCAAATACAAATTTAGAAACAAGAAGGACCACTGTCTTATACTATTTACAATTATACACACTGCATACTATTACCATAGTAAAGAGCTAACCTGTCATAATGAACGACTTTAGGTTTAGAGTTCGATGACTTACGGATCCGAACCATGACGTCGTTCAACCAGTTTAGGACTGTGTACAGACCATCCCAAGGTGTCTGTAGTTTCGTATAGTCCTTTTCGCTGAGTCAGATTCCATAACCACACCTTGTCTTCTTTGTTGAATCGATGTCCAGTAGCTCTAGTCAAATATTGGATCTTCATCTTTTCTGTCGACAAGTTGACTCGCTCTCGTGCAAAGTTCTACATCACTTCAGACTGGGCCTGGAGATCTTGAATGTATTCCTCAGGCGATGAAGGTGCATCCGAAGGGCAACCAAACAAAAGATCGCAAGGCAAACAAAGGTCACAACCAATGAGCATCTAGGATGGAGAGTAGCCGTTAGTCTCGTGTTTCTCTTCGATCCTAGTAATCCCTATTTCGGCTGCTTTCTGAGAAGGGTCTTTCAGACAAGGAGTTGGTTTTTCCAGGTGAGGATCCCTTCTGATAATGGATAGTTATGTCCTCTGATGTTGAAAGCCTGGTAGTTCGGTACGAGGTTTGAACCCCATGAACAGGCTGGCTGCATGGGCGTTTTCGTAGTTTTCCCCATGTGTAACGTGTATACAAGCCAGTTTTCCTTAGAAAGTCCTCCATGAAGGCATCCCTTCCTTTAGGCAGATAGCCTTCGATGCTTTGCCATAATCACATACATACACACACACACACACTGATGTTGAAAGCATTTTGTTGTTTTTGAAGTCCAAGGAAACACTGTATTTCCTCAAAAATCCAAGTATACAAGGGTCTGTAATCTCTGCTGCATATGCCGTGTAATGGTAGGCGGCAATTCCAAACATGATTTTAGTGTTTAACTTCCCATCTGTGACGAATTTATCACCAGGCGCAGTCTGGAGGGTAAAACAGGATGGCGTCCAAATGAGTTTATCTTTAAACTGTTGAGCTAAATCTTTCCAGGTGATAGTAACATTAGCTCTTGTGTCAATGATTATATTGCAAAGAACTCCATCAATATACCCAATGATGGATAGTCCATTACTGCTGCCTCTCACTGCAGAAATCGTGAGCACTTTAAAGCAGGGTTTTTCACTATCATTCAAATTCTACTCAGCGATATGATCATTAATTTGTTTCCTGTGTCATTGCTGAGTCTCATTTTCCATACCCTGGGGTGTTCTGCAGTTCCTTCGTATGTGGACTTCAGTTCGACAATTTTAGCACTTTGATTTCTTTTCGCTCCTTTTCCATCTCATGGTATGGAATCGTCTGTCTTATTTTCTGTGCTGTGGGGTGTTCTGCAGTTCCTTCAAGTGTGGCCTTCAACACCGCAGTTCCAGTACTTTTAGAATTGGATTCTTTCCACTCCTATTCCATCTCAAGGCACTGACTGGTCTTTTCAAATCATCTGTTTTATTTTCTGTACCCTGTGGTGTTCTGCAGCTCCTTCGTATGTGGCTCTCAGCACCACATTTCCAACACTTTAAAGTCAGTTTCTTCTCACTCCTTTCCCATATTAAAGTATTAATTTGTATGGTTAAATCATCTAAACAAGCCATCACTTGAACCACTTGCTCGTGGACTTGCACAGCTCTGACCGGGTGGCGATTGCTACAAGTTTCTTGCTGGGTTGCCTCAAATTTCATGGTGTACAATGGAGCGCTTTTTATGTTCTTGACATCCGCTATTCGTAGACCTTGCTGTCTTCCCCTTGTTTCTGGGCATTCCAAAAAGGCAAGCTGCGATAGCCTTTCAACATCTGTGACGAGCTCCTGGAGTATTTTGGGGCACTACTGTTGACGGGATTTTAATTGAAGCCTGCTGTAGTCTCTGTACTGATTGAGTATTACATTATCATTTATCCGATCAAGTGCACAGTTTTCTTGTTTTTCATCTGTGATAAATAATCCAGTCTGCTTCAAGTTTTTGTCATATGTTAACTTTGGCACCAACTAAAGTTTGAACGCATAGGGTAAAAAAATTTTGGCCCTTAATCACAATGAAATTAGTCATTAAATGTTACATATAATAAAATAAGTAACTTGCAGAATATTTTATTTTAAAATACATGATGCATTTTTATTAACACACTTTACTTTCTTTTATAAAAATATGCAATGCAGACAAAAGCTTGGTATGCACGTAGCACATGTGTGTTTGAGTACACGTAGATTTGCATATTTGATACTGAAAAGTATACTTTCTTGGTACTATTTTTTTTTTTTTTTTTTTTCTGAAAATATATGTTTTTGTCATAATGCATTGTAATGGAGCGTTTTCCCTTATTTATTTCCATTGCAGTGTATATTGAAATTTTGACTGTTCTTAGTGGCTAAACTTTTGTGTACTCACCAAATTTGGCAATTTCATTGATCGTGTGATCTTATTCTTTTCATCCTTAGTTAATGATTTTATTGTAATAATTTTAGTTTTTGATAATGTAAATTAGTGAGACTGAGATATTTCTCTCTTGATGGTACATTAACTCTTTCTTAATGCTGTTTGTTATTTTTAAAACTGCATATTTTTAGATCTTTGGAATGGAACACATGTCTTTCTTTCATTATATTGGAATATATGTTTGTTTCAGCTTTCCTTAATCATTTATTATCATAACTGAAAAATGTGATTTAAGGTTCTTTTTTATAATTTGGAATGAAGGGGAAAGAGTCTGTGTTATGGTGGTGCATGGGGATATGTTCAGTTGAGTAAGACTGAATGTTCTATGTGAGCGATGCTGAGGTTGTAAAATTCTGTGTAGCATTTTTATGTGAAAATACGAGATTGTGTACATAGAACATCCATAGTGTATCATATAATATACGTAATGTTTAATGTATCTTGTAACCTTTATTGAATAATTAAGATTTGTACTTTAAATTGCTAAAGTAAGTTTTACAAAAATTCATTGGAATTTCTGATTTGTACCAATCAATAACTTTTATATTCTTGTGCCACTGTGGCCATGCATAATGCCGAGTGTTTTCGATTCTCTGATTTTCTTCCAGCAAAAACTTTGCACATGGAGAGAGAAAAAGAGCAAAAAATTTAGAAGTGCCCATGTCTTCTATGGAAAAAATAGTGTAAAAAAATTCCTAATAAACCACTAATTGCATCTTTGAAATAGATACTAAGCAAATGTTTCTTTGCAGAATTGCCAATCAATTCACTTTTGAGGAAAGAGTGCAGAAAATCGGAAAATAGAAAAAAAAAAAAAAAGAAGAAGAAAACTTCCAATTATTGTATGCATTTTTTTGTAAACCTACACATAAATTATCTAATATTTATTCTTTTTAAAACATCATATTCTGTATAAAGATTACTAAAAATATTTAATTTGGATTATCTAAACAAGTCTCAAGTAATTTTTAATAAATTTCAAATTATCAGTTGATTTTTCCTTCACTGCAACCAGTGTAAAGAGTATTTAAGTATAACTATAGAGCTGTTGTACTGGGAAAAAAATGATTGTGATTTGATTATTATTTTTAGAACACAGTGAACTTTTTATGTTGCTTCATAAGTCATTAATAATAGTCGTCTTTTTATGTTTTTAATAAATTTGTTTGCTTTAAATACTACTATTCATTGACTAATCATTTCTTGAAATCAATTAAATGTTCATCACAAAGTAGTTGCATTTTCATAAAGGACTGCTTCATGAAATCTTCAAAACTGAAAATCTAACACTATTTTAAATTATACAGAAATTTGTACATCTGGTATTAGAAAAAGAAAAGCATTTCACTATACTCAGAACCCGCAGATTTTTTTTTTTAAAAAAAAGTCAGGTTGTGCACAGTAAATTAAAATCCAAATTGGCATATGTATATACAGTCAAAAGTCTTTAATCCGGACTCATCGGGACTTCGGCGATTTCAGATTATAGATCATCAGTTTAAATCTGGTAAAATGGCAGGCAGAAATTATAAAATTAAAAATATGAAACCGTAATTTATGAAATAAAGAGCAATTATGATCTAAAGGGTATCAAAATTTACAAAAAAAAGCTTAATATTTATTTGTTTACTTTATTAAACATTTTTTCAATGCACGCATGCATAAAGCATACATTACGCATAATCGAAATTAGAAAAGTGGAACTATATGATGTGTATTCGTGATATTTATAATGACGAGGAATTTGATTTAAATCATATCAAAGACGGAATACATCGAGATGAAATACTACATTTAGTAAGGAATTATAAGCTGAATAAAATAAAAACATCTGCCCTGAAGATAAGGATAGTGCTGACAGATCAACTTCCAATTCATTACGCGCCGCGCCGCCTTCCCGCAGAGCAGCGTGAAATTGATAAACAGATTTCGGAATGGTTAGAGAAACAAAGGATATGCCTTTATCCATTTTTTGCAACAATTCCACATTTTGTTTGATGGACATTGAAACATGCTTTCGCTTTGTAGATCCTTTGGCAGCTCCAGAATCGGAAATTCTTTTTGACATAATCGAAAGTTCAAGCTTACTTTTATAAAATTGCTCTAACAGTCTGCAAAAAATAATAAGCCAAATCCAATTAGAAGATTAAGGAACAACACAATCTGCAACATTAACTGAAATAGATAATTGGATAATTTTAGCTTAGCTTATACCGTCCGTTATACTTTAAAAGCGCACGTATTATGCGTTTATGCATGCGCAGAAAGTTTGTAGATTTGAGGTCCAGATTATAGATCATTACGGATTAAAGACTTTTGACTGTATTAGAAGTAAATTGTTCAAGATTTAGCATATTTAAAAAAGTAAGCAAAACATTCATTTTCAAATTTCATTGCATGTACTTATTTAATTAATCCTATATTGATTAACTAAGTGCATATAGTGTGATAGATGATGTTTAGGATAGTTTTCAAGTAATTTACTCTTAGCTGCTCAGGCTCAGGTATTAGGTGAATGGTGCTAAGCAGGGGATTATTGACACAGCAAAAGGGCGGCTTGCTGTTCAAGGAGGTACTGATGAGAAACTGTAAGAAATATTAAATGCTTTTTTTTCCCACATCAAGAATTTTGTATTGTTTTTCTTCTATTTTTATCATCAGTATTTAAAAATGTATTTTCTACATCATGTATCATTATATGATTATTTTTTACTAGTGCTTAGATAAAAATGGGCATAATATTTTTTCTAAAATCTTTAGATACCTTTTCAACTGTGGAGAAGGAACTCAAAGACTTGCCCATGAATACAAGTATGTGTCTTGTATGTTAATTTGTAATTAGTATTAAAAATATAAATAAAGTTAGTATAATAAGATTTTTATTTTATTTACTTTTTTTTTTTTTTTTTTTTTTTCAGAATGAAGTTAGCAAAATTGGATCATATTTTCATCACCCACAGAAGTTGGGAAAATTTAGGTGGTTTATTAGGTATTGATTTTAAAGTATTTTGTATATGTATACTCATTTTCAAAAGAAGAAAGTTCTATCCCAAAGGAAATATAATTTGGAAAAAAGTTTGTAGTCACAATGAGCGGTGATGACAAAGAAGGAGAACAAATATTTATTGTACAACATAACAGTTATGTTGTAACTCTCAGTAAGATTTCAGGCCACTGTTATTTCTAATACATTCTGCTACATGTGTCATAGTATAGAGTTATAGAGGTCCCTAATGTAGTCCTATATATGCAGGTTGATTGGATTTTGTCTTATTTATTATTCTTGCAAATTTTATAACTGCAGAGAAGCAGGAAGCAGAGTCTTGGCAGAGAAGTGTATAACATTCTAGAGTTTTCTTTGGGAATAGGTCTGCTCATAAGGCTAGTCATGGCAGAATAATTGTGGCTGCAAGATTTGAACTCTTGGGGTGCAAGCAATATGAGCATTGTTTTTTTAAAATAGAGCATTCACAAATATTTGGGCCATTGGTTTAGAGACATCATCAATGTACCAATGAGATATTGAAGTGCCTGTGATAAAGACCATCTGTAAGCATTGTATGAAATCGTACCTCCATCTACACCCATCCATTTGGATGTCTGGTGCTTGGCAAAAATACATTTATTGATACTTTGGTATTATTGCAACCATCTTGGTGCAATTTGTCAATTTTTTGAAGAATGGTATTTCAAATTGGAGAAAGTTATATATTTCATATCATACATGTTACTAGGTACATACTTTAATTTGAGTTCATTATTTATCCCAGAAAACAATTTATAAAACTACTTACAAGTAGTAACTCTCACTCTACCACAATCTTAGCAGCCATTTCTAATTCTTCCAAACAAAATTTAATACTCTTTAATTCTTTCCTACAGCATCTGACTGCTGTAGTAAATGGCAGGTAATAATTTTGGAATCAATTACCACTTTGAATGCTGGTGTTTTTATTACACTTTTTTTTCTGTTGCATTTCCATAAAGTTGTTTTCCAAACTACATCATCATCTAATGTCAATCTTAATATTCCTGCCTTTATGGCAGAATATTGTATTCTTTCAAAAATTTCACAGAACTTTCTTCGTTTGCAGGTGAATCCTTCAAGCACATATTTCAAAATTCATCCGAAGGCAAACAATATCACAGTTTGCCTTTAGAGCTTCAAATTCAATTAAAACAGCATGTACAAAAATGGCAGCATTACTTACTCAAACTTACAGTTATCGATATGGTCACATTTTGGCAACTTCTACCAGGGTGGTTGTGATAATACCAAAGTACTCATTTATCTTGATGATGTGTTTCTCCATGTTTAGATATGGCAATTCACACAAAATAAAAGTGACACTTAAAGGTTACTGGTGCCATTCAACATAACATCATGATGCTCATTGATGGCACTACTGCAGTTTGTAGTGATGTTGCTGCAGTGTTAGGGATAGTTGTAACAGTCTTTGTAATCCAGTGGCATGCAACCATATGTTAAATATATTGGTACCCACATGATGCTGCAAGGAAAAGATGTTACTTGCTGAGTGTTCACAATCATGGAAGACAGTTTAAATATGTTGGACAGCTGTTTGATCTTCTTCTTTTTCGGGTGTGTTTGTGTGGAGGCCTTTCAGAGCCTGCATGAGCGTGTACCTTCCTGAAATCAGCACTGCTGACAGCATACATCAGTGACGTCTGTGTGACTAGTGTGGCATACAGTAGAGCAACATGACATTCCATCTTCATGCAGTCCTACAATGTGACTCTTCTCAAATCATCCAACTGTTCAAATTGTTGTTGAATTTGTGTCAAAGGTATTGTAAATTTTAAACTGATGGTTTCAATAAAACAACACTGATCAAAATAAAAATTATATCCTTAAAGACAACCTTTTGTAGTGTGGCAAATTCAAAAACAGACCTCGCCCTAGCTAATTATTTCTTGCAGAAAGAGTGGAAAGCTTAAGACTCATTTGCTTATCTAGCAGGGATGAACCTATGTGCTTGATTAAGTAGATTGCTTCCTTAGGATGCAGCTTTTTTTCTTTTTGACAATGAATATATGTTTAATAAAATATTATTTTTTGATGAAATAAAATCACTGCATTATAAAATAATTATAGCAAATGCCAAAACTTATTTGTTTCTAGGGTTATCACTAACGATACAAGATATAGGAGTACCTGAAATAACCTTACATGGTCCCCCAGGCATTGTAAGTGTGATCATATTAATTTTAAAACTGATGCTTACATATGAGCACAACCACCTTAATAGAAGTTACCAAATTCTAGAAACCATGCACGTAACGATTTTTCAGTTTTAACAAGCAATAATGCCGTTTTCATATACATTCTTTTTATTACTTTTTATAGACAAATCATATTTTTTTTAAACTTCACTTTAAAATATGTATGTGCTTGTGGGATTTGCCTGCAGTGGATATAATTATCATAAAATTTCAACTGGAATGCAGTATATTACTCCAAAACTGCTGAAGGGAACAGTTACTTGAATCTGTTTGTAAAGTAATCACTATGAACAAACAAACAAACAAACAAAAAAAAAACTGCTTGTAATTAGATTGATTGATTTTGGCTATAAACACCTTTATAATTGTATATATTGTGTACACATACATTTATATGTCTAAAAATTATTTTTAAAAAAATGGTACTTTTGAATTATGCTCCGAACACTCCTGAAAAGTCGCCAACCTAACATGTGAAAAACAACAGCCATTTTAAAAAATGGTGGCCCACTAAAAATTACATAAAACAGCAACTAATTACAAAATAAAAAATGTTACAAAATCCCTAATAAAACATTTAATTTTTTTCTTTTCAAATTTTCTACCTGTTAAATTTCTTAATTGACTTGAAAAAAATCAGAGCACTGCAGAATTCTTAACATCACAGAGCAACTTGGTGCTGCTGTCCATGCATACAACAATCTGTTTTCGTTTAAAAAAAACAACATAAAATTGCTTAAATTCAACTAAATCACATAAGAACAGCTGATGTATTACTTTCAAACTGCATGGTTACTATAATCATGTATCATCAGAGGTAAACAAAAGTTAGCTAAATGCACTTTGTATGCATTTTATTACTTAAAAAAAAAGTACTTCATAATAATAATATTCATACCCGAAAACAAAAATCATGATAATTGGGAAGGTAGTGATATCTTGCAGTTCCAGCATCACCGTAAAAATTTGATCATTTAATTAAGTACAACTTCATGGAATGCAAATTTAAGCATTCTCCACTATTGGAAAAAATGCCATTTTTCTAAAGAAATTCAATACTTTTATTAATTGGCAAGCAAACCTCACTTTAACATTACAGTTCTTTACAAGGGAAAAAATAACATACACTAATCCAATTGCCTGTAAACTACAAACATGACCACTGAATTTCAAAAATTGAATTCCGTGCTGTGATGCATGCAACCATACCTACGTTGCCATTTAAATAAGTCATAATTCTTTTTTTCTGTAAAAAAAAAAAAATAATAAAACTGTGACAAGGTGGCTTTGCTAACATGTAAGTATCTAAAATAGCTGTGATATGCATTTAAAATTAACTTTTTTTACTAGCTTTTAACATATAAAGGTTTCGTGTAATAATAAATTTCATTTTATTTCTGTATATTAATTCAGTATTATGTTGTTTTAGGATTTGCTATATGATGCAACTGAAAAGTTTGTTTTAACCAGAGATTTGAAAATTGGTAAGATAATTTTTATTGCATTCATATAACCTAGACTATGATATCGTAATATGGCCTGGACATAAACTAGTTGGACAAAAAAAAAAAAAAAAAAAAAAAAGTTTATTATGTATATTTACGTAGCCATACATGATTACAAGATAGTGAAACATACAAAGTTTAACTTTTTTTTGAAATGTTTGATGTGGCTGCCATTCATTAAAAAATAAATGGTCATAGCATAATGGAGCATAGACACTTGCTCCATTATGCTATGACCATTTATTTTTTGGGACAAAACAGCACCAACACTCTCATTGCTTGCATCTGTGTCGAGAATAAATGGTTTGTCAAGCTAAAGATACATCGGAATTGGAGTTAAAGCTTCATTCAGTTTGTTAAATGCATCCTCACATTCTTTTGTCCACAAGAACTTCTGCTTGCTTTGTGTCAGCTTGTTAAGAGGTCTTGTGATGGAAGAAAAGGCCTTTACAAATCTCTTATGTCCAAGTAAGTCACTTCCTGTCTGAACAGTTAACATTTGGCCGAAAATAATTTTAGGACAGCTTCCTTTAATTTCTGCAGCACCTTCCTAATATTTTCTAAATGTTCTTCAAAACTCTCCTGACGATGATGACATCCAAGGATATCAGACAGGCTTCATAGGAAAGACCTTTCAGCATGGTCTCCATGAGGTCTTTGAATGTTGCTGGCACATTACATAGTCCCAAAGGCCTCACCTTGAACTGCCAATATCCTTGTCTGGTAGTAAATGCTGTCTTTTGTCGATCATCAGTGTGTATCTCTAGCTGCCAATATCCACTCTTTAAATCAAGTATCAAAAATCATTTGCTTCCAGAAAGAGTGTCCAGAATATCTCATTTCTGGGAAGAGAGTAGCTGTCTTTCTTTGTAACCTCATTCAACCGACAATAAGTCAGTGCAAAATCTAGTTGAATGATCTTTTTGACCAAGACAATGGGAGAGGCGCATGAACTTGCTGAAGGCTCAATGACATTGCTTTCTTGCATATCCTTTAGAATTTTTAGTACCTCTTCCTGTTTAGCAATCGGCAGACATGTTAGATGTTGCTTGATTGGTGATCTCGTATATCAGTTCTATGCTGTATCAAACTGATTCAGCCCACATCAGAAGATTGGTGGGAGGAATTCTTGAATGACACATTGTCCAGCATTTTTTTTTTTTTTTTTTCATCACTTAGTTGCACATTGTGTAATAATTCCTATGTTAGGGTCTTTGGAGACACAGAATTTGGAAGGTTACTGTTTCGTTTAACGCAGGTCACTGGAGTACATGTTGCCACAACTTCACCTTTCCTAATAACTTTTGCCTTATCAGCTACATTGGCAATTCTCACCAGAATAAAGGTCCTTGATAGGTTGATGACTGCTGAGGTTACTAGTACTCTTCACAGGGTGTTACAGTTCTCGGGATATTCCATCATACCATATTGGAAATTTCTGTTTTCGGGCTGTTGATCCCGGAAATGAAAATTCTGTTCTTGCTGGTACTGTAATATCATCTTGAACTATGATTTAGTGGGCAGATTTAACTCCTTCATCGTTAATTCCCAATAGGGTTATGTCCCCTGAGGCAGAATGCAGTTTGTTATTTTGAAATTTCACGAAAAATTGTATTTCCTTAGAAAGTCTAATCTGAGTAGGATCTGTAATATTTGCTACATATGTCATGTGATGGTAGATGCACTTCCAAACATGATGTTAACATTTAATTTTCCATTGATGTTGATTTTATTCCTGAACATAGTCTGAGGTGTAAGGCAGGGTGATGTCGAGTTGAGTTTATCTTCCAACTGTTGAGCTAAATTTCTCCTGGTGATGGTAACAATGGCTCCAGTATTGATGGTCATATTGCAAATAACTCCATTAATATGTTCCATAATAAAAAGTCCATTACTGCCATCACTAATTGCAGAAAGTAATTCACTGCCATCACTAATTGCAGAAGTGCGTTAACTGCCTCACTAACTGCCATCACTGCCATCAATAATTGCAGAAGTGTGTTAAGATGAAGCTTTTCATTATCTGGCAAATTTCACCCTGCAAAATGGGCACCAATCTTCTTGCTGGGAACCTTCTTA
The DNA here is from genome assembly GCF_044657685.1 of Stegodyphus dumicola. Classification (NCBI taxonomy): domain Eukaryota; kingdom Metazoa; phylum Arthropoda; class Arachnida; order Araneae; family Eresidae; genus Stegodyphus; species Stegodyphus dumicola. The sequence goes on along the minus strand of NC_140768.1, from coordinate 79,442,256 downwards.
GTTTCTATGCCCTGGGATGTTCTACAGTTCCTTCACACATAGCCTCCAGCACTTTAAAGTATGTTTTATTGTCACTCCTATTCTGTCTCAAGGAATTGGCTTGTCTGGTTGAATCATCTACACGAGCTTCCACTTGATCCATTGGTTCCTGAATTTGAGCAACTCTGATCAGGTAGCAATCCATATCAGTTCTTTGCTGAGTTTCCTTGAAATTCATGTTATGCATTAAAGCACTGTTTAGATCCTTGACATCCACCATTCGCAAGACTTCTTGTATCTCAGCAAACTCCTAGAATGTTTTCATGGGCTTCTGTTGGCAAGATTTTGACTAAAGTCAGCTATAGGCTTCACTTCTTTCCGAAGTGCCAGACAGAGCTTCGAAGTCTTGCTTCTGGCTTTTTGGATGAGTCTGAAGGATATTCGCTGCTTCTGCTCTCAATGAAGTGGTGAAATGTCATTCTTTTGCTTTGGAATCCCATCCATTTCATTTGCCACTATAGAAAACTGCATCCTGCACACTTGCCTGGAGATCTTTCCACTGTATGTGGTTAACTTCAGAGAGACTTCAGCATGAGATATATTTGGATTTAAAGGAATCGGAATCATGACCAGCTGTCGTTTTGGATTTCTTTAAATTTTCAACTTTGTTGGCGACAACAGCAGAAACTTTTCATTAATTTTTTGAATGGCAGAAATTCTCTCTTCAGTTTCTCCAACTTTATTTTCAGCCGTGTCTACTTTGCCTTCCATACCTTCAAATTTGTTTTCTATTATGGCAGTAATTTTTCTTTCATTTCCTCTTGACTTGCTTCAGTCTTTTCTTGAATTGAGTTGAATTGATGACCCCTTCCATCTTTTCTTGGCCTGCTTTCATCTCTTCTTTGAACTCAGCAAAGGCTACCACCAATCGTCTTAAGTGCTCTTTCATCATGTTTGTTACTGGTATTCAATCCCAGTTCTGGCACCAAAAATTGTTGCATGCATATGGGTTCGTACGTTGAAAGTTGGCTTTCTGCCAGCAGAACTGGCCTAGTGAAAAACTTGCTGCAAGTTAAACAGATTCAATATGTCAATAACTCAACACAATATGCCAGCTTATTTGCTGTACTTGAAGTATATACGATCTGAATTATCAGATGCTTGATCGAAGAAAATGCTAGTACATTATTTAAAAAGATAAATTTGTATTTTCGGTCTTGTCTTAGCTTTTTAACTAAAACCAGCTCATCTTTTATAAACATATTTCTTCAGTCTTAATAAAATGATTCATCTTTGTGATCCAGTTTAAAGTAAATAATTGCAAATGAAAATTTTTATTTTTTGTTTATATGATAATGATATTGCCTTTAAATATTGAGGCATGAATGATATTCTGCAACTTACTGTTTAATCATGAGACAGATTAAAAATTTCTTTAGATTTTCAAATACTAGTAAAATTGGTCTTTTACTACAATATAATAAAAATCACTGTATAATAAAAATCGCAATGAATAACAGATCTGCTGCTGTGAATAAATATTGCCACTGAAAATTGTTTCATTTTAAAATATAATGATCTTATTACTTATGGTGCTTCAGTTAGCATTTAATTATTTTGTGAGCTTTTGACAGTAATGACAGAAACTAGTTTATGCCAATGCTAGTTTTAACTGATTATAACCAAGGATTTTTTTAAACACATTGGCATAAACTTGTTAGTCATGTGACCAAGTATTAGGTTATGATCTGTCTTTTGTATTTACAATGATATGTAACATGTAATTATATTGAGCATTAAGTAACAATATGTAATATGTTTTGTGTAATTTAATGTAATTAGTAAGATTTATATGAAATAAGTAATATTGTATGTATTTGAACCAGTATTGTATATCTTTGTGTATATTTCTTACTTCCATTAGTAACTAGGTTTCGAATACAAATGTAATAATGTGTAATAATATGTAGTGTTGACTATTTCGCTTAGAATTACTTTAATTTAGCGATTAATTTTCTTCGTTTATCTCTTCATATATCTGGCGCGAACTTTCCATATTTACACTATGTTCTATCTTACTGCTAAATATTCTTGTTTGAATCTGTGCATAATCAAATTTTGTTTTGTCTTATATGAACCAGTGAATATCTGGAATGACATACCTACGAAATAATACAATTGTACTTTTAGTAATTGTAACATCTGATTTCTTATAAACGTTATGGCATTTTTTTCATTCAAAAGCAACAGCATAAAAAGTGTACAGCACGTGCTTAGTTGTATCTGAAGTAATCTTTTATTCAACTTCATGAATGCATGTCTCTCAATATTATGCTATCTGTTCTTGTGTAGATTAACATATAATTGTACTCATAGTTTTTTCTCCTGGCACATTTATGACCAAGTATGGAAAACAAACTTCTTGATTGAACTTTTGGATTTTATTACTGTGATTTAGTACAAATTCCAGTACCTCTGAGTTATATGACTTGAATCTTGCATGAACTGCACAATACTTTGCGTTGGACAAAACGTTTAGTACTGGATTATGGAACATAAAGTATGTTCATTTACACTTAAACTTCGATCTAGAGATCAGACTTGATTCTTTCATGACTATATACTTCATTTCAGTAGCATGCAGATTCTGAACGGGGTGTTGATACTTATTATTCATTTACTTGTGTTTTTCTGTTATATATGACTGACATTTATCTAACTATGATCTTCTACTTTAAAAGTTTTGCGTTTATTGTTACCATGTTTGTTACTGTAGGCGGCTGTCAATTCCTGTCTTAATTATTCTGGAAAATCTTAATATAATAACTTCAGATGTATTTCTTCAACTTATGCAGTATATCCAAATAACTCTGTATATTGTATAAATGTAAACTTTGAAATTTGACTTTGGCAATTAATGCCCGCGGTCCCAACCTAAGATTGTGGCCAGTACATAGTAGATGGTTTTACCTCTGAGCAACATATTCCGTTTGTTGCCTTTAGGCTAACTTAGGCCGGAAGTTGCTCAGTGGGTCAGTGTAGTCATGTGACCAGCCCAAAAAATGCAAAGACAGAATGCAACCCTTTAACCTACAATAAATACTGAATATGAATTAATAATTGAAGTTTGAAAATCAATTGTAAATATTAAAGTAGCCGCTAGCAATTTATATTCAGTGCTTATCATATATTTTAGATTGTTTCATTTTCATTTAAATGCAATCAAATGGATATGTCTTTATTCAGTTGAAAAGAAATGTTCTTTTTTTCCTTGAATGCTTTCCTCCCCCCCCCATAATATTACCTTCTTTTTTTATTTAGTAAAGAGAAATCACAATGAAAAGCCTTATAGTGATTCTTGCATGGAAATACAATATATCCCCATTTACAAACCTTCTAATAGTCAGGAAATGCTTAGCTCTTCATCAGAGTCTGACTCATCAGATGGACATGAGAAGTTCAGAAAACTGAAGTCATCAGAAGTTTCGTCTGATTCTGATTTAAATGAATTTGAATCTCCTTCACGTAGTAAGTTTCATTTTGATATGCATTTTGCTAAGAGGAAAATTTTCTTCAATATGGGATGGATATAGCTCATAGGGATTATAAACGCTTAAGATAATTTGCAGTCTGAATACTTATCCAATATTGTTTAAATTGAGTTATTCAATTAAAATGATATAAACATATGTAATCTTTAACTTTTGGAAATGAAAAAGCAAAGAATTACAGAAGCCCATGATGAATAACTATGATTGTTTTGAAAATGTTTAATTTGAAAATTCTATTCTTTCAAGTGAAAAAATAGGTAATTTTTTTTCTTTCTTTCTTCTTTTCTTTTTTTTTTTTTTCTTAATGTGTGTTAGCATGATTCAGATAGCATGTGTACATGGCAAAGTTAACGAGCGATGCTAAGAATGCTAGAGTAGCCAATATACACCTTTTTCATGTATTTTATCATTTTGTTGTCAAAACACGCATAGCATATTTGAATAGTTATTTTTATTGTATTCTTTTCAGCATAAAATTTCTAACTTGCTTTTGAATGACTTTACCATCATTTTTCCAAGTCTAAACCATTTTGATGCTAGTTCTTAGTTTGTGTATTTTTTAAAGGAGTTTAATAAATAAATAAAATTATACAGATTTTTCTTAATAGTGGCAAATATAATAAAAATTTTCAAACTTAGAATTTAAAATTTTCAAAATAGGAGTTTTGTAAAGCTGTCAGATTTTTCATTTGAAATAATTAAAACACGTTGCTAGATTTTGTAATTTGAAAATCATTGCTGAACTGTGTCTGGCATGAAAATATAAATTAGTGAAAGAATACTATATGAAAAATGTATGTATTCCTCGCTTTCATTTGTTAATGCTTTTTAAAAACCATTTCTATTGGCAAAAAGTTTTCTGCTGAAATATATTTGGTTGATTTAAAATACTTTTACCTTTTTTAAAGTAACTTAGTCTTATATAGTTACTCAAAATTATGTTTTCAAATTTAATGATATCTTTATTTGTTCATATAAAGGTAACTTACAAATCACCTCTTACTAATTTTAAAATTTAATGCGTTTCATTTCTTTCATAATTGTAATAGTTTTTACCTTCTATAGTAAAATGAAGGGTTATTGTTTATGTATATTTACTTCTTTGTTACATATGTGTAATTTTATCAAATGTGTAAAAAAAAAAAAATTATCTGAAGATCCAAAAGTCTTATATAGAAATCTTAGTATTAATAAAATGATATGCATAAAAATTATTTATTGTGAAATTTGTCAAAATAATTGCCCAAAAATATTAACAAGTACCTAATTGATGCCATTTTTTAAACTAGTTTCTTCTGCAAGGGAGTTTAAGAGTTGCTTTGAAAAATAGTATTTAAATCAAAGCATAGGGCAAATTTAATAATTTCGAATAAAAAAGCAATTTCAACAGTTGAAAGAATTATAAATTTGTGTAATGTTAACATGATTGATATGGATATCAGTATTCAGGTATTTTATTGGTAAAATGTTTATGTTTTTATTTAGAAAAATTCCTAATTTATTTTATAAATTAGAGAGAAACAAAGATGATTTTAAGTTATCTCCAATCATCTTTTTTTTTCCTCCCAGTTTACAAAATTTTCCAAAGAGGGATCTGTCAGTGTATTACAGAGGGTGCTTACACACTATTAGGACCATGTGAGGTAAAACTCTTTATATTTAAACATGAACTAAATAACTCTTTATACATACCATAAATATACTTTTTTACCATAAAACTCTTTATATACTTGATCTGATAGTCTAATTTTTGAACTGTAATTCTGCATCGTGATTTCACGGTAGAAGGATTGTTCATAAATTGGGGTAGGTTTGCATTTAGAAAAAACTCTTTTAAAAAGACCAAAGGCATGTTAGCCCTTAGCTAAAAAAATCAAGAAACTTCACAGGAATATGTTGAAAAGTTATATATGCAATACCTATATCAGTCTTCATTTTTTCAAGGAATGTAGTAATACTTTTCAAAATGTAACTTGTTGCTTTGTCTTGATGAAGTTTCTTGCCTTTAAAATTATTGGAATAAGAATCGAATTTCTTCTGTAAATGTTGGATGTAAAATTTTCTCTTGATAATATGTTGAGTGGATTTTTTGCATCCCCCTTCTTATGTATAATTTCCCATTGTAAGAGAATCCTCCGACAATCATAAAGCTCTTACTAAAACTTTCTTTTCATTGACAGAATCAGGTTTGTCCATTTTTTTCTCTTTGTTTTTAACAATATATATTTTTTTTTTTTTTTTTTTTTTTCAGTCCTTAATTTAAACCCATTTTTTGTCAAGGATCACAATGTATTTCCATTTTTCTTCCACTAAATATTTTTCACGCAATTTTCATACATATTGTTTTGCATTGAGCCGTATACCTCGGCAAAAGCTGGTGTAAATTATGTTTTTATTCTCTTATTGATTATTGTTACATATGTTGATGATTTTGCAAACTGCTCTAACAGTCTGCAAAAAATAATAAGCCGGATCCAATTCGAAGATTAAGGAACAACACAATCTGGAACATTAACTGAATTAGATAATTTTTAGCTTAGCTCATGTTACCAACAATTTAACTTTGAAAACATTATAAATAGTACACATATTTTTTGGATATTCGTTTGCAGGTTTTCTTTTTATGTAAGACTAATGATTGATGATTTTTCCTATTCATAATTTTGCTTATTTTGCACTTAAAAATTTTAATACCATCCATTTCACAATGTTTTATTATGGAATAGAAATATTTCTCTTCAGAAAGCCCCAAAACATATCATTCAATCCAGATCCTGTTTATCTGTGTCATTTGGGGGGGGGAATTAAAGCAGCTGAGAATATTTAGCATTTGAAATAATAAGCTGTTGCCAGAAATTTTTATTCCAAAACATTTTTTTTTATTCGTTATTGAAATTATTCCAAAAATGTGTAAATACTCTATGTATATTATTGGTTAAAAATATATGGTTAGTTAGATATTTACTGATTGTCTGTGCATAATTATGTAATTAATGTTAACTGAAAACTCTTTATTAGTTTTGAAATGAAAAGGATGTATTTTTTAAATAGAAAAGATTAAGAATTAAATTTAAATCTATAATATAATATAGTAGTACAGTGTGTCATTATTGAAGCTTTGTATTGCCACTCTGCAAAGCGCAAGATGTTTCAAATTTTATCAGAAAACTCAGCAGTATAAAAGTTGTGTCTTGCCGCTTACAATATATTTGTCTTTTGAATTTAATACAGTCAAAAGTCGTTAATCCGGACTCGACGGGACTTCGGCGATTCCGGATTATCGATTTTTACGGATTATAGATCATCAGTTTAAATCTGGTAAGATAGCATGCAGAAATTATAAAATTAAAAATATGAAACCGTAATTTATGAAACAAAGAACAATTATGATCTAAAGGGTATTAAAATTTACAAAAAAAAAAAAAAAAAAAAAAAAAAAAAGCTTAATATTTATTTGTTTACTTTATTAAACATTTCTTTCAATGTAAGTTGTTTAAGTTGCTTCGTTTTATGTGATAATACTTTTGCTTTAATTCTATAAACAGACATAATTTCTTGTTCAGTTACAAAGTTCTGCTGTTCAAATCCTATAATTGCTATGTCGAGAATACCGATTAATTTGTCAATCGAAATTTTTTCGTTTTCAATAACCTCTGTGTCACTTTCTTCACTGTCGGAAGCGAATTATAATGACGAGGAATTTGATTTACATCATATCAAAGATCAAGATGAAATACTACATTTAGTAAGGAATTATAAGCCGGATAAAATAAAAACATCTGCCCTGAAGATAAGGATAGTGCTGACAGATCAACTTCCAATTCATTCCCCCCCTCGCCACAGAGCAGTGTGATGTTGATAAGCAGATTTCGGAATGGTTAGATAAACAAAGGATATGCCTTTATCCTTTTTTTTTTTTTTTTCCAGCAGTTCCACTTTTTGTTTAATGGACTTCGAAACATACTTTCGCTTTGTAAATCCTTTGCATATTAGTAAATATATATCGGAAATTCTTTTGACATAATCGAAAGTTCAAGCTTACTTTTATAAAACTGCTCTAACAGTCTGCAAAAAATAATAAGCCGGATCCAATTCGAAGATTAAGGAACAACACAATCTGCAACATTAACTGAATTAGATAATTTTAGCTTAGTATATACCGTACATTATACATTAAACGCGCATGCGCACACGCAGATTCGCAGCGTCAACACAATGCATGCGTAGAAAGTTTGTAGCTTTGAGGTCCGGATTGTAGATCATTCCGGATTATGGGTGTCCGAATTAACGACTTTTGACTGTAAACACTTTGCAGTTTAACATAAATGTGTTGCCACTTCCCAAATTAATATATCTTCCACCCAGCAGTTTTTTGTTGATCAGCAAAGCATAAGATATTAAATTTTTCTTTCAGATTTATTGTTTTATTAATTGACAGACTTGGCACTTTAAAAGCATTAAACACAGATTTATTATTAAATTTATAATTTACAAAAGTAATATTTAGGAAAAGTAATATAGGAAAATATAGGAAAAGTAATATTCAAAGTAGCTTCTAGTTTCATTTAAACATTTTCTATCTTTATTAACTCTAAGATCATTCCATATTTCTGAACAAGGAAGTATTTGTTTTTAGGTTTTAGATTCTTTTATTAGGTTTCCATTAGCATCTCTATTTTTTTAATATTGTAAACATAAGCAAATAATTAAGGTACATAGCTTTATTTTTCTTCGACTGCTAAATTAACAGGCATATGTTAACAGGTTGTAATGTTATTAGAAGTTGGATAATAAGTTATTTCGTAAGAAGTTTTTCCTTCTAAAAATCTAATATTTAAAGTTCCAAAATTAAATGTAAAAGGTGTAAGTAAATTTTTGCCAGATATCGAGTTTAGAATTCTAGTTCCATGAAATAAATGAGAAATGCTTTTATAAAATTTTATTTATTTAGTAAGTTTTAAAGATACGTATTGACAAAATTTCATTTTAAAATTGTTTCCTTCAAATTCCAATGGGTTGACTGTCTTGTATGGTTATAAGCTAAGGTATTGTTAACTTGCAAGTATCACTTTACATCTTAATAATTCTTCTTATTAAAAATGTGTGTAATCAAGGTTTTTTTAAAAGGAAACAGATATCAGTTGATGCACTTTTTTCAGCTATTTTTTAAATAATAAAGTAGCCAGTGATTATCATTTCTATGGAACAAACTTTTGAAGCATATAGTATACAACTCTTAAAATTGCATGTAAAATATTACTTTTCCATATAGAGATTGTTATATGAATATTGTTCTTTGTGTCTATCAGCTTGTTTACTAAAAGAGTTGTGCTGGGATTTTAAGATTTTCATTGTATTTGATATATTAATATTTTTAAATAATATGTTTGGATTTAAGGATATATTCTTTCATTTTTATAGAACCTAAGAAATTGCGGCTGTCGAGGTACAAAGCATATTCTGACATGACAATGGCTTATGTGTGCAAGGTAAATTTTTCTGATATATTTCTATGTTAGCTATATAAATGTAAAATAGTTTATCTTAAACTTACTTATGTTTGATGTACTATTAATATAAGAGAACTATGAAAAGTTTATGTTAAAGCAAGATCTAATGTAACAAATAAGTGAACTATTCAAATTTAGATATGCTTGAACTATACTTCCTCAATGCTTTTGTGAGAGAGCATTTTGCCTTCCTCCCCCAAGGAAAAAGCATAAAATGTTGCCGAAAAATTAACAGATTTTGTTTACCTTCACAATTTGTTCAAATGCAGTTTCTTTAATATGGTACTGTTACTAGTGAAAAAAAAGAACTAACGAAGAAAGAAAATAGTAGTACAAAATAGACAGTGAACACAGTAAAATCATCAGCCAGCAGTAAACTTGCAGTATTGTAGTTTGAAAGTCATTATTGTCTTCAACCACCAAAGGGGAAGATGAAAATTCTAACCGCTGTTTACTGTTAGCCTTTAAGAACTTGTTACTTAGTTGCTTTATCATCAGTAGATGTTGCTAGGAATTTCATTTCCTATCATTTAGCGGGAAAATTCTCACACATTTTTAAGTCTAATGTTGGTTTTTTTTTGGGGGGCGGAGGGGTCATTTCTGTTTTTGAAGCTCAAAAACATTATGCTCAGTTTCAGAACTGTTGGACTGCACTGACTTGTACCATTTCCAATTGATTATTTTTTATGTTTAGAATCTGTATGTTTTTATAAAGAGTCTGCATTATTAATTTAATGTGTCAATATATTTTTCTCTCTGTCATTCAGAATAAAATTTCAAGTGTAGTTAAAAAGAATAAGAACATTATTGTTAAAACTATAATAAAAACTATATACATTCATTTATTTCCATGAATAAGCTTAATTAATATTAACTTTAAAAAAATTATTAAGTTGCTCAGTGAACATTTGTAGTTTTATTCAGTATTCAATACTCAAAAGAACCGATTGCTTCTGTAGGCTTTCATAGTTTTCCGGTGCTTGCATATTATCCCATCGACCATGAAAGTTGTCTGCCAAAGATACACCAGTCATTTTTTGCAGAATTCTGAAGAAACTGAATTTATTTAGTAAATAATCAGTATTTGACCTGCTTTATTTTTATGCTTTGTAAAATGACATATTCATTGATTTATATTCTTTTGTTAAGAAGCTCTGTCTAGAATGCTATGAGTACAAACTTCCCCCAGGTAAATGCTCCTGTTTATTAATGTTTTGTTAGCTATATTCAGCTAGCCATATTGTGTCTATTAATATATACTTGTTTGACGGTAAGATCCGGTAACTTTGAAAATAATTGACTGCTTGCAGCTGTGTAGAAAGCAGATCCCAAATTTTAATCATCTTTTCAAAATGCAAGAAAAAGTACAACACTAACAATTAATTTATATGCTTGTACATAAAAATAAAAGGTGACTTATCAAGAATCAGTTGGGGTTACATCAAACAAAAGTGCAGATATTATGTGTTATATTCTTACTTCACAGCTATCCATTATTTGTGCTAAATTATGTTACTTGATGACATCTTCACAGTCAACAGAATAATATGTGAGTACCGTTTCTTCCTCTAATATAAATGGGAGTCAGTTTGCTAATGAAATCCTTAAAGAAGTATTCCTTAAAACACTTAATTGTCATGCACTTCCCCATAACTAAGTGCTTTTAAAATATCTTATTTGAAACAAAAATTATATTGTTAACAAACTACTGTTGTAAAGTAATGGTTGCTATTCAACTGAGTATATTTTTTTGCTCTTTTTCTTTCAGGGTCACAGCAAACCCGGCCATCTTTTAATACACAAGTGTGTTGAAGAAGGTGTACCTCCGTAAGCTATAATTTAATTTGTAATTTCTAGACTTAACAACTTCCAACTTTGAGTTGCTGTTTTTTAATGTAATTTAATAACTATTTTTGGGCTGTAACATCTTATCATAAAGTTAACAGGTATTATTGAAAAAAATAAATTTAATTTTTTCATGCATTAAGTTTTTTCTGATTATTATTATTTGTTTATTAATACCTGACTAAATACTGTGTTGTGGCCTTTAAAAAGTTATAATGTAAAAAGCTAAAACTCTTTTGTGTCTCATATAAAAAAAAAATCAGACTTTTAGAACGTCATTGAATCATTCTAAGACCATATATGTATGTTGAATGGCAGTTTTCTTGTATGATATTCATCTCAACTGTGAATACCTGGTTTTATTTCAAAATAAGCTAATTAATATTACAGTATTACAAGTTCTTATTTGTTATTGATATATATAACACATGTAATGTTTTATGCATTGGAAAAATTCCATGGTGAATTGAGCTATATTAATTAATATTGCCTGACTTGTATTACATACCATTCTGTAATTAGTTTTATTAGAAAGATAATAATCTTAAAAATCATCAAAATTTTAATAATTGTGTTCTAAAAAAATAATCAGATATTAAGGTAAATAGTTCTGTTGAAAAAAACACTAATTTTGAAAAATTTCTAAATAGCAACAAATTATATATTTTTCATGTAATTTATATTTCAGAATGCAATAATGCTGGAAGTCATGGCATTATGAATAAAAATTATTATTATATAAATTTTTATATTAATAAAATAAATTATAATATTATAAATTACAATATTATTATATGAATTATAATATATAATAATAATATTGTTATTATATAAAAATGTAATCAAGTCATTTTGTAATGTGTGAAAAATAAGAAAAGTAATATTATTTCATCTCCATATTTTTTTTTAAAAAATTCATTTCAATGTATATAATTTTATCCTTCTGTTAAAATTATAGGGGCCCATTATTAGGAGAACTGAAGAATGGTAAAGATGTAATTTTACCTTCAGGGAGAACAGTGAGTATTAGCACTAAAAAATATGAATTGCAGTTACAGAATTTTTAAAAACATTATAAAAATTCTTAAATGGAAAAAAAAAGTCTCTGTAAAGCAGAGGAAAGTATCTAATAATACTGAAATTCAAAAATGTACTGATATGTATTTGTATTATTGTTATAGCAAAACTTATCTATCTCAGATTTTAAGTTTCAGAAATCTCTCTCAAAATTTAATTATTTCCGAAGTTTTCAACTTAAATTCAGAGTATTTTTCATTTATCTCCACTTTAAATAGAGACTGAAATATCAATAATTCAAAACTTCAGTGACATAAATGCACTATTTGGCAACTCAGGTTGTTCTTGAGAAGTAGTCTTTCCATAGTATCATGCTGAAAGGATGGTAAGGCAGGTGAATATATCAGGTTTAAACAGAAGTTTCCCGCCACCGCAAATATCATCTGTGCAAACAGTTCGTGTTGACACATTTAATCATATTTTGTCAAACAATTTTTGACATTTAAAAGAATGAGACTTAGAACACTGAGTTGTAAAATTTGTAAAAAAATATCGTTAAGTGCAAGGTGTCTGAAATAGAACTATCATACTACCAGATTAGAACCATCATTTACTTCCAGTTCTGTTGCAAAAAGTCTTTGCTACAGAACTGGAAGAATTTTGCAAAAGTTTCCCTCAAATAGTCCTTCCTTAGAAACCAGTTTTAAAACATAATAACACACACATGCACAAATATGTATATATATATATTTATATAAGAAAGTTTTCAGATTTTATATTACTCCCAAAGGGCCATTTTTTAAATGTTTTGCGTGCTACCTTTATTTATTAAATATGTTCTTCCCACTTAAACCATAAAATTCAATTCAACAGCAATATCATATAATTTAAGAAGAGCATATCTTTAGAATTTCCGATACATAGTCTCGCACGCTAGAGATGAAAATGCTTTTTTCCTCTTTTTTTTTTTCCGTACAATGTTGACATTGCTCACTTTGAAATCGTTGAGTTTCTTAATCAAACACTCATAAATACTTTACAAAATATGAAATAGATAATAAAACAAATTCACAGTTCCAAATTTGGGCCTCTAGATGCCTATATTAGGATCGAGGATTATGTTATTCAAAACTTCATGGCTCTAGGTACCATTGTTTTATCACAGTGCGAGAAACATTCATACATTTATGCAGATTCCTCATTATTTAATTTCTTTAAATATAATACAGTGCGATAGTATTTGATGGCAATGTAAAAGTATCACACTAGTAGTAGTACTGCTACTGAAAAAAATATTATAAAACTATTTTATAGTTTTGTAATTTTTATTTTACAGTAGTGTGAATTTCGCGTAATAATGAACGACATTCCTTTTTATGTTCACAGTATTGTTTGTAAGGTATTCGACTATTAGATTTTAAAATAAACGTAATTCTTGCTGTACATAATTCAAGTAGAAGCTTATTGGATACTTATATTTGTATTAAATGAAGAAGGTTTATGTGCTTGATAAACTTATAATCTTCTACATTTTTAAGCATATAATTACAATTTATATCTATAATTTCAGGAATAGTATAAATAACCTTTCTTTCAGTAGAAATTGCTTTCTTGTTTTCTGAATGTGGCTCCAAATACACTCTCAATTCATCGCAAATTAAAATAACTATAAATTTTGATAATCTGAAATACACAATGAAAACAGCTTCTGGCAGAGCAAAAGCATCAACATATTTTCTATAAATTCACCACCGATTCAGAGATCTATGACCGTATTCTTCATTTAAATATGAAAAAATCAGTGGTGAAAACACATACAATGCCATTGTCTACTTAGTACATCAACTGCACAACCCTGATTGACAATGCGGCAACACTTTTTCGTGCGCTTTCAACAACTTCCGTACTCAGAGAATATAGGATGTCGGGCAAACCTGTTTTTTCACTAGCAGCGACATCTGGCGGCCCAAAACTTGCTGTCAACTCTCGTAGTGTAGAATAACCATCCAGAATTGGTATTCTGTTTGAATACTGTTTTGTCACAAAGAAAACAAAAGCTGAGTTTTATATAAATAAGAAGAAACTAAAAAATCAAAATTAAAAAGTTGTTTTATGAGTATAGATATTTATGTAAGATAGTGGTTTCAGTAATTTTATAACAAAGGAGCTCTTGTTGATAAAGTTATGTTACAGAGAAAGGTTATTCATTCTGTAGAAAACTTTTGCCATAGCAAAACATTCTAAGTCCTCCGCAGGGGGGGTTAAGAGTTTCAAAAGTATATCGTATGAAGCATTTGTACCTCAAAGCATTTTCAAGAGTTGACCCAGAAACTCATTCATTTCATACATGATAGCCAGTAAACTGAGGAATATTTTCAATTCTGGTAAAGCAAGACCTTTCTTTCCCTATTCTTTCAATATTTACCCTATAAAACAAGGCATTCAAGATAGAAGAGTGCCAAGGAAGTATACAGAATAAATTAAGTGCAATTAAATTATTGCTAGCTGTAAACAAAGTGGAAATTTTTCAATTCTGATTATTAGTTGCTTTTCAAAACGGAAACCATTACTAACTATATGTGGCTAATAAGAATGCCTAGATGAGAAATGAAATTTTCAGTGACTAACGGAAAGATGTCAATAAATGTGTGGGTATTCATAGATAACTGCAAGACATGTTTAACCATTCTTTTACTCTATTTTTTCATGGGTAACTGCAAGGTCTATCCAACGTTTCTTCTCTAAGACATGACCAAAAAATTTTGCCTCTTAACTGCTATGTTTCACAGGCAACATTTTGATCAGGATATCATAAGAAATTTGAAAGTAATATATAGACAGAAATTGATTGAGAATGAATTGATCTGAAAAAAATTGATTCAATATTAAAATTAAAAACGTAATTTTACTTTGAAATATACCTTTTGACCATTTAACTATCTATTAAAATTCGAGCACCTACCAAAAAATTATACTGACATGCTTTTCTTCTGTTATGCATTTATCTTTCTTTTTTGTAGAAAACGTTCCAGGCTCATTTATGCAAATTCTTAAGTCAGACCTTTTTGTGCTACCTTAAGAGTATTATTGGATATTTACTATTTTGTATTTGTATTTTTAACGTCACAACTTACTTTGACAATGTTGAAAAATCTAAACATAAAAAATTGGTCAAGGGGATGCATAGAAAAATATTAATATTTCTCAGAAAAATGTTAGTGGGAAAAAATATTTTTTTCTAAATCTAAATTATTTTCCTATAAACTTTACCTATTTGTTTGAACAAAAGATGCATTTTGGATTTTGTTCTGGTTTTAAAGTGCAAGTGTTTGATCTATGATTGTCTCCACATTTAACACATCTTACTTTGTTGAAACGGGTGTTTTGTGAATGTCCGAACTATTGGCACTTGTAACACTAATTGGGTCTTTTTCTGGGAGTGTATTTTTCTATAGTGACGTTAAAACTGAAGATTCTATTGATGTTATTAATTGCTTCACCTTCCTTATTTCTGCTTAGTTCTGTAAAAAATATAGGTAACTTGATCAGTTGATTTTCAATATGTTTAGTAACCTGTTTAACTTTTAAAACTGGAAATTTATGTGATTCGAGATCTTCAAAAATTGCTGCTTCAGTAACGGAGCTTGGGATATTCTTGATTATGACTTTGACAGTATTATTATTGTTAACGGAATAAGTGTGGAGGTCTATTTGCATCTTCTTAAAAATTTCTGCTGTGCTTTGATAATCTTCTTGGGTAGTAGTTAAAAGGAAACTTTTATGTTAGCTTCATATTTGGATTTACACACTTCTGTTAAAACTTTCTCAATTTCTAGCCAATCAGTCTCATTGTCTGTAATGACTATGGGTGGGATATTTGAGTTTTCTTTAACTAATTCTGCATTCTTCTCTTGGGTTGGGTTTTCATCAATTAAAGTGGCGAATCTATTTTTCTGTGGAGTTTCTATGAGTTGGGTATTTTTGCGGGGAGATCTGCAAGTTTTATTGGGTGTCTGCCAAAATTTTGATCCTGTTGTAGGTTCTTGTATATAATTTTGATTTTCTGAGGTATCAATCTGCTCCTCTGCAATTTCGGGTTTTTCAGTTCTCTTAGTATCTATAGAAAAGTTTGTTCAGCAAGATTTATTATCTCTTTAGTTTTTGCTTCCTTCTCTGCTACATTTTTGGGTGAGTGATAGGTATTAAGTCATATGGTATGTTTAAAGCCGTTTCATGCAAGTCAATCTCACGTTCTATCGCTAGTATGGTTTCATGGTCTGTCTTTTTACCTATTTCCTAGTAACCGATTTCTAGGATACCAATTCGTTCAACACGCCATAATGGGGAATTCGGTGGCTATTTAGAAGGACTATCCTGCACTTTTTTGGTTCCTTTCTTTTTTGTCATAGCTTACATGATGCTGCCATTGAGAGTCACCATTAGCCAAAAATACTTGCTAGCAAGTCAAATAGTCTATGCAGAGCTTCATAAATTCTGAACTTGTCTCTCGGAGCTCAGCGTGTGCGTGTAAACCTATACTAATTGAAAGAATTAAATTTAACACCAGTTTTGTAGTAAAACCTCTGATTAATTACATTTGAATTAAATTTGACTCAAATATTTTTCATTGTCAAAAGGATTATTGAGATAATAATACATTTTATATAATTCAGAGGCATTATATATGTTTATAAAGTAATTGTTTTTTTGATAAAACAATTTTCAGAATTCGCATCCCTTAGAAGTTCATTGTATATTTTCATATCTTTATTGAATGATTCAAATATAAAAGAAAATTCAAAGGTACCATTGCATATGTTTATAAATTTGTAAAATTTGAGCTGTAATCGTTAAGCAAATTATAATTTACATCATTAGTATTAGAGTTGTATTAGAAATAAATTTTTAAGTAAATGCAGGAAAGAAAAACAAATTTATCATTTTATACATAAAAAATATAATTTATAATCCTGCTAATTATATATGTATATGTACGTGGTTCGGCATCTAGCAAATTAATAGACAAGAGATGATTATACATTACTAGATTATTCAGTGAAACTATTTGTTATTTACAATGAAGTATTACAGATAAAAGCCGACAGCTGAGGTATTAATCTTTAAGTCATCATCTTTGTTTCATGTCATGTCTCTTCTTAACCAGATCACACATTTGCCTTCAGTCCCATCATCCTCTTGTCTTGTGTTCTGTGTTCAGTTGGGTTGTGCTGTC
This sequence comes from Stegodyphus dumicola, assembly GCF_044657685.1. Lineage (NCBI taxonomy): Eukaryota > Metazoa > Arthropoda > Arachnida > Araneae > Eresidae > Stegodyphus > Stegodyphus dumicola. Next base: position 79,425,121 of record NC_140768.1, on the reverse strand, counting down.
CCATTCGGCCATCCTAATACGACAGCTCCTCATTGCAACAGTAGATATACAGCAATATCTGAAATAAGTAAATTAAAGAAAAAACATTTTTCCATTTCAATGCCTTCTGAAATGCTTAAACATCTTAAGGAGCATGTCTGGAGCATCTTATCGAGGGAGAAAAATAATTAATCTCTTAATAAATCTTGTGTGTGTGTGTATATATAAATAAATAAATTTTATGTAGAGAGAAAAAGAAAAGTAATTTCAACTAATTAAAAGAAAGTAATGAGTGGAAAAAATGTAAGAAATGAAAGAGAATAAAAAAAATCATATAAAGGGGGGAAAAAAGATCATGAATTGAAGAACAGAGGTATTATAAATTAGATGTCTATTTATGAGGCACATAATTCTAAACAAAGAATTCACTCTGAAGAAATGCATGGTTTTATAATAATAGGAAATGTGAGTCTTATTAGGGCCTTTACGTATTCCAGCTTTCTCTGCTTTATAGTGGTCATGCAGCTTAACACTTCTGACATTGTAGGGTTCATTCCTGTCCAAAGTGTCCCAAATTGAGTGCATTAAAGCCCTACTTCATCACTAACTTTTGTGAATGCACCAAGTTGTTTGCGATTTGCAGAGTCCCCTTCTTGACCAAACACAAATTTACATAGTAACATAATTGCTTTTCTTGATGAAGATTTTAAAGATATAGATATATAAGTTTATATCATTTAGGATTGACATTCTTCTGTACTAAATATCTTCTAAGAACACAAATGAAGAACAGATTAATACAGTAAAATAAAAAACAGTTCCGGTTTCAAAAAAATTCTCTTTTCAACGTATTAATAGTTCTGGTTTTAAAAAAATAGTTTGATTTCATTGAAATTCAATTCAAAAGATTCCATTTATCAATTCTTAATTAGTAACCAAAATGAAGTAGCTTACCTTCGGTGAGAACTTTATTGAGGACCTGCTAATTCACCATGTATGTTGATCGGTGTTTGGGGAATTTTTAGACGGAAGAAATGAATGTACGTGACTAGATTATTTAATGGTATACTATTTGTGATGTACATTGATGACTATGGTTATACAATGAAATACATTCTTTTGCAAAAAAAGTCGAAGCACCATGAAGGAAGTGATTGTTTTGATTGTTACAGAGCAGATGGTGGGAGTGGCCAGATTGGCTTAAACAAGAGCCGGATAAGTGGCCTCTCTCTGAAGTGTCAGAACTAGAAACTAATGAACTGAGTAGAGAATATGTTGCAATTTCCTAAAATTGCAAGGTGGAAGGATGTTCAGGAACGTGCATGAACTCAGTTAATACACAATAATTCAATATGTTCATTATAATGTAGATTTTTTGTGGCAACAGTGATGTTTTTTTACATATGCTTTGAGCGTGGTAACACATGGAATGCTATTCTTTTTTATATGTTTAGAATGCTAAATAAAATAGTTCGTTGTTAGAGTGGTAGAGGTTCCTAATATCATCCTGCGACACATTTTGCCTGGTATTCATCAGTTGTCGCTCCAGATCTGCAATATTTTGTGGTGCCCAAATCTGGCAGCCTACTATGCCCCAGACGTGCTTGATTGGTGAAAGGTCTGGTGACCTTGCTGGCCAAGGAAGAGTATCAATTGCGTGCACACAGTCCAGAGATATGCGAGTGGTATGTGGCCTAGCATTATCTTGTTGGAAAATGGCCCCAAGATGACATGCCATGAAGGGTAATGTAACCGGCAGGAGGGTATCAACATATCGTTCAGCTGTTAAAGATGTACAGAGGATGACTAAAGATGACCTGCTGTCATAAGAAATAGTGCTCCACACCATCACACCAGGGGTTATGGCTGTATGCCTTTGTAAAACAAAGGTTGATTGGGGCTGCTGGCTCCATCCTCTCCAGACACGAACACAGTCATCTGCCTCAAGAGTGAAGTGGGATTAATTGCTGAACACTATACTATGCCAGTCTGATGGCAACCATGATGATCGGCTGCAAAACCACACCAGACGACTCCGCCGATGTTGCGGGGTGAAAGGCAAGCGTCCTAAAGGCTTCTGTACTCGTACCCCCGCCTCAGACAAGTGCTGTGACAGGGTTCGTAGCGGTCCTTACAAGTGCTTATAAGTCTTAATATTTGAAGATAAAAAATAAAAGCCCTTATATGTGCTTACTTTATCTCTGAAGCACTTATTTTTTTGTTTTTAGTGCTTATTTATTGCTTTTATTGCTTTTTTTTTTTTTTTTTTTTTTTTTTTTTTTTTTTTAACGAACACACATTTTTTCCCCTGTACCAAAGCTGAAACTAAATAAACAACTTTTCTTCCTTATATGGATCATCAGATGGTAAATCATACTCCCAGAAATCGCTTTTCGCCCCTTTCTCTGCATAACATAACCTTTGTGCGCAAGTACAGACAGGTGCACATCATTTGGTCAAAGAATTGCAAAAGCAATAGAAATTCCTGTAAATTCTGTATTCTTTTGCTTCCACCCAATACTACACACGTTTGAATTTCTATCAAGATTTTAATAATTTGCATTCTCGTTCCACGTGGTCAGCTCATATTTGCATTTATTATGATCGGTATGTATATGTATGAATATTTATAATATATTTACAGTAACTGCTGAAGTATAGATAAACTTCAAAAATGGGTGTGTTTTAACACAGATTAGTTTTCTAAGGAATAATATTCAGAATGGCATAAATAAAGTAATCAAATAGTCAAAATAGTTTTTTTTTTTTTTTTTTTTTTTTTTTTTGCCAATGCATTAAACAGTATGCAAGTTGGGTCTTCTCCCCTTTCTCCACAAAATCTCGAATATTGAAACTGTTACAGTTCGCAGCAAAGCAAGCAAGACTTTTTTTTTTTTTTGGTCGCATTCCAACCTGGATTGAATAGGACTAAAAGTTCTGCGGTCTACCAATCCAAGCAAAGAATGATTCTATTCCGAAAATTTAACGCAGCCTGTTCAAAATTCGAATGAAAAACACCTCATATTGGTAAATCTCTTTATTAATCAATATGAGTGTAGAATGGATATTGCGCGGAGCGGCGACGTGTCCTGCTGAATGATAAATATGCCACATGGGCACATGACGGTTTGAATACCGGATGCTGTTGATTCTGATTGCGTAACAACACGTGCGGAAGAATTGAGGCTCACGTATTGTGCAATAATGTTTGCCATATTTCGCAGAGATAAAACAGTTTTACTGTGCTTGCTAAGCAGATTATTTTTCAGTTCCATTGGACTATTTTTTATATAATTCACATATCGAAATGTCAAAAGCATTATTTAGCTGAAAAATCTAAAAAACGGCTCCAATCTACCCTCCTTTCCTCTTTTACCAGTTACGCTCAACTATCCAGAATTTTCAGATATTCGGCAATTTCCGAGTATGCCGGTTAGTTAAGCTTTTACTTTTAAAGAATGACTGCATGAAGCAATTTCTCGCCTTCTGATTTCAGAAAAGTTTCTTTTTTTACTTATTTTTACTTAAATTACTTTGCTTGCAATATCTGTTAAGGGAGAACTGTTATACAATGAAAATTTAGAAAACAATCAGAATTTGAATGATAAATTAAATTATTTAAATATTAATAGGATTGGAAAAATAAATTGTATTTATTTTTAGGTGCCAAGCTAACATAATAAATATGGCTTATTATTATATATTATCTCTATTTTAAACTTAAATTCCATCACTAAATCTTGTAATATAATTTAGTTCTGGATAGTTTTTTCCCCCTCTCATTGTAAACTAGTTCTGTAAATTGAACTGTTATTTAAAATTTAAAAAAATAATGTAATTGTTTTCCATGGTTGAGTAATTCTCATTCTCTCATAATAAATATTGAATTCCTCATATTTTAAATTGCAATTCTAGTTTCTCTTTTAAGGTTATGCAGTTGTGTATATGTAATTAGACAGGTACTTATTTTTTTTTTCTTAAAATGTGCTTGAAAAGTGCTTATTTTTTTAACTAAAATGTGGCTACGAACCCTGTGTGAGATGGTGGACAGTATGATGGGAGATATAGACGTGGCTGTAGTGCGTTGAATAGTCAACAATGATACTGTTGTGGCAGTTCGGACTTGACGAACAAACATCTTACCTCGCATTTGTGATGCTTGGCCTTGCAGAGCCTTCATTTGTCTGCAGTTTCCTTGTAGCAACCATTGCTGCCAACATCTTTGCACAGCAGTGTCTCTACGTTGCAGGTGGCAACCTGTTGCTCGGTATGACCACCCAGCTTCACGCAATCCTACAATGCGACCATGTTCGAAGTCATTTAGTTGTCTGTAAGGTCTTCGATATCATCGTAATGGCATCTTTTGTTGCTTCTTTACGGAATTACAATGGCAGCAACAAAAAAAGATAAATGTTTCATTACTGGCTTTATACTTCGCGAATTGACACTAGAAATGCACACTATGATCGCAATTCCTGTTCATTTGCATATGTTTGATCAAGATGTTTTTGCATACCAAATTTCGTCACGATCGAAAAAGGTCTTCTTGGTGCTTTGATTTTTATGCAAAAGAGTGTATTAACAGATAAAAGTCAACAGCAGAGGTATTATTATTATGTTTTAAGTTGCCATTTTTCTTTCACATCATGTCTCTTCTTAATCAAAGCATGCACTCACCTTCAGTCCCATCATCTTCTTGTCTCGCACTGTCAGTCTAGTCATGTTGTGCTGTCACACTGCTTATTCTTATATATATATATAATCATTCATTTACTTAAAGGAAAAAGAAAAATAAGTCTATTAGTTTTTTTACTTCACACATAGTGTAAAATATAACATGAACTGCTGTTAATTAGTTTTATAAAAGTGTACATTTTTTAAGTACTTGAAAAAAGGCAAGAAAGAATTTTTATCACTTTATGCATAACATAAAAACTAATAATTGTATTTGTTTAATTAATTAATTAATATACAAATTGTGTTTTAAGTATAATAATATAGCATAAAATGAATATATGTTGCATATAAAAACTTAATAAGTTTTGTATATTAACAGAATTTTGTTAATTATAAAAACAATAAAGCATTTGTTTTCAGCAGCAAAATCAGAAAATACCTCGGCTGGGTTTTAACTCATAACCTGATTGTTCATGCACATTTTAAATAAGCAATCAAACTAGATTGACCCAAGTTAAAAAATCATTAACAGTAGAAAATGAGAACTAATGCAAGCAAAAATGCATCAGGCATTTCTTTGTTTGAAGAGTTCTCAGAACATTAGAGTATGATAGATACCCTTAAGCAGGAAAAAATTCTGGCAGATTTAGTTAATGCTGACAAATGAGGTGAAAAAAAAAAAATCACTTTATGGCTTCCAGTAACAGATCTCTTAATTTTACTGGAAGCCATAAAGTCAAAAAAAAAAAAAAAAATCTGTCAATTATGTAGAAATTTGTCATAATTATGATCCAAAATAAATATTGCATCACAAATTAAATTTGTTAAAGTAATAATAATAATTAAAAAAACATGAAACAATTTGTAAGGTATGCTATTTAGTAAACAGATTGTTGATTCAGTAGCCATCATAATTTTTCAGACACGTGATTTCCATATGCAATTTCATTGGCAGTTGCCATAATTGTTTCTGGTAACAGTGCATCTCATCATATTCAATGATCATGGATCTTTTTGCAGGCAACAAAGACATTTATCTTGTGCTGGCTATATGTTTCCTTATGTAGATGAGCTGGTGCAAGCACCACAGGTGTTGAGCAATACTTGTTTAGATATATGCCTCCATGTAAACAGAGCTTTATGAATATGTTGAACTTTGTTATTAAGTATTTGGATTGAAATCTCTTCAAAAGGAAAAAAACATTGACAAAAATGTCAAGAATAATAGAAGAAATATTTAAGTAAGAGGCAATAGAATAAAAAATCTTTAAAAGATTAATATGTGTAAAATGAGTTAAGTTGGAAAAATAATTAAATTTTGAATAAATATATGGTCCAATCACGAGAAGTGCATGTGGCGCAACTTTGCACTCAAGAAAATCATTTTATTGTGGAAGAAAATCATTTTATTGTTATTAATCATTTATTGTTAACTCAAGTCACAGCTTGAGTTTTCTGTATAGTTTACTAGTTACTTCCTTGTACGAAGTAAAAAGGAAGTATTGTAATCGCGAAAAGTTTCAGGCAGCATATTTCAACGCAAATATCCATTTTGACCTCTATTGAATGCAATTTAACGATGTTTTTGCGTGACATATGTACGTAAAGACAGAATAAAAGACTCTTTTCCTCCAAAAAAATTATAAAACTGCATTAAAATGAATTCTGAAGAGAATTTTTCGTGGCGTCTGTGTGAACGTATGTACGTACGTATGTATCTCACATAACTCAAGAACGAGTAGCCACAGAACGTTGAAATTTTGTATATAGGACTGCTATAACATGTAGATGTGCACCTCTTATTTTGGTTGCAATCGGCCACACCAAAGGTATATAAATATATTTTTATATATATCCACTCTGTTACCCGGCTCAGTGATCTCAGTTTCTTTACTCTTATATGTTTGTAAATTGTGCATTTTTTGCTTTAAAAATGATTGAATTATGCTGTTCTTATCTTCCGATTAAGGTTTTTATGCCTTTAAATCTGCAAGCAATATTTGTACAATTATCAACAATTTAAAAGCTGTTTAAGTGTGGTTAAGCCTTAAGTTTTTAACAACATGGCGGACATATTTGTTTACATTTGAAACAGCAGAATAGTAGATTTGTTGCCAATCTAGAGAGACTAAGCTTCGCAACAACAAAGATAACGCCTTCATTTATTATTGCAAATTAAATCATGCGTAATCCTTTCTGGAATTTTTTCAAGGAAATAAATGTTTAAGATTTACTTTGTAATTTTTAATACAGATATTTTGAGTTTTTATGTATTTTTGCCTTGTCACAAAATGAGAACTGAATTAATTGAATGAGAAATACTAAATCATCTGTGAAAAACTTTTTTTTTTTTGTTTGCTTGATTTCTTTTATACATCGTTCTAGATATATTAGAGTATTTGAACAGATTATGGTGCAATGATTAGATAATTCTTCAAATGATATAATTTTTTTGCATTCTGAGTTATAATATGAACAAAATATAACGTTGTTAAGTGAACCTAGTGCCAGAATGTCTCTATGGTAAACAAATATAGTGAATTTTAAGGAGTGGATTTATTCTATTGTGGTTTGTGCACTCTCAACAAAGTAGATTTAATTCAATCCAATAAGTTTAAACGAAATGCAAGAAAAAATGAGTATAATTTAATATTCTGTACAAGGATGTCATGTGGTGTACACATCAGTTTTTTTTTTTTTTTTTTTTTTTTTTAATTCAGCTTTCAGAATGTGTCTTCTTATAGTACATGATGAAGAACTTGCGCATCATAATCATCTCATGTCCATTTTAATTTGTAGATGGCAATCTGTGATTTTTCAAACTCATTCCTACATGTTTCTTGTATTTTGATTCAGAAGATTACTCCTACATTTGTGTAAGCATTTGAGCAACACATTTTTATTTTATTTTATTTTTTGGTTGGGAGGGGGAAGGACAGCACAAAATGAAATGAAATTTTTAATTTTTTAACAGTATTCTTTTATTTTAAAACCAGTATTTTTCAGTACTACCTCAATTTGTCATCTTGATTTCTCATTCAAATTAGCCTTTTTACTCATTTGAGTCATTAAATAAATTTAGTAAAATAATAGCACAAAAAAGTGATCTGAAGATTAAAACAAACCTTAAAATGAGTAAATAAAATTAATTAAATCAAAATGTTAAATTTATTATGTTAGTGAAGTAATGAAATACTGTTTATCATTAAAATAAAGTCAGTGTTTCTAAAAGGAGAAAATGTTAAATTTTTTTTAAAAGCAAGTAATTAGAAACATGAGGTCATTTATGTTTGTTAAAGTAGGTGTAACAAGTTTAATTAATTTAAAACTTTTTTTGCTGAAGTAGAATGCAAATGAGGAAACGTCAGTAAGTTATGCAGACTATGATGGGGGGGAGAGAACCACAACAAACACTTAAAATCTTTTGCACAAGATTTATATATTTTTTCTTACAATAATAAATGAGACAAATTGGGCTTACTTAATATTTTTTGTTATGTTATTGTACTTTGTAGTTGAAGGCATAAAATTAAGTTACTCGTACTTAATTTGATAACTAGTTCATCATGCTTAATCAGGAAAATTGTTCAGTTTAGTCATAGAATATCAGGAAAATTAAAACTCAAATTTCAGTTGGAATCTTGTCAAGTGATTGTTTTCATTCTGTTATATAATGTAATAAAAAGGGGGAAATATTGCACTTCAGTGTACTAGATTTAATAAATTGCATAGAACATTTTAAATCACCAAGTAACGGTTAAAAAGCTATTTTAATCTTTTACAGATTTATTCTAAGGATGTAGTATCTCCTGAGGAATTATGTCCTCTTTTTTTAGGTGAGGTTTTTTTTTCATTATGTTTAAAAGTTACTTTTTTTGTATGTTTTTGTAGTTTATTTTAATCCCCCTTTTTTAAGTAAAAATGCCTTTATTTATTTGCTTCACTTTTAAAGGTTTCTCCATTTCTTTCAGTTGTGGAATGTCCTTCAGAAGAATTTCTGGATCCTTTTGTCGGTGAAGAAAAATTTAGATGCTACCAGTCAAATGACTCTGAGTCATCTGAAACAGCAGCATTGGTTGTACACTTCACACCACCTCATGTTTTAAAATGCTTAAAATATCAGCAATGGATGAAGAGGTAGCTAACTGGTTTTTGTTGAATTAGCAACTTAAAACTGTTGTTAGAAAAATTGGTTAGTTATTAAAATTTTAAGGAAATTAAATTCAAAAGCTATTTTTTGTAATTTTTTTTTTAATAGCCATGAAGATTTTATGAATTTATCTTTACTTACTTAGGGATTTCATCCATTCTAAACAACATCACTACTTCATACTACTAACACTTTTATGAACTTAATATCTGGAGGTAGTATAATTAAAAGAAACCTCAGATAAAGTAGTTGGAAAATTAAGCATTTTTTATTTTAATAAAAATCACTTTTTTCTTCCATTCTCAAATTAAACTTTTTATTTTAAAAACCAAAATAACAGCTTATAGTTTCATTTTCACTAATTTTTGTTCTGTATTGTATTTTCATTCTAGAAAACTAATTTACATGTTCTGATTTATAATAAAATTAGCATGCAGTATATGTAAGTTTCACATGCTGAAAAGTTAAAATAGTGATCAAGTTCATTTTCCTCCAAAACGTCTTTGGTACAATCATGCAAATCTTAATGATCATTCATTTCCTTTAGTAGGATAAAAATTAAATGCTAAAGAATTGAATGTTATATAACAAAATTCCAGAAATTTTTAACTACATATAATAATTAGTGCAAAATAAATAAAACTGGTCTTGTGCAATTCCTCTTTGGAGAATCTGCCATTATATTCAAGTCACATCTAAAATTTTTAGTTGCTTATGAATATTTATCTATAAATACTCTTTGTTCAGCAGTACTAAGTAAGAATGACAGCATGTATTCAGGATTTCTACTTTAATTTATTATAGTATTAGGTTGTCAGGAAAGTTTGTGCATATTTTGAAGGAATATTGAAATGTAGGAGATTTAAATTTTAGTGCATATTTATTAAATTGTATGGGTGCCATTCTGTTCTACAACCTTTCTCCATCTTTCATGCAAATTGAAAATTCTGTCCTTCCAGAATCTCTCGGGTTTTTCAACAAAAAACTTTTCTATGTGATATTTTAGCTCAACCAAAGAATTAAGTTTTTCTCATTAAAGAAATTGTGTAGTGATCAAAATAGTTGGAAATCGGGAGGTACAAGGTCTGATGAACATGGGGATGGGGTAGAACATCCTAACTGAGCTCCAACAGCTTTTTTCGAGCTATCAGACACATGAGGCCCTGCATTGTATTGATGAAACAAGCCACCCTTCTGATTCGCTTTTTCTGTTTGTTTTTGTACAATTGCTCTCTTTAATTCATCTGAGTGGGAACAATAATTCTGTGAATTTATCGTCTCATTGTTTGGTAAAAGCTCATAATACACAATCCCTTTCCAGTCCTGCCAAATACAAAGCATGACCTTCTTTGGATGAAGTCTGGCTTTTGGGGTGGCATTCCACTTTCTCCAAAATCTTTTTCACTATTATAAATAATCCATTTTTCATCCCCCGTCATTACTTCCTTCAAAAATAATGTCTCCTCATTGTGTTTATGGATGGTAGATTTTGGTATATTTAACATTTCTGCTAATGTACATGTTGTATAGCATGGTTATTCTCAAATGTTTTAATTTGATCTTCATCTGTGGGCCTACTCAGGTGTTCTTGAGTTAAAATCACCAACTTTGCACAGTTCTCTCAGCTACAGCACTTTTGCCATAAACAGTGCATGTCTTGTTTGCTGCTTGTGTAGCATTTTGACCTTTTCCGGTAAAAGAAAATCATTAAATGTCTAACCTGGAATTTGCTGTCTTCTGTATTGAAAGGCATATAAAACTGACAAAAATTATCATAGCCAATTTTTTTTTATAAATATGCCTAAGTACCATCTTTTACAATATGTACATATGTCCTTTGTTTTAGATTATTTTGATATACAGTAAGACCCCACTTAATGCTGTTTCGGTTTAGCGCTCTTTTATTTCAACCCGGGGATTCCCCGAAATTGTGCGCAGCACTAGGTTTCAAAATAACATGCAAAACAGTGTAGTTGTATCTCTTGTTTGGTGCGGTGCTGTACGGACGCATTTTAAACATTTGTTGACATTATTGTAAGTATAAATTTATATAATACTATAACGATTAATACAGTGACAAATATTATTATCTTTAGTTTTTATCATGGGTGATAATAAAAAACAAGAAAAGAAAGCAACCAGAAAAAGCATTTCACTGGAAACTAAAATGCAAGTGATTAGAAGATTAGATTCTGGTGAACGTCAATCTCAAATTAGTGCTGCATTGAATTTGGCAACTTCAACAATAGGGACAATTCTTAAGAATAAAGACTGTCAACGGCAACTGCAACTAGAATTACCCATTCTAGAAATAACGTTATAAAGGAAATGGAAAAACGACGGTCTATATGGATTGACGACGAAATTGAATGCAATATGCCGTTAAGCCAATCTGTCATAATGCCTTCTTGACAAAAAGGCAGAAAATTGGAAGCACAGAATAGACTGAATGAGAATTTTATTTGTTTTTATAAATATATCCGTTTATATTGTTCTTATTTTTGTAAGAAATAAATGTTTGGTTTTATTTTTATTAAAAAAAATTATTAAATTTAATACCTAACCAATTTTCTATCAATCTTCCCCTAACCCCATTATTTACATGTTAAGATAGCTTCGTTTAGAGCTGTTTCGCATTACGCTCTACTTTGACGGAACTTATCCCTTGCGTTAAGTGGGCCCTTGCTGTATTCAAACCTGTCCTTATGTCAGCTTCCAAAAATCGGCAGAATCTTTCTGGACAATCCAATATAAATAAAATAACATTTGGCATATATTTCTAAAAATTCCAAAATTATGTTTAGCAGATATCTCTAAACAACATCGTCCTAAATGGAAGAAAAGAGCTGGAATGAGCACTTTAGTAACTTGGTGAATGACCATACGTGGGATGGGTCTTCAACCTACCAAACTACCTCTGTAAACATCGATAGTATCCCACCACCATCTTTGGCAGAAGTTAGAGAAGGAATTAAAAAGGTCAAAAATAACAAGGCCCCAGGACCTGACTCAATTACTTCAAAACGTATTAAAAGTGCTGCAGGTCAGAACATTTAGGAAATACACAATTTCATCAAATCAGTTTGGAACCAAGGAGTTTTACCCGAGGATTGGAAACTGAGCGTCATCTGTCCTATACACAAAAAAGGAGACATTTTGGAATGTACCAACTATAGGGGAATCAGTCTCCTTTGTGTTTTTTTACAAACTATTTTCCAATATATTTTTTAGTAGATTAGTAACTTATACAGAAAATATTGTAGGTGATTACCAATGTGGTTTCCACAAAGTAATATCTACAGCAGAACAAATCTTTAACATTAAGCAAATTTTGGAAAAAACTAATGAAAATGGCATTGCAACACACCACCTTTTTGTTGATTTTAAGACTGCCTACGATTCAATAAACAGAAAATATTTAATTGAATCTATGAAAGAATTTGCAATACCTGAAAAACTATAAATTTGGTCACCATTACTCTTACTGAGACAAAACTTAGGATTAAAATCCAGAATAATCTTTCTGAGCCTATTGTTGTTTTAAATGGGCTCAGACAGGGTGATGCATTGGCCTGCTTGCTTTTTAACCTTTTCCTCCAAAAAATCATAAAAGACTCTAACATTAATACTTGTGGAACTATCTTTAACAAGTATGTTCAGGTTTTTATGCTTGCTGACAATATCAGCATAGTCGCACGCACTCCTGAGTCACTTAGAGAGGCTTTTACATCTTTAGAGGTTGCAGCCAACAAAATGCTTACAAATCAACCAAGATAAAACTAAATACATCATATGTGGTAATAACAGCAGCCCCGATTTTGAAATTGGGAATTACAAATTTGAAACTGTTAGCAAATTTAAATATTTAGGATCAGAAGTTAATACTCGCAATGATTTAATGCCTGAGACCCATAGTAGAGACACAGATGCTAATCGATGTTTTTTCGGTCTAAAAAAATGCTTGAAGTCTAACTTTATTAGCAGAAAAATGAAGATTTTAATTTACAAAAGCTTAATCAGGCTCATTCTTACATACTCTAGTAAGACCTGGGCAATGACAGAGAAAGCTAAAAGTATCATTTCTGTCTTTGAAGGAAAAATTTTGAGAAGTATTTTTTGTTGCATAAAATGTAACAATATTTGGAGAAGAACTAACTCTGAATTCTATAAATCCTTTAAAGAAATAGATATAGTAAAATATATAATGAGGATTCAGAAAATTAAGTGGGCAGGACACTGTGCAGAATGGATGAAAATCGAGTAACTAAAAAGATCTTCTCGGCCAGACCATTCGGCACCCGAAAAAGAGGGAGATCTAAACTTAGGTGGCTCGACTGTTTGGAAACAGACTTAAGAATTTTAAAAATAACCAATTGGATGTCCATGGCCAGGGATAGTACTTTTAGTAGTAGGAATTCGATTCTGAGGAAGAAAAGGGCCATCCTGGGCTGTCTGGCCATTGAAAAAGAAGAAGATATCTCTAAAAAATTTATAAATATTGCAGGTTTGCAAGTGGAGTGAAAGTATTATACAGTTTGTGTAAGGGAGATAAAATATGCCCTCAAGGTTAATAAATTGACATAATCTTCATTCTTAAATGAAAATTTTGGTTTCTTCCCTCTTAGTTTGAAGCTCATGAATAATAAAGTAAGGGAGCATTGATAGTTTTGTTTTGTTTGATTGAGTTCTTTGAATGAATTGAATACATTGCATAATATGTATCTTAGTGGTTTTCTATTTGTACTATTATATAAATCCCAGCAATTTCATTTAAAAAGACCTATATGAAGGCTTACTTTCTTCAGCCAATAACCCATGAATGCGTTATCTAAAATCTTTGTATCAGTCTTTGGAACTATTATGTTTGCTACTGTTCAGCTGTTAATGCTTGATCTTTCATACTGGTAATGATTGTAAAAAAATATTTGTCCTTTCTTAAAAATCTTTTTTATGTGTTCATATTGTTGTGAAAAGGCAAGCTGTGGTGAGATAGCTTCTGGATAAAGTGGGGTTAGGGTTGCCAGAAAGTGGCAGGGAAAGATAAGGTTGCCAGATTTGGCATGAAATGGTCCATTTGGCAATATTTGGTGCCAGAATTGCCTATGTGCCATAGATATAGTGAGAATATTCTAGATAGGGTTCGTACGATCCTTAAGAGTCCTTAAAAAACCTTAAATTTTTTAATTGATTTTTGGTCCTTAAAAGTCCTTAATTTTGGCCAAAATCAGTAGAAGGTTCTTAATTTTAATCATCTGAAATTTCTCTCTGTTTTTAACGACTGTCATTTTGAGTGTGAATTAGCATTTTGGAGGAATATTTTTGGCGATTCACTGACGTATATGGTTATCTTTTGAATGGGTTCATGGGTTATAATTTATTTCTATTTCTAATATAAATGATGGGATACTCGAGTTTTTAAGCAAGAAGTGAAACATAAGCATTTCGAAATTCATTTTTTCTAATAAAGAGCTCTTAAACAGCTTTTCGCTTTTGGGGTTGTGAATTCTTTTATTAAATGGTTCTAAATTTGGCGACTTGTCAACATTTTGGTGATTTTAAGATCAGTTTCTATAAAAAATTTTTAATTCCAACGAGATCTGAGAATTTTTCGGCAATTTTTTTAAAACATCATAACATTGATAAATTTCATTAAAATAATGGTAATATATTAGAATTATATTTAAAAAATAACATTAAAACCATTTTTATTTTTCGCTGTCATATTATAAAGTTTCATTTTGGTAACTTATTGTATAATATTTTGAATCTGAAAAATAAACAAGGTCTAATGCTATAAAGCATAATTTACGAAACAGCTCTTAGTAAAAGCAAAATTAGTTATGTAATTAATTAAAAATCTCTTCTTTTTAAATTTTTCATAATAAGCTTTTTTCCCCATGTAAATTCTCTCAGATTATTCAAAATTCTCAGAATATGCATCAGTTTTCTCTATAAAATTAATTTTACACTTTTTCCTTCCTTTTTTTTCCAAAATATTTATGGCTTTTTGCTGTTACAGAATGGGTTGGGATAATTTTTCTTTAGTATTTTAGACATTGCAGCATGGAAAGTTTAGAAGAATTTGAAGGCAAGATTTATAAATCCACGATTCTAAAAGATTCGAGAAATATGTGACAAAATAAAAAATGTCTTCATGGTATCAACACGTAATGGATGCATTTTACAGAAAGTTTGCGATAAATTTCTTACTTTTTGGAGAACGTCTGGAAGAACAATGGAAACATAATATTTGAATGTTTTGCTCCTATACTAGAATCTTTTTTCTTAACATGTTTATCTTCCCTTTATTTTCTCTACTTTTCACTAGAAACAAGCATGGAAAATATCAAAAATGCTTCTAATCTTATCACTTGGGCAGGCATTATAGAAAGAGATTTTTTTTTTATTAATAAAGAAATTGAAAACTTAACAATTTAAAAGATTCATCTAATATGTCTAAATGTAGACTAGACTAGAAGAGAAACACGCTAATGTGACAATAAAAATCATAAAAACAACCTTGTATTTAGCGTAAGTATATTGAAACAATAGATTTCGAGGGCAGCTAAAGGTCCCTCCTCATCAGGAGAAAGAAATACCTAGAAAGAAGAAAAATAAAGGTGAAGGAGTCTCAGAAACACGTGGTCCTTATCAGCACTGCACGTGGTTAACCGGATTTTTAATCAGAGTAACACTGGCCGCCTACTTTTACTGAGCCAGGCTATCTGATCAAACGGTTAATTAATTACGAAATAATTAATATTTATAGCAATACGTTCAGTGTGGTGATTCCAGCTAGCAGTCTTCAAGCGATAGCCGAGCAGCCGTTGGAAGCCGATGCTTATTAAATTGGATATCATTGGAAAGAGGATTTCCCAAGGAGAATTTTGATGCTAATTACAAGCCCGATGGACAATTAGAACGGGAGTAATTAATTCTTAAATTAAGCGAATTTACAGCCACGTGGTTCCCATGACCCCTGACCTTTCTAACGTTTCAACACCCGTACAACAGTCATCCGCATTCCATTGACCCCCCGTCGAAGTCCTTCATTCTTCATCTAACAAAGGAAGGAGAAAGGACTGGGACTCCTTGCCTAATTTTGCTAATTAGTCAACTAATTAAAGAAGCTAATTGGAACTAACGAATTTGGATTTCTGAAGTGTCAAGGATCACAGAGACATATCTTTCTTAATTATCGGACGTGTATAACCCAAGATAACAATTTTGTGCTAATTCCGGACTTTGAAATTTGATAACTGCGGGATATTGTTTACATGCAAAGGTGTGGTGAATATTTTGTGCGTTTGCTATTTGTTTGGATTACGTGTATATAGAAGCAGACCAAGACAACAGAGAAGCGATATCGGCCAAGGTAGGCTTTAAGCGCTGATTAAGTAACTAATTAATTACAACCTACCTAAATCTGAACTTCTGGTAATAATTCTTAACTAGTACTTTAATAATACACTACAGACCCAAG
This sequence comes from Stegodyphus dumicola, assembly GCF_044657685.1. NCBI lineage: Eukaryota > Metazoa > Arthropoda > Arachnida > Araneae > Eresidae > Stegodyphus > Stegodyphus dumicola. The sequence goes on along the minus strand of NC_140768.1, from coordinate 79,408,832 downwards.
TTTGACCTAGGTACTTTTAGACTCTTAATTCTTGTCGTTCGGTTCTCTATTCTAATTAATTACTGTTAATTAACTGACCAAATAACAGTTCCGGTACTCTGGCCAAATTTATCAAGTATCTGTTACCATATATTTATGTGTTTTCCGGCTACAGATTTAAAAGTGTTTCACCGTTGATTAACCACCTCTAATTAAGCTAATTAACAGTGCTGATTTTGATTATTGTACTTCATACCTATATAACTCTGATTTTTGCATCTTGTATTCACTCAGATTTTACAGTATTTGACTGTTTACCAGATATTCGGTACTTTAATTTAATTAGTATTAATTAGTCCTATTCAATTAGCAATCCTCAGTTAAATTGTAGTAATTTTCTAACTCTTAGTGCTATTTACATGTTTACTTTGTGTTATGAGTAAATATTTAAGTATACCAGATTGTAATTTCCTGTGAACCAGACAAACTATCACATAGTGTACAATTAGAGTCTCCACGTTGGCATAAATAAGATAATACGTGTAAACAAGGTATTTAAGTGCCATTTTTTTTTACAAAGTTATTACAGTGCTGAGTGAAACAGTGTTCTTTACAGTGAAAGTGTTTAATGTACTGTGTGTGCTAATTCAGTGATTAAACGTCAATTTACAAGCGTTATTTAGAGTCACATCCCGTGTTACATAACCACCAGTCTTCAGTTCACAATAAGTGTGTGCTATAGCTCAACGATTGAAGCTTCGTTAGTGCTTATATGTGAAAATTGTGTCAACAACAGTGCTAATAAGTGAATTAATCGTGCCCATTACCTAGTCAAAGCGTCGGTAAAGTATAGTGCGTGATTTAGTTCAGTGTTCAAGCAACGTTAGTGCATCTCAGTGAAAGTTATTATACATTTCAGTGCGATACAGTGCATCACAAGTGTAAATACGTGCAAATTGTTTCAATATCAATTTCAGTGTCTTTATGTGAATGAATAGTGCATGGCCACTAGTTAAAGCCCTCAGCTAGAAATATAGTGTTTGTTGCAGTGACCAAGCAACACTAAGCTTTGTTTCAGTGAAGTTAGTTTTCTTTTCAGTGATTTAAAGTGCGACACTAGTGTCATAGCTAGTGTGAATAGTATCGTACAGTGTTTTTAAGTGCATACAACACTGAAATAAGCGTATTTTAGTGTACACATCAGTGTCAAGAGTGATTTCAATAGAGCATTATACGTGTTACCCAGCGACTCCCATAGTGTCAATTTAAAGGATCACGCTTCTACTTGTGACATGACACGCCAGTCCAAGCTCCCAGAGGAAGCCAGTAATTCAATACAGCTTAATTCAGCAGAATCGCTAGAGTCCGATCGGAGAACACCAGAAAAGATCGCTGCACTAGCCAACAAGATCCGGAATATCACCGATACAAGCCGAGGAGGTAGATACCTTCTCCCTCAAGATTTAAGGAATAGACTGAAGGACGCATTCTCTGTGCTCCAAGGCCTTGCCTTAGAGGGTCCAGAGTATCGCCCCAAACCGCCAGCAATAGAGGCAGGTACCAATACCTCTACTTTTGTTTGCTTTGGTACAGTGCATACTTCCTCTCCATCTACGCAACAGCCCGTCTGTGAGCAGGCCCCTCCGCAAACAGTAAACAGTACACTGCAAAGCTTTGCAGAGGCCGTGCGCAAGAACAGTAAGCCCAGTCTCGTGATTAAACCAAAGACCAAAAAGCCAACAGACGATTTGCGGAGAGCTCTACAAGACAAGGTCCCTTTGGACAAAATCCCCGTAGCAATACGGAGAATACAGCCCGCCCTGCAAGGAGGTCTGGAAGTTTATTGTGATACCCCCGAAGAAGTTGACAAGTTAAAGGACCATCTTCAAAAAGCAGACATCAATATAGATATACAGATGAAACAGCGACATCGACCAAGAATAGCAGTACACAATGTCGGAGAGCATACCAAGCCAGAAGAGCTCATCTCTGAGCTCAGCACTACAGCAGGAATCTCCGACCTGCATTTCAAGATTCTCTTCCGTCTGCGGGAGCGACGCCCACAGAGGGTCAAATGGATCATCGAGTGCTCCACAGAAGGATTTGCTGCAGCAATCAAGACAAAGCGCATATTCACGGCATGGCAGGCGCATGGCACCTCCGAGTTCCTTGGAGTACGAAGATGCTATTGCTGTTAACAGTTTGGACACAGTCAGGATGTGTGCAGGTCCTCCAAGATCTTCTGTGGTTTCTGCTCTGGCGCTTATGCAACCACAGACTGCACTGGAGACCAACCATCATGCATTAATTGCGGAGACGCAAATTACAGGTTGGGTACCAGATACAATTTCCACCACCCTGCCTATGCAGCAGAATGCGCAATTTATCAATGGGCAGTTGACAACGTCCGTAGCGCAACGGAATACTGAAGAGAAAGTGTCTGTGAACACCCATACAGAAGCAAGTACGTCACAGCCGTCAGTTACTTCTGCACCTCATACCAGTAATAGTCTAACCCAGCCACCTCAGCAACTGGACGCTGCACTGACAACGGACATTAATACAGACACGATCCCAGTTCAAACACCAATAAGGTGCCTTCAGATTAATGTGCAACATGCCAAAGCAGCCACGGCACAAGCTGCCGCAACCGAAGGGGTTGATCTAATATTTGCCCAAGAACCATACTGCTTGAAGGGAAAAGCGGTAGGCTATCCTCTACAATGGACAGTGTACCAAAAAGAAGATGTTAACAATTCACCCCGTGCAATACTGATCAATTGCAACCCAGCGTGGACACCGGTTATCATCACCACAGAAAGAGACTTCGTGGCTATTCTTTTTGAGATACACAACATAACGGTTCTCTTGGTCTCACTATACTCCCTCCGACAGCTAATATAGATACAACTATCCAGCGAATGCAGCAACTACTTCAGCGGTACAGGTCCCATAACATCTTATGTGCTGGGGATTTCAACGCCCACAGTTCCACATGGGGATATGCCAGCACTGATCCTAAAGGCCGGATGCTAGAAGATTTCTTTTCTAGTCAAAATATGAGCGTACTTAATCATCATGATGCTGCACCCACCTTCGATCGCATCCACTCACAGGGATGGCCCGACCTTACAGTAGCAACATTGCAAATTGCGCAAAAGATTCAGGATTGGACGGTTGTGGTAGGCTTAAGCCTTTCAGACCACAATTATATTAGATTTTCTATCGCCAGTGAGACAGCCACCTCGATAATCAAGAGGTATAACTTGCCAGGTAATAAAGTAAGGACATTTGCTGCAGCCATTAAATCCCAACTTGCCCACTTCGCAGAGTTGATCAAACAAGCAACTACCACCGAAGCCTTACAAGTTATAACGAGTGACATAATGTCCACCATAAGAACAGTTTGTAATGAACTGTTGCCAACCAGAACAACCAAAAAGATCTTTAATCTAAACTGGTGGAGCAGTCATCCCAGAGAACAACAGCAGAAAGTTCGCGCCCTTAGACGCCATCTTAAGCAGGAGCGGCGTCACAACATTTCTTCTAACACGCTCATCACCTTTCAACAGGAAAGAGCAAAATATAAAAAAATGATCCTACAGGCCAAACTGGAAAGCTGGAGAAAATTTTGCACGGAAAATACCGAAATATATGGCATACACCACAAGATTGCCACGTGTAAGCTTTTCAAACCCGTCTCCTTCCATCTGCTACCTGTCCCAGAGATCTCCAATAAACTCACAGAGACCATGCTTGCAGAAATCGTGAAGGTGGTCTTCGCCACAGACGACCCCTCCGAAGACACGCAAGCACATAGAATAATCCGATATGATACCTCGGACATTGATACTGCAGAAGATGCTTGTTTCACAAAACAAGAAATATTGCACGTCTTAAAGTGCCTACCGCAAAAGAAAGCACCTGGGCCGGACGGTGTAGACTATCGTATAATTAAACTCATTGTGCGTTCGAATATCAATCTATTTCGACAGCTATTCAACAAGCTACTAAGTACCGGCACGTTCCCCAGGTGCTTCAAGATCGGCCAAGTAATTCTATTCCTTAAAAAGAACAAGGATCCGAGAAGAGCGGATGCCTACAGACCAATATGCTTACTATCAGCGCTTGGTAAGACATTTGAAAAGTTGCTAGTGAACAGGCTCCGACATCACTTGCACTCTAGTAATTACCTGAGCGAGGATCAATATGGGTTCCGTACAGGCAGATCCACCATCCGTGCTCTCATGAAGGTTAAAGAATGTCTCCTACAAAACAGATTGTCCGGTCATCACACCGCATTCATCTCAGTCAATCTCAAAAGTGCCTTTGACACGTTGTGGTGGCCGACAATCCTACGGGCACTAAGGAACTCACGCTGTCCACGGAATATCTATCGGACACTGGAGAACTATCTCGCAGAACGAAAACTAATTCTGCAGCATAATAGTGGCATACTACAAAATAATCAAACAAGGGGATGTCCGCAGGGTTCCTGAGCGGAACCCTTCCTATGGAACTTAACATACAATAGTATACTTACACAGCCATGGCCAAGTCACACGAAAATAGTTGCATATGCCGATGACACGGCACTAATACTACAAGGCCCCACTAGAGAGCAATTGCAGAAAAACTGCCAAGAATCCTGCGACCTCTTTCAGGAGCGATGTGCAATGCTGAAGTTGAAGATTGCCGAAGAAAAATCCCAAGTTTTATTGATTCCAAAAAAGGGAGGCTCCCTAACGCGACAACCACGCATCACGCTCAATGGGAAACGACTTGCAATCAAGCGAGAACTCAAATACTTGGGAATAATATTTGATGACAAACTGAATTGGATAGCGCATGTGCTCTCCCTAAAACAGCGCACAGCAAGCATCGCTCAGCAGCTCAAGATGATGAAAGCATATCGCTGGGGTCTCAACCCCCATATCCTCAAGATCCTCTATAACAGTGGTGCGCAAACTTTTTTCGACTGCGACCCCTTTTGTAGAGAGAAAATTTTTGGCGACCCCTAGAGATAAATGTTCACAAATACGATGTATATTTCGCGCATTCTTTTGTTTCATCGAATAAAAACATCATCGTATCTGACACATATTAATTTTATTTATAATTTTAAGAAAATACTTTTTGTATAACACAAAAATCAGTAAATTGCCCTTTAATGAGATGTATGTGGCTGCAAGTTTCTAATTATCTCATCGATGTTTGGATGTATGTTGCTAATTGCAATTCGCATATCATCTTCAGGGTTTAAACGCGAGCGGTATTTAGTTTTTATTGAAACTAGTTTGCTAAATCCAGTTTCACATAAATACGTTGATGCAAATTGTATTAACACTCTGATGGCATTCTTGCATAAAACGGGATATTGTTTTTCCACGGATAGCCAAAATTTTTGGCAAGGCTGAGTCTTAAATTGATTTCGAAGAGTATAATCACTAATTAGATCTATGAATTGCTCTTTCTCGCTAATTTGAAGAGTTGAACTGCATATGTCAAAGAAAAAGGATCACGAATCCAACCAAGATCGTTTTCAGGAAAATCCTCGAATCTTCTTGAAAAATTTTCCTTTAACTTTTCAATGTGATTGGAAATGATGTTTTTAAATGTAAATATATCTATATTATTTTCCTTGATAAAATTGTTAAAGCAAGGGAATATGTCGGTGTTGTTTTTATTCAGTTCATTTTGCCAGAGACTAAGCTTATTCTTAAAAGCTTGAATTTTACTGGCTGAAGTTATGATAGTTGAATTCTCACCCTGCAAGCTCAAATTTAAGTCATTAAGTTTTTCGAAAATATCAACTAAATAGCTCAGCTTCCCTAGCCAAACTTCATTGATATAATAACTTGCCAATCTATGTTTCTTTTCGATTAAAAACATGTACACTTCATTTCTCAAATCAAATATCCGTCGTAGTATTTTCCCACATGAAAGCCATCTGACTTCGGTGTGTAACAGTAATCTCTCATACATTGAGCCCATCTCATTGCAAAGTATTGAAAAGAGACGGCTGTTGTTGTTGCATTTAATGTAGTTAATTGAACTAACAGCATCTTGTAATATGTTGTGCAACTCTTCATCCATATCTTTTGCAACAAGAGCTTGCCGATGAATCATACATTGATTAAATACCATATGAGGCGCCACCTTCTGAATTAAGCCTCTTAGCCCTTTATTTGAACCTGTTAATGCTGCAGCACCATCAGTACAAACCGCAACACAGTTTGCCCAGGTAAGGGACTTTGTTTCAAAATATTCATTTATTACTTTGAATATTTTTTCTCCAGTTGTTTTTCCTTCCAAACTTTTGCAACATAAAAACGTTTCTGTTATATCTTCATTAAAAATAAACCTAACGTAAATAATTATTTAATTAATTGTGACATTTTAGTAATATCGGTAGTCTCATCCAGTTGTAAAGCAAATACAGATGAATTTTGTATGCGTTTTATGACTTCTGACTCGATATTTCGTGACATTTCGGAAATCCGCCGAGACAGGGTATCTCTTGATAATGGTATTGTTTTTAGTTCATTTCCATATTTATCGCCATGCATAATTGATGTCATCTTAGTTGCTGCAGGAAGGATAAGGGATTCTCCAATTGTATGGGGTTTCATTGTTTTTCCTATTAGATAAGAAACTTCTAAGGAAGCTCGTAATGCTTTCTGAGGTATTCTTGTAAATTTATTTAAATGTGCACTTTGAATTTTCAGATTTTCAGCTCGTCTTTGAAAAAAATCGGCATGTTTATTTTGAAGTTCTTGATGTTTAGTTTCCAGGTGCCTTTTTAATTTAGCTGGTTTCATGCTCTCATTTGCTAATTTTTCGTTGCAAATGACACATATCGGGCGTTCTTCATCATCAACAACACAGAATGTAAAACCATACTTAATAAATTCCTCATTGTATTTTCTTATTTTTTTAGATCAGGCATTTAGTTCAGTATTTTGCGACTCCTCATCAGTATTTGTTCGTTTGTTAGCTGAAGATATACCTGGTGTACGTATTACCCATTTATCCATTATGAAAATAGAAGTTAAATTATTTAAACTAAAACAAATAATATATAAAATTTTATCAATTTTTTTCGAGAAATTCAATAAAATTAACAGAAATCTTTCTCTAATGATAGTACATACCTGATAACAAAGAGTAGCAAAGCCCGATAAAAATATAAAAAATCATAATTACACAACATCACATGATAAAACTCGAGGATAAACAAAAACAATTGCAGGCCAACTGCTACATGCTACAACTTCATGCGAACACTCCACGTCTTCCTCTGACTATCAGATACACCACCTACCTCGCCTTGCCATCTGATTGGCTGATCGTGGAAGCGAATTTTTCCCCTCTCCCTGCGGTTAACGTCTAGTCAAATAGGCGCTTTTCAGTAAAACTGGTGAATTACCGCGAAGAGGGCGCTATCTACCGGAGTAAAAAACTTGCGTCATCACACTTTACATATATTACGCATTACGGTCAAAGAAAGAGCGGACAGCATGAAATTGCAATTAAACGGTGAGTGATGGTGCTTCACTCTTTATATGTACACTGTATGGTATGCATCATGCAAGCATAGTGCATTTCATAAAAATTTGGCGACCCCCAAAAATCTTCTGGCAACCCCTAGTTTGCGCACCACTGCTCTGCACACCGTCACTGAGAAGATCGTGATGTATGGAGCAGCTGTCTGGGCCTTACCGATGCAAGGCAGAAAAGTAAAGCATTTGCAAAGCATCCAACGGCTGTTTTATTAAATATCACGAGAGCATTTAGAACTTCCCCGACCAATGCACTGGCAGTCCTGGCTGGCATACTACCTTTGTCCATTAGTGTCGAGAAGGAAGCTACGTACCAGATAGTCAAGCAACTCGGCCAAACAACGCAATTTGGGGAAGAGTTGTTTACTGCAGATAACCTCGAAAGAGCAGTCATCAGCCTTGACAGGCACCCGTCTTTGCAAGGACGGGGTGTTAATGTCAACCTAAAGCAGACCACAAGATCCACGAACATAGATGTTACCTATTATACGGATGGATTTAAAATAGACGACAGTGTGGGCTGTGCATATGCAGCACTTAAAGAGGGTAGAATAGTAAGCCAATGGAAGGGGCATCTGGAAGCGCACAATAGTGTCTTCCAAAGCGAGGCCACAGCTATAAGCTATGCACTGCAAGCGATAATTCAGCAGAGGCTATACAATAGTTACATAATAATAGACAGCCTGTCTACGTTATGCGCCATCCTTAACCCCACCCACAGTTCTCCAATAATAGCAGCTATTCAGGAATACCTCTGTGCTCATAAAGAATTAAAAATTAATCTAGAATGGACGAAAGCCCATATCGGGAATCATGGTAATGAGACTGCAGATCGGCTTGCAAAAGAAGCAGCCCATAACGTCGAAGCAGTCCCAGTACAAATCCCATGGCCGGTTTCTCATTTAAAACGGAATCTGCGTGCCACAGCTCTAGCACTCTGGCAGGCTGCTTGGGACAACGAAGATACAGGCCGCCGAGCGCATACATTTCTGCCTAAAGTAGATAGGGAACTACTGGTTGCACGGCCACAAATGGTGTATTACATCACAGGGCTTGGGCCCTTTCCAGTATATTTTGAGAGATTTGGAATCTCCAATTCGGATCAGTGCTGCTGCGGCGATCTGGGCACAGCAGAATACTACGTTCATGAATGTCCTCTCACAGAGGGAATGCACATTCCGTTCCCGCAGACGAACAGGGAGGCATTCAACAGATTTATGGTCAAGCAGCGACACCAGACCAACAAAATTACTCATATACTTGATAAGCTAATGGACATGGGTCCAGACTTATGCCATGTGTCTGGTCAGTATGTCAGCAAATATCAATGTAAATCAGTATCATTCAAGCATAAGTAATCTAGGTATGTCTGCAATGTGTGTATATAGTGTGGGCAAGCGTGTCCTGATGTATGTTATTATTATTATTATTATTATTATTATTTTATTTTTATTTTTATTGTGCTAAGTGTATATACTAGCTCTGTCTTATTATTCCAAAGCAAATTAAGGTAATGTCATGTAGGTATTTAGAAAGTATATGTATGTAACAGTGCTGGATTGCATGTCAGCAAATATGTATTAACAGAAGCATGTAAATAACTACTAATGTATATCTGCCCTTGTTTAGCCATGTACAATGCTATTCTTGAAGATTCAAAATCACTGGACCCGGGCACTTTGGACGGGTGTCTACCCGGTGGCATTTGGTTCGCGGAACTGCCAACCGGATGGTCCAGGCGTTGGGTTTGGGCGCCTTGTGCAAGCCTCCCATGTGGCCTCTCTGGCTTTACTCTGTATAAGGGTGGACGTGGCCCTATATGCTAATTAACTTAATAGTAAAGGGGTGGTGGTCACGTCCTCCGTCACTATCACTATCACTATCCTACTGAGCCAACGACGTTCTTGCTCTGTATTCTGACTACCATTTTGAAATAAAGATCACTTATTGCTGCTTGCTGTCTCTGTCTTTTTTCCAAATTTTATCACTTTATGACCACTCCTTCTTGGTGTTGCATTTTCAATGTCGAGCAATGTATGGTACTTGCTTTAAAAATAATTGACAACCTCAAAATTAACTATTCTAGATTTGGTGCTCTCCCCCTAAGTTCATATGTTCTCCCAAATTTGAGATCCATTTATGTTATGTAATAACCTAAAATTAACCAATCACAGATTAGCTGTATTTATGTATCAGACATAGTAGAAATACTCTTGGAACAATAAACTATGTCATTCCATTCTTTTCTCTAAATACTGCTTTGCTTCTTAAATGCCTACATCTTTTCTTTAAAAAAGCAATATACAGTGCCCCCTCCAGAAAAAAATTTAAATGGGACAGTTTTATATCTCCCGTTCTACTGGGTCAATTGACGAGATTCAACTTGCGTTTTTCATGTCTCAAAAGTGCAATATGGGATATGTGTTAGATTTATATATAGCATTGTTCTAATATAGGTATTTTGACATGAAATCAGACTTTTCCTGAAATGACATGTCATTTTTTTCCCATATTTTGATTCTATGACTTAAATTATGCCAAAGTGCCAAATTTTGTAAACAAGAAGTTTTTAAAAAATTTGCTCCTCAATGTTAATTGAATTTGGTATAAATTTATTATTTTCTCTTTTTTATTAAATTTATTTGATTCTTCCTATCGCATTTTAAAATTTAGGTTCATTCTAAATAAAATTCACCCATTTTTTATGACTTATTTTTCAAAGAAAATTTTGAATTATAAGCTGTAAAATATTTACCATCTTAAAGTAGATGTATTTCTAAGCATACCTGCAAAAAATTAAGAGTTTTTTATTCAAAATTTCCAAAGATATACGTAAATTTATATATTGGTACATTTTAAAATTCGGCATATATCTTGAAAGCAATAATAACATCAAATAAGGTTTAGGCACTTTGTTAAAATTACATGAAAGGAGGAACGATGTGACTTTTTTCCCCACTCATGCACAATGTAAAAAGGTAAAATGTTACTTTTTCCCTGCTCTTGCACAATGGAAGAGAAAGGAAAATAGGTTGCCATATATTAAGAAGTTCACTAAGTGAATAATTCTTGCCAAAAGAAAAAAAAAAAAAAACTAAATAAGAAATTCTTAATTTAAGGTACTCTTTAAGAGCAGAATTAAATTAGTAAAATAAGATCCTCACTTTAGAAAAATATTCCCCGACACTCTCACAGTACTGTAAAAACAATAAAAAACTATTAAAACCTGTACAAATTTAATATATGCAAAAGAAGGTATTAGAAAACAATAGAAAAATGCTCAAATTAATAAATGATTTTAGTTTAAAATGTAGTTATTTAATACCAATTAATACATTCTTTTAAATCCAAACACGAAATCAAAGTAAAGCTTTTAAATTAATATAAATTTATACATTTTTTTATATTATTATGTTAAATCAAAAGTAGTGATTTATGTACAGTTCAGTGCCAGAAAGGAAATTAAAATTAACTTACTTGTTTGCAAAATTTGAAATGAAATGGCTGGAACTGTAAATGTACTCAGCGATGGAATTCAACAGGATTGTCATATTTAGTGTGAGAAAAAGGAGCAGTTGGTGACTTGTTAACTATATTTGAGATATGGTACCCTAAAAGGCTTAGGGTAGCCTAAGGTAAAGTTGGCGAGGTAATCTTACTGTTAGTTAAAGCTGTCATCAGAGACTAGTTTCTTATTCTAAAAAAATTTTATTAGACAGAAGGAATTAATTTATTTCTGGCTGATGGTCTAAAAAGCAAAAGAAGAAGGTATTTTCACTTGTAAAATGTCCATTTACCAGATTGAAGATTTTCTTGATTTCATAAACCTTTAATTTCTGATGTCTTGATTTTAAAAACTAACTAAATAAATAAAAAATGCAGTAATATTTTTAACAAGAAAATGTATTTTGAAATTGTCAAATAAACAAGCAATCTATAAATTTAAATTGTATCGAAAGTTTATTTTCTCCAATATTTCATTATAAAAGAAACTTTAGAGAATTTAGGAGCAGGTAAATATAAAAATTATATCTATAATAATGCTTTAGAAAAAATAGTGTATTTTCTTTGAAGTATTTCCTTATGTAGTGACCACAGGAAAATTCTTTTAATGATACAGTTCATAGGTTATGCATATTATATATATAGTATTTTGCTTATGTTTGCAACAAAATACAAGAAAAAATAAAATAATATATTTAACAAAATTAAAAAAATGTTATGATCTGTAATAAAATATATAAATAATATGTATTTTTGAAAGGCTAAAAGCTTAAAGATGATAGCAGAAAAGTTTAAATTAACTAAGATGTAAATGATGCAGAACTTCTCTCTCCTTCTTATATTTTGAAAGAATTTCTAATAATGCAAAAATTAAAAAAGTGTACAAATCCTCCAGCTAAGAGAATTTGGTACTTTTCCATTTCGCCGGCGCAGGCGATTAAGTCACCAATAATGGTACAATTATTACCAAACTTAATATCCTCGCTGGTAACCTTTTACGACTCATTTTCAAAACAGGTCACAGTCATTTCTTATCAGATTGTTTGTTTCAATATTGGCATAAAATTACATAGAATTTTTACCATATAGTTCAGTTTAATGCCCTAAGGCCATTCGCTGTAATTAAGTCGATTAGGATGCAATAACACCGCTCACCTGAATTCGAAAATATAGAAAAGGGAAAGTCAAGTGTTAAATTCATCAATTCTAATGAGAATGCACTAGCGAAGTAAAGCACTGGTGTTTTATATAATTTCTGAGTAAGCTATTCATACAAATTGAAATAATTCTTGCATTTAAACTTTTATTCCAAATTAAGATTTAAATTGAAATTAATGAAGATAATTACTGAGAGAATTAGATTTTTGTAGCGTAGTTTACGTGAGATGAGATCACTTGGGGTCACATGAATCAGGATGTTGTACTATGAAAACGTAATAAATTCTTAAATTAATGACTTTTTACATATTTATTGGCTTTTTATAAAATGTAAACAATATTAAAATGTTTATGCCCTCAAAATAAAAAAATTCCTAGAACCAACATTTGTTAACATTTTATATATGTCTGTTATGTGTTGTCACCAATAAAGTCTGCTTGGCGAGATTTGCACCGGCAAAACAGAAAAGTACCGAGAATTTCTGCAAATTAAATGCTCTAATGAAAAAATTTGCAAAATTTTCATTTTAGCGAAGGTCTTAAAATACGGTTAATTAACATGTCGCCTGAGAACTTTGCAAAACCGAAAACTATATATAAAAGTTTACTAAAATTTGGAATGGAAATAATAAAATATGGGTGCCTAACATTATATTATGGAAAGTGTATATGTAAATAGAGGCTGACAGCTATTCACAAAAGGATATGAAAAATTTTAATTATAAAATCCAGTGGCTTGTCAATAACCTCAAATCTTATTTATATTCAACTTTATTAGGTGCAGTATTTAGAGAGTGATGAAAAGGCTTCATATGGAGATATTAAAATTCAATTATTATGGGAAATTTAGATTTTGAACTTGTAAACAGTAGCATATTTTTTGACATTTTTAATGTAATTGGTTTGAAATATTTTCACCTTCAAAGACAAATCAGTTTGGAATACAATAGAAATTTGTTTTATTTTAAGTATACTACCCACCTGAATGGCCAGCTGCTTAAAATAATTGATAATAATAAAAATAATTCTGAAAGCATTCAGATTTTATATTATGCCCAAAGGGCCCCCCCCCTTTTTTTACGTTTTGTCTGTTATGGCTTTTGGTGCCACCATTTTTAAATAATATGGGGAACATACATACAAATTCTTCATTATTTAAAGAATAGAATTTGAATCTTTATTATATGTTTATTCTTGCAGGTTTCCAAAATCAACATGCCATCTAATAATAAACAGTGACAATTCAACTTTAAACAGTGCTGCCATTCATCGAATTCAACATAAACTAAATCTTCTTCATCCAGATATTTTTAGCTTGTTGCAGGAAAGTGAGGTTGGTATTATTATTTTTTTATTTTAATTTTATCTATCTACATTGAAATTACTAATGTATTTGCACAGAATTCATTAAAGCATTTCTTCTATTGATATGCATATCTATATTTGGGTGTTATATTTTCTATCTGTATCTTGTGGGTGTTATATTTTGATTCATTGCAGATGAAAACTTTTAATGGATTGGAAGATTTGAATATTGTTCAAGCAAATACACTTGATCGTTACTATTTACGTCCTGCAAAAGGCTTTGATTCGTGAGTGTGCTAGATTTTTATGTTCTAAGAGTTATTACATTTTATTACTAATATGCTTTGCCTGTTATTGTAATGTGTAATTACAGTAAAATTCCAGAAATCCGCAAAGCTTGGGACCAGAGGTTGTGCGGATTTTAGACAGAAAAGGTAAAGCATAATATTCGGACTAAAAGTGCAAAATGAATAAGGAGTATTAGATACATTTAATTAAATTATTATATACATTATTGCAATAATTTATTATATGCATTCAATTATTATTACATATATAAATTGATTGTATTATTCATTGTATTATATGTACGCAGCATCGAGGTTTGCCGATTTCGCCTCATACAAAGATTTCCGGTGTTAGAATCACTGTTGCTGTAATATTTCAACAGCTTTTCTTTATTTTTCGGTATATCATACACAATCATGTAGCAATTCCATACCATTCTGCTATAAATCGAGGAGTAGCACTAGCTTCCATCTTTTGCAGAATTTGCACTTTTTGCATTACCGTCAATGCAACGTGTTCACGTTTTCCAACGTTGCAAGCGGTAAAATCACGAGTGCGTTTCTTATCTGTCGTATTAAAAAGGGCTGAAATTAAAAATATTCTTAATTTATCCACAAAATATCCGGATAAAAAAAAGCCAGCATTAAACAATCTTGTGAAATGAAATAACAAAGCTCAGGAAATACAACAGCGTGAATCGTGAACTTGAACAAAGTGTTGAGTGAATCGTCTGCTTTTTTACCTCGTTGCAGATTAGAGGGGGGGGGGACTTATCTTATTTATTTTAACTTTTTTATATCAATAATTTGGTATTTCTGTTTTGACTCATTATTATTCGGTAATTATGATGTCATTATTCGGTAAGTATTTTTTCTTCGATATTTTGTACTCAATGTTGCAGTTTCCGGAACCTATAAACTGAATGTTTATATTCCGAGAGGCAACGCGGATTTCAGGGTGGCGAATTCAGTATATTTTAGAGGTACATAATTATTTGCTTTAAAAAAGGCAGATTCTGAAATGGAAAGAAATGACTTCCTTTATATGCTTTTTGTTACTCTTACTTTATAAACAATGTTTCCTTTTATTTTTATGGAACTTATCTCAGAAGTTTAGCTGTTGCTGTTGATCCTAAAATGTTTATTGAGGAGGCCACGAATGCAGAAGGTTTCAATGAGAGTCTGAAAAATCTTCAAAGTCAGATAAGAGAAAATTCTGTGAAAACTTACAATTCAGGCATGTTATTATTTCTGTTTCTTAAATTGTAACACATAAAGAAATTATATTGTTTGTAAAATACATTTATGTAATTAGTTTTCCCCTTCTTCCAGATGATAAGTATCCTACAGTAATATTTTTGGGTACAGGTTCTTCTATACCAAGCAAAGTTAGAAATGTTTCTGCTATATTAGTAAACATAAGGTGTGTATTCTTTTAAATTGTATATTGCATTTTTAATTTGAGTTGTGCTATTTAAATTGTAACTTAAACTTAAATTGTAAACTGGACACTGGCATGTTTTTTTTTTTTTTTTTTTTGTCTTTATTTCTGTTCTTTGCATTTTTCATTATTAAAATTTGCAGAAGTGCATCCAGCTCAATGTTTTCATTTATTTATTTATTTTTTGTTTTGTTAACATTTATTTTAAAACTTAACATAAACTTTTTGGTTAATTAAAAAGTAACTTTAAAGCATTGAAGCGGAAAGACATCAGCTTTCACAATGTGTGATGATCTTACTTGCTCGTTGAAAAAAGCCGTCATTATCCTATTCTTTGTTTTGAATCATTCCACACTTAGCAAAATTACTAAATTAAAATTAAATTAACTACAGATAATTATTGCTTAATTTTTTTTACATTTTCTATTTGTAATTTTGTTTTTATGTGTATAGTTATAATTTTACTATTTGGCATGTTTCATTTATTCTATTGTTGTAATATTCTTTGTATTAACACATATTAAGAATTAGTATATTATGTACATCTGAAATTGACGTCATTATATTAAAATCCTGATTATATATATATATATATATATTTATTTTGTAAAAGTAGGCTTAGCTGTTGAAAATGTGTGGACTGGTGGTGATGTTCCATTTGGGGGGGGGACAGTTCTGTTGCTGCACTTTGTTTTACATGCACTGGTCCTCAAGGGGTAATACATGATACATAGTGAAACTTATGAAAACATTATAAGGCAGTTTATTGCAATCATGAAACCAGTGGAATGTGAGTGCTGGTTTCAGCAGGACATATTAAAATTATCCCGACAAACTGTCCATGAGACTATGTCTATATTAAGAGATTTGGACACAGGAGTGTTTCAAAGGGACTGTGGCCCACCATATCCCCAGATCTTTCGAGTTCTGAAGTCTGGACTACTACTTGTGGGAACTTTTGAAGCAAAAAGTATACAGGCAAAATCCACACACCTTAGAACTGAGGCACAACATCACTTTCGAAATTAGATGTCCTCCATAATGTTGCAAGAAATGTGGAAAAACATGTTAGCATGTGTGTTCAAGAGCAAGGTTATCATTTTCTACATTTGCTTTAAGAATCTTACTTTTATATGTTGTATGTTGTTATTTGTGCTCTTGAATGCTTTTAAACAGAATGCACTGTATCAGCTACAGCAATATGGACTGCATCAAAAAATGACTAAAGGATATTTTTTTATGATTTCAGTTTTGCCAAAATGATGCTTTAAGGTTTAACTATCATTGGAAACCATTTTGAAAACTATCCTGACACCAAATAATGTACTAGTCTTCATTAATGTGTTAAAAAGTATTCTAAATCAAGTAAAATTTTTTCATTGCATTTGATACTTCAGTTACATGTTTCAAAGAAATAATCCATTTGGTTGTGATGTACACTGGTGTGCAAAATTTAAGCAATATGTGTTCATTTCGCCATAACTCCACAAGAAATCATCTGAGAGACATGAAATACAGAAAGGAGAGATATCATTTTCTATTTAAACAATGATGAAAGAATTGTTGCGCAAAAATGAATACAATGCATATAGTATGGAATCAAACAACCAAAAAAAGCCTTTTTTAAACTCATAGTATTGTTACACATGATTGTCTGTACAAGAACCATCTCTCCATACTCAGCACTAGATTGTCTTACAGATCTTGAGATCTTACAATAGCATAATGTAAGACCTTGAGATCTTACAGCACCAGATTGTCTTACAGATCTTGAGGTAAGAGTACCCATTCCTCAATCAACATCTGTTTCAGTTGTTGGATGTTCCCCGGGAGGATGTAATCGTACCGCAAGGCATCTCCCGAAATCATTCCACACATGTTCTATGGGATTTAAGTCGGGGGAATACACTATCCAATCCATTCGAGTGATATCTTCACTTTCCAGTAGCTTCTGAACAGCAGGAGTCCAGTGTGGCCATGCATTGTCATCCATAAAAACGAAGTCTGCTCTAGTGGCACCTTGGAACATATGCACATGGGGAAGAATCACCTCCTAACAATAGCGATTTTCCCGGTTACAGAACTTATGTCAAAAATATGGAGCTCTGTCCACCCATTCAGCATAATGCCTGCCCAGACGAGAACTCCAAGACCACCTTAACAGTCTCTTTCCATGATGTTACTGGGATAAAACCATGTCTTGACCTCTCTCCAAATCAACTGGTGTTGAAAATCGCTTGTGGCACTAAAAAGATTCTCATTCGTAAAGAGAACACAACTCCCTTGGTGAGCGGTCCAGTTTTTGTGCTCCTTGCACCACTAAACAGTGGCGCCAATGGCCAATTTTCAAAGGGATGCAGCATTCAGGATGGCGGGCAAACAGGCCACCTTTCTAAAGGCATCTGGATACAGTAAACTGCAACACGTTTTGCTCCGTTGCTGTGCACAGTTGCTGAGTTATTACATTTGCTAACTGGTTTCAGACTCTTTTTGCCTACAGGATGATATATCGGTAATCCAAGTCTTTGTTTAGCAGCCACCACCAACCTTTCTAACAGCTGTACCTATAGTTTGGAAGGCTTTCCAAGCACGTGAAATGTCACTTTTGTTGATTCTGAACTCTTCACCTACACTGGTCACACTACGCCCCTCCTCTAGGTATCCGATCATTCTCTCACGTGTGAAGTCATCCAGGTGATTTCTTCTGCCATATTTCACGAAAGACTTTACTTGCAGTGAATGTCTTTAATTGCATCTCCATCCTTCCCTTTATTGTAGCCTTGAGTTGAGCGTGCCAACCACATACGTTTTGTATACACTCATGTCGCCTGTGATGTTATGTTCCTGCCATTTGCATATGCATGACCTTTTTGCTGAATTGCATGTTCATTGTAATGATTGCAAGAACCCCTTTTCTGAAATTTTTTGGCTATTTGATTAAAATTTACATTATTGCTTAATTTCCTGCTGTCAAAGAATTTTCTCAGGGAGCATTAAATGAGCCCCCCTCCCCCAAAAAACTGAAAGGTTTCAGATTTTAAATTATGTCCAAAGCGGCCTTTTTTTTAATATCTTGTGTGTTGCCTTTATTTTTAAAATATTATGTTCTTTGCACTTAAACCATAAATTTCCATTCAACAGCAATGTTGCCATTGCCTCACTTTTAAATTGTTGAGTTTGTTAATCAAAAATTCGTTATTCGCTGTAAGATTACATTATTCAAAATTGGATGGCTTTAGGTATCGTTGTTTTATCACAATGCGAGAAACATACATACATTTATGCAAATTCTTCACTATTTAATTTCTTCAAATATAATACAGGGCGATAGTATTTGGTGATGATGATTTGAAAAATGATACAACCTTTTAAAGTTTTCAATGCAAAATCACAAAACGAAAACGATAGTTCTTCAGGGACAAAGCCCCTTTGGACTGAAAAAAAAAAAAAAAAAAAAAAAAGTGCCAAACTAAAGTCATGAATAATGATTAAAGTATTTTTACAGTTTGAACAAAAATTTTAAAAAATTTATATTTTGTGTTACCAATTGATAAATGTGAATAAATTAAAACTAATCAATGTGCAAATTCGTAAATTAACTTTATTCTGCATTATGATTTAACTAATATTTATATTCTGCAGTTTCATTTCCATTTTTATTTTCCTTAACTCTTTGAAAACCAAAGCCTTTGTTAACCTGTATGTTAAAATACCGAACCCTCAGAAATGATTTTCGAGAGTCACAGCAATTTCCTTCCCACCCCATCGATTAGCACACAAAGAAGAGTGAAGATTTCAAATGACATCCTTTCTACTTCTAACAAATAAGGATAAGAAATTATAAATAAATCCTTTTTAGTGCAAGCTGTCTGCATTAAACTGATACAATACGCTTGGGAAAACTGCAGATGCAGTTTACTTACCTTAGGGGAGGGGAAAAAACGAAAAATATCGGAATTTAAGGCAGTTGTGGTCGTCTGAATGAAAGGCTGTCTGGGCCGTTTTGGTTTTCAAAGAGTTAATCTTGTCTATTCCAAACCAGCATTTATTAATTAGAGCCATATCCTCTAAAAAATGACTGAAAATTTACCATAATTAAATCTTCTTTTTTGGTGATGGAAAGATAGTCACTTTAGTAATATTACGTATAAAACAGTTTCTTTGAAGAAAATCCTGCACCCTATAGACAGATAGCCCTATGATTAAATAATCTAATCTACTCTGTGTTTTGTTTTGTTCATATCTCACATGTTTTTACTTTACTTTCTTGCGGAGGAAAAATTTACAGAATATCTGTTTTGAACATCACTGTTATATCACATACTGTTAAAAATATATTGAATGTAATGCATTGTAATTTTAATGTACTTCATAAAATAAGATTATTACCTGTTACATTCATTCATCATTTGTAATACTGAAATGGATGTCATCATTATTGATATATGTGTGATATATTTTAATGATTTATTTATGTGTATATTTAGTTATTAAAGGGTTTATTTCATAATTTCAGTGCAAATAAATACCTATTAATGGATTGTGGAGAAGGAACTCAAGGCCAAATCGTAAGATTGTTTGGTGATGCTTATTCTAATGTGTTGAGAGATATATTTTGTATTTTCGTTTCACACATCCATGCTGATCATCATTTGGTAAGCTTTAGGTTTCAGCAATGTCATTATAAAATTTAAATTAGAAGTTTTTGAATTGTTTAGTTTGTATTGATTTTCTAATCAGTAGAAAGTACTTCTCTGTTAACAGGGTGCTAATTCGTAAATGTGGTAACGTGTTTATATCATTTTATGAATATGTATACAGTGACATTATTGCGAATAAGTGGGGAAAATTAATATCAGTTCAGGAAATTTTTCTCATAGTTTTTTTAGGGATGAATTAGTTGTTGTCAGATATGAACAACTTCAGTTTAGCCCCAAATACAACATTACAGATCCTGATGCAGGATGCTATGAGTAAAATGGTGAAATAAATCATTGGTGTGTCACTGGTCATCACCATCTGGATTCCCACTTTATCAAATTCATGCGGCTGTAATTGTGCAAATATTTTTGGCAATGTTGAATGAAATGGGCAATTTTGTTTTCCCAGTGTGATCTGAAATTAATATGGCAAAATGTATTTTGTATTTGTCTCAATTTTTCTCTTTATTCTGGATTTAGTAAAATAATCATCCTGCCTTGGAGCCTTATGTATTGTTAGGATTACTGCCACATATTTTTTACCAGAATTTATGTTTGGCACTAAGTAGTGCCCCATTAACAGAAAAGTACTCAAGAGAATTTAAATTTCTTTGTAATTTAATAAAAAAATTGTCGAGCTTAATTTGTTGAAAAGTGAACATATAATAAAATAGTGATGATGATAATAGTAATTGTGGTAAACTTGTACCAAATTGAAATAAAAAATTATGTTAAAATGTGCTTGAACTTTTTAAAATGGAAGTGAGTGTATTAAATGTAAGTTGATGAAGCTTAGATGAACTGCAAAACAAAATGTTTTTCTTATAAAAAAAAGAGTCGTTATTATGACTGGCTCTTTTCTATATCAAAGAAAAATATATTTCAGTCTCAAACAAAATAGTGCCGAAAACGTGCTACAGATTTTATCTTATGAACTGAACTGTTATAAAGTGCAAAGAATTTGCAGTCAGCTGTGTGATGAAATTTTGATTACTTAAGGGGAAGGGTAAATAATTAATGGTGTATAATTAGCAATATATTTTACTACAGAATTGAGTTACAAATTAACACCTCTTATATGCTTGTACAATACCTTTCTGATTATCCACACTCCTATTGAAAAGTTGGGAACTTGTTGCCAAATTTAGAGAGAAATGCTTGTTTGGGTATCCTTATGTTGATTTCAAAGATGCATCCAATACTGCATATGTTTTATGTTCTTCTTTTACAGAAATGCATATATTTCTTACACCCGTATGCTCACACCTATCAGTATCTGTGTTTCGGGATAGTCTGAGTTCTACTTTGCAGAATTTCACTAACAAATGTCAGACAATAAATAAAGCAAACTGCTGTTGTAAATGAGACATAGCTATTTTCAGACCAGTTTCCAACATGCATTCAGACACTTTGCTTTCAGTTTTTATTTGCATTGCATTTCCTTAAAATAACCTTAATAATTCTTTAAATTTACATTGCATTTCCTTAAAATTCAATTATTTAAGAAGTACTGTTTCATAGAATGCAATTTGTACATTCTTTATTGTTGGGCAAAAGCCATATTTATGAAGAAATGCAACACTTTCTTTTTTATCAGTGACAAACTTCATATCTTATTGCGATTTGTTGTGATAAAAACAAATGTATTCAATGCAAAAAGATTGCTGAATTTCAAAAATGTAAATCCACGCATATTCAGATACATGTATATGACATGCATACATGGGTTGCCGCATAAATACTTTTCGGCAATGTGGTGCATTGCCTCACCAGTACTTTTTTCAACTTTGTGGAGGGGGTGCAAATAATCAGAAATTACCCTCTTGTACCTTATGTTACTTATTGGCATTTTATGGATTATGTGTGGTGTATCATTTACTGTTAAATATTTTTCTTAATATCACTGGTTAGTAAAATTGTTATTACGGAATAAGCAAGGCTTTTTTTTTTTTTTTTTTTTTTTTTTTTTTTTTTTTTTTATGTTTTTTATTCTAATTTCAAGTTTACTGTCCTAATGTTTGGCATTACCCATTATTACATTTTAACATGTTACTTTATAATATACATGAATATTTTCTAAGACTGTGTGTATACTTTTACATTAAATGTGTTTTATTTATGTATAATTGCATTAAAGTTTAATATTAAAATATTTTTTTTTTATTTTTCTTCCAGTTTTCATTGAATTTTCACTGTAACGCATATCATACTTTATAGTGTAAATGTGAACAATAAACAGTTGATACTTTCTGTTATTACCCATGTATCAATCTGCTGTATTAAATTTCTTGCTTTAGCATTTCATTGAATCAAGTGTATAGTTACAGTGGAACCTCAAGATGCGAATTAAATTCATTCCATTATTGAGCTCATGTAGTGAATTTCTCGTATTTGGAAACAAATTTTCCTATTGAAAATAATGGAAATCCAGGTAATCCAGTCTGCACCCCAAAAAATATCAACATAAAAATAAATTTTTATAATAAATAACACTGGTAAATAGTGTAACCGTAGATTACCTTTATGATAGCTTCCGACACCGACCTTAACTGCTTCTCGTTAATCCACACCAACAGCAACTTCTAGAAGTTTTGGACGGTTCTTGAAAATAATGGTAAATTCTTTGCCTACATCAAGTCTCTTAATTTCTTCCTTCTTCTTCAGAATAATGCAGATCGTAAATGTCGAAAGGCCATAAGTCTTCGCCAATTCCTTCACTCTTACACCACACTTACGTTTATCTGTGATTTCTTTCTTAATTTCAACAGCCGTGGCTTCCTTATTTTTCTTTGCAGCACTATCTAAGGCAAAAATCTTCTTGGGAGGCATTGTAAAATAATTATTTTCACGTTAAATGTAATAAACAATTAACTCAAAAGTGCACAAATACGTTGACATTTGATCTGACAAGGGGATTCCCCGAGTCGAGCCAGATCAGGAAATGGCACAACGCATACTAACAGCCTTTCTCATTGCTCATTTCTCGAGTCAGTGCTCATATTTAGTAATAAATTTTTTGCTCATACTTTCCTCGTATCTCGAATTTCTCGTATATAGAGGTGCTCGTTTCTCAAGGTTCCACTGTATTTCTTTTAACCCTCTGAGCATTACAGGTTTAGCCCTATAATTTCAAAGTTCCCCAAAATGTCATGAATAAATTGTTAAAAGACAACTTACGTTGAGTAATTTTCTTCCAATATACATTGAACATGAAAGAACCTTTTATCCTTGAACGTTAAAAGCTGGCTGAAATTTTCATGTGTAATGAATAAGAAAAACCCATATCGATACGGAGTTTTATGCCCATAACACTGGGAGGGTTTAAATACTGGAATAATGCTCAGAAATAGAAATCAGTTTTCAAAATTCTAATGGTTCTTGATTCTTCGTTTCCATTTAAGCAAAGTTAAAAGTAAATATTTGTAATTTAGTGCGTCTGAAGTGCATGTATATGCATATATATTTAGAACATACTAAAATTTTCTTTGATAAAGAAATTGGGCTAAGCATTAAAGTATTGCTGTGGCCCTCAATAAAAAAATAAATTTAGATAAACATGGTCTACTGAGGAGAAAAATTTTTTTAGTACTTTTGGAGGTCCAAAACATTTCAGAACATTCTTTAATCTCAGTGCAGCTTCAAAACTACATCTTCAAGTTATGAATTTCCATTTATGCTATTTGGTTGCATTATTGCAAACTAAAATTTGCGATATTTTTTTCCCATATGTTGTAATCAAGTGCTCCACTGAGCCATCTCTTGTTAAGTGGACAGTTTTTCTTATTTGCGTCAGGTATTCAAATGACTATATTTTGCAGATATAAATTTTAACTGAAAAATCAGATTTTTTTTTATAGAATTGGTTTTATACCTTTAAATACTTTTGATACCTTCTATTGTTATACTTTGAAAGCAAAAAACACTTCTCAAGAAGAAGATCCTAAACAGCTCATAAGATGACTCGACATTCAGAGTCATGCATTTCTCTATGAATATAAATCATTAGATAAGTAATTTTCTTTCAAAATTGTATTGAAAGTTATTAAATCTAGTTGCATGTTTTCTAATCAGTCATAATTTCTTGTTACTGCATTTAACAAATATCCCTTTTCTAAAATAATTATTTCCTCAATGATAAGCTTTCAGTATTCTTTTCAGGTATTGATGTCAGTTGGCAAACAATTTCATTTGCCATTTAGTTCATTATTTAGCATATGCTAAGTTAATTTTATTTTTTAAGTTAATGAGTTGGAAGCATTACAGATAAGCTTAAGCTTTTAATAATTTATAATGTTATCTTACTATATAATATTAATATTGTAAATATATTCAGTCTACTGGAAAGTTATGTCCGTTTTATGACAACAATTTTTGGCATGTAAGCACATGTTTATTTGCCGTATTTTCGGCTCTCTATTTTTATCACTTAATGTATACATACTGATGTAGCAAGTCAGCTAAAACAAAGTTGATTCACATTAGTCTTAAATGTGAAGCAATAGTGTACCCATGGCCACTGATAGAGTTCATTTATGCCACTGTATTATGTGAATTTCAACAAGGAAGAAATGCTACAGAAGCATATAGAAATTTATTGAAAGTTTTTGGTGAAGGTACAGTTTCTGATAAGGCATGCAGAAGATGGTTCGAAAAATTTGAAACAGGTGATTTCGAACTTTCTGATAAGCCATGTTCTGGGCCATCATCTTTGATTGGCGACGGTGTTGTTACGACCATGTTGGAGCAAGATCCTTTTGACAACATCGGAGATCGCAGAAAGGCTTAATTCAGCTCAGCAAACCATTTTGAACCATATTCGAAAGATAAGATGGTGTGGAAATATTCAAAATGGGTGCCACATGAATTAAGTTAGAAGAATTTGGATGATTGAGATGTCATATGTACATCTCTGCTTGCTCCAAAAAAATGAAGCCATTCTTGAACCGGATGATAACTGGGGAATGAAAATGGGATCACCCACGGAAACATCGTAAGGGAAAGGGCATATTGTGAACCCAAAAACCTAGCCCTCCCATCTCTAAACCAAATTTGACACTGAATAAGGAGAATGTTGTGTATATGGTGAGGCATTCGAGGACCAGTACATTAAGAGCTTTTAAAACCAAACAAAAAGCTCAATTCAGAGAAGTACTGTCAGCAGTCAGACAATTTAAAGACAACAGTCCAAGAAAAGAGGCCGGCGATTTTCAACAGGAAGGACATCGTACAGCATCATGATCATGCCAGGCCAAATGCTGCTTTGGGGACTCATAAAAAAATTGCAGAACTAGGCTGGGAAATTCTGTCACATACACGATATTCCCTGGACTTAGCACCCTCTGGCTATCACTTGTTTTTGTCCTTACAATATTTTTTGAAGGGCAAAAAATTCAAAAATTAAATAGATATCAAACAAGCACCAGCTCAATTTTTTGCATCAAAAGTTACATCATTTTTCAAAAATAGGATATACAAATTGCCCTCACACTGGCAAGAAGTCATTAATAATAATGGCAATTATATTATTTTAATAAAGTTTATTGACGGTAAGAAAATTTTTTGCTTTGTTTTATTCCAAAAACGGACAGAGCTTTCTGGTAGACCGTATACTAATGCTTTCTATGTTTTTAGTGCCTTATGTGATGGTTTTCAGCTTACAGTACAATCTGATGAAAGTTTTTGATACCAGATCATAAAATGTTTTTTACATGTTCTATATTAAATGTTATATAAAAAAGAAGAGCCAAGTGCAATTTTGAAGACTTTAAATGCTCAACCATGGTTACATGACAAACTTATTTGTTGAAATATTTTAACACTTTTCTGATGTGATGTTAGTAATGGGAAAATAGCCTTTTTATTTTATAATGTAATACTAATATGATGAAATGTGCCTTCAAGTTTGATTTTTTAAGTTTTTACAATTGTTCTATAAACAAATTAAAAATTACAGCTTTCATTTGTGTTTTCATTGAATTCAGGCTTCTTAGAATGGTATCCACTAATGATTGTTGGGTCTTATTCAGATTCATATTAAAGTTTACTTCACGTTTTTCTTAAATTTAGTATTTTACAGCATTAAATTGTATTTTATTTATTGGTTTATATTTATATCACTTTGAATACATTCTGCTGAAGTTCTGTCTTTGCTACTTTTTAAAATACATAACAGCATTTTATATGCATGTTAATTATACCGTAATCAAATTCAAAAATAAATTTGAGGTTACTGAAATATTCTTCATTATATTAGGGTTTGATACAGTTACTTAAGTGCCGTGCAGAAGCATTTAAGAAATTCAACAGAGAATATGAGCCTCTAGTACTAATTGGCCCATCCATGTTGTTTTATTGGTTGCAGAATTACCATAACATGTTTGAGAAAGTGTCATCTCTTTACAGGTACATGTTTGTTTTTATTTTTGCTTGGGAAATGTTAAATGATACTCTGTTGAACAGATAAGTGTATTATAAAATAAATTTTCTTCATTTAACAGTTTCATCAAGTGCTCCTCATTGCAGCATAATGAAAAAATACTGTGTGGTGCTGAAGAATTAGTTGCTTCAAAGAATTTTGAAAACATTACAGTAAGAGCCATATTTTCATTTAGAATTGTATGTGATATTTTTAAGTATGAATTTTTTACATAAATGTTGTTAAATTCTTCCTTCGAGTTAGCCACAGTTCTTGTAGATCACTGTCCAGATGCATATGGTTTAATCATGACTCATAAGACATCTAAATGGAAATTGGTTTATTCAGGAGATACAATGCCATGTGAAAGACTTATTGCAGCAGGTAACTTTATCTTGAATATATTACAACGTTTAATGTGTACTATGTCTTTTTTTATTATTTATTTGTATATTTATTTAATACAAATTGCAGAATTATGCAATAACATGTGAATGTTGTCATTTTTTAGAGTTTCTCTTTTCTTAAATGAAAATTGACTCTTTACTATACATGCACCATATTTCTCCTTGTATAAATAAGATGCTTCCATGTGTAAGACATATCTTGATTTTGAAGCCCGAAAATTGAAAACAAAACAAATAATTATTTGGTTGACAGAATTTAGTTTCTATTTTCCTTCCAGATTTCATTTTAATAGGTGGAAAGTATTACATAAAGTTATTAAAATCAACATTTATTCATCATCACTGTCAGAACTCCCATCCATTAGCTGGACCTCATCTGTGTACCCCTTTAAGTATATAATAGTCTAAGGTTCAGTTTCTCCAAATTCACTGTAGACAGTCTTGTCCTGAAAGGATTCTTTTATGGTTCCTTATCTTTAGGTTAAAAGGTGACTTAGAGTACACTCGGAAGGGGGGGGAAGCTCCTTAGAAGCTTGAAACAATGTCATTTGAAACCTTCAGACCACTTTATTCGCTAATGAACAGGAGGGAGGAAATCATTGTAAATCTCAAATGTAATTTTAGATTTTTTTTTTTTTTTTTTTTTTTTTTAAGAAACAAGTGAGCAAAGGTCATGGCCTTCTATCATTGACAATCTTTCACCCTAGGTTTTGTTCGCAACAACACTCATTGGCGTTTCTGTTTTCACTAGCACCACCATTGTATAAAACATACCCAGTTTTTAGACACACACACAAAAAAAAGAAGGAAAAAAAAAAAGAAAAGAAAAGAAAAAGAAAGAAGAAAAAACAGAGAATTGCATCTTAAACATCAGGAAATACAGTACTTTGTGGGGGGAAAAATCAGACCTGGCAAAAGCGTTGCTTAATTATGAAGTTAAATGGGATTCAAGGTCTTAAGTGTATTTTTAAGTAGACCGAACTTACAATAGAAAAATATTGTCATGGCTTTAAGGATATATGTCTTATACTGACAAGCTAACCTGTCAAACTCAAAAATCAGGAGATTTTTGTTAAAAATTTTCAGTAAAAAAAATAATTCCTAAGCAGTGAAAACATACAAAAAGGATTTTTTTTTTTTTAAATAACGAACAACAAATACTGTCTTACTAATATTTAAAAGTCCTAGTCACTAAATTTTATATGAAAGTAGTGCAAAACTATACATATACTAAAAATATTTTTATAATTTGAAAGATTTTAAAGTAGTTTAACTAGTTTTTCATATAATTGTTAATAGCAGTAGAAAATTGTACTTTCTCTAAAAGAGAAGCATTATAATTTTGCTAGTAGCATTTGCCACATAGGCCTATTCATGCTAATAAAAGTTTTCCAGTGTGTGATCAAACTGTTCATATTGGATCTAAATTCAGTTTTTATTTTAATAACATGATTGAAAATGTTCTGAAACTCTGCATTGCTGTGATGAATTCCTATTTTAGAAAATTAGCTCAGTGTTTGATTGATTGAGCTCAGTGTTTGACTGAAATTCGATTTTCCAATTAGATTGCACTAAGTATCAAATCTTCTTAATTCTGTAAATTTATTCAAATCATATTTTGCTCTCTGAGTTTTTAACATTTGTCTTTTTCTTTTATCAATAAGCTTGTTTAAAAGATTTTTTGAGGCATTTTTTTTTTTTTAAATATATGGAGTGCTGTAATTATTTTAAACACACAATAATGGCAGTTAATAAAATATTCAATATTGATTGTATTGCATCAGCACAGAAGAATAGTTATATACACTTCTTATTGTGGTATGTAAGAGGTGTGGCTGTGAAACGTGCGATTCTGAGATCTCCACCAGCAATATAAAAGAAATACAACATGAAGTTACAATGCTTGCAGTTTGTGAAGAATGTTTCTGAACAACTTACATCTTGCAAAGAAATGCCATGGTACAAAATGTCCTTCACTTGAAAACAGTATCACATAGGTGGCCCCCATTTTCTTTGACACACATTCCAAGTCTTTAAGAGAAGTTAAACATTACATCTTGCAGGACTGGCATTCTAATTCAATTAACTTCCTCCTGAGTTATCCCCTTCAGTTCCAGGATGGTATGTGGTGGGTCATATCGGAAGATTTCGGATTTGAAATGACCCTAAAAAAAGAAATCACATGCTGAAATGTTAGAGGCCA
Organism: Stegodyphus dumicola; assembly: GCF_044657685.1. Lineage (NCBI taxonomy): Eukaryota > Metazoa > Arthropoda > Arachnida > Araneae > Eresidae > Stegodyphus > Stegodyphus dumicola. The sequence goes on along the minus strand of NC_140768.1, from coordinate 79,379,871 downwards.
GGAAATATCCTCGCTCAAGATGAGATGAGGAAAGATGTTTTATAGTGCTAAAATAGAAATCCACGAGGTATGGCATGTGGCCCCGTCTTGTTGGAAGAATGTGTTTGCAGTTACAGGAAGATCAGAAAGCTGTATTATGTATTCACAGGAACTACCTTGCCATGATCGTCTTAAAAAATAAGTCTCAATGATTCCAAAGGATGATACACCACATTACCACTTTCTGACTGAAAAGTGGCTCTTTATAAAGCATTTCAGGATTTTCACGTGACTAGTATCGAAAGTTTTGCTTGTTAGCAAAGCCTGGCACATAAAAATTCGCGTCATCACTCATGATCAGATTAGCATACAGGCCTGGGTTGTCATTCATGAGTTCCAACAATTCCCGAGAAATGCATAGTCTCTTTCTGAGGTCATCTGCATTCAGTTTTTGCATTATCTGCATTTTGTATGGGTGATATTACAGTTCCTTGTGCAATATTCACTGTACACTGCAATCCGGTATGCCAAGTTGCAGTGCATGCTTACGTGCAGAATGCATGGGACTTCAGCTGAAAACTATTGCAACATTATGTGGTGTGCATACACGTTTTGCACTTCCACCCCTCTCCACCATATCACATGTTCCTCAAAATTCTGCACCTACAATTTGCTAGCATGCGACAACCGGACTGGGGCATGACTTGCAAGATTGTAATGAGCATGAACTACATGCTGTGTGGCCACATAGCTGTTGTTTTTATAAAATGCCTTCACGGCAAAAGCACATTGTTCACCAATCCCTGGCGCTGTATCGACTCAATGTGAGGGTCAATGGCAAAGGTTTGCTGTCCAGATGGCATTCCTGTTTTCTAATTCCTGATGTAAATTGCTGTTTCCAGGGTTGCAAAATTGCCCATTTCACTGCCGCACCAGATAGATCGAAGGTGACAAAACTAGGGCAATCATAAACACAAAAATTTCAAGATATTTTATTAATTACAGTGTTTTAGAATTTTATGTCCTCAGATGTTATATATAAGCCACATAATTACGAATTAAAATATTTACACATCCTTTTAACTAAAACAGTATGCATTGAACTTATTTGAAGTTATATGTATCTAGATTTGATTAAAATATTACTTTTAATTAAGAATGATAATTATTATGCTCTGACTTACCTTAAGTGAAAAGTACATCTTTTATGTAGCAACAGAAAATCTACTTTTTCATCAACATTTAAGGATAATTATATTGAAATAATTGGGCTTTCTCTTTAAACTAAATAGGCTTTAAGAATTATCCATTTTTACAGATTTTCATGTAGATCCCCCAAACATATTTATTATTTTTAATACTATTGCAGAGTTGCCAACTCTCCCGATTTTCGACCGCTCTCCCGCCAACCTGTTTTGCAATATATTTCTCCCAACTTTTTCTTGTTCTTAAAATTTCTCACGAATTTTATGGAATTTGGCTTAATACTTCATTATATGAACAAAACAAAAAGTGATTTTGGACGTCTAAAAGCAATTGAATTTTCTCTAAATTATATCTAAAACAAAACCTTTTGAATCAGATGAGACTTTCTGCTTTGTGAGTGAGAGCATACGTATCCAGAAACGTCGTTCTCCAGTTCTCCAATGGATATCAAGCTCCACTGTGTGGGATCTGGCATATATTAGCCAATGAGTACAAAGCAAGCTCAAGGCTGTTATTTGGATGTTCTTTAGTTATTTCGTTCATCTTGTCCTGAGTTGTGTGAATACACGTGCCTTTGGGAAATAGTTTTAGAAATTATCATCTTTTGTTATGTCTGTGAGAAAGGTGAAATACTCGTGTACGTTTCAAAAATTGTACACAGTTGATTTTCCTTCCATTATTTCCTCGAGGAAATGTAATAAATTTGCGATGTGTACCTACGCGTGGTGGAAGGGGGATGTTCTCAAATGTTTTGCGTACACAAGGACAACATGAGTTGTTTTGAAAAAAAACGAAAAATTGAATTTTTCTTCGAAAACGAAGGACCAAAGAGTTATTAATGCAGAATGTCTGTTCTCTGCCTTTTTACTGGAGCACAACCTGCCACTGAATGCATCAAATCACGCTGCAGTTTTATGTAGAAAAATGTTTCCCGATAGTGAAATCGCTAAGAAATACTCAAGTGCAATTGTTAAAGAAATTAATCTGAAAAATAAATCTTCAGTTATTGATTGCATTAAAACAGCTCCGTTCTGCCTCTCTAGGGATGAAATAATAATACCGATTCAAAAAACTGTATCCAATTTTTTTTTTTAATCCAGAGTCTTCAGAAACTGAGTGCAGTTTACTTTCTGTCCCCACTGTAGAAGGACATTGAACAGGCTTTAATATAGCACAGCTAATTATTTAGGCTTGAAGACTGGTGTTGCAGGCATCTTAAGAAAGGAAATGTTTCAGATTTGCAGATTATGAGGTGCACCTGCCACTTTTTAAATTTAGCAGCTGAAAAAGGGGCAGCTTCTTTACAAATAAATGTGAACACATTGTTGATATTTATTATTATCTTGAAAGGAGTTCTAAAAGGAAGAAAAATTGAAACAGTTCCAACAGCTGCATAATACTGAAATGAGAAAAATTTTGAAACATGTGTGTACATGCTGGCTGTCTTTAAAGAAATGGTTATCTAGAATCCTCAATCAATAGAACCTACTTCTTGCATTTTTAAAAAAAGTAAATGCTTCGAGAGTTAAGATAAAAGGCTCTATTGAAAGTTATGAAATACCTAAAGTAAATGGAGATGTAGTTACTACTTCCATTTATAAAAATAGGTTTGAGAAAAATAACTTCTGCACCGTTCAGCAATTCAACTGGCAGTTCTCAAAATAAAAAAATTGCTCAACACACGAAACATTTTCCGATTACTGTAAGTTTATCTTGTGAAGAACGAATATTTATGTTTTTTTCTTCGGACCTTAACAAAGCATTTTGCTTTTTTTTTACAAATCGTTTTGCCATCATTCGATGTTCTTAACACAGTTCTACAAAGCAGAATTCCATTAATTCGTGTTTTGCCATCAATGATTTATGATCTGTTTACAAACATTTTAACAAAGTTTCTAAAACCAGTCTGTGTTTTGTCTTGTAATTTAATATATGATGTGATTTATGGTGAAATAGAAAATCAGAAGAAAGTTGAAGATTTGGTAATAGGAGCTGCAACTACAAAAGTAGTGAAAGAACTTTCAGAAGAAGACAAAAATAAGTTTTATCTTCATGTTAGAAGTTACTTCAATTGAGTATGTGATGATAACATACTATATAAATTTCCAATCAACGATGAAATGATTTTGCATGCTAAAGCTGCTGATGTTTATGCTCTAGCAAATGCATCTTTGTCTGATATAAGTACTTTCTGAACAGATTTCCTGTTTTACTTCATTTAGTCATGAAAGATGATGATATATTGCAGTCGCAATTTTGCAGTTTACAATTAGAAAACTTGGATGAAGTTATAAAATCGGCTAGGATTGACACCCAATGGAGTTTAATTGGAAAACTGAAAGGTGCTGATGGAGTTTTAAAATATAGTGAACTGTCTAGAATTATGTTGGCCATTTTGGCAGTTCCCCGTCGTAATGTAGAGTGTGAGAGGATTTTTCAGTGCTCGAAAATGAGGACTAAATTAAATCGAATATTAGTGATGACACATTAGAAAAACTTTTATTAGCAAAAGCAGGCCTATGTGGCAATTGCTATGAACAAAATTATGACGTTTCTTTCTTAACGAAAGCGAAATCTGCCACTGTTCATAACATTTGTATGAAAACTGATTAAAGTCTCTTCCCCCCCCCCTTAAATGATGCAAGTAAAAAAAATGTTTTTTATGTATAAGGTATTTTTGTGTTGCTGTCATTTAAGAATTATTAACTATTTAAAGTTAATTCATTATTGAAAACTATATTTTTATCATTTAAAAAGTCTTTTTAACATTGTGACAAATCTCCTGATCTCAAAAAAACTCCTGATTTTTGAGTGTCATAGGTTGGCAAGTATGCTATTACCATTTATAAAATTTTGATTTTGCAAAATTACAAAATTTTGATCTTATAAATGTTTTTACAACATATAAAAGTTCTTAAAATTGATAGTCTTCTCTTAAAAATTAAGTCCTATGTATTATGAATTAACAGCTTTTCAAAGGTATGCATGGATCTCATTGTCAATTTGTTAAATATGTTAATAAATAGGTGGGGCTTGAATAACTATTTATTAATTTAGGATTTTATTTGACTCAAGACAAGTCTTCTGTCAAGTGCTGTGTAAGAAATTTAAATTCCATTTTTCTTCAGATTTATCCTGTATTTCTGATATTTGGAGTAAACCAGTAAAGTTTTCTATTTTGTTTGATGAAACTAAAAGTAATTGATGTGAAATCATTGTTTATCTTTTACAGGTGATGGTTGTTCTTTATTAATTCATGAAGCTACAATGGAAGATGAACTTGCAGATGAAGCTGTTATGAAAAAGCACAGGTAAAAAATAAAAGTATCTTTTAGAGTAATATGCAGAGTGTTTCTAACTTAGTGCAATATTTGCTAAGGGTTGGTAGAAAACACCAAAGCAATCAATGTTTACTACACAATGATATAGTTATGCATTAGAAGACACACGCATAAAAGCAGAGGTTTTCGCAGGCACGAATGGTGGGCTGGCATGAATTACTTGATATTCCTTCAATGTTACAGCAGAACTGTTGCAGCATCTGCTGCCACCCATCCACCTGAAAATGTGATTCCAACATGATGGCATACCAACACAACATGTGTATTACATACATGCCATGTTTTCATGCGAGTGGATTTATTTTCTGATGGAGATCTGTGTTTTAAGCCCCCATGCTCATTTTAACTGTCTTCTCTGGTGATTTAATTTCATGAGAACGTCTGAAATCCTTCATGTACAAGACTCCCATGAGCATCTTGTTATCAAGTTTTCAGTAATTCCCACAGAAGTTCGTGATATGCCTTCCATTTTCCAGACTACATGGGAATTCTTGCATTAACCATGCAAAGCTTGCATAAAGAGTAACTGTCACCATTTTAAACTGATTTTATAAGTGTACTTGTCTGTACAAGTGATTTCATTTGAACCTTTTGTTTGTAATATTCTGTAATTTTTTGCAGTACTAATTGAATTATATTCTTTCATATCAAGCAATTATTGATGTTTGTTTGTCATCATTAATCAGTCACAATCTTTATCTTGATGTTTCATGCCTTTTATGCTTTCCCCTTGAATCAAATTGTATGTATATGCTAAAATGGAATACATCCTGTAGCATATAATCACTGCACTTATGACAATTCATTCTATGATGAAAACTGTTTGTTTTATTTTCTTCTGTCAGCCGTCCTTGTTTATTGCATTATTTTAAAAAAAACTTTGTGTATATACATAAATCTTGGCTTTAAATTTCTTGAAAAGTTTATTATGAAAATAAACTATTTGAGTTAAGTCATTGAAGAAGATTTTTGCATTAATTGAATGAAAATACTGTTATAATTAAGTAATTTGTGAAGAAAAATTATGATAATTTTAAATAATTCATTTCATAAAGAAAACAGAATTATGCTTATTTCTGATAATAAGCAGAGCCTTTTACTTGGATCAATTCATCTAAACTAGTACTGCAGAAATATAATATTAGCTGTAAATAATTTGATTTTATAAAGTAATATACATTGAAAAAATTTCATAAGCCTTTTACAAACTTTTCAAAGTTACTTGTATAATCTATTATTAACTGTTAAAAAAGCACATTTATAAAATACCTTTTATTTTTGATTAATTAAGTTGAATATATTCAAAAGTAATTATTTTATATTTTGTATTGCAGTAATTTAGTGACAAAAAAATCCAGTACTGTAGGTGTGGATTAATTTTAAACATTTTTATTTATGTTTAATTTAAAATGAGAATAATTTAGACTGAAATAAATAAATAAATAAGTTGAATATAATGTTAATCAGGTAATTAAATGTATATAACCATATGTTACATAATGAAGTATATATGTACTTTTGTTGAAAATACGAATCTGTGTTGCAGAAAGGCAATTTGCTCACATTACATATCTTACAACTAAGCATAATTTTAATGTATTTTTGCATTTGCTAGTTGTAAAAAAATACTTTTTAATAAAGATAAATTGTAAAAATTAATAACTGTAGTAACCGAATGTGGTTGACTCCCAAATGGATTGCCTTAATTGTGAAGTGTTGGAAAAATTTTTATTTCCTCATTGACTGCTATTGAAATGCATGATTAATGTACGCTATAACATGGTTGTTTCTATTTGTCTCAACTTCTTATTCTAAATGTTGATCCAGTGTTCATAACAAATTATGTATATCTCTGACTAAAATTTCTTAAAATAAAGGTAAATTTTTAGTAGTATTTTTCGGTTAATTATTATATGATGTTTCCCTCTTATCTATGATTTTGTTTCTAACTGCTGTCAGATGAATCATGAATATCACCCCCTGTTAATTACCTAACTAATCAAGATTCTGTTATATGCTAACTGTAGCAAAGGAGAAAAATTATTTAGCAGAAAATATGTAGAACAAATCAATATAAAATTAGGTTTTATAAAGTATTATTGTGATATTTACAAATTTTTATAAGAATTTATTTGAAAATAATTTTATTAAATGTATTTTTTAAAAGGAAGAAATGTTTCAAAAATCATAGTATATTTTGAATTTATTTCATTATTTCAGCACAACGAGTCAAGCTATCCAAGTTGGTGAAATGATGAAGTCTAAATATACTTTGTTAACTCATTTCAGTCAACGATATGCTAAAGTTCCTGTATTTAGTGAAAAATTTCATAGCTATATAGGATGTGCTTTTGATAATATGAGGGTAATTAGTACTTTTTCTTGGTAATTTATTATTTTTGAATACTTTCTGTGTGTACTTTTTGTGAATGGCTATGAAAAATGCTTTAATTCCTGTTTTATTTTTATGATACTTTAATTTTATTGTCCATGACTTTAAAAATATGTTTGTCAACTCTATAGAAAAATCTGTGCAAATTCTAATCAAGGACTGATATCTTAATATGTGTATATTATATAGATATTAATAGAACATAAACTATATTTACTGTTTGTTTATTGCAGGTTTTATCTGAATAATATTAATTTTTAAGTGATACCGACCTTGATGCACATTATTATGTGAAATATATCAATCTCCGAATAGATCACCATTTGATTTCAAAATTTTTAAGGAACTAAGCCTTTATCTATCCAATTCTTAAAATAATAATTCTTTCTTTTAGGTACATTTAATATTCTATTCTCATGAAATGTTTAGTCAGTAGCTTGGAAAGTTAATCAAAGTGTGATGCTTACAATTGAAATTGTATTTATCAGCAGTGAGCATTTGCCAACTTTTGAAATTTTTGGACACTGGTAACAAGCAATTAAACTAGTCTTGAAACCATCAAAAACAATTGCCTAAAAATCATGCTTATTTGGAAACCTATGTAAGGAATAGCAAGTAGAGTAATCAAGAAGTATGTTTAAATGCCAGAATAAAAGTAGTTTGATTTAAGATATAATACTCTGCAATCTAGAATTGGCGCTTTTGAATTATAAAAAAATACAAGTACATTCATCTGCTGTGTCATGAACAGTGGCATCAGGAGATTTTTACTGATATGTAGAGGTCAAAACCAAGACAGTAGATAAGTGCAAAAACTGCAGTGAAGGAGCAAATGAGAGTAAGAAAGGCCAGCAAGTAGGAGTAAATTCTGCTTCTCCCATGGTAGTACATTGATGATGAGAATTGTAAAGCTAAATGACAAAAGCTCCATGTGACTTGAAGTTGACTAGCAATGGTCAAGAATAATAATTTATATATGCCCTTCAGTCTTTAAACCAGCAAATCCTGCAATACCTCAGCAGCTTACTAAACTATAAGCAGACTATGTAAAAATTACAGAGAGACACACATTTTTTCAAAGTATTGCATGTGCTTAAAATGTTATATACCATTAAGGCTTTGATCTTCTAACATTTTTCTATGTAATCCTTTGATAAACACAAGCTGAATATTTAAAATCTGTAAACTTCAGAAGAGTTTACCTCTACAGAAGATTAATGTATAATTATTTCAATATAAGATAATTACATTTTACCAGTGTTAATCAGTGGGCTTATTTATTTGTTTATTTTAAAAATAAGCTTATAAATATATTTTTGTTAATATAATAATTATAAATATATAACATGTATAATTATTATATTTATAAAAGATCATGAACTTAAAGTATTCATAATTTTAATTGCACCATAAATTTCAAAAGTTTAAACTATATTGTTTCCTTCTGTAATAAATAATGTAATATGGATGGTAGATAATTTTTTTAAATAATTTTATGGATTGTCAATCATAAATTAATTTATAACATTTTGGATTAAAATCAATGCTTTTTATTGTTTTCAAGAGCATGCATCATCTAAAAATAATGCAGTTTTACCAGTTTGAATTACCTGTCATCATTGTTTCTGCTAGATAATTTATGTGTCTCTTATGGTAGTACATTTACTGTGCAGTTGCATAAAAATAAGTATGTTTTATGTACACTTTCTTTTGGATCATTTTTTTAATATTAAATTTGTTATTTTTTAGGTTACACCAAATGAACTGTACATTTTACCATTACTAATTCCAGCTCTAAAATGTCTGTTTGCAGAAGATATTGAGGAGCAACAAATAAAAGGGCATAAGCGTCGGAAAAAATTAAAATTAATTCAATCTGTATTAGCACAGGAATAAAGATATTTTCAGAAGAAAAAAAATTACGCATTCTTCTTTTCTCATGTTGAATGTGTATTATATCTATCTATATCTATAAAGGTCTTTTTAACTAGTTCTGCGTTGAATAGAACCAACTGCTATTTTTACCTACATTTTGAAACTATTTTAGAATCAGTATCTCCCAATCAACCAATATTAGGACTTAAATGTTCATCATGTCAATATATGTTCTGAATAATGTTCTCCTATGACTCAGCTCATTTGTATGAGTATATTTTCAAAGTAACTGAACTGGTATTTTATTGAAACTTTTTTATATTATTCAATAACCATGAAAATTATTTTAATGATAACTTATTCCAATTATTTTTAAAAATATTTGACATTAATTTTTACCTTTTATTAGGATAATCAGCACCATTTTATATTTACAAATTATTCCTCTTTCTTAATTTAGGATAAATGGACTTTAGGTGAATGGATGGTTTAATATGAGTATTTGACATGTAAGGGGGAAAATAAGAATATTTAGTATTAAATTAGAAATACAAACCATGAAAATTTTAGCACTGATTGTACTAAGATTTATTTTACATTTTCGAACATTATCTCAAACTACCATTCAAGATAAGGATAACAAGACAACTAGGTTTCGATTCATAGTAAAGCATTGTTGTATAATTCTAAACTAAATGAGTGGACTGTATAAAAAGAATACAAACAACTATATTAACAGTAATTACTAATTAAGTATTACTATATGCTCTGGCATGTTATTTTGCGAGATCCATTGGCTAAGTGATAGTTTTCTCTGTCTCTCTACAATAGGTAATGACGTATTCTAACTAATGCTGCCGCCATTGAAATATGTAAACTATAAACATACAATACATAACAACTAATTCTAGAGTTCAAATACAAAAGTTAATATTTAGTTTTCCATCCTGTAATAATAAAAAGATAATTTGAAATATATAAAAAAGAATATAAACCTTTTCAAGAACATAAACCAATTCACCATGGTACTCTCTTACTTGCTGTTTTAAAATAGTTTCATTTCAATATGAAGCACAGTTTTTAATAAGAACACAATAATGTAAAACTAAGCAATTATCCTCGAGTGGCAGTAAACAAAATTTTACTAATACATCGAATATATACACCATAATATGTTTTCACTGTAATAACTCTGGTTTTTGTCTCTTTACCAGGTAAAACTTCTATAATTCTAACTAACGATCATTTAAATGGTGTAAAATTATCTTCCTTTAACACAACCAATATACCTTCATTTAAATATTCTTTATTAATAAACTTTTTGGTGTGCTGTTGAAGATGATTTAAATAATCACTTTGCCAACTTTTCCAAATAATTTGAATGAACTTGGTAATAATCTGCCATTTAAAAAAACTATAATCTGTAAGATGAGACAGATCAGGTTCCAGATAAGAAGTAATGGTATGTCTGATTAAAAAATGAGGCCTCAAGATTGTTTGCATCTGTTGATAAATAAGTTACACCCCTAAATGTATTGCTTTAGTTAAACATCTAAATATAGCAAAATACACTTTTGCATAACTATCCTTTCTCTGATTTTGTACCTGAGGAATGAACCAGAAAAATCAAGTCCACAGATGTTAAATACAAACCGTGGGTTAATTCTTTCAGCAGATAAGATTTCTTATAAATTGTTCACATACAGTTAGTTTAACTTGAAAACTTCACATGTGCATGTTCAATCCATTGAGCTATTATCTTGACAATTAATAACACAAAATTTACTTCGAATCTAATGTAGTAAAGTTCATACACCAAGTTGCAAATGTTTAAACATGATAATACTCAAAAATTAATCTAGTAAATACATGACCATTTGACATTACATAAGGAAATTTTTTACAATAGGTCTTTTTACTCTTTCTCTACAATAAGTGATGCTTAACAAGCATGTTTCTGGTAGAGTTAATGAGTGTATGTATTCAATACCACAGTTCAACATACCAACTCAAAAAATTTTGTTGATTTTTTTTTCTTATATCTTAATTAGTGTATATATGCAAGTGTGTCTCATTTTAACATATTTGTTTTTGAGAAGGGGTCCACATTGTCCTCCTCTGTAAAAAATGTATAAAAACCAGTACTTTAGGGACAGTCTTCAGGAGTCTGAATTGCTCTACTGTAGTCATTTCCCATATAACTATAATTGTTTCCAAAAAAATTTATTTGTATTCACTCTTTCTTTTCAATGTATGAAATGAATTCAAAAAATAAGTTTCTATAGGAAGCAAACAAAAAAAAAATCGAAGAACCATTTATTGTAACAAATTCAGCATTGTTGAGCTATTTTTCAACATCTTCACCATCAGAATTAAGACACTTGTCTCACTGTGGAATCAACGTTTGCATTTCTGTGTTGTAGAATTCTCTTGCATGATCTCAAAATCAACCATCTGCACCTCTACATCACTTTAAAAATGCTAACTGGATAGCAATTTCTTGAGGTGTTAGAAAAGAAGAAATCACTGGGCATGAGGATATAGGACAGCTAGTGAAACATCTCCCAGCATAATCCTTGCTAAAGATATCTTGTTTGATTAGCCATATGAAGGAAGACATTATTTATTATGGATCAACACAACACCTGCACTGAGCATCTTGCATTTGTTTTTCTATGTGGCCTGTTGCAACTTCCGGTGTTTGATAGTAATGATCAGTGTTATTTCATATCTGGCCAATAATTAAATAAGCAAAATGTTCTTTGTGTCTCAGAATACCATGCATATCTATTTTCACACAGATGGAGTCTGTTTAAATTTTGTCTTGCACGGAGATCCATTGTGAAAGCCAATGTACTGATTCTGCTTGACTTCTGGGACAAAGTGAGCAAACCCATGTGTCATTGCCAATGATCATCCAATTGAAAACTTCATCACTGTAAGTACTGCTGCAGAAAAGCTAATGCTGATCTCATGTGTTTATTCTTCTATTCAGGTAACAAGTAATTTTGCACTCGCATGGAACACAGTTTTCAGAACAAGAGGTATTAACAACAAGGTATTGTATAGAAGAACAAGAGGTATTGTATATTGTAACAATTTAAAACAACAAGATGCTTGAAGAAAATTGTTGCCAAGTTCCATCATTGCAAAGTAATGGTTTTGCAAAATGTGATGCATACAAGGTCAGCTGCCTAGTGCTTTCCTCATCATGGCCATTTGGGCAACCTTTGGAAAATTGTCTGCGCCAACAGCACACTTTGTATATATGCTCATGATATTAGGCCCATATAACATAACTGATTGAGAATTCAGATCGATGCTACTTTCTATGCATTCAGAAATTTTATGAACCTAACCTCACAATTAATAGCCAAAATAATAATAATATTGGCCAACATTTTTGAGTTGCTAGGACTGATCAGAAAATGGAAACTGTCAGTCATAAAGTCACATCCTGAAACTGACAGGCATGGCTTTCCATCTGTTATCAGTGTGATTATTTTCTGGATGTGCCTCATATTTGCTTGTTAAATTTTTTAACTCATATTTAAATTTTAAATAATTTGTCCCTTCATGCTTTCTTTTATTTGTCTAGAATATTGTTTCTTTCTGTTGCTGATGTTATTTTCTATAAAAAATGTCTAACAATAAATTTAATATTATAATGATACTGGTTGCAATATATTCTATGTTGATAAGAACAGATCATTGATATATCCTATGATCTACAAAGCTATAGAAACAAATTCATAGGAAAATTTGTCAAACTGTGATCCCATCATTTAGCCTTCAACACACATTTCTTTTAATATTGTACATTTTTTAGATATTCACAACTTCTAGTTGCCTTTCAAGCATTTAACTTTTTAGTTCCTTTGTTACAGTTTTTCTGAAGTGTTCTTATAATAGTGGGAAGAGTATTAACCCGGGAAGACGCGCGTACCCCACACTCAAACAAATTCGCTGGCAATCTCCTCCTATAATCCGAAATGATTAGGTCCATCAGTAGCTGCCTTCAAAGTCATGTTCTATACGTCTCGAGAGGAAAATTCCGAGCATTTATTGTTGTTTAAATAATAGTTTGGGGTGTGTCGACACCCCACGCGCGCTTTCCTGTTACTATTTTTTAGTGTGAGCCATGGCGTGTGCAAGTTGCTCTGTTCGGTCTTTTCCTCATTTGATATATGATCAAGAAAGGAAAAGACTTCAAAAATTATTAGAGGGGGTTTCGTCAGATGAAGATTCTATAGAAGAAGAATTAGAAGATTCAGATAATGAAGACTTATTTAGTGATCATGAGTCTGAATCAGAAGAAGAGTGCGACTCTTCAGAAGACATTTCCTGTGATCAAACTATTTTATAGGAAAGGATAAAAATTAGCTCCAATAAGAGATTTATTTCAAACTTTTGTCAAGAATTGACAGAAATTATATCATGTAAGGAAATACGTGACTTTGAACGAAAAGCTAGAACCTTTTCGAGGACGATGCTCCTTTCGGCAGTATATACCTAAGAAACCTGCAACATATGGTATAAAGATATTTGCTATGGTTGATTCTAGAACCTTCTATGCTTTCAACATGGAAATTTACGCATGTCAGCAGCGGGCCGTACAAGAAAGTCTTCAGTTCTAGTGAAATAGGAAAGCGCATCCTAGCTCCATTATACAAATCTGGAAGAAACTTTCCTACAGACACTTGGTATACTAGTTATGATTTGGCCAATTTCTTACAGAAAATGATTTGATGAACCGCAAAAAAAGAAAAAAAATATATAATAAAGGAAATGTTACATGTACTCAAGAGAAAAAGACAGAAAATCAAAAACTATATGTGGGAAGTGTAAAAAAACGTGTCAAGAGCATTGTGAAATGGATGCTTCATGTATATATTGCAAAATATCTAATGCTTCTTGGGCCTAATTGATTTCAATACTAATTATTTAACTTGTTGTTCATGTAATAATTCTGAATAATTCGGATTATAATTGCCATTCACAAATAAAAAACAAACATTTCTCATAGAAATCAATGATTCCTAGACATCTGAAAAAAAATCATATATTTGTTATTAATTTTTAAAATTAGCATTATTTTAAATAATAAATATTGCAATTAATATAAAATGCATTTTTTACTGAATTGTAATAATATGTTTAATTTGTATGTCATTTAATTGCTTGGGGTGTGTTGACACCCCATGCGCATTCTCATGTTACATAATAGTAGTATAACATGGATGGACTCTGGATAGAATTTTACTCTCTTTAGTGGCGATGGTGGTTTTACTCTCTTTAGTGGCTATGGAGTCGATGGTGGTTTTACTCTCTTTAGTGGCTATGGAGGCGATGGTGGTTTTACTCTCTTTAGTGGCGATGGTGGCTATGGAGTCGATGGTGTGTAAGGAAACTTGATGTTGTCGGAGTTGAGTTAAAATATGTAATAATTTCAGATTATTATGATTTTGAAATGTTTAGTCATGTCATATATTTTTTTTCCTGTGATTCCTACTTTTATGAAACGAAAGATATGCTTTTTATGATGTTTTGGTGTATATACATTGTTTACAGCTTTTTTGTGAGCATATTGGCATAATAAGACATACTTATATTTTCGATTCTTGGGAATGTTTTGGACAAATTGTTGATATGTTCATTGCTTGGCGTGCCAATATGCACATAAACTATTTCAAATATCAAATTTATGTGCATACTGACACGAAAAGAAACGCATATTAACTGTGAATATTCTTCTTCTCTGAATATTTTGAGATTTTTTCGATATGGAGATATCTTCGTCTTCGTCTTGGATGGAGTGTTGATGTGTGCATTGCTTGGCGTGCCAATATGCACATAAACTATTTCAAATATCAAATTTATATGCATACTGACACGAAAAGAAACGCATATTAACTGTGAATATTCTTCTTCTTCTCTGAATATTTTGAGATTTTTTCGATATGGAGATATCTTCGTCTTGGATGGAGTGTTGATGTGTGCATTGCTTGGCGTGCCAGTACGCACATAAACTATTTCAAATATCAAATTTATGTGTGTACTGACACGAAAAGAAATGCATATTAACTGTGAATATTCTTCTTCTTCTCTGAATATTTTAAGATTTTTTCGATATGGAGATATCTTCGTCTTGGATGGAGTGTTGATGTGTGCATTGCTTGGCGTGCCAGTACGCACATAAACTATTTCAAAATATCAAATTTATGTGTGTACTTACACGAAAAGAAACGCATATTAACTGTGAATATTCTTCTTCTTCTCTGAATATTTTGAGATTTTTTCGATATGGAGATATCTTCGTCTTGGATGGAGTGTTGATGTGTGCATTGCTTGGCGTGCCAGTACGCACATAAACTATTTCAAAATATCAAATTTATGTGTGTACTGACACGAAAAGAAACGCATATTAATTGTAGACATTCGTTGGGAAAACAAAATATCGCTTTTTTCCTTCTGTATTTTTCCTTTTCCATCTTCATGAAATCTTTCCGTATTCGCTCTGCAAAAGAAACATTTATTTTGATGTTTAAAAAATGGGAAGGGAAAACAAAATTTGACTGATGCATATTGAATAAATTTTTTTTTTTAAATTTTGTACGTATCATAGAAATATATTAAAAAATGAGCAAATGCGTGAGATTTTCGGATCATGTCGATGTGATCTATATCCCCAAAAGTGAAGAACGAAGAGGTTTTTGGGAAATAGATGCTGAACGTTTTCGTCAAAGAATTGCGGAATTTGAAATACTTTTTAATAGACATATTTTGACATGCAGAAAGAAAAGAAGTGAAGAAATGTTCGAAAAAAAAGACTATATTAATAAGGCGTAACGATTAGATAACCTGATTTGACGAGTGTTTTTTAATTGATGAAGATGTCGAAAATAGAAATGAATTGGGAAAATTTTGGGAAGGAAAATGAACTAAGCGAAGAGATTATTAGAGATTTACAGAACATGGTGAATTGGACGACTATTTCAAAATATCAGAAATTAAGTGAAAGTTTTATTCTTGAATTTCAACACCTTGTGGATTGGGATAACATTTCAGCATATCAAACTTTATCTCAATCATTTATTGAAACCCACCAAGATGTCGTGAATTGGAAATTTATATCTAGATATCAGTCTTTATCAGAAGATTTTATGATTCAGTTTGTTCACAAAGTTGATTGGAAAGAAATTTCTCAGTATCAGGATTTGAGTGGAAAATTCATCAGAGATAATGCAGCAGTTTTGGATATGTCGCGTATTGCAAAATATCAAAAGCTGGATGAAGATACAATTGAGGAGCTAGAAGATGTCATTGACTGGAATCAAGTGCTAATTCATCAAGAAATATCAGAAGAGTTTATCTCAAGAAATATGCATAAAATATCTGAATGCGATGTAATACTAAACAAACATTTTTCTGAAAATGTAATAAATACATTATACAAGCGATTGGTTTTAAAATATTTAGCACATATTTGCAAGAAATTGTAAGGGGAAAAAATGATTTTTCTTGTGTTTTTTTAATATAATTTTCATGAATTGTTTGGAGAAGGTTCATTTGAGTTGTTGCTGTCGTAATAGAAAGACTATAAAAATGATGTGGACGTTACAAGATCGAAAAAAAAAATAATCTTAATTTGTCTCAGTGTTTGTATCATAGAAATTCTAATATACATATGTTTAAACTGTGTGAAAAGACAGGAAGAAGAGGAACCAAAAGTAGATTTGAACAAAACATCTTGCATATATTCTGAACATGTTGGGAGAAGAATATTTCTACATATTTGTATTAAGGATGGAAAAAGGATATATGATTTACGTTACTTTTGGAGAAATGAAACTGATTATTTGAAACCCGAAATTATTGGAGTACAGTTAAACCAAAATGAATTTAAGAAAGTTTGTTATCAATGTAAACATGTAATCTAAAGAAAAAATAATAAAAAAGATATGGATAAATTTGCAAAACTCTTGTGTTCTTTCTCTTTACTTTCTTCTATCTTTATTTATTTTTGAAAAAGCACACTTTTCATTCTACAGTAACATTTTTTTTTTTAAATTGTATGTTTATTTTTTTTTCCTAAAAAAAAAAATTCGAAAAACCATATACAATCAAATAGTCAATAAAGAATGAGGATCTGAAACATTTTTTTTTTTTTTTTTTTTTTTTTAAGAGAGAAATCCACAGCGATAAAACACAGATATAACAACGAAAAATTTATTTATTCGAGGAACATTATGCGGAGATGAGCTACATTACCTTCCGTTGTTGTTAAACGGTATTAAAACGATTTATTAAAAATAAAACTTATAAAAAAACACTGTTGAGAAGATGTTAAAGTTAAAACATCCAAGTTCGTGTTTGATTGTTGGTCCGAGTCAATCTGGAAAAACATCACTAGTTCGACAAATGATAAAAAATAATATCTTCGATATTCCGAAACAAAACATTAAGTGGTGTTATTCATATAGTGCACCATGGTTTCTAGAAGAACCAAATATTGAATTTATACACGGATTGCCAGAAGTATATGAAAATGGAGATTTGATAATCATAGATGATTTAATGCATCGATTAAATGAAAAAATTGCAGATTTATTCACAGCCGCATCTCATCATTGCAATATCAGTGTAATACTAATACTACAAAATTTATTCCCTCGTTTAAAAGTTATGAGAGACATTAGTCTTAATTCTCATTACATTATTTTATTTAAAAATGCAAGAGATATGAGTCAAATTAATTGTCTAGGAAGACAAATATATCCACGTAATTCACAATTTTTATTGGATGCTTATATAAAAGCTACTGCTGAACCATATAAATATTTAGTTATTGATTTACATCCCGAGATGGAGGAAGAGTATCGTCTGCGAGGGAATTTATTTCCTACTAATGAAGGAGTTTTTTGGATTTACCGTCCAAAATGAAAAAGAACTATCATTTTCTACAAGTGTTAGCCAAATCATCTCCTAATCAAAAACGAGCCTTACTGAGAATTGCAAATAACGCACAAATCGCTTCTTTGTGCGAAATTTGTTTAAACATTTTAGCTGGACATCTTCCTGTAAACGTAAAAAAACTTCAAAAATATAAAAATATTGTGAGAAGATTGGCCAAACGAACGTCTTCGATTCAAAGTAAAAAAAGACTTTTAATAAATCAGACTGGTGGTTTTTTGACGCTGATAGCTCCTGCTATCATTTCTGCTTTAGCTGGTATTGCTGGGAGTGCTATTGGTAAAAGAATATAAAGAAAAATTATTAACATATTGAACAAACACTATAAGCAAAAAAAAAAATTCATGATATACATTATTACAGTTTAAAAAAAGAAAAAGGATATCATGGCGAGAAAGGTAGCACTTATTCCTGAAGAGTTGGTTTCATCGTATCATTTGCACAAACCAGAAATTCGCATTGAGGATGATATTGAAACTTTGTTAGAGAGAAACAAATTACCAGATGATATGAAAGTAAAATTATTAAGTCAACTTATCACTCGCTCTCAAAAAACTATTCATACGCCCGCAGATCCAGTGCGGGTAAGCATTACTAATGAACAACTACTAGATGATGAGAAGGAAGACAAAAAGAGACATTTGAAAGAGGATTACGACAACGATCCCAAGGTGAGAGATATTGTGGTTTCATCACCTCATCAGTATTCCAAATATGTACCGCTGATTGTTGAAAAACTTAAAACAAGACAATATTACTGGAATGAAAAGGGAGAATTCACCTATGATGGTATTCCTATCAGAGGCAGCAGAGTAGCCGATTTCTTCTCCTACATGTTTCGAAATACAAAATCTCAAATTGAACCCGATCATTTTAGTGAATTTTTAAAAGCTATTAAAGAAATAAATATTCCTCTGTCTTGGATAGGAAATAAGAAATTAGTATCGAAGTTGCGCGAAACAAAAAGCGAACTAACACGAGAGAAAAGCAGAAGTGAAGAAATTTTACAAGAATCGGAAAGTAGAATATTAAAAGGAAAGAAGACTCGAAGTCATCCTTCGCTTGTTGGACCCTATTCAAGAACATGGAAAGCTCACGATCTAAAAACGGAAAAGTGGCTAGAATTCTAGAAAAAATATATTATGATGTAAATAATCCAGCAGCATTTGGGGGTGTATTAAAAACGAGTCGCATTCCCATAAAAAAGACTAAAGAATGGTTAATGACACAAGACACTTATACACTCCATAAACCGATAAGATACAAGTTTAAGAGAAGAAAAGTTTTATCTTTTGGAATTGGTGAACTGATCCAATGTGATTTAGTTGACATGTCAAAAGTATCTAGATACAATAAAGGTGTAAAATATCTTTTAACTGCGATAGGTGTTTTCTCAAAATATGGCTATGCGATACCAATAAAATCTAAAAATGCTGATGCACTCGTTGAAGCTTTTAAAAAATTATTTAAGCAATTAAAGACAATAGTAAACTTGCAAACTGACGAAGGGAAAGAATTCTATAATAAAAAAGTACAAGCACTACTCAAAAAGATTGGCATTTGCAGAATATCGTAATGTCATAGAGATTGATAAATCTCGAAGTGTATTTACGGATTACTAAAAAAAAAAAAAAAAAATATCTTGTGGCGAAAGGAGAAATGAATACGATAAGTTTGTGTAGATTAGCTTGTAGTGATTTAAAAATCAAGGAACATTTTGGCGGAGTATATGCATGGGATATTTTACCTAAAGTAAAAAATCAATTTAGAAGCTTTATAGTGAATTTAGATCCTCAAAATCTATCGGGCAGTCACTGGGTTGCTATTTATTTTAGAAACGATGAAGCGTATTATTTCGACAGCTATGGATTACCTCCATCAAATAAAAACATCCTGCGATTTTTGAATCAAAATTCTCAAAAAGTATTTTATAACAAGTTTTGCTTTCAGAATAATTTTTCTTCCTCGTGCGGTTACTTTACGCTTTATTTTTTATATCAGTATTCAAGAAATTTGACATTAAAGGATCTTAACAAAAGAAATACAAGAAGAAATGAAAAATTTATCAAACTATTCGTGAAGAAAAATTTTAAACTGAATAGATGTTGCCACCACACATTTCATTGGGGAAATCAACGTTGTACTGCGCTTATATATATGAGCAAAGCCATCAAACATTAGTTCATCGACGAAACATGGAACGTTACGGATATCTGTTGTTTGATTCCAATGGCACAGAATATTATTATGTGCATAATGTTTTATTTAAAGGTATTACTAGCTGTATCAGGAATTCAATTGAAAATGAAATGATTGGAAAACGATGCTATTTTAAAATTTTGAACAATTCGGAAGTGATGAATCACATTCATGCTCATTCGAAAGCAAATGAATATGGATATTTACTACTACAACTCTCCTGCGATAAAATGTTATTGCATGACTCATCACTAAATTTGTTTAACAAATTATTTGACTGTGTGATGATGGGGAAACAAAATATACGCGGCGGTGAAGATGTTCCAGATACAGTTCCTTGCACTAAAAAGAAGATTGGATACTTCATCATCCTTCCCGACGACGAAGTTATTCGGGAATTTCATTTGTAAACAATTATTATGTTAAAAAAAACAACTATGTAATCTCTTTTTTTCTGCAATAAATAAAAAAAAAGTATATTTAACAAAACATGTTTTTTACTCACTCTTATTTTATAATCACACAGACTAGATATTTTTTAAAAATATACAAATTATACTATAAGTTTCATACCATATCTTTTTCCCTCTGTCTGGCATACTCACGTTAAAAAGCATCTGATATATATTTCGACAGATTGCTCTTCATCGTGAATATGCAAGCCCTTGAGGGGCTTGCCATTTTTTTTTAATTTTTATTTATTTATTTATTTTTTAATCGTAAAAACTAGTTTACATGAAAAAAGTAACTATACAAATCAAAATACATAATAACAAAATATGAATAACATAAAATAACATGAAAAAACATAGCATTCAAAAATATACATATAAAAAATTATTAAAAAAAAAAATATTGTGTGTAGCCTGTTTTTCACTGGAGTGGATAAAATCCATTGGCAAATATATTGTTCAGTTCTTTCGTAGTCAGATTCTTTCTTTTACATGATGTAAGAAATTCGGGGTCGAATAATCGACGTGGAACAACATTTCGTTGTTTTTTATATTCTAAGTAGAGGAGAAAAAAAAATACATGAAACAGTTTTTTCAATTTTCTTGAAATGACTGCTGTTTATATAAAAATAATTACATTTTAAAATGTGTTTTCTATACATTCATCTTCTAAAAGCAGATTTTTATGATGACCATAGCAATTGGCATTTATGCCGTCTGCTTTTAAGAACTTCTTGTCGTAAAATGGCGACAATCCTACTTTGTTTTGAAGAACAGTGCATATATCATGCTTTTTGGAAGTAATTGTATATTGATACTGTCTCATTAATGTTTCATCATACAAAATCTTTTTATATGACTCAGTGGTCAGATCTGCGACACTAGCTTTTTTAATTCCTTTTAACTTTTTTTTACATGTATTTCCGAAAGAGAATGCATACATTTTGCACTTTAACCCCACAAATTCTTTGATGGGTAAATTGTTTTCATTTTTCAAAAACCCTAATTTGCCTTTATTATTTATACTGTGCATTAAATGATGTTTTTCGAAATTACTACAATCTAAAATTTCATTGAAATACTTTTTCATGTCATTAAAAATATCGTGAGTTTCAATATTCATATATAATGAGTCAGTATCAGTATAAATCAATTCGCATTTATCATTGTACACGCTCTTAAAATACTTATAATATAAATTATACATATGCAATTTCGACAATTCTAACACAGTGAAACCCACATAAATTGGTTTATCTAAACACAAATTTTGTTTTTTCATTTTATATAATGATAAATTTTCATTTATCACTTCAAAATAATCCAGTAAGGGACTTTGCAAGTATTTTTTGCTCTGAATTTCATTTAAGGCCGCTTTAACATTAACACGCTTTCTTACGTTTTGACATGTTTTGCCATAAAAACTATTATTCATTTTTTTAAAGAAAGATTTTTCAAAATCATTTTCGGATGCCGTTCTTTTATCGTTATTAAAAGCTATATAGCTTTCTAACCATTTGCATTGGGAAAAAGCCAAAATCTTATGTATCTTTTGTAAAACAAGTCCTTGTTCAAGATAAAATTTTAAGTTTAAATAATGACATATATAATTTTTCTTTTCGAAAAAATTTGGTGTCAATTTTTTGCAGAGTAAAACACTTTTCATGTTTAATTTGTCGCACATCTTTTTCGCATATGGAGACAACATGTCATATGTTATTGTTAAATGTTCTGGGGCCAACGGAAAATCATTGTGGATATCATGCAATTCAGGTGGATATAGGAGATCTACCTCTAAAATATATCCAACGCTTGAATTAGGATCGATGTTCAAAATATCGAAATGTCGTACTTCGTCAGTCGTCAACCATGTGAAATGTCCATATGGTAGCGACTGACTCATGACATATCCATACAAATTGTTAGCATCAAGTGCTAAAATATAATTATGGGTTTTGTATGGGTCATAATCTGAAGTATACGGATTATTAGCCACTACATGTCGCTTGCCTAATAAACAAATCCCCCCACGCATTTGTGATTCTATCCACATGTAATCGTTGGCATTGCTGAATAGCTGTAATTCTACTTTTGTATATTTCAATCCCGCATTCCATGTGAGATCCGCTCCTGTCACGAAATGGAGGGGATCCAAATTATAGTACGTCATGGACATTCGGCGAAAGGCCGAAAATATTTCGGCTAGTAGAACAGTATCAACATTTTGATAAAGCTCTAAATAATCTCCTATTGTTTCACAGTGAAATGTTTTGTACACGAGTTGTGCATGTTCATATTCATCATCTGTTATATGGTTATTTGTTAAAATATTAAAAAAAGCACTTTTATCTGGTAAGCAGGTTTCCTTTAAAACCGCTTCTGAATCCAGATAACTGTATGGGAATACTCCTTTCCTCAGCAGTAAAAATCTGTTTGTTTCATCTTTGAAAAAACTATTAAAAATCTCGAATTGGTGTTCGGACTTTTTTAAGTTCTCAACTAATGTATCTAGCGAAGCGTCTAAAAATTGATAAGAATCCAAAAATTTGATTTCGTCTAGAGTAAACATAGTAAATTTTTCCAAATTTACTGGTGTGATATTAATGCATTTGAAAACATCTTTCGGCATATTTCGTAAAATTAAATGGGAATCGTAATTACGCGCATTATGTATTACCACTGGAATAAAATATGTACATCTATAATTTAGATTGCATGTCTGGTGTGCTAATCCGCGTATATGTCCATCGCTCCAGTGGCAGTGATCTCGAACACGTATCTCGTTTGGTAAAAATTGCTTTTGACATATGTGACAACAGTTTCTGTCATAAGTTTCAGAGCTTTCCACCATCGGTAGAATCCTTTTCATTTTCTGTAACAATTTATGTGATAGGTATTTCAAAGTTTTTAGAAAGTTATTAATGACATTATTTCCGGAGTAGTATTCCGTAAATATTATTTCATCCTTAATGTTTGTGACAAGAATTGCATAGCTGATAGGTTCGTGGTGTTCTACTGCTACTGAAAAACTCTGAAACTCAGACGGAAAAGCTGAAGAAACTTTTCTAGTGAGAGACTCGAAATCCGCAAAAATGCAAAAAGGATGATATAATTGTTTAGACAAGTCAGTGAATTTAACTACTAAATTTTGAGGGATGCTTACTTTCTGAGGTTCTTTGCCTTCGCACAATTTTATGTGGGTTTCTAAACTGCATTTTCGCTGAAACCCTAACAAACAGTTTTTACAATAGTGATGAATACCTTTACGAACATTTAATAATCTATTTAAGTTTGTGATTAAAAAAAAATGATTTTCAAAAAAAAGTAAATCAATTTCTTTCATTAAGTCGATATTTTTTTGTTTGCTTATACTTAAAGGAAAGATTTCATTTTCTTCAAACGCAAATACATTAATTTTTAAATCATTTAACTTTTCAAATTTTTGAATTCCACTTAAGGAAATCGGAAATTTTATCCCGCTAATTTTAAGACATCTCAAATATTTTTTATAATAATTTAACGTGTTTTTATTCTGTTTCCTTGGATATAGTTTTGCGATAACAGAATACAAAAAGCATTTATTATCATAACAATTAATGTTTAAAACTGCTTTTTTGTTTCTAATTTTTGCTGGCAATTCGATGTGTTTACATCCGCCTCTTATTTCTCTTAAATTGCCTACTTGAATGTCGATATAGTTCAGACGCTTTATTGTCCATCCACTACCGTTTCTAATAAAGTTATCAATGCCTAGAAATATTTTTCGAAATGCATTGTCAATCGCTATCAATATCTGTCCTCGTGTTAGGATTCGTTCACATTTGGAGCAAAAATAGAAACTTTTTTCTGTTTCTTTGTCTCCATCGCCTTTCTTAAATAATATGCTTAAGCATATAAGTATTCTTAACCTAAGAATATTACTACTACTTAATAATGAAAAAATTATTTGTCGACTGTCCTGATATAGTAGATGAGGATCACTGTAATTGTTGCAAATAGCTCTATACGAACGCACAAAGCCGCGATGGGCATTTCTGTGCACATTAAAATTTAGCATACTGATTTTAGAAACTATTATTTTGGATTGTTACAAAAAAAAAAAAAAGGTTGTGCTGAACAAAACAACCTCATATGATTTTCTTAAATTACTTCAAATTGATATATTCATTTTTTTTGAATAATTTTAAACAAAACGTACTTTACAAATGCTACACAATTAAAAAAAAGTAGTCAATGTTAAATATATAACACATTCATTTATACATAATAACACACTGATTTCAAAAAAATAAAAATGAAAAAAAAAATAAAAATAATACAATTAAATTTAAAAAACAAGCGTTTTTTTTTAAACCACTCGATTGCGTTTAATGTGATTGATCATGTGCTCGCAGGCCTGTTTCAAGGTATCCAACATTTCGAGGGGGATGTTAAACCGATTTTTGATGTCGTTATTGGAGGTCTGTCTGGATAAGCCGATGTCATGAGATCCACGGAACTCCTTGAGTTCCATGACAAGATTACGACCAAGATGTATTGAGTACGATGGGAAGAGGGTTTTTTTCTCTTCGCTTGCTAAATCTAAATCGAAGCTCTTTGCTTTTTAACGGTGGGGATTATTCAATTCCACATCTTCGTCGTCAAGCAAGTTAATGTGTCTTTTCACTTTGCAGTCTAAAAAAATAATTTAAAACTACACATACTATGAACGAAATTCTAGGGAGCAGAAAAAAAAAATAGTTTTTTTGAAAAACATAGCGCAAAGCATAAAATAAAAAAAAAATGTCTTACCATTGCTCGTCGAAGCTGAACTTTCCATTCTGTCAGGAACTGCAAATCAAACGAGTGGAGGAATATGTTTTTCGTTGCGAATTTTTCTCTTTAAATACGCTATTCGTGTCCTAATTTCCCTCATCGTCTCTCCAGTACATTTATATGCTTACTTTTTTCTCCCCTCAATATTATTTCTATTACCAAGAAAAAGGAGTTGCTAAACTTTATTCAGTGACCCACATATTTTTTTTCGCATTCGACCCAATAGATTGACCTCCGCGCTAAAACTAACTGCTTTCGTTTTCCATACTTGAGGTTTCCCCTCTCCCTCTTTGCGACCTCCATTCGCGTTTCCTCTATGCAGCTTCGATGGCACATTCAAAGAAGGAAGAAGGGAAAAAAAACAACCCTCGTTTCCACATCTCTTTATGTTCCCGTCCTCGGAATACTCATCTGTTTTGATAACGTGTGCGCTCCCCTGCAATCTTTAATTTCTTTAGGAAAAAACTTGCGTCCTCCTTTTTTATTATTTTTAAAGTTTTTTTTTACTCTTTTTCCATAAGTAAAATAAATCATGTCATATGTCAATCACAAATTAAGAACTGTTCCTTCCTGTAATCTAAATTCTCTCGAGTTTTTTTTTTTCTCATTCTTTTTTAAATCTTTTTCCTTCCTGCTTTTAAAAACGTTTTCTGTTCTTTTCCGAAAGTACAAAAAATACCATATATCATTTTGTCATTATACTCATATAGACTTAATAAAGAACCACACCAATCTAGTTGTCATCCTTTTAACAAAAAAACATCCTGTAATCTAAATTCGTTCGGACGTGTGTTCTCATTTTTTTTCCCTCTAGTTCTAAAATGGATTTTTCCTCCTTCCTTTTTCCAAGGGAAGCGAATAATTATTATCACATAGCGTCTCATCATTATATATATAAACGTGTCAACTCGATACCGAATTAAAACAATGTATATACACCAAAACATCATAAAAGCATATCTTTCGTTTCAGAAAAGTAGGAATCACAGAAAAAAATATATATGACATGACTAAACATTTCAAAATCATAATAATCTGAAAATTATTACATATTTTAACTCATCTCCGACAACAACTCCCCAACACACATCTACATATCCTCCGATTCCTAACACACCTTCGACATCTCCACCCCCCTGATGTTTGTTTCCGTTCAAAACTCATATGTACTAACAATACAACCGTTTTACATATTTAAAAAAATTTTTTTTTACTTCTCCCATCATAAAAAGCATATCTTTCGTTTCATAAAAGTAGGAATCACAGAAAAAAAATATATGACATGACTAAACATTTCAAAATCATAATAATCTGAAATTATTACATATTTTAACTCAGCTCCGACAACATCAAGTTTGCTTACACACCATCGACTCCATAGCCACCATAGCCACTAAAGAGAGTAAAACTACCATCGCCACCATCGACTCCATAGCCACCATAGCCACTAAAGAGAGTAAAACCACCATCGCCACCATCGAGGCGATCGCCACCATCGCCAGCATAGCCACTAAAGAGAGTAAAACCACCATCGCCACTAAAGAGAGTAAAATTCTATCCGGAGTCCATCCATGTTATACTACACATAATACAGCACGCGTCCTCCCGGGTTAGTGGAAATTTTATTTAATGGAACAGAAAGCAAATTAGCAGGTGCTAAATTTTTCAAGTAATTACTACATATGCAGTTTTCCTTTGTAATAAATTGCTTTATAATTTACATTACGCAAAGAGTTTATTACTTCTTATCAACAACAACTTCACAGGAAATATTGTCAGAATGAAATCAGATTAAAAGATTACATTTAAAATTTATTTTTGCTGAGTAGGAAATATTTAAAAGAAATTAAGATACATTGATAATCATACCTATGAATTATTTTGTAACTTTAAAAAGACTTGAAAACATACAGCTCTTAAAACTTTGAATAGAAGTATCCATTGCCTATGGTAAGTTAAGAAAAAAAGTGCTGTTGAAAACTGACAAATTTATTAAATTTTTTATTGCAACAAATTTATAAATTTTCAAATGCTTTTCGGCTATTACTAAGTTAAATTATTTAAGTATATCACTTGCAGATGCCTATAACAGATTAATATACTTTACATGTAATGTATTTTATTATGAAGATTTAGTTTTAAATATTTCAAATATGATTAAATAATACAAAAAAAACACATTATGCATTGACTATGTGAATTGTTGAAAAATGTAAGACATATATTTATTCAAAATAGTTTTTTTTATGTGAGAACATCTTTAAGTTTCACTAACTTTTAATACTTTCATCATTCTGATAAAATGTTTAACAGCAGAATTTTAAATATTGGTGTTATTAACACGTATAACCAGGCGGCCATATATCTAAGCATTTGTTAGCTTCTTTTGTTTTATACCAGTTACTGTTTTTCCTTTATCTTTCTGTTACTGTTTTAAAAATCAGTTTTGCCATAATGTTACAGATTCCCCCTCTGGCTGACATAATGTCTCGGTGAAGAACCAGAAATATATTTTGCATTCTTCTGTACGAGGAG
The DNA here is from genome assembly GCF_044657685.1 of Stegodyphus dumicola. Classification (NCBI taxonomy): domain Eukaryota; kingdom Metazoa; phylum Arthropoda; class Arachnida; order Araneae; family Eresidae; genus Stegodyphus; species Stegodyphus dumicola. The sequence goes on along the minus strand of NC_140768.1, from coordinate 79,352,104 downwards.
TACATCGGGAATCTTTTGATAATGAGTTTGGGCATTTCTCTAAAATGTGCATCTTGATCACCATCATAATATCCTTCACGTAACTTCTCTTTGTCCTACTTCACACTTGAAATGATTGAAAAGAATTTGTACAACACTAAAAGGTATCTGTACTACCATATTTACTTTATGTATACAATCAACCATATGTTGAACAATTTGTTCTTTAGAGAAAACTTCATAATGAAACTCTTCAGTCTCTAATTTTTCTCTCAATGAGGATTCCGGTTCTAACGAAATTGACTCAGCATCATATAGATCATCATCACCAGTGTCCATTTTGTGGAAGATAAAAGAAAATATCACAATTTACTACACATAGGAGACAAACTTTTGTAAAGTAATTAAAGCAAATGAAAATGAATTTTAAGGCATGCATGACACTTATTGAACTTTCAACTATATTACAATTCACATCTTTGAATCGGGTTGATTCTCCAAAACTTCACTGAATTGGTATGATTCAGTCAAAACTGCAAACAGCAGAGAATCAGGATGATTTTCTTCAAACTTCATTGAATCGGGCTGATTGCTTTAACTGTGCATGTTCACTATATGCGGTTGGATCTCTCCCTGGCTCGAAGCAGCTCTTGAATTTTTAAACACTGGTTGTTCCTTAACCAGATAAATCATTCAGGTCCTGCACTGGGCTGCCAATTTATATCCAGAGGCCATACATTTAAGCATTGTTAGCTTCTGTTGTTTTATATCAGTTACTATTTTTCCTAAAAAACTATTTTAAAGCTTTATCTTACTATTACCATGTAGTGATTTTGAGAGCCACTCAACGCTCACAAATTTAAAAGGGTCGGGACCTAGTGCATTGGAGCTGTTTTATGCTAGTGGCAGAGAATTAAACTCGCGTTAGTAGATAGTGTCATCAGCTAGCAGCTACAATAACCAATGCCACTGAGGTCTCTCGCATCACGTGATTACTACAACTATATACCATTTTAGAAAATCTATCTTGCTGTGACTGTGCTTAAAAGCTAAGAGTTTACACATGTAATTTAATCTACGAGTAAAACCAATCTTTTTGCAGTTTTAAGTATGCTTAAAAATATAAATACACATCAGTAATTAATACCTAAATAATAAATTACACATCAGTTTTTAATAACTTGAATAAAACTGTATAAGGTAGTGGGTTTTCAATAGTTTTTGTACCATGCATCCCTTGCATTATTGCTAGATGACGATTCCCTCTTCTTTTCCAAAACTGTAAAAATGCAATACATTTAATTTAAATTTAGGTTAATGTTTAATGTGATTCATAAGTTAAACGTAAAAAGTATAGAAAATGTGGTAAATGTCAAATCTGGAATGAAAGTGGTTTTTATATTCATAAAACTAAAATTAAATACTTAACAGTTAAATAAAAGGCTGATCACATTCCATCCTTAAACTAGGAAATTACCTGGCTAAGAAACCCTGATACAGAAATTACTTATGTAAATGTTTTCATTTTCTTGTATTTATACATGCATTTAAAATTTTAAACAATTAACTTTCAACATAACATGTTTATCATAAAAATTCATATTTAAAAAATAAAGTTTCTGCTGCAATTTAATTTTTCACACATGTACAGAAAATAGAATAGTGATAAAATCTAGTTTGAAAATAAGTATGTGGTGCAGTTGTGCACAATACATCTTCCCAAATTTCTGTATAACAAACTGAAAATATTATTTTATGCCTGGTATATGCTTAGTGATTAACACTTCTATCCCAATTGCAAATATTCAAAATCACTATTTTTAGAAAAGTATATTCAAATATTCTTAACTGGCCTGATTTTGGAGAGAAAAAAATTAAGTTATGACTTCTATACAATAATCCTCATATATTCTTTTTATATATATATACATATATATATAATATGAAACACTGGAAAGTAAGCGCAACAACAAATGCAAAGTTCTGACTTTGGCAAAAAGCTGACGCTATTAAAATTTGATATGCAGTTAATTTCATGTTGGATAAATATAAATATCTTTTAATAAATTCATTTCAGCTGAAATATTATTACTTTTTTATACAAAAATTTCTTAAAGAGATTTATTTTTTAAGTGCATAAATTATAAAATGTTTGCATAATTTTAATTAAGCATGTCACCATTTTTCAAATGAAGTAATTTAACTGTGAAAACAGAATTATATGCTATTGCAGATATCTGAAGTGGATTTTCAGATGCTTTATGGCTAAGATATTAAATTCTGAAAAAAAAGAGGGCACAGAGAGGGAAAGAAGACAGATTTAAAGAGAAATTTTGATACTCTTCTGTTAATGGGACCAGAATCAAAAATTTATGTATGTATGCACATGCGTCTACACACACACATACATACGTATGAACATATACAGGGTGAATCTGAAAGTGGGCAAAACTTTATGGAGTTATAGAATGCAGCTATACAAGCAATATTCATCATAGAATGTTTGGGTTAAACGCAAACTGCCCAAGCAGCTAGCTGGCATTGCAAATGGTATAAAAAGTGTCGGTCCTTGTACCACCTAACGGCATTTTCTATTGTCGGTTGCCAAAAGGATGGCTGGTTATACGAACCACGAAATTTCTAGGGTGATGAATTGGTCGAGGTGGTTTCATAGCTTGGCCACCAAGATCATCCAATCTCTCGTGTTTGGACTTCTCCTTGTGGGGCCATATGAAAAGCCTAATCTACAAGTACTCCGTTAAAATGAATAGGCATCTAAATGTCAGGATCGGCAATATTCAGGAAATGTCTGGGTCAGTTTCGATCCTGCAGATGTGAAGCCTGCATAACAGCTGGCAGAAGGTCTTTTCAGCAATTTCTTTTAACATGTACACTGCACAAAAAAAGGAGGGGACAATTCTATATCTCCTGTTCTACTGGGCCGATTGACGAAATTCAAATTGCGTTTTTCATACCTTGAAAGCGCGACTTAGGATATAAATTAGATTTATATATAGCATTAATCTAACATAGGTATTTTGACACAAAATCGAACTTTTTCTGAAATGGCATGCCAATTTTTTCCCATATTTCGATTCTATGATTCAAATTATGCCTAAATGCTAAATTTACGGAGAAATTCAAAAATTTATCTTGGCGGATTTTTTTTTGTTTGTGCCAGGAATAATTTACTTGGCAAACTTCTTAATTTATAGCAACCTATTTTCTATTCTTTCTTTTCATTGCAGACAAGTGGAAAAAAAGTCTTCTTTCATACTTTCAATTAATATTAAAAAAGTGCATAAACCACATTTGGCATTATTATCGCTCAAAAAAAAAAAAGATGCCAAAATTCAAAACGCTCCAATATGTAAATTCATGTATAGCAAATTCATCTTAGCAAATTTTGAATAAAAATTTTTTGCAGGTGTGCCTAGAAATACATCTGCTTTAATGTTTAATGTTATGTTAAAAATGTTATTGGTTTTATAATCAATATAAATTTTTTCAAAAAATTTATAAAAAATATTTTAAAATACAAATTTTAAAAATAACTCATAAAAAATGTATGAATTATATTTGGATTAAGCCTAAATTTCGAATTCTGAAAGAAGTAATCAAGTAAATTTAATAAAGAAAGAGATGTTAATAAATATATAACAAATTCGATTAACATTGAGGAGCTAAAATTTTGAGAGCTAATTTTTTAAAAACTACTCGTGCAATTTTTACAAAAGTTGGCACTTTGGCATAATTTGAGTCGCAGAATCGAAATATAGAAAAAAAATTGGCATGTAATTTTTAAAAAAAAAGTCCGATTTTGTATCAATATACCTATATCAGAACAATGCTGTATAAAAATCTGATACATATCCCAAGTCATACTTTCAAGACATGAAAAACGCAAGTTGAATTTTGTCAATCGGCCCAGTAGAACAGGAGATATAGAACTGCCCCATTTCTTTTTTGTGTGTGCAGTGTACATTAATTATTATATTCTTGTTGAAATGTTTTTGAAGTATTCTTTAAATGTGACAGTAGAAAACTACCTTTTAACTCCTCATTGCTTGCGTTCCGACCATGCATTCCATGACGAATATTACTCATATAGCTGCGTTCTGTCACCCAGGGTTTGTACACATTTCTGCACATGGAAATTAAGTACTTTTAAGGTCCTATAAGCAAATCGGAACTGAATAAATTCAATTACAAATATTATCTATGCCTGAACTTCTTTTCTAATACCATCCTAAAAATAAAACTGTAAGTAGAATGCATTATTATTAAAGATAACTTAATTAACATAATTATTAATAAAATTGAGAATAAAATAAACTTTATAAGCCCACCAGTAGCTGAGCGGTAAAGTCGCTGAACACTGGTAGTTCGGTCCGAGGTTCGAATCCCACGAACAGGCTGGCTGCATGGGCGTTTTCGTGGTTTTCCCCATGTATAATATGTATACAAGCCAGTTTCCCTTAGAAAGTCCTCCACGAAGGCATCCTTCCACTTAGGCAGATAGCCCTCGAGGCTATCTGCCTAAGTGGAATATATATCATCCAAATATATATAATCCAAATATAATTCATACATTTGCCGTAATCACACACACACACAAAATAAACTTTATGAAATTTATCAAGTAGCATTAAATATTTTACACTTATAACAGTTGGACATATTTGAAAGAAAAGTGACATTTTATTTATGTGTTACTAACAGTTACCTTTATTTAGGTCTCGTTTTGCCACATACTTGCTCAGTCTAAGGTTTAGTAAATAGCAAGTATATACATTTTATGTCAAGCAGCATAGGTTAAAATGAGAAGTAAAATCATAATCAGCACAATTCATAACAAAAGACTGGCTGTTGTCACCGCTGCTGCTTAGAACAAACCTAAAAGGCCTGATGTTGTAGGCACGGTTGAGAAGTTTTGAAAGTTAGTTGGGCTCTGTCTAACGCAGTTAGTGTCTTAGCTTCATGTAGAGTTCTAGAGGTCTATGTCACGTACTGGGTACCAGAGACCCAATTAATATACACTCTATAACAACAATTATTAAAATTTCAGAACAATTGAATGATTTATTTCAGAGTTGTATAGTTACAAAGTAACAAGCTCAATAAGGTGTTGACCCACCTCTAGCCTGGACACAAGCTGTCACACGGCGTGGCATAGACTGATATGGTTTACTGCAGTATTTCTTGCCAAATTTGCTCCAACTGTAGGGCTAGGTCATCAACATTCCCTGGTAGATGCAGTCGCCTTTCCATCATATCTTAGACATGTTCGATGGGAGAGAGATCTGGCTATCTGGCTGGCCAAGGAAGCGTTTGACAAACTGTAAGACAGTTCATAGCAACACGTGCTGTATGTGATCTGGCGTTATCTTGCTAAATAATGCCAGGGTACTGCGAAAGAAGCGGTAGCAAAACAGGTCTCAGAACGTCGTCGACGTACCACTGTGCTGTAAGTTGATCTCTAATGGTGACCAAAGGGGTCCGGCTGTCAAAGGAAATGGCGTCCCAGACCATAACTCCTGGTTGAGGGCCTGGGGGTGCAATAATGAAAACATTATCGGCATGCTGCTCTGGCCATCTTCAGACACTAATCGATGATCGTCACAACACAGTAGAAAGTGAGATTCATTGATAAAGACTATACGTCCCCAGTCAGCATCATTTCAACCTGAGAGCCCGACAATGTGCAGGCATCAGTGGCAGGTGGCGTACCTGTCGGTACAAGTGTAGATTTCGCTCTATCAGCTGTCTGTAAATGGTCATGGTGGACACTCGTGTGCGGGTTGCGCGTCTGATAGTTGATAGCGATTATTCAGGCACTGTGACAGCTGATCCGACAATCACTCTGTCCTCCCAATCTGTTGTGGCCCTAGGTCGAGCGCTACCATTATGATGCCGAAATCTGCCATTGTCCACCATCTTCTAATCATCGTATCGCTTCCACTCATATAACGAGCGATTCTCAGATTTGCCCAACCTGCCTCTTTCAATCCCATGATACGACCTCTTTCAAACTCTGACAGTTGCTCGTAATGAGCTTGAATCCTGTGGCAAGACATTTTTTTCAATCGTTGAAAGGTTTCCTAAATCGCAATGCAACAGAAATTTTTAACAATAGTTGAAGAACAGCTCCTTCTATAGATCTGCTGGATTTGAAGTTCTGATGTGCTGGAGATCGCACTATTCATTCACTGGACACCAAATTTTAATCATTTGGTTATTTGGTCAAAACATTTATGCATACGAAATTTCAAAGCAATTAGATGGTTATTTCTTAATGCATCGATTTTTTTTAGTGTACTTTAAGGTCCTAATTAAGCCACTAAAGCACCAGAGGTGATAAGTTATTTTGTATTATTTTAAGTCTCACTAGATGCAAAGAATAAGTTTTACATGATTGTTTACATTTTTATGTTTTATCTTGTGACCACGGTAAGAATTAATGAAAGGCAATTACTCGCTTTAATTTTTAAGGGCAAGCAGCTAGTTATAAATAATTAAATTAAGTAGTTAGATAACCTTAGTCATTATGGATTTACAGAGCCACTATTTTGACGAATAGTGGCCCTGTAAATCCATAATGACTAAGGTTACGAATATTGTTGAAAAATACGAATATTGCCAATATTCATATTTTTTAACAAATAACCAAATGATTATTTGTTAAAAATCCGAATATTGCCGTAATACGAATATCACGAATACGAATATTGCCGTAATACGAATATTACGAATATTGCCATCACGAATATTGTTAAAAAATAAATAAAACCACCAGTTTTATTTATTTTTTAACAATATTTGTTAAAAGACCTATTAAAATCACAATATAATAAAATTTCAGTTTAAAATATATTTGATTTATGACATTGATTCTTAGTAGGACAATCACATATGTTTTGTAGCAACAACACTCGAAAAATATTTGTGTCTTCTTAATTTGAAGCTTTATTTTGGTTAATTTATATTGACTTCATTCTCTTTAAGCCTCATTTTTCTAACAATTAGAAACTTGTCAACCTCTCCACAATGTACCTATAAGGGTTATGATCTGGTAAAAGTTACATAGTCCAACCCCCCGGCAGACGTGAAGCAAATTATTCCTTCGTCTGAAAGTAACTACAAAGTCATAGGAAAAGCTGAAATTATATATAACTGAGTAATTTACATAATAACAATGGTACATATCTTTGAAGTACAATTTTCTTTCTCTTTGCGTATTCAGTTTAAACATGTTTCTAGTTCTTAAACATGTTTCCTTTTCATTTTAGAATTTTTGGATTTAATTAAAGATTTCTGTCATTATAAAAAAACTAAATGCATTTAGAATATACAGAAAAAGCTGCTAATTTTATTTCTTTAGTTATATGAACATTCAGAAGACATATGAAATATATATGGTAATGACTGGTTACAGAGCTGGTGTGGCAGAATTTTTAGAATTTAGTGACATATGGAGCAGCAAAATCTAGAAAGAGCAAAAATATTCTTTTAGAATTTAGAGAAGGCAATGGAAGCAGAATTTAGAAAGGCGCACAGCAGCAGGATTTAGGATCCACAGAGATTGCATCAGGTGGGAAAATGCCTAACGCCAGCCCTGTGTATGATGCATTAAGATATATTAGATGAATCTTTTAAATTGTCAGTTTTCAATTTCTTTATTAATAAAAAAATAATTTATAATGGCTGTCCATGTGATAAGATTAGAACCATTTTTGATATTTTCCATACTGTGTTTAGTAAAAAGTACGAAAATCAAGGAAAGATACACATGTTTAGAAAACGATTCTAGTGTCAGAAGTAAAACATTCAAATACTATGCTTTCATTGTTCTCCCAAAAGTAAGAAATTCCTTGCAAACTTTCTGTTAAATACATCTATTACATGTTAATACTATGGAGACATTTTTCATTCTTCTGGGAGCTTCTAGAATCGTGGGTCTGTAAGGCATTTCTCCAGCTTTCTTTGTGTGGTGGTCTGCATGCTGAATGCGTATTCCAGAAGTCTGCAGTTCAATTCCCGGCAAAGGCATTGCATATTTTTCATCTTACCTGCTTCCAAAATGTACCTAATGTCTCTACAGTGGCAACTGAACTAAAAGGGTGGTAAATGATGATTCTCCCCACCCAGGATTTGGCGATCAGGTCCCCTAAAAACCCCTTGTTGCCCTTTAAAAGGGGGAGTATTTAAAAAAGGGGTATTTCTCCTACATTCTTGGTGTGGTGGTCTGCACGCTGGGCACGTATTCCAGAGGTCCGTGGTCCGGGAAAGGCATTGCAATGACTCTACAATCTTGCCTTCAAATTCTTCTAAACTTTCCAAGCTGCAATGTCTAAAATCCTAAAAAACATTACCCCTACCAATTCTGTAACAGCAAAAGCCTGAAATATTTTGGGAAAAAAAAAATCAGAGAAAAAAGTATAAAATTAATTTTACAAAGAAAAGTGATGCACATTCTCAGATTCTGAGACAATTACATGGGAAAATCTCTTACCATGAAAAAATTAAAACGACATTTTTAATTCATTACATAGCTATTTTGCTTTAGCTAAGAACTGTTTCATACATTGTACTTTATCTCATTATACCTTGTTTATTTTTCAGATTCAATAAGTGACAAAAATTGAACTTTATGACAGGGAAAACTGAGAATGTTTTATTTTAATGTTATTTTTTATATATAATTTCAATATATTACCATTATTTTAATGAAATTTATCAATGTTACAATGTTTAAAAAAATCACCAAAAAATTCTCAGATCTTGGAATTAAAATCTTTTTAATAGAAACTGATCTTTAAATCAGCAAAATGTTGATGAGTCACCAAATTTAGAGTCTTTTAATAAAAGAATTCACATCCCAAAATAAAAACATTAAATAATTTTGAAATGCTTATGTTCCACTTCTTGCTCAGAAACTCGAGTATCGCACCATTTATATTAGAAATAGGAGCAAATTATAACTCATTCAAAAGTTAACCATATTTGTCAGTCGAAAAAACAGACAGTAATTTCAGATGGTTTAAGGACCCTTTACGCCGCCGTTTGAACGTAAACGTAGCCTAGACGTAAAGGGCATAAAATACGGGAATTCTGTTCACACTTGTGAGAACGGGTTGTAAGGCGTGGCCAATGAGAGAAGCTAAATTTGTGCATGCGTGGATGTGTCTACAACTTTCCCGTGCTGTTCTTCTGCTCAATTGATTTCGAGCGTTCGCTCTTCTTGTTTTGTGACAGCGAAATCTTCTGTAGAATGCCGCTTCGTTTTAGCTTCGCTCTGATTGGTCGACACTTATCCCAAACTCGGCGTAAAGTTGAAAATTTTGAACCCTATGCCACGAGCCCTAAACCAGATTTTGTGACGTAGCACAGACTGGTTGCCTTGGCAACGGAGCTCGGCTTTAACCACTTATGCCGTTTACGCCCACGTCTGAACGAAGCTTTAAGGACCATACAAACCCTGTCACCCCATTAAGTTTTACCCACTTTTTCAGATTCACCTTGTATACCTGCATACAACCATTTCTGAATCCACTAAAAAAAAAAAAAAAAAAAAGGAGTACCGAAATTTTTTTATGGAAGACATTTTAATTAGAACAGGGAAATTTGTAAGCGTTCTGTGCAGAGCTGAAAAATATATAGAACATTTTTATGAATTTAAAAACTTAGCTAAGTATGAAATCAAATCTTAGATTAAATGTGGACATCAGTGTCTTTATAGCATTGCAGTATTTAAAATTTTTTGAGCCAAAAATTCTCTCAAGAGACTCGTAGTAGAGGAAGAGAATGAGATCCTTGGATTCTATTTCCTGAAATGGAACTTAAGCAGATACCCTTTATATACTTTGCCTAAAGTACATAATCCAAACTAATCCCTATTATTAAAATTATTAATTTATAAATTTAAACAGCAATTTTCAAAAATATACTTAATTTCAGTGAATAAACTTAAAAGATTCTAGATTTAAGATAAATGTTAAACTGAATTAAAATATGATATAGGCAACTACAACAAAAAATGAGAACATGCCAGATTTATGTTTACTCAAAATATTAGATTTATTACAAATATATAAATTTCAATTGATCAAATATTGTTATAAACATACTAGTCTGCATTAAATTATGAGATACTTAATTTTTTGGGGTAAAGTGCAGAATCGCCCACTTATTTGTTTGGCGCTTTTTATAAGAGTAAGAAGAATTGGATTTTTGTCAATTTTCTTTGACTTTTTAAGTGAAAATAGGTCGATGTGTACATGGATAAAGTCAAGGGAGTGTGGAATGTCATTTTTATGCAATTCTGGGATTTTTTTTTGTAAGTGAAAATAGGTCGATGTGTACATAGATAGCGAGTATGTGCAATTCTTAAAAACGCACCAAGCAGTGGGCGAATCTGCACTTTCCCCCTTTTTTTCTAGTAAAAACGAACATGCAAATAAACAGAAAAAAGGGTCCCCCCCCCAAAAAAAAAAAACAATGGACATCAATTTCTAAAACCCAAACTGTATCATTACCTTGAAATTTATAATCATAAAAATATACTAAATAGGAACATTTTTTAAGCTCTTTATAAACATTATAACTCCAACATACATATAATATACATAAAATATTGTTATTTATTCGCATATTCCCTTTTAAAACCACTTCCCTCAATTGCATGCTGAAAGAAAGACAGTTTTGGGATAACCAGACTTTGGTGACTCGTGCACAAAGGATTTTCCTCAGCCTATTAAAATATCGTGGATATGTATGGAGCCTGCAAAAACCTTCAGTTCAAACTAATACTCAGAGAAATGTTCTCTGAAGTTTTCATACTGTTATTACATGTGATATCACTATTACTTTGCCACTGAAAATCAAGATATTCCTATCTTGATTTTAGGCTAAAGGACATGTATAATTAAAACACATTAATATTATTGTCAATTACCTTCAATACATTTCTTTGCATTTTATATTGTTACCCATAAAATGGACCATGATTTTCTTGTAAAAGCCAAGGATTGCTGTTACATGTAAAGACTCATAATAAAAAAAATTTAAAGGTTTGGTTTATTTGATAATGGCATAGCATGCTTGGATTATTTGCCTACAGAAAACTTCTTATCGAAATTACACATGGAAAGCTAGCTAACCCATTCATCTAGAATCGAACTCCCAGCCTTCAGTGGCTTTACTGCTCGGCCACTGGATAGCAGAAAAGGTACTCTTCTGTTATCAGGACCATATTCAGAAATGTATAAGTTCATATATGCATTTATATACACACACATACATTCCTGATAACAGAGTACCGAACAAAAACAAACCAAAGAGAAAAACTATATTTTATCTTTAATATCCATGTTTTCTAATAACTACAACTAATACTAATGGCTAATTATAAATCTACGCGAGTTTACTAAAAAAAGAGAAAGAAAAAGAAATTATAAACTTTTGAAGATAAGAAGCCATAATTATAATAATGACGACATAAAACTTCCATTTATGAACCATTTTTTTCTTACTTCTGAATATAACTAATTCAAAAAGAAATAACTTTACATTTTGAGCAGGTTTTCCATACTAATAATCTGACTAAGTTAAAAAACCTTTTTAGCTATAAATTTTGATAATTTTCTTACGCTCTGATTTGGTGTGTATTTTGAATTATGGCAAAGCACACTAGGGCTATCTGCCTTCGTGGAGGACTTTCTAAGGGAAACTGGCTCGTATACACGTTACACAAGGGGGAAACCACAAAAACACCCCTGCACCCCGTTCGTGGGATTCGAACCTCAGACAGAACTACCAGTGTTCAGCGGTTTTACCGCTTGGCCGCCACTCCGATTTGGAATTAAATTAAAAAGGAGATATTCCTTATACTGAAACAAAATATGAATGCACAAAGTGAAAAATTACGAAGATTTTCATGTTGAACATCATGAATAATTTGACATTAAGGTACAGCTTGAGTATAGGACATCATTGGCGATTTTTGGCTTAGCGCACTTTTTGGGCGGTTGTTTTTCTGGTAACCTAGTAAATTCTAGAATACTTCACTTCGGCAACCCTGTCGCAAGTATCATTGGTACTTACGTATTATCGCAACCAGGTTGACGCTATTCGTAAGTTTGAGTAAAAAAGTATGAATAGAAAGAAAACGTACATTTATTAATTACAGATAATTTTTCATACAGTTTTTTATATTATTTTCTTTTAAAATATAAAATAGCAATTAAACCCTTGCAGTTTCGAATTTGAATAAGTTGCAGAATTATTTTTTCGGCGGAAATCTTTTGGCTATTGCTTTTAGAACTGATTAAAAACGCCACGTACACGTCGACTTATTTTTACTTAAAAAAACATCCCAGAATTGCACAAAAATGGCATTGCGCACACTCTTCACTTTATCCATGTACACTGCTATTTTCTCATAAATTACAAAAATTTGCACAAAAATGCAGGAAAATTTTGTGAATCCCACACATGCTCTTTTTACAAAACTACATATAACACGTAGGGTTGCCAAATTTCGCAATTTATGCGAATTTTGACCTGGTTGCGATAATACGTTAAGTACCATGTCATTTTCTTCGAAGGAGCAAAATATTGATGTATTTAACAAATTTCTAGAAATTATAAGGGACATAAATTGAGCAGAGTATAGGATTTCATTATAAATTTACCATGATTTTGTAAACTTTACTAAATTTCCAGCATTTCTTTTATTTATTCTGAACTCCTGTTTTCAGTTTTATAACTTAAAACTTGCATTTTCAATATTGCTGCTTAAAATATGCCTCCATGTACTTGTGTATTTTCAAACTTTTTTTACTGTTCCTATTTTCAATTTTACAGCTTGTAATTTGTATTTTCAGTACGACTGATAAAAATATGCCTCCATTTATTTATTTATTTTCAGTTTCACTGTTTAAATATACATTCTAAATTTGTATTTAAAATTTTTCTTGCATTCTAACATCTATTTTCAATTTTAACTGCTTTTACAATATGCAATAAAATATAATAAATTTACAATTTAACTTGCCAATATATTTTTAAATATGCCCCTACTTACTTATGTACCTTCAAATTTGCTGTTTAAACATATATTCTAAAATTGTTTCTGGTTAAAACGTGCTTTCTAACTTGTGTTTTCAATTTTAACGGCTTTTCCATGGCTTGATGACGTTTATGGTCGCCAAACCAAAAAATCGCCAATGGGGTCCTATACTCAAGCTGTTCCGACATTAATTTCATGATTTTACAAAACAAAGCTATTAATAAGGTTTCAATGGACTTATGAAATATTAAAGAGTGCTTATGTAAAAATAAGTAAAAAAAATTATTTAAAGCTGATAACTAAATCATAATTATACATAATGAAAATTGTGTATTACTGCTAGAAATAAATATTTGCTGTTTTTAAAATAATGTTTATTTCATACATTATGATTTGAAATAACAATTGCAAAACATTTTGATATAATAAATACCATTCACAGAAACTCAAGAAATTCTTTTTCTAATTGGAATATATTGCAAGATAATTTATTTTTAACATGAATGTTTATTAATTTTCTAAACATAAAGTTTAACTTTTATTTTTCAAAGAAGCATTTCATTGTTATTTAAAACGATTACAAAATTATAAATAAGAAGCCAGATGTAATTTTATGACTTAAAATTAAGTAGTCTTAAGTCAAAAAATTATAATATTATATCTGGTTTCTCTTTTAATGATAGTCACATATTTAGTAATATTATTTCACTAAAATGTCAAAAGTCCGATTGAATTTGTAACACAATAACAATCTGTCAGAAAAATAAAAATTAAGATTCGTAATTATGAAATGTACACCATTATGCAGAGAATAGTATTTTGAGAAATCAATTTTAAAAAATTTCATGATGTTTCATGAAGTGTTCTGAATATTTATACGCAAAAGATGTTTAATCTAATTTCAGGACAAAAGTGTAACTTTCTGAAGAACAAAAATAAAAAGCAAAACTCAATTTTCAATGTTTTTCTGAAAACAATTTGCTTAAGAGCTACTGATTAGTAAATTAAGCTTTCATGTAAATATAGAACATTGAACAAAATGGCACAGCTTTAGTATTAGTCCTTTTGGCAAAAAAAATTTTTAGGGACATTTAGGCACAATACAGTCAAAAGTCGTTAATCCAGACTCGTCGGGACTTCGGCGATTCCGGATTATAGATCATCAGTTTAAATCTCGTAAGATGGCATGCAGAAATTCTAAAATTAAAAATATGAAACCGTAATTTATGAAATAAAGAACAATTATGATCTAAAGGGTATCAAAATTTACAAAAAAAAAAAGCTTAATATTTATTTGTTTACTTTATTAAACATTTCTTTCAATGCAAGTTGTTTAAGTTGCTTCGTTTTATGTGATAACACTTTTTTCTTTAATTCTATAAACAGACATAATTTCTTGTTCAGTTACAAAGTTCCGCAATTGCTGTGCCGAGAATACCGACTAACTTGTCAATGGAAATTTTTTCATTTTCACTAACCTCTCTGTCATATTCTTCATGTCTTTATCCATTTTTTGCAGCAATTCCACTTTTTGTTTGATGGACATCGAAACATACTTTCGTTTTGTACGATCCTTTGGGATCTCCAGAATCGGAAACTCTATTCGACATAATCGAAAGTTCAAGTTTACTTTTATAAAATTGCTCTTACAGTCTGCAAAAAATAATAAGCCGGATCCAATTCGAAGATTAAGGAACAACGCAATCATCATTAACTGAAATAGATAATTAGATAATTTTAGCTTATACCGTCCATTATATGTAAAACGTGCACGCGAAAACGTATTCTGCGCTTGCGCACACGCATATGCGCAGTCGTAAAAAGTCTTACGCGCACGCGTAAACGCCTATGAGCATGCGCAGAAAGTTTTTAGCTTTGAGGTCCGGATTATGGGTGTCGGAATTAACGACTTTTGACTGTATATGAAAAATTATGATAACCCTAAATACTGAGCTGAAAACATACTGCCATTTTTGTCCATGTAACTTTAATGAATTTGGTAGGTATCACAGCTTTGATGGCGGGAGGGATAAATTGCATATTTTTCTTAAAGTTACTTATGTGTTAGGAAAGCACTTAAAATATTTTTAAAAAAGCCAAAATTTGATAGTTAAAACTGATGCTTTTAATGTTACATGCAAGTCTTGACATTTTTTCATATGTCAGCTCTGCATATTATAAACTCTCCCCCCCCCCAAATAAACTCTTGTTGTTTCCTTTGCAAAGGAACCACATGTAAATTTAGACTTCTTGCATGTTTCTTAAAATGGGCAATGATCAAAATCACCATGGTCTAAAAATACTTTTTTTTTTTGCCTCATTTCGTAAATTAGAACTATAGGGATGTGTAATTGCATGAATTCAGACCAAAACCAGATTTCATTATAGCTTTTATAACATTTTTAGAATTTGTCTCGTTGTAAAAAATCTAATGTTGCTTAGATTATGGACTATTATAATTTAGTTATCAAATTTTGTAAATCTCACAATATATATAAGCTGTATATGAATAACCTTCACTGAGTATTATTACTTTTTATTAACAGTATGTTGACATAACAGTCGACTTTATTTTAAATTTTATGCAAATTTTCTACATTACTTAAACATTTAATCTAACAGAAATCTGAATTTTTTGTAATAAAAACTCTATAATAAAAGTAAGAGTACAATTTATATAAAAAATTTTGGTTGATCTTTACAATATGGTAACTGGTAGTTTGGCGACATTTTGGAGGCGATAAAGGTTACTACCTGGCACTTTGGTAATAATGTGAGCAGTACTCAGTTCCGATTACGCATTATTTTGTGTGAGGGAAATGAGAGATCATGGGATATGTCATGTGATATTAATGGACGAATTACGGTTCTTTAATCGGAAAATAACCTGGAAATTTTGTATTTGGTTTTATTCTGTGTTGTGTGAAACAGTGTTCGTGAATTTTTGGATCCCATGGCCGTAACTAAAGTGAATTCCAAATGGGTATTTATGTATGTGCTCATTTATATTTTAAGTAGTGTTTTTGAATTTAATTATATTTAATTAAATGATAGTTATTTTGTGAATTTTATGTTTGTAGGAATTTGGTATACGTTTTAGTTGAAGTAAACGTGCATGGAAATTATTTAAATATGTGACACTAAGTATTTGTAATGGTTGCGGTATGAACTCGTTGGTGACGTGTATAATGCAATAGATGATTTAGAGGTAAAAGTTTTTGGATATTGTATTTTTCGCGATCAGGTAATTTCATATATGTTCTTTTTACCGGGTTTAAAGATTGAGAAAATTATCATGTATTTTCGTGAAATTTTTCTAATTTATGAGAAAAATGCAGTGTACATGGATATAGTGAAGAGTGTGCGCAATGCCATTTTTGTGCAATTCTGGGATGTTTTTTTAAGTAAAAATAAGTCGGCTTGTACATGGTTTAGTGATATTTTAATTAAATGATAGTTATTTTGTGAATTTTATGTTTGTAGGAATTTGGTATACGTTTAAGTTGAAGTAAACGTGCATGGAAATAATTTAAATATTTGATACTAAGTATTTGTAATGCTTGCGGTATGAATTCATTGGTGACGTGTATAATGTAATAGATGATTTAGAGGTAAAAGTTTTTGGATATTTTATTTATTTTATATGTGGAAATGTTCATATTTGTAAAGGGTAAATACTTTTTCGCGATCAGGTAATTTCATATATGTTCTTTTTACCGGGTTTAAAGATTGAGAAAATTGTCATGTATTTTCATGAAATTTTTCTAATTTATGAGAAAAATGCAGTGTACATGGATAGAGTGAAGAGTGTGCGCAATGCCATTTTTGTGCAATTCTGGGATGTTTTTTTAAGTAAAAATAAGTCGGCTTGTACATGGTTTAGTGATATTTTAATTAAATGATAGTTATTTTGTGAATTTTATGTTTGTAGGAATTTGGTATACGTTTAAGTTGAAGTAAACGTGCATGGAAATAATTTAAATATTTGATACTAAGTATTTGTAATGCTTGCGGTATGAATTCATTGGTGACGTGTATAATGTAATAGATGATTTAGAGGTAAAAGTTTTTGGATATTTTATTTATTTTATATCTGGAAATGTTCATATTTGTAAAGGGTAAATACTTTTTCGCGATCAGGTAATTTCATATATGTTCTTTTTACCGGGTTTAAAGATTGAGAAAATTGTCATGTATTTTCGTGAAATTTTTCTAATTTATGAGAAAAATGCAGTGTACATGGATATAGTGAAGAGTGTGCACAATGCCATTTTTGTGCAATTCTGGGATGTTTTTTTAAGTAAAAATAAGTCGGCTTGTACATGGTTTAGTGATATTTTAATTAAATGATAGTTATTTTGTGAATTTTATGTTTGTAGGAATTTGGTATACGTTTAAGTTGAAGTAAACGTGCATGGAAATAATTTAAATATTTGATACTAAGTATTTGTAATGCTTGCGGTATGAATTCATTGGTGACGTGTATAATGTAATAGATGATTTAGAGGTAAAAGTTTTTGGATATTTTATTTATTTTATATGTGGAAATGTTCATATTTGGAAAGGGTAAATACTTTTTCGCGATCAGGTAATTTCTTATATGTTCTTTTTACCAGGTTTAAAGATTGAGAAAATTGTCATGTATTTTCATGAAATTTTTCTAATTTATGAGAAAAAAGCAGTGTACATGGATATAGTGAAGAGTGTGCGCAATGCCATTTTTGTGCAATTCTGGGATGTTTTTTTAAGTAAAAATAAGTCGGCGTGTACATGGTTTATGTGTATGTGTTATTTTGAAAAACGCATAAGGAGTATGGTATTGTGCACTTTTTCCCAATTTTGCAGTGAATATTTGTCATGATTAAGCAGTTTTGTTAGATAAAATTTGTAGCATAAGTGTAATTCGGCTAGTAGATTGTTGGAAGAAGTGTTCAGTAGATAAAAAGAAAAGAAATATGTTTTTACTTCGTGAACACAAAATGGCGGCGGGAAAAAGTAGAGGGTTGCTGTAGGAGAGTTGGTCGCCAAATTTTCGCCAAGCTACCATAATGTAAAGATCAACCAAAATTTTGACTATATGGCAAGAACTTACTGATTTCAATGTCTTTAAATGTAATTATTATAAAGTTTCGATATATTTTTATTAAGATATACTCTTATTCTGTTATAAAGTTTGGATGTA
The DNA here is from genome assembly GCF_044657685.1 of Stegodyphus dumicola. Classification (NCBI taxonomy): domain Eukaryota; kingdom Metazoa; phylum Arthropoda; class Arachnida; order Araneae; family Eresidae; genus Stegodyphus; species Stegodyphus dumicola. Next base: position 79,333,874 of record NC_140768.1, on the reverse strand, counting down.
GAGAACAGTAAGCACACTTTGTGCTTACAACATTCTTTTAAAAACAGCATAAAGCAGTTATATTGCCACAGTAGTTAAATAAACTTGTAGCCAAAGGCTATACAAATCAATTTAATGCAAAGTTGGTTCAAAACTTGACCAGCATGGAATTCAATTATCAGCAATTATAATGCAAGACTGAAGACTACAAATCTTATCTTATTTAGCAACCTAGTAATGTGGCCTCGAAATGCAAAACACGGTTTGTTTTATAAACTAAAATCTTTATTTGGATTCTGGTGGGAACACAGATGGGGAAATTAACAGTAAAGATCCCAAACATAAAACAACTCTGGCTACATAATAAAGGAACATTACATTATACTTTGTTCTCTGATTAATTATTCACTACATGAAATAGTGTAATGCGTTTTTGTTTGCATCATATACGAATTATTTATTTTATTTAAATGCTGTCCAAAAGTGAACAGGATTTTGCAAACATATTGACCATATTCTTCAACCTACAGATGCAACACTTCTTCACTTCAGAAATAAGATTTAGAATTAAGAAAATAAGAAGAAAGAACAGTATTTATGAATAGAAAATAAATATATGTGTAGGCTAGCAGAAAAAGGATGCCTTCACAAAGGACTTTTTAAGAGAAACTGGCTCAGATTCACATTACATGTAAGGGAAACCACAAAAGCTCCCATACAGCCAGTCTGAACAACCAGCGTTCAGTGGCTTATCACTCCACAATTAGAGGATTCCAACAATTGTTTGAATCTTTCACAGAAATCATCAGTTATGATAACTGTTGTTGTGTATTATTACCATTGGTAAAAATTTACTCATTAATGACAATTTAATTTTAGCTTTTAAATTATAATCATAAATTATTTGTAATAAATTGAGTGATTAAAAAATACACACTTCTTAATATTTTTACGACTTACAAAATTTAATTCATAAAAAGTATTTCCGACACTGGTACAAAATTTACTCATTTAATTTGATTTCCTTCAATTTGAAATATTTTTTATTTCCTTTTAATAACAGAATCTAAGAAACTAAAGTAACATATACTAGTTTGAAATGCACTTAACCTTTTGTAAATTTCATTACTCATAACATAAAAATTAACCTTTTGTAAATTTAAAATATTAGCTAAACACTAATATAATATAACAAACAAACTACTTAAAATATTAATATTATATTTTGTAATTTAAAATATTAGCCGGCTCTAGTGTAGAATTGGGTGCCCCTTCGATTAGCGACAATTTTTTTCAAATTTCGGCAATGAAACCTCACTTCTGGTTACCATGATAGATTTAACTTTGTTTTAGCTGCCTGATTTTATTTAAATGAAAATAGATTGATGTGTACATGGACAATTTTAAGCCAGTGCGCAATGCCTAGTTTGTGCAATTCTAGGATGTTTTTTTAAGTGAAAACAGATCGATGTGTAAATGAACACAGAGTTTGTGTAATTCTTTGATTTCTTATTTTGATTTTGTATAGCGGCCATCTTGAATTGTGCCTTCCTGGCACCGATCTTAGCGTCAAAAAAGAATCGCCAAAAAACAAGGGGCACCCAATTGTAAACTTTTACCTATTAACCTTTTGTAAATATCATTACTCATAACACAATTACTGCCATAAATTCATTTACGGCAGCGTTTCCGACATTTTTTCCCGATCTTCAAAGCCGGGTCTACCTTGGCGACAGAAGTTTGTCGCCAAATCAAAAAATTGCCAAAAGGACCAATACTAAAGCTCTTCCAACAAAATAAATATGTTGCATTAAAAAACAACCTTGCTTTTTTTGGGGGAGGGGCAGTTAAATTTTCTCAGCAGTTTTTGTTTCAATTTCTTCTTTGGGTTTGACATTAGATTCTGGCTTCATAGCAGGAAAGCACAGAACTTCTTTTATATTGTTAGTGTCTGTAAGTAACATAACAAATCTATCAATACCCATTCCCCACCCACCTGTTGGAGGAAGTCCATATTCAAGGGCAGTGCAGAAGTTTTCATCAATTAGTTGTGCTTCATCATCTCCAGCAGCTTTGTCTTGTGCTTGCAGCTCAAATCTTTTACGTTGGACAACCGGATCATTTAATTCTGTGTAAGCATTAACAACCTCGGTCTTCATGACAAACATTTCAAACCTCTCAGTAAGGCCAGGGATTGATCTATGCCACTTTGACAGTGGGCTCATGATTTCTGGATGATCACAAAGAAAGGTAGGATTGACAAAATGTTCTTCAAGGAAATGTCCAACTAATTTATCCAATAGCCTAGCAGTAGTACGTGGTGGGGGACATTCAACTTCATGTTTCACACACAAATCTGACAACCTTTTATTAGATTCAGGTAAATGAAGATCTTCTGGTTTAGGTAATTTTTCTCCTATGGCTTCTTCCAGACCAGATAACATACTTACTCTTTTAAATGGTGGTGTAAAATCTATTTCATATTCTTCACCTTCAGGTCCATCTGGATGATATGTTATTTTATATGATCCTTTTAAAGACTTTACCATATTTGATATTAAAGACTCAGTTATATGCATCAAATCATTGTAATCTGCATATGCCATGTAAAACTCACAAGTTGTAAATTCAGGATTATGGGTCAAATCAATACCTTCATTTCTGAAAAGGCGACCTATCTCAAACACCCTGTCCAGACCACCTACAACAAGCATTTTCAAATATAATTCAGGTGCAACACGCATATATAAGTCCATGTCAAGTTCATTGTGATGAGTAATGAATGGTTTTGCTGTTGCACCACCTGGTATCATATTCATCATTGGTGTCTCAACTTCAAGAAATCCAAGCTGAGTAAAAAAATTACGAATATAATTTGTAACCTTAGCACGGAATATGAATCTCTGTCGAACAAAATCATTTAAGATCAAGTCTAAATATCTCTGCCTAAATCGGGTTTCTTTATCTTTCAAACCATAATGAAGATGAGGCAACATGTGAAGGCACGGTGCTAAAATTTGAAGTGATGTAGGTATAATGCTGAGTTCACCTTTTTTCGTTTTTCCTGGGTGGCCGATGCATCCAATAACATCTCCTCTTCGTATCCTTCCATTGATTTTTAAAAATTCTTCTTCGGAGGTGTAATGATTAGAATGAGCCATAACTTGGATTTTAACCCCTTCACCTCGGAGATCGTAAAATAAGAGTTTGGCTCCAGATTCTCTTTTTGCATGAACTCGACCGGCAACACTAACAGTAACATCTTTCAAAATTTCGCCCGCATCTAAACTATTATACTGCTCTATAAATTCAGTGAGTGAAATAGATACATGAAATTTATGAGGGTACGGTGATTCCCCAACTGCTTTTAACTGCTCCACAACTTGCGATCTGATCCTGAAGTATTCGGCGGCATCTGTCGGATCTTCTTGTTTTTCAACTTTCTCTTTCGTTTCCGAAGCTTTCAAAAGTTGCTGTTTCTCTTTCTCAGCTTTCTCCTTCGCCTTTTGTTCTGCTTTCAATTGCCTTTTTAATTCATTTTTCGAAATTGACATTTTTAAAGATGACTGTGCACTAACACTAGTGACACGAGTATAATTTAACAGCAATTTCGACCGGAAAAGCACACGGCATGCCATGAAAGAATCATAGTTGTAGTTTATAACAGTATTCGGCCACGTTATTATTAAGCCAGCTGCGCACCGTAAAAAGAAAAAAAAAAGACAGATTAACAACAAAAATTTCAAAGAAATGTTTAAAGCTGAGGAATGAGTATGCATAATAAATTTTTATCAGCTTGCTTAATGTCATCTATGTGTTCTGCTACTTTAAGCCCATTTTATTATAAATTATTTAGAAACATCATGATTTTCCCCCTAAAATATAAAAGGAAACTACTCGAATACAAATACTGTATATTTAGGATATTGCCTGGATTTTTTTTTTTTTAACCTATAGTTTAATTGTAATTTAACTTCAACTTCTTTTGTTGCGATGGATACCAAACTCGAAACCAAACTTTGTCACATGTGGTATTAGTAATCGTATTCAGCTTGCCAAGAACGTAAATAGTGTAGTAAATTATGGAAATAAAAGAGACTGCTGAAAACGACCTATTCGAACAGCTAACTGAATTATGTAGAAAACTAGCCTTTAGGGAAAAGAAGGATATTATTTTGCGCCGTAATGTATTGAAAGAAATAGAAAATATTATAAAGAAGGAAACGATTTCGTTTCAAGAAGATCAGAATGCATTTGAAAACATATTAAAATATATTGTTTCTTCCGTGAGTGATGACAACGAGAGGTGCCGTGAAATATCTGTTAACATTTTAAATGTAATAATTGATCATTCATGTTTATCTGAAAATTTGTTTTCCCTGATTATCGGTGCACTGGCCGCGCGTTTAGGAAAGACAGATGAAAGAGAACCTTCGGAAGAAGTTAGACTATTGGAAGTTCAGTTATTGCATACTCTTATAAAGAAATATGAAGGAGATATTTTGAAGTATTTAAATGATTTAATTAAAATTTTGTCATCTTGTATCGTTGACGATTGTCCTGAAATAAAGAGAAAAAGTTGTGAATGTACTTCTCTTTTAGCTTGTAAACAAAAAACACATTTTCATATGGTATCTTCTAGTCTGTTAAAACCTCTTTTACAAACTATATCTCACCAGCATTTTAAAACAAGGACATTGTGCATTTATGCAGTTGGTAAGATTTTATTGTTCTTTCTTCCTATCTTATTAGCCAAATTTAATCAGCAGAAGAAAAGGGAATTGCCTTGTCTTTTGACTCTCTTTCCCACTCCTTCATGCATATGTGTTTGCAACTGCAAAATCAGAGAAAAAAATAATTGATTGTTAAAAAAAGTATTTTGCTGTTTAGCTCTTATTCTAATGTATTTTTGTAACTTAATGTTAAATTAAAACTCTTTCTGGTAGTCTTCATTTTAAATACAGTGTAAATGGCATTAAAGATGTTAGCAGATAAAATTAAACTAGACTCACAGATCTTTAGATTTTGGGGATGTCCTCATAAACAAGGCAGCAGCTTGGCTGCTAGCTACATTTTTCTGCTTATGTACTTTATTTTTCTAATATTTGAAAAATATATTACATCTTTTCTCTTCATTAGCTAATCATATGTGCACTAATCAGATAATGTCTTGTTCATTTGACAAGGGAGTTAACAGACTGTAAAATCAGATTCTACCATTATGATATTTTCTTGTTGCCAAAGTTTTACAGGTTGATGATATTCCAACAGGATTAATTACTGAGGCCAATTCTCAATTAATAAATAAATAGTCATTTAACTCTCAGTGATCAATGAGTTGTTTCTCAAACTTAAACTCATTATAGTGGACTGGAATCAAAGTTATTCTGTTCCCCCTTTTGTTTTAACATTAAGTTACAAAGTTATTCTGTTCCTCCAATGTGCTCATACAAATATGACTGAACTTTTAAAGTTACCTGTTATTTTTTATTATTATTATTTTTAGATTCTTCCTGAGAAAACTTCTTGCAATGAACTCAGAGACATGGCTAGGATTTTTAGTGCATAAGGGCACCTGAAGATTTGGCACCTTCTCCCATTTGCCAAAATATAGTGGCTTATGGAAATAAAATTATATGGATACTTTACCCAAGAACATATGTCCCACTTTATCCCTCTCTATCTAAGCCATTAACTGAGCTTTAGTGCCATATCAAAATTTCATATAAAGCATTAAACACAGTGTCTTTTTTCTCTTCCTTCCCCTTCTGGTTGCTTTCTGATAGTTTAAACAAAAACAAAAAAAAAGTATTCAAATCTCAAAAGATAACATAGGTATCAGTATTTCTTTTGTGATGAATGCTTTGGTAAAAATCTATAAATATTAAAACATAATTTTATGATCTGTGCATAGAATTTACACATTCTTCTTTTTTATGCTTATATTTTTAAATTGGGTATTATTTTATTCTTAGATACTTTACTTTATATTTAATGTTATATATAATTTACTTTATACCTAGATGTCATTTATTTTTAGAAATTTGTGATTTCATTAGTAGTTTTTCCCTAAAAATTTTCAAATGGAATCTGAGTATTATGCAAAAATATGTTAGCTATATAGACTCGTGAACAATAAGATGCGTTATTCTACATAATTCGCATTATGTGATAATACTTTGGGACAAAAAATACAGCATAAAAACACATACACATGAAGCATTTATTGATCCATTTGCATAATAATTGTTTCTTTGTGACATCTATTGGAGAATAATGCAGTATTTTGTATTAAATCTCTCATTTATGTTACTGAAGACTATTCTAGACAACATGCAACTTCAAATTAAGTAAAAAAATAAATAACTTTTCCAGTTTAATTGGAAGAATACTTCTACTGGCATGTTAAGCACTATGTTTTATGTTTAATGTGGGGTTGAATGATAAGGTTAATAAGTCTTAAATTTAATTTAGGTTGTAATAGCATTTAAACTGAATTATTTCTCTTCTGTCATAGGTTCTGTAATTAGTTTTGGAAGTGCTCAAGATTTTGAAAATGCTGTTACTCATTTGGCGCAGAGACTATTTGATCAGTCTCCTATTGTACGAATGGCTGCCACAGAAGTCATTGGAGATTGGCTTTTGACATTTAAAGACCGATATTCTTTTTTTCATTATTTGATTCCTCTAATGTTGTCTGCCCTTCATGATGATGTGCCAGACATAAGGTATATTATCCACCTGAATGGCATGGCTTTTTGAATCTGCTTATGATGACCTGTATTTAAACAGCATTTACTAGCTAAATTTGAGTAATTACTGGGGAAAATGCAGAATCACCCACTTCTTGGCACGTTTTTAAGAATTGCACAAACTCGGTATCCAAGTACACATCGACCTATTTTCACTGAAAAATATCAGAATTGCACAAACTCGGCATTGTGCACTCCCTTGACTTTGTCCATGCACATGTCGATCTATTTTCACTTAAAAAGTTAAATGAAATTGACAAAAATCCAATTCTTCTTAATAAACGTGCCAAACAACGTTAAAAACGTTAAAATGCGCCAAACAAAACGTGCCAAATAAGTGGGCAATTCTGCACTTCATCCTAATTACTTACCTTAGTCCCTGTTTTCATAAACTTCCATTCATTGAGATAACACCTACATTATTAAAGAAAATTTTAAGTGATAAGCTAATACATACTAAATGATATATTATCATAATTTAAGTACATTATTATATTTAACTTTTATTGCATAGATAAGTTATCTGTGAAGAGTACCATGATACTGTCTCAGGTTGTTTTTTTTTTTTTTTTTTTTTTTAATGTATATATATATAGATCATACACATTCTGAAATGGTGCCACTAGTGGCCGAGTAATTAAAAACCTCACAATACTGGGAGTTCAATTTGGATTTGAACTCAGATAAATGGGCTGGCTAATGGTTAGTTTTAATGATTTTTCCCATGTGTTACATAAATATGATCTAGTTACCTTAGAAATTCCTCCACAAAGGCATCTCTTCCCTTAGGCAGATTGCTCTCATGAGCTTTGCCCTATTCAAATAACGTAATCTAATCCTTCTGAAATGAACAAAAGCATAAAAGCCCCCCCCATTTCAACAATATAAATGGATCCTGTGTCAAATTAAATAGTCTGAGTGCTTGCTTAAAAGATTTTAAACCAGTTTATGAAAAAAAAAAAAAAACAAATACTATCACTATATGAGAGAAAATACATTTTTATAACAAGACATATCTTGGCCAGAATTATAAAGAAAGACCTGCTAACAGAATTAGCTGTGGACATTAATGTACTTTTAATTCATATGTTTAAAAGTTTTCTTAAGTTTCCCCCCCGCCTTCCCTTGTTTGAAAGTTACTTTGACATCTAAAGTGCTTGTATATTTGATTTCTAAAATGAGCTGAATAAAATTAAAATTTTGTAACATAGGTAATATATCCTGATTATAAGACTGTGTGATAGTCATTTTTCTTTCCTTTTTTGTGTATTTTGAAGCAGCATGGTATGTTCTATGCTTCTTGTTTGAAAAAGATTTGCACCAATCATATTTTTAAAGTGAATGTACTTTAAATTTATATAATTTACTAGTGCCATACATTTAGAAATAATAATGCATAAATTCCTTATAATTCCTATTTTATTATATTGAGTGTTAATGTCAAAATTTACTGACCATTTATCAAGTTATACTGAAAGTTGTAGTTTTGTCAAAAGTTTGATTTCTTGCAATGAAATGAGGTGATTGTTAATGTAGTTTCCCACTTTTCCCCATAAAAAGTCAAATTTTTATAGCTCGTATTTTCCCATCTAAATATGAGCTAGTTTCTTGTCTAAAATCCTCTTTAAGTCATATCTCACTTAGATATCAATCATGTAATTTGCTAAAATAAATAAAAAATGACTATGTTCACTCTCCCTGCTTTGAGTAGATATTTTTGAGTAAGCATGTGTCAGGCCTTTTAAAAAATTCTTAAGCAGCTCATATAATCCTAGTCAGGTATATGCTTTATCTGCTTTGCTAAATTAAGTTATGCATATTTTAATTTACTTAATTAAGCTACTTTAAATACTTAAAAAGTGCCTAGATTTTTGGAGGTCAAACCTTTGTCAGATTGCCAGGGCCCCCGGCTTAGCCTAGTTGGGTCCCAGGGTGAAGATTTCTTTGGGGGCGCCCTCTGCTTCACTACTTCAGTAATGAAGAACTGGATTTTATGGAGGCATTTAAATTTGTATAATAATAAACTTTCTATTCAATTTTGGGGCCCGGGACAACTACCCCGTATGCCCCTGCGTTAGTCAGGCTCTGCATGTTGCAAAATATTTTAAATGCTGTGTAACTTCAGTGCATAAACTGACTAGGCATAAAACTGTCAGTTCTTTACAAAAAATCATGTATCCTTAATCTGATTTTTTTATGTGTTTTGCTGAATTAAGTTACTCATATTTCAATTAACTTCAAAATAAATTAATTAAAATGAGTAATGTAACTAAATGTAATAGAATGTTTAATTTCAAAAAGGACTTAGTTTTATGTCTGAATTTAGAGCCAAACTTACATTAGACTGCAATATATGCTGTGAAACTTCAGACAAACAAATGCTGTGCAGTGGCATAACTAGAACTCTTGGACCCCCATACAAAAAATTTTCCTGGGCCTCCCAATAAATTTACTGTGCTTTAAAAAAAATTAAAAGGGAAGAAAAAAAAAAGAAAGAAAGAAAGAAAGAAACGTTTAAAAGAAAAAAAAAAAAAAAGTTATAAGGTATTTTTCTTGCCTTCATAGCGTGCCTTTGTGGTGTAGTGGTCTGCATGCTGGACGCGTATTCCAGAGGTCCATGGTTCGATTCCCAGCGAAAGCGTTACTCATTTTTCACGTCTCCTGCTTCCAAAAAATTAGCTAATGGCTCTACAAAGTATTCCAGGTTAAATAATATCAGAGCTGATTTTAATCCCAAAACAATAACTTGTAGGGGGGAAAAAATGGAGAAATCACCAGAGACATGGAGGAGGTTTTGTTTTGTTGATGTAAGTATTTTAAGGGTCTGCTTCTAGGTAGAGATAGAGGAGATAACTACTTATGACATACTACCCACTATGAGTTGTGTAGGTGAGGTTAGGAAGCATAATCCACCAACTGTATATGATGTTGAACTGGTAATCAAAAAGTTAAATAATAATAAATCAGCTGGACTGGATTTCATCAAGGTGGAGCTTTTAAATATCAATGAAATTAATTTAAACAAAGCAGTCCATTATCCATTATTAAAAGTTAAATCCATTATTAAAAAGAAAAATTGCACTAATATATAGTGTTCTGTGATTCACTCAGTTTATGAACATGACTTATGCAGTAATATGCAAATAATAAATATGAACTTTTATAATGTAAATGATACATTTGTTAAATATAAAACATATTTATCATAAATTTCATAAAGAAAACTACTTGAACATACAATTTTTGTAGAAAATGTGCTTAGAAAGTTTTTTCTCCTTTCTCTTTTCAAAACATTTTTGATACACTAAACTAATTGAATACATGATTTTATAAAAAAAAAAAAAAAAAAAAAAATATATGAATGATAAATTTTTTTCTACTGATTTCTTTTAATTTTTTTGGTCCATACTGCTCTTCTTCTCTAATGTTTTTTCATAATTAAGTGTAATTATAACACTAGTAGCCAAAATTCGTCATTTATTAAAATTTTCTCCTTCTAACCTTCATTTTCACAAAGTTATTTATCAATACCTGGATGTTTATTTTCTCAGCCATGCAAATTTCAGTGCTCAGTAGTGATGGGTTTAGCAACTGATCTTGTCTTGTGTTTCTCAAATATTGTTTACTTATAGTTATGCTTTATTAGTTTCAGTTTTGAAAATGATCTCTCACTCGTAGCTATGGTTACAGGTAATGATTAATACAATATAAATGAATTGCATACTTCTGAATAACTGCTTGCCATGTCATAATATTTCGCCATCAATAATTTAGCTAAATCCTTAATGGATTTCAGTTCTGAAAATATTTATAAATAATAGCTGTTGTACTTCTAGTGCATTAGTAAAGTCTTCTTTATATGTTTTCTGTATTTTTGAAATGTTATTGATAATTTTTGCATTTTTTGCTTTCAGTTTTTTAATGCTGGCAGAGTTTTAGGTTCCAAAAAGGAAAATGTTATTGTGATTTTTGTTATTCCAGTTGTTCTATATTCTAAGAGTATTTAAAATATCAATAGCAGCATTAAAAAAACTGTTACTTTAAAAGATATTTTGGAATTTTCAAACCTGCTATCCTCACATAACTCATCAAAAAATGTTTTGTCTTTATTCTTTTTCATTTAGTTATTTATTATTATTATTATTATTATTATTTTTCTTCATTTTCAAATTTAGTTTCTGTGCCCCATTTATTTGCAATAAACTAAATTTCTTGAATAATATCTTGCTTGATTCTCATATCTTGCATACTGATAGATGCCTTTTAGATGTTGATGAGCGTCATTCAAGTCGATTGATTTCCATTGTAATACTTGAGTAACATTAGTAAAACGTTTTCCATAACAATTATTAAAAATAAAAATTCAAAAGATTCAATTTTTTTAACCCATTTGCAACATCTTTGTCTTGCACTTTCTTTGAAGTTAATATAATTTAATTTAATGTTTTCAGGATGTCAAAGTATCTCATTTTAATTGCTGTCAAAGAAATGATCGTCCAGCCCACCTTATAGGATTAAAATTTTGACAGTAATATCAGTCAGAAAGCAAACTCCATCTTTTTAAACATTTCTCTGAAATGCATGTAACTATTTTGAAGAATTTCAAAATATTTACGTAGCTCTCTTACACCTTGCACTTCATCACTATATATGCCCACCTCCAGAAATTTAGAACTTGTTTTCACAATAGGAAAGCAACAGCCTGGCCATGATTATCACTGATAACTTGAAAGCTGTCTTTTAGCTGAGGGGTTCGTTCTGAGGGGTATCAGAACGAAAGCATACAGCTTTTTTGTTTTGCTTTCAGTTGAAGTTCCGTTGTGTGCAATGAATAGAAGCAGTTTCATCTGCTTCTAAGGGCCTCCTATCTGCATTATATACAAAGAGGACCCTTAAAAACTTTAAAAAGACAGATTTTATTATATATAATCTATGTTTTAAGTCTTTTTAACAGAAAATTTATATTAAAAATTCTTTTTTTCTTTTTTTTTTTTTTTTTTTTTTTTTTTTTTTTTCCCCTCTCAGGAGAGATAATATCTCTCCTGATAAAAGAAAAAATTTTTTTCAATGTCTTAAGAGAAATATTTTTCAGATCGACCTAAGCATCGATATATGTATGTGTATACATATCCTCTTTACTGTGATTGACTTATTAGAGTAGCATAAATTAAAAATGGATTAGATAAGAGACATACTATCTCTCCTGATAAAAGAAAGAACTTTTTCAACATCTTAAGAGAAATATTTTTCAAATTGACCTATGCATTGATATATGGATGTGTATATATATCCTCTTTACTGTGATTGACTTATTAGAGTAGCGTAAATTAAAAATGGATTAGATAAGAGACATATTGCTGCATGGGCGATATCTTATGTGTTGCTTGTAGGAGGTATTGCTAATAGAAGCTTCATTAGAGAAAAAATTGTTATTATACAAATACTTGCTTATATATTGCATATTCAGTATTTCATTCATTTTAGCTTATTTTTTAGATTTTTCAAGGCTGTGAAATTTGATATAAATCAGATATAAGGTTGTACATATATAGACAATATTATTATTTTATTACATTTTTACAAATTTTTATTTTATATTTTTTCAATATTTTGTGGCTGCAGATTGAAAATTTCATAGGCTAAAGACCAAAAAACGGTAAACATTAAAAATTGTTAAAATTTATCAAACTTGACTATGTAGTTAAAAATAAAAGTGATATAACCAGGCTAATAATGTCCATTTCTCATAGAGATAGAAGTGAGCGTATCATAGCTACAGTGAGTGTGTCTTAGGTAAAAACTTAATTTTAATACAATTATTTCTAGAAAAAGTAGTTTATTCTGTAATTTGTTGATGTCATTTAACTGAAGTGCATATATTAGCGTAATATAATACAAGTGTGCATTACATAGGTAAATTAGTCATGAAGTACCATGATACACTATCGATATTTTTTGCTTATCTCATATACATTCTGAAATGAACCAAAACATAAAATACTATTTGATAGTTGTATTAAAAGACAAATTACCCCTTCCGACATACACACACACACACACACATCTTTCTCTTTTCAACAATATTAATGGATTGGATGTGATATCAAACCATATAGTTTAAACACTTGTCTGTTTAGAAGGTTTTAAACCAATTTATAAAGGGAAAGAAATATTAATCACTGTTTGAAAGATTTTTTTTTTTTTTTTTTTTTTTTTTTTTTTTTTTTTTGTTAGAGGCACATCTAGGTCAGATTTATAATAAAATAATTCACTGTAAGTGTCATTACGCTTTTAATGCATGTATTTAAGAGCTGAATATGTTTTAGTTTCCTACCTAGTTTCTGTATTACAAGTGTCTATGTATTTGTTTTTTTAATCATTAACAGAAATAAATTTTATAAATAGTTTAATTGAAATGTATTATATTAATAAGTCTTCTCTTTTGGAAATATATTTTTCCTAATTCTAGGATAAAAGCTTCTGATTTATGGAAAAAATGTGGCGAACAATATCTAAGTGAAAATGAAAATGATTATAAAGATCTCATAGATTTTCCAAGACCAGAACCTGAGAACTATCCAAATTCAGGTTGACACTATATCCAACTACTCAACTTCACTTTGTATTAAAACCATCTAAAATTTCTCATTTTATTTGCTTCTTAAATATATTTTTATAGTAGTAAAATTTTTATAAACTATATATGATATTAAAAAATCAATTATTCTAAAATTTATTCGTGTCATGAATATGAAATACTTCCGAGGTAATTATTTTTATTGTTATTCTTATTAGGAAACCGGCCTTTAGTGGGATGCCGTATTTTAGTTCAAAGGAATCTTCCTAAAATTCTTCCTGCATTGTTGAATGATCTTGCAGATTGGGTTGCAGAAACTCGAATCAAATCTTCAAAAGTTTTGTATTCCCTCATTTTACATTCTGAGGACAAAGCAACAATGCATTTGTCATCTATTATTGAAGGTATTATTTCCATTGCAAAGGATGAAGTTAAAGAAGCAGCTGAACAAGTATGCTTTAGTTACATTTTTATACTCTCATATACGCCCTCGCTTGGCAACAAATTTCTCACCAAATATTTTTGATTACGTTTTGAACCTAAAATATCTCCAAAAACGCGGTTTTCGCACAACCACATTTTGGACACACAATTTAAGCTAAAAATCCGAAACAAAAACAAAAAATTAGATAGCAAAAACATTAATTTTCTAACCAAAAATATTTGACAAGAATCCATGTACACAATGATATGTTTTAACTTAAAAAAACATCACAGAATTGTGCAATCGATGCAGCGAAGGAATCTACGAACTACGAAAATGTGGCTTAAATAAATTAACATAACAACAATACAGTTCAAGGAATACCATGTTAGAGCGTTCTGTTTAAACTTAAAAAAAATATACGAATTGCACAATCTAGGCAGCGAAGGAATATACAAACTATGCACACTTCGCCTTTAATAAATTAACATAACAACAATAAATTTCAAAGAATACCATGTACACAGCATTCTGTTTAAACTTTAAAAAAAAAAATCTACAAATTGTGCAATCTAGGAAGCGAAGGAATCTATGAACTACGCATACCTCGCTTTAAAAAATTAACAGCAATAAATTTCAAGAATTAACATAACAACAATAAATTTCAAGAATACCATGTACACAGCATTCTGTTTAAACTTTAAAAAAACATCTACAAATTGCACAATCTAGGCTTTTGCACTAATCAACAAAATAAACTAAAATAACTACAATAAATTTCAAACATTTCAAAAAAACAACAATAACGACAGAAATTCATACTAAAAAAACAATGAACATAACATTCTAAAAAATAAGAATAAAATAAAATGCACTTACCATGAATGAATGCTTCTTCGAACAGCAGAAATACCAATTTCAAACATCACCAAAAGCATCTTCTCCCATTTCAGAACAACAAATGAAAAATATATAAACCACCAAATAAAACACAAAATCTCATTTCCGATTATAAGTAGGCAACATAGCTTTAACATGTTGTGGCGTAATCTCCATCGTATTTATATGACAGCAAGATTCACTATCCACAAAATTGATAGTATCTTTCACAAATAAATGTTTAAAACCTTCTTCTCCTAAATACTTGTAGAATTTCCAGCCACCCGAAAAAATAGTTGTACCAGGCAAGTGACTAAAATTTTGCCAACACGTCTTTCATTGCATCATAAATCACTTAAATATCACACACCACATGAACCAACTAGCAACTAAAAACACTACAGTAAAATCCAAGTTTTCACTTAAAAAGGGTTGCCATAGAAACTGACATCACCCCCAAAACCATTGCACAACACATATTGCTGCATTTGGAGACCTGAAGACACATATAAGAATAGTACCTATTTTTATTCTATTGTTATTTTTTAAATAATAGCAAATAATTATGCTATTATCAATAGCATAATTATTTGCATAATGATATTTATATTGCATACTTAAAAATATAATGTCTACAGTTAAAAAATTAATAAGCTACTTGTAATAAAAACTCTTAGACTTTAATATTTCTAAAAAAATTAACTTTTCTTAAAATTGGAGTATTACTGGTGTAAATGTGTTTTTAAAACAATGATTGCAAATAGTTTATATATCTAATTTATTTGTTAAATTTTTGATTTGTTACTGTTTTTTGGTTTGTAAAATGTGCATGGAATTTATGCAAAATAAGTATTTGCAGCAGTCAGTTTTTAATGGTAAATGTTTTCTTTTAACATTGTCTTTTATTTGATTCAATTGTTGATTCTATTAATTATGCCGTTTTATGTTACAGTTTGGCTTTTAAATAGTTTATTAAAATATCAGTCTATTTTAAATATAAACTATTTCATTAAATTTTTTATGTGAGACATTTAGTGAAAATAGAATTGTAAATTATTCAACATTGAAATTTAAGACTTATACTACTGGATTCTGGACACTATTCAATGTCATCAAATGTAAATTGCTTCTCTTGCTGGTATGCCAGTGATAGGATTTATCTGGTTTGCACCAATTGGCTCAACTAGTTTTTAAATAATTTTTTTCAATAAAGCCAGTTATTACAACTGACTTATTATATTTTGGCACTTTATTGCTGCTATTTATAACTAACTTTATCTCTTATTTAGACAGTAAACCAGTTCTTACTTTTTTTTTTTTTTTTTTTTTTTTTTTTGTCATTTTACTGTTCTATAGTCTTTTTTTTTTTTTTTTCCTGAGATGACAAAGATGTTAAAAAAAAAAAAAAAAAGAGACAGAGAGAGAGAGAGAGAAAGATATACCAGTCCATCTTCTGTATTCTTCTACTTTATAAATGATTCAACACATTCCTTGCAGAGGGAATTTTTTTAGAATACACTATCTATAGATTTGTTTACTATGCATATTATAGGTATTTTAAGTTTATTGTGCAAAAGCCCTTGCATCTTGGTTCAGTCCCAAGCAATGGACCTGTTACTTGACCAGTTCTCATGGGCTTTCTCATGTGTAATGTGAATGTAAGCCAATTCTCCTTAGAAGGTCCTCGACAAAGACATGCTTCTGATTAGGCAGATAACCCTTATGTGCTTTGCTATATTCAAATAATCTAACCTATTTGTACAAAATCCTGTTTGATGTAGTTTAAATGTATTTTTATGCAACATAAATAAGTCTTTTTCTTCACTATTTCAGACATAATTGTAGGAATTTCTATTTCTTCACAACAGCAAATTTATACTCCCTTAATTTTAAACAAATTTATACCTTTTCAAAAGAAATGTTTAAACTCTCTAGCTTACACTATTAATAAACTTATTATATGTTAATTTTTTAATAAATCATGTTATGTCACGAATTTTAATTATTATTATGTGTTTAAAGTTATTATTATTCTAATATTTTTATTTGTATTCATGTATATTTTAAGCTGGAAAAAAGTATTCTTAAGCTGTTAAGGCTTTATTTAACTCGTTATTCTTGAGTAGGAATTGTAACAAAAGCGAGAGACGGTAGCGAGGAAACACATCTGGTTTATTGGTTTATGGCCTTTTTACTAACACTGGAGGCAGTAGGGTGTTCTGTGTCACCTTTACTAATGGCGTTTGAAATGAAAATCGTCTTGCTTTCGCTTTGTTATAGTTTCAAGTTTGCCTGCTTCAAGACAGTGGGGGGTTGAACTAAGCTTAGGTAATTGGATTCTCGTAAAGCTTAGTTCCGCTTGTTAGTTGTGGGGTCCACTTTTCTCACGTTGTGTGTACAGATGTTTTTCGGATTGCATTGCCAGATTTTCTGGTGTTTGATTCGTCATGGGTGTGTCATTTTCTCAATTTAGATAACGTAAAATTCCGGCATTGGTGTGATTTTAATTTTATGATTTTTGAAAGCTTATGAACTCACAGAGGCGGAGAAACCGAGATTTCCTGGGAGCTTGCACCAGGCTAAAGTTCATTATTTTCGGATTCTGATTTTTGAAGAAGGAAAAGAAAAAAAAAGTGGGGGCTTGACCCTCGCGGGTCTTGCTCTCGCAAGCCGCGTGAACCAGCGAGCAGCAGATATGATTTTCTCTCGGCGTTTAGCTGCTGAGAATTTGAGTTGGCATAAGGCGTAGAGCTCAGAATAGAATTTCTATTATCTTGTTCCAAGAATTGTAATGCAGATTCCCGTAGTGATCCTGATGTGGTATTCCTGGTTTTACTGACTTTGACTTCCTAATTAGATTTTGTTCCAAAGGTGCTCTACGTTTTTGGTGGGTTTCGAGGTTTCCAGAATGAAAGAGACTCGTGTAGGATCCGTCTAAAGTGTGCGATGCTGTTTATTCCGCCTGTGTCAGCTGCGTTGATTTTTTTCCCATTCTTCCATGCTCTGGAATTTATTAATTGTAAGGACAGCTTCAGTGGTGTTTCAACCAAGACATCTTTAAAATTCGCACGATCTGTCTGTCTCCATTGACGATGATTTTGTGAGTAAAGGACAGCAGGAATAATGTGGTGCTCGAGTAAACTTTGGACGCTGGACGATCTGTGGAGCTGTCAAATCACCTTATTAATCAGTTTACAAAGGTATTCCCGAGTAAAGGGAGTGTGCGGTATGGACTTCACCCCGTGAGTGATTTGTTTTTTTATTTGTTTTACTTTAATAATTATCTTAATACTCAAGGAAGAGTCATCATTTTAATGTTTGTTGAAATTTGAGCAATTACTTAAATTAATTAATCGATGTGGAAATTATCAGTGTTCTTAAAGGGAATAAATACTTAAAGTTAGAAGGTGAAATGGGAGAAATACTGGTGTTACTCTTATGATACAGTAGGATTTGATAATGTTAATCTTAATTTTTGTAAGCTGTAATTGCGTGTGACATTATGTGTTATTTTTCATAGTAAAAGTATGTGGTAGGATTACTGATCAGTTATCCATTATTTAGTAATATAATAATATTCTAGAATTTAATAAATGTGTGTTTAAAATTTAATTGTATTTGTGTATTTATCTTGTGTATAATTTACTGTGGTTTGTCATGTCCCTCCATTTGTTTGAGCCGGGAGGCTTTTAAGAAACATGGAGTTTTTATTGAATTTAGGTTACTAATATTTCCTTTTGCATAGGTTACTCACAACGCGAACCTAAAAGTTAAATTGTACTACCACTATAGAATGTTTATAAGAATGTCGATATGATATATGAATGAATTATTTGATTTTTTAATTAGTTTTGTCCGCCACCATGAATTAGTTTCAGTTAAGTTTAAAAAGTTTTAAAACACCCAAATTTTTAGATATACAACAATTATAAATTTATATATGTATATATAGCTATAATTAAAACAGAAAATTTTAAGTTGTAATCAATCATTGATTAATGCTCATTGTTGAATATCTGAAAAATAATTCTCTCTTTCTGCACTTGTTTTATCCAGTATTCCTCAGCTTCCTGTATCTCTTGTGCAGTAAGAGGACCTTCTTCACAAGCACATTTTCTTAGCTTGGGAATAAACTATTTCACCAAGCTGTGGCTCTCAACAATTTTTCCAGACTGCTGAACGTAATAATATTTAATGCAGTTTCTTCTGCTGGAAGAATCACATGAACATAAGAGCTCAAATGTTCCAAATTTTAATTAGTAATTCATATTTATAAAAATGCAAAGAAATTAAAATTATTCTTAAATTAGCGCAGGAGCTAAAGAAATAACAGCTGCACTATAAAATGATTTTTCTTTAGGGTATTGTAAACTTGTGAGGTTTCATTCCTTTATGTTCATAGAAATTGTGTTTATGTTCTTTTTTTAATCTATCTACAATATTTTTAATAAAGTATAATGAAATTTAAAAAATAAAGTTATTGTCACAGTTGATTCAAAATATGAAATGCAATGTAATATAAATTCCATTTTTTTAAGTATGGTACTATCAATGAGTCATATCTTTCAAAATAAACTATTTCATATTGAAGTATATAATTGTGTTCAAGATTTAAGAAAAAAATTGTCTCACAGGATAATGTATGCTTTGTGTTATTTTTTACTGAGTAAAAGTGATGTAGAGTCAGATCTTCTCACCCTGACATTTTAGAAAATTGAAACAATAAGGTTCACAGTTGTCATTTAAGCTATGAGTTATTATTAATTAATTAACTCCACAAACACTCTCTGCCTAAACAGAATGATGCTTTATTGAATGATTTTTATAGGGAAAATAAGCTTTCTTTTATGTTATGAATGGGGAAAACTATGGAAGCACCCATGCAGTAGCCAGCATGCAGATCTGATCCTGTATTGAACTGCCAGTATTCAATGGTCTTATTTATACGACCACTGGTAAATCAAGCAACAGTCCCATACGTGCAGGCTAAATTAAATTACAGGTTAGAAATTTATCTTGCCAAAAAGTACAGATTACACAATGATAATACTGCAGGATTTTTCAAAACAATTTCTCGCATTTTTTAAAAATTATTATTATTAACTGAATCTCCCTGTCTTTTTCTCTAACACTGTAGTATTACGATAAAATTCTAGAAACATTTTAACTATCGTATAGATTCCATTATAGGCAGTTTTTGATTTAAGAAATTATTATAATTTTCACTTTATTGTGATTGTTATTATCATCATTGCTGTTTTTTAATTATATGGCAAAATGTTGGCATTTAGTGACTATATTAATTTAAAATTTATTTTGTTATATAACTTTTTTTTATTTCTCTGTTTTTTAGGCTTTAAGATCAGCTGAACTGTTGGGTTTTTTTATAGATGCCAATCTTCTGTGTGATAGTATCATGGTTCTTATTCATAAAACCCCATCATCTGTACATTTAAGTGTGTTTGCTGCTGTGCTTAGAGGTCACAAAGGAAAACTGTCTAAAGACTGTTTTGCAGGAATTTGTAAATTGCTTTCAGATCCTTTAGTTTGTAGAGTACGAAAGGTAATTTTAATACATCTTATTATTGAATGTTGAATTGTTTTCTAAATTATTAACTGAATGTTATATAATTTTTTTCTTGCAGATTAGTGTGTGTTTCTTATCCAGATCTGAAAATATAAGCAAACTGTGTCTATTTCATTACTTGATGTCTGTATTATTACAAGATTTTTTTTAAATATAAAACAAAGTTGCATGAAATACTATTAATTTTATGGGCATCTTAACTTTTTGCAATGCAGAAAGTGATCTTTTCAAATTCAGAAAATGAAAAAAATTATAAATTGCATATTTAGAAATGCTTGAATTTTTTAATTGAAAAAATATAGGAAAATGGGTATTTTTCTGTTATGCATCTGCCATGCATTTTGACGAGTTTATTAATTGTAAACTCACAATGAAATTGTTAAATTAAACAATCGTTAAATGGGGCTAACTTGGATTGTGGCATGTGTTTGGTTTTTCTTTTCCAGGTGCCAAAGAGCATGGCAAATGCCTTACAGAAATGTACCAAAAATACTATATTAATGCAATTTTTTTTAAATGTTAGACGCTAGAAAATATTGTTTATATTCCAAATTTTTGTATGCCTTTTAATCATGGTCATTATTTATGATTTACTTTTTATTCAATGTGTATTACAATAATTATTAGCTCTTTTGTCCTGGCTGTCATGCAGACATAGCAGCATGAAATGCATTCATTTCCTAGCTGACATGCCAGCGTGACAGAGAATTTTCTTTTTGTGCGAAAGTTTTGGAACCTTTTAGAAACTAATATTGTCATATAGATGAAGTGATCGAATTAAGACAAATGAAGAGGAAAGTATTCAAATCTCAGCTTAAGACAATATTATTCAAACTGAATAAGTAACCACTTACATGCATTTGATAAACAAGCTGGAACATTTTAGATTTGGAAGGTTCTAAAAGACGGAGAACTTTTTTTAATGAATTGAATATAATGGAAATAAATGTAAACAAAAGCATAAATTTTTAGGTGACTTGCCTTTGATCGGTTTCGAACCCTGGACCTTCGGTGTCCGAATCCGACATTTTACCCACAGAGCCACAATGTACTCGATCAGAAGGAACAATTTTCACTGCATTTCCCCCTCTTGGGAAGCAGTAGCATCCCACTACAGTCTGAACTAGCTTCTTGTAACAAGTTTCCTTGAAATAATGTGCGTTCTTCCATAGTCTTGTTGTACATTTGTGCCAAGATAGGGTTTTAATCTCAATATGAATGAGAATATGTGAACAATGCGTTTTGAACTTCATCATCTTATGCTTTGTTCCATACTTTGTACTCAATACATCATGTCAGATAGTTTTCGTGTTATTCAATGTGGTCCAAAGTAATGTCTTGGAAGCTTTTGGATAATCCAACCTTTTATACTGGAGTGAAAAGACCCAGTATCCAGTACTTCTTCAATATTGTAGGATCGACAGGTCGATTTTTTTCATCATATCATTGTGTCATATAGGCTTGCACTTTGAGGATGTGGAGTTTTGCAAGCTATCTAGCTTATTCAGCTCTGTAATCAGATGTTGTCGGGATCTTCAGTACTGGGTGAAAAAAATTATGTCAAAAGGAGGCTCTACCATGAATAAAAAAGAATGTGCTGAATCCCATTGTGTCTTGTTTGGCTGAATTATAAGCAAAAGTCGTAGTATCCTAATTTCTCTGCTCAATGTCTAAATACATGGGCAACATGTTTGCCAATGTCTTGTTGAATCTTTGTGTTAAACCATTGGTTTGTGGATGGTAGGCAGTTGTCAGACGATGAGACATCTGACATAATTTATTAATTACTTGAACAACATTGGATAAGAAGTTACATCCTTAATTACTTATCATTTGGGAGGGGGCACCATGCTTCAGTAGAATTTCTTCAACTACAAATTTGACAATTTCTGTGGCTTTAACAGTTGGTACTGCTCTTGTGATTGTAAATCTGGTTAGGTAATCTGTGCAAACAATAATTCACCAGTTCCCATTTCAGATAACTGGAAAGCATCCAATTAGATCTATTCCAGTTTTGGCAAATAGTATGCTGAGGGTTTTATTGGGTAAGTTATCCTGGTGGAAGCTGTGATGGTGATTTCCATCTTCGGTACATTCGACGGTGTGATACATTTGGCATTCTCGATGGTATATTTTGTGCTCCCATGTAGACCTGGCTGAAACTACTTCCTCCTTATTTGGTTGTACGTTTGGGCAAATCTGAGATGACCGGTGGTTGGAGCATCATGAAGACTTTTTAGAACATCATTACAAAGTTGTCTTGGTACTACAAGAGCCATTGCTGTCCCATGGGATCATGGCTTCTTTTGTGCAGTGTATTATTTTTTATTTAATAATTTTGGTATGTGTCATCTCTCTTGAGAGTTCTAATGATAGACTTAATTGTTTATCCTTTTGCTGCTCTTTTCCGTAATCTGTAATGTCTGCAAGTAAAGAGATGTCATCATTCCTCTGAATTATTGGTTTGACAAGGGGCTTCCTTGGTAGCAAAACCATGTTGAAGTGTTCATAACTCTTTTAGATAGCATTGATGTGATGCTCCTCCAACCTGAGAGTCCACTGTACAAGTCTTCCAGATGTATTCTTATCATTGGCCTGCCAACATAAAGAGTGGT
Organism: Stegodyphus dumicola; assembly: GCF_044657685.1. NCBI lineage: Eukaryota > Metazoa > Arthropoda > Arachnida > Araneae > Eresidae > Stegodyphus > Stegodyphus dumicola. The sequence goes on along the minus strand of NC_140768.1, from coordinate 79,311,061 downwards.
GATCTGTAACTACCATGAAAGATATTCCAGAGATTCAAATGAAATTCTAAGAAAGTCTATTGGCAATACTTTGTTCAAACTCCTGCAAAAATCCTCCGGAAAGACAAATTAGCTAGTATGAATGCAAGGATTGCAACATGGGACTGTGCGTAAATCCCTGCTTTAATCAAAGTGAGTTTTAAATAAAATGTTTATTGTCAACTGTATAATGGCAAAAGTCACTAACAAGGAATAAATGCTGAAAGAAAAAATTTAATGTGTAAAATAAAAATATTTAAACAAGAACAAAAAAAGCTTAAGTATGTGACATATGTAAATAAAAAGTACATAAAGCATATACCACATATATACTTTACAGAACATTATTAAACAATGCATTTTATCATTTTGTAATTTCATAGATTAGGCTTTGTAGTGCAAAACTTTCCTTCCTTGGAGAGATGCTCGTGAAAGCAAGAGCCAGTCCCAGCAGTACATGTGTGTCTGCACCTTTTGTCCTGGAGATAGCTGGTTTTTTTAATGTTTTGTGTTTCATTTAGTCCTGTGAGAATATTTCCATAATAGGCTCAATTCATTTTTATGTTACTTATGCAGGATTCAATATTTCATTATCATACTTATTGTAAATACCACATTAAGTATGAATCAAACTCATTTTGCACTATTCAAACTAAAAATCAGATGTAACTAAAGCATAAGCTAAATAATATTTGTATTTGTATTTACTTTTATTTTGCATTTATACTAATAAATTGCCAGTCTTGATTTCAGGCAGAAGAACAAGCTAATTTATTACTTTGCATTGAAGGACTGCTTACATCTCACAATGAGATTAATCCCATAACCAGTTATCAAATATTCACTACATTGATGTCAGTTTCTGGATTAACAACAAGTGATGCCGTCTCAAAAAAGGTCTGTTGTTTTTATCTATATTTTGATAATTGGTAGGCATAAAATTTAAAAGGCCTAAATTTGATTGAAAATATATTGCATAATTATAGTTTAATGATAATTCTGTTTTTATGTATTTAACATTCATATTTAGTGTTGTGTTCTGCTTAAAACCATATATTCGTTGGTTATTAATTACAATCTTCTTTCTTCAAAATTCATATCCAATTTTCTTCAATTCTTTCTCATAAAATGAATAAGATAATTTGAATTCTTGCAAGTACCCAAATAATGTAGCATAGCAATACAGCAAACCCTTGTTGAATGCAGGGTTACGTCATTAATGTATTGTGCATGAAGCAAAGTTAATTTCTATGAAAAAGTGTGCTATGTGTATAATTCAGATAAAGAAAGTATGCATAATCTAGACAAATCTAAATATTGTTATATTTAAAAGGCAAAAAAAAATGTTAATGGAAAGAATGTTTATTACTGCATAATAAGTATGTAATAAAATTATTATTTTTTAAAGCTGTTAACTTTTGGTTTGGGACAATGACTGATGTAATGCTTTTAAAATTTCATGGTAACAAGCACGGAAGTTTTCAGTGCCTCTTCTGCCCAGAGCTGATGCCAGCAAACATTTAGTGTTGATGAATAACATTGAAATGCATATGAACGAAATTCTAGCATTGAACAAATTTAAGGGAAACAATTAAGATAATGCATATGTGCAAAATCACATTCTCCGCTAAGGTTTACTGTGTATATTTCATGCATCTATTAATGTATAATAAGTAATAGGTGGTAAATGTAATAACATCTGTCACATTATATTTACAGCCAAAATCACGTACTTAGTGTTCACGTACGATAAAGTTACTGCTGTGTAATATGGTATTTATTTACAATGAATGCCAGTTTTGCTTTGTAGTCAAGACAGTAATTAATTTTTTATTACTTTTTTTGTGTGTGTGCATGTGTTTATCAAAATATTCTTTGGTTTTCATTACAGTTTGTTCTCTAAATCTTACTCAACATTTTCTAGTTTCAGTATAAATTATTTTTCATCTTTATTTATTTATAAATTAGGATTTTATTATTAGCATATCTTATAAATTATTAATTTTACATTACTTATTTATTTATTTTTGTGTATCTTCAAGTTTTAAAATTATATTAAAATCATTATTTTTATTATTACAGAAATTATTATTTTTAATTTTTCATAAAACTTTACTTTCAGTTTTACATTTTTAGGTGCTAATAATTTATTATCACTTTGAAACAAAAGATAGAATATTTTTAAATTATTGCAACATTACATGTACTCTTTAATATGAAATTATTATTTTACATTGTGTGTTTATATTCATTATGAAATCACATCTTTTTTTTAACATGAAATTAAAACATATTTATATTAAGAATCTGTAATATTTTGTAAACAAGAAAGGTAGATTGTAATGCAGAATTTGAAAACAAAAAGGATGCAATGTGTAAAGTATGTGTATTATTGTTTATTTTTAAATAAAATTAATGAGTTTTCAAGACTTTAAATACAATGTTTAGGTCATTCTGTGATCCTAAGCATACTAATATTCAAAGACTTCTTGTTAAAAAAAAAAAAAAAAAAAAAAAGGCTCTGTCTGTTATTGAGTCTATTCCAATTTCTGATGCTAATTTTGATATCACATTGCAACCTTTAAAGAAATGTTATTGAAATAAAAGAGAATTAATTAGCCATTAAGCCATAAAATATTTAATTTGCCTAATGTTTCTGATGCAGCTATTTTACATTATGCTGATGTAGTGAATAAATGTGTATGTACCTTGAGAACTCTTAAGCTAGAAGCCTCTGATCTTTCTAATATTCTTTTTGTTTATCTGATAACTGAGAAATTAAATAAAAACATAAAATTTTGTTGGGAACAAACTTTGAAAAAAGATGAATGAGGTATATCAGGTAATTAATAACCTGAGTTCTAAAAGACCACACTAGCACCAATTCAGAACAGTAGAAATCAATCTAAGGATTTTAAGAAGTTTTCTAATTCCAAAGTAACTTCTTTAGTATTGAGTAAAAGCAGTTGGGTATTATGCAAAGGAGATCATTCTCTTCACAAATGGGGTAGGTTTCTAAACTTAAGTGTCCAAAAAAGAATTAAATTTGTTAAGAAATACAAAATTTGTTTTAATTGTTTATCTTTTGAGCCCCATTTTGTGAAAAATTGTCTACTTTAAATGAACATATGATATGTAAATTGCTCCATCATACTGTTCTTAAATTTGATCGAAATCCCAAAATTAGTGAAAATAAAACCCTAAACAAAATTTCCCATTCTCCCTCAGGGCTGAAGTTTTCTTACTGAGGAATTAAGAGGTAGTACCGAGAATAAAGAGCTAAAGTTAGTTAGACTTAACACGAAAATCGAAGTCTTATATCTTGGTTCATTTAACAGTTTAATGAGTGGTCAAGTGGAACTGAACTTTATCCCGCCTTTTGAGTCAAACTCTTAATTTTGAATGTAGCCATTCGTGATTTCAAAGATAACTTTAGATAAGGTGTCACTTCTTTCTAACATTGCGGATCATTTTTGATGATCTAGTCTTGGCTGATCCTACGTTTTATGAAGGAAAACTTTTGTATTTTGTTAAATGTAAATGTATTCTTTACTATGCTTAAGGGAGACATCATAAAGAGAGGACAATCATTGCTCTTTGAAGTTTGTTCTCAGTTGCATTGGATGATATCTGGGAATAATCTTATAGATGACTCGAGTCTTACTACCACTTATACAGTGAATAATTTTCACTTGACTACTAATGAATTAGTTGAAAAGTTCTGGTCTTTAGATTCATTCCTGAACTAAAATGTATCTCTAGTGAAAATCAAGAATGTGATGAATTCTTTAAAAAAACATACTTCCTTGATCAAAGTAGTCGTTATGAAACTATCATTCAAAAAACCCCTTCAAAGTTGGGCGATTCGAAGGATCTTGCTGTAAAGAGATTTAAATCTTTAGAGCAAAATCTCTGAAAATCTCCTGATACAAACAAGATGTATGAAGAATTTACGAAAGAATATTTGGATGCTGGGCACACAGAACTAGTTTGTTGTACAGTCTCCAGACCAGGCATACTGCATGCCACATCATGCAATAATTAAGGAATCTAGCTCTATGAGTAAAATATGTGTGGTTTTTAAGGCTATTAGTAAATCTTCATCAGGAATATCTCTTAATGATATATTGATGATAGGTCCTAGAATACAACAAGAACTATTTTCAATTTTCATAAAATTCAGATGTTACCCTGTAGTCACAGCTGAAGTCATGAAAATGTTAAGGCAAATTTTAGTTAATGAAGAGGACGAAGACATTCAAAGAATATTTTGGCAGAACATTCCCAAGTGAGCCTATTCAAGAATTTTGACTTAATACTGTCATATATGTCATTGCCTCCGCTCCTTATTTGGTTACTCGCTCTTAATACCAACTTGCCTATCATGAGCAGAATAACTATTCTCTAGCTGCGAAGGCTGTGCTTCAGAAAAACTTTTTTTGTAGATGATTGTTTGTTGGGTGGTTGATGATTGTTTGCTTTTTTTGTAGATGAAGGTGCTCAAGATATAGAAGAATGCAGAACCCTAGTAAAGCAGCTCTTGCAAATGTTAGAACATGGAGGATTTATTCTACTTAAATGACCATCAAATTATGTTACAGTGTTAGAGAATATACCAAAGAGTTGAGAAATGATTCTGGGCCTATGAAAATTCAAGACGATAGCTCAATCAAAATTTCAGAAATTAATTGAATCTCAATGAAGACTATTTTTAACTTTTCCATGTACAATTCCTGAGAAAAGTTTGCACTGGAAGAGGTATCCTTTCTGATTTAGTGAAAATATTTGACCCATTGGGTTGACTTGTTCCTTGTATTATTTATGTCAAAATCTTGAAATAAGGACATGTGGAAACTCCATTTATCGTGGGATGAGCCTGTTAGCGATGTGATTGCTAACAAATGGAGTTTCCAAAAAGATTTCCATCTTATTCAACAATTAAAAATACCAAGATTTGTTCTGATTCTTGAAGTAAACTATACTGATGTTTTTTTTTTTTTTTTTTTTTTTTTTTGATTCCTCTGAAAAAGGCTACTCTGCTGCTATATATTTATGTTCACTATCATGAAATTTGGACATCAAATCTCACTCTCAGCATCAAAAGAGTTGCTCCTCTGAAGGTGCAATCATTACTTCAATTAGAGTTATGCATCGCAGTTTTGTTAGTGGATTTCCTAAAATCGGTGTTAGAACATTTAGAGTTTCCTATGCATAATGTACTGGCCTGGACAGATTCAACAGTTGTACCATGCTGTATTTCTTCAGAATTATATTGCTGGGTTACCTTTGTCTCAAACTGCATTGCCAAAATAGAGAACACAATTTCTAATGTAAAGTGGAACAATATCAATGGAAAACTGAATCAAGCTGATTCAGGTACCAGAGGAATGTTCTCAGCCATATTTCTGAATTGTGAGAGCTAGTTCCTGAGACATACTTGGTTATATTAACATGATTTCAAAACATATCCTGACAGTGAATATCTGTGTGCTGATGTATATCATGAAAGAGTTCCTAGAAAAGGAAGAAAAACGTGCATTTCAGAATCTTGTACAGTAAAGAAAAATGATATTTTTAAATGGTATTTGTCTTGATCAAAATTACATCGCATAGTTGTATTCATTCATTTACAACTTAGATTAATTTACAACTGTCATAACCCCACCAAAAATCATTTGAAAAGTTTACTGACAATCAAAGAGCTAAGATTACCTACAAAAATAGTTTTGGTGTCTCCAAATGTAAAATATGTTGACTTAGTTCTGATCAAAAATTAACAATGACTAAATAGGAACTGTGAACAAATGACCTCACTGAACTATAATTTTTTAACTAATTTTTTGTTAATGTTTATTCTGCATACTTTAACTGTTTTGTCTTTTTTGAACCCTTAAGGGCCGTTCAGACTGGGGTTTATCTGAGCTAACGGAGTCAGTTCCATGTGTCAACTAGCTCTGCTATACCTGGAGCTCAGATTTTTCAACTCGTTGCCCTGTGGGGAAAAACTGGTTTTGGAGATGGGTCGACTACGTCAGATGTCTCCTTTAGCTCATAAACCCCATCTAAATGGCCCTTCAAAGTAAGAAGTTTATTTTTATTTATTTTTTTTTTATTTATTTTTATTTTACCAAGTGAATTTTTAGTGTGTCTTGAAGTCACAGTAGATGGCACTAACTCTTCATGATTTCATTTATGGTTGTCATGGTAATGAGCCTTGTTTTGTATGTATTAGTGTATTTTATTTAATCTTGCTGCTACTGTGTAAAATTGCAACTATAAATATTGTGATAGGATGTGGATGACTTTTCTTCAATGTTAAAGTGTTATCATTATTAAAGTTTTATTACAGTCCATTATCTCATCTTGTGAACCTATTTTCGTAATTAGTAATGTTATGCAGGAAAGTAAAGAAATTCGGAAATTAAGAAAATGATAAGTTTCCATAATTCCAATACCAAAAGATTATTAAAAAGGTTACTGATCATGCCAAGCAAGTGACAAACAAAGATTATTTAATTAATTAATCAGTTAGACAGGATTGCCACGCTACCTGGAAAACCGGGAGAACCGGGAAAAGTCAGGGAATTCGAAAATTGACCAAAATATTCAGGGAAAAGTCAGGGAATTTAAGTATTTTTGTCAAAATCTGGAAAAGTCAGGGAAGTTCATACAACGATCCCGCCAAAAAAAGCGATTTTTGCGCCGACGTCGGAAGAGATAACTTTTTTGGCGAATTATGTATCACGTGAGTGTCATTCGGGTAGCTGGCATAGAGCCAATTTTCGCAGCTCCAATTTGATTGTCTTTTAGAAAGGCAAAGCAACTTTCCCGCAACTTTTGGTTTCCAGTATTCTCGAGAATCGCATGTGCAGTGCATGAACTAAAGAAAGTACCTGTTCTCGTATAAAACAAAATGGGTTTAATCCTAGTATACAGTATAATGGAGGTTAGAATCAAAGAATATGTATTGTAAAGAAGGAAAACCTCTCTGCAACAGACGTGGCTCTGTTCCATCATAGAGGGAAACAGCTGTGCATGTCTGATATCTGTCGCCAAAGCTCGAAACCGGTGTCGAAGTTCGAAGGTCACGTTATCAAGAGTTCATAAAATGAATATCGTTTAAAACTTCTTTAACGACTTGCGCTAAAAAGACGTGCCACGCACGTCGAGATGCTTTTGTCTCAAACCGTGAGCGACGTGAACACCACGTCGATAAGCATTTATCGCAAAAATGAAAATAACGTGGTGCACACGTCGCCTAACAACGAGATTGTTTATTTCTCGAGTTACAGCTCTGGATTGCACTCGCAGATGCGGAGCGGCGTAAATGAGACACTTTACCGCTTGTTATATTGTAGCGCACGGCACCGCAACCGTGAAGTTTAGTCTTACCGCAAGTGTTTAAACTCTAAAGGAAAAGAAAATATTTTTTGGCGCAAGTAAATTAATTCATGGATTAGTTATTTTCAGGGGAAAAAAAAACTACGAAAATCCGTTTTTAAAATTATTGCGTGGATTTTTCGCAATAATTTTAAAAACGGATTTTCGTAGTTTTCTTTTTGTCAAAGACCGTTTCTTCTTAACACGTGTTTCTCAATTTCCTGTACACATCGCGGAGAGGGAAATTCTGGCCGCCAGGTTCCGTCGCCAAATCCCTTGGCAAATTTTCTCTCCGCATTCTAACGGCGTAATAGCATTTTACTTGTATGGAACGTTTTCTTCTTTACATAGACGTTCTTTGGTTAGAATAATAATGGGATTTGGCGACATCATGATGCTCAGTAAACGGGTCATTTTGGTCTTGGCGACAATTTTCAAAATCGTGCCAAAGCCTTACCGTATACTAGAATTTTAGCGCAAAATCTTTTTAAACTTTTTTTTTTTTTCTTTTTAATAAATACCTTGCCATTTTGCAGTAAAATAAAAAAAATAGTAATCAGTCATCTAGGCTAGCCATGTAATATAACTATATTCGCTAAAATATCGTTGATTATTCTAATTCAATTTTTAAGTAATTATTTGTATGTTATTCATATAATTCAATGTTGCTTCTTCCCTCTAAATTTATTTATTATTAGTAAATAATATTTCCAAATTTCAGGAAATTTTCTCTGGCATAATCCTGAAATTAATTATAGCAGTATGATGACATACCATCACGAAATTTAATGCACATATTTTTTCCTTATGTATGCTGCGAAATAAATATAAAATACCTCAATTTATTAAAATAGATTTCTTTCTTTCGTTTAGCTGCTGAATGTCTGCAAAAAAAGCCTTATTTTATTCCAGATTGGGAAGATTCTAATCTCAATCTTCAGTGGAGAAAACAAAAACTTTTATAATTAAATTTGTGTTTTCAAGTGTTAAGGTGCCTTTTAAGAACATACCTCAAGCAAATTAAATTTACCTAAAGTCTAACCTAACTTTTAGCATTGCGTTGTGATTTATAAGGACCGGATTAGCCTCGTGTTGAACTGGTGATGATCATGAGTAATAATTAAATAAAACGTACATTTGTTATCCAATGTATATATCTTAAATTTTATTAAGTTTCTTAAGTGGAAAACTAAACAAAATTATCAAACAAAGTGTACCAAGAATAATTAAGAATAAATGTCCTCTGGAATTTATTGAATAATTAAGTGAATTTGCTACACAGTACAAGTAATACCATAATTAATTTACCTCTAAGCACAGCCAACGTACATTACGCGGATAGACTGGAATTTTCTTGAAACACACCTGGAAAACCTGGAAAAGTCAGGAGTGGCAACCCTGGTTAGAAGTGGTGGTGAACTTTACCGTAGAGAATAATCTTTTTGGATTTTCATCCATGTAGGTGCAGTTGTGTACACTTAAATTTTTCTTGAACAGCCATTGGCTAAAATAGCTCACATGCTGAGAAAGCGAATGTCTGCCAAGTTGAAATGCTACATTAATAAAAGGGTTTTTCCCTTGCACCCTCTTTTTCATGATCTGCGGCCACATCAGAATAAGTTGGATAGGACATATATTTTCCTCTCCCCTTCCCTGAAAAAAAGTGAAATTATGTCTCATTTCCCTTGAAATTGATAAGAGTTTAATTCAAAATCTACACGAAACTTAAGTTGCCTAAACAATCTAAGAAATATCTTACCTAATTTTAAGAAAGTACATCTGTTTTTTTCCACTATCATCAATGTACATATATAGTAAATTATAATGACTTTTATGATTGGCAACCAAAATTTAGACATATTTTGATTTTTTCTTTTTTTTAAATAAAATAAAATATATTTTTGCTATACATTGCTTTTTAAGAATGTTTCTGTAAGCTATAACTATTTCTGTTTAAATTTTTTATTGAATTATTATCTATAATTTGGAGAATAATTGTATATTTTGAATAAAACACTTCAGTTTTATAGGTTTGTATTATCCATCTCAAACACTTTCTTGCTGCAAAAATTTCATTTTCAATCCATTTAAAATTATTTCTTTATTTCTGAATCCTCTATGAAGCATTTTATAATCAAGAAAATAATTTTTAATAGGCTGCTGATCTTATGGAAGGTTTAGCCAATTTACAGGAATGCTCTTGTATAAGCTTGTATAAAATGCATTCTGTTTCATTATTGAAGATTATGACAGCCAACAATGAATTATGGACTTACCAAAATCCAGAACTGTTCATTTTTGAGTCTTTGGTGCAATCAGGTATATTATTTATTGCTTTTTAAAACTAAAGATTTTAATATTGTTACATACTACATATTTTTGTAAATGTCCTTAAATAACTGGGATAGAGGAACGGGAAACTTTACCCAAATGAGTAACAGTTTTTACAGGCAATATAAAATAGCTCCAAGAGGGAAAATAGAGATAAGGTGAAATCCTAACATGTAGCTCCCTAATATTTCCTAACATTATTGAGCAAGATGTTGAATAGCAAAGCAGTTATGTCACTCATTGAATTAAACTAAACTGACTCAAGCAGCCTCAAATATGACACAGGAAACATGCACATGTGTGTATACACACACTTGTGTGCAAAATTAAGTGAATTTGCTAATTATGTTTATTTTCACAAAAATCAAAGATAATACTTATGCCACTGAAGGATTATGCAAATAATAAGAGCCAATACTTAGGCACATACATGCATATCTGCAAAGCTGCGATTGTGGAGAGAATATAAGCACATGAGAGGTTTATATATATACTCGTGTGTGTATGCTTATATACAGACATACTCGCGTGTGTGTGTGTATGCATATATCAGATGTGATAAAAAATATTGTGATTGGTACCATACACTCAGAAAGAAGGCATGCAGAAGAAAGTCACCTGGTACAGATTGGCCTTGGTTTATGCTATAGTGTTATAAGGTAGTTTCTCCCTTCTTCCCACTTGCCTTCATTATGCTTTTTTTTGGTTTACTTAAGCATGCTAGGGCTATCTGCCTAAGAAGAAGGATGCCTTCGTGGAGGACTTTCTAAGGGAAACTGGCTCATATACACGTTACACATGGGGAAAACCACGAAAACGCCCATGCAGCCAGTCCGTTCGTGGGATTCGAACCTCGGACCGAACTACCAGTGTTCAGTGACTTTACCGCTCGGCCGCTGGTGGGCCGCCTTAATGATGGAAGCATGCTTGTGTGTATTCAGGAGGTCCGGAATTTGAATTGCAGTGCAGGCAATGCGGATTTTTTCAGTTTCATAACATAAAAAAAAATTCTAAAAGGCAGCACTAACTTAAGTTTTATTCTAATCTGCTTGCTTGTTTACTAAATAGTGCTTTGAAACAATGACTAAAGATCCTGTCATTGTATTCACCATAGCATAGAATATAGATCAAATTTTACTCAAAGGTTAATTATACCTGTGTAGAGACATATGCCTAAGACTTTTGCCAATAATAGATGTTTACTTCTCTTGCCCATTATAAATTCATGGATCTAACCTGGACTTGTATATTTAGATCATAAGGATAAGTAATGACAACGATTGCGATTTCTAAGTTTTTAAATTCTAATTTTGATTTTTAATTCCCTCTTTCAAAAATATCCTTTTTGAAAGCCATAATCAGTCACAGTTTTTACAGACATTTATATATTTTCTTATGCATTTATAAAATATTTGAATATAGATTTTTGTTTAAATATTGTTCTTCTGATTATAAAAGGTTCACTGAAATATGAAATAACATGTTATAGGAAATCTTGAAGAGGAATCAATTGAGTTAATCATCCCAGTTTTAACTAATAATCTCCATCCAAGCAAAGATGCTAAACTCCGTAGCAAAATATTGTCACTGTTGATTGAAATATTCAAAACATTCTCAGCCAAAGATGAAAAAATATCTGATAAGATCATGGATTTAATTCATGAAGGATTATTCCCCAACCTAACATGGGCACCTGGTAAAACTGCCAGTACTCTAAGGACAATAGCAGGAGCAAGTCTGTATGAAATCCTCAGCAAAAATTGTCTCACTGATGCCATGGTAATTGTCATACCCTAACCAAATTATTTATTTTTTTGTGATATATATATATGCCTTTATGATATATAATATAATAAATTATGTCCCGTTTTTCTGTTATTTGTTATTTTTTCCCCTGTGACTCAGTCTACCTTAAATTTGATTTATTAAATTATATTTGATATTGTAATAAATATATTATCTGGATTAGCATAAGCATTCCAAAATGAAAATGGGTACGTTGAATAAAGCTTTAATATTCAAATATGTTATTCTAAATTGTGTGTTGGCATATGATTTTTTTTTCTTTTTAGCTTGAAAATATTTTTTAAAATGAACATATTGGTTCAAAATGAAGTATTTTCTTTTTTCCCTCAGTTTAAACCTATAGCAGACGAGCTTCTTTCTATTCTTGCTACTCTTGCAGATGATGATGAAACATCTAATAGACTTTTAGCAGGCAAAATTTTTGAAAATATTTTACCGAAACTTCACACTTGTGTTGACGAAAACAAAATACATGCAACATGTCACGAATTTCTGCCATGCATGGATGATGAATCTGATGATATTAGAATGCTAACTAGTAGCATTCTTAAAACATACATTACATCATTTCCAAAAGATTATAACTGGCAAATGTATCGAGCACATCTGAAGCATATATATGAAACTGCTGTTATCCATATGGATGATAAAAATGAAAAGATTAGACTGAGAATTTTAAGTAAGTTTTAAAATATTTTTAATATAAAAGGAAATTATTTTGTTTAATGTAATACAGTACAAAGTCTGAGATCAGAAATCATTCCAAATTTTAGAAATTTTCAGATTTTAGATCATCAGTTTAAATCTAGTAAGATTACATGTAGAACTTATATAATTAAAAATAATTTCTTACATTCATGATCTCGAAAAAATAAAAAGTCTCAATATTAAATATTTTTTTATTTCATTGAAAGTTTTGTAATATAAGTTGTTAAATGTTTGAGAAATTTGGTTTTGTTTGTTAATTATTACTTATACATTTTATAGAGGGAAGTAATTTCTTGTTCAGGTACAAAGTTTCATTATTTGAATTCTAGAACTGCCACGTTAAGAATTCCCATAATGAAATTAATTGAAATCTTTTCATTCTCAATAACCACTATCAATTTCTTCACAGTAGGTGACAATATTTTTCACATTTAAAACCTACCATATGTTTTGCCATCTGCTGATTGATGATTTAGCTATTGCCATTACAGCCTTCTTTCCTGCAGTTTAAAAAAAAAATTAGGGGATTATGCAAGGTCCGTATAATACGATCATTCCAGTTATTGGATTTTGTACTGTATATATTACTTATCCTGTGAATATATATATTAGTTCATAATTTTCTTAGATGTTTAACTGAATTTTTGTTTAAAATTTATTCAAGGTATGATCTGTTTGCTAGTTATATATATATATATATATAGTATATATGTATGTGTGTGTGTGTAAGATAATCTTCTTCAATATGGGTCTAATCACGCATCTACAGTGTTCCTTCATTTCCTTTGCTTATATATATATATATATATATATATATGTGTGTGTGTGTGTGTGTGTGTGTGTTATGAAGCATATACCTGAACAGTTTATTATATTTTAGAGATTGACTTTAAAGAATTTCAAATAATAATTCATACATTTTATTTGTGAGCATCTTTTGTGATCAGTAGTAGCTTCATTTTCTCATCAGCCTATTTAGATTACTTGCATTATAAAGGGGGATTTCAGAATTTCTGTCCTCAAAAAACAGATAACCAGACTATGAACTGACAGCAGCATTTTCATATTATTAAAATTATAGATTTTGAACATAAACATCAGACTATAATATATAATATTGAGAATATTATTTGATCTAAGTAATTTCCTTCAAAGCATTCCAATAATTGTGAAAATTTGTGCTTTGGCATTATGACAGCAATGGTATTAAAACTGCTTGACTAATTCTTTTATGCATAGAAAATTATCCTGCTGTTTCAGAATATTCTGAATTGGCATTCATATATCATAATATCACTGCTGTTATTATAATAGGCCATATACCAGAAAACAACTGCTTGCTTGACTTTATCACTACTGATTCTTCCGCCTTCGGGTGTGGTGCGTAGCACCTTAATTTCTATAACTATCGTGAAAGGCCTTAGGGCACATTTTGATTTACTGGCAAAAACTCAATCTAGTTCATGCCAGTAGCAAAGTGATGATCCATGATCCACATGTCAGAAAGACTGTTTTTAAAGTAAGATGATATATAATGAAAAATGTAACCTCCTGTAAAATATCACACAAATGACAGGAATGTAAGAGAATGAGCAAAAACTTTCAAGTATCTCCTTAACTCTATAACCCATATAAACATACTTTTGCTTCCCAAAAATCCCCTCTCCCTTTTTTAAGATGTTACAGAAATGATAACAGTATAAGATTACTGTTTTAAAATTAAAATCTTTTGAAAATTTTTCAAAAAGAAATCATAAAAATTTAACAAAGATAATGTTTATCTGTTGAATTTTATATACATATAATAAAATAAAAGAAGAATGATAAATATAAATTTTCCATGCTTTTCAACTTTGGGTATTCACTATTACAGTTGATGAGGTTACATTGGAATATTAATAATAAAAATTTATAGCAATATTTTATCACTTCCTCAATGATGTGGTACAAAACATATTTCATTCCATGGAAGTGAAAATAAACATCAGCTAATCTTTCAAGGAGAGCATAAAATGTCTTATCTTCAGTTCTGTAAAAAGACTACCTTGCTTCAAATTCTGCTCTGATTTCCCAAAATGAAATGGAGTAGAATGTCATTGTTTATGCCAGGGCTATATACTTGTAATCAAGTGTTAAGTATAAAAAAGTCTATCTAAGTATAACAGTTTTTACCACATTATACCAGATAAATTATTAAACTCTATTTTAGTTTGCGTATGTAGAAGAATACGAAAAGATTCCTTTCCCCCTTTATTTACGCACTAACATTTTATTAATGTGCATTTTTCTTTATTGTACAATTTTGCCAAGCCTATTTTTATTCTGTATAAATTTTCAAAATTGTTAAAAATATGTTTTTCAGATAGTAACACTTGTAATCTAAAAAAAAACCTAAAAGGGTACAAGAAATTCAGAATTACTTCTTGAAGACCTTTCAATATAAAATTCCTCTGTATTTTGCTGTGAAGTAATACAGATTGCTGATATTATATCAAAGATTGTCTTACCTCTTTCTGAATGTGAAAGAAACTGTTTAAAAACTTTAACTTTTTTGGAAAGGAGAACAGAATGCAAGTTTTGATATCAACTGTTATTTTAATTCCAAAGTGAATCAAATTTTGAATTATAATTTTTTTTAATTGCAGGCTTTCTAAAAGAAGTTGCATTTGCTGCTCCAGATCTTCTTTTAAATGAACTGGAATCTAAAAAATATATGATGGAAGCAGGAGATCTCTGTGATAACCTTACTGAGCATATTAGAAGTTTAAATGTGACAGGTGTTTAAATTGCTAAAATCCCAATATTTTATGTAAAAATTTCTAGATAAATTTTTTTTCATTTATTTAAATCTTTTGTTTTTACTTAATCTGAACATGGTACAAAAACATTAGATATTTAAATTAAAATTATATACATAAGGTTTGTTATGTTATGTATATTGCAAGAAGTTTCCATTGCTTTTCATGATATTTAAGTTAGATAGAATGTTTGATTTATTTATTGCAACAAACTTTACGGTTATACATGAAAACAAACATCAATCCGATCTTGTGTATAGCTTTTGTGGAAGAAACGATAGCAATTTACTGTGGCTAACAGATTGATGATGGTAAAGCTGGAAAAAAAAATAATTACTCCAAATGTTGAAGCAAACACTAAGTCATTTTAGAATATGAATATGAAAGTGCCGTAGATGGAGAACTCTGGTCAATGAAAACCATTGTACATGCCACGTAGGAGGTGCCCTAGTGGCGTAGTTGTGCCGTCTGGTGCAGAAATTTCCTGTTGGTTGAGAGTAGGTATTTAACATGTATACTGCTAAAAAAAAAGGGGGGGACAGTGCTACATCTCTCGTTCTACTGGGCTGATTGACAAAATTCAAATTGCGTTTTTCATGTCTCGAAAGCGCGACTTAGGATATATGTTAGATTTATATATAGCACTATTCTAACATAGGTATTTTGACACAAAATCAGACTTTTTCTGAAATAACATACCAATTTTTTTTCCATATTTCGATTCTACGGCTCAAATTATGCCACAATGCCAAGTTTTGTAAAAATCGTACAAGTAGTTCTTAAAATATCAGCTCTCACATTTCGAAATTTAGGTTCGTTCCAAATAAAATTTACCCATTTTTTTGTGTTTTATTTTTTAAATTTCTATTTTTAAATAATTTTTATTAATTTTTCAAAAAATTTTGAATTATAACCTATAAAATTTTTACCATCATCTTAAAGTAGGTGTATTTCTAAGAATACCTGCAAAAA
Organism: Stegodyphus dumicola; assembly: GCF_044657685.1. Taxonomy (NCBI): domain Eukaryota; kingdom Metazoa; phylum Arthropoda; class Arachnida; order Araneae; family Eresidae; genus Stegodyphus; species Stegodyphus dumicola. The sequence continues at coordinate 79,295,048 of NC_140768.1, read as the reverse complement.
TTAAGACTTTTTTATTCAAAATTTTCTAAGATATACACGAATTTACATATTTTCGCGTTTTGAAATTTGGCATCTCTTTTTTGAGCGATAATAACGCCAAATGTGGTTTATGGATTTTTGTTACAGTGAGTTGCCTCAGCTATTTTTAACCTTAAATTTCAAATAAAATTTTATGGAGAATGAATTTTATGAAATTTTTCCCTCCATGATGCGTAATAAATGTTTATTAATACTATATGAAAAGCTATTTTTTTTTTTAAATTATAGATGATATTATTCAAATTTTTAACTATTTTTTTAAATTTCTCTCTTTCTTCCTTTCTTAAAAAAATATTTGTAACAGTAAATTTTTATCTTCGGCGTTTTATCGTCTGCTACTTTACTTTAACTTCGTTTAAATCGAATTGTCTAAAAGTGAGAACTTTCATTTGATGTGTATTTGAATTTTATGAAAATATTTTATGACATTAACTGCATAATTTATTTCTAAACAAGCTGTTGCTTATGAAGTGGCTGATACTATCATCCACATTTTTAAAGCACAGTATATTTTTATAGAAACATAAGATTTAGAATAATCATTTTTATAAGAGTCAAATTATAATATAAACATACAACCCTCTAAAGACCGAATTAATGGAAGTTCAATGGTTATGTAAAAATGATCTGCAGCTACTTAATGGCTGGATAAGTCAGCAGGTTCTGTGGACAAGTAAGAATAATTATATAAAGGACACCCAACATTCTGGATTCAATTAACAACGAGAGTACGATGTTTATTGAATGAATTTAACCTATTAAGTTTTTAAACATAAAAAATCAACTAATTTTTTATACTAAAATGTATTTTCATTATATCCTTAAAATTCTAATTTAGAATGTAATTGTCAAGAACTGAATTCTAATCATCAGTAATATAATAACTAATTATTACGGTTATTAATAAATCCTTCTAATAAAGTAATTGCAAATTTTTCAAAAAGCTTTCTGTCTGAATGCAAATATTTCTAATTTTATATTAATCAAGATTGCACGCGATATTATTTATTTGCACTTCAATTCTTACCGTCAGCTCAATTATTGGCGCCGCGTCTTTCATGTTACTCCCGATTGGCAAGCTACCTGATTTTTAATGAGTATTCGGGTTTTGCTAGTAACTTCACTTGGAAATCGCGCTTCAACTAGGTTAGTTGGTTATTTGAACATAGAAAGAACATGAGAGCTATGTGGTTAAGATGCTTTCATAGAGAACCTTTGTAAAGGGAACCTAGAAAACTACGAAAACCAACTATGTAGCCTGGCTTAGACTTCGCAACAAACAATTAGTATTTAACAATCTTCAAATGCTAGGCAACTGATGAGGCTCCAATTTAATATTTCATTTGTAAATATTTAAAATATTGTTGTATTATTAGACACAAAAAGCTGAATTTAAGTTTTGTTAACTCTTGGTAAACTACCAAGCCGTAGTGCAAATGAATATTCAATTTCTTTTGCAATAATTGTATTCACTTAATATTCTTGGAATATGAGCTAAAGAAGGAATGTTCTCGGAAGTTTAAATAGGAAGAAGTGTTTAAATCCAGTGATATTAGGTTTGTCTTACAAGCTCAGGTATCTAAACGATTCTGCAATTGCCCGAGTAGTTGACTTGTAAATGGCTGTGAATTAAGCAGATGACTTTTAATCTTACGTTATTCAGTCAGAAAACGTATTCCAAATGTTTTGTATTGCATGATAATGCATCTTTTCATTATTCAATAACCAATCGGAGAACCGCTTGTGCTCCGAAAATAAGTATGTGTACTCAATCGTCCTGCATGTTCTTCAAATTTGTCTTCTTGTGATTTTTTTCCTTTCCCAAAAACTAAAGTTGCCTCTTAAAGGAAAGTTTTTTGACACTGATGAGACAAAAGGAGTATGACATCTACTTTTAGAGACATGTCAAAAACAGATCTCTGCAGGCCTTCTCTTCCATTACATGTTGTGCATTCAGACAAAAAGTTGCATTCAGTGTAAATTCTATAATCTATTTTTATTACACTCTGATTACTTTATTAACATACAGTGAATATATACTGTTGCGTGCGTACGGGTTCGTTACGAAATGAATGCACAATTCCGATGAAAAATGGACAAAATTTATTATAAACACAACAAATATGCTTAAATTTCTTCAGATATTCGTCCAGTATTACAATAGCTCACAGTAGTTATCTTTTAACTACTCAATTCTAAACAGCTAGAGAAAGCTAATCCGCGAATTCGCTACAGTCAACAAGAGCAGTTTTCTAAACAAACTCTTAAAACAACAACAAACTAACTGAATTGAGAGGATTTCCTCCTTTTCATAAGATTTTAAATCGCACGCGAGAATTTTCTGGAATTTTCTCGAAATGATATATTTATTTATTAAATGTTAAATGCACGTGCTCTTGTATTTTTAATTTTCCGGCTTAGCTTTCCTTTAATATTTGTCACGCGCTGCTTTGCACAGGGATAAAAACAATTTAATTTATAATTCAACTAACATTAGCTATTTAAATACAAAATCCGTAACAATACTAAACTTTTTACTTCAGCTTCAGTAATTCGGAATTGTTGTCGGAACTAGGACTTAGAAGATAAGTCAAATTAAATATTTCGATAATCCAATAAATTCAAGGTCGAAGTTTCAATATTTTATTTTCGGAGGAAGGGGAAATTTTTTTCAGTTTTGGCCCATTATCCTAAGTATATTTGCTTCGATTCTTTATTTTTTCCATAAAAGCGAAAATCCTACGCATGGTATACATATAACGCATAGCTTCAAATTAAACTTTAATAATATACAGGGTGGTTATAATTAAAGGATCAAATGTTATCAAACTTGGTAACCGTGTAAAGGAGGTCATGGGAATTTATTTTCCGCGAAAAAAAGGAAGTTCGAAACCTCACCACCAGGGGGAAAATGGCGCTGTATGCAATATTGTTAAACGAAATATGGGTCGGAATCTAATTTAACCTTTTGTTACACGGATTTAATAGTATGTTGTATACCCTTAAGTAAGCAAGCAAATTACCATTTAAAGGCGTTAAATTCGATAAAAGTCGAGTGCGCCATCCGTGTAAGTGAGAAATTCGTCCGTGGAAACCACGAATTAGCGATTAGAAAGTGTGAGATCGCAAATCACTCGCACAAGTGCGTACAATCTGGAAATCGTTTTCTTACAGATCGCTAATTTGTAATTTTTGAAGCCTGAATTCGGCTCTAAAACATGAAGATACTGATTCAAAACGCTTTTAATCGATTTGGGCTAAAGAAATCCCTCATGTTATCTACTCCTACTTCATTCGATTGCATAGTAGTCATTCCACACCAAACGGTGTGGAATGACAGCTAGTTTCGTAACTGAACAATTTTTCTCTGAATAGCAGTCGACAGCTGGACTACTGTGATTGCAGCTCGCTTAGAGTCAATGTTAAAATGTTTCGTGATACATAAACTGCAGTAACGTGGCATTTTAGATACTACGATTTTATGCACGGCTGGACCCCACCTCACATGTGTCGCACAGTTACTTAGGCAACATTTCACGAATGAACGTCTTATAAGCCGACACTTCCCCTCTTCCCACCAGACCTCAACCTCTGTGACTTTTGGCTATGGGGTTATCTCAAAAGCACTGTTTATGGAGATAATCTACACAATTTGGCAGAAATGAAAAATGTGATACACCGACATGTCCGTAACATTCCTCCTGATAATCTAAGAGCTGCTGTTCAGAATGCAGTAACAGGATTTAACTTGCTTTCGGAAAATGCTGGATGATATATTGAACATGCTTTGTAACACGTTTCGGAAACGATTAAGCACATTTTAAACAGATGTTTTCATGTCTCATTTCATTTAACAATATTGCATACAGCGCCATTTCCCCCTGGTGGTGAGTTTTTGAACTTTCTTCCCCCTACCCCCGCGGAAAATAAATTCCTTTACACGATTCCCAAGTGTGATAACATTTGGTCCGGTAGTTTTCCTTTTATAACCATTTTAAAGTGGAACTTTAGTTACGTATAACCACCATGTAAATTAAACTTTAAAAGTTTGACAGTTTGGTTCAAGTCCCAGCTTTAAAAATATATATATAAATATAAATTTTTATATTAATCCTCTTAGAAAGAATGTTTTAAGTAGCTAATTTTTCTCTCGCGCTATAGATTGTATAAAGAAAAATTATCTTTAATATTATTTAGATTGTTTCAGTCGATATAAGAATCGGGTTACTCGGTAATACAGAATAAACACTGTTTGACTGTTTCATTTCTTTGTCATTTAGCAAAAAATATTTTAATTAAAATATTTATTCTTTGGACTTCGCTTATACTTTATTCATAGTTAAAATGACTAGAAAATGAAAAGCAGTCTTCAGCTGAAACGCAATTCATATTTAAAAAAAATTGACAAGAATGCAAAATTTATGGAAGACTAGCAATCGAAAAATCGTAATTGTGAGCACTGAAAATAACTGTAAAAGGAAAGAAGAAAATTAGAGAGAAAAGTAAGCAAAAATTTGCTGGAAAATTTGGTTGTCAGACATACCAAGTTATTTAAAAAAGTGGGACGCTTTTGAATATACTTTCAAGATACTTCAAAGAATTTAGGTGTTCAAAGAGAAAACACTTGGACGTGTACACCAGCAAATACCATCAAATGAGCTTATGTTAACAGAAAAGACAAAAACGACATCATTGCAGATTAAAGTGAAGAACGACTTGTTTTAGACTATATGGTTGTATAAATTTAAATTACGTTATAGAACATCATATCGTATCATAAACGGAGAATCCCATAATTTCTCAGTCGAGTTGTTTGAAGATCCAGGAGTTTATGCAGTGATGTATGTGGATGTCACCTAAAGACGTATTTTTTTTCCTCCTGATGAAACATCGGCCGAGCGGTAAAGTCGCTGAACACTGGTAGTTCGGTCCGAGGTACGAATCCCGAGAACGGGCTGGCTGCATGGGCGCTTTCGTGGTTTTTCCCATGTGTAACGTGTATACGAGCCAGTTTTCCTTAGAAAATCTTCCACGAAGGCATCCATTCCCTTAGGTAGATAGCCCTAGTGTGCTTCGCCATAATTAAATAAACCAAAACCTCTTGATGAAACCAGTCTTTCCTTTCATCTCATACCTTCAAAATGCTTAGCCTCTAAAGACTGATAAAGGCTCTGACCAAATACTGACGAAATGGATTATTAAGTTACGGCAAAGCAGGGCTATCTGCTTAAAAGGAAGGATGCCTTTGTGAAGAAGTTTCTAAGGGGAACCAGCTGGCATACACATGACACATGAGAAAATCCTCAAAAACGCCCATGTAACTAATCCGTTTACCGGGATTGGAACCCCGGAGTGAACTACCAGTGTTCAGTGACTTTACCGCTCGGCCGTTTGTGAGCCTTTATGAAATGGAAGGCGATAACTTTATTTAAAATGATTGTCAGAAATACCAAGATGTTTCGAAAAGTTGGATGCTTTTTAATATACTTGCAGAATGCCTAAAGAAAATGAGCAAGAATGAAGCAGAATGCCTGTAGAAAAAAGAGAAGAAAAAAAAAAATTGCGTAAAATTTAGTATTTGTATTTTTTTTTTAATTTGAAACTTTTTAATCTTATGATATTTGATTCTTGCGATTTCAAAAATAAAATATTTGACTAAAATATGAATAACGTTTTAAGAAACCAAATGTAGGATAAAATTGTGTAAAACAATGGGCACGATGATAAAACTGTTTAAAGCAGTGTATGCAAGTCATCCTAAGTTAAAATGTCGGTTATACATTTCTCTTATTTATATATATCTTTTCGGAACGGAACATTGAAAAGCGTGTTAACTGTGCATTACTGTATTTTCTCTTTTAATATATGCAGTTTTCAAACGCATCGTAGTCTGGGTTACAAAGTATTCTTCCGAAAGAAACGCAATTCAAATAAATAAACTCAAATTCTGGAAAATTTATATTAATAAATATACTTAAAATGCTCAGTTCGAATGAATAAATAGAAAATTTTAAAATATTTATCTGAAGAAACAATGCAACACTAACAATTAAAATAAAAGTCTAAAAATTTAAAAATTACCTAAAATAGTAACTATGACTAGAAATATAATATAAAGAAAACTATTTGAAAAAAAAAATAAATAAACGATGCACTTTTGATTTAAACTACGCAGTTCGAATGAGTAAATAGAAATTTTTAAAGCAGTTATTCGAACGAAACCATAAAACTTAAACAATTAAAATGAAATTCGAAAAAGAAAACAATTGCTTAAAATTAATAACATTTATTTTTAAAAATGTAATATAAAGAACATTATTTGAACGAAGGAACGATTGGGTCTTTTTTTCCGCTCACGCACTATCTAAAAATGGAAATGAAAATAGGTTGCCACAGATTAAGAAGTTCGCCAATTGAACTAATTTTGGCGCAAACTGAATAAAAATCGTCAACATAAGTTGTTAAATTTCTCCGTAAATTTCGCACCAAATTTTACAAAATTTATTTTTTTAGGCATAATGAGTCGTAGAATCGAAATATGGAAAAAAATTGGTATGTTATTTCAGAAAAAGTCCGATTTCGTGTCAAAATAACTATGTTAGAGTAGAGCTATATATAAATCTAATATATTTCCTAAGTCGCGCTTTCGAGACATGAAGAACGCAATTTGAATTTTGTCAATCGGCCCAGTAGAACGGCAGATATAAAACTGTCCCCCCCTTTTTTTAACAGTGTTAATAATACACTGGGTCAGAGTCTAAGTTAAGTGGTGGGACTAATTTAAGAGCCACACATGATTTAGAATAAAAAATAAAATAAGTGGGAAGGAGGGAAAATAACAGAGAGCACTAGAAGAATGTATAATAATTGCATTGACCATAAAAAAATTAAAGGCAAATGCATAACTATTGCATGAAATTTAAAAAGTTGCTTTCGAACTGCCAACATGCTGGTCACCAGTCTTGTTATCTATCGATTGAGCTAGGATCGTCAAGTACAAAGTGACAAAAAAAAATTAAATTAATCTAACAAGGGAACATTCCCTACTCATCATCACCGATTTTGCTCAAATTTATAGGACATGCAGGGCTTTGCTAGAAATGAAAGTACTCCAAAGCGTTTAGAAAATAAAAATGTTGACGCAGCTTTCCTTGCACCGTATAAGCCATTTATGTTAGCATGTTTGCCAAGCAGCGATTACCGTATCGGTAATAGCTCTGACTAGTAATTCGATGATCGTGGGTTTAACTCTCCGTGTGGAGACATTTTCTATCTTTTTCTCAATTTTTACATTATTCATTTTCCATTTAAGCAAAGAGATGAATGATTTATTTATTTATATGTAAAAGGCATATAGGACGTCATTTTTTTAATGAGCACATAATTTTAGAAAGTTTGGAGTGTGCTAGATGCAGAAATAATTATTGTTTCCCCTGTTCCTACGATAATTATCATCCCGATATATGTAAATCATAGAATATCAACGAATAAAATTTTGAATTTTCATGTACAAAGTCTTTTCTTATTTGCTTTACAATCCCTTGTTGAAAAGTCAGAAATCCCAATTTTTTACCTTTTCTATTCCTTTTGCGTATAAATAAATAAATAAAATAAATTATTCACCTCTCTGCTTATTTGGAAAAAGAATAATACAAAAATTGAGAAAAAGAAAAAAAAAAAAAAAAAAGTCTCTACACGGAGAGTTGAACCCATGATCATCGAATTACTAGTCCGAGCTCTTACCGCTATGCCAACCGCTGCTTGGCAAACATGCTAACGTAAATGGCTTATACGGTGCGCGAGCCACATCAATATTTCTATTTTCTAAATGCTTGGCCATCTGGAGTTTTCACTTTGGGTACTTTCATTTCTAGCCAAGCCCTGTGTGTACTATAAATGTGAGCGAAATCGGTGATGACAAGTAGGGAAATGCCCCCTCGTAAGTCAAGAAACATTGCTCTGGTTTTTTCCAGTTAATACTATCATAATAATCATAGTTAATTTGGGGTATTGATTCATTATTGATTTTTTTCAGTATTGTTAAAGAACATTTTTGCACTTTTCGTCACAAATTTGACTTTATTTTTGTTACTGTATTCATCATGAGTAGCACTGTTTCTGATAAACCATTCTACTGCCTATTATTTGCTTAAGTGTAGTATTTTACAGTACTTGAAGTTTATGTATATTCGTTTTGCATGCGTAAGCAAATGCATGCGTACTCGTTTTGTATACGTATAAACTGGACAAGCATAACTAATAATGGGATATAACATGTCCTCATCCATAAGTAATTTATTATCTGTAGATAAAACTGAGTTTCGGGAAATTAAGGAAGGAATGGTTTAGCTTTAGAAGCCCGGAATTCGGAAGTAATATGTGTATTGTGGAGTTTCTATGTGAATATTTGGTCTGAAATAACTCCAAGGTATTTGACTTGACTAGGCTGTGGAATGACTGCGTTGTACATAGTAATATTTTGATCCTGATCCAGGTTTCTTTTTCTTGTAAGTAGAATAGCTTTTACTTCTTATCCACATTAATAGCAAATTTCTATTTGTGAAGCCAGAACTCCTACACATGCATATGTTGTTGTAATGCTTGAACGTCTGACCTCAAAGATGCATTTTAAGTCATGATCATTGCGTCATCAGCTTAATTGGATAGTGCTGTATTTATTCTGTGTGGAATGTTGCTCGCATATATTAGAAATTTATTTGATCCAAGTAAACATCCTTGGGATACGCCAGCAAAGATTTGCCGGTTGAGTAGAGTAATAATTGTTATAAAGAACGTCAAAATATCTATCCTTAGATAAGCAGCTGAACAATAAAGTCAATGCGTAAGATAATAAGCAAAAAAATAATTGTGCGGACCAAGCATGTGTTCGTGGAAGAGAATAATGTCAGGGCTATATTCGTGTACGAATTCCTTAAGTTTTTTTATTTTTATGGAAGAAACCATTAGCGTTCCAAGTAACATTTGTTAGAGAATTGTAACTGTTACTCACTGACATTATCATTAAATTCAGTAAATATTTCTAAAAAAATATGCATCTGATAAGTAAGATTAACACATGTCCTGAGTTTGATTATGATAATTTTTCAAATATGTTATTCATGGCAATCAGTTCGTTTTTACCAAATATTTGATTAATTTCAATTATATAATTAAAAAATTCGAAGTTAGAAATCTGACTGAACCTTGATTATTGGTTTTAGTGTTAAATTTATTTCTAGTAGACGTGCTAGCAGTCATGATATTTTGATGTAATGGCTGTGCAAAGGTGACTAATACAGGAGTGCCAGTAGTTTGGCTGTTTTCAGCATTAGTATTAGCATTTTGATATTTTAGTATTTGAGAGTAACCAATACTATGGTTTGTATTATATAATTCTCGCGCTACTCAGCTAGAGGGCACTGTGTACGTTCTAGTGGTCAGTGGCAGGCAGAATAATAAAGGTGTAAGACGTAGAAGGCAGAGATGCGTAATGTTCTCAACTATTCGATTATTGTTATAGCTTTCTTGTTGATAAATTTTGTTGTTATTTTCGAAAGACTATTCTGTGCGACATTAGACATACTAAACCATTAGATGCAAAACTGGTGCACAGTATCTGGGAGGGAATATCGGAAGTAATTGACCGTTGTTTGATTATAATTGTGAGAAGTTTGGATACTTCACTTGGCCGTTCGATAAGCTGCACATTTCTGTATCCCTGACTATGGAGGTATGGTCATTTTGAACTTACAAACTCGGAGTTAATATGACTAAGCTTTCGAAAATAATTGAAAAGAGAAGTAGCGTTCGTGATAGTGTTACTAAACTAGTTAAAAGAGTTTAAAAGCAGAATGAAGATGCCGAAGACTTAAATTCATTATGAGAGTGATTGGAACTATTAGAAACGAAACACCAGATTTTGAAAACTGTGGTTTAGAGGTAGACTATTCAAAAGAATTTAAAAGTAAATTAAAAGGTTCCAAAGAACACGATGACAAAATATTGTCTGCTAATATGGAACTAAATAGCAAAATTAATGCCTTAAAACCAGAAAATGTTCAGCGGAATCCTTCAGTTCTAGTATTTCGGAAACCAACGTAAAATTACTAAAGTTGGAAATCTCGCGATTCTCTGGTGATTCTAGCAAATTTATGAAATTCTTAAATTGTTTTGATAATGCAATAGGTTCAAATAATTCGCTTATAAAAAATGAAAAGTTTTAGTATTTAAAACCCCTATTTCTGGTCTGCATTTAATGATGTTGCTGGTTTGGAATAAAATGAGAAAAACTATCAATTAAAATGTCAGATTGTGGGGAAACGTATCAATGAAGATAAAAATTCAGGCTTATTATATGCCTCACAAGGCAGTTATTAGGAATGACAAAGAAACAACTCGAGTTAGAATTGTTTATGACTGTAACAGTAAAGCAAATGAAAACTATAATTCTTTAAATGGGTCTAGAGAGAGTTAATCTGCATGCAAATTTATTGGACATAATTCTTTAATTTCGGAAAAATCAGGTTGCATTTTGTAGAGATTTAAAGAAAGCTTTTCTTATTATAGAAATTGCGGAGGATGATAGAAAAAAGGTAGATAAATTTTTGTGGTTTCCAAAATCGGTGGGGGATTCAAACCAGACTCTTCATTTAAATCGTCTCCTATTTGGTTGAACGACTTCGCATTTTCCTTGGCTTGAGTTTTTGAAATTTCACATTACGAAATTTAAAGAATATCATCCGAAATGTTATGATTACGCTGAATACTTTTCTTTATATTAATGATCTGTGTTACGCAACCAATACCGTTCAAAATGCTTATCAGTTGACTTATGCTTATCAGTTGACGGCAATAGAGATATTGAAAGAAGCGTAATTTCATTTGAGGAAGTTAAAAACTAATTGTGCAGAACTGTATAAACTTTGGGATAAAAACTGATAAAGGGATAAGTTTCTTGATAGTGAAACGGGATCCGATTAAGGATAAAATTAAAATAGATATACAGATGTTAGGGATTCTATTGATTACAAAGCGACACGTTCTGAGACTTATTTCGTATGATCCTTGTGGAATGATTACTTCCTTTGTAATCACAGTGAAAATTCTCTTTCAAGATATGCGAAAGCGCAGTCTAAAATGGGACGAAGATTTGCCAAGTGACTTACAAAATAAATGAAAAATTGAAGAACTTGAATCAGTATCTATTGAAGGAAGACATTTTGAAACTGCAGAAATAAGTAACGTTTCTCTTCATGTGTTTTGTGACACCAGTCCTAAAACATATGGGATTGTTGCTTTCCTAAGGTACGTGAATTACGGTGGGTAAATTAAAGTGAGCTCTATCATGTCAAAAAGTAAGGTTGCTCCTTTAAAAACTTCCAAGATTAGAATTAATGGCAACTGTCCTGGCTGCGCTCTTAGTAAATTATTTACAAGGTCTCTTTCCTGATTTCGAGAAGCAAATTTTCGTATGAAGCGACACTCAAATCGACCTTCATGGTTAAAGGATCATCTAAACAATGGAAACCATTTGTCGCCAACATAGTGACTCAGGTGCATTTACTAAGCCCAGAGTGTTGAAATCATTGCAGTGGCTCCGACAATCCTGCAAACTGTACTACAAGAGGAGAATTGTCTAGCAGGCGAATTGCCACTTTTAGCAGGTGGAGGATCCTGACATGTTCTTCGTAGTGGTCAGACAGAGAAGCGGTTTAGATAACCAGCTCACTCATAGCCTACCCAAGATTTGTTACATAGTCTTGATGACATTTGTGATGAAGATATTTTAGTGTAAGTGCTACGTAATTCGTTACGTTTCAAACAATGGCTAGCTCAGAAAGGATTCATAAGTCATCTACCCGATGAATTAACAGCTATCTTATCATAAATAGAGCACTTCAAATCTTTTAAACTTAAGGAAAAAGGTTTATTTATACTTAAGTACAAGTTAAAAGAATAGGAAATATCTATCTAACTACATCGTGCAAACATCGTCCTTAGCTTTGAACCGAAACTCATCGTTTTTCCCTGGCGTCCCATGACGTCAGTCTCTATCAGGCCTTTGATTCGTTGGCGTAGTGATGCCATTCCCAACATCCTCCACCCTTTGAGTTGCTGGATAGTTACTCAAAACATTCAAGTCTATCAAGTTCAATCTTAGTGGCATCTTAACAGTTCCACCAGGTCGTGTGCTTATAGTCTTATGTCGTGTGCTTATTAACTGTCACATAGATTATAAGCATCAGTGGGGTCCGGAGATCGGGTGGATCTGAAAAGAAAGGGGGGGAACAGAAAAAGTGAAAAAAAAATCAATGTCCATCTGGCGAATGTTAACTTTGTGCACCACCAGTTCATCTGATCAGCAGAGTTGGCAGAATAATGGTGCCTTCATGGCGTGTTTTTCGTACTTCAGAGGGATGAACTTTCGTTGTCTCATAACGACCGAAGAATTTGGGACGAAATTTAAGTCCAAAATTCAGTCGAAGTCCAAGTTGGATTGGCATTTGATCTTCAAGTTTGTATTTGCAGACAGGTTTTCGACGTTTCCTATACTGTCGTATATTTGCTTGCTGTAAACGGAGGAGGTTCCATTGAGCTTCAATGCATAATGCAGCCTTTTCATCATTTTACTGTGGCAGTAATTTCATTTTCTTTGAAGTCCGTTTAAATTTTCTTCGTTTATACTTCCAGGCTCTTTTCTGGCGTTTCTTTGGGCGTGAAGCAGCTAAAGAATATGAAACAGTAATTTTTCTTCCATATATTTCAGCATTCTTTGTTGTCTCAAAAGCTTCAACTGCATCTTCTTCCTGTATGTAACTGATAATAGCATTTGGATGTGCAGGTGATAAATTCAGAGTTATTTGAGATGCTTTTGGAAAAAGTTTGGCAATTTGAGAAATCGTAGTGTCAGCTGAAATGTCAGAGATAAGTATTTTCCTTGAATTATGTTTCTGTTCTTTGGGAGTTTCTGCACTTTTTGGAGGTGTTTTCTCGTTTCCTTGATCAGCATATCCTTGTTCAAATTGATTCAGTTGATTTTGCACAGTTTCTTCATTATTCTTCACGATTGGATCATCATCATCATTAGCTTCATTGACTGTCATCACCATCATCGTCGTCGTTGTCATCATCATTAACATCAACATCATCTTCATGAGGTGAAAAATGCCCCGTGTCAATATTATCAGGTACCTTTTCAATTATATTCAATTTTTCCCATTCCTGGAAAATCATAGTATATTTTCCTAAAAAAGCTTTAACTTGAGCTTGCTGGCCCATCCTTTTATGCCGCTTCCAAGTTAAATCTTTGTCGGCAAATCGGCCATATCAAATTTAAAAGGTAAACAAAGTTCATATCTACCCGTCCAAAAGAATTTTCACATTAAACTTTTTCAAAAACTCTAGAATTCTAAATTCCTTTTTATTATTTTCTATGGGATCTGAAATACCTATGGATTCTAAAGACCATAAATCTTTTATCGAATAATTGCTAACATACAACGAAATTACATTCAAAACAGTATCATCATTGCTATCCCCAAATGACTCATGCTTCCTAGTTAATACATGTCCTAAACAAGTCTCAATCAAAAATAATTTCAACTGCAACAGAACAGATTTATGAGTAAATTAAGCGTCGGCAATATTCGCTCCCAAACGCAGACCGATCTCACGATCTGAGGAACCCAAATCAAACAAACTAACGCCTCTATCTTTCAGTTCATTATTAATTTTACTATCATTCACTTTTGGCACTGTGCCACAAATTTTGCTCTCTGATAGTGCTTCGGTTTGAAAGGAAAAAGATTCACCTAATGCCGAAGGGTCCGTGACATTTAGCCGACGGGACACTTAACCGACACCAGTTACATTAGTCGACAGGACATTTAGCCGACACGGACACTTAGCCGACATGGACACTTAACCTACAGGACATTTAGCCGACACGGACAGTTAGCCGACAGGACATTTAGCCGACAAGGACACTTTGCCGACAGGACATTTAGCCGACACGGGCAGTTAGCCGACAAAATATTTGGCCGACACAGAAAGTTAGCCGTCAGGACATTTAGCTACGGGATACTTATGTGTCAAGACATTTAGTCAACAGGTTACTAAGCCGACAGTGACGTTTAACAGACACGTACCCAAAAATGATTTAAACTATTAATTACAAAATTTCTCGACTACTCAATAAGTTCAATATTCAAGTCATTTTTTTCACTTATCAGTAAAATTCATTTTTCGATTCTTAAAGATTTCATATGTGCTATTAATTATTCAGTTAATTTAGCATTGTTTGATGTGTATCGTGCTGTTTGGTGTACATTGGCCAAAGTGAAAAAGCGCTGAAATTTCTCGAAAATGAATAAAACAAAACCTTAAAGAATATTTTACTACTAAATTAAACATTATGCACTAGTTTAGGGCTATAAACATTAACCTAAGTAAGTATTTTAAGCAAGAGGCGTGGTTAATAAAATGTTACAGAATTTTTATCTCAAGAATGGTGGCATGAACTGCAAATTATAGAGGTCACAAATAATTTATACCTTTGCTTGTCTTAAAAATTCACTTTTTTAATTGTTTTTAATAATAAAATGAAATATATTTGCTAAACTAACCCTCACCACCATATGTTTCCATAAAAAGTATAATTCAAGAATAACAATAATTTTTATTGCATTATTCAGATTTCTCATGACAGGGAAAGGAAATTTCCTTAAGGTCAGTTTACACCTGTCAAAGCGGCTCGGAGCGAGTCGCTCGTTACGATTACTTTGACAGTGTAAACGCTCACTTCGACGGAGTAGAAACGTAGGGGAGATGAGTCAGCGCTTCCGTTTCTACTTTGAACCTGTTGAAAAATCTATCCGGGCATTTAGTCCGAGCAGCGTTCGCAGGGACGTCGTGTCAGTGAGTTCTATAATGCCGAGATGTAAAGCGATAGCCAAACCATGGCACTTTTTAATGCATACGCATCTTATGAAGTGTTTTAGGGAACACTTCACTGCTTCATTAAGATGTTGCATACTTCTATAATTATGTGAGCTTATATTCGTTTTTCTACAAGCATCCTACATGATGATGCAATAAATATATGATATTATAAACTATAAAAATAAAAATGGAATTATGAAAAAAATAAATAGATCTGTTTTATTGTGGATATTTAAATTTCTTGCTTTGTATAAAAGCATTCTGGGCTATAATTCGTTACAATTCAGCTTGGATGTGTGAGTGTACTGAAGGTGTATTAAAGCTTATACAAATTATGCTAGATGAATTCTAATCTTCTTAAACTATCCGTTTTAGCATTTTAAAAGTAAAATATAATCACTATATTTAACCATTATTAATTTTGCTGATATCACTTTGTGTGTTGTCCAGAAACACAATTTAAGTAGGATTCAAAAGTAATAATTTGAGATAAATATCTTCCTGTTGGAACTATGTCATAATATACATATTCTTTTACCTGTGGTAATATATGTAATGCTCCTAAGTTTTTTGCTACTTATTTATTTAAGATTTTCTGAATAATTAGGTAGATATTATACATTTTACTTCTGCCGTTGCTTTGAATAAATATTTTATGTGTTAATTTTGCATTCTTCTGTAGAAATAACACAGTTCCAGTCAGAACTCTGCATAATTAATTACATGCACAGAGAGCTATTGATTCTGTGGATTCTGGATGAATAAATATATTCTCTCTATTAATAAATAATAAAACACATTATTACTTTTACATTATTTTGTAAATGATTAATTAGATGTAAATAAACAGTTGTATATAGTAGAAAAACTTCGTTAATTTGAATTTCAGTAACCACAGTTGACTAAATAACTTCTCTCAAACTGAGTTTCGTTTAAATTCTTCTATCTGATATGCAATAACGTTTTTGTAACTTTGGACATTCTCGTCCGAAATTCATTTAATACTTCATTTGATACTCCTAATTCATCCCGGCAAGCTACCCAGTCACGTACCCATTTCCTTTTCTTCTTCTTTTTTTTCCCCCTCGCAAGAGCAGAAATTAATTCGTTTGAAACTGCTTCCCAGACTTCAAGCACTGCAGCCAAAGAACATCTATGTATGTTCAATGCATATTCTTTCCTGCAGCTGCCATGTCGGTATCCATTTCGTAAACAAACGGAGGCGAGTTGTCAGTCCACTCTGATTGGTGTAAACAATCTATCAGAGTACAAGTCCGTTCACTCGGTTCGAAACGCACGGACGAGCGACTCGCTACGAGCGGCTCTGACAGATGTAAACAGGCCAAACGATTTTGTAAGGGAAAGAATGTAACATGATGTGATGTGTAAAATAGTAATGAAACGTAAAGGTATTAAAAATTTGAAACCATTTGGAAAAGCGAAATTGGGAAATTAATATCATTAAGTAAACAAGAAAAATTATTAATGAAGTGAAAGTGTTCAAAAGAATCCAGTTGATTAAATGAAGAAGCTTTATGGATAATTTTTGAAGATCTCGCATTAAAATATAATTAAGTGACCGCCGTACTTAGCTAAAAAAATTGTTTTTTCCTTTCGAAATTTCATTCATATTCCCTGACGAGAAATTTCAGCGCTTTATAAAGGAATGCCTTCGTGGAGGACTTTTTAAGGGAAACTGCCTCGTATACACGTTACACATGGGAAAAACCACGAGAACACCCATGCAGCCAGCCCATTCACGGGATTCGAACTTCGGACCGAACTACCAGTGGTCAGCGACGTTACCGCTCGGCCGCTGTTGGGCCCGTAAGAAAGCGTAGGGACGATCTGGCTTACTTTAACACGGAAACCGCTGGCGTTTGAATCACATAACTGTTTTTAATTATTAAATGTGATATGTTGTATAAGTGATGAGATTATGAAAGTCCCAGTTTTTGCAAACATGATTTAACATATCTCATAAAAGCACTTTTTACTGCATTTTGCGCATTTTTTTCAAGCGTAATTCTTGTATAAATTTCTTTACTTTAATAAAATGGTAAAAATTCTAAACGCTCAACTTATGAACTTACTTTTGTGTACAAATAAAGTAAAATTAAATAATACTGATAGCATATGATGCTTTGAAACAAATAAGGTAAAATTAAACAAAATCTGATTCTTTGATTTTTTTGAGCATTTTCAGGCAGTAGTTTTTAAAATTATTATAACATAACAAGAGTACCATTTATTTGATTATATGATCATTAATTATTAACATTGCAAGATTATTATTTATTTTAGTAAGTCATAAAATTCGGAGCATAAACTTTTTTGAGTGTAATGAGAGGGAAAACAGGATAAACTTTGGAAGCACTCAGCAATATAATTTTATATTACTCCCAAAGGAGCGTTTTTGTAATGGTTTGCGTGTTACCTTTATTTATTAAACATCATGTTCTTCGCAAGTAAACCACATAAAATTTAATTCAAGAACAATATCACAAAATATTTGAAAATGACATATCTTTAGAATTTCCGCGCTGGAGATTGTTATTTTCTGTACAGGGTTGCCATTGCTTGCTTTGCACTCGTTGAGTTTCTTAATCAAAACTTCGTTAAAGTTACAAAATATCAAATGGATTAAAACAAATTCGAAATTAGGCCGTCCAGGTGCCCATGTTCGCGTGAAGGATTACGTTATTCAAAATTTTATGATTCTAAATTCTGTTATTTTTTTCACAGTGCGGGAGAAACATACATGCATTCATGCAGATTCTTCATTATTTAATTTCTTTAAATTTAATACAGGGCGATAATATTTGGTGGCAACAGTTTGCAAAGTGAAACGGACATTTATTGTGAAACAAAGCGAAATGCCGTTTCGAAACTAATAGCCTTTCTGAGCTGCCACCCCTTTGGGTTAATAAAATAAATTAGCAATAAATAAGAAAACTTATGCAGAACTAGACATAAATTAAAAAAATAATCACTATAAAATACTAGCACGATTAATTATTACAGTTAAATACAATTTTTAACATTAGAATAAATGCATAAAAATTATTAAAGTGTTAATCACTATGATATATTATGAAATATTATTGAAATAAAACTTATTTGTAGAATATTATGCTATAATATTCAGATATACTTTAAAAAAAAAGCAGTACAAATAAGAATTTTAAGCAAAAACTTTCAAAGATCCATTTTTTTCGATTTTAGTATTTTTTACTTATTTACATAAAAATGCATAAAAAAGCATAAAAATAAAAAGTATAAAAATTGTAAGAGAAAATTGTTTGTTTGAATTTTCTATTAGTTCAGATTTAAAATATTATTTTTTACAAGAAGGAGATACAAATTTCCTTACAGCATAGGAAAAGCTAAAAAATATCCAGACCTGAAAGCATGTAACAGCTTTATAATTATTTAGAACATTAATTACGCTTGATAAACATGCTAAATTTTTAAAAATCAATGTCAGTTTCAAAAATAAAAATATCTAAAAATACTAATTTGTGAAATGAGGTGGTATCACCAGCTTTTTCTTGAAAATTATACGCGCTGCAATAGCCAACTATAGTTAAGTTTCTGCTAGTCGTCCCTACTCCTCCGGATGTGGTCAAGGTGATAGCCGGCAATACGCCAAGGCAAGGGAGAAAACCCATTTGGGTTGGTCTATTTCTTATAAGGTCCATGGATACATATCAAACAATGCTAAATTAACACAGTAATTAAAAGTATATATGAGATCTTTAAGAATCGAAAAATGAATTTTATTGATAGTGAAAAAATAACTTAAATATTGAACTTACGAAGAAGTCGAGAAATTTGTAATTGATAGTAAGTTTGAGCAATTATTGGGTACGTGCCAGCTAAACGTTACTGTCGGCTTTGTGTCCTGTCGAATAAATGTGTTGATAGTTAAGTGTCCCGTAGTTAAATGTCTTGACGGCTAACTCTCTGTGTCAGCAAAATGTCCTGTCGGCTAAATGTCCTGTCGGCTAAGTGTACTTTTCGGCTAAGTGTCCTGTCGGCTAACTGTCCGTGTCGGCTAAATGACCTGTCGGTTAAGTGTCCGTGTCGGCTAAATGTCTTGTCGGCTAAGTGTCCGTGTCGGTTAAATGTTCTGTCGGCTAAATGTCCTGTCGGCTAAATGTCCTTGTCGGCTAAATGTCCCTGTCGGCTAAATGTCTTGTCGGCTAACTGGTGTCGGCTAAGTGTCCGCGACCGAATGCCGAAATGGACGAATCATAAACATCGTGAATCTGCGCTTGCGTTTCTCTTCCCCCTGAATAGCGAATGCTTCAATTTAATTTGTCTTAATGGTTTTAAATGTAAATTCTCTACAAATGTTTTACTGACATACGAATCTGAGATGCTGTGTCCAGTATTGTGCGTAATTTAAGCTCAATGTTCTTCTTAAATTTAATTTTAACTATTAGAGTCATTAAATATTTTCTATTCTACAGGTATTAGTTAATGTACTGGTTTCAGTTACGTCACTGCTTTCACTTGCTTTCCACTTGCGCTTTTTTCTTGGAGATTGGACACCTTAAAGAATGGTGTTTTTTTATTACAGTACATGTAAGAGTCCCAATCTGTTTACAGTGGACATCGAGCATTTTAATGATTCTGCAACTGTCTTTTGACTAGGGGGATTTTCTTTTAACATTAAACAACGTACCTTTGCAATAGTCGAAGATGTCCGTTTTTTCCTTGGATACTTGTTTGGAATTTTTGTCCCACTTGAGGCTCTAATTTGACGTTTTTTTTCCCCTTGATGATATTACCTATCGACGCTTAAGATATCACAAAACCATGACTCTCACATCATTTTTGGATAACGGAGTAAGCATATTTCTCTTCGGAAAGAGCGTAAATGTAGCCTTCGAACCACTGCTTTGTTAAATTCGCCATTTTGAATAAAAACAAAACTTTCAAGCCACAGACGATAATTTTGATTTTTAAAAACATAGTACAATTGCAATTACTTCTTTTGCAGGAAACGATTTTTTATTACCGCTTACCAAAATCGTCTAAAAAATGTGCTAACAGTCTCTGTAAAACTTACTTGATTGTGCTAATGCTGCATTTTTGCAAGACTTAAAAAAATTACATCTTTATTTTAATGTAACACAATGAAATTAAATAGAATTATTTAGATACAGAATAATACATAAAACATTTCATGTTGATTTCTCAATTATTTTTTACTTTTGAGAGTTACTGGGTCAGCTGAAATTTTATGAGCTATCCCACACCATTTTAATACGTAAATTCTCTGAATAATCACTCCATTTTATATATTTCAATTGTTAAAATATTTTTCTTTATTGAATTTTGACATGAAATAATAAAAAACCCTAAATACATGAAATAATAAAAAACCCTAAATACATGAAATAATAAAAAACCTAAATACATGAAATAATAAAAAACCTAAATATCACAAAACATTTTCAAATACACAAAGAGCCAAGAAATTTTACAATACAGTAATGTTTATCAATTATTACTTTATTCAAAAGGATATTAGAAGATCAAAAAGTTATTCGGTATCTTGATAGCAAGTTGAGTAGAATTTATAGTTGTATTTGTTTTAGAAATTTAAATTAAAATTAATCACAATAAATATTGTACATTACTTATCGCCTCTACAGTAAATTACATATTAAATTACATCAGCTGCCCCAAAATAATAAGCGAAACAAATGAACTACTTCTACGAAAGAAGAACGAACAAGTTACCATAACATTAAGAAGCACTTTCTGGTATACCAGTTTTCCACTAAAATTGCGTTTGGCGAAAGGGAAATGATGCCAAAAGTTCCTGGCGCAACGGTCCTCTCTGATTGGTTGAATTTCTTCAAGGACCAAGGAAGGGTTCTATTACGGGGCTCTTAGGCATGTAGCCTTTATCCCCACCTCGTCAAAGAATTGTCTTTAACGCCAAAAAGAGGGTTCTGCAAGGAGGTAAATTTAGTGCCAAAATGTAAATTTAACAAAAAGAGTAACTGCCTTCCACAGTGAAAAAAGGTAAAATCACTGAAGGACTTAATTTAGTAATTTTGGTGTCGAATAAGGGCCAGAATCAATTTGGAGGGATTACATCATGAATTTTGAAAAGCATCTGTTTCCTTTATCAATGGTCATGTGGTGTTAGCAACATGAGAGCGGAAACACTCGCGAAAAGCTTCATGTCGCAAGTGCTTCGGGTCTGGGGAGGAAAAAAAGCGGGAATTCGTTAGGCGAGTTTGAATTAAAGAGACACGGCCAGGAATGCCTCTGAGGAGAAACTTTTATATATATATATAATAAGATCGCATTAACTTTAAGTGCTATGATAACTAATGAAAAAGCATTAAGTTCTCTTGCAGAGATTAAATTTAAATTAAGTAATCCTTGCACTAGAGCCCTTTTAAGAAGGGATCAAAGATGTGCTTAGAGCCTGATAACAACCGCTTACGGTTAAAAGAAGTAAGATTGCCCGATTACGGGACAAAGCGAGAGTGACCCTGAGGGAAGCTGAAAGATTAGCCAATTCACTCAGGCGGGGGGAGAAGCGAACGAACGTATTGAAACCTTCGAGGCGCCTGGTCTCCATAGCAAAGCCTCTTGGGAAAAGGAAGCGCATTATATGCGTTCTCCAGAATAGCTCTGGGTCTCTTTTTGCCGATGCAATTCCCGGATGATAATCAAGGAGGCTGTGGAGTACGGGGTTTCCGATCGAAGGAATCTTTTGAAAAATATTAGCCGAAAGTCGTTGTATAAAGCGATTTAAGGGGAGAATTTTGGCTGCATTATGAATGTTCTCGTTCGTAACAAACCAAGGAGCTTTATAAATTTGCCGTAGCATAATGTTCTGAAAAATTTGGATGTGTTTCTTGTTAGTAATTGCTGCTGCGCCCCAAACCGGGCTAGCATATGTCAGAATTGGCCTTATCATTGATTTATAGAGCAAAATCCTGTTTTTCGTGGACAGGTCACTATTTCTAGCGAAGAAAGGCAGTAATTCGGGTTTGTCAACCTTCGCACAGGAAATTGTTTTTTAAATGTGAGGTTGCCAAGTTAATTTTGAATCAAGTATCACTCCTAGATACTTATAGGTAGGAACCCAGGGAATTGGTTCTCCGAAGAACTGCAAGTTAAGTAAATTTGGGAAATTACTTCGGATAAATAAAGTGGCAGCACATTTAGCGACACTTAGTTTTGATCTTTCACAATTCGAGCCAGAGCTCTAGGCTTGAAAGATAATTCTGCAGTGCAGAAATTACCGTGGAGGTGTTGAAATGTTGGTTCATGTATCGTCCGCATATAAAGCTAAATCGACATTAGGTGACTTAGGTATGTCATTTACGTAGATGTTGAACATTTGAGGTCCGAACAAACTTCCTTGTGGGACCCCAGCACAGATCGGGCGGGGAGTTGAGTATTCATGGCGAACTCGCACCTGAAAGGATCTACTCGTCAGGTACGAGTTGATAGTTTTAATGAGTTGTGCCGAAAAATCAAGTCGCATGAACTTGTAAATAAGCCCGTCATGCCAAGTCCTGTCAAAGGCCTTGGCAATGTCAAGATAGACAATTCCAGTTTTCTCTCGCTTACGAAAGCCCTCGTGAATGAATTCCACTACACGGAGTAACTGGTGTACCGTGGAGTTCAGGCCGGAAGCCAAATTGTTCCGGGAATTTTTTCAGTTCCCGGCGGGTTTTAGACGCCCGTCTTCTGGAACGAATTCTTACCGGTTTAGCCCAGAATGTTCTCGAACACAAGCTGAAAGCTATATAAACCCTGCTGGTCCGCAGTCAGTTAGTGTGTGCCTCGTCTAGCGAGCTGATAGTCAGTCATTGACGGAGTGTCTCGAAGTCTGTCGTCGAGTGCATCGAGAGAGTCTTTTAGTGTATCGCGAATTAGTAAATCGTCGAGTTTTGTCTTAGACTGGTCGAGAGCTATACACTTGTGTATCGTCGAGTGCATCTCGAGTTGTAGCGTGGAGAGTCTCGAGAGTACGTGGAGTTCCGAGAACGACCAAGCAGAGTCGGAAGCTGTACTCTGGTGCTTTGCAGTGAAGCTGTCTCCACCGTTATTGCCTGACAGTGTGAAGGCTGTGTCGCTGAACGTGTTTATAACAGTTTGTCGACTGGAGCTATCTTATTTAAATATTGGTAAATAAAGTGTGTTTCGATACTTCATCAAGTGTCGTCGTTATTCACTCCAAATCTACGAACCCCGTACAAACGTGAAGGAAGAAAAAAAAAACGTAACAATATAGTTTTCTTAGCTTCTAATGTCATATTTCTAGCAGAAAAGCATTCTTTAGTTGGGTGCCGTTTTTCACAAAAGAGACAGCTAAAATTGCATTTACCTGGGCTCTTAGAATTTGATGTACTTACTAACGCAGCTGCGGTGGCGGATTCTATCTTTTTATTTAGTGTATCCTTTTTCTTAGAAATATAATTGGAACCAAACTCAGTGCGGGCTAACACGACAATTTCTTCTCCTTTCACTTCTTGTTTCAGAAAATTCATCAAATTTTCAAGGCATGGATCATGAGGTTGAGGTGCTTCTTTTAAATTTCCGTTTCTCGAAGGAATTAATATTTCTTCGGGCAGGCAGAATTCAACTAAAGACGTCAAGAAAACACCATACTTTTCTTGCGTTCTTTCAAGATTTTCTAAAGCTCTAATCTTCGTTTCTAAATCATCGTAAAGAGTAGGAAGATTTGTCACCCTACGTCCACTGCTTGCACTACGCATAACCATGCTTAGAAGATCTCTTACGTATATCTGTATAAGTAAGTCTTCTCTTCCAAACCTCTCCCGAAGCTGGACGATTGCTTTCGGATAATTCGACGCCGCTGCCGGAAAGCCCTCTACTATTCGTGCGCATAATTCACAAATACACATCAGCGTAGCCAGACGGAGGGTTTTCGAAAATGGACCAATCAGCTTCTATTGCTCTTGTGAACTTTGAAACTGGGCATATGAGCGTATGTTGTTTACGTTTTAATTTGCATTTGTTTTTCAGTTATAAATGTAGGGCGTAATAGAAGAAATTCTCGCAGTGCTTTCGCTTTATGAGTTTATTTAATCGCTGATATTTCATTCTCGCTATTCTTATCACTCATTGATATTCGCGGTATATTATCGCTCTTTACATCGAGAAAATGACTCAAGATACAACTAGCGTCGAATATTATGCATTTACTAACACCTGTGGATTAAGAGAATTCAAGCGTATACGTATAATTTTCTATTGAGCTGAGAAGGACTGGAAGTGTTGCAATGAATCTAGTACTTTTTTATTTCACTGCTTGCATTCTTTTGATTTCGAAAGTGTGTAAGATTCAAAATATATGATCTGTGCGACCTGATTATATCTATCGTAACATTGAAAATTATGTGTAAATAAATTAAATATATTCTTTGTAAATAAGATAAGTTCAATCTGTTTGAGGAGTATTTCTTGTGTAGACGATGCATTTAAAAGTGAACAGTTATTAAAATTGAAATTTAACATACCATGGCAAATTTAATATGACAGTAGTATCGCAATTTTTACCTTAGTAATCTGAAAGTCAGTTAGACTGTAGTTTTCATTCTAGGCAGTATAATTTTTAAGATGCATGTATGTAAATATATACATAATGTGTACCGTTTTAAAAGGTAGTTTAATGTCAAATTAAAATCATTTAATAGAAATTAATACAGAAGAACTTTACTTACAAAAGTAAAGTTTTAAATAACATTATGCAACTGCAGCAGCTCGAATGAAATTCTTAAACAGCACTGAGAAACCATATTTGGATCTACGGATATGTATTTCAAGTTCTTTTCAGTTTGAAATAATATTCACAACATCAAACTAAATTTGATAAACCATGAGTAACTCTAATTAAAATAAAATTCTATTTTCAAAATGTTCGTACCTTTTAGTACAGCTATAATTCTGCTTAAATATTAATAACATTTTTAATTTGCATTTATTTTTCTTTTATTTGTTGCATAGTTTTTTTTTTCTTTGCAAAATAACAGCATTCATAATATTTTAAGTAGTATATTTAATCCTAAATAATTAAATGAATCTGGATTAAATGCTATTTCTTCACGCAGGTGCAAAATATAGGTATAATAATAATAATATGCAATTGCATAATTGTATTGAGAGTTTTCAAATTATTCTCAATAAATATATGGAATTGTATTTAAAAATTGTAAGACAATTTTTATTCCAAATATATAGAAATATATGTTTTTTCATCTTAACTGAATGTAGTACCTGAAAGAAATTTTAAATAATAATAACAGTTACCATTTTGCAGTCAATTACCCTTAAATACAAAAGGATTATGTAAGGATTTGTTAATTTTATTAACAGTTAAATTTTAAGTTGAAGTTCCTTTCTTGTCAAAGTCTTAACTTCAACTTACTAGTTCCGGCCAGAACGTAGTTTTGGAATCACTCTGAATACTTAATGAGGAGGAGCGGTATTTAAACCAAGGAGGTTAGAACAGAAGGAGGGAGGGTTCGCAGTTTCCTCCACTATCGGGGAATGAAGCTCCACGGAACAAGCGGCGTCCATGTTTGTAACTTCAAAACATTTGCCATACGGTAGTGAAACGTACGTGTTTCTCAGCTGTTAAATGCAGGGATTTTCCAGTAAAAATATCTTAAATTTATAATGAAATGCTTCGCTATTGTTAGTTTTTGTTTTAAAGTTATAAAGATGATATCCGTAATTTACTAAGTACAGAAAATCATTAAGAAATAGTTCGGAATCTAAATGATGTTTCTGCATAACTTCAAGAATTTGTATAGGTTTTATTATCAACTTGTTGGGTATACTTTCCAATTGTTTCTTTAAGAAGTGATATTTCTGATTTATTCGCAATATTATTACAATTTATTAAAGAATCACTTAGAATAATTTTTACCTGAAATTAATAGCAGATAATTATCTAAAAAAATGGTAACATGTTGCTTTTTTTTAAATGAATGTTTTAAATAGATTTTTTTCACAACCAACAACCTTATATCAACAAGCAAATAAATATTAATAAAATAAACCAGATTTATGTGAATTCAATGATTTCAGTTTATGCGCGTTTCATATTTATAAATCTCAAAGAAATTACATTGAATTAAGCTGAATTACAGAAATGTACCTATATAAATTTTTGGATATATCTTTCCACATGTTCAATTGTGTAACTATTTTACTTACGTTTATCGCAATACTGCCCAGAAATTTGTAAGCTTATGCAAAAACATTTTAACAACTGAACAGTTTATCTCGATCAAATGCACAAATTATATTCGTAACAGTTCACAAAACTTAAAAATGAACAATAATTAATGCATAAAGAAAGCGCTGCTTTATTTAACACTTTTACAATTCATAAAAATAGTAACAATTGATTTCTTACTTTTCATGAAAATTATAAAACTATTTACCTAAGCGTTCAAATCATACAGTTTAATTACTAGCACATATCATTGTATGTTAAGGAACGAAGATACCAGCAGTAAGCAAAAACATTAAAATGTATTTTACATGTTTCGATTATTATTAAGTCTTTTTTTTCACATCTGGAAAGAAAACAACATGACATTGTGATATTTTTTAACATATTTATGAAATTACACACACACACACACAAAAGAAAATCAATACTTACGAGTGAACAGTAATCCCAGGAATATTTTTTGAAAATCTATTTGTGCATCCATATGCAATATAAGCTGACATGCTTCAAAAAGAAAAGGGGGAAAAATGTTACAATTACAGACTTCCTTGCACAAGTCACAGTGATAACAGTAACATGGCCGCCAAGCTTCATCGTTTGAGTTGAACCTTCCCTCCTTCTATTCTAACCTCCTTGATTTAAACCGCGAAGTTCTACGTGCTGAGTTAGAGAGAATCAGAGTTTTTGATTGGTGCGCGTCTGCCTTTTGGCTACTCTCTTTTAAAGCTGTTATTACGCTCGGCCGTACTCAGGCCCTTGATAAGCTTCGTAGTCAAATAGAGTTAAGGGGCCAACTCGATTAGAATCTTGATAGCTACGGCTATACCTTTATAGTTAACCTTAGTTTATTTCTTAGTCCCTTAAGTTCAAGCCAAAGTGTCGGCTTTTATTGTACACTCCAAGACGGAATTTTGTTAAATCTTACTGGAATAATAAAATATTCCAAGAAAGAACAAGCTGGAAGGGTTAGTTACCCTTCCAGCTTGTTGTTTCTTGTTACACGAACTTAAGCGATTATTCGCTAACTAGTTCTTAAGATTCGTAACTTTCTACAGTAACTGAGAAATACACTAGTGAGAGTCTTACATTTGGCGCCCGAAAAATTGATAACGGATCATGTCGTTAGAGTCCGGGGAATTCACGTTGACCCCTCGACCTTTCGGGTCCCTCAGACGTCCACAAATCCAGTAGAAGGGTTTGGATTCCTCGTGGAAACGTTGCGTGAAGCGATGAAGCCAGCCGCAAATTTGACGGCAAAGGCTCAGTTCTGACATTCTTAGAGCAACTGGACCTACATTTCACCTTGCATTTTGTGAACCAGCTGTAGAAAGTGAAAATCGCTACTACAGCCTTGAAAGGTCAAGCACTCAGCTGGTATAAAGGCATAGGAAAATTCTTGTTGGAGGACCCAGGATCAGAATTGTACAATTGGGATAACTTTAAGTCGGCGTTAGTGAAAGCATTTCCAGTTGTTAAGGATCGTGCGAAGCTAGAATCAGAATTGTACAGTAAATATCAAAGCAATTTCGATGAGTTGACGGAATTTATTCTACGAAAAATAAAAAAATTAATTTATTATACGGGAAAAAGCCCGATAATAAATTTATTGAAAAATTCTACCGCGTCTATTACCGTCAGCTCAAGATTTCCTCGAAGTCCGTAACCCGCAAACGCTAGAAGATCTATTTCAGCTTGCGGTGAAGTTCCAAAGCAGAAGGAATTCGGAGAAAGCACGTGCGAACCAATTTGGCCAACACTCAATATTTACTCCTCAAAAGAAACCGCAAGTTCAGTACAATGCGTATCGGCATACGGGAAAAAGTGAAAAGTTCAATAACGAGAGCGCAGATAAATCGAAGGGTGGCGGAAAGGAAAGTCAGCGTAAAGAGGCGGCGAGTAACCAGAATTTAAACGCAAACCGGTGATCGAGAAGGGCAACGGTCACCGAGTAGGATTGGATTATTTAATTATGGCAAAGCACACGAGGGCTATCTGTCTACAGGGATGGATGTCTTCATGGAGGACTTTCTAAGGGGAACTGGCTCGTATACATGTTACACAGGGAAAAACCACGAAAACGCCCATGCAGCCAGCCCGTTCGTAGGATTCGAACCTCGGACCGAACTGCCAGTGTTATGCGGGTCTTTACCGCTCGGCCGCTGGTGGGCCTCACCGAGTGGGAAGGAAGACCCCTCAGAAATCCATTTAAATACAGTGGTGGTACAAAATCTAGCTATACCAGAGATACAGATTCTGTTAAATAATATACCAACCACTGCACTCCTGGACACAGGGGATCAATGTTGATTCCTCTCAGAAGATTTTTACAGGAAACATTTTCGTCGTTACAGACTGTTTAAAGTCACGGGGCAAAAAGTAATTGGCGCCTAAGGCAAACAGTGCGTATGTTTGGGAAAAACCGCACTGTATGTTCAAATTAAAAATGAGGTGTCAAAAGTTAATTTTCTAGTCGTGAAAACTTTACTCACATCCGTCATATTGGGGGTCGATTTTTTACGCGCATCCGGCGCAAATCTTAATTTCCAGAATTCTACGTTTCAAGTGCACATGGACTCTGTAGAAGAAGGGTCTTTGCCGGAATTGGGCTTAGACCATCTGAAGCAAAACGTTTACTTTACAAAACTTTTACTTTAAAACCAAGAAATTCAGTTTATCAAGCAGAATTGTTGGCAATTAAAATGGCTTTATCCTGGATCAAGAAATTATCCATGGGGTATTACAGTAA
This sequence comes from Stegodyphus dumicola, assembly GCF_044657685.1. Taxonomy (NCBI): domain Eukaryota; kingdom Metazoa; phylum Arthropoda; class Arachnida; order Araneae; family Eresidae; genus Stegodyphus; species Stegodyphus dumicola. Next base: position 79,266,072 of record NC_140768.1, on the reverse strand, counting down.
TTTATACTCAGATGCCTTATCTGCTTTTATGGCGCTCTCTCGCCCCTTTCAAAAGAATAATATTGTTAATGAAATTAAGCATATATATTTAGAACAACGAAAGAAGCATATTTTGAATTTACATTGGATCAAAGCTCACGCTGGTCATTATGGGAATGACAGAGCGGATGCTCTAGCGAAAGAAGCCTCCCTGGGGGTTGGGACCGAAAGGGTTTTTATTCAAGATTTGAAAAAGAAGACATGTATATATGAAAAGCTTATTAGAGACTGGAAAAATTTATGGAATCTCTCTGAAAGAAACAAAAACTATCTAAAATGTTAGCAAAAAAATGGGAATTTTAGGAGATGCAGATGTTAATCAAATTCTCACTGCACATGGAAGGTTCCCTGCTTACTTAAAAAGATTCCACCTCCAGGGAAATGATATATGTAAAGTTTGTAATAAATTCGGCGATTCAAAGCATTTCGTCGAGGACTGTTGCCTGACTGGAAGTGTGTGAGAAAAATTTGCGAAGGTTGAGGATTTATTTAGTAATTATAAATTGTTTAGAAAATTTGCAAGAGATATTATGCACACGGTGAATGAGAATAAGAAGAATATTGGTATCGAGCTATAACAAAGCAGAAAATCATACTGAAAACAGAAGTAGTAATTGAGGTAACTCATAAATTTAAGATGAATTTTGATAATATAAAGAAGATTTGAATAATAATAACTAACTGAAAGTAAAACTTATAAAGATTTTAAACTTCAGGAAAAGACAGAAATGGAAACGACGCATCTATATACTAATTCACCGCGAGTGCTTGGAATGTATGTAATGTATGTATCTACTTTACGTTTTTTTTTTTTTTTTTTCCGTTTTTGTTTCTTTGTTATGCCTTTGTGGCTTGGCCTGTCCCCTCATAGCCATATGGCAGGTTTCGCTTGCTAGGTGGGCTGGAGGCCAGTGCTTAGAACTAACTAACCATCTGAAGCTTGAAGAGAAAGAGAAGATTGAAAACTTGGTAAGAAAATTTAATTCTTTGTTTAACGACAAACATGGCTTTTGTCAGGTAGTGAATCATGCTATCGATACTGGAAATGCCGCTCCAGTCCGGTCAAAACCTTACCGGTATGATAAAATAAAGGAACAAATTATCGAAAAACATATTGAAAAGATGCTAGAAGACAAAATTATTGTGCCAAGCACTAGTCCTTACGCAAGTCTGGTGGTCCTTTGCAGAAAGAAGAATGGGCTACCGCCTGAACATCCAGACGGCTATAGGTTTCCAGTTGATTATCATAAACTTAACAACAGAACAAAATATTCCACGTATCCCTTATCAATAATAGATGAAATAATTAGAAAAATTCGGTCAACGATGTTTATGACAACTTTAGACTTAACTTCGGGTTAATTCCAAATCGCCGTAAAACCGGAAGATGACTAAAAGACCGCGTTTATTACAAAATCAGGCGTCTATGCGTTCTTAAGAATGCTCTTTGGTTTAAGCGGAGCGCCAGCTACGTTTCAAAAAGCAATGGGCATAGTCTTAAAGCCAGTTTTAGGTAAAAGTACAATTATTTATCTTGACGATATCATAATTACCAGTGAAACCTTAGAAGAACATTTGAAACATTTGGAAGAAGTTTTTTCCTTACTTAACGAGGCCGGTTTCAAAATAAATGAGAGAAAATGCAATTTCGCGGTAAAGGAATTGCGATACCTTGGATACAAAATTTCTAATAAGGGGATAGAGACTGATGACTAAAATAAAATCAATTACAAATTATCCTCCCCCAAATACGGCTAAAAATTGTCTTCATTTTTGGGCTTGTGTTCCTATTATAGAATGTTTATAAAGGATTTTGCGAAAATAGTTGAGCCTCTTATAGTGCTAAAAAGAAAGAAAAGTAGATTTTCTTGAACAGCCAAGGCGAACACCGCTTTTGAACAACTAAAGAATGCCCTAATTAATGCCACAGTCCTTAAATTCCCAGAAGGTGAACAAGGTCTAGAGATTTCAGCAGATGCATCCGATTATGCAGTTGGAGCGGTGCTTTCTCAGAATGGACAACCTATAACCTTCTTTTCGAAAACTTTGAATTCTACCCAGAGGAACTATTCCGCCATAGAGCGAGAAACGCTCGCTGTCTTATTAGCGGTTCAGAAGTTTCGTGTCTACTTCGGAAGTTCACCGATAACAGTCTACTCAAATCATGCGGCAGCGGGTCGCTTGTATTCAGGAAAAAAATTATCGCCTCGCCTGATACGGTGGACTTTAAAATTACAGGAATTCAATTTAACTATAAAACGCACGCCCGGAAAAGAAAATGTAGTTGCCGATGCCCTTTCAAGAATAAAAATTGATGAAGAGGGAAACACAATTAAGTGTGCTATGCTCACCTCAAGAGTTATTGAGTCTCGTGATACAATAGTTGAAGAATTGAGAAAGGACCCAGAATTTAAAGATATTTACGTATACCTGGAAGACCCTGAAAAGTTTTGAGTACACAGATTTAACGGCTATTCGCAATAGGGCACAGCATTACGAAATAATCGACAAACTGTTATTTTATACAAAGGTAACAAATGATAATCAGGAATACCGACCAGTGATCCCAGCGAGTCTACGTTTAAGTAGCTTAGAGGAGTTGCATAATCTACCGTCCGCTGGACATTTCGGAATACGAAAAATACTACAGAGGGTACGCAAAGCGGTTTATTTTCCGCAGTTACAAAGAGTTATTACGGCGTATGTTAAGTCGTGTCATATGTGCCAGTTAATAAACGATGTTAATTACAGCCCGGCCGGGTATTTAAAAAACATAAAGACCACTTTCCCAAATGAAATACTCGTAGTTAGCATAGATTTGCTTGGACCCAACCCTAAGACAAAAATAAATAAAAATAGATACTTATTAACAATTGTTAACGATTTTTCAAAATGTGTAGAAATAGTCCCCCTTAAAAGAGCTTCAGCTAAAATAGTCGCAGATTCGTTTTGAAATAAATATATTTTAAAATACGGGGCCCCACTAAAAGTAATATCAGATAACGGAAAACAGTTTGTTAGCAGTATATTTAAAAATTTGTGCACAGGACTTGGCATACGCCATCTAAAATTGGTATCATATACACCGCAATCGAATATAGCGGAACATGTAAATAAGAATACTGTAAAAATTATCAGGGGATATGTGAAAACTTTTCATGACCACTGGGACAGCTGTGCCAATGAGTTAGGTTTTGCCTTGAGAACAGCAAAGCATGATACTACGCAGAAGACCCCGCGGAGGTATTTTTAGGAAGAAAAATCATAACGCCTTTGGATAGGCTGTTCTTTGTACAGCAGAGACAAGAAGAATTCAAGTTAAAAGACATTCAGAAAATTATAGATGAAGCAGTTCATAATTCGGATGTAGCAAGGGAAAAACAGAAATTATATTACGATAGAAATAGAAAACAGTTCGAGTATAAAGTAGAACAGAAAGTCTTAAAATTAAAACATTCTTTATCATCTGCACTCAAAAACAGAGTTGCGAAGTTTGAGCCCAGGTTTGAAGGACCTTACATAGTCGAAAGAATAAGGGAAGCCTTTTGTTTTATTTAAAGGCCGAAAATGGCCAACAACTGGTTGCAAATATCGAGAAGTTAAAGCCTTATTACAGCTGCACTGACATTAAAATACTGCAGGATTTATTACAGGATCCTGAAAGGGAGGATAGAAGCCCGCCAGTTCAAAAGCACAGCAGGGGTCCCCAACACAAAAAAGAAAGCAGATCGAGCAAACTTCGACCAGGCGGATTTAATCCGGTAATGCTACAGGCGGACGAAAACGGAGGAAGTTAGCACCGACGGATCAACGAGCCAGAACCGAGGATTCTGGGAAAACACCGGTAACACCGACTAAGAGAGTGAGGCCTGCAGACAAGGTTCCAGTCAAGGAGAAATTTCAACGATGGGTGGAAGCTACGAGACGTAAACCACAGTTTCCAGCGGCAGCAACTACAAGGGAGGCCCAAGGAGGACCAGGATGGAGAAAGAAAAGAGAGAAAACACCTGCGGTAATAGCCGTGCCTGACCAAGAAGTTAGAAGGTCCAAGCATGGAGGTAGGAAGTAAGATGGAGTCGCCCTAAACAAGTTTCTCCCGTACCCTGCTCTGAAGCACCGGCGATCCCTACGTGATGACCAAAACATTGGGTCATTTACCAATGAGTTCAATGGGATTTGGCGCGTTCGGATGTAAATATTTTGTAATTACGTCGTAAATATACATATAAATGTATATATTTTCTTTTTCTACAACACTTCAGAGTCCTAAGTATGTGAAAACAACATATTTTTAAACAACATTTCATTCTGAACGGAATTAAATGCTATACTTTTCACAGGACAGTTTTCTCAGAATGGTTTAATTTGAATGAAATATTTTCACAAGTTTTCGTTAATTACATTAGAAAAAAAAATTAAGGTAATTCGATTTTATTCGGTTAAGGTACAAAAATTAAGATCAAAGTTTATTGTATTATTAATATTAAAATTATGCATTATTTCTTTTCTATTTATAGAGCTTCTTCCTAAAATACTTTCTTAAATATGACATGATTTTTTGGCTTCTGAGGCATCTTTTAAATCGAAAAATGTAAGTCAATTTATAATTAATGCTCTATTCGGTTGATTTTAAATTAGAGAATTATTAGGAATTAGCGAAATACTTTAAATAGTACTTGACTTTCTCTGAACATTTCTGAAAGGGAATAAGTTTTTTTTTTTTTTTTTTTTTTTTTTTTTAAGTATTATTTAAAAATTTCAGTAAAAAAGAACTTGAATATCTTCCTAGATTTAAATGTTCCACCATCTTTATCTATAATTCAAAATTTTTAAAAGTCATCTCATTATCTAAATATTTACATATTTTATAACTAGAAAGCCCAGTGGTCATACGAAATGACCACTGTTCTAGATATTATAAATTGTAATTAAAATGATTTGTGCAAAGGTGTCTGCTAATTCAAACTGAATCACCAAGGGCAAGTGTCAACGACGTCCCTTTGCTTACTGCCGCTTCTACTTCCTTAATTCTTAAAGTGGAGTGCAATGAAGGAAACTACTGGCGGCACACTTCTTAAGAGCCACCGCTAGCTCTATACATAAAGGTGATTTAAATAATAAAATGTTAATTCACAAGTCAAAGATCTCTTTGTACACAACATTTCTTGTGTAAACCTTTCCATCATTTTTAAGCTCGCCTTGCAGAGGACCATCAATTTTTTTTAATTTTACGTCCGTTCTTTCCCAAACTCTTGAACAGGCAACATAAAGTTGGCCGTGTCCAAATGCACGCTCAGGTAAAAAAATGCCAACATGCTTAAATGTTTGGCCCTGAGACTTATTGATGGTCATAGCAAAGGCAAGGTTTACAGGAAATTGTCTACGTCTGAATTGAAACGGCAACCCTGTGCCGTGGCAACTTCACCCCATTGGCTAGTACAGTTATGCATGCAACCAATAAACTACTAGCAACAAACAGACACTTAAGTCGCATATATATATATATATATGGGGTGAAGTAACATAATCTCCTCCAAAACGGCTGGCTCCCGGGCTTAGCAAAGCACACCGTATGATTATGCAGGTCCGTGGTACGCCATTTTGACCATTCGCGTCTTCATGGGACTTTAATTAGAGGATATATTAATTAAAAACTAATTTTCCCCTACGTTTCCCACTTTCTTGGGTTTTCCCTATTAGAGGGATTTGGCTACGTGCCAAATTCTTTTTCCTCGAATGTCTACAGTATGGCACCGAGTTGAAATTCGAGACGCGTGTCCTCGGATTCCAAAAAATTCTCTGAATCCATCAATAGCGTTCTCATCTTCATACAACTTTAATCGGCCGAAATATTAATTAAAAACTGCGGAAACATTAATTTCTGCACTCATTTTTCTGAGTAGCAACAATAAACTATCGGCGACAAACACTTAAGACGCTTATATATATAAAGATGTGAGAAACTGCTCATATAATAAACCCATGACTATTAATTTTACCACACATTTTTTTCACGCAATATAATAAAAAAAATATTTCTATATTTAAATGTATTTTATAAATTTTGGTGGTGTCAATGAAAATAATTTTTTCAATTTTTAATATTTACATAATTTGTAATAAATTCATACTTCTTAGGGATTCATGTTAATGGGTAATTAAGAGGAAATTTAAATTTTATTTTTCAATCTACATAATTTTTTATGCTCAAAAAATGAAATAATAAGCAAATAGTTTTACATTTGAGAAAGAAGGCTTCATCTGTTTCCTTCAAACAAACTGTAATAAAACAAGAATTTTATTAGAAACCGATCGAGTTTATAAATATCCTAGGATTATGTTTAGGAACAAAAAAATTTGTCATTGCATCAATTCATATTATGAAATTTACTAACAAACAATAACATTGAAAATCCACATGTATAAATAATTTGTGTATTGACTGCTAATAGTCTTTTCATGAAAGAAAATCATAATAAATCATTTAATTTCATTCCAATATACAATTGAATATTAAGGTTTAACAATGTATCAAAATATTTTTACATGCTATAATATATGCAGCACATTTCAAATGTAATAATTATATCATAATTTAATCTTAATGGAATATGAAGTAGCTTTATAAACATTGACTTTATTATAAATTCATAATATAAATTAATTTTAAAAAATCCACACATAAGATTTTGTAGCTTTACATGATTTTCAGAAAAATATACATTTCAACATTCATTTGCAATAATTAATTTCATACAAATAAATAATAATAAAAATAGAACTTTCCCTCGTTCTATCTTGTGTAGCATTTGATCTTGAAGGGTTAAAACACTTTTTACCTTCTTTTGAAAACATAAGCTTTTCTATTTTTCATAAATAACTTTAAAATTAATTATCATATCTCCTGACAACAGCACTAAATTTAACCCTTAATTAAATTTGGATATATATATATATCAATCGAAAATCACACAAGCCTAGAAATTTAAAAAAATGCTCAACTCCCCATCACAACTCTACTGACAGCTATTTAAAAAATGTCCTGAGATATACGAGTTACTTTATCATTAAATTACATGCCCAGTGCAATTTTAAAGTTTTATTATTGCAAAAAATACTCTTACATCACTTAGTCTTTGCTATTTCAATCTAAAAAAAAAAAGAATATAAATTATTCGGGGAAAATATGACATAACTAGTTTTACATGTGTGCTGTGTAAAATTTTAATTTTGGAAAAAGTGAATGGTAATAAAACAAATAAGATGTAGCAATTCGTATGTAATGAATTTTTAAGCTAGATAAGAATTATGTAGTGTTATTCAAGAGAATTTATATTAAATAGTGTCAAGTGAATTTGAACTAAATAACAAAGAATAATTATAATTATTTTTAATTGCTTTTTCTTAGTTTTCCTTTCAGCTATTTTGCAGATTATCAAAATAAACCCAGGATTAATGGCTTTAGCAGTATTATATTGAAAGAAAAACATGCAAAGTCTGTATAATTATTCCTTTCTTAAATAATTTTTCATTCATTTTAATATGCTAAAACATAGAACAGAAATGATCAAAATGAGAAACATTTGGAATCATGTCTGGATTTGATTCAGGTAACTCAGAATTATAATAAACTGAAATATTAAGTGGAGTTACAATTATGATATTCTGTTTTAATCAGTAATTTAAAAACTGAAGCCAATAGCAAATGGGCATACACACGTAGCTAGGGTGAGGCAAGGTGAGACATCTGTCCCCGGACATAGCATCCAGGAGGCCCCAAATTGATGCTACAGAATTTTTTAATGAAATCTTTTCCGTTCTTGGCACACAGGAAACTGGCGTTAATTCTTCAATTGTCCCCGGGTGCTGAAATCTATATAGCTATGCCACTGCATACACAGTGGACTTACTGTTAAGTGGATAGCAATTGCATCAAAATTTAGTGGTACCTGACATCTGAACCATACAGCAGAGTACTGCAAAAAAATTTAATTACATTTAGTTAGGTCGATTTTGAAAATCTTTTCATCTTGTGACCCATGTAACGAATTACATATTGCATTTATCTAGTTAGCACTGGATAAAAGACTTCATGGAAATCAGTAGGTGACAATTATAATAATAATTAAATAATACTTCTCAGAATAGTCTGGGAAATACATTATTATAAAAAATTAATGAAACATATTGATTTTTTTATTATTTTCATGATATACTAGATCAAATAAGTATATGTTATGGTAAATGTGATCAATCTGGTGATTATTTATAATTAATATTTTTGGTAATATAATATATAATTTGGTAAATATGATAAATTATTGAATATTTATCAAATTTAGTGGTTAATTTATAAAATCTCCAATTTGTAAATGGGGAATATAATAAAGTCCATATGCTGCATGGCTTCTGTCATGATGCATGTCATTGCTAGGCAATGCGGGTTCACAGACTGTTCATTATTGGCGGTCTCTGTCGATGTTGGATGTGCTAGTCCGTGCATGGATTGATGGTATAGATAGGCTTGTGATTTCAGTAATATTTCTAATTTCGTGCTGACTAGACTTTTTCACTATGCTCTTGTATTTTATAAAATACTGAATAATAGCCGATATACTTAAGCATTTTAATTCCAAATTAGTTAATAATATGAAAACTCAAAAAGCATACAGCAGCTTTCTAACAAAAGAGAGATATGATGACTTGTTAATAGAAGTGAATAATAGTAAAAGTAGAGGGGAAAAACCAGAAGATTATCAAAGACTAAAACAATATGATGTAAGGAAAGTATGCAATGTTGAAAAACTTATCTTTCCCACAAGTGAAGACAGCTCGAATTTTAGATTTTACATGTATTCTGAAGAACTTTTTACCATAATTTATGAGGCACATTTATCAGTAGGCCATGGTGGTAGAAACAGAATATTAAAAATAACTTACAAAAATATACCGAAGCAGTGATGAATTAAATTTGGGTGAAAGTGTTCAAAAGAAATCATAGGTACTCAAGAAAAGACTTGTTAAGCTATTCAAGGGATGAAGTCAAGATGCCAGATAGACCTACTTTACATGCAGATGCAATTTATATTTTTCAAATTTATATTTGTCTATCATGACTACTTAATGAAGTTCGTACAGTTCTGTGCTTTAAAAAGCAAATGTGCAGAAGAAGTTGCATATCATTGATATTTTTACTATATTTGGAGTCTTCAGTGTACTTCAAAGTGACAATGTTCGTGAGTTCAGTAATCAAATTGTGGAAGAAGCTTGTGTAATGTGGCTGGATATGAATTTTGTGCACAGAAAACCTAGGCTCATCCAGATTCAAGGTTCGGTTGAGCATGCAAACCAGGATGTTGAAAATATGCCAAGGTTGGAAAGCAGTAAAACTAGTAAATGGTCCAAAGATTTTTGCTTTGTACAACTTATGAAAAACAGGGCATTTATGAAAGTATCAAGTGCACTCTTTATGAAGCAATGTTTCGAATGGCTGTAAAAATAGGTTTGAAAGTGTCCTCTTTCCCGAATGACTTTCAAACATTCTAGATCTGAAGCTCTTAATCGAGACAGTTAATAACACGTTTGCTAACACAAACAACAAAATAGATGATTTAGTATATGGAAATTAAAGATCAATTGCTAAATGACTCTCCACTTACAGTTAATTTTGTGATTCAAAAAGAAGATGAAGTAGCAGTCCATTTTATCCAAACAGATATGTTAAGCAGATAAGAACAAGTAAAAAAACATAGATAGAATGAGTGCTAAAGAAAGTTTAGAATCACAGGCAAAAAAGATGTTAAAAGTTTCAGATCTTAAATTTTTTTCTACTAATGTTGATAAGATAGTGAAACTACGAATATCAGATGAAGACAGAGCAAAAAGTGATCTACAAAATTCATTAGTGTTGATATTAAAAGTTCAAGACAGAGACAGTTTTATTTTATAGGAACAAAACAAGGAAAATTTTCAGAGTCTACTAGAAATAAGTTCAAAATTGGTGAAGCAAAATTAATTTTGCTTCACAGATCTACCAATATCACTTCGAGAATGCATTACAAAATTATCTCATTTCGAAGGTTAGGGATATGAATTATGTGCTTGCAAGGGGTTAAGTCTGATAACAGCAAATGCAAAAAATCGGGCTGTAATTCTAAATTTCATAAGTCTAATGTGTCTAAATAAGTAACTTACAAGTAAATGTAAGTAAATGCTTGTTCTCTAGAATATGGGCTTAGTTTGTTTTTTGATATGGAATTGTTTTATATAAATTCTAAAAATAAAATTGTTTTCTTTATCCAGGTCTTTTATTTGACATGACATAAAAGCTATTTAGAAATACTAGTCATTTTTTAATTGAAAGTTCTGTTTTGTTTAGACAAAATGAAGTATTTACTGAAATAATAAGTTTGGCTTTATTTTATTTTTAACAGTTTTTCATTTTGTATTTTTTACTACTTTTTATGGCATATATAACTTATGCTATTATCTAATATACCTAATGAAAGTAGAGTATAGAAGTGCCACTTTTATTTAATTTTTTAAATTAAAACATTATTAGGAAGTTTTAATAGCTATCATGGCAATCTTTTAATTCTTAATGATGAATTTTTTCGTGTTATTTGAAACATTCATTTTTTGGAATTAAGACTTCATTATTCGATAAAATAATCTGAATTTACTATATTATGAGTTGGGCCAGCACATTTGATAAATATTCAATAATTTATCATATTTACCAAGATTTGTGGTAATTGTGAATAATCACCAGTTCATTACATTTACTGTAAAATATATAACATGTTTCAGACACTGACAAAATAAGTTATTTATTTATTCAATTTAATAATTATCAGAATGTGGTTGCTGTCTTTTATCTTCAAGGGTAAAAGTTCCAGGAAATCTACAGTAATCCATATGATATTTAGCATTTCAAGTATTATAAATAATGCTAAACTTATTTCCCATTTATAATTTCTTAAAGACTGTATAAATTTTTTATGACCTATTTTAATTATTTATTTTAAATATTTTAATTCTTCAATGTTTGCTTTCATAATTTTAGTTAAATTCTGTTAGTTTTTCAAAATAATTTAAAAGAAAAAATACATTAACCATGATAAAATTGTAGTAAGCAAAACTTATATACAGCAGTGATTTTAATTATAGTGGCAACTGATGCTGAATATATTTTTACTTTTTCTAAGCAATTAAATGGATTTAGTGCATCCGTGCTTATTAATATGTCTTAAGAGAACCAAATAGTATATACTGCACAATTTAAGTAATTTATATTGTAATACAAGAAAAAATTCTAAATTAATTATGCACATATTTATCAACCAAGCAGTGATTATGTATTATCAGATAAATTAAAATCAATCACAATAAATTAATCTGACCTAGTTTGCTCTGCCAAAGGTTTGATAGATTAATAAAATATTAGGCTATGTTATTTAATGAAAGTCACAAAAATAATAAAATAAAAAATCAATTACCATACAAATATTTAAATACATAAAAGAATCCTTACTATACACTTTGACCTCAAAAAATTAGCTCCTGATAAAGGACAATTATTTCCCTTAAATTTGGCAATTTAAAAGTAAATGAGAATTTCTATTGTACATTATGTAAGCATAATGAATAATATTGCAGTGGATTACAGATTTGTATGGAAAAAAAAAAAAAAAAAAAAAAAAAAAAAAGACGTTTTCAAGTAAAAGAAAATTTTATGCAACAAATAAAGCCATTATGGCAATTTCTGATGCATAATGTATGTGAGTGAAGTCTATGGTCCTATATTTACATTAATTTCCAGCTGCATACGGACATCTAGAACCATGAAGCAGACTGTCAGCAAAACTGGTAGCCTTATTCGAGATTCCCATGCTAGGCTAAAGAAAAAAGTCAAGAGTCGTGACAATGCCTTCTGTATAGCCATTGTTAGAAACTCTTGAACTGTAAGCTTCAGATAGCCTGAAACACAAAATTTATATAAAAAACTGAACTATTGTATATTCACTTTCTTAATTTTAGCAATACTAAGTCTGATAATGAAAACATACCAGAAACTTATGCATATATATTAATTATATTAATATTCTAAGCTTTCACAATTTATGCCTAGTAAACAAAGTACAACGAGGGCCATTTTAATATATACCAAACACGAATATACTAATAGAAATAAATATATATAATTCTATGTTACTTTTCATATTATTATGAATAGTCATACACTATATTTAGTCTAACAAGTTTTGAAATTTACAATTTTATACTCATGACAAAAACTTTAAAAATAATTTTTTTATCATTAAGTTTGATTCAATGAATAAAGCAGTAGTTTTTTTTTCATTTCAGGTAAAATAAGTGGATGTCTCTTACAGCAAGGGACTAAAACTGCATATGGGCTGAATGTACAATTTGAAAGCAGCTCACAGGCCACATTTTTTTAAAGAAACAAAATAAGAATTTATATATGTAAGTGTGTGCGTGTTTGTGTGTATATACAGTTCAGAGTGTTTGTGTGTGTATATACAGTTCAGAGTCTGAAATCTGAATGTCCAGAACACCAGCCAAAATAATGAATTAAAAAACAAAGAAAATACCCCATTTGCCTTGCAAAATCTAGGAATCGAGAATATAATACTCAACAAAAGTAAGCAAGTGTGCCAAAAATTTAATTTTTTTCTGGACTGAAATTCCTGCATGTAGCCAGTAACAATATACTGATTTGTTACTGGCTACAGTGCAACAATACACAATACTGGCTATAGTTTAACAATACACTGAATCAGTAACAATATACTGATTGATGCCATATTGATAGCAGTCAGGATTACACTTTCAGCCCTTGAGTGGTTGTGAGAGGAGGCAGGATGCATTATGCATTTGATAGTGCAATCTCTGCACGTCCTCAATTCTGCTTGCTGGTACTTCCTAAATTCTAAAAATTTTGCTGTCCTTTAATTCTGCTGCTCAGTGCTTCTAAATTTTTAAAATTTTGCCATCCCTAATTTTTGCAGCTCAGTGCTCATCTAAATTCTGCTGCCCGATGTGGCCACATTGGCTCTGATGCTGGCTCCATTAAAGGGTTAGCATTCTTCTGCCTGATCTAAACAATAAGCCCCAATCATGCCATGCCTATATTTTATCTTATCGGATTTAAACTGATAATCTGAAATCTAGAAATTTCCGAAACTCAGAATCACCCAACAGTTCCAGATCTTAGACTTTGTAGTGTATGCATATAGCACTGTATACACCCCTAATGTATTGTTAAAAATTTTGTACATACATACATAATGTTAGCCAAATTATACGTGAAATTGTATCTTTCTATATAATATTAAATATACAGCTTACGAGAAAAATTGCTCTGCCAGAAAAATAACAATACAAAGGCAAGTCAATTTAACATTAAACAAATGGCCTTTATTTAGTGTAGCCAATAACCATTCCTTTACATTGTAGCCAATAACCATTCCTTTATATTGTAGCCAATATTTCATCATTCAAAACTATATAACTGTTAATTTTTCTATCTCGCATTTTTTTATGATACCTTTTTTTCTCTTTAAATGTGTGTGCACTTTTTAGTATTATTTTTAGATAAAAAATATTTTTTTTGATAATATTTTCATTCTACTTATCAGGAGTGTTTGTGGGACCCCAAATAATCCCCTGAAACTTTTACGGAGTTACTACCGACATTTTGGAGTTTCGAGAAGGGGGGGGGGAGAAATGAAAAATTACAATTATGAAGTATTGAATGACCTAATTATAAAAGTTCAATGAATTACTTTTTTTGCAAAATTAATAACCATAAATTTTCAAACATATAAACTACTACATTTTATGTAAATATTTTAAATTACCTGAATTAATCCTTTAAAAAAATCATCTAATTTCTGTTGCTTTTTTTTATTTTCTGATGTTTGTGGGCTTGTCTTTCTTTTGTGGTAAATTTCATAATTGCAGGAAGGTTGACTTTTATTTTCCTCATTTACAGTTGAAGAAATTTCCTCAAGAACTGCATATGCAGAGGTAGAAGCAGTTTGCTTTTCTGCTAATGTAGAAGGTTTTTCAGAGACTTTTATAGGTGATTCATCTGAAATACATGTTTTTAAGTCCTCTTGATATGTTTTCCAACTTCTGTTCATATTCAGTAAGAGATCTTTGTGAATTGGATCAGTCATTGGATTTTTTGAGCCATATTTTTCACATGAGGTTTCTTTAGAAGCCATTAAATCATATTTAATAGTCTGCACTGCATCTAGGGAATCAATCTTAAGAGAGGTTCTATAGTCAGTGACAAGTGTATCCATTAAGTTGAATGCACTTTCCACTAATGGGCCATGGAAGCAGCTAAGGCATGCTTTGACCAATTTAGCCAATGTAGGATACTTATAATCATTTGTGAAATCATCTTTTAAATTAAAAACTTTAGACCAATATTTATCAATTGTACACTTGACTTGATTTCCACTTTCATCAGATGAGTAGAGCATTTCTTTGGTGATATCGATATCACTCTGGTGTAACCATATTTCGGCTTCTACTTTTGACTTTTCATTATCACTAAAAATATGGGACATAAAAGATGATAATTTTTCAAAAGCTAATATTGTACTGGTTTTACCTCTTAGCTCTGGATCTAATGCTGTAAAACTAATTAGATATGAATTTTTAAGGGGTAATTTCTGTTTCATATGCTGTGCTGTATTAGTATAAGCTTTCATCATAGAAATTTGGAATTCTTTTGCTATTGGATGATTTTTTGATAATTTCTTCAGGAGAGTGGAAGCTTCTGCACCAGTAAATATTACTTTGCTAGGTAGATAGAATTCTGGATTTGTGACATCAACCTTTAATAAATCATTATAAGATGTGCACTCTATATTTTCTGGCTTCATAAAAAAAGACAAACATTTTGCCATCAATTTATAAATACTGGAATGTATTAAATGAAGCATTGGTTTTTTTGTTTCAAATAATTTAATAAATGTGTTGAACTATGGTAATACTGCTGAATATAATGCCACATGCAATAAAGTTTTGTTTTGCATAACAAATAACCCATTTAGTGTTCTTTTTTTCCGAGCTAAAGCATCCTTTGTGAGTTCTTGGGAATGCAAGCAAGAATACACCCCTTCAACAATTTTTTTCTGAGCTGCAGAAATATTTCTTTTATTGTATACAGTTTCAACATAAGGAAAATAATCCCCTTTACAGTTTTATCCAAGTAGTGAAAATAAAATGCAATAAGAGCATCCCACAGATCTTTGATTCTTTCTAAAACACATAAAATGTACACCCACCTATGGTCTGGTCTCTTCAAGGGCTTAAGTTTTTTAATGGCAAGGGATTCACAGATTTTGAAAAAATTTTTTCTTTTACTGCAGCTTTTCATATCAAAATAGATGTCATCAAACAAATCTTCTAAGTATCTATCAAAACAGGTACTTACGTATTAACGCACCCAGGCCAAAATTCGCCAAATTTGGCGATCCTACTTACGGCAACCCTACGTGTTATACGTAGTTTTGTAAAAAGAATTTATTTGTAAAAAGAAAAAATAACACTGGGTGTGTACTACCACAGCAATGGGTTTTCGGCGGAATTTGACGAGAAAAGAAAGAGACTTTTTTGGTTACTGTACCTAACAGAAGCGCCGTTACCCTCATGGAAAAAATTTGCGAAAATATCAAAGAAGAAAGCATCATTTATTCGGATTGCTGGAAAGGATACAATACAAGTGAGTTCGAAAATGCTGGATTTCCGCATGGAACTGTTAATCACAAATACCGTCAAAAGTCGTTAATTCGGACACCCATAATCCGGACCTCAAAGCTAAAAACTTTCTGCGCATGCGCCGCTTTGGCACATGCACACAGGCATTTTACGCATGCGCGTAAGACCTTGACTACTGTGCATATGCATGTGCGCAAGTGCAGAATACGTTTTCGCCTGCGCGTTTAATGTATAACGAACAGTGTAAGCTAAAATTATCTAATTATCTATTTCAGTTAATGTTAATGATTGCTTTATTCCTTAATCTTCGAATTGGATCCCGCTTATTATTTTTTGCAGACTGTAAGAGCAACTTTATAAAAGTAAACTTGAACTTTCGATTATGTCAAATAGAATTTCCAAAGCTGGAACTTCCAAAGGATCTACAAAACGAAAGTACGTTTCGATGTCCAACAAACAAAAAGTGGAATTGCTGCAAAAATGGATAAAGACATGAAGAATGTGACAGAGAGGTTAGTGAAAATGAAAAAATTTCAATTGACAAGTTATTAATCGGTATTCTCGGCACAGCAATTAACGGGACTTGAACAGCGGAACTTTGTAACTGAACAAGAAATTATGTCTGTTTATAGAATTAAAGAGAAAGTATTATCACATAAAACGAAGCGACTTAAACAAATTACATTGAAAGAAATGTTTAATAAAGTAAACAAATAAATACTAAGCTTTTTTTTTTTTTTTTTTTGTAAATTTTGATACCCTTTAGATCATAATTGTTCTTTATTTCATAAATTATGGTTTCATATTTTTAATTTTAGAATTTGTGCATGCCATCTTACGAGATTTAAACTGATGATCTATAATTCGGAATCGCCGAAGTCCCGACGAGTCCAGATTAACAACTTTTGACTGTATAACTTTGTGGAACCCAACACGGGCGTTCACACACAACATGTAGAGTGCATGTGGGGCTCAGCCAAATGGCGCAACAAAAAACAGAGAGGAACAGCCCGTCATCATCTTGACTCATACCTTATCGAATTTATATGGCGCCAAGCTCAAGCTGTTAATGGCGAAGACGGTTTTCAATCAGTGCTAAAAGCAATAGCCAAAAGATTTCCGCCGAAAAAATAATTCTGCAACTTATTCAAATTTGAAACCGGAAAGGTTTAATTGCTATTTTATATTTTAAAACAAAATAATATAAAAAAACTGTATTAAAAATTATCTGTAATTAATAAATGTACATTTTCTTTCTATTCATACTTTTTTACTCAAACTTACAAATCGCGCCAACCTGGTTGCGATAATACGTAAGTACCTCAAAACATGAAGCAAATATTTTTTTGCACAGTTATTAGCTGTGTGACATGTGTCACCATCAATATCTAATAAGTGGGGTGCTTTGTTTGATCGTAGTCTGGTTTCAACACCCTTTTTTTTTCCACGCATGGAGTTACATGAGTCCATTAATACACTAATTAAGTTTGCCCATGGAATATTATTATCTTCAATAGTATTAATAACTGCTTTAAAAACAGTTTCTGAATTGCAAGATTCCATCTTTAGAGATGCAAAATGATGAACTGCAACTTCATTTTGATTGTTGTCATAAAACTGCACCAACATTGCCAGTATACTTTCTTGAGCATTGCTAGTACTTTCATCCAAATTTAGAGAAAATGGAGTCGCCTTTAAAGTTTTAATGATATTTTCCTTAATAGTTTTTGCGAGCCCATATTTCATCTTATAACATGCAGTAGTCCTGGACATTTCCAACGAGTTTAGTGCCGTCTGATCGCGGCTCAACTGTTTGCAGAGTTCAATTAAATTAGGAGCTACATTGAAAGAAAGAGAATTCTCAGCGATAAACGAAGTTATTAATACCTCTTGGCATGCTTTTCTTGTCACTATATCCAATGGCCGAGCATCAGTCTCAAGTAAGTCATCAGTATTTTTTGAATTAGCATAATTACTTAAAGTCATTGAATGTCTAATGCACTTTGAATATTTTATGTGCGTCACAGTTTTAGAATGATTTGTGAAAGCCTTGAATCCTTCCCCACCATACTTCAGCAGTGAGTTACAAAAAACACCATATGCTTGTCCAGCAACATTTATTTTCTTGCACCATGTGCCGATGGTATCCCCATTACCATCTCTCCGTTCAATCCAATTCCACCTAAATGCATTCCAGACACCTTCTTCTAATTGTATAATATCACTATTTATATCGAGAAATTTCATAGTGAAATTCTCTTGCGTACATAAATAAAAAAATATTTCAATAAACAAAACGAAAAATTTATACGTGCATCAATAAACGAAACGAAAATTTTACACAGCGAAGGAAAAAACGTTGAGAAGCGACCAATGACAAATAGCTAATATGGCGAAAAATCCCCCTTATCTACTTATTGGCGCCAGGCCAGGAGAGATAAGACCTTTAAACCCAGAGTCACGTGATCGCACATCTGGTCGAGCGAAATCTCTCCCTTTTTTTTCTGCCGCGCCTACTTGCCGAAAAGAATCCAGAAGAGAATGTCCGAGAACCGGGGGAATGAGTCCTAACTTGCAATAAGGAAAGAACAAAAAAAGAAGTTTTTCCCCCTTTTCACGCATTATCACTGCCTTTGGAGAAAGAAAGAAAAAGTTTTCACCATACACACTGACCTTGCGTTAAGCAAACAAAATTACCCAGATCAAAATAAATAATTCATGGTACTTTTCCGTTTTGCCGGCGCAAGCAATAAAGTCGCCAATAACGGTACAACTGATGCCAAACAGAATATTCTCGCTGGTAACCTTTTACACATCATTTTCAAAACAAGTCGCAGCTTTTTCTTATCAGACTGGTTGTTTCTTACAATACTGGCATATAGAATACATAGAATTTTTGTCAGATAGTTCAGTTTATGTCTAAGGCCATTTTCGGTAATTAAGTCAATTGGAATGCAATCACAGCGCTTATCCGAAGCCGAAAATATAGAAAAGGTAAAGTCAAGGGTTAAATTCATTCATTCTAATGAGAATGCATTAGCGAAGTAAAGCACTGCAGTTTTACATAATTTCTGAGTAAGCTATTCGTACGAATTGAAATATTTCTTGCATTTAAACTTGTGTTCCAAATTAAGATTTAACTTGAAATGAATGTAGATAATTACTGAGAGCATTAGATTTTTGTAGAGTAGTTTACGTGAGATGAGATCGCTTGGGGTCACATGATATGAACCGGCGAATGTTGAACCATGAAAGCATAGTAAATTCTTAAATTAATGTCTTTTTACAAATTTATTTTCTTTATTTATTGGCTTTTTATAAAATTTTAAGCGATATTAAAATGTTTACGCCTTCTTTTTTTAAAAGAATTCTTAGAACTAATATTTTTTATGTGTATACTGTATGTTGTCGCCAATAAAGTCTGCTTGGCGAGATTTGCGCCGGCGAAACGGAAAAGTACCTAATTCATTATTATTCCTACTTCCAATTGAACGACAATCCCCGGAATTTCCGGGTATCGAAGTTCAAAATCCCCGGAGCACAAACACACTTGACTTATTGCATTTTGCATCTTTTGGAGGCCAGTATTAGTGCAGAGTTCTAGAGAGCAAGTGAATTATGCAAAACACACTGGAAGTTTTCTACCCTAAGCCTAACATTCCACTGTTGAGGAAAAACGAAAAGGAATTTATGAAACCGCACTGCTGCATGCGTACAGTTACATAATAGATTGAATGCACACAGGTTTAATGATAGGTTGATAAAATTTATTTCATTGACAGAAACACTTCGGAATTTTGGACCTTTTCACAGAAATACTTGTACAAGTGTTCACAGAATCAGAGTAAAATCAGTAGTTACACTTCAAATTACTATGAATATTAAACATAATGCAATGCAAAGCACATCTAAAAGGTAAAGCTCTCAACACCGAAGTCACTCTGAACTAACAATTCTCACTAACAAGTACAATTGAGAGCAGATGATCTCTTCGGTCTTATATAGTTTTCACTCGGCTGCCGAAATATTTGAACAGATTAGTGCCGGTCTGACCTCTGTCCTTATCTGCTCGAGTCAGCTCATGCTGCACCTAGCGATTGAACTTATACAGTAAGTTTATGCGAAGCATAGCACAACTAATGGGCATGGCACTAACGTCTAAATCCTTAGCAAGCTCTTGAATGGTTGCATACTGAATTTTTTCCACAAGTTATCGCAGGTGGGCCTCATGAACGTCAATAGGCCAGCCAGAGCACTCTACTTCTTGAATGTCATAGTCTTTGTTTTTGAACTTTCGGTACCAAACTTTCATAGTATCGTACGATACAACATTAATACCTAAAGCTATACATACGATTTGGTGACATTCTGTAGCTGACTTTTTGCAACAGAACTGGAAATAAATGATGGTTCTAATCTGGTAGTACGATAGTTCCACTTCAGACACCTTAATGATATATTTTTACAAATTTTACAACACAGTGTTATAAAGAAAGTCTTATTCTTTGAAATGCCAAAAATCGTTTGATAAAATATGATTACACACGGGAAAGCAAACTATTTGTGCAGACGATATTTGCAGTGGTGGGAAACTTTCGTTAAAACTTGATTATATATAATAGGAAAAGAGAAAAAGGTTGTAGCAATGTTGATGGTGTAGCACATAGATAGCTTAAAATATAGATTCATACTGAACATGAAGAATTCTGATTGAGTAAAATGCTAAAATATTGAATCAGTAATGACCAGGAAACTTGGCAGCCGAGTAGGATTAACTGTTCATTGTCTGCAGATTAACTTTTTCAATTGACATTCGATGCCACAATTTACTTGGCATTATTGTGCTTAGTTATGAACATTTACATTTTGATACTATTGCGATAGAAAGAGAGCACAGAAAAATAGCGTCCAAATGGCACAGAGGTAAAAGCTAAAGCACACAATTATTCAATATGGAGGCTCATCAAGAAAAGGTTTTCAATCTCGAAATTTTAAGTTCATGTTCCGAATTAGCTATGTCATCAGCATTATTCAAGCCATGTGACATACATTAATCTAGAAATGGCACAGTGTGGAAAAGTTATAATTTTTAGAATAGAGAGAGAAAATACCCAAATTAAAAATAAGGAATTAAGAGGCTATTACTAAATTAAAAAGCTGATTTACATATTTTTTTATCTTAACACAAATTAATTATATATATATATAACGAGGCAGATAGGAGGCCCTTAAAAACTGAAAAGAAGACGTATTCTATTATATACATATCTGTCTTCTTTTAAACATATAAATGTACACTGGTGTGCAAAAATTAAAGACGAAGTCGAAAAATTAGCATATCAGCTAAACGAAGAGGCAGAGCGGACAGAAAGACCAATCAGGAGATTAAGTAAGGTGATGTACGGTAGCACATGCGCAGATATGCAGGTAGATGTAATGGGGAAGTGTCTGAGTAGTATAAAGCATGTTGTCGGTGTAAGATCATGATTTCTGGCAAAGAGATTGCATGCCGTATAGCAGTTAAAATCACACCGAGTTGCTGCCTCAGCGAGAAATGGCGAATAATCAATCTGTTAGACGACATCTGGATGCTTTTACCCGAGGTCGAATCATTGGGAAGTTGGAGGAAGGCCGCAGTGTGATAAGTGTGGCTGCAGAATTTGGAATTGCTCACAGCATCGTTTCACGACTTTGGAGACAATTTCAAACTACAGGAACAGCTATCCGGGGGTTTAGTAGTGGTCGTCCACGAGGAACCTCACCCGCAGATGACTGGTATATTGGCTTACAGGCCAGAAGAAACAGGCGGCAGACAGCGGGAGAAATCGCTAGACACACGACACAGGCGACTGGACGACCCATTCGCGTTTTACCGTGGCCAGGAGACTGCACGGTGGTGGTCTGTTTGCACGACACCCTGTACGGTGTGTACCTCTAACGCCTGCCCATCGGAGAAGCCGTTCTCTGTGGTGCCGGGAACACCGGAATTGGAGAGACAATGAATGGGGACGAGTACTCTTTACAGATGAGAGCAGATTCAGTCTGAGTAGCGATTCTCATCGCATACTCATCTGGAGAGAGCGGGAAAGCCGCAATCATCCCTCGAACATCATTGAAAGGGACAGGTATGGAGGTGGCGGTGTTCTCGTTTGGGGAGGCATCATGCTTGGTAGTCGTACAGACCTTCACATCTCCGACGCAGGTTCAGTCAACGGGACCCGTTATTGTAACGAGATTCTTCTTCCATATGTGCGTCTTTTTAGAGGCGCTATGGGTCCGCAGTTCTTTTTCATGGACGACAATGCACCATGTCATCGCACAGTAGCTGCCGAACAGCTCTTAGAGAGTGAGGATATTGAACATCTGGATTGGCCGGCACAATTTCCGGATCTCAATCCCATCGAGCATGTATGAGATTTTCTAGGCAGACGCTTGGCAGCTCGTACCTTACCACCAGTAACGATTCCGGAGCTTCGATTGGTGCTGCAAGACGAATGGGCAGCAATGCCTCAACAACTCATTGACACCCTCATTCTCAGAATGGGCAGACGCTGTGAAACCTGCCTAGCAGTCAGGGGAGATCGTATCCCTTATTAAAGACCGGATGTTTCTTGCTTGACACCCATCACAGGGATGTTTCGGCCTTCAGTCGCATTGCGCTCCATGCTACTTTTTCAATAAAGCTTCTTTTTATCCCTCTGATTTCTCTTTTAGTAAGTGTTGCTTACATTACTAATGTCCTTATGTATTGGGGATCTTACGGTATTAAATATGTTGATTTGGAAAGCTTTTGTACAAAGTTATATTGAAAAAACCGTCTTGTCCTTAATTTTTGCACACCAGTATAGTTCAGCAGGGCATTCAAGGGCTCAAGCGTTTCATGTGAAAATAATCCAAACCAAGAAATAATTGTTACACTTTATTTTAAGAATTTTACGGTGTTGTTTAGTTCAGAGTTTCTTAAACGGTGGGTCACCAAAAATTTTAACAGTACTGATATTTCTTTAACTTATAATAATTTTACAGTTACAAATATTTTTACACAATGTATATCTGAAAATAGATAAAGATAAGACAATACAGACAAAGAAAAAAACGAAAACATTTCGACAGTCTTTTTATAATATAAATGTTCATTTTACTTGCTTTGCATGTGATGCTGTATTTTGTTTGTTACTTATTTAAAATTTTCACATTGTTCAATGTCTTAAAATTAGAAATTAAAGTTAATGATCTAAAGCTGCAATAGTATATTACAGTACAAGTGAAAAAAATTTACGGTTTCACTCATGCATGTCAGATTTGCACAATGCTTATGGGGTTTCACAATATTTTTGTAAATATATTATGGGGTCCAGGAGTAATGAAAAAAATCTCAGTGATAAAAAAGGGTCGCAACCGAAAAAAGTTTAAGATGCCCTGATTTAGTTCATACTTAATTTCTTTTATTCATTATTTAAGAGTAATACACACACTTTTAACTTTCCATTTATTAATTGTACTTACCATAAACAAGAATTCAAAAATATATAAAAGGAAGAACGATACTAATAAATATTAATTTAAAAAAAGAATCTAAAAGGCAGCTATAAAAACTACAAAAAAGCTAAAATTACTAACAAATAGCTACAATAAAGCTACTAAGTCAATAAGCTTAAAATCTCGGATGAAATGAATTCGTTCGTAATCACGGGAATGGCAGAATTCAATACAATTAATCACATGCCAAAGTAGGAAGAATATGTATATAAATTAAAATTAAAATAGTAAACAATAAATTCCAATAAACAGGAAGCTAAATCACACCCTGAAAGTTGCTGTAATTTTGTAAATTTAAAATTAAAAATTCAAAGCAAAACATGTTATATATATTACTTAATAACATTGACTGATTTAACTGTTTAATTAAAAAAAGTGCTCACTTATATCAATTTATTGCAATAACCGTTTTCACTGTTTTGTACGAGTTTCGTTTTGGTTCTACTTGTTGTATCTGAATATAATTTTTTAATTTAATTATACTTATACAGAGGAAGAGCGCCAATTAATAATTAATTAGAAGGAAACTAGGAAAAATCGATAGACTTACTTTAGCGATAAAAGTGCTCCAAAAGATATTCTTATTCAATTAATGGAAATATACACCTGAAATAAAAGATATTGAATAAAATAGTCTAGAATGGCCATTAATATTTAATGGATCAATTTTTTTTCATTTAACTTACATAAATATCTAAATCCGCAGCAAAGAATTCAACCCCAAACACTTTTATTAAATGCAAATTTAAGATGCTAAGGATCTTTCGAAAGCAGAATACCAAAACACATTGATGCCACTCAATAGAAATTATACATAAATATTTTTTTAAAGGATTATTTTTTTGTACATTTTAATTACTAAAACAGTTAACCTGCCAAAAACTGTATATCGTTCATGAAATTTCAGTGTTCAGAATTTTTTCATCCTCACTCTGTGTCAATTTTTACAATATTCTTTGAGTCCCATATAAGCGAAAATATATGAAATCCCTGAATTCCTCAACTTGGTTGTTGCCATGGTTACCGTCATGTAATTTTTAGTGACGCTACGATATTATTTGCTTACGGCAGTGATATTTGTTTTCGTGTTATTGTTGGAAATATTTGCATTTCTTCTGTCTAAAAGCATGGCGTTATATGAAGTGTTTTCACATTCTGTTAAGATTAAACACAAAACTACTCTCTGTTCAAAGACTTCTCTCTTTTATATTTTGGCAACTGCACTGCAATTTATATTTCCTATACTTGTTGCCTATTATACTCAAGGTTTTATACTTTGATATTTATTTTAATGCTTTAAATGTATAATATTAGTGAAAAATAATTTTTCTAATGCAAGTGTAATGTGGCGTTTTTCTATTAAAGGTAAATTCAAAATTTTAATCACCCTATCTCAACTGAACAAACAAAAGAATATGAATGATTATTTTTTTTTTTTTCATTTACAAGAAAGAAAAGGAAAAATCTTTGGTGCTAAACCGCTGCTTCGCAGCATTTACAGGGATAGGATTGTTCGGAAGTAACTTTTTTTCCCATCCTTCATATATGCATTGGAAAAAGTAAATTTTTAGTTAAATGTTAGATTTATACTGTAAAAACATATTGCTAGAATCTTAAAATGTAAATTTTTGAGACTGCAGTTAATAGTAAAACATAAATAATTATGTCATGTAAAAATAACATTTTAATAATATTTTTAGAATTCAGAAATAACAATATTTACTTATATCTGCAATTATTCAAAAAATATTGCAATCTAGTTAACAGCATTTTACTATTTTACTGATGCATTCTTATAGGTGGCACCACATAGGCTTTGGGTCTGAAAATCTCATAAATTAAATGCAAAAATTTAATGATTAAGTTTACAAATTCTGGTGATTATTTAAGAAGTTGCTTAAATAATGAAGTATCGGGTTTGCATATATCATTATTAGTTTTTTGTTTTGATTTATTACCGATGTTAAATAGTTGTTCTAACACATATTTAATGTTTCTTCCAAATCTTTATTCCATTATTTTATTAAATACAAAAATTATATGTTTATATTGTGTGCCTAAAATACTGCAAATAATTATATTCTATTAATACTTCTCAGTTAATGTCATCATCTTATCTGATATTTTTTTTTTTTTTTTCAATTTTGGTATAATTTATAATTTTGCATGTCAATAATTAATTTATAATAGAATATAAATCTTAATAATCTTAAAAACAAATCTTATTAAGAAATACATGCTATTTAGTGAAAACAGTAGTTAGTATAACAAAAGCTTTAACAAGTTTTATAAGCAAATCAGTTTATTGAAGTTGATAATTCAAATATTTTTAAGATTTATCTTAAAATTGTTTTGTATGAAAAGCATAAGCAAATCCATATTTTCATATTTATATTTCAACGAGTGCAGAATGTAATTGAATTCCAAATATTTAAAATATTTCCATGAGAAGAAACAATTCTTTTAATCACTACCAAAGTAGCACCAACAGAATAAAATGCAGTAAAAAATGGCCAAAATAATTTATGTGAATGTCTTCTTGATTAAACAAATATTGTTTTTAGACTTGACAATGTTTGTTTTATTTGGTGCCGAAAACTGACCAGTGTAAGCGGAAAAAAGTATCTATTTTTTTTTAGACGGTTTATAATCTAAGAATTATAGAGAGAAGGATTTAATGTAATCCAGTTCTTGAATTTTTTCTTATCAATTAATCTCATTTGAAAAGTGTTTTGGCAAAACAGAATTTAATGCATTTCATCTGTTACTTTTGAGGCTATGTATGTATTAGCCAGGCACAAAATCATTTTGTTATGCTTGTAAATTATAAAATATAGGATTTATGAAGACAATTAGTTTGGTACTTTCTGATTATCTGCCCTTATACCAGGAAACCTTAAAAAAGTATTGATGAGGGAACATATGATGTCACCAAAATGTATTTACGGGGCTAACGATGATGCTGCCAAAAAATATTATGTGACGTCCAAGGTATCAGTGTAACAGTACCCTAATGGCTGTAGGTTCACTTCTTATGGGAATTTGAAAATTTAAACATAGCAGTAGGCCACATACTGCCATTTTTTAACTTGGTCATAATTTTTTCATGCATTTCACCTTGCTTTATGTGGCTCACTTTTAGGCATCATGCATCTCCTTCCTTCTAATTTTAGGATTCCAATTTTGTGCAATTCTCTGATTAAAAAAAAAAGAACAAAAAACAGATTGCTGTAAAAGAACAACAGCACACACACACACAAAAAAAAAAAAAAAAAAAAGTGTGCAGTGTGTATGCCTTGTATGGAAAAAGAAGAATGTAAAACAATAGACAGCTTTGAATGCATAACTGAAATAGACAGAAAGATAAGCAAAAAAAGTGAAAAAGTGTTTCTTTTGAAAGTTTCCAATAAATTCATGAATACTGTCCAAAGTCAGCAACAAGTTTGCAACTTTTGGTGGGAATATGGATAGTCAATCAGTACCATTAACTTTTTAAAAATAATAAAATAAAAAATGTCAAGGGGCCCACAATTCTGATGATATGATCCTCTGTAAATATGTTAATGAATATCGTTTACCATCATTAAATTAAAAAAAATGTTTTACGTGAAGCAAATCCCTATTCACAGTTTATAACATTAAATACATTTGTTTTTGTTTTGGTAGAGTTATTAAGTTGTTGATATTTGGTTTGTTGTGAACTCATAAGCCCATATTTAATGATTTATCATCTGTGTCCAATTTAAATATCCATTTTAGTTAACAGCTAAATAATTTTCAGTTGAAATGCAGATTGAAAAATGAAAAAAGATTTTCAAGAGCTAAAAATATTGGTAACTGCCTTTTACATAAATAAGCATTTAGATTGGAACTTAAACAAATGAAAATATTAGATTATTTCAAAATTGATTTTATATATGGGATTCAAAAAACTTATTTATAATTTATTTTTGTATATTTGTAGAAATACACATTTCAATGTTAAAATATATTTTTAGGTTTTTTAAAGAGGACAGGAACCTATAGAGAGCAACCTGATGTTTCTTTCAAACATAAAATGCTTCTTATCTTAGAAACAAAATTTCCAGAGCAATTAATTTTCTGGAGTAGTTACAAGAAATTAAACCAAATGATGAGCAGCAGGACATTGCAGCTAATACCAGAGATTGAAGTTAATACTCATCTTTATATAAATATTTCAAATAATTTTCTGCATAATTTTGCTGTTTTGTTCTTGCAATTATAAATAATATAGCTTAATCACTTCACCATTTGCCCTGAGAGAGACTTGTCGATTTAAAAGTGTCATCAATAGCCTTGAACAATAATACAACACACACACACACATATATATATGCACATAATTTACAGAATTATTTGGATATTTAAGATGGCCATTGGTTTTTTGATATTATTTTAATTATTAAAATCATTCAAAGCTGCTGATGATTATTTTCCCAATCAAGGAGTTTGTTTTGGGTCAAATAGTGAAGTGGTTAAATATAATTCTACTAAATTTCTCTGTTTATCCTCTTTGTTTCAATATATTCCAGTATGTTTTAGTCTTTATTTTTCTTTTTGAGCACAAAAATTATATTTATTAAGTTTTATATACTATTTTTTTTTAAAACTTCTTTGTTGTAGAGGCACCTAACACTGAATCTCTAATTAACCGAGATATCTCGGCAGTATCTGGCTGTGTGTTCTTATACTTTGCCATGTGATCATATATTAGAATTAGCTGCATGTTCTTATATCTCACCACATAATGATATACGTATTCTGTTTTATGACTGACAATTGGATGGTTAAAAAATGGCAGTATGCATTTTTGATATATATATATTCAAGATGCATATGAATTTTATAGCACAGCCATTGACAATGTAACAACTGTATTAAAATTACAGATAAATTTATCTCAGTTCGGTAGAATAGATTAGCCTGAAAATTCATACAATATCAGCAGGATTCAGGGTACAGATTATTTGAAAAATCTCCCACTTGCAGCTCTCCTTCCCACCCCAAAAAAGCTCAACAAAACTATGCTGACTATCTACATGAAACAAACAATGATACTTTTCCATTCTGTACCTGATATGCATTTTGGCTGGATTTTTAATTGCAAACAGTTTATAGTTATAAGAATAGCTTATAGATAGATTATATAGATATAGATTATACAGATAGCACACATATACATAGTATTTTTTCTTTATGCACATGTACACGCACAGACACATGCCAAAATATACAGCAGGTGCATAATAAAAAAGGGCCACCAAATTGCATAATCCATACTGTTCTTTCTTTAAAAAAAAAAGTCATTTGTTCAACAAAATGGCAAGTAGTAATGTTGAAGGGAAAAAATCACTGGATTGATATTTATGCTTCCTGCTTATTCATAATGATGTCATTACATAGCTACTCGTAAGATAAAGTAAAAAGTTATCACACTTAGTGCTTTGGTATATGTTTATGACTAGCGGTGTTTTAACTGAAATATATAACTTTTAGAAATTGAGTATAAGCTTTTGAATTGAATTTAAGATTTTTCTTAACTGTCTTCACACTTGCAAAGCAAGTGGACATTTTATTGAGTCAAAAGTTATCTGTTGGATCTGTTGTTGAATGAAGCCAATGCAGATTCATTTTTTTAATTAATATTTGATTTACTTATTCATTTTTGATTCTGCACCTATTTAATAAATCATCTTTGTATGTAGAAATGAAAATGCTTTGGAGCTCTGTTTCTTAATCAAAAATCGATCATAAGAAGGGAAACTGTCCGTTTCATCATTCACAGTGTTTGATTATTGTTCTGCAGTCTCGAAGGAAATGGATGACTTTTGTTTCCTTTACATGGTAAAATGCAATTATAAAGGAAACATAATGCATAAATATGAAATTTTATGTACTCGCTCATCAAAATATGATTATAATTGCATATCATTGCAACAGCTAGTCAAATATTTCTTTGAAATTTATGCTATTAATCACATAAAAATGCAACTATTGATAAGCCGTGAAACATTCAAATTACAGGTATCAGTTTATATCTAAGTACCATATATCATATCTACAAAGTATTTTCATATCTGCAAAGTAATTTCTTTTATGTCTTACTGAAGCTTGTTTAAATGATAATTAATTTGTTTGGAGTCATAAATGTTCATTGTCTTTATTAAACTGATTCATTTCTCTTAAATTAACTTCTGTAAAATATTTTGATGCTTTCTGATTATCTGCATTCTTGTCAAAAATTCATGAACTCATTAGCTACTAAATGTTTTGGCCAGTTAACCTTGCAGAAATCAATAGCCATTTTCAAAATGGGACTATTTTTAAAAGCTAATAATTCCGTACAAAACCAAGCAATCAATCAAATAAAAAAAGCAAGATGCATTAATAACAAGATACTTACCTTTTTTTGAGAAATCCTTTTGCACTGCTGTTCTTGCCATATATAGAATAATTATCTCTTAGTTTAAAAAATTATCAGAAATTTGCAGAAACTCAGCATCCATGCAATTCATGCACACCAGCCAAAACAGACATATGTTAAGTGCATACTTGCATTGCCAGATAAATATTTATAGGATCATTGCTTGCCACATAACTATTTGGGCTATTTACTGTTTCATCTCATTAATACTTTTGGTGACTTTTCAGTGGGGGTGCAGAAAGTATCAATAGTTTTAACACCCTGAAAAAGGTGAATGATCAATAAATCACAGTATGCATATTTTCTCTTAGACTACTATCAAGTTTTATATTCAGTTTTTCAAAACATGCAGAAAGAAGATTTCATTCTGAAGGAAAAGTTTTCATTACATTTCAAAATGTAATTGAAGTGTGTACTTGTTAAACTAATTTTCGCTTACCTATGTGTGTGGACCAATCGAAAATATGTTCAGTGCAATTTTACTTCAATGATACTGTTTTGACAAATTTCTGTAAATCAATGTTATTTATTGTCTATTTTCAACAGTATGTTTCTGTTATTGGTAGCAAATATGGCTATTAAAATTTTCAATTTTTTAGCTTTATTATTTTTTTTATTTATTTTCAGCATAGAGAAGTTGATGCCAATAGGGATGGGAAAAAGGATGAAATTCAGATGTCCATTGATATTCCACTAACAGATCAAGAAATTTATTCAGTCAAACTTATTCTTATTTTTGATTATAAACTTTATGTAAGTGGAGTTTGAGATTAAAAATTTTTATTGAGATATTACGAAGAGAAGTTTGAATATATACTATATTGAAGTTTGAATATGTACTTATAATGAAGTTTTAATATATACTATAGAATTTTTAATTTTAGCTTTATTCTTATTTCCAAATGGAATGTGCTGCTTTTATATACTGCAGTTCGGCATTACCAGGTTCAGCATTGAGTGTTGTTGGTGATCTAATGTTCATACAAAAGCAACCTTTAAAACACACAGGGGAAGATGAAAGATATAATGTAAGATTATAATTTTTTTTTAATGAAAAGGTTAAAAACTAAGGTTATAAAATATATTCAATTAAGATTATATAGAAATTTTATTAGCAATTTATTTTCAATAAAATGCAAAATACAAATATTTATTAATCAATATATGACTATTGAGTTATTTGTCTGAGTATTTTATGTGAGACTAAATTTTAATATATTTCACTGATTCTGCGACAGAATCACATGATTTCATGCTGCTGTCGATAAGATTTGTCTAATGTGATATTTATATGCTTAAAAAATTAATTTCTTGATTTTTTAACTTTGTTTCAACAACTCTTGTATATTGAAAAAAAAAAAAAAAAAAAAATCATTAATATAGGAAATAATTTTTAACTCATTTTTGTGAATTATTTTGTATGCAAATCTACTTAGTATACCATTTGTTGTGTTAGGTGTAATTTGCAGAAAACCTCATTAACTTCAATTTTTTATTATTCAAAGTTTCTGTCTCTTCAGTGTTTGGTTAATCAATTTTGGGCTATATGCTTCCCCCACTCTACACACTCATTAAATATTGAGGTGAAACTAAAATGCAGTAACATGTTTCTCTGAGAGTTTAAGCTAGTTTTGCTCACATTTTGTCCCACACTATTAGAAAAATAATCTTTTCTATTCTTTTTGTTCAAATTTATTGTCAAAATGAAAAGTAACAACTATGATGTTTCAGATATATAGACAAGCAGTACACGCCCTAATATATGACACACTGCCAACCATTTATTGCCACCTTTTGGCATTGAAACATGTGTTCAGCATTAGCAGATTAATGAAACGAGCTTTTTGATTTCTGGTGATAGGGTCTTGTTTGGCAGTCACATTAGACTGATATTCTCTGCAGCTGTCTATGCCTTCCTATATTTCTACAAGAAGACACATGCCAGTTCCTACTTCAGCATTCTATCAGATGTTGTTGGTATTATATTTCATAGTTATTTTCCATCTTACATAGTTTCATTGTGTGAGAATTGGAACATGCATGACTTCTTTATTTTTATTTATTTATTGCAAATAAAATGTGCCTGGAAATAATGGATTTTCTCTGTTTCACTTCTCAGCACATCTAAGTAAATGCAAATAAGAAATAGCAGTAAAAATTAACATGAGACCAACAAATATTTGTCCCAAGAATTTTCCATAGAGTATCAACAATTTATGCAATGAAGATACATTCTAAATGACACCTAACCAAGCTTAATGTATAACCAAATTTATATGTCTGCTGAATGAAAATAAAATAAAAGCAATCTTCTGAATAATTAAACTTGATTTTTGATTAAAATAATTAATAAGAATATTTTATTTACTCATTTTGATTATAATTTTTTCTATGCAGAAAAAGGTAAAGAATTTTTTAATTCTCTTTATTCATTTTAAAAATTTTTTTGTCTTGGAACATGATATTTTATGTTTTCTACAATAAATCTAGGAATGAGTTTAACAAAACTAAGAATTTAATATTTTATATGAAATTAAGTATTTTGTAAATGGTTATTGATATTTATTCCTTTACTTGAAAATTATAAACTGTAGTAAATATTTTTTTACTTCATTTTTTTTTTTTTGTTGTTGTTGCTTATTATGTGCTCTACCCTTGGGCACTACACGGAAAGGGAGGGATGCCCCGTGGAGGTTTTTTTAAGGGGAACTGGCTCTTATCCACATTTCACATGGGGAAAACCATGAAAACGGCCATGCAGCCACCCTGTTCAGCGGGACTCGAACCCCGTACCAAACTACCAGTGTCAGCGGCTTTTACCGCTCGGCCGCGGGTGGGCCTTTTTACTTCATTGATGCATTATTAAACTCGAATAATCTAATATTTATCATATGCTACTCAGAGCTGATACTTTTTAAAAAATTTAAGATTGCAACTTATTTTATTTTTAAAAATATGCTGCTTCGATAGTTCAGCTTAAAGTAAAATCTACAGCCTCTTCTTTGCAAATGCAATTATCTTTCCCAGAAGCATGTAACTGCTTGTCTGATTACACTGTGGGAAATGCAGAAAAGAAAAATTTTCATACTTAGGTAAATGTAGGGATCAAATAATGAAATTTGGAAGTATTGAATAAATTTGAAGTAATTTCCTAATTTTCTTGGATCTGTAACAAAATTTTAATTTAATATTTAATATTTAATTTTTTTTGCTTAAAATCCAGAAAGTAAAATTTAATGTAATTATGTTAAAAGATGTGTAAATAACAGTGTTATATTTTCCTTCTCGGCTCTGCTGGTTAAGTTTTCCATCTTTATATGTAGAGATCTATTTTATCTGTAGTAAAAACTCTTTTAGTATTCATTGCCAGAGGTTTCATCTGGTATTTTGTCCACGTATGTTTTTCCACTCATCTTGTGAATATTTGCTTTTGAATGTTGTTTGAATAATCTGGTAATAGGAACAATTCAAGTAGGAACTTGTTGAGTCGCATGTTGCAAAGAAGTTCTAACACTTATGATAAATATTTTGTGGAGTTTTTTCACATTTCAAAAAATATAAGGGCTGAAAGAGTTAAACAGAAAAACTATGTGCACTGTTTATCAGAATAAAAAAAAATACATTTTGAAATATTATTTTCCCTTCTGAAAACTGATTTTCAGCCTTCATTATTGTTTATTGGATAAAAAGATAATAATGATTTATTAAGGATTTATTATAATGTTTTAATTTTAATGCTTCATCTTCTAAAGAAGGAAAAACCTGCCTTTTTAGAGGTACATATGCCTTTTGAAAAACAGATTTAACATTACTTTCTGTAAATTATTGCTTCTGGTTAAAGGGTTGGAATGTGTATTTTCCTATATAATATTTATAGTAGGAACTGTAGTTAAACTCATTATGTGATGACATAAATATTATTAAGTACTATGAATTTAATAATTCTAATAAATAATGATTTTAGAATTGTACTTGAGAATATTTTAAGTATTTTCTTTACTCATCTTTATATTTTTTTATTAATGTATGCATAAGAAAGCAATTCTAAAGTAAAAATTATAGTGCTATTTATTTAAAAATCAAAATAATAAGAGTATTATAATTTTTAATCATTTAAATTTTTTTAAAATTCAGATTCCCGTTATTGATGACAAAAAGGACGATTTCTCCTCCACCAATTTAAAAAATATTTTCTTAGAATATTCTAGACGCAATGGTAAGTTATGTTAAAGTATTTGGTTGGATTTTCTCTATTTTATCTTATTCTAGAGGTTATTTTGCAAGTATATCATATAGTGAATGGCTTCATATTAATCTTTGTGGACTAATATCTGATTAGTAAAAGCATTTCTGGTGTAATGCTAGCTGCATAAATTTGTGATTGGTTTAGGGCATTATTTACCTTTACTTTGAAAAGGTGATTAATTATACAAATTGCACAATGATCAGATGCTATTGTACTGTCACAAAAACAACTTGTTACAGAATATATATAAAATGCAGAATAATATAATGGTTTATAGCTTCTTTATATAGCCTCTTTTGTAATTATAGAAATATTTTAAAGACCTGAGTTTTTCAGATGGCATCAAGGCTCTTTATATCTCTACACTTTGTTCCAATGGCCAAGTGGTTAAACTGTTAAATGCTTTTGTTATTTCCCAGGTTCGATTACCGATAGCTGAAAAGCTGGTTGCTCATGATTTTTCCTATGTGCAGTTTAAGTATGACCCAGTTTGTATAAGAAACTTCTCTACAGTTTCATCTTTCCTTTTCAGCATTAGCCTTTAACCTCTTAGGTTGTACAGCCCTTATCGCCCAAAACGAATTATCCTGGGAGATTTCTATATTAAGGCACTGGTGAAATTTCCACTGAAGAGGTTAAGTGCTTGATATAATTTAGTAAGTAAAATATTTAGTATGTAAATTATTACTTAGCATTCAAATCTAAAGAGTATGAAAGTTATATAAATAACAAACTCATTATCATGCCTCATAAGCATAACAAACTCATTATCATGCTGTTTAAGCCTTCAATTTATGACTATGGCACATTATGTGGCATTCTCTGATTGAGAGTAGGATTAATCTGAAGATAAAAATTATCCATAGATGAATGAAAATGACCTTTAAGAAAGTAAAAATTTCTCATTATAATCTTCAATAACCACAAGAACTCTTTAATAACCCAATTAAATTCAGTTTAGGAAAATATTCTACTTTCTTATCCATTTTATATGGGACAGCTTGATGGTGACAGAGTCCATGCCGAGTGTGAATTAATAGCATATATATATATTCTTCCCTTAGCCCCTTAATGCACGAATAAAATTTTTGAAAGTGTTTTTTTTTTCTTCCAGTTTGTTAATTTTTTATTTTAACTCAACCTCTTTAAACTTCTTCCTTTATTTAACTTAAAACTGTAGCAGAAATATTATGTTGTATTCACATCTAAAACAAATCTTGAACTTATTTGCTCAGGGTGCACAGAAATAATTTTGTGTACCTGGTTGAGTGTATTAAGAAGTTAATAATATGAGGCTGAAATCTTATTTTATTTAACTGGATTAACTGAAAACTGATTAGTGTGTGTTGTCATATAATGGACACTATCATATTTTTACATTAAATTTGAATAGTTTTAGGGGCAAGGGAAGCCTTTTTTCTTGGGTATTAATGAATATATATTTTATATATATTTTGAATAATTGCATTATAATACTAATATTATTTTTTTTCTAAATGTTCTTTAATTTCATTGTTCAAAAAGGATAAAAGTATAAATAATTTAATAGTATTAAATTTTCATGTGTAGTCATTTTCATATATGTTCATACTCAGTATTCTATCCTAGCAAAATATCTGATGAAATTCATACATAAAGATCATTTAAAGATTAGCCAGACGCAGTTCTGCTTAAATGTATTTACTACATTGCTGGGTTTATGAATATGACTACTAAAAAAAAAGCAATTCTGTATTTAGATTATTTGAAAATGAAACCAGTAATTAGGTCTGATATAACTTTTTAACATTTTTAATCAAGTTACAAAGTTAAAAATTATTAATTTTCAAGTATTTAAACACACATAGATAATAATATCTACATTTTTTGGGGCGTTAAAACCCATATGAAGATGTCACATGAAATGCAAATTAGCTTTTTGTAACTTTTATGATACTTTGATTCTTTGATTTTTGCAAAATTTTTCATGTTTGTATATTACTGTTCTGAGTTTTTTACGGTGGTTTTGTTTGCAGGTTTGTTCGTTTTTGTTCTACTTTGCTGTTTTTATGTAATATGAATTTAAATTTAGTATTTTTTTGTTATCTAGTATATATAAAACAAAAGTTAAGTAAATAATTTAATATTCTATGTTTAATTTACAAGATTGCTTATCTCTCCATAGTACAAAATTCTGAGTACTGTATGAGAAAGTTTTTAAAAGAGAATAAAATAAGATATTGTTGGTATACCTGTAAAAAGTCATTTTATGTGATAAAATTTGGTAGAAATTTTATGCATTGTTTATTCATACCCGGATAAGTTTAATTGTATAATTTATGTGATCTGTTATAGTATATATATATATATATGTGTGTGTGTGTGTGGACATCACAAAACTGTCAATTTGCACAGTGAAATGAGTGGTGAAATGTGAATGCAGAAACAAAGTAAGTATGAAGAACACCGAGGGAAAAAATATCAGTTTCTAATCACAAATAATTATAAGAAATAATATTTGATATTTATAAGAATTGTTCAAATGAGTAACCACCAGCTGCAGTATATGTATAACAATGACGAGAGGTCTCATTTGTGGTACACAGACTGACTTGCCTGAAGATCTTGCCACCAGAATTAACATTACTGCTACAGAAACTGGAGACATGCTAGGTATCATTAAAGGGTATGACAAACACTTCACTGTTTACCTGAACCTAAAAATACTTTTCTTTTATAAATTTTGTTGTGTGTGCAGAAACTAACGTCTCTGTTAGCCAAGAAAATAAATAAATAAATAAAAGGTAGCGGCCTTGAGAGTTCAATGAATTTTTTCATTCATTCAGAAATCATATATGTGTTTATATATATTTCAGTTTTTTAAAAGCTTATTTATAATCTTGAATTTTATTCTAAATTCAAACTTTATTCTTCAGTCACAGCTATACTTCAAAATGTATATCCTGATTGGATAGCTGGAAGAGCAACGAATCAGTCTTTTAAAATCAATCTTGTGATTAATTATCCCGAGCAGACAATCTTGTATCCTTCTGAAGTTTATTTATGAATTTATTTACTCAATTCTCCATAAATTTTCCTTCGAAAATAGTGCATTTGGCCAGGAAATATTAATACAGTTCAAGCCAAATGGCTAAATTTTATTTATAATATTTATAAAAAAGAGTAAGTGATGGTATGACGTTAAATAAAAGGGGGTGCAGTTAATTTTACTAAGATTTTGTAACCTTTAAAGTCAGAAAAAAATTAGTTTGCATTGGCAATTATGTGTAAAGTTTTTATTCATTATAGAATCTGACATAGGTCTTTTGAAGAAACAATATCCGACTGTGAATTTTTCTATAAAACTAGTGTTAAACAAGGCAAGTTATGTCAATCTATAACTTTAGTTCAATTTTAATTAACATGGCATCCCTGATGGAACAAGAAGGCTATTACTGTTTAACTCTGAATAATTAGATATAAATTAATATGATTAGAATAATTTATTTTGCGTATAAAAAACATGTCTACTGAGATAAATAAATTTAAGAAAAAATGCGTCATCTTGCTTGCATCTGTTACTAAAACCATGCATAAGTTGGAAAATGAATTGGCGAAAAGAGAAGTAACATCCTATAGTTTAGAGGAACTGGAGTAGTAGGAAACGGGGGGCATATAAGCAAAATGTACACTGCTAGGACAACGGCTTGAATTTGGCCAATGACAGTCCAGATGAGGGTCCCATTAACTCCGCCCACATGAGTGACGTCATATTTCTGACGTTTGTTTACATTCTACTGTTCGGAAGTTACGAAGTGCGTTTTTTGAATGTACATTTAGTTTTTCGGAATAAAAGTGTATATATATGCGTATATATCTGTATATAACGATTTAATGTTTGTTTCGGAATATTAAGGATTATTCTACTGTTCCAATACAAAATTAGATCTAGTCAGATAGAAGTAACTGATGGCTGGAAGATACTATATGTAAAGTGTGATTTACAAATTATTCTGCATATTGATAATCAGAAACTTTTAAGCGATAATGACTTAAATCATCTACTATATAAAATGTACCTGCGGGAATTAAACAAAGTGAAGTTAATATTAAGTTAGTGAATCCAAGTGCTATTTTGTGTCAGTAATTAATGCAGTAAATATTTTGAATCAAAATGCCACCAGTAACTATTGCAGTGAATTGACATAGTGTGTGTCAAGAAATCCTTAAAATACATTTCATATATATCTATCTGAATATTTACAACATTAATTGTGCTTTGATTAAGAAATCAATATGCTTTACAGGATTCAATATGCTTTCTTAGAAATAAACCTCATTTCATTATTGAACGTAAAGAGTATAAAAGATGAAAAAGTATGTCCACTCTAATGAACATATTGGAATGTAATTTAGCTGTGAAACTACTGAAGTTAAATGATGAACATGTTATTTAATAAGAACTGAATATATTTAAGATGTACCAGCTCTGATATTTCAAGACTGTTGGATATGCTTATCTATGAAGATTAAATCACTATTAACTGACAAATTATGGTTCTGGTAAAGCATATATCATATTTGGAATCGTAGAAAGGAAGTTCATTGTTTTTCTGAAATGTAAAAAAAATAATACTGAATAACTGTAAGTGCTTAGTGTAATAGACCTACTGAAATCTAATTTAGCTATAAAACTGCAAATGCTAAATGATGCTGAACAAAATTTAGCAAGAACTGAATTTAGTAAGATATGTTACCAGTAATGATATTTCAAGACTATTGAAAATGCCTAACAATGAGGTATCATTACCTGTTCTAAGGTGTAACACTGAATTGAATAAGTATACTTTTATTTCCAGGAAACATACCTTCAAGTGAATTGCTTGAATTAATCAAATTCAATTTAAAAAAACCACTATTAACTGACATTATAGTTCTGATAAAGCATATATAATATTTGGAATTTTCATTGTTCAGTATGCATTCTCAGAAAGGAAGTTCATTGTTTTGTTGAAATGTTAAGAAAATAATAGTGAATAACTGTAAGTGCTTAGTTAATAGACCTACTGAAATCTAATTTAGTTATAAAACTGCAAATGCTAAATGATGCTGAACATAATTTAACAAGAACTGAATTTAGAAAGATATTTTACCAGTTATGCTATTTCAAGACTATCGGAAATGTCTAACAATGAGGTATCATTACATGTTCTAAGGTGTAATGTTGAATTGAATCCAATAAGTATACTTTTATTTCCTGGAAACATACCTTCAAGTGAATTATGTGAATGTGTGTTTATAGTTCTTTACATCTAGTTAAATACAGTGAAACTTACATAAGCCAAAACTGAATGGATTAAAAAAAATAACTTAAAGTTGTATTTCAAATTTTACATTTTGTCGTATTAAAGACTAATTACCTGGGTTTCCACTGATGGTTGGACTTGATAAAATATGTCTTGAACAGGCAATTTTTTTTTTTTTTTTTTTTTTCTTTTGAGAAAAAGCATTTAATATTGATTTTCTTACATTAGTATGTATTTTTAACTGTGAAGTTTGTGCATTTAAAAATTGTAATGACATGCAGATTATTATATTTTCATTTATTTCCAATTTCATTAAAAGTATTTTTTTACAATTACTGCCTGATTTTATACATTATATGTATGAGTAATAAATAATTATTGTAAATATGCTATGTAACTTATATTCTGATCTTTATATTGAAACAACTTATGTATTATATATGTACGAATCATGCATCAACTCATGGCAATTGAAATTGAATTGTTAGTAAGAAATTAATGATAATAAGATGCATTGATATATCTAATAAGATGTATTATTGATGACAGTACATAAAATTAATCAAAAATGTAAGATATATGGTTAAAAGGTACTATTCTATTTTCGGAACCAGATTTTGTATGGATGGATGGATGTATTCATGTTACGTGTGTGTATGCACACACACTTATACACACGTGCATAGGCCTACCTGTGGCAGAGTGGTAAAATCTTTTAACACTGAATTCGAATCCAGGCAAATTCTTTGGCTTCATGGGCATTTTCGTGGTTTTCCCCATTTGTAAAGTGTATACCAGCCAGTTTCCTTTAGAAAGTCCTCCACAAAGGCATCCCTTCCCACAGGCAGATAGACCTAGTGTACTTTGCCATACTAAACTAAAATGAAACCCAAACCACTCGTGGCTACATACATTACATGTCTGAATCCTGTCCCGAGAACAGAAAAGTACCGGTTAAAATTGGGCTTTTAAAGATATGTGAAAAGAGTTTTGAATTAAAATCCAGACTATAATTTCATTATCTTGTAATAAATACATTGGACTTAAGATTACACTGCAACTATTTAATATAAGTTCCACTAAGCTGTCACTAATGCTTTACATTAAGTACTGAAAATCAAGATCAGAATGTTATGAATTAGTATTATTGTTCGCATAAGTGCTTCACATTTAGAAGTCCATTCTATTATCAATAATTTAATATCCATTCTTAATAAATAAGAACAATATGATACTAATTATTACATTTATTCATTTACAAGTTCTATGAATTGCAATAATTTCCTTTTCCAATATCTTCTTTTACAAAATACTTTCAGTCTATAATTCCTTTTTTAAATGTTAATTTCTCTTCATCATAAGTAAAATATATGCACACATTATTGATGCAAAATTATTTAATTAAAATGTTCAAAGTATATGTTACAAAAAACAAACATATTGACATCTATAATACATTTATTAAAACTTATTTATTTACTACACTGAAATAATCAAATTCTCAGATTAATAGATAGAGTTTGAAAAGCAGAGGTCTAAGAAAGCGTGTAACATTTATTTTACATAAGAATGACTGTATATATGTTACGATGAAACACCGAAATCTGGAGAATGTCAACATTCACATAGTCGCTTGGTGTATGTCTGAAATATTTTCCAAATACTTTTATTTCTGACTTACACCGGTAAATGTCGACATTCACCATGTGCCAATGGTGAATGTTGAACATATAAGAATATTATATTTTCTTCTCTGTAATTCAGTCTCAAAAAAACACACTTGAGACTTAAAATAAGAACATAAGAACTTAAAACACACAGTACATTCAAAATGAGAAAGGAAAATAATAGAAGTTAAAAACTTAATAAATTATGTGATTCAATCTTATTTATTGCAACAACCTAAACTATTATTACTCTTTGAATTGCACAAGAGGTCCTTGCTTTTACGACTGCATTTATTTGTGGAACACTTCCTTTTGCAATGACAGCGTGTACATATACTCCTCTCTTTTTGACCTACACCAGAGCATATCTGTGATTGTCGACATACACTGGTGAGGATCCGAATGTACAAGAATGTAGTGCAATATCCGATCTTTCACCAACGCATTTGGTGAATGTTGACATTCTCCATTGAAAGTCGACATTCTCATTTTTCGGTCTTTCACGGTAACATATACATAATGATAACAAGTTATCTTTTACTCAGACATTTCATGCTAACCTGTTTTTATTGCATTCAAGTTTTAAAACTAAGTATTTTTAATGATTTTTCTACTACTGTTTCAAAATTCTGATTTTTATGCCAGTCAGAAATGATTTTCTTCGAGTATACAGAATTAAATTATTTATTTCTGGATTAGTTATTGAGTAATTTAAAATATAATACTTAGTACTATTACAAAATTTAAGAACTACAACTTTTAACATTCTGCTTTTTATCACATAAAAAAATTAACCAAAATGTAAACTTGTAATATTGAAAAATTTCTCTCTTAAGTAAAATTATTGCCACTACATAATTTCAGCACAAACTCAATATTACAGTATATAAAATAATACAGTGTTTTGCCTGTAAAATTAATAATACTTACAGATTAACACAACCACCTTAGCTCAACTTGGATTTAACATATGAATATGTAAAAATTATTCATTGGGTGCAAATTGATGGTTTTCACAACTTTTCTTAAATAGATACCCAAATTATTGATATCTATCATAAGTTGGCTAAGATTATCAAATTATGAAAAGAAAACATACTTTAGAATTTGAAATATAAATTTTAATTATTAAATAAGGAAATAAAGCACGTTCATCTCCAAATCTTTCTGTAAGTGGTTTGTTTTTCTTGAAAAAAAAAATTAAATAATTTCAGAGACTCGGCATCACACAAACTTCAGCAGCATCAGCTATCTACCAAATGCATTTCCTTTTTCTATCTTTTAGAAATTTTGTATTGCTGTAGAGTTTCCACTGTAGTTTTTTCCATTGTTGATAAATTCCAAAGAGCATATTTTAAAATTAAGGCAAAAAATATCACAATTTGTTCATAAAAAATGTTGAAACTTGAAATACAACATAAAGAATGTACTATACAAAAATGGCGACATTGTTCTATTAAAGGATTGTTATGAGCATGGTTGCTAGAGTTAGGCACATTTTAAAAATTTGAAGACTTCTACTGAGGTGGTTGCAAGTAATAAATTAATTGCATTGTAATATGTGCATTTTTACTGTTAAGAATATAAAAGTTTTGCTTATAATAAATATCTGAATATGCTAATTATTTATTTGCCCTCTTATGTAATTTTGATAAATTAGACACTATTTTATATCAGTAATCTTCAGACTGATTTTAAATTTAGTTTCAGTGTGAATTTCTTTTGTTCTCTGCTTTCTTATGTTTAAATTGACGTCATGTAAAGCAACATAAAAAATAAAACTATTAAAAAAATATATGAAAAGCAAACAAATGAACAGATATGAAAATTTATCAGTTCAGTTTCATAGATATCCTGTACAATAAAACCCTAAGTTAATTAATAGGTGAAACTAATGAAACGTACAACTTCACATACAGGATCTGTCAGAAAAATACATAGAAACTTTAATAGATGATATCTATATATTGGTTTCTAAGTTGAATTACCTTTATAATATGTAATATGATATTTCCTTAACATGTGTACTCTCACATATATGTAATACATGACAGTGAACCAAAATGGATTTGAGGGACTCTGAGGGATGTTGTGTAGTATAAGAAATTGGTTAGGCTAGAGGTCCTTCATCAAAAAATTATGGCAGAATGTGCAGCAGTCGCCTCAGACACATCGACTAAACATTGTTCAAATAGCTGCTCAGTATTGTGCTATAACTCTAGCTGTTAATGGCTACCGCTGTGACTGAGCAATCTAAGTAACTGTACAGGTACATATTCATAAATATTTTTATTAATCCTAGCATAGCCTCTGATATGTATGATTTAATTATAATTAAGTTCAATACTAAAGCACAAGAATTTTTGGCTAATCTTTGGAATATGGTAACAGGTAGTTTGGCGACATTTTGGTAAGGCGATAAATGTTGCTAGCTAGGACTTTAGCAGTGCACATGGATAAAGTCAAGAGTGTGCACAATGCCATAATGGCGTACAAAAAAAAAAAAAAAAAAAAAAAAAAACTAGCAGGTTGCTGTAACAGAGTTGGTCGCCAAATTTTCGACAAGTTACCATAATCCGAAGATTAACCGAATTTTCTTTTATTATTAAAGTGTGTGCATTTTTTTGATAAGCCGTTTATAAATATAGATGAATTTTAGTTTAATAGGATCGAGGGCCAGACCACCAGCACCTGAGTGGTAAAGTCGCTGGATACTAGATATTTAGCCCAGGGTTCCAATTTTGCCGAATGCATGGGCGCTTTCATGGTTTTCCTCAAGTGTAATGTGTTTAAGAGCCAGTTTCCCTTCTTCTTCCAAAAGTCTTCCATAAAAGCATCCCTCCTGTTAAGCAGATAGCACTTGAGTGCTTTGCATAATTAAATAAACCAAACCAAACCGATCATGCTACTTGGCCGGTCAAAGGGATAATATGTAAGAACCTAAAACAGTATTAAAATTAATACACTGGATTTTTGTGGATGCCAATTGCCTCGTATTTAGCACACATTTCTAATTAGAATCTATGTTCCCCAAAGCCTTTTATCACTTG
Source organism: Stegodyphus dumicola (assembly GCF_044657685.1). Classification (NCBI taxonomy): domain Eukaryota; kingdom Metazoa; phylum Arthropoda; class Arachnida; order Araneae; family Eresidae; genus Stegodyphus; species Stegodyphus dumicola. Next base: position 79,222,042 of record NC_140768.1, on the reverse strand, counting down.
AGCAAAAGATCTTTTGTCAAACTTGTGACTATCATACATTTTTCTGTAAACTTTAAATTTAAAACTGTGTAACTTCATGTTCCCTTAAGTCAAGGATGAATATTCCATAACATGTGAACAAAACATATATTTATTTTCTCATATGTCGAACCTTTTTCAGTATTATACTCAAATATAAGGCTTCATACATACTATATTTAAAGTTTATATATATATATCAATATACCAGAGTCTGGTCTTTACATTAAAAAAAAAAATCAAATCACAGGAAACAAAATTTGAGATTAACATTACATGATATTCAAATTTATGTAATTTTAATTTCAGCTTCAACATTATTCATTTCCTAGATTAAATCTTAACATGGACTATTTAGATAAAGCCCACCAGCATCAAGCGGTTAATTCGCTGAACACTGGTAGTTCGGTCTGAGGTTCGAATCCCTCGAACAGGCTGGCTGCATGGACGTTTTCATGGTTTTCCCATGCGTAATGTGTATACAAGTCAGTTTCCCTTAGAAAGTCCTCCATGAAGGTATCCCTCTGCTTAGGCAGATAGCCCTCGAGCTATAAATTGCTATAAATCACATAAACCAAATCAAACCCTGCAAAAAAGTTAGAAACAGATTATCATTTTAATACAGTAAACTTTTTCTTTGTGATCACTTCTGAAACTGACTACTTCTCCTCAATACACAAATTCTGGTACTGAACATCATCTTTTTGAAATGACAAGCTTTACACAAAATTAAAATCATGTAGAACTGCTAGTGGTCATCTTAGAGAGAGTTCACTGTATTTAATAAAGGTCAGAAATTTATTCAACTATTTCTAAAAATGCAAATTAATCAACAAAATCTGTACTTTGTTTCTGTAAGCATAATTAATAACAACTTCTGAGTTTGATTTAGTATGTATGATTACAGTTTGTTACATTAACGAATGTCATTTGCTTGACAGATATGAAGAATTTCTTTTGAAGAGCTGTTTTGCTTGGAGGGTTGGTTTGGTTTGTTTGATTATGGAAAGCATACAAGGTGTATGTGGGAGGTATGTCTTTGTGGAGGATTTTCTAAGGGAAAAACTCTCCACGTTACGCATGTGGAAAACCAGGTAAGTGCTCATGCAGCCAGCCTGTCCAACTGAAATCAAACTCAGAGCGAACTATCAGCGTTCCAGTCACTTTACCACTCAGCCGCTGTTGGGCTGTGTGGGGAGGGCCATGAAGGCTAGGTTAGGTTATTTAATTACGGCAAAGCCTCGAGGGCTATCTGCCTAAGGGGAGGGATGCCTTCGTGGAGGACTTTCTAAGGGAAACTGGCTCGTATACATGTTACACATGGAGAAAACCACGAAAACACTCATGCAGCCAGCCCATTCACGGGCTTCGAACCTCGAACCGAACTACCAATTTTAAGCGACTTTACCGCTCGGCCGCTGGAGGGCCATGAAGGAGAATAATTACATGCACTGAAAACTGAATTCTATACTAAATGTATAAAGAAAGCAATGGAAATTCACTTATCAACACTAGTTCTTTATTAAATTAAAATACTGCTTAAAATAAATTTATAAAGCTATTGAATGAAAATTTTCTGTTAACATATTTCAGACATGTGTAAGGAGTAACAGATTAATTATTTCTAATATTATTACGTAATTTTCTTATAAAGGAATTAAAAAATAAAAACAAACAAAAGCTTCTTTAGAGAAATTATTCTACTATTAAAAACCATATACTACTGGAATTAACATCCCACGTTATCCAAAATTAAATAAATGCATTTTTAAGTGATAAATCAAGTTGTGCAGAAATATTAAGTATGAATATATTCATCTTAATTATTTAAAAAACTGAATGTGAAGATGGGAAAAATTAAGAGAAAAAAGCTTTGTAGATTATTTGCTAGAAATCTGACATTCTGAAAACTGAATACACACACACTCATATTTCTATGCATAAAACACACACATATTGATAGATATAATTCACATATGATTAATTATATATTGAAAATATATGTATGTGAGCATGCGAGTGTATACACACTCACGCATATAGTGAGAAATTTTGTAATGTTTGAGACATAAATTTATATTCCTTCTGGAACAGTAAGGAAATAATACTTTAAAGGAAAATTTAAAAAATAGTGTCACTAGAACAGATTTACGTTGCAAAGTAAAAATGTTTTTCATTCAATCAACGCACTTCCTAACGCCGAATAACAGAATGTAAACAAACGTCAGAAATGTGACACACTCATGTGGGCGGAGTTAATGGTGATCCTTATCTGGTTTGTCATTGGCCAAACTTAAGCCGTTGTTCTAGCAGTGTACATTTTGCTTATATGCAAACGGGGGGTTCAACAACAGAAGGCGAAGTGCGGTGCAAGTCGGCAAGCGGATTGCAGATGAGCCTGCACGCGGAGGCTCAGATAACAGATAAGGAAGAGTGTTTTATAATTCCTTAATTTAGTTGATAAGATAACGTCACAATTTGATAGGAAATTATCTTTTATTGATTTTCTGGAAGTAATTACTTTTGTTAATCAGTTTTTAAGCCTTTGTATTTTTCTTCCTATTCCAGTTATTTTACTATGTATATAATGATTAATTTTTATGTACGTTATATGTATGTAATGTTTATAGTAAACAAGACTTTATTTCCATAATCGCTTCTTTAGCAATTTAAGCTATTACAACTACCCCATCTGTTTAACCTGTAGAGTCATTAGGTTATTTTTGGAAGCAGCAGATGTAAAAACTGAGCAATGCCCTCGCCGGGAGTCGAATCACGGTCCTCTCGAATTCGCGTCGAGCGTGCTGACCACTACACCTCAAAGGCATGCTAAGAAGGCGGGAAAAATATCTTATAAACCTTAAATGATTCATTCTGGTAAGGTTCGATATATTGCCATAGTCTCCCACCCCAGGGGTCGACGTAGAGAACTCTGCGAAGCTACTGGGTAGGATCTGCACCTAGGCAATCTCGGCCACGGGGGTATAAAATCACGAACCTGGCAGTTTCAGAACCACATTGGGTGGGTCGTTTATACGGTCTGACCTCGGAGGATTGGCGTAAGTCGTAGAACTGATGGTTCTATAGCTTGGTGATGGACGGCACCGAGTTTGCTAGGTAATGTGCTGATGTGGTGCGCTGCCCGCGTAGTACTGGCGAGAGCATTTAAACGACTAAGTCTAATCTTCAAGTCGATATTTGCTCGGCCACGGCCAAACCTGAGAGCCGGGAGTGGTGACCCGCGCGCCCAGGCGTAACCGTGGTTCATGAGGAAACTTTTAAAGTCTGCCACTTCGGATTGGGGCCCCGGGGTGGTAGCAAGGTGAACTGCGCTCCTGTGGGAAATTTTGACTGCGATCCTTCCCCTGCATGATATGGGGGTGTACAGAAGGGTCCAATCAGTGTAATACCATTGGTAGGTGACGCACGTATCTAATAATAATTATTATATTGTCATAGTCATGTGAAACATGATGTTATCGGTATAGATAAGGCGATACCGATTAAAAGAATGAAATCGTAACGATACGAATGTTCCTTATTTATCAGTAAATGAGTATATAAATAAGATACTTAAAAACATCCGACCTCAGCAGATTTCTCATTTCGTTGTATATATTAGAGGATTGTACTTCGAAGCAGCTATACTTAACAGTTACAATCAGGGCCAGATATGCGTATAAGGTACATAAGCTATAGCTTAGGGCCCTCACTTTCTTGGGGGCCCCCAAAATTAAAATAAAGTATAAATACTATTGAAATATACTATAACAGACTTATAAAGGACCCCATATCTCAAATAGCTTAGGGCCTTATCAAGTCAAAATCTGGCTCTGTCTACAATACTCACCAAGCCTGAAATATTTGATGATCAGTTAATGTTGTCGTATTTTAAAGATTTTCATGACAAAGAAAAGGCAGATACCATCTTTACGGAAATATGCACTTATCCTTTCCAGCCCTTGAAACTGAAACTGTACGGGAGTCAATATACAAGTACATTCTATTCTATTTTGCTGCGCCTAAGGGGATGAAGATGGACTCACCTACAGTTTTACGGAGATACAGGTCGCCGCCTAGCTCTGGACTTCTATGCTGCAGCAAATTAAAAGTGAAGTGGAAACACTCACCCCAAAAAATATAATTACGTTCTGCTCAACAAATACTCTGACGGAGATGTCAAGATCTCCGCGCACAGAGACGACGAAAGCTCCCTGGACCTTTCATGCTGCATTCCCACACTGAGTTACGGTGCCACGTGGTTGATGGATTTTTACGAGAGAAAATTATTTGACTCACATTCTGAGTCTGGAACACGGATGGCTTCTAGTGATCGAACTCTCTACACATGTATTCCGGGAACACGTATCCCTTTCCAGCCCGAAGTGAAGACTATTCGAATAAGTTTGACGCTTAGAAAAATTATACCACCGCAAGTGAATTGTTCGTCTGATGAATTGACTTCGGTTATTAACGACGACATCATTAATTCTATAACTCCAAAACGATGAATGAATAAAAGGACTGCACAAGAAAACATGTTTAGAAGATACTCGAGATACCCCAGGACGATTGGCTGACTCGGTATTATCAGTCATCACGAAATCATGGTGAAGTGATCAATTGTTGGTAATTGGAACGGACGTGTCGTCTTTCTGTCGTTGTGAGTCAAAATAATAACGTTTGAATTAATATACAGAACTTTACAGAAAAGAATAATTTCAACTGCATTTTTTCTCTTGAGGGTGTGACTTTGACACCTGCGATGTGATATGTTTTCATGAGCAAATTACCAAACTTAGTATTCGGAAGCCAACAATCAACTTCCTAGCCAACATCTATTGGCAGTATTTTGCGCAAACCCACAATGTGTTTTTCAACAAACATTTTAAAGCCTCTGTGATGGTTTCCACCTCGTGTCAGATCATTTTGAATTGAATCATTGAATTGATCATTTGAGAACATATCAGACCGATAAACTTTTAGGTTTATGTATTGAAATAACGCAGACTAGCCAAATTGCTCTATTTCAAAATGTGTAACCGGAAGGAATAAGAAAACGGCGATCAAAATGCCAGTAGATGAAACAATTAACTAGCGAGCAACGTATGCAGAAAATTAACAACGTTATTTACGAGGAGTATTTAACCAGTCTCCATTAGGTATTTGTCTGTGAGGGATGTTCAATTAATCATCCAAGTCAGCGCCGCCACCCCTCTATAAGGAAGACGACTCGAGAAAAAGGTATTAATAATACTGACAAATCAATATTTTCAATGAACTTTAAAAGACTTGCCCAGAAACTTTATGTAGACACCTGCAGTTGTATATATGACAATGATGACTGTTTATTCGAATGGCGCGAAATCGAAAGAGTAGTTTCGCCTCGAAAGAACATTAGTAAATTCAACTACTCTCAGTTTATTCAAATCAAACTGTAAACACATAATAAGGAAATATCCATAAGTGAATATCTAGTAATAATCCAATAACACAGTTAAGTTTTAAAATAAGTGTTAGAACTGTTTTAGGTCAGCTACATTCTATCGACCGAATTCTACCGACGACAAATCCAAAGCGTGTTGCCAACGCACGGCAATGAAAAAGTGTAAATTAATTCGAGACGCTTGGAAGGAAACGTTCTCCCACTCTATCAGGTTCAGTCCTGATACAAAGGCTAAAGTAAAAGTTTATTTGCTGGCTTTTTGAAGAAGGCTATGGAAGGGCATCTATCTTTATTTAGTATCAAGAGATTTAGCCTACTGAAGAATTAAAACATTGTGAAGTCCCTTAACGCTATGAATAAATTGAAAAATTTTAAAATGTATTTTATGAATGGGAAAAGTTATTATAGAACGTACTGATTCTAAACGAGATGAAACTGATACAGAAAAGTCGTGTCAACATTATTTGTCGAACAATTTTCATATAAAACAACTCAAGTATGACCGGTTTTCGATGGCTCTGCGAAAACTAGAAACAGTATATCATTGAATGGACGCTTAAAAAAGGATAATCTATAATATCTTAGAACGCTTAAAATGATAATCTATAATGCTTATTCAATGAATTCAAACAGTATCATGTAATTTCACATGTAGTAATTATGCAAGGATAGGCGAAATTTGGGATTTTTTAAGGGAGGGGCTTAACATACTTTTAAATCTTCAAAGATGCACCCATTCGATGTTGGATAAATCATTTTGAATGATCTTATGTAATTCTTGTCCTCTTGAGTAAATACAATGTTTATATACGTTATGCATTATATGCAACAGATTTCATTTTTAAAACGATTATTTTCTCAAAGTTTGTCTAATGTAATGTAATAATGTACATAAAAGAATCAAAAATTATGTATTTGACTTCTTTATATCTAATTGAGAGTAAAAGAAAATAATTATATTTATATACCATTTTATCAGAGTCATTTGTCAATTTATTTCTCTTTTCCAATCTGAATTTAAATACATATGCCTTCAACTTATCTTGCTCTTAACTTATCTTAGATATAAGGTTGGATTCTGGGAGCTTTTCAAATGGGCTTTTGTGCAGTATGTGGCTATCTTTGCAATATTTGCATATGTATTTCATCGATTAAAAGGCTATGTATTTCAGAAACACTTGTTACCATCTATTATCATACATCCACTGAAACGAGACTTGTGATATAAAATATAACATCCTGTCAGCCTGTAATGCAATTTTTATATCTTTAGTTTTATATTTGTAATAAAAATTAATTTTATAATGTAAAAATGTATTTTTCCGAGCCTTATTTCTGTATCTGTATTTATGCATATGTTTGAAATAAAAATATAATTTATGGTATAAAAGTTATATATTATGCCCAGACATACCTTACTTCTAAATAATATGCGTTCAATAAAAATGCAGCGTAGACTGCTACATTTTTATTATAAACTTTTAGGAAATTGTTTGAATAAAGTCATTCAGTATTACATTTTTGGCATTTGATTTAAGTTGTGTACTCGATAAGTCCAGATGTCTATTCAAATTTTATAGCAGGCAGCTTAAGTTCGAAGAAAATTATAACTGATATGGTTCTTCTTTTGTAAGTTTGGCCACCGGTGCTACTCTTTGCCTAGATAGCAGTTCATCCAAGTAGAAGTGCGTGCCTGGCATTGTCGTGTTTGGTAAATGTTTAAAGTGCAACGGTGAAGTCGTGCTTTTCTTTCCAACCCCATTTAGTGTTGTAGTTTTGCGTAGCATCCCAGCCACAGCTTATACTGTAACATAACCTTACAGACTCCGGTAGTTTATTTATTTTCGAGATAAATTGTAATTGTAACCGGAGTGCACTCCCTTTATGTAACTGAACCACAATTTCAGCAGAAAATGTTTTTGATCTCAAAAATTTTATTTTAGTAATAAGTAAGCCTTAAAAGACATTTCTAATTTTTTTTATCCATGCCTGTCTTTCCCAGGAAAACAAACCTTTGAACGGAGGTTGAGGCTTTTAAGGGAAAAAATCACCAGCCTTATATCAAATACGTATTTCCAGGTAGTGGAATGAATTTCTAAGAGCGGGTAAACTTTTCGTTCCTGGAAGTTCTAGAAATGATCACCCTAGTCGTGCACAGTCCAACGTCAGTGATTTTCGATGAAAAAGAGCATCTGCGGACTTTTTTGCGCGATATAACCAAATACGGGGATGAAAATTGTCATTTGTACAGGATCTTAAGCTTGTTCTCTTTTTGCAGATCAATCTTCAGATTCGAAGAAAATTTCTTTCCCTTTCTGCTTGACAGCTCTACTTATGTCGGTGGGAAATCGTTGGTCAGAAAGTGTTGCACTCTTCTCTCTTTGTCTTCGTACCAACACGTCTCCTTTAAAATTCCTTGCATACTCAATGTTTCTAGAGTATATTCTGTGTATTTTCGTTAGTGCCACTTTAACCATTTTTCCTTTTTTATATTACTGTGTATCAGGGATGGTCTTTGTTTCTATCATTCTTTGAAATAGTATATTATGCTGCATAGTCAACGATTAAATTCAGCCCGGACCCGACTTCACTATTTCTTAGTTTTTGAGTGAAATTTTAATTCCAGCTGGAGCCCCAAATAAGATGGATCCAGTATTTTATTTTATTTTGAGATTCAGTATTTTATTACTTAACTGCTTATTAATAATTTAATTTGTTAAATTTTTGTGTATACTTTTACATTTTACTGAATTTTAATTATAATTATTATTAATATAAAACATATTATCCTGCCAGCCTATATGCCATTTTTGTATCATTAATTTTATGTTTATAATAAAAATTAATTTTATAATGTAAGAATTGTATTTTGTGAAACCTTATTTCTGTGTCTCCCCGGTCTTATTTCTATTTTATTAGGATTTTATTTATTAATTTTTGTTCCGCTTTTCTAACGACCTACTGGCATCTTAATGGGCCTTGAACCCAGCAAATATCTTCTAGATTTCCAGCGAGTAGCTGTCAGCAAGAAATTAAATAACTTGTTTTTTGTATTATTTAAGTATACAACCTCAAGTTGTGAAGAATAAAATTTGATGTTAATCCTTACATTGTGAGCTATTGGATAAGTACTTTTCCAAAATTTCATTTAAATGAGCTGCATTTATTCGCGGACAAATATTTAATGCTCTGATATCCCTCAATTCAGTATATCTTAAGCAAAATCATGTTTTAATTCAGAGCGCAGCGGACACTAGATAACTTTAAGTGAAGTATATGGATGCGTGAATCCAAAATGACAATGAAAAATCAGCGTAACTTATTAATTCAGCACAACTCATGCAATTCAGCATAATTTATTCAACTTGTTCAATGTAGTGCAACTTATACAAGAGGATGTTTGACATTCAGAGAGCAGAGAGAAATGCATAATTTTAGTGAAATATGTATATAGCAAATTCTAACTGATAATGAACAGCAACAATTTAAAATAGTGTTTTTGTTTGAGAATCTGAAAATAAATGCAAATTTCAACTGGTTTATTTATTTTAAAAGGAATTATGAAGCAAGGAAAATCAGTGATTTGAGAATAATAAAATTTTCAATATCCAGTATATGTTTGTAAGCAGGAAGTTTTAGTTTTATAGTGAGTTAAAAGAGTCCTTTTCGTTCTGATTTAATCATGTGATCTTTGCTACATTTAGCTTTTCTCTTAGTAGTGAGTGAAAGATGATTTTGAAATCGGATATATTATTGGTATCTGAATGACAGTGAATGCATTTTCAACTACACGCTCTGAAATGTATACTTATGTTAGAGGAATACGCAGAGTTTTTTTCAATTCTTTCTAAGACAAAAAATTTTGTTACTTTTTTTTTTGTATAGTTTGGTCTTTAAAATTCAACGTCCTTAGTTTACAAAAGCAAAAACTTGATCTATTAATGAGACCAATAAAGGACTTAAATCTGGCAAAAATTTTGTATATGGAAGTCCCACCCTTCCTGACAAATTGCTAAAAGCGTTGCTTGAATTTTGGAACATTTAACGTGTTTATAATAGAACTTAAGTATTTATACAATGGAAACATATTTATTGTAATCTAATAATATTACACAAATACCTCATTATTTTTATTTTGCCTGCACATGTTATCAGGTCTCTAAGTTAAAAATATCAAAAGGAAGTGCTAAAGTTTTTTTTAGTTTGCTAAAGTTTTGAAAATTTAAAAACCGATAGTTCTGCATTGCCTGTTTTGCACGGTATTTATGTGTAGTTTTCAAGCCTTATTTTCTATGAATTTGAAGAAAAACGTTTATTCTGTTCCTTAAGCAGTATCGATTCAAAGGGAATACAAGTGCTATAAATCTCACACTTAAAGGAAAACGACGGTTAGTTTAATTTTAGTTCGGTGCTTTCCTCCCTTGAGGGTTCAGTAGAAGTTTGAGAAACGCTCTCAGCGTCGAGATATATGTTAATGTATGATATATGATAGATTCAGTCATATATCGGCAAATATCTATTAGTCTGATCGTTTGAGGAGAGAACAGGGCAATAAATTGCCTATCAGAAATGTGGAGTTATTGTAAGATATCTTTGTAGACATTGATCTACAAGGGCCTTAATAGAATAAAAATGAGATGCGAAATAGGTATGTACATTTTATTTAAAAAAAAAGACGTTTAAAACACAGATTTTCTACTTGAAATATTTCATTTTTCTTTGAGAAGCCATTACAAACCATTAGAATTAAGGTCTTCAAAAACAATTCTCTTATACCTTCAGAGAACACACGCATATTCCAGCATCATTAATGGGACCTACATTACCCATAGGGAATTTTTTCCATTCTGTTCTAGGTGCATAAGCATCACCTTTAAAAGGCTAGCGTACTTCTCCAGGACGCTGCAAACAGAATATTTAGACTTGCACTACAAAATTATAGCTGTTTTATAATACTTAACGCACATAGTGTATGCCAAACCCCCAGACGCTGTTTAGCATAATTTAATAATAAGTATAATTTTATAAATATCCGTATACAAGCTGCTCATGAACAGTTTAATTTGGTTTACTGATTACGTAAAAGCACGCGAGTGATATCTACCTTAGAGAACGTGGCTTGTATTTTACGTTACACATAAGGAAGATCAGAAAGAGTCAAGTGTGGCCGAGCTCTTAATTTTTCTCTCTGAAACTTAATTTAAGAAGAACTACAACTGACTTATATAGCCAATGGGCATGAAAACAAATAATAATGTTGTATGGTGTTTCTTCATGAGTCATAATTTTTCAAGTTGATTTCGTTTTCAGGAAACAGGTTGGGAGGGCATTAGAATTTCAAATCAAAACTTCAAGATTTCACAGAACATAGAAATAACATTTATTAACGATAAACTTAATGATATAGTATATTACTTCCGCCTATAGCGGCCATGAAAACATAATCAAGCATCAAAAAGTATGACATGCGTCATTCTTCAAGTTCAAGCGTCAAGTGGAATATATTTCATCGGCGCCCATCAAGAGCGCCACCTATCTACCGAAAAGACGGAACAAATAAATTTAAGGAATTAGATACTCTCAAGCTACTGTTGCTGCTTAGTAACTTAATTCCGCAACAATGGTCATATGTACCATATACAGAAGATCTCGGAACATTTTATCTTGTACAAAAAAGGTGTGAGAGAAATCTAATTGTGATAGACAGAAGAGTGTACCATTATCAAACTCTACCGAAATACACGGGCCACTAACTAGAGAATGAGAAGGCCGTTGGACCCATGAGGCTGTCTTGTTCAGAAACAGAATAATTGTATCTATAGCTATAGTAAGATAAAAAGTTGATATTTACATTAGATTCATTTGCCACGAAAGTAATACATTTCATCTTCTTTTCTTTTATGATTTCACTTTCATCAAGAGTCGTCTCTTTTTTCGGCCAATTCCTTTCATCAAGTCGTAACCAAATGGGGTTCCTCCCACCATCTGAAAAGGAGCTTTACTTCTGAACATCCTCTTGAAGTTAAATGTGCCGAATTACATGTTCGGGAGTGTATTTTCAGCTTTGCACTCTTGTTGATCTACGATTTTCATCAACCATACTTCGTAAAAATACTCCCCAGGTATCATCTTCCATTACCCAGCGTCAAACTGTGGTTGAATCTATCCAGAAATACTCGATGGTGTTTTAAAGCCTGAGGCTCGTTTTCACAAATTCATCCAAGCCTGAGCCGAAACAGCAAGAGAAAAATAGATATTTCTTGCAAAAGCGCAACTCTCGATTTTGACATCAATAATTGTGCAGAAACCCTTTGGGAATGACACCTTAAGTAAACAACAGCAGCATAACAAATCCCTCGGGCATTCGGAAAGGTGTGTAGACTCACTTCTGAGCGCTCAGAAAGAAAGGCATGTCTGGAGTTTTCCACAAAGAGCCGCACATATAGATTCTCTATCTATTTTAGAAATTTTCTTCTAGTGTCTTCAGGTACCTGAGTCGTAGCTCAGTTTAGATTTTCAAGCATGCCTGAAGCATAAGTTTGGTAATAACGTGTCTAGGCCACAATATCCAATTGAAAGAAAAATGTTTTCCGTGAGAGATAGTATGCTGCGTCTTGTTAGTGTCTCCATTTTTATCTATGGTAGGTATGCAACAACTAAGCGCATCTTTTGACCTACTCCACGCTAAGCCACGCTATAGAAGATATCTTGGAATCAACATATGAATCATCAGAGAATTCTTTTGATATCGATATGCTCCTATCGTCTTAAATCAGATTTGGCTTCTGCCATAATCTTCAATGAAATATCTATAAATTGTATTAATTCTTCCTTTGTTTTAATTGAGATGATGCAGTTGTCCATATAAAAGGAAGTATTGAGCTTTTCAACAACTGTACTTGCGAAATATGCCCATTTAAGGAAGGAACGTGCCTTTTCTAAATGGAATTGTAAAACTGCGATAAACAAAAATGGAATGCAGTTTGAACCGAAAACAACTCTACAGCGTTGTAACACTTTTATCTACCCATCTTCAAACCACCAGAGGAATTTCAAACATTTACGATCTTGTTTGGCTACAGAAATTTGGAGAAAGGTCTTCTTTATCCAAATTCTTCTTGACGAAATTTTATTGAAGGAATTTGTTCTAACTATTAAGACCTCTCTAATAAACCGTCATTCAAAGATAGGTCCTTTTGTTTGTTTGGAGGATGAATCAAACACAGGACGGACCTTTGTTGTGGACCTGTCTTTGAATACGTTATGGGGAGGCAAATAGTGGTCAGTATCTTCTCGAAAGCAAATGTTTTCACTGTAGATGGCACTGAAAGTTTAGTTATCATTGATGAAATAAATATTTCATCGAACTATATAGATATTTTAAAATATAAGGTTGTGCCATTCTTGAAAATCTTTGCAAGGACATTTCAGCATCATTTTGCTCCATACCACAATTCAAAATCTGCCAGAGGTTCACGTTGAAATATAAAATTATTGAGCTAGATTGGCCTAGAAATTCACCAGACTTAAATTTAATCGCAAACTTGTGTCACCTTCTTAAAGCACATCTTAACAAAATGGATTGCACGGCAAAAGAGCGCATCATTAAGAATGCTATAAAAGTGTAGTTCCACGATAAAGAAGTAAATATATATGTATATATATATATATATATACTATATGCACAAGAGTAGGAAAGCCAATGCCTAAGCGCATTTTAGAAGTCATTACTGCTAAAGGAGGACGTATTTCCTGTTAATTTTATTATTATCACCATATATGAATGTATGTACATAAATTATGAAAAATATCGCTTTGTCGCAATTAATTTGCACACTTTAGTATATGCATTTTCCAACTCTTCTCACCAAGAATATTAACTAGATTATGATATAAAGAGGAAATAAATCTGATAATTTGTGAACGAGATGAATTTATTGATCTCTATTATTATTCCACTCATCGAACAAACATCTATGTTCACCAAGAGTGAAACCACAAGTCTCACGTTATTCGAACAAAACCCTTCAGTGATTTCCGTTCTAGTAAATTGTATTCTATGATATTTGCTACTCATATTATCTTTGAAGCGCGAACGAAATTAGCACTGGAATAGGTTTTACTTGAATAGAAATTTAACTTGCTTTTGATAACCTATTTCACTTTAATTTTAGATTCAAATTCTCAAGGATACTTCGAACTATGTCAGGCTGAGAAATTCTACTCTAAACGCTTCATGTTTCTTAAAACTTCTAGCTTTTGAATTCTACGCTTTACCTTCAAAACACATGCTTTATAGAAGGAGACATTTCTTTTAATTATTGATTATTTTTTACCTTTGGCCTAAATAAAAGTTTACCAAACTTTTGTTTTCATGATCCTGTTCTAATATATTTCCTTCTAGACTCTGTAAAAATATTTTTCTTGCAAAGTTAAATAAATTTTAATGTTCAGATTCTTTTTCTATATTGTGAATTAAAAAATCTGATGTTTACACCACATGACTTCCTTGTATTGGAATATTAAATTATACGCATTTTTCTTGCATTTCATTTAAACTTATTGGATTGAATTAAATCTACTTCGCCGACAGCGCATAAACCACAATAGAATAAATGCATTCTTTAAAATTCACTCTAGTATTTGTTTACCATAGCGACACTCTGGCGCTAGATTCACTTAACGGTATTAATAATTATATAACAGTTAACTTATATAATAATTTTATAACGGAAACTAAGTTAACTGTTATATAATCCAATAATTATATAACAGTTAACTTATATATTTCGTTCATATTATAACTCATAATGCACCAAATTTATATCATTTAAAGAATATAATTATCTAATCGTTGCCACATGTTCTATTCAAATGCTATAATAAAGCTAGAATGATGTATAAAAGAAATTAAGCAAACAAAACAAAAAAGAACAGTTTTTCACAGACGATTGAGTATTTCTCTTTTAATTAATTCAGTTCTCACTTCGCGAGAAGGCAAAAATACATAAAAACTCAAATTATCTATATTAAAAATTACGAAGTAAATCTTAAACACTTATTTCCTCGAAAAAATTCCAGAAAGAATTAAACATGATTTAAATAATAAATGAAGGCGTTATCTTTGTTGTTGCGAAGCTAAGTTTCTCTAGATTGGCAACAAATCCACTAGTCTCCTGTTTCAAATGTAAACATCAATGGCCGCCATTAAAAAAGGCTTAGCGGCAGTTAAACAACTTTAAAATAGCTGATAATTCTAAAAATATTGCACACAGATTTACTAAAGGCATAAAATCCTTAACCGGAAGATAAAAACAACATAATTCAATCATTTTTAAAGCAAAAATTGTACAATTTACCAACATATAAGAGTAAAGAAACTGAGATTACTGAGCCGGGTATTACCGAGCCGAGTGGATATATATATATAAATATATTTATATACGTTTGGTGCGGCCGATTGCAACCAAAATACGAGGTGCACATCTACATGTTATAAAAGTCATATATACAAAATTTTAACGTTCTGAGGCTACTCGTTTTTGAGTTATGCGAGATACGTACGTACGCACGCACGTACATACGTTCGTACAGACGCCACGAAAAATGCTCTTCAGAATTAATTTTAAAGCAGTTTTATAATTTTTTTGAAGGAAAAGAGTATTTTATTCTGTCCTTACAGATATCACGCAAAAACATCGTTAAATTGCATTCGATAGCGGTCAAAATGGATATTTTCGTTGAAATATGCTGCCTGAAACTTTTCGCGATTACAATACTTCCTTTTTACTTCGTACAAGGAAGTAAAAAATACGCACTGTTATATGCGTACGGAGCGACATAGTCACGCACTTCAATCTTAAATAGACTTGTCCCTCTAGGAGGGAAGACAGCACGGTCTCCATGGGCGTGTTAGAATGTTGCCGGCGCATTACATAAAACGGTATTACCTTGAACTGCCAAATTTCTTGTCCGGTTGTAAATGAAAGAGTGTCCTGAATGTCGTCAGGTCTAGGAAAATGGTAGCTGTCTCTCTTCGTGACCTTGCTCAAACGCTGATAGTCAACTAGTCAACGCAGAATCTAGCTCAAACATTTTTCTTTCTAGACCAGAACGATGGGAGAGGTCCAGGGACCTTCTGAAGACTCAATAACTTCGCTTTCTTGCATGTCCTTTAGAAGTTTTCCTACCTCTTCCTGAGCAATCGGTAGACACCTTGTATATTCTCTGATTTGTGGATGATCCCCTGTATAAATTCTGTGCTGTGCCAAACTGATTCGACTTACATCAGAAGAAGCGCTGGAGAAAGCATCTTGAAATTCTTGAATGACACGTTCGGCAGCACTCGCTTATTTGCGCATTCGGCAATAACTCCGATGTTAGGCTCTCCGAAGGCACAGAGTCTGAATGATTACCGGTTCGTTTAAAGCAGATCACTGGAGTACATGCTGTAGACAATTCGCCTTTCCTAATGACCTTCGCTTTATCACCGATGTTGGCAACTCTTATCTCGATGACGGTCCTTGATAAGTAGATGAGTGTGCCATGGTTTCTAGTACTCCACGCGAGGTGTTACATTTCTTAGTATATTCTACTGTGGATATACGATGAGCAAACTAAGGAAATTTCTGTTTTCAGCTATGGGTTAAGGTAGTAAAATTTCTGTTTTTGCTGGTACAGTGATATCATCTTAAGCTATTATTTAGTGGACAGATTTAATTCCTTCAGCTATAATTTAAATAGCGTTATATCTTCAGAGGCAAAATAGAATTCATTATTTCAAGGAAAAATTGTGTTTTCTTAGAAAGTCTAATACGAGTATGCAAGGGTCTGTAATATCTGCCACATATTTGGTGTGATGGTAGGCGGCTCAACCAAACGTAATGTTAAGGTTTAATTTTCCATCGGGGTCGATTTTATCACCGGACATAGTGTTTTGTATTAGCTGAGAAATACTTGGCGACAGAGGAGAATCTTGTCTAATAGCGCATGCGCCACCAGAATCGGCGCTGAATTATAGTCTGTGAGAAAATTAATTTTTGTTTTACATTCGAAGTTGCGATTCATATGTTACGCTATAAGAAAGAAACCTATCGCCAGAGTGCCACTATGGAAAATGAATGTATTGAAAAGTTAGAGTGTGCTATTTCTGTAATGTGTGTGGTGTTATTTTATTGTGATATATAGCTATCGACGAGAAATAGGATGATTCAATTCACACAGTCTGGAGGGTAACGCATGGCGGCGTCCAGATGAGATTACCTTCCAGTTGTTGGTATATATTCAAATCTTTCGGGATGATGGTAACATTTGCTCCGGTATCGAATGTCACATTGCAAGGAACTCCATTTATATGTCCTATGATGAACAGTCCATTACTGCTGCCATTCATTTCAGAAATCTGAAATGATTTAAAACGAGGCTTTTCAATATCTGCCAATGTCCTCTCCGTGAGATTGCCACTAATATATTTCCTGCTTCCTTGCTGGGGAGTGGTTTCAGCTTCCTTAACTTTCCTTCAGGGTCTTCTGCAGTTCAGTCATAAAAAGCATTCACCATCTCAGTTCCAGCACATCAGGGTCGGTTTGTTGTCAAACCTACTCAGCGTCAAAGCCTTGACATTTCTGGTAAATCATCTAGAAGAGCAGTCAGTTGATCCAGTAGCTCCTGGAGATAAGTGGCCCTGATTGGGTCATAGTCTCTACGAGTGTCTTGGTGGGCTGCCTCGAATTTCATGGCGTACGCTAAAATGATTTTTAAATCCCTAACATCTGCCATTTGCGGCGCTTTCTGTACCTTAGAATCCCGGATGTCATCGATGAAGTACTGTAGGAACTGGATTTTCCTTGTTTCTGTTGAACAGTCCAAGGAGGAAAGAAGAGACAGCCTTTCAACATTTGGGAGGAGTTCCTAGAGTGTTTCCATGGTCTTTTGTTAACTATATTTTAACTGGAGGCTGCTATAGTCTTTTAAACACTTCTCGCCAAAGCGCAGCTCAAGCACCAGAGAAAGCTTCAAAGTCTAGTCTCTAGTTTTTGGAAAGAGTTTGAAGGATATCCACAGTGTTAAATATTTTGCATAATCGCCTGTAGTAATGGCAACCGCCGTCAATAAAAGGAGGTGCTTTCCTTGGTAGCGGCGCAGTTCATTTTCAGTTCGAGCCAGAGTAGACCTGCCCGGGGAAAAGCCAGGGGATGATAGTTTCCAGTCCCCGTCCTGTTCCGGTTCCCGTCTTGTTCCGGTCCTGTTCCAGTTCCAGTCTGGCCGTTTAAGTCCAAAACACGTAGGAGCTGAAGTCTGAATCCAGCAAAACTAAAATGGAGATATATGCCGAAAGGGCCAGATGGATTTTGTCCTTTTAAAGAAAGTGTTCTTCACCGTGCCGGAATAGTTGACAGCTTAAAGCATTGCCTGGAAATGTTGAATGTTTCCACCTAAGATGTTAAGTTTTCATTTATGATGTTAAGTTTTTCATCATTTTTGAAGTTCTAGTTGAATAAACCTTTAAGTTTTAGATAAGGTTTTGTGTTCTTCAGAAATTTTAGGTTCGAAGTCAGATATATCACATAGAATTCAACGGGAAAAATCAACATTTGGCATCCACGACAGGATATTGTCTGCAAAATAAGCGACGTTTTTATTTTTGAATCATGGAAGCCTTAAAGTTAGCACGAACTCAATATAGAAGATTATTTAGTAAAGCGTGTAATGAATTTGACAATGAAGAAACTAAATTTAATCAGGAAGAAAAATTAGTTAAAATAAAAGTTATTGCCGAGAAAGCTAAAGTTTTGCTTGATACTGAAATGAAAATGCGAGAACTAATGTTTAAAGAAATTACAGATGAGACTTTACTTATTAAGGAAATAGATGAATCTGAATAATATTTTGATAGGTGGAGAATTATGGAAAGTAAACTAAAGGATCTCCCTTTTGGTACCCCGAATGTAACTTTAATTGATCCGTCTTTTGTTCAGAATAAAATGTTACATTATCCGACGATTAAATTGCCTATCTTTGATGGTAACGTGAAGAAATGGCTAGGATTTTGGGGGCAATTCCAAAAGATTGATAAAGATCCTGCATTAGATAATAATGATAAATTTGCTTTTTTAGCACAGGCTATGGAGAAGAATTCTCCCGCAGAGGAAATAGTTAAAAGCTTTTCGCCAACTGGCGATAGTTACAAGAGCGCAATTGAAGCATTGCAAACGCGTTTTGGTAACAAAGAATTACTAACTGAGATTTATATTCGTGATTTATTAACCTTGTTATTCAAAAACAAAGTACACACTCTTTACGGAAACTATATGATGAACTTGAATCTAATCTAAGAGCCTTGGAGATATTGGGAATAAATAGAGGCAAATATTACGCGATATTGTACCCATTGGTAGAATCAGCATTGCCGAATGAAGTCTTAAAAACGTGGGAGAGACTTAAATTTTCTCGTAAAGGATCAGAAAGTTTAACCGGCGAAAACGCCGAGTTAAGGAAAAGGGAATCTGATCTTGAGCGCTTTTTATGTTTCTTGCGCGGTGAAGTTGAAAGTGAGGAAAGAATTTCTTTAGCAGCTAAATCTTTCAATGTTTTCGATCGATTGGCTCACGGTAATAAGAAAGGAAATTCAGGTTTAAAGATAAGAGAACGTCACTTAAAACCTACGGCAGCTGAACTGTTTACTTCTTCTCATGAAGCTAGAAAAGGCTGCATATTTTGTTCCAGTATAAATCATGGTTCTGCGGAATGTTTTCAGGCGCGTAACTTATCGTTGTCGGAAAGAGTAGTTTTGGTCCAAAGGACACGCTCTTGTTACCTGTGTCTGAAATCTGGACATTCTGTCAGAAGGTGTAGATTAAAAACAGTTTATTTTACATGTGGTAAAAGGCATCATATTTTTCTATGTAAAGGCCGTTCACAAATGAGTGAGATAAGAGCAACGGAACAACCTCCAAATCAGGCTGAAACACTCGCCAACATTTCTTCAAGGTCTCCTAAAGTTTTGCTGCAAACAATAAGAGTAATAATTAAAGGAGATAAAAATCCTCGTTCGGCTCGAGCTATAATTGATACTGGTTCTCAAAGGTCGTATATTCTGCAAAGCACAGCTCAAGATATGGGTTATAGGTATACGGTAAAGGAATACCTTAGCCACGCATTATTTGGCAATACAATGAGCAGTTGTGTGAACATAGAGTTTACAAAATTCATTTATCTAATATTTCTGGATCGTACAGCTGTTTTGATACGTTAAGTCAGCCTGTTATTTGTAATAATATACCTTCTATTGGACAAGGAATATGGCTTAAAGAGCTTGCTGACTGTGGAATAAGTTTAACAGATCGTTTAGAAGGACCTATAGAAATTTTAATAGGAGCCGATGTTGCAGGACGATTATTAACGGGAAATCGTAAACAAATTTTAAACGGTCTTGTAGCTATTGAGACAAAGTTAGGATGGACGGTTATGGGAAAAACCGAGGAGTTGAATAGTGAAGGTTCAACATTCTTAGTTACTTCAATGTTGAATAAAGAGACTTGTATTTCTGATTTATGGGCCCTCGACTCACTTGGTATTACGGACCCATCCGAACAAAAGTTATTACGGACCCATCCGAATTGTATGAGGCTACCAGGCAACATTTTCTTGATACTGTAAAAATAGAAGATAACCGCTTTGTAGTGTCTTTGCCTTGTTTGGAAGAGCACCCTTCCCTGTCGGATAATTTTGAGTTATCGCTTAAGAGGTTGCACGGTACGATTAGGCAACTTGAACTGGATAATCTTCGCCAAGAGTATGAAAATATATTCCAAGAATGGCTCAAAGAGAGCATAATAGAGGAAGTACCCGTAAATGAATTAGATTTACCCCATCATTATTTGCCTCATAGACATGTTGTTAAGGAACATAGTACAACGAAGTTACGGCCAATATTTGACGCTTCATCTAAAGCAAAGGGTTCTCCGAGTCTCAACGATTGTCTTGAAAAAGGATTAAACCTTATTGCATTTATTCCTACAATCTTGAATAGATTTCGCCAAGAAAAAATAGGGGTGATTTCTGATATTCGTAAGGCCTTTCTACAAATTGACCTGAATTCTAGTGACAGAAACTTCCTCCGATTTCATTGAATAAAGGGCGAAGATGGCTTGAAGCATTTTCGTCATTGTCGAGTCATAACCAATAGTCCATTTTTACTTGGAGCTGTTATTCAATATCATTTAAATTCAATTTTAGAGAAAAATGATGCAGATGTAAAATATCCTTCCGACATTATTGTTAAATTAATGAATAGTGTCTATGTTGATAACTGTGTAACAAGTGTCGGAAGTGAAGATGAATTACAGCGCTTCATGAAAGTATCTTCAGATGTTATGGCAGAACGAAAATTTGAATTACGGGGTTGGGAATATACCGACTGTAGTTTAGAAACAGAAACTGTTGCGAATGTATTAGGTTTGTTATGGGAAAGACAAGGCGATACTCTTCAAATAAATATTGCTAATTTGCAAAATCTTTGTTTCGAGAAAGTCACGAAAAGAAGTATTTTGGCAATAGCCCATAAAGTATTTGACCCCATCGGTATAACATGTCCAGTCCTTATATTACCCAAGATGTTATTACAGCATACATGGGAAACAAAAGTAAATTGGGACGAAGAAGTTAACACTGAAATTAAAAGTAAATTTTTGAAATGGGTAAAAGACATTTTTCTTTTGAAAAACATTAAAATTCCAAGGTGGATACGATATCAGCCAAAACAGTGTTCAATACATGTTTTCTGTAACGCCAGTCAAGCAGCGTATGCGGCAGTAGTTTTCATTCTTGTAGAAGAACCTCAATCAGTTAAAGTCCAGTTGCTTCAGGCTAGGTCTAAAGTTTTCCCATGTGGTAAAAAGGAAACGACTATTGTAAGATTAGAATTGTTAGCAGCAACTATTGCATCTCGTCTTGCTGCAGACGTTCTAAAAGACTTTGAAGCCAGAAGTACATTTTTCTGGACAGATTCAACTACTGTCCTTGCATGGATAAAAAGGGAAGAACCATGGGGGGCATTTGTACAAAATAGAGTACAGGAAATAAGGCTTTTGACACGTGTGAAGGATTGGAGGCATATACCTGGTCACCTTAACCCTGCAGATCTTCCAAGTAGAGGGTTTTCAGTTCGCCAACTCTCCCGGCCAAAATGGTGGGAGGGTCCGAGCTGCCTTTTAAAATCCCAAGTAAATAGACCGAGTGCCGAATTCATAACTGATGAAGCGGAAATAGCCAGCGAGAAAAAAAAGGCAGTGGTTTCATCTCTAGTGTCTACTGAAAGGTTTAGTTTGAGTGAGCGATTTTCTAGCTATCGAAAAACAGTTAGAGTTGTTGGTTGGATTCAACGATTTTTCTTTAATTGCGGAAATAAGAAAAAAAGGAAAGGTGAACTCACTGTTGATGAAATTGATTTTGCAGAAAAGGTTGTTATTCGCTTGATTCAATCGGAATCGTTTCAGGATATAGAAGACGCACGCTTACGAACCCTTAGTCCATTTTATGATGCGGGAATTCTAAATTAAAACTGGTGCGTTTCGAAGAGATGACACGAGTTTAGAATGAAGAGATGAACTAGAGTTTAGAACACCTATAATATTACCAGGAGAAAATCCGCTAGTTAGAAATTTAATTATGGAAGAACATAAAAAGAAAGGACATGCAGGTGTACAATATATACTGAATACCTTAAGGGAAAGGTTTTGGTTGTTATGTGGCAGAAGAACTGTGCGTTCTGTTTTGGGTAAATGCATTACTTGCAAGAGATATTCTGCTGTACCTGATGACCACATATTAGCCCCACCGCCACTAGAAGCGAGGAAATGATTCAGCAGTATTTCAAGTCACGGGTATAGACCTTTGTGGTCCTTTATTGTTGAGAAACAAAGAAAAGGCATGGATTTGTGTTTTTACATGCGCCGTTTATAGAGCGGTCCATTTGGAGTTGCTGACTTCTTTATCTATAGAAGTGTTTCTTCAGGCTTTTCATCGGTTCGTGTCGCGAAGAGGTAAACCCACAACTGCGTACAGAGATAATGGAACTAATTTTGTAGGAGCTTCAAATGCATTCAAATTAATAGATTTTGAACAAATTAATCGGCAGGCAGCCAACGAGCGAATAACATGGAAGTTTATTCCCCCTGGTGCTCCATGGTGGGGTGGTTGGTGGGAACGTCTTATCGGAATGATGAAGCAAGTCCTTAAAAAAAGTTCTTAAACATGCTTGTTTAAATTATGAAGAAATGTACACGATATTGTGTGACTGTGAAGCGATTCTTAATGACCGACCGTTGACAGTAATTCCTTCCGATCCTGAATTTAAAGCTTTAACTCCTGCCGACTTTTTAAAAGAAATTAGAACTAGCAGTTTGAGGGATATAAAATATGGTATTAAATCAAGTAATTTACAAAAAATATTTCAGTATACAGTCAAAAGTCGTTAATTCGGACCTCAAAGCTAAAATCTTTCTGCGCATGCGCCGCGTTTATGCATGCGCATAGGCGTTTACGCGTGTGCGCAAGACTTTTACGACTGCGCATATGCGTCTGAGCAAGCGCAGAATACGCTTTCGCGTGCGCGTTTAATGTATAACGGACGGTATAAGCTAAAATTGTCTAATTATCTATTTCAGTTAATGTTGATGATTGCGTTGTTCCTTAATTTTCGAATTGGATCCGGCTTATTATTTTTTGCAGACTGTAAGAGCAATTTTATAAAAGTAAGCTTGAACTTTCGATTATGTCAAATAGAATTTCCTATGCTGGAGCTCCCAAAGGATCTACAAAACGAAAGTATGTTTCGATGTCCATCAAACAAAAAGTGGAATTACTACAAAAAATGGATAAAGGCATATCCTTTGTTTATCTAACCGTTCCGAAATCTGTTTATCAATTTCACGCTGCTCTGCGAGGGGGAGGGGGGGAACGTCGCGGCGCGCAATGAACTGGAAGTTGATCTGTCAGCACTATCCTTAAATTCAGGGCAGATGTTTTTATTTTATTCGGCTTATAATTCCTTACTAAATGTAGTATTTCATCTCGATGTACTCCGTCTTTGATATGATTTAAATCAAATTCCTCGTCATTATAAATATCACGAATACAAATAAAATAGTTTTCTGGTTGCAATTTTCTAATTTCGGCTATGCGTAATGTATGCTTTACGCATGCGCGCGTTGAAAGAAATGTTTAATAAAGTAAACAAATAAATATTAAGCTTCTTTTTCTGTAAATTTTGATACCCTTTAGATCATAATTGCTCATTATTTCATAAATTACGGTTTCATATTTTTTAATTTTATAATTTCTGCATGCCATCTTACCAGATTTAAACTGATGATCTATAATCCGGAAGAATCGATAATCCGGAATCGCCGAAGTCCCGATGAGTCCGGATTAAAGACTTTTGACTGTATTCAAACTGAACGAGAAACATTTAAAAATAGGTTTCGTAAAGAATATTTGGGAATTCTCAAGGTTTCGCAAAAAAGAGCTGAAAGAAAAGTTACTATTAAATTGGATGATATTGTTTTAATCGGTAGTAGTGACAAAAAATGTTTTGGCAACTTGGTCGTGTCATAGAACTACTTCCAGGACCTAATGGAATAAATCGGCTTGTACGAGTTAAGACCGGAAATGGAATTTTGCTTAGAGCAGTTTGAACTTTGTATCCTTTGGAGGTAACGCAAAATGATGTACCCGTGAAGCTGCAGAATGTAAAACAAGATTCGTTGTCTGAACTTAAACTCAGCGTAGATGATAAATCTGTAAGACCTGTAACACGATCTGGTAGAACTGTAACTCCGCCAGACAGAATGGCATATTAAGGCTCTCTAGCATTGTTTTACTTTGTTGCGAAAGTTCACTTTTTTTTTCCCTTAGGTGGAAAGATTTTTAAATCCCTAACATCTGCCATTTGCGGCGCTTTCTGTACCTTAGAATCCCGGATGTCATCGATGAAGTACTGTAGGAACTGGATTTTCCTTGTTTCTGTTGAACAGTCCAAGGAGGAAAGAAGAGACAGCCTTTCAACATTTGGGAGGAGTTCCTAGAGTGTTTCCATGGTCTTTTGTTAACTATATTGTAACTGGAGGCTGCTATAGTCTTTTAAACACTTCTCGCCAAAGCGCAGCTCAAGCACCAGAGAAAGCTTCAAAGTCTAGTCTCTAGTTTTTGGAAAGAGTTTGAAGGATATCCACAGTGTTAAATATTTTGCATAATCGCCTGTAGTAACGGCAACCGCCGTCAATGAAAGGAGGTGCTTTCCTTGGTAGCGACGCAGTTCATTTTCAGTTCGAGCCAGAGTAGACCTGCCCGGAGGAGAAGCCAGGGGATGATAGTTTCCGGTTCCCTTCTTGTTCCGGTTCCAGTCCTGTTCCAGTTCCAGTACGGCCGTTTAAGTCCAAAACACGTAGGAGCTGAAGTCTGAATCCAGCGAAACTAACAAAACTAAAATGGAGATATATGCCGAAAGGGCCAGATGGATTTTGTCCTATTAAAGAAAGTGTTCTTCACCGTGCAGGAATAGCTGACAGTTTAAAGCATTGCCTGGAAATGCTGAATGTTTTCACCTAAGATGTTAAGTTTTCGTTTATGATGTTAAGTTTTTCATCATTTTTGAAGTTCTAGTTGAATAAACCTTAAAGTTTTAGTCAAGGTTTTGTGTTCTTCAGAAATTTTAGGTTTGAAGTCAGATATATCACATAGAATTTAACGGGAAAAATCAACACTCAGAAAAGGCGTCTGCTCTCAGAAAGCATCAAGATAACAGGCTTCGGAATCCTGTCCATTTGCTTTTGCCACCAAAGATAATTGAGTCCTATATACTTGGCAGGAGGTCTTTCGATCATATGTGAATAGCTTTAGAAAGGGTCGAGACGGTATAGGTACGAATTTAAAAACATTAGAATTGTGAGCTGTTGTCATTGTGGATTTTTTCAAGCTGTAAACTTCCTTGGCCACAGCAGCAGGACTTCTGTCTCGAAATTACTCTAAGGTTAAAGTTACATATAAGGGTGGAACATGGTTACAGTTACGTATAGGTTTTAATAACACTACGAATTGCAGTTATACAGAAACTAGACAGAAACTGCGATAAGTGTGGCGACTTATGTCAATTTCTCACCAAATTTGACTACAAAAATTAATTGCCAAAACTATATCCAATTCGGTGAAATGTCGCCAATTTAGCGAGATAGCCATTTACCTCAAATAGATTTGTCCCTGTAGCCCTTATTTTTCAGTCTCGCAGAGCTTCGCCTTTTCGGGGCACTTCATGTTGCATTGCGCAAGAGATACTACACTTTTACACATAATTTCACTAAAATTATTTACAAATTTCGTTACAATACAAGAATGCAAATTCATATAACATTTTAATGTGAGGTATGATGCTGTGTGTCATTATCTAGAACTTTAGGTCTACAAAAAAGAAAACAGCTTTATTTTTAAATTTGGTTCGATGTCTATATCATATATGGTTCGACATCATATCATCTATATCGACATAAAATAAATAAATAAACTAAAACCAAATTATTTTTAAATCTGGTTTTAATTTATTTATCTATTTTTCTTCTTTTAGGAAAACAAGTGTCGAGATGGCTGTTTCACATTTGTAAGTTTTTACAAAATGAATTAGAAACTTAATTGCCTTTTGTTTCAGAAATGGACACTTTTGACGCCAAAAGAACCAAAATTCTACTAATAATATTTTGTTGAAGCTTTCTTTCAATGCTCTATCACAAGACAGGTCTATATACAGTATTTGAATCCAATAATTCCGTTTCTGATTCTATATTAATTGTAAAAGGGTTCTTATCCATGTTTTGTTGCTATGAATTAGAGGAAAATATTTTTTTCACAATTGTCTACAATTCTATCAGATGTTCCTTGATAGCAAATGAAATTTAATCAGGCAGGGAGCTAATACTGCATTCTTCTTGCACACCAGTTAGCTTCAAAAAAGGTTTGTAATTTTCAGCTTCCATACGAAAGGTCCACAAACTGAGCTTTATCATCGCAGTTCTACAGTTTCAGTTTTTCCTTGCACCTTAAAATATACATACAGTGTTGCCTATAACGAAAGATGTAATTTATTTCAAAAATCAAAAATGTCTCAAAAGTAAGATAATTTCTTCTACCAATTAACATCGCTAAAATTATGTTTAAATTCTAATTTTACATTTTTAGTTTCCGGGGATATTTTTTACAGACATTAAAAATTCTACTCTCATTTCCAAATGTCTCTTCAAAAAATTCCCTCTGGATAGCAACAATACATCGCAAGGCATATGAAGATGATCATGTTCGTTGTTCATCTCTTCCAGTATTTTTTTATACATAACGCACAGAGTAACTTTTAATTCGTAGGACGATGTTTTATAAAATTTTATACGTTTTTATACAGCACTTTGCAAAAGCAATGACAGTTTTTATAGCCAAGGCTTCACTGTGTATGTTGTAGTGCAACCATACACATTCTGGTGCTGTGGTCTTTATTTCTCAAAAACATCCTACTCGAACGCCTGACATTGTGCGAGAACTATCGCTACTCAGTCTTACGCAGTTTTTCAAATTAATATCATTTCGACTGATGTAAGCATCAATCAAGTAAAAAATTCTGATTTTGTTCTTGTATTCAATGGTTTTCAAAACAGAATTTTCGTTGCATATATCTTCAAAATCATATTTCAGAAAACACATTAAATTGCCATTATTCGATATGTTTGTACTTTCATCGACTTAAAGAGGAGAAAAAGGCCTGTTTTAAGAGACAACAGTTTCTTCGATATTATTTGCTATTTGCATTATTTCATGATTGCTGTTTCATTTCATTCATTCATTGTGTTACTGGAAAGAGAGAGAGAGACAACATATTAATCTGGTTTCTTTATTTTTACCACATATACGAGATGTCAGCATTTTCACTGCAGAAACTGTTAAGCAACAGTATGAGGATATTCAGTTTCAGCAATTAATTGGCATATTTCATAAGAAATCATAACTAGATTTTCACACAAAGCACCTGAGAAAAATTCGAAGATATAGTCTGTTTGCTACCTATTCGTTTTTTGTTCTTGTTTATTAATAAATCTACCAGTTTGTTATTGTATTTCGGATGTGTTAAGTGCCGCTTCAACTATGAAGGTCTCATGGATTTCATTTGGTATGA
Organism: Stegodyphus dumicola; assembly: GCF_044657685.1. Lineage (NCBI taxonomy): Eukaryota > Metazoa > Arthropoda > Arachnida > Araneae > Eresidae > Stegodyphus > Stegodyphus dumicola. The sequence continues at coordinate 79,194,371 of NC_140768.1, read as the reverse complement.
TCGTATAAAAAAATAGCACACAATGTTTTCTTCGTGGACACCTTTCGTGAAATCAAAATTTATATAATCGTCAGATGCTGTCGAATCCAAGATGTTTTCTTCTTTTCTCCAGCATCTCATGTGGCCGTTTGTTAGTGCCATTCTTGGAACACGTGCTTAACTGAACATCACCTAACTGTTTATTGTTAGTGTCATCAAATAAACTCTTCCTGCCTGGATATCATTTGAGCATTTATCGATCGGAACTAGCATTTTTATTGTTTCTGTTTTATTAGCAATTTATCCACTGAAAATTAGAATTGATTATGCTGTTATAATTAATAGCAAGTTAGTAGAAAAAAAAGTACGCAGTATCTGAACTTATAGCTAACAAATAATCACCGAGAGTGTGAATAAAACTGTGTTGCTCCCAAAAGTTGATTGGAATATCGCAAAAGCTCTAGGTTAGATTCGGTGTCGTCTTTATACATAAATGTTCTCATATAAAAACGTTCATATAAAACGTTGGTTGTGTCTTTTACCGTACTCCATTTAAGCCTCATCAAGTTGTGGTGGCATCACAGATAATATAAAAATAGGAACTAAACTAAGAAACAAATTACAAGGGATAAGTTTCAATATTATGTAATAAGCTATAAGTTTCAGTATCATGTGCCATCTATGAAGATATTAAATTGCTAAATCTCGACGTCATGAATAGACAAACCATAATATAGTTTCATATATGAGGTTATTAATTTAAGTTTATCTGGGACCCAGTTTTGTTTTAGTAATCCAGTGTCGGGTCACGGTAATTAATGAACAGTATTAATCAATAGAGGACATTTGAGAAACATCTAAATGGCTGATCTAAGAAAATTTTTTTATTTTCATTTGCCTTCTATGTGGAATGTCCGTTATCGGGAGTTGATACACTCTGATACCCTATTCCAATAGTCCGAGAATTTAGGATTTGTCGATTAATGAATGGGAAATGTTCGTAAAATGGATGTCCGTTAAACAGAGGCTCGAATGTACTGCCTTATTATTTATTATAATTAATGTTCTTCTTACTCTTATTTTTTAATATTGTAGAGGTAGAGGAGAAATTGTCTATTTCTTAACTTTTGGAGGACAGTGTTTATTTATGATGAAACCTAAAATATGTAAATAAGTTCATATTAAATCTGGAACTAAATAACGCTCAAAACTTTGCAATAAATTCAGTGACCCAAATAGATTTTACTTCTCTTTTTCATTCTACAATGCTCTACGGTGTTTTTATTTTGTATACTTTATTTTGATTTTTTCTCTGCCGGACTATTATTTTCTTGCCCTTCCTAAAAGAATATGCACTGAATTAAAAATTTGTTCTATTATAGGTATACTTTCCTAATCTAACTTACAGTCGGGGAGTGCTGTCTTATATGCCTTTTTTTATTAATCAACTATTCGTTTATCCGGCATAGTGTTCGGTTTTTAGAAGCCAATTAATTTCGAGTTTGCGTACCGAATTTTGTTTCATTGAAGAAAACATTTAGTATGAAGTTCCTGTGATAGTTTATGATAAATGAATGCAAAATTTAATATTAGAATTTAGCTTTTCTTTATCTAGCGTTAATTTCAAATAACAGTATTTTATGTATTTCAGATAACAAGAGATGCGATCTTTTTCTTCAGGAGCAAGACATTTAGCAAATTGCCTTGAAGTAACTGAGCACTAGAAAACTGAATAAAGCACCTTGAAACTGAGTAAATCACTTGGAAGTTAGTTGCGCTGACAATTATATAAGACAGATGCCTACAAATATTTTGTTCGAAAATGAGAAACCTAAGCTACCGAAGTACATCTTTTTCATGTGAAATCAAAGAGAAATAAAAGTTGCTTTTTACTAAGAACAAATCCATCCATTACCCCTCATTTGTCTTCATAAATAATATTAGAAGAATATTTCTAAATTAGATATTTCCATGATTTCTCCCCTTCCAGAGTTTTAGAAAATCTTTATCTTCTAATAAAAAGGAATAAAAGTGAATTTCATTCAGTTATTCTCCTAACAAAGTACAAAAAAATATGTAACGAATTTTTTATCTGCTTTGGAGTTTCAAAATACAATCCTTCTATACATAATCTAAGTCCATCGGAGATAGCTGGCATTAGTTTCCAATTCCCTGCTATCTGAAGTTCGCCATATTTGATTCGATATTTATCTCTTGAAGCAGACGCTTGGATTTTATGTATAATTCTTCTAAGTAAGTAAATTTTAAATGTAAATTTTTGTTACCAAAATTATTGTTATTTCATCATTTATTTTAATAATATGTAATAACTAGCAGACTAAACATATTACAATTAAGAGTTCTTTATGTATCAGATAACAAGCATTGTCAATCTACAGGGCAAATTCCTTGTATTTATAAAAATCACTCGAAACGTTTTGAAAACGCTTTTACACACACACACACACACAAAAGAAACTAGTTATGAAAATGAAAGTTAATATTTTAATATACATGTTTTCGCCATTTTTTAGGTGACATGAATGTACTTTGTGAACAAAATATTTATATGTATGCCTATCAGCGTTTAACAGGCCATTCTGATTTGAAAATTAAGTATTTTTGCTAAAACTTCAAAATATATTTTCGGATTATTGTACAGAAATATGAACATAATATATATATATATATATATATATATATATATTTGATGAATACGCTAAAATTAGCCTTACAGAAAGGTTCTAAATTTAAGGTTTGATTAAAATATGAGCTAAAATAATTTAACTAGAATTCATAATCTTCTGAAACAAAGACTTACTAACCTTGACGCTTTCGATTTTAAAATTATATGTTATTTCGTATTCTACTGAAGAAACATAAGGACTTTTTTATTTAGAAGAAGGAGACGTAAAAAATGTGCAGTGCCCTTCGTGGGATTCGAACCCTGGTTCTCTCGAATATGTATCGTGCATGCTTCCAGTTACAACACGAAGGCATGCGGAAAGGAGGAAGAAAATGCCTTATATACTCCCCCTTTTAAAAGGTGATTGGGGATTAACGGACCCAATCGCCAGATTTTGGTGATGATGAATTATCATTCACCACATTTTAGTTCAGGGACAACTTCTAGAATCTTTTAGAATTTTTCGAAGTCAGGAAACTGAAGAAGTCCACAATACCCTGTTCAAAAATAGTACACTAAATTTTATTGTGATTAATGATAGTTAATTTGAAAATATGGTGAAACTTCTCATGCCTACCGCGTTCCTAAGATAAGCAAGCATCTCTGAAAGTAATAAGTTACCCTTAGTATGAAACATTACGTCTCTTAAACAATGACCTTTTCAAATACCAAAATCCTCTGAAACTGTGGGTTATCGTCTTATAAAGGCTTCACTGTAGCACATTCATCTGGCCTGATGATCCATCTGGTTCTGGTACATCCATCTGGTGAAGTCTTATAAAGGCTTCACTGTAGTACATCTAAAATAAGAATTTTAGGTTGTAATAATTAGTAACTTACTGTTTTCTTAAAAGAGGATGTTTTGCACGCAATGCTTTTTAACAATAAAATTTTCAGATTACTAGATATTGTTTTCCCTTGTTAAAAGTGATTGAAACAGTAAAAGAAATATACGATATAAATCAGTGTATTTATATTAGCAATAAAAATCTTACATATCATACAATTATGCAATATAATCATACATATGTAGTGTCAATAGTTCCCCTTTCCTTGTTTATTGCCTAACGAAACTTAAACTACCAACTTTAGAAAGTTATTTTGTTGGTTCTCGAAAAATAAGAGTTTCATTGCATATAAACATCGTATTGTTTAATAATTAAGATTGATGCCTAAATTTTGGGACAGGCAAGGAATAATTAGCTCCCAGCAAAATTAATTCAATCATAAAAACTCCAAGTCAAGTTGTTGGCAAATGCTGCCATTCAGCATAGCATAACATTTTCAGCATCTGCATAGCCTGGCAAGTTACTTAGCTTCATATTCGACATGGTGTAAGATCTAACAATTTGAACACTTAATGAAAGGTACACAAACACATTCAGTAAACTGAAAAGTAATACTATATGCATTTTTCGCTGCGTTATTTTTTTAAATTCTTAATATTCTTGATCGATGTAATTCATAATACACCAGTTTCATGTAATTAACGATGTATGGAAATTATTATTTTTATAAATAATTAAATATAAGTTATAATTAGTAAACGATCTTTTTCTGATAATATTATACATATTGATACAGAATAATTACTTACATGCTTCCTATTATCAATTTTAACCATTTGCCCCCGAAATGTAATGATGAATGGTATAGTCCTGCAACTTCCAATATTGTTTTTAAAAGAGATTCATTAAATTGTCAAATTTCTCTGAACTATTTGTATTTAAACATATATAAATTCAAATTCGTATGGAAGGATTTCCAAAAAATTCATGTGAAAATGTAGCATCGCAGTTTTCTACTTTTACCATTTCTGTTCAGCATTACTAAAATTTGACTTTTGCGAAAATATAATTAGAATATGAAAACGTAGACAGACATTACATGGACACAATAATTTCCGTCACATTTTTTTCTGCTGGCTCAACTATTGAACACCTGGTTCATATTTCATTTTTAACGATTACCCTAAGCTTTATTTTAATAATACGAAGCATTTTCTGATTTTTTATCACTGTCATAATTTCTGCCAGGAAGTGTCTAATTTACTACAAAATAAATTTTGTACTTTGTACGAAAAGTTAAAAATAATCTGTCGGTATCGTTGCTTTTAAAAGTGTTTGCATTTCACAACTAAAAAATTATAACAATTAATATTTTTTAAATGCTATTGCTTATTAAATTGTAAAACTCAAAATATTTGTTTATTTTTAAATGCATTACTACAACAACAACAAAATTTAAAAAAAAATGTAGCAAACAACATAATTTTTTTTGTTAATAAGTTGAAAAACTTATAATTATTTATTGACTCAATTTTTCTGATAGTATAGGACTTTTTTCAAGTCCATTAAATGTAGAATGATAAGTACCATTATGTCTAAATCTACCGCTGCTAACATTTCCAACTCCTTTTGTTTAACTCTGATGACTAAGCTATCTAAAAGCGGCCATAAAACATACCAAGGCGTTTCATTAAAAATGACTTTCAACGTATATTTTCGATTAAAAATTGATGATAAGAAAACCTACTATACATTCAATTGCTTTATTTTATTTTTAGAGATACATATTATGAAATCCGCGAGTCTTCGCCCAAGTTGTTTTGAATACTATTTTAAAATATTCATAATAAAATAAATGCGAATTTGTATTTAGAATTTTCTGTATTTTAATGAGAAAATGAAGCCGAAATTGATGATATATCAAACTACAAGCATTGAAAATTTCAATGAATGTGCATCAACTCGTTAAAGGCAATTATAGTAAATTTTGTGTTTGATTCCAGCGATTGTCAATTCTAGTGTCTAGCGATAAGCACTTCATCGCTATTGTAAATATACTTTTCGGTAATGCTAAAATAATCATATCTTTTCCTTTATGCGAAAAAAAAACTAGTAAAAGTCTCGAAATATAAGATATTTTATAGCTTTATTCTTCTTAAGTTTGTAGGGTTTATATTTATTTTAACTAACATTTATTTAAGTTTAAACTATCTTTCCTGTCAAGCCTTACTTTCCCCTGGAACTGCCAATGCCAGAGTATGTAAATTTTAGTAGAACGCGCAAGGATTCAAATTATCAGCGGAAGTATTCTGAGTTAAATAGAAAGGAAACGAGTTCGAGGTGTGCTGTTCTTACTTCACGAGCGCGGAGGTAGTTAGCCAGAAATTGAAGAACCCCGCGTTTCGGCCTGTGTGCTTGCCTAGGAGAATTGTTAATTGTTCAACGTGATATTCAAAGTTTCCTGAATTAGCAGCGGTATTGTAAAACGCGGTTAAGGTAGTTACTTTTAGAGAGCCTCGTAGTTAGAGTCTTATTATTATTTTCTTTTCAGGTTCTTATTTTTATTTTACCGCCGGGTCGGCGTAGTTTGTGAGCGTCAAGAGCACGCAATTGTAACTTCTTAAGTTGAATAAAAAGGGACTTAAACCCTTAGCAAGACTCTGTCATTTTTCCAGTTTCAACAGTCACCTCTTGGTTGCGTGCAAGTTGGAGGTGCGCAACTCTACATTGGCGCCCGAACACTTATCGAACTGAAATGGCCGAAAATCGGATGGAAGCCGCGGGACAACACCAAGGAATGGCAAGCCAATTGGAAGGATTTGGATACCTGGTCCAGACTTTGAGAGCGTCAATCAAGCCAAACGTCAATTTCGACGGAAAAAATTCGGTGGCGATATTTCTAGAAGGCCTAGAAAATCACTTTCAGCTCTACCCTGTGCCTGAAAGACAAAAAGTTGCCATCGCCACATCCGCACTAAGAGGACAGGCCGCGCTATGGTGGAAGAATATAGGTAAATTTTTATTAGGGGAATTTGGAAGCCAGACATATACATTTGAAAATTTCAAAAAATCGTTAGTAAAGGCCTTCCCCATAGTGAAAGATCGAGCAAAGCTAGAAGCCGAACTATATAGTTTCTATCAACGGGATATAGAAGAGTTGACGGACTTTATTTTGCGAAAAATTAAGCTGACGGATATGCTGTATGGGAAGAAACCCGATGCGGAGATTAGTGAAATAACCTTACCAAGATTGTTACCTGCTGTTCAAGACTACTTCGAAATTAGAAATCCAAGCACATTGCAGGAGCTCTTCGAATTGGCCGTGAAGTTTCAAAATCGCAGAATAGCGGAAAAAGCTAGAGGGGCATTGTATTCTCAAAGTACCCGAAGGAAATCTTCAAATGAGCAAACCAGAAATGCAAATCGCTCTTATGGGGGAAAGAGCTATCAAGCTAACTCATCGAACATCGAAGGTCAAGGCCAAAAAAAAAAAAAAAATTCGAAAATAAACATCCGCGTACTCAGAAGGCACAAATTGAAAGGAAAGCTTTAAACGAGTAGAGGGACCTGTGAAAGCGAGGGTCCAGACCCCGGAAGTTTTAAAAAAACCCTCAAAAAGGCATTTAAATACGGTCATCGTAAAAAATTCACATCTACCAATTATACAAGTCCTGGTTGGCGATGTACCAGTAGAAGCCCTCGTCGATACAGGAGCGGAAGGAAATTTTATGAGCGAAACATTCTTCAAAAAGAATTTTTATAGGGTGCGATTATTTAAAACCAAAAATACGGAAGTTATAGCGGCGCAAGGAAAAACCTGTCACTGCATCGGGAAATTATCATTAAACATACAGGTAAAAGAGGAAAGCCTCAAAGTATTAATTTTTGTAGTGAAGAATCTGCAAAATCCTCTTATTTTAGGTATGAAGTTTTTAAGGGCCGCGAGGGCCAAATTGAATTTTCAAGACAGTTCCGTGGTGCTGGAGATGGACCAGAGGGTGGTGGAACCTGTGGAGAAACCGCAAGTTGACCTTAGCCATCTGAATGACCATGAAAGTCAAGCCATCCAGCAAGTGGTGAGTAATTTTCTAACTTGTTTTCAGAAAAGCCTTGTAGTTGCCAAATAGTTACGCATCAGATACAATTAAATGACGAAAAACCTTGTAGGACTAAACCTTATCGTTATGACAAACAAAAAGACGTAATCATCGAAGAACATATTCAGGAGATGTTAAAGAATAAAATAATAACGCCCATAAATAGTGAGTACGCGAGTCCAGTCGTACTATGTAGGAAAAAGAACGAGTTTCCTCCTTCGGATAAAAGGGCTTGGAGGTTTGCTATCGATTACAGAAAACTAAATAGTTTTACTAAATTCCCAGTTTACCCTTTCCTGGTTATAGAGGAAATTATTAGACAGATCAAATCGACAAGATACATGTCTACTTTGGACTTAACGTCTGGCTACTATCAAATAGCTATGAGACCCGAAGACATACATAAAACCGCGTTTATAACAAAATCGGGTACTTATGCATTTTTACGCTTCTCTTTGGGTTGTGTGGGGCCCCATCAACATTCCAGATAGCTATGGACATTGTTCTAAAGCCTGTCCTAGGAAAATCAACTTTAATCTATCTAGATGATATAATTATAACGAGTAGTACGTTGGAACAACACATTAAAGATCTAGAAGAAGTTTTTAAATTATTAAAAGAGGCCGGTCTTACAATTAACGCCTCAAAATGCAAGTTCGCAACTAAAGAACTTAAATATCTCGGTTATAAAATTTCGCAAAAGGGTATAGAAACGCAAGATTCAAAAATAAAAGCAATCAAGAATTTTCCACCGCCCAACACCGCCAAGAAACTTTCTTCTTTCCTTGGGTTATGTTCTTACTATCGGTCTTTCATAAAAGATTTCGCTATTGTTGAACCACTCTTAGTAATCAAAAGAAAGAGAAGTAAATTTACGTGGACAGCAGAAGCAAATACAGCATTTGAAAGATTAAAAGAAGCGCTCATCAATGCCCCTGTTTTAAAATTCCCGGAGGGGGACGAAAACCTGGAAATTGCAGCAGATACGTCGGACTATGCTGTAGGTGCTGTTCTCATGCAAAATGGCCATCCTTTGGCATTTTTCAGTAAAACGTTGAACCCTACACAAAGGAATTATACAGCTACAGAGAGAGAAACATTAGCCGTATTAATGGCTGTACACAAATTTCGAGTTTATTTCGGCAAAGCGCCAGTAACAGTCTTTTTGGATCATGCGGCTGTGGTAGACTTTACTCGGGGAAAAACCTAACGCACAGGTTAATAAGATGGGCTTTAAAACTCCAAGAATATAATCTCAGAATAAAATATAAACCGGGTAAGGAAAACAATGTAGCTGACGCACTTTCTCGTATAAAACTGGACGATGAAGGAAATGAACTTAAATGCGCTGTGTTGACTTCAAAAATTTTAGATTCTAGAGATACGGTTATCACTGAACTGAAACCTGATCCTGAATTTGGAAATATCTATGCATATTTGAAAGACCCCGAAAGCTTTGAGCACACAGATATCGATGCGATAAGAAATAGAGCAGAAAACTATGAAATAATAGATAATTTATTATTTTATATGAAAACAACAAACGAAAATCTCGAGTACAAACCAGTCATCCCAGCCTCGCTTCGATTAAGCATTTTGAAGGAATTACACGACGCGAAAACAGCTTGTCATTTAGGGGTCAGAAAGACTTTAAAAAGGGTACGCGAGGCGGTATATTTCCCGCAATTATACAAAATAGTAACTGCGTATGTCAGGTCCTGCAATCAATGTCAGTTAATAAATGATATTAATTACAGCCCGGTCGGGTACTTAAATAGCATTCGCGCTACATTTCCGAATGAAATTTTAGGCATAGATCTTCTTGGTCCCTTCCCCCAGAGCGAGTTAAATAAAAATCGTTTTCTTTTAGTAATAGTAGATCATTTTTCAAAATGGATGGAAATTGTTCCACTTAAACGCGCGTCAGCCAAAACAGTCGCAGATGCATTCTTACACAGATACATTTTAAAATACGGTGCACCGATAAAAGTCATTAGCAATAACGTTAAACAATTAGTCAAATATTTGAAAACATATGCACTGGTCTTGGCATACGCCATATCAAAATGGTTCCGTATAGACCACAGGCAAACATAGCAGAAAGAGTGAATAAAAACATTGTAAAAATAATTCGCAGTTACGTTAGCACACATCACAAGCGCTGGAATGGTTACATAAATGAATTAGCTTATGCTTTAAGAACGACAAATCACGATACTACGGGAAAAACCCCAGCAGAATTATTTTTAGGCAGAAAGTTAATTACGCCTTTAGATAAATTATTCTTTGTGCAACAAAGAGAGCAAGAGTTTAAACAGAAAGGTGTGCAAAAACTTATTGATCAGGCGCTTAAAAGCTCGGATACGGCAAGAAATAAGCAAAAAGTGTATTACGATAGAAAACGCCGTGAAGCAGATTTTAAAGTTGGGGATAAAGTATTGAAGCGGAATTTTTCTTTATCAAGTGCCCCAGACAATTTTACTGCAAAGCTAGCTCCAAAATTTGAAGGCCCGTATGTAATTCAGGAAATCAAAGGAGTCGTATTGTACCTTAAGAACGAGAGAGGGAAGATCTGTAAAGCAAGTCCCGACCAGGTGAAAAAATACTATAATCCAAATGATTTTGAAATCCTTAAAAGTTTCTTGCAGGACTCAAGTCTAAAAGAAGTAGAAGGTCCAGAAATAACAACTGTTCCACCACCCAAGAAGCAGAGAACTAAAGAGAGACCTAGCCCTTCTACAACCCAGACGACGGTACCAAAAAGAAAAAATGAAAACTTTCAAACTCCAGCATTTAAGAAAAACAAGAATGCAGATCCACCGCGTAAAGAAACCTTGGTAAAGAGGAAAACACCACCTACAACGTATCGCAGTAGAAATTATACATCAAGGAGAACGCTCCCAGGGCCAGAGAGTCAGGTGCAAGCAAGGCCGCCGTTCCGGAAACTGAAACGGCAGCAGGAGGAACGAAAATACCAGGAACAACAGAAGAAATTCAAGAAGGACTCCAGACCGGAGGACGTCAAGACCAGCCGTCCAATGGAAAAACAAAAACGACAACAACCCGACGATTACTCCGCCAAGAGGCCAGCATGCAGAGGACGCAAAAGAAAAACTAATGGGGACGACACTCGGAGGTCAGTAAGGAGAAGATTGACGTCCATGAAACCTATAACATGGGAACAATTTTGCCAGAAAAGAATGACGGAGTTTCAATCATCGAAAACTCAAAGATAAGTTAAAATCTTCTATAAAATTTTTTTTTCTTTTCTTCCGAAATGTTATGCATAAGTACGAAGTTCTATGTTTTGACGAAAGTCAATATGTCTCGGTTGAGACTTGGTTTTGTTTTACTTTATTTAGCTAAGGCAAAAGTATTATTTTCTTTAAGTATAAAATCTAAGAACAAGCAGTTTCTGTTGGTCGAAAGACTAATTCTGTTATGTTAAAGCCAAAATTTGGCCGAAGATAAAAATAACTTCGTATTCTTGTATTAATAAGAAATTTAGTTTCAGTGCCGCCAGCTTGGCGAAGAATGCGTGAAGTAAAAATTTATATTTCTCTTATTCATTTTATGGTAAATTGTAAAAATCGTATGTATTAGAATTTTGTAAATATACGTAAATACTTGAAAGTTATGTAAAAGTAGAATTTAGTTTAGAAGCATAAAATTTTAGATGCTAAAAGTGAATACTCGAAAGAAATGAATTAAAGTTTAAGTATTAAACAGCAGATAAAATCATGCTTTAGAGCCAAAGCCTGCATGTCTAAAGATGAATGAGGGGGAATTTAGAATGAATGTGTTTTGTAGGGTTCTCCACCTACACTTCAATTTTAAGAATGTTAAAATAGCTCATCGAGTTTTAGAATGTCGAGTAAGGTGTGTCTATTTGGTCGTTGAATTCTAACAAATCATGGTGGTTAGGGGAAGTGTTGTAAGACTAAAACACGAATATTCCCGTTTGACACCACACATGGTGGAGAGCCAGGGTAAAGTTAAATAAATGTTTGAAAATTTGAATGAATGTGAATTAAGCAATAACTAAGGAAAACGAATCGTTTAAAAACAAAAATTTATTCAGTGTCAAGAAAGTGTAAATTATAATGTATTTAGAAAGATACTGATACTTATTCCTTCCAGATGCTGGAAGGAAAAGAACAAGATTGATTGATGAAGTCCAGGAAAAGTTGCTGTAAGAAGAGAGATTTATAAGTATCGACAGAAATTTAGTACACAATTTGTTACATAAGATTTTTTTTTGTGTAAACCAGGCTCTTGAGAGTTAGTTCAGAATTATAGAAACTTACAACAGGTTGTTTGTAGGACCTGCTTCCAAGTTTTCCAAATTCTGGCAGCGGCAAATGTAGGGTTTATATTTATTTTAAGTTTAAACTATCTTTCCTGTCAAGCCTTACTTTTCCCTGGAACTGCCAATGCCAGAGTATGTAAATTTTAGTAGAACGCGCAAGGATTCAAATTATCAGCGGATGTATTCTGAGTTAAATAGAAAGGAAACGAGTTCGAGGTGTGCTGTTCTTACTTCACGAGCGCGGAGGTAGTTAGCCAGAAATTGAAGAACCCCGCGTTTCGGCCTGTGTGCTTGCCTAGGAGAATTGTTAATTGTTCAACGTGATATTCAAAGTTTGCTGAATTCGCAGCGGTATTGTAAACCACGGTGAGAGTAGTTACTTTTAGAGAGCCTCGTAGTTATAGTTTTGTTATTATTTTCTTTTCAGGTTCTTATTTTTATTTTACCGCCGGGTCGGCGTAGTTTGTGATCGTCAAGAGCACGCAATTGTAACTTCTTAAGTTGAATAAAAAGGGACTTAAACCCTTAGCAAGACTCTGTCATTTTTCCAGTTTCAACAGTCACCTCTTGGTTGCGTGCAAGTTGGAGGCGCGCAACTCTACAAGTTTTCTCCAGTTATATTAATATCATTTATTTTTTCAAATAAGGAACCCATAATATCAGAAGAATTAAATATTCAATTACTTAAAATGAAATCACGAACGTAAAGTTTTTCTGGAAGATTCTAATCTAATATTCAATCACCTGCTACAGTTCTGCTTCCGATAGAAGACAGCGAAAATAAAAATCGCTAATCGCTACAGAAAACTTCTTTTCTTCGACAGAGCATATTCTTTGACAGAGCGGCAGCAGATCGTCAGCAGAGCGATAGCAAAATTCTATTAGCACTAAGGCTGATAAACCAAATAACTGTTGATTTCATCTAATTAGACTTGAAGATAATATATGCCTGTCAGAATTCCAATCACGCCAATCTAATATATGCTTTTTTCTAAACAAAATAACCTTAATACTTTTATTGAAATTTCGAAATATAATTAAATTTAACTCATATCATTATCACCATTAAATGAGAGGTAGTGTAAAATTTTATTTCGTACTTATTTATAAATTTTTAATTTTTTTAAAATGGAATGCAAGTTATAAAAATGTTTTGTTACTGCATGTTATATATGACGTTTTATATCCACCATATCTCCACTGAATTGTTCATTTTTAACCACCTTTTTGTTTGTCAATGTGGGCTTTCTTTCTCTCGAAAAGTCAGCGTCTTAGTAATGAATGTTATTGATCTTAATAAAAGAAACGTTTAAAATTTCACGAATTGCTTCTATAATCTATACATCAGTACAGGGATTGCACATACTGATAACTGGGATAAGGATTTCTATTCTTGAAAACATATTGTGAACAATGGTCCATGATTAAAGTGGCAAACTGGCGGCCAAGAGCATCTCATCTATAGTCGACAAATTTACTCCTAGCAACCATGCTACAGGATCGAGATACGTTATTCCTTGAATTCCAGGTATTCTCCTACTGTCAAAATTTAACCTTATGATGATGAAAATTGTCCGTTCATCAGAGTGAAACTTTGATTATATGCATCACTAAAAGGTTTCATATACAGATGCATCTGTTTATATCATGGCTTTTATAATCATGGTGGAAAGCATATACAGAGTTCTGTACGAATGTGATACAGTTACACACTGCATACTCCTGCATCATAATAGCGATTTTTTAAAAATAATGTTGGTGGCTGAGGAAATGCATACAAGGAAAACCCAACTATCTGCGGTAAGAAATGATAGGTTTCGTAGAACTTTTTTTAACCCAAAGAGGCAATTTGCTCAGAAGGGCTATTAATTTCGTTTTGACATTTTATGTTAATTCACTATAAACGGCGAATCACTTTTTAAACTTTTGCCACCAAATATTAGAGCCCTGTATTATATTTAAAGAAATTAAATAACGAAAAATCTGCATAAATGTATGTATGCTCTCGCATTGTGATAAAACAAAGGTACCTAGAGCCATCAAATTTTGAATAACGTACGTCTCCACCCGAATATAGGCATCTGGAAGCCCAAACTTGGAATTTGTTTTATTATCTATTTGGTATTATATAAGGCATTTATGAGTTTTTGATCAACAAACTCAACGATTTCAAAGCGAACAGTGGCAATACTGTACGGAAAAGAATTTTTTTTTTTTTATCTCCAGCACGTGAGACTGTGTATCGGAAATTATGAAGACATGCTCTTTTATATATTTTGTGATATTGCTGCAGAATTGAATTTTATAGTTTAAGTTCGAAGAACACGATATTTAATAAATAAAGGTTGTAGAGATATTAGGTTGTTTCGAAGCAGGAGAGGTGAAAAATGAGCAATGCCCTAGCCGGGACTCGAACCACGGACCTCTCGAATTCGCGTCGAGCGTGCTGACCACTACACCAGGAAGGCATGCTCAGAAGGTGGGAGAAATACCTTATATACTTCCCCTTTTAAAGGGCGACTGAGGTTTTAGGAGACCCAATCGAGAATTCCTGCTGGTGAAGAATCATGTTTAACCACCTTTTTAGTTCGGGCGTCACTGTAGAGATATTATTATTATTATTATTATTTTTAAAGAAGGATAGATGAAAAATGGGCAATGCCCTCGCCGAGACTCGAACCACTCGGACCTCTTGACCAATACACGACGAAGGCATGATCAAATAGCGGGAGAAATACCTTATAAGGTAGCACACAAAACCTTAAAAAACACCCCTTTTGGGCGTAATATATAATCTGAAAGCCTTCAGATTAAAAAAAAAAAAAAAAAATTAATTTTAATTTAGCTTAAAACTTAATCTATTTTACAATTTTTGTTTTTCCTACAGATCAGTAATCAGCTTTTTTTATAGAAACGAACAAACTAACAGAGCATCGCTCCCAATGTATTATTATGATGTTCTATCTGAAACTTATTTTAACATCTTTAAACGTATCTTTCCTAAATGCTGTAACATATCATTTCTTCCAACATTTCTTCTGAAGAAGTAAATTACGCTATAAACCCAATGGTGCATTAAAATTTGATTCCTATTTTTGGCATTAAAGGTCTGTATTACTTACATTAAATGCTAATGAAATGCTCTAAAATGAAAGTAAATATACTTTCATTTTAGAGTAATTTTAAAATATATAGCATTAAGATTCGATTGCTATTTTTATGGTATGAAAGGTCTCTCTAATTTACACGAAAGGCTATTTACTTTCTTTTTAGAATAATTCTAAAATGTTTATCTCCAACAGAGAAAATTTGAGACATAATTGTGAAAAATGGAAGAGGGTGCTTTTAATCGAACCCCTGCCACAGCGCTTAGTCTCAGCACTCGAATGAAAATAGCTCTTTTTTTGAATCACCAAAGAGAACTTTTAAGCCATGAAAAGGTACCAGGAGATTACAGAGGGCTTGCTGAGCTCATGCAGTTTCCATACATTGAAATTCAAAATTTCGGTATATACGAAGAACCGACAATGAAATTATTGGAAACTTGGGGAAAACGACAAGGAACCACATTTGGTAAACTAATGGAACTACTTCAAGAGCTACAAAGATATGATCTCTTAGCAGAAGTTGTACCTTTATTGGGTGAGTAAAATATTTATTTTGCAAAATGTTCCACTAGAATTTGGAAACGCATTAGAATTATAAGATAAACCTAAATATATATATATGTTTCTACGTCTTAAAACTCAACTAATTTAGTGTCCATGTGGACATTTTAATGGACCAGAACGAACATCAAATGCACATACGGCACACAAAATACAAAATCTAGGATATTAATAAAACATTGCTGACGTCTTATCTAACTTAGAATTCTAATTCTTGTTGACAACTCTAAGATGATATTCCTAATAACTCTAAATATAATCAAACTATATATTAGTCTGAAATTTATCGGTCAGCCGATTATTTAATTTTTGTCATTTCCTGCATAAATTAAAGACTTAAATTAAACTAGATTCTCAATTTATAAACGAACTATTAATATTTCCAGTACATATCGTGTAAAAGTAATTTTAGATTTGAAAAAATAATGTAGTTTTAATCACTTCCGGGTATTTAGCTTCGGTACTATTCCGTTTTGAAGACCGTAAAAAAATTGCAGGGAAAATGTATCCGCAAAAGCGCCAAATTTAGCGTACGCGCTGATTTCAAATTGCGTAATTTTATATAGTTCTATATTTCTTAAGACGCCATTGAAATATTAGTTTAATTTTTAAATCCTTTTTTGATCTTAAATTCTTTTTTATCGACCTATTTTCACTTAAAAAGTTAAAAAAAAAAAAATAAAAAAAAAATTGACAAAAATCCAATTGTTTTTACTCTTGTAAAAAGCGGCAAGCAAATAAGTGGGCGATTCTGCATTTTACCGGGAATTTTTTCAAAGAAAAGGCATCATTCATTATAGAAAAGTATGTTTGAACAACCAACGAGATGAAACTATGCTTTAGCGATAACTCAGTACAGAAATAGCGATGCAGGCATCCATTCAGTTACGAATAGGAATTTTTATATAAATTATAATAATGATCTAAAATAGTTATTTACTCTTATGCTTCCATTCAGTCATGTTTAGCCTTTTTATATAAATTATAATAATAAAAAGTATTATATGATATTAACCTTTCATCTAAATTAAAATATCAATCTTAAATAGTTATTTACTATTATACTTCCTTTCTTGCGTTAGGGTTGCCGCGATTATTTTGGCAGCACTGGCATCAACAATAGTTTGGCGATTTTTTACGGCCCTCAAAATCGAATAGTACCAAACAATCTTTGAGTAAAATTTCAGAGACTCTAAGCATCATAGCAAATGTTCCCTGATATGCTAGAGATATTTGCACGAAGATTTTAAACTGTTATGTACAAAACTGGTAAATTCTATTTTGATATCATTATAGCTCATGTTACTATGAAATTGTTAATTGGCATTTTAAAAAACTGTGCTCAGTTTTTCCTAATTCTGTTGTAGAGTACAGGTGGGTGAACTTCCATTTGAAACTGGAGTATCAGGAAACTACACAAGAAAAGGGTTAAAATACCCTTTATTAAATCTTTTTAAAATTTACAATGCGTCAACTCAACGCTAACAAACTTCGCCTCTGCTTGGCGGTAACTGAAAATCACGTAATTAAACTAAAATTTGAAGATATTAACAAACGACAGACCTATAATAAACGATAGACCTATTAACAAACGATAGATCGATGTTCCCCCCCCCCCCAAAAAAAGTCGGTAATACAGATAAAACGCGGCGCTACTCTAAATTATATTTCAGCTGAAATCTTCTTATCTGCATCACTGTGCATTATCACAGGTCTCAGCGAAGTCCCATAACTTAAACCCCCTTCGAAGCTAGTGGTAGCAGATAAATGCAATTGAGCTACTTGAACCAACAATAAGCAATCCTACCTACGGCAGAGACGGCGGCTAGAGCCTAACTCTCTCTCCTACCGAAACTCGGCTCTTAACTACTTCCTTCCAAGTAGAAAATTTGCAATCGTTCACGGGCGCTACAACATTTACCTATTCTGGCACTGACAATTAGGGAAATGAAGGCTTTTAGGAAAGTTTAAAATAAAACTTTAAATTAGTAGTTAAAACAAATATAAATCCCTACACTGTATATAAATTTCCTACTGTATTTTTACAAAGCATCAGAACATCCGAAAAACAGTTTAATTTCACACAGCTATAAGTTTGTTTCGGAGCAGGAAACATTAAAAATCAGCAAACCCGGATTCCAACTGTGGAGTTCCCGACTGCCAGCCGGATGCTCTTCCAATTACACCACGAAGGCACTCTGCAAGAAGGAAGAAAATACTTTACAATTTTGCCCCTCCCCCCAATTTTTTTTTTTAATTTAACAAAGCTAACTACATATTCTTACATTTTAAGAAAGTTCAACAATCATACGCCCCAGAACATTGGTTAAAATCTTAAAAGTTTAATAACTGTTAGCGAAAAGACATTCTTATCTTTATTAGGAGAATTGCAATGCATAATAATTCCTCAGTAATGCTGATAGAATAAATGAAAAATAGAAGTGACATTGATACACATGCTCAAGAAAATATTCAAAAGAATGTGATGAGAAATATTATAAGCGTGATATGGGTTATATGAGTAACATGCACGCTTGCTGACTTTTCTTAATAAGTTATGTAAAAATACTGTTTCCAAAAGAAGATGATTTCCTTTTAGCATGCTGCATATATATTCTGTCTAAGCTATACTGGTGCTTGGCTGTGAAGTTTGCAATCAAATTGGTTATTGCCTGAAGACTGAGTTATTCGATCGGTTTTGTATCGCTTATATACTTTCTGTACACTCGCAGCGTCCTTAAGGATTAATGGAGTTCGCCTATCATGAATGATCTCCTTTCAATGTTTAAGAAGAGCATTTCTGTTTTTCCTTACGTGCAAACATTGAATTACAGGAAACATTTATTGAAGAAATTATTAAGCATCTGAGAGACAGAATGACGCTTTTAATCAGTATTTTCCAAATGAATAGCGGGTTAAATATTAGAATGATCTGTGGATTAAAATCCATTTGTTGCCAATTCACAACCTTATACCATATTAGTAACAGAATACGAAAAATTTAAATTAATGCCGTTAGACGATTTCTGATGCAGTTTAAAAGCTAAATATCCTCAAATGTCATAAAAGGCCATGTAGGCGATTTTAACATTGACAACTACGTGTATGTGCGAAACAGAGTTCTTTTCTTATGTGTCGAGAAAACCTAAATACAGCAACAGACTTGATGCCGAACCTGACATGAAAATGTACTTTCATTCATGAAACATAATGTTAAGTACATCTGAAATAATATAAAGCAGAACACCTTATCTGATTAAAATTTAAATTTCCTGTTTGAGGACGTTAAGTTATATTAAGAACTTTTGAGTTAATTTTGAAATTACTTTTAAAATTAAATAAATGTTATTTGAAATAATTGTTATTTTTTTGAATGTTGCATCCATTTACGGAATGCTGCATTAAAACCAAGCTACCGAAAAAAACTAAGGTTCAGCCATAAAATTCGACATTACAGTTCCACTTATCAAAAACATTAAGAAACGCTGCTCTCTTACTTAAAAATAAAGCTTGTAATCAAAAGTAGGGCACAAAATTTCAGATTCTTAGTATAAATTTTAAACGCTAAAGTTTATCTTCGTTATATTACATTATTGCGAAAATAATTTGCATTAGAAAGTTTTGTTGATCGTCTACTGGTAATATTCTGCAGTTCGATGACATTTGTTTGACTCAATCCACTCTCTTATCCCGTTATCGAGCGTGTAGTGTTGTATATGCAGTTGCTGTAAAGTGAATATTAAATATTTTATCTACACAAACTTATAGAGCACTATATAAATAAACATTAAAGTCCAAAAGGCTTATCAATTCTTTTTTGTTCTACTTTTGAGAGCTTTAACTTCTAATGGTATGACTGAATCAAAAGCGAAATTAAATGGTATATTAGAAAGGAGATGAGATCAACTGACTTTCTTGAGTACTTTCTTTCCAATGCATTTCTCAAAAGGAAGGTATAATTTTAAGTATATAAATCAAATAAAATTCTTTATTTACAGAAGAAGATGCCGCAGCATATCAGAGACGGATACTTATGCAGAGGAATGGGCAGCATCTTATTCAAGATCCAGAAGGTAAAAAGGGTTTATTTTTAATGTTTGCTGTTATATGTATATCTTTATCATAAAATAATGAATAATACAGAAATTACGAACTTAATTTCTGACGAATTGTTTGTTTACTTCGCTTTAAACCCATTTAACAAACTCAGTGTTGAGAATTTCGTACACTTCATCTCACAATTGTTGCAATTTATGCATTAGGAAATCTGGATCAGACATTCTCATTGAAAAAGTTCAAGTAAAATAGCAACTGCCAGTTTCTTTCCTTCTTTTCGAATGGAAAGATTTAAATATTTTCCAAATAATGATAGATTTGTAATAAGCTCATACATTTTAAACCGAAAAGGCATCAATTTATCATATCTTTCAGGTGTATGAGATTATGTCTAGTTGTAAAAAAATGCGGCTTCTAGATACACCACATGTTAACCACACATAAAAAGATTTTAGTTTAGGATTGCCCCTTTCTACTAAGGAAGATCTTCATGAATTTTTGAAGACGCAGAAAACAGTAAAATCTATAGTTTTAATCATCCATAATGTTGTACGTAATAATAAATTTGAGATGCTAAACTCACACAAAATTCAATCTGCCTCACGCAATCTGCAATGTGGCGACCCCACAGAGCAAGGGCAGACAAGACAGCACCAGTACGTCCCTGCCGAGCTTTACTCTGTCCTGAGAGCCCTCAGGTCTTGTGTGAAGTCTGTTTTTATGCCCCCGTGGTTGAGACTGCCTAAGTACAGATCCTAACCAGTACTTCCCAGGCGTTCGCTTGAGTCATCTTTCTTTTTTTATATGTAGAGATGATAAGTTGGAGAAAATGGAAGTTCGCGAACAAATTTTTTTATCAAAAGGGGTTGCGCTTAGGTAACTTTAGTCACTGAATTAGAACTAACTACAAAGCCAGATGGCTCAAAGGTTGATTTTGCTGTATAAAAATAGTCAATAATAGTTGCTAGCTTATGAAACTTCGATATATTTAACGAAAATTCAGTTATTATTAAAAATATGAGGATATAAACTTGAGATACCAAACTTTTATCAAGTTTATATCCTCATATTTGTAATAAATTGTTCCATTTGTGATATAGAGTCAAATTCTTGGAACTCTTAAGATTAATTACTTAAGATTAATTATTATTGCTCCGAAACAACATAATTCGAAAACGGGGGGGGGGGAAGAAAACGATGTTAATTCTGTGATACAAAGACTCTAACAATTCAGTTTATATCTAAATTGTGATTCTCGAGACTCTTTGCGAAATGTATGAATTTTTAAGAAGTTTGTACTAGCTGTTGTAACTGAATGATGGGAATGTCTATAAAGACTATTGCGAATAGAAACCTCGTCACACTCATAAAGGAAAAGCGCAATCTTAGACTCACCTGTTTTAACCATGTCCCCCCCCCCCGAAAAAAAAAAGTCCGTAATACAGATAAAACGCGGCGCTACTCTAAATTATATTTGAGCTGAAATCTTCTTATCTGCATCACTGTGCATTATCAGTCACACTATCGGGGATTGTTACAAACGGATGCAATTAAATATTATGTATGCTATCCAGAAGTTTATCTTCGTTTTCCCTGTTTGCTTCCGAGATGTGCGCATTGACACTTCCCATATTCCTTCTAAAGTATGCTATAATTATTCTATAATTATGCAGATTTTAGGTGAAATCCTTGTGTACAAGATCGTGCATTATTTAATAAATATTTCCTTAAATTATGCCTTCGACATTAAGGCTTTATATTCCGCTTATCATGTTGTAAGGATCCTAAGTTTTACTAACGTTTATTTTATTTTAAATCTTTACTATCACTTCTTATTTTCTACTTCCGGCCAGAATTAAAAGCTTTAACTTATTTATGCAAATTTGTCTTGCTAACGCCAAGTACTTAAGTTGTGGCTTTTTGCCAAGCAAAAGAGAGGAAGGAGTTATTAGAAGCAGGCCGCTGGCCATAGTAGTTTTACTCGTTTGCTGGTTGCCTTCAAGGCCAGAGGTTTAATCCTCTTGATAATTTTAAACGTATCGTAGTTTTAGCAGCTCTCTGTACTACATACAGATTTTTGTTAAATAACGGCCAATCTTGAAGTTAGGCACTTGTATATTAATCCAAAGTTAGTTTTAGTTAGAGTTTTTAGTTAGTATTTTTATATTCTTACGTTCAGACCACAAATGGTTGGTCTCTGTATTCTGAAGTTCCGGAAATCGCTGTAAAGATAGAAAAATAAAGGGTTTCGTATACCCTTCCTGTGTGTATTGTCTACTTCACAATTTATTGAATATAGCTTTAGTAAGCTCCCTGTTCCGAGTCAGGACAGTTCATGTTTCCAAAGCAAGTAAAGAGGAACACAAGTCCTGATAATGTAAGGTTTAGGACCATTGAGTTCTTCAACATAACTTTTTACTGATTATAAAGGGCTGTTGGAAATAAATATCAAAAGTGAAGAGTACAAATGAAAATAGGTCATAGGGAAAGTGCAAATGAAAATAGATCATTACACTGATCAGCATCTGAAGGTACTGAATACAATGTCAGTATCTGACCAGAGGTTCAAAGAAAACACTGTTCAGTATCTGCCTTTCGCCTTTTCCCATAAATCTCATGATAGAAGTTTTAGAATATAGATTTTAAGTATCAGTATCACATATAAAACTGTTACAAACATCCATGCCTTACGATTAAAACGCAAGATCATGGACGTTGGACTGCAACGACAGCATATAATAGATTTGTGTGGCTATCACGAAAACGAAAGTTTGCTGTTCTGAGTTGGCTATGTAAATATTGTGCATTGAAATAACAATATGGTAGCAGTCATAAGCATAATAATAATAATCTTAATTCATATTCATATTAATATAATGATGAATTAGAAATTACTTAAAGTGTCAGTAGGCGTTGATTGAAATGCACATTTTCTAATTATCAAACATTTTCTATTCGAGCCCATGATTTTATATTGTATCTTACATCAATGTTACTTTTTAATGCTAAAAGTCTGTTGAATAATTAAATTTTTTATTTAAGCTTTTTTATGGACACGATACCTAATTTTAAGTAAAAAATATTCCTGTTATGAGAAATGTAATACCATACTTGATGTCCGAGACGAATACGAGTTCCAAACACCAAGAACTGTCTCTGTGATAATAAAATTAAAGGATAAAGTACTTTAATATTCATCCACTCCGGTTTGAAACTGCATCAACAGATTACTTCCACTACAACTGTATTTTGCATAATTACACTGGTGTCAAAACCTAACAGAATATGCATATTTTGGCGATTACGAAGGGTAAAAATTATGCTTCTAAATAAAAAAGGCAAATCTTTAGATTGGAATACACATGCGCGTGGGTGAAATGTTTTGGAAAACAGTTATTAAAAGCAAACTTTTGGGCTTCATTCGCTCTCACTTCTCGGCTACTTTTAGGGGAAGGGGTTCACTATTTGATGAAATTCAAAAGCAGGCAGCTCAAATGAATAACCAGCAACATTTAAATTATGGAATGAGGTAAAGAATCATAGGGACATAGGAAGCAGTGTAGTCTAAACTGCAAATTTCTAGGCACCATTAGGCTTTTATCTGAGCAAGAAACATGAAACATCAACAATGCACTCGCTGGGACTCGAGATCCGAACCTTCTGAAGTTGGATTTGCTTCCAATTATAGCACATATAAGCACAGTGAGGAGCGAGAAAAGTCTCTACGTTTTCTTTCATTCAAAAAGCGACTGCAGAGGAGGGGACCTGTCCCCCAAATCTCGGGGTGACGAATTATCCTCCATCATATTTTAGTTGGGCGCAAATATAAAGATTAATGGAATTTTTCTGGAGCAGGAAGCAGGATGAAATGCCCAGCCCTTATCGAAATTCAGACTTCAGACCTTCCAGGCTAGCTGAAAGCACTTCCAAGTATGCCACGAAGGCAAGCGGTGGGGAGGGAAAAAATTCCTTACAACTTGAATATAATCCCCAACATCCTGGCCTGGGTAACTTATGAAGGCAGTTTACGGATGCTAAATCGATATAGAGAAAGCCTGAGCAAAGGCCAGCCACAGATGAAGAACAATATTTATCTATTTCAGCAAGGCGAAAGAGGAGTGTCAAAGCATTTAGTTTGCTCCTGACCTTTATGTAGGCCCAAGAAGCTGAGTTTCACAGGTTATTTCTTCCAGAAAGGGACACGTCTTTGTGCAGGAAGACCTGCTGCTGAAAATTCCTTAATCTGAAAAACACGTTGCTTCAGAAGTGAGATCGACTGTTATAGATATTCATAAACTGCCTCTCGATTTTTTTTTTTTGATCTTCTTGCGCTGATCAGCCTTACGCATGATCATGCATGCGTACCACAACTGTTGTATGGTACATTGTTTTGTATTGCACGAATATACTTACTATCCGAACCAAATTTCATTTCTAATATGTCTATTAGTTTTGAAGATAATCGATTAAAGTGTGAAAATTCTGTTAATTTTGAACAATAGTACAGAACTACGATTTGCTTCGAATCAGCACAATTTGGTAGTTTAGTTTAGAACAGAAACTTTCTTTCATGTTTTCTTTTCTTTCAACTTTCTTTCAAAAAAACATGTTGAGAGGATTCATTACATTATTTTAAATTTTTAGGAACGTTTAAAAAAATCACTTTTATTTTGAAAGATAAGTAACGCATAATGTTATATAGTATTTATACTTATTCATGAACTATACGGAAGAATGTGATATTTATAATGCTAACTAAATCCATTCATTTTGGTATGTGTTCAGAGTAAAGCCAAGTTTTAGCAGCATACAACCATTTGTTCGGTATGAGAGGTTATTTGAATACTTTAAATAATATGAAACTTCCGACACAATTTCTATTTATATTTTTTAGTCACATCTGGAGACTCATTGAACAGCTCTCCTTATCTGACAGTAGATGATTTCTTATCAGGAGGTAAGATTTATTTTTTGTTTTTCCCTTTTATAGTTAGTATATTATAATTACCAGAATTTAATGTGTTTACATATGTATGTGAGACTGTAAATATGGCTGGCAAGAATGCGAAAATTGCTAGTAATAACACTATAAAATTTCTTGAATAGGTGACTGTTTATGCCACTTCACAAAGTCCTCTGCCGAGAATGCTTAATTTTTGTTCAATCTTACTTATTTTTTAACAAGTGCGGGAGCTTTATATATTTTCTTAGTGTTAATTTCGTTATTCAGATTATTTTTTAGATAGAATTCACTTATTAGTGGACATACTGATCACTGCCCTGTGAGTCTTTTTCTTATTTTTGACAATACATTGTGGGATTTTTCTTTCGGTACTTGCAATGTCTTATTCTACTCTCCTGTTTCACAGAAATTTTTTTAGCTAAGATTTAAAGAAAGAGCGCGACTAAGGGATTTCCAGATGCTTCCTACATTGATGAGGATAGTATCTTTTGCTAATTTCGTGTATACGAGCCAGTTTCCCTTAGAAAGTCCTCCACGAAGGCATCTCTCCTTTAAGGCAGATAGCCCTCGAGTGCTTTGCCGTAATCTAATAAAACCAAACCAAACCAAACTTTAGCTAATTTGTTGGCATTTCCACGTTTGCTGATTTTTTTCAACTGTTGTACAGGGAGTGACTTAAATTTTATAAGTGAGAAAGAAGACCATTTCTTCTATTGCTAGTTCAACATGAGGGAGATAGGACAGGAAGAAACAAAAATTTTGCCAATGGTTTTATAGGTATAGTCCCAACCGCCTTAAAGCTCCATTCCAATTTTGATGGAGAACATAAGAGAAATTATCTGAGAGTCTGTCATGCCTGTTCTTTTACTATAACGTAACGAAGGGACAGGTTCGAATTCCGGAGAAAGCGTGTACGTTATAAATGTATAGCGTCTTCGAGGCATGGATGCACACTTTATGGCGAGTTAGAGAGTCCTCTCGTGTGGTTTGCTGGTAGGTGAAGAAGGTGGGAGACCCTTGGAAGGCAACCGAGGTTCTCTCTCTCAAAACTATAATCGAATTGGGCAAATTCGTACTTTCACCTATTTCACCTATTCGTACTTTCACCTATATTTCACCTTGCCAACGACAGGTGACAGCAGGGCCGGATACCCTGACGGCTTTTAAAGACTAATCGGATATAGTCCGGGACCCGCTCCATCTAGAGCATAAAATGTTGACAACATAAAATACCTAGCGTTGCGTTACCTACACGACAGGTAGACATTGCATGGCGACATAACATAACTCAGCATAGACATGACATGGCATTGCATTTCGATACGTGACATAGTATAGATTATAGTCATTGCATAGCGACACAACATATTTACAACATTAAATACACAACGTAATGTAACTTACACGACAGGTGGCCATAGTATAGCGACATAACATAGTTATGCATAGATAAGACATAGCATAGTATTGCAACATAGCATAGCATGGCATATGGACATAGCAGAGCGACATAACATATTGAGGTTACATATTTACAACATACAATTCGCAGTGTGTCATGACCTATACGACAGGTGGACATTGCATGGTGACATATCATAGCGTAGCGTAGACATAACATGACACATAATTTGCAACATGATATGACATAGCATAGCATAAGGATTACATATTTGCAACATTAAATATGCTACGTAACTTAACTACATGAAAGGTGGACATAGCGTAGCGACATACCATAGCATCTAATAGACATAATATACATAGTATTGCGACATAACATATTGACATCACAGATTTACAACATAAAATACATAGCGTCATATAACCTACATGCCATACAGAACATAGCCTTGCATATGAACATAGCATGAAGGCATATATATTGACAAAACATTTTTATAACAAACAAGAAAAAATAAATAAATAAACAGCATAACATAACTTGAACAGCAGGTAAGCATAGCATAGCGTCATATTATATATATCATATTATATACAGCAAAATATTCATGCATATGAACATAGCATGAAGGCATATATATTGACAAAACATTTTTATAACAAACAAGAAAAAATAAATAAATAAACAGCATAACATAACTTGAACAGCAGGTAAGCATAGCATAGCGTAGACAAAAGCGATTGAACATAGCATAGCATATAGTCATAGCATAGCGATATAACATAGCACAGTATATGCATAACTTTGCATAGCATAGCCACATGACATAGCATAGCACATGGACATAGCTTGGCAACTTAACATCATGACATAACGTATTTACAACAGCAAAAATATACAGCGTTACATAACCTACACAAATTTGCATATTATTATTAAACACTTTGCCATATGGCATTCTCTGCATGACGTACACTACGAATTCATTTCAAATCATAACGTACTGATGTACAGTATTAACAACTTTACATGGCCTACACAACATTGCATACAAAAACATGACATTTTGTGAATTAGCACAAAAAGACAAAAAACAGGACGTCAAGCAGTATATATGGAGCGTTACCAGGCATGTAAATATAGACTGACTAAGCGAATATTTAGCTACACATAACTTAGCTCACTACTTGGAGCTTCTTAGACATTATTCTGCTTGACACAACTCTTGTCCAACCGCTTCGAGTTTATCCATTATACATTTTATTTTCATTGTAAATGTTGGTTGCTTTATTAGAAAGGACCTCAGAAGCACCGAAACTAATGTGCCATTTCTGTGTTAAAGGGCATTCCACAAGATAATGATCGGGCAACCCTTCATTGCCGCAGACACAGATATTGGTGATAGATATGCCTCTGCCAGATAATTATTCTCTTAAAATATAAGATTTAATCCAAAAGATTCTCAGGTATAGATGTATTCTTGATATTTGATATCGGAACTATTTAACTGCAAACAAACTTACAGCAGTTGTTCTAATATATCACATAAAAGGTGTCTGTTCGCGGCATACATTTAATATTGAAATAGCAGTTTGGAGATTTAGATATATTAAATGAATCCTTACAAGATATATAAATCACTTGTACAAAATTCTATGACGACATTGACAAAATTTTTGTTTCTTCCTGTCCTATCTCCCTCATGTTAAACTAGCAATAGAGGAAATGGTCTTCTTTCTCACTTATAAAATCCAAGTCACTCCCTGTACAACAATTGAACAAAATCAGCAAACATGGAAATGCCAACAAATTAGCTAAAGTTTGGTTTGGTTTGGTTTTATTAGATTACGGCAAAGCACTCAAGGGCTATCTGCCTTAAGGGAGGCATGGCTTCGGGGAGGACTTTCTAAGGGAAACTGGCTCGTATACACGAAATTAGCTAAAGATACTATCCTCATCAAAGTAGGAAGCATCTGGAAATCCCTTAGTCGCGCTCTTTCTTTAAATCTTAGCTAAAAGAAATTTCTGTGAAACAGGAGAGAAGAATAAGACATTGCAAGTACCGAAAGAAAAATCCCACAATGTATTGTCAAAAATAAGAAAAAGACTCACAGGGCAGTGATCAGTATGTCCACTAATAAGTGAATTCTATCTAAAAAATAATCCGAATAACGAAATTAACACTAAGAAATTATATAAAGCTCCCGCACTTGTTAAAGAATAAGTAAGATTGCACAAAAATTAAAAATTCTCGGCAGAGGACTTTGCGAAGTGGCATAAACAGTCACCTATTCAAGAAATTTTATAGTGTTATTATTAGCAATTTAATGACTATGTATCAGATAATTCTTTAAATCAATGACTGATGACTGTTTAATGACTTTATTTTCAAAAGTATTTTGAATATCTGAAATTTAATTTCTCGTTCTTGTAATACCATACCTGTTCCAATACATTTTCCCGTTTTTATCAAAAGAAAGATAGCTGAACACTTTGTTAGTCCGTGACTAATAAATATATAAATAGCAAATTTTAACTTAGAACTAGGTTTATAAAGCAAACTTTAAATCTCTTTAGGATAACAAATTGTTTCGAATAGTTCCATATGACTTTTAAAAGTTAATCTTTTTTATTATTATTATTTTATTTTATTAACTGCATATCTCTCCAAAATCGTTCATAACAACGTCATAGGTTTTGTACACGTGATTTATATATCTTGTGAGGATTCATTTAATATATCTAACAGTTAATTTTTGTTTTAAAGCAACGTTCCTTTGATTCTAGTTTCCAAACCACGCTCTCTTTGTCAGAATGTTAATAAGCTAGCCCGCGTGTATTCAAATGAGGCAGAAATTAGTAGTATTTAAGGGAAGGATTTGAAGTTGATTTTAGTGCATGTTATGCCTGCTTGAAGGACATGTTGCTACCTTGAATTACTAGTAATGAGATTTCTCCGATGTTCAGTGCTTCTATAGCCATTAAGCTTGCTTAAGCCGACTTTTACGAGTGAGAGCCTTCCTGCGGGTTAAATTGTCTTGTGAGTCGTTAGGCTAAACTTACTATATTTAACTTTAAGTTCATCATTACCTGTTTGAGTTGAGCCAGAAGTTTTGGCTTTTATGTACGTTCTAGTGAGGCCGTCTGCGTTCTTATATTGAGTTAATAAAGGGTTCTTTACACCCTTCTTTGGACTCTGCCGTACTTAAAACCCGAAGATAATTTCTCACTCAGTCTTATAGATATTGTTAGTTTATGTTACCAAAGACTAGGAGACACTAGACCGAGTTTAAAACAAAATGTGATCCTTCTTCTAAACCAGGGGTAGCCAACCTTTTTGGGATAATTGCCACAATCTGAAAAAAAATTAAGCTTGTCACTTTCAACTTTTCCAACATACTAAAAATATAAAAAGGTGAAAAAATGTTATTTATAGGCTGATTATGGGATTTTTATGCAAATAGCACACTTTTGTCATGTAAGTCTTAATAGTGGAAATTTAAAAAGTAATATAATGAATAAAAATTGTACAAACTTAGGTTTTATTGTTGATAAACATTTTTAAACGTTCAGTCAGTTAGGTTACGTATAAAATAAAAATGAACAACTTGAAACATTAAATATTGAATTATTATTAAACCGTCAGTACTTAATTAATGTGGCTTTTGAATTTTTAGTTTTTTTTTTTAACAAGTTATCTATATTAGGATTAATACCTGAAGATTCTAACAAAAATAGGTACTTTAGGTGCGTCCGTTAACCTTGAACTCTATTTTTATTTTATTATATCCATAATAGAAAGCAGTTGCCCACAACACATTTGTTCATACGTTGATCCAAACCTACAACAATATCCGACAGTCAAATCGTATAAATTCGGAAAATTGCTTCTTAGTACAAATTTTCAAAATTCAATAAAATTTGGACACTTGCAGTTGAAATAAGTTAAGCGTATTTGAGTTTCAGTGTTGTAGGGTGTTGTAGGACAATAATTCCTGTTTATATTTCAGGTGGATAACAATTAACGTTTTGCAGAGAAACTGAAAAAGGATTAGTTAAAAGATCAGCAATTTTTCATCAACTTGAAAATCATCAAATCTAGCACTGAATGAATCCTGCAAAACGGATATTAAATTTTTAAATCTGTCATAGTTTGGAGCATTATTGACTTTAATAGTTAGCTTTTGCCTAATGTGAAATGTGTTAATCTTTTTTCTCCAAAATCGAGACAAAACAAGCAAACGTTTGTTTACAGAAGAAGATATATCACCAACCAGGATAGAAAAAATACAATATCTTCCTTGTAAAATCATGAATTTAAATTAGTTAACTGAAATTTAATATCGATAAAAAAAAGCTAAATCCGATAGTCAGTCTTCATTCTTGAGTAGCAAGCATTCACTGAGCAGTTCATTGTTTTCTTCCAGATATTTTAAAACGCATTCCCTCAAATTCCAAAATCCCGAGAGTGGACTTCCTTTGGAAATCTAACGTACACTACAGTAAAGGAGTAAGCCGCTATCTTTTTCTTTTTCTTCCGGGAAAAAAACTGAAGAAATCATCATCGTTTCAAAGCTCGATTTCGTATTTTGTTGATACAGCGCGCTGTGGGGTTAACAACAGAAGGCAGGCTACGTTCTTGGCACAAAGAACTTGATGGAGAATGCAATGACGCATGAGAACTTTCGTTCCCAAATAATTTTCAAAAGCGTGTAACAAAACCTTTTATTCTGCCAACCATGCAAATTCATCTGTGCGAACAATATCTAATTTTGTCCAATCTACTTTGTTAACTTCAATTACATTTTTAATTTCTTTGAAAATGTCCTCCCCTGTAGTTAAAACTAGTTGGCCCAAATAAAGACGTTCTTCCAAAATATCAAAATTATTGTTCGTGTAATGCACAAATATGCTTAGTGAGCATTGGCTGTGATATCACAGCTTTCATCCAGCGTTAATGAAAAATATTTGCAATATTGTAGTGCAGGAAGAATCTGTATGCCAACATTCTGACCCATGTCATCTATACAGTGCGTAACGGTATTTCTAGACAAAACTATTTTAAATCAGCCATATTTTTGACGTTTATATCACCGAAGTTTTGGGCAAATATTAAAACGCTATTTTACATTAGCTCCTCTATGGCAGAATAGGGTTCTTTCTTTTGCACGCATAACAAAGAAAATTCGTAAGAAGCCTTCACCATAGTTTCCATTTTGTCATTTCTCTCCAGGTGTGTATTTGCGTATTTAGTTATGGCAAAGCTCACTAAAGCTATCTGCCTAAGGGGAGGGATGCCTTCGTGGAGGATTTTTTAAGAGAAACTGGCTCGCATACACGTTACACATGGGAAAAACCACGAAAACACCCATGCAGCCAGCCCGTTCGCGGGATTCGAACCTCGGACCGAACTACCACTGTTCAGCGACTTTACCGCTCGGCCGCTGGTGGGCCCATTTCTCTTCAGGAACAAGGATTGTTAGCGGGCTAACGATTTCTTTTATTTTTATTGATAAATCTTTCACAAGTGTTATTTGAACGGATATTTTCTGTTGAAATCATTATACAGTTGTTGGAAATGTCTGTCCAGATTTAATTTTGAATATTGCAATATCTTCTTTTCGATGTCGAAGTTTACTCATAAACATAGTGAAACAAATTTTTTAAAATAAAGATAATTAAATAAGCATTTTTAAAATAACGATTTTTAAATAACCAGGCTAACGTCTAAAAACAGTTCAGAAAAAAGGCTTAACGTCTTGCTCTTTAAGCTGCATTCAGACGACAGTATAGAGGGCATAAGTGGTTTAAGCCGAGCTTCGTTGCCAGGCAACCGGTCTGTGATACGTCACAAAATCTGGTTTATGGCTCTTGGCATAAAGTTTGTAGTTTTCAACTTTATGCCAAGCGTCGACCAATGAGAGCGAACGCGCGACACCTGAATGGGAAACGAGAGCGAGAAAACTGTAGATGCATCCATGCATGCGCAAAATTAGCTTCTCTAAGTGGGTGAGGCTTAGACCCTGTGTCGCAGGTGTGAACGGAATTCTGGAATTTTATTCCTTGTGACTATGCCTCTGTGACATTTACGTCGCCGTCTGAACGTAACCTTAGTTTAAAATCAACGGAGCCAGACAGCTAGAGTGTAATAGTCGCTCTTGCTCGAGAACGGACAACCGTGTCAAGATGCAACGATGTCAAGACAACTGAAACCATTGGGCTCGTCCCATGACCTCCCTGTCTTACCGTATCGTTGTACTGGTGTCAAGCAGTGCAGATTTCCAGCATTGTTATTTTCAGTAGGGTATAGGTAGACTTTTTATGGATTTTGACAAAGTTTCTGAAGACATTATTATTTTTTCACATTTTTTAATATTTCAATAAGTTTTCGTCTGCTATTATTAAAACTAAACCATGCCATACTGTGGCACGCGTGCCGTGGGTTGGCCATCCAGGTTCTAAACAAATACTTGGGGATGGTTAATGAGTGAACAACAGACTTCAGCTGTTGACCACCTGGTTTGATCTCTCACTTCTACCTATATCTATTTTCCCATGTCCTTGACCAGTTTCATTACGATCCATTACTTTTTTTAGGCGAGAGGGCTTATTTTTGCCACTGAATGTATGTAAAAAATATTAAAATACATAATCGCAAAATTTATTTTCACTTTCACAGAATTTTTAATAAAACATAATTTGTTTCACTAATTTTGAATTTCATTTACTTTTAGAGCCTACCTTGTATCATGCATTTATGCTACATTCTGATGCACCAGAAGATGTCACTTTTGCCATCGAGCTCACTAGAAAATTAGAAAGTGAAGGTATGAAGATCTTTTTACGAAAAAGGAATTCACTCGGAGGCGTTGATGAATACGAAACAAACGCCCGTCTGCTCAGAGAAAGGTACTTTAGTAATATGAGAAATTTTTAAATGGAGACAAATTAATATAAAATTATACAAAGGTGATTACAGTTACTAAATATAGATAAATACGAACTTTTACTCAAATATTATTTTATTTCATACTCGCGCATTTTTAAATTATGTACACATTCCGTTACTTGCTTCTCTTTCTTTTTTACATATGTATTCCGGTCAAAGCCGAAAGTTCAGACGATCTGTCCAAAACCTAAATATACAACAATTTAACAGTTACTTTGGTCTTCGGTCGGTTGTTCATAATTTTGTTTATCCAGAAACTGATATTGTTGTAACTTATCTCACTTCTCTTACCTAATGAGACCAAGTGCACGAATTTTATCGTGGCAAGAAGCGCAAATTGCGTCTGTCGTTAAAATGGGCTTTGACAACCTTATAGGTGACAGTACAACATTGCCCATCTCCGCCTTAAATTTAATGTACGCCTCAGGAGTACAGGTCTGAGGGTCTCCGATCCTTCTTTTTCTACCTCCAAGCCACTCGAGAAGACTGTCGGCGCGCCGTGTATTTTGAGTGCCCCATGCCACACAGACACTATATATTTACAAACATCCAAAACCTTCTCCAGGATTTGAACCTGAACCCAACGACCGATACAGTATACAAGAATTCTAACCACTATATCGATCAAGCGGCATAGAAAATCATTATCTGATCGGATAAAAGTTGTGATTACTATTTAAATGTTCAACTTTTATAAGCTGTATCCTTATCGCTAGTATCATCTTTAGTATATAAAAATTTATGTTGTTTTTGGTTACTACACCCAAGAAAAAAAAAAAAAAAAAAAAGAAAGAAAGAAGAGAAAAGCAGTGAAATAAATTAAAACTTAATTATTAAGGAAATAAATGAAGAGGAATGTGTTTCTCAAAAGTGTAAAAATTTCTTCCCTTAAAGCAAATAAATAAATATTAAGTGGTCTTAACTGATGCAAACACTAGCCAAAAGATGGCGCTGATAAGTAAAACTGTTTTAATTTTTGTCAATGTTTTTAGCGTAGATAAGATGTGTGGTATATCATCAAAAAGTTGTTCTTCATTACATTGTGCCAGTAAAGATTTTAATGTCCAAAATATCTTCAGTTACTGTGCAAGGGTCTAGTCAGATCAAAAGCCAAATAAAAACTTCTATTTTATTGAATTGATTGCCGATTGGAACCTTTGTTTTACTACGTGGTAACTTCCTGAAATTTTTGGAGCACTCCATTATTCTACGTTACTTTTACTTACCACGTACTATGGCATTTGTCTTACTTAGGTTATCATGCAATATGTCTAGATCAGTGCTCCGCAACTTTTTCTCACCTGCGAAGCACAAAAAATCTTTCTGGAATTTCGTGGCACACCAAAGAGTTCCGAGTTATCAAGGAAGTGCCGAAAATATTCAAATGCTGACACACTTACAATCACACACACAACCACACAACAGTGAAATATATAAAAACATTTAAAATAGACATTATTAAGGAAAAAAATTGTCATTGTGTATTAAATACATGATAAAAAATTGCAAAATGTCAAATACATGTATTTGATTGCGGCACACCTATATCCTACTCATGGCAAACCAGTGTGCCGCGGCACACCGGTTGCGGAGCACTGGTCTAGATCTCAAATTTCAACCCGGCGAATTCTCGTACAGGCGTGAAGATGAATGCAACGGTGAAAGGGTGTAAAAAGCTCTTATTATTTACCACCAACTCTTTAAGAGAAAGGCACGAACTTTATGTTTACAAAAGCACCGACTACTTGCGGTGAGAACTTAAAAATAATCTAACAATAAATTCAAAAGGTAAGACGTAGTATTAGATGACACAATTTAATTTAATCTAACAAGCTAACTCAGCAACCTACACCGGCGGTAGTATTTAGACTAAAAATAAACGGCCAGAATGCGTAACCGCTACTAAGATTAACAGCTGGAGAACAAAATAACAAAAGTGCGCTTCTCTAGCTAAATCACGCTCTATGTAACTTTTTCGTTTCACCCGTTTAAACACTCTCTTCACCTACTTAATTTGCATCCTCGCGAGGAAATGCAACAGGGAAATAAGACAATTCAGAAAAGATACCAAAATTAAAATAACTGGTTAATGAACTAATGGGAATCCTGCAGTACTTATTTTCCGCATATTTGAACGGAAGTTGACTCTGCAACAAGCTTCACAATGGTGTCTATCAATTTACGCCGTTAAAGACCACCGGTCAGTGTTTAACAGTGTGAACTGACAGACACCGTTAGCAGTCACCGGTTCAACCTCTCCAATACTCGTGTACTATGGTTTAATATAATTCCTAAAATCTTTTTGAATTTGCTGCAATGCTGCACGCGGGTGACCCTATAAGGTATTTCTCCCACTTTCCTAGCGACCTTCGTGGTGTAGTGGTTCTGCACGCTGGGCCGGTATTCCAGAGGTCCGTGGTTCGATTCCCGGCAAAGGAGGTTGCTAATTTTTCATCTCTCTGGCTTCCAAAAAAATCCTAATGTCTCTACAGTGGCGCCCGAACTAAAAGGGCTGTGGATGATGATTCTCCACACCCACGATTTGGCGACTAGGTCCCCTAAAACACTAGTCGCCCTTTAAAAAGGGGAGTATATAAGGTATTTCTCCCACTTTCCTAGCGACCTTCGTGGTGTAGTGGTTCTGCACGCTGGGCCGGTATTCCAGAGGTCCGTGGTTCGATTCCCGGCAAAGGAGGTTGCTAATTTTTCATCTCTCTGGCTTCCAAAAAATCCTAATGTCTCTACAACCCAATGATCAACCGTCAGTACCCATAAGTTACCGGTGATCAATCCCGTCTGTAACCGGTGACTTTGACGGACACTGGTCCTCTTCGGTTTAATTTTCTTCTAAAAACCCATCTAAATTTATTGTACCTTTCTACACCAAGGAAATATCGGTCGACTTCTAGTACTAATCAACAAGTATATCACTGGTGAAGATTAACCTTGATAGACACCAAAGTACTCTAGTTTAATTTTAATTTTACTAGCTATTTAAATTCACCACACTGCCACGCCATAGTAACAATCAGCCTATAGTTACAGCGACTAGCAACTGAATTGTTTACAATTACTGTCTTTCAACCTACAGATCATTGTGTGTAAGACGATACAATAGATTTAGATAGATTTTTAGATTAAAATTAAATTTAAAGACACAATTGCTTGTCAAAATTTTTGGTCCGCGGTTAGTCAAAGCAGTAGGCTTGGTTAAGTTAATTGCTTAAAACAAAGCACCTCGAGGGCTATCTGCCTATAGCGAGAAAGAAGGAAAAACACGAAAACCAAACTTGCAGCCAGCCCACTCACCGGGATTCAACCGCAGGTCGAACCATCAGTGTTTAGCAATTTTACCTCTAGGTCGCTGGTAGTCTTAGGCAAAGCAGTAAATCTAAATAGATTTTAATTTAAATTAACCTAAGCACTGGTGCCTCGTTGGTCACCGTCATCTGGTTTCTTCGAAATTTAGGGTCATTTCCAAGTTTACAGTCAATTAATAGTTCATCGGTAGGGCAGCGCAATCAATTTCCATAAGCTTTTAATACGAAATACAACAGAAGGATGCCAATAACGTCAAACCCTATGACATACTTATTGATCACGTTTGACTTTTGTGTATTATATAAATCAGCTGTGTGGAACAATGCAATAAATTGACTGAAGGTTTTGTATGCAGCTGCTTTAAGTAATTTTATACTTCGATAAACACGCACTCTTATCTTTTTGTTATTCTTTACATTTATTATTACATTTATTTTATATTATTTTATCGCTGCGCAGATAAATTATCACATAGATATTTAATTATGTGTTAACGATTAAACAAGAACATGAATATTGTGAAAAGTCTTTAAAATCGGAATAAAGACAATTTCTAACTTTACTCAGTTTCCCTTGGCCAAATCTGGAAGTGGTGGACTAAAATTCGAAGTAAAGATAAATTGTTGTATATCTGAACTTTGGCCATGCATATACAGAGTGTCCCAAATAAAAGCATGAATGAGACGAATGGAAAAGGATGGTGATTCGGTTTGTATTGATACTGTTAGGCACACCATTTTGCTTTATGTTTGGTTGAAATTTTATTTTGTCAATTATAAAGTAGTATCACAGTAGTTAAAGACTTTATTTATGCAACTTCGGGTCATTGAAGAAGATCAGTACATTAAAACGGTGATACCAATGGAGCAAAGAATTTTTGTTGTCGAGTAATATGAAGAATGTCTCTATTAAAATGAGTCAAGAAGAATTTCAAGCTAAATTTCGTATTACTACCCCAACCAAGGCTAATATATACAAATTTGTTAAAAAGTAACATGATTCTATCACAAAAAGAACTGAATTTTGTCTACTGGTAGCAAGAAATCAGTTTCAATAACCTCCTGTACTAAGTCTTCATTACACATGCCACAATGGAGTATATTACATGTAAGACAATATTACAGATACACCAATAAAAGCAATGTTGTACTGAAATTAAGTCTGGGTATAATTTTATTTAGACACTCTGTTCGTTTGGATTATTAATTGAGTAATGCTTTAATATATTTTTTAATTTTTTCGGTAATAAATTTAAATACATTTTTATCTTCAGTTTCAGTAAGATTTCCCGAGACATTTGGTAAAGAAAAGGAAATGGCCATAGTTAATACTTCATTTCTCTATAATTAACTTTACGAATACTTCTGCATTAATTTTTTATAAAGTATTTAATACACTAATACACTAATAATTTGCATAGGCTGGACAATCGGTTTCACAAATATTTCAGGCTGTTTAAAAGCGGGGTAATCGAGGAATTACGTACATACAAAAATTAAATAAATAAATAAAGAGGAAAAAAACGCTCCAAAACGTTTTCTCTGCTTCTTAATAAATAAAACGTTATTAATAAACTCAGATTGGGAAAAGTTAGAAAAAGTGTGCGTTTTTTGTAATTCATTATTCTTCAAAAATTCTAATATCGACTGTGTACATATTTTTCTTCTTTGGCCTTTTCTCTTCATAGATTTCGTTGTAGCAACGAATCGCACTGTTTGTCTTTCAGGGAATTGTAAGGTTGCGTTCAAAATTGGGATATATGACAAGGTTCGAAGCATTCCACAATTTTTTTACAATTATTCATCTATTATTTCTCACGATGGTTCTTCAACACAGTCATCATTGTCTCAGTTATCCTCCTGTTATGTCCGTTGTTGACTATATTAATAACTCTTTCATTATCTAGTTAATTCGTATTCGATCTGATGCATTCAATTACGTTGGTGGAATCATCTTAAAGATACCAAGCTGCTACACAGTTTCCGCTGTGTCCCCAACAGTAGCCGAGAGTTTTAAACTCATGAATACTGACAGTTCAACTTGAGTTCAAACATAGGCAAACGAGCTGGATACATGTTTGGTTTTCCTCTTTTTTTCGCATGTGTGAAGGGCCGGTTTTCTTTAGAAAGTCCTCCACGAGGGCATCTTTTTTCCTTATGCAGATAGCCGCCGCGTGTTTTGTCATATTCAAATAATCTAATCTAACCAGTTTCCACTATGCTATCACTGAATTCAGCAAAATGAGTTTTAAACCCAACGAAATCATTTGCACAATATGGTATGGTATATTTTCATACTGCTTGTCACATTGCTTGGCTTTCATTCATGCCATGCTTCGCTTATGTTTTCTATAACGTTTCTGATGTTGTGTCTCTTCTAAAACTCCATTAGAGAAGGTACATTTTATTATGTGTGTCTTTTATGGTTTGAGAAAATGTGAGGCGCAAATAATAGACTTCAATTGCTGCAATGAAACCCAGATCCATTTGTTGGATTAACGACGTCATATTTGCAGGAATAAAAATTATTTGCACTTTTATTTAAATCACAGAAACCTATAGGATGACTTGAAGCTTTACCTAAAATCCACAAAACATTCAAATTTAGTCCGTTTTCTCTCTCCACTGACTGTAGCGATAGATGAAAACATGATGTTTGGTGTTCGTGGAGGTTCTGTCACTAACTACCGCAACTATACCGACGACTTTCTCCTTTCTCACAGAAATATTTATGGGATGCTGGGAACCTTGAATTCTTTTCCACGAACGATAACGCTATATTTCGTCGTTTATCATTCGTTATTGGAGAGGTTGAATTTGTATATCTGAGCTACTGGAAAGGGAAACGCTGACTGCTTGATTTGCCTGCATGATCTCGAGGTGAAAATCCAGTTGAAAATGTGTTGGATGTACTTGGGAGAAGCCTCGTAGTATGTCGCCAGCTGCACTAGCAGAGAGGTGGATTATTATGTCTGCACAGATCAGGGACTTGCACTGAATATGAAGAAAACCATGCACAAATTGCATCCCAATCAGAAGTAATCATATCTCATTTTGATGACTGCAATTTTTCCCTTGACTCCGATCGGGCAAGAAAAATGAAAAAAAAAAAAAAAATGTATTCATCAGTAGGAGATATGCAGTCATGCAAAGATAATTCTGTCTTCTGTTTTGCTATGCTGGAAATCAGCTTCTAATGTTGCGCGGCTCCAACCTGCACGCAACAATAGTGGTGACTGCTATGAACTGGAAAGTACACAAAGTCTTGAGAAGGGTTTAAATCCCTTTTTATTCAACTTTAGAAATTACAGATGCGTGCTCTTGACGCTCACAAACTACGCCGACCCGGCGGTAAAATAAAAATAAGAAACTAAAAATGAATAATAACAAGTGACTACCTACGAGGCTCTCTAAACGTAACTAACCAACCGCGTTCTAAGATACCGCTGATAATTCAGCAAACTTCTGAATATTAAGTTGAAAGATTTAACTATCTGCCGAGGCAAGCACACAGGCCGAAACGCGTGGTTCTTCAAATTCTACCTAGCCACCTCCACGCTCGTGAAGCAAGAGAGCACACTTTCGAACTCCTTTCCCTTCTATTAACTCAGAACTATTTAACTCAGAATACTTCCGCTGACTATTTTGAATACTTTGCGCGTTCTACTAAAATTTATATACTCTGGCATTGGCAATTCCAGGGAAAGTAAGGCTTGACAGGAAAGATAGTTTAAACTTAAAATAAATGTTAGTTAAAATAAATATAAACCCTACATTTGCGGCTGCCAGAATTTGGTAAACTTGGAAGCAGGTCCTAGAAACGACCTGTTGAAAAGTTTCCACAATTCTGAACTAAAATTTAAGAGCCTCGTTTACATAAAAAAAAACTGTTTTCTCACAAAAGTTAGAATAAATTTCTGTAGACAATTATTTTACCCTCTCTTCTTACAGCAACCTTTCCTGGACTTCAGCAATCGATCTGTTCTCTTCCTTCCAGCATCTGGAAGGAATAAGTATCAGTATCTTTCTAAATACATTATAATTTACGGCCCACCAGCGGCCGAGCGGTAAAGACGCTGAACACTGGTAGTTCGGTCTGAGGTTCGAATCCCGCAAACGGGCTGGCTGCATGGGCGTTTTCGTGGTTTTCCCCATGTTTAACGTGTATACGAGCCAGTTTTCCTTAGAAAGTCCTCCACGATAGGCATCCCTCCCCTTAGGCAGATAGCCCTCGTGTGCTTTGCCATAACTGAATAATCCAAATCCAAAATCCATTATAATTTACACTTTCTTGACACTGAATAAGTTTTTGTTTTTGATCGATTTATTTTCCTTAGTTACTGTTTAATTCACATTCATTCAAGTATTCAAACATGAATTTAACTTTACCCTGGCTCTCCACCATGTGTGGCGTCAAACGGGAATATTTGTGTTTTAGTATTGCAGCACTTCCCCTAACCACAATGATTTGTTAGAATTCAGCGACCAAATAGACACACCTTACTCGACATTCTAAAACTCGATGAGCTATTTTAACATTCTTAAAATTGAAGTGTAGGTGGAGAACCCTACAAAACACATTCATTCTAAATTCCCCCTCATTCATCTTTAGACATGCAGGCTTTGGCTCTAAAGCATGATTTTATCTGCTGTTTAATACTTAAACTTTAATTCATTTCTTTCGAGTATTCACTTTTAGCATCTAAAATTTTATGCTTCTAAACTAAATTCTACTTTTACATAACTTTCAAGTATTTACGTATATTTACAAAATTCTAATACATACGATTTTTACAATTTACCATAAAATGAATAAGAGAAATATAAATTTTTACTTCACGCATTCTTCGCCAAGCTGGCGGCACTGAAACTAAATTTCTTATTAATACAAGAATACGAAGTTATTTTTATCTTCGGCCAAATTTTGGCTTTAACATAACAGAATTAGTCTTTCGACCAACAGAAACTGCTTGTTCTTAGATTTTATACTTAAAGAAAATAATACTTTTGCCTTAGCTAAATAAAGTAAAACAAAACCAAGTCTCAACCGAGACAAATTGACTTCCGTCAAAACATAGAACTTCGTATTTACGCATAACATTTCGGAACAAAAGGAAAAAATTTTATAGAAGATTTTAATTTATCTTTGAGTTTTCGATGATTGGAACTCCGACATCCTCTTCTGGCAGAACTGCTCCCACGATATGGAATTCATCGACGTCAGTCGTCTCCTTTGTGTCCTTCGAGTTTCGTCCATGTTGTTTTTTCTTTTCGCCCTCTGTATGCTGGCCTCTTGGAGTGGTAGTCGTCGGGTTGCTGTCTTTTCCGTTTTGCTCCTGGTCTTGCCGTCTTCCGGTCTGGAATCGTGCCTGAATTTCTTCTGTTGGTGGTGGTCTTTTCGTTCCTCCTACTATCTTTTCGTTCTCGGGAACGGCGGCCTTGTTTGCACCTCTCTCTGGCCCTGGAAAAGTTTTCCTCGATGCAAAATTTCTACTGCGATACGTTGTAACTGGTCTTTTCGTCTTTACCAAAGCTTCTTTACGCGGCGGCGTTGCTTTCGTGTATTTCTTAAATGCTGGAGTCTGAACGTTTTCATTTCTTCTTTTCGGTACCGTCGCATGACTTGTAGAAGGGCTAGGTTTCTCTTCAGTTCTCTGCTTCTTGGGTGGTGGAGCGGGTGACGTTACTTCTTGACCTTCCACTTCTTTTACGCTTGAGTCCTGCAAGAAACTTTTAAGGATTTCAAAATCATTTTGATTATAATATTTTTTCACCTGATCGGGACTTGCTTTACAGATTTCCCCTCTCTCGTTCTTAAGGTACAATACGACTCCCTTGATTTCCTGAATTACATAGGGGCCTTCAAATTTTGGAGCTAACTTTCCAGTAAAATTGTCTGGGGCACTTGATAAAGAAAATTTCCGCTTAAACACTTTATCCCCAACTTTAAAATCCGCTTCACGGCGTTTTCTATCATAGTATAATTTTTGTCTATTTCTTGCCGTATCCGAGCTTTTAACCGCCTGGTCAATGAGTTTTTACACATCTTTTTGTTTAAATTCTTGCTCTCTTTGTTGCACAAAGAATAATTTATCAAATGGCGTAATAAACTTCCGTCCTAAAAATAATTCTGCTGGAGTTTTTCCCGTAGTATCGTGATTTGCCGTTCTTAAAGCATAAGCTAACTCATTTATGTAGCCATCCCAGCGCTTGTGATGTGTGCTAACATAATTTCGAATTATTTTTACAATATTTTTATTAACTCTTTCTGCTATGTTTGCCTGTGGTCTATACGGAACCATTTTGATATGGCGTATGCCAAGTCCAGTGCAAATGTTTTCAAATGTTTGGCTAACGAATTGTTTACCGTTATCGCTAATGACTTTTATCGGTGAACCGTATTTTAAAATGTATCTGTGTAAGAATGCATCTGCGACTGTTTTGGCCGACGCGCGTTTAAGTGGAACAATTTCTGTCCATTTTGAAAAATGATCTGCAATTACTAAAAGAAAACGATTTTTATTTAACTCGCTCTGGGGGAAAGGACCAAGAAAATGTATGCCTAAAATTTCATTCGGAAATGTAGCGCGAATGCTATTTAAGTACCCAGCCGGGCTGTAATTAAAATCATTTATTTACTGACATTGATTGCAGGACCTGACATACGCAGTTACTATTTTGTATAATTGCGGGAAATATACCGCCTCGCGTACCCTTTTTAAAGTCTTTCTGACCCCTAAATGACCCGCTGGTTTCGCGTCGTGTAATTCCTTCAAAATGCTTAATCGAAGCGAGGCTGGGATGACTGGTTTGTACTCGAGATTTTCGTTTGTTGTTTTCGTATAAAATAATAAATTACTATTATTTCATAGTTTTCTGCTCTATTTCTTATGGCATCGATATCTGTGTGCTCAAAGCTTTCGGGGTCTTTCAAATATGCATAGATACTTCCAAATTCAGGATCAGCTTGCAATTCAGCAATAATTGTTTCTCTAGAATCTAAAATTTTTGAAGTCAACACAGCGCATTTGAGTTCATTTCCTTCATCTTCCAGTTTTATACGAGAAAGTGCGTCAGCTACATTGTTTTCTTACCCGGTTTATATTTAATTATGAGATTATATTCTAATGAATATAATCTCATAATTGTATAATCGGCAATTGTGAGTTTTTTACGACGACCGTATTTAAGTATCTTCTTAAACTATCAAAGTTTTAAAGCCCATCTTATTAACCTGGGCGTTAGGTTTTTTCCCGAGTAAAGTCTACCAACAGCAGCATGATCCGAAAACACTGTTACTGGCGCTTTGCCGAAATAAACTCGAAATTTGTGTACAGCCATTAATACGGCTAATGTTTCTCTCTCTGTAGCTGTATAATTCCTTTGTGTAGGGTTCAACGTTTTACTGAAAAATGCCAAAGGATGGCCATTTTGCATGAGAACAGCACCTACAGCATAGTCCGACGCATCTGCTGCAATTTCCAGGTTTTCGTCCCCCTCCGGGAATTTCAAAACAGGGGCATTGATGAGCGCTTCTTTTAACCTTTCAAATGCGGTATTTGCTTCTGCTGTCCACGTGAATTTACTTTTCTTTCTTTTAATTACTAACAAGAGTTCAACAATATTAGCAAAATCTTTTATGAATGACCGATAATAAGAACATAACCCAAAGAAAGAAGAAAGTTTCTTGGCGGTGTTGGGAGGTGGGAAATTCTTGATAGCTTTTATTTTTGAATCTTGAGTTTCTATACCCTTTTGCGAAATTTTATAACTCAGATATTTAAGTTCTTTAGTTGCGAACTTGCATTTTGAGGCGTTAATTGTAAGACCGGCCTCTTTTAATAATTTAAAAACT
Source organism: Stegodyphus dumicola (assembly GCF_044657685.1). Taxonomy (NCBI): domain Eukaryota; kingdom Metazoa; phylum Arthropoda; class Arachnida; order Araneae; family Eresidae; genus Stegodyphus; species Stegodyphus dumicola. Next base: position 79,150,296 of record NC_140768.1, on the reverse strand, counting down.
TCTTCTAGGTCTTTAATATGTTGTTCCAACGTACTACTCGTTATAATTATATCATCTAGATAGATTAAAGTCGATTTTCCTATGACAGGCTTTAGAACAATGTCCATAGCTCTCTGGAATGTTGACGATCCCCACACAACCCAAAGGGCATGCGTAAAAATGCATAAGTGCCCGATTTTGTTATAAACGCAGTTTTATGTATGTCTTCGGGTCTCATAGATATTTGATAGTAGCCAGACGTTTAGTCCAACGTAGTCATGTATCTCGTAGACTTAATCTTTCTAATAATTTCCTGTATAACCGGCAAAGGGTAATTTGGGAATTTAGTAACACTATTAAGTTTCCTGTAATCGATAGCAAACCTCCAAGCCCTTTTATCCGAAGGAGGAAACTCGTTCTTTTTCCTACATAGTACGACTGGACTCGCGTACTCATTATTTATGGGCGTTATTATCTGGTTCTTTAACATTTCCTGAATATGTTCTTCAATGCTTTGTTCTTTCTGTTTATCATAGCGGTAAGGTTTAGTCCTACAGTGTTTGTCGGCAATTAACTGAATATCATGCGTAATAATTTGCAAACTACCAGGCCGTTCTGAAAACAAGTTTTAAAAAGTACTCACCGCTTGCTGGATGGCTTGGCTTTCATGGTCATTCAAATGGCTAATGTCGACTTGCGGTTGTTCCACTGGTTCCACCACCCTCCGATCCATCTCCAGCACAATAGAACTTTCCTGAAAATTCAGTTTGGCCTTCGCGGCTTTTAAAAACTCCATACCTAAAATAAGTGGACTTTGCAAGTTTTTTACTACAAAAATTAATACTTTAAGGCTTCGTTTTGAACCTGTATTTTTAAAGATAATTTTCAAATACATTGACAAGTTTGTCCTTGCGCTGCTATGATTTCTGTGTTTTTATTTTTAAATAATCGTAACCTATTAAAATTCTTCTTAAAAAAAATATCACTCATAAAATTATGTTCTGCTCCTGTATCGATGAGGGCTTCTACTGGTACATCGCCAACCAGGACTTGTATAATCGGCAATTGTGAGTTTTTTACGACGACCGTATTTAAGTATCTTCTTGAGGGTTTTTTCGAAACTTCCGGGGTCTGGACCCTCGCTTTTACAGGCCCCTCTACTCGTTTAAAGCTTTCCTTTCAACTTCTGCTTTCTGGGTACGCGGACGGTTGTTTTCAAATTTCCTTTTTGGGCCTTGACCTTCGAGCTTCGATGAGTTAGCTTGATAGCTCTTTTCCCCATAAGAGCGATTTGCGTTTCTGGTTTGCTCATTTGAAGATTGCCTTCAGATACTTTGAGAATACGATGCCCTCTAGCTTTCTCCGCTATTCTGCGATTTTGGAACTTGACCGCCAATTCGAAGAGTTCCTGCAATGCGCTTGGGTTTCTAATTTCGAAGTAATCTTGAACAGCAGGTAGCAATCTTGGTAAGATTATTTCAATAATCTCCGCGTCGGGTTTCTTTCCATACAGCATATCCGTCAGTTTAATTTTTCGCAGAATAAAGTCCGTCAACTCTTCTATATTCCGTTGATAAAAACTATATAGTTCGGCTTCTAGCTTTGCTCGATCTTTCACTATGGGGAAGGCCTTTACTAACGATTTTTTGAAATTTTCAAATGTATATGTCTGGCTTCCAAATTCCCCTAATAAAAATTTACCTATATTCTTCCACCATAGCGCGGCCTGTCCTCTTAGTGCGGATGTGGCGATGGCAACTTTTTGTCTTTCAGGCACAGGGTAGAGCTGGAAGTGATTTTCGAGGCCTTCTAGAAATATCGTCACCGAATGTTTTCCGTCGAAATTGACGTTTGGCTTGATTGACGCTCTCATCGTCTGGATCAGGTATCCAAATCCTTCCAATTTGCTTGCCATTTCTTGTTGTTGTCCAGCAGCTTCCATCCAGTTTTCGGCCATTTCAGTTCGACAAGTGTTCGGGCGCCAATGTAATGTTGCGCGGCCCCAACCTGCACGCAACAATAGTGGTGACTGCTATGAACTGGAAAGTATACAAAGTCTTGAGAAGGGTTTAAATCCCTTTTTATTCAACTTTAGAAATTACAGATGCGTGCTCTTGACGCTCACAAACTACGCCGACCCGGCGGTAAAATAAAAATAAGAAACTAAAAATTAAATAATAACAAATGACTACCTACGAGGCTCTCTAAACGTAACTAACCTAACCGCGTTATAAGATACCGCTGATAATTCAGCAAACTTCTGAATATTAAGTTGAAAGATTTAACTATCTGCCGAGGCAAGCACACAGGCCGAAACGCGTGGTTCTTCAAATTCTACCTAGCCACCTCCACGCTCGTGAAGCAAGAGAGCACACTTTCGAACTCGTTTCCCTTCTATTAACTCAGAATTAACTCAGAACTATTTAACTCAGAATACTTCCGCTGACTATTTTGAATACTTTGCGCGTTCTACTAAAATTTACATACTCTGGCATTGGCAATTCCAGGGGAAAGTAAGGCTTGACAGGAAAGATAGTTTAAACTTAAAATAAATGTTAGTTGAAATAAATATAAACCATACAAGCTTTTGAATAAAGACCCATTGCATCTGTTGGATTTCTTTCTTGGCCAGTGCAGCTCACCTTTCTCATGGTTTAACCAAATTCTTCGGTTTTACATTCGTCTATGGCATGCTCTGTACTGATATGAAACATTGCTGGTTGCATATGTGTACCTGTTCCCGTCCTTAATATTTGCAACTAATATAATTATTCCTTATTGTTTCCTTGTGTTTTATCTGAATTTTTTGTATTTGGCTATTTTACTTTCGAACTCGTTTCCCTTCTATTTGACTCAGAATACTTCCGCTGACTATTTTGAATACTTTGCGCGTTCTACTAAAATTTACATACTCTGGCATTGGCAATTCCAGGGGAAAGTAAGGCTTGACAGGAAAGATAGTTTAAACTTAAAATAAATGTTAGTTGAAATAAATATAAACCACACAAGCTTTTGAATAAAGACCCATTGCATCTGTTGGATTTCTTTCTTGGCCAGTGCAGCTCACCTTTCTCATGGTTTAACCAAATTCTTCGGTTTTACATTCGTCTATGGCATGCTCTGTACTGATATGAAACATTGCTGGTTGCATATGTGTACCTGTTCCCGTCCTTAATATTTGCAACTAATATAATTATTCCTTATTGTTTCCTTGTGTTTTATCTGAATTTTTTGTATTTGGCTATTTCATTTCCTTTATTGTTATTTCCTGGATTTAAAATGCTATTCAAGAATTTCTGTTTTCTTAAAATTAAAAATTTAAATAAAGACGAAAATTTACTTGAAAAGAATGTAGACTAATATTTTCATTAAAAGCGACAATAAGAACGTAACTTTTTCTGCAGGTGTAGAAGAGCGATAGCTGTTTTAACTCCTGAATTCCTGGAAAGTTCTGTTTGTGCATTCTGCACAAAATGGGCACACTATTTAGGTATAGGTATGTATAAATAAAAACAGTCACATTTTTTTATAATTAAATATATATCCGCAATGTTTCGCACTGTAATCGCACTGTTTGTCTTTTAGGGAACTGTAAGGTTACGTTCAAAATTGGGATCTATGACAGGATTCGAAGCATTCCACAATTTTTTACAATTATTCATCTATTATTTCTCACGATGGTTCTTCAACACAGTCATCATTGTCTCAGTTATGTCCGTTGTTGACTATATTAAAACCTCTTTCATTATCTAGTTAATTCGTATTCGATCTGATGCATTCAATTACGTTGGTGGAATCATCTTAAAGATACCAAGCTGCTACACAGTTTCCGCTGTGTCCCCAACAGTAGCCGAGACTTTTAAACTCATGAATACTGATAGTTCAACTTGAGTTCAAACATAGGCAAATGAGCTGGATACATGTATGGTTTCCCTCTTTTTTTCGCATGTGTGAAGGGCCGGTTTTCTTTAGAAAGTCCTCCACGAGGGCATCTTTTTCCTTATGCAGATAGCCGCCGCGTGTTTTTCCGTATTCAAATAATCTAACCAGTTTCCACTATTCTATCACTGAATTCAGCAAAATGAGTTTTAAACCCAACGAAATCATTTGCACAATATGGTATGGTATATTTTCATACTGCTTGTCACATTGCTTGATCTATAGTCTTACGATAAAACAATATTGGGCTATCTGAGACTCACTGCATATTCGAGACGGCGTCTTGTATCGGAAGTGGGAAACGGTGTTAGAAAAGCATTTCGATAGCAGGCTATTACTTCTAAGATCCTGCGTTCCGGGCGTCCTTAAAGAACTATATAGCAGTCCAACAGGAGGCCACTTCGGATTAATGATGACTTGCATAGAGTTCGAGAGCGCTTCTAGTGAAATAATGTATATGTGATGTTCAAAAATGGTGCCAATATTGTGATCTTTTTGCGGGTCGGAAAGGACAGAAGAAACGAAGCTGAGGGAAGCTGCAACGTTTAATTGTAGGAGCGCCTTTTGAATGTATCACCTTATCACCTTGGATACCACAGGAGCTCTGCAACGATCTGCTAATGGCAACAAATGCAACCTCATTGTCATTGATTACATTACAAAGTAGCCTCAAATATATCCTATCCCTAATTTGTTTGGTCGCCTCCGTATGCACCTTCATCGCTTGAGCAGTACATTCAAGATCTCTAGGTACGGTAACAGAGGTAATGAAAAAGCATTGGATTTCCAGGTTTGGAGTGCTTCTTTGCTATATTCCGATCAAAAAGGGAACTTCATCTCGGCTTTGTAAACTATTCGGCATAGACACAACCCAAGCGCCTTTACATCCGAAGTGGTAGAGAGTTTTAATCGAACTATTCTTAACAACCACTCGCTGATTGTTTCCAGAAACCAACAGGCCTGTGGCCAGAAGTTACCTCTATTCTTGCTGACCTATCGCAATGCTGTCTATGAGACTAGCAGCTACTTCCCATTCCAGATGCTGTTCGTCAGATCCTTCGTCTGCCTTTTAATGTCTTGTTTGGTGGCCCTCCGGATGCACCTTCATCGCTTGAGCAGTACATTCAAGATCTCTAGGCATAGTTTGAAGTGATGCGTAGTTTCGCACGACAGCGAATAAGTTTTGCGACGGAGAAGATGAAGACCCGGTGCGACACAAGAGCTGCAGGACGTCGATTCAGATAAGGTGGCAATTTGGATTTAGCAAATCCGCGTCGACTTAGAGAAGGTGACCAGGTATCGAATCCGATTCAAGGTGACAAGGTGTGGAAGGTCTTTCTCCTTTTATGATTTTGGATAATTTTGCATGTTACAGTTTACCTAGAATGATCCTTACAGAGTCCTAAACAGTCTGAATGACGTCGTGGTAAGGATCTGTAAATCATCAAATTCTAAGCCTAAAATCGTTCATTATGACAGTCTAGCCGTGGTCCCCCTTGTGTACATAATATAAATAGTATATTAAAACCATGGTCATATTTTTATATAAATTTGTAAATTCATTCATTTATTTATTTAGTATTTGATATTTTGTATGTTTTTTTATTGAATATTTTAGTACTGCATTTATATTCCTTTTAGTTGTAAGTACGGCTTGCTGTCTAGAGATTGTACTGCTCGGGATCTACAGTTGTTATGAGTTTTATATATATTTAAATAATTTTAGTGAAATTTCGGTATCTTTTATATAATGTAACATGCAAAGTCGGAAGAGGAGAAGCTCTGCTGGAAAAATAAGATTGCCGGAAAATAAGCAAATCAGAGTTTTGGGCATTGCCAACGCAAAATGAGAAAAGATCGCGTGAGCTGAAAATAAGATCTACACTGAATGTATCTATGAATGCCTTGACTAGTTCTCGTTTAGTCATCTAATGCTGAGTAGCGCCACGGTTTTTTGAATGAGCACTGAAATCCTCAAAGATATCAACATTTCAGTAAGAGGTAGAGCAGGGAGTCGGCAACCTTTTTTGGCCTCGGGTCAAAATCAACCAAAATGCGAGTATTAAAGAGACGTTTGTGTCAGAGATATTTTCGTATTAAAATAGCATTTTAGTAAATAATAAGATATATTTTATTAAGAAAATAATTACAAACATAGTTGAATAAACTTTATTTATAAACTTTCTCTACGATATCAATGGCTCCCCTGATGTTGAACTTGTGACTTCAATTTAGTCAAGTCTAGTTTATACTAGTTAGTCGTTTTAAGTCGAACACAAGCATCTGAATTTTCAATAGTTAACCTGCTCCTGTTTTTGCTTAAAATGAATTTCATTTGTGAAAATACTTGCTCACATTTATAAGTGGACCCGAATGTGGACAAAATGGCAAAGGCAATTTTTTTAATGATGAAAACCTCGTAGGAAGTGATGTCCAACATGTTGATATCATGAGAAAATTATTAGCTTCTGTATTTTCCAAATCGTTCCGCAATTTCTTGAATTTATCCGTACATAATGTTGAACTTTTAAAATCAATCATTTCTAAACTAAAATTGTCAATTCTTAGATATTCAAAATACTGCAAATTTATAATATTTTCTTCTATTTCATCGGGCTTTATTATAAATGTAAACATTTCTCCATGTTTCTTAAGACTTTGAAACCGACTTTCATATTCACTTTTAATGACCGAAATCCAAGTTTCGAACATATTTAGATTGCGTTCATCGATATTTTCTTTTTCATGTTCCCTTTTTAACAAGGGAAAGAAATGAAATTTTTTAGTTTTTATGTCAGTTTCAAATAATATCAATTTTGAAGTAAAACGTTTCCATTTTCAAAATTGTGTGGTTATTTCCTTGGAATCGTACGTTGAAATCATTATAATGGTTCATTATGTCTGTTAAGAACAAAAGTCTTAAAAACCATTGTTTATCATTGAGTTCGAGATCATTTTCACCGATTTCGTGAAGAAATATTTGTATATCATCAAAACACTCTACAAATTTATTAAGAACTTTGCCCCGACTTAACCATCATATTTCAGAATGTAATAACAAATCTCCATATTTCGATTCAATTTCCTCCACAAAAGCTTTAAAGCGCCTGTGTATTAATGCTGATCGCGCTATTATCATGTTTACGATCTTAACAACTTTTCCATTACATCCTTAAGTTATTGTGTAGATGCTTTTGCAAATAAATTTTCTTCATGTATCATACAATGAAACGATAAAAGTGAACGGCCAAGTTCATTTTCCATTAGTTTTACAAATCCAACAGTTTTTCCTCTCATACTTGGAGCACTGTCAGTTGTTATGGAAAACAATTTACTTTCTAAATCGAATACTTGCCCATTTTTGAAATTTGTAAACTGTTGTACTTGACGAAAAATATCAGTGCCTTTGGTGGTGTCATTCATTGAAGCAAGAACGTATAGTTCTTCATTGACATTCGAGCTATTTATTGATGCAAATCTAATAATTATTGCAAGCCTACCAATACTATTCATTAAATATGTGTTCGGAACAATTTACAAATGCGTTTTTCAAAAACTCGCTGTCTGTAAATGGTTTTCCGTTGGTACCAATGCTAAGAGTTGCAACAAAGCTGGCAGACGTAGCGTGATTGTTACTGGTAACAAAACTCTTTAAGAATTAATTTTGTTTTCCAAAATTTAATACACGTTTAGCAATGTATTCAGATTTATCTTCATTTGCCATTTCACTCACATCTTTATGTTTTGAAGAAAAGTGTCGCTCAATATTATAAGTAATTATATCTGTACATAAAGTACATATCAATTTGTCAGCATTTTCGATACACCCATACTTTTCTGTCCACACATCTTGAAATAATCTCTTTTTTGCTTTTTGTTTGTTCATGGTAATTTTTTTAAATAATAATATTTATTTCACTAGGTTACTAGGTCAATATTATTGTGCTACTGTACTACACGTGCTATAACTACAACTGACATACAACTGAGATAACGACGCACTCTTCTAGGAATGGTACAATTTGTTCAGACAATGTCGCTGCATTCCGCATACTATCGGCCGATTCCATATCCAGTCAGGTGGGGGTGGGGCTTTAACTGATATTTTTGTATGTTATACTGGATTCAAATTTGGTACGTTCATAACTTTGCGACAAAAAATTTTTGGGAAAAAGAAAAAAAATGTTTGTATATCTTTATTTTCGGAACTAAAGTAGGTCACTTTAAATTACCAAATGGGTCACTCGGTGACCCACGGGTCATACATTGTTTATAGAGTCTTATTTTCCCAGATATTAGCCTTCACAATGTGGCTCTTATCTGTGGAAGCAACGATTTATTTAATTATTTTAAAATTTCATAATAGAGTATTTCTGACTTCATATTAGAGAAATACCATTTGTCACTTTCTGCATTGTTCTAAAATATTAACGTCAAAAATAGGTAACATGAATTTCGGCAAATTCACATCTTTTTTAGTCTAAAAAAATGTGCTCTCGCATGCATCCCCCCCAAAAAAAACCTTTCATACTATCAAACAGTTTAATAAGTGCAGTCTTCTTACTCTAAGTTAGTCCACCTACATTCCACTGTAGCACTCGTAAATGAGGGATGTCTTTCCTGATATCCGAAACCTGAAATATTGACAGGCAACTCCGTCCTTATAAAAATGTTGCCCAGGGTGCGCCACTAGAAGATATTGTTACATTATTTTCTTCCTTCATGTTCGTACGGGGTTCGTAGATTTGGAGTGAATAACGACGACACTTGATAAGTATCGAAACACACTTTTATTTAGCCAGTACTAATCAGGACAACTCCAAAATCACTATTACAGTCGTCGAACTGTTATAAACACGCTGACACGTTCAGCGACACGGCCTTCACACTGATATTCAATAACAGTGGAGACAGCTTCACTGCAAAGCACTGAGTAAAGCTTCCGACTCTGTTTGGTCATTCTCGGAACTCCACGTACCCTCCAGACTCTCCATGCTACAACTCGCGATGCACTCGACGATACACAAGAGTATAGCTCTCGACAAGAGTATAGCACTAATTCGCGATACACTAAAAGACTCTCTCGATGCACTCGACGACCAACTCGGCGCTAGACTTCGAGACACTCGCTCAATGACTGACTATTAGCTCGCTAGACGAAGCACACACTCTGAGTGCAGACCAATAGGATTTATATAGCTTTCGGCTTATGTTCGAGAACATTCTGGGCTAAACCGGTAAGAATTCGTTCCAGAAGGTTCTCCATCCGTCCATGGTATATCGCCAATTTTGTCGCCAAATGGGCGATTTCTTGTCAAATGTGGCAACCCTGCCTTCTTTTACCATTTTATAGCAATCCTAAAACTGCTTTGTGGGAAAGCTATCTCGCCGCAAAATCTAACGCCTTTCTAAAATCTAAGGCCCACTGCCGAAAGCAAGGATTTTAAATCCATAAATCCAAAGAATGATTCAGATGTAACGCGCTTTTAGCAAATTATTTGATGAACTTAAGAATACAAACGAAAGGTGTCGCTTTTAATCCGATCTGAGTTTAAATAATAAAACTTTGTAAAATGTACTTTGAATTTTAGTAATACATAGTGTCTCGTAAATGTTGTGACAAACTTCTCGGGGAGGTAGGGCACATCATACGGATTAAGAATTGCATAGGAACCCTTGCCCAGAAAAATCATTGTACGCCGCTAGGGGCTGTTGTACAGAAGAGTGCTAGTGGAAAGTGAGGATTGCCTCATTCGAGCGGTAGGCACCGTACGAAGAGCATGGAACGCTATACGAACGGAGAGCTTGTGAACATGTGATTCCAAGATGATGGAGCACCTACTCATTTTGGACTGGATGTTCGTAGCCATTTGAACAGATCATTCCCGCATCAAAGGAATGGGCGTCGTGAACCGGTTCCTTGGCCTTTAGGCTCAGCGGATTTATTGAGCTTTTATTCATTTTTGTTGGGTGCCATCAAAAGTGTCGTGTATCACGATCCTGTGTCTGAAATGGATCTCGTGGCAAGACTCGGCTGCGCAGCTGCAACAATCAAAGAAACTCCCGGTTTGTCTGAACACATCCGGCAATCAATGGTCCATCGGTGTCAAGCATGTTTGGCGTCTGATGGTGCAAACGTCAAGCATCTGTTGTATCATTCAAGCTGTTGCACACCATTTGTATTCATGGCCTATAAATGTTGCAAATTAATCACTCTCTTGTTTCCTTTCCAATCTTCTATCTCTTCTACCACTTACACCTGACATGTCTGGGCATAGGTTCCTTTGCAATTCTTAATCCTTATGATGTGCCCTACCTCCCCCAGAAGCTTGTCGCAACATTTACGGGACACACTGTAGATCATTGCTTATTTGAACTAATTAGACAACTTTTTTCTTTCAGAACATGTGCAACGTAAATTAATACCTCTTTGTTTAAGGCCTTGTGCTACACCTTTAATTCTTCAGGGCATCAACGTTATTGACTATACGAAAGCAGAATTTCAAGACTGGGAATATCTCAGGTTAGTGGCATCCCTGAAAGTGGTTCCTGAAACGACGGCCGAGGCTCAGCAACCAACGACCAGCAGCATTAAAATATCCATCTGAAAACTAACAATCAAGATTTTGTACTTACACCGCCTGAACTCATAACTGATAATCATACGCGCTTAAAAATGTCTTGAATTACATTTTAACTTTTTGATAAACTACCTTCAATATTACGTTAAGTGTTTTAAATTTACTTCTACCTCCTAAACTCGAAGAAATTAACTAATCATGTTTAGTAAAGTTTTTTTTATTCATTGAAATATCGATGAGTTTGTAGAAGTTACTTTAAGTTTCTAACAATTATTTTGAATTTAAACATATTTTACTGTCTATTCTCGTCTCCAATCTACAATTCCGTACCAGAATGAGTTTTTAGTATCACGTTTTATGCAAATGAATTAGATGGAGTATTTAAGGAGAGTTCAATTTGCTTCGAGAGAAAGCGCTTAGGAGTCCTTAGTGGTGCGTGTTTACCTTCTGGCTACTTCTTTCTTGAACCTACTACACTTGGCAGTATTGGATGTGCCCGCTGACAGTCGCCGGCTAGATTAAATTAAGGGCTAACTACGTTAGATATTTGTGTCTAACTTCGGCTAAGTCTATTTAATTTAGCATTAGATTAGTTGCTTATTTTCTTAATTTTATTTAAGGGCTCAAGTAGAGGCTTTCCTGTAAGCCCAAGAACTGGCCGTCTATTATTATTTGAGTAAATAAAAAGTATTTTTAACTCTCCTCGAGACTCAGTCGTAACTACTTGAACTCTACCCTATCCGCTACTTAGTTCGCTAAGTTCTTCGACATTTTAACACAGACAAAGTACTGAGGAACATTACAAGTTCATAACCTCAGCCTTTTTTCTTTGTTAGAAATTTTGTCCAAGAAATTCTGAGCATAATTATAGCCTGTTGAAATAGACTGTAATTAAGATTAAAATATCTTCTTCCGTTATTTTTCCTGCATTGTTAGCCGCATATTCCTCCTTTATTAGCTATTTCATTATTTCTAAATACTAAAGCTTTATTTTTTGAATTAATGTCGGCTTATTTCTTTGTCTCGATGTCAAAGTTGAATGCCGTAAATAATTTTTAACGATGCTTTCATTGATCAAATGAGAGTTGACAGGCTTGAATTATTATTTGCGTAGCAGCTGGCACTGTTAAGTTTCTATGATAGAAGTATTACTTATCGGCTTCATTTTACAGTGTCTTACAGTAACAAAAATTACTGTGTTAATGTTGCCGTGGTCACAGAAAATATTACAGATGTCGCTATACGAGGCAAAAAATATAATTTACTACAACGAGGATATTTTTACGTGAATTTCGGTAACATTTTCTGTTTTCATCAATAAATTTCTTCTCAATTTTTTTATGAAACTTTTGGAAATGTCCTTCATCAATCATACTGTTGCGTTCTGTTGTAAATACATCAAGCATTTGAAAAATACTTACTTCTTCTATTAAACCTAGCGATGGCAAGGCGCGCGCCAACCATTGCCAAAAATGATATCCCATAATCCGTTTGTTCTATTCTTTACTTTTTATTATTACTCTCTCTTGTGTGCTTGTATGCATCTTTAAAGTATCCGTCGCTTTTTATTATTTTAGTTAAAACTGAATATATATGCTTTTCTAATATTGATGGGCACACGATAAAACACCCCTCAGAACAAGCTTTATTTCGGAGATTTAATCAGTGCTGCTGGACAGACGAATAAAAGGTAAGCAAAGTTTGCTATCTTTATTCTTCACATTCTGCGGGTTCGTGGATTTGGAGTGATTGATAACAACACTTCAAAAGAATACAGGAAGAATCAAAACACAATTTATTTGTCAGTATTACATAGGAGAGTTCCAAAGACGCGTTACAGTCGTCGAAAAACTACGACAAATACGATGAAACAATCAGCAACACAGCTTTCGGGCTATCAGGCTATAACGGTGAAGACAGCTTCACGGCAAAGCACTAATGTACAGCTCTCGCTGTGAAGCTAATCTTTGAACTTACAACACTACTACTGAACTCAAGCTACTCGGCGTACAGGCAGGATATATATAGCTTTTGACCTACCTTCGAGTACATTCTCGAGAAAAGATTTTAAGACCGTAAGATTTTTTTTTAGAATGTTCTCGCTCCGTCTACGGCATATCGCTAATTTGGTCGCCAAATTATATATGTCGGCATATCGCTAATTTTGGCGATTTTGCTTCAATTCTGGCAATTTTACCTTTTTCGCCACTTTCTGGCAACCTAAACCCGCTTTGAGGGGATCTTACCGCAGCTGGGCATTTCGTAACAATACATTTGAATTTCTTTCATTATCAATAGATCAAAGTTTGGCAGTTTTCGTACAATGTAAATGCTTCTTTTACATTACAGCAAGTGGTTTAATATTCCAATGGAAATGAATTCATAAATGGAAATTTTTATTGTTCTTTAGTCTTTCCCACCATTAAACTTTTTTTATTCGAAAACCACTGTGTTTCACCATTTTCTTTATAACGTTATAAAAACAAAATATTTTTGTCAGTGTAAAATGTTTTGCTCAGAAACAGACGACTTTCACTTTATAACGAGAAAAACTGAAGTGTTTGGAATGTTTTTAATGATATAATCAACCGCTTTACCTTTAAATATTAACTTATTTCAAGTTTCCCAACCTCTTGTTTTTCCTTCAAGATTTAATAGCAGTTCTTTCTTTTATCTTCCTACTGAGAAAGTCTCTAACTTACCCCACACTTCGTAAAACTCATGACCTTACCATATATAACTTACTTTCTAGCCATTTAGATCGCTTTGCAACTGTTAATTTGCATTCGTATCTCATAAAGGTAGTTTTGTAGTTCAGTGTATTCACTTTCGCTTTCTCGTATCCACGATTCCTTCTTTCCCATCCGGGTATGGAGCTAAGGCGAAAGTATCTCTTCAGCTTCCCTCCCTTTCCCATTTTTGTTGCCATCATTTTATATGAGATCCACTATCAAATTTCGAAACGTTCAGTTCCTTTATGAAACTCCTTCATATTTGCTGGACAGGACTTTTATAACAAGACAGATATAGATAGGTAACAAGGCACTCTGATTTAAATGCAGTTTTAGAAAAAGTTGAGATGGAAAAAAAAAAAAAAAAAAAAAGGAGAGAGAGAGAGAGAAAGAAGAGAGGTGTGTCGTGATCCGAAAAATACAGTAAGTGGAACTTATTTTCTCCACCTATGTAGCGTCAAGATTTTGCAGTAAAAATTTTTACCATCTCTGAAGATGAAGTGATATCCTTTCAGCACATTTTACAAGCTGCTAATAAAGCATTAATACGAATCTGGTATTGTTGCGGACTACGGATTCGCAGCGATCTCTTTAAAACTATAAGAGATGAATACAAAGAACTTGATACTTTATTAAAATAAATAACAGCTCATAGAAAAATAAGCAGCTATAAATAGCTCAAGGAAAACAAAAGAGATAAGGCGAATAGTCTAAAAACGAGAGAAACATCCCAAATCCAAATCACTCGAAAAATAAGATCTTAAAATAGCACAGTTCTCATTGACTCAGATAAACTAAACTGATTCTCATTTTCAACGTTAGATGTAGTCGTTTTTATGTGATTTTCACTCACTTCTGGATTTTCGGGGAAAATCGTTTCCAGGGCTTCGAAAATTCGTTTTCCGAAATATTGCCAATTTTTGCTAAGTTGGCGATATTAATTAATGCCAAGATATTTCAAAAGAGATTTTTATCCATATTTCAGCTTTTATTGTAGCAACTTAAACGCTGTTCGATTAAGAAGTAAAAAATGTATAAAATTAAAACATTTACAAAAACAATAAGTGGCCAAAATTTCAATTAAACAATAATACACGTTTAAATTATTTTATAAAAGGCAAAATAAATAAAGAAATAAGTTAAAACGATACGTAACGTTTGTAGAAACATTAGGATATTTTAAGCAAGACACGTAAAAAATTAGCAATGCCCTCCCCGGGACTCGAACTTGGACCTCTCGAAAGCGCCGAGTATGCTACCGTTACATCACGAAGGCATGCTAGAAGGAGAGAGAAAATACCTCCTTTTAAAGGACGAACACAATCGCCAAATCCTGGTGATGAAGAATCATCATGCACCACCTTTTAGTTCTGGCGTCACTGTAGTGATATTAGGTTTTTTTTTTATGCGGAAGTGGACTCGATGAATGTGCAATGCACTCGTCGGGACTCGAACCTGGACCTCTCGAATACGCGCCGAGTGTGCTACCGTTACACTACAAACCCATGCTGGAAGGAGGGAGAAAATATCTGATACATTATAAGAATATACAAAAACCAAAATAATATAAAATTAGAAAATTTATATATATATATATATCAGTAAAGACATAAAGTAAGAAATTTAGAACTAATTTTTCACAAAGATCAAAAATTGAAATTCATAATTAATAAATTTCAAATAATCCTATAAATAGAATAAAGAATTTAAAAATGTTAAAACCAAAACTTTTCAAACAAGCAATGCCCCAATTAAAAAAAATTAAAGAAATATAAAGAAAAACGAAAATAATAGAAGAGGAGTTCAATCAATCTCAATGCCACTTCGTCAGGAGGAGGAACAATGAAGTCAATTGAAGGCTCTCATGACCATATTTTTTTTAAATGTTTTGTAATTATATATGTGTGTGTGTGTGTATGTTACAACAGTATATTCTGATTCCTTTTCAGCTGAAAATACAAGGAAGACTATTCTCTCGACTTCGCAAAACTGACTGGGATTATCAAACAAGTACAGGCAAACACGATGAAAAATAAATTTCATAATCAATTTGTGCGACTATCAAATAGAAGCCAATGAAGCTAATCTAATTTCTTTTATCCTTAGTCTTATGAGAAAAACCTGGATTATAAGGCGTGTTGAACTAATTATTAATGCCAAAACAAACGTTTCGTACACTGCAAGTAAAACAAAATCGAATATATGTCATTTCTTCCAATATAATGAAAAAGAAGCAAACATTTCTATACAAGAATTGCTTTTTATACGACAAAACACAAATATATTTCATGATATTAAATGTAAGGATTGTACTACGTAGAGATCAGAAGGAAGATTCTCAAACTCAGATTACGATAAATAAAATAACTTTTTAGAATTAAGCTTTTAGGATTTCACGATTCCAAGGGTTTCGAGAGTCAAAATCAAAATTTGATGAAACGTTTCATTACCATGGGAACCGGTAAATTAAAATTTTAAATAGATAATTAAATAAATGTTAAATAATTAATGAATTCTATTGCTATCTGAATAATAATAATTTTAAAAAAATATTTCTCTATGTTAATTATTTTGTTTCATTGATAGGAGATTGTTTGATTATTTTGTTTCATTGATAGAGATTTATTTATTTTGTTCCTTTCATTGATAGAAGTTCAAAAAAATTAATTATGGTTTTACGAGAACTTTGAATTTATAAAGTTTGAAGAATAGTGTTGTTGTAAACAAAGCAGATTAAATTGTTGAAAAACGATTGGCAAATCCCAAATGGATCTAATTTCCTTAAATAGTGACTCTAAATATGCGATTTCAGTTATAAAATTTCTCAAAATAAAGTACAGAAAATTTATGGAAATATTTTGAACACTGGTCGATGAGAGTTATATAAATACAAAAGTTCACCATCTGCATATAAGCCGAGGGGTAAAATGGATTTGTAAAATGCTCATTATACTTAAGTAAGTTAAATACAGAAACTTCGTTAATGATGCAGCATGCGATATACTATTTTTATTTAATACCGAAGTTTTTGTATTTAAAAGTAGTATATCGCATATTGCATACTTGATATCGCATACTTGGATGGAGTCACTAAAACGGTATTTTTAAATTTGAATGTGCTATAAGATCGCGGAAAAATGATATGATTAAAACAACAATTAATTTTAGTCCAGTTGTCTAAAAAATAAATGACTAAAAGCGGTAAATCGTATATTATATTATTACCAAAACTGGCATGTGCTTACGTAAAACATTTCATGAAGATATTAATAATTAGTAATTTCATAGAACCAGCTACAAAGTTAACGACGAGTGCTTTTAACCCAGTATTGAACTGTCTGCGCACAAAACCAGCAGATTTTATTTTATAATTTCTCCCTCAAAAAATCAAATAAATGGAAAAAAAAAAAAAAAAAAAAAAAAAAAAAAAAAAAAAAAAATTGTTTTCATGATTTTACATAAATTTTGATTTACTTCAAGCACTTGAAAGTAAATCCTTAGCAAAATGAATTCTAGTATCAACATTATTTTTATAAATAATTATGTCATAAAAACAGTATTTTAATCCTTGCGTGCGCGATTTCTCCAATCTGGTTGAATAGAACTTCAGGAAATTTGCATTAATACTGTAAACGCTATATATGTATAAAATGAACAATTATTGTGCTCTTGAAATAACTTTAGCACTATAATTAAATTTTTAATATAAAATTGTAACGATTATATATGTAAAGGTATATAATTGTGGGTACTTATAAATATTAATAATGGTATTATATAATAATTTTGGTATTATAATACCAAAAATTATATAAGGTATATTATAAGGTATATAATTATAGGTACTTATTATTATTTACAAATTATTATATAATTATTAAAATAATCTCTACGTACGTATTAACGCAGTTACCATGCAGCGGCCATTAAGAACGGAAAAGATGGATGACTTCTAATGACAAAAAAATACTTATTACATACTTTCACATTTTGCATTTTAATTACGTATTTATAACAATTAATAAACCAAGTTACAAGTGGATATTTATTTCTTTTGCTCTGCTAAAAATTTCGTGTGGATTACGATAGATTCAAAGCAGTTGTTACCTTTAGCCTTTTCCCGGCAAAATACTGTATTTCTGCAGAAATTTTATTGCAGTTTCTTCCACTGCATGCAAATCCTCCAAGCGGATACTCTAAGATTAAGTTTAAAGCAAAAAATATCACTATTTGTTTATAGAAATTACTAGACTTTGGAATAGTACATAGAAGAACACATATAAGAAATAGTGATATTGCTTGTTAAAAGTGAAGTTGTTATGCACGTTGTTTGTCGATAATATTACACTTATTGTTTTCTCCATAATGCAATCTTATTGCAATTTTAAGTCGATAACGAAAACGATATTTTATTTTAAATATTTTCATACCCCGAATGTACATTAAAAGCAACAAATACGAAATCAAAAGTATCAAAATAAATATACAAACTTTCACTATCTTAAATTACTTCAATCATCACTTGTAAAGATGACTGTTATCATCACTTATAATAATGAGCTTTAAAATTTAAGATAATGAGCTTTAAAATGTATAATACTTTTCCATATTTTGATATTTTAAAATAATCCTACAAAATCCAGCGACAAGCATTGAAAATTGATATGTATCTGTAAATACCTTTTTAGATATTTCCACGAATTTTTCAGATAAATGGTTTGAAAAATTTTGCGTTTAATTTACTAAAGCGTAATAAATTGTGTATCTACAGAACGCTGCTACCCTCAACGTTGAAGATGTTTCCATTTCTTACATATAGTAATTTGCTAAATAATAATTTTGAAGTTTCTAATCGATTATTCAGGAAAAAAGGTTGCATCCATTTTTTTTTTCAAACGATCTGTCGAGTAATTCCGCAGCATCTTTTTTATGCTGCCTCTATTTCCATACTCACGAAGTTAATAATGCAAATATAAAATGTGAAGAGGGAGCAGGATTCTTGCACGCGTTAAATCGAAGCAAAAAGTTCAACTTAAAAGAAATAGAAATGAAGATAATTCTCTTACTTTAGTTTTTCGTGCGAGTGGGAATAGTGTCTGTGGTAGGCCGAAATTACCGTATGATCCATAACTACTGTAAAATTGATTTTAAAATATTTATTTACTACACACTCTCAGAAAATCATTCATTCACTGAACACTGAGAATAAAATAAAAAAGCAAAAGGGATTTAGAAAACTCTCTGTACATACGCAGATGTCCGAATTCCAATCAAAAAAGTATTCGCATTATATGCTGCTGTGACATTTCCTCCCACCTGCGTTCTGCAGAAAGAACAGAGCCAAAGTCACAATAGGTAAAGCTACACATCTAGTCTCTGAAGTGGTTTCATAACTCACCCTGTCTGGTTCTTGAGACGTCCTGCATGCTCTTTCTTCAGGGATTGTACTATCAGACCCTTTTTTTTTTTTTTTTTTGGTAGAGTCTTTGTCGAAGATGCTATCCTTTTCACCAGGTAGACTGTTTGTATCACCTAAAATTTATTTCTGCTAAGCAGGATTATCTTCTCATCTTCTACTTCAAGAAGATAAGCCTAAGGAGCCTTAGTTATAGCCTAAGGAATTTGTCATTTTTCGTCCTTATCAGGTTAACACGAGTATTTCTGTCTTGTACGAGATGAAGTTCAAGTGTTTTGGCTATAAGTTATTGCGCTGGTGTAAAATTTCAATTGATCCAGTTACTCTATTCGAAATCTCTTCATGAGGTCTTGTTTAAAATTCTGACGATAATAAAATAACTTTTGTAAACGAGTTGAATAGAAAACATCTAATTCAAGAAGAGATCCGCTAGGTATTTCTTGTAAAAATAAAGCTGAGGTTAAAGGATGTAAGCCTTCAACATTTTCTGACATAAATCTAGGGATGGCTATTGATTATGTATTCTGCTTAGTACAAGATGGTAGTCAGCTCATCATAATATTGTCGGGCTCCACCCAGCACTCTTCTTAAGATTCTTTTTGTCATTCCGGTTAACGGCTTCCACCATTCCCCATCAGGCGGTGGTAGGAGAGATGAAAATCAATTGAATCTGCTTTAATGAAGTCATTTCCTGTATCTTTGTTGTTCTACGAAATGGAAGTCTCTACAAGATTTGTCCCGTTGTGAGAATAAATGTACAAAGGGATTCGTCTTCTCGATACGAATCGCTGAAAGACCAGCAAAAAGGTTTCGGGGCTCAGTTATTGTACCTATGCTGTGCGCACCGCGTTAATCACAGCACATGTAAAGAGGGAGTACCAAGCCATATCTCCCTTTCTTAAGTATAATGGTTCTCCTAAAACAATCCTTTTCTTTCAGACGCAGCTGAGTGTTTAATACGATTTTCTAATAAAGATGCAAGTATAGCCTCAGTGTTCGAGGAATCAAATGTTCTGCAATTTGTACATTTCAAAACTTGACGAATCATGTTTCAACATCTTAAAATCCAGAAGTTTTCTTTTCGTTGAAACATTAAAGTGTGCACCTGATCATCGCTTAATAATTTGTGATGTTCTGAGATAAGCAAATGAACAACAGGATGCGTACTAAGCAAAATTACTGGACGTTTGAAAAAGTTAGTATCTTCTCGTTCTGTGAGATATGTAGGATTAAACCAGAGAGATGTGTAAGATTAAACTATCAAATTGAGGATGTAGAGATTTCAGAATAGGATTAGTTACTGAGACAAAGACTTCTTGCTGTTTACTTTTAAGTAATATCAGTTTAACCTCTTCTACTCCCTTAACAGTCAATTCTTGATAGTACCGTTCTAAATTAGGCTTCTTGGCACTTGCTATAAAACTTTCCACATAAGCAAAGGTTCTAACTCTCTTCAAATAAGAAAACCAAGGTATCTCTTTTTACGGCGTTAATGAAGGCCCTCTCGCTTTTCTCTTGATTCAAAGTTTCTTCATGAGCTACTATTTGAGATTCTGGACATTCTTCTACTGGAGATTTTAGCCATTCTAGACCTTGTAACGATCTTGTTTCATTAAGATATCGAACACAATTTCCTCTAGACCGAATACACGCTGAATTAAGATTTTCAGGAATTTGATGCCAATGATGAGGGGAAGACAACTCTCGTATTTCCCGCACTCTAATATTGGTGACAAAAGATGTCGAGTATGCATCTCTTTTGAGCCAATTTAAAGCATCTGCTAGAATCAGTCCAATAGTGGGATTTAAAATCTGGTCTCTTTCTTAACGTTAGCAGCTAAACAAACAACAATGTAATATGCCTGGGAAATGGGATGTGTTTAGTGGAATTATTCTGTAACTAATTCTCGAACTAATCTGCAAGACACAAACTCTTCGGTTTTTATTCAGGTTAAAATACAAGCTAGATAATTGCTTTTACTTGCATCATCAAATATATGAAAACTGCAGTTTCACGAAAGACGTTCTCTTCGTCATCCATCTGGGAATACGAATATCTTTCAGAAGTATTATTCGATTTTGTCGATTTAAAAATTTCTTCGCAACAGCTTCGAGTAATTCTTCATCACACGATGCCTTCTGTTCTCAACACTCTTGTTGTAATAATCCGGGCAACAACGTAAATGGGCATACGATTCCTAAATCATCATAAATTTGTTATGCTATGGCTAAAAGTTTGCTCATTGTAACTGGAGGGTCTATAGTTTGATGGTAAGTGGTGTTGCAAAAGAATGTGCCCCTTGTCAAATTTCAATTTAATTCGCAAACGGTGCCTTCTGTTTTCAACACTCTTGTTGTAACAATGTGGGCAACAAAGTAAATGGGAATACAATTCCTAAATGACCATAAATTTGTTGTGCTACGACTAAAAACACCTTGTCAAATCTGACTTTCGTTAAGATATATATATATGAATTTGTCTTCATTTGATAAACATGAGCCATCATGAATTATTTTAATCAAACTCCAAAAACCAGTCTACCCTTTTATCGAGCTATTAAATTTTTGTAATTTCGTTTTAGGTAATTTAACACTCCTTTTATTTACCACTTGAACATAAAAGTCATTACTAGATATTCTATTATTTAGGTCGTTTCGCAAACTTTCGACTTTCATTTTCAACCATATAATGTGTCAGGATAAGAATGTATCTTCTCCCATTCTTCATCTAACGTATTTTGATCTGCTTGCAGATCTTTCTGTAAAATATCTAAAACAAGGGGTCCATTTCATTTAATTTTCCTCTATATACTGGGCGTAGCCTGCACTGATTGCAAGCTTTTTGCCAGTTGTCATGATCTCGGTGTTCCCTGAAAGTAAAAACATGGTTGAACAAGTCCAGAGGACAGGATGGACGGTGGGCACCATTTACGTTTTCAAGGTAAATTTATAGTTGGAAAGAGTTAATAATACATGTACATAATGTACAAAAATATTTAATAAAAAATATAAAACTGAACATATAAAAATTATTGTTATTTCATAAAAAATGAGAAAACTTTCATATAGAATTTTATTGAAAACTAAAACATTTTTATTGTGATTGCACACGGCCACACAATAGAACATATTTTTATTGTGTGGCGGGCTGACGTTAAATGACCGGCGCGCGGGTATAAGGGTGGGAACCTCTTGGTCTAAAATAGCTTGGTTAGTGGCCTCTATAAACTTAGCGTTTAAAAGCAAAAAAAAATTACATCACATTTTCCTTGACTTATTGATTTAGCCTTTAAAGTTTCATCTAGTCTAATATCGGCTTTAGTAAAATTTGCTCTGAGTGGTGTTCTGACTTTTATTACTTTATCCGTAGTTAGCTATTTCACTTCAATTAAAATCATTCTTTTACTAAAATTCAGTGTTCCTGTTCGGGCGCCAGATCTTACGCGTGTTAAATCGAAACAAAAGATACGACTTAAGCAGAAATACATTCATACCTCATTCTTTCTCGTGATCGGGAATGGTGGTCGCTTCTAAGTTAAAATTATCATGAAGTTATCGTAAAATTGATTAAAAACAGTATTTATTCAATGCAGCCAAACTCAGAGCATCACGAATTTACAGAACATTGAACACAAAATAAAAAAGCAAAGTGAATCAGAATAATCTCTGGACATGCGCAGCTACACCAGAAAAATTCCAACCAGAAATTTTCCATTTCACATTATGGGGAATTGTGATACAGACAGTAAAAACCAAAATTTAACTGATTAATTGAATTCGGAAGAAAATTTGATAGCGCAATTTAAAATTTCTGTTTCGAAAACATTGCTATGTTTCATGGCTTAGAAGAAAATGAATTTGAAATATAGAGTCAAGGAATATTTGTCATTAAACTAATGTTGATTTTATTGTCATAAAGTATTTCTTCCGCCTTCTTAACAAACCTTTGTGATGTAGTGGTAGCACACTCGGAGCGTATGAGGTTCGAGTTCTGGCGAGGGCATTGCTTATTTTTCACGTTTCTCAGCATCAAAAATCCTAATATATCTACAATATTATCGGTAACATTAAAATATTACTGGTATTAATATCGTAAAAAGTCAAAGACAAATCTCATATTAAATTTCGGCTCATTCGAAATTTGACATATTTCAGAAATTTAGAAAAACTGTTGCATTGTATACTATCTAAAATAAATGTTATTGCTTACGAAATAAATAGTTAGTTGATTAGCTTATTGAAAACAATAATGTCAAAGAATTAAATATACTCAAAATAAAGGAAAGAGAAAGGGTATTATATCAATAATAAATTGATTAACAAAGAAATTCTTTCGCTTAAATATAAGTTTTCTTCTAGCAGTTTTCACTGCTCGAGTCTTGAAAAAAATTCACACAAGCTACTTAGCATGTTAAAACTAAACTGCGTTGATTTTGAAACCGTTACACGAGAATCAATACAAATTTATCAAATCTTTGTTTGTTGCCAAAAAATAATTATATAATTCAAATAATATTGTCAAAAACCTTCTAAACGAAGCTAAATATTGCTTCTTTTATTGTATACATTTAAAACTTATATAATTGAAAACAGAATGGAAACTATCTCAGAATTTCATTGTTCTGTTGAGACCGTCTCTAATCGGTAGTTAAACTGTCGCTATTCTTTTTAACTGAAATCCGTTTTTAATATCCCTCAAAATGTCTTTGCGGTGTGAATAGCTTTTTCCTATTTGTAAGATTATGTCGTCAAAGTATTTCGCCTTATTCTAGCTCGTGTCACATTTGTTCTCATAAATGCGAGATGTTTGTGGTGTTGGTGTATTTAATTATGGCAGAGCACACTAGGGCTATCTGCCTAAGGGGAGCTTTGCCTTTGTGGAGGACTTTCTAAGGGAAACTGGCTCGTATACACGTTACACATGGGGAAAACCACGAAAACGCCCATGCAGCCAGCCCGTTCGCGGGATTCAAACCTCGGACCGAACTACCAGTGTTAAGCGACTTTTCCGCTCGGCTTCTGGTGGGCCGCGAGATGTTTATGATAATTATGTGCTATTATTATAAAAATTCATTGACATCTGAAGTTCATTGGTATCGTCTTTCTGTGGAGACTTTAGACTACGCTTAGGAAAAAGATGAAATAACGGATGTTTGACGATCCTTGAATCGATTTGTCAACTGCTATTTAATGAATAACAAGCACGCAGGCAGTATTTTGCCTTTATGTATTGATTAAAGATCTCTTTATTAACTATTTATTAAAATTTATTGGTTTATTGTATTGATTAAGCATTAAAGTACTTACGTAGCAGAAAGCTAGAGCAGAATTTGCATTCTCCTTCAGAGAATTCTAATTCTACCACATGGATGCAATGTACCACATCCAAGATCTTGAGCCCTTTAGGTTGAAAACTACTTTGCGCTTTTGACTGGATTTTCTGCAGAATGAAATTCATTACACCTAATAAAATGTCTTTCACGTTTAAGAGGTGTTGGAACCCCAAAATCTTCAAAAAATGGTATTTCGAATTTTTGCGTTTTTCAAATTCTCTATATTTTTAGCTTTCTAAAAATACTATTCTTTAATTTCTATGAAAATTAGAATTCTAAAAAAATTAGTTTTAATTTGTCATCGAATGCTTTCATAAATGAGGATCTTTACATAAAAACGTGCTTTTCTCCAAACGTGATTTTTTTTATACTTGATGTACCTTTTTTCTGGAACTACTGCTCACGGGTATCTAAAGTTTTTATGGCTTATTTATTATGTTTCCTAATGTTTACTGAAATGCGCTTTTTGTGATACACTAGGGGGAAAAATTAAAAAAATGTTTTTTGTGTGAGAAAAGAGCTAAATTTTACTATGCCTAACAAAATATTCTGTAAATTACTCTAAAATTCAAAATGTTTCAAAAGTTCATTTCAGTATAATCAGATAGGTATACTTTAATTACATAAAAAATTTCAAGCTTGTATCTACAGCAGATTTTGAGAATACATCGAAAATGGCCAATTTAAGATTGTCGGTATAGGGGTTTCCAACACCCATTAAATAAAAATAAAAAAAACTTGCCGAGAGAGTTTAATTCTATGCATAAATCCTGAATGAGAACAAATTTTCTGACTGAAAAGAAAATATCCGCTGAAATTTTCTTTTCACCATTTCACTTATTTCACATCCTGCTTGGATGATTACAGATTACTACTCATCCTTGAAAAGATCACTTCGAAGGTAATTTAAAAAGATATCTTTCGAATATCAGTCGTTCGATGACGAAGGGAGTGATGTACTTTATATTCCATCAGGTGTGTCGAAGGAAGTGGGACAGAACATGCATTTTATACGAATAAGTAAAATAAGAAACCGAAAATAGAACCATCATTAACTAGGTTTGCATTAGGAGTAAATTTCTCAGGTAGGTGGCGCTGTGTGATCTTGACCTTCATTACGAAATTGTTTCTTCACCGAAAAAATTCGGCTGCCGATTTTGCGGGATATATACAGAAGAGAAATTTTCGTGAATATGAAATGTGCGAGAAAGCTTCTCAACAGTTTTCTGTTAATTAAATAATTTTCATTAATTTTGCTATTTCATGTGGAAAGAAATTGCTTGGACTAAAGTAAGTACAATATGTTTTCATTTCATATTTTACTGGAATTCATGATTTATCTTCTAATTTTAAGATTTGTTAAACACTGTACTTTTGCAATTCTAAAACAGGAATGTATGTCTCAGAATTTGGTACCATCAATGTAAAATCATACATTCCTAAGAAAATAAAATGAACAAAAATTTTCAAATGATTAAAATATAGCTAACAAACATTTGCATCATCATATTTTTATCTGTTAGCAAGAGTTTTATCAGTTTATCAATTGGTATTTTATTCCTCACTTCCTTCCGAATCATTGCCGTAATCTGATTCATCTCAGCCATGGACACATCATTGTCAGATTCTAATCCAGTATATTGTAAATTCTAAATGGTCTGTTTTCATTATCTTATAATTATATGTATATACTTTAGAATCATTCAAAACTTTTGTGATAGAAAATTTTTAATTGGATTAGTTTTCATGATATTGATAACCATTTTTTTAATACTGATAAAGAGATGTTTTCTATTCTCTGAAAGGTGAGAGCAAAAGGTTTCCAGCCAATACCCTTGTACTCATTTTTTTTTCTTTTTAGCCCAAAAAGGGCTATTAATCTCAGAATATGGTTCTGCGGTGAATTACTGTAAACGCGTAGTTTCTACTTTTCATTCGAGTCTGTTGCCATTCGGCAAAATATAATATATTTATTTACCTTTCAAATTTAATCTGTCTGTAATGGATTAACAAACTGAGCTATTTAAAAGCAACAGATACAGTTATTAAGAAGATTATTACTTTTAAATCTGATTAACTTAAATAAAAATACATTTAATCATGATATATCTAATTAAAACCATTAAATACATTTTACAGAATTACATTATATGTACTTTTTTTCTTTTTTCAAATGTACAGATGATGAATATACGAAATATACATATTCCTCTACTATTCTGTAAAATGTTCCGCTCTTCCAGCTGATTTATCTATGTTGATAAAATATATCAAACTTTAAAAGAGCCCTTTTGGATGACCATTAAAATCTGAGCCTTTCAGACTTTTTTAAATGTAATTTTGATGTACCCCTTACATGCTGAGTGAAGGTCAAATTACAGTAAAAAAGTTGGTTAACGGTATAATTGGCACAGTATAGACTAGAAAAGGTATTCGACCCTAAATTGTTTTTTTAGATTTTTTTTTCTTAATAAAGATGCGTTTCAGAATCGAGGAAATGCGCAGTTATAGCAGTTAATAAATATATGACTATTTTAAATATTTAATGTACACTACAGGCATTAACGATTACAAAAGGCATAAGGTATTAAGGGATTATAAAGAGGAATGTTTTTTATAGCGATTTTCTACGAAAACAAGATTAATGCAGGTAGTCTCCGACTTGAAAAGATTTTATTTGGGATTTTTCAATTTGACAGCAAAAGCGTTATGTGTGATCGGAAACAGATTTCAAAATAGGAATACTGTCATTTTCCGGGCTAGCAATATCTAATGTGATACTGTATGTAGAAGGTCAAAAAAGCAAGGCTGATGTTAAGTACATGAAGGCTGTCGGAGAAGTCAAACAAAAATGGGGTTATATTTGTAAATTTTCCAACATATACTGTCGACTTTTGTTGTTTCACTTCCCCAACCTAAATTGCACAAAGGTTGTTGATGCTTTTTGAAAAGAAATACAATATACTATAAAAAAGAAGAAAGAAAATTCAGAAACTTAAGTGACTTTCTGTTTCTTTTAAATGACTGAAGATCATTATGCGCGTGAAATTCTCAACACGTATCGATGCTACCGTGATTTTACCGTCTTCTAGAGACTAGTCAGAAGAAAGACATTTATAATTTTAACGTCTTCACCACCACCACAGTGTAGATTTAGGGGCATTTTCCGAATAAATTTGCCTTATGTTTTAAAAATGATGTTGTGTGTGATGTAACTTATCTCACTTGCCTGACAGTAACATCAGATCAAGCCCACGAAATTCATCGTGACAAGAAGGGCAAAATTGCGCCTGTCGTTGACAAGAGCCTTGAACACCATACTGATTACAGTCGCTCAGTTCCTCTCCCAGTTTTGATGAAGAGCACCCCGGGAAGACGGGTCTCCCACCCCTCTTTCCCTATCATCAACCTCTCGAGAAAACTTTCGGTTCTTCATATATTTAGAGTGCCCCCATGCCGCAAAGTCGCTATACATTTGCAAACATCCATGGCTTCTTCGGGACTCGAACTCAGCTCTTCTGTACCTCAGTAGGCTCCCCTAACCACTGTACCGTCTAGACGGTTTTAAAAATGCTTATTACACAAGTATTGAGACAGATTCCTGATTCTGGACTTTGATTTTCAAGATAAAAAGAGAATTTTTACAGTTAGCAGAGGTATTTTTCTCCACTCTCTCTCTCACATTTTTCTTCACCACTTTTGCAGGGGGTTCCAGGATCTATTCAGTGTTTTAGATCTACATTTGAAACGTTCTGTTTATGTTTACTCTCCAAAACAGATCATCAGAAAGCCTAAAATTAAGAAAGCAGGAAAATAAGAATATGCACCAAAGATACAGAATTTAATACTTCTCGCATTACAGGTTCCTCTTTTGAAACATTTAATACAAACTCACTGCGTTATGCTTTTGTGCTTTCTTAATATAATACGGATTTTCGTCATAATGCACGGCGTAATAACTGTGCTCATCTGTTGCATTATGCACATATTCGGGTTCTGTTTTGACTTCATTTCAGTAACATTTCTAATTAATTTCTCAATTTAAATAATTCATATCATCTTCACAGCATTTGATATTTTCTCTTGAATTTCTCTTTTCTTTCCTCGGCTTTTTCTCTTATCTTCTCATAGAGTATTTTTCCGACGAAACACTCCAGGTACTTATCTTAAGTGTTTGCTCAGTAGGTATTAAAGGGGTATTGGGAAAGAATAACTGGTAAGTAATGATATTAGGCTTCTGCTCAAATAATTTAAATTAGATGAAATTGAAACTGATCCTTTACTGAACAGTGACTGCTACCCAGAATCAGATGTTCTCAGATCGAGCATGGGTTACACTTTGAAGGTGTTATTTTATGCTGCATTAAAGAAATTGTGTGACAATACTTTTCTATAAGTTGCAAGGTTATGAGACTAAATATCGGACATATAAACTGTAAAAAACGTCGACTAGGAAGTACCTAAGTGATTAAGAATTATTTCGCAAATGTAAGGTATAGTTTGGTGTACTCGTGTAAATTATTTAGTTTAATTTGTAAGATCTGTCTCTGATATTCTACATAAACTGAATTAGATCCTACAATGAACCTGGTGAATTCTCGCACAAGCGTGAATAAATTACCAGCACAAAAGAAGGAAAAGTAACCCTTTATTTAAGTCAAATAATTAACAGAAAGACACGATATTCGTGCTTTACAATGGCACCGTCAACTTGCGGTGTAACTGAAACGTAGAATAATTCAAATCAAAATTTAAAATAGTGCTGGGTTTAGCACGTTAAATTACGCCTAACGGGTTGATTCAAAAAAAAAAAAAAAAAAAAAAAAAAAAAAACTAACAGGCATAATGAAAATCCGGAATGGCCGAGAGTCTTACCAGCGTAACCGCGAAATAGCAACGAAACATGAGCTGGCTAGCGAAAACACGCTCTGAATAAACTCAGAGATTCACCCGTTTAAATACTCACTTCACTTTGTAGAGTCCAGTAGATAAACTTCTGCAATAAAACTGGGGTAGCAGGAAACTATACAAGAGAAGGGTTAAAGTACCCTTTATTCAATCTTTGAAAATTTACAATGCGTCAAATCGACGCTAAAAAACTTCGCCTCTGCTTGGGCGGTAACTGAAAATCAAGTAACGAAACTAAAATTTGAAGATATTTAACAAACGATAGAACTAGACTACAGGGCTCAGCGAGATCCCGTAACTTAAACCCCCTTCGAAGCTAGTGGCAGCAAATAAATGCAATTTAAGCCACTTGAACCAGCAATAAGCAAACGTATCTACGGCAGGGGTGGCGGCTAGAGCCTAACTCTCTCTTTTTTCCTACCGAAACTCCGCTTTTAAATACTTTCTTCAAAGTAGAAATTTGCATTCCTTCTATGCGCGCTACAAAATTTAACTATTTTGTCACTGACAATTAGGGGAATGAAGACTTCTAGGAAAGTTTTTAAAATTAAATTTTAACTTGTTAGTTAAATAAATATAAATCCCTACAACTTAACTTTAAATTTACATGCTGGCGAGAAAATGTGAGGGGAAGTTGAGAAGTTCAGTAAAGGTATCAACCTTAAAATAAATTTGTTATGCAAAATAAGGGAAACCCTACAAATTTTAGAGGGAGAAGATTTGAAACTCAGATTTATCAGTTGCTACAACTTGTAAGTTAAACAAAATTAAAAGGAAGAAAAGTAATGGTGTTGGTGTATTTAATTATGGCAGACCACACGAGGGCTGTCTGCGTAAGTGGAGGGATGTCTGCGTAAGTGGAGGGATGTCTGCGTAAGTGGAGGGCCTTCGTAGAGGACTTTCTAAGGGAAACTGGCTCATATACACGTTACACATGGGGAAAACCCCGAAAACGGCCATGCAGCCAGCCCGCTAGCGGGATTCGAACCTCGGACCGAACTACCAGTTTTCACTGACTTTACCACTCGGCCGCTGGTGGGCCGAAGAAAAGTAATGAAAATCTGTATGAAGGACAAAATTCTTTGCATATTGCATAGAATACCAAGATAGAAATTTAAATTTAGATTTTTTTAAAATTGTTTTCATGATTTAAAATTAATAAATAATTGAAACAGACATTTCAGAGAAGTATGATGTGTCTTTATTATTTTTTATAGTGCGAGGAAATGTTAATTTGATTTTAGACAATGCAAAAATGTGACCAGAAATTATTGAGGAAATTTAATGGAGTTACCTTTAATGACTCTATATCCCATATTTATGAAAACACATTTTTTCCTTTTAGTAACATAAAATATTTCTGATAAATCATTAATAAATTTGGCTAGTTTCTTAGTGTTTGAAATACTTTCCTTAAAATTTTAAGTCTTTTTACTACATTCTTGCAAAATATAATGCAAAACTGTGTTGAACAACATAAACTAAGTAATCCAATGCAGTATGTAAACAGAGCAGATTCCATAAACACAATTTTTATAATATATTTTTTGAAATCGCGTTATCCATTTAACATTAAACAGTCAACGCTTAAAACATTGCTTACAAAACTTCATTTCTTGAAAAGCTTCATCGGTCCACTTAAGAAAATCGGAAACTACGCTCACGAATTAGACGATAAAAACTCTTCTAAACATATCCCAGTTTCTTATTCAGTAAATGAAATTCTTTATTACAATATCTGCAATGATCAAATGAGTAATGAAGCCGACATTGCTAGGATTTTCCGGTTAGAAACTTTCTTTAATAAAGAGCAACAATTGGAATATTCATACGCATGAAAGAGTTATTCTGTAAATAGAAGTTCAAAAACCTTGCACATCGCAAAAGGAAAGTAAATATCAAATTCAGAGAAAACTAAGAGAAACGAGAAGGACCCTAAAATATAATGACCTAACTTAAAGGCTAATAATAGGATAATTATTAGTACTCTATTCTTAAGGTTGTTAGAGTTTTTTTTAATCATTAGTTTTGTAAAAAATTAACAAACAGTTAGTTATAAATTTTAATTCAGCGTAAAGATGATACTCACAATTTTTCTACGAGCGGAATTTCTCTAAACTTTAAAAACCTGGTAATACAATAAAATTGCAGAACGTAATGTTTTATGTTTAGAACAGTTGTAAGTTGTGCTGTTGTTCCTAATGCTCACTTGTGTGACCAAGCTCACGAAATTCCTCGTGGCTAAGAGCGCAAGTTTACGCCTGCCGTTGGCAACAGCCTTGACCGCCATACAGGTGACAGTGTGATTTAGCTCAGTCCCGCTCCCAATTATGATGGAGAGCACCTCGGAGGGGGGACGGTTCCGAGGGTCTCTCACCCTTCTTCTCCTACCGCCAACCTCTCGAGAGGACTTTTGGCTCTTCGCATATTTAGAGTGCCCCCACGCCGCAAGGACATTATATATTTGTCTGGGATTCGAGCCCGGGCCCTTCGGCACGGTAGTTAGCGAAGCTAACCCACTATGCCGGTTGGGCGGCACAGTTGTAAGCTGAATAACGGAATAAATTATGTATATACACGCAACTTCTCAGGCCGAAGCTTGATAGATGCATGATTTTGAACATTTAAGCACCTTTTGTCTCAAACTGGAGGCAAGAGTAGTTTTCTTTTACTTTAGTGATATTTTTTAAATTTTTTTCTCCTTACATATGCATTTGAAGTGTCGTTCCAAGGTGAGCTATGGGTGGTATTATGCTTCTTAAACGAAGACGGAAGACGTTAGAGTAAATATTACTCTCTTTGTTACGAGATTGATAGACGCTAGTGATAATAGTTCCAAAGATGTAAAAAAAAATATATATATATATAATTTAGAATATTTTTGTGATCGACATTCGCATTTCTTGAATGAAATTAAAATAATGGACAGCAGTGTTTATAATTTACTCTCCGATATTGAATGTGAATCTGACATTTTGCAATATGAAGAGTATACACACAGTGCCAAACTCTCTATTTCTAAAGCATGTAAAGCTATTTAGAATGTCGTATCTGTTGCTGCTAATAACATTCCAACTTCTAATTTGCTCCTAAGTCCTCCTACGTCCATTTCTCATTCCTATACTGTGCAATTACCGTCAGTTAAATCTGACCATTCTGTGGGGTTGTAGGGATGGAAAAATTTTAATCTTTTGTGAACGCTAATCTTTCAGCCATTGATAAACACCTATTTTTGCGCGGTTATTTAGAATATGTACCGAGGACGGGATAAGTTTTATCACAGACACTTTAGAAATTATAAAAATGATTAATAAATGTGGTAATAAAAGTAGAATAATACAAGCTTACCTCGAGTTTTTGAAAAATATTACGCCACTATGGCATCCATGACCTATAGTCTTGAATGAAATGCAATCAAAGGCTGCAGGCTTTTAGTGTATTAGAAGAAAACATCAAAGCATACAGTCATGTCTTAGCACCCAAAATTTTAGTGCGTTTTCTGATGACATGTTTAGAAGACGGCTTTTCAAGCTAAAAGAAGAAAAATTTCCGAAGGGGATATTACTTCACTTGGCAGTTTCTCGCAGAAGTGGAAGAAGCTGCTTAGCTGAAGCGATAAGAAGTGAGAAAACACTTAATTATAAATTTAATTCTTCTACGGCAGCTCTGAAACTAACGCTAAAATTAAAAAGTTACTCAAAGGAAACTTCACCATTTTGCCCATTCTATGATACTAAAAGACACTGGCCTGAAAACTGTGAAAATATAACTGAATTGACACGCTTATGTTAAAACTAAAGAGTATTGGTAGGTGTTTCTTCTGACTAATCCAGGACATAGTTTTAAAAATTGTGTGCGCAAGGAAAAAGCTTTTTGCATCAAATGCAAAAAGGGTATCATCTTCCAATCTGTAAAAATCCAAATTCCATTCCAATTCCTCCCGTTATGTACTCTAATCAAATAGGTGTATTTTTTTCTAGCTTTGCTCATTTACAAACTGCTCGAATATACATCACTGATCCACCGGGTATTACTAAATTAATTCAATGCAATTTAGGTGATGGAAGCCAGTTCAGTTTTGTCTATTGAGGTTTGATAGACATACTGAAACTACAGGTTATTACTGAAACTTCCAGTTCGGATGCACTGCAAGTTAGAACATTTGAGTCTTCCTCAAGTACTAAAAACCCAAGACGTCGAGTGCAATTTGAACTATCTGGCATTTAGAATAATCTATAGTCACCGTAGAGGCATTTGAAAGCAGTAACATTTATGCATATCATCTCACTGCAAAATTAGATATTGCACTTTTTGCTCTTAAAAAGAAACTGAAACTTGCTTATCTCTATAACACTTCACAGAACATACCTATTGAAGTGTTGATTGGTGCAGATTTTTGCTGGAGAGCTGTCAACTCCGAGCCGCATGTCAAATTAAAGGAAACCTTTGGCACGGTGCCTTCGATTTTTGTTAGGATTATTATCAGTTCTCGTTCCCAAACTACTATTACTCCCTTATCCATAATTTATAATGTTTTATACATCAATTGCTACACAAAAAATGGATGAAGATATTAGAAGATATGGGGATTTAGAAACCATTGGCCTCAATGTTTTTTTCAAGATAAAGAAATGTCCGCTAATGATACAATAATTTGAAATGTTTTCTTATTTCCTACAAAATAACATAGGGATGTCGAGTTGTGCAGTTGCCATGGGAACAAGATGTCACCCTATCCTCCAACAATTATGATGCGACCCCGAAGCATTTGCATATCTTATACAGAAAATCTGTTAATCCAGATTTAGAGCATGTTTATATGGAATGCATGCAAGACTATATTGACAAGAATCAAGTCATATTTGTCCATAATACTACTGTCCAAGATTCTAAACATTACTATATTCCTCACTATGCAGTTTGAAAGTAGAAAAACGGATAAATAAAACGATCCATAGTATTTGATGCGTCTTCTCATACATAAGGAAATCCTTCTCTAAATGAAACCCTTGAACACGATCCTAATTTTATTTCCAGGCATCTTGTCTACGTTACTACGATTTCAGCTTCACAAACAAACAATCACATATGATAAAAGTCAAGATTTCTTGCAACTGAAGAAAGCAAAGACACGGCTCAAAATTTATGGTTCAGAACAGAACACAAATACTGACAGCAAAAGAACTCTTAAAGAAGTTTTTCCTTCATAGTTTTTAACGACTATCTTTTGCATTAAATTCAAATCTCTTTTCCCTGTCTGTTACTTTGCGCAAACTGGCTGCTATGCATCTAAGCACTTATCCTACAGCAGCAAAACAGCTTGAAAAGAACACCTTTATATATGATTTATTTTGCAAGTGGATTTTGAAGACAAGACCACGACTTTTTATCCCGAAACGCAAGATTTAATGTTTCTTATTATTTTGCCATTAGCTAAGTGGACCACAAACACTCAAAAATAGTTGAAAACAAAAAGGTGATGAGCTTAAAATTGTGATGCAAGCTTTAGGTATCAATCTGAATACTGCAGAAGACACATTTCCTCAAGACATTCAAAATAGCGTTTATGACTTTGTAGAGTCGTTAGGATTTTTTTAGAGGCAGAAAAAATGAAAAATAGCAAATGAAACCTTTACTTTTGAGAAGTGTCCAAATTTTGAGATTCGCTACACCGGCTAGGAGGTAGGCTTCAGTTTGCACTAGCATCTCCGAACATACGTCATTATCTGTTATTTGATGGCTCTCATTACTTTGTTCACCTTCTGATTCACTCTACGCTTATCCATCTATATCACATAGTGTTCGAATAGTTCTTTCAGAACTACGCTCTAATTATTGGATCATGCGAGATCGTGATGTCACTAAACGGATACTTCGAAAGTGCTTTCCTTGTAAACTGTCACAAGCGCTACCGGGCAACCAAACAGAAGCTCTACTGCCGCCAGAAAGAGTTACACTCTCCACACCGTTCACTATAACTGAATTAGAATTTGCGAGTCTTTTCTTTGTACGCAGTACACAGCCTTTGAATGCAGTGTATATTGTGCTATACACGTGTTCAAGCTCTTAAGCTTTGGATCTGGAGCTCGTTTCGTGCCTGACAACTGATAAGTTCATGATGGCATTGCAGAAGTTTATCGGTCACGAGAACACCCTCACGTCATCTATATTGACAACGCCATCGTCTTTCACCCCGCAAACAAAAAAGTGGCCTCGCTTCGGAATACCATAACAACTAATACAGTCCAAAATTTTTATGCTACAAACGGCACTGCCTGGAAATGTAATGCGCCATGTGCGGCTTGGTGAAGAAATTAAATAAATGATGTCGTTTAATAAGATTAACTGAAAGATGTCTTAGATAATCACTTGCTCTTTCTTTTCTGGA
This sequence comes from Stegodyphus dumicola, assembly GCF_044657685.1. NCBI lineage: Eukaryota > Metazoa > Arthropoda > Arachnida > Araneae > Eresidae > Stegodyphus > Stegodyphus dumicola. Next base: position 79,115,020 of record NC_140768.1, on the reverse strand, counting down.
TGAGAAAGCACTCTCTACTGCATTAGTAGGGGTAGAAACCGCCCTGAACAGCCGCTCTGAACTCAAATATTAGTGCATGAGCCAGGAAATGAGGATTTCGAAGAAGTCATTTTCTAGTTGGTCAAAAACAAATAACAAACATTGCCATCAAAACCTGAAGCCGAAAATGCGAAGTGTATGAGCCAGGAAATGAGGATTTCGAAGTCATTTTCTAGTTGGTCAAAAACAAATAACAAACATTGCCATCAAAACCTGAAGCCGAAAATGCGAAATTTACAAAAATTATAGGATGCAGTAAAATTTGTTGCATACATTTTGGAGGGGATGGTCTAAAAGGGACGTAAAGTCTTGGCATACGAGGCCTTTGTTGAAAGAGTAATCGAAGGCCGCGATGGAAAATGCAGGCCAAGCATGTTGCGTGTTGATTGCAAGAAAGTAACTAGACGGTGCAGCTTTTTATACCTTTTGAAATTGATTAGTGTGGGGAGGATGTCTACACCTCTCGATAGACAGTGCTGCTCGTGACGTTAGTCATGATTTTCCTACCCCCCCGGAGTATCACTGAGCTTTGGAATCTAGCAATACAAAAAGAATTGTAAAATTATATATTTTATTTTAAGAGCAATCATTTTTTGAATAACAAAATAAAATACGTGTTGAACTCAACAGACGATGTTTCTCATAAGAAAATTGTAGCAAATACAATTCCCAAGCAATGATTTATTAGTTTTTAGAATTCGTAGAAATTCAAAATGCAGTCCTCTGACTAAATAAAATACACTAATAAGGATTAATATAATCATGCTTAAAAAACATAATTGACACTGAAGTGATATGTGACGAAAGACAGGCAGTACAAACAAAACTCACCATTCCATTCTCAGGTTTTTTTTATAATGACAGAATCGAGATCAAAATGATGATTTAAAAAATTATTGTTATATGAGTTAAAAAAGTATTATGTTTCAAAGTTTCTGTACACATGTAGAATAATATTTAGTTGAATAATAATTCTAAAACACGTTTTTTACATTTACACACGTTTCTTTGCGTTCATAAGGAACAACAGAAACAAATCAAGTAGTAATTTCTTTAAACGGTATCCCATTTTCAGATTTTCTAGAATTACCAATCACTTGTCTATAATGAAAATAGTGCTAACCCAAATGCTCATGACTAAGAAAAATATGTAATTAAATAGGCAAAATACTTATAGTAAGAATTTTCCATTATGGCGATCATGCCGCATAATCTAAGCTGACAAGATCTCGATGATAATGAAAGTGCAATAAAAGTAATTGTAATGTTCTTCGTAATTTGCTGAAATACATGTCACTTTCTGAAGCTTTCAAATTAAGCAGGAAAAAAAATGCCAATGCCACAGAGAGGTAATTCAACACACTGCACCTAGCAAGTGACGAGCATCTTATACGCTGTTATGGAATACTCATGCAATTTTTTTATCTCCGTATAGACCCAGTAGCCGAAAAATACTGGCAAAGAGATTTCATTCTCGTGAAGGCCGCCCTAATGAAACTTTTTTGTGTTCTCTATATATGACAAAAGTCTAAACCAGTATAAGGTATTTTTCCCGCCTTCTTAGCGAGCCTTCGAGGTGTAGTGGTCAGCACACTCAGCGCGTAATTGAGAGGTCCGCGGTTCGATTCTCGGCGAAGGAGGTTGCTAATTTTTCATCTCTTTTGCTTCCAAAAAATCCTAATGTCTCTACGCCAGTTTCACTGGTATAATTAGCAGCGCCCATGGAGAGACAGTCTTCGAATGTTTTTCATAGGAAAGGAAAGAAACTGTAGGTAGTTGTTTTAAGAGTCGTGAAAATTTTTTTTAATAAAATAGCATTTAACGAATAAGAATTCAAAATGCATGTTACAGGTTTTAACTTGAAACGTATGCTTTGGAAATTTTGAATCTATAATATATACTCCCGACTCTCACAAGACAAGAAATACAAGAAAAATTTACCTTTGTTTGTTTTTTAAGTTAATAAATTCGTTAACCAAATTCTTTTCTTTCAGAGGGCATATTCTTTCATGGGGAAGGGGAGAAGGAGAAATTTTGCCATGTGTTGCACTAACCATTTATTTGTTGGCCATGGTGCTTGAACTTCGAAGTAAATTTAGATAAACGGACACACATGCTTCGCTGGACTTTATCTCCATACGTGCCTAACCGTGAAAACAACACATATACAGCAGAAACTGTGAATTAAATAGGACCACCTTCCCCAAGCTGCGTTATATATATACATAATTTTTTTTGTCCACTGATCCTACGTTAGACTGAGCAATTAATCGCTCTGCCAAACCAAAACGCATTAAACGTATAAGCACGCATCTGTCTACACGCAAGTGACCATTAAAACAGCATTATTTATGATCACTGCATTGTTTAGTTAAAGGAATGCTCCAGAATTCCCTATTAAATACGTGTTTTGCATATTTGAAATATAACTAATCCTTTGAAAATTGACATACGGAATCTAAAAGAATAATTTCGATATAGGGTTATTATCTTTCTTTTACTTTAAAAGCTTAGTTTATATAATTTGGTTTTCTTTGGAAGCACAAACTTGTAACAGATTTGGAGCCAATTACCTTATTGTCTGAAATAACAACAGGGTCTTGAAAAGGTTTAAAACAAACTTTTTATTAAATCAGTACTTGAAGGTAAACGCACGTCTCGTGCTTAAAAAACAACCATACTTGTGGTAATGAAACTTAAAGCAATAGTCAAATTCAAATTTAAAACTAAGCAGTCAAAGACTATATAGCTGATTTAATGTGAATGTGGCTCAAAACTTCTCACTGGCATAACAATTTAAATGTCGGTAGCAATAACGCAAAGCCGAAGAATTACAATCTTATCAGTAGAGAAACCTAGTAACGTGGCCTCGAAAGGCAAAAACACGCTCTGTCCTACAATTCAAAATCGTCGACTTAAATACTCTTAAACTGATTTGCATTTTGGTGAAGAAACGGAAAAGAGAAGTGATAGTAAACCTAAAATTATAAATAAATTGTTACTTTATAAAGCAGTTCTTCGTCTTTTCCACGTGCCTTCGTGGTGTAATTGGAAGCATACTCGATGCGTATTCGAGAGGTTCAGGTTTCAAGTTCGGAGAGGGCATTCCTCATTTTCCAAGTCTCCAGCATCAAAAACCTTCCCTACGTGCTCAAACATACGCGACGCGTATTCGAAAGGTCCAGGGTTCTAGTCCCTGTTTTCATTGCACTTTTTCACATCTTTGCTTCAAAAGAACCTAATGACGCTACACCTTGAAATAATAATAACCCTACAATTTCCTTTATTCCTTGCAATAAAAACGCCTACAATGGCGATACATTTCTTCCGATAATCCATCGTTCGTAATCCTCGCAAACCAGGACGATGTTGTTCACCAAAACATTTAAGGATAAATTTCTTTTGATCATAAGATTAAAAAGGAATTCCAGTCTGATCTTTGTTTACAAATCCCAGTTTAATACCTAAAAAAAAAACTATACAAATAATATATTCATTATTCAAATATTCATTTACCTTAAATAATTAACTGAAGAGCAATAAATGGATATATATGCTAAGTTGACATCATTTCTTTTTACAACAGACTAACTACTTGCTAAATATATTTTTAAAAAATTCAATAAATACTGTCAAGTGCGTTACAGAAAAATATCCTACTTTGCCAGGATAAAAAAAACCACTTAAAATTAGAGCAATGCAGTATTAAAAAAAAATTACATCAAAAAAGTATGATTCATAGTATTTTAAGAGTTGCTGTGATTTCTTTTCATAAATTCTACTACAAGCATCCTATTCAAATCTAGAAATTTTCCAGAATTCGCCATGTTCTGCTTATTATAAATATTTTCATTTTTTTTCATTTTATATTTAGAATATCAAGTGTTCAGACGAGTGTACCCACACATATTATCTTTTTAAGTTAAAAAAGATTAATATTAATGAATGAAATCCATTCCATATTTCCTATATTAAAATGCAAATATTTATAACAGTAATAAAAATTTTATGGTTTCTTTATGTTACCCTTACACAGGAAAGGACACAAAATGAAGGCTGGAATTTCAATAGTAATGGTTTTATAAAAAAAGAGGCCAATTAACCTTTTATTGACATTAATTAACATTTAAATTAAATGACTTTTAAACCTAATTTTTAAAATAAGGAAGCATTACAGGGTATTAATAATACATGAAACAATATTTACGGTCATTGCTCTAATTGTTCTATTTCCTTAATAGATCTAACGAGGCTTAATAAATACCAATTTAAGTAGACCACAAGTTTTATTTAAAAGTACGTGCTTAATAATTTGAAATTTAAGATAAACCTTGTGGCAGAACTCAAGTGGAAAAAAGCAAAGAAAGCGAAGCAAAGTAATCAAAAAGGTTGTAATTCGTATATTGTCTAGGTCGCTATACCGTTCGTCGCGCTTCACTGCGAACATCACGGAACAGACAGTTTAGTATGTAGGAAATCTTCAGGATGCAAAAAAAGGAAGGGGAAAAATATGCTGGAATGATTTCGGTCAAGATTTAAAGTTGCTCCCGATTTTTCACCTTGACATAATAGATAAATGTAGGTGCTATGTTTAATTTGGTTTCTGAAACGTTTATTTTTATTCTCATTACCCATCATAATGAAGTGAAATATAATTTATCTTTTTATTTTCTTAAATAGAAATGTTATATGCTCTGATTAAAAGCAAATAAATTTGGTTTTCAATGGACACTGTTTTAGTCTTAATAATGAATAAACTGGAACAAATGAATATGATGATTAGGACAATCTGAAGGCGAAAATTAAGTATCCTCTAAATTTTATAAGCAAACCTAATGATTTTGTATCGTGGTGCGTAATAGAGGACGTTAGAAATATCTTTTATGAATTATAATAACTCCCATTTTAGTTACTATAGCTAAATATTTATAATTTTCAGTTCGATATGTTATAAATTAATTAAATATTTTCAACTGTAACAATTAAATATATTATCAAAAATAAAATTAATTTTACGTTACTAGGACACATTTATTAATTACATTAAATACACATTTAGGTTGCAAAATATATTTCGGGGAACAGCATCCTTAGTTCATGACTTCCGTACATCGACTGAAAGCTATTGTCTTTTTTGGCGGTGTTTCTTCCGGCGGATGTTAGCTGGCGCTCATTGAGCCGTGTGGTTACAATTGGAAGAAATGTGGTCACCGTTATTTTCTTACACATCAGAATTAGGATACAAGCGAAAGCTCATAAAATGTATGATCATGTAACAGAATGAGAATTCCTATAAATATTTAGCTCGCCATATTAGCTTTTCATTTTATCTACCTGAATAATTTAATTGAAAATGAAAATCGCTTTATGTTTTAATTCTTACGTTCTAGTTTTGCTTTTTGTGTATTTTCTGTTACTACACAGTAAATTTATCGAGCAAATTTTACACATCATTGATGATTTCCTGAGTAAACAAAAGATTATATTAAGATCATGCTTAACATAGTAATAGGAATAATAATAATAATACATTAAAAAAGATATATCTTTCTTTCTTTTTTTTTTTTTTTTTTTTTTTTTTTTTTTTTTTTTTTAGTTCTATTCTAATGTACATGATGGGTGGTTAAAAACATGAAAAGTATGTTTTAACCATCTTTTATGAGTTCCGTATTCCAAAGCTTAAAGGCAATGAATTCTTTGTTTTAGTATTTAGATACGTACTGAAAGCTTAGAAATGTACGCATGGCTACAATCAGATGTGCTACAAATACTTTTTTTAGATGAGAAATGCTTGTTTTATTGGTACAAGGTTAATAATCCTGTAAAGAAAATATTGTTCTTGCTACTGAAAATATTTCTTAAGATGCTGGGATACTGAAAATTTGCCTTTTTTTTTTTTTTTTTTTTTTTTTTTTTTTGTCTATTATTTTTTTATTAGAATTGACGATTAAAACAAGAAGAAATAATTAATTTTCTATGTTAATTTTAATCCACATTATTGCTGTATGCTAAATAAGTTTGTATTTTTAATTCCAAACAGAAAACAGTTTCTTTGACAAGAATTAATTCTTTTGAAATGAAAATAGTTGTTTTGTTTTCATGCATTAAAATTTTGTTCAGATATTAAAATAAAGGGCTAAATCAGATTTCCAATATTCTATTATTCGTAGTACTTTTACAGTGATAGTGAATTTGCCTGTCGAAGATGAAGTGCCAATATATTAAGGATGACACATTTGCTTTCCCTAACACTTGGTAATAATTATTCTTACCTGTCTGAATTTACTGTTATGTGATACTTTATAATTATTTTCTGCCAGTTTGAAAGTTCTTAGCACCCTTAAGAAAATATGTATTAGCAAATTGTAGTGGTCTTTATTTGTAAATTTTTGCATTCCATAATTTTAGAACATTTTACCTCTGAGTTAAATAATCTAAGAATGAATAAGAAAAAGACTGTAGAGACATTAGGTTTTTTTTTATATTATTACTTTAAAGAGGAGACCTGAGATATGCATCCAAGAGGTCCGGGTTCAAGTCACGATGAAAATGCCCTCATCGTGACTCGAACCCGGACCTCTTGGATGCGCGCCGAGTGCTCTACCGTTACACCACGGAGGCATGCAGAAACTAGGGAGAAAATACCTTATATAAGCCCTCTTTTAAGGGGCCATTGGGAATTAAGGGACCCAATCGCCAAATCCTGGTGGTGAAGAATCATCATCCACCACCTTTTTAGTTCGCGCACCACTGTAAAATCATTAGGATTTTTGATAGCAGGAGACGTGAAAAATGTGCAGTGCCTCGCCGGGACTCGAACCTGGTCCTCTCGAATACGCCCGAGTGTGATACTGTTACACCACAAACGCATGCAGAAAGGAGGGGAAAATACCTTATAAAACTAATAAATGAAATTAGCGCTATTGAGCATATAGCACAAAGTACCTATCTTCAGTTTCAGATTTACATTTTTAAACTGTGAAAAAGTCATTTGATATTTATGAAATAAAATATAATGCATTTCACATCCTTTCTTAATTCAATTCAAAAATACTGTTACAAGTACAGCACATTTTAATGCATCTATTTTAAACCCAACTGTTAATATCTGTATCACTTTTGCCTATTGCCCAAAATCTTTGACTTTTGTTTCCCTCCCTTCTCCCCCCGTCATTGAACAGTTTTGCGTAATTTTTTTTCTTTTTCTCCGGTTTACTCATAATGCTGCATAAAATTAATTTTGATAAAGAAACCGTTTTAATAACTGTTTTTTTTTCGTTATAATTTTTTGCATGAGTCTGATATTGTTCTATTACTGTTTCATTTCTGTAGATATTTGCCGTTTCAGTATCTAATCTATAACACCATAACACGATAACTACATTGTATGTTTTTTAAACAAATAAAGAATTATATTCTGGAAGAAGGGTGGCAGGCTTTAAAGCAGGATAAGAGGTAACCTGCTCCTGCTCGGTAATTCTTCAAGTGAATGAGGCATCATTTATCAGCTGAGTAACTCCTGGTTAGATTGACTCGAGACCATTCCAATAATGCATTCATTTTGCTGCGTCCAATATTTTACAAGCATTGAGTATTAGGTCATTAAAATCTAATTTAGCATAAGATAATAAAGGATTGTAAATGATATTTCTGAGTATTCATGCCATCAAGACAGTTTAAGAGATATTTTAGTCTATTAAAGAATTTAAGATTCTTCTCTTAACTACTGCACAGTCTTGAATGAACGAGCTTGTTATTTCCCTTGCCTAAGAAATCTGTGACAAACTTTCGAATTTTTTCTGGGTTGTTAATCATAAGTTAGGAGAACGGATTATCGGTGCTGAAAGTTTACATATTTTAGTCGCTGCAAAAGTTTCCTGGAAAGTTAACAAATAAAAAAGTCAGTGTCTTAGGATCTCTTCTTGGTAAGTTTGCCTGCAGTGTCATTCTTCTTAAGATCAATATGGAAAAGAATCTATACTAAATAGATATCATTATGTGTCGACATACAATAAATCCTAAAAGAAAATCTAATCCTCAGGATTAAATTTTGGTTTTCTGCGGAGCTGATTATTTTGGCCAAGAATCAGCGACGGCGATTATCGATTTGCATTACAGATTTACCCTATTCAAGACATTTTTTTTTAATATTGAGGTAGAAATATTGCATGCCAGGTTTAATACCATTATATTAATAAAATTACGAATTGAATTAATTACAAAGATAGATATTGAAAACTATAACAAAATTAAATAAATGAATGAATGAATAATAAATTAGTTGACAATTAATTCTCTAAAATAATCAAAGGAAATAATGTTTTAAAAATGTAAAAGAGATATTTCGTGTATAACAGAAACAAAGTTAATTATTTTAATGTTATATTAAGTTTTTTAATTATTTCTAAAGCATTCTCTGTTTATAAAGCTTCACGCATTGAAATCTGTCGATCTCTTTCGTGAGCTATTTTTTCAGCAAATTTTGGTCTTATTTTTAAATTTAAAGCTTTAATTTTTATTTTCAAATCTTTTAATCTAATTTTAATGATTTATGAGATTTAAAAAAAGGGTTCAGATACATTGAACTTTGAAGTCAAAATAATCCTCTGTTTCAATTTCAGATATCTCAATCGATTTTTGTCATATCTGTATCAAGGTCAAGGTATAAGGAATTCACATCTTCTGCGTTTTATTTTTTATAACGAAGTGCAACGTTTTCCTAAATATAAATATAAGGACCGGAGGACCGTATAAAAATTTAGATTTCGTAAATTTTTATGGAATTGATTTCTTAAAATTTAAAAATGCCAAAACATGAATATTTGAATCATTTAAAACGACAAGTACAGATTTGTTTCCAAAGTTTCAATGAAAATGGTATTTTTTTAAGTATTCCTAGGGAAAAGCTTTGTATAATATAAAATCTAGTGAAAAAAAAGCTAATCTCAGTTTGGTCATATTGAATATCCATTATGACTAATCCAACGATGAGCGCACACTTCATTTAGGTGATGATCTTAAATATCAAAATATCCTTGCTTCCTTTGAAATATATCAGAGGTTTTCAACCGGCGGGACAGGAATTTCATAATTTGAGAGAGGGGAATACGGTCAACCTCCTATTTAGCTGTTAAGTATTCAGTTTTAGTATACAAATATTAGTATACTTTATTCAAGTTTTGCCATTTATCAATATTTTCTGCACTTCTTGCTGTTTAATTATTAAAACACGTTAAACAGTAATCTAAATCTAAATAAACGTATGAGTTAGGGAAAGAAGGCGTGAGACTTCTAGTAGCAATTAAAGGGGTGCTTGGGGCAGAAAAGGTTGAGAACCACTAATCTATATCAAATTAACACACTTTCAATAAATATAGGATTGCAAAATTATACTCATCTGAAATCGGTACAACCATTTTGAATAACTCGTTCTTCAATATATATAATGTACATCGGAATTAGCTGGAAAGAAAGCTTATTAAATAAATTTGCAAGGGTGACAAATTAAATTTACCTGTAACGCTAATAAATTGTAGCTGTACCAGAAAGCTGCACTTAGATTAGTTTCTGAACTTAACTGGCAAAGTCAGAGATGTGAATTTGTTAGTCTAACGTTATAAAGACAAAACTGAAAAGGCGGCAGTGAAAGTGAAAATGAAAGGCTAAATGATAAAAATAAATATCAGTATATTTCCATTGGAAAACGGTATATGATAACGCAAAGCCTTTGGAAATACAAAACTGTACTTAGTTGCATAATAGTAAAAAATAACTAACGTGTATGAAGAAGATTAGGTTCTTCTGTAAATTTAAATGAATGAAATGGTACATTAAGTCTTTATAGAATTCTTCTTTGTATTTGTACTTAATTGTAGAATACTTCAAAATTTTAAATGCCCTTTCCTTGTTAACCAGAATTAAATTTTTCACATGTATGCAACGTAGAGAAAGGATGAATACTGTATTTTCTCGAATCTGAATCCTAAAAGATTTTAAATCCTTCGAACACTTGAAATACGGAAGAATGAGAAGGAGGGGAATGTTTATTATTTAATAAATTCAGGGTTTCATATTAAAACTAAAGAGAAATTTGAAATTTTGCATTTAGTGAAAAGCAAATTTAGGAATATAGTTTATAAAAACATTCTCTCTTTATTAAAGTTATACTCGCATAAAATAAAATTCTTGAATATTGAGACTCATTTTTTTCAATATATTCTGTGAGGAATGTTTGTAAATACAGTTCAGATTTCATTAACCTTAGATGTACAATTCAGATTGCAGATAAGTACAGACATATGCGTAGTGCAGCATTTATATACCATGCCCATAAGCTGGTGGAAACTCGCATCACATATTAATAGTTGGTTATCTATATCCATAATCATCAAGACGAAAAGAACGACAGTTTCTAAAATTTTCGAGTAGTGTACCAATTACTTGGAATTTCCGGCAGATTTCGCTAGACAGCATACTACTACAATACGGCATTCAGTGTTGTTATTTTACAGATTTAAATAGGTGAATTAGATAGCACTATAATTGCAATAATCGCTTTTTTAATTATTTTATTTGATATCAGTATAACTACTAACTTAGCAAAGCCGTACTGTTAACTGCATGGTGCTCAAGACTATTGCTAATGACAGGCGCAATCTTGCACTCCTTGCCACGATGAATTTCATAGGTTTGTTCTGTTAGTGAGATAAATCATAAGTGAGATAACAGAAGTGATCACACAGAGAAATGAGATAAATTGCAACAGCAACAACATATAACTACTTATAAAAGTTTTTAGTTAAAACACTTAACGTTTCTTAGATTAGTATTCAGATGATGAAAGAAGCGCGAACATTCGATTTTTCTAATCTTGAAATAGTCCTTCTCTGGTACTAAATTTATACTATTTCAAATAACCAAGAGATTATCCGTAACTAAGATAATAATTCGTAACTAAAGACTAATATAATAATCCGTAACTAATGACTGACAATAATTATTTGACACAATAATGAGACGGAGGTTAGATAAAGCGTATGACATCTTAAAAAGCATTTTATTACACTAAAAAATTGCATTTATAAGGATTATTCCTAGAATCCCTAAAAGACATTTTATGTTGATGCAGAGGAGAGCAGCATATCTTCGTGCTTATAATATACGTGTTTCTGAGATGCTCTAGGAAAGAGGAAATTTAATTTTTTACCATATTTGAATAAAGGAAAATAGGGGTTCAACAACAAAGGCAAAATGTAACGATTTTATTTAATTTATGCTGTTTAATGAATCTGAATTCTTTTGAAAATAATTTTTAATTTGTGGTGATGAATGAATCTAAATGATGAAATATTTTAAACATAAATATGCATCACATGCATACAAAAGAGAGTGTGCACTGGAAAGCAATTTTTTAAATAAAGGATAAATCAGAAATACAGTTACATACTGAAAAAAAAATGCAGTGCATTTCATCATAAGATAGAAAGAAATGATTACTCGTATGAAAGGTGAATTAACCATTAAGCAAAATAAGCACCTCTTAAGAGTATCAGATAAAGAGGACACTGCAAAAAGATGCTTAAGAGCGTAAGGAGAGGGGGCACCGTAAGAAAAACCGGTAACTTCCCATTACCGGTTTTACCATGGGATATATAATGCATGAAAATCGTATTGGAGTAGAACAAGCTTTCAGAAAAAAATTTTGAAAGAATAACTAAATATTAAATTTTCACTTTGAAATACTTTTATGACATGTTATACAAAGGTGTGACAGTTAGAGGTGAACGAAATCGAAAAACCTTAAAATTAATTAAAAATAGAGTTAAATAAATATTAAATTTTATATTGTGTACAAAAGAGAAAGTAATGGTAAAAAATGTAAAGGCACACAAACATATTATTGAAAAAATACAAATTGCTCTGATAAGGTATTAGCCTTCTTCCCCTTCCATGAATTCACAGAAACTTCTACGCACGGATTTCATAAGATTTGCTTCTATTTTTTTCCTATTTTGTGTGATTTTCTTCAAGTACATTTCCATTGGAAATTACTGATATATTAATATTGTCTTGTAAATATTCTGAATAGGATTGAAGTCGGGATTACGCATAAGTATTTTGATTGCACGTGGATAGGCTATATAAAGTCCATAGCTTGCAAATATCAGCACTATGCTTCCGATGATAATCTTGTAGATCCTAAGGTGTTCTTTTGAAGCAGGAGAGGTGAAAAATGTGCAATGCTCTCACCGGGATTCGAATCCTAGACCTCTCGAATACGCGTCGAGTATGCTTCCAATTACACCACGACGACGTGAAGAAAGCAGAGAGAAAATACCTCGTAATCTTATCTATTTTTACGTCCTGTATTTTTTGTTTTAAATTATCCAAATATATAAAATTTTCTTTTTTGCCATTAATAAAATGTAAATCTTTAACGCCACAAGCACTATCATAGCCAAAGACTATTTGGCTACCTCCATCATGTTTTACTGAAGTAGTAAGATTTTTCATTTGAGGTTCTGTATTGAGTGTTTGCCATACTCTTTCCTTTTAATCATTCCCAGAATATTAAATTTACTTTCTTCTTCAAATATAGCCGCATTCAAATACAGGTCTTAGTGAACTGTAATCATGTCTTTCGATTTTTTTCGTTCCTTCTAGCTATTCGGTCATAAAAGTTACATTTTCTTAAAATAAATGTAATACGTTTCTTAAAATATTTCTAACAGTTTTTGCATTACTAGACTTACTAAATATTCGTTAAAAATGAGTCCAAATATGAACTGAAAAACGCGCCTGTGGCAGGGTAGCAGGAAGGCTCTCTTTTCTTGGCTAGAAGCTACTTCTTAAATATCTATATAGTTTGCAACCTCATTAGTTAACATAAACAATTCCTACTCGCGCTTATTCTGGCCGGAAATGGAAAATAAGAGAGGATAACAAAGTTTAAAATAAAATAAACGTTAGTAAAAACTTAAAATCCTAATAAGGTATTCAATAAAATATCTCATTTATTTATTAGTTTATTTAATGTTATTCCTCATAATAGATTTAGCGTGATATTTTATTTATTTATTTATCAAATGCCTAGCCACTGACCATCAGATCATTAGGCAACGAACTCTCCAATACTTCTTTAGAATACAGTCCAAACTCTTAAGTGCAGAGAACACGTCCAGATGAACAGCGTCCATGACTTGCACACAAAGCACAAATTGAGGTAGTCAGATTAAAACGAAACAAATGAGCACCGAGGCAGTCATGTCCAGTCAATAGTCTGAACTCAGCCACAGCAGTAGCATGAGAAAAGTCCAAGACACAGTCGGCTTTTAATAACACCCTTTATGACTTATTTTCAGTAGCACCAATAGCATTATTACGAAAGGATTTTTTTATAAATCCTACTGATTTCAAGTTTAGCAGAGTGAAGAAACAGGTCTCTGGAAGACCTTTAGAGAATATCGTACCTTTTTTTACCAAAAGGTTCGCCATCTCATTTCCCTGAAGGCCACAATGTGATGGCACCCACTGGAAAACAACTTTTGTCTGAATTCTGCTCAACAGCGCCTTGCAGCTCTGGACACGAGCACGTTGTTTTGTTAGGTTACTTGCTAAGGCCTGAAGAGCAGAACTTAAGTCCGATAAAATTACAGCCTTATCAAGAGGAGAGAGACGGGCAGAAAGCTGTTGAAGGGCTAAACAGATGGCCTCGACTTCACCGTCAAAATCGGTAGTATGAGAGCCACCATGTAGGTAAAAGGAAAACACATCACATAAGACGCCAACACCAGAGCTCTGGGTGAAATCCAAAAGGGAGCCATCAGTATAAATATGAAGCCACACACCAGGAGGATAGCGAGATTACTGGTTTCCAAAGCGATGGCACGAAGAGCACTTGTGCATAGGTCGTTTTTCCTCGCATTCGAAGTCAAGTCCAGTCTGACATCGAGAACCATAAACTCCAGTGGATTTATATGAGTTAACAATTCATAAGCCTTGTAATTAATGGCATTATATTGAGCGTTCTCCTGGCCGCATTGCGTGAAGCCCTTCTAAGTCTTAGATTTCGTACTCTGTTACAATCGTATTCACGCCAAAAAGAAATATTTGGGAGTCTAGTAAGTCTATTATAAAGAATAGCTGCATTCCTCCAAACCAGGTTAGTCATTGGCTGTAGGTCACAAAACAAATGCATAACAAGTACGGAAGTAGTTTTAACACCTCAACTGATCAAGCGTAAAGCCTGGTTTTAAATATCAAGCATACCCAAGACTCTTAGGCAGAGACCAGCACTTCATTGCTATAATTTAAAACCGGCTAGACGTTCGTCTTATAAGTAGTGTTAAGGGTAGCTCTGCCACATTCCTATTTAGCACCAGTTAGTCTCTTAAGAATGGGGAGTCTCTTCATTGCTTTTGAGATGATGTATTCAATATGCTTAGTCCATTTCAGTTTGTTATCAAAAATGCAACCCAAATAAGTTGAAACATCATTTATACTGCAAGGGAGAACCTCTCTATAAACATGATCAGAAGTGAAAGGCTGTCTATTTAAAGTAAAATACTGACTAGTAGTCTTCCCTAAGTTTATAGTCATATTATTCTCCAAACTTCAGCCTCTCAAGAGACTTATTCAGGACAGTATTTAGCTTCGACTGATCATCTTTAATTGCATTGCACCAAATAGCAAGATCTGCAAAAATGGCAGTGTTAGTCAATCCATCGGAAATAAAGATACTCGATAAGTCATCAGTAAAGATATTAAATAAAATAGGTCTAATCACCGTGCCCTGTGGTAAGCCAGTTCCATTTTATTTAAAGTTGGACACAGAATTACCAAAACGAGTGGCACAGAAACGTTATGAAAGGAAACTCCTGATCCAAGAGAGCATATTATTACACACACTCAGGTTTTGTAATTTCTGGATACATTTGAGTCGCCAAACTTTATCAGAAGTAGCCTCAAAGTCCGCAAACACAGCCTAAACAGAGCATCTCTGACCGAGAGCGTCCTTTATGGACTGACTCAGCAAGATAACTTGTTGGATTGTGAGCATCCATTTTCTAAATCCGGCCTGAGTTGGAGAAATAAGGTTATTAGACTCGAGAAACCAACTCAGACGAGATGTAATCATTCTTTCCATGACCTTGGATAAAACGCTAGTTAAAGAAATGGGTCGATATCTATTTAAATTGTTCGGAGGTTTATTACGTTTAAGTATACGAATGATGATCGCCTTTTTTCAAATCGCTGGAACACCAGTGTTCCAACCGTAGTTATACAGCTCCAATAATACAGATAGTGTATTTCTGCCAACGTGCCTCCGGAAATCAAGGAAAATTATCTGGACTAGGACTCTTGCCACTCGTGAAATATCTAATAGCTTCTATAAGTTCTGCCGTATTAAAGTCTTGATAAAAAACTCGTGTTCACAATTTAGGGAAGAGGCAGAATGACGAAGTTCCCATCTAATAAACTTCTGTTGGATCTTGAGATCTCTCCTCAAGCGTTGTCTAGAAGAATAAAAAGAATTAAAAGCGTTGGAAATATCTCTGTCATCAGTTAAAACACGACTACCAATTTTCAACAGCTTTCTAATACATGCAATCTTCTTATTCTATAATTTGTTCACATAGTTGTAAAGTCTTTTGCCATCCTTCCTATAGTCAGTTTTAGAAATAAAATCATTGAAACAGTTTCTTTTAGCAGAAAGAATTTCTTTACGAAGGATCGCAATACACTTTCTCCAGTATTGAATGTCTTCAGGTCTCTTGGAATATGCAGCAGCAGTACGAGACATAGAATATTTTTCTTTGATAATAGCAAGACTTTCATTCCAGAAAGGTTTATAGATAAATTGATTGCCTCTCGGTATTCATTTTTTTTTCAATATCGAAAACAATATTAATAAATCTAGAAAGGTGCAATCAATACTTTCGCCTGCTTCACAGAAACTAGAAGTAGATCCAAAAATAAATTCAAGATCTAGGGTAAAGGCATTCCGGTTAGCTTTAGTAAAATTCCATCTGTGTCTAACGGAATTCCTTAGTGATTTCTTAGAGGTAAAATTGAAAGTAGTAACAATCATGCGATGGCCAGAGCCAGAATCGTAAATTACTTCTTTTCCAGCAGCATCGGAAATGTCTGCAAAAGCTAAAGTCAAGTCTGGATTGGTTTCACTACCGTTATAGTGCAGATAGAGTGGGACGTCTGAGTCATCATACAGAAGCTCCAGTTTACCAGAATTTAAAATATCTTCCATCACCAATTCGACCCACCAGCGGCCGAGCGGTAAAATCGCTGAACACTGGTAGTTCGGTCCGAGGTTCGAATCCCGCGAACGGGCTGGCTGGATGGGCGTTTTCGTGTTTCGTGGTTTTCCCCATGTGTAACGTGTATACGAGCCAGTTTCCCTTAGAAAGTCCTCCACGAAGGCATCCCTCCCCTTAGGCAGATAGCCCTAGTGTGCTTTGCCGTATTCTTAATACACCACACTTCCATCACCAATTCAGTAAAATGTGCGTCTTTATAATTCCACAGTTGACTATGGGCATCAAAATAGCCACAAAGAATTGTTTTACTGGAGAGAGTTGAGCTAAAGTCATGTTTGGTGTTACTGGGGGTAGACTGTAACACCCATAACTTTTAAAGTGTTTCTTCCATTTCCACCCATCCAGTTTTACTATTGTACTCCGTTGTATGAGGAGAGATCACTAACTTCATGAAAATCAGAAATCAGGCCATTCTTTACACCAACCAAAATACCACTAGCGATTCTTCTTGATATGGGAAGAATTCTAAGATAATAATATCCAAAATTGTAGAATTTCAGTCATTCTTGAGACAAATTAGCCTCAACAATAATAAAAACATTACCATAAGAGTTTAGAATAGTCAGCAACTGAATTCTTTTTTCGTGAGAAATGCCACCAGCATTCCACTGGAGAACTCTCAGTCGTTGCAAATGCTTAAAAGGATGGTTGGTATTAAAGTTCGAATGCATCACAAAAGAAGATTCGAGGAGAGCGGCAGTAGCAGTAGCAGATTTTGCGTTACCCCATGTGGAGGCCTGCTACACTACACCCCAACGTGATATTTAAAACCATGACATTTAAGTAATTAAAAAGAATAATTTTGGTGTAAGAGCTGAATTGTTATCATTAAATGCTTGAAAGTTTCCTATGCTCTAGTAATTCTTGAATCACTGTGTGATGCTGCTAAACCAAACCTAGTGAGAAAAAAAAATGGGAGGGGGGATAAAGGTCTAAATGTTTGTGAGGGCATCAAAATCCTTTTATGTGCTTAGGGCTTTTGAAAACTTGATCCGGACCTAATCGTATAATAAACATGAAGCATTTTTCTTTATTTTTTATCGCCGGTCACGTGTCCCACCTTATATCATAAGCTAAAGTGATATTAAACATGCAGTAGCAAGTTACAGTTGCAATGCAGGCGTTAACTTTTATTGAAACTGATCGTTTATGTTATAACTGATGTTGTTGCTTACTGTGAGAAATAGTAGAAAACGGTGTTTCTAATAGGAAATATTCAGGAAGAAAAAATATCCCAGAAGACTTGCAGTAATACTGATGCAGCAGCATTGATAATGATTAAAATATTCGAAACAGCAAGTATTTTTACGTATAGTATTTTATACTGTTCTTTTTGAAGACTTAAGTTTCCAGTGGACTTATCTCTCTTACGCTGGCCGTAATATTGTCATCTAATATGTGTTCAAATATACAACCGTATTTCTACTTCACTCAATATTATAAAAATTGCACTAGGTAATGCATTTTCTCACAGCATATCTAAACAAACTTCAGCTCTCAGTTTTTTAGTATCAATAAACTTCCAGAGGTCCAGGGGTTTTCGTCGGCAGTGGTTAAGATTTAAATTTACACTGTTCTACTTGAGTTTCCAGTGGACTTATCTCTCTTACGCTGGCCGTAATGTTGTTATCTCTCTTACGCTGTCCGTAATATTGCCATCTAATATGTGTTCAAATATACAACCATATTTCTACTTCACTCAATATTATCAAAATTGTACTATGTAATGCATTTTCTCACAGCATATCTAAACAAACTTCAGCTCTCAGTTTTTTAGTATCAATAAACTTCCAGGGGTCCAGGGGTTTTCGTCGGCAGTGGTTAAGATTTAAATTTGCATAGTGAATACTTTGATTTGATCTCAGTATACAGTTTGGGTTGTGTGTACAGTTGGGCTCAATATGCAGTTTGGCGTGCGTATGTAATTCACGAATAATTTCTGAAAACGCGGTCGACAATTCTTGACTCTTGGAAAGGCAACAGGGTCTATGCGACTGTAAAAATATTCCCTAAATTCCAGAGTTTCGAAGAAATTTATTTATTTATGATGGTCTTACATTATTTTATAGCTTCATATATAGCTGTGCAGGTTATATTCTACAGACCATTAGGTTTTTCAAAGCGAAATAGGAAAAATCAACTGTCCCTGGGACTTGAACAACGAATCTTCCATTTGCTACCTGGGCATGCTTTTACTACTTACACCATGACAGCCCGCGTGGGAGAAAGCCATAATTCCTCGTAACATTACATCGCTTATTTATACAATTTTTATTTTTATCTACTTTAGATAATTGCTTTTTTTTGTGGGAGGTAGCATTTTTTTTAGAATAACTATAATCAGCATAAAAAGAAAGGCATTTGTTGCATTATTTCCGTTATTCATCTCCACATCCACCTATGTTTTTTTTTCATAAAAATTTTAACTTTTGATTTTTTATCCTAATTTGTTAGATATTTTAAGAAAGTCATTAGTATAATTTGTCACACGTTTTTCATCATTTCAGTCGCTTCAGACATGGAGGAAAAAAAAAGATGAAAGACTCTAGTTGGTTTATCCCTTGCATTATTATGATACCAAGCGATGCCAAATAACAGAATGAGAATTATAAAACGCTAAATCTTTTGTCAATTTGAGCATAAATTCTCCAGAGCTAAAACTATTTGATTTCCATCTTAAAAATAGTTTTCCGCGTATATTCTTTGTTCTTCTGCCGCATCTCAGAGCATTACGACTTTTTTAAAGATTACATTTCTTCATAAACATTATGTAAGTCTGCAAAGGAATAATAAAATTCAATAGAAAAAATCTGTTGCAAGCCTGTTGGACTGTCAAATTCTTGTTTTCCAGGTAGCTTTTTTATCGAATTCTACCGCCATGATTTCGAAAATTTGTCTAACTTATAGAGTTTACCTGCGACATTTAAACTTTCTTGTCCAACTTTAGAAAATGAAAATTTTAAAAAGATGGATTTAAAGCATTTAAGTATTCACCTCTGGCATTGATTCATTTAATAACTGCACAGCAGATATTAACTAATGATGAATGGATGATATAGCGAAATAATTCCTTTTGTTCGAGAAAGATAAAATTTGCAGCACTTTGCCAAAAAAGTATCATATTTAAAATACTGTTTAAATGAAAAATTAATTTTCTGTTTTTAAATTCGTTTTATGTAAAAAGAAATTAACTCAAAATGCAAGCCGAGGTAATTTTTTTATGTGTCGATCTAATGAAATACAATTTCTGGAATAAAAGATAACCGGAGAAGTCTTTAAAGCTCTCTGGAAATTGTTCATCACTTCTTCAATAAATCTTCAATTTTCTTCTGCATCATTAAATTTAGAAAATCACAGTTGTATTCAAAATCATAGGAGGCTTCTCATCCTGAATTTGGCTTACTTCCAAGAGAATTCGGAATTTCAAAATACTAGTTTTCTTGTCCATAATTCCTCTGACAAATTTCACAGTGTATCAAAAAACTAAATGTTATGATACTTAATAAATAAATAAATAATAATCTGAAAGGTTTCAAATTTTAACGGTTGCCCAAAAGGTTCTAAGTTTGATATGGTTTGTCAATATATGAGATTATTAATACAGATGGCCCAGATATACTAGCGAAACATTTTATAAGATACTAGATAAATACACGATTTAAACTAGAACATCATATATCTTTGCGAACATATTACATATCTTATATCATATACATCGAGAACATCATGTATCTTCTGTGTATATGAAAAGTGAAAAAATGTATAACGTAATTTTATAAAAATATACAGTACTCATAAGTTAAATATATCAGTAATTTAAGAACTGCATCTATTGCTTTTAAATAACTTAGTTTCTTAATCAGTAACAGGAGAGATTAAATTTGAAAGCTCTTACATTTTGCCGAATGGGAAGAGTCTGAATTGAAAATGAAACAACACATTTACAGTGCATGATATTTAAAGTGATTCAATGCAAAATCATGTGTCACGACAAATAGCTCTTTTGGATTAAAAAAAAAAATCTCTAAAAATGCGTTTATCACTTTATGTAAGTGTCCTGTAAAAGAGAAAATACTCGTATTACCACTTTAGGGTGATATTTGTTACAAATCTTGTGTGGAAGCTGTACAGTGAAATAAAAGTATACCTATACCTTAAATAAATAAAACTTCTCTTTACGAAATTAAAAAAAAAAAAAAAAAAAAAAAAAAAAAAAAAAAAAAACGTATAAATCACCATGTAAGTTAAAATTACTATGAGAAAATATCAAAACTTTTTTTCTACTATTTAGCTTTGCCATTTTTACAAACTGATTGCAAATATAAGATTTCAAATTATATATCTTTAATTTTTGGAGAAGGAACTATTTCTTAAACTAAGTAGGCGACCTACGGTAATTGTTTAGCTTAAAATTATTGTAAGGGTTAATCTGAAAACTGCATACCAAGAGCTTTTTACTTACATATCATGCACTTTTTAAAAATGTCTATTGTATTTCCTTTTTTTACACTGATGGCAATGTGGTTAGGTTACTTGAATGTGGCAAAGCGCGCGAAAGCGATCTGCTGAAGGGGATGGATACTTTTGTGGAAGTTATTTTAAGGGAAAGTGGCTCGTATTTACGTCATACATAGAAGAAGGAAAAAAAAAAAAAAAAAAAAACTTCCCATTCAGTCAGCCTGTTTGCTGAGGTTTGTATAGGGTCCAACCAGTATTCAGTGATTTTATCACTCAAGCTGAATGAGGGGGAAAGTGTTAAAAGCTGGGCGTTTTTTAGCTGAATTTAACTAACCTTCTAACCTTCATGATAAATCGGGTTGGTTGTTCTAACCTTCGGGAAGGTTGTTCTAAACCTTCATGATAAATCGGGTTTAAAAAGGAGCTAATCAGTAGCGGATAGGGCAGGCGGGCAGATGCTCGGTGGGCCGCAAAAATTTCGGGCCGATTTAGAAACTCGAACGGTGGAATCGACCCAGATGAGTCGGCAAGACAGCTCAGCGCGTGACGGAATGTGCATAGAATTAATACTTTCACTCAAAAGTTATACCTTTCAATGATATACAAAATGCATAGATATGAGAAATGGCAAAATCTATTCTGGATAAAATATCAACTTTTAGAATAATTTTGTCTGCTCACGCATATATGAAAATATTTCAATATACTGAGCCAGTAACGAAATATTTGCAGACTAAAGGATTCGATTACATCCTAGCATGCAATATGGTAAGGGAGGCTACAAGCTCTTTAAAAGCCATTTCTAGAAACTTCGATTTAATTTTTAACGCATCAAAAGCGTTTGCAACGGATTGCAATAACAAACTAAAAAGCCAGGGATGTGATATAATTATAGAAGAAGAACTACCTGTTAGAAGATGCCAAAAAGTGAACCAAATGACAATGACTATAATTTCAATTGCCCTAATAAACAATTCGAAGTTAATGTTTTTAATTTTATAATGGATAATACCATTCCATCGATGGAAAGTAGGTTTAAAGGGAATGGAAGTTGTATGAAGACATATCACTTGTCGATCTCAAAAACTTCTCGAAGTCATTGTCGCCGAACTCATTTGACTATTTATCCAGAGGGTGTCCCGTAAATGTTGCGACAAACGTCTGGGAGAGGTAAGGCACATCATAAGGATTAAGAATAGCATTGGAACCCATGACCAGAAACGTCCCTGTACGCCGCCAGGGGGTGCTGTACAGGAGAGTGTTGGTAGAAAGTGAGGATTGCCTCATTCGAGCGGTAGGCACCATGCGAAGAGCATGGAACGCCATACGAACGTAGAGCTTGCAGACAACAAGTACGTGTACTTCGCACTTAGTGTACGGCATTGCTGAGGGTAATGGACGAGCCGCTGCTCGCATTTATCGAGAACGTTTCTCCGACAAACATCAATCATAACACAGTTTGTTTGCATGTTTGCATCAAAATTTCAGTGACTAGGGTCATTAAGAAATGGCAGGACAAGTGAGGGCAGGCCACGATCGACTCGCTCAGTCATTAAGGAAGAAAGTGTGTTGGATACGATTGAGACCGGTATACGTGCCACTGCCTCTCAATTAAGAATGTCTCGTACCAGCGTCCGGTGTGCCTTGAACGCCGAGTCCTTCCACACCTTTCGTCCTCAAAGGGTTCAGTTACTGCTCCTGAACGTGTGCGTTTCGCACAGCGGTTTCTGAAAGAAAGTGCCCGAGATGTTAACTTCTTATGTGTTGCTTATGTGTTATGTGTCTCAGCTTATGTGTTGTTCACCAATAAGGCCATATTCAATAGGGATGGCGCATTCAATCACCACAATCAGGATAATGTGGGCTCAAGAAAACCCCTACGGTGTGCGGCACCACGCGGCACAACAACACTTCAAAATTAATGTGTGGGCACCTGCTAATTTTGGACTGAATGTTCGTAACCATTTGAGCAGATGATTCCCGCATCGATAGATTGGGCGTGGTGAGCTGATTCCCTGGCCCCTCCACGCTCACCAGATTTATCGAGACTTGATTTCTTTTTGTGGGGAGTCATCAAAAGTGCGTGTATCACGATCCTGTTGTGTCTGAAATAGATCTCGTGACAAAACTCGCCTGCGCAACTGCTACAATCAACGAAACTCACGGTGTGTTTGAACAAGTCCGGCAATCAATGGTCCATCAGTGTTAGGAATGTTTGACGTCTGATAGTGCAGACTTCGAGCATCAATGGTCCATCAGTGTCAGGAATGTTTGACGTCTGATAGTGCAGACTTCGAACATCTGCTGCAACATTAAAGCTGTCGTACACCATTTGTATTCATGTCCAATAAATGTTTCAAATTAATCACTCTTTTATTTCCTTTCCCATTTTCTCTGCTACCACTTACCACTGACATTTCCGGACATGGGTTCCTATGCAATTCTTAATCCTTATGATGTGCTCTACCTCTCTCAGAAGTCTGTCGCAACATTTACGAAACTTCTATATTATTAGGGCACTATGCAGGTGTAATAATTAATAATCTTAAGGATGAATACCAGGACCTAGTAATGAAATGGGAAGTGCTAAAAAATTCAATTCAAAAGTCAGAGGGAGAGCGGTAAATGCAATTTTTGCAAAAATTGCGTCTTATATGGATATAAATTCCTCTTGAAATATAATTTCTATAGTAACACGTATGCCAGTGTCCTTTTTGCTAAGCTTGTACTCACCCTGTCTGTAACGCAAGTTGAATACGAAAGAGCTTTCCCAAAATTAAAAATTGTAAAAAGTTGATTAAGGAGTACTATGAAGCAAGCTAATTTGGAGTCATTGCTATTGATGAACATAAAGAAGGAAATTTTGGCTAAAGCAAAAATCAAAGATATAACGGAGGAAATATTTGCCCGGGTGGCCTGGAATTAGAAAATATTTAAATGGCTAATTATGAATCAAATTAGTTTTCCTCCCTATACACTTCAGAAAAAAGTGGACAAAAAGAATATTTATTTTTATATGAGAAAAATGCTTCGTTTCACAGTCATTCCTTGATTAGGATCTTGTGTGGTAAAAATATGTGATAAAGCTTACAATTCTATTTCTTATGGGCGACAAGAAAATTCACTGCGGCAACAGATAAAACAAAATAAAATAAGAGACTCGTTCTGAGAATATTAAAATGAAAGTTCTTAATCTTTATCTGGACTGAGGATCTCTTTGAAATATGCATGTTAATATATTAGAAATAAAACATATTAAAAAATGCTTACCATAAAATAACATCCTGTTCTTTTCCTGTTTACTATATCTACAACTTAACACGCTAATATTCCATCCTATGTAATTTTTATGCATTATGTTTGTGATACCAACTTTTGGTCATGAAATTTAAACAATTTTAAGGAGCAAATTTCTACAAGTAATTGTTTTGATGATTTCTACAGGGCAAAACTATCAAGGATGGCTTATTTATTTAAATACAGAAACAATTTTAATGCTTTTTTTCAGTCAGTTTCCGGGTCAGGAAAATTAGACTGTTTTTGTGTTGACGTGAGCTTTTTACTAGAAGTAATAGAGCAGATAAAATCACACGCATAGCATTTTTTAACTATCACTGGTTTACGGATTACGACATCCTTAAAACGCTATAATATTTTGTATATTCTTCAGACGACACAATTGTATAATTACCGCTATTTTTTAAATACGAAATGCCAAATCACATATTAGCCAGTGAAATTTCAATTAACTTCTTTAGAAATAAAACTTCCGTGTCAAGAATGAGACTATATTGATAATAATACATATAAGATAAAGTATTTTTAAGAGAATGTTTTTCTGTGGCAACAATTAACAAAATTAGTTCGAAATAAGAGTCAAATTAATGTGAAATAGAAATAGTTTTTGTAAGTTGTGGTGAATTTATTTAAATAGTCGAGTATGTTAAAACATACTAAACCGAAGAAACCGAATTAAAACCGAAGAAATTATTCATGTAGCATCCATAAGCGCCCGAACCAGGATCGAAATACCTGTATTTGAATGTATCATCCATCCCCACGCACGAATTAAAAAAAATTAATATTTGCCACATTTTAGGCCTTTGATAAGTGGAATTATTTTAATACTTGAGAGCTTGCTAAGGAGTTAGACTCTAGTGCCATGTCCATTAGTCGCGCTATGAATCGCATAAACTTGACCTACAAGTTCAATCGCTGTATGCTGCATTAGCTGACGCAAGCAGATAAGGACAGACGTGTTTGGGCCTGCAATATTTGCTCGAATATCAACGCAAGGACAAAATTCTGCACCGGATCGTCACTTGTGATGAAAAGCGAATTTACTTCAACAAAACAGGTCGAAAAGGGTATTAGTCTGTGCCCGGTGTGCCCACTGGAAGCGTCGCAAAGCGAAATTTGACTAACAAAAGGATCATGCTTTTCATCTTGTGGTTGCCGTGGTATTTTCTACAAAGAGTATCTAGAAAAAGGCAAAACCTTTGACTGTAAGGTGTACTGCGAGATGCTACTCTGCGTTGACGCAGCTATCAAAGAAAAACGTCGAACTGAGTTCCGGAACAAAAAAGGTGGAGGTTTTTGGTCACTACTGTGGGAGTGACTGTTAGGTTACCCTCTTAACTGACTCCTTATAATGAATGACTGGGTAAGGTTGCGAGGTTTCGTACTCCTACTGCATTTTAAACTCAAACATATTTATTACAATTACGAAACTCTTTACACATAAATAGCATATATAAGTATTTAAATTAATTACCGTCCTCGTAGTGTGGGGAGTCTGCTAACGAAGATCTCTCCAGTTGAGAGCTCATGAGCATTGTAGGTTTCTCTAGTCGAGAGTTAAGGAGCGTTCTGATGTTACTCCGATGACGAAAATCTTCAGACTGAATTAGCCACGCCTCCTTAATTTTGCAGTAGCATTTTCCATCGTCATAGCTGGAAGGATATCAGAGGAAAACTCAGATCATCGGTTCGTCACCACTCATGAAATCGAGAGGCTTTGACGACAGACACGGTGACAAACGTTAAAATCTCCTGACACTAGTCATAAACTTATGTCTCTGCGATGTGAACATGTCGTGTGAAACATCGTAAAGGCTGCGAGCAGTGAATTTCAGAGACCGCACACACGATTTACTTATCTCTGTGTGGTCCGCCGCAAAGGTAATGTCCCATCAACATAATGCAAGACCACAACTGTCTGCATTCACCGGCTGGATTCTGTACGAACTTGAATGGGATATTTTGTCAGATCCACCCTATAGCCTCGACATCGCCCCTTCAAATTTCTATCTTTTTTTACACCTACAACTATATCTTGCTGGTGCTATCTTCCATTCTGCACAGGATATCCAAAATGAGGTTTGTCTAGTTTTGGAGTCGCGGCCACCAAGTTTCTGGGCCGAAGGCTTTGATAAACTGAAAAACTACTAAAACGTCGGCAAAAAATCATAGCTTTTGGTGGCTTTCTGCTTATAGCTTTCTGCTTTAATGTTTTCTTTTTTTCCCCCAAACTTTAATTATGAACGTTTCTTGGCGGAAAACTTCCGTTTAACCAGATATAAGGATTTTTAGTTTTGGCTGAATTTTTGCAGCAAAAGTTTACTTCTTGGGACAAATCGGCTTATATTTGGAAATATACTGTAATCATCTTTTGGGGTTATTTTGCCAGTATTCAGAAATAAAACTCTTGAAAAGAAAGGTTGGGGAAAAACACGTCTAGTTAAAACGTAAAACCTAACAATACTTAGCTTTTGATTGCTAATGATCATTAACTACACAGAAAATCTGTTTGCTTTTCGTGGGAAATCTGACATAGATGTGTCTTTTCAAAGCGCAAAAATATTCTGGAATATGTTACTTAAATCGATTAAACGAAAATAAATAAACAATAAAACAGGAAGCAGTATTTGCAGTATAATCTATTTTAAAAAAATAGCTTTGCGAAGGCCAGCTTTGGGATTAAATTTACTAATGTTGAAAGATTTTGATTAATGTGGAAGGCTGTTAAAAACTCTAATTCCCTAGTTGTAAAATTTTGTGGGATAACATTAAAGAGACTAAATTTAAAGAAATGTTCAGGAGGCAAAAATTACTTGCAGAGAAAATTCATTAGTTCTCCTTTCCTGATTTAAGATTCATGTTTCCCATAATCATAATTTATTTTAATACTTGTATAATTAGAAAATTTCTTCAACACTTTTACAGATTTTGGAAAGACGATATGTACATATTGAGCTTGAAAAGACAATGGAAAACAATACTCTTGATTCTATTCAACCTGTCTTGCATACAATCCGATATGTTCCATTACTACAAATTAAAAAAGTTTCTGACAGCAGTGGCTTTTGCACGAGCCCTTTCAAAAAGACCGACTATTCTACCTATACCAATTCCAATACCTATTCCTATGGGAGGGCAGAACGAGGTAGTCAAAATACCGTAAGTATATAGTTTTTTTTTTTTTTTTTTTTTTTTTTTTTTTTTTTTTTTTTTTTTTATGTTTTAACATTTTATTAATAGTTATGATAGTCATAAGTCAACAAAAGTTGAAATTTATGATGAAAAAAAATTTTTTATTAAAAGAAAAGAACACAAGTGATCAGTATTTTAAACATCTTTCTGAAGGCAAGTCTTTTTTCCCTACCCGAATAAAATTACATCTGCGTCATTTGATAAGAAGAAAAATCGGGTTTGCCGGAAGTGAGGTTATAACCACTGTGGAGGTTAAAATAGGAGGCATGAACTGTCCGAAAATGGAGTAACGATCAAGAGAAAACATACTAGGAAATGCGTGAAAAATGCTAACTAAAATATATATATATATATATACATACATTTATAGGTAATGACAAATATTAACAGTTCAGTTAGGCTGCGTCAGATAGCAAAATTTTCAAGATCAAAAGAGGCATTGGACGGTCCTGAAGTTTTTTTGTTTTAATTACACCGAAATTAATAGCACCAGATGCTTTTGCCAATTACGTTTGAAACTGATTTTTTTCTCTATTTGATTTTTGCACTTTGCTTTTCATCAAGGCAGTAACATTTTAATCTTCCCTTTCTGTTTGTGAATATCGCTATTACTGGTACATCACAGATAAGAAGTATATTAATAGTTATAATATATATATAATATATTAATAGATATAAAAAATAGCTGTTACATATAGAGTAGAACCCCGATTGTCCACGCTAATGTGGACCGCGGCCTAATTCTAATACCACGAATTGATACGAAGAAAATTTTAATGCTATAATCCAGCGGTTCTCAACATTTTGACAAACGCGAACTATCTAAACAAAAAAATCGAAAAACTTTAGTACTATCACTATATTTTACAACGATTATTTTTCAATTTCTCAATAGAAATATTAAAAAAATATATATTTTGCCATTTGCACAATCTGTTGGCTATTTGTATTAAATGTGCAAACATAAAAAATATTAGATTAAAAATCGGTTTTCCTTTTAATTATCAAAATTTAAGTTATAATACTTGAATTCTAAAACTTAGTGTGAAATTTAGTGCCTGTTTAAGAGAGATCAATTTCTTTATGTCTGGTCATATTTCACTTAGCTTTAACCGTAAATTAGGAACCACTTTTAATTTTGTTCTGTAATTTTTTTTCCCAAATATAACATGGAAGAAACTCCTTATTCACACAAATAAGTTGTGCATAAAGGGAATAAAAATTTAATAGCTTTATTTAAAGTGCCTTTAAATTCTTTTATTCGGTTCAGTCAGTTAACAAGTGTGTTATATTTGAAATCTTCAGTTAGAGTTCATTCACAGAAAATTTCTATTAAAGTTGTTCTTCTTCACGAGATTTTTTGAATTTAATGGTTTAAAAAAACTTTTTTTACTTACTTCGTAAAGAAGCAAAGTAAGTAAAAAAAGTTTACCACCGGTTGAGAATCGTTGGTATAATCTTAATATACAGCCTAATGCACACACACCACCACCAAAATTTTTTTTTTAATTTAAAACGAAGTCTATAGGCTTTCATATTTTATATTACGCCAAAAAGGTGTTTTTTAATGTTCCGTGCGTTAACTTTATTTATTAAATATCATGTTCTTCGCCCTTAAATAACATAAAATTCAATTCAACACAGCAATATCGCAAAATATTTAAAAACAGCATATTTTTAGGATTCCCAATAGACAGGCCTCACGCGCCGGAAAAAAACTATTGTTTTTCGTACAGTGTTTTGCCATTGCTGGCTAAAATCGTTGAGTTTGTTAATCAAAAATTCGTTAAAGTTTTACAAGGTAGGAAATAGGTAATAAGACGAATTCGAAATTCAAAATTCGAGCTTCTAGGTGCCCATGTTCGGGTACGTTATTCAAAATTTTATGGTTTTAGGTAACGTCATTTTTTTACTATGCAAAAAAACATACATACATGCAGATTCTTCATTATTTAATTTTTTTTTAAATATAATACAGGATGATAACATTTAGCGGCAGCGATTTAAAAAGTAATACGCCGTTTATACTGAACCGACATAAAATACCGTTTGGAGACGCCTTTCTGAGCGAACGCTCCGTTGGTCTAAAAAAACTAAAATAAAATCTGAAAGCTTTCAGATTTTATTTCTTTTTTCTTTATTTTCTGGATTTCATCAGCTGCCGCTGAGGATGATGGTTCGCTAAAACCATCGAAACCAATCCTGTGAAAATTTGCAAATATAACCCTGGTGTTTGTTGTTTTAATTCTAAATTAATGTTTATACTGTTTAAATGCTTGTCGAATGTACCTTGATGATTTTTTTAAAACTTTCCTGGGTCCGACACTGAAAGGTTATGCACTCAGGCTGTTGTGAAATTGATAGATCCGCCAACAAGCCTTACATAGTTTCGGAAATTTCGCCGTCGTCAGGGAATTTGATCCATTGGGATAGTAGCTGATCAGCTTATTCCAGTAGATCAACTTCCAACAAAGAAAAATTATTTTCTATTTTTACTTTGCAATAAAAGGAGTATAATTTAAGTACTATTAAAGAGATAATTAATTACATCACTTATTTAATTATATATCTAATTACAAATACTATTGGAAAGAAGTTGATACCGGATTTATATCATTTTGAATTTTTCTAATTACTAAACATTCGGAAAGAGTTTAAAGCATTAAGCTCCAACTCCACTGAAAAATTGAAAAGACTTGAAAAAGATATCTATGATTAAAATATCCTGTTAATTTATGATGAATAAAAATTAGTCACGTAGCCAGGGTTAAACTTCTACCTGACAGTTTAACATTTTCTAAAGAACTTATTTAATGTATATAATGAAGCACAAACTGTTCTGAGAATATAAAAACTGTAAAGTGTTAAAATCAAGATTCAAATTTGAAAAAATTCTTTCTTCTATGCAAACAACACTTTCAATCTATACTTAAATATGATTCCTTTTTATTTTCTTTATGCATTTTCAGAACACAACCCAGTAAAACTGTGATAGCCGTATCTGGTAGTGGTCGCAAGAAATATCCTGTAGGAATCAGCAGCGTCATATCTGGTGGATCGTTTCTTTCGTCGCTTGGGAAAGATTACTCAGGATCATCTTCGTATGGTTACTCTTTAGGAGGAGTGAGCAACGAAAATGTGATCAATCTGTCCTCCCTGAATGGTCTTGATAGCAACAATGTAATCCAACTGGCACCAGGGAACATCGGAAGCGCAGCAAGCAATAATATAATCCGTTTGTTATCAGGAGGTGGAAAAAGCCCAAACTTAGGAAATAACGTTGTTGTATTAGATGGACACAACTTTGGCAATGTATTAGGATCTAATAATATTTTTGATGGCGGATCGTCTGTTATACAGCTACCATCAGGAGATTTTGGTGCATCTAACCTTCAATTCGCATCAAATGGACTGAATTTTGGAGGTAACTTCGGAGATTTAGAAAGTTCGTTTAGCTATAAAATCCCTCGAGGAATAAAACTTCCCTTGAATTTATATTCAGACAAACCCAGGAGAAAAATCCCGTTTAGATTCCGAGGTCGTAGGATGAGAAGTCCAGACGACATAAATTATTCTCAAGCATCATCACAGTCATATGAATTATTCGAGAATGGTAAGAAATATATGACACAACACAGACCTCAAAACAACATGGCTTATCAACCAAGCAATGCATACAGACCTCAAAGTAACAGACATTATCAATCAACTAATTCACAGACACCTCAGAATAAAAGATCCTATTCAAATAAACCCAATATGGACAATCAAAACAAGCATGAAAAGAAACCTATTCGCGTAGGCGACAAATACGGATTTCGATCCCGATCATCAGCATTAACTGTTGACGAAGCAGCTTCAGAAACATGGTACCAATAACAAAATGAGTTTGCTATCCTTTTCAGCTTAAGCCACGTGTCGGAAACTTTCCTTTTCTGCTTAAGCGATGTGTTGGAAACAAGGCCTCGTCGAAATGGAATGCAAACGAATGTGACTTCCAACCCAGAGAAACTGTCAGTGTTGAAATTGTTAAGGAACTATAATGAAATCCAATGTGCCACAACATCAAGTAACTTTTGTTTATTTATGTAAAAGAACTCAGCTCATCGGTGAGAATAAAGCGAGAATTATGCAATGCTACTAGCTAATAATAAACAGCGTTGCTGACGCAAGTATTAAATTTACAAATGTGATAGAAAAAATGTGTAAAATGCACAGAAATGATTGATTGAAAAACTGTTTCTGTACATTAACTTGAATCATGCATGAATTAGTAAATTTGTATTAGTAGTTTAAGCTCTTCCTTTCTTTTTCAGTTTCACATTTTGATCAATTGCATTACAATATTTTTTCCCTCTTATTATGCATAAAAACAAAAATATTCATGATAAATGCCCTTCTGCAACATCGCTTAAAACACAACAGAGGTATGAAAATAATTTACGATAGATAAGAGAAAGAAGAATATCATAAAAACAGAAGAAAATGTCATAGCAGCTTTTATAATGATGAATAAATGTGTCATTGAACAAAAAGAGACGGAATAGTATAACAGATAGCTATCTATGTACGATGGAAAACTTAGCTCATAAAGCATTCGTTATTAATATGAAACCAATAATTAGGAAGAAAAGGAACCAGTAAAAATTTATTTTGATTGAGGATTGAATCTTGTGGATCAGTTAGATACACGTTTTGAACACCAAGTTAAAGAAATCTCCACCTTTTTCTTCCTCTGTAATTCTTTTCTATCTATAACAGGTAATTTGCTTCAACTCTAACA
Organism: Stegodyphus dumicola; assembly: GCF_044657685.1. Classification (NCBI taxonomy): domain Eukaryota; kingdom Metazoa; phylum Arthropoda; class Arachnida; order Araneae; family Eresidae; genus Stegodyphus; species Stegodyphus dumicola. The sequence goes on along the minus strand of NC_140768.1, from coordinate 79,082,914 downwards.
GAGAAATATGACTAACAGAGTAATGGCATATCTCGATTCTGCTATGTAAAATAACTATCAACTATTTCTCACTTTTGCATTAGTCTTCTTTAAGAGCTATTTCAAAGTTTTACTTCGTCAGGGGATCGAATTCAACACATCTCGATCTACAAACACGTGGTCTGTCATTTAAGTTACGTCTTCATCACTTTCAGCTTCTTCCTTATTACTGCAGGCCCAAAAGTGGCTAAGCGGTGAAATCACTGAATAGTAGTTCAGTCCGGGGTTCGAAGCCTGGCTACATGGGCATTTTCATAGTTTTTCCTATGTGAAACTTCTATACTCCCAGTATTCAGTGGACTGTGATGTAGCCGTTCCTCAATAGACACTAATGCCGCTAGCTTTAAAAGGATTTATTGACAGAGCACACAGGAACGGTTACAAACAAAAGAAATATACATAAAAATGAAACATATACCAAATGGAACATCAAACATTAGAATAACAGAGATATAGTAACCTATCATAATGGCGGCAGGAGGTCGACTGACGTTTTCCCCACTTCGCCACTAGATGGCGTTTCAATAAAATAGTTCGGTAACAGTTCATTTTTATGTATATTTCTTTTGTTTGTTCATGGCGTTGAATAAAAAAGTTGGATTACAGTTAAATAGTTCTATTACATCCTCCCACTCTGATTTCGTAGACGTCTCGGCAAGAAGTCAGGAACTGACATTTGTCTACATTGTGCAGCGGGCGGAGAATCAGATGAATGGGCTCCAGTTTGACGAGCAGTAGATTTAGCGTCACCAGCATCTTGTGCAACAGGTGCAGGTTCGGGTGGTATTACACGTTTTGGGCATCCTCTTTTCTTTAAGGGAACCACTGGAGTTACACGAGCTGAATTCTGAAACTTATTTCGATCTTGATATGGTTTCAAGGCTGAAACATTATACTTGCCGAGAATTTTGTCTGGTTCGTGAGGATCGGCAATATCATAAGTGGTTGGAGATCTTGTAGTCACTATCACATAAGCACCATCTCTCTTCGGCATGAATTAGCAGTTTTCTTCAGTGGACCTTTGCTGATTGGCTGGAGGGTAACCCAAACTTTATCTCCAGGAACGAATTTCGGAGTTTCTCTTCGTTTTTTGTCAGCATATCGTTTCTGCTTATCTTGATGCATTTCGACTCTTTCTCGTACCTGTTGTACATTTCTTGCAAAATGTTTCAAATATGGAGTAATTTCGGGAACAAAATTATCGTTCTTACGACTTTTATATCATGCTTTACATCATCTAAGGTTCGTAACTCTCGTTCAAATTGAAGAAAAGCAGCAGAATGTCCACTTGAATACATTTGGCTGTATTCAAAGCAAACCTTATTAATGGCAGTTTATCCTTCCATGACTGATGGTCGTTACCAACAAGTATTGCTAAACGTGGTTTCAGATCTCTATTCTTCCTTTCAACTGGGTTAGATTGTGGGTGATAGACAGGAGTAAAACTTTGATCAATGTTCCAGATATAGCATAGTTGTTGCATAACAGCACTAGTAAAGAGGGTACCATTATCACTTATTATTTTCCTGGGTAACCCAAATCGAAGGGCGACTTTCTCCAAAAGAATAGTGGCACATTCTCTGGCCGTGGCTTCTTTTAAAGCAAATAGATCTGTCCACTTCGTGGCACGGTCCTGCACAATAAAAATCCATTTTTCACCAGACGGTGTTTCAGGAAGGAGACCAAAAAGATCAACTGACAAGGTCTCAGAACGTTCAGCATAGACTGGAGTTTGAAGTAAGCCAGATGGCTTTTGATTAGAGGGTTTATAACGACAGCATTCGAGACAGCTTTTGACATATTCTGCTATATCCTTTCTCATTCCAACCCAGTAGTATCTTTTTGGTATTCGATAAAATGTTCCTTCAGATCCATAGTGACCGGCCGTTGGCGAATCATGATATTCTTTCAAGATTTCTGCTTTTCTTTTTTGAGGTATAACTAGTTGAGCTTCTTCCTCTTCCGAATCAGGGGAATATCGGTACAAAACTCCTCTGTTCATAACGTAGCCTCTTCCAGTTCAAGTTGCACAGTCTTCTTCTTTCTCTGGATTCTCAAAAGTTTCGATGATCTTCCGAAGATCATCATCTTTTAGCTGTGATTGTCGTAATTCTGCAGGACTAATAGTATGGATTTCGACAGAGACAGCACAGACTTGACAAGAATCTGTACTTGAGTGTTCACAAATAGAACGAGATAAAGATCAGCAATAAAGTTCAATCGTCCAGGAATGTAATTGATAGTCAGATTGTAGGATTGGATTTGTAAAGCCCATCTTGCGAGCCTACCAGTTGGTGACTTTAAAGACATCAGCCACTTGAATGGTTGGTGGTCAGAGGTGATTGTGATAGACTGGTTTCGACATATCCTCTAAATTTGTTGAGTGCCCATACTATAGCTAAGTCTTCTTTTACAATGGTGGAATAGTTTCGTTCTGATGTGGTCAGAAAGCGGCTGGCATATTCTATAGGGTGTTCTTCATTTTTCTCCCCTTGTAGCAACATTGCTCCAATGACTACATTGCTAACATCTGTGCGAATGATAAAAGGCTTCATTCCATCAGCTTGCTTAACTCCTTCACATCCAATCCGCCCGACACGGCCGTACATCGAAACGACCAGAACCGCCCGAAAACGAGATTGTAATCTTCTTTTCTTCCCTCCCCCTAAGGTATGTAGTAGCAAGTGCACTTTCCCCAAATGCATTGTATCAGTTTACTGCAGGCAGCTTGTCCTAAGAGTTTTTTTTATCTTTTGGTTGATCGTGACATTTCGTTGTTGCTTCTTTTGTAGTACAGTGTGCTTTTAAGCTTTAAACAGCAATAAAAGAAAAGTTTAAAAATTTAAGGATTATATTTATTTTTAAACAATTTATTTCTTCCTATAAAAATAACGGAAATAAACAAAATCTCATCCGTGATCATAACAAAGCCGGAAAGGCTTGTTGATCTGACCTTCAGAATAGTTTGATAAAGAAAGGGGTCAAAGGCTAATGGAATCTTTGTCAGAAAGTAAAAAGGATGTCATTGGACATCTTCACACCTATTTTCTGCGTTAACTCTTTCGCATCGAAATCGCCCGTAGCGCCCGTTCATTCAGGCAACGGCAAACCGCCCCAACGCCTCGTTTATTTTCTACCTAGTTCTTTCCCCTCCACGTTAGTGTATGGCTCATTGGTTTCGCGAGTTGTTAAAAGACATGTCAATCATTCTTTTGTAGCAAATAAAGGAGAAATACGGAAAGCTATTGACGTTCGCAGGTGCAATCCGGCCCTAAGGTGAAACTGCACACAACGGATGAATGGATGAAACCGCAGAAGGGGGAAAGGAAAACTATTCCAAGACAAATTCGTAAACACGGGCGTTTTCGATGTCTGTTGAAAACAGATTTGGTCGTCTCTCGATGCGAAAGAATTAATGGACGGCGAGGGGAGGAAATTGCTGTGAAACTGGAAAAGTATTTCGGGCGGTTCGGATATTTTGAGGATACAGCTTAGCGAAGAGTCTGAATTTCAAAGAGTTAAGAATCGGCGGGCTAATTAATTTGGATTTCAGCTCTTGGAAAGAATTTCTTCTTGTGCTCTCCACTTCCACAGTGCTTTGTTCTTTGTTAAATCCGTTAACGGTTTGTCTATTTGGGAAAAATTTGGAATATATCGATGATACCAGGACCACGTTTGTACGAACGATTGCACTTGCTTAACAGTTTTCGGCGATGACATTTCTGCAATGGCAGCAGTCTTGTGTTGATGAACAGCATACCATGATTAGTAATGTAATGGCCTAAATATTTCACCTTTTCACAACAGAAGTGGCACTTCTCACAGTTAGCATTGAGCTTGAATAACGATAGACTTTGGAAAACTTGTTCTAAGTCAGAAAGGTGCTTTTCGAAGCTAGATGACAGCACGATGATATCATCTAAATATGACAAAGAAAACACATTATTTAGTCCAGAACGGAACTTATCTATCGATCTAAAAAAAGTGGCAGGAGCGTTTCTCAATCCGAAGGGCATTCGGGTAAATTTGTATGTACCAAAAGGAAAAACAAAAGCAGTCTTATTTTGATCTTTTTCAGCTACTCTCACCTGATGATAACCTGATCTCAAGTCAATAGTGTAGATATAAGGTGTCGGTTTTGCTTCACTCAACAAATCATCTATCAGTGGCAAAGGATAAGAGTCTGGAACGGTCTGAGCATTTAGGTTACGATAATCAATGCATAACCGTACTTTTCCATCCGCCTTGGGCAGTGGCGTAACTAGAACTCTAGGGCCCCTATGCAAAAAATTTTCCTGGGCCCCTTTCCCAATAAATTTATAATGTGCTTAAAAATAAATTTAGAAAAATTTTTTTAATGCAAAAAGTTAAAAAAAAAAAAATTAAGGATTCCAGGAGCCAAAGTTTTCCTGATGATTTTTATCACATCTGGATTAATTGTTAAAAAATAAAAGCACATTCTTAGGGAACCAGTTGAAAGGTACGTAACATGAAGAAAGAATAAAAATGAAAATAATTTCCCTTGACCAACTGGTAAAATGAAAATTTGCTATAGTCTGGGTCTTTGACGTCAGATGATTTTAATTCAGTTACTTAAGACTTTTTGTGTGAGTGCGAGAGACAGATTTTTCTCTCCTTACACTGAGATGCATACTGATAATAAATGAATAAGTCTATATATAAAAAAGGAACATGTCAACGTATACCATTAAGAAAAGGAAGAAAGCCTGGATTCGCGGAGATTTTTATATAAAATTCAAGAAGTTTTACATACTAATGTTTTAAATTTTTATATAAAATCTGCGCCTATCTAAGTTTTCTCGCTTAAGTTAGCAAACTTATAAATAATTAGCTATATTATAAACCGACAGGCAAGATAATTGATAAATGTACAGAAAAGCTATTACATTAATGTATAGTACTCTGTGGTTTACTCACCTTACGAACATGATTTATGCAATAATATACAAGTAATAAATAAGAACTTTTATAATGTAAATGATACATTTGTTAAATATAAAACATATTTATCATAAACTTCGTAAAGAAAACTATTTGAACATACAATTTTTATAGAAAATATGTAAAGTTTTGTTCCGTCTTTTTAAAAAAAACCTTTTGGTACATTAAACTACTTTAATACATAATTTTTATAAAAAATATGAATGCTAAAAGTTTTTACTGTTTCCTTTTAATTTTCCTCAGTCCGTACTGCTCTTCATCTCTAATTTTTCCTCCCTCAAGAAGTGTAATGATAACACTGGTGGCCAAAATTCATCATAAAGAAAAAAAAACCCTTCTTTTAAAATTTGCGTTTCCTAACCGTCAGGCAACAAAAAGAGCGAAGTTTTGAACTCTCTGCCTTCGAGAAGAATAATTGGCTGATCTTTAGAATATGGTAACTGGTAGTTTGGCGACATTTTGGAGGCGATAAAGGTTACTACTTGGGACTTTGGTAATAATGTGAGCAGTACTCAGTTCCGATTACGCATTATTTTGTGTGAGGGAAATGAGAGATCATGGGATATGTCATGTGATATTAATGGACGAATTACGGTTCTTTAATCGGAAAAGGGGGGAAGTTGGAAAAATATCTGTGGCTGTATATTATTTTGTATTAAGCTTCATTGTGTGTTGTGTGAAGTAGGGTTGAATAATTTTGGGATTGTATGGCGCTGTCTAAAGTGAATTCTAGATTTTTAATGCGTTTGTGTGATAATTCAAAAGAATTGGTTGAATGGTGCATGAGTGTAGGTTTAATTGCGGATAAGTATGAATGTCCAAAATGTGGGAATGAAATGAGATTGTGTGAAAGGAAGGATATTACTGATAAGTTTGAATGGCGGTGCAAGAAATCTGGTGAAAATGGACATTTTGTGAAACGGAGTGTAAGGAAGGGTACGTGGTTTGCTGAAAATCGTTTGAGTATGGGTGAGATTTTATTGATTTCTTGTTATTGGGTGAATAGATTGCCAGTTGACTATTGGATTTCGGATTTAGAAATTAGCAGTATGACTGCAGCTGATTGGAATTCTTTTTGTAGGGAAGTGTGCGTGGATTTTTGCGAATCCATAATAAAAGTGTATCCACCATGTAAGCAAGTTCTGAAGAAGATTAGGTAAGTTAGTATTTTTAATTATTTGAGGATATTATTTTTATGCATCGTTCTAAATGTAAGGTGGAAGTAAAGTAATTTGGTATTATTGGGAAAATTGTTATTAGCAATGATTTAATTTAAAGTAATTAGGATTGTAAGGTAATTTTTATTAATTTAATGTATGTGCTTATTTATATTTTAAGTAGTGTTTTTGAATTTAATTATATTTTAATGAAATGATAGTTATTTTGTGAATTTTATGTTTGTAGGAATTTGGTATACGTTTTAGTTGAAGTAAACGTGCATGGGAATAATTTAAATATTTGACACTAAGTATTTGTAATGTTTGCGGTATGAATTCGTTGGTGACGTTTATAATATAATAGATAATTAAGAGGTAAAAGTTTTTGGATATTTTATTTATTTTATACGTGGAAATGTTCATATTTGGAAAGGGTATATACTTTTTCGTTATTAGGTAATTTCATATATGTTCTTTTTAACGGGTTTAAAGATTCAGAAAATTGTCATGAATTTTCGTGAATTTTTTCTAATTTATGAGAAAAAAGCAGTGTACATGAATATGGTGAAGAGTGTGCGCAATGCCATTTTTGTGCAATTCTGGGATTTTTTTTTTTTAAGTAAAAATAAGTCGACGTGTACATGGTTTAGTGATATTTTAATTAAATGATAGTTATTTTGTGAATTTTATGTTTGTAGGAATTTGGTTGAAGTAAACATGCATGCGTTTTAGTTGAAGTAAACATGCATGGAAATAATTTAAATATTTGACACTAAGTATTTGTAATGCTTGCGGTATGAATTCGTTGGTGACGTTTATAATATAATAGATGAGTTACAGGTAAAAGTTTTTGGATATTTTATTTATTTTATATGTGGAAATGTTCATATTTGGAATGGATATATACTTTTTCGCGATCAGGTAATTTCATATATGTTCTTTTTACCGGGTTTAAAGATTCAGAAAATTGTCATGTATTTTCGTGAAATTTTTCTAATTTATGTGAAAAAAGCAGTGTACACGGATATAGTGAGGAGTGTGCGCAATGCCATTTTTGTGTAATTCTGGGATTTTTTTTAAGTAAAAATAAGTCGACGTGTACATGGTTTATGTGTATGTGTTATTTTGAAAAACGCGTAAGGAGTATGGTATTGTGCACTTTTTCCCAATTGTGCAGTGAATATTTGTCATGATTAAGCAGTTTTGTTAGATAAAATTTCTAGCATAAGTGTAATTCGGCTAGTAGATTGTTGGAAGAAGTGTTCAGTAGATAAAAAGAAAAGAAACATGTCTTTACTTCGTGAAGACAAAATGGCGGCGGGGAAAAAAAATAGAGAGTTGCTGTAGGAGAGTTGATCGCCAAATTTTCGCCAAAAAATCGCCAAGTTACCATAATCTAAAGATCAACCGAATAATTTGTTCGGTGCGAAGTACCTCTTTTTCAGATACCAAACCATCAGCGAAAGACACCTGTAGTGTTGTCTTTTCAAATACTGGATCTTGTTTCTGCAGAATATGATAGAGGGATTCACTTGCGATTGAGTGACTAGCACCACTGTCGGCGAATGCTGTACCGGAAACGCTACCAATACTAATTTGAAATACAGCAGTCCGAGTGGAAGATAAACAGAATTGGATTTGGATAGTGCCCAAATTTGATGAATTTGAAGTCTTTGGGGGGTTACAGTCTGGTCATTTAGACTTGATAAAACCAGTTTTTCCGCACTCATAGCATGTTAAAGGAGGTCGCTTTTCTTCTGTTTGTTGCTGACCACGATTTGAAAAGGTTTTATGAGTCCCTTGTACGTCACTTGTTCGATTTTCTACTTTGTGTTTGGATGGATTAGTCGGTTTGTAAGAATAGTTCCACCAGCCAGGAAGTTGAGTTTTATAGTTCGTATTTTTAACACGTACAGCTTCATAATCATCCAATTTCTGTACTAATTCAGATGAACTCTTTATTTTCCCCCAAGTATCAATAAAATGCTCCTTAACACCACTACCGACTCTTCTTTTAAGCTGATCCGTAAGGATTAAGTCTGAGTGATTCAAAGTCTGTAACATCGAGACTATGAAGCCACTCTTCGAGATAATTATTTTATTTGTAAGCAAAATCTTTCCATAAGGACCCAGGGTGTTTTTGGTGTGTGGTAAGTTTAATTCGAAATGATTCACCATTTAATTTGAATCTTTGTAGCAGAATCTTCTTGATGTAAGAATAATCTTCTAATTTGTCTTTTGGTTCTCTTAAAGTAATTTGTGAAATGTCTATAGGCAGAAGAGGTAGGAGATGAGTGATGTAATCTATCGTGTATCTACTAAGTGTGTGTTGCTTAATTAGCTTAATATTTTGTTAAGATTAAGATTTCGAAGAATTGAGCTTAAATATAAAAGCTTATGGTAAGACATTTATGCATGTTTTGCTATGTAGTAAACAATTGTTTTATATTAACTTTCTCACATTGTCTTTCAAAAATTTGCAGGTAGGTTGCAATGTCAGAAGTTCCTGTAAATTTAGGGATTAGGTGTTGAATATTTGTTTCAATAGCTGCATTTGAAGCAAAGGCAGCATAGTTAGGATTTGAGCTAGCAGCTGCCCGGTTTAATTTTAAACGTTCCAATTCTAATAAAAGTTCTTGTTCTTTGCTTTGACGTGTCTCTAGATCATTGCTTTCACGTTGTTTTTGTTGTCTAGTTTCGATTAGTTTCTAGAAGATTCTTGGTAAAAGCTTCATCATAAGTGTCAGAATTGACGATAGATCTTATCTCAAAACTCGCATAGTATCGTTTACAATGAAGCCCAGTTCTGTAGCGAGAGTTTTTAAATCCTCTTTCCGCGCTTTGGCAAGATAAGCCATATTTATATGAGAGGTCAGGGGGGAGGGAAAGATGAAGTTGAATTTGTTGTTATTTCGATTTTATTCACAATACAGTATTTTAGAATTAATAATTATACCTTTAAGTAAAATGTATATACCCCTATTAAACAGCATGTATAAATGTAAACAATAATACTCGCAAAATTTATTATTTCTGAGTCGTAAAAAATATCATAAAATGCCCTCATAAATTCAACTTGTATCAAGAAAATAACATAATAAATTGCTCAAAAATTGTTTACTACTTAGCAAAACATACAAAAAGTCTTACCATAAGCTTTATGCTGAATTCTTCGAAATCTTAATCTTAACAAAATATTAAGATTATTAAGCAACACACACTTAGTAACACTTTTACTTTAATTAAATAGTCATTCGATTTTATTCATAATTATTTTCTTTCGCTTCAATAAATATTTTTCAAGATATTCATTCATTAGAGGAAAACAATCGTATTTTCTTAAAGTATTATACTATAATCATTTTCTCAAAATGTTCGTCGAAAGATAAATCAACACGTACAATATTTTATTTTATGTAGAATAAAACATTTAATGAGTAAAAACCAGGGGGGGCCCAAGAGCGATGCGCAGTGCAGGGAGAAAGTTATGCCACATACGCATAACGTCATGTGGGTGACAGCGTTAGTTCTTGGCGTTTGTTTACTTTCGTTGCATCAACAGTTTGATTTGATTTGTGTTGTTAATTTGCTATTATACCTAGGCGGAAGTGGCAAATTGTGTTATAGCGTTGTGTCGGAATTATACACGTTAATGCGTTTTTTGGCGGAAAACACTCTTTACAACCAGATAAAATAACTATTTTTTAATGAATTTATGTAGTTTTCATACATAACTGTGATGTAATTTTACATTTATTTTTCATTTTACTGCTATTTTACATTTAAATTGAAAAATTTCTCATTTTAAATCATTTTTTTTATCAAAATCTTCATTTTGTGTATGAGACTTACATCGTAGTGAGATATTTAAACTCATGTCATGTTTACCAATACTGAGTACCTGAATGATTAGTTAATAAATTCGCGTATCCAACTTCATTCACATGTTTTGGTTACTTTCTTTACATCCCAAACGGAATTCTACGTATTGAAGCAGCGTCTGGGTTAAGCTTTGAGAACTAAGTAAACTGATACATGCCTCACCGTTAGGAAAGAACAATTTCTTGACCTCACTATGATGCAAACATCGAATGAGTGAGTGACATATTTCTTTCAGTGTTATTTAACTGATGCATACAGGTATGTGTGATGTAATTTAATTGACATAACTTACACATGCTTGAACCTGAAGGAAAACAAATCTGTGTATAATGCTAGAATAAAAATAGCGAAAGAGTAAGTAAGATATTCTGTTCAGTGTTATTTAACTGCTGCATATGTTTTAATTTTGATTCCATATAACTTGTTTTTAATTATAAGAGAAAGAAAAATAATTCAATATTGAACACATATTTCGAGTATAACAAAAGTATTTTAAGAAACAACCTTATAAAAATGCATTAGTAATTAAAAATATTTAATTTGTGTACAGTCTGAATTTAAATTAAGATGTGGTGGTGTATTTAATTATGGCAAAGCACACTAGGGCTATCTGCGTAATAGGTGTGATGCCTTTGTGGAGGACTTTCTCAGGGAAACTGGATCGTATACACGTTACACATGAGGAAAACCACGAAAACGCCCATGCAGCCAGCCCGTTCGCGGGATTCGGACCGAACTACCAGTGTTCAGCGACTTTACCGCTCGGCCGCTGGTGGGCCGAAACTAAGATGTAGGGCAAGTTTATTATTATTATTATTATTGTGCGTATATGTGTAAGAAAATGTATTTTTATTGTTCCATTTTTAATGTATGGAAGGAAGAATAGGATGCCAATATCGAAGATTATTTACTAAAGCAAATAATCACGTCAGGATAAATGTTATATAGAAATCTTGGGAGTGTAAGGGATTATAAGAGTACTTTTAGATTATACTGAAAATATATGCACTTCTGCTAAAATCTGAAGTGAATCAGTATGAAGTGATTTTTCACTTTAAAAAGAATGTGATAAGTATACTATTTAAAAGTATAACGACGGATATTAAGAAATTTGTAGAATTTTATGGTATTTAAATATGAATTTGTTAAGTCAAATCTTTTTATGTATATTTTTTGCTTGAGATATGTAATTTAAACTGAAAATCACGATCATATATTTCTCATGGAATGTCAAAGTTCATTTGTATTAAAAAAAAAGTGCATGAGCAATGAAAATAAACAGAATAATACTTTTTGATTACGTTTTTACGTCTTAGCACTTATGCCATCATGTGTTCTGTTCAACAAGATTTATTTAGTGCAAAGAATACTACGAAAAAATATTCAAAAATACCTTGTTTTGCAATATTTATTTCCCTTAATTAACTTAAATATCGTTTTTCATTTTCTGATGCTTTCCTTTACGAAAAGAATTTAATGTTTACAATTATTTTCAGCATTCGTACGAATTCTGTGCATAAAATAAACATTTTCTTTAACAAAATACTTAATCGGAAAGTATATACCCGGTATTTCCGGTGTATCTACCCAACGACTTCATATAACAGGTAGACGGTTCACCCACAGAGAATTCGTCTGCTAGCGTGTCTCCAACATATACCACGTGACTAATGCTCTTGGCGCTCTTGGGGAGTGATAGCTTAGGCTGTTCATCGCCAGTTTGGCCCGCTTTTGATATGGCAGGTAGTGCTTTTTATTTCCGTCTGCTAGCAGTCAGCAGACAACGGCCTCGAATTGGGTTGTTCGATTTTTTACAGTTATATTTAGATATAACTTAACCCCCTTTTTCCTGAATATTTTATCTATATTTTTAATAATCGCTTTAAATTATTTGCACCATTGTTTAAGATGTTTAGGTTAAATAATTTTAGGAAGAAAATCTAAAATAAATAATAAAAAATTGAGATGGAAACTTTAATTTTGAATAACGTTAAAAAATTAATTGCACTACTGTTATATTTGAGAAGGTAAAAAAATCTCGTTTAATTTTAATGCATTGCATCCTAAAGAGAAAAAGAAAATCACATTGTATTATATGTATTTATGCCATTGATTGCCTCTCTTTTCTTGAGATTATATTACTGGAACAAAATAATGCACTCTCTTTTCTTGAGATTATATTACTGGAACAAAATAATGCAATCTTAATTACTGATTTCCACACTCATATGTATGTCATGGCGGGGATCAATACTTATTAACTATAACAAATATTTTATATTGAATATGTATCAAACGGTAACAAACTTCAACTCAGTATTTATTATTAGGATCAAAACGATATTACAGTTAAAAATTCTCACTCTCCTTTTTTTTTTTTAAATACTATTTAAAATATGGTAAGTTTTTCACATCACATTTTTTCAATTACAATAAATTTCTAACCGCATCGTAGATTAATGCATGATAAATTATAATCCAGGTTATTTTTATTTTAATTGTTTTTATAGAAAATAATGATAAAGCATTGAGCTTTATAAAAGTAATCTGTTTTTTAAAATAATGCTGTTTAACTGTTTATGTTCAATGTTGCATGAATCAAGATCTTCAGCTTTTTTTTTTTAACAAAGTAAACATATCGCACAATGTTTTCTCAATAATTTAATGCTAATAATAGCATTTTTCTTTTTTTATCGCAGGCAGTAATTGTTTATGAAATCAAAACGCGTACGACTTGGCGAAAAAAAGTTAACGCCAATTGGCGCAGCTTTCTATTTCAACGGAATACACGGAAAAAACATATAAAATTCAATTATTTGTAAAGGGTGATTCCAGTAAATAGTGTCACAGTATTTAATACATTTTGATGCTAATAATACATGCTGAAAATGTCATATACGGCGGCAATTTTCTTATACAATATGGCTGAAACTTTCCAACCAATTCAACAGAGATAGTAAAATGACAAAAGTACTGAAAATAAAATAATAAATCATGCAGTTTTAACTTACCTATGAAAGGTTACAAGTCCTCCTTTCACGAAACTTTCTTTACATCCGTAGGCGCTGCAGCGAATAACCATTTTTACTTAAATTTTATGTGACCAAGCAGAGCAGCAGTCTTTCGTCCCATAGAAAGCAATGTAAAGTATTTCCGGACTTTCGGAATTCGCGCAGCAGTCACGTGACACTAATGTTGGAACCGGTTGAAGGTTGCAATACGCTCTCTACCAGTATACTATCTCGTTGTATCTACCACATATAAAATGATCATTTTGCTTTAGTTTACATTTTTTCCATTACCAAAATCATGTAGCAGACGCGTCGGCCGATGCGTCTTGTCTCCCGGGTGACGTCACTACCAGCAACCAATGGCACGCTTTTTCCGTTCCTGGCCTAACCTTAGTATATTAAAGAACCTTGAGTAAAAACAGCACTCAAAGGAAATATAATAATCAAAGATTTGACGTAAACACATCATAAATCATCGCTAGTCTAAACATTCCGCGGGGGGTGGGGAAACATCTGCTGCCGTAAGTCAGAATCGAAAATTCTTTGAATGACCCGTTTATTACTCATCGAATATGTCCCGTTTTTACTGCTCATCATAAAGTCGCCAAAAGTAGCCAAATCCCGTGTGCACCGGATACTAGGATTAAACCCCAATGAACAACGTCCATGAATATATTCAAACTTTAACATCAAAACATGTATTCAGTGAAACAATATTATCCACAAATTAATTTAATATGCGCATTAACATTTTAAAATAACAAATTACAGTTCAAGAAATAACGTTTGGTTAACAGAAAGCCGTTAGCTTTCGTTTAATACTCTTATGTAGTATCAATAAATCAGATTTCAGTAATGAATTTACATTTGTTTTAAGAAGCAGCTTGTAATAAATAATCCGTTTAAAAGAACTTTAAACTTAGATTAAACGATAATGTAAACGAAACTTATCTTTTCCGTTTAAAGTATCTAGTTGATGATTCGATGTGCTAGCAGCACGGCATGACAATTTTAATTCCAGAATTTTTGACCAGCAGTCCACACCTGAAAACAAACTGATCCGATCTCCAGCAACTAAAAGTTAAATTCGGGAGTAAGAGCTTGTCAAAGCCAAACAGAAATTCTAAACATTACGTTGCGCAATTTTGGATTCAAATTTAATTGGGCGCCAATGTCATGCAGCCGTTCCTCAATAGACACTAATGCCGGCTAGCTTTAAAAGTATTTAAGAGAGCACACAGGAACGGTTATAAACAAAAGAAATATACATAAAAATGAAACATATACCAAATGGAACATCAAACATTACAATAACAGAGACATAGTAACCTATCATCATGGCGACTGGAGGTCAACTAACGTTTTTCCCCCTTCGCCACTAGATGGCGTTTCAATAAAGTAGTTCGTTACAGTTCAACAGTTCATGGCGTTGAATAAAAAAGTTGGATTACAGTTAAATAGTTCTATTACAAGACTTATAATTAAGTCAACCGCTGTTGTCGTTATGAAAGAAGGTAAAACAGTTAAAACATCTCATAAGAGAATAAAGAAAATGCTAGAAATAGTATAAGGGTTAGGAAGAAGATTTTAATGGAGAAGTGTGGAAAAACAAAGGCAAAAGTGACGAACACACTCTGACCACAATTCCTTATAATTAGGGCTGTCAAGCAGAATGCGCGATAATAGAAAAAAATGCTCCGAATCTGTAAGTTGGGAGAATGTACAAGTACAGCAAAATGACAATAATTCCCCATAAAACAAGACTGTTTCACATTTAAGACTGATGTCCCTAACGAAATTTTCGTTGTCCAAAAAGAAGTATTATATCGAGTGATTCTAAATTAAATCAGAACTTAATTTAATTCTGATGTGGATTTTTTGTTGAAGTTTTATATTTAAAACAAAACACCCAAAAATGTAAAAAATAAGACCATAACATAATCAGAGGGAGTGCAGAACTGAATTATCTTAATTCAGAATCTGACATGAAGTCAGATTAATATGAAGTTTTATTCTTGCTCTATTTTGAGAATAAATCGTATGTTACGCCGACGTTTGAAGAGAACTGCTGGATTTGCACTTTCTTTAGCTGGTACTGATATTCGATTGAGGTCATTAGTTAATAACTATCGGAATTAAAATTAAAATTTAAGACTGCAGAATGAGTAAGATACAAAGTAAGTTCCGGAATCATCGGGAAATAATTTTTAGTCAAGTTTTTTCCAGCCATATGAAAATTTGTGTTAATTAAATAGAAGAAAATTTTTAATCCTTTTTTATTTATAAGTTTTCATTTCTATAATGTATACATACATAACATTAAACTAATCAAACTGCAATTTTTATAGTTGTACTATCTTGTTTCACATTTAGATAGCTACTGGAACAGCCATCTACCTAAAATAGTTACCAGCTAACAAAAAACGTTTGTGCCATAGTTTTCAATAAGAAATAACCCAGTAATTTCACGCAGATGCATTTCAATCAGCAAAATACTGTACTTCAGCTTCAATTACATGTTCCCAACGAGTTACAAGTTTATAAATCCCACATTTGTAAAAGTTCCTGTCCCAAAACCAAAAAATTATCCTATGGCCTGTATGACATCATCTCAGTTTCGGAACTGTTGCTCACTCATATACACTGGTGTGCAAAAATTAAGGACGAGACGGTTTTTTCAATATAACTTTGTACAAAAGCTTTCCAAATCAACACATTTAATACCGTAAGATACCCAATACGTAAGGACATGAGTAATGTAAGCAACACTTACTAAAAGAGAAATCAGAGGGATAAAAGGAAGCTTTATTGAAAAAGTAGCATGGAGCGCAATGCGACTGAAGGCCGAAGCATCCCTGTGATGGGTGTCCAGCAAGAAACATTCGGTCTTTAATAGGGGATATGATCTCGCCTGACTGCTAGGCAGGTTTCACAGCGTCTGCCCATGCTGAGAATGAGGGTGTCAATGAGTTGTTGAGGCATTGCTGCCCATTCGTCTTGCAGCGCCAATCGAAGCTCCGGAATCGTTACTGGTGGTAAGGTACGAGCTGCCAAGCGTCTGCCTAGAAAATCCCATACATGCTCGATGGGATTGAGATCCGGAGATCGTGCCGGCCAATCCATACGTTCAATATCCTCACTCTCTAAGAGCTGTTCGGCAGCTACTGTGCGATGACATGGTGCATTGTCTTCCATGAAAAAGAACTGCGGACCCATAGCGCCTCTAAAAAGACGCACATATGGAAGAAGAATCTCGTTACAATAACGGGTCCCGTTGACTGAACCTGCGTCGGAGATGTGAAGGTCTGTACGACTACCAAGCATGATGCCTGAGAACACCGCCACCTCCATACCTGTCCCTTTCAATGATGTTCGAGGGATGATTGCGGCTTCCCCGCTCTCTCAGATGAGTATGCGATGAGAATCGCTACTCAGACTGAATCTGCTCTCATCTGTAAAGAGTACTCGTCCCCATTCATTGTCTCTCCAATTCCGGTGTTCCCGGCACCACAGAGAACGCCTTCTCCGATGGGCAGGCGTTAGAGGTACACACCGTACAGGGCGTCGTGCAAACAGACCACCACCGTGCAGTCTTCTGGCCACGGTAAAACGCGATATGGGTCGTCCAGTCGTGTGTCTAGCGATTTCTCCCGCTGTCTGCCGCCTGTTTCTTCTGGCCTGTAAGGCAATACACCGGTCATCTGCGGGTGTGGTTCCTCGTGGACAACCACTACTAAACCCCCGGATAGCTGTTCCTGTAGTTTGAAATTATCTCCAAAGTCGTGAAACGATGCTGTGAGCAGTTCCGAACTCTGCAGCCACACTTGTCACACTGCGGCCTTCCTCCAACTTCCCAATGATTCGACCTCGGGTAAAAGCATCCAGATGTCGTCTAACAGATTGATTATTCGCCATTTCTCGCTGAGGCAGCAACTCGGTGTGATTTTAACTGCTATACGGCGTGCAATCTCTTTGCCAGAAATCATGATCTTACACCAACAACATGCTTTATACTACTCAGACACTCCCCCATTACGTCTACCTGCATATCTGCGCATGTGCTACCGTAAATCACCTTACTTAATATACTGATTGGTCTTCCTGTCCGCTCTGCCTCTTCGTTCAGCTGATACGCTAATTTTTCGACTTCGTCCTTAATTTTTGCACACCAGTGTAGTTATCCGTGGCCAAAAACAGGTGATAGTCACACGGAGCAATGTTTAAGGAGTAGGGAGGCCTGAAGTAAAAAGTTCTCAACCAAGTTTTTTTTGTTTGTGTGTGTGTTGATCGCTCTTCGGTTGCTTTTGTGTATGAGGTCTGGATTTGTCTTTGAAGAATGATCATTCCTCTCCTGTTAAGGCTCACGAGCGGCCGAGTTGTAAAGTCGCGGAGCACTGGCAGTTTAGTTCAGTCTTGGGTTTGAATTACAGCAGAGGGCTGGCTGTTTAGGTATTTTCTACGGTTAGGCAGACCCTTCAGGTCTGTGCCATAATCAAACCAAACCAAACTTTCCTGCTGACTACAACTGGCTGCTTCCAATGCAGAGCATCTTCAACCTTTTGTATATAGAATGAGTACACCTCAGCTGTGAAGGTTTAGTCACTCTCTTGCAATTCAAAGTGCACAATTACAATGCTGGGCCACCGAACACAGAGCAGTACAGTTCCTAAATGTTTAGTTTAAGGGCAAATGCCACAGAACCAGGAGACAACAGTGATAATTTCTTTTGCGGTTACCTTATAACATCCATTTCTTGTAACATACCAGTATCTTCTTCAAGGATAAGGCCTTTCTTGTGGCATTAACCCTTCCTGGCACGCTACCTTTTGAAGTTGGAATTTCGACCTCCCAAAAAAGGTAGGCAGTCTAATCAGGCCCATAAGAGAACACAGGTAAAATTTTATAAAAAAAGCACTTACTGTTTTAATTTACTGTTTTGTGCTCAAAGCAGGCTCACTGTTAGCACTTTCGGTGCTTTAGAAATAGTCAGCCCTCTCCGATCCATTTGCAAAAAAATTAAAAATCAGAAAAAAAAAAAAAAAATCACCTAATATTATATCTACAATTAGAAAATATACACTATAAAATAAAATTAACCCGTAAGCGCGTGCACTGGGTCCAATGGACCCACGTGATTAAACAAACCTTTCTCAAAGCACGGCTATTTCATGCAAGTTGTAGAGGTCCAGTGTAGTCGTGTCTTAAGTCGACGTCTTTATATCTCAGACATTTTTTCTCTGGGGCTTTGATTTTGATCGGGTCTTTTAAACCCAGCGCATCTATTAAGTCGACGTCTTTATATCTCAGACATTTTTTCTCTGGGGCTTTGATTTTGATCGGGTCTTTTAAACCCAGCGCATCTATTCCTATTACTATTACATAATTGATTTGTGATAGAACAGAAAGCGGCAAACATGTCGCGTAATTTATCTTTACGTGACATGTTTGCTGCTTTCTATTGTTGCAAAAGGTATTAGATGTATCAATTGGTGAAGAATGTATTGAAGAAAATGAAGATGAATGTGATCATGAATTTTTAGTTCACATGATACTGATTCAGAAACCAATACAGATTCTGAAAACGAGAGTGAGAATCATAAACTGTTTTATTGGAAATTATCTGAAAACAAAAAAAGAAAAGAAGAAAAAAAAAAAAAAAAGATGCAGTATTTGCTTAACTAAAAAAAGTACAGCAAACGAAAACGCGCTTCACCAAATATAAAAAATTTTTGGATTTGGAAAACATGGCAACGCTTGTTGAATGTGCTGCTAACATTAGTTGTTGAATTTTTTTCTCTGTGTCTGTAGTGCTAATAAAGAAAATAAGAATCGATACAAAATTAAGGTACACTATTTTTTTCTCGTGCTAATATGTAACATGATTTTCTATTTCTTTAAAGACTTTCTTTAATAAAATCATTTGGAGAAATTAAAAATTTTAATGTGCATTCTTTAGGTAGTTTGATCGTAAAATTTATTATTGCTATAGATGTAACAATTTTTCTGAAGATTTACAATATTTTCTTCAAAAAACAAGAATTTTGGAGCCAGTGTGCGCAATTGTGAAACTCATAAAAAAAATTAAGCAGAAAGCGTACCTTTAGTGCGGGTAGTAATCACCACCCAAATCTATGATTTTCTGCCAATGTTTTGGCAGTTTTTTAAAGCCTTCGACCCAGAAACTTAGTGACCGCGAGTCTAAAACCAGATCAACCTCATTTCGGATGTCCTGTGCAGAATGTGAGATAGCACCAGCAAGACATAGCTACAGGTGTGAAAAAAGGTACAAGTCTGAAGAAGCAACAATGGGGCTACATGGTTGGCGTGGCAAAAGATCAGATTCGAGTCCAGCCGGTAAATGCAGACACATGCGTGGTCTTGCATTATCTTGATGGAACATTACCTTTTTGTGTTGGAAGTCAGTTCAACATTCTTTTTTGATAGCAGCGTCAACACAGAGTAGCATCTTGCGGTACACCTTACAGTCGAAGGTTTTGCCTTCTAGATACTCTTTGTAGATAATACCATGGCAACCACCAGATAAAAAGCATATCATTCTGTTAGTCAAATTTTGCTTTGCGATGCTGCCACTGCCGATGGGCATACCGGGCACAGACTAATACCCTTTTCGACCTGTTTTGTTGAAGTAAATTCGCTTTTCATCACAAGTGAGGATCCGGTGCAGAATTTTGTCCTTGCGTTGATATTCGAGCAAATATTGCAGGCCAAAACACGTCTGTCCTTATCTGCTTGCGTCAGCTCATGCAGCATACAGCGATTGAACTCGTACGTCAAGTTTATGCAATGCATAGCACGACTAATAGACATGGCACTAATATCTAATACCTTAGCAAATTCTCATGTGGGTGGTTGCATAGTACAAAGTCCGTAATCCGGACGTCCATTATCCGGAATGATCTATAATCCGGACCTCAAAGACACAAACTTTTTTTTGGTATGTTTTATGCATGCGCATTGGGAGGATGTGTCTCCAGAAATGTTAAAAAATGCTTGGCATAATTTATGGCCAACTGCCATATTTCATGTGAGGACAATGAAGATGATAGCCGCGAATTTGAAGGTTTTCGGACATTGCAAACTAAAGGTGAAATTTCCCAGTTATGGATTTTGTAAAGAAATGTGGAGAAGCAGTAATAAATGAAGATGATATAACAGAAGTCTTTCATTGCGATGATAAATCCCCAATCATCAATCTAACGGACGTTGAAGTCTGTAGTATGGGTCTAGATCCAGAAAATACTGCTTCCGATAGGTGGAACTTTGTAACTGAACAAGAAATTATGTCTGTTCATAGAATTAAAAAGAAAGTATTAGCACAAAAAATGAAGCAACTTAAACAACAGGTGGTGCTACTTTGGTAGACTATACGGATTTTTGGTGATTTACGTTGGCGCGGTTTTTACAATGGTCAGCCATGTTGAAAAACAGTTTTTACGTATTTTACACATAGTATTCGAAATTTAAAAAAATAAATAAATAAATAAATATTGTTAAAAATAATGGACTAATTTTTTGTTGAAAATGTCATTTTTTAAAATGGCAGGTAAATGTAAATAAATAAATTTACTATGAGTATAAAATACTAAAGTAGGTTAAATTATTACTTTCATATAGCAAAGAAATAGAATAAAAACATTGTGCCAACATTTAATTGGATTAAAATATTACTTAAATTGAATATTGAATTAAAAACATCATACCAACGTTTAAAAGAATTAAAATATTACTTAAATTCGAATCCTTCAAAATAAGTTTTATAGGATATAATTATTTAACATTAAAACATATGTGGCAATAAATATCTCTATAATTTTTTAAAACAGTGTATTAATTTTTTTAATAAAAATTGAAGTATAGTTATAAAGAAAAATATGTACTTACATTTTTTTTAGTATTTAACCTGTCGTATATTGATAAATACCACAAAAAAATCGGAATCATAATTTAGATATCAATAAAAAAATTTGAAAAATGTAATCAAAGGAATTCAAAGAGATGAATAATAAAATTTTAAAATGGCCCGGTAATGCACAAATATTCAGTAACCAATCAGTGAGCTGATTACATCACAAATAGAATTAAAATTATTTAAATAACCATACATAATAAAATCATTTTTAAAAAAATGCAAAATTAAATTGTATTTTAATATTTAACAGCCATAAATAATGTTTAAAACATTAGATTAAATTTATAGATATTAAAACCAATTACTTTTTGTCATTGATTACATCATCCACAACATAAAATTACGTAAAATATCATAAAGAATACAATTTTTATTTCAAATGCAAAATTAAATTGATTTTTAATATTTAGAAGCCATAAATAATATTTAAACCACGGAATTTATGCATAATAAAACGCATTATTTTAAAAATAAAATGACAAAGTATCAGTTATCATAAATAACTTGTCTAGCAATAAGTTTACCATAAGTCATATCGCTTGCCAAAAAAAAAGCGGCAAAAATCCCTGCAACCATCTACCAAAGTAACACCCAACTTACATTGAAAGAAATATTTAATAAAGTTAAACAAATAAATATTAAGCTTTTTTTTTTTTTTTTTTTGGTAAATTTTGATACCCTTTAGAGCAGTGTTTTTTAACCTTTTTGGCACGATGAGCCACTTTGAAATTTTTAAATATGTCACAGACCCCTCTGTGAAAAAAAAATTGCTTAAACATCATTTATTACAAAATATATTATGTTTTATTATTTAATTATTTTAATATTTTTATTTCAATTGTATAAAAAATTTGAAGAAATTAAAAATTTTAATGTGAAGGCTGTTGCTGCTTTTCCTTGATTAACAGATTGAATTGAAGGATGGTTTTCGACAAAGCAACGTGCATATGATGTTCGACATTCAGTCTATTTCGATGTTTTGTTTTTATTGTGACAAGTGTGGAAAATCCCGCTTCGCAAAGATATAATGTAGCAAACGGAATAATGGCTGCCATAGCTCGTTTTACAAGCAATGGGTAGGCTTCTCTTAAAGAAGACCAAAATTGTGGAGGCAGACAGACGGCTTACAGAGGTTGCCCGTGACAAAAAAAAATTTTTTTTTTAGATATTGATGCAAACATTTTAAAAATTAGGAGCAGTCGGTGGACCCCCAAAATATGACCCATGGACCTCCAAGGGGTCCATGAACCACAGGTTAAGAAACACTGCTTTAGAGCATAATTGCTTTTTATTTCATAAATTATGGTTTCATATCTTTAATTGTATAATTTCTGCATGCCATCTTACCAGATTTAAATTGATGATCTATAATCCGGAATCGCCAAAATCCCAGCGAGTCCGGATTACAGACTTTGTACTGTACACTGATTTTTTTATGGAAGTTCTCGCAGGCAGGCCTCATCAACATGAATAGGCTGGCCAGAGCAAATTTTATAGTCCTTGTTTTTGAACTTTTGGTACCAAATCTTGACTGTGTCATATGATACAACATTAGTACCTAAAGATATACACATGATTTGGTGACATTCTGTAGCTGACCTTTTGCAACAGAACTGGAAGTAAATTATTGTTCTAATATGGTAGCATGATAGATCCATTTCAGACACCTTGTATTTAATGATAACGATAGTGTTTTACAAATTTCACCACAGTGTGCTAAAGAAAAATCTCTTTCTTTCAAATGTCTTAAATTGTTTGAGAAAATATGATTAAACACGTCAATGCGAACTGTTTGTGCAGCCGATATTTGCGGTAGCAGGAAACTTTCCTTAAAACCCGATATAATGGAGATTATTGTTAAAAACTTAAATATGGGCATAAATAAAGTAAAAACATTCATGAAAAATTCAGAACTTCAGTTTACTATTTATAAATGTTATTTCATTTTATTAAAATTATTAACAGTTAGATTAGTGAATGTAAGTAAGCTAAACTGCTTCTTATTTATTTGGGGGGGGGGGATCTGTGTGTGTGCACGTTTAAAATGCAAACAGAAATTACAAAACTACAACTGATAAGGAAAAATATATGTAGCTATTCATTAAATATCAGGTTACCTGTTTCAAAAGTATCTGTCTTAAAAATATGCTAATGAAATCAGCACTAAGTAAATATCAGTATATTAATTATTATTAGTAGTACTTCCTGATTATAACTCATTTCAATGCATTTTACTATAGATACACTTACTTCAGTGTATTTTACTACCTTGCTCATAGTTCATCATGCATATTTAGTTCCTTTTTATAACAGACATAATGTGTGCATAAATGATGGTCAACTATTGATAAAAGAGACAAAAGCTGGTTATTTCTTAGATTTTTTACAGTTACATCTCACACATCATAAAACATCACTGGCCAGCTATGCCTACATTATAATGTCACAATCAGTTTATTCATTTGCATTTTGAAAAGCAACTGAGTAAGCAGTTTGATGTAATAGCAATTACTTGATGAATTTTTAAGATTTTAAATGCTTTTTTAATATATATATAGCTGAAAGATTTTTTACTTTGATAAATCAATTATGAAAAAAAAGCATGACTTCTAACAAAGATTTCTGAATTGCAATATAATTTTAAAAATAATGTCAATTAAATTCACACGATTTCAAGATATTCAAAATGCTTTGCTACAGAATACTTTTTATTGAATCTTTTAATAATCATAATCAAACAGTTCTCACAAGGAAATTTACATAACATCAGAATTTTTCTGTTCTATCAATTTAAGGTATACAAATTACATTATACAATTTCTCGCAAAACTGCATTATATGCTTTGATTTTTGATGCAATTGACATATCTATGTATTTATCACCAATAGTGACAATAACACCACCAATAAGAGAAGGATCCACCTAAAAAATTGAAAACATAAGACAAAATTTCAAATAAAACTTTCAGTAAGCAAGTTAAAATTTATTACATTTACATACAGAAACAAATTTGCATTAGAACTACACACACTGAAACCTTATTCTATTACACCAATGAAATTGATAAGTGTTTGAAAAATGTGTTTTCCTGAGCTGTTTTTCATAAATAGAAATTATAAATAAATAAAAATAGCATATAATGTATTAAGCAATTTATTTTTAACCTAAAATATGAAAAATTTTTAAATGGGATTTTAATATAAAAATAGTTCCCTCCCCAGTAATCTGACCACAAAGATTTCTGCAAATAAATCTCAGTTCGAATTCATACTTACCAAAAATATACATTTTGTTCTCAAGATACATAAATTTGCCATGTTATTGTTGCAAATTCAAATTTCAAAAAATTCATGAGACAGTTCTTTTGACTTTTTAACTTGAATGTGATGTGCAAATATTATCATTTTTAGCATGGGAAGGAACTCTACAGATTAAAATTATCTTTACACAGCTGGATATTCTCCAATTTTAACTCTTAGAAAACCAAAGCCTAACCTGTACGTTTTAAATACCAAAATGGCCTTTTGAGATTCACAGTAATTTTCTCCCCTCTCCATTCATTAATGCACAGAGAGGTGCAAAGATTTCAAATGACATCCTTTCTACTTCTGAACAAATGAAGAGGAGAAACCACAAATAAATCCTTTTAAGAGGTGTCTGAAATAAACTGATACAATGCATTGGGGAAACTGTATCTGCTACTGCACACTTTAGGGAAAGGGAAACAAACCATAATGTAATCTCGGCCATTCCAAGCGATTGTGGTCATTTGAATGAAAGGCTATCTCAGGCATTTCAGTCTTGAAAAGGTTACAAAGCAAACAAGTCTATAACCGAAAAAAAATCAGAAGACAACAGTACATTAGTATATTTATCATCAGACCAATTCCATAAAATACCAAATTTATTGGCTATTGGTACATGAATTTGCCACTAAATTACATCTAAAAAGTTTGAAGTATACATAGTTTATAAGGTCTCAATACTAGACATTTATAATAGATGAAATCTGTTATTTCATTCACCTATCAGGGCACTGTTGAAAAACTAGACATCATTAAAATACAAATCCAGTATTTTCTTAGCTTGTAAATTAACTCTGACAGCAGAAAAATATTGTATATCACATTTGAATGAATGCAAGAGCTGTATAAGGCACACTATGTATGTAATATACAGTGTACTATATAAAAAAAACCCCTTTTTAAGAAATAAATAAACAAACAGACAGAAAAAAGAAACATGCTGATTATAAGAATTATTATCAGGATAATTCAGAATTATAATAGGCTATATATATAACAACAACTTAAAAAGTGTATCATTATAAAGCAAAAACAGTAAAATCCACGAGAAAGTTCTTTTGACTTTCTAACTTGATGTGCAAATATTATCATTTTTAGAAAGGGAAGGAACTCTACAGATTAAAATTATCTTTACACAGCTGGATATTCTCCAATTTTAACTCTTAGAAAACCAAAGCCTAACCTGTGCGTTTTAAATACCAAAATGGCCATAAAGCCTTTTGAGAGTAATATAATCTACTAATAAAAAAATACAGCAAATTTCAACAATCTGCAAATAACTTTATACGATACTCATTTTTGGTTCAAAGCAAATAAATTTACGATTTTTAGAAAATTCAGCACGGCAAATTTAAAGATTTTCCGCCCTCATATGTTTGTGAAAATAAACTTTCTGACAAAAATATACTGTATTTATGCCACATTTATATTGAAGAAACAGATTATTGAATTTTTGAAGCTATTTCACAGTTCTTGTTTTACAGTAAATAAGATTGTGTACTGTTGCAAATTTTTAGCTTGAGATAAATTCCTCTTCCTACATATGTACTCTGCTTTCTTTTAAAATGAACCCTGAGTTTCTGTTGCTAGCACATATAAATAATTTATTTGTCTATAATTTTTCATGTGCTCATTTCCAGTGTAAATGCTAGCTTGCTTGCATCTAGCAAAATGAGGAAGCTTGTTCCCCTACTCCGATGGGAGGAAGATATAAATAGATAATTAAAAAATTACCATTTGAATAGATTTTTCTGATGTCAAACACAGAAAATTTAGCAAAGAAGAATGGATTTAAGGAACATGAAAAATCAAAATTTTCAATTCTAGTACTTTTGCTAATATGTATTAGCAAAAGTGCTAGATGAACAAAATAAGAACCTTGATTTTGCTTAACACTTATTGACTAATGTATTGCCAGATGACATGCAGCAACATTTGACGCTCATTGAAGAACTGGAACACAATGTTTTTGGACACATGCTCTCACATACAAAGCAGAAGCATGCTATAATGCCTCTCTGATAAAATAACCTCTCAACCTCTGTCTTATCATTTCAACTATTATAAACAGGTTTTTATTGTTCACTTTCGGCAAAAGTTGATCAGCATCTGAGTGGCCTGGAAACCGGCGATCAGTGCAACACCATCTGTTGGTGGCATTGTCAAATGCTCGCTATGAGTATCATTTGGCTTAACCTCGATCATAATGTAGTTTTTGAAGTTTCAGATTTTTTTCCTTTGTATATGCCTGATGATGTACCTTGATGCCAAATTTCAAGTACCTAAGTGAAGTGGTCTAGGTTTTTGATGAGCGAGTGATTCAGTGATAAAAATGACATTTTTCAGACCTTAATAATTCCATAACTACAAGAGATTTACTGAAATTTAGGATTCTAGGTGTTCAAGGGAGCTCTATTAGACATACAAAATTGCAAGTTTGTAAGTCTAATTGTTTTTGAGTAACGGGGGGGGGGGTCAAAAGTAGCTCTATATGGTTCGTGTAAAATACACATCATCGGTATCTCGCTGTTTTCCTTTCTGTTTGTTCCGAACTTGGCAGACATATTGCCATTTATCTAAATAATCAGGAGTATAGAGATCACATTTTTATGCAAAATGAAAGTGAAAAACTAGCTTCAGAATTCAGACAAGAATAAGGTAGATTTTTTGATGAAGAGGCACTTCACTTATATGGAGTAGTGCACTACTCCATATAAGTGAAATACTACTACTCTTACTACTCCTAGAAACCGAAAATAAATTTGCCAAAACTTTATTTGAGGGTGATTTTGAGAAGTTTCAGGAATATGGGGTTGCAGTCTAAGAATGTGATTCATAGCAATATCTAAAATAGACAATTATCTTAAAACTTTCTTAAAAGCCCAACTTTAATTAGTATTCAAAGATTATTGGTAACAGAAAATATTTATTATTCAGCAGTGGGACTACTTAAAGAAAGGTATTGGAAAAAGAAATTACTGTAAGATCCCTTAATCTTAACCATTTGTTAAATTTAAATGCTGAAAAATCGATTTCCCATGTGAAATAATTATGGGACTTATATGATACATGGTTTGTAAACTCTTAGTGTTGAACTGAATTCATAGTGAAATATGTTGTTACCGTTTCTTACTAAAATTATTCCAGAAACTATTGTCTTAGTTTTTATAGACAATATGAAAAAGATGATTCTTGGAAAGTAACAGAGTTATTAAAATTTCTTAGGAGAGAACTAGAAATGTGAGAATGAAAATGTTTCTATCAACAGGGAATAATAAGTTGAATACTCATGATACAGTTAAAAAGCATACAACATAAACAGTCAAGTCAAAATTTTTCTGACAAAGGAAATGGATTTCATACATTTAAAGGGGAAAAGCAAGATTCAACTCCTAATGTAACAGCACTGAGTGTATTCCAGGATATTTGTATTTCAGCAATAACTCTCACCACAGTTCTGAAAATTTGAATGAACAATGTGGGGAGAAAATTGAAATTTTAAAACGATATAGGTGTTTCTTATGCCTGCTAAAAATCATACGGTTTGGTCACGCAAATAAAAGAAGTAGTTCTTGACATGCACACGCAAACATTCTAGATTCATTTGTGATGCCAAATGCCTCTCGTGTCAAGACTTCCACCACACTTTAAATCATGCCATATGACTAAACAGAAGTTTGCTTCATTTTTATTTCTTTGTTTTACGAGGACTTCTGTTTATTTCTCCAAATTGGCTCTTGATCAAGAACTAATTAGAAGCAGTAGCTATAGACAGAGGCTTTTCACCTAATATTGACCAAGCAACTAAAAAATTTTTATCTACACATTAAAAGCACTTTCATGTTTTAGGAGATTATAAGAAATTTTTTCTCATTTTTCTTTTCATTGATTAGCTGCAAAACTTCATGTATTTTAAAGAAATTCAGCTTTCAGATATTTTTTTTTTTATCAATTAAATTTGCAGTTCCATACTTAAAGACCCTATTCTGGATATGAACTCCTGGATTACATACAGGATTCCTTGCTAATATAATTTAATTTACATCGTTCAAATTAAGAGAGTCTTAGAATTTCAAGATAAGAGCCAATTAGCATATGCTTTTTTGAACACATAAATCTTCCGTTGCCCCACATTGTTGATCAGGAAATCACATTTTTCACTTTTCTGCAGTCAAAGCTAATAAAAAAAAAACATTAAAATATCTTTTGTTAGTGAATCAAATTTTCTAGAGGTGTTTCACATTTATAAAAGTCTCAAAGTAATGATCCCAATTCATATCCATTTTTACCCTCAGCCTTTATCAAGATATGGCATCAGTAGCTTCACTTCCTTCCTCCCATTATTATCACCTGACCATAGGTTTCTCTTCTATATTTAAACCTACGAAACTAGTCTTGCAAATTTATAAATATTATGCTCATTTATGTTGCCTTACCACCTACAATAAATACAACATAATGCTAACACCACAAGGTTCTTTTAAATATGCAACTAACTGAAAATTTACTATAATTGCCACATAAATGTTATTTACCTTTGTTTCCAAGAAAACCTTTTCATTCTTCTGCACAAATCCTTTCAATGTTTTTTCAAATTCTGCAAGCGTTGGAGCATCAAGAGGCTAATAATTAGAGGAAAATTTTTTTAAGCATACAATTTTTTAAATATTACCAGAAATAATAAAAAAATAAAAAATAAAAAGTGTCCTTGTTATAAAAACACTTCGTATAAAGAATATAAAGTTTTGAGAAATGAGAATAAACTGACTTACACATATAATTCACTTAATATGAAGGCCAAAAAACAAATAAGTAAATCATATATCTAAAAATCAAGATATTCATTCTGCAGATTAAAATTTTTGCCCTCCCCTAATTCATTCAAATTATTTTTTTGAATCTTACACTGAAAGTGATTCAAAATTCAATGAAGCTCCCTACTAATTACTCTACTCTAACTAATTAAAATATGGAATGACAAAATTAAAAAGAGAGTCTCTTCTACATCAACTTCATTATTCAATCACTTTGACTGAAAAAGATAACTTTAACTTTTTATGAAAAATATTTTTGTACTCCCAAACACATGGCAAAATTTACAAAACTTATACAGCCGACTTTTCAGTTATCAAGAAGGAACTTGAGATATATTAACAAGGTCTTACCTATTCAGTAATCTCTGACCTCTTTCAGAGCCAGTTTCCCTTAGAAAGTCCTCCACGAAGGCATCCCTCCCCTTAGGCAGATAGCCCTCGAGGCTTTGCCAAAATCACACGCACACTGACCTCTTTCACTGCTCAAATGTTGATTTTGGATAAGTTTTCAACACACAATTATTCCACAACTGAAGCATTATAATTAGGTGCAAGTTAAAAAAAAAAAAAAAAAAAAAAAAAACCAGAGAGAGAGAGAAGTACAGAGATTACATTTTTAGTAGTATATAAAAAGTATTTTGTTTTTTAAATAATTGCCCTGTAACTTACCCCAACAATAAAAAATCATATCAAGGCATACATGCCCACGCAGAATTCTTCATAATTGCAAAATACAGTCAAAAGTTTTAATCCGGACGTCCATAATCCGGAATGATCTATAATCCGGACCTCAAAGCTACAAACTTTCTGCGCATGAGTAAACGCATAATGCCTTTACGCATACACGTTTCATGTATAACGGAAAGATAGGCTAAAATTATCTAATTATCTATTTCAGTTAATGTTCCAGATTGCATTGTTCCTTAATCTTCTAATTGGATCCAGCTTATTATTTTTTGCAGACTGTTACAGCAATTTTATAAAAAGTAAGCTTGAACTTTCGATTATGTCAAAAAGAGTTTCCGATTCTGGAGCTGCCAAAGCATCTACAAAGTGAAAGCATGTTTCGATGTACCGCTTCTGATAGTGAAGAAAGTGACTGAGAGGTTATTGAAAATGAAAAAATTTCGATTGACAAATTAGTCGGTATTCTCAACATAGCAATTATAGGACATGAACAGCGGAACTTTGTAACTGAACAAGAAATTATGTCTGTTTATAGAATTAAAGATAAAGTATTAGCACATAAAACGAAGCAACTTAAACAACTTACATTGAAAGAAATGTTTAATAAAGTAAACAAATAAATATTAAGCTTTTTTTTTTTTTTTTTTTTTTTTGTAAATTTTGAGACCCTTTAGATCATAATTGCTCTTTATTTCATAAATTATGGTTTCATATTTTTAATTTTATAATTTCTGCATGCCATCTTACCAGATTTAAACTGATGATCTATAATCCAGAAAAACCGATAATCAGGAATTGCCCAAGTCACGACGAGTCCGGATTAAAGACTTTTGACTGCATTATATTAATTAAATTCATTCAAAATTTAATTTGAAATAGTTTACAATGAAAGAAAGATTTACACTCTGAAAACTGTACAGTCAAATCATACATGATGAAATCATGCAAAATTTGAACTCGCTAATGAAGTATTTAATATCTGAATCTTTCAAACTAGTTCAAAAAATATTCAAACCTTCTTATGAATTATACAGGGTGTTTATAAAGTCCGGACCCATTTTGATGTTTAATAACTTATAAAATATTAAAGATAGAATAAAATTAATAACATAATTAGATAGACTCAAAAAGTTTCATGACCCCTGTCAATGAACTTCCCCGTCTGCCCCCTTCATCGCACGGAGAATATCAAGTCGATATTCAATTTCTCACCAGGTACCGTCAAAGCATGTCGACATCCACAGAGGCTATTGCGGTTGTAATTCTGGCTTTTAGGTCATTAATGTTTGACACTCTTCTCCTGTAAACGTTATCTTTTACAAATCCCCAAAGGAAAATGTCCATAACATTGCAATAGTTGCCAAAAACAAAAGAGAGAAAAATGCAAGTAATAAGCAGATGATATTTAGAAAAGTACAGATATTCAGACAGGAAAATTAAATTATCTGAAATTAACCACACGTTCAGACAATATTTACAAAAGTAAAGATATTCAAACCTGAAAAGGAAATATATAAGCTATTCCATCAATAAATGCCATAAGTTTGTTTATATCTTCATTATTTTATGAGTTATTAAACATCAAAATGGGTCCGGGACTATATAAACACCCTGTATATTGCAATGGGCAATATATAGAATCAAAACTCAATAAAAGATTCTGAAGCCCCACATTTGAAGGATTTCATTTAGTCTTACTCATTATAATGGAGTATCCAAAAGCTTTATATCTTTGACAGAGAAGTTTAAAGGATTTAATGTAATAATCTCATTTAATCTCATTTTGCCTAATATAAAATTAGGGCAAAATTAAATACTAAGTAATTTCATCTATCTGACAAAGGCATATTTTAAATTTTATGTCAGGTGAAAAGTTGACCCCTCTCCCAATTTCAACTTCTAGATTTAGAACTTTATCATGACAAATTTCATAAATTTAACAAATAAATAAATACAGTACAAAGTCTTTAATCCGGACATCCATAATCCGGAATGATCTATAATCTGGACCTCAAAGCTACAAACTTTCTGCACATGCGTAAACGCATTAATGCGTTTACGCATGCGCACAATACGTTTATGCATAGGCATTTAATGTATAATGGACGGTGTAAGCTAGGCTAAAATTATTTAATTATCTATTTCAGATTCAGATGTTGCAGATTGCATTATTCTTTAATCTTCTAATTGGATCTGGCTTATTATTTTTTGCAGATTGTTAGAGCAATTTTATCAAAAGTAAGCTTGAATCTTTCAATTATGTCAAAAAGAGTTTCCGATTCTGGTGTTGCCAAAGGATCTACAAAGCGGAAGCATGTTTCAATGTACTGCTTCCGACAGTGAAGAAAGTGAGAGAGGTTATTGAAAACGAAAAAATTTGGATTGAGAAGTTAATCGGTATTCTCGACACAGCAATT
Organism: Stegodyphus dumicola; assembly: GCF_044657685.1. Classification (NCBI taxonomy): domain Eukaryota; kingdom Metazoa; phylum Arthropoda; class Arachnida; order Araneae; family Eresidae; genus Stegodyphus; species Stegodyphus dumicola. The sequence continues at coordinate 79,050,709 of NC_140768.1, read as the reverse complement.
ACAGGACTTGAACAGTGGAACTGAACAAGAAATTATGTCTGTTTATAGAATTAAAGAGAAAGTATTAGCACAAAAAACGAAGCAACTTAAACAACTTACATTGAAAGAAATGCTTAATAAAGTAAAAGTAAACAAATAAATATTAGCTTTTTTTTCCCTTTTCTTTTCTTTTTTCTTCCCCCCCCCCTTTTTTTTTTTTTTTTTTTTTTTTTGTAAATTTTGATATTCTTTAGATCATTATTGCTCTTTATTTCATAAATTACCATCTCATACTTTTAATTGTATAATTTCTGCATGCCATCTTACCAGATTTAAATTGATGATCTATAATTGGGGAAAAACCCTAATTCAGAATCGCCGAAGTCCCGACGAGTCCAGATTAAAGACTTTGTACTGTAAAAGGATTCTTCAAATAAAAGTTAATATTATTATATTTTTTGCCTGATGATTTAAATGTTTCTAGTAAGAAACTACAGTCCTTTTATGCATACTCTTTGAAGTTACGCAGTTAATAACTGTCACAAAAAAAAAATATATGCACCCAGAAAATACTGAGCCACAATCATGAAGCTTGGCAAGAATGTAGTTTGGTTAAGAAATATGCAAATAATTTGAATTTTGATGCCAATGAGACAAGGATAAGCACAATATGCGCACATGAGATGTGCGTCTAGGAGAGAGTTTAAAAGTGCCGTAGAGCTATTCAAACAAATCTGTCGACTTGGAGGAATGATATTGTGACTACAGATGCCTCTGAGACATGACAGGTGACAGTATGAACAGTTGTCAGATTTTGAGAATAGATGTACAGTACGCCACAGAGAACCATATTGATCGAATAGGCATATTGGAATCCACCTTAGTCAAAGTGATATAGTAGTTGCTCGGTATTGCTGACAATGGATGACGGAAGGAATAGTCTACTGCCACGGAGGGTCAGGGCGTCCCAGGAACACAAATGAACATGAGGATCGCACCATCATAAGAATGGCCACTTCCTCACCAACAACGTCACTAACAACAATTTGATGACATTAACATTTTCTAGGCATCAGGTGGTATCAAGGGAAACCATTCAGAGATGACTAGCCGACTCTGATATATCCTATCAACATCCATTAAGACACCCACCACTGACCCTACATCATAGGCAGTGTCAATTAGATTTTTGCCAAACTCGGGAAAGCTGGAGTGTGACCAAATGAAGGCAAGTGATCTTCAGTGATGAATCCCAAATCAATGTCCGTGTTTATGACCAATACACATGGAGGCAGCCAGACTAGCAGTCCAATCCAGCATTTGTTCTCCAGTGGTATATGGTAATTACACAAAGTGTAACAGTGTGAGAGCTATTTGTTGGAACACATGATCACCTCTAGTCGTCCTTCAAGGCACTATGCTGACTCAGTTACATGGATGACATTTTAACACCAGTTGTACTGTCTATGCTATCAAGTCACCCAGGTGCCATTTATAAGCAAGAAATACTCGTCCACATACTGCATGACTCTTCCAACAATGTCTTCAAGGATATGACAAACTTCCGTGACCTGTTTGGGACATGCTTGGAAGGCAACTGCAGCCATTCCAGAATACTGGTGAATTAACTGCCTAGTTGTAAAGATTATGGCATGAACTTTTGCAGGGGGTCCTAGGTGATCTACCTGATTCGATGCCACACCGTGTATTGGCTCATATAGCTACCAGTGGTGACTATACTACATATTGATTTGTAACCTTTTTCATACCATAACTTCTTAATAAAACAATCTTTTGTTCTAAATCACACCAACCAATCCTTTTCACACCAACATAAGAGATGAATCAGATTACAAAAAGGCGATAATCATTACACATATAATAAGAGTTTCCCTTTGAAAACTCTAAGATGGAAAACGGAAATGAAATCAGCTGTCCTCAAAATTTTTTATGTATTTTACATGTGACAAGTCAGAAATAAATGCGGTCCAGTTACCATATACGAATCTTAAATTTTAAATTATGGAAAGTTTAAGTATATTACCTATAAGCTGAAGTACCAGGCTTTGTATGGGCTTAATGTAGAGTGGAAATGTTTCACTTTGGGTGATGAGGGTAGTTTTTTTCAAAACTTATGCTGACAGTGATATTACAAAGCTCAAATAAAATTCTAGATTTTACTTGGATTGATATTACAAAGCTCAAATAAAATTCTAGATTTTACTTGGATTAAAAAAAAAAAAAAAAAATTGTCAAAAAGCTTAAGGGTACATTATGTTTTTCATTTGTCTATCTGGAGCGAAAACAAAAACATGCAATTTCCAAGTTAATATCTGCTAAATAAAGCAATTGCAAGGCATATGGGATACTGTAACTGCTTGAAGAATAAATACATTTTCTCTTGTGACAATTCCCCATAATGATGGTGGCCTCTATTATGCTTGACAAAAGATTTTAAATGGATAGCCTTGTTCTGTTGTGCAGCTTTGGTACGTAATAGTAAGACAGGGGATCCTATTTTTAAAGTGAGCTTGCATGGCAGTATTTCTTGAGGCTCAAGAACATTTAAAAAATTTTGTCATGTAATGCACAGCACTGAATCAATGGATGAAAAGATGGCAGAGTTGCCAGAAAGCATATTCTGGATAAGTTTGTTATGTAATTATGAATTTATATATATATATATCCATCAATAAAATGTAGTGCCAATCGCTTGGAGCTGTGATGAAAACCAGATGCCGTGACGTCATTCTCACTACGAGCTCCGAAAGCGCCAAGCAAAAATTAGGGGAATTACCGTTTTGAGATGATAGACGATTGACGTGGGAGCAGAGACGCTGCTTCTGTTCAAAAAGAACTTTGACGATCATTACTTGTTTAATCCTCTTAAATGTTAAATATGTAATAATCGTTTGTGTAATTAAAATGTCTTTCGTTAATTAATTTGCTCATTGTTTAAAATCCCCACAAAAATTTTCTCAGAAGTGGGATAGCACTTCAGCACTTGAATGAAGTGTAGTTTTACCTGCTTTCCTGGATTACTACCGGTTTTGAAGAATAACTGTTGCTGTGCTGGATTATTTTACGATGTATAATCAACTAGTATGTTTCGAACAAAAACCTCGTCAAACTCATAGGATTGTATGTTGATTTACCTGAACTGAAAATGCGTAATAGTGAGTAAATAGTGTGCAGCTCTATTAAAGACTGTGGACTAATTTTTAATAATACTGGATGTCAAGTGTCAAGACGTGAAGTGTGGCCAAAAATTCATCGGACATAACCTGTTTGTACTCGCGCTTTGCCGACACCATTCGTGATCTATTGGATGGTATGGAAGTACATTGTTTCGTTTCTGTTTCCGGATCATAGAGCCAGGAATATCGTGGATTACCATTATATGAAGTGAGTGATTTTCTCAATTTTATTAACTATGTTTCTAATTGATGTGCCGGGAATGGAAGATGTCCTGAAAAGTGAAAAAGCACATAATATAAAATTATTACACAAAATAATATTTAACGATGTGGGTGACAGAAATAATCAAAAAAGGTTAAGACAATTTAGTGGTTTCTCTTTAGCAGAGAATAGTAAAGAACTTAATGAAAAACTAGAAAAAATCAAACAAGATTTTCAGGCTTATGAATTAATTTTCATTGCCAATGTTTTATGCATTGATAGCTCTGGCACACAAGATGACTTAGCAACCCAAATTGTTTCTTATCTGAATAATTTAGAATTGCTTAAAAATAATGTAATTCTAGAAGAAAGTGAAAACGAAAGTGATTTACAGGGTGTGGACGGTGGGGATAAAAATGAAGTAAATGATAATGTTCGAGATGAAACGAAACTAAGAAACAATTCTGGTGCCACAGTGAGACAACTTCCTTCCCAATATGCTAATGATAATATTCTTAGTACAACTGAAAACAAGTCGAATGTATTTCATAACTGTAGTATAAATGTTACTATTGAAGACATCAAATCTTTTGTTGCTCAATTTGATGGCCAAAGCCACGAAAATGTCAGTAGTTGGGTCGAAAGTTTTGAAGATGCAGCTACCATTCTTCAGTTAAATGATTTACAAAAACTGATTTTTGCTAAACGCCTGATGACAGGCAAAGCAAAACTATTTGTTCTTAGTGAACCAAAGTTGAACTCATGGCAAATTTTTAAGAATGCTATTCTTAATGAATTCCGGTCCAGCTGCAATTCGGCCGAACTGCATGAGTTATTATCAAAACAAAAAATGAAGAGCAATGAAACATTTGATGAGTTTTTTTTTTAATATGAAAAGAATTGCTAAAAATGGTCAAATTGAAGATGTTGCTTTAATACGATATGTTATAGATGGTATACCAGTCTCCGCGTTTAAAAAATCTTGCTTGTATGGGTCACAAACATTAACTGATTTTAAGAACAAATTGAGGCTTTATCAACAGATATGTGATGATGACGAAAAGTCGTGAACGTCAAAAACAAAATCTGAAAGTAAACAAAAAATTGAATCTAGACATAAATATGACTAAAAAAATTCTGTTAACCAAACAAAGCGTAACGTAACCGATAGTCGAGGAATAATTCCTGAAATTAAACGTAATACAACCTGTTTCAACTGCGGTGAAAGCGGTCATATTTCCAAACAATGTGTTCATAAAGATAAGGGAGTCAAGTATTTTAAATGTAAAGAATTTGGGCACTGAAGTTTCGAATGCTCAAATATGAATACGAAACCAGAAGTATCAACCGTGAATATTGATGTAGTCTCGAAGTTGACCAAAGAAGTAAAAATTAATGATGTATATGTAACCGCGTTAATAGACACAGGAAGTCAAACTACTTTGTTACGTAGATCGACTTTTGATAAACTGAATATTGAAGGCCTCGTGCCCGTAAGTTCAACGCTGAGTGGGTTCGGTAAATGTCAAGTAAAACCTCTAGGTTTCTTTAAAGGTAACATTAAAATTAATGATTTCCAGTGTACTGCAGATATTTGTGTTGTAGACAATAATGCGATGACACATGAAGCCATTTTAGGCTAAAACGTAATATTAAAAGGTGAAATATTAATAAACGAAAATGGGGTTACCATAAAAAATAAGTCACAGAGTGTAGAAAAAGTAAATATTGTATCTGTTTTACCTGTTAACCTAGCTAATAACGAAGACGAAGTAAACATTGCACCTAGTGTTCCAAACTACTTTAAAGAGACTGTTCAACAGTTAGTTTCGAACTATATGCCACGTAAGACCAATCTACGGACATACAGTTAAAAGTTTGCGTTAAAAATAACGAACCAGTATCGCATCAATCGCATAGATTACCATTTGCGGAAAAGAAAATTGTCGAAACCCAAATATCCTAATGGCTAAAGTCAGGAATTATAGAACAGAGTTCTTCGGAATATTCCAGCCCATTGGTCATTGTTAAAAAGAAAGACGGGACACCAAGAGTTTACGTTGATTATCGTCGTTTAAACAAAGTTGTCGTAAAGGATAGATTTCCCCTTCCCCTGATTGAGGATATCCTAGACCGCCGTCAAGAAGCACGTGTTTTCAGACTATTGATATCAAAAATGGCTTTTATCACGTGGACGTCGAAAAGGAAAGTCGAAAGTACACATCATTTGTTACGCATGAAGGACAATACCAGTTTTTGAAAGTGCCGTTTGGACTCTGTAACTCACCAGCTATATTCCAGAGATTGATAAATACCATTTTTCGACCGTTAGTTAACGATGGCATCATTTTGCCGTACATGGACGATATCATCATTTTGTCCACCTCATACTAAGATGGAATCGAGAGGCTGAGTCAGGTTTTAAACCTAGCGAGTGAATACGGGTTGGAAATAAATTTAAAAAAATCCCAATTCTTAAAGAAACGAATTAACTTTTTAGGTTATGTGATAGAAGAGGGTAAAATTTTCCCATCCACCTTGAAGACGCAAGCTGTTATAAATTTCCCTGAACCATCTAATTTAAAACAGATCCAAAGTTTTCTTGGGCTGACAGGATATTTCAGAAAATTTATTAATAAATACTCTATAATTGCCAAGCCACTTAGCGACTTGCTAAAAAAGGGTAATAAGTTTGAATTCGGTGAAGAACAAAAGATCGCATTCAATCGTTTTAAATCAGCGCTAGCTGAAAAGCCTGTACTTGCAATTTATAACCCTCATTATGAAACCGAACTACACACAGACGCCAGCATAGAAGGATATGGGGCGATTCTAATGCAAAAACCCCCAGGTGATAGCAGTTTTCACCCCACTTATTTTATGAGTAGGAAAACCTCTGATGCAGAGAAAAAGTACTTAAGTTACAAGTTGGAGGTCCTCGCGATCGTAGAAGCACTGAAAAAGTTTCGTGTTTACCTTTTGGGAATTTCATTTAAGATAGTGACGGACTGTTCAGCTTTTCAACAGACGATGGAAAAAAGAGATTTAGCGACGCGTGTTGCTCGTTGGGTTCTGTTGTTACAGGAATTCAATTATGTTATAGAGCATCGTAAAGGTGTTAGAATGCCACATGTAAATGCTTTAAGTAGAGCTCCTGTAAACGTCTTATGTATATCTGTTGAAAATATCTTACCTAAATTAAAACTTGCTCAAGAAAATGACACTGAAATAAAAACCATTAAGGAATTATTGAAAACCTCGAGTTATGAAAATTATTGTAATAGAAATGGCATACTATACAAGTTTATTGACAGTAAAGAATTGATAGTCGTACCGGAAAGTATGCAGACTGAAATCATAAAAGATGCTCACGAGAAAGGGCACACTGGTATCAAACATACAGAGAAACACCTGGATGAATACTATTTCATTCCCAAACTTCGGCAGAAGATAGAAAATGTTATCGCCAATTGCGTTCATTGCATCTTAATAAATCGCAAAGCAGGGAAAAAGGAAGCATTTTTACATCCGCGATTCAAGGAGGACATTCCGTTGCATACCTATCATATAGATCACTTGGGTCCTCTGGAAAGTACCCATAAAAACTACAAGTACACATTAGTAGTGGTCGACACGTTTAATAAATTTACTTGGATTTATCCAACAAAATCTACGACCTCTGCTGAGGTGATAGCGAAGTTAGAGAATCAGAAGGCCATTTTTGGAAGCCCTTGTGAGATTATTTCTGATAGAGGAACGGCTTTCACATCCAGTGAGTTTTCTGACTACTGTGCTAAAGAAGATATTAAACATCATCTAATCACCACAGGCCTGCCGAGAGCAAATGGACAAGTCGAACGAATCAACCAAGTCATTATATCAGTATTAGCGAAACTGTCCTTAAAAAAACGAACTGAATGGTATAAACATACACACGAAGTTCAGAGGATGCTCAACATATCAAAGAAGCATTAACACCACTCAGTTCGAATTGCTCTTCGGTACTAAAATGAACAGTAAGGGCACCGATCAGCTCAAAGAACTGATAGAAAGTGAGTTTCAATCTCGATTCGAGTCTCAAAGAGAAGAATTACGAAAGCAAGCCAAGAGGCAAATTTTCCAAGTCCAACGGGAAAATAAAAAGACATATAATGCCAAAAGAAGACAAGCACAGCCGTACAAAGTTGGTGACTTAGTGGTAATCAAAAGGACTCAATTCGGACCACACTTAAAATTAAGAGCGAGGTAGTTCAGGGTGGCAACACCTATGATGTAATAAAGGAAGGGTGCCATGAGGGGCCCATATGCACCACCACATGTGTCGAATTCCTCAAGAAATGGATGGCGCTTTAAAATTTTTCATGAACACTTATTTCTGTTATTGTATATTCCTTGCTTGTTGCTTTTTTTTGTTTTGTTTTGTTTTGTATTTTGCAGTGTCCTGGAGGGCCAGCCCACCCTCGGATGGCCGAAAATGTAGTGCCGATCGCTTGGAGCTGTGATGAAAACCAGATGCCGTGACGTCATTCTCACTACGAGCTCCGAAAGCGCCAAGCAAAAATTAGGGGAATTACCGTTTTGAGATGATAGACGATTAACGTGGGAGCAGAGATGCTGCTTCTGTTCAAAAAGAACTTTGACGATCATTACTTGTTTAATCCTCTTAAATGTTAAATTTATGTAATAATCGTTTGTGTAATTAAAATGTCTTTCGTTAATTAATTTGCTCATCGTTTAAAATCCCCACACAAATATTTGAAGAGTCAAGTTTTGCTTTGTTATCAATTATGCCCTTTTTCTTTCGGAAAGTCACCACACACTTTGGCTGATTTTGAAATATTCACAAGAAACTGAGAGAAAGAGCACACTTAAATTCTGCTATAAAGAGATAACTAACATGACATCATCTAACAGTTTTAGAAATAAATGATACTTGCTCTGTTATTCGTTTTACTTTTTTTGGGGGGGGGAATGAGCTTTTGGAGATACTAAGGTCTATTTTTTTCAGTGTTTTTGAAATATTCCCAAAAAACTGATAGAGAGTGCACTTAAATTCTGCTTGAAAAGTTCTAGATATTCTAACCAATAAAGAACAAGGCACCATCTAATGGTTTTAATAAGAACTGATAGAAAGAATCCAATGATGGTGACATGATTTCAAAATTGAAACTAAATATTAATATTTATTTTTTTGTAAATATATATATATAGTCAAAAGTCTTTAATCCGGACTTGTCAGGACTTCGGCGATTCTGAATTATCAATCATAAGTTTAAATCTGGTAAGATGGCATGCAGAAATTATAAAATTAAAAATATGAAACCGTAATTTATGAAATAAAGAACAATTATGATCTAAAGGGTATCAAAATTTACACAAAAAAAGCTTAATATTTATTTGTTTACTTTATTAAACATTTCTTTCAATGTAAGTTGTTTAAGTTGCTTTGTTTTATGTGATAATACTTTCTCTTTAATTCTATAAACAGACATAATTTCTTCTTCAGTTATACAAATTTCCACTGTTAAAGTCCTATAATTGCTGTGTCGAGAATACCGACTAATTTGTCAATCGAAATTTTTTCGTTTTCAATAACCTCTGCATCACTTTCTTCTTTATCGGAAGCAAATTATAATGATGAGGAATTTGATTTAAATCATATCAGAGACGGAGTACATCGAGATGAAATACTACATTTAGTAAGGAATTATAAGCCAAATAAAATAAAAACTCTCTGCCCTGAAGATAAGGATAGTGCTGACAGATTATCCAATTCACTGCGTGCCGCGGCATCCCCCCCCTGGCCGCAGAGTAGCGTGAAATTGATAAACAGATTTTGGAATGGTTTGAGAAACGAAGGATATGCCTTTATCCATTTTTTGCAGCAATTCCACTTTTTGTTTAATGGACTTCGAAACATACTTTCGCTTTGTAGATCCTTTACGTATTAGTAAATATATATCGGAAATTCTATTTGACATAATCGAAAGTTCAAGCTTACTTTTATAAAATTGCTCTAACAGTCTGCAAAATATAATAAGCCGGATCCAATTCGAAGATTAAGGAACCACGCAATCTGCAACATTAACTGAATTAGATAATTTTACCTTAGCTTATACTGACCATTATACATTAAACTCGCATGCGTAAACGTATTACGCGCATGCGCACATGCATATTCGCAGCCATAAAAGCCTTACGCGAATGAGCAGAAAGTTTGTAGCTTTGAGGTCAGGATTATAGATCATTCCGGATTATGGGTGTCCGAATTAACGTCTTTCGACTGTATATATATAAATTCCTTGCTTAACATATATGACTCCTATTGATAGCCAGAAACAATAAATGCAATGTACAACTAAAATGGGTGTTGTGAGTGCAATGTTCTAATATAAACGCCCAATTGTGGACCTTGTGGGATGGTTTTCCGAAATCTTATGTAGACAGTGATTTTTCTCTTATTCTCAAAGTCATATGTCCAAAATTTAATCAAGTTTGGAATAAAACTGCAGGTTGTATGAATTACACACACAAAAATAAACCAACAGACACTCTTCTTTATATGTATAGGTGAATTTAATGCATCCAGTCAGTAAATAATAATTGAAATTAATTTGCATTTATTTTTTTAATTACTTAGTTTGTTGAAATTTAAATATTATTCTTTGCTGAATGACAGCATATTGCCATACGGAAGATAAAAATACTTTAATTTGGGCAGTGGCAACACATTTCTTTTAAAAAGACTGAATTTATTTCTTAAATTTGGAAAAAAAAAAAAAAAAAAAAAAACCTGCATTTTGCTGAGATGCAGGCAACATATTTCTTTTACATTGCTTTTTTTTCTGATTAAATTTGAAATATAAATATATTAGACATTGCAGAGTGGGAACAACTCTTTCAAATCCTGAATTTTTAATCAAAAGTTCATTAATGTAGGGAAAAATCTATATACATAAAGAGTATGGACTCCATGGAGTGGCTTTTCAAAATCTTGTGCGGATAGTGAACTTCCTCTCATTTCGGAAGCAAGTACGCAAAATTTCATCCAGACCAGAATGAAACTATTTGTATGAATTACACACACACATAAACAAACAGGCACTCTTCTTTATATAATGAAATTAGCTGCAAAATAAAATATTTATTAAATGTACATACCTAAAAGCTATGTTAACTCGTAGCAGATAGAGACATGTAAAAAAATATCATCATCAGTGTAAAAATTAAGCATAATGTGTGTAATTAAGCATAATATAAAATTAAACATTCTAAAAAGTAACATTATGTGTATTATTCAAGAAGAAAAGAAAAACAGAATGATATACAGTAGAAACATGACTACCCAAAAGCTTGAAAAATGCTAATTGATGTGATAGATATGTGAAAATTCTGGATAGCTATGCATATAAAAAATGTAATTCACCTTATAATAAACTGAAAAAAATGGAAGAAATTTCTGGTCTAAAACTACAAAAACAGTCATCTTATATATTACCAACTTGAATATTAAAAGATATTAAATTATATAACACTAAAAAAAAAAAAAAAAAAAAAAAAAGGAAGAAGGGGGAAGAGGAAGAAAAGCACTTCAAACAAGAAAGCAAATATAATGCATATGCATTAAACAGGGAAACTGGTGTGGAGGTGTTGCAAACTTGGACCTATCATTTCGATGGGTAATAACAGTTAGTTTAGAGGCATTGATGAGAAAAATCCCATCTTAGTTATTTTTCAATAACTTGCAAAAGCAATTTTGATCATGAATTTGTTTTATAAAATTCTAAACTACTGGACGACAAAAATACAGATTATAGCAAAATGTTTATGTCATGTGTAAAGAATGATAAATACCTTAAAGTACCTTTAAAATGTCACAAAAATATAATGCAATTTAAAGCACAATTTCCTTATAACTAACTGGTATAAGTGTAAAAATTTGTATACTTCTTCCGATACCTTTAATAGTGTATTTGCTACTTTTCTTTTATGTTACAAACAACAAAATGTTTTAAATAAAATATATATTTTTCATTATCCACATAATACTGTAATATCCCCTTTTAAAAAATTTTTAGGGGAGAGGCAAAATAGTTGATCATTTTAAAATCAGCTATTTATTTTTATATAATGGAAAAATAATCACTTTGGGTTTATTTATCATAACTAAAAAATGAAACTACCTCCGAATCCTGCAATTCTTGCTAAAGTTAATAGATAGATATGCTAATAAAGTAACCTTCCCTTCATTTGTAACCATATATTCGTGTAACGTTGTATAAAGGAACATTTGCCAATTCAGTGGAAGTTCCATGTGCGGCAAGATGATGTGAACGTGCCATATCTTCATGACAGTTGCTTAGGGATTTGAAAGTAGGATAATGTCAATGTTATTAACAGGTATATCGATACATTTGCATATTGGTATATTTTGGATTACCTTGCAATATGTAAATTTAGATCAATTAGGTTTGAAAGTAGGATAATGTCAATGTTATTAACAGGTATATCGATACATTTTGCATATTGGTATATTTTGGATTACCTTGCAATATGTAAATTTTATGTATTTGCGAATTTAGATCAATTAGTTGCTTTAAACATTTCAAAAACTGAAGCAATGTTGGTATGCAGAATAAGGCAATCAAGACTGCAATTTGATGACAATAAGGTTAATGTTTAAATGTGAAATGGATACTTGTTATTTCTTATATTATCAGAGAACTATAACTAGGTAAAATTGCTAAGCGAGGGATTGAATGTTCTCCTAAAATATATTTACTACAAATTTTGAATTTTATAATGAATGTATCTAAAAACAAGTTTTAAATCAAAAGTTTTAAATTTGATTCTAAATGTAAATACAAAATTATGCATGCTAAATTATTTGTAATTAGGCACATAGGTCAGGTTAATTTTTTAAATACGGTAAACTATGCAAGGGCTATCTGCCTAAGGGTAGAAATGCCTTCCTGGAAGAATTTCAAAGGAAAACTGGCCTTTGAGTATGTATTAAAAAAAATGCATATGATTTTCATTCAATTTATATTTACACATATTTCTTATGTAAAAATATTCTGATATAAGCTAATTTATTTCAAATTACTTTACTTGAAAAATATAGTGAATGCACAAAAATTAAAAGATTTGCACATGCCAAAAATGAAAAATGTGAAATATATATGGGTATGAATGCATCTCATTCTAAGAAGCATGTATTTGCTCTTAACAAAATATGTAAATATTTATTAAATTATTTATAAATGTTATTGTGAAGAAATCTAGTTATTAAATATACCTTAACATTAAACTGTTAGCATAAATTGAAATTCTGTTGACAAATATATTTATAAAACTACTTAAACAAGAATTGTTCATACTGGAAAACAATCTATTAAAAGGTGCTGTAAAGCACAGTCTATGAGATATGTACTTAAGGAAGCAGTAAAGTAGAATTTTCAGAATAGGTATTGTTGAACTTAAGGAATAAAAAAAAGCTGATAAGTATTAAAAGAATTATTCCTGTACATTTTATAACTCAGTTACACAAGTTTTAAATAATATTTTTTTAAAAAAAATCATTTTTTAATCCATTTAAAAAATATTCATAGAAAGTACATGAAATATTCAATGTTTCACTATTCAAGTAAAAGGTGCTCTAATTTTCTTTCAATTTAAAAGATGCCTCAGAAGCTAAAAATTATCTCTTATTTGAGAAAGTATTTCAGAAAGAAGCTGTGTAAATAGAAAAGAAATAATGTGTAATTTTAATTTTAACAATACAATAAACTTTGATTTATTTTTTGTATTTGTTAACCGAATAAAATCAAATTACCTTAAAATTTCTTTCTAATGTAATTATTGAAAACTAGTGAAAATATTTCATTCATATTAAAACTGTTCTGGAAAAAGTATAGCACTTATATCTGTTCAAAATGAGATGTAGTTTAAAAATGTATTCTTTCATATACTTAGAACTCTGAAATACTGTAGAAAAAGAAAATTATATATTTATATGTATATTTTTGACAGAATTACAAAATGCTTTCCTCCAATTATGTCAAAACCTATTCATCTTAATGGTAACTGAATGTTTTGGCCTCCAAGGGGGATGCACCACTGCTTCAAGGCACGGAAAAACCAGGTAGGACCTATGGTCTTATTTCCTACCTCCATGATGCTGTTCCATAGAGAGAAGGTCCCAAATATTAACTTTTTTTTTTTTAATTCAAAGAAGAAAAAAATTTACATCCTTCTTTTCAAAAATTATACCAGCTCTAAGGATTAATCAGATTCACATAAAATGCAGGCAAAGTTCTTAGATTATGCTGTGATGTTATGTGTATCCATTATTTGAGATAAATCACACTGTTTGGCAACAACGCATGTGTGCTAACAGTACAATGAACTCTATAATGGTATTATAAATCTCTCATTAACTTGATTTTTTGGGGTAAATTTTCTTTCTAAAATATTCCAGTTAGCTGAATGTTGGATAGCTTGGCTTTACAGTAATAAAAATCAATACTGAAAACGCACACCAAAATAAGACAATATTTCATAAAAATAATTAATATTTACCTTAGCTGATACTATTCGACATAAAACTTCTCCTCGAATTGAACTCATAACACCATTAAAGCAATCAATAATTGGTAGCAATGTTTTTAATCGTCCATTTTCAGCCAAAGCAACTAAAAAAAGATGTATTTTAATATTTCTTACTTATAAATATTTAATAACTTAATAAAAACTAAAAAATAATAGAAAATGTCTCAAATAAATGAAAAAATTATATTAGCAGAACACCGATCAAAGATTAGAAGATGTACAGTAAAATGAAAAAAAAAAAAAAAAAAAACAGAATTGTTTTAAAAGTGTATATATATATATATAATACACTTTGTATTCACCTAAATTGGTTGCGCTAAAAAAATAAGCAACAATTGCTGACAGAAAAAATATGAATGTAAATAGGGGAATTAAAACATACAATTTACATACAAGGTAAAGGATGTGTTTCCTAATGCAGATAGGTAACCAAAATTAGCATAAAATGCAATCTGCATCAGACCACAATGCCTCAAAAAGTGGCACGTTGGAACTATGCGTCAGTTCACAAGGAGCGATAGTTGCATGTAGTCTGAGATAGCCAAAGTGAAAAGCACAAGCCTAAGACACTATGTGCATGGTGAAATGTATTGGAGGGCTGTCGAGATATAGCTGAATATTGCTTTGGTATTGATAACTAAGGGATCAAACCGTTGTAGAAGATATGGGTCTGGATGCCAAAGGATGAACACAATGGCAGTCAATCGCTTAATGTTGCTACGTGTAAAACGCCATTCATCACTAACAGCACGACAGCTGGCATCACATCTCTCTGCTGCTGCAGGATAGCAAATTGCCCCACAAAGTGTGTCGCATTGACTGCATGGAGGTGGACTGTACACCCGATGACCTATGGTTTGTGTTCCTTTGTCCCCATCACATGTCAGAGTGCAGTTGAATAGGCCTGTGAACATTGCAGTGGGACCATGTACTATTTATGGATGAATCTCGGATTTAATATCCAGTGATTCCCAAAGAAAAATGATATGGCGAGAGGCAACGACACTGTACGAGGCAGTAAACATCGCCAAAGTAGACCATTACGGAGGAAGAAGGTTACTTGTATGGGCTGAGATAGCAACAAATGGCTGCACTGACATCTACAGATGATTCCTTGTGGTTCCGTCACAGCCATTACAATGAAATGCTACACCCTCTTGCATACCCTTTTATCGTTGCAATGGGCATTGACAAGATACTTATGGACGATAACGCCTGCCACATACTGCTCAAGTGGAAGAATCTGGAGAGTGAAAGTATTCCACATCTGCTGTGGCCTGCTAGATCATTAGATCTGAATCCCAGAGAGCATGTGTGGAACATGTTGGGATGGGACAATGGATAGTAGGTCACAGTATACCATTGGGCACCCCCCCCACACAAGAGCTCCAGCTTTGCTACAGGAACGGATACTTCAGTCACAACATGTGATCAACGATACTATTGCCAGCTTGCTCGACATTGTCAAGCATGCATTTTAACTAGAGGAATCATATCTATTATTAGTGCGATGTTTCATTACACATTCTTCCAACCCATTTTGTCTTTCATGACATGATGGTCATAATACATGTGTTTTTATATGTCTTTATTGTTAGTTAAGTGATCTAGTAATGCCACATCACTCTCTTAGATCAATTTCACGAATATCCATTAAATAGTTTTTGATTTTATTCTCATGTTTTGCCTTTGTTGCTTATTTTTTTAGCAGGAGTGTACATTTCTATACAACATAAGTCTACATATCGGAAACTTAAAAAAAAAAACCTATGTACCCTGGAGAAGGATGACTTTGTAAAGAATTTTCTATGGGAAATTTGCTAATATTTACAATACGTATGGCAAAAAGCACAAGAATTCCCATGACATCCATTCAACTTTACCATCAAGAATCAATCATGGGTATAAGCCTGAGTATTCTATGGCTTCAGCTGCTCAGTGTTTGGTGTATTGAATTACGTCAAAGTATAATCTGCTTAATTCTTTGCGTCTCAGTGAATCACTTCTGAATCCTTTAAATTCAACCGTAAATAGATAAAAATGCCTTTATAATATACTTTGAACTTTTCTTTTTAAACAGTAGATAGCAGCATATCACAAGGAGACACAGAATTTTCATTTATTATATGTTATTAAAATCCACTTTTTTTTCAAGTAATTTTCTCTATTTTTTTAATGATATAAAAAATTTTATTTGGAAAAAAAAAATTAGGCATAATTTTGCTGGCTGTACTCCAAATTATCTGTTCTATATTTTTTTTAATCTTTCAGACAAAAACCATACACAGAATCATTGAATAAACCTGGGTGTTACATTAGCGGGAACACTGCGCCTTTAGCGATCTCATGCTGTTATGAATCAGAACATCTGTGCTTAGGAGAGAGCATCCGTTGTTTACATTTTCTGTTTCTGTTGCTTTGGGGGAGGGGAGGAATTCGAACAAAGCAGTATTGAGGGGTGAAGTCTGTTTTATGTTATGAAAGTCTTAATATTGGCATCTCAAATTTTTTGGGACTAGTTTTAAGGCAGGAATTTTATTAATAGCTTGACTCATCTTTATTTAGACCCACGCGAATTTTTTGCTGTCGCTTTTTAGTCTCATTCCCGTTTATTTTCAATAATTGTGTATATATTTTTCGTGTATGTATATATCATAGGCTTATTTTTCTTTATTGTTAATATTAATCGTAGTTAATTTTTTTACTATTAATTTTCCATAAATGGCGCGGAGAGGTCTAACTCTTTCCAAAAATTTGTAAATATTTTTGTATATAGGACTTGTGTATATAGATATTTATCTCATTTATCTGTATATATTCAAGGAATATTGTGTATATCCAGGAAACTATGTATACAGCCATAATACAGAGTTTTTTCATTCTTATACAAACGCTTCTACTCATTTTCGTGCTTCACTGTAATGCTCACTTAGTCGCACTTTTAAAAGCTCTGGCGGTGCAGTGTTCCACCTCATGGAACACCTACAGAATTAAAACGGTAAGTGCATCTTTTACAAAATTTTACCTGTATACTCCTTTAGGACTAAATAGACTGCATACAACTTTTTTTGTTGAAATTCCGACGTTAATGTATAGTGAGCCGCAAAGAGTTAATGGGAGTATGCCTTTGTGGTCGACTTTAAGCTAAACTGTCTCGTATACATGTTACACATGGGAAAAACCATGAAAACGTCCTTGCAGCCAGCTCGTTTGCCTGAAATTGAGACCAGGTCAGAACTACCAGTGTTCAGCAACTTTACTACTTGGCCACTGGTAGACCAATACTTGGAGGGTCTTAATCAATATTTATAAAATTATAAGGTATTTCTTAGCAATACTACACCACGAAAAGACCACTACACCACAGTTAAAAAGACCACTACACCACGAAGGCCTTCTCAGCATGCCTTCGTGGTGTAGTGGTCAGCACGCTCAATGTGCATTCCACAGGTCCATGGTTCGAGTTCCGGCGAGGGCACTGCTCACTTTTCAGGTCTCCTGCTTCAAAATAACCTAATGTCTCTACAAAGTAACCAGTTTCATATTATTTCCTAAGGAAATGATAAAAAATGCAAAAGCATTTCCCAAACACTTTAATCTTTGAATCATGTTTTACAATCATTTATTTAAAACTGATTAGCCAGCAAACGTCTGATTACTGCAGTTTAAAAAAAAAGCTTTTCTTTTAGATTATAATGATGATAGAGCAAATCTTGCAATTATAATTTTTTTACAAGCTGCTATAATATGGCTTAATTTTAATATAAAGATTTACAATATATACCAAAATATTGCAGAAATATACTACATATAACACGTGAATGTATAATTTTGTCAAGCTAAGATAGCAAAATAATAAACAGCAAGTGAATTGATAGATCTAATTGCATATATAAGTTTCAAAAAGTCAAAGAAGGTCAACAATAATTTAAATAATGGATCGTCCGAGAGTTTAAATCTGTTATTTTTGAAAGTAAATTGTACATTTTTTCCAAAAAGGTTATGAAAACCTAAGGAACTGATGTACAAGAAAAACTACACCCATGCCTTTAATATAAGTTGTTCTTCTTTTTATTGGCATTTCTGTCATTAAAGTTACAATGAAATAATCAGCAAAGAAGACTGAAATTACTTTAAAGAGTGACAGTTTCACTTTTCCATATGTATACTGCTTTAATTTTATAAATAAATTCAAAGTAAAACTCCATTTCTTGATTTATAATTATCTCAACTTTAGTGTAGAAATACAAGAACAATGTAAGATCAGCACTTAAAGAAAATGAGTTCTATAATTTTAAATCTTGGGTATGTTATATAATGTCACTGAACATTTATTAATTATCCCAAGAAAAGATACTTTATAAGTGAAATATTTGGATTTGGCACTATAAAATAATTTACTGTAAAAATTAATATATGCATCTACTCTGAAAATGAGAGCATTAAATATAACATAAATCAGAACTTATAATAAAATTTTCCATACTTTCCAATTCTATATATAATTATAAAATGTCAGCAACACATTGTTGATTTTGTGAATTTGCGGAAAATATTTCTTTGGCTATTTTTATGGCTCAGAGTTACAACTTACTATTCTGCTTATAACAATACAAAGATGTACTTTTAAAGAAACAGGAAATTTTATTAGAAATAAAAAACTAAAATCTGCACTACTGATACACTTTTACAGCTGGCAGGATAATGAATAAAGCAGCTTAAATCCATGCTTATTAAAATATGTGTACGGTACATGAATGCATGGAATGGCTATTGCCCTATACGTAGTCAAAGTCATGGCAGTTGAACTGAAGGTTGAAACCATGGATGCATATAATTAGAAAGTACCAAATTTTCTATTAAAAATAACTTGGTTTCTTTCTCCTATTTAATTCTGCATCAAAAAGAACAGCTAATTTTTTTTTTTTTTTTTTTTTTTCAACTAAAAATCATTTCATGCTGCTACGGGTAAAACCTGGTTCACACGAATCTCAAGAGACAAAATCAAGAGTTCATGTCAAAAATATTCGTGTTTACTGGGGGGGGGAGCTGGCTCCAGACTATTTGCCGCCTTGTGCAAAATTGTGGTTCTTCTCCCTTGTTTAGCAAGTACAACAATGCTTTCCAATTAGTTGAATTTCTTCAGTTCCCAGCAGGATTTAGCCACCGGTGGTACTTTCAGTTAGGTTTTCATTCACTTTCCTTTTGATTGTGTTACAGTCAGGAACCACAGAAAATATGTACTTACATTCTTTCTCAAGTGAAAAATTTCTGTATACTGCACTGTTGCAGGTGGGAATGAAAATGCCTGGTAACTTATCAGCCAACTGTACTCATGGCTTCTGCAAAACCAGCAATCAATTTGGAGATTGCAGCAAAATATTCTAAAGTGTCCAAAATGTGTAACACTTACTGGAGGGTGAGCAGAATGATACTGTTTTCCTCACCTTCTTCTGATAACTTTTCCTGCACTTCAGACACACAGCTTTCGCTGCAGTACACGTGGCAACATAGTAATGTGCACTAACAAATTCCTGAAAAATAACATCAGGATTCAGAACACCTCTTGTAAAATATTCGATTCGTCAGTTGAAGTGATATCGTTATTACAATCTAAGTGATCAATTAGTGTCTTTATGACTCCAGGCTATGAAAAAACATTTCTGTATGTACTGTGATGAGACTTATTTCCAGAACGGATTTGCAGCTTTTTTTGAACCAAACACACTCCAAGTTAGCCTTTTCATCTCCTTTTCAGCAGCATTAATCGCAGCCCTCACAAGTTCCACTCAATAAGACCTCTTCATGATGCCCTAATCCAAAGATTGAAAACAATATACTGCATTTGGGGGGAGGGGGTAAAATGAACCTTTACATTGGTAAAGTTGGAAAACTTTCAAAGTTCATGTTAAATGAAAAAACTCTAATGATGCAATGGACTAGAAAACAGTTCATAATTCATACTAACCAAATTTCATGTTAACTTACAAATTTTGAACCAAACACACTCCAAGTTAGCCTTTTCATCTCCTTTTCAGCAGCATTAATCGCAGCCCTCACAAGTTCCACTCAATAAGACCTCTTCATGATGCCCTAATCCAAAGATTGAAAACAATATACTGCATTTGGGGGGAGGGGGTAAAATGAACCTTTACATTGGTAAAGTTGGAAAACTTTCAAAGTTCATGTTAAATGAAAAAACTCTAATGATGCAATGGACTAGAAAACAGTTCATAATTCATACTAACCAAATTTCATGTTAACTTACAAATCTTCCTATAAAATTATGTATATTAGTGCCAGCACCAAAATTTTGTTCATGTTAACTAACTGTTTGCCTTAAACAAGTTACTTATACTTACCTAATAAATTAAGAGTAAGTGGTGTGTAATTCTTCTTTGAAAAGATTTTAGCCAATGCATCTGAAAAGTTGAATATCTGTTATCTACTTTGTACACTAGTAAAAAAAAAATTTTTTTTTTTGTAATTTATATGAATAAACTACAACAAAAACAGCTTTCCTGAAGAACACACAAATAATTAATAAATATATGTTAAATTTAAGAAATTCCAAACAATTTGTAGAAAAAAATAATAACAAAAGAGAAAATTAGAAAATCCAAAACTTAAATTTAACTGTTATACTTTTCAGTCATAAATGCATATAACTAAAAAGCAAATTTTAAAATTGGCACTACCACTTTCAATCTTTTTTTTTTTTTTTTTTTTTTAAAGAGAGAGAGAGATCAATATATATTTTCTAAATCATTCTCTCAAAAGTGGAAGCAATAAAATACGAAACAACTGATAAATAAAATTAATCAGTGTAATATTAGCATCAATTCCTGTCATTTACTAGCCGTTACTTTAAAATTTAGTTATCTGGCAAGTTCTTTTTGTAATACTGCTCTAAGCATATTTATATCACTTTCTACAACACAGCACTTGATACTTAATTTCCAGTTGAATATGAATTTAAAAAATGTATCGAGTATAAATCAAACCTTCATAACTAAGATTCAGATTTAACTGAATTTTGAAGTAAATTGGTAAATTATGGTTAAGTGAGAAAGGAGAGGGAAGTGTTAAATGGCTAAATGAGGAGGTGATGGGGAAGGGATTCTGAAAACTTTAGACTACAGTCTAATACTCAAGAGAAACTCTTATATAAATAATACTGTTGGCAGCTAATAAAATCTCTATATTGAAACAAAATTAAAACAAAGAAATTTCAATTTTGAAATTTATTTCTGCATTTCTTTCCTGAATGTAAAATGTTATAAATAGGAGAATGTCAATATTTTAAAAAGTACATTGCAGTTAAAAGGAAGGGGGGAAAGTTAAGAAAAAAGCACAGATAATCAGAAAGTACTGTAATAATAGTAACACCTCTTCAAGGTGTTAAAGAAAGAAACATGCATAACAAATGTGATGCAAACATGATTTACATTCTACCAGAATGAACCACTGCCTCTCTTTACATAAGTGTACGAGATACAAAAATGTTTCATACTGTTTGGGATGCAGATAAACAGTTTGTACGTACTAATAAATTTTATTTCCTTTTAAGCAATTATAAACACTCTCTCAGTATCAAGTGGCGGTAATATTCACTGTTTCATATTTAGGTAAGCTCATTTAAAGAAAAAGTTCAAAAGAAGAAAAAGCATCTACCAAATTTCATTAGTTAATCAGTTTTATACCAAATGGCACAACCTATTTTACAGACTATTTTGTTTGTAAAAGGAATCTTTATGCTTATCATTTCTTTCCATGCAATTTTTGCATTGAATTTGCAAAGAGCTTTTAAAATGCTGTCTTCGAATCTTTGTTATCAATTTAGTGTCAAACAGAATTTTTTTTTTTTTTTTCACATTTACATTACAAAGAGTTGAAACAAGAAGTAAATGAAATAAATTATACAGTTAAAAGTCGTTAATCCGGACTCGTCGGGACTTTGGCGATTCCGGATTATTGATTTTTCTGGATTATAGATCATCAGTTTAAATCTGGTAAGATGGCATGCAGAAATTATAACATTAAAAATACAAAACCGCAATTTATGAAATAAAGAACAATTATGATTTAAAGGGTATCAAAATTTACATAAAAAAGCTTAATATTTATTTGTTTACTTTACTTTCTTCGCTATCGGAAGCGAATTATAATGACGAGGAATTTGATTTAAATCATATCAAAGACGGAGTACATCGAGATGAAATACTACATTTAGTAAGGAATTATAAGCCAAATAAAATTAAACCTCTGCCCTGAAGATAAGGATAGTGCTGACAGATCAACTTCCAATTCATTGTGTGCCACGGCGTCCCCCCCCCCAGCCGCCGCAGCGTGAAATTGATAAACAGATTTCGGATTTCGAAACATACTTTCACTTTGTAGATCCTTTACATATTAGTAAATATATATCGGAAATTCTATTTGACATAATCGAAAGTTCAAGCTTACTTTTATAAAATTGCTCTAACGCAATCTGCAACATCAACTGAATTGGATAATTTTAGCTTAGCTTATACCGTCTGTTATACATTAAACGCGCATGCGTAAACGTATTATGCGCATACGCACACGCATATTCGCAGCCGTAAAGGTCTTACGCGCATGCGTAAACGCCTCTGCGCAGAAAGTTTGTAGCTTTGAGGTCCGGATTATAGATCATTCCGGATTATGGGTGTCTGAATTAATGACTTTTGACTGTATACATAAAAAAAAAAAAAAAAAAAAAAAGAGCAGATGGTAATATAGCACATACCTTTTTTGACATTCACTTTTAACAGAGGATTCATCACAAATTCGGCAAATTTGACATCTTGTTTTAATAAAACCTAGATTTATTCAACAAATTTTTAATACGTCTATAATTTTCAAATTTGAATAAATAAACAAAGAATCATCACCATAAATTCTCAGTTACTAATGTATTAAGTTTACACAAAAACATCCAGAAACATAACTTAAACTAGATTACAAACATAAAAATATATATTTACATTTAAATAATATATTAAATAATTTAAAAATCTGCTTAATCTGCACTTTCCTCTTTTTGAGATAAAAATGACTCTGAAATTTGCATATCATCCTAAATTTAAAATACCAAATTATCATTGTTACATTCACCTTCAGATCTTTTATATCTTTTTCCACAGCATCCAGTTTTTTTTCTTTCATAGCAGCAGAATACAAAGCAGTGGCATAACGACCTTCAACTCCAAAAACAGGAACTGGTGGCTGTAAATCAAAGATACTTTCATGTTTAGCAATATGAGCTAACTGACACATAGAAAAATGTGATTTTTTTAAGAAACATAATTTTTCACTTAACTTACCTTGAAATCCATGTATTTACATTATTAAAATTATGTAAATCCTAGCACTTAATTGCAAAAGCAATTTAGCAACAAAATAACAGAACTCTTCCTCACTTATCTAAAGATTATGCTAAAGGTTTAATTAAAATGAAATGATCATGCATAAAAATGTATTTGATTGAAATATACAAACAAACAATCATAATAACCTGCAAAATGACTCTCCTTATTAATTTCATTTTAGATTTACACACGCCATATATTTATATTTGAAAAGCTAGTATGCAACTTATAAACTATAAAGAAAAAGGATTTCTAATAACTGCTAATGATAGAGAAATATTAACGAAAGCCAGTAAGTAATCATGAAGAATTTTGATTCTAAGTATCCTGCAGAATTTTTTACGTAATTAAAATGATTGAAAGACTTTACTTAAATCAACTGCAGAAATTTACCTTACTGAGAATTTAATTACAATTTCATCAATTTAATTGTAAAATTTAACTACCTTAATCATAGCCGCCTGTCTTAGAGGAGTAGTACTCAGCTGACGAACCTAAATTGAATGTTGAAAAAATATAGAAAATTTATTTAAACATAGCATAAAGAAACTGCATCAACATACATTATTTTTTATGCTAAACTAAAAGTCAAGTCAAACTAAACTGGAACTAAAAGTTAAGTCACATTTTCCAAGATAAATAAATAAATTACATTTCATGTACAAATTAAGTTGCCCAGAAAATGAAGTAACACCCCATTTTCATAAGAATTATAAAAGAAAAATGGTACTTTCTGATTATCCCACCAAAAAAATCATGTTCAGAAAATATTTGCAAACTTGCTGATGACTTTGGAGAGAAATATTTGGGTATTTTTATATCTTTTTCAATTGCTAGTGCAGCTTACTTTTTTAACATTCTTCTTTTTCCACAGAAGACAAGAAGACTTTTTGGTTTTTTGTGCGGTTATTCTTCCTATGTGCACAGTGATACGTTTTTGCTAAAAAAAATCTAAATTGCACAAACTTGGCATTGTGCATAACTTCAAAAGCCTAAAATGAGAAGGGGGAAAAAATATGCATGATGCCTTTTATCAAGCCACATTACATCCTACTTGTGCAGAAAGCTGACCAAAATTTTGCTGAAGGCAATTAAAACTGCAATATAGTTTAACCATGCCAGCCAGAACCAGAGCAAAAATACACATGTGCCATTCAGAGCGATTTATTAACGGAATAGAGTTGATGGCACATAAATCATGTCATAGGGGTTTTTTTCCTTAATTATTTTCAATGTATTCAAAGAGCACGGATTTAAGGAAGAGGAAAATTTACTTTTAACTCTTTGAAGGGCGGTGGTTACCTACAGTAAACACTTTTTCAACTGAACGTCTTACTCACTTGTGCAAGTGGTTTTTCAAGACTGACTGTTTCTGAGGTTCCCTTGTAGCTCACTAGATGGCAATCAAGAAACATAAGCCAGTAGTTGATGCAGCAATTCGTCTTCAAGAAAATAAGGATCAGCCATCAAAGACAACATCCCGATGACATGCACTCTGCAGCACCAAGAAAAAGCCTGTAAAAACAGTGTGGGAATGCAGCACATGCAAAGTTGCACTCTGCTTGAAAAAGAAAAACTGCTTCCATAAGAACTATAGAGACTGATTTGTAGAGATGTGTTCTGTGGGCGATGGTCACAGACACTAACCACCAGAAGTGGTCATTTATTTTTCATGCATATTGAACAAAATATGTGTAATTGTCGCAAATAATTTCATTGAAACACCTGATATAGTAAATAAAACAAGAGTTTTGCTGAAAAAGTTAATTGCCTTTTCCTGCCCCTCAAAGAGCTAAGCAATTTACAATAACATACTGATCATCACTTGCAATTAATTGTTTGAATACATTGTGTTTAATTTTTGTTAAAAATATGACAGTTCCCAAAGATTAATTTTGCAATATATTCATGATTTTATGATAAAGTGTGATAAATAACTATTATTGCATAAAATTTTTATCACAATTATTTAATTAATAGGTACTCTTCTGTTATCGGGACCGGATTCAGAAATGTTTGTATGTACACGTGTGTGCTCCTGGATGCTCATATAAAGTATGTACTTACGTATGTATGTGTATATGTGTATGTACATATATATGAGAGTCTATGTGCACATACATTTCTGAATTTGGTCCAATAACAGAAGAGTACCAATTATTATATTTTATTGCCATTATTTTCATTACAATGAATTATAATATAATTATTATTATAGTTGATAATAATAATAAATTGTTATAATATTTACTATAATAATTCTTTGAACTAAAATATATGTACATTAAAATACATTGAAATAAAAAAATATTCTTGACAATTAATTACAATAATTATACAGTACATGGTTATTACTTTTTTAATTATTTATAATTATTATTATATTTCTTCTTGATTGTTTTCAAAATGTATTTTAGATAAAAAGAATGAGAATGATTTTTATATAAACATAATAACATAAAAGAGATCTTTCTTTTTTAACTACAGAAACCACTAAATTACAGATTTCCACTAAAAAATATAAGGCTTAGTTTTTTTCCCTTAGTAGAAAGTGCAGAATCGCAAACTGCTTGCCGCATTTTTAAGAATTGCACATACATGGTATCCATGTACACGTCGACCTATTTTCACTTAAAAAAACGTCCCAGAATTGCACAAAAATGGCATTGTGCACAATCTTGATTTTATCCATGTACACTGCTAAAGTCCTAGCTAGTAACCTTTATCGCCTTACCAAAATGTCGCCAAACTACCTGTTACCATATTCCAAAGATTAGCCCATTTACTTGCCTAATGGAAGAGATACATTCATGAAGGACTTTTCAACAGGAACTGGCTCATCATTATATTAAACATACAGGAAACCATAAAAACATAGACTGGAACCAGATCTGACATATATTACTGCATTTCATTGGCTTTACCCATTTGGTCAACAGTAGACCATGTGAAACAATGTCTTCTGATGTTGAGCTAATGCATCATGACGTACAATTTTCATATATTGTATACCATTACGTACAATTTTCTGGGATAACAGATGATTCCTTAGGTAGACAGCTGTTTATTAATAACAATCTGGGACAAAAATTATCAGTTTCTCAAGGCTTTTAGAGGTCCTGCATATGGTGTCTGATGAACTCTATATACTAATACACAGTTACAAAAACTATATTCAAAATGATGCCTAAAAGAACAAACAAAACAGGAAATAACATTTCAAAATTCAACAAGAGAGTTATAACAAAAATATTTTTGAATACATACCTACAAATCAGTATGTGCACAAGTATTAATTAAAATTATTTAAATCATTTAACTGTTTTTGTATGCACAGTATGTTAATAAAGCCCTATAAGACATAGAATTGGACTAAAGGAAAGAGTTCTTACAATGCAACAGTTACTATCAAAGAAAGTGAATTTTTATCTCAAATATTCCTAATTTATAATTCTTAAGTGCTTAAATTTAATTTTTTAAAACACTTTAAAATGGCCATACTATCAAAGAAAGTGAATTTTTATAAATGCTTAAATTTAATTTTTTAAACACTTTAAAATAGCCATATCTTCTAATTTCTTACACATTTAATTTCCACAACATTCCATTCAGCAATAATTTTCAGAATTATTTACAATAAAATGTAGACCCTCATCAAATCTTATTTCAATAAGCATGGTACTAAGAGAAAAATGGTAACCCTATCATTATGATTGAGTCATTTGCTGGCTATAGATACTTTAATCTCAAATTTTATGAAACTCTTCCTTCATCACCTCAGCAAAGCCAACTAATGCAATACAAGTAGAATCTATAGAAAATATGAAGTACAAAAAGTGAATACTGCAGCACTAATCACTTAATATTTCATTTTTTCACTGAAACTTCATTTACAGATCTTTGAGATAATAAGTTTTTGGGAAAAGTACAGAATCATGCACTGCTTGGCACGTTTTTAAGAATTGCACATACTCGGTATCCCTGTACACATCGGCCTATTTTCACTTTAAAAAAAATCCCAGAATTGCACAAAAGTGGCACTGCGCACTCCCTTGACTTTATCCATGTACACATTGCCTTATTTTCACCTAAAAATTTAAAGAAAATTGACAAAAATCTGATTTTTCTTACTCTTGTAAAAAGCGTCAAACAAATAAGTGGGCGATTCTGCACTTTACCCAAGTTTTCTAATAATCTACTCATGTCAACTTTAACTCTCCAGTTCAAAACATAAGATTGCTTGCCCATGATCTAAAAGATCACCACTGTTTTGGGGAGTTTTTCTTTGTTGCAGACTATATGTATTTTCAATTTTTACTTTTATTATTCAAATAAAAAGTCTGATAAATTTTCGATGCAAAATGAATTAGATGTACTTTCATCAATTCATGTATTCGCACAGAAGTGATGCTATTTCAAGATTATTTGTCATGGGCTAGAATAGTACAGTTAGTTATTAGAACCTTGTATTCATCCTCATAACCCTGTTAACTTCCCCCTCTTCCAGTTAAATTTACAAACACAAACATTACTGTGCATTTAAATTGTTAGGCCACTAAAATTGTTTACGAATAATAATAATTTATTCATTATGCAGACCAAATTATATTAAACTTTAATAGGCATCTATTTATAGAATTAACTTTCTACAGCATTATATTTGATTTGGTCAATAAAACGAATTTACATCGATTAAATGCAAACTCAACTGTTAATTTATTCAATACAACCGAATTCACTTACAAATATCAACATGTTTTTGCTAGGATTCATGATTCTTCCCTTTGCCGTACACACAGACAGCAGACAGACAAGGTCGAAGTACACATACAGTTAGCAGTTAATTTCATAAGTAAGCTGAATTTGACATTTCCAAAGTAAAATTTTGAAATTCTTGCAACCACATTACAGTTTCAAACAAATACAAACAAATTACGCATTTCAAAATGCCACGTGGAAGAAAGAGCATTTCTAAAAAATTGCGTAAATAAATTCACATAAGAATAATTTTAGCAGTAAAAAAATTGATATTTTCTACACGATAGGATAAAATGATTAAAAAGAATCAAAGAAGTGAAAATTTAGTCAAAGAAAAGTAGAATCAATGAGGTTTGTTCTAACCCCCTTAATTTAGCCAAATCAAGCAATACCTAAAAACATAACTTCTAATCAAGAACACCTTATATTAGGAAGTAAGGGGATTTTGCTCCCAATATTCATCAAAACAAACGAAAATGTTAAAAATAAGCGTTAATAAGTAATCTAATTAGTCCTAAAATTGTGTCTGAAAAAACGGTTTCTTTATTATTATTATTATTTTCTTTTTTATGTACCAGTAGAGTTCAATACGCGATTTGCAGTGAAAGGGGGGAAAGGGTGAAGGGAAAAAAAGAATACAAAAGGGGGGGAAGGTCTCCTGCCAATGAATTTTATCTTTTAGGGCGCCCTTTTTTTTTTATCTTTTCTCCTTTTTTACTTTTCTCTCTCTCTCTCTTTCCTTTTTTTTTTTTTTTTTTTTATTTATTTTTTTTTTTTATTTTTTTTATTATTATTTTTTTTTTATTATTTTGAGTAAGAATAGAAAGAGTCTATCTCATTCACAGTATGAAAGAAAGGGTGAAAGTAAATGCACTCGAGTAAAATTCTGTGAGTATCTTTATTTTATGATAATTCATAAGTGTTATTTATGTTGATAATTTCCATGGAGAAACTGAGATTTTCTACTTTAGCCGAACAGAGATATTGGAAATTTCTTGCTTTCATCAGATTATTTTTTAATTAATAAATTTATTTCATTTCATGAGATTATGAATTTGTGTCCTTCTTTTTGGCTGAAGGTTATCTGAGAAGAGCATTTATGTTCTTTGAAATGTTTTTTTTTTTATTATTATTCTCATAATTAACTAATGGTTATTAAAATTTTTTGACTATCAGGTATAAAAGTTAGTCTTATTTAGTTAACAAAACTGCTTTTAACTACCCGCCTTTTCTTCATTAAAATTATAATTTTTTTTCAAAGTTATTTAAACACTATTTAAATTTGATATGGTATATAACCATCGCACGTGCTAGAAGGTTTATAAACTGATGACCCAGAAGAAATATTGCTTTTCATTTCTTCATTGTATACCCTGATGATCCGCCCATTTATTTTTTGTTACTATACACTGCAATTATAGAGGAATAGCCTTGAATTTCAAGACTGTTAACTATTACGCAATCTTAAATAATATAATATTTAAATTTCGTGTCTACACTATCGCCACCTGCCGTATTTAGTTATAAATTGACGTGGTAAACAACGATTACTTGGCTCAAGTTGAGATATGAGTCGTATTTTAAAGGATGTCAGCATATTTTCGTGATCTTTACATCGAATTTTTATTGACTACTTAATATGACATTGCAAAGAGGTGTTTTGATTAATATTGTTTATTTGTCACTTATTATTCTACGGAAATTACTTGCGAACTGAACAGTTCACTTTCCTAAAAAGCATCGTCGCAGTACGTATAATGTTGTCCCACCCCTTACTGCAGATTTTAGGAATAAGTTTATTTTGTTTTTCTTAAATTATTGATGTTTGCATTAAAAGTAATAGTTTCGCTGAAACGTGTAATTGTTGTACGTTGCGCTAATGAGTATCATTTTTACGAAACTGTTTCATAAATTTGATGTAATGCGCTATCGACGCATTGTTCATTTCCTGGTAAACAGATCTTCATGACGAGGTCGTTTACGTACATGACGTGATTGTTATTTAGGATGCATAAAGTTGTTTATCATTTTCGTCCACATTCTGAGTACTTTTTCCATTTAATAGCATTTCGTATAAATTAAACTATCAGTTTCTAGCGAAATACTGTCATATTGTGTGTTAATGTGATGTTAGTTCCCTTCATGAAATAAGTTGTAATTCTGAAGATGTCAATCTTTCGTGCTAATTTTTGTTTATATGGATTATAATTTACAATGGAAATTATAAAATGTGCATTTGTAAGCTATAGGCATAAATTCTGTGTATTTTAACAAGTGCGTTTTACCCTTTATATTTTTAAGTATTTGAAAACCGAATTTTTTACGATAAATTTTTGTCTAAGAAGTGAATTATGTTTGAGAGAAAATATTATTTATGAGTGCGATAATGTTGCCTTTATTGAATAGGAGTAATCAGTGTGATTGTTACTATTTGTCTCTAGACTTTTGTTACTGTTAAATTAAGTATGTTTAATTATAAATTCCTTGTTATTACTTTAATCTCTTTGGTAACCTTGAAGTTTCTCCTTTATCTGTTTCCATCTAACTGAGAGAACATAATACATTTGATAAAACCAGTGAAGGAATTTTATCAATAAATTATTAGCCATATTTTTCCTGCATGTAAATATTATATATCATAATAGGTGTTATGTATTTTTTAATCTTTTAAAATATATGCTTTAATTTTAGCTCTTGAGCTTAATCTACCTCTTGATTATTGTAAACATATTAATGGTAATATTATTTCAGTTTTGGAATAGCTTTGAAACAGAAAATGGTTATTATAAATTTTGCGATACATTATATTAATGTCAAAATCTGAGTGGAACTATATTGGAAAATATTTGTGCGATTTAAGATGATTATATAGCATTTTTCTAAATTTTGATAAGCACTAAATTTATGTAAGAATAGTTTAGTTTTTCTAACCAGTATATATCATGTAAGTATTTGAATTAAAATAGTGGAATAATTTATCGGTTATGTTAATTTGTGCATTATGCAACAGATAATCTGTGCACATACCTGTTTTCAAGGTCATTCAAATTCTTTTCTAAGTATGTAAGCTAACTACATTTTTAAATATGTATGGAATTTTACTATATGTGAGTATTAGCTCATTAATAGGAACAGATAAAATAGCAAATCGAGTATCTCGGTTATATGGTTTATCTAAGGATCATTATATGAATTCAGAAGATTATGTGTATATGTATATATATATATTCTTATACGAGAGACTTAGAAAGACTACTTATAGGCCTTTTTCTTAAATTTTAATTGTAAATATGCATTTATTGTGAATTTGTTTAAAGTAGAGAGTTTTATAAAAACAGTTTCGGCCTTGGGAATAAATTTTAAATCCTTTTTTTTTTTTTTTTTTTTTTTTTTTTTTTGTTCAATCTGAACTTTCATAAAATAAAAATTTCAATTAGTAAAATGTTCATAATATTTTAATATATTAAATACAAAAATTTCAATACCATTCAATATAGACATTTTATTTTTTATTGCCTATTGTGTTACATTATTTCAACCAAATTTTCGGTAGATATAAAAGAGAAATTAAAAGTAAAAAATAACTTATGTTAATGATTAGTAGTTCTATAACAGGTGACTGCACATGCTATTAACTTTGTTGCTGAGTTGAAAGTGCATGGTGATTGCAAAACTGAGATCTGTAGCTAACTCATCTTACAATGTTATCTGCAAATTTTACACATAAAGGTATGGGTTATTCTGTATTTAATTCTTCGGTAAAAGTATAGTTTAAGGTACCCCTTGGCGATTTTTGCCGGTACATGGATACTGATTTTGTGCAATTCTTTGACTCGTTATGGTTGATCTTTAGATTATGGTAACTTGGCGAAAATTTGGCGACCAACTCTGCTACAGCAACCCTCTATTTTTTTTTTCGCTGCCAAAGACATGTTTCTTTTCATTTACTTAACACTTTTTCCAACAATCTACTAGCCGAATTACACTTATGCTAAAAATTTTATGTAACAAAACTGCTTAATCATGAGAAATATTAACTGCAAAATTGAGAAAAAGTGGGCAATCGCAAACTCCTTGCGCGTTTTTTCAGAATAGCACATACACATAAACCATTTACACGTCGACTTATTTTTACTTAAAAAAACATCCCAGAATTGCACAAAAATGACATTGCGCACACTCCTCACTATACCCGTGTACACTGCTTTTTTCTCATAAATTAGAAAAATTTTCTTAATCTTTAAACTCGGTAAAAAGCACATGTATGAAATTACCTGATCGCGAAAAAGTATATACCCTTTCCAAGGATGACCATTTCCACGTATAAAATAAATAAAATATCCAAAAGCTTTTACCTCTAAATTATCTATTATATTATAAACGTCACCAACGAATTTATACGCAAACATTAAAAATAGTTACAAATACTTAGTGTCAAATATTTAAATTATTTCCATACACGTTTACTTCAACTGAAACGTATACCAAATTCCTACCAACATAAAATTCACAAAATAACTATCATTTAATTAAAATGTAACTAAACCATGTACACGTCGACTTATTTTTTACTTAAAAAACATCCCAGAATTGCACAAAAATGGCATTGCGCACACTCTTCACTATATCCATGTACACTGCTTTTTTCTTGTAAATTAGAAAAATTTCACGAAAATGCATGAAAATACTCAACGTCTACTACTCAAACATATTCCAAAATACTACAAACATATAACTCACAAAATCATGATCATTAAATTAAAATATAATTAAATTAAAAAACACTACTTAAAATATAAATAAGCACATACATTAAATTAATAAAAATTACATTACAATCCTAATTACTTTAAACTAAATCATTGCTAATAACAATTTTCCAATAATACCATATTAATTTATTTACTCCTTACATTTAGAACAATGCATAAAAATAATATCCTCAAATGATTAAGAATACTAACTTGCCTAATCTTCAGAATCTTCATTACGTGGCACGCACACTTCCCTACAGAAAGAGTTCCAATCGGCTGCAGCACTACTGCTAATTTCTAAATCCGAAATCCAGTAGTCAACTGGCAGTCTATTTACCAAGTAATAAGAAATTAATAAAATTTCACCCATACTCAAACTATTTTCAGCAAACCACGTATCCTTCCTTACACTCCGTTTCACAAAATGTCCATTTTCACCAGATTTCTTGCACCGCCATTTAAACTTATCTGTAATATCCTTCCTTTTACACAATCTCAACTTATTATTATTATCAGATAAACGTATTAAAAATTTAGAATTCACTTTACATAGCGCCATGCAATCCGAAAATTAATCAACATTATTTCACACAACACGCAATGAAGCTTAATACAAAATAATTTTTCCAAATTTACCCCCTTTTCCGATTAAAGAACTGTAATTCGTCCATTACTGTCACATGACGTATCTCATGATCTCTTATTTCCCTCACACAAAATAATGCGTAATCGGAACTGAGTACTTCTCACATTATTCCCAAAGTCCTAGGTAGTAACATTTATCGCCTCCAAAATGTCGCCAAACTACCTGTTACCATGTTCCAAAGATCAGCCCTCGTTATTTTGGCTTGCGAAGCTGCTATTTTTGCGCCAAAAATCGACGCTACATAAAGCCAAAATAACAAGGGAAACAATTGCACAAATTCGGTATCCATGCACACATTGACTTATTTTCACTTAAAAAAAAAAACTCCGAATTGCACAGAAATGGGTTTATGCACTCCTTTGACTTTATCCATGTACACGTCGACCTATTTTCACTTTAAAAAAAATCCCCCCCCCCAAATAGCACAAAAATGGCATTGCACACTCTTTTAAATTTATCCATGTACACGTCAACCTTTTTTCACTTAAAAAAAAATCTCAGAATTGCACAAACTTGCATTGCGCACTCCCTTTACTTTGTCCATATATACATCAATATATTTTCACTGAAAAAGTCAAAGGAACACCAAATTCTACAATATAGGCAAATAAAAAATACATAATCTCAATAAAATACATTTTAAACCAAACAATAAAATAACATAAAAAAGGAAAAACATGTTATACATTTAAGCA
Organism: Stegodyphus dumicola; assembly: GCF_044657685.1. Lineage (NCBI taxonomy): Eukaryota > Metazoa > Arthropoda > Arachnida > Araneae > Eresidae > Stegodyphus > Stegodyphus dumicola. The sequence goes on along the minus strand of NC_140768.1, from coordinate 79,016,475 downwards.
CTACCAAAAGCAAATATTCACTTATCATGATTTTCGAGTTTGCTTCGTACACCCAGAGCTACATAAAAATCAAAATATCAATCATACTCAAAAGACTTTTTTTCAAACCAGGTACTCTTTCTGAAGGAACGCTTCACATAGTGACCATCTAAACCTTTCTTCGTATAAACCCATTCAAATCCATCTAAACAGTTTTTACGTTCTACTAGATGCATATCCTTCCTACATACAGGACACTTATCATGGCTACTAAGTAAACCTTCATTTCACACCAGTCAATTACAGCTCTTTTTCCCTTTTACTCCAAATCGTACAGAAACTTCAAATTAATCTTACTACATTCGGCCGTTCTATCGTCTAAAGAATCAAACCAACACACACGACAAAAAACACTTAAAACATCCCATGATTTAAATTTCCCAGAATCATGCACCCGATTACGTCACAATGGGGTTTCCATAACATTCAACTACTCAAGACGGTTATTCTACGCCACGAGAGTCGACAGCAAGTTGTGGGCCGCCAAATGTCGCTGCTAGTAAAAAACAGGTCTGCCCGACATCCTATATTCTCTGAGTACGGAAGTTGTCGAAAGCATGTGAAAAAGTGTTGCCACGTTGTCAATCAGGGTTATGCAGTTGATGTACTAAGTAGACAATGACTGTGTATGTGTTTTCGCTGTTGATTTTTTCATATTTAAACGAAGAATATGGTCGTAGATCTCTGAATCGGTGGCGAATTTATAGAAAATATGTTGATGCTTTTGCTCTGCCAAAAGATGTTTTCATTACGTATTTCGGATTGCTAAAATTTATAGTTATTTTAATTTGCGATGAACTGAGAGAGTATTTGAAGCCACATTCAGAAAACAAGAATGTAATTTCTACTGAAAGAAAGGTTATACTATTTCTGAAATTATAGATATAAATTGTAATTGTATGCTTTAAAAATGTAGAAGATAATAAGTTTATCAAGCACATAAACCTTCTTCATTTAATACAAATATAGACATCCAATAAGCTTCTACTTGATTTATGTACAGCAAGAATTACGTTTACTTTAAAATCTAACAGTTGAATACTTTACGAATAATACTGTGAACACAAAAAGGAATCTCGTTCATTATTACGCGAAATTCACACTACTGTTAAATAAAAATTTTAAAAAAATTATAAAACTATAAAATAGCTTTATAATATTTTTTCAGTAGCTGTACTACTTACTACTAGTGTGATACTTTTAAAAATAAATTTTAGCTCAGAGGGGCTATTAATTTCCTTTTGCCATTTTGTGGCATTTCACTTTTCAAATCATTGCCACCAAGTATTATCGCACTCTATTATATTTAAAGAAATTAAATAATGAGGAATCTGCAGAATGTATGAATGTTTCTCGCACTGTGATGAAACAACGGTACCTAGAGCCATGAAATTCTGAATAACGTAATCCTCCATCCTAATATAGGCATCTGGAGGCCCAAATTTGGAAATGAGAATTTGTTTTATTATGTATTTCATTTTTGTAAAGCATTTATGAGTTTTTAATTAAGAAACCCAACGATTTCAAAGCGAGCAATGGCAACATTGTACAGAAAAAAACATTTTCATCTCTAGCGTGGGAGACTATGTATCGGAAATTCTAAAGATATGCTTTTTTTTTAAATTATATGATATTGCTGTTAAATTGAATTTTATGGTTTAAGTGCAAAAAACATGATATTTAATAAATAAAGAAAACACGCAAAACGTTAAAAAAATTGCCCTTTGGAAACAATATAAAATCTGAAGGCTTTCAGATTTTTTATTTATTTATTATTATTTTGTGTGTGTAATTTTATTACACTTTTAAACTGGTTTCTAAGTGAGGAATTTCTAAGGGAAACTGGCTCGTGTACAAGTTGCACATGTGGAAAGCCACGAAAACGCCGGTCAGCTCGTTCCCGGGATTCAAACCTCGGACCAAACTACCTGCATTCTGCAACTCTACCGCTCCGCAGCTGGTGGGCTTGTTAGCAGAATTATACTGCGTTATTATTGTATTATGCTATAGAGTAACAATGCTATAAGACGAGGGTTTGTTCATGGAATAGTACTTTTGTAACCTATTATAGTATTAAAAAATCATTGTTTCTTTGCAAATTAAAAAAAAAAAAAAATACTGTTCATAGCATTCTCATTTTTATATTGTAAAAGAGATATTGATTATTATTAGTTTACTATTTATTAAAATGTGTCGAAATGCTGGTGTGACAAGGACTTCAACTGCAGGAGACCTATACTGATTTTTACTTTAGTACTTGCACTGTGAAAATATTACTATCTTTTAATTATTTTCACGGAATAAAATCTTTTGATAAGAAAGAATATTTAAACTGAGCAGTTCTTATATATATATAAAATTCAAATAACAGCAATGTAATATTAAAAAAAAAGGTATTAGTAATTGTGTGACAAAAATTGCAAAACGAATTAATCACACATACAGGGTAGATAGGTTTAATTTTGGTTATATATTTTATATTGAAAAATATTTTCTTTCGTGTTAATTATAGAATAAATTATTTAAAATAAAGCATTTTGATGCGTTTGCGATAGTTGAATGCAGCAGCAATCGGCCATACTGTAATAGCAAATGAATTTTATTTCTTTTCCTGAAAGAAATAATTTTCATAGAAAAAGAAAATAAAAAAAGGGAAGAAATATTAAGAAAGAAATATTTTCTTTCCAATTTCTTATTTAAAGAAATATTTTTCCAATAGTAACTGTAAAATAAATTGCGGGAAAACAGTTTTAATGTAAGCATGGAAAAAAAAAAAAAACTTAGTTTGCTATTAGATTGTAATCTAAATTAATCATATTATAAATTTAAATAATTAAAATTGTTTATTTCTAAAAGGGTGTGAGGTAAGCTTAATTCATTGACTTTAATCTATTTACTATTGCTTTCGTGGTATCCCATATCTCTTTATTTCTTAGCTCTAAATTCCTGCATTGAGTTTTCCCTTAAAAAATGGAATTTTCCTTCACATAACACAGCAGCATATTCTGCTGCGTGTTGGTCATAATACTGTTTTGTGCAATTTTTTCAAACTACAAATGCAGCATGCGAGTTAGTGAAATAATGGGAGAATATTCCTTGGACTTCAGCCAGCGCATGCTATAAATTTCGTCACTCCTCTGTACTGCGATTGGTCTAAAGCTCCTTGAAGCCTTGTCCCCTTTCAGTAAAGTTAAAAGGACCCACCCGCCCACCAACTGAGGACCACAGAATGGCTTTCTCCGATAAGTTGTGATGGCTGTCCATACCGATTTTTTTTAGTCAATATTGTTCGCTCAAGTTGTAGACAGATCCAGTGATCGTAGAATAGGCGTCCAGGCTACCATAAATGAAACAACTTGGCGATAAATCAAACAACAACTTCGCCATAATACAAGGGTTACCTTAAAGTCTACTCTACCCAATTCTTCAAAGCATGAAGAACATTTTCCTCTGGAGTAACCATATATATTTTGCATCTGTGAACCTTTAACTTTTAACTTCCAAATAATTTTCTGTAAGTATGTACGTGCATATATGTGCGTATATCGTGTGTGTGTATTCCAACCTAGTGATGTCCTTTCGAATAACTAAAGAAATGTAATCGTTATCAATTCTTTCTCGCAATTTTGTTTTTAAATTATTGATTTCATTTGACACTTCCGTAATTGAAATTTTGTTCCCCTTTAAAAATTTTCATAGCATTGCGAAATAATACAGCTTGGCTGTGGATGAACTGAAACCAAATTTGTGTTATGTCATTTTCAAAAAAGAGCTGCAATACTCTTGTACATTTATCTTGTGATTAAAAAGTATGATTTTAATGGTTCGTATATTTTTAAAATATTTTCTACAGCTGGTAAAAGAGCTAACCATCGTGTTCACAAAATTCCTTAAAACTTTCAAAACGCACTACATATATATATATAAAAATACGAATAAATTTTTGTAATAAAATCTCAACATCAACTGGAATACTTCCAGTTGATGTTGAGTCATATGCTGTTTGAATAATGAAGTCATATGCTGTTTGAATAGGATTGTGTAGAATGTTCACTGCACAACCTACTCCAATAATTTTTTGGTTCAAATGTTAAGTTTCGTAAAGGGATATTAATGCCTCTTCTATCTTTTCCACCAAAATTTGTATTACTGTTATTCGCATAATAAGCAATAATTTTATTGTTCAAATTGTTCTATATTAAAATGGTATTTATTGAATAAAAAATTATTTATGAAGTTTCAGCTGGTAATGAAACAAAATTTAATAATCTAATTTTAATTCCAGTTTCTGAATTTTAAAAAATCTAACAATTAGGGGAAATAATTTTAAATCTGTGTAGTTGGAAGCATCAGAATATATGGATATAAAAGTGAATTTATCTAATTCTTTCTGCATTTGTGAAAACTAATATGGTGAAAAACATTACAAATAATTGCTTTGGTTTGTGTCCTTAGGACGTGAAAATTTTTTGTTGTACAATGTTTTGATCATTTGTGATGTACAATCCATTGATCTGAAACTTTGTGGTTTATGGGTGGAAAGCAAATAGTCTTTCAGCTAATGTAATGCAAATAATCTTTCAGCAGCTGTTCCTCTGTGTTGCTAAAACTAGAATTGTGGGAAAACTGTGCCATTTTAGACGAGGAATCGGCATTATTCAAAAATCTTCTGTGCCTTTTTGTCGCTAGATGTTTAGTAATATCATTTTTTCTGCCATGCGAAACCGAAAATTAAATGTTGCATTTATCACACCGTACCATATAGTCTATTTTGGTTTTTTTAATAAGTGGAAATTCTCTGCTTAGCTCCTCATTACATTTGCATTCTCTTTTTTTACCCATCTTTTATTTTATGGGTAAATACTATAAATAATTTACTACAAAAACTAAAAATAAGTACCAAATTTTACCTTATTGACTGTTACGCTGTGTCTGTGTTACTATTGCTCTTCCTTTGTCAATCAAATAATGACTCGGACATCAAACTGAAAACAACAAACTGCACTGTCTAACCGCAGTCCACACTTATCTGTATTAAAAAAATTCAAAAGATTCACCCAGATGGTATAGTGGTTAGGGGAGCGTACTACGGTACCGAAGGGCCCGGGTTCGAATCCCGGAGAAGACATGAATGTTTGTAAATGTATAGTGTCGGTGCTGCATGGCAGCACTCTAAATCTGCGTTGAGCCTAAAGTCCTCATGTGAATTCGTGGAAGACCCCCAGATCCCCCCTTCCCCTGGGTGCTCTACCTCAAAATTGGGGTAGGAAAATACAACTAAAGTCCAACTTCTTTTCAGAGTAGGCTCTGGTTACCATTGCTCCATGCAATATGAATACCACAACAAGAAGACAAGACCAACACAGATTTGATTTATGTCGATACAGAAGGAGAAAAAATGGTTCACAGAAGTATGAACTCTTCACAAACGTTATTAAATGTTTCAAGGTAAGTTTAACTAGAAAGTACACTGGAACCTCAATCTGCCATTTTTTAGATATGGGTTAAAAATTATGCACACAAGAAAATAATCAAATGTGAAAAACCATATACAGTACAAAGTCCGAAATCCGGACTCTTCTTGACTTCGGCGATTCCCGATTTGAAATTTTTCCAGATATTAGATCATCTGTTTAAATCTAGGAAGATGGTATGTAGAAATTATAAAATTAAAAATATGAAATTGTGATTTATAAAATAATGAAGTATATATGATCTAAAGGGTATCAAAATTTACAAAAAAAAGCTTAATATTTATTTGTTTACCTTATTAAACATTTCTTTCAATGTAAGTTGTTTAAGTTGCTTCGTTTTTTGTCCTAATACTTTCTCTTTAATTCTGTAGACAGACATAATCTCTTGTTTAGTTACATTGTTGAAGTCCTGTAACTGTTGTTTTGAGAATTCCAACTAGTTTGTCGATCAAAATTTTCTCGTTTTCAGTAACTTCTCTGTCACTTTCTTCGCTATCGATAGCGGTATTTTCTGGTCTTAGAGCCATACCACAGATTTCGCCATTCATTAATTGACTGATGGTTGAGAAGTGTCATCACAATGGAAAACTTATATCATCTTCATTTAGTACATCTTCTCCATATTTCTTTACAAAATCCGTTAAATGGAAAATTTCTCCTTTGTTTTGCGATATCCGAAAACCTTTAAAATTGGTGGCTATCATCATCATCATCATATTTAGCTGTCCTTCACTATACTTATTTGGCTATGCATCATGAGCTTGGCAACTAACAACAAGTTGTTCCGTTAAATTTTATCTTGCTTCTATCGCACACTGAGACAATTAAGCCTGAATTGTATTAGGTTAGTTATTTATTATACTTCTGTCTATTTCTTGCACATTCTTAAGGCTTATCAGAGTTCTGAATAAATAAACTCCCACATATATTAAACCTTATTGAGGGCCAGCGCTAGATATAGTACTGCCTGATGCAGTCTCTGTGGGTCTTAAATTCTGCGACTCGTTGAAGCCATACAAGCCCTGGCACTGATTCCAGTGAATAATAAATCAATTATTCTTAATACAAATAGCCCTAAATGTAATCCTTGAATCTATGAGTATCATCAACAAAATCTATTTTTAGCATATGGAAAGAAATTTTGGTAAATTTTTCCTCGTCAACATTTTTTAGCTCTTCAAACTTAGATAACTACTTTAATTATCGAAAACAACCAAAACATTTTTAAAAAGTTTTTTGTGTCTTTGTGAAACTCTGCACTACTTGTTATTCATTTTTAGTTTATTTCTCTGTCCCAAATATGAATTAAAAACTAATCTTGAAACCCCAGAAAATTAACAGGATTAAACTGATAAAAATGAAAAGAAATAAACTTATAGTATTTTGCTGTAAAATAGCATTCAGAAATGCGATTGCCAAACTGAGAGGCAAATGTGAAACTTTATTGCACAACTGCGTTGTTAGATTCTTAGTCTGTGGCGAAGATAATAAGTAATATAAATTTTGTTTTGCATTTATTTATTTTTCAGAAATTACATGCAAGATGTGCTGTTTTGGGCACATGGCTACAAACTTCTAATGATAGTTTAGGGAATAATGAATTGGAAGAGGGATAAATAACATTCCTTGCATAAAATCTCATTTGAGTCTAAAAATAATGAATGATATGTGGAGGAAAAATGATCATGCCAGGGATGAAAATAAGGCTCTACTATATTGGGTATACTATTAATGTAAAATATGCTTCCTCATGCAAATATGGCTCTAAATTTCTTAATATAGTATTCTCAATTTAATTAGATTCTGGAGATTTTAGAATAGATTAAATTTGATTCATGTACTGGATTTTGTAAATCTCTCTACAAATCTAGTTTAAGAATAAATTCTTGTAATTTATCAAAGTGAAATGTCTAGCAGAAAATTGAAACTTTATTTATTTAAATCTTCTGAATTTATATTTAAAAAATTCATTGCCATGTTATTTGTTTATCAAATAGAAGACTATTTTATGATTTTATTTGGCTAAATTGCAAAACACAACTTATTTGCTTTCTTCAGATTTTAAAGTTAATATAGTATATTCTACAGAACCCATAGTTCTTAGGTAATAAAATGTGTAGTTGTTCAAAGATCTGTTGGAGCAAAATAAATTTCTGTACTGTTAATAACGTGATCCTAATATAATTCTGAAATTAAACTTGTGAATGATTCACTTGAACCATTCACAGTTCAATAAGTAAAATGGTTTTCTGCATTTTGTGTGAAAACTTTATACATATGTAAGATGTAATTGCTTTTGAGAAATTATTTCAGCGGAATTTCACTGTAGGTAATGTTGTTATGATTTGCTATAAACAATCTTTTTTAACTTGTGTTACATGCACTGTAAAAAAATAGTTATAAAAGCAGTATTTTCTTAATAAGATTTGTAGCATTGATAATTGTAATGTTGTTGAAATGTCACATGATTAACATTAATTCAGTGTTAATTCCATGATCTACTAATAAATTTTAATTTGGTTTTAGACAGTATTTTGAAATTGACCTCTGTGTATGTGTAATGTCTTAAGATTTATATAATATTTTAGTATCTGTTTGTATGTGTCCAGTATATATATTTTTGTAATTTCATAGAAATTAATTTCTGTAGGTGAAAAACGGTACCTGAAATGTAGAGTGCATTTTCATTGGATATTTCTGCTGTAGAAATTTCCAGAAAACAAAAAATGTCTGAGAAAAGAGAAGACAGGTATAGTGTTGGAAGTTCAGCTGGCTCTGGATTATCCAGTGATATAAAAAAAGCTGGGATACTGAGAAAATTAAAGGTATTCATTTATTCTTATTAACTGCAAATTCTATTTTTATTGTTGATGTATTTCCATAAATGATAAATTTGTCATGGTTCATTTATACATTTGATTTATTAGTTCAGTATGTCTTCAGTATTTCCTATACTAATGCATGTTCCTAAAAAGATTAGAGTATGCACACTGCATCCACACAGTTTTATGACTTAAGTTTTGCAAAAATCAAAAGTTAAAAAAACATTATTTCTTAGACTTTGAAATCCAATTCCTGTAAATCTATGTAATGCTTGGCACATTTATACGACTGTTTGAACATTCATACAACCTCTGTAGAACCCAAATTTTGAAGTGTTATTTAACCCTTCAAGAGTTAAAATTGTATATCGAAGCATGTCTTTCCTATTTATCGCACATAAAAGTTTCTGATAGATCCTCATCTGTCTGAATTTGAGTTGCATGTAGATTGGAAGGAGAGGAGTTGAGGCACAATATGAGATCGTTATTTTAAAATTTTAATCAAGAAAATACCACTTATTCTCAACATTTTGAGGAATTTTTAAATTTCTGGGCCATACCCATAATTCTTAGAGGATTAAATGTCTGATCACAGTTTCCTGAATCTGTTTAGTGTGATTAAAATAAATCTTGATAAATAGGAAAGTTGAGATTTGTCTCTTTCCCCCCCCCCCCCAGAAACTGTTTGATAAGAAAATTGGGTGATCAAGAATTATCATGCTGCAGAAACCATTTATTTTATTCGAGTTTCTTCAAGCTCGTTTCACTAAATTATTTTGAAGTGTTTAATTATGTCTTTAAAAATTTGGAATTCAGCATATGTTCTTCTGAATTATCCTTTATATGTCAACAAAAGTCACTGATATAATATTTACTCAAGATTTCTGAAAAATGAAGTTTTTCTGGCCTTGGTGAACTTTTTCCAGCTCAAGTAGGTGATTGACATTTTGTCTCAAGATCATAAGCAACGTTCCATATTTCATTCATATTCATTGTCGTAATTTATTTGAAAAGTAAGTATTGTTATCTGGCTTTTACATTAAATCATGACATGGAGAAATTTGATTTTCTTGATTGTATGCTGTCTATGTACAAGAAACAAACCGAAAACAAACTTTACCTTTTTTAAGTTATTCCTAGCTAATTTTCTGAGTAGTGATTTTATTGGATGTTAAACTTATGTTTCTTCTTCAAAGAAACAGGTGATGACTTCTCAGTAACAATCTTCAGATCTTTTTCAATGTTCTCATCCATGTGAAGGGCAGCTACTCATAGGCTCATTATCAGCATTTCATTATCCATCATGAAATCACACATAACAATGAAAAATGGTGGATTTTGTTAATACTTGATCCCATATGCTTTACACACTATTTCAAGCATCTTTATTGCAGTTTCTCATGCTTAACTGCAAATTTTTTTCACCTTTTGAATTCATAATAGATATTTGGTGTATCAAAACAATTAATTGCATAGAATATTTTATCTATAAGCTAATAATATTTTAAAAAAGGGGGAGAGCTCGCTTGAGACATTATAGAAATGCTGTCTATTATTATTGGGTAGTTTGCTAGAATTAATTAAAATAAATGTGTCCTAAAACTTTGTAAATCTGTTGTGTACTTTGAGGTAAATGTGCCTAATTTTAAGCTTATTTAATTAGCAGGTTTACTTATATAAAAAAAAAAAGAAACAGATATGAAATATGAAAATAATTTTTTTTGATAATTGGCAGATCACTTACCTATTCCTTTCAAAGAAATGAAACTTGATGCATTTCAAAACATTGCTGTCTATCTTTAAAATAAATTATTTTGGGCAAAAGCAGTGATTCAAGATAAAATAAGGGAAAGGATTCTTAGAGCCATTTATAAGTTTGGAGATAAATGACTGAAAAGTGGGACCAAGATATGTAAAAATAAATGTATGCTGATTCAGATTTGCACTAAAACAGATGAACTGTGAAAAGCTTCAGAAAATGTAATTCAGCTGAACTTATTTCTTTTATTTTCAAGAGAAAAGCTATAGTTGATTGACCAGTACTGATTAGTGTAAATTTTTGTACCTTTAAGATTTGGTTATAGTTCAGATTTGAATCTTTAAACATAAAAGTTTAATGCTGTGCACTGACAGTGGGATATATGAATTCTGAAAAAGTTAAGACATCTGAAGGTCTTCCAGAATTAAATCAATATTTTATTTATGGAGGAAATTTAAGATATGAAGAATTGGATCATTTTTAGCCAGATGGGAAGCAGGAATGGTAACTAGATTTGATATGTTTAATGGAAAGGTATCTTGTATAAGTTGTATAAAAGCTTGTGAAATAATAAAGAGAAATTATTAAAAGCAATAGCTCTTAAATTATTTGGTTAAAATTGAACAAACAAATGCTATGATAAGGAAGGGAAGTTTAATTTTTTATTTGGAAAGCTATCTATAATGTAGAAGATGTGATGATAAAGTAAGATTTAAAAGACCAAATGATAAAAAAGTGAAAGAATAAATTTATGTTTAGAAAGAGTGAGATCTTGACTTATGTTAAAGCCAGTTTAAACTGTTTATTTAGTCATTTGTGTAGCAAAACACCAGAGTTGTTTTCAGTTACTGAGAAGACATTGTACAAAAATATTTCCTATGAGATGGAGCAAATTTTATTATAAATTAGGTAAATCTGCTACTGAAATGTCAGAGGTGATTCAAACAGTATGTGATGATCAGTCGTTAACAAGTGCATGAGTGGTGCACTCTTTAGATATTGATTCTAAAGCATTGAAGATAAACCAAAGGTAAAAGGCATTTCAGCTTTAAAGAATGAGGAAAATGTGAAGAAAATTCATTTTTGGTAAAAGCTGATAGATGTGTAATAATTCAACTTTCAGCCATGATGAGGTAAGCAAAGAAAGCTGTAGGTCAATTTTAATAGAAAATCTGAAGGTGAGGAAAGTTTGTGCCTGATTTTGACTGAAGAGCAAAAAGAAGACGGAAAAGCTTACTATAAAGATTTGCTGACTACTACACAACAGGATAACAGTTTCTAAGAGTGTATTATAGTGCGAGATAAAACCTGATGTCTACAGTACAACCCAGAAACAAATAGACGAAGTGCACAGTGGAAAGAACTGTTTTTTCTTGCATAAATAAAAGCAAGGATGTCAAAACCAGAGACTAAGATGATGCTGATTTCATTTTTATTACAAAGGGCTTGTTCACGATGAATTTTTTCCTGAATATTAATTAATTACTCAATATTATTACAAGGAGTTGTAGTATTTTTGACTAAAAAATGGGATAAGGTGAGTTAGGAACTTTTTTATTCTGGGTAATGGCTTCTTTTACAGGATAATGCTAGGCCCCGTACAGCCGTATGTACAAAAATATCTAGACATTCAATTGCAGAGATAAATCACCCATTATATTCTTCTGGCATATCACAAGTTAAGTCCCTCCCCCCCTTTTTTTTTTGATTAAGATGGTTATGAAAAACAGAGATTTGAAAACATATTGGATTGGATATAAAATCAAATATTAAGTGTATTTTGTGAATGGTTAGTTCCAACACCTATAAACAATACTTCTATGACATGAAGAAAATGTTGGAAAAAGTGGATGAACTCCTTTGGCGATTATTTTGAAGGTGATAAATTGAGTACTTTATTGGCACACCTTGTAGTTAGGGGGGAAAACTTTTTTAAAATCATAATGCTCTGAATACATTTAATTATGAATTTTTTGAATAAATTTAAATATTTATCATTTATTTCCAACTATGTTTGTGGAAGGATAGATATCCTTCTCCAAGATATTCATTAGTCTTGCAGAAGAGTTTTATCTTTGTAACATTATTTAAATATATCATCTATATGAAATTTTATGGAGCTATTCATTTTTTTTCGTACTTTTCCACTATGTAGCAGGATCTTTTAATTGTAAACAGTTTCTAGTTATAAGAATAGTTTACATATTTATTTCATAGCTTTATTACAGTAGCATTTATTATTTCAAAGAATTTATTTCAGTCTCAATTATTGAAAAAGTACAAGCTGAAATTAACTGTGAAACTAGACAGAAAACATAAATTTACAAATATTTGCTAGTATGGTAGAAAACATTTTGGCCTTCGGGTCTGTGAAACACCCAGGTGGTGGTGTCACTGAATCGCGGTGTTTGTTTCACTTCTCTTTCATAGGTGGTGCAAAAAGCATGGCAGATGCATAATGTAAAAGCATCAGGTTTTCAATAAAATTGAAGGCTAGAATGTTAAGCTGAATTACTTGTAGGAACTTTGCGCCTTCATTATGCTTTGGGAAAAAGAGTTAATAAAGGATACTATTTTATTGGTATTTTGCTTCTGTTCTGCATTTGTCAAGTGATATCTTGCCTTTGTGATATCATACTATTACAAGTTCTTAATTATGTTTTTATAGTTAAAATTAGGAAATCTAGATAATTTGTTGCACATTTCCTTTGTAAAATCTTCTGTTGTACTAGTAACAAAAACATGTTAAGTCATTTCATTGCTTTTCTTCAAGATTTGGCCTCACCAGTGGTCATAAGACTGCTAATGGTTTGAACCTAGGCAAACAGGCTATCTGCATTATTGGCTTTCATAGTTTTCTCCTTTATATGAATATGAGACAGAAGCGTGAAGACATCTCTCTCCTTAGGCAGATAACTGTAGCATGCTTTGCCATACTTGAATAACCTAATCTGAGGCAGTGTGCTTTGCCATATTCTAATAATCTAACCAATCTAATATTCAAGATGTGTGATTTGTTACTTATATTTGCTTGCTTATCATGTGGTATCTCTTCAGAGATGAATGAATGATGAATTAATATTGCAGTCATATAAAGGAAGTCAAGCTCGAGCAATAAAAATAAAATCAGGAAGAATAAAATGAGTATTTTGGGTTATAAATGAAATACAGTACAAAGTGCGTAATTCGGACTCGTTGGGACTTCAGCAATTCTGGATTAGGGGTTTTTCAGGATTATAGATCATCAATTTAAATTTGGTAAGATGGCATGCAGGAATTATATAATTAAAAATATGAAACTGTAATTTATGAAATAAAGAGCAAGTATGATCTAAAGGGTAACAAAATTTACAAAAAAAAAAAAAAAAAAAAAAGGCTTAATATTTATTTGTTTACTTTATTAAACATGTCTTTCAATATAAGTTGTTTAAGTTGCTTCGTTTTTTATGCTAATTCTTTCTCTTTAATTCTATAAACAGACATAATTTCATGTTCAGTTACAAAGTTCCACTGTTCAAGTCCTGCAATTGCCATGTCGAGAATACCGACTAACTTGTCGATCGAAATTTTTTTTGTTTTCAATAACCTCTGTTACTTTCTTCGCTGTCGGAAGCTCGCATGTGTAAACGTTTTACTGGCTTTACGCGCATGCGTAAGTTTGTAGCTTTGAAGTCTGGATTATAAATCATTCCGGATAATGGACGTCCGGATTACAGACTTTGTACTGTATTTTTTCAAAAATAATTCTTTTACCAGACTATGTAGTCCTTTGTGTAAATTCAAAAAGGTTATTATTTGCATATACTTTGCAGATATTTTATTTCAATTAATAATGTTTGTTATGTGTGTATAATAACTCAACATCTGAAATAATTTTGATGATGCATTATATAGTCATCATATTTAAAATATGTGAAAGAACTGTACTGATTGTATTGTGGACAAATAATGAAATTTGGTATACAATTGTTGAGTCCTACTGTAATATTTTTTTAAATCAAAGATATATACAGCTTCTTACCCTTTTGAAAATTTTTAAACTTAACCACTTGCGCTACAATTAAACTTCACGGTTGCGGTGCCGTGCGCTACAATATAACAAGTGGTAAAGTGTCTCATTTACGCTGCTCCGCGTCTGCGAGTGCAATCCAGAGCTGTAACTCGAGAAATAAACTGTTTGAAATTAATCATTTCTTGACTTATTTAATAACTTCGGACAAATGGTAATATATTTTGCAGAGAAAACCTTTTTAATTAACAATGAACTTATTTATTTAGTATTCTAAACATTACAAAAAGAATAATATTCTGTGAGTTATCAAGCTCAAAGCAATATATAAAAACATAACTTTGCCACAAAAAATTACATTATAATGCCATAAAAAATCTACATTATTAAATTATTGTGTATTAACCGAGTTTGTGCACGTTCCTAAATATAAACAATCTTGTTGTTAGGCGATGTGTGCACCACGTTATTTTCATTTTTGTGATAAATGCCTATCGACGTGGTATTCACGTTGCTTGTGGTTTGAGACAAAAGCGTCTCGACATGTGTGGCACGTCTTTTTAGTGCAAATAGTTAATGTTTTAAGAGTATACTCATTATATTTTAATATATGTTCGGAAAGTACAGTGCTTGTGTTAAATTGTCAGATTTGGTAAAAAAAAATTTAAGTATTTTTTTCTTCAAAATATTACACTTTAAACCTCGCACACTTCTGCTACTGTTCACATAGTTATCAAAATATTTCATAAACTGCTGGTACCTTTTGCACAGTATCATTAGCATTGAAATTTGTACCTTCATTTTTGGAAAAATTAGAAGGAGGATACAAAATCATTTTTGTGTTTGCTTTTAGCTTGTGTTAATTTTAAGCAGTGCACTGGAGTATAATTAAGAAGCAGTGCCTAACCTTAAGTGTCTTATTTTCTAAACATTTTATGTAAATGTTTTTTGGCAATTAGAAAGTAGCACTTCTTGTTGACTGTAATATCCTGTAGCATAAACTGACAATGAGGTCTATCTTTTCATTTTAAAAATAATTGCAGTATTATGATAAACCCAACTGAACTCCCCCTTCTTTTTTTGGTTTGAGATATTTCATAGAATTTGCATGAATGGATGGATATTTAGGACCACAAAGAAAGCATTGTTTCTTTTCCTTTTATCTTATACTTCATCTATACGAGCACTTGTTTGTTCTTGGTTTTGGATAAAGGCAGTGCTCCAGGTATATTTTTTTTAGAGAATCAAGACAGGTGCCTATGTTTAAAAGGATTTCAGGTACTTTTCCGTTTTGCTGGCGCAGGCAATAAAGTCGCCAATAGTGGTACAACTGATGCCAAACTGAATATCCTCTCTGGTAACCTTTTACGTCTCATTTTCAAAACAAATCGTAGCCATTTCTTATCAGATTGATTGTTTCTTTCAATACTGGCATAAAATTACATAGAATTTTTATCAGATAGCTCAATTTTATGCCCTAAGGGCATTCACGGTAATTAAGTCAATTAGGATGCAATCACACTGCTCACCCGAAGGCGAAAATATAGAAAAGGCAAAGTCAAGGGTTAAATTCATCGATTCTAGTAAGGATGCACTAGCGAAGTTAAGCACTACGGTTTCACACGATTTCTGAGTAAGCTATTAATACGAATTGAAATAATTCTTGGATTTTAAACTTTTATTCCAAATTAAGATTGAGCTTGAAATTAATGTAGATAATTACTGAGAGAATTGGATTTTTGTAGCGTAGTTTACGTGAGATGAGATCACTTGGGGTCACGTGATATGAACCGGCGAATCAGGATGTTGAACCATGAAAGCATAGTAAATTCTAAAATTAATGTATTTTACAAATTTATTGGCTTTTTATAAAATTTTAAATGATATAATATTTTTGCCTTCAAAATAAAAAATTCGTAGAAGTAACGTTTTTTAAAATTTTTTATGTATATACTGTATTGTGTCGCCAATAATGTCTGCTTGGCGAGATTTGCGCTGGCGAAACAGAAAAGTACCGGTTTTCATATTCCATGATAAGTCCTAGATATTTTTTAATTATTTTTAAATGTGGTAGCTTAAAATTGTGTTATAAACATAATCTGTACTAT
Source organism: Stegodyphus dumicola (assembly GCF_044657685.1). Taxonomy (NCBI): domain Eukaryota; kingdom Metazoa; phylum Arthropoda; class Arachnida; order Araneae; family Eresidae; genus Stegodyphus; species Stegodyphus dumicola. The sequence goes on along the minus strand of NC_140768.1, from coordinate 79,000,264 downwards.
TTAAAAGATATCATCTCTGTTCTGAATCTTTAAAATTACTGCATAATAGATGATAAATGTAATGTCAGGTGTCACTGCACATCAAGAGTCTGATACATCCTTGCATGAAGTATTACAGTATTATGACACTGAAAGTGTGATCCTTGTGGCCTAAATCAGTGTAACCTGAACTTAGCTTTAAGAAAAATATTTCTTATGGATAAAAATGTTGGTGCATATAAAAATTAGATAGATTGTGATGTTAAAATGCTATAATAGAGAACTTGTTAAATTCTGTATTATGGTATTTTAATATCGTAGTAAATTTGTTAGTGCTTTATCATATGTGAGAGAATTTATATATGTAAATTCTAAAAGTTTTTATGAATGATTTTGACATTTTTATGAAGGTACATTTTAAAATCTGTGTGTGTCTGTTTGTTTGTGGCATTATCTGCTCCTGAACAGCAGGGTGTTGTGTTTCAGGAGATTTCAAAAATTCATGAGAAGCCATTTTGATCATTCTCATCTTCGTATGGTTAAATTAGCTGAGATATTAATTAAAAACTGTAAAAGCACAGAGTTGCAATAGTCTCGCACGCTGAAGATAAAAATCTGCTTTATTTCAAAAAGTGTTGCCACTGCTTGCTTTCAAATCACCGTTTGTTAATAAAGAATTTGTAAGTTTTACAAAATATGAAATAGAAATGGCAGTGCCAAACATTTAATATATTGTTACAAAATGTCCAGCAGTGGTAAGATAGCTAGCTTTCTTACAAAGTAGGTTTGTGTTTGTCAGAAAATGGCAAGGGAAGGCAGGACTGCCATATTTGGCGACAAAATTGGCGATATGCCATAGACGGATGAAGAACCTTCTGGAACGAATTCTTACTGGTTTAGCCCAGAATTTTCTTGAAAACAAGACAAAAGCGATATAAACCGTGCGTGAGGAACCTAGTCAAGTCGGTTAAGAATCAGTGAGCGAGTGTCTCCAAGTCTAGTGCCAAGTAGGTTGTCGAGTGCACCGAGAGAATCTCTTAGTGTGTCGCAAGTTAGTGCATTGTCGAGTTTTATCTTAGAGTGTATTGAACTCTGAGAGCGACCAAACCAAGTCGGAACTCTAGTGTATCATCGAGTGCATCACGAGTTGTAGCGTGGAGAGTCTCGAGAGTAGTGTATCATCGAGTAGAATTCTGGGAACGACTGTGCAGAATCGGGAGCTGTACTCTGATGCTTTGCCATGCTGAAGCTGTCTTCACCATTATAGCCCGATAGCTTGAAGGCTGTGTCACTGATTGTTTCAGCGTGTTTATAGTAGTTCTCCCATAACTGTAAACATGATTTTGGAGCTGTCCTAAGAATACTGGGTAATAAATTGTATTTCGATACTTCATCAAGTGTCATCGTTATTCACTCCAAATCCACGAACCTGTATGTGCATGAAGGGAAAAAAAAGTAATAATATTATTCTGGTTCCAAAAATTTGTGAGAAGCCATTTTGACTATTCTCATCTTTGTACGACTTTAATCAGATGAAATATAAATTAAAAACTCTGAAATCTTCAATTTTCACACTCACTTGAGTAGCAACAGTCTCATATATTGAAGATAAAAATGCTTCATTTCAAAAAGTGTGGTGCTACTGCTGGTTTTCAAATTGCAGAGTTTGTTAATAAAAAAATTTGTAAGTTTTATAAAATATGAAATAAAAATACCAATGCCAAACATTAAATATATTATTATTTTATAAGATCATGTTCTGACAATGAAGAAAGTATGCAATTGCATGTGACGTAATTGTATGTCGAAAATTTTTACCAGCATTTTGGTCAGCATTTTAAATAAATAGCTGCTGTTGGCAGCTTTTTTGTTTCAGGTTAGTATACTTAATGTTATTGCAACGCTAATTCCTTTATTGTTATGGAGAAATTGTTGTTATATTACATTAAATTTTAATCATGACGTCGTACAATTGACAATAAACAAATTTATTTATGAATTGGTTGTTGCTTGGAAAGCATGAACTGATTTCATTCGTATTGAAATGCTTTTTCAGATATTTTAACAGTATGATACAACTATGTATCTGCATATTTTATGTCAAATTATTTTTAATAATAATTTATGTTTTGTATTTTAGTTCTGTAATCTTTGATAAGCTTTCACATTTTACAGCATTAATATGTATGATTTTATCTATGCTCCATAAGATTAGATAATATAATGGACTTGCATATTTTTTAGTATTTAAAATTATGGTTTGTCATGTTTTTCTCTTTTAGACTATGAAGAAAAAGTATTTTGTTTTGCGTACCGAATCTGAAAGTGGACCAGCTCGGTTAGAGTACTATGACAGTGAAAAGAAATTTAAAGCTGGTGGCCCTCCAAAACGAAGTATTCATATCAAAACGTGTTTTAACATTAATCGAAAGGTTGATGCCAAGCATAAATTAGCAATAGCTTTATATACAAAAGATGACTGTTTCTCAGTTGTTGCTGATAGTGAAGCTTCTCTGGAAGACTGGCTAAATGCTATGTTAGAGTTACAACTTGATGGACCTTGTATGAATGGTGGAGTAAAGTTAAAGCCAAAATTTGGTATGTTTGTTTTATTCAACTTTTTTTTCCCCTTTTCACTATACTCCTTAGATTTCAAGAACTTAAATCTATTATGACTTGCAGTTAATATCAAATATTTTGATAATTTCATGGAAAAGTTTATTCTACTGCATGACATTTTAAATCTTTGGCTGATAAGATCTGATGGTTGTTGCTTGATATTGACTGATAAGATCTGATGGTTGTTGCCCAGGCTATATTAAAATTTTTTAGTCTTCAATCTTCTGAAAGCATTATGAAAGACTTTGGTTTTGGTTTGACAGTGATGCAAATGTAGCTGCAGTGAACTGACATAATGCAACACATAAGGCTACAAGCTGAAAATTTTTAATTACTGAAATAATCTTTAAGTCCATGATGATTTTTACATAATGTCAAATCTGTTGGCCTGTATAGCTTCAATGAAAAATTTTGTCATATCTTGTTTAAACGATATCTGTGTCTGTTGCAAACAACTGTAGGTTAGTTGATTGATTTGTATCTTTTCATTGAACAGTTGAAACATTTTAGAAAATGTTGCCAGGAAAAACTTAAACATTACTACATGACTAAAAGGAATGCTACTTATACGATAGTAGTCAAGTTAATACGTAAAGTTAATTTGACTTATTTTTCATTGTAAATCACATGCAGATACTTATTCTTTTTCTTTCATATTACTGTGCTTAATTTGATAAATTTAAGCATTGACAGGTGTTCTATGATTAACTGTCCAACCCTCATGCTAAGTTGCCAATCGTTTGCAACTAAATTTTTACAACCTAACGCATGAAAAACTATAGCTATTTTTAAAAATGACAGTGCATTGAAAATTGCATAAAACAGCAATGAATTACCGAAATTAGAAATGTAAAAACATCCATAATGAAATGCTGAAAATTGCATAAACTTCTATAAGGGAACATTGGAAATTACATAATAAAAAAAAATAAAAAAAATAATTAACCATTTAGCAGTTGCAAGATTAGATCTGTTTTAACGTTGAAAAAAGAGGAGACAGGCCCATATTTGTAAAAAAGATGTTATCGATGAAAAAATCGGAGAACTGCGCAAATTCGGAAAAAGCTGTTATTGCTAAAGAAAGAAAAGGGGGAAGTTGGAGAATTGCACTTATTTCAGGAGAGGACTTACCATGGTCACCTAAGAACAGTGAAGAAACATCCATAAATGAAACACTAAAAATTATATAAAAGAAACATACATAATGAAATACTGAAAATTGCATAAAACAGCAATGAATTAACTAAATTAAAAATGCAAGCCATAGGCAAAATGCTGTATTTCTGGGGGGAAAATACAACACATCCTTTTTTATTAGCAAACTCCTCAATGATGTAATGATTCATTACAAGGGGGGGATATCTACATGTTAGTTATGAAGATGACTCTTGAATCTCGAAATTGCAGCTGTACACACCCTGAAAATATATCCAAAACATGGCAGTTCTTACCAACTTGAGACTGGGGATGCAAATCAAAAAATAGTCTTTTTTTCTTTAAATATGCTATATTTTATTTTTACTTTTAACTTCTAAATGATCAGCATATAAAAAAAAAGGTTAAGAAATTGAATTATATTTTTATAAATAAAACTTTATTGACAAATGTTTAATTAAAAATGAAATTCTAAAGTTAATTTATTTACATGAAGTATGAATTATCATTTAAAGTTTAAAAGCATTGTTAGATCCAACTATCAGTAGTTTAAAATTTGCTTACCCATGTAACAAATCTTTATGCATTTTTTAACATTTTACTTGATAAAATAATTAGGTTTTGAAGAATAAAGTCTCATTCAATTATAGTAATAATAATTCCTTCCTCCCTACAGTATACCGTTTTTACGCGAATCTAATGTGCATCGTTTTTGGCCAAATGTAGTATTCAAAATTGGGGTGCGCATTAGATTCGATGGCGCATTAGATTCGAGTGCAAAGTTCGCCGATGACCGTGAATTAACCCCGGCAGGAAAAATTAATGCAACAATGTGCGATTGTTGCACTGAGTTTCTGCTGCCTGGAAAAGCATCGAAGCACCAAAGATTGTGAAATCTTTCAAGAAATGTTGCATGATGATGATGAGGAGGAGGAGGAGGAAAGAAGAAATTAATCTGCGGCTGACGAAAAGATCTGCGAGGATTCCAGTGATGAAAACAGTGAATAAAGTGAACGTTTACTATTAATCACTAATCGTAGAAACTGTTCGCTAGATAGAAATGTTACGATTTATTTCATGTTCATATTTTACGATAGATACCGTATATACGGTAGTGGTAATTAACAATGATTGTAACATATTGTTCACATAACAATTGCCCACTAATAGGTTAATTCTATGTTCTACTACTTTATGTATAAATCCATTGTTGTATAAAATATGGTATCTAAATTTAAATAAAATTATCATACCATTAATTGATAGTTTATATACAAATCCATTGTTGTATAAAATAAGATTCAATAAATTCCTCATATCATTGATGCGCATTACATTCGCCGACAAACAATATTTTTATTATTTAAAGTTTTAAAATGGGGATGCGCGTTAGATTCGCATAAATACGGTATTTTATAGCCTGACAGTTTGAATTTCTTACTTTTTTTTCAGTCATGAAATTTATTAAATTTAATAGAAATACAGTAGAAAGTCCGTAATCCAGACTCGTCGGGACTTCGACGATTCTGGATTAGGGGTTGTTCCGAATTATAGATTCAATTTAAATCTGGCAAGATGGCATGCAGAAATTATACAATTAAAAATATGGAACCATAATTTATGACATAAAGAACAATTATGATCTAAAGGGTATCAAAATTTACAAAAAATGCTTAATATGTATTTGTTTACTTTATTAAACATTTCTTTCAATGTAAGTTGTTTAAGTTGCTTCGTTTTTTGTGCTAATACTTTCTCTTTAATTCTATAAACAGACATAATTTCATGTTCAGTTACAAAGTTTCACTGTTCAAGTCCTGTAATTGCTGTGTCAAGAATACCGACTAACTGTCAATCGAAATTTTTTCATTTTCAATAACCTCTCTGTCACTTTCTTCACTATCGGGAGCAACGCATGCATATCAGAAGCGCGCATGCGTAAAGCATACAAAAAAAAAAGTTTGTGGTTTTGAGGTCTGGATTATAGATAATTCTGGATAATGGACGACCGGATTACAGACTTTGTACTGTATAAGTTTTTAACGCAATTTGTCACTTCAAAATTTTATCTTTTGTTTTAGTTCAGAATGTGTATGTTAGTCTTATTTCAAGGCATTGGAAAAAATTTTTCTTTTTGAAAGAGTTAAGAAAAAAATCATTGTTTTAAATAATTATTTCCAGTAAAATTGCAACTTAAAAATTAAAATATGTGTTTAATGAAGTTCTCAAACTTTGGTGAACCCAGAATATTTTAATTGAACATTTCCTATATTGAATATATTTTAATTCATGTTAAGTTTTAAAATTTAACCTAAGACTAGCCAAGATTAGCATTTCTAGAAAAGGGCACTTTTTAGTCATTAATTCAACTTTAAATCTTTTTACCATTTGTTAGGTTAGGAAAGCTCTTAACCGCCAAAGCTACAAGGAATGATTCTTTTCTCATGAAAATAATAACAAATATCAAATTAAGCATTTATAACAAATTTACATTGAAAATAAAAAAAAATGCTCTTACCTGTAAAAAAAAAAAACGAGTGTTGTGTTCGTGCAACGTCAGCGGAATAAGATTACAGATTTTTAGTGAGTACGATTGTACTCGCGCAATGTTTCCTTTGAGGGGAGCACTGGATTACTTTTTAGCTGTATAACATTTTATAAATCTATAAATCTCTTTACTTGTAATTAATTTAGTATTAAAGTATACATTATATTTCTTTTAAATATACAGATTATTTAATTTGAAAGATTCAAGCATGAAAAGCTTCACTACAATCATAATGTAAAGCTACATTACATACTTTGCATCGTAAACAGTCTGGCTATAGCACTCTTTACAACGAAGTCTTTTGTTATCATCAGACTTTACCATAAAATGTCTACCATCTCCATGCAGTGGTTTTTGAATGTTGAATTTACTAGGTCTTCCTGTTGCTGATCTATTTCTGGCTAATTCTATACTCTCAATAAGAGTTTGAAATCTAAAAGAGACTTTTTATTTCAAGTAGTAGAAAGTCATGATATTTTCTATGCATTTATCAAGGCTACATCAATGTAATTAGTAAATATTGGCCACCACCATTTTTTGCCACGAACTCTTATTCTGTAATTGGTTACTAAATTATCACATAAATCGACTCCACCCATTTTGGCATTGCACTGTTTAATAAGATGAGGCTGAGATATAAAAACCTTTTTCCTTTGCGTTTTTGAATAACAGGAAACATTTTTTATAGGCTGAGTGTTTCCAAATATTGAACCAACAGTTACAACCGAATTGTCGTTCCATCGGACAAAAATTATTTTGTTTTTCTCTTCATACTGGAAATCATAACCCCTATCTTTCTTACAGACACATTTCACAGTTTCTAGTGGGCACATTTGTATGCGGTTTTTCTTAATTATTCCTGTAGCACTGAAACCTTTATTTTTTAGATGACAGAGAAGCTGAAATGATGTAAAAATGTTATCAAAATAAATAGCATGATTGGCGGGAGTTTCAACAACACTGAGCAGATTTATCACCACACTTTCTCCAAGCCCAAATTCTTCATATTCTGGTAATTTTGGAGCTGTCGACTCACCTGAATAAATATCGAAATGAGACACTTATCCGTCAGATGACGCCAGAGTCCATGCTTTGTATCCAAATCTGTTAGGTTTTTCTTTTAAAAACGTCTTTGCTGAATGTTTGCCTCAATAAGAAATCATTTGCTCGTCAATACTCAGATCGCGGGAAAATATACCAAATTGTTCGAATGTCTTATTTAGTAAGTTTAGATACAGTCTCACCTTATATAATTTATCACTATTGTCAATTTGACTGTTGTAAGCTAAATGCAAATTGTGCTTCATATTCCTGTACTACAAATGTGACATTGATTCTCATACAATAGGAACAGAAATGTCCTTATCAAGAGACCAATACATTTCTGCTTGAGGTAAAGAATGATATCCTGTAAGCAATAATATTCCAATAAATCTTCTCATATAGGCTTCAGATGCAATAAATTCTGGGCTTCCCCCCCCCACTTTAGCGTATATATTTGTTTTTTCAACGAGAAGAGAGTAAATTTCTGAACCAAAAAGAAAATCAAAAATCTCATCCACTAGTTTTACCTTGTCTTTTGTCTTTTATAGTTTCTCTTCATTTTCTTCCTGAGACATAACTGATGGTTCCTTTTTTATTCATTTCAAGTTTTCAGCGTTCTGAAATTTAAACTTTTTCGTATGACTGCCACTGCTTTTAGAAGGCTGAAAATTACTTCTTACATGAATTTCAACTTACCCCAGCAGTATCATTTGGTAAAATATCATTATCATTATTTAAAACATTGTCACTCCCTTCTTCATCACTAGTTTCTATAATTTCTGGAGGAACAACAATATCAGTTTCATTCTGGTCATTATTAACATTATCATCTGTTTATTCATCAAAAAATCTTTGAAGGACTTCTTCTAATGTAAGATACCTAGGCATTTTTAAAGCAGTCAGAACATGAACCAGAACATCGAAAGGAATAAGTAAAAATACATCGTTCTAGGCATTTTTAAAGCAGCCAGAACATCAAAAGGAATGAGTAAGAAAGGAGATTACCTGTTTCTTGTTTCTTGCTAACGTCGCGTCAGCGCAACACCTGTTTTCCTTTCCTTCCCAACACAAATATAAATATCTGATTGATGTAATGTTCTGATAAACGGTGACCTTGTCTAAAAATAGATCACTCATAAAGACGACGATTCTTTCGTTAAATGTTTTCGGCAAAAATACCCTGTCAAAAATTTTGCTTAAAGTACGAGATTAATTATTAGAAATAAAATGATCATTAAAGGCAAATATTTTTTTACAGAAATAGTTTTCATAATATTCCCAACACAAAACCATCTGGTGGTATAAAATATCTTGGGTAGTTATATTTATATAGGCATTTATTTCGACCGTTGCGTCAACGCAACACCAGTGGCTAATGGGTTAAGGTACTAATATTGAAAACATTGTACAGGCATGAAATTTTGTTAATTCTTAATATTAAATGTATTAATTTATGAAATTTCAGAACATGTATGGCAAGTTACTGTGGGTGATAAATCATTAGCGTCTTCGAGGAATATGAAAGGACTGTATCGATTATGTCTGACTCCAAGCGCCTTGACTTTAATTAAAGTTGACCAGTCTGATCCTCCAGAAACTCTAGAATTTCCTGTAAGTTTTTCTCCTTATTTCATAAAGATTTAAGTTATGCTTTGAGAATATTGTGAGTGAATTCATTTGAAACTTGAAATATTGTTTAAAGTATTAGTGAAACTTATATGGAATATGACTTATGTTATTAAATGTTGAGAATTTATATTGCAAAATTTATTCTCTAATTAAGGATGAGAGCTAAGAATTTTTAAATATGACATATAACAACATTACACTTTGCAGATTATATACTGTTACTTCACATTAATATTCATAAATGATGATTTTAAAATATTTTATGGTACTGCTAAATGTCAGGTCTTGGCATGTGTTTGACTTTTTTCACAGATGCCAAGAAGCATTTCAGGTGCACAAATGGCAAAGTACCTATTTTATTAATGTAAAGTTTAGCAAAGCAATATAATTTTCCCAAAATGTCCTTTCTAATTATAAAACAAATATTTTTCACAAAAATTTAATTTCTTATTGCTTGCTGAATGACGACATACTGAGGACTGTCTACTTATGAAGCCATTAAATTAACCCCTTAACTGCCGCGGGCGTATATATACGCCTTGCTCAGCCGATGCGTTAACTGCCCCAGATGCGCAGCCGATGCGTTGACTTTGCGAATAATTTTAGGTGTAGCAGCGCAAAGCAAATGATAGCAGTTTGGAAGGACGTATATATACGCCTGGGGCAGTTAACGCATCGGCTGAGCAAGGCGTATATATACGCCCGCGGCAGTTAAGGGGTTAAAGATCTAATGCTGTAATATTATTATACATTATATATTGTTTATTGTATATAATATATTATAATATTTTATTGTCTTTAGTTACTGAATAGCATATTTATATGTAGCTAATGAGTATTAGAAGATGTGGGCATACAAATAATTACTTTGTCATTGAGCTTGGTCGTTCGTCTATAACTGGTGCTGGAGAACTTTGGTTGGAAACCGAAGATGTTGTTATTGCACAAAACATGCATGAAGTCACTTTAACGTATGTAGCTTTGAATTCATTGTCTATTTTACTTTTTAGAAAAGTATGAAATTTTAATGAATATTGCTGTTTTTATGCAATACTTAGTATTTCTGTTTGTAAATTTTTCCATTAAGTTTAATATAAAGTTCTGGCTACATTATAGTGTATACTTTTAAAAATGACTTAATATTATAGTATAAGTTGTTTATGGAGATATATTTTACCTACAAGCAGAAATGCTTGTGAAGCAGAAGTGTTATGATTTATATAAAAAATAATGAAATAGTACAAAGCAATGACTAGATGTTCATAAAACTGTATTAGGTTATCATGAATGTATTATATTTATGATTATAAGCTATAATATTGCATTGATTTAATGTAGATTTCATTTTAGTGCAATGAAATCGTGCAGAGAACATGAAGATCTGGGTCCATTAGGTAGACCTAGGAGTGCATCAAACAGTGAAAATTCTAGGCCAATTGCTACTAGGCGACCTATTGCTGTTGTTAGTCCTCAAACAATATCTTATGGAGGTATTAGGGACCGTTGCGACAGCATGCCTTCCAGGCCTCGAACTATTAGTGAAGGCCAAGAAATTAATAATAGGTAAGTTAATCACTTTGTTCTCAATTATCACTTGAGATGCAAATTATATCTGTGCTTTATTTACACATTAAAAATATGTTTATAATGTTTTTATTGCTTAGTAAAATATCAGAATATTTCAATGATGTTTTTACATTCAGCTAACTCTTTTTAAATACATGAATTAATGGAATTTTAAGTATATTATTTCAGTAATTAAAATAAGAAATTAAAAATCAACATTGACTGGCTCTTAAAGTTATATGTTTTGTAACTTGATCTGTTTGTTGAGCCAGCAGCTTCTTCAAGGTTTCCAAATAGCAGGGCCTGTTTTTAGAAAAGAAATTTATGTAACTTAACAATCGATTTAAAATCTTATTGCGTTTTTTAACTGCATTTTTTAAATAAAACTTTACTGTTATTTCCATTTGCTTTATTTAACTAGATATCTCTTCTTGACTTTTATAATATAGAAGTGTATTGATGCTGTTATAGATTTTTTTGGGATGAGAGGGAAGTGGCGACATCGGAAATAGATGAATGTCTGGCAAGCATGAAGCATCTGTAATGTAGCTTTAAATTGTAGCAATATATTATAATTATTTAGTGAGTGTTGTAGTGTGAACAAGTATGCATCTTGAATACTATTTTGGTGATTCTCAGTAGCAACAAATATTGTTAATAAAATGTTTGTCATTTGAGTAGTAGCTTTTACTAAGTGGTTATAAATAAATATCAGTGTCACTTACAAATAAAGGAGAGAAATTAAATCATTGTCCGAAGAATGTCAGAGTTGTCTAGGTAACCAGGGAAGTAAAACTCCTTCATTTCAAGAATGAATTTAGTTTTCCCCCAAATAAAAATGTATTGTTCCGCAGTTATCCATATTTCGCTCTAATCTTTCCTTTAGCATATCCCTTAAGACTTTATGGAACACTTATCATCTTCCTCTTTTACAACTATGACCGTACTCTTCTTCAATATTCCCACGATATATCTTAATGTTGAATAATTTTTATACCATAAAATAAATAGACTGCAATTGAATATGTCAGAAAAAACAATGAAACAAAAATTGTTAGTCCACACGGCCTTTGTCCCTGAAGGACTGTTGTTTTTGTTTCATGATTTTGCATTGAAAATTTCACTTTTCAAATCGTTGCCATTAAATACTATCGACCTGTATTATATTTGAAGAAATTAAATAATGAAGAATCTGCATAAATGTATGTATATTTCTCGCATTGTGATAAAACGACAGTACGTAGAGCCATCAAATTTTGAATGACGAACGAATATGGGCATGTGGAAGAAGAAATTTGGAATGTTTTTTTTATTATCGATTTCCTATTTTGTAAAACTTTAACGAATTTTTGTTAACAACTCAACGATTTAAAAGTGAGCAATGGCAGCGCTCGGGGGGGGGACTTTTTTATCTCCAGCGCCCGAAACTGTGTGTCGGAAAGTCTAAAGATATTTTAAAATTATTTTGGGCATTGCTGTTCAACTGAATTTTATGGTTTAAGTGCGAAGAACACAATATTTAATATATAAAGGTAACACACAAAGCATTAAAAAACACCCCTTTGGATGTAATTTTAAAATCTGAAAGGTTTCAGATTTTTTTCTTTTTTATATTATTTATTTCAAATATAATGATTCATATTTTTATACCAAAATATATTTAATGCACTTTAAACATCATGAAAATCGGCTTTTATGGAAAGGAAATGAGAAAACTGGTGAATTGATGAATTCATCGACTACTGAAGAAGTTGTCACCTAAGCTAAAATCTTTTTTGAAATTTTATTGTGCCATAATTAAATGCTAAACCTCTAAGCTTAAAGTGAATTAATGTATATCTCCATACATACAAAAGACTGAAATTAAAATTCGATCTGTAAGAAAAAGCTACTTTAATAAAATAGTACAACAAATGGGCTTCAGTATATAATAGAGCAACATATTTTACTTCTAAAAATTAATAATTATTAAATAACTTTGGTTTAAATTGTTAGTAAGCCTCATTATGTGATCTTTGACATAACGGCATAACCTTTTGAAGTCAGCATTACGTAGAGGTAAAGTCTTTAATCAAGAACAGCATCCAGTTTGTAATGGTTACTACTTTTTAAAATATCTGTTAGAAGAGAATGCTTTTTCTATAAATTTGCTATTTGTAAAGGGTAACAAATATATTAATGCCTTTTCAAATTGGTTTTTAAGTGACATAATGGTAGTGAAAGTTTTAGACTTCCATTGATAAAACTTTGTATACTAAACAAAGATTTGTGTTGTCATTTTCTTCATTAAATCCATATTTCAAATACTTGTAAGGATTATATTTTCATTTGAAAAGAACTGGCATTGGGAATTTTCTGAATATTGATTGGCCTGTCTGTGAACAGAGTAACGGATTCGTTAAGACCCTTAACTGATAGATCTGTAAATTCCATATTCTCACAGATGCCAAATTACTCATAGAATTTCAATTCTATATGGTTATCTACTTTTGATTAATTATTATCCATATTTATATAAGTAATTCTTTACATTTAACAATTCTAAAAGCACAAACTATTAATTTTCATACTCAAACTGCCACATTAGTAAAGAATGAGAGTTCTGTTAATTCAGATCTGAAAAATGATTAGCTGTGACATAGTAGAGAAAGTTTACATGCAGTGCACAAAGATTTGACCAGTATAACTGATATTGATGGGGCTAGATGCAAGTAATTATATTTTCTACTTTAGGTTGTAACAATCATAATAAAAATTTTCTCAACCACTTTTTTTTTTCTTCCAACAAATTTAAACTTCCTGAATATTTTGATTTTCAGTTAGCATTTATTGCAACACTAACTGTAAAACTGTGAAAAGAATATTATTTGTTTTCTGCTGTTATAATTTAGCCACATACCACAGATTGAGAGTTGCTATTTTAGAACAACTGGTCTTTATTTAAATTGAGCATCTAATAGAGTGGTTCTCAGATTTCATAGCATGGTACCATGGCTGACTGATAAGGATGCTGCAGATTATTCCAGTACTTTATAGAAATGATGCTTAGTCCACAGAATTTAAGAAACTCGCAATCAGTGTGTTGATTTTACAATACGAAAAAACATCTGGCAAGTGCTGTACAAATCACTGTTTTAATAGCAGCTTGTTGGCTAATCGGCTGATTTGAAAATTGTTTTCAAGGGAGTAATTTTGACAAATTTGCCTGGAACCAAGACTTTTTCAGAACCAAACCTCCATCCTAGTTTATTTCTTGAGAAGAAATCTTATTGAGATATTTATAATATTTCTCTTAAGGCATTGAATGCAGATACCATAAAAGATGATCATATCGCATAGAAAATGTCACAGCCATGTCCAATTTTGATTTTAAGATTTCCAAAACTGTGCAATGAAAAAGGACTTTTCCTTCATATTAATTATGGTTGATTTAATTAGTAATATGGTCACTCAAAACATATATTTATTTACATTTTACAGTGTTGCTGCCAAATTAAAGTATGTATTTTAATTGAATCAACATTAACAGCATGCTATAACTAGGCCTGTATTCTGACTTAGAACAATATGGAAAAATTGTTTCCAGTTTGCTACACCTAAAGTACTGCAAACTGGAAATGTTTGAGAATATCCCTCTGATTTAATAGTTTCATATCCATAGTTTTTTTAAACCAAGTGGATAAACTTCTTTTAATACACAATCCATTTATAACACATATTTCTCAAAATTTTTTATTTAGTTTTATTTACTTCAGCCTTCTCCTTCTTCTCCTATTTAATATACTTTAGTAAAAACTTTTCATTAAAATAAAATGTATAATTTTCCTAACAACCTCTAAATGAGAATTTTACTGCTTTTTTTTTTTTTTTTTTTTTTTTTGTTTCTATCTAGTACATATGAAACTGACTGTATAGCTGTGTTTTAACTTCTTGCATACTTTTAATTCCCATTATTGATATAAATATCAGAATTTTATTTTCATTGAAATAACAGAATGCATCCCAAGTTCAGGATGTTCAGTAATATACTTTTGTCAACTTAAATACCAAGTCATTCTAATTTTTATTGTTAAGTATGATTTTAAACAGCATTCAATTTTTGCTTTCTAGCCTGCTGAGTATAATCTTTAAAACAGTTAGGACTAAAAATTCTAAATGAATTTTTTATTGAACATTTAATTTCATTTGCGGATTACTTTCAGACTGACCTATGTTATACATAATACAGTATTTTTTTTAAACTTTTTGATTTTTCAATGTCGTCTAAATGCAATTAAATTTCTTAGTATGCATTTTTTCCTTGCATAGGAGTTATTATGCCCCCCAAGGCTATATGCTAGACTCCTTAAGGCCTCACAGTGGATTTTCACGTACAGTTTCCTATTCCCCTCCTTCTGTACAAAACCCTTTAAGGTAGAGTATATCAACCATTTTTTTTTTATTTATTTATTTATTTATTTCCAGTTTCTGAAAGTTGCCTGTATGTGAAAATATTTTTAGTTATTCTATGTCTAACAATATATGCTTATTTCATGTTTGTATTATCTGAGTAAAAAATATCAGTTGTCATAACATGTCGAGTTCATACCTGTTTATAAATGCTTATAAGTCCTACTTAATGAAATTATTTTTCATTTAAGTCTGAGATCTGTGTTTAATGAGAAACTAATATTTTCCCCTTTTAAACCACTGAAAGCAAAAATCATGATTGAAACATTGAACCATTAAAATTGCACATCATATGTTTAATTCTTTAAGAAATTTGTATGTTAATTTTTATTTATCCTTTCTCAAACTGGCTTCTAACTATTCCATCTAAAAAAACAAACTAATTAAAGGTAATGCTTTAATTAGTTTATTAAAATGTCATATTTTATAAACTAATTAGAGCTACTTATGTTTTTTCCATGAGTAGGAAGTAGTTGTGTTTTGTCAGAGACATGTTTTTCATCCTGTTTGTAAAAAAAAAAAAAAAATTCATTGACTTTAAGAAAAGGTATGTGGAATGTGTGAAATGCCTGTCTGTGAAATGTGTGAAATTATAGTTTCTCAAGAAACAGTTTTTAACTTAAAATGTCAGTAAAAGCAGAAAAACAGTGATTGGAATTTTCTAATATAGAAAATCAGGCAGTTACCTGTGTATTATTTATAAATAAGTGTAAGCTATTTCAGGCAAAGCTTTACATTGAGGACTGTACTATATTCCATATTATCTTCATTTCATTCTACTTTTAAAGGTCTTTTTGCAAGATAGTAATGTAGAATTTCTTATGCCATGTTATGCAGTCTTGAAAGTTGAGAATTATCATAAAATGCATTGAATTGGTTTTGTCTTTTCGCTAAAGAGGACATTATATATGTGAGCAGCTGCAGAAAAACTGAATGTTTATTGTGTGTAATGATACTTTGAACTGTCACTTTTTAATGATATCCATGTTATATGATTATAATGAATTTTATCATGGTAGTGGGGTAAGATAGATTTTCAATACTGAATTTTAAAGATTTTTTTTATACTATAATGAAATACATATATAATATGGATATACTTATATGTTTATGAACTAGTCAATTTTTCCACTGGGCAGTCAATCTGTTAAACAGAATTATATCATTGCACTAAAAACAGTATAGTTTAAACTTCATACATTAAAGAGACCAGAGGCATAAATAGGAATCTGTGTAGTAACAAAAATAACAAGCTGTTTCTAACAGATCATATAAGGAAAGATTATGTATCTTAATAATTGCTTTTCTTTGATAAATTATACAGTATTTCAACATCAGTACAACTTTTAAATATTAACAGCTAATGTCTTTTCATTTAGTCCTGTGTCTGCTACTTGCTCAACAGATAGTGCAGGAAGTTCACTTTCAATTGATGAATATGAAGTTTCTCAGCAGCCTGATTTTTCACATAGGTAAGTTAATAAGTATTTTCGAAGTAACATTTTTGGTGGCAGTTGTCTTTATATATGCTGAGCAGAAGTTTATAACTTCTTGGAAACTGAGTTATTAGAGTAGCTCTGAAATATTCACTGGTTTTCTTTATTCTTATTGAAATAAGATATTCTTATAGGAAGTTTTAAATTTTCTTATAGAAGTTATTCTTATTGAAAGTTGTATGTTATTCTTATTGAACCCAAGTATGTAAGAAATCTCTTGATTGTGATTATGTATTATTGAAATAAAAATAGCTTTTTTGTGTGTGTGTGTAACTTTTCGCATGAAAGTTTAGGTTAATAAAATTGTAATGCTTTGATATGTTAAAATCAAAAGTTCCAAACATTTAATTCATTCATTATTAGCTTAGCTAGTTTTAAGATGTCATTTACGAATTGCATGCAGGTATATTTCACTGTGGAGTTAACACATGTAGTGGGAGTTTTTTCGATGCTTTCACAGGAGTTTGGTCATTCAGTAAAATTGCAATAAATCTATAACTACTTTGTTTTTCTCAACAAAACATTTTAATTTTACATTTAAATGCATGCCGTATGATTATTTTTAAAAAAAGTTATTTTTAAAAGTTAGTAAATATAGAATAGTGAACTAAAAATAAATAGGCATTTTTAGGAATAGGAAATTAGGAATTTTTTACTGTTTATTTGAAAATATATCTTCACAGTATGGTATCTTGAAAGTATTTTCACCTGTGCAGTGGAATGCAACGGAACTTGCATATTAAACATCTTTCACTCTGTACTTTTTTGACTGGCATATTATGACATTGGCTCTGTGGATATTTTCAGCATTCCTTCTGTAATACATATTTGCTTGTATCCATGGATAGTCTGCCAGGGGGTCACATTTTGGTATCCTTTGCTTAGCTGCTTTGATATGGATAGTTCTAATAGTTCTAACCCAGTATAATGCAGTATTATTTAAAAATTTCTTATATTTAATTTTTGTGACTTTTAAAAGTTATATTCTACGTATTAATTGAAAAATGCACAATTCACCATATGCGTAGCCAAGCACTTTATCCTCATTCTTGTTTTATGCAAAATGCTATATAGTAGGGCGAATACTGATTGGGCCAATCTACTTGTTTTAGTTTATCAAAGCATTTGGCTGTATAATTTTTGTTTCATTGTACAGTCAATATTATGGCTTTGTGCTGAATGGATTGAAGAAACAGGACTCACTTCCTTCAATTATTGCCAAACTTGTATATCTTTTATTCTTTAATGAAGAATTGCTTCACCTCTTTATAGATTTTTTTAAACACTTGTAAACCTCTATTTTTTTTAATAATTCTGCAGATTCATGGACTCGGAAAAACTCGGAATAAATATGGTAAATGATGGATATCGGTTCATTTGTTCTTGAGCATATATGAAAATTTTATATATTTTGTGAAATTTTTCATTTTTTATTCTTTAACATGTAAGGAATATTTCACTAACCAGAAGATTTACTCTGTGGAAAACTTTTAAATATTTTTATTGAAACATCTTTGGCTTGAAAGGTGACTGTTAAAAAGGTATGCAGTTGAAAATTATGCTCATGATCAATATTTGGGGCAATTTTGGGTTTCATGATCAATATCTGGGTCTTTTCTGAAGCCTTATTTATATATGCATGCTTATGAGCCTGACTTTGAAGCTTAATGTAATAATTTAACAATTTTTGGCCCATAAAAGTCCTTAATTTTGGCCACTTTGTCTTTAACGACTGCCATTTTGAGTGTGAATTAACAATTTGAAGAAATATTTCTAGATGACGCGTTGATATATATATAATTACAAAAAATTGTTATATAATTACAAAACAATTTTTTTAAACAAAATATAAACATGCCTAATATTTTTGTGCATTAAGCTGCTGAAAAATTATCAGTAAAGACAAAGAAATTTAGAACTAATTTTTCACTAAAATCAAAAATTAAAGTTCATAATTTAATAAATTTCAAATAATCCTATAAATGCAACACAAAAATTTGAAAAATGTTGAAACCAAAACTTATAAACAAGCAATACCCCAATTCAAAAATTAATGAAATTTAACGAAAAAAGAACATAACAGAAGATTAATCCAATCAGTGTTAGTCCCTGTTGATGCTGCTACCAAAGAAAAACATCAAACTGAGTTTGGTAGTGCTTGTGTCGCAAAGCTCAATTTGACTAAGAAAAAGAACATGCTTTGTATCTGGTGGGATTGCCATGGTATTATTCACAAAGAATATCTGGAAAAGGTAAAATCCTTGATAGGAAGGTGTACCGCGAGATGTTAGTCAGTGTTGATGCTGCTACTGAGTTCTGCCGCAAAAAATGTAATGTTCCATCAAGATAATGCAAGACCACATCTGTCTACATTAACTGGTGAGATTCTGTATGGACTTAAACGGGATATTTTGCCAAACTCACCAGATAGCCCCAACATCGTTTTTCAAAAGTGTTTAAGAAGGACTTTGATGCAGTCGGACTTCTACCTGTTTTCACACCGGCAGCTACATCTTTCTGGTGCTATCTTCCATTCTGCACAGGACATCTGAAATGAGGTTGATGTGGTTTTGGGCTGCCAGCCACCAAGTTTCTGGGCCAAAGACTTTGAAAAACTACCAAAACATTGGCAGAAAATCATAGATTTGTGTAGTGATTACTACCTGCACTAAAGATACTGCTTTCAAAGTCCCCCCTAACTATATTGAGAACATTTTTGGCAGAAAACTTTCATTACAACCAGATAATTTCATATGAATTCTTGAGTGACCTGAAGTGTATTTTTCCTTTTAATACTAAATGGATAAAGAATTATAAATTTTTAATTGCTTTCTGTTGTCTTGTGGGAGAAAAAAGAACACAAAAGCATTCAGTTCTGAAGCTCTCATGTAATTCAAATTAGGAGTTGATACTTGTATACAAGTCCTTGCATGTATGCAGAGCATAGTACTGCATCTTTCAAAAGTCTCTGTGTAAACACTGACTGTAAACAGAATTGGAAATGAAGTGGTTTTCGATTTCAATGCCTAGCATGTCTTTTAGTTTCATAATTGAGTACAAATAAAAAATAGAATTTATAATGATAGTTATCAGTTGCATTCTTTGTTCTACAGACAGATGGGAATGTATTAGTTTTTAATGATAATTAATCGAATATATAGACTGGAATGTTTTCAAATGCCTTTTAAATTACAGCTGCTGAAGTTTTGCATCATACTATAAATATGTATCTCAAGTGTTTTAATTAATTTTAGAAAATGGTACCAGTTCAAAATATAGTAAATAGCAGAAATTGTTCCAAAGGCTGTATTTGTTAATCATCTGACCAGCACAAAGTTTTTGTTAAAAAAGCCCACAATTCCCAAAATAGCCATGAAAAAGAGGCCTTAGACCTTTAGCGTCTGGATATATATTTTATATATGTATTTTTTGTTCCTATAAATTTTGGAGATGAACCTTGTTTAATTTTTTGTAGTCTTATGATGCAATAAGTATCTGCTTAATATATTGCATTATGCAAATGTTATTCACTTCCTTTTTAATCATGTAATAATATAAATTAAGCAAATTGATAATTGATTGTGTAAATAAAAATCAACATTTTCTCTTTTGTAATATTTCTGGAACATTTTCATGGAAACGTTCTTGTTTTTACAGTCGTTATTGTCATAGTCATCCTACTGATGGCGCTCTTCACACTGAACCTCCAATTAAAGAGGAACAGCTTGATGATTATGTGCCCATGTCTGTAGGTTTGTATAATTCTGTGCTTTCTTTTCCCATTTTAGTTGCAAAATATACAAAATTTTACATTAGTTGTAGTTATAATTTTATCACTTAATTTCTATTTATAGTGAGAAGTATTAGATATAAACTTCCCTCTTCCATTTAACCTTTTGCATGCGAGTTAAAAAAAAAAATTACTCCATTTTCTATCCAGGTGAACAAAATATGTCATAAATAAAGTAGATTTAGCATTTGGGGGGGGGACAAAAGTTTTTAAGCCAAAGGCTGGGATACATATGTCCCAAATTGAGCGATTGACTTACCATAAGCATACCTATTATACTGAAAAACTTTATTATATGAAATAGATTTACATCGTATGGTGCAGGGTAAAGCATTCTTTGCATAACCCAACATTACGCATTGGGCAACTCATATTTGTTCTTTTCTCTGTGTTCATATCTGTACAATGAGCACAGCGGTATCTTGATTTTTCAACTATTGGAACATGATCCCCCACATTCAGGAGCTTCTCAGTAATTTTTTAACTTTTAGTGGGACATATATGTCCCATTAGCAGTCGAAGAGTTAAAGTGCACGCATAGTGTTATATGGAGCTAAAATGTTTTTAAATGTGTTGCAATTATTTTCTAAATACCATTTTCATATTGTTGTATAGTTATTGAATTGAAAAATAATATATTGAAGGGTAATATTATATTGGCTAAAATAAAATTGAAAATAAAATGATAATGAAAAGTTATATTGTGCTTCTTAAATTATAACTTATTTATTCCTTATTTTAAAATTATGATCAATTTTAAAAAAGTGCAATAATCAAAATCTGCTGAATATTAGTATAGCTATTATTAAATTTTTTCACATCTCGTGAAGTTACTATGCAGTAAATTTTATTGTAGCCATCAGTTTTTTTTAAACTTAAAATTGCTGCCTGACTTATATGCCAAGGTGAGTGTAATATAATATTTATCTGCATAAAATCTTTTGAATTAAATTACTTTTATATAAAATATCAGTCTGGATTTCGTATACTTTTTATAATGTTCTAATTTAAATTTGCTGATATTTGAATATTAATTATGTTAGCTAATTACATGGGTAAGAATTTACTCATCCTTGATAATATTTCCATTGCAGGAAACAATAACAATGATGGTTATTTGCCAATGGCTCCAATGTCTTCATCAGCACCTACTGTTCCTGCTGTGTTTTTACACTCCAATTCTGTGGAATCGTCACATTTAAGTTCCTTACCGCCAGTTTCTCAGAGTAGTGACTACATGGAAATGAAGTCTCCTACTGGTAATGAATCCTTTCATCATTTCAATATATGTAGTTATTTTATTTAGTTTCAGAGTTATTCTATTGTGAAGCATGATAAAGTGTTGGATCTAAATTTTGAAATATTGTTTTAAATATTTTTCACAGCAAGTTCAAAATTTCACATTTGAGTTTTTACAGTAATTTGTAAATGACTTAACAGATTATAAGGTCTTTCTCCCAGCTTCTTAGCATGCCTTCGTGGTGTAGTGGTCGGCACCCTCGACGCATATTTGAGAGGGTTGTGGTTCGAGTCCTGGCTAGGTCATTGCTCATTTTTCATCTCTCCTATTTAAAAAATAACCTAATGTCTCTACAGTGGCATTGGTGGCAATTGGTGGATTTCCTCCTAATCCCCAGTCACTTTTTAAAAGGGGGAGTATATAAGGTGTTTCTCCTGGCTTCTTAGCATGCCTTCATGGTATAGTGGTCAGCACACTCATTGCATATTCAAGAGGTCCATGGTTGGTGTCCTGCCGAGGGCATTGCTTATTTTTCATCTCTCCTGCTTCCAAATAACCTAATGAATCTACAAGATGGTTAAAAATTTGTGTAGCAGATTATGTAGATAAATATAACTCAATTAAATTTAGCAATAAGTTTAATGTTTTTCTTGTTTTAGCTTTTTAATCTTTCATGGGGGGGCATAAAGATTAAAATTTGGAAATGTTATTATTCCTTCTTGTGACTTATGATGATGCTTGAAAATTTGTCTTGTAAGTAATATGGTAACATTGTAACTTTTTTTTCACGCGTAAAGATTAAAATTTGGAAATGTTATTATTTCTTCTTGTGACTTATGATGATGCTTGAAAATTTGTCTTGTAAGTAATATGATAACATTGTAACTTTTTTTCACGTGTAAAGATTAAAATTTGGAAATGTTATTATTCCTTCTTGTGACTTATGATGATGCTTGAAAATTTGTCTTGTAAGTAATATGGTAACATTGTAACTTTTTTTCACATGGTGTCTGTGCTGATAATTTACAAAATAAATTCTTAGGGTATTTAAAAGAAATCAACTCTGGAATCCTGACTTTAGTAAATTGCTTTATTAAGCTCAGTTGGACTATTTTATTTTTATTTTTATTTATTTATTTATTTATTGGTTGCTAATAATAAATGTACAATCAACACCTAATTATTTGAGCCTGGTATATTTCGTTTGTTAAAAACAGAGCGATGGGAAAAATTTATCAACACAAAACATCAGTGTAAAACAAAACAAAATTGTCCATGAAAAATATGAAAAGTGAAATCCATGTGATTACAGCAATCTGTAAATGATGATGTAATTTTTAGGAACTGTTTCTGTCTACTATACTACATAATTTAACTGTGTGTAATCCAATAAACACTGTACAATAAAAATGGGGTAAAAATAAAAAAATGTTCTAACCAACTTATTTGATGAGAGTTTGAATTCAGTGATAGTGTTAAAGCTCTTTTAAATGTTGTTCTGTAAATGGTGCTTAATTTCTTCATTTTTAATAATGTTTATTCTACACTTTCTTTTGAATCATGATTTAATTTACGTAACTAAATTAAATTGTCAATGTTTTCTATTAATTATAATTTGGATTAATCCTTTTAGTTAAACTGCTTTAAAGGGGTGTTGAAACCCAAAATCTTCAAAAAAAAAAAAAAAAAAAAAAAAAAAAAAAAAAAAAAAAATGGTGATTTCGGATTTTTGCATTTTCAAATTCTCTACATTCTTATCTTTCTAAAAATACCATTCTTAAATCTCTATGAAAATTAGAACTGCAAAAAATCTAGTTTTAATTTGCCATCGAATGCTTTGATAAATGAGGATTTTTACATAAAAACACATTTTTCTCCAAACGTGATTTTTTTATACTTGATGTACCTTTTCTCAGCAACTACTGCTCACAGGTATCTAAAATTTTATGGCTTATTTATTAGGTTTCCTTATATTTACGGAAATGAGCTTTTTGGGATAAACGAAGAAAAAATTTTTTGTGTGTGTGAGAGAAAAGTGCTAAATTTTACTATGCCTTACAAAATATTCTGTAAATTACTCTAAAATTCAAAATGTTTCAAAAGCTCATTTCAGTATAATCAAATAGGTATACTTTAAATATACAAAATATTTCAAGCGTGTATCTGCAGCAGATTTTGAGAAAAGGGGCATCCGAAATGGCCAATTTAATCTTGTCGGTATGGGGTTTTCTGACACCTTTTAATTGTCCTTGGATTAACAATGATTTTGAGTTAACTGTGGATGATGTCCCCTGTGTTGACCCTGTTAATCAGGAATTTGCTCAAATTAATAAACAACATTTTTAACACTGTTTAGGCTGTAAAAGTTAGAAAATTTCAATTTCATTCCTACCAGTATAGGCTGCATATAAAAAAAAATTAATTATAAAATTAGTTTTATACAGTTGTAATAACCTACATTTAGAAGGAACTGATGCTTGTGCTGTTGTTATAACAAGGCACCTAGGTGTAATATTTACAAAAATCTCATTATTAATCTCAGATTTAAATATTGAAATGAATTTTTCATCCTTTTAAATCATAAGCTGTTGAAATCATAAAAATACCTAAAAACAAAAAGTTATATAATATAACTGAATAATAGTGCTTTTAGTAATCTTTAATAAAAAAACTGAATGTCGTGTAGGGAATTGCTCAAATGTGATATTGATTGATTATATGTTATACACGAGTAAGCAAAGAAATTATTTGATCTCATAGGAGTAGGATCGTCTATTCAAATAAAACATTAAAACGAAAAATGTGTATATAGTGATATTACTTAGCTGAAAGGAAAGCTATTCGGTATAGTATAGATGTATGCAGTTCAAAAGCATTAACCTGGAAATATAATTTATCTGATATGAATCAATTGTAGACATTTTGGGACAGGTGTTGACACATTCCATCTTGTTTGAAACATTATTAGAGTAATCGGATGACATTTTGGAGCAGGTGTTCACACATTCCATCTTGTTTCAAACATTATTAAAATTTGAGTAATTGGACAAGATGTGAGTGTGCCAATATCATAGGGAGGTAACTAACACCATAGTGGAAATGCTGTGATAAGAATGTAAAAAAAAAAAAAGTTTAAAATGTTGACGTATTTTATTACCATAATAGTTATATAGAAGTTTGTTAAGAATATTTTTTATCATAAGTTTTCCAAGTAGTTTTATTCTCACCAGAACTAACAAAAATATCTTCATGAGGCTGTAGTATTTCATCAGCATTCAGAACATTAACTCATTTTTCAAAATTACCTTTAGATGAAATTTATTCATTAATAAGCACTAAAATTTAATAGTAAATCATTTACTAGATTATCAATTATAGCACACGTAACTGTAACAGGTGCATACACAGTACTTGGTTGTAAACTCGTCGCTAAATTTACTTTTATTAAAGATCCTTCTGTCATTAACTTTCTGTCCAAAAGCAGATTTTAATATTATACTTTCGTGTGGTCTCTTATATTAAATCTTTATATTATTATTATATATTGGTACAACAGTACTCTTTATAATATTGATCTGTGTGGTAATATCAATGACAGCATTTAACAGTTTATCATATTATTCTGCTTGTACCATAATGAAAGATTCAAAATGACTATTAATTTTCTCAGACCTGTCCTTCAAACTCGTTAAAGCATGAGTTGATACATTTGTTTTACATAAATGATTTTCTGTTTTACTACATTGTATATCAATTTCCAAATTTTGCTTTTCAGAATTACATCAAGTTGTGTGATGAAGTTTACTGCATAATTCTACAATTTTTTGCTATATTCCTCTTGCAGAAGCATTTGTAACACCTACCCTATCCTTTTAATTTTTCTCTTTTCAAGCCTATGTCAATATCCAAACAATTTATCTTTTGTTTTAGAGATTAGTAACTCATAAAATAAACATGTTCTGGATACTGAGGCTCTGGTGAAAGGCTTTTTGTTAGTCATTTACATTTAGGCCGCTGCTGATAACAGTCTACATCTGTTCTTGATGGCTTGTTGGAGTTAAACTGAAATTTTTTTCTCTGTGTCATCTACATTAAATGCGTTTGCTGTATTTCTAAAGCTTGCAATTGTTTTTTGAGGAATTCTAGAAATTTATTTATATCAAAACATCTGCATATTAATTATGAGTGTATATTATTTCTGAATCTGCTGAAATTACTCTGAATGAAACAGAAATCTACATATTGTTGTTTGGGGATAAATATTTAAAAAGGAAAATCTTTAAACCTGGATTTCTATAGTGTCATATAATTTTTTATTTTAAAATGCTGCTTGGTTGGTAAAAAGTAGAAAATTTAAGAATTTTTCTTATGTGCGTGCGATAACATTGCATCTTCCAAATCTAGTATTCAGGAGAAAATTTAAGAGTTTTTGCATATGTGTGATAATATCGCATCTTCCAAATCTAGTATTCAAAATGTGTATTCCTGCATCGTAATTTCCTTCTTATGTTGAAAAATCTTCTATAACATTGTTAGCAGTTCCACTTATGTAGGATTTTAAGTAATTAAATTTTTCTACTTTTGAAAAGGTAAAATTGTCATGTATTGCAATTTTGAATGGGTTTCAAAAACTTGTCCTTTGACTTACATCACCATAAAATTTAGAAATTTGTAATTTAGAATGGCAAACATGATGAATTTCACTCTTGTATTCAGTTGACCTAATGTCTAATTCTAGACTGGATTTTAAATATCTATTTATTCTAGATTTATGTAAAATTATTTTATTATTGTGATTCGTAGAACCTTTGATTTCCATTTTAAGTTTCTTTTCATCATCTATCAAAAGATACAGTATCTTACAATTTTAATTAAATCTAAGTTATATGGTTCTTTTTTTTATTATTAGCAATGTTAAATAAATTTTCAGTATCATTATTATTTTTTATATTGTCATATACTTGTTTACAATATTAGTTATTGATGTTCTAAAAACTCTGTATTTGGTACACTTTGTAATATTTTTTATGCAATACACAAAACTTAATATTTCTTGTTTGTTTCACCTTATAATGCCATTATTCTATTTGACTTTTCTCATGACTGAGAATTGTGGGGTTTTTTCGTACGTTATATTTGGCATCATTAAATAAACATATATTTTTTTAATGTTTTTATTCACAGTAATTCTAGGCGATAACTATATTTTACATACATCTCTTATTAAGATTTTTTAAAACCATTCAGCATGTTCCGCATGACTCTTTTTTTCTGTGCATTTCGCTGCCGCTGCTATCCTCACTATCCATAAAGGGCACTAGTGCCTCACACAGTGATAATGAAGAGCTTCAAGAAAACTGAGATATCTGATGCCTTAATGTTTCTGGAGATCAATGTGTGGGAAGATAGACTAATCAGTGACAATAGCATCTATCTGCAAGCTGTAGTCAGGATATAGGAAAGAAGAAATAAAGATATTTTATTAGATATTGCAATGCTATTATTACTGTGTATTTATATTGGAATGTAGGCTTCTTTTAAAGAAATAATATTGCGATAGATATCTGTAGTTTATTCCTAAATACTTACCATTTTTTATATTCATACTGTAACTGCATCCTTTAAAAATTTATTCGCATAATTTTACCTTCTTGATTTTCAGATGATAAATTTGGTAAAAAAGGGAAAAATATTTGAGTAAATGTGTTAAAGAAATATAACTTTCTTGTGTAGCTATTATTCTCTTTTGTTATAATATATATTTATAATTAAAAGTTTTTTGCCCCATACTGTAGAAGGTTACATAAATATGAGTCCTCTTGGTGCTAATGTCGAATTAAGAGCCAACAAATCTTGTTCTTCTCTCGAGTCATCAGTCACTGATTTAAATCAAAACAAAGATGGTTATATTCACATGGCTCCATTACGGGACCATTATACAACGCCTGTGTCAACTGCACAGCATGAAGGTTACCTAGATATGGCACCTTTATCTTCATCTTTGCCAAAAACTTTCTCTGGTAAGTAGTATATATATATATATTTCTGTTTTGTTTTAATATCTTCAAAAATCTCTTGCAGATAACTTTTATTTCATGAAGTTAACTACACTTAGAATTAATAGATAAAGAGTTAAATTTTTTTGTCATGTTGCTGTTTTTTGCTTCTGATTTTCTCTGAGAATTTATTTTTAATTTAATTTTCCTTTCCTTTATTTGTAATTGGGAGCATTTGCTTTGCTATTCATTTTGGAATGTTAGTGTAACTAAAAGAAGCATACTTTTAAATTTATTTCTTGATTTGTAATCAGTCATTTTGCCTTTTGATGAAGTTGCTTGTGATATTAAACTCCTTTTAAATTATTTTTATTGTTCATACTTTTGGGGATTAGAATCTTTTCTTGTTTTTCATTAGAGTTTCAGAATTAAACTGTTCCTTCCAAATTTTAAAATACAGTCAAAAGTCGTTAATTCGGACACCCATAATCCGGACCTCAAAGCTTCAAACTTTCTGCATGCGCGTAAGGCCTTTACGGCTGAGAATATGCTTGTGCGCGTGCGCAAAATACGTTTACGAGTGCGCGTTTAATGTATAATGGACGGTGTAAGCTAAGCTAAAATTATTTAATTATCTATTTCAGTTAATGTTTCAGATTGTGTTGTTCCTTAATCTTCGAATTGGATCTGGCTTATTATTTTTTGCAGACTGATAGAGCAATTTTATAAAAGTAAGCTTGAACTTTTGATTATGTCAAATAGAATTTCTGATATATATTTATTAATATGTAAATGATCTACAAAGCGAAAGTATGTTTCGAAGTTCATTAAACAAAAAGTGGAATTGCTACAAAAAATAGATAAAGGCATATCCTTTGTTTATCTAAACTTTAACGTTTGTTTAGCTTTAACGCCACGGAATGAATTGGAAGTTGATCTGTCAGCACTATGCTTAACTTCAGGACAGATGTTTTTATTTTATTTGGCTTATAATCCCTTATTAAATGTAGTATTTCATCTCGGATGTACTCCATCTTTGACATGATTTAAATCAAATTCCTCGTCATTATAATTCGCTTCCGATAGCGAAGAAAGTGACAGAGGTTATTGAAAACGAAAAAATTTCAATTGACAAATTAGTCGGTATTCTCGACACAGCAATTATAGGACTTAAACAGCGGAACTTTGTAACTGAACAAGAAATTGTCTGTTTAAAGAATTAAAGAGAATGTATTATCACATAAAAAATGAGGCAACTTAAACAACTTACATTGAAAGAAATGTTTAATAAAGTAAACAATAAAGTAAAGTACCCTTTAGATCATAATTGTTCTTTATTTCATAAATTAGGGTTTCATATTTTTAATTTTATAATTTCTGCATGCCATCTTACCAGATTTAAACTGATGATCTATAATCCGGAATCGCCGAAGTCCCGACGAGTCCGGATTAACGACTTTTGACTGTATTTTCTCTTAATTGAATTAAACTGTTCCTTCCAACTTTTAAAATATTTTCTAGTTTGTTTTTGTGTATACACTCAAACCTGTTTTTGTGCAGTCTATAGGGACCACATAAAAGAAAATGCATACAAAAAAATCACACAAAATTTCACAAGTAGCTATTAAAAATATTTGCAACACAATTAAAAAGTTTTATTGTGGTAATAGGGATTGCATAAAAAAGTCTCACATAGAAAATAACTTGAAAACCTTACAAAATAACTAGGCATTATTTTAATGAAATCAAGACACGAGGCTTGGCAGCTACAATCTCTCCAAACCCTTTAGAATCTGATTTAGAAAATTCATGTGAACATTTTAAAATATTTTATTTACATATGTACTTCTTTTACAGATACAAAATGTATAACCATTATCCTTCGTAGTCTGACAATATGTGAACTTTCTTGTGGTAAACTGGTTGGTTCAAAATCACTTTCGTCCTTTGACCTCACACTCGTTTAGAGTTGACATTTTTTCAGTTACCATGTAGTTGGTGATCAGCTTTTGCGACAACTGTTGTTTCACTAGACACTTGTATATGTCTTGGTAGCCAGTTATACAAGATTGTAGCTCCTTTTGGAATTTTTAATTTCTTTCAGAACTGTCATATAATAATATAATTATGTTTCATTGATTTTTTTCGTTCTTGCTTTTGTATTTTGCAGCAATTTTGTTTCAAGCATGTGTTGATTAAATAAATTTGACATTACCTAGATAATCACCATTTTGTTTATTGTATTACTTTATCATAGTCTGAATTTCCTTTTCCTGGCTACCATATTAATTTATTTTTCTCAATATCTTAAATATCCTATCTATTATCCATGCAAATTATTCTGCTTTTCTTATCATTGTTCAAGAAGGGTGGGGCTTAGCTAATGCATAACTTTGTGGCTGTGGTTTTTTTACTCTTTCATTTTCCTTTATGAGCAAAGCTACTTGAGTCTCCTAAACTGATTATCTCAGCATCTTTTGAAAATATAGGACTTGTGTTTTCATATTGTTTCCTTTCCCAGGCTTCCCTATGGCTGCTGCTGTTTGATAACATTTTTAATGAATTATGTAGGAGCCTGTATTAAAGTAACTTTCAATTTGCAAATTTAAAGTGATAGTTTAATTAAGAAAATTTATACGAGATCTTTTCCCTCCTTATAGCTGTAACTAATCACAGCATTACTATTCCTTCACGAAAAGACAGTAGCACAAAGCTGTCGGAGACTACTGCATCTACTCCTAGTAGTACAAACTTGGAGGACTTTCCATTAGATAAAGTGAGTACTCCGTCAATCTTAATTTTTGCCAAATAATTTTAATTGTTGATTTTGTTTCAGCATGCATATATCTTCAAAGGTTCTTGGGAGGAGGGTCTTCCCCCCTCCCCTCCCCTCTTTCTTTTTCTTTTTAAATTTCTAAAATGCTTGCAAAAAACATTTTTCTGTTAAAAGTATTAAAATCTATTTTTATTTCCAAATGTGTTTTAAATTTAATTTTCTTTCTGTTATTAAAATCTCAAGTTATTGAATTTTTTTAATACTGGTTTTTTTATCTCTAATCTAAAAGGCTGGTTGTGTATTTCTTATAAGTGTGTAGCATGTTCTGATACCTAAGAGTAACTTCACAAGAATTATAACTTTTCAAATTAGTCACCAAATTTGAATGAAATTTAATTTAGTGGTATTATTTTAATATTATCAAGTCTTTAAAAGGCCTTCGATAAAGTTATCTTGCAACAACTTTCCTTAATATTCGATTTTATGTCAGATTTAAATCTGATAATTTGAATTCCCTGGAAGTTTTTGCTTTTGATTATTCTCTTATTTAGCTCTTCCATAGAAACACAGAACCGTGTATTCCCTGATGTTGCAGATAAAAATATTTCTTTCCCCTCCCAAACATCAGGTGCCAGTCATGTGCTGCCATGGAAAAATCAGCATTACATTTTGAATGCATATGCTGGTATTGCTGTGAAGTGAAGTTTAGAAATTAGTTGTAAATGTACATGGTTTAGAATAGAAGCAAACAAGGTTCGTGCGGTCCTAAAGAGTCCTTAAATTTTTTGGAATCGATTTTTGGTCCATAAAAGTCCTTAATTTTGGCCAAATCAGCAGAAGGTCCTTAATTTTAATCATCTAAAAATTCTGTTTGTTTTTACGACTGTCATTTTGAGTGTGAATTAGCATTTTGGAGGAATATTTTTGGTGATTCACTGACATATATGGTTATCTTTTGACTGGGTTATAATTTGCTTCTATTTCTAATATAAATAACGGTATACTCGAGTTTCTAAGCAAGAAGTAAAACATGAGCATTTCGCAATTCATTTTTTTTAATAAAGAGCTCTTAAACAACTTTTCGCTTTTGGGGATGTGAATTCTTTTATTAAACGGTTCTAAATTTCGTGACTTGTCAACATTTTGGGGATTTTAAAGATTAGTTACTATAGAAAATTTTTAATTCCAAGATCTGAGAATTTTTCTAAGATTGTTTTTAAAACATCATAACATTGATAAATTTCATTAAACTAATGGTAGTACAGGGTTCGTACGGTCCTTAAGAGTCCTTAAAAGTCCTTAGATTTTCTGGAATCGATTTTTGATCCTTAAAAGTCCTTAATTTTGTCCAAAATCAGCAGAAGGTCCTTAATTTTAATCGTCTGAAATTTCTGTCAGTTTTTACGATGGCCATTTTGAGTGTGAATTAGCATTTTGGAGGAATATTTTTCGCGATTCACTGATGTATTATATATGGTTATCTTTTGAATGGGTTCACGAGTCATAATTTGTTTCTAATATAAATGATGGGATACTCGAGTTTCTAAGCAAGAAGTGAAACATAAGCATTTCGAAAGTCATTTTTTCTAATAAAGAGCTTTTAAAATTTTCGCTTTTGGGAATGTGAATTCTTTTATTAAACAGTTCTAAATTTGGCAACTTTTCAACGTTTTGGCGCTTTTAAGATCAGTTTATATAGAAACTTTTTAATTCCGATACCTGAGAATTTTTCGACGGTTTTTTTTTTTTTTTTTAAACATCTTAACATTGATAAATTTCAGTAAAGAAATGGTAATATGTTGAAATTATATTTAAAAAATAACATTAAAATAAAACATTTTTATTTTTCGCTGTCATATTATGAAGTTTCATTTTGGTATCTTATACAATATTTTGAATCTGAGAAATAAACAAGATATAATGCTATGAAGCACAATTTATGAAACAGCTCTTAGCAAAAGAAAAATTAGCTATATGATTAATTAAAAATATCTTCTTTTTAATTTTCTTGTAGTAAGAGTTTTTCCCATGTAAAATTATCTCAGAATATTCAAAACTCTCGAAATGTGCATCAGTTTTCTCTATAAAATTAATTTTATGCTTTTTCCCTCTCTTTTCTTTCCAAAAAATTTCTGGCTTTTTGCCGTAACAGAAATGGTAGAATTAATTTTTCTTTAGGATTTTAGACATTGCAGCTTGGAAAGTTTAGAAGGATTTGAAAGCAAGATTTATAGACCCACAATTCTAGAAGATTTGAGAAATATGTGACAAAATGAAAAATGTCTCCATGGTATCAACACGTAATGGGTGTATTTTACAGAAAGTTTGCAATGAATTTCTTACTGAGAACGTCTAGAAGAATCTTAACATGTTTATCTTCCCTTTATTTTCTCTACTTTTCACTAGACACAAGCATAGAAAATATCAAAAATGCTTCTAATCTTATCACATGGGCAGGCATTATAGGAAGGGATTTTTTTATTAATAAAGAAATTGAAAACTTACAATTTAAAAGATTCATCTAATATGTATTAATTCATCATACACATAGCTGGCACTAGGCATTTTCCCACCTGATGCAGTCAGTCTCTGTGGATCCTAAATTCTGCTGCCTAGTGCCTTTCTAAATTCTGCTTACAATGCCTGCTCTAAATTCTAAAATTTTGCCATTTCTTGATTTTGTTGTTTGGTGTGTCACTAAATTCTGAAAATTCTGCCACATCAGCTCTGTAACTGGCCCTTTAACATATATATTTCATATTTCTTCTGAATGTTCATATTACTAAAGAAATAAAATTAGCCACTTTTCTGTGTATTCTTAATGCATTTAGTATTTTTTAGAATAACAGAAATCCTTAATTAAATCCAAAAATTCTAAAATGAAAAGGAAACATGTTGAAGGAAGAAACTGTATATATGAAGAAAATTATTCTATTTATTATAAGATATGTGCAGTTATTATTATGTAAATTACCCAATTGTTTATGATTTCAACCTTTACTATAATTTCCGATTTCTATTTCTTCATATGATAAAGTTACTGAGCCAGATTAAATTTAAATTAATCTAATAAAATCTAATAAAATTTAAAATAAAAATCTAATAAAATTTCTCAGTTTAAAATGCATGTAATTTATGAAATTGGTTCTTAAACTATATTAGGATAATAACACATTAAAAGCTACAAAATATTTATGTTTTGTAGCAACAACACTCATCAAAATATTTATCCTATTGACCACTAGATTAGAAGCATTTTTGATATTTTCTATGCTTGTGTCTAGTGAAAAGTAGAGAAAATAAAGGGAAGATAAACATGTTAAGATTCTTCTAGACGTTCTCAGTAAGAAATTCATTGCAAACTTTCTGTAAAATACACCCATTACGTGTTGATACCATGGAGACATTTTTCATTTTGTCACATATTTCTCAAATCTTCTAAAATTGTGGGTCTATAAATCTTGCTTTCAAATCCTTCTAAACTTTCCAAGCTGCAATGTCTAAAATCCTAAAGAAAAATTAATTCTACCATTTCTGTTACGGCAAAAAGCCAGAAATTTTTTGGAAAGAAAAGAGAGGGAAAAAGCATAAAATTAATTTTATAGAGAAAACTGATGCACATTTCGAGAGTTTTGAATATTCTGAGATAATTTTACATGGGAAAAACTCTTACTACAAGAAAATTAAAAAGAAGATATTTTTAATTAATCATATAGCTAATTTTTCTTTTGCTAAGAGCTGTTTCATAAATTGTGCTTCATAGCATTATATCTTGTTTATTTCTCAGATTCAAAATATTGTATAAGATACCAAAATGAAACTTCATAATATGACTAGTTTGACCACTAGTTTGGTATATTTAACTATGGCAAAGCACACTAAAGCTATCTTCTTAAGGGGAAAGGATGCCTTTGTGGAGGACTTTCTAAGGGAAACTAGCTCATATACACGTTACACATGGGGAAAACCGCTCGGCTGCTGGTGGGCCCTCATTATTAGTTTGAATTTGGCTGTTCTTGTTTAATTACGTCACCGTGAGCTGTAATTGATTTTGTTAGCATCAGAACATGCCTTTATGTTCTAAGTTCTTTTAAATAAATAGGCTTATTTAAACCTTTGTCTGATATTGTAGTTACTTTCAGACATAGTGATAATATGCTTCAAGTCTGTTGGGTGTTTGAACTATTTAACCTTTACCGGATCAAGTAAACCCTCATAGTTACATTGTGGAGAGGTTGCCAAGTTAGGAGATAAGGCACGCAGAAACACGCAAAAGCATTGGTTTGCATATTAAGACAAATCTCTAAAAATTAGTAAAGATGCTTAAAGAGAAGAACATAGATATAAACTAGCCAAAATGTCTGGGAAGGCTTCAAATTAAAATGACAGATAAATATTTTGATGAGTGTTGTTGCTACAAAACATAAATATTTTGTAGCTTTTAATGTGTTATTATCCTAATATAGTTTAAGAACCAATTTCATAAATTACATGCATTTTAAACTGAGAAATTTTATTAGATTTTGATTTTAATAGGACTTTTTTAACAAATATTGTTAAAAAATAAAATTTAATAGTGGTCATGTAAATCTATAATGACTAAGGTTATTAAACTACCTAATCTAGTTATTTATAACTGCTTACCCTTAAAAAGTATCTTTACATATTAAAACGAGTTATTGTGTTTCATTAAGTCTCACTGTGGTCACAAGATAAAATATAAAAATGTAAAAATTCAAGTAAAACTTGTTCTTTGCATCTAGTGAGACTTAAAATGATACAAAACAACTTATCACCTCTGGTGCTTTAATTTCTTATTGGAACCTTAAAGTATATTAACTGGGTTACAACCCCTGGAACTCTGCACAAAGCTATGACACTAACTGCATCAAACAGAGCCTGACTAACTTGCCAACCGTGCATACATCAGGCCTTTCAGGTTTGTTCTAATCAGCAGGTCTCTCTCTAGACAAGCAGCAGCGGTGACAACATCCAGTCTTTTGTTATGAATCATGCTGATTATGATCTTACTTCTCATTTTAACCTATGCTGTTTGACATAAAATCTACCTGCTATTTACTAAGCCTCTAGGACCAAGTATGTGACAAAATGAGACATAAAAAAAAAAAAAAAATTAAAAAAAAAAAAAAAAAATCAACATAAAGCTAACTGTTAGTAAAACGTAAATGTCACTTATGTTCTTTGAAATATGACTAACTATTATAAGTGTAAAATATTTAATGCTACTTGATAAATTGCATTAAGTTTATTTTATTTTCAAACTTATTTATAATTATGTTAATTAATTCATGTTTAGTAATAATACATACTACTTAGGCATCCATTTTATTTTTAGGATGGTATTACAAAAGTGAAATTCAGGCATAGATAATATTTTTAATTGAATTTATTCAGTTCCCATTTGCTCATAGGTCCTTAATTTTTTTCATTAATGGTCCTTAATTTCTGTATGCAGAAATGTGTACGAACCCTGTAATATATTAAAATTACGAGGGGTAATCCAAAAAACGTTTACAAGGCAAATGAAAAAGTATTTATTAACAATAGAAACAAGATACAAATGAGAATCAAGAGACACATCTGGTCTTCACTTTTCCACATAGTCGCCAAACCTGTTTAGGCATCTGTCAGAACATTCGACCAACTTGTTTATCCCGCCTTGGTAGTAATCAGGGCCCTGCTCATTGAACCATTTCTCGGCAGCTGTTTTTACTGCATCGTCAGAGGTGAACCATGTTCCGGATAAGTATCGCTTCAACGTCAGAAAAATGAAATAGTTTTTTGGAGCCAAATCAGGGCTATATGGGGGGTGATTCCAGACCTCCCACTTGAACCTTTGCAGCAATTCCTGAGTCTGCCGAGCTGTATGGGGCCTGGCGTTATCATGCAGAAGAATGACGCCTTTGCTCAGTAATCCAGGCCATTTGCGTCGGATGGCTTTATGCAATTTCGTTAAGGTGGCACAATAACGATCAGCCTTAATGGTATGGCCACACTCCAAATACTCGATTAGGATAACACCAGTCGTATCCCAGAAAACAGTTGCCATCACTTTACCGGAAGAGGGTGTGACCTTAAACTTCTTCCTCGTCGGTGATCCAGCGTGTTTCCACTCCATCGTGGCTCTTTTGGATGTGGGAGTGAAGTGATGAAGCCATGTTTTATCACCGGTAACGATGCGGTCAATGAAGTGTTGGCCGTCTGAATGGTATCGCTGAAGAAATGTGAGGCTGCACATCATTCGAGTGGCCTTATGCTCCGTGGACAACGCACGTGGAACCCAGCGGGCACAAACTTTGGAATATCGCAACTCATCAATTACGATACGCTGAACATTACCATAACTCAGGTCCAACTCTGAGGCAATCTCACGCACAGTTACTCGTCGATCCCTTTGGATGATTTCTTCAACACGTGCCGTGTTAATATCCGTCCTTGAAGAACTCAGACGGCCGCTCACTTCCATATTATGGTTTTCCACATGCTCCCTGCCCGCTTGATAAGAACGACACCATTTCGCTACCTGTTGTCTACTCATTGCTTTGTCCCCGTATACCTCAACGATTTGTCTGTAAATTTCGGATGTGGCCACATTCTTGGCCCATAAGAATCGAATTAAGGCTCGCACCTCTATGCGAGACCACTTTTCTAGACGTCGTGCCATTACTATCGCTGTTAAGTGTCTGCGTACTTACGCTACTTACTCGTAGAACCACTGTAGAACAATTAGCGCCATCTGTCAACCACCCTGGATGGAAATATTCGCTCCACAATTATTACGTTTCAAATGCTTTTTCTTGTAAACTTTTTTTATCAACCCACATATATTTAAAAAATAACATTAAAATAAAATATTTTTTTTCACTCTCATTCTAGAAAATTTGACAAATATGTGACAAAATGAAAAATGTCTCCATGGTATCAAAACGTAATGGATGTATTTTACAAAGTTCGCGATGAATTTCTTAATTTTTGGAGAATGCTTGGAAGAAAAATGAAAACATAATATTTGAATGTTTTACTCCTGATACTAGAGTCATTTTCTTAACATTTTTATCTTCCTTTTATTTTCTCTACTTTTCACTAGACACAAGCATGGAAAATATCAAAAATGCTTCTAATCTTATCACTTGGCAGGCATTGATGGAAAGGCATTTTTTTATTAATAAAGAAATTGAAAACTTACAATTTAAAAGATTCATCTAATATGTCTAAATGCATCGTACACAGAGCTGGTGCTATGCATTTTTCCACCTGATGCAATCTCTGTGTATCCTAAATTCTGCTGCCTAGTACCTATTTAAATTCTGCTTCCAGTGCCTGCTCTAAATTCTAAAAGTTTTGCCATTTCTAGATTTTGTTGTTCTGTGTGTCGCTAAATTC
Source organism: Stegodyphus dumicola (assembly GCF_044657685.1). Lineage (NCBI taxonomy): Eukaryota > Metazoa > Arthropoda > Arachnida > Araneae > Eresidae > Stegodyphus > Stegodyphus dumicola. The sequence continues at coordinate 78,962,573 of NC_140768.1, read as the reverse complement.
TAAAAATTCTGCCACACCAGCTCTGGAATCAACCTTTATCATATCTATTTCATATTTCTCCTGAATGTTCATATTACTAAAGAAATAAGATTAGCTACTTTTTCTATACATTCTGAATGCATTTAGTGTTCTTTAGAATAACAGAAATCCTTAAATCCAAAAATTCTAAAATAAAAGGGAAACGTGTTGAAGAAAGAATAAAGAAAATTATTCTTCAAAGATATGTGCAGTTATTATTATGTAAATTAACCTTTTATAATTTTAGCCTTTATTATAATTTTCCATTTCTATTTCCTCATATGATAGATTTAATGAGCCAGATTTATTATCTTTTACCACTAGTCCACATTTTTAGTTTGAATTTGACTATTCTTGTTTAATTATGTCACCGTGAGCTGTAATTGATTTTGTTAGCATCAGAACATGCCTTTATGTTCTGATTTCTTTTTAAATAAGAGGTTTATTTAAACCTTTGTCTGATATTGTAGTTATTTTCAGACATAGAGATAATTTGCTCCACATCTGTCAGGGATTTGACTATTTAACGTTACCAGATCAAGTAAATCCTCAGAGGTGTATTGTGGAAAGTTCGACAAGTTAGGAGATAAAGCATGCACGAACTAGAGAGAGCATTGTTTTGCATATTGAGACAAATGTCTGATTGTTAGAAAAGATGCTTAAAGAGAAAGAAATCTATATAAACTAGCCAAAATGTTTGGGAAGGCTTTAAATTAAAATCACGGATAAATATTTTGTTGAGTGTTCTTGTTACAAAACATAAATGTTTTGTAGCCTTTAATATGTAATTGTCCTAATATCGTTTAAGAATCAATGCCATAAATTACATGTATTTTAAACTGTGAAATTTTATTAGATTTTGGTTTTAATAGAGCTTTTTAACAAATATTGTTAAAAAATAAAATTTAATAGGGCCACGTAAATTCATAATGACTAAGGTTACCTAATTTAATTATTTATAGCTAACTGCTTACCCTTAAAAATTATCTCTACATATTAAAGTGAGTTATTGCCTTTCATTAATAGTCAGAAGATAAAACACAAAAATGTAAAAAATTCAAGTAAAACTTGTTCTTTGCATCTAGTGAGACTTAAAATGATACAAAACAACTTATCACCTCTGGTGCTTTAATTTCTTATTGGAACCTTAAAGTATATTAACTGGGTTACAACCCCTGGAACTCTGCACAAAGCTATGACAGTGTGGTGACACACTGCCTTTCTGTGGCAACCCTAAAGAATTCATCTGTTACGAGGATCACGTGCCCAGATGCATCATTACGTCTACGTCTGCTTTTCTGTTTGATAGTTAGTTGCATTTAAAATTTTGTAGAATAAGAAATGGCGTGTAAAATAAATGTTGGTGTTTTTAAAAAGTGTCGGCTCAGATTTTCGAACCTATGATTTACTTGTTAAGCAACAAATTTGGCGAGCCAGCCAGGATTGATGTCGCAGGGTGACATTATCGATTTCGACACTTGATAATTTACGAAAATAAGAGAAGTTCCTAGGTGCAAACATGAATGCTTTAGAAACATTAAAACAGAAGTGGAAAGCAATTAGGAGTGTATTTACGAAAACAGCTAATAAGTTAGATGAACTGATACGATCAGATTCTCCGGATTTGGACGATTTAGAAATTTATTTAAATCAAATTTCAGAGAAGTATAAAACTTTACGTAATACGGATGACGCTTTTTTGGAACTTCTACAGAAGAAAGGCTGTACTGAAGAAGAATACGAAAGAGAATTTAGTGCAGCTCAAGAATATTACGATAAATTATCTACGTTGAAAGTAAAAGCCAACAGGAAAAAGGATAAGTGTTCACAGCCTTCTGCTGGTTCAACAAATAGTGGTTCTACATCAGGAATAGTTAGGGCCGCAAAACAGAAATTGCCAGAGATCGAACTGGTGAAGTTCGATGGAGACTCCCGAAAGTGGTTGACGTTTTGGACAAGGTTTAGTAAAATACACGAAGATACTCACATCGACAAGAGAGACAAGTTTCATTATCTACTGCAATCTACGAAACCTGAGACTGCCAAGAGCAATTGTGGAAAGTTTTCCTGCTACGGAAGAAAATTACGAAAAAGCCGTGGAGTACCTCAAAGAACGGTTTGGAAATGAAAATGTTTTAATTCAAATTTATGTTAGAGAGCTATTAAAACTGGTAATCAATGACAAGCAAAAGATAGACTTATTAACTCTTTATGACAAGTTGCAAACTCAACTACGTGCATTTTAAACACTCGGTTTAACTAAAGATAAATTTGCAGTTGTTTTATTTCCTTTAGTGGAATCAGCACTTCCTGCTGATTTAATACAAATTTGGGAAAGACAACGAGGTACGTGTCCTGAAACAACAGGTAAGAGTGATTTAGAGTCATTAATTGATTTTCTAAAAAGGAACTGAATTTAGAGTTAAAATTACCCGTGATGTTTTGGGTTTTGATAAAGTAAGTAATAAGAAAAATAAGTTTTTTGACACAAAACCTGTTGTTCCAACTGCATGTGAACTAATTAATGCAAATAGTAGTAATAGTAGTAAGTGTAATGAAAATTTTCAGAAGTATAAAAAGTCTGATACTTGTATTTTTTGTGAAAAATCCCATTTGTCTGAAAGTTGTAAAGATGCATCTTTAATGAGTTTAGAATGTAAGAAAGATGTCATTAAGAAAAAGAATGTTTGTTTTGTGTGCCTTAAGAAAAACCATAGAGCAAATCAGTGCACAGCTAAACATAGGTGTACCTTATGTAAAAATTGACATTTTGTGATTATGTGTCCTGATTTGCCTTCTAACAAAACAATGTGTCACAAAGTTAGGGAATGATGAAAACAAAACAGGCATTCTTAATAACTATGTTAAGATCATCAGATGTATATCTTCAAACTTTAATTGTAAGAATTCAGAATGGTTCTAAAGAAATGTTTGTACGAGCAATTTATGATAGTGGTTCTATGAAATCATATTTATATAATGATGTTGCTCAAAGGTTAAATTGTAAGTGTATTGGTGAATCAAAAATTAAGCAATTTCTTTTTGGTGGAGTTGAGACTTCAAAAAATGTATATAAAAACTATGTTATTGAAGTAAGCAATATATATAGTAAATATAAGTGTAAATTAGAGGTACTTGGTCAAAACAAAATTTGTTCTGAAATTAAACAACTCCCATCTGGTTCGTGGTTACGCGAACTTATGTCACATGGTATCAAATTAAGTGATTTAGAAAATGGTACATGTAAGGTAGATAAAGAGATAAAATTACTAATTGGTGCGGATTTTGCTGGTAAGTTGCTAACTGGAAAAATTATTCCCCTTACGTGTGGCATCAGCGCGGTGCATACGCAGTTAGGCTGAACTGTTATGGGTAAATTTACTGGCACTGAGCCAACTACGATAAATACTGCATCCCTCCTAATTTCTTCTCTGTTAGTGAAGGGTCAATGTATAAGTGATCTCTGGAAGTTAGATGTTTTGGGTATTAGTGAACCTTCCGTAAGTAAAACCAAAACTCAGTTACAGGAGGATATGCAAAAATATTTTGAAGAGACTCTTACGGTAAATTCAGAGGGAAGGTACGAAGTAGCATTACCTTGGGTGTCGGATAGCTCGCTTTTACCCGAAAACAAAGTGATAGCAGAAAAATGTCTTGTAAGTACTATGTCTTGTAAGAAAATTAATGACTACGGGAAACTTTGACGCTAATGGAGACGTTTTCCAGAATTGGTTAGCACTCGGGATAATTGAAAAACTACCGGATAAGAATAAATATAAGGATGTACATTATTTATATCATAGAGCAGTTCTTCAAGAAAATAGTAGCACGAGTATAAGACCATTGTTTAACGCAAGTTCTCATTCGCCTGGTTACCCATCATTGAACGATTGTTTATCTACTGGACCAAATTTAATTGAAATTATACCTTCGATTCTTAATCGGTTTCACAAGAATTACATTGGTGTCACTTCAGATATAGAAAAAGCGTTCTTGCAAATATCTATAAGGGAAAAAGATCAAGACTTTTTGAGATTTATGTTGTTTAGTAGGGATAATCAAGAACAAGTTGACCTGTATCGACATAGAAGGGTAGTTTTTGGTATTACATGTAGTCCGTATTTATTGGCTGCTACAATACGATATCATTTGAGTGTAGTTCCCGAAAGCTTAAGTCATACAGCGGAGATTTTGAAAACATCCTTTTACGTAGACAACTGTGTGGCTAGTATAGATTCAGAAATAGAAATGAGAAAGTTTGTAAATAAATCACAAATAATTATGGCTTCGGGTCATTTTAATTTAAGGTTCTGGAAATCCAATATAAGAAGTGTTGTGCCAGAGGAAGATTCCTCCACGGAAGGAGATGTGTCTGTTTTGGGCCTTGTATGGCATACAGTTACAGATACCTTATCTTGCAAAATAAGTCAAGATATAAAATTGGATGACCCAGTTACTAAAAGACTAGTTTTAGCAGTAGCTCATCAGGTATTTGACATTATAGGGCATATGGCTCCTGTAATGTTGATTCCAAAACGAATTTTACAGGAAACTTGGAATTTAAGGCTTAAATGGGACGATGTTCTTCCCGATAAATTAACCAAAAAGTTTAGGTTTTGGCGTAAAAAGTTGTACTTGCTATCCAGTATCCAAATACCTAGATGGGTAGGTCTCAAATCTATTAATGAAGTTGTGAGTATACATCTCTTTTGTGACAGTAGTAAAAGTGTGTATGCTGCATGCGTCCTTTTTAAGAGTACAGAGTGGCGAAAAGGTGAGGGTTAGTTTGATACACGCAAGATCGAGAGTAGCTCCTTTAAAACCTATTACGATTCCTCGATTAGAACTTCTTGCTTGTAATATTGGTTCTAGGTTATTGTCTTCAGTTATTAATGATATTGGCCTACATGAAGTTTGTATTCATTGTTGGAATGACTCCTCGACGGCTTTAAGTTGGATACGGCGAAATCAATGTAGGGAGCATTCGTTTTTAATCGTGTACAGGAAATCAGGTCGTTGACCTCTCCCACTGTATGGCAACATGTCCCTGGTAGTCTCAATCCTGCTGACCTACTTTCTAGAGGTTGTTACGCAGATCAATCAATAGAATGAAAATGGTGGGAGGGACCTGATTGGTTACGGGAAGATGAGGCAAATTGGCCTAAATCTAATGATGAACCAGATGAGGATTTGGTTAATTCAGAAATACGTAAGACAGTTATTGTTACTTTGGCAAAGAGTGATAATTGTATTGGATAGTACTATAAGTATTTCTCATCATTTAAGAAAATTGTAAGAATGTTATCATGGATATTCAGATTTTATAATAATAACAACCATTCTAAGGATTTGACTGTATCTGAAATAGAAAGCGGAGAAATAGCTTTAATGCTATTAATACAAAAAGAGTCGCTTAATGGTGAAACAGATGATAAGCTAAGACGACTCAGACCATTTGTCGATAGTCAGGGTCTAATAAGAGCTAAGTCTAATGTTTCTTATCGTGATGACAAGGTTCTCCATCATATTACTTTCTGAACATCCAGTAGTTAAATTATTGATATTAAGTGCGCACAAAGATTTGTTACATGCAGGTACTACATTATTGATGTCGCATTTAAGAGAAAGATACTGGATCTTAAAATCACGTAAAACTATAAGGAACTGTATAAGAAAATGTATAACATGTCAGAGATTTAAGGCTAAAAGAGTAGAGACAGTCCCAAGCGTTTTACCAAATGATAGGGTTCGTGATTCAGCCATTTATGAAATCGTAGGATGTGATCTTGCAGAACCCTTGCATTTAAAGGATGGACGAAAATCGTATATTGTGCTCTTTACCTGTGCGGTTTGTTGTGCTATCCATATGGAACTGGTTACCTCATTAACAACTGAATCATTTTTTCAAGCTTTAAGGCATTTTATCGCACGTCATGGACTGGACACCCTACCACCATATATTCCGATAATAGGACACATTTTGTGGGTGCAGAGAGAGTTCTGCAAACCATTGACTGGGACAGCCTCTGCTCTAAGACTGCTGAAACGAGAATACAATGGAAATTTAATCCTCCATCTGCCGCTTGGTGGATGGTTGGAGCGTTTAATACAAATTGTAAAACAAATATTAAGAAAAATTTTAGGTCGTGCTTCTCTTGGTTATGAATAGTTACTCACCATCTTATGTGATTCTGAAAGAATTGTCAACTCAAGACCAATTACGTACGTATCTGACGATATTGAAGATCCCTTGCCTTTAACTCCAGAAAAATTTCTGCATGAAACTCCACAGTCGGGTGTACCTGATATTGACAATGTGGACAAAGAAAAATTGAGTAGAAGAGCGAAGTATCTCCAGAGAATGAGAGAATTGTTAAGAGTGAGATTTCGCTCGAGTATCTAGGGCAGTTAAGACAGCAGTCTACCAGAAATTACAAAAATAAACCTCTCTCTGTAGGAAAAATTGTCTTGCTGGAAGATCAAAATAAAAACCGTGCATATTGGAATTTAGCACACGTTATTCGAGTGATCCCTGGTCGAGATGGCAACATAAGAGTTGCTCTTGTAAAAAGTAACAATTCAGAGTTCTTGAGACAAATACAGAGATTGTTTAGATTGGAATTGGATAATATAATAGATAATACTCAAAATGAGCAATTTCCTTTCACCACCAGTAGTGGTAGAGTTGTAAAATCATGAATAATGCAATTCATGTCTTTGAGTTATTATGATTCAATTTTTTGTGCTATTATTGTTGTATTATTCATCAGTATTAATTTTGTTTTCAAGTAATATGATTTAAGTATTAAGTAATTTTCTTTGTTATATAACCATCATTTATATTGATGTAAGTTTTATGTTTTGAGTGTGTAGCCATCCACTCAAAAGGTGGGAGAATTGTGGCAACACACTGCCTTTCTGTGGCAACCCTAAAGAATTCGTCTGTCACGAGGATCACGTGCCCAGACGCATCATTACATCTACGTCTGCTTTTCTGTTTGATAGTTAGTTGCATTTAAGATTTTGTAGAATAAGAAATGGTGTGTAAAATAAATGTTGGTGTTTTTAAAAAGTGTCGGCTCAGATTTTCGAACCTACGATTTACTTGTTAAGCAACAGATAGTAACTGCATTAAACAGATTCTGAGTAACTTTCAACACTTGCCAACCGTGCCTACATCAGCCCTTTCAGGTTTGTTTTAATCAGCAGGTCTCTCTTTAGACAAGCAGCAGCAGTGACAGCAGCATTCAGTCTTTTGTTATGAATCATGCCAATTATGATCGTACTTCTCATTTTAACCTATGTCGTTTGACATAAAATCTACCTGCTATTTACTAAACCTTTAGACTGACCAAGTATGTGACAAAATGAGACGTAAAAAAATCAACATAAAGCTAACTACTAGTAAAACTTAAATTTCACTTATCTTCTTTCAAATATGTCCAACTATTATAAGTGTAAAATATTTAATGCTACTTGATAAATAAAGTTTAAAAGTTTATTTCATTCTCAAGCTTATTAATAATTATGTTAATAAATTCATGTTTAGTAATAATGCATATTACTTAGGGATCTATTTTATTTTTGACATGGTATTACAAAAGTAAAATTCAAGTATCGAATAATATTTTTAATTGAATTTATTCAGTTCTCATTTGCTCCAAGGTCCTTAATTTTTACATTAATTGTCCTTAAAAGTCCTTGAAAGTACTTAATTTCTGTGAACAGAATTGTGTACGAACCCTGGCAGAATTTCATTTCACGCAAAGATCATGCACGAATGATGTTCTGAAATATATAGTTTGCAATAATATCATTGTAACTGTCTTGCAATAAATTCATTTGTAATATATACATTTGTTTGTGATATAGTTTCATACCAAAAAATGCATATTACTTATTTTGATTCACTTTTTTAAATGCCACGTGCCAGTGCATAATGTGGCATTATGGAAGTAAAATTTACCTCTAGTGCCAATTACACTCTGGCACATAGTAGTAAAATTCTATGCTTAAAGGCTTAGTAATCAATATGGTGCACATAATCTTTTATTACCTCCTTTAAATCATATTACTTATAGTAGGTAAGTCAGCATATGGGTACAATCTATTTCTATGACACAGCATTAACTATAAATAGTCTCACATACCTTGCAGCAAAAGTAAGTCATCACTGAAGTGACTTGTGTGAGTCTTGGATAGCACTCAAGGACTTCTTCTTAGTGTTGTTGACAACAGTGTCTGCAGGAGCATATACGTTAGTAATGGAACATGTATGTACAGATTGTTAAAATGTCTGGCTCCTGTAACTGTGTAATACTTTTACAGGCATATTGATCGTTCTGCTTATAGCTCCCTCTATAAGAATCTTTGATTAATCCGAATCCTATCTTGTTAGCATTATGCAAGTTCATAGATTTTCTTTCAACTAAAATAATTATTCTCTACATTTTCAGGCAGTTCTCTTTTGATGTGAAGTTCAAGCGATATGAATAAAAAGCTTATAAGGAATTTCTCCTGCCTTCCTAGCGTGCCTTCGTGGTGTAATGGTTCTGCACGCTGGGCTGGTATTTTAGAGGTCCATGGTTTGAATCCAGGCAAAAGCGATTGCTCATTTTTCAACTTGCCTGCTTCCAAAAAAACACCTAACGTCTTTACAGTGGCACCCGAACTAAAAGGGTGTTGGATGATAATTCTCTTCACCCAGGATTTGGCAATTGGGTCTCCTGAAAACCCCAGTCGCCTTTTAACAAGGGGAGTATATAAGGAATTTCTCCTACCTTCCTAGCGTGGTGTAGTGGTTCTTCATGCTGGGCTGGTATTTCATAGGTCCATGAAGGCGACTGATCATTTTTCAACTTGCCTTCTTCCAAAAAATACCTAATGTCTCTACAAGCTTTCATGTATTAAAGTTTCATTCTTATAGCTGTCTGTCAAAATTTATCATAATGCAAAATTGGTCAGCTGCTTGGCAGTCAGCTGTCTATTTCAGGCTGCCATTAGAGAAAAATGTGAATCTTTTGAAGTTGTCACTCTTCTCATATTTATCTAGCTTTTTAAATGATGTCTATAGTAGCTTCAAATTGTTTCTAGAAATACACTGACTACCAATAAGTATTTGGACACCTATGCAAATGACGATATCTGCTGTCCTAAGGTATTTCACGGACTCCGCCGGTATATATCGTGTACCCAGAGTCCAGACCTGAACCCTATTGAGAACCTCTGGGACGAGTTGCATCGCCGAATTCAGGGGTGCACTACCTGTGCAAAATCGGTGAAGGAACTTCCATGTCTTTTCCAAGTCGAGTGGAAGAATATACCACTAGCTGTCATACAAAGACTTGTGGAAAGTATGCCCCGGAGGGTCCACGCTGTAATTACCTCTCGTGGAGGTTCTACCAACTACTGATTTTGAATAAAGTTAGTTTTTCTTTTCTATCACAGGTGTTCAAATACTTATTGGTAGTCAGTGTATATTGTCAGGTATTTTGCAACATCAGTTTTTGTCTTTAAACATTCAATAACTCTCTAATGCAAAGATTCCTAAGAATGATATTTTAAAGACTGTAAAAAGTTTAAAGTCGGTTTGGAATGAAGTCGACCCTAAAAATATTGCATTTGCTTCATTAAAGTTCCTTAGTTGTTTTTTTAATTTCTTCCATTCAGCTTATTTTCGTTTTGTTTTCCAGATAGCATTAAATTTACATGTGTTAAAATATTTAGGATTACCAATGCATATTTTTTGCTAAATATGAATCATTTTTTGCTAAAATTATAGTCTATAAATCATGAAATTACTTTCACCTGTATGATGAAAAATGTCCTTTATAATAATTTGTCTACTTCAGCTGCAGTCATCTTATTAAAAATGTTAATTTTCTGTTTCAGTACATTAAAGTGCTATTCAACTTTCATATTTTGAGTGCATTTTCTGTACTTAAAAAAAATTTTCATTAGATTAGAAAGAGTTTTTGATTATTTTCTTATTACAATATCAGTTTTATTTAGCATGTATTATTTTTTAATGTAAGTACATATAATATGCATGCATGCTAAGGCTCAAACACGCACACACATATATATAAAATCAAGAGATAATAAATAAAATTAAGTCATGAAATGTGTATATCCGAGTGTGGGATATACACATCTAATTCCTTACATGTAGTTGCAAGGAATGTGTATCCTTGCAATCACATGTAAATATCCCAGTGTGGAATATAAGTGAAAACATTTACAATCAGCTAAGATATCAATTTTTTTTTTTTTTTTTTTAAATTCATTTGAAAAGAAACCTGCTTACGGTTTTCGTGCCAGAATAAAGTAAAGTATTTTTATTAGCTTATTTAGGTATAATGATTTTTAGTAGGTATTGGAATACATCATAACAGTTCATTTTTGGGAGAAGGGGCAGAATGCATGATTGGTAAGGAAACATAAAAGCATATAAGGACTTCTGCTCACCAGCAACTAATAATTCTGTAAGCACCAAATTGTTCTCTGTGTAAACTTTAATTTCTGTTTCTGAAAAAATATGTAATTGTTGAGAAGGCTAATTTGCGGTTCATGTGTGGAGCTTTTGGGGCTAGTAGTGAGAGACAGCAATTGAAGAAAAACTTTTTCCTAATAAGTGGTTGACAGATTATAAAACATTTCAGCATTTGTATTATCAATAAGGTTGAGGATCTCTTATTGCTGCTACAGATCTTTAAAGAAGTGTAAATGTGCTAAGTATGGAAGAGAATATTTTAGCTATGATAGAAGTTCAGCCAGACATAAACACAAGAGCTATGAGATGTAGCTTTTCATGCCATATTCCTCAATATAGCAACTGGTGTGTGATGAACAGTTGTTACTCATATTACCTTCGAAGGATGTAAGCCTTTGAAGCCACTGGGGATTATCCTCATTATGTAGTATTCACTGGCTGGTTCTTGTAGCATAGTGTAGTATAATTGAAATTTCTATCTGTTTTACTTTTCATGAATGCAGTCAACCTGGTGCTAATGTATTTCAAATGTTCAAAGTGTACATATGGGTTCAATATAAAGCCACAAGCAGTATGTCCATCTGTGCTTCAGAGGCGATACTCTATAAATATTTAGATGAAAATCATTGACTATCTGATTAGGCCATGGTTTATGTCAAACCAACTGGATAGAAGAAAATATCATATTTTTCTGAAGGAGACCTTGCAAGAGTTGCTGAAGGATATTCCAGTAGCTGTGTAATTATGTTTATAATTCCAGCATAATTGAGCACCTAATTATTTTCAACAAGATGTAAGGAACTATCTGAATGCTGCCTTTTCAGACCAGTGCAAATGGACGAGGTGTGTCATCAGAGTAGTTTATTGAGACAGCAATGTGCACTGTTATCTCAATTTTTTTTGTGGGGAATATCAAGAATATTATCTTGAATTATAATCTGACAAGGAATTTAAATTAATTTAGTTGCAGCTCTGCACAGTGTGCATGTTGTGTTAAAGAAAGCTAAAAAATCTCTACATCTTCTTTGTGAGGTATGTAGCTTGATTGCTGATTGCATGTACACTCAATTACTGTAATAATTGAAGTTACTAAAATTTTATTTTTATCTTTTATGTCATTTTTTATGTTAGTACCTCAGCTTCTTAACTGCAGTGTAAATGCCTTGTATCTTTGTTTCATTTTCGACCATGCATTTTTGATTAAAATGATTATTTTTATGTATTTTATTACCTCTTAAAGTTTTTTCCATCTTTTTCAATGAACCACAGATTTAAATAGGAGATATACACTTTTTTTATAAACTGAAGAAAACGTTTTATGAAAGAAGTATTGTGTGTTCATATGAAAGGATTGGTATTAAATTCTTGTAAATGTGAAATATTTTGCTAGCTTTAGAATGGCATAATGTTTTATGGAAAGTTTTTTTTAATGGAAAATAAGTGAATAAGAAATTGTTCAAAAAGAAGATATTGGATTGTATTGGTAAAGCAGTTTTATCTTTTGTAATAATGCACTCCAAGATATTAGTGTTCTATATTTTTTTTTTTTTTTTTCTCTTCTGTTTTTAATCTGTTCAGTGCAAAATATGGCGATTATTCCTTAAAAGTTTTCTGGCGAAAGCAATTATTTTTAACAAAACTAATCGTAAACTTAACAGATGGAGGAATTTGCAAGACAAAAAATGTGTAAATATTTCAGTATGGTTAACGTGTTAAAGTTAATGAATACATGATGTGCAAATTCATGCTAATATAAGATGTACTAAGGCATATCTGTAGAAATGGTTTTTACAAGCAAGTATTTACTAGAGATTTTTGTTTTTCTCTTTTAACATTAACTTTAAGCCCCTTACAAACTGTGTTCCAAAATGACATAGCAATAAATATAATGAATATTCATATTATATCTTGAAAACATAAAATTCAAAGTTAAAACAGAAAAATTAAGGAAATTTATTAAATTCAGAAATGTTTCTGTAATGTTGATATCTTTTTATATAATATCTGATCAATTACAAACTTTGAAATGAAGCTAGATTACCTTTTTATGATAGAGCATGTAAAAAGTCTAAATCGGGTGTTGGCAGTGTTTTAAAATCAATCAACTATGGTTCAAACCTTTGGTTTAAAAATCTAAATTCTATATTTTAGTTAGTTGGACAACAAACACTTGTAATAAATAGTTTTAGTAGAAATTTGTATTTTGCCATTTTAACAATTGTTCAAATTATACAATTAAACTTTCAATTAAAGTTAGTGTAATTAAATCTTAGTGTCATCTAGGTAACTCTGCATGACTAGGTGAATTTTCAACTGCTAGAAACATCCGACTTTGCAAATGGTGAATTATTTTCTATCCCCATTATCATTGTATGCTTCATCCAAACATATACTGGTGTGCAAAAATTAAGGACGAGACGGTTTTTTCAATATAACTTTGTACAAAAGCTTTCCAAATCAACACATTTAATACCATAAGATCCCCAATACGTAAGGACATGAGTAATGTAAGCAACACTTACTAAAAGAGAAATCAGAGGGATAAAAGGAAGCTTTATTGAGAAAGTAGCATGGAGCGCAATGCGACTGAAGGCCGAAACATCCCTGTGATGGGTGTCCAGCAAGAAACATTCAGTCTTTAATAGGGGATATGATCTCCCCTGACTGCTAGGCAGGTTTCACAGCGTCTGCCCATGCTGAGAATGAGGGTGTCAATGAGTTGTTGAGGCATTGCTGCCCATTCGTCTTGCAGCGCCAATCGAAGCTCCGGAATCGTTACTGGTGGTAAGGTACGAGCTGCCAAGCGTCTGCCTAGAAAATCCCATACATGCTCGATGGGATTGAGATCCGGAGATCGTGCCGGCCAATCCATACGTTCAATATCCTCACTCTCTAAGAGCTGTTCGGCAGCTACTGTGCGATGACATGGTGCATTGTCTTCCATGAAAAAGAACTGCGGACCCATAGCGCCTCTAAAAGGACGCACATATGGAAGAAGAATCTCGTTACAATAACGGGTCCCGTTGACTGAACCTGCATCGGAGATGTGAAGGTCTGTACGACTACCAAGCATGATGCTTCCCCAAACGAGAACACCGCCACCTCCATACCTGTCCCTTTCAATGATGTTCGAGGGATGATTGCAGCTTCCCCGCTCTCTCCAAATGAGTACGCGATGAGAATCGCTACTCAGACAAAATCTGCTCTCATCTGTAAAGAGTGCTCATCCCCATTCATTGTCTCTCCAATTCCGGTGTTCCCGGCACCACAGAGAATGCCTTCTCTGATGGGCAGGCGTTAGAGGTACACACCGTACAGGGCATCGTGCAAACAGACCACCACCGTGCAGTCTTCTGGCCACGGTAAAACGCGATATGGGTCGTCCAGTCGTGTGTCTAGCGATTTCTCCCGCTGTCTGCCGCCTGTTTCTTCTGGCCTGTAAGGCAATATACCGGTCATCTGCGGGTGTGGTTCCTCGTGGACGACCACTACTAAACCCCTGGATAGCTGTTCCTGTAGTTTGAAATTGTCTCCAAAGTCGTGAAACGATGCTGTGAGCAGTTCCGAAGTCTGCAGCCACACTTGTCACACTGCGGCCTTCCTCCAACTTCCCAATGATTCGACCTCGGGTAAAAGCATCCAGATGTCGTCTAACAGATTCATTATTCGCCATTTCTCGCTGAGGCAGCAACTCGGTGTGATTTTAACTGCTATACGGCGTGCAATCTCTTTGCCAGAAATCATGATCTTACACCGACAACATGCTTTATACTACTCAGACACTCCCCCATTACGTCTACCTGCATATGTGTGCATGTGCTACCGTACATCACCTTACTTAATCTCCTGATTGGTCTTTCTGTCCGCTCTGCCTCTTCATTCAGCTGATATGCTAATTTTTCGACCTCGTCCTTAATTTTTGCACACCAGTGTAGTTATCCGTGGCCAAAAACAGGTGATAGTCACACGGAGCAATGTTTAAGGAGTAGGGAGGCCTGAAGTAAAAAGTTCTCAACCAAGTTTTTTTTGTTTGTGTGTGTGTTGATCGCTCTTCGGTTGCTTTTGTGTATGAGGTCTGGATTTGTCTTTGAAGAATGATCATTCCTCTCCTGTTAAGGCTCACGAGCGGCCGAGTTGTAAAGTCGCGGAGCACTGGCAGTTTAGTTCAGTCTTGGGTTTGAATTACAGCAGAGGGCTGGCTGTTTAGGTATTTTCTACGGTTAGGCAGATAGCCCTTCAGGTCTGTGCCATAATCAAACCAAACCAAACCAAACCAAACTTTCCTGCTGACTACAACTGGCTGCTTCCAATGCAGAGCATCTTCAACCTTTTGTATATAGAATGAGTACACCTCAGCTGTGATGGTTTAGTCACTCTCTTGCAATTCAAAGTGCACAATTACAATGCTGGCCGACTGAACACAGAGCAGTACAGTTCCTAAATGTTTAGTTTAAGGGCAAATGCCACAGAACCAGGAGACAACAGTGATAATTTCTTTTGCGGTTACCTTATAACATCCATTTCTTGTAACATACCAGTATCTTCTTCAAGGATAAGGTGTTTAAAATGCTCCTAGTTTTAAAATTACAAAAAGAATGCAAGATTTGCATGGGACCATTTAATATCTAAATTTTCAATAAAAAAATTATTTAAGATGAAATATTTGAGAAGAAAGGAAAACTGAAATCTGTTCTTTTTAAATATTGCATAATAAAGATTTATTTGCTGGTTATCAGTCTAAAGCAGGCCACATTGTATTATTCTTAAAAAGAACATAAAAGGAATAAATTCTTAGTACAAAA
The DNA here is from genome assembly GCF_044657685.1 of Stegodyphus dumicola. Lineage (NCBI taxonomy): Eukaryota > Metazoa > Arthropoda > Arachnida > Araneae > Eresidae > Stegodyphus > Stegodyphus dumicola. The sequence goes on along the minus strand of NC_140768.1, from coordinate 78,947,261 downwards.
TCAGAATTTCTCTGTAAGCTTTTTTTTTAGCCCAAAGGGGCAATTTGTCCAGAAGGGCTATTAATTTCGTTTTGGCATTTTGTGTCGGTTCACTTTTTACTTGTTGCCACCAAATATTATTGCGCTGTATTTTATTTAAAGAAATTAAATAATGAAGAATCTCTATAAATGTATGTTTCTTGTATTGTGATAAATCAATGGTACCTAGAGCCATCAAATTTTGAATAACATACATCTCCACCTGAATATTGGCATCTGGAAGCCCAAATTTGGAATTTGTTTGTTTTGTTATCTATTTCATATTTTGTAAAGTATTTATGAGTTTTTGATTAAGAAACTCTACGATTTCAAAGCGAGTAGGGGCAACACTTTAACGGAGGGGGGAAAACATTTTTATCTCCAGCTTGCGAGACTTGGTATCGGAAATTTTAAAGATATGCTCTTTTAAATATTTTGTGATATTGCTGTTGATTGAATTTTTATGGTTTAAGTGCTTATTTAATAAATAAAAGTAACACACAAAATGTTTAAAAAAAAAAAAAAAAAAAAAAAATGCCGTTTGGGGGTGTAATATATAAAATCTGAAAACTTTCAAATTTTTTTTCTTTAGTATAGAATTTTTTGTTATCATGCATGAGCAGAACTTAATGATAGATAACAGTCAGTGTTGGATAAAGCAGTATTATTGGAAATAAATTATTTAAAATTATAAAAACAACTTTTATTAGCTTAGCACAATGGAAGAGTGATATAATTATACAATATCTTACATTTGATTTCGGTATGACATTTTTCTTTTTATGAATGAATGATTAAAATGAATTTAATAGAAAACTTTGGTCATAATATTAAAAAAATGCATTAAGAGAATTATTTTGTGATGGATATTAAAAGTGATTAATTCTTTCTAACTTGGCAAGTTACTTTGCAAAAATTCATATCAGGATAGTATTCTGAGCCGTTCTTAAATCAGTAATCAGTTCTTAACTCTAACTTAATGGACAATCTCTCTTGATTGAAATATATAATATTATTTAAAAACAGAAATGTAGTAATTTCTAGTATTCTTTTCATGAAAATGTCAGATAACCAAATATAGGATAATAAGGATTGTATTACATTTTGAAGTAGCTTTATCTGCAAAAAATATTTCAGCAAAATTTTTAAGTATGTACTCTTTTTTTTCATTCTCAGGTTAAATCTTTATTAGCTGATACTGATGATACCTCGTGTGAATCGTATATTCGTCCAGTTCGTGCATATTCAATGGGAAGCCGTCCCCAGGTTAGTTAAGTATGATTTTGTTTCCAAACTAGTAAATTAATTTCACTGTGAATTATACTTTTCATCACAGGTGTCAAGAATGTTGTCTGTTATAATATTTCAGTGCTTTAACACTAGAATTTTTAACTGAAAGTGCAGAAACTTAAATTTTAGTTGAGAAATTATGTTTTTTTATTCTTTGTAGACTAAAAAATAGTTATGTTATGCGGTATTGTCTTGGAACTAACTGTTAGTCATTAAATTTTATTTCAAGTTTGCATTTATTACTACATATGTGTAATTTCTAAATAATAAGAAAAGTAATTATTTGAATAACATAATACAATTTCTGTAAATTGAGAAATCTAAAATGCACCTAAAATTATCATCTTCAGCAAATTTGATTGTATAATTAATAATGTAATTCCAAATAAGTATTAAAATTATTGGATAAAAGTTCTTACTGTGTTTGAATCCAAGGAGTTATATAAAAGATTTCTGTATTTAGTGTCCATTATTTTCTATATTTGCTCTCCTTTGTTTTACAATATCATGAATTTTTTCTGTGAAAAACCTCATGCTATTAGTCTCGAAACAGGCTTTGGTAGACTTTAAATGTCTGAATCACTTTTCAAATTGTTGCCACAAAATATTATTACCCTGTATTACTTTAAAAGAAATTAAATGATAAAGAATTTGCATGAGTGTATGTATGTTTCTCGCATTATGAAAAGACAATGGTACCCGGGACCATCAGAAGTTGAATAACAATAGCCCTCCACCCAAACATATGCACCTGGAAGTCCGAATTTTAAATTTCAAACTTTATATTTCATACATATATAAAACCTTAATGAATTTTTAACAAACCCAACGATTTGAAACCAACCAGTGGCACATCATACAGATTAAAAGATGGTATCTTCAGCGTGGCAAGATTGTATATTGGAAACTCTAAAGGTATGCTGCTTTTAATTATTTTGCGAGTTTGATATCCAGCTGAATTACACGGGGCATAAGTGCGAAGAACACAATATTTAATTAATTTAACATGTAAAACGTTAATTTTTTTCCCCCAAGAACTAAGAAACTGTGCATTGATATGATAAACTGAGAAACGACTGAAAAAAAGTTGAAAAATATATGCCAACACTTGACACTTTGTTGGGAATTCTAAACACATGCTACTTTAAAAATTTTCATAAGTTTTCTGTTGAACAGTGTATGACATAATTGTTAAGAAAATGATGCTCACTAATGAAGTTAAAAAAACAAAGCAAATGTGTTAGCTGGAGTGAGTGCAACAACTGACTTGTAGACTGCAAGCTCAGTGAAAGCATAGAAAAACCTGAAAAAAACCTTTTGGGCAATTGTTAAAATCCGAGCCCTTTCCTTTGGGGGGGGGGGCTAAGAAAGTTGTAATGGGATATTTGGTAATTTTTGAGAAATTTAATTTCTTCCTGTTGAAAGCATACTGCAGAGTCCAGAGCAGGTGAACTTGGGTAGAGTATGTTTTCATGATTGCTGAGTGACCATAACTGGATCTTTTTGTGAATTTTAATGCTGAGTTTGGTAGCTGCTTGCAATACTTGTTTACCATGATTATTTTGGTAGATAAGCTTAAAGAGAGAGATTTTTCAGAAATCTACATGATAGATCATTAGATAACAAGGAACTCTTGTCACAAATTTTGTAATTTCACCTGCCTGCTTTCCATTTGATTTTCATTGCGGCCTTCCATAAAAGCACCTTCTCATTTTCCTTCACTTTTATATCATATAATAACTGAATAAATATAAAATATTACTATTGCTGTTATAATTGTATATACAGTAGAAGTCCTGAAATCCGCAAAGCTTGGGACCAGAGGTTGTGCGGATTTCAGGACAGAAAGGATAATATTCAGACTAAAAGTGCGAAATAAATAAGGCATATTAGATACATTTAATTGTTATATACATTATTACAGTAATTTATTATGTGCATTAATTTATTATTACTTATATAAATTGGTTATATTATTCATTTATATTAGGCTCCTCTATTTTTAAATCAGCATAAATGGAAATTATAGTTTCTAGATTATACTGCAATAAAAAACTTTCCATTGCTTATCATTTATTTGGATGGCCATTCCAAGTATATATCTTGTATAGCTGCAGGTAAAACTAGCATAAAGAATGGGAGAAGGAGTGTAGAACTGAAAATGAGAGAAGGGAGGAAATGGAATGCTGTTCGAATTTATGAAACTGGCAGGCATGCGTAATAGTTTCTGTAGAACTATCCGTGCTATTGTACAATAGATGCCACTTAATGTGATCGTGTTTTTTAAACTATTCAATAACATTAACTATAAGATAAAGTTATGGGAAAAATATCCTTCAAAATATCAGTGGATTTCAGCTAATTTAATAAAATTATAACTAGAAACATATAAATACATATTTCCCAGCATTACAGAAAAAAATAACTATTGATAATTGTAATTCTTAACATGGAAGTTAATTTTTTTTTAACTCTGCTTATTGTTTCTGGAAATTATTTCAACAATGCTGTACCATTTATCTAAATATTCATAGGGCATCCCTAATCTCAGCATCTGTAGGCAATTCATCGATTTCATCGTCATCTTCTTCAGAAAGTTTATCACATGACATGCTTGGATTCATATCAGAAAGCAACGGGCAGATATTTTCTGTGATTGAATCTGTAGCTTGAGGTTTTTCATCAGTAGCCATCCAAGTGTTAAATTCTTCACAAATTATGCTAGTTAGAGATGTTTTTAATATTTCATTATCTTTTATTTTATCATTTATTAGTTCTTCATTGTCTTTTTTGAGACACAGTTCAAAAACTTTCATGTTGCCTTAAATAAAAATCAACATTTTTGGTGACCTACTCCCTTACTTAGCCACATAGCTCTGTTGTTGGCTCTCTTTGCTCTGTTTTAACCTTATTTGTGTATTTAATCTTTTATATAGTAGCATTACTTTAAAAAATTCATTCTATAATATTTTTGTAATATTGACTTACTCATGATAATAAGCCATATATTTCTCATGTCATATACAGAGGTGGCCAAAATTGTGGACACTTTTCGAAATTTTTATGTTTTTGAACTTTGTATGCTTATAGAAAATGTTATGTTTCCCAAAATGCAAACTTGTGCATATCATTTTAAAGAGAATTTATTACTGAATTCAATACAAAACACAAAATTCAATTATTTGCAATACAAAAAAAGTTATATGTATTTTAATATAAATAAAAAACACAGTTATGAAGTGGTTTGTAATGTCTAGCTTTCCTGGCCAATCACTGTTTTTGTTTTGAGAACCAATCAAATGTTAGTAACTGCCAGTAGAAGCTGACATCATGTTTACACTTGAAACAATTCATTATTTTGCTTTGTTCTGTAGAAGGAGGACCTGTTTCTTATACACTGCAATTACAAGTAGGAATTTTTGTAAAAATTTTTAATAATTAGTCAAGAAGCAATGACATCAAATAAAAGAGTAGATTGGACACCTAGAAAGAGATGTAATATTATTGTGTTACGAGAAAGTGGTCTTTCCTATGCTGAAATTGCAAGACAGGTGGGTGGTTCAGTGACTACATCTGGAGTCCGAAAGTTTTGTTTATGATATCAGGAGACAAATTCAATAAAAAACAAAGAAGGAAAAGGTGCACCACATCTATTGGTGACAGAAAAATAAAACGACTATGTCTCCAAGATAGAATCAGCGGTCATCAGAAGTGATCTGAATGATGCTGATGGTTCTGTCAGTTCAAGAACAAGCAGGAGAAGATTAACAGATGTTGGACTGAGAGGTAGAATTCCAAGAAAAAAGCCTTATCTTAATTTTCAGCAACGAAAAAAAAGACTACAGTGGGCAAAATAACACATTAATTGGACAGATGATCAGTGGTCACAAGTTATATGGAGTGATGAAACTAAGATATCGTTATTCGGTAGTGATGGGCAAAAATATGTAAGACGTAGAATAGGAGAAGAGCTACATCCTGACTGCATTGAAGCAACTGTGAAGAACCCAGTTAGTGTTATGATTTGGTCATGTATGTCAGCAGATGGTATTGGTCGCCTTCATGTCATCGATGGAACACTGAATGCGAGAAAATACATTGACACTATTCTAGAACCAAAACTTCTACCTTCCATCAGAGATCTCTTTCCCAACAATGCTTCATTTATTTTTCAGCAGGATTCTGCTCCTTGCCACACGGCCAAAATATCAAAAGAGTGGTTTCGTACAAAGAGCATTAAATTGTTGTCATGGCCAGGAAACAGTCCTGACCTCAATCCTATCGAAAATTTGTGGCACCGTTTGAAAACTCTTATCCAAATGAGGCGCCCATCAAATAAAAGGGAACTAATTGAGGCTATAATTGTTTCCTGGCATCATGTAATAACGAAAGAAGAGCTTAAAACTCTTGTCAGCTCAATGAAACGTCGATGTGAAGCTGTAATCAAAAATAAAGGGTACCCTACTAAGCACTGATAACTCACTACAATCATCACTATCTAATGTATATCGATAACTATTATCGTTTAACTTTTTTTGTATTGCAAATAATTGAATTTTGTGTTCTGTATTGAATTCAGTAATAAATTCTCCTTAAAATGATATATACAAGTTTACATTTTGTGAAACATAACGTTTTCTATAAGTACACAAAGTTCAAAAACATAAAAATTTCAAAAAGTGTCCACAATTTTGGCCACCACTGTATATGAATGGGAAGGACTTCAGTAATAATATCCAAATGATAACAACCACTGTCACATTGAGTGGCACCTACTGTAGTTTTAAGTGTACAAATTTAGTCTTCGGTATTTACGTCCTTCATATAACTCTTGCTTTCAGTTTACTTGGTTTGTAGAATTAATTCAGAATGTGGAAACAATTTTTGTTTGTTTCCTTTTACTTCTTTAATTTGGTCTAATTTAAATTTTATTCCTTTCCAAAAAAAATTCAGCTTCAGTTGTAATAAAATTGTATCATATGCCTTTTTGTGTGTAGCTTTGCTTTTGCTTAATTTTTCTCTTCTAGAGTCATTGCATGAAGTCTAATTATACTGCATACTGTCCATGGATAAGGTGGTGCTTGTGCCCTATTCTTTTCTTGCTTTTTATCTGTATTTATTTTTTTGCAATATATAATAGTTTTAGACAATCATGAGTGAAATTCTTATTTTGAGAAGCATCTAAAATGCTAATTAAGGTAATTGTCATAATAAATTAATCCATTCTATTTTGAATTAATATGAAAAGTACAATATAGTTGTAAATATATTGCATCAAACTTTGAAGAAATTACAGGAAGTTCATCGGTTGTTTTATTTTTTGGAGGGTCTTAAGTTTCAGTAATTTGAGAAAAATATTTTCTATTATAAATTTAAGTGGTTTCAAGATCTGTAATTTTGTTTTTAATATAAATTTATTAAATTCAAAGTTATTCCACAATTTACTGAAAATTTTTAAAATCCATAACAAATAAAGTATTAAATTTTATAAAACTGAAATAGAGGTAAGTAAATAAGTGTATATACTCTCTCAAAGATCAGTGTGTATTTGCCTTTGCTAATATGAGAGATATTTCTGACATAATCCATTTCATCTCATATGTATGGCAGTATATCATGTTTAACTAGTTACAGCATCAGTGTTACAGTTGCTGAAGATTGAAGGGGAACATCCTTCCTTGATATCTCCACAATACATACATGCGCACAAAGTGGAAAATTTCAAAGATCAGAAAAGCTATTGCATTATCGCTTCATCTCCTTGTTATCTATGTTCCGTCTGCGTTTGCACCAATTTTTTTAAAAATTTTTTGCAAATATCATGTCTGTAAATTTTGAGAAAATCTTGCGAGTTTTCTCAATAATGGTTTGTGTTTTACAGTAAACTGGAGAACTGTCTTGAAATAGGGTTTACTGTTTTTATTCAGGTATAGTACATTCCAGAATATCCAAATAAATCTTTACACCTATAGGTGTAATTTTAACAAAGGTACACATTAAATGTTTGTGAAATATAAAATAAAATAAAATAATAATAATAATAATAAACTTACTTTACCTCTATTTCATTGCTATAAAATTAGGTGTTGGTAAATATTTTATTTAGAACGAGTTTTGAAAATTTTTAACGGAATTACGAATAGCCTGCAAGTTTTAGTGTGGTATTATACATAGCATTGTATATATTCTTCTGAAAAAGAACGTCTCCTTATGGTAAAATAAATGAAAATATTACTTGTTAATAGATTGAGCAAGTAAATGATGAAAATATCACTATTTTTCAGTTTATTGAAGCTGAAACTATTGCTGTTATGTGTCATATGATTAATTTTAGATTACCTTTCAAGTTCAGAATTGCCCTTGGTCTGAAACATTAATTGTATCATCATCTAAGCAAGTTTTTGAGTGCCTATTTGTCTTCTTATATGCGAAGCAATTTGAGAAATTAGAGGCTCTTTTATATTTAGATCGCATTTAAAAAAAAAAATAGGGCTTTGTATGTAAAAATGACTTTAAGCATTATGATTAATATGTGTGTGTATGTCATGAAAGAATTGTAAAGAGTTAAAAATGGAAAAAAGCTAGAGAAAAATGATGGAATATATTCAGTGTACTATGTGTAATATGCAGTTTAGAGTTACATTCAAAGATGAATAATTTCTTAACTTCTATGTTCACATAGAATTGATAAGAAGTATATAACTTAACTAATAACTTCTCTGCCCTTTTAAGTTACTTTCTTCCTTTTGTGTAAAATTTGTGTAGAGTTGAAGCAAATTCATATAAATTTTAAGTTATGTTATAAATTTATAAAATGACAAATGCTTCATTCTCTCTTGTAATATTTGTCTAATATGTAACTTTTTAAAATCTGATTTAGACCTAAAATGTGTTCTGTTTTCATCTAATTGTATTGAATAATTATTGAAATATTGCAGGTGACACTAAAAAGATCATATCTTTAAGATTAGAGTACAAATGTCCGTGTTAAAAAAAAAAATTGAAATAACTGGATTGTGCTTCATTCTAAATTTTCTTTATTTTTGGCTTTCTTTTTCTGTGGATTTTAAAGTAATGTAATTTCTACTACAAAATGCCATAATTTTAAGTGTTGCTTTCAATTAAAGATAAATTAGAAGTGTAAAATATACTAACTTCTTAAAATCTTAATGCTTTCAGACGTTGAAGACTTGTGAATTCTGAGCTAAAATTGAGGATTATGTTGATTATTTTTCTCTAATTTAAGCACTAAAATGAAAATTCAATTTTAAGCACATATAATTTTTCAATAAATTCACTTGTATTCAAGTGGATTGTTTTCTTGGACTTGCTTGTATTCAAGTGGGTATAACAGTGGTTAAAAAAAATTGTTTGCAGTGTATTGTTCAGATATCATTTGAACATGAACTTAATTTTCAGCTTCTTTTTATTTTTATAAATAAGATTTCTGTTGTAGCTTTTGAATGTAGATTTTCCCAAACTACCACTGTGTAATAATTGGTCTGCAATTTTGGACACTACATAACAACTGCATAAATATTTATAATGTGCAACACTACATAAATATTTATAATAATATGCTAATATATTTGTTCATGTAGTATTTTTCTTTTATCTTGATATATATAAATTATTACATAATTATTAAGAAAATTAAATTGTGTTAAAAAATTTTTTAGCAGACTTTAAGTATTCCTTCTATTTCTCTTTCACTTATTTCAGTTTGTTTTCTATTTTGAAATTTAAAGATCATTGCCATTTCTTTTAAATCATTTATTTGTATATAGTGTATTTATTATATATATTGTATACAGTAAATGAATGATTATAAATCCTAAACTGTTGCTGTTAAACTTGGTTTCCTTCTGTGAACTAAATTGTATTTCATGTGATGCGAGTTATTTCTAAACTTATACTAAATGTTTATTTTTGTTCAAAAATTTATTTGAAATTATTGCTGAAGAAATTTCTGATTGTTTGATTTATTAAAATATTTGAAATTTTTAATCCATTAACAACTTTAGAATTCTTTTAGTTTGAAAATGATTATTGCAAATTATTGCATTTAAGAATAATATATCTCTTACCCTCACTTTTATTAATTATAAAGAAATTACATGTTTTCACTTGCTTGTTTTGCATTGTATTTAAATTTACTTGGAATTACAAGGAATGGAATATAACTGATAAAAATCTGTTAAAACATATTAACATGAACTGTTGATATTTATATTTAACAAGTTAATTCATAGTGGAATAATATTTTATGTGCAATATGTTGATGCTTTTTTTAAATATTGCTTAAAATATTGAAAATAACCTGCTTCTGTTCTGTTTTATTTATTTAACATCTCAACAACATCTGGCTTAAGAAGCATCATAAAATAGCAGAATGATTATGAAGTGTTGCATTATTGTAAACTAGAAACATTTTTGTTCATTTAGGGGAAATAATAATAAATTAGTACATAAGAAATACATAAATTTTTTTGCAAGCCCCATGCAAGTGTGAAAAATTTGGTTATGATGGCTAATGGGATGAGTGGACATGTTGTAAGGAATTATTGTGCTTCTCTCTGTGTTCTATATTCATGTAAGTGGTTTGTATATCCTGCTGCAATCGAAAAATCTGCGGCTGGAATCTTCATGAAGGTACAACTGATTAATCTCATTTCCCAGCTTCTAAAAAATCCAAATTTTAATTATATTATAAAATTGAAAAAATATCTACAGTCAAAGTAAAATGTGGCAGACTTTCCGGCGGATAGATTATGTTGTCAGGATCTCATGCCATAGTTTCCGGTTAAGTTGTACTGAGAAGGGCTGCAACATCAGAGTGCCTTACATGATCAGCTTATCTTTTAAATGTATCACTGCGAAGTAAGAGAGAAGTTTAAAGTAAGCAGGCAGTCGATACACTAAGATGTTAGGGTCTTGAATAAGAACGAATACTCCCTGATCGCTAAATGTAGACTTTAGAAGTACTGAAAGCATATGGCAGTTCTACGACACTGTCTGGTAGACAAGGATACAGAAAAATGCAGGAAAAGGAAGTACGAATAATTTTCAGCCAAAGATAAAAAAGCATATGACCAAAATCAAGTACAAAATACTAGCTGCAAATTATTACAAAAAATGAAGTATGCTAGAACAATAGAAATTAAGGTATAAATATGTCACTAAGTCATACTTCCACTATTGAAATGTCCTCAAAATGTTAAAAATAGTGAAAGTTTATCAGTGGGAGTGGGGGCATTTCCAACTTCATTCACTCTACCTGAGAGGTCTTGATCACATCTATAATGGAAAAGTTTGCAAATATGTCTTTAATTAAAAACTTTTAGGAAGTCGAGAAGGCTTGTGCCATGTTCATATCATTAACATAAGCAGCATTTAGATTTTGAGCGTGTGGTTGCCTCTTGCTTTCGGGGAGAGCATCAGATATCTTAACTTTGCAGGTAACATCAAAATTATTTCTGATTTTACAGCAGCAGTGTAAGACTTGAACTTTGAATTAGCAGGCCTGTTCAGAAATTATTAGAAAAATTTAGTTAGAACATTAGCACTAGACTATTCAGAAATCTAGGGTACCTTGGCTTGAGCAGACTTGGTTTTGGGGGCATGATATGAAGTTTGCAGCTTGTTTTCTACTGCAGTTGTAGCAGTGAAGATTTTCTTTACACTTGGCAGTGCAATCTGAGCTTTTGTGGCCTAGACCAGACTTTACACATCTGGGAATAGTTTGCATTCCTCTGAAGAGTGGTAATAGTGCTAGCAGTCATCATTGGGCCACACCACCTTTATACTTATAAGGTTCAATTTTGATTTCGAAGCTTAAAGCATCCATCAGATTATGTTTTTTTTCCACACCATATTGATTTACTAATTGTGCCTGAAAGAGAGTTATCAGGACCCGCTTACAAAATCTATGCATGGGACACACTTTAATTACATTGTAACAATTAAGTACTGCTTGACTTCGTTAGCCTCATAGTCAGAGGGTAATCCCTTGAAACAACTTTGAGTTTAGCAGTGGCACTATGGAAAACATAGTGCTGGATCATGTTATCTCTGAGATAATAAGTAATTTTTGTGAGACTTTTTGGACAGGCAGGCAAAATTTTTAGAAATTGTCCCAAGATACAAGCTTTGAACATACAGGTTGTTCTTCATTGATTTTTCTCATGTAGTCAGAGAATTTCATCATAGGGATTATCATTATGGTTTTTGCACACACCTTCACAGGTTGTGGAATTGAGGTGGCATCCATGGGAATATTACTACATTCACCAGTATTAGCAACATTAGGATCTACATTTAGAACATTACTGTTGTCCAAAATATCAAATGTATTACTATGAGATATTTATAACATAACATTTCACCATTTTAGCGAGTTGTGCAGTTTTCTTGGGCAGTATAAAGCCATCAGCATTTACCAGGTTACCAGGAAATCTTTAAAAAAATTTTTTTAGAATCTTTTTTTGTAATTTTAACCCTTGAACATGAGGGCTTCTCATCAAGACCCTTAGCCATTAGTGGCCATTTCCAAAAATAAGGTAGCACGTGCGTGCATGTGTGTATATATATAACATGAAAATGAATATAAAGTTCATTAAGACACCATCTGTTTAAGCAGATAGCTATTTCATGAAGTGTCATAGCTGATTAGACAGCAGTAAACATTCTTTTGATCCTGATGAATTTAAGAACTGTATAGAGATTAGTGCTTCATAATATAGATTTTGCAACAAGTGAATGTCTAGTATTTAACTAGTCCACACTAGTCGGCAGGCATCACCACTCAGCAATAGTATATGAATTGATCGTTGATAAATATGCACATAAATACATTATAGAATTAATGTACTCTTGGAAATTTAGTATTTTTTTTTTTTTTTTTTTTTTTTTTCCCTATAGGCATATTCAGGTACTCTATCAAAATAGATGTAACTTCTCAGTTACATTACAGAAAAAGAATACACAAGAATATATATCATATGAACAATTATCAAGTAGTTGTCACATGTTCAATGCAAATACCATAATAAAGATGATAATAGAACAGAAATTAAACAAATACTTTTCACGTATGATTCAGTGATGCTTACAATCAATGCACATACACTGCTCATAAACTTTCTCCTGTGTCCGAGACAGACTAGCGACAGTATTTTTCTACTGTTTTGTAACATTGTGTAAGGCAAATGCTGCTCCAGCTTTGTACTGGAAGAATGAGACAAGTAATTTGAAGTGTATTAATGTACATACTGTCAAGCTTTCTTCAACTTGTGATGGTTGATAAAATACAGATATCGTAAGATAATCAGAATAATTACGATCAATGATTAAGAATTAGACTCTTCAGAAACTATTTTTTATGTAGTGTTCTTAAAATAACCATCTAATGGCCGTTGTTTTATGATCTTGTATGATCTTGGAAGGACAGAAATGTACTGCAACTCCTGTTGGACCGATCAGGGTGACCTACATACATGAGAGAAAAATGAATAAAATGCACACTCTTTATTCTGTATACATCATTCTAACATTTCATTTTTTTTTTTTTTTTTTTTTTTTTTTGGCCTAATGCTGTTGCAAAATCTTGGTGTTTATGCTGGAAATTTTCGAAATACAATTTTTAGAACGTAAACCATGTGTTTTATCCTTGTATTTATATGTTGCAACCAATTGTCACCTGGTTGAAAGCTGCAAAAAATACAGCAGATTCTTCACTTTCTGTGCTACAGAGCTTTTGTTAATTGGTCAAATTTTTTGACTACCTGTAATCTAAAGATGTTTATGTACACCCTATAATGGTCTTTTGGCAACTTTATCTGTTGTTAATTATGTTCCTTTGCCCAAACTATAATAACAAATGGCAAATATACAAGATAACAAGATATGTAGTCAGTGATAAAAAATTGTGCCTTAAGTAGCAGTACTAATCATCTGGTATGGAATTGCTGTTCCAAGGGAATGACCAGAACCTATATCATGCTGAAAGTCATTCTACAGATTCATCATCTGGGAAATAACTTTATGTATCATCCTTGCATTTTCGGGAATTTTTTGCCTATGGATTATTTATTATATATTAAAGAAATGCTTTACTAGTAACTCATCTGTTTATCAAAAGATTGAAGACTTCATCTTACCAAAAATGTTTGTTGGTTCAAACATAGCATAGTCAGCATCTTCAAAAAAATAAATATATTCTTCCAATAGCGAGCTTCTCTGGCTATTGGAGAAATATATTTATTCTGTTGATGATTACTTTAAATACATATTTAGTTTTTTAGTTGCTTTTCAAAGTATCCATTAATACAGTCATAACAGCAATCAAATAGCTAGCTTACCACATTGATGAATGTAAAACTCTAAAATAGATATTGAGACACAATTGTTTTCCTTTACAATGTAGCATGATGTGTTCTGGTCTCTGGCTCTTGTGTTTAGTCCTGAAGCTGAAAATGGTGTATATATCCATTTATTCTGAAAAATGAAAAAAAAATATCAAAATAAATATCTCCTGACTTTATTATTGGGAAAACTTAACAATAAAATAAATAGACAAATTTCTGCAATTTGAAAAGGGAAGTTGCTTCAAGTATAATAACCAAATAAAAGTAAATTCATTGGAACATCCCCTCTACTGTCTTATTATCCCACACACCAGTTCAGTTTTTAAAAACTTTGAATACAAACTTGCCATACCTCAGCCCCATCTGTTTGGAAATTATTCTAAAACTACAAATCACTAATGCAGCAGATACATCAGGTTTATATACCATCCCCATTCATGATGAAAATACAAATACAAAAACTGAGTGTATTGATTCATCAAAATTTCATTTCAAAATTTATCAGTAGTAATTGCTGATCATAAGAAAGATATTTATAAACTTTTTACCTACCAATACAACAATGAAAATAGCAAGTTTTTGGTAAAATACTGCTTCAAAGTAACTGAATGGGACATAGCTAAAATCAGCAAAGCCTGGCACAAAAGTAGCCTTAAAATTAGAGATGCATTACAAATTTCCATAAGACCATGTAAATTTTAAGTAACTTAAAATTTTGGATTTACCGTGAAACCTTGTTCACAAATTTAATTCACTCTTGAAGATAATTTGTCTCCAAAATATTCGTAAACCGAAACAGTTTTTCCTTTAGGGTTTAACTTAAATTAATCCTTTTCCACATCTCAAGTGATTGCTTTGAAAAAGTACTTTGTACGTACATCTGTAATGTAAAACTGAGGTAATTGGTTAAATCTAACATATATGTAATATAATATTGTACAAATAAAATTTAAAAAAAAAAAGAAATACTTTAACTGTATAAAGGAAAGTTCGCAGTGCAACTGTAAAGAAGCCAAAAATACAAAATGTTATTGTTTGAAAGGGAAATCTTATTTTATATAAATATCTGGCTGCTGCTTTTCTGCCCCCCCACAACAACGCTTTCTTCTGTTATGCAGAATCACTGAGCCATTTTCCCATCAAAAGTTTGTTTGAATTGAAACGTACTGTACTCTGCCCAAATTTGATGGATCAAATAACTAGAAACATCCTCCCTTCTGTCATCATCATCTGAAGACATTTCATCTACCATATTAACTATATTTTGGAATATCATTTGTTTCTATATCATGACATCGTTCATCATCCAAATTATTTTCCATTTAAAAAATTTGTTTGTGAATCAGTATTC
Source organism: Stegodyphus dumicola (assembly GCF_044657685.1). Lineage (NCBI taxonomy): Eukaryota > Metazoa > Arthropoda > Arachnida > Araneae > Eresidae > Stegodyphus > Stegodyphus dumicola. The sequence goes on along the minus strand of NC_140768.1, from coordinate 78,932,237 downwards.
CACTATATCAATGTTACTTAACCCTCTGTGTGATGCAGCTTGTTGGGATCACGCAAACCTGTATTTAAACAGCTTCTGTTAACTAAATTTATATAATTTTTTGTTCTAGTCTATCATAAACTTCCATTCATTAAGATATCTGACTAACTGATCCATAAAACAATCTTTACAAGAGCAATTTTTTAAAACCTATCCTTTTTCACCACTAATCTAAACAAGACTTCTTATTTTGCATATTGTAAAGAAACCAGTTATAAGATGGAGTTCAAATTCAGATATAAGCCACATAAATTCAAAATTAATTTTAAAAGACAGCAGAATATATATCTAAAAGGGAAAATTTGTCTTAAATGGAGAATTTTCAGGGAATCGTAGCCCATTTTACTATAAAACTTTTGCATGTGCAGAAAATTAATAACTTCAATAATTAATAATAATAATATAAGGTATTTCTTCCCTCCTTTCTGCATGCCTTCATGGTGTAATGGTTGCACACTCAGCGCATATTCGAGAGGTCCAGATTCGAGTTCCAGCGAAGACGTAGCTCATTTTTCATGTCTTCTGCTTCAAAAAACCTAATAGCTCTACAGGGGTGCCTGATGGTAGGTAAAGATTCTTCACCACCACCAGGATTTGGCAGTTGGGTCCCCTAATCTCAGGTCGCCCTTTAAAAGGCGAAGTATGTAATGTATTTTCTTCCTCCTTTCTGCATGCCTTTGTGGTGTAATGGTAGTACACTCGGCATTTATTCAGAGGACCAGGTTTTAGTTACAGTGAGGGCATTACTCGTATTTCTTGTTTCCTGCTTCAAAAATATGTCTTTACAATGTTCCTTGAATTAATATATGTTATATTTTTATTGAATGTGTTTATCAGGAAAAAACATAGCTTTTAATTTTGCAATCCTGAATTTTCTGGAAATCAGACTTTTTTTAATGTCCAAAGGTGTCAGATTATAGATATTCATGGATTTAGCAGTCTCGAATCTTTGGAATTCTGCTGTATCTGAGACTGAGCACTGTTGTTTTCATTTTACCAAAAAAGAAAAAAAAAAAAAAAGAAAGAAAAAAAAATTACACCAACAGCTGAACAGTAAAGAAGCTGAACACTGGCAGTTCAACCCAGATTCGAATCTAAGCGAATGAGCAGTAAAAGGGCATTTTCATAGCTTTTCCCTTGTAAAATTTGGATGCGAGCCACTTTCTTCTCCTCCAGGTGCTTCCTCGTAGGGAAACCCTCTTTTTCTTTGCCATAATCAGATAAACCAAACCGAATATGACCCTCCCTCTCTCTACAAAAAATTCACATGCCAGAATGTGGTTGATTCACAAGGCATAAGGATCTTATTATTTTTTCTTCTTTATGACAAAATAAAAAAAAAAATCTAAGCTTTTAAATAATATTTTAAAACAAATATCATTGTTTATATTGTTAATATAAAAAATAAAACATGTTATATAACACCATACAATATACACCTTGATTTTTATAAAATTTATTACCAAGTGTCCATTATAATATTCTTTTTTATCAACAAAATATTATTTTAGATTGTAATTTACTTTTTAATATTTGATATTTTTTGTTTATTCATTTTAAATTAAACTATATGGAAATAAAACTTCAAACTTCTAAAATTGTCATAAGTATAATTTAATACAGTACAAAGTCCGTAATCCGGACTCGTCAGGACATGTGGATTATAAATCATCAATTTAAATCTGGTAAAATGGCATGTAGAAATTATACAGTTAAAAATATGAAATCGTAATTTATGAAATAATGAGCAATTATGATCTAAAATGTATCAAAATTTACAAAAAAAAAGCTTAATATTTATTTGTTTACTTTATTAAACATTTCTTTCAATGTAAGTTAAGTTGCTTCGTTTTTTGCGCTAAACGCGCATACATAAAATTAAACATGCATTCGTAACATTAAACGCGCGTGAGTAAAGCATAGAAAAAAAAAAAAGTTTGTGGCTTTGAGGTCCGGATTATAGATCATTCCGAATAATAGACGTCCAGATTACAGACTTTGTACTGTATAATTGTTTGTAAATAATATATTTTTATGATTTCACTGCTGGTTTGTGAAGTTCCCATTATTTCTAGGAAGTTTGGCTTTTAAAATTTGGACTCTTTGAATTATATATATACATTGTAGATGCATGAGAATAATTTTTGCTAAATTTGTATATATTGTGCATATATATGGTGTAGTTATAGTTAAAGTTACCCTATTTAGACATATTTAGAGAACGTTCTAGTCGACCTATTTCATTGAAACTTGGTATATGCATTATATGGACTATGGAGGAAAGGTGTCCTTGCATTTATTCATGCTAGGTCTGATTTTCCACACCTCCTTTTTTTAGCTTTATTATTAAGCATTGCCTTCTTTTTCCTTTGTAATTATGCCGCCTAAAATTCAAGAGGAAAATCGCAAAATATTTAAAAACAACATATTACTAGAATTCTCAAAACAGTTATAGGAATTCCATGCATTTTTTTTTATATTTGCAATATTATTTCTTCAAAAACTCCCTGCTCTAGCATCAAGTTGCCTAGAAGAGTTGCCATAAAAAAGAAGGAAAATATATGATGATATTAACAAGTCCAGTTAATTTAATAAAATAAAAATATTTAATATTTCTGATTAGGTACCTCGTGATTTAAATGCTCAAATTAAAAATAAATATTTTATAGGAGTTGCATTTATTGCTTTCAATCACTTGATTTGCTACTTAGTAATAGAAAGATAAATTTGAAAGTTAAATGTCTTATCCTTTACTAAATGGCAATATGCTGGTGCATGAAGTTAATAAATATTCTGTTTGAGGCAGAGCAACACATTGCTTTCAAGTAGCCAAATTAGTGGATTAAAATTTAAAGGTAAATATATTGTATTTTGCCAAAGTACATTTTACTAAATTGCAACTGTTGCACATGCTGGAGATAAAAATGTTTTATTTTGAGCAGTATTGCCACTTCTTACTTTTAAAGTAAGAAGTTGAGTTGTTAAACTAGTTAAATTTGTGCAGAATATAAAATAAATTGAAAATAAATTCAGAATTCAAACTTTGAGGTGCTCATGTTTGGATGGAGGACTGTGTGTGAAAAATTTTTGTGGCTGTAGCTGCTATCATCTTTGTACAATGCATGCATGCAGTTTCTTCATTATTTATTTATTTAAATACACTGGTTATCATAAATTAAGGAAAAATCACAAAAATAGCGATGATTCAAAAATAAGCCAAACCGTGTAAAATTTGAATATGTTGCCAAGTAAGAGTAACTGTATAAAACTGCAATATGCAAATTAGTGGCGCTGCTTTCGGAATAATGACAGTGACATCAGAAATCTGAGATAGCCTATTCGTAACAATGACCTCCAGGCATCATTTGCCTGCAGAACTGCGATGGAGAGCCATTGGGAGACTAGAGGCAGGACGAAGTGAAACAGAAGTGGCCAGATGGCTAAATGTGAGTCCTTCTGTGGTTCATAGACTTTGGAGGCAATTTCAAACCACAGATTCGGCATCTAGGAGGTTCAGCCAAGGACGACCAACTGCTACGATGAGCGCCGATGACCGATATTTGATATTATGTGCACACAGGAATAGAACCGCTTAAATCTCTTCTTAGATCCTCCCTTGCTGCAGCCACCAGAAGGTTTGTGTCACTTTCAACTGTGCTTAGAAGGCTTCATGAAGGCGGTCTGTATGCGAGGCGACCAGCCATTTGTGTGCTTGTGTCATGCCATAGGAAGAACCGTTTTCAGTGGGCACGACAACATGTCCACTGGACACCTGATCAATGGAAGGTGGTTCTCTTTACCAATGAGTCCAGGTTTAGTCTAGAAAGCGATAGTAAGCATTGTTTGATACGGAGAGAACCTAGAACCCGTTATCATCCGTCAAACATCTGTGAAAGAGATGCGTACGGAAGGGGCAGTGTCTGTGTTTGGGGTGGTATCTCTTTGGGTGGACTCGCAGACCTCCATGTCTTTCCAAGGGGAACAGTGAATGACATCCTTGATCCTTACAGAGATGACATCCTTAATGCTTATGTGCGCCCATATGCCTGGGCAATAGGCGATGCTTTCTTGTTACAGGACGACAATGCAAGACCACACAGGGCTTGCATCGTAGATTATTATCTTCAACAGGAAACAATTATGCGCATGGAGTGGCCAGGAACGCTGCGGCGTGCAATGAACTGGAAGTTGATCTGTCAGCACTATCGTTATCTTCAGGGCAGATATTTTTATTTTAGTCTGCTTATAATTCCTTACTAAATGTAGTATTTTATCTCAATGTACTCCGTCTTTGATATGATTTCAATCAAATTCCACGTCATTATAAATATCACGAATACAAATCAAATAGTTTTCTGGTTGCAATTTTCTAATTTCGGCTATGCGTAATGTATGCTTTACGCATGCGCGCGTTGAAAGAAATGTTTAATAAAGTAAACAAATAAATATTAAGCTTCTTTTTTTGTAAATTTTGATACCCTTTAGATCATAATTGCTCATTATTTTATAAATTACGGTTTCATATTTTTAATTTTATAATTTCTGCATGCCATCTTACCAGATTTAAACTGATGATCTATAATCCGGAAACATCGATAATCCGAAATCGCTGAAGTCCCGACGAGTCCGGATTAAAGACTTTTGACTGTATAACTTTAAAAAAATCATATATGTAAGTGAAGTTAAACTCTAAATCAAGGTTACTGTGTGACAAGGTATGCTCTTGTATGATGTCACTAATTTAGTCAAAAGCAATATCTTCTCTCTCTCTTTTTTTCCCTTTCTGTGGATAAGCGATGTCAGCATTGAGAAGAGCCTTATATTGTTTGCCTACTAACCTTGCTCTAAATTTCATACTCTTTTACTCACTTAAAAAAAGATTGATCTTTTATAATGCTGCAGTATCAAGTTTGTTCCTAATTATGATACTTCTTTTGCAGCCAAAAAAATCACATTTGCAAATGCAGGTGGATGGCTCACGGATGAGAGCTTATTCAGTTGGAAGCCAAGCACAGAAAAAAGTGAGCAATCCGTTGGAACGGGAACTTGGTAATCTAATGAGGATTGATCCTAGAACTGGTGCCAAGTCATCTAGTGCACCTCTTCTCAACAACAGGCCTCCTAGGATACGTTCTTCTACTAGTCGAGGGGATGTTGGTGAAGATTTAATGGAAATAGATTATAATAATGCAAAATATTCGTCAAAAGGTTTTGATTTGTGTGATTCAAATTTTACTATTGAGCCTGTTGGTCGTAGTCGTTCTGGTAGCTATTCATCATCTTCGAACAGTGCAATGAAGCTTTTGCATGATCGAGATAAAGCTAAATCTCATTCTACGGGGCACAGCTGTAATCCAATAAAAGATGATCTAGAAACAAGTGACTATTTACGAATGTCGCCATTAAGTGATTCTACAAAATCCACCACTTCTAATAATACATCACTTACAGCTTCAAAGAGTGATACTCCTACTATAAAAAAGGCTGAACATTTACATCCACCTGGTGATTATGTAAGTTTAGATCCAACGTGCACTTATCAAACAATGGCAAATACTTCTTTACCTTACACTTTTGTTAAAACATCTTCTGGCATTAGTGTTGAAAGTGCTTCATACAATAAAAAGAATTCAGCCCCTGTTGTTTCTAATACATCTGTTTCAGAAGAAAAAAGCAAAGACCTAAATGACTCTACAAGTCTCACCAGTACAGCTGTTACTAATAACAATGTGCCTGTAAATTTTCATTCAAGCCTAGCTAAAGAAACTCCTTCTGATTACATGTGTATGGACTACAGGAAAAATTCAGAAAAAAAGGCTACTGTTTGTGATGGTAGAGTAATCACTAATGACCATTCCTCTATAGATGTATCTAACACGGAGTCGAAGTGTGCTGAAAAGATAGATTCTTCTCAGCACTATGATAGATGCAGAAAAAATCAGTCTTCTTCCTTACAACAAGTTAAGGGATCTTCAAAACCAACATCTCCTGCATCAAAATCTCCACCTTATCAAGCAGCAGGCACTGTCAACTTTTTGCCTAAAACACCACCTCCTTCTCCGAGTTATGGTGCCATGTCTTTCTCCGTTTCTGGTGTTCCATTAATGGAAAATGTTGTTCGCCGCCTCTCCCAACCAACAAATGCAGCTGCCACTCAGTCTGCACCAAATTCACGTCCAAACTCTGTGTGTGGAGAGATCCGTTTGAACTATGCGTCTTTAGATTTACCACCAGCTTCTGAAGAAGAAAATAAAAATACAGCTGGAAGGCTTAAAAGTTCTTTGGAAGCGGAAGCCAAAGAAACCCCTCTGACTTATGCACAGATAGATTTTTCCCCGGTAAGACAAAAAGCTTTCCAAGAAGCAGAAAGTTTAAGTCATTTGTAAAATGTTTTACTTCATTGTTTATGTACGGTGCCTGATTATGAGTGTACTAAATTTAAAATGTTTGATTGAAGCTTTAGGTTTAAAATGCCTTAGTGCAAACCTTTAAAAAGCAAATCAAAGCTTATATTACAAACTTTTATTATTGTTAGTATATTAGAAATAGAGTTATGTTTTTAATTATTTTTGTTAATGTTTGTTTATGCATGTTTTTATACATAAGAGTTTTATTTTGCACAAGTTGATCATTTATTTCAGGCATACTGATTACATGTGCTATTTTTAATGTGTTGCTAAGCATCTTTTATTGCAGAAATTAAGTTAAATTTGTTTCATTCAATTATTGATCAACATTGTATTGTAATTTATAGTCAAAAATAATTCTACAATTATAAGTATTTTTGCAAGAGGTTAATATAATTAATATGCTGCATAGTTTTTCATTAACCATTTTACATTGTCCATTAAGAAATTTATCTATTATAGAAATTTTTATTATCTTGCATATATCAGTGCATCAATGGCAGTCTTGTATCTGTATAAATTGTGTAAATGCATAATGGTAGAAACGACAGCATGTAATTTGAACTGCTAGAAAAGACTTTTAAATGTCTGCTTACTTATCAAGGTCATCCTTGTCTGGTTATTAAAAATCAGTTATTGAAATTCTTAAAAAATTCTTTAATTTTAACCTGGAAGTACGTGATTGTTCTGTGATGTACTACGAAGTGGAAGCTAATCTAAGACCTTAAACTTGTAAGTAAAGAAAAATAAAGAGAAAGTATTTAAATTTATTTAAAGCAAATATTTGTAAAATAATCAAATCCAGTATTTTTCCAAAGTGGTTTGAATAGATTTTATTAATTTATTCTGTAATTTTAGTTATACTTTTCTAAACTCCCTTTGGATATGAACTTAGTTAGCTTCTAGTGTTAATGTATAATTCTGTAATCTGTGGAGATTATTTTAACTGTTGTACAAAAAAAAAAAAAAAAAAAGGTGAATTATCTTTGGAAGTAAGAGAGATGAAGCGAAGAATGTATGTTATATTATTTAAAGAATTATATTTGAGAAATTTATCTATATGTATTTTTTAGGAATTTTTTTTCAAAATTACTGTTTATAAAATTAGTTTATTTTTGCTTACTGTAGAACTATTACTAGCATTGTAAATTTCAATTACAATATATATTTGTTTTCAAACATTTTTCTTTACTGTAAAATTATTTTTAGCATTATAAATTTTGATTCTGTAGTATATTTATTTTCAAATTACTGTTCGCAAAATTAGTTGTTACTTTTTCTTACTATAGTGCTGTTTCTAGCATTATGATCTTTGATTACATAAAAAGTATACAGCAGTTGTTCTGTGTCATAAAACTGTCCAGTAATATTCTTATTTAATTTATCGAAGAAATTATTTTTATATAATATCCTTTGAATTGAAATTAGACATAATTTGATTTTTGTACATATTCTATAGGAAAAAATTTTATTATATGTTTAAAGCAAGCCACAAACTAATGCCAGAAATTTTAAAATTTAACATTTTAATGGCTAGAACCGAAAGTTATTTTTAATGTTAGTATGTTTTGGAGTTATTAAAATAGAATTATTTATCTAGGAAAATTTATAAAGTATTTTGTTTAGTATGTTTACACTAAATTAAGCTTTGCTACCTATTCTATTCAGTAGAAAAGTTGCTTGGAAGTTTTCCTTGCATTGCACATTATACAAAACAGAATTATGTGTCATAATCAGTTTTATATGTGAATGAATCATAAATTCATATTAATTGAACTTTGTTTTTCTTTACATTAATTCTGTTAAGTAAATTTATTTGTATTAGTAGTAACTATATCAGTTGTATCAACTCCAGCCTAAAATTAGTAACACTATAACCTTGAGTTTTGCATAGACTTTTGTACAAGACTACAATTGATTGAGATCTTGTATATAAATCTATGCCAAATTTCAAGGTTATTGTGTTACTAATCTTTTGTTTCACTTGGCATGTTTCTTTTCCATTTCCAGCTCTGTTGGATGATTTTATTGAATTTTTACATTTTCATCAGATTAAGTTTGTGCAACAGGCAATGCAGTGTTTTATTTAAGAAAATTTTATTAACTTGCAGATTTAACAACATTTCCATTGTTTGAATAAAATGACAAGAGAAATTGATTTGGGGGTTTTAAATGGAAGGGGGTGCACTAATTTCAAATGTGTCCAGAATAAAAAATAAAGCTACACTCCCCCCCCCTTCAGTTTGTATTTTTCATTTCATTTTTGTTGTAAACAAAAAAAAGTCCTGATGCCTGGTGGTTTAAAAATAACCATAACCACATAAATCACTTGACCTTTCGGTCTGCCTGTTGACCACGCTTTTTATAAATATTAATAAAAGATGGCTTTTACTATTTTAATTAAGTATTAAAATCCAAATGAAGCCTTATTAGATATTTTATATTTGTACATAAAAGTATGTAATTAAACGTTTCAGTGCATGCTGCATAAAATATAAATATCTAGGTGTAGAATTTTATTTATTTCCTTATATTTATTATCAAGTCATGCAGTTAAACTTAGGTAACTCTTAACCTTAACATATATAGCAGTTGCATTGTATGTTTCCTAAACTTCATTTAGTACTTTTATCTAATTAATGTGATAAAACTTCATAAATTAAAAGTAATTATTTTTATAAATATATTTGTATATAAAAAGGCATAATCTTTTTAAAATTGTATAATAAGAGAACTATAAAATTACGTATTATATATTCATTAGCCGGTGAACTTTCGAATTTCGGCAAGTTAAATCATAAATTATTTGTGTGCTACATGTGTTGTTTCACTGTTTTGTAAAATTAATACTGAATTTATCATATGTGGGATCATGTTTATATATATGAGTCTTTGGTAATATTGATTGATGGCTTAAAACTATTCTTTCAAACATCCATTAACATTTTTATTTTTCCAAATGTTTGATGCTTTAAGAAAACTATTTAAGATGTAATAAATACATGAGTTAGTATATTAAGGAAGGTTAGCTATTTTAAACTACTCCAACGGTATAGATTCTGTTAATAATATATAAATATTTTTATAGCTGTGTCTAAAATTAAAATGTGAAACATTCTTGTCTGTATTGATTTAGAACAGGGTTTCTTACTCTCTTTTAAAATGAAACCCCTTTTTATCACTGTTATATGACAACCTATTTTTTGCAACCACAGATATTAAATATAAAATAAAGATATAAAAATAAATATCTTCTCAGAAATAATTTACTTCTTTGGTAAACAATATGCATGCAAAAAGAAGTAGTTTTAGAATTTATTTTAAGCAAGCAAAAATTAAAGAAAATTGTAATGAGATAGATGTGCTCATTTTGTGCTGCAAAAATGTTTGTGCGATATTTGACACTGATGGACATAAAGCATCTTCAACATGTTTCAATAGTGAGAAATCGAGTTCTAACTCCAATTCAGAATTCATCAAGGGTTTTTGTGAAAACTCAAGTTTTAAGTTTGAATCACTAGAAAGTTTTACAAATTCCTTTGCACCTTTAACAGATAATTAATCACATTAATATAAATTAATGTAATGTTTTTAAAGTCTAATCTCATTCATGTCGATGCAATTTCTTTAAAAGTTTTATAAAAGCATTTTCCTAAAATTCAAGTATCGAGTTGTATTTTCGTGACACCAAAATTTTGATTTGCGATCCCATTCAAGCTCTACCCGCAGTTTAAGAAACTCTGATTTAGAATAATTGTTGTACTTTAATTTGCTAACTACATATTCAAGTCGATATTTGAAAGCATTTAGTATAAATTCAAATAATTTTTTAAAAAATAATGTTGTGCTTGTTACGTTGTGCATATGGGTATAGCATCTCAGAATATAGATTAATGTTTCGACTTGAATTCAGATTTTTCAGGCATTTGAGCATTAATCTGAAATATATATATATATGTTGGTATCAATGTATTTCTGAACTGTGTTTAGAAAAATGGAAGCTTGATGACATTTGAGTAACCTCCATTCCCTTCAGGATTGTCACCTTGGAAATTGTTGTAATAATTACAGAAATTTTATCAATATTTGAATATCTTCTAAACATTCTTGCATTATGTTGTTTTATACATCTCTTGCCTTTTTCTGAATTGTTTCAACTGTGCCAAATTCCGTTTCTTACCTTCATTCTGTGGAAGATGAAAAAGTCACAGATTGCCATATGAGAAGAATGGAAAGATGTATAAACAACAACTATGTAGCATTATCTAAAAATTTTATGCTTTAACAGATGTTATCACTATTAGTTCCTAATAATCTGCTGCTCTAAGGCTAACCAGAATGTGGACTATTGCATAATTATTCACAACTGTGGATTCGCATGGTCACACAGAGGCTTCCATGTATCAGTGACAGTGCTGTGCTTTGATTATTTGCCATTGTAGAATAAATTCTTGAAAAATTATTTTATGCTTAAATGGAAAAAATGATTTTGCATTTCTTCTTCCCCCCCCCCTTTTTTTTTTTTTTTTTTTTTTTTCTTAAAGTGAGGACTGCTGTTTGTTTTCTGAATTGAAACCCTGTAATGTCATATTTAAAAAAGTTGCTGTCAGTTGTAATCCTGGTAATTTTGAAAGATTGCATTCGTTGCCACTTATGCTGAAAGTTGATGAAAAAAGATTTTTTAAAGATGTTTCTGCAACAGCAGAATCATTGATGCTATTGCATCAGTTCTCAAGAGAACTAATAGGGTATGCTGACTACTGGATTTTCAGCTGTGTCATTTTTTGTAGGCTTGGTTCATAAATCTTTTAATGCCTCCATATTTTATCTGCTCATTTGACTTGCCTTGAAAGTGCCTTAAGTGTATTATGATGCAGAGATTTCTTCAATTTTTGTTTGAAGATCTTGGGTACGAAGCTGTGTGATATGTATCTGAATTTACATTATGAAGTCATATTGCAGTTGAAAGTATCAGATTAGATTCTTGAAAAAAAAAAAAAATTCCCTCCAATCTTGTGGCTTTTGCTTAAACAGAAATTATGTATTTTTAGAATACATGTATCTTGAATATATCATTTCTTTTAAGAAAAAAACCTATATGAGTAATTAAAACTTAATTAGTAAATTTTTGTCCTGTTACAAACTTGTTTTAATATTTGTTGCATTTTGCAGTTATGAAAATGGAATGAGTATATAATTCTGAGATTTTTTTAAACTAATTTCATTATTATGTCAGATTTTAGAAGCACCTAATATTATGCAGAATATAAATAACTTCAACTACTTGATTATCGTATTACAGTTTTTGAAAGTTCTGAGTATTATTCAAAATATAAATGCAGTATCTTTCCAATCTTAATTAAGTTGCTAATTTTCACATTTCATGTCTTTTAATTTTGAATGATAATGATAAAATATAAATACAGTCAAAAGTTGTTAATTCGGACACTCGTAATCCGGAATGATCTATAATCCGGACCTCAAAGCTAAAACCTTTCTGCGCATGCACTGCATTGGCACATGCGCACAGGCGTTTTATGCGTGCGCGTAATACCTGGACTACTGCGCATATGCGTGTGCGCAAGTGCAGAATACGTTTTCGTCTGCACGTTTAATGTATAATGGACGGTGTAAGCTAAAATTATCTAATTATCTATTTCAGTTAATGTTAATGATTGCGTTGTTCCTTAATCTTCGAATTGGATCCCGCTTATTATTTTTTGCAGACTGTAAGAGCAATTTTATAAAAGTAAACTTGAACTTTCGATTATGTCAAATAGAATTTCCGATGCTGGAACTTCCAGGACTTGAACAGCGGAACTTTGTAACTGAAGAAGAAATTATGTCTGTTTATAGAATTAAAGAGAAAGTATTGTCACATAAAACGAAGCAACTTAAACAACTTACATTGAAAGAAATGTTTAATAAAGTAAACAAATAAATATTAAGCTTTTTTTTGTAAATTTTGATACCCTTTAAATCATAATTGTTCTTTATTTCATAAATTACGGTTTCTTATTTTTTTATTTTAGAATTTCTGCATGCCATCTTACGAGATTTAAACTGATGATCTATGATCCGGAAAAAATCGATAATCCGGAATCGCCGAAGTCCCGACAAGTCCGATTAACGACTTTTGACTGTAATACAAAATTTTAAATTTAATGACAAAAATAAATTTTAGTTCTCATTGTATGTACACATAGCTAAAAAAAATGAGACAGTTCTATATCTCCCGTTCTACTGCCCGATTCACGAAATTCAAATTGCGTTCTTTATGTCTCGAAAGAGCGACTTACTATATATATATTAGATTTATATATAACACTATTCTAGGTATTTTGACACAAAATCAGACTTTTTCTGAAATAACATGCCTTTTTTTTTTTTTTTACATATTTCTATTCTACGACTCAAATTATGTTTTTTTCAGCTGCGCCAAGAATAGTTCACTTGGCAAACTTCTAATATATGACAACCTATTTTCCTTTCCCTTTCTGCCTCATGTGAGAGGGGAAAAAAAGACACGATCATACTTTTTTCAGATAATGGTCTTTATATTATATTTTTAATTATAATTGTTATTATTTAAAGTATTTTTTCTTTTTGGAATTTTATTTTAATTGTTTAAGTTGCATGGTTTCTTTCCAATAACTGTTTTAAAAATTTCTATTTACATATTCGAACTGCGTAGTTTAAATCGAAGGTGCATCATTTATTTATTTTTTTTAAATAGTTTTTTTATACTATATTTTTAATAATAGTTAGTATTTTAGGTAATTTTTAGACTTTTATTTTAATTGTTAGTGTTGCATTGTCTCTTCAGATAATTATTTTAAAATTCTCTATTTATTCATTCGAACTGAGCATTTTAAATATATTTATTAATATAAATTTTCCAGAATTTGATTTTATTTATTTGAATTGCATTTCTTTCAGAAGAATACTTTGTAACCCAGACTACGATGCATTTGAAAATTGCATATATTAAAAGAGAAAATACAGTAAAGCACAGTTAACACGCCTTTCAATGTTCCGTTCAGAAAAGATATATATAAATAAGAAAGATGTGTAACCGACATTTTAACTTAAAATGACTTGCATACACTGCTTTAAAAAGTCTTATCATTGTGCCCATTGCTTTACACAATTTTATCCTACATTTGGTTTCTTAAAATGTTATTCATATTTTAGTCAAATATTTTATTTTTGAAATCGCAAGAATCAAATATCATAAGATTTAAAAGTTTTAAATTTTAAAAAAATTCAAATACTAAATTTTACACAAAAATTTATTTTTTCTTCTATTTTTCTTCAGGCATTCTGCTTCATTCGTGCTCTTTTTCTTTAGGCATTCTGCAAGTATATTAAAAAGCATCCAACTTTTTTAAACATCTTGGTATTTCTGACAATCATTTTAAATAAAGTTATCGACTTCCATTTCATAAAGGCCCACAAACGGCCGAGCGGTAAAGTCTCTGAACACTGGTAGTTCACTCTGGGGTTCGAATCCCGGTAAACGGGCTGGTTGCATGCGCGTTTTTGTGGATTTTCTCATGTGTAATGTGTATGCCAACTGGTTTCCCTTAGAAAGTTCTTTACGATGGCATCCTTCCTTTTAGGCAGATAGCCCTGCATTGCCGTAACTTTATAATCCAATTCAATCCATTTCATCAGTATTTGGTCAGAGCCTTTATCAGTCTTTAGAGGCTAAGCATTTTGAAGGTAGGAGATGAAAGGAAAGATGGTTTCATCAAGAGGTTTTGGTTTATTTAATTATGACAAAGCACACTAGGGCTATCTGCCTGAGGGATGCCTTCATGGATGACTTTTTAAGAGAAACTGGCTCGTATACACATTACACATGGGGAAAAACCACAAAAACGCCCATGCAGTTAGCCCGTTCACGGGTTTCGAACCTCGGACCGAACTACCAGTGTTCAGCTAATTAAATGCTCGACTGCTGTTTCATCAGGAGGGGAAAAAACCCTCTTTAGGTGACATCCACATACATCACTGGATAACACCATGTGTAAGATATTCGCTTTTATAGAAAAAATAAAGAATCGAAGCAAATATACTTAGGATAATGGACCAAAACGTAAAAAATTTCCCCTCCCTCCGAAAATAAAATATTGAAACTTCGACCTTAAATTTAATGGATTACGAAATATTCAATTTGACTTATCTTCTAAGTCCTAGTTCCGACAACAATTCTGTCAAAAATTCCGAATTGCTGAAGCTGAAGTAAAAGGTTTAGTATATATTCACTGTATGTTAATAAAGTAAGAATGTAGAATTTACGCTGATGCAACCTTTTGTCTGAATGCACAACATGTAATGGAAGAGAAGGCTTGTAGAGATCTGTTTTTGACATGCCTCGAAAAGTAGATGTCATACTCCTTTTGTCTCTTCAATGTCAAAAAACTTTCCTTTGAGAGACAACTTTAGTTTTGGGGGAAGGAAAAAAAATCACAAGAAGACAAATTTGAAAAACATGCAGGACGATTGAGTACACATACTTATTTTCGGAACACAAGCGGTCCTCCAATTGGTTATTGAATAATGAAAAGATGCCTTGTCATGGAATACAAAACATTTGGAATACGTTTTCTGACTGAATAACAAAAGATTAAAAGTCATCTGCTTAATTCACAACCATTTACAAGTCAACTACTTGGGCAATTGCAGAATCGTTTTGATTCTGAGCTTGTAAGACAAACCTAATATCACTGGATTTAAACATTTCTTTAATCTTCCGAGAACATTCCTTCTTTAACTCATATTCCAAGAATATTAAATGCATATAATAATTGCAAAAGAAATTGAATATTCATTTGCACTACGGCTTGGTAGTTTACTAACGAGCTAACAAAACTTAAATCCTGCCTTTTGTGTCTAATACAACAATATTTTAAATATTTACAAATAAAATATTAAATTGTAGATTTAATTGGAGCCTCACCAGTTGCCTAGCATTTGAAGATTGTTAAATACTAATTGTTTGTTGCAAAGTCTAACCCAGGCTGCATGGTTGGTTTTCGTAGTTTTCTAGGTTCTCTTTACAAAGGTTCTGTATGAAAGCATCTTAATCAAATATCTACCGTGTTCTTCCTATGTTCAAATAACCAACTAACCTAGTTTAAGAGCGATTTCCGAGTGAAGCTACTAGCAAAACCCGAATACTCATTAAAAATCACGTAGCTTGCCAATCGGGAGTAACATGAAAGATACGGCGCCAATAATTTAATTGCTTTTATGGTACGCTGTTTCTAAACTTAGGTGATCATTCCTTAATTAAATAGCCCACCAGCGACCGAGCGGTAAAGACGCTGAACACTGGTAGTTCGGTCTGAGGTTCGAATCTCGCGAGCGGGCTGGCTGCGTGGGCATTTTCGTGGTTTTCCGCAGGTGCAGCGTGTATACGAACCAGTTTCCCTTAGAAAGTCCTCCATGAAGGAATCCCTCCCTTTAGGCAGATAACCCTCGTGTGCTTTGCCATAATTAAATAATCCAATCCTTAATTAAATATAATTGATTTGTAACTTCTACTAGAGCTGATTTTAAGAATTGTAGTGTAAATAAATAATATCGTGTGCAATCTTGATTAATATAAAATTAAAAATATATGCATAGAAAAATATTTTCATTCAGACAGAAAGTTTTTTCAAATATTTGCAATTACTTTATAAGAAGGATTTATTAATAACCGTAATAATTACTTATTATATTACTGATGATTAGGATTCAGTTCTTGACAATACAGTATTCTAAATTAGAATTTTAAGGATATAATGAAAATACGCTACGCACAAAAATACATTTTAGGATAAAAAATGAGTTGATTTTTTATGTTTTAAAACTTCTTAAATTCATTTAATAAACATCGTATCCTCATTGTTAATTGAATCCAGAATGTTGGGTGTCATTTATATAATTATTCTTACTTATCCAGCCATTAAGTAGCTGCAGATCATTTCTACATAACCATTGAACTTCCATTAATTCAGTCTCTATAGGTTGTATGTTTATATCATAATTTGACTTTTATAAAAAAGTTTATTCTAAATCTTATGTTTCTATAAAAATATACTGTGCTTTAAAAATATGGATGATGGTATTAGCCGCTGTTTCAGCCACTTCATAAGCAACAGTTTCTTTAAAAATAAATTATGCAGTTAATGTCAAAAAATATATTTTTATAAAATTCAAATAAACATCAAACGAAAATTCTCAGTTTTAGACAATTCGATTTAAACAAAGTTAATGTGAAGTCGCAGACGATAAAACGCCAAAGGTAAAAATTTACTCTTACAAATATTTTTTTTTTAAAAAGGAAAAAAAGAGAGAAATTTAAAAAAATAGTTAAAAATTTGAATAATAATATCTATAATTTTAAAAAAATAGCTTTTCAATATAGTATTAATAAATATTTATTATGCATCATTGAGGGAAAAAATTTCATATAATTAATTCTCCGTAAAATTTTATTTGAAATTTAAGGTTGAAAATAGCTATGGCAATTCTCTGTAACAAAAATCCATAAACCACATATGGCGTTATTATCGCTCAAAAAAAAGATGCCAAATTCCAAAACACGAAAATATGTAAATTCGTGTATATAGAATATATAGTCTTAGAAAATTTTGAATAAAAATGTCTAATTTTTTTGCAGGTATGCCAGAAACACACCTACTTTAAGATGATGGTAAAAATTTTATAGGCTATAATTCAAATTTTTTTTCGAAAAATTTATAAAAATTATTTAAATATAGAAATTTAAAAAATAAAACACAAAAAATGGGTAAATTTTATTTGGAATGAACCTAAATTTCAAAATGTGAAAGGAAAAATCAAAAAAATTTAATTAAAAAAAAAAGAGGTATTAATAAATATTTGCCAAATTTAATTAACATTGAGGAGCTAAAATTTCGAGAGCTAATACTTTAAAAACTACTTGTACAATTTTTACAAAATTTGGCATTTTGGCATAATTTGAGTCATAGAATCGAAATGTGGAAAAAAATTGGTATGTTATTTCAGAAAAAGTCTGATTTTGTGTCAAAATACCTATGTTAGAATAGTGCTATATATAAATCTATCCTAAGTCGCGCTTTCGAGACATGAAAAACACAGTTTGAATTTTGTCAATTGGCCCAATAGAACAGGAGATATAGCACTGTCTCCTTTTTTTGGAGGGGGAGCAGTGTAGGTACACTGCTCCCCTCCAATAAAATAAACTGAAGGAGAATTTTTTCTGAAGGCAGTAATTTGTTACAAAGTGAGTATGTAAACATATAGAATTGTAATTCCATGTATTCTTTTTTCCCACAAGGTTCAATATTTCATAATCCCTATTTATTAATTTCAATATTTCATTATTTTTATTAATAATGAATTAGTAACAAATAGGAAGAACAATATCTTGGTACAAAATTTATTAATTATAAAAGAAATAAGCTACACAACTATTAATGCTGAAATGAACTTGCCGAAAAATTTGTACAATTTCACTAAAGCTTAAAAATTAATAAAATTTTACTAAAATTAGTGTATTTAAGTACACTACTATAAATGTAATTGGGCTACATGACATAACTATAAATGTAGTAATCAGAAAATAAAATAATAAAAGAGCAAAATGTTATTTAACTGTTATTAAAGAGTGGCAAAGTGTATGATAAATGTTCTAGTAAACACAAATTCTGTTAAAGTGGTAAAAGAAAGTTGATTCAGGGTATGGTCTGTATTATCGTATAGTTAAAAAATACTTATTTTTAAAATTAAACAAATTATTAAAAATCCAGCACTACTGCATCAATATTAACATAGTTCTTTAAAATATTCTGTTCACTTCACTTCAACATGAGTAACTATCTGGTATATTTCATTAAAAGTTTTAAAGTAAATGCATTTGATTAGTTTTCAAGTTGTTGATTTTGTTTTGGGGGGCGGAGCAGGTGAACTTGAAAAATATGTACATTTCTATTTTTAATAATTCTGAAATAGTAATGGTTAATGAAGATGCTACTGATGTTAATGTTTGAAACATTTAAAAGTATAAAAGAAGTGAATAAGAAGTTTTTATTTTTCTAATAAAACTTTTTTTTATCAGTCCCTTTTTATGTTTTATAGTATGCAAGCTGAAAACATGTTTTTGGTTAATAATATATTCAGGCAAGAGAAATTTCTAAAACAACTCGTTAATGCAATGAAAAAATGAGCCAGTTTTCCTTAAGTCTGATATAAAGGCATTTTTACTTAGCAGATTGCTCTCAAGTACTTTGCCAGAATTAACCAATTGCCATACTAAATAAAGTATAAGTGTATAAGTCGCAGAATAAACACTTGACAGTGCAGCATCTGAAACTGTAAATCTCATAAAATTATTATTAAATAAAATCAAGAGCGTTATTACTTTTATTTTCCTTGATTTTATGTATGTGATAGACATGTAAACCATAATTAGTAAAAGTGAGCCATTTGAAAAATATTTTTATAAACAGTAACTAGAAAATTGCACACTGTCTATAACCTGATTAGAGTTACAAATTATTGTATTTTTATTAAAATTTGTATATACTTTTTGTATAAGTGTTTTCACAAGATGTTTATAGTGGAT
This sequence comes from Stegodyphus dumicola, assembly GCF_044657685.1. NCBI lineage: Eukaryota > Metazoa > Arthropoda > Arachnida > Araneae > Eresidae > Stegodyphus > Stegodyphus dumicola. The sequence continues at coordinate 78,913,169 of NC_140768.1, read as the reverse complement.
AAAAAAAATGTTTCTGTGAAAAATTTAACTTGTGCAATATTGATTGGAGTATTAATTTTATACTGCTCTCTCTTTCAAAAATTACTTTCAGCAGAATTTATTTGAAAAAAAAATTTTTTTTTTCAAATAATTGCATGTTTTAAACTGTGAATAAATTTATGTGTAGGTTTTTAATTTAATTTTGAAATTTAAAATACATTTAACAGAACTCTGCTTTTTAAAGTATTATTAAATTTTAATTGGTTGAAACTGGAAATGATTAGTAAAAATGTAATATTATAGGAAAAATGCTTCTTATTTCTTTAAAATTCTTTGAGTATAATAAATATATAATTTCTGAAATATGTAAATCACATCATAGTCTGGCACTGGATTTTACTTTCATTGCATTGCTTTAAGAATTTGTGACTTATTTGTTCCTTTTAGCATAAAATTTATAATGAATGAAGTTTCTGTAATTGAATTTTTTTTGTTTTCACTTGTAGTGTTAAGCAAGTCTCTTTTTTGTGCGTATATAATTACAGAAATTGTCATGTTCATCTGGAAAAAACATGTTATACCTCATTCTGTTAATTGTTGATGGTGATTGTTTACATATAAAATGTAGAATAATTTTACAATGATGTTAAATTGTCTGTTGAAATAGATGCTAGGGCTATGCAGTAGCTGCTGTTTAAAGAAAATTAATACAATAAAATATGCTAAAAATTTTAATTTTTTATATACACGTGACAGTTAAAAATTAAATGATACAGTGTACAGTAAATTGTGGAGTTTTCATCGATGGAAACCTCTGAGTTGTTAAAAGTGCTTATTACCATAAATATTGAATTTTGTAAATTTGTATATTTTTAACAAATTTAGTTTGTAATTTAAAGATGCAAACATGCACAAGTTTGTAAACTATTAAAACACTGCCAGTGAATTTTTTTTTTTTTTTTTTTTTTTTTTTTTTTTTTTTTTTTTTGTTCTGTAAATTACTTGATCCAATAGGACAGCTTTCTTTGCCAAAAATAAAACTATTATGCTTCAGTGTGCTGTGTAATAATTTGCTTCTGAAATAAATTATTAAAGTGTAATTTCTACTCTTTTTGTACCTATTAATTGAATCGAGTGGTGTATACTAATTCAATAGTAATTTATTACACACTCTTTGCCAGCTGAATTAAAGCACCGTGAAGGGATATCTACAAAATCATGCAGGTTGCAGAATTGTTAGAAGTGTTTGAAACATGTAAATGTAAAAAATTTTGAACTTGCAGATTGCATGGCTGATGCTTGGTAAGATGTAAAGGAAAGAAAACTTGTCATTCTTCAAGTTCTTAAACCTGTGAGAACATCTTATTAAGAAAAATTCACTGGAAGTGATTGAAGATACATGCCATGGCATATACAAGGCATAAGGAATCCTATCACTATTTGAGTAATTCGTAGATAGGAAGAATTATCAAGCTATGAGCTTTCTCATTGTGTCCATTTTCCTTTGATTGGGGTGAAGTGTTTTCTATTTTTTGATTATGGCAAAGCCCTCAAGAGCTATCTACCTGAGTAGAAGAATGCCTTTGTAGTGGACAGGGGCGTAGCTAGAATTTCCAGCGCCCGGGGACAACTGAAGAATTTGCGCCCCTTTGTGTGTGTCAAGAATGGAAAACACTTCATTAAAAAATTTCGTAGCATCAATTTGGCGCCCCTTGGATGCTGCGCCCGGGGACAGATGTACCCCCTTGCCCTACCCTAGCTACGCCACTAGTAGTGGACTTCCTAAGAGAAACCAACTCATATCCACATTACACATGGAGAAAACCACGAAAAAGGCTCTTTACAGTCAGCCGTTCACCGATAATTGATCCCAGCTCGAACTGCCAGTGTTCAACGACTTTGCTGCTTGGTGCTGGTGGGCGTTTTCAGTGCAGAGAAGTTTTGTTAATTAAAGGCTCCCATTTCTGCTTTTGTTAAATTGGTGGTAAAAGAATGGTTTGAAGTTATCGGAAACAACACTATGATGGTGATGTGACTATTGAGTCTAACAGAACATGAACGTGATTCAGCAGAGTAGTGAGAGTAGCATTTCATAGATAGGGGACATCTCTATAATCTGTCACTAGAATAGGCACTTCAAGCTCATTTTCCCGCTACTAGCTTTCTCATAACCATGATAACGACAGCTGGGGCAGACGGTCAATTCCCTTAATTTTTTCCTCCTTTTCATTTACGTGTAGCATCTTGGTTGAAAAACGAATGAAGGTTGATTTAAACTGAAGTCTCAGATTATATAAAGAAAATAAGAGCTGCGCCCCGATGATAAGACATATTATGATCATAAATGAGGGAGTGTCCAAAAGGCCTTGAAGTGTCTACTTTAAAGTAATAGACACGTTTCAGGCAGTTTAACAGAATAATGCTATATTCATTTTATTGTGGTTAATGTGATTACTGGGAACACTTTCTAAAGAATTAGTCTGTTTTGTAAATGACTTGTATTACATTAAAAAGACTGAATAATTCTGATATCTTGCTGTGACTTGCCGCTTCCCCAGACTTGTCTGTGGAGGACTTTGGTTGCTAACATTTCTTATACAGGTCTCAAGTACCAGGGCCGGTACTAGGCTCCCGAACTAAAAAAAGCGCCCTTGAATAGCTTCTTATTTTCTTTCAATGAAAGAAGCCAAGATAGAAGAAGAAATTAGATAGCAAAACCATATTTTAAAATTAAATTTTATTTTAATCAAAAATTCATAATTAAAAACCAATTAAAAAATGACGAATTTGAAGAAATAAATGAGCCTTAAATAGATTGTAATATCAATGAACATTTTTAATGACAGAGATTAACTTATAGTTGCGTACAGCAGATAAAAAAGGCGAAAAAAAGTAAGAATGGTATACATATACATACATACGTAATAAACAGTTACGTCATCATTCACCGCGCGGATAAACGCGAACGGCGCATGCATCAGAAGCTCTCTTAAGCTAAACGTCGTATTATAATTTATGATACAACAATCCCCCTTTCGACGTTTGGCGGCTGAAAAAAAAAATAAACATTAATCATTTACAGTTATTCCAATTAATTTACAGCACTTAGAATGTTTCGAAGCAGTCAATGTTTTTGTCAGTACATCAGCAGGCATTTTCTCTGTTGGCACATATTTAACGTCTATTTCATTTCTTTCATAAATTTCACGAATGAAATGATGTCTAATATCTATGTGTTTAGTGCGTGAGTGATAAACAGCATTTTTCATAAGCTTTTGTGCACCTTGATTATCACAATATATAATGGTTGGATAATCAGCAGTAAAATTTAATTCTTTAAGGAAACGACGTAAATAAACTGCTTCTTTGGCACTTTCTGAAAGACTGATATACTCTGCTTCAGTACTTGATAATGCAACAGTTTGTTGCTTTCGTGATTCCCATGTTATTGGATTTCCAGCAAGCTTGAATAGGTAACCTGTATACGATTTTCTAGTATTAACATCAGACGCCCAGTCGGCATCGGTATATCCAATAAGTGCTTTTCCAGTCTTTCGAAATTTTAAACAATAATTTTTAGTTCCTTTTAAGTATCGAAGAACGCGCTTTGCAGCCAACCAGTGTAATTTTCCAGGATTGTTATTAAATTGGCTCAGGTGACTGACGGCATATGTAATATCCGGCCTAGTAAACACAGAAAGATACATAAGCGAACCAATTAGACGGCGATAAGGTACATTGTTCATTTCTTCCTTTTCAGTTTCAGAAGGACACATTTCTTTACTTAATTTTATACTAGGATCTAAAGGAGTTGCTACTGGTTTTGCATCTTGCATATTAAACCTTCGTAGAATATTATCAACATATTTCTGCTGAGATAAACTAACAGAATTATTATTTACATCTTGATTAAATTCTATTCCAAGACAATAATGAAGTTTGCCTAAATCTTTAACATGAAATTCTTTAGAAAGATAACCTTTAAGTTCAGCATATAAATCACAGCTATTTGTTGCTATTATTAAGTCATCAACATATAAAATTAGAATTAACTCACCTTGAGATGTTTTCATCCTGTATACACACTTATCTGATTGTAATGGTTGTAATCCAAAGTTTTTGAGTTTTTTGTCTAATTTTTCATACCACTGTCTTCCATTTTGTTTCAAACCATAAAGAGACTTTTGCAAAGCATAAACATAATCAGGATTATTTTGGTCTTCAAAACCTTTAGCTTGTTCCATGAAAATTTCTTCTTTTAAATCTCCGTTAACATAAGCCATAACAAAATCTAGTTGATGTAACATAAGGTCTTGTTCAGCACTGAATGCAATCACAGTTCTTATAGAACTTGCTCTGGCTACTGGAGCAAAGGTTTCATTAAAATGAATTCCACGTTCCTGTGCAAATCCTCTAGCAACCAATCGAGCTTTTCTCTCTTTTGAACTGTTCCATCTGCATTATATTTCGTTCTAAGAACCCAGCGACATCCTATTACCTTTTTGTTCTGTGGTCGCTTTACTAATTTCCATGCACTATTTTTAACAAGTGCTTCATACTCACTTTGCATAGCCTTATGCCATTCTTCAGCATAACTTCCTTTTAATGCTTCTTCTAATGTCGGATTTGTATCTTCTTCAGCAATTTGTGCTTCTTCCTTTTTTATGTTTATACTGTGGTACTCCTTTTTTGGTTTTCCTGGCTTCCCAGTCTTGACTTTCTTTGAACGACCTGGCCCCCTTTTAATCTGCATTTCAGGTAGTGCTTCGGAATCATTATCAGATGATTCTGCCATATTTGAGGGGTCTTCTGTTATTTCATCAGCCGATATTTGCTTTACATTCAGAGGTTCTTCCTTCTTTTTATCAGGAATATTTTCGAAAAATAAAACTTCTAAATCTTTATCATAATTAGTACAGTTTTCAAATTCATCAATGAATCTAACATCTTGGCTTATAACGATTTTTCTGGAATTTTTATTCCACAGCCTGTATGCTTTCGATTCATTTGAGTATCCTACAAATATATGTTCTTCTGATCGAGGATCGAATTTCCCTTTAGACCTTTTATTAAGTACAAAACATTTCTGTCTGAATACTTTGAAGTGAGATACAGTTGGCTTTATGCCAAAAAATAACTCATAAGGTGTTTTGTTTACTCCCAGGCTTCGATTCGGGCAACGATTACGAATATAAACAGCACAGTTCAAGGCTTCAGCCCAAAAGGATTAAGGAAGATTACTTTGTAGTAACAAACATCTGGCCATTTCAGTTAAAGTGCGGTTCATGCGTTCAGCTCTCGAATTCTGTTGAGGAGTCATTGGTGCAGAGAATTCTCGTTTAATCCCGCATTCTTGAATATATTTATTAAATTCTTCTCCGCGATATTCGAGACCGTTATCAGTCCGAAGGATTTTTATTTTCTTTCCTAGACGATTTTCGACCGCAGCTTTGTATTTAATGAATGCCTTTATCACTTCATCTTTAGTTTTAAGAAAACTGACTTCGACATAACGTGATTTTTCATCTATGAAAGTAACAAAATAACGCGAAACAGCATGGGATGGGACTCATAGGTCCACACAAATCTGAGTGAATCAAGTTCAGTAATTCATCACTTTGAAATTTTGATTCTTTTTGAAAAGGTTGCACAGTTTGTTTACCTCGGATACAGACTTTGCAGTCTTTTAGAGATTCAGTGTTATTAAAATTTAAATTTCTAACCATGTTATCAGAATTAAGTCTTTTCAAATCAGACTCATTTAAATTACCTAATTTAAGATGCCACTTTACAAAATCACTTACCTGTGCTATTGCAGCTGTTTCAGTGCTTGGATATATATAATAAAGATCACCATGACGAATAGCCTGCACTAGTATAGATCCATTTGGTTCTATTATTCTAGCATGTCGTTCTGTAAAAATCACTGAACGATTATTTGCAGTAGCTTTAGATGTTGACAGCAAATTACATTTTAATTCCGGAACACATAACACATTTTTGAGCGTAAGTTTAATTGTCTTACTTCCGTTAGGTACTGTTATAAGGACAGTTCCAATTCCTGTAATTTTTGCTGTTTTGTCAACTGCTAACTTTATGGTTGAATTCGTTCGAGGGTGAAATTCTGAAAATAACCTTCTGTCATTGCACATGTGAGATGTACAGCCACTATCTAAGCACCATGAGGAGGTCTTCTGATAAGCTTTGTTTACAGTTAAACTAATCTGCTTTTCATAATTAGAAGCCATCTAAGAACCTTGATTTCCCTTATTTGATTGCGCATATTTTCTATCAGCTATTTTCTTTCTGCATTCAGATGCCTTGTGCCCAATTTTCGAACAGTAATTACATTTCAAGTTTCGAAAATTTCTTTCAGCTGGAAAATTTTTGTTTGAATTTACCTTCCATTTTTCATTTTTCTTCTGTTCTTGATTTCTTCTTTTATAATCAGTATAGTATGCATTCTGTGAATCTTGAGACGTTTTCCCTTTTCTTGCTTCCCATTCTTCTAACATTTTGATTTTCAAAGATTCGGGACTAAGTAACTGATCTCTTGATTCGATGGCGCATCTAAAATTTTCAAAATTTTCTGGAATACTATAGAGCAGAAGAATCGATAATAAATCATCATCTATGTCAATTTCCATTTGTTTAAGCTTATCAACTATTTCGAAGAAATTATTCAAATGTTCAGACATCGCTTCGCTTTCCGCCATTTTTCTAAATAAAAGCTGTTTTAATAATGTAGCCTTTTTCGCAGGTCCTTTCGATTCATATACGGCTTTGAGTTTATTCCACACAGCATTTGATGTCACACAATGCTTTATATGACACAGTTCACTAGGATTAAATAGCAAGAATTATATCTGCGCGAGCTTTTTGATCAGCTTGGAGCCATTTCTTTTCGTCTTCGGTTCCTTCAGCAGGCTTTAGCACTTTACCGGTTGCATAATCCCAATGGTCGTTTTTAATCAATACTGCTTCTATTTGTAATTTCCAACTGTCAAAATTATCTTTTCCGAGCTTTTCTATAGTAGTCAAATGCGACATAATGTAATACAGTCTGTCACAGCCAAAAAAAAAAAAAAAAAAAAAAGATTGAGCGCTATAAAAATAGGCTTAACTGAACGCTGATCAGTTCTTACCGTTGATTAGACGTAACAGTTCTTGCACTGAATTAGGCTTAAGAGTTCAATGCTCGAAAACTTCAAAATGTTCATTTTAAAATAGGTATTTTGCTAATTAAGCACAGTTGAGACGTTCCTGGGCCCATAACCATTGAAGAAATAAATGAGCCTAAATAGATTGTAATATCAATGAACATTTTTAATGACAGAGATTAACTTAAACATAGTTGCGTACAGTAGATAAAAAAGAGGGCGAAAATGTAAGAAAGAATGGTATACATATACATACATACGTAATAAACAGTTACGTCATCATTCACCGCGCGGATAAACGCGAACGGCGCATGCATCAGGAGAAGCTCTCTTAAGCTAAACGTCGTATTATAATTTATGATACAACAGAATTTTTAGCCCGAATGGGTTTTAGTGTCGAAACGGGATATTGTGCCTTCCACTGTAAACGGCGAATCACTTTACAAATCGTTGGAACACCAAAATAATATCGCCGTGTATTATCTTTAAAGAGGTTAAATAATGAAGAATCCGCATTATATGTATGTATGCATGCTCTTGGCATTGTAAAAAAACGGCGGTACCTAGAGCCATTAAATTTTGAATAACGTTGCCGTCCACCTAAACATGTGCACCTGGAAGTCCGAATTTCGAATTTTATATTTTGAAAAACCTGAAAGAATTTCTGATTAAGAAAAAGTTTTTTAAGGCATCTAACTAAGAAAACTGAACTGAGAAAAATAGAAAAAATTATGCCAACACTTAACACTGCATCGGGAATTCTGAACATGTCACTATGATTTTAAAATTTTTATAAATTTGCTGTTGAATTGTATTTCACATGCGAAGAAAATGGTGCATAATAAAGCTAGCAGGAGTGAGTGAAACAGCGAGCTTCAGAGAGTGCGTAAAAAACCTGAACAAATCTTTTTGGTCGATCTTTTAAAAGTCTGAACTCTTTTAGTTTTTTAATTATTTATTTTTGTAAGATCTGAATTTTTATTTTTTTACATTTTAGATGAATGAAAGTAAAAATGATTTCCTTTACGTGTGATTCGGTACATACATAATCTTCAACTGCTTTTAATGGAAATTCCACCGGTTTTCTTTTGACGTGCTCGTATCTAAGTCTTGATTAATCTTAGTTTGGAAAATTATATCTCATTGAAATGGGTAAGCTAGAAAATATAAATCCCTAGATGTAACCAACTCCAGAATGTCAAAAAGATAAGCGTTTTACGTTTATCTTTGTAAATACCTTTAAAAGCACATTATCTTTAGATTTTCGCTCCAGATTATTATAGTTTTTCTGTAGATCTTTATCATTTTCTGATAAAGTGTATAGGAAACGAAAATTACCACTGCAGTAGTAGCTCAAGACCTTAATTGAAGGATGCCCATTCAATATCTGAAAACATATAAAATGCATTATTCTAGGTTTATCTTCAGGCGTTTTCAGCGATTCATCTTGATGTTGATATTGAAACTAACGTCCCTTTTGCCTTTGTTCGATTTTACCTGCATATTTAATTTCAGATTCCTCATCTACAGCATCACTACATTTTTGGCAATTTTAAGTATATTGCTGTAATTAGAATTTGGGAAAAATTAACACGCCAAACAAATATTAATTTAGAAGTCAACAAAAATCAGCGTTATATTTGCAAATTTTCACAGGACTAGTTTTGGTGATTTTACCAAACTATTACTTACGCTATTTCTATTATCTTATCACTATATTGTTTCTCATTCATTTGCAGTTTGGCAGCTGAGGCCAGTGGCTTAAATAAGGGTATGCAAGGAATGCCGTCGCATAGGGGCCCGAAGGCTTAGGGGGCCCTTAAATGTCCTGCTGAACTACATTTACATGTTTAAACTTAAAAGACGGATTCCATTACATATATAAAGAAACTTTAATTCATTTTCCCTTGAAGAGTTCGAAATTAAAATTTCAATAAAAAAAGATTAATTATTATTTTTATCTTGTATTTTTTTTCCCTTATGCTTTTCATTTTTATGTTTAGAATTTGTACTACTATAAATTCTTATTTTAATTTTGATATGTTTTGATTTTGTGTTAAACCCCTTTTACACGATTGTTAATATAGTTGAGGAATAGACTTGATTTGACTCCAATTTACTTTTAACTTTAGAATTTTTAAGTATATGTAGATAATAGAATTTGTTTTCTTTTAATTTTTAAGGCCCCCCTACCTATATGGTGCAGTAACGCAATTCTCTGTATGACCCAGATAGGAGGCCCTTGGAAGCACCCGAAATAGCTAAATTCAAGTGTTTGCAAAAGTTAAAATTCCAGCATTCGACTATGAAATAATAACTTCATGACCTACCCCAGTTTAGGGAGCGTAATGGCAAACCGAACATTGAGTTGATCAATGTTAAACGAATTTCGCTTACTGCGCATGCCCAAAAGAGAATTTGGTGCAATTTTAAAAGAAGATGAATACGGTATATGGTTGATATTGGGTTATTTTGGGCGTAAACAGTTCGAGGTTTTAAAACGTTTCAGGTTGTAAGCTGCTTCATTACTTGGAGTGCAAATGTCGATTGTAAACTACCCAAATTTTCTTCTAAAAAGGATTACAAAACAGGAAACATTACAAGATATATTAGCTGATTATACTTCTGAGGAATAAAAACAATTGAGTATTTACCATACGTTCCATGCACATATATATATACTTTAACAAATTAAAGATTAAATCTAGTTTAAATTACTGAATTAAAGGTCAAATAAATTACTGTAAGTTAATGAAATAGGCTGTTGCAATTGTAAACAGTCGATAAGACCTACATGACGAATAGGCTTGTGTAGGGTTGCTTATGCTTAGTCGTCAGTGTTTTCTCCCACGCCAGGGGTACACCATTGAGCATGCGCAGTAAGCGAAATTCGTTAACATTGGTCAACTGAATGTGCGGTTTGCCTAAACGGGATAGCAGGTGAGAGGAAAATAGGAAAAGTTTCTTTTTATTCCTATTATTATTATACCTATTAAGTATTAGTCTCAAACCTGAAAATTATTAAAGGCGACACCCTAAAGGAAAGGTTTCTTCTTTTGCAATCCCAAATCAAAAAGCGGTAGAAGTGGAAATTAATTGTAACTATTTATTATAATAAAGTACTTATTTTATATATTAATTTGTTTCTGTATAATTCGCATTATGATCGAATAATCAGTAGACATATTTTCGAAGTATAAATCAAAGAAGTAACTAGGCAGGATTCTGGTACTTTGGAATGAACTTTACAAGTTAAGAGAAATCGTGGTATATTATTTGCGGTTGTAGGAAAAAATGTCACCCGGAAAAAAGGGAAACGAAAAGAATGTCCCCGGAAAATAAGGAACGGAAAAAATTTCACCCTTCGTTTGCAATGGGAAACGAAGGCATGTTTAAGAAGATCGCTAAGCTGGGTGATAAAAGTTTTATCTCAAAAACCGTAACTTCGGATTACCGGAAACATGTGCAAGTAGAAGCAAGAAGATGTGTTAGCTGCTGTTTTCTCCGTTAAGGTTAAAAATCATGGAGGTAGGTCTTACTTCCTACCTCCATCTTAAAAATAGAGGGGTGTTTAGCGGGGGAAGCTTTTGCGATGGAAACCGGTGGGGTGTCCAGCGTCTGTCATTGTCAGGTCTTTAGCAATTGCTCTCCTCGCACCGCATGTAGTTATAGCCTTAAGCTGCGGTTTAGTGAAACATTGACGCATAACAGAAAACGAATTCATCTGAGCCTTTGGTATAAGAAACAGTTGTAGATGCAATTTCAAGTTACGGTTTGCGAAGAATAGTACTAAATTTTTTAGCTAATTAATTTTCGCATTTTTTCCCCTCATTTGATTTTAATTAAAAGTAACGTATCTGCAATTGTTTAAGCTTGAAAACAAAAATATCAGAGTTATTAAAATTAAGAGGTTTATTTCAAAATTATTAGTCCAAAGGGCTTTGTCCCTGAGGGACTATTGTTTTCATTTTGCGATTTTGCGTCGAATCACTCTGAATGTTCGTTTCACTTTTCAAACTGTTGCCACCAAATATTGTGATAAAACAACGGTACCTAGAGCCATGGAGTTTCGAATGACGTAATCCTACTGCGAATATGGGCAACTGGGAAGCCCAAATTTGAAATTTGTTTTATTATCGATTTCATATTTTGTAAAACGTTAACGAATTTTTGATGAACAAACTCAAGAATTTCAAAACGAGCCATGGCAACGTTGTACAGAAAAAACATTTTTATCTCTAGCGCGTGAGACTGAATCGGAAATTCTAAAAATATGCTCGATTTAAAATTATTTTGCGATACTGCTCTTGAACTGAATTTTATGGTTAAAGTGCGAAGAATATGATATTTAATAAATAAAGGTAACACACAAAATGTTAAAAAAAAAGGCCTCTTTGGACGTAATTTAAAATCTGAAACCTTTCAGATTTTTTATTTTACTAAAATTTTAAATTCTAATTAAAATGGATCCTATAACCACGTGATCTGGATTTAAACATTTAATATGCAATGAATCCTTTTATGGTGACCTCTTCCAAAAGAATTTCCAAGAGCAGAAATTAACTCTTGTGCCGAGCATTATCTCTTTAAGACGACCACTTCCACGAAAGACCAAAATAATTAGAAACGTGGATGATCGTCTTAGAGAGGATTTAATACATTTTACAAAGCACCAATGCGTGATCCATTCAGAGCAGGACCATCTAGTAGCCCATAAACGATTGATGACCATCTCCCTAAGACGATCACTTCTAAATATGATCAGCATTTCTATAGATATAATCAAACACTTGCACTGAACATCATCTTTCTAGGGTGATCACCTCCACAGAATACCAAAAATCAACTAGAAACATGAATGGATTAGGATTATTCAATTATGGCAAAGCGCAAGAGGGCTATCTACCTAAAGGGAGTGATGCCTTCGTGGAGAACTTTCTAAGGGAAACTGGCTCGTTTACACATTACACGTGGGGAAAACCACGACAATGCCTATGCAGCCAGCCTGCTCGCGGGATTGGAACCTCGGACCTAACTACCAGTGTTCAGCGTCTTTACCGCTCAGCCGCTGATAGGCTGAAACATGGATGGTTATCCTAGAAAGGATTTTTACTCATAGTAATTATATTGATTACAATTACGTGTAAAGCTTATGGAAACTCAAAAGCGGCCGAGCGGTTAAGTTGCTGAATACTGGTTGTTAGATCTGAGTTCGATTCCTAGCAAAGCAGCTTTTGGTGGTTTTTCCCTATATAACGTGGTTACGAGCTAGTTTTCTTTAAGAAGCCCTCTACGAAGGCAACCCTTCTCTTAGGCAGATAACTTTCGCACGCTTTGTTATAATCAAGTAAACCAAATCAAATTAAAGAAACTTATTCATTCTACTCTCTAAATTGCGCTCAAAATAAATCATACGTGGGAGCTTTTCGTATTCATAACCTTAAACGTATCAAAATGGAAAATTAAATAAATTTAATTGCTTAACTTGGTTATCCAGAATTCCAATTTTTAATTTATCTCTAGTTTCCAAAAATCTGAGCATGAATAATCTTGTAATAAAGTATAGACTGATAACTTGGATGAACTTCGACCACTAGCAGCCGAGAGGTAAAAGCCGAGCGGTAAAGTCGCTGAACACTGGTAGTTCGGTCCGAGGTTCGAATTTCGCGAACGGGCTGGCTGCATGGGTGTTTTCGTGATTTTCCCCATGTGTAACGTGTATACGTGCCAGTTTCCCTTAAAGTCCTCCACGAAGGCATCCCTTCCCTTAGGCAGATAGCCCTAGTGTGCTTTGCCATAATTAAATACACCACAGCACTAAACCGAGAGGTAAAAATCCTTGAATATTTGTAGTTCTACTGGCGTTCAAACCATGGCTTATGTGCTCCTTACCAGGAATTTTTCGTGGTTTTCTCCATGTGTAACATAAATACGAGTCAGTTTCTATAAGATGTATGAAATAATTTTTGTATCAACTCCCCGCTATAAACAGTCCTCCATGAAGGCATCCATATCTCCTTCGAAAGATAATCTTATGATACTTTGCCATAACCCTAAATAATCTGATTTGATTTACTCTCATACTGAAGCCTGTGATGCTTTAATTAATGTTTTGTTTATCATAAACTGTGTTAACTGCTTTAATTAACCAAATCAGGATTCTTTATGTTACATTTCCTTTTTAAAATTTTTGACATCATTTTAGAAGCCTAAATATGTCAGATCGTTTTAGTAAGACGTATTATTTGTAACTGTTTTACATATAAGTACAGAGAATTTCATGACGGCGAACTCTAAAAGTGTTTCCTACAACATAAATAAACAGGCTTTTGTACATTTGCCTCTCTAATGCAACCATCTATATAAGTGGCTTAAATCGCTTGAAGCCGCCGTTAGTGGTCGCATTAGAAAAGTCTCATTATATCTGCATTGTGGCATTTAATAATTTCAGTTACATGTCTGCCTTATAAATTATAATATTGATTTTTCAACGTCGTGTAACAACTTTCAATATAAATTAGAATAATAATAATCTTTTACATTCCATTCTGATTATTATATTCGTATGAAAGCCTTTAATCGATTGTTGATCATTATTTTGTACGTATGCTATTGCAAAAATTAAAAAATTCTTAATTATGATAATTTCCAATATTCGGGCTTTAAATGCCCAAGTTATTTATTTTTATGCCAAAATTTAAACTTTGTGCATTTACAATGAGAAGATCTTAATTATGGAACATTTTAACATCTGAAGCTGGTTAAAACTGGTTGAAATGTGTTGCAGTCTCAGTTTCGTATGCAAAACCATTCTCGCACTGATTTGTTTTATGCTTAATTTATAGCAGTTTCCCTAAGTAACCAAATTTTAGATTTATATCATTTTTTTAAAATTGTGAAAATAAACAAAAAGAATGGAGAAATTTTTTTTTCTTACATTATGATTATTTTCTGTTCATCTTTTATGATAATAAGTATATTTTTCAATTTTCCTCAACTGTCAAATCTTGTTGTATTTCGAAATATCTGTGCTTACACTCCCCGCAATTTTGGAGTTTTTATGTTAATTATTAGAAGCGTTTGATGTAATTAATCACGCACGTCGCCCATAGATTCATAAATTTTGAATTTTCAAAATTGTTGCAAGCACTTGAGCAGAAGATTCGTCTTTCATAGCCAATTGCAAATTTTAAAATTCAAAAAATTCAACTCCATCATTCCAATTTTCAGACTCAATTAAAGGCACTGAAGTTATTTAAGAACTCTCGGTGATTTAGAACTCTCCGGAATTGTTACTCAAGAAATGATTTCAAAAATGCTCTTCTACATCTATTATTAATTGTTCTATCCCTTGAATAGCTAGTATCTACTGCATTTTCTCCTCCTTTCTTCTTTGGTTATTTGAATCATGGTGCATTTTCTCCTCATTTCTTCTTTGATTATTTGAATCATGGCAAAGCACGTGAACTGTCTGTCTAGGAGAAGGGATGCCTTCGTGGAGGTTTTTACGAGGTATGAGAAAGGGAGACTTGATCGTATTTTACCTTACACATGAATAAATAACTAAATTATCTTGCAACCAGCTTGTTTGCTGGGATTTGAGCCCCTGTTGAACTATCAGTGTTAAGCGACCGCTGGAGTGCTGATGAGCTGCATTATGTATTCTGCTTAAGAATATAGAACACAAATAACTGTCAATCTTATTATATCATCAGTGTTTGGTAACTTTCCTTATGAAAATAAATTTGCTAGAAATATGAGTAGAAAAGACATGTAAATATTTTGAATTTGGATTCAACTTATTCCCCTTCATGTAACATATAATGCTGTAATTTACGTAATAGCACTTTTATCTCCAAAGTCATAATAAACATTTTATCTCCAAAATCATGATAAAGTTTTCTCATAAATAGAAAAGCCGCATTTGACTGTTTTTCAACAGTTTTCACTTCTTTGTCAAGAAACATTTCTGTCACGAATCCTAATTAAAAGTTACAGAAAAGCAGAACATAACCTGTTTCACTCGCTGCAAATGCAGGAAGAAAAAATATAGTGTATAACTAAAACACATATGAAATTTGCTAAAACAAATTCTTTCGCATTAATTTTGAATTTTATTTATCTCAAATTTATTCAATATTTCGAGTTTCATTGTTTATTTTGAATTTATTAAATTTTTGAATATATTAACACAAAAGGATCTAAAAAAATGCGGTGATGGGAACATCGTATAAATAAACGGACACAGTGCTACGGCAGTACTGTAACGGCATTCGACAAAATATGTCTCGTTTATATACCAATCTCTGCAGAAGGAAGAAAATTATAGCCAATGCAGAAAACTTCTAAATTCAATTTCGCCAGATAAATTTTACATAAAGTGAAAAAACAATTTTCAGTGCACATAAATAATTAATTGAATGAATGTAATTTTTTACTGCAGAATACATAAACTTATTTCCAGCGCAATGTAAAACTGTTCCCACGCAAAATTTATATTATAAGAAAAAGTTATAAATGTCTGTTATGTCGAATATTCCTTTACTTACATTGTAGAGCCATTCGATATTTTATGGAAGCAGGAGACTTGAAAAATGAGCAACCCCCTCGCCGGGAATCGAACCGCGGACCTCAGGAATACGCGCCCAGCGTGCAGACCACTACACCACGAAAGCACGTCAAAAGGCGGGAGCCTTCTTGACGTGAATATTATGTTATAAGTGTCCTTGACCTTATAACATAATTAAAATAAAATCAAGTCTAAAATTTATGCAACTAATTCTATATTTTGCATATTAACATTAAAAAAAAAAAAAAAATACCTGACTAAATTACTCTTGGACGGTTGTGTATAAGCCTATGGTTTGTTTGATCAAGTGCGACTAATTTGCAAAGTATTGAAGGGTGTACTCGCTTGCAAAACTTTGTGAATTTTGTGACCTTATAACATAATTAATTTCCTTGACCTTATAACATAATTAAAATAAAATCAAGTCTAAAATTTATGCAACTAATTCTATATTTTGCATATTAACATTTAAAAAAAAAAATACCTGACTAAATTACTCTTGGACGGTTGTGTATAAGCCTATGGTTTGTTTGATCAAGTGCGACTAATTTGCAAAGTATTGAATGGTGTACTCGCTTGCAAAACTTTGTGAATTTTGTGTTTCTTATATAATATGCATTATATAATAATATGAATATTTTCTCCTGGGATATACTTTTATCAATGATATGTTTACTGTAGCGTAGTTTTGCTAAATACCTATAAATCAGTTCTAATTATTCTAAGGGGTGTATTCCATAATAATTTTTGCTAGTGTGACTCTTTTCATTGCTTATTTTTCCCTCTCTAGTGGTCTCCCGTTCTCTGGCCAAGTTTTATAGCAATCACTGAATATTTGCCGAAAAGTCTAAACTCAGTCTAAATATTTTGATCACCAAATGAACAACAAAATGCCACTGAAGGAAAAGAAATATGAAATTCTAATCCAGCTATTCAAAATGACGATTTAATAATAACAAGCAGCATTTATGCAATGGTTCTGTCAAGTAAATTTTGTTGTAGAAAACATTTTCAGAATAACTAGAAATTTCATTGATTTTTCATAAATCATTCTGTTCTACTTATAATTTCTGAGAAGCTACATTGTATAACATTACTTTTGATTCATGGGTTCTCACTTAATTGTAAATTATACCTTTAATGACATATTTACCTAATGCAACACTTTCGTATTTGTATTAAAATACAAAAGCGGGCAATGCTACGAAATCTGCTTATTAGGATTTATTTCATTCATAATTAATAACTGCCACGAATACATTATAATTTAAAATATTCCACCATAAATGGCTAAAATTTTAAACCATGAAAATAGATAGGACTAGGATATTTTCAGCTAAGTTTCGCAGCATCAATCTTGTCTTACCAGTGGACGTTATTAATGATGCAACTTTACAAATATATGTTACCTTTAAAGCGTATAATTCAGTTGTTTCATAGAAAAACTTGATTTTTAATGAAATAACTAGTCAATCGGTTAAAGTGTGTAATTGATAAATAATTTCACACTTTACCTAGTTATACTATAACTAACAAATGATAGACCGGTAAAGCGAAAAATAAACAATTTGAGATTAACATTAAGTTCCTTATTTGATAAATTAACTAATGGTAAGCGGTAAAATTCTCTCCAAAAATATATTTTATATTACGAATAGAATAATTTATAAATAATAAAGAAAAACAGAACATATAATATTATTGTTACATTAGTTAGCGGCTTTCGCGTGCAATCTTTACTAACAATTCATCATTTACTAACGCTTTAACACCATCTTTACTTACGATTAGGCATTTACTGACACTTTGACGAAGGGTCTTTTCTAATTCTTTAACGATTAGGCAATCGTTATTCCATAAAATTACTAGTTAAAGTGTAGAATTCAATAATTTTATGTACTTTATCTGAGGTAATTCATGAAATACCTGGTTATTTTATGAAATAACGGATTCCACGCTTTAATGCTAATATTTATATATTGAAACATAACGTCCATAAAATTCTCTTATTGCTCAGTTATGGGAATGTTTCCTAACATCCGCTGAACGTGTGGAAAAAGTTTGAAATGTGTTCAGTTATGCTCATTTGTAGGTTCCAATCAAATTTCTTCCCTTCAAATTTCTGCCTTCCAGCTCTTTCCAAAGATTTTGCGTCCTCTCAATTCTGCCGGCCGGTGTGCGGCCGCATCGATTGCATATGCTCTGGCACCGGCCCTGATGATACTGGGAATAACTAGGAAACGAAAATTCAGATAATACTTATTATCTGAATTGTCATTTCCTCATAAACATGATGCTTATTAAAAATTACAAATGCTTTAATCAATGACAACCTTAAAAACTGGTTGTTAGCAGATTTAATTTTGACTCCATAAACTTCAACAATTAAAAAAGGCCAAAAAGATAGGCGGAAGTTTCCTTATCAGCTCTTTTTTGGACCTTTTCTAATACTGCTAAAATTCTGCATGATATTAGTTTTAGAACTGCTAAGAAACTGCTAACAAAATTTGAAATACAAAAGTTATATTTCAATTTTAAGTTTGAAAAGTAATTAATTCAGACTTGAAAGCTCTTGAAACATACAACTTGAGCTCAAAACAATAAAAATAGAATTTTGCATTCATTTTTTTAAATTATACCATTGTTGCTTCATTGATAACAATGTTATAAATAGTTCATTTAGAATTACAACTACAATTGTTGCATTCGAATCCATATTTCTTACTAAATATTTAAAACATGAAAAATGAGAAATATAATATTTATATGTACTTTTTATCTCCAAAGTCATAATAAAGTTTTCTCATAAATAGAAAAGCCGCATTTGACTGTTTTTCAACAGTTTTCACCTCTTCGTCAAGAAACATTTCTGTCACGAATCCTAATTAAAAATTACAGAAAAGCAGAACATAACCGTTTCACTCGCTGCAAATGCAGGAAGAAAAAAATATAGTGTATAACTGAAAACACATATGAAATTTGCTAAAATAAATTCTTTCGCATTAATTTTGAATGTTATTTATCTCAAATTTATTCAATATTTCGAGTTCTGGATAATCAAACTAGAGGTATCATTCTAAAGCTGCAAAATGTTATTAAGAAGCTCAGCTTCGTTTTGAATGATTCATTTTACCACGCCATTGGGGGGGGACTTGTATGTTAATTAGAAAATTGCGAGAGGTCTACTTTAGGGGAGGGTTGCATCATGGGGGACTTTCTGAGGGAAGTTGGCTTGTATTTGCATTACACATAAACAAACCCTTGAAAACATCTATACAACCAGCTCATTCGCAGGGATTGATTCAGAACTACCAGGGTTCAGCTCTCGGTTACAGGTGGCCCACTTTTACAACTGGTAAATTAACTAAAAATGTTATCTCTTGTGGACACAATAATAGTTCCCTCCAATATTTCAAATCTTTCTTTCGTAATGACGAAAATGACGTCCACGACCGGTGTACGATCAAAACAACAGCTCAATGACCGGTTTCGATTTGCATCATTGTCGGCATCATCAAATTTGCCTGTGGCAATGTTTGCATCATCAAATTAGCAATCACCAGTTACCCTGGAGATTGCTAATTTTATGAAATTTTTATTTTTTTGGTTACACATGGTTGGCTATTATGAAAATGACGAATATATATTGGCAAACTGTATGTGGTGACAACTGTATGCCTGTGAAAACTCTGTGCACGTAAAAAATATGCAATAATTCTTTTACTTATTATTATACCATTATTAAAATTTCTTTTTTTACCGTGTCGTATGCCAGTGTCGATTCTACGTGTGTCGACGTTAAGCCCTGTCGATCATATGCAGTATCGATGTGAAATGTCGATCCCATAAATAAAAGCCTTAATGGAAGATACAATTTTATCCAGTAATTATAGTTCGACCGCCTCATCTGCGACCATGAGCGCAAATATGCATGCGCCATTCGGACTGAATTATTCTCAAAGTAGGGTGGAAGGATGGGAACTTTCTTTCCCTTCAAACATATCTCTTTCCGGGGAAGAGAGACGTTCACGTGGCCCTTTACGTCGCAGCAAGTAATAACGCCCCTTTTGGACGAGTCTATTTATTTTGGCAGAATGCCAGCCAGGGATGCGTTTGAGACGGTCGAACTATACCACTACCGTTCTTTCAAGGTGTTGATTAGACACTGTATTCCAAAGTTATAGATATAAGTGCATAGAGTTTACGTGCTTTTCAAGTGCGCAAAGTAAATACGAGAATTCCTTTATAAAGTACTCCTTAAAAGCTTTCTTTCCAAAGCAAGAAGCCTCTACCCTTAATCAATAAATTTTCAACTCCTTTCGGAAGTAGGAACCCACGTTAGTTTTGTTAATATTTGGTTAATATTACAGTTTATATTTGGATGAGAAAAAAAAAAAAAAAAAAAAGAGAATAAATTAAAATCTGAAATTATGTTCTTCGCACTTAACCATAAAATTCAATTCAACAGCAATATCACAAAATATTTAAAAAGAGCATCGAAATCGATGAATTTGTTAATGAAGAATTCGTTAAAGTTTTACAAAATTGGAAATAGCTAATAAAACAAATTTCAAATTCGGGATTCCAATGCCCATTTTCGGTTGAAGGACTACGTTATTCAAAATTGGATGGCTCTAGTTATAGCAAAATTTAATCGATAAGAAAATCAGAACTCCTTACTACCTCGCTCGAAAAATGTAATTTTGAATACAATGACAATTTTGCTTCTTTATTAAATTATTCTTATAACAGGGCTTGCGTGAATGGATTATATTCTACTACACGAAATTTTTTCATACCAATAAATTGCTACAATTAGGGACAGAAAGTACAGTAAACCCTTTCTAAGATGACTAACACAGGTTCATAAGATTTTGGGCTATTAGGAATTAGAGAAATAGCTCTCAGCACCGATGTCCAAGTTCTCAGAAATACTGATCATCATAGGAAGATGATCACCAGAAGAAAGTTCACTGTTCATATTCTGAAGTGTATTATTCTATAAATGAAAATACGTTAAGCCGATTCGATTGCGTGAATGCCCGGATTTATATATTTATATGTAGGAAAAATTATAATATAAATATAGTGTAAAATATATGTTAACGTTAAAGCGTATAATTCAGTTATTTCCTCGAATAAGTAAGTATTTGCATGGGGAAAAAAACTAGCCAAGCCGGTTTAGCTAATTATTTTTAAAATAACTATATTAATTAGTATACAATATAATAATCTATAAACTAACTAATGATAGATGCCGCCCAGACGGTGTAGAGGTTAGGGAAGCCAACTGCGATACCTAATGGCCTGGGTTCGAATCCAGGGAAATGCATGGTTCTAATTATCCGCCCCTTCATAGGCGGCAAAGGTGGCCCACCTGTTAGGTGTCTCCATAATAAAGTGACCACCACTTCTGGCCTTAGTAGTGGCCAAGTCGAAGTCGGCTGAGGGCCCATTATTAAAAATAAATAAATAAATTATTAATTAATTATATTTAAATTACGTCCAAAGGGGCGTTTTTAACGTTTTGTGTGTTACCTTTATTGATTAAATATCATGTTCTTTGCCACTTAAACCATAAAATTCAGTTAATAGCAATGTCGAAAAATAATTTTAAAATGAGCCTATCTTTACAATAACTGGGCCTACCGGCGGCCGAGTGGTAAAGTCGCTGAACACTGGTAGTTCGGTCCGAGGTTCGAATCCCGCTAACGGGCTGGCTGCATGGGTGTTTTCGTGGTTTTCCCCATGTGTGACGTGTATACGAGCTAGTTTCCCTTAGAAAGTCCTCCACGAAGGCATCCCTCCCCTTAGGCAGATAGCCCTAGGGTGCTTTGCCATAATTAAATGCACCACACCTTCACGATAACTTTTAAAATGAGCCTTTTAGAATTTCCGATACACAGCTCCGCGCTGAGATAAAGAGGTTTCCCCCCCCCCGGTACAGTGTTGCCATTGCTCGCTTTTAAATCGTGGAGTTTGTTACTCAAAAATTTGTTAAGTTTTACAAAATATGAAATCGATAATAAAACAAATTTCAAATCTAGTCTTCCACATGCCCATATTCGTAGGAGGATTACGTCATTCAAAATTCGATGACTCTATGTACCGCTGTTTTATCGCAATACGAGAAATATACATACATTTATGCAGATTTTTCATTATTTAATTTCTTTAACTGTAATGCAGAACTCTTAACATTTGGTGGCAACAGTTTGAAAAGTGATTCGCTGTTTATAGTGATTTAGTGATTCAACGCAAAATCGCAAAACGAAAACAATAGTCCTTCAGGGACAAAGCTCCTTTGGACTTAAAAAAAATAATAATAATAATTGATACTATAAGATATCTGTCGTTTTATAAATTAATCGATGATAAAGCGATAATGTTTAGAAAATTATATTTCATATTACGGATAGATTAAATAAGAAAGAAAAACGAAATGCATAATATAATATTATTGCTAGATTCGTTAAACCGTAATAAAAAATAACAGACTATACTACGCCAAAAGTTCTATTTAAATTTTTACAATTTATGAAATTATTAAGTTACTTAGTCCTGCAAAAAAGCAGCTTTCGCGTGCCGTCTTTTACTGACAATTCGTCATTTATCAACACTTAAATGTGAACAAACTGTTAGCTTCCAGTTAACGATGGATGAAATTTAGTTTCAAGGCCGGCAATCATTGATATAACAAAGCAGAAACATTTGGGCTCCTCATGAATTCTTTCCTTCCGGGTAACGTGGGTCGGTTTCCTAAATGAAACGGGTGAAACAAATGCGGGTGAGAAATGCGAATTTTCACGCAGGGAAGTTGTAAAAACCTACTATCGAAATGTCCTTGCTCGGCTGCAGCCAGCTCAACATCTTTAGCCTTAAAACTTCCCTCGAGAGAGCCCGCTATAACCCTGCCGGTTAAATTAGAATTTGGCAGGTTTTCCCAACTCCGATTGGCGACATTATTTGGCGAGATTTTAGAGTTCCTTTTTTTCCGTTCCTTATTTTCCGAGTGACATTTTTTCCGTTCCTTATTTTCCGGGGACCTTTCTTTCCGTTTCCCTTTTTTCCGGGTGACATTTTTTCCGCACACCATTATTTGCAGTTCGTAATTTTCATAATATGTCGTTCCGGTAGCGCTTAATATTGTTCATATATTGAATCTCTTACTAGCTTTTCCATTAAACGCAAGTCCAAAAATCAGTCCTAATATTCAATTTGAAATTGAATTTTATATATCATGTGTTTCGTTAAATTTGAAATTTAATATATCATGTATTTCGTTGGTTCGCTATAAACGGCGCATAACTTTTCAAATTGTTGCCACCAAATAACTTCACCCTGTATTATTTTTAAAGAAATTAAATAAGGAAGAATCTGCATATTTGAATGTATAGTTCTCACAATGTAAAAAACGATGGTACTTGCAACCTGTGCAGTCGCACCAAGGGGCAAGGTAAGGAACAGAAACATTTGGATTTAGAAGCACGATTGACATTACAAAATGGCAAAGTTAAAGGCGGATCGATTTTTTCCCCTCTGATTTTTACATTAATAAGCTGGAGGGGAGAATCATTCGTAAGTATCAATTGATAACTCCAGAATACATGCTTTTCTTTCTTAAGAACACAAAATCATTAAAGTAAGTTGAGCAGTTGTGGCATGAAAGGACCTTGCCCCTCCCCCATGTCGAAATGCCGTTCTAAGGAAACGCTAAGAATTTATGACACCACATTTGGAAAGGAGAGATTTTCCGTTCGGCTTAGAGATCTTTGAATGAATTCAAGGTCCGAAAAAAAGAGGGGAAGTTTTACGACAGGCTACGAACACACAGATGCTCAAACATTAAGCGGCCAAATATTTCAGCTAATTTCCGGCGTAAATTTAATGAAATTTTTTTCATTAAATTTATCGAAATTCATTACTTTTTCACTCATGGGGGTAGGAAATGGGAATGGATGAATATTTTTACTTAAAATAATGAGTAAATAAATATTTATCCAATTTTTCATATCAAAATATTCGCACGGAATTCTCTCAAATCCCTAATCGAGAATTAAATCTGAAAGCACCGAACTCGTTTGAGGATTTACTTGATTTACTATAGAAAAGAGAATAGCTGTAGTGTTTCTTAACTTGTAAATTACCAATCTATCAAAAATTCACACTTATCTGTAAAAGACAATTCTGAAGACATTAAATTTGTTTTGAAAGTAATATATTAATCTCTCTTCACGTTGTTAAAATAAATTACAATTTATTTTAACAACGTGAAACATTTAAGGGTATGTTTGAGTAATGCGCAATAATTTGTGCGTTATTTAAATGAAATTGAATTGAATTATTATATAATAATAAAGCACTCGAGAACTATTTGCCTAAGGGGAAGAACACCTTAATGGAGTACTTTCTAATCATTATTTAAAATGAAATTTTACAATTTACTTTACTTTTGCTTTTAATTTACTTTCCACAGTATTCAGTACGTGAAATCATTAATAATAATATAATAATGAAAATAAAAATGGCATCACACAACTAAAAGTATACACTACTTCGTAAATTTCGATAAATTAATTACTGAAAATATTAAACATATCAATGGTAGCGTTGCCCTAATAGTTTTAATAATAATAGTTGCTCTAATAGTTGCCCTAATAGTTTGCATTTCAACATCTGAAAGAACGCGAATTACATTGCTATTTTCACTACACAAACGAATGGAACATTTCAGAAAAGAATGCTCCCCCGTTATTGCAATATTTCAATAATTTTTGCAAATAAAAAATTTAATTAATACGTTTTAATAGTAAATGATGCGATTTTCACTCATAAAATCCCTTTGTACATTATTCTCTTTCATTTCGGCATCACTGCATAACTTTTCTAAGACATAAATAGCTTCCGTTAATATATGTGCCCATATATTATATTTATTTCTTATATTTTTGTCATTAATAAATTATTGATTAAGATAAAAAATTCATACTGCTTAATTTATAAGCAATTTTTGCTTTCTGATCGAACCTGGGGTACAACAAACCTATTTTCATAAATGAAGTTTTGCGCATTTCTCTACGAAGTACGCAAAACTTGTTTCATACAATTTTATTTTTACTAATTATGAAGAAACTTTCTACTTGTTTCCTAAACAAATATTTATGTGTACTACTTTTAGAATCCATGCGACAGAGTGTGAGTACTCATCTTCAAATATAGGTTAGTATCAATAAGCTTAACTCTAAATTATTAAACATTTCTGGGACCTTGAAATTTGGAATCGTCATATTTTGCTACAGTGGGTATTTAAATTTATATTAATTTTAAAATTTCCATTTTGTATCACACAATCATTTTCAAAGCTCTTTGGATACATATCAATAAAATTTGTTTCTACCTGTTTATGATTTCATCGTAAACTTGCGAAGAATTTCCTAAAAATATTCGAATATCCATAATTTTTACCGTTAAATATTTAATAATTGTACATTAACTGAAATGCATTTATAATACAGAGGAAATGTAGAAAGATATTGCAGGTGATGTATTATGTATCATTGGAATATGACAGTAATAATAGTAAATTTGACTGAAGGGAAAAAGAAAAGAAAAACATATGTTTCAGCGTTTTAAAAGGGAAATGGACAATGGACAGCTTTACAATAAAGTCTTGGATGAAAATTTTACTGTGACTCAACTTGGGGAGACACTGGAAATTTATAATGGAGGCGGGGTCCCTTTCTTCGTTAAACAGCTGCATTGAAGTATGAAACGCTACCCCCTCAAGTTTATACTTGTAAATTGGCTGATTACTTAGAACAGTAAACTTAACTTAAACTTGCTCTTATTCTAATGCTATTTCTCTAGTCTATGGCGAGAATTATAAACAGAAGTTTTTCTTTAAAATTAAATTTCAAAGTGATCTCAAATAGAATTCTTCATTATAAAGGTAAGTTATTAATTTGTAATACCTAAATTAATCATAAACTAAATTCTTATAATTTAAAACTTGCTAAGGTTTCAATTCAGCTAAACTTTTAATCCATTTATCTGAAAAATCCAAAATTATCACCATTAACAATGCAAATGTCTACTAATATCAATAACGTATTGTTATATTAACATGAAATTTTTTATGATAAATATGAAATATAAATATAATCTATGTTTCCATACATTAAGAAACATCATAACAGGCCAAAATTAAAAATAAAATTTTTTAAACACGTCCTGCGCTATAGTGCAGGATCGATCAACCCGTCAATCGGCTCGACAATCGAAAGTCAGTCGACTTGAATGGAGCTCATCAACATCCAAAAAGCATTTCTATTAATATGCAAGACATGAAAAACAAGTTTGAAGACATTATGAAAGAAGCTGAGTTTATTGCAAATAAATGTGGCATAGAAATTAAATTTGAAAAATAAAAGAGAAATAAAGAACCTAAAACACTGTCACTGTTAACAAATACGGAAATTATTAATAATGTTTCAAAAATACAGAAAACATATAAAGAAGACTTGCATTGGAAGTACAACTTTTATTATTTATAAATACTTTCAGAACAGAAATCCAAAATTTGAAATCCTTTAAGGATTTAGCTATATTAGCAATGGTAAAATATTATGACATGACAAGCAGTTATTCGGGAGTGTGCAATTTACTTATATTGTATTTATCATTACTTGTAACCACAGCCACGAGTGAGAGGTCATTTTCACTACTGAAACTAATAAAAACATATTTACGAAACATATATAAGAAACAGCATGGCACAAGATCGGTTGTCAAACCTTTCACTATTGAGCGTTGAAGCTGAGATGGCTGAGAAAATGGACGTTCAATTATTGATAAATAATTTTGCGAAAATGAAGGTTAGGAGACGCAAATTTTAAAAGAAGGATTTTTTTTTTCCTTTATGATGAATTTTGGCTACTAATGTTATCATTACACTTATTGAGGGAGGAAAAAAATAGAGAAGAACAGACTGAGTAAAGTGAACAGTAAAGAACTTTACCATTCTTTTAGCATTTTTTATAAAAATCATGTATTCAAGTAGTTTAGTGTACCAAAAGGGTTTTTAAAAAGACAGAAAAAAACTTTACCATACATATTTTCTACAAAAATTGTATGTTCAAATAGTTTTTTTTATGAAGTTTATGATAAATATGTTTTATATTTAACAAATGTATCATTTACATTAGAAAAGTTCTTATTTATTACTTGCATATTATTGCATAAATCGTGTTCGAAAGGTAGGGTACGAACTGCGCCAAAATTTGATATCACAGAGTATACTACTATACATTAATGTACTAGCCTTTCTGTACGTTTATCAATTATCTTGTCTGTCAGTTTATAATATAACTAATTATTTATAAGTTTGCTAACTTAAGAGAAAAAAACTTAGATAGGCGCAGATTTTATATAAAAATTTAAAACATTAGTATGTAAAACTTCTTGGATTTTTTATAAAAATCTCCTCAAATCTAGGCTTTCTACCTTTTCTTAATGCTATACGTTGACATGTTCCTTTTTTTATATAGACTTATTCATTTATTATCAGTATGCATCTCAGTGAAAGGAGAGAAAAATATGTCTCTCGTACTCACATAAAAAGTCTTAAGTAACTGAATTAAAATCATCTGACGTCAAATACCCAGACTAAAGCAAATTTTCATATCATCAGTTTGTCAAGGGAAATTATTTTCCTTTTTATTTTTTCTTCATGTTACGTACCTTTTAACTGGTTCCCTAAGAACGTGCTTTTATTTTTTAACAATTAATCCAGATGTGATAAAAATCATCATGAAAACATTGGCTCCTGGAATCCTTGATTTTTTTTTTTTTTTTTTTTTTTTTTTAACTTTTCGCGATTAAAAAAAAATTTTTTTTTAAAGCACATTAAATTTATTGGGAAAAGGGGCCCAGAAAAATATTTTGCATAGGGGCCCAAGGGTTCTAGTTACGCCTCAGCCTGAGGTTGATGTTTCGGTGAAACCATCGAAACTAGTCCTGTGAAAATTTGCATAGATAATATATATAATGCTGATTTTTGTTGTTTGATTTCTAAATGAATGCTGTGATTAGAATCTGATCTATATTGTATAAAAATGTTTACTTCCTCTCAATGGATTTTAAAGCAAGTTCTATATTCGTGGTTTTATCTTAAAGCTGTGAAGTTGTTTGCTAATGGGATTTATTCCGTTAAGAATATTGTGCATGTTATCACAGAAGAAGAAGGGAAAAAAAAAAAAAAAAAAAATCTTTAATTTTAACACCAATGTTTTAACCCGGTTTTAACACCGGGTATCTGATAGCTGCTTCAACGTTAAATTGGATTGAAACAACTGCACAACTCTTTAATAAAGAGGCAAAGAATGAATATTTGGTTACAGATATGAATGAAAAGTTTTAAAACTGGTAAAAGCAGAGCGATATGAAATATTTTTACGGAATTCGTGAAGAGAAAAGACCCAACACGGATACATATCGGTGAAATGAGAGGCACTTTTAATGAATGGGGAGAATTATTAGTTGATTTAATAGTAGTTTTAATACACGCTTCATGTAAGTAGTTTTAATTTTAGAGATCAAAAGCTGAGGAATCATTGAGGGTATAGTAGTATGAGTATTCTGTTACAATTCTTGCAATTCCCATCTGTACAGACTCTGTAATCTTTTCATTGATTGATCAGTAATATCAACAGTACTGTAACCTGGACGGCATTTCACTCCAGCTGTTTAATTTTTCGAATAATCTGGGACGTAGTAGAGTGATTGACCGGATTTTCAAAGATTTTCTGTCAGAAATTTTATCACTTAGCTTAAATTTAACTGGGAGGTCTTACGTTATTGTGTATAATATTCATAAATAATTTGAATCTTAATCACTCGTTAGTTACTCATCATACGTCAAGAATTGTAGCAAAACCCGCGTACTCGAAACCGATTTTAATGCTGGTGGAAAATAGCACCGACTCAAAACCGTTTTTCTAACATTTTTTATTTTCTTAGAAACCTTAGCTGTACGCCAAAGTAAACTGTGAAATAAATCTTTTCAGAGGATGCTTTTAAATGTCTTTGACAATGTCAGTTAGAATTTGTGTTTATTAAACAAACTAAAAATTCTGAAGTTTCGAAATAAGAAAAATGAAAAGCTGTAACTATGTTCAGAAATATTTTATACAACATCTTACGTGAATATTGATGTTCTATGAAAAAATTTGTTTGTAGTGAATCACTGAAGTTGACATTGGTTTTGTTTATTTGGTTATGGAAAAGCAAGCGTATGATACCTGCCTAAACTAACTCGTGTCCAAGTTACATATGGGGAAATCCCTGAAAGTGCCCATGCAACCAATCCGTTTGCTTGAAATTGAACTCAGGGCGAAATGCTAGTGTTCAGCGGCTTTACCACTTAATTGTTGATGAGCACTTAAGTTGTCAATTTACTGAACTTCCGATTATACAGTTATCTATTATCTCTTTCGCAGTCTAGCATCGTCGTGCGAAAGTTTCTCTAGCTTGTCCTGGGGTGGGGAAAGAGAAAAGGACTTTTTAAATTTTACTTTTTGGAAGAAATTTAACAATTTTGGTACGGTGAATCTCTCTGATATGCTTGCGATGAATTGAATTCAATGCTAATTTATGTCCACATGCTGTCGTAAAATAGGAATAGCTTGCCGATACTAATGCAAAAGTGTGTAGCTCTGAAGTTACATCTGGGGGTTCAAGAGAAGGGAACAGAAGTGTGGATGGAGAAATATAAACGATAGAGGCTGTAGGAGTTTATAAGACAAAAGCCATCTCATAGGATAGACTCAAAGGAAGCCCACAGAAGAAGGAAGGACAAAAATGAAATAAAGACGAAAAAAAGATAAAATTCTGAAAGGTTACAGATTTTAAATTACGTCCAAAGGGGCGTTTTTTTAACATTTTGTCTGTTACCTTTATTTATTAAATATCACGTTCTTCGCACTTAAACCATAAAATTCAGTTCAAGAGCAATATCGCAAAACAGTTTTAAATTGAGAATATTTTTAAAATTTCCGATACGTAGTCTCACGCGCTGGAGATAAAAATGTTTTTTCTGTATAACTGTGCCATTGCTCGCTTTGAAATCCTTGAGTTTGTTAATCAAAAATTCGCTAAAGATTTACAAAATATGAAATCGAAAATAAAATTTCAAATTTGGGCTTCCGCATGCCCATATTCGCAGTAGGATTACGCCATTCAAAATTCGATGGCTCTGTGTACCGTTGTTTTATCACAATGCGAAAAATATACATACATTTATGCAGATTTTTCATTATTTAATTTCTTCAAATATAATGCAGGACTCTAACATTTGGTGGCAACAGTTTGAAAAGTGAAACGGACATTTATAGTGAATCAACGCAAAACGAAAACAATAGTCTTTCAAGGACAAAGGCCCCTTAGGATTAATAGCAAGCATAATTATGATGAGGCATAAAAATACGTACGCAAGTTCATAGACTACACGAATAAATAAACTGAGCTTGAATTTTATGCCATTTTTGCTTTGTACAGAGCTGCTCCATTGTTCAACGACAAGACTTTAAAGAAGGAATGTAACAGACGATTTCACAAAGAAATATTGAAAATATACGTTTCTGCTATAAGCTTTCTTCCGTCCAGTAATTATACATCTTTCCCGTCCCTAAATTTTGCTGTTCTGTGCCGCCGCAACGGTTTTGGCGCCTTCCTTAAATATGCGGGCGTTTTATTACTTAATTTCATTCTAAAGATATATTACATTATATTTGTATTATACGCTATGTCATAGCATTACATTGATTATTTATGTAGACGTATAATTATTAATAAAACTTCATGTGATTGATTACTGTAAGAGAAGCATGTGTCGGCCTGCAGGCACGCTTTCGCCGCCCCTGACAATTACTCGGA
Organism: Stegodyphus dumicola; assembly: GCF_044657685.1. Taxonomy (NCBI): domain Eukaryota; kingdom Metazoa; phylum Arthropoda; class Arachnida; order Araneae; family Eresidae; genus Stegodyphus; species Stegodyphus dumicola. The sequence goes on along the minus strand of NC_140768.1, from coordinate 78,882,530 downwards.
ATGTTTTGCATCTTCAAATTAATGTTGCTTGACGTAGCAACCACAAACAACATTTAATCATTTTATTGATGGATACTTTGCAGAATAAAAGCTCGTATTGCTGGTTACAGGGCACGCAAGCGTATTATGTTTAAGTCACCAGCCACTCATTTTGTAACAGGAACGGATTAACCTATTTTGGGGCCCTAGACAAGGCAGGCCTCCTACACACGAGATGTTAAATAAATTATGAAATATTTTATGTAATATTTACGAGAACTTTCTAACAAAATAATAAATGATAGGTATATAATAATAAATAACAAAAACAGTCAGTTTTTCAAAAAATTTTAATACAATATATATAGTATAATTATAAACATGTGCTTGATTATGTATAAATATAATCTCAATAGAATTGGAACTTTTTGTTTGTATGCCATAAATTAAGAAAATGAAATTTATTCTTTTAAATGTCAAAAACCATAGTTTTGAAAAAGAAAAAAATATGTTATGAAATTAATTCAAAAATCTTTTTTCCCCCTGGCTTTCAATTCTATATCAATTGATTAATTATTTCTTCGTTATTAATATTGTCCAACTCATTTTATGCTATGTACTGTACAGCAAAAGAAGTTAATGAGTTTTCGTAAATAGTTTTTTACGCGTTTTCACACCGAAAACGGTATTTCACTGGATGCATTCGACACAGGCAAAGTCAAAAATATGCGTAATCATGATTTCCACATTTGGAAATGTCGATATCATTTTTTTAATCTTTAATAGAAATTGTAACAATTTCTCATCCAATTCTTTTGCATCAATGTCTTCACTGTACCATATTTTTAGTAATGTGGTACCTTACGATTCAATTGATACATTGTCATTTGAGTTTCTATGAAATATTTTAAAAATATCATTCGTGTCTTTGTAACTTTTGCTATGTAGTTTTAGTTCAAAAGATATTTTGTCACATGTTACGTAAAAGCAATTTCGTTTAAAGGATTCTTTCCCTGATTATATGAACTTTTGTCGTCTTCGTCATGATGAACTGTATCAAAGAATTCTTTCCGTTTTCGTGACCTTTTATTAGTATCGGAATAAGTTTTTACTTCTGTCGCGTTTAATGTTTCTACTTCTATTTCCGGAAATAAATTCCTTAAACCAATTATGTAATTAAATACATTGTCAAAAATACTTGCCGCAAATGAGATTGGTGTAATAGGGTCTTGTAATTATATTCTGCTTGTATTTATTCTGGAAAGAATTTTATCCCAAATAACTGTAAATAAAATTAATTCTAAATTATTAATTTTGTTTGCTGTTTCTCGGGATTCCAGTTTTACAGAACATTTCTGAGATTTATCTAGAGATGTAGCATTTTTCTATTTCGTTCAACCCAGAGCGAATTGCTAAGCATCAGCTCTACAAGACCACCTAGAAGTGCATATTTCTTTTCTTTTATTTTTTTTCTCTTCTTTTACTGTAAAATGCTCATTATTCGCTGCAAAAACTTTTTTATAAAGTGTTCTACCTATGAGTAGACACTGAAAAAAATTTATAAACGTTCTCCAATAAATTAATATGCTATTGCTTGCAACCGTGATTCACTAGCACTACTTACTATCAGATTTAACGAATATGAAGCACAAGGAACGTAATGGGCTGTTTGACTATGTTTTTTAATTCGTTTTTGGGGCCCATTGTATTTTCCAGACATATTTGCCGCATTGTCGTAGCTTTATCCTCTACAGATACAAATATCCAGACCAGATATTTCAAGGTCACTCTAAAACTTCATCTTCTAATGCTTCTGCTGTGTACGAATAAATTGGTAAAAATCTCTCTGTTGGGAATCCATGTGGTACATAACACAATATAAAAGTTAACTACTCTACATGTGTTGTATCAGGGTAAATATTCTGCATCATCTTCTTATGTAAATAAAAAATAAATATTTGAAAAAAAAAACATTGTTTGGGGGGCAGAGGAAAAATTTAAAATCAGTTGACCTCATCTTATTTCCAATAAAATGTATAATCTCTCTTTTGATTCATATGTACCATTAGAAGTTAAAATACCATAAATAGATCTGGAACTTATATATTAGTTCATCATAATCCTGCACGTCTATAGCCTGTAAGTTTAAGTTTATTTAATATCATAGTTATCTGTAATTTTGCCTGTATAAAATATGTAATATTTGCTTAATATCACAGGATATACAACAGCATGCATAATATGAAATGCTTGATATCGCAATAAGGGGCTGGAGCAAGTGAAATAAATGTCATTCAACTGCAAAATATTACCATTAGGCGACCAGCCCAAATATTTAAATTAAACATGGAAACTACGCTCGCAGTTATGTAATATTCTTTAAATAGGCAAATTATTATGATCACCCTGTCAACGTTTCGTTGGGCTTTCCACTTTTCATACAATGTTGATAATTCTTCGCATAGACTATACGAAATGTTTATAGGTGGTTTTTAAAATATGAGGCCATGCATGATGAATACCACTTTCTAATAGGGTACGATTGGATGATTGTGAATCTAGATGTCTGATGATTCTTTGAATCTCATTTCGCAAATGAGGCCCACCAGCGGCCGATCAGTAAAGTCGCTGAACACTGGTAGTTCGGTCCGAGGTTCGAATCCCGAGAACGGGCTGGCTGAATGAGCGTTTTCTTGGTTTTTCCCTATGTGTAACGTGTATACGAGCCAGTTTCCTTAGAAAGTCCTCCACGAAGGCATCCCTCCCCTTAGGCAGATAGCCCTGGTGTGCTTTGCCATAATTAAATAAACCAAACTAAACCAAACCATTTCGCAAATGCTCAATGGGATTGAGATATGGAGATTGTTGGAGGGGGAACCTATACAAAGTAAGCTCTCTTTTATGTTCCTCAAACCAGTCCTGCACAATACCAGCACTAAGGTAGGACGTATTATCTTGTTGAAAGTAGCCATCGCCATTAGCATAAACCATCGATACAACAGGATGTACTTAGTTAGCAACGGTGTTTATATATGCTGTCTTATTTAGATATTCATGAACACGAAAAAAACCCAAAGCAGGTCGGAGGCTTTTCGTGTTCTTTCATTTCCAGGCTATCATATGGCCTTCACCAGTCTGAGAGTTGTAGCAGTGCATTTAGTGCTCATGCTTTCCTGCTATATAGGCCAAATTTTCAGTCGCCCATCTGCATGATGCATTAAATGAAAACATGATTCATCGACCGCATAATTTGTTTTCAATTATCTACTGTCCTGTCCTTATACTCTTGAGTAAATTTGACACGTTTTATCTTGTTAGCTGCAGGCAGCAATGGAGTTCGAACTGACTTTCAGCTTCCATATTCTATACGATACATTTTAGCGCAAACTATATTTGGAGACACTTTGAGATGATCTTTCATTAGAATCTGTTGTAATCTGCTGCACTTTTACTATTCTGTTGTGTTTTACAAGTCTGAAGACTCCATCTGCCCGAGCATTCATCACCTGATGAGAACCACAAGTTGCACGCAGAGACCCAATTTTATTACTAGCTGTGTAGTTTTTAAACATTTTAACTGCAGTCGCTCTTGAATATTTCACAAATCCGGCGGCTTCGCCAATACTCACTATATGGCTTGGACCTCCTGCAGGCATCTTACGTTTAATGTCCGTTAAATAACGCTTTGTTCTCCAAATATCCCCAAACAATTCACCTACACTACTGTCCGAGGAACTAAGCTTTCCTTCTGTATACTAACCTAGCCGTCTAGCTAGTGTGACGCTTCAGCTAATGTACTTAAAACTATCAGGTGATCATAATAAAGCGGCCACTCGATGCATACAAAACTTTAGCATATAAAGAGCTGTACTGAAAAATTGAAATCTCGTAACCTAGTTCTAGTGAAAAGTTATGTTTTAGGATTTAGGGGCAGTGCTGGATTAACCATTAAGCGAAATAAGCACAGGCTTATTATATCGAGGAAAAGGAACACCACAAAAATTTCCCATTTCCGGTTTTACCATGGAATGTATGGTGTAACTAAACCTAGATCGACAGAGAAGGAATGAAGGAAAAGATGCAGTATACTGCAAATATTATATATGGGTTCTATTTAGGGGTAGCATAATCTGCAGATTGTCCACCAAGCATGTTCATTGTAGCTTGAAGTTCATGGAAGGCTCCGTGATTTCATACTTACGTCTGTTCAAATGTTCACGCATTGTGAGATCGTTAACATGTGGAGCATCTTCACTCCATACAGCATCTTCGCTCCATATAGCATCATCCGGCAGTCCATTTGTAATGAGCTTTACAGGTGACGGAGGACGGGGACACCTGACGTCTGACAAAGGTAAGCAGGTATATGTCCCACGTCCTCCACTATCCTCCACTATCTCGGCAGCTCCCGAGTCCCAGCAGGCCTGCCTCGGGAATGCATTTGCTTCTCTGTGAAGTCGCATGAACGAACAGGGACCTGGATGATGTTACATGAATACGTTAGCTGCATGAATATAAGCTGTTAGAATGCGTTGATGTTCTTGGTAGCACGTTGCTATAATTCTTAGATAATCAACAAATTCTAATAATAATACACATACCTACAAAATAATACATATACATACAAAATAATAATATATCAAATACTAATATTAATATTAATAATAATCATACTAGTGCCAATAATAATAATAATTCTTAAATGCATGAAATATGATCCATCAATAAACTACATTAATACATTGGATACACTATAAAGTTAGATGAATACATTAGTTGTGTACTTGACAGCTTGATTACGGTAAGACATACATTAGATTTGGGGCTTGCGTTATTTGAGTACATACATGCGTTGTTATAATAGATACATAATTATGTTATGAATACCGTTATACATTTAAATACTAGTTATATACTTGAATACTTGATTGTAATAAAAACATAATAGATACATAATTATGTTATGAATACCGTTTATACATTTAAATACTAGTTATATACTTAAATACTTGACTGCAATAAAAACATAATAGATACAATATATATATATATATATATATATACAATAATTCTTGGATACATAAAGTTCGTATGTATCGTAGTTTGAATTGAATACATAAATTCATATAAGCTTGAATATTTATATACCTCACTGCTTGATCAATTAATTAATTAAATAATTTTACTGCTGCAATTCTGGCACTGTCGCTGGAGTAAAGTATATATTTACTCGTACAAACGCCACGGAAACGTTTCAGGAAGAAAATTAACATAAATCTTAGTTCGTGGCCACAATATCCAGTCCTGATGACATTAGCAGGTTAATGATGTTGTAGATTCTCTGTCGTAGGGCTTGAGTTCTCAATATAAACGGTCTGAATGGGTTGATGTTGGTGGAAGGCCCATTGTGATATGGAACCTTTCGGTTAGTGGACATTTCGTGACGTAGTGGTCAGGGCTTCCTTGTGCTCCGCAAATACAAAGGCCCGAGTTCGTGATGGCTCGGGTGAAGAAATACTCAGGGATGGCCCATCCATTCTGTTTGCCATTTTTGTAGGGAAATGTTCAGAATACGGCGCTTAAGATAGGATCTTGGTGCCGGGAAGTAGCATTGAATTGATTCTATATTAGAAGTCGCTTCTTTGGCTAGAGAATCAGCGAGCTCATTCCCCTTCCTTCCTCATGTGCCTTGGTCCAATGGAGCGTGATGTTCAGATGCGTGCTTTTGCGAAGTAATTGTTGTATAGACCTTACTGGTTGTGAATAATGTGAAGGATTGCCGATCGCTTGTAGCACAGATTGGCTGTCTGAGATTATATGTATATTTCGGAGATTAAGTCCAATGCCATAGCGGACTGCTTGCTCTAAGGCTAAGGCCTCTGCCTGGAAGACTCTGTTATGTTCCGCGAGGTTCCCCTTCCTGTGATATGTCTGTACAGAGTTGAGTTGAGAGTTGTCTGTACAGAGTGAGATGGACTAGGGCACTTCCTACACCTGCATCAGATTTTGAGTCATCTGCGAAGATGGTTGAGGTCAGCTCTGAGTCGCTGTGCTGTGTCAGTATGACCTTGATGCCTTTTCCTCTGTCAGCTGAATGGGTGTGTGATACAGTACATCGTAGTTCAAACTCTAGGTGCGAATGTAGAGCCATGGTAGGTAATTTCTTGTTGCAGATGGAGTAATTTTGCCAGCACTGCCTCATGCTCAACGTAGATGTGAAGTGGAAGCAGGCCGGCTAAAACGTTTAGCGCATCTGTGGAAGGCTCTGGTTATGGTGAGGGCAAATGGCCGTTGTACTGAGAGTATCTATTTAACTTTTCATCCTCCCATTTGGTGACGCACAGATGACTGCGGCGTAGGTATCCATTTTTTCAATTACTGTTTTTATACGGTAATTATTGGAAGTGAGGGTTCCTTCCCCAAGTGGCTCCCTGCAGTTGACGTATTTTGTTTGCAATGGCCTGAATTTTTGTTTTAAGGTATGCTATGTGAGGTAGCCAGATAAATCCTTTATCAAATACAAGCCCTAGTAATTTCACTTTTGCGAAATTTTGTATTTTCTCATTGATAGGAATACATGGCTTCCTGACTGGATTCTCCCCTCATTTTAGGAATGAGCAGCGCTGTGCATTTGGTCTCGGAGATGGTTGATTTAATACTGTGGCATAGATTTTTGAAGATGGAGCATATTTCCGTGCCACGTTGCTCAATTTATTTCGTTATGAGTATTTCCGCTAATGACAAAGGTGGCGTAATTTGCATAAACAACTACTTGTAGTTTTCATATGACGGCCAGGGATGCCTGATCACGTGGTTGAATGTGAGGTTCCAGAATACTGGGCCTGCACATGAATCTTGAGGGCAGCCTCTGATTTGTGGTAGGCTCCCTTTAGATCTAGGGAGATGACAGCTGAGTGCTGTTTCTGCTCTCTATTGTTTTGAATTGCCGCTTAGAGTTCTGCTAGTGCATGGGTAGTGGATTTCCCTGCTCTGAATCCAAATTGTCATGGATTCTAATTTGTGCTTTCTATATGTGGTGTTTTAATCTACTGACGAGCAGCCTCTCGTACGTCTTCCCCAGCGCAGAAAGTAAACAGATGGGCTGTAAAGAGGAGGGGATTGTTGGATCTTTATTTTTCTTAGCGAGAAAGACAACTTGTCCTAATTTAAAAGCTTTTGGAAAGTGATAAAAAGCTAGAAGTTTGTTAAAGTAAGTAAAAAAGAAAGCTGGGTGAGAGAGAAATGCTATCTTGATAATAATGTAGTCATGACCGTCCGGTCCTGGAGCTCGTTTCTTAGGAAGGCAGTGGAAGGTGGTCCTTAATTCCTTATTAGTGAAAGGCACGTCGTCTGATGTTGCTGGAGTTGCAGAGTCGTGTCGAATTCGAGATTGGGAATCTTTGTCGCTGGAAGCATGGTCTGTAAGAAAGATAGCATCTATAATAGCGCTGAAGGTAGAGAATGTAACATTTTCTGTGGCAGAGGAGCTGAGCTTAAAGTAAATTTGAGAGGGGGTGAAGAATTTGCTTGTCGCTATCTTGTGCAGAGTTCTGTAGGGTTCAGAGTTGGTTGTACAGTATTGCTGCCAGCTTCTGCGTTTAGTAGACAGAATACTCCTCTTGTACATTGCTCTTGCTTGTTGGAATTGCAGTAGTCTTGCTTCTTTCTCCTCTGGTGGGCTGTTACGGATTTTCCGGCGAAGTGCGTGGCAGCGTTGTTGCATAGTGTATAACTCCTTCGTCCACCAATTAAGAGACATAATACGTTTTGTGCTCCTAGTCGGGAGAATTTCTTTGCAAGTAGTTTGGATGTCTCGTAGCAGGTGATCTGTGTATGTGTCCAAAGCATAATTGTGGGTACAATCATGAAGCTCATTAAGTTTTGAGGCCAGTAGCAAATGAAGCTTACTTTTTAGTGGAGCTATTTTCCTTTTTCGCAATTTATGACGCCTGATGATGGAAATTTCCATAGAGGTGATGATGGTAAAGGTAATATATTACTTGTGGTCATACGCACTGATATCATCTTGTACTGTCCAGTTGTGTATGAGATTGGTGGCCGCCGGGGTGGAAAGGGTTAAATCTGGCCAACCTATTCCGTGGCCACTGTCGAAAGTGGGAGGCGAGTTGGCTTGATTCAGGAAGCAGAGGTTTTTGCTCGAGATGTAATCTTTTAAATCGATGCCCTTGGAGTCATTAGAGGGGTATCCCCAAGATATGTTGTGGGCATTGAAGTCTCCACATATGATTAATTTTGAGGCCTGTTTGTGCTGCAGTAGGATGTCTATGTAGGAGGCGATGTTGAAAATGCTTTCTGTAGGCGGTGAGTAGATGGTGGAGAGAACGAGGTACTTGTTGGAGAATTCTAAGATAATGGCACAGGGTCCCTATTGGCGGACAGCACTATCGGGCTCCACTTTGTGTTGCAGAAAATAATATCCGCTCGGGGTGAGGTACCTTGGGTAGGATCTCTCCAATGGTATTTTGGTCATGATAGAGGAAAGAGTGCGATGAAGCCTTCTTTGCAGTAAGGTTCCTGAGCCAAGATGACATCCGATATTGATTTATGTTAAAATGAACTACTGCTATTTATAGAACGGCTTCTGCCGCATCAGACATCCCAATATCTTTAAATTTTGGCACATTTCCCCAAGATAAAAGTGTTTATGCACTTATAGGACATTACAATCGATCATTACTATAAGAATTTTAGAAAATAGCAAATCTAAAATGAAATTTATCGTTATGGCACATAATATAAAACAAACAGAAATCCATAAAGGAAGTGAAAGAATCACAATAGAAAATTCAAAATCTCTCAATTTATATTTCGCTTGCATACATTTATAAAATTTTATGTTAATTAGTCCAGCTACCTTTTTAGTTTGCCTGTACTTTCACTTTCGTCAACTGCCGCCAGAATGCAAATTAGTTAAAACATATAAGCGCAGAAGTGTTGAGTTTAAGAGCCTTTGACAGCTGTCGCGAACCGGTTACTCTGTTTACTCCTCTCTAGTATTTATTGTCCACCAGCGGCCGAGCGGTAAAGACGCTGAACACTGGTAGTTCGGTCCGAGGTTCGAATCCCGAGAACGGGCTGGCTGCATGGGCGTTTTCGTGGTTTTACCCATGTGTAACGTTTATACGAGCCAGTTTCCCTTAGAACGTCCTCCACGAAGGCATCCCTCCCTTTAGGAAGATAGCCCTCGTGTGCTTTGCCATAATTGAATAATCCCTAATTCCTCTAGTATTTATCGACTTTCGAGTCGGCAAGTTGCATTTGCTTCGTGAATACTTAGCAAAGCTGTAGCTAATGTTTTCAGTGCCCAGGAACAGCTTAAGATTTCTAGACGTCTGTTGTTTGCCAAGAATGAAAAATATTTCATTCTAAAATTTCGTAACAATAGTTTGGCGCCTTCTGGAGGCTGCACCGAAAACAGACATCCCCCTTTGTCCTCCTCTGACTACGCCACTGGTACTCAAGGCTTGAGCTAAGACACTAAGTGAACAATCTCCAGATTATGCTACCCCCTAAACAAAGCCAGATTAACACTTTTAGAAGCTCTAAGCACTTCAAAGATTTTGGTGCTCAGATAAACATTTACAATATACTGTCTGTTTTTCCTTCATTCCTTTTCTCTCGATCTTCGTTTAGCTGCACCATGGTAAAACCGGCAATAAGAAATTTGTGTATAGTGTTCCCTTTCTTTGATGTTCTAAACATGTGCTTAATAATGGTTAAGCCAGCTCTACCCCTAAACGCCAAAACATAACCTGTCACTAGAACCAGGTCAGGGGATTTCAGATTTTCAGTACAGTCTTATGTGAAGTTTTGTATGCACTGAGTGGCTTCTTTAGTATGATCAACTCGCAGTTTTAGACACATTAGCTGACGTCTGACACTTTGATCGGTAGATGGTAGGCTAGTATACAAAAAGAAAGCTTTGTCCCTGAGACAGTAGTATAGATGAATTGTTTGGGGACTAATTGGGAACAAAACGCTATTTGTCTGACTTGAAACCTGGGATGCTCGTAGGAACAATGTAGCGAGTACCAGCGAAGCCGCCGGATTTGTGAAATATCCGAGAGCAACTGTACTATACTAGACTTCTAGTAAGAAAATTGGGTCTCAACGTACAATTTGTGTTCCTTATCAACTGATGAATGTTCGGGCGGAAGGGATAAGATTTTTAAAACACTATAGAATGGTAAAAGAGCGGCAGATTATAGGAGATCTTAATGAAGGATCGTCTCAAAGCGTCTCCGAATATTGTTCGCTGTACGATACATCGTATAAAATATGAAAGCCGAAAGTCAGTTCAAACACCATAGCTGCCTACAGCTAACAAGATAAAACGTATCAGAATCACTCAGAGTATATGGATTGAACAGTAGATGATTGAAAATAAATTATTAGTCGTTGAATCTGGTTTTCAGTGTATAATAAATATATTATCAAACTGATTGCTAACAGATCCAGCAGAAATTGCATTTTTGCTTGTTACTGATAATTCTGGAGTTCTTAAGGGAGAAGTAAATTTAATAATATTATTATTTTTTCATTTTTAATTGAGAATAAAAAGTATTCATTAAGTCTTCATCAAAAACATCAACTTTTAAACAAAAAAATTTTGAACTTTGTGACATTTTGTTCCTTTGTCAAATCAAAATGATTTTTCAACATTTAAAAAAAAGATTAACTTCGTGTTGTTTAGCATTTTCATCAGCAAAGAGATTAGTGTACAATGGAGAGTGACTAGTGTACAATACATTCAAAGGATATTTTTTATAACGAAAAAAAATCTTTCTGTATTTTATTGAAAGTTGAAACGAGTATCAAAAGTACATTCTTATAAATTTGGTTTAACTGAAATAATAACTTTCCATACCATTAAAGGTGAACTATAAAGGCAAATTACAAAATTATGCTAGTTACATTTCCTACTGAACTTTTATTTTCCGAGATCTATTGTTGATTAAATTCTGATAATAATTCGTTTTTTACAAGCTTGATTCACATAGAAGAGTAGGCAATAACAGTTTATTCTTAATCTTATTCTCAATTTTAACTGAAATTTCATTGCAGCATAGAGCGAGATATTTAGCTCATTTACATATTGATAAACTTTTGTAAAGCGTTAATTGTGTAACAGGTTCAGTTGTAAAAGTAAATTTGTGCTTTCACAATTAAAATATCTTTTTAGCAATTGTAAGATAAGAAATGTAGAAATTGGGAAAAGTCTCTATAATGTCAGTCTCGTCATTGCAAATGCAAATAATTTATTTCGACAGGAGTTTGTATATTTACACCTTAAAGCTTCAGAAACACATAGAGAAACTTATTTTCACAGTCTTGATTATTTAGATTTTTTCGTCAAAGAACAGCAAAGCTAGATGAACAAGTTGGATTCGTCTGATATTAGCTTCACTTTAATTGATTTTTCTTTATATGAAATAATAGAAAAACGCCGGAATAAAGAAAAACCCATCTGAACAGATATTAGTCAACACTGTTCTGTTAGTCACGTTTAAATTAAATGAGTTTTTATTTCTTATAACAGTTTTCTTGTTTTAAAGAATTAGTAGTCATTTTAAAATGTATCCTTCTATTTATCCACTCACCGCTGTTGTTATTGTGACTTATCTCACTTGTTTGATAGTAACACCATAACAAGCCCACGAAATTCATCCCGGCAAGGAGAGAAAGATTGTGCCTATTGTTCGCAAGAGCATTGAGCACCTTGCAAGTGACCCAAGTAACACGGCAACGTCGTAATGACGTTGCAAACTTGTCGCGGGTCATGTTGCGGAAAGAATAGATACCAAACGAAAAGTAATAAAACTGCAATTTGAAATCAATAAAAAAAGTATTTAATATTTCTTAATATCACACAATTAAAAATCACATAATTATAGATTGCAATATTTCATAGTAATGCTAATGTTTCTTTAATACTATTTTTTCGATCATATGTGGATGTATAAACACATTTTTAGTTTCTGCATTTTAGGATAATGTCAGATTACCATAATCATTTCATACACTGTTTAAAATCATTAACCTTTTTTGCATATTATACAAAAAGAAACATACTATAGAATGCGCATTAAAACCGGCTGTTCGTTAAAAAGCATGCCATGATTTTTTTTTAATGTAGTGCTTCCTTGTTATTACATATATCTAATAAAGGAATGGAACTAAAACTATACTTAAATGTAATGACAAAAATCAAATTTTCATATAGTGGTTTCTTAGCATCTCCTCTTTGGAATAATCATGATCATTGCATTCAAATAATACATTTTCTAAAATCAGTAACCCTTTTTTTAGCGTACAGTAGCACAGAATAATATACCTTTGAATACTAAACATGCAGTTTCCCTGTGTATAAGGTGAATACTAGCCGATTTATCTTAGAAACTTAACGATCTCTTCTCTTAAGATAGCTCTATATTGCACTGCCTATGTAGTGTGTTTAGTCTATGTAATCCAATCCGAAGAGTTATTTAAGCGAAATGAATGTACTCATTTTTATACAGGGTAATTCAGAATAGAATCAATTTTAAAGTGTGATAAGGCACACTACAGCAGAAACTTTTTGTATAAGAATATATGGTCGTAAATGGGGCGCTGAGGCTTAAATACAAGAAATAAGGCATGAAAGAGAATATAAATGGTTTATTTACAACATCGTTGAGAAGTAGTTCTTTACATTAACGTTAATTATCACTGCTCAAAATTCAGTCCGCCAACACTAACACCTGCTTTGGAGCATGAATAAAATAATTGCCTTGTACTTTTGCTGGTAGACGCCAAAAGTTGGTTTTCCATCCATCAACATAATGCATTTGTGACTGTGTTGTCGTCTGAACCGTAGTGGCTACGAATGCCAAGAAGGAAGATATACACATAATGTATAGGACTGCAAATGTGAAACGGCAGAACAGCGCTACGGATGTATGAAGAACTCTTCTCCAATAAAAGAATTGTGGCCCGCAAAATGTTTGAACAGTTACATAACAGTAAACTGATTACTTCCGTGACAGCAGGCAGAAACTAGTGAATCGAGAGCTTTAACTTGTTCAGACGTGGATGAATTCATCTTGAACCCGGTGGAAGAAAGACCCTACACAAGCATCAGAACTATTGCGTGTTACAATGGTATAAGCAAACCCACTGTTTGGAGAATGTGACATGAAAAACGATTTTTGGGAACTCAGGTTTCGAAAACGGAAAATTACCCTCTGCGTGTGGGGTTCTGCCAGCGGTTTTTGTTAAAACACAGTGCATTTTACCCGGATTTCCCTGCTTATGTGCTAGTCACCGGTGAAGCGATTTCTATACACGAGGGTGATTTCAGAATGACAATTGTCATATGAGGACAGCACCAAACCTACCCACTATACCTCCATGCGTTCTAGGAACGATTTTATGTTAAAGCGTAAGCGGGTATTGTGAACGGCTTCTTGAACGATCCATATTCACCACCAAAACAACTAGATAACATATATTATGGTATTTTTCTAAAAGAGGTTTTATCAGAATTGCTTCGAGATGTCCGGATTTCGGCTATGGTTTCAGCATGATGGACTACCAGCCCATTTCAGCACCGATGAGCGTAATTGCTTAGATGTTACTTAAGAGGAGCGAAGAGTTAGCCCTGTGGGCACCTCAATCGCCTGATCTATAAAGTTTCGATTGCGGACACATAAGGGCATCTGAAAGGCCTTCGTTTATGAGAATTTTGTTGACATCGCTGAGAACCTCATCATTCGAATATCAGTGAGGCTGCACTCATACAAAAAATATCTAGCATCTTTGAAACCCTGCGCCAATCATTCAGTCAACACAATCAAGAACAACGGAGTCGAAGAACCAACATTGTTATCGTATACACTTAAGACAATTATTGTAAATATTGTAAAGAAGCATTTCCCTCAATGCTATTGGTAAAAAATTTGTTTTCTGTCACGTCTTACTTCTTGAGTTTGTGCCTGAACCTATCAATCGCGCGCATATTACACAAAAACGTTTGTTGTAGTATGTTCTACTATCCTTTAAAGTTTTTCTCATGAGTTTTGAACCATCTTGTAGTTGCCATTTAAATAGAAATTACTTCTGCTGTTTGAAAGTTTTAATGTTTCGATACATTTCGCGTATGGAAGTCCTACGATAATTAATGGTTTTAGTTAAATAGTCCTATGATGATAAAAAATTACTTTTAACATTTTAGTGCATCTACTTAAAACCGTGTAATATTAAGTAGATTTTTGTATATATTTTGTTCTACAGAATGCATAAACGTAATAAATAAAGATAATCACTGCCTCTTGCAAAGTCAGGAAATAATTTCTTCTAATCTTCAAAAGATGGCATTTAATTCATCCATATTTCTATTTCATTTCGGAATCTGATGTCATGGTACTGGTAGTAATGAAAAATTAAATCTTTTGTTAAATCTATTGTTAGCAATATTATGGTATCTAAGAATATCAAACAATTTTTGAAAACCCTTCAAAATTTGGCAAATCATGTTCAAAATTCCGAAAAGCACTCACTTCAGCAGCCATTTCTCGTTCTATCCGATGGTGCAGAGTTCATAGTTCTGCAACTATTAATTTCAACGTTAAACAAGAATTTGTGAGAAAGTTTCAGTAATCAACAAAAAATATCAAATTTTGAAACAAATTGTACTGTAATCATAAGCACGCACGTATGAAAATCCCGAGAGTAGTGTAGATAATAGTGTCAATACAGTCAAAAATTCATTTCAAAATTTGACGCAAAGAAACTAAGTACAGAGAACGTATATAAAGCGTATTATTTAAGCTCATTTGAACTAACTTTAATTTAATGCAACCTTATTTTGCGAACTAAATTATTTATTAGTTTATAATAAACTTGTTTAATTTAGATATGCTTAATAAATGTTTCATCACGGTATGCTAAATACGGAAATTTCTGTCGCATTGAATTATGGTGAAAATACGTTTCTCCGAAAATCATAGTGACATTACAAACGATGAGGCAATGATCACCTGCTGGTAATGTCAAAAAGTGGACTTCCTTATTCTTTTTGTTTCCACTATTTATACTTTCCAGTTTTGGTGGCCTTGTGCCATTTGCATCAGAGTAAGTCTCGTCTCCAGTTTGAAAGTAGTTATTTTCAAGTTTTAGCTGTTTTCTGAAGTAAGTTTTCTGAACTGTTGTTTCACTGTTTGTATTCTAATCGATGTTAGGTACTATTTTATAAAATTATAAAATATTTCTTAGCTTTTAAAATTATATAAGCAATAAGACATATTTTCATGATGCATAATATTTTATCTTTAGAAATTAGAAGAAAAAACGAAATATTTCTGCAATATATTTGTCTGAATCTGTAATAATTAACAATATTTTTAACTGTCTCATTCTGCAGGTTTAAGAATTATGCATAGCATAAAATCTTTTGAAAAGATGGAAATTTGTTTCTTTTTGGGCGAGTTTTTAAATTACCACTTACGAAGCTATAAAAATGAGCTTCAAACATTCCTTGTTAAGATACAAGCTATTGCCTAAAACTTCGTTGTTTATAAAGTGAGTAGTATAAATAGAATAGAAATTTAGGTTTTTTTTATGATATTTATTTACGTAGCAGAAATTAAAATAATCAAATTCTGATTTTTATACAGCATTTTTTTTTTTTTTTTTTTTTTCCGTAGCTAAATTATAACTTTTATACAGAGCTGGTTGAATGCAGCTAAACACTTATTTTTTATCTAGAATTCATTAAATCTTTAAAACCAATGTCCATATGTTTTTAATTTCGTGGCTAAAGTATAAAAAAGCGTTAAATAATGTATCGTAATATCGAAGTTCTGGCAATGACATTTTTTTCTTCTTTCAAATAATGTCTTTAGTAGTAGCAGAATATTCTTCTTCGCGCAATTTAAGAGGATATTAAAGAATTTTCACCATTAAAAATGTTGGTTATGCATTTTTTTAAATGATCAAATTCTAGTCGCAAATCATATTGAAAACGCAAAAATTTTCACAATAAGGTTTATTTCATTTCATTTCTGTATATATTTATCTTTCAGTCAATTCAATATGAAGCACCATTATGAATATAAGCGAAAATAAAAATGTTTACATACGTTATTCTTAACTTAGGACTACTTCAGATTGGTTGTTTTTCATTTCTATATATTACGTTTCTCTTCCCTCTTTAATGACTTTACGTTACGGGCAGCGTAATGGCAAACCGCACATTGAGTTGATCAATGTTAAACGAAATTCGCTAACTACGCATGCCCAGAATAGAATTTGGTGCAATTGCAACTTTGGCGCAGTTTTAAAAGACAATAAACACGGTATACTGTTGATATTGTGTTATCTACGAGTAAACAGTTCGAGGTTTTAAAATTTGTTAGGTTGTAAGTTGCTTCATTACTTAGATTATAATTATCGATTGTAAACTACGCACATTTTCATTTAAGAAGGATTACAAAACAGGAAACATTACAAGATATATTAGCTGAATGCTTATTGATTATACTTCTGAGGAATAAAAACAATTGAGCATTTACTATACGTTCCTTTCGTATATACTGCCAAAAATTAAGGAATAAAGCCAGTTTAAATTACTGAATTAAAGTCATATAACTGATGTTAAATTAAATGTTTATGAACAAAAAACAGAACGAAATGAAACAGAAGTGCATGCAATAAGCACACACAAATTTCCGTAGTACTGCAATCGTAAAACTGTAAAACCAACATGACTAACAGGCGTGTGTAGGGTTGCCTCCCTTAGTCGCCAGTATTTCCTCCCACGCCAGCGGTACACCACTGAGCATGCGCACTAAGCGAAATTCGTTAACATTGATCAACTCAATGTGCAGTTTGCCATTACACTTACGGGCACTGCTTTAGAGTAGGGGTTCGGGCCACGGGTGGCCCCACATTTGAATTTGAAGAATTTTAAGAAATTTTGATTTCAACAAAAATTGTCTTGTCAAAAAAAAAAAAAAAACACTTTGTTTTCATTTTATTCTTGATATTTAAAACATTTTATTGACATACCTGATATTTGAGATAACATTTTCTGAAAATGCCGAATTTTTCAAAAATTTCACTTTTTCTTATGTAATTTATCTTACGTAATATCGTTTCAACTCAACTTCAATTAGAATTTATAGATTTACAGCGTGACTCTACAGTAAAATGAAAGTTTCTTGAAAATCTTACATTAATTGATTTTTATTCGAAGTATGTTATCGAAGACAAGTATCCAGGAATTCGTAAACATGCACTCTTCATGCCTTCTATCTTTGACAGTACCTACATATGTGAACAGCTTTTTTATGAAATAAAAATCCTAAAATCAAAACCAAGAACACGGCCGACAGACAAACATTTGGAGGAAACTTTAAAAATTGCAACAACACAGACTTAACCGGATATTGAAACTTTAATCAAGCAAAACCAATGTCAAATTTCACATAAAACTAAAATAACTACCATCTCCTGCTAGTAATGTATTTTTTTTTCCCTTTTTTTTTTTTTTTTTTTTTTTTTTTTATTGCAAATGAATTTTGTAACATCGTTCTGTACAATCATCTTTATACTTCTTTTTTCATAGTTAAAAAAATATTTAAAACATTTTAATTCGATTTCCGGTTGACTTTTTGAAAACAGTGTATATATATACAAATCTGTAACAGTATCTCTTCGCTTAGAATCAATCGTAGTCTTGCAAAACAAACTTTTTTTATATAAATTTTCTGACTACACTTTTTTTTTTTTTTTTGACAAACATGGGGGCCCGAGGATCTTTGTGAATTTATTGATGTGGCTCTCGGGCGTGAAAGGTTGAAGACCCCTACTTTAGAGAATTTAAGGCATATGTTCTAAAATTATCGCCAGTGTTAAATCCTTATAGTTTATATCATTTAGTATGTGGTGTGGTTTATTTATTATGGCAAAGTATCCAAGGTTTGCCTGTTTGAAAAGAGGAAAGCTTTCAGGAAAGGCATTCCAAAGGAAACAGGCTCATATCTGCGTTGCCCAGAGGCAGAAAACATTGGCGTAACAGACAGAAACATGTAAAGTAATACTTTTAGTTTCAACAGAAGAAATCCAACCTAACCGAAATTATTTCTAGGCATTTATTAGCACAGATTATTTAGCACAGGTATTGGAGTTTTTTGAAAATATTGACGAATTAAACATGAGATATTCGTCGCTGAACAACAAGATCGACGAAAGTTATTAGATTTAAGCAGGCATATGTCCTATCCGAGTTTTGATCCGATAAATGAGTTGGCTTCTGAGTGTTTTGTGGTTTTTGGTCATGAGTCAGGTTCTCCTATTTAAAAACAAATATATTTTGACTTCTTGAGAGAGAGCTGGTCATACTTAGTACTAATAGAAGCCAATACTTCAACGTTTTGCAAAAATAATCATTTTATTTACAAAAGCAAGACCGGAATTCATCGGTGGTTTCGCTTCTTCTACATCGTAAAGTGAACTAACATTCTTTTTAAAAAAAAAAGAAGTGCCCTCTAACAGCATTTCAAAAATCGTTTGTGGGATTTTTCAACACTCCCCACAAGTAGATAAATAGCTTTTGTCTGTTTTGCCTTAACAATCAAAGCAGCAAAGGAAATGTAAGCTATGAGCCTACAAACACAACTTGAATTGAATAACATATTTTTAAGCAGTATTCGCCGAGCTTTTTCAAAGAATGCCAGCTTGCAGAGAAAAAGGATATAAAGCACTTTCCAAAAGGATATAAAGACATTCCACTTCACAATAGCATTAATTTAATTAAATATTATCTTAAACGAAATAACTTATGCTTTTACGATTTAAAATCTCCGAAGAGCTCACACTTCACAATAAACAGAACGTTTTCTGTGTTTATCTGTGTTTCTCACTTAATATCAACATCAATAATGGACTACTTCAAGCTTATATTTTTCCGCTTAACCAACAGCTTCTAAATATGGTTAATAACTGGCGATTAGAAGCCAAACATGATAATTTTGCAATAATTAATTCGTAATATTGCGTGTTCACTATTAAAAATCAGAATTAAAATTTAATCAGACTTCTTTCCTTCTATTAGTGAAAGCACTCATTTTTTACCCCTCTTTTTTTCTTAAAGTTCCTCTCACGTTTTTAAATTTGAGATCAATATTTTGACAAAAATCTCGTATAGCGTAGTTTATTCCCTAAAATAATTAGATGTGCATTTTGTAAGCGTTAAGACAGATGTATTTTAGATGTATTGTTTGTAAGCGCTAAGACAGATGCAATCACAGATACTAACAGAACAATTTTGTCTAGCTACAGAGGCAAGAACGGAGTAATAAAATACTCAAATTCCTCCCATACTCGCGCAAGCATCTCCATCGTCACTGATGGTATAACAGTATGGATCCGGTTCTGTGGGAGTGGTGGTAAATACACATTGTCTTTAATGGGGTGGTAAATACACATTGTCTTTAATGGAACCCCACAGGAAGAAGTCACAGAGTGTCAAATCCGGTGACCGTCGAGGCCAGCTGAGAACTGGCGAACGAGTTTTAAACTGGCGAACATGCTAAGTCGCCAGTTCCTTGACAATCAATCCAACGGTTCAGTAGAGTCTCATTCAGATAATCGCGCACTTGGCGACACCAGTGAGGGGGGGCTGTCTTTTTGAAAAATGAAGTTGTCTTCGTGCAGCCTCGGAAACGATCAGTTTTGTAGCATAGCGAGATACTGCTGACCGTTAACCGTGTTTCCATCAAAGAAGAATGGGTCGTAAACAGATAATCGGGATATCGCACAAAACACCTTAATTTTGGGCGAATCTTGTACATGTTCAATGGCTGCATGTGGGTTCTGTAGGCTCCAAATTCGAACATTGTGTTTGTTTACATGACCACTAACATGAAAAGTCGCTTCATCACTGAACACGATGCGTTGTGCGAAAATGTTATCGTTGTCAACAGCATTAATAACCTTGTTACGAAATGCCACACGTTTGCGTTTGTCATCAGGACGCAGAGTCTGTAACAAATGTAACTTGCACGGCTTCATAACCAACCGATGTCTCAAAACACGCCAAGTTGTAACTCGCGACTGGCACGACGAGTTGATTTTGAAGGACTAAACGTTGGAAAGCAGTTTGAATTCGTGCAACATTTTTGTCGGGAACACGAGGGCGGCCAGGACACTCTCCTTTAAATACACATCCTTGTATTTACAAACTGTCGATACCATCTGCGGATGTTCCACCCATTCGGAGGATCCCTTTGGTACCTCAACTTGAAACTTCTTTGCACTGTAATCGCGGAATTGCGCTTCGCAAACTCGAAAACACAAAGTGATTTCTGCTGCGGAGTAGCCATTTTAAACGTGTGACGGTTACCACGCAAAACAGAAGACAACTGACATCTAGCGGCTATTAATATAAGCTAGACTATGTATTCGTTTCGCCAATAGCCGAACCGAGGCGCAGTGGTCGATCGTTTGGACAAAGTAACACTTTATAATACTTATATTCTTTTTGAAACACTCTGTATAAAAATTTAATGTCATGTTTCAGTTTTTATTTTTACTAGATTATTATGAAATACGGAGTGCTTTGCACAGATATCCACTTGGTCTTTATTTATTTATTTATTTTTTTTTCCCCCATCAGGTATACTTAATACAAATAGAAAATAAGCAATCCTTGAAAAAAAATGTACACATTGTTTATGATGTCATATGAAATAACTATTGCGCGTTAACAAGATCTAATTATAGTTTTAGTAGTTAGTTCACTTGCTGTTACTCAAAATATAAATTCCATCGAAGCTATACTAGAAATAATAAACTTGGAAACCCATTTTTAATGTGAATAATGCATTTTTATAGTACTCCAGTTCTTTGTTTTTTCGTACACATTCAACGCACATTTCGTGATATATATACTATATAATCAGCAGTTCAAAAACTAATCCAATTGCGAGCTGAAAGCAGCAACAAGTGAGGGGAATAATGAAAAATAAACTAATAAATAAGACGTTCAGTGGCAAACTGCATGAAAGGCGTAAAAAACGCCCCCCCCCCAAAAAAATGAAAAAGTAAAAAAGCATTTTACATCTTTCGTTGCATCATCATCATCATCCTATGTTACCAACGTAAAATAAAATACCTATGTTAGAACAATATTACATGTAAATGTAATGTATATTCTAAGTCGGGTTTTCGCGACATGAACAACGCAAATTAAATTTCTTCAATCGGCCTAGTAGAACAGGAGATACTTGCCCCCCCCCTTTTATTTCGTGTAGAGTGTATCTGACGCAAACACATATATCAAATAAAATAATCCACGATTTCTTTTTCCGTGTTTGCAAGCTTTTCACATGTTTATTTTCTATTGATATTGCCAACTGTGCAAAGATTTATTCAGAGCTTTTTTGAGATCAATGACTAGTGTTCAAACATTGCTGTTCTTTGAGTTACAAGTATAAAACAATTTAGATCAACTTATCTGTTAACCATTTTTGCAATTGAAAAATTGTGAAAATCTATAGTTCAGCATATTTTAACCTGATTTGTTTAAAATATAAAATACTCGCTTTGAGACTCTCAGCATTTCTTAAATTCTTACGAAGCTTTACGTCGCAGACTTGAGCATGCCAAATGCCTTCCCGAATGTTCCCGTAGCTACGAATCTCGTGTTTTCTTCTTCAATATATACACTTCAGGATATGGAAATCGCATTTTCAGAAGAGTAGAATGAAATTCTACAAAATTTGACCTATAGTTTAGTAAATCCTATGAAATCAAGATGACAAGTTTGCATATCTATCAGAGATGGCCATACACAATAATAAAGATTTCAAGACAGATAATTTTCCCATCATTTATAAATTTCAAAAGTTTGATTTCAGGTTCAATATTTTAAAGTTTAGTAAATCCTATGAAATCAAGATGACAAGTTTGCATATCTATCAGAGATGGCCATGCACAATAGTAAAGATTTCAAGACAGATAATTTTCCCATCATTTATAAATTTCAAAAGTTTGAATTCAGGTTCAATATTTTGAAATCAATTAACTGGAAAACATAGTAATTTTTGTTAAATAATGCTTTTATACTTACTGTTTTTAATTTTTCATCAAATAACAGTTATTTTTGTCATATACTTTAATCTTGAAGACATATACTTTAATTTTGAAGATATTATATATAACAGTAAAAAATTAGCTGCTAATATTCTACACATGATTTTAAAAAAATTATTTGGACGGCAAACATATTTTACTATGATTTTAGCATTAATAAATACAGAGATGTATATTTTCAGTTTCTGCCCCCCAGCCGGTGTACTAGTTAGTGAACCTGACTGCCGTAGTGATGAGTCCGGGTTCGAATCTCGAAGGCATGGCTGTAATTATCCGTCCCTTCATAGGAGGCAACAGTGGCCACCAATTAGGTGCTTCCATAATGAAATGGCCATCACTTCCGGTCGTTATATAGTGGCGCAATGTTAACGGCTGTTAAATAAAGCGTCCGGCCATTACCCCCCCCCCGCAAAAAATTCAGTTTTCTACTTACTATATTGAAGGTTAAAATTATGTGTTTTTAACTAAGCATTTACAGTTTTTTATGTATTCCTTTATTTCCAATAATTTCAAGTCTAAGAATGAAGGCTGTTTTCCCAGAGAATGGAGAAAAAAAATTGAATTTTTTGTTTATTTTTAAGAAGTTTATTATTTTTAAGAAGAGAGACGTTTGTCTAATCGAGTTCAATAGTTTTCTTCAAAATCTATGCCAAACTAATGAATATTTTTTTAGTAATTTTAAATTTTACACTGGTTTCAAGTTAATTCTCTCTTTAAATTTCAGTATTATATTAAACATTATTCTCTTTAAATTTCTGTTTAAATTTAAGTATTATATTGAAAACGGTTCCTCAGTTTTCGAACACATTCGGAGAGGGAATATAGTTGATTCCACATCCTCGGAAGCAAAGCTGTTAAGTTTAAATTAATTGCATTTTCCTGTAGAAGATGTAAAACTAAACAAACTCAATAGAAAAAAAAAAAAAAAAAAAAGGTTTTGAACTACCAATGAAAAACTTTCCCTAAGGATTCGCCTCGCTTTAAGAATTCTGTTCTTTCAGTAGCTTTCGGTCAAAAAAATAATCGCACACAGTTTCGCCTTACAAAACATCGCAGTATTTTCTTTGCAGTTAATTACAATTAAATATTTTCCGCTTTATGTGATTTACTTTAAATATACATTCCCTTAAACGGAAACTAACGTTTTTACAAATATTTCGATTTTTGAAAGCTGCAAGTAACCTTAATTTAAAATTCTTTGTATATAAATATGCATACCAGTAAGTACTCGTTGTACGCATATTAATATATGAAGATACGATTAGGTCAGTTCAAAATTTTTGTCGAATTTGTGTTTCGTATTAATAGGAAAATATAAGATTCACACATGAAAATATAATTAATTTCAGTTGTAAATCTTATATTATTCTATTCAGTTCGCTAATTGTGCTAAACAGATTACTGCTTTGATCATTTTTTACTGCAATGTGTTATATTTTCATTCCGTAGTTAGAGTATTTATTATTTCATTATTTATATTACTCTTATCGAGTTAGAAAATGACTGCAGTAAGAGAAAGATTTATACAACAGGATGATTTCTAGATACTTTTTTTCAGTATTTCGGTAGTTTCTCAGAGATTAAATTGTCATTAATATTATTTAAACCTTCATTTTAAGTTAGCGTGTATTGAAAATTAATTTATGTATCTTTCTCTTTTATTTCTTCATTTATTATTTTGTACTTTTGTGACGCGAATCGTTCAGTTTGAATATATTTGAATATATACGTATATGCGTATATACATATATATACGTGCATGTATATACGTAATATATACATATATACGTATATTATATTCATATATACGTATATAAACTGAGACTCCTGGGAGATCTTCTTTGTTAATAGAGATTACAAAACAGGATTTTCGAAAATTTTGTATAGTGAATTTATAAATGTATCAACACAAAGCAAGATAGCCGTTGTGTTCTTGGCTGTAATCTGTAACAAACAGTCCGAAGTAAAAACTGGAAGTTACGACACTTTGAAGATGAATTATAGCCTTGCAAATATACTTAATTTATTACGAAACATAGTACATATTTATTAATCTGGCTTCCAATGATTCGGCACCTCTTTCTGCCTTAAAATCCTGCAAAGGGCACTTTATTTGGTAATATCAGAAAAGACTTGGTTATTGCTTCGTATTTTTTATTGTCCAAAATAAATAATGTAATCTAATTCAATCCCAGACTTTTACATTCATCTCCATTAAACGATAATATGTACATCTACTGCTATTTTCATTCCTTAGGTAAATAAATACTCGAATGTAGAATCATTGCCTGTACAACATGTGACATGCAAGTTGGCTAATATTTTTAATCACCTTACAAATAATGGGATAGTTGACAGCTGTTGCAAAAAAATTGGAATGTGTATCAGATGGCACTTTTCCTGTTCAGCTTTTGATTGCCTCTGAGATGCTATCCTAAACATTTACTATCTACCTCTAAATAAAATTGCATGCTTGAAATTGCATGACGGATTTATAGCGCAGTTTCTTTGTTCCGAACAAAAAGCAAGAGTACTCGGAATTTTCCAAAAATCAGCGCATGCCTCTCGAGCGCTTTGTATCCATTGTTTTAATTTTTTTATTTCCTGCGCTTTGGCGGTTTTATCTTAGTCACATGTTTCCGTGACAACTGCATGCAGACAGATGCTGCGCTAAAGCCTGTAATCAGTTTCCAACAGTCACCGCTCCTCACCTACTTCATCAAACATTGGATTTTTTGTGTTGTTGTTTTTGTTTTATAATTTAATATTCTGTATCAACGAAATTTTCTGTTTTCAGAGCACATTCAAGATGAAATCCGCAGTTTATTGTTTGATGTTTGTGGCCGTTTGTACTTTGTTGTAAGTAATTTCTTATTTTATCGTATTTATTAATGTTTTCAAAGAATTGATTCTTGCTGTATTATAAGTATTGTTTAATTTTAGTTTGATCATTGGGATCTAACGTCCAACATAACGTTTGTTTATTTCAAAATACCATATTCCTTTATATATTTCAGTAAATTTGCTTTAAAATGATTATTATTTTTAATTATTTTTGTGAATGTATTTGAAAAATGCACTCAGAAAACTAGTTTTATTTGTAAGTCTATATGGTGCAATCATGCAGTTACGTTAAACATTCCTTTTTTCTGACAGAAACTTAGATAAAAGCATAAGTATTTTGTGTTTCTTCTTTCCCTCCCGATTCAGAATATAACTATAAACTGATTTTAACAATAATACAATGATAAAGAAAGAATATTACATACTATATACTTTTTTATTAAAACAAACGAGACCGGAAAGAATGCTTTGAAGGGAGATTACAGTTTGATAAAAAAAATTATTTAAAATGAAACTGTAAATTTAGCATAGTTTTCTAATAAAAACTAATATTTTAGTTTTCCTACGCAGCTAAAATGAGGACTAATTTATGGAGATAAGTTACCCCTAAATAATTTAACTATAATTTATTAAATGCAAACTGAATTATCCGATACCTTTTATTTCTTCCAGTGCAAGTTACAATTAAGCATACTGATAGTATCATTCAATGAGATCTGAGATATCACATAAACGGAGCATGTTGCTAACAGGCACAGTCCACGGTTTGAAATTTTTTAACTGCTTGTTACATATTATATTTTGAAAAAGAAAATTCGCGATTGTTAAGAAAGGTGTGTAGTAACACGATTTCTTTTCAAGTAGGCCCGACTACCCGAGGTTCATTTAAAGGGCAAACATACCCACACATACATATATGATATGTAATTAAATCGCAGAGCATCAGTTTTATATTAACAGCCACATCGTTTCCAGTTGAATGTATTACTCGCCATGAAACTATAGTTTATATACAAATGTAGAGAACGATAGAATTTTATAATGATTTATAATTTTGGAATTTTAGGATCATGAATGTGGAATGTCGCTCTCCAAGGGTGTGTCCCGAAGAATGTGATCAGAGCACCTGTAAAAAAGTATCCTGCAAATGTGGGGCTTTCGAAGATGAGTGCAACTGTTGTTCCATTTGCTACAAGGTGAGATATTTTAGGCGACATTTGGAAGTATTACAAAGTAGAATTTATTAATGCAACATATACAATTTCCTGAAAATAGAGTAAATATTATATATATATTATAAATACATATACTGTGTAGTATTGTATTTAGATAATCACAGCTTTATAGCATTTACAAATCCAGTTGATACAGGTAAATTTAGTGCCATAGCTAGCAAAGATACATCTGTCCAAATACATCAGGTCCAAATACATCTGATACATCAGGAAGCAAAGGATACATCTGTCCTCGAGCGTAGTGTCCAGGGGCCATCACATTTATATTACAAAATTTTGCAAATAAATGTTTTCCATTCTAGGAAAATAGGAAGGTGGTGCGAATTTTCCATTTTCACTGGACCCTGAAAATTCTAGCTACAGCCTTGGGCATACTTAAAAGGCTAGAGGAAGAAAAAGCAGCCCCCCCTTTTTTTTTTCCAAAAAGGAAAGTTGTAGGACAATTTTCTTGAATTTCAGAGCTTTCGCTTTCAGTAAATTAAAACAAGGAATTTTAGAGCTGCTAATTGGGTCCCGTAATTAAAGGAACGGAAATACAGTAAAAATACAAAAGACTAGCAAATTTCTTTTAGAATTAGAGATTTAAGGAAACCATCCTCTTTTGGCTTCTACGAAGGACAATAAATGAATACAGAGTTAATAACGCCTTACGAAACTTAGAAGATGCGTAATTTTGTCGGCAAGCATCAAACCATGGACCTGAGCACTTAGTTCCTAGAATTAAGCGAGCTCTGAAAGCTGATGCTAAACTTGCCAAGCCTTTTCCTGCGAATAAGCGGAAGAGCTACGTAGTCCTCTCCCAGTGCGCAGCAGCATATTTGAAAACGCAGTGTCAGTGAACCTACTGCATTGAGGGCCGAGTTTGCAAGCCTGATGATTTAGCGAACGTAAGTGCAAGTTATGTTGAATTCAAAGGTGTAGCCAGCGCTCCTGTATGTTGAGGTGCGTCGAGAAAGAGTCGTGTTTCAAAGGAGAAGCTTGTATCACATCTAAACTCTAAACTAAACTCGGCGGCACAAACACCCTAAGGGAGCCACGGCAAGCAGTGCCCTGATATCTGCTTTCTAGAACGTGGGCTTCGGGATGCTTGTGCATCTTAGACTGGACAAGTGGTCAACTTGTCGCAGGATCCCCCATATCCCATCTGTTGTTGCTTAATCAAATTATATCCTTCACACCATTTTACTACCTTCGATGAGCAATGAATGAGTGCTACGGTTGTAGCGCTATCTACGACAAGAGTTGGAAGTATCATTGGGGAATATCGTATCACTCACTTGAGTCTATTAGACCGTACATTGGAGACTGGACTGAACGCATGCTCCTAACCCGGTACCTTATTCGTCATGTCTCTTTCTAAGGACAAGTGGGATCGCTACATAGATTGCAGTTTGACATCACGTCAGGGCTACCATCTCAACAGCAAGATACATTATAGAAACACATTCTTTGATGTAATTCTCGATAAAACATTTTGGGTAGATTTAACGAAAATTATGTTAAATGCGGCATTTTCCCCAAATTCCATACTTTTAATTCAAAAAATACAATTATAGAACTGGAGCTCTTTTTTTTTCGATGTGTGAGGACACATGAGTTTGGTACATAAAGATAAAAATCTACTTCTTTCATTCAAATTAGCATGCACCCTTTTTGCATTCCGTGCAACAAATTTGGTTTGGTATATTTGACTACGGCAAAGCAATCGAGGGTTTTGTGGAGGATTTTCTAAGGGAAACTGGCTTATAAACACGTTACGAATGGGGAAAATCACGAAACCGTTCATGCACCCACCCCGTTCGTAGGAACTCGAAACCCGAGCCGAACTACCGGTGTTCAGCGACTCTATCACTCGGCAGTTAGTGGGTCCGTGCAGTGGAGTAGTAATTATAATCTAAACAGTGTTAAACAAAATTCTCATAAATTAAAATTCGTATAAAATCAGATTTGGATGTATTTTTACTTCCTTGCACAAAGTAAAGGAAGTATTGTAATTTCGAAAACTTTCGGGTACTATATTTCAACAAAAATATCAATTTTGACTTAAAAAAAAGTTAAGTTGCTCTCAAATGCACTTTAACGATGTGTTTGCGTGATATCTGTATATAAAAACAGAACAAAGGACTCTTTCCAAAACGGATTGTAAAATGGATTTAAAAGAGAGTCAGAAGAGAGTTTTTCGTGACGTCTGTACGTACGTTCGTATGTATGTATCTCGCATAACTCAAAAACGAGTAGCCTCAGAAACGAGTAGCCTTTACTGATATATATATATCAATAATGTTAAAAATTTAGGACAAATTTTTCACAAAGATCAAATATTGAAATTCATAAGTAATAAATTTCATAATATCCTATAAATGTAAAAAAAAAATAATTTAATAAACGTTATAACTAAATTACTTCAAACAACTAATACCCTAATTCAAAAAAAATTGTTTTGTAATTATACCCAGCTCGGTGAGCTCAGAATTTTTATTCTTAAATGTTGGTAAATTGTGCAATTTTTTGATTGAAATATGTTGTTCTTGTATGTTCCGGTTAATGTTTCTATCTGCATGCAGTAGTAGCATAATTGTATCATATCTACATACAGTAGTAGTAGTATGTTCATGTTCCGTTTGAGGTTTTTATGTCTTTAGTTAATTTGCATACAGTAGTAGTAGAATTATCAACAATTTAAAAGTTGCTTAAGTGTTGCTAAGCCTAACGAAGCCGCCATTTGTTTATATTTGAAACTTAATAGAATAGAAAAGTGAATCAAGTCATTTTGTGCACCAGTTTCAGTGTCTTTTTGCCGACTGGGACCAGAAGTAAACTTTGAGTTTTCTGTCTGAGTCGAAAAATCTGTTTTCCTGCCCGCTGGTCGAATTGCTTGTTCTTGCATAGAAACTCTAATTTTAATTGTAAATTTTGTTTAACCGTTTTTAACTGTATTTGAAGCTTTATGTTTTTCTGTATTTTACAATTTTTAATGAAGATGATTTGAGTTTTATGTATTTTTGTCTTGCCGCGAAGTGAGAAAATGAATTGAATAAGAAATATTTCTGAAATGAAATTCGAAGAAATAAGTTCAAACGAAATGCAGTAGAAAATGTGTATAATTTAATAGGCCATAGAAGGAAGTCATGTGATGTCCACATCAGATTGTTTTTAAGGGAGAAGAGAAGGTAAAGCTTGAAGAAATACTTTATTTACGAGAGAACGAGAGAAATAAATTAAAATTACTTTATAGTTTAAATTTTTATTACCTTTTTTTTTTTTTTTTTTTTTTTCTTAAAGCAAGAAAAATTTCTAAATTGAAGGTGTCAAAAATATGTAAAAAAGCAGTTGGATCAAACATAAATATGAAACTTGACACTTGACGTATGAAAGCAATGTACAGTTAATGAAGATTTTGCTAAAGAAAAAGTAATTAACGAACCAGAAAAACATGAATGGTTACTGTTAAATTACGTAGATTTGAGCGCATAAGACTTGGTTTGTCTGATTATGGCAATGCATGTGAGGGCTAATTGCTTAAGGGAAGGTTTTAAAGGATTCGAAAATAACTATGGATTTAATATGAGAAAACGCTTTAATTGCAGATATTTACCAAAATTCAGAAGCAGTTATTCTTACAAAAACGATAGAGCTTATTTTTAAAACATAAAACTTAAAACAGAGTTGAGTTGTAGCTGATATTACTCAAACAACCTCCCACCTTGTAATTTTGCAACAAAAGTTATAAATCAAGTCTATTGGGAATTTTAACACGTCGAGCAGCTCTAGTAACAAAATCTGGGACTTTGGCTGATGAATCATCATCTTCACTGGAATCTGATCATTAGCTGCAGGGCATAGAGGCATATTCGTACAAGCACTTTCATCCCTTCGAGCATCTTGGGCGATGAATGGTAACTTTTCCGAACTGTTGATTTCTAACGGATAAAGTCTTTGGAATGGTCTCAACTTCTCTCCATCAGCTGTTCTGACTCTGGCAACTCTTGAGTGTCCATCTGCTCCACAAAAGACTTCAATGACGATTCCTAAAGGCCAGGTGATACTCTTGCCATCAGTTTCTAAAAGAACGACCTCTCCAACTCTTAAAGATTCTTCCCGGCTCTTACATTTATGAATCAACATTGCGAAATGCTCATTCCGAAATCTCATTCTTAAATCTTCCCTTAATTTTTGTACAAAACGCAATCTTATATTTAGGCTTTTACTGTCGATTTTGTCTAAACCAGTTGTTTCACTGCTAGGAATACTTTGTAAGAAACAAGCGGAGGTTAATGGCTTCAGACCTTCAAAATTGTCTTCAATACATGTAAATGGCCTAGAGTTTATTGTAGCTTCGCAGTAACATAGAATAGTTTCCAACTCTTCATAGTCAAGACTTTTTCTGCCCAAAATTCTTCTTAGCATCTCTTTCAACATTCTAACCATGCGCTCCCACCATCCTCCCCACTAGGCGGCTGTTGGAGGGTTAAAATTCCATTTGATTTTCTTGATAGTGGAAAACGACATGATCTTCTCCAATCTAAATTTCTTAGAGCATTGCTTGAACCAATGAAGTTTGTACCATTATCAGTGTAGATTATATTTACTCTACCTCTTCGAGCAAAGAATCTTGTTAAAGCCATAATAAAAACTTCTGTTATACAGTTGTCCACATAAAAATATTCTTTGAGTTGACAAGCTGTGTGCTTCCTTTCATCCATAGCGTTCTCTAGATGGTAAGCTATAGTTGCTTCTAGTAAAAATGGACTAGGAGAAGCACCAAATACCACTCTACAATGTTTACAATGTACTCTACCAGTTTTTATCACAGGATGATGTGGTAAATAGTGTCCCTTTTCTCGTCTTTATCTACAATTTCAATAATTCCATCCCGAACCCACTCATTAAACGCATCATCATATTCTCTTAAATGTTCAGATCGTATGAGATTTTTGGTAGCTGACATTAACCGTTTAGTGGCTAATTCTTTATTCGTTTCTAATTCTGGACGTCCAATTTTCCATGGCAAACGTACTTCATATCTTTTGTCTTCGTTTCTTAATGGTTTTACGGAAAAAATCTACCGTTTCTTCATCTGTTACCTGCCTTGACTTTACTTCTGCAGGACATCTTAAACCGATGACATCTAGGCTCCATAATTCCGTCAAATATAAATTATTAGCATATACAATACTCTCCAAAGATTTTAAGTAGTTTCTTAAAATCTTTGGAGAGTATTGTATAGTATTTGGAGAGTATTGTATAGTATTTGGAGAGTATTCTATATTTTACCTTGAAGCGTCCATCAAGTTTTGTTTTAATAGCTACCAAATTATTATGGGATCAGTTCTCCCAGTCAATAATGCGCCTTGATAATCTGCTCCTATTAATAAACCTATTTCAGGCACATATTCTCCTGTATCACTTAAGTGTATATTTTTCTTTTTCAAAATTGGATAAATATCAGGATACTCTACACGTGGAATTGCACCATATATCTTCTTTTCGTCCAAAACTGAAATAGTGTACTTGAAATTTGAACACAAGCTTTGTAATGTAATATTGTAGACATTGTGGGACTCTTGTTTAGTTTCACTGCCCCCAGAAAGTCCATGACTCATCATTTTTTGATCTACAAGTTTCAATCCTAGTTTCTCCGCAATATCTTTTCGTATGAAAGATCTCTGAGGACCAGTATCAAATAATCCGCGAACGATTCCGGACTTGTCATCATTGATGATTTTCACCAATACAGTTAACAATAACGTTGGAGAATTTTTTGGTGACAAAAGAACCTGTGTGCATCCGATTCAGATTGTTTGTCTTGTTTTGATTGATTTATATTTGGACACATAATGCTATGGTGTTTTTTCTTGCATATAATACACTTTAAACAAGCTTTGCAGATCTTAGAATTGTGTCCTGGTTTCAAACAGACGAAACAAGCTCCCCTTTTCTTCAATGTTTCCCTTTTCGCATCCAATGATATCTCGGCAGTCTCTGAGGTATTATGAAACGACTTATTATAAAATAAACAATGTTTGCCATTTTTCTCAGCTCTTTGCTTTTCATTAGATACAATACAAGCTGCAGTGGGAATTTTCGAATTTTCGAATGGGAAATTTCTTTCGTTTTAAATTTTTCAAATTGATCATTCGCAAACCTTGATCGAGCAAGTTGTAACCGCTCTTCACTTTCGACTTCCAAACGAAAAAATTCTAATAAATTTCCTAACATGTTCATCTTGTCTTTATTTTCTACACGGTTATGTGTGCTTTCCCACTCCTTGATAAGAACTTCTGGCAGAGCTGATTCTGCTAAAGGATATAACATTGCTTCATATTTTTCAGACGTTGCCACTAAAGTCTCTAATGCTCGCAGCTGAGTTTCCAATTTATCATAAAGGACCCGCAAAGTAAAATTTTCGCCACTTTTCGCTTGCTTTAAAACTAGATTTAAAAGTTCACGAACATAAATTTGAATTAATAGTTCATCTTTAGCAAAACGAGATTTCAGTTGTTCAATAGCATTATAATAGTTTTCGCCAAATGGTGGAAAACTTGCAACTAAATCTCTGGCCGATAAACCTTCTTCAGTTGCTTGTAAAAGATACTGAAATTCGTCATCTGCATCAATGCTATCATCATCATGAATCTTTTTAAATTGTGCCCAGAATCCTAGCCAGTTTTGGTGCTACTTTGGTAGACGGTTGCAAGGATTTTGGCGACTTTTTGGCGATTTGCCTTTTGGCGAGTAATACAACTTATGGTAAACCCATTGCTGGATAAGTTATTTATGGTAACCGATACTTTGTTGTCATTTTATTAAAAAAATAATGCGTTTTATTATGTATAACTTCCGTGTTTTAAATATTATTTATGGCTTCTAAATATTAAAAATCAATTTAATTTTACATTTTTATTTGAAATAAAAATGTTGTTGTTTATAATATTTTATATAATTTTATGTTGTGGATGATGTAATCAATGACGTCACCTTACTTAAAAAGTAATTGGTTTTATTAATATCTATAAATTTAATCTAATGTTTTAAACATTATTTATGGCTGTTAAATATTAAAATACAATTTAATTTTGCATTTGTTTTAAAAATGATTTTATTATGAATGATTATTTAAATAATTTTAATTCTATGCGTGATGTAATCAGCTGCCTGATTGGTTACTGAATATTTGTGCATTACCGCGCCATTTTAAAATTTTATTATTCATCTCTTCGAATTCCTCGGATTTCAAATGGAATGGATATCTCTGTTTCGAAGACGAATGTTCTTATTCATAATTACCAGGAATTATTGGTATTGGAATAAAAAAATTACCCTTTGAGACTTTATTTTGGCCAACCTGTCTTTCCTAATCAAAGATTTATTTATAAATTATTAATAGCGTCAGAGGAAATTTTGGAGGAAACCTCGCTAATTGCTTCTTCAATGAAGTGCGAGATATTTGGATAACAGATGAAGATGGTTAAAAGATCCGATTCAATTATAATTTCGATTTTTTTTTTGTGG
This sequence comes from Stegodyphus dumicola, assembly GCF_044657685.1. Taxonomy (NCBI): domain Eukaryota; kingdom Metazoa; phylum Arthropoda; class Arachnida; order Araneae; family Eresidae; genus Stegodyphus; species Stegodyphus dumicola. The sequence goes on along the minus strand of NC_140768.1, from coordinate 78,848,805 downwards.
TACTTATCAGTAAACAAGAGATTAAATTACTCGAAAAAATGTAAGTACATATTTTTCTTTTATTTTATAATTGTATACTTCAATTTTTGTTAAAAAAATTAATACACTATTTTCAAAAATTGCTGAGATAATTATTGTCACATATGTTTTAATGTTAATTATATTTTATATAACGTATTTTAAAGTATTTGAATTTAATAATATTCTAATTCTTTTAAATGTTGGTAGGATGGTTTTTAATTCGATATTCAATTTCAGTAATATTTTAATCTAATTAAACGTTGGCACAATGTTTTTATAGCAGTGTTTTTATTCTCTTTTTTGCTATACGAAAGTAACAATTGCCTTACTTTGGTACTTTTTACTCATAGTAAATGTATTTATTTACACTTACCTGTCATCTTAAAAAACGACATTTTCAACAAAAAATTAATCCATTACTTTTAACGATATTTATTATTATTATTTTTTTTTAAGTTTCGAATACTTTACTATGCGTAAAAACAGCGTTTTTCAAGATGGCTGACGATTGTAAAAATCGCGCCAACAATTGTGCCAACGTAAATCGCCAAAAATCCGTGCAACCGTCTACCAAAGTAGCACCCCAGTTTTTAATATTACCATCAAAACGTTTCAATTCTAACTTAGGAAGACGGAAATTTCGCTTGGTTTCAATTACTACATTGGAAATATCGCTCTTTTTTCAGTGGTTGATAACATTAAATCAACTTTCGTTTTCATAGCAACCCACTGATTTCGATAGCTTTCCGTTAAATCCATATCATTAGAAAATTCATCTTCATTAAAATTTTCCATTTCTAGCCATTTTACTTTAGGTTTTCCATCTAACCGAAATAATCTGTCAGCTTTATCATTAAATATATTAAATACAGATATCAAATCAATCTTACTTACTGCTTCATCTTTTAGAACAGTGTCCACTTCTTTCAAAGAAGTTGTGAAATATCGCCGTAATTGTGTTCTTTCCCGTTTTAAATTATCCATAGTACTGTTCCACGGACGTCAGTATTTTAAAGGATTTGAAAATAACTATGGATTTAATATGAAAAACACTTTAATTGCAGATATTTACAAAAAATTAGAAGCAGTTATTCTTACAAAAATGAAAGAGCTTATTTTTAAAACATAAAACTTAAATAGAGTTGAGTTGTAGTGGTATTACTCAAACAGAAGGGATATCTTCATGGTTAACTTTCTATGGAAAACTGGCTCGTATCCACGTGTCAGTGTTAAGAAGCAACGTTACTGCGCCGCCGCTTGTGGGCCCACTGAACATTATGAGAGTAAACTGTTTTTCGCGATTTCTTACATAAATACTACAAATAACATATTACTTAAGTTGGTTATGCACTGTCTTCCTCATTAATTTTCCTTTTCGAATATAGAAAAATAATTAACGTATTGGTAAGAAACAATTGTATATTTATAGCATGCAGTTCTCAAAATAAATAAATAAGCTATTCAAAATATTATTTAGAATTTCTTTCGCGTTGAGCATTTCAACATGTTCAATTGCTCAAGCATTCTCTCAAAATCTTAAAAGTTCTCTGTTGAGACATTAGACACAGTGATTTGCGTCCAGGTTTATTTAGATTGGTTTAGCCATATAATGGTGTAAGTATTCAATTAACTAATTTCCTTTCTGCAAATTTATATAACTGCTTTGAAAATTTTTCATTAAACTTCTACAAACTTCGATAGCATAAGTTTTGCAAATTCTGCGTAAAAATCTATTAGCCGTTAATCAAACAAAAGTTCGATTTCTTCCTTAATTCTCATTTTTTTTTAATTTTAAATTTTAGTGATTTTAGGAAGTCTGCATAATGATAACAATTATCTTTAAACACCTCTAGCAACACAGAAATTGTTTATTGGTTATACAAATAAGGTATAAGAGAAATACACATGAGAATCAAGAAAACAGTTGTTTAGACATATTCAAGGTTCAAATGATTTGTTTTCAAGCGTTTACTTAATTTCGCAGCTGGCAGCATCTGGCAGCTTGGATGTTTGTAAATTCTTAGAGTCTGTGCGGCAGCACTCTAAATATGCGGCGAGCCGAAAGTCCTCTCGAGAGGTTGGCCTGTAAGGGAAGAGAATGTGGGAAACCCTCGAACTCGTCTCCCTGGAGTGCTGTCCTTCAAAATTGTGGGGGGACGGAACTGAGCAAAGTCGTATTGTCATCTGTGCGCATCAGTGGTTTAAAAATTCAGTGCACCTAAGCACCAAATATCTTGCATCAAGTACTTAGCTCTAATAGTATATGGTTCTATAAAACCTATTCGATCGAAAAGTCGACCTACCGCTTGTAGTAAGTGTCTTTTTGTGTTAGTTCTTTTAAAAAGAAATGTTTCCATATTTCTGGTATCGAAATAAAACGTGTCAGTTTGTTCATCCTAACCAATTCCCTATACTTTGAACCTATCAACTTTGTATCTAGAGACTCGTCACCCTTACCTACATTGAAGCTTAAATTCTTTAATTCTTTACTTAGCTCAGGAGAATTGGCTCTCCACTTTCGAAGGTCCATACTTGCCTCCTTTAGAATGTCTACACTCTCTTTATAAGTCTTGAGTTATGAGCCTGTTGAACAGTGACTTGTCCACAAATAAAATCGTCGACATACAATGATTCATTAAGATGTTTAGAAGTCAGAGGAAATATATCTACGTGCCTTTTCAAGTGATGTTTGATTGTGGTTGCAAGGAGGAACGGGCTAGATCTCGCCCCAAATAACACCTTTGTTATCCGAAAAATTTCCAATTTCTTGTTTTCATCATCAGTTCCTAGATCTTCTTCCCAGAAGAATCTGATGTAGTTTCGTTCAGCTTCATCTATTTCAATCTGGAGAAAGACCATCTATATATCTGCAATAAATGCTATCGGATTCGTTCTAAATCTGATCAAAAGAAGAAATACGTTAGGCATAAAATTAAGTCCCGTGTATAAGCAATCATTTAAAGATAATTGACCTTTCGCATGCGCCGAAGCATCAAACACAATGCGTAATTTGCTTGTAGTCTTATCCGTACGTATTACAGCTCGATGAGGTAGATAAAATGTATTTTGGTGTAAATTTACTTCATCAACTGGGACAGGTTTAATATTCTCCGAAAGATAATTCTTTAGAACAATGTTATATTCAGAAAATAAGGAAAAGTCTTTTTAAAAGATGATTTTAATCTCAAAAATCTTTTCATTGCTGTCTGCTCGTTATTTTCTAATAATGTCTTCATATTTGGTTTCCAGGGAAATTGCACTTTGTATCGCTTATTTTGATATGTAATTCCGGATTCAAATTCACTCATTATATCTTTCTCAGTTGGTTCTATGTCAGCTACTTCTGCCTCGATACCCAAATTCTCTAAATCCCCAAATTCCTTGAGTTGATTGGAAATATTGGACTCGTTTACCATAACACTCATTGCAAACATTTTATTTAAATACGTGTTTCGGCCTTGCAAACAGCACCCAAATATTGTTTCAACTGCACCGAGGGTTTTGTTTAGGCGTATAAATCGACCAGTGACAACATCATAATAGTAATCTGCAACTATTAGTATTGATATTTCTTTATTGTTAAATTCATAACAGTCCGCGGAGCCAGTTTCCCTTAGAAAGTCCTCCACGAAGGCATCCCTCCCTTTAGGCAGATAGCCCTAGTGTGCTTTGCCATAATTAAATACACCACCACCATAACAGTCCGCTAGTTGTACATTTTTTAAACGTCTAAATGCTTTCTCAATATTTTTATCGGGATTCGGTAAATGTGTGCCCGAAATATGTTCTGTCTCCGGTGCTTCAATTTCTATGTATAAATTTGGATCATCTCTATTCTTTAATTTAAGTTTAACTACATTAAATGATTTTATCTCCGTTTCCTTAGCACCAAGTGTGCAAATGGAAAGGCTTTCCTTTCTAACAACTGGAAAGTTAAACCTTTTGGAAATAGCTGACAAAACAAAGGAGCGGTGTGAACCATTGTCCAGGAAAATGCTAACAATTTCCTGCTCTTTTCCATTATCAATTAAGGCTGAATATTGTTTGTAACTGTTGAGATATTTGTAATCGCATTCTTACTGGTTAAAAGGAAGTATAGCTTTCTGTCAAGTCCGAGACATTCATTAGCTTTCAGCCAGGTCCGAGTTATTCTGAAACTTAAATCTCATTCTGTATGTTACTTTTGATTGGTTAGTTATTGTGTCTTGTTTATGATTTGTTAAACCATGATCTGTTATGAAGTTATATATATAACCTTTGTAACCACTTATCGCTGCTTGCACTAGAGACCTGGCTCACCCAGTGGAAGATTGCAGTTAATGTCGACAAAACCAAGGCCATCCTGTTCACTAGAAAAACCAAGATCAAGAAAAATCTCCAGTTCTTTGGTACCACCATTCCCTGGGCCAAGCAAGTCCTATATCTTGGGGTGAACCTCAACAATACTCTCACATGGTCCCCACACATCACTTCTATTATCCAAAGGTTCCGGGTTCGTAAAGCGCAACTCAACCCCTTAATCTCTCGGAACAGTGTGTTATCTATAGACAACAAGTTACTTATTTACAAGTCCATTCTCAGACCATTACTCTGTTATGCCAGCCCTATCTGGGCCCACACACGCAAAATTAACAGAGGCAGGCTGCAGGCTTGTCAGAATATTGTTCTAAGGCAAATTGCCAACGCAGAATGGTATATCAGGAATAATAGAATACATGAAGAGCTGGGCATGATGCAGCTCAGATCATTCTACTACAGGCTGGCCAAAAGATTTCACAGTAGGCAGCAAATTATTGACAATCCCTGCATCAATATCTGTGAATATAATTATAACGATCTTGCGAATATTGATCGTCCCCTTGCTCAGCTCAATGTGTACATTATGTAATTTATTCCTGCTTTGTGTATACTCTTTCTCACCTTTTACCTGCCTCTGATGTCATGTATGTTCTTATTTTTATTATCTTCTAATGTATCATTAATTATTGTTCATATATTTTTTGAATCATGTATCATGTACTTAATGGATCCCAGACTATTGACTTACTCACTTACCATCTTACCATGTAACTTTGTAGTCACGGCTCGACAGCTTTCCTGGGCTTCCACCATAACAGCAATTTACCCTCTAAAGACCTAAAAATTTATATATTTAAAAAAAAAAAAAAAAAATTTTGGTAATTACTTATATGCTTATATTGAATGGTTAACTGTAAATATAATATTAAATGGAATCAGACATATTCTACAAGGGGTAAGGCCTCTGGCCTAGGCACCCTGGTGTTGCAAACACCGCTCTACTGGGTAACTTATCGCTGCTTAGTATTATTCTGTTATTCTGCTTGCTTAGTATTATTCTGCCTGTACTTATTTATCTGTGCTATTGCTTGTACTTAGTATTATTCTGATTGCATGTAACTCTGCGTATTACTCTGCATATCTCAGTAATAAATATTTGTTTTGCGAACCACGGCATTTTCTATGTTTAACAGCAGAGCGTGGTTCCTTCAAAAGTTAGAATTCGCTGATAGTTTCCCTAATTGAACCTTCAGCGTAAATAATTTATCGTTCGCGTGATTTTGATTTGGTATATTGTGAATGATGGCTTTTTCCGGAGGTGAAAGGGAAGCTTTTGGTGTAGCGCCATTTGACGGTGTTAATAACTTTACTGTTTGGTGTCGAAGAGTTCGAGCAGTATTTACGGCAAGGGAATTGGATACGTTTTTGGAAACAGAAGCAGTTGCGGACAGAGTTGCAGATGTTTTGAAATCAAAAAAGGCTTATGCCTTAATACTTGCCCTTCTAAGTGACAATGTTATTGCTTCTCTTCAACGTGAAGACACTGCATGTAAAATATGGAAGAAACTACAAGCTACGTATAGCGCTAAAGGTGCAGTGAGTCAAATTTTAACGCGTAAACGTCTAGCTACCATAAGGAAATCCAAGGATGTGTCAATGAGACAGCATATCGACAGCATAATGAACCTGGTGAGTAGTTTACGCGTCTCTGGCTCTGAAGTAAGCGATTTTGATATTATTATTTACATTTTAATGTCTTTGCCAAAAGAATATGAAAATATTAAGGCATCTCTAGAGAATCAGCCAAGCAATAATTTGAGTTTAGATTTTGTTACAAGTAGACTTATTGATTGTGAATCTCTTATGTTTGATTATAAAAATGAAAATAAGTATTCTAAACCAAATACAGATAACTCTGTTTTTATTAGTGCTCGTAAAGAATTGTTTTGTACTTATTGTAAAAGAAAAGGACATTCTGTTAAATTTTGTAGGAAAAAGAACTGCGGCTGTCATAACTGTGGGAAAACTGGTAATTTTAAAAGTCAATGTTTTGATAATTCTAAAAAGCAGGCAAATTCAAATAGTAATAAGTATGCTTCCCCTGCAATATCTTTTATGGCTGGAAATCTTGTGCATGATCAATTTATTATTCATTCTGGTGCAACTTCTCATATGTGTTCTCACAAGGAATGGTTCACCTCAATTAAGCCTAAGACTGGAACTGTTAAGTGCGCGTCTAAGTCGGCGGTTTTACAAGTGGAAGGAATTGGTGATATTTGCGGTAAAACTAAGAATGGTGTTGAAATAATGTTAAAAGATGTTCTTTACGTCCCAAAATTAAACGGACAGTTAATTTCTGTTAAAAATATTGAAGCAGCAGGTTTAAGCGTAATTTTTAAAAATGAAATAGTTTATATTGAAAACAAAAACAAGCGTTTTAGATTTGGATACTTGGATAAATGCGGACAATATTTTAGTGATTTTCCACCAAATTTATTTACAGCTTTAGCAGTAAAGAATGATGATTTATGGCACAGAAGGTTAGGACACTGTTGTGATCAAAAATTAAAACTGATGAATCTTCCTGCAAAAGAATCCTTTTGTGAAGTATGTGTTCGTGCCAATCAAAGTGCTTTGCCTATAGGAAAGGATCCTCGCATAAAAGAATCCAAACCGCTTATAACTATACACACTGATATATGTCCAATAGAACCTCAAACACTCCATGGGGAAAGGTATTTCATGACTATAATTGATGACTATTCGAGATTTATGGAAATCAGACTGCTCAAAAGAAAAAGTGACATTGCTGATGAACTCAAGCTATTCTTTAAATTGAATCCAACTGTTGCAAAACTGCGCTGTGACAATGCCAAAGAATATGTCAGTGGAGAATTGCATGAAGTTGCTAAAAGAGCAGGTGTAAAAATAGATCCTGCACCTCCCTATACACCTTTTCTAAATGGTGTTGCTGAACGAGCAAATAGAACTGTACTGGAAAAAGCTAGAGCAATGATACTTGAGGCAAAATTACCAAAATTTCTTTGGGGTGAAGCAGTACTTACGGCTGCTTACATAAATAATCGACTCCCAAATAGTTCAATTGACAATCATGTTCCTTATTTTCTGAAGTATGGTGAAAATCATTGATTTAAAAAACATGCGTGTATTTGGCTGTGATGCTTATACTCTAGTGCCACCATCGCAAAGAAAGAAACTAGATGAAAATTCTGTCAGAATGATATTTGTAGGTTATTCCACAATGGGATATCGTTTAATGATTCCGGAAACAAGACGCATCATTGTTTCCAGAAATGTTAAATTTAATGAAGAAAAGAAGAAAGTAGAAAATCAAAAATGTATTTGCGATAGTTCTGATTTGAGTGAAAATGACAATGATGACATTAAAAATGAAGACAAATCAATTTCAGACACTGATAACGGCGAATTAAATGCTGCAAATAAGAAGGAGGAACAAAGAAAATCCTCAAGAGAAAAGAAACAGCCAGTTAGGTATCCTGATCCTGAGATTTACCAAGTAACGTTTGCACAAGACACTCTGACATTTGAAGATATTGTAAATCTACCACAAGTAGAACAAGAACCATGGAAAAGAGCTATGGACGAGGAAATGAAATCTATGGAAGATAACGATGTCTGGGATTTACAAAGTTTACCCCCTGATAAAAGAGCCATTTCCTGCAAATGGGTTCTACGTAGAAAACGAGATGGAACTTACAAAGCGAGGCTTGTTGCTCGTGGCTTTATGCTAAAAGAAGGCATAGATTATACAGAAACGTTTTCTCCAGTGATTAGTATGTGCTCTTTACGTTTAATCCTGGAAATTATCAATAATGAAGGTCTGCAAACTTTTACTTTAGATGGCAAGACAGCTTTCTTGAACGGTAAGTTAGATGAAATCATCTACATGGACCAGCCAAAAGGATATGATGATATGAGTGGTAAGAAATGTAAACTTAAAAAGAGTTTATATGGTCTTAGTCTCCTCGACAATGGTATCAGAAATTTCTTAATTTTGTTATTAAATTAGATTTTAAGCAATTGGACTCTGAACCATGTATTTTTATCAGAAATTTAAATTGTAAGAAAGTAATTATGGCTCTTTATGTAGATGACTTATTAATTGCAGGTTCAGATGTAAAAGAAACAAATATTATAATTTCATTGTTATCAAATGAACTTAAATTGAAATTCCGAGACACTTTCAGATTTTGACATAATCAAAATCTGAAAGTAAGTAATCTGAAAGTAAAAATAAGGCTTTGTCCAAAACAAAATTCTATGAACTGTTATCTTTCAGATTTTGACATAATCAAAATCTGAAAGTGTCTCGGAATTTTTGGGTATTAGACTGAAATTTGAGTCTGGTTGTTTATATTTAGATCAGAAACCATATATTGAAAAATTATTTGATAAATTTAAAATGTCTGATTGTAAAACAGCCCAAACTCCCATTCAACCAAAATCTACAGCAGCTGATTTTCAGAAAGGAAATGCATTTCATGGCCCATACAAAGAATTAATTGGATCTTTACTTTACTTAGCATATATCACAAGGCCAGATATTGTGTTTGCAGTAAATTGCTTGAGCCAACTGCAGGAGCATCCTACTGATGTTGCCTGGTGTGCTCTAAAAAGAATTCTTAGGCACTTGAAAAACACCTTAAATTTAAAATTGATATACAAAAAGGGTGATTTGGAAAGGGCAAACTTGAGTTTGTATGTAGATGCAGATTGGGGGGGAGATACTCAAGATAGGAAATCAATTACTGGTTACTTTATAATGTTTTCAAATTGTCCTATTATGTGGTGCTGTAACAAGCAAAAGTGTATTGCACTTTCATCAACAGAAGCTGAAATAATTGCTTTATGTAAAGGTATTCAAGATGTTTTATGGATAAAAAATGTAGTAAATGAAATTTCCATTGTTAAAAATGTTTATATTTTTGAGGATAACCAGTCATGTATCAAAAGTATTGTTAATGAAAACTTTTCAGGTAGGTTGAAACATATAGATATAAAATTAAAGTTCACTCATAAGACTGTTAAGGAAAATAATATTAGAATTGAATATGTACAATCAGGTTTACAAATTGCAGATATCTTAACTAAGGCTTTGTCCAAAACAAAATTCTATGAACTGTTATCTTTGAGCTGTTTAAAAATTGTGTAATTCTCTTATGTTTTGTATAATGTGCGATTAAGGGGGAGTGTTGAGATATTTGTAATCGCATTCTTACTGGTTAAAAGGAAGTATAGCTTTCTGTCAAGTCCGAAACATTCATTAGCTTTCAGCCAGGTCCGAGTTATTCTGAAACTTAAATCTCATTCTGTATGTTACTTTTGATTGGTTAGTTATTGTGTCTTGTTTATGATTTGTTAAACCATGATCTGTTATGAAGTTATATATATGACCTTTGTAACCACTTATTGCTGCTTAGTATTATTCTGTTATTCTGCTTGCTTAGTATTATTCTGCCTGTACTTATTTATCTGTGCTATTGCTTGTACTTAGTATTATTCTGCTTGCATGTAACTCTGCGTATTACTCTGCATATCTCAGTAATAAATATTTGTTTTGCGAACCACGGTATTTTCTATGTTTAACAGTAACATAGTTTTTTTTTTTTTTTTTTTTTTTTTTTGCCGATACGACATTATCGGTTTCTCCTTTTGGAGAAATAATGTGTGGATTATTTTGATTTCAAAAACAAATTGAGACATGATGAGGACACAGTTCCTTTTTCAAACAGTCTGCAACTCGATGCTTTGGCGCGAAACAAAGGAAACATCGAGCTTGTTTCTTCAACATCTCTCTCTTTTCATTTACATTAAATGTAGAGCACGTTTCTGATTTATGACCTTTGCTACAAAATAAACACATTACATTTTCGACTGACGCCAGGAATTCATGTGTGTGGGGAGGGAAAGAATTCTCTCTCTTATGCGGAAGTCTTGAAGAGTTATGTCTAACGGAAGTAGAATTTTTACTTTTTATTTTTTCTCGCGGAGAAAATAAATGCACTCGCTGATTCGATGATTTATAATTATTGTGGGAATTGTGCCTCAACGAAGCACCAGATGTCGCTATCTATTTCTACTCTGTAGGAACTCTTCAGGTAAACACATCTTCACTTGGTTCGAGAAGTCCGACAGAAGCGGTCTAACAGAACGCTTGCGAAGAAGCTACAACTAGACGCTTACTGGTCGCGCGTAGGCGATCGGACTTGGAACTTATCTAAAGTGACCGCACGTAGGTGGTCAGCTGTGACTTTTACATCTCCATACTGGAACCAATGTTGTGATCACTCTCCTAAACATATTTAATCCATTTGTACATACTCATTCCGTTTATCTTTTCTTCTATGAACCAGGAATAGAAACCTGATACTTTGAATCGTGAGTGTGATCTATGATTTATAATTATTATTTGGAAAGGATCTCTCGCGGCTTCGAGTTTCTTTATTAATGAATTGCAAAAGACTTTTTAAATCAAATTCTTTGTTACCTAGAATGCGATTAAATTTTAAAACGAATTCTGAAGGAATTAATTTTATTAAAATTGGTGTCAATAGATTTGCATATGATTCACCTGTAATTCCTAAGGAATCTAATCTTCTGATTTGCGTTTCTGCGTTATCATATAAATTTCGTAAACTTATAACATCGTTAGGATTTTTAACCGGAGTTAAATTTAGCAAAACACTCAAATGAGTGTTAATCAAAATGTTTTTATTTCCGAACCTTTCTTTCAATAAATCAAGTGCTTTATCATAATTTTCATCATTTAAAAAAGCAAATCCACTAATACATGCTGCCGCGGTACCACCGAGATAGGATTTCAAATAATTAAATTTATCAACTTTTCTTAATTTAGGATTATTATGAACAGAGCTTTCAAATAAATTGTAAAAGTCTAACCAACCAGAATACTTATCATAATATTTACTAATATGTAATTTAGACAATTTTATATTTATATTTTCAGTTTCATTATTAATCAACTGAACGTTTTCTGAAACTGTATCAACTTGGATAGAATCAGAATTCATTTTCTTTATTTTAGAATGAAATTTCGATTTCCATAAAAATTATTTTTCTTTGATTTCTTCTGAAGCTTCTATATCTTCAGATATTGTCTCGACGCTCAAAAGATTTTCAATTTCATCATTTAAAGAATTTAAGTCAGTTTCTTTTCCGATTAATTGTTCCAAAAACGCTTTGAACTGATCAACTGTTTCGTTTTCGTTGCTGATAGCAAATTCTATTTTGTTAATTAATTTCGTCAACATCGAACGTTTCTTCTTTCAACATTTCTTCTTCAACTTTGACAGATTTTCAACCATATTTAATTTCTATCCAGGTATAATTATTTTCAATAATTCAGTGAAGATTCTCTTACCTGGTTTTCGGCCGAGATGCACCCAATGCACATCAGTGGTTTGAAGATTCAGTGGTAATCCAACTTTCAATAGTGTGGTGGTTCATAGTATTACATAAATTTGAATTAAGGCAATCAATGAAATATAAATTGATTTAATTAAATATAATAATATCACAATCTCAGAAATCTCACATCATCACTGCGTCACACCTTCCATCAACTAACTGAACACACTCAATGGCGCTCTCAGCGCCCTCTAGCGTTACGTAGGTCTTACCAATCTGTATGGTGCCCAAGGCTCTTGCCTTGGGCACTATACAGACTGACACGCGTACAGATTGACACCATACAGACGACACGCGCAATCTTGCCTCATCGCCACGACGAATTTCGTGTCTTTGCTCTGATATCGACAAGCGTGATTAGTCACAACGACAACAGCAATATTACCTTCCGTTAAACAATATCTAGTGACTTTTGGCCACATACTGCGCATCAAATATTGTATACAAGTCTAATTTTGTAGTGCGATATTTACAATAAGAGGCTGAAACTTTTTGTTTTTTACTCTGCTTGCAGTGTCCTGGAGAGGTATGCAGTACACTTCAAGGTGATGCTTGTGCAGGTAGCACAAAATGCAGACATACCAGGGAGATGAATGCCGTAGATCGCTACAACAGTCCTGGGGTATGCATGGATCCTTCTGAAGGGTATCCCTGAAGAAATGGAACAGAAGAGCGTTCTCATGCTTAATCGTAGACTAAAATGTTTATATTTGAAGATTGTTATTTTGTAACGTTTTCTCAAGGAAAATTAAATACTTCAAAGTAGAAAACTCATGCTTTAAATTTCCCTTTTAAATACAATATAAACATTGCTATTTCACATCTTATTTCTAAACGTCTCGAGAAATCTCGACAAGCAGAATCTATCCGAAAGATCTCGCGCGGCCCATTAAAAACTATTTAAGGCCGAAGAAAGAACGTCTCAGTTTCTCAGCTAGTTAATTACACTAGCTACTCTCGGCATTATAAAGTCATGTCATCTCAGTTCATAGTTGGTTTTAGAGAAGGACTGTCCACTACGGAACAGTTATTCAGGATTATTGAATTCTCAGGTGCTGTACTTCATGCTAATTTAAATGTTGCTATTCTCATGCTAGACGTGGCCAAAGCTTTTGACCGCGTCTGGTATGAAGGTTTAGTCACCAAATTATCGATAATTCTGCTCAACTTCGATAGAGAACTCATCTTGCTGCTTCTCTCGTTTATTACTCAACGCACCTTCTGTGTCTCTGTTGGTATAGATCTCTCCAATTTTATAGCAATATATACAGAATTGTCCCAAGGTTCGGTAATTGGGCCAATTTTGTACTCATTTTATGTAACTGACTTTCCCAAACTCAGTTGCATTAATAATAATACGCTTACCTTTTATGTTGATGGCACGGCGCTGGCTGTGAAATCTGCCATCCGAAAACTGCAAGAACATATTCCTGCTATTGAAACCTGGTGTGCCAACTGGAAGGTTGTCATTAATGCTTCCAAGTCTCAACTCCTTATTATTAGAAGGAAAAAGAAAAATATCCCTATAAGAAAAATCTTACTCTTTCAACGAACCTGTCACCATCGTGAAGCAAGTTCATTATCTGGGTGTCATTTTAAATAACAAACTGACTTGGACCCATCATATCCAGCACATCAGACGTAAAGCTACTAAAGTTATGCAATGTCTCTACCCTCTCATTGGTAAATATTCAAACTTAGATCTTGCCAAAAAACGTCTGATTTATCTGTCCACTGTAAGACCTATCATGTCATATACGAGTACTTCTCCTGCTTGGACAACGGCTTCCAGAAATGACATAAAAAAACTACAAACTGTGCAAAAAAGATTCCTCAGAATTATGAATAATGCTAGCATGTTTGCCAGAAATAAAAAGATTTCAAGAAGATCGAAATATCGAATCGCTGTCCAAGTATTTACAGAAGACCAACTAGAAATATTTTCCAAAATGCACTGGATTGCATCCATACGATGCATTTCAACTTATTTTATTATGAAATTTTAAATGAAGATCGTAATCTGCGATCGTATGCTGCATTCCTCCTTAACAGACAATCACGATTTTCCTACTTAATTTTTGTGTTTATTTTAAACTTGCAAGGTTACAAATGAAGATTACTTCCACTTAAGATTAATTATTTTATTTAATTATTCATGAAATTAAGCGTCTAAATTTAATAGATGAGAACCCAGCCAATCCGATGTCACCATTTGCTCACGTATGCATAATCACTTCCCCTTCTACATTTTCGACTTCTACTCAGCTTACTTCAAGACAGCCGGAACACGTCGTGCATTGCTTGCACGAAAATCGCGGCATATCAACGGTAGTTGAAATTGAAGAGTCTCAGTTCATCTTTCCTCTCCCAGAAATATTCTTAGCGGAGTAGCCCAAGGGTCAGTTTCAGAACCCATACTCTACCTGTTTTATGTCTCAGATTTCCTCAGGATTCATCTAAATAATAATGAAATTCTCGCTTGTTACGCTGATGATATCGCCTTTTTGGTAAAGTCAGCTAATATCAATCACGCAATTAAAAAGCTTCAAAGTGCTATGCTAAACATAGAACTCTGGTGCAGCAAGTGGAAAATACGTATAAATGCCCATAAATCACAGTTACTAGTTATCCGCAAGTAGATAGAACATGAGAGTTCTGCCACACACGGTGTGCGATATGGGCGTAGCTTGTGACGTTCCCGAAAGGGAGGTTACTTCATGCATGATATCACCGGAAGGGGCGGAGATTGTAGAGTGGAGGCGCAGCAGATAAAAAGGAGTGCTTATTGATTCTTCAGTTAGCCCATAAGATGACGTTACACTTTGATAAGAGATTATTTTTTATTGATTTTCGGAAGGTTTTTCTTAATCAGTTTTTAGCCTTTGTATTTTTCTTCCTGTTTCAACTATTTTACTACGTATGAGATGGTTATTTCCTAAGTGCCCTGAACAGCGCTTACTTTCGAATTTAATGACTGATTCAGAAGGCCTTAATTTTAGATGTAAATATTTTTATTTTTTAAGACTTTTAATTTCCTATATACTCAGAATTTTACCTTAATTCCTAAATCTTCTGCTCATAATACCACATTTACTTTCCATAATCTGAATTACATTACTCATTTTCATTTTTAAATTCATTTTACCCAGAATTATTTTCATACTTGTTGACCAATACTTTTAACATACTTGCTATATTTTAGAAGTGCAGTTACTAAAATAAGCGTTTTTTGTATTATATTATTCAATGTTAGGTGTAATTTTAAACTTTTTTCGTACTCTTTAACGTTTGTGATCTTCAACATATTCTGTATTTTAACTTATTTCTTATATTTTCTGATCATACACATGACCTTTACTTAAGTTTAGGTGTAACATTTTTAGCTTGTTTTGTACATTTTAACCTTCGTAATATTCAAGATACCCTAATTTTTAACTAATTTATACTTTCACATTATATACATGACTTTTATTTGATTTCTTTCACGCGTGTTAACCTCCATAATTTCTAATATAGTCTTAATTTTAATATATAATTCTTATATTTTCAGATCATATACCTGACTTAATTTTAAATAATTTTAACTTCTTTTCTATTTTTTAACGTTTTTAGTTTCCAACATACACTGAATTTTAACTAATTTGCTATATTTTCACACTATGTACATGATTTTCATTTAATTTTTAACTACTTTCATACTTTTCAGCCTTCGTAATTTCCAAACAGGCTCTTAGTTTTAGCTTATTTCCTCTACTTTCTTACCATATATATGAACTTTATTTAATTTTACATGCTATTTTCAACATGTTTCGTACATTTCAAACCTTCGTAATTTTAAAAGTACTCTAATTTTGAGCTTGTTTATTACATTTTCCTACCACAAACATGAATTAATTTTAGATGTAATTTTTTTACTTTTCCGACACCATTTTTCCTTCTAGTTTCCAACATACGCTAAATTTTAACTCTTTTTTATAATTTTCGACTGAAATCACACTTTAGATTTTACTATTTCAGCTAAGTTTACATGTTTAAATTCCTTAAACATAGAGATAGTTTCCAATTAAGCATTTTATTTTATAATCTTTAACTGTCATTCATATCCATTTCGTTGAATAGCCCTTACATAGTCTGTATTTTATAGTGCTATTTTAATTTGCCAACTATACAATTTATCATTCTGTAGCACTCTTACCATGACTGACTCTACTATTTTACTTCATTATTAACTTCATTCGCATTTTCATGGCCCACCAACGGCCGAGCGGTAAAGTCGGTGAAATTCGAATCCCGCAAACGGGCTGGCTGCATGGGTGTTTTCGTGGTTTTCCTCATGTGTATACGAGCCAGTTTCCCTTAGAAAGTCCTCCACGATGGCATCGCTCCCCTTAGGCAGATTTCCCTCGAGGCTTTGCCGTAATTAAATAACCTAACCTAATCTTACATTTTCATGCTTTAACGTTTCCTGCATATTCTGGTACTTCCTTCTAACCTTTATATCTGAATATATGTTTTTAAGCTCTTCAGTGTTAACAATGTTCAGTTTTGAACCTCGATTCTCATTAAGCTAACTTAATAGATTCCGCATTTTTAGAATGAAATCTGAGCTTTCATATACAATTTTAGAATCATATTCACTGTTTCATGTACACATCCAGAAATCTTGCTTATTATTTTGAACGCTTAATACCTTTTAATAGTATTTTTTGCTAATTCACTGCATTCACAGCATCATTTTTAAACTTTAAATGTCTCGACTATGCAAATTTTCATTTTATTACCTTTTTCCTGCACTAAGTACGGATATTTCTGCCTTCATGGACAATATTCATGTGAAATTAACGATTATTTAAGTTCCACACATAAAAGAAATTCTTAAGATAAACAATCAGAGGTGAATTACCATTGATTTTACCATTGGTTATCGTTTCATCCCTTGAAATTATGTTTAATCGATATAATTTTATTTCTAGTGCATAATGTTAACACATTTCTTCGAACCTAGTTCAGTTCCAACTAAATTTCCCTAGACAATTGCATATATAGTGTATTTTTTAATTTCTTAGACTTTCGTGAGTGCCAGTTTTCATTAATTTATTTACCAATTTATTCTCTTATAAACGAAATCTTGTGAAACACTACCATATCTTTACACAACATATATGATTACCAATATACTTATATTTACAGAACGAACCAAAGAAAGAAACAGTAAGAGCTATTTTAACAAAATCTCCGCTATATTTTCGAATATTTTAACTTTCATTCATCTCGAATACAGAAATTTACTCATAAATACTCATTATATCAGTTAAATTTTCCTTATTAAATACCCTTTAAAATGAGGAATAACCCCTTTAGAATATACAATTACACCCAAATAAGTGTTCCATTTCTCCATAATTGTACATATTTTGTTTGCATTTTAGTTTGCATTATAGGAACTTTCTATATATGTTCGAGAACTGTAATGTGCTAAATATTACTTTTTTTCCAAGAGAAAAAATTTCAAAGGCTATCTAAATCAACCAACTTTTCCTCTTTTTCTGCAGTATTTCCTCAGTACAGAATACCTATCTTAGAACTATTTTCCTAATATTAAGAACTACAGTACAAAGTCTGTAATCCGGACGTCCATAATCTGCACCTCAAAGCTACAAACTTTATGCGCATATGCGTTTATGCATGCGCATAATGCGTTTACGCATGTGCGTTTAATGTATAACGGACGATATAAGGTAGGCTAAAATTATTTAAGCATTTCAGTTAATGTTGCAGATTACGCTGTTCCTTAATCCTCTAATTGGATCCGGCTTATTATTTTTTGCAGACTGTTAGAACAATTTTATAAAAATTAAGCTTGAACTTTCGATTATGTCAAAAAGAATTTCCAATTCTGGAGCTGCCAAAGGATCTACAAAGCGAAAGCATGCTTCGATGTCCATTAAGCAAAAAGTGGTATTGCTGCAAAAAATGGATAAAGGCCTATCCGTCTCAAAATTATGCGAGATGTATGGCATTAGAAAGTCCACTATATATGACACAAGAAAAAGGAACTTTTTGAATTTTTTGTGGAAGCATCTTAAACAACTTACATTGAAAGAAATGTTAAATAAAGTAAACAAATAAATATTAAGCTTTTTTTTTTTGTAAATTTTGATACTCTTTAGATCATAATTGTTCTTTATTTCATAAATTACGATTTCATATTTTTAATTGTATAATTTCTGCATGCCATCTTACCAGATTTAAATTGATGATCTATAATCCGGAATCGAAGTCCCGACGAGTCCGGATTACGGACTTTGTGCTGTATATACAAAAGAAGCATTTTACACTGTAGAATATTTACTGCTTTAATCCAAATAAGGATATAACCTTTATTGAATGTAAGTTATTTACCCAGAATTCCCCAACAAGGTTTAGAAAATGTGCCATAGAAAGCAACTTATGAACCTAAAAATGAATCTTAAGAGATTCTTATCGGCTCCAGATTACTAATTTCAGTGGGAACACCTGAAATTAACTTTATCTAGGCTTGTTAGTTATATACACAAAAGTCATGAATCATTTTTGTAGTACAATTAACACATTATATACATTTAACACATTATATACTTATTCTACCAATTTTAATTAACTTTCAATTAGGATTCTTAATGATAAGCATATTTCTGCTATATATAATTAGATTAGTCCCAAGCATTATTAAGGTTGGTGTTGGTGTATTTAATTATGGCAAAGCACACTAGGGCTATCTGCCTAAGGGGAGGGATGCATTCGTGGAGGACTTTCTAAGGGAAACTGGCTCGTATACACGTTACACATGGGGAAAACCACGAAAACACCCATGCAGACAGCCCGTTCGCAGGATTCGAACCTCAGACCGAACTACCAGTGTTCAGCTACTTTACCGCTTGGCCGCTGGTGGGCCCCCATTATTAAAGAAAATGCAATTAAATAGCCAAGACCCACGTACATACTAAGAAAATCCCACTCATTAGGAACAATAAACCTTAACCGTTATTTAAATGAAATGTAAAATCTTGTAATGCATTAGTATAAAACCCGAATAACAAATGATTTTCTGTAAGCAATAAACGGTAAGCTAAATAATTATACATTACAATATAAATAAAACATTTTTTTATTAAAATGCATACTAAAATAATTTTTCTCACAAATTTTCTATTCTATCACGTAAAGTTGACAATAATGAATGAATGTTAATATGTGAACTTTTCATGAAAGCTAGTGTTTTAATAAAGTTATTTTCAGGTGTGTCACTGATAAAAGGTTTTTCTTTGCGATCTGGTTCTTCAACTGCACAATTTTTAAACACAACATCATCATCCCATCTTCTCTTTTTTGAGTGGGAATCCTTTACTGAATAACAAACCTGCTGAATTGAAATATTCTTTAAAAAGTCATGACTGTCATAAATACAACAGCGTCTACATACAAGTTTTTTTAAAGTTCATTTTGTTTTTGTTTGCAGCGAATAATAAACATTTTACATTAAAAAATGTATGTACTACTAGTTGGTCTTGTAGAGCTAATACAGTTAAAGCAATTCGCTCTAGGTTGAACGAAATAGAAAAATACTCTACTTGCTATATCTCTAGATGAATCTCAGAAACGTTCTGTAAAACTGGAATCCTGAGAAATAGCAAACAAAATTAATAATTTAGAATTCATTTTATTAAGTTATTTGGGATAAAATTCTTTCCAGAATAAATGCAAGCAGTATATCCTTACAAGATCCTACTATGCCAATCTCGTTTGCAGCAAGTATTTTTGACAATTTATTTAATTACATTAATGGTTTAAGAAATTTATTTCCAGAAACAGAAGCAGAGATATTAAATGCGTCAGAAGTAAAAACTTATTCCGATACTAATAAAAGGTCGTGAAAACGGAAAGAATTTTTTGATACAAATCATCATGATGAGGATGACAAAAGTTCAGAAGCCTTTAAACGAAATTGCTTTTACATAACATGTCACAAAATATCTTTTAAACTAAAACTACGAGCAAAAGTTACAAAGACATGAATGATAGTTTTAAAATATTCCATACTATCAGCTTTGCTGCCAGCCTTCGTCTGGCTTTTAAATGTACCGAAAAAATGGCTGAAGGGAACATCAAACGTTAAATTTAAAAACTGCGTAGAATTTTACTCTGCAGAAGAACTTCATAAAAAAAAGTTATTACGTATAACAAAATAGCAATGAAATAAGCAATATCTCTAATATAAATATTAATTATCCTAATAAATAAACCAACTTCCCTTTGCAAAATCGTAAGAACTCAAATGGTATAAAGGAGGTTAAGAACTTTGTTTCCTAAAAAGAATCACTCAAAACTTTTCAATATTTTAAAAAACAGTGAAATGAGCAATAAATAACATAAAAGAATAGAAAAAACAAAAAATTCTGAAAAGCTAAGTATAATTAATGATATTTTATCTTACTTTAGAGAAAAAAAAATTTACAATGAAATAAGCTATATCCCTTAATACAAAAATTAATTATCCTAATAAAAAATTAACCAACTTTCCATTGAAGAAAAAAAATCATGCAAAACTTTTCAATATCTTACAAACAGTGAAATAAGCAAAAAATAACATGAAAGCAACTCAAAAAACATAAAATTCCGTGCAGAATTTTACTCTACAGAACAACTTTATCAAAAAAAAAAAAAAAATCAATAAAAATGTATTACATATATATATATAATATATATATAAATGAGAATGAAATATGCGAATCTTTTAAAAACAGTGACATAAGAAATACGATGAAAAATTGTTGCCAAACCCATATTTCTAAAAGAATGTAAGTATTCAAAAAAGAATGTAAGTGATGCTATTTCATCAAAAATCTATCAACAACAATAAGACAGGAAAATTGTTGCCAAAATCACATTTTTAAAGATGTGAGAAGTGTACTCGGAAGCTTAATTTAAAGAAATTTTTTAAAATACAAAATATTATCATTTTTCCAAAATTCTTTTTGTGAAAGCAGCCGCAAGTATGAAAATTTAACGTGTCCAAAAATCAAAGAAAAATAAACTGCACATTTTTAAAACTAAACTTTTTTAGAAAACAAATCCCGCTGAAAAGGTGTTAAGCTCCCTTTGTTAAATAAATTCGTATTTAATCGATTTATTGAAACACAAAATTTATTTTAAGTTCGTAAAACAGCTAAGTGCCTACGTTTCATGACGATGTGAAAATGGAGTGTGTAGAGTAAAATCTCCCTTTCCTATAGCCCATTATGTCTCAAAATAAAGCGATTTCGTCACAAAACATAAAATAAAAAAAATTCGAATTTAGAAAAAATCGCTTCGAGGTGCACTGGCTCTTGTCTAGAGGCACCTATGTACCAAATTTGGTAGCCGTGGGTCTATTAGATTACGTGCAGTGTGAACGAAAGACACACACACGGACACAGACAGACTCTTTGTTTTATTCTATGTAAACTCAAATGAAAATGTATTGATTCAATCTAATGGTACCATATTATTAAAAAAAAAGACCTTCTTTGAGTTTTTACCTTTCTTCAATGTGGAAGGCATTATCTTGTAAAGCTTTATTTTGGCTTTCAAACTTTCAAAATTATTTGATGAACCCTTCTTTTGATGAAGTGGAATTAAAGGCCTAGCCCAGCACACTCCGTAAATTTAACTTGCTTGATCCGCCATCACTAACCAAGACTATGGCATCTCTCCACCTGTAATAAAAAAAAAAAAAAAAAAAAAAAAAAATATGGTGTAGACACATCACCATCTCTACAGTTCCAGTAACCGCGAAGGATGTCATATCTTGTTAGCCTGGGATAGGGCTCCGGCCCAGGAACCTGCGTTTCCTGGCCTTCAGCCACCTAAGAAGGATGGATGTCTCACATGCGACTCTGCCCTTAAATTGTTTTCTTATATTTCCATGCATTCCCAATAAGAGGTTATCACATCTAGTGATGGTTCCTGCTAGACGGGACTATTCAGAGAAACAAGATTCTGGTGGCACTGGTTTAAACGGGATAGTTCTCAGAAAAAGAAGCTTTGCTGGAAGCGAAATCCCGCCTAACTAAGGAAACAATGTACCGGCTACGCGGGTTTTTTGAAACTTCGCCGAAAATGTTTCGGTTGGAACTTTAACCTGCATAGTGATCAACCAGACAAAAGTTCTGCTTCTGAAAGATCATGTGATCCCAATCTAAGCGATAATCGATTACTGTTTGGCTTTTAAGTCTTTGTAGTAAGTGAAAATAGTAACCTAGCTACGTGGGTTTCCTAGACATGTGTGGGTTCTGAAAATTGTCCCTTTTGATGTCAAATCCTTCGTAGCAGAAACATAATGTGATTGGGACTTTATTGCTCTATAATTCAGCGCCATTGACCAAGAAGCTTAATCATTAATCGCTTTCCTATTCACTTTAATGTTTCATTGTGTATAAAAATACCAAAACATTTTTTAAAAAATTATAAAAAATAAAAAAAAAAAAAAAAAAAAAACTGTAAAAAAATCAAAACTTATGATTTTTCTTATACCTAATCTTTCTTGAGCCACCTGGCTCCCTCTAGCTTCTTTCTTTTTAACTATTTTTATGTAATTTTCCTATTCATGCTCTCTATCTATTATATTCTGATGTGAAGGTAAATAGTTTTGAACCATTGGTACTTCGCATAACATAACCTTTTGTCAAAGTGAATCATCCAAAAAGCAGGAGAAACAGAAATTCGACTTCTTTTAACTTTGGAGAACAACACGCAGATAATGTTGTCACTGCTTCCTTTTTAATTTCTGCCCGAATCACAAAGCAAAAGTGAAGCAAAGATGCCAACTATATCTTCCTTTACACACCCAGTTAACAAAACATTCCGAAGTGACGAATAGCTTTTTCTCATCATAAATGCTATTCACAACCCACAAAGAGAATCAGTTTGGGGGGAACACTGAACAAGTAATTCAGTCCCAGCTACCATCCAGACGTTCAAAATTAAAAAAAAAAACCCACTCTCTATTTTGTGAGAAAAGCATTAAAAAATAAATGTCCAAAAAAATCCCCACCCTTTAACTGTCAAAAATACATTACACTAGTAACAAACAATTTCAGTTAAATAAAATCTTTAATTAATTAAATTAGAATAGCACAATTAAAATTTGTGACACAATCAATAGTCTTTAACATGACTTTCTTTACACTACTAAGAATTTCATTAAGCAATTTTCTAAGACATCTCAATGGAATTACGCAAATCATTTATTTTTATTTCATACTTTAATATGAATTTCGTTTGTATCCTTTTTTTTTTTTTGCCATCTGGCTACAGTAATGTTACTTCTTCCACATTCCATGTCTGTAGTTAATGAACATCGAAAAACGCTTTTAGTCTTCCTCATTTTCTTTTTATACTTTTAAAATTAATTTTTTGAAGCGATAATCCATTTTGTAAAAATATTGCAAAACAATTAAAATAAATTTTCTTATGTTAATTTATGAAACTTATTCTTGCTTTTAAAGGTTAATCCTTCATGTTCTTTTGATTTTAACACAGAATGAATATTAGCCTTGACTGTTCTAGTCATTAAAGGGATTAGCTTTTATATAATGCTTGTATTATGACTTTGAGAAGCTTTTGACAGTTATGATAATTTCTGTCATATACTGATCAACAAAACGAGGTTTTAAAAATTCCAAATTTAGGATATCATTTTAAAAAAACCCTTATATTTATTATTCAATGCAAAATGTTTGCATAAAACAGGATAGTGCCTTCATACAGTAACAGCCATTTATAAACTGCATGCTGCTCATCACAGCCCAACAGATAGCCAAATTTAATATTTCAACATTCTTTGCCAGTCTCATTAAATTTTGAGAGAATTGAAGATACAAAACATATAATTTATCGAGGAATATTTTCAAAATGATTTTAACAAATTATTCAATGCTAATTGTAAACCATGAGTTAGTTATTCAATGGAAAAATTGCATTGTTAATTTTTTTTTTATAGAAGTATGATGAAATCAGACAAAACTCTAATTTGCAAGAAAACTTAACATATTTCAATGTATGAACATGGCATACAAGATGTGTTGTTGCTTAGCAACCAGACCTTGTTATGTAGCAGAAACTGGCATAAGAAATTTCTTAAAATATTCTAATTTTTCAATTTTATGCCAACCTGGTATTAGAATTGACAAATTAAGAGCAAAGGAAACATGAACTGACATTCAGTCAACAATTTCACTAAGTCAACTAACTGCACATTCATGCATGTGCAACTTTACCTTCCTTGAAGGTGTAAACCTTGTTTATAGAGGTGTGAAGAATATTAAAAACTTTTACACTAGGATTTTGTGTGAATGCTTTCTCAGATTCAAACTTAACAAATGGCTTGCATGAGCCTCTGAAAATTGGAATCAAACTGCTATAATATACTTGCTTAATCTATTTTTAGAATAGGAACATTTATTCCATCCGTCAACACAAACAACAAAATTCTGTTATGAGTATAAAATTAATTCTATGTTAAAATCAAAAGAATATAAAAGATTAATGAGTGAAAGCAAGAATAAATGTCACAAATTTACCTGAGAAAATTAAACTTTTTAAAATTATAGCACGTATGGCTTTCCAATAACAATTATTTTCTTGAAATAATCTATTCACTTTAGGCAACTGCAAAGAGGGAATATAATTACCCTATTAGTATATTCAGCCTTATTACATTCAAAAACAGAACAATGTATCTGAATCTGATAATTGTTTATTCAGCATTACTATAAAATCATTTTTTCTGCAATTTCTCAAAATAAAATTCTTTATTACAAAACATATCAGCTACAGTTTCAAAATCTTGTAATTAAAATTGTAGACTTATTCTCATAAACTTTTAAAATTCAGCTAGAATTCATATTCATAAGATAGTAATTTTCATTAACAGATAAAAAATTAATTTCTATAGAAAAAAATTAGTTTAAAATTTAACAAAATGATTTACCCATTAATATATGAATGATTATTTCAGAAAATTCACAAAAATTAGTTGTTAAGTCACTCAACAACTAATTTTTGTAAAATCAAATAAAAGCTTCCCTCTGTGATTTTGAACTAAATGTTATTTTGCAAATATTTACACAAAACAATCTATTTATGCATGTTTAAACATAAATTATACAAAACTCTAAACTGTTTCAATATAAAATAAAAATTAGCTGAAATATTTTTGGAATAAGTGTTCATCATCAGTGAAATGTTCTATGGATACAGGTACACACACAAAAGGGGGGAAAAAGTACAGTAAGACCCCGCTTATCCGTTCCATCAAAGTAGAGCGTAATGCGAAACAGCGCTAAACGAGGCTATCTTAACATGTAAATAATGGAGTTAGGGGAAGATGGATAGAAAATTGGTTAGGTATTAAATTTAATAATGTTTTTTTTAATAAAAATAAAACCAAACATTTATTTCTTACAAAAATAAAAGCAATATAAATGAATATATTTATAAAAACAAATAAAATTCTAAGCCATTCAGATCATTCAGTCTGTTCTGTGTTTCCAATTTTCTGCATTTTTTTTTTTTTCAAGAAGGCATTATGATAGATTGGCTTAATGTGGCATATTGCGTTCAATTTCGTTGTCAATCCATACAGACAATCGTTTTTCCATTTCCTCTATAATGTTACTTCTAGAACGGGTAATTTTAGTTGCAGAGCTTGACGTAGTTGCAGTTGCCGATGACAGTATTTTTTCTTTATTCTTAAGAATTGTCCTTATTGTTGAAGTTGCCAAATTCAATGCAGCACTAATTTGAGATTGACGTTCACCAGAATCTAATCTTCTAATCACTTGCATTTTAGTTTCCAGTGAAATGCTTTTTCTGGTTGCTTTCTTTTCTTGTTTTTTATTATCACCCATGATAAAAACTAAAGATCATAATATTTGTCACTGTATTAATCGTTATAGTATTATGTAAATTTATACTTACAATAATGTCAACAAATGTTTCAAATGATAAAAATGCTTCCGTACAGCACCTCACCGCACCAAACAAGAAACATAACTACAAAGTTTCAGATATGTTATTTGGAAACTTACCGCTGCGCACAATTTCGAGGAATCCCCGTAGTTCATGCTGCAAGCAATTTCGGGGAATCCCAACGTTGAAATAAAAGAGCGCTAAACGAAACAGCGTTAAGCAGGGTCTTACTGTAATTAAGAATTTGTTGAGAATGAATAGAAAAAGTACACAGATACGAGTTTATATGAATTTATTTGATCCTTGAGATACATGATTAATTGCATATGTACAAAAATTACATTTTCAGATAATGATAAATCATCCTATTATATGGGTAACTCACTAAAGAATAACAACTAATTGAAAGCATACACAAAATAAAATTGGAATACTTAGTAAAAACATTTTGATTTTACAGTCTATGTACAAGAAAATAATAAAGTAATATACATAGAAAGTTTCAAACTGTTACTACAATCAGTGTAGCAGAAAAACTGACGTTGAAAGAATACTGTCACGATAATTAATTGCTACCAACAAAGAAATTTTTTTACTTCAATTTCTGCCGGCTAACATTAATCATCTTGTAAATTTAAATACGTTACCCTCCAGGAAAGTTCTTGTGTTTTTAAACTCAAGTACGAGTGTCAGTATTGCAAATATTAGATATTTACAAATAAATTAATATACATAAAAAAATTTATTCTATAGTTATGATATAAACATTTTAAAATCTATTTAAACTCTTATGAAGTAGTTTTTGATAAAGAATCTGGCATGGAATCAAACGTGACATGAATTCAAAAATCTGAGATTTTATATGCAAAATACAATTTAACATATGGCAATTTTTGTTTTTCAGTATTTTTCACATAAAAAAAAAAAGCAAGCAATAATGATTGAAATACAATAACTGGTACAGCATTATTTACTACTGGTAAGTTCTTGAGCTCAACAATTGTATTAAAGAACAAAATCAGCATTAAAACATTTGGTGTGACAATTCATATCTGGTGTAGATTGTACTCTTTTTTTTTTAATGATACATTTATGATGATTTCATTGCATCTGGATATGCAAAATACTAGTTTGTAGATTCTTGATATCGTGTAACATAATTTACATTTAGAAATCTGAAAATTTTTGCACAGATATTAACACGACAAATTATACTAAAACTTTTTATTTTGATAGTTTAATTATAGGAAGAAACACCAATTAAAATAATATTAATAATTACAATAACATCAAACACCAATTACAATAATATTTTGTGTTTATTTTATATAATTTACAGCCAATGTTATGCTTAGGTAAAACAGGCAATTTTATGCACAAAATACATTTAAAACTTGTATCAAAGGCAATGTATAGTTAACCAAATATGTATTTATCACATATGAAGAAAACAGTTAAGATTATGGTAATGTATGATTCACTTCTTTTGCAAAAATACTAATTCACAGTTTTTTACATAATTTGTTTTAAAAAGACAGATTCAGATTGCCACAGTTTCTGCAATAATTTGCAGAATTTTGATTATGTAAGAATACTAATAATAAATATGAAAAGCTTCTCTTATGGTAATATACTTTAAAATGGATTTCTAGTTAAAATTTCTTTAAATTTGAATTTCAGAAGATAATAGAAGATCATATTTAAAGAACTACTCTAGTACTTTTAATGGGTAAAGACTAGAACTTTTTCTTATTTTCCTAAGTAAAGAATATGATTTGTGTCAAAGGTTATGGCAGAGAAAATTAAAACAAACTTCAAATTATGCTTCTTAAATTGGATCTAAATACACAAAACAATTCTTTAGTTTTAATATGATGTATAAATAAACATATAAAAAACATGCTAAATAAGTTTGAATTATCCATAGAAGAGGGAAAAGAAATACAGTATGCATGAAATCCACTATTGCATATAAAACTCTGTAGTGAATATGTTATTGCTTATGTCTTGTGTAAAAATAAAATGCTTAAAAAAGCAAAAAGTAATGACAAAAGTAACAGTCTAGTTATTTAAAAGCATAAAGACAAATAATTTAGAATATAAAGACTCAATACTCGACTTCTGCCAAAAGTAAGTTTATATTCAGAGAAAATGTGTTATAATACGGACACTTTTTATACAAAATATAGTTATTCATTATTACTTTCATATTTTGACTTTTTCATGATGCTACCTCACATTTTCTGGTAATATTTCTAAAATAATAATATATAGTTTTTTTTTTTTGGTACTTGAACCAACTAAGCCATTTAAAAATATATTAAATATATTTGGGAAACCTGAATATAACTGTGAAATCCTACTTAAAACATAAATGTAAATAAATACTAAACTGCTTGATTTTTTTTAATCTGCAGGAATCAAGAGCACCTGATTGATACAAGTAAGACAGGAAGGTTACATTTACTACCCTTAGTTTTGGCAGAATTCAAATGTAACAATAACAGCCCTACCCAATTAAAAAAGAAAGGTACAGGATTTCTTTCAAACAAATGTGAGCACAAATATGATTAAAAAAAGGGCATCACCTCTTGGGAGTTTATTTTACAGAAATTATGGTAATGCATAAAAAAAGTTGATTTACAATTAACAAGAGTTCACATCCTGTGAAGATGTTATAAACATTAAGATACCACAATGACTAACATTTCACTTATTACTGTACAGCAAAAATATCCTCTTCGCGCATAAACGCAGAATTATGTCGGCTTAATTACAGCATAAATACATAGTTTGCTCACACTCTCTATAATACATTCAACATCTGTTCCAAAACTCACACACAATTTTGAGGAGAAAGGTTGCTCTATTGCATTAAGGTCAGATGACATCCAGAACTATAAACAGTGGTTCCACTAGTTAAACTTGGACAATCAAATCAAAGTGCACTTTAGTAAATGGAGAAATGGGTACTTTTAAAGAATTCCATTGGTTAAATATTGAAAACCATCATAGAGTTTAGTTGTCAATGAATGCATGCTAGACTCAACCATAGTATCTACAAGTAGCTGAAGTTGTTCCTCAGTCAGGGCCATGTGAAATCTATCTCGGAGAGCTCTGATGGCACTGGCTCCATTTTTAAAGCATGGAAGTTGGCAGGAGGCTTGCATTATTTCCACCAGTGTAATGATGCGTTCATGGTGCTTGCGAGCAGCAACCAGGCCTTGCAACATTAATATTTTAAAATATTCAAACATATCATTTCCAGGTCCTCCCATTACCTGTAAATATTTGAAATTTTTTTAGCATTCAAGTGCTTCCAATTTATGTTACACTTAACATCAAGAATATACTAAAATTTAATATGAACACAAATTCTTAATGATTTAAAAAAAAAAAAAAAAAAAAAAAGGAGAAAGAAAGAAAGAAAGGTAACTCGATTTATTGCCTTCTCTCAAAATAATCCAAAGAACATACATTTCATATCATGGTATTTTAAAAAGGAAACAGTTATACAGTATAAATCAAATTGTAGTTTTTAAACTAGAAACAGTTATATGCTAAATCTTTTCTAACTTCCATAGAAAACGTCAGAGATCACCTTTCGAGTACAATTTTTCATTTAAAATTTATATAACATCTATTTTTCTCATTACTTCAAGTCTATAACATATAAAATTACATAGGTATTCTCTTAAGTATGGAAGGTTATGCATGATGACAAATACAAACTATAAAATGAATAAAACAAATAGCTACTTTGCTTCATATGAAAATTACAAGATAAGAACTGTTTCCTTATTTTCAGATTCATTTTAAAATTTAGTAACAATATACAAAGTGTTTTTTTTTTCCCCCTTTTTAACTGACTGTACTCAAGAGACCTCTGTTGCTTGAACTATTAGCCTCAAAGGCACGAAATTTTGTACGGGGACTATTGACGACACAGGAAAAAGGAATCTGCAAAAAAACAATTTAGTTCCAAAAGTTGCCGATAGGGAGAATATGGCGCTTTTGATCTAAATTTCAAGTTTAATTGCACGATAAAATTTAACAAATTAAAAAAAAGTAAACAGATAAATGAATAACAAAGAAATAATTTTTCCACAAATATGCTTGATTCTAAAAAATAACTTCTGTAAATGGTTACAAATTTAAAAAAGAGAGAGAGAACATTCTATTTGACTTCCTTTTTATGCTTTGTTCTTTTGTTTTTATTCAGTAGAATCGCTTTTCCGGGGAAGACATCGGCTACTTTCAATATAACCTCCATTTTCTTGGACTAAGCATTGCATTCTGTTCACCGTACTTACTCTCTACAGCTGAATGGAACATTTCAGGAGGAATGTTCATAACAGCCCGTGTTATGTTTTCCTTTAAAACTGACAAGTTAGGAACTCCACCAAGATAAACCTTCGATTTTAAGTAACCCCATAGGATAAGTCACATGGAGTTAGATCCAGAGAGTGAGGCAGCCATGCAACATGAAAACAGCGACTAAGGACTCTTTCTTCAGTAAAGTGATGGTGCAACAGTTGCTGTACGGATGTACCAATATGTGGTGGTGCTCCATCCTGCATAAAGACAATTTTATCTAAGCATTGCCTTTACTTAAGTTGGTGGGATAGCAAAACTACTCAGCATATCATTATATCTTTGAGCTTTTATGGAACAGGTCTGCAGTCCTGCTTTGGTAATAGTCTCAAAAAAGTATGGTCTGATGATAAAATCCGCAGTAAAACAACACCAAACAGTTCAGTTACTTTTTCGGAATTGAGTGGGATTTCTTGAACCGCATGGTGTTGTTCAGATGCCCGAATCCTAGAATTTTGAGTGTTAACAGTCCCATTCAAACAAAAATGAGCCTCATCACTTTGAAAAATAAGCTGTCTTAAAGTGTAAAGCGCCACATTTTTCCCTATCAACAACTTTTGGAACTAATTTTTTTTTCACGGATTTCTTTTCCCCATGCCGTCAATGGTCCCTGTACAAAATTTCGTAGCTCTGTGGCTGACAGTTCAGGCTGCATAGGTCTCTGAGTACCATCAGTAAAAAAAAAAAAAAAAAAAAAAAAAAAAAAAAAAAAAAAAAACCTTGTATATACACTGCTGGCTATTAAAATTGCACCACCAGGAAGGAATAATCTGATGAATGTCAAAATCGCATGAAAGAAAGTAGAGGTTGGGATACACAGGTGAGTAGCATTTCAGCGTATTTAGACGGTGCAGAAGGGAGAAATAACGTCTGAAGCACTGCATAAAAGTTTCATAGTGCATTTCTTATTCACAAAGTGCTTTGTAAGGTTGGAGTTTGCTCAGAATATCGCAGAAGAAGAGGAAATGTTTATCAGCAAGTTTCAAAATTCAATACAGGCACGATTGTTGCCTATCAAAAGCATAGATTATCGTTCTGTGATTTCACTGGTCGACATCCAACCACTGTCATGCGAATATGGAATCAATGGATTGCTGAGGGTCATACTGAACCACATGCATGATCTCAATGCTCTCCCAAGACTAATGCCTGAGAGGACAGACATATTCCGAGGTCAGCCCTGCAAACCCGTACAACCACATCATGGATCATTAGTCAGAAAATGGGCAGGTTTGCAGCATGCCCAGTATCAGCTCATATGGTGCGTCGGCATTTGCAGCAGCATGGACTATCCGCACAGTGACCATTACTTTGGCTTTCCTTGGCAATGCAGCATCGAGAGAGACAGCGACTCTGGTGTGCCAGATGACAAAGTTGGGTACAGGTTTGGCACAATGTCACTTTTTCAAACGAGACCCAGTTCTACATGCAGTATTCCAATTGCCTTATATGGAGTGTGTCTGAGGAGACCGGACGTTGCCTGCCAATATCGGCATAGGCCCCTGCACCTGGTGTGATGGCTTGGGAATACAACATGCACATCTCTAGTTTGGATCGACAGTAATTTGAATGCAGATGGGTACATTTCCGACACTTAAGTCCGTCCAGTGGTTGTGGTCTATCTTTGAGGCCTGTCAAACGTCATCTTCCAACAAGATAATGCAAGACCATGTGTTGTTGCATGTTGTGTTCTGACCTTCCTTGATACACACGGTATTTGACTTCTGCCCTGGCGGCTGCACGGTCTCCAGATCTCTCACCAATTGAAAACATCTGGTCATGGGTTGCTGAGAGACTGGCCTGCCACTCCTCTCCGGCTAATACGGTTGATGAAGTGTGGCATAGACTTGAAGCAGCATGGAATGAGTTGCCCATTTCTGTTATCGGGGCCCAGTTTGATTCCATGTCTAATGGTGTAAGGGCCGTTTTAGATGGGAGGGTTATCAGCTTTTTCTACTAATTTTGCAACCCTGTAAACCTCCAAAATGCTTACAAATTTAATCATTTTGGCTTCATGCCATACTGTTTACATGCAATAAATATCTTTTTTGTATTTGCCTTCCTTCATGGTGTTGCAATTTTAATGGCCAGATGTGTACTTAAAGAATTATTTTTAACAAATATTATTTTATGCTCTTAGGATAATCAAATTTTACATGTTATATATTATATAAATTATGAAGCAAAAATGACTCACATCCACAAACTCCTGAGTAAGTTTAAAAGGAGAATTTTCAAATCCCAGATTCTTGGGAGATGATGACAAAATAAATCCAAAATCTATGTGAATAATGTGACCTTCGCCATCAAGCAATATGTTCCCATTATGCCTAAAACCAACGAGAAATTAAAATATATATATATATATATATATATATATATAACAAACACCCAATGAATCAGTTTAAAAAAAATTACACAATGCAAAATCTCCGTTTACAGAGAAATTCTATCATAAAGATAAGAAGATAATTCATTAATTTCCCTACAACACAATAAAATTACCTACAGTGTAACAGAATTCAACATTAATTACAATAAAATTCATTAATACACATAATTCTCATTTTTGCTTGCCTAGTTTTAATACCGTTTTTAATAACAAAGTACTATATGCAGATGACAATTTTATACATGGTTATTAAAATTCAGAATATTAAAAATTTGTGAAGCTCATTCATATCATACGGAAATTTCACATTTAAAGCATAAAAAATGCAACTGTTAACAAAAATGAAATTCAAAACCAAAAAAAAAAAAAAAAAAAAAAAAAAAATCATAATTAAAGAACTCTTTTGCTTTACATACCTATCCTTCACTTGAACGAGGTACGATACAAGACAATATGCTGCACAACTCTGTACAAAATTGCGTTGTGCAGTCAGGAATGCTTCACTTGTTGAACTACCAAATTCTTGAAGGAAATATTCTAATAGAGACATTTTACTGTGTTTCTTGACTTGATGTAATGAAACAGTATTCAGAATGGGTTCGATCATGCCACTGTCATCAGAAGTGACCAATATCCGATATGGCCGAACCCAGAGGGGCACCCTCTCAGTCTCCCAGATTTTCTGAAATATACATACTTTTGCTATAATAAAACTTTAAAGTAAGACTGAAACACTAAATATACTATAATCATTTAATATTTTGATTTGATGTCAAAGTTTTAAAACTGAAATGAAAGTGACAATATACAAATGCAAACATATGTGAAAGATAAAATAAAAATAGGAAGATATACAAAATTTTAAAATTATTCTATCAATATAATAGTAGATTTTATGGCAATAGATTTAATAATAGATTTTACAGCCACACGTGTTTACAAGAGAATATTATGTACCAATTTTTCATTTCTTTTGTATTGTACATATGACATCTTTAAATTGTACATATGACATCTTTAACATCCTTCTCTGTTAAGATATTGATTGCTGTCTACAACAAAATTACTGCTTTTACTTGGTACTAACAAAATTACCTTCATGTAACATCAATGCATGGAACCAGCTTGAAAAATCCAAACCTGACACATGGAATCTGTTAACTCTTGATCATATGAAAGAAACCTTACTAATACAATGCAGAAAATTTCTTTTTAAAGAAGCAGTTTATTTAGGCTATTGTTCATGTGATTAAGTTACATAATACTTCTAGATTTGCAAGATGATCTTAGGATTTAATAACGGTTACTAAACAATGTTAATATTGCATTCCTTACACACATTAAAATTTCAACAGTAAAAAACCAAAGCTATTCATTGTGTGCTAATTTTTCTCTTAATAAAATCAAACTTTGCTATAGCAAATCGAGTTTACAATAAATCCCCATAGACATGAACTTTTTGGTCTCATCCAGTTTCCTATATAATGCTATGTTACATTGCTACAAAAACTTTCAAATGTTTCAAAAGTTGAATGCAACCAATTTTATGGATATCTTCAATTGAAACTTTTTCTTTTTGTATCTAACATAATTTATTCTAGAATTTCTGCATATTCACATTAAAAAATTCCTTCTGTTTTAAGATGTTAGGACTCATATTCTGTCAACATGGAGATGCATAAAACACTTTTGCATTACTACTTTTTTATATCCACCCACCTTGTCAATAGTCAACGTGCAAACAATATTTTCACAGTTTTCAATATGTGCATGAAAACCCATTTGTTGACTTTTAATTTAAAGTAAAATGTAATTAATTTAATTGCATTTGACTTAAAATCCATAAATATAACAAAATTGAATACTTAAAAGTACTTCCTGTACATTGCATGCATATTTAATTAGAAATTTTCATTTTACTCAAACAGAAGTATCACTAAATCGACTAGTACATTACTGAAGCATATATTTTAAATCACAGATAATTGTAGAGGAAATTAGAACCCATAAATTATATATCTTTGATGTTTGAGGATTCAGATTTCTACATGGGGGGAAAAAAAAATTCTAGAGGGACAAGAAATATACATACAATCATCAACAAATATGCTTATGGGACAAAATTATGGATAAAATTTTGCTTCAATTTGCAGCAGATAATTTCATATATTTTTTTACTCAGTTATTATTTAATTCCATCAATAATTCAATTATTCATTTATAGTATTTTTATGAATAAAATAGTAATTATCCATAATTATAAATATGCATTTCAGAAACATATGTGCAATTTAACAGAAGGGATAAATCTATGATTTTTATGCTAACAATGACACTCAAAAAGAAAGAACTACAAATTTAATAACTGCACATAATAATGATTATAATTATTAACTTCTTTTACTTGCTAATACAATGCTTTTTTAAAAATTCAGCCATCAGTTTTTACAACTTTTATTACATAGTCTATTTTTTAACAGGAACGGATATAACTAATCAGCAGACACAGCAAACACAATTCTTAGTCCTTTGAAGTTCGTAGCAGCAAGGTTCAGCTGCAATTGTCTATTAACTAAAGTCCAAATAAAAATAATATATGAATAAGTGTTTATTTTCTAACAAAAGAAAACTTGCCTTGCATACAAATTAGAGCTGGTTAATTAGTTTTAGTTATGGCACAGTACTCAAGAGCCTTCTTCAAAAGAGCTACAGGAAAGCTTTCTAGAGGAATTTGGCTCCTATTTATGCATATTGCACATAGAGAAGTACAAGAAAACCAGCCATGCAGCTAGCCAGCTTGCCTAGGTTCAATCCAGGATTAACTACCAGTATTTATCAGCCTTTAACAGCTTGGTCATCAATAGGAGCCACAAACAGAAGAATTATTAATATGCAATAATTAAAAGTTTCCTTACTTGCAAAGTTGCCAGTAACTGATATGCCATTAACTCTTGTCTCAGATCATCTCCACACTTGATGATGGCTGATAATAAGTTCCAATTTGGAAGATGTCCATACGGTGAAGATTCCCTAATTCTCCTAACC
Source organism: Stegodyphus dumicola (assembly GCF_044657685.1). Lineage (NCBI taxonomy): Eukaryota > Metazoa > Arthropoda > Arachnida > Araneae > Eresidae > Stegodyphus > Stegodyphus dumicola. Next base: position 78,813,215 of record NC_140768.1, on the reverse strand, counting down.
TTTTCTTCCCAAGGTTCTTTCAGAGCTGCAGCAGAAGGATCTTCAGGATCACGCTATTAAAAATATTTATGTAAAGAAATTACTAAAATATTTATGTACAAAGTTAAATAAAATGTAATAAGCAAAACTACAATTAACATTCTCTAACACCATAATCAGAAATTAAATATAATTTATATAATAATAAATGTTACATAAAGCAATAAATACTACACAACAAAATGGGAAAGGTTAAAAGAATTTATCCATACTTAAGTCTGAAGTAATCTATGTTTCAATTTTATTCACTTTAATTAGCCTTAGTATGATGAAACAGTTCTTCAATGCACTACTATTTATATAAATTAGCTGTTGCTAAGGGATTGTTTGATCACAGCAAAGCACTCAAAGGCTGTGAACGTAATAGAAAGGATGACTTCATGAAGTAATTTTTTAGGGAGTTGCTCCATACTCATATTGCACATGAGAAAATATTGAGAACATTTTGGGCTGCTTGAGCAATCTCTAGGAACCTCCAATTTAACCCTGCAGTGCTTGTGCGGCATTCCATAAACTCCGGGTATGTTTCTTTTTTAACTGCTTTATAAACGGATGCGCCAGCAAGCTTGTGCTGCCATCTACCTTTCTGTCAACTATACACAAATAAGTAGAAATCATCGAAACAACACCATTTTCATTTTAGTGCAGAGAGGTACAGGTTATAAGTTGATGTGCACTGCTGGAGTCTAGCAGATGCAATGTGACCGTTTTTTATTCTAAAGGTTCCAATGATAGCGATAGTAATGATTATATTGTAGATAATTATTTCCTAGACCAGAATAAATCATCAAAATGGTCAAAAGTTTGCCCATCTAAAAATATACACACTCGGGACATAATATTGTCACTCATTTACCAGCATTGAAAGGTGTCGGGACGAATAGTCGAATGCCAGAGCAATGCTGGGGATGTTTTTTTCTGCAATGGCATGCTATCTAATATAGTTAAATTCACAAACGAAAAGATATCCACAGCACAGGAAAATTATTCTTGGGAAAGGGATAACCATTTGACTGACATTATTGAAATAAAAGCGCTTCTAGGCATATTACATATTTGTGCTTCTAGAAAAGGCAATCATGCAAATAGCAGGGAGGTATGGTCCTCTGATAAAATTGGTATTGAGCTATGATGTCTAATAATGTCTGAAAAATGATTTAGGTTCCTTTTATATTGTTTGAAGTTTGACAATAAGAACACGCAAGCGATAAAGAAGAAAACTGACAATTTGGCACTTATACGTGATGTGTTTTCTTCATTTGTGGAAAATTGTAAGAATGCTTATTATGTTGGAGAATATTGTACTGTTGATGAAAAGTCAGAATCTTTTAGGGGTAAACGTTTCTTCAGGCAGTACATCCCTAGTAAACCAAACAAGTATTAGATAAAATTATTTGCGTTAGTAGATGCTAGGATGTAACACTGTAAATTTAGAAATATATGCTGGCAAGCAGCCTGCAGGCCCATTCGAAATTAGCAACAAACCAGTACCACGTTGTTCAATAAGTTCGCGGAACGGAAATGAAGAAAGCAATTTTTATTTGTAAAAATGACTTTATTTTTCAAAGTAGTTTCCCTCAACTTCAATACACTTATTCGAACGGTCTTCTAATTTAAGGATCCCTTGACTGTAGTGGTTTTTCAGCAGCTTTGCAAAATATCCCTCCACGGCAGCTATTACCTCTTTGTTTGAAGAAAATCGTTTTCCATGGAGATATTGTTTGAGGTGTGGGAAGAGCAAGAAGTCGGAGGGAGCTAAATCTGGCGACTAGGCTGGATGATGCAACAATGTGTACTTCAATTCAGTTATTTTAGCAATGGATTTTTTTAGCTGTGTGCGCAGGTGCGTTATCTTGGTGGAAAATGATTTTCTTCTTCTGTAATCCGGGTCTCCTTTCACGAATTTTTTCATCTAATTGATTCAAAAGGTTACAATAATAATCCAAATTAATTGTTTTGCCAGTTTGAAGGTAATCTATAAACAAAATTCCTTTCGCATCCCAAAAAACTGATGCTAACACCTTTTTGGCTGATTTTTGCACACGAACTCGCTTCGGCTCCAAAGAGCCGGGTTCACACCACTCCTTAGCCTCCTGTTTTGATTCAGGATCATGACCAAGTTTCATCCATTGTGATAAATCGACGGATAAAGTCGCTTTTATTCTTCTTAAAACGCTCCAAATGTTGCTGACAAAGTCGCATCCGAATGTGTTTTTGCTCCATCGTTAGAGAATGCGGCACCCATTTTGCACAGTTTTTTTAAACCCAAATTAACACTCAAAATATTGCTCACTGTGCCCAATGAAATGCCTAAAGCCTCTGTTAAATCTCTTTCAGTCAATCGACGGTCTTCCAATACCACATCTTGTATTTTTCCGATGATTTCCGTGATGCAGTTTTTAGAAGTCCCTCTCGCGGATCGTCTTCAAGGCTGGTATGACCAATTTTGAATAAACTAGCCCACTTGCAAACCATTGTTTTTGAAGAAGCAGATTCACCCAACACATTCACCATTTCGGTAAGAATTTCCATTGCCTTAAACCCTTTCTTTACAAAGAATTTGATAACTGCACGTTGCTCCATTTTATCCATACCTGAAAAAAGGCACAACACGTTACATGTAAAGGGCGGTTAAACAATGAATAAATAAACAGATTGAAATGAAACTTTTGACATGTTCCTAAGAAAGAACAAATATGAAAATGACGTCAAAGTTTTATGTCTAATATTGATGAATAGATGGCGCTCCGCGAACTTATTGAACAACCTTGTAGATGTTGCAAAACAGCTGAGTCCTGTAATCTCAGGAACAGGTCGTAATATAACTGTAGACAATTGGTTTACCTCATTAGAATTAGCTAATTCTTTGCTTCAAAATAATCTTACTTTGGTTAGAACCATGAGGAAGAATAGGAGCGAAATTCCTCACAGTTTACGCAAAGATTCAGGAAGTAGGAACATCACTGTTTGGGTTTCAGAATGACTCAACTCTAACGTCTAAGAAAAAAGGTGGCTCTGATTCTCTCAACTATGCATCATCATGATGCATTTGATGAATCATGTGAAAAAAACATGCAACACATGATAACCTTTTATAAGGCAACTAAACCAGGAGTTGATACTGTTGACCAGTTGTATAGCACTTACAATGCCATCAGGAAAACGAACAGATGGCCTATGATCATATTTTATAGTATGATGAATGTAGCAGTCATAAATACTCAAATAATACATTATGCAAATAACTTATTAGTCAGCATCAGGTGCAGTGAGTTTTTAAAACTTTTGGGTCATAATCTAGCTGATGATTCCTTGCATAGATGTTCTCAATGTTCATCATTACCTAGAAACCTCAAGCAGGATATTCAGAGCATTTTCCCAGTGAGGGTACAGTTCAACTTACAGATGAGGCTCGAGCTACTAAAAGGCAGAGACGTCATGAATGTGGCTGTTCCAAGAACAGGTACACCAAGTACAAATACCACAGTTGCAGAAAATTTCTGTGTTTAGAACAGACTCAGAAAATATGCGCCGATTGCTAATTTGTGCAACTAACTAAATGAGACAATACCACTTGTATTTGCGTAAGTTGAATAAAGTCTCACTATAAACTGAAGTTTTATTATTTGTGTTTGTAACATGATGCCACAAATATATATATGTTACTTCAATAATTCCTTTGCATACATAAATTTGAAATGAATGACCTAACTATATATTAATACAGTAAAAATATACCTGGCGTCTGCCAGACGTTGAACGACCTTTAACGTAACAATATGCCATGCGAGCACTGCAGGGTTAAGGGTCATACTGAACAGCATGCAGGATCTCAATGCCCTCCAATGACTAACGCCAGAGAGGACAGACATACTGTGAGGTCAGACCTGCAAAACCATACAACATCATGGACCATTAGTCAGGAAATGGGCATGTTTGCAGCACACCCAGCATCAGCTCGTAAACTGCATCAACATTTGCAGCAGCGTGGACTATCAGCATGGCGGCCATTACTTTGGCTTCCTTAACAATACACCTTGGCCTGCACGGTCTCCAGATCTGTCACCCACTGAAAACATCTGGTCATGGGTTGCTGAGAGACTGGCCTGTCACCCCTCTCCAGCTAATATGGTTAATGAAGTGTGGCATAGGCTTGAAGCTGCATGAAATGAGTTGCCTATTTCTGTCATCCATGCCCAGTTTGTCGCTATGCCTAATGGGGTAAGGGCCATTTTAGCTGCCATGAATGGCAGCTGTTTCTACTAATTTCGCACCCCCGTAAACCTACAAAATGCTTACAAATTTAATCATTTTGTCTTCATGCCATACTGTTTACATGCAATAAATATCTTTTTTGAATTTGCTTTCCTTCGTTATGTTGAAACTTTAATGGCTAGCAGTGTATATTTAAACTAATTTCATACATCATATATTTCATCTTGGAGAAGGATTTTAATTTGAACTAAAGGGTTTTTAGAGGTACCTGATTTAAAATCAAAAGTACTTTTAGAAGGAGAACTTTATAGGTAAGTTCACTTTCAACTTTCTGCTGCACTCTCAAATTGTCACTCATCACTGTATATGATAGTTATTTGCTTGAATTTCATTTTTTAATTCAGCTTTGTGAGAATTTTTTATATAATTTAGAGGGAATGTTTCCTCTTCTTACTCATTTTGAAATTAGCAGATCAACCTATTTCTTGACCATGTCAATCTGTCTGATATCAGAGGCAGACAGGTAGCGAAGAAAGTACTACTTGCCTTATTTGTAAGGACATATTGAAATCGCCCAACAATTAACAAAGCAATTGAAAACATATTGTGTCATTGAAAGTTTCCTTTTCACAAGGATAGAAAGGTAGGAGCAGGTTTCACACAGGAGCAGTAACCATTGAAGCAGAAAGAGACACATTAAAGAAGTATATATTGCTCTGTTTACATATGCAGTTATGCACACATCCCACATTTAAGTAGTCTCAGATATCAACAAAAATTTTACTCTCTCTCTTCAATGTTCTCTATCTAGAAGAAGCTACAAAATGATCTTTCACATGACACAAAATCCCTTCGCAACACATGTGAAATACTCAAGGGATCAAAAGGATTATCATAGATCCAATACTGAGAGTTTATAATATGTAAAAATGTATCTTGGAAGTTCTTCCCTGAATGTTCTCGATGGTTGGAAGGATTTTGCAGATGCCTGATGAAGAGTATCAAAGAACCTCTAAAGAAAATAACAGTAACCTTTATTGATATACGAAGAGTTAACAACAATACTGAATAAAATAGAATGAATATGTTATAAACAAGAGGCCATTAACTTGACCAACAGAGTGAGTTGGGTGAACCTCACTTTCTCACAAAATCATGTTCCTTACTTCCAGGATGCAAAGATATTAAATAAAGTTTTCAGCAAAGCTTCTGATTGACAGACTTTAATAAGATGCACACTCTACCAGTAAAGCTTCTACTAGTAAAGCTTCTCAAGCACATACGGTTAACTGGAAAGAGCAATATTTACCTTTTTAAATCCTTCTTTTCAGCAAAATCTTAAAAAAAAAAAAAAAAAAAAAAAAGCGGCAGACATTTTTATAAAGGGAACAACAAAAAGCAAGCTACTTTGGGAGATGAGTGTGTAGAGTCGGTGAATTCTTTTTCTTAGCATACAATATAGACTCTGCGTAGATGACGAAGTAATAAATACTCACTATGTCTTGGAATAAATACTGCAGAAGCAGGTTTTAAATAACCTTCTTATTTAAACTAAATTAAGCAGATGCACACACTTGGTGCTAAACATTCACAACCACTTGTGGCAAACTAAATTAACAGAAAATAAAGAATATAAATGCACATTAAATTAAGATGGCTAACGACTGGCTTCTTAGCTTAATGCAAAATTGGCTGCACACAAAGCTGAGCCTAGAAATATCAGTATAAACTGAAAGGTGTCTAACACTGAGCACAAGCAACAGAAACTCATAATGTTCAACACCAAACAAAATTTATTATATCGCATACTGAAGGAACACAAGATCTGCAGAATTCGATATTCGAAAAACCCACTTCTATCACGACGTTTTCTTCTGAGAAATTGCTTCCAAATAACCTTGCTGTAAAAATGATGTTCAATTATAATGCTGAATCAAATGTATATGCTATATGGCGTGCAATGTATAAGGAGACATTACCAGCCATTGGCAAGTTTTCTTTGGATGAACTGACAAATCATAAAGTAAGGAAAAAGAAATTGGGACCTCATCCAAATATAGTTATAAATGTTGAAGAGTGTCCTATCTCAGTGATTGATTATTCGAGATCAGATCTACGGACAGCAGGAACTTTAGCATATGAAGTATATGGAGGAGCCAATCCTTTTTGTTCTGTAAACTGTTGTTTGAAAAATGATTTTTGTAGTATTTTGGAATTATATTTTTGTAGATTCAAATTTGTTTGCATCATATGTTTCATTTTCAAAATAGTTAGAACAAAATGTTTAAGTATTAGCATTTTGTAAACTGAAAAGGTACTTTGATTAGATTCAAATTTAAATCTTTTTGTTGTATTTTTGCATTTATGTTATCTAGAAATAAGTGCAGGGTAATGTAACTGGCTTCTCTATTATCACTTAAATGGTTACCACTTGTGTTTTGAAAGCAGTGAAATGTATTTAGAATTTTTCCTTCCATAGTCAAGAAAAATTTCTTTATGAGGAGAGGAGCTGTGATAAGGTTACATAAAAGAAGAAGAGACTGAAGATTAAAATGGACAAGGATGTCTCGTGAGAATAAGGTGAAAATTATTATTTTTTTTAAACTTACAAACACATTTTCAATAGTTGTTAAAATAGTCTTTATTAAAATAATTAAATTTGGCAATGTTAAAAACGCAAGCTCGAGAGCCACGAATTGCTCTCGCACGTAAAATGTATAGAATTTGATTTTTGAAAAGATAGGTTTTTCTCTGCAGAATTGTATGTAGCCATTTTTTTTTTGCATTCAATAAAATTTTTATGCTGTGTTTTGTTTTGAACCTGATGTCACAACCCAGGTTTTGCATAGCGGTTTCGGCCACTACACCACAAAGCTTACTTTTTATAAAATTGCTCAAACAGTATACAAAAAAATAATAAGCCGGATCCAATTAGAAGATTAAGGAACAACGTAATCTGCAACATTAACTGAAATAGATAATTAGATAATTTTAGCCTAGCTTATACCGTCCATTATACATTCAACGCATGCATGTGCAGAAAGTTTGTAGCTTTGAGGTCTGGATTATTGATCATTCCGGATTAAAGCCTTTGTACTGTATGCCCTTTTTCTTGAAGTAACAGGTATGTAGTATATGATTATGGCAAAATAATATGCAAGCTATCTAGCTTTTAGTTCATTGATAAAAGTGAACACTGTTCTACCTTTTCATATGCACAGTTCTGACATGTAAAAGAAGTAAATTTCCTTTCTGTAAATATTTCTGATCTTTAATTTATAGAAAACTTTCTATACATCAAAATGAGATAAAAAAAAATATGTTCAGTACTGCCCTATTAACCTTTGTCTGCCAAAGGTGATCCTAGATGACACCATAAAGGCAAAACTTACTACACACACACACACACACACACACACACACACACAAAAAAAAAAAAAAAAAAAAAAAAAAAAGTGCCTTTTAAGCTTTTTGCAATTGAATTTCATTGCAATAGGTGCACTTAATGTGTAAAGATACCATTAACAAATTATATTTTTTTTAATCATTAAAAAGTTAACATCATACATTTAAATTACACACATTTATCATGAAGTGTTAATACCATCATATGAATTTATATGAAAAAAAATTGGGATCAAATACCTTTGATGCACAGATAAAACTTCTATTTTGTGAGTACTTTTTAAATCTGTAACCAGCTATTCAAAGAAATGATTATCAGTTCTAGCTTCATATGAAATGTACTCAATATCTTCAATGAATACAATGAAAATACCAAGACATAGAGGTATTCTCCCAGGAAATGAAAAATAGCTATTAGATTAAATATCATCCAGTCGTCACTATGGTAAGTTGGTTAAGAAATTAAGGCAAATTATGGACATGGATATTACAGCTAAAAAATCATTTTCATTTTTCATACTCTAAAGAAAGGTACTGTGTAGCTATGTCAAATAAAAGATTTATTATTTTTTTAATTTTTTTCCCATGAACAAAAAGTAATTTTTTCAGGCATTTATATTGAAAATAACCTTAACTTTTTCAGAACCATATATTGCAGTTATCAAATAAAAAAGTTTACAATAACATTTTTAAATCTATAATAAGTCAAAATGTGTCAAAAATAATTAAAAAAAATTCCAGTAAATTTCTTTCTTATAGCTGATTATATGCATTAACTCTATGTTTACTTTCTATATTTTTCAGTTTGAAAGGTTTTAAAATTATCATCAGTCTAATGGTTTGCTTCTAAATGCGTAATTAAAGGGAAATTAAGAAACACAGATACAAATAGTTATTGCATATAAAATTTGCATATGGTTACCATGGAGAACAGATCTTTCAATGTGCATTTAAATGCTCTGCCAACTTAACCATCAAAGCTGTTGATACTTTATGCTGATTTCGTTCTCCTTATATGCAGGTTCTCTTACAATGCATATAAAAATTATGATTTTCATCTTTTCTTAAATATTCTCCATTGGAAATAAGGAGAAAGCATACAATATTTTGCTTCATTTTTAAATTCAGTTAAAATCTATAAATACAAGAAACCTAAATATTCCATACAGAAAAAAAGAGAAAAATTAATAATAATAATCATAAAGCATTTACCTTAAATGTACTTTTTGGTGCATTTATATTTTCTGACAATCTTCTCCGTATATCACCAGCAGCCACAAAACTTGGTTCTCTGCTGTCTGCACTTGTACCACTATCTTGAGACATCTGAGATAGAGCATCTCTGTCCTTAGGTTTTTGGCAGGATGCATACTAAAACATAAAACAATACATCAGGGAGAGAAAAAAAAAATGTTTATGATATTATATATAAAACATGCAATACATTACCATGCTAAAATATTCATAACAATGTCAAATTTTATTTACCTGCAAAGAAATGGCATCGTCTTCTTGAGACCAACAATCTGCATCATCTTCTAATGTAGGATGTAATGAAAAAGAAACACCACTGAAATCCTGATTTCCAAAGTAATCAGGAAGATTTTCTTCAGAACGAGTTTGGCGAAGAGCATTTATCATTTTTGGTGGAACAGCAGCACCGTGAATGTCATCTACTTCAATTACTTCAACATATATTAAATACGGAGCCTGTGAAAAATTCAATTTTTTTATTGAGGGGGGGAAAAAAGACTAAAACATTTATATATACAGACTTAAAACATTATAACACATAAACACTTAAATACATAAATGTTAATTCAGAAGTCAAACAAAAAAAAAAAAAAAAAAAAAAAAAAAAAATCAGCATTATATTTTGAAAATATATCCCTGATTTTTGTTGTTTGACTTCTGAATTAGTATTTATTTGGCGTGTTATTGTGTCTTAATTACATAAATGTTATTTATATTAAAAATCTTGATTCACAGAGAAAATAAAGGAAACTAATTAAAACAGATTTAAAATAAATACAGAGATGTCAGGCTTCTTCCAATTTACATAAAAGGTAGATGTATGGAAATACTTCATCACAAACTGTTTCAAAAAATGAAAGATATATTTTAAATACCTCTCATGGGACTATCTCAGCAGCTTGGGAAGGGGGAAGAGAAATATGTGAAAACAGATTCCGTAACTTCTAAATATAATGGAACTAGAAAGGAAGACACTTAGGAAAATTCTCAGCCGGGAATAATTTTTAAAATTAATTCTCCTGCATTCCTTAAAGAAAGTTAATTAAAAAATTACATCCAAAAAATAACCATCTAAATTTTTAATCTTTTAACAACTAAAAACGTTATCTTTAAGTACATGAAGAATCATGCACTATCATAATGTAGAATAAGAAAGTATAATTTCCTACTCTACATTATGTACTTAAAGTATCATCATCTTTTATTGGTATGATTGCTCAGGGTGGACCTCATTTGCTTTAGAATCCTCACCTATTCCATTCTCTGTGTGCCAGAGGTTTCTAAATGTTAATTTAAATAAAGTGATGATCAATACAGCTGAACCATCAAAGCCTGGGTCTTTTTCTGACTCATTTTCTCATTGGTTTATGGCTAAAAATTTCAAATGCTAAAGAAAAAGATTTCATACAACAAATACGGTTATCTACTATATCACCTTGATTTGATGTTTGCTTTTACTTCCTTTCCAGAATTTCCCCACTACACAGTTTAATTAAGGGGAGAGAAAAATTCCCCCCTCCATAACCATCAAGTGATATTACTTAATATTACTTACTAAGCCATGGAAAATTTCTAATACACATTTAAATCTGTTACAAAAATCTCTCTTCTAGGGAAACTGAAATTTTCATTGAAAATTTCATGTTCATTACTTGCATAATGAATATCATTTCTAATTTAATTCCTGTTTTCAAGAAATAGGAACCAATTAGGAAAATTTTTCATCTAATATTCTAATTATACTCATATTATACTTCATACATAATTTCATCTAATTTCTTCATCTAATTTATATCATGTACATTTTTTATTGCCTGTGTGTGCATTGAATCATGTTATCTTCCTGCTTAAAGTATATATAATAATATTCATGGGATTAAAAAAAAGTTTCTATATATTAAAACTGTTCAATGCTTCTCCACATCACATCATTACATATGATGCACCGTATAAAAATTTTCATATAATTTAATATTTTTTTAGTTGCTGAAAACAGAAATGAACAGAGGGAAAATTAAAATTCATTTGAAAACAATATGTAAAATTTTAAGAAATAAATTACCAAACAAAATTTCCTTCTCATTTTCTCAGACTTTTTTTTTTACTTTCTTTCCAAATGATATAATTTACACACATTATATGAACAAGATGCACCTGATAATCTGAATCTCACTTATGCTACAGTTTTTGCCACAATTAATTTATCATTTCATTCATTATTCTACTCCATTAGTTTGGACTCGGGTAACTTTTATACTAATCCTTTAAATCCTTTACAAGATAAAACTATTTTTTATTTGCTGTGAGTTAGTATTACTTGCAGGAGGGAAGGCAGGTGTGAAGTATTAATAAAAATAATTTTTCTCACCTTATCTTTAGAATTCAGCACCACTGAGGCCTGAGGAGGAATCCTCAAAATCAAATGTTTCATAGTATCGGAATGAATGGGAAGCCAAACACGTGCTGGCAAGTTTAAATTCAACATAGACAACTCTGCTTGAAGTTTTTGGGCTGCAAAATATAAAAATATTTACGATTTGACAGGCATTGAATTTTGATTTCTGATTATAAGTTATACAAAATATTGAAGTATTTTGATTTCAGTACTATTTTATAATAAAAATGTCAATATGTCATCAAAGAACTAAATACTAGAAATGCTCAATTACAACAGTAACTCATACAATGCATCTCATGAAAATATAAAACAGTTCCGATTTAAAAAATGGGCACCTCCTTACTTTTTAACTCTTTTGTTAAAACTGGTTGAAGACGTAAGCCTATTGACATCAGAGCTTGAACGAAATCTTGCTCTGCTCCAAGACGTGGTGCCTGAAAATATAACGATTTTTAAAGCACCACTTTTATCTCATTTATTTGTTCATTGTTCAAATAGGTAAAAGTACCTAGTTAGCTCAGTATGAAGCAAATATATCACTTTCTGTTCAGCAGTTGTGTATTAATTTATCTTAATTAAGTATCCTTACTCACATCTTTCTACATGAAAAGACTTGTCTATTTTATAGAAGTAACAAGATATGAATAGCAGAAATGGAATAGATTCACTATGTCTATATTATAGCACTATGAAAATATATGAATTATCATTTCCCATTAAGCCCTCTTTTACCCCCATAAAAATAATTTTTACTTCTTAACAGTCAAATTATATAGAAGGACACTTAAATGAGAATCAGATAGAAATTGGTAAGATTCTTAACTTTTGTGGGACAAGTTTGTATGTACAGGTAAAAATCCTACCTTGTACTCTGTAAATGAATTCAAACACTCAGTACAACTATTTTTTATATAATTCTTTCCCACAAACAGATGAATGGATTTGCGACATTTAACTGCCACACATTCAAATTTGTTATACAATATTTTATTAAATTAACAGAAAAACTTAGCTAAAATATTTCACATTACTGCAAGAAAAAAGGCACTACATTTTAAACAAAACTATATATTAGACCTACTTGGCAATGGCAATGCACTGTTTGGCCTCTAAGATCACTACAAATGCTTTTACAGCTGTCAAAGCATTTACAACCATTGTCAAATGCATGACCTGATGCTAAGTCCTTAGGAGCAAGTTTACTTAGGCCTCCAATTGTTGAAACACTTCGCCTCATATTTCCTACAAGACCTAAAAGAAAAAATGTATAAACTGAATAATTATGAAGAAATAAAAATACAGTATTAAGATTTGCAAAATCTTGAATAATACATTTACCACAGTAAGAAAGTTATTTTCAATTACTTAATAACCCAGTACTTTACTTTCAATTATTACAAATAATATTACAATCAGTAACATTAATACAAGTTAGTTTCCTTTGAAAAGGTTTCGATAGATGCACCTCTTCCCTTAAGCAGATAGTCCTAATCCAACAAAATACGTTTCACAGTCGAAAAGTTGTAAATTTAAGACAAAGGAGAAACATTTAAAAAAAGGTCTGCTGTTATACCTAAAGCTGCTTAAATTCTTAATGAAAGAATATTTTTTATGAACATCTTGGAATTTATTTACTGAAAGGAGAGTTGTCATTCTGATCACCTCACCCGAGATAGACAGGTATATTGTACACATAAGAAGCATCTTTATTGCAGATTTTTGTAGTTAACTGAAAAGTGAACACATTTATCTTTAGAAACTGTTCTTCATTAGCAAATTATTCTCTATTACATAACAAATTTAATATAAAAATTTTTAATCCAGTTTAATTTTTAATTTTTTCCCCCTTTATGTTGATACATTTCTGTTTCTCAGAAGTAACTAATTTTCTTTTCACTATAGTTCTTTGGCCTTCAAAAGCACCTGTTAATCATACATTAATATTTTTAATCTGAAGCCTAAAAGATGTTTTTCCTAAGAATATTCTGCATATATCACATTCCCAACAACTCTCAATACGTTCTTTCAAAGTTTTTTATCCCCACCCAGTTCTCTATGAGCACAATTTACAACAATTAATTTACTTGTGTTTGAGATAATGTAATGCACTAGCTGAAAATGATGCTAATGTACATTTCCAGAATGAATTTTGTATTGCAGATGCTTTGATCAATCTTAATTTGAAGGAATGTAGCTGTTTTGTTTGCCTTGGTAGTGGATAACTGGTGATTATACGTGTTACAAAGATGCTACGTACTGTTGCTTGGAAGCATTTTTTTTCTTGTATTATAATATGGTTCTTTTTTACAGTTTGTAGAAATGATATCTATAAGTGTTGTATCTACTCATAATGAAAAATGCAAATCCTGTAGAATTTTTGCATTGAATAAAATACCTCATATTGAACTCTGAGCTTCATTTGCTTGATACCCTCAGACATGTTTTTGCAATTTGTTGTAACAGTTCTGCCTGACATTTGCCCAGATTTGTATCAATGAGACATCAATCTACACAAATAAAAATTCTATGAAAATAGATTTTGTTTTGAAGTCATGTTTGACCTTTTGTTTTGTACCAAGAATAAAAGTGGCACATCAGAATTTCAGCTTATCTATAGGGGGGTTCATTCCAAGGGTCTTCCACTCCTCTTTGCCCTACTACCAAACTCTTGAGAGGTCAGGATTAAAAATAGGGGGTTCATTCCAAGGGTCTTCCACTCTTCTTTCCCTACCACCAACCTCTTGAGAGGTCAGGATTAAAAACACCGATTCTTAAGTGGAAGACCCTTGGAATGAACCCCCCCTATAGATAAGCTGAAATTCTGATGTGCCACTTTTACCTCTACTTACCAGCCACTTTTAACCCTTACCAGTATTTTCAACCTATGCTTAGCTAAATTCATAGGCATACACTGCACAATCCTAATCAAACTTTGAAATGAATTAGTGCTTCAACAACTGATATTTCAACAGTGCAGAATATTGCTCGTATTTGCAAAGCACATATGAAATGATAGGTTCTAATTTTGCATATATAAAGCATTTTCAGCATTTTAAATTTCAGTTTCCCTGTTTAACAAATGAAAATAATATGCTCAATTCATAGAAACCTCTTTCTGCTCATAATTTTTTTTTTTTTACAATTTTGTTTCCAAGCATTATATTATTTGACTAATAATCACTTATTCTTGGTACTTTTATAACACTTGAAAAGAACTATCACAAATGTCCATATTTCTTTTACAGATGACATTGTTTTCTAGTTACAGAGCCACGTTCTCCTACATTAAATTCCACATATCAGATCTATGAGGAAAAAATTTAAATATCAAAAAGGTGAAGAAGTAAGATATCAACTATGAATTTGTCACTAAAAGTGGTAAAATGGGAGCAAATTATGGCATTACAGTTTACAGGAACAGATTATTTTTAATTTGATTTTTTTAACAATGCTTTAAAATAGCTGCTTCCAAATTTGCAATGCACTTATCTTCAACTGCTGCTATTGAATGGTCCTCCTTCATAACCATTTATCTCATTCCCTACATTTTTCAAGTGCCATCTTCTATTCCAAATCTAACTTATCTATATCATTAAATAGAACAGCATCAGTTTCTCTTTAAGATAAAACTTCACTTCGTAATGCCTACACATTTTGAAGAAGGCTGGATGAGAACATAATGTGTCAAAGAAGAACGAGCACAGAATAAAAACATTTAAGCTAAATATAAGGAACTGCAACAGAAGAGAAGTCTATAGAAAATATAAGTTACTGCATACCTTTGGGAGAGGTTTGAAAATATATCATGGTGATCTTAGCTGGCCATATGGCTATTGGTCATGTCAATGACAGGCCTTTAAATTGTGAAGTGGGGAAGAATAAATAAATAAAAAAAAAAAAAAAAAACACCTACTTCCTTCTTCTACATCTATTCTTGGAGTTTAAATGGTAGCATTGTAGGGTTTATATTTATTTTAACTAACATTTATTTTAAGTTTAAACTATCTTTCCTGTCAAGCCTTACTTTCCCCTGGAATTGCCAATGCCAGAGTATGTAAATTTTAGTAGAACGCGCAAGGATTCAAATTATCAGCGGAAGTATTCTGAGTTAAATAGAAAGGAAACGAGTTCGGGGTGTGCTGTTCTTACTTCACGAGCGCAGAGGTAGTTAGCCAGAAATTGAAGAACCCCGCGTTTCGGCCTGTGTGCTTGCCTGGAAGAATTGTTAATCGTTCAAGTGATCTTCAAGTTTGCTGAATTAGCAGCGGTATTGTAAAACGCGGTGAGGTTAGTTACTTTTAGAGAGCCTCGTAGTTAGAGTCTTGTCTTTAGTTTCTTTTCAGGTTATTATTTTTATTTTACCGCCGAGTTGCCGTAGTTTGTGAGCGTCAAGAGCATGCACTTGTAATTTATTACATTGAATAAAAAGGGACTTAAACCCTTAACAAGACTCTGTCATTTATCCAGTTTCAACAGTCACCTCTTGGTTGCGTGCAAGTTGGAGGCGCGTAACGCTACAGCATATTCAGCTGGTAATCAGAAGACCCATGGTTTGGCATCAGTTTTTAAAATTTGCCGTTCCAGAGGACCTAACAACTTTACAACTATAAAACTTCTATTCAGTGTTCTGTGTTATATATTTTTTAATTTATTATCATAATAACTGTTATTACAAAAATTATTTACTGCACAGTTTAGTTAAAATTAACTGGCAACCATAATTATATTTTAAATTATAATGCTTTATTATAAACATATTTCAAGAATGCATATATATATATCATATTCCTATCTTTTGTACATTAACATATATTTTTTAATAATTTACCTGTAGCATCTGAATATGACCTTTGGTGAGTCTTTTTGGGCGAAAGTACATGACCAGATGGTGGAGAAGGAATAACAGCATCTTTAGGCCTGAAAGAGTAAACATACATTAAAACATTTAAATACTGTAGCCATAAAAGTCTATTGTGTTGCAACTGTATAGAATTTATTTAAATATCTACTTAACTAAATAATAATAAGTAACAATGCAATTCATACACATGATTGTGGACTGTGATATATTGATTTTTCAAACTACAACAAAACTCTTTTGGAGAGATTCTAGAAAAGAAAAGGTAATATCTTAATTGCATTGGTTAAGAAATGTAAGTTTTTTGATTAATTTAAAGCATCCATCAATTTTATTTACATTAATTTATTAAATGTCACATTTTTATTCTTTCTTCTCCTAAACAAAGTGTGCATTAATTACAGTCCAGAGCTATCCTATTTTTATAATATTCTAATAATGATCGGCATTCATTTTTGATTCCAAATTGATAAATTTTTGTTAGAAAAAATGAAACACTTGCATCTATCTCTATAGATAACTAGAAAATTTTAGCAATTTCATTTACTTCTAAATTTATTTCAATGTCAGAAATGCCTTTAAAATGAATTCCGATTTTTCTAACATAAACAAGTAACAACAAAATCACACCATGAGTTATTTATTGGCTTCTGTTTAAGAAAAATGTTGCCAATCATGTGGTTAACATGAAAACATTATTTATCAATGCATGAAAGTAAACTCTTTAAAAGCAGAAAATAATTTTTTATTTTTTAAAGGCTATGAGATAGCCAACAGAATACCAATGAGTTGAGGGTTCTTCCTGGAAGTCTAAGAATTGATATGTTTTTAAATGATCAAGAATATTCTAATATACATTAATAAGTAAAGTAGTGGCAATATTGTCAAATGATCATGCATATGTGGAAATCATGTTAGTCAGCGCAGACTTCCAAATGCAGTTATTACATTAAGAAGTATTTGCTGCCATGTGCATTTGTAGTGAATAGCAAGGTGGATATTACTCTAAATAGCTCATTTACGAAAACTTAAACAACTATCCCAGATAAAAAGTATAGGAAGCAAAAATGCACAGGAATGTCATAAAAGGTTATTGAAGGATTTGGCAATGATGTCTTATCAACAGTGGTAAATGAGATTTAGATTAAGATCTCCTTCTAACTGTTTGTTGATGGATTTGCCAGATAATTATCCAAAAATTGAGTTTGGTCATCAATTATGCGGTGTAATCTATATTTCAAAAATGCTCTCTGCACAGTATATATGTAATTAGTGTGATCAACAAAAACCACTTCACTGATGACTCTCTCAAAGATCTAGCAAAAAGGCACAGTAACCCATTGATGAATACACTGAAGGGAATTTTGCATGCAAGTTCAATAAAATGTTGTTATTATTTATGTAGCTACTACTTTACTTGCATCCTCTTAGCCATACAGATTCACCTAGATTGAAATTTGAAATCCATTATTCAACTGAAGATACATATTTCATGGAAAAATTCCACTGTATTTTTAAATAGTTTTACCGACTGTGTTAATTCTACTAGATAAGCTTTAAAAATTAGGGTTTACCTTAGTTCTTCAGACAAAATCAACTTTTTCAGTTTTGCCCCTTGTGACTTTCTTCGGGACGGCGTATTTTCTGAACAAAATGCTTGCAGCAACCATGCTAACTGAAGGGAGAATTCAACACTGTTTCGACACCTATGAATGTAAAAACATAAGACTATAATAACTATGTAATGGTGATATGCTATATAAAAAGTAGCATATTCACAAAGTGTTTTGGAGGAAGAGAGCATAATAGGAGCAGTTTCTTACAACAATAAGTTTAATTTGGTCAAAAGTGAATTTGGCAGATACATTAATGTTAAATTAGCAGTAAACTAGACAGAGACTTGGCTGTATCACAAGCAAGAAATCACTTTAGAAATGTCAAACTTATGTAAAAATGCATCTTGTTATACCAAAAATTTTAATTGAAAAATAAACAAATTCTACTGTTAACAAGTTTTAGGATACATATAATTTTAATCATAGTGTGCCTTGCTCTTCCCACATTATAAAATTCTATTCCCAAACAGCCTGTTTACGGTAAATTTTATTTGAAGTGAAGTTAATAACTAAATTTGCTAAAAATACCATGAATTTAAATAAATAAATAAATAAAACCTTATGAATTATTTTGCTAAGCTCTAACTTAATTAAAATACCCATTCTAACTTAATTTACAAAGTTTAAAATTAGAATCTGGATTTTATAGACCAAACTGTATTAAAAATACCATATCTATTTTGCTCAGACAAATTTTAAAAACAAAAATATATTTAAAAAACTTATAAATTTATTTATCTTTAAGAAAAAATATAAAAATCTCAGGTGAATCACAACAGCATCAAGAATAAACATAAAATAATAACTAGCAAGAATAAAAATTCTGAAGTAATTCTATTTACGCCAAAGACATTTTGATTTCTATTTTAATTCACATTAAAAATATTTTGTAACATCTTATACAGCTCTTAAGATTAAGACACAATAACACGCCGAATAAATACTGATTCAGAAGTCAAACAACAAAAATCAGCGTTAATTCACAAAATTTTCACAGGACTAGTTTCGATGGTTTTACGAACCATCATCTTCAGCTGCAAAACCGCAAATGAAAAAGATAGGAAATGATGTTTAGATAAGATAAGAAAGCCTGGACAAGAATAAGCAAGTGGCGCCATCTGTTGGCGAAACCAGAACTAAAACATAATTTCTCTAAAAGCCGAAGGCAAATTTGGATTGGAATTAGGATCGTTAACTAGAACAGAAAGATTTTTATGAATGTGAAATGCCTCTAGAAAATCCAGTTCTCCAATGGAAGATGTTTTTTGAATAATTTTGGCAGCAGAAAAATTGAAAGTGTGATTTTCGGACCAACAATGCTGAGCAACAGAAGACTTCTGTGTTTCCCTTCTTCCAACATATGCCCCATGCTCTTTGACGCGAAACTCCAAGGCTCTCCCAGTTTGGCCAATGTAAACCAAACCGCAATGGCAAGGAATCCTATAAACACCCCAGGAATTCATATCCGGAACGGGGTCCTTGAGCATAGAAGTCGGAATCCTATTGATGGGAGAGCAAACAACCCGAAAGCCAAATTTCTGCAAAACATGTGCAACCCCACAGCTAATTGATGGAAAGAAGGGAATGACAACAGAATTTTTATAATCTCCTAAAATAAGAGTGGGGCTTTTAGTGTGTTGAGATGAGAATTTTTTAACTGCTTGATTAATAATGTTGGGTGAAAAGCCCCTGTCAATAGCTATTGCTTTTAAATAATTTAGTTCTTCATCAAGGGCTAGTTTGGAGGAGCAAACTTGAAGAGCACGGAAAACATAGGAATAAAATGAAGCTAACTTTTGTTTAGTCGGATGACATGATTTAAAGTGTGGTGGAAGGCAAACCGATGAAGGTTTACGGTAAACTGTAGTACTGAAGTTGGATGTGTTACGTGTGACCAGAATGTCGAGAAACGGAAGAGAATTGCAAGTCTCAAGTTCAAAAGTGAACTGAATAGCAGGATCACACACATTTTGTTTTCCAAAATAAATATTACAAGCAAACTGAGGGATTAGCCATGGGTAGCCCCCTCAGTCCCATCCTGGCTGATATCTACATGCATTATTATGAATCAAAATTGTTTGAAACTTTAAACTTCCCGGCATGGTTCCGCTACGTAGACGATACTTTTACCCTGTTTGAAGGTAATAAAGATGATTTAAATAGAGTTCTTTCAACAATGAATTCTATTGATCCTGCTATTCAGTTCACTTTTGAACTTGAGACTTGCAATTCTCTTCCGTTTCTCGACATTCTGGTCACACGTAACACATCCAACTTCAGTACTACAGTTTACCGTAAACCTTCATCGGTTTGCCTTCCACCACACTTTAAATCATGTCATCCGACTAAACAAAAGTTAGCTTCATTTTATTCCTATGTTTTCCGTGCTCTTCAAGTTTGCTCCTCCAAACTAGCCCTTGATGAAGAACTAAATTATTTAAAAGCAATAGCTATTAACAGGGGCTTTTCACCCAACATTATTAATCAAGCAGTTAAAAAATTCTCATCTCAACACACTAAAAGCCCCACTCTTATTTTAGGAGATTATAAAAATTCTGTTGTCATTCCCTTCTTTCCATCAATTAGCTGTGGGGTTGCACATGTTTTGCAGAAATTTGGCTTTCGGGTTGTTTGCTCTCCCATCAATAGGATTCCGACTTCTATGCTCAAGGACCCCGTTCCGGATATGAATTCCTGGGGTGTTTATAGGATTCCTTGCCATTGCAGTTTGGTTTACATTGGCCAAACTGGGAGAGCCTTGGAGTTTCGCGTCAAAGAGCATGGGGCATATGTTGGAAGAAGGGAAACACAGAAGTCTTCTGTTGCTCAGCATTGTTGGTCCGAAAATCACACTTTCAATTTTTCTGCTGCCAAAATTATTCAAAAAACATCTTCCATTGGAGAACTGGATTTTCTAGAGGCATTTCACATTCATAAAAATCTTTCTGTTCTAGTTAACGATCCTAATTCCAATCCAAATTTGCCTTCGGCTTTTAGAGAAATTATGTTTTAGTTCTGGTTTCGCCAACAGATGGCGCCACTTGCTTATTCTTGTCCAGGCTTTCTTATCTTATCTAAACATCATTTCCTATCTTTTTCATTTGCGGTTTTGCAGCTGAAGATGATGGTTCGGTAAAACCATCGAAACTAGTCCTGTGAAAATTTTGTGAATTAACGCTGATTTTTGTTGTTTGACTTCTGAATCAGCTCTTAAGATATTAACTGACATCAAGTTTAATGGCACATAACCTAAAAAGATTTTGTATGCTAGACAAAACAACTCACAGAGAAGGAAAAAATGTCTCTTTACCTGTACACAAGATATGGATGAATAGCTTCTGCAACATCAGAATGGTGGACGTACAAGCTGACAAGTTGAGGAAGATAAAAATCAACACTTTGATTATCAAATGTGAACATCCGATTACCTAAAAAGAAATAAAATTATTTTACAATTATTACTTTATACCATTTGCAGGATGCACATAGGCATATTAAAGGTTTAGTATGGTTTGTTTAAAAAATTGCATGACTAACAACCCATTGAACAACTGGTTATAGTTAGAAATAAATTAATAATATAAATAAACATTCATAGTAGTTTTAAGAAATTAATTAAATGAAGCTGGCTTTCACACTACCACAGATTTTTGTCATGATGCACTTTTTTTAATAACAATAAATAAAATTTTAATATTCAATCAGATTCTCTACAAAGAACGTTCTATTTAGTAAGCTTATTATACTACACAGAGAAGTGCATGATCTGCAGTATGTGAAGAGACCTGGAAGAAAGTCAAAAATCACCTACTAAACTACATTCTTTTCATAAAAGAGGAAGCCCCCCCTTTAGGTGCTGCATAAAAAGTTCATTTTATTACATAAAAAAGATTATGCTTTAGAATTTCTTCAAATGCAAATTTGAACCCAAAATGATTTTCTAATATAAAAGGCATCTTTTAGAAATTACATTTGAAAATTAACTATGCATCAAGCTGTGTTTTAGTACTTTTGCATATGATCCCTAATAATGATGTCTCAAATAATTTAATGGTATGATAATGAAGTGGACATTTCCTTTAACTAGCTCAGCTAGGGAAGGTATTTCTTTTCATCTGCATACTTTTCCATATGAAGTCTAAAAAAAATTTTTAGTTTCATGTATTTTTACTAAACCATGCCAAAAGAGCAAAATTATCAATTCACCTTATCTCATTTGTTAAAATGAGACCATAGGTCTATAACCAGGCATTCGATCACCTTGAAAACACTGTGTATCATTTACAACAGTGCTGCTGGAAGGTGATTCCTTAAAAAAGATGTAACTAAATGTAAAGAAAAACCTATACTAGACTGACATACTATAGGAAAGGGCAGTAATACTAGAAAAAGAAAAATCGATGTTTACTTAAATTTCTAATAGCCTAAAATAAATTTTATCCAATATCTCACTAACAGCTAAAATCAAAAAAGGTCTATGAGTTTTTTTTTAATATACAAAATAGAACAACCATTTTAATTTTTAATTATTTATTGATAAACAGTCATTGCTCTGAATGCACAGATTCTGAATCAAAATAGTTTACTTTATAAGAAAATCTTGTTGCGTTCCATATATCATGTAAAATACGAATAAGGCAAATGAACTGCTTCTTTTAAAATATTTCCACAATAAACATGATTAGTGAAGTACTGTTAAAATGTTATGGAATTTATTAAAATCTCTCAAAATCATCACCTTTCTACCCTGCACACAAGCCACAAGAAGGAAAAATTAGTCAACCAATGAAAACTACCACAAATATATTATTATTATGAGAGAAACTCTTATCTGCCCTCCCTCAAAAATTATTACATGCCTTTAAATGCAATTAAATTGCGAAGCGTAAAATTATGAAGTATATTAGAATGAGATTATTCGTATCTCAATTTCAAGGTCAAAAACGCAGAATGGAATGATTCTTATTTTTTCGCGAGGGAGGGGAAGTGGCTTCTATTATTTGTTAATGGTAATTGGCTCTCACCTAATGCTATTCTATTCAAATATCTCAACCTCAAGGACAAACCGCAGATTAGAACGATTCCTGTTTTTTCGAGCGAGGGGTGGGAGAAGTGGGTAACATATCTTATTGTAAATGGGTCTCATCTAATGCTATTCAGTGAATTCAGATAGAGAAGTGGATACACTAAGGCAAGGCTCTAGGCATCTAAGCTAAAGTGACCACACGTCCCGATTTTGGCGGGACAGTTCCACTTTTTAGAGGACAGTCCCGCGGATTTTTAAAAATGTCCCGCTTTTTAGAAAACAACTGAATCTCTTATTTTAAATTTACTGTAAAAATATATTACCTATTATTTATTAATTATTATAGTGAATATAACAAAATAAAAAAACACATAAAATGCATGCAGTTAACTAAATTAGGCGATGTAACGAGTTAGATTTACTCAATGGTGTTTGATCATTGTCGTTATGTATTGCTAATGGAGGAACAGCTAGCATTAGCTGAAGGGCTATTTGCTTTCCACACCATAAACCACAATTAGTTTCAGATCAATTGATTGTACGTCGCAAATGATCAAAACATTGTACGACAAACAATTTGCACGTGCAAGGACAAAAACCGAAGCAATTATTTGTAATGTTTTTTCACCATAGTCGTTTTCACGATTGCAGAAAAAAATTAGTTTAAATGCATATTTATATCCATATACTATGATGCTTCCAACCACAAAGATTTAAAATTATTTCCCACAATTGTTAGACTTTTAGATCCAGAAACAGGAATTAAAATCTGAATATTAGATTTTGTTTCATTGCCGTGTGAAACTTAACAAATAATGTTTGATTCAATAAGTACTATTTTAAAAAAGAATAATTTAAACAATAAAAATTATTGCTCATTGTGAGGATAACACTGACGAAAATTTTGGTGGAAAAGTTAGAAGAGGCATCAATAACGTTTTTACGAAACTTAACGAACGTTTGAACAAAAAAATTATTCGAGTAGGTTGTGCAGCGCACATTCTGCACAATACTATTCAAACAGCATCTGACTTACTTCCAGTGGATGTTGAAAATATTATTGCAAAAATTTATTCGTATTTTTATATATACTGTACGTGTTGAAAGTTTGAAGGATTTTTACGAAAGCGCAGAAATCGAATATAAAATGATTATTGGTTACAGCAAAACACGATGGCTAGCTCTTTTACCAGCTGTAGAAAATATTTTTAAAATATACGAACTATTAAATTAAAATAATACTTTTTATCACAAGGTAAATGTCTAAGAATATTGCAGCTTTTTTTAAAAAAATGACAAATCACAAATTTGGTGTCAGTTCATCCAAATTAATCTATCAATGTGTCTCCTCTAATGGTACTTCTTTAAGAATATATGTAAAATAAATACCATTTCAACATTTTCAATCAATTAACTTAAAACGTTAATTTAATATTTAAATTACATTCAGAGCTTACTATGAAAATTGTACTAATAAGATCATGTTACATGACTAGCCAGTTCCACAAATATTGCAGTGCTTATCCGCGATCTTCGAAAACCACACAAATGACAGTTTACCATACTATTAAATAATTTATTTAAGACAAGCCATACTTCAAATGCTAATTTATTATTTAGAACAGATTTAGAGATTATTAAAAATTATATAAATAAGATCATGTAAATTTAAACAAATTTAAATTTAATTTTTAACAAATACGTATAAAAGTAAAAAAGCAAATTTAAATCCTAAAAAAAGGAAAAAAGCCAAAATAATTTTTAAAAAAATGTGCAAACATATAAAAGATTTAATACTCGAACTAATCTACAATATCATTTAAATTCAGAAGCATAAGCAAATCAAGTGCAAAATCAATCCATGAAAATAAATTTACTAATTTAATAAATTAAAATTAAATTAAACATTTAAAAAAAAATGCATACGTGAATGACCGTTGAGTAGGCAGGAGACAGACTTATCAAGGGGAAGTTGCCTCCAAACCTAACTCTCCAATCATTCAATTCGTGTTTCGTCATTCATGCAGGCAAGGGTAAAAGTCAAAACCAAAAGTAATTCCAATAAAGTGGTTCCCTCAGAAATTAACATTTAAGAATTAAAGTTCAAAAAGGAAAATACTAATGAAGTCTTTTGAGAAACAAGTAAAGTCAAGAATTAAACTTTTTTTTTAAAATTAAAATTTAAAAAAAATTTATTTTTTATAAAAAAAAAATAAAAAAATAATCTAGAAACCAATGTATTTTAGAAACCCTTGTCTACAGAAACCTCCCCTACACGAATATGCATATCAATAAAAAGAAACTAAAAAAGAACTAGACATAATCCATATAAACCAATAAGAAACAAAAAGAAATAATTCACAATTTTTAAAAAACAAATATATATTTAAAAATATAATTTCATATTTAGAAAATACTTAGATACTACATAAAAAATTTTAAAAAATACTTAAAGCAAGTAAATAGTAAGTTTTAATTCTAACTTACCTACTATATGAGTGTTGGGGTCTGCAAAAGTGTTGTAAAAGAGAAGTAAGTGTGTTCTTCAAATTATGCATTTTTTTATATGCATTTAAAAAAAAAATGTTTAATTTAATTTTAATTTATTAAATTAGTAAATTTATTTTCATGGATTGATTTTGCACTTGATTTGCTTATGCTTCTGAATTTAAATGATATTGTAGATTAGTTCGAGTATTAAATCTTTTATATGTTTGCACATTTTTTAAAAAATTATTTTGGCTTTTTTCCTTTTTTTAGGATTTAAATTTGCTTTTTTACTTTTATACGTATTTGTTAAAAATTAAATTTAAATTTGTTTAAATTTAAATTTCATTCCTTGCAGCAATGACGCAAAGAATATTTAATTAAATTTGTATTTAAATTTAATTTTTTAAATTAAATTCAATTTATTCTTATGAAACAATAAGATCATGTAAGATGCCTAGCCGGTTCCAAAATATAGTAGTGATTCAATATCCGCTGATTAAATTATCCACTATTTTCGAAAACTACACAAGTAAAGGTTTACACCATACTTCTAAGCTTCTATCCCTCTTGAACATTTTATAGTGAAAAACTTAAATGCATAAATAAAATAAGCGACGTTTTCCGAAAGTGGAGTATTATACCAGTATTTATTCGTACAAAATACAATGATTAACAAAAGAAGTGATGATTTTATAAGAGAAATTTAATATTTTAATATGCATGTTCTGAAAACTTCGAAATTTTTTCAATGAACAGCAAGTAGACAATCTTTTTTTTACTAAGTGCCGGTGCTTTGAAACTTGAAAGAAGAACATAATGTATGTTTAACTACTGATACCTGTAAAGATCGAACACAAACCTTTAAATGTGATTATTAAGTCTGTTATTCGCTACGCTAAAGCAAACAATACAAAAACAAATATACATATATATATATCTTGATTTCTTTGCCGCTGCATCGCTCTACCTGTCCGACGCCGTGAATTACATTTTCCAAAAGTTTTATAAAACTACTCAATATTATTATTAAAAATTGCACAATTAACAACAACAAATATATATTCATATTTCTATCACGTAGGCGTTTATGTTATTAATCATAAATACCATTTTATAGCATAAATACTTACATAATTGAACATTTTAAAATAAAAAGAAATTACAAAGTCTTCAAAAGTTTTTTTCAAGTTGAGTAAAACTGCTCATCGCGTCTAAACTTTTTAGATCAAAAACTTTTCTTCGACGAATTTCCAAAATGCCATCACCTTTCGACGCGCTGGAAATTTATATCGTTATTAATTATTCTGATCATTTTAATCGCAAGGAATGGAAGTCCAAAGTTCTTCCAAAAGCTCCTAAACAAAATTTGAGTCGTAAAAAGAACTGAGAAGGTACAGACCTCAAACTGCTGGTAAACAGTAATACAATCTTAAACAATAATTTCGGGAATTATCGTGTTTACTCGCATAATAGTCGCCCTTTTTTTTTTTCACAGTTTTTCATTGTGAAAGTCTTAAGTGCGACTATCATAAGGAGAAATCTAATACAGAATAATTGTACATTTTTGACGATTTTTTTATGCTTCGAAACAGGAGCGCAACTATTACGGGAGTAAACACGGTAAACGAATCAGTAACAACTTGCCGAATGAAAGAATGTCTTGGAGATACCAATTACTGCTTCCGAAGAAGTCCTAATATTTAAGTATGAAAAGAAGTTGGTAGCATATAAGCGAAAAGGATCTCTATCACATGTTCAACTTCTAAAAATCATATTTATGGTAGATTCGGTAGTAGTGAATCCCTTAACTCTACAGCATACCAACAATTTATGCGTGCGGCCTGCACTCTCAGAACTTAAGAGGAGTACAGAGGGTCTGGTGTGGCCTCATTCTAAATTCCAGTCCGCTTACGTATCGAAATAAATGAAAGGAAATACACTAGTAGTGGAATCCAAAATGGGTAAGCCATCTTACGAAAGTAGTACAATATACGAATATCTGTAACGCTCACAACGCGATGCCAGAAATGCATAAAAAAAGAGCGAAAAAAGTCCCCCGTCTCAACAAAAAATAATAAAAAGAAAAAGAACGGTGAGTCACCGCATCTTTTTCCAAGACCTTGTCTGGAGAAGCCAGATCAAAGAATGCGCGGACAATGGGCTGTGAGGTTGAAGAAAAGTAGTGGACCTTCTTTTCAAGTTTCGCGCAATCCCCGACGGCACAACTGAAGAATCAGGTCATTGTCAACACTGGGGATTAAGAATGAGTCAAATGGATTCATGTGGGAACAGACTTCGTGCTTTTAGTAATGAGCTAGCTATAAGGTCAAGTTTCTCACCGCATATTTGGCATTGCAACATAAATGGACCATTGATGAAAACAAAGGAGTGTTAAAATTATCTTTTCGAAATTTGTTAAAAATATGAACAGTTAGTTATTAAATTGCTGTTAAATAGGAGATACAAAAAAAAATTAAGATTCTTTCAGCTATAACCGTATTATTGTCTACCGATTTGCACTGTCACAATATTGATCACAGCTTAAAATTCCGATCAATATTGTCACAGCTTAAGATTCGGCTTTATCTTTGTTTTTCACAAACAGAAGATCATATAATACTATTTCAGTTTTACAGAGAAAGATGAAGTTAACTACTTATCGCTGCCAATTTTCCTTGTTTCATCTGTGACGATGGCTTTTGAATTCTTATACTGTTAACGATTGATATACATAACAAGCGTTCACCGCACATTCAGCTATTGCGAATCATCGTAACGCAGGTGGCATTTCAAGGTAAGTAAGTCATCTGGGTGAACCTGGATATGTAATATAATAATTTCCTAACAGCATTTTTAAAATGGGGTTCCAATGACATTTCAACTAGAAAGACACCAATGTCAGAAATCACTATTCAGAATAAAGGACTTATACTGCTTACCAGTGAAATAGTGTTTAACAAAAAATTTAAGTTCTATGATAAATATTATATATAATAAAGCTTTATATTACAATAAAGTCAGACCGTAAAACTACAGAACTAACTATTCTACAGACAAGCATTGTGGACTCTAAATAGAAGTAAATAATTTCGTGAAACAATGACAACTCGTAATGGGCTCAAATTCTAACGGCAGAACCGGGACCAACGACACAATTTTTTTAGACAGCCATCTATGAAAGCATTTTTTCTATATTCCTCAACAACAACAACAACAAAAAAGGGGGGTTAAATCAGAGCTAATAATGCCTTTATATGTGGTTGTTTTGCATTCTGGTAGGAATAAAATTTTAACAACCTTTTAGTGGAAACAAGAAGGTGTTTTAATATAGCATGATAAGTATAAGAATAATATATTTAATATATGGATAAATATGTTTGTTTAACAAAGCACAATGCTACATTCCTAAACACAGGGGGAGGGGGGAAAGGGGTCGCAATATTGCAAAATTTTCATTAAGCTTACTGAAAATCATTGTACTGTATGCAAATCTAAGTAATAACCGCGATTATTTGCACATTTCTGCTATCAAGGTATCTAAACTATAAAAACTCCAGTTTTATCGGAAGACTGATATTTCCTCTTTCCAATACTGGGGGGGGGGAATACAAAAGCTTCAGAGCGCACAGTTCAAATTCCGTAACTCTAATTAATCCCAAGGACGGCAAATCTGAAATGCATCTTAACAATACGAGCCTATTCCAGCTCTTGCAAAGATTTTGAAGCGCACTGATTCAGCTAAACGCAGCATCTGGCTATATAACCAAGCAGCTAATTTTTTAAAGCTCCCCCCCCCAAGCCGGGATACGAAGATCAGATTCCCAACTAAAAAAAAGGGGAAGGATTCTCTTCCAAATTGAAATAGCTCGATATGACCTAACCTCCGAAAGAATTGCTGTAGGAATTCGAAGTTTATGAAAATCAATCAACAGAAATTAAGGAAATTTATTTGCTGAAAATTGCCTCTGTTGACTCAGCAAAATCATAAAAGTGGTATTGATGCAACTGTGAAAAATAAACAAGACTGTATAACAATTATTCCAAAAATATTGCTGAAACTTTGCAAAATAAAAAATTTAATGGCATGGAAAGACCCAGCAACTTTTTCCGACATTCCCTTATATAATACATACGAAAATGAACACCATTTACGTCGCCATTTCTGCTATACAAACGGTTCATATTTTAGCAAGTATAATTCACGAATCATCTGTGGAGGATAATGCAATGAATAAACTTCTAAGTCTCATTATTATATTTGAAGGTATCTTTGACTCTAGCGATTCTTAACAGCGCATAATATTTTCTATTTCGCTGCATCATCC
Source organism: Stegodyphus dumicola (assembly GCF_044657685.1). Taxonomy (NCBI): domain Eukaryota; kingdom Metazoa; phylum Arthropoda; class Arachnida; order Araneae; family Eresidae; genus Stegodyphus; species Stegodyphus dumicola. The sequence continues at coordinate 78,783,589 of NC_140768.1, read as the reverse complement.
TACTAATAAAAGTTTCGTTATTTTAAAGTGGACCAGCGTGCAGTCATCAACAAATCCCTTTTTTCTTATTACGTTAAATACCAGGAGATTGACCCATGTATCAGAAAATACCTCAAAATTGTAAATTATGCATTTTACCTACATTTAACTATGCTATTTCTTTTCTTTTTGTTGCCAATTTTATTTTTACTCATTATTTGATATATTACTAATCAAACAGCTGCAAACATGAAATGTTTCATTAAATTACTTTTATTATAAGCTAATCAAAATTATAAATGTTAAGTTAGTTAAAATCTTTGGCCAAGATATTCACCAGAAACAGAAGGGTTCAATTTTTGCCGAATTCTTTACTAACTTCAGCAGTTAATTATTTGAAGAACAGCTGCGGTGATTTTAACTTAATTATGTCATTATTTTGAACGTAATGCAAAACACAGGATATGCAATGACTACACTCTTTTCATAAACTAGCATGAGAACATTTATTTCTATTAGGACAAATTAGCATATTCAAGTAAGGCACTTTCTAAAATCTTTGGAACACTGAATATTTAATGGTTCACCATCCTTGCATTAACTGTAACTCATAAACTTACGAAAAAATAAAAAAATCTGAAAATTCAGTAAATATTTGTTTTGTTAATATGCTGCTTCGAATTTATTGACATTCGACTGTTTGCTTGATGTACATGAGTACTAAGTATCTCCAAGAAGATGGAGATGCTTTCGTGGAGAATATTCTATAGGAAACTGCTTTGTATTTATGTTACATATAGCGGAAATCATAAAAATACCTAAGCAGCTATTCCCTTTACCGGGGTCTAAACCACCTCGAACTATTATAGTACGATACTTTACAGCAGGTTTTCCCTCCCCAGGCTGATTGCCAATGAATCACATAACAACTTTGGAATTTTCAACTTTCACTGCAATTGCAATTTTCACTTCTTGAATACTATGGACTGCTTTCCTAGCGTGCCTTCGTGGTGTAGTGGTTCTGCATGCTGGGCCGGTATTCCAGAGGTCCGTGGTTCGATTCCCGGCGAAGAAGATTGCTCGTTTTTCATCTTGCCTGCTTGCAAAAAATATTTAATGTCTGTACAACTTAATTGCTATCAACTTCCTCACAAGATATGCCTCACCACATCTGCTAAATTCTACTACTGCCAGATAAATGCTATCAACTTCCAAAACTACTTCCTATGCCATTCTCACGCTATGATTAACATTCGAAAAATAGATTATGCTGGTATATTGGGAAAGTGATCTGACACAGGAGCCCGAATACATGAACATAGTTCAAGAAGACAGTAACAACTACAGCAGATGGTCGAATATATTAACTGTTTTTTTCCCCCCATTTCCTTTTCATTTAGCGTTTCGCTTCGTGAAAAGCGCTAGAATACAGACTAAATTTAAACTATAATCTCAAGTGAAGAGAACAAAAGTGCTTTGTCATGAAGATGAAAAGCGATACGATCGTAGTTCAGGGAGGAAGCCTTTTACTTCAGAAGTGCCTATTCTAAAGTAACAATCTGTATTCAATAATTTTATACACTTGCCATTCTAAAAAATTTGAACCCAGGCGGAATTAACAATCCGTGGCCATTGATGGGTAGCCACAGTAGCTGACTGGGTGCTTATGGCGACAACAGCAGAAGTCCATGTAATATTATGTACCAAGAAAAGGTATCTGCAAAAGGAAGTGGTCAATTAGTCTCCAACATGGAAGATTCAGTTTGTAACGGCTTATGACCTGGGTGGAGATCGAAGCCAGAATCTCCTCCCTGCGGATATATGTTTTTAACGACATGATCATTTTTATATAGTAATTAACTCCAAAAAGTTTCCTTTAATTACGAGATCAGCGGTATTTGATAGTGACTGACTAATAAGCCTGTGATGTGAAAAGGGACGCCCAGAGTTTTTCTACTTCGGCCTAAAGACAAATTTCCAAAAAGACATCGACCTTTAAATGCCACATTTTCAAATAGTCATCTTGTTCAAATTAAATTTGTGAATACAAAATATCCAGTTCATACATTTTAAAGAAATAACGCTCTGCCCGTTTCGTTTACAATATCCGTCTCATTTATACTTTGCATCATTTGCAAATGTAGATTACATGCTACAGAAATACAAGCAATATTATGAACAACTGCTTATTTCTGCAAAACAGCAGAAAGAACACAATATATTCATTGTAACTGCCAGCATTTAACTGAATGCACAAAAAAGACATAATCCGCTTTATTTTGTTCACAGTAATTTCAGACTTATGGAACAGAAGCATACTGAAAATGAGTCACAACAATCATCAACATTCGCGGAACGCGGACATCGACCCGAAAACGTGATCTGCCGGACGCACGCAATGGCTTTCAAAGTGCGATAAATTCTACTTAATCGAGTCTGGTAAACCAGACGATAAAAGTTCAAAAAAGTCATGAAAAGCAAAAGCGGGTGTGTGAGTTTTAAATTTGGCGACAAATTTACTTAGTCGACAAATCTACCATAGCATTAATGAAACATACTGGAAGAGAAAGATGGGACTTAAAAAAGAAAATTTGAAATTTAGCAATGTGAAGCGTTCTAAATTGAAAACTGGATCACTGGAAAGTACAGAACTGCAAAGACATTCAGAATACATAATGTTCGTCGCACTTTAAACTAGCGCATCGTCTAAGTGATTTAGTAAGTCGCACGTTAACCGAATGATAGACTATTCTTTTAATCAATTTGAATTCCAAAAGTGTGACCGAATAGGCACAGACGATTAACACTGGTTATCTATCCAGGGTTTGGTTCTAGTAAAGAGCTGCTTGGAATGGAAGAAAAAATCTTAAGAAATCTTTACAAAGGGTACCACACTTTTGAAGATCAGTTTTTTAACTTGCAAACAACATTAATAAAAGTGTCAAGATCCTTAGGAACTGTTTTTCATGTAGGGCTGGCACCTTTACAACAGAAAAATGTTTTGGCGTTTCTGAGCAGGAAAACCGGCTTACCTACATAAGGATACATGTACCCTTAATGAAGATGTCCTGTTTTCCGCAAATGTATACAAGACAATTTTCCATAGGAAATTCTACATGAAAGCAAATGATAAGCAAATAGACTTCACGTGCTTTGCCAAAGCAACCAACTACTCAGCACATGCAGAACACACGCCTTTAGATAAAGCAGGTATAATTTTTATTCGGAAGAAATAAATTATTTATTAAAATATGGCTTTGATTTTCTTCCACAATTAAGAAGACGCTAGTCGAGTTAAATTTCTTTCAATCACATCACATTATAAATGCAAACATAGCACAAACAAAGAAAACAAACATGACAATATAAATGCTACTTTCGAGCGCAATAAAAATAAACAGATGTAACTGTACAACAAAAAAGGCTTAGCCACACAAAATCAAAGAGGATATGGACCTATTCCGGAATTTAAAAAAAAGAAAAAAAAAAAAAAAGAAAGAGGATGCAATTTCTGTTTTTGGAAGAAAAAAAAAAAAAAAAAAAAGTTGAAATGTTTCTGATATCGAAGAATTAATTACTGTTTCAATAAATTAAAATTACAGAAACTAAAATCTTAATTTCACATTTATATATGTTTTCAAAAATATCATTATTTTCGCATCAATATCCAAACTAACTATTGAGCAAATTTACAGAAAGGTAGATATAAGCCATATGAATTTTGCAGTTATTTGCTTAAATTCTCTGGAAATAAGCATAGATGGAACAGATGGTGATATTGTTGTTGGACACAAACCTTCGACATCTATGGTAAACTTATGATTTTTGTTATCGGATCTCGATTTTCACTGTGAATATCAGAAATCAGATTCGGTCGCTTATTCCTCTTCCATAATAACGCATTGTCTAGAAAACTTTAGAATTGACGAATTTTAAATGTCCTTACTCGAAATAATAGTCGCAAAGATCTATACTTAAACTGCATTCGAACCGCGACACTTCAGTATTAATGCAGACTCTGCTTATCACTGCACCGACTGGGTGGCAGTTATACGTATTTAATTTGAAGAATACATGATTTACATCAGCAAGGGGCTAATGACAATGTTTTCCATTTCCGTTATCCAAGAAAAAATACTGGATTTTCAAAAGTTGAACATGAATTCATAATCACAAAAATGTACGAATTGTATCTTTTCAGCTCTTTTTTCAATAAATGAAATCCTAAGTCTGCTCAAATGATTAATTAATATGTGAATAAGGTTTCATTACTGCCTAGGCGCACAAAATCGATTTAGGGCCTTGAATTACGAAGGTCCCGAAAGATTTTCTTAAATTTTTCATAATGCAGTCCTTATTTTATCAAAATTCGCGTTGTGTCGTTGGTTTCATCGGGCCTTGAATGAGACAAGCTTACCTAAGCGCGGGGGGGGGGGAGGTTCAAAATTAGTCGACTAGATAAATCGTCAGTTTGCATAATGTATACAAGGCTCAAACATGACTAAGAACTCTTAAGTGAATACAATGAGGATTGATTTCTCATAATTACTGCTGTCAAGCTTCATTTTGAAAATCCTAAGTTCTCTATTATAAACTGAGATGATGTTGGTTAGTTAAAGTTAACCAGCCTTCAGAATTCTGCCACTTATCTGATATTAAACAAAATGTCAGCAAAATCTAAATACACTAGTGGGCAAAAGCAGATTTTCTGATTTTGGTCATAATTAGGCAAAAAAATCACATGAAATTATACTACAGAGACATGAATAGGATGAATACAGTAAGGAGTGAACAGAAAATGGCTTTATTGACAGAATGGCGTTGGTGTGAAAAACTGCGATGGGTGCGTTGCACTCTCTGTCGATATCAATACTGGAGTAAGAGTTTCCATTCTTCAAGGAGCATCTGTTTCATTTGTCTGATATTCTCCGGAGAATTAGATCGTGCCATCAGTCGTCTCCCTAAAATATCCCACACATGTTCAATGAAATTAAATCAGGGCAGCATGCTGGCCAATCCATTCCGTGATTATCTTCCCCTTCCAGGAACTTCTCAACAGCATCAGTCTGTGTGGTAGTGCATCGTCATCCATAAAAAACAAAGTTGGGGCAATGGCACACCGGAACAGACCTACGTGGAGGAGGATAACTTCATCCCAGTATCGATTTCTGATAAGTGAGCCTCAATCTATAAAAGGGGAAAGCCCCGTCCGTTCATCATAATGCCTTCTCATACAAGCCCGGTCCTCCCAACGGTCTTTTTCACTGATGTTATTGGGATGAAAGTGTATCCGTATCCCTCCATATGAAATGGCGCCGAGAATCGCTTATCAGACTGAAACGATTCTCACTGGTAAAGAGGACGTGACTCCATTGATGAGATGTTCAGTCTTTGTGTTCTCTATACCACTGTAAACGGTGCAGCCGATGGCATGCAGCATTCAGGACGGCGGGCAAATAGGACACCTTTATAAAGTTGTCTAGCCACAGTAATCCGGGATATCTGTCGTCCGGTTGCCGCGCGCAATTGCTGTCAATGTTGCCCGCTGGTTTCGATCTATTTTCGACTGCAGGGCTATATATCGGTGCTCAGTCACTGTATTTTTCATCGGCCGACCACCTTTAACCTTTCTTACAGCTGTACGTGTCGTATGGAAGGCTTTCCAAACTCGTGAAACAACGCTTTTATTTACAAACTCTTAAGCCAAAGATGTGAAACTACGCCTCTGTTCAAGCAAGTTACCACGTGTAAAGACGTCCTGATGTTTTTATTGCAGCCATACTGCACATGCACTCTCACTTTGACATGCAGAAGGATGCCTGGAAACGTGCCTCACTTACTTCTTTTTGAGTTGCCTTGAACTTCGCGCACTGACTCCTAGCGTTTTGCGAACTCTGACATACCTTCTGACGTCATGGTGCTGATGTTCTGCATTTCTACCGAGTTGGCTTTTCATTGTACAGATCCCCAAAAGACTTTTTGAACAATTTCATATTTGTATGTTAAAAAATGAATTGACTCCTCGCGTTTTGGGAGCCCTGACGTACTCTCTAACGTCATGGGGCTGATATTTGCATATGCATCACCTTTCTACAGAGTTGGCTTTTCAGGGTACTGATCGCAGAAAACTATTTTCTACAATTTACAGTAGTATGTTGAAAAATGAATTTTCTGCTTAAGTCTTGCACATTAGTGTATATTATCTTAATTCTTGGTAACCAACAGATCTATTTACATGTTGAGTATGGAACAAGCATCTACAAAATTAATAATAAAGTAATTAAATACACATATATTACTCCATATTTTTGTTAAATTTCATAGATATAAATCAATATCTATGTGAACAAACAAGCACATGACATTTATAAATAACCAAATCCAGATTTTTTTTTTTTTTTTTTTTTGGAAAGGTTGGTTTATTCTATTATAGCGAAGCATGCTAGAGCTGTCTGCCTAAGGAAAGGTATACCTTCGTACAGGACTGTTCGTTGAATTCACGTACACATTGGGAAAACCATGAAAATGTCCATGAAGCCAGCCTGTTCGCCGGAAATGAACCCAGATCGAACTATCAGTGTTCAGCGGTTTAACCGCTCAATCGCTGAGAGCAGACTTTCTTGGAAAAACAATTGATGCTCTCGATATTTTAATCCGCATTAATAAAGGAAAATTCAAATTAACACATGCTTATGTGATGAACATAGTAATAAAATTAAATCTTGATGTCGCTACAGTAAAAAGACACCGCAACAAAAAGTATTCTGTGCCCTCATAACTCAGAAATAACAAAATAAATAAATAATAACATAATAAGGTTAAACTTTTTTAAAAAAAATATAAATCATATGAATAAATATGCTATAATAATATGCATACGAATAATACGCAGTATGAATAAAATAACAGATTTATTTAGCTATTATCAATTTTATTAGAGTTTTCGCACTGAAAATTCTCGCAATGGCTTATTACACTCATATCAAATAGCATTAAATAACATAACATAAGGATTTCTAACAAACTTTATAGAAAATTAATCTAAATGTTCTTCATCTGCTTTAAGTTTCGAATGAGTTTCAACTTAATTTATTATTCCTTCTACCCTCCAAACAGTTCACTATGAACAAAGAACAGTTGAAATTATCTCACAAAAACAAAGATTTAATGCACGGATAAATTCAAACAACTCTCTTTAAGCAAGTTATATAAACAACACGTTACGCTGAAATAGACCACTCGGATCCTTTCAGAACGCTAAGACACATTAAGCAGCAATTAAGAAGTTAAGCTGGGAAAAAGAATTATCTGGTCCACTTCTGAAAGGTGCTATTAAAGTGCCATTACGGCTGAGGGCAGTTTAAAAAGCGACGTAATTACTGCTTTTAAATCCGCAGTGTTTGTTCATTAGCACTGAGACACGGTAGAATACATTTTCTTGAACCTCCAATGCTATCAAACAACACTAAAATCATTATTTCAAATTTGCAGTATACAAAGGAATACAATAATTTCACCATTTTTTTATTCATAAAAGCTAAAATTCCTTTTACTCGAAGAATAAATTAGTAGAATAAAAATTTACCGATATCGACTACGGTTATGGTATGTATTAACTGCTGTGGCAATACCCCGGCGTGGGAAGGGGCTGTTACAAGAAAAACTTTAAAAAAAAAACAACTTGATTCAAGAATAGAAATCTGACGCAAATTCTGATCCCATATTACATCGCTATCAGCAAAACTGAAAAGCAAGTATTATATATATATATATATATATAAGTTGAAAAAATATGTATATAATTTAGTAAACAACATATACAAAGCATAAAAGCAAATTTAATAATTAATATTTAAAGTAGAAATAAATTAAAATCTAGGAACGAAACATTTTAATTTTAAAACTCCCAGACAAAAATTTGTATCTTGCAAAAAAACAAAGTTAAACCTAGTCTGGTGTATAACGGGATCGGTCATTCCCCTTATGGACTTGGAACTCAAAACAATTAATTATCATTATTCTATTTTTGAATTTATACACCCGGCTAATTTTTACTCAGTTTTTTTGCAAGATATCGACTTTTGTCTGGCAGTTTAAAATTAAAATCTTTCGTTCCCAGAATCAGAATTATAATTTATTTTATACTTCTAAGTACAAATTATACACACAGCATATCCTCCAAAGTCCTTACCAGCTTTTATTTTCGCAACTGTTAATCGTCGACATATGCTTCCACCAATAAAAACGTTTTAAATTATGCAAATATTCATATTTTGGCCTTTTTTTATTAAAAATAATAACAATAATTTTGTAAAAGCTTATAAATATGAAAATTTTGTATCGTTACTAAAAAAAATTAAAACCAAATGTTTGAATCCGCACGACAAAAATTGACTGAAATACACTGCTGGCCACACAAATTCCAACACCAAGAAAGACAAGAGATATCCCAACAAAATTTATTTAGTAGATAACTTGTTGACCAAGTATCAAATGATTAAATTTATAGAGTTCTGTGAAGTGTGGTTCCTTCCAGAATCAGTAGCCAGAGTAGCCGCCATTGTTGGAGATCACCGCTGCCACACGCCTCGGCATTGATTCAGAGACTTTGGATGTGTTCTTGCGGTACAGCAGACCCAGCAGCTTCCACACGTTGCTTAGTCTGCTGTACCAAGTTGATCTGGTGTGGCAGCTTGGGATGTAATATGGGTCAATCGTTCAGCAACCATGGACATGTTTTCTATCGGCGAAAGATTCGGAAAGCGAGCCGGCCAGGGAAGCAATTCAATCTGGCGATTGACGAAGAACCCTTGGACAATGCGTGCCACGTGTGGTCGCGCATTATCCTGTTGAAATATGGTTGTGGGCAAGCCCTGAAGGTAAGGAAGGACAACTGGCTCCAACGCCTCGGAGATGTAACGCTGGCTGTTTAAAGTACCGGCAATGCGTATTAGAGGAGTGCGAGAGTGATATCCAATTCCGCCCCATACCGTAATACCTGGTGCTGGACTAGTTGTGGCGGTGCATAACGCAGCTGTTCAGCATCCTCTTTCAACGGTGTCTCCAGACTCGAATCCGACCATCGTGGTGTTGCACAGAAGCTTGACTCGTCAGTAAAGACAATTTCATTTCATGCTGCCGTTCACATCCTTCTTTCATCGCACCATTGGCGGCGGAGACGTCTGTGGTTCTGCGTCAAGGATAGACGAAGCAATGGATGTCTTGCGGACAGACCACTCTGCTGTAAACGGCGTCGAATGGTACGCGCAGACACTGGATGATGCGTTACAGACTGAATGTGCTGTGCTATGGTTTGTGATGTGACTAAGCGATCCGTCACTGCCATGTGCATAATGTTCCTGTCATCATGTGAAATGGTGCAATGAGGTGGATGCGATCGAACACGTCGGTCCGTCGTAGCCTCCTGCATCCAACGGTCACATATCCGCATTACAGTTGTTTGGTTTCGTCCAACACGACTACAGATTTCCCTAAAAGATAATCTACACTCTCGGTAGGCCACTATCCTTCCTCTGTCGAATTCAGATACTTGATCAAATGATGATCGCTGTTTATTACGAGGCATAATTGATCGTTTTTTTTTTTTTTTTTTTTTTAAAAACCTTAAGAAAAACACAATTGCCGAACTTGCAATTGTCGTAAACTGCAAAACTGGCGCTTTGAAGTGGTGCCACAGGCGCGCGTGATGTGCGTCTGCGCTGAAATTCTAATCATTTGCATATCTCAGCTCCGTTAATGCATGGGATAAATTTCATTTTATTTGCATGCTTCCTTCAGGGTGTTGCATTTACGGTTGCCAGCAGCGTATTTGATATTAAAATAGATCATTCAGGGTCCATTTCAGGCAAATTGAAGAGTAAAATGTTTACATATAAATAAAAACAAAATATCAGAAAAGATTTCTGTCGTCAATAAATTAAGTGATGAGCATTTCTGTGCAGATTATAAGAGAAGTAATGATAAATATGATATTTTTTTCGAAATTACGATCTTGTTCATGGAATCTTACAGAATCTCTGTTCTAGAAGACACAGTCAACTAGTACTATTATTTGCATCAACTGAAAATGAAAAATATTTGCTCTTTACTGAATTTTTATGTTTGCCAAATTATAATTCTGAAGAAATAAAAAAAATGTCCTGATATGAATATTAGCGTCATTTTTAAATCAGTTTTATAACTGCATACGACAAACGGTTGGGAAAATACAAGTTGAATTTGGTAGACACAATGTACAAAGCTCCGTTTTCACAATATTGTTTTGCTTAGTCAAAGCGTATGTTTTAGATCTCGATGGGCTAAGATATTTTAAAGATACGAATTACAGCATGGCAATATCATTACACGCAAGATCACGGATATTCGACATACAAAACTCAACTACACCCACGATATATAAGACTTATTTCACACCTTTTCTTCCCATCTCTTATTACTAAATGGTTTTGTTACAATAGAATACCGTTTTGTTTCAACAGAATATCTTAAATATCCTATTTCTGTAATCTTAAGCATCCTAAATTCTCAAAAACATTCCTTTGATATTTAATTAATTACCGAATTAATACATTCGCTGCGAACCACGAGTTAGGTCGAAGTTTTCATAATTATTCGTAATTTTCTCCAGTCTTCTTAGAAGGAAATGCATGGCTGGCACAGCTATCATTTGGTGCAGGATATCAATTTTGTCATTAAATTTACTACTGCAACGAAATTTCATCTCCGCCTGATCAATTTTTTTCAGACGAAAATGGGCGGTTATGAAAATTAAAAATAGAATATTTGATTTGAGAAAAGCACATGAGACATTTTCTTGAGGTTTTTTTCAAAAAAAAAAAAAAAAAAAAAAAAAAAAAAGATTAATTATGCCTCGTAATAAACAGCGATCATCATTTGATCAAGTATCTGAATTCGACAGAGGAAGGATAGTGGCCTACCGAGAGTGTAGATTATCTTTTAGGGAAATCGGTAGTCGTGTTGGACGAAACCAAACAACTGTAATGCGGATATGTGACCGTTGGATGCAGGAGGCTACGACGGACCGACGTGTTCGATCGCATCCACCTCATTGCACCATTTCACATGATGACAGGAACATTATGCACATGGCAGTGACGGATCGCTTAGTCACATCACAAACCATAGCACAGCACATTCAGTCTGTAACGCATCATCCAGTGTCTGCGCGTACCATTCGACGCCGTTTACAGCAGAGTGGTCTGTCCGCAAGACATCCATTGCTTCGTCTATCCTTGACGCAGAACCACAGACGTCTCCGCCGCCAATGGTGCGATGAAAGAAGGATGTGAACGGCAGCATGAAATGAAATTGTCTTTACTGACGAGTCAAGCTTCTGTGCAACAAATTCCATCCCAGTTTTGACTATACATAGAATGTTAAAACATTACAAAAGCAAAAAACAGGAAAGTCAGTTTTATAATTTATGCTGACTACATGGCACGCTATGTGTTATAAGAGACTTCCGTGATCTCTTGTTTTGCCGCATATCACGGAATTTTGCATCATACCACAACATCTTTTGGTGACGACTTTACTCATCTTTTTCAATGATTAAAATGGTTTTGAAATAAAATATACCTTCGCTATTTTATCCTTAAATTTTGATCAAAATAAACCATAAAACTTTGAATAGTCTCTCTTACTACTGTGAAGTCACGATCTGGGGAATTTTACTGAAGAACTATACATAATTCATATCAAACAAGTAAATGACGGCGTAATGTTTTCCCAAAACTGCTTATTTCTCCTCTTCAACATCTTAAGATATTTAATCTCAGATTCAGCCCATGTATGTATTCCATGGTATTAAATTACAAGTTCATTGTATTACAATACATATTAGAGGTGAGGATTTTTAATTAAAACAAATCTGAGCCCGACACGTTCGTTAGTGAAAACAAATCCGCAGAAATCTTCAGCTGTAAACTGCTCTTATAAATGCCGATTTTGAATTAAACTAATTTCTTAAAAATGATTTCATAGTAATCCAAAGTTCTCAAGCTCAGCTAGCGAACGGTAGAGCGAATCAACACAATTTAAGTGCTGTGTCAAAGTAAACATACAGTGATAGCTGAGAAAACGGAAACCAACGGAATTCTTCGATCTATCTATCCATCCATCAACGAGTCCGAATACGTTCGAGCGTCTAGGGGCCCAAACAGACAACAAAATAAGACATTAAAAGAAAAAAAAAAGTCTACGCGTTCGTCTTGACAGCCGAAGGCTATTTTCAGGTACATTTACGAGAGCGAAAGCGCATCCTCAAAGGTGTGGTCGGGCTGTTCGGTGCGCCAGCCCTTAGTGGCTCGATGACCTATTTTTAGGCTTCAGATCGGAAGACAAGTCGGGGCCGCTCATTCGTGACAGAAGCGAGGGCCTAGTTTCTCTCGGCACGCGAGCATTGTACCGAATAACTGTTAACACGTTATGCCCCTGACATTTATCGTCATCGACCCCCAAGAAAGTGATAAAAAGCATAATACAAGAACAAAGAAACACCTAGCTAGCGTCAGTGACTGTGAAGACCTCTGGTTAATTGTGTGCTGCATATTATTCGTTAGGACTAGCCTAATGCAAATATAATCTGCTCGTCAACAAATAAGATTTAACCACGCCTTTTACAAAAACGCATAACAATAACAATGATATTAAGTAATTTGAAGCGGCTATAAACAAATTAACGTTAACATTTAGCCGATAGTGTAATTTATCAACCGCAGCAGAAAAATTGAGTCTCCTCGTTCGGTCAAGAATATGTTAATTAATCTTACAGTGTAGAAAGTTACTTAACAAACTTTTTGACATTTCTAGAAGTTCTTTTTAAGATAACAAGATATACTTTAAGGCCTTACTTTCTTACTTTAAGGTCATAGCCAAATTTCTACTTCTCATATTTGAAACAGGATAAATCTGAAAAAGTTGCATCAAAAATTTCCTGCTAAAATATCAGCATGCAATCATTTAACTTAAGTCTATTCTTATGAATCGCTTCCTGTATCTGAGTCCTTAGTTTAGTCACAAGTAAGGAAGGGGAAAATCCATCCCATTAACAATACATTTAAACAGTGTTTTCTTCAAACCAGATTAGAAATCTTTTTGAAATACTGTTTTTCAACAGGGCGCAGTTCAAAACATGTAAATATAACTTATACTCAAATTCTAGCTATGGTAAGAAAGGACAATGATTGAGCACATACAAGATGTTCGTTTTTTCAGCAGTTCCAACTGTTTTAGAACGTATAGTAAATGCTAAGAAACTGCAAAACTGAGATTATCCTATTTATAGATCTAGTTAACTTTAGGAGGGCAGGATTTATATAATAATAAGCTTCTTAAATTAAGCCAATTAAACCAATTTCCCAAACAGATACACCAAATCCTTTACGCATACATGTTGCTTAAAGTAGGTGAATTCTGAAATAGAAATGTGCTTTAAACCTGCAGAACAAAGATAACGATTTCTGTACTTCATTGTTTAATAACTGTTCACTTACTCATACCCGATAATCTTTGTACCTGTAGTCATGTTTTGCTAATTGGATATCGATAATTTTATCACATGCATCATATTTGACAATCTCCAGATCTTTTCCCCATTGAGTTGGACCCTTCCCCTCCAAATCGCAGAGCTACGGTTATTAAAATGCGGAGTTATGCGACTTTTCCAACAAGATAATTTTTTTTTTCAACCGAACCACAAGACGGGTGTTACTCCTGACAAAATAAAAACCATTTTATTTAACCGGAACAGAAGAGGGGTGCTACTCGCCTAGCAAATACTATATGAATTTGTACATACTGATCACAGAATTTCAGTACGTTCTATTCACAGCATTTCAGTATGTACTAGTCAGAGCATTTCAGGCAATGTCATCCAATTCATTATATGCAGAAACTTCAGAAATTGTTCCTACTCAAAATATCATATATGCCAACGTACGTAAGCAGAGATTCCTAACTCGAATGCTGCCTAGACATTCATTAGTTTGCCAACGCTTCTTGTAGCCGATTTTAGATAATTCAGGCATTTTTCAAATTTCTGACACAGCAAAACCGAAAAATTCGTTATCATTGTGCTGCAGCAGCCTACATGTTAACTTCATACGAAGAGAATATAAACTTTAAACTATGATTTTACATACTTCGGGAGTAGGGGAGATTTTATTGAAGAAAATTGTATAATAATGGTACTAGCGATCATTTAACAGCTTTGCACAAACATTGTTATTGCACTTCTTGCGAAATTGCTAAGAACATTTCCTTAAAGCCTTTCTTTCATAGATGTGAAACGTAATTCTCAAACTTTACAAGTTTTGCAGAGCTAGATGCAGGAACAGCTCTCATATCTAAACGGAATTTCTTACAATTGCACTATTTGCCATACCTGCAATCATACGACCAATGATTTTAAACGATTTTTAGCGAACAGAAATTAATCCCTACTATTAATAAATCTTAATTTATATCATATACAGCTAAGAATCAATCAGGTCTGTATTAATTAGTCATTCTGAAAAATCTAGTTTGTAGTAAACACCAGGTGAAAGTACGCAACTTTTGTTTAATTTCTGCAGTCCAAAAAGCAAAACAAGTCCAAGTCCTTGTTATTCGTAAGTACTATCTCCTTTAAGTGTTTGCTAGACTGTAGATAAAATCGGAAAATAAGCTCTATTTTACTCCGCTACACAAAATCGCACGTCAGCCACGTCCTACGCGCGACACAGACGTGCGTCGAGTACAACGTGAGCAAATACAAAAACCAAAGATTAGCCGGACGTGACAGTAATGTTTGGGTAGTTACAATACAATGGCACCATTTACTGCGAATAGTATAGTCAAACATATATTCAAAATTGTCAATACTGCAGGCAGAATAGAAAATAACATTAATGTCGCCAAATTCTGGGATTTTTCGCAAATTTGCTACTTTTGACAAACTTATGGCGCAAAAATTTATGTTTATCCGAATTTTCTGCTAACTAACATTTCGTTGTGCTAGTTAATTTTTTCAAACTCCTAAAATTCCTATATGTTAATATAATGAGTCCATTAATAGTAGTAGGTATTTTCATGTGTTATTTATTGCTTTGTTGAAAATTTTAGTGATCTACTATGAGTAGTGTTCCTGTGTTTAAGTCAAATTATAGCTACTCTATTAACTAAGGGGTTAATTATGAGTAACATAAAAAATTTTCAGCACCACTTTTCAAAATGTTTGCCTTAAAATACTCATGTTTGAAAATCAGTTTGAAAGAATCAAAACAAACTTAAACAAGACAGAAACTTTATTGCGAGTTATATACTGTTAATTGAAGGCACATAAAATAAATTTAACGAAGCACAATAAATACTTCTTCAGAGCACAAACAAAATTTTATACTTGTGAACAGAGAGCTGTCTAATGCATTCACTGTGTTTGTTCTACACTGTATTTTTATTTTAAACATTACTTGATTACTTTTAAAATGAAAAAAATTTAGAATAATTGACATAAAACAGAGTCAAACTTTTAGAAACTAAGAAGTGAGCATCTGTTCAAAATTGAAATAACTATCTCATTGTGAATATCAGCATAAATAAATCTTAAGTGAAAGAAGGTAGCTTTTTATCAGCTATCAGAATATGATGAAGTGAAATAATTTCAACAATCAGAAGAAACAGAAGCAATGAATAAAAAATTAAATCCCTAACTCAAAAGAATTAGTGCAACACTATTAATAATGCAAACCTGAGAAATCATCTTACAACAGATATAAATAAATTAATGGAAAAACAGCAATCTAAATTAACAGAAAATTAATTAAAAGAAGAAACAGAGATTTAAACAATGTATTTATTACTTTTGCTTTATTTATTTTGCAAGCTGAATTTATGTCATTAAAACTTGTTTTTATATATTATAAACAGGAAGGCGACTGCGCAGAGGACGCTTTCAAAATTTTTTAGATGAATTATAATGATTAATTTAAAATGGTTCCTCAGTAATTTTGGGTGAACAGAAACACAGTGGTTCTCCCAGGAAGTTGACTCATTTGGGATCTGATTGACCTCCTCTTGATAACGTTGAATCAGATTTTGATTGTATTCCCCATTCCTTTTCTTCCTTATGCATTTCTATTTTCATTATCGGGGTTTCTTATTGGTTTCAATACGCTGAGTTGATTGGGTCTTTTTACATTTTTATTGGGAAATTTGGGATTAGTCTGGTTTTAAAATTTCATTTCTTTCATGCTTTGCTATTTTGGTTCTAAATTTATTACTTTTTTTTAATTTACTTATATACAGAGACAAAAAAGTGTTTATATATATAAATGAGAACTCGCCTCAGTTCTCTCTCTCTTCCCTCCCCCTTTTTTTGTGAACAGCAAAAAAGAGAGAGAGGAAGGTGCAAAACAAAAACACAATAAAAGAAACATTAATTCGCAAAATTAATACATAATAAAATTAAATATCAAAGTGAAAAACAATAAAAAAATTAAAATGTAATTTGAGATTTGTCTATTTCTAAACGTCATATCGATTTATTACACAGATAATACACCAAGGCCAATATCTGAATTGAGTTTGTGCCTCAGATGTATTATAGTTTCAACTTTTTTTATTCGCAAGACTTTTGATAATTCTCCAATGAGAACAATTATACGTTTAATCTGAAACTAGAAGTTAAAAATATATTGATATCTTTCCAGAAAAGATTAGAGCTTGATTTAGTGAGCGTACTACTATTCAGCACTACTACCTTTACTGATTAAATTTTTTTCGTTATTGTATAATTTATAACACTAAATTATAAAACTAATATTATTTATTTACATAATAGAACAAAAAATTTATTCATAGTTAATATTCAATTTCAAATGAAACATTAGTAAGACGGAAAGAAACTAGATTTGCAATTGCTTAATAAATTTAATAAAAGAGCATTATTTAAAAACTTTTAATTATGGATTGTACTGCTTAAATTGCTTTTTGCTCTTCTCATTATTTAAATTTTAATAAAATTTGAAATTATTCCTTCCAAAAACGGTGGGTATGTAAGTACAGCGTGAAGCAAAAGTCGAATAACAATTTGGGAATTTGAATAACCTTAAAAAAAGTTATACAAACTGCCAGACATAATAAATGCTGTATCATTCTAGAAACAATTTCATGAATAATTCAAAATTTTAAATCAATAAGCATTATTTTAAAATTAATAGCAAAAAGAAAAGAATGAACAACTGAATAAAAATGCAACAAGGCTTTTACATCAAAATGCTCTCATACAGTTTGAAACAAATTCGTCATGTTGAAGTTTAAAAGTGTAAACCAAAATTACTTCCGATAATGATTTCATTAAATTTCACAAAAGACCAGTTAGTCTACTTCAGTACTACTTAACACCACTTTACAGCATAACTCCCACAGAAATCTCGTACAGAACCCAGTTATGCCATACAGAATTATAATTGGCATTAATTACCTAGTAAACCATTAAAAATTTCGCCATATTTTCCTTTCCATTGTGACATCTATTCAAAGACAACATACAAATACTTCTCAGCAACAGCTTCCTAACACGAAATCATTAAACTGTGAAAAGAAATTGGTAGGGGTTGGGGAATTGTTTTCCCTCTTTTCAGACTCGCGTGACTGGTACAGCTTCTGGGTACCTAAAACGGAAACAAAAACAAAGATATCTCAAGGTTGCTCAGGTGGTTTTTAAAACCACGTGATTCTGCGTCACAATACTTAAGAAGTAACCCTTCAGAATATTAATAAGAGCGGCAGAATTCCACTAAGTCGATTTCTTATCAACAGCACTTTGCTTGCAGAAAGACAAATGATAAAAGAAACGGATTCTACAATCCGAATTTGCAAATATATGGATAATTAATTCCCTTTTACCTTTTTTTCCGGAAGTGTAGGGGAGCAGCATACCGTGAATTACAAAGAGGCACATAAAATACTGTGATCTACTTTTACAGATTTCGGTCATCATTTTGAAAGACTTAGGATAAAAATCTGATTTCTAATTTACAGTTAATAGATTACTTAAATGGAGAAATAAAATAAATCAAAATGTAACAGCAGCTTTTACCAGAAACATTTATGCCGTCAGATAAGAGTATAAAGTAATGAATTTGGAATTAAAAGAGAAATAGATAGAGAAAGAATTTTATTCTTTTCCTCGCAAAATATTAAACAAAAAGTTGCAAACCGTAGAGAAATGTCTGGTATTGTGCATTGAATCAGAACGTAAATTTTGATTCTTACGTAAAACTGCATTTCATACGTATAATAAAGGATGAGTAGCTTGTATAGAAATATATAATCGTGTGTTGCAACTGCGATTGTCTCCGAATGATCCATAAATATTATTCTACGAAGTGTAACGCATTATATTTTATCATGTCAGAAAATTTCCCATTTTACCATGAACAGGAAAATAAATTCTCCAATAACGGACGCGGCTGGACAAATTTTTTAAATGTTGCACGTAACAGAAACAGACAATACAATAACTTTTCTCTCTCTCTCGGGCCCACCAGCGGCCGAGCGGTAAAGTCGCTGAACACTGGTAGTTCGGTCGGAGGTTCGAATCCCGCGAACGGGCTGGCTGCATGGGCGTTTTCGTGGTTTTCCCCATGTGTAACATGTATACGAGCCAGTTTCCCTTAGAATGCCCTCCACGAAGGCATCACTCCCCTTAGGCCTAGTGTGCTTTGCCATAATTAAATAAACCAAACCAACCTCTCTCTCTCTCTCTATTTTTGGAGGGGAGGCGGAGGGGTAATTTTGTTTCCTTGTTTTCTCGAAAATTTACGTAAAGTACTAAATTATCAAATTTTCAGCATTAACAAAAAAATTTAACAGCTTCTAATACAGATTTTTTATAATTTCTTAACAGTCCTTATTTGCACAGTCAAATGTTTCGATCAGTTCTGCTGATCATTTGCTTAAATATGTCGTAAAATATTGATGAGTGAAAAATTAGATAGTGCAATTAGACGTCAAAATGGTAAAATAAATGCGCTCTGCGGATTTAGCGAAAGGAAAATGCTCATCGTTAAACGCAGATGAAAATGAATTCATGGTTTGAGGAAACAGGATTATGTCTAATCTTTTTAACGATTTCACAATGAAAATATTAATTTGATGGTATTCTACTTCGTCAATGCCTCATGAGAAATTAATGAAGGCAGCGCACCAGTAGACAAACAACGATATCATTTTGCAGTTATTTAGGGTTACTGCTGAATGATTTACGATATCATGCTCAAAATTTTCCTCACATCTATATTTTGACTATGATATCACAAATTATTCAAGTAATTTTTTAAGTAAGCAAGCACGTATTATTTTAATTTGTTACCGATGAATAATTAAGACACTTTATATTTTAAAATCGCAAAAGAAAAAAGAAAAAAAAAAAAAAAAAAAAAAAAAAGAAAATACATTCTTGCTATAAGTCATTTTTATAAAGCAGTGTTATTTTTAAGAAATACACAACTTCCTTCTTTATTTAAAAGTCACCTATAATCATTAAAGAATTAATTTCTTTTCCCGCTCTCCTAACAAAGCTGACGACTATGAAAGTTTGTGGAATTTGATAATGGACGCAACTGGCCTGGTAGCTAAGTCTGTGGAACATTAGTAGTTCCAACAGGTTTGTACTCCTGACGGTTGAACGGCTTCCAGCATGAAGTTTTTCACATACACATTGTAATATAAAATACATGCACGTTTCCTTTAGAAAATTCTCTACAAAGGACTACATAGACAGATAGTCATTTTTAAAACAATTATGTTAATAAATAGCGCTAAATATCTCCCATGAGATTTCGAATACGAAAATTACAAAAACACTGCGGCAGCAACAAAATGCGCTGTAGTATATATTGGTATGAAAGACTGACCGACCTTTTCATGTTTTTCCAGTTTTATTAAGGTCGCTGTGTCTAAAACAAAATGAAGTCAATTAATCAAACTAAAAAAAACATTTCTCTGTGAAACTTTTTTCTGTGAAAAACTGACACTCTCCAGCATACACGGATAGAAGTAGATCATCCTCTGGGTATTCTTCAAGCAAACAGCAAAGCGCATACTAACTGTTCAAAAGCGAAAAAATAGAGAAGTCAGTTGCCATGTCTTTGTAATAATAATAAAAAATATTTAAATCGTAATTTTCTAGTGAATATAAAAATTAATCTGTATACTTTTGTTGCAAGCATTCTTTTATTATTATCATTATTATTATTATTTTCACTAATGATTACATATGAAAGCTATTTTCAAGTTGATGATCTAAAAAAGGTCCATGGAATTTCAATAAAAAGCATAGCTATTCATTTTGTTTTTAAGGCGTGACCCTTACCGCTACGTAATCGAGAAATTCCAATTCAAAAGTTTTGTTGCTTAGCCAATGGCAATTACCTGTACTTCGTAACAAGGCTAACCTGCAGCGTCAAGCCGCACCTATAATACATGGATCTGCTTTAAAAAATAACAATAATAGAATAGCTCACAAATAATACAGAAAACTAATTTAACAACCTAGATCAACAAATCACTTGGAAGTAACTCAGATCCATCAATAGATCCGGTGGCATATTTCACAAGTGCACATCAGCGTAGCCACTGAGGGAGGGGTTTCGAAAATAGACCAATGAGCTTCTATCACTCTTGTGACGTTAAACTTCATGCACGTGTAGCGTAAGTTTACATTTTAATTTGCATTTGGTTGGTTCCCAGTTATAAATGTATGGCTTAATAGTAGAAAATCTCGTAGTTCTTTTGTTTTTATGAGTTTAATTAGTCGCTGACATTTTACTTTCGCGATTTTTATCACGCATTAATATTTGGATTGATGTTTACGGCATATTATCGCTCTTTACATCGAAAAAATGACTCAAGCTACAATTAACCTCGAATATTATGCATTTACTATCATTTGTGGATTAAGAGAGTTCTAGCGTATATATATATATATATATTTAATTGAGCTAAGAAGGACTGGAAGTGCTACAATTAACCTAGTGTTTTCTTATTTCAGTGCTTGCATTCTTTTGACTTGCATTCTTTTGGTTGCAAGTGTAAGATACAGAATATATATTGTGTATAACCTGATTATATCTATTGTTAACATTAAAAGTTTTATGTGAATAAATTGAATATATTCGCTGTGAATAATATAAATTCATTCTGTTTGATGAGTATTTCTTGTGTAAATAGTACATTTAAGAATGAGTAGTTATTAAATGTGAAATTTAACACACTAAATGAACACGAATGCAAATTAATAAAGTTCACTTTCAATGAAATTCTGCATTGGCTATTATTATAGAACATCTTTTTCATATAGACTGCAATAAAAATTGCTGACTTCTATTTACATATATAATTGGTGTAAATATTTTTCTCACATGCATATTTTTATGTAAAGATAGCATTTGGGTTCAGATGTTTATCACATATTTCTTTCTTCATTTTATTTACCAATTATTGAATAATATTTCACATGGATACTTTTGCGGAGTATCCAACATGTGTTTGTATTTATTTCAAATTCTCTCAACCAGGTAGTGAAATCATCACAATTGCTTATATTTGATCTAACTTCGCAATGAAATTTTTCAGAAGAAATCGACGATGCTTTTGTACAGAAAATTGCGTGACAAGATATTTTCAACCATCTTGCTTGAATCTTAAAGCTCGTGAAAGGTCATGTGACATGACAGAAATATTACTACATTTCCCATTGGTCCATCCAAGAAGCCACTCCCTCGGTGGCTACACAGATGTGCACTTGTGAAATATGCGATCCGGTGCCAGTGTCTCAAACTATACATCTATATACCTTTATACAATTAACGTGAACTTCCGCTTCAAGCAATAATAGAAACACAAAAAAAGTAGTCTTTTATGAAAGGAATATCATCACCCAAACCAGTTTTTTCACCATCTCGAAAACTAAAACCAGACACATAACGAAAGAAAGTACTAATTAAAAAGGCTCACCATACATCAGTCGGATACATGTGTAAAGGAGAAAAGGTAAAAGAAAACACACTTTTATGTTTTAGTGCACATTAAAAAAAAAAAAAAGGAATTCCTTACGCGTATCCACATTACAAAGGTTTAAAAGTGTCTATATAAAATGGCAAATAAAGTCAAAAGCAACCCCTTTCAGAAATTCCTGGCTTCCATAGCACATTACAAGCGTGCAATTTCGGACTTGGGCAGGCATGCAAAACGGAGACGCCGGTTCGCCGGAGCGTGAAAGTATGTCTGTCACGTGCTTTAACAGCACACCGTAAATACTACGAGAATGTGTACACAGAACCTCGTTACGCAAGGGATTCACTACTGCGAAATCGACATAGAGTTATTTGGCGATGAGGCCATTTTCATCAGCTCAAAACAGTAATTTCTTCAATACAATGGCTGTTGTGCCATCAAAGATTTATATTTATATTAACTTTTTTCAAAGTTCTTAAGCTTAATCATTACATCAAAGTAACAAACTACATCAATGCTAAATGTAAAGTCGCGGATACAGGTAAACACAAAACATTTATATCACGCGTTTTCCTGCAAGAAATGGACGATGATCTCACAATTACCTAATCTCAACAAGAATAAAAGCACTTATTATCTAGCATGACAACAATACAACTTTACCAAGAGAGCACTGAGCTTTATTTCGGGACTAACAGTTACATTCAACATAATTTACAAAACAAACCTATTTTGCCGCACACTGACATACAACAAGAACAGCAACTATGGAGTTATTGCATTCTCCGAGATTCAATAATGTAAAAACATTTAAAGTGTGTTACAATCATAAAATTTAATGCTTTTAAAAATAAAATCTCAGCATGCTTTCCATATTCTGTTAATGAGGACTATGGTATTCAAAAATAAATTTAATAACAATGCATAATTAAAAAAATGCATTATTATATTTTCAACTAAAATATGAACATTCTGGCTTCTTTCTTCGCTCCCCCTTTCCGTATATCACTACTTCTTTTTGCCGAAGAAGATCAGTAAACTGCAGTTCATAAAAATACTACAAAATACTATAATTAATGACATTTCACATAAGCACCGTCTTTTAGACACCTTCGTAATTCTTGTTCAGCTTAAACGAAGCAAATCATCTTCAAATAAAATGACTAAGTGCATTAATCTTGAATTCTGCGATCATTCCCAACCTTACACCTCAGATCCATTACTCAAGATAAGTCGGGAAAATGGGCGTTGGCGCCCAAGACCAAACCTTTCAACAAAACTTAGCCTTCACCAGTTCTGCAAATTAATTAATAATACCGCTATGAAGGCAGCTTGCGTGCCTGTCATTCATTCATCATTTTGCATCGTGACGTCTGTACGGAGCAAAATTCACAGATTTAGCAAAACACTTCTTTCTGTCGATGATCCCCATTTTTGCTCAAAATAGTTAAGAATACTTCTTTCTGTACGAAAGATACGAATATCTCTGTATGATAGTTTTTCTTTGTATTTTAAAATTCTCTCATATTGTACATATTTGAATGAAAGATATAAGAACATTACCAGTGAGAAAAGAATTTAAAGTTTGTACAATAAAAAAGGAACTAAAAAATTTACAATTTACTCAAAATAATAAAACGGAATGTTCTAACTTGCAGAAACAAATATAGCAAGAAATCCACACATAAAATAATGGCAACATGAAACGTAATGCTGATTATTAACATACAAAATCAGCATGACTACGCAACTAGCTAAGAAAAATTCCGAGACTCCGAAATTTGTGTTAACACGTTATGAAAATTTTGGAATTAGTTATGGTCAGATTTATGCTGATTCTTCTAGTCCTTATTATGTCCAATAACAAAATAAACGTTATACACTTTCTTTCCTATATTTCGTTATCCTATTCTTCTTTGAATTCTTTACTAATCAAATTTCAGATGACTTTTTCTTAAAAGAGAGAAGTAATAACGTTCGTTCGTTCAAAATATCTACAGATTAAATAGAGAGACGGAAGATTACACTTTATATAACTCAACAACTATAAAACTGCTCTCAAATTATTCTTCTACTTTTCCATAGCGTTTTGCACTACACAATTTCCTACACAGATGCTATGCACAAGATGGCAATTCGGGCTGCCAGGTTCTAAAAATCCAAGTCATCAGATATTTCAGTTTAACTTCAACAAAAGGATAAACAATTTTAATACATAAATCGTCTTTAAATATTCGCTTTCAAATAAAAGCAATTCTAAAAATTACAAATATACTGTCCTCGTTTAATAACCTAAACCGTATAAAGCTGGCATATACACAGTAAAATTTATTAGTTACACATAAATATGAAATATAAGGTTAAAAATATTACTTCTTCTTTTACTCACAAATCACTATGGCGAATTCACTTAAAAATTTTTAAAAACTTGTTTGCGATGTTATCATGTGATGACTCGTAGGTGCCACGATATTTTGTACGACGAACTGCGAAGTTTAAGAACTTTTTTAAACTGCGAGGTTTCACCATAGCTTTACTTTCAACTGCAATGTTTCCTATTTGCAGCCCAAAGGAGCGTTAACCCAGAAGGGCTATTAAGTCTCAAAACGGAATTTTTTGTTGAATCACTTGCCGCCAAATATTATCGCCCCGTATTATATTTAATGAAACTAAATAAAGAAGAATTTGCATGAATATATGCATGTTTTACGAACTGTGAAAAAAAAAAAAAGGTACCTAGAAGCATCAAATTTTGAATAACGTAGTCCTCCATCTGAATATGGACACCTGGAAGCCCGAATTTTGAATTTGTTTTATTGTGTATTTCATATTTTGTAAAACGTCAATAAATTTTTCATTAACAAACTCAATGATTTCAAAGAGAACGTTAGCAGTGCAGGATTTACGTATAAGCTACACAAGCTGTAGCTTAGGGGGCACCTAAAAAAACCCTCCAGGTATTCGAAAATCATATTTGGCACTGACATATAATATCTGCACTTATAAAAGGCCCCCATATCTCAAATAGCTTAGGGCCTTGTCAAGTCTAAATCGGGCTCTGAGCATTAGCAACACTGTTCGGAAAAACATTTTTATTTCCAGTGCGCGAGACTGTCTTTCGGAAATTCTAAAGATAGGCTGTTTTTAAATATTTTTAGCCCAAAGAAGCATTAGCCGAAATGCTCTCGAAACGTGTATATGTATATAAATGGGAAAAAAAAAAAAAAAAAAAAAAAAAAAAAATATCTGAAATAATGTAAAATGTAATAAATCTGAAAGATTTCAGATTTTTTTAAAATTATTATTCCCCCCTCCCGATATTTTTTACGAGGAGGTTTTTTTTCCCCGCTTTCCCCCGTGATGTTTTCGTTCGCACTGCTTTCGGCGGACACGAAGTTCATCGGTGGAGTCGATAAGACCGCTGAAATATGTATAGCTTGAATCAAGTTGCACTGCTGACGTATGTGCTGGTTGAATCGGTGTTATCGTACATTCCACCCATACGTAACATGAATACGAGTAAGTTTCTTACAGAAAAATCTCCATGAAGGCATCAATCTTTCCTAGGTAGATAGCCATCATGTGCGTTGCCTAAGTCAAACCAATTATAATAATATCTTTTGAAACCAATTATAATAATTACCAATTATTAAAAAAACAATTACAATAATATCTTTTGAAATTAACATTCTATTTGGCCACATTTTTACTACTTTTATAATATAGTAGTAATGGTAGCAAGAAACATTTCATTTCATTAAGATGGAAAGTGAGTTCTTTATACACCTGTTTTTAAAATTTTATAAATAAATGTTTTACTTAAATCATCTTAAATTTATAAAAGTTAAATTAAGTTGACTATCATCGTAAATTTATGTGCTATCAAAATTTGGAGATCGCTAATTGTTATCTTCCAAAAACAGTAGCATGTTTTATTGGCTATCTTTACAAACAATAAACATACAACAGAGAAATGAGCTCTACGAATGCTGTTGCAAAACACCTCTATTCTGAACGTACAGAAAATTTTCAAAAATACACTATGCGAAAACAATACTCATTGTTTCATCAAAGGATGATGAAACTGCAAAGTTCGCACACTCAAAAGAATTTCTGTTAATTTCTTCTACATTTAGTACAAGAAAAAAGGATACAAAGATAATCCTTCCTACTTAAGAAGATGATATGAATACTAAAATGCTACGAGCTTTCAAAACAAAGAACACTGCAATACGTTACGTATGATAAGCTACGCAAATTATTAACCGCACATTTTGCAAGGGTTAAATTGAAATAAAAAACCAGTAGTTTAATTGAATATCCGATATAAATGACTAACAGAATAAATATTTTATTCATGTTTTCAAAATCTGCATCTGTTAATTTCCTAAATTTTATGCATACTTAATATGGCCAAAAAGAATTTTTTTAAAACCTTTCAGGTACACATAAAGTAGAATCCTTTATTATTTTTTTAATGAAACTAGAAGAAATACTATTTACAATAACTTTTTGCTTTAAAACACTAATTAGATTATTCAAATATTCGCTTTACTACAACCGAGTAGGGAATAATATTTCAAAACTCATGGGGAGAATGCCTTTCAGGAAGACGAACCTTTCAAGATAATTAAGTATCGTCCACGGCAATAATCTACTACCTACTCATCCACGCAGCATTCATTCATATCAAATTCATCACAGAAAATGGGGGGGGGGAACAGCTTTTGACTAAATCTCACTACTACAACTACGGCCTTGCCAAAAACAACCAAATATAACATTGAAATTATAGGATGGCGAAATTCTAAACAAATTTCTGGTGGAGAAACGACGTTCATTTTTCTTCGTTTCTTCATTTCTACAAGTGCATAAGAGTACAACAGCATTCCTATCCAGCATCCTGTCGCGCTAATGCGCGTCGTTAATGTACTTCACCGTGTATATAATAAACGACAAAACCTTCATCGCCACCAGCACGATAAAAACTAATTCTCGTTGACGGATATCTTGTCTTCGAGGTCGCAGTCCACTAGACATCGTAAGTGACAAATCTCCTTCTGCTGCAGAAGGTAATAAAAAAGATGAGATGCTGATAATGCGCATTTAGAAATACTGGGAAGGGCACTATTATACGGCATATAAGTTATAATATATCTTTAGTAGGGAAATTTTGGCTCATATTTATGGAAGCTAAATCGAACACAGCTAACTTCGAACTTCTTAGCGCGGCTACAAAACGAAGAAAACTTGCAGAAAGAACTTCGTTCTATATGTGCAAATAATATAACGTAAATTACACTATGTACCTAGCATAAAGCAAGTTACATTACACTAAGTAACGTTAATCACACCAGGATGAATTTTACCATCACCATTTTCTCTATGCTAATTTGGGCACATGGAGACATTATCACCACCATCACCTTTCTTCCCTCCCTTCTCTTTCACCATTTTAATCAGTTATTATCATCTTCTGCAGGTATCTACGCACTAATCACTTTTTTCTACGCTACGAATTTTAATCTCTAGATAAAAATCTCAACCATTTTGAACACCGCATTCGTAAAATTCACACAAAAGTTAAAAATGTGTTTTTCGCTTCCCCCAGGCTCCCCTCTATCTATGTTATCAACTATGTCTCAATTCAATTTAGGTGTGTAAACGAGCGTTTTTAGGATTAGATTATTCTGGGTTACTGCAAAGTACGCTAAGACCACCTCTCTAAAGAATGGGATTCTTTCAAGACGGATTTTTAAAGGACACTAGCTATTATTCTCTTACGTATGGAAGGGGAACCATGAAAACGTCAACGCAACCTGCCCGCTGGCTTCGATTTGAACTAGGTTGAATTACCATTGTTTAGCAGTTCTACTGCTCGACCACTGTTGATCAACATTTCTCAGGTAAAAGGGAAAAAGCAAAACCTATATTCCTTACTTTATAATGCTTAAAAAATTACAAAACTGAAGAAAACTCAATTTAAAACGGAACATATAGTTGAAATATAGTAAATACAAGAACAAGGCTCTTCATTTCCAAGCAATAAGTTACCAATTTTCAGTTCCTAATATTCGTTTCTAAATTTTGTTTCAATATCTAAAAAACAGATAATATATTTTAGGAATGGGCATAAATAATATATTCGCCTTCCATCCCCCCTTTTTCGCTATATATAGACATATAAATGTTGTATGATCTTAAATTCATTTAGTGCGAAAACAAGTTATTACTACTTGCGCAATTGCTGCAAAGTAAGTTAATAATAATTTATTTAATAAATAACATTGATTAATTGATTATATTATCTCCTAAGTTTAATTAAAGTGGAATTATCTTAAAAGAGTGAATCCATACTAGTAAGTTATATTTTGATTAATTATTGTTCATTGAACGGGAGTTGGTTTGTTCCCCTTGAAAAGTCAACTAATTTCCGATCAATGACAATGATTACATGCATTTAATTTAATTCTTGCCTTTAATTTATTCCTTTTACAATTGAAATTTTGTTCTTCATGATGATTTAATTCCAGTCCCCATTAAAACATTATTAACATTTTACTTTCAAGTTACTTCAAAACATTTTTCAAAATATAATTTATTAGTATGGATTCACTCTTTTAAGATAATTCTACTTTAATTAAACTTAGGAGATAATATAATTAATATTATTTAGTAAATAAATTATATACACATCTAATATGTAGATACCCTTTCTATATTGAACATTCTGAAAATAAATACGGTCCCTCCCTTCCCTTTAAGTGCACTGATTAAGAAAAATCGCATTTTAACGATAAGAGATCAATCTCAGCAGCTAGATCATTTCATTCAATGATCCATCTCCATTTAAAAACTAAAGCTTATCCACTGGGTTACTAAGTTGTACACGAATTATTGGTTACGATTTTGAAATAACAAAAGGAAATTCCCATCAGTTTCGAAAAATAGAACTTTCACAAAAATATGAAATATCAAGATAAGATAATGCACCATTTCCAACACCAAGTTTTTTACTCAGAGAATAGAATGCTGCGCATTAGGTGGGATTACATGTATAACTTCCTAACATTCAAATCATCACTTAAGATTACACTGTAAACAAATAGCAGAACTAAAGCATGCAATTTATAAAAAGTTTCCTACACAAGTTAACAATATTAAACTGTTTTTCTCATCAAAAGAATGCACAATTCTTCGGAATAGCTAGAACTCCACCAAGTGGCCGAGGTGTTAAGACCGTCGAATGCCGTTGGCAAGACCTGGTTTGGGTTCTATTCCAGGAGAACGGGATGGCTGCATGGTTAGTTTTCGTGTTTTTTCCTATTTCAATACGAGCTAATTTTCCTTATAAAGTCTTTCACGAAGGCATCCCATCCCTTAGGCTGACGGTCCTCGTGGCTTTGCCACATTCAAGTAACTGAACCTAGCCTTAATAGCTGACGCTTTGTGGTTTTTTTTTTTCCCACATGTGTAACGTTCCCTTTAGAAAGTCTTCTACGAAAGCATCCTTACCCTTGGGAAGATAACTGCGCGTTCTTGTTATTTAAATAAAATTTTGAAATGGCACATTTACAATCTTTTTTCCAGCATCTGCAATAATCAGCCTGATGGAAAATTTTTGAATTCAGAATATGATATCCAATGACAGCTCGATTCATTCTTTAGACTAAAGCGCAGCCTATCGCAAAGATAAGGAAAAGTTAAAGTTAAGATGGGACTAAATTATAAACAATAACGATAAATACATCTTTGAAAATAATGATAAAATATCGTTTTTACTCCTACTCTTAAAAAATATCATTATTTATGGGATGACTCCATATGTATATATAAGCTATCGTAAACACCCGAAATTTGCATTTTTAAGCATATTAAAATTAGTGGCGTTCAGATGCTAATAGCCATAAACCATAGTAATAACCATAATAGAAATGGGGGAAAAAAAAAAAAATGAAAAATTCCCTAAAACCACCCTGTTTAAGACAGTGCATCAACATTTAAAAAATATATCAATTACTTTCACAACAAATATAACACAAGAGCGTTGCCTGCGTTATAACTGTTGACAAAAACTGTTTAAACAAAACGACAGTTCGTACAGGTTTTATTTATGTCACAGAATGTTTAAATTACTAAGACGCATGCAAGAGCTCAAAGTTGATTTTATTTCATAACGTACCTAAAAGCGAATATACAGGTAACGCATTTTATCACTAATATAACTCGCGTCGATTTATCGGATTTGTCATTATCGCCGAAAATATCTACGTATTGATTTTGTCACTATTATCGTAAGCACTGTAACAGGTGTTAGCTAGATGGGGAGTGGGAAATAAATATGGGTACTTGCGAAGAATTCTTTCACGTTAAAATTTAGTCAATGCAAGACCGTTTACATCTAAAAGGTATATGGATAGATTCAATAATGCAAAATAAGCTTCAAGTTTAAAATTAACATGCTCCAAATTCACCAATAATTTTCCACGCTGAGTGAAGTGAGACAAGTTAAATGTTCCTTAAGTTACACACAGACATCGTCAGTGTAGAAATGCTGTATTCCCTTCCTCAACAGTTTAAAACTTGCACAGTACACACTTAATAATATATGATCTCATATTAATTTAATTTCTTTTGAAAAATTTTTAACTTGAAATACTTTCGGATATTAAATTACAATTCATCTTTCTCAACAAAAATTACAAATTTTACACGACAAAAATATAAAGTGACACTGAAAAGCTCGTTATAATACCTCAGATTGCAAAGAACGTATTAAAATAAAAATCGAAATTTTACCATCATGGGTGATCATTCTTCCGGAAGAAAACGTCTATTTGTCGATACGCATCACGAACATAAAAAATTTTGTAAATATGCTATTTGTTGCTTCACAGTTTACGCGGAACTCGCGAAGAATGAAAACATAAAATCGCCCTTGTATTTAAAAAAAAAAAAAAAAATTCAAGAAAGTACGCTAACTTAAAACTCAGCGTGCTCGAAAATAGCCTCGGTGCAAGAAATCACATAAAATTACAATGAAACTATCAGTTTGAATTCGCCAGGAAAGTTTTATGATAGGGAGTACAAAAAAATTGGACATAAACAACTACAGCCGAAACAGCCCTCCAAATGTTAAGGAACAGCATTGTAAGCACTAATGTACACGAATCGAATCAGTTTGAATCCGAGGAATCTGTGTCTAGAAGACATGTTCTAGGCACACCTAGAGTTACAACACCTGCGGGAGACCGTTATTTAGACTTTTTCGGTTCGGAGGAGTTACATTACTGTGCCTCAGCTCATGGCAGATCATTTAGTGGCAACAGGGACAAGAATCTCAGCTACAGGTCGCAGACGTCTGCACAATACAGGTCTGTATGCAAGACGCTCAACTGTTTGTGTCCCCTTGACCCGAGGACACAGAGGTGCACGTTTATGTAGGTCAAGAGAAAACTTCTCCTGGACCAGTCAACAATAGGCGTTTGTTTTCTTCACAGACGAGTTCAGGTTCACATTGAAGAGTGATTTAAGTCGTGAACTCATCTGAAAGAAACAACGCACCAAATACAACCAATCCCACATTGTGGAAAGACACAGTTAACAGAGGTGGTGGAATAATTGTTTGCGCTGGGATCTCTCTCGGTGGTCACACTGACCTGTATGTGTTCTATAGACGAACTTTGACAGGTGTGAGATATCGAGACGAGATCTTTGATCAATATGTCCACCCATATGCCGCTGCTATTGGTCCTATATTTCTTCTGATGGACGACAATGGGCGACCCATCAAGCTCGGGTTGGGTTGCAAAAGAATACCTTGAGGGTCAGGAATGGCCAGCTCAATCCCCAGACCTGAGTTCAACAGAGCATCTTTGTGCCTACCATGGAAGACAGGTTGCTGCTTTAAGTACTCCTCCAAGATCGTTAGATGAGCTTGAACAAGGATTACTCCGTGTCTGATCATTCCTTCCCATTTCCCAATCCGACAACTTAATTGACAGCCTGGAACGTCGCTGCCGCCAATGTATTGCAGCTAGGGGTGAACACATTCCTTATTAGAACCCATTTTTCCATAAAAAAATGTGATATACTGTTTCTCCAGGACTGGATTTCTCTGTGCTAAGTGCAATTTTTTGTTGTAATTCATGTTTGTGAAGTTGAGTTTTAGAAACATTTTACGTCGCATTCATTAAAGAACTGTTTAATGTACATGTTCTGTAAATTTCTTGCTTCTATGTTGCTTCATTCTCAAATTAGACAACAACAAAAATGCTGTTCCTTAAGTTTTGAAGGGCAGTGTATATAAGAACAAGCTATGTGATTAAATTTAACATTACATTTTTAGAACGGTTTCAATAATAATAATAATAATAATAATAATAAAAAAAAAAAAAAAAAAAAAAAAAAAAAAAAAGAGCAAATGTTTGAATAAAAATTTCTGGCTGCTGCTTATTTTTTTTTATCTCAAGGTATGCTGCTCAGACAATTTAATAGCTATCTCGATGAACACTTACCGTTTCTTAATTGCTTCGAAAATCATAAGGTTGTCTATCAATATTGTTTGTTTAACTGAATAGGGCAACAACACGAATACTGTTTATCAAGGGATACAGGTAATGCGGAATACTTTTTAAGGGAAAGTAGCTCATATTTACGTTCGCTGCTTATAAGTAAAGCACTTGTATTAGTTTCAACAAAACACAATATTAGTATTTAAAAAAAATATAACCCCATAATTCTACGATCCCATACTTAAAGGCAATTAATACTGCAGTTACCGACAATTAATGCACACATGTTTCTATCTAACATATACCTTATTTCTATGAGTCATTCGGAGTGGTACACAGTTCTTAAAACATAATGCATATTTATGTAATTAAAAATTTTTCCCTATATATATACAAACCAAACTAAAGTTTTTTATTAATGTCATGAACTAATTACACTAATGCCTAAATATTAATACCTTTTTGCTATCAAAAAAATGTTAAGCTGATATTAAAACGTAATAACGTTTTTTATAGTTCATTCTGTTACAAGACTGATAAGCAATAGACTATTACATTTTGGAAGACAAATAACAGCTGTACGATACATCCTATGTAGAAGTGCAATATTACACTCTCCACTCAAACAGCATCAATAATTTATGTAGCAAGATTCAGGAGGGATTACACAGCTATTAAGCTAGTAACCGCTGCGCTATTCTTGCACTTAAATTCATTTGGAAGGCAAATGAAATGATGTTATGCCGCATGAATCTGGCCACAAAATTCCGAACTATGACTGATTCATAAAGCTTACCAAAAAAGCCAAACTTTGATGAATTTTATTTTAAAAAGAAAAGAAATAAACTTAAAACGTTTAATTAAAAAGAAAAGTTATACCTTAAAAAAAAATGTTTATTCATAGAATCCTCACGACTAAAAATTTTTACTAAATATTTATTTCATTTCTTAATTTGTTATGATTTAAAAAAATATATAAAACTACAATCAGCAGGTCCCGATTTAAGATAGTTTTGGCCTATCTATGGATCCCCATTACACACTTTCCTTAAATTTGTGACAGAAGAGACTACTTATATGAAATTGTAGGATGACTGTCAAGGCATCTAAATTCTGAAGTTTACTTTAAACCTAAGCAATAATCCAACACCACGCGTCAGAGATAAATTTTACATATTTTTTTATACGCTTTTCCACAATTTTGTGTGAGAGACAGCGCTTTCCCACGCTGTCTCTCACACAAATTTTCATTCATAAACTCATTTATACTACACATTTACATGCCTAATCTCTAGAATATTATAAACTAATTAGGAAGTAAATGTGTCGAATTTTGCATTCAATTATTTTTACTTTCAGTAATTTTCTACAATAAAAATTATAAAAGGAATAAAAAATACGAGAAGTTGAAAGAAATAAATGCAATAATTTTTTAGCGAAATCAGGAATTATTTTTAAAATTTGTTGAAGAGTAATAATTGAAATAAATTATTAAGAGAGAATATTTTTTATTCTTTTACAGATACTTCCAACTAGGAGCACTGAAAAATAAACAATTAAGTGAACTTAAAATAATTTAAAATTACAGTATTGAAAATGAAACTTTATATCATTGAGCTCAAATATAATTCATATTTTTACTGCATTTTTCTGTTTGTAATCTCTTTCAGATAAATTTGCTAAGAATTACAATTTGAACAAAACGTTTTCTTTAGATAACTGATATTTTCCTATACGTAACTATTTATAATTTTCAACAAAGGTAAAATACGATGGCTCGTACATTGCAAAAACCGAAGCAATACGCTTCTGTTCAGCGTCACAAGATACCGGCTGAAATGTTTCGAAAGATGAAAGAATGCTTTTTAGATAAAGTTGGAGTAAAGCCATTACCAATAATTGAAATTGGAAATCGCAGTTGTGAATGTTATCTTAACCATGAACTTCGTCTTTTAGAAGGGGAAAAATAGGTGTATAAGGTGGAAGAGGTGGTGGACGGAGAGTGAAAAGAATCCCATTTCCTCTCTTTCAACAAAAATAGTGCTCATTTAAATGCTGTTTCTTTTCTGAATAGGTAAATTAAGCAACAAACTTCTGCTCAAATGTGTTTTGAATCAACATTGCAGGCTTGGTCCAAAACGCCAAACAAAAACCTGCCACTCGAGTCTTACTTCAAAAGAAAGATCCATGTTAGTTAAGTATTACAGAAAGGCAATATTTTAAAAATATTTTTAATAAACTGTAAGGTTTCTTTAAGTTCATTTAACCAATTATTATGATTTAGATCTTTAAAGTCACTTTTCCTTTCCGTTTGTCTATCAGAATGCAAATTAGTTCGAAAGAATTTAAAGGCGAGGATTTTGGAAAAAGAGCGTGTTTCTCCCACTCGAGGCCACGTTACTAGGTTTCTTGCTAGCTCAGATAAGATTGTATTCTTCGGCTTTGCATTATAACTGCCGACATTTAAACTGTTACACCGGTAAGAAGTTTGAGTCAACTTCGTATTAAATAAATTGTGTAATCTTCGATTACTTGATTTGGTTTTAATTTGAATCTGTTACTTTTAAGTTACTTCGCCACAAGTGGTTGGCTGACTTTGCTAAGCACGAAACGTGCATCTTACGTTTACAGTTCTGATTTAATAAAAAAAAGTTGTTTACAACCTTTTTCAAGACTCTGTAGTTCTTTTCAGAAGAAGCAATAATTCGTTCCAAATCTGTTAGGGCTTGATACGAGTTTATGCTACCAAAGAATACCAGACTCCATAAAACAATTTTAAATACTTTCGAACAACACTTCAAGAAAGTCCACTATATGAACCTCAGGAAATGAAAAAAAAATTTAGTCACACACTTTATCAATAAATCTTAGAAATTTTAGTTTTCTGTAAAAGCCATAAAGGTAAATGAAAGCCATAAATGTATTAGAATGATAAGAATAGATAGCAGCATTGAAGTCATCTACAAAAAAGAATTAATTACTAACAAACGTTTGAAGTAATTGTGAAATTAAAGCTATAATTACACATAAAACTGAAAATGGCAACAGACCATAAGAAAATCTGATTATTAATAGTTTATCACCTGTTGAAATCAAATTTTCGCATTCGTCAATTTTCTAAAAAAAAAACGAACGTACTAGATACAATTTCTTAAAAAAAAATAAAAATAAAAATAAAAATAAATTAAAAATCTTGCACTAAGTAAGGGCAATAAAATTTAAAATACCGAGTTCTTCCTTATTAATGTTATTCTTCTAAACTGGTAAACGTAATAGACAAATTTGTAACCAGTAAGCTTTAATACCACGAAGTGCTTCTGTTAAGTCAGCTTTAATAAGGATGTATCAAATATCATATTCCACATATAATAAAACGGTACTTAATCGAAATAGCGGAGAAAGTAATACTATATTAATGAAGAGAGGAAGAAATCATCTCTTTATTTTTGTTTATAAATCATCTTTTTTCAATTTTTTTTTAAAAATATTTTAGAAATAAATGCACATTTTACATTAGATAAGTGATAACGCGTATAAAAATAATGAAATGTATCATCTCTGCCCAGAGAAGTCTTATACGTTTGTTGTTCATCAAACAACTCCATAATGTAATTATCTTAACAACGCTGTGAGAAAATTAAAAGGATCATTCGTTATTTTAAATTACACAAAAATATATTCTTCAAAATACTGAATACGTAACGTGGCAAAAGTATTACACCATATTGTACATGCACTGTAACACGTATATTTAACATCCTTGTACGGGGCAATTACTAATATTTATTACAATTTATTACAATTACTAATATTTATTACAATGTTCAAAAGATTATCCGAACTGACACTACTTATTTCCGAGTAACTTCCATTAATTCGGATAAACCGTGTCATACACATTTTGAATCAAAGTAAAATACAAATATGCAGATTAATAAATGTGACCATTTCTTCTAATTTTTTTCTTTCTCAATTTTCAATTCAACAAATTTTTCTTGCTCCAAAATGTCTTCCTGAAAACTACGCCAAAGTATCAATGTTGATGTTGAAACGGGTATCACCGGAAATACACTTGACCCGTGTTTTCAGTTTAGTTCGCGAAGACACTCGGCGACTTCATCGTTCATCTTATTTTTAGTATAATGGCATCAACACCTTCCTTTCTCTTTCCTGCCGAGAATTAATGACATGCTTAAATTACAGATGTGGTTTATGCCAGACTACAATTGCTTTGCAATTTCCCATCGTTAATTAACTTTTAAGTATAGTTCGTTGAAATTCATTTATTGCCGTTAAATGTACTTGTTTAGAAAACTGCACCAATTTTTAATTTAGAACGTCGAGAGCTCCTTGAAGTCACAGCAATCAACTCCATTTCAATCTCCTAACTTCGCACGGCTTCGAATGTAAAAAAACATTTTTTATTCATTCAGTCTACTGAGTATCATATTTCATCTCATTATATTCACTACCCTCCGCAAAGGAATGAAAAGGGTCTTTCATTCCTTCTCATAACTACTCTACCTGTCATACTCAACCATTTTTGGACTATAAAAATAATAACATTATAACACCTGTTATGAAACTTATTTCTAACCGTCCAATTTATTTAGAGACAGAATAATATGACTCCACCCACTGTCAACTTTTCAATAGAAAAATAACCGCCCGGAGAGGGGATGTACGTGTCAGACAGGGCCGGTGCAACCGGTACGGCCGCACCAGGTAGCTGAACTTGTGAAAGGAAAAAATTTTAGAATTTAAAGAGCCGGGCATTAAAATTTGAAGATAGAAAATTTTTTTAGAATTTAGGGAAGGCATTGGGAAGCAGAGTTTAGAGGGAGTAAAAATTTTTAAAATTTAAGGAGACACCAGGCACTCGCAGATAATGCACAGGACGGCAAAATGCCTAGCGACGGGCCCTTATGCAGATGATTCCGGTTAATATAGCTATTAATTTATCTGGAGAGAACTTAGCAACAAATGTCAATACACAAAAATAATTCACAAAAAAATTTTACTGAATTAGTAAAAGTAGGATTTTCTCTGCTGTTTGGACTAATGTTCAGCTTAAACATTGGGAAACCTACTGCAAAAAAAGTTCCCTTCGAGTATATGGACTTTTCAACCTTTAAAAATAATATTTAAAAGCAGATAGCGACCATTAATCCCATTTTTACAAACACCTTCAAGATAATTTTCAATCTTTATCTGCGCAGAAGCTTTCCTTGACCTTGAACGACTAACTTCGTCTGAAGCGAATCCACTTGTTGGAAAGAAACTTAACGAAGGAGAGATTTGAAGGCAGTTCATTTTCTTCACTTTTAGAAATGTCACTGTAGATATTATCCATTCTAAGCCAATCAAAAGGACACGGAAGTACATTTTACATAGATTCTCCCAGCATTACGTCTTACAGACAATATAAAAAATATGCGTTTTTAACATAAATATTCAAAACCTTATTTTTTTCCCCCAAAGCTGCTATTTTAAAGAAACTAGATGAAATCATTTTAAGACCAATAACCATGGATGCTTATTGGACACGCTTATAGAAAAATAAAATTAGGATAAATAAGGAAAAAGCAAGAGAAAACATATTTCAAAATAATTTTTGACATTTAAGAGATACTAATTCCGAAGTGAAACAACAAAAATCAGCGTTATATTTTCAAAATTTTCACAGAACTAGTTTCGATGGTTTTACCGAACCACCATCCTCAGCTGCAAAACCGCAAATGGTTGTTTGACTTCGGAATTGGTATTTATTCGGCGTGTTATTGTGTCTTAATTTAAGAGATAGTTTGTGCCGTCCTGCAAAACTGATTTTTATTGATATCCCTTAGCCAATCTCTCATCTAAAAAGGCATCTTATATCATTCGCCATATCAAAATGGCAAGATGAATGGAACACATCAACATTCTGCCAAGGTAAACCCACAACGACTAATTGCAAACCCAAAATTAGTGTGCTCTGTTTCAGGCCACGGACCTTTCCCCGAATATTTCGAAAGATTTGGTATTTCAAACACAAGTACCTGTATTTGTAGCCAGGTGAGAACGCCTGAACATTACATTACTAATAGCCCACTCACTAAAGATTTTCATATTAAAATGCCAACAACAAATATTCAAGCTTTTAGTAAATTCTTAGTAAAACAAAAACACACAATGCAAAAAATCACAAAAACAGTGGACATCCTAAAAAAATTGGGCACAGATTTATGTCAAGTAATATAATTTCATATAACAAAATAAATAAAAGAGTAAAGTAGTAAATGCAATCTATAATAAAGCAAATAACAGCAGTGCTTATCATTTGAAAAAGTTATTATTATTTTCTAGCAAAAAGTGTCATACATATTATATTTAAAATGTACATGCATTCAAATTACGATAAATAAATACCGACTTTTCGCGATTATGAAGACATGACGCATGGGTAGTTAAATTGTCATAAAGATATTTAAAAACTTGAGAATCAAGCTACAAGAAAGCATACCCATGTTGATTCGGTGTGATCAAAGAGATATAGGATTCAGCAACACACAAAAGGAAAAGACAAAAAACTTTGCAAAGAAAAAATACTATTCTGGAAGACATTAGCACAATATATGAGGAATACAATAGAAAACTTGAAACTGAGAAACTCATCAAAGAACTGCAGCAAAATGAAAGGAATTTTGCAAGAGGACTTATTTTAGTTGAAATGTGCATATAACAAAAGAGAACCTTAACGATAAAGAAATAATATATAGACTGCTTAAAAATAAAGAGAAATTACAAAAGAAATTCATTAGAGAAAATTCCCCAACCAAAATTTATGTAATAAGTTATGATAATAATGTGAATACAATTATTGTATAGACTTTATTTGTAAATCAGCCACAATATATAGCAATGTAAAAATTTTAGAATTATTAATAAATACTAGACAAGGGCGGACGTGGGCAGAACCGATTAACCGTAATGGTAGAGGGATGGTGCCCACGTCCTCCGTTGATACTACTACTAACTAAAACTGCATTTCTCCAAGACCTTAAAACATATGCATTAATCTTTTTTTTTGTTTTTATTACACTAAAATTTTGCAAATGATTTTTTTTTTCCAAAAACATGCGAGCTATTTCTCTTAATACATGTTTTTGTATTTATATTTATACATTAGATATTTCTCGAACATTGTAGGTCAAGTAGAGATTCATCTAAATTAATTTGTCGATTTCTTAAAAAAACATACGCAATGTATTACGTTATTTAAATCAACGGATAGATTAAAAACACGTAAATAAATTAACAACGAACTTAATTTTATTCAAACAAAAACTAGCGATTCGGACACTGGGTCCCTGCATATGTAGTATTCGGATAGCTGGAGTAACGATATTTAAATTAACAGCTTTAAATCATCCCTTTTGTAATACATGTGAGCGTTGAACAGTTTTGACAACTGCTTACTAACCACAAAACAGCGCCTGTTGTAATAAAACAAAAACCTACGCTCGCAAACAAAACAAATTTACTGCAGACCTGTTTTGTCAAGGAATCCTTTTAAGGGCGCTAAAGATCAAGCAAATGAAATCACTGCCTATTACTAAGTTAATCCCACTTCCTATTCTTGTCGAAATAACCGCTGTGTGTGGTTTTCCTCGCATGCTGCGACATCAAAACGAGTTCTCTAAGAAAAGAATGCATATATATGGCATCTTCCGCAAACATAAGACAACTCACGAAACTCATACAGCAAGGCTTTTTTATTTTACAATTATTTCCACCAAAATTCAGCATTACGATTTATGATATTTCTGATTTCAGCGGCAACTGATTGGAAAAAGTTTTCGGACATTAATAACTGGATGAGAAAGCTACAATGAATTTACTTGCGTAAGTCGGATTTATTCCATACGTAATTTGAGCAGCATAGCATTATTTATTCGCATCATTTAATAAACAATAAACTTGAACACTATTTAAGGAATTTATCTTGATTCGTTTTTTAATCTACAACAAAATTAATTTTATTAACATCTTCATAAATATTAATGGATTAAACAGTCCAATTTTGGTTTACATTGAAAAGGGTATTTAACAATTTAAAAGACTATAAACGAAAAGCAAAAAAATGTGTGCAAGAAATATAGGGAGGCCCAAGACAAAAGAAACCCAAATCAAATGACCGCATAGAACTGTAATGCAATATTATACAGGGTAGAGCCCAATATAAACCGAATCGGACATGGGAGACTTCTTTTACTTTGGGTACGTACGTTGGACTACTCAATATTATATACTGCGTGTTACTTATGTTTCAAATTTCCAAAATCACAACAATTAAATGATATTTATATCTGGAAATCGCTAATGAAAATTTAAATTTCCATCAACGTACTTCAGCGCCTCTTAATTTTTTAGAGAATGTATTTATGTGAAACACAAACTCGGAAACACAACAATATTGAAAAATAATATCGTTCTGCAGATACATTTACCATGAAGGATATACGGACTCTAGCAACAAAAAATGTTTGCGACAAGTACATATTCAATTTACCAAGTTCTCAATTCATAACATCCAGTAATATCTAGATCAATTTTATGAAAGATATGAAGCGACAGAATTTTCTTAATTAGCATAACAACTGAAAGGGTAGGTTCAGACTCCTCAGTTCTTTCTCAAGTTATGAGTTTTCGAGAGGGGGAATAATTCTTGACTACTCGACAGTTTCGTATGTGAATACTTATTTTCAACAACAGAAACAGATTTTTTTTTTTTAAAGTAATGAATAAAAATGTCAGGGAAATTATGAATGCATAAACAAGCCCGTGGCATGATCTCGTTAACTACATTCTAATTTTCAACAAGCACTTTAATTTTTACTCTTTTCTCACGTACTATCACGGCAAGATAACCATTCTTCGGCAGTCAAACAAGTAATCCTATTACAAAAGCAACAAGTCTACGGATTCGAAAGTAGAACAAAACTTCCTTGGCTTCCCGTTCCAGATTTCGAACCCGTCGTCGCAGAAAACAAAACAATCCGGCTTACCAGCTTCGGAAAGGGTAACGAAAAACAATTATTTAAAAAAAAAAAAAAAAAAAAAAAAAAAAAAAAAAAGGCCAGTCTGTTCGAAATCAATTCAGATAATTTAAAAAACGGGTTTACCACCTAGAAGATGGCATAAATCCTGCCGGGGCGAGGACGAGATCGAGATAAAGCTGGCATGAACTAGTAAGGCAAATAACGATGCAAACAAAATCTCCCGTGAATTGACGTACGTGGTACAACTTCTGATAAAATCTGTCATTATGAATGCCTTTCGCATCTCCATTGCCTGGATCGATCCGACCTAGCCTTCAGCAGTCTCTGAATATAAATAAGAAAGAGAACATCTCGTTTTGCTTTTTACAAATGCAGTTTCAGCTAGCAATAACAGTCCAACGTTAATCTAGTTAAAACTGGATACATGAAAAAAAAAAAAAAAAAAAAAAAAAAAACGCAAATAGTTTTAAAATTTGTAAAGTTAGAGGCAAAATTTACAGTGTTTTAGAGTAGCTCCATAGTTAAAAAATCATATAAAATAGAAAATATTAAGTTGATGTTACACTGAAAATTAAGGATTCCTACATTCCCCCCCCCCAAGGGATGAAAAATTGCTTATTTTGTTAATGTGAACACAAGCGGCATGAAGAAATTGCACATGAATGTTTACTTATATATACATGAATGTTTCAGTGAATATCTACAAGAATAATCATGTCTACATAAAATGTTCAGCTTGAAACACCATCTTTCGGCATTTCACTCAGTTCCGTAAAGAAAAAGAAATAAACGGAAGATTATAAAATGAAGCAGTTAAAGCACTAACAGTTAACACATGCAAGCAGCGGCATTTACATTCAAAACCAATTTAAATACGTAGCTTTATAAAATTATTCTAGAAATTATTTTCTAAATCTTAAGCCATTTAAAATTTTAAAGGAAAGGAAAAGAGAAAGCTTCAAGTGTGCCTGCCTCAGATATTCACAACTTACAGTACTTGGAAATTTGAAACAGCATTTTTTTCCCTAAAGTTGTACTTTTTGCTCTTCTTTCTCATTCTTGATTTTCTTACACTTAAAATTTCTTTTGAAAGCTGCTAAGCGTATAA
Organism: Stegodyphus dumicola; assembly: GCF_044657685.1. Taxonomy (NCBI): domain Eukaryota; kingdom Metazoa; phylum Arthropoda; class Arachnida; order Araneae; family Eresidae; genus Stegodyphus; species Stegodyphus dumicola. The sequence goes on along the minus strand of NC_140768.1, from coordinate 78,740,906 downwards.
GCATGGAATAGCCTTACTTACCTACTATTTTATGGCAACAACCCTGTAATAACCGAAACTGCGTTATGAACGAGGAAGTGTTATATTATTAGTAATAACAAGCGCAACCCGCAAGAAATCTGAGACCATATAAATTCAATAATTACATTTTTGGAATTAAACAAAACTATTTATCGCAAATGAAGACATGAAAAGAAAACGAAACCGAACAGACCAGAAAAAGAGAAGGAAGAATTTCCATTTAATCGAATCATTCGCTTGAAACGGTTTAATGTTGTATCCCTAAATGCAAGGGAAATAAGCAAAAAATGAGACAAACATTACGATTTCCGCAGTTGCGACTCCGGTAAAGTGGACAGCAAAACTGAATTATAATTTCAGTGTCCTATTTTTTCCTAAAATTCTACTGCTCACACAAACAGCAATAAAAATTTAGGAAACCTTGATATAGAAAGTGCAATTTTTAAAGGACAAGAAACGAACCTCCCAAACAGCAATTCAAGAAGCTAAAACTAAATGAGAAGTTTTATATACCATATCTCCCCTTCTAAGAACTACTTTTTTTCCAAATAAATATATCTAAACTTAAAAGTAAGCTGCGTCTTAGACTCGAGATATTTTTATTTTTTCGTCTTTGCATGCACGGCTACAGGTTTACCTTTCAGCATTTTAATCGTTTAACAAAATTCCGCGTTACCAACGCCCTCGATAGCTTAAGAGATGATATGGGACAATAAAGATGTCTTAGACGAATCAGATCCTGAAAGTAAAGCGAATTCAGGATGCGAATCTGATACTGATAAAAGCGCAGATATCGATTACTCAGATGAATTAGATTCTGATACTGATTTCTTCCAATAGCAAGAACTAAATACTTAATACCGTGATTTCCTAGCACCAGAAATTCCCTTTTATGAAACAATACTGCTCTGTTTTTGTTATAATTATTAAATTATATTTGTTAAATTTTTTGTTATAACACTGCTGTGTATTATAACAAAAACGCATTATAATGATGCATTTTATCGCTTTATTTTATTCATTTAAATTTTTTTGTCTCGTTCCCTAACCCCAATTTATGGTACCAAAATCAATGCGTGTGTCAAAATCGATGGATTCTTAGGGCAGAGAAAAAACATAGTTTAGAAATAAAAAATTCAATTTTATCTCTTAAAAGCCTTTTTAATTCCGTTTTTAACTACAACATTCTCTCTTTTTCTCTACATGCGTAAGAAATTACCGTACTTCCCCGTGAGTGTTCTCTTGATGTATGAGGTTAGCACATCCTGCTTGCAAGTGAAAGATCAGTGGTTCGAATTTCGGGGAGTGCACAGTTGATTTCTCAGGTTTCAGGATAGAGAATGAAAAAATAAATAGGGGGGGGCTTATTGTCTCTACGCTTATATCATGCCCAAATACATTTCTGGATACTTTTTATGCGATAGATCTAATTATCGATTTCTCTGAATAGCCGACCAAAAAGATTAAATTTCAGACAAAGCAAACATCTTTCTGTAATACACTGCCTTTTTACCCACAAGCTAGATTAATGTGGAGGACAAATAACATTATGGTAACGCTAAAAAACGTTCCATACTTCTCACCCACGCTACATATAATTACACGATTAATAACAGAAAGTAAATTGCGATAAGAGTAACACCCACCGGGAAATGATCTAAAAGCTATTGCAAACTTCAAACAGCGTAAATTACTTCTCTCTTGCCTCCGATCTCGCCCGTAATTACTAAAAGTGATTTTTCTCTATAATTTCCTGTTCATGACTGAAAGAATATAAACCATCCTTATTGTTATTATTTCTAATAATATAAGGAAACTCTATGTCTCTGCTAACGGATGATAAAGAACAATCACAAAATTATTCGACGGCTGTACTTCAACGCCATTATGATTATTCGTTCCTCCGAAAATGTATACGTTAGCGTGAATCGATTATATGATATATGAGGTGCGTAGAACATTTCAATATTAATAAGACAAATTATTCTGTGTATGCATACGGCACGTGATGCGGAATTTCTCTCAGACAGGAAGAACCAGATATTAATATGATAAATTGTGAACAATGGGGTTTGTAACCCCAAATCAGCTGTGATTAAAGTATAAATTTATCAAAACTGATAAGGAATTTCGAAGCAAACGGCGAGTTCAAACGGTACATTTTAAGTTCTATCACCAAAAATACATATTAATAACGGCTAAAATATATATATAAATTAAAAATGCTACTAAAATTTACTCTCCGATTTATTTGTTGTTGAAATTAACTATTCTTTTAACTAACATATTTGTAAAACTTCAAAAATTGTAATAATAAAAGTGAATTATACTATCCTATTGGCATGAATACGAAACGGCCTCGTACGTAAAACTAGGCTGTATTTTTTCAAAGTGTTTTACAAGGAACAAATACAACTTACATTGCAAAAGATTTACATATGCTGAAGATGTCTACTTGGATGCTGAAGAAGCTTGGTAAATTTTGTATTTCTACACAACCGATATACAAACAAATGCTCTAAATACTATATCTTAAGCTAAAACTAAACATATATGGTTTCTTTCAATGTAAAAATCGAGAAACAAGTATTTATTTATTCCAGCCATTTCAGAACTTTCATATTTAAATTGACAAATACACGAAAAAGGCCCAAATTCACTATCAAAAGACATCACATATTTAACTTTTAACAAATATATTAATAAAAATGAAGGTTCTGGGGTATGGATTGATAACACCCTTTATAGATAGCATGGTGCTTAAGTTGCTATTACATACTATACAGCTGGACATCGGTTTGCTAAAAAAAAAAAAAAAAAAAAAAAAAAAACTTACTAACAGATATTATAGTTACGTGGGTTAGTAACTAAAAGATGTGATTCTTCCTCCCGTCGCCGGTATAGCGAAAAAATATCGTAGGTTTCCAGGTTATTATAAAAATCTGCGACACTTATTGCAAATGCCTTTTCCCAAACGGACTAAAGTGACAGCAAAGCTGAAATGCGAATATTTTTAAATATGCAACGAGATGAGTATTCATCACATAACAGACCCGCAAAAAATCCATTCTGTTTAGTTAATGAAAAATAATCACCGAGAACAACGTAATTAGCGATTGCCAGCTTCCTGTTGAAGTAGGAAAAGTGAAACCGGGAATTTTTTTTTTTGAGAACAGCAATTGCAATTCTCCAAGGAAAGCGAGGTCACGAGAATTTGCAGCCGGCGTGAGCCGAGCGCTTTATCGCAGCCAGAAAGCCCAACAAACCGATAAAAATGCTCCCTTTGAAGTACATACACATTAGATTAAAACTACACGCTTAATATACGAGAAACAGGCGCACACGTAAACAAGAATGGGTCACCTTACACACTATCTGGTGCGTGAGTTTGCGCACTACGGGTCAGGTTTATTGTTTAAATAGTTTTATCTGCAAACGGTTGATAGTAGCGAGATATTTTCAGGGGTAGGTGGAGATGAAATTGATAAAATCCGACGCCAGTTTACAAACATTTATCAACACAGAGAAAAAATTTACTAAAGGCAAAATCAGACAAAATTGTAATCTTAGCATGAAAACTACAGATCGAAACAATTAAAAATAATTTTTCCTTTTAATAAAACAGATGGCAAAGAGCGGTTGATTCCGAATTGTTAGAATGTGTTAACTCAATGATACATGAAGGAGAAGTTTGGTTTGGTTTATGTGATTACGGCAAAGCCTTGAGGGCTATCTGCCTAAGGGAAGGGATGCCTTCGCGGAAAACTTTCTAGGGAACACTGGCCCGTATATACGTTACACATGGGGAAAACGACGAAAAAAGCCCATTCAGCCAGCCCGTTCGCCCGATTCAAACCTCTGATCGAACTTCCAGTGTTCAGCGACTTTACCGCTCGGCCATTGTTGGGCCACAGAGGGAAAGAGGCTATTTATTAAATTCAGCCTTTTTTCAATGTATATATATATTCACTTTTTTATACCTTTTGTTTTGATATCATGTAATCTTGCACAGAACAAATCAACAACTAATGCGAGGAAAACCCTGAAGACACCAAGATCTGGTCCTCAGCAAACTTGTCGAATTCTAACAAGTTCTACAAAATCACATTTGTTCTAGCTAACCCGGACGACAGCCAGATTGAATAAACGGAAAATATGCCGCTCCCCTTTCTGTTGGCCTGATACTATTTGCAGTAGTATACAAATGATGGAGTCTTACTTTGACACCTTCATAACGGTGACCCACGATAAAAATACAAATCAGTCGTTGTACTCTAAGACAGAAACATACCCGTAAGTTCGCCACACCCTTAAATAAGTTGCTTTCTTCAAATTTATATATATATATATATATATAAACCCACAGTTCTCGTAATCGTAAAAAGATAATAATCAATCCACACAAAGATAGCAGCACCTTTAAAACGAAGAAACTCATGAAAGTGTCTCATTCCAACCATTTATAAATGTAGCATACTACAGTTAAAGAATATATTTATAAATCTTACACAACACATTTAAAAAAGAGTAACCCCCACCTCCGTTAAACGAAAAACAAAACCCTTTTCCCATTTTCTGAATAACTGAAAATGGAATAATGATTTTTTAACGCTTTTTTTTATTCAAGCATACAATCAATTTCTGTTCCAACTAAAATAATTAATTTTTATTTATATACATTTCGAAAGTAAACATACATTCCTGTTTTTATTCTTACTGTGTACAAATTAAAGGAATTACTTCGTGCTTATGTTAAACAGAATGCAAACTGTAAGTCTATTCCAATAGCATCAAATAACAAGATTATTTTTAATCCATGTAAAATAATAAAACTAACTTCAAAGTAGATATTTGGAAAAAGAATGGCAGAGATATGACTTACAAGGTAAGAAGAACAATGTTCTTAATGATTAATTATTTTTTCCTGCTAGAATCTAAAAGCTACACATTTTCCAAGCGTACTGACATGTTTACTGGCTTACTAAATTATTACTGATTACAAACCAAAGCTTAATTTTTAATAGATAAAAAAAAAAAAAAAAAAAAGGCAATTCGAATAACTAGAGTTCCTTATAACTGCAGTTTTACTGCAAAATAATTATTTCCGTTTTTCCATGTGATAATAAAAGCAGGTGTTTTTCTTTTAGTGATAGTTTGCTATTAATGCGGTATGCCTTACGGAATCCGTTGTCCAATCAACTCTGATATTCAGCTTTGCAGGCACAGAAAATTTAATGTTGTTTAACTGCTTGAAAAACCATTTCTAAAATTACGAAATTTATTCGTACTATACGATGTTGGGAATTTTCGTTCTGAAGAAGAAAGTTGACAAACAAATGAATAAATTAAAAAAAAAAATAATGGCAGCATGCTCAATGTTACTCAACAGAAAGTGGATTTACGTGTAAGGAATTAATGTCAGAAACAGAAAACAAAGTTCATACGTCAATTATTGCTATCAGTGCTTCTCTGGCATCAGCAATTTTTCTCGTCGCAACAGAAAAAAGAAAATTGAGATGCTTAAAATCTCAGCATCATTAAAATACTAAGTCTGACTTAAAGTGTAGACTGAAAACGGCACTTAAAAATATGCATGCGGATATTACAAAGGGAATTCATAATAAAAATATTTGGTCAGAAGAACAAAAACAGTTTCGACGAACGGAAATGAAATATCGATTCATCAGAAAATGCCCTTGAGAAGGATGTAATTAAGGAGGAAAAACTAAAGAATATTTGTTTGACAAAAATGTTCATAAACTGAAAACAAAAACGGCTTAAAACATATACGCAGATCTCAAGCAAAAAGAAACTGACTACACTCATCTCTCAAATGGTGACCATGAAGTACTCGAACGAATACGCACGCATCTCATGAATGAAAAACAATTATCATACACTTAACATAAAAAGTTATCCCGCTCTTCTGTATTATAAATCTAACACAATAGAAGTTCGCAAGAAACACTTGTAACAAGAGTTTAAAAGACATATACATGATTCTTTTTTGAAACAAAAATAATTTCTTTCCAAAACCTTTTCTTTTATTCGTAGAATTCCCGCTCTTGGCTTTTGGTGAATAAATAATTTGGACGATTTGTTTTCCTCACATGTAAATGCGCACAAATTTTGTATAAATTTATTTCTATTTTCAGAGACCACAGCGATCACAAAAACCAACTGCATTTAAAACAAATTGAAGGCTGTCAAAAGAATTTTAAAAGTAATTGATATACACATTTGCAGGTAGAACATAAAACAGTTTGCAGGTAGAAGCTTTTTAATACCTCTAAATACCATTTTTCAGCTATTCCAGCCAAAGTTTTCAAAATAAAAGCGTTTACGTGAATAACGAAATTAGTTTGTAACTCCTGACTTCGGCACGCGTAGCAGCATACTGAAAAGGCCTGTCCTTTTATGTAATGAACACAGACTCATTACTTTAACGAGTTGAGAACTGGATTAGAATAAGTACTGCCACTTTCGGCGCTTGTATGCATATCCAAAACAATTTCTGACAGCGCGTATTTTTTCTTGTGTCATATCATTCAGGAATCTCAATTTAAATGAATGATACCTAAAAAATATAAGACAGATGAGAGGAAATGGGTCAAAAGAAAAGTGAACAAATAAATATGCAGGTGTTCTATCCGAACAACCATCAATAAATCCAATGCCGCAAGCGAAAACTAAAGCAATTGCAGATCAATGCTGATTTCGAACAGCACGTGTCCCATTTAAATAGGACAAGCTAAAATAAGAACTTACTGCGATGAAGAACATTTGGTCCTATCAATATATTAAGTAAGATATTGCGGAATTTCCAAAATCTGAAATAATGAAACTTATTCTTTCCTTTAGACTCCTCTTAAACTTATGTAATGTCGCCCATCAATCGACACCATTCGCTTCGAGTTAGTTTTCCATTGTGAAAAATCTTTCATTCTCGATAGACAACTCTCGAATGTTCAGCTATAAATCACCGAACGCTCATCTAAGTAAAGCAGTATTTAAATTTGACTCACTAAAGATTTAAATATTCCGCTTGAATAGTTCTTTAATGATGCTGAATTTAATAAACATAAAAACAGGTTACCGTATTAAGATACAATAACCGTATGTTACCGTATGTTTAAAAATTGCTATTTTGAATTTTATTGAATATAATAAAGAAAAAAAATGAATAATATAGGTTCCCAAATTAAAAAAAAATGTTTAAATGAAAGAATTCTAAATTGAAAGCTTCACGCATAATGATGAGAAAGATGCTATATAAACAGCCCCATGATCGACTTTTCAAGAAAATCGGATAAAAGCATGAGGGAATACAGCCACACGCAAAAAACTATACTCTCGAAAATGGCAATAAAATATCGCAAGTTATAAAAGAATTTACAACGAAATGAAGCAAATGAATCTAAAGCACGGGAAGTTAAACTTTCTATAAAACAGATTCTGGAATAAGTTAATAAATACACGTAAAATAAGGCACCGGATAAACACATCTAATGATCTTCAGCCACTATTTACAGACTCTGAAATTCTTGAAAACTATCCCACTGAGTTAATCCCCAATGCGTCTATCACAATATCTAAACAGATATTATTCGGATGTCTCCGTAATAGTTCCACTTTATACAAATTGGTCATTCTCCACGAAAGAAATCTTCAACAGGATGCCTCAACCTAAAGACATCCATAATCCTATGAAGATCAGTTTTGAACTTAAAGAGAACTTCATAAGCGTGGGGGAAGAGGGGGACACCTTCATGCTGGAGTCTTAGGAAGGCTTCTATATAGCAGAACAGTGGCAGACTTGCATAATTACGCCGGCATCTTAATGACGGATCATCGCCTTATGAAGCAGTCCCACAACATCAATAACTTAAATATTTTGTGCAATGTGAAATCTACGCACAGCCAAAAGGAACTGATGAGTGGCAGACACAAGATTTATCAACAAACCTAAATATTTTATTATAACATTGACGTAAGTAATATGAAAATAATATGTTATGGATATTTTTTTTAATTTCAAATAATCAACAATGAACTGATCAGATTAAAATTATGACAAAAAATTTTAGATTCAAACTCTGAAACAATCCGCAATTCTTTACTTTGAAGCATTCATTTATGATGATACTCCACTTCGGTATTTATTCGAATCTTAATAACTGAATCTCAGTAATCTATGAATATTAAAAGTTTAACTAGGGATTAATGAGTTTAAGGCTTCAGCATATGATAGTTACTATATGTGAAACATGATATTTACCTTAATTTTAACTAGTATGAAGACAGACTAATCAAAATTAAAAAGCACCACCAGTAGTCTCTGTCAAGCCTATTGGTTACCGGTCGTATGGATCATTGTTAGTGGCGAGCAAAAGGTATTTCTCCATCGGGAACCATGTATTTGCATATTTAGAACTTCTATTAATAAAAATTATACTTTTGCAACTCAGCTGTATTTACTTTGAAAATATCAGACGCAGGTGGGTGGAATATAATTTCGAAAAGGTTAATCCAGCTTACCCGTTAGCGGGGATTCGAACTTTGTTGACACCATAGCTAAATTGTATACTTAACCCTATGACCATGGGTACAGAATTCATAACAGCATAGAAAAAATTCATACTTTTTCTTCCTGAGAAACTGACCGCAATGGAAATCTCAGTTTCTGCTGACGCGATTAGAATGTTCCTCCTGAATGCTCTTCATGGACACCGTGGTCACCAATTTAATTTCAGTCAGCTGGTAGGTATAAGACCTAACAGTGGTTTTGGGTTAACTGCATAAAATAAAGTAAAAATTCTAAAATAAACTTTAACGAGTTAAAATTTGAGAGAATTAAAAGGAATTTATAAGAAAATACCCCTACGCCATCGACATCCAAGAAAGATTATAATAACTAAGTTACTATGGTTTGTTTTGCTAAAGCCATGGAGGTTAGAATAGAAAGCGAATACATAAAGTACATGATAGTCACCTGGCTTGACAAACGGGAAGGGAAAAGGACTTGGTGAATTTTTTTCGGTTGTGTCCAACAGACGTTACACAAAGGGTAAACCATAACAATACCTACGCACCCCAACCAAATCAATTGTGTCTTCACCGGGAAAAATCCTATGGCCTTTCTTTTATTTATTTATTTTTTTATTAATAATGGCCTCTAAACATTCTTGGTTCTATAGCAGAGCTTAGTTTCCTTTCTACGGAAGCCTGAAGTATAGCATACTAACATTAATAAAAGTAAGCAAAGTTTATATGACCTTGACTGATTATAAAATGTTCCACAAAAGAAGAGTCCCTTTCTATATGCCGAGCGCAGCTTCAGGATTTCATTCTTCACCGACTTACAAAAGATTTACCCCAAATAACTAACATTCCCTACTACGTATAATATAGCATTTACAATACCACCATTTTTTACCGGAAATTTTTTTTACACATAAATTTTTTGAGTACTAGTTCTTGTTAATAGTTCCTAGAAAACAAGAATAATTTATTTATACAAAGCAAGACTAGCAATTAAAGGTAATTACTTTACAGTCGGATTACTTGGCCGGCTGAAGAAAAAGGAGATGATTATCGTAATATATGGACAAAAATTTTTACCTTTTATAGCGGTTAACTTTAATTGATTGACTAGAAGAAATGTCTAATCAAAATGAGTCACATTATGAAGATAAGTGTGTGTATGTATAAGATAAAAAAATAAGTAATCAAAATTATAACTTAAATTAGCAATGCCTTTTTATTCTTAATTTTAATTTCGGCATTTCCCTTTTCCATTCTAAAAACAACAACTGCTTATAATAACTTTTTCTGGAATATTTCTAGATTAATGCATATCGTATGATTTTTAAATAACGCTGCTGACGTAAATGGAAGTAAAATTCAAAAAGCCAATAATAATTATCTAATTAAATGCATTGAAATCGAAACTAATCAATTCTGAATTAGGATTACATTTTGAATGCAAAGCACTTTGCTTCTATTCCTGCTAAGACGGTACATCGGTGCTTTCTTTCTACCACAACAATATCAAAAATGTAAATGTTATGTTATGGAACGGATACAATTAATGTGCCAAGATATTAAGTTATTTGTGGCTGCATAACGTTTAATTACAATAAAAGAATTATTTGTTAGACTTATTAACTTTGTAGAGTACCTCACTTTGGAATTCTAAGTTAATGTTGGAAGTGAGGAATCTAAGAACTGATAAGCGAATAATCGCTAGCGTTCGATGACAAGAAACAACAAGAGAGAAGGGTAACTAATCCTTTATTATTCCGATAAGATTTAACAAAACTCCGCCTGGGAGTGTACAAGTAAAGCCCGCACTTTGGACTTGAACTTAAAAGACTAAGAATTAAACTAAAACTAAGATTAACTAAATAAGTATAGCCAAAGCTATCCAGGTTCAATTAGAGTTGGCCCCTTAACTTACTTTACTACGAAGCTTAGCAAGGGCCTGAGTACGGCCGAGCGTAAAAACAGCTTTGACAGAGAGAGCGGCCAAAAAGGCAGACGCGCGTAATTCAGAAACTCTGATTCTCTCTGTCTCAGTAAGTAACTTCGTGGTTTAAATAATGCTCCTCCTCATTAAATATTCAGCAAATTCCAAAACTACGTTCTGGTCGGAAGTAGTAAGTTGAAGTTAAGAATTTGACAGGAAAGGAACTTTAACTTAAAATGTAACTGTTAATAAAATTAACATAATCCTTACAACTTACTAGCTGTATTAAGACAAAACACACAAAAAGCCCTAAAAAATTGCTTGGTGGTCTGAATTTGAAGGTGGCACTTCTTCGTCAGAACAGCTACATTTGATTTTCAGATGCTTAGCAAAAACAATAAGAGAATAAATGACTAAGTGATGAAATGGACGTGACATATGCAAATAGCAATAAGAATGTGGGGAAAACATACCCGAAAAATAAATAAATAAAATAACATACAGAAAAAACATTCTGAATTCTAGATAATAAAGTCCCAATTAATTATCCACTCGAACTTAAAATATTATATAGTACGCGCGAAAGCTCTAGAAAAGTTATAAGTATCGCCATGTGTTAAACTCCTATCATTTTACTAGCAGCTGAAATTTGAACATAATAAATGTTAACTGGCACAGTGATTAATGGAGGCAAATATCGTGCTTCTGGGTTCCAACATCGGGTAAAATTTAGGTATGTATGGTCGTTACATCTATGCAAAAGGAGAGGGAGCAAAATTTGAGGAGCCGAAGGCTCTCGTATGGCCGATTGCATGGAGACAGAAGTCCTTTCTTACCTCCATGGGCCGATGTCGGCGAAAGAGGAGGATGCTCCTCGTACTGTAAAGTGATCACATTTTATTGAGACAAAGCGGAACAAATAGACTGAAATGAGAATTATAATTTAGTTATGAAAGCAGACCAATAATTAAAAAAAAATATACTTTATTATATACATTCATATACTTGTCTATAAATATACAAAAATATATTTATTATTAACTATAAAAATATTTGTAAAAAACAATAATTTGAATATTATGTTTTTTAATTAATTTAATATTTTATTAAAAAAATTATGATTTTCTTTCACGGTCATATTATTTATCCGAGTGAATACTTTGCAATAGATTCAGATCATTTAATAAAATGTCGTGAAATTTCTCACATGAATTGGTCAAATTATATTTTAGGCTTAATACAGATTTTGAAGTTTTAATGTTCAACTTCGTTTTTTCAATTGCCCATATTTTATTGATACTAAAAGAAAAAAAAAAAAAAAAAAACGTTCTGTCGCTGCATTTGTTCCTGGAAGGGAGAGGGCGTGTTCTATAATTTTTAATATATTTTCATAAGGAATATTATTCTGTTTTAAAAAAAAAAGGAATAACTCCATCCATTTTTTGTTTGCTTCCACATTTGCAGACAACCAACATTTAATTTTTTCATCACTAATAACGTATCGTTTTAGCAACAACACCTCAACAAAAATATCATTTTCGCAAATATTATTTTTCGGAAAATGGTTACTAATACACTGCTCGACATTGAAAGTGCAACACCAAGAAGGAGTGGTCAGAAAGTGATGAAATTTGGAAAAAAGACAGAGACAGCAAGCAGCAATAAGTGATCTTTATTTCAAAATGATAGTCAGAATACAGAGCGAGAACAGCGTCGGTTCAGTAGGATGTAGGACCACCACAGAGCAAGAAGAACACGTCTAGGCATAGTGCGCATGGTGTCCTGAAGGATGGCTCTCCATTCCCTTTCAACCATTTGCCACAGTTCGTCTTCTGAATGAGGCAGGGGCAGAGTCTGCAAACGGCCTCAAATCACATCCCACACATGTTCGACTGGTGACAGTTCAGGAGAGTACGGTGGCCAGGTAAGTATCTGTATTCCTTGCCGAGCATGTTGGCAGATGCGAGCACTGTGTGGTCGGGCGTTATCCTGCTGAAAAATTGCATTAGGCAGCCCCTGAAGGTACGAGGATACATTATCTAAGTATCGTTGGGCCGTCATAGTGCCCTGAATACGAACTACAGGTGACCTGGAGTCGTAGACAATAGCGCCCGAAACCATTATGCCACGTTGTCGCACGGTGGGGCGTTCCACAGTTACTGCCGGATTAGATCTGTCTCCACGTCGATGCCACACACGTATGCGGCGACTGTTACTGCATAAACAGGAGCGTGACTCATCTGAGAACACGAAGTTTCGCCATTCTGTCATCTACATCGCTCCAGTCCGGCACCATTCTAAAAGTTGGCGTCTATGCTGTAGGGTCAATAGCCATCTTCTTAACGGACGCCGTGAGTGCAGACCACATTCAATAAATTGATGGGAAATGGTTCTGGTCGACACGGGAACATCCAGGGTATCTTGCACATGCTGTAGAATCGCGGTACAAGTGACTTGCAGAACCGCCACCGCTGCTGCACCTGCACCCCTCCTTCTTCCCATATTTCCTTGTTCCAACCCTGTTCACCATAGTCGATGCACCGTGCTCGTATCCATGTGGGTATCAGCTGCGATTTGAGGTAAGGATTAACCCGCCCTTCTCAGTCCGATCACCATACCCCTCGTAAAATCGTCTATCTGGGCTGGAAGTGCCTTCGTTGACGGCGGCCTGGCATTCTCTCCTATTACGCGCATACTCTGGGACAAAAACCAATTTTCTTCGATAATTCGTCTGGCAGAAATAACGACACGAATATTGCCCATTCTGCACGTTCCTTCCCTTACATCTTAAGGCCCGTTCACACGAGTACGCTCGAAACGTAGCTGACGAACGCGCTTTTACGTTACCAGCGTAAAAGCGTCCAAACGAGTACGCTTGCGAAGAGTGCGTTTAACCAATAGAATTATTTTGCGCAAAAATCACGTGACGCTGTAATATAGCGTCAACAGAGCTGTATCTTATTACTTCGCGTGCTTCTGTATGTTTGCGGCAAGTTGTCCGAATTAGATGATTTTTTTTAATAGCTGAAATTTTACTATTAAGTGCAATTATTAAGCAGAGGCAAAACCGCAAAAAATGGCAAGAACGAGTCCGAAAGATTTATTTATGTTCAAAGAGATTTTAGATTTTTTTTTTTTTTTACTGCCTCGTTTACGAAAGGAATATCCGGAATTATTAAATTCCTACTATTATCTCACACTCTCCCTATATCTTGTTCAAATTTTCAGTACATAAAATGCTTTTTATTCATCAAGTTCAAATACAATTTTTTAAACTTGCAGTGAATGACACTTGATGTTAATACAGCTTTTTCACATATTAAAATTTTTAAAATTTTTAATTTTAAAAAATTCTGTTTGTATTTTTATTTATTTATTTATTTATTTGTATTTTTTAAATTTTTCTTTGTGGACCTAAGTAGGAATTGACTTTTTTTTTTTTCTTTTTTCTTTTTTTTTTTTTTAAATATTACTTGTTTTTTAATTACTTCAGGATGAGTATCGACCAGTTTGACAGACTTGCAGATTCTATATTGTATGAAAATTAGGATTTATAAAATTGGTTTGGAATACAGTATATAAAGAGAATTAAATTACTTAATTCTCTTTATATACACCATCCACCATATAATAAAACCAACTTCATATTTTTTTTAACTCCCCCTCCCTTGGCCTTTTGTTTTTCTTTTTATTTATTTTTGAATTTAGAATGAGGTTCAAACTTTGTACAGTTATGAGAAATTATGTGCATGATAAAATATGCAATAAAGTAAAAATAAAGAGAATTTATAGATTATATATGATAAAGAGATGCAGATATATTATTATATAAGGATTTCTATTAGCAAAGCACATTTTTAAACTAAATTAAAAACAATAATAATAATGAATAAAATAAGAAATGAAAACAATAATAATAGGTAAAATAAGAATATAATGATTCATGATTAAATATGAGAAACGTTTCAAAATGAGAAAAACTACTGAATTTATGTACTAGCTACAGGTGAGGTTCGAACTCACAACGTTTCGCTCCGCAAAGCAGCGCGCTGACCACTCAGCTATCTGTGGTAGCAGTATTCGTGAACAATAATATAACAAGTAGAAGTCGCTGCAAAGGTAATTTAATTAAATTTCAATAAATGATTGCTGTATGACACAAGTTATAACTTTCCTCCAAAATTTCGTAATTGTATTTTATTGAATACTCTTTCACAGTCAACTGCTTTATTTTAGAAGATGTTATATTGCTGAAATTAGTTTTTGGTGTATTTAATATTGGGATATTTATAGAGCTTTTTATTACATATGATATAGCCAATATTTATAATAATTAAGGATAATTTTGTAAGGCAGAAACTTTGATTTCGTAGAAACTGTAATTTATTTAGGTTCCTATTACTTACGGTGTTATAAATAGGTGAAGCATATACTGGTCGGATCATTGCTTTATAAATATACAGTTTTTCCCTTTAATGAGAATTTTAAATTTATACCAATATATACGGTTTGAGAAATCTGAAGATGGAGTGATTATTTTATTGCTGTATACACTTATGATATTTCTAAGCAAAAACTCATCTCTGTGTGGTTCTGACGCCATATTGAAACGGGTAAGCAAGAAGGTTTTCTGATTATGACACGTGATAAGAACTCGGTCGGCTATTGGACGAACGCGCGCGTCGCGGGCGAAAAAGCTGAACAGGAGCGTACTCAGTTTTACGTCTTCTGCGTCATGCGAATTTACGCCGGCGTCAAAAAAGTTGCGTCAACTACGTCGGGAGCGTCCTCGTGTGGACGGGCCTTTTGTTCACGTGCGTCGGAGAGCTGCGCATTTCACATCATTCGCATAACTCAGTGACGTGCGTCTACTCTAAAATTTGCATAAATTTCTGACCACTCTTTCTTGGTGTTGCATTTTCAATGTCGACCAGTGTATATTAAAAAGATTTTCCCACATATTCCCATAAAATCTCCTTCTTTAATGTCCCCAATGAAAGTTTTTAATATCCTCGAATTGAACTGCCCGTTCTTCAAGATATTCCAAGCAGTTATAATAAAAATTTCTGACTTCTTTCAGAAAAATAGGTGGTTTAATGGCACCTTGTTCTTCTAACTTAGTGATGTCCTTTTGAATAACAAAAGGAACGTAATCGTTATCAATTCTTTCTCGCAATTTTGTTTTTAAATTATTGATTTTATTTGACACTTCCGTTACTGAAATTTTGTCCTCTTCAATAATTTTCACAGCATTGTTAAATAATCTAACTTGGTTGTGGATGAACTGAGCTCGTAAAAGAGCTAGCCATCGTGTTTTGCTGTAACCAATAATTATTTTATATTCGATTTCTGCGCTTTCACAAAAATCCTTCAAACTTTCAACACGCACAGTATATATATAAAAATACGAATAAATTTTTGCAATAATATTTTCAACATCCACTGGAAGTAAGTCAGATGCTGTTTGAATAGTATTGGGTAGAAATATGCGCTACACAACTTACTCGAATAATTTTTTTGGTTCAAACGTTCGTTAAGTTTCGTAAAAACGTTATTGATGCCTCTTCTAGCTTTTCCAACAAAATTTGCGTTAGTGTTATCCTCAGAATAGACAATAATTTTTATTGTTCAAATTATTCTTTTTTAAAATAGTACTTATTGAATCAAAAATTATTTGGGAAGTTTCACACGGCAATGAAACAAAATCTAATGTTCTAATTTTAATTCCTGTTTTTGGATCAAAAGTCAAACAATTCTAGGAAATAATTTTAAATCTTTGTGGTTGGAAGCATCATAATATATAAATATAAATGTATATTTATCTAATTTTTTCTGCAACTGTGAAAACGAATATGGTGAAAAAACATTACAAATAATTGCTTCGGTTTTTGTACTTGCACATGCAAATTTTTTGTCGTACAATGTTTTGATCATTTGCGACGTACAATCAATTGATCTGAAACTTTGATTGTGGTTTACGATGTGGAAAGCAAACAGTCCTTCAGTTATTGCTAGCTGTTCCTCCACTGACAATACATATTCCTTGACGAGACGTAACGACAATGATCGAACACCACCGTGTAAATCTAACTATTTACATCGCCGAATTCAGTTCACTCTGCATGCATTTTATGTGTTTTTTTTTAATTTCTTTATATTCACTATAATAATTAATAAATAATAGGTACTTTACATTTTTAAAGTTCATTTAAAATAAGGAATGCAGATGTTTTCTAAAAAGCGGAACATTTTTAAAAATCGGCGGGACGCGGGACAGTCCTCCAAAAAGCGGGACTGTCCCGCCAAAATCGGGACGTGTGGTCACTTTACCCTACTGTGACGTTCTCAATCAGAAGTAGAACAAACAGTTCATAGTCTTATTGTCAGAAGCCTCGTTCTCAATCAAAAGTAGAACAAATAGTTCATAGTCTTATTGTCAGAAGCCTCGTTCTCAATCAGAAGTAAAACAAATAGTTCATAGTCTTATTGTCAGAAGCCTAATAGCCATACGATTAACGACAGATAACTTTCATCTCAAATGATTCAAGGCCTTGTTCAATTAATTAAAAGACTATAGTAATTTGTTTCGAATTCGATTCCAAATCATTCTGCATCAACAAAGGCTGCTGAATAAAAGTGAAGCAAGCAATTATAAGTTGCATTACTTTGCAGGATTTAGGCTATGCAAATGAGGTAAGTAAGAGAATCTTCTATGAACGGCACCTATCGTGTGACGGACAACGCTGCCATGCATTCTCTGACCAAACTATAAACAAATGAACGAGCAATATTGTTGAGCCATGCACAGTGGCTAAAAGTTTGACGGTCTATACCAAGAATGAGTACTTCTTCAAAATTCCAGTACCTGGTCGTCATAATTAAATTTCCTCTCAATAGAAGCAAATTTCACAGATGAAGGACGATCTTGCTATTAAGACGCTTGCTTTCATTTAATAAAACATATAAACAGCAGAATACATTCCGAGAGATCTGAGGGAAAAAAATAAAATGGGGAGACTTCGACAAGGATTGTCGAAGAGTGAACACCCTTGCCAGTTGTTCTCACCACAGCATGGAGCTTAGCTATCACATGACGTACAACAGAGCCGCCCGACCGTCGAAGCACACACCATCTGGCTGCGCGACCTCTGGCGAACAGCCAAACTATGGGGCCGACAACGGATATGTAAATACACTGGGACGAGAGAAAACAAATTGTACAGAAATGGTTAAGTGCGCATGCACTTGGAGAATTTTTCATACTAGCAGCTTCTCAGAGGGCACATTACAACTCAAGTTGCTCGTATAATGTTGACTTCGCGTCATTCATAATGATAACTTTCTTTCGCACTTTACTTTTCTCTAGGCTTCAATAAAAATAAAGAGAGCGGCTTATATCTTGTATGCAGGACTTCCTACCTTCGCAACGTAGTCGGAGGCATGCAGCACGTTATTGCAGTGTATGCGGTTAGTTCAAATTAAAAAAAATTCTATCTCGTACAGACAGCAAGGAAATTCCTGGATCATGGCTTCTATCATAAAGTTTGACGCGTAATCGTATTTCAAAGCGAGAGCTCTTGATAATTTTCGCATGGATAAAGAAAGCGATTGAACTTCGAATATGCTAGATTTTCAATTCATGATCTAACTGGGAACGAAGTTTTTCAACAAAAGTGCCAAGTTCCTACAAATTTTATCGACTAAATTAAAATATTTTACCGTTTCCAGGTTGATATATTTTAGAAATTTCATAACAGCGTGTTCATTTTTCACTTTTTAATTTCATACGATTATTCTGCTGCAATAGCTTGAGGAAAACCCCAGAAATTTCCAAGAAAACACCGTACACATCTGAGATGCATAAACGTACGATTAGATCACTACTGCTTCAATCAAATTAACAGTAAATTTTATGCAGCCTAACAAATTCAATTCTAAACTTATTAAATAAAGTTTACGATTTTCTCCCCTTATGCTATTCCAACATCAGCCCCCTCTAATCAATATTAAACACAATATATCTACATTTTAAATGAGTACCCCACAAACAAAGATAACATACGTTTAGGGAAACGGCAATTAACCCAAAACAACTTGGACTGAATAGTATTTTAAAGTAATCCAAAGATATATGTAATTTGAAATACTAAGTTTTATAATTTTTAAGACCATATCCGTCTGAATTCTAGTCAAAGAATAACGCAATATACGCTTGCACTAGTGGGGGAGGGGGGAGAACAATCTCTTTGCATATTTGAATACGACTATACACATAGCTCAATCCTATAAAGTTCATGGCAAATACGCTGTTGAATGTATCTGCATGTGTTGGGGAGGGGAAAAGTTTATTTTTTACATACTCGTCACTACAAAATTTAGTCATTTTCCTTCACAACCAACATCGCCTTCTTAAATTAAAATACCTCTGATCGCACCACCCCTCGCAATGAATTTCTTCGGTTCAGAATATAATAAAGTCCAAATACTTTACAAAGCTAATGTACATTTAAAACCGTTGAAAATCCTCTTCCGAAAACTTAACAAAGATATTGCTAGTTAATCTAAATCTTTGGAAGAGAAATCTATCTAAATATTCTTTACAAAAATAATCGCTGAATATTATATCAAACACTCGCGAAAAGACAGCGTAAAATATTTCATCAACAGTTACTAGCCATTCAATCGACGATCTAACCAAATTCAGCTGAGATTCACTTTGTTTATTGATAATATAAAATACTGGTTAATTTCATGTACATTTCATTTCCAAAAACGTTTAAAAGGGATTTGCGTATCATAAACATTAGTCAGGGGGTCTCGAATTGGCGTGCCCCCTAGCAATTTTATGTGGCCTGTTAATAAATTTCAGTTACGTTTCAATACGTTCAATACAAATTGAGTACAGTTTTAACACACTGTTTAAAGATTTCGATATGGCATAAATTCATTGGATAATGCATTGCAATAGCGTTTATTACGAAAATAGAGCACTAGCAAACATTTCAGCGGTCATTACATTCCAGCTAAATTCGAAACTAGCGCTAGCACACAGCCAAAAGTGTATGCAGCGGTTAACTAAGAGCGCTCTGTCGGACATACGATGTCAGTTAAATGATAATATTACAGACTTTGATGCTTACATGCCTATGCAACGGTGGCACGGCGATACAATTTATAAATTTATTCACCAGCCGTCAGAGTTGGTTGAACTTTAATATTTTTTTCCTTGGCAATCACTAGGTGCTTTTACTTTCCTAGAGTCAGTCACTAGTTGTTAAGCTGGATGTACAGCTAAGCAATTCATATTGCTAAATAGATAGAGACAGACTAACGTATGACTTCTAAAAGCTGTTATTTGTACTTGTCGTTAGATCTCGGCACATCAATACCAATCATCTGAAACTGAGCAAACGTTTGAGTGTTGCTTTCACATGATAATTCGGTACTTATGCATGATCCCATCGACCGCTGACGGAAGCTTCGGAAACGATCGCCAATCGTTATTGCGAAATTCTAAAGGGTTTGGTCACCCATAATTGGAGCTAAATCGCGCTACCTGGACAGTCACCAGGATAATACGTAATGGTCGAAACTTCATCTTGTTGTATTAAAGTAGTAAACAATATTACAATTGTGAATTAAATTAAGAATCTTTAACAAAGAACAAAAGAAAAGTGACAGAACACGGATTTATTTTTCAAGATAAATAGGAAACTGTGATGTTGCGCGCAATAAAATTTATTGCGTTTTATTTGTAATAAGGGAATATCAGTTCCAAACAGAATGCAACTTATATCGCCAGTACGAGATGAATATTATTTTTAAAAAATTTGAAATATTGCAAGGTAAACAACCGAGAGAAGAAAAGTTACACTTTTAACAATTTGGTTTACAACAAGAACAAAATGGTTCGTGGAAGCAAATAAATCAGCAAAGCAATAGTTCACGCAAGTTTTGCTCTTGGATACATCATTGCAAAAAGATCAAAACCATTCAGTGATGGTGAATTTATACATCGTTTGATTAAATCTCTGAACTTCTCTGTCTTGCTAAACAACAATTATTTAATGTTATTAGTCTGTCAGCCAACAAAGTAGCGGAACGCATTAAGGAAATCGCCAGAGCTTTATGACGTCAGACATCAGTTAAATTACAAAAATTATAGATTTTGCACTATTTTCAGTAGCAATTATGAGATTACTGACATCAAGATGTCACAACTTGCTATTTTCAAACGAAGTGTTACTGATGAATTCATAGTAGTTGAGGAATAACAGAATAATTTTTATGAAAGGAAAAGACTGTTTCACAGAATATTTTTTTCTGAACAAAAAACTGTAATAGGTAAATTTAAATTAAACTGAATGGTAATAGATAAATATAAATTGAATGGTAACAGATAAATATGAATTCAACTGAAATAAAATGGATGCATTTGCAAGTGATAGTGCAGTTACTATTGTTGATATTTAAAAAAAAAAAGAATAGCGATAAAATTAAGAAATAGAGTGAAGGCTTGAATATTGCTTGAAGAAATTGAAAGTGAGTACTGAGAAAAGATTTACCATAACGAGCTGAGCTGGTAAAGTCATGGAGTTGCATTAAAACGATTTTTTAATTTACAACTAAAATTTTTAAAAAATCGCAAATTTTCTGTTTCTTAAATACCGCCTTATTATCCCATATGAAAAATATCATAATTGTTATTATTACTCATGTATGTTTTGGTAAATATTTAGTGGGTCAAATTTGAAAGTAAGCTAAAATTCAGTCAGTTGTTTGAAAACCTTAAAATAAATAAATAAATATTTTTTTTTTTTTTTTAATTAATCTAGCTCTCTAGCTGTTTGCTGGTTCAGGTCGAGCATATGAGCCGCATGCAATGAGTCCGAGACCACTGCTATATATGACTCTCAAATACAATCTAGCGCCTCGACAATGGATGATACAAAAGCAATTTCTTCCTTAAACCCAACAAGAAACTCACATTACGCTGCAACTACACGACAGCTGACACATAAAAACTGGCAATTCATGTAGATATTAATATGACTCAAATAAGATCTTTAAAAAAATTAAGGATTTGAAATTTCACATTATTCTCCTTCCTCAGATGAGAAGTCCATAACCTTGTTGATCATGTACTTCAGTGATGAATTTTAAAACAGTTTCATGCTGCTTGGAAGAGATAAATAGAAGCACTTACCCAGATATGTCTGAACTCCAGGTTCCTTAGAGTTGAAGAGGTAAGTAATAGCTATGGACATATCGAATAATGTTGACTCAAACAAGCGAAGCAACAGTGACTCTTTGGGTGGAGGCTTAGGAAACATGACAACTTTGGATTTGGATTCAATAGAATCCGCTAGTTCTTGGTTATCACACACTGGTTCATCCATAGCCTCTTCGGCCATGTCTGAGATATCTCTGGGAAGTTCGCTTGTCGAGGAATGTAATGGGACGAGGCCGTGAACACTGTCCGGCATTAACCGTTGGTGTTGACGCTCGCCATCGTCCGAATTAAAGATACCACTGTCATCGGAAGCTAGACTTGTCCGGTCCGTGTTGTCCCGAACCGGATTGACGCAGGATGGACTGGCGGACGAAGGCGGAGTGTCCAAGGAGACGCTGTCACTGCTTGCGTCATGGAGTTTAGATACTTGACAATGGAGTGGTTGGCTGTAGGTTGAGTTGCTGCTCTCTGGAATTTGCTGGAGAACAGAGTCCAAGCTTCTATTGCGATGATGAGTATGTTGTTGACTGCCGTTGTTCAGCCGGTAGTCCAGGCTATGGTTGCGATGGTGGGATATCCCAGACACGGGATGTAATTTGGAGTAGACGGAATTAATTTGGCCGTGAACACCGACGTCCAGAGAAAGACGGAGGCGCTTCGATAACGAGTCCTCTTCGTGCAGTACCTGCAACGATTCTTCTTCCATGTCAAATTCTCTCTAGGCAATTCTTAACCTCCTCCATACACCTAACTGCCTTCTGCCTGAATCCGTTCAACGACACCTGAAAACAATATGAAATGCATCAGTTTGGAAAAAATTACATTAACAATACTTAAAAGAAATATTAAAATATTTAGTTTTAATCCAATAAAGAAATGAACTTTACAGTAGTAAAATTACTGTATTCAAATATTATATAAAAAATATTGTTTCGAGGTACTTCTGTGATATTGTTAATTCCCTTCCTCACTACGAAACAGACATCAAATAGGATCAAAAGAATCAGCATAATGTTTCCTTATCTTGCAATGGACGCTAAGTAGCTAATCTCGAATAAATCAGTGATGGCTACCTGACTATGGAAGAATATCTTTGTGAAGAATTTTTGCAGAAAACGAAAACATATTATGTTACAGTTCCTAAATGAATTTCATCTTATATACTCATTCGGTGTTGGAAATAAAGCCTGGAATGCAACCACCAGGTTTCAACGGATTTATCTACATGTTAGCTTACAACCACTTTCTGATGGATACTCATTATGATAAAAATTAATTCATGGATTTTGAAGAAAAGACAGAGAAGAAATATCTGACACATGAATTAAAACAAAAATCTCATTGATTTCAGATATTAATAAAAATATTCAGCATATTAAAATTCATAAATGTACTGTACCAATACAGACAATGTTTTGAGAATATTACTAATTACTAATAGTATTTTTTGAGAATTGAGTTTTTACAACATATTTACCTTGATCACGCATCATGTTGTAAATAAACTCAATCATCAGATTTACGCTTGGGAATGTTTTAAGCGATTTCACTTCTTTATAAAGTTTCTAATTTTTATATTCAGTAATTTAAATGTAACCCCATTTCCAAAGATATTAAAAAAAATTAATATCTGATTTTAATCAACGATTTTCTTTTCAAAAATCTGCTGATTAATATCGTGATTTAAATTAAGACGAAACGCAACTAGGGTGATTTAAATCATGATTTTAATCATCTAGTTAAAACCAATGACACCCTGACGTTAGACCAAAAAGAAGAAAAATTACTATGGATTAATATGATCTAACTACATATTGTGTTCTATTCTGGAGATCGAAATTTTTCATGAACACAAGATTTTATATTACAGAAAAAGGCAACCATATCAATGTTCCAACATCTAAACAGAACATAATATTTTGAACACTGGCTAATTATTTACTTTAGAGATATACAAATATAGAAACTGCGGATGTCCTAAAGCAATTCAGATGCATTCTTTAAACAAATAAATAACACGCCAACGAAATATATGCTTAATATAATATAAATAAAAGCACACATCTAAAGCCCATTTTTATACACGGCAAACTAAATTATACTCCACGCTAAGGAATTTTTTTCACTCAGGATTAAAAATCTTTTACGTCTATTTCTGCACATAATTTTCCAACAATTAAGACTTGTACATCTTCCTCAAATCAATTCATTTTGCATATTAAATAATAAATTCCTGCATATATTTTTCCAACAACTGAGACTTATATATACGTCATTTCATTCTGCATATTAAATAATAAGTTACTTAAAAGGTAGAGCCAGGAAGAAGGGATGTACGTATATAAGCGTTCATGCACAAATACAGAGAAAAACGAGAGTTGACGAATACATGAACTGATTGCAAGCGAGTTTCCTGCATTACGCACTGTTAACGAGGAGGGGGGGGGACCGCTTCCGGGCTGCTACATATACAGATGAAAAGAAAATTCTGCGAATGTCATTTCTTAATAAAAATTCCGATACCAAACTTCTGACTAATGCAAGTGGTTTATTAAAGCAACTGACTGTGCAATTTACTAGTGCACACTGTGAGAGATTATGCTGCGCATAATTCACGGTATAAGTACAGAGAGGCTCATTGAGGATGAAGATCAGAGACACTAGATGGTCGATTTTAAGAAAATATTTTTCCACTGATGTCAAGATTTTGCTGTTTGCCGAACTGAAGGCAAGATACTATCAGATACGCCTGGGAATTTTCATTTAATTAAACTTTAAATGGTGAGCACTCTTTCTTTCAGGTAACCTTTTTCAGCATACCTAAAAAGCGATATGAGGTTTTTAATTTCAGGAATTAGCATCGAGTTCCAGCCAAATATGAAACGAAACCTTTCTTAACTGATACATAAAGAAACTGATATTGTAAGAAACACTAGCGAAACCATCACAACTGATCAGATTTATTCTACATTATTATGTTTTCCCTCAACCGCTGAAGAGTTTGCAACAGCTAATCCTTTATAAACCTGTATATAATAAAAATTCAGATCTCTAAATAATCAGAAAATGTTAATGTAATACAGACATACATTACTACAGTAACTCAAAATAATTCAAAATACAGTGCTTCATAACAACAGTAAATATTTAAAAATTAGCAAATTTAGCGTAGATTTTGAAGGAAACTATCGATTTCGAGAGTGATCTGACGTAGATCCTTTTCAGGAGCAAAACAAAATTTACAAAACATGGAAGAAGCAACAATGAAATTTACAAATACTCGTATATCAATAGACGGAGTACTGATTTCAAATACTATTCGAGATAAAATGATATGCTATTAGAAATAACCATAATAACCTGTTCCATTCTATATTACCCTTCTATAAGTTACAGAATTGTTCTATAAAGTTCAACTTATATTTTATCTCCTATCAGTAAAAGCTTTTTGTTCCATTCTTAAAGATTATCTTTGATTTTAATTCTTAGGAAATTTACAGAATTTCTTGTCAGTTTTGACACATCGGCCAATTATCGGCATTACAATTTGCATTACAGAAATCTTATTTTCAGAAACCAAAATTAAATCATATAGCTAGTAATAATCATCCAATTAACCACAACTTTGAATCTGCAAAAATTATACACAAAGCTTTTTTTCAGCTGATGAATTGGATTTCACTTTCATAAAAATTCACTTTCTAGTACAGTTAATGATATTAAATGTAGCAGCAAGTTATAGTCGCAACATGGTCATTTGCGTTTGCAATTGCGCATTTGCAACCGAACGTTGCCCGGAATAGTCATACGTGCGCATACATATGATTTTAATGCAGCATTATTGCCGTCCACCATGCGAAAGTGGACAAAATGCTTACAATGGAAAACAACCAGAAATGAAGAAACACTTTTCCCCCACCCTTTTTTTTAAGCATACGTGACAAGCAGTACACGAATATTACAAAAATGTAATTGATTAAAATTCATTCAATTTTACATTACGTAATCAAGTTACGAAAGAAACTAAAAAAATTATACTTTTTTAATATTTATTTAATATAAATAACCTATATAAATATTTAAATATAAATAATATTTGTTTTAAACAATTCCAGGCCAATCCAATTTATCAGAGTTTGGGTATTCTTTAACTAAAAATTAAATAATTGCCAGTACTTATATTATTGCGATTGATAAGCCCGCCGATTCCTGAATAGATGTTCTATATGCTTAGATGTATGCTGAGAAGCAAAGTCGTAGAGCTTTCAAGCCCTCTTTCGCTGTGAAGCTCTTTTGCTTTTAGCATTTGAAGTCTGCAAGTACAATAACGAGTAAAAAATTTCATAAAATGTCTGTCTTGGGAGAAAAACTGAGATTTTCAGCTATAGTGTGGTATATGCAATTATTTTGAATTTTACTTTTTGTCTTCTGGGGAAATTTAGAAGGACCAACAACAGCAGACATGATGTATCATAGATTACAGATTTAAAAACGCCTTTCTAAGACTCAAAAACAATATCAGTACAATGAACAGCTGAGAATAATGAAAAAAGTGTTTGACAGCCATTTGTTGGAAACATGTTTTGACAAGTTCTACATTCCTTTTGATCCTTTGACAATGATGCATCGGATATGATGATTTATATAGTCCCACTACCCCCCCCAAAAAAGATAAAATTATAGTATACAACTACTTTATTAATATATTTAAGAATATAGATGCTTTAAGAATTTTCAACATTATTAATTATTCCTTTAAGTCATTAACCCAGCAAGTTTTTTTTAAATTTAAAAATTAACCCCCGCCTTTATGTTAGCCACCCTGTATTGTTGCTTACAGCAATATATATATATTTTAAATGAAATGGAATATGTTATAGTTTTAGTCTTTTCGGTCTCTCTCACTTTGGTAAACTTTTTTAAGAAACCTCAGAGAGTCCATAAAGCAAAAAATCTTGATCAAGCTTTTATATTATACAAGAAATCCATTGTACAAAATTTACTACCTGTTTATAATGAAAGTAAGTTTAATAGCCCCGAAGTATTAACATTTATTTATACACGAAACTAATTTTATTATAATTCATTAAATTAGATAATAATAAAAATAAAAATATGTATCATAAAAAATATCGACCAATGTTAAAATGTCCATTAACAATAACAAACTGCAGTGATGCACAATGAGAACACGACCCACGATGGCAGGTAATTTTGGTCTTCTGTGAGAGTTATCCTCTTAGAGACGAAATTTCAATACTCATTATGTTCTTATCATGCTCAATACTCATTTATGTCCTCATTTATGTTTATGTTCATTTACATTCTCCGAAATAATGATAACTTTCAAAGATGAATGAATATTTACCTCTAGCAAAAAGAAATACATATATAAAAACCACGAAAAGGGTTCTTTGTAGTATTTCCTTTTGCTTGATATATATGCTTTTAAACTACGAACGGAGGAAACAAAATTCAAAGCTTTAAATCATTTAAGCCTAAGAAACTCGTCTCAGATAAAATCACCAAACTTTTGAAAGATTTAAAACTAGTTCTGTTCTAAAGGAATTATTATTTTAGATAAAAATTTCTTAATCCTTCCAAAAAAACCTATTTTTTAAATATATCTGCAGCACTACATCGGCAGCACAGATTTCTTCCCGTTCCCACCTAAATGCATATTTTAAGATTGCTTTGTGATATTTTACACTATGCCAAAAAAAGAAAGATTCAAATCTTCAAAGATTCATATAAAAAAAAATTAATATTACTATTTCGTTGTTTTGTAGTAACTTATAAGTCTTGTCATTAGGATACGGATGGTTTTATTCATGGGCAACCATCTTCATCTATTTCGACACACCGCCAATGGCATCTTGAACACTATTAATTAACACATATTACAAAGTACTAATTAACACATTTAACTTACAGATTCCTGTGCCCACCCAGCATTATAGCATTAACTATATGCCAAATGGATAGGAAATCTAAAGGTCTCCAGTACCTCTTCCCCAACATTAACTTTGCAAAACGATAAACGGACAACTAACTTAACATGCTGCTCATTAATACACACGGGACTTCAAAAGGGCAGGAGCGCCTAATCTTAACCAGCGGTAAGAATTATTATGTGAACGCCATGATTCCATTCTTCCTAATGTGGTAAACTTATAAATGTACCTTTCTTGGTACAATTTTACCGGTTCGTAGTATAAACGAGGTGTAAACTATCAAAAGCCATGAATCTGTGAAAATGTTGTTATGAGCGAAACGTAGGTATAATTTTTTACACTATTCTCAAATAACTCGCATCTCTTTCTTTTAGCACAGTGTAAAACATCGAAAATAACACAGAAAATATATGTGAGGGGAAAGAGCAAAAAATATTCATTCGTGTTTTTGGCGTGGTGCCGATAACGTTCCTTATCAGGGTCAAGGACAATAAGAATGACTGCGTATAGCGATCTTCATGCCTGCTTATGGATTCAACATAAACTGTTTTTCAAACTAGAAGACATATATCTTCCCCAGCCTTAAAGATATAAAGATAAGTCTAAACTGACACCACGTTAAAAAAAAAAAGTTTCTGTGTTTGTCGCATTCTACAAGTACAGGAAATTAAAAAAAAAAATAATAATGACAATAAAGACCTATTTCTTGCCTCCCTGGAAGCATAAAATCCTTTTTATTCGAACTGAATATCTAATTCTGACGCAGTGTCATTTTTACCTTGACTACGTGCTTTACAATGGAACACTCGGAGACCTCGTTTATTACCACTGCTTTATTCCCTCAAGTGTCTAGGAGCAGATGAAAAACGTAGAAGTGGAATAGTTTCAACTACAAGTGCAGCCATGAAGTAGACATAAGATACCGCAATGGCGAGAGTTAACCTCTCTTGTTCTTGTGGCCATCAAAAACAAATTAATACGAGAAACGGGAGGAATGCTTTGGCCTTATTTCGCTCGGGCCGTGAAAACAAGGCGCTGAACCTCCAGGCCAACGATATTGGCATCTCAAAGCACAGCTTTCCTAAACTATGCAATAAACTATTAAAAAGGGATATGCTGAAAGGCTAATACAGCTATCTGAAACCTGCATTTGGAAGACATAGCTAAACAATGAGAACACGACTAGAAGGGTCACTGGTCACGACTCTACTTTTAGCTCCTGGCAGGAATCACGAGAGGCATAAAGAAAAGGATATTATAATATTATCAGGCATGAACTGGAAAAAATAAGTCTGAATTCTCATTTTCAGAATTCACGAATTCGTCATCATGGTTTCCGAAGGCTAGATAACGTAGCATTTCTCCACAAAATTACAAATACGTAACTATGAAAAACGTGACCAATATATAACGGCTGACGGTTCAATTTTATAAAATATTTCTGATTCTCCCCCCCCGGTAAGAAACGAAAATATATAAATAAGCAAAACACACGTTTTAACTTTAGTGGAAATAGGCGGTATAAATTTCTACAAGATAAATCATTATGTAGCAAATATGAATGAATTTTTCGTAACTTTTACTGTAGCTGCAATTCAAATAATTAGGTACGAAAGTAAATTTTTCCTGTTACATGTATTTTTGGAGGGTCTTCTTAAAAGCAACCTCCCTCCCAAAAAAGTATTTCTAAATAGCATAACTTACTTATGTTTTAGGTAACTATTTAGCAATTTAAAATGAATTTTTCTTGGAAAAAG
This sequence comes from Stegodyphus dumicola, assembly GCF_044657685.1. NCBI lineage: Eukaryota > Metazoa > Arthropoda > Arachnida > Araneae > Eresidae > Stegodyphus > Stegodyphus dumicola. The sequence goes on along the minus strand of NC_140768.1, from coordinate 78,711,473 downwards.
ATGCACAGAAATTCATATATCATTTAAATACAAAATTAGAAAAAGCTCAACTTTAAACAAAATTGAATTTTAAACATTTATTTAAAAAAAAACTCAAGCACTCGAAGTAAATCTAAATGTAGTACCTTCTTTAGCTAGAAACAAAAATAGTGAGACAGAATATGTTGATATTGGGCAGACTATTTTTGCTTATGGAAAAGATGGGTTAACGTCAGATTCCCTCAAAATGCACACAGGTACACAGAATTTGTCAGCGTTGTCAACCGGAAAAGAACGGATAAAATTAATATAACCTTTAATTGGATTACTCAGACTTGGAAAAAAAAAAAAAAGACTCACGCAAAAACCATTAACGGCACGTCAGAAATCACGTGACACAAAAAGATGGAAATGGCATAGGCATCACATACAAATGTAATTAAACCAATATAAACCCTTTATTTTTATTTATTTGTAGAAACATCAGGTTATTTCAAAGCAGGAGACGTGAGAAATGAGCAATGCCCTAACCGGGAAACGAATCACTGACCTCTCGAATAAGCGCCGAGCGTGCTGACAACACCACGAAGGCGGGAGAAATACCTTACATACTCTCCTTTTAAAGGGCGATTGGAGATTAAGAGAACCAATCGCCAAATCCTGGTACTGGAGAATCATCATCCACCACCTTTTTTTAGTTCGGGCGCCAATGTAGTAGTAGTAACGGAGGACGTGGGCACAATCCCTCTACCATTACGGTTAATCGGTTCTGCCCACGTCCGCCCTTATCTAGTATTTATTAATAAATCAAAGGTTTTTACATTGCCATATAGCGCCATATAAAAAAATAAATAAAAATAAAAATCGTAAAATAGTACTTTATAGTCCTTCATGAAGTGTAATCTTTCAAAGTAATTCTTTACAAAATGTCGAAATTTGCCCTTAGTAAAAAAGTTTGAAATTTATTCCCTCGTTCTTCTCTTTCGATCTTCTTGTTTTCTTCGTTCTTCTCTTTCTTTTAATCTTCCTTTCATAATCTTCGTTAAATCTTCCTTTCTTCTATCTTAATTTCTTTCCTCCATTTTACATGTATTTTCTTCCTATATATCCTTTATCTTTTTACTTAATATAGCGAATAAGAAATCCATCTTAATGAATTACTTGTTAACATATTCTTTCCATCTTCTACAGAAAAATTTCCTTTTTCTGTTTAAAACCTTTATTTGTAATTTTATACCTTTTCCCTTGAAGCCGCCTTCTTCTGCCTTTCCTTTGAAACCTGTATTTGTAATTTTATACCTTTCCCCTTTAAAATCTTTTTCCTTTGAAGCCTCTTTCTTCTGCCTTTCCATAAACGATTAAGTAGTCCTTCATTAGCTATATCATCTTGAATACTACTCCTTATTTCCTAAATCTCTAGTTATCCTTATATTATGGTGTATCTTCATCTATATCTCAATTCCTTAAGCTTCATCTACTCAGCAGCTTCTTCTTCTCTGCCCTATGTATGTAGAGATATTAGCTACTGTAGAGATATTAGTTTGACGCCACTGTAGAAATATTAGGTTATTTCGTAACAAGAGACGTAATAAATAAGCAGTGCCCTCGCCGAATATCGAACCACGAGCCTCTCGAATAGGCGCCGAGCGCGTTGACCGCTACACCACGAAGGCATGCCAAGAAGGCGGGAGAAATATATTAAATATAATAATGTTAACATAATAAAATATATATAATAATGATTAAATGTAATAAATCTTAAATTTATACAATCTTCATAATATACTAAAATAAAATATTTTCAGTTTTACAATTTATGACATACAACGAAAAGAAAGAATAATGTAGAAAAGATTGAGAACTACCGAAAGAGAAAATATACAGAAAATTTCCGAAGACAATTTTTCTTAAGTTTGAAATTATTTTTCGCAATTTTTATGCTACTGGTAAAAAAATAAAACTGAAAACATTTTGAGCAGATATATATTTCATAATCGCAAAGGACTCAACGGCTGTTTTTTCTAAGGGAGAAGACGAGGAATTCTTGAAGAAACTGGTTTATATTCAATAATAGTACTTATGAATGCCTATCGTAATTTCTTAGAATAGCTAGTGGCCGAGTACAACTGATTGTTGAATTATGGTAATTTACATGAAGACGAAGGGATGGTTGCCTGGGGTTTTCCAAATTCTATCCATGTCTAACATTAATATGAATTGGTTTCCTTTAGTTAAGTTTTTCAAGGAAAGATATGCTTTTCTTCTGCAGACAGAATTTTCATGCGTTCCCTTAATCTAGTAATGTGGGTAGCGAAAAGTTTGAAGCAGTTTTTCTTCTATACAATTACATATATTTACCTGTAATTAAGAATTCTTCATAATTATCTGTTAATTTTATATAGTTATGTATGTTTATGAACTAATACTTCTTTATTACATTATTTTCTTCAAATTTCCCTTCCCTCGAAAGTAACTAAATAAGACGTAGGTGATGAGAAAAATTTCGAGAAAAGTCAATCAATTAATCAATAACCAACTAAGAATAGCGAAATTCCAGAATGAAATGTGATAACAAAGCAAACCTTTTCAGTTTATTATATTACTTACTAAAATAGAAACGTGGAGTAGACAAAATATTATTCCTCTATACCATGAAAATTGGATAACTCCAAAGGTTTCAAATCTCCTCCCCCCCCATTTAGAATGTTTGAATAGTTTTCTACTCCTTTCTAATTACGTAGTCAATGGGAAACAATAGAACGGTGAAATTACCTCTACAGTTTGGCTTTTATTAAGCCCGGTAAATTTAAATAACAAAGGTAAATGAGTGAGTTCAGAATGCAAGTTCTACCGTAACACGCAACTGTCTGTTATGCCAAATTTCCTCTAAATATAAAAGGGAAAAAATTAACAAATAAGCGTTAAAACAGACACGGAAAACGAAGAGCTATAGCTTTGGCCAAAAACATGCCTCTAAACATCTACAACGAAATTAATCTCGAAAAATGGCAAATTTTTTGTAACAGGGAGCACTGAAAAGATCATTTAAAGAGGTTTCAAAATGCATACATTGTGCGCTTTCAAAATAATTTTGTAGCAATATAAATGACATACTTCCATGGGCAATAAAATTAGTCAAGAGGAAATATAACAGACCGACATGATTTAAAGTTTTTCAGTGATGAATGGTGATGTCTGGACAACGTTATATAGCTGAAATCATATCGAGAACTGTCGATCATTCAGAGGCGAGTAAAACTCAAGCAGGTACAACGGCATTGGGAAAGCCTATTCGTAGTGGATAGGTAAAGCCTGCTCCTTAGTCTCAAAATAGATTTTAACAAGATGAAATAGGTTTTGATATGCAAAACGAAGATCAGGACGAGACCACAAACCACCAGCATCAAGAAATAAAGATTTTTCTTTCTTCAATAGTCAAAAATATAAAAATCACTCTTATACGAGTATAATGCGATCTTCATAATACTACTACTAAGACTACGTTATTCGAACTGATTCGACAGTGTTGGCCTGTATACTTGCAGACCTAAGATTATGTTTCATCACTTTCTCAGAATGTCATGTTGTTGCCAACAAGATGGATATAAAAGCATACTGACTGGAGAAGAAATGACGGAGCAATGGTCTTTATTTAAACAAGTCTAGTGAAATTGCAAATCCTGATATTACGGGTAACTCTTTCCATGGATGGAATGAGATTATAGCAACATTTTATTTGTGTAAGAAAGTTTTGAATTAGAAGAAGGCAAAGTAATAGTGTGCGTTGGTATTTCTATAAATTCCGATTCTAACATAATCAAAAATGGAGTATTAAATGTTTAATTGTGAGAAAGACATTCAAACACTTTGATTAATCGGAGATGAATAAACCACAGCATATTTGGCTTCCTATTTAGAAAAAGTATGACTCGAACAAACTCACAGGCATGTTCCTTAGACATGAATTCCTATCCAGCATGTCTGGAATATTAAAAGCAAAACAGCTTCTGTTCGATTATCATCTCCACAAACAGTTCACTTGGAATTTGCTCTCTTGCAAAAGTCACACAATACACCTAAATTCTTTCTTAATAAACTTAGTAACTCCATGCTTCACAAATAGGTAACAATTAAACATTACTTGCTATGCTCTATTAAAAAATTTCATGCCAAAAAATTGTTTTTATTGTATGACATGCATAAAAATTAGCATTCCTAATTTTGTCCTCTAAAAAGTATTCATTTTTTTTTTTTTTTTTTTTTTTAAACCTAGAAAAATTCAACTATTAATTATTCAACACATTCGTTTCGGTTACAGGCGAAAACATTGCCGAGAAAAACAAAGTAAGGCAAAAACATTGTCGCGCAAAATACCATGGGAGTAAACAAAACATACAGGAAAACACTGCAGTTCTAAAACATCGCAGTCGAATATATTTTCGGTAAAAAATAAAGTATCTATAAATCATCGCATGACGATAACATTGCAGACATGCATTTTTCAGGCTTTAACAGTTGTAAATGCATATTCTCATAATCATTTGTGAGCTCAAGAAGGATTGAAGAATATTTTTACTTTTAGGGTTTTGAATTAACTATTACATTTTTGCTGAAAAGTTAAGAAGGAAATTTGAGCATTAAAAAATTGAAAATGAGTAAACAATTAATGCTACTTAAAGCAGTTAACAGAATTTTATATGATAATTAATTAAACAATTTTAATAGAGGTAACCACATGCAGTTACTCATCTTCCTTTTTCTAATCTTTTTTAGACTATATTTTTCACGAAACATTATCAGTAAAACTTTATAAAAGAGTTTAATTAATTAATGACATTTATTACTTAACGGCAATATACAAGTTTCAAATTCTATTAACAACTATACCTAATATTATTCGAAATTTGTTTACAGCCCCTTTATTTTGTGTCTTTCTTTACCAACCTTCCCAGTTTTAAAAAAAGAATCGAAAAGCAATTTTTGCTAGACTTCTTTAAAATACTGCATTTCGCATTCTTTAGCTAACTTTAACCTAATATTGAATCGTCTAGAAAGAAGAGCATGGTTCGCTCTATATTTCGTGGGATACTTTCATAAAAATTTAGATTCCTCCGCTTTCATTACGTAATTTTATGACCATTCAATTAAATTTTTCATTATTCAAAAATTCTGACAATCACATCATGTAAATGAAAAAGTCTTAAAATTGCATATATAAATATTAGAAGATTCGATACTTTTTTAAGAACTTATTTGTTCGAGTTCTTAAGAATTCAGCTAAATTTTTCGGTCGAAGATGATGATTCAGTCGAGATGCTAGTGAAGAAATATTTGTTAGCGTTTCTGCTATTAACTACGAATATTTTTTAATCTAATGGCGGACACGTGTCTATTCGACATTGGCCACTCCTAAGACCAGAAATGGTAGCCATTTTATTGTGGAGGCTCCTAATAGGCGGCCACCGTTGCCTCCTATGAAGGGACGGACAACTTAAACCATACCTTCTCCGGGATTCGAACCCGGGTGCTTCGGTATCGCAGTCGGCTCGCCTAACCACTATACCGATCGCTAGCTTATCATATACTTAATCCTATACCATAACCATATACTTAATGGACTTCTTAGTCATATAACTCAAATGAATGAATAATAGGGCTATTCTTTACACCCCACCCCCAAATGCGTAAAAAATGTATTCTAATACGCTGCTCAAAACAAACAAATCTGCTGGCCAAAGCTTTCTCGATCATTATATCTACAGCCTGCTAATCTTACTAAATTCAGTTAAGTGTAGGGCGTGGTCTTCATGCAGGAGTTACTTGGCAGCTGAAATATATTTCAAACGTTCTACAGATTTAATAGTTTGAGAAATTCTGTTTTTTTTTTTATTAGATTATGCATCACGTTGTACAATTGGATATAATTCACACTGATATAAGTTCTTGGGTGTAAAACAGACATTTGAGATTAAAAAAAAAAAAAAAAAATCGAGGACTGATTTGATTGCATACTGTGTGACTGTATAGTACTTGCATAAATGCCCTTAAGAACAGATTATCCGTTACTTCTTTATTCCACTATTACAAAAACAGCGTTAGAAAAAGCAGTAACAATAAACGTAATAAGATTGCTTATATTTTTAAACACAGAGTTCTAAAAAGAAAACTGTTAAGATTTATTCACAGCTTCTACAAGTCCCGTTTGCAAGTTCAAAGAAAAACGGGCAGTGACTTAAATAAAAATTAAAATTGCGACGGGTGGAGAGAGAACAAACAATTCCACTTATACTGAAACCGGATTTTAAACTATAAATTAAAAATTTTCCTAATTCGTACAATCACACGTAATCGAAAAGATTAGAATATGTTCAAACAAAGGACAAAAGTTATCATGCGTGGGATGGCAGTTCGAAACCAAGTAAACCGCTTAAATCGGAGGTCAGTGAAAGTAGGAAAGTAACACAAACTAGTTTTATGACATCTGTCTCGCTCTAAATTTCCACGTAAATATCAGTTACACCAATTTACAAAGCATCGTTTATTTTGCTAACGTGCCGGAATAAGCTGCGCAAAATTAAACGGCACTCACGTCACACACTTCAAGTTCTTTCAAAATCAGCAAAAAAAACATTATACAACTTATTACTATAAACATCATACAAAACATTATACAAAAAAAATACCTAGAATAATGATAATAAAATGGAAAATTTAAAAAGGGGGAGATGAACACAAGATAACATTATAAAAATAAACCTGTTCAAATAATTCAAGTATTCAAACCAATTACTAATTCCCCTCCCCTTGTTCAGAACGACACAAATTCCTGCAATTAAACGGCATAATTATTTGCTACGAATATTGGCTATGTAAAAGCTGTGAAAGTAGGCTCTTACATCTCCGAATTAAATAAATGCGGATTATATATAAGAGGAAATGAGAAAGAAATGGCACACAATTGACTTCGGCATACAAAAAATATAAGAATGCAATGAACGCAGAAATGTTTCCCTGTCAGAAGGTAGAGAAATTTTCCAATGCTTGAACAAATTCATATCATTACACTGAAACAGTACATAAAATGCCTTAAAATTATTCTCTAATGAGATATGTAAAATAAAAATTCAACAATAATTCAACTATTTCAATTATAATCAATCAATAATATATTCAATTAATTCTTTCTAATTATAGAAGATTAAATAATAATATTTTGAGTCTCCTATAATTGGAAAAGAATACTTTTGGCATCAGCGATTTTATTATCCCAAGACCGCAGATATAGAGACAAAAATTTTGCTTAAATTTGCAACATTACTTATTCGTTTATGCAAAAAAATAAATAAATAAAAATAAAGAGAAAATTGCATCTTGGAAGATAATATGCGTATTCGTTTGTCAACATAATAACCTGTTAACCTTTTACTGACTACGTTCCTCTTTTCCTTCACATTTTGATACACACTGGCATACACAAACTTTACATTAACAGCTGACTGCTAAAATATTGTAATAACAATAACCTAGAATCCAGACTACTGAGTCGAAAAATCACAAGTGTCACGTTAAAAGTGACGTCAATCCACATAGGAATCACCGGGCTTCTGGACCCGAGAAGAAGGAAGTACATTTTTCAATGTTTTATATCCTTTATTTCTAAACTTGCAAAACACGAAATGAAAAAATCAGCACGTTATATCGCAATCGAAAATTTTATAAGATTAAATCACCATCTTCCTTATTGTACATGTACAAAACGGACTGTCTGCTTAATGCCTAATGTTTCTACAGCTCTTTCACAATTCTCAGGAAAACTAAGTAACGTACGGTATCATAATCATTACTTCTAAAGCCCCACTTTTTTTCAACTATATTAATACTGGAGACATTATTAAACGACTTCTGGAAACGCTGTGCTTAAAACATATAAGATACACCACCATTTGACATTTTAAGATTTCTGTTTTTCATTATGGTTGGTGTTGGTGTATTTAATTATGACAAAGCATACTAGGGCTATTTGCCTAAGGGGAGGGTTGCCTTCGTGCAGGACTTTCTAAGGGAAACTGGCTCGTATACACGTTACACATGGGAAAAACCACGAAAATGCCCATGCAGCCAGCCCGTTCGCGGGATTCGAACCTCTGACCGAACTATCAGTGTTCAGCGACTTTACCGCTCGGCCGATGGCCTTTTTCATTATAATTACTCGCTAATCGCTTTAAAACGCTATAGAGTGTCATTTCTCCTTAGGTCATATAGGATTTTAATTTTATTTTCAAAGATTTTCTACGTACAAGTGTAAAATTTAGGAATATCGAATAATCAGCACCATAAGTAAGGATTTTTCAATCTTCTACTCGATTCTTCATTGTAGTCCACGTTAGCAAAAGCTGTACTAAAAATCATAATTGGAAGATAAAAGAAAGATGAAGCAAATAATCTTTCCAAAATTTACTTGAGATAGCCTGTAAGCAATTATCTCCCCCCCCTTGCATACGGGCCACACCGGTGGCCTAGATGCTAGGATCAGTGAAAATTGCTGCGAGTTCGATCCCAGGCGAACTTGTTAGCCGCACGGTGACTTTTTGTAGTTTTCCCCGTGTGAAGCCTGAATACGAGAGAATTTTCCTTAAAACGTTAGAAAGTCCTCCACGAAGGCATCCATCTTCTTAGGCACATAACCTTGTTCTGCTTAAGGGGCTATATTCCGATATTCTATCCATATGGCAATTAGTTTGAATCCCGGAGAATAGTTGATTTATCTCATTTCCTGATCCACAATGCTTATTATTAGCCCCTATGGTTAGCTGCACATGCTAAGTACGATGAAAAAATAATATAATTCCTTAAAATTTGCTTAAAAAATAAAACTCACCAAAATGGATGTCTTCAAAAATATCTACTGAATTTTTGAAAAATCTACGTACACTTATAGCAGCGTGATACCAAAAATTAAATAAGATGAATATGAGTGAAATGTAGACTTCGTGGAAACAAGCTTCTTAGAAGCTTCAAATAGGAAATGCTGTCGCTTTATCAATACATTTATTAGAGATTAGATGTTATTCATTAACAATGAACGCTGCAATAAGAACATTTTTCAAAGTTGATTAAGCTTCCAAATGAGTCACTTCCAAAATCGACGCTTCGTTATCACAAGACGCACTAAAACTAAACGTTCTATAAACTTCAGAAGTGTACAAAGCTCTGGTTTATACCTAAACAAACCGCGATTAGATCCCCTAGATACAGATTTATATATCGGAGTTCCTGCTGAGTGATTAGTTAAGAAAACTCTTAATTTAGAAGTATGTTTCACAAATCTAAGCGGCATTTTATAAACAGATAGTCGCAAAACCTTTCGGAGACTGACGATAAAAAATATACTAAGAATTTAAATAGAGATAGTTTGACATTCATGAAATAAACATATAAATTAAGTATAAAAAAAAACTGAAAGTTTTAAGATTTTACATTACGCCCAAAGGGACTTTTTTTAACGTTCTGAGTGTTAAGTCTATTTATTAAATATCATGTTCTTAGCATTTAACAACCATAAAGTTCAATTCAACAACAATATCGCAAAATAATTTTAAAATGAGCATATCTTTAAAATTTCCGATACGCGCTGGAGATATCCCCCCCCCCGTACAGTATTGCCATTGCTCGCTTTGAAATCGTTGAGTTTTTAATCAAAAATTTATATATTTATCGCAATTTATTTATATATTTTTATTACAATTAATTTATATATTTATTACGGCGTTACAAAATATGAAAATTTCAAATTCCAAATTAGGCCTTCCAGATGCCCATATTCGGTGTAAGATTACGTTATTCAAAATTTGATGGTTGTAAATACTGTTGTTTTATCATAATGCGAGAAACATACATACATTTATGCAGATTTTTCATTATTTAATTTTTAATATAACATAAGGCGATACTATTTGGTGGCAACAATTTAAAAATAAAAACTGCATTTACAGTGAATCAACACAAAATACCAAAAAGAAATTGATAGCCCTTCTGCGCTAACGCTCTTCGGGCTAAAAATAAATTAAATCTGAAAGGTTTCAGATTTTAAAGGTCGCCCAAAAGGGCTTGTTAAGGTTTTTTAAATTTCCGCTGAGCTCGCAGTCTACTACTCTATTCTTGAAATTACACCTGCTAACCCCTCTCCCTCTCTTTTTTTTTAAACTCTTTAACTAAATACGGTTTTCTTCGCACTTTAAGCTATATACAGTTCAACAAAATCACAAAATTTTTAAAAGCTGCTTAGCAGCGTATGTTTAAAATTCCTGATGTAGTATTAAGTGTTGGCACACATTTTTATATTTCTTTCAGTCTTTTCCCAATTTATCATATTGTTACGAATTTCGTATAACGTAACATGAACGGCTTCAAGAAAGTGAAGCTCTCCCGGAAAAATAAGATTACAGGCAAGTGTATTTAACAATGAGGTAAATAGCTATCTTGCTAAATTGGCCAGATATCGCCAAGCGATAGCTTCAATGAATGAGGAAAATGTGGAGAAAATTCGTTTTTTAATAAAATCTGACAGACATGTAACAACTCAAGAAATTTCAGACATGCTTTGCATGTGCAAAGAAAGCTGAAGGTTAATTTTAATTGATAATCTTAAAATGAGAAAAGTTTGCGTTCGTTTTGTGCCTCCGATTTTGAAAGAAAGAAAGGAAAGCTTGCTGTAAAGAATTACTGAATACTGCGATATAGAACGTAATTTCTTAAAATGTATCATAGTGGAAGATGAAACCTGGTGTCCATATACACCCCCCCCCCAAATATTTACCAAAAACTCGGATCTCGAAATTAAAGACTAAGGTGATGCTGATAGCATAAAGGTAAGGGTAATGCTGAAACAGGATACGACGAGATAGGAAGGAACTTTTTGATCCTAGGCAATGGCTTCTTTTACACGATAATGCTAGGACTTATACAGCATTTCCTGTACAATTGTAACTTACTAAGCATTCAATTGCTGTGATAAATTACTCGTCATATTCTCCCGACTTCGCGTCAGCTGATTTTTTCCTTTACCAAAGCTTAAGGTGGGCATGAAGGGACAGGTCTGAAATTGTCTCGGATATTAAATCAGTTGTAGCGAACGGTTAGTTCCAACGCCTATCAATAGACGACCAGAAGAAAAGTTGGAAAAATTGCATATACTTCTCTGGCTTTGAAGAAGATAAATTTATTTGAAGGTTAGTAATCTTTTTTTTTTTTTTTTTTTTATTTTATTTTTTATTTATAACATATAGTGCGGTAACTTTATGGGGGCACCTTGTATGATGTGGAATGCATTAAAAAACTTTAAAGGTCACAAATTGGATCTAAATATCTAAATGGTCATTAATGTTTATATTGCAAACTATTAATAAATGACATTCCTGGCTCTAAATAATATAATTCAATAACTTCGTAAATAAAAAGAACTTTAAGCTTTGCTCAAAATAACAAGTGGTAACGGTAAAACAAAAGAGTTATAAAGTGAACTATTGACAAAAAACAAAACTGGACGTATCAGGTACGTCTCCGTCGTTTTACATTACCAAATTGTAACTTAATCGGTAATTTACCAAAAGCAAATCATTGTCGACTTCTTTCCCAGTCGATTTACTGATATTTTAATCGTAAATTTTCGTTAATTCAGAGCACAATCAATCAATACTAATAAATATATCCTTTTTTACCACCTGAAATCGTTAACGATCAACATGCATCTCTAAAGTTTTAATTGGTAAATATTAAAAAAAAAAAAAAAAAATGAAAACTATTCACGCTGGTTCAATTATTATTTACAACATATCAAAGCATTAGCTGCAACCTTTTGTGTAAATATGCACAAGAATTATATATTACTTTGTAATACACTTTTTTTGCTGTAAGAATTCATTTCAGTCTTTAAAAAATCTTAACAACGCAATGATTGAGATCAGATCTGATCAAGAATTAAAAAGTATGGTGTTTAAAAGAAAAGCAGAATAAAAATAGTTCCGTCATAGGCTTCCTGAAAATGTTCTTATGTATAAAGAAATCAGGGAAGCCCTTATCCCTTCTGCCCACACTCATGCCGCAGAGTTCCAGGAGCATTCAAAAAATTTCAGCGTAAGGTTTTTCTTTTAATACGTTAGTTATCTATGTTTCGATGGCACTTCAAGTCTATAATTCTCCAGGTTTTCCTTTATAGCACAGAGTTTAATAGTATATAATAGTTTAATAGTTACTTTATATTGTAAGCCTATACATAAATAAACTTTGTTATAAAAGTTGCTCTGCTAACCTTACGGATACGATATTATGACAGCAAAATAGGCAACTACGATGTATAGACACTTCAGGCAATGTTTATTGGGACATCTGTAAAAATCTGAGAAAGAAGTTTCACATTTAGTTACAAAAGTTGCCTATAGGGGGCGCTGTGCGCTGTATTACTAAGAAGGAGTCTGTACAAAAAATAATCTTAAGTTAAACGTGAAAGGTGTTAAAACGTGAAAGGACGTTAAGGTATCGACGGATGTGCATGAAATCATGAATTCCAGATAAAAACGTGTGTTTCTGGTACTGGAATTTCACAGGATAAATTACAGTTCTAAGGGAAAAAGGCGCAGTTTTCAGTCCCGATTTAACGTTACACAAAGTCTGATTCGAAAACTATTCGTGTGCTTTTCGATAAATTTCAACGAACAGGAAGCGTGGCTGATGAATTAGTGGACAATGTTGGTCCCAGGCACTCTGTAGTTACTCCTGAAAATGTCGCGGAAGTTTTTACACTTATTCAGTAAAATCCTAGGAACTCCATTCGAAGACTTGCAGCAGAATCCGCCTTAACGCGATCCAGCATGCACAGAATACTGAGAAACAGGCTACACATGTTTCGGTTCAAAATCCAATGTCACCAAGCCATATCTGTTCGAGCTGTGTAATACAGATAAGACTTCGCGAACGTAATGCTCACAATTGTTGATGATGATGGATTCGATGTTGTCTGCATATGGGTTCGCAGATGACATTTTCATTTGAACAGTGTTGTGAACAATCAAAACTGGCGATTTTGGGGTACTGAAACCCCATTTGTGTGAAGCAAAACCACTACGTTCCCCAAAATTTACTGTTTGGGCTGCATTATCCAGCAAAGTTGTTACCGGCCCCTTCTTCTTAAGAGAAATTATCACTCCTGACTGTTATGTTGAAACGTTGGAACAATTTGTAGCCATAACTGTTAGCGTGGAGAGTGTTGTGAACAATCAAAACTGGCGATTTTGGGGTACTGAAACCCCATTTGTGTGAAGCAAAACCACTACGTTCCCCAAAATTTACTGTTTGGGCTGCATTATCCAGCAAAGGTGTTATCGGCTCCTTCTTCTTAAGAGAAATGATCACTTCTGACTGTTATGTTGAAACGTTGGAACAACTTGTCGCCACAACTGTTAGCGTGGAGGACCCACCAGGCACTTCGTAGTTCATGCAAGATGGGGCCCAACCACACCGCACTGAACAGGTGTTTCAGTTCCTTGAGGAATAAGTCGGAGATAGAGTTATTGCTTTGGGCTATTCCAAATTGATTGGAACAGGCACTGATTGGCCTCCATACTCCCCCCGATCTTACCCATTGTGACTACTTTTTAAAGGGCAAATTAAAGGACACTGTCTTACAGAAGAAGCCTGAAACATTGGATGAGCTTGAAGAGTCGATCTGTGAGTCATGTGAATCCATTACTGTTGACACACCACGGATTCTGTGTGAAAATTTCGTTCTTCGTTTGCGCCACCTCTGTACTGCGAAAGGTGGAATTTCGAAAAAATTTTGATGTGATTGAAATGACGGCTTGCACAGGAAACGTTTGTTACATTTTTCTAGAATGTACTGCGACTACAGCACCACCTATTGGCAACTTTTGTAACTAAACGTGAAACTTCTCTATCTGATTTTTACAGCAGTCCAAATAAACATACCTTTTGTTTTATTCTTCTGTCGATATTTGTTTTCGAGTTATTTAATTATAAAAACAGGGGTCCTTTGTGGGACACCCTATAGTAGAGAATAAGTCATTATGTTTGCCAACACAGAACCGAACGTCAAAAAGGAAAAGCAGCGAATTTTAAATAATCCAGGATATTATCATATTTCGGACCTGCGATACCAATCACAATAGACGACAACTATCCTGGGCAAGCAGACACAAAAGTTTTATACCTAGTCACTTAACAGAATCAAATAACGATCAAACGCCAACAAAACTTCCTCTCTTTTTAGTAACTCAGTCCCGTGTATCTTCTGCCACCCAATATCCTATCACTATTTCAGAACTTTCCAGTGTGTTCACTGCTTGCTTTCACTTTACATTGTTTGCATATTCATCACAATATATAAAGTTTGCATATTTATTCTAATACAAAAAGTTTACATATTTATCGTAATATTACTATTTTTATTACATATTCATCCTATTTTAGGTTTTAATATGCTATTCACAGCTACAGAAAAAAAAAATTATTCCACGAGTTGGGAACACTAAAACGTTTTCCATCCAAATTTAATGGCATTTGCTTCTTCGTTTTACGCCGTTTTGGTTTACGACAGATTGCATGGGAAGGTTATAATCTGGAAACACGGAGGAGCCATATCATTAATAAATAAAAAAAACTGATGTATACACCACATGACTTTAATGAGACATTAATAATAAAAACTGATGTATACACCACATGACACATGACTTAATACACCACATGACTTTAACTTATAAAGAATATTAAATTACATGCATTTTTTCCTGAATTTCATTTAAACTTATTGAATTGAATTAAATCTACTGCGTCGATAGCGTATAAATCACAATAGAATAAATGCGCTTTCTAAAATTCTCTATATTTATTTACCATAGAGATAATCTGGCGCTAGGTTCACATAACAGCGTTACATCTCATTCAACTTATAACTCAGGATGCACAAAAATGATATCATCTGAAGAATTACGTAATCGTTGCCACATGTCGTATTCAAATACTACAATAAATCTAAAACGATGTATAAAAGAAATCAAATAAATAAAAAATAAACAGTCTTTCACAGACGATTCAGCGCTGCTTAGCTAATGCGCATGCGCTACACGTAAAATTCTCCTCTGTCCGAAACAGACTGGCGACAGTATTTTCTGTTAATATGAAACACTTTATTTCCTCGAATTTCATTACAGATATATTTCTCATTCAATTAATTCAGTTCTCACTTCGCGACAACGCAAAAATAATAAAAACTCAAAATAACTTCATTAAAAATTGAAAGATATAGAAAAACATAAAACACTAAATACAGTTAAAGATTGAATTTTTTTTGGGGGGGGGCAATTAAAATTAGTTTCTACGTAAAAAAAAAGCAATTCGGCCAGCGGGCAAGAAGACAAACTTTTCGATGCACAAAACTTAACCGCACTTAAACAACTTTTAAATTATTGATAACTATTCAACTAAAACATGCAGATTAACTAAAGGCATAAATCCTTAACCGGAAGATAAGAACAACATAATTCAAAATCCTTAACCGGAAGATAAGAACAACATAATTCAATCATTTTTAAAGCAAAAGAAGCACAATTTACAAATATATAAGAATAAAGAAACTGAGCTCACTGAGCCGAGTAACAGAGTGGATATACTATACACATATATTTATATACTTTTGCTTCGGCAGATTGCAACCAAAAAGGGAGGTGCACATCTACATGTTATAGCAGTCCCATATACAACATTTCAACGTTATGAGGCTATTCGTTTCTTAGTTATAGGAGATACATACGTACGTACAGACGCCAAAAATCTCTTCTGAATCCATTTTAAATCAGCTTTATAATTCGTTTTGAGAAAAAGAGTTTTATTCTGTCCTTACATACAGATGTCACTCACAAACATCATTGAATTGCATTCGATAGCGATCAAAATGGATTTTTCGTTGAAATATGGTACCCGGAATTTTTTCGTGATTACGATACTTCCTTTACTTCGTACAAGGAAGTAAAAAGTATCTATGCAAAGGCTTAAAGCAAACAATGCAAACATTTCGTTAACTTTTGAACAACATAAATATAACTGTAAAGGCCAGAATTTGATTTGTTAATATCGAAGATACGGTTATATCGTGCAGGATATTAAAAATTTCTGATCAGTATTTTTTTTTTTTTTTTTTCTTTTTTTCTTTCTTGGAGGGGGGGGGAGGAAGAAGAATTCATCAAAGAAAAAATATATCAAAAGAAGAATTCATCAGAGGAAAAGTATATCAAAAGAAGAATTCATCAAAGGAAAAATATATGAAAAGAAAACATTGTAAAACGGAAGAACTTCATTACAGTTATACCAGATGACCGTTTTTGTTCCTCAGCTGCTCAACGCAGCTGACCTACTTTACTCATTTCCTGGTGCAGCTGACCATCAACGTTAAGATATCCAAATTCAAAGCCTTGAAGAAATCTAGGCTTCAGAATGAAATCCGAGAAAAGTTCTGAACTGTAAACATTTATGGTATAAGCGTGAAATTTAGTAACATTACATGACAGAATACGATTAAAAAATATAAGGCATTCTATACGCTAATCCGACTACGAATTATTTTACGATATAGCATAATATTATAGATATGTTTATCATTATTAATGAGAATCGGTAAGATTTATTTATAATCAGCAAAATGACATATAAGACTTTATTTAGTTAAATAAGTTTCAAAGACCTCTTTTTAGCCCAAAGGGTCATTGAGCCCAGGGACAGAATTTTCAACAGAAATATTTCGAACAATTATACCTGAAATTACAGAAAGGTTTTTCAAGTAGATCCGTGGTTTTTTTTAGTCCAAAGGGGCTTTGTCCCTCAAGGACTATTGTTTTCGTTTTGCGATTTTGCGTTGAATCAATATAAATGTCCGTTTCACTTTTCAAGTTGCCACCAAATGTTAGAGTCCTGCATTATATTTGAAGAAATTATTATAATGAAAAATCTGCATAAATGTACGCATATTTCTCGCATTGTGATAAAACAACGGTACACAGAGCCATCGAATTTTGAATGACGTCATCCTATTGCGAATATGGGCATTAAAAATTTGGAAGCCTAAATTTGAAATTTGTTTTATTATCGATTTCATATTTTGTAAAACTTTCAACGAATTTTTGATTAACAAACTCAAGGATTTCAAAGTAAGCAATGGCAACGTTGTAGAGAAAAAACATTTTTATCTCCAGCGCGCGAGACTCTGTATCGGAAATTCTAAAGATATGCTCAATTTAAAACAACTTTGCGATATTGTTCTTGAACTGAATTTTATGGTTTAAGTTCGATGAACGTGATACATAATAAATAAAGGCAACAGACAAAATGTTAAAAAAACGCCCCTTTGGACGTAATTTAAAATCTGAAACCTTTCTCCTTCCCCGCAAGGGTGTGAGGAGAGCGGGCGAGGTACATTGTATTTTCTCCTTAAGTCCTCTCGTCAAAAAACAAATCAAACCTGCAATAGCCGGCGACAAGCCAATGAATGGGGCATAGGGCATCAAAATTCCTTCAATACCATGGCAGTAAAACAATGCAGCTCCAAGCGGGAAATTTTACTATTTGTGCTTTGTGTAAAAGAGTCGGTGCCTGTAGGCTGATCAATGTTCGGCACCTCCGTAGAGGTCCGCTTTTGATTTGAAATATGAAACCATTATAAAAGTACGTGTTTTTTAATGCCAGGGATCGCTGCGCAAAGATTCAGCTTATTGCTATGATTAATACAGCAAATGAAAGTTCTAGTCGGACTTTTAACGGTTTAAGTACCTTCATGAAGATCGCGTTTCCGCGCTAAAAAATAAACTTCATAAATCTTTTGTGAGCGATCCCGCAGCTTTAAGGCAGTACGATTACACATCACTTCCGCAAATTCCATCTTTGTTCCCCAAAGAATGACTAGTAGTTAGCACTGACTCAGACTGAACGCAGCTCAAGTCAGCTGATCTCAGCCAGGTATAGAACTTAGCGACCTATCACTGAAATACCTACGGCACAATTCCACATGCAAATGACCGCTTTTTCTAATGCATAATCAAAGTTCAACAGCGGACATATTTTCAAGTAATTCTTCCCATATACACTGAAGTGACAAAAGTCATGGGATAGCAATATGCAAATATACAGATGGCAGTAGTATCGCGTAGAAAATGTATAAATGCGAAGTGCTTTGGCAGGACTTTCATTTGTGTTCAAGTTATTCATGTGAAAAGGCTTTGACGTGATTATGTCCGCACGACGAGAATTAACACTTTGAACGCGGAATGGTAGTTAGAGCTAGACGCATGGGTCATTCCATTTCGGATATCGTTAGGGAATTCAACATCCCGATATCCACAGTGTGCCGAGAGTATCTAATTTCAGGCATAACATCCCACCATGGACAGCGCAGTGGCCGACCGCCTGCACTTAACGACCGAGACCAGCGACGTCTGCGTAGAGTTGTCAATGTTCACAGACAAGCAACACTGCGTCAAATAACCGCAGAAATCAATGTGGGACGTACGAGGGACGTGTCCGATAAGACAGTGCGGCGAAATTTGTCTTCCTTGGGCTATGCCAGCAGAAGACCGACTCGAGTGCCTTTACTGACAGCACGACATCGCCTGCAGCGACTCTCGTGGGCTCGTGAGCATATCGGTTGGTCCCTAAACGAATGGAAAACCGTGGCTTGGTCAGATGAGTCACGATTTTAGTTGGTAAGAGCTGATGGTAGGGTTCGAGTGTGGCGCAGACCCCACGAAGCCCAAGTTGTCAACAAGGCACTATTCAAGCTGGTGGTGGTTCCATAATGATCTGGGCTGTTTTTACATGGCATGGACTCGGTTCTCTGGTGCAACTGAACCGATCATTGACTGGAAGTGGATACCTTCAGCTACTTGGAGATCATATACAGCCATTCATGGACTTCACGTACTCAAACAACGATGGTATTTTTATGGATGACAATGCGCCATGTCACCGGGCCACAATTGTTCGCGATTGGTTAGAAGAACATTCTGGACAATTCCAGCGAATGATCTGGCCACCTAGATCGCCCGACATGAATCCCATCGAACATTTATGGGACATCATCGAGAGGTCAGTTCGTGCCCAAAACCCTGCACCGTCAACACTTTCACAATTATGGACTTCTATAAAGGCAGCATGGCTCAATATTCCTGCAGGGGACTTCCAACGACTTGTTGAGTCCATGCCACGTCGAGTTGCAGCACTTCGCCGGGCAAAAGGAAGACCGACAAAATATTAGGAGGTATCCCATGACTTTTGTCACTTCAGTGTACAATGTAATAATTGTTGTAATTTTCATACTTTACAGAATGCCCGAAAAGAAACAGCATAAAATCTACTGAAGTATCGAAAGGATAACAGTGCCTTGCCCTTCTTTCAAAAGAATGATTCCACAGCATTCAGGTTAAAAAAAAAAAAAAATGTGTCTTGGAGATGCGTAATTTTAAAAATATCCTTAACCAGCGTCAAAAACAAGCACATCGAGATAGCATTTTTCTCATAAATATGCCAAGCCACTTTCCAATCATAAGACACCACCAACCGCAAATTTCAACCTGATTATTCAAATTGTTTACCCTTCATTCACAATTCAGGTGGTTTCACTACCTAAACATCAAAGCTTCTAAGCGAGCTAACTAAAACATATTTTCTAATTTGTGGCGGCCTTTATTAAGCATAAAATGCTACATGCAAAATACTTAAATAACCGGTAAAAATCCTTTCCGAAGAAATGCATAATAAATTTACTCATGAAAAACAGATCCCTTTTCCCCAAACATAATTGTAAATTCATCACCAAGTTTCTTTTCCCAAACATGTGTCTTATACGCAAACTACTACTGAACTGACAATTTACATTTAAATTATCTATATAAAAATCAATTTATAAAACCCTAAGAAAAGGCGATGCGATATTTCCAAACATGTTATGCCTTCCTTCACACAGAATTTTACGTTCGACAGCTATACAACCAGAAACATTTCTCAAAACAAGACAGCATACAAGTGGCCAATACTCTTCTTTCTTTGCATATTAACTTTTGAGCTTATGTTTCTCATCCTAGATCCGGTTCGTTGAACTGCACACATGTGATTCCGACTTTTCCAGAATTTTAGTGCTGAACGCGAATACACATGAAAAGTTTTAACACCTGTAACGCGAAAGAAACCTTTTTTTTTTTTTTTTTTTTCCCTTTCCCCAACAAAAGGCGCAACTCTAACATGAGAAGTAAAATATGAAAGTTTTTTTTTTTCTTACCTTTAACTAGTTTCACTTTTAGTGAAGCTACTAAACAAAATTCAGCGAAACAGAAGTATAAATTAACTTTAAATTTCTCGTCTACATCTTATAGTTACAAGATAAAATATCTGAATCGTATTGAATAACATTACTACTTTATTTCAATGCTCTGTGATATTTATGTATAAAAAATCAAAATTTTACAGAAGAATAAAACAGGAAGAAGAAAACATTATTTCGGCTTAAGGTTAAACTACGAATAAATAGCTGTTGGAACCAACTGATACGGCATCAAATGTTAATTTTTGCTACAAACTAAGTTACCAATACTTTTTTCCCCTACAATTAAAACAAACGATCATTGAACAGACATCGAATTTTCTCCCTCTTTATCGCGTGCTTTCGTCATGTAAATGGAGGAACAGCCGGCTAGCAGTTGGGTGGTCTTAAGTTCGAATCCCAACAAAGTCACTACCCATTTTTCATGTTTCTTGCTCCGATAAAAATCCTACTGGCTGTAGAAAGGTGCCCAAACTAAAAGGTGGTGCATGATAATTTCTCACCGCCAGAATTTGGCGATTAGGTCACAGCCTTCCCAGTCACTCTTTAAGTGGGAAGAACGTAAGGTATTTTCTCCCTGTTTTACGCATGCCTTCGAGGTATAACTGGAAGCATGTCCAACTGGCAATCAATCGGAAGGTTCGGATTTCCATTGAAAGCGAAGGCATTTTTCATATATCCTGCTCTAACAAAAATCTTATATATATATACATATACTCGTCATACTTGTACTTAACATCGACTAACCCGTAGAGTTGTTAACGGAAACGGTCCACATGAACATCCAGATATGTCTGCACTCATTTCTTCATGTTCTGAAAGACCGTCACATATTGTTTATGTAGACTGTTCTTACTGAAATCGCGAACAGCAGTTTGAAGTTCCCAGAATCTGTGGCTTTCCTCGATACACATTACTTTTTGCATAAATCCAGAAGTGAAAATCTGGAAAATCTTAAATATGCAGAATGATGTGGCAACAATTAGAAATGATTCAATCTCCGATAACCCCTTGGAGTAGCTTCACGGATTGACTGCATGCACGTTCGCGACGTCTTGTTGAATCCAGGCATTATTAATTTCGTT
The DNA here is from genome assembly GCF_044657685.1 of Stegodyphus dumicola. Classification (NCBI taxonomy): domain Eukaryota; kingdom Metazoa; phylum Arthropoda; class Arachnida; order Araneae; family Eresidae; genus Stegodyphus; species Stegodyphus dumicola. The sequence continues at coordinate 78,690,035 of NC_140768.1, read as the reverse complement.
CTCCCTGAAATTTCCCTAGTAAACGATTTCACAGAAATGAATTTATTGTTTCTGTGAAGAATATTCGCCCATTTATTCTTCTCCTGGATATCTCAATCCAGACTCCAGTCGTCTGATCATGCTGAGAAATTCCATGTACGGCATCAAGGCTGTTAGCAGACCAACATGGAAAAGTGAGTTCTGTCCCTCCGGATACCCTGAGAAAAGGTACCAGAAAACAGTCCAAAATATCGTCAGAATTATCCGCTGTAGAAAGAACCGCCGAAAAGTATATATAATATACTTCAGGTTATTATATTTCAGCCATTTGTTTATTATTAAAATAAATGAAGCGTTTCCACAAAGAAAGATCTTAACATTAGAAATACTCTTAACACGCTGTTAAATGAAGCTAATTAGCCAGTTTCTAAAAATAAGTACAATCTGCGTCCGAATTTTGTCGAGTTAAAAAACAAAATTAAACATATTTCATAAAACTAAAATTTCAAGTGCAACAGTTGGCAGAACCTCAGAATTTCGATATCTCCCATCCCAAGAGGAAAACCAAATGACACTCACTTTCCTGCTCGGATATGACGAAGTAAACCAAGAGAGCGGCAAGGATTGACAGCTCAGGAAGCAAGATTCAAGGTACCGACTCTGCTGGCAGACGTACAGGATGTCGTCACTGCTAGATAAGCAATTACCTCCTTCCAGAAATGATAGTGTCGCACGAAATGGCCTCGGGGATCTGACTTTCCGCATCGAAAGCACTTAGTTTTTCCCAAAACTGTATTTAGAACGAAAACAAGAACTACTGACGCAAATTTTCATGCATTTCCTATGCCTTGGCATTATTATTTCGAATTGGAATTTAGATTGGAATGATTGAATTGGAATGATAATACGACGAAAGAAATATAATAAACAAATATACAAATAGATGGTTCAATAAATGGCATATTTTAAACTATAATCAAACAAGTTCACTAGCAAATGACAACTTAATCGGTCACTTTGTGACTTAAGCAATGACTGACATAAACCGAATATTTTAGCAATGATGAGCTCATCGTTTAGTTTAATATGCTCAATAAAAATTTATTATATGTTACGATTTCTTACAAAATCAAATAAGAAAACAATTTTGCTCTTATTCTTTATTGGTAATATAATATATATAACTTGATTTCGCACTAAGTGAATTAAAGATCACACAACATATATATATATATATATATAACGTTTATGATCACACTTCACCATGAAATTTAAACTCGAATTTTGGGTAGGAATATTTTAAACTGCCGTCCAATAAAATTCAGCTTTCATGCACACTGGTGAAATAAATTAAGAGAATTTTCATATTTGATCTACGATCTCCAGAACTACTGGACAGATTTTAATAAAATTTGGTGTGAACATAGGTTGATATAATACAAACAAAATAAATATTCAATAATTATAATAGACACATATGTTCATGTGTAACACTCATGGGAGTCTGAAGGTCTGAAACAGCGATTGCAGAAGACACAAAAGAAATGGGTTAATAGGGGGTATGGTCCCATCTTACAGCCATTAAGGCCTCGAAGCGTGATGTCATATTGCAAATAAGGCAGTTTATCAGTGCCTGTGGCAAATGGTCCCACTCATTCAGCAACGCTGTTTTCAGTTCCTGGATGGTTCTCGGAGGGGGTTGCGAGTTGCAATTGCCCTCCCTAGAGACCTGACTGGCCAATCCATCCGGGAATATCCTCACTCTCCAAAAATTCGTCGACCAGAAGAGCTCTATGTGGCCTCGCGTTATTGTCCTGTAAGATGAACTCGGAGCCCACGGTACCTCGTAAAAGCCGAACATATGGCTCCAAGACCTTATTCCTATACCTCACACTAGTCATAGAGCCTCTGTCAAAGATGTGGGGCCATCCAACATGATACCTGCCCAGACCATTATACCACCACCACCATAATTGTTGATTTCGCAGACATTGGAGAGTAGATAGCGGGTCTCTGACTCTCTTCATACGATAGTACGGCGAGAATCGGTGTTTAGACTAAAACGGGACTCGTCGGTGAACAGAACGGTCGCCCATTGCTCCGTACTCCAATCACTATGCTGCCTGCACCATGCTAATCGGACTGTCCTGTCCGTAGACGTGAGCGGGATGCAAACAGCCGGTCTTCTGGCAAACAACCCTCTCTCGTTCAGTCTTTTGGAAACAGTCACCCCTTTTACACGGGTTTCTGTGGCTGCATACCGGTCCCGAGAAGCTGTAGCTCCTCTGTTAAACCTCACTAAAATGTACAAATAGTGATCTTCTCTGGCCGTCGTGGCTCTTGAACGATCTTGCCCACGCTTTATCTCGATGGATGCAGTATCCTGAAACTGTTTCCATAAGTTACACGCGACGCTAGTCGTTAAATTAAACTCTCTGCATATCTGGACTTGCGATTGGCCTGCCTCTAGCCTCCCCACAATTCGCCACGTTATTCTATCATCTAAACGTTAGTGGTTACTCATTCTTCTGTTCCGATGTTAATTTAACCGATTGCTGCAAGATAAACCAAGAAATTCGCCGAGGTGCGCTAGCGAACGCACTTCATCTTACCCTCCATGCGCTTATAAAGCCTGTTTTTCTGCTGGCTCCGCCTATACACACGTATACGCTTATGTATTTGCCGTACAAGATTTCGCAGTTTTACCTAGAAGCAGTGGTTTTTCCTTTAGTTCTTTTCATGAAATTCTATAAAATATGCAAATTCTCTTAATTTATTTCACCAGTGTAGAATGTGTTTTTTTATTTCAGCATTCATCGAAAAATCTCTATTATAATTCACAAATATTTCAACAGAAAATTCACATCAATTTTTGTTTCATTTACACTAAACTGACCATCACTTTTTAATGAAGCAATTACAGTGTTAACTTGCGTAATAGTCGCACTTTTTTTTGGCAATTTTTCATTGCGAAAGGTATAGGTGTGACTATATTATGCAGGAAAATCTACTACACAATATAGTACACTTTAGACGATTTTTCCACTTTAAAACGGAGATGCGACTATTAGCGAGTAAACACGGTATAGCTCGACCGTCTCCAAAGCAACCCTGGCTAGCATTCTGCCAACATCTAGACTCGTCTAAAAGGGGCTTTATTACTTGATGGCACGTGAAAGTCTTCTCATCTTTAGAAAAAGAGAACTAATATGCTCAAGGGAAAGAAGTCCCCTTTCTTAAACCCTATTTTGAGAATAATTCTGTCTAAATGGCAGATGCGTGTTTGCGCTCATGGTGCGGTCGAACTATATTTGTTCTAAGAATTCTTGAAAATTTCTTAACTATATTAAAATTTTATAATTCTAGAAAGGCAAATTTATATGCAATTTCTCTTCTTAAACACTTTTTAGTACCACCGTAACAAAGTACTAAAATTAGTATGCCGCTCTCAATCCCTCCCATTAAAAAAAAATATTGCTAAAAAAGAATTGAAACATGGAACTCATCACAAGCTGATATTACTTAATATTCACACACAAAGTATTCCTGAAAAATTCCATGGTATCTGGTTTGTAATGTTTGGTTTAATCGATTATAGCAAAGCACTATAAGGCTACCTAAGAACAGGAATGCCTTCATGGAGAACTTTCTAAGGGTAACTGACTAGTATACATGGTACACTTGGAAAAACCTCAAAAACACTGGTGCAGTCAACAGGTTCGCCTTCAATCGAACCCAGGTCAGAACTACCAGTGTTTAGCCACTTTACTGCTCAGCCACTGGTAGGCTTCACTATGTTTGGTGTTAGAGACTGGAATTCTTTTCTTTAACTATATTAACTCTATTTGTGTATGTGCTTTCTGTGTGCTCATTCACAAGCTTCTAAATTTGTAGGTACAATATAACTAGAAATGACTTACTTATTTCTTTAAAATACTGGTATGAATTTTGTATATATGTAAACAATTATAGTGAAATAATATGTAAAACTGTAATATTTTATGTATGTAAATAATTATAGTGAAATAATATGTGAAATTATCGTATTTTTCGTAAAATGTGACATGAAATGCTCAAAAGAGACGAATAGAAAAGGATGAACGAAAATAAGAGCACAGGACGAAGTCGAAATCTGAAATAAATGGCTTCACCAAGCAGGCGACGGTTTTGGCGACAAAAATTTTTCACCAATTTGGCAAGAAAATGCCAAAAGTTGCCAACTTGTTAAAAATTTGTCGAGATTTGAGTCCGGTCCCTGTATAACTAATTGGTATTGTAATTGATCCCTATATGTAACTGTAACCATATCCAGCTCTCATATGCCTTCCAGTAATTTCGAGTTCACTCTTCTAAAACTTCACTCTTTAAACACATTTTGCATTGTGTTGTGTTTAATGTTCTTAGTAATTTAAAGTGTAACTTCTGATTGTGCTTTGTGATACTGAGAAGAAAGAGCTGCATGAGGAAAGTTCCAGAACTGTCTTGAAAATCACATACTTTTGGTAAAAATTATTTTATCAAGCTATCATCAGCTCTGTGTGCATGCAATCCTTTACGAACATATACACACACAACAATACAATTTCTGTTTTAAATTTCTAAAATGTAATTTCAGAAATTACGTTAATAACAATGCTTCTTTTGTGTATGTTAAATCTCATTGATCTACACATCTTTTAACAAGTACCCCCCCCCCCAAGATTAACAGAGAAGCATACGTCTTTTTTCAGGCCAAATTTACATTTCAAGTCATCATTAATAACCTTGAAAATCACATATCTTTAATTTTTGTGGGATTATGCTACAATTAAATATGCAATTTATTATGCTAAAAGCCAAAAGTAACATCAAAGAAGAGTCATTCCTTTCAAAATAATTTTAAAAAAAAAAAAAAAAAAACATATGTGATAAACAAATTTTTCAGTCTGCAGTGGATTTTGTGGACATGAGTGAATTCAAATATTCAAAATTAATAACATAGTGTGGTTCCTCTCTCCTCCACATTTTATGCAAAATATCACAGAAACTGTATTAAAAGATCAACAAATAACCTTGAAGCTCATCTTCTCATTATTATCTTTCTTATATACAATTATAAAAGTTACACAATAATTTTGTAAAAGGATACCTGTCTGCTCAAACTGCATTAATTATGGCGAAACTCAAATATATGATCTTATATGCAGGACTTTCTGACATGCTTTTATGTCTTAATTTATACACAGGTAAAAACATCATAATCTCCTCAACCAACAGAAACTGAATATCCAACAATCACTGATGTTTCCTTATTTTAACTACATAGTCATTAGTTATAATGTATTTTAAAATACTGACATCAAAACTTTGCATTTATTGGTTTTCTCTACTGAAAAGTAAAGGCACTTGGATTTTTATCATTTTAAAACAATAAATATGGGAAAATATTAAAAAAAAATTTTTGTCAATCATTTCTTTTATTACTTACATTAATAATTATTAGCCAAAACATTAATGAAGATTATACACGGCCATATTTTTTCAAGGAATATAAGATGGTCATTAGCACAAAAGGAAAAATTTAAAGAATTCTCGAGGCAATAAATTTTTTCTGATGACAGCAATGGATATGTCGGAATATCGTATTAAGAATGTTTCAAGAGAAAATAATAGCAGGCCACCATTATAATCCGACAACCAAAGGACATCTATGGTAATGGAGATGAAAACTAGGTCGTTTTCATTTTTGCTTTACATTTGAAAAGAGAACTTCAAAATTTTTTTATCTGTTAACTGTTTTCCTCCGATTGCAATTTATGTTCTTTGTTCATGCATATAGAGACAAAAAGCATAAGACTCGTACAAAAATAAAATGATGGCATACAGCAAATGATAACAATAAAGGGATAAACATGACATTCAATACAAAACATTTTACCACAGAAAAGGTTTCTGCTTTCATTACTAATTATAATCCACTGAAATAGAATATTTTTGATGAATCTGAGATCAAAGACCACATATAAGAATACCAGTGTTGTTTTCAAAAACTTCAGTTCAACTATTAATCTGCATATGAACATAAGGATGTAAAAATCGTATAAAAAATTTATAATATCATATTTAAAATGAGATAAAAAAATCATCAACTAAAATTCTGAAGACGGTCTTCCCTCCCACCCACATAACAAAAAAGAATCATATTCTTTAGAATCTTGTTCATATGCCCACTATAAATAAAGCTTTTAATTTTGTCAATTTCTTCAAATTTTCGATTCATGAACTTCACTTTTCTGGGCAACGTGATCCCAAGATACATATCACGGTCCGAACAAAAACATTGTGCCTTATGAACTTGCATATCAACGCATGCTATACAGCCCGGTTTAAATGAAAGTTAAATAAGAAAAATAAATAAGAACAGTTGCTCACCGAAGCGGGACTTATTTTGCGAAGCCGTCCAATCACTTCAATCTCGAAGGAAAGTGCATTATTAGTATGAATTCCAAGCAATCGATGTTGTACCGAGCTCAACTTCCGCAGGTCAACGAACCACTTCCACAGACCGACACCAACACACTGCAGCGTCTCCGAGATCGGCAGAGAGTGCAACTTGACAGCACGTCGTTCTCTCTTCCCTCCAGCTGTCGAAAAGTTGGCTTCAGGAGTGTGCTAGATTGGCGAGAGTGGCGACGAAATTGGTCGATTGGGCAAGGTCAAGCCGGCTTCTATGCGCGAGAAAAGCGGGCGCATGCGCATGTTGTAAAAACGAAAAGCGCTCCCGACATTTAGAGGCCTCGCACGTAATGCACGGCAAAACATACGCTTATCATCGACAACTGATTATTTATAAACCATTTTGATAAAATTATAAATTAATAAATTCTACATAGGAATAAATAAATCAAGATAAAATCGGTATAATTTCTTTGTTCTCTAATCAAAGAATATTGCATGAATAATTCAAAAATTAGCATTTTTTACATTACTTCAATATTCAGGAAAATTATATTTATTAAAATAAATCATTAAACATTTTTACTTTACTGTCTACGCAGGGAACAAATCGAAAATTCTTCAGAAAACCTTTATCATCTAAAATCGAAAATACCTACCTAATTCCTTACACAATCACGATAAATTTACATTAAACATTTTATAAATTCTCTATTATTTTTTTTAATATAAGCGTAATAAAAAAAATTAATACATATTATTTTTGGAATAAATTCTTTACAAAATTTTAAAATGGCAGTTTTTATTTATTTTCCCCGTATACTATACTGAAAATGAAACTAAAACCTTTCTTTAACCAGTAGCTTATTTTTCATGCTCAATGAATGAATGCGAGTATATAAAAGGAAATCAAAGTCCGATGAATTAATATATCAATTAAAATTTTTCATGACTGAATAAATTGAAAAATAAAGAAATTAACAGTATACCGATTAAAACTGATTTACTTATATCAGTAATCTTCCGTATACGTAACTTTCTATATTTCATATGAATAACATAACCCCCAGGGGGGTAGGGGGCTATTATTTACACATATCAAACAATAAACATCTACAGCTTCCTTTTTACTATATTAACCGTTAACGGGTACATTACAGGTTCTAGCAATCCAAGTACCGCATATTAAATTAATGACTTTTTCTGTTTATCGGGAGCACGTCTTATGTAACATAATACCTTCATCATCAAAGAACATTTTCAGCATATTTTATCTTTCAATAAAGTTATTAATAGTTTCTGTAAAATAGCTGATATGAAATCCTGATTAACTGTGCACTATCATATAGAAAATACCACCACTAGTACTTGAACGTGCTGAAGAATTTAATGACGTTACGATTTTGGTGCAAAGTATAGAGCTTATCCTACTTAGTGGTTACCAAAACAGATCCCTAATAACGTAAAAGGTATGAAAATGTGCGAAAAGGAACTACTGAAGTGAGAAAAATCGAGGATCAAGAAAATTATATTTTTATCGGTTTATTTTTGATATACAGCATCAAATATTAAAAGCACGGGAAAATTTTACTAAAATAACGAGAGTGCTATGGTAAGAAAATACATTAATAGATAGTTTTGCTATATATGTCTGAAAGAAATTCAAAGAAAAAAAAGAATACAATTTCTTCTCCGGAAGAAAAACGGAACAAATTATCAATATTACTTTGGGAGCCATCCCGTCACGTTATACTATAAAGCATTTACTGACCACGCAATGTATAAATGTCAATGCACGCGACACAAGAAATTTTACGTAAACCTAAAATTAATCCTTCACACGGCTCGGCAACACCCAATTTTTAAAGCGTTTCACTTGACGTTCCATGAGATCTTCACCTTTCTAATTGAAACCAAAAAACAAACTACGCGACTTGAAATTAATAAATGTAATTCTTAATTTATAACTTTAATAACATGCACTGAAGAACCATTACATAAGAAAACATTACGACCACCTAGTCATAACGCGTTGCGCGACCTTTCGCCTGCAAAACAGCTGCATCTCGCCTTAGCATAGATGCCACAAGCACTTGGTACATGATTGGAAACAGGTTGCGCCTACGCAGCGGTCACGCAAAGTCGACGTATTCTGACACGGTGGTGTTTGAGCTATGAGCTGCCGCTCCGTGATATCCCATGCACTCTATCAGGTTTATCACAACCTCTTGTCTGGCGCAACATAACCCCCATCGGTTCTGTGCCAAAAAACTCTAAACAACCAACAAACTATCAGGTTTAGATCCGGCGAGTTAGGTGGCCAGATATAAATTCGAATTCATCCTTACGCTCCTCGAACCACTCCAAGATAATTCGAGCCTTATGACATGGGGCATTGTCCTGCTTGAAGATTCCATTTCTAGTTGGGAAGAGAAACGCAATGTAAGGGTGCAACTGGTCCGCAGTTACGTTCAGATAGTCCGCAGCTTTTATGATCTCTTCTACCACAACTAAGGGTCCCAAAGTCGCTCATAAAAACGTTCCTCAATACCGCCACCACAAGCCTGTGTAATGACCAGCTGTACAGGAAATAGCAGCTGTTCGCCTGGAAGACGGCGTACCCTGATACAACCATCGACATGATGAATGAGAAACTGTATCTCATCCGACCAGACACTTATCTATGGTCCACTCTCGATGTTCCCAGGCACACTGTAGGCGTAGTTGACAATGACGTTTGGTCAAGAGAGGCACACGAGAGGGACGTCTGCTGCACAATCTCCTATTCAACGCAGTCCGTTGAACTGCGTTTCTGAAACATTTGCACTTACATTTGTATTGTATTGGGCTGTCAACTAAGTCAGTGTCTGGCGCCGATTTTGCTGTACCAAGAGGGACAGTCTCCAACTCTTTTTATTTTATTTTATTTATTTTATAACGCGTGGATCTCCAACAACTTGGCATCTACTGCTGGTTGCACCGTATCCACTTTGCATGAATACTAACAAAGGCAGTTCCTGAAACATCTATCAGTACTGCAGTGTCGGAGATACTTGTCCCGAGTATTCGGGCCATTGCAATCTGCCTTCTATCAAATTCGCTTAGATCAGCAGCCTTTCCATCAGTCGCAAAAGTAAGTGCAAGAATGATTGATTCCTTACCTTGGATCTTGGATGAATCAATTGGCATATAGCTAATTTTAGCTCTTACCAATAATCCCTTAAAGCGTGCAATTAAATCGATGGTAACATACACAATAAAGAGCGCTACGCGCTCCACCGATGAAGCAAGGAATACTGTGCTTGTGCCTTCATCTGGTGACACGAAACAGAAGCTTTCTTCGATATCATCAATGAATAAGCTGTTTAAGTGGAGGAGAATCTGAATAACACGGGGAACTGACATGCAGTTTTCATGAAGTTATTGAGGATCACTTTATCAACAGAAGTGGAATGCACGTTGCACATATACGGATAACTGAAAAGATATAGGGTAATGATGAATCATTTACAGTAAAAGATGACAAAGTCTATAATTCTTGCTATGTCAGGCATTGTAAAAGAAAGTCTATAGCCTGTTTTTCCACGCATGTTACACACAGAGAAATATAGTCTCACTATATAGTCACAAAATAGTCAAAGTCACACTATACATAATATAGTCAGTTTCTTATTCTATTTAAATAATAAAAAAAGAAAAAGTCAGAAATAAAAAAGTCAATATCTGCTTTAACAGGTAAACTAATAAAATTACATAGATAAGAATAATAAGGAAAAAAAAAAAAAAAAAAGATTACACAAATTATTATTTTTAAATTTGCATATTTACCATTTTGGGTCATAATGAATTGATCTGGGTGTTTTTGCAGCATTTTCTAAGGTTGGATCATAATCTACAAGTTTTCTTATGCGCGAATACTCTGAATTTCACATTTTTTCAAAAATATTGCGACTTGTCAAGATTTGGTCATGGATATTAAGGATTTTAAAGTTCTTTAAGGATATGCCAGTTTCTCATAAATCGCGGGACGTTGATAATCATTTGCAACAGTTTCTTTTGAAACACATCAAGTTTTCCATACTGTTGGCCCGGGGTGGTACTGCATAAAGCAAAGTTGGCTGAATGAGGATCAGATAGATTTTTTACGTTTAATTCTGATGCATAATTTTGAATTCCTGCCAAGTATCGGAATTAAAGCACTTTTTGCAGCAATTTCTTTTCGTAATACATAGTCGGTTTGTACTTTAAACAGCACTTGCGGATCAAAATATATTCCAAGATATTTTACTCTACACTCAAGAGCCAAAACATTATGACCAGCCCTACATTTTGCGATGAACGCACCTGGATGACGTGGCGTTGGACGTGATCAGGTGGAAGTGTTATTTAACTGCTGCTGGAGAGTCTGAAGAATCATTCTTTCACTTACTTCTGTGTGTGATGGGAAAGGCTGAGGATCTAAGCGACTTTGATAGAGGGCAGATTGTAATGGCTCGAAGGCTCGAAACAAGTATTTCCAAACTGCACGACTCGTGGGTTGTTCGCGATCTACAGTTGTTAGTACGTATGAAAAGTGGATAAATGACGGTGAAACCAGCAGTAGACGACATGGTGTTGGACGTCTGCACGCTGTCAAAGAAAAAGGTCGTCGGAGACTGTCTCGCATGGTGAAGCAAAACCGGAGCCAGACAGTGGCTCAGCTGACAGCCGAATACAGTGCAGGGCCAAGTAGAAAAGTAACGGAGCACACTGTTCAGCGGACACTGTTGGATATGGGGCTACGCAGCAAACGTCCCAGTCGTGTGCCTTTGCTGACCAAGCGTCATCGCCAACTGCGCCTGTGCTGGGCCCGGGAACATCGCGACTGGTCCATGGATCAGTGGGAGAGAGTTGCCTGGTCAGATGAATCACGGTTTGTCATTCATCACGCCGATGGCCGCGTCAGGATACGCCGTCTTCCAGGCGAACAGTTGCTCTCTCAATGCACAGTAGGTCATACACAGGCCAGTGGTGCCGGTATTATGCTTTGGGAGACGTTCTCTTGGGCGTCTCTGGGACCCGTGGTTGTAGTATAGCAGACCATGAACGCTACAGGGTATCTGAACATCATTGCGGACCAGTTGCACCCTTACATGGCCTCTGTTTTTCCAGCTGGAAATGGAATGTTCCAACAGGACAACGCTCTGTGTCACAAGGCTACAATTGTGTAGGAGTGGTTCCAGGAATATGATGCTGATCTCCAGTTAATGTTCTGGCCACCTAACTCACCGGATCATGGTTAACACATTTGGGATGTCATGGGACGGCAGCTCAGAGGTCAAAGACCACCAATTCGCAATATCTCGGATTTGCGTGACCGTTGCTACAACATCTGGTACAATCTGTCTCCGGCCATTTATCAAGGACTTGTGGCATCCATGGCAAGGCGGGTTGAAGCTGTGTTGCGCGCCAAAGGTGGCCCAACTCGTTATTGACAGGTGGTCATAATGTTTTGGCTCTTGAGTGCATTAACTTCAGGAAGAAGATCATTAATTTTTATGTTGATGGAAACCGGAGTATTTTTTCGTTGCGGGCAAAACAGTATAATATTACATTTACTTAGATTTAATTTAATTCGCCAGATCTTGCACCAATGAGAGATGTTGTTCACAACAATTTCAAATTTTTCTACCGCGAGTTGAAGTTTGAGTGACTTAAAATAACAGCATAGTCTGCGTATTTTACTATTCTGGCGTTCAAAGAAGATGACATACCATTTATATGGATATTAAAAAAGCTTGGATCCAAGATGAAGAACATCACTTCTACAGATTTTCTTTCTTGAGAATTAATTTTCTATTTTAACCTGAAAGGATCTGAAGAACAAATAAGTTTGACGAAATTTATAGGAAGCTTTGCTTGGTGACGCTTATAAAGAAGCCCTGCATGCCAGACTTATCAAAGGCCTTTTCCATACCAAAGCATCCGGGAAGAATTTATTAGTATTTTTTTTTAATGAACGCGTCAGCTATGAATTCAGTAATAGTAATTATCTGATGAATTGTTCTGTGACTTGAAAGCCATATAGCTCAGAGCTGAGTACGTTATGTTTTTCAATATGGCTGACAAGACGTTTTTGAAGCACTCTTTCAAAAATTTTGCCCACAGGATAGTAATCTTAAGGTCGGTAGGATAAAGCATCTTTAGGGTTTTCGAAGGCTTTAGAAAAGTAATTATAATGGAATGTTTAAACTGATGTGGATAGTAATTAAGACTTAGACATGCATTTGAAAGGTTAGTGATTGCAACAATATATCTGCAGGGTAGTTCTTTAACAGCTTTATTTGAAATGTAATCAAAGCCTTGTGCTTTTTCTATATTCAGGTTTTTGGCTTTTCTAAAAGTAATTATAATGGAATGTTTAAACTGATGTGGATAGTAATTAAGACTTAGACATGCATTTGAAAGGTTAGTGATTGCAACAATATATCTGCAGGGTAGTTCTTTAACAGCTTTATTTGAAATGTAATAAAAGCCTTGTGCTTTTTCTATATTCAGGTTTTTGGAAGGTGACAAAAACATGATTAATCCCAGTGGGTTCTGGACGTTCAGCAAGAAATTCTTCGACTTTCTCTGCATCAGGATCGAAACTAGGGTTTGGTTGAAAGATGTTTTCTAAAGATTGCGCCATAACTTCAGCCATATCTTATTCTGCATAGACAGTACCTGTAGACGTATTCAATGGTCCTATTCTGGGAAAATTTGGGTTCCGGAGCGATTTTCCATGCTATCCACTAAATCATCCCGTTTGTCGGAGCCGTAATCTGTCAAAAGTTGATTAATTTCTCTGATTTTTCCGTTTATTCTTTTATTCGAAGGAGCTCCCGTTCTTCTCCAAGTTTTTGCTGCTATATGTTTTCTTTAATTTTGTTAGGTATATAAATATGCAAAGTGCTGCAGGAATCGTGCATCTTTAATATTGTGGTATCATTAATATCATTTCTGACACGAGTATTCCTTTTGTGAATTTCACCTTCAAATTTCTGCTAAGTAAGAAAGCCGAGACTTGGCCTTTGATGTTTATGGATTAATTAAGCATTTTTCCCAATTAATATTTTTTTCCTGATTTTGCTCAAATCCATGTACTGTAAATTTCACAGGTAGGTGATCTGAATTAAATTCTTCTAAAACTCCAAAATATGAGTTTTGAAGTGCATGTTTTGTAATAACTTTGTCCAGTACTTCGGAGGTGGGGGTATAATGATATCTAGTAGGCAGATACGGGCCATGCACTTTTATCCATTAAACCATTATGCGTAACAAAATTTGCTAATGTTACTCCGTTTGTATCCGTGGTACGCCCATTCCACATTGAGTATTTAAAATTGAAGTCCCCGGCTACGAAAATAGGTAGAGTGCTGTTTGTGAGGACATCTAAATCTCGGTCATTAATAAGACTGGAGGGAGGATTTTAAGCAAAGATGAAAAGATCATTAGTGCGGCTATGCACAATCTCAGCAATTTATTCAACAGTACTATTTCCCGAGAAATGGTATTGCGTAGCATGTAGATAATTTTTTACAAGGATCAGGTCGCTGCCTCGTTCGTTACGCGTTCTGTCGGATTCCTTACCTTCTCCAGCAGAATTAAATACCATTCCCACTTAATCCGTACCCCTTAGCATCTTCCAGACGAATTCAGTGAAAAGTGTGAGGATGGTCATAATATTTTGGATCGTCAGTGTAACTCACGGAAATAATATATTTATTTTATAATACTGTTGCGTGCGTATGGGTTCGTAAGCACACAGAGCAGCAGATAGCTTGACAAAATTTATTTTCACAAAAGAAACACTTTACAGTTCAGGAACTTTCCATAAAAGCATTCGTGCAGCTGTTCTCAGATCACACAGCACGATCAGTAATTACAGTTCAAATCACTAAGAACGTTAAACAGAACGCAATACAAAGCGCATCTAAAAGGAGAAACTCTCACGGAGATCCCAATACTCCGAAATCACCTCTGAACTAAACACTTGGAAGTCATATACGGATAAAGTTACATATCGGAGCCTTATACGGTTACAGTTACCACTGTCACATCTGCTATAGCTAAGCGGGACAGCACATCGAAAGAAACATTTCTCAGAACCCTCATTTTTCCCAAATCTATGAGCCAGCTTACCATCTTAATTTGTTAAACAGACATCAACGCCAAAGAAAAATCATTTATCACTCAGACTGGCAAAGAATGTTTTCAAATTTCGTGCTGTATTGCTCGCTCACGGAAGCATTTTGATATTTTCTTTTTAACATTTTAAACTTGCTTGTTATTATGGCAGACAATAAAAAAGTGGTGGTTATTAAGTTGTTCACTTTGATTTCGACACTGGCAATTCCGAAAACTAAAGAAAAGAAAACGTCCAAAGAGGTTTATTTATTTATTTAATTATGGCAAAGAACTTCAGAACTCTCTACCTAAGGGGAAGGCCTTTGAATAAAAGAGATTAGTGATAGTTATTAAAGTCGTTCATGAATCGTGGACATATAAATTATGTAAAAGTCAGAATAACATAATTAATTTTAATACTGTAACACTTAAGTATTAGTGCTTTACACTAATTTATGCATTATTTACTTTAAGAATAGACGAATGTCCATTTAACAGATAAACAAAACTCAGGCTATAACAACCAATTATATCAGTAATGACTAAATTCTGCATATACGAAGACTAATTTAAAATGTATGCTGGATCTATATATGTCTGCTTATCAGATATTACATACGCGTATATCTCGTACTTTCTGATATATGCACTGCCACGAAAAGTCGCCGACTCACTGGCTCATTTGTGAGTTGGCAAATATATTTCCTTGGCTAACTTTATGGTTCATAAACACTATTCAGTCCGTAAATAATAATGGAAAAAGTATTAAAAAACTTTAATGACAAAAACCTCTATGGTTGATATTTACATCCTCACAGTCATTCATGAGTTATGTTTATAGCATGTAAATCATACGTCTATGTAACATCCCCAAAACAGAAAGTGTACACGCTTTGGTGACCTGATGAATATAAATGGCTGTCAATTACATGATCATTATATGAATCAGAAACAACTTCAAAATCTGAAAGGTATAACAGCAAAATATGTTCTGTAGAAAATTATATGCCAATAAAAGCGCTAACTAGTACTTCCTAAACTGGTGGCTAACAATAAATTTTACAAAATTATTTTCAAAACTAGCTTAAAGTGCAGCAATATATGCAATAATTAAAAACCGAAAAATCATAGATAGCCATCTAAGTTTTTCGTTCTAAAAAATTTTCAGAAAGCACTAGTAAAGCACAACAAAAAATGAAAAAAAAAAAAAAAAAAAAATTGCCAAAAGAAAAACCATTCAATTTAATTACACGGATTCCAAAAAATTTCTAGAAAATATGGACAGTGAATTTAAAAAATGAGGAAAAAGCCATCCACTTCATTAAAGGACACTCTTAAAATTGCTTTCCTTCGCAGACTCTCAGGAGGCCTGAAAGATAAAATTTAATTGGATCGAAGTCCCTGAACTCATTTAACAGACCGCTGAAGTGGAAGACAAAAGGACTCCCGATTGAAATTCCCAAAAAAGCTCGCACACCTTTCAATTCCCACTATACTTTATTTTCTTCACGCTGCGAGTGACTCCCGACTTCCACTTCACAGAATAATATTTCTTTCGTTGCAGTGGGAATTATGAGAAAGCTTTCGCTTACAAATTCTGCGAAATTTCACATGCAATTTTTCCGATGCTTCCTTCGTTAGCTCCCTACACATAAAATTATAGATATTTCTAAAAAAAGTAATGACTTTAATTCAAAAATACGCTTACTTTCAAAGTATAAATGGCTCAATTTCTGATGTAATAAATTATTTTTAGTACCTTATAATGCAAAAAGGTTTATTTGGTTTCGTTAATTAAAGCAACAGAAATGAAGGCATCAACTTATGCAGAGGCATGCTTTCGAGACACTTTCTGCAGGAAACTGACTCGCATTTACTCTTCATATAGTAAGCAAGAAAACCCTCTGAAAAATTAACAGCTGCACAGCAGTGACAAATTTCTAATTTTTAACTACTAGTAGAAACTGATTAAGCAGAAAGATTTTTAAAGGGGGGGAATACTAAAAACTGCCATAATTAAATCTTTGTTCAATGATGACTTACTCCTGCATTTCGAAGGTAATAAATATCCAAAGGCGTCATTCTTCAGGAGAAAATTCCTCTGTGCAGGTTGAATAGTATCCTCGCACTGCATACGAATGTAAAATTCTCTATGGGGAGAAAACTAAGGAGAAGAAAGGTGAAAAGCGAATTACCTGAGTAAACAGTCTTGGAGAATAAGGCCACGATTTTAAATTATTATGAAATAGAAATTGCAACAAATTTACTAGTTGACGTTTAATGAATAATTTTCCCTTTAAAAAAACAGTTGAGGGACCAACAAATGACTAGCAGAATCAGTTAACAATAATATTTCTTTTCTGATGTAATACTGGCAGTACTATACCACGAACATCTTTAAAAATAACACGTAATCTTTAAAAATACATGACTTCGAACTTTACGAAAAGCTATGCACGTATGCGAAGAATATGAATAACTAATCGGAAATTTAGAAGTAATTTCATTTCGTACATTTGTCACCACCCTGTCCCTGCATTTTAGAAACTGCTCTCTAATAACTATTTACGTATTCATTGCCAGTCTCAAGAGTTCAAATTTGTAGAAATGCGTAGTGAAGCCAGATAAAAACAGAAGTCTAGATCGACTTAAAAAGATTAAAGAGAATGTGTTATCCACAAATGAAAAACAGTTGGGCAGTAGAGCAAGGTAAAATTAAATAACAAACTAAAGAAGAAAATCTCCTTCCTTAAATGATGTGTGCAGCACCATTCCCTAATCATAAAACGGAGATGCACTCCTGTGGTGTAATCAATGACTATGACATATTCAGGTGGCTAGCCGAAAGACGGGTCGCCTTTTAAAACGCGACATCTAGTGAAACTTTTCGTTGAAGCCTACCTGAGCTAGCTGCTCTGCTGAGGAAGTCTTCAACATTCAATGGTGCAAAACGATTTACTAACCGATAAAACGCTTCGAAAAAGCTATAAAATGGTCCAAAGACATGGTCAGCTGGCATAACGTCGTTCTATCAAGCAATGGGGAAAGCTATATCTGGCACATTTAAAACAACTACTACTCAGTTGACAGAATAAGCATCACAAGGTTTCCAAATATTTACATACTTTATAATTTTGAACTTTGAACTTTATGCACACTTAGTTTAATCGTACCATATTTTCACGTCTCAAAAGTATTTTTTGCTGAACAGTCGATTGCTTTTGTTTTGCCGTTGTAGTCTGCCCATTAGCAAAATTAAAAACAGAAAAATTTACATTTTCAGTCTCCAGGCTCTCACCAACTTTCTACTGCATAAATCACAAAATCTTTTCTAATGCACAAAATACCAATAACATCAGCTTGTGCGTATGTGTACAATGTCACTTTATTGAAATTATTATATTGCTCATGAATAATGGGCACTGTTTAAAATAATTTTCACACACGGGAGCACTCTTTTATAATTTGTTATAAAAGCCAAAAATGCACCAAAATTTGTACACCTGCAGGAGCAGATAAACAACTACAGCCACCGTGTTAAAGGCAAGCAATGAATTATAGAACCTAAAAGTACCTTAAGCACTAAAGGAGCTGCAATCAATGCAATCAGCGATTATCAACTAAAAATGCAGGAAAATAATTGCGAAAACGAAGGAGCTTCTACTATGACAGCACGAAAAAGCAGCAGTATTTTCCTCCAATATACATAAAGAAATATACGCATAAAATTCTAAGGCTATAAAACAACATGATTAGAATGAAATTATTCTCTAACACCAAATCATGGTTGGTTTCGTCAATTCAGCGATTCGAAGTTTATATGATTTCAGATGATGCTACTGTAGTTGATGAAATTATACAGATGCAGATCTTTTGAAAATACTCATTTCATCAAAAAAGTAGTACACAAAGAAACACACATACCCCCCCCAAAAAAAAAAGAGAAAGTAAGAAATGTGGCCAGCATATGACTTCCCGCTAATTCCATATTTTAAATACCAGTGAACTTTAAGTAAAGTATCACTTCCGATCGATCGTTTGTAAACAAAATCTTATTTCTTATTCCAATAAATAGAAAGTCAATAATACGAAATGTTGGATATTTATTAGATATAATTGGCCATGTGTAAAAACTGTTTTTTTTCTATATTTATATCATCATAATTAAATATTTGCCCGGGTGTACTCCCTTAACTTCTTTTTATAGAAAATTGCATTTCATTGTCCAGTTATATAATATACAACTTAACTTGCATATAATTAAAAATATTAAGTGTCGATAATTATATATATAGTGTTACGAAAGGTCCAGGCGCGATAAGATGGCTTCCCCGCAAAGCAGTTTTAGGGTTACCATAACATGGCAAGGGAAGGCAGAGTTGCCACATTTGGCGATATTTGGCGACAAAACTGACGACATGCCACGGACGGATGGAGAACCTTCTGGAACGAATTCTTACCGGTTTAGCCCAGAATGTTCTCGAGCACCAGCCAAAACTTATATAAACCCTGCTGGTACGCGGAGTGTTAGTATCGAGTTGGTGTCTCGTCTAGCGAGTCAATCGAGTTGACAGCCGGGCAGTGAGTGCCAAGTGGGTCGTCGAGTGCACTGAAAGAGTCTTGCAGTGTATCGCGGTTAGTGCATCGTGAGAGAGCGTGTTGAGCTCCGGGAACGACTAAACTGAAGAGTCGGGAGCTGTGCTCTGTGTGTCGTCGAGTGCATTGCGAGTTGTAGCGTCTCAAGAGTACGTAGAGTTCTGAGAACGACCAAGCAGGGTCGGGAGCTGTACTCTAGTGCTTTGCCGTAAAGCTGTCTCCACCGTGATAGCCTGATAACCTGGAGGCTGTGTCGCTGATCGTGTCAGCGTGTTTATAGTAGTTCATGGACGACTGTAAAAACGTGTTTTGGAGCTGTCCTGACAATACTGGCCAATAAAATGTGTTTCAATACTTCATCAAATAGTATTGTCATTATTCAATCCAAATCCTCACGAACCCCGTACGAACGTGAAGGAAGAATATAACGTAACAATATAATACGCACTTTGAAACGAATACTATAATCTAATTTTCTTTCTTATTTTTATAATATCAACAAATCTAAATTCATTTGGATCTGCACGTATATTCCCTCGATTTTTAGGTATCAGTAAACAATGCTCGAAAGGTTTTGGAACTACAGCTGTGGAATAGAATAGTGCGTTCTAGGTTCAGGAAGAAGTAATAACTGTTTTCGAATTTGCTATTTGCTTTTTGACCCTCGTCATTATCAACAGCGCAAAAGAACAGCAAGTGTTAGGAGGTACTGAATCGATCCCAGGCGAACGGACTGGCTGTATAGTTGATTTCGGTTTTTCCATGCGAGACCTAAATAAGAGGCAGTTTCCCTCAAAATATTCTTCACAAAGACCTCCTTCTTCTTAGGTAGACAGCCCTAGAGTGCTTTGCCATATTTAAATAATCTACCAGGATGAGCTATTGACTTCGATTTTTAACCGGGATGAGCTATATAATGACTATATTTCAATTTTGAATCGGACTTTTCCAATATTTGTACCGTGTTATCTGTGCTATACAAAGGCATTATAGGAGTTAACTCTGTAATTCTGAAAAATGACCGTGTCATGAGACGATGCTACCTGCAAGACTTCAGCTATGCAGTACTTCTATTATAGTTAAGTTTTCATCTGACATTCATTATCGTATTTGGACTACGACACCTGGCTTTTCCCACCTGTTGTGTGCTCTTTCAGGATCAACTTCATGTCCTTTCTGTTATAAATAAATACATTTCCTGGCTACAGCTATACGTACGAAAAACGACAGAGCTTCGGTATGTAAATATTTGCTATAAATTAATAATAGATGAGAAATGTTTATAGATATTTCATGATTGCCAAAAGTACCAAAAATTGAAATAAAAGAGCTCGTGAGATAAAAATGATGCATTGAGAAAAATACGAACCTCCTCCCTAAAGGCATTTGAAATGTCAAAAACCTGTGATGCTGCACGACCTATGATGAAAAACTGATAATTAATTGGATTTTGGGAAAATTAGTTTTTCATTAGAGTTAATTTTTATTCCGATCGACATTTTGTTAAACAATTCTGTTACAGAACTAGCATTTCTTACTCAATTACCTTCAAATTTTTAAATACCTGGAAGTAAGTGCTTACTCAGTTACCTTAAAATGTTTAAATAACTGGAAGTGCGTGCTAAGTATTTTTCACTTCCGGAAGAAATTCGCGCCATGTCAAATTATTAATTTAGTCAATTCATTCGAAACTGAATCTATAATTAAGATCTTTTTAATAGCTTAAAATAACAAAGTAACAGTTTTGCTTTACATATAATATCCATATATATTTAAAAAACGAGGGGGGTAGAAAATGAAAAGGTGGGGGGAGGGGAGGGAGAGAGAGAGAGAGAATTCAATTTTTTTTTTATCGCCCACTTTACGCTGCAGTTTCCGATCCTTCCCGTATTAAGTCAGATTAAGGAACTTCCGATTCTGAGTTTTATCTACAATTATTTTTATTTTATTTAAACTCTTGAGCTGTTGAATTTTTTCTTAAAAACTCGAAGAGGAAAAAAAAAAAAAAATCACTAAAATGTGGTTTATATTAAGAAAGACATACACGTATGTATTAAAATAAAATTAAACAACGAATTCTGCATCTCTTTATTAGAGGGAAGAAAAGAAAACACAGTGGAACTCTTAACAGTCTTCGCATTAACACACAACTGGAAAATTTAAGTAAAGCGTTTTCTGAAATTTACAGAAATAATTGTAATTATCACTCGGTAATAAGTGTTCCCATCTACAATAACTTGCCAACCCATCTACAAACAACTTGCGTCTGTTAGTTTGCTTTCGTAATCATACAGTTTTCTAAAGATGTTCAAAGAAATTCGGAAATCTGCAAACAAATTAAATTCAACGAGCACTATAAATTTAATACTTCTCTATGCGAAGTGGCCCTGTTTACTGTTGCCAAGACTGCTAAACTCGGCTACGCACAAATTTGCTATTGTTTCGAAAACTTGTTAATTACAGCCGAATAAGAAACAACGGGTTTTACCGGCACCTAAATCGCCTAAGGAAAGAAAAAATGACATTAAAGTTAGGCGGTCTCCCCAAAAAAAGCTCTTTAAAAAAATTTTTCTTTAGCGCGTATATTTAAAGGAGACAGAGAAATGAGGAAAAAGGAAGAACGGGTGAGGGAAAAATTGATATAATCGATTTTCAAAAATACGAATTCCTATTTAAAGACAGTTGTATTCGTGCCCGGTTTCACCACTCCTTGTCTTAAGGAATGCAGTAGCTTCCTTTTCATTTGACAGTAAATTGAAAAGTGCCATACTTTTGAATATCAATCAATTAAAACAAAAGAGAGAGAGTTGCTTATAAGAGAAAAACCAATTTTACAATTCTTATCACTTAGTTTTTAATTATACTTTTGGTTTGCTAAATCGATAGGTGATATAAGCCGTCGAACTTTGTGATTTATCGCTAATTGTCGGTAAAACCAACAAATACCAAACGCAGCAAGTGAAAAATAATAATAACAAGTATTTTTATTCCCTTTTTATTTTTTAAAGTCTGTATGATCCAAGATATAACTTCAATACAGAATTTTTTTTTAATATTCATCACTGGCATATTATCCCCGGTATATAAAACTGAAAAGTAGCAACATACCTGTAGTACTCAAAAAGTCAATAACCGATACACAAAACATAGCCCTAACAAGTAATAAATCTGTACACGTAATGTAAGTAAAGACACGTATGTCAACCCAATAAAGCTCCTGTGATATAAATTTTCTCCTTACATACGTTATGTAAAAATATTTATATTTTAATAAAATGCTCTAAAAAACAACCATAAACCTTGGGGATAAGCGGTATGATTTCAAAACTTTTCTAGAAAAGTTATCCTAATTTCTAGCACAAACCTCAATCCTTAAAACAGGTATTGGAATTTTTCTTCCTAAAAAGACATTCCAAAGGAACGAAACTGCCGTCAGTCTCACCAGATGGAGCAAACAATAAAAGACTGCAGTTAAACCTAAATACAAAAGGAAAAGAGTTAACAAGAAAAACAGTACTCCAAGCCTCATTGTTACAATTTTTGAAATGAAAGAAAATGTTGCAATCCTTCTCCCTCACAGCAGATAGCTAGCGCGAAAAATACGTTGCAGAAACTAGAGCAGCACCTGCTAGAATTCACGAAGTTTTAATCCAAATGCCATCAGAGTTTTAGCAGAAGAAAAAACCTTCCGATAAACAGATTATGATTTTAGTTGTGATTACAAAATATTATACAGGCAATAAGAATACATAATTCTATAGCTGGGAATTTTTAATTTATTCTGAATAATTCCGTTCCTCAACTGTTTTACAGTAAATGAGAAAAAATAAAAGATTTTATATGTATTACACTGCTACAACACAAAACTAAGATTTGCTTAATAATTATAACCTATCTATTGTCTATAAATTAGGCTAACAATGAAACTTAATATTCTTTTGCTTAAAATATCCTTTTTGGAATACAAGGAATTATTCTTTTATGGGTTAACCAAAAATACAGCATTGTTTTTTGCTTCTGATTAAGTGACATTTCTATGCAAATTATTGAGAAAAATATTGATCAATATATTTATATATTTTCCAAAGAAAAAAAGAGATCTTATTCACAGAATCATTCTAGAAGACAAGGTAGGTTTCAGTACTGGCATGTAGCTAACTCCTAATATTATTTGCATTAATTAAAAATGAAAAATACTTGTACATTAATGAATTTTTTACGATAACAAGATTATGTTTCTAAAACAACAAGATTTCATAAGAATATTAACAATGTAATTATAAATTTTAGAAAACCAAATTATAAATAAAGAGACACTACTAAATCACCAAATATCACTGAATGGAATTTAAAAGGAAAAAAAATTATCCTAATTCATTTATTATTGAACATCTCGATGCGAATTCAAAATCACGTATCTCAAATTCTGAGATTAAATATCTCTGTTAATGTGTCATACAGGAGGCAAACATTTTTTGTTCTATTTTTCTGAATGAGTACAAAATTTTCCTAACTATAAGCACAGGGAGGACAAGAACATGTAAAAAGTTAGATTTCGTACTTTCAGTTATTATTATTATTTTCTTTAATTTAAAAATACAAAATCATGAATCTTTGAGTCATCGAAATCGTTTTTGTAATTGAAATTAATGTTTATGACCAATGGTTGCGAAAATAAAGGTCAAGTATGAAGTGTTGTAATTACGAAAAATTCCGGGTATCATATTTCAACGAAAATATCCGTTTTGACAGCTTCGAATGCAGTTTTTGCGTGACATCTGTAAGTAAGGACAAAATAAAGGACTCTTTTTCCAAAAACGAATTATAAAACTGATTTAAAACGAATTCACAAGAGATTTTTTTCCGTGGCGTCTGTATGTATCTCGCATAACTCAAAAGCGAGCAGCCTCAGAACATTGAAATTTTGTATATAGGACTGCTATAACACGTAGTTGTGCACCTCCTATTCTGGTTGCAATCGGCCGCACCAAAAATATATAATATATATATATATGAACTTACAGCATCTAAAATTAGAAATAAATTGGAGTCAAAGCAAGGCGATTGCTCAACAATATATTAACTGAATCCTTGTAAAGGGGTTAAAGATTAAATCAAAACATTTCAAAATAAAAATGAAACGTGTTCAAAACATTATATCCTGTTCAAAAAATCAACTAAACATGTGTTCAAAAAATTCAGGATAGGATTTTTTTTAACACATGTTTAAATAATTTGTTCTGCTATTGGACACTTTGAACCTTATCGTATACTTTTTCCAAGAACTACCCATCTTCGGCTTCTTCAGAGCAACCATGAATTCCACAAGAAACTCAGTTTGGTCATCTGAAGAATTAAGTAAGTTTTCGTTTGAAGGACGTCATAATATTTCAGTAAGTTTGCGTTTTTTCAGTTTTGTATTTCACAGGTTTTTTCATCTTTGTTTTTATTAGACTTTCAGTTTTTTTGCCGAAATAGGAATCGTAATTTCTCCTCTTAAATATCTTGCCAATTGCGCAGATCAGATACGCTGTAGCGACAACCGTTCATTCATAGGCAGCCAAAATGCAAAATTTTGCATTTTCCGTCGAAACCTGTATGCATATCAATTTGTGTCCAATTTGCTTTTTATCTTCTCGGTGCTTCGTTTCCCCCCCCCTCTAAGAGTGTGTAAATTTGTTTCTTTCTTCGGTTTTTCATCTTAAATTTACCGGGAGAACGAAACACGTTTTCGAAGCATATTAATAAAGTTTTATGAAGACTTAATTCATTTTCCCTTGATGAGTTCTGAATTAAAGTTTCGATAAAGCCAGATTAATTTATTTTCTCTTTTTTGCATAATATCCTCATTTTTATTTTGAAATGTTTTGATTTTATGTTAAATCCTTTTACAGGGATGCAATTATTAATATTGTTGAGGAATCGCCTTGCTTTGACTCCAATTTACTTTTAACTTCAGATGCTTTAAGTTTCTTTTATTTCAGTCCTGCAAGCATTGAGCAGGACGGGTTTAAAAAATTTGCTTTTTATTTTTGCCTCTTATTAAGTTCTATATGAATTTATATATAAATATGAAAGGAAGTTTTAAACCTAGAAAAGTCGTTAAAACACCTGAAGTTTCCTATCAAAATTCCAGAAACACTTTGTAATATGAGTTAAACAGTAAATTATAAATCATTTTTAAAAAAAAACTTTACAGAAAATTTTAACTTACATAAATATATTATATATTTGATGTTAAGTTCAAATATATAATATATATATTATATATTTGAACTTAACAAATAATTTCTATTATATAAAGCTAATTTAAATTTAAAACTTTGAAAATTCAATTGTATAAAAGATTGATTATTGCTACGAATTAATTTGCAATTATCATTTAAATTCAGAAAGCATATGTAAATTAAATGTGAGTATCTAACAACATGATAAAATATTTAATAATCCTAAAATTTTTTTAAATTTTTTAACATTAAATTAATTGCATAAAATGAATAACTGCTGAGCAGGTAAGAGACAGATCTTTTCAAGGAAAAGTTGCCTCCAAACCTAACTCTCCAATTATTCAATTCGTGTTTCTTCAACCATATAGGCATGGGTAAATTATTCAAAATCAAAAGTAGTGAGTAGCTTAAATAAGAAATTTAACTATAAAAGAATTTTGAGAAATTCAGTAAGCAAGTCGACTAGGAAACAAATTTTTTAATTAAAAGTACTTTGCTAATGTAATTAAGGGTATAAATCCGATGTGATTTAAGCAATTTAGAAAACCTTTGCCTATTCTGGAAATTTCCCGACACGAATTATGCATGTAAACCAAAATAAGCTAAATACAATCTATAAAATACAAAAATGATATTAAAAAAGCAAGTAAATAGTAAGTTTTCATTTAACTTGTAACTACATATTTCGTATGCCGGAGAGTGGAGTAGCATTTGCTAAACAAAGTGAGGTTCAGCAGTTTGTTTTTGATAACTGTATAAATAGAGGGCGCTAATTTTGTACGTAACGTTGAGTGCTAAGCTGCTACTTGTGTGATCTATTGCAAAAACCTTGCTGTAAACTCTAAAGTAATGTAAAATGCTTGTTCTGTGCGAAAAAACTGTTGCTAACTGCTAAGGATTTAAAAAATATAATGAATGAGTGAAAAATTATGTAATGTTTGAAAAATGATGTTAATGCTCCTGTAAACGTTTCCAAATTTTGAAAGTTCGAAAAAACCTTTTTAGAAGTATTTGGCGCAGGCCATATGCGCCAAACACAAGATTCGTTCTTCAACATACAAACTAAAGTACAAATTTTAGATAAAGAAGAATGTCTGAAGTTAACAGCACACTTATAAAATCGAGGCAAATAAAATGATATTGAAATGGTGGGATGAAAATGCAGATTATGATTCAGATAATGAGATATGCAATATAGATATAAAATCCTAAAACATCTGATTCATTAAAATACTAACATAAAATATCAAGACAAAAATCAAATTAAATAATAGAGACCCGTTTCTTTCAGGTAGTGAAACAAATTGGTATTGACCTCTCCTCCGATTAAACGGTCGAGAGGCAGGTCGCAGCTATTAAAATACTTCTCACGAACACCATTAAAATATGGACACTTGAACTAAAAAGTTATTTTGACGTAACTGTGGAAAATATCAAGAAACTGGATTTGTGCATTTTCCCAAGGTGGGATTTCAAAATGTTGTACTGCTTGTGGGGACATATCAGACAGGAACAATTCTTCAATGAGAAGACGAACTCTGACAGGAAAAGAAGGCACACAGGATGGACGTGCCTCAAATAAAAGGTCACAGCTATTATCAAGTAAACACAGTTTATAAGGATAGTCAGGTTGAGACACTATATTAAAATACTATAAAAGAGACAACTCCTCATGCTTCAAACGGAGTGATAGTTCGTAACAGTCAACATAAAGGCTCAGGACAGGAGACATCCTGAAGGCTCCAGAACAAATCCGCAGAGCCTGATGATGAACAGGATCTAGTTTTAACAACACTGAAGACCGAGCGGATCCGTAAATAGCTGACCGGTAGTCCAGTCTAGAGCGAGCAAGAGCTCTGTAAATGCTAAGCACAGAGCAACGCTCTGCACCCCAAGAGGTGTTCGCCAGAACTTTTAAAATATTTAAAATTTTTGTACACTTCTTTCTCAAGTTTAGGACATAAAGAAGGAAAGTCAATTTTCGGTCGAATATCACCCCTAAAAATTTTACTCCAGGTGCAAATGGAATCACTGACACATTGAGATATAATTCAGGCTCAAGATGGAAACCTCGTTTTCTACAAAAGTGAACGCACACAATCTTCTGTTTCGAAACGTAAATCCTTGTCTGTTTGCCCATTCCTGGATCCTGTTCAAAGCGATCTGGAGCTGCCTCTCTACATTTCTCATATCTGCACCTCGACAGCAAGTGTAGATCATCAACATATAAAGATCCTGAAATGGTGGGAGGAAGTTGTTTTAATACAGAATTTATTTTTAGGCTGAACAGGTTTACACTAAGCACACAGCCTTGAAGCACACCCTTTTCCTGTTTAAAAACTTCTGACAAAACAGAGCCAATACTCACTTGAAAAGTTCTAGCTTCCAAAAAATTCTGAATGAAAAATGGTTGGTTGCCACGCAAGCCACTATCATGAAGATCAGTATCTCCATGCGTGAAGTATACAGTATCTCCATGCCTTATCATAAGCTTTTTCTATATCAAAGAAAATTGAAACAAGGTGATTTCTTTTTACAAATACATGTCTCCAAAATGAACATGTTATCTATCGTTGCTCTTCCCTTTCTAAAACCGCTTTGATAAGGCGAAATTATATTATTTTTCCCCAAGAAACAGACTAAGCAGCTGTTTACCATTTTTTCAAACAGTTTGCATACGCAACTAGTAAGGGCAATTGGCCGATAGTTCGAGGGATTCCTCGGGTCTTTTCAGCATTTCGTCATACACGCCATCAGGACCCGGACAAGACCTATGTGTCTGCAACAAAGCTCTCTTTAGCATAGTAAAATCTCTATTATAAGGCTCGAAGTTGGAAGAGTTGAAAAGGATGGGATTTCTCTCAGAGCGCTGCTTGATAGAAAGAAATGCGGGTGAATAATTTCCGCTGGAAGAAACGGCAGCAAAAATCTCACCAACTATATTCGCAATTTCTTCTATAAAGCTAACCACTCGGCCATCTTTTTCCAAAAAGGAAAGTGAGTGGCCTTTATATATTCCGCATGCTTTTGTAACTCTTTCCCAAACCCGCTTACTAGGCGTAGAGAATGTTATTGACGACACATATGAAATCCAGGAATCCCTCTGGCTTTGCCTTCTTACTTTTCGTGAACTCGCTTTGGCTTTTTCAAATGCTATAAGGTTTCGCAAAGTAGGGTATCTGCGAAAAATTCCTCGTGCTTTTTCACTGTTTCATGGCACTCACGATTCCACCATGGCTTGGAATACTTTAGCATATTCCCTGATGTTCTAGGTATAGAGAGCATAGCTGCATGAATAATAGTATTAGTGACTGCTTCAACTGCGTCATCGATTTACACATCTCCTACTATGTTCTCTGTGAGCTTTGCAGTGGAAGAGAAGAGTTCCCAGTATGTCCTATCAAAGATGAATCGAGAGGATCTCGACATGGGTTTGCTTTTCTTCGTGCAAGAGATACAAAAATGGGATAATGATCACTGTTATAAAGATTTTTTCCGACACTAAAAGTGCAAAATGGCAACAGAGATGGTGAACATATGGCAAGGTCGAGAGCGTGGAATGTCCTTGAAGGCTCACGGAAGTATGTATCCTGCCCATTATTCACGAGACAAAGGCTATGATCTTCAATCATCTGCTCAATTTGTCTTCCTCGAGAATTTATATCTTTACCACCCCAGAGCGGACTATGGCCGTTAAAATCTCCTATTATGATAAAGGGATCAGGCAGCTGCTCTATAAGACCATTTAAATCTTGCTGATCAATGTGCTCATTTGGAGCCAAATACAGAGAAACGACTGAAACAACAATATCAAAATTTACTTAAGCAGCGACAACTTGGATGTCGTCAAAGAAAGTGCATTTGATGCATAATCAAGTGAAGTGAGGAGACCTACACCTCCACTGGCACGCTCACCTACAAGGTTGTCCTTCCTAACGAAAGAAAACCTCCGAAGTTTTGCTTGTTGTTCTGGTTTCAGATTTGTTTCCTATATTGATAAGCACACGGGATGATAAGCATTCATTATAGCTTTGACGTCGAGCAAATTTCGGTGGAAACCGCGACAGATCCATGAGACGAGGGCGGCCATTATGATTGGTTTTTGTTCTTTCTGTGCTGATGCTTAGTTTCTCATGGAAGTAGATGCCTGAGAATTTTCCCAACGCGGGGCCCACGACCCACAGGGGGGCAATTTGATTGTTAAGAGGCCAATTCGAACGTCCCTTGACCCTTTAACTTCTCGAGTTTAAGGGTACAAGGGACGTTCAAATTCTTCAAGAGTCAAAATTTTATTTTTTACTCCCCAAAATAAAGAATAATGTAAGTGATGTATACGTAAAAAAGTTTTTTAATTGCGGTGCATTTTAAGTATTTTACAACGAATTTTCGCTGTAGACATGGACATTTAAATGCTTTTAAAGGGCATTTAAATAGTTGACACATTACGTTTTCCAGACATTTTTTACGCATGTCAGGCAACGACTTTATTTTATATTTTACTGTAGGAACGGGACCAGCTATATTTTTCTTCTCTTGAATGGCAACAATGGCCGTTTCCATCTTCATATTTAGCTGAATGCAGATGTAGTGCCATAAATGATTTGCTGCTAAAAAAAGAATTCGGTTGGCTGTAATAAAAACGGGGAGACTTGAGACTGAAGTTAACTAAATTGCAACCTGACATAAAATCTCTTTGCAGCAAGCATCAAGCAGAAGAATCTCACTAAATTTAAATAATAAATAATTACTAATACTTAAAATAACATAGAAAAAACTTTTATTAAAATTATTTTATACTTGAATTTCAGTTCTCTGTTATATGTTTTGAAGGTTTACTCACAAAACTTCCGAATGATTTCTTCCTAAAACCTATCATTCAAGTTTCTTTCATGGATACTTCAATTTTTAAACATTAAAAAAGTTTGTATAATCTAGGGGGGAGCATATGAATTTTTGAGAGAATTAGGTGGGGCATAGCACAAAAAAGGATGGGAAACACTGTTCTAGACCCTCTTCTACTTCCATACTATCTGAATCCGCAGATTCAGAAATCATCCCATCAAGAGAGCTATTGCTGGGACTTCTATTTTTATTAACTATTTTTTGAATGGAAGGTTTGGGTTTACTTGGAATAACAGTTTCTTTTTTTTTGGGGGGGGAGGGACTAAATGAGTTGGGTTTTCTTTTTTCTTGATGTTTGTAATCGGTTGGGTTTTATTTGGTAGAGTCTGTGTACCAACTGAAGTTTGGGTGGCAACTGTACGAGATGCTTTCAGAGTATTGGCATAAGATGTATTTGGTCGAACCTGTGTACTTTGGACGCAGTCTGCACTTCTTTTTCTGATTTCCATTTTGAGCACAAGCAAGAAAATGCTCAATGTTCACCCTTGCAATTTATACACAAAGGCGCAGCGGTACAATTATCACAATCGTGATTAATCTGTGAGTATCGGGCACATGTGAGTCTGCCACAAGACATCTCAGAATGGACGAAGCGCTGACATTGGAAGCATCGCATAGGGTTTGGAATATAAGGTTTTACAGGGCAATTTAGGTATCCGGCCTTAATATTCTTAGGCAGATCAGGCGATTTGAAGTTCAGGATCACGTGTTTCGTATCGATCAACTGACTTTCCTTAACCATCTTGATCCGCTTAACACCACAGACATTTTGGTCAGACAGCTCGGATGCGATCTCCTCTTCGGAAACACAGAGAAGGTCGACTTCCGAGATTACACCGCGACAATTATTCATTGTCTTATGTGCTGTTACGGTGACATTCGCTTGCCCAAGTTTGGTTACTTGAAGTAAGGAAACAGACTGGGTACCCGAAGTCGTGTCAATAAGCAAGCCTCCAGAGCGGAGACGCTTTATATTTCTGGGCTCACCAATACAGGAATGGATGTATATCAGAAAAGGAGACATCTTTTGCAGCTCGCCAGAAGTACTAGAGACAACAAGGAAACGAGGACTATTGTTAGGATTATTTGCATTTGCATCTGTACGTACCTTTTTAGCAGATTTTTCAGAACTACTAACGCTTTGAGCGACGGAACGGACTTCAAAGTCTTTAATCATATATATTTTTGAATTTGCCATATTGAAGAGAGAAATTATGCGGACCCGGCAGCCCCACCCACCAAGGAGTCCATCAAGGGAACGCAGAAACCTGCGCCAGGGTTAACCGGGTCTATACGCAATTTGAAGCCCCCACAGTCAGCTCTCCCGAAAGCATATCCCCAAGCCACTGTCCTTAAGGACACGTGACCAGCTGATTGACACTAGCGGGGGCAACTAAGTGCCTCCCGTTGCAATCTGAAGCAGAGGAAAGCAGTGTGTTTGGGAACAGTACCTCGCCCCTCAACTACCAGGACCCTCCTGTCCAGCCTTATGGGTCACAACGCACGGCAAACGCGTAGGCGCTTTTCTCTCTGTGAGAAACTAGAAACAAAGAGATGTATTAGAATCTCACTTTGAACCCAAACCTCGGAAAAGGAAAACCACAAGGGCAGAAGAAAAGAAATAAGCACAGATAAGGAGATAAGAAAAAGAAAGGAGGAAAGATCACTAGGGCTTCAGGATCATGACCCCCGTCTCACCAAGATGATCCCCTGAGGGCCATTTTAATTGAATATATATATATATATTCTCCCACTCTGTTACTCGGCTCAATGAGCTCAGTTCTTGTATGTTGTTATATGTTTTCATTTTCATATGTTGGTAAATTGTGCATTTTTTGCTCTAAAAATGATTGAATTATGTTATTCTTATCTTCCAGTTAAGGTTTTTATGCCTTTAGTTAATCTGCATGCAACTGTTGTAGAATTATCAACAATTTAAAAGTTATTTAAGTGCCGCTAAGCCTACTTTTTTATCACAGCAGCCATATTTGTTTACATTTGAAACTTGGAAGAATAGTGAATTGTTTTTCTGCACCTTTAGTATCTTTTTGTCAACCGAGACCAAAATGAAACTTTTAGTTTTGTGCACCGAGAAATCTGCGTTCTTGCCTGCTGGCCGAATGTCTTGATTTTGCGTACTATAATTTTATTTGCAAAAACTGTTTTAACCCTGTTAATTGTTTTACGTTTTTCTACATCTTTCAATTTTTAATGAAGATATTTTGAGTTTTTATGCATTTTAACCTTGCCGCGAAGTGAGAACTGAATTAATTGAATGAGAAATATATCTCTAATGAAATTCGAGGAAATAAGTTTAAATGAAATGCAGAAAAAAAATGCGTATAATTTAATATTCCGTACAATAAAGTCATGCGTAGTGGGCACATCAGATTTTTTTCTCATTATTTTAATATTATTCAAAATTTTGTTATATTTTTGTTTAAAATGTCAATAATCATTCTAAATTAAAAAAAAATTTAAATATGCATACTGAACAAATGAGTAAATGGGTATTTTCTTATGAATCGAGGGTGGTTATCGGTACATTTACAACAAATATCGAAGTGACTCAATATGGGCAAATATATATTTAGCAATATACGACATGCCTTTTTTCTTATCATTACGAAATCATTTTGTGTACAATAGACAAGCACCCTAAAATAAAAGACTAAGAAACGGGGTGTTAAGGAAGCGATTTCGGTAACGACCGCCATATTTAATCACGTTGAAATCTGCTATTCTTTTTTTAACCAATTTGCTAACTAGTAGTTAATCTACGATATACTCTTTACTCATTTCAATCGAAATTAACGATGCGATAATATATATAAATTTGCTGTTCAAAATATAGAGATCTGCAAAAAACTCTTTCCGTAAAACTTATGAAAAATTGTTATTAGCTAAAGTTTACTGATAACACACTTTAATACCTTTATACACAAGTTCCTTAGAATACGAAAAATATTTCAAAAGTTCTAGATCAAACATTTCAAAACAGGCGATATGGAACAAGTAGTCAGAAGTTCTTTTCCGCAATTTCGCATATAATACTGGAAGCCACATAGATACAGATCTGACAGGAACTAACATTTTTCTTTGGAAGCAAAATATTTGTTGAAAGAGGAGCTCAGGAGTTGGCAAGATTCGTATCACAGATGTCAACATTCAGTTCAACAAAAGGTCCATTACTTGGGCAATTTCCAGTTGCCTGTTAAGAATGTGAAAACATATCCATTTGAAATAAACCCCTCCAGAGGTAGCACATCCTTTATACTCTAAAAGAGAATTCCACGATTGACAGCATTTTAAATGACCATCCTATGTTATCAAGTTAGAGATCTGTGATTAAAATCTCGGCGAACACACAGCTGTTTTGGGAATGGGGTTGTTTGTTTTGTTTCCTGGTTCAGAATGTCTAATAGTCTCTACAGTATGAGGGAGACTAATTGCATTTACATTCTGAATGGCAGAAAATTATGCCTAATGTAAGGCTTACTGAAGCAATTCAGGACCAAGTTTTTTTAACCCGTCAGCAAACGCGCTGGGGCACTTCTTTAAGAAGGTGTTGGCTGGGGTAAAATCCCCCCCCCCAAGTGTAGTCTTTTCTTAGAAAATAAGGGAAGGTCAGTAAGGACCTTTCTAGTACTTTATGTACCTTTCAAAATCAAGGTTAGGAAGGGGTCGTCCAGATGAATTTTTCCCGTGTCCTTAGGATTTTGTGTTTTCGGGGAAGAAATGTGCAATGGGATTGTAGCTACCCCGTGCGTGTACTAACGTTTCACTTCTATAGAGACATTCATTGAGATAAGTGCGTGGGAGAGAGAACAGCAACGACTGCAAGTTCTCCTCGCTAGTGTTGAAACTGATAGCGAAATTGAAGATTCGGATTCTGAGTGAGATAATATTTCTGAAAAGTTCTCACGAAACTGATTCTGACCAGTAATATGATGATTCACATGTTTTAGGGAGCATATCTTCTTTGACCTCAGATGGTTTTTATGTTTGAAAGGATGGAACTATTTGAAGTAAAAAATTACCCTCGAAAAACGTTCGGACACGGCCGCACAATAGTGTGACGCATTTACCTGATGTCAAGAAAAGCTTTAGAAATTTGAAAAATCCGACTGAGTGTTTATTGCAAATTTTTCATGAAGAAATAATGGAAGATTTGGTGAAATCAACAAACAGTTACATTTCATCAATAAGAACTGAGACAAACGTAGCTGAATTGAAGGCGTTTGTTTTCCTATTATATTACGCTGGAGTGCTGAGAGCAGCAGTTCTCAAAGCAAAAATTTCTGGTCAGCTGACGGAAGCGGAATAACTGTTTTTCAAATAACAATGTCTATCAACCGATTCCGCTTCCTGTTGAGGTATATTAGGTTTGATGACATAAATTTACAAGCAGAGCGAAAGATGACGGCTAGACTTGCACTTATTAGAAATGTTTTTAAAATATTTATCAAAAACATACAAAAAATATATTCTTTATCTGAATATTGTATTATAGACGAAACATTAGAACCCTTTCTTGGCGTTTTGGGTTTAGAGGTAAAGAATTAACTCTTTCTTCATAAGTTCCAAAAACGAGTACATCGGTTCTTGTTCTATCATCCATGCATGAGGATAATCAAATCGATCCATTGTCTAAAGAGCAGCTCAAGCTCGAAATGATAACTTTTTGCACTCTACAAAAGGTGATATTTATACTGTTGGTGAGTTATGTGGAACTTTACTGCCGCTGGCTTCTAACGGTAATTTTCGGACTATTAAACATTGCAGGTATAAATGCTTTTATTATTCATCGACTAATAATATCAAATAAAGACTATGAACCGAAGAGCTTTTCTCAAAGATGTAGCATTAGAGCTTGTAAAAGAACATGTCCTAAAAAGGGCTGCAATTCTATCTCTCTCGAAAGAACTGAAAAACTGGAGTAAAAAGGTTGGCAGGATTAGAAGATGCGGCAGACCTTCACCCTAAGAAACAATTTGTAAAAATAAGTTGTCCCACTATGTGAGGATTGTTCAAAACGAGATTATTTAAATAAATAAACTTAGTTAGGAGCGGGGAGATGGAAAACCTATGTGTTATTTATATTTTTTAACATTCGTATTTAGAATCTATACTTTGATATGAATAATTGTATGACATTATATTGAGTTTTAAGGAAAAAAGCTAGTAAGAATGCAGTTTTTTCATATTCCTCTAGTGCTTTATCAAACCACTCTT
Source organism: Stegodyphus dumicola (assembly GCF_044657685.1). Classification (NCBI taxonomy): domain Eukaryota; kingdom Metazoa; phylum Arthropoda; class Arachnida; order Araneae; family Eresidae; genus Stegodyphus; species Stegodyphus dumicola. The sequence continues at coordinate 78,654,513 of NC_140768.1, read as the reverse complement.
TATAATAAACACTTATGTTTAAAAAATATGTACATATGATTTTTCTAATATAAAAAAATCATATATGTATCTTATATAAATTAGTAATTTTGCATAAATTGCGATTTTTATGGCTTACTTTAGGTAACCAGTATGGAAATGTTTGTATAACTTAAAGTAAGATTATCTCGAATTAAAACTGGAAAAAAGGTTTAACAGAATTCACAAAGCTCTTAAGTCATTTATACATTCATTTAAAACAAAGAAAATGCATTTATTTATACGTTGGGGGATGAACTCCGAAAAGCAAACACTGGGGTAAAATTTGTCCCGCGCGTGTACTAACGTGACGCAGTGATGTGCGTGTGCTGAAGGGTTAAAGCAATACTCCAGCTTGTACGGGGATGGGAAGAGCGGATTTAAATCCATGCACTCATGGTACAAATAAAACACCACCCTCAATTAAGAGACTTAACATTTTATTCATCACAAATTTTTAGTCTACTTACCAAAAGCAATACAACACAGAAACTGAACATAAAATAGAACTTAAATATTCCAATGTCGTTCATGTTTCTAATTTGAACAGATGTGAACATGTTGCTGTTAAAAAAAAAAAAACTAAACAAATTAACCTAGTGTAAATCAAGCTGAAAGCTATTGTCAGTTATATTGTCTATTGTAAGTTTGAAATGAATGGCTGAAAAATTAAACCACCTGACAAACAGATACAGATAAATGACCCTGAACTAATGAAAAGCAATTAAAATTAGTCTCTTGAAGTGCACTGAACAGATTACAGCATTTTGGAGCAATTTAGATAGTTGTCCAAAATTCCATTTCTTTGATTAATGTTTTCTTTCTCAAGAGAAATAAATGCACAGAAAAGAGAACTAAACAGTTTTAGAACAGCTTTCAGTTTAATTGCATCCAAAAATATAGTTCAGACCACTGATTCTCAACCAGGTGTATGCAAGAGAGGAATAGGTGGTACGCAAAGGAACAAAGTATTTTTAACTATTAAATTCAAAAATTAAATACCACCACAACATAATTATGAAGAATGTTTAAGTTTTTTCTCCAACACTCGTAAATTTGAGATCTGAGCTTTGTTCAAGGTCAATAGCAGCATAGAGTTTAGCAAATAGTCCGTTTTTATTCTTTTAGCCATAGACATAACAAAATTTGCCATAAATGGTGTTTTTAAAAGGAGTAATAGAAATGGCTATATCATTTAATAGGAAATAAATATAAGTTGCTATAAAAAGATAATAGCATCTCATTACTTCTTTTACAGTTATCTATTTTTAATTTGCATGCCTACACTTTATGCCACCACCGTTTCCTGGTTCCCATGGCTCTATTTTCAATTTTACTTCGATTTTCTGTCTCTAACTGAGGCGTTTTGTCTTCTTGTTGCTTTGTATTTCACAATTTTCTATGCGATTTGAGAATATCATTGTTTGTTTTTGAAGAACTCGTACTATACTGTGCATTTAAATATTTGTAAAAAATAAGAAGACAAACTTAGATTTTCAAAATGGAAAATGGGTAGGATTGATTAAGTGGAAAAGGTATGATTAACATGTGATGGATCACAGTGACAAAACAACACAGTATTTTGTATTGCAGTTGGATGAAAGTACTGATATAACAAACTCAATGTTAAATTATTAGTTTACATACGCTTTTAAAGTTCGGTTATTAGTTTACATTCATTTCAAAGAAAATAAATGAACTGCCGAAGAATATTTATTTTGTGAATCGCTTCATGATAGAGCATTTTATTTCTGAGAATATTTATTCCTTGAATTACATGCATTGCCGTATGCAGTTACGGAGCTCAGGCTTTAACAGGAACACATTTTGGTATTGTTTCTCAAATAAAGAAAGTTGCACCTGAAACTAAATTTAATCACTGCTCAATTCATTGTGAAGCTTTAGTAGCCAAAACAATCCCCGAAAACCTAAAAATTGTTTTGAATCAAGCTGTAAAAATTGTCATTGTTATTGCTAATGCTCACTTGTCTAACCTATAGTCAGCCCAAGCAAAATCCTTATGGCAAGGAGGGAAGTTTTACGCCTGCCGTTCGCAACAGCCTTGACCATCTTATAGGTGACAATGCGATTTAGCTCAGTTCCACCCAAAATTTTGATGGAGACCATCCCGGGACGAGGAGTCTAGGTCTGAGAGTCTCCCACCCCTCTTCCCCCTACCACCCACCTCTCGATAAGACTTTCGGCTTACCGCATATTTAGAGTGCCCTCATGCTGCAAGGACCCTACTTACATTTAGAAATATCCATGCCTTCTCCGGGATTTGCCCCCGGCCCATCGGCATAGCAATCAGTAACATTAACCACCATACCACCCGCGGTATTAAAATTGTTAATCATATTAAAAGCTGAGATTTAAATTCAAGAATATTTACGATTTTACACCAAGCTATGGACAGTGAACATGAAATGCTTTTATTATATTTTGAAGTAAACTGGTTATCCAGAGGCAAAGTTTTGAAATTAAAGAAGAATTAGCATTTGGCATTAAAAATCATTGTTTTTTTATTGATAACTAATTTCAACGTGTATTTTCAAAGAATTATGAAAAAGAAAATTTGATCAGAAATAAATTTTGTTCAAATGTACCTAAAATTTCGTCACATGAAGAAAATGAACAACTGATAGAAATTTCCTGTGATCAAACTCTAGCTGAAGATTTCAAAAATAACACACTTGTTAACTCTCGGCTGAACTGGAAAAAAAAGAAAAAAAAAAAAAAGAAAAGAAAAGAAAGAAAGAAAGAAAACTTAAAGGCATTTTAATTAAAGCTATTAAATTTTTATTGCCTTTTTGCTCAATCTATTTGTGTGAACAAAGATTTTGTTCCATGTTATATTTGAAAAATAAATACAGAACAAAATTAAAAGTGGATCCTAATTTGCAGCTGAAACTAAGTGAAATAAGGCCAGACAAAGACGTTAATCTATCTTAAGCAGGCCCAAATTTTGCCCTAAATTTTATTATTAAAGTATCATGACTTAAAAAGTGATACTAATTAAAATGGTAACCAATTTTAATCTAATATTTTTATGTGTGCATATTTAATACAAATATGCAATAAGGTGTGCAAATGGCAAAATATATTTTTTAAAATATTTCTATTGAGAAAAATTGAAAAATAATCATTGTAAAGTGTAGCAGTCGTACTAAAGTTCTTCAACCTTTGTTTAGATGGTATGTGTTAGTCAAAAGGTTGAGAAACATTGGTCTAGACTTTATCCCAATAAAACAACTTTTTTTTAAATGAGATTATTTTCAACCTAAACAAGGATAACTGCAATAAAATGTAAAATTTCATGAAGATGATGCTCGATAATGATTATCCTCTCATTTTTAAAAAAAGGGCAGGAAAAGGGAAATAAAAGATGCTAAATGATTCCCTTCTTCAATGGAAACTTTTTTCATTTATACCTCATCATAATAGCCAAAAGAAATATTACTAAATTTTAAATAACTGCATTTTAAAACACAGCTTCAAGAACTGTAAAATAGAAAGCATTTTTAGAAATGGTTAAATAGAAAGCAGGTTTGAACAAAAGACAGAATGTTTAGCAACAACAACCAACTAACAAATATTCAACTGTTATTTTTCAAATATGAAAATAATAATTTTTAGATTTATTTATTTAATATAAAGCAATATAGTCAAAAGTCATTAAAGGTACAAACAAGACCTCAAAGGTACAAACTTTCTGCGCATGCGTAAACGCATAATGCATTTACGCATGCGCATAATACCTTTACGCATGTGCGTTTAATGTATAACGGACAGTATAAGCTAAGCTAAAATTATCTAATTAACTATGTCAGTTAATGTTGCAGATTGCATTCTGGCTTATTATTTTTTGCAGACTGTTAGAGCAATTTTATAAAAGTAAGCTTGAACTTTCGATTATGTCAAAAAGAATTTCCAATGCTGGAGCTGCCAAAGGATCTACAAAGCGAAAGCACGTTTCGATGTCCATCAAACAAAAAGTGGAATTGCTGCAAAAAATGGATAAAGGCATATCCTTTGTTTTTCTAACCATTCCGAAATCTGTTTATCAATTTCACACTGTTCTGCGGGGGTGGCGAGAAACGTCGCAGCACCCAATGAACTGGAAGTTGACCTGTCAGCACTATCCTTATCTTCAGGGTAGATGTTTTTATTTTATTCGGCTTATAATTCCTTACTAAATGCAGTATTTCATCTCGATGTACTCTGATATGATTTAAATCAATTTCCTCGTCATTATAAATATCAAGAATACACATCAAATAGTTTCCTGGTTGCAATTTTCTAATTTTGACTATGCATAGTGTATGCTTTACGCATAAGCGCGTTGAAAGAAATGTTTAATAAAGTAAACAAATAAATATTAAGCCTTTTATTTTGTAAATTTTGATACCCTTTAGATCATAATTGCTCTTTATTTCATAAATTATGGTTTCATATTTTTAATTTTATAATTTAATAATTTAAAAAGTGGAATTGCTTCAAAAAATGGATAAAGATCCATTTTTTGCAGCAATTCCACTTTTTGTTTGATGGACATTGAAACATACTTTTGCTTTGTAGATCCTTTGGCAGCTCCAGCATCGGAAATTCTATTTGACATAATCGAAAGTTCAAGCTTACTTTTATAAAATTGCTCTAACAATCTGCAAAAAATAATAAGCTGGATCCAATTCGAAGATTAAGGAACAACGCAATCTGCAACATTAACTGAAATAGATAATTAGATAATTTTAGCTTAGCTTATACTGTCCGTTATACATTAAACGTGCATGAGTAAACATATTATGCGCATTATTATTCAATTTGTCAGTCCACCTTTATAAAATGGACACAAATGTATTTGATCATTTTACAAGGACTATTTACATTGATCCATTTATGCAGATAATTAATGCATTAACTCCTATGAGAAATTATCACCATCTGCTGGCAATAATGTAAACAATATTTCTATGAATATAGAGAACATTAATTTCTGATATATCTACACATATCTAATTACCTGTATCTAATAAATAAAACATTAATAAATGAAATTAAATAATTGGTAATCATATAGCATGCAATCTAGCTTTCAGTAAGTTATTTTTCAGATGGTAAAAATAAAATTGGTTGTTTCAATCATTTCTTTTTCCTACCATTTTATTGCAAGTACGAGTTTTAAAAGTGTGGCGCCATCTAAGAAATAACTAACTAAAAATGATAGATTGCATACTACAGGTTTACCAAATTTTTCAATAAATTAACACTACTGTCAGTAGTATAGGTGTATTTTAAGATTTCATTTTTACTTTGTATTCTTACAGTAATTTGATCAGGCAATCAATTAGAAATTTGGCCTATTTATAAAACGAATTAATAAAAATGAGTTATATTGTTACTTGAGACACGGAAAAATTTTATGATGTTCAGTAAGTATGTTCTTAAATGTACAAAGCAAAACCTTTAATTCAGGGTTAACTTCCATTTATTCACAACCCTTCAAATTTTAAAAGTACTTAATAAAATCTTGAATGTGAATCCTGGTCAATACCAGTTTTGGATTGTTTTGGTTTACTTAATAACAGCAAAGCACACTCGGGCTATCTGCCTAAGGGGAGGGATGCCTTTGTGGAGGACTTTCTAAGGGAAACTGGTTCGTATACATGTTACACATGGGGAAAACCACGAAAACGCCCATGCGGCGAGACAGTTTGTGGTATTCTAACCTCGGACCGAACTACCAGCGGTGGCATAGCTAGGGTGGGGCAAGAGGGGACATCTGTCCCCATGAGCAGCATTCAGGAGGTGCCAAATTGATGTTATGAAATTTTAGAATGAAATGTCTCCCATTCTTGGCACACAGAAAGAGGCGCAAAATCTTCAGTTGCCCCAGGCACTGAAAACCCTAGCTACACCTCTGGCTACCAGTGTTTAGCGACTTTACCGCTCAGCCACTGGTAGGCACCAGTTTTGGGAAATGTTAACCAACTATTTCTGCAGTAATATAAAAAAAAAATAATAATAATAACTCATAGTAGAATTATCAAGAGTATAATACCTAAACTGCAAAATAACTACGACATCCCTACTAACTATACATTTTTGTAGCATATTTCTATCATGTGCAGACATAAATAATCATAAAAGAGCAAATTTCTTTTTCAGATGGCTATAGTAGAATATACGAATGAAAACTGCAAATGAAGATGAATAAACTGATAGCTGGAAAGGTACCAGAAAGCGTTACACAAGAAAGATTTTAACATTGATAATCCCGAAATTTAGCATATTACTATAACTCGACAACTCCTCAATAATATGTACCGTAATTTCCGGAAGAAAGGCCGCATCAGCGTAAACGCCACACTCGAGAAAAATGGCGGGAAAAGAAATTAAAATTACACAGAAACGCCGCAATAGATTAAATAGACATCGTCGTGGGCCGTATAGATGCAAAAACTCAACCTAAGTCCTGATATATGACATACCAGTTAAGAAAAATGCATGAAATGAAACCATAACTCAAAAATAAATTAAAGGTAAGAAATGTATAGCTTCTGTGCCGTTTAGAGACATTTTCAAAAATTTTCCGTTCCCTAATTAAAAACTATCCAACAAGTACTTGTACCCTAACTGATGGGATCTGTATTTAGCAGAATGCCAAGAAAAATCCATTCATGCTGAAGGGGATATATGTCAGAGTTCGTTATTGCGAGGCAGGTGGTCCGCCTTTGAAAAAAATTGCAGAAAAGGCAGGGGTGGAAAGAGGATGGGTCCTGAAAGATTCATCGAATGGCAGAGGAGAGAGACTATTCGAACTGATGAGAATGTTAATTTGAAAGGGGGAAGAATGTTATTGTTCTGAGATCTTGTTTAGGGTGAATAAGGCATGTAGGTCCGTTCAAGGGAAAGAATGTAAACAAAATAACGTTCGCAAAAAGCAACTGAGTGGTCTTTTGTGTGGGAACAGCACCAATCTATGCACAATGACCATCATAGGAAATATTTTATTTTTAGTGCACCTAAACGTCGCATGGGTAGAAACGCTGCGGCGTTTCTTCCGGAAATTACGGTACTTTAAAAACAATCACAACTGATCGATCCATTACATTAATGGATTGTAGTTTTATATTTTGCCTGTATACATGTAAACTGAAACACTGCCACTAAAAAAAATGCCAGGTTCATGAAATGGTTGAGCATGTTGATACAAGATACGCTGTAAGGAATGCTAAAAATCCTTCAGCCTTCCTTGTAGGATATATTTACTAACATGCTTTACATTCATTTCTAGGACTACTCTCGAAACATACCCAAGAAAACATTCAGAATTTAATTTTGGATTTTTAGCTAATTTTATTTCCATGAAAATTAATATACGTATAGAATGAAATAAGTTTAATACCAGTCTTCCTCATAGTTTTTCTATAAAACTAATTACAGTCTAAGATTTAATTTTGCTTAGTTTTAAACTCGTACACACATAATCTATCTAAATAGCTATGCTTGCAATAAAAAATACATTAATTTACCTACTAAGAATAACACCTACATTAGGTGTTACTCTCAGCAGGTAAATTAATGTATGATAAAAACTGTCTGATTTTGTTAAATCTCGAACACTTGCAAGATTTTATTTTATTTTCCTAACAGTTAATGTTTAGTCTGGAAACAACCTTTCCTTTACACCCTCATTATCCTGTTAGAATGAAATTTTAGTTTCATGCTTTATGCAAAGTATGGTAGAAACTATATAAAAAAGCTGAAGTCTGAGTTACTTTAGACACAGCATGTTCTGCCTTTCAGCCATGTTTTTGCTACTAGTTGCTAATCTATGTCTGTGATATTAGCCGAAGAGCCAACTATGTGTTAAATATCTCTATATAGCTTCAGCTGATTATTCAACTTAAAATTAGTTTAGTTTTGTTTTCTACTTGTTAAAGCCACAAGCGCTGGCTATTTGTAAGCCCAAGTAGGTCCATCTGTGAATATATCAGAATTAAAATAAACAGGTACTTTAAACTTTGTTCTGTTGTTGTTACTGACCCAGTAGAACTTATAGTCTTAGTAGGTTCTGAAATTCAAGTAATTTTAAATTAGCTAGAACACTCTACACTCTAAAATAATTATAAATTTAAGAGATTTTATTTTATTTTTAATAAACTGAATGCCTACTTTAACAATACCTGTGAAATCCAAAAGTTTTTCAGGCTAATTTAAGAAATATAAACAAAATGTTTCAACACTTTATTCAGAGCAAAAACTGAAATATACAAATTATCTATTTTTACTTAAATTAAAGGCAACTTTATTCTTACACTTCTAAATTCTTCAAAATTTCTACACAATTTTCAAAAATCATATGAAAAGTCACAAAAAGTTACTAATGTAATAAAATGGGCATATGAACAGTAAATAAATTAGTATATATCAGCTTGAATGAATGAAAGCTGCAGTAACGCCGTATCTAATTATGAAAATTTTTCAAAAAGGAAGGATCTACTTTAACATGGACTCAGAAAATGGAAATAGACAAAACATAAATAAACTAAATTATGTTGCAACAAAGATACACACATTCAATACAGATTTACACTATAATAAACACAATGAAAGTGCAAACACGGATCTATGCTTATGAAGAAGATCCGTAGACATTACTCCTAACGTTGACAAGCAGTAACTTTATATTTATGAAATATCTTTTTGTAGTTTTAAAAAAATAGAGGAAACACAACATAAACGTATTATACATACATGATTTCCAACGGATAATAAACAACAACTCCATACAGTGTCTTAAAATATAAAAGCCGCGATGAATATTAAGAGGTATAATTATTTCAACGATTAATTTCTTGTTAAAAAGGTTACAAGTAAAACTAATCACATAAAAACAACCAACTTACCTCAAATTTCGCAGGCATGACCTAAATCATTAACATAAATGTTTATATCATAGACGTTTTAAAAATCTCTTCGTATTTTAAAACCTAAATTATTCATGCAGTCTTTTAATGGAAAACGATTTAGCAACTTTGGACTAACTGATATTTAATTCATACTATTTCGTTCCGCATACAAACAGCTGACACAACCACCAAACCCCAAGCTAGCAATATGAGTCATTCCTCGGTGTACTCCATTTCACTTCAGCCCAAGTTTCCCTTCCTTGTTATTAATAAAACTAGATTTAAATAGAAAACTCGATGGTTTCAAACAGCTTTCCTGGGTAAACTGATAAATGTTATTTAAATAAAAATATTTAATTATAATGAAAACTTTACATTAAGCATGTTAGGAAACTTAGAATGGAAGAAAAGTTTGAAAATGTTAAAAACTTATCTTAATTGTATACTAACACATGCAATTATTTTATTCTGAATATTTTTATTTTGTTTTTTTTTTCCGAAAACAGTGTGAAAATTTTGTTATCTCTTCAGACATATAATGAACCAATCCATTTCTCTTTTTCATGCAAAGTTTCAGCCAACGGGGAAGAAGACTCAATACCGCGGTTAGAAGTGTTTTCGTGTTTTGTTTTTATTTTGAAAGATATGTGTAACATTTACTTGCAGTAGAAGTTTTCTGTGACATTCATTTAGCTTCAAGTGCTTGTTAATGATTCTAGTAATAATGAGAAATACATTTCTGTGCGTCAGAGTTTTCATAATAGTACCAGGCTAAACTTTATTCACTGGAGAAGGTAAATATGGCCGTACTCCATAGAGCTCTGTTAACGTGGTTTCTGTTTGCTGTCTTCTTAATACTTCTTACACTGCGTCTTGATGAAAAAACTGATTGGGATTGGTTTATTATATTTATACCCCTTTGGATATTTGATTTTAAGCTTTTAGTATTTATAACATTTAGGATTGTGACGCATTGCAGAAATGGGCATGACCGTTCTTTCGTTACTATGTATTTAAAATGCTGGTACTTATTCTGTGTACTTTTAAAAGTTACATTTCAGATTCTTCTCGCTATACGTTTGCAGTATTACAGTGGAATTAGCTGGTACTATATAATGATTCCATTATGGATTTTGCTGGTGGGAATGTGTGGAGAAGTTTTTTTCAATCTTGTATCGCATAGGAGCTTTTAACTTATGCATATCAAGATTTATACCACAAAGTGCACTGTGCTAATATCTCTAAGTAATGAAATTTTATTTACATTAATTGGCATGGAAAACCATTTGTGACTAATCATGTTGTGTGCATAATGTGAAATGTGGAATTACATGACAAAGAAACAAACATTTTGTACGGAAACTTTTGTAATATTGTATTGCATGCATTCTGCGTTAAATGAAAAGATAAGTAGTGTAAAAGATAGCTCCAGATTACATGTTCCTACCCCCCAAAAAATAAAACTGGAAATATGAAGTTAGTGTTTTCAGTTTAGTGATTCAGAATCTGTTTTCATTGTTGGGAAGAAAACTTCTAGATGTAAGCTGTTTATCAGACATATTAACTCTCTTTTGATAATAATACATTTCTTAAAGACCTGGTTGAAAAATTAATTACCATAATTCAAAAAGTAAATTTTGTTAATGGTGAAGTTGTAATATATGCTTGCACAGTAAGTACCTAAATATCTGTAAAACTATAAAATTTGATCTGTATCATTTATGTTATGAAATCTTTTTACAACTTTGTTCTTTTTGTAATCTTTCGCATTTCGGAAAACAAAAATCATTATTAGTAGTTATGTACTGGCTGAAATGTGTATTTAAATGAATTCATTTCATCCATTTCATGTGATCAAATTCAATGAGAAACTGTAGTAGAAATCTTATCTTACTGTAGTAGAAACTGTAGTAGAATCTTTAAGTTAAAAAGTTCTAATGAGAACTAAAAAACTTATTATTTAAATTTTTAATAATTGTTTTCTTTTACATAGCAGCTGAATATCCCCCCCCCGTATTAAACATATTTTTGTATCATATGTTAAACGTGTTTGTGTTATGTATATCGCATATAAATATTTTAAAAGTTCAATGTTCATTAAAAAAATTAACAACTGTTTTCTTTTTGTGAGAAATGTGTTTTGTTTGTTTAATCTGCAATGCGTAATGACATTGATTATAGCAGTCTTCACAAGCACACAAGACTTATTTACTTTAGGAACCCTAATTTATTACTTATGAGGAAAGTGGTCTGGAAATGCATTTCGTACCAATGGTAAAGAAGAGAATTTCTTGAGTTTTACGGTGTATAGTAGTATTTAAATTATTTATTGGAAAAAACTATTAAGTAAACTATCTTTTTAATTTATAATAAATAATAATTTTGTTTCATGTTTTTATATCTATATAAACTTTCTGATAGTGTATTTTTATTAGCAATCTTTTTTTTGGGGGAAAGAGTGAAAGCAGGCAATACTTACGCTAATATATGTTCACACATACATATATATGAATTTAATTATTAATTTTCTATTTATGATTATTTCCTAGGAAATAAAGTGTAAATCTAATGGTAATTGAAATTAGGAAATGTTCAAAGTTAAGAGGACTGTGATAAAACTATTTAAAATTTGTAATAAACTGAAAGTAAATTTATTTGTCTAGGATATCTGCAAATAATACTTATTTTTGATAACGAAAAACATATAAAAAATTTAATTTGGTTGATCTTTACAATATGGTAACTGGTAATTTGGCGACATTTTGGAGGCGATAAAGGTTACTACCTGGCACTTTGGTAATAATGTGAGCAGTACTCAGTTCCGATTACGCATTATTTTGTGTGAGGGAAATGAGAGATCATGGGATATGTCATGTGATATTAATGGACGAATTACGGTTCTTTAATCGGAAAAGGGGGAAAATCGGGAACAAATCTGGAAATTTTGTATTTGGCTTTATTCTGTGTTGTGTGAAACAGTGTTCGTGAATTTTTGGATCCCATGGCCGTAACTAAAGTGAATTGGAAATGGGTATTTATGTATGTATTAATTTAATGTATGTGCTCATTTATATTTTAAATAGTGTTTTTGAATTTAATTATATTTTAATTAAATGATAGTTATTTTGTGAATTTTATGTTTGTAGGAATTTGGTATACGTTTTAGTTGAAGTAAACGTGCATGGAAATAATTTGGTTGATCTTTACATTATTCCATGTAAAAGCCTAAGGAGAGGGGCATCCCGTGTAGGACTGGCAGGTAGCTCAATTTAATGGCCGGTCATCGACCCTAAGTTGTCATCGCCCACCCCACCGTGGTCTCGGCCCGGCCGAGACGGTGGTCTCGACTTGGTCGTGCTTAGCAGTGGGCTCGATGTTCGTTGAGCGTTCATCAGAGGGTCTTTTAAATGTGTTGGTGTCTCGGGGATGTGGGACCCTGGGCCCAGCAAGCGAGTTCTAACCATCCTTAGGGTGGCTTTTGACTGATTTTCAGTCCCTGTAGTGCCGTTAAGTTGGCGAAGCAGGTATAAAACTAGTTAGTTTACATTATGGTAACTTAACGATTTTTTGGCAAAAATTTGGCGACCAACTCTCCTACAGCAACCCTCTATTTTTTCCCCGCCGCCATTTTGTCTTCACGAAGTAAAGACATGTTTCTTTTCTTTTTATCTCCTGAACACTTCTTCCAACAATCTACTAGCCGAATTACACTTATGCTAGAAATTTTATCAAACAAAACTGCTTAATCATGACAAATATTCACTGCAAAATTAGGAAAAACTGCACAATACCATTCTCCCTACGCATTTTTCAAAATAACACATACACATAAACCATGTACACGCCGACTTATTTTTACTTAAAAAAAATCCCAGAATTGCACAAAAATGGCATTGCGCACACTCTTCACTATATCCATGTACACTGCTTTTTTCTCATAAATTACAAAAATTTCACGAAAATACATGACAATTTTCTCAATCTTTAAACCCGGTAAAAAGAACATATATGAAATTACCTAATCGCGAAAAAGTATTTACCCTTTACAAATATGAACATTTCCACATATAAAATAAATAAAATATCCAAAAACTTTTACCTCTAAATCATCTATTACATTATACACGTCACCAACGAATTCATACCGCAAGCATTACAAATACTTAGTATCAAATATTTAAATTATTTCCATGCACGTTTATTTCAACTTAAACGTATACCAAATTCCTACAAGCATAAAATTCACAAAATAACTATCATTTCATTAAAATATCACTAAACCATGTACACGTCGACTTATTTTTACTTAAAAAAACATCCCAGAATTGCACAAAAATGGCATTGCGCACACTCGGCACTATATCCATGTACACTGCTTTTTTCTCATAAATTAAAAAAATTTCACGAAAATACATGACAATTTTCTCAATCTTTAAACCCGGTGAAAAGAACATATATGAAATTACATGATCGCGAAAAAGTAATTACCCTTTCCAAATATGAACATTTCCACATATAAAATAAATAAAATATCCAAAAACTTTTACCTCTAAATCATCTATTACATTATACACGTCACCAACGAATTCATACCTCAAGCATTACAAATACTTAATATCAAATATTTAAATTATTTCCATGCACGTTTATTTCAACTTAAACATATACCAAATTCCTACAAACATAAAATTCACAAAATAACTATCATTTCATTAAAATATAATTAAATTCAAAAACACTACTTAAAATATAAATGAGCACATACATTAAATTAATAAAAATTACCTTACAATCCTAATTACTTTAAACTAAATCATTTCTAATAACAATTTTCCCAATAATACCAAATTCCTTTCCACCTTACATTTACAACAATGCATAAAAATAATATCCTCAAATAATTAAAAATACTAACTTACCTAATCTTCTTCAGAATCTTGATTACGTGGCGGATATACTTTTCTTACTTCTGTTTCAGAATCTTTAAAATCATACTTATCTTTCAAAGCAAGATACCAGGTAAAATAAATAACATAATAAAACATCTTTATTTCTCTCTTGCACAACCTTAAAAAACATTTATTACTATCCTTTTCAATACCACTAAATACCCATTTCGAATTCACTTTAGTTACGGCCATGGGATCCAAAAATTCACAAACACTATTTCACACAACATAAAATAAAGCCAAATACAAAATTGCCAGATTTTTTTCCCGATTAAAGAACAGTAATTCGTCCATTAATATCACATAACATATCCCATGATCTCTCATTTCCCTCACACAAAATAATGTGTAATCAGAACTGAATACTACTCACATTCTTAACAAAGTCTAACTAACCTAATCTTCTTCCGAATCTTCCTTACATGGTGGATACACTTTTATTATGGATTCAATAAAATTACTGAACGATTTTTTTTTCCGAATTTGATAAAAAAAAAATTCTCTTTATCACATCTACAATTCACTTTAGACAGCGCCATACAATCCCAAAATTATTCAACCCTACTTCACACAACACACAATGAAGCTTAATACAAAATAATATACATCCACAGATACTTTTCCAAATTCCCCCCTTTTCCGATTAAAGAACCGTAATTCGTCCATTAATATCACATGACATATCCCATGATCTCTCATTTCCCCCACACAAAATAATGCGTAATCGGAACTGAGTACTGCTCACATTATTACCAAAGTCCCAGGTAACCTTTATCGCCTCCAAAATGTTGCCAAACTACCAGTTACCATATTGTAAAGATCAACCAATAAGTTAAATATCTGACAATAAGTATTTGTAATGGTTGCGGTATGAATTCGTTGGTGACGTGTATAATGTAATAGATGATTTAGAGGTAAAAGTTTTTGGATATTTTATTTATTTTATATGTGGAAATGTTCATTACTTTTCGCGATCAGGTAATTTCATATATGTTCTTTTTACCGGGTTTAAAGATTGAGAAAATTGTCATGTATTTTCGTGAAATTTTTCTAATTTATGAGAAAAAAGCAGTGTACATGGATATAGTGAGAGTATGCGCAATGCCATTTTTGTGCAATTCTGGGATGTTTTTTTAAGTAAAAAAAAGTCGACGTGTACATGGTTTAGTGATATTTTAATTAAATGATAGTTATTTTGTGAATTTTATGTTTGTAGGAATTTGGTACACGTTTAAGTTGAAGTAAACGTGCATGGAAATAATTTAAATATTTGATACTAAGTATTTGTAATGCTTGCAGTATGAATTCGTTGGTGACGTGTGTAATGTAATAGATGATTTAGAGGTAAAAGTTTTTGGATATTTTATTTATTTTATATGTGGAAATGTTCATATTTGGAAAGGGTAAATACTTTTTCGCGATCAGGTAATTTCATATATGTTCTTTTTACCGGGTTTAAAGATTGAGAAAATTGTCATGTATTTTCGTGAAATTTTTCTAATTTATGAGAAAAAAGCAGTGTACATGGATATAGTGAAGAGTGTGCGCAATGCCATTTTTGTGCAATTCTGGGATGTTTTTTTAAGTAAAAATAAGTCGGCGTGTACATGGTTTATGTGTATGTGTTATTTTGAAAAATGCGTAAGGAGTATGGTATTGTGCACTTTTTCCCAATTTTACAGTGAATATTTGTCATGATTAAGCAGTTTTGTTAGATAAAATTTCTAGCATAAGTGTAATTTGGCTAGTAGATTGTTGGAAGAAGTCTTCAGTAGATAAAAAGAAAAGAAACATGTCTTACTTCGTGAAGACAAAATGGCGGCGGGAAAAAAAAATAGAGGGTTGCTGTAGGAGAGTTGGTCGCCAAATTTTCGCCAAAAAAACGCCAAGTTACCATAATGTAAAGATCAACCTTTAATTTTTTTGAGGTTTAAAAAAAATTTATTTAAACTAAATTATGCAATATATAGATAACATTTGATAAAATGTATAAAAGATATAATAAAAAATTATATATGGTATATATATATTTTTTTTTTCCAGACTGGTTTCTTTTAAATTTTTTACATCGTATTAAAAGGAGGAGACATGTGAATGGTTATACATTTCCCTTGGTGTCTAAAAGAACTAGTTCCTCAGTTAACCTAAATAAAAATCTTTCAAAATTTTCTATTAGTATCATCTCTTAACTTACAGAGCATTCAACAGAGGCGTATCCAATGTTTTCAGCACCTGGGGACAGCTAAGGATTTTGCACCCTTTTCTGTATTCCAAGAATGGAAAACATTTCATTCTGAAATGTGTATCATCAATTTGGCGCCCCCTGGATGCTACACCCGGGACGGATGTACCGGCTTGCCCCACCCTAGCTACGCCACTGGCAATCAACCATTTGGATTTTCAAAAGTAGCAATTTGTTTATTCTAGAGAAGTATTTTAAGTAACTCTTTCAAACTTATTGAAGTGAAAATAGTTGAAAATTACTATTGTAAGATATAGTGCCCTTAATAAATTAAGGTTATTAAATTTTTAGGATCTTTCTGATTTCAAACATACTTTATTTTATCAAATTAATCTTAGGTGCATAAATGTGTCATTTGTGATCTAGATACTGTAAAGTCATAAACAGTTTACAGATGTCTCCCATTTTAATTGAAGAATATCATTACTTATTTATTCTGTGCATTGAACAATTATTAAAGATTTGAATAACAGTCATGTTATTTCTTGAATATTCTGTAGTTGCCAACACAATTAATATAGTTACCATATTACACTAAAAGTGGTAATAAGCAATATTTCATTTCCTTTCATATAAACTCTTTTAAAATTCTTCATTCTATTATAAACTAAAGAAAATAACGTAGAAGTAGAGTAAAATTACTAATGTTTGCTTCTCTAAAGTGTTTCATTCAGCTATTCTGTAATAGTGAAATTGAAGAGAATTACCCAACACCAGAATGGAACCAAACATTTTATGAAGCTCAGGTTAGTAACATAATGAAGAATAAGCATTATAAAAGAAAATCAAGTGTATTTACTGATATACCTGAGAATAATAAAATTGTTTAAACTGAACTTGGAAATAAAGAAAAACATTGGAGAAAAAAGAAAAAACAAGTGAGGATTAAAACCAGAAGGTTACATGCTTTTTTATGTACATTAGCTGTTGAAGTTGCTGAAGTTTTTTTCGTTCAGTCAGTCCAGAAAAGAAAATTTCAAAATGTAAACGGTTTATCAAAAGATATATTTGCAGATAATAATTTTGTTGTGGTAGAATTTGCTGTGTGCTGTGTAAAGAATAAAGTTCATTATGCTATTTGTATTGAAATAATTACAATCATAAGAGGCATAGTTCAAGTTTATTAGAAAACATACAAATGAAATGTACGGTTAATATATATATATATACCATTGGCATATCATCCTCTGAAAGTAATGACATGTCAGTAGAACAAAATATTGTTGTTTACTGAATCATTCATTTCATAAGTTAGTTCTCAAGTTTATAACTCGTTCTAGTCAAACCTCTCTATTACAAACTTCAAGGGGTTGGATTAGATCCAATTAGAAAAATGTATTATCTCACAAAAGTGTATGAAAACTGAATTTGAATGAAGAAAAAAATTATTTATATTGTCACATATGCCAAAAGAAATGAATAATAGATTTAATTAAAAATATTACAATTCAGTTGCAATTATTAATACACACAGTTATCAAATTTGTTCATTCTTTTCAAATCTCTTCGAAGTGTCTGGTAAATTCATTGGCCTTTTGTATAAAGCATTTGTTCAGATACTGGCAAAATATGCCTTCTTTTGAATAGCAAATCATTTCAACAATGCTTCTTCAACATCCATGTGCTCCAAATCTAAATTCCATAAATACAAACATTCTCATGAACAGAAATTACAAAATTTTGACTTTTACTTATTATACTAATTTGAATAAACTGCATCTCATATATCGATTTAGGTGCAACCATTTTGTATTTTTCAAAACGATGTTCTCTTTATTTTCATGCAAAAGCTTTACGTTTACACTGTGGTTGAATTTTTGGTACAGAAATATACTGCAGAGAGCTTGGTCAAAGAAGTTTTCCCCAGGAAAATACAAATCAGGAGCATAATTCCTTCACCAATGTGGCAATGTGCCCAGTGGGAACACAATTATTTTCTCCAAGATATGTATGGTTCTTTCAAGAAGTTCAGTGCTGTGGACAAAGTGCAAGAAAATACAAATTTTTAAGACAATCAAAAATATCTAGTTCTAAATTTTTTTAATAGTTTGCATAATCTTAAAATTTATGAAATTTTTTTACACTTATTTGGCAATAGGGAAAAAAGGGGAAGTGTTACTTTTCTTCACCTACCCTCTTCCGAAAGTTGCCAACCATTGGTGACTAATTGTTTGCCAAGCTAATTCATAAACGGCAACAGCGATTTTGAAAATAGTGGTGCACTAAGAATTATATAAAGAGCAATGAATCAATAAAATTAAAAAATCAAGAAACATCCATAAGACATTTATCTTTCTAAAGAAATCCTTATGTAATTTTTTTTATCGTTGGTAATGAATGATTATCCGCCAAAATTCTCTTCGTTTAGAATATTTGAATCCACCTTCTATCCGTATAGGAAATCCCTTTTACATTACTTTTCTTTCTGCTCTAAACCAAGGCTATAAGAAACAGGTGTGACACCCAACTCTAAAAGAACAAAGAATAAATTCTTAAATTCAAAAAAGAATTCAATAAACTTTACAAAATATCTTCTGTTTTTCAAAAGATCTAGAGAATCCGAAACTCTTATTCAAAGGATGGAACTCGGACAGTATTTTATATTTAGCTAAAACAAACCCATAAGGATCAAAACATTGTTGCTTGAAAGAAGCATCTACTGTAAAACCTTATGCCCATTTGAATCACTACTTCTTGTTTCTCTGAATAGCGAAAATTTCCAAGATAGTATCCAGCCTTTAATAAAGTTCTGTCTGGTAGCTCAATCAAAGAATTTCAATTGAATCAAAAACTATTCACATTTTAAAGTTCAATGGGCACGTACACCCAGAAGTGTTATAAGATATTGTTGCGAATTTTGTACACATGTAAATAGTTTTAGTGCAATTATATGTGAAATTGTAGTATTTTTTGTATAATGCAGCATGAAACGCTTGAAAGAGGCGAAGTTCTTTCGGAAAAATTAGATTACAGAGGCAAGTCTACTCAGCATTGAGT
The DNA here is from genome assembly GCF_044657685.1 of Stegodyphus dumicola. NCBI lineage: Eukaryota > Metazoa > Arthropoda > Arachnida > Araneae > Eresidae > Stegodyphus > Stegodyphus dumicola. Next base: position 78,635,395 of record NC_140768.1, on the reverse strand, counting down.
AAATGACGATCTTGGAGAGATATCGCCAAGCTAGCAGTGGTTTTGGTGACTAATATTTGTCCCCAAATTTGACGAGAAATTGCCAAAATTCGTCACATTTGGCGACATTTTGGCTCGGTCCCTGTGTAACTAATTAGTATTGTAATTGAATAACTGTAATTGATCTCTATATGTTGTAGGGTTTATTTTAATTTTCTAATGTTATTTTCATTTTGGAACAAACCTTTCCTTTCTCACTTTTCACATACGTCTCCCTGCCAGATTGAGTTTTTAGGGTTACTTTTTATGTAAATGAGGTAGAAAAAAGTATTTAATTTGAAGTCTCTATCATTTCACTAGAAAAGCCTTGTAGATAGTGTTAGGATAGTGCGTTCTGCCTTCCGACCACGTTGTTGTTAAAAGTGTAATTTTACTACTATTCGGCCGTATTGTTACGTGCCTGCTAGCTTTCGCCGGTAAACTGAAATAAGAGCCAACTGTCCTAGTTAATCTAGTTAGGCTATCTGCCTAAGGAGAGGGGTGCCTTCGTGGAGGACTTTCTAAGGGAAACTGGCTCGTATACACGTTACACATGGGGAAAACACCCATGCAGCCAGCCCGCCCAACCACGACACGATAGGAACATAAGAGTGAAGGGACTCCCTACTTCTATCAAGGAAGACTCTATTTAGTGGTTTGAGAAATAGAAAATTTCCTGCTGTCAAGGTAAGTTCGAGAGTAGCAAAAACGGAGTAAAAGCCAAACTGCCTATATTTTTTTGTTGAACTCAAAAGAAATACTGAAGAGAACCAGATTTTTCAGCTGAACAACGTCTTCAGTTTTGACATACGCGTGGAGAAATATAATCCGAAGATAAGGCCTGTGCAATGTTTCCGCTGTCAGGCCCTTGGTCATACGCAGCATCTATGCATGTGTAAAGTGCGGAGGGCTGCAAGGGAATAACACCTGTTCGAAGAAACCTGAGGAAAATCCATGTTGTATATTTTGCCAAGGGGAGCATGCAGTTTCCGTGGTTGCGCGGAATATAAGAAGAGGTTTGAAAAAGGAGGACAGCCCAGAATCCAGAGGAAACCACCCCCAGACGTCACCCAAGCAGCTTTGGTCTCTGGAGGTACTTGGGTGCAGGGGGCGGAGCTACTGGTCTTCTTTTCCAAGTGAAACCTGAAAAGGAAGTGCATCCACTTGCAAAACAGGCATTGGTCGGGGGAAGGCGTTAAAAGAAATAACATACTGAACACTTTTAGTGAATGACGTGGGTCTATTTTGCAGTAAAAAGTTCATGGTTACCTCTATTGAGTTAAATTAAAATAAAGATTAAGCTGGATGAAATACAAAATAACTGAGTAAATTTAATACATGAAATCTTTGCAAAACTTATATGACAGCACTTTTTACCAGATGGCGCCATATATTTTTCAAAGTGTAATAGTAGTTATGAAATTAAACCTTAGATGGCGACACCTATGCCGCGATTTAAAACAGAGTATAATTAAGTGGAAATAAATCATTATTACGTTATCGCATTAGATTTTAAGGTAAATTAACATGGGAATAGAGAAAATAATCACAGTTTACGTATTTAAATGTATAAGGACCGCTTACGGTCTTTTTCTGTTGTCTCTCCCCCGGTAATTATAATTCAGCTGTGAGATAGAGCTGTTATTTACTTTATGAATATTCCTACAATATTTTCTTGCAATTTTTGCAAGGCAAACGTTAATTTTATCAACATTGAGTTCATGATGAATTGCATTGTTCCTAATGAACCAGCGGCAATTTGCCATCTGTTTCAAGTTCATATTTTGTACTTGAATTATTTTTCATGGTTGTGTCACATAGAAAACCCCAGACCGGACAGGCAAAGTGATGATGGGACCCATAATGAATTGAAATACAAGAACTTTATTTTGAATAGACAAAATCGAGTTTCGGCAATTAGGGGGTTAAGTAAAGCTTTAACACCCCGAAACTTGTTTAAAGTATATGTAACATGTGGGGCCCATGTGAGTCTTTGGTCTAAAATGACACCTAGGTATTTCACTTGCTTGTCCCAGGGAATACTGGTACCATACATTTTGAGGATGATATCCAGATACAGGTTGACCAGGTAAACAGCTTCTGATTTCTCCACGTTCGTCTTAATTTTCCATTTTATCCTCCAGGACTCCAGTGCATGGATATGTTCTTGCAATGTGTGTACAACCACCAAAGACGCGTTTTGGTGGAGGATCGCAGTATCGTCTGCGTAAAGTGCTAGTGTAGTAAGGGGGTTGTGTGGGATGTCGTTCGTATAAATTGAAAATACACTCATGTCCATAAATTAAGGATAATGCAAAATCAGGCAAAGGAAGAGTTAGAAGCAAAACAAATTTGACTTATTTGTAAAGCTTATTTATTAGACAAAAGGTAAAGAGCAAAAAACGATGCTATATGTTTGATATTATTAAAAAAATCAGCAATTATTTCTCCCTGGAGTAAATAAAAAAAAACTCTTTAAAAAAAACCCAATATTACATGGTTGGTATGATTGTTAATACATTGTATGTCTCCCGGGCGATGCAATACAGTCCGTACAACACGCCTAGGCATACTGAATATCAAATTATCGATCTGATCTTGGGGGATATTACACCACTCAAAAAGCAATGCTCTCCGAAGTTCCGGTAGACATGTAGGAGGAGGTTGACGGGCTGCAACTCGTCGGCCAAGCATGTCTCACACGTGCTCTACTGGATTCAAGTCCGGTTAGAATGCTGGCCAGTCCATACGGGTGATATCCTCCGATTGAAGGCATTCGCTTACGATGTTTGCACGGTGAGGACGGGCGTTGTCATCCATAAACACAAATTGTGCGCCCCGAAACAAAGGTACATGTTGTTCCAGAGTGACGTCCTGATAGATTTGGCTTGTCATGGTTCCAATTTGAACATGCAGGTCAGTTCTGGATCCCAGAATAATTCCACTCCAAACGCGCACTCCTACACCACCGTAACGGTGTCGTTCATTGATGTTTTTTTCGTGGTAACGAGTACCTGGAGCTCTCCATGTGAAAGTTCGGCGAGAATCAGACTGCAAGCTAAACCTGGACTCGTCGGAAAACATCACACAAGCCCACTGTTGCGGTGTCCACAATGCATGCTCTCTACTCCAGGCTAACCGCAGGCGACAATGTGTTGCACTAAGTGGAACGCATCTGACAAGTCTACGAGCATATAGACCAATCTGCCCTAAGCGTCTGTACACGGTCTGCCTTGAAATTGTCGTACCAGTGGAGAAAGAGAGCTGACGAGACAGGTCTGAGGCTGTGCTCCACCTGTTTCTTTTAGTTCACTGTTGCGGTGTCCACAATGCATGCTCTCTACTCCAGGCTAACTGCAGGCGACAGTGAGTTGCAGTAAGTGGAACGCATCTGACAGGTCTACGAGCATATAGACCAATCTCCCCTAAGCGTCTGTACACGGTCTGCCTTGAAATTGTCGTACCAGTGGCGAAAGAGAGCTGACGAGACAGATCTGAGGCTGTGCTCCGCCTGTTTCTTTTAGCAGTAATTGCCAAATACCGGTCCTCATTCGGCATTGTAACTCTGGGGCGACCTGTGATGTAACGTCTACTCACATTATCATCATCTTGGAATCGTTGGCAAAGCCTGGAGATGACACTCTGCGCAATTCCAAGTTCGTCTGATACTTCCAGTTGGGTACGCCCACATTCCAGACGGCCGATAATTCTACCACTTAAAAAATCGTCCAAATGCGTCTTTTGTGTTATAACTATTCGGTTATTGCACTGAAATGCTTATAAAGCGCCTGCGAACAATTTTACTTCTTTGCCTGTATTCCTTATATATCACTCTCTTACACTCTCGTCATTGTGACGTACCATCGGTGTCATCTGGTTACTTCCTGAAATTTGCATATGATTCTTGAAGATGTGTGTAGTGATTTTACAGGTGATATATTTATTTTAGAGTTCGATTTCCGCGTGACTCCGAATTATCCTTAATTTATGGATATAAGTGTACATTGGGGGAAAGTAAGCTTCCCTGTGACAAGCCAGCAAGGGTTGCTTTACGTGTAGAGTAGGTATTGTTATAATGAACGACAAAGTGTCTATCGTAAAAACAGGAATTGATGACGTTTATGATGTAATCTGGGAAACCCAGAATGATTATTTTGTAAGTGAGGCCCTGTAAACATACACAATCAAAAGTTTTCCATATATCGAGGAAGAGAGCTCCGGTGATTAGTTTTTTTCCTAAATCCATCAGCGATCAATTCCGTAACTCTGTATAGCTGATGTGTGGTGGAGTGTTTCTGTCTAAATCCATACTGCTTTTGAATTAAGATGTTATTTTCTTGCAGAAAATCATGAATTCTTTCCAGGATAACAGCCTCTGCAATCTTGCTAATTCGATAAGAGACTCATCGGTCTGTAGCAGGCAGCGCAGGTTGGATCTTTACCCAGCTTCAAAATCCGGGCGATAATAGCTGTCCTTCCAATTGGTCGAAAATGCTGTAGTTTGATCATAATATTGATGATTTTCGTGAACTTTCAGAGCATCTTGGGTCCCATTTCTTTTATCATTTTATTGCTTATTTTATCCAATCCTGGACTTTTACGATTTTTTCTCTTTTCAATATAACTACTAACTTCTGATGGCATAATTAAGGGTGTGTTGTTTGTGTGTGTTCTTGATTGGAATTGTGTGTTGAGGGAAGAAACTAAGTGTTCTGTTTGTGGGTGAGAGATGTTGTGTGCGCGAAATTGAGAAGCATAGTTTTTTGCAATAGACTCAGCTTTCTCAAAATCAGTGTATGCGCTCCCGTTGGGGCCGTTAATGGGCGGAATAGTGGTGTTGCGTCTCTTAAATTTAGAAAGCACATTCCAGATCGAATTATCATCCGCTAAAAGCGATTGTAAATGTCTGGTCCAGTCGAGTTGTGCATGTTTTTTTAATAGAATCCTGACTTGTTGAATTAGCTGGCTCAGTAATGTTTTATCAGAAGGACACCTGATTTTTTGCCATTGTTTGCGTGCGTGGTTTTTTTCTTCTGATTAGTTCTCTTATGTCACTGCTTTTATACCTCTTATCCTCTCTTGCAATCTTTCTGTTTTTCAGTAATGCGTCATGCAGCTCTTCAGTGAATTCTTCTGTAAGGGCGTCTAACTCATCTCTCGTTTGTACTGTGTGTGTTGGGTACTGAATGTTGTTTAGAGCTTTGGCATAACCTGCCCAGTTCGTAATAAGAATTCTTTTGTGTGGTGTACTGTGTGGTGTATGGCATTTCAGTCATGCTTTCTATGTAACTCGGCGAGTTAATATGTTTTTAATGAAAACGTCAATGACAGATGGTCTACCAATTCCACAGTGTGTTGGTTTTTCTGGAAATGCTAGGTTAATATTGGCCGCTTGGGTAAAGTGACTAATAATGCGTCCGTGTGGATTAATATCCCATCAATTCCACTCGCGGTGGTGTGCGTTGAAATCTCCACCTATAATGACTCGATTGTTAATATTTAATAGTGTTTGCAAATATGTCTTTACAGAGTTTGCAGGTGTGTGTATAGGAAAATAGGTGGAGATAACGATGATTGTCGTGATGAGTTTGGAGTGAGTGTAATAGCTATAGCTTCAATTGCTAAAAGCTGTGGTAATGGAGTCATCGGAGCTGTGACAGCGAAGGTGAAGGTCGCACTTTGGATAAGCTCTGTTACTTTGTTTCGAGTTGACCTAGTGCCGTAGGCGGTCAACGAATGAATAGTTACTTGCAGTATAGTTACCTTTGAAATCCGGTTCTGCTTAATGACCACGGGTCTAAGAGAGCGATAGGACTGATTGCTTATATATTGCTGGTTTGGTGATAATATGTGCTATAACTGATTTTAGGTGGTTAGTATTATATTATTATTGTCGAATAATTTAGATTTAATTTGCGTGCGCGTTTTTAACTTGGATTTTGGTTGCATAGTTACCCCCAAGCTCACACTGTCAGGCGTGAGTCAGGAGCCTAGTAAACTTCCGCCTCCCATCTGTCTGACACCTTCGAGTGGGCTCGGTTCCAGGGCGCAGGACTCTGATAAAATTCTGGGCGCTGGATTCTCTGATGTTGGATTTTATGCGAACATGGACTCGATTTTAGGAGCGGTGAGATGTCAGATAAAAGACTTGGAATTTATCCGGAATCGAAATGGTCAGTTTACTGACACGGAAAGTAAGATATAATTTTTTGTTAAGTATGCTTGACATGTTACAGGCTGTTAATTTACAATTTGTGACTACTCAAAACACCACTGACACACAGATAAATAATGCTAAGCAAAATATTCAAAAAACTAATACATCAATGGTTGAAAATGAAAGGGATCGTAGCCCTATTAAGCTTAATGAAACACCAATAAATGACTCGGAATATGAAAAACCACTAGTTCGGAAGAGGAAACTACAAATAAAAGGCGCGGAGATCAAACCGTTCGCACTAAGCTATATCGTAGCAACTGCAAAAAGCTAAACTTAGCAATCAGACAGAAATTACACCCTTAATTTCACAAATTAAGGAACAACTTCAGATGAAAATACTGCCAGTGTTGAATTACCTGAGCAGGCAAATGATACCTCTGCCAATGTTATAGACACTATTCCACCTCTTAATGATTACAACACAACTGACGTCAACGGCAAACCAAACAGCAGTCAACTACCAGTAAATCACGGATTCCGCCCATTACATGAAAGGAAACCAGGATGAAATGGAGTGCAATTGCTAAAATCTTTCAGCACAAATTAAAATTTCCCGGAGAACAAATCCCAGGTGCAAGTAAAGTTCTTGTTAAGAGTTCTGGGTGTTACAGATCAATTGTAAAAATTTTAAAAGACCTAAAGATTCAGCACCATTCGTATACCCTACCCGAAGATCGCAACTTAAAAGTTGTAATTAGGGGCTCACGAGCACTACGGAACTAGATGATATCAAAGTTGATTTTGAAAATCTAAATTATCAAGTAGAAGACATTAAGCAAAAGACCAAGAGACGCAACGGAGAAATCAGTAATCTCCCACTGTTTCTAGTTGCCCTATCCAAAAATGAAGACACTAAACGCATCTATAATGAGCGCTATTTATGCGACATGAAAATTAAAGCCAAAGTGTACTATTTAGGAAGACAGGGACACCTGCAATGTTTCCGTTGTCAGGGGTTCAATCACACCCAATCTGGGTGTAATTATGCACCTAGATGCGTTCGATGTGGCAAAGAGCATTATATCATAAACAGTTCAAATAAAAATAACAACGAAAAACCATTACATTGTGTGAACTGTGATGGAACCTCCACTTTTAGGGGGTGTGAGAAGTTTCCGAAACGCAAAATCGAGAAATCAAACACCTACGTTAGTAAAGTTGTTAAAAGCAACACCTTTGCTCAAGCCCTCTCCCAGGGCGTGTATTAAGATACTCTTAAGCGAAGCCAAAAAGGTCTTCATGGATTTAGCGGAGTTAGTATCTGTGATAAAAAATGCAGGTTTTCAACTAAAACAACAATTATCACAAATCAGTCCTGGAACTAGCCACCCCATAAATACTGATAATGGGAAAAACTAGGCCTGTTTTGGCCTCCTCGATGATTGCGGTGATTTGTGCCCAGAGGGCGCACCGCACAAAGAGTTAGTTGCGTTACAGAACGTAAGGGAAGCGGACACGCCAAAATGTAGGGCGTATTACCGCTAATTGAGGTAATTGCATCGTATCTGTCAGGTGGCAGAAAACTAGTATGATGTATCAATTCACATGCCAGGTGGCAGAATATGTCTATCATGTACATGCCAGGAGGCATAACGCTTGTAAATATGCCAGGTGGCATACGACTTGTAAATAAAGTGTAAATAAATGTACAGTAAAATATCTTGGTGCAATAGATCAAGGAACAAGCATCAACAACCTTCTGATCATTTGGATACGTATATTTGTTTTGGTGACCCGGACGTGATTTGTGGAGATGAAGAATGGACGAAGAAAATTAGTGAGTTCATGACTGAAAAGCCAGGATTTAACACGAAGAAATTCGAGGTAGGCCCTTTTTCATTTTTCCAGTTTTGAATAGAATTGTTGAATAAAAATCTTGGTGATTATTATAGTTGATAGAATCTAATGGTAAAATGGAGGCCATGAATAAGGCAAAGAAGTTGCGTACGGTGACGCGTAACTTAACTACCAAGTTGATGAGTAAAATAGATTCTGCATTGTTAGAAGAGGGTGAAACCGCGGATGAGAAATTAAAAGAACTACTCGAAATGTTACTTGAAAAATCGCAGTTGTTGAAACAATACGATTCTGAGATTGAAAAACTTATAATTACGGAACAGGAGTTAGAAACAGAAGTAATTTCTGCGCAGGAATATCAGGAAAGAATTATAAGTTTTAAATGTAAAATTCAGGAAAAATTAAGAAAAAACGCATGTAAAGTTGAATCTAGAAATTCTAGTGAGGAAACTATATCTCCGAAGTTGAAAACTTGTGAAGTTAATACTTTAAAATTGCCAAAATTAACGATTACAAAATATTACGGTGCTCCTTGTTCTTGGCTTGAATTCTGGAATCAGTTTAGTAATTCCATTCACCAAAACGAAAGTCTCAGTTCGGTTGACAAGTTTTGTTATTTAAAATCGCTTTTGGGAGGTTTAGCTTTAAATGCTATTAGTGGATTAACATTTACTAGTGAAAACTATACGGTGGCTGTTGATATACTAAAAAACCGTTTCGGCAGAGATGACCTGCTAATTAATGCGCATATGAATAAATTGTTGAGTTTAGAACCTGTAAAATATTCCGGAAATACGGCTTCTTTGAGGAAGCTTTATGACGATATAGAAATACAAATAAGGAATTTAAATTCTTTAAATGTTACTAGTGGTTCTTATGGACATTTATTATCCCCTAATTTGTTAAAGTTAATACCCGAGAATTTAACTCTAGAATTCACTAGGAAAAGAAGTGATAAACAAAATTTCGATGTTAATGAACTACTAACGTTCTTGAAAACTGAAGTGGAATGTAGGGAAACATCAATGATGTTAGCGCGTTCTAAGAATTTTGATGTAAATGAAACATCAATACGAAACAAAAGTTCCCATCAAGGTTATCAAAATAAATCTTACATGCATTCTAAAAGAAATATTTACAGTACGAATAAGCAAGGTGCTTCGGTATTAACTAGTCAAAGCGAAACTCCCTCTAAATACTTTCAAAAATCACATTTTAATCCAAATCGAAAGTTCTCTACCCCGCCTAAGAAAGAGAATCAAAATGTCTGCATATTTTGTTTATCTGCTTGTCATATGAATCATGATTGCGCACTTGAGTTAAAGGCTCGCCGAAAGGCATTAATGGACCGAGGTTTATGTTTTATTTGCTTTTCGAAAGGGCATCCAAGGCGTTTCTGTGCTCATAAAGATGAAAAATGCAGACTGTGCAATGTCCAAGGTTTACATAATTCGTTAATATGTGACGCCGCATCGAAAGGTTTAGAGACGGATACTTCCAATCAGACAAAACAAACGCCAATCCCTGAAGCTTCTCTTTCGCTCTTATGTAATGAAAATAATAACAAAATTAAATCACCGACTTCCGTTCTTTTACAGACGTTTTCGGCAACAGTTAAGTGTAAAGGGGGAAACGAAAAGGAATTACGTTGTATGCTAGATTCAGGGTCAACAAAGTCATTCATCTTACGAGAAGTGGTTGATTCACTGGGGTTGAAAATTATTAATAAAGAAGCGCTTATTATTTTCACATTTGGATGCAAAGATGCAAAAGAGCGCTTGTATGATATCGTAGAAATCGTACTGCAAAATGTAAGCCATCCCAGTAAAAAGATAAAAATTAACGCAATAGCCATTGATTCTATAACACTAGGGCAAGTAAAAGTTCCTTCTCGGTGGATACGAAAGATGGCGTTTGAGAAGGGAATAGAATTAGCAGATACTGGTACGAATGACGAAATTCAAGTATTAATAGGTTCGGATTATATTTGGGAAATTTTAGGAGAACGAAACGTGAAGATTTGTAAAAAATTAGTCGCAACAGAAAGCACTTTCGGTTTTGTGATTCAAGGCAAGGACGAAGGTTCAAAGTGTAAGGACGCAAGAGTTAATCATATAACCGTTGTAAATGAGGACTTAGATTATGAAAGAGTTAAAAAATTATGGGAATTAGAAGCAATTGGGATAAGTTCGGATAAAGAAATATTTCTATCAGATAAAGAAATTTTAGAGTCATTCGAACGAAATACAACTTACAAGAATAAAAGGTATGAAACTCGATTATTGTGGAAAGAGGGTGTTGAAGGTTTAAATAACAATTATGAAATCGCGAAACAGCGCTTACAATTTTTAAATAATAAGTTTCAGAAAAATAGCGAGTTATATTTAAAATATAATGAGATAATTAATGAACACTTGAGAGATGGTATAGTGGAACGGGTAGATACGTATTTAAATGGTAGTTTGAAAACGGGGTATTACATGCCTCATCACGCGGTAGTGCGCGAGCAGAAGGATTCTACAAAGGTTCGAATAGTTTTTGACGCTTCTTCTAAAAGTAAGGGAAATTTATCACTTAATGATTGTTTGGAAAGCGGACCTAATTTAAATCCTGATTTGCTAAAGATTATCATTAAATTCAGGGTACATTCAATTGCGTTTTGTGCCGACATTCAGGGTGCATTTTTAGAGGTAGGCTTAGCTAAAGAAGATAGGGAATATTTAAAGTTTTTGTGGATAAATGAAGAAGGGTCAAATTTCGATCACAGTAATCACAACTTACAAGTTCTCCAACACAATCGAGTTCCTTTCGGGGTCAAGTGCTCACCTTATTTATTAACAGCTACAATAAGACTGCATTTAAAAAAGTATGAAGATGCCTACGAAGAGGCATGCAATGTTAAAAGAGCTTTACGTAGATGATTTAATTTCTGGGACAGTTAATGTAGCAAAGGACTTACATTTAAGCAAGGACATGATTTTCATTCTTAGCGAGGCCAGTATGAATTTACGTAGATGGGTTTCGAACTCACCTGAGCTGAATGAACTATGGAAACTTAATGGAATTGACTCTCGTGAAACATCTGAAGACTCTTTGGTACCGTTGCTACCGTTGAAAGTTTTAGGTCTTATCTGGGACAATGTCAATGATAATTTGAAAATAGATGTATCTCAGTTTGAGAAGTTACAAAATCTCAAAGTAACTAAACGCATCATTTTAGCAGCATGTGGTATGCTCTTTGATCCCTTAGGAATTATGAATCCATTTACTGTTCGAATTAAACTCTTAATGCAAACTATGTGGGAAAAGGGTATTCAATGGGACGAAAATGTTCCCCTTGATACAGAATTCATATTTCAGGAATGGTTAAAGGAATTTGAAAAAATAAAGTTTTTCGAAATTCCCAGACAGTACTTCAGTGATATGTGTTGGAAGTTTATAAAAGTTCACATATTTTCTGATGCCAATCCCAAGTGTTATGGTGCTGTAGCATATTTTAGATTTAACAAGAAAAATAAATATAAAACAAGTTTCATAATGTCGAAATCCCGTTTGGCTCCATTAAAAAGGGTAACACTCCCTAGGCTTGAACTTTTGGGAACATTAATTTCTACAAGATTAGTTTCGTATTTGCAATCGATATTTCCGCAGTTGGATAAGGGAAATATATTTTACTGGACTGATTCCCAAATTTGCATTCACTGGATCAAGGGATCTGCCAACGAGTGGAAACAATTTGTTAGAAATCGTGTGGTAGAAATCAAGGAGAAAACAATTTTACACAACTGGTACTTTTGCAGTGGGAAGACAAACCCTGCTGATAAACTTACGAGGGGCATGGATGCTGAAGCTCTAATTAATGATAGTGATTGGTTTTCTGGGCCACCCTGGCTTTCAGAAGTAGATATTCGACATCACATAAACGAAATGAATACCGAAGCTGACTTGCAAAACTTTAGTGAAGAACGTAAATGTGTTACTTTGAAAACACTTGTGGAATCTACAGAACCGTTACTAAATCTTGAACTGTACGGAAATTTAACCAAAGTACTGGGAATAATGGCTTATGTTCTGCGCTTTGTGAACAACTGTAAATCCGCTCGTGAAAAGCAATCTGGTGTGCTTACCGCCTACGAGTTCCGGATGGCTTCAGAATTTATTATAAGAAATGTTCAACTTAATGAATTTTCAGAAGAAATTAAGGCTTTAAAGACAGAACAACCGATTAAAACTAAAAGCAAAATCATTTCACTTAATCCATTTCTAGATGATAACGAAATTTTAAGAGTAGGAGGTAGATTAAGAAACGCAGAAATTACCAGAGAAAGTAAACATCCCATTATATTGCCAAATAATAATCACTTCACAAAATTAATGATACAGCATTATCACGAAAAACATTTACACGGAGGGTTGCATTTAATGTTATCCTCAATAAGACAGAAATACTGGATAATAAGTGCAAAGAATGAAATTAAAAAATGCATTTGGAAATGCATAAAATGTTGTAGAGTACGAGCAGTAACATCTATTCAATTAATGGGAGAACTACCTGCAAGTAGAGTGATTCCAAGTAGAACCTTTTCAAAGATTGGCGTTGATTATGCCGGCCCATTTTCTGTGAAAATGAAAAGGGGAAGAGGTATAAGACCAATTAAATGTTATATCTGTATTTTCGTTTGTTTAGCTACAAAGGCTATCCATTTAGAGATTGCTAGCGACTTATCAAGTGAAGCATTCCTAGCTGCTCTAAAACGATTTGCTTCGAGGAGAGGAAAACCTCAAGAAATAAGAAGTGATTGTGGAACTAATTTTATAGGTTCAAATAAAATCATCAAGGAAGCAGTTTCATCTGTCCAGTCAACCTCAGAATTTCAAAGGTGGTTAGCAAATGAAAACATAAGATGGATATTCAACCCGCCAGCTGCTCCACATCATGGTGGTATATGGGAGGCAGCTGTTAGATCTATGAAGCTGCATCTAAAGAAATGTGTTGGAACTCAAATTTTGACTTATGACTAACTCTAATTGTACAAATTGAAGCATGCTTAAATTCGAGGCCAATAACACCGGTCTCCAGTGATCCCAATGATTTGACAGCTTTGACTCCTGGACACTTTATTATAGGGACTTCTTTAACAGCTGTTCCGGAACAAGATTTAACCGAAGTACGAGTGTCTCCATTGCAAAGATGGCAACTAACACAGCAGATGTTCCAAGGGTTTTGGAAGCGGTGGTCTAAAGAGTACCTGTGCCAACTACAGCAGCGTAGCAAATGGAGACAGCCTAGCAGAAATATTCGTCTAAATGACTTGGTTCTCATTAAAGAAGATAATATGCCTTCATTACGTTGGAAACTCGGGCGAGTAATAGAAGTGTTTCCTGGAAGAGACAATAATGTCCGAGTGGTTAGACTAAAAACTTTGCACGGGGACATTAAACATCCTATTACCAAACTGTGTCTTTTACCAGTTGAAGAACATTAACTTAAGTGTTTGGTTTATATTGAATATGTTTTATTATTTTTTTATTTCTTATTGTACTAATAATTTTATTTGTTTGTTCTAGTTTAACCCTCATAGTTAACTATATATAAGTTAGTTATAGTTAACTACTATAAGATATAAGATGTTTTGCTAGAAGATTGGTAAGTGTAACATGTAATTTTATACTTTTTGAAGGTTTTTGTATGTTTTCAGTTTCTATATTTTTCATTTACTTGTTTGCATATATTGAAGATTGTATTAAGATGAATGTAATTCATCGGGGGGAGGATGTTTTGGCCTCCTCGGTGATTGCGGTGATTTGTGCCCAGAGGGCGCACCGCACAAAGAGTTAGTTGCGTTACAGAACGTAAGGGAAGCGGACACGCCAAAATGTCGGGCGTATTACCGCTAATTGAGGTAATTGCATCGTATCTGTCAGGTGGCAGAAAACTAGTATGATGTATCAATTCACATGCCATGTGGCAGAATATGTCTATCATGTACATGCCAGGAGGCATAACGCTTGTAAATAAATTGTAAATAAATGTACAGTAAAATATCTTGGTGCAATAGATCAAGGAACAAGCATCAACAACCTTCTGATCATTTGGATACGTATAAGGCCCATCAGAACTCCTATTAAATTAGTGACCTGGAACGCTTGTAGCGTTCAATCTAAAATTCACGAACTTGCTGACTTTTTAATTAAGCATCAGAGTGATATTGTCATACTGACCGAGACGCATGCAACACCCAGTTCACGTATGAGCATTGCTAACTTTAAATGTTATCGTTGCGATAGGTTGAGTCACAGAGGTGGCGGCGGGGGTCGCCATTTACGTTAAAAAATCGCTACAATCCTGCCTAATAAATGAGAGCAGGAACAACGGTCAGGAGTATGTCACCGTTTCGGTACTCTTACCTTATTACGGAAGTGTTTACTTCACCGCCCTCTATAATCCGCCGCAGAGCCCGTTAACTGAAGGTACGCTCAATAATGTTCTTGATTGAAACAAGCAGGTCATACTCGCGGGTGATCTAAACGCGAAGAACACAGAATGGTTCTGTAAGAAAAAAAACCGTAACGGAGAGAATTTGTTTGAATATATCAACAGGTACCCTGTGTATTTTTATGCGCCAACAGAATTCACCTACCTTCCGGATATTCCTGGAAGAGGCGATATCTTGGATGTTTTCTTAACTACTACTGCCATTCCTATTTATCTGGAAGTTTTGCATGAATTAGACTTGGACCACTGCCTTGTCATCGCCACCCTCGGCAAGACTAGGAACTTAGAAAATGATTATCACAAAATTACTGACTGGAAGCTTTTCAATCAGTTTCTTGGTGAAAACTCGCCTGAGTTCAATAGTCTTAGGACCACTCAGGACATTGATGTTGCGGTTTACCAACTCACTATGAAAATTCAAGAAGCGTACAATAAGGCGACTAGAAAAATAAATAAACACTTAGCAAAAAAATGTTTTTTTCCCTGTACTGTGTTGCTGTTGCTCGCTTTGAAATCCTTGAGTTTGTTACTCAAAAATTCATCAAAGTTTTACAAAATATGAAACAGATATTAAACAAATTCCAATTCCAAGTATAGGCTTCTAGATGCCCATGTTCGGTTGGAAACGTACGTTATTCAAAATTTGATGGTTCTAGGTACCATTGTTTTATCGCAATGCGAGAAACATTTATGCAGATTTTTCAATATTTAATTTCTTTAAATATAACACAGGGCGATAACATTTAGTGGCAACAGAATAACAACACAGCTTCAAAATATCGGGTTAGCCATGGTAGCGCGTTTATTGCCCATTGAAAAAAATCGCCAAGCAGTGGACTAAACCGCATTTCAACCAAGGAACGATTGCTAGTGTTTACATTAAGAGAAATAAAATTTTTGGCACGCTTCCCAGCAACAGTTCTTCGTGAAACGTTTCAAAACTGCCGAATTCGCTACAGTAAACAGCAACAGTTTTCTAAACAAATGAGCTGAAATGTTCTCTCTCTGGCTCTTATAGCTTTTTAAAATCGGCCGTATGAGAGAATTCTAGCAGTTTCTCGAAAGGAAAAAGACTAGTAGAATTAGGGTTGCAGTTAAATATACTAGTCATTAGTTACAGTTAAATACATTTATTCGAATCAAATGTAAATTAAAAGCGATATTTATTTATAAATGTTAAAAGCACATGCTCTTGTATTTTTAATTTTCCGGCTTAGCTTTCTCTTAATATTCGTCACGCGCTGCACTACACGGGGAATAAAACAATTTAATTTATAATTCTACTAACATTAGCTGTTTAAATACCAAATCCGTAACACTGTTTACGCTTTTTGGAATATTCTCTTTCACAACTTTGGCATATGATATACCTGGAGGAGTGATAGAAGTACCTGGCTTCAGTCTATTTGGGTCCTGAATAACTTTCTTATTCTGGGTTTTGTTTTTAACTGGAATTTTTTTTTGGGGGGAATTACTAGGAAACTTACTACAACCCCAGTAGTTCGCAGTGTGACCTGTTTAGCCACAGTTACAGCAGACGATATCTATGCGTTTACTAATACAGTTTTCCGATCTGTGCGGGCGTTCACATTTTACCACCGCGGTATAAGCTTCCAAGCTTCCGACGAATGGTTAAAACGTTGACAATTGTGACATTGAGCCACGCCTCCTTTAAATGGTACAATAGAAACATTAAAAAATATTAAATGCTTAATTCCATAATATACGTTCAACGCCTGGGTCATTTTTGAGCTGCAATTGGAAAATAGGCATTGGAGCTTTTATTCTGAGCCCATGCAACTGAGCCACTTTTTGACTTTAAATCCTAAGTTATTAATTTCCTCCTCCATCTCATACTTAGACAGATCAATCGAAAGACCTTTTATTACAACCTTTCTCGGCTCCTCGAAATTTTTGACTAACTGCATAATTATCATCTTATTTGCCCTCCATGTACTTAGTAATGATCCGTTGATGGTTTTCACTTTTGGGAAAGACATTTAAGAAGTCCCCATTTACACAAGCGGAGAATTTGGCTTCAATGTCCTTATCTTAAATCCTGCTAAAGCGGTCCAATAAAATCCTGCTAGTAAAAATCCTGCTAATAATCCTGCTAAAGCGGTCTAAATACAAAAGCGGTCTGCTGTAACTGTGGACAAAATCTACATACTTCATACTAGGCTGTCCCATTATGGGCTTGATCCTAGGCTGTTGAACGGATACATCAACATCTGCCTGCCCAATCTGAGTGTCCATAGCCTCAATTCCATAATTAACTTCCACATCAGTATTAGTAGTAATAGATAATTGGCTAAATTTATTAGTAGTAGGTAATTCAAAAAATTTTTTAATTATCTTTGATAGTCTAACTGGATTCTTCGACGAAATATACCCATCAGCATCCCTAGAATCATTAATTCATCTTTTTATGTACTTATTAGATAACTTACTAATTTTTCCCGACCCGCTACTAATATTGTGTCCCAAGGAAATATAATATACTTTCAGATAGGAGATAAGTAAAACAGCGCTTACCTGAATCATTGGGATACGTCAGTTGTTTGTTTTCCGATTATCTAGAGTTCCAGAAAACTGTTTATACAACGTAAAACATCAAGAGTTCAGGATCAACTTTTCTATTACACTGTAATTATTACTCTGTGTACAAGTTTTACAGAAACGTTATAACAAATATCAAAACTGGACATCCATTTTCTTAAACATTTATAAACTAATAAAAAGAACATAGACTACATCAGAACTCTTTGAGCGCGCGGTGAAAAATTACATAATCGTTTCCTTTCATTCACTCCGTTACGTGCGTACATGCGAAAAATTGAATTCAAATTCAATTCATCCATTCATCACGTATCGCAACAACTAACATTACATTCATTAACATCAACAACATTGTTACTGTTTTGTCTACTTGGATCAATTGAAAAACACCGTGATACGGTCACTTTCTTTAGCAGATGAAGTTCTGAAAATCAGCTCATAAATTCTTTTTATATTAGCGTTTACTTCAGAGTCCCAAGGTATGTTTTCTTTCCAGATCTTTTGCAATAACAATTTTGGTATCAGCAAAACGGGACATAATAAACCAACTGGATTGAACACCTTATGAGTGATAGAAAGAATTATTCTTTTGGACAAAGTTTCAAATTTATAGCTGTCTAACCAGTCCAGATTCCTCATCAGCGTATCCTGTTTCCTATCCCATAAAAGTCGTAATACGGAAGTAAATGGTTTAGGACCATTATCATTAGTGTACTGCCAGCCTCTCAAATTGAATTTTCCTTCACTCAGTATGGCTTGAGACGTCTCAATGAAGGGTAATATATCACATATATCATTTAAGCTCGTTACTAAATTATCAACATAGAAACTTGAAAGAAGAATGTTAACATAATCCAGATATAATGTTAACATTATATCTGGCATCATTCAAATATTTTCCTAAATGATAATCTAAGACTGCTCCCAAAAGAAAAGGCTGCTCTTTACACCAAAGACCAATCTGTTGTGTTGCATTACCTTAATTTCTTTACAGTCGCTATCATTCCACCAGAAGAATCTCAAATAGTTTTGTTCTTCCGGCCGAACGTCCACTTGCAAAAAGGCCTTTTCAATATCTGCAATAACACCATATTTTAAATTCTCTAAATCCCAGAAGGAGACTTGGAATGAGTTCTAATAAATTGGGACCGGATTCTAGAAACTGGTTCAAAGATGGAGATCCAATTTGCCTAGCAGACGCATCGAACACTGGACGTATTTTGGTAGTACCATGTTCCTTGACTGCAGGTCGGTGAAGAAGAAAGTGCTGGTATGAAACATGCACATCTGTGACATCTTCTATTATTCTCAATTCAGTCTATTGCTTAAAGACATCATCATAGATATCAAATAATTTTTCTGAATTCAGCTTTTTTGTTGAGACTTCAAGTCTTCTTATCGCTATATCTTTGTTGGTTGGGGGAGGCAAATGATCGTCTTTCCACGGTAAGGCAACTTCGTACCGCAAATCATCATTGATTCGGAGCCTCTTGAAAATATTTCTTCGTAAGAAATTCCTTTTCGTTTCGTGATTTTACTTCGACTGGATCAGATATTCCTAAGATGTCTAAGGAAAAAAGGTCAGAAATATTGGCATCTTTCACAAGCATTGTTACAATCGTCATCGCCGTATCTTCCCTTTCAGCATTCACTGATGTTTTAACAATCAATGTCCAGCCCAGGTAAGTTTCTATGGCTACAATACCACTAGAAAGTACTCTTTTTCTGTCGGTGAAAAGTCGACCAGCCACATCTGTACCAATTAAAAGATCAATAGGTCCTGATGAATAAAATGGTATATTCATGAGCTTTTTAATCCATGGCCCATTTAAGGCAGATGGTACAGCATCACAAATTGTATCTTGCTCATAAATATCAAAAGTAAAATTATCGTCTAAACTCCTTAGCTTAATTTTATAGACATTATGCACATTTTCAGGTGTTCGTTTTCCTCCAAAAAGTGCGTGTCTCAAAATCTGTTGTCTAGAAGGTATCAGGCCCAGAGTAGAAATTAAATCCTTCCTTAAATAGGATTTTTGCGATCCTGTGTCATATAAAGCTCGAACACAAAGTGTACAGTTATTTCCAATTATTTTTACTTTCAGGGTTTGCAAAAGTACTTGTGGTGTGTTGCTAATACTAGAAAGATTTACAGAACTTTCTTCCTTGCTAGTTTACTTTTCATTGCTGTTTAGCATAGGCTTCTTAACATTTGTTTTATTTTTAATTAATTCTAAACACATAATTATGCTGTGATTTTTATGGAAAATTGCACATTTAATAGAACTCCTGCATTTATTTGCACAATGACCAGCCTTTAAACAACGAAAGCAGTGCCCTTTATCTTTTAAGAGTTTTTGCCTCTCTGAAAATGTAATTTTTTGAGCCTTAAAACAATTAAATGAATCATGTTTTCCGCTGCAAAACACGCACTTCTTAGCTGAAGAATCAGTACTCAACAAACTTGCTGCCGTTGATGGTCGATCGTGAACAGTTTTAATAGATTTAATCTCACAGGTCACTTCGTTCTTCAAACCAAAACCAGCCATAGCTAAACTTATGCGTTCTTCGGATTCTACTTCTGATTTAAAAAAATTTAATAAACTGTCCAGTCTACATTTTGGGTCTGGACCATGGTCAACATTTGCACTTTTTTGATAGGCTCTTAAAAAATCCTCAGGCAAGCAAGATTCAACTAAAGGATAAAGTAATGCAACACTTTTATCTGTAGTGACACCAAGGATTTCCAGAGCCCAAATTTGTTGTTCCAAATTATCATATAATGCCTATAAGTTATTACAGGAATTACTAGAATATGCATTTCTTAGGACCAATTTCAACAATTCTCTCACATAAACTTCCACTTGCAAGTCATTTCGACCAAAACGAGCCTTCAAACATTCTATGGCCTTGGGATAATTAGCAGATGTAGGTGGAAAACTTTCTATAACCTTCCTTGCACGCGAACCCTCAACAGTCGCTTGTAATAAATATTGAAATTTATCACTATCAGAAATCGTACTTTGTCAATTTTTTCGGTTAAAATTCCATAATCGGGGTGAGCGCCAAACTTGGCGAGAGATTTTTATTTGGCGTGATTTTAATTTGGTTGTGGTTTCCGGCTGTATGTTTTCTTGTGGCAAACTTAGAGCTTTATTTCGGTAACTGTAAGAGCGCAAATTTAGCGTATCCAGATTTTTTTTTTAATTTAATTTTGAAATACTGTGTTTGTTTTTAAAAGTTTTACTGTTTAATATTATTGTTATATATATGTTTAATATTATATTTATATAAATATTTGCAGAAGGTTAAGCTGTTGTTGGTGGGAGAATGTTGAATTTCATATGACATGAAGTTATTTATGAATATTTTCATTTAATTTTATTTAGTTATTTTTTTTTTTTTTTAATTTTGTTTCTTGCATGTGGCAATCGAAAGATGTGGAATATTTAAAGATTTGAACGAAAGTTGTTTAGTGTGTTGAATTCCACGACGATAGTAACTTGAATATTTTAGTTAGTTTATGATGCTGAATACGCATAATTTGCTATTCTGTTTACGTTTAAAACTGACTTCGCAGAGCTCTGATCTGATAAGTGCATACATTTATTTACTCAATAATTATTTACAAGAATTGCTCATTCTACTATTTTGTGATGAATTACATATATATAGGACTATGCTTTTACTTCCAAAGCTGTTGGACTTTGTTTTACTCATCTAGTATTTTATCATCTCATTTTGCTATTCTGTTTACGTAAAATAACGGCGTTTCACAACTGCAAACGTAAAAGTTGCTATTCTGTTTAGTGCTTTCATTTAGTGCGCCTAAAAAATTAGCCAAATTGTGAAGACCAAAATAGTTTGGCGCCAACTTACCCCGCTTATGGAATTTTAGCCATTTTTTCAAACTGACTCCAAAAAAATAACCATTCCTTAATTTCACCACCAAATTTTCGTAATTCAAGCTTTGGAAGTTTAAATGTACGCTTACGTACATTAACAGATTTATTCAAAATTAAATTTGAAGTACTTACATTTTGTAGATTCTGAAGAATATCTTTCACTTTAGTTTCGATTCTAACGGCCTTGTCACGATAATCTTCAATAACATCGAATTCTGCTTCAATTTCGTTTCCGGACAGTGTGCTAAGATAACGTACTTGCGTATCTTCCAAACGTTGAACTTTCGAAACAAAAATATTAAGCTCCGACTGTAGTTCAGAAGAATTGATCTCACTTTTCTTTAAAATGTCTTCTAAAACATTGAAGGATTTTGTAAAAGCAGTGAATCTTCCTTTCAAGATTAATAGCTTCTTTAGCTTCCATTTTTATACTTTAGAATTCCAAACTAACGTCTCTTATGTCCCACCGAGGGTACCTTTAAAATGTTCGCTTACGCGTCAAACTATTATGCTACCAGCGTATCACGGACTCTAAAGAGACTACTATATTCTAAAGCAGATGTCTCCAAACTACGGCCCGAGGGCCACATCCGGCCCGCGGACAGATTTTGTCCGGCCCGCGGAGAGCTAGCATACTTGAAAACTCCTTTTAGAGAACATATTTTTTATAGCAAATTTAGTTTACTGAAATATTCTAATTTTATGTTAAATAATTATTAATATGACATCTACATTGATATGGTCATGGGCTAACTACTCATAACATTGTTGTAGGCTTATTGTTATTGTTTTTGTGATAAGTTGGATAAAGAAACACAGAATTGTAATGAGTAAAGACATGTATAATATGCAGAAAATTTAACTTCAGTATATAATAACTAACAAATTATTGAAATGAATCCAACTAACATTTTATACATTTTAAATAAAAACATAACTTATAACAAGCATAATGACATATGAAATACTAATGAGATTTATGTAAATGAGATTTTCCACTGACAATAGTTTGTAGTTGTGGACTAATTTTACTTGTACCAATTATTAAAAGAGATTTAAGATGCTCATCAGTTAATTTAGATCTGTAAACATTTTTTGTGTACTTCATTTTGGAGAAGGTCTTCTCACACAAATAAGTAGTACCAAAAACAGAAAACAGCCCACGAGCAAATTTATGCAAATTATCAAATTGTGTCAGTGGAAGACTCTTATAAAATTCCAACAAAGATGAGTTTTGATATATGTTCTTAATTATATCACTGCACTGTAGATCAATCATTACCATTTGAAGTTCCGGGGCTAGGGTTTCAATGTCAGTATCAAAAGGATTCTGAAAAATCTTAATTTGATTCGCAATGGCATCAAAGTCCGAGAAACGAATATCAAAATTTATTTTCAAAGCACTCAAAGTTTCGATTGCAAAATCGATAGGAAACTCAGTCTCAGTGGTGTGGCTGAATATTTCACATGTTTTAAAATGTAAAAAACATTTACTTCGTAGTTGTGATTGAAACAGTATCAATTTCTTCCGGAATGATTTGATATTAGTGCATAAATCAGGAAGATGCTGGTTTTCTCCTTGCAATCTCAAATTCAGTTCGTTCACATGTTTTGTCAAATCAACATAGAATGCTAACTTCCACAGCCATGCATTGTTTTGTAATTCAGTAAGAGGGCGATGCTTTTCATTCAAAAAAATTTCGATCACTGCTCGAAGTTCAAAAAAGCGCTGAAGGACTTTCCCACAACTAAGCCAACGTACGGCAGTATGATAAGGTAAGTCATTTTCTCCAATCTCTTCAATAAATTGTCGGAATTGTCGGTGATTCAGCCCAAAAGATCTGATAAAATTAACAGTTCATATGACTGGTTTCAGAACTTCAGACATATCCAAACATTTTCCGCACAAAGACTGTTGATGAATGATACAATGTAAGACTAATGGTTTTGAACCACCGTCATTTTCTACAGCCTTTGACACAAGAGCGACCACTCCTTTATCTTTCCCACTCATGTTTTTGCCTTCATCAGTTGTAATACATTTCAAGTTTTTCCTTCGAAGGTTCTTTTGATTAATGGCCATTTCAACTCCTTTAAAAATATCTGTACCAGTAGTTGTGCCATGAATACTTCTTCATGCACTTCATAGCTTTTATCTACTCCTCGAATATAAATCAACACCTGAGCAGTATCTGACACATCCGTTGACTCATCCAAGGCCAAAGAAAAACACTCAACATGTCCATTTTTGTCGAACAGTTGAGAAGATATATTTTCAGCGATGTTTTCTACCCTTCGAGCCACAGTGTTTGTTGACATACTGACAGTTTTTAATAAATTTACCTTTTCAGGGCATATTTCTTCGGCTACTGCAATTATGCATTCTTTGATCATTTCTCCATCGGTGAATGGTTTTCCACGTTTTGCAATTTCAAGAGCCACACGAAAGCTGGCACGAGTTGCAGCCTCTTGTTCAGTTTTGAGTTTTATAAATGAAGATTGCTGCGATTTCAATCCGCGCTTCATAGCTTTGAATTTTTCTGTCCGCAAACTTCCTGTATATTTTGAGTAATTTTGAAAATGTTTTGTTTCATAATGACGTTTAATGTTATATTCTTTGAGAACGGCTATGCTTTCATTGCAAATCAAACATAGCGCCTTGTTACTGGACTCAATTATGAAATACTGAATGTCCCACTGATCTTTGAATTTTCTGCATTCACTATCAATTTTTCGCTTCTTTTCCATACTACTAAATCACACACAAAAGCAACAATTCAAATCAAAATACTGTTACAAAGATGTCTTAAACTTAAACACGAACAAACACGTTTTAAGGAGGTACGCACTATTTTATTTCACAACAGTGTCATAGGAACTGACTTCTGTACGTGCTATTAGCGCCATCTGTGCCATAGAAGGTACTACCTATTTCCGCTTGTGTCCACCATATGTCGTGTCACGTTATTCCTCATGGCTCGTACTCTACGACTAATCTAGAAATTACAGATAATGACAGGAAAATTAATAATATGCAGTGTTGCCGTTTTGCGGACTTTAGTCCGATTTGCAGCCTTTTTTTAAACGTTGCGTACTTTTTGACTTTTTTTTTCATCAGTGGACTATTTCACTTTCTACCACCGGCAACAATGATAATATGGTTTTGGCCCGCGGAACTTACTGGAGTAATCAATATGGCCCTAAGACTGGAAAGTTTGGAGACCCCTGTTCTAAAGCATTCATTTATTTAATAAAACATCACTCAGGTATATAACACACAATTAATCTTCAATAAGCCTAACTAACTACAGAAACATATTTTCATAATTCTATGAATTGCCCTGCTGCCACTCTCATGAAACCAAACTAACAACAATTATTAGCAGCCAAACAGTAAAAATAATAAGTATTGTAAAATTATAAGTATAATTTAAGTAAAAAATTAAAGGAAAGTAAGTACAAAGCACAAACCATATTGTTTTGAAATCCAACAGTTACTATTAGCATGCACAGGACCAGCAGGAGGATTAGAATTAATACATGCATTAACTGATAATTTAGAGTTTTCATATGAACCAATAACTTCATCACTACCAGCTGTAAAGTAGTTCACACTTAACCTCAAAAAACAAACTGGAGTAGATTCCCCTTACGCTGTTGCTCCGCTTCACTTTTCCCTTTCATTTGTTGCATATGGTCTGTGGTATATGGGCAGTTTTTTATTTTGCCTGAAGAATGAGTGGAAAAAGAAATTGTAATATGGCAAATCTGAAACTACAGATAACCACGTTTGCTGAAAATTCTGAAAACGGTGGGGTTGAACAACATTCATCTGTTTTTTTTTGCCCCTTCTCCTAACTGATCAAAAACTAGTTCAAGGGTAAAGGGAAAAAAAGTTATGAATTAGCTGAGATGCCCAAATCCAAAAATGGCAGGACACATGATTTTCCATTAGTTGGATGAAAATTTCACTAACATCATATTTTTCATTATGACAACAATGCAACAAACCAGAAATGCAAGCTCTTTCGAAATTAAAGCAACGCATTTTAACAAAACGAATAGTTCATTTAAAAAAAAGGTTTTTTGTTAAACTTAAGAATATAAACTAAAGAAATAAAAAAGTGCTATATCTGGAGATCTATCACTTGTGTCCAGGTAATGGAAAAGTATCTTCTATTTTTTGTGAGATCTGCAGATTCTTATATAAGCCAACTGCTGTAATTTAATGTTAGAAAAAGTTCCAAAAATTCTCGGCTTATGCATCGAAATATTGGGTATTTTAGACTATACATATGATGCTGCAGATGTGAATCAACTTACTTTTATCAGCAAGTGCGCTATTTATCAGCAATTGCGGAAGTTAAAAGAAAAGATTTTTTATTTTCGTCCCTATAGCAAGACCTGATATGCAGTAAACACGATAGATAGGCTCCTAGAAAATGCTGTGTTGTGTGAAACCGTGTTGTATGAGACCCAGAGCCAGTATAAAAAGGGGGGGTTACGTTCCGAAAACTTATTAAAAATAAATATATTTTCAATTCTACATAAACAACTTAATTTTTATTAAACATATATATATGTGTGTACAACACAAAACAAAAATTTTAGCTTCCATTTTTATACTTTAAATTTTAATTTAACGCAATTTTAGTTTAATAAATTTTTTCGTTGTCACTTCTCAGTATAATCAACCGAGAACGTTTTTTTCGGTGGAATGAGGTCGCTTTCACTTTCAGAATTTTTTTTTTTTTTCCATTTAAAAGTTCTGGCATTTTCTTCCCTCTTTAAAAAAATCTGTAATTTTACTTTGCTTGGTAGTTCTTACCGGGTCAAAGTAAATTTCTTGATATGGAGCTAGACAGTTTTGAAGCTCCTTTTGAATTTTCGGCTCATTTCAGCAGAAGGGTCTGCACTCAAGAAAAATGATTCGAGATTTTCAGCTAAGCTTAGGCCTTCTTTTAATTATTTTGAATATTAAATTATTAGCTGCACAATTTTCAGTAGAGCTAGTGTCCTCAGAATTGATTTGATTTACGGCTTTGAATGCCATTTTCATCAAATCTGCTTCGTCAATTTTTTCTTCCTTTAATAAATCTTTAACGTTCTCAATAGCAATGTCGACAAAACCCTTCGCCTCCGATTGATTCATCAGAAAAAAGATTGCAAAAAAGGAATCCCCAATCTGTGTAAATTGTCACAAAATCAATGTAAAATTTAATGCAGGGTTTAACGCCCATCACGACAGAAAATGTGCACGCTACTTAAGAGAGTTACAGAAATACAAACAAAGAATAAATTATGAGTAAAATCCAAGTTCTCCAGATAAACCTACAGCACTCTCGAGGTGCAACTACATACTTAAGAGAACATTTAGAACAAAATAAAGATATAAATACAGTACGCACGCAGGAACCCTACGTAAGAAGCAATCATCTACAAGGATTCCCCACAAGATTCAGAAAATTCTACGCAACACAAAACGCAAAAACAGCAATCATACTTACGGACCAGGCACACCCTGCCTTGGAGCTCATTAGCACAGATAACATCGCAGCAGTGCGAATCGAAGGAAACCACTCTTTCCTGATTGTTTCTATTTACTGCCCTCCATCACAGGAAACTGAGCCTATATTCGCCTCGCTAGAGAATTTAATCATAACAAATGATTCTATCTCAGTTATAATCAGCGGGGACTTTAACGGAAAACATCCAATTTGGAGTCCCACTCAGCCAGACCCAAGAGGTCTCAAGATCTGTGAGCTACTAGCAGCCACGAGTTTAGTCGTCATTAATAACCCTGATAGCTCTCCTACATTTTCTGGTTCCAGGGGTACCTCGTGGATTGATCTCACTTTATTACGCAGAGAAAATCCAATCGGAATTTCAAATTAGAAAGTCCAAGAGGAAGTAAACCTTAGTGACCATAACTACGTTCAATATGTCATCGATAATGTAGACTTACAGGAAAAAAGAAACCAACAAGATGAAACTAAGTCATATAGACTGGATGATATTCAGGTAAAAACTTGCAGAACAATACTCTGCAGTTTCACTACCACATACCATCACGGAAATAAACAAGCACATAGAGATCACCACGATACGCATCCATGAAAATTATGTGCTCACTAAAAAAGTCGGTAATTCGAATAAGAACAACAAACACTATAGAAGCCACCCATGGTGGAATCAGGAGCTCACGATTATAAGAAAAAACGTACGAGCCTTACGGCGGCGGTACCATCGCACCTCAGGAGACATGCGCACCAAAAACAGAGTCATCTACAAAAAGGAGCAAGCTATTTTTAGACGAAAGATCTTAGAGGCCAAAAGAGCTTCGTGGGACACATTCTGGGAAAATCTTCAGATCTCTTCCCTGTTCGGGTCCTACTATGATATCATTAAGGGCAAATGATTAGGACCCCTACAACTAAGCTCAATACTCAAACCAGATGGGACAATCACAACTTCAGTTGAAGGCACTATTAGAGAAATTGTCAAATATCACTCTCCCAACGATACTCAAAACGAAGACACCCCACATCACAGGGAGATAAGGAGATCATCAAGCAGCCTTCCAAACACCGCAAATGATCCCCCTTCACTACCACAGAAATTCGAAAGATCATAAAAACTACCAAAAGGTGCAAAGCACCAGGCTTGGACAAACTCAATATAGACTTCGTCGAAGAGTTGAGAATCGCAAACGAAGACCAACTAGCATATATCTTTAATGCATGCCTTCAAAAAGGCTACTTTCCAGATGCCTGGAGGAATGCTGAGCTTGTTCTTTTCAAAAAAGAGGGCAAAGACAATAAGTATCCGAACGCATACTAGACCTATCTGTCTTCTCTCCGCCTGGGGAAAAGTCCAAGACAAACTAATATCCAAACGTCTCACTTTCTACCTGGAGAAAAACCACCTCATGAACAAAGCGCAATACGGTTTCACGAAGGGAAAGAGCACCATCGACGTTCTTCACAATCTACAAGAGCAAATACACCATAACAAGCAGCGAGGTCCCCACACATGTGTTATCTCCTTAGACGTGGCCTCGGCCTTCAACCAACTCTGGTGGCCAGCCCTCAGGGATCAACTAAAACATCTTCAATGTCCTAAGAATCTGTTTCGGATCATAGGCAGTTATCTTCACAATCGTAAAGTCACTTACCAGCGAGACGGGGTCAGTATCACTCACGATTACTACAGAGGCTCTCCCCAAGGGTCCAATATTGGCCCAATATTGTGGAATCTCTTTGCGAATACTGCAGTAGATCTATATTTCGAAGGAAATGCATAAATCCAGGCCTACGCAGACGATTTTATCCTAATCATTCAAGGAGGTAATCGCACTGAAATAGAAAACAAAGCGAAAAAGGCATTAGACCTTATCACTGACTGGAGCCTCAAACTCAAGCTTAAATTCAGCATCGATAAGACAAAAATGATCACCTTTCCAAAGGGTAATAAACTTTTAAATAGCCCACCCCGTATTAAATGGCAGGGCCGTGCACTAAAAAATTAAGTTACTTTAAAATACCTAGGATTCTTACTTGATAGAAAACTCACCTGGGTACCGCACTTATCGATGATACGAAATAAAACCTGCAATCTTATTAATAGCTTCAATCGCATTGTCACAGATAAATGGAATCTAAAAGGGAAACTTTTGAAAGAAATATATCTGCGGTGCATTGAAAGGATGATCCTTTACGACTTCCCCATCTGGATGACTGGCACGGTTAGGGTTCGTCAGAAGCTACTCCAAATTCAACGCATCACCCTTCTCAAGATCACTGTTTCACTACCACATCCACAGCAGCTCTTCAAATCCTTGCAAGGTTTCTCCCCTTAGATCTCAAAGCAGAAATTGAGTGTGATACTTATAGGTTAGTTCATTTTAAGGACCCCTTCCAGCTCGATGACTCCTCATTCATAGACCAACGCTCCTTAGAACCACATTCCCACTATGCTCCCGTCCACCCATCTCTCACGAAAGATATAAAATGGCTTAAACATCTACCAAAAGGACAGGACTTAGAAGAAATCCTTTCTGATGGCTCTAAAGTTTCAGAGCAAGTAGCCTATGTCGCTTTCTACAACAATACAGTAATTCACTCAGCACGGTTCAGACTTAGTGACCACGCCTCAGTTTTCCAAGCTGAGTCCTTCGCTTTAAAGAAGGCAGCTGTCTGGGCAGGCAACACCATTTTTCCATCCATCAGCTTCTACATGGACAGCATGAGCGTCCTACAGGCACTGAACAAGAACGGCACACAGGCCTTCCACATCTCTTCATTAAAAGAAGTGCTTATTATCCTGTCTTCTTCCCGGCAAGTGTCTCTGTGATATCATCCCTTTCTTCATCCACCACTTCATAGAGAAATAACTCCACCCTTTTGTATTTTTAACATTTATTACACAAACACAAACTAATACTAAACTACAATACTAATAACTGAAATATATATAAAGTAATACAAGTTAATTTCGGTTTCATTAATGGCTCCCGCGAGCCTTCTCTATGACCTCTCTGTCGGTCTCCCTCCTGGAAACTAAAACTTTTGACGCCTTCAGATTAAGAGCCAGCGCCCTCTATACAACTTGTTGGTTGGCGTCACCCATACATCACACCCCCATCCAAGATTGAAATAGAGTGAAAGCCTATTGAAATATGACAAATTATGGCGACGTCAAACTTACTTACCTACTAAGGTCTAGAAACCAATCAATACTGATGTTGAAAGATACATAACACAATACTTATACAGGTTACTTCCACACCTACTACAAGACTTCTTCTAAAACTGTAATATATAAATGATTAAAAATTAGTAATCAAACAATTCTAATGCAATAGAATACTTAAAGTTTCTGATTACTTAAAAGTCTCTAGGAGAGTAGTTGAAAAAGAAACACACACATAAAAATATAATAATCTTAAGAGTTCATAAATGTCTATAAAAAGTCCTTTCTTTCACATTAGTCATCCAATAGTCTCTAGTCTAGACAACGCATCAGCATTGCTTAACTTAGCACCTGGGCAATGTGAAATTGTAGTAGCATACTTTTGTAATGCTAAAGCCCATCTCTGTAACTTAGAAAATTGTGGTGCGTTCTTTGTGATGAAAATTAACGGATTATGCTCAGTTATTAGTTCCACAGGTGATCCAAAATTCCAAGTTTCAAACTTTTTCAAGCTCCAAATAACAGCATAAGCTTACCTCTCGATAGTTGGCCATGCTTGTTGTGTTTTGGTTAGTTTCTGGCTAGCGTAACTAATCGGGTACAACTTTCCGTTTTTCTGTTGAGATATGCATGCTCCCAGCACCTGTTGAAGATGCATCACATTGAATTATAAAAGGTAACCCTGGAACAGGGGTATAAAGACTATGTGCTTCATTAGGTATTTCTTTAATTTATCGAATGCTTCGTCGTGTTTTTCTGTCCAGCACAGATCTTCAGGACTTCTTCTTTTGGTGAGCTCGGTTAATGGATAAGTTATTTCGGCGTAATGTGGAATGTAATCTCTGTAATAATTACATAGGCCTAGACTGCTTTTTTATTGTTTCTTTGTTTCAGGTCTAGCTAATTTCTGGATAGCCTCCACTTTCTCTGGATCAGTGCGATGACTGCCGGAACCGATGATATGTCCTAGATACTTAATATGAGTTTTAGCGAAGAAACACTTCTAGAGATTTACGGAAAACTGTAGTTCTAACAGTTTTGAAAAAATGATGTCAAGATGTACTAAATGTTAAATGTTCATTCCAACTATTGTAGTTCTAACAGTTTTGAAAAAATGGTGTCAAGATGTACTAAATGTTCATTCCAACTATTTGAATAAAATGCTATGTCATCGACGTAGACTCGAGCAAAATCTTTGTATTTAGAAAGGGCCTGGTTCATCACTCTCTGAAATGTTGCAGCGGCGTTGCGTAGCCCGAAAGGCATGACTTTAAATTGATACTGAGCTCGATGTGTCTTGAAACATGCTAATTCTTGACTTTCTCTTTCTAATGGTATGGCCCAATAGCCTTTGAGTAAATCAATGCTGTATATCACTTTGGCTTTTCCAATGTGGAATAAGAGCTCTTTAGGATTTTCCATAGGGAAGTCATCTGGTTTCGTTAGTGCATTAAGGGATCTAAAGTCAACGCAAAGGCGAAGATTACCGTCTTTCTTCATAACGCACACAATACGGTACGAAATTTCAGCGTTGGTTTCTTCAATCAATCCCAATGACAACAATTCTTCGATTAGTTTATCTACTTGCGGCTTCAATGCTTCTGGAATTCGATAGACGTATGGCTTCTTTCTTTCAGTGTCATTTAATCTTATTTTATGTTCTCCTACTTTGGCAATTTGTAACTTATTTATAAATAATTTTTCATATTTTCTTAACAAGTTCATCATGTCATTCCTTTTATCATCATCTAAATGGTTTAAGTCTACTTCGTTAAGATGAAAATGATCGGACTTGTCACTCACACTGGGTGTGGGATGGACTTCTCCTAGTTTTTCTTCGTTCTCAAATATTACACCTACTGCCTGTACCTTTGGATTAAATTTTCAAATTTTATTTACGTGTACTCTTCTTAATGTACCATCTGTCAGTTTGTAAGAATCTGGATTACAACGAGATACTATTTCTGCAGGTCTTATCCATCTGGCATATAATTTATTACTGGAATCTGGAATCAGCAGGTACACTTGATCTCCAGGATTGAATTCTTTATATATAGCCTTTCGATTAACATATCTTGCATATGCACCTTGTTTCAATTCTGCAATTATAGATGCTTGCTCTGCTGCTATTTCTAAATTCATTTTTAGCTCCCGTAGATAATCAACAACACTTTTACCCAATTTTATTGGTAATGGAATTTCTCCTGACCATGACGATTTCAATACTGACAACAGACCTCTGGCCTCTCTTCCATACATTAATTTAAATGGGGATACTCCCGTAGTACAATTTGGAATTTCGCGGTAAGCGAATTACAAGTATGGTATGTGTTTGTCCCAATTTTTAGAGTCGTTTCTAATGATATGATAAAGCATACGTTTTAGAACTTTGTTATACCGTTCAACTAATCCCGAACTTTGTGGATGTCCTGGTGTTGCAAATCTAGGACTTGCTCCTAATCTGGTATGAAATTCCTGTGTTAATTCTGAACAAAATTAGTACCTTGATCGCTAGCTATTACACGAGGTATGCCCGTTCTCATAAAGATTTCTAATAATGCGTCGCATGTTGATTTTGCTGTAATTGTTCTCAAAGGGACAGCTTCTGGCCACCTAGAATGTTGGTCGACTAAACATAGTACATATTTGTTTTTACGTGCTGATGGAGGTCCAGTTGGACCGATTATATTTACATTCACTGTGTCAAATGGAAATTCAGGTCGCTGAACTGGAACTATGTGTATACGATCGCTGGTTCTTTCTCTACTTTGTAATTGACATTCCTTACAAGTTTTATAATATTCTTCAATATCTCGTGACATGTTCGGCCAATAAAATGAATAACGAATCCTTTCTTTTGTTTTCCTCATCCCTAAATGATTTGAAAAAATAAGATTCGTCAGCTAATTTTAAAATTTGTTCCCTTCTAACTTTAGGTAATACCAATTCACTAACTTGTTCTCCGGAAATTCTTTCTGTATGATAAATCAAATCATTCTGTTTTGAGGTCGCTGGTTAGACTCTATACTAAAGACAACGTTACAACAACAACAACAATTTTATTTAGTGGAGTTAAATATGTACTATGTCATAACTAAAAATCTAAATCGAAAATGATAAATTCCCGACCATACGGGATCAAAACACGTATGCTACCATAGGAGTTCGAATCTTAACTAACTAAAATTGCGCAGAAACAATGCGCTGTACATAACTTTGAAGTTGCGCAGAAACAATGCGCTGTACGAAACTTATATTGTTGCGTAGGAGGCAACATACCGCCCCACGTTGCAATATCTATGATGTGCAAACTAAATCTAAGTATACAATTCAATATCAAATGCTAACAATTCAGCTATTCATTTTTTAAGCAATAACAAAACACTTAAAGTTAGTAAATCATTTACAGAATGAAATAAACAATTCAGAAAATTCCATAAAATTTGAACATTTGCAAATTTTTTCAATAATTATATATATCAACATTTCAAACAGTAAAAAATATTGACACTTTTAATCAAAATTACCAAACTATAAGTATAATAAAGAACAATGTATATTTTATTAACAATAGAACTTAATCCTTGAAGTTATCCTCAATAGCCAATAAACAGATTTTTGATATTGGCCTTTTAATTGGACCAAACTTTGTGTTAATGACTACTACTCGTATCTTACCATCTTTACCTGGAATTGTCTGATAAATTTTTCCTAGTAACCATTTAAATGGAGGTAACTGATCATCTTTAATAATAACCATTGTATTTTTCTTTATATTGTCCTTTGAAAAATACCATTTCTTTCGTTGTTGCAAGTGATTAAGATAATCAGTTATCCATCGTTTCCATATAATCTGTATCATTTTAGTTAATTTTTGCCATCTTGACAATCTACTTTCTGACAAGTTTAAAATTTGAGGTTCTACAATTGAGTTTATGGGTCTACCTATTAAAAAGTGACCTGGCGTCAAGGGTTCGTAATCTGAAGGTTCAGATGATAAAGGAGAAAGAGGTCTCGAATTTAGTATTCCTTCAATTTGATCAATTACGGTTAAAAATTCTTCATATGTTAGTTTTGCATCAGAAATAGTTCTTTTAAGATGAAATTTAAAAGATTTGATTCCCGCCTTCCAAATTCCACCAAAATGGGGGGCACGAGGAGGAATAAATTTCCAAGAGATATTTTCAGATGCCAAATACTTACCCAAAACTTCATCAGGGACAGTAACTAAAGAAGCAAGTTTCTTTAACTCTTTGTGAGCTCCTACAAAATTAGTTGCATTGTCACTAAACAGACATGAGCTTTTACCTCTACGCGAGAAAAATCGTTTTAAACATGCAATAAAGTCTTCAGATGTTAAGTCAAATACTATTTCTAAATGAATCGCTTTTGTAACTAAGCAAACAAATATTGCTATATAAACTTTATGTAAACTACCTCTCCTTTGATTTCTATATTTGATTAGAAAAGGGCCTGCAAAATCTATCCCTGTGTTATGAAAGGTTAGATTTGGATTTACACGTTCGGGAGGTAAATCGGCCATTAATTGGTCTGAAATGATTGGTTTATGACGAAAACAAGTTAAGCAGTCGTGAACTGTTTTTCTAGCTAAGTCCTTGCCACCAATGGGCCCTAACAAAATGTAACAATGCTTGAGGACCAGCATGAAAATTTTTCAAATGATAATGAATAAATATTAGCTTGGTAAGCTTATAATTTTTTGGCAATAAAATTTGATGTTTAGAATCATAATTAATTGTGGCATGAGTTAAGCAACCGCCCACACGTAATATATCTTTTCCATCTAAAAATGAATTTAAAGTTTTTACTTGACTTTTGATTACTCTCTGATCTTGAAGCGATTTAATCTCCTCTGCAAATTCTATTACCTGAACCATTTTTATCAAGTGCATTTGCGCATCTTGATATTCCGTGCTACTAATGGGGCCTATTTTCTTCACTGGACCTTTCAGATTGGACTGAAACCTGAAAATAAGACTTAAAATTCTAATTAGTTTAACATAATTATTTGTTAATTCAAAAAAAAGGGTATTCCAAAACAAGTTTAAATTGCAGTTCAAATTAACGTCTAAAGATTTTTTAAGTTCATTCTGATAAGCAGGAGAATCTATGAGAGTCTTGTCAAGTTCAAATAAAGAAGAATCACTAAGTTCGTTCTGTTCAGGACCATTCCACCACAAGGAAGATGTCACAAGTTCATGAGGATAAGCACCACGAGAAATCAGATCTGCCGGATTATTTGCTGATGATACGTGCTTCCAATGTCACGGCTCTACTAGTCTTTGGATTTTGGAGAGTCTTTTTGCAACAAAGGTCTTCAAAAGATGAGGAGAAGTCTTCAACCATGACAGTGCTATCGTTGAATCAGTGCACAGAATGGTGTCATCTAAATGCATCTTCAATGAGTTGCTAACTTTCGAAATCAGATGAGCCAATAACAAGCATGCACAAAGTTCCAATCTTGAAATAGATAAAGTTTTCAATGGAGCCACACGAGATTTGCTGGCTAGTAGATGAGATGACGAGCCGTGATTTCATCGACAAAAACCAAGTAGACAACTGTACCATAAGCGGCTTCCGAAGCATCTGCATATCCAATGAGTGAAATCTTGCTTGGATGATTGGAGAGAATGCAACGATTAATTTTTATGTTCTCAACAGCCTTTAAATTTGAAACTATCTATTGCCATTCGTGAGCAATAGTTGCAAAAAGTGGTTCATCCCAACTCAGTTTTTGAACCCATAATTTTTGTAAAAATATCTTGGCTTTGGTGATTACCGGACCAATCAGTCCTAAAGGATCATAAAGTCTGGCAATTGTCGATAAAATGTCTCTTTTGGTATATGATGATTTCTCCTTGATTGAGACTTTAAAGCTGAATTCATCCTTCTGAGAATTCCATGTAATGCCTAAAGCTTTAACCAAATTATCACTTTTGGAGGAGAATGAAAGCTCAGAGCTTGTAAGAGGGCTATCCAACAGTTCAGGAGAATTAGAGTTCCATTTGTGCAAAGTCATTCTTCAACTATGAAAAAGCTGTATAAGCTGATTTTTCAATTCCCTTGCTGAGTCTAAGTTTGATGAACCAGAGATGACATCATCAACATAACAGTCTGACAGGACAGCTTTGGCAGCTTCAGGATATTTATGCATTTCGTCATATTCAACTTGCTTTATGCATCTAATGGTTAAAAATGGAGCACTTTTAGTACCATAAGTCACCTTTTTGAGTCTATATGTCACAGGTGAGTCACTAAGGTTTCTCTTCCATAAGATTCGAAGTAAATCTCTTTGGGATTCATCAACCAAAATTTGCCGGTACATTTTTTGTATATCCGCAATAACTGCAACTTGATGTTTTCTAAATCTTATAAGAATATCAAAAGTATCTTCTTGAACTGCTCCCGCTAAAAGTAAATTATTCAAACTTAAGCCATTTGAGCTTGGGGCACTAGCATTAAACACAACTCTTAATTTTGTACTTGACTTCTCTGGTCTATATACTCCATGATGGGGGAGGTAATATTCAAGTTCCGGTTTTGA
Organism: Stegodyphus dumicola; assembly: GCF_044657685.1. Lineage (NCBI taxonomy): Eukaryota > Metazoa > Arthropoda > Arachnida > Araneae > Eresidae > Stegodyphus > Stegodyphus dumicola. Next base: position 78,599,144 of record NC_140768.1, on the reverse strand, counting down.
ATTATCATCGACCCTTTCCATATGGTTCAAATTTTCATATTCTGTTATGAAATCTTGATATAAATGTTGCAGTGTAGCGTTTTTGCTAAGACGTTTAACTAATTGATTGAGTCTAATGTTGGCTAAGTGTTTTAAATCTCATAATTGTTCGTCTTTCATAGGCATTTTTACGATAAATCTACCATCTACATTTCGTCTGTAAGTGTCTTTGAAATGTTGTTCACAGAATTCTTCTTCTTGGCTAAGCATTGGCTTTTCTTCACCAATATTTTCCACTAACCAAAATTTTTCTACAAATCTATCAATATTATCAACATTACCGACAAGTTCACAATAATTCTGACAGTTTTCAAAGAACCAGTAGCTATATAACCAAACACAGAATTTCTAAAAACGAGTGATTTCGTAGAAGATTTAACTTGGCCATTAATAAAAATGTCATAAAATATTTCTGCTCCTAAAAGCAGATCTATACTAGATGGAGTTGCAAATTCTGGATCAGCCAAACTTGATGTATCAGGAATATCTATATTTTCAATATTTAATTTTGTAGAAGGTACTAAATCTGTGATTTTATTTACAACTAAAAAATTTAATGAAGCAGAGAACGAATTATTTCCATTAAAAATAGATGCAAAAGTACGAGATTTAATGTTTGAAATTTGCCCATTTAAACTAGAAACGGGAGTATTTATTCTTTCCTTTTTTAAATTTGCACGCTCACAGAATTCATTTGTAACAAAATTTGACATCGAGCCTGAGTCAAGAATTGTTCTTGCTTTAACGAATTGGCCATAAATATTTTTAACCCAAACAATCGCAGTTAAAAGGAGAACAATTTTATTTTTCGAAAAAAGACACGCCGATAAGGCCTTTTTCTGTTGATTTATTGCTATTTAAAACAGCCTCATTTTTGCAGTTGTCTGGGGAGGTCGTAGTTTCACTTTGCTTTCCCCAACTTGTTGCAGACGACATGGATCCGTCATTCCGATGAAGAAGTGAATTATGTTTTAATTGGCAAACCGAGCAAAAGTGTCTAGACTGACAGGAATCCACTTTATGATTTGAATGTAAACAATTAATGCACAAAAAAAGCTTTTTAACCATTTCGTATCGTTCCATTGGATTTAATGCTAGAAATGTTTCACACTTAAAAATTGCGTGATTATCTTTGCAAACCGGACACATAAATTTATTATTATTCGTTTTTGTCACTAACGATCGAACCTTATTTGGAGGAATGTTTTGTTTTGTTTTTGCAAATACAGTTTTGTTTTGCATATTTTCTAACATCTGGCATCGCTTTTGAAGAGATGTCATGAAAGAATCCCATTCACATAAATCATTACTATTTAATGACATTTTAAATTGCTTACGTTATTCTTTATCTATTTTATTGAGAATAATATTAATCAGCAAAGCTTCGCTTAATTTATCCATATTTAATTCCATAACTTTTAATGCTCTTAAATGTTTCTGAACTTTATCAATTAACGAGCGTAAATCTTTAGGATTTTCATGAACTATTTTTTCAATAGACAGTAATTCATTGATATGAGAATTTACAACCAGTCTCTTATTATCATATCTTTATTCAAGTGCCTTAAATAAGGAAGAAAATGTATCATCTATTGTTTGTATCTGCTTTGCATCACCAATTAAACAAGATTGTAAATAAAACAATTTCTGAGAATCTGTTAATTGTCTATTAGATGAAATTAAAGCTACAAATTGGTTTTTAAATAAATTCCAGTCTTCAAAATTGCCAGAAAATTTAGGTAATGTTATTTCAGGCAATTTATAATTCAATGAATTACTTCTTGTTTCTGGTAAACTATTATTTGCATACTCATCATTTGCATTCTTACTACATAATGAAGTATAAAGACATTTCAGGCTTACCTGAACATCGGTAATATCCATCTCGATTTCTTCAAAAGTAGCTTCGATGTCTGATATTTCTTCATCTTTGCACACTTTGTAATAATCCAAGCGAAGTTCATCAATTTGTTTATTTAACTTGTGAACTTTTTCTTGCAATACTTCTATTTGTTCGAAACCAAAATCATCACTTTTTCCACTGACAGACGACTTTAATTTCGTTATTTGTGATCTAATACCACCACGTTTTCTGTTCAACGTAGTTATGTTTCCATTAGCCATTTTTTATTCTAATTAGCTCGGGCTAGACGTTGACCAATGTTTTGAGGTCGCTGGTTAGACTCTATACTAAAGACAACGTTACAACAACAACAACAATTTTATTTAGTGGACTGTATCATGTAAAAATCTAAACCGAAAATGATAAATTCCCGACCATACGGGATCAAAACACGTATTGTACCATAGGAGTTCGAATCTTAACTAACTAAAATTGCGCAGAAACAATGCGCTGTACATAACTTATATTGCCGCGTTCACATTCATTAAAAAATATTTATATTTATTTCTTTGCGCGTCTTTATAGATATTGCGTAATGCCTTTGCTGTTGTTTAAAAACACTAGCATCCGAACGTTGATTCACGTTTAATTTATCCTCACTTCCGTTTTCGCCCTGAATGCAACTTATGGCTAAATTTTGCTCTCCTCCTGTCATAAATAAATCAGTGCGTTTTCCCCCCTCGAATTGTTTTGACTGATGACTCCTCACTTCCGGTATCTGCGATGGAGACACTGTGTCGCAATCACAATTCGCGCTAAGCAGATGTGATTCAGAGGTCAATAAATCATAAACATTTGGAGTAATTACGCAGGGAATATGAAGTTTTTCTGTTAAAGCTACTAATATTACGACAGATTGCAATAAATTAGGATTATCAGCATTTTTGATGGATATAGGAATTCTAGTCACTTTAGCTAATATGGTTTCTCCGAATGCAGAAATTAGGTCAATATTACAGTTCTCAATAGAGAAATTTGATATGTGTTTCGGATTTATAACAGAAATCTCGGCACCCGAATCAATTATGGCTTGGATTTCGTTACCTGCAACGCACATATTTGCCTTTTGCAATGGTTACATAAAAATTTCCTTTGACAAGCATGAAGATCCGATTTTTGCTATCACTTTATCACTAATATTTTTCTCTGGCGTTTCTTTTTTTTTAAAGGAGGGTTTTGTGTTACCGATTTGTTTCTTTGTGGATTTAGCGAGATGCGTTAATTTTCCACATATGTAACAGTCTTTGGGTGGATATTTATTTTTATTTATGTTGCTTCTCATATGAGGCGGAATATATTTCGATTCTCTTGAAGAGTGGGACGATTTAGCTATGTTTTCGTTAGTGTTCAAAGTGGTTTCGTTTAATGATTTGCCTTTGTTTACAAAATATAAGTCAACTTCCTAGAAATATTTTATGACATTTTTATTAATGGCCAAGTTAAATCTTCTACGAAATCACTCGTTTTTAGAAATTCTGTGTTTGGTTATATAGCTACTGGTTCTTTGAAAACTGTCAGAATTATTGTGAACTTGTCGGTAATGTTGATAATATTGATAGATTTGTAGAAAAATTTTGGTTAGTGGAAAATATTGGTGAAGAAAAGCCAATGCTTAGCCAAGAAGAAGAATTCTGTGAAACGAAATGAAGATGGTAGATTTATCGTAAAAATGCCTATGAAAGACGAACAATTATGAGATTTAAAACACTTAGCCAACATTAGACTCAATAAATTAGTTAAACGTCTTAGCAAAAACGCTACACTGCAACATTTATATCAAGATTTCATAACAGAATATGAAAATTTGAACCATATGGAAAGGGTCGATGATAATTCAAAACCGGAACTTGAATATTACTTCCCCCATCATGGAGTATATAGACCAGAGAAGTCAAGTACAAAATTAAGAGTTGTGTTTAATGCTAGTGCCCCAAGCTCAAATGGCTTAAGTTTGAATAATTTACTTTTAGCGGGAGCAGTTCAAGAAGATACTTTTGATATTCTTATAAGATTTAGAAAACATCAAGTTGCAGTTATTGCGGATATACAAAAAATGTACCGGCAAATTTTGGTTGATGAATCCCAAAGAGACTTACTTCGAATCTTATGGAAGAGAAACCTTAGTGACTCACCTGTGACATATAGACTCAAAACGGTGACTTATGGTACTAAAAGTTTTAGCTAAACTAAATCCTTAGGTTTTAACCAATTTTCTCCTGTTTTAATATTAATGTAAGTTGCCGTTTCTTTATCTAACATTTGGAAAAGTTTGTCGGAAATCATTAGTTGATAAAGTGTATCAAAGTCATTAACTTCACGTAATTGACAATAATATTGGAAAATTGCAGACAGTCTAGAAGCGAACTGAACATATGACTCTTTAGGATCGCGTTGGTCTCTTCGGAATTTCATTAAACATTCTTAAACAGTTGGTTGATATTCTTTTAATACTAGTTTTTTAATGGTTTCATAACATTTTAGTTCTTCATCATTAGTGTAAAATAATATATTAGTTGCCTTATCCCCTAAAATGTTAATCAAAATTTCGGATTTAAACTCCTGTGGTAAATTTTTAGTTATGTATGCTAGGGTTCGCAGCGGTCCTTACAAGTGCTTATAAGTCTTTATATTTGAAAACAAAATATAAAGGCCCTTATAGGTGCTTACTTTTTCTTTAAAGTCCTTATTTTTTGTTTTTAGTGCTTATTTTTTGCTTTTAGTGCCTTTTTTTTTAATGAACGCTCTATTTTTCACCGTATCAAAGCCGAAACTAAATAAACAACTTTTCTTCCTAATATGGAATGTCACATGGTGAGTCATACTCCCGGAAAATAGCTTTTCCCCCTTTCTCTGCATTAACATAACCTTTGGTGTGCACGAAGAGTACAGGCAGGTGCCCGTCGTTCTATTGGTCAAAGAATTGCGAAAGCAGTAGAAAATTCCGCTACATTCGGCATTCTTTTTCCTCCCACTCAAATACTACACACGTTTGAATTTCTATCAAGATCTTAAAAATTTGCATTGGTCAGTTCATATTCGTGTTTATTATGATCGTTATGCTTATATTATGAGCATATGTATGAATGTTTATAATAACATAGTTGCAGTAACTGCTGAAGTATAGTAAACTTCAAAAAATGGTTGTGTTTTGACACAGATTAGCTTTCTAAGGAATCATATTCGGAATGGCTTAAATAAAGGGAAAGTAATCGAATAGTCAAAATAATTTCATTTTTTTGGCCAATATATTATACAGTACGAAGGTTGGGAGGTCTTCCCTTTCTCCACAAAATCTTGAATATTGAAGCTGTTACAGTTCGCTGCAAAAACTTATTTAAATATGAATATGAGTGGAAAAATAAATTGTATTTATTATTATGTTCCAAACGAATACAATAAATATGCCTTATTATTATTTATTTTCTCTATTTTGAACTGAAATTTCATCATTAAATCTTGTAATATAGTTTAGTTCTTCAAAGTTTTTTTTTTTTCTCTCATTGTAAACTAGTTCTGTAAATTGAACTATTATTTAAAATTTAAAAAGAAAAAAAAGTAATTATTTTCCATGGTTCAGGTAATGCTTATTCTCTGTCTTAATAAGTACTTCATTTCTCATATTTTAAATTACAATTCTAATTTTTAAGGTTATGCAGTTGTGTATGATGTAATTAGACAGGTGCTTATTTTTTTTCTTAAAATGTGCTTGAAAAGTGCTTATAGGTGCTTATTTTTTTAACTAAAATGTGGCTATGAACCCTGTATGCTCTCTCTAATGTTTGAAAAAACAAAACTGAAGTTTCCCGATCTTTCCGGAACAGGAATTGTTAATGTTTTAACACTCTTTATCAAAGTTTCTAAATAATTTCCCGAACCTGTAATCATGCCTTTATCTGCGCGAAATCCATCTTTAGCTGTATTCTGACTTCTAACTTTTTTCAATTCTAATTCCTTTTCTAGCTGCGCTAATTTTAATTTCTCAAGGTGAACCTTTTGAGCTTCTTAGGCTAACTGTGTATCCCTAGCTTTTGTTTCATTTTCTTCTCTAATTTTTCTTTCCTCAACTATTGAGTTTAATAATCCAATTACAATTTCTGGATCATCTTTAAATATTTTATTGTCCTCAATTTTACTTTTTAATTTAACCACTGTTAAACGAACAGTTTGTGTATCTTCAATTTCACCAAGAAGGTTTACTAAATCTTCTTTCGTAGTATTCTTATACATTTTAATTTATATATATATCTTACATATATATATATATATATCTTCAATACATCTATACTGTGACTAAATAAAATCAAAAGCTTCCTACCTGCTTCTCTTGAAGTTTCTCTACCATCATCTAAAGCTCTGGTTATCTTAAAGCTCTGATTCTCAATCGATAGAGTGTGATATCATCCCTCTCTTCATCCACCACCTCATAGAGAAATAACTCCAACCTTTTGTATTTTTAACATTTATTACACAAACACAAAACTAATACTAAACTACAATACTAATAACTAAAATATATATAAAGTAATACAAGTTAATTTCGGTTTCATTAATGGCTTCCACGAGCCTTCCCTATGACCTCTCTGTCGGTCTCCCTCCTGGAAATAAAACTTTTTGGCGCCTTCAGATTAAGAGGCAGCGCCCTCTATACATCTTGTTGGTTGGCGTCACCCATACATCACAGTCTCTATACTGGGTACGTAGTCATCAAGGTACCCCCCAAAGTAACGAAAGGGCCGACTCTTTAGCTAAAGAAGCCACAAGTCACCCCTTCATCGACTCAGAGATACCACTTTCCATAGTCGCTGCCAGACACAAGATCTTCTGCGCCTTCATGTCCATCTGGCAAGCTCGCTGTGACGACACAAAAAAAAAAAAAAAAAAAAAAGAAACGGTCCACACACACCTACTCCATCTTTCACGTGATTTCCACCAAAAGGCTGAAAACAGATTTCTGTCTACAACAAGCTTTCACGAATCACGGAAGATTTCCCGCCTACCTTAGCAGGTTCTTCCATCAAAACGTAAAATGCGCATGCGCTGCTTCAGCTTCTTCAGCAGACGTTTCACATTACATCCACGACTGTCCACTCACTTCTTCCATCAGAGCCTTCCTTCCTCAGCTTCAGGGATCACATAGCCTCAAAGATCTTCTTCAGGATTACTGCGGACAGCGGGACGTCAGAACTATCATAGAGTATATCTATTCTAAGAGAAACATAATCATAGCAGATAATCAGGTCTAAGCAGCTGACGAAATGTAAAGGCAGCAAGCCTCAGCTCATGTATATATGTAAATATCTTTAATCTAACTAACCCTTTTTGCTAATTTTATACAAACATTCCCAAAATATTGTAAGTTGGAGCACCCAACAAAAGTAATAACTATTGTTAAATCTGTTTATCTATAATAAGGTTGAAAAGATAAACAACCAAAATAGGTTGCTGTAGCAACGATCAGAATAACATGACTGACCTGTAGTGCTCATTGAGGGGTGAAGCAGACGGAATAATAACAAAATAAAAAAAATATGTTTTAAAGGTATAAATAATACCTTGATCCAATGGTTGGAGTAACGAAGTAGTGTGAGGTAGCAGGAACAGAACTTTGACGTTGGGATGATTTAAATCTTGTGGGTGACATGGAGCATTATCTAATACTAGTAGCGCTTTGAAGCTCAAATTTTTCTGCCTTAAATAACGTTTAGCATCTGACAGAAAACAATTTAAAAGCCAATCTTTAGCTTCATAATCAGCCGATGCAGATTCTCCTTGAATTCTTATGCTATGAATTGCAAGACGCTTTTTGAAATTTTCGAACCAACCTTTACTTGCCAGAAAATCTGGATTGACAGACAATTCTCCATGTTCTTTAAGGTGCTTGAAAATTTTGAGCGCTTTTTGTGTAATGATATCAAGATAAAAAAAAAATTCTTTTTTGATAGCTATCATCAATCGAAATGCTGAATGCCTTTTCCGCCTTTTCAATTATTGGCGCCTAGGGGCGAACTACACTTTTTGCGGATGTTGAAGATCCTGCAGCAGCTTCACTTCTTATTTCTTTTTCTGAATAGTCCGACGGTCCAAAATTTGTATCTTTACTTCAAAAAAAAAAAAAAAAAAAAAAAAAAAAAAACCTCTTAAAGTTTTTTTTTTTTTTTTTTTTTTTTTTTTTTTTTTTAATCTTTATTGGACATGTTTTGGGAGTGAAACTTAAAGATAAAAAGCAATTCTTTAACTAAAAGTTATTATTCTTCTTTTCTTTGTTTACAGGCCACGGAAATGCGGATTCGAATTCTGTAAGTCGGACGTGCAGGTTGTACGTTTTAGAGCACTTATTGTTATTGTTCACCTTCTGCGATAGTGCGCTTTTGAAGGTCATGGAAGGAAACGATTTTCCTCCGTTACCGGTTAAGAATTCAACCGTCGCTCTCAACCACGTGGTTCGTCTTTCCGAGGACATTTGTTCTTACGGGTACCGGCTCTTGGAAGACAATTGGCAGAACTTACGAAACAAGCATTCTTATTTGTTAAATGACTATATGGGTGCTTTGCTCAAATATGGAAAAACTTCGTGCGGAATTCGTTAAATTTCTTCGGATTGCTCGCGCAATTTTCTTATCGCGTTACAGCCAAACAGTGTTCATTGCAAAACTTTTGCCAGTAGATATAAAATATTGCCGAGGAAAATTGTACAACATTGCAGCAAATATGTCGCAGAAAATAAAGGGTCTGCAAACAATGAGACAACGTGTTTCACTAGCAAGGTTTATTCTGCACTTTAGCCATTCACTTAATTTAGTTGGTAACGTTGCTGCACGGTCATAGCAGAGAATCCAGATACTTTTTCTGCATTAGGATTTCGATGGAAAATGTTATGCAATAAATTGGATAAAGCTTCTTAAACAATGCAGAAATTGTCAGATACCAGGTAGTCTGCCAAGGCTGTTGCAGATTTAGTGTTAAAATATGGTTATAAAGATATACAAGGGGCATTATATGAGGTATGCAATTCCACAAAAGAAAGAAAAAAATATTGTACCCATATCATAACTTAAAGAAATGAATTGTAATGAAACTGCTGTAACGGCAGTCCTCTAGGATACAATTTACTGGGGATACTCTTACCATGAAAAAATTAAAAAGAAGACATTTTTTATTAATTACATAACTATTTTGCTGTTGTTAAGAATTGTTTTGTAAATTGTGCTTTACAGCATTTATACCTTGTTTATTTTTGAGATTCAAAATGCTGTATAATTAATTAATTTAGAAGTCAAACAACAAAAATCAGCGTTATATTCGTTCGGCATGTTATTTTTACCTAAATTACTGTATAATAAGTCACCAAAATGGAAAGTGATATTACTTTATAATATGATTTTAAAAAATATTTTATTTTAATGTTATTTTTTAAATGTAATTTTAATGCAATTTATTAATGCTATAACGTTTTAAAAAAGTCATTGGAAAATTCCCAGATCTCCGAATTTCTATAGAAACTGACCTGAAAAACGCAAAATATAGAGCTAGTGATGAGTCGGTACTACCGAACCTGGTAGCGTATTTCCAAACCCTACCCTACTTTTCGAATTTTTGACGTCATGGACAAATCGACTAGTTTCGCCTGGATGGTAATTCTTGAGCATCCGCTGAAGGGCGAGAAGTAACATAAACAGAACTTGTGGCTTGCACTTGTGAACTATATGAAGTATATTGTCTGAAAGTGCATTCGTTTATGTAATGGCATAATTTTACTGTTTCTGTAATAAGAAAACTTCATTCAGATAAAATTTATTTTAATATTATTATTATCTGGTTATAGGATTATACGACATGCTGAATACTCTAGGTACTATCGTAATCTTCGCATAATCTTTCACATTGGAGTTTGCCTTATCATTGTAAAATATATTGTATTATAAAGATTAAATCAATCCAAATTACTGTTAGAGATGTGAATGTTCTAACTGAATTTTCTTTTTACAACTCATTATTTATTTCCGCTTGAAAACACATTCATATTTGACAAGTAATTATCTCCGAAGAAAATTTTTTGATTGTTTAAAAACTATATTTGTCAAAAATGCAATAAAAACTCACTAATCTAGTGCTTCATAGATCAATATGACAACGAATTCAAAATGTTTTAAAAACAGTTCTTTAATCTTTAGTTTGTAGTAGATGCAACTAATGTCACAGAGAAAAAAATATTTCAATAAAAAAGTTCTCCATGTTGATTCAGTAGAAAAATTATTTCTATTTCAGTGAGAAAACCACTTTCAATGCTTATATAACAGAAAGATGTAGCATAAGCATTTTAGAAGTTTTATGTAAAAAACGTAATAATTTACTTTCATTCCTTTTAAATCGGCATATTCGTTTCCAGTAGATAGCTAAAATTTTTGGCAAGTTAGAGACTTAACTTGAACACACAGTATTCTGTCACTTAAAATATCAATTAATTGTTCTTTTTCGTTTAGAGATACATTGGAATTGAAAAAACCAAAGGCAAAATGGGTCACAGATCCAACCTAATTCCTTATTTGGAAATTTTTCAAAAAATTTTCTGTCAGTTTTATCATATGTTGTTTTAAACAAGAAATCTGTATTATTTTCTTTAGTAAATTCTGAAGAACATGTTTCTGTCGTTTTTGTTCAATTCTTCTTGCCAAAGTATTAGCTTAACCCTTGATTTTGCCTTTTCTATATTTTCGCCTTTGAGTGAGTGGTGTGATTGCATTCTAATTGATTTAATTACCATGAATGGTCTTAGGGCATAAAATTTAACTATCTTGTAAAACTTCTATGTAATTGTATGCCAGTATTGAAAGAAACAATCAATCTGATAAGAAATGGCTGCGACATGTTTTGAAAATGAGGCGGAAAAGGTTGCCAGCGAAGATATTCCATTTGGCATCAGTTGTACCATTGTTGGCGACTTTATCGTTTGCGCTTGCAAAATGGAAAAGTACCGTTTCTAAATGTGTTTTTAATTTTGCAGGTTTCATGCTTTCCATATGCCAAGTTTTTACTGCATTTAACACACAATGGCTATTCATTTTCCATTAATAATGCAACATGTAAAACAGTATAAAATAAACTCTTCTTGATATTTACTCAATTTTTTTAGAAGCTGAAAGAGAACCAGTGGATTCATTTTTGTTTGCATTTTCATTAATAGTTTTTCTCTAAGTTTATTTGATGTTGGTCCATCCATCCCGTTTCTCTTGTGAACAATTATGGCAGACAAAGTTATTTTAGAGTTTGTTCAAAGGTAAAAAAATATCATTGATGCAGATTCTGATGACGAAAATAAATGAATAATGCAGTTCCTGTTCCACATCATCTTAAATGAGGAACGTCATAAAAAGTATGGACAATTAGATAGACGCACATTCCAATGGTGAAATGAATAGCAAAATGTTCGACATTGAACAATTTGATGCTAAAAAAGACAATGCAAAGAAAAATATCAGATTATTTTCCAAAAACTCAATAAATATTTTGTTTTTCAAAAAACTTGAAAATTTTGTATTAAATTCCATTAAGTTCTTGTGGATGTTTTTGTTTCATTGATTTTTATTAAAAATATGCATATATACATATCTATGTAAATAATATGTACTCTAATAAGCTTAATTTTGTTGAATATATATATATATATATATATATATATTTCAATATTCTTTAACACGAAAAAATATTTCAGTCCTCTCTGTTTTGTGTTAAATGATTTTTACTGTATATCTATTGCACATAAATCCCTTTCTTACATAAAATATAAATGTGCGTATAAAATAACTAAATAAATTGTAAAGGAAGTTTAATTAGCAATAATGAAATCTTAAAAATGTAGTATGAAATTTATAATGGCAAACATTAAAATAGATGAAAGTAAATAAAATTTATATTATAAAATTTACTTTATAAAATTAATAACAAGTGGTTAAAATATGTATTTTAATTGCTTAAAACATGGAAGTTATTTGGCAGAGATTGTTGGATATAAAATTACAACTTCAAATTTTCAGATTACTATTGTTCATATTTAAAGTCTCAATTTGCAGTCTTAACAACCATTGTAAAAATAACTCGTTATCATATTCCAAAGATCAGCAGCATACATTTTTTTCAAAATCGTGCATAATATTAAATATTGGCTTTTGATAGTCAAGTTGATACAAATAAGATGAACTGTTTTTATGATTTTAGACTAGTAGTTTATTCTTCCATTTACTTATTACAGTATTTCATTTTTTATATGCTCGACTATCAAAAATTTCAAGAGCTTTCCAGATATTTTTTAGTTGAATTTTTACTGTACACACATTTCAGTATTTATATCGTCAAAATTGCACAGACACACACTTGAACTTTCTTTTTCGTTCATGAAAATCAAAGTTCATTACACAAACATGCAATCACACTGCACAAGCATGTATGGAAATTCTTAACACATTTAGTAATCCTGATAATTGATTACACATTTAGTAAATAAAACAAAACATTTTAATGTATAACAAATGAATAAAGTTATAAAACAGAGCATAATACTACAGTTACGAAGATACTTAATGTTATAAAAGTTAGGTAATTTTAGTTTTTCACCAAAGCAATGAAATAGTTTGATAATTATGAAGTTCCTTGTATACCTTTATAAATGAACTTTATTGCCATTTTAAGCAATTAAACAAATGTCCAAGTTATTTTAATACTTTTGAAATATATACACTAAAAGAAACATTAAAATTTATTAATCTATTTGTCAACCTTGATTTTGGTATAAAAGTCTGCAGAATGCTTCGTAGTTTTTAAGCACACAGAGGCACTTCAATTCTTTCTTATTCCTTGATCTAAAGTTTTCTTCAATTTTTTTTTCTTAAATTTATTTATTTATTAAAATATCTGGGTTGGCACACATACAATTTTTGTATAGTGACTTCAGATGTGGATAAGTTTTGCGAACACTCGTTTGTTTTACTGGCTTCGCTGAATTTTGCGATGAATGCATCACATTTATTGCCGAGTCTTCCAAATTTTTCATACTGTTAATGCATCAGCAATGAATTATTCTCCTCTTTCCTCAAGTACACTACGGCGATAAACAACTATTGACTAAAGATTTTGCTTAAATTTCCACTCATAATAATTTAAATTGCGAAAAATCTCACAATTAGCACCCAAACACACTAATCAACACCACAATTCTTTCGAAAACGCGCCGTAGTAGTCAAAAGTGGGGTATGCCGTCTTGCCAGGTGAAACTAGTCGATATTTCCGTGACGTCAAAAATTCGAAAAGTGGGGTAGATTTGGAAATACGCAACCGGGTATTTTATAACGGGTACTGAAAATCGGTACATCCAAGTACTCGTTACTTCAGTACATAAATCGGTACTTTTCGGTATTCGTTACTTCTGTACCGAAACGGGTACTTTTCGGTATTCGTTACTTCTGTACCGAAACAGGTGCTTTTCGGTATTCGCTACTTTGTAACGAAAATATGCGTCTCTTCTCGGTATTTCGGTATTCGTTACTGGAGGATCGATGAGGGTTCAGCTCACTTCGGTTTTGGTACGAGGACAGTAGTATCTGGTTGTATTTGCGAAATGGTGATATGCGCTCCTTGTGTCCATGAATGACCTTGAAATAGGGCATGGAATGGCAAACGTGAAAGAGGGGAACTTCCGTTCCGTTCGTCACGGAGACTAGAGTTTGAGGTAGTATAATTAATTATCTTTGTGTGCGCGGGAGGACGAGTGTGAAATAGTGAAACTTTTTCAAAAGGCCGTTCGTTGTGTGTGTGTGTGTGTTGGGGAGTATAGTAGCAGTTGGAGTCACTGTCGTCGGCATTGCTCGCTTGTGATTGGAGTCGGTATAGTCAGGAGGGAAACGGAGGGGAGCGCTAGATGATTTGCACTCCGAATTGTGCATGTTTTAATTTTTCATCGTTTGTAGGAGAAAAACTGCGTGGATCTGAAATGATTGATTTGGTAAGTTGCTGTTGTTGCATTGGTCAATGGAATCAACTACCAACTAGATTACTTCCTTTTCCTCAACATATTTTTAGCATAAATCATGAAAAATATTTTTCGTTTGCTTGCTTAATAGGGCAACGTATATCATATGATCCTTTTTAAATAAATATGATCCTTTTTTATCCCGCTGTACCTAATTCAGAAAATGTCACAGCATCTAGTGGCTATCACTAAGCCAATCAACATAAAATACAGACGCAATTTTAAACTTTTCTAATGAAACAACAAAGATAACTGACCCACTTATGATAATTCTTTCCCCTTCTAAAAACAGATTTTCATCTCGCCAAAAACTAAACCCAGGTCACGTGCCTAACGCAGGATTGCCAACGCCTGCTTTACCCCGCAGGACGTGACGACGCTCCTCCGATAGGAAGAGAGGTGAACTTTGACCTGGCTGTTGATTTTTCTGATAATAATCCTATGTGCTATATCTGACTTCGAATCTAAAATTTTCTGAAGAACACAAAAACCTTGTCTAAAACTTGAAGGTTTATTTAACTGGAACTTCAACACTGATGAAAACTTAACATCTTGGGTGGAAAAACTTCAAAGTGCTTTAAAGTAACAGCTATGCCGGCACGGTCAAGAACACTTTCCTTTAAAAGACAGAATCCATCTAGCCCTTTCGGCGTATATCTCCAATCGCTGGATTCAGACATCCGCTCCTACGTGTTTTGGACTTAAACGGCCAGGCTGGAACTGGAATAGGACTGGATCAGGACCGGAACAAGACTGGAACAAGACGGGAACCGGAACAGGACTGGATCCGCAACAAGACGGGAACCGGAATCTCTCATCCCCTGGCTTCTCCCCGGGCAGGTCTATTCTGGCTCGAACTAAAAGGAACTGCGGTGCCACTAAGGAAAGCACCTCCTTTTATTGCCGGCGGTTGCCGTTACTACAGGCGACTGTGCAAATATTTAACATCCTTCCACCTAAGGAAAAAAAAAAGAAAAAAAGTGAACTTTCACATCAAAGTAAAACAATGCCAAAGAGCCTTAATAACCAGTCTGTCCGGCGGAGTTACAGTTCAACCAGATCGTGTTACAGGCCTGACAGATTTATCATCTATGTTGAGTTTAAGTTCAGACAACGAATCTTGTTTTTCATTTTGCAGCTTCACGGGTACATCATTAGTTCCATTATCACTGTACACAGTTGTGGATTTACCTCTTCGTGACACGAACCGATGAAAAGCCTGAAGAAACACTTCTGTAGATAGAGAAGTCAGCAACTCCAAATGGACCGCTCTATAAACGGCGCATGAAAAAACACAAATCCATGCCTTTTCTTTGTTTCTCAACAATAAAGGACCACAAAGGTCTATACCCGTTACTTGAAATACTGCTGAATCATTTACTCGCTCTATTGGCGGTGGGGCTGATATGTGGTCAACAGGTGCAGCAGAATATCTCTTGCAAGTAATGCATTTACTCAAAACAGAACGCACCGTTCTTCTGCCAGATAACAACCAAAACCTTTCCCTTAAGGTATTCAGTATATATTGTACACCTGCATGTCCTTTCTTTTTATGTTCTTCCATAATTAAATTCCTAACTAATGGATGTTCTCCTGGTAATATTATAGGTGTTCTAAACTCTAACGTGTCATCTCTTCGAAACGCACCAGTTTTAATTCTTACAATTCCCGCATCATAAAATGGACTAAGAGTTCATAAGCGTGCGTCTTCTATATCCTGAAAAGATTCCGATTGAATCAAGCGAATAACAACCTTTTCTGCAAAATCAATTTCATCAACAGTGAGTTCACCTTTCCTTTTTTTCTTATTTCTGCAATTAAAGAAAAATCGTTGAATCCAACCAACAACTCTAACTGTTTTTCGATAGCTAGAAAATCGCTCACTCAAACTAAACCTTTCAGTAGACACTAGAGATGAAACCACTGCCCTTTTTTTTCTCGCTGGCTATTTCCGCTTCATCAGTTATAAATTCGGCACTCGGCCAATTTTCTTGGGATTTTAAAAGCCAGCTCGGACCCTCCCACCATTTTGACCGGGAGAGTTGGCGAACTGAACACCCTCTACTTGGAAGATCTCCAGGGTTCAGGTGACCAGGTATATGCCTCCAATCCTCCACACGTGTCAAAAGCCTTATTTCCTGTACTCTATTTTCTACAAATGTCCCCCATTGTTCTTCCCTTTTTATCCATGCAAGGACAGTAGTTGAATCTGTCCAGAAAAATGTACTTCTGGCCTCAAAGTCTTTTAGAACGTCCGCAGCAAGACGAGATGCAATAGTTGCTGCTAACAATTCTAATCTTACAATAGTAGTTTCCTTTTTACCACAAGGGAAAACTCTAGACCTAGCCTGAAGCAACTGGACTTTAACTGATTCAGGTTCTTCTACACGAATAAAAACTACTGCCGCATACGCTGCTTGACTGGCGTCACAAAAAACATGGATTGAACACTGTTTTGGCTGATATCGTATCCACCTTGGAATTTTAATGTTTTTCAAAAGAAAAATGTCTTTTACCCATTTCAAAAATTTACTTTTAATTTCGGTGTTAACTTCTTCGTCCCATTTTACTTTTGTTTCCCATGTACGCTGTAATAACATCTTAGGTAATACAAGGACTGGACATGTTATACCTATGGGATCAAATACTTTATGAGCTATTGCCAAAATACTTCTTTTCGTAACTTTCTCGAAACAAAGATTTTATAAATTAGCAACATTTATTTGAAGAGTATCGCCTTGTCTTTCCCATAACAAACCTAATACATTCGCAATAGTTTCTGTTTCTAAACTACAGTCGGTATATTCCCAACCCCGTAATTCAAATTTTCGTTCTGCCATAACATCTGAAGATACTTTCATGAAGCGCTGTAATTCATCTTCACTTCCGACACTTGTTACACAGTTATCAACATAGAAACTATTCATTAATTTAACAATAATGTTGGAAGGATATTTTACATCTGCATCATTTTTCTCCAAAATTGAATTTAAGTGATATTGAATAACAGCTCCAAGTAAAAATGGACTACTAGTTACACCAAATACGACTCGACAATGACGAAAATGCTTCAAGCCATCTTCACCCTTTATCCAAAGAAATCAGAGGAAGTTTCTGTCACTAAAATTCAGGCCAATTTGTAGAAAGGCCTTACGAATATCAGAAATCACCCCTATTTTTTCTTGGCGAAGATTATCGATTTCAAGTTGCCTAATCGTACCGTGCAACCTTTTAAGCGATAACTTAAAATTATCCGACAGGGGAGGGTGCCCTTCCAACCAAGGCAAAGACACTACAAAGCGGTCATCTTCTATTTTTACAGTATCAAGAAAATGTTGCCTGGTAGCCTCATACAATTCGGATGGGTCCGTAATAACTTTTGTTCGGATGGGTCCGTAATACCAAGTGAGTCGAGGGCCCATAAATCAGAAATACAAGCCTCTTTATTCAACATTGAAGTAACTAAGAATGTTGAACCTTCACTATTCAACTCCTCGGTTTTTCCCATAACCGTCCATCCTAACTTTGTCTCAATAGCCACAAGACCGTTTGAAATTTGTTTACGATTCCCCGTTAATAATCGTCCTGCAACATCGGCTCCTATTAAAATTTCTATGGGTCGTTCTAAACGATCTGTTAAACTTATTCTACAGTCAGAAAGCTCTTTAAGCCATATTCCTTGTCCAATAGAAGGTATACTATTACAAATAACAGGCTGATTTAACGCATCAAAATTACAACTGTAAGAGCCAGACATATTAGATAAATGAATTTTGTAAACTTTATTTTCACACAAACTGGTCGTTGTACCGCCAAATAATGCGTGGCCAAGGTATTCCTTTACCGTATACCTGTAACCCATATCTTGAGCTGCGTTTTGCAGAATATATGACCTTTGAGAACCAGTATCAATTATAGCTCGAGCCGAACGAGATTTTTTATCTCCTTTAATTACTCGTATTACTCTTATTGTTTGCAGCAAAACTTTAGGAGACCTTGAAGAAATGTTGGCGAGTGTTTCAGCCTGATTTGGAGGCTGTTCCGTTGCCCTTGTCTCACTCATTTGTGAATGGCCCTTACATAGAAAAATATGATGCCTTTTGCCGCATGTAAAACAAACTGTTTTTAATCTACACCTCTTGACAGAATGTCCAGATTTCAGACACAGATAACAAGAGCGTGTCCTTTGGACCAAAACTTTTCTTTCTGACAACGATAAGTTACGCGCCTGAAAACATTCCGCAGAACCATGATTTATACTGGAACAAAATATGCAGCCTTTTCTAGCTTCATTAGAAGAAGTAAACAGTTCAGCTGCCGTAGGTTTTAAGTGAGGTTCTCTTATCTTTAAACCCGAATTCCCTTTCTTATTACCGTGAGCCAATCGATCGAAAACATTGAAAGATTTAGCTGCTAAAGAAATTCTTTCCTCACTTTCAACTTCACCGCGCAAGAAGCATAAAAGGCGCTCAAGGTCAGATTCCCTTTTTCTTAAATCGGCGTTTTCGCCGGTTAAACTTTCTGATCCTTTACGCGAAAACCTAAGTCTCTCCCAGGTTTTTAAGACTTCATTCGGCAATGCTGATTCTACCAATGGATATAATATCGCACAATATTTGCCTCTATTTATTCCCAATATCTCCAAGGCTCTTAGATTAGATTCGAGTTCATCGTATAGTTTCCGCAAAGAGTGTGTACCTTGTTTTTGAATAACAAGGGTTAGCAAATCACGAATATAAATCTCCGTTAGTAATTCTTTGTTACCAAAACGCGTCTGCAATGCTTCGATTGCGCTCTTGTAACTATCGCCAGTTGGCGGAAAGCTTTTAACTATTTCCTCTGCAGAAGAATTCTTCTCCATAGCCTGTGCTAAATAAGCAAATTTATCATTATTATCTAATGTAGAATCTTTATCAATCTTTTGGAATTGCCCCCAAAATCCTAGCCATTTCTTCACGTTGCCGTCAAACATAGGCAATTTAATCTTCGGATAATGTAACATTTTATTCTGAATAAAGGACGGATCAATTAAAGTTACATTCGGGATTCCAAAAGTGAGATCTTTTACTTTACTTTCCAGAAGTCTCCACCTATCAAAATATAATTCAGATTCATCTATTTCCTTAATAAGTAAAGTCTCATCTGTAATTTGTTTAAACATTAATTCTCGTATTTTCATTTCAGTATCAAACAAAATTTTAGCTTTCTCGGCAATAACTTTTATTTTAATTAATTTTTCTTCCTGATTAAATTTAGTTTCTTCATTGTCAAATTCATTACACGCTTTGCTGAATTGTCTTCTATATTGAGTTCGTGCTACCTTTAAGGCTTCCATGATTCAAAAATAAAAAAGTCGCTTACCTTGCAGACAATATCCTGTCGCTTGATGCCAAATGTTGATTTTTCCGATAATAATCCTATGTGCTATATCTGACTTCGAATCTAAAATTTTCTGAAGAACACAAAAACCTTGTCTAAAACTTAAAGGTTTATTTAACTGGAACTTCAACACTGATGAAAACTTAACATCATAAACGAAAACTTAACATCTTGGGTGGAAAAACTTCAAAGTGCTTTAAAGTAACAGCTATGCCGGCACGGTGAAGAACACTTTCCTTTAAAAGACAGAATCCATCTAGCCCTTTCGGCGTATATCTCCAATCGCTGGATTCAGACATCCGCTCCTACGTGTTTTGGACTTAAACGGCCAGGCTGGAACTGGAATAGGACTGGATCAGGACCGGAACAAAACTGGAACAAGACGGGAACCGGAACAGGACTGGATCCGCAACAAGACGGGAACCGGAATCTCTCATCCCCTGGCTTCTCCCCGGGCAGGTCTATTCTGGTTCGAACTAAAAGGAACTGCGGTGCCACTAAGGAAAGCACCTCCTTTTATTGCCGGCGGTTGCCGTTACTACAGGCGACTATGCAAATATTTAACAGTCCGAATCTTTTTTTTTTTTTTTTTTTCTCCCTCTGTAGCTTATTTGAGGGAAGAAAAACTATCGAATGGAACACTGGAAATTATCCGGACATGTTTATGTAAACATACATGTCCCTCCCTTTTTTTCCTTTGCATTTTTTGCTCTTTTCCCATAAGATTCATTCTCGTCTCGTACTGGTGAGTATCGTGTGATACTTCTTTGGCGATATGAAGCAACTCCAATGATGGAACACAGCAATAACTTTTATTTAACACTGAAAAAAATGGCGACATACAAACAAGAAGAGAAAACATATTCTCACATTTAAAAATAAATTACATTCTTCGTGCGAGAGTCGCACGTGGCACTCGAGTCTGGTTTCAAATATTGCCATTCACAAATACCTTAATGTTCATCTATTTAAATTATTTAAACTACAAGATTTTAATATTATTTAAATCTGTTACAATTGGTACGTTATAGAATTGCTTAGTCTCTATCAGTTTCTTACGCCTCAGAAAAAAAAATCGAATTACAAAATGTCTAATAAGAAAAGGAAATTCAGATTGGTTTGGCAGCACTTTTCCTATACTAATGAAGACGAAAAAGTTATGTGTGACATTTATAAAGACCTTTTATCCATCAAAGGTGGTTCAACAGGAAATTTAAAAAAACATTTGCAAAGGAAGCATCCTTGTGTAAATCTGCACGAGAAACGCGCTTTGCCGAATCAAGATGTTGATGATATTGATGCCGCTCCAGCCCGTTCTGTCGTCACTAGCCCTGCAGATAGTGGGCAACCATGCACATCCGAGCAGACTACACAACTTACGGTAGACAATAGTGCTTGTGATATTGTTGGTGTATTTTCACAAAAATCCCAGTCCAGCATAATGCAGTTTGCCCAGAGAAATACGATGGATGTACATAAAAAAAGTAATCGATGACGCACTAATCAAAATGGTATATAAGGTTTTACAACCAATAAGTATCGTAGAAAATGAGGGATTCCGAGTGTCATGCACATACTCGGTAAGGTGATGCTACCAAGCTTAGCGGAAGAACAGTTAAGCCAAAAACTTATAGCTGAAAGGAGAGAGGAGAATATCTGGCAACGAGAAGAAGCGTGCTTGATGCGAGAAGGACGGCATGCTCGTGAGAAAAAATTTAAAAATTAGTTTGGCTGTATTCCGAGAGTAGAGTTTGTTTTCTTTTTTGTTGTTAAGAACGGAGAGATGCAATGTATTACTTGTGCGTTTGATGTAAATGTGAATAAAAGCAATACTTTGTGAAAAGTTAATGTGTATTTACAAAATTAAAATATAGCTTATGTTATTGTTAAACCTGCATAAGTATCCCAGTTTATTTCCTGCAAATAGAGTTGACTAATAACATTCATAAGTGGATGGGAAACGAAACGACAAAGATGAATTGATCAAAGGATCGATGTATGACACCGAGAATACTCAAAGGCTTTGAATCCAACCTATTCCTTACCTTCACAGAAAACGGTTTCTAAATCCTTGCTTTCTGCTGCTTATGAAGGAAAAAGAATAGTTTAAAAAACGTTCTTAGTGCTGTACAAAATATCTCTTTGACTGTAGACTGTTGGAGCAACCAAAAGGCTGAAAGTTACATGGCCGTGACAGGCCATTTTATTGACGGACACATGCAAAGGAAAACTGTACTGATTGACTGCTCAATTTTTGATGAACGTCATTCAGCCAAAAATATTGCAGAAAATATCATACACATTTGCCAACCATATTTTCCGATGGAAAAAGTGTCTTTAATAGTGATTGACAATGCCAAAAATATGATTAACGCTGTCCACAGTGAACTAAAGTTAAAACATTTAGGATGCATTGCACACTCTCTCAATTTGGCTGTCACAAATTCTCTAAACGAGGTTAACGGCTTTCTAACGAAAATTAGGTATATTGTGATAGTTTACAGGAGAAGTAATATCGCTGCAAAAAATCTGCGAAAATATCTGTGCTCTAGCGAGGAGAGAAAAGACTTAAAAGTCATCTTAGATGTGAAGACTCGTTGGAACAGCACGTTTTATATGGTAAAATGTTTCCTTGAACTGAAAGACGCTATTCGTTCTACAATGGGTTTGATGAACAACCCCTCAGAGGCTCTTGATGTGCCAGAATGGGAAAGTGTCCAACATCTTTGTGACGTTTTGAAACCTTTTGAAAAGGTGACTTGCGATTTGAGTTCGGAAAAATACTTGTCAGCATCTATGGCGCCTGTGTTAATCGGCGAACTTCAAAAAATCTGTGAAAATCTGCTTAGTAAAAGTGTTAATGAACAAATACAAAATGTGGTACTAGTACTACAACGTGAATTGGGTAATAGATTTACAACTATCGATTCAAGAGAAGACCGCTTTCCTTGACCCCCGAATAAAAAAATTGGGGCTCAAATGTGATGTCGCCAAAAAAATTGAAAGTGATATTATCTGTGAGTTATCGGTAGTTGCACAAACTACCCATAATCTTGTTGAGTATGTGGAAGGGGATGATGAAGAGATAGACGAATAATCGGTTTGGTTCGAGTTTGAGAGTAAAGTTAAAGACTCTCGAACTTCATCAGCTCCCGCAGCAGACGCGGCGATCGACAAAGCTGCGGCAGAAGTGAAAAGATACCTGCAAGCGCCCATTCTTTCCAGGAAATCTGATCCACTGGAGTGGTGGGAAAAGAATAAAAATGTATTTCCTAATTTGTATGAATTATCACGGAAAAAATTAGGCCTTGTGGCTACTTCAGTGCCATGCGAAAGGGTGTTCTCTAAAGCTGGATTAATACTGAATGATCGGCGAAACCGTTTGAGTGGACAAAAGTTGAAACAACTAATTTTCTTACATTACAATTATAATATTTAATCATTTGTTGACCTTCTTAAAATTCCAACCTAAGTTCAGATTAAAATGTTTATTTTCGCTGCATTATTTTCAAAACTGTTTCTGGGAGTCAATATTTTTATGCTTAATTTTTCGTTACATATTTTAAGTGGTCTTTATAAAAAAAATAGAAAGAATTAAATGCCTAAAATTTCCATAAAGTTAAAAAATTTGATACTTTTAAAACGTTTTGCACAGCCTATCAAAGTTTTATTTGTTTTAATTAAATGAAATATTACTTCATTCAAATGTCAATTTCTTAAAAAAAAAACATTATTTTGAAATTGTATTTAGATTATTAATATAATATAAAGTTCTACAGTTCTATTATTTACTTAGCTGTACTCACATATGTTAAGTTCTCATATAGTTGAAAGCATGCTATCTTATTTTCTAGTGTTTAAATCATCTTTAATTTAAATTTTTATATCGAATGTACTTATTGAATTCATATAATGCGATTTTACAAATATTTTTGTTGCTTTTTGCTGTTACAGCATCCTGATATTACGTTCTCGTAGTTTTAAAGACATGCTGCTTTATTTCCTAGTGTTTTTCATAATCTTTCACTCAAAATTCTTATGCCGAATGCGCTTTGGCTGTAATTTGAATTTTAAAGATATTTTTTACCATTCTGCTGCATTTTTGTGTTTACAGCAGTTACTGCATCCAGGTATTGCGCTCTCACAGTTTTAAACCCTTTGCTATCTTATTTTCTAGTGTTTTTTGATAATCATCAATTCAAAATTGTTATATTTAATGTGCCTTTTAAAATCATATTGTGCGTTTTTAAAAATATTTTTAACCATTTTGCTGAAATTTACTTATTACTGTAGTACATCCAAATATATTACATTCTCTCACTTTTTAAAACATACCTCATTTTCTAGTGCTTTTGGTAATTCAAAATGTTTAAATCAAATATATATGTTTATGCATTTTTTAAAATCATATTTTTTGTTTTTAAAAATATTTTTAATCATTTTGTTGTTTATTGTACGGTGCCAAATCTCCAAAAGTACAAATTTAACTCAAAATAAACCTAAATGTAATTTGAAAAGGAATAGTATAAACTTTTTTGTGGAAAAGCTCTTCAACTATGTGTATATGAATAAATGTGTAAATTTTATTTTATGCCAGTGTTGTACAATTAAACACACAAGGTCATTTATGTCATATTTAATGTTTAAATTATCTTACTTTTTTATTCAGAATTTTTAATATGTATAGGGGAGAGTAGAGAATAAGAGATTTATCTTTTTTAAAATTTGGTAGCTTGAATAAGTTTTATTTCGCAGTGATACTGAAGGTCATTATCTTATCTATAAGTGGGATAAAGGTTTGTGATTATTTTAATTTCTAGACCCTAAGCACCCCTATGCCCTTTACTCTGCTGATTTTAAACATTTTTATTTTAATCAAAATAGGATGTCACACTTCTTGTTACCCCCTCCCCCGCCTTGTCACAAACTGTCACAATTTCACTAACCCCTCCCCCTCCAAGCGTGACATCATTTATCGACGACCACTTTCACGAAATTGATAGAGCACCCATCGATTTTGCTGCACCTGTACACAAGACACAACCGAAAGCGAAAATGTTTCCATCCATCCACTTCCCGCGCCAATCCTCCCAACCCCCACTGGCCATCAAAGACAATCTACACAAACCCAACACCAGAAACAACCTGCCGCGCTCTCCTGCTCCTCAGACACTTCCGTAGTTGACATGTTTTCTGATATTCAAAATCTTACTCCGTACAGATAAAATCAAACACGTGGTGACGTGGCAGAGTTCCTTCAGTCCGCAAAATCGTTAGCTGCGTATTTCGGTACTCCAAATCGTTACTAGGGTACTTCGGTACTCCAAATCGTTACTAGGGTACTTCGGTACTCCAAATCGTTACTAGGGTACTTCGGTACTCCAAATCGTTAATAGGGTACACCGGTACAGCAAACCGTTACTAAGGTACTCCGGTACAGCAAACCGTTACTCCGGTATTTCGTTACTCCAAATCGTTACTTGGGTACTCGGTACTTGAAATCGGTTATCGGTACTTTTCAAAGTAACGGTTACTTGAGTAACGGGTATTTTCTACCGGGTACTTGTCTGTACCCGTTACTCTCCCGGTACAAGAATGTACCGAAGTTGCCCATCACTATATAGAACCGTTTAATAAAAGATTTCAAATCCCCAAAAGTTAAAAGTTGTGTAACACTTTTTATTATAAAATCTGAAATAATTTTGAAATGCTTATGTTTCACTTCTTGCCCCCAAAATCGAGTATCCCACCATTTATATTAAAAATAGAACAAATTATAACCCATTCAAAAGATAAAAATATTTGCCATGTGAATCAATAAAATATTCCTCCAAAATTATAATTCACCAGCAAAATGGCAGTCTAAAAAACCAGGGCTGTGGAGTCGGAAAGATTTTTGGGTAAAAGGAGTTGGAGTCGCTAAAAAACACTCCGACTCCAGTTTTTGTCCAATAGTTTGAATTTGAAACGAAATTAAAGTGAATTGAAAAAAAAATTATGACAAACTAAGTTAATATTTTTATTTATGGTCTATATACATTAATAAATAGTTATTTTCTATTTTATTGACATATTAGTAAATAAATATAAGGGAGCAGGATGGATGTAATATTTGCCATTGTTGATGAAACTGATTCATTTAGTTACTAATCTCATTGGTGAATTGAGGTAAGCAGCAAGAACTCACGCAATTCTTTAGAAGCAAGCAGGAAAAGGAGCAACGCAATGGAGAAGTACTACATATTTGATGATATAGTGGTTGTTAGAATTAAAAACTTTTCAGAAGATGTAAATTACCCTAATATTTCCGCAGTGGCTAATCGCACCGACGGTGCGAATAGCTAACAGGCTATTCACACCACCTCGCGCATGCGCACAATCAGCCCAGGTACCAGCATTTTACACCGATTTCCGTAAGGCAGGCGGTAATGAGAGCAAATGTTGTTAATAGTTCACCAGCAAGAGAATAATTATTAGTTACAATTAGAAAGTAATAATTATCAGTTACAAAGACGAGGTCAATCTATATACATGATAATGTTCAAGAAATGATTAGATAAAATAGGGATTTAATGATGGTTCTAATTGCAAGCGAGGACGAGTAATTAGTTAAAAAATATTTAGTGTATTGACAAAAAGGCTACAGAAATGACTAAAATTCTATTTAACAGAGAAATTTTTAGGCAAACTTAGAACCAATTCTTACAGCATAGGATTGTCAAAATTTATTATTCAATAAGAAAATTTACTGAAAATGATAATATTCTTATATATTCATTATTTTTTCAGTATTCACACAGGTTTATAGGTTCAAATGCCATATTTCAAAATAAAATAAAGTTATTTATGAAAATAAAGTTATTTATGAAATAAAACCTAACAAAATCTGATAAATCATTTGTGTGTGCAAATGTTTAAATCTAAATCTCTTACATTAAATTATTTCTGTCTTTTAAATTACATCCCATTATTTATTTCAATTTAATTGATTAATATGTTTGTACTAATATTTCAAAGTTCTTTGAAGCATTATTTGTAGCCTGAAAATGCCAAGTATTTCCATAAAAAAAATAAGCAGGCATACAGAATAATTCATTTAATAGTTGATATAATCGCTTTTAACTTATTTCATGTCTCAATTTTCTACACAGAAATCCTCTGTCTAATTTTTAGTATCTTTTATCGGACGAAATATTTCAAAGAGGAATGAATTAAAGTATTGATTGCGCAAAACACATCTTTAAAGCTAAATGTATTCTAAGAAGTACAAAAAATGTAAACAAGATTTTGTCCCGCCCCCAAATCAGACATTTAAACTATTCAAACCGTTCAGGAAAACATTGCGAACATAAAAATCTGCTCTTTTTTATATATACTTTAATAAAAGGAAATGTGTTCCTTTTTTTTATAAGAAAAGGAACCCATTTTCCTTTCTAAACTTTTGACAGTCGCCAACGCTTAAAAAATGATAAACTACGCCAAGGTAGAAACCCGCCTTTTTAAAAAATAAAGATTCACTAAAGCAGTTCGCGTACGTAGAATCCGTTCGTTTCGATGGGGTTCAATTGATGGATCAAACAACTCAATGCGTGGTTAATGTTGGTGGGAATACCTTAAGCGGCTAATCGCACCGGTGGTGCGAATAGCATCGGCCTAATATTTCACTAACAGAAAGACTGTGGAATGATCTTGCAGAACTCGAAATCCTTCTTTCAACATCATATATAACCACGCAAAAGCTACAATCTAAAGAATTAACAAGAGGCAAGACTGGAAGAATGCGATGTTTGTTCTTTCTGAAATGGAAGGTTTATTGCAGAAGGAATAATTTCTTCAATGAAGAAAAGAGAAACTAGTTTGCTAGACAATAAGATCGCGCTGGGTTCGATATATGTAGATCTAAAATGTCGAATTTTGTTGGATGACAAACAAATTAAAAAGGCAAAGAAAGCCATCCATGAACTTTCAGTAAGAATGAAATTATTCTCAGAATAATTAGAGAATTTGAATCAGGACAGTCAAAATACAGACATTGCATTTGAGTCTCTATCATCCTCTTCCAGTGATGAATTAGATTTTGAGAAGTATTTTTGGATAATATTGAAAAGGCTAAGGCAAAGCGAATGAAAATAAAGAACCAAGAGCCTTTAGATATAAAAATGAAAAAAATACAAACAAGATTTATACACAGCCTTTGAAGAAATAGATAAATATTCTTGCTTCTTGTTCTAAAAGAAATGACTTGCTCTTGCAAGTCATTTCTTTTAGAACTTACAAAAATGTATCCTAAAAAGTTAAAGGAAGTAGCCGTAACAGTAACAGCTCTTCTACTCAAGTCAGTGTGGAAAGACTCTTCTCAATTCTGAAGTTTACCAAATCGGATGTATGGTCTTCTAACAAAGAAGATCTTGCCGAAGTTTTACCGTTTCTTAGAAATTACAAATGCCAGTTTTTCCATTTCATAATAAATGCTAATTAATATAAAAAATTTGCCATGCATCTATTTTTATCTGTAGCATCTACTACTTCTTTTATATTAGAAAAATAAGCTGTACCCATGTTTATATGTTTACATATACATGAAGGAGTCGGTCATTTTCTCTACCGACTCCACAGCCCTGCTAAAAACAGACTAAATTTCAGATGATTAAACTTAAGGACCTTCTGCCGATTTTGGCTGAAATTAAGGACCCAAAACCGATTCCAAAAACCTAAGGATGCTCCTTGAGTTAATATTATTAGAAGGAACTATAATAACATATCAGTACAGACATATTTGAAATACTTAATAAAACTATGCAAGATTAAGCTTTGTTGTTAATTTGTCATTTTCTTAATTTATAACCTGCCCCTCAAGAAGAGAAACTGAAAGTAAAAATCGACCACGGAATACTACTTTTATCACATTTTCCTTAATATAATGAAATGGTAATTTTTTTCATAATTTTACCTATTACTGCTTTCCATACAATTAATCAGATATATAAGATTTATAGAATTATTTACTTCAAACATTTTTGTTAATGAAACTGAAAGCACTATAATTCTAAACGGCAAATATTAAATAATATAATTAGAAATACTAAATGTTTGTAAAATTAAGATATAATTTTAAATATTAATTACTTGTTAAAAAATGAACATAAAATATTTAAGAAATGTTCAAATTTCAGACAAAATTAATACTGAGCATGATTAGTACTTATTTCTGCAGCGACATTCCATGTTTTTTCAATTTCTTTTCTTGATGCACAGACTGCAGTACTGTAATTTTAGCATTTTGCAAAGTAAAAATTATTTTTATATAGATATTAAACTTTAGTTATACACTGTAAAAAGGGAAAATATAGATCTTTTATTAAATTAAATTGTTATATCTGTTTCACAAAAGCATTCTCTGAAAAATAGTCAGCCACTAATGCATGCTTTGCAATTATATAATTGGTAATACAGAAGAAATAAATTGCTAATATGAATTCTAAAATTAAATTGTTTTTATATAAAAACTAGACATTTTAAAGTCACGGGCTCTTTTGAAATACAAAGCAGAGTGGAGAAACTGAGTTTATTGAATGGATCTTTTATTATCACTCCCACCAATATAAAATTTGAACTGTTTGCATTTCAAACACAAACAGTCTAAATCAGCAATTTTCAACCGGTGGTACACAAAGAAACGAAGTATTTTCAACTATTAAATTAAAAAATCAAGTGAAGAAAACAACTGATAGAAATCGCCTGTGATCGAACTCTAACTGAAGATTTAAAAAATACTTGTCAACTTTAGGCTGAACCCCCCCCCCCAAAAAAAAGAATTTAAAGGCGTTTCAAATAAAGCTATTAAATTTTTATTGCGTTTTGCACAACCCATTTGCGTGAACAAAGGTTTTATTTGAAAAATAAATATCAAGCAAAATTTAAAATGGATCCTAATTTATGGTTGAAGTTAAGTGAAATAAGAAATTAATCTCTCTTAACCACTTGCACTACGACTAAATTTCACGGTTGTGGTGCCGTGCGCTACAATATAACAAGTGGTAAAGTGTTTTATTTACACCGCTCAGCGTCTGCGAGTGCAACCCACAGCTGTAACTCCAGAAATAAACAATCTCGTTGTTAGGCGACGTGAGCACCACGTTATTTTCATTTTTGCGATAAATACTTATCGACGTGGTGTTCACGTCGATAAGCATTTATCGTTCTTAATTTCAGCCAAAATCGGCAGAAGCATAAATTAACATTTTTTTTTTATAAAAAGCCTGAAAAATGCTGTATTTCAATTATCATTCATGATGATTTAAAACTAAAAAACTAAATTTCTATAGTTCATTAGTTTTTTAAAAGCTAAGAATTGCAGTACATTCCAAATGATTCTTTTCTCTCTTGGTGTACATTACGATATTTTATAAATGAATGATTTACGATTTCAAACAATTCATTACATGACATTTAATCATATACAGTAAGACCCCGCTTAACGCTCTTTTATTTCAACCCTGGGATTCCACAAAATCGCTCGCAGCATACGGGGATTCCCCGAAATATTATGCAGCGATAGGTTTCAAATACATATCCGAAAGAGTGTACTTGTATTTCTTGTTTGGTGCGGTATTGTACAGACATATTTTCAAGGGGTAAATGTGGAAGATGTCGAAGAAATAATTCAAGAAGCAGCGGCTAGTCTTTCTAATGATGAGCTCAAGGAATTAACTGAACAAGAAGAAAACAAAAATGTTGACAGCAGTGATTCAGAAGAAGAGCAAAAAGAACTTTCGATGGCGTTTGTAAAAAGGAGTTTGTCTACCATAACTGAAATAATGGATCAATTCATTGAAAATGATCCGAATTTTGACAGGAGCTCAAAAGTAAGGCGTGGTGTTAGAGATGCTCTATCCGTTTATGAAGAACTTTTAAGAGAACAACGCAAAAGAAAAAGCAAACATTAGATGCTTTTGTCACAAAAAGGCAGAACACTGAAAACGCGGAAGGCTAACTAAATATGACTGACTTAGAAATTTATTTGTTTTTTTTTAAGAATATTCGTTTTGTTATTTATATTTTGTTTTCATTTTTGCAAGAAATAATAATGTGGTATTAATTTGGGCTTTAAGAAATAAATGTTTGGTTTTATTTTTATTTAAAAAACATACTTTTTAAATTTAATACCTAACCAATTTCCTAGCCATCTACCCCTAACCCCAATATTTACATGTAAAGATAGCCTCGTTTAGCGCTGTTTCGCATTACGCTCTACTTTGATGGAACGTATCCCCCGCGTTAAGCGGGGTCTTACTGTATTTGGTTTTCCACATAATTTCAGAATATGATTCATGATAGCTATAAAAAAAGTTATGAACTGATAACAAGGTATGTTGCAAAGTAAAAGAATACCATATTTCCTGATGCATTCCCCCCTAGCATTTTAGCGCAAGAATTTGAAAATTAAAAAAATATTTGGGTAATTGTTCCCTTCCTCAATGAGTTCCCCTAAATTTTAAAATGTTTACACCTTACTAACAAAGACAAACTCCCTGTACTACATGCTAAGCCTCTGCCTTCCAAATGTTGAATTTTATGTCAGTATAATATAAGAACTGACCAATCACAGCAAAAGAAAAACATGAACTGATACTTCGTACATGATTTGATAAGTCAGCTGCACATTCACCTTCTCTAATTATCAATGGATGATTTATAGCCTAAAGCAGGGCTTCTCAAACTTTTTTTCAGTCACGACACCTTTTTATCATTGACACTTTTCTCGTGACCCCAGATATTAAATGTAAATTAAAGATATAAAAATAAATAAACTTCCGTAAATAATTTAATTCTTTGGTAATATACATATAAAAAGGAATTTTAGGATTTATTTTAAAGGGAAATTTTTGATAAGCAGCACTAGGCACAATTTTTTCTGCTATCTTGAATCGCAAAAAATCGCCATATCTTCGGGAGGAATTTTTTTATGCCAAAGAGGGAAATGACATCAAAACACACTTTCCGAAAATTCTCTCTTCAGCCAAATATCAGGGAAAAAGCCTCCGCTGGTCGAAAATTGTGTAAGGCAAAGTGTAATGTTTGCGTTAACAAGGTAAACCATACACATAGAACAAATTGTAAACAATTAGTCATTGTTGTGATTAAGTAAATTTACGAATATTTTTTCATCTTAGTATTTTAGACTATGATATATATAACTCCAGCATTATTAACTTTTACACTTCTCTTTTTTAATTCTTACCATTAATTTGAATAATTATCCATAATAATGGTTATATATGTTTAAAAACATGTTCTTTATGCAAATGCAATATACAGGGTGTCCAAAAAGTCTTTCCCTAATTACATAAATTGATAACTCGGGCTAGAAGTAAGATACAAATATGAAACTTGTGTCGAATTGTTTACAAACTATCAAAGCTTTTTTTCTGTTTTAAGTTTGCAGTACGTAAGTAGTGGATGAGGTGCAGTGCCCACAAGAAGCCATGTTAACCAATCAGGCACAGTGTGTCCTGTGGTACCATGAGACACAATCATCAACTACAGTGCAGAGACACTTCCAGACAACATTTGGAAGGAATCCACCTGATGTCAAGAGCATTAAAGCCTGGTATGAGAAGTTCAAGAACACAAGATCGGTTGCTAACCTTCCGAGGTCTTGTCGACCAAGAACCTCAGCAGACAGGGTGGAAGCTGTGAGGCAGTCTTTTCTGCGAAGTCCGAAGAAATCGGTGCGCAGGGCTTCATGTGAATTACAGATACCAAAAAGCTCTCTCCATGACATTTTACACAAACGTTTATTGTTTTGTGCATACAAAGTGCAAATCATTCAGGCCTTGTTGCCCAATGACAGTATACGTCGATATGACTTTGCGGTCGAAATGCTATCACGTATTAAGGACGATGATGGTTATCTCAGACGAATTGCCTTTTCCGATGAAGCGACCTTTTTTGTCAGTGGAGTAATGAATCACCATAATGTGCGCATTTGGGGTTCACAATCCCCTGGAGAGGTCATGGAGTGCACCAGAGGCAGTCCCAAGGTGAATGCTTGGTGCACACTATTGCACGATCGAATTATAGGGCCATTCTTCGCTGAGGCTACCATTACATCTGCAGTGTATCTGGACATGCTGCAACTGTATGCTGTTCCTCAGCTGCTTCAGTATCACCCTGATGTCTTGCTTCAGCAAGACGGTGCACCGCCTCATTGGGGTTTGGACGTCCATGCCTATCTCGATATGATCTATCCTGGGCGATGGATTGGTCGTGATAAGCCAACGGTTTGGCCTCCACGCTCTCCTGACATAACCCCATTAGACTTCTTTTTATAGGGGTTATGTCAAGGACGAGGTCTACTGAACACGTGTACCAGATCTTGAAACCCTGCGGCAACGGATATAACCACAGTCGTTGAATCAATCCCTCCAGTGATGTTGGCTAATGTGTGGACGAAAATTGAATTTCGTCTAGATGTGCGACGTGCTACCAAGGGTGCTCATGTGGAAGTTTACTGATGTGTGAAAAAAACTTTGATAGTTTATAAACAATTAAGACACCAGTTTCATTTGTATCTTACTTCTAGCCTGAGTTATCAATTTATGTAATCAGGGAAAGACTTTTTGGACACCCTGTATATCACATAATTAAAGATAAAAGTTTTAAAAAATAAAATATGCATGTATTTCTACAACAATATTACATCCTTGAAATGTATTCCTGGCTATTCAATCATTATCTACTTCGGTTTATATTGGACATTCCGGATTTTTTTATGCACACAATTTTGCTTAATAAGGTTAAGGGGGTTATTTTTATATAATTTTTTTTTTTGTTTAAGTGCAAAAATAGTTTTCATGTAGGTAAACAAAGAAACGTAATCCTGAATTGCATAACTGCAGGGAAACAAGATCTGTAACAAGTACTTCTATAGCTTTTCACGACGTTATGCAATTGCTTAAATTTTGGAAAAAGACCAATCAAATAGAATATGATAAGGTTAATTGAATTTGTCTGTATTTATTCCATGAAAAGTTAAATCATAAAATATTATTTTTGTGCAATTTGAACATTGTCTATAACAGTGCTAAATTGGCAGCCCCCAAAACAATTTTATGCGCTGTGCAAATTTATCGTAATTATGAATTTGTTGCAAATACAGTGATGCAGACTTCTATGTTTTACTTATTTGACATTTGAGTTTACATTACATTCATTACTATTGAACATTAGTAACACATCAGAAAAATATATATCTTATTCAAAGATACAAATTTAATTAATGTTTATTCGTTTTTTGTGAAAAAATAAAGAAACTTTTGCTCATTTTTAGGCTAATGGTTTAGATTTTTTAATCATAGACCCAATTTTTTTTATCCACAAAATCCTCTATATAAAGAAATCAGTGAAATATGCTTGACTTATAAAAATAGCAGAATAATGTTTAATATTTTATACTAACTTATTAGCATTTGGAAGCACTTCCGCAGAGAACCCGGTAAACGTAAACATCGCCAATTTTGTCGATAATAGTTCAAACCTGGTAACCCATCGGATTTATCCTATTCGCTTGTTCAAAGTTTGCAATCATTCCTCTTGTGCTCATTTTGTGGAATTATCACTGTCATTGTTCGCATTTGCAGATTTATATTACTCTTCTCTTATTTATTATTATTTTTTCTGAATTTTTTAACAACGAATAGATAGAAATATTTTCGTAGATAGATGCCGGTTCTCGGTTCAGGATGAAAGGAGGGGTGAATGCTAATTTGTAACACGGCTGTTCACGTTGTGTTCTTAATTATTAACAGCTCTACGAACCATGAGGTTTGCAACCTCTAAAATAATTTGTTTTCGTAGACAGCAAAAATGTGCATATGCATTTTAAATAATTAAGTAATGCTTTTATTTTTATTATTGTCATCTAAAATGAGAATAAATCAATTTTTATGGCGTAAAATTTTAACAATATATTGTTAATGCTTTTCTAACAATAACCTTTCAGAGGATCGCAGGTCCTCTGAAAGGTTATTGTGTGACGCAGGTGTGACATAAATAGATAATGAAATTGAAATAAAAAATATTATTGATTATCTAAGATGACAGAATAGTTTGATGCATCACCATGGTCATCAAATTTAGCAAACCACTGCTGGTGTAAGGAATATATTGTTTTCTGTGTTAACTGGAATTTGAGACAAATTTTTTTCGTATATCACGTTTAACCGGTTAATTTCAGTATATTAATACTAATTTATATTTTTTAAATGAATTTTTATATACGACTTGTGGTAAACCCATTGCTAGACAAGTTGTTTATGGTAACCGATACTTTGTTGTCATTTTATTTAAAAAATAATGCGTTTTATTATGCATAAATTCTGTGTTTTAAATATTATTTATGACTTCAAAATAATAAAAATGAATTTAATTTTGCATTTTTATTTGAGATAAAAATTTTATTGTTTATATTTTATGTTGGGAATGATGTAATGAATGACGTCACATTATTTTAAAAGTAATTGGTTTTAATATATATAAATTTAATGTTTTAAACATTATTTATGGGTGTTAAATATTAAAATACAATTTAACTTTGCATTTTTTTAAAATATGATTTTATTATGATTATTTAAATAATTTTAATTCTGTGTGTGATGTAATCAGCTCCCTGATTGGTTACTGAATATTTGTGCATTACCGTGCCATTTTAAAATTTTATTATTCATCTCTTCAAATTCCTCAGATTTCAAATAGAATGGATGTGTTCATTTCGAATATGAATGTTGGGTACTTTTCCGTTTCGCCGGCGCAAATCTCGCCAAGCAGACTTTGTTGGCGACAACATACAGTATACACATAAAAAATGTTAATTCTAAGAATTTTTTTTTATTTTGAAGGTATAAACATTTTAATATGGTTTAAAATTTTGTAAAAAGCCAATAAATAAAGACAATAAATTTGTAAAAAGACATTAATTTAAGAATTTACCATGATTTCATGGTTCAATATCCTGATTCGCCGGTTCGTATCACGTGACCCCAAGTGATCTCATCTCACGTAAACTACGCTACTAAAATCTAATTCGCTCAGTAATTATCTACATTAATTTCAAGTTAAATCTTAATTTGGAATACAAGTTTAAATGCAAGAATTATTTCAATTCGTACGAATAGCTTACTCAGAAATTATGTAAAACCGCAGTGCTTTACTTCGCTAGTGCATTCTTATTAGAATTGATGAATTTAACACTTGATTTCGCCTTCGGATGAGCGGTGTAATTGCGTTCTAATTGACTTATTACCGTGAATTGTCTTAGGGGATAAAATTTAAATATCGTGTAAAAATTCTATATTATTGTATGCCAGTATTGAAAGAAACAATCTGATAAGAAATGGCTTCAACTTGTTTTGAAACTGAGGCGTAAAAGGTTACCAACAAAGATATTCCGTCTGGCATCAGTTAAACCATTATTGACGACTTTATCGTTTGTGCCGTCAAAACGGAAAAGTACCGAATGTTGTTATTGTAATTACCAAGATTATTGGTATCGGAATGAAAAAATTGCTGTTCGAGACCTTATTTTGGCCAACCTTGCTTTCCTAATCAAAGATTTATTTATAAATTGTTAATAGCGTCAGAGGAAATTTATTTAAAATTTTTAGAGAAAACCTGGCTAATTGCTTCTTCAATGAAGTGTGAGAGATGTGGATCACACAGATGAAGATTGTTAGCGGACCGGTTTTTTTCTTCCAGTGGTACTTATCAATATACGACAGGTTAAAAATGCGAGTACATAATTTTCTTTTACTTCATAATTGTACACTTCAACTTTTATTAAAAAATTAATACGTTTTAAAAAATTCCTGAGATATTTATTGCTGCATATGTTTTAATGTTAAATAATCAAATCCTATAAAACTTATTTTAAAGTATTTAAGTAATATTTTAATTCTTTTAAAAGTTGGTATGATTTTTTAATTTGATATTCAATTTAAGTAATATTTTAATCTAATTAAATGTTGTGCAATATTTTTATTCTATTATATAAAGTAATAATTTAGCATTACTTTAGCATTTTATACTAAATGTATTTATTTACATTTGCCAGCCATCTTAAAAAACAACGTTTTCAACAAAAAATTAATCCATTATTTTTAAAGATATTTATTTTTTTTTAAAGTTTCGAATACTTTACTGTATGCGTAAAATACGTAAAAACAGCATTTTTCAAGATGGTTGGCGACTGTAAAAACCGCGCCAACAATCCGTGCAACCGTCTACCAAAGTAGTACCCAATTTTTTATCATAAATATTTGTTTCGTGCCTACTGATGAGTAAGCTCCTTACCGCACATGAAATTCTGAGTTTTATTTTTTAAATTTTAAGATAACATTAAATATAATGTGGTATTATATAACAATAAAAATTTAATTAAAATTCAGGATTTTGCATTAGGATGAATAGATTTTTTATTAGCTTATCTGTTTATGACATTAAATCACACGAAATCACTATTGTTCTGCAATAAAAACGACGGTTAATCTTTGGATTATGGTAACTTGGCGATTTTTTGGCGACCAACCCTGCTACAGCAACCTGCTAGTTTTTGTTTGGATGACATTTTGTTTTCACAAAGTAAAGGCATCTTTTTTTTCCAACAATCTGCTAGCCGAATTACGCTTATGCTAGAACTTTTATGGAACAAAAGTGCTTAATCGTGACGAAGGTTAGGTGCGAAATTGGGAGAAAGTGCAGAATTGCAAACTGCTTGCCGCGTTTTTACGAATTGCACATAGATGGTAACCATATACACGTTGACTTATTTTCACTTAAAAAAAAAAATCCCAGAATTTCACAAAAATGGCATTGCGCACACTCTTGACATTATCCATGTACACTGCTAAATTCCTAGCTAGTAACCCTTATTGCCTTACCAAAATGTCGCCAAACTACCTGTTACCATATTCCAAAGATTAGCCAAAACGACTAGTAGCATCATAAACAATACTAACCAAAGTTAATTACATATTGGTTCAATAAAAATAATTAAATACACATAAAAAAAATTAAACTGAAATAATGTCCTATCTGAAAATGTTAAAATATTAAAAAAAAAAAAAAAAAAAAAAAAAAAAACTTGAATAGTACTTTACATTTAAATGAAAATTTATGTACACTATACAATAAACAAATATGTTAAAAGTGATCCATAAATTTCTAATATTCAATTTTCATATACATTTGCAGATGAAAAAAGGGTACTCTTCTGATATTGGGACTAGATTCAGAAATGTATTATGTATACATATAAATAAATGCATACATACATTTCTGAATCTGGTCCTGATAACAGAAGGGTACCAAAATTTTTTTTTTTCCCTTTCGTTTACTAAAAATGATGCAATGAATAACAAAAATGAAACCACTAACACATATTTCAACAAACAATCACTGAATATTAAAACTACCTTTCTGGCAAACATTAATCATTTGTTTTCTCAACAGTTATGATTAACACATTCATTGATTAAGTACTGAAATGTAAAAGTTAAATAGTTTATTATTTCTTGTACAACAAGAAAATAGTGTTAATCAATCACCCATAAAATATTTAGGCCAGATTTACCCAAATTAACTCTTCCCAACATCCCACATTCTTTAGTTTTCAAATGATGTAAAAATATTACTATAGCACAAAATAAATTGTTTCGGCCTTTTTGCAAATTGCAGATGTCTTCACCTAAAACTACTTTGAATTGAGGTGGGTTCACACTAGACTGATAAATATAACATGAGTCTTTTGATAAAACTGGCTTTTCTGGTATTTTCTTAAAGTACTTGGAAGAAAATGGCTTGCCTTCAGGAAAATGTGGCTCTGGTGGTAAATGCGCATCTAAATAACAACAAAAGATATGTATTATGATTGCAGAGTCTGTTGGTAAGTCATCACACCATTGCTTATCATCATAAGTTCCTCCAGAATTCCACTTAAAGTCTCCCATGCAACCTCCATGTGCAAGATCTTTCAGACGTCGAATTAAATATTCTTGATTTAAATGCATATCCACATAAGGTAGAACAACTGAAAGAGTTGGTAGGTGTTGAGATTTGGTCACAGCAATCTGGTGTAAAGCAAATAAACTAACAGAACCAATTTGAAATTCAGGCAAACCTATTTGACTCATAGTATTATTTATATCATCAATTTCTTTCACTAATTTTACAAGAATTGTTTGGCATATCCATTTTCGTACACGTTCACACCAGGTAGTCAACATTTTATCAGTAATTTTGAGCTTATGCAGGAAATTATCCCCACAACGGATTTCCGATGAATCGTCTTCTGTAGTTTCCATGTGTGGAAGTCGATATGCTCTTTGATAACGACATTTACTCAAAATAGACATTGGACTATTATCAACTGATGATACATTAGATATGAAGGCTTTTGAGTCTTCAAAAGTCATTGATTTCATCTTTTTATCTTCCTCTTCTCGCTGTTTTAAAAATTCTTCCAACTGCTTCTTATTCTTTATTGGGCGTTCGTATGGAGATTCAATGTACTCTGAATGATTTATTTTTCTCAAAGAGAACTTATCAGTATTTGCAGACTTTGGAGTAGAAACATAATGCAGAGGAGAAGATGGCCTGTAGAAACTCCAGGAAGAACTGGTTGTATCCATTCCAGGGGAATTTGGTGATAAACTACTTGCCCAGCTACCTGCAGAATAATTCAAAGGTGTCACAGATAAAAAGGAAGGGGAGCTACAATTTAAAGAATCCCTCCATGATGTAAACTGCAAACGCTTCTGAGGTGTAGTTTCTACGATACTATCATCCAATTTTTTTACTTCAAATCCAGGATCATTTTCGCTTATTCCAAACAACCTTTGTTGAACAGGTGATATTGGCATCGGCTTTGATAGCACAGACCAAGCATAGAGAATAACAGCTGTAAATGCATTGAGAGCTAGAATTATACCTAAAGCGAATTCAAAACACCACATGAAAAAGGAATAGTCTCCAAACAATTCAGAAATGTAATTATTCTTTACTTCGATAAACAATAAAAATGCTATGACCGAATTACGTATCGTAGAAGTCAAAGCCGATTTTGACTTGGTCATGAAGAATCTCCGTCTTAAAATCGCGCGACAAACTGGACTTTGCCAGTGAGTTTTCCATTCTATTTTTTGCTTGTCGCTAATGATATATGACATGACAGTATAGCACAAAGAATGGATGACCTCAGTTAAAAAACATGTATTAATGAGTTTATACAGCTGGCAATATAGCATAAAACTAAAGTACTTAAATACTTGAGGCGATTCATAAATCAAATCTAATAACATCATACGAAAATTTCGAATTTTTAGTGAAGCCATACTTTTGCAACAAGAAATTAACAAATAAAGACTACAAAATCATGCTACCACAATAACACATTTGAACTCGTACACAAAGCCGTTACCACACGAAGTAGAAGTTGTAGTGTATACTTTTCAAGTAGAAGTTTAGTAGGAGAAAGAAGTAACCAGTAATGGAAATACCATTATTATACTCATTGAACGTTTTACAACTACTGATTGAACAAGTTTAAAAAAAAAAAAATGAGGGCAATATAACATAATATCGAATGCTAAAATTTTCACCTAGCATTTAAATTTAGAAAGCAATCAATAAAGTTTTATAAGTGTTGAACTGCGGTGCTTAACCACCAGGGTGCCTGGGCGCCATAGCCCTACACCTCATCGAATAACATGATAAAAGTTTCGAATTATGAGAAATATAACTGAATGTGCTAAATAATTAAATGAGCAAGAGTTTAAATTCATAATTGCTAATAGTTAAATACAAATTTTTTTTTCCTTAAGTACCTAATTACTAATTCATACATAATTAACTATTTTTTTAACAACTATTTCACAGAAGAATACATGTACACACAAGAGAAACAAAATACGAAGTGCGACGCCTTAGTGCCACTAGTAAAAACAAAAAGCAATCAGGAGGAAAAAAGAACAATATACAATAAAGAATCTGAGCAACAATTTGCATAACACATATACAAAATTACACATTACTAACATTTAGGATCGCCTTGGGCGTTTCCTGAAATTGGGGTCCCTAGTATCATAACAATAGTTAACAACCACAGGATTGTCCAGAAGTTCCTGTTTATCATAAAATGCCCTAGATAGGCGGCAATAAAAATCACAAAGATCCTCTATTCTTAACTCTTTACGAATTTGGCTATTCCGAATGTACCAGGGGGCATTACATATCATACGCAATACCCCGTTTTGGGCGGCTTGTAACTGCCTTCTCAAACTTTTGCACGAGTATGCCCAGACGGGGCATGCATAACTAAGAATTGGACGCAACATGGTTTTGTAAATGAGCAACTTATTATCAATAGATAGAACACTGTTTCGAGCAATTAAGGGGAAGAGCGAAGCTTTACTAGCTCGAAACTTCCTGAGAATATGTGTAACGTGTGGGTTCCATGTAAGAGATTTACTGAGGATCACCCCAAGATAAGGGAACCTGCTTGACCCAGGGAATGTCCACACCATACATTTGCAGGTGAGTCGGGAAATTCTTCTTAGTAGTAAACAGTATGGCATGTGTCTTGTCGACATTCACTTTGACTTTCCATTTGGTCAGCCAAGTCTCTAGCGAATGGATGTGGTGTTGTAGCTGTTGTATTGCTGAGCTAACAAATGCACTTTGAGTTAGGATCGCTGTGTCGTCTGCATACATGGCTAGTGTTGTGTTGTGTGTAGTGGGGATGTCGTTCAC
Organism: Stegodyphus dumicola; assembly: GCF_044657685.1. Taxonomy (NCBI): domain Eukaryota; kingdom Metazoa; phylum Arthropoda; class Arachnida; order Araneae; family Eresidae; genus Stegodyphus; species Stegodyphus dumicola. The sequence continues at coordinate 78,558,000 of NC_140768.1, read as the reverse complement.
GTAAATATTGAATAGGGTAGGGCCCAGAAGGGATCCCCGTGGAACACCAACCCGTATAGGCCGGTTTGTGGATAATGAACCAGAAACATGAACGACAAAGTGTCTACCGGTTAGGTAGGATTTAATTATGTTTGTGATGTAGCCTGGGAGTCCCAGGTTGTGTAATTTGTATATGAGGGCATCCAGCCATACTCTATCGAAGGCTTTGGCGGCATCTAAGAAAAGTCCACCAGTGACACGATGTTGTTGCATCCCACTGCTTATTAATTCAACAACTCTGTAGAGTTGATGCGTTGTCGAATGCTTACGCCTGAACCCAAACTGATAGGGTATGAGGATCTTCTGATCATCCAGGAAGATGTTTAGTCTATGTAGAATAACTGCTTCCACGATTTTGCTAATTGAGCTTAGCAAACTGATTGGTCGGTAACTCTCAGGAGCAGTCGCAGGCTTGTTGGGCTTTAGCAGAGGGACAATCTTGGCAGTTTTCCAACAAGTTGGGAAGTACTGCCATCGTAGTATGATATTCACTAACTTGGTGAAGTAGAGTATCATCTTGACAGGGAAGTACTTGATCATCTCATTTGTGACCCCGTCTACTCCAGGGCTCTTCCTTTTCGCAATTCGCATGGTATAGAGACAGACCTCCGATGGCATGGCTGATATAATGTTGTCTGTGCATGGCTGTGTGGTAAAATTGGAGTGGAAGTCAGCAATAAGCTGTTCAGTGTCTGAGTCTGAAATGTTGTTAATGCAGAACTGAGATTCCAGATGCTGAGCTAAAAGTTCTGCTTTCTCAGTTCCAGTGTAATGGATCCGTTGAGGACCGTGAAGGGGCGGAATGGCGTTATAGCATTTTTTGTACCTCTTCACTGCTTTCCATAAGGAGTTATCCTCTGCAGAAAGAGATCTGAGGTAGTTAGTCCAGCGATCTTGTGAGAGTTTATTTGTAAGAAACTTGACCGCTTCGCACAGGCGATTGAAGTTCCTTTTATCATCATGGTGTCTGGTACGTTGATACGCTCGTCTTGCAGCATTTCTCTCTTTAATCAATAATCTGAGCTCTTGAGGCTTGTGTTTCATACCAGGTTTAACTTCAACTTGTGCTTTCGCATAAGCATTTTGTATATTTCAGTGAGGTCCTTGACCAAACTATCAATGTCACTCCCCTTGTGTATCAAGTGTACTGGGTGTTGGAGAGGGCTTTAGCAAAGACCTGCCAGTCTGTACGAAAGGCCCTGGTGTCTGATGTAGTATATCTGCTGAGGTCCAGAATAATCCTAACAGGATTGTGATCACTTGAAAGTTCGTCCAGTACGTAAATATCCAGTGGAGAACTGGTGTTCCGCAACAGGAAAAAATCAATAATTGCGGTGGACCCAGCAGCATACCGTGTTGGGGTACTTGGAACTGCCAATTTAAACCGTGCTGACGCGGCCAAGGAATAAATCAGTCTGCCTGTTGCATTAGAAGTGTGGCAGTTCCATGCGCGGTGTCTTGCGTTCAAGCCTCCACCAATAATAACATGTGTACCAAGTGTGAGTAGAATTTCAAGGTCTGCCTGAACGACAGCCACAGGTCTCATGGGAGGAATGTAGGTGGAGACAAAAGTGTATGGAATGTTAGTGTCTGTTGTGATGCAGATAGCTGTAGCCTCTACGGCTGAGAGCTGTGGAATGTTCACGTGATAATGGGGAATGCAGCGTTTGACAAGAAGTACAGTGCCACCTCCACGTGGGCGAGGAGCGGTAGTACTTCTGTGCGACTTGTAGGTATAGTAATTTGCCATACACAATGGTATTTTAGGGTCAAGCTTGTGTTCTTGTAGGAAAAATAAGTCGGGACTGTGCTCACTTGCAAAATCCCGCAATTCATTAATCTTACGGAACAAACCATTTGCGTTCCAAGTAATAATACTTAAGTACCTATTGTTTACACTATACATAATTATTCAACATTGGAAAAAACACTGTCAAAAACATTAAATAATATAAACAACTTATCGATTGAATGCTCCGCAGCCCGCAATTCAGGCATGGCTGCCGAGATTTTTTGAAAAACATTCATAACTGTGGTGCCTTTAAAAACATCACACACCTCTTTGATTATTTTGAGAAAGTCCATAAACATACCCGAACCAACAGTAGCACTAGCAGCACCACCACTGCTGACAGTCTGTTTATGCATATCAACATTAAAATTATTAACAGTATTTACAGATCTTTGAACGTCACCCTTGGCTACACTAGCATAACTGCGCCCGGAGGCGACAGCAGAATAACTCAAATTTGCATTAGAAGTATTAGGCATTTTAACACCATTATTTACATTTTCTGAGTTTGCACTCTTATTCACAGTTTTATTTCCGACTATACGTCGGGGGAATTTCGGACATCCGCGATAATTGGCGGTTTGTCCTTCTTGCAGGCAATTACAACAAATAGGAGAGTCTAATTTTTTAACATTACATTTATCAGTACGATGTGCACCCGCACATTTCACACATTTTGGTTGTAGTTTGCAATTTTCACTACTGTGGTGGAAGTGTTGGCAGTTGTGACACTGCACAACATTTCCACGCACTTTATAAGGATGTATTTCAACAAAGAAACATAGTAGCTTTTAACATCATAAATAGATTGCACCCCTGGTACATTCTCTAAATGAACCTGAAACAAAGGCATAGGAGCCTTAGATTTGGTTCTGTGCATTTGGGTAACTTTTCGAGGTTTATACTTTAAATTAATCAGCTCCTCAAAAATGTCATCTGAGGGGCAATCGATAGGTAAACCTCTTATAACTATTTTGATGGGCCTATCTATCTTTCTGGTAATTAAATAATGATCTACACTTTTTTCATCCAAATATTTTGTTATCTGACGGTGATCATTTTCCGTTTTCGGAAAAACTTTTAAAAACTCGCCAGTAACTTTAGCTGCAAAGTCTAAATTAGTTTCAGCCCTCAATTTTTTAGAGAAATCCGAAAATTTAATTGGAGGCTTCACCATTATCGGTTTCACCTTCGGTTGTTGCATTTCAATAACCTCATTCTCTTCACTAACTTCCATATCATTATTAGTGGCAGTATTATCTGCATTAGCATTTTCATCTAGCTTATCAAATTTATTGCTAACATTAATTTCTGCATGAGCTTTGACTAATTTAGCAGGCCGAGCCGTATTACGCGGCTGTGTAAAGCCCTCTGAATCCTGAATTTCGCTCACACATCTTTTTCCTTTTTTCGAAGGCAGTTTAAGCAAAATTTTTGTTTTTTCTCCGCTACGAGTTTGTGCAATTGCACCAGATTTATCACTAACATTTTTTACACTTGATATAGTATCATTACAGTTAACAGAAGTAACAGTAGATATAACCTGCATCTTAGGGACATGCTTAACAACATTCACATTCAACTTATCACAAGATAAATTTACAATACTAGGATTTTGGGCACTAAAAACGTCGCACTTACCCTGAAATAACAAAGCCAGTCTTTTGGCTATTCCACTCCTTTTTTGGTGTATATCCAGACGTTTTTGCTTAACCTCCTCACTGGATAATGTATTGAGATCATCTTCCGTTAACTGCTCATCTACATGAACTGCAACATTCAGAAGCAGAACTTGCTGAAGCGCGAGTTGATAATCCTCCGCATCGTAACAATCCTTGTTTAATAGCTGACTCCAACCTTTTCCTAACACCTTGTCTGCATACGCACATATCTCCTCGGGTAAACCAGAGAGATTTTCTTTACTAACGTTCACAACCTCGGGCGGAGGAAGCGGCGGGTAATCCTTCGGATCCATTGCTGACACTAGCACGTGTTAGGATAAAGTTTTATACTTTTTGTATGCACTGAAGAATGAAAACAGCACAAATGACAACACATTTCTACTTGAAAGAATAAAATTGTTGCAATATATAATAATATATATATATGTAATAAACATTTGTAACGAAATAAAGTCCAAATATATCTACTTAATTTAAATACTTAAATAGGGTTCATGTTGTCCAAAGGAATTCAGATTTTTAAGCTAATTTCTAGCATATGGCTGATAATTTAAGAGCAAAAAAATCTGAATTATTCCAAAAGTAACATCTTGTTATTTTGCTTTACAAAGTAGGTTGCAAAACCTTTCATCACTGAACAGCTAAAAAGCGCTGCAAAGTAACAATAACTTTTCTTCGTAAACAAAACAAGAAGCTGCGTGACTGGTAACGTTGCTCTTTAAAAATAATGACGATCAGTACTATGAGTTGTATTGTTAAAACAAGTATTGTTGTTCAATAGTATAGTTGCAAGGTAATTTTTAAAATATTTTTGAAAAGTAAAATTGTGTATATGTTGTCATTTTGCATTACCTGTCATCGCACCTCAAGCGGAAGACTACGTTATATTTTGATGTCCCAGCCATCTGATATTGAACTTTCGTGTTTGTTATAAAATAGTATGCAGAAGAAGGCAAGTAGTTTATTAGTTTATTAAAAAAGTAACATTTTAAATTTGATGCTTAAGTATATATCTAAATTTTATAACGTATTTTATCTTAAATGATTAATTAGGTCATCAGTATAAACCATGGCCTAAATAAAAGATCGAAGTAATATATGGTAAATAAAATTCTGAGCATTATTGATTTTATAGTCGAAATTAAGACTGATATTAAATTCAAATAAATCTAGGTAGTTTACCCAAATGCTTATAAATTTTACTTGTGCAATATATTTGATATTTCACAAATTAAAATATTAATTTTTAATAAATGCCTTTATATATATGTTACCTTAACATAATTTTTCTGAGTATTTAAATAATACTTAAATCTTTAATTCTATGCTACTTCTTTTCAGAAAGGGGTCGTATTTATGAACATCCTTTGATGTGGCCCTGTATTTTTTATACTAGACTATTTTGAAGGGTTTATAAAATACTGTGGTTGAAATTTGTGGATGCTTGGCATCAAAGTATTCCTTTCAACAGTTCTTGGGCTGACATATGTCTGAAAGTTTTATATATTCTAATATTTCAATTTATATAATCTTTACATTTACATTATAAATAGGAGAATTAAAAAATATCTAGCAAAAATGTGAAAGGTAGAGATAAAAAGACAGATTTGATACTTCATTATTTAAGTGGCCATTGCATATGCTTTGCTGTCATTTAAAATTAATATGTTGAATATTAGAAAACACTAAAAAGAAGCAGCTTTCAAAAAATGAAAAAATACAATGTGGAAAAATAAAAAAGAACACGTATTTAACAATATGAAACATTTCTAGACATTTAACATGAAATTATATTTATTTACCTTTAATGAAATAACATTAATTTACATTTGTAAAGGCTTTAATTTGGTGATTGCTTCTTATAATAGAATCAAAAACTTTGTCTCATCCTATATGCTGCTGCCACATTAATTTAGTAAATATGAATGCAAGTCATGGGGAGCTGCTTCTCTTTGTCTTTTGTTTCTGCAATGAGCTGTACCAAAGTTGTTCGATTTTCTGAGTATTTGTGCGGTATAATGGCTACACAAAGTTGAGTTTATAATTCACTGTGAAATGTTGAAAACTTTGTTGTTGTTTTGTAATAATTTCCTTTTTTGATTAGTCAGCAGTTGGAATGAATAATATTTATGTACATGTTCTTTTATCACCTCCATTAGCATTTTGCCACCTCTATCTAGAATTTGCACAATGTAACAGTCTTTCATTTCCTTGCACATTACTCCAGAAACCTTTTGTTTTGATAAAATTCTGTTTAATTGTTCTTTTCCTTGCCAAGTAGACTTTCATCAATCTTGATGGTCTTCCAAGATTCACCAATTTTGTCTTTTGATCATTTCATTAAAAAAAAAAAAAAAAAAAAATCTCAAATAGTTGGTCCAATCAGTTACTAAGTTTTCACTCATTTTTAACTGTCTGTTGCACCATCTTATGTAAGTTAGTTCTTCAGTCCAATAATGTATGAAGTGCATATCAGTAAGAAAAGGAATTCTGGAACTATGAAATCGATTATCAGCATGATGACACTTTTTTTTAACCCCTGTAGCTTTTTATATTATATCCCAAATTCTGGTACTTTTCCGTTTCGCTGACGCAAATCTCGCCAAGCAGACTTTATTGGCAAAAACATACAGAATACACATAAAAAATGTTAGTGCTGATTTTTGGAATATGATAACTGGCAGTTTGGCAACATTTTGGAGGCGATAAAGGTTACTACCTAGGACTTTGGTAATAATGTGAGAAGTACTCAGTTCCGATTACGCATTTATTTGTGTGAGGGAAATGAGAGATCATGAGATGTGTCATGTGACATTAATGTACGAATTACAGTTTTTTAATCGGAAAAAGGGGAAAATTTGGAAAAATATCTGCAGTAGGTTTTAGCATTTTGTATTTAGCTTTTTGATTTTTTTTTGCATTTTCGTGCAAATTTTTGTAATTTATGAGAAAATAGCAGTGTAGATGGATAAAGTTAAGAGTGTGTGCAATGCCATTTTTGTGCAATTCTGGGATTTTTTTTTAAGTAAAAATAAGTCGACGTGTAAATGGTTTAGGTGTATGTGCTATTCTAAAAAACGCGCAAGGAGTTTGCGATTGTGCACTTTTTTCCAAATTTGCAGTTAATATTTTTCATGATTAAGCAGTTTTGTTACATAAAATTTCTAGCATAAGTGTAATTCGGCTAATAGATTGTTGGAAAAAGTGTTCAGTAAATAAAAAGAAAAGAAGCATGTCTTTACTTCGTGAAGACAAAATGGCGGCGAAAAAAAAATAGAGGGTTGCTGTAGCAGAGTTGGTCGCCAAATTTTCGCCAAAAAATCGCCAAGTTACCATAATCCAAAGATCAACCAATGTTAGTTCTGAAAATGTTTTATTTAAGGCATAAACATTTTAATATCGTTTAAAATTTTGTAAAAAAAATCCAGTAAATAAAGACAATAAATTTTTAAAAAGATATTAATTTAAGAATTTATTATACTTTCATAGTTCATCGTGATTCGCCTTTTCATATCACATGAACCCCAAGTGATCTCATCTCATGTAAACTATGCTACAAAAATCTAATTCTCTCAGTAAATCTAATTCTCTCTATGTTAATTCAAGTTAAATCTTAATTTGGAATACAAGTTTAAATGCAAGAATTTAATGTACGAATAGTTTATTCAGAAATTATGTAAAACCGCAGTGCTTTACTCCATAGTGCATTCTCATTAGAATGGATGAATTTAACCTGTGACTTTTCTATATTTTCGCCTTCAGTTGAGCTGTGTGATTGCATCCTAATTGACTTAATTACCTCAAATGGCCAAAGGGCATAAAATTAAACTGTCTTATAAAAATTCTATATAACTGTATGCCAGTATTGAAAGAAACAATCAATCTGATAAGAAATGGCTGCAAAGTGTTTTAAAAATGAGGCGTAAAAGGTTACCAGCGAGGATATTACATTTGGCATCAGTTGTATCATTATTGGCGACTTTAACGCCTGCTCCGGCAAAACGGAAAAGTACCCAAATTCTTTGCTTTTTTATAAATAATTTCATTTGGCGGCTATTTTGACATTTTTTTGTCAATATATTAAATTCCGTGCTTTTGGAAGAAAACAGCTGCTGCTTTTTCACTTGACAATACATTAAATATGGTTAAGATTCAAGGGGGAAATTTAATAATTAAAAATACAGAAAAATAAATGATAGTGTGGAGAACTTAATGCTAATTTTCAGATCAGTGGAAAATTAAAGGTTACCTGCATTTTAATGATTAAATAGTTAATGATAGAATGATATCACGGAATCAAAAGTGAGTGTGAAAATTCGAAATGTTATAAATACTACACGTCTAAAAATTATTGCTTATTTTCTTATTGTTAATAAGTTAAAATGCTAACCATTTTAGTAGGAAAAATAAATACTAAACCAGTAATATCATGCATACAACATCATAATCAAAACAGCCTGAAAATGAAATTGGTAAAAGTATATTTTAAGGTACCGCCTGGCGATTTTTGCCAGTACATGGATACCGAGTTTGTGCAATTCTTTGACTTATTATTTTGGCTCGCATAACAATTTTTGCGCAAAAAATCACTACACAAAGCGAAAATAACAACACAAAAAATTGCACAAGCTCGGTATCCATGTACGCATTGACTTATTTTCACTTAAAAAAATCCTCAAATTGCATAAAAATGGCATTGCACACTCCCCTTCACTTTATCCATGTACACGTAGACCTATTTTCACCTAAAAAAAATCCAAGAATTGCACAAACTTGCATTGTGCACTTCCTTCAGTTTGTCCATGTACACATTGATATATTTTCACTTAAAAAGTCAAAAGAGCACCCAATTCTACAATACAGGCAAACAAAAAATACATAATCTCAATAAACTACATTTTAAACCAAACAATAACATAAAAAAGGAAAAACATGTTATACATTTAAGCACTACATAAAGCAAATATCCACTTACTCTATTTAGAAGCTCCTTCGTCTTTAGTCTGTGGCACACAAAATTCCGTAACAGCATCCAAAAACTTCCTAAAATTATCTGAACTCGAATTTGTATATTGGCATTGTCACATCTGAACCTTTCTTCCTACAAACCCATTGAAATCCATCTAAACAGTTTTTACGTTCGATTACACGCATATCCTTCCTACATAAAGGACACCTATAATCGCTACTAAGTAAACCTTCATTTACACACCAGTCAATTAACGCTCTTTTCCCTTTTCGTTTCAAATCATACAGAAACTCAGCCATTCTACCATCTAAACAATAAAACCAACACACACCACAAAAGCGCTTACAAAACATCCTGGACATGTTATACATTATGCGCTTACAAAAAGGAAAAACATGTTATACATTTAAGCACTACAAAAAGCAAATATTCACTTACCATGATTTTCGAGTTCGCTTCGTACACCCAGAGCCATGCAAAAATCAAAATATCAATCATAATCAAATGCTTTTTTCAAACCAGGTACTCTTTCTGATCGACCACTTCACATAGTGACCATCTGAGCCTTTCTTCTGACAAACTCATTCAAGTTCATCTAAACGGTTTTAGCATACACCATAAAAACGTTTACAAAACATTCCATGATTCAAAATTTCCCAGAATCATGCACCCGATTACGTCAGGTTATCATAAATGAAACAGCAACTTAGCGATAAATGAAACAACAACTGTGGGTGTACGAAGTTCGCTTCGTACACCCAGAGCCATGCAAAAATCAAAATATCAATCATACTCAAATGACTTTTTTCAAACCAGGTACTCTTTCTGATCGACCACTTTATATAGTGACCATCTGAGCCTTTCTTCCTACAAACTCATTCAAATCCATCTAAACGGTTTTAACACACACTACAAAAACGCTTACAAAGCATCCCATGATTCAAAATTTCTCAGAATCATGCACCCGATTACGTCAGGCTACCATAAATGAAACAACAACTTGGCGATAAATGAAACAACTTCGCCATAATACAAGGGGTACCTTAAAGTCTACTCTAACCATGAAATCTGTTGCAGGTTGAAAATATTATCAAACTTTTCCAGTTTTTTAGAACTTTCTAATTATCTGCACCCCCACTCATCAGTGACATTGAAGATCATTCTCAATATCGTTGGTGACTAATTTTTCTCAAAGCTAATTTGTTAAAGATAGCAGCCATTGTCGAAATAGCAGCATACTAAGAATTAAATAAAAAGAAAAATCATTAAAATAAAAAACAATAAACATTGGTAATAAAACTTTTACCTTTTTTTGAGAAAGCTTTCTTTTTTTAACCCTCCGGGCATTATGAGCTTAGCCCTGAAATTTCAGAGTTCTTCAAAAGATCATGAACAAATGGTATTTTCTTAATTATAATTAGAACATGGCTGTCTCACTTTCTACTTTGATTCCATTTCTTCCAATATACAACCAACCCGAAACTGGATACATTAAAAGCTGGCAGAAGTTTTCATGTATAAAGAAGTCATTATACATGAAAAGAAAGTAGCAATTTTTGTAATGGAATGTGTGTGGTGAAATGGGTGGTACAGGGGTTGCTGTTACTTGTACTACTGCTGTTGAGCAATAGAAAAAAGTATCCTCTAGTGTAAAATGTTATTCTTTTTGTGAATGTTGAGCAGTATATATCACTATGTGAAGATGGAACATGCTGACTAGCATTTTTATCTATGGGCTTGTCACTAAAATGGAACTGCTGGTCAAAGAGAATGATTCTGGAGCAGAGGCTGCTAATGGAAATAGAGCAGTTGACCAACTACTGTTTTACCATTTGCAGCCCCTGGATAAAATGCATGTCGTTGAGCTTTGCATTCATGTGTCAAATTATACTGCTCAAAATCCGCAAAGTTGAATGATGGTTTACATACAAAGGGAACATTTTAACTATTGCTCAACCGTACCCTTTACCTCTTAACTGCTATTTACCTGCTATTTCATATAATTGCCATACCCTTTACTTTCCATTTTGCATATGCATTCTATGCATTCCATTACAAAATGTGCTTGTGTATTTCTGCCAGATATTTTTTAATCATGCTGAACCAGTATAGATGAAAGAAATGACCTCTGCTCCAAATGACACTCAGATCATTTTATAATTGACTAAAGGAATCATATGGCATTTAAATATCCATTTATTAATATAAAATGCATATATATATATATATATATAATATTAATTTTGCATTGCAGTAATGGATGAATCTGAAAGTAAAGATACATATGTGTCACAGCTGAAGGAAGTATTTGATAGCTGTGATACTACTGGAAGTGGACGTCTGAACGAGACAGAATTGCACAATCTATGTGAAAAGTTACATCTTGCTGAACATGCAAATTTTTTGGTTCATCATCTTCTTGAAAGTGACTTTGAAGTATGACCTTTATAAAACATTAAAAAATGTAGTTTACATTTTTATGCTTAAAATAAGTGCTAAAATGTTACAATATGCAGAAATTAAAAATGTGTTTTTGTGCTTCTATGTTAAAACAGGCGTAGTAAGGAATGGATATTGGTGTGTTACAACCTTGATGAGAAACAGTTGGTTGCCTATACATGCAAGCAGTGCATTTATTGTCTACAGTACATAATTTATATATTATACACATGTGGAATCAATTTTATATAAATTTGTATTTATTATTTTACACATATTTGTAAGGAGTTTATTTAAAATAAACAATCTATTCTTTTTAAGGAGTTTATTTAAAATAAACAATCTATAGAAACATATCCAAAATTAATTTTAAACATACATTTTCAGGTTTCCACTATTCGGCAGTTGCTGCTAATAATTCATTAAACACATTATCATGACACATCGTTAGGACTATGGCATCTTTTTTCATCAATGAATAATGAAAATATTGAGCTTATTAAGTATTTAAAAATAAAATCTGAGAAAATTTCCAACTGCTAAATGATAAATTGCTTTTATATGTGAAATGTAAACTATGTGCACATGTGTAGATTGTTTCTCATCAGGGTTGGAAATATGCCAGCTTCCATTTCTTGCTAAAGCCACTGTGACGATATAGCTACTAGCACTCCCATGGGCACAGGTGCTGAATTATAACTTCCTGTTTGTTTGCGGACAAAATGGACCATACCTGCAAAAAGCAGGACTGCAGATAAAACCCTCTGGGAGTTTCCGGACACAAGGAACTAATTATGTTTCTCCTCGCAGATAACAAAACGAGTGAAATCTTTGTGTAAAAGAGTTCTTCATGTGATTTTGAGGTGACAGGACGCATCTTTTGCGTTCTAAACCACGCCAGTGGTTTCTGTAGAACAATAGTTTTTTTTTTTATGCTGTAACTACAGTAAAAAGGACGTTTTTTTTTGCATCCAATCTGCGTTAGCGGATATTGTATGATTTAGGGCTGTAATGATCAGTTTATTTTTATGTTTTAATCAAGAAATCTATTTTAGTTTATCAAATAAATAATTTAAAAGACAACCTGTCTTTCTTTTACCCGACACGGGTGTCCTGTTGTTACACCACTATAAAAGAAGTACCTATTTTTTTAATTAGGTAATAATGTTTTAAATTTAGGCGAATTTTATATAAAGGAGTTTTATTTCAATTATATTTCACAATACATCATAGTGATAAACACTTTTAACACCTTAATAATTTTTATACATTTATTGTAATGTCAAAATTGTAAACTGTAATAATTGATTGTGCTAACATTTTATAGTGATTATTTTTTTAATTTAATTCTAATTCTGCACAAGATTTTTTTATTTACTGTGATTTTAATTTATTAGCCCAAAGGGGTGATAGTCGAGAAAGGCTATTAGTTTCAAAACGGCATTTTGCTCTGTTTCATTATAAACGTCTGTTTCAATTTGCAAATTGTTGCCACCAAATATTATCGCCTTGTATTATATTTAAAGAAATTTAATAATAAATAATCTGCATGAATACATGTATGTTTCTCGCATTGTGGAAAAACAACGGTATTTAGAGCCATCAAATTTTGAACAATGTAATCCTCCACCCGAACAGCCGAATTTCGAATTTGTTTTAATCCATTTCATATTTTGTAAAACTTTAATGAATTATTGATTAAGAAACTCAATGAGTTCAAAGCAAGCAATGGCAACACTGTGTGGAAAATAACATTTTTATCTCCAGCGTGGAAGTTCTGAAGATATGCTGTTTTCAAATATTTTGTGATACTGCTGTTGAATTGAATTTTGTGTTGTTTACGTGCGAAGAACATAATATTCAATAAATAGAGGTAACACACAAAGCGTTAAAAAATGTCCCTTTGAGCGTAACATAAAATCTAAGTGCTTCCAGATTTTATTTATTTATTTATTTTCATTACACTGAGAAAATGAATTAATGAATTATTAAAATAAATAATCATGCAAATTTTATGAATTATTAAAATAAATAATCATCATATGATGTTAATAATTAATAATCATATGATCAAATAAATGATCGTCTTGTAATGTTATAATAATTTTATAAACCACTGCGTGTAAATGCTCTTAAAATTAAAAAAATATATATATCAGATCTTGTTTAATTTTGCTTTATTTGTTTCGAAGCTTCATGTACTATCAATCTTATTTAATTTTATGTTATTTGTATGCAAAATTAAGTTCATAAATTTTGTGCTTAGAGTTTTTACCGTTTTACCAAAGTAAAGATGTTTGTACACAAATTATGCGTGAAAAAGTGCACGAAATGCAGTAAAAAGTGCTTCAATGAGATATATTAAATCCTGTTTGGAAAAAACTGTGGCTTTCATAATCTCATCACTATATAACATATCACATTTAATAATTAAAAAGAGTTATGTGATACAAACGCCATAGGTTTCAGTGTTAACGTAAACCAGATCGTCCCTACTCTTTCTTGCCGACATGTCGGTGACGCGCACCCGGCCCACTGGGTTAGTCTATCTCTTATAAAGGTCCATGTTTAAAGTAAAGTGACATCATTGATTACATCATCCACAACATAAAATTTCATAAAATATCATAAAAAATAAAATTTTAATTTCAAATAAAAATGCAAAATTAAATTGATTTTTAATATTTAGAAGCCATAAATAATATTTAAAACACGGAATTTATGCATAATAAAATGCATTATCTCTACATATAATAAAAGAAAGAGTCTGTCTGTGTGTGTCTTTCGTTCGCGCTGCGCGTAAGCTAATAGACCCACGGTTACGAAATTTGATACATAGGTGCATCTAGACAACAGCCAGTGCACCTCAAAGCGATTTTTTCGAAATTCGAATTCAAATTTTTTTTATGTTTTGTGATGAAATTGCATCATTTTCAGACATAATGGGCTATAGGAAAGCGAGATTTTACTCTACACACTCCATTTTCACATCGTCATGAAACGTAGGCACTCAGGTATTTTATGAATTTAAAATAAATTTCGTGTTTCAATAAATCGATTAAATACGAATTTATTTAACAAAGGAAGCTAATGGATCAATGGGATTTTTTCTAAAAAAGTTTATTTTTAAAAATGTACAGTTTTTTTTTTCTTTGATTTTTGGACACATTAAACTTTCATCCTTGCGACTGCTTTTACAAAAAGAATTTTTGAAAAATGATAATATTTTGTATTTTTTAAAAATTTTTTAAATGAAGCTTCCGAGTACACTTCTCACATCTCACATCTTTAAAAATGTGATTGTGGCAACAATTTTCGTGTCTTATTGTTGATAGATTTTTGATGAAACCGCATTATTTTGAATAGTTTCATGCTTTTAGAAATATGGGTTTGTCAACAATTTTTCATTGTATTTCTTATGTCACTGTTTTAAGAGGCTGGCATATTTTATTGTCATTTTTATATGTATATATAATAAATTTTTTTATTTATTTTATTTTATTATTATTATTATATTTTTTTTTATAAAATTTTTCTTCAGAGTAAAATTCTGCGCGGAATTTTATGTTTTTTGAGTTGCTTTCATGTTATTTTTTACTTATTTCACTGTTTGTAAGATATTGAAAAGTTTTGAATGATTTTTTTCCTTCAACGGAAAGTTGGTTAATTTTTATTAGGATAATTAATATTTGTATTAAGGGATATAGCTTATTCAATTTTAATTTTTTTCTCTTGAAAATATAAGATAAAATATCATTAATTATACTTTGCTTTTCTGAATTTTTTTTTTTTTTTTTTGTATTCTTTTATGTTATGTATTGCTCATTTCACTGTTTTTAAGATATTGAACTGTTTTGAGTGATTTTTTTTTTTAGGAAACAAAGTTCTTAACCTCCTTTATACCATTTGAGTTCTTAAGAATTTTCAAAGGGAAGTTGGTTAATTTATTTATTTGGATAATTAATATTTGTATTAAGGGATATTGCTTATTTCATTGTAATTTTGTTATACATAATAACTTTTTTATGAAGTTGTTCTGCAGAATAAAATTCTACGCAGTTTTTAACTTTAATGTTTTTGTTCCCTTCAGCCATTTTTCTGGTACATTTAAAAGCCAGACGAAGGCTGGCAGCGAAGCTGCTAGTTTTTTAAATAAAATGACCACAAAGTATCGGTTACCATAAATAACTTATCCAGCAATGGGTTTAGCATAAGTCGTATTACTCGGCAAAAGAAAAATCGCCAAAAAATTGCCAAAATCCGTGCAACCGTCTACCAAAGTAACACCCTTGAATATGCAATCTAGGCAGGAAGATTCATTCAAGTATTCAATTCATTTCAAGTATGTAACAATACTTGAAATAAAAAAAAGCAAAATTATGTTTTGGGAAGAAATGTGGAAGAAAATTATTGTGTACCATATTTTGAATATTAATTTGTAATTTTTATTATAAAAAATAATCTTCTGTATAAACATTTTGGAACTTTTTATAATTAAATCAATGGAAGTAGTTTGAAAGGAATACATTTTTCTTTTCATTTTATCTCTATTGTTATTTAAAGTGAACGTAAGTTTTCTGCATTTCGTCAGTTTTCATTTTGCTTTTGATTTAGCATCTGTTACATTCAGCAAGAGTGATTGCATTGAGAAATTGTTTCTTTGCATGAGAAAGGTTTTCACATTTGTATAATATATCATGATTACATAAGACATTTTCATTGTCTTGGCAAAAGACATTTACAGCTCTCTACAGAAGAAGGAAAATAGTTCATTTAAATTAATTTTGAATGTTTGAAAAATTTTAACCATTATTTCATTATGTGTTATGCAATTATTGTAAATTTCTTAATATGGTTATGAATCTAAATGATGGTTAATTTTGCATTTCCTGCTATTGATATGTGTCCAGAATTTATTTGTAATTTTGTTTAGATCAGTGTACAGGCAGATTAGTGTAAATGCAATGCATAGTTTCCAGAAATTTGCTTTTGTATTAAGGTATTAGTTATATTAACCGGGTTTTATTAAAATATATAATTAATTGGCAATAATATGTAGTTTGATTATTTTTTCTTTATAATTTCCTTCATTAATCTATCCTCTGAATATTTATAGGTCAAATTTGAAGATTTCAAAGAATGCTTTGTAGCAATTTTAACTCAAGCCATTCCAAATGATGAAATTACTGAAAGCTGTAAAAGTGATGATGCTGCAGGTATTTGAAAGTTTTAATGTAATGTATTTAAATATTTCCTTTTTCTGTGTGTGTTTTTTAAAAATATTACTTTTTCTAATTTCTTTGAAATGCTAATAAATTGGAAACCTTTTTATGCTTGTAAATTTTAAATAAATATGTAATTTAGATAAGCAATTTATTAGTTTATATTTTATTATATATTAAAAAGATATTATTACTGCAACATCTTGAATAATTATGTGGCGATAATTTACAATGAAATAATATCAGATATAAGTAGCAGATTTCTTTCCCTGCCAGTGAGGTTTGTTATTTTTAAAAGCACACTTCAAAACTATGATCTCATGAATTTATAAATTCCACATATTTCATCCCTTCACAATTTTCAGTTTTATGAAATTTTTTTGTATTGTTTGTTCACAAGTTTTCAATATTTCATGGAAATTTTTTTTTCTAATTTATTTAGTTTTGAAAAAAAGATATGATGCTTTTTATTTAATACCAAATATAATTTTTTCGACTAGTAGAATCTTATTTACTGTCACAAGATAACTAGCAATCAGTATAATTTTTCAAAGCGTTTAGTTTATGTCTTATGCTTTTTCAATGCTTTACTCATGTGTCATAAGAAAGATGTGTATAAATGTTAATAGCCTCACAAGTGGCCAAGTGATTTGCTGGATACTAGTAGTCAACCTGGTCAACCCAAATGAACAGGCTGGCTGCATGGTTGATTTTTGTGCTTTTTCTCATATGTAACAAACAGTTCTCATTATAAGTTTCTCATAATAAGAACCAGTTTTTGTAGAAAGGCCTCTGAAGGCATCCCTCCCCTTAAGCAGATAGCCTTCATGTGCTTTGCCGTAATCAAATAAAGCCTAATCTAAATGTAATTTTTTTTTTGAAAATTGGAGAAAAATAAAACATGAGCAGTGTTTTGACTGTTTTCAAAATGTAATATGAGGAATGTTCCATAACTCATTTGTTTTTTCAAAATAGGAGGGAAAGACAGATAAATAGTGATTAACTTATACCCATTCTTCTTAAAAACTGGATAAATGTTTAAAAAAAATTGGTTTATTGAAGATTAATGATTGCTTGTGACATCACGTATGTCTATCAACATAATGATATATATATTTTTGTTTCTGTTTATTGTTTTATTGGGGAGAATGTCTTTGAGAAATAAATCTCAAAATAAATTTTGGTCTCTCCAGTTCTCAAAATAAATTTTAGAAATGGATAGAAGGGAAGGGGATTAGCAACATCATCTGAAAGACTACTTTGCAATTGTATTCACTTTTAGATGTTATAAGTGTGATTCCAAGTAACAGTTCCGTGCATGTTTTTTGCCTTTACAAGTACATTTTAAAACTGAAATTTTATATTTATTTTAGTAAAAATCCTTATTTTCTCTTTTAGAGTTGTTGATTTTTTCTTAACTTAAAGAATTAAAATAAATTTAGAAAAAAATACATTTCAATGATAAAAGCAGATGTATTTTGATAGGCCTTAAGCATATAAAAGCAAGATATCATAACTGATTTATGATTTTTGATCCTACATTGCCATTATTTATCCATTTTCAAGTAAAGTCATGCCAGCATCTTGTAACTTTGAAAATATTTTATTGTATGCTGTTCCAAAATATTGCAAAAACGAAAACACACTTTAGAAACAAAATAGAAGCTGAACATTTCAGAATACTTTAGAAATACTATATAAAAAGGTATTCCTTCAGCATAATGTAAAGGAAGATTATTCATTATCATTTGAAGTCACTAAAGTTATTAAAAAACTTTTTATTACTAACATCATATTTTTGTTGTAAAGTTGATGTTTTCATATAACTGCATGTGCTGCCTCCTGAGCACTTTTCTTTAATTTAAATGTTAACCCTCTTCTTACAGCAGTCTTTACTGCAGATTTTTAACCCATCTGTGTGCTGCAGTTATTCTGAAAGTGCTTGCAATCTCATAAAAACAGTGACTTTTAATTTTAATTCAGTAAACTTAAAGAAAAAACCATATTTCTAAGTTGTATTCCAGTTTCTAAATCTTTGTCATTTATATGTGATCTTTCTTATTAAGTATATGTACCTAAATTATTTTGCATTTTTTATATATTATTGCATATTTGTTTGTATTATATTTAAAAATGTATAATTTTTATTAAAAGATTGACTTTTTGCTAGATCGTGAAGTGTCACCAAAATTTACATTAGGGCGAAAGAAATATGGCCGTCGTTCTAGACCTGCTTCAATAGTTGATGATGACAGTTCCATGACTTCCTCTCCTATTTTAAGTCCACAGAATTCTATTGATCAGACTTCTTCATCTACAGATAGAATTTCAAAACCTTCTCCTGGAGTAAGTATTATATGAATGTATATCACAGAATATTAATCCATAGGATTTTACTTATTGCATCTTATAAATGATACAGAGGTTGTTCGCACATTTTTTAGACAATTTTGGTAAGCGGTAATAATAAATTGTTTGCTTCAAAAGAAGTAATTGCAAATGTACTATGTTTTTAAAAGTCAAAATTATTGTCTGTGGCTTGAAAGTTTTGTTTTTATTCAAAATGGCAAATTTAACAAAGCAGTGGTTCGAAGGCTACATTTACGCTCTTTCCGAAGAGAAATATGCATACTCCGTTATCCAAAAACGATGTGAGAGTCATGGTTTTGTGATATCTAAAGCGTCGATAGGTAATATCATCAACAAGAAAGGAAACATATGTCAAATTGGAGCCTCAAGTGGGACAAAAATTTCAAACAAGTGTACAAGGAAGAAATGGACATCTTCGACTATTGCAAAGGTACGTTGTTTAATGTTAGAAGAAAATCCCCTTAGTCAAAGGACAGTGGCAAAATCATTAAAATGCTTGGTGTCCACTGTAAACAAAATGATAAACGTTGATTTAAAACTTAAGAAAGCGAAAAAACACAATGTGCATCGTCTTCTTCCAAAGCATATCGCTCAACGCAGGACACGCTGCAGAATTTTATATGAGAAACACTTATCCAAAGAAAAACGGAAAACAATTGTCACAGTAGATGAAGCATGGGTGTATTTAAATGATTGTAACAATAAAAAGAGCCAATTATTATTATAAAAGGGGAGAAAAAAAATTTAAGTACATGGTTCAAAGAATCGAAAGAAAGTTTTTCTAAGGGATTCATGATTGTTGCTGGTTTTTCTTATAATGGCAAGTTAAAAATAAAGAGAGTGCAAAAAAAAAATGTCAAGATTAACTCCAAATACTATCAGGAACATATTTTATCGCCAATTTTTCTGAATGAAATACCATCGCTTTACCCACAGTGCCATCAGTCTGTGAGACTCCATCAGGACAAAGCTAGCAGTCACACATCAAAATCCACTGTAAATTTCCTAAAAGAAATGGAAAAAAAATCTGGTATCAAGGCCATACTCTTCACTGATATCCCTACTAAATCTCCCAATGTGTCACCTATGGATTTTTGTGCTTTCGGACTTTTAAAAACTGCATTATCCAAACATTGTCCCAAAACCCTAACAGGACTCTGGAAAGCTGTTTGGGAGGAATGGGATAGAATACCTCTTCTGCCACTTCAAAAGGCATTATTATCCTGGAAATTGCAGTGTCGAAAGATAGTTCAGAATACAGGATGTCAAATAGAACATTTAAAACATAAGAATTTTATGTAATTTAGTTTTATGAATACAATATACATCATCTAAAAAATGTGTGAACAGCCTCTGTATATCATATTGATAATTAACCTTTATTTGTGAATGCGTAACTTGTTTAGAAATTATTATGTTTGAATAACTCTATATGGTGAGATTACTTCAAATGCAGAACAGTTTTTATGCATGCAGCATATTGTTTAATAAATAGAAATAAATTAGTATTATGTAACAGTTCTTTCAGTATGCTGTTTACAGCATGAGAATTCTGATCATGTAGTGATTATGGGCCTCACCATCTTACTGAGAAAAATTATTTCCTTTTAACTACTATCATTAGTTTGGTGCTCATTGGATACCATTAATGAGTGCAAAACAAAGTACAACAAGTAGAGTACATAATCCCTTCCCCCTACTTATAAAGTCATACTTTCGAGAGCTTTTCTCAATTTATGTATCTCAGTACTATCATCTCTGCTGATAATAATATTGAAGTTGAAATTAATGGATTATTTAGAGCTAATAGATGTTATAGTGGTTTAAAGAATTTTTTAATGTTTAAAGTATTAAACTTCAAGACAAAAATCTTTATAAAACTCTTATTAGACCTATCATATTGTATGGTAGTGAATGTTGGCCATTAACAAAAAACAGATAAAGAAAGACTTCTAATTTTTGAAAGAAAAATATTGTGAAAAATATATGCTCCAATTAGAGAAAGTAATAGATGGAGAATTGTGTTAACCATGAAATATATGGAAGATACAAACAACCTAATATTATCTGAGTCATCAAATCTTATTGCATCAGGTAGCTGGGACATATTTTTAGATAGGATAGCTTGGACTCTGTTAAAAAGGTGACCTTTGCTAATGTAGAAGGTACCAGGAAAAGAGGAAGATCTCTCACAAGATGGATAGACTTTGTGGAGGCAAATCTCAGGACTCTAAAAATCTGTTGTTAGCAGACCATATTGACTAATTGGATCTGTTTGAGGAAGCTTGTTGAGATGGCTTTGGCCTGTGATAGGCTGTAATGCAACTGAAGAAGATGTTTGGTGTTATTAACCTCTTCACAATGGCATGTTGCTGAATTGAAAATCCTTTAGAGATGGGTGGGTCATATATGCAGGAGTCCTGAATGTCACTAATGCATTTTTAAATATACACATTCTTTTAGAATTTTTTGAACCACTGATGGCATGTAGTATCTACTACAGTTAGTTTATTTGAACCTAATCATTGCTGACCTTGTGTCCATAAAGTACTTTCAAATTCTGAGGGCAACTGAGGCTTCACATGATGTAAACATCGGATAGTTTCAGATCTTTAAAAAAAAAAGTTGGGGGGGGGTGAGATTAGTAGTGGAGCTGTGATTTTAGGAATTCTGGTTTGTATTCAATTTGCGTCTTCTTTAGATAGTCATAAGTTTTTTGTAACATAAGTTTTTTGTACTAATTAAGAGAATAAAAGTATGATTGCGATGTCTAAGAGGAAGAGACTTTTAAATTAAGTAGAGTATACTCTAATGTAAATGAGCCTAAGTAAGTGACTATTCTAATAATGACGAGAAAATAGAAACAACTAGAGGATAGCGATTAGGATACTGAAATTTTGCTGGAGACTAAATTGAAAACTTGTTTTACTTTAACCTCACACTACTATAGTACAACAGTGGGTATTCCATTATGAATTCAATCTGTTAAGTAATTTCAAGCCTTGAATTTATGAAAATTGCAGCAGTAAATTTAATTTAATGAATGAAATAGACTTTTTCACTATTTTTTTTTTGATGATGATCCAATGAATGTTTGATCTAATGTAGTTTGACCATCTCAAATGCAACATTGACTGGCATTCTACCAAAACACATAGAATTGTACAAAAAGGGTGTTAGTTATGTGCCACAAGGTGAGAGGTCATGTAAAAGTATTCTCTTCACCGAAAAGAGGGAATTTATGGGACTGAGAGAGGGAAAGCCCGATATCATCAAGTGATGCTCTCATCATTGTAATTCATGCCTTTGGATTTTATGTATATGCATATATTATATTCGCACAGACAAATGATAAGATTCTCACAGGTTGCAGCCTGGGAAGAATTTTGAAATGTTTATGTTACAATTTATGAATTTTATATAAATAATGCATATTTCATGGCTTACTATTAAAGATAAACACTAAAAGTCATGGAACTGTATTCTTTTGTAACTCTTTCTTTTGCGGAAGTATTCTTTTTGTAGTAAAAAAAAGAAACTGGTCAATAAGTTTTGGTTTTATTAGGCAAAGTGCTGATGGGCTATCTGCCTAAGGGAAGGGTTGCTTTCATGGAGAACCATCTAAGGGAAACTGGCTCCTACACATAAGGAAAATTATGAAAACGCCTATGCAGCCAGCCTTTTTGTGAAATTCGAATCTCGAATCAAACTACCAGTATTCAGCGATTTTACTGCTCAGCTATTGGTGAGCCCTGGTCAATAGGTTTCCAACCTGATTAAGTGGGATTTACCTAGATCGTATTTTATTTTAACTTGATATTTGCCAATATTGGGATCTTTTATGTGAGTGTTAGGGATAGCTTGTTTTATCCTTAAAATAGATTTAGCTGGTGAAAACAAGGCATTTCATAGTGGTGCTAAGATATTGCAACAAAAAGTAATTACATTTTGCGACGTGGAAGCTGAGAATGGAAAACTTAGCTAACTTATCAATTATAATATAATTGCAATGATTGTTTATTATTGTATAAATAATATAATTAATTATAATGATAATTAAACTATTAGATGGGGTGGATCCCAATACTGGCCATTATTACATTTTAATTGTAATGCAATAATGAAAATAATACAACAAAACATAGAAATTAAATAGTTATAATTACCGTTATATTACAAGGAAATTTACTTACTAAGTTTTATTATAAGAAAATATTTATATAGCAAAATTAATTTAAAAACACTTGTATTTGTATAACTGTATAAATAAATAAATGCACAAAATTAAATACGATGTAGTAAAATGGCTAATTATAAATGATGATAACCATATCAATTTAGATTACTTAAAAGTAATTTTCTGTCTTCTTATGTCTGTGTTCTTTGAATGCCAGGAAATAAACAGGGGAAAAAGATCAGACCCTATGACATAAATCATGTCTATTCACTGTATTTTAAGAATAGTTCAGTCCAAAGGGTGCATGTGTGTTTGTGCTCCTGTTTATGGCTGAGGCAGTTGAACTATCATTGCAGAACCTAATAATTTCTATGAACAAAAGATGAGTGAAAATCCATCTTCTCCAAAATCAACATCTCTAATCCAAGTTTGCTCCTTTAAATGAGCCTAAAATAAGGGAACTCCTGGGATTAATTATTGTAATGGGAATAATTAAAAAGCTCAATCTCAAATTGTGTTTCACTACAGATGAATCATTTATGCTATATTATTGAATCATGTATAATTTATTTTGTACATGTGTTCAGATATAGATAAGTTTTGTACATTATTTAATAAAGATGAGTCAAATATTTTATTTTGCATTTAGATTTTAATTAATTCTTTTTTTCAAAAAGTCTTGATATTTTGTATTTACGATTATATTATTGTTAGTTAAAAAAAAAAAAAAATCAAAGCAGTTGATGAAAAAATTATTTTTAATGAATTTTTTTTTTTGGAAGTTAGGCTTAGTCATGCAAAATACCCTGTCCTGGGAGATAGTACTGGTGCAACATCATACTGCCTCCAAGATGAGTTGTGCTAAGCGGCCTTCCATTGTGTAGGAGGATTAAGTACTGATGCATATATAATACACCTGTCTTCACCAAATCTAATTGGTGGCCTGTTTTTTTGTGGGGCTAGTATTAAAATCCTCCAGAAGATAGGGATTTTTATAAGTGATAGGTAAATGATAGGTAAATGATAGGTAAATTCCATAGAGTCCATTATGCTTGAGTTCTCTCTGTGGAATTCCATTGTGCTAGTATGGGACAGAGATTGCTTGATTTTTGATTATTTTACCGAGTAAAATAAGGCACTTTGCTATTTTACTTCATGGAATATTGAAACGAATTTTATTGCCTGTTTCAGTATTATTTAGGAAATTCAAGCATTTTTCAGAAAAAAAATTAAATTTTTTGAGTAAATTTGTGTTTTGTTCAGTTCATGTACATTATTGTTGGTGTTTAAGAATATGAAATAAATCATGCTTGTATGTTTTGCCGGTAAAAGTGTAGTTTAGGGCACCCCTTGGCGAAACTTGGCGATTTTTGGTGGTACATAGATACCGATTTTGTGCAATTCTTTGACTCGTTATTTTGGCTTGCGAAGCAGCGATTTTTGGCTCAAAAACACAAATCCAAAATAACAAGACAAACAATTGCACAAACTCGGTATCCATGTACACATTGACTTATTTTCACTTAAAGAAAAAACCACACGAATTGCACAAAAATGGCATTGCGCACTCCTTTGACTTTATCCATGTACACATCGACCTATTTTCACCTAAAAAAAATCCTCGAATTGCACAAAAATGGCATTGCGCACTCTTTTAACTTTATCCAGGTACACTTTGACCTATTTTCACTTAAAAAAAAATCCCAGAATTGCACAAACTTGCATTGCGCACTCCCTTTACTTTTTCTATGTACACATCAATATATTTTCACTTAAAAAGTCAAAGAAGCACCAAAGTCTACAGTATGGCAAACAAAAAATACATAATCTCAATAAAATACATTTTAAACCAAACAATAACATAAAAAAGGAAAAACATGTTATACATTTAAGCACTACAAAAAGCAAATATTCACTTACCATGATTTTCGAGTTCGCTTCGTACACCCAGAGCCACGCAAAAATCAAAATATCAATTGTACTCAAATGACTTTTTTCAAACCAGGTACTCTTTCTGATCGACCACTTCACATAGTGACCATCTGAACCTGTAGATGAAAATAGAGCAGCTGCTCAAAGAAGATACCGTATATATCTGCGTATAAGTCGACCCCCCCACTTCGACATAAAAAATTCGTAGAAAATAAGAAACCCGCGTATAAGTCGACCCCCACTTCCGAAATTGATCAAGAAACTTAGAAAAAAAAATTTTTTAAAGTACTACATTTATTCAAAATCATCTGAGAAAAAAAAAGTAAATATACGATAAAAAATACCTTGGTAAATAAACAAAATCAAAATCCTTCAACGTCCGATTCATGGTCAGATTCGCCAAACATTTCATAGAACTCTTCTGTCGTCATTGGCTCGTCATCATACATATTTTCAGTCTCGAACTCTGTATTGTTACAATCACTACCAGATCCTTCGTCATCATTTTCACTTTCAAAAACAGCATCATCTTCTGTGCCATCTAGTACGTTGCTAATACAACATTTTTTAAATGATTTTATAATCATTTCAGAGGGTATTTCGTTCCAAGCATCTTTAACCCACTGAGCAATTAATGCAATATCGGGCTTTTTATTGTTCAGGGGCCAAAAATTCTTTGGTTTAATCGAAACTTACTCTAGTTAAAGTATGAAACTCTGTGATTAGTTCGTCACATAATTTAATTACTTCAAGTAAGTGACTTATTCGATAAGTCGTCCAATTTGAGTGCAGGAAGAAAACAACTGCATTATATAAAGAAATTTTTGAACTTCTGATTCTTTTAATTTTTTATGGCCCCGCGTATAAGTCGACCCCCACTTTGAAGTCTTTTTTTTGTCCAAAATATCTCGACTTATACGCGGGTATATACGGTACTTAGGAATTGTTCTGTGTAGCTACATTGTTTTAGTCACAGCCACATAGACAAATTACATGTTGTTTCATATAGTGATTAATATTGCTTAAAATCATGCTAAGAATGACAATTTATGCTAGCAGAATGATTTTTATCTACTACTGATGAATGCTGTGTACTTTCTAAGTGTGCCATTTCCACATACACATCCTATTAAAAAGTCTGTTTATTTCAATCACCTCTGCCTGCCTTTATATTTTTGCCAGATATTTTTGAATCATACTGTATATCTGGTCTGCATGCATTAGTTCATGCAGCAGGATGCCAGTCATCATCTAACAATTCTTATCAACATCAGAAAGGTTTATGCAATTGAAAATGCATGCAATGCATGAGCATCTTTCTCCATATACTTGTTTCATCATTCTAAAGGCTTTTATTGCACTTAGATGTTTAGACTGCGCAGAATTTCCTTTTGCTATATTCAGTGAGGTGATGTAATCTGTATGCATTTTAACTTATAACACTGTAAAATAGCTAATTAGTAGCATGATCTATTAACAGCAGTGGAAAAACTTCATTTTCAGTTGTTAATTCATTGACATCAGTGTTTATCTCATATAATCAAATTTATTTCAAACTCCCTATATTCTGTGCATTGGAAATTTTGTTTTATGGTAGTATTATTAATTATTCATCTTTCTAGAATTAATTAAAATATGTGAATTTTGTATTATTTTTTAGAATGAAAATGTTCCTGGAAAAAGACCAATGAGTCCAAGTAATGTGCAGCAGCCACCCATGAAATCTGGACGAATGACAAATGAGCCAAAATCTTGTAACCAAGATGATGGTAGTTCATCTCAGCACACGTCTGATTCAGAAGTAGATCTCAACCATTCATTTGAAAGTAATCCTGTTCAGTACTTGCAAGAAACATGGAAAAAACTGGGTATAGGTAAAAATGGATATCTGAATGTTGAGGAGTTAGCTCTTGTATGTGAACATATTGGAATGGATATGACTGAAGAAGTAAGTAATTAAACTTCATCATTTTTAATTATCGATTATTGGGTGAGGTATTTGCTGTTTGTTTGGGTCCAGGTTCAAAATTTGTTCATTTTCTTATCGCATCATCATCTCTTATTGCAAAATATACCAGTTAGGATTTAAAATCTTAATTCTGCATATAACTACAAAAATATTTTATTTCCAATTAAAATATGTACATGTTAAAAAATCTTCATATTTTAAAGCAGTGTACTCCATAGCCATTTTAAGCAAGGATAGGGTAGATTAGATTATTTAAGTATTGTAAAGCCACATGGGTTATCTTCTTAGAGCAGAGATGTCTTTGTGGAGGACTTTCAGAGGGAAACTGGATTGTATTCATCTTACACATGGGAAAAACCACAAAAACCAACTATGGAGTCAGTGTATTCCTCTGCATTTGAACCCAAGCCAGGTCAAATTACCAGTATTCAGTAGTCTTAACCATTTGGTCACTAGTAAACCTTTTAGACAAGGATAACTCTATAGATATCAGTTACTCAAAGAAGTATGAATATAATTAAGATACAATAACATGTCGAATAAGTATTAATTTAGAAGTCAAACAACAAAAATCAGCATTATATTTTCAAATTTTTACAGACTAGTTTTGATAGTTTTACCGAACCATCATCCTCAGTTGCAAAAGCGCAAATGAACGAGGTAAGATATAGTGATTAGATAAGATAAGAAAGCTTGGACAGGAGTCAAAGACAAAAGTGAAAGTGTCAAAATATTTAACCTGATGAGTATGAATATAGCTCTAGTAAGCTAAGAGTAAATCATACTATACCAATATCAGAAAACAGTAAGATTGACTGAACAGGGAACAAGTAATGTTCTAGTGAATATTCCAGAATTGCTGATTGCCAACACTTGCACAGCTCTCACGGCATAAACATCACCTTTTATTTCATGCTATAAAAAGTGAATTAATGATATGGGGAAATCTTCCTAAGATGCATAGCTCCAGACAGTTTTGGTTTTCTGTGGAGATGGTCATTTTAGAGAATGGGATTGCCATTATTTAATTAAGGTCTTGCATTTAGTGCTATTATTTAATTATAGTCTTAAAAATACTGGTTATCCCTGAAGCTGTATTTTTTGTTTTTATATATTTATAATTTTTTATAAATCTAAGTAGATATTATAATCAAGTTAAATATTAAAATTGCTTTAGAGGCACCACTGTGATTATTGAGTTCCACATTTTGGGCATTTAGGTTTTAATTACATTAATTAAGTAGTTACCTTCATTTTCCCTATCATTGCTTTCTTCTTCTGAGAGATGTCTAAGGAAATTTAATTTCATCTTTAGTTCAAATACTGTCTGTTATGCTGTAACGTATTTGCATTGCTGCGCACCCAACATAATACCAGTAAGAAATGTAAAGAAACCTCACGCGCAAAGTAGCCGTGCCTGAAAATGCACATGCTTAAAATGTTTTTAAGTTATTCTGTAAGTTTGACCAATAAAGTTGGTTGTTTGATCAAAAATGGCAAGATTTCTTTAAAGCTTCATTACAGACGAATAAAAGAATAAATATCTGGTGGTAGTCACTGAGATCAAATGGTGAAACCAGTGTTTATTTAAAAACAAAAGAAATACAGTATGTGTGAGTATAAGTTTTTATGAATACTGTGCCATTTTGTTTGAAAATGTTTCATCTTATTATTGAATTCAATTGATAGACTGATATTCTAAGTTTAAGTTTTTGGATGAAAACGTCAAAATATCTAACCTGATTAGGATGTTCTTTTAAAATTTGAGCTCTTTTATTAGAGTGGCAAATTTACTCAGATGAATTTTCCAAAATTAGTTTTAAGGTTATTATGGCTCCGTACACCAACCTAGGTAAAGTAAATGGCTATAAAATGTCCATATTTAGAGATACTGGTGCAACTTTAGATTTAATTTGCTAAAAGTATGTACAGCCTTCCATATATAGGGGTGAAACCATGTGGATATGAACACCTCTGAAAGAACATCCAGTATGCTTACCTTTGGCTGAAATAAAGCTTGAATGTGATCTTGGTCATATTCAAGCTTAGCCTGCAGTCTTAAGGGATTCATTAAGTCTCTATTATCCACATATTACCATGCCTAGGATCTTCCAGCTTTAGATAA
This sequence comes from Stegodyphus dumicola, assembly GCF_044657685.1. Classification (NCBI taxonomy): domain Eukaryota; kingdom Metazoa; phylum Arthropoda; class Arachnida; order Araneae; family Eresidae; genus Stegodyphus; species Stegodyphus dumicola. Next base: position 78,529,284 of record NC_140768.1, on the reverse strand, counting down.
TAAAAGCCAAAACATTCTGTCAGTGACTAGAAGTGCTGTTGAATAATGGATACCACTTGCTGGTTGAGATCGTTCCATATTTTTACTAAAATTTATAAGCATTTGTAGATTTTCTTCTTACAGCGTTTGCCTCAGTGATATTTTTTTAAAAGCATTTATTTTATTCGTACTGTAAACACATGCATAAGTACTCCTTTCATATGTTTAGTTCAGTTAACAGATGAAAACTATCTGCCAGGTATGCAAGCTTGGCTACCCACTCAAATCATTGGACAAAAGCTTGTGAAATTCTGGATTATTTTGTTGCTGAAAAATAATTTGATTTCTTCACAGAAGATGAACAGTCATGTCAGTATTTTGCCACTTGAAAGCAATTTCAGCTCAGTGTGAAGAACGTGAGTATACAGGGAACCCATTTCTTCACAAAGTATTTCAATTAATCGAGAATAAAGCACTTTGTGTCGAATTTCATTTGTGATATTAATAACACCTGGTAATACTTGGTGTACTTCAGGGGATATTTTATTTCAGCACAAGATGCTCACTATGTGTAATGCAGTGTGTAGACAGAAAGTCTGGGTGACTTAACATTTTTCATCTTTGCAGCAACTCCTGAGAGATGTCCAGTCATGTTTAGTCATTTCTTCAATTTTGGGCTTTAACAGTGTTAGCAGATATATTACTTTCAGTTTCTGTACAGCTTTTTTCCCCGAAACCTCTTCACAGGCTTGCAATACGCAAGGCTTGAATAATTCTTCTCCGATCGTATATGGCTTTTTGCTTTTATGCATTTGAAGTGCTATCAGATGGAAAGCCTTTGATAGAGACTTATCTTAAACAACCACATTTTTAAGGTACCTACTTATTTTTGCATATTTTCACACATTTTTTGAAAATATTCAAGTAGTTTCTTAGCTAAATCTGCATGTTTTGATTTCAAGTGTCTTTCGAGTTTTGAAGGTTTCATAGCAGAATTAGTCTGAATCATATTTTCTTGTTATTTTGGGTTTTTCTTTGCCCCTCCAGTTTAAACGTTCTTTCTAATGCTGTCTGACTGTGATGAGGAATGTGGATGCTTTGATTCATTGATCACCTCTGTGTTAAATGAAGTAATACTATTTTCATTAGTTATTCTATTTTTAGTTTCACTAAAGAAATGCAAAATATTCGCTTGCTTTTCCTCATTCATTATGCATCTATTATCTATTTTATTTGAATCTGAAAATTTATAAAAAATTAAAGAAAATTATTAATGAGTGAAAAATGTCCCTAAAAATGCATAAATTATGTTCTATTTTTTCTGGACCATCAAAAATGTTTCACGGACCACCGGTTGGCGACTCTGGTTCTAGGTAACAAAATCGCTGATTATTTGAAGAAGCAAAACGAGATGAAGTTCAAATTCATATGATAAACCCTGTACAAACTCGTGCTCAGCGACATCTAAAAGAAATGGAAAATCTGGTCTGAACAGATGAGTTAAATTCTGAAATTGAACTTAACAACAAAGACACACTGACTGAAAGTGAAAGTTTGCCTCCTGTGAAATATGAACGTTCTGAACTAGATCTGATAAAGGCCTCTTCAGAAATATTTATACAAGAACAGAAGGAGAGCATTGAATTGAAGCCACTTTATGAAGAGGCTAAAATAAAATTTTCTTAATGTACCAGGTATATGTTGAAAAGACAAATGCTCTTTTTCAAAAAAGAAGATTGTGATCAAACACAAAAGCTACTGATTGTTGTTCCTGAGAAATATCAGAAACAGTTGATAACTATTTGTCATGAAGAAACAGCAGCCCATCTTGGTGCAACAAAGATCAAAGATACATTATTTAGAAATTTTTTATTAGCCAAATTGTTACAAAGATGTTGAGAATTTTGTTAAAACTTGTGACAAATGTCACAGAATTGGAAAGCCGCAAGTGAAAAAGAAAGCAATGAAAATTGTCCTTGTTATCACAGAAATATTTTAAAAAATAAATGTTGATGCTTGTGGGCCCTTGTCCGTGACACCTTCAGAAAATAAGTATCTTATAACTGCAATCTGCATGCCCTCAAAATATCCGGATGCAGTTCCTGTCACAAATCTTTGTTCAATCACAATTGTTGATATTTTCCTTCAAATTTTTAGTTGAATGGTGTTTCCAAAAGAGGTGCAGACGGACCAAACCACATCTTTTATGAGTGCGCTGATGTCAGATTTCCTAGAAAAATTCGGAATTAAAGTTGTATGGAGTTGTGTTTACAATCCACAAAGCAATTCTGTAGAGAGGATGCATAGAACTTTAAAAAGAACTCTTCTAGTCCTGTGTCTAGAATCTGGTCTGAACTGGGATAAAGTCTTACCTCAGGCATTATTTGCTGTTTGAACCACTATTCAGAACAGCACAGGTTACTCGCCAGCAGAATAAGTTCATGGCAGAAATTTACGAACTCCATTTATGCTATTGTATGAAAAATTATCTGGTAAAGAAGATGAAGAAAATACTGCAGTGGACTATATTTTTGAACTAATGAATCAAATGAGGAGATGTCAAGAACTCATTGTCCAGCATATGAAAGAACCCAAAGAATGGCAAAAACTCTGGTATGATCACAAAGCCATAGAATGTAAATTTCAAGAAGGAAACTTAGTTCTAGTTGTGGCTCTTTCCAAGCCAAAGACACTGTCAGTTAAGTGGGTAGGTCCTGGACAAATAGTTCAACAATTATTAGAGGCAAATTATGTCATCGAGTTTTCCGAGAAAAATAAAACTCAGGTGTACCACATTAATATGCTAAAATCATATTTTCAGAAGAAATATTTCAGCAGAAATTATAAACTTGCTATGTTTAGAGGACAGGATAAACAACTATGAAGATGAAATACTGAGTTTAAATTATAGCTCAGATTCTGATGTGTCTGAATTTTGCAAGGTATCTAGTTGAACTCGCTCTTATGTGAAGACCAATAGAAAGATTTAAAATAGTTGATATACAAGTATTCCTGTATTATCTCTAATGAACCAGGATGTATTGACCTTACTGAAAATGATATAGAACTTGAAGTAGATAAACCGCTATGTCTTATAAGATATGTGCTAAACAAAATGAGATTTTAAAAACTGAAGTGGGAAAGATGATAAAACTTCAATAGAATGAGGTGGATCGGGTTTTACTTCTCCACTCATACTGGTTGAAGTTCCTGGAAAAGAGACAAGATCATGCATTGATTACCGTCGCTTGAACAAGGCAACTAGGACACAATATTTTCCCTTGCCAAATGCATTGAACATTTAGTAGAAAAAGTGTCATCTGCCAGGTATATAGCTTTTCTAGATCTTACTCGAGGCTACTGGCAGATCCTACTAACTAAAAGAGCCCAGCGTTATGCTGCTTTTGTGACAAGTTAATCATTTAAATCCTTAAGGTTACGATTTGAGCTAAAAAATGCACCATATGATTTTAGCCATTTGATGGCAGGATTATTAAGAAATTGTGAAGAATTTGCTGTACCCTATATTGATGATGTTGCAGTATTCTCGCAAACCTGGGAAGAACATTTGAAGCACCTTGAAATTATTTTGAAGAAGGTGAAAATTGCTAAACTGCATATGATTTGATGGTCATATATGCAGCGTAAACTGCATATACGACCATCAAATATCTAGGTCATGTAGTAGGGCAAGGTCAAAGAAGACCAGCAGAAGTAAAATTCCAAGCCATAAAAGACTTCCCTAAAACTTACCATGAAAACACAGCTCCGGTTGTTTTTAAGGCTTGCGGGATATTCTCGAAGGTATATTTTGGAATTTCCTGTGATTTCTCCACCACTGACAGATTTGCTAAAAGGAAAATGTTGCAAATCAACCATAAATTGGACTGAGGACTGCCAGAATGCTTTTGATGAAGTCAAGACATGGTTAACACAAAATCCAGTTTTATACAGTCCAAACTTTTCTCAGCCATTTATTGTTCAATGTGACACTTTGAATATTGGCACTAGTGTTGTATTATCACAGATAAATGCTAAAGGCAAAGAACATACAATAATATTTCTTAGCAAAATGTTTTCACCTACTGAACAGAAGTGCATTACAATTGAAAGGGAGTGTATTGCCATTGTCTTTGCAGTACAAAACTTAAAATTCTATCTAAATGGATGTCATAAGTTCATCATTCAGACTGATCATAATCCTTTAATATGGTTGGATAAAAACACCGAGACTAATTCTAGATTATGATGGGCTTTGATTACACCTTTTAACAGTGAAGTTGCGCATAGAAAGGGGAAGCACCATCAAAGTGTTGACAGTTTACGTTATTGTATCCAGACATCACACAACTAAAAATATTTATCCTAGGAAGTTTAAAACTTCATTGTTTAAATTTTTCTAATATCAGAATATTACATTTTATATGTTTATTTAAAATGCTTCTTTGAAAGCACTTGTGCTCATTTGGTCAGGTATCTAATTGTATTTGTTACAGATATGCTTGAACATCTTTCTCTTGTAAATAAATAAATAATGTATTTAAACTGAAAATGTTTTGTGAAAATTCCATCAAATTGAAAGAAAAACTTTTCTTCGAATTTCCTCATGAGGGAAGGAATTTAAGACTGTAACGCATTTGCATTGCTGCACACCCAACATTATACCAGTAAGAAATGTAAAAAACCTCATGCATAAAATATCCATGCCTGAAATTGCACATGTTTAAAATGTTTTTCAGTTAGTCTGTAAGTTTGACAAATAAAGTTGATTGTTCAATCAAAAATGACAAGATTTCTTTAAAACTTCATTGCAGTGCTTAGCCGTTATTTGAATTTTCACTAATTATAAAATAGAAATACTCAGGGAGAAACTCAGGGACTCATATGAAGTAAAACATACAACACTACAGATTGTCACCATTTTATGTTACAGTTGCAAATAATTGAATAGTCTGAGATACTGATTGATTTGTAGAATTATGAATAGAGTTTAAATGAAGGAATGAAAGTAGTGGCTAAATGCTTTCTGCTTCCTAAAACTGAGATTAAACAGAGAAAAGTATAACTGTTATACTTTTTAAAATAGCTAATTGTGTGACAGATTAAGAAAAAGGAATGTTTGCAGATTATGCCCGAAAATGTATATCATGCATGTAAAAAATGCATATTTAAAAATATTTGTACTTCCTTATTATTATTATGGCCTCCCATTAAGTTGGCATCAGGATTATCATTTATTTCTCACATACACTTTTGTGGCTGCCATGTTTCGACGATTGCTTCTAATATGGCATCAGAAGCATTTTCTCATCCCTATGAACTCTGCAAGGTAAGAATTATGATGATGGCAATATGTGGCTCATATTTTTATTCTGCTGCTTAGTGGAGCACCGCAAACTTTCAACACTTTGTGTATGAATACCTGTTGTTGGATAAAAAATGACATTTATGGTTATTTGTAGAATAACTCTCATTTGCTTTTTCCAGTTTGTCTGTTTTATATTCTTACCAGCAATTTGAATAACTCATTGATTCCTCTTGTACAGGGTGAGAGATTTTTGCCATAACTATGGTTGCCTCCTTATTTGGAATTTAAATGAGAATTCAGCAGTTTCTCAGTGTAACTTTCCAGATGTTCGATATTGTGGAAGAAAATCTTATGATGAGAGAATTATTAATGACCTTGAATGTACACATGAACACCTGAATTATTAACATTTATATGAAAAAAGAAAATATAATGACACATAGTTTATTCACAGCTGTTATCACAGCCAAACTATAAATGATTCTGGTGAGGACTACCAGCCATTTGATTATGGTATGCGTTACCAATTTATTAATAATCTTAGCATTATTTAGAAAATGGAAACTGTAAAAATATAGAAGAATCAAAATTTCAACTTTTCTCATGAAGCATACAGTTTGGATGTATATTATTATTTATTGTTTCTATAACATCGTATGTTGATTGAAATGAAATTACTTACCCCTTTTCCTTTTTCTTAGTTGATTTAAAATAGCATGAAGCCAGTATTTTAGATTGTGTAATTTTTATGTTCTGAAATCAGTTACAGGTTTTTAGTGGCTATGTTATAAGTATGTTTTCTTTCACAATACTAGATAATTTGTGTATCATGATTTTAAGAGAGAAATGTATTTTTCAAGTTTTTCCTTTAATAAATGTACAGAAGTATGGATGATCCTAGATTTAAAGCTTAGTTTTGGTATGCTAATTATTTGATATTTATTGCAAGATTAAAGCAAAAATTAAACTCTTTAGTTCTTGCATTATGAAAAACTCTTTAGTTCTTGCATTATGAAAAAGAATGTTTTATGCAAATTATAATAAAATAAAGGCATTAGATTATTTTAAAATCCATTTTAGGTTGTTGCTCAATTGTTTGAAAAGTTGGATTGTGATCAAGATGGTCAGATTAGTTTTGATGAATTTTTGCAAGGTCTTTTCCAACATGGAGAACCTGAAAGCTGTGAATCTCCAGTATTGAAATCAAATTCTTCAAAATCTATGTATAATGATGGATCAAGAGATGATCATGAAATTTCCAATTCCTGTATATCTGGGATTTTTTCGTGCGTAGATTTGAATAATACAGGGTGAGTAAAAGTTATATTTAATTAAAGAAATTGTACCAGGGTATAGTAATATTTATTTTTGAGCTTATTTAATGAAATGGTAAGGTGACTATCTGAAATCATTGTTATCTTTACAGTTAAAATATTAATTATTACTTAAAAATATATTTATTAATTTATTGTAATATATTATTGCCATTGAATAAAATTTTCCTTTGTAGTGCTTAAAATTAGTTATTTTATCTATGAATTATTTTAAAGATTTTTTGCTTAAAAACTTTATGATTTAAAAAATATTTATAGTTTTTAATTTTAGAAATTTTCACAAAATAGCATAATTCTTGAAATGAGTTATTTTATCTCTATTTTACAATTAGTTTAGAAATTTATCTACTTTTTTTATCATAGATTTTTAACTTTGCTATGCACTCCTTTTTGATGAGATCTTTCTGAATAATTTAGAATAATTTTAGTTTTTTTTTATTAAAATCTGGTTTTAATTACTGTTTCCCTTTTGATGGTGTATGTTTGAAAAATTTTTAGAAATATATATGTTTAAATTTTTTAGGAGCATTAATTTATGTGAATAATAGTTATTTTGAATATTTCAAGTAGGATGTTAAAGATGGCATGTTTTTAAACTGTTAAATTTCTTATAATGGAAAACAATAAGATAACTTTAAAAAGTCTGTGGTGCTTTTTGATGCAACTAAATATAACCTACTCTTTCTAATAATACTCTGTAAGGTAATAATACTTTTTTTTAATAATACTCTGTGGGGTGGAAGTATTTTCCTTCAACAATGAAAATTCTCTTTCTGAAACATTGATGCTATTGCTATTCCACACGCTATAACATATTTTAGGGATATTTCAAATTATCTTGTTAAATTGCTAATCAGTATTAAATATTATCATTCATATTTGTCTTATTTTCATCTTAAAATCTATGTAGTAGATGTGAACAAATGTGTGTCAAATGAATTAACTAACTGCCCTTTACTTTTATCATATTGTTATGGATTTGGTATTTAAATATCTTATGTTAGTTGAATTGTAAATTAAATGGTTTTATTTCCTGCACAGTGCAGCGCGTGACAAATATTAAAAGAAAGTTAAGCCGGAAAATTGAAAATACAAGAGCATGTGCATGTAACATTTAATAAATATCTCTTTTTGATTTCGAGAAAGTACTAGAAAATTCTCGTGCACAATTTAAAAATCTTATAAAAGGAGGAAAACCTCTCAGTTTGTTGTAGTTCCTTAGTTTGTTGTTGTTTTAAGAGTTTGTTTAGAAAACTGCTCTTGTTGACTGTAGCGAATTAACGGATTAGCTTTCTTTAGCTGTTTTGAATTAAGTTCTCTTGAACGTTTGAGTAAACAAAAGATAACTACTGTGAGATATTACAATACTGCACGAATATCTGAGGAGATTTAAGCATTTTTGTTGTGATAATAATAAATTTTGTTGATTTTTCATGTCTTGTGCATTCATTTCGTAACGAACCCGTACGCACGCAACAATTTTTGGTGTCAGAAGTGGGATTTGAATGCCAATAACAAGAGCGATGGAAGAGCAATTAAGGCAGTTGATATCAGCCTTTGCCTTGTTTAAAGAAGAATTGAAAGAAGAGATGGAATCTAATCAGGAAAAGATTGAAGCAGGACAGGAAGAAATGAAAGCAGAACGAATTCCTGTCCCGCTTTCATTAAATCTGTTAAAGACGAGATGAAATCTGTTAAAGATGAGATCATCTCGTCTTTGAGATGATGAAATCCGTCTTTGAGATGATGAAATCCGTTAAAGAGGAGATGAAATCTGTTAAAGATGAGATGAAAGCAGGTCAAGAGGAAATGAAAAGAAAAATTACCTGTGTAATAGAAAACAAATTCGAGGCTATAGAAGGTAGAATAGACTCGGTTGCAAGTAAGGTTGCAGAAACTGAAGAAAGAGTCTCCTCCGTCAAAGCACAAATAGAAGGGAGAGTTTCTGCTGTGGAGGAATGAATTGAAGGAAGAGTTTGTGCTGTCCAACACCAAATTGAACTACAAATTGATGATAGGGTTTCTGCAGTAGCCAAAGAAGTGGATATTTTAAAGAAATTCATAGTGACGGAAGGGAAGAATAGTGATGGTTTTAAATTTTTACCCATGCCTGCTCGTCCCTCTCTGAAGTTATCTACATATGATGGGAAGACCTCTTGGCAAGTGTATAAAACACAGTTTTCTATAGTGGCGGATGCTGGATGGGATTCCCAAGCTAAGGCCTGTCATCTTGCCGCTTCCCTGAGAGCAGACACAACGGATATCCTGCAGACTCTTCCTGAAAACCAGAGATTAGACTTTGAAGCTCTATCTGGCACAATAGAGCTGCACTTCGGAGAAAAGTGTTTAAAAGACTACAGCAGGCTTCAACTAAAATTCTGTCAGCAGAAGCCCACCTAAACACTTCAGGAGCTCGTTAAAAGGCTGTCCCATCTCGCCTTTTTGGAATGCCCTACAGAAACAAGGGAAATCCTGTCCCTGCAATACTTCATCGATGGCATCCGGGACCCCGAAATACAGAAAGCTCTGCGAATGGCGGATGCGAAGGACATAAAAAGCGCTATGTTGTACGCCATGAAGTTCGAGGCAGCCCAGCAAGCAACTCGTAGAGATTGTTACCCAGTCAGAGCTGTGCGAGTCCACGAGCCAGTGGATCAACTGATGGCTCGTTTAGATGATTTAGCCAGAAAAGTCAATGCTTTGATACAGAGTAAGAGTGAGAACAAAGTGGCTCTAAGGTGTTGGAAATGTGGCATTGAAGGGCACATACGACGTCATTGCAGAACACCCCAGGGCACGGATAATAAAACAGATGATTTGACAAGACCACTGAATGCTTTGACATGGAATATTGGTGAGAAGAAACAGATGAAGTGCTGGAACTGCGGTGTTGAAGGCCACATCCGAAGAAACTGCAGAATATCCCAGAGCAGATGAGTTGAACAGGCAATTAAATACCAGGAGATGGAAAAGGAATGACAAGAAACCAAAGTGCTGGAACTGTGGAGCTGAAGGCCATGTCCGAAGGAATTGCAGAACACTCCAGGGTACGGAAACTAAGATCATTTCCCAGCAATGACGCAGGAAACAAATTAATAACCATATCGAGGAACGGAGGTTGCCCGATAATGAAAAACCCATTTTAAAGCGCTTAAGATTTCTACAGTGAGTGGCAACAATAACGGACTATTCATCAATGGGCATATTGATGGAGTTCCTTGCAATATGATCATTGACACTGGAGCTAATGTTACCATCATCTGGAAAGATTTAGCTCAACAGTTCAAAGATAAACTCATTTGGACGCCATCCTGTGTTACCCTTCAGACTGCGTCTGGTGACAAGATCAACATAGCTGGGAAGTTAAACGTGAGCATCACGTTTGCAAGTGCCGCTTACTATCACATGGTTTATGTGGTTTAATAAATATCTCTTTTTGATTTCGAGAAAGTACTAGAAAATTCTCGCGCGCGATTTTAAAATCTTATAAAAGGAGGAAAATCATAAAAGGAGGAAAATCTCTCAGTTCATTGTAGTTACTTAGTTTGTTATTGTTTTAAGAGTTTGTTTAGAAAACTGCTCTTATTGACTGTAGCGAATTCACGGATTAGCTTTCTTTAGCTGTTTTGAATTAAGTTCTCTTGAACGTTTGAGTAGTCAAAAGATAACTACTGTGAGATATTATAATACTGCACGAATATCTGAGGAGATTTAAACATTTTTTTGTGATAATAATAAATTTTGTTGATTTTTCATCTGTCTTGTGCATTTATTTCGTAACGAACCCATACACACACAATATTTCATTTATCATATCATATTCAAAGACATCACTGCTGGTAGCTATATATACCAGGTGACCCATAAGTCCATTAACATTTGAAAATTCAATAATTCACGGAATAATGTTGGTAGGCAGGTAAAAATTGATGTGCATGCTTCAAATGACATTGAATTTTATTAAAAAAAAGGCAACAGATGGTGCTGGGCAGCAAAACAATGGTGATGATGCATGAGAATCATGTATAAAATGAGCTGTAGGGTGGAAGAAAATCAGATTCACCAGCGTTTGCAGCACGTTTTGACTTTGTCAGGAAAGGTGCTAGTAAAGCTCTACTCTCAGATTGGAGAATGTGCTACTGCAGCTAAAAATACTATTAATGTATAAATCACAATGTCCATGTGATATATGATTCTCTCACCACAAGAAGGGTATTCAAATGAGTAAGGTACCATGATGACAAGTGTAACTGTGAAGAAAATAAATATGAAGTTCGAAGCCACTGTTTGGTAAAATACTCCGAGGGTCTCTCAATTCCCACAACTACAGAATCTGGGCTACCAAAAATCCTGGAACTGTTGTGCAACCCCATTACATGACAAGAGAGTCATGGTGTGATGTGGATTTACCACATCATTCATAATCAGACTATTTTTCTTTGAGAAAAAGGCATAGATTTGCTTTCCAAACTGTCAGCGTGATGGGTGTGAGGTATACTGATATGTTAAAGGGGTCACATCATCTCTAGCATGGCTGATAAGCACCTACTGGAAGGTAAGCCTTTTATGTATGATGGTGTTCCATCTCATATCGCTACACACGTGAAAGACCTCTTGCACACATTGTTTGGTGAGGATAGTGTGCTGAGCTGCCACTTCCATATTGCTTGGCCTCTAAGGTCCTCAGATTGCAGTCCATGTGATTACTGGTTTTGGGATTACCTGAAGTCACAAGTGTACTATGATCATCTGAGCTCATTAGGAATGCTAAGAGACAACATCCAACAGCAATTTCTCACCATATCCACAGATATGCTGTGCAGTGCTTTTCACAACATTGTCCCTCGACAACAGGTATTGTTGGTAAATGACAACCAACATGTGGAGCATTTGTTATAAAGAACATCATTTTTGCTAAAAATAAGTTGTTATGCTAATTGTTCTCTACTTACATTTTTCCATGTACAAGCAATATGGAAGTATATGAATTATTGAATTTTTTTAAGGTTAACCCTTTGCGGCGCACTATATGTTAACGTCGGAATTTCAACAAAAAATGTTGTATGCAGTCTATTTAGTCCTAAAGGAGTATACAGGTAAATTTGTAAAAATTGCACTTACCATTTTAATTCTGTGGGTGTTCCATGAAGTGAAACACTGTGCCACCTGAGCTTTTAAAAGTGTGACTAAGCGAGCATTGCAGTGAAGCACAAAAATGAGTAGAAGCGTTTGTATAAGAATGAAAAAACTCTGTATTATGGCTGTATACATGGTTTCCTGGATATACACAATATTCTTGAATATATACAGATAAATGAGGTAAATATCTATATACACAAGTCCTATATACAAAAATATTTACAAATTTTCCTATTTCTTAGCTTCGTGAAATAGTTCAAAGCAAGTCACACCTTTTTGATGGAAGCACAAACCAACTACGATGAAAATAATTAACTATGATTAATATTAACAATAAAGAAAAACAAGCCTATAATATATACATACACGAAAAATATCTACACAATTATTGAAAATAAATGGGAATGAGACTAAAAAGTGACAGGAAAAAATTCGCCCAGGTCTAAGTAAGGATAAGATACGCCCAGGTAAGTAAAGATGAGTCAAGCTACTAATAAAATTTCCCGCCTAAAAACTACTCCCAAAAAATTCGAGATGCCAATATTCTCTCCTAAGCACAGATGTTCTGATTCGTAACAGCATGAGATCGCTAAAGGCGCAGTGTTCCCGCTAATGGAACACCTGGTTTTATTCAATGATTCTGCGTATATTTTTTGTATGAAAATTTAAAAAAAAAAATATAGAACAAATAATTTGGAGTACAGCCAGCAAAATTATGCTTAAATTTTTTATATCATTAAAAAAATAGAGAAAATTAGTTGAAAAAAAGTGGATTTTAATAACACATAATAAATTCTGTGTCTCCTTATGATATGCTGCTATCTACTGTTTAAAAAGAAAAGTTCAAAGTATATTACAAAGGCATTTTTATCTATTTACGGTTGAATTTAAAGGTTTCAGAAGCGATTCAATCTGCGTGTTCCATATAGTGGAGCACTGAGCCACAAAGGGTTAATGGACTTTTGGGTCACCCAGTACTTTTGCATCCATGTAATAAATCACAGTAGTATCAATAATGAACACATCAGTGTAATCAGTTTCCTTCAAAACAGATCTCTTCTTTTATTTTTATGGCTTGTAGGATTTTAGTATTCCATTTCACGTACATTGCTTTTGTGAGTAATTCATAATTGCATTACATTAGAAGTAACACAGTTTTGATTCTCAGGTAATATATCATAATCATAAAAGCTTATATTTTCATGACTTTGCAAATCATATAGACATATAATAATGAAACTGGAGCCAGGGGGGGGAAAGGGAGCACAAACCTCCAAGGGAAGGGAAATAGTAAAGATTAAGTATGCAGTTAACTGAGGGCTATGCATAATCGCGAAAATTTGTCAGATATTTATTGGTAAGCATTTATTAATGGAAGTACAAGAGTGCCATAATTTGGAACTTAACCACTTACAAGAATTAAAGATATGATATGTATGTACTCTCTAAATGAAATTTTCACATTTTGATCCTCTTCAGTTATACCCCTTTTTTATTTTACTTCAGAGTTCTATAATTTTAAATAATGTTAAATATTTATTAATTAGTTCCTGGAAAGAGAGATGACATCATAATTAAATCAGTACTTCTGTTAGTTTGTCTTAGGGGATATTAAGAACAAAATCTTATCACTTAATAGATGCATAATAAATAACGTCATTTAATTATGTAATGCATGATAAAAAATTTATAACCTTTTCATAATTCCATCACAAAAATGATGAATGAATTGACGAGCTGAAAAATAAGAAACCTGTTCTTTGATTGGTTAGAATTCTCTGTATCTCAATAATTTTTATTGGGTTTATATAAAACAGAAATCAATGGACTAGTCTTATTTACAAAATTCTGTGGTATTCATTGTCTTCTTGCAAAAATGACATCTGTAAACATAATTAGAAGATCAGATTTTATAAAATTACTTAGATTGCATTTACTGTGTAACAGAAGTTTTATGTATGATTAGTCAGATTTTGAAAATATTTTTATTGCATTTACTATAGCAGTAGCAATGTAATAGTCAAAATGATTTTTAAATTTAAGATTTATTTTGATAGCTGTATACATTTTTGGTCCATTCTGTAATCTGATTATACAATTTTTCCTTTGATATTTTTTGACCTAGTTTGCAAAGCAGTTAAATCCCATGTATAAAGTTAGTATTCCTTGATTGCTGTTTAAATTTTGCTCTGAATATTTGTATTTGCTCATGTTTTTTTAAATGAATGAATTTATAATTTTTTTATAAAATGAATTTTAAAGTTTAATAATAAAATGATTGCTATAAATATGCAAAGAAATTTATTATTGGTTTTTATCATGGCTGGCTATTTACTGTAGAACTGAAATCACTTTTATAATGATAAAAATGTATATAAAAATTCATAAATTCATTTTATTGTTTAAAGGTATTAAAAAGGCTATGTTTTATCTAAATTTTGAACAAATAATTCAGATTTTTTTCCTTAAGATGGATGTATATAAAATAAAAAAGTTATAAAAATCACAGTAGATTTCCCCATCCACTAGTTGACTTAAGCTGCATGTTGGTTTAGTTTGTGTTCGTTGATATCTTTTTTAAAAATGAAGAAATTTTCGTAGAGTATATGAAATTGTTTGGTAAAGGGGAAAAAGGACAAAAAGACTACATAATCTATTATTATGAAGAAACATAGAAATCGTTTATGTCATGAATGCATTATATATATGTTGTAGGGATATTAGGTATTTTTGGATGCAGGCAAGATGAAAAGTTAGCAGTGTCTTCGCTGGGAATCGAACCGCGGACCTCTCAATTATGCGCTGAGCATGCAGACCACTACATCACAAAGGGTCACTAAGAAGGCTGAAGAAATACCTTATATACTCCCCCTTTTAAAGGGCTATTGAAGTTTTTTAGCGGACCCAATCGTCAAATCCTGGGTGAGGAGAATCAACATCCAACACTCTTTTAGTTCGTGCGCCACTGTAAAGTCATTAGGTTTACTTCGGAAGGAGGAGAGATGAAAAATTACCAACGCCTTTGCCGAGAATTGAACCACGAAATTCTCGAATATGCACCCAGTGTGCTGACCACCACACCACGAAGGCATCTCAAGAAGGCGGGAGAACTACCTTGTAATGTAATGGGATGATTGGAGAACAGCTGCAATAGATTGGCGATGCATGAAGGCATGTCAAGAAAGTGGGAGAACTACCTTGTAATGTAATGGGATGATTGGAGAACAGCTGCAATAGATTGGCAATGCTTCTTTGCTTTACAATAACTTGGAGAGGATTTACTACATAGTTAGAAGGATGATTTTTGAAGACAGCGCTGCAAGTTCAACACATTTTATTTCTTGACACCTAATTTTTAGGACACATATTCCTCTTTACACATCATCATTATGGCTGTGATATGTACCATACAATTTTATTAACTTAACATTTCTTTAGGCCATAGACAGCAGAGGCAAGTGCCACGTCTAAGCAGCAGCAAGTGAATTAGAAAAAGGGCTGCACAGTTATTAGCAGGCACATTTATAGACTTGGTTTTGTTTAGATTTTGAATTATGATTATATGAAAACTATCCACGATATTACTGTTGGCCATTAAAATTGCAATGCCATGAAGGAAAGCAAATACAAAAAAGATATTTATTGTGTGTAAAGAGTATGAAGACAAAATGGTCAAATTTGTAAGCAGTCTGGGGGTTTAAAGGGGCGCGAAATTAGCAGAAACGTCCGTTACTGGTTAGACATGGAGTAGAACTGGGCTTCGATGACAGAAACAGACACCTCATTCTATGCTGCTTCACATCTATATCACACTTCATTAACAGTATTAGCTAGAGAGTGGTGGTGGACCAGTCTCTCAGCAACTCATGACAAGATATTTTTAGTAGGTGACAGATCTGGAGACCATGCAGGCCAGGGCAGCAATTGAATATCCTGTGTATCAAAAAAGATCATAACATGACGTGAAACGCATAGTCTTGCATTATCTTGTTGGAACATGGCGTTTGGGGGTCTCGAAGGTAGGGCACAACCACTGGACATAAGATGTCAGAAATGTACCCATCTGCGTTCAAATTACCATCAATCCAAATTAAAGATGAGTATGTTGTGTACCCAATGGCTGCTCAAACCATCACACCAGCTGCAGGGCCTCTATGCCAATATCGAATGCAAGCAGGTGACATGTGGTCTCCTCGGAGCCTCCAGACACATATACGGCTATCAGAACGCAGAACTGAGCCTTGTTTGAAGAGACATAGAGTTTGAGAGAGCCTTGTTTGACACTCTTGTATCCAGCTTTATCGTTTGGCACACCACAGTCACTGTTTCTCTCTATGCTACATTATCAAGCAAGTCGAAGTAATGGCCACCGTGCTGATTGTCCACGCTGCTGCAAACATCGATGCACCCTACAAGCAGATACTAGGCATGTTGCAAACATGCCCATTTCCTGATTAATGGTTCGTGATGTGGTCATATGGTTTTGCAGGGCTGACCTCACAAAATGTTTCTCCTCTCAGGCGTTAGTCATGAGAAAGCACTAAGATCCTGCATGCTGTTCAGTATGACCCTCAGCAATACATTTGTTCCATATTTTTATGACAGTGGTTGGATGTCGACCAGTCTGACGGACTTTATCATGGAACGATAATTCACACTCTCGATATGCAATGATCCTGCCTTTATCAAATTACTACACTTTTTGGTAAATATTTTTTCTTATTCAAGGCATAACACAATATTCTGAGCAAACTCCGACCTTAAAAAGCGGTTTTTGAATGAGAAATCTACTGCAAAAGTTTTTTTTATGCAGTGCTTCAGACATCATTTCTCCCTCCTGTGTCTTTTAAATGCGCTAAAATACTAATCGTTTGCATATCCCAACCTCTTCTTCCTTTCATGTGATTTTGACGTTCATCAGATTTTCCCTTCCTGGTGTTGCTGTTTTAATGGCCAGCAAAGTATACTGGTATAATGTGGATTAATTTTCATATGACTCATTTTAGATTCATATATTAGTAGTTTTAAGAGAGGAAGAGGACATATACCCATCAAAATATGGAATTAAAAGGACTATTGCAAAATTGAAATTAATAAAACTATTAATTTCGTATTCTATTCGTATTACTTTCATATTCTATATCTTACATACACACACACACACATATATATGTATATGCATTTACGAATTTATTTTGTAAATTACTACCATAACATGAACACATATCAGTTGTTGCAGTCTGCCAAGATGTTAGCACATATGCATTTGCAGTTTGCAGTGTGCTATATATCTATTTGTTTCAGCGAAGTCTTTAGGACTTGTATGGATATCAACATAATAATACTGTACAAGTTTTAGGATGATTATGGTCATTATCGAGTACATTAAATTACCAAGCAGGCATAATTGCCATGATTACATTATCACATCAGTTGCATATGTGTCATACTATCTTTGTTCCACTAAATAATTTTTTTATTATTTTTTCATAATATACATGTCAGTTTTAACATCTTAATTTTATTAAAATATTATTAATAAAATATATTCAATTTTAATTGTGTTTAATTTTGTTGAAATATTTGATTTCTAGTGTCAGCAATATGCATAATTTCTATTTCAGTATCTTATAATAATTTAAGTCATTGCTGAGAAGCAAGTATTTATAGATAAATATTTACCTTGTAAACGGACAACCCCATTTTATACCAATGAATGCACTGCAATATGGTAGAAATAGTTTCTCTTTCTTTTGATTTTCTGTCTAGAAAGAATTGTTTTTCCCTTTAAGTTAATTTAATTAATTTATTTAAGACTGAAGGATGTATTAAATATATCATACAAAATATGTGCAAGTCAATACTTTTTGCTATCAGTAATGCTACTGGTGAACAGCAGGCTATTGATAATTAAATGTTGGGGGAACTTAGAAATTATATGCAGTGACATGAGATGTTGGTGCTTGTAATCTCTTATCTCAGTCCAAGGGGAGATGTTTCACTGAAGTATTATGAAAAGCCCTTGAATATTTAAAACTTTTCCATTTTACATTTAGTATTGATTGGAATGTCTTCTATTTCATTTAAAGATATTATTTTTGCACTTTTAATTAAAATATTTACAAAACTAACACCTCATTTTTATGTGGGTGGTTTGACATAGTGGCTAGAAATCTTCTTTTAAATAGATAATTCCATATTGCAGGTACGTTTAAAATAATTAAATGTGATAGCAGTTATATAATAGACTTTGGTTTGAATTAATGTATGATATATCATTTGTACATTAATTAAGTTCATGAAATGTCTGTTCACTTCTTCAGGTACAAAATTTCTGTTTCCCATCTAGAAAATAAAAAATAGAAACTGCTGTGTGTGAAAGAATACATATTTTTTTTAGCTCTTTATTTTTTCCATGAACAAAAGTTCTTAAAATTATTGAATAGCAAATCATAGTTTTAGTATCGATTTGCTATATAAGGACATCTTTTGAAAAATATTTTGCACTTGTTTAGTTTCTTCATATTTAATTTCTAAATGAGAATATGTATAGTTTTATAACATGACAGTACAGACTGAATATGGTTCTAGATATTTTAAAAACTTCATCTTTTGCTTAGTAGATAGAATTTCATTATTTTTTCTCCTTAATTTCTGTTTCTCGCAATTTGGCATTTTTTATAATTTTTATTTTATGTTGTGAATCACATTCAAATTAACACATTAACATCTGTAACTAAAAGTAAAGGTTTGATTCTGATGTAAGACTTTTTTATTTGTACGTTGTCTATCTCCTTCCTTGCCTATTTTATATCAGTCACCTCTTTTGATGGACACTGAGCAATGTTGTTATTGAGAATTAATTTATAAAGTATTTTCTCCCTCCTTTCCACATGCTTTTGTGATGTAATTGGAAGCATGCTCAGTGCGTACAAGATTCGAGTCCCGGCGATGGCATTGCACATTTTTCACATCATCAGCATCAAAAAGCCTAATGATTCTACACATTGTTTAATCGTAATACCCAATGAATGTGTAATCAAGTTTCCAGTTATAGAAAAAGTTATTTTTAATTAATTTTTTAAAAAAGTATTTTTCATAAAATTTGACCTGTTGGTTTCACATAGTTTTGAGATGTTGTGTGTTTTAGATATAGTTTTCGTTTATGTCTAAAAATGTGCATATTAGTCGAATAACTCATAACCTGAATTTATGTTGACAGTTATGTAGATTAATTGAATTACTCCACATGTGAATGAACTAGTCAAGTGATTTATTGTATGTGTATTTATTCTGAAACATAGCTACAGTTTAGAGTTCTTGAATCAAAATTAAAAGGTTTTTTAATTCATATTGTATGTAATATTAACTGAAATACGAGAATGATTTTTAGGGTCTATTTCCTCCTGAGAAAATTTTATTTTCCTTTGAAAGAATAATAAATGCAGTGAAAGAGTCATAAAAAAGGCCAAACAGAACTAATTTAAATGCAGAAGTGATAAGCATTCTTCGAATATCTATGTAGGAGGAGGAGAGATATAAATTTTGGTAGCTGCTTAACTTTTGTGGGACTTGTTATATTTTGTACATTGGAATTTAATGTCAACCTTTCTGTGTCATTCTATTTTAGTATAACATATTAAAAATGTGAATTTCTGCTTTGCTATATGTGTGTAAGTCAGAATTTTTTGTAATGCATTTAACTGTTTTAAGCATGAAAGATTTTTAGTCCGAAGGGGCTTTGTTCCTGAAGGACTATTGTTTTCGTTTTGCGACTTTGCGTTGAATCACTATAAATGTCCGTTTCACTTTTCAAACTGTTGCCGCCAGATTATATTTGAAGAAATATAATCAGTCCTGCATTATATTTGAAGAAATTAAATAATAAAAAATCTGCATAAATGTATGAATTTCTCGCATTGTGATAAAACAACGGTACATAGAGCCATCGAATTTTGAATGATGTAATCTTCCTACGAATATGGGTATGTGAAAGACCAAATTTGAAATTTAGAATTTGTTTTATTATCGGTTTCATATTTTGTAAAACTTTAATGAATTTTTGAGTAACAAAGTCAACGATTTAAAAGCGAGCAATGGCCACACTCTACAGGGAAGGGGGAAAAAAACAAAACAAAACAACAACAACAACAAAAAAAACACTTTTTATCTCCAGTGGGCACGAAACTGTGTATCGAAAATTTTAAAGATATGCTCATTTTAAAATTATTTTGCGACACTGCTACTGAGCAGAATTTTATGGTTAAATTCAAAAAACATGATATTCAATAAATAAAGGTATCACATAAAGCATTAAAAAAAGTCCCTTTGGACATAATTTAAAACCTGAAACCTTTCAGACTTTTTTGGGGGCACTTGTTTAATAATTGAATCTGAAACGTAATATAATGAAAGTAAGTAATTTAAGAAAGTTTATGTTACATTTTAATTACATTTGTTAACATATATTTTAAATCACGATAAAATAGTAATTGAAAAACTGTTATGTTTCTAAAAATGTTGAGTTTGCAAAAAATGTGTATTCTGTTTTCAAAATTTGGGAAGTGCGAAGTTAATATATGTTTCTAATGAGTACATTAAAAAAAAAAATTATTCTGTAGTAACATATCGCAAGTTGAAAACTTAAAAATAATTCTTGTATAAGTTGATTGAGAATTCAGTGAAAACAAATTTTTACAAAATTTTCATTTTTTGATAGTATGTATGTGCTGAAAAGCTGCTGTATTTCTAATATTCTTTTCATTATTGTTATAAACATATTTTCTTTGTGAAATAAAATTAACAATAAACATATTAAACCTATAAATGTTCACTAAGGCAAAACAAATTTTTAAAAATATGTGTTAATTTGGTTTTGAAGCTATTAAACAAGAAAATAAATTTGGTTGTGAACTGGAAGTAAAGTCTTGTTATTTCCCAAAGGTGTGTAATGTTTATTAAAAACAGAGAATATTAATCATAGATTTTGAGCTTTATAACTTTGAAAAGAGCATTTAGTCTAATATGGTTAGCAGCAGGTTGAATTAATGATTTTTAAAATTGATTTGAAATTTTATGGTAATTTAACAGTAGAGTATTTGTTAGCAATGTTGATGTTATTTTTTAAATGAATCTTACTGTTTCATTACATCTTTAACATACATTTAGAAATACGTCTCGAAAACACCAGTTGATATTTAGATTTTTAATGTATGTTTGTCAGATTTATGGTGGAATGGCCTGCAGAATAAAGCTACTAATGTTCTGAGGACTTTATTAACATAGCAATTTGTACTAAGTTATGAGACTTAATTAACAGTTTCAAAGTTAGGAGACCTTAATTAATACTTGTTAAGTTATAAAACTTACTAATGCTTGGAGAATTTATGCTTGTTACTTGTATTCTGATATTTCTCATAATTTAGCTAACTAGAAATAAATAAATTCTATATATCTAAGCATTTTTTGTCCCTCAATTATACTTTTAACTTTAATTCTGCAAAAATGATCCACTTGATTTGTTGTGTTCATTTAGTGAATTAGATTTAGATGCCTTAAAAACTTCTGCTTTCATCAAATTCTGTTAGCTTTAATCAGTGATATTAATTGCAAACGTTTTTTCCGAAGGCTTTCACTGCTTTACCTTTGAATTGATTGCTTAATCTTTTGATTTTTAGTTTGCTCTCTAGATTGCACTTTTTTTTATTACATACTTTACCTTATTTGCCTACTTCAATGATTAATTTCTGGCCCACAGCATACATTGTTTTCCTTCTTGAAGAATAGAGACCTCTTGCTTGTGTCTCTGGAAATGTGCAGAGTCTTTCTATGAAACCAAAGCTAATCTAATATAGAGTTTTGTGTTGTGTTAAATAATAGTCATAAAATATTTAAATATTTGGAACGTTTCTTGAAATGAAAGCTTTTCATTTAACTTATGTTTTCAAGTTCGCACATGACTATTGAGAAAAAAACAATATATAATTGGAAATAGTTTATTAATGAATATATTTTAACACATTGCTGTTATTTATGTTTAAACTGAGCTTTAATATCTTATAAAAATTAATTGCAGTAAATAATTGATAAAATTTTTGTATTTGTTAATACTATCAACTTTTCTCTGAATACAATAAACATTTTCACAGCAATTTATTAAATTGCAGGCCATACATTGGCTTAATATTTAATTTAAAAAGAATTTTCCCTGCTATAAAGTGATATCCTTATTATTATTATTTATTTTATGATAGTAGTAGTGGTGCATTCCTATTTTTACATTTAACTTAATATTGATGTATTGATTATGCATGTATAAAGAATAACATTAATACATTTATTAGAGTATTTTGAAAATTACTGATCATACAGCACATAGCATTAAATAAATACTTCGTTTTCTAAGGTTTTTAGTATCAAAGTTACGATTAAGAATTGCTGTTAGTACATAGCATTAAGCAAACGGTTCACTTTCTGAGATTTTTTTATGAGAGATACGTTTAAGAATTACCACGGTAATTTAATGCTAAAATTCAGTACTTTTATTTCAGGAATTTTTTAAAGTAATTTATTACTATTACTCTATTAGGAGTTTTTTAGAGTACTTTTACTTTTTAAGATTTATATTAAGGATTTATTTGCTAAATGCAGTGACATTAAAAAATATTTTAATATTTTCTGTTTTCTGTTCCATTATTGCTTAGTTAGATGAAAAAGGTAACTGTTATTAAGAAAAGAAAGATTATATAGTATGGGATTATCACCTCTAACTTGCACTATTGTTTCGCTAAGAAATTCATTTGTATTAATACATTCATAAATCTAATCTGTGAAATGATACCAACTAATTATTGTGAAAATTTACATAATTATTTTTAATATTTGTGATTTTCAAATTGAGAAATTTAAAAGAAATTTAGAAGTAACTGCTCACAGTAAACCAATGTATTATTTTTCACTGAAAAAAATTATTTTAAATGTTGTCTTTGACAAAATGGTAGATGAAATACACTCATGTCCATAAATTAAGGATAATGCAAAATCAGGCAAAGGAAGAGTTAGAAGCAAAACAAATTTGACTTATTTGTAAAGCTTATTTATTAAACAAAAGGTAAAGAGCAAAAAAAAAAAAAAAAAAAAAAAAAAAGATTCTATATGTTTGATATTATTAAAAAAATTAGCGATTTTTTTTCTCCCTGGAGCAAATTACAAAAAACACGTATTTACAAAAAACCAATATTACATGGTTGGTATGATTGTTAATACATTGGTATGATTGTTAACAGACGATGTAATACAGTCTGTACTACGCCTAGGCATGCTGAGTATCAAATTAACGATCTGATCTTGGGGGATATTACAGCACTCAAAAAGCAATGTTCTCCGAAGTTCCGGTAGACATGTAGGAGGAGGTTGACAGGCTGCACCTTGTTGGCCAAGCATGTCCCACACGTGCTCTACTGGATTCAAGTCCGGTGAGAATGCTGGCCAGTCCATACGGGTGATATCCTCCAATTGAAGTCATTCGCTTACGATGTTTGCACGGTGAGGACGGGCGTTGTCATCCGTAAACACAAAATGTGCGACCATGGCACCCCGAAACAAACGTACATGTTGTTCCAGAATGACGTCCCGATAAATTTGGCTTGTCATGGTTCCAATTTGAACATGCAGGTCAGTTCTGGAACCCAGAATAATTCCACTCCAAACGAGCACTCCAGCACCACCGTAATGGTGTCGTTCAATGATGTTTTCTTGGTGGTAACGAGTATCTGGAGCTCTCCATATGAAAGTCAGGCGAGAATCAGACTGCAAGCTAAACCTGGACTCATTGGAAAACATCACACAAGCCCACTGTTGTGGTGTCCATAATGCATGCTCTCTACTCCAGGCTAACCACAGGCGACAGTGAGTTGCAGTAAGTGGAACGCATCTGACAGGTCTATGAGCATATAGACCAATCTGCCCTAAGCATCTGTACACAGTTTGCCTTGAAATTGTCGTACCAGTAGCTGAAGAGAGCTGACGAGATAGGTCTGAGGCTGTGCTCCGCCTGTTGCTTTTGGCAGTAACTGCCAAATACCGGTCCTCATTCGGCGTTGTAACTCTGGGGCGACCTGTGCTGTAACGTTTACTCACATTACCATCCATAATCTTGGAATCGTTGCCAAAGCCTGGAGATGACACTCTGGACAATTCCAAGTTCGTCTGATACTTCCAGTTGGGTACGCCCACATTCCAGACGGCCGATAATTCTACCACGTAAAAAATCATCCAAATGCGTCCTTTGTGTCATAACTATTCGGTTATTGCACTGAAATGCTTATAAAGTGCCTGCGAACAATTTTACTTCTTTGCCTGTATTCCTTATATATCACTCTCTTACATTCTCGTCATTGTGACGTACCATCGGTGTCATCTGGTTACTTCCTAAAATTTGCATATAATTCTTGAAGATGTGTGTAGTGATTTTACAGGTGATATATTTATTTTAGAGTTCGATTTCCGCGTGACTCCGAATTATCCTTAATTTATGGACACGAGTGTAAATGAGTTATTACGCAGAGGATGAAAATAATTCAGTTGTTTATTTAAGTGTTCTATTTGTGAATTTTGCAAATAACTAGTTAAACTAGCATCTGTTACAGTTGAAATAAAATTGAATGGACATTTTTAAAAATTTTATTTGGTTATCAGCTCAGTGTTAATTACTGCATAATGCCTTTTCTTCTTTTCTCTCTCTCTGTTTCTCTCGCATTTTTTTTTTTTTTTTTTTTTTTTTTTTGGTGCCTGTGTGTGTATTATGTGATTATGCAGATTTTGTAATTTTCATAGGAAATAAACTTACAGGATTTTATAAAGTCATAATATTTCATAGAAAATAAACCCTCAAGCTTGAATAGGAGAGTGATTTCGTTTCAGAAAAATTATCTTGTTAGTTTAGGAAATATACGGAATTGAAGTTTTTATTTTATCATACTTTTGATTTATAAAATATAAACTATAATGCAATTAAAATTAATCTTTTTACATACCCGTTTTCTTCCTAATTATTTATAAAGATATTTGATTCATTACCGAACTCATAATTTAATGTATTTCAGTAATGAATAACTATTTCTCTAAAAATCAAACTTTTGTTTGTATTTGACATAAAAAGGAATTATTCTCTCATTTATGCTTTACGCAGTCTATTTTTTCTTAAAAATAATGAATATATTGCTACTTTCAAGATTACTATATTTTTATTGAATAATAATTCACATAGTAAAAATTTTTGATATTAAAAACATTCTTTTAAAAATTGGAAAGGAAAACATCTAACATTTTACAATTTTTTTAAACAATGTGGTTTTACTTTTTATTGCCTTTGGAATGGACTCTTTTGGTAAGTATCTTCTGTAGTAAAACTGTAAAAAATAACTGTATATATACGTATTATTCTTGCTCTTCATTAAATCTTCAAAATAAGTCCTGTTCAATAAACGATTTTAGATGTTTTTGCTCATCCAAAGCTTTTTTTTTTTTTTTTTTTTTTTTTTAAATCTGATGCACAAAAACATTAAAAATGTTGATTGAACTTTTGTGCAATGATACAAGATAGTGGCAGTTTGAAGTCAATTTAACAGTATTTCAAAATCATTAACCGCTGTATACTTTTCTAAATCTCATCTAATTATGAAAATTTATTAACAAACTAAGAACATTACAACTTTAAAGCGCTCCTTCTTCAATCATGCGCTGTTCAGAGTATAAAAAAAGAACAATTACATCAGCTGTAAAATTCAACAACAGTGGGCTGCACGTTTCTCATTTGTCTGTTTTAACGTTCGATGACAAAACCCGTAATAAAATAACATAAAAACGATGCCACTTGCAAAGCTAGAGAACACTGCTACTAGTGCTGGTATGTGATACCAGACACCTGGGTCATTCCTCAGGAACCACAGAGTCATCAGAGCACAGTTCTCTGCGAAGACTATAGCATAATACGCTGAATATTTGTATCTGGTTGGCTCTGCCTTGACATTCAAATAATATATCACATAGGCGACTCCGATGACCATATTGCACATGTACTCCTTACATTGGTGGAGCTCGCCATTCTTGCGACAAAAGCGTGTTTGCTGGTGCATAACCCATATTGTCATGATTCCCCAGTGTCCTATGCAAAATGGGAAGAGCCAGAAGTGGTATTCTTTGGTGAATAGAGCCAAAGTACAGGCCCTTGATCCTATTGTGCAGAAGTGCCAGAGGAATTGGAGCACTTTGCCTACGCTCTTGGCTTTCTTTTTACCCATCATGATACGGTGGAGGGCGTTGTTGTAGGATGTAATGGACCAGGCGAGTTGGAAAAGAGAAGAAGCTGCACAAGCACCTTGTATAAAAACTGAAAAATTGAAAAGAATAAAATTTACTCACAGATTAAATCATGCATAAAATAATAATAATAATAATAATAAGGGAATAGGGTGAAATTTTTTTGTTTGAAGTTACTCTTTGATATGGCTGGTAAGAGTAGTAAATACATCTATGTCATAAAAGTAAATATCAGTTATTACTAAAATTCATTAAAAATCATAATAAAAATTACGCCTATCCTTTTAGTACGTGTCATGAGTTTTGTGAAGTTTGTCCGTAGTAGAACTTATACATAAACTAGTAGCCAAAGAAAATTGTCAAAAGAACTGCGTTATGAACTCTGTATACATGTGTTTTATTACGTGTTGTCGATACATTGAAAGCATATTCACATATTTCTTCAGCTGAAGCTAGAACAACAAAGTTTTTGAAATACTGATCTGAATTGAGAGATTGGAAGAATGGATATTGTTAGAACCTCAACACAAAAGTGTTTTAATTATCGAAAGTAATGGAATTATTGTTTTTACTAATGAAATTATACCATTGTTGAGGAAATTTGCACATATTTGAGTAGAAAT
Organism: Stegodyphus dumicola; assembly: GCF_044657685.1. Classification (NCBI taxonomy): domain Eukaryota; kingdom Metazoa; phylum Arthropoda; class Arachnida; order Araneae; family Eresidae; genus Stegodyphus; species Stegodyphus dumicola. The sequence continues at coordinate 78,502,582 of NC_140768.1, read as the reverse complement.
AAAGGCTGTCTTTTATGCATAAGTTTATTCATAAACTGCAGAGAAAATGAACTACCTGCCTTCTTTAGGAGGATGTCTTTATGGAAGATTTTGTAATAGAATTGACTCAACTCTTCGTTGGTAATGAAACAATTGTGTTTCTAGTTCGTCCTCAAAAGAACTCATCTTAAGCAAAATTCGTTGTTTAGTGATATGTTCATTTCTTCTACTTGTCAGCAATATATGAAATTAAATAGTTTTTAAATTACATACCCTTCTTTATTTCATTTTTGTTCAATTTCTTACGATTACTTTTACTCATAATTCCGAAACCATTTTTACATTTGCTTCATTATTTCTCAAGCTTGAAATACATTCTTGAGCAAAAATATGGCTTTTAAAAAACTCTCAGCAGCTTTCTATACTATTTTTTTTTTCTTTGAGAAAGCTATTGTCCTCTAAGATACTTCTTTGGTGGCTCAACAAACAGGAATGAGAGGAAAGATCTAACTTAACAGGTTTCTTGAGAGGGATAATATTTTTGTGACGAACGGGATATGTAGTTTCGCCCATGAAAATTTTTTTTCATGGAATAGTTTACTCTTTAAGTTTTTGTTATGCTAACGAATGTGTGTTTATGGAAGTTTTGATGTTCTAGACATCATGAATCCGAAAACTACAGAAGGTACTAGACATCTGAATATATTGCGAATTCTTATTACTAAGAGTGCTTTTAAATACCTTTGCTTGACGACAGATGGTGTTTTTGTTTTTTATTCATACAGTTTTTTTCAGTTTTGAAATGATGCCCTTATGTTTTTAAAATCTCTTTTCTTTTTAACGTGAATTATTTAAAATGCAGAAAGAAATGCTAATAAAAAAAGCCTTTATTTTCATATATTACATTTTTTTTTGTCACATGCCGTGCACATTTTCAACTCTAGTTGAGCTGTAAAAACTACTATAAGCTGTTCTAGATATAATGCCTTATCATAGTTTCCCCCTGTAGAATACTAATTTCTTCGATTCTTACTGTCTTCATAGCAGTGCTCATCTCCTTCTTGGGAGAAAGTTTTGCGCCAACGTTTCCTGTATTTGCATTTGTACAGGCATCGCATACTTGATTTGATTACCTGCGAATATCTTTATAATGCATATCATTCACCTGTAGAACATCTATATCATTATTTCGAATTTCTGAGATTTATGTTTCACCTTCAGTAAACATTAGTTTAAAGACAACTAAGTGCTTATATCGGCAACTTGGTTTATATTTGTCCTGTTAGAATGTTGTAATCAATGATGCTACAATACCTATTTAATCAGGTTTTGGTATCTTCATTTTAGAAATGTTTATTTATTGTTTAAATTTATAGATACGATATCTTGCTTTTATTGAACTTAAATTCTCCTCCTCTTCCCTTTTCAAATTTTACTTTTTCCCTCATTTTTCAGCTATCGTTTCCCTCTCTCATTTTTATGGAATTATATATATATGTGCATACATACATACATAGTAAGAATTGTCAATTATTTGGATACATTTAGTGAGAAAATATCGAGTGTTTTAAGCATTGCAAACCTTGCCCTCACATTTTTTCAGGTATACAACGTCAAACTGTAAGTGTTAAATTGGCTTTGTACTTTATTTGTAACTAAAAGTTATGAATGAATGTAGGTATGGGTCAAAAACTAGTTGCAATCGGTAGTTGATTAAAACTTTTTTTTTCCCTTTAAAATTACGCTTTGTCGCGTGATGAACGAAAATTCGCTCGATTTAGTTTAAAGCAAGTGCTTCAAAAAGATTACTTGATTAAATATATCTTAGATGTTTCGCTTTAGACCAAATTATTATAGTTTAAGAAATGAATCAAGCAAAATAAGCCTTTACTTTGCAGCAGTTTTAATCACTGGAAAATTTTAGTTGCAGTTACTAACAATTTTACTTTTCGTTCAAGAACGGCAAGGAAAAAGGTTTAATAAGATTTTTCTTTTTATTTATTTGACAAGTATGATGAATTAGTGGAACCAAAACAATTCATCATTTCAGCACTAAAACTACTGAATGTATTATTTGGTAAGGCATTTGAGGTCTTTATAAAAATGCTGTTTAACCCTTGCACCCGAAGTACTCCTCAAAAGCACTTGCCAAAGATTGGCGTCGTTTTTGCCTCTCAGACATGCCAACAATGTACTGCACTGAAGATCACGCGATTGTAATTTACAGCTGAATTTTAGTTGAATGTGATTTAATGTTTCATTGATTTCAGTATTTAATCGGTTGTTTGGCCGCAAAAAAAATGTTCTATTCACCATGGCAAAAATGTGATGAAAGAAACGTTTTTTTAAGATAGCAGTAATGATGAATTTAGTGTGGATGAATATGAAAGTGATTCTGATGACAGGGATATTATTCCACCAGTGAAGAAAAATATTGCAATATAGTGATTCGAATGAAAGTGGTGAAAACGTTTCAGAAAATTTAGATAGTGGTAGCGAAAATAGAGAATGTTAGCGAAAGCTGTTTTGTGTGTTACATACACCCCAAAAGGCTAGTATCTTCATTTTAGAAATGTTTATTTATTGTTTAAATTTATAGATACGATATCTTGCTTTTATTGAACTTAAATTCTCCTCCTCTTCCCTTTTCAAATTTTACTTTTTCCCTCATTTTTCAGCTATCGTTTCCCTCTCTCATTTTTATGGAATTATATATATATGTGCATACATACATACATAGTAAGAATTGTCAATTATTTGGATACATTTAGTGAGAAAATATCGAGTGTTTTAAGCATTGCAAACCTTGCCCTCACATTTTTTCAGGTATACAACGTCAAACTGTAAGTGTTAAATTGGCTTTGTACTTTATTTGTAACTAAAAGTTATGAATGAATGTAGGTATGGGTCAAAAACTAGTTGCAATCGGTAGTTGATTAAAACTTTTTTTTTCCCTTTAAAATTACGCTTTGTCGCGTGATGAACGAAAATTCGCTCGATTTAGTTTAAAGCAAGTGCTTCAAAAAGATTACTTGATTAAATATATCTTAGATGTTTCGCTTTAGACCAAATTATTATAGTTTAAGAAATGAATCAAGCAAAATAAGCCTTTACTTTGCAGCAGTTTTAATCACTGGAAAATTTTAGTTGCAGTTACTAACAATTTTACTTTTCGTTCAAGAACGGCAAGGACAAAGGTTTAATAAGATTTTTCTTTTTATTTATTTGACAAGTATGATGAATTAGTGGAACCAAAACAATTCATCATTTCAGCACTAAAACTACTGAATGTATTATTTGGTAAGGCATTTGAGGTCTTTATAAAAATGCTGTTTAACCCTTGCACCCGAAGTACTCCTCAAAAGCACTTGCCAAAGATTGGCGTCGTTTTTGCCTCTCAGACATGCCAACAATGTACTGCACTGAAGATCACGCGATTGTAATTTACAGCTGAATTTTAGTTGAATGTGATTTAATGTTTCATTGATTTCAGTATTTAATCGGTTGTTTGGCCGCAAAAAAAAATGTTCTATTCACCATGGCAAAAATGTGATGAAAGAAACGTTTTTTTAAGATAGCAGTAATGATGAATTTAGTGTGGATGAATATGAAAGTGACTCTGATGACAGGGATATTATTCCACCAGTGAAGAAAAATATTGCAATATAGTGATTCGAATGAAAGTGGTGAAAACGTTTCAGAAAATTTAGATAGTGGTAGCGAAAATAGAGAATGTTAGCGAAAGCTGTTTTGTGTGTTACATACACCCCAAAAGGCTAGAACACAAATCGTTTATTTTTCTGAAACTTGCAATAGCCGCGACCACGCAGGTAGTCCAGCATGCTATTCAATATAACTTAGATTTCTTGATAATTCAAGAACCTTATTGTCGCGAGGGCCAAGTGGCAAGCCTACCACTGGCATGGAAAATTTTTCAGAAGAAAGCCAATGCAGAACAAGCACCACGGGCAGCCATTGTCTGCTGCAACCCCTCCTGGTCTCCATACGTAGTAACCACAGAAAGAGACTTCGTTACTATTCTAGTCATCTTTGAAGAGCAGCAATTCCTCCTAACCTCCGTCTACTCCCCGCCCACGGAAGGTCTTACGGATGTGACTTGCAACTTTATACGAGTGAAACAGAAATGCCCAACAGTACCTCACGTCGTTGGAGGAGATTTCAATGCACATAATACTATATGGGGCTACCAAGACACAACGCCTAAAGGGCGAGACATGGAAGACTTTATGGCCTGTCACGATCTACATTTACATAATAGTCAAGGGGCACAACCAACCTATGACAATACCTATCATAAAGGATGGCCTGATCTTACACTCTCAACTGCTAATTTTGCCAACAACTTTAGCTCATGGGATGTTCTAGATGATGAGAGTAACTCAGATCATCGATACATCCGCTTCACACTAACACTTGAAGCCAGCATTAATATCCTCCAGAGATTCAAACTACCGGGCGGAAAGATACGACGACTGAAGAATGCCTTTCAGGAGCTGCTCATCAGAGAAGAAGACATACTAGAAGAGCTTACCAACCCCCAAGAACTGGATGATTACACAGACCACATTCTGTCATTACTCAGACAAATATGTCAGCAGATCCTCCCTACAAGGACCGCCAAAAAACTCCAAGGCATATCCTGGTGGACGGGAAGACTGAGAGAGATGAAACAGAGGTGCAGAGCTCTGCGCCGCCGCCTCAGATCTGCTACCAACGAAATTGTAGCTTCCAACATCCTTACGGCCTTTCGGCAAGAAAGGGCCGCCTACAAGAAAGCAATTCTTGAAGCTAAAATTAACAGCTGGAGATCTTTCTGCACCAGTAACAGTAATCCATATGGAATTTTACACAAACTGGCAACGCAGAAGATCTTCCAACCAGCGCAAGTACCAGTTCAACCAACAGCACCACATACTATGGACGTAGCGGCCTCCACCGCCAAGGAACTTTTAAATGCTATCTTTCCTACAGATGATACACAAGCAGATACTTCAGAACAGAGGCAAATTAGAGAAGATACAAGCTCGCCATGCACACCGAACGATATACAGTTTTCTGCACAGGAGATACGTAATATCTTCCGGTATCTGCCACTAAAAAAGGCCCCGGGTCCAGACGGACTCGATTACGCAATTATCAAAGTTGCATATCAGGCACGACCATCCTACTTCCATAAATACTACAACCAGCTTCTGCATTATAAAATATTCCCCACAGCTTTCAAAAAAGGCAATGTGGTATTATTTTTAAAAAAGGATAAAGACCCCCTAGTATCGAGTTCCTTTAGGCCAATTTGCCTTCTGTCGGCGATGGGAAAGATTTACGAGAAGCTCATCGTCAACAGGCTAAAATTTCATCTACATCAATACCAAAGCATTAGCCCAAGACAATTTGGCTTCAAACAAGGCAGTTCTACCATTCATGCCCTGCAGCGAATCCATGAAGTCATAATTCAGAACAAATCGCAGGGCTACCAGACGGCTTTTATATCGATAGATTTGCAAAGTGCGTTCGATACCCTCTGGTGGCCTGCCATCAGGCAGGCCCTCAGAGAGGCAAGATGCCCAAGAAATATCTTTCAAGTTCTGGACAACTATCTGGCAGACCGGCAACTGATGATCTCTAACAACAGTAGTACTGTTTCAATAACACAAGTGAGAGGATGTCCACAGGGGTCCTGTGCAGGGCCTCTGCTATGGAACCTCACCTTTAATAAAGTCTTAGAGGAAAGGTGGCCACAACATACTGTGTTAGTTGCATACGCGGACGACGCGGCATTACTGGTCAGAGGCCGCACACGCGCTGAGCTTGAAGCCCATGGCAGTGAGTCATGCACTATCTTTGCCAACCTCTGCGAAGAGCTAAAACTCAAAATATCCACCACAAAATCCACTGCTATCATCTTTCCAAGAAAGGGTACAAATCCAACACGTAGCCCATGTATCAAACTACAAGGCCGGAATATTAAAGTCGTAAAAATACTACCTTGGGTACCTTGGGGTAATATGGGACTCGGGTCTGACTTGGCTTCCGCATATCCAGGCACAAAAGATTAAAACATCTGCAATTGCCAGGAGATCACGACAATTCCAAGGCCGGAACTGGGGACGGAATCCCCACATTCAAAAGGCACTTTATAAAACTGTAGCTGAGAAGGTGGCACTCTATGCGGCAGCTATATGGGCACAACCCATGACCGCACGCAAGGTTAAGCAACTCCTATCACTACAGCGCCCATTCGCCATAGGCTTATGCAGAGCCTACCGCACCACTGCAACTTATGCAGCACTCACCTTGGCAGGCATCATACCACTTCATATCCAAGCGGAGCTAGAGGCCACATATACTAAAATAATACATCTACAGAAAGACGCAACCTTTGCAGGCACCTTACATAGCCCTGCAAATTACGAACATCCATGTACTCCTCTCCACACGCACCCAGCACACAAGGGACTTGGCATTCACACTATCCTCAAACCGTCACGAAGTCAAGCAGAAGGAAACCCTAATATGCACGCGTTCTACACAGATGGCTCGAAAACTGCTGAGGGTGTAGGTAGTGCCTTTATATACTACAGGCAAGGCCATGCTGCACACCATTGGAAAGGGCACCTCAATCCAAATAATAGCATTTTTCAAGCAGAAGTAGTTGCCATAACAGCTGCCATTGAATACGTGGCGCTCAACAACATCACACATGTGCAGCTTTATACAGACAGTATGTCGACACTGCTTGCTCTTGACAAACATAGTCACGCCTCCCCGCTGATCATACGACTGCAGCATATCCTAAAAGATACATGTTGGCACGCACATGTTGACCTAGTATGGATTAAAGCCCATGCAGGTAACATGGGTAATGAGACAGCGGATGAACTCGCTAAAGAGGCTGCTTCGAACCAAAATGCCAGACCGATATCAGTATCAGCACCACCATCTTTCCTCAAAAGTCAACTGCGAAATGCCGCTATCCAGTGGTGGCAAAGAGAATGGGATCAGGGCGACACGGGAAGGAGAGCGCATAGCTTCTTGCCAAAAGTAACCACGGAGCGCCTTATGGCAATTGCTCCCCTTACCAACTTCATTACTGGTCATGGTCCCTTCCCGGATTACTTCTACCGCCGCACCATCTCAACCGCGGGGGTGAGGGGTCACCGGACCATTATATCTTTCAGTGCCCACTCACGGTACAGTTCCACTTCCCGATACCAACCAATATATCAGCATTTCACAAGTTCCTAGCCAAAAACAGAGCGGCCATAAATAAAATCTGCAAAATAATAACCACCATTGCAGCATATGGCCAGGACCTCTGTCAGCCAGAGTAATAGGGCTTACATGCATTACTTGCACTGACATATGCACTCTAATGCTCTACCATCTAATCTCTGACTGCATAGGGAGCAGAAGAAAATCGAACACCATTTTTAGGTGTTTAATTTTCTTCTTTTGTTATAACCTATTAATTAAGACACAATAACACGCCGAATAAATACTAATTCAGAAGTCAAACAACAAAAATCAGCGTTAATTTGCAAAATTTTCACAGGACTAGTTTCGATGGTTTTACCGAACCATCATCTTCAGCTGCAAAACCGCAAATGAACAAGATAGGAAATAATGTTTAGATAAGATAAGAAAGCCTGGACAAGAATAAGCAAGTGGCGCCATCTGTTGGCGAAACCAGAACTAAAACATAATTTCTCTAAAAGCCGAAGGCAAATTTGGATTGGAATTAGGATCGTTAACTAGAACAGAAAGATTTTTATGAATGTGAAATGCCTCTAGAAAATCCAGTTCTCCAATGGAAGATGTTTTTTGAATAATTTTGGCAGCAGAAAAATTGAAAGTGTGATTTTCGGACCAACAATGTTGAGCAACAGAAGACTTCTGTGTTTCCTTTTTTCTAACATATGCTTCATGTTCTTTGACACGAAATTTTAAGGCTCTCTTAGTTTGGCCAATGTAAATTAAACCGCACTGGCAAGGAATCCTATAAATACCCCAGGAATTCATATCCGGAATGGGGTCCTTGAGTATAGAAGTTGGAATTTTATTGATGGGAGAGTAAACAACCCGAAAGTTAAATTTCTGCAAAATATGTGCAACTTTATAGCTAATTGATGGAAAGAAGGGAATGACAACAGAATTTTTATAATCTCCTAAAATAAGAGTGTGGCTTTTGGTGTGTTGAGATGAGAATTTTTTAACTGCTTGATTAATAATGTTGGGTGAAAAGCCCCTGTCAATAGCTATTGCTTTTAAATAATTTAGTTCTTCATCAAGGGCCAGTTTGGAGGAGCAAACTTGAAGAGCACGGAAAACATAGGAATAAAATGAAGCTAACTTTTGTTTAGTCGGATGACATGATTTAAAGTGTGGTGGAAGGCAAACCGATGAAGGTTTACGGTAAACTGTAGTACTGAAGTTGGATGTGTTACGTGTGACCAGAATGTCGAGAAACGGAAGAGAATTGCAAGTCTCAAGTTCAAAAGTGAACTGAATAGCAGGATCAATAGAATTCATTGTTGAAAGAACTCTATTTAAATCATCTTTATTACCTTCAAACAGGGTAAAAGTATCGTCTACGTAGCGGAACCATGCCGGGAAGTTTAAAGTTTCAAACAATTTTGATTCATAATAATGCATGTAGATATCAGCCAGGATGGGACTGAGGGGGCTTCCCATGGCTAATCCCTCAGTTTGCTTGTAATATTTATTTTGGAAAACAAAATGTGTTTTAGTTAATAACCTATTAAGTTTTTTTTTTTTTTTTAAACCGTGCCTGTATGTTAATTCAAATGTACTTCAAATGCCAGATGTCAAACAGTTGCCCCTGTATGGCCATGTATCCACACTTATAACTATTAAATAAACTCCAGGGGAGGACGCGGGACATATGCCTGTTAACCTCTGTTAAACTTCAGGCGTCCCCGTCCTCCGTCACCTGTCACCTGTGCATTCCGCTAATTGCTTTAAACCCGTGTTTCCCAACTTGGGGCCCACGCCCTACAAGGGGGCAATGCGACTGTTAAAGGGGGAATTCGAAAATGGACTCGTCCAGATTTTAAGGGGACAAAGGACGTTCTAAATATGTTTCATGAAGTCAAAAGTTTTCGAAATTTCATTTTTTATTCCCCAAAATAAAGAAAAATGTAAGTGATGTATACGTCAAAAAGTTTTTAAATTGCGGTGCATTTTAAATATTTTATAAAGAATTATCGCTGTAGACATGGACATTAAAATGCTTTTAAAGGCATTTAAATAACTGACACATTATGCTTTCCAGACGTTTCTCGCACATTTCAGCCAACGAATTTATTTTATTTTTTACTGTAGGAATGGCAACCGGTATATTATTCTTTCCTTGAATGGCAACAGCAGCTGCTTTCAGCTTTGTTTATATTGATCTTATATTTATTTCTTTCTGCCCGTAGTGAAATGAGGGGTGCAAGCAAGAAAATAGCGTTCGACGGTATTCGGAGGCATATTTAAAATTTGGTTTCATACCAGGTCCATTAAACGGTCAACTTTTGTCTTTTATGCCAGTAATGCCTGACCAACGAATCAATGAAACTAGGTCGTCTTGAGGCACATTTGAAGGCGAAACATAATGCTAATATTAATTCGGATTTGAATTATTTTCACACTTTAAGGAAAATTTTTGAAAAAAGAGTAATATTAAAGTCTCTATTTACTGCTCATAATGCAACTGTTAATCGTGCTCTTGAGGCTATTTATCAAATTTTAAAATTTTATTACTCATCGCTTAATCTGGGAAAAGCCGTACTATAGGGGAGAATTGAATGATGACAATGACGTTAAAGCTATGCCACTAAATAACAATACTGTTTGCAGAAGAAAGATTAAATGAGGATATTGAAATACAAGTTGTTGAAAAGCCGGGAAAAAAAAAAAAAAAAAAAAAAAAAAAAAAAAATTCGGTGCAAATGGATGAATTAACTTTGAGAGACAGTGAAGCCGTACTTGTAACTTATGTAAGCTACATTCATAAAGGGGATTTTGCCAAAGAAATGTTCTTCTGTAAATCATTAGAAAGCACCACTACCTCCAAAGATATTTATAGTAAGTTAAAAAATTACTTAGATATAAAAAATATACCAATAAAAATATAATACATCTTGTACTGCAGATGGTGCTCCTAATATGATGGTTCAAAAATGAAATAAAGCAGGGAATAAGAAAAAGGGTTGCTTAAAATTGATAAAAGATGAGAATCCAGAAAATGCTTCTTGTGCATTGTGTTATTCATAAAGAAAACCTGGTAGCTAAAAACAATTCGCCTTTCTAAATGAAATACTAAATTCAGTTATAAAGTGTATCAATGCTATTAAAGCTAGGGCAAAATGTGAACGTCTTTTCAAGTTATTTTAGGGAGAACAAAATGAAGACTATATGAGACTTGTACGTCACACTGAAGTAAGAAGGCTGTCGAAAGGGAACTGCTTGGAAAGATTTATGGAACTATTTGATACTCTTAGTTATTTTGTAAGCGACAAACCTGAAATGAAAAATCCGTTAACGGATGATAACAAGGCAATTGTGGGTTATTTAGCCGATATCTTTGAAAAATTAAATATATTAAATAACCAACTTGAAGGAGCAAATAAAACTTATGTCGATGCAAAAGGAAGATATTTGGTTTCATTATCTTTGTTGAATTATTGAAAATTTTATCGGCTGATTTAAAAGATTTTGTAACTTAAAACAAATTGATTTCCCAACTTGGATGATGCAGCCAATGTTAGTGGATTTGGCTGATACTCGTATTTCAAATATGCAGAAAAAGAAGAACTCGCAGAAATGCAAAATGATTAGTCAATTAAAGCTTTATTTAATATAAACGGAGCGATGGCATAGCTTTGTGAGGAAACCAGAATCAGATATCCAAATGCAACAAAATTTGCAAGAGAACTATTGTTACCGCTTCCATCTTCATATTTTGCTGAATGCGGATTTAGTGCCATAAATGATTTGCTGCTTAAAAAAAAAAAAAAAAAAAAAAAAAAAAAAAAAAAAAAAAAATATCGGTTGGATATAATGAAATCGGGAGACTTGAAACTCAAGTTATCTAAATTGGAACCTGACATAAAATTTCTTTGCAGCAAGTACCAAGCGCAAGGAACTCACTTAATTTAAATAATAAAAATTACTAATACTTAAAATGAAAAACTTTCACTAAAATGAGTTTTTTCTTGAATTTCAGTTCACCATGTTTTTAAAGTTCACTTACTGTGTTTGCTCACAAAATTTCGTAGTCCTTTTTTCTTAAAAGCTATCATTCAAGTTTCTTTCGTGAACATTTAAATTTTTAAATATTAAAAATTATGTATATGCTAGGGGAAGCTTAAAAATTTTAGAAAGGATTAGGTGGGGCATAGCACAAAAAAGGTTGGGAAACACTGCTTTGCGGTATCATACTTTTGAAAATTACAAATATTGTAATACGGGTAGTTCGATCGGGGTTCGAGTTTCAGGGAACGGGATAGCTGCATTGGAGTTTTTGTGGATAACATGGATACATGCCCTTTTCCCTTTAAATGTCCTCCACGAAAGCATCTCTGCCAGCCAAGAAAGGTAATATAGAAAGATATCGCATGTGTGCTTTGCCGTAATCAAATGACCCCCCCCCCCCGAAAAAAAATTAAAAGATATCTTTTACGTATGTTGAATATTAATTTAAAAGTTATGGTTTCAAATCACCAGCCATACACATGTTGAAGTTCAATATTTTGCGTTTAATATAATTCACTTTGCTGCTACCTCTAAATCGGCTTTCTTGCCATCGACTGACTGCAAATAGTTTAAATTATATAGTTTTGGCAATTTCCTCCCCTCTCCAGTTTTGTACCTTTCACTCCTTTTACAAAACATATTTAGTTAGATAAAAAGCATTTTCATAACTTCCTTCTTAGAAGATCGGAGCAAATATTTGAATTTTATCTACTTTTTATTAAACGTCGTAGAGTAAAATATGAAAATTTAATTAAATTAATAAATAATAAAATATGAAATTAATGATTAGTAAAATATGAAAATTACTAATTTTTAATTAAATCTAAACTATCGTAGTTGAAAAGCCTGCCTTTTTTGATTCATTCCCTAAAGAGAAACAGTTTATAAAGTCATTGATTTAAAATAATTGCATCATTAAATATTTCAACCAGTGTTAGCAAAATCAAAGGGTTCTGTTTAGAGAATGAATAAAAATGGTAGGTTTTTCAACTGCAATAAAAATACGACGCTTTATTTATACATAATTTCACTTACTTTAACAGTAAAATTTTCATTATATATTATAATTATAGTCTGTTACTTTAGAATAATCGCTTCCGTCTTATTTTCCCATCTTGCCTTGTAACCATGGTAAAAACAGCTGCGGTAGATGGTAGAGTCTACTAATTGTTCTTTTCGCACTTCATTTCCGTTTGGCGCGTCTCCTGTTTCTTTTGACGTTCTTTGTGAAAAAATGAACACAAATGAAGATTGATATGAATTATAATCTTAAATGAGGAAGAAAAAAATAAGTGCTGTGCAATGATGATGACATGCGTTACGATCACAAATGAAGGAGGGTCGAAAAGACCTTGAAGTGCCCCCTATAAAGTAATAGACTATGTTATGGAATTTGTTGTCTTCATGTTATGGAATTTGTTATGGAATTTGTTGCCAGCTTTACGAAACTGCCCGTCTAAATATATAGTATAAATTCTTGAACATATATCCTCTTCTTTTTAAGCAGTCGTTTATTTTATTTGTACAAATACCACTTGACTTCATCTGCACACGATTTGAAAATTTGTACTAGTGCATTTTTAAAAGGCCAAGAGAATAAAATGACAGTGGTGCTTCAATTCTCGACGTAGATGAATAGTTGTTGAAGAATTTATGTGGATTAAATAAATAAATGAAATAAATAATTCCTTTTCCTCATTTAAAAGCCTATTTTTCTTCAAATGCTTCTGGCGGTCCGAAACAGAGCACCCGTTACCTTCTTGATAGTCTTTTTGAACTTTTTATATTTGATTATTCATTTTCTCATGTCAGAAATGTTTTGGATATTATTTATTTAAAAAAAAATATTTTCCATCCTTTTTTAAATGTTAATATTGCATTAAAAATTAAAAGTTAAAAAAAAAAAATTCGACGAAGAACAAACAGTTTACTTAATGAAAACTTTTGAACTAATTTTTCAAATGTTTAATTTCAAATGCCGTTTGGTTATCTTTACTAGGTTGTAATTTTTTCACTTATATGAGTTTACATATCAGTACATGTTTTTAATATTTAACTATGTTTTTAAGGTATGAGTATCGTTATTCAAGGCTTGGCATAATAAAACTCCTTCCGAATTATTCACTCCAGGCTTTGCATGTAGTTTACTATGAAAGAAAGACAAATGCAGTTTTGTTCTATGTATGCGTATTATGCGTCAGTAGTAAGTGCAGGGATTTCCATTTAAATTGAATGAGTCAGTTACGTTACTTCTGATATTGCATTCCATGTTAAAATGGAATTTTAAATCGGCAGAGACATGAAACGTCATCGTCAACGTATGATAAAGACACATGATTAACATTCATTAACATTTTTTATTTTCCCTTGGTGAACATATTTCACAAGGATCCACTAGCAGCTAAGCTGCTAAAATTGTAGACCACTGATACTTTGACCTGCTGCCAGCTTGCATCGTGTTCGAGTTTTCTTGTACCGCCTTCCTTTTTGATTCAATGGCCGAACATTAAACATTAATCGGAAATGTTCAAAGCTATTTGTTATTTACCTCAGTCTTTACTGAGAACGTTACCCAAGATTCACACAAGATTCTATCCTCAAGAAGGGGAATAAATAACTGCAATCATTCATACCTTCTCCGGGATTCGAATCTGGCAGAATCTGATGATATGGTAGCTGGCTTAGCTATCTGCCATATTGAACAGGATGGATGACTTACTTTCTGTATGTATATTTGATACGAATTGTCTTTCTTATACAGAGTATCGCTTTTCGTAAACAGATATGAATTACATACTCTATGACGTTATTAATCGTTTCATAGAGTATGATATAAATTACATAGTCTATGAAGCGCTAATAACCCAATTTCATTTGCATTATGTTGAAAGTAAGGTAGTTTATACCTGTACGAAACAAATTCTGATAGCAGTTTTCCGAAATATTTTATCTGATTTCTGTAAGGTTTTCTATGTGTTATTTGCATTCTCTGCGTTATTGGACATTAAAATTGGGGACGAACATATTTTTAAAGTTGTAATGCTTTTTTTTTGGTCAGTATGCGATATCCCTTAATTTTGTTTCTGTTTCAGTTTTTGACTGTCATTTAACTCTTTTCCCTTTCCTATCTCTGTTCAACAAGTAATAAACCACAAGCATTTAAGTATTTAAGACCGCTGATCGCTGGTGTGCAGGTAGTTATTGGAATATGACAAAGCACATGAAAGCTATCTGTCTAAGAAGAGGGATGCCTTCGTGGAGGAAAACTGGCCTTTTTTCCTCACGTTACACACTGGGGGAAAACACGAAAACCAACTACGCAGACAAGCCGTTCCTATGCGATCGAAACCGGGCCGAACTCTCAGTATTTCAGTGGTTTTTTTAGTTTAATCACTTGACTATTGGTTGAGCTCACAGGTATTCGACCAATATTCGAATTCTTACGAATGGGATGGGTGGTTGGATGTTTTCATGTTTTTTTCGATTGTAGTGTAAATACGGCTCAGTTTTCTTTAGAAAGGCCTTCCACGAAGACATCCATTTCCTTAGGTATTGATCAGCATTCTTGTGTTTTGTTACATTCAGATATTCTAATTCAGCCTTAACAAATAATATGTATTAAAATTTGCAGGGCTACTTATTCAGAAAATTGACAGAAATTAATTATTGAAAAATGTAAGAAGCGCATGCGTAATAGTTTCTGAATTCTGTCATTATAATACACCTGATTTTTTAACAGCACAAAATATGAGTTTCAGAAGTCATTAGAGTCAAATAAAATATCGCTTACAAGCACTGTTTTCTAAAGACTCCGAGGAATAAATAGCTGTTTATGAAATTAATGAAAACGTAAAATATTTTAATGTTTAATATGTATCAGCTGTTAGATTTTTATGAATTTTGAACTTATTAATTACATTTATGTATGAATACAATATTTATTGGAGTTGGTTCTGAGAATGCTTAAATTTAGAGCTTCAACAATTCTACCTTATACTTCATCCTTAGTTTTAGCCTTTAATGAAAACTCAAGGAACCATTAACTAAGCAAATCTTGGAAAGAATAAATGATACCGAGGCAGTTAATTTATTTTGCATTAAATGGAGAGCGATGAACGTGTTACGTTAATTACTGAAAACGAATTTAGATGAGTTTCATAAACATGCTAGTTTAGGGAAAAAAGGGTTTTTCTATTGTAACACCATTGATAGCGTGGTAGGTATTAACAAAGCGATTTTCCCATTTAGTGCTAATTTAAGAAAATTTCTTGCGTCACATTTAATGTGTTCTGAGTTAAAGTTTCCGGATCTGTTCCATCTTAATTTTTTCATTTAATTATCACGGTTAGAAAACGCTTTCAAGGGCTCTTGTGTGATCAAAACTCATCTTTTAGTTCCTTCTCTTCCTGTTCTCAAATTAGGTTAGAATAATTAGCCGTTAATGACAGTAATTCTCATTTAAAATGCTGATGCCACCTCCATTAGCATTTCACCTTTCTCAGGCTTCTTGAACCGTGTGTAGCTTCTCCTCGAATCATGCTTAAAACTATTGATTTTCAGAAACTTGAAATAATTGGATTACCAATTTCTTCTCTGCCAAGCTTTCCTCTTTGCTTCCGTCTCGTCGCAGATACTTTCAGACATCGAAAAGAAAGTGACGCCAATGTGAAATCAATTCGTCGGCTCTCATGATTTTGGTCTTTAAAAGATTCAAATTTGATTTATTCTGCTTAATATATTGATGATCACTAATCTTTTCCTTCAGCAGAAATGGTCTGATATGGCCCAAACGGTTAAGAAGTCTGTTTCATTTATTACAAGATGATCAGTTGATTTATACAGAATTGAGAATTCGTATATTAATATTTTAGTTTAATCACATTTTGATCTAACAATTTAAATATTTTTGCTATATTTTGAGGAAATACAAGATATTACTGTACTTTTTTACAAGTTTCGGCTGGAATTAGAATTCGGGGTGTCTATTTCGATGTAGCCAGAATGCTCATACCTGTTAACTTATGCTGGGGTTAATGAGACTGGGAAGATTTGACTTTTAATAACAAGATCTGATTGAATTTTTCAGCCGTTTAACATGACTGTTGCTGCGATTCATAAACACAGGAAGTAATGCACTGTAGTCATTGCATGCATTCTTATATTGCCTAATATAAATAATTTCGATGAAATGTATATATTGAAAAACATTATTTCTAGATTTCTTTTGTTCATTACACAGTATTTTAAATAGTATTAATTATATACACTAGATTTATCTTTTTAGCTTTTTGTCAGCCAATTATATTTTGTCTGTCCCTGACAATTATATACTGATATATGTGTAGAGTACTTCCTTGAATTTCAACAAAAAATATAATTGTTGGTTGAACTATCCTCAGAATTTAAAGGATTAGAATTTTATTTATGTTCACCTTTCACTGTCAGTAATAACTTCGATTTCACGTTTAATATTACTTTCAGCATCGGTTGAATATTTAATAATAAGAATCTTTTTTATGCTATAGTTATCACTCTTTCTTTTTTTTTATTTATATTTTTAAAGCCGCTTATTGAAGTACTAACTAGAAATAGGTTGGAGAGAGAAATTACACGAACCTCCTTTGTTGTTCTTAATTTTTTTTTTTTTTTTTTTATGTATAATATGTCGTTAAAAATGGGAGCAAAATCACACGCTTAAAAATATTATTTGATTATTCAATCACAGTAGAACAACATGGCATGAGCAATGAGGAGGATTTTTATAAAAGATTGATTACAGTTACAGTAAATTCATTTGTTGAACTAATGTAATCCCAGAGCTCTTACATTTTTTTACGACATATAGACGCTTCTGACGGCAGTGCTTGAGAATATTGGGTACATCTTAGACTCATACAAACATCAAACGGTTCCTGGATAATTTTGATGCCAGATATTCTGTTGGAACATATTGAGCAAATTACCAGATGACTGTAATTCGTATTCTAACAAGTTCCGTACGTGTTCTATTGAGGAAAGATCTGGCAATGTGGAAGGTCAAGAGGGCATTATAGTACTACACATGTATTCCTAAAGAAGGGCTAATGGACATCATTTTCTTTGAAGTTTCCGATAGACAGATGTAGCGGAAAGTATAATATAACAAGTCGCAGAATCTCCTGAATCTATCGCACTTGAGTGTTAAAAAGGATGAATACCATCACAGGCGGTTCTCCAAATGGTAACGATAGATGTAATGAATGCATGTCAGTTCAATGATTTGAGGTGAAGAGTGTTAAATAAGGTTATTTAAATATGGCAGAGAACACGAGGACTATCTTCGTTAGAGAGGTACCTTTGTGGAGGACTTTCTGTGAGAAACTGGCTCATATTCACGTTAATGCTGGTTTCAACGGTTTTAACCATAGAGCCGTATAATTCAACTGAAGAGCCAGTCAAACGTTTTTTTCTGCATACGCTATCCGACCGAAGCAAAATCATACTTCGTAGCTGGACATGTTACGATTGTTGTTTGATACTTTCCAAGCTTCGTGGCCGCGATATTAAACTAATCGTTGCCTTTGCTGCTTGAGTAGTAAGCGTTGCCGTTAATGCCGAGCGGTAGACGTCTGAACGAATGCTGGTAGTGGAATCCAGCCTTTCTTGCTCTGTGTTTCATGACACTACACCTCAGAGAGATATGGGAGATAGCGAACCTGTAATCCTGAGTGGGAGATAGTGAAGTATCTCCCACTCAGTTAACTGTCTCTACTCCCCTATTCTTCTTAGAAACTGCTGTCTTAAACCTACCATTGCCTTCATGACAATTTCGATTGCGCTGTTGGAACACTCATAACAGCATAATCTGTTTCTGTCATCGCTCGATATTAAGTCGAGCTTTGAAAGCTGAACAATAGTCATGTGGCTAAAGAAAACTGTTAGTTGTTCTTGTTTTGGTTCCAGGCGGCTGAGCAAGATGAGCTGGAGTTTTCCTTTTTGCGTTATTAAAGTGAGGTACGTTTTCTGCACAAAATCTTGTATGAAGTAGACAGCATACTTATGCCTTGTTATAATTAATGAAAGAAGTGCAATCTGTGACTCTTGAAGGCAGAAGAAAATATACTATCGCCTTTCCCCAATATTGTTTTTAATTTAGTAATTTATTGTAGCTTCATGTCCGAGAACAAGAAGTTTTATTTGCATTTGGTGAACTTTTCATCTGTGTGCTAATTAAGAGCACATTACGCTTTTCATGGAAATGAAACAAATTTAACATTTTAGTAATTAGAATTGAAAATATTTTTGGAACTGCACGTTTGAATGCTAAGAGGGAAAAATTTTAAACCTTATAAGCATGTTTATTTTATGAATCAGTCATTGTTTAGTTAAATCATTCAACAGTGGTAATAAATACATTGTAATATATACTTGAAATGAAAGAAAAGTTTGAATTCACTGCACTTGGAATTAATGCTAATCACGATATTTGATCTTCCGTATGTATTATATGAAGAAAGTATATTTTGCGAGAGATTTATTTGGGGATAACATAATAAGAGGGCTCACATGCAGCTTAGTTTTGAAATAAAAATTTATTAATCTCTCATAAAATTTATTAATTTCTGTATAATTCATACTTATGTTCTATCGTTATCGTTTTCATGCCTTATAATACAGGTAAAAAAATAAGTATGCCATACATTATATGTAGAAAATGAGTTTCATGCCTTATAATATCGGTAAAAAATATTAATGTTTTACTTAGCTCATTTTTAACAGAAGAAAATTTAATTATGTGTGTTCCTAGAACAATGTTTTTCAGATTATTTTAATTTTATGTAGTTATTATAGCTAAAAGAGTGTGTTGTGTTTCTTGCGATCTACGTTGCTCTTGTTTGTTTTTTAATTCAGGGAGTAATCCCGTTAACTTGGCTGAACATATAATGAGGACCTTTTTAGTGAATATTTTGAAGTACGTTAACGTGGCTTGTCTTGCCCATTCGCGTGGGTGTATGTTATCAGTGGAGCTGAAATCTTACAAATACTGTATCAGACTTTTATATTTATTTAGACCCAAGAAAATCATTTATTTGGAGAAAGTTTCCTATTGAAAATGCTTGGCTGATATCTATTGAAATAATTGATATTTTTATAAAATAACTTTGTGCTTCAGAACAGGCCGCAAGAGTGTCTTCTGTTAATTATAACAGCGTACGTACTCTTTATGTATACTCTTTTCATCGTAGGCGAAATAATCTAAGCGACTGAACAACTTGTATTTAAAGGTAATGATGAATTTTTATTGTAGTAGATATACGAATATGTAGCTTAATAAGTTTTTCTCTTCAAATTCTTGTAGTTTATATTAAAGACTTGTTAATTTGAGCGCTAATTGCTTTTTAAAGACCATCTTGTTTATTTTGAATCTTTAATGTTACAGATATCAAGGAAGTTTGGTCTTACCTATGACCATGCTGTCTGAGTCTGTCCGCTGAGCTAACGTGTACAACTGGAGTATCAGCTGCGGCGCCGATTCTAAAAAACTATGCACCAAGCAAAGCGTCGCAGTTTGTTTGTCTTCTTTCATAGTCATTTGGCGTATTGCATTTTTTCTCTTCCGGGCTTCCATAACACTGCGGTGTTCACGGTCTTCTAAGTGATCTTTGGACAGGCACTTACAGAGCAAATGGAGGTACCTAGAAAGAAATTTAAAATATCGGTATACAGAGTTGAGCAATTAAAAGACATAAAGTATGGGAATGGCAATTGTACTTTTAGGCTTAACTATTTGCAATTGTGATGAAACTGTAATGGGATAGGACTTTTTTTTCCTCTTGGCATTATTTTCTAGCATAAAATTAGCAGATATCCGTCAGATATTTTCCTGTAATCAATTTCTATCACATGAACCTTATCTATGAAGTATTTATTTAAGTTACTATGAAATATTCTGCGTAAGAATGTGAGTATGAATGAGAAATAATTAGATATAATTTGTGAAATTTCTAGGTCGTCGTCATGTTCAGAAGTAAGTGTACTTACAATACGGCCCAGATAAGAAGTTCTGCCCTCCCTCAAGAAGTAAAATTTAATTTTTACAGCTCCGAAACTGAATCGAAAAACTATATCCAAATGTTTCAAGGATATGAAGTTGCTGCTTACTGAGTTTTCATAGTTAAGAAGTCTCAAGGCTATGATACGAACAATATTAAAAATATTGTTTCCTTATTTTCTGACACCAGTTGTTAAGTTATTTTCTTCCCTCACGTTCGGACGCGGTTCGTGTGGATTTGGAGTAAATAACGACGACAGATGACAGCACTTGATGGAATATCGAAACACACTTTATTGGCCGGTATTAATCAGGACAGCTCCAAAGTCACGTTTTAAGTCGTCGAAAATCTACTATAAACTCGCTGGAACAATCAGTGACAGAGCCTTCAGGTTATCAGGTTATAACGGTGGAGACAGCTTTACTGCAAAGCACCAGAGTACAGCACCCGACTCTGCTTGGCTGTTCTCGGAACTCTACGTACTTTCGAGACTCTCCGCGCTACAATTCGCGATTTACTCGACGATACACAGAGCACAGCTCCCGACTCTTCGGTTTAGTCGTTCCCGGAACTCAACACACTCTCTCGACGATGCGCTAACCGCGATACACTAAGAGACTCTTTAGATGCACTCGACGACCCACTCGGCACTCGCTGCCCGGCTGCCAACTCGATCGACTCCGCACGGACTAATTCGAGACACTAACTCAATGACTGACTAGCAGCTCTCTAGACGAAGCCGAAAGCTATATAAACCAGCAGGGTTTATATAGCTTTCGGCTTGTGTTCGAGAACATTCTGGGCTAAACCGGTAAGAATTCGTTCCAAAGTTTTCCGTCCGTCCATGGCATATCGCCAATTTTGTCGCCAAATGGTCGATTTCTCGCCAAATGTGATAATCCTGCTGTCTCTTTCCATTTTATGGCAACCCTAAAACTGCTTGCGGAGAAGCTATCTTACCGCGCCTGGACATTTCCTAACAATATTTTTATGAGATCTTACTATCGTGTTTCCCTAAAAACAAGACCAGGAGGAGTTTTCGAGCCAAGACCACTAACAGTCATTTAGGTCACCACTATGACCACCGAAAACCGCAATATGCTTTTGTTCATTTATATATGTGGTTTTAAATTTTATAAAATTTAAGCAATATTTAACATTATTAAGACACAATAACACGCCGAATAAATACTAATTCAGAAGTCAAACAACAAAAATCAGCGTTATATTTACAAAATTTTCACAGGACTAGTTTCGATGGTTTCACCGAACCACCATCCTCAGCTGCAAAACCGCAAAATTTTTTTTCAAAAAATTCTTTTGGTAAAACACACAGAGTAAGTTCTTCCTGTCTAATGTTCTGTTCTGATATTTGTTATTAGCACTGGGTTTGAGATAAAATAATCGAATAAGGTATATAGTTGAAACTGTATTTCGCCTCAAACCAGCATAAATTCGCCGAAGGTCTGAATATCTTGAAAATTAAAAATTAATACGAATTAATTTTCCTTATGTAGTCCTCCACGAAGGCAACCATCCTAAGGTAGATAGCTCTCGTATGCTTTGTCATAATCATTCAACCAACCACGAACTTAAAACTAATGGCTTGAGTTAAGATTGGGAGAGCTCATCAGTAGGACCAAGGCATTTGGATTACGGAGTACTTTGCAATTAATTGCAATTACCTCCACATCATCGTTCAGATAAATGAATTAAATAAGAGAGAAGCAATCGCTAAAGTTGATGAAAGAGCAGATAAGCTGAAGTCAGGAAACGCTAAGGGTCCTCATTGTTAGGACACAGGAGGAGAGTACAAGAGTTTATCACAATTGAAGGCGTTTAGCCCCCCGTAGTGAGTCAACTTTTTGCACTCAGTAACAAAAGAGAAGTCATCAGTAGGAGAGTGGATAAGATCCGTCTGAACATTAGTATGTTTGACTGAATTCCAATTCTGGCGAATGAGCTGCTGCATAGACTCATCGTGATTTTCCTCTTGTGTACTACACTGTCTACCAATAAATATTTGGAAACCTGTGATAGAAATGAAAAACAAAATTTATTCAACAGTTGGGTAGAGACTCTACGACTGGCAGTTACAACCTCAACCATTCGGGGCATGCTTTTCCACAAGTCCTTGTATGACGGCTGTTGGTATTTTTTTCCACTCGGCTACATCGGTAAAGAAATGATGTTCCTTCACCGATGTCGGACGGTTGTTGCATCCCTTAATCCAATTCGTACCAGAGGTTCTGTTTAGGGTTTAGGTCTGTGTTCTGGGCAGACCAGTTCATCCGGTTAACCCCGCTGTCACCATAACAAACAATCGCAACATGACAGCTTGCGTTGTCGTCTTGAAAGTAACATGGATCCTAACCCGTAAAACTCTCACAACGTAGGAAGCACACTGCCATCCAAAATAGTGCAGTAGACGTCGGCGTTCTGCTTACCATGAATTTTGACTAAGGATTCCAGTCCATATCAGGAGAAATACTCGTACCTCCAGACCATAATTCCACCTCCGCCGAACTTTACTTTGGGCACAGTGCATTGTGGCTGGAGGCGTTCTCCATGCTGATGGCCAGACCCAGACCCTGTCACCCGAACGGTAGAGGGTGAATCTTGATTCCTCGCTTCAGAAAACTTGTTTATATTTTACTGATCTATCATCCACTGTCGATGTGCTTTGCACCACATTAACCGAGTACCGCGGTTGGACTTTTAAAATTAAAGGCTTGTGGGCGGCTGCACAATTATGAAAACCAAGCAGATGTGCTTTGTTACGGGTGATATTCATCGAAACAGCACTCCCGGATGCCTATTGAAGCTCCTGGAGTATCTGGGCAATCGATTGGGTGCGGTGTTTCCCAATTTCTCTGTTCAGCACCCATCGGTCTCTATCTCCCAGTTTCGCGAGTCTCCGACAATTACCGCTGATGTTCCACTTCTGAATTACATAGGCTACTCTCGATTTTAAGTTATTTAGCTCGCTAGATATGCCCCTTAAGGATCGGCTACTTATGTGATACCCGATGATTACGCCTTTCTCGAAATCAGATAACTTCCTACACAACATTTAACGGCGGAAGGCATGATGTATATTAGAACCGCAGATATTGGCATTTGCATGAGTGCCAAAATACTTATTGGTAGACAGTGTGTGAATCCACCGAAGGAATCAGATTTTCTTCGAAAAACTTTCACGAAGCCATCTCACCTTTTAGGCAGATAACCCTTCTCGTGTTTTGCCTCATTTAATTTCATAAAAAAGCAAAACCATTATTGAACGTTTCCACTTCTCTAGTTTTCTGAACTTACCCCGTTTTTCATTGCTAACAACACCAAACAGAGAAGCAGACTTTATTTTGTTATATTATTAAAGATTGTCTATAGTGCACATTAAGTCTTTAATTAACAAATTTTTTATTGCATTACTTATTAAGAAATTTATACGTAATAATAATATTTGCTAACAAATTTTTTATTGAATCACTTATTGAGAAATTGATACGTAATAACAATGTTTGCTATACAAAGTACTTTAATAATAATGATTAGACAGGAACGGCAGCTAATGCTTTGAATTATAAATGCCAGTTATTGAAAAACTATGGTACCATTTATTCTTAGTGCTAAAAAATAATAACTGGATTGAAATTGAATGCACAGGATGAAGTTGTAGGGAATTTAACCTCTATTTGCAGCAGCGTTTTAGAATTATGATGTTCGTATCATTTTTCCTTATAATTCTTGCTTATTTGTCATGCTTACTTATTTGTACTCATATTATTTACTTATGACCGTACTTATTTGTAGCAAAATAGTTATAAAACTATTTTTGCTAACATATAATATTAATGCAACGTAAGTTAAATTTAACAGAAATCTCTTTCCTTGCCTTAAAATATCTTAACGATTATTTCTAATTTAGGGAACTGAAACATGCGTCTTAAAAAATTGTGCAGATTAACTTGGAAAAATTATACAGATTCCAAACTCACTAGCGGGAAAAGTTGCTTTCGAAAAAATTAGTGATGGTTTCCTTTTTCACTATTAATTAGGTTATTAGCTTTTAATTAAGGAATATAAGTTTTCCGTCAAATTAAGGAGTCGAGTGATTATAAATGTAATTACTCGAATATTTTACGAAGTTGTTGGTGTCTGCAACTGCAGAATATGTATAAATCTCAATGATATTGTGATTACATATTTAAAAAATAAGTTTGATTCCAAAAATTAAAATAGCTTAAATGTTCCTTATTAAGAAAGTAATATTCTACGGAATAGGAGGGGAGAAGATAAACTACTGAGAGATTTATTATCTAATTTGAATCGTGCGTTCATTAATTCGTTATTGCGCTTTTGGTTTAGAATAAGGAAACAAAAAGGTTACTTTTGGTGTAAAAGACAATTTTCAGTTGCATTCATAACTTTGGTGTTGATCATCAGAGTTATTTACAAGAAAAACTCATTTAGTGTAGATTCATGCATAAGAAAATTACATCGTGTGGCAAAAAAATCATATACCATCTTAAGTGATTAATCAGTTAGCACTTTTTTTTTAACTTTACGGAAAACTTTTCATTGTTAGTTTTAGCTTGAAATTTGTTTTAAATTCACTAATTTTAAAATGTGTGAGATAAGACAGCTGTTGAAGAATCTTCTGGCCAGGCGACAACATTCAATATATGTGTTAGAGATTTACCAGCATAATAATAATTCATTGCATATTTTGTAAGATATACAATTTTTTAGGGGGTCTGCATTTTAATAGTAAGATTTATTACATTTTCTACCTGATCTAATAAATGTTAAATTCATCCTCCTTTTTTTTTTGCTAATTTTTATGATAAAGAGGAGTAACGAAAACGCAAGATCCCTTTATAGAGTCATTCGATTTATCGAAGCCAGAAACAAGATAAAACATATTTTTGCTAATTTTTTATGGAAATGACGATTAACGCATTAACACACAAAGTCCCTTCATAGAGTCATTCGGTTTATCGAAGCCAGAAACAGGAAAAAATTAGGAATGCCTTCGCCGGTATTCAAACACCATACCTCTTTATGCTAGATTCCAGTTGCATTAAGAAGGCATACAGTAAGGAAGGAGAAAGTTCTTTACATTCTCTTTCCTTACTATGTACAAGGCTCACCAGCGGCCGAGCGGTAAAATCGCTGAACACTGGTAGTTCGCTCCGAGGTTCGAATCCCTCGAACGGGCTGGTTGCATTTGCGTTTTCGTGGTTTTCCCCATGTGTAACGTGTATACGAGCCAGTTTTCCTTAGATAGTCCTCCACGAAGGCATCCATCCACTTAGGAGATAGCCCTAGTGTGCTCTGCCGTATTCTCAGTACACCAACACCTTACTATGTACCTTCATAATAATTGCTATACAATTTAAGGGTGACTGTGGAGAAGAAGACTCTGTTGCCAAATCCACATGGTAACGAATTATCATCCACCACATTTTAGTTTGGACGCCACTTCTAGAGTCATTAGGTTATCGAAGCAGAAAATTAGCAATGCCCTTTCCAAGATAAAAACATCGGATCTCCCGATGCTAGCCGGAAGTACTTCCAGTTATGCTAAGAAGGCACTAAAATTTCCATACATTTTTTTGGTAGAAGAAAAAAAAAGTACTATTCTCGCTTGATTCTTTAATCTAGTTTGAAATGCTAGGAAACTAGATGAAAACTAAGGAAGAAATGAGCTAGTTTTCAATCGCTTTAAATACGTTGAAGAAATTTATTTTCTTGCTGAGCCTGATCAAGAACGGGCTCACCAGCGACCGAGTGGCAAATTCGCTGAACACTGATAGTTCGACCTGGGATCGAATCTCGGCGAACGGGCTAGCTACAGGGTCGGTTTTCGTGGTTTCCCTCGTGGTTAATATGGATAGAGTCAGTTTCCCTTAAAAAGTCCTCCACGAAGGCATTGCTCCTTACAGGCCTTCGAGTTGCTTTGCCTTAATCAGTTAGCCTAACCTAACATAACGTGATCAAGAAGATAGTTCACAGGAATCTTAAACGATCTCCCACTGTGGTAAATTGCAAATTTAGCGTAGGAGGGAGGCAATCCTCTTTCTTTAAGTAAATATATCTTTGATTTATAAAAGAACTCAATTATCCGAATATTCAGATGAATTGTGTGCCTAGTTTGGTATGCAAACAGAGACGGTCTATAATTAGTTTACAAGATTTTATAGATCAGAATCAAATATCATATCCGTAACGTAGCAAAGTCTATACCAAGAGCCAGATTATTTTTATTGCATCTTGAAGATCAAATTTTTGTATATTTGTATTGCGTTTCTTAATCGTGAAATTAGTTTGTATCTTTCTAACACATTGTTTATTCTGCTGTAATGTGAAATCCAAATATCTGTAACATTTAGTACTATTAGATAATGAAGTAAGCAAATTTATAGAAATCATTTTTTTAAACTCCGATATTTAATAATGAATACAGCAAGTTGCACTTCAAATGATTTAAGTAGAAAAACCCAGAGTTTCCCCCCTTATGTTTTAAACTAGATGTTTTTAGTTAGACTCTTTTTTTTTTTTCTTTAATTGAATTTGTCGCTTTGTTTTTCTTTCCCTATGATGTTCCCTCCTCAAGGAGCGAAATCATTCTGCCAATTATACTGAATCTAATGCGATAAAGTTGTACAGAATGTATTTATTTATCTTTTGTTGAGAAAAGGAAGATAAAAGATGCCTAATTTATGAGAGGAGGGTGGTAACTGGAAATTAAAGTTGTTAACTAAGATCGATCTTAAGATTTTAACGAAACATTTCAAGGAAATCTAATTCACTGAATGAAGATTTATTTTGTAAATTTTAGCTGGAGAAAAAGTGGTAGACGATTAAGATATTAAAAATTATATGGAAGATTAACTAGTTTTTTACCCCCCCCCCCCACGATCTTAGACATAATATTTTAAAGAAATTAGGTTTTTCGGAGCCGAGAAATATTAGAAATTGACAATGCCCTCGCCGGTATTCGAATTTTGGATCTTTGCACTGCTTAATGCAAGCTGTGTGTTTGAACTGTGAATCATATTGGCAAAAAATGCTATAAATTCTCAAGGATTCCAAGTTAATATATCTTGATGGCTCAACTGCGAATACGAGGACATTGTTTAGTTTTATATATGAAATCAGAATTATAAATTCAAAGAACAGCTTCAGCTATCATTATACAAAATGAAGAAAAGTCGAGATTTCATTGAAATATCAATCACGTTTGTTCCAGTTCTTTAACGATCAGATCGATCCATTGTCATCCGATGAATTATAAGTAGGGTGTGGGTTTTGAGTTTGATACCGTTTGATGTTTATTTATGGAATCATAAAAGTTAAACAGTATGTTTTAGAGTATTTTTATTTGATTTAAAGCCTTATCGACATTTTGAATGTTCCTGCTGAGTTCTGATCTACAGCTGACTTTGAAACTATGTCCCACTATTGCTCGACACTAGATTACTCGGTGTTATCGCTCGACACTAGATTACCCGGAGTAAATTCTCACTATTACTTTAATAGTTTTTTCATCATTAACTAGCTAAGATTTTGAATCTTTCCGGAACTGATATCAGTTGACTATAAATATTTGTTTTTGCAGTATTCCAACAAAAGAGAGGTTCGAATCCCGCGAACGGGCTGGCTGCATGGGTGTTTTCGTGGTTTTCCCCATGTGTAACGTGTATACGAGCCAGTTTCCCTTAGAAAGTCCTCCACGAAGGCATCCCTCCCCTTAGGCAGATAGCCCTAGTGTGCTTTGCCATAATTAAATACACCACACCACCCAACAAAAGAAATTCCGCCTGTAATTAAAATTCTCTTACCGTAGCTAATGAAAATACTGATTTACAATAAATAACTTTGCCGATTACTTTGGGATAATCGTTTTGAAATCTTCAGCATTCTTCATTTAGCTAACGTAAATGCAAGTTTGACAAGTTTAAATGTATGAGCCATTGGCAGCAGCCCAGAAATCTCACCATTATTTTTGGTTGAACCAGATTTATTTTCTTAGGGAATGTGATGCGAAAAATTAACATTCTTGAGAGCAGATAGTTTTTATGTATATGGGTTTTTCGTTGCAATTTACATAATTAAGTGAAGTCGCGTTTTCTGAAGGAGGGGTTTTTCTTGATATTTTTGTTCCAGTGTGCGTTAATTATATCACAATTAATTAACTTCGGCAGAAAAAATTCTTTAAGTGAAGATGATGATGACAAGTTTTCTCATTTAAATTATTAATGCTAATTAGAAACACAATTTTGATATTTAACTCACTTCTTTCTTATCGTAAACGAAGAGTTCATCAAATGTCGACTTAAAGGAGCAAAAACTGAAGGTATATACTATCATTAATTGGTTTCATTATTATGTTTTTATTCCAGTTAGTTTTCTAAGATTTGCTTTATCAGGTGCAGCAGTCATGTTGTTCCTTGCTAACAAATACGCCGTGGATAGATGCATATCATTTCTTTTTAAATGAACGAGAAGAATAAGCTTTAATGACTTGAATATGGTTTATAAAAATATTTATTGCAATAATTCATAAAGCAACGGAGGTTTTGTGCTACGCCTGTTTGAATTATATGAACAATACTTACATTATATTAACCTGAGAAAAACAAGAAAATATCAAAATGCTAATTTAAATTTCCGAAGGTTTTGATGGATTGATTCCTGCTGTTTTGTTTAATTCTTGGAAGAAAAGGAGATGTATTTGAATATTTGCATTTTCCCTTTATTTTTGCTGCCATCGCATCAGCTGATTTGATTGGCGCTATAACAGCGTAAAATTTCTGTCAACTGCAGTAGTTCTCCATATGAACGAAAAAAATTTCGTAATCTGATGTATTACTGCAGTTGACAGGGCTTTTTATTCCATTTAAAAAGTAATTAAAATATGTACTGGATGACAGAAGGCAGAATATTGCTAGATGTTGTCTATAGTTAAGGGATGTCGTAAGAACTAATTTTTAATGCATTTTGCCTCTTTTCTTTTCCCGTTGCATAATAAGTTTCAGTACTGTTTTTATTAAGTTTCCCATTAAATTTCAATCCAATTTTTCGTATAGGAGTAGAAATGATTTTGTGAAAATATTTAAAAATTATTTTCGAATTTTCGAAACTTATTTTATATGCAGTCTAAGCTTCTTATTATCATTGCCGTATAAGGCTTAAATTAGAAAAACGTTTGGCGTAGATTTCCGATTCTTTCTTTACAATTCTTCTCCCCCTCTGGAAAAAAAAAAAAAAAAAAAAAAAAAAAAAAAAAAGGCAAACTTTCTTCTTCTTCTTCAGAATTTTTACAGATCTAATTAAAACGTGATAAACTAGGCCAATTTTACTATTTCATACAAAGTAAAGGTTTTGAAACTTTTTTGTTAATATTGTGATGAAATTAAAAGAATAAGTTACAGAAAAAAAGAATTCAAAAATCAGAGTTTTCAGCAAAACTTTTAAATTTTTGAATAATTTTTAAAACTCTAAAATAATAATTAGGGTAACTTTTAATTATGAATGAAATAATAAATGACATCCTGTAGCTTACTTTAAAGATTACGAAAAAAATGATTTTTCGGATGTGTAATATGCCTTAAAATATTTCAGATTCTGAAGGCATTATATGCTAAATCAAAACAAGGCATTGCGCACTAAACTAAAAAAGGAATAAAATGAAATTCATTCACATAAGAATTTTTCAGTTTTGATTTACGTTTTCAGAAGTCAATTTATACGTCTATTAGATTTAGAATGGATTATTTTACCTGTATAGCAGCCCTATGAAGAACACGTGAAACAGGGCTCTGACGACCCACGTGAGTTTGCTGACTGAAGTGTAGACGGATGCGGCATTTCTTTGATTCCGCACGTACCAGTAAATGCTGAGAACGTTGACGACGACAGCGGACAGAAGGACGAAAGTAGCCGTTAGGGCCGACCAGCCTACGCGGCCCTCGGCGAACAGGACGTAACATACGACCAGGTCCGAGCCCAGGTCTCCCACATAGCCTGCTATGGACAGCAAAATATCCAGACATCCCAGGGGCGAATACTGTTCCCAGTGCTCCAGCGTGGAGATGGATAAAGGGTGGTTGTTCTGGGGCACACGCATGTCTGGAGCGATGATGGCAATGGAGGTCTCGTCGTAACTGGGTCCAATGCGCAGTCCGCCCCTCGGCGTCGTCGGATAATGGGGCGCTGTGGACAGTGGAGGTCCATGATGTTGCTGCAAGTGATGTTTTTGCAGCGTCCTGTAGTATGGAGTCTTCTCTAAGAGTTCTACCTCGTTTAGCATGACCCCTGTGAAAAAGAAAGAGAGAAAATGATGCTGTATAAACTCTTATTCTTGTTATATTTATCGCAGGTGGCACATATTAAAATAAAGGCAACTTTGAAGACTTAATTTTCTGATAATGTGTTCAATTTCTCGAATTAACTTGATTACTGTTTTAGCTGTTACGAATTTTCCGTTCAGACTGTTTTTATATAAACACATTAATATGATTTCTGGAATTCTGCATTTACTTCTGTGGTGCTTGTTTTGTGAGAAGCAGCATCATATGTCCATTGGTTTTTGTTAATAAATATTTTTTTAAAACGATGTTTTTATATAATATATTTTCAGTATTAAAAATATAAATATATTTTAGATTTCTGTTTTTCGCAGTACTTTAAAAGTTTTGTCTTATTATATTATGCAAAGTATTACATTGAAGATGATGTAATTGAGTTTTTAAGTAAGCAAATATTTTTTCTGAAAGGTGTTTTAATTTGTGTGTGCTTTTATCTTATACGTTGAAATATGTATGAACGTCTAACGAATATTTAGTTTTTAATTAAATGAAAAATACCATAAATTATATTTTGGAAAAGTTTTTAATATTGCTTGGGATAGTTGTTGTACGTAGTCACTTCTGAATGTAATCGTGTTATTTATACTTTAAATTCGAGTAAAAATGTAGGTCTTTGGTTTAGTCACAACTTACGGCTATTTCATGATTGATAAGATTTGTCTCTGAAGAATAAGAAACATTTATTCCTAATTTGTTTGGAACATAAAGAACACAGAGGCATTTTTATGATGAACGATTGATTTAGCTGCTAACAATTTTTAGCAGCAGTCTCGAAAAAGAAACTGCTCTTTTCGAGGTTGAAGTTCACAGATTTTTTTTTTTTTTAAGGTACGTTTGTGATAAACAAGTCAAAACTGTTAGGTAACCAACGGTAAAAGTAATCATCGATGATTGATTAATTATGATAAGGGATTCGATATTCATCTGCCGGGAGGTATTCGATATTGATCTGGTGTGGGGGAAGAAGCCTGCTTTCATGGAAGGCAGTTTATAGGAAACTGAATTCGTATTTACGTTGTACATGGAATTAATTACAAAAATATCCGTGTAATCGGCCCATTTCGCCTCTGAGAACCGAAGTTAACTTACTTTAGACAGTTAGTTACGTAGTCGAAAGCGTGCCAACGTAGCATGCTATTCAGATTCCGATTTCTGTTTTGGTCTACATTGTTGGTTTAGAAGTTATTAAGTATATATAGATCAAAAAAAGTCATAAAAATAAGACGAGTTATCCAAAACAGAAAGTATTATAACTAGGGGTTGTTGAAGATTCTATCGTGTCTGATATTTGTTGTATAAATGATTTACATATATTGTTTTAATTATTTTCGATTAATTTTAGATTTTTTTCCTGTATCAAATAATTCTGTTTTTAAAAATAAGAACTCTGGCACTTTTATCTACTTACTTATTATTTAACTCTGGCAAAAATAATATTTTTTTCTTTGTTGATATGTTAGAGGTTTCAGTTCTGATTTCACGTCTTAGATTCAGTAATGATTTCATTTGCGAGTCACTGGATTTTTGTTAAATTATGTAATAGCTATGAAGTAAGTTTGAATGGAAACCAGAGGTGTGAGGTATGTAGAGTTTGGAATGAAAACTCTACATACAAGCGCAAGAAAGTGTCAGGATTTAAAGACATACGTAGTTTTAAAATGTTTGTATTTATCCCTCTTCATATCGACCAAGCAGGTTAACTTATCTGGATATTGAGCAAAAAGGAATGATAAGAAAAACGTTTGAGAAATTCGACAGGAAGAAAATGAGTCTCATTCTTTTTATGAGCTGAAGCGCACGAAGAAATTTCGCTTCATCTAACATATTAGAAAAATAAATGCTTTACAAAGTAAGTTTGAAAGGAATCAAACCCCTTTTAAGTAACATTCGGCAAAATGTTTTCTTTAGTTCTGTTATTATTTTCTTCTTTAAACTTACTTTTTCTATAAGTAGTATAATAGTAGAATATAAATACTGTTTTATTGATACTTGAATTGATTTTGAACTTTGGTTATGTATCGGAATGAAAATATCATATTAGCTTTGCTCGGGAGAATGAATGCTATTTATAGTTTTAAAGCACTATATAAAATCAAATAATTATTTTTATTTATTTCCCTAATTGTAATTATTTTTTATTGAATATCTATCACCATGGAATTCTTAGTTGTAATGCCAGTAGAGAAGGATATTTGCAGTCTTACGCGATTATATAAAATTTCATTATGTATGTATTTCATTTGTATGGCAAAGAAGGTCTTAACTTATCTTTAATGTAATTTCATATCTTGAAGCCCTGTATCTCGAATTTAAACTTATTATTGACTAATGTGCTTTGGTGATTTTAATGGGTGAGAGTAGCATACCCGTGGAGCAGGGTGGTCCGAAGTTCAATTTGCAGTCGGAGCAATGGTACGAAAGGATCCTATCAATGAAAGAACTCTTTCACAGTAATAGGAAGGTTCTGCTTTGTCAATGTCTCGAAAGAAGAGTGTGAAGAGCACTTCTGTCAGACTGTGGAATTAAGGCGCTATCATCATTCAGATGTCATCAAAATTAAAATTCCGAGCTTTAGCCAAAATGGTTGCTGGTTAAATACAGCTTCGTCAAGAAACGGTTGACAGGTTCTGTGTTTAAATTCCAGCCAAAATCCAGGTTTTTATTTACTGAGAATTTGTTTTGAAGTAATGCTTTTATGAATTTATTTCAGCCTAATTCTCTTCCTTCTTAATAAAAAAAAAAAAAAAAAAAAAAAATCCAGTTCACAAATACGAAAAAGGTGATAATACATCTTATTGCAGTAATGAGAGTTCTTTATTGCTTCCAACTCTTTAATTCTATAGATGGAAGAAAAGAGTTTCATTTATCGCCGTAACCAGTAGAATTATCTTAATTACGTAGTAGAAATATTACGTTACTAGCAAATATCATGTTTTGGTTAACTGTTAGGTATTTAATACCTGAACTATAATTAATTCTTATATCTTGGAGAATGGTAAAATACATTTACTCTCATTTTTTGAGAATGATTGAAGACTTTGTTTTGCGGCTATTGAATATAGGAGTATATTCAGGCTTAGGTTTTACGTGCACTAGTACTCCAGGGAAAACAGTCCATCCAGATATTCGAAGAGGGATAATCCATCCGGATAATTGGAATTGCCCTTTTCCTTATGTAAGCCGAATATGTTTTTTTTTTTTTTTTTTTTTTTGTAATGCAAACGAGGGAGATTTATTTTCTCACTTATTTTATTTCAACAAAGATTATACTGTTAAAAGATAAAATATTATTGTGTTTGTAAGAGAAAATGTGATACACTTTATTAGTCAAAATTTAAGAATGGAATTATTTTATTATTTTTATAAAATCCATTTCGGTCGTAACTAAAGTAAAACACTAAAATGAATTTTACTTACCTTCAAATCTGTAGAAAATGGTTTAAAATTTTTCCTGTACTAAAAGTATATATTTTTTATTTATGTACATAAAAAAGCAGAATTTTTTTCTGCTTTTCAGGAATGAAACTGAGACATTATTTTTTGCTGATGTAAAATATTAAAATGGACGTAATGTGTTTATTTAATCATTGCAATTTTATACTTTACAATAACTTTATGATTTTAATGAAAATATTGAGTCTGTGTGCGCTGCTTTTTTGTTTTTTTCATCAATGTTCTTAGGCAGCAAATTTGCAAACATTCAAAGCTTATCTTCATGATATTTACATTCATCTAAGTTATTGCAATTACGTTTGAAAAATGGTTTTTGGTTTGTTTATGTTTTTATGTTATTTAAATCAATTAAAACATAAGAGCACAAAAATTATTAGTGATTAACAACGAACTTAACTGGCGTAAGGAAAAGAGTACATGTACTTGAAAGTGCGTTCCGCGCTATGGTTTGGTTTGGTTTATTTAACATTGGCAAAGCACACTAGGGCTATCTGCCTGAGGGGAGGGATGCCTTCGTGGAGGACTTTTTAAGGGAAACTGGCTCGTATACACGTTATACATGGGGAAAAACCACGAAAACGCCCATGCAGGCAGCCCGTTGGCGGTATTCGAACCTCGGACCGAACTACCAGTGTTCAACGACTTTATCGGTCGGCCGCTGGTGGGCAGTTTCACGCTATGAAAAATTCCCTTAGGATTGATTACCAGTGCTTCAATAGTGCATTCAAAAAATGCGTTTCATCGTCGGAATGTATTATCAAATATTAAGTGTTCTGGATTATTTGGTGATGAATGACGCTTAGTGGGCTAGATGAACTTTGATAAGCATACACGCATGTTAGCATTTGAAAGCCGCACGAGAAACAACTATGTTGGAAATTGATTACTATTGATATAAAAAAGCACATTCAAACACAAAAATTAAAGTATGAATGCTAATGAAATATAGATATAACCTAAGCAAACACTTTTTAAAGAAGATCAAGAAAAGGGTGTCTTTTCCCTTGACTAACCTCTCAGCGAATGATTGATTGTGTATAAATTATGCATCATCATCTTTTCGGCTACAGCAATATCTTCTTTGACAGATTCCTCCCTCCCACGGTTCCTGGATAACAACTCAACCGTGTCTTTGATAAGGGTGGATTTGATTCTTCTTCGTTAATGAGAGAAATAAAAGTGCTCAGAAAAGAACCAAACTTTCGGATTTTCTCCTTTCTATAGAGAAAATCATGGTTAATACATAAACGGACCTGATCACCCATTTGAGGAAATTATTTCTGCTTCTAACTGTGATCAGTGTTTAAAAATATGATTTTTGCCTATGTATTTCTGAATAATTAATTTTTGTTAGCATTTATAAGAAGAGAAAAGCTTCCACTCTCGATCAAATTTAAATCCAGTTATTTAATTCGTATTAACGGAGAAAGAATGTCAAATAAGCTTAATTTTTAACTAGCCACCGAATGTTTGTTTTCATAATAACCGTGTTAAATACATACAGTTGTTTGAAAAATGCAAATAAAGTTACTTTTATTATTAAATATTTCTTGCTATTTTATTTAAAATAAGAAAGGGGTGTATATGGATATGTGTAAATATATTGCTTGTGTACACGCATATTTATTTCTTTTTCGGGATAGAACTTATAAGTATTCGAGTGGATAAGAGTTCTTAGAATTGGTTTCTGGTCAAAGAACTGGCTAACTGCATGACATTTTCCTGTTTTTCTTCATATTTAAATTGAATATAAGACAAATTTCCCTTAGAAAGTTTTCTATGACGACAAGCTACCTTCGAGTGCTTTGCCGTGATAAGTTACCTAAGCTAA
This sequence comes from Stegodyphus dumicola, assembly GCF_044657685.1. Classification (NCBI taxonomy): domain Eukaryota; kingdom Metazoa; phylum Arthropoda; class Arachnida; order Araneae; family Eresidae; genus Stegodyphus; species Stegodyphus dumicola. The sequence goes on along the minus strand of NC_140768.1, from coordinate 78,466,631 downwards.
CCTAAATTATATGAAGGACTTTTTGCACTGAAAATGGACAAAGATAGCAATAATGAAAATATGCTTGCAAGCTCGTTTCTGCGATGGGAATTGATGCTGGGACACAGCTACAGTAATTTTTCTAACTCATATTTAATATAAATGTGTTCTGTACTTTCTAATGAAATCCGCACGGAACGTTTGTGATATATAATATGTAAGAAAAATAATATGTAAAAGATTAAATTAGCGTAAATTAATTTCCCTTCTCTATTCTAAAAATAGCAACATCTATTTGCACGGCGTGATTTCGAGAAAAATCTATGTCATATGACTCTTAGTAATTCTGGTGATGTAAATTGAACTAAAACTCAACCAGCCAATAATAACTTTACAGCAATATTAACTATCCAATCAAAATGCTTTGAGAATCAAAACTAACTCAATTTGACTTCAGATTTCATCCTGAACATTACGCACTTGCTTTCCACGCTTTGGCTTAGCTGAACTGCTGTCTGTCTGCTGCTGCTTTCTTGCTACAAAGTTATCAAAAATGTAAGCCTTTTGGAACAGACACTTTTAATGTGCCGACTTGTGTGTGTAGCCGTAAAATGTTGCTGAAAATAAAACTGAAGATTTAATCTGTCTTCGCCTCCAATTTCCTAGTCATTATGGATCAACACTTTTAGGCCATCCAAATTCCTCCTCCTGCTCTTCAGTTGATTCTGGCTTTGCTTTTATTACATATATATCTTAAATTTACGATCTAAACTTGCATTTGAAGAATTAATATTGTATAATGATAATGTGCTTATACTTGAATAGAAAAAATATACAGCATAGATACCCTAATTTAGGGTATTTCAGGAAGATAGCGCAGCCATATATTCAATAATTGTTGCTGTGTAAGAAATTCTAGCAGTTAGAAGAATCAGTGGTTCGAATTCCAGCAAGGACTTAGTTAATTTTTCTCGTTTCATGTATCAGTCGAAGTCTATTGGTCTCTGTACGTCGTATCTCAATGGTTCCAGTTTTAGGAATGAATCAAAGAATATAGGCCTTCAAGTTACAGTTGTTTTGGTAATGTGACATCTTTAGTGAAAAGGTACGGAATTTGCATTTTTATATGGGCTGCTTTTTGGAGAATGTTCCAGTTAGTAAATTGTTCTGTGTGCTACTTTTGAGAAGATAATTCTGACTACTGAGCAGTGGTTCCCGTTGGAAAAATAGGCTAGTTGTTCGTATTTTTCCTTATTTCAAATTCCCGCATAAAGTCAAATTTCATTTAGAAAGTTTTCTATAAAAGTAGATAGCCATTTTATGGAGGGAATGTAACGAACTCCATTTTATGGAGGGAATGTAACGAACTCTAGACAGTTTTCAATAATCCTAAATGACAACCAGGTTCATCCGCCGTACTGCTTCTTTGCGAGCATAGCAGAGTGTTCTACGTTGTGATTCTGGGGGAGAGGATGGAAGCTCCGCCAGCGAGCTAAAGAGGAGTAGATTTTTGTCTGCCGAGGACATGTGTGAGGGATGCCTTCATGGCCGTTTGTATCCTGTCTGATTGTGTCACCAGCTCGGAAATTAATTAATATTTTTAAATATGTGTAAATTACAATTCATGCGTGTCTTCATGCTATCTGATAGTGAAGCGTGAAGTATCTGGGATATTCCAAGACGTCACAGAAGAATGGCTCGATTCTTATTCGAAACGGATCCTGAAAAGAAATTATTTAAGTTATATGACTTATACCCGTTTCATTCGAAGCAAAAATATCGAACTTAAGTATTGCTTAACAACTGGATTTCGTGAAAAACGAAATTTCCTGTTTTAATACTCGTACTGCTACGAATGGGTACTTGAAATGCATTACTTTCGTATAAATCAGGAGTTCTCAATTTTTATTTTTCCCTCTTGCACACCTTTTACTATTGCTAGACGATTATCCTTTCCAAAACTGGAAAAATACGTATCTATATATTTAAATTTAGATTATTTTTAGTGTGTTTTGTAAATTAAATAAGATGAAGTATAAAAAAATGTTGATGAATACCAAAACTTGAAGGAAATTAGTTTTTTGTTCTCACAAAATAAAACTGAATCCGTAACTGGTAAATAAGAGGCAGACCGTATTCCTCTCTTGAAAATACGAAACGCTCCCCCCCTGGTTGAAAACCCTTAATATAAATATGTTTTATTCTGAGAGCATAGTCTAGAAATTTAACATAGATATACCCATTGCTAGCAGTATCATTGAAAAGTATATTTCGGATAGTTTTGATTTGTAAGAGTAGAATTTTATTTGACTACCATATGAAAAACAGCTGTGAAAAAACATTTCTCTCTTTCATGCCTCTTTTCCATGAAGCCGATACCAAAATTTAATTTATTTGTTATAAAAGGCGCCACTTGACCAAAGTCGTTATAACTTGAAAGTCTCCTTTGGTAGATTCATTTCTTAAATTTTGGTCTTGCTTTTTATTAGTAATATCTTCATTAATTAGAATAATGAATGATTTTAGAAAATAATTGAAGAGTTTTATAGCGGCTGTTTTAAGTTACTGCAGTTTCAACTTCTAGATGAAAAAAAAAAATAATTAACCAATTTATAACACATTAGTAAGACCCCCTTTCTTTAATGAATCGAGTAAGCAAACGCATGAAACACTACGGTATGAATTGTATGGGAGAATTAAAAAGTAGAGAATAAATCCAACAAGTTGTGTATTCATTTTTTCAGACTTGGCGATAAGATTAAACGTAATTAAATAATCGAAAAATAATTTTTAATGAATATTAAACAAAAAGATTTTATTGTTTTATTTTACAACATAACTCAAACATTTCGTAGCAATGAGCAGTAAAGATCACAGAATAAATCAAGTAATGAATTAATCAAAACATTCACTGTACACATTGTTTCCGATAAAAGTACTAACTAGCTGAGTGCTTCCTGCCACACACATTTTTTTTTCTCTTCACCTTTTGAAGTATGAGATACAAACGTAGGAATGGTTGTTGTAAATGCTTATCTTATCTTTATTTAGATTTATACCTTAAGAAAAAGTGCTTGTGTAACGTGCATTTAAAAGTTTTGAGGAAAAGATGCTTTAATTTATAGAAAATTTTTAAATCAAACTATAGATAAAAAATTCCATGAGTAATTTTTCTCTGAAAAAGCATATACCTGCTTCTTATTTTAATATACATATCACTGAAAATATGCTGATAACTTTTTTTATCAAGCTACAGATACATATGGCCAGTGTACTGTTGTTGTTTCAAATGCCCGAACACTTGCACCATACGCATTCTCGAAAATGGCCTACACCCATCGGTTATTTAGCCGTCTCATCATTGAGAATGTTGCCCGAGGTGCACCATTAGGGTTGACCGAGTTTACACGAGCGAGAACGGAAAAATTCTGCCCGGTTTTGATGAAGAACTCCCGGAAACAGATCCGAGAGTTTCTTACCCCTCTTCCCGAACCTCTCGAGATGTCTTTCGGCTCTCCAGAATTTTATGTACATCCGTACTGCACAGACACTATACAATCATACACTTCTCCGGGATTCGAATTAACGACACGGCAGTCAGCATCGCTAAACACTACACCAATCAGAGCGGCGTATGTGCTGTATTATTTCGCCTCATAGCAGTTGTCTTCGAATTTCGCCGACGTAGGAAACCTATAAAATGATTATTTGGCTCAGAAAGCCATCAAACTATAATTTTTTGTATATGCATATCATCATCAGAAAAGTAAATGTTAAGAAAGCACTGAAAATATATCAACATTACGTACACTTAATAAAAATAAAAGCATTGTTTCATTATATGACGAAGACTGATATACGTACTTCATATGATTTTAGGAAATAAAAAGCATTTACATCATAATAAATTCTTTCGAATTAAATTTCGATATTCATGGAACTGTTAGATGAGTTGTAAGGAGTCCCAGGGTCCTGCAAAAGTCAGTTTTAAGATCACTAAACCTAAAGAAACCGAGGAGATGAAAAGCATAAAATACCACAGGTTGATAACTGATGATATGCTAAATTGAGTTGTCAGAGATTGGAATGATGGGAATTGATGATATGTTAATGAATTCATCAAAGTAATGACTTCTGCAGCAGGACATTTCAATTTAGGTTATAATTTTCTGTAATAATTTCAGCAATATGAATCGCTGCGAAAATTTAATGCATTTACTTCTCTTAATTGTTGGGTGTTTCTGCTTTGGTGATTCATATTTTGTTCTGTTACAATACAATAAATTTATATTCATTTTCTGTCCTGTTACAGCATGTTTTTTAATCTGTCAGTTCTTGATCATGCAATGGTACATCATTTTCGACTTTCTGTGGGAGGGGAAGACAAATTCTTAGACACATTCAGTTTTGAAATTCTAATTAATGCTAAATTGGTATGTGTGAAATTGTTCTCTGCTTTAGGTTATAACTTCTTTAACAAATGGAATTTTTTTTTTTTTTTTTTTTTTTTTTTTTACGATCCAGGCTGTTAGCTTATCGACCAGTATGTACAACTTCGGCGATTTCCAATTTTGCACCGCATTTTTTCTCCTTCAAGGCTTTTGCTGGCCTTTTTTGCTTTTCGCGTGTTTTATTTTAGGGAAAATGGAAAAGCCTTTTGAGATTTCTTTCGTTTAGTAAATACACGTAGGTCTTTCACATAAGCGAAAAGAACTTTCATGTGGCTAGAATATCTACCTTGCTTCTAAATGGATTGCAATATTGCGATCATACTCAAGATGCTGTTGAAATAATTAGAGATGTCAGAACTTCCATTTATGGAGAGTACCTACTAAGTGCATCGTCCTTTCAAGATTTTGATTGTAATAACTTTGGCTGTTATATTTTTATTAGGTATTAATTATTTTTGACTCTTGAATATAAAAATGAGCTTTAGATTAAAATTTAGTTAACTATTTAAGTTATTTTTAGTAAAAGCTTATTAAATCTGCTACAACAGTCTGTTGTAAAATTTAAATTTTGCCTGTGTACAAAAAATAGAAGTATAAAAACCAAATCATAATGATTACTTATCATGTATCAAGATTTATTCTAATAGATGTTCGTATTTCATTGTAGATTATTTTTGATATAATCATAATATAGTATTTAAAAATATGCAAATATTTAATGTACAATTGTTATAAAAGTTATTTATTTTACTGTAGCATATTTTGTGTGACTGCGAAATCTTTTTTTAAACTTTTATTCTTCATAATCCAAAATTTTTTTGATTTTTGATTGATTTTTTTAAAAAAAATCTTCTGACTAAATTTTTTAAATAAAATTTCCAATTAAAAGGCGTGAGGATATCTTTGTAGAAATTAATTCAAAATAATGAAACAGTTTATTTTAAAAAATAAGAATACTTCAATAATTTTGGAATGCTTTTAAAATTATAAATTGCATTTTTAAAAATAATAAAAGTAATGAAAAAACAAACTTTAATTTTTGATTCATAAATGACTTTAATGAACGTTTAAAAAAATGTTTTGAAGTAAACGAAAATTTTAAATTTTGCTTACATTCCTTCCTCCGAGTCTTTAATGTGGAATTTTTCTGATATAAGATGAAAAATTATATTTTTTAATATTCGGGATAATATACTTCACTAACAATTTACTCATGAATTTCAGCTATCGGTTAAAAGTCTTAGAATTACCCCCTTCTTTTTTCTTTAATTTAATTTAATTAAATTTTTTAGCATCTTATTATTGCATAATTATATAATTAGAGTAAAATATAAGTATGATGACGAAAAATATTCGATGGAAATGTTTTTAAAATGTATCCATTTGCATGTTATTGCCAATAAAGCGCCCATGTTTTCGCACATAATCTTTTCGTCATTGAATTTTTTTTCCGATGCCCATTTGTAAATCTAAATATTAAGTTAATTAACAAGCAATTATTTCGTGTTTTGAATTTTCTTTTTTCGGTCACATCAAAAATTAAAAAAATCAGAATTTCTAAGAAATCTTTATTTACGGTAGAGAATAAATAGTATATAAAATAATTAAAAATAAAGCTAATTTAAAAACAATCTGTTTTAGTACATTGTATTTTCGATGGAACGGATTGTTTTAAATTATTAAAAAAAATTCTTTAAGTAACTATTTGAAAAAATTTTTTTTCTCTAAAATCTTTGAGAAAATTGTAAAAAATATTTTTTCCACTTTTTTCAGTGTTTTTATGTTTTGTACATTGGCATATATATATAGCTCGTGAGTTAAAGAAAAGTGATAACAAAAAATGATTTAATAATGATACATCTCTGAATCAAATTTAATGATAAAAGGTTTGCTTGATAGTGAACTATTGTTTTCTTCCGTAGTTTTCCATTCTTGATATATAAGTTCTAAAGATTACTCTTACCCATTTTTTTATATATGTTTTGCATTTGCATTGTTTCGCATAATTTGGCGAATGTTACGAAATGAGTTTTTTTAATTACATCAAGTGTAATTTGTGTTTGTATTACAGATATGTTATTGCCATAATTATCAAAAATAAATTATCAATGAGTAAATTTGAAAATTTTAAATAAATTCATGTGTTATGTATCTGTTTTCCCGATGTGTTTGGAGAGTAAATGTAATAAAGTTTTAAAATTTTCAGAAAATTCTTCGTGTAAGGAAATGCAGACTATATTTAATTGAAAAATTAGGCAGGCATTTTAAACTATTGTTAAAAGATGAATAAATCCTTAATATTTATTTTTTAATTGTAAACAGGTATTAAAGCTGTAGTTTTTAAAAATTTATTTTTTAGTTGTTATTTATGCTGATTTTGACTAATAAATTATGGTAATTAGGACGTAAATTATGTTATAAAATATCAGTGTTAATATTAACTGCATTGAGGAAATATGGAAGCTCAAATTCAAAATTAATTGTGCATTTAAAATTAAAAGAAAAATAAGAATTTAATCGTTATACGGATTACAATTTGTATTGAATTTATTGTTTTTTTATTTATAGGATTTTTGTGACTGTTCTGCGAATTGAGTTAGGAATTTTATTAATCATAATTATTATTTTTATATTTTACTTAATAACTATTTCGTAACCAGTTTAAGAGATATCGGGGGAAAAAAATCTGTGTTTTATTTTTGACGTGTTTCAGTGTTGAGCATCCGCAGTTACTTGATATATACTTTTGTCACTAATGAGTTCATTTGTATTATTTCTGGAGTATGTGTCAATGTAATATTTTAAATTTGCATTTAGGTTTTTAAAATTTCTTTAATTTTAGAATTCATTTTATTCTTTAATTTTCACTAATTTTAAATCCATAATTTATTGCTTTTCTAATCCTTTTAAACGCAATAAATTATGGATTTAAAATTAGTGAAATTTGTAATGCATATAATTTTTCCACTCGAAAATCTTATTTAACAAAATGAGATCCGGAGAAGTAATAATTGAGGTTTGGAAATATTTTTTAGATAATAAATTGATAATATTTTTTAGGAATTAATTGGTTTTCCTAAAATAGCAACCATTTAAATAATTGAAATAAAATTTGATAATTATTTTATATTTTGGTTATATTTCAACTTATTCATGCACAGCTTCATTTATCGCGCAGTAATATGCTGCAGGTCTGTGATTGAATTTGATGAAGAAAATAAGAATTAAGTATAAGAAGTAAAAAATGTATCACATCTTCATATCCTGGAAACGTTTTTAAATGCATTCCATTAATATAAAGGATTTATATAAACGTATACATACTGCATATATTTTCAAAATATTGTAGAATTTGAGTAAAAAATAAGAATATTACTTTGAACATCTTATATCATTTTAAAAGGATTTTAAAATTTAGTTATTGCAGGCGATTTATTTTCCCATTTGACTATAAAAATTCTTCAGTTACAACATAGTATGATGGTGTTGATTTCAATTTCAAGCTCTAATTTTTGCTGAAACTGAAAATTTAGGTTAAAAAATATTTAAAGACTGTTAAAAGTTTTTTAAGATAGCTATTCGATTATGCGCAGATGAAGCAATAGGAAGTTAGCAAGAAATATGCGTATGAATAAAGGAGCAGGAACGACTTTTTTTAATGGTACAATACCAGTAAAAATGAAGGTTGAAGTTACATTATTGGAGGTATAAAATTTTCAAGTTAAAAAAAAAAAAAAAATTTCAAACGTCTTGAAAATGCTTTCTTTTTAGAGGATACGATTAGGAGTTTTAATTTTCTTTTTATATAATTCGACTGCGTGTTTTATTTATGTGATTCTGCAGAGTACTGAAATATATTGTATTTTAAACTTTTCAGCCTTTTCTTTCCTTAAATGAAATTTTTGTCACAGTTCCCATGACTTTTGAGCAAGACCGTATATATCACGCGCTTTTCGTTTCGTTGTTTTCGAAAGCATTTGGAGAATAGCACTTAATCTCTTATCAAGATTTTCCAGATGCCACGTTCGTATTTTCGGATAGCAACAGCGATCAGATTTTAAAAATGAACTCCGCACTCCAAATTCATAATGCCTGTAAGAGGTATTGTGAATTTTGCCTACTGTAGATTGCGTATATTTAGTACGATATATTTTTGTATGTGTTAAAATTCTAATTTTCCCGATAAAAATCTTCCTCGAATATCCAAAACGAGGGAAGAAAATTACGCCATGGTGGCTTCTTAGACGGAGATTGCGCAAGCGCGACAACTCCAGACGCTCTGTAGAAATTTTCTCTTTCGCTGCCGAAGCATCCCACCCGGAAAAAATTCTGATTCCATCCCAAACACCAAACCCGCTCTGAAAATCTTCCAGCCAATTGAACGCAATCCACGTACGTTTTGGATTTATTTACGTTATTCGAGACCTACCGCCTTTCAAATTTATATATCTTGCTCGATTGGCATGGCGCACGCGCACTGCCCTGTGTTGATACGCATCTATCTCTATTGTGATGATTGTTTTATGAAAGAGGAACAGAAACTTAACCCTGCCAGAACACTCACCGTGTGAAATTCTCTTCCCTCACAGGTACGCCGATGCCTCCACCATCTTGGAGCTGTGGGAATCCTTGGAGTTGCCCTGCTCGCCACAACTGCTGGAGGTGAGTGTCCAGAGAGTTTGAACGGGGGTGCGCGTCTGCTGGAATCGGAGCACCAGCACACCACTACTACAGACGGCTCCTGTGCCGCCCTCTGTGCCTTACTGACGCGCTCTCCCTCTTTCTCTCGCTACTATCCTCCTTCCTCCCGGATCCACCCCCCACCGGGGCTTCTCGGACATCGATTTTTCCACAAATCATTCATCGCTTGATCTGCATTGAACCGAGTCTTGCTGGTTCGCCTTTTATATATATAAGCGTAGAGGCCTGCCCATAAGAGGGGAGGCTTCGCGAATTTGTTCGACGCTGTTTTTCGATTGCTTTTCCGTTCGAAGAGGGGAACTGCAGAGAAGGGATGGGTTTGTCTTCTCTTTCCCTCTTCTGCCACGAAATTTCCTCTTTCCTTGAGTTCCGTCAATTTTGACAAAGGGAATCGATATCTCGATTGGCCGTAGAGGAAGAGAAGGATCGGTGGTGGGGGGGATGCGTTTATATATTCCTTTTCCCTCACTCTGATTTCGTTCTTCGTTACTTGAGGGCGTCCGTGGTGGTAATTCTCGGACTTCCGCACACCCCTCCGCACCGTCTTTGGCTGGGAGGAGGCTATTTTTTAATTTTTATTTCTCATTCTCGCTTTTGAAGAAATATCCAGATGTGATACCAAATCGATTTTTAGTTTTGATCGATTGGCCGTATTTTGAGAGAAATCGCCTATTCCTCCTCGTGTGCGTAACGACGGTAGTCCTGAATGATTTTTAAAGACTCAATATCCATATTGTGCCATGAAATAAACGAAACGAATGGGTTTGCCGGAATAGAATTTCCGCTGAGCTGGAAATCATTTACAGTTCTGGGCGTTTTACTTTCTTTTCGGAATGCTGACTGAGCAAAATATGATTCTCCTAACTTTTCTGTATTTGGTGTTGCATTTTTTACTTTTAGAGTGCAGCGTCTGCACCTAAGAATCCAGCATGAATTCCGTCATTTTAAACCTTTTCCAGTCAAGAGTTATTTTTATCTTTCTCTAATGACAGTCGGTCTAATTTTTATGCGATTTGTTTATGGTTCCAAAATAGTCAGCAAATAGTTATTATTGTTTCTGTGTATTAAGTAAAATAAGTATCTAGTATCATTGTTCATATTATAACGGTATCTTAATTTACATTTTAAATATGTAAATTATTTGTTATGTATGCATAGCATGTGGTAAAAATATCACGCCAATGGTGTTTCACATGATTCCAAGCGAAATTCTTAGAAAGTGTGCACAACAAGCGAAATGAATTTCTATTTAGGATGTAGTAAAGACGTACCAAATAAAACAATAAAAGCCTGATGGAAGTTTACTGAGAAAACTAGCGTAATATTAATGTTATGATATAAAAGCAACTGAACAGTTGGCGAAAACGACAGAACGATTCTTCAGGAGAAATGAGCTCCGAAGCTTTTCATTAACATTTCGAAAACTTTTTACATTAACTTTTAGTTTATATAGCAAGCATGTGCGCTGAAATCTTTCCTTTGTATAAAATTAAAATTAGGTGATAAATTTTAAGGAAAGGGCTTATGATTGTAAATTAACAGTGATTGATAAAACAATTTATCAAATTTTATACCTAATTTCGAATTAAGCGTTAACATTGAATGTTTATGTGTGATAACAGATAATTTGTAAAACAGAAATTAATGATAATTTCATATAAGTTTTGAAAAAATTGTCTTAAAAGTTTTTGATTTAAAAATATGTAATCAACCATGTTCTAGCACAAGTGTCACAACAAATACTTCGTGCTAAAATATTAATTAGAACACTTGAAATAATGAAAAACTATTCTTCCATTAAAGCAGTTTTTAGGATTATTAGAGGAGGTTGATATCTTTGAGTTACTGTTCTTAATGTGACCGAAGTATTAACTCTCGTGTTTGAATGGATGCAAACCTGCACATATTATTCCCTAGATGTCTTCGAATTTGATGAATACAAGTCACCAGTTTTAACTGTATGTGGACAATCATAAACAGGGAAATTAGAGTCATATGCATATGCAAAGAATTTATTCAGGGTTCCGTAAGGATTTCATTCCGATACGACTAGGGACGAAAATTTATTTAATATTATGCTGTAGAAAGTGATATATCGCCGAGCATAATGATCAACACTTTTAGTTTCATTGTCAGATTTTTAATTCATATTTTATTCTAGACAAAAAACGCTTAAGATCGAAAGAATCAAAAGTTGAGCTAAATCTTTGTTCGTTACCAAATATTTCATAAGCGTATTGTTATTGACATAAACGTTTATGATGTCTGCTTCAGTTCAGATGCGCTCTGTTTTGTCGCGAAGTTAGAAGGATATATGCTAGAATTCTTTGAGTAGAACTTCTTCTCATGAAATGCCAATAAGCATCTGCTAGTTCAAAGAAAACTACCTACCGTATTTGACGGCATATAAGACGCACCCTTATTTAGACGGCGACACACAAGAAAAAAAATTTCAATAGCGTGGTTTCTTTTGGTTCTCACGTTTCGTAAAAGCCAAATAAACAATTATTGAATGCAATTACCTTCACGTATAAAACTGTGTTCTTCACGTAAAGACGCAGGTAACTTTTTTGAGACCAAATTTAGGAAAAAAAAGTGCGTCGTATTTGCCGTCAAATACGGTAATTATCGACAGCCTGTTGCGATTTGCCTTTTACAGGTAAATATCGATTTTTTTTTTCTAGTGAAGTTTTCTTTCTTCTTCATCCTTATCCAGCTCACCAGACAACAAGTTCAGCATGTTTGGAATGTGTTAAGAAATGCATTCTATTTTGTAGAAATATTCAGCTCCCCTCGTCTCATAACATATCAAAGATTCTCCAATTCGGAGCTATAAAAACGTTATTGCAGTGCAACACAGTTTGTTCAAAATGTGTGCGGCAGAATTATGTGAAGTTTTACTATAATCCACTAGCTTGATTAATGTTAGCCTACTTGCATAAAAAATAATTTATTTCTTAACGACTTTTTTTTTAGATTGTTAAACTCAATTCTGCTGATTTTGGAAACCAGTGTATTTAATTTTTAATTCATTTTCTGACGAAATCCATCCTTTTTACTTCCTTATACAAGTAAAGGAAGTATTGTAATCGCGAAAATTTTCGGGTATCTTATTTCAACGAAAATAGCCATTTTGACCGCTATCGAATACAATTTAACGATGTTTTTGCGTGATATCTGCACATAAGGACAGAATAAAGGACTTTTTTCCCCCAAACGAATTATAAAACTAATTTAAAATGAATTCAGAAGAGATTTTTTCCGTGACATCTGTACTTGTATGTATATATATCTCGGATAACTCAAAAACGAATACCCTCAGAACCTTGAAATTTTGTATATAGGCCTGCTATAACACGTAGGTATGCACCTTCCTTTTTGGTTGCAATCGGTCGCACCAAAATTATGTATATACCCACACTACTCGGCTCAGTGAGCTCAGTTTTTTATTCTTTTATGTTGGTAAATTGTGTATTTTTGCTTTAAAAGGAATTGTTGTTCTTATTTTTGCTTTAAAAGGAATTGTATTGTTGTAATTGAATTATGTTGTTCTTATCTTCTGATTAAGGTTTTTATGCCTCTAGTTAATCTGCATGCAATAGTTGTAGAATTACCAACAATTTTAAAAGTTGCTTAAGTGCGGCTAAGCCTAGTTTTTTACCATAGCAGCCATATTTCCTTACATTTGAAACTTAGCAGAACAATGAATTAAGTGAGTTTCCGCATCTTTAGTGTATTTTCGCCGAATGGAACCAAAAGAAAACTGTCAGTTCTGTGCACAGAAAAATCTGTCTTCCTGCCTGCTGGCCGAATTACATTTTTTTTTTTTTTTTACGTAGAAACTCTAGTTTTAATTGCAAAAACTACATATTAAAATGTATTTGCTAACTTGTAAATTGTGCATTTTTTTTTTTTTTTAATTTATGGTTGAACTATGGTGTTTTTATGTTCCGGTTAAGATTTTTATACCTTTAGTTGATCTGCGTGCAGTAGTTGTAGAATTAACAACAGTGTAAAAGTTGTTTAAGTGGTACTAAGTAACGAGGCCGCCATTTGTTAACATTTGAAACTCTTAGAAGAGTAGTGAATTAAAATGAGTTTTTGCACCACTTTCAGCGTCCTTTTGGCTGAACTTTGGTCCCACTCGTCCAAAAGGTCACAATTTTGTGCATCGAAAATCTGTCTTCTTTCCCGCTGGCCGAATTGCTTGTTTTTGCCTAGAAACTCTAAATTTAATTGTAATTTTTTTTAAAACTCTTTTTAAATGTATTTGGTGTTTTAGGTTTGTCTTTAGTTTACAATTTTTAATGAAGATGTCTTGAGTTGCTGTGTAATTTTGCCTTTCCGCTAATTGAGAATTGAGTTAATTGAACGAGAAATATATCTTTAATGAAATTCGAGGAAATACGTTTAAATGAAATGCAGTAAAAAATGTGTATAATTTAATAGGCCGTCCAGGTAAGTCGTGATTTCCATCATCAGATTTTTTTACTCTTTTAGCTCGATTGGAATATTAGTCTCGAAACGGCATTTTACGTTGAATCACGATAAACGGCGTATAACTTTTGAAATTGTTACCACCAAATGTTATTGCCCTGTGTTATATTTAAAGAAATTAAATAATGAAGAATCTGCATGTTTCTCACATTGTGAAAAAACAACAAACCGTCAACAAGAGCCATCACATTTTGTATAACATAGTCCTTCACCCGAACATGGTAACCTGGAAGTCCGAATTTTCATATTTTGTAAATCTTTAACGAATATTTGATTAACAAACGGAGAACGATTTCAAAGCGGGCAGGCAGCACTATACGCAAAAAACATTTTTATTTCCAGCGTATGAGACTGTGTATCGGAAATTCTAAGGGTATGCTGTATGTAAATATTTTGTGATTTTGCTATTGAATCGAATTTTATGTGGCATAAGCGCCAAGATCATGATTACTTTGTTTATTAAATATCATGTGTTATCATCACAAAATGTTAATAATGAAAAGGTAAAGAAGAAAAAAAAAAAATTGTAAAGATATCTTAGTAAGAAAATTGAACATTAAGATGATGAATTGAGGTAAGATACTAAAAAACAGAAAAAGGAATGCCAACACTTAGCACTGCATCAGGATTTCTAAACGTGCACTCTTATGCTGATTTTAAAATTTTTGTAAGTTTGCTGTTGAATTAAATATGGCTTAACTGCGAAGAAAAAATTGCTTAATAATAAAGATAAAAAAAAAAAAAACACTCGCAAAAAAAGGAGTATTTTTAGGTGTGAGTGTAACAGCAGACTTATAGACTACGAGGTCAGCGAGAGAGTAAAAAACGTTAACAAACCCTATTGGAGACCGTTAAAATCAGAAACCTTTCAGATTTTTTTAAAAATTGTATTTTAAGTAATTGAGTAACAAATTAAACGACCTAAAAACAATAAACACAGTCCTTAAAAATATATTTTTCTTCTTTTCAATGTGATTGATTTAATTAACATCTATTAAAATCATTTGATGTCGAATTAGAAATATTCAATAATTTTATGAAATTATACTACAATGCTGGCCACCCAAATTGCAACACCCAGAAAGAAAAGAGATATCACAACAAAATTTATTTAGTAGATAATATGTTGACCAAGTATCAAATGATTAAATTTATAGACTTCTGTGAAGTGTGGTTCCTTCCAGAATCAGTAGACAGAGTAGCCGCCATTATTGGAGATCACCGCTGCCATACACCTCGGCATTGATTCAAAGAGACTTTGGATGTGTTCTTGGGGTACAGCAGACCAAGCCGCTTCCACACGTTGCCAAAGTTGATCTGGTGGGACAGCTTGGGATGTAATCTGAGTCAATCGTTCAGCAACCATGGACCACATATTTTCTGTCGGCGAAAGACCCGGAGAGCGAGCTGGCCGGGGAAGCAATTCAATCTGGCGATTGACGAAGAACCCTTGGACAATGCGTGCCACGTGTGGTCGCACATTATCCTGTTGAAATATGGCTGTGGGCAAGCCCTGAAGGTAAGGAAGGACAACTGGCTCCAACACCTCGGAGATGTAGCGCTGGCTGTTTAAAGTACCGGCAATGCGTTTTAGAGGAGTGCTAGAGTGATATCCAATACCGCCCCATACCGTAATACCTGGTGCAGGATCAGTGTGGCGGTGCATAACGCAGCGTTCAGTATCCTCTTTCCACGGTGTCTCCAGACTCGAATTCGACCATCGTGGGGTTGCAAACAAAAGCGTGACTCGTCAGTAAAGACAATTTCATTCCATTCTGGCGTCCACATCCTTCTTTCATCGCACCATTGGCGGCGGAGTCGTCTGTGGTTCTGCGTCAAGGATAGACGAAGCAATGGACGTCTTGCGGACAGACCACTCTGCTGTAAACGGCGTCAAATGGTACGCGCAGACACTGGATGATGCGTTACAGACTGAATGTGCTGTGCTATGGTTCGTGATGTGACTGAAGGATCCGTCACTGCCATGCGCACAATGTTCTTGTCATCACATGAAGTGGTGCACTGAGGTGGATACGACTGAAGACGTCAGTCCGTCGTACCCTCCTGCATCCAACGGTCACATATCCGCATTACAGTTGTTTGCTTTCGTCCAACACGACTATCGATTTCCCTGAAAGATAATCCACACTCTCGGTAGGCCACTATCCTTCCTCTGTCGAACTCGGATACTTGATCAAACGATGATCGCTGTTTACGAGGCATAATTGATAGTTTTTTTTTTTGGAGGGGAGAAGAAGAAGAAGAAGGGAAAAAAAAAAAAAAAAATCCACAATTGCCGAACTTGAAATTGTCGAAAACTCCAAGCCTTAAATAGCGCTTTGAAGTGGCGCCACAGGCGCGCGTGATGTGCGTCTGCGCTGAAATTTTAATCATTTGCATATCTCACCTCCGCTAATGCATGTTGTAAATTTCATGTTATTTGCATGCTTCCTTTAGGGTGTTGCATTTACGGTGGCCAGCAGTGTAGTTGTACTCATTAAAATCGTTATATACTTTTTATTTTTTAAGATACATATACTGGCCCCGTAAGCAAATAATATAGCGATTAAACAAATAATTTTAAACAAATAATATGGCGATTAAAAAAATATATATGCAACCTTTGGCACTTTATTGGGAATTCTAATGATATGCTATTCTAAAATGTTTTGTGATTATGGTGTTGAATGAATTTTATGTAGGTGAAGTGAGAAGAATATGATGTTTAATAAATAAAGTTAACGCATAAGAAATAAAATAAGAAAAATAAAAGGACAAAAAAATTACTAACAAAACTGGATATTAAGATGAACTGAGAAAAGACTTGAAAAAATATAAAACTGTATGCCAACTTTTAACACTGCATCGACTGACTGAACATATGCTGCCATGGAGCTTCTAAAAATTTTTTGATTTCGTACTTGAATTATATGCGGTTAAGTGCGAAGAAAACGATGCTTAATAATAAAGCTAAAAAAAAAAAAAAAGTTGAGCAGGCCTTGAATGCAAGAGCAGACCGGCAGACTGCAAACTCGGCGAGAGCTTAAAAAGCGTTAACAAACTCCTTTAGGCGACCATTAAAAATCTTTAACCTCGGGAAACCTTTGAAGGTTAAACAGTGTCTTAACTGCGCCTTTCTAATCTCTAGGTGATGTAAGGCATCTTTGGAATGACAAATTATGTTTTATGAATTTGAAATGGAAACTTATATACGTTTAGAGTTAAACTGTATGTTTATTAATTATGATATATATTATATTTATAAGGTATATGTTTATAAGGTGTATTGAAAAGGGTGTATGTTTTGTAGTAACTGTAACTGTTGAGGTGCTGAAGAAGCTGGATTTGAATATTGTTCAGTTAAAAAACAAATGTTCTTGCTTATTTTCAAATACATATGAAAATGTAACACAGTATGGATGATTAACGCTTGTGAATTCAAGGAATAAGCAACTCCTTAAGGAATTCCCATATTTTTAAGCAGTGCACAGAAAGTTATTCTGTACCGATGCACGTAATATTTGGTATTCGAAATATGTTTTATTAATTGCAATAATAATGAAAATTTTCATAAAATTTACCAGGTATGTTATAAATCATATACATTATAAATTACTTGGCAGCATCATTAGGAACTGACAATTTGTCAAACTACGTAGAAGACAAACGAAAGATTTCATGCCTCGTTGAGTGAAATATTCAGCGTACCGCCGTTCCAGCAAGCCGAAAAAGCAGCAGTTTATATACTTTCTATCTCTTGTTAATTTTATGTTTTATTATGATGTTTCCACACTGTTTTCACTACTTGTTACTAATCAGAGTATGGTTTAAATATAGGGAAAACTATTTATGTTTTTCGTTGTTGAAAAGAGCCGGCTTGGAAACATCAAGTTATAAGATTCAGTGCAATCTACCCACACAACAGGTGCGGTTCGAAGAAGTTCTTATGAGAAATAAGACACTCGATATCAACTTTCTGGTGACATCCTAGCGCTTAAGTGTTTTCGTTCTGGTTTGTTGTCTACATCATCTGAGTTAAACTTATCTCAAATTACATTAGTCACCGTGAATAACACTGTATTATACTTAGAATAATTACCTTAGTGCGCTACATTATATTAGGTTACAAATTTGCTTTGCATGAAAGTAACTGAATTCGTGTGAAATTTTCCCCCGATTAAATCTTGTAGCTATAGATATGCAAATTTGAATTAGAAGCAAATTTATTACAAATTAGAATTCGGAAAGTTACAAAATAAACGCGGAAAGTATTATTTCGGCTATCCAACAAATCTTAATGAGCGATTCAAATTAATCGACGCTTAGCAAGACGGCTTCCTATTTGCATTTCAACTCTTAATTCCTTAATTCTATTTCCAGCTCCCGAATTTTTATTCCAAATTATTATTATTCTTTAGGATGTTGAAGAGGACTCTGCGCTTGACAGATCTTTCAAAAAGCCCTTGCTAATGTTACTTAATGTTGGTAATGGACGGAAAATTTAGTTAGTTAGATTTAGCTGCTGTGTGCATTATTTCCATTTCCTTTACTTTTAACGGAACATCATACCCAAGAGAAAAGAATAGACTGGTTTAGAAAATTAATTTATCTTTAGAAAGAAGCCATAAGAGCTTTTCCTTTTGGTTGCGCTTTTAAGATCTTCACTTGCTGATTTCGTCTGAATATACGACGAGGTTCTTTGCTATACTGTTTAAATATATAATTAGTGAACTGCTACACTACACGCATAGATGTTTATGTATTATGAAAGTGGAACTCATTTAATTTCATATGATGCTGTAAATTGTTCGTCACATATTGGAGCAGAATTGGTGATCATGTAAGTTTTTCCATCCAGTAGTAGTTCTGCTTTAGATAACCAACTAAAGGTATTCTGTGCATGTGTCTGGTTTAACCTGCCCTTAGGCTTTGAAAAACTCTATGCAGTAGTTATTGCACACGAGTCACGAGAAACTTTTGTGCGAAGCCAGTCTTCAGTGCAGTAACTATAGTGTCGTATATGGAATGAGTGTTGATGCAAATAATACGTTTTAGTTTCAAATCCATTTTCACTCTCCTTACGTCTTGAATTTAGAAATGCTTGTAGGCTACTCTCGTTTATTTTCATTAATGTCTGAAAGATATATATATATATATAAATATATAAATATATGTGTGTGTAATGAATTTTGTAAATATCTTGATGATTAGAAGATAGCTGCGTAAATACATACACAGACAGATGTGGCCAAATTAAACATAATTTTATTGTTGGATGAAGTATACTAATAGCGAAGTAAAAAGTGTTAAACTATTATACTAGATTAAAATGTAAGTTAAATTCTTATGAAGGTAATATTGCAAGGACAAAATTGTTGCCTCAGGGAGCTGAATAATGATCCATTATTCGAAAATCAAGATCTACATCAACCAACTGAAGAAGCTACAAAAATGGCTCAGAAAAGGTCTAATGATTACTATAATGTAAGCAAGCAAAGATATGACACCCGTTTTAAGGCAAATAAATGTAAGCTTGGTGATTTATTAATGTATGAGGAATTTCAATATCTTAACACCAGAAAATTTTTTGTTCCTTTTTCAGGCTCGTATAAAATTTTGAAGCAATATTCTGAAGTTACTTTCAAAAAAGATAAAACGAATTCTCTTGCTAAAAAGAATCCGAAATTGTGCATTCTGCTAGGCTCAAACCTTTTAATCGAGCGAACGAATTTAAATTAACTGTTGTTAACTAAAATTTGGCTCGTATACTAAGGGAAACTGGCTCGTATACACGTTACACATGGGAAAAAACACGAAAACGCCCTTGCAGCCAGCTTGTTCGTGGGATTTGAACCTTGAACCGAACTACTAGGTTTCAACAACTTTACCGCTCGGCCGCTGGTGGGCTCTGGAATATAATAAAGAAAAACAAAGTCGCATTTATTAGCATGATCGCCATCGGAATTCACTTCGCAGGGAATTTATTAATATCTACACCTTCTTTGTTCTTGTTCCTCTATGTAAAAGTAATCTTCCTCTATGTAAAAGTAATCTTCCTCTATGCAAAAGTAATCTTCCTCTATGTAAAAGTAATCTGTTTTGGCTAAAGTAAAAGGTTTGATAGATGACGTGGTACTTGAGCCCTTAAGCATTTTTATCAGAAAGGTTCTCTTTTAAAAGGCTTAAAATATTCCTCAGGTTTGCTTTAAACATACATTCGAACTTCCGCGAAGCGAGATCCATTTGTATCCTTCACTTTAAGAAAGTTTAATAATAACAGAACCTGTTAAATAAATATATGTATGTTTATATTCTTGCATATCTGTCGAACTTCGCTCATAATTATTGCGATTCCAATTTTTAAAAATATTTCTTTTATTAGCTCACAGCCTTGTTGAGTAGTTCCCAAATACGCCCTTCCTTATCGATTGTAGTTGAAGACGTCCAATTGCCAGTGTGCTTTGCTAATTTCAAAATCTAGTAAAGCGGATAAGATTGTCTTAAGTTATTTTTTAGCTATGTGTCGACACGAAAGCTGTGTCTTGAAATTTGTGAGCTCTAATCATCAAGTATTAAAGCAAGATGTTGATGGTGACAAATATTAATTGTGGAATAAAATTTTCTTAGAGAAGCAACAATAGTTTATGTGCGCGCTGATTGTTTGAGAAACTTTTTATTATAGTAGTGGAAAAAGCTCCGTTATATTTTATTAAATATTTCTTTACAAACGAAGTCGAGGTTGAATGTATCATGTTTTGTTTTTAGAAGGATTAACTGAAGGTAATACACTAACTCTTTTCAAAAAGATCATGATATAATGTTTATTTGCTTGTAATATCTTGTCTCTTGTATTTGAGCATTCAGTTTTTTATGTCGTGTGATATTACTTCTGACGGGAAAACTTTTGCTAAAATTGTATCTGGATTAATAAAACTATGCTATCTGATTCCTTTGAAGGATGTATTAATGCAGTTCTTGTCTCTTTACCCCAAATGAAAGGTATAAAATACTAACCGAAGATGCTTCCGCAATTCCTTTACCGATATTTTTGGCTTCTTTGTTAACTTGGAATATCAATAATGTTCAATTCATTGGAAGTTTTTAAAAATTGAAAAAAAATTAAAGAGATACTTTTAAAGATTAAGGAAAAGTAAGATTGGGAAGGTAAGTGTGAAGTAATTAAGTTCGGGTAGCTAGATTATTTGAACATGGCAAAGCACATGTCGGCTATCTGCAGAAGAAGAGCTGTGCGTTTTGTGGAAATTTTTTGTGGGAGACTAACTCATATTCACATTACACTTGGGGGAAACCAATCATGCAGCCAACTCATTCGCCTAGGTTCTAATCCATAAAGAATAACCAGCATTCTTCAGTCTTTAATCGTTCACCCACCGATGAGCCGAAGAAGTAATCAAGGAAGGTAAGCCAAGATTTGAGTTTATTTTTTTTTTATTTATTAACAGTATTTTCATGATTATCCGGTATGAATACCAGTCTGTGTAAGCCGCCCGGTTGTCCGGACCCGCTTTCACCTGTCATTTGTATGAATTTCAGCCGGTGTATTGGTTAGTGACGCTCACTGTCGTACTGATGGACCCAAGTTCGAATTCCGAAGGAGCTATAGGTGTTTTATAAGCGCATTGTGTGTATGCAGCAATGGACACTCCAAATACCCGGCGAGCCGAAAGTCCTCTCAAGAGGTTGGTGGTACGGGGCCCACCAATCTCTTGCTGGTGGGTGGTTGTACATTTGCCTTCTCAGCGGGGTTCTTCTTCAAAACTGATGTGGAATTGCCCATTTAGTGCGGCGGAGCTGTATTTGTATGATAAATGATGAAATTCTGTTGTTCCGCCCACTTCTATGTCTACCTGTATGAATTCATAACTCTTGGATCTCTTGTTTACATATATGCTGCATTATTTTACTTTATAATAAAACTCCTAATATCCCGAATTCGTCTTTGTAGTCGTCGCTTAGCCTTTATTAACTGTCTGATTTTGTCAGTAATAATTAATAGGAAAAATTTCTATGGGTATGAATATTGTTCTATCTATTTTAGAAATTTTAGAGACTCTTTATTATTGTTATCTGTTTTTTATTGATTTTTGGCGTGTACGTGAAGTCAGAGTTCTTTATTATGGACTTGAAGGACACTGTGGCTTTCAAAATGAAGGTAGTTGTTCTCATCTAGATGTTCGCATCTTCTACTCAAGCTTATTTTTCGATTTATATTATTTATTTCAATATCAGTTGAACATATTCCTTTTGATATAAATAATTTATTTTTACATCAGTTGATAGAATTAGTCGAGAATTGATAGATAGTCGAGAATGTCATTTTACAAGTCTCCATCTTGGCGGTTATAGTATCAAAGTTCTTGCCGTTTATCATGTGATGTTGTTAAATTTTGGTCTATTGCAGTGTTTTATTTATAAATGAAAAGAAACCATAAGCATGTTGTTTTAATTTGTGAACTTGAATACAATCTTCAAGATAAAAAAAATTTAGTATTAAATTAAAAGTTCCTCCCGATACATTTTTGTAATAATGCCATGGAACAAAAGCATTCGTGTGAAACTAGAAAGCTAGAAATTCAGTCTGCAAGAAATTTAAAAGCCTTTTAGTTATTGAAGGGATTGCTTTAAAACAGAAGCAGGAAGTCTCTTCACAGAAAGAGTCTAATCGACTGTTTCCATCGTACCTTTTAATTTTGTAGTTGAATCGTGCCACTTTAAGAAAAAAAGCCTTTAAATTTTTGTAATAATTCTTGGTGATTTAGGTTGTATGTTGTGTTTTTATTTTATATGTGGAAACTTTCCTATAAACAATTCGGAACTTGCCATAAAATCTACTTTAAAAGTAGTTTAAACAAAGTTAGATTTATACCTGAAAGTAATAGTGGAGAGCAAATGTAATGAACGGTCTGAAAATTATTTTGTATAGGAATTAAGAACAAAGTGAAAACTGAAGCCTAATTACCGAAATACTCGTATAAAGGAGATGTGTGTTTCCGATAGGCAATTAAGATCGTCAAAATTAAGTAATTTGTAATCTAAAATTTGTTTGTCTATAGATCGAGTATCATAGAAAATTATATAAAATCTATTCAGAATGAACGCCGTTATATACAGCACATGGATTTAAATCGATGTAGCCTCTCCATTCGCGCACATTTGGCAACCACAAGATACAAATTCAGTAACGGCGAAATTAATCTGACAAGCGCGACGTATCTTTTGTTTTGACTCTTCGAGTCCTTTCAGTATACTTTGCAACCTATCCAATGTCCTGAAAAATGACAACGAATGCCTTTACTTAATGGGACATTTGCTATCATCATGAATTACGCTAAAATTCGCACTTAACAATGTAATGTTTTGCTAATTCGCAATGTTGTTTATATTTTTAATATTACTCTTATTTCAAAAGACATTATTTACTTGTTATAATTATTCCTTATTTCAAAAGACATTAGTTACTTGTTATAATTATTCCTGTTAAGGCAATTTTAATCCGAATTTTTAGTCCAAAGGGGCTTTGTTCATGAAGAACTATTGTTTTCGTTTTGCGATTTTGCGTTGCATCACCATAAATGTCCGTTTCACTTTTCAAACTGTTGCCATCAAATGTTAGAGTCTTGCATTATATTTGAAGAAATTAAATAATGAAAAATCTGCATAAATGTATCTCTATTTTTCGCATTGTGATAAAACAACGGTACATAGAGCCATTGAATTTTGAATGACGTAATTCTCCTAAGAATATGGGCGTGTGGAAGACCAAATTTGAAATTTGGAATTTGTTTTATTATTGATTTCATATTTTGTAAAACTTTAACGAATTTTTGATTAACAAACTCAAGGAGTTCAAAGCGAGCAATGGCAACACTGTACAGGGAAAAAAAAAAAAAAAAAAAAAAAAAAAAAAACTTTTTATATCCAGTGCGCGGAACTGTGTATCGGAAAATCTAAAGATATGATCATTTTAAAATTATTTTGTGACATTGCTGCTGAACGGAATTTGACGGTTTAAGTGCGAAGAACATGGTATATAATAAGTAAAGGTAACACACACACACATTTTTAAAATCTGAAACCTTTCAGATTAAAAAAAATTTTTTTAATTTTTTTTTATTTTAAATTCTCTTGATGGAACTATCTCACTATGCATACACAGAACTTTTCATGTGTTGGGAAAGGATATCAAAATTATATAATAATAGGCTATAAATATAAATTCGTGTGAATTGAAATTTGTCCAAGAATTTTTAATGCAGTAATAAAATCTGGCACACCTCCAAATGGGCTTCTTGATCATCAATCTCACATTTGGAATTGATATGAGAGTTTAAAACGGGTGTGAATATTTTTTTTTTCTTGTATTATAACATTCTATTTCCGCACCCTCAAATAATTCAATGTAGAGGAGAAAAATGAATCCAAATAAATATTCATTCATTAACATTAAATTGAAAAATAAGAGTTAATAATTTGTTGATGAATATTCTAATTGGGAGGAATAAAAAGTGGATTCACATGGAGTTCATTTTAAAGAAACAGTTTTTGTGATCTTGAACAAGAAATTCGTGAAAATTTGAATCTCTTGTTAGATGAAAATGTATCCAGCAATTAAGCCTTCAATCTATTTAGGATATTTAGCTAAACATTTTCAGCCGTTTATTACTATTTGTGGATTTCTTAAAATTGTTGGTGAGTCAGTATCTATGCATCTGCTATTAAATAAGTCTTTTGTTCATTATCAACGCTATGTTTAGGAAGTTCGTTAAAATAATGACCATCGGTCTTCGTGAAGCATTCAACATTTTGATCGAAGTCGCTTTTATAAAATGACTTTAAAAGGACGTCGTAATCTTCTGTTCATCTTTGTTTCTTATTTTAAATTGTAGTCTGCTTTTGCTTAAAACATGGGGAGCATTAATTGCACTTTGATGAACATTTTGCGCTGCTATTTATCTGCTGTTCTCGAGAAGCACGATGTCTTTCCTGCATTCTGAAGCAAATGGAAATTTTTCTCATTAGTATCAATTCATTACAGGATCGAGAAGGGAGGGACCCACCATGTTTAACCAATGTCGTTAAAAATAGTCGTTAATATTAATCACCGACCAAGACTGCATCATTACAAAACTCCTAATGTACAATTTATGAGAGTCAGGGAGGGATTAATTAGTGTGGATTGCTTACATGTACTGGCATTTTCGCATAATGATTGATGAAAAGGCATCTGATCTGAAATCTGTCTCATGCAATGCTTAGCAGGCGCTGATATAGACGCTTTGCCAGGATATGTCTTTGGGCGTTCAAATGCAGCATCCCATTGTCATAGTAAATTTCTGAATCCTCAAAATTCTCAAGACAGCAGGGTAAAACATTTTAGCATATAGAAGTTTTAGAGTTTGTTGTTATTTTCTTGTCAGTATTCACAGGTAAAAATATTGTTAAGAAAATTAGAAATAACAGAAAATATATTTATAGTACTGTTGTGTATATTTATTATAATCCAGGATTAGATTCATTGTTTGTGAGTTGACTTAATTGTCTACCTGTATTTTAAAATAACAAATTATGTGATATATATCTATATATTTTTGTCTGTGTATACTCCATACATTAAAAATTGCAAAATTAAAATTATAAATTAATAAATTAGAAAAGTATACTGTGAAATTAAATAATCAAGAGATAGTTAATATAATTAAATCAAAAACGGTAAACTTATTAATAAGAAAAATTATAAGGGCGAGTCAAATGAAAGTGAGCCAATGCGAATATATGACAAACAGAGTACATTATTTAAAGGTAGTCTCCATGAACATTGAGACATTTATCCCATTGACAAATGAGCCGCGTGATCCCCGTCTCATAAAGCTCCTTGGGCTGTCGATTCAAAAAGTCTGTAACCGACTCTTTCACGGCGTCGTCCGACACGAATCTGGTACCTTGAGATGTTTTTTCAGTTTCCCGAAAATGTGAAAGTCGCATGGCTGTATGGAGGATGTTGCAGCGTGTCCCACTTGAACTTTTGCTAGTTGTGTCTTAACCACATCAGCGACGTGGGGACGAGCATTGTCGTGTAGCAAGATCACACCATTCGTCAATCTTCCAAGTCGTTTGTTCTTGATTGCGACACGCAGCCGATCCAGCGTTGCACAATATCGCAAACTATTGATAGTCTCTCCACGTTTAGCAAATTCAATCAGTAATGGCCCCTGACGATCGAAAAAAAAAAGTCAATAGCACCTTTCCCGAGGAAATTCCACTGTAAGCTTTCCTGGCGTGTTTCAGGTTCGTAGTGGTGGCACCATGATTCGTCTCCGGTCACAATTGCAGACAAGAAGTCGTCACCCTCATTGTGATACCGTATGAGATGAGTCAAAGCAGCACCGAACCTCTCCATCTTCTGGCGGTCGTTCAAAATTTTGGGCATCCATTGAGCACACAAAAGCCGATAACCGAGATGATCATGAATTATGGTATGAACAGAACCGTGACTTATGTTCACACGCTCTGCCAGTTCATCGATGCTTATCCTCCGTTCTTGTCTAATCAGCTCATCAACCTGTCAATTGTGTCGGGGGTGATTGCAAGGTGGCTTTTGGCCCGGTCTTGGATCGTCTTTGCAACTTTCACGTCCTTCTCTGAACCGTTTGCTCCAACGCTTCACAGTGGCCAGTGCGATGCAATGTTCACCGTACACAGCAGTCATACGGCGACTAATTTCATGTTGGGAAACACCTTCAGCTGTCAAAAACCTGACCACACCACGCTGTTCCTCTTTTGGAGCGTCCATTATGTCACGCTACCGTCTTCAACATAGTGTAAGAGCGCCTTATTAGAACTTGAACCTCACACTTTCGCGCCACTTTCGTAAATGAAGGCTGTCTCTGTGCTACACGCATGCGCCGCAGATGATGGACCGAACCATTCTTGCTGAGGAGGGGTTGGCTCACTTTCATTTGACTCGCCCTTATATATCTAAAATAAAAACTAAAGCTGAAACAAAAACAAAGCATTTTAATGACAGAAATAAAAAACAAATAATAGTTGTAAATTCTTTGATCGTCTTCAAGAAGCAACAAAAATTTTTATCAGAGCGACATTTTTTAATTATATTTGGATGATTATCAAAACAAATTCATAAAGTAAGTAAAAAAATTTAAAAGGATCATTTAAAAAATTATTTAATTAAAAATTACTTAAAGTAAATAAAACAACATTAAAATGTCTATAAGAAATTAGGATTTAAAAAAAAATATTACTCTTCAAGTTTTAATTTTTCTGACTTATTTTATTAATTTATTTTGACAGTTCATCCATGTGGCTCTGTTGAAAATTTTTCTGCTGCTCCGCTGAAAAGACCGGAACGACGTTTGACTGTTACCATGTTATTTATTTCATTACGTTGTTTTGTTTTTGTTTCAGCTTCGATTTTTGTTTGAAATATTGTTTTTCCTGTAAATTTGCCGCTTTAAATTGATTGAATTATATTAATTATCTCATATATTATCAATAGCTAATAATTATAATTATTTACTTTTGTTACCGGTCTCAGATGTCTGACAATGGTCTGCATAAGCCCACGGCATTCATCGGGACTTAAAGTCAAATACAGCTATCGTAGGATGACTATGGGTGTCAGTCCGACTTAAGCTGAGTTCCGCCCCCAATTTTGAGAGAGAGCACCCAGGGAGGACCGGTCCGAGGGCCTTCCACCCCCTTTCCCTACCACCAACTTCTCGAGAGAACTTTCGGCTCATCATATATTTAGAATGCCCCCCATGCCGCACACATATTATACATTTACAATCATCCATGCCTTCTCTGGGATTTTAAACCCGGGTCTTCGGTACAGCATTCAGAGTCACTGGTTTGGAGGCTTATCTACTAGGCAACGGATTCGATTATTAGTTTTTCAGTATGTAGCAAATCTCAAAGAAAATTTTCTGCACAATATTTTTTTTCATCCTTGGGGGGGGGCAGTAACTGTATGTAAATTGTGCCGCTTTGCTTAAATCAGCAATTTTTATCCTACTTTTTACTATTATTATTGTTACGCTCGCATACTTTCTGTAGAGAAATTAATTAACAAATATTAAATAAACAAAAGGAAGGTATGTGGTGACTCGTAATATATAGAAAATGGCTATGTTAAAGAAAGCAGATGATATTTTGACTTCGAGATTTGCTGAACAAATTCCAATCCTGTTAGATCTAGTAGCTCTGAGATTTTTTATTTCAAGCCCCCACTCTAGTGGACTGCAACAGAGTTTTCGATTACCAATATATTCCTGCACCTATGTAGATCATGTGCTATTTACATGCCAAGGATTCTGAGGTTTTTTAGGCTTCGAGAGGTTTTTCGCCCTGATATCAGAATTGATAAATGATATGTATTCATGTTATTTAGAATTATTTAAAATTACTCTATATAGTATTGTTTTTATAGCAGGTTACATAATACCCCTTTTGTATTTCTGAATTAAAAGAGTTTTGTTTGCTTCGGCCAGAGAAGTCTTCGTGCAACGAAAAATTCTGATTTACTTAAAACTTGATAAGCAGTAATGTGTTGAAATTTTTGATAGTTTCGTTATTTATGAAATATTTCCATATTTTGTTGTTATTGTATCATTTAAAAAAAGTCTGTGTTAATATTTTGTGTTATTTTATTTAACAAACGTGTAAAGACGTTTTGCAATTTGCAATCATTTTATTATTAATAGAAATGGTTCAAGTGTTCGTAATAAGGTAAGAAATTCGTGCTGGATTTCTTGACGTATCTATATAATAGCAACCGCGAAGGTTTACTGAGAAGGTAATGTGCTGCCTTATGCATCTATCGTTATTCTTCTTAACTTTTGGAACTACCAATGGAACTTTATATTGACTTTGGAAGATTTTATTTTAGTGATGGAGCCCTTTACTTTATCGCTCAGCCGCCAGGTGAGCCCGGAATTAGATTATGAAGGGAATCATTTTGGTATATGAACTTTCTGTGTTGAAGATATCAATATATATATCAATTAAAATTATATATATATATATTATATATATGTGTGTTATATATATCAATTAAAATTTTTTTCTCATCGGAGATTTGAATGAATGCATTACAGTCAAGTTTTAAAGAGAACTGTCTGTGCTGCATATATAAATAATACCTGAATGTAAAAATTCATTAATTACTATTGAGGCGAAATGTGTGCGTAGGTTCGAAAATATTATCGAGAAACGTATTCATTACATACTTTGACCATGTTTCAGTAAACTCTGCTGCATTTATCGAATATTCTGCTGATGTATTGATGCAATAATACTAGAGCACTACACGGCATAGAACAATATTAATGGAAAAGAAATAGGATTTTTCTTGGTCAAAGGGATAATATTATTACAAAATAATGAAATTAAGAAACTGTTAAAGGAGTAGGTAAAATAATATTTAGTCAAGAAATCAACATCTTAGTAAAGGATGTGTATCATTTACTGTCCATTTCATTCAGCTTTACATCTTCTTTTCTTTTTGTAGCTTGTGTTATTTATGAATATTTATTAGGTAGTTTGTAAAGTTTTAAGTAAGTAACGAGTTTTATTAAGGCCTTATTTATCCTCTTTATTTTCGCTTTGTTTCCCTTCAACTCTTTCCAGAAGATGCAGATTAGTACAAAGAGTATTTAGTTTAGTTTTCAGTGCAGAATATTTAGCAGAAAAGTATAATAGAGAAGGGTAGATATGAGAGAGAGATATGTAAATTAGTTGATTGGTTAATCGAATAAGGTGGAGCACACGGGAGGTACCTGAGTAAAGAGAAAAACATCGTGGCTTTCGATCCTCCATGGTGTAAAGGAAATTGGCTAGTAGTCATATTGTACGTGAAAAAAACCACGAAACAGCCAGTAGAAAAAGTGGAATAATTAGCGAATTAGTTGTAAAATTAGCATTTAACGGGACTAACTCAGAAGTTCGCGAAGCTTTAAACATTAGTTGGCTGCTAGTAAGCTCAAAGCCAGCTACTGAAATTACGTTTAGGTTGTTGAAGGAGTTCTGGTTTTCCATTGATAGGGATTCTAGATTAGAATCTATGAGAATCGTAGACACGAAGGCTTGAATTTGTTTAGGTTAGGAAAGCAAAAGAAGCTAGATAAATCGGTTGGTTGGTTAACTGAATGAGGGGAAGCACACGAGGGGTCTAAGGGGATTTTCCTAAAGGGAAACATGGCCACTGTCGAGCCTTTTGGGAAAGACATTATAAAGGAAACTGGCTCGTAGTTATGTTACCTGTGGGAAAACTACAAAAAAGTCAATAGAAACAGTGGAAGAATTAGCGAGTTAGTTGTAAAATTAGTATTTAACAGAACTTAGAAGTTCGTAACAACTCCTCGTCCATTAGTTGGCTGCCAATAAGTTGAAAGCCAGTTATTGAAATTGCCTTTAGATTGTGGAATGGAGTTCAAGTTTTCCATTACTGGGAATTATAGATTGGACTCGATGAAAATCGCAGGCACGAATTCATGGATTTGTATTCGTTGTTGTTATACAAAACATGTTTTATGTTCTAATTTTTTTTAAAATTGATTTTGCAAACAGCAGTGGATTTTTGAATTGTAATTTGTTTTTAGCTTTGAGAGCTAACAGTTTGAAATTTAGCATTAGGCACCTTGTTAAAACTCTCCAAATGCAGCTTTTAATTGATATTAATAAAACTGTTTTTAATATGTGTGCCGCAATTGATTGCTATTTATCGAAGTAAGTAAGGATTTTTAATTTTATTATCTGTAGCATTCTTGAGGATCATTAAGCTATCCACGAAAATTTTAATAAAAAAATATGTATAATTTGTTTATGCACGAGAAAATTTCTTTGAATATAAGGACGATCCAGCATTTATTTTTGATAGTCTTATGACGAAAGGATTGCTTTTTAATATATCATTTGAATCTTCGAAATACACAAATTTTACGCCTTTATTTCATGGAAGTGTATTGTGCAACATAATAGCATTATTTTTTTTTGAAGATAGTTAATTAAGAATTAGTAGGAAACTGTGGTATCACAGGTCATTTCCTTATGCAAGTGTAACGTGTAGAAGAATGGAAAACTGTAGAGTAAAAATTATATGTATCAGAATTTTATTTCTTAAATTTTACACTTGGTTTTACATTGAATTATTATGTATTTATTTTATTATAAAAAGTATACTGAATTTTACGTTTATATACATATTGTAGGATCCCCACTGTGTAATCCTAAGTTATCGTTGAAAGTGAAGAATCTTAAGAACTGATAAGCGAATAATCGCTTGAGTTCGTGTGACAGCAAAACGATAGAAGGGTAAAATAACCCTTTAATTATTCAAAATAAGATTTAACAGAACTCCGATTGGAGTTGTACAATAAAGCCGACTAAGAATGAAACTAATCTTAACTAAAGGAGATATAGCCGAAGCTATCAAAATTCTAACAGAGTTGTCTGTCCCCTTAACGCTAATTGACTGCGAAGCTATCAAGGGCCTAAAGTACGGCCGAGCGTAATAATAGCTTACGAGAGAGTAGCCTAAAAAGGCGGACGCGTGCCTCCAGAATATCTGGTATCTCTCTCACTAAGACTGTAGAACTTCGCAGCCCATGGCGATGTTTTGGTGCCTCCTGTACTTCTTTCTGTCTGTCTGTCGCAGTTATATACCGCTCTTCGGCATTAACATTCAGAGGTGATTCTAAAACTTCGTTCTGGCCGGAAGTGGTAAGTTGAAGTAAGAATCGATAGGAAAGGAAGTTTAACTCAGAATTTAACTGTTAATAAAATTAACATAATTCTTACAATATATTTAATTAATTTATTTATATATATCTTTTTTGAATGAAACATGAGTGAAAGGAACTTTTGTATTAAGTGCAGAGGCCGCTAGAGTTAAGGTATCTGTTGCCATCGTAAGCCGCACGATATGCTTTTAGAAATTATCTTTGTTTAATAAACGCGCGTTATTCCAAGTTGTTTGTTATAATTGTTTTATATATTTATCTTTATAAAAACGTTTTATTAGCAGAATAATACTGAGACCAGTGTAAGTATATAAGATAAGCGTATCATCTTCATAATAAAATAGAAGCTCGACAAGTCGAAATTTGCGATAGGTCGTAATGATTATGCTTTTATTGTATTTTATCTCTAAAGCCCAAACCAATTGTAAACTTGTATTAAAGTACTGCATATATAATAATTTTGTTTCCATTATTTTAGGATTGATAGCCAAAAATAGTAACATGAAGCCATTTAAATAAAGCTGTGTTCTGCCGTAATCATTTCTTTCTTCCCATAAAACGCAGTTTCTAGTTTTGGAATTATTTTAAAAATGATGTGAACATCGAGAATTTTTATCTGAAATTTCCTGAATTTCTTTGGGTGTTATCAATATGTTTGAAAATAGTTGTTTCGAAAGTCTGTTTCTCTTATTATGGTATCTATTTCTAAAATGATGCAATGTTGGAAACATTTATGCCTGAAGATGAGCATAATAAGTACTGAATTCTTATATAGAAACAAACGAATATAAAAGTTTAAATAATGGGAAGAAAATTATTATAATTCCACCTGAAACAAAATACGTGAAGAAGAAGGTAATTATTTCTTCTCGATGAAGTTTTTTTAACAGAACTGTAAACTGTTTTAATAATGTGTTTCAGACACAGGCCTGGAGAGGTAATGTTTGAGCTGTATAATTTTGAAAGCTGCTTAGAAAGGAAGTGAAATGAAAATTAAACTGTTTGCCATATTGTTTGACATTCTGTCTGGCAAAATCTTCAAAGTTCTAGAGATGCTAGCATAATATTTCTGGCTACTCGGAACCCTTTCATAATAATAATACAGGTTGACATATTCTATTTATCAGCTTTAAATAATAACAGAAAGACCATGAGTGTTTGTAGTAATTGTAAGTGGACAGTATTAACGTAGGCATTTAATGGAGTGTATAATACGGACAATATTGACATTAGTTTCACCTTAAAAATAACGTACTCTAAATCTCCTCCTTCTGCTTGGATGCATCGTTCGAGGCGATCTGGAGAAGTTTTCTTTACATCTCTCAACATGCCTTTTGGAATAGCATGTAGGCTGATAGTGATTAATCTGTGAGTTGTTCGCAAACGATGTGTAGAGACCCTCTTCTTCTGGGTGGGGGGACTGTTTGCTTCTCTTTTTTCCGGAGCTACCAAATCTGAGGAGAGAGATAGCCAAGCTAAATAAATCGCCCAAACTGGAAATCAAATCATTTGGAACTGTCTGTTAAGTACAGCCATTCTTGTTCATTTGCGTCGTTATGTTGGAACTAAATTTTGCAACCAATTATCTTGCGTAGAATTCTGGCAATATTCACTGCTCCGCCAGCAGTGCTTGCTGGACATCTAAGCAGAGGCTCTTTGAATGAAGTTTTCTATCTCCGCAATTATCAGCTGCAAAGGCCAATGGTTCATGGTATACTAATTGCCTAATGTCTAACTCTCCGTGGATGTAGGTATGCGACACGCGCCAGTGTCCATTCTAGGAGAATCGTAAATTTCTAGCTACAGTATGCGACGCCTTGTATATGGCTTTCCAAATGTGAGCAGCTGATTTTCGCACTGTAAATATACTCGGGCATATTCCAGTTTCCTTAAAGTTTTTATCAGTTTTTACGTTTAAAACCTCTGTTTCTAAGACTTCCCACCACATGTAGCAAAACATAACTGGTAATATTCAGCACCATAATGTAGTAATTTATGCTCTCAGAAATACTGGTAATGTAAATACCAGTTATCATGGATGTGGTCATCATTAACAGTTTCGTTAGATATGCTATCCAAACGGAACAATGGAGAGCGCTTGATGGGGATTCTGCTTTTGCTTGGGGAATCCCGTCAGTTTATTTCTATTTTAATAGCTGTGAGATCAGTTACAATATGAAAAGTAGAATCCTTTCAGTTAACCTTCCGAACTTTGTTGTTGCGTGTTTGTTGCTTCTACAGGTATTCTTGATAAAGTGTGTATAATCTTCAACCAGAGTTTGATCAGAATTTAGGATGCGAGATTTTGCAGAAAATTTATTTTTCCCGGTTAACGCAGTCTCGTAAATTATGCCATAGAAATGAAATTAAATAAGTAAAATATTCGTATTTTTCGAGTTATTAACAATTGCTATAGTTTATTTTTTTTAGGGAACTCAAGGTTATAATACAAAATTATTTCTTTGGAATTTCTCAGTTTTTAATGCACTTAAGGCCCACCAGCGCCCGAGGGGTAAAATCGCTGAACACTGGTAGTTCGGTCCGAGGTTTGAATCCCTCGAACGGGCCGGCTGCATGGGTGTTTTCGTGGTTTTCCCCATGTGTAACGTATATACGAGCCAGTTTCCCTTAGAAGGTCCTCCACGAAGGCATTCCTCCCCTTAGGCAGATAGTCGTCGAGGCTTTGCCGTAATTAAATAACCTAACCTAACCTAACCTTTAATGCACTTAAATAATTTCACTGCATTTTCTTACGATGCGGATAACGAAACTAAGCGTATACATAATAAAATCAGTGATCGTATCATAACATTTAATCATGCTATCACCGGTCATTTCAAAGGTTTATTTTGGAAAGAGAAAAAGTATATTCATTCCTTTCATCGTTAGACATTATGTGGACCATTTACAAAGATGGAAGTTAGAAGATTGATAGAAAGAGTGCCCATCGAAGCAACTTAGTCAGTGATTTTTTACTCATAAAGGAAAATATTCCTGGAATTGAATAATTATAACTCTGATTATATTTCGTTATTTTAGGTGAACTAAATTCTTGTATTAACCTTGTAAAACGTTTGTCAAAATTTTAGCTATATTAACATATACAGGGAGATTCGCTACCAGACCGACAAACTTGCAGGGTGTGTAGGGGGTACAGAGACGACTCAGAACCGCATAGGAATGCAGGGTCGCAAATGCCGTAGTAGCGAGCTATGGTGCAGAGAATCAGAGGAAAAAACAGAAACAGCAACCTATTAATGGAACAGAAAACATTTTATTGAAAGAATGTACTACGACAGGTGTTCGAAATTATGACCAGAAGTCGTCAGGCAGGCCTGACAGCGACGCTGCATGAAATTCCTTGCATTCTGGAAGATTTCTCCCGGCAGTCTTGCGGTAGAAGTGACATTGGTTGTTTAACGAGAGCTATAATGAATCGACAGCGAACGACGAAGACACCTGGCAATGAGAATACGGTCTTTTGTCTGGCAGAAGACAATCCAAGTACGAGTACTCGAGTGGTAGCCCAACAAGTGGGTTTATCTCAATCCGTTTTATGGAGGAAACTTGCAGCAAACCAAATGAGCGCATACCATCTTCATCGTGTCCAATTATTAGAGCCTGAGGATTATCCAGTCCGTAGGATCTTTTGCTACATGGTTCCTACAACAGAGTGCTACAAACAGCGCATTTGCTACTTCCGTATTGTTCACAGATGAAGCATACTTCACACGAGAGGGAGTCTTCAATCAGGATGACGCCCTGTGTCTTTGTGGGCTTTGGAGAACTCTTATCGTACCCAACCACGTACAGCTCAAGAGCGTTTCTCAGTTAATGTTTGGGCTGGCATTCTTGGAGAATACCTCGTTGGACAGTACCTTCTGCCCAGTTCTTCGGACGGTAGGGCGTACCTGACCTTCTTGCAACAAGTTCTGCCCGAACTTTTTGATGTAGCACATGTTCCTCCGTCGTTGCGCTGCTCCATGTGGTACCAGCATGATTACCAGCTCCTCCACATCACACGATTGACGTCCGCCAGCACTTAGACCTAACCTTTAGACAGCGCTGGATAGGTCGTGATGACCCGTTTCAGTGGCCTGCCAGATCACAGGACCATGTTGACGTGTTCTTCTGGGGTCTCATGAAGAGTCTGGTGTGCGAGACGCCTGTTCCTTCAGTTGAAGACCTCGTCGCTCGAATATCTGTAGCTGCCGGGAGGATACGTGACAAGCCAGGAATCTTCCAGAACGTTAGGAATTCCATGCAGCGCGGCTGTCAGGCCTGCCTGACGACATCTGGTTGTAATTTCGAACACCTGTTGTTGTACAACCTTTCAATAAAATCTTTTCAGTCCTATTAAAGTGTTGCTGTTTTTGTTTTCTTTTTCTCTGCTTCTTTGCACAGTAGCTCTCAACTGCGGCATTTGCGACCCTGCATTCCTATGTGATTCCGAGTCGTCTCTTTAACTTTTATACACTGCAATTTTGTCGGTCTGGTAGCGAATCACCCTGTGTAATGATTATAACGCTGCATAAGGAAGTCACTATATTAACATATGTAACGATTGTAACGCTATATAAAAGTTGCTATATTAGCATTTTATTACTTTTGTTTCAGTATTTCAGCCTGTTCCCTTTTTTTGCTATTTGAATAATTTCTGAAAATAAAACTATTTGAAAACATTTCATTCATCGAATTTTGACTTTCATTAACTCTATATCTGTTTCCATTATATGCATATTTAAATGTCAGATTATGCATGGATTTTGCATTAAATGAAATTTCAATTTTCTGCATTAATGTTAGACGTACTGTTGATGTATACATTTAAGCTACTTTAAAATGGATAGCTCTTGTACTTACAAACATTTTTTGATATTTATATATATCGATGTTTATTTATGATATGTTTATTTATTTATGATATCGATGTTTGATATTTATAGAGCAAAAATAACGTTCTGCTAATTTTAATTGAATAATAATTGTTAGTCTCTTTTAATAGCTTAATTTACACACCAGGCAGCCTGGGCACTATTTTTTCCTTTTAATAAAAAAAAACCTTCAAATAGAAATTCATTACCTGTGATAAAGTTCTGTTTCAACCGTACCGTGGTTTAAAAAGAATAATAACAGCAAGGTTTTTAACCTTTTTTTAATATTAAAAATTAAAATTATCATATAGGTGCTCGAAGTAATTATCTTTCATACCACTGGGCTTGCTAGAAATAAAGGAATTTATGGTTGTAATAGTTCGTTGTGACAGTTCCTCTATATTTACTTAATCTAATCTACCTAGTTTACTTATCTATATTACTTATGTAAAGTTAAGGACGTAAAATTCCGTGAAGAAGTTTGGGTTTCCAATTCGTTATACACGAAAATTTCTGCCAGCTCCTAACGGATCCGATTTCGGGTTGGATATATATGAAAGAAAAAGAGTCAAGGCACAAAGCGAGAAGGTCATTTTGGAATTGTGATCAAGAAAACACCATATTTTGGAAAAGTTAAAGTTTCAGGACCAAACCCGTGATGGTTGGGGAGCTATAGACATGCTCTATGCAGACTCAAGTAAAGTTTGCGTGTTGTAGATCTGATTGAAATCATTTCCAAGACAGTAAACATGATTAAAAATTAGCTTTATCATTATTTAAATCATTAACAAAATATCATCAGTGAAGTGCAGTAACCAGTTATATTTCTGAAAAATAATTTTGCTGTCTGTGTCATTTCTAACGTAACAGTTTCATCATGTATGTAAATTAACAAAGTCTAGTGAAATATCTGTACTTTATTTTAATCGTTTAATCATCAAATTAACATTTCATGAAAGTCCCTTTGTCTCAATTTCAAGAGTGCTCAGATTTTTTTTTGTGTTTAAACGGTAGGTAAACATTCTATGGAAATGAAATTGTCTGCAAAGAGTACTGATTTTATTCATAATCCTTGACTAAAGAACTTTACGTACTAAAATAATAAACTGGTTTTATTATAAAAAAAATTGCTTTGCGTGTGCAACGAGTGCCTTCACTTTAGTTTTCTTCGGAGAGAGTAAATTCATGAGTACTCTAGAACAAATGGACAACAGAATTATGAAATAAATTCGTATACGTCCATGCGGAAAAGATACCAAGGGTAAAAATATGTAGAAACTTTTTCAACTGTAATGATTTTGTATATATATATCTCTATATACATAAATGAATTTTAACAACTCGTGTGTCTGTTTTATTTCTAGAATTACTTTTGTAATTTTGTATTGGAAATAAACCAACATGAAGAGATAATTTAAATTTGAGTATGGCCATGGATATGTTGTATAGGTGTTGCCATGAATAAACCCCAAATTATCTTCGTGATTATCAAAATCATTATTTGAGCAGATTTGTAAACACGATTGCAAAATTACCGTTAACCATGTTTATCAAAATCATTATTGACTGTATTTAGTCTTCGCAACATTCACGTGTCAGTTGTTATTAAAGTCAAATTAATTGTATAACACATCTTACATTATTCTCAAGCCGCAAAAGTTGACAATTTTTAAATCTGATGTTTGAACACTGTAATCGCCTAAAACTCTTTCGAATTCTTTTCCTTGTACTTTATGTGCATCCTGTGAATCTGTGTCTTTCGTCTTTGATTGAGAAAAGAAATTCAATTTCCAGTGTGGCACCACTGTGGCAGATAAGGGATTTCTTTGTCTATTCTCTGGCTTGAGTGTTGCTTGCAAATTTAAATTCCCTGAATCTTATTATGCGCTTTTAACAAAGCGAGGAATTTGCATTATTTACTTCCTTTCAAAAATTTCTCGTCACTTCCTTGCATCTTTTGAATGCTTTCAATTCTGTTTTTCCCAGTGCAATCTGCCAGTAATGAAGAGCATTTCTCTCTTGAGAGGCCAGTGAACTGAAACGTAATAACCATAACTGCAGGGATCGATTTCTGGCTTGCTCCGTAATATCTGCAAATCAGAACTCTAGGAAAATGTGAGAAGAGAAATATATGCCAGAAAAAGTTCCCGTCATTTTCCGGCCAGGAATTGATTAGAATGGGACCGAGAGATAAAAATACTTTTTCTTCCTCC
This sequence comes from Stegodyphus dumicola, assembly GCF_044657685.1. Lineage (NCBI taxonomy): Eukaryota > Metazoa > Arthropoda > Arachnida > Araneae > Eresidae > Stegodyphus > Stegodyphus dumicola. Next base: position 78,428,139 of record NC_140768.1, on the reverse strand, counting down.
CTTTTGGACCAAAGTTCCTTTTTTTCCCCCTGTTTATTTATTTATTTTTTTTTAGAACTTTTTCTGTCAATAGGTTGCTTAGCACTAGAAATTTGTTCCCCAGGAAATAAAATGTTCTCTTTCCTCTGCGCGTGAAGATAAATTTCTTAAAAATGACGTCCTATTGTGTATCTTCTGGCGATGACACTGGGATTATTCTTTTTTAACCTGGAGTCGCTTCCGAAGAAAGTGTTTAATAGTTGTTTTCTTTGCCGTAGTTGCATTCTGGGTGAAGGTAAATAAACTTCCGTTTAGAAATTCGATGTCTTGGTCCCCATAGCGAATTAACTTTTTTTTTGGGTTCTTCTCGTGTTATTTTTCTTTCCCACTGATTGCGATGTTGTTTTGTTGCCAAACAATAAAAGACTTTTATTTCTATATATTCTTCATATGTTGTCTTGTATTCTGTATATAGATTAAAAATTAGCGTATTCTGTATATAGATTAAAAATAGATCGCACTGTTTTAGAAGTTACGTTCAGTTTTACTTCTTGCATTTTTATTTAGTGAGATAAGAAATTGTAATCAATAATTGAGGAGAATGTTTTCTTGTCTAATGAAACTAATTTTGATAGACATATGGAGCCCACCAGCGGCCGAGCGGTAAAGTCGCTGGACACTGGTAGTTCGGTCCGAGGTTCGAATTCCGCGAACGGGCTGGCTGCATGGGTTTTCCCCATGTGTAACGCGTATACGAGCCAGTTTCCCTTAGAAAGTCCTCCACGAAGGCATCCCTCCCCTTAGGCAGGTAGCCCTAGTGTGATTTGCCATAATTAAATACACCATCACCTTGATAGACATATGAATGACGTACGCATTAATTTGTTTCAAGTTTTGTTTGTATTAACATAATACAAGAAAGGCTTATTCACATACATAATTAATTAATAAACATTAGCTATTTCTTTAGACTATGTTTAAATTGTATTATTAGCAAGAACATTTATGTATTTTTATTTTGAATCCACATGAATCTCTGATAAATTTCCCGTGGAATGTCCTAAATGTAATTTTTCGATTGCAGAAATCTCCCATTTAAGTGAAATTAGAATATGCAATATCTAAATTAAGGAAACAGTTCTCTCAGTTTAGATATTACATATGTTATATAATGTGTTTTGGTGCATTTCGCCGTATAATGAAGAAGTCTTAATAAATTAAATTCTGAATTTATAGTTTTTCTCAAGTGCTTAACCGGAAAGCAGTCTAATGCAAAATGCTGTGTCGTAAGGAATAGTGAAGGGGGATTTTTTTTTAAATGTGTACATACTATATAGCGTTAAAAATGCCTTATAAATTAGGATAACTTAGTAAATATTCGTAAAGTCCACCCGGGAATCGCTTTCTTACATCCTTTGTGAAAAAGCTTCCCTTCTATCCATAGCCCCGTCGATAAAATGTATATTGGGGAACTTAATATTCCTGTAGCGATGCATACCACTTGTAAGTTCACGAGGAATGATAATTTACGCCAGAGCAACCTTTTGTCTACTATTCTTTACAGCGCCCTCTATCACCGCAACGGGCCATTTCCTTAAACACATTTCGTTATTAAATCTGTTTATTTCGGTCCCCTCTACATGATTTTACATTTTTGCTAAATATTTTAGAATAACCCTGCATATACATGTATAGAAGGAGAGGCATTATTAGAATCTTCTAGAAAAATCGATCGTAGACTCTCTGAAATGTGGTTTCGGAAACTTCTAAAATGTCACCGAGACCTATAGCATTAGTGAGTATTTTCGGTTCTCTTTAACTCATTTTTTTCAATTCCAATGTTTGTTTATTCAGAATCACAAGCGCCAAAAATTACACTTGTGTGCAAAAATTAAGAACGAGGTGGAGAAATTAGCATAAAATCGGAGGAAAGTAACAGAATGGACTTGGCATAAAAGCGGAGCAAAGTAACAGAACGGACTGGATTTGAGAGCGATACAGTAGGGACAGGACGCTAGAGAAGGATCTCCGTCCTGGTACTAGCCTTATCGGAGTTGAGATATCCAAACTCCAGAGACCCCTCAACGGCGGCATAGACCCCACAGTTCCTGCCCGGCTTTATATATAGCTTTAGCAAGCACGAAAACGTTGGAACGTAATACAAAAATGGACTGCTGTGACATCTTTGCCTTGGGGCACCACTCCCTCAGCATTGAATAAATTCGTTCTCGGTGCCTTGCCTTACCCTGTCACTCCCCGTTACTGGGACTCTGAGGGCCAAACCCCCGTCAATAAGGTGAGATCTACGTACGATATAGCTCCACCACAATCAGAGGAACAGACACGACAAGACCAGTACGGTCCCTGCCAAGCCTGAACCAACCTGAGTACAATACTCGGGCTGTAGTCCTGTGAAGACAAATTTTATACCCCCGTAGTTGAGACTGCCTAGGTATACAGATCCTAACTAGGAAGTACTTCCCAGGAATTCTCCTGAGTCAACCCCGGGGGGGATACAGTAGGGCATGTACAACACATGATTTAGGGGAGGAGTGTCGGGGGTAATAGGGGGAACGTATGGGCGGTGTACGTTCAGCAATTCGGTGAAAGCTGTTGCACCGTTCATTGTGATTTCAACAACGACGCGTTACTGCTGCCCTGTAATATTGCCAATAGGCAATCTAGGAGAGTCATCTAGATAAATTTAAGCGAGGTCGTATCATGGGAAGATGGAAGAAGGTCGAAATGTAACACGTATGTCGGAGGTATCCGGGATCGCTCACAGATTCATTTCATGAACTTGAAGAGCACTTCAAACGACAGAAACAGCTGTCCGAGATTCAGTAGTGGTCGTCACGAGAAACAGAGGCGGCGGGCTATCGGTATATTGTCGTACAAGCGAAAAGAAACAGGGCGCAGACAGCAGGAGGAATCGCTAGATACAGGCAGCAGACGTGAGGATATCACATTTACCGGGGCCAGGAGGCTACAACAACGTGGTCTATATGCATGATACCAGAATGGTATGTACCATTAGCACTTGCTCTTCTGAGACGATGGTTTCTGTGGTATTGGGAGCATAAGCACTGGACACAACAGGAGTAGGGTCAAAGTCCTCTTTACAGATGAAAGGCGATTTAATCTGATTAGCGACTCTGGACGTATACACATAGAAAGAAGGGAGAGAAGAGAACACGCAGTCATCCCTCCAACATCATTGAAAGGGACCGTTTTGGAAATGCTGAAGGTTTCATTTATGGTAGTGATCATGCTTGATAGCCGTAATGGCCTTCAAATATTCCAGGGAGGTTCATTCTCTGGTGTCTGCTATTGTAGTGAGGTTCTTTTGCTTTACGTGCGTCTGTTTAGAGGTGTGGGTCCGGAATTCCTTTTCATGGGCGACAACGCTGCATTTCATCGTACAGTAGCTGTTTCAGAGTAATTCGAGAGTGAAGATATTCAATACATGGATTGATCTGTTAGGGCTTCGGCAGCCGTATTAACATTTTGTTCACGCAGAGTGTTTTTTTTTCTGCTTTCGATTTCTATAGAGATAATGGAAAGTGTTGCGTGCACTATTTACTTATGTACATTTTGCTGCTAATAGGCTGTTAGGGCTTTGGGTCTAAGATTACGTATGACCCTTTCTTGGAAGATGCTTGGCAGCACATGACTAGCCGCCAGCAACGATTCCTCGACTGAAATTGGCGCTACAAGAGCACTGGACAGAGATGCCGTAACAACTGCTTGACAGCCTTGTAATCAGCATGGACAGACGTTGTAACTCCTGCATCGTACTCAGGATTGATTGTATTTATTTCTAACTATTGGATTTTTCTTGCCATTCTTATGACACATGGACTTTTTGTCTTTTCTACGGTTGCGCTCGGAGCTTCCTTTTCAAATAATGCGCCTTTTTATCCTTTTGATTTCTTGTTTGGATGGTTTTGTTCACTTGTCCCATATTTTCACATCTTGGGGGTCTTATGGTTGTGAAAGTCAGTGTTTAAGACATTTTTGCACGGTGCTACTTTCGAAAAACCGTCTCATTCTTTTGCACAACATTGTGTTAAGAAGTTGACAAATAAAATTATAACAAATGCCATAAAAAATTGTACTCATACGCAGATTATAAGAAGTAAATGCAATATAAGTAAATAAAGCTATGAAATCACAGTAACATAAAATAGATAATATCAAATGCACAGTAACAAAAAAAAAAAAAAAAAAAAAAAAAAAAGTTCGTGTTTGTTATTTTAAGCGATTTAGAATCGTTTCATTTACAAAATTTAATGAAAAAATATTTTCATTCCTGTTGCGAAGTTTTAGATGTTTTACATCTGTACCATTGCATAATTATATTTAAAGTAATGGCTTTTTTAATGGTTGTTTTTGGCGCACCTAAGAATTTTGTTCCCCCCAGGTGAGAATATGTTGTCTGAAATGTAACGCCATTTTAAATAATTAACGTCTTCCCTTGCTTTGAAATATTTATTCACGTCGATTTCTATTAGAAGAACTCTAAATCGCTTAAATTTAACTTTAAAATCCTTCCGGGATTTAAAGCATTTGTTGTAAGTCTAGACGTTTTTTAAACGTCTGGTCTAGAGATAGGGTTGCTCTTTTGCCTCAATATGTGGCAGTGCCGTATTAACATTTTGTTCACGCAGAGTGTTTTTTTTTTCTGCTTTCGATTTCTATAGAGATAATGGAAAGTGTTGCGTGCAGTATTTACTTATGTACATTTTGTTGCTTCTCCTTAAATGAAAATTTAATAAAGAGGGGGTTGGTGTGCATCATTAGCATTTCGCTTTAATGAAATTGCGGAATGGAAGCTCATCGCTTATATGAGGTGGTGGTGAATTCTCATTTCTTATTGAAATTCATTACGAATTAATTTAAACGCGTTATGAAAATGACTGTGAAAAATGGCCGAAGCTGCCGAAAGTGTGAGTATCTGAAAGGATATATATATATATATATATATATATATTATTTGTACGTAAGATTAACCTCCGCATCTGTAGCTCTTGCAGTTTGTTATGCGCCGATGTACGCAAGTTATAGCTGTGAAGGAAATGTGTGAAAATTTGTATCTAGGTATTTTCATTTTCCCTTATTTCTGATTTTAATTATTTATAAACGAAAAATTGTGAAATGATTTTTTTCCTTCCACTTGACTGGAGATTTATTGGTAAAAATGCTCTGTATTTTTCCTAGATTTATTAAATACGAAATTTTCGATTTAAATTTAAGGATTAACCTTTCCTTGGTCACGCAGAATGGATATGTCCAGCTTGTTCACTAATTTAAATAAGGCTGAAAGAATTTTTGTCCATTACCAGAGGTATAAGTTTGCTACTTAATGTGGAGTAAGAGGTGGCAGATCCTATTGATTTGTTTTCCTGCTCCTTTCTATTATAACAACTGACTAACTATCCTTAATACATACAAAATTTGTCTTGCGATACGCATTTTAAAAGAGGAATTTGAAGTGATCGTTTCTCTGAATAGGTGTTATTTAAGTACAAGAAAACGAGAGTTCCATTGCAGAAGAAATTGTGCGTTTGACGTCGCTCCTACTGATTGCCTGATTTTATTGGAATACTGATAGAGGCCGTCTACGTATATCATCGGTATTTGACGTGCTTCTGTATATTGTTGTTATAATTTTAATCTATATGAAACTGAAGGAGGAAGATTTGATTCATATTTATTCTGTTTCGTATATTTTTCGAAGAACTGAATTGGGTGAGATAGATTATCAGACTGCAGTAATTTTAATCATCCGATACATTTTAGTAAGTACATGAAACTGTATACGGGTAACTTCCTTTATAAGGGTTTATAATAGAAAAGAATCCGAATGACAAAAGCATCTGTCATTGCAGATTGGTCAAACAAAGTGCAATTCTCGTGCAATCGAAATCACCCGAAATATTATTAAATGAAATTTTTGAGGGCTGTATACAATACTAAAGACAGCTAAATATGTTATATTTTCGAGGGCAGATTTCTAAAAGATATCTTACACAGGTTTAATTAGAAAAACCTAATTTCAATTTTGATCGCTTAGAAGCATTGATTTCAAACAGTCATTTATAGAAGCTAAAATTTGGAATTTTGTGTTTAATGAAATTCCGTTTTTGCACAATTACGAAGTCGATTCTTGTTATTTTTTTTTTGGAAGGGGGGTGCGCTTAAAGTGATTTAAATGATAAAATTTTGAAATATTTTTTCCAGACCGAAATTTACATACTATGGATCAGTGCCCCACTATTAACTGGGACTCCCCAGTAAAAGCTTATGAAAGTCTAAATTTCCTATATTTTGACTAAATACTGTATTTGCCGGCGTATAAGACGCACTTTTTTCCTTTGAAATTTCCTCTATTCGGAGTTATGCGATTTTTTTTCCTTGTTTACTTATGGAGTGTGGGAATATTATAGTTACATAGAGCTCAGTGAATGCGCGTGCGCTGTCTTCGACGATTACAGCTGAATTCGTTTAAACTTCCCAATTTTCGTGAACGACTTTTAAAAGTGAGTGAAATTTCTACTGTTCAAGTTTCTTAAATTTGTTGACAAGTTATGGCTCAAAAACACCGTCGACATTGCTATAACATAGCATACAAGTTGCGTGTGATTGCGTATGCTAAAGAAGGTGGAAACAGGGCTGTAGAGAACCATTTCGGGCCACCCCCAATTAAGAAAATGATAAGATCAGTAATAAAGTTTTATCCTTCAAAAATGTGTATAAAAACGGGGGGTGCGTCTTATACGCCGGCAAATACGGTATATATGATTACTAAATATAATATGTTACATGAATGAAAGTACCAGTGCTATGAGAGTGTACAATTATTTGAATTAATTTCTTTCTTTCTTTTACGTGTAACTCTTAAAAAAAAAAGCGGGCGCGTAAATTAATTCTTTCCTCATCATTTTTGTAGTACTTTTTTTTAATTAACAGTTCTTTGGAATATTAGCGCTTTTGTTAATTGCACCAGGCATGTTATTCTTCTCGAGAGGAATTAGTGTGTTCTTTCTAGACGACTAACTATTCAAATAAATATGCGTTTTAAGATAGGGAGGATTAGTTGTACGTACGGTCAATGGCTGTTATAAGTTTATGAAAGGGGCCACTTCTCTACATAATTTAACACTTCTCTACATAATTTAATCTTTGCTTACAAAATTAGTATTAGCTTTCTTTAGATGCAAATAACATCCTATGATTCGTGCGGCTAAAATTTGGAGTGTATATTTCAAGTAAATTCTACAGATATATTTTAGTCATAATATTTGTGAATCTGGCATCATTAAATCGAATAAGACATTAAAGCACGTATTCTTAACGAACTCTGGTATGTTATTATGCGTATGTTATGCATTTAAACGCCCGGTACTCAAGGAATTTAATGAGTATCTGGAGAGTCATTTGTATAAAATCTAGCGGCATTTCAAATGAGAAGTGAACTGACGGAGCAATTAAAAAACGTCCTGCAGAAAATTAGATGATGTATACACGGCTAGCTTTGGAGTAAAAAACTAGTAATCTTTTAATGGACTGAGAATACAATCAAATAAAAAATTACGTTCAGTGTATATAAGCAAATACACGTATCTTTTTTCTCTAGTCTCATATAACTTTTGTTTTGTTTGATGCTATCATTCAAACAGCAGGTGACTAGTTACTGTTTATAAAACATAAAAGTGAATTACAATTTAAAATTATGTACATTTTGTAATGAGAAATGCGTATATTTATATTCATAATATTCTAAAACCAATTCATTTATAATTTATACATCAACATAACTAAAGTTACTGAAGATTCTTCACCATCAAAATAGTCGAAAATCAAAGAATAATGTAGAGGTACTTTTTGGGAAATTCAAATGATGTAGGTAAGCCTCTTACGTTTTGCAAGATAAAAATATATAGATATTTACTCCGTACGTTTTTTGTTGTCTGGAAAATTTGTCTTAAAAAAAGAAAAAAAAATGGTCCAGATTCCAATTGTTATTAATCCTCGAAGTATTGAGTTAGATTATATGTAAGGAATATTAGAGTAACAAAATGTCGAATTCGAAAACATCTCTCCCTCTTAGAAAACTCGGTGATGTACTTTTTTGAGCGAAATAACATTTTTCTGTTGCGTCTTATTTTTCTAGGAAATCGATTTCCTTTGCATATTGGATACTGATACGTGAATTTTGCACTGGAAACATTTTGTTGTTGCGTCGCTAAAATTGAGACTGACGACAAAGGATACAACCTGCATTGGAATAATTCAGGCCGCCTATCTAATGTAGAAAGTGTATGATATGAAAACTTTCGCCCTGAAGTCGAAAAAAATTACTGTTTTGGTAGATGTCGAGTTCATATTATTACTATGCTTTTTCCAAAAATTTTTACAGTTGTTTTATGTTAAGGAATACATGCAGCTTTGTTCGAATCCCCCCCCGAAAAAAATGAGATTTTTTATTGCGCTCAAAGAGGCGTTTTTTTTTCATTTACACATACGTACAAGTTTCGAGAGCATTTGGATTAACGCCCGTTTGGGCTAACAATATTTAAAAACAGCATAGCTTTAGAATTTCCGATAGACAGTCTCGCGCACTGAAGGTAATATTTTATTTCGCACACTGTGTTGCCCCTGCTTGCTTTGAGATAGTTGAGTTTCTTAATCAAAAATTCGTTAAAGTTTAAAAAATATGAAATAGATAATAAAACAAATTCGAAATTCAAGATTCGGGCTTCCAGGTGCCCATATTCGGGTGCAGGATTACGTTATTGAAAATTTGATGGCTGTAGATAGCGTTGTTTTTTCTACTTTAAAATGCTTTAGAAAACATTTTTGTAAATAATAATAATTCCCAAATAATAGCTCTAAAATAATAGATCCCAAATAATAGATCGTAGGAAGTTATTATTGCTCGAAGATGGTTCTGTTTCGGATTCTTTAAATGCGAGAACTTTTCTATAAAACTCTCACGAGTCTGAGGTTATCATATTGCATAACAGAGTTTAATTGTTTGTGCTTGTTATATAGAAAATATGTTTAGATATGACACGTTTCCTGAATGATTTGAAGTGTCTTGATTTATTGAGTGTTTTAAAGATACGTTGTGTTTGTTTTCTAATCTAATGTCTACATTGTTCGAGATAAATTTTTATATTTTCCTCACATGCAACATAAAAAAAATGTAAGTTCACAGGGAAAGTTTCTAGGAGACTTAAAATGAAAAAATACTAAAATAGGGATTTGCATTCCCTGAGGTGCAACCTATGCGATGTTTTTTAAGACCCTATCCCTGACTCATATTTCACGAATTCCCTCAAGTGTTCTCTTTGTTATTTTTATAACATTACCTGCGTTTTATATGCAAACATAACTTTACCTTTAGGTTGAGAATCAAATGCTCAAGAATTTTCGCGTGAAATATATTGAATATTAATAATATTCACGTTTTGCTGATGAAAGATATTTCTGATTTACTAATCCCCAAAACCTTTAGTGCAATGGAAAGTGTCCCTTATTGACTTCTAATGTTCAGCGTTCGTACTATTTTTAATATTCATAATTTATTTTACATAGCGAAAGTTATTTTATTTTTATTCTTAAAGCTCAGTGGCGCCGTTGACTTTCTGATACATGTAATTTTGATAGTATAAATGTTACAGCCAAAAAGGACTGTTCCGTTTAGAAAGTTATCAGTTATTCTTGATGATAATATAGAAACTGAAACTGTATTGAAGAAGAGAAGTATGTTATGTTTGATTGACAGATTTAATTTTAAACTGCACTGCTGCGAGTCAGCCTTTTTTTTTGGGGGGGGGGGGAGATAAAGCTGAAGAAGCGAAACGAAATCTTCTTAAGTTAGAAAAATACTGGAAACAAAACCCTTGAATAATAAATTGTAAAACCAGGAAATATAAGTTTTCTCTAGAAATTCCGATTTTCTTTCTTAAATAGTAAGATGGAGAATGAAAATTCTGAACTAAAGTTATGACAGAAAAATGATGCAGAAATTTCCTTAGGTGAAAGGAAATCAATATTATATTCAGCTGTGATTGATTTTCACCGAAACTACTTAACCTCTGAATTATTACTCTGCATGTCGTCTCATTTTATTTTTATATATATAATGAATAATGTATCAGTTGAAAAGATATAAAATTTATTTTTATATATATAATGAATAATGTATCAGTTGAAAAGATATAAAAGAATGAAACTTTGGGATAAGCACACATGTTTGTCTTTATATTTGCATCGTACAAATACGTTATTTTGTTTGCATATTTTGTCATCCAGCAGCTACAAGGCTATATACCTGTAGGTAATTACGGTTTATTATAAGTTTTGATTATTAGAAGGGAGATGCCTGAAGCTGTATGCAACAATCATGGTTCTGGAATAATTTGCATTGCAGCGAAACAATTATTCGGTAAGAGTCAGCTTGTCTCCTTGTGAATAACGCGATATCGAACTACGTGCTTTTCATTAAAAAGTGGATACCATTAAAATCACATAGTTATCCATGATCTAAAACTTAATTTAGAGAAAAATGTAAAGGTCGACTGCTGAAAACTTTAAAATTATGAAGCGTATGTAATACATTACTTGTGTATTGAATAAATAGATGTTTCTGCGCTAATGTGTATGTTAGACGGTTTTGATTTACACATATATAACTATTAATATATAAGCGATCAAGTGTAATTTTTATATCGAAAATTATATTACATAAATTATTGTATTATTTACTTTATTTATGTGCTTTCTTACGTAATTAGTGATATGAAGTAAATAAAAAGCGGTTTTAAACTTCATTATGAAATTATGTGTATACAGTAGAACTCCTCTTATCTGCAATGCAAGATACTCAGAACCCCAAATGTCTGATGGCTTGTTGTTCTGTGCCGAGCAAAATTAAACTCATTCATTTATTTACGTGTTTTTGTATCCTATTGTTAATTAAAATCATATTAAAGCTTATTTTATTATTATTTTACTTCATATGTAACGTGAATGTGAGCCAATATTTCTTAGAAAGCCTTCCATGAAGTCATCTCTTCTCTTAGGTAGATAGTCGTCATGTGTTATTCGAATATATTTCCTATTATTTATTCTTTAACTGGATGTAAAGAAACTTTTAGAAAGTCCTTCACGATTTCCGTCCTTTAGGCCTGACAAACCTTATTTACGTTGCCGTAGTAATTAAAAAAACAAACTCGATTTACGATAATTACGTGCAAATTATTATTTCATGTCGACAAAAAAAAAAAAAAAAAAAAAAAAAAAAAAAAAAAGAGTCCTTAACTTAATTTAGTTCAGAAGAAATAGAGAATGCGTTTTGGTTTACTGATATAAAAAATGCTTTTTTTTTTAATTTGGTATTTATAAAAATAAGATTATTATTTTAGGGGTTTTGCGCAAATCAATATTAATTTGATAACAATAAACATAAAAAACCCATAAATTACAGTAAAATATGTATTTGATTTACAGAAACAGAACAACCTTCAAACCACTACTGAATGACATATTTCAAATCATCACCATCATCGGTGTTACGAGAACTTGCAAATACTATTGTTTTTGAGACAAAAAGAAAAAGTCAGGTGTGTTTGGTGAATAGGTTTTAAGTGCGACTGGTGGCGTGAATCGAAAATTCACCTTGCTGAAGAGCAAGCTGGGAAGTCTTGAATTTTGTGTGGATGAAAGTGTGAAAGAGTAATATTTTCTGCTTAATTTTCTTTAGCGTTTTACCTTTATAAATCTTGTCGGAGTCGTTAACAAGTTAGCATACATAAATAGCTGTTATCATGTGGCCATATAATTAATAAGTATTGATCCCTTCCCCCCCTCAAAGATTCTGAGTACTGGGTTAAACATGTGATCTCTGGGGCATCTATTGTGTGCTCACACTATTCTGTCTTGTTTCTTTTCTGAGTTGCTATGATGAAGCTATATTTTACCTTCTGTAACTAGCCGTAAATAAGAAAATTATTGACGTTTATCGCGGAGACCATTTCTCGAGAACATTCTCAATATTTTTTCATTTCTTACATCAACATTTTGGATGCCCATCTGGCTCAGAGCTTCGATATCCCCAACATTTTATGTAGGATTTTTTTTCCCATTGATCCATCGCTAATGACCGTTTCTGTAGTGATCTGAGAAGCTGTGACTTATCTTTTTTTTTCAATCGTATTTTCCTTAATTTTAGCACACATTTTTTTCCGTGGTCACATCCTCACTGTTGCCTGGTTAGGGATAATCTTTGAGTGATGCTGTACTCTGTCTAAACATTACAACTCACCTTTTGACACTAGCGTTTTCCTCGAAATTAAGGTAACAAGATTTTTAAATGCTGATATATTATGCACTTGATATTTAATTTAGTGCATACAACTCATGGAATATTCCGCAGATGTCGTTTTAAGATTAAGATAGTTAGTTGCATGTGCGAATCGCCAGCAGTTTTCAGGGTCATTTCGTGTTCTCTTTTGTAATACCCTAAAACGTACTCAAAAGATATAATCAAATTTATACTGAAAATCATTTAAATTGCATTAGATATATAGTTGTAACGAAGGTTTTCGGGCCAAAAACGTTCTTAATACAGATGGGAAAAACATGAAAAGCAGTACCTTTAATGCGAGTAGTAATCACCACCCAATTCTATAATTTTCTGCCAGCTTTTTTAGTAGTGTTTCAAAGCTTTCGGCCCATAAACTTGGTGGCCGCGAGTCCAAGAATAGTTCAAACTCATTTTAGACATCCTATGCAGAATGGAACATAGCACCATCAAGATGTAGCAGCAGCTGTGGAAAAAAGGTAGACGTCCGAAGGAGCGATGTCGGGTGATATGGTGTTTGTAGCAAAAGATCCTATTCGAATCCTTACAGCGTCCATACGGTGAATGCAGACACATGTCCATTATCTTTGTGCTCAAAAACTTAGTTATGTTTTTCCTTAATAACAGCGTCAACACGGATTTGCATCTTGTTGTACACCTTACTGTCGAGGGTTTTACTTTTTTTCAGATACTCTTTAAGGATAATACCACGGCAATCCCACCAGATACTAAGCATAATCTTTTTGTTAGTCAAATTGCGTTTTACGACGCTGCCGTCGGGCTCACCGGGCGCAGACCAGCCCACTTTTTGGCGTGTGTGGTTACAGTAAATCCACTTTTTATCACAAGTGACGGTTCGATCCAGAATTTTGTCCTTGCGTTGATATTCAAGCCGATAAATCGGGCCCAAACACGTCTGTCCTTATCTGCGTGAGTCAGCTGATGCGGCACCTAGCCGCACTTGTATGTCAAGTTTATACAATACATATGTGGCGTTCTGACAGATACTTCAACTTCTATTCATGAGATGGCGCCACGTGTAAAATCCAGTTCTTAATCGGAGCAGCAAAGCGACATCTTTACTCACTCAGACTTCTCGTCACACAACGGTACGCGAAGGTAGCATGAACTGTGTTCCGAGCTCTGTGTTGATCTCTGCAATGTAATTTAAATTGTAATTTAGTACTTAATATATTCTTTTGTTATAGGAGATTGTCTACTCTTATTTTCTTTAATTATATCATGCATTAAGCACACACGACCACCAAAAGTGGTGACCTTTTGACTGAGCACGCTACTGAGAATGGATTTTCAACGACCCTAAGCCACGTGCATCCAAGGCATTCTGAAGAACTGACTAAAAATAACAACGAATATGGACATTAAATGTATGCTACAACGTACCCCTTCAATTATTTCTAGAAGTATTGATATATATTGCTTGTGTTTTTTCAAAGTCGTGCATATCATCGCAAGGAGCTTCAGCAAATCATCAATGTGATCTGTTCCGTTCCGCTGACTTCGCCAGTCGTGAAATAATTCTTCGATCATTCAACGACAAATGTGCTGCAACAGTGATTTTCGCTAAATGTGCCACATCAGTAACTTTTGTGCAAAGTGCTACGGCAAAATTCTTCCCTCAGTGTTCGAAAGTAGTGAATTTTTTTCCCATGTGCTACAGGAGTGATTTCCTTTTTTCCTTCGAAAGTGCCTTTCATTGTGAAGTGGTGATATTGTGCGTGCGCAATACAAAATGAACGCATCATTTTTTTTCTCAAATAAGGGTTTCTTTTCAAATGCATTTCGGTAAAATATTATTTGTGTGTGTAATTGCTGACCCTGTATTATTTGTGTGTGTATCGTTACGTAAATTTTTTCTGCATGGTTAAAATATTTATTGTTATCATGGTAAAATATCAATAGTGTATCTTCATGCTACAATATTTGTGCTGTTAAGTGTTTATTATTTAAAGTGAAAATTATCTATCAGTATGCCCGACGATATTCCACCAGAGCCACAAATCACACGCGTTGCGGTGAAGCCACCGCCTTTCTGGAAAAATAATCCTTCATTGTGGTTCGCTCAGATCGAAGCACAATTTTCTATCGCTCGCATTAGTGAGGATTCTACAAAATTCAACCATGTAGTTGCAGCAATTGAGTCTGATATTCTGAATTCAGTGCATGACTTAATTCTCAAACCACCTGATTGTGATAAATACTCCAAACTGAAACAGCGGCTCATTGAAATCTATTCAGAAAGTGAATCTTCAAAAATACGTACTTTACTACAAGGACTTGAACTTGGAGATCAGCGACCTTCATAACTTGCTGTCACGAATGCGTGGTCTGGCAGGAAGCCATTTTAGTGACGACTTGTTGAAGTCACTATGGCTTTCGCGTCTCCCTAATAACATACAAATAATTCTTGCTGCTTCCAATGAAGATCTAACCCGTTTAGCAGCAATGGCTGACAAAATTAATGAACTTGTTACTCCAGCTTATGTCAGTGCTGCTAATGCTGCACCTTCCAGTTCATCCCTCGAACAACAAGTGGCTGAATTGACCAAAAAAGTATCTGAACTCTCTATAAGTCTTCATGCTTCACGGAGATACAATCGATCAAATCAGGGCCCACGTAATAAATTTCGTGCTCGAAGCAGGAATCGATCTCGTCACAATACTCGAACGCAGTACAAAGATCCCACAAGTGGCATATGTTTTTATCATATGAATTTTGGCGCGCAAGCTCGCAAGTGTGCCCCTCCATGCACTTTTGAACAAGCGGGAAACTAAATGGGCGGTCTTCTGCTGGCCAACAGAATGTCCGCCACATCGACAGAATAGTACTGGCTGATCGTTCAACTCAGTTATGTTTTCTAGTAGATACTGGAGCTGACATATCAGTGCTCCCGAGAACTAAAACAAATGCTCACCAACTTAATAAACTTGTACTGTATGCAGCCAATGGTACCCAAATTGCAACCTACGGCACCAAACTATTGACACTTGATTTAAACTTGCGCAGGACTTTCAACTGGCCTTTTATTATTGCTGATGTAACTCAAGCAATTATTGGTGTCGACTTCTTGACACATTTCCACCTTCTAGTGGATGTCAAGAATAATTGCTTAATTGATGCTACAACTCAGCTGACATCACAGGGCCAAGCTTCTCACATATCGAACGTACCTACCAACATAAGTGTTGTATCGGGCAGCACACGGTTTCATCGGTTATTAGCAGAATTCCCTGACATTTTAAACCCATCCAAATCAGGGCAGCATACTCATCAGCCAGAAGTGTATCATCACATTGAAACACATGGCCCACCTGTATTTTCCAAGCCTCGTCGTCTTTCTCCAGAGATGCTAAAAGCTGCTCGCAAAGAATTTGAATTCATGCTAGCACAGGGAACCATTCGCCCATCTAAAAGTCCATGGGCCAGTCCACTTCACATGGTTAAAAAGTCTGATGGTGACTGGCGGCCTTGTGGAGATTATCGTCGACTTAAGGCCGTCACAGTCCCTGACAGATATCCAGTCCCACATATCCAAGACTGTACCCATCTTTTTCATGGAACAAACATATTTTCTACCCTCGACCTTGCCAGAGCATATCATCAGATCCCAGTGCATGCTGAAGATGTGCCCAAGACCGCAGTGACTACACCATTTGGTCTCTTTGAGTACTTATATATGCCATTTGGCCTTCGCAATGCTGGCCAAACATTTCAGCGTTTCATACACGAAGTACTGTCTGGCCTCGATTTCTGCATTCCATATTTTGATGATATCCTGGTTGCATCTACAGATGCGGAAGAACATTTTAAACATCTGCGTCAGATTTTCACTCGCCTTAAAGATCATGGATTAAAACTAAATCCATCCAAATGTGTACTTGGTCAACCCTCAGTTTCCTTTCTTGGATGTCTTATCACCCAGAACGGAGTTAAACCTTTACCGGAAAGAGTCAAAGCAATTAACGACCTACCTCAGCCCAAAACCATCTCTGAACTGAAGCGTTTTTTAGCAATGTTAAATTTCTACCGACGCTTTCTGCCAAATGCCGCAAAAACACAAGCCTGCCTACATGAATTTCTGAAGAATAGCAAAAAAAACGATCAACGAGCTGTCCCTTGGACTGAATCTGCGTCTGCAGCATTCGTGCAATGCAAACACGATCTGTCAAATGCAGCCACACTTTCTTATCACTCACCTAGTGATCAGCTCTCTATAATGGTAGATGCCTCTGACACGGCCATAGGAGCAGTGCTTCAAGCCCATACCACTAAAGGACTTTCCCCAATGGCATTCTTTTCCAGAAAACTTACTACTGCAGAAAGGAAATACAGCACATATGACAGGGAGCTACTTGCTGTGTACTGTGCTGTTAAATACTTCCGGCACAACTTGGAAGGACACGACTTCATCATTTTCACCGATCATCGACCATTAACCTTCGCTTTTAGGAAAAACTCTGACTCATGTTCTCCTCGTCAGCTTCGACATCTGGATTTCATCGCCCAGTTTAGTACAGATATCAGATATGTCTCTGGTACTGATAATTGTGTCGCTGATGCCTTGTCTCGGGTAAACAATATCAACCTCACTACCCCAGATTTCTCTGAAATTGCAAAAGCTCAATTGCATGATGAGGAACTCAAGAACCTAATCTCAAATCCACAAACCTCCCTTCAGTTACAACCGCTGCACATTGATCCAACGCTTAAAATTTACTGTGACATAGAGAACAATAGAATACGTCCCTATATTCCTGTCAATTTTAGACGTGAAGTGTTTAATGCCTTGCACAATTTGGCACATCCTGGAATCCGTGCCACCAAAAAGCTGATCGCAGACAGATTTGTCTGGCCAGCGATGAATCAAGACATCACAGAATGGACTCGTTCATGTATTAGATGTCAACGGTGTAAAGTATCCCGTCACACTCACAGTCCCATTCAACAATTTAACCTTCCAGCAAGACGCTTTGATCATGTGCACTTAGACTTGGTTGGCCCATTGCCTCCTTCAAATGGTTACACTTACCTCCTCACTTGTATTGATCGGTACACAAGATGGTCTGAAGCCATTCCTATTGAAAATATATCCGCTGAAACTGTAGCTCGAGCATTCATCTCCCAGTGGCTTTCAAGATTTGGCATGCCTACCACCATCACTACTGACCAAGGCCGACAATTTCAATGTCACTTGTTCGCATCCCTCACCTCTCTTCTTCGCCATATTCGCACAACACCATACCATCCATCTGGAAATGGGATGGTGGAACGCTTTCACCGATCTCTCAAACAAGGTCTGAAGTGCCACAGTAGCACACACTGGACAGAAGCCTTACCCCTAGTCTTGCTTGGTCTTCGCGCAGCATTCAAAGAAGACATTGGTAGCACTTGTGCTGAAATGTTATATGGTGCAACCCTCCGTCTGCCAGGTGAATTCTTTCACCCGGAATCTACTCCAGTTATCGACCCTCCAACATTCCTTCAACGTTTACGTGAGACTATGAGCAATATCTCGCCAACCCCAGCATCTTCGCATAACCAGCCAAGCTATTTTGTACATCCTGCGCTTGAGACATCTTCGCACGTATTCGTGCGCAACGATGCAATTAAGCCAACTTTAACACCTTCATATGATGGTCCATTCAAAGTTGTCAAACAAACACCGAAACATTTCACCATCATCTGCAATGGCAAACAATCAGTGATTGGAATCGATCGTCTCAAACCAGCATTTCTAATGCAAGATCCAACAACTTCCTCATCAACATCACTCCCGGAAGAAAGCTTACATCCCGTTAAAGAGCAACCTAAAACTACCAGATCTGGAAGAAAAGTTAAATTTAACCCAAAGTACTTATAACGTACCGATGGTACTTGGGGGGGGGTACTGTGGCGTTCCGACAGATACTTCAACTTCTATTCATGAGATGGCGCGACGTGTAAAATCCAGTTCTTAATCGGAGCAGCAAAGCGACATCTTTACTCACTCAGACTTCTCGTCACACAACGGTACGCGAAGGTAGCATGAACTGTGTTCCGAGCTCTGTGTTGATCTCTGCAATGTAATTTAAATTGTAATTTAGTACTTAATATATTCTTTTGTTATAGGAGATTGTCTACTCTTATTTTCCTTAATTATATCATGCATTAAGCACACACGACCACCAAACATAGCACAACTAATGGACATTGCGCTAACGCCTAACTCCTTAGCAAGCTCTCGAGTGGTTGCATACTAATCTTCTTTTACTAGTTCTCGCAGACGACCCTCATCAGCATTAGTAGGCCGGCCAGAGCTTCTTGAATATCATAGTCTTTGTTTTTGAACTTTCGGTACCAAACTTTCACAGTGTTGCATGATACAATATTAGTATCTGAAGCTGTACACATCATTTGGTGGCAGTTTGTAGTTGACTTTTTGCAACAAAAGTTGAAGTAAATGATGGTTCATATCTGGTAGCTTGATAGTTCCATTTCAGACACCTTGCATTTTTATTGATAACTATATGTTTCTACAAATTTCATAACACAGTGATCTAAAGCAAGTCTCTTTCTTTCAAATGTCAAAAATCTTTTGACAAAATATGATTAAACACGCCAACGGGAATTGTTTGCGTAGACGATGGCGGGGAACTTTCGTTAAAACCCTATATTTTGTTAGCTGCCTTGTCAACAGAAAGTAAAGAACTGTGTTGAATATTTAATTTCAATGAGGGTGCCATTTTCACAAATTATTAAAAATATGGAGTAATAGTTTGTTGAATTAGAAATTGTTAACTATAAAATACCTAGCCGAAAATAGCTTTATGCTTAAGGTAAGCATAAGTTTTATTTCATTTATTGTTTTACCATAGACTGCACTTACAGATTTGCTGATGTTATACTTTCTTTTCGAAATCAGTCACCGTACGATATTAATAGCCACCTCTATCTGAAAAGATTTTACAGTTATCAAAATTCATTAATAGCACTTACTGTTTGTGATTTCCTCTTTATGGTTGCGAAGTAAAGTGCATCATATTTCGTAGTCTCACAAATACTGCATTGTATTTAAAACTTACTAAACGCCATTTCTGGGTATACATGTAATTTTTCTTTTGCTACATAAACATTAGACATTTTTTTATTGAAGGATCCCTTCATTTATATTTGTATAACTTATGCAGCGAAATTTGATTCCAGCTCAAACTGCTTTATAACATAAGAGCATAATGACAGTAATTCATTTTTTTTATGTGCGCTGAAAGCAATTAATATGTGAACAAGTAATGCAACAGCACTTTGCTCTTAAAATACGGATAGATACGGATATCCGTAAAGAATGCGGATATCCTTAAAGGGTATGTGGATTTACGCTAGAAAACGGTTTTTATACAATAAGCTTTTTTTATTATTTAAAATGGATTTATAAGGTAGTTTCTCCTTCCTTCCAGCATGCCTTCGCAGTGTAACGGTCGCATACTCGGCACATATTTGAGAACTCCAGGCTCGAGTCCCGGCGAGGGGATTGCTCCTTTTTCATGTCTCCTGCTTCAAAATAACCTACTGACTCTGTGGAGTAATAGATTAAATAATTCTATTTACAGAATTCATCTACAATTTTATATCACGAATAATAAAATCGTGAGGTGCCGATGATAAATTACTCTGGTCATTGAAATTAAAGATTAATGACAGAAATAAAACGTAACTGATACTTAATGAATAATTATTAATAAAAATTTGTACAGAAGTATTAGTTAACATAAACTGCAATGTTTAGCAGTTCATTATTCGCGAGGTATTGAAATTTGAACCAAATTTATGCGAATTGGAAATTGATGGAAAAATTAAGTCACCTTTTGTAGAAATAATTTTCTTTAATATGGTGTGTGGTCATCTCGGATAGATATACATACCTCACATCTTGATTACATAGACTTTACCAAAGTGTTGATCAAGTCCTGTAGAATTGCACGCCACTCTTCTAAAAGACGCACTTTCAGCTCCTGGAGGGTGCGGGGAGGAATTTGACGTACTGAAATTCGGCTTTCTGGAGGAATTCTAAGCATGCTTCGGGTTCAAGTCCAGTGAGTAAGGTGGCCAATGCATTCGAATGATATCTTCTGTTTGCTAGTATTCTGACACCACATATGCTTGACGAGGCCGAGCGTTGTCATCCATTAGTAAAAACATTGGGCTAACAGCACCCCTAAACAGTCTAACTTAGAATTCCAATACCTGCGCAACATATCTCCGAACGTTTAGATGTTTACACTACGTATAGTACTATAAACTGCGTAGTTTAAATAAATTTATTAGAATGTTTCTTATATTGCATTTATTTGTATGAATCATGTTGTAAATAATAGCATTAAAATTTTCTTTTGGGAGGAAATGTGTATTTTCTTTTCTTTTTCTTTCTTTCTTTTTTTTCCTTTCTTTCTTTCTTTCTTTCTTTTTTTTTTTTTAAGGGAAACTATTTAGTTTATATTTAAAGTCAATTGGTGGTTAACCTAACTCTTCAATAAATCCTCGTCATTTGCACGTTGGCTCAGCAAATATTCATATGGCTGGGCGTTGACAAGTTCTTGGAAATTAAATAAACAGGGGTTGTCGACTAAGAAAGATATTTTAAAAGAATTTGAGTGTGGTAACTTCATTTTAAAAGATTTTTGGAAATCAATATTCGAGTTAGCAATCGACCTTCAGCCCAAATTTTCTCCCAGAAGTTATGTTCTGTTTTACTTCCTTGGCTATTTTTACGTTCCCATGGGATCTTGACTGCTTGCGTTGTAGTCTAGCCAATAATTCCCTATCAGTCATTTCCCAAGTCACTGGTAACCAGCTCTGCGACGGAGAAGTTTTCGAAAATATTTTATTCTTTTTTCCATTTCAAGTCAGCTCTTGTTTACGCACTTGTCCATTGCACAATATTTCTATTTTATTGTATTCTCGCTAGAGAATGGTAGGAAAATATTCTTCCTTCTTTATTTTCGCTAAATTCTGAAAATTTATGTTTCGTATCTAACATTAATATACCGAGTTTTGAAAAAGGTGACTACATACTTTATTTCTTTAAATATAGATTCTGCACCTGTACTTCCGATTATGTAAGTTTTTCAAAATAAACGAGAAAATCATATGAAAAAAGTTTTAACCACCAAAACCAAGTTTAAGGATATTATGTTTTTTCTAACTACAGAATTTAACTTACACCTTCACTTACTTTCTGTAGTTTCCATAGACGAAAAAAAAAAATTAGTGAAATTTCACTCTGTTTTCAAATACAAAAAACTCAATGTATTAATTTTGAAGAGGTATTGATATTTTCATAGAATAATAATGATAACTGATAATAATCTTTTTGATAATTGATATTTTCATAGAACTAGATATGAAGTTAACGGTTACTTTTTTCCAAAATCGAAACCATTAATTACCGGAACGAGTAGTTTATTCCTAAATCGAAGCTAAAAGTATCCAGTTTTGCTGGAAGATCTGAAAAAGGTGAGTCCAATAATTACTTTTTTGTGTCTCTATAAATTTTGTGTATAGAGGTATGGATTTTTTCTCTTTTTAACTCATTAAAGTATCATGTACATTTTAAAATCAGGCCAAAAACTTAATTCTAGTCTTGGCATAAAAGTTGCAGGAAGGCTGTTCAGTCATAGGTTCCTCTTCTTCAGGAGCAAAAGTTTTGGTATTTGTACCAGCGTTTTGTAGCATTGGGAGTGTTTCCTTTTCACTTAAAATATTACTAACTACAAAATTATAATTACAACTGCAGTTTTCTCAATATGGACTCACTGATTGCCACAACGACCAACTTTGAAGTTTTTCTTTAAATACCGAGTGAAAAATATTCAAACTTGTTTATTAATTTATTTGAATATAACAAAGTGCACGAGGGATATTTGCTTAATTATGGATGCGTACATTGATTTTTTAAGTTTATTTCCGTTGATTTTCTAAGAAAAACTAACTCGTATTTCCGTTACGCATAGGATAAATAACGAAAGACTGCTCCTTCATCGGTATTCGAAACTAATTCCAACTGTCTAGGCCAGTGGTCGGCAAAGTGCGGCTCCAGAGCCGCATGTGGCTCTTTGGCTCCTTAAGTGCGGCTCTGGTACAAATATCCACGGAAGGCGCAATAATATTTTCATTTAAAAAACTTGGTAAGAAAAGAAATTACATCTTATTTTGATAAATTAAAATTCTTCTATAAATCGGGAACATGTATAATTTTTTGTTTGAGTAAAAAGATAGATAGGTAATTAAAATTTTATATTGTTGTAAAAATACGTAACGAACATCGAGTTTAATTTTATCAGTTTTCGTAAACGTAAACATAAACCATGTACAAGCTACCGGCATGCGCGTGCATGCTTTTTATAAAATAGTGAATGTACAAATTGGCATTACAGAGCAGCAGTTGCAGTGTGAACAGTTTTGTCTTATCTACCGTGTCTGCTGTTGTCCTGTCTTATTAAAAAGTTGTATTTTTTAATCTAGCTGCACACCTTACAGGTATTTTTATACGATTTTATTACACCTGCTATGTTTGTGGTTCCGGTACAAAATTTGTGGTCGATTTTTCGATAATTTCTATTTGTCCAAATGTTGGAAGTTTTCTTCCATTTTTGGTCATATTAAAAGTTTTGTTATTCTGATGATGGAAAAAATTATTTTTTTCTTTTTAGTGCAGTTACATATATTAATAAAGTTGTATTTTTTAAAAAGATTTTTTTAAAAATTTTTATTTTCATCAATTTAATAATGATAATAATTTTGTACTGCTGGCTTTAGAAAAAAATGTATTTGGAATATTTTTATAGGCACTCCAATTAACATGGCTACCCCCCCCCAAAAAAAAAAAAAAAAAAAAAAAAAAAAAAAAAAAAAAAACCCGGAAGATTAAAACCGCGAATTTAAAGTTGAGTGGACCGAGAATTTTGCGTTTATTCAAAACTTGAATGGTCTTCTGACATGTCTTATTTGTAAGCAGAAATTCGCGCATAACAAGAAGTCAAATTTAGAGAGACACTTTACAAGAAAGCACGCGTTATTTAGCACGAAATATCCTACTGCTGAGCATATTTCACAAGTGCACATCAGCGTAGCCACTGAGGGAGGGGTTTCGAAAATGGACCAATGAGCTGCTATTGCTCTTGTGACGATAAATCTTCGTGCATGTGAGAATATGTTGTGTACGTTTTAATTTGCATTTGTTTCGCAGTTATATGTCGTAATAGTAGAAATCTTGTGGTGCTTTCGTTTTCTGAGTTTAATTAACCGCTGACATTTCACTTTCGCGATTTTTATCACGCATTAATATTTGGATTGATGCTCACTGCATATTATGTGGATTAAGAGAATTCAAGTATATATTTTTTAATATACATTTGAATTCTCTTAATGAGCTGAGAATATACACTTGAATTCTCTTAAGAGCTGAGAATGACTGAAAGGGTTACAATGAATCTAGTGTTTACTTATTTCAGTGCTTGCATTCTTTTGATTTTCAAAGTGTAAGATTCAGAATACATATGATCTGATTATATCCATTGCTAACATTAAAAATTATATGTAAATAAATTGAATATATTCGTTGTGAATAAGATAAATTCACTCTGTTTGATGAGTATTTCTTGTGTAGACAGTGCATTTAAGAGTGAACAGTTATTAAATGTGAAATTTAACACACTAAATACATACGAATGCAAATTAGTAAAGTTTACTTTGAATAAAATTCTGCATTGGTTATTATTATAGAACATCTTTTTCATGTAGACTGCAATAGAAAGTGCTGACTTCTATTTGCATGTATAATGGTGTAAATATTTTTCTCATAAGCATAGGTTTATGTAAAGATTGCATTTGGGCTCAGGTCTCTATCTTATATTTCTTTCTTCATCTTATTTACCACTTATTAAGTAATATTTCACATCAAAATGTTTGAGAAGTATCCAACATGAGTTTGTATTTATTTCAACCAGGTAGTGAAATCTTCATAATTGCTTATATTTGATCTAACTTCGCAATGAAAAGTTTCAGAAGCAATCGACAATGCTTTAATTATTTTGTACAGAAAATTGCGTAGCAGAATATTTTCAACCATCTTGCTTAAATCTTAAAGCACGCGAAAGGTCATGTGACATGATAGAAATATTACTGAATGCTCATTGGTCCATCGTAGAAGCCACTCCTTCGGTGGCTACACAGATGTGCACTTGTGAAATATGCTACCGGTGATGCAAGGAAGAAAGCAGTTAAGGAACTTCAGAAGAGTCAAGAGTCGTCAACTTCTGTATTTAATAACTGGATGCAATCTTCCAGTAATATTAATATAGCAAGTTTTGTTTGTAGCCAAGAGACTGCTAATAGAGGAAAACCGTACACAGACGGCGAATACATAAAAAATTGTTTTATAAATGCATCCGAAGAGCTATTTCGGGATTTTAAGAACAAAGCAGATATTCTGAAAAGAATTAAAGAGTTACCATTGTCTGCCCAAACCATTAACGATAGAACAATTGTTAGCCCAGCGATAGAACCCAGCGTATCGAAGATCTGAAATTGGTTTCGGCTTTATCAATAGCAGTTGACGAGTCTTGTGACATAAATGATACAGCGCAAATTTCTGTAAGATTTATGTCTCATTCAGGCCCTAAAGAAGAACTTTTAGGATTATTGCCACTCAAAGGTCAGACGCATGGAGAAGATATCGCCAATGCTGTAATTGAGTATATGGATAAACATCATATTCCCCTCGATAAAATTGTGTCGATTTCAACAGATGAGGCCAAAAGTATGACCGGCGTAAGAAAAGGGGCTGTAGCTATTTTGAAAGAAAAAATTAATCACGAGATACTTGTTTACCATTGTATCATTCACCAAGAAGCGCTTTGTACGCAAACATTTCCGGAAGAAATTTGTAAAGTTATGGAATTGGTTTTTACCATTATCAACTCTATTTTAGCTAAACGCCAATTCAAAAATTTTTTTATTTGAAATGGAGAGTGAGTATGCTGATCCTCTGCTTCATAACAAGGTATGT
This sequence comes from Stegodyphus dumicola, assembly GCF_044657685.1. Lineage (NCBI taxonomy): Eukaryota > Metazoa > Arthropoda > Arachnida > Araneae > Eresidae > Stegodyphus > Stegodyphus dumicola. Next base: position 78,402,723 of record NC_140768.1, on the reverse strand, counting down.
TCGTTATCAAGAGGGAACGTTTTAAAACGTTTTGCGTCCCTTTTTTCGGAAATTAAAGCATTTCTCCTTGAGAAGGGCGTTCACTATCCAGAACTAACAGACGATCAGTGGATCCCAAACTTTTATTTCATGGTAGACGTTTCGCAGTGGCGTAGCTAGGGTGGCGCAAAGGGGAACATCTGTCCCTGGGCGTAGCATCCAGGGGGCGCCAAATTGATGTTACAAAATTTTAGAATGAAATGTTTTCCATTCTTGTCACACACAAAGGGGCGCAAAATCTTCAGTTGTCCTCGGGCGCTGAAAACCCTAGCTACGCCTCTGACGTTACGTCTCATCTAAATCAACTTAATCGTAAACTACAAGGGGAAGGAAACTTAATTTTTTCGATGTTGGAAGAAGTAATAACATTCGAAATTATCCATTTTTGCACAGGATTTTGAAAGGGAAAAATTGTTTCACTTTCCGAGCCTGCTGAAGCATCGCCGAGAAAATAATTCCTGTATTGATAAACACCATTTTAAAACAATAATTTTAAATATGAAGGAAGCATTTCTCAGCAGGTTTCAGGAATTTAAAAACAGCAGAGCAACTTTAGCATTTGTAAAATCCTCTTAATGCTACGATAACCGAGTTGAAATTTTCTCTTTTTGAAATTGTCATTGGTAGCTTTGAATTACAATTGCTGGATTTAAAAAACAATGAGATATGGCGCTCTAAATTCGAACGTCCTTGTGTTGAATTGGAAATATTGGAGAAGAAAAAATGGGATCTTAGTTCACAACACAAGTGGTCTGCTTTGAATGACCTGAGGAAGAAAGACATGATCATTTTCAACGCTTGCAATGGTATTCCTGGCTCTTACGATCAGCTGAAAAAGCTCGCGTTTGCTGTTCTTTCCCTTTTCGGTTCTACATATATATGTGAACAATCTTTTTCAAGCATGAACATTATCAACAGTAAACTGAGAAGCCGTCTTATGGATGAGAACTTGGAATCATGCCTAAAATTAAAAACAACAACATACAAACCTGACTTACTCAAATTTTCCAAGGAGATGCTAGCACATTGTTCGCGTTAATAAATATTTATTAAGTACTAAATTTATTTTTATTTAGTGTAATAAAAGTTTACTAAACAAGCAGATTTGGCTCCCAATTTTTTTTGAATTGTTGTAATGTTTATATTTGGCTCTTTGGCTAATAAGTTTGCCGACCACTGGTCTAGGCACTGCGGTTTCATCCTCTCGGGCCAGTGATGGGCAATATCGTCGTCAGTTTTTTGCAGACTTCTTATAATCTTTGGGAAAAAAGTACGAAAAATTGAAGAACGTCTTAACGTCGCTTTACGACAAGCGAGGAGCCTCATCGTCACCCTCATGTGTATTGCTCGCTATTGAAAAAAACTGGTTCAACGAGATCTCTTATGCCAAACGGCTCTCTTGCAAGTTATGCAATATTATAAGTGTGCCTTGATAGCGATTAAATTTATATGTGAGGCTTATCCTCACACCTCTAAGCCATTTTTTATTGCTAAGCTTTCATATTTGCGCCACCCTATGATATTTAGTAGTGACTGATTTTTATCTCGATATCGAGAGCGTGAATTCGAACTCTTGTACATGTTTTGGTGGTTTGTGTTGTTTTCCTTGTTTGTTGCGAGTGCATTATAGATTTTATTTTCTGTGGTGCTATCTGCAACGTTCTTAGTGATGAGCAATGAAATGACATACTTCGGCATTCCTGGCTAATTGCATATCAACAATTGTCCAGCCAGGGGATTTTATTTTATTCGTGCTCTTTTTTTTTTTTTTTTTTTTTTTTTTTTTTTTAGCAGTCGATTTGCTGAGAGGACTTTAAGAATAATAATTCTCCGTCTGGATAGGAGTTCATTTTATTTAGGTCGTTGAAGTAGAGGGTTGAATGCCATGCCATTTATTTAGTGTATATTAACAAGACAAACAAACAAAACTGAAAGCAGATGAAGTATGGTTAGTTAAGTATAAAGCTTACCAGTCTTCAGCTAAGTAGTGTTCGTGTCTTTTTAAAATTCATTCACAGCATTCTTTCAATGAGCACAGTCAGGCGAACAATAAGGAGGTTAATTTAGTCAGCTCATTATAATATGTTGATATTTTATATATTTGTAAAAGTTTAAACTTTCTTTAATGAGGATTTGTATGCAATTCTTTTAATTAATAGGAATTAATAGGAAGGGCTTATAAAAAGCCAAGGATTTAATAAAGGAGGTCGTCAGTCAAATTAGTCTGGGAATTCTTGATCTAGCGTTTTATTAAAAGTCTTATTCAGGTGTGTTATAATAATTCAGACCCGTTAAAAAAGAAGGCGAATTTTATTCTTCATATTTTAACAGAATGTTTATATTGTGAGCATTTTCATGTTAGTACATGTGTTTGTATGTGTGTGTGCGATGCAAAGCAAGCATTAAAGACATGTCCACAAGAAAATAATATACGCATCTTGGCCCGGCTCTGTCTTTGGACCTCTAACACCTTTTTTCTTATCTTTCTTGATGGAGTGTAGTGTATTGAGAATACGGCAAAGCACACTAGGGCTATCTGCCTAAGGGGATGGATGCCTTCGTGGAGGACTTTCTAAGGGAAACTGGCCCGTATACACGTTACACATGGGGAAAACCACGAAAACGCCCATGCAGCCAGCCCGTTTGCAGGATTCGAACCTCGGACCGAACTACCAGTGTTCAGCGATTTTACCGCTCGGCCGCTGGTGGGCCCTTTCTTGATGGAAGAGCGCAAATATAGCACTTTCCCCGTCTAGTTATAACATAATATGGGGACCACTAAAATGTGAAGTCGTCAATTGAGACATTAGGCCTCGCCGATGATCAGTCTCTTAAAAGACACTTTCTTGGCAGATGGTAGAATGGGATATTTCACTTAGCCGCCATCAGTCTGCGAAGAAAGATGAAATGAAGGAAAATAGACCAGCAATGTGAAAAAAAAGTTGGATCAGTAAGGTAGTAGGTACTTCCAATAATTAACAAAATGTTAGGTTAGAATATCCGAAGGATATTTGTGTTTTGCTTTAGGAAAAGGTGAGCATCGCAAAGAGCTGATGCATCTGTTTGGATGTAATAGTACAGAACTACTTGGCAACTGATTACAAAGTTTTGCGTAAGTGTAGGCTTTGATGCTGAAATCGTAAACACGAAGAAAGTGTTGTAAACAATTGCCAGTGCTCTAATTAAGAATCCCCGAATAATCTAACACGCCCGTAAACTCTTTAGACAAAAAGATTTGCATTAACATTTCATTTTCTACTTTATTGCAGTTGACTGTCTTTGTTTTGATATGAAGATTCTCATTAGATCTTGTACTGCACTGTGATGTTAGCAGTTAGAGGAACATTTAATTTACTTGTACCTGATTTACGCAAATAGTATTTCTAGTGATAGTTTTAGCACACTGAAATGATTGTGTGTTTACAGATCTCGCGCAAATCTTTTGTTAAGCTCTATTTTGATTCGAGTCAGTGTTACCATTTAATTATCGTAGAGGAGGTTAAATGGGATACCTTCGAAAGGGAAAGAATAGAATAGATTTAATTGAATAGTATAGTTTACTAAGCAGTTAACACGATAAGGATACATGAAATGGCGCGAAGAATTTAACTGAATTTTAACCTTTGAAGTAACAAGTTTTTTAAAATTAATCAAGGAACTAATTCAGATATGGAGAATATACTTATTGCTAATATGTAACATTTAAAACTGAAGCAGAATATTTTAAATAAATTTCATAAAGCAAAGTAGATCAACTTACTTGGCAAAATACAGAGGTAATGTTTGTTTTTTGGTGTATTAACATATTTCTTAGAGCACAATGTAATGTAGCAAAGTAGCTGTCACTTATTTAATGCCAAAGTTTCCTTCTGCACATTATATATTTATATTCTATAACCCTCTCGTAGATAAAATGTTTTAAAAATATTTGTACTTACTGCATTTAAGCAGATTTTGCATAATTTAAAAAAAAAAAAAAGTTAGTTTTAATTTTGCCCATTATAGACTTACTACACCATGTATTTAAGAGTTAAATTTCGAAATCAAAACTTAAAAAAATGCAGGATACAAAATTTAAAGATCAGTCCTCTATAATATTGGTAAGATTAGCATTATTTAAAAAATTCTGGTAGTATTGATAAGAAAATTTATAATTTTATGGCGTTATATATGTACAACTGGTGTGTTCAACAACTTTTTACATGTGCAACTGGTGTGTTCCATTTAGATCGGGTGTATTCAGTTTGCTGTTGTCAGACTTCTTCGCCTGGATGCTACCCGAGCCATAACAAAAAATAAACGGAAAACCAGCTTATGCAATGTCTCTTTATATATCCGAACATGTTCCGAATATTAAGATATATATATATATATATATATATATATATATATATATAATGTAAAAACGCTTTAATCGTATTTCTAACTTTAGTTTTCATAAATATTGAACATAGATCATCAGTATTTCAAATAAATTAATATTATTTTACAAAAAAAGGGAATTAAGGATGTAGGGTTTGCTTTATTTTTATGATAGTTTTTTTTATTTTGGAACAAGCCTTTCCTTTGCCTTCTCGTTTCCCAACTACGTTTATCTGCCAGAATGAGGATTTCGATTTATGTAAATGAGTTAGAAACGAATATTTAAGCTGAAGTCTGGGCTATTTCAGAAAAAGAGCGTAGGAGAGCGTGTTCTTCCTTTCGGCCACGTTGTTGTTGCTAGTCTAAGCCAGGGGCGTAGCTAGAGGGGGGCAAGGCGGGCATCTGTCCCCGGGCGCAGAATCCAAGGGGCGCCAAACTGATGTTTCGACATTTTAGAATTAAATGTTTTCCATCCTTGGCAAGCAGTAGGGGGCGTGAGATCCTCAGTTGTCCCTGGGTGCTGAAAACCCTAGCTACGACTCTGGTCTAAGCCTGGTATTATTCGGCTGTATTGTTATGTGCCTGCTTGTTTACGCTGGTGATCTTAAATAAGAGACAGTTCTGTTAGTTAATTCTATGCAGCTTCGGCTGGTTTATTCCAGTTATACTTAGATTAGTTTTATATTTTCTAGCTTGAGTAAAAACCCAAGTGGATACACCATTTATGTTATGCCCCTCCCCAAAAAGAAAAGGATGGGAATGAAATTCGTCCATGAAAAGATGCCAGATTGGAAACCCCATGGATGTATTCAGAAAAATTTAACGTAATGTAAAAGAGAAACTATGCTCTTTTGTTATATTGTTTTTCTTTTATATTAGATGAAATTTTTGAGACGAAATTTGTTATGTTCCCTGCCGTGCAGATTTTTAAAATGCCATTTAACAGCTACATTAATATTTTCCATAGGTAATTCAATATTTTTTGATTATAGGAAGAAAATTACTTTGTCTCTCTTTAAATTTTGTTTATACGTTGCTCTCTTTAAATTTTGTTTATACGTTGCTGTTGTTTGTGACTGAAAATCAATATGAGAACTTTTTAGAAAGTGATATTTAGATGGACTATTTATTTTTAAAAATGTTTTCTTTTTATTATTTTGTGAAGTTGATTGGACTCTAATAAGGTATCTAATTGCATCCTCAAGATTTCATGAAGCTGATTGGATACCAATAAGGTGTTAACTACATCTGGTGGTGGGCAGGTTTCAGAATAATTTTTTCCCGTTGCATCCATTTTAGGTAAACGGAGAATTCTTTGCTTCCGGAGTCTGAAATGCTAGTTAATAAGCAAATCAAAACAGTTCAAAGAGAGGAGGATACAGTTATAACAAGACTGATGGGACATTAACCACTTGACTTTCGCGAAGGAGTCCGAAAATTGTTGACTTTAAGGTTTCTTACCTTTCCCTTTAATTTTCCCTCCGAGTGTTGCTATGAAGCCCTCTTCCGCTTCTCACGAGGCCACGCTTTGTTAAATCCTCGCTAACGAGCCGGCATAACAAATGCCAATCTTGGCGCACTGGGAAGTTGACAAATGAACTTAACGGCGCTAAGCCCGTAATTAAGACCCGTAAATACAGTCTCTCGCAGTGAGCCATTCATATCTGCCCCATTCCCCGCCGACCTTGCCACGTGTCTCTCCCGTTCCGGTAGGTGGCGCACTACTCGCTTTGTTTGCGTCGATATTAAAAGGGGTCCTAATTGGCGGACATGGCATGGGAGGTGCCACCATGAGTGATTTCTTGGATTTTTACTTGGAATTATTGGCATAATATTTTTTTTAAGTTGCACTTCTCATGTCGTATTTTTAGCTCTTTTCCTTTCAATGGATGAACTGCTGTATATATCTCAGTAGTAAAGAGTGTTAATCTTTCACATAAAGAATTCTAGAATTAGGAGGTTTTCGGTATTTTTTTTCACCCATAATTATTCTTTTCTATATAATGCTGTTCTGTTCTGCTGAATCCTTCTTTTCCGAAAAGAAGAAGTCAGTTGGCTTAAGACCTAGGTATAACTGATTGAGAGAAAAGCGACTTAACGCAAAATACTTTAAAAACCAAAAATGGAAAGTATGTCACTAAGGTGCAGATAAAATATCCAGCAATAATTCACAAGTCTTATATTTTTTCCACTCATCAGTAATGGTACTAATCAGCATTTTTTCCTAAATGAGAAGTTTTAATATTTAATGATTAAAAGAACAAAATGAAAGTACGAGTAATTTAGCAGTTCTTCGCGAGGGAGAAAGACATTTAATCAATTAAACATCGCTTACAGATTTCGTTTGTAGTATAAGTTTTATTGAAAAAATCGTTTTATAGAGCTGTTTTATGAGACAAAACTACACACGAGTGTTGTTTAAGTAAGGTCCGTTTTGTAGTAAAATCTAAACAAGTAAAAAGCTCTCTCCTCCGCCCTCCCCCAAAAAACAAGACATTCTTTAATTTTTTGAATAAACATACAGAGCTCTATTTTTATACATAATTTCTTTGTCTATTATAACATTTAGTCATTATTTATTCAAAAAAAAATATATTTATTTATCTCGCAGAAAACTCTGAAAAATTTATTTATCTCGCAGAAATCTGCAACCTGTGATGGTTCACGGTCGTTTTCCTTTCGCTATGCGATTTGCAAATCTCATTCTTTCATGAGTGTCCAACTGCCCATTACTAGATCGTCAATGTTTTCTGATGGCCGATCAGAGTGCGATTCCCTAATGATGTTTTCTTGACCTTTCATGAAGAATCTTACCTATTTTCGCACTTTACTGTCATTCATTTAATTGTCACCGTACACCTCTTATACCTGTTGATAAAATCCATACTTTTCATACATTTTTATGTTACGAATAAGATGAATGATGAATTAGATGATTGTATTTCGAAATTGGCGGGATGCTTGATTTTCTTGAAATTTTTTGATCTCACGTTACGAAGAGTACAGACTGATGCGTGAATACAAGTGATATTGTATTTTATACTAGGAATACCAGGACTGAAATTTCAAATGGTAATGACAATCGGACGTTGTTTAAAACGTACCTACGAACGTTTTCGGCAGGTGGTAGGAGTATCAATTTGTTCTCTGAAATGGCTATCGAACTGGCTAATAATTTCTCACAACAGCTCGTCGAGCGCAATTGTTTAAGGAATTTTTGCATCTAGAAATTTTATTTAGTTAGATCCTGAGATCCATATTACCTTCTGATTGGTTGACCTACGTAAAGTACAGAACAGAACTTTTTTTACATCGTCAGGAAAATCCGGAAAATTATGTGCAATTTATTTGTAGCGTATCTAGGAACCTTTCATGAAGAATCTTACCTATTTTTGCGCTTTTTACATTTTCCTTTGTAGGTATGTTACCAGCATTATGAACACTGAAGAAGAACTAAGTATTGTTTGTCTTATAAAAAACCTGTCGTCTATTCTCTTATCAGTTATCTAAAAAATGAATACGGTTTCAGGTATAAAAACCTGCCCAAGCATGTATCTGGAATCGTATCATGTACGTATCTGCACTTGTCTGTATGCAAGCACGTATCTGTCAAATAAATAAGTGGTCCAAGTTGATCCATTTGTGCAACTCATTAATTATGCAGATTTTCTAACCACCTGCCGATGACGTCAGTACGATTTGTCTTGTAAATCTGTGTAGCAATACAACTCAATTCTCTGATCTGTTGCTGAAGCCGCGAATGCGATTTATCTGATAAAAACTAGTTTAGACGCAGCTCAGTTTAAGTCGTAGAGGCAGGTGGGCGGACTACTTAAAAGCAAACACAGGTGGGTTCTTTTAAAGTCGCCAGCTAGAGAGTAACATTTTGCCTGATGAGTCTGCTACAGTGCAGAATTCATGTCATTGTACTTTGTTTTCTTTTAGATGCCGAAGACGTGAGTCTGATTTATCATGAACTGACCAACCATATAATATTTTGATCAGGCCATAGGATTTGATGCTAATTTGTTTACTTTTCTTTTGTCTTTTGTGTGCTTACCCTTCAGAAATGTTAGTGCCTGAGCATAAAACAAATCGTTTTATAGTAGACGAAACTCAAGATATTCTTTTAATTTCGGGCGCCATATGAAAACTATGATCTTTGTGGAAAACAAATGAAGTACTAAAATTATGTATAGAATAAAGGCTGATGTGGGCATTTGCCATGTGTGGCAATAATTTCTCCTGGTCAACAAAAAGCTTATTTTATTAATCATTCACATATATATAAATAAGATAAAAATATGTAAACGATAAATTATAATTTAAATTAGTAATAGGACTTTCATGCTTACGCTTCTGTATTTTAAAAATAGGAATCACTTTTTGCACTGCGTCATTTCGAGACTAATCCATGTAATAAAGATTTCATCCTGAACACATTTTTTCATTTTCTAATTTCATTTTCATTTTCTAATTTATAATTCAGTATCCAGGTAACGTTGTATTTAGTACTCATGCGTGTGCGCATGAGTACTAAATACAACGTTACCTGGATACTGAATACGTAAATGCTAGCATACATTTGCGACATATTCATTCATAAGACCGGCCTAATTAAGCACATAAATACACGCGTAGATACATAAATACAAAAGTACCACTTAAATACATAATAAAAAGATTCCTAAATACATAAATACCTGAGAACTAAGTACGTGTGCATATTAATTATATCCGAAATTAAATACGACGTTACCTGAAAACTGAATACTTAGATATAAGCATACATTTGCGACATGTTCATTCATACAGACCGAAGTAATTTAACACATAGGTACACACATAATTACGTGATTGCCGCGTAATTACATAATATATGAATGCCTAAATAAATAAACACCTGGGGACTAATTACGTGTGCATATGAGTACTATATACAACGTTACCTGGATACTGAATGTATAAATATTATTAACATACTTTTTCGACATGTTCATACAGCAACCCGACCTAATTAGACGAATATGTACACACATAGATACATACATACGCAAATGCCACTTATACATAATAAGTAAATGCCTAAATACATAAGTACCCGAGAACTTAATAGGCGTGCACATGAGTACTAAATGCAACGTGACCTGGATACTGAATACATAAATGTTAGCATACTTTTGCAACATGTTCATTCATACAGACCGACCTAATTAAGCACATAAATACATAAATAAAGACATAATAAATAAATACATAAAAACCTGAGAACTAGTTATGTTCGGCAAATTTACATTTCTATCGTCTATTATTTGAAAAACTATTTTTGCTCAATTTAAACCTTGACTGATTATTTCAAATTTCTGCTGTATCATAATTACCATCAAATACAAGATTCAAAGTATAGCACCGATAAAATCGATATAAAAATTAGAGTAGTTTCTGTTGCTTACTTGGGTATGTACGTTAGCATACATTTTAGCTTAATCTTTCATCAGTGTTGAAGCAGTTTTGACTTAGAGTACGAGATATATACGCTTGCTTTCATTTTCTAATTTAAGCGGTAAATATTTAGCCATAATATTTAACAGGGCTGCATATTGATTCAAAGGATCATGAGATATTGTTTGAATTGGCAATAGCTCTCTCCATCAGACTAGGGTCCCTCATCGCCCTGTAAATAGCTTGTTAAGTTGATTTAAGCTATTGCAATGTGAAATGCTTGTAATGTTTGCAGTCTAAGGGGGACCAACTTAAATGTAGGTGGTAATGGAATTTATGCCCTAGTTGAATCCTTTCGTCTAAGTATATGCAGTGTCCATCTAAGGTTCTATTTTTTCATAGGCATTCGGTAGTTGACTCGTGCTTGTTTCCTACTTTTCCACGCTTTTCCATTTCGGAGATGTTAGTTAAGATGTGCATATCTTCCACCATAGACAATTTCATCTGACGTAATATCTCGACAACCCCTTTCTCAGTTTCCTTATCTCACTCTCCGCCGCACTTCGGTTATCCCGGCAGGAGCGTCAGGGATTGGAAAGGGGGATGAGAATCCGCGCAATCTATCCGGCAAGACCGGCATACCCTTTAAATGGGTATATATACATGTCGCCGTAACGAAATTACTCTCCTCATACATCCGGCCGGGCTGCCCATTGATCCAGAGAAACGTTCCGTTGCCATTCCGGAGGAAGGAAAAGAAAGGGCAAAAAAAGGTGGAAATTAGACTTCTTTTTTACTCGTCATGCATTTAATCCCGTTGGCAGAGGATAATGAATGAGGGAGCAGCGTTAAAATACGCTATTCTTCTCCCCGCAGTTATGTGACCTCTGTGAAAATCGAGCAACCCGCTAAATTTCCTCATTCAATCCATGCTTATTCAATTAAATCCGCTTGTTTTGAAGTTCAAATTCGTCTATTTACATTATTCCCAATTTCGTTTGCATAAGGAAGCTTCGCGAGTAGACTCAGCTGCGTCTTCCTTCGAATGGCGACCACCTCAACCTAGTTTAATAGCCGCAATATTTTCCATTTTAGTTCAACTGTTGTCACAGCTTATATTTGCCTTTTCTTCCTTCGCAACTTTTTAGATAATTAGTGTGTATGTGGCAACAGCTTCAAACTTCTGGTTGGGGGTCCGCTTATTTATCTTATTAACTTTTATTGCCTCCTTCTCTTTAATTTCTGGAATAAATTTTTTTATATTTTTAGAAAGAAAGAGGGACGATAAAGTTTTGTATCCGACTGTTATGTTTGTACAGAGGAGAGTCGAGAAATTTTTCAGAATTCTTATTCGAATAATGCTTAATAATAAGAAAAGAATTCGTCTTTTGTGCATTGCATTTTGAGATTATGCGATGAAGACATATAAAAGGTTGCTAAAACGCAGTAAGTGCAGTGTAAAATAAAAACGAAATTTAGGAGAAATATATTACCTTATTGATGAGAAAAGAAGTTTTTCTTTTATTTTTTTTAAGATTAAAATTTGATAAATATTTTTAGGATTGCTTAAAATCCTGTTTAATTGTCTATTCAGAATTGCATAAAGCGTTGAAATATTAATTATTACACGAATAATTTTGTATTTAGATTTCTATGGCTTCCATTTTATTTTCTGTCGACTTTAGACTTTTGCTAAAGATTTTAGAAGACATTCATGTATTATATAATATTTAAGTATATTTGTAGAAATTGCTTGAAAAGTGTATAAAATGCAACTGTAGTATTTATGTAAATAAAACGTTAAGATTGTGATATTCAAAGTTTATAATGTGTATCAATTCCCTTTAATTAAGTTTAGAAAAAGTATATGCTTTCTTAGTCAAGTATTTTTTTAGTTTATAGTCATTGCATTTGATTTTGAAGTCTAAAAATTTTCAACTTTTAATTTTCAAGAATATGTAGTAGCAGTTATTACGTGCGGTCATTATTCCCCATTGGAAGAACTGTTGTCCCTAATTTAAAACGCCACGTGTAAATCAGCGGAAAAATTCTGATCCTGAAACTCCAAGATGGTCAGTAGAGAGTATTCTAAATTTACAATTGCATCTTTCAATAATCTCGAGACTTATAATGGATGCAGTTTCTGAATCAAGTTAAACAAGCAATCTTTAGATTCTAAAAGCGAGTGAAAAATACAATGCATTTGTTTCACTTTATTTTACCTAGTATCCTTATCTGTCTGTAGATCTGCCAGCCTTGAACTTTAGATTAGCTTAAAACAAAATATAGCTGACTCTATTTGTTGAATAAGAGTAATATCACATAAAATTAAATGCTAAATTTATCTATAAATAATCCAAAATTTTTTTTAAGTTTCCGATCGCCAAAAAGGAATTTTCTGATAAAATTTGGCAAAATTTTGAAACTTCAGAAAGTCTCTGACAGCGTTACGTCGCTAAATATCGCTAAATATATATGTTTCTGACCATCAATTTCCATAGATTTTGTAGCTAATTTTTTTAACTTTGTATATTTATAAGTGACCAGAATCGTTCCCTTTTTTTATGTATTGCTTACGTATTGATTGAGTTAACAGTGCTCTAACTGATACTCCAAATTTAGAGTTTACACTTTTAATTAAAGCGATCAGATTATTCAACTTAGATTTGTGATTGTTTATTAGTTATCTATAAGTGTTCGCATGAAAGCAAATTGTTCTTGCAAATTATTTTTGTTTGATATGCAAACTGCAAATTTCTATACTTCAATTCAACTCGGTTTATGCAGCATATTGTTTTGATAATTTCTTCAGTATATCTCACCTATATTATGCATTTAATCCATAATCAATGTATTGATTACAAATGAAACGGAAGTTCCACCAGTGGCCGAGCGTGCACAGTGTGAGTTCCGAGTGGTCGAGTGGATAAGACCGTTGAATCGTGGTAGTCCAGCCTAGGCTCGAACAATGACAAACGGGCTTACTGGTTTTCGTAGTTTTAACTTTGTATATCATGAACACCAAACAATTTCCCTTAGGTAAGTTCTCCGTGAAGGCATCCCTCCCTTTTAGGCAGGTCGCCCTCGTGTGCTTTGCAATATTCAAGCAAAATAGCCTGCACAATGCAAACTTTCAATTTTATAAGGTCTTCTTGTAGAGACATTAGTTATTTTGGAAGCAGGAGTTATGAAAAATGAGCAACGCCTTCTCCGAGAATCGAACCACGGTCCTCTGGAATACGCGCCCAGCGTGCAGACCACTACACAACGAACGCACGCCAAAAAGGAGGGAGAAATACCTTATATACTCCCCCTTTTAAATGGCGACTGGGAACAGGGGACCCAATCGCCAAATCCTGGTGGCGGAAAGTCGTCATCCCCCCTTTTTTAGTTCGGGCGACACTGTAGAGCTATTAGGTTATTTGGAAGCAAGAGACTTGAAAAATGAGCAGCGCCGGGAATCGAACCACGGAGTACGCGCCCAGCGTGCAGCTAAGAAGGCGGCAGAAATACCTTATATACTCCCTCTTTTTTAAAGGACGACTGGGGTTTAGGGGTCGCAATCGCCAAATCCTGGGTGTGGAGAATCATCTTCCACCACCCTTTTAGTTCGGACGCCATTGTAGAGTCATTACGTATTTCGAAGAAGGACAGATGAGCAGCGTCTTCGCCGGGAATCGAACGACGGAACTCCATTCTGCAGACCCCTACACGATGAAGGCACGCTAAGAAGTCGCGAGAAATACGTTATATTTTATGAAGGCATCTCAGGCGAATAGATATCTTAGGCAGATAGCCTTCGTGTGCTTTTGCCATATTCAAATAACTTAGCCTACACGTCAAAAACCTGCAATATAATTGATCATTTGGAGATAAGGAAAACATTTTGAAATTCAGGAAAATCGTGAAATAATTATGTATCACCTATTATATAAAAATTTGCATATTTTAATTTTTATTATCTATAACGTTTTAGCAGTTGATTTTTTATGATTATGTATTTTTAGATGCGCAGTCACATGTCTCTCCTCTCCTAAAAGAAAAGAAATATGGAGAGTTCACATTAGCAGATTTTTTTAGTCTTAGAACACCTCAGGAGTATAAAATGCCTGTCAGTCAGTGAAGTGAGTGCAAGCAGTGAACTATCTTTTTAACCGCTAACTGAGTCTCTTTACACTATAAAGCCGCCTAACTATAATTGTACAGTCTGATTACAGTTGCATTACCTTTCTGTTGCATACAAAGATACTTTAAAGTTTAAGTTATGTTTGAATACCGATGTCTACATTCAGAGTTTTCAGAGACTGCTAATGATGAATGCGTGTTAACATAACATATACTTCTTGTCTTCACTGCTCTTATAATATGCGATGCATTGTTATCCTGACAGTATTGTTCATTAAAAGAAATGCAAGGATGCGCAAAATTTAAACTGCAACGGAAAATTTAACCTCTGTCGGCTTTAATTTTGTTAAACAGTGTATTGGTGTATTGAGAATACGGCAAAGCACACTAGGGCTATCTGCCTAAGGAGAGGGATGCCTTCGTGGAGGACTTTCTAAGGGAAAATGGCTCGTATACACGTTACACATGGGGAAAACCACGAAAACGCCCATGCAGCCAGCCCGTTCGCGGGATTCGAACCTCGGACCGAACTACCAGTGTTCAGCGATTTTACCGCTCGGCCGCTGGTGGGCTTTGTTAAACAGAATATTAGCGTATTATAAGGGAGGCAGTAATTTCTGCTTGTCAGGAGTAAAATGCGTTCTGCCTAAGCGCAAGAACTGACGTGTCCGATATTGGCTAAGTGAAATAAGACCGTGGAATAGTGGTAATTTGTCTGGAAATTGGGTCCTGCCGAAAAGGCTGACTGCATTATATTTGTAGTTTTCTTACATGCGTACATCAATAAGCGAATATCACGCGGATCTAAGTCTCATCTCTGTTAAAGTAAATTTGTTTTGATCATAATCAATTAGCTCTGACAGTAAACTGCATATAATACAAGATCAAAGTAGTATTTGCCGCCGTAAGCCGAGATAAAAAAAAAAAAAATCATGCAGTAAATCTCGCTTAGATATGATATCCCTCTTAGATATGATATCCCGCTTAGATATGATATCCCGCTTAGATATGATATCCCGCTTAGATATGATATCCCGCTTAGATTTGTAATAATATAAAGTGTAAGCCTTGTTTAAAATTGATGATTCCCGACGAAAAATTGAAAAAATGGGGAAGAGACCAAGGGAAAAAAAAACTGAAGTTTTCATAAGTAATTTTTTTCCCTCATAGATAAGTTTCAACGAATATTGAGAGACACAGATTGCTTGGAATTTTATAAACGAAAGATATGAAAGTATATGTCTACAGATATAGTTGAAACTAATGTTTCTAAAGAAATCAGGAAAAACGTGCAAACTTAAATCACTGTTAGGCACTGAGCGGGTATTATGTAGTGTAATTCAAAGAAGGGGAAAACAGGGGAATACTCTCGTAGATTTATATTGGGATTCAAAGAATCAAATTGCTTTTCTGCTTCAAATCTTCTGTTTTAAAGTCTTCAATTTTCTGTTTTAATGTATTTTTTCCGAGGAGGGGTCTCTAAATTACTATTTTGCATACAATAATCCTAAAACATGAACGTTCTTTATTGTTCTTTGTTATAAACACAAACTAGTTCAAAATGGGAAAGTCTTAAAAAAAATCCATTACGCACATAAAGATCATAAAAACGAAAACGTTCGCAATCTTCCATTTCACATACATGCATTGTTATTCAAAAAATTGTTAATTACACTGCTTTCATTTATCTCGAAAAGTTACGCTTTCGTGTTTTCTTTCTGCATGGGAAAAAAAAAAAAAAAAAAAAAAAAAAACCTCCCGTATTATTCCTACTGTTTAGAAATATTCGCATTAAAAAATCACTAAATAAACAATACTTGACATTTGCATAAGAATCTCAGCTTAAGGAGTGATGACTAATGTCCTTTCGCTGTGTGTCCATTTCACTCAAGCTGAGAGGAGCCTCTCTTTTAATAGAGTCTTGTTTCCATAGAGGAGCCGAGGATCTGTTTCGGGATTCAGCGGAGGACGTAGCAACTTGTTGAAGATCTTAAAAATAAAGCCCATTGTACGTTGTGAGTGGAGGAAGAAAGCTTCTTAAAAGGCTTTGTTGCAGCGTAATCAATTCAGATGTAAATTAGCTTAATTAAAATGTGTCCCGAAAGTTTTCTGTCTTCTGCTTATCCTTCCTCGTACCAGAGCACTTTTTTTTTGTTGCCTCTGGAGGTTTGCTTGGGCAAACGTAAATAATTAACATTAATTTGGGGTACTTTAATTGAACTGATTAATTTTAGTCTTGTGCACTAGAGATTGAATGCCACCAAACTGTATGACAGTCGTGACGTCTGGGATGAAATCGTCACATTATTTTTGCATTTTTCATGTCAACCGCAGAACTCTTCTAGTACGTCACACTGAATACTTCTGAATCTGAATACGTTTAGACAGTTGTTTAAATAAATTTTATCATGCGGAATTGCTTCAGATTCGCGCTTTTATTAACGATTTTAAAAGAGATTCTTATGAAAAGTGGAATTATTACTGCAATTTTAAATGTGCTTATGTCTTAGTTGAGTGCATATCCAATCCTTGTAACTCTAAAGTCGTGGATGTGCATTTATAATCATTTCTTTTGAAATGCATAATTCTGTATAGCTTTTGGATATTTTCCTGTATTGCAGAAGAGAGAAATTCGATCCTTAGTTTTGTCCTCAGTTGACAAAAATCTCATTAGTTATTATTACTCACGAGGGGGTGCATCTAAGTTGCATTTTCGCCATTGCCGGTCATTTTTCAGTCAATACGTACCGATTTGAGCATGAGTGATGGTAGTATGACAATGTGCAAATTCATCTCAATTTTGGTCGAAAATTCTTTGAAAACTGGAGTATCTTCTACGACCAAGCTTGACAGAGAAATTTTAAATCGACATATTTTAAGTTACACTACTCAGCAAAGACTATTCACACATGTGTTAACCTTGCCTAAGGTTCTATTAAAGGCTTTCGCCGTAGAAGCAGTTTCTTCTCGCTATAGAGCAGCTAGTATCAGTAAGTAAAAGCCATAATTCGTTTTACCCTAGTGTCAAACCATGAAACTTAAAAACTGTGATTTGACTTTTATTGAAAACTATGATTTTGTAGATTCGTGGTGGTTTTTGCATAATGTCGTTAATTTTTAAAACTTAGTTTTAGGTGATTTGTAAGTTTCAGAATAAATTGAATATAAAACTTTCAGGACCTCCCCCCCCCCCCAAATGCTACCTTCGCTTTCATTTAATTTTTTTAAGAAAACTTGTTGTTATCAAATAAATTGGGCATTGGATAAAATCTAAAGAACAGATAAATTGTGTTTTACAATTAAGTTGATCAGTTTGTTGTTTCTTTTAGGTTCTACTGATTGAAAAAAAATGGTGAAGGTGTCTGGAGAATTCTTTCTGTTTTTTAGTTTGATAAAGTTAGCTAGAGAATCTCTTCACGTGGCAAATTCGATTTTCTTTGAAGTCTTCCAAGTTCATTCAAACTATTTTCGTTGTAACACAGATCGCTGATTTTTTAGTGCGCTATTCTTAGCCATTTTATAGTAATTTTATCTTGATGAAGCCGTGGTATAAAGTTCCAAATATCAATAGAGCTTAAAAATTATACCATTGTCCATTTGATGGAATTTATACCAGAAAGTCGTGTTCTTCTTTCCCTGCCACCCTATTGGAGCTTTTGATTGATGGATTTTAAGTGTCCTTGCTCCATCTAGGAAGATCACAAATGTCCTAATCTTATTTAGAATTCGAACCCACGCTGGTCAACATTTTAGCTGTCTTCTTTCATTATCATTAGTTGGGCCTTCTGCTTTCATTTTTTAGGAGAGAGAGGCTTTCTGGAGGGGGGAGAGAAGTTGTTGTCAACATATTCTGTCAAAGTTCTTTCATGTTTCATATGTGTTATGATTACGTTACTGGTAGGGAAAAAAGTCACTTTTAAGAAGAAAGGTGCTGCGAAAATCGGAGAAATTTGGCGCGCATTATTCATTCACAACAAATAATTAAGCAGTTATAAATAAGATAAATTACGAAAAAATTTCCAGCGGTTCCAAATAAATTACGCGTGCTGTGGAAAAGTCTGCGTCCTACCTTTAGCTATGAAAAAACATGTTATTACAGAAAAGGAAAAACTCTATTATGCTTATAACGTGGGCAAAGTGGTATATATTTTTAAGCATAATATTAATATAAGAGGAAGCGTTAATTATCTTATAAGGTATTTCTCCCGCCTTCCTAGCGTGCCTTCGTGGTGTAATGGTTCTACACGCTGGGCCGGTATTCCAGAGGTCCGTGGTTCAATTCTCGTCGAGGGCCTTTGCTAATTTTTTCATCTTGCCTGATTCCGAAGATCCTAATGTCTTTACAGTGGCGCTCGAACTAAAAGGGTGTTGGATGGTGATTCTCCTTACCCAGGATTTGGCAATTGGGTCCCCTAAAAACCCCAATCGCCCTTTAAAATGGGGAGTACATAAGGTATTTCTCCCGCCTTCCTAGCGTTCCTTCGTGGTTCTGCATGCACGCTGGGCCGGTATTCCAGAGGTCCGTGGTTCGATTCCCGGCGAAGGCGATTGCTCATTTTTCATCTCTGCGGCTTTTCCAATTAACCTAATGTCCCTACAATCTTAAAAGATAGATAAAAAAAAGACTACTGAGAGTGCAGTATGTTTTTGTTGTGGCTGCTACAGAGAACTCTGTATAGAAGCTGGTTTTTCATTCATTACCGTCTCCGGTCGATACAAAAGTATTGTTACGAAACGTCCAAGTGCGGTGAGATAGTTTCCCCGCAAAGCAGTTTTAGGGTTCCCATAAAATAACAAAGGAAGGCAGGGTTGCCATATTTGTTGATAAATCGCCCATTTAGCGACAAAATTGGCGATATGCTATGGACGGATGGAGAACCTTCTGGAACGATTTCTTACTGGTTTAGCCCATAATATTCTCGAACACAAGCCGAAAGCTATATAAACACTGCTGGTTCGCAGTAAGTTATTGAATGTCTCGCCTAGCGAGCTGATAGAAAGTGTGTTTCGTCAGAGTGCGAGTTAGTTAGTGTCGAGTTGGTGTCTCGTCTAGCGAGTCAATCTCTGCGGAGTCGATAGAGCTGACAGCCGGGCAGCGAGTGCCGAGTGGGTCGTCGAGTGCAGCGAAGAGTATCTTAGTGTATCGCGGTTAGTGCATCGTCGAGAGAGCGTGTTGAGCTCCGGGAACGATTGAACCGAATAGTCGGGAGCCGTGCTTTGCGTGCCGTCGAGTGCATCGCGAGTTGTAGCGTGAATAGTCTCGAGAGTACGTGGAGTTCCGAGAACGACCGAACAGAGTCGGGAGCTGTACTCTTGTGCTTACAGTGAAGCTCTCTCCACCGTGATAGCTTGATAACCTGTTTATAGTAGGTCTTCAACGACTGTAAAAAAAGTGACTTTGGAGCTGTCTTGATTAATATTGGCTAAATAAAGTGTGTTTGGATATTTCATCAAGTAGTGTCGTCTTTATTCACTCCAAATCCACACGAACCCCGTACGAACGTGAAGGAAGAAAATAACGTAACTACTGGTGTCAGAAGGGGGGGGGGGAACTACACAACAGGACAATATTTTGAATTTGTGAAACTGTTTATTAGGTAAGTTTAGAAATTCATAAAATTGTTTGTTTATTTTCTCGTATGACAAATAAGTAATAATTCATTGATAATTATGATTGGCACATATTTGTGATTAATTTGTATTCTAAGTAGTTGAATGTTAAGTTATTAATTATGTATTCCTGATAAAAGATAGACTTTTAAAAAACTTTTGATAATATTAATTTGTTAACGACGGCATGATAAATTGTAGCTTTTATCGATTTCTGTTTTTCAATAAATTCTTTGGGACTTAGCCTTTTCTATGTTGATACACACATTAACTTCTTTAGATAGTTCTTTCCCCGTATAAAATTTAATAGTAAAATAATTTTTGTATTATAATTTAATGTCTTAAATAGGAATATCATAGTTCAGTATATCCGAAGTTTATAATATTCCAGAATATTGCTTTTATTCTTTCATTATGATGAAGGATATACAACAGAACTCTTGTTATCCGAACTTCAAGCGCTAATTAACCGGATTTCAGATATCCGCAACACCTATAACCCGGACCGTTTTTCCTTGACCTGGTAAAAAGGAATTTATCACGAATTTATTTGTTTCGAATTATTTCTCTGTTAAGCGCATTTTTCTTTATATTAATTTAGATGAATGTGTATGAAATGTGGCTTTTTAAATGTGCAAGCAATAAATAGTAATAGGAAAATAGTTATATACCGTATGTAAGTTTACTGATTATTACTTACTTTTTGCTTCATTACTCATTTTTTTAAAAACTGAATTAACATACTGATCGTTAACATAAGTTCCGTTTCCATGCAACGGATTTTTATCTTACCGAAATAGATCGCACCTTTTATTTTGCTTGAATAAAAAAAAAACTAATTTCCTTTTTTAATCATGGTAGAGTAAAAATATAAGCAATGTTATACATTTGTTTTTAAGGTCTACGTAAATAAAAATTTCACTGAAATAAACTATGTTTCATTTCAGTGATTCAATTCCACAGAAATGGATTATATGCTTAAGTAATTAAAGAATTATTTGTTAAATTTTAATAATATTATTATTTTTTTTGGGGGGAATAAAATTTGTATTATCTCCGCTGAAATAAAATAAGATAAACTAAAAAATAAAATTCCCATGCTTCCATTACAGTAAGTAATGGACTGCAGCAGAAGACGAACACATTTATCCTGATTTCGTAATGTTAGTTTGAAACAAGTTTTCAGTTAATCCTGATATTTGCATTTCTTTTGCACAAATAGGTCTTGTAATTTTTCTGTCTGTTTCATATATTTAGTTGTATTCTCTGTCAAAAAATGTCGGAAAGTTTAAATAACAAGTCGAGTATTTTGAGTTTTTGAAACTGAAGTTAAGCCCTGTTTAACAGGATCCTTTTACAATATGATTCTATTGTAACATGGCTGGAGAACAGGGATAAACTTCGCATAATACTTTGTAACAAGTTTCTACTCTTAAGACGTTTAGAGGATTGCTGCAGTTCTGTAGAAAGAGCATGCGAGATAGATGTAGCTGGTTTTTATAAAATGATGCTAAAATTGAGAGTTCTGAAACTTCTAGTTTCGTTCTAAGCTTCTTAAAAAAAAAAAAAAAAAAAAAAAAAAAAAGCAGTAAATTTATTGCTTGTACAAAATAAAAAATAATTCACTGATGTGTACAGCACATACACAAAAGGAATAAAAAGTATACAAAATAAAACTTAAAAGCACACAAAATTTAAAATAAAAACTTGAAAGCATACTAAGAGAAATAAAACGCATCAAGATATATTGTAAACAGCCAGTTAAAATCAGAAGCAGTTCAAAATGCTCAAATAGTCCGTAAGTACTGAATCATCTGCGTAGCATGTCAGTGTCTTACGAAAATATTTCCCGCTAAAGACAGACAGTTTTCATTGCGTTTGGCATTTACATTTGCGGCGTCATATGCCTCAGAGTTAGAACTAGAAAGGCAACGTTTGCAGAAAGAAATGAGAAACTGAAAACTTAAGCGATGAAAATTTTATTTTTTAATTTTAATCCTTTTAATAAAACGATTCCAAAATTTAGAAATAGAATTTGTAGTCGTTGATTTTTTTGCAGGGGGTTGAAAAGGGTATTTTAAAAGTAAGTTCTGTACTGATATTCGATTCAAGTTATTTTGTTAACCAAATATCTTTTCTGCTTTTCCAATGTATAAATATTCGGCCTACTCTTTCCTGCCTTTTTTTTAACTAATATTATTTTTAGTGCCTTCTGAAAACTCTGCTAAAGAAGGATGTTCGATGTAGCTTTTCAATAATGTAAACTGTTTAAAAGGAAAATAGCTTGTTATGATAATTTAATTGCTCAGACCGCAGGTTTATTGATATATTATTAATTATAAACTGCTTTATGTTATTGTAAACTGCTTTGTGTAAACTATAACTATATCAACAATGTCCGCCCGAAAATTGTGATTTCAGAAACTGAAAGTTCAAATCTCTGTTTGCTATTAAACTTTCTACTCCCCCCCCCGATTTAAAATTTTTTTACTCACTGTTAAATTCACAAGCTGATGCGCATCCGATGAAAAGCAATTAAGAATTTTATTGGTGTGCTAATTTTTCACAAATTTTCGCTATCATTGTAAGCCAGTAATCGTCTTATCATTGTAAGCCAGTGATTTTCAAACTGTAGGTCACTAATAATGAGGGATCCTCGAATGATTTTTCAAACTAAAATTTTATTTCTTATTTACTTTTATTTGAACAGTTTCAATGTCAGGAAATTCGTGACGTCAAAACCTTGACTTCTTCAGAACAGGGGCTATTTATGCAGTTATAATGCGATGGTTCTTCAAGTAGAATAAATTTCTTGTCTTATGATTCCTCATTATATTTGCACAAAAGTCAGGAAAATATATATATATATATATATTGTTACGAATTTTGTGTGTATGTAAATAATTTTAGTGATAATGTTACCGGTGTAAGTTCATTGAGGTACATGTAGCGCCAAAATGGCAATAATTTTTGGCGACTAATTTTTGTCTCCAGATTTGGCGAGATATCGCCAAAAGTTGCCAAATTTAGCGATTATTTGATGGCATTTGGATCCGATCCATGTGTAACTGTAATTGGTCTGATCCCTATTTCTAACTGTGACTGTATTTAGCCCTATATATAATTGTAACTGTATATGCCTTCCAGCAATTTCGAGAAATGGAAGGTACTGGAAATATCAACGGACGAGGGACTGGAAAGAGCATCAGACCTCCATGCGAGCTTCCCTGTTTAGATTCGCTTTGCATTGCATTGTGTTTAATGGTCTTAGCAGTTTGAAGTGTTAACTGCTGGTTATGCTGTGTTCTACTGAGCAGAGCTGTACGAGTACTTTTGAGAAAAATTGCAGAACTGTCAAGTGTTTCTTATAGGAAAATAAATTTTATCAAGCTATCATCGGTTCCGTGTGTATTCAATCCGTTACGAACCTGTACCCACGTAACAATATATATCTTGGAATCATTCCAATTTCTGTGTTGACTATGGCTGGATTTTACAAATTGTAACAACTAGCAGTTCTCTGTTAGTTAAAACCTTAAAAATCATAAACTAAAGTTAAGACCTCTATCATCACATAGCATAATGGAAGTTTGAGAAGGGGGGGGAAGTGCCAGATGTTAAAATAAAAATTATATAAACGTTGAAGAGAAAATTAATATGAAAATTTTGATAAGGATAAATTTCTGTTCTATACTTATGCATACATAATAATAACGGTTTTGTAGTAGATGAAAATGATCTTAATATGCAGCAATCAGACCATTTGAGGGAACTTTCAATTAATATAAAACTGCAGTTTGGAGTTATGTAAACACTTTTCCTGTATCTCTATATTTGCGTTTTCCCCTCTTCTAGCCGTGGTTTCCTGCTAATTGAATTACATGCAGATACTTCCTCTCTCTTTTTTTGTATATATATATAACCTTATATTAGCGTGCCTTAAATAACTATTTTTTGAGCGTGGGAAATACGTAGAACATTTTCTCCTATTCTTCCTGCAAAGTATTTCTTTGAGAGAAGTTTCCTTTCATACTATCTGTTTTATTCTACTCCAAGTACCGTGACCATTTAGTTTTTTTTTTTCTTTTTTATATTTGGTGTCTCGCGCCCCCCGTATAATGGATAATTCCCTAGTCTTTTTACTTCTCGTGTTAGCATCGACCAGTATTGAGCTTTTTCACCCTTTTTTTCGCCTTCACACACTTGTTCTCCAGTAATCTTTTTGTATAAATCTGGATGAGGCTTCTAGTTCTAGTTAGATGAATAGTGTTCATTGATCATTAAGACTATCGTAGACACTTCAGTTTTGTCCTTTCTTTTATGAAGTGTGGACTGCATGTCTTTGAAGTTGCAGTTTTTTATGAGTTTGTTTGTTTATATTTATTTTTATTGATAGAAGGAAGTTTATTGTATTCATTTTTATTTGAGAAGGGAGTAATGGGACTTAACAGGGAAATGATGTTTTGCAGATTATTGTCTTTGAAACTTTGCTTCGAAAACACCACGCACATAAAGATGGAGCGATAGGATGCCAGAGAAATTCATTAACTTTTATTGCAGAACCGTTATTTGTCGGTTTCAGGCCCTCAGACAGCGGTTAAAACCCGGAAGATAATTGCTTTTAAACATTATTTTGATAATCGCATTGATTATCAGTTCTGCCGATGAAACTTCAGGAAGCAGCGATGTAATTTAATCACTTTTTAGTTTATTCCTTCCGAACTGCTATATTTAGACAGGAACAAATCGTGATTAAACAGGGTAATTAGCTCATACATTCTGGATTCTCTCCTTTATCATCGCTCGTTTCTGCACTGTGCAGCGAAGCAAGTAATATTTCCACGCTTTAAAGGAGTGATAAAAGTAAATTAATTGCTCTTTTGCTTTAAATTTACGCTATTTATTATATCCCTCCGAATTTGTAAGCAAGAACAAAGTATGCAAATGTGCGTACAAAGTATGCAAGTGTTTTATCATCTGTGTGCTTTAAACTTTCCTATGTTCACCCATATGTAGCCAAATTTATAATGTCAGCTATTTATGCGTATGCAACAAAACAGCGTGTAGCATCATTATAATCCTTTACAGTTTCCTATTAAATATACTTATCCCAGTGGTAGGACACAAAGACTAAAACATAAGTAAACGGATCAGCCGTCCGCCGTTGCTGCGTTATGTTAATTAGTGTAAACAACGTATTTAAAGGAAATTTATAACAATTCTGTACCAGAATAAAATTAACTATTCTGAATGGGTACATTTGTTGGAAAATAAATCGTAAAGTAGCGTTTTGCTTTAGGTGAGCTACGTAGAATAATGCCAGCTAAAGAAAATTGGTTCATGGTTAGAATATACGCATATTTTATGAATATTCGAATTGAAAATATGATGTGATTTATCATCGACATGCAACCATAAGCTTTTATGACATTTTTATATGGTCAGATAAAACTAGATGATTATATATATAGTACTTGAACGTTATAGACAGAATTAGTTAAAGCTACACATACAAGGATCCCTCTCGGATTCACAAATAAGATTTTGTCATGTAGAATATGCTTCTTAAAAGTTATTAGAACGGTTACTTTTTACATTTTAAAAAGTTATTTATGTAATCATTATGGCGTTAATTACTCGGATTTTGTTCTTTAAACGACTGAAATTGCTCGTTTACAAGTAGTAATTATGTTACCAGTTAAGGGTATATGAAAGGAATTAAAGCGTAATTAATTTTCTATTGATGAATTAATTGTAGTCTGCCTTTTTAAAAATTTTAATTAAGGGGATTAATATTTGTTTTGTGGGCTGAAATGGGACAATCACCTTTCAGATTTCTCAGTAGAATTTCTTTTAACGCATCATCTCGGACGCGAATACTCTGGTGTTTCCGTAAAAATGTAGAATATTTCGAATAAACTTTTAATGCGAATCTCTTTGTTCGCGGACAGATGCATTACGGTTGTGTCGTTTCTTAATCATCTGAAATACGTGTGTTTATTGGTAAGGCATTGAATTTTCGTGGAGTTTTTTTTTTTTTTTTTTTTTTGTGGGGGGGAGTAGTTTTCCAATGCATGGATGAAATTTTTCCCCCCATAATTAAGATCACATTTTTTATTTTCAGTATGTGCCTTAAAATAAGTCTTGCATTAAAACAATGCAATCAATATTATAGTTTTATTTAATCAATATTATAGTTTTATCACTGTACTTTGCGCTTATGTTTTAAAACTTAAAACCGATAATTATTGTAAGTTTCCAAGCAGAAGAGCTTCTTGGGTTATGTACGTTATTCTTAGATGATTTATCATTTTAATGTGAACTTGAAAAATATTCCAACATAGGACTGAATAATAAAAGAAAAAAAAAAAAGGTACACAGCATGTCGCCTTTGTTCCATTGTGATTGAACTGTTTCCCTCCCGTCGTTTGATCCCAAATGTGATCTGATCAGTCAATTACACAAGTATGATAATAGTTACTTATAAAGTTATGAGCATTCCCATTTTATGCTTTTGTCGAAATAATCTGCACACCCATACCATGCACCCTTGCGTCGTGATAGATACAGATCTATAAATTGTATATTGAAAATCGATTAATATTTGCTTAGTAATTTTTCAGTACCATGTTGCTAATTGAAAAACGTTGAAGGCGAGTGAGGGAAATAAAAAGATATTGAACTAAATAGATTTCGAGGAAAAAATGTTTTTAAATAGCTTCTTATAATTATAGAGAAGATCCTTTCAGCGAAGACGGGTCTCAGCTTGGACCGTGGGGAAAAGGGATTTTCCTTTCTCTTTTCACCTTTGTCTTGGCTTAAGCACTTGTCAACGGGGCTGATTTTTAGCGCTTGATGAATGATGTAAAGAGGTTTTTCATTGATGTTGTTAATTGCACTTACGCTGTTAGATGATAGATTGTTTTTTAATCGATTTGACGGACGGATAATACTTCGCAGAATGAGCGCATGCGTATTACGTTAATTTTTCGACCAACAGTTCCTTTGTTTTGTAATTTATATCAAGGGGAATAAAACTGTTTTCCGTCATTTTATTATCTCTGTTAAAGAACATGAGTGAAACCTTAAACCAGGAAGTTTTAAGCGAAAGAATGTTTTCATTCCTCCCCCAAACGTCCTTAATTATCACAATATAATTTATTTGTTCAGTTTTAATTGTATAGTTTCCAAAGGAAGTGACATTTTGCTGGCTTGCCAATATTTTTGATAAGAATTATTTATAAAAAAGTTGTTCAAATTATTTAATTTTCGAATTTTACATAATAAGTCTGTAGGGTTTATATTTATTTTAACTAACATTTATTTTAAGTTTAAACTATCTTTCCTGTCAAGCCTTACTTTCCCCTGGAACTGCCAATGCCAGAATATGTAAATTTTAGTAGAACGCGCAAGGATTCAAATTATCAGCGGAAGTAGTATGATTTAAATAGAAGGAAACAAGTTCGGTGTGTGATATTCTTACTGCACGAGCGCGGAGGTAGTTAGCGAGAATTGAAGAACCCCGCGTTTCGGCCTATGTGCTTGGCGGGAAGTAGTGTTAATCATTCCAGTGAGCTTCAAGTCTGCTGAATTAGCAGCGGTATTGTAAAACGCGGTGAGTTAGTTATTTTAGAGAGCCTCGTAGTTAGAATCTTGTCTTTAGTTTCTTTTCAGGTTATTATTTTTATTTGACTGCCGAGTTGGCACCGTCTGTAAGCGTCAAGAGCACGCAATTGTAATTTATTACGTTGAATAAAAAGGGACTTAAACCCTTTACAAGAGTTTAAGTCTGTAAAGGGTTTAAGTTATACTGTTTAACTGTGTGTTATACTGTTTTCACAGTCACCCCTTGGTTGCGTGCAAGTTGGAGGCGCGCAACGTTATAATTCTTTGAATGGAACTAATTTTTAAAGTAATTGTTTCAGATAAAAGTAATATATTTAAAGTAAATGGTTTCAGATAAAAATAATGTATTACTATAAATCTTGCTAATACATTTTAGAATATTTTTCATTTCGTCTAAATTTCTTTATACATAAACCATAGAAAATAATTAAATGAAAATTTCAGAATAATTGCTCGATAATAATTAATAACAATAGAGAGATGAATGAACAATAAAGTTTGATTCATTAGCCGTAGAAAGTGGCTGAACTGTAGATGCGAGTAATCTCGAATGGAAACTTGCCGAAAGGAGTGCTTAAATTTTTTTTTTTTTTTTTTTTTTTTTTTTTTTTTTTTACCGTCATAATAATTATATTTCCCATCGTCCCAACTTGGTAATAGTAAAATTGAAAACACAGTGCATCTAACTGTAATAGAGTTTGAGGAGTAATCAGTTAAGTTACTGGAATTTTTCATTTCACTCAGATCATGTCTAAGGTTTTGTAACTGTTGCCAGTCTACATATCATTACACCTTTGCTGACCTTCCATGTTTAAATATTATTTTTTGTAACAAAATAAATAATTTAAAAACCATCGTTTCTTCTAAATATTTGTATTTTGTAATAATGTTATTAATGTATAAAATATGTTCTTAACGTAATATATTATGTAACTACAAAAATATTCTTTAATTCTGCTGCCTGTGCACTATCATCTGCATTATATATAAAAACAAGTTATAGTAACTGAATATGGAAGCTTATAATGACCGAGTGGCTAAAGCTTCGAAGCAATGGTTTGCTGTGATCCATTCCTGCCGTTGATTCTCACATTTCCCCATCTCTTTTGATGTAAATAGAAACTGCTTTCCCATAGAAAGTCCTCCACGAAGGCGCCGCTCTCTTCTTTAGATGGTAAGTAGCCCAAGTGTACAGTAATGAAGTATTTACATTTATTGTACACCAGGACTACTTTTATAATAACTAAATAGCCTCTTTTACAACAACGAAATATTATATTGTAGCTCATGTAGGTTGTAATTGTCTTGTACAATTCTTTTCTTTTTTCAAGTATTAGCTTTTAGACTTAGATTATGGATCATCTCTTTAATTCCAAATATTTGTACACTGTCATTTTAATCATGAACTAGAACTTTCGCAGTAGTTAAGAGTGAACCACTTGTAGTTCGTTCTTAACTACTTGTAGCACTCTCTTAATTACTTGCTCTTAACTACTTGTTGTACTCACTTGTAGCGAGGTACGAACTATGTACCGTTGCCAAAAATAAGACCATAAGGAAAAATATTACTAAAAGAATGACGTTTTAATCAGAAGGGACAAGGTCATATGAAGTGTCATCCTCTCAACTACTGTTCAATGTTAATAGCTTTGAGAAGTAATGGGTCCTATCGAAATCCTTTAAGCTGTGAAGCTATCGAAATCCTTCAGCACTGAATATGTGAATAGGAAGAGAAGTTTTGGTTTCTATTTCGGCGAATTTCTAAGGTGTTTCTGCTTCTTTAAATCCAGCAGCTGATTTTTCCGTTGGAGTTCTTACTTTCTTAATTTCTTGTAACAGAAAACATTTACTGGAGGAAGTTCCTAATTTAGTTATCTTATAAAACCACTAGTTAGTTCCATAAATTTTTTCGGAGGTTTAGCGAGGATTTTCTTCCTCATCTGTGTTTTGTTTGCTGTTTGGATTTGTTTCATTTGTGAGTTCTTTTGTTTTCGAAGTCGTTCGTCTCTTATGTTGGAGTAGATGCTTTCTTTGTTGGTATAGCGAATGGATACGTTAGATTTTGGTATTTTTTCTTAATTTCTGTGCACCTAATAAAAATTGCTTACATGGCGCCGTGGCAAATTTAACGTATGAGCTTTTCGTCTTTAATTAGGTATATAACATTCAAGTGCTCTTTTCGTGCTTGGTGACTTTTAAACAATGCTAGGTAAGCTCAAATCTGTGGCATTTGAAACTTGAACATTTTCTCGTGTTAAGTATCGACCTTCAGATGCAAGATATTATTAAAACGAGTCATCGCTTTATCTTTAATAATTTTGTAGACGATAGCGAAAGTTTTTCAATGACATCATTTTTAATAATTTTGTAGACGATAGCGAAAGTTTTTCAATGACATCATTTTTAATTCTGGTGACTTGTTTCACCTTCATAACTGAAAAATTTCTGGCATTTACATCTTGTTTCATTTCTTTTTCAGGAAATCTTTTAGCATTTTCTTTTACTTGGCTTTTAAAATTCGTTCACTCTTCTGCCGGTATGTATGAAAGTTAATTCTAGTTTACTGTAAATACTCTGTGACTACTCTGGAGTCACTAGTAGTTTATCATTTGGGAGTGGGGAGAATAAAAAAGATTTTTTCCTATTGTTTTACATTTACCGGTGCCAAAATTTCGGTGTAATTATTTGTTGAGTTTTATCTAGTTTATTTCATCATTTGTAATTATGATAGGAGGAATGTTTGTGTGATTTTCTCATTTACGCTGGGAAGTGATAGTCTTTTTTTGTCGCAATTTTCGTCAATTTCATCACTTAGTAGAATTTCAAATCTGTCTGATAGCATAACTTCCATTGTTCAATCTAGGTAGCTGTTTTTGTGAGAGAGATCCGAGGCTGATTTTCCGCATTTTAGGGAAGAGATTTTCCCTATTCATGAAGGATACATCCTAATGTATGTCTTTCTTTTATGTTCATCAATTTCTTGTTGCGATTCAGCCCGGAGAACTGCAACGACTGTAGGTGCATCTGCTTCATTAATTTGGTTTATGAGAGCTTGAAGTTTATCAAATGATTCAACAAGAGTTCTCTTCATTTTTCCAGGGATGAACTTCTTTCCTGATCATCTTTTTAGATCTACTTTAAGTGGATTTCTTGATATTGTCATGGTCTCTGACATTTTTACAAATTTCTAAATTCTGCACCTTATGGATGTCAGTTTCGAAGAATTTGCCGAGTAATTCATAAGGTCGGAAATCGCCGAGTCCTTGAAATCCCTTAACCATTTGAGAAATATAGAGAAGTATTAATTACCCGAAGTAAAACGCTCAGTCGCTGTATTTCACAAACATTAATTGAAAGAAACTTAAAATTAATAAAAAACGATTTAAAACATAATTGTCGTTTTAGCTATTTATGCATAAGCACCGTTTTCAAAATAATTTTGACAGTGCTGAAAAAGTAATAAGTGTATTTTAGTTTTGCCATTAAATTTCACTTAAGTGAATAATATTTATAAGAATATACAGTTTTGGGTTTAAAGTTAGCTTTTAATATTTCAATCAGGGGGATATATTCCCCTGACGTCATAGATCACGTGACTTAATGTAATGTAAATAAACAAAGTCATTCTTCCTCTTTTT
Source organism: Stegodyphus dumicola (assembly GCF_044657685.1). Classification (NCBI taxonomy): domain Eukaryota; kingdom Metazoa; phylum Arthropoda; class Arachnida; order Araneae; family Eresidae; genus Stegodyphus; species Stegodyphus dumicola. The sequence continues at coordinate 78,371,881 of NC_140768.1, read as the reverse complement.
CTGTTGCAGAATATACCCCATTAGGCGAAGTTAAAGAACTTCATCAGAGTATCACTATCAAATAGGAATTCACCAAAATGCCTTGCTTTGAAATGTAATTTGGAAATTCAAGGTTCTGTTTATCTTTTTGTGTATTTTTTAGCTATTTGAGAGTAATTTTTGAAGCATAGTTCAGGTCTTTCATACATTTCATTTTAAAATTGTGTCGATTACTATATTAAATTCCTAATTATAAAACTGCTTGTTCAGCAAATATAATACCACTGTTTAGTAACTTGAAATACTGATTATTAATTCCTCTAGCATGAGTATTAATATACTCTTCCCTATACTCTATGTCAGATTAATATTGCCTGTTTGCTTATACCGATCAGCATAGTTCGTGACCTAATAAATCATCTCGGTCTGCTTCCGCTGTTCATTTGTGATTAATCTACGCCAGATATCTATCTCATTTTCTCTTGCAGCTTGTTAATATTTGTTATATGATCCGTTATTTTGTATACTAGCTAATTTTGAGTGTATTCTACAGTCTGTTTTATGCTTCTACTGTTCGCAAGCTAATGTTTTTTCGACTAGTCCCAGTGGAACTGTTAGATAATAACTAGTGGTAATGATGTTTATGTTTTTTTCCTTAAAAATATGTATCTTTATGGAATAGAATTTAAAGTGAATTTTTGAAGTCGACATTAGGAATTGTAAAGGTGAAAAAAGTGTAATAGTGCGGATTTGACTGAAATGGTTAATAATCCCAAACATTAAAGATTATCATTTAAGTCTTTGGCTTTCAGAGTAGAGCAGTTCTTTTGTAAACACATTAACTGGGCAAAATCAAACTTCAGAACTTAAAAATATAAGTGTTATAATACTAGGTATTTAAAATATTCTATCCCCCTGCTGGGATTCACTTACCGGAAGTTTTAGCGATATGGATACTCTGTAATAGAATTACAGCACCGTAATTGCATCTAATGTGAAGTAAAAATAATTTTATTTTCAAATATGCAAGATGTAAAAACGAGAGATATTCAGAGTGTGTCGGAAAAAAATGAGATGTACTTTTACGATTCTTCGCGGGGGAAAAATATTTCAGAATTACTTTGTGCATCTTCACATGCATATAACTTCTGTGATGTTAACGTAGACAGCTTGTCCTCAGATCTAACAGCTGTCCATGAAAACTTTAAGTTCTAACAGTCTTTATTTTATTCTAATCAATTACTTTTAGTTTGCCTTTCCTTTCCCTTCTGATTTCAATTTTCTACCGGAATGTAAATTTGTTACGACGTAGATGCAAATCTAAATGTGCTTCAGAAGCAGTATTTAAGCTGTATTTCAAGAGTTCAAAGAGTAGTAGCGGCCTCTGTTCCGAGTTTATGATGCGTGTTTGAAATTACTGTCTAGTCGGTGTTAGACATCTTTAGTTTATACTGATAATTCTCGGCTCGGCTTTGCTTTGTGCGACCGATTTAGCGTTTAGTTAAGCTAAGGAGTTAGTCGTTGGATATCTTAACTTATTGGTGATTCGTTACATTCTTATTTTCTGTTAAATTTACGTTAGCCACTAGTGATGGTGATTTGTGAGCACTAAGTGCGTGCATAATTGAGTTTAAATAAAAAGGTTATGTAAAACCTTTCTTCTGCAGTATTTATTTTTCAAGACATAGCGAAAATTCGCTACTTCGTCTTCTTCATAGCGTACAAGTTTTGTGCTATGCTATCAAAAGGAACAGGGAAACTCTATAACAGTTGTTTCAAGTTTAAACATGTTTTACTGTTTATTCTCGTTTTCCATCTATTATTTCCTACCAGAATGAGTTTTTAGTATTGTGTGTTATGCAAATGAGTTAGAAGGAATATTTAAGGAAGGTTTCAACATACTTCGAGAGAGAGCTTAGAAGTCCTTAATGGCGCATGTTTGCCGTCTGGCTACTTCGTTCTTAAAATTACTCCGCTAGGCCGTGTACGTGTCTGTTGATAATCGCCGGCTAGGTTAATATGGAAATTTCAGGATCAAGTTGTAAGGATCCTAAGTTTTACTAACGTTTATTTTATTTTAAAACTGTACTATCAGTTCTTATTTTCTACTTCCGGCCAGAATTAAGTGCTTTAACTTGTTTATGCAAATTGTTTTGCTAACGCCCAAGTATTTAAGTTGTGGCTTTTTGCCAAGAGAGAGAGGGTGATTTAGGAAGCAAGCCGCTTGCCACTGCAGTTCTACGAGTTTTAACTCGGTTGCTGGTTGCCTTTAAGGCCAAAGCTTTAGCCCTCTTGATATTTGAAAACGTATTGTAGTTTCAGCAGCTCGGCGTACTACATACGTACCCTTTTAAATAAAGGCCAGCCTTAGTGTTAGGCATTTTTATACTAATTCAAAGTTAGCTTTTAGTTAGAGTTTTAGTTAGTAGTTTTATATTCTTACGTTCAGACCACAAGTGGTTGGTCTCTGTATCCCGAAGTTTGGGAGTACTTGTAAAAGTATAGAAAATAAAGGGTTTCGTACACCCTTCCTGCTTGTGTGGTCTGTTACACACAAATCTTGAACATAGCTTGAGTAAGCTCCCTGTTCCTATTCAGGACACATCATGTTTCCAAAGCAAATCAAGAGAAACACAAGTCCTGACAAAGTAACGAACCTCTTGCTGTTCTTATTGCCTTTCAGATACGACTAAATAATTAAAGCGTAAGCAAAAGCATTAGGTTGCCGATTTGATAAATGAGAACTGATAAATTTTAAATTATAAATATAACATGCTGTTGATAAATGCTGTATTTTCGCCATTTGAAATTAAAATGGTTTCACAAGGCAGTGCAGGTGCGACAGTGTAGACAAAACGGTAGTGTAGGTGCTCCTGTAAATATTACTCTCTGGCGTTGGTAGTTATATTGGAAGAAAACGTGATTTACTGGTTAACAGTTAAGTTTGTTCCTGAAGGTGTATGCTTTCCGGAAGAGAGATATCCAAAATAATGAAAATATATATCCGAACGTGCATATTACAGTGAAATAGAATTGTAGATGTCAAATGCAATATGATTCCGTGATAAAGCTGTAAAATGATGTGTCGAAGGAAGCTTCCGTAATAATGGTTTAATCAAATTGATTTAAGCACGAATATTGCAATTTTATTTTGCAAGTATAGCAACGAACAATTGCTTTGTTGACAACGGTTAACTTTTGTTTTCCAACTATATCGATATCTACTCATGCTAATGTACTGTTTATGAAATACTTATCTGGAAGCATTGCAGGGGGGGGGGAATCTCGGGAGCTCAAGCGCTTGCTTAACAAGAATATAGTATTAAATTCTATCTTTAAGATATGAAAGTAGTTTCCGTACAAGCTATGAAAAATTGAACAAACGGGTTTCTATTATATGTAAGCTTCTGATTTCTGTCATAGCAGAGAGAATGGATTCAAAAAGTTTTTCAGTTGTCTTTGCTAACGACATTAGTTCTGAATGATTGTATAAGATTTCTATAACCATACTGATATTGAAGAATAATATTATAATGTATTGAAGCTTTAAGTTGCTGAGTAGAATTTGTAAACAACTGTTTTTTTTTTCGCTAATGTTTTTAGAAAGGTGCAGTTTCATTTTTTGATTAATCTTTCTTTTGAGTTCCTTTTGCGAATTAAATATTCTGTGGTAATTTTCGGTGATTTCTTTTATTTCAAAATCCTAAGAAAACACTTAGTCTTTTTGGATGTTACTTAAAATATTGCTTCAAAAGAGAAAAAAATGTTTTGTCTTGCAGTTGGAATTTACTTTAGCTTTAATTAAAATAAATTCAGGTATTGTAAAGTTTAATTTATATCATTTAGAATAAAACAGTTTTAAAAAAGAGTTAGTTGTAAAGCACCGAAAGAAAATTAATTAATGCGCGAGAGATTATCAAAATAATCGAAAAAAGTATTTCATTATGCAATGCTTAATAGGATTAAACATGACAAATTAAGTCAAGAACGATGTACATTGTGTGTTACTGTATGTATTTTGGGGATAAGCATGTTTCTTTGTTAATTGATGCTAATGCTTTTCCCGTATGTATTTAATGCAAAGTGGGTGTGAAAAAGTTTAAAATTGTGAGTGAGGTATTAAGGTAATTGGACTTAAACTTTCCTGTTGTAAAGAGTAAAAGTTTATCATCGTTGATTAAATAAACTAAATAAATGGAAACAATTTTAATATTTATGGATTTTAAATATTTTTGTTTTCTCATGTGATATTTGTGTTATTATTAATATAGAGATTATATTTATTACATTTTCTATGTACTAAATAAACTAATAGAAACGATTTTTAAATAGTTTTGGTTTTACCATGTGGCGTTTGTACTGTTATTAAGTTTATAAATAGGTATTTATAGTTATTATTAAGAATAGCTTATGCATTTTGTGTATATAAAGGACAATAATTTTTTTGACCCTTATTTTCATTATTACTTATTTAGCTATGCTTAGTTACTTATTTATCGTGACAAATAGTTAAATGAACGAAATTTAAAATAGTTTTAATTTTGTCATTTTATATTTTGAATTATTTCAAATTTAAGAAGGTGTTTTTTTTCCTTCCCCTTTTTTAATAATTTAATTTTCCACATACCTTTCCTTATTTCAAATGCTCTCTTCTGTTTCTCTAAAAAATATCCATTAATAAGAATGACTCATAAAAGCTGCAAAAATACAAAAAGAAATACTTACTCTGTCATTTCAATATTTTATTTAATTATCTTTTAGGCATCTGAAAATTCTTTTGTGTATTATTCTTTGCTAATCGCTCCGAGACTCAAAATCAAATCCATGGACAGAAGTGAAATGGCAGATCCACCTGTCACAAAATCTTTCACTTATTTTCCAGTACATTGTTTATAAATATATCATTTACCAACGGGGGGGGGTAAGGGCAATTATCGTTTGAAATTAGTACGCGATATTTCTTAGTAATACTTCATAGGAACTGTTATTGTATACCATTATATAAGTATAAAAATACTTTTGTAATGTCATGCAGTCATGCACCACCGATGTGTAGTTTCTCTTTAACTCCTCGGTTTGTACGTTGTCATCTAAACGAAAAGCAAAACCTTTTGATGATGAAATTTTCTAGCTTTGTATGAATTACAGAAAGTCTGACTATCCGGCATTCAACTAACAAGAAAGTTGAAGTAGGCAGAATACGTTAGAAATTTAGAAATTTTTTCCCCCTGAAATATTTAAATAAGAGATTCTTAATGGCATTATAGAATGCTCGTAATACTGTTAACACTTATACACTGTCACCTAGTGCTTAGCGCCAATAAGGATAAACATGTCGTCACAACAGAATCATACGAAGTTCGTTTTAATTTATTATACATTCTATTAATTCTCGATAAGCTGGTTTAATTACTTTCAAAGAAGGATATAAGTTCATTTTTTTCCCATCACCTTTTGAAAAACCAGTGAGTAATATTTGGGACTGCATGAAGTGGAGTGTTTTCGAAGTTACAAGATCCAGGCATCAAAAAAGATCATGATGTCCGATTAAGCGGATAACAATGACGATTTAACGTAAAAAAATTATGGTAAGCGATTTGAATTTTTTTAAAATTATATCCTTAATAATATCCTTAATAAATTCCTTATATCCTTAATAATCCTTATCCTCTTATCCTAATATCCTTAATAAATTCGTATCTCTTTATTATCTAACTAACTAAAGCCTAGTATATTTGTATAAACTTCTGCTGGAATGAAAGGTGACATATCCGCCAACTTTCATGTTCGGTGGGATTTCATGATTTGAAAAGGCCTACCAAAGACGCTTGCTTTTATACGACTGATATGCCCTTTTTACTTCCTTGTACGAAGTAAAAAGGAAGTATTGTAATCGCGAAAAGTTTCAGGCAGCATATTTCAACGAAAATATCCATTTTGACCGCTATCGAATGCAATTTAACGATGTTTTTGCGTGATATCTGTTCGTAAGGACAGAATAAAATACTCTTTTCCTTCAAAAAAATTAAAAAACTGCTTTAAAATAAATTCTGAAGAGAATTTTTCGGGGCGTACGAACGTATTTACGTACGTACGTACATTCGTGCGTACGTACGTATCTCGCATAACTCAAAAACGAGTAGCCTCAGAACAGAAATTTTGTATATAGGAGTGCTATAACATGTTGATGTGCACCTCGTATTTTGGTTGCAATCGGCCCGCACCAAACGTATATAAATATATTTATATATATATCCACTCTATTACCCGGCTCAGTGATTTCAGTTTCTTTACTCTTATATGTTTGTAAGTTGTACATTTTTTGTTTTAAAAATGATTGAATTATGTTGTTTTTATCTTCCGGTTAAGGATTTTATGCCTTTAGTAAATCTGTGTGCAATATTTTTAGAATTATCAGCAATTTTAAAGTTGTTTAATTGCCGCTAAGCCTGTTTTTAATGGCGGCCATTGATGTTTACATTTGAAACAGGAGACTAGTGGATTTGTTGCCAATCTAGAGAAACTTAGCTTCGCAACAACAAAGATAACGCATTCCTTTATTATTGCCAATTAAATCGTGCTTAATTCTTTCTGGAATTTTTTCGAGGAAATAAGCGTTTGAGATTTACTTCGTAATTTTTAATATAGATATTTTGAGTTTTTATGTATTTTTGCCTTCTCGCGAAGTGAGAACTGAATTAATTAAATGAGAAATACTCAATCGTCTGTGAAAAACTGTTTCTTTTTTGTTTTGTTTTCTTAATATCTTTTATACATAGTTCTAGCTTTATTATAGTATTTGAATAGAACATGTGGCAACGATTAGATAATTCTTTAAATGATATACATTTTGTGCACACTGAGTTATAATATGAATGAAATATAATACTGTTGAGTAAACATAGCGCCAGAGTGCCGCTATGGTAAACAATGTGAATTTTAAAGAATGCATTCATTCTATTGTGGTTTATGCGCAGTCGGCGAAGTAGATTTAATTCAATCTAATAAGTTTAAATAAAATGCAAGAAAAAATGCGTATAATTTAATATTCCGTACATGTGGTGTAAGTCATGTGGTGTACACATCAGATTTTTTTACTTCCTTGTGCGAAGTAAAAAGGAAGTATTGTAATCACGAAAAATTTCAAATCAAGTATCATATTTCAACAAAAATATCCAATTTAACGATGTTTTTGCTTGACATCTGTACGTAAGAACAGAATAATATAATTTTTTGGGAGGAGGGAGAAAGATCCCCCCAAAAAATTGTAAAACTGATTTAAAATGAATTCTGAAGAGAAATTTTCATGGCGTCTGTGCGTACGCACGTATCTTGCATAACTCAAGAACGAGTAGCCTCAGAACGTTGAAATTTTGTATATAGGATTGCTGTGACATGTAGATGTGCACCTCGTATTCTGGTTTCAGTCGGCCGCACCAAAAGTATATAAAAATATGTATATATATATATATATCCACTCTGTTACTCGGCTCAGTAATCTCAGTTTTTTTATTCTTACATGTTTGTAAATTGTGCATTTTTTGTTTTAAAAATGATTAAATTATGTTGTTCTTATCTTCCGGTTAAGGTTTTTACGCCTTTTGTAAATCTGCATGCAATGTTTTTAGAATTATGAACAATTTAAAAGTTGTTTAAGTGCCGCTAAGCCTAATAATTTTTGCCATGGAGGCCATTGCTTACATTTGAAACAGCAGAATAGTAGATTTGTTGCCAATTTAGAGAAAGTAAGCTTCGCAATAACAAAGATAACGCCTTCTTTTATTATTACGAATTAAATAATGCTTAATCCATTCTAGAATTTTATTCGAAGAAATAAGTGTGTAAGATTTACTTCATAATTTTCAATACAGATATTTTGAGTTATGTATTTTGGCTTATCGCGAAGTGAAAACTGAATTAATTGAATGAGAAATACTGAATCGTCTGTGAAACACTGTTTTTTTCTTTCTTTCTTTTTTGTTGGCGTTTGCTTAATTTCTTTTATACATAGTTTTAGATTTATTATAGTATTTGAATAGAACATGTGGCAGCGATTAGGGAATTCTTAAGATGATATAAATTTTGTGAATTCTGAGTTAAAAAAATGGCTGAACGGACAAATCGTGTCTCGTAACCACCAAGTAAAATATTTAGGTATTTATCCCGACCAGAAGTTAACTTTCAAATTTCACGTTGATTATATCAGAGACAAAGCACAACATGCCTTAATGAGCATTTACCCGTTAATGTGCAAATATTGCAAGTTAAAGATCAACACTAAAGGAACACTTTATCTACAGGCAATCCGACCCATAATTCTATATGTCGCCCCGGCGTGAGCAGCTGCTTCATGTTCAAAGGGCAGCTACTGCACTTTCAAACACAGCAAAGCTTCAATGCTTTCGAAGTAAAAACGCTCAGATTCCTATAAAACTCTCCGTGGTTCGTTAGGAACACTGTCATTCATAATTCTCTAAAGATTTTACCATTAGATGCCGAATTACTAAAGATTACATTGAAATTCTATGAAAAATGTGATTCCTCCACTCACGAAGTTATTAAAAACATAGGGGAGCACGACTATCTAATCGAACAGCCGCATAAACGGCCCGCATAACATCATAATGTTATTTTCTATTTTTACTAAGCGATACTGTGTCAGATTTACGATAATGTGTAAAAGATATGCCATTGCAAAAAGATATACCAAAGTTATGTCTGACGATATCTAATTGCTATTATTGCGTATCCAACGAAGACTTCATCCGTGGCTGATAAATGGCACCACGCTTGATCAACTTCTTCACTACTGAAGACTTAGCACTTTTATTATAAGCGCACAGGATTTTTCCACTTTTATGGAATTTAACGAACTTTTACAGGTCCTTAAAGGAATGATAAACATGTAGTGGTAAAGGCCTCCGGTTCGAACGAATGATGATCTCCGAGTTAAAAAATGATCCTTATGCAACTTAATTGTTTTCACGAAACCTTGATTCCGTCTTCCACGGCCGGAGTATTTTCACCTGCGGGTAGATGCATTCGCAATTTTCCTAAGGCATATGCAAAACGAACTGGTGAAAATCCTAATGTAATTGTGTATCAGTATACCAGAGACTATTATGGTTATGTTGAAAAATGAATGAAATGTAACGCTGTTAAGCGAACCTAGGGCCAGAGTGTCGCTATGGTAAACAAATATAGTGAATTTTAAAGAATGCACTTATTCTATTGTGGTTTATGCACTATCGACGAAGTAAATTTAATTCAATCCAATAAATTTAAATGAAATGCAAGAAAAAAATGCGTATAATTTAATATTCCGTACATGTGGTCATGTGGTGTACACATCAGATTTTTTAAAATTTTAATTTCAAATATAGGCTTTTGATAAAATTGATAACAAATATAAAAATGATTGGTTTTATAATTTAAGTGTAGATAATTTCCCCATTAATTTGCTCTTTTCTGTGAATTCTGTTTTTTTTATACCCTCAACTATCTGACATTTTCACCTATCCATAATTCAGGATTTCCCGAGCTTTTCGAATAGTCCAGCTTTTGCTGTAGAGTCTTTCATTCGTTTCTCTATTTATTGATTTCCATTCTTGAATGCCACTGTCAAAATAATTCTGATACTGCAAAAAATATTTAGGTTTTTTCTGCTGCCATTAAATTGTATTATAATTATAGCATTAAATTTTGTTTATAATTTGCATCTGATATTTTTGTTCATACAGCAACGTTTCAGTAAACAACTTTCATCGCTTGTAAATAGCAAGCTTTAAAATTGGCAACCTCCTTTGCGAGGCGAAAAAGAATGCCACTGCACACCAATCAGCGAAAAATTAATTGAAAATTCTTTTAGAGTCTAAACTAGTGTATGTGATCGTAATCATTTGCAAGCTTCCCTCCTTTTTCTTTAAATTTCTTTTTAGTTTTGTTTTGCTTCGTAAATGTTGTTCATGGCATAGCTCCGAGAATAGTTGTCTTTTAACTTCCTAATTTATTCGATTTTTTGCCGTTATGCACCTCATTTTAAATCTGAAATTAATTCTATGAGCCCATTCTAAGCTATTGTTTAAATACTTCTTTATTAAAACTGCTAGTGCTGTAAGTCGGAAATTTGCAAATTAAAAATAAGGCGATTATGTTTCCGATTTGATTATATTTACGTTACTTCAAATTGGTTATTATAATTTAAATGTTTTAAAGTCATTATGGAATGAATTCAAAGCTAAGCAGCTTTAAAAAAATTGCATTTCAAATGTAGTTGATAATGCACAGTAAGTGCTACAGGTTTCCAAGAAAAAACATCTAGTTTTATTGTGTGTGAAATACTTTACGAAGAAGTAAAAGCTCTTCAGGGTTTGATTTTGTATAGAAAAAAAATATAAACTATTTGATTCACGGATTGTTATAATAACGGGCATTTAATGGTGATTACCTGCTGAACATTTAAAGATGTTGCTATATAGTATTATAATGAAATGTTAAAATGATGCCACAAATGCTAAAATAAGGTACCGCAATATTACGTTGTGTTCGCAATAACCAGTTGATACATATGAAATATGAGATAAATGTTATAATTAAATGTGTGATCTAGAAGGGAAACATATTATTAAGAACTTAACAAGAATCAGGAACCAGACGCAGAGTGACGAGAATCAAAGCATCACATGCGAAATTATTTTATTCTTATTTTTTAAGCACCACTATTTCTAGAATAAATGTAAATGAAATTTAAACGATGGTTATAGTCAAACAATATGGAGCACGCTGGTTCTTACGAATTTTACACACCAGATCTGGATTATACGTGACATAACGAATATTACGCTAATACTGCTGCACTCATCGGTACAAGTTAATCATTATTCATCTGTCCAAAATAAAAGTACTGAGAAAACTCAACCATGAAAAATTTTAGAAGTTAGCATATGAAGATCCATTAGGTAGATGAACAAGAATGTACCAGTAAAGACATCTTTGGTGTCTTTCTTGCTAGACAGTCAAAAAAAAAAAAAAAAAAAAAAAAAAAAAAAAAAAAAAAAACCTGCAGCAATCTTACACGAATCTGGAATTTCACTTGCAAGTTCATTCAGTCTCACAAAAATTTGCGTGGCATTCAAAATACGCCAAACTCTGTTAACCACGCACATAATAATTCAGGCAACCATGAATGACAAATATTCAGTTTCCAACATCGTCATTTTTGTATGTGTTCTTTCTTACTGTATTGCAAGTTCCAACGGCGTTTCTAGGAAAATTATGATTACTTTTTGTCTTACGTACGATTTTAAAATTCGTGGTTGTAGGATTTTCCTATAATAATATAAGAAACGTTTTCGGAAAGAATAATGGTTCGAATCTTTTCTAAAAGCGATCGCTACGAAAATTTCATCCCCCCCAAAAAAAACACTTGTTTGTAACTAGGTTTAATGACTATGGATAAACTAATGGATAAATGACTAATGATAAGTATAATGACTAATGGATAAATATATAGTTGGAATGTAAAATATTATATAATATTTTTACAATAAAAGTAGTTATTCATTTTCTTCTCTAAAATTCACCAAACTGCACCAAGGTGGTTGTGACAATATATAATTACGCCTTGCATGAAAAAAAATGAGACAGTTCTATGTCTCATTTCTCTCATTTTCTATGTCTCAGACAGTTCTATGTTCTATTGGACCGATTGTCGAAATTTAACTTGCGCTTTCTATGTCTCGAAAGAGCAATTTAGAATATATATTAGATTTTTATATAGAACTTTTATAGCGTAGGTATTTTGACACAAAATACAACTTTTTCTGAAATAAAATACTATTTTTTTCCATATTTCGATTCTGCGACTCAAATTATGCGAAAGTGCCCAGTTTTGTAAAAATCGCACGGGTAGTTTTTAAAGAATTAGCTGTTAAAAGTTTAGCTCCTCCATGGTAATTGAATTTGTTATATATTTATTAAACTTATTTGATTCTTCTTTACACATTTCGAAATTTAGGTTCAGTCAAATAGAATTCGCCCATTTTTCGTGATTTAGTTTTAAGATTTGTACTTTTAAATAATTTTTATAAATTTTTCGAAAAATATTTTGAATTATAAAACTATAAAATTTTTACCATCATCTTAAAGTAGAGGTATTTCTAAGTATACTTGTAAAAGATTAGAGTTTTTTTCAAAATTTCCTAAGATGTACGGAAATTTACATATTGACGCGTTTTGAAATTTTGCATATTTGTTATAAGCGATAATAACACCAAATATGGTTTACGCATTTTGTTGAAATTATTTGAAAGTATGAACGAATACCTTTTCTCCGCTCGTGTACAATGAAAAAATAAGAAAAGGAAAATAGGTAGCTATAAATTAAGTTCGCCAAGGGAATGATTCTCGGCGCAAACTGAAAAAAAAAAAAAAAAAAAAAAAAAAAAAAAAAAAAAAAAAAAAATGTGTTTAGATAAATTTTAAAATTTTTCACCAAAAATTACAAAATTTAAAGCCTAAGTATAATTTGAGTCGTAAAATCGAAATATGGGAAACAAATGGTATGTTATTTCAGAAAAAGTCCAATTTTGTGTCAAAATACCTATGTTAGAGTAATGATATGTATAAATCTAATACGTATCCTAAGACGCGTTTTGGAGAAATGGAAAACGCAAGTTCAATTTGGACCTTCGGCCCAGTAGAACGGGAGGTATAAAACTGTCTCCCCCGCCTTTTTTTGATGCAAGGTGTACCATATTTTTAAAGCAAAAGTAGCATTAATAATTTCTAAGAGAAATTTTCTGATAGCAAAACGAATTTCTGTAGTTATCATTTATTAACTAATGCGTTAGTGCTAAAATTCGTTTGAAACTGTACAAAGTTTTGCTATAGTTAAAATTAGTGCAAGTTAAAAAATTCTGAAATGGGAAAATAGTACTTTTCAATAAGTAAATGTTCTCACTTTTGATCATGATTATGCTCATGTTCTACGAACGCTAACAATAAACATTGCCTTTTTTTTGTTTAGGAATTGGGATTCAATACAAACATGAAAATCAACCTTGCAGATCTGACTTCTGTTTTAGAAGAAGTGTTGATTAATGTTCTGAACAAACCATTGTTGCAGTTAGCTTTTCTGTCATTCCAGAATGAAATGCAGTATTTGAGGTAGGTTTATTGTAAAAGCGTATGCTATTTATTTCAATAATAGAGTAATGTGTGCAAAGAAATATTGTAATATGTTTTATTTTTTATATGAGAAGATTATTTAAATATTCCTTATTTGTATGTACAGGCAAACTATTGATCAGATGCAAAAGGAAAGAAACAAACTGAGAGTTAATGTCGAAGAAGCTAACACACGCGCTGCATTACTTGCTCAAGAAGTGGATGATAATCATGCAAAACTTGAGAATTCTCTCCAAAAGAAGCTGAAGTAAGTAATCAGTTTTGAAGCTTTTACGAAATACAAGTTAAATGTGAAATCTGTTCATGTGTCAAGACCTGCTTCACTTTCAGTGACCTCCAAGATAATTCGTGAAATTGATATTTCAGATGAGATTAAAAGAATTTGTATTTGACCGTCTTATTTTATTTTAAGGTAAAGGTTTGCCTTCAAAATTTAAAAGCCTTAGCGCAGGCTGCATCATTCTATTGACTTAGTGCATTATATGTATAATGCATTAATCTTTTGAGTATTTTGTGGTTTATATATATTTTTTTTCCGCCCAGCCGATATAGTGGTTAATGACGCCGAGTGCCATAGCGATGGGCCTGGGTTCGAATCCCGGAGAACGCGGGGTTTTAACTGACCGTTCCTTCATAGTAGGCAACGGTTAGTCACCTATTATGTGTTTTCATAATGAAATTGCCACTACTTCCGGCTCTTGTAGTAGCGCAAAGCTAAGCCTTTGCTATTAAATATAGCGGCTCGTCAGTAAGAAGAAATTGTTTTTCTTATCCTAACATTCTTATTTGAAAAAGCCACAAATTTGTATTTGAGTGTTAAATCTGTATTAACATGAATGCATTTCTTAATTATATTTATCAACGTTAACAAATCAGTATTCTGAATATTTTTGGATTGAACTATGCCTTGTGATGTGCATGTGCAGATCTTATATACCTACATATATATTAAATGTATTATGTGGCATTGTATGCTGAAGGAATTAGTAATTAAGGAAATGCCATAAAAATAATTTTCAGTTTTATAATTTCAAGTGCTAAACAGAATCTTCTTATTAGAGTACTACTCATTTATTTTTATTGCACTTGTTTTGCTTGCTAATTATTGATGTTTTTATTGCCATTGCATGCTTTGATCTTACAACATTTGGGACTTACATACTGTTAGAGCAATCTTCTTAAAAGAAGATGCCAAATTTTCAGAATTCTCCAAGCAGTGGCTGTTTGCCTTAAGATCTATACCCAGCAGCTTAGTGGGTGGCTGCATGAAGTTTCACAGTTTTCTCATGCATCATGTAAATATTGCCCAATTTCCCATTTAAAATTTTCCAGGACAATAACTCTTCCCATGGGCAAACAACCATACTACGGACTATGATTCAGTAATTTACGTCATCCGTTCTTGTCCAAATATTTTTTTTTCTGTAATAATATTTAAACCATTTGTGTATAATAAAATTACAACATGTGGCAGTTCTGTTTTTATTAATTTAGGATTTAAGCATGAATTATTCTTTTCTGAAAAGAATTATTTTGAATAATTTTAAGGATGATGGAAAAGAAATATCAGGATCAAGCCCGAGAACTGGTTGAAGAACTGCAGCAGGAAAGAGATGCCATTAATTCTCAGTCTAATAAACTGAAGCAGCAACTTCAGGCAGATATTGCTGCTGCCCGAGAAGAGGAGTCAAAGTTAAAGAGTCGTCTAAGTTTGTTGGAGCAGGTATTCTTGAATATTATACTCATGATTTATTAAAAAAAAACTTATTCAAAATAACAGAAAAGAGCAAGATATGCCAATCTGAATTACTTTTCTTCTCACTTTCATTTGAGCGCTTGGCTTGTATCCTTGGGTATAAAGTTCTTCAGTATTCAGTTCTTTTTTTTTCCATTCAATTTGTCTTATGTTTTAACATTAAGGTTTTTCTTGATTTTTTTTTTTTTTTTTAATATTCTTTGGGAAAGATTCACCAAATTTTTATGCATAAACATAAGGAAAAAAGGAATTTTACTGCAGAAATAATATGTATGATAATTGCTGCAACTTAAATGTTATGTTCTTCAGTTTAACAATTATACAGGGGGGGCAGTGCAAGCTGCTTATTTTGAAATTCAATAAAAGGAAAAGTAATGCATATAGTATATATATTTAATTCTTTGAACAGCATTAAGTCTAACATGTAAAGTTTATGTTCACGCTGTTTTAAAGATAATATCTGGGAGATGGCGTCCATTATTGTCTACACACTGCGTTAATCGAACTCAAAAGTTTTGTTCACATTTTTCCAGCACATCGACGGGTAAGTTGGCGAATGTTGCATTTGTTTATTTAAATTTGGCATCTTGAAATGACGGTTGCTTCGTAAAAAAAGGGGTTAGGCACAGTCGAGAAACTGGGCCATAAAATTTTAGTCCGTTTGGTTCATATGGAGTGGTCGAAGGAGGAGTGGCGTTTGCTTGTCAAGGCATATTTTTGTAACAGTCGCTCAGTTATTGCCACGCAACGTTCATTCCGTGCCGATTTCAATATTGCGCCCTGTGGTAATGTTTAATGTTCCTGGTCAACAGTTGATTTTTTTCGTGGGTAAACAACTTCTGGGAAATGGGTGATGAGAAGAAGAGGAAACCTGGGCTTTCACGAACAGCAAGGTCACCTCAAAAACATAGACATGGTAAGGCTTTCTGTTTTGCGATCTCCTAAGCGGTCCACTCGGAAACATGTTGTTGCTGTTGGGTTGTTGTCCCACCAGCGGCCGAGCGGTAAAGTCGCTGAACACTGGTAGTTCGGTTCGAGGTTCGAATCCCGCGAACAGGCTGGCTGCCTGGGTGTTTTCGTGGTTTTCCCCATGTGTAGCATGTATACAAGCTAGTTTCCCTTAGAAAGTCCTCCACGAAGGCATAAGCAGATAGCCCTCGAGAAGAAGGCATAAGCAGATAGCTCCCCTTAAGCAGATAGCCCTTGAGGCTTTGCCATAATCACACACACACACACGCTTTTGGGTTGTCTGCTTGATCTGTGAGGCGAATCCTTCATGGAGAAATTTCATCCCTGTAATTTGACTATAGTGCAGGAACTTAATCCACGTGAATTTATTGCTAGAGAAAATTCATGTGAAACGCTTCTTGCAATGCCTGACAACGCGCTTGTTTTCTTCACTGATGGGGCACACTTCCATCTTTCACAATCGGTTAAATAAGCAGAATATGTGATATTGGAGTACTGATAACCCTCGACAACTTCATCAGCATCCCCTACATTTGGAACATGTAACTGTTTGGTGTGGAACATCATGAGCTGGAATAATCGGACCATGGTTTCTTGAAGAAAACGAGCAGGCCTTTTCAGTGACTTTTGATCTTTATGTATATATGATTGAGGAGTTCTTCTTACCAAAACTCAACGAAATAAATGTGGGAGATGTATGCTTCCAGCAGGACGGTGCCACGGCACATACAGTTCGTGTGTCAATGACTGTTTTGCAGCAACACTTCCCAGGACGTGCCATCTCTTTGACAGGCGATTTGCACTGGCCAGCACGATGGCCTTATTTAGCCCCCCTGTGATTATTTTCTATGGAACTATCTAAAAATCACTTTTTACAACGATTGTCCTAACACACTGGCTCACTTGAAATGCAACATTCGTCAAGCTATAGCCAACATACCTGTCAGTGTGTGGGAAAGCATTGACAATAATGGATGCCATCTGCCTGATATTTATCTTTAAAACAGTGTGAACATAAACTTTACATGTTATACTTGATGCTGTCCAAAGAATTAAATATATATATGCATTACTTTTCCTTTCATTAAATTTCAAAATAAGCAAACTGCTCTGTCCCACCCTGTATATATTCAAGCAGAGTCGTAGCTAAGGTTTTCAGTGTCCAGGGACAACTGAAGATTTCGCGCCCCCTACTGCTTGCCAAGGATGGAAAACATTTAATTCTAAAATGTCCTAACATCAGTTTAGCGCCCCTTGGATTCTGCGCCCGGGGACAGATGCCGCCCTTGCCCCCCTCTAGCTACGTCCCTGTATTCAAGCTAAATGTAATTCAAGTACTGTCAATATGCACTGGAAAGTATATTAACATGTAAAAATGATATAAATACGCTTGAGAAAGTATGAAAGACATATACTGATCTATATTCCAGTATCCTTATGTAATTCCTAAATGGTATGATGGATGTTCTGAAAACTAAAATAACATAGCTATAGTAATGTTAGTAAACTACCACAAATAGGTAAAAATATTTATAAAAAGTCTACAACAAACACCTCCTATTTTAAGATCTTTTTCAATTTTCAAACTTTAATCTCTTGTACTCATGCCAAAAATGAGCTATGCATTATTATAAAAATTCATGTGCCGAAATAACATATTTATTGATTCATGATCTTTTCAAGTATAAAATTCATATAAAATATAAAATGAATTAAAAACTCAAAATTTTATATGCAGATGCTTCAAGGTGCACATGTTCGAGTACAGACTACTTGTGCTCAAAATTTGGTGGGTGTAGGTGCCACTGTCTTTCCACAGTGGAATGCACTCACTCACAAAGTCTTCATTTTTTAATAGTAGAGATAGAATGTTTATGTAAGCTCATTAAAATATCTTTTTTTATTACATATTATTATATAATATCTTGACTATAGACTAGATTTATTCCAAAAGTGAGTACAGATGTTCAGGCTTTTAAACTTAGTCATGAAATGAATTAGCATGGTAATTGAACATACTAGTTATCACAGTATCTGGGTAAATGTATATCGCTGGTGAAAATCTATACAATTAGTTATGTCATTTACCTTAAAATAGGAATTTATTATGTATTTCAAAATAGTACATATGAATTAAATCCAGGTTGGGGATCTTAGATATATGGAGAAATATCATTAATTTCTGATTGAAATAATTAAAAAAAACTTATTTGTAATAAGAAACTAATGTCATTGCATGTTTGTTACCTGTATTGCATAACTACGTAACATATTTACCTTTTTTATATGTGTATAAATATTTCTCTTACAAGACAGCATTTTTCTCTGTATACATTTTGAATTTAATGTTATTTTTATAAATCTCTCCATCGTGCAAGTTTTGAATACATCTTACGAAAAACCTTGCTTATCATTTATTTCTAACCCCATTAATTATTAAAATTTAAATAACTGAAAATGAAATTTGGAATATTATTCTGTAGGAAAATAGTCGTTTGGAACAAGAGCTACTCGAGGCAACAGAAAAGTGTATAGAAGCTGAAAAATTAAATGAAGTGTTGCAAAAAGAACTTTCTGTCATACCAGATTTAAAAGCAAGGGTAAGATAATTTATTTTAAATGTTAAGAAATATTAATTTTCATTCAAATATTTTTTGTATTGATACATATATCTTACTTGATGTGTTGCATTCTCACATTCATTGTGACCGTCTTACTGCATTTGTTGTGTTTTGTTTAGCTTGCAGAATTGGAAAATAATCTCAGTGAACTGCAAGATCGTAATACCCAAATGTTACTACAAGAGTTGGAAACATGCAAAAAAACAAATCAAGTAATTTTCTTCTTTTAAATTTGCCAATCTGTGTACATTATATTCTATTTTTTCTTTTTAACTTTATAAGCAAAATATATCAGTAAAACGTGGACACACCAATGGTCAAGCAGCAAAATCACTGAAGATTAGTAATTTGATCTGGTTTCAAATCTCTACAAAGGAGTAGCTGCATGAAAGATTTCATTGTCTTCCTCATGTGTAACATAATTACAAGCCAGTTTCCCTTAAAAAGATTTCCATGAAGGCACTCCTTTCCCTAGGCAAATAGCTCTTTTGTGCTTTACAATATTCCAGTCAATTCCTTATCCTATTATGTAAAATGTTAAGAACTTCATAAATATGTAAATATCTGAAAGAACTGAAAAGGGGAGCAGATTTTCTAACTTTAAAAATATTCAAAATGTTATAGTGAAATATATAAACAAATGCCTGGGTTAGTCATGCCAGTTACTAGATGGTGGTATTAAATGAATGCTGTCTGATGCAGTATTCCATATCAAGGTAAAATTCTACTAGTATATAAAGTTAGGATGCCCATCATTGATGAATATGACAGCCATACTGATGTGGAAATGGGTTATTAGACAAGAATGTTAAACTAAGAAAAAATAGGAGATTTTATGAAATGTTCATATGCTATGGCATGGACTTAAAAAAGTGGGGTGGATGGAGTGAATGGATAGTATCATAAAATTACAAGAATGGAACTGCTGCAGATCATTATTGAATTCATTGCAATGTATCATGTCATTGTACATAATTATCTAGGAATGGCTTGAATAACTCAATGGAATATTTAAGCTAATTCTGTGCCACTTATTTTCCTGACATGAACTGCAGACATGTGCAACTATCTGTCTTTGTATGTGAGGGTTATAGCCATCACCAAGAAATTTACAGCAGTTGGTGAGCAATAATATCTGTTCCAAAGTTTAACTAATTTATAGGTCCTTCTCACAATGATAGGGCTGAAGTTCTTGCTGTTGATCAGTATTTTGGATTTCAAATACTCATTTGCTGATTAGTATTATAAAAATGAGACTTTAAGGGAAAAGAGACTGCAGTCTCTTAAGCAGAATTATATAGTAAATTGTGATATTTTCAACATATGAAACTATTTTAATTTTAAATGTGGTAATCAACCTGTATCCTAAAAGAAGTTTTATATGTAAATAAGCTGTCTGATTCCTTTTAAAATGGTATAATGTTATGTGATCTGTATAACATAAGTTAATTCTGCTTGTAGATCAGGAAAAAATTGAGATGTTTTATTTTTCTATGTGTTCAGTTTTTGTCTGTGTATATATTTTAGGGTCTTCAAGATAAAATTGATGAATTAACACTAGAAATGGAAAGTATGCATCAGAACTCAAACATTGACACATCTTCAAATAAAGGAGTGAGTCGCACCCATTCTTGGTTATCAGATTATAAAAAGGCTTCTTTTGTGGGATATAAAAGGCGTGGTAGTGGATCTTCTTCTGGTATGATATCTTAGAAACATTAAAACTTGATTTGAAATTTCTGTTTTAATAACTTATGATGAGTGTACTTTATATCTTTTCAGATGATAATTCAGAAGATGAAAGTCCTTCTGTAGAAAAAATCAGGAAAACATATCTACCAGATAGTAAGTATTTATTACGTTTTTTGATGAATTCAAATAGCATTACTGATAAGTAAAAAATTATTCAAAATAAAGTTTTTCTTTACTGCTTGTTATATGTAAAATTGTTTTAAGAGATGTTCTAGATTGGTAATACTTTTTCATAATTTCAGTGCCTGTTCTCCTACCAGAAAATACTTTTACTTAAAATGAAACAATTTTTTGGCCTAAGATTTAATATTTTCCCATTTTGTAAATTAAGTATTTTTTTACCTGTCAGTAATATGTTACACTGTTATGTAGCTTACCATATTTTTGTTTTATTTTTTCTGTTCAGTGATTAGTCTTATCATTTCAATCTTGTTATTTAAAATCAGCATTTGAGCATAGTATCTGTTGTTTAAAGAATTTCAAATTATCTAAAATGTCTGCAATGCAAATATAAATTGAAGGTTAGTAATGTATGAAAATTTGTGCATACAGAGTACAATTTCTGTTACTGCATAGTTTTTCGAATAACAGAGGTATTGTTAAACTAAGATTTTTTGTTTTTTTGTTTTGTTTTGTGTACTAACAGGGAAAGCATTTACAGAACCAGATTTCCAAAACTCTCAAAATGGTGCTAAGTTGAATGCTTCTTTGAAGGTATGTTAATGAGATGTTTATATTTTTCATAATTTTTTAATAAATAATAGCTTCATTCATACAGGGTAATTAAAAGTGTTTGTAAAAATGTCAAGTTAAGGTGAGAGGGGATAGAAATAAGAAGATTTTTATAGTGGAATACGCGTGCAGAAATGGTACATTGAAGCTGTGCAGGAGTTGGTTTGCAGTAGGTAAATGTATTCTCCTGGCATAAATAATCATTCTTCATGTGCATTTTCAGTGTTATGCATCACTGGATGAAAACGGAACTTGTCTTCATGCATTTTATATATAAGGCTATAGCTAAAATAGAACGGCTGCACACAGAAGCTGTAAAGAATGATTTCTGACTACTTCCTTTGAAAAAGCTGCTGTGTTTCTGACCTGTCCCATATAGCTAAAATGGATACCATTAAACTCCACGTTTGTGTAATGATACTTTACACTTGAAATTCTTATGCAGAATGATGATTTATAGCAGTACAATGCTTTTATACACTGCTCATCAGGGCTTTGTGTCCCTGAATGGGCCATTTTCACACACATTTCTTATAAAATATGTTTCTTTTGATTCCCTGTACCTTAGCTTACATTTTGGTCTGACATTTTCCAATCACTTTATATAACAGCATATGAAAAATTATCCACTTACAGAACACTGAGCCAAGTTAGAACAATATGTTTAAAGATGAGTTAATTAAATTGAGCGAGTTTTCGATGTAAAGATATACTGTCACTGAAAGTGGATTTTATCCTGAAAAATTAATCTTTTAAAGTTATTGATATGATAAAATAAATTTGTAAGAAAATTTCTGATATTTTTCATGAGATTTAAAAGACAAAAATAATCCATTATTTAAAGCATGCATGAAAATGAATTTAATTATTTCTGAAATGCTAATCTTTCTTTAGGTTCTCGGTTTAGATGGAGGACTGTATAGATTACCTATATATACTAAAATCTCTTTTCAATCAGGACACTACTAAGTTTCCTTATATATGCTATATATGTGTGTGTGATATTTTTAGAGGTTTGCTGTCATGGATGTTGATAGAATTTAGCAGAGCTAACTAAAGAAGATGAAACCAATTTACTTTTTATTCATGGCTGGGAAAAAGTTTTGCTAGATCTGACTGGAGCAAAATTCCCAACTGATTTGATGATTAAAACATTTTTATTTTAAAGTGGAATAATTATTCAGAAATAAATTTTAGAAATAATTCTAAATTTTAGAAATAAATTGGTACAACACTAGGCATTCTAAATACGCCCCACAATTTCTGTATGCGCAGTTTACATTTTAGGTAGTAGAGAAAGAAGCTTAGCAAAGAGAAGTAACTTTAAGAGACAGCAGCAAAAGTACATGGATACAGTCGTACATGGGAAGAAAAACATGCCTTCTTCCCCTAAAACTGGAATCAACTAACTTTATACCAACATTTCTGGCATGCTTCCACCAAAAGCTGCCACTTGTGAAGTCTAAAGGAGCTACTGCTGTATTTTGTGATTCGACCAGTAAAGTGAACTGGTTCTTTAAATTAGTTTGCGACACTTAGCCCATCTATAATGTGCTTAGTTGATTTTAACGCTTCTAATAAGACATAGCAGTCTGAATTTAATTTAAAAAATTGAATAAAAGAAATATTTAAATAAAAAAAGTGGAGTTGTATAGTAAAATCAAATTGGCTATTACATTGCTTCAGTAAAGATATTTTTATGAAAGATTGTAATGTGGTAGATACTTCCCCCCCCCCCCCCGAAAAAAAAAAGCGAAATTAGACATTGCTGTTAAATAGGATTCATTTTAAGTCAAATCCAATGGAATCAAATGAGTGTAATTATTTGCAATAATCAATCAGTTATATCCAATGAATTCTGCAATGTGCAATTATATCCAATGAAATCAATTATTTGCGATTTCAATAATCTTTGTAATGTTTTCAGATTTGATTGTTTATAATAACCAGTAACATTGTTTTTTATAAAAACTATGAATAACTTTTATATTTTATTTCTATGGCTTAAAAGGATTTTAATATGGAAGAAAATTAGATGTAGTGATTTTGTTAAAGTGGTCTTGATGGTTGAGAACCTAATAAATCTGTTTCAACTTTTAAAATATATTGTAAAACCTATGGTTAAAGCCTGGGTTTAAGTGCCTAAAAATTGAATGGTCTAAAAAATTGCTAAAAAATTCTCGTCAAAATAAAAAAGGTCCCACAAATGAAAGAAATGTTATTTAAAAACCCCCAAATAAAAAATAATAATATAAAAATGACTGAATTGACAAACATTAACAAATGGGTTAAAACCCAACCAATTACACATACCTGTCACTTGAATGTTGTTATTTTATTTATTTATTTATTTTTTAATTTTCAACCTTATGCAAATATATTACAATTGTCCTCAATTATTAAGTGCTTCTTGATGTTTTCAAAAGTAAAGATCTTCTGATCTCAGTACATAAGTTTTTATATCGTTGGAGGCTTCTCTCAGCATATAGTACAGTTTATCATTAACTCCTCTGTAGCTTCAAAAGAGTCTGCTTCTCTTGTCAGCATGGCCGGTAGCAACCAATGTGGTAAAACTTTGGAATTTAGAACATCACTGAGCTGAAGAATTTAGGATCTGCAAAGATTGCACTGGGTAGCAAGAAGCTTAGTACCCGATCTGCCTGTCAAGATTAGAGATATTTTCTGCATAGTTTGGAAGCCACAGTTTTTAAGTCAAAACTGTTAAATTCAAATTTAGCAACTGCAGTATTTGAAACTTTGGCTTTTTTATCAATGTAATTTATTTCAACAACTAGTTTCATATTCTGCTCTTTAATAGTTGAAATTGGGGTCCTGAAATTGGATCTGATGTATGCAAGATTTCCTTCAATTTTGTCTGTGGAGAAAGCAGTCTGTGTAATTTGAACTGAACCAGAACTGTACCAACTAAATAACAACAAAAAAAGTTTGATTTTATGAAGATAAAAAAATGTATTCACATAGCTGTGAGAGTGTGTCTGCCAAGAATGTGTCTGTGGAATAGCTTTTTCTTTTTTGCATGCAATTCTATGGAACTAAACGTGCACAAAAAGTCTTAAATAGCTAGGAAATGCCAGTATGGTGAAATTCTTAGAAGTGGCACTCAAGCCTGTGTTTATAGATAAGGATTAACAGATTACATATGCAGTGTTCTGTGGATATAACATGGCTTCCTAGTAAAAGTGAGTTCACAGGGGTTGATACAGTGTTATTTCAAGATAATTTTGTTTTCAGTTTGATTATTAGACTCTTTCTCAAAATGCTCTGCAATGCCTGAGAAATGCCCTAAGAAGCCTCAAAATCCTCTACAAATGTTTTGAAAGTAGAAAACCGTCAAAAGTACAGAAAATGGAGGGAAAGAAAAGCATATATTATCAATATCCAGGACTTGGTTATTATAGTAATAGTAATAAATTATGAAGCATTATTAATTACATGATGTACACGAGGGCATAAAAAGTATGTAACGCTTGTATGAGAAATATGACTGTCCATTCATGCAAATAAAGTGAAAGAATTATTCCCCATAAAATATTTATATTTTTATTAAATGTTTCTAGGCAATGAATAACAACTAAGTAATTCCTTCAGCCACTTAAATATATTTGAAGTATATGCTTTTATGAATAAAATAGACTGGAATAATGAATTAAAACAAGAATTTTCAAATAAAGAGTATTTTGAACAAACAGTTTTAAATGTGCTTATATATATGAAAATATTTACTGTATAATAAAATATTAGGGTAGTAAAGAAAGAAAAAATATGCATAAAAATATATAAATGCTGAATCTGCAAAATAGAATTGATAATAATAAATTTACTCCTTATGATACTACACAAAATTTTTTAAATAACCATTTAAGAGATTATATAGCTTAAAATAAGAAACTGTAAAACTTCTTTTTTAAAAGGTATTACAGAAAAAAAATTTCAGTGCAAAAAAGAAGCAATTAACTAATCAGTACTTAACTCGTAGAAAATCTACAGTATTCCAGGCTTGAAAAATATATTAGTTTTAGAATTTCATATAAATTAGTTTATGAGAAAATTAAATTCATTAGCAAAAGTTGCATTCATTAGTAAAAAATGAAATTCATTAGTGAAGCAAAACATGATTTTATAATGTAAAATATGGTAAGGGTGACAATTTTACTATGTAATGTAGTGTATGAAATGCTGGATTTAGTCATCTTAGAACATGCCTGATGTAATATTTTTGTTTAAAACAAATGTTCTATATGTTATTAAAAGATTTAAACTTTTTAGCTTTCAGTAAAGAATATAAGAATCGTTATATTTATCTTTAAGAGAAACAAATTTAAATTACAAGGACAATTTAATACTATTTCAGAAATATTAAGTAACTTCCATAAAAAAATCACGTGGAAGTACTTCAAAATGTAGAAGTTAAATTATTTAATTATCTTTCTTATAAAATTCAAGTTCATATTTGAAGTCACTTTCAGTGTAGTCTCTTTCCTTTTGTTATAAACCACCATAAAAAAACTGAGGGTAATTTTGTATTCAGTCTGTAATGGTATTATCATCATAATTAAGGCAGTTATAGGTAAGTACATTCAGGAAGTTACAAAAAGATAGTTAATTATATGTGAGAATACTTTTCAGTATAACATTGCTGTTTGTTTATTCAAACTTATTAAAATGCGTATAAACTAATTACGGATTTTGATGGATTAAAAATGAAAATGAATGCAAAATGAAATTCCTTAAAAACAAAATATAGGCAGTGTTCTGTTAATTAAATTTTGATGCTTTAAGCATTGTTATACACAAAGAATAATAAATTATGGGATTTCCTAGATGATAAGAAGCTTACGGAAAAGTGTAAATCCTAAATAAATCCATAAGTATATTTCAAATAGCATATCTCTCATTATATTTTAGATGAGAATGAAAACTAACTATAAAGTGTTCTTCATTACAAATATAAATTAATTAGTAATTAGAATAGTAATAGTAATTAAAATATAGCATTAAAAGAATTTACCCAAATCTTTTTTTCAAATCTTCTAAATTTTGCATTTGTGTAGATTTTGTATGTATCTGTAACCTGATTCATAATTTTATCAACAACTGATCTTTTAGTTTCAGTGTTGAAAAGATAAATAAATATCTTCAAATATATACACATACACATACATATACATACTACATGTGTATTAACAGCATATGGTATAAAAATAAAACACGTTTTCGCTTGAAAATTTTCCTGAAGATATTATAGCAAGAAAATATGTTGTTCTTTGAGAAACTCTTTTGTAATATATATTTCAGTTAAAATAACAGATCTGAATTTCTTTTCAAAATTTAATGTCATTAATTTAAATTCATGCAAATGTGAAATATTTTTCTATTTACTATCATAATGACATACTTTGATGTGTTATTTATTATTGTCATCTTTCAGTTGAATTATCTATTACAAAACAGAAGCATATTTTATTTAGCATTTAAATTTTATGGTAGAAGATTCGTTGGCATTCAAGTAATGAAATTTAAAAAAATTTCTGTATTTTAAGTTCCAGAATTGAAGTTAAGTAGTAAATAATTAATTCAGAAATAATCTCAGTTTGAATGCTTTTTTGTATCAATTGTTTGTTTGTAAATTTAGTCTGAATATTTTGTTGTCAAACTACATAAATGATGTAAATAACAGTTTGTAACATGCACAATCGAACTTCAAGTAACTGTACTGTAACAGTAGTATGTCATTCATTTGCCAACAAAGAACTATTAATAAGGTATGTTTGAGCCATTAAAAATACATCCGTAAATTATCATAATTGAATTCTCTATTTTGTAAACTCTTATTTGTGAAAAAATGTAATTGTCATATCTTCAGATTAAAAATATACCTTTTTAAATAATATTTTCTTCATATTTTAAGGGAAACCAGCCAAGCTCAGTTGATATTTTGTTAAAAGATATGCTGTCAGATCAGACACATCTGATGCAAAAGTTACAGGTTGCAGAAGAAAAAAGAGTGAAGATGGAGAGAGCATATAGGCATGCTGAACGAAAAATTAAAATCTTGAGTCATCTTCTGTCAATGTCTACTGTATCAGAAGCAACAGCAGTCTCATAATTTTCACAGATTTCACATTTGGGCATTAAATAGTTGAACTATTTAATTCATCAAGAATTAATTTGAAATTCCATGACATTTTTTAATAGTCGTTTAAGTGCTCAGTTTTGTTGTATTTATTTTTATTACTCACGTTATCTGCATTTTTTTTAAAGTGATTGTTGTATTAAGAAAAAGAGAAAGGTATTTCTGATAAATAAAATGAAACAAATTAAAATGTCTATAAATTTTATCTGCACAATATATACAATTATATTTGAATGTTACATTAGATGTTCATTAATCTATAATTTATATATTTTATTTAAAATGTGTGACTGTGAAACATTGCAGAAGCATAATCATTGAATTTCTCTGGCAATGAAATAATTGTAGAGTAAATTCATGAATCAATATCTCATATATTTTGCAATAATGTATTTTGATCCATACATTCAAGTAATGAAAACATGTTTAAGAAAGAAATTTTTTATCAGAGAATTTTGTTGAATTCCTTGTGGGTTACTAACAGATGCATTTAAGAGCATCAGCAAACTGCTGATTATTTTTTAACATTCATTGATTTATAATCTGAATGTGCTTACTGGAATTAAATTGTGTGAACCATTTCTAATTGCAAATTGTTGCTCGCATTTTTTTAAAACCTAGTCATGATTATTGTTTTAGATTTGATGCTGTGCCACATTTTTTTTTTTTTTTGCTTAACTAGTCTTAAGGGGGAGGGAGGAATTCTCTTTGTTACTAGTATTTCTCTTTGTTATTAGTATTTTGAGTCAATATATCTAGATGCTACTGATAATTGCTCATAATCAGTTCCTTTTTTGTAATAGTTCCTTTTTTTACCATTCTGCCCCATTTTTATTTGTAGGATATTATCAATAATTGAGATAATTTTATTTATTTCTCATCTTAAATCGCATTTTCTAACAGAAAAATTTAACAGGCATAAATGATTTTTATTGTTATATAGAAAGAAACTGTTAATGCAAGGTGGTTCGTAGTTGAATTCCTTTTCTTTTTCCCTTTGGGCTTCTGAAGAATCATTAATAATGTTCATTTATTAACATCATTGTTGTATAGTTTAGCATTCCAGTTTTATTCTCCAAATAATTGGGGTGTTTGATATAAAAATTCATTATATATATATTTATTTCAGTTCTGAAATGTTTGGAACATAAATGTGTGTTTTCTGTATGCTGACTTTGAACTAACAGGATACAAAATCAGTGTACTTTTCATGACCGTCCTTTTTTTTAAAAAAAATTGACTTTCTTGCACATAAATGAAGTGAATCTATGTAATTATGCAGCTTTTTGGTGTGGTAAATATCATAAGGAAACGCATTTTGCAATTTTTGTTTTTAAATGGATATTGCAAATTTTATGTTTTGTTACCTGTGTAATTTCTACAGTTTTCAGTAAGTTTGTGCCTTTATGCTTGTTATAGTATATGTAAAGTATTTTATTATAGCATGCACTTTTTATCATGATTTTTATCATAAGTCTTGTTATTATGAATGGAGAAGTTTATAGTCAATAAGTCAGTGTTGTTTGCTATCATGTAGGGATTTTTTCTGATCATTTTGGAGTTATGTAGAGTGATATTATTTTTAAATTTTGTAATACAGGTATAGGTGCTAAGTTTGTGTTTGATACATGTACGGATTATTTCAATGATGTAAAATGTGTATAAAAATCGAATTTAGATTGAATTTTTTACTAAATTGTGATATATTCTGAATTATTCTTTATATTATTTGATATTTTCCAAGACTTATATTTGCAATTTTTTTTTTTTTTTGTTTTTGTTTTGTGCGCGTGGATATTGATGCATGCGATTCATTATTTTTAGAACCTGAGAAATTGTCATTAATTGATACAGTTACTCTTCATATAAAAATATTTGTTGTTATCAAGAACAGAAATTAGTTAAAAAAAGAAAAAGACAGTTGTAAAACCTCAAATTATTCTCATACCCAGTGTAATTCTGTAATGATTTAAGCTAAAATGAAAATATTTTTAGAGTATGATAATTTTCTATCATTTGAGCAGTGAAGAAAATCAAATTCAAAACAACAAATGTAGTGAAATAAATGGGATGATTTGTATATATTTATTCATTTTTGGAAATTTAATTACCAGTTACATGGAACATGCCATTGGCAAATTTAATCCCCACCTCCCTCAAAGTAGCTGAGTACCATATTTCAAGGGAAAATGAATGAAATATCTTGATTTCAAGTAATTTTATGTTATTTGTCAGGAATATTATATTAGCATCATAATTTTGATAGTATTCATATTACATAGAAAATAACTGTAATGTAATTTTATCAATATTGAATAATTAAGTTGTAGATAGAAAAATTCTTGAGGTGCTTCTTTAAATGTTTGCCTTACATTGATTTTTTAATTAGAATTTGAGAACTTTTTTTGTTAATTCTGAACAACTATAGTTTGTCTTTTCCTAAAATAGAATAAAATCATCATTTTTCTCATACTAGTAAATAAGTACAAATTTTATTGAAAACTATATTAACATTATTATTGGATATTATGCAATAAAAATGTGAGATAAATATTTTAAATATTTTACAAGGACTTTATTGTTGCATTAATAGCATGTTGTTTGTCAATGATAATTTTCAATTAAAGAAAATTTTTATGTCATGCCAAAAATGATGCCTGTATGTAGAATTGGCAAATGTTGATTGCTTCTTTACATAAACTTAAATGGCCCCATTTTTGTGTAACATGACTGCTTTGTTATTTATAAGAAGAATAGATTAGATGATTTTAGATCTGTGGCAATTATTGTTAGTTGCTTATAGCATAATACTGGAGACAGTTTACTGTTGTCAGAGCTTAGTGAACAAATTCTTATTACTGCTATATTTTTTTAGCATTTTAAAAATTATAAAATACCAGTTATACTTAAAAACATAATAAGGTACTTATTTTTGTACTTTTTCAGCTATATTTTTTAGTAGAAGTTTGCATGTTATCAATGTTGTATTTTGATTTACAATTCCTTTGACTGATTATTTGGAGATTCATACTTTTGAATTATGTAATTATGTTCTAAAATTTTATTCTAAATTATAGTTACTGTAGGTCATATAATTATTTAAAAAGGTACTTGGTGGTTGTGTATTATCATTTTATGTTGTTTGAGATTGCTTAGCTTGAATAAATATTATTTCAAAAACTTATATTTGTACTTGATATAACATGATTTAAATTTTTCTGAATAATGCTAATTCAAGATGTGTAATTGTAATAAATAGAATTCACTAACATGTAAATCATTCTTTACAAACACATCATGTTATAATGATACTCTTTATTGCATCTGAATTCAGGTATGCATAATTTGGCTTTAATTTAAAACTATTTCTTTGAGAAGATCGAGTACTTTTATTTTATTTTTTTTTAAAGAACTCTTAAATGCAAAGAATCAATATAAGCAGAAGAATGACTTAATATTTTGTCATAATTTTAAGGTAGTTTCTTTAAATTCAGCATATATTAGTATGAAGATAAAAATATGAAATAAGTCCCACAGTTTGAAAAATTTACATACTGAATTATTTTACTGTAAAATGTGTAGCTTTGTATAGTGAATTGAAGGGAGAAAATTGCTTTGTATATTCAGAGTAATTCCTCATTCTGGACCATAAATTTTGAAGCATTTGTTTGTGTAGTTTCATTATATATGCAATTACTGCTTGTTATGTTAGGGTTCTGTTAATTCAAATTTTCGAAAAATCTCTCTTAGGATTGTTGTTGTTTGTTAACAAGATATTGATTTTTTTTTGTCCTACCAGTTTTTTCACTATCCAGTTTTCTGCTTATGAGAGTTATAAATTCCGTATAGAAAGAAGGCCGAGTTCTTTCATTAAAATTGTCATTGTAACCTTTCATCAATAAAATTGTCTTTGTAACCTTTCATCAATAAGTGCTTTGTCCAAAGCACAAATAACATTAAAAAATTATTTGCCAAATAGAAATAAAAAGTGTTCTTAAAATCGATATAATCTATCTATTTTAATTTTAGTATGGCGTTTAGATAGTTTCTAGGAAAGTCTTATTGACTTAATTGCATTTTAATGTAATTATTTTTTTAAAATATTTTTTTAATGATATTTAAAACATGGATAATATAATGTGTGCTATATACTAGCTGGCATTAAAATATTAGCATAGTGAATATAAGCATAATGAAACCTATCTACATCATTTAGTGGATTTTATTGTTTAGTTCTAGCTTCGATTTCCAGCTGTTGAATATTGCTGCCTACTTGAAGATTTCCTCAAATAGATCTTCCCAAACAAAGTTTCTTTAAGTATGTTGTTTTCCCGTATGTGTAATGCAATAAGTAAGCGAACTTGTTTCCTCTAAAAACTGCTCTAAGGAGGTATATCTTCTAAGGTTGAAAGCTTTAAATTATTTACGAACCCATATGGTCGTGTTTCAAGCGATTCTTTTCGCGAATACTTGTAGTGTAGGGGTTAGAATACCCAGCTAGCAATTGGTAGTTTGCTAGCATTGTTTCGATTACCGATTGCAGCATAGTTGATATTTACCGCCTCGGGGTTACTCTAATAATATGCATATGGACTCTAATAAGCAGGACAATAAGTAATATCAATGCATTTTATCCACTTCGCTCAGCTTCAGGGCTTTAATCAGTTGTCAGAAAAATGTATTCATTACTTCATAAAATAAAATAAGTCATTTGCGTATAAATTTATTACTTAGCTTTAGCATCCTTTAAAGCAGAATCCATCTTTTCTGAATACACTTCGTCACGGAGTTTTAGACAAATGTTGCTTAAGAAAACAACTTTGGCTATTCCTAGGACTTCATTAAATTTTTTCTCCACATTATCTGGTAATGTAATTATATATCTTTGCATTAGTCTTGTGAAATAGAGAAATACTTCTACTTCAGCCATGTGCTCACCAAGACAGTTCCTTTTACCTAAAGTAAAAAAGTAATTTTGTATTAAAATTTTCTTAGATTAAGTAAGTTAGGTTATAAGTTAAGTAAAATTCAAAATTAGTTCATTATTTAGAAAAACTCAATGCATTTCAAGGAAGAAGGATGAAACTCCCGTCTTCTTCAAAGACGAGAAATACGTACACGGATGTACTACACACGTATGTCACTTAAAATAGGCGAAATGGAATCAATTAAAAGAAATAAACAGTCGTGCCGGCGCTATGTGTCCAGCAAAATAAAAATCGATGTAAGAAAAATTATGAACTTTAAAAAATTCAAAGGGGAAAATGACATTTAAAATAGTGAATAAAATTATCTCATTTTTACCCAGATAACTTATAATAAAATTTAGGTGAAATTTTGGCAACAGAAACGAAATTCTTAGTACCGAAGCCAGAAAATACATTAATATAGCTTATATTTCGAGCTACAAACATGTATCAAGTAGGCCGAAACAATACTTAATATTAATTTAATAATATAAAAATTAAAAAATTAAACTTAAACCTCTTGAGACCCTTGGTACCCAGTTGGGGACTTCAGTACATTAGCATTTACTCCAATAATAAACGTTTGTTTGACTTAAATCCCAGAGTATCCAATTGGGAAAAAAACTGATCTTTATTGTCTGCTAAAAGAGTGCAGCACCATACTGATGTCAAACTATTTTATACAGCTTTGAAATCGAGAAATGAGAGAAAATGGCGTCTCGACCGACTAGAGGTAAGTTGATTTATTTTTTTAATATTAATGATTATAATTATTAAGTTTTTACTCATTTTTTAAACTAAGAAGTCTATAAGCTTTATTCCACATGCATTTTTGTAAAATTACTTTGTTATTGTTTTCGATTTTTTTTACTTAGAAAAGAAAATACCCGTTTGGGTACCTTGGAATCAGAGTATACCGATGGTGCTAAATGTTGTTTTCATTTTTTTCAGTAAAATATTTGACATATGAAGAAATCAAAGTGTTGCTTGAACAAAGTGATGGATAAACTCTCTGATATTGATTATCCAGACTTCGAAAATATTCCAGAAAGTGATACTGATTCTGAACATCTGGAAAATGAAGGCATTCTAACATCTGAAGAAAATGAATGTCTTCTTTTGTCAAGTACATTTGGTATCAAACCTGAAAGCAGGTGTAAGAGGTGGGCAAAAGAACAAAGACAGCGAGTAGATGTCATGCAACCTTCTATTCTAAGGGCGTATAACATTTACATGGGAGGTGTTGATATGATGGACAAACAAACAAGATTTGGGCATTCCCTGTTCCGTGCACTCGCACACTACAGGTCCACTATCCCTTTGGGCACTTCATGGAGGTTCAACCTCCACTATTACCCTTCCAGCGAAGCAGCACACCACTTGGATAGGACACCAGGCAGCACTGGTCATCAATTGCTCCTGCCAGTCACATGGGCAAGCCCGTCGCAGAGGGCCGTTATCAGCAAACGGGGGGGGGATCAAGAGTTAGATGTATTAAATGTTACTTGTAGCTTACAAAACAGGAATTGCTTCTTTGAATTTCATAACGAATAACTGTTTAAAAAAAACTATATACATTGATGTAACTCTTTACATCATTATAATGACATTATATGCATGTAGTTCCAAGATACACATTTGGGTACCACTTAATTAACATAAATACAATTTTCAAAATGTACTTTTTATATATTTTTCTTTTTAATAGTTCCATTTTAAGTACATACACAAAAAATTAGATAAAAATATCGAGGAATTACTGCTCGGGTCTCAAGTGATTAATGTATCCTAAAGTGATGTAATTTTTGGTACTGGAACAAATATTGCACTGTTTTTGACAAGTGAGGTTTATCATTGCTTTAAAAGTGACTTTTAAAACATCGTAATGGTGAAATCTGGAAGTTGATTTCTATATGTTCTTCGTATATTTAATTTTATAACAACAGGATGATTCACAATGATACGTTAATGCGAAAAACGTTAGCAACACTTTTGTACAGTCGTGTATTTTAAAGCACTAATTTCCGAAATTCAGCATACCCCGCTTTAAAAATAACCGTTATGTATAAATTTCGTATCCATTTTTCTCGATGAATTCATCAATTAACGTTGTATAATGCTATCTTAATGCTGCTAGTTTTACAATAACTGCTAATTCTAACTTTTGAGGTTCTTAGCAAGAAATATACAGCTCTTAATATTTCATAAATCTTTTTGATTTTAAATCTTTTAGATAAGGCAGTTAAGTAATTTGAAATTAGTAACTAGTTTTTCTGAAGATAATTGAGTACTACGTTGTTTAGTTTTTCTTACGGATGGAAAATTTTGCAGTTGCTTTTGTATTTTCTCGAAATAAACACTTAGTTTCTCCTCAAAAGCAAGTATTTTATTTACCAACTTTGAGATAATTTTATTTTCACCTTGTTATCCCCGACTGAGAATAAGTCTTTATGTTAGTGCACAGAAAGGTTAAAATATGCTATCTCCTATTATTTTTATGTCTGTTTATTCTGCTTTATTGTTTCATATAAAATAACTTTCGGGTGTAAAAGAAATACCGATCTGAAACGTTTTCTCTCATTAACCATCCACTATCCGTCACTATAGTTACTCTTAAATTTCTTCCATTAATTTTTCAAATTTTCTACGATTCAGTGGTTGTGAGGGAACAACATTATATTTATTACAATTTTTGTCATGGCTTCTATTTCAGGCATAGTGACACGTGCTGTTAAGTTCTCTTGATGAATGATATAAAGAAATAATGACACATTTTTTAAATCAGACTTCTGGTTTAACACAGAAATAAATCCTTTCTCATGAGACGTCATTGATAGACATCCATATGTGCACACACAAAATAATTTCGTTATATCAATATAATTGTTTCCTAGAAACGTACAAATAAAATGGAGATAATATTTGCCTCTGATTTGATTTTTCACAGGAAGAAATTTCTGAAAGTCATTTTAAATTAAATTCTTTTCTCTGCAGTATTTAATAAAAATAGAACACTGCGGTATTTTTGAAATCTCAATGCTAGAATCAATGACCAAGCTAAAATCTGTACAATTTTTTAAAATCTTCTATGATGTAAAATGCGTTTTTGCAATATTTTGTGTACGCTTAATGCAGGCGGAATCTAAGAGTTCGTTAGCTTTAATATACGAAATTATTTGATTTTAATTTTACTTAAGTTTTCAAATAATACTTGGAAGAACTCATGAACATTCCTTGACAGTTTCTGCGTCAGTAAACGTTCACAATGGTTGAATTTGTAACATATTTCATTTGTTCTCACCGCTGTACCTTTTGAAATCTTCAAATAGGTAAAGCAAACGAGTTGCTGGACCATATTCATTTCGTACAACAACGTGTTCCTTTTCCCACTTCTCCTGACGTAATCTATTTTCGTCATCTGTTTTCACTTGCTTTCTGAAGAAGCTTATGCAATTATGGATACTAAAATTATACGAATGTATTCTTAAAATTAAAATAATGGAAAATTAGTTTTGCTACGCGCCAACGTAACTGCACAACTGCAACAATTCGTGCATGCGCAATGTAAGATTAGCTGTGAATTTCTGCCAATTGCATTTGGCAGAGGTCTGTATTTTAGGAAGTGGATTTCTTAAAATTTAAATTTGGCAAGACATGTGAAACTTGAGTTTTGTCATACGTTTGGGAAACGAAATGTTTTAGTACACGTGACTAGCAATTTTTATTTCCAATATATGTGATTCGCAAGATATTAAATTCTGCGTGACCCCTCAAAATAGTACACAGCAAAACAGCTTACGACAAAATAACTCATGAAAAATTAGCCTTGTCAAAATAGCCTAAATATAACTGTCTTATTTCTAATTTTAGTTCAAAAAACATGTTACACAAATATTGACTTTTCATATCATCCGACAAAAATCGCATTCAGTTTTAGTATCTAAAACTAAATAAAAGTAT
The DNA here is from genome assembly GCF_044657685.1 of Stegodyphus dumicola. Classification (NCBI taxonomy): domain Eukaryota; kingdom Metazoa; phylum Arthropoda; class Arachnida; order Araneae; family Eresidae; genus Stegodyphus; species Stegodyphus dumicola. The sequence continues at coordinate 78,335,803 of NC_140768.1, read as the reverse complement.
TTTTTATACCTTATACATTTTTCAAAAATAAAAATAAGTGTTTATCGACACTCGTATTTCAAGATTATTGTTATACTTGGATACTCTTTTACACAAAACATGTATCCTTTCGTAAATCATATAACAATTATATTTTTTAATATGGGTCTGAGGATACCAAACTCTCCTATGCCTCGGTGTGGAAATTATTATTTTGTCAGTCTACTTGATTAATTATTGTGAAACGTTTTTTAATAAGATATTCGTGTCAGCCAGTATTTATATAAATATGCGTACAGAATCAAATTTGAACGTGCATATTTTTCATCATGTCATTGAATGCAAAATATAATTACTTATTTACACATACGCCATGGCACTCTTTTATGTCGCCTGCATATTTTTAGATACTAAAAAATTTGAAGACTCTTCGCGAAACCTAGACTTTTAGTTCAGAAGGCTTTAATTTAGGCTATTTTGTCGTGGTCTCTATCGCCCTCTTAAGTGCTGCGCTTCTCGGACTACCAAAATTTCATTTTGGCCTGCATGTAGAAGCTTGCCGCGCCACGCATGGCATACGGGTTGAATACGTACGGCTTATCGCAAAAGCTGTGCGAAATTTTGTGCAATTGAATCTATTAAAAATTACCTTAATTGGAAATACAGTGAGACATATGTATATATTATTTCTGTAAAACCCCTTTATATCTACGCAAGGAAACCAGAAAAAGGCTGTACATTAGAAACTTATTTCTTAGGTTACTGATAAATATTAAATATATCGCATAAAATCATCTTATATAGTTTAATAATTAAGGCTCGAAAATCAAACGTGGAAATAAATATGAAACAAGTGGCGTTCATGGCGGCCAGTAAATCGCATGTGATTTTAAAAATTTGTCATTCCACGTAGTATTTCAAATGTCAGTTTATAATGGCGTCACCATTCTATATGAAATATATGTTGTTTAACAACCTGATATGATTTCAAAATAACATAATTCCTTCTTATTATTAAGATAGAACAGTTGAATTGCATACGGCGATAAAGAAACTTCTTGTGCGAATGATCCTCTTCGTATAGCGTGTTCTGCAATGAAATAAATTATCTTCATTTTCTAGTTATATAATGTAAGTTGTAAATATTATGCTAGAAATAACCAAGATAAATATTTTTAATTTGGTTAATACTGATATACTTCAAACCTTACATTTTAAAAATTTTTATGTTAAAAAGGAGAGCTTATAAAATGGAAGATTTATTCCATTTTAAATTAAATTATATCTTTATATTAAGCTTTTAAACAATGCGATGAGTTAAATATTGTTTTCGATTTTTAGTTAGTTAATTTATTTTGTACTGAAAATAATTATGCGAGAAATAATGAAGTTTAATATTTTCGATTTGTTTAACTCTGATATGCTTCACACATTGAGAGTTTTTTAATTTTTATGCGAAAGAAAACAGCCATAATGTGGAAGAATTATTCCATTTGAAATTAAGTTATGTCTTCATATTAAGCTTGTAAACAATGCTGAAGGAAAAAAAAAATCCTTTTCTCCTCATAACAGCTGGCTCGGTGATAACATCATTATTCAGTGCTGAAAATAATCAAATATGTAGCATTACCGAGTTCTGATATATCTATAAAAGAAATTAATTAAACATTGTTTTGCTTGATTTAATTTGGCGTCTGTTTGTAATTAAGTGGGGAGGTTTCTAACCGAATCAATATATTACGGGAAAAATAAACGAAGATACAGTGTTTTTGTCATTACGGTGCTGAAACACGTTTTATTTTTATGGTCTTTAATTCAATTAAAAATTCATTAAGTGGTCAGTTATCTAAAGAAATGGCGAGCAACTGTATTTGAAATAATGGATTAATAACGTTAAGGCTAAACCGTGATTGCCAGGGTAAAGAACATTTAGTGCCATCATTTTCATTGATTGTTGGGCGGAGAATAAATAGCTTCCATTATTTTTGGCTTCCTGATGTAGGAATTGTTAAATTATCTTCATGCATCGAAAGGATGAATAAAGAAATCCAAATTCTCGTTTGGATGCTTACGCGCAAATTAGTGAGATTAATCAGAAAATTGGTTGAGTTAATCGAAGAACGAAAGTTATGTGTTAACATCATAACTCATGAAACCTCTGTATTTTTGGAAAACAGCATTTATCAAACTTTTTGAGGAACCCATGAAAATGTTCTCATTCGAAGAGTCCTTCTAATAGAACTATCATAAACAAAGTATCTTAACATGGACTCACCAATGGTCGAGTGTTTATGGCAGCTGAATACTGAAGGTTCGACCTTGACTTGATCCCAAGCGAGTATAAAATATGTAGGATGTGATAAATAATTTTTTGCAATTAAAAACCATTATTCTTTTTCTTTTAAGGCTCACCAGCTTCTAAGGCGGTAAAGATGCTGAACACTGGTAGTTCGATCAGGGGAATCCCGCCGAATGGACTAGTTGCATAATCGGGTTTCGAGCTTTTCCCAGTGGTTAATGGATATAAATATAAGCTTTGTTTCCCTTAAAACATACCTCACGAAAACATCCTTTTTCTTGGGCAGATAACTCTTGCTTGATTTACTATGTCAGAATAACCTAACTTAGCCGTAGCGCTAGCGATGAGATGCGCAATTTGTGGTAATTAAACAATGAGATTCTTGTAAGACTACGGGTTTAAAACTTATATAAGACTCATAAGTCACAACTGTATTAATTTTTAAAGGTAATTTGTTACCTGATTCTCAAACAATTTTTTTTGTGTAAAAAAAAAAAAAAAAAAAAAAAAAAAAAAAAAAAAACCACCTTTGTTTCAATTGCATTATACTCCAGAGTTATCAGTGTGAGCACAGCAATTACTGCCCCGGAAAGAAGTTTTATTTTCAACCATCCGCCTTACTTCCCAGACTTGTTACCCTGTGATTACTTTTTTCTATCAAAACCGCTTCTTAATTGAAATTCTCTGATATGAAAACATCCAAAAGACCGTAATTGTATACTCTTGAAAGCCACACTAAAAAAATACCTCTAAAAAATCTTTTCTCTCGTTATCTGCTTAATCCAATACTTGCATTAGCTCAAAAATATCTTACATTCAGTAATTTACAGCCTTTTCAAATGCATAAATTGTGTTGTTCTTCATTCTTCTTTCGAATTTGATTACTCAATTGCAGACACTGCGTGTGTATAATAATTTAATAAAAGTTCCCAGTACAGCCTTTGATTTGTTTCTGAGTGAAAATAATTTTACTTTCTTTATTATCTTATTCATAATTTATCAAATCTGTGCATTTTTACTTAATTTATTAGCTACTTTTTGATTAATTGTATGTCTCTGTGAAAGATAGCATGTGTGTTCAAGGCTAGTATGATAGTAAAGAAACTGTAAGGAATAAATACAAGCTCTAGTCAAAAATAAATTCGGTAAAAATTTAACCTTAGAGTGGTGTTGATTCATCAGACATATACGTCGATTAGGTTTACATATGTCCCATTTTTACTTCCTTGTACGAAGTAAAAAGGAAGTATTGTAATCGCGAATAGTTTCAGGCATCGTATTTCAACTCAAATATCCATTTTCACCGCTATCGAATGCAATTTAAGGACGTTTTTGCGTGACATTTGTACGTAAGGACAGGGTAAAGGACTCGTTTCCCCCCAAAAAATTCTAAAACTGATTTAAAATGAATTGTGAAGAGAACTTTTCATGACGTCTGTGCGTACGTACGTATCTCGCATAACTCAAAAACGGGTAGCCTCAGAACGTTGAAATTTTGTATATAGGATTGGATTAGATTGGTTTATTCAATTATGGCAAAGCACACGAGGGCTATCTGCCTAAAGGGAGGGATGCCTTCGTGAAGGACTTTCTAAGGGAAAACCACGAAAACACCCATGCAGCCAGCCCGTTCGCGGGATTCGAACCTCAGACCGAACTACTAGTGTTCAGCGTCTTTACCGCTCGGCCGCTGGTGGGCTTTTGTATATAGGACTGCTATAACATGTAGATGTGCACCTCGTATTTTGGTTGCAATCGGCCGCACCAAAAGTATATAAATATATATATATATCCACTCTGTTACTCGGCTCAGTAATCTCAATTTTTTTATTCTTATAAGTTTGTAAATTGTGCAATTTTTGCTTTAAAAATGATTAAATTATGTTGTTCTTATCTTCCGGTTAAGGTTTTTACGCCTTTAGTAAATCTGGATGCAATATTTTTAGAATTATCAACAATTTTGAAGTTGTTTAAGTGCCGCTAAGCCTAATAATGTTTTTGATGGCGGCCATTGCTTGTTTACATTTGAAACAGCAGAGTAGTGGATTTGTTGCCAATCTAGAGAAACTTAGCTTCGCAATAACAAAAATAACGCCTTCTTTTATTATTTCGAATTAAATCATGCTTAATCCATTCTGGAATTTATTCGAGGAAATAAGTGTTTAAGATTTACTTCATAATTTTCAATACAGACATTTTGAGTTTTAATCAAACTCAAACTTGTCGCGAAGTGAGAACTGAATTAATTGAATGAGAAATACTGAATCGTCTGTGAAAAACTGTTTCTTTTTTACTTCCTTGTACGAAGTAAAAAGGAAGTATTGTAATCGCGAAAGGTTTCAGGCAGCATATTTCAACGAAAATATCCATTTTGACCGCTATCGAATGCAATTTAACGATGTTTTTGCGTGATATCTGTACGTAAGGACAGAATAAAAGACTCGTTTCCTCCAAAAAAATTATAAAACTGCTTTAAAATTAATTCTGAAGAGAATATTTCGTGGCGTCTGTACGAACGTATGTACGTACGTGCGTACGTACGTATCTCGCATATCTCAAAAACGAGTAGCCTCAGAACGTTGAAATTTTGTATATAGGACTGCTATAACAAGTAGTGCACCTCGTATTTTGGTTGCAATCGGCCGCACCAAACGTATATAAATACTATATTTATATATATATCCACTTTGTTACTCGGCACAATGATCTCAGTTTCTTTACTCTTATATGTTTGTAAATTGTACATTTTTTGCTTTAAAAATGATTGAGTTATGTTGTTCTTATCTTCCGGTTAAGGTTTTTATGCCTTTCGTAATTCTGGAAGCAATATTTGTACAATTATCAACAATTTAAAAGCTGTTTAAGTGCGGTTAAGTTTTAAATAACATGGCGGACATATTTGTTTACATTTGAAACAGCAGAATTGTAGATTTGTTGCCAATCTAGAGAGACTAAGCTTCGCAACAATAAAAATAACGCCTTCATTTATTATTGCGAATTAAATCATGCTTAATCCTTTCTGGAATTTTTTCGAGGAAATAAGTGTTTAAGATTTACTTAATTTTTAATAATTAGTAATTTTTAATACAGATATTTTGAGCTTTTATGTATTTTTGTCTTGTCGCGAAGTGAAAACTGAATTAATTGAATGAGAAATACTCAGTCGTCTGTGAAAAACTGTTTTTTTTATGTTTTGTTTGCTTAATTTCTTTTTTACATCGTTCTAGCTTTATTATAGTATTTGGAAAGAACATGTGACAACGATTAGATAATTCTTTAAATGATATACATTTTGTGCATTCTGAGTTATAATATGAACGAAATATGATACTCTTAAGTGAACCTAGTGCCAGAGTGTCGCTATGTTAAGCAAATAGAGTGAATTTTAAAGAATGCCTTTATTCTATTGTGGTTTATGCGCTGTCGGCGAAGTAGATTTAATTAAATCCAATAAGTTTAAAAGAAATGCAAGAAACAAATGCGTATAATATAATATTCCGTACAAGGAAGTCATGTGGTGTACACATCATATTTTTTTTAGTTGTTGTTGTTCTTCTTTGCTTAATTTCTTTTATACATGGTTTTAGATTTATTATAGTATTTGAATAGAACATGTGGCAGCGATTAGATAATTCTTAAGATGATATATGTTTTGTGCATTCTGAGTTAAAAAATGAATGAAATGTAACGCTGTTAAGCGAACCTAGAGCCAGTGTGTCGCTATGGTAAACAAATATATTGAATTTTAAAAAGTGCATTTATTCTATTGTGGTTTACTCGCTATCGATGAAGTAGATTTAATTCAATCTGATAAGTTTAAATGAAATGCAAGAAAAAATGGGTATAGTTTAATATTCCGTATAAGGAAGTCATGTGGTGCACACATCAGATTTTTTATTTACATCAACGCACAGAGTAGATGCAACGCTGTAAAGATTTAGTTGTGTAGTTACGCAAATTGCAAAGAATACGAAGCTGAAATATGGTCTGAAATGCAATTTTATCATGGATAAGTTAGCCAGATAAGAGAAAAAGAAACATCAAAGGAAGTGAACGATTTATACACTTTTGCCACTCAAGGAAACCCCGTTTTCGAGGTGTTTGCCGTCTCGGAAACAAACTGTCTTGAGGTATAGCCAACGAATCATAATTTCCCATGGAATTTTAATTCTCTGTGGTCCATAAGTGATGGAATCAATTCCCTAACACTATCTAGATGATTCAATCAACGGTACTTAATTAATTACCTGTATTTCTGTATTGGGACTGTCCGGACACAGCGGTCAATCGATCCCAGAACGAATCGTGACTCATCGTTGAACGTAAAAGATTTGCTGTAGCTGGGCATTATTGGATGGTACCGGGCTCTGGGATAGATGTTTTCTCGAAACATTTGACATGACTTGAAAGTCTACTTGAACCGCTACATCTGCCATATAACACACCGGGTCACCAATGGATTTATAAGTTCCAGGCAAACAGTTCTCCAATCTTCTGTACCAGTGGTCTGCCTTTGGCCACTGAGTGTGACTTTGTGTGTCCTCCGATGACAATACTCCTTCGGAAGTTTGTCAGATGCGTAAATTATAATGCATGGAGTGCAAACGGCATCTTTCTTCTTCATAGATTGGTTACATCAGCCAGTGCTTTAGGCACTCATATGGAGTCGACGAAGTGCTTCTATTTAAATCTGGCAGTTCGCGATTGATTCGTCACTGCACAGTATGTGCCAATGCGTGACAACAATAAATTTAAATCTTTTACATGAAAACGTACTATGGCCATTTGCATAAGTTCACGGTCGTGACACGGTTTTTTTCGTAGTGCGGTATTTTAACTGACTATGAGCGTATTTAATAATAGTATTTAAGGAAATAAACCCGTAGTTATTTTTTCAAACATCCTTCGTACTATTATAATATTTAAGAATTATGAGAAAATTAATTTTGAACTATCAGCAAATTTTAGTTAGTGTTGAAAATTTCAATCTGTTTTCCAAAAACAGGAAATGAAATTTATGACCTTGCTTGGAATCTAAAAACACTGAACTCCTTAACCATAGGAAAGAAACGAAATGTGCTAGAATTTAAAAAAAAGTGCAGAACTCACAAAATGAGTATTTTCTACAAGAACAATGAATTTAAATCAGGTTAATAAAAAGGGCTGTCGCAAATTGTGATAATATCTTAGATTGATTTTTTGCTCGACGTATGAGCGAACAGATTAAGCCTAATTATGGAGATTACAGGATTGCTCATTTCAGCTCTCATAATGTGCAAAAAACTTCAACAAGGAGGTCCTCGTATAGAGCGACTTGTGGTTTGTTTCCTTTTCTGTTCTTGACAGTGTCTGAATACTGAAATTATTCAATGCTGTAGTAAACTGAACTGATTTATAATCAAACCTAGAGTAGCCAGAGAATTTCCAGGCCTGACCTGTAGAAATAATGAGAAATGTCCTACCATTCCTTTAATTCCGTTAATTCCTACCATTCCGTTAAAAGCACACTTTTATAAGAGTAAATATAGTTTTGGATGGTATTTTATATTGAGATATTTGTACTGATTTGTATTTACATTCTAGAGAAAACGTGAAAGTAAGAAGACCCTGTGATCTGATTCGAAATTTCATTATGCTTGTGCAAGATGAAATTAACCAGTTCGTGTACATAATATATATATTTTTAGAGATTATGATCACATGTATAAAGCAGTCTTCTAAATTCTTTATCTAATAGCTATCGGGAATATAAGATGCTTTGAAATCTCAACATTGGCATCAGCCTCCTTTTCGAAAAAACTTTAAGGGAGCTTTGAAGAGCCTTTCAGTATCAATGGCCATTTCTACTAATTGAGTTTCCAAGCCCTATTATTAATATTACCTTATACCACGAAATATCGCTAAAAGCTGTGAGTTGTGTTGCCTAATGAGTTTTGACAGCTTCATTTCAGGCAAGAGTATTTAAAAATTTTCAGTCCTATAAACTGTATAGTTGTTAAGTTAAAGGATTTCAGTTTTTTCTTAATTGTTAAAAACCAGTGTATTATATGCTTCATTAACAGTAATATCAAGCATTCTTAAATTTATTTAAGGGCATATTACCGTAGGAAAATGGAATGAAAGCAGGAGGTCGAACGACTTTGCCGTTTTGCAAAAAACGTTCTGGCTTAAAAGATGATGGATCCTCCCAGTATTGAGGGTCATGATGGACTCCCCAGATATTTGTCATTATGATTGAATCCTTTGGGATGTCATAACCGGCAATCTTGCATCTTTTGGCTGTACTGCAAATAAAAAGAACTAATAAACAAATAAGTAAGTAAACATAAGCTAAAAATTAGCAAACGTGAAATTTTAATTTATTGTTTTAGAAAAAAATCATATAATTAAAAATCCATTAAATATATTGCATGTTCCTCTCTTGTATTCTATCGTGAAAACGTATGAAGTTGCAGCTGACGAAAAAGTAACGCTGATCTTATTTCAGTGACGTATACACATTGCTATGAGCAGATAAAAATTAATCGTCAGATGCAGCAGTTTTAACATAAGTGTACAATTTTACAAACTGCCCTTTCAGTTATTAAACATACATACAAGCGACATCTGCATGTACATTTATAACCAAAAAATACAATAATCTCGAAATATTTAATTTCATAAAAATTAGATAAAAAGAAAATTATATCATCTATCATAGTATTATATATACTCAGAATGTTGGCAAAAGTTTCTGATATATACAAAAATCCTGAAAAAACATTATAAACTTTTCTACAGTATTTTTTGAAATGAACATTTCTACTAATAATGTAGTGAGTACTATACTAGAGCTGAAAATCGAGTTTGTGAGTACCGGGCTAAAAAGCTGATGGTAGGAGTACAAGAGTACGTGAGAAGAATGTAACTGTTTTCACGAGAGCCGATTTTTCATTTTGTTGCAAGATATGGGTATTTTCGGAGAACATCGCTGAGATGAAAATACGAATTACCACAGGAAATTGTTAAAAATGTTTGAAGTTTACCTTAAAATTTGTTGGCAGAGAAAGTGGCAACACTCAAAATTACAAGGCTTAGTAGTGCTTCAGATTATTCTCAGTTTGCGTTTTTAAAGTCTCCTTGAATAAATAAAATATTATAGAGCCAATGGCTTTACACAATATAACTGTTTTCAATTGTAGATTATGAAATTGGGTCTCTTAGGAAACATCAAATGTCAACATCATGAAATAGGCTAAAACAAATTCTGTGATTGTTTTATTACAAAGAAATGAGAGTAAAGAGCTATATATTAAGTCTCCTTTACAAAGGAGGTGGGAAATGAGGACTAAATTCGGGATGACAATGAACTAATATATCTGATTCGGTCTCACTAAGGATTGTTAACGCGAAATAATATTATTTCGCTTTAACAATAAGGAATAAGATTGTTATCGCGAAATTGAGAAGGAAGTTGGGACATCATTGAGTTCATCATTGAGTCAAAATAAATATTTTAATTTATAAACATGTAAATTTTAAGTTACTTTCACTTTCACAACTTTTCTTTCAGTTCTGCTGTTCTTTGCTTTTAATTTCAAATACTGTAAATTAAAATATGATAAAGATCCGTAAACTAATCTTAAAAATGCGCTTAAATACAAACATGTACACAAAAATATAAAATATTTGCAGTTACATGAAATTATTAATAAATTACTTTTAACAGTTTCAAAAATAATGCGAAACATAAAGCCTAAAGCAACTGAGAAAAAAGACAAAACGCGTTCTTGTAAGTCAAACCTTTTTTGACTCTTTTTTTACCCTGACCTGATAAATGAATGGCCGATTGCAATACCGCTGAATTCTAATATTTTGACCTAGTTTTGAACCCTGGCGAAGGAGATAACTGCATGGACGTTTTATAATTTTCTCGATATGTAATTTGATAACGAGTTAGTTTCTTTCAGAAAGTCTTCCCCACCAGCAGCCGAGCGGTAAACGCTAGTATTTTCAACCTTTTTGATATCAGGCGAACGGGTTGACTGCATACTCATTTTCGCAGTTTTTTCCATGTGTAATGTGTCTACCAACCAGTTACCTATAGAACGTCTTTCAGGAAGGCATACTTATCCTTAAGCAAATACACATAGTGAATTTTGCCATAATCAAATAATCAAACCAACTGACTTCACAAAGCTCTCCATGAAAGCATTCATCTGTTTAAGCAGATAGAACCAGCGTGCTATGCATTGATTCAAATAATCTGATATAAGCAATAAGAACGCCAACTACTGAAAATTCGATCCGGGTTCAATTTTTGGCAAAAAGGCTGCTTGGATGAACATTTTGTGGTTTCTCTCACGTGTAACATCAATACGAGCCATTTTCGCTTAGAAAGTCTTCCTCAAAGACATATCTCCTTTAAGAGATAGTCCTTCCAAAACTTTGTCTTAGAACTGAATAATCGTTTTCGATCTGGCCTGATGGACAAGTCTAAGTATAGCTTCAAAGTGTCAATAAGTTGAAACCAACATAATAGGCAATTAAAATCCAACGAGCTAATTCATTGATACTCACTCTGAAAACAAGAAGAATAAGTCAACTTGCATACACACAATTTATTCCTTGCTAGAAATTGAAGACGCAACTAAATGTTGATAAGTAAATCACGAAAAAGTTTGATTTCTACAACTGAGCTCGAAAATATTGTACGTATTACAAAAACTATTTTACATGTTTTTTCTGCATACTCAGTTCTAGAGTACCGCATATTCCAATGTATATTTTTTTTCGCTGTTAGATCCAGTGATACTTCGCATAATAAATGTGATTCATTCTGCAATATCATTTGAAATGTGAGATCCTATTACTCACATGTTAGACGAAAATACGAGTATTTTAATCTCTTTATTTCGGAAATCTATGTTTCATGAAGTTGTTCAAAATAGTCTTTTCCTCCATTGGAAATGTCCTGAAGTTAGTGCATAGCATTGTCATTGACTAGACAAATCATTCGCTTCATCTCAGTTTACTGGGATGCTACTGCTTGGCTGTGATCTGGATCTATTTTCGCTTCTTATTAAACGAATGGTAGCGATAAGAAATGTGGAATTTAAAATTTCGCTTCTTCAGAAGGTCCTTGTAACTGCATGGAGGTTTTGTATTTGTCTCCCCACCAGACGATACTTTACTTTCGACTTCATTTTCTTGATCAAAGGCGGCTTGCAGCTCTTCAACATTAGTGTAATATTAAGAAATTCAGTGACAATATTTTATTATGTAACAATATATATTCAATGCTCGCTTCTCTGCTTGAATTCTTCGTTCAAGAACGGATCAAATTTTGTATCTGCGGATCTGCGTAGCTGTACGTTTAATGTGTGACGAAATTCGCGTGCTGTTCGTTATGGCGAACAGAATATATTAAATGCGGCACATTTTTCACTCCGCGTATGCTTTCGTTGTTCGGGACATTTATCACGCGAGATACTAATGTGCTTCAAATACGTAAACCATGAAACTGAGATTGTATTCGTGTTTTAAATTTTAAGACATAAAGACCGAGTTTACAATTTGGTGGTTATGTTCTAGAATCAATAGCTATAAATTAAGCGCAAAATTCAGTATCGCTAGAAAGAACTATTAATTGAAATTGTAATTATACATGTGTAACTGCAGTATATACATATTCTAGTAATTAACATTATTCTTACCGAAATACATGAAGGTTATTACGAAAAGATAATAGCTCTTACATAAGTGAAAATAAAACGCATTAATTTTACTTACCTTCGAAGCATGCTTATAGGCACAGTGCTATATTGCCTCAACGTTTCGTAGACCACTGCCAACGTGTAAGGGAGGCTTATATGGTCCGACCATGAAGGTAAACGATCTTTACCGATGACTGAATCCAATTCTTGATGGACTTTCTCTTGGATTTCTGGATAAAGAATCATGGACGCAAGGGCCCATTTAATAGTGGCTTGTGTTGGTGAACTTCCTGCTCCCAGAAGAGACTGAAAGTTCCCTTTCAGCATTTTGTCTGTAGATGAGAACAGAACTTTACAAATAATATACGCTTCTCAAGCTCTCCTGCCTGCTTTCTAATAATTAAATTACGAAACAAATCTTCGATGCATTCAGTGGTTGAAATCTGATGTATGCAACATGAATTACAGTAAAAAATACAGTAAAAATAAATAGATGCAGGGAATTATTCGAAAAGAATGCAGGGATTATAAAATTGTACTGATCAAAAGAATAATGACATATGCATGTAAAAGTTTTATTATTACTGTCTCGACAGACGTCAAGGCGGAATTCAGTTTCAGTCCCCGTCTTTTGAAGCATTTGGTGTTTTAGGTGGTTGATATCGTAATGTTTTAAAAGTAAACAATATTTGTTGTATTTGTTAAGAAGATGAAATCCAGAGGTGTAAGATCTGGGCTTCGTGGAAGTTACAGGAGAGAGCTACGCTGTTTAACCCATGAGCTGGAAAAACTGATCGTTTAGATAGTCATCTACTGAGCGGAAATAAAGCTTACTTTTTTTAAACTTTATTTCAACATAAGAATTGTTTCTGTAAGTTTAACACTTCATTAATTAGTAAAGTTGTGAAATCTCGGCATTTGATTCCGATGACCCTGTAATTATAATCTAAAGAATTTGAAAAAAATAGTCATTGATATTTCAATCAGTTATTTTAGTCTGTTTAGAAATTCAAAAATGGTAAAGCGTTTTAGAGTATTAATAGAAAAATTGTTTAAAATATACCAGTATTAAATTGTAAGATCTCCATTTTATATGATTATCATTATAAGGCTTTTTATAAGATTTTTATTGTTGCTGTTCATTTGGCATATTGCTCTGAAAACAAGACAGCTTCACGCTAAGAGAAGGTGCATCACAAGAAGAAAAAACAATGTTTTTCGTATAAAAGCAAGCCGCACATACAAGGTTTAATATTCTTAAAAATGATATTTAAATAAATAATACATACTTCCAAGCATATAAATAGCATACTTCGAAGTATAATTATGTGCACATATTTCTTTTTGATACAAAAATTAAGGAATAAGTGATAAATTATTATAAGATACTTAAGTCTGAAGTTAACTGATACGAGTATCAAGTATACAAGGGTTGAGTGCGATTTACAGTCAGAAATTTAAGGGAAAAAATATTATCTTCTGCTCAGCACAATAGTGTATTCATCCATGCCGCTTATTTGGAATTACATAATATCCTTTGTCATAAATTTTTAAAATTTTTAACATAATTTGTCGAATTTGGGCACCTTTAGGATAGTTTCATTTTTTAACTATTCTTCAAGCTTCATCAAATGTGTATTACAGAATACAGATTATCAAGGATAGTCTGGGCTAGTACTACCTTCATTAATTGAAAACACAGATAAAACAGAAATCTGAAGTAATTTATAATTAAGAAACTTATTTAATTATTAAGTATTTGGAGATTTGTTTTTGTTCGTTTGTCTATTTGGGTCAAATCTTGACATTAATTCTTAATACCTTGCCTCAGACCCAAAGGTTTCTTGAAATATTTTTTTATACGCGTAATTGCATTAACAGCAAAATGTTCCATAACATTTTGGTTTAATTTTTACATAGATGACTTTTATTTTTAAAATTTATATATTAATATTTATTATATATTAATATTTATAATATATTAATATTTATATATTAATATAATTTTTTATATATTAATTTTTTTAATAATCTTAGCATGGAATTTTTCTCATGTGTGCTTATTTCATGTTCAAACAAATGATCGCAGTATTTCGATCTTTACATAATCGGATAATTCTCTTCCAAATGAAAGTTTTAAAAATTTATAACACAATTTGCAGAATTTTGCTGCTTTTAGAACAGGTTCGTTTTTTTATTTAGCTATTCTTAGCTAAAAAGTATGGATTTTTAAATTCACAGATTTAAGTTTTCATTGTTAGCACCCCATGATATTAAATGATGATGAGATCAGAATTTTGAATCAAACATAAATTTAAATATACTGAGCATGTAAACCAACATAAACTAAATAAACTGAATGTAAATTCACTCCATCGGACAGATTGAAGGATCTTGAGAAAAAGATAACGTCCCGTGTATTCCGTAGTTGTGCTGATAAGGAGAGATCAGTTTTCTACTTCCAAGAAAGTGTAATTTTCTTTCTCTATTGCCTTCCTATATTTTGTATTTTGTATAAGTTACACGATTAAAAAGAACTTTTTAAAATTTTTTTATAATATTATTGGTCAAATGAGACAAAAATAAAATCGAGAGATGCCCATATTCAAATAGCTCTATGACATTAATATAATTTCAAAGATCAACACAAGTGGCAGTATAAAAATGCTATACATAAGAATAATTATATATAATTCTTTAAATTTCTCGTTGACAATTTTAATTTAAAAATCCGCCATTATTACCAGTCCCACAATTTTATTTCTAATCGCATTTGGAGAAGCTAGCTAATTTTGTTTTAAAATTTTAAGCACATTTAACTGAAGACTCATAACTTAATTTTTTATTATTATTGTAGTATTATTAATGCATACTGTAATTTTCAACAATTAAAAATAATTTATAGTAATTTAACAAATGTTTGTTGACCCTTTGCACAATGAGTGTAAACATCTAATGCCATATCTATTACGTTCTTAAGTATCTCCAGGTTACTTAATGAGTTTTTCTTCATTTAAGTGAACTATGTTTGTATGGGAACATTATTTTATAGGTAATCTAAATCCTAGATAACCGAAACTTTCTCTTGAATCTCTTGAGTCATTTTTAGTGAATTCTTCTTTCATGTGCCTGAATCGTTTTACCTTATTTCCTTGAAAATTCATCAGCAGGAAAGAGAATAAAAGATCTTTTGAGTACTGAAATAAAATGCTGTTAAAAGGATAAAGCCGAAAGTGAAGCTAAAAGCCTTAAAAAGAACAAAATAATTTTAAATATCATTATATTTTGCATAACAGATTTATTTTCAATTTAGATTTCTTTTCTTTATAATGAAACTATTGAAGTGTCAAAAGTATTTTAATTTCTAAAGGATAACTATTTTGATAAATAGGCAACGTTTCTGAGCACCTTAGAATGAAAATTTTTAAAAGAGGTAAACTTCTGAATTCCTCTTAAAAGAAGACCAGCAGCACCTGATCCCATAATTCAACTTTAGTTCATGTACATCTGCTCTGTCTCGACGAAAAGACAAGAAGAAAATTTAAAACGAAATTACATGTACAGTTGATTGTCTCTTAACCGGCAGCAACAGGACTGTGTCGGATGATCAACAGGATTCCGGATGAGAAATATTTGCGGATAATTAAGTATAAATTTCTAGAACTTACCTACTCATGTTTTCTGACTCCACCGTTGTGAACTGCAGCATGCGAAGCCTCTTGTCGTGGTTATTGACTTATCGACCACAAGTACGTAAATAATATCAAAAATCATACAGATTATTTAAAATTAAAAACAAATTCACATGATTTTTATATTCAAGGAAAACAAAGTTAAACAACACTTTAAATTAGTAGATATATTATCCAATGAAAGGCACAAATAATTTATCGTGACGGCAAATAACACCAAAAGTGTGCTTGAGTAAGATCGAAGAAATCTGTCGTCGTAGTTCTAAAATTTCCTTGCCATACAATGAAGTACATTATGTAATGAAGGATTATATGCAAAGCGTACTTTGCATACAATACTTCATTACTTAACGTGTAAGTTATTTTACCTTAATTAGTCTATTACTATGATTTAAGCCTTTATTATATCTTCTCTCCGTATTCCTCACAAGAATGAAAATTAGGTTTTTGTGTATTTAAGCTGAGGGTTCTGAATGTTTTGATGAGAACTTCTGGCAACCGCGTCATGCTGTTACTTATTCTTGCCAGATCTGTCTAAAGTTATATTATAGTTTTGCCATCTTACGATGTGTTAAAAAATGCGCCGGTAAAATTCTGAGCTAGCTCAATAAATTTGTCTTATGTGTAGTCTCCAACCACATTAATTAAATTGAAATTTTGCGTTCAGTTAATTTAAATACCCGCAAGATAGCGGAGTTCGTTGTAGCACAAGCTGAGCATATTCTCTTCAGTTTAAGACTTCTTCAATATGCTTGAGTTATTTAAGATGTAGCGATAAGTCGCTGTCAGTCCAGTATAGGTTAGTACGGTTTAACTTGCAGTTACGCTACAAATGTACTGACATAGAGAAACACTGCTTGGCAAATTTGCAATTTTTCGTCAGCTTCTAACCACATAACCGTTTTGCCCAGAAAGTCCTCTTTATCTTCATTCGCCTCAACCTTCTCATTACATTTCTCCTTTCACAATACATATCGGAGTATTTCGTGATCATCTCGAGAAAGAGAGACGGGAACAGAATTGTCTATATCCATCCAAGCCTGCACCTCCTCTTCAATAGTACTAATCTGCTCCGAACACGTAATTATGTTCAAGATGTCAGACACGAAGCCGGACGTATTTTAAAACCAAAAGAATCTTCGGCACTCGACTCATCATGTACAGACATGACCATGGCCAACAATTTATGCCAATATCGACATAAAATAATATCTTTACATCTTTCCAAGCAATAAACCGAATAAATCTCTCGTCTTTCGATGTGAGTTGCTTTTGAAAATCATAGACGCAGAGCACATGATTTTCAGTTTCAGAAGTTTGCACATTCACGCATAAAAAGGGATCGGCAGTTCATCTTTATTTTCTGAATAACTCCTTGGTTCGTTGGTTGGATAATATTTGTTACGTATTGGGTGGGAGAATTATAATACAGATATTTTCCACATTTAAGTCTTCAAATAACATATTTTTATCGCATAAATTTAAATTTCTGATTTAGATTTAGATCTTCAAAAGTGCCGTTATTTTAACATCATCCGTTTATTGGGTGTCAGTTACAAAAGACTATTGTATTTTTACTGAAACTGAGACGCAACAGTGCTATTTTACTATCTGTTACGGTACATTTGATATTAGCAATTTTAAGAGCATTAGTTGCTTTACTCTTTTTCAGATTTAAGTGCTTTACCTCGGAACAGTATACATTACCTAAATTATTACGATGTTTGGAATTTATAGTTGAAACTTTTCAGTAAAAAGACAGTAATAAAAATGATTTTTTAACCTGTAAATGAAGAGTTTTTATCACGGTTTGCCATAGTTAGTAAGTAAGCATCGATGTAGCTTGTTGGAGCTTGTTTATCGAAATGTTCTTTGTGTTTTTTGATTACTTCCCTATAAAGACAGTAAATAGTACATACTATTAGAATAGGTGGAAAATCTACATAAATATAAATTTGCAGCTGACATAAATATAATTTTGCAGCTCGTGCTAGTTAAAATAAGAATACACTTATATAAGGATTAGCAATAAAGTCCAGTGAGAAGAAATCTGTTTAGGAATAAAAACAATTAAAATTAGCGTGTTACTGCATTGAAAAAAAATACAGTAGAATCTATGAAATTATTCTTGATCTTTTATTTCACTTTTTTATGAAATATTAGAATACAAAATGCAGACATTTCAATTTAATTTATTTATATATCATTTGTATCTATTTATAAATGAAAAAATAATTAATTTGTCTATGTTCAGCAGAAATAAAAATATGAAAGTTATGTAAATATAAAAACCAGAATTTATAAGCAGAAAAAGAGCCGTAAAAAATATGATGAGATACATGAAAGAGCGTCCACGGTACAGCAAAAGATCAATATATTATATCAATTTATTAAAAAAAAATATGCAAGGAATAATTATAGCCTAACAAATATTTTTGCATAACGGTTTTAAGGATTCGAATAACTGTAAAAACTTTTCACAGTAAATAATTAATGTTACAGAGTTAGGCATTATTATGTGAGGCCCATACCTTTGAAATATACTATCGTAAGTTTAAAAAATACAACAAAATCTATCAGTAGAAATTATACAACCATTATGCAAGCATATTTCATAAACCACAAACATGCACATCAAGGTTTAAGAAATAATACTCAGTATTATTTTTTGAACATTTTAAAAAGACAAATTTACGGCAACCTAAAAATAATTTAACTCTTTCTTTGCAGCTGTATTGGCAAAAAAGTTATTTAAAGGAAAAACAGACACATTAAATAAGTTCTGATAATCCGATTTAACAAAGCAATTAATATCAGTTTTAAAGTTTTTTTTTTTTTTTTTTTGCTTTAAAAGTTTAGGTTTCATTAAATACGTTAAAAAATTGTAATATATATATTACCATTTCTTTTTGCAGGCTGCTCTAATGCTTATTGTACTATCTTTAAAACCATACAAAAGAGAACATTTTGAAACACATTACTTTATTTTGAAGGTGATCATATTGGATTTTAGCCTAAAAACGAGACTAAAATTTCCGTTTAGTTAAAAAATCAGAAATTCATAATTAAATAGTAATTTTTTCGAAGAGAAAATTAAACTCTCTTTTTCTTTCTCCCCTCTTTTTTGAGAAAGAAATTTGCTTCTTGAAATACTTTAGATCAGTGCTTCTCAACGCTTTGACTAACGCGTACCATCTAAACAAAAATTGAAAAATACCACCACTAAATTTTACAATGATTATTTTTAAATTTCTCAAATGTTAAAAAAATATATTTTGCCATTTGCACAACAACCTGTTGGCTATTTGTATTAAATATGCACACATAAAAATACTCGATTAAAAATTGTTTACCAATTTAATTATCAAAACTTAAGAATTTTAAAATTTAGTGTGAAATTTGGGCCTGTTTAAAAGAGATCAATTTCTTTATGCTTGGTCTTATTTCATTTAGTTTTAACCATAAATTATGATCCCCTTTTAATTTTGTTTATAAAATAGGTTTAATACAAATAGGGTTTGAAAAAAAGCAATACAAATTTAAACCCTTTATTTAAAATACCTTTAAGTCTTTTTTCGGTACAGCCGAAACTTAACAAGCCTGTTATTTTTGAAATCTTCAGTTAGAGTTCGAGCACAGGAAATTTTTATAAATTGTTCTTTTTCTTCATTGCATTTTTGAATTTAATAGTTAAAAAAAATGTTTCTTTGCATACCACCTATTTTTCTCTTTCGTACCACCGGTTGACATTCGCAGCTTTAGATCACATACTTGGCAACAGCTATTTTAAATCATGAGCCGTCACCAATAAATTTTTATTTTAAATACAAGAAGTTTGGAAACGTTGGCTAGATGCTTCATTTTCTAAAATATTAATATTAAATTGGTGTTTCCAGTCATAAAATGCTTGAGAATAAGCTAGTGATTTTGATAAAAACAGTTTCAACTTTTGAATTGAGAGGATTTTGTTGATGAAAGTTTTTTTATATAATTATCGTAACTACAGTTTTCAGTTAGTAGAATATTTAAATTTAATAAGTTACATTTATGCATATATTCGAGAACGAATTTACTGATTCCATTCACTTTTAAAGCCTAAGATTCTAAATTCAAGATTTTGTGAGTTAATTTAGGAAGCAATTTCAGTAAAAAAAAATCAATCGATTAGGCAATAAATATTTCCGTCTTGATTAAAACAACTCTGTCTTAAATTGTAATAATGATTAATAAATAACAAATTAATTCTCTGAAAACATAACTACGCGTGTCTTTGCCAATTTTTATATGTAAAGGTATAAAAATGTTATATATACTTATATTAAAACTTACACTTTATTTATCTAATCGAAAATTTCTACCATATTTTGAAAATTCTGTGATTGGGAAAATATGTCTAGGATTAAAATCGAACAACAGAATATCTGCAAACATTCAGATGGACTTCAAAGAATTGTTTAATTTTTTTATATTTACTCTTTTTTATTTGGTAGAGTATTATAAAATATTATGCATATAATATAGATAAGCAAAATGTGTTTGATCTTCGATACTTTATTAAAAAAGTGAGGTTTTTAAAATACCAATTAGGAATTTAGGCCCTATGATACTTTGTCTTACCTTAGATTCATGTAAAACACCTTTTGAAACGAAAATAGTGAAAATTTAGGATATGCGTATGTGCTTTTAATTTAACTAATACGTAACACATGTATGTTCTATAACAAGGTAGTAAAAACTGCGTTTAAATGATACATTCTGTGTTGATTTAAAAGTATAAATTTAAGTTAGTAGATGAAGTAGCATTTAATATACTATTTTAAGTTATTTGATATTTTTTAATCATAGGATTAGTTAAACTAAGCTTTTTGGTAATATATTTTATATTTTTGAATTTTACGTTGATTTAAATAATATAGAATATAAAGAAAACGCATATTTTTAAGGAGCTACTAAATTAGTTTAAAAGGATCTGTACGATACTGAATTTCATCTAGTATAGTAGGTAAGTACACACAGTTTGTTACATCTTTAGCTAATTAAAGTTGTTGTTAATATTATTACACATTATGTATATTACTGTTCTTCTTTGTTTATTTTGAGAATGATTGCTGATAATGAACAAGTTCTTTTCTATTAAGAATTGTCTAATTAGAGGCGTAGACGTTATATCACATATAATGGTACTATGTCTATTCCAGTTGCACGTGAGGAATTTTTGTCTTAAGGCTGATAGTTACTTTTTAGAATACCAGCATAAGACAGAAAACTTTCAAACGTATTTGATTAGTTTTAAGTATGTCGCATTTTTTGCGCGTCTTGTGTCCGAGAATACTTATTTTGTTTTCTTAAGTATAAAGTACACTTGTTTCTAACTGATTAATAGTTGTTGAAATAAAGTAGAAAAAAATGATAAAAAAGAAAACATAACTATACTACTCGCTTTACAGTAAAGCAGCTGCAGAGGGGAATAGCAAATGTGTGGATGAATGAAATTCTCACTTAATCTGGATTTCTGAAGTTTTACCGTGCTGAATATAAAGTAATCCTTATACTTTATTGTTTTACATAAACTGCTTTCACTTGACTTACTCGAGATTATTTATTGACTTACTCGAGAAAGTTACTCAAACTGTTCATTTTGTCTTGCATTTGGTCATAACCCCAGATTTTGAATTTGGCCATCCAGAACTTAGCGTTTGGAAAATAGGCATGCAAACGTGTTGGCCTGAAATAAAGAACCATGGTCTTCAGAATAGTATTGAGGAAGATTCTGTCTTTATGTTTGTAATCCAAAGAATGTCCAATCAGCATGGCCAGAATATTGTTCGATACGCTGGGAAGAAGGACTTCGTCCAAATTCATAGCATGTCCTCGTCTGGAATCAATTTCTTTGGTAAATTTATTGAGTTCTTCCTACAAAAGACATATCAGCATTATCCATATATGCAATTTAAAAGGTATTTGATAATTCTATTGAAAACGTACTAAGAATTTACCCAATGTTATTGAGGCAGTTAGGCTAATGTGAATTAAAAATATTTTGTTTACTAGTTATAGTTACCTATAGATTATAGTACGAGTCATATATACTTCTGTTACCTAATTTCCCCAGATCATTACAAAACAACCTGCCCGTTCACAGAATCGTGGCATATGCAGTTTCCAGAAACTGATGACCCATTTAAGCGATTCTTTGCCAAGCAGATGGCCGTCCTTAAGAAATTAAAAAATATAATGAAAAAAACCAGAGACACTATGGCGGGACCTGTGTCATGCTGATTAGTATGCTCCTGTGTAATGAAAATTAATTCTCAAAGGATTTGATCACAGTGGGATGTAACTAATATTTATATAAATTAAAAGCATCTAAGAAGAAAGACAAATTTTGAAGGTTATTGAATAGGATTTAAGGAGCTACTTGTATAAAGTATGGCAAATGTTATTAAATTTTTAAATGGCGTCAGAGAACCTGGCATTTTAGTGGAGTTTCACTAACCAGTTAAAGTTTCAATTTAGATCTTTCTTTTATGCTTCATTTCGTCACGTACTATGTCATTCCAGAAAATTATGTAGATTTCATTGGTATAAAGTTAAGAGAAGAATTCGTAACAGTGTGAGTGTCCTAGATCAATGTTTAGCCGTAAAGAATGCTGGCCATGTTTGTCAGTTAGCGAACGTCGTTGCCTGACAGAATTTCCAGAAGCTAGTTTTAACGAAGATTAAGACTTAATATGGCTTTCAGTTTGTCTGACCGGAGAGTTGTAGTCTTGATAAGAAATATTTATTTGTCAACTAAAGTCTTTTAAATTTCAGATGGTTCCACCGCAAAGTCCGGGATACTGGTATATTTGTTTTGCAGTATTTAAATTTCTCCCTCACAAATGATGAGGTAGAATAAAATAAAATTAAAATTCTCATTTGCCTTTGTGCACTTTCTACATTTAGATAATCCAGCAGTGATATTTCGCAATTGTAGTTTTCATGTAACATTGAGGGGGGAGACAGTTAAACTCTGTAGTTAGAAATTAGGTTTTACATTTTTTATAAACCTACTTGGGAAATTTAAAGCTGTTGTAAAATTTTTGTAACAAAATTTCGCATAATAAATCTAGAAAGCAAATACCTTAATCCACGTTATGATTGAGTGTATATAAATGAAAAAATTTAATTCTAAATTTTTAAAACACTTGACAAAGATAGCATTAATTACGTTCTCCACTCTCTAAATTTTCCAGTTTTGCGATTGTTTGCACTGCAGCATTTGGTACTCAGTTGCCTAAAATTAAACACAACTAAACTATATTTTGAATTATAAAAATTTTCAATTCATGTTTTGTGTTTTCATGCTTATAAAACACTGCTTATTGAATAAAATCAGAATTTTTCAAAATGATTTATTCAAGAATGTAATTGAAAATAAATGGTTATTCAACAGTTCTGAAAACTATCAATTTGTATTTCTTAGTTTTATATAGAACTTTTGTAAGTCTTTTATAAGTTATAGAATTGTTGAATGTTTTCACGCTATTTATCTGCATAGGTATTGCTTCTGAAATGTTTCTCTCATATCTGTATTAGCGCAAAATTTTCCCATGGTCCATTATGAATTTTCTGTCTTAATTATGTTCTGTATGTATGTGGGTGCGTGTGTGTTGCGTTTCAGTGAATCACCCAATTACTCGGATTTATCAAAATTCTGGAAAGGAAGTGGTTCCAGTTAGTCCAAGTATTTGAAATTTTGTGTACAGAATAAAGTAATTAATATATTTAATATTTTGCAGGAATTGTATCTATTTATTAACTTAATTTATAAGGTATTTATTAACTTATAAGGTATCCCTCCTTCCAGCATGCCTTCGTGGTGCACCGGTAGCACACTCGGCGCGTATTTGAGAGGTCCAGTTTCGAGTCCCTGCGACAGCAATGCATATATTGCACATCTCCTGCTTCAAAATAACCTAATGAATCTACAATGGCGCCCGGACTAAAGGTGGTGGACAATAATTCGTCACCACCAGGATTTGGTAACTAGGTCTCCTAATCCCCCGTCGCCCTTTAAAAGGAGGAGTATATAAGGTATTTTCTCCCTCCTTCCAGTATGCTTTCGTGGTGTATCGGTAGCACATTCGGCAGGTATTCGAGAGGTCCAGGTTCGAGTGCCGGAGAGGGCACTGCACATTTTTCTCCTGCTTCAAAATAATTGAATGACTTACAAACTTACGCAGGAAACTGATTTAGTTTGTACACGTATGAATTCTCTTAAAATCGATACATTATCCTAGGTCTCATTCTTTTTAAATTTATTTATCAGTCTTCTTTATCTTTCTTTTCATTTGCACTCATTTTTGAAATTTTTTTTAACGAATCTTTTTATTAATTACTGAGGTAATGCTAGAAGCTTCTATAATCCAGATACCTGAAGATTGGAAATTTTTTGAACCTTGGACAAACCAATGAAAAAGACTGTTAGAAAATATACGACAAAGCTCTTAAATGAGAAAAGTCAAAAACTCCACCAAAGTTCTGTGTTGAATTTAAAATCTAAGTTTGAAGAGCTAAGATTCTATAAACTGTGCAAGTAAATCGATATGCTTTCTACGCCAAAATGAATCCCACTTTAAGCAAGCCATATTTTAAAGCATGGATTTAAATGATGTTTTGAGAACTTCAGATGTATAACAACTCCGTAGCGCATATTTTAAAACAAGAGACTTCAATATGATGCAACTGTTCAAGACAGATGCGATATTATGCCTCACAGTTTATAGAATTTATTAACTTCCCCTTTCCCATTTTCATTTCATCTCGTATGCCTATCGATAATATCGGGACGGCTGAAATGAACTGCCTTCGGCTTTGAATTAATGAAAGCAATTAAGCTTGCATCTCGACTAAGATATTAGTCAAGGAATTACCGTACATAATTAATTTAATAATTTCATCACTAGTCCTGTTCCCTTCCGATATTTCATATGGTTCATTAGGGAATCCGTTATGTCTGAAAGTCTGATGCTGTCATGCATAAGATTTTAGTTTGATTGTTTATTGGTCATATTTACGTTAAACATTATGCATTGAGTTGCGCTGTGTAAATAGAGCTTTTCATGTGCACTTATATGAGTTATTTTTATAAATTGAATAGGAAAAAAAAGTTACACTGCCCTAGACTTTGAATAAAACTCAGTTTATTGAGTACATTCAATTCTCAATTTCAGTTTCATTTAAAATAAACGTCATAAATAATCGCATATCTAAGATTCCTTTTTGATAATTATAAATTTTACATTGCAGTGTTACTCTTACAATATTATATCATAATGTCTCTCTTTGCTAAGTCTATGCTGCACGTAGAGGAACTGACTGAACTCTTGAACGACTTATCACTGAGTTCATTTGTATAACAACAAACTCTAGAGAAGGGTTAAAATACCCTTTATTCATTCAACAGATTATTTACAAACGGCCCCTTTTAGGGCGTACAGGTAAGCCTCCATTCAGACCTTAAATCAAGATAAGAAAAGTAAGAGACTAATCTAATACTAAACTAAACTGACCTAGCCGAAGCTGGGCACAAATACCTAACATAATTGGCGTTAATTTAACCTGGCCGGCGATTATCAAAAGGCATGTACGATACGGCCGAGCGTAGTAAATTTAATAACAAGTAGCCTGACGGCAAACAAGCGTCACTAAGGACTCATAAGCGCTCTCTTCTTGAAGTAAGCTGATACTTCCTTAAATACGCTTTATAACTCATTTGCTTACAACGCGATATTAAAAACTCATATTGGTAGGGTATAGTAGATGGGAAAAGAGAATAGATGGTAAAGCATGTTTAAACTTAAAATAACTGTTAGGATGTCAGGACTTGTGTTTCTCTTGATTTGATTTGGAAACATAAATGATCCTGAATAGGAACAGGGAGCTTAATCAAGCTATGTTCAAGAAGGTGTGAAGTATACAGCACAAGTAGGAAAGGTATATGAAACCCTTTATTTTCAGTCTTTTACAGGATCTTCCGAACTTCGGAATACAAAGACCAACCACTTGTGGTCTGAACGTAAGAATATAAAAACTACTAACTAAAACTCTAACTAAAAAACTAACTTTGAATTAGTATACAAATGCCTAGCAAGACAATTTGCATAAACAAGTTAAAGCATTTAATTCTGGCCGGAAGTAGAAAATTAGAAGTGATAGTACAGTTTTAAAATAAAATAAACGTTAGTAAAACTTAGGATCCTTACAAGGAAATTAAAGTAACCTCTGCAATATTATAAATGTTATATTTTATATTATCAAAATAGTCCTGGGCAAACGTTTAACGTTAAGCTGCGCATACAGTAGTTACCTTTTAGAGTATTTCCAATGCTCTTTAATTTTACTACATTTAGAGAATAGAAAATGTTTTCTCTAGCGGATCCCTTGAAAGTTGAGAAAAGTTCAGTGTTTAAGATTTGTCGATAGTCGATTAGTTTTTGCGAAAAGGAATATTACTTCACAGATCTCGAGATTTCCAGAAAATTTTATTGATAACATTATTCAAATTAAACCCAGTTTCATGTTTTCGCAGCTCAAATAGTCAAAATCAGTTCCTTACTAATAATTACACCTAGATGTCCGTTTTTCGGTTGAATAGAATAGAATAATAATGAAAAAGATTATTATTTATTATATATTTACCTACATAAAAATTAATAAAAGAGCAATTTTTAAAACACTAATGTTGAGGTATATAAAAAAAACTTACAAACTGATAATTTAAATAACTGAAAGCTGTTTTTGGCAATACAGTTCCTAGCAACTGAAAACTTTCTTTTATTTGATAAAAAAATAGTTTAACGGTAAAACTCGTATCCCCATAGTTCCATGTTTGCTGTCGTTCCGTGAGTTTTTTCGAAAATGTACTATATTTATAACAATCGCTACATTTTAAATTCTCTTAAGCGTTCTGCTTTAAACAAATTTAATTCACCATGAGGGGATTTTTATATTACGTAATAATTAAATATGATATCCAGGAACAAGTAATATAATGCAGAACGCGTCTGTTGTCTTTTGTAGCAGCTTTAAATATTATTAAAATCTTTTTAAATAATGTAAATAGATGAACATTAAGGTATTTGTGAATGGCAATATTTGAAACCAGGCTCGAGTGCCACGTGCGACTCTCGCACGAAGAATGTAATTTATTTTTAAAATGTTAGAATTCTTTTTTCTTCTTATTTCGTATGTCGCCGTTTTGAGTGCTAAATAAAAGTTTTTCTGTGTTCCATCATTGGAGTTGCTTCATATTGCCAAAGAAGTATCACACTTTGCCTAAAATGTCCTATAACCTTCAATTAATAACTGAGACTATAGTCACTCACACGCCTTAGCAAACCGCCAATCCAGTGAACTATTACTATTCTATGTGTCTTTAATTTATGTTTTATGTACATCCGTAAAAAATAATAAAATAATAATAAAATATTTCTTATAATTTTCATCACCACTTTATTTTTAAAATTTATCTAACTAATAACTTTTATAAACTTGTACGTCATTAGTTTAATCAATAAAAGACATTTTTAACGCCACATGTCATACAGTTCAGCTATAGAATAAGTTTTTACCTTCCGCCTAATAACATATTTGACACATACCTATTTTATTCCCACTGTGTTGATTCACAAAACATGTTTTTTTTAATACCAATGGCGGGCCTTCAGCCAACTTCGGCTTGGCCGCTACTAAGGTTAGAAGTGATGGTCACTTTATTATGGAGTCATCTGATAAGCCACCTTTGTCTCCTATCTACTAAGCTACTAAGCTACATGGGCGGACAGTTACAACCATGCCTTCTCCGGGATTCGAATCTGGGCCCTTTGGCATCGTAGTCGGCTCCCCTAACCACTATACCGTCTGGGTGACTACAAAAACATGTAGAAATTACAATTTCATATAGTTATGAATTCACAATTTCTATAATAAAGATATAATTTATGGTTTCATTTCAGATTTTTTAGATAGTTTCTTGAGAAAGAAGAGGTTAAAAGCCTTGCATTTAGCAACAGAAGTTAAACCTACTCGAGAGAGAATTTTGAGGAAGAAATGCTAATGGAGTTCAGGTTGAAAAACTACGTCTCATTTGTAAAAACTGACAAGTCTGGAGTATGAATACATTCGTGCATAAGACTATTTTCTCTCTCACAGCACACAGATGTTAGATGAGTCAATTACTGCAGAAGTAGAGGTGTTCGTGCAGATATCCGTATTTCACGAAGCGCGAATCAATGGATTGCGTTTCGCACAGAATACTTAGTTCGGAGTTCATGTCTTAGCTTAGTAGATTTCGGCATGTGCTCCATTTGTCGCGCAGGCAAGACTTCGGTATTCGATCTGGTGCAAAATGCACTAAATCATATCTGCAATTACTTTTGCGATGGTTGTGGTAATTCTTAGTCGTTTGTACGAGACATTACAAATGTTCCCATCATGTACAATAATTTTTATACGAAACAATATATATGGTCTTGTAGGCTGCTTTTTCCGGTTCAGCCATTGCAATGGCAGCCTTAGATATGACGCAAAATCAGAAGCTACTTGAAGATTTAATGTGCAAAAAACGGAGAACACACTGACGCTTATTAAACCAAATACAAGCATTAGAAGTTACGTACTATTTTCAAATTTAAACTTTATATTGATATATTTAACATTTTTTGTGTGATCGTTGTTTTACTGTTTCTGCGTGTTCTTTAAAAGCATATGAGCAGCAAAATATTGCTTCCAGAAACAACTTGAATTTCGCAAATGGAAAATCCTCATATTTAAATATTATGTTCGGGAGAAACAAACCAAACATTATAGAGTAATTTTAAAAAAACATTATATAAAAACATTATACAGTATTATAATTTTAAAAGCCTTGTTCATGGACCATTTTCTCTTATGTGTGATATCATTCGTAAAATAGAAACTCATTAAAATATTGTATTCCTGTAGTTAAGTGTAACACATTACTCGTTAAATACTGTATGTGGATTTCTTGTATATTCTATATTTGAAGTTTATACGAGAAAGAGGTTTTTGAGCTAAGGAACTTTCGGAAAAATTAAGATTAGAATTATTAACTGAAAGTGATAGGTTATGTGAATGTAGATTTAAAGAAAACCTGTCTTACGATTTGAAAGTTTTTCTGCGCATAACTGTCTAGTAAAGTTTTGTAGTGTTTAAACTATCTAGTAAAGTGTTTGTATAGTAAAGCGCTTTGTTAGGTGCTTCGTACTTCTTTATCTTATGAAAGGTTGCACTATTAGAACTCTCGAAGCGGGAATGTTGAAAAATTAGCAGTGCCTACTTCAAATTCTAACTCCGATATGACAGCTGTTAGCTGAAGTTGAAACACGGAAGCACGCATGAAGGAAGGCTATAATTCCTGATAGGAGCACTGAAAAACTAGTTGAGATGCAAACGATGATTAGTAGCGGAAATTCTGCTAATGTATTTTTAAAGAGAAATTCATCTTTTTTTTTTTTTAAGCAAACTTTTAATGTTGTGTTAGTTCAACTGAGGAGTTGGTAAATCACTGAAAATGGATCTTACGGCTTGGAAAACGATAAAACAAAAAGGAAATAGCCGCTACCTGTATTTGAGTTTCCATTGCTGGTTTTTCCATTCCCAAATCGCGAAGAATTCGAACGGAAGTTCGTCTTTGCTCTTTCCATACTTGGCCGTTCGAAATACTTAAACCTGAAGAAAGAATATGCATTTGATGGTCACTGTATTTAATAGCTGATTATTTACTTTAAAAGAACTTTTAAATGTGTTTACCAAATCAAATGGAAGTGATATTTTGATGGCACTGATATTTTCTGATTTTGGCTCTTAAGCAGCAAAGCATTTTTTAATATTTGAAGGGTATCTTCATGAGAAGCATTAATTGTTTGATTTTTAAGCAGTCAATACAGCTAATATCGTTCTCGATGAGACTGAAATAAATCAATATATGATGACATTTAAGGACTGATTTATAAGTGAGCTCTGTATAAAAAAGTGTTTAATTTAAGACTACAGTGATAAATGGAGAACACACTGAAGTTTATTAAACCAAGACAGACTACAAAATATAAAATGGTAAATTTATATTCAAGTCTGGTCCACCAGCGGCCGAACGATCGCTGAATACTGGTAGTTATGACTTGGGTTCAATTCTAAGCGGATGGACTGGCTGCATGGGTCTTTCCGTGGCTTCCCCATGCGTAACATGTATAGAGCCAGTTTCTCTTAGAAAGTTCTCCACGAAGTTATCTCTCACCTTAGAAGACAGCCCTCGCGTACTTTGTCATTATTAAATTAAATAAACCAAATTATACTCAGATCTTAAATATTACCTATTATTATCAGAATTTTTTAAAATCTTCTTATGTTGCTCAGTGTAAATTGTTTCTTAGCTGAAAGGCTGGGTGTTGAATTCCAGTTAGTCATGGATATATGTCAGGGCAGAGCTTCCAGTTGTATTTTTCAAAGGACTACTAAATGAGGAGTTATAAGTCGTTTTGCATGAAAGTACTTTTAAAAGCTTGATGCAAGGAAAAGAATAATAAAATCTCTCGGGATATACTGGATCAAAACTTAGTTGGAGAAATCGTTATTACCGATGGCCAAAGATCTACGACAAATATCAGCAACAGTTTTAACAGAATGCTTGTTTCTGAAGAAGAGGGATTTGGTGATTGTTTCCCTCGAAATGACTGGAATTAGTTTGAAAAAGTCGCATAAATTCATGACCTAGAATAAACAATAAATTTGCTATCAACAATAAATTTGAAAAATTTTGCATGCGAAGATTACTCTAATCTTTAAAAAAATTAAGAAAATGCTTAGTATCAAACAATATAAACAATTAACGTGTAATTAAATAAGCATTACACTATATATATGCTTTTGAACTGAAATTTACATTTATAAATCATCAATCAAAATCTGATATCACGTTGTTATGTGAAATCAAGATTCTCTTTTAAATGAACAGGATTTGAAACAATTTATTATACATGCGTACATCTGTTGCTTTCATATAATATTCGTTATTATGTGATACGTTTTCAAGTCCAATACATGTACTAAGTTTTAAAATTATTTAATTTTAAAGAATAATCCATGAATCATAACAGAAATATGAGTAAGCTTGAAAAAAATCTCAAATTTCTGGACTTTTATTATATTTGTGAAATTTATGAAAATCATTTAGAATACTCTATCCTCAGAAATTTGAGCTGCAGTAAAATTACTATCAATTTTGTCAATTCAGATTTAAGACTTTTGCGCAAGCGAGAAACAATGTAATTCGTAATGGCTGAAATGCAAAAACAGCTTTATTTAATACTTACAACATGAAAATTTGCTTCAGAAAAGGAATAAGAGTTATACTGTTTTATACCACTATAATATTTCTATTTCTACACTGTTAAACAGAATTTTGCTAAAAATGTAACACATGAATTCTTTTAGAACCTAAATAATGCAAGAAAAATAGCAACATTCTGTGACATTTAAAGGCGAAAGATTCGTGACATTTTGATGTCTAGGGCCACAGCTTTTTAAGGAAAAAGGAACGTGAAACTGGATTCGCTGCAAAATAATCTCTGAGAAAAAGTATGCGCGTATGAATTTTAAAATTAGACAAATTTAACCTTGATTGTTATTATTTTTGCAGAAAAGCTTTATGCATTTCGGCGAAATAATGTATGGCTATCTCTTCTTGAAAGATTTCACTCAGGAACACATTGTTACTCTTCGTTTGTCACATAAACCGAAATGTGTTGCTGCATTTAAATCTGCAGCTGTTTGTTTAATCAAAATATGGCGAGCCAAATTGTTTGGACTATATAAATTACAGCTAAGCACGGGAAAATTCCCTCCCTAAGTGGAGAAATGTTTAAGGAAATCTGTTTCATGTTTACGTTACACATGGGGAATGTATAAAAAGTCCCACGCAGCCACTCGCCAGGATTTGACAAATGGGGTGGCCGCATGTAAACATACCGTAGGCGGATCAAATGTGTCACTCTTCTGTGATTTTACCACTCAGCCGCTCATGGGAATGATGCCCTGATGGAATATTTTCTTATGGAATTTATCTGTGGAAGAAAGTAACAGACAAGATGAGGACAACAAGAATCTTGTCTTCCTT
Organism: Stegodyphus dumicola; assembly: GCF_044657685.1. Taxonomy (NCBI): domain Eukaryota; kingdom Metazoa; phylum Arthropoda; class Arachnida; order Araneae; family Eresidae; genus Stegodyphus; species Stegodyphus dumicola. Next base: position 78,303,961 of record NC_140768.1, on the reverse strand, counting down.
ACCTTTTCTGAAAAATGTAGTAAACATTTTATAATGTAGAGAAAGTCGTGAAAATAATGATATAGCCAGCGATACGATTACGATTTTCAAGGTATTTTTAGAAATATCTGTGAATAATCATCTTGGGGCTCTAGAGGGGCCAAAAGAAAGTCAAAAGCATACTGTGACTTCACTGTAATTCAGCATCGGATGTGTACCTCTGAAATTACCCTTTCATTACCAAAAAATCTTCTAGGCAGATTTATCGATTCTGACTTTATGAGGTTGGATAATATTTAATTTCTATTTGTTTCAAACTATGGTGTTTTGTGTCTGGGTCACGGTGGTAAAGCCAAGTTTTATCTTTCTGCCACTACCAGTGAAAAACAATTTTGATTTTCTTCATTTCCAGCGTCAACATTCTGGTTACCCATCTGGTGCAAATTCTCGACATCTTAAGATTTTTCTAGCAAGAATTTCATTTCTTCACTGATCCATTACTGATGCCTATTTCCGTAATATTTCTTCATTTACCTATGTGACGCAGACATCCGATATCTTCCTCTTATCTAGAGGGATGTTTTTCTTTTGATTCAGCACTCATACCCATTTCCGATGCAATGTTTCCGAGAAAATGTTACTCATTGTTTCTATCGCATATTCCTAGACTTCAGTACAAATCTCATCAGCAGTCTCATTCACACTGTAGCGAAATCAAGAATCATTATTTGAGCGACACTGTTCTCTATCTAACATGCTATCCCACCAGTTGTCATGGCATGAGAAACTACTGTGTTAGCATAGGCTGCATTCATGCGTTTGGGAATATTTGTCAACGTAATGCCTTCTTTTACCAAGAGCACCGAATGAACACCGAATCTCTCTAATAAAACACTGAATCTCTTATCATAACCACCGAATGATATTTAATGTTCTGAATATTAAGAAGATATCACTGACTGATTTAAGAGCCTCGAATAAATGTAAAAATAACGCTTGTAAGTGCGATTTCTTTCAATACTTCCTAAAAGGTGATGCAATTGCTTTTTGCCTTGTTTTGTCATTATACAAGCACTGCAACATATTTAGGCGTGCAGCTTCTTTATTGTGAATGCCTTTCATAACCCTAAATTAACAGGGCTTGTGCCAATTTGACTTACAGAAACTAACAGATTTGTTTAGGCTGTATTCAATGTCAGGGCGAATTAGTTACAACTATCAAAAGAACAATGACTTTTAAAACTAATTGTTATGCAGAGATTTGGACTTCAATGGTATCCTAATTATGGGGAACTAGTGACAGGAAACGAGCGGAAGGTGCCAGGAAAACTGATTGAGATTAGGTTAAAGGATGGTTTAGCTCTTGTGTCTGTTGCAGAAGAAAGAGAGAATGCTTTTGTTGCTGCTATTACTGATCCTAAGTGGTTAGCCATTAGGCTAGACAAGATACATGAGTCCAAGAACCGTCAATAAATCCAAAACGAAAGTAGGTCTTTTCAATAGGTCATCTTTTGAAAGTCCCAAACATGTGAGAAGATGTTTAGGAATGAAATGATCAGTATTACATTTCCTACAGGTGAGATAGATCTTATTTTCCCGGTTAAATTTAAGACACTTCAGGTGTCAACTTAGGAGCCTCGTCAAAGTCACTTGGGAGCCTGGTCTGGTGAGCTCGAATATCTCCAAAAGTATTAGCATCTTCCGGTTACCTGGCAAAGTACCATTCATGAGCCGGAGGAGAATGCCGGGAAGAGGCAACAGTAGATTTAACTCTCGAGCTGATCTCTAAAAAGGTCAGAGTGCCAGCGGTAAGAGTCATTGAAGCACCTCCCTTAGCTAGGATATTAGCTATTTCATTACCACTGAGGCTAGTATGTGAAGGTATCTATTGCAGATGCACATCATGAATGAAAGGGAGTTTTTGCAGTAAAGCCAGAATAGAGAGCGAAGTCTTATTACCAATACGAAGCTCATTTTGAAGATGCTGAATTGAACTGCAGACTGTTGGTCAAAATGAGAATGCCCTTTCCTTCCCTAATGAGAAGACAGCCTCGGGGAACGACAAACGGACAGACATTTGATAAAAATCTTTTTATAGGTATATGCTGAAAGCCTGGAAATAGAAAATTAAAACCAATTTCCGTTGCGGGAGGTTACGGAGCTGCAACTTTGTAAAAAGGAAAAAAAAAGACTTGAATGGGGACTGAAGACATTTATTGTCGCTTTAAAACTGTGATGCAAAGTGAGTACGCTGAGCATTGCTTCGTGGGAGACGTTTTGTTGGTTGTGTATCTCTGGAAATTTCCCACCCCGTACGAAAGATTAAATACCTATATTGTCTTTCTTGGGGAGTATAGGAAAAAATGTACGGCGCCTGAATTTAATCATTTCGTGGATAGAATTATCCCAAACATGTTTGACCAAATAGATACAAGTGAGACGTGATTGCAGGAGAAGAGTGGTTACTTAATAAGTAAGTTTGAAATTTGAAAAGGGAAGAAGATTTTGGGGAAAACGAAGGAGGAGGGGTTTCAAGGAGACTTAAATTTTTTTGCGGCTTCGTGCCTTTGCTTGATCGAGATATGAAAAGAAAAAAAAAAAAAAAAAAAAAAAAAAGGTGGAGACGGAAGAGTCTGCATATATTTTGCCGGCTTGCTCCCCTTGCTATAAGATAAGTGATTTCAGCTTTATACAAAGGTGAAGTGTTCCATTTTTTTGATTTTTAAGAAATGCTTCCTTCAAGTTCAGAATATCACTGGCTGAAAGGTGTGCGCGGGGTGTGAAAAAGAAAGAATACATTTTGCGGAAGATAAAAGAGGAGGTGAGTCTTCGTTTGTTTTTCGGCTTGCTGCCCTTGGCAGGACAGACTTCAGTTTTTAGTTGAAGGTGAAGTGCTTCAGTTTCCAGATTTTAAGAAATAATTATTGCAAGTTACGAATAGCGAGAGATCACTGGCTGAAAGATGTGCTCAGAATGTGATGAAAAAAGAACGTATTTTAGCGAAGCTGTCTTAAAAAGATGTAAATTCTTACTGCGCCTTGATGTGAAGGTCCTGTTTGCGGTTTTTATAATAAAGTGATGCAGATACAGACCTTCAAGGGAAAAGGGTTCCTGCTTAAGGCTGTGATGATTAGGTGATGCAGGTGCAGACCTTCAGCTGAAGACCGAGAGAAAAGGGTTCCTGTCCTACAAAAAAGAAGAGGATAGAGATACCGAAAACAGTTCCTCTTATGGACTGTATCGAACTGTATGGGAAGTCAGTATTCGTCTGAAATATATCTAACAGTGTGGAATGTATCTATAGTGCTCCTATGAACAAAATCGGACTATAGAAATTTACATCGAAGCCGAAAAAAGCCGTAAGTACCCTTCACCTCTTTCATACATGCATGGATTATGTGAAATATTGTTGCGTGCGTACGGGTTCGTAATAAATTGAATGCAAAAGTCCTATGAGAAGGGAACAAAATTTATTACTATCACAACAAATAAAACAAAATGCTTAAATTTCCACATATATGCATACAATGTTACAATATCTCACAGTAGTTATCTTTTAAACTATTCAAACTCATATAAGAATCGCTACAGTAAACAACAACAGTTTTCTAAACAAACTTGAATTGAGAGATTTTGATCCCGCTTTTATAAGCTTTTTAATCAGCATGAGCATAGTCTGGTATTTTCTCGATTTTTCCCGAAAAGCAAAAGCGTACAATTACGAGATATCTATTTATTAAATGCTCGTGCTCATGTATTTTTAACTTTTCTGGCTTAGCTTTCTCTTCAAATAAGTCTCGTGCTACATTGCGTGGTAATATAAAACGATTTTAATTAACTTTATTTAAAAAATACTAAATAAATACAAAAACCGTAACAATATATATAAATTATAAATTGATAGTCAGGAGTATCTTTTAAATTTAGGTATAAATCTTTGTGTGTATGTTAATTGAAATTTTTATATATTACCGGCATTCCTAATGGCTAGTGTAATGAAATTGAGCAGCTAAGCATAATCAAATTTTAATAATAGGTTTTTGTCCACTACAGTAAAGTAAGTAAATTTAAAATTATTATTATGTAAGTCGAATGTGGGTATGTGTAACTGAGGTTACATTTGCACATTATTTATCAAATGTTCATTAAGAAAAGAAGGATTAAAACTTGCTACTTTGTTATTAAATCTTGTGACGTAATTATTAAAGAATTTCAAAATTTCTTATTTTGTATTATCACAACTATTTATTCCTACACAACGTAATTTAATAGCTGGAAAAATATTTTATTAGCCATTATTTGTAATTTTTACAAGTTAAAATGAATCACTGCGTAGCAGAAGAATCGCTAGCTTGCGAACAGCTGTCTTAAGCAGCAAAAAATTATATTAACAAAATCAAACAAATACCTAGAAATAGTTTAGCTGTAACTGCGCAAATACAGATTCAAGTCTCACTTACCAAATTCTAATACTCTGAAGTCACTGACAGTTCAGCAAGCAAACATTCATTAGCGGCGAGCGAAATCCCCGAGACAGGCAAACTTCGCTTAAACATCACAGTTATGTCAATTTCATGCCCTGAATGGCTAAATTTTGCGTGGTCTTCTTAAATGGCTAAAATTTGCGTGGCCTTCTTTCTTCTTGAATAGACGAATATTGTGTGAGAAATAATGTGAAAAATAGGAAAAAAAGAGAACTAAAACTAGCAGATAGCAAATTATCTATAATTATCCCAATGCAAATTTCTCAAGGTTAATGTTACATTTAAGAAAATGTAGTTAAGAAAGTTACAGTTACATCTAAGAAAGTGTAGTTATACATTAAAAAAAGTTTTGGTCACTACATTTAGTTCTTAAATTTGACTTCCTGTGCCAATAGTGAGTAAATTATATGATTGCTGTAAATGTAAATTGATTTCTTTCGAATCAATTTCATACTCTAAATTTTAGCATTCATTTACACTTTTCATTGATACATTTTCATATTTCGTCTTTCTTAGAGACAATTAATGTTTTCCTTTAATGGAATCAGAACATTCTTAAATTTTTCGTCATATTACATAATTTTTAAATAAGCTGAAAACTTTGGTTTCATTACTTGGTACCTCTCAGAGCAACATGAAGAAAATAACAAATTCTAAAATGTCGAAAAATTGAAGTCATACAAGCCAATTAAACAACTCAGCCAATTAAACAACTCTTAGCACTTGTTTAATAGATTGCGCTGAAAATTAAGGCTATGGCATCAACTGGAAAGATACATTTATTGATAACTTATTACCACGTTCTATCTTCCAACAGTAGATCAACTGGAGTTCCTAATATAAGAAAGAGGCACAAAGATAAGAGATAACAAAGAGGTACCAAAAGATTAAAATTACAAAGTAAGGTCTTTTTTTTTGAGCGTTACAAAAGTAGAACTAGAAATTAAAATTGTTAAATGAAAGTGAAGGACTACTTAAACGACCAGAAATTATTACAAAAATAGGAGATTTATGAGTTTCTCCTTTTATGACTCAAGTTTCGCATTCTTTTTTTAAGGAATTACAAAGCAGTTTAGGTTTGGTCAATGTGTGGTAAGCAACACAGATAATGAATGGTGTAAATATCGGAATAGTATAGTTTTGTAAATTGAAGGGAAAACTTTAGAATTCAAACCTTTGAAATGGGAGCTTTTATCTTCAATTTTATAAGACAATTATTAAAATCATCTAAGGCAGAAATCAAAAGCAAATCATTAAAAGAGCCATTTAGCAAATTTACTTGCTTTGTGAAAACTTTAATTGCATAAGGATTATTTATGTTGAAAGAACGTGGTCAAGTATTCTGCTATCTATGAAACCACTTAAGATTCTTGTCTACGTATATGTTTTATTTACATTCAACACCCGATGAACTTAAAAGCAGTTTAGTCCAAAACACACAATCTAAAGTACTTCCTTTTATTAATGGTATTATTTATCCTAACTTTATCAGCTTTCAAAGACCATGATTTTAATTACTTAATTAATGAACTTTTTCTAGAGTGGAAGTTTATTTAGACATAGATTATTCAAACTCACTACTTGAATACAAAACCTTCATTTAAAAGATGTTCCAGATAAAAAATTATTTGAGATGACGATGGATGTAGTGACTGTCTTGCTTTTAATGTTTTTAACTGAGGAAACTTATTGAATAGAAAGCTGATATGGCGGCTTGGGATGTATGCATCATAATTAGGAGAAATGAAGTAAACCGATCTTTTGAAGTTTTACTTTTCTTTTACTTCGCAACTGCAATAGTAATGGCTTCATAGTCATTGCTTAAAATGCGTAAAAAAGTCTCCCCCCCTTTGACTTATTATGAAAAAATACTTTTCGATTTCAAATAAAACAGGTTCTGTATTTAACTTTGAAAGTCGTATTATGAAAGTTACTTCATTTGGCTGGCATGTATTAATTAAAAATGAATGTTTGTAGAGAGTGTTCGAGAAAGGTGAACACAACTTTTATTTCCTTAATAGAATATTTATTTAATGTAAATTTGGCTGCCCAGACGGTATAGCGGTTAGGGAAGCCTGGCTGCGATACCGAAGGACCCTGGTTCGAATCCCGCAGATTGGAATTTGTGGAATATTATTTTTTTTTTTTTTTTTTAATTTTCATTGCCGAAACTTGAATATTTTCGTCTTTAAAAGCACTTATGTAATTGGAAGTATATGACTATGACCAACGACTGCGGGTTGGTGTATTTAATTATGGCAAAGCACACTAGGGCTATCTGCCTAAGGGGAGGGATGCCTTCGTGGAGGACTTTCTAAGGGAAACTGGCTCGTATACACGCTACACATGGGGAAAACCACGAAAACACCCATACAGCCAGCCCGTTCGCGGGATTCGAACCTCGGACCGAACTACCAGTGTTCAGCGACTTTACCGCTCGGCCGCTGGTGGGCCCAACGACTGCGGGAAAAAAGGCGTGGTAAGGACTTTTAAGCCGGATAAGGGAGTGGATATACTGCCGATTGCAATAGGAAAATGAGGTGAGCAACTAGATGTTATAGCAGTCCTATATACAAAATTTAAACGTTCTACGACTAATTGTTTTTGAGTTATGCGAGGGAAACACACGCTTACCTATATACGTACAAGCAATCAAAGAAAACTCCTTTTTGAATCCATTTTAAGATCCGTTTTGGAGAAAGATGTCTTTTATTCTGCCCGTACGTATAGACGTCACGTAAAAAAAATCGTCCAAATGAGTTGGGAACTGTCAGAATTGATATTTCCGTTGAAATATGATACCCCAAAATTTTCGCGATTACAATAGTTCCTTTACTTCGAGAAAGGGAATAAAAATAATTTGCAAACATTTTCGAATTCCTTTCGTACTATAAAAGCTATTGTACACATTTAGACTTTGAAATGGCTTGAATTGAATAAATTCATATGATAAAACATGCCAGATGCTATGCTATGCAAAAAAAGGAATGCGATTTTGGAAAATGCATAACAGGACCTCACCTGTGTTTAGTTACAAAGGAGAAAAACATTTTAAAACTCATGTAGCCAGCTTCTTCAACAGTCAGAACTAAACAACGTACGCTGATGTTTCATTCGTTGAGTCACTGCCAGAACAAGAAGAAGACAATTTTTCAGTTGTCAGTCGCATGCTCATTAACTAATGAAATTAACATACTATATAAATATTTTCTTTATTAAAAAGTTTAAAGCTGTAACAGTAGTGAAGAACGTTCGTAATTTATTTTGATTTCTCTACGAAAGGCTTAAAATTTCTGTACACTTATTTGAAGGACATGTGATTTTTGCACACTTATTTTAAAGGATATATATTTTTTTGTACACTTTTTTCAAAGGATACAGGTTTTTATTCCTCATTATTAAAACATGCAAAAAATGTCATCAGGAATAACAAAAGAAACTAAGTTAGTGTGAAGATACAAATAAGGTGCTCGAGGCGCATGGATCAATATTCCTTTGTGTGTGAAAGGAACTAAATTTAGAATTTCTGGGCTTCTCTTTGAGTGCGAAGAATATTCAAGTTTTTCGCACACCATTTTTTTTTAATTTATTCGAGGAGCGAAAACGAATACATTAATTTCAAACTCTGAATTACTATCAGTTTTTTAAATAAAAATAACGCATCATTGCCTTGGAGCAATGTGAACAATAAGAATTATTCATATACCTAGCATTTGTATTTTACTTTTATCAAAATAAACAGGATTTATTTTAATTTTATATTCAATAAAATATCGAGAAAGTATAGGGAAATTCGTTTTATGCAAAACGGTTTCTTTCATTCTTATTAATGGGCTGATTGTTGTTAATATTTGAATAAAATCTAATTGAATTTTTTGTTCCATTCCTAACTGGAAATTTCCATTTCCGGTAATGAAAACATATTGCATTTTTTATGAGAATCAGTTATGCGTATGATACATCTGTAAACGCTGTTGATGGAAAAGAATTCTGAATCGTTATGCATGTAAGTGCATATTCCTTTTAGTAAAGGACAAGCTATTTATTTTTAACAATTAATTTGCTTGCCTGAACTAGTATGTATTTACATATTGTAAACTCATTTTTAATTTTATTATACCTTGCTGATAAGGATAATTTATTTTCTACCTCTTCTTTTAAATACAGCGATTGGATACAAAATAGTGCAATATGTTTATATAAGACGGCCAGCTTTGGTTAGACCTCATAAGGTTTTCTCTCCTTTTTTTCTTAATGCCTTCGTGATGTAATTGTAAGCACTTTCGGCTGGCAATCAGGAGGTTCAGAATTCAAATCCCGGAGAGGGCATTGCTCTACTCCGATAAATACCTAATGACTCCTTGCGAAGATAATCGTCATCTAGACATTTAGCGATTGAATTAACCATCCACGTGGATCAATTTCTGTTTATTCAATATTCATATACACATAGTTTTCATACGTTTAGTCATCTTGGATTAAGTAAAGAAAATATCACATACAAACTTGAGCTGAAAAATATTTCCAGGAATATTTAGTTTTTTATCCCTTGTTCTTCACCAAATTCTGGTTAACCGAGCTTATATAAAAAGGGAGCAGAAGACCTGGTTTATTTTATACAAATGATATCTCGCTCTCTTTTAGCCCTGTCTCAGTGACAGAACTCCAGTTTCACAAACAGAAAAACAAAATTTATTATTACTAAAAACAGTCTAATAATGCATACATAAATTTCATATTTTTAATCATTTTAGAACCATCTTCAAAATTTATTGAAATGTCAGTACTAAAAGCTAGCTATTGTGAATCTAATTTTGGATGACCATGCTCAGTTTTTCTCAGTAACTTGTAACATTTTATGTATATATATGTAGATGCAATATTTCAGCTTTAAGATTTTCTTTAAAAAATATGTCCAGAATGTATTTTGATTACTATAAATACTGTTATTTTCATAAACTGCTTATAAATGCATTCTGAGATAAATATAAGAGTATGAGAGGGTCGTTTTAGATAGGGTCAAATAGAAGAGTCCTGTATAGTGTAACAAGTATTTATTACACACGAACATTAAATTTAACTTTAAGAAAATTACAGAGCAAGAATTTAATACAACCTATCAGGTTAGATACTTGGCTTTTACTGAAGTAATTCTCTGGTTACTCACCAGACGGCACCCTTGTTGTCGCACAGTTTAGTCCTTTCGATGAACAGGTTATTTGCGATTCACGTAGAAGACAATTTAAAAATCTTATTATTTTGTTAATGACAACAGGCGCTAAATAGCATAGTAGCGCACGTTTGTCAAGACGCGCTTCAAAACTTTATTGCTTCTGACCAATACAACAATAAATCAAAGATGTTATACTATTTTCTAATCGAAACTCAGCGTTCTCCAGTTATCCAGTCTAAATTGCATGATGTCGTATCTCGTGGTATAGTTTCGTCATTACTCGTATACGTCATTACAATAGGGACTCGTCTACGTCCCAGCACCATACTCTTATATCGTCCTGCTGCATTGACGAAAAGGATATACTAGCGCCTCTGTTGCGGTAGAAAATATCCGACTCGGAATCGAATGCGTCTTTTTGCCCGCCTGCCTAAGTACTGTTTAAACAATACGTAGATTCCAATTCGAGTCCCACTGAAGTAATTGTTGCCAACAAAGCTAACAGAAATAGCTCCAGAAAAAGGCGGAATAACTGTCGTCCTCATGATAATAATTTATGATACTGAAGTCGTTGGCACAAAGCGAAAACTTGGCTTTTGAGCTTATGAAAATAATTATCCTATTCTCCTGTAATTAAATGCTGAAAGTTTGTATCAGTAGTTATATATATTCAGCCTTAGGGAAGGATCAAGTATTCAGTCTTAGTAAAGGTTTAGGTAAGCAATCAAAATTATGTGGAAGTTTGGACAACTAGCGCAAATGTTAGACTAGTAACTTTCACTCTTTGAAATAATGGACATGAGAAATTAATAGCATATAATTTCTTTTCCTACCGCTACTGATTTGTGAAATTAAATAGCTTATAAGATTAACAGATACAAATTCCAAGAATCAAAACTCTCAGCAATACCTTTCTGAAATCGAGTAAGTAAATAAATAATGTATTAAATAAATTTGCTTTTAACAAAATATTTCTGAAATCAAACTCTGATTTTTTTGTAAAAAACTATCAGGTATTCTATAAAATCAGATTAAGGATGTAAATGAGAAATAAACCATCTGTATTATCAGTATATGAATTGTAACACCGAGAGTTTTAATTCAGAAAAAAAAAATTAAATGGATCACGTGTAATCATAGGATACATACTTGTGCTATCTGGTAAGAGGTGGTTTGGCGGATTTTTAGGGCGATCCAAGATGTCATTATTCGACAAAGCTTCTTTAACAACTTCAAAAGTGCCCAAGACCACTACTAGACGTCTCCCGAGGTATAAACTGAAAAACAATAATGAGGAATATCTTAGTCACACATATAATTAACATTTTTTGCGCATGTAATATTTTGAAGGATGCATGTTACAAATGCGTTGAATTAGCATTTAAGACAACTAGAATTCGCAATTATATTTTTATAAAACAGAAATATAAAATTTAATAATTAGACACTGTCGCCATATTCTGGTGGTGACGAATTATCACCCACCACTTTTTTTAATTCGGGCGTCACTTCTAGAGTCATTAGGTTGTTTCGAAGTAGGAGACTTGAAAAATGTGCAATGCTGTCCCCACGAATCGAACCTTGGATCTCTTGAATATGCTTGGAGTGTGCTTCCATTTACACGAGGATAGCAGGCGAAAATACCTTATACCATAACTTTACAAAACCTTATACCATAACTTTACAAAACAGTGATGCACTAAGAAACCCTTACCAAACTCATTTTGCATCCGTGTTTCTGAGTATATTTGTCGTATGTTTCATTTCGTCACGCAACGTTTGGGGAAAAATATTCGATTATTTGTTAATTTTGTTTGCACCAGAAAATAAAGAATTAGAAGTACATATTAAATAGGCCATATAAATAGGGTTATAAAAGTGCTTGCCCAAGACGAATGAACGGAGATGGCTGTGGTCCTTGAAGGCTTAAATTCAAAACTACTTGATAACCAAGGTAATATACTTTTCAAAAATCAAATACGAAAGTTTATACGCCGAGTGAATCGTCGAAGGTAAAAAGTAGTGAGTAATTTTTGTGCCGTATTGTTGCGTCTTATTGTCAGTTCTATTTAACGACTATTTTAAAATATAACTGCCAATTAACACTCTGTAATATTATTTAATATCATTTAGTGGATATGTGACGGGAGTAATGTAAGGCCACCAATATAAACATAAACTACGGTTTGTATAATGTTTATTTCTTCGATGAAATAAATTTGTATCCAACATGCAAATATTTAGTAGTTCTTTTATGTTACTATTCTCATGTGGAAGTTTCATGAATGCAACTGCGTAACTCTGTATTTTTCTAGAGTTATAAATCCTATTTTTAATTTTTGCTAATTTTAACTTCTTTGTGATCTTTATAGTTTCGTTTTTTATGCCTTTTCATATGCCCTGTTTCCAAATTTTCATTCAAGGTTTAATCATCGATCCATAACCTCATCACGATTTAATATTTACACATTACACATCAAATATTTGCAGGTAAAAAATATCAGGATTTTAAATATGCATATATTAAAATGCAGTTAAAACAAAATCTAAACCATTTGACCTTAATCACTTGTTTTAAAATTGTTTTAAAATATTTTAATACTTATGTTTAAAATATTTATGTTTTCATTAAAAGCTTACTTACAAGAAATTTACTACTTTTATAAATTATTCATAGTATATAACTAAACGCAAAATACATCAGATACAACATTTTAAAACTCATGATGTTGATGGTGTTGTTGTAGCTTGTCTGACTTTTCAAAGTCGAAGAAGTTTCAAAACAAAGTCGAAGAATTTTTTCTGGGCAAGAAGCAAATGATTTCAGCTGCCGTTGGCCTTCAGCACCACAACTTTATCTAGCTTCTTCCTAAATTTGATAGAGCGCACCCTGGGGGGGGGGAGGGTTCGAGGCTTTACCACCTTCATCTTTTAAAGAAGCAGAACGTCTTCTTTTCACCTCAGAAAGTTATAACTCTTGAATAATTTATTAAACTTACCTAAAAATAGGTCCATAAGTGAAAGTCAAATCATGTAGAGTTCTGTATGCTTCTTTCCCAAGAAAAGGAAGGTATCCCAAAATTGGAACTCCTACTGGACCAGGAGGAAGATTCTTCTCACTGCTTCTCCATAAATAAATCGCCCAAAACGTACATGCTATTAATCCTAATTCTAAACTGTTAATTACTATTTCAGGAGTCACATTCAAATAGTTACGAGCTAAGGCTTCAGCATCCTGAATAAAATTCATGATTTTGAGCGATTGCTTAGGAGTTGAGAAAAAGAGCCTATGTGCTTTGCGTAACCTCAGTAAAGTATGTTTGACAGTGTTTACACTAATAAATTCTAATCTTCTGATCTAAAAGTCGGTATCGTATTCAAAAACTAGGCAACTAGATAAGGATCAGATGATATACCACTGACACAGATACTTGACAAATGTATCAGATTGGAATATTATGACAGGTACACTGTAGAGCTCCGTTTATCGAATGTAATTGTAGTGAAGCAGATCGAATAACTTTTGAGAACTATTTTTGACAATTAAAGTACATACTGCATTAAATAACACAGTCCATCATAATTTTTTAGGTAGCTCTGTTTGTAAGGTATTTATTAACTAGGTAATGTTAATTCTGTTCAATCGTTTTTATCTGCTAGTTTTCCGTTAAATGAAAATTAGATAAGATATAAACGCATGATTATATATAATTTACTATTACATTATTATATATATTATTTACTAGCAATTAATATTCAAACCTGTGCTCGTGGAGAGATTTGTAGCTGAAATGGCGTAAAGATCATATTTGATGAAATGTGAAACTAACATTCAGTTAATTCAGTTCTGTTTAACATTCAGTTAATTCAGTTCTATTTAACATTCAGTTAATTCAGTTCTATTTAACATTCAGTTAGTGATAATTTTTAACCGACGAAAGTTGTTCCTAGAGTTAATGATTTTCAGTTTATTCTAAGTTCTAAAAAGCGTTTTGATTCAATTCTAACGACCCGTTGAGAACAAATATTTATAATCTGGAGTTTTTAACTTTTCGTTTTTTTCTTAATAGTGGGCATTAGCGTTAAAGGCGTTGGCCACCAGTATGGTCAGAAACAGTGGTCCCTTTATTAAGAAGGCACCTAATAGGTGGGCCACCGTTGCTTCCTATGACGGGGCAGACGATTTAGATCCATGCTTTCTCCGGGATTCGAAAGCAGGCCCTTCGGTACTGCAGTCAGAATCACTAACCGTCCGGGCGGCATTTTTCATTAATTTTAAATTTTTATAAATTGTAGAATAAATTTACTTCTTTTTATTAGAGTAGTTAATTACAAGAATCGATAGCTAAAAGTGAAGGTGGTAAGTTTTATTAATTTTGAGCAAGATTCGTTAGTTCCTAGTAAGGTGTTTAAAGAAACCTTATACATAAAAAATTGCATTTTGACTTATTTAAGAGCAGGTATATCGTTTTATGTTTTGACAAGTAGTGTGCTTATGTTCAAAATTAAAATCCAAATGAGAGCTTTAATCATTGCCTGTGGCACACTTACGAAAAATGGCTTCATTACTATAACCACTTTAAACAGAAGTGCGTTAGATGCAGCAGTCTGCTTTAATGATGTGTTCGAACTCATGCTAGTATGTTAAAATACTTAAGCCATTATAATCAGATGTTCAATTAAAATGATCGATCATGTTTAAAGTTCACGAGGCTGTCTTAAATTATCAAAAACTCTCTTAACCAGTCATAATAATAATAACAATAATAAACTCTAAAAATTAAGATGCATGATGCAGAAATTTTGAATGAAGATAATGATGATGCTAGGAAGTTTAAATATAATAACATTTTCAGTATTAACTAAATTTATGCAGCATTTGTTTACTAAAAATTCGCTTTTGTCTTATGTTTAGGTATACTTTGTTTACTAGTTGACCATAATAATAATAAGAGTCAAATTTTGTACTATGTAATTGGGTTGTCTCTTTAATAATACCTTAAATTGTAAATATATATATATATATATATATATATATATATATATATATATAATTGTAAATGCCTACAGAGCTATAAAATAACAAAAACAAATTAGCTGTTAAATGTTTAAATTTTTTTTAAAGTTTTATTAAAAATTTACAATTTTGTATCTTTTAAACCAAAAAGTAAAATTCTTCTTATTGTTAAATACTACTTTTTACTACAATTCTAAGAAATGTTTTAAAGATATTTTAAACAATGTTTTCGAAACGTTTACGAAAATAACACACCATCAAGTTTCTTTGTGAAGAAAAATATAAATAGCTCTAGTATTGCTATTTATTTTTTTCTAACTGCTATGGAATTAATACTTACATTATTACACGTATATTAACTATAATGAGCTTAATTTCAAGGCTTTAAATATCTTAATCATAACTTTATTCTCAAACTAAATACTATATGGCTGTAAATTAATGCTCGTATTAAAATTGCTTCATTTGGTCAGTCTGCAAGGTTCTTGTGTTAAACTAACCAGTTGTTATGATTTTAACTCTTTCTTTCGATATTCGTCACAAAAATGCAAATTAGCTTGTAATGTATTGAAGCTGAGGTTTTTGGATCTAGAAAGAAAGAGAGAGTTTCTAGCATTCGCGCTACGCGGTTGAATTTCTGCCAGCTCTAACAAAATGCAATTATTTTGGCTTTGCATGCTCTAGCAGCCGATGCGTTAAACGTGCGGGTCGTTGGATTATTGAGACAGCTTATAGCTTAGTATGTAACTATGTTGTCCTACACTATTGATCAACGTTTAAATTGGTTTGATTGCTCTTACTTAATTTGCACTGCCACAAACAGCGGTTAACTGTAGCACGAGCCGTGCCCTGTATTGTTAAAAGTCCAGTTTGATAGCACCTTTGTAAACCTTTTGTTAAAAACCTTTGTAAGTCTCATGCTTTCCAAACATAGCGATAACTCTTTACTTGTAAGGTTACAGGGCTAAAGTTCTAGTATCAGGATACTTATAGCCTTATATGTACAATGTTAAGTTAGCCTTGATTTGTAAAACATTTTAATGATTTTACGGTAGTCATATTCATGCAACGAAAATTCTATTTCTTAAGAGGAAAAAGTACTCTTCTCGGAAGCGGAGCCAAAGTCAAATACATTGTTGAAATAAACTGAAAAAATATAGTGCCATTTATCGGACGGAATTATCAAAACCAAAAGTAAACAACGACAACAAAAAACGGAAACAAAAACCAATAAATATTCGAAAAATATTGAACTTGCATAGTTCTTTAGTTGGCGAACGTATGTATGCAATAATGTGAATACAATATTCTTGAAGTGGCGAATGAAAGACCTTGAAACTTTCTCATTCAGAAAAACCTACCTACTGTCATGAATAGTGGACTGCGGATACACGGTTTTAGAAATGAATCGAATTTTATACACTTTCGGATTGTTATAATTTGGGTCATGGGACTTCTTGGACTCATACGCCTCCTGAAGAAACATACTATAAAACTTAAATTTATTGAGTGATTCTGATAAGCTACTAGAGTAATCTCGGTCTACCAAGCTATTCTTTATTTTATTAAAGTAAAAGAAGTAATGTTTCCGTTTCTTTTAAAAGAAGGTACTATTTCTTTGGAAATGCTAAATTCTTTTTGCAATCCTGTTAATTTAAACACAAGGCTCTGATGTGGCTCTGATTTAAAATGCCCAATTATATAATGAAGGGAAGATGATTTGCACTTTAGATGTTGTTGTTGACTCTCAATTGCACTTTAGATGACCGTTAACATAAAAACGATACTGATTCTAATTTGTCAGGTATCTGATAATAATTCTAAGTTAATCTAAAGGGTGTCCCAAAATTAAAGCAAGATTTGAATTAAATAAAAAACACAGTTTTTTCTTTAAATTGATGATTTTTATTGAATCGTAGGATAGGGTTATGTATGAATCACAGGATAGGGTTATGTATGAAATAACAGACGGGCAAATGTCCTCAATGGCTTTGCTGTCACATACTCACACTTTTGTCTAAATTTTCCATGACCATTTCGCATAAATGTGGCTGAATTTCGTTGATGCAGCGTTCAATTTTATCCTTCAATGCATGCGTGCTTGTCGGCCTGTTGGCATAAACCTTTGACTTCAAATAACCCCATAAGCAGAAATAGAATGGTGTTAAAGCACACGATCTAGGGGACCGATTTTCATCACCGAAACGAGAGAGTATATGGCTAGGAAATGTCTCATACAGTAATTTAATTGTTTCACGGGCAATATGGCATGTGGCACCGTCTTGTTGAAACCACATGTCGTCCACATCAATATCATCCAATTCAGGCAAAAAGAACTGTGTTATCGTGTCGCTATATCGAACCATTAACTTCATTGCTTGACTAGCTTTATGGTTCAATGATGCCTCTAGCCCAGAATCCGCATCCAACAGTGACATGTTAAGGATACATTTTTTTTCGACAATCACATGTGGGTTCTCTGAACTCCAAATGCAGCAGTATTGACGATTAACAAAGCCATCAAGGTGAAAATGGGCTTCATCGAAATTTACGAACTGTGGCCGCCAGACTTTCATTGTTTTTGAGATATTTTCCAACAATGAAAACACGTTGTACTATCGTTTAATGCTTCTTTTCTACTAACCCTAAACTATCAGCTGTCAAATGGTTTTTTTAATAGGTTTGCCAAAACTTTACTGCGCAAAAAGTGGCAAATACAAATCTTGCGTTAATTTTGGGACATCCTTTATTTGGGTTAACAGACAAAGATTTTACTTTATTCTGATGCTTTGAATTTTAGCAGTATTAAAGTAAATCTCAACTAAAATATTTTAAATTTAAGGATTTACAGTGTATAAGTTATACAATCAGTTGCTTCAAGGAAATGTTTATAGAAATCTGACGCAATTATTCAAGGGAATATTAGTATAATGCCGGTCACTTTCAGCCTTCAGCAACTCCATTGTGTCAAACCTTTCAGTGCAACTATCAGGGAAAGAACAAAGAACGTAACATAAGCAGAAGAACACAGCAACTACGGAGAGAACATGACAAGTTTTTACAGCACAAATGTACCACATACAACGATATAGTGGTACGGAGCATAGTCAATACCATACATGATGATGTTGTTGTTGTTGTTACTAATCCTCGATTCCAGCTTCTGCTAGACGATGTCTACGAGTTTATTCACTTTATTAAAACGTCATAAACTAGCATATGAGACTTAATCAGGTCGTCTTAGGACAAACCCAGACACCTAAGGATATGTGCCGGAGAAGCCTGCTCATTGTTACAAATCGGGTGTGTTTTTTGACCTCCCTGGAAGGCAAGGCTTCTTAAATGGCCACTAAGAAAGTAGGAGAGTGCCATCTGGGTGCATCTCTCACAGTTGATAGTGAGGGATCCACCAGGGGATTCAACCCGGTACCAAAAGTGTGTTGGAGGAACAAGCCAAGTCATTTTATCAGTATGTTTTCTGGCAGAATACAGCTCAAGGTAAGTCAGACAATTGGAAGTAGCCAGAGCCTCCTCGGCACATGAACAGCAGTAGGTGACATAATTCAAATACGCAGGAAAAATGCAGCCTCTGTTAGTCCAAAGACCTGAGCATCAGAGGTAGAGGATTGACTCGGCTAGTTTTCCTGTAGGAGTTTAGCTTGGTATAGTGGAATGGCCTTCACGCTTTGGGTGACCCTAACAGGAGAATACTCTCCAGACGTACTTTGTCCATTCCACCTAGTAAGACCCCCTCGCCACGATGAGGAAACCTACAGGACTAAAGATGGATACATGATGATAATCTACCTTAAAGAATAGAAGGCATAAAATCTTAGCTTATAGAGGAGAAATTTATGATAATATTTACATAGTAAACTAACTACAACACTTGTCATTAAAGAATTCATGAAATATATATAAACCATAATACAAAAACAAATTAATTATATACAAGGTGTAAGGATTATGTTAATTTTATTAACAATTAAATTTTAAGTTCCTTTCCTGTCAAACTCTTAACTCCAACTTACTACTTCCGACCAGAACGTACTTTTGGAATCTTGCTGAATATTTAATGAGGAGGAGCGGTATTTAAACCAAGAAGTTACTTACTGAGTCAGAGAGAATCAGAGTTTCTGATTTACGCGCGTCTGCCTTTTTGGCCGCTTTCTCTCTCAAAGCTGTTATTACGCTCGGCCGTACTCAGGCCCTTGCTAAAGCTTCGTAGTAAAATAAGTTAAGGGGCCAACTCTAATTGAACCTTGATAGCTTCGGCTATACTTCTTTAGTTAATCTTAGTTTTAGTTTAATTCGTAGTCTTTGAAGTTCAAGTCCAAATGCGGGCTTTGCTTATACACTCCCAGGCGAAGTTTTGTTAAATCTTATTGAAATAATAAAGGGTTAGTTACCCTTCTATCTTGTTGTTTCTTGTCATCGAACTCAAGCGATTATTCGCTTATTAGTTCTTAGATTCCTCACTTCTAACATTAACTTAGAATTCCAAAGTGAGGAACACTACAAAGGAAACTAGAAGTCATATATAGAAAAGACAAACAAAATCAATGCATGAAGGAGATCGGAAAGGGAGTTCTTATTTTTTCGTCAAATTAAAGCAATTATATATATATATATATATGTAATAATAAAATTCCATAGTCAAGAATACACTCAAAATTCTAACTGTATGTTCTTTTCATTTTTAATGGCGACGGTCTCTTATTAGAAAGTACGTGGAATTAAATCCACAGCCCCGTAGTCAAGTTGTTTTTCCCGCCTTTTCTACACGTACAGTTATAGAATGTTCTGGAAATATTTAAAGCGAACTGGATTGGCTGACGAGGCGGACGTCATTTCTTGGAAGCTCCGCCTTTCCAGAGGCTATAAAAGGACTCGCAAAGGAATATCGGCGGCTTTTCTTAAATGTCACGATGCAGTAAACTTCATACAAAAAGTTATTAGTAATTCTTTTTATTTACTCCGGATATCTGATTTTTTAACTGCTATTTCTCCTGAGTAATAATAAATGGATCCTATTTTTTAAACTTATCGTCTGATAATTTAAGCTACGATTACATCTTCACAAATCTATTTATTTCGGACGAAAGCTGGTACATCACATATATATATATTTGAGGAAATGATGAAATCATTTTCGTTATCAATGATATTCTGTAACCTAATGGACAAATGTTCAATTTCAGATGTGTGGAACATTGATAAAAAAATTTGGATATTCCATTTTTGACGTCTTTCACATTTAAAAGTTCCGAACTTAAATTTAAATATCGAATCACAATGGCAAACATTTAGTCACCATCATTTGAATCAAGCTTTTGCAGTATGAGTGATTTTAAATACTAATCATACGTCTGATGCATTACACTTTCTCTATAAGCTTATGTGCATTTTAAAGCTATTTTACTGTTTCCTCCTCTATTATGCTATACTAGTATTTCATTAGAATTAAACCTTATTTCAGCCTCCTCATTTGCATAGCGTTCTCTAGAATTATATTTTACGGTATTTAAATCTGGAATGCTCTTAGTGTGATAGGATATAAAGAGTTAAAGCGCATTTATGCTGATACCTACCACTCATTTTAACTCTAACATTTATTCACGCCTACCTGCCTAACTCATTTATATCAGACTTGCTATTCTCTGTACTAAAACTACGTGTAACATTTAATGAAATTATCAGACACTTTGTGAAGTATGTATTTGTCTCAATGTTTTCCAATCATAATTATTAACGCATTTTAATGGTAATCATTCTTCAGTTTCAATGTTTTTACCAATACTTCTTTATTTTTCAATTAATGGTATTATCCGCCAGCACCACTTCGATGTTAGCAACTCAAACGCGGAATCAGTACAACTGTAGGTGTCCGGGAAAGTAGAAAAATTAATGTTTCGATTGAATTGTGGTTTATATATCTCGAAAGAACTCAGAAAACTAAGCTTAAACTGCTGAAGTCTACTCAATTGAGAACTCAAAAAAGGTTAATTAAAAGTCTATTTTAAAACTTCATTTTGAGTTTTGGTGCTTGTATTTAGAGAGTGGATGGAATGATAATTCTTCTGCCTGTTTTTATATGGCACTTTAAAGCATTGGTAAACCGTTTAGACGCGTCCAACGTGCATAAAACTGTCCCCAGAAAAGACGCTTGTTTTAGTATAATGTCTGATATGCTGCAAGTTGATGGTATGTCAACAAGCCCTAAAGTCATAAAGGTCTTAATTTAACCAAATATAAAGAGTGCTTTTGGATTTTGTCTCAACGTCGGAGATAAAAATGACGAAAGCATTGAGAGATAGATAACGGGTATAGATTTAGCGAGAGAGGTGATGGAAGTTTGGAGGGACAAAGAATGAATATTGCGTAAGGATCGGCGGACGCGACAGAGAATTTAGTATGGCTGCTGGTTAACATTGCATTATTTCGTAGCACCATATATAATTTATAGTACGAGCCAACCACTACTGGTTTATGTAGTTGTTGTTATTGTTATTGGTGTTGTTCGTTAATAGAGGGTGCCTAGGAAGGTTTTTTTGTTCTTAGCTGCTTTGCTCATGGTCAGGTTTAGAATACAGAATTGTTCTATGACTTGATGAGCCGGTAGGTTCAAAACAGTTGCTTGAGTGATATATTTTCTCGCAGTGAGCGATGGGTCATATAATGCTCCTTCCAACGGCTAATTTGATAAGCGCGGTATTTTTAGGCAGTGCAGTCGTATAGTGACATGAGCAGCTCGTTTCGAGCCCGTAGAGGGGATGAGTTTCTGGTCTGTTAACGCCAGTCTATTTCGCTGTTAGGTTGCGGATGGAGTGTGAGTATGTAGTTGATGCTGATGTGACGTAGTTGGTTGGCCTTTTTTCCGAGAGAGTCAGGTCAGCTTTGCTGTGATGCGGTTGGCTATGTATGTGGAAGGAGAGGCAGCAGAGCTGTCACTCCTGTCCATACCGCCACCGGAGAGACTCCAATGGTTTGAGTGTCGTATGGTAGCGTGTTGTCTAACTAAAGCATCGCATTCTAGCTTATTCATGGTCTACGAAAAGCTTAAAATCATATTTTTAATATGATTTTAAGAATTAATATGATTTTTAAGAATTTAATATGATTTTAAGAACCGGGAGAATTATAAAAAATTAAATGATCATAGTACCAATAATATGACAACAAATTAAAAATAGAATATTAATGGCAAAGAAGCAGTATTTAACTGTCTTTATTATAGTAGATCTTGTTAACATTAAGAGCTTATTAAGATGAGAATTCCAAAGCGTTATGAGTATGCTCACCCTGTCTGGCACATTCTGAAGACCAAATGCGATGACATTCTTTCATTTCCTGTGCTATATTTTAAGTCCTTTCATTTGTTACAGATGAAGATGGTATCACACTAGCTATAAGAGCATTGCTCGATGAGTTCTTAAAAAAATGAGAGTTTTTGATGAGAGACATACTGTGGATTTCTAAAATCCTCTGATACTGATCGTAAAACTCTGACTTTGTAATCAAGTATGTCTTGTTCAATAACGTCAAGTATAGACATTGATGAGCAAGTTATGATTACCATAAGAATACAGCATGTCGTCTCATACCTCTTAATGGATTAATTATCTGGCGCTACCTTCTAGCTTTAATATATAATTTAATATCAATTGATATAAAATATAATTGATATAAAGTAGAGAGATTGCGGAATATGTTATTGCTTCCGCAATGTTAGAGCATACATCGTCTAACATCGATCCTTTGCTTGCGATTTACGAGGGGAGTTTCTTATCTTTCTACTTTATGTTTCAAAGCCTCCGCTTTCAGGAGGTTAATCGAACAAAGCTTCTGATATCGTCTGCAAACATAGCAAATCAAAATGCTTAAAATACAAAAGAGAAATTGAAGAGGCGTGATCCTTTCGGTCTGCGGAATGTGCCACACAGAGCAAAATACGCGCAAAACGCTTTAAAAGTCTCAGCTATACAGACTATTGCTGCTAGCAAGATCTTCGTATAATAAAAACAATTATCTATATTTACCATTGAATGCTGACTAATACTTTTGTATCCCTTATATTCTAATGCTAATTTGTTGTTGATATTGCTAATAATTTTATTATAGTCTTCAGCTTTTCTTAGCTTATATAATAAATATGTAAAATTTCAATTTTGTAGTTGAACGTGCAACTCAAAGAACAAAGCACCGAGCCACCGGTCAACGAAATTTAAGCCTCATTGATCGGATAAGCTAGCTGGCGATTTTCAAAGAAGTGAGATGAAAGATGCGAATGGTAGAGGGAAGCGAGTGTTAGAAAAATAAGGCGAGTCCATTTAAATTAGCAAGTGAGACTTAGTAAAACATTAACTACACGTTTACATTCTTTTCCAAACTTAAGTACAATCGCTGTTTTAATATTTGATTAACTATACATCTTGCAGATATGTGCAAGTTGTTCATTGAAAACAAGTTTAATTGTGCTATTTACTGAGTTATTTAGAAGAATAAAATATAGTAATATGAAAAGGGGAGAATATGTACTTTTAATGCTGTACACTGGTTTATATTTTTAGTATTTTACAATTCAGAGCTTTAGCCAGGATGTAATCTAATCCGTAAACTTTACTAGCGGGTAGAATCAGCGCCTGATTGTCGAGTATACGTCGGCATTCAGAAACTGTTAGTGTTATGAAATAAGAAATAGAATAAAATGAAACGGAAACGTTTATTTGCTAAATAACTGTCAAATTTTATTATTTTTGCAAAACCTTGCAACTCATGCTAAAAACTTTCGGATTTCCTCAGTAGCCACATGGTTAATCCTCTTGAATACTACTCGTTCGACCCGAGTTACAGTCCTTGGAAAATGGACTGGTTGTGTGAGTTTTTCTGTGATTTTTCATGTGCGTAATAAAAATGCAAACCAGTTTCTTCAGAAAGTCTTCCACAAAATCATTCCTTTCTTTAAGCGGACAGCTGTTTTGTGTTTCGCAGATATCTCTTAAAGGAACACGCAGTCTACCAAATTTATTTTGATATGTTACCAAATTTAAAGATTTAATGCCAGTGAATTGAGTTAAATTAAAGACTCTTCCCTTCCAAAGAAAATGAAATATTTACCATGCAGCGGTTCTCAACCTTTGGACTAACGCGTACCATCTAATTAAAATTGAAAACCTTTAGTACCACCATCGCAAAGTACTACGACCACCACCATTCTTAAACAAAGCTCAGATTGCACAAATTTACGAATGTTAAAGAACAAACCCAATCAGGATGTTGGGGTTTTAATTTTTGAATTTAATAGTTACAAAAACTTTGCTCCTTTGCCAACCACATTTTACTCTTGCGTACTACTGGTTGAGAACCCCTGCATAGAGTATCTTCATCGCGGTTTTTGTAGGTAATTTGTTTTGCGTATAGAATTAAATTTAGCAAGTAAAAATAGTACTACATATTGAAAATTTCTGATCATAGTCTAACAGTTTGGAAAATGTTTTACGGTGAAGTAAATAAAAATAATACCTATTTTGGCTTACTGTTTAAAGTAAATCTTTACTCTTAAATGAAATTAGTGCTCAATTTGAGAAAGAGTTTCAGTTTGTAAATCTCCGGTGTTTCTTCTGCGTATTATTTAAACATTAATTAGAATAAATAACAAGTACGTTTTAGTTCTAAAAGAATATCATCATTTGGACAAAACTTTAAATAACTTATAGGTGTTATCCTGGATTCAGCCAAAAATAAGTACATGGGTTAGTTAGAAATTTTGAAATGCACATATTATTTGTATCAGAAACTTAATTTAATTATTGTACTAAAAATAATACTTGTTTGTAAAGTGTTACTAAGAAACACGACATTAAAATTACTTTTTAAATAAAAAATAATAAATTACTTTTATAATTACTAATTAATGAATAATATAATAAAAATTACTTTTTAAATGAATAAAATTACTTTTAAATAAAAACATTTTAGTTTTAAAAGAAGATTATCGTTTGGACAAAATTTAAAAAAAATAATATGCAGAGAGAATAATAATATACTGTTTAGGCAAATTTATATCTTTACTTATAGGTGTTATTTTATTTTCTATTTCTAAGACAGAGAGAGGAAGACCTCATATTTAATAAAAAATAAAAGAGGTTAAAGCCAATTAAAATTAGGAGATTGCTTATGTATTTTTTATCTTAGATATATATACACACTTTTGGTGCGGCCGATTGCAACCAAAATAGTAAGTGTACAACTACATGTTATAGCAGTCCTATATATAAAATTTAAACTTTCTGAGGCTACTTGTTTTTTGAGTTATGCGAGATACAGAACATATAGAGCTACGCACATGTACAGACCCTATGAAAAAATATCTTCTGAATCCATTTTAAATCAGTTTTATAATTCGTTTGGGGAAAAAGCGTCCTTTCCTTACGTACATATGCCACGCAAATGCATCGTTAAATTGCAATCGATTGCGGTGAAAACGGATATTTTCGTTACAATATGATACTCGATATTTTTCGTGATTACAATACTTCCTTTAGTCGTACAAGGACGTTAAAAAGCTATTTGAAACATAACAACTATGCGAATTGCTAGTAAATGCTACAATATAAGTATACTACAATCTTCTTAGACAATTAATATTATGTACCTTCATTTACATTTAAAGTACTACTGTGTGTTCTGTTTTAACGGCTAATATTCGTAACAGTGCACGCCTGAACATATAGAACGAATTATTTGAAATAATAAATATATTACATGTATAACAAAAATTATACTTTCTTAACAGCTCACTCTTACAGAATGCTTTTTCTACAAGACTTTCACACGCGCATAAGTACATTATTGAGATGAAAAAAAAAATGGAAATAATTACACATGAGTTTAATTTATTGCTAAAATTTTCTTATATATCAATATAAAATTTTCACTATTGGTTATTTTAAACGAACAATTCCACACATGTTTCGATCACAGGTGTATTGAGAATTATCGTATTTCATTTAATTGTGCGTCTTTAAATGTATTATTTTCAAAATATGTTTTGCAATTTCTTTTTTATTTTGTTAATCGATTATTGCTTTATTTAGATGCGATGCGTCTTTAGAATAATATTCTAAGCTTTTTTATTTTTTCATCAAATAACGTTATCAATATCGGAAATAATTACATATAAAGAAAAGAAAGAAATAGTTAATGAAAATGAATCATTAACGAAACACTTCGAAATCAAATGTAGAAGTACCAAGTGGTCCACAATCAAATAAATAATTAATAGTATTTAATAACACCATTCGCATAGCATTAATCGGTTTTATCTTTTCCTATTAATTGCGATTATCAATAACAACGTTTTAACAGGACGGTTAAGTGGTCTCAGTCGTTAGACACACTTAATGGCCTTTTTCTCAAAAGCCTTGAAATGTCATTCATTTATGCAAATGTCGTTTATGGTAATTTTAATAAGCAAGGTCACCATTCGTGGTCAGATGCCAGTAAATGACAAACTTTTCATATTTAAATTTTTTCTTCTTTTTTTAATGTCTTCAGAGTTGAAATTCTTTTAAAATAATTACTTGGTCGTTTTCATTAATTTGTATAGCTACCAGACAAATGAATTATACTAATTATTCTGTTTTATTATAAAAACTCCAACTTTGTTGTTTCGGGAAGTATTCAAATAACCGATACTGGAGACAAATCGATGCACTTTATCCAATGTTTTGGAGCCGATAGCAATTTTTCTCCAGTTAAAGGTTTAGAGAAATCATTATAAGATCTTAATAATAGATAAAGTTAAAGTTTTAAAAATAATAGATAAAGGTTTAGGGAAATCATTATAATATCTTAATAATAGATACAGTAAAAGTTTATTTTTACCTTAATAACAGAATCTTAATTTTATATCTTACTAGCAGCTTCGCTGCCAGCCTTCGTCTGGTTTTTAAATGTGCCGGAAAAATGGCTGAAGGGAACACCAAACGTTAAATTTAAGAACTGCGTAGAATTTTACTCTGCAGAACAACTTCATTAAAAAAACGTTATTACGTATAACAAAATTACAATGAAATAAGCAATATTCCTTAATACAAATATTAATTATCCTAATAAATAAATTAACCAACTTCCCTTCGCAAAATTTTAAGAACTGAAATGGTATAAAGGAGGTTAAGAACTTCCTAAAAACTGTTTCCAAAAAAATCACTCAAAATTTTTCAATATCTTAAAAACAGTGAAACGAGCAATAAATAACATAAAAGAATACAAAAAACAAAAATTTCTGAAAAGCAAAGTATAATTAATAATATTTTATCTTATATTTTCAAGAGAAAAAATTACAATGAAATAAGCTATATCCCATAATACAAATATTAATTATCCTAATAAAAAATTAACCAACTTTCCGTCGAAGGAAAACAAATCATGCAAATCTTTTCAATATCTTACAAACAGTGAAATAAGCAAAAAATAACATGAAAGAAACTCAAAAAACAAAAAATTCCGCGCAGAATTTTACTCTGCAGAACAACTTTATCAAAAAAAAAAAAAAAAAAAAAAAAAAAAAAAAATCTGATGTGTACACCACATGACTTCCTTATACAAAATATTAAATTATACGCATTTTTTCTTGCATTTCATTTAAACTTATTAAATTGAATTAAACCTACTTCGCCGACACCGCATAAACCACAATAGAATAAATGCATTCTTTAAAATACACTTTGTTTACCATAGCGACACTCTGGCGCTAGGTTCACTTGACAGTAATTATATTTCGTTCATATTATAACTCAGAATACACAAAATTTATATCATTTAAAGAATTATCTAATCGTTGCCACATGTTTTATTGAAATACTATAATAAATCTAGAATGATGAATAAGAAATTAAACAAACAAAACAAAAAAGAAACAGTTTTTCACAGACGATTGAGTATTTCTCTTTTAATTAATTCAGTTCTCACTTCGCGAGAAGGCAAAAATACATAAAAACTCAAATTATCTATACTAAAAATTACGAAGTAAATCTTAAACACTTATTTCCTCGAAAAAATTCCAGAAAGGATTAACCATGATTTAAATAATAAATGAAGGCTTTATCTTTGTTGTTGCGAAGCTAAGTTTCTCTAGATTGGCAACAAATCCACTAGTCTCCTGTTTCAAATGTAAACATCAATGGCCGCCATTAAAAAAGGCTTAGCGGCACTTAAACAATTTTAAAATTGTTGATAATTCTAAAAATATTGCATACAGATTTACTAAAGGCATAAAACCCTTAACCGGAAGATAAAAACAACATAATTCAATCATTTTTAAAGCAAAAAATCTACAATTTAGAAACATATAAGAGTAAAGAAACTGAGATCACTAAGCCGGGTAACAGAGTGGATATATTTATAAATATATTTATATACGTTTGGTGCGGCCGATTGAAACCAAAATACGAGGTGCACATCTACATGTTATAGTAGTCTTATATACAAAATTTCAACGTTCTGAGGCTACTCGTTTTTGAGTTATGCGAGATACGTACGCACGTACCTACATATGTTCGTACAGCCGCCACGAAAAATTCTCTTCAGAATTCATTTTAAAGCAGTTTTTTTGGAGGAAAAGAGTCTTTTATTCTGTCCTTAGTACAGATATCATGCAAAAACATCGTTATATTGCATTCGAAAGCGGTCAAATTGGATATTTTCGTTGAAATGTGCTGCCTGAAGCTTTTCGCGATTACAATACTTCCTTTTTACTTCGTACAAGGAAGTAAAAATGAATAAAAATCTATTATAGTATATATATAAAAATGACAATGAAATATGCCAATTTCTTAGAAACAGTGACATAAGAAATATGATGAAAACTTTTTGCCAAACCCATATTTCTAAAAGAATGAAACTATTCAAAATGATGCGATTTCATCAAAAATCTATCAATAACAATAAGACAGTAAAACTTTTGCCAAAATCACATTTTTAAACATGTGAGAAGTGTACTCGGAAGCTTCATTTAATTTTAAAAAAAATACAAAATGTTATCATTTTTCCTAAATTCGTTTTGTTAAAGCAGTCGCAAGGATGAAAGTTTAACGTGTCCAAAAGTTAAAGAAAAATAAACTGTACATTTTTAAAAATAAACTTTTTTAGAAAACATCCCTTGAAAAGATGTTAAGCTCTCTTTGTTAAATAAATTCGTATTTAATCGATTTATTGAAACACGAAATTTATTTTAAGTTCGTAAAATAGCTAAGTGCCTACGTTTCATGGAGATGTGAAAATGGAGTGTGTAGAGTAAAATCTCGCTTTCCTATAGCCCATTATGTCTCAAAATAAAGCGATTTCGTCACAAAACATAAAATAAAAAAAAAATTCGAATTCGAATTTCGAAAAAAATCGCTTCGAGGTGCACTGGCTCTTGTCTAGATGTACCTATGTACCAAATTTCGTAGCCGTGGGTTTATTAACTTACGCGCAGCGCGAACGAAAGACACACACACACACACAGACTCTTTCTTTTATTATATGTAGAGATCACCAGATATAATAAAACTTTAGCTTAGAAATAAAATCTTAATTTTTATCTTAATAACAGACATAGTAAAAAGCAAATCCAGTAATTAATTTATACTGAACTTATCTTAAATGATATTTTTGTTATCAAAGACTAATAAAAGAATTTAGATGTAAGAATTACAAACACTGAAAAACAAACAATGTCATTTTCGTCCTTTTCTTATAACGTTTACGAAACCTTTTATCTATTAATCTAATTGATAACTAAGTATATTATTAATTAATTTAGGTTCATTTTTTTAATCTTTTCTTCGTTCTGCTGTGTCTTAAAAATAATTAGAAAAAAAAAACCTGTTAAAAATATAATTGTAAATGTGTGAAGTAAATATAGCATAAAAATTTCGTTTCCTTCTGACAAGTGTCTGTCTTTTTGCAACAGGAAGATGAGGTTTTATATTTTTCAGCATACGTAGCTTAACAGGATTAAAGGAAAGCATGGTTGTAATTACATTTCTTCTGGGTCCATTAAAAAGAATACATACCATGTATGACTCGCTATATATTACTTTAATATCAGTTTCAGAGTTAAAAAATTTCAGAAAAGAGGTAATTTTTGTAGCCTTTTATTTTTACAAATGAATTATTATTATTAACATAACTGGGGGATTATTGTGGCAAAATAATTTTATCGCAGAACACTCAATTGTCCATTTGGAGTGCAATGATTTTCAAGTGAACTCAGGAAAACGTTCTGGTTTAAAAGGTAAACGAGATTTGGCGTATTACGGTCAAATAAAGCCAACTTTCATGATTTTTTAAAAATGCCAGTAAACTTATTTTTTATTGCCCAGTCACATTTTCCAAATTTTTGGTATAATCATGCTGAATTAAAAGCTATGCTACACATAATAAAATAAATAATGTAATAAAAGCTATGCTACCAATGTGTTTCGAAAATATTACATCTTTTTGCTTATAACAGATATATGTCAGTAATTATATTTAAATTGTTCTAAACTGTTGGTTGAATACCATATTTTTATGACAAATTTGATAAGCATATTGTTGCGAAATGCCTAGCTGCAGTAAGATAGTTTCCTCACAAAGCGGATTTAGGGTTGCCAGAAAATGGCAAGGAAAGGCAGTCACCCATTTAGCTACATTTGGGACAAAATTGGTGAACATAGACGGCGCGAGACTATTATAACGATTTCTTACCCGTTTTCTCGAGAATGTTCTCGATGACAGGTCAAAAACTATAAATACCTTGCCTGTACGCGGAGTAGCAGGGTATGCTGAGTTTAGCAGTACTATCTTGAGTAGTAGAGATTAGCTTGAGAGCGATCGACCGAGTCGGGAGCTCTACTTTAGTGATTTGCCGTGAAGCTGTCTTTACCATTACTAACCTGAAAGCTGTGTTTCTGATTGTTTCAGCGTGTTTGTTGTAGTTTATCGGCGACTGTAAACGTGTCTTTGAGAACTATCTTGTGTAATATTGGCGAATAAATTGTATTTTGATTCTTCATCAAATGTTATCAGTAACTCCAAATCCACGAACTCGTAGAACTTGACAATATTAAAATTTTACATTCATTGATGGCTCTAAAGTTTTCTTCAAAACTAGAATTTTAGTAAAGTTTTAAAGTCAGATTACATTTATGACAGTGTCTTTTAACTTTTTATGCCCTAGCGTAAAGCCACTTCTCACATTGTTGTCCTTAAGTGTGATATATCAGATCGCAAATTTGTTTCTTAATAAGCTGAATGATTTAATAAACGAACACTTCAATAATTTATACTTTTATTTCTCAATAATGTATTCATTCAGTATTTATAGTGCATTTAAATAGTGCAATAGTGCAGTTTATGACAAATGTAATAGATAATTTTTAGGAACACTTGCTCAGTTATTTTAATTAATGAAGCGTGTTCCTAAAGCCATGTATTAACACATCAGGTCAGAGTAGACTTTTAGTATTTAGCCCTATTAATCTAATTGATAACTAAGTATATTATTAATTAATATCCGAATGGAGTGTAAATGATTAATGACAAATGTTTCAACTCGTTATAGAGTTCAAATATTAGTTATCTGAAATGGTTCCTTAACATATTTAATAATGTGACATATTATATAATGCACAGTACAGAATAATCATTAGACTTTTAAGTTCTGTTTACTTCTTTCAAACTGCTTGTATCTTAAATAGCGTTTCAGGAGCACGTGTAATTTTCCTTCGCCACCAAATACACGTAATTAAACTATCATCCATATAAAATTTTACAAAATAATTTGAATATATGAAATAATCTGTTTTCTGAAATATACCTAAAATTATTAAGACGCACTAAAATATAGAGTATTATTGGACTGCTTATTATTGGGTCTTAAAACATAATGTGATGTATGAACCCGATTCCTGTCGAAAAATCTTCATGGAGGCAATCCTTCCCTTAACCTTATTAGCCTAAAGGAACAGTTTGCCCAGAAGGGCTATTAATTTCTTTTGGCATTTTGCATTGCTTCACTATAAACTGCGTTTCATTTTTCAAATTGTTGCCACCAAATATTAGAGCCCTGCATTATATTTAAAGAAATTAAATCGGCATGTGTGTATGTATGTTTCTCGCACTGCCAAAAAACAACGGTACCTTGAGACATCAAAGTTTGAATAACGTAGTCCTCCACTCGAATATAGACATCAGACTCCCTAGATTTGGAATTTGGAATTGGTTTCATTATCTGTCTCATATTTGGCAAAACATTAACGAATATTTGATTAACAAACTCAGCAATTTCAAAGCGAGCAATGGCAACACTGTACGGGGGAAAAACACTTCTGTCTCAAGCGCGCGAGACTGTGTATACTAATTGGACCTAAAGAATAAAAAAAAAAAAATGACTGAAAGGAGAAAGCATTTATTGAAAGTCTTATATATATATACGATCTGTGAAACGAATATGAAATTGGTTGAATAAAAGACCTGCATAAATTGTTTTGAATATAAGCGGTTTTGAGTAGATGTGTAGACGCGAGGCGAAATTGAATTACAAGATCTGTTCAAAAGGATTCGTGATTTCCGAAGAGTAAATTTAGCATGTGTGGTTTTTGCGAATTACGTATATGCAGTTGGTCAAGTGCAGGAATGATTTTATATCAGGGGTGGCCAAAGTGCGGCTCGCGAGCCTGATACGGCTCTCACAGGCAATTTTTGCGGCTCATCCATATAAAATGTATGTATGAAATATGGTAAACTAAAACTATTCAGTGTCCAAAAGGAAATAATTAATTAGTTTAGACTCATTTTACAAAGTCATCAGGGATTTCTTTCTATTTAAAACCTCCTCCACTACTTTTATAATGATGTAAATATGAACTTGTGGCTGTTAGAAAATCTAGATGCGGCTCTCGAACATTCCTGAATTAAAATGTGCGGCTCTTACTGACATGAAGTTTGCCAACCCTGTTTTATACGATTTATATTATACCCCGTGAAATATAGTCTGATGTATATATTTCACGGGGGCCGAGCCATTTTTAGAAATAATTAAAGCAAATGTTTTTCCCGAATCATTTATGATTTTCGCTTGCTAGAAAGCCTATCCTCGAGACCAAAGGATACAAGCATTATCGCTTGAAAGTGAAAAACAGTTTGCGCTTCGAGTATTTGGACACAGATATATTCGCCCGAAGCCGAGGATTGAAAGTGGTTTATTGATTATTATTGGCTAAAGTGAAGTATGGGATTCATGTCAAATTTGGTAATTTCATTATTAGTTAATAGCACTGTTATTCACTGCTGAAGTTTGGCCAATGAATAAAGAATTTGCAGTGAACACAGTACTTCATATTTGTGATTGGCTCAATGCGCCCACAGCCAGAAATATTACTAATTTAGCCATTCCTGCAGAAATCAGTGACGTTATTAAAATTTGAAACCTAAGAAAACACCGCGTATAGACGGTATCACGAATAATACTATCAATCATCTTCCAAGGAAAGTTATCTAAAAGATCGCGAGCATTATTAAACTGTGTATTTCTCTCTCCTATTTTCCTCAACAATGGAAGATTGCAAAAAATTATACTCATCTCTAAACCGGGTAAAAATCAAAGCAAACGAACAGATTTCAACGATAAGCCTCTTTCCAGGATTAAGCAAAATTTATTAAAGGGTATTGCTTAGCAGAATGAGGACTTATTTAAATCTGTTGCCTCCAGAATAGTTTAGGGAACATTAGGAAACATTTTAGGAAATTTAGGGAACATTTATTGACTGTATTTATTGACTGTTGAAAAGAGAGAATGTAGAGGGCGCTGCTTGGCAGCAGAACTAAACACATGAAAGAATAGAAACAAAATATCTGTTGATTAGACAGCTGTTTGACGAGCTGTTGTGCACCTTCTTCGATACGTACGTGTAGAGGAAGCAATCCTGCTAGCACGTTTATTGCGGCTGATGATGCGATGAGCTTTGATAATATTTAAGGGCGAAAGGTCTTTGTACTGTACATAGATGCTTTATCTTTCTGCCTTGCATGGGGTAGGACCATATCGCTGCGCTGTAGCATGCTATTTTCTCAACTACTGTAAGGTACGGTGTCTTTTGTACGTGGAGGTTTAATCCCCATTGAAAGCCTTGATGTCGACGTAGTTGTTTTGCGATGATTTTACACATTGACAACTAAACAGCTAGTGCGTATTACTGAATTCGCAGCTTAGCCCTGCATTTACACATTGAAAACTAAACAGCTAGTGTGTCTTACTGAATTCGCAGGCTTAGCCCTGCATTGCAAACCAAATGTTGCTATCCTCATGTTAGACGTGGCGAAAGCCTTCGACCGCATCTGGCATGAGGTATTAATTACCAAACTGATCCATTTTAATTTTGAAAGAGAACTATTGATTGTAAACTTCTCTTTTATTACCAATAGAAAGTTCATCGTTTCGGTGAGTGATACAGTATCTACGGAAAGACCTATAAGAAGTGGTATTCAACAGGGCTTGGTTTTAGGACCAGTCCTGTACTTATTGTATACTGCAGACTTTCCATGTGTTCCCCATCGCAATAACTCTCATCTAGCATGCTACGCAGACGATACTGCCCTGGCAGTTAAGTGTGCGAACATTTATCACAAAATAAAGAAACTGCAAGATCAAGTTCCACTTATTGAGGAATTGGAAAATGAAATTAAAGCGCATAAATTGCAACTACTTGTTATCAGACGAAGTAAAAGAAATATCAGATTAAAGAAATATTTGCTCCTCTTTAATGCACCAGTCTCGGTAGTGAACCAAACTTACTTAGGCGTGATTCTGAACAGAAGACTTACTTGGACTCGACACGCTAACCATGTAAGGAATAAAGCTTTATATGTGATGGTGCTTATTCCCAATCATACGACGTTACTCTAAGTTGTACCTTAAAAAAAGAGACTAATTTACTTTCTACAACAAGGCCAATAATGAGCAATGCTTCTTCACCTGCTTGGACTGCTGTGACTAATACACACTTAAACAATTTTCAAGTCGTGCAAAGCGAATTTCCCCGCATTATCACCAAGGCTCATTACGTTGTACGTAATAAAGTGCTACACGATGATTTAAACATTGATCCTCTTGACACTTTTATTAGACTTTTATCAGAAGGTTAAAGAAAAATTTTTCAAAGGATCTACCGAATGGGACCATATGCAACAGTTTAAAATCTGTTTCATTACCAAATTCTTGACGATGACCTTCGTCCCTTTGCTGCTCATATTCTAAGCAACAATCAAAATTTCCCAACCAAGACTTTACAATGTAATGTAAACAATGTAATGTAAATACATTACATTGCAAATACATTGTAAATGGTATATAATATTTTATGAACTTAGTGCTGAACATTGACATATATCAAGCAACATCCTCTGAATCTGCACTTGGGATAATGACCCCCACGTGACCAGACCTCCTGACTTTGTGCTATTTTTCCTGCATTCGCTATTCAGCTTTGAACTTTGTAAATATGTATATAGTATTTCATAGCCAAGAAAACAACTTTGGATCTTTCAATCAAGTTTCTATGTATTATTTTCTTGTAAATTCTTATTGTCAGCTGGATTTACCCCATCCAAACAGATGCCTCACGATGCTCACGTGACTTGGTCACATCCTATTCACACTTCTACTTTGGCCGCGGCGTCATCTTTCTGCAGTTCTCTACTTTAAGTACTCTAAGAGGCAACTACATGATGATAGCTGGAAAAAAGTAAGAAAACATGCTTGCTATTCGGGGCAACAGCGGAACTTGGAACTTAGTTTTAGTTATTTGCTTAGTAATTGTTGTTGCTATTTGTTTAGTTTCGCGTGAACTGAGATATCTGAATTAGCTTTCTCTTTAGATAAAGCTCTGCATTGCGTTGTAATTTAATGTTTTTAGTAGTTTGAAGTATAACTACTGATTACACTGCGTGATATTGTGTACGCTTGTACGCATATCTCTAAGGAAAATTCAAGCTTTCTGATATATTTCTTTTGATAAGAATAAATTTTTATTAACCTAATATCAGACTTGTGCATTCAAGCTTTTACGAACTCGTTACACAAGCATCAATATCAATTTATGCATAGTTGAAACAAGCTATATACTTGGTCTTCCGATTAGTAGCTTTTTAGAATGTAAAAGGAAAATTATTAAAATGCTTAAAAATGAAATTTTCAAACCAAATTTTCAAAATAAATACCCAGAAATATTTAATGATATCCAGGTATTAAAAAACAATTTATCATTTCCTCTATAGGTAAAGGAAATAAAAATTTTATAACATCATTTGAAGAACTTTCTGTAATGAACTAAATTATGAACTAGTATGAATTAACTGAAAAGAATTAAATAATAAGGTAACATATAAAGCTTTCAATTACAATGAAGAAACCATTATAAAAATCTAATAACCTTTCTCGAAAAACTAAAAATTTCTAATAAGTTTGAAGAGACATTAGGATATTTTTGAAAAGCAGGCAAGATGAAAAATATGAAACGCCATCCCCAGGAATCGAACCGCGGATCTCTGGAATACGCGACGAGCGTGCAGACCACCACACCTCGGAGGCATGCTAGAAAGGCGGGAGAAATACCTTATAAGTTTTACTAAAGCGAATTTCCCAATCTTACTATAGCTCTTCCAAAATTTCATAAATTGAATTCAGATTGAATTCAGATTTATTGCAATTGGTACTAAAAATTATACAAAGAGCACGGATTTTATTTTTGAAAACAACATGAAAAAGTATGTGACCCATAACTCCATAGCCCATAACTCCAGTTTACCTCTGAACATTACTAGATTATTAAAAATAAGAAAACGATTATTGATACCGTCAAAAACAACATTTCTGATATTAACAGTTATGAATTTGAAAACCTGTGCACTTCTCTTCCCTTGAAAGAAATCACGAACTTAGCAAATTTTTCTGCAGAACTCAGTAGATCCTTAATTTTGAGAAATGGATTACCTATCTCTAATGTTAATTTTCCCACAGTTTTAACAAATTTATAAAATCTTTCTACAGATTAATGGAATTACCATGGGTGCAAATTAATGAGTTTCAGTTTACTATCTATTCTTTTTGAATTTAAATGTATCCAAAATTGTGGACAAAATGAAAATTTAAATTTTATTTTTAGATACAAAGATAATGTTATTATCTTGAAAAATTCTGTGTTTATTCAAAGTGCTAATATTTATCCTAACTATTTAAAACTTAATAAAACTAACACCAGTAACAACGTAGTTGATTACCTTGACCTTCAACTTCTCAGCTGTAAAAGAATGAACTTCTTTGAAAAAAAAAAATTAACTTTCATACCATTAAAGCTACACACTGGAATTCTAATTTTTCTGAAAAAGCAATTATTAACACCATTATTAAACAGATTCTGAGACTTAAAAATATATACTTTTGATGCTAAAAACCTTCTTCAAGAAATTTAGTACCTGAAATTTCTCTTAATTTTATTAACTTAATCTCTTTAAATTACACATTAGGTAGTTTAAATATTTTGTTTTTCATGACAGAAATTAATTAAAAAAATTTGAAGGTCAAGAGACATAAAATTAGGTATAAATTATAAAATTAGGCAAAGCAACAAGCTTGTATTTGCCGTATATCTTAGTTAAGTATCTATTGACTTTGAAAGCAAGCAAAGCAACAAGCTTGTATTTGCCGTATATCTTAGTTAAGTATCTATTGACTTTGAAAGCAAGCAAAGCAACAAGCTTGTATTTGCCGTATATCTTAGTTAAGTATCTATTGACTTTGAAAGCAAGCAAAGCAACAAGCTTGTATTTGCCGTATATCTTAGTTAAGTATCTATTGACTTTGAAAGCAAGCAGATGCAGGTCGTTCTTCATCAGGAACAAAGAAATCAGCACCGAAGGGAAAGCCACTATTGTATTTATGCTCACTATTAACTAAATTCATAAGTCTTCGATAGCTAATCGTCTAAATAGTTCAAAATGTAATCACAATTTTGATTTTGGATCTACAAAAACTATCCAAAAATCTTTTTCCACTGGCGAATCGGATTTTCTTGAAGCTTTTCACGGTCACAAAAGTTTATCTTGTTGAGTTAATGATTTTAATTAAAAAAAAATCTATTAACTTAATTTTTCAATTTTCGTCACTATCTCTGCCAGAAGGTGGCGATACCTTCTCGTTCTCCCTACTCCTTCCGGGTATAAATACAGCCGTGGCTTAATCTTTGTTACAGATTTCTTTGCTGCTGATGAAGAGGGACCTGTAGCTGTTTACCATCGAAAGACTAGCAATTTCGGGTCAAGACTATCTGTTTAATCGATTAACGAGATCGACAAAATCGAGTTTTGACTAAAAGCTACGACAAACACAAAGTTGTTACTTTGCCTAATTTTAGAAGTGCAGTATTCATATATTTAAGCAAGCATATTATTTATATTTACTTTATTATTTCTTAAAACTAATACCTAGCGATATTATTTGATGGCAGCATCCTTTTATGTGAAAAGTGATTCGATTCAAATATGAAACGAACACACTGAGGACTAAACTGATACAATATGGACTTCCTGTAAAGTACTATTTCCATTTGTCCACTTTGCCCAATCAACTCTTTATATGAATGTAAAGAGCGTAAATACTGAAAACGAAAATATTTAGAAGTATTATATTGTGGATGAAAAAAAAATCATCACACATATGCAGACACACAAACAGGCAAACATCATTATAAAACAGAAAAACGAGTTGCAGATTTTGCTTATTTACTGAAAAATCACTGTTGAATAATTAGACCGAAAGTATTACCTCCGTTACTTTTCTATATAGGTTGGCCGGAGGCAAAAACAGTGAGTGCCCTTTTTCCCTTTAGCGCAGCCATCATGTTCATGCATGTTTCTTGGACTTTTCGCTAGTGTTCTGTGGGCTTCAAATAAGTACCACTTCCATTTGTCTAACTTGGTACTTATGTATTAACTCCAAACAATTGTAGATCATACCTTACCAGATACAGTAGTAGACCATACCTTAACTATACTTTAGTAGAGTCTCCATATTTTCAGAATATGCTAAACTCTGACAACCATTGTGCATAAACATTCTTTCAGCAACCACATTCATAACAATCCTTCTGTTAAGCAACACGGCCATTTTCGTATGCGTTCCATTTTGTTGTATTCCGAGTTCCACGGTTTAAACCGTGATATTTTTTAGCCTTAAACTTAGTTTTAAAATATGAGCTTGTGGAATATACCAACAATGGAAAAAATTGCTGTAAAATGTCTACAAGAATATTGCTAAAAATATTTTAAATGGAACTACGAGGAAATGCGTTTCCTCTATAGCCGCTGTTGTCGAGTGTTGCACGAAGCCGAATCTCTGCAGTTCTCCAATTTTTTTTTAAAGGAAAATGGATCACTGTGTACTTCGGGAGAAGAATAGCGCGAAAAATTATAGAAAGGCTTGAAGAAGAATGTAAGTGATTTATTATGTACGCTTATTTAATAATTCAAATTTGTATTTTAAATTGTTAAAAAAATATTTTTTTATCATATGTTGATAATGTTTACCGACTTACGATAACTATCGATAGTTTGGGAATCTTTCTAAAAACCAAAACTGGCGAAAACCACCAACTTGCACCCGATAAGTAACGTTTACCTTTTCATCTGTAAAAAATCGCCAAAATGTATTATGTGAATGTAGAAAGCTTCATTACGGAAAATGGAAATTTGTGAAAGTTTTGGTTAAGAAGTATCATGTACGAAAAAATAGCCACACACATACACAAGGGCTCACAGACATTATTCTAAAAATAATGAAAACGTGTTGAGGGAGACTTTAATTCGTGCTTATATGCTGAAAATTCACTATCGAATTATTGAGCCGAAAACGTTACTTCCATTACCTATGTGTATAACTTGGTTGGAGGTAAAAAATATATCTACAGCGTTACAAAATAAACCGCTATATTAGTTAGCGTTTCTGTAAAGTAATTTTTGGTGTGGTGGTGTATTTAATTATGGCAAAGCACACTAGGGCTATCTGCCTAAGGGGAGGGAGGCCTTCGGGGAGGACTTTCTAAGGGAAACTGGCTCGTATACACGTTACACATGGTGAAAACCACGAAAACGCCCAAAGTAATTTTTGGAGCATCGATCAGTTCCTGGAATATGCATCAGAATGTACAGGAATTGTTCTTGCTTAAAATTTTTTAAATAGTATCTTTTGAGTGTGCGCGGTAATGTACTCATCATTGTTGCCTAATTAATTAATTTTGTTATAATAAGAACTAAAAGATAAAATGGTATTACACATTTTAGTGTAGACTTTTGCAGAAATCCCGCTAAACGTGCGCCAACCGTTCTGCGGGAGTTCGATGGAGCAGATCACTCTTCGGTTAATTAAATAATCACGGACCAGTTTTTCATATAATTAGATAATCAGCAGATATAAGTTTCTAATATGACATATAAATAATTTTAAAATGAGTTCAAATATTATACGATAAAAGGAATTCATTAAATCTAGCGCTAGTCATTTAGGCGATTAAAAATCCCTAATGGAGCTTAAAACAGCAACAAAATTGTCACAGTGAACACGGTTTTACAAAAGTTCGCTTAAATATAAATCTGACTATATCGCGTGGTTCCGAGACCTTTTATTAAGTCATTTGACGAGCCCCACAATTCTGTGTCTGGTGTATGTGCAGCAGTATAATCAAAATCGTAACTTTTAAAATATTTTGCTGTTTGTTATTTGCTAGAAAGCAAATAATAAATTTTAATCATTTGTTTTCAGTATGCAAGATAAAAACAGAGAAATAGCAATTTCTTTCTTTCTTTGC
Source organism: Stegodyphus dumicola (assembly GCF_044657685.1). Lineage (NCBI taxonomy): Eukaryota > Metazoa > Arthropoda > Arachnida > Araneae > Eresidae > Stegodyphus > Stegodyphus dumicola. The sequence continues at coordinate 78,263,422 of NC_140768.1, read as the reverse complement.
AAAAACTAAATTGGATTAATGAGAATCAGAATTACATAAACGAAATATCTGAAGTGATGTGACGATCATCCATTCATTGGTTCTATATTGTATATCCTATTGTTTTGCAGTCGTTTTTATTTCTCGAAAATAGTCGACAAGAAAGCACCTAAACACCGATAAAAGCTTAACTTTTAACTCAGATTTGGTTTGTCAGATTGCCTTGAACCTCATGTCCTAAGGCTGCGTAGTATGATGGAAATTATTTCCAGTACAAGAATAAAGAATTTATGTACAATTAAATAAACAGTAACTGAATGTTTGCTTAAGTAACAGCTTGTGGTCGAGCAGAAAATAATTCCCAATGCAAAATCTGAAGATTCTGCTAGCTTGAGAATAAACATAGAGTTGACTTCACCACTAACAGCTCAAAACAGTCACATAGCAGCATTCTACGTCTCTGTCTAGTTTAAATTTCTACATTCTCTAAAAAAGGCTTCGAAATTCATGCTACCTACTAGAGCAGGAGCATACTTCCAAAAAAGACGTGCGCTTTCTCAAAGGAAAACTACTAATATTATAATTCAGCCTAAGTCGCAGTTAAGAAGTCGCAATACTATTTTACAACTGCTCGAATAACTGAAGCTCTGATATGTATGAATTATTGTAAATGAAGCCAACAATAAATTAAGTAATATAAAAGCTTAAAACGTGATTATTAAAAAAATGAGACAATTATTACAACATTATTGATTTCAACATGAAATGATTATTCTTACTTTTTATTGAGCTAAATTTTAAAAATAGTGCTTTTGATTACCTAGCAAGTCTAGTAACCGCTTTTCGAGAGTTACAAGTTATCCGATATTATATTTTAACCTATATTACTGAACTCAATGTATGTTCGATGTATGATGTATAATAATCAGAGCTCTATTATATATGCATTCAATGTATTGCCGCGATTTATTGGATATTATCAACAAAAAAATTAATTTTACAAGGCAATGAATTACATAAAAAATTCGAAATTCTTGCGAAATTAAAAAAAAAAAAATATCAGCATGTGTAAATATTTGTGAAAGTGATTTTAATTCTATGCATAAGCATACCCAGACCTGTAAAAACATTTTCTGATGTCCTTGGTTTATTGATACAAACAGACGAGGTCAAATGTATCCGCTCGACGATTAATTTGTATGTAGGATACGAAGGAATTTAAAATGTCTCCCCCGTGTTTCCCAATATTAGTATTTCAGGTTGCCTTGAAAATAATTACTTGTAATTTGGCATTCATGATACTTCCCGATCAAAAGCTGAATCAGAACACTTTCTGTATGGAAAAATCCGAAGGTGTTGAATAAATCATATGAGAGCGCGGTTAATCTTGAAACAATCAAGTTACTTTGGTAGGAAAGACAACACTGTAATCTATATCGGAAGTGGAGATATCAATAAACAAAAAACGACCGGTTAACGTTTATTTCACTTTTATCGTAATTTGTTTGGAAGAAAAAGGTTGCTTCAGTCATTGGTCAAAGACCGTGTGACGTCACTCTTTCAAATCGAAATAAACTCTCCTGAAAATCGAATGTAAGGAAAGGGATATCTTTAATTCGTTGAACAAACTGAACAATGAATGCCGATTTTCTTCTTAATTCTTTAGCCCACTGGGCTAAGACACATCTTGCGACATCTTCTTTATTGGTGGCTGTGTCCGTAGGTTGTTTCTTGCACTGGGTGATCAGTAGACCCAAGAAAACTTACAATTTACCTCCAGGACCATGGATCAGTTTGCCATGGGTGGGGTACTTACCTTTCCTTGGCTCTGATTTCGTCAAAGGATTTGCAAAGTTGCAGAAGAAATGTGGTCCCATATATAAGTAAGCTATAGCTTTCTAAAATTTTATAAAGACGTTATTTAGTCCATGTTTTCAGGTTCTTATTTAACTCATTCTTCTAAAATAACTGCACTAAATTCCCTAAGCCAGTTTTCTCTTTTCTTTAAATGAATTTAAAATATTTTAAAACCACTTTAGAGATACCAGAATATTCCATGTTTTAAAATTCAACTCAAAATTTTCTTTTTTTGCATTTTAATTAAAGATTTAGATTTATCAAATTTCGTTTAGTATTTTCAGACATATAGTCTTAGTTCGTTTCGAATATATTAAGTAATTAAAAGTAATGCGTTTAACTTTTTTATTTTATGTAGAAGTTTGAATAACTTACTCGAAATTATTTTAGTGCAATGTATTGCGATAAAGATAATTTGATTATTGTCTTTAACACTTAAAATTTTAGACTAAAGATGAAAATTTCTTTTTTCCTGATTGCTCACAGGCTGCTGAACGGTAGCGAACGGGCTGGCTGCATGCGTGTTTTTGTGGTTTCTCATATGTGCAATGTGAATGCAAGCCAGTTTCTCATTGAAAGTCCTGCATGAAGGCATTCCTTGCCTTAGTCAGTTAACGTTCGCGCGCTTTGCCATAATCAAGTAAAATAAACCAATCATTCTTTATAAATAATACAGCTAAATATCATATTGATGAACTATTTTGTTGCAATTTACATTATAAAAAATTTTAAATCCAATCTTATTTCAGACAATTTTTTCCTCTTTGATCTAGACAGCAGGACGAATGATTTCATAGTAATTAAAATGCTCCTTTTAATTTTATAGTAATGAAAAATATGTATATGACTGGAGTTCTCTTGTCTGATGACACCAACATGAAAATCCTAAGCTTTTTTAACTTTAAAAAAATGGAGGACTACAAAGCATTAGCAATGAACATGCATTCTATATTCCTTGGTATGGCGCAAGACCGTATAATTTTCACGCGAACTTTAAATAGCAGCTTAATAAATAGTAAATAATAAGCCGCATGGTTTTAAAATTATACTTCTCGCGGTACCTCTGTATCGTGTTAAGGAACCGCTTGTTTAAGAGTTTCCTCGTCGCCCAACCAGTATACTGGTTAGCGTCACTGACTGCCGTACCGAAGGGCTCGGATTCAAATCCCGGAAAATGCATGAATGTTTGTATTGTGCCGGTGCGGCATGGCGGCACTCTAAATATGCGGAGAGCCGAAAGTCCTCTCGTGTGGTTTGGTGGAAGGGGAGATGGGTGGGAGACTCTCGAATCCGTTCCCCTCTGGATGCTCTCCATCAAAATTGGGAGGGGGAACTGAGCTAAATCGAACTGTCACCTGAAAAGTGCTCAAGGCTGTTGCCAACGGCAGCCATATTCTAGCGCTCCTTGCCACGAGGAATTTCGTAGGCTTGTGCTGACTACATCAGACAAATTAGCATAAGCAACAACAACAGAATTGCCTCACGTACAAATAAGATAGCATGTGTTTCGAATAATTTCTGAGTTTGAAAGATTTTTTATTAGCGATACTAGTTGCCATATCGTAGGACTGAGTTTGAATCTTAGAGAAGATTTAGATATTTATTAGTGTTTGTCCTGCTTGTGGGCCCTTAAAATACTAGCGAGCCTAAAGTCTTCTTAATGGTTGTAAGGAAAGAGAGATGAAAAACTGCAGATCTGATTGGTCGAGGTCGTGAAAGAACAAAATTTCCTCTTTGTCACAGGCACAATTCAGTCGTTCCATATGAGGCACCTGGGCAACATTCTTAGTGATGAGAAGGCTAAATGATAGGTACTGGTCGTTCCCGACGAACGCATTAAGCTGTAAGAGTCTGGTCATTTGGGACATCAACAGTATAACTTTCTTTGTTAAATGGATCAAGCAATCTACTTATAGAGTTTTATACTAATAATGTTTTAGTGTCTGTAAACTGAATTAACGAATCTTTATGTTATTAAAATAAGACTTTAGTCTAGAAAGTCAGATCAAGAATTTCATAAAAATTAGTAAGTGCATTCAAAGGCATATCAGTTTTTCCTAAAAATTTATTTGATTTTGAGTTCAAATTTAGTGTTTTTGAAACTTGATTTTCTCAAACACTTCTGTTTTCATTATCCTCAAAAATTTTAAAAATGTAATGACTCTCATTTAAAAATATTCTTTAAAAACTAAGTGGTCATACATTCTGGATTCAGTTTCTGTTGAGCCTCGGTAGCGCAGTAGGCAGCGCGTCAGTCTCATAATCCCGCTCGTGAGCAATCTGAAGGTCGTGAGTTCGATCCTCACCCGGGGCAGTCCTTTTTTTGTTGTTGGTTTCCTAAATTTCAAACTTCAGTAGTATAATTTATGCTTTTAGTTGATAAGCCGCCTAACAGGATATAGATATCCTGGCTTTACGAGCGTCAGGATTTGCGCCTCTTCGCATTAACGAAAGATATAAGTAGTGTGTTTTTTTTGATTAATGAAATAAATCCAAAGACATTTTTTTCTTAAAATATAAAAAGAATTTTTATATTGTAAAAATATAAATTCGTAATTTTCATTACAAAAGCGCGGATTAATTTAGGAAAATTTTACATTAAACTCTGTTGCCTACAGAAAGTTATAAGACATAAAAATGTGCTCGTTTAAGAAAAGTCATGTGTCGTACATATCGACAAAACCATCAACAAGCTTCCGACATTGGTACAAGAAAGCATAGCAACTAGAGATAGGATGTATATTTATCAGTATGCAGTATTCATAAATAATCTTTGTCGTTTTTCTCAGAATTTGAAATCCTTGTTTCTCATTTAATAAAACTACGATGATTAAGTAACATTGCCAACATATTTGAGTTTTCTAGGAAGCTTGCTCTTTTTGTTAATTTTTGAAAGTCAAACTGTAATGTCTATATGCCATTTCTTTTTACGCGGAATATGTGAATGTCAGATCATACTTTACTTTGAAGTTTATATGATATTTTCTCTCTCCTTTCCACGTGCCTAGACGCGCTTGACACGTATTCAGGAGAAGCGAATCCAGGTGAGAGCGTTGCGGATTTCATCAGTTTCCTGACACCAAAAATTTCTAAAGAAGGCTCTGCAAGTGGCATCCGAACTAAAAGGTGGTAGCTGTAATAATGATAATTCGTCACCACCATGATTTGGCGATTGAGTCCCTTAAGATCCATTCGCCTTTTAAAAGGGAAAGTATACAAGGTATTTTCTTTCTCCTTTCTGCGTGCCTTCGTGGTGTAACTGGAAGCACGCTCGCCGCGTATTCGGGAGGTCTGGAGTTCGAATCCCTACAAATGCATTGTTCTTTCTTTACGTTCCTACATCGATATAAACTAATGGCTCTATAAGTTATTTTAGATTTTAAGCATAATATGTCAAGATGTGATGTTTTGTTGGAGATTTTCCAATTAGGTAACACTTACGTTATATATAAATTAATGACAATTACTTCTTCGCGTTACGAATTTTGCTTTGAGACAGTTTTCACTGGAATGATCTACTTTTGTTAAGAGTGGACTCATATTCGCTAATGCGTGTGCTGTATTCAGTCAGTCGGGTGTGTGGTTAGAGATTTTAAGACATTTTAGAGCGCGATTTTATATTAAATTGCACTGTGCCCCTTCCCGGAACCGAACATTTGTCTGCAGATTACTGAACTGATATACTTATCACTGATTTCTAGAATTATACAGGATGAACAACTATAAGTCATGATGGATGCAGTTCACACATTTTGAAGTGCGCTGAAAGTTGTAATAATGGTGCAAAACAGGAATAAAATAACTTAACGTAGTTTGTTTCCCATATGAATATAAGTTGGATCTGAATTCAAACCAGGCATTATTTCTTATTGGGTGTTCATGAATGGTGTTCAGCCACTGATGACCGCTTGTTGCAGTGACAGAGCTAAGCTGTTGACCAGTGATATCCGGTACGTGTTGAAATCACTGTATGTATAATGTTATTTATAAATTAAATCAATTAAATCATTGATTATTAAAAAGTGATCCCTAACGTGATATTTGTTCAAAGTTATATTTCAGAAATTAACATATTTGCTTGTTGTAAAGCGAAACACATTTATTAGTAACAGCTGCTAGTCGCTTGGTAGCCTCAGTATGATTTAGTTAATATTTTTCATCAAAATAATAGTGAAGTAAAATAATATCTAAATCTAAAGCTTCCTTAATTAGAGCTTGTAATGTAATCAGGTTTATAAGAAATGATTAAAAATTTGTAGCTAAATTTGGAACGATGAATATTTTAATTTGAAGTTAAAATATTTTGAAAAGTGATAATATTGTTAACTTATTATATATTTATATTACCAGAATAAAAATGAATGGAAACAATGATACAGATACAGCACAGGAGAGGAGAAAGTAAGGCACATATCTAAAATCAGATAGTATTTTAAATATAATTTTTTAATCTAATGTGGCCCACCAGTCGCTGAACATTGGTAGTTTAGTCTGGGGCTCGAATCCCGGCGAACACGCTGGCTGCATGGGCGTCTTCGTGGCTTCTCCCAGTTTTCCTTAGAAAGTCCTCCATCCCATGAGTCATCTAGCCCTCATGTGCTTTGCCGTAATAAACTAAATCAAAATCAAACGATTAATTTAATACGCTTTTAATAAAATTTTCAGTTGTAGTGTTACGATATAATGATTTGAAAGAAATAACGAATGAGTGAGGAACAATTTGAGAAAATAATTATTGCGATGCATTAATTAAACACAAATTACTTCTTAAAAGACATTTTATAATCTGATTATACCGCATATTAAAGTTTGCAAAGTAACGTACGTATACAATTTGCGCGCAAAATAAATATATATTAACTTAAAATCCAATTTTGAATATATCTGTTTAAATCTATTAATTCTTACTTGCTTAATTGTTTCAGAAATTAGTGGTACAATGATAATAATATATTAAATGTATATAATATACAGCGATGAATTTCGTATCCTTTTGATTTTTATGTATAGCATTAACCTTCAGATAAGAGGCACATATTTAAATATTTACAAGGTCACAAACCTGTTACAAGGATACTGGGAGTATCGACAGACAGAAATGATAAGCTAAGTCCGATGGAACACGAGTTATAGAATAATAACCAGTATCGTTCTCTAATTTGTTCATGGCAAATAGCGAGACGATAGCCTTGAAATATGTTTGTACATTTTCGAAGGCTGAATGGCGAACGTAGCTTTATAAGAGATTCTCGAGATTATAAGAGATTTAAAAAGTGTGATTAATAGCTTCATAATCTGAAGTTGCTGTCCACATCTCCTTGTCTTTTTGTTGTCATTCATGAGGTTTGATTTTAATGAGTATTGAAACTGCTAACTAGAGTTCATTCCACTCGTTTGGAATGCATAGTAACTCATTTATGTACCCAAAAAACTTAGCTAAAATTACAATTTTATTAATATTGTGTTCATAAGTTTTATTGTTTACCGTTTTAAAGAAAACTTGAAATTAATACTAAAGTATTCAAGTCCTAGCAAAATAGTAAGATGTTGCTCTTTCATTTGCGTAAGATCCTTTATTTATATTCTAATTAATCAGTTGCTAAACTAAGGAACGAATGATCTGAGATGAAATTTAAGAACAACTCAATGCTCTTCTTAATGATATTGTGTTACCTTTCTATGGCAACAGTATCCTTCTTTCCCAACACGTTTTATAGGATGAATGTTTTTATTCTCTGACTTAATTTATTCAACAACATTGCCTGTGTTGTTTGTTTGTTCACTTAAAAGATTAAGTAGATAGTTACCAGTTAAGCGTTTAAACAGACAACTTCCAATGATTTCTGAATCTTAGTTATTTTTTTCTTCTCTTTTCTACATAAAGATGCTGTTTTATAAATTGAAGTGGAACTGGGATATAAAAATCAGATTTCAGTTTCTTTTATTTATATTTTAATTTCTGGGGTTTTATTATGAGAAAAATTAATACAATTTAGAAGTGGGCAAAACTTTAGGTTTACAGTAAATAATGAATAATACTAGTATGTTAAATTTTGGTAGCCATCATTTTATTCTACGAATCATTTCCACTCAAGAAGCAAATGAAATAAATGAGCTATTGCATAAAATACGAAAAAATTTCATATTCCCATTTGGGAATTTCGACAACTGAAGAATTAACAATTATGGGTCCAAATGTTGTAAGTTCGTTTTGGTTATAAATTGATTGTGACAAAGGTACTCAGGACTTCTTAGAAAGAAAGCTTTAGTTTTAGCTGTTTTTCTAAGGGGAACGTATAGTAAAGTTCCAAACCTTCGTTTTGTTTTGTTTGTTTTAAAGTAGGCACTTTTAAAATTCAAGAACTGGTTGGTAGATTGGTTAATTGATCAAGATAAATTACTAAAAGTCTATTTGTTTTATGAGAGCGGTGTATGTTTATCAGAGATACATTGGTTAGTATTCGTGTTGCACAAAACAAAAACTACATAAATCTAATGCAGTCAGCATCAGTATTCATTTACATAGAATAAGATGAAGTACAGTGCATTCATTTTAAAAGAGGTCTAAAACAAAATCATCGTTTCAGTCTTTCATCTCTATTATTTGACTTTATTATTTGCTTTATAGACATTGCTATAGTTATTATAAGGGAGAGTGGATACTAATTTCTTCTGTTCCTCAAACAATTGCAGCAGTGGATATGATTGAAGAGTGATCAAATAAAAGAAATACAAGATCCAAATAGTGATTTTATTTTGTATATGTTTTAAAATGAGCACACTGTATAAGTAGTCTTATTCACTCCATTATTAGCGACGCTAAGCTGAAGGTTTCTACTAGTCGCCCAGACGGTATAATAGTAAGGGAAGCCTACTACGGTACGGAAAGGCCCAAGTTCGAATCCTGGAGAAGGCATGGATATTTGTAAATGCACAGTGTCTTTGCGGCATGGGGAGCACTTTAAATATATGGCGAGCCGAAAGCCCTCTCGAGAGGTTAGAAGTAGAACAAGAGGAGTGGGATACCATCCCCTGACCCGTCTCCCCGGGTTGCTTTCCGTCCAAATTGGGGGCGGGACTGAGCGACGTCGTACTGTCACTTGTATGATGCTCAAGCCTCTTGCCAATCTTGCTCTCCTTGCCAAGATGAGTTCCGTGGGCTTGTTTTGATGTTACTCTGAGACAAGTGAGATAAGCCACATTACAACAACTAGAGGTTTCTACGAGAACCAACAATTGTAATTTGTAACAATTACAGACCATTTTTTTGCTTTTATCTTTGGTATGTAAAACTTCTGTGTTTACGATTTGACCGTCATCAGTTATTCACGACGGCAAAAATTTAACTTAATTTAATTTAAATATATGCGTTATGTACATCAAAAACCTATTTTAGCTTCACTACTGGAACTTTTGTTTCGAGACAGAAGTATTAAGGGAATCGTATTATCATTCTGTTTCTGTATGAAAGGAAACCCTCTTCCTGTAGTAATCTCACTAATTAAAAAATATCTTACGGAATTTAAGCGGAAAACAGAGAGCTGTAGTTTTATGCATAACAGTGAAAGGCGTCGTAAATAACGGTTAGAATTGGAGTTTCATAAGTTTAAGTGCTTTGTCTGTTTTGCGAATCTTGCTTCCAGATGAATTTCAGCATGTAAGTGAGTCGTTAATTTTCATTTAGTAGAAAATTTGGCTAACATACTTCAAAGAATACATTTCGCCTTTTCCAAAAATCTCTAGATGGTGGTTAAAATCACATTTTTAACATAATTGAAGTTAAACATTTAAACATTTAGATTTGCTGTTGTAAAACACCCACAACAACTTTATAACGTATATATATATATATATATATATATATATATGTATGTATGTCTGTCTGTCTGTATGTATGTATGCACTATTAATTAATTTCAATTCGTTTATATCCTAGGAAATGATAAGAAATTACTAATGTAATGGTATATATTTAAAATGAAATACTAATAAAATGGGACATTGTTAAAAGTTCAAAACTTAATGAATGTCATGCAATTTGTGAAAAGCAAAATTTGCAATATGCATGAAATTTACTGAACAATTTTGATAGTAATAATAAAAATATGTTACAAGAAAACCTTCTGCCGATTCCGCCGAAGGATCCTGACTTTTCAAGGAGAAATAATCTAACTGTTCAAGGAAAAAGGACCAGGATGCGTACCCAATGGCGTCTCATACCAGCATGCCAGGTACTGAGCCTATATTATGATAATGAAATGCAAGCTAATAATGTTCGTTTTCCTCGTCGCCTCCTTTAACGGATATGTCTGTAATGTTACTGTACGCAGAACCAGCATTCACCCAAAAGGACGGCATGATACCATTCCTGTATGCAGTGTTGTCGTCCGTTGCACCATTGTAGGCGTGCCTGTCTCTGCTGAGCATCAAGGCAATCCGTGGGACTGCAGATATCGTCGTACTGTGCAGACAGAAACTTATTGTTCTACTGATGAGCCAATATGAGCCAGTTCTGCTGACTCAGGATACATGACGTAGCAGTATAATTCTGTAAGGCCGAGAGAATAACATGTTTGTCCAGGGCCGCTGAGACTCTGCATGGCGTTCAGTATAACCCTCTAGAGTCCATCGATTGCACATTCGTCTAACAGTCATAGGATCCTGACCAGTACGAGCATAAATGTCACGGAATCTCAGCTCCTATAAGCTCCGATCATGATTCGGTCGAATTCCGACACATGCTGGTAGGAATTTCGTCTTCTCATATGAGGCATAAAACGATTTTTACGCAAACAATCAACATTAAAATGTGATTTCCAAATGAGAAACTCGCTATGCAGTCTTCATATTTATACACAATATAAATTGCGTTACTTATACCTGCTTTGTGCGCATGCGCTGGGGTGTTAATCATTTGCATATCCCAATATGTAGTACATTTCATTCATATTTAACATTTGTTACATGCGCCTTCATGACGTAACAATGTGCAAATAGCATAATGGTGATAGCTTTACCAAATTAAAAACTGGAAAAGCATGAAACTTTATAAAGTTCTGCATTTCTTCATTCTATATGGCCTCAAATCATTTAGAAATAACCAAGAAATGAAGTTATTGAAGTAACTAGCTTCAATCGTAACTTAAATTAAAGGGGTTTAACCTGATGCTTAAACACTAAATAGCTAACTCTTGATCACGTTTTGCATAAAAATATGTGGTATACTGTAGTACAGCTTATGTTCTTTGACGAAGTTCAGAAAAGCAAGCTTCTTTTAAAGTAGAACGTACTTATTGCTCTTCTATACAGAGTAAAAATAGAAAATTATTGTAAAATATAATGCCATAATAATGCTAAATATAGCACTTAAGTATTCTAGTAGAGCACATAAATATGTATTTCTCTACAAAAGCTCTACTTTGAGAATTGAGAAGCATTCTCAAAGATGAGAATTGTAAAACACATTCAAACCAAAAGTGGAGTTTATAATCTGGAGGAGAAAGAAGACACAAATTTCTCTCACAACTCGTTTCCTAGTATTTCATTTGGGAGAACTTAGAAACATACCATATCATATGAGAAACGTTATAGATAATTTGAAAACTATTGTTTGAAACATTCTAATAAGCGCTGAAAGTTAGGTAATAGAACAATTCTTTTAGCTTTACACTTGCAGTTAATAATTAAATCGTATAAAGCAAAGAAGAATGAATACCGTTAACTCAGTTTTAAATACAGAATATAGTATCGATATCTTTTGATTAAGGCATTAAATGAATTATGTCTTGAGAAGCGGATTTATGTGGTTGCCGATTTAAGTCGTACCTACGTTAACCACGTAGTCGCTTTGACGAAGTTAGGTCTTTCCTAATAAATTTTCAAATTGACAGAAATATGTTCTCTGTGTCTAGAGTGGTGCCTCTGAAAGTTTAGGTGAGTATGCTTCTCATTTCATAATCCGCCCATGTGTGAGTTTAAGGTATATGTAGAAATTTTAGAGCTATTAAATCAGTTAAATTAAAAATTTTTTATCTTAATGGGATGAATTTCAAAATTAAAATTTTTCCTCTGACCGTACACTTTGATAGCTAAAAGATCTAGATCCCGACAGATATAGATCTGTCGGGAGTGGCTGAACCATAGGTCGTTTTAGCCATCTTATTACTATGAACGTTGACTAAGGTGCACCAAGAAGGGGCAACTGAAAACACTAAATAGTCTGTTTAGAAATATAAGCTGACTAGATTCGAAGCAGGTGTTAAGAAAGTGCTTATTTCTTTTGAAAGTTGAGATAAAATATAACTTTCTTAAACAAAAACCAATTTCAGTTATAAATTAAAAAGAGAAATATTGACAGTTTAATGCCAAAAAATCAAGAAATTTTTTAATATGCGTTTTAAAAACGAACCTTAATCATTTACCCAAAATTGTCTTTAAACGAGCATACCTCTAAGTGAAAAAAATGTCATCTTCAGCTTTTAAGTATGAACCGGAAAAGCATTTCCTTATATTGAAGCATAAAGCACTTCGAATTCCTTAAATCGAAATATTTACTATAACATAACGTCGTTTCAAAGGACACTTGGAAAATAGAGAAAAGATAAAAGAATTTGTTCTTGTTAGATAACAAATGAAGCTATCACCAACGGTGTCACTGAACTCTGCAATCTCAATAAATTTCTTTATTTTGACGTTCAGCTGTAGAACGAAAATATTATCTGTAATTTTTTTTTTACTTTGTTCGTAAAGGACTTCGAACAAGCAATAATCACAACAACGAATATCCATATAAAGACAAAATGATAATGAATTCACTCATTTATAAAGCTATCCTACGTATGAATTACGAGTTATATTAGATAACAGAGCTTATTATTCAAATTATGATTCCCTGAGCTGTAACTGTCAGAATTCCCAATCGCTAACTCATCGTTATGCTGTAGAATAATAGCTCAAAACTCTAGCATATTATTGCTGTGTACAAAATATGCAATTGAAGAAAGATCTGGTACAAATTATTTCTGAACATAAAAATATAATATGTACTGATTAGAATGAACCAATTTGTACATTTTAAAAATAGTTCCTGCTTCTTCCAGAGATATTAATATTTTAATTTCAAATAATATCTGATCAAGCGTTTCTACCAATTTCTTAGAAAAAGTGTAACTAATATAAGGATAAAAGAGATAGTTTCTTATTAAGCAAAGCTGTCGATTTAATGAGTACCTATTATTTAGAAAGGACATTATGTGCCTGAATTAAAAGTAAACAAAATATCTCGTTTCTGCTGGCCGTAAAAAGTATCCTGTACACGAAAATAATTAATTCCGGTTATTTTGAAATAAGTGATAAAAACAAGGGCTAATTGAATATGCGAAGGAAGAATATGAGAGCAGCCGGCTCATGGAAACTGATATGAAGAATTCCCGTGATGATTATGCTACTTATAAAATAGTTTAGAATGTTTTCGTGCCGTAAAATACAGCCGCTGCTCGTTAAAACGTTGGATATAAAATCTATAATCTTTTTAAAGCGGAAGGCACTGCTGTTGCCACTTCAGATAAGCAACTTCACTAATGATAATTTCGTAACAAGGAAACTGTGAAATTTAAGTTTTTGTGCAACCACGTGTGTCCCGAGATAAGCCGCTTCAGATGCCAAAGCAGGCAGGATTTTGTTTACAAATTAAAAGCATATGCGAAGATAAATGCTCGAAATGCCAATGACCCTTCATCTGATAGACTAACAATCGATTTTACTCGGAAAAAAAATTGCGAAAGGGGAGTGGATATGAACATTCTCTTCAGGCCATCAGTCTTCAGTAATCACTCCCAAAAGTAGGTCGAGTCCCTGCTTGAGGATGGACATTTTGTCATTTTATCTTCCCGGGTTTTCAGAATATGTTATCAACATCGCGAAAACAGGTATTTCGTTAGTGTTTGGTAATTTTTTTTATCTTTTAGGGCTGAAAATGGAAAGCTTTCCATCAACAATGAAGATAAAGTTGGTAAAAAAGCACAATTGTGTCGCGTTGTGTTCGACTTCCGTGAGTTATAATGTCTCCAAGGACATGATAGCATTCTAACATTATAAAAAGAAGTTTAAAGTTGTTTCCAATTCTTTATTTTGTAAATTTCAACTCACTGGGAAATAGAAATTTTATATACATGTTATTTATTTATTCATTTATTATATTTTAGCTTATTTAAGGGGCTTAATTTTAAAACTTTTGAATTCTGACGCTGTTGCGTTACTTTGATATTTGTTTACTTGCTTATGTTTACAGAATCTTCAGTGTAAAGTCTCCTTACAGAAATTTGCGTCAGTTTAACATGACTTTCATAACCTTATGTGTTTTCTGTTGTTGGAGTGTTATCCTTAAATTTGTCACATCAACTCTAAAATATAAAAAATTACAAAAAATAATGTTTCATAGTGTTGGGTTTCTGAATGTTTAGGGCTGAGAGTAAAAGTTTCCACAGTAATCATACACACTGATATGTAATAACTCTTAGATCAGCCGATTTCAAAGATGTTTGTCTGATTCGTTTCGAACTTATTTCTGCAAGTTGTCCAATCCAGTGTACAATTTGAAGCATGTTACTTCAGTTTTTATCAGAAAGTTACTTCTAAAAAAGTGTCATTACACTCCAAATTATTTAAAACAGAAGAGAACTTCATATGAAGAATTGAAAAATAATTTTTAACAAGAAAATCTAATAATTATTGTATGGAAGCTACAAAATTAATGTAATTCTGTGGTATTACAGTTGAGATTTACTAACACTTTCGGGTTTAATTTACATTTTTCCTAACACTTTCAGGTTTAATTTACATTTTTTCTAACACATTAGGGTTTAATTTACATCTTCCTGTATGCCTTATTTCACTCGCACTTGTTCTTTCAGAGAATTATGCAAATATGAACTTCCTTGCATAATTTTCATAATAGGCAGTTTAATATAAAGTTAGGGAGAAAATTCGAAACCGTATGAGTGACAAGGCTGTTATTTTTGGATAAAATCAGTGTACAGAGAACTCTCGTGAGTAATTAAGAAGTATTAAGGGTGAAGCATTTTTGTGCTAATTAAGGGTTAACTTTGAAGTTAACGATATGGTTAATGCTTAGAAGATTAATGGCAACAAACGCATTATCGGTTTTCTGTTTCTCTATATAAAGAGTATAATTATAACTGGGTAATATTGACTTCAAAGTTTTTAAATACATTAGTGATATAAATTATGTTCTTTTTGTTGTTGTCACTTACCTCACTTGTCTGCTTAGAAATATCAGAACAAGCCCACCAAATTCATCATAGCAAGGAGGGCAGATTGCGCCTGTTGGTGCCAAAACCATTGAGCAACGTACAGGTGAGAGTACGACTTTGCTCAAATCCGCCCTCAATTTTGATGGAGAGCACCGCTGGAGGACGGGTCTGAAGGTCTCCCCCCGCTTCCCCTATCATCAAACCCTCCAGAAGACTTTAGGCTCGCCACGTATTTAGACTGTCCCCATGCCGCATAGGTACTATACATTTATAAGCATTCATGCTTTGTATGGAATTCGAACTTTGTTACTGCAGTTAGCGTCACTAACCACTATTCCGGTTGGGCTGAATATTATGATTATATTTATAACCTAAATTATGATTCAACAAATTTGAGAGTAGCTTTGGACTGCTCGAATTTCAAAATGAGCTCAAAATCATTGACTCTCACTTGCAAAACCATAAACTGTACATATTTCTTTGCATTATTTCCAAAGCGAAAGCGCAGCACATAGAATTTAGATGAAACCCTGAAACCGCATAATGAGCCGATTCTTTGAAAATCTGTTTTTATATAGTTCATTTCCAAATACAAGCTGTAATTGTCAACTAATACTGGAATTAAAGAAAAAAGTATATAATTTTGAACTGAATGTGTAAAAGAAGTTAGAAAAATAAGTCTTAAATTTAAGTGTTGGTTAAATAATAGACTTCTTAAAATTTCTCCAGTGTATATGAATCTTGGTTATAGTTTGGCGTAGATTTTGTTTAAACCTCTAATGACTTCGAATGCGTTAAGACGCAGACCTTTCGTTTTCAGGAGCAAGAACATTTTTCCTTCTGGAAAAGAAGGACCTGTATCTAATCGCCTTCGATTTATTATTCAAAACCAGCACCAAAATTCGGTTACTTTTTTTTTGTTGTTGTTGTCTAAATTTAGCTGCGTAACAAATAAATTTTTGCATGTTTATTTCCTTTGTTTACTTTAAGAATGTTGCAGTCTTCTGAAATACCTTTTTCCTGCTTATTTAATTCATATAATACATGTACCAGGGACGTATAGAACATTTGACTGAAGCAAGCAGAATTAATGCGCAGTATTAATGTGATTTCACAAAAATTCCCTAAATTATTTCTCCGATCGGAAATAATTTTTGTACATATCTTTTCCTACAATATATTTTACCACCATTTTGTTAAAATAAAAAAGTGGCCTCTTGACGTTTATTTTCGTATTTGAGGAATTTTTCCATAAATGTTAGATAGGCAAATAATCAATATGTTAATTTTATTGCTCCAATTAGAAACATTTTATTGAAGAGTAAACTTAGAAAAACAAATTTTAATTACAGGTTAAATCTTGGACAGAGATCATGTCTAGTGCTCAGCGATTTTCCTTCGGTAAAAGAAGCATTTATGAAGAGAGCTTTCTTAGGCCGCCCTCCTAATCCACCCAATCACCTTTTAAAAGGAGCCACAAGTAAGTATTTCTCATTAACACAGAAGTAATTTTGAGTAATTTCTGATAAAAGTACTGATCTTTATGTTGATTAATTGTAAAAATATGGTATACATATGACAGCTAAGTTTTATGCAAATTTCTGCGTTCGAAATTCGACTTGAAGTATTAGTATAAATGTAGACCTAGGCTATTTAGATACATTAAAAGATGCAAATTAGAGAATAAAAATTATTTTTATGAAGTCCTACTCGAAAATTCTGCATACCAATTTAACAGATGCACGTTCCTGGATTTTCTGAGACTTATTAGGAAATTCTGATAACTAATTTTGCACATTTTCATTATTTCATTATACTCCGTAATGTAAATTTCAAAATTTAATCATAATTATATTCTTATTAATTACTACTTTATTTTTATTATATTTTACCACTTATGTAGACGTGAATATGTAAAACAAATGCAAATTTCTGTTTGTTGTAGAAATTTTGCGTTATTTTATGAGAAACGATTTTCTGAAGTACGATACTGCTATTAGAGAAACATAGTTACTAAAAATATGCCTCATAATTAACATCTGGAAGCAACAATAAAATAAAAATTTTTCGCTTCAGCTGGAAGTTGTATTTTGCTCTTTCGAAAAGTTAAATAATTCATTTAAATACTAGTTGCGAAAGGGTATGAAAGTGAATAAACTTAACTGATTTCATATATGCCCAAAAATACTTTAAAAGGTTGCCTAGACGGTATAGTGGTTACGGGAGGTAAACCGCTGAGTTGGATTCCGACCCAGGTATAGATATATTCATGCAGAATTGGTTACCAACTCGGCGAGAGTCAACCACTAGATACCAGGCCGCAGCCCTAAGCAGCCCCAGCTGAGCAGACGACATTTATAAAATGCAAAAAAGAGATATACATGGGCATACAAGGCACCTGAAGAAGAGTACAACAATGTACAAAGAAATATATGCATGTGCATACAAGGAACTTGAAGAAGAAAACAATCAAAATATATGTATATACATATAAATACAAACTCATATACAGATATATAGTACATACACATTTACATAAATAGATATTCCGAAACAAAAAAATATACATACTCTCACTCATATTGATATATACCCCCATACTTATACGTTACCATAATAGTTAAAGTTTACAAGAAGCAGGTCATTGAGGTACGGTGATCCTTAGTATAAATTAGGTACCATAAATAAAAGATATAAACATGTACAAATACATTACAGCATTCAGATACAGTACGAACTTTATGTATGAGAACCTGGCACAGCATAAATACAAAATTACATATTGAACATACATATCACATACTCTGTTGCTGACATATTTAACTAGCTTATATAGACTTTTATGACTACTTTCTTCTAGTGTCAGAAGAGTAATTGCTAGTGCAGTAGTCAATTATTGTTTTCAGTTTCCGCTGAGCAACTCTGTTATTTTGTAGATTCTGGAACCAATTTGGCAGAATCTGGCTCCTGGTTGCTTGAGGCTGTTAAATGCTGTGTGTGGGCAGGAGAACAGAAAATGATCTGGATGACCCTCCTCTCCGCATTCACAGTTACCATTCTCTCTCAAGCCAAAGCGGCAGAGGTATGAAGGAAAGGGCCGATGACCAGTGAGGAAATACGTCATGTAATTGCTATTAGTTTGAATTGTTGTCTTGACCTTGGGAATGAGATTGCAAACACGTCTCCCTGTGGAGGCTTGATCCCAACGTTCTTGCCATATTCTTAGGAGCTGATGGAATGTCCGACTCTTTAGGTCCGAGACTGGCCTAAGGGTCGGGACTTCTCGCAAAGTGGATGAATCCGCTGCTTCCTTTGCGACAACTTCTGCTCTCTCATTTCCTTCTGTTTCCTTATGAGCGGGCACCCAGATGAGTGAGGGTCTTTTGCGAAGCAGGCATGTGTGTTAGAGTGTCTCTAATGCTGCTGACGATAGGACTGCGAGAACGAATTCCAGCTATCGCAGCGAGGCTTGAGGCTGAGTCTGTGTAGATGATATCGGGCACTGTGGGATTATTCTTCAGGTGGAGAAGAGCTGCTCTGATTGCTATGAGCTCCGCTGAAAGACAGAGTTTTCAGAAGCGAGCTTTCTTTTCCACTCATACGTTAAAGCTCCTCCAGAAAGTATACAGAATCCGCTTCCCGTGCCCCCTGGAGTTTTAGAACCATCAGTGAAAACACCATTTGTAAATCCCGAGTCCTGTGTTCTATTAAAGTAGATAGTGTCCACAAGGTTATTTTTAGCAGAGTGGCAGAGAGCTTGCGGTATGTTATGCTCATAACCAGTATGGATATAAATTTGTCCCCAGAGACTCATGGTGTATCGTAGTCTGCTTACGTTAACCAGTTCAGGCGATGTGCCTGCGATAATTTGTAAGGCTGCCGTGGACATTGTACGATAAGCCTTGCAAATGAAAAGAAGCTAGTGCCGCTGTATAGAGAGTAGTGAACGTCTCATTTGGGAAGAGATGCTAGTTCCCCAAATAGCAGCGGCATACAGAATAATCCTTTCCACCACTGTCTTGTACCATATTCTAAGCAAGTGGCACGGGATACCCCATCTTAACGAGGTTGTTGATCGTATGGAAGTAGTCAGTCTTTTGATTTTTAACTTTAAAGAAGAGATGTGTGGTTGCCAGGAAAGTCTATTATCTATTACTACTCCTAGGTACTTAAGTTGTTTAACATATTTAATGGAGGACCCCAAGAGTTTAAGACAGGGTTTCTACTTAATGGAGAGCCTCGACTAATTATGAGTGCTTGTGTTTTAGGCACCGAGAGTTTCAGTTTATGCTGTCTCACCCAGTCAGCAAATAAATTAAGGCTATTCTGAGTTCGCGTTTCAAGGTCGCTTTGGCCTGCTACATTGAGTAAAAAGTCGTCTGCGTATGCTGAAAACCTTACTCCTTCTTTGTTTTCAAAGACTGAAAAAACTAAGTTAGCAACTATGTTCTAAAGAACGAGTCCAAGACAGGAACCTTGCGGACATCCCCTCTTAAGACCCTTCCTTACCAATTCTCTGTCTAACGTCATTAAAACTTGTCATTTGTCAAGATAGCTGCGAATCAGGTGTGTTTTGGAAGCAGAGCATTTGAGGGCATCCAAACTGTTCATGATGTCGGGCCACCACAGCGAGTCGAAAGCTCCTTGAATATCGAGGGATACGACTGCTGTGTGCCTATCTTCCATTCTGTTAGTGAGTATTATATCCAACAGCTGACTCAATGCGTGCTCCGTGGACATACCTGGTTTGAAACCGAATTGATTCTGATGAAGGCTTTTAGACCGTTCAATGAAGTACACGAGTCTGCCGAGTACAACTCGCTCAAGTAATTTACCCAGAGCAGGCAGGAGACAAACTGGCCTATATGAGGATGGAAGTAAAGCGTCTTTTCCTGGTTTTAGAAAGAGGGCCAGTTCAGCCGTCTTAATACCAGCGGAAAAAAACCGGAGACGCCAGCATGCAGTCAGAAAAGCCAAGATTAAGACTGGGAATTTTTGGTATATGATTTTAATCACTTGATTATCGATTCCATCCGGACCTGGTGCTTTACGAGATGAGAGTGCTTTTATGATGGTTCAGTGTCTTGCATACCAAATGTAGAGTAATTCTCAAAATTATGGCGTAGGGAACAATGTTTTTCCAGGTCTTCATCCGGATCGTCATCAGGAAAGATATTGTCAAGGAGAAATTTGGCTACCTCTGCTGTTGAATTGGCAGTGAGACGGATACTCCGTTGAAGTGAGGTAGGCCCGAAAACTTTATTCATCGAGATTGTGTAAGCTTGTCCGTAATAATGCGTAGTTTCGATACAAAAATTTCTCCATGAAGAGAGCTTCGCTTGGTATATGTGTTTTTTATAGATGGTACGCGCCCTCCTAAAATCCTGCATACGTAAGTTTCTAAGAGCTTGCTCTTGGGTGACCTGCGCACGCCTTCGTAGAGCTCTTAGACGGCTTCGTTCTTTTTGTAGGTCTTGGTTCCACCAGTGTGTTCTAGGGTTGCTCTTATACGCTTTGGTTTTGTAAGCTGTACGACAACGGAGCCTACTACCGTACCGAAGGGCCCGGGTTTGAATCCCGGAGAAGACATGAATGTTTGTAAATGTATAGTAACGGTGCGGCATGGCGGCACTTTAAATATGCGGCGATCATGCTTTAAGTCCTCTCGTGTGGATTGGTGGAAAGGGAGAGGGGTGGGAGATCCTCGGATCCCTCCTTCAAGTGCTCTCCCTCGAAACTGGGGAGGAAATTAGAAGTCCAGCCTCTCTTCGGAGTAGTTTGGCAACCATTGTTCCGTGTCATATGGACAGGACTACAACAGTATTTTGAAAGAAATAATAACATAAATTTAATTAAATAAGTGAATATGGAAAATTAGGCATCAAATATATCGACTGTCGTTATAGTTGAAATGGATTAAAAAAGCAAAAAATGCGATTTGTTTTGAATTATTTATAATATTGCTAGGTTAAGGATAAAATAGTTACATTTCTTTATAAGCTTCTCAAAAATGCATCTATGAAGCTTTGTTATGTGCGTGAGTTTTAAATGGGTTATTTAATTTAAATGTTTAACTTAAATTTTATATAAATGTGTAGACATGCCTATTGATCATTTTTCTGAAATAAAAAATGCGTAAAAATAAAAGAAAAATCAAAATAATTATCATTGCTAAGACTAATGCAAAGTAAACATTGTATAACTGCTGATGAACTAAAGCTGAAGAAGCTAAAACTAAGAAACAAAAAGACAGGCTCAGCTTCTCTAAAATAAAAAATAAAAATAAAATTTATATAAATATAACATTTATATAAATATACATAATAATATATATATAAATTTATATAAATATACATAATAATATATATATAAATTTATATAAATATATATAAATATAAAATAAATATAATAAATAAAAATAACCAAGTAAATAAAAAACTATATGAATTATTGCAAAAGCGATAGTAGAAAAGCATTAAGTCATAATTGGATTTTATATGATAAATTTCGCAAAAGAAAGAAAGTGGCAACATTTTTTAATTAAATGCGAAGGAAAAAAAATTTTCTGGGAACTTATCCTGCTGAAGGCCAGTTGGATTTCACATTTTAATATTTGTTTCATTTTCTTCTTTAACGGACAGATAATATCAGTTATTATAAAGAGCTTTTCAAAAACTAACTATACAGAATAACGAAAAAATTAAAAATAAATAAAAATAAGAAATTAGTTTAGTTTTCAGTTTCATTCTAGTGAAATGCTTCACGTTTCAATGTTAGGAGACATAGAAATAGGAATAAATTTCAGATGGATGTTAATTTACGTGTGATTAACTATTAATGAGTACTGTTGACTTCAATTTTATATGAATTAGATTTATATTTGTTTAGGGCAGATCCAGTAATAAATTCTGTTCTCCACACTAGAGTTTAGGAGGGATGATGGGTGTTCCGCATCAGCACTTCCGGTTTCCCATTAATGGGAAGCCCGGAAGGCTAAATCGTGTGCCGGATGAAATGCGTGTGATTTTCAACAGAGAGGGTGTCGAATCGGAGATGATTAATTAACGAAATCTGTGACGCGCCGGAGCAGTAAATTGCTTAGTCTGTCTTTTTGTCGCCATTGCGCCCTACAAAGGGCGCGAGAATAATTTGATCGCTGGGTCATGAAATGTGTGTAAGTGCCTCCCGGGGGCAGTAGTATTGGAAAAGGTGGCGATCGGATAGTTGTTCTCTTTCGAGGAAGAGGAAGAGAGGGAAAAGTGGCTCCTCGTCGCTAGACTTTTAATATGAGAATCGAGCTCGAACTCTGTTGTCAAAAGGTACGTTCAAAATACTCATATGGTACAAAATTCAACTACAATTGCATTAATAGCTGTTCTGTAAAAACAGGCAGGCACACAGATAGTATAAATTAGAAACCGCATTCAATAACAATGCAATTTAAATTAGCCGTAAAATTACTTACGTGAAGTTCACATGGGTAATTTTGTGTATATTGCAAAATGCGAGATTGGCATCCGATTTTCGAATTTTAAGTCGATATCAAACTGATGTATTGCACTATTGCACGTTACGTTCTTTAAGCACACAAATCCCAATTATTAAGCTATTTCAGAAACTTTGTTGTTAAGCGAAATATGAGTGTATAAGGTATTTCTCCCGCCTTCCTAGCCTGCTTTCGTGGTGTAGTGGTCAGCACATTGACCCGGTATTCAGAAGTCCGTGGTTCGATTTCCGGCGAAGACGGTTGCTCATTTTTCATCTCTCTTGCTTCCAAAAATCCTAATGTTGGCCTAATTGGGCAAAATAATGTTGGAAAAGTGTTGGCCAAATTTTAGTGATTAATGCACTATTATGACCCATGAATTTTATTTTGATTCCTGTGTAATTATGTGAATTGAAGGGAATATATGATGATGCGATCGTCATCTTCTAATGTAATCGTCAGTTGTATCGATAGGTTTCATAGAAGTCAAAAAAGAAGGCGCGCAGATGGATTTTATTCTCCGTACACATTTCCAGTTTAATTCTAACACGAAAAAATATTATACTTGTAAAATTATTAAGAAATATCACAAAAGCTTCCTCCGGATGAAAAGGCTTGTACCCGCTAGCAAGTGCTGACCCAGCAGGTATCATTAATTTAGCAAATATCCGTTTTCCTTTGGCGTACATATTTATTAAGCTATTGAGTTTTTAAAGTTGTATCATTTTAAAGTCGTGCCTGTAAGCTATTTAATCATGGTAAACTTTTAATTACCTTTTCTTATTTTTATATAAACGAATCAGATAATGCTTAAATGGCTTGCCGCAAAAAGCAACTTTGCCTTTTATAATAGCAATGATGACCGACAAGTTGCATATATGTCGAAAAGCGAATTCCGATGGAAAAGTTGTTCGAAAAAAGATTTCTATTTATAAATTTTTCGTGCGAATTTCAGTCAGCAGTCTCAGATCATACTTTTTTGCTGAGGACAGATATAGATTAATTGCAGGTAATCCGACCCATCAGTCTTCACCAACATAAGTTTATGAGTTGCCTGACGTACTCTTCTCTACAATCCCATGACGGCCATAACTGAACTCCCACCTCTTGAATTCTTATTCTCCTATCAAAGACTGTTATAACCATGATCTACTTTGCGCTACAGTTATTGCTTGTTGTTCTAAATCTAATACCATCATTCATTTTTCATCACATGTAATTCTATGCAAACAGCTTATGCTATTTAATGATATGGAAAATACGTTAATGCCATATCGGGATAGGCTTTCGCGAACTGTTCCGTGGCCTTCGGCCAACTAAAAAAATGTTAGAAACGTAATATTTATAGCTTGTCTCACATCATAAATATATTATTTCTCTTGCTTCTTATCATTATCATATTAAGTTTAGGATTACCGAAATGGTTATTTATTTGTCAGTGTCACGTCTGAGTGAATTGGCGAGCTAAATTATGAACTACTACTACAAAACGCGTACGAATAAGTACATTACGAATCATATTGGCTTTTAGTTATCAGAATTAATTGTGCAAACAATAAAAAACTTCATCAGTCTTGCTTTTACATCTTCTTGTAGTTTCAGGTTTTAAAAACATGCGAATAACTGTCAAAACTGACTTTGTTAGTCCAACTGTCAAATTTGTAAAGGGTATATAGTAAATATTTTTTATAAATGCAGTTGAAGAAGATTTTAGCACTCTGAGCAACATGTGGTCGGGAGTCGTCCTTATTAATATATAACGCCTAGTAATGTGCCGAATGAAGTATATAACCTCATATTAGGATTGCACTTTAAAAAAAAAAAAAAAAAAAAAAAAAAAAAAAAAAAAAAAACAGCTGCTTCGATATAACCGATATAGCATTTGCTGTTGCTAGTAACCGCAGTTTCTAGCAGCCAGGATCGCATATGATAATCAGTGGTACCCTATTCTATGACGTCTATGTTTTGCGCAGGTCAAAACAGTATTCACCAGGAAACAAGACCTACTTCCAGTCTGCAAGTCTTTGTTTATGAGCCGATTGTAGACTAATTCACTGATGTTTCTTTGTCAAAGGAAACCTATGCAAAAGAATGCCTGCACACAGCTTTCGGCACAGTAGACTTTCGTCTTATCGTGTAAGCAAATAATACCATGCTTATAATAGTATTTTAACATTATGCTAAAACTCAAATACGTGTAGTAATGCTCGTCACTGCCTTGCGTGGGATATGACTATCATTTATACAGTGTAGTCCCATTCTGAAGTCCAGTTGGAATTTTCACTTCTCCAGTAACACGGAATTGTCTCTTTCTCCACTGTATGCCTTCGTTGGTGTAATTGGTAGCACGTCCATTTGGTAAACGGATGATCCAGTGTCCCAATCTTGATGAAATCACTGCTAATATACCTTGTTTGCTGCTTCTATTAGTACCTAATTGCTCTAAAATGGCGGCGAACAAAAATTCGTCGCCACGAAGATTTGGCGACTAGGTCTTCTCCCTTTCTGGTCACCCTTTAAATGAGAGAGAAAATAAGAAATTTTTTCCTCCTTCTTCTATCAAAAAGAAGAAGGGTCATTTTCCCAAGGAAAAGAAGAAGATAATTATTTCTTTTTTCCTCTTCTTCTTTGTATCAAAAGTGCATCAGAGACGACACCTAGCATTGTCGCGGTGCTGTCTTCCTCGAATACTCCATGATTAAAAATTATATAGCAATTTAAATTACCTATTAATTAAATTTACTGCGTATATACTAAAGCTTGATATTCATGCATAAAATCAATGTAAAGTGTTTTAGACTCTGGATTTTTATCCAATCATTTTCATAAATTTTCTAATAGCGTTGTAGCTTAAATTTTAGATTAATTTTAGATTTCAAATTTTCTTTTAATGATAAATTCACAGTATACTTTCCTGTGATTCTATCCGTAAGATATGTTTCACAAAAGATCTTTTCACATTAAATTTCCTCTTTAGTTGATTACAAATACGATTAATCAAATTACTCGAAAATTTCAGAATACTACGAAAGAAAATAATAATTTAGTATGGAAACAATATTTGAAATCTAGTTCAGCATGTGAGTTTTAAGAATCACACAATTTTCATATTTTAACCTTAAAATCTTTGTAATAACGGTTAAGAATAAAAATTCGTTCTGCTTGTAAAAACTCATCTCCATCTTCCACAAAACAAAAGTTAACAGTACAAACTGCGATTGAAATTTAAAGTGATATATTGCTTAGATTCCATCCGTGGAAGCAATTTGCCAGTAATATCAATTTTTTAATATCTTCATAGTTTGGACGTTTTTTGCAACTTTGGAATCACCAAGTGTTGGTAAGAAGATGCTGATTTTGCAACTAGAAAAATGGAATCTGAAATTAATCAAAAAGAAAATTTTAAAAGAATATTAAAATTGGAAAGAAATCAAAACTTCTTTGGAAAGAGCTGTGTTTTTATGACAGTTCACATGGAGAATAAAGAAATTTAGAATTTAATAGATATAGGTTTGATGCATATGAATATATTTAGGACTTTATTTGGAATGTTTGGATGGCATGTATTTGGAATATTTGGATGTTTGGATACAGGTGGTGTTGCTGATACAGTTATAAGAGTTATTCGATAGTTTGTCTAGCATTCTAATTTCTGCTCTTCACAAATATCTCAAAAGCAAACTGCAAAATTTATTCATGAATAGGATGAAAAGATAGATCGAACGTTTGAAAAAATTAGTAATACCATATAGCGATTGGGTTGAAAAATAAACGTGTAATGTTTAAGAGAAATCGACCTTTCAGTTTGATGCGACTTTCATAATTTCCTTTTGTTGAAAATTTATTTTATACGATTGAGAACCTTATTTATCCATTACATTTCATAAAGTAGTTTAGGTATAAGTATAAATTAAGCCACATCAAGTCCTTCTGATTGCCTCATCATGGCGGAAGGGAGTTCTTGGTCGGAATGGGTGAAGTACGTCTGGATTTCGCTCCTGATAGGGTCACCCTAGGCGTGAAGGCCATTCTAATATGCCCAGGTAAAATCAGTAGGTGAAGGAGCCAAAACAGTCTTCTACTTTTTGGTGCTCCTGTCTTCGGACTAACAGAAGCTGCATATTCCCTCCTCTCATGTGGATCTTTATGGCAACGAAATGGCAGATAGACTAGCAAAAGGGCCCAAAACGTCCTTCCTTTTAACTTCCTCCTCTTCCGCCGTTACCTATCTGGAATACTCTCTGGAAACATCACAAATCAAGATGGAGTGGTTGGTGCCCCTCCACCCATCTCTGGTACCTGGGAAACAAGCCTGGTTAGACTCTAAGCCTTGAATGTGACAGGAGTTCCCGAACTGCGCTCTCACGTATTGCCAGCGGCCATATTATGAGCCTCTCTTTCAAGGAGGGCACAAAAATCTTTGTCACAAGCACAAACTGCCGAGGACATCAGGCGTCTGCCGAGCATATATTAGGTTGCTTGGACTTTGTAGGCTGGATATTTACTCCAATGCCCTTCTTGTGCTCGACTTTCTTAGAGTCAATGGTCTTTTGGACCTTGGCTGACTTCGTCAGAAACCGGAGGAAACGCAGCAACAACAACATAAATTTACGGAATATGAATCTAGTTTTTATAGAGTATTTAATGTGAATTACAAGGAAACTATATGATTTACTGCCAAATACAATGTGTACGTGCAGCGTCATTAGGTATATTTGAAGCAAGAATTGCCAAAAATGTGTAGTGCCCTCGCCGGACTCGAAACCTGGACCTCTCGAACACGCGTCTAGTACGCTTCCAAGAAACCACCAAAAGATGTGAAAAAGAGAAAGAAAATATCCTATAACTTTCACATTAGAAATCCAAGCTATACTCTCTGTAAAATATATTGATTTGTTCATCTCTAAAGCAAATGTCCAGGCTTTTAGAGTTGTATGATAATTTATGAGTAACTTGAATTTCGGAAAATGATTTTCCTCCCAAACATTTTTCTTCATGAAAATGTGTTAAATACCCTACTTCCGTAATAGAATAATTATTAAATCATTTTTTCCTCCTGTAAGGCTCTATGAAAACTTTCACTTAAGTCCTACAGACCTTATCAGACTACTAGCAAGCTAGGGATATAAAGTCGCTTTGTCTTAAGTAAATCACAAAGTACTGAAGAAGATTAAAATAGCCTTTTTATTTAGTCGCAAGGTGAACAGCACATGTGAAACTTGTCTTATAAAGACTCCCCTGCCTTGAAGGTATTTAAAGTAACATAACAGAACGTTGAAATTTCAATGTAAGTAATGTAATCGAAGACTATCCGAAAGACTGACTGATTAAGTTGGCTCAGAATTTTACCAGCGGGTATTTTAAAGCATCAGCAAACAAGACTTTAAACTATAATATAACTAGAAGCTTAAACATAGCTGGGAGAACAGGTAACAGCAAAATTCAGCGCCAGAAGCTCGGATCTAAGCATTAAAAATCCTCAGCTTAAATACACGAAAATCTAATTTGCATCCCGGTCAGGAATGCAAGAAGAGGAAATTATAGTAAAGACTTAAATTACAATAACTAGTTAATTAACATAAGATACTTATAACCTTTTGAAAGCCAAAAGGCACCATCCTTATCAAATGATTTTCAGACAATCTACAATATTATTTTAGTTTGTTATTGGCGACAAAACCTACCTTTCCATTTATGTCCTTACTCTCTTTGTCCTGAATAAGATATGGCATTATTTATTGAATTGATAATCTCTATAGGCAACAAAAGATGCATTTACTCCAATTTGCATTCGATCACGAATACTTGATCATACATGTATGCACGCAAATAGACATTCTGAATACAACAGCCGCCAAACGGTTAAAAAATAAATCTTTCGTATCAGTTTTATGCCTTTCAAAACCAAGGGCGTACCACGCAATACATAATTATCTTCAGTTTATACTCTTCCACGATTTGTAAAGTTTAAGGAACACATAAATACGTATATCATTCCATCATCATTAGAACATATCTTTTTTAGATCTTATATATCTTTTAGAATCTGGGAGTTTATGGGTATTTGACAAATATATACATATTTCTGGAAGGTTTCCAAAAGGAATCGTGCACTAAATGTAGAAGATGAACACGATATTTACAAATCAGAAACTTCAATAATATAACACTATTCGTTGAGAAAAAAAAGGAGAGGCTAAATGCTTTTTAAGAGAAAATAGGTTTTTTTTTCTTAAATCTCAAGAATTATCTTTCGAAAGTGTGATTTGCACGAGTATAAACAAATGACAGACGATAGGTACTTTGTTCAACCTGTTAATGATAAATATAAATTCATGATTTATGATTCATTCTGTGAAACAGATAGATAAGAGCTTTGCTTTGGGAGCAATTTGCAATTAATGTCTGAGAACTTTAAGAAAAGCCTCTATCTGTACTGCCAAATCTCTATCTGTCTGCGAGGGCGAGATTTGTAACTGATGAATGGAAGTATAATTATTTAATTTTTGAAACTAAGTGTTCCCAGTGACAAAAAAGTAGCTATATATATATTTATTTTATTTTTAAAAATATTTTACTTATTGTCAAGATTTTTGCAATCTGTTAACTAAATTAAACGTCCACGAATGTGCAGTAATTACAGAATGTACACTGCGCAAAAAAAAAAAAAAAGGATAGTTCTATATCTCTCGTTTGACTGGGACGATTGACGAAATTCAAATCGTCTCAGTAGAATGGGAGATATAGAACTGACCCATTTGTTTGAGCTGTGTACCTAAATTTAACTGACATTGTTACTTCTACAAGGTAAGTAAAAATTAATAATTGCGTTATTCAAGGACTGTCAGACGATGTTTGCTTTTCCTCCCCCACGGACAAGTATATATCTTCATATTTTTTCAAACTTACTTATCATTCAATTGCTTTGCATTTAAAGTATCTAGAATATAAATATGTACTATTTTATGCATTCGCCGCTCCATTTATTTGTAATTATTATCATTTCATATTCTTTTATGCGTGTTACTCAAGAGATCTTCGCATTTTAAAAATATGCTTTTTAATGAGATATTTAACTGGACGTGAATCATTCCGTGAGATTCATATATACATTTAGGAACGTTTCAAATTTTACCGCTGCACTAATCTGTCTGCAAATGCACATCATATGGCACGACATGCTCCATAGACCAGCTCGGCAGGTCTCCTTTCCGGTGACGTTTTACATTGCGACTTAATATTAATGCTAACACTTTCGGTCATCTTATCTTATGGTACCACCTCAAGATAGTGGATCAAAATGCTGTCTAGTTATATGCCCAGAGGAGCCCCACGTTCTCTGTACCACATTCAAAAACTGCAGTTAGCAGTGAGTCATAAAATGTAAACTGCCGATTAATGCAAAATTTCAAGATTGTTACTTTTCATTTGTAATTCTAATGCAGTAGTGAATATATGTACACAGTTAATGCAAAAGCATATGTAATGCTTCAGGCCAATGAATTTATGTTTGTTACGGATTTTAGTTTTTGTAGGTCCGAAAGGCCCGGTTTCGAATCCGGGAAAAGGCATGGACGTAAGGCCCCGGAAAAGGCCCGTCTGTTCCTTCATAGGAGTTAACGATGGCCGCCTATTTGGTGCCTCTACAATAAAATGGCAGGAGTGACGATTGCCAATATAGGCAAGTGCCCGCCAATGGGAAAAAATGATCTGGAGTAGTCATTCAAATTCGCGAAAAGTTCTCATGGAAAATTCTCGAGAAAAACGCTGCGCAAATGTGCAAATTAAACAATTTTTCAATTTAAACTTCACATTACTACTGCGCATTTGGAATATAGGTGGATAATTATCAGCCGAAGAGACATTTAAAAAGAAATAATAATAAAAATAAGGGCAAAAGGAACCTTTTATTTTCCACTTTCTACGTGTTTTTCATTGAGTACATTGCGGTGTCATTAATCAAAATTGTTTCATTGATCAAAATTGATAATAAAAATACTTTACTCGTTTTCGTACATTTAGGCCTTATTTATCTTTGTTCTTATAGAGATTTCGATTAATTCTGTTACTTTTGTTTCGTTCTTACTGGTTATGAGCCCCATGCAGCCATTAATATATTTGTGATCTTCATGGTTAGTATGATTTACGACCATTAGGAACAAAACCAACACAAACTTTCTTTTTGTTTCCCAATGTAATCAATGAAAGTGCCAAGAGCATTGAAAAACGCTTTACTAACCTGATCTATTACCCCCACAAGTGTTACGAAATCAATAAACAACAGCCCTTTTGGTTGGAGTCACGTCATGCACCGAGTAACGTCTTCGATTCACGATTCCGTCCACATATACCAATGCCTCGATGTTTTTCCAACAACAACAAAAGACTACAATGAAGATTAATAACTCTGCGATCCTAAGATCGCGTAGAGAATTTAATGTCATAGAATCTGTGTTTGTTACAGTCAGAAAGCATTAAGGGTTGATAAACAGGTGATTAAAAGGAATGTGTAACGCATTGAGTTAGGATAATTTTGACAAAGAAAATGTATAACATTGCTAACATTATTAAAGTCATTTATGCAATTCGCATCACATATAAATATTGCTTATGAATGCAAATTTAAAAGCAATTTCATAAAGGTAAGTTACTAATGTACACTTGTTCTGGATCTTAATTTAATTGAACATTGAAATCTATTTATGCTTAAGATTTAAAGTGAACCTTCAAAAAACTCTATAGAAAAACGTTGAAATGATTAAATATTAATTTTTGTAAATTTGTAACTGTTCACTAAGTTTAAAAAAGCGCTCGCATTTAAAAGCGCTCGCATTTAAGCTCTATTTTAAAATTTAATTCACACGGGTATTTTTTTCCTCAAAGACTAAATCTAATTTTAGGAATAGATACTAATATATTAAAATGTTTTCCAATATGAATGGCATTACTTAAAACTTATCCAAGGAAAAATTTACCGAACGAAATTTAAAAACACTCAAAGTATTTATTTTAAAACTTAAATTAAACGCTCAGATTTAATTTAAGTTCTAAAATAAAAATTCTATTGGCTATATATTTCATGTTCGAGTGCGCTGTATATTTATCAGAATTGCACCAGATTTGGGTTGTCTATTAATTAGGGCAATGATAAGAGGTTTAATAGAGAAAGAACACCAAATATCACCACATGATAGCATTGTGCATACAGCAGTGAGCTACAAATTAGTGTGTACACTAATACTTAACTGCTTAAATAAAAATGAGTGAAAAATTCAGTTTGCAAACCTAATTAGTATAGATATAAAAAAAAACAAAGGCATAAACGCAATACCATCTATCTTTGCTGATTGACGATATAATAATTTAGACAAAACGGACCGAATATGGTTCATAAAGCACAATAAGTTAAAATAATACTGCAAAAAAATTTTGAAAATTCATAGAAACATCCTAAAGATTTCAGAGAGTGTAAAGATTAAGAAAATGTAGCAAATTCATGCATAAATATATTACGGTAAATAAAGATTGCAATTACAGTTTGAAGTCTTAAAGGAAAGAATTCAAAAGATTGTGCTATGCCAAAAAGTAAATAGTGCAGGTTCACTTAATAAGTATAACATTCAATGATAAAGAGGCCCACTAGCGGCCGAGTGGTAAAATCGCTGAACACTGGTAGTTCGCTGCGATGTTTGAATCCCGCGAACGGGCTGGCTGCATGGGTTCGTGGTTTTTCCCATGTGTAACGTGTATACGAGCCAGTTTCCCTTAGAAAGTCCTCCACGAAGGCATCCCTTCCCTTAGGCAGATAGCCCTCGAGGCTTTGCCATAATCACACACACATTCATTCAATGATAAAGAAAATGAAATAGTTCTTAGGCAAAACATTAATAAATATTCTGTCAATAATATAACGGGTGGCCATAATTAAACTGACAGTGCTCACAGTGTTCTGTAGCGCGATCTATTTGCGAGAATGACGCCACATTTTGTAGGAAGATTAACAAAGACGGGGGACGAAGGATTCCACGAAAAAAAAAATAGTTCCAAAAGTCACCGCTAGGGGAATATTTGGCGCTGTGTAATAGAAAATAGAGTGTTAACAAATGCAAATCAATACGGAAATTATCTTTTATTTTCCATTCAAATGAGGTTCATTGTGGCTGCCGTTGTTGTGGACCACATATTGCATTCTGTGCACAGTATGCGCAACAGCAGAAAGTAACATGTCTGCAGGAATCTCCCGTACAGTCCGTGATATGTTATCTTCAACGTAGCCAGGTTCTGGACCACTCCTTGATAAACCTTGGACTTAAGGTAACCCCATAGCCAGAAGTCGCATGGGGTAAGATCAGGAGACCGAGATGGCCATGCACTTGGAAAGTAGCGGCTAATGACTCTTTCTGGATTGAATTTCTGTCGCAGCATCTGTTGCACCCATATAGCAACGTGTGGAGTGCATAAAAATGATTTTCCCTGTCTTTGCTGAAGTGCCGGAATGACAAAGCTGTTCAACATGTGGCGATATTTCTCTCCGGTAACAGAACAGGTTTCCGGTCCTGTCGGGGTAAAGTTCTCATAGAAGAATGGATCTACGATAAATTCCGCTGTGAACCCACACCAAACAGTTACCTTTGGTGAATGTAAGGGAATTGCTATGACTGCATGTGGTGATTTGTCATCTCAAATTCAGCAGTTCTGGGTATTCACAGTTCTATTCAGGTAAAAGTGGGCCTCGTCTTCCCATAAGATTTTCCACGGCCAAGCATCATCCACCTCCATTCTCGCAAGAAAGGTGAGAGCAAAAGTCAATCGCTTATCATGGTCGGGGTACAGTAACTCCTGTACACGGCTAATCTTGTACGGATAGAAGTTGATAATCTTTCGTAAGATTTTCCATACCGTACTGTAAGGCATATCCATATTCCATAATAAAAGGTAATTTTATTCTGTATTCATTTGCATTTGTTAACACTCTATTTTCTATTACACAGCCCCAAATATTCCCCTAGCGGTGACTTTTGGAACTAATTCTTTTTTCGCGGAATCCTTCGTCCCCCGTCTTGTTTAATATTCCTACAAAATGTGGCGTCATTCTTGCAAATAGATCGCGCTACAGAACACTGGGAGCACTGTCAGTTTAATTATGGCCACCCGGTATATTATTTACAAAAGAGTTAAAAATTATATGTATCAGTTCCATAAGCTGATAATAGTTTCATTATAGGCTTAGTTTTTAGTGAAGTTTTAAAGCTTTATTTGTATACTTCATGTAGATATTCCAGTAATTCTGTAACGCTTTAACATTCCTTGTGATAGGAGAGAAGACCTGGTAATAATTCGGATCTTTCTTTCTGTTACACATGCACTGTCTAAAGCATAGAGGATTTTGAGCATGAGTAGACATAATAACTTTAAACATGTGTATTACTTTGCTGAATCACTCTTTAATTGAGAATTTGGTTCATAAAAAAGGGAATAACGCAGCAAATTTATTTCGTACCTTTAAATGCTATATGAAGATGAAAGACCCTTGAAAAGTAAAAGAGAACGAAAATATATTTTACCTCGGTTAATAAATAACGTAACTTCTCATCGCAGATAGTGTTGATGGTGAATATTGTTAACTTATTGGATGATAATGCTGCCGTTAGCAGTGCACATTGAGTAAGTAGCAAGGCTAATGGACATTATGTATCGATAGATGAAAAACACTGAAAAAGGTTTTCAGGTTTTACCAAACAAAATCACTTGTGAATAAATGCTGCATAAAGAAGTTTCGGAAAAAACAGTGACAAAATTTACGATTCTTCATCTTGAAATATACGTAGATATAAGGCTCATTAATAATTGTAAAACCAAGAATTATAGGATTTATTAGAATTCTACAAACTCAAATAAATTTCCTACTCATCAAGTTTCGGAGTGGTTTTACTATGGCTTTTATAAAAAGTCCATATTTTATGTGAAGAAATTGAATCTCACGGTGTAACTGGTAGTAAGTTCTACTAGCAAACAGGAGATCCGTGGTTCCAATCCTGCGAAAGTATGACTAACCTTTCATGTTTTTTGCCTCCTAGTAACATAATAGCTTAATTTATATAACAAATGGAAATTTCCTTTGAGAATTTCTCGTTTTCTGTCATGAACATTGCGGATCATCTCATTAGTAACTACATGAAATGCAGGAACTTATTAGAAGTATGCAGAATTTGGACGAAATTAAGTATCGCGTCTTCTGTCGCCAACTGTTTTCCCAAACAAAATATGAACAAAACTGATTTTAAATACGCAGATTTAGAAATGGAAAAATACTTCAGTTCAAAATCTTCTTAGCTTTGTTATTATATTTAATCTCAGCATCCAACGCATTTTGAATCACTTCTTATTTATTTTTCCTTTATTTTACTTTTGTAATCTTATGTTGATGAATTTCATTTATTTTTTAAATTTATTTATGGCGTTGATAAATCTATCTAATGATGTTAATAATCTCTATGTTGTTCAAAGCTTGATCTGTAAAGTTATCATTAAAAGGTTTATATTTTTACCCGATAAAATGCATGCTTGGTTATTCGTTGTAGTTTAAAATAAACTAATTTGGCTTTTTTGAAACAAAGTATTACACATAATCCGATTATAAGTTTTTACATTTTTTTTAATTGAACTATACTAAAAGAAAACAGTTTACTTAGAATAGGATTTAAAAGAATATAATCTTAGTTTAAAGTTTAATAACTAACTGCAAAGAAAAAGGAAGATGCGGAGATGAATGTTCTTCTGTAAAGAAGAGTTATTGTATTAACCATAGGGCGTGAAATATTATTTGCGTTTTAATGCGAAATGTCATGTGCCTGATAATGTTAAAATCTGTATTTTTTATCGAATTAATTTCTTTGTCATTTAATGAATAATAAAATTGTTCTAAGAATAAGTTCTCGATGCGGAACGGTATGCGATGCAAGTTTCGATATGCTTAATCGTTACATAAAATGTATTTTTATTTTTTATTATTTTTTAATTAATTTTATTTTTATAAATTTACATGTAAATGTATTTTTGAAAAATCTCTTATTTTATTTATAAACGCATAATAATTCTCATTATACTGAAATTCTAAATGGAAATAACACGACGGAATGCAAAATTTAACAATTATAAAAACATTTGTTCTGCTATAACACTTTTAAAAATTGTTGAATAACTCAATAGCAATACCATCTCTCTCAGACGAGTAGAATTTAAGGCCTAGATCTTGAGAGACGTGATGATTTTTCTTATTCCAGATAAGGATAATAAATGAAGTTCTTTACAGAATCTGCAAGAAAGCAATAAATTTTCTGTTATTCTTCTGATGGTATTACGAAGATTGATATTAATTTAGTTTCTTGTCTTTTTTAATTCGTATGCGAAAAAAATATTTCATATTTCATAGACTATGCTATTAAGAGATTATTTGACAAATAAGCTAAAAAGTACATTTCATAGTCTATTATGATTATGAACTGAATCTTAACATTTTCAAAGTTAGATTCAGGATGAATTTTGAATTTTGATTTTAGATTGAGAGGTTCCAATCCATATCTAAGAGCTAAATGTGTAGGAGCATTGTGATAAGCGATAAGCGAATAATCGGGAACAAAGACGTAAAACTCAAAAAGGGTTTAATTAGCCTTTATTATTCAAAATAAGAGTGTACAGTAGGCTCTTTTCTCACAGCGTACAGCAAAGCCTCCACTTGGGCTTGAACTTAAAGTAATAAGAAATTAAACTTAACTAATGTTTAACTAAAAAGGTATAGCCAAAGCTATCAAGATTCTAAGTATTTGGCTCCTAAATTTCGAATAAGCTAGCAAGCTATCAAGGGCCTAAAATTACGGCCGAGAGTAGTAATAGCTTAGAGAGAGATTTAGCCAAAACACGAACGCTCGCTAGTCAGAAACTTTGGCTCTCTAAAGAAGTCAATGGAACTTCGACTTGAATACTACTCTTACGCATTTGGATTAAACGCGATTCTAAGAACACATTCTGGTAGGAAATTGTAAACAGAAATTAGGAAGGATAGGAAAACAGCTTTAACTAAACTGAATTGTTAAAAACGTAGGATAAACCTCAAAAGATATAAAATTTAATTGCCTGCTAACTGAAAGACGGAAAATTGTCAAGTTCTTCATACTCGGAGAAGACAGTATTATCATATGAAGCTGATTAAAATATATTTTGAGGACCAAATATCAAAGAATTGCATTGAGTGCGATGTGAATTATTGTAGCGTGTAATACCAAACCCCACGAGCTTATGAATGCCAACAAATCTAAAAAAATCATACTTGAAATTCGGCTTTAGAATTGTCAGTATGGCAATTTTGCTTCTATGCTGCAAGAGAGGGAATTTTGTAGCATTATGATGTCTTCGATTATGTAATAAATAAAGGGAAGTAATAGCAGAAAATAACGGAGAGACAAAAATCTAATATTCAACTCAAATAATAGAGCAGTAATCAAAGCATATTCAATTATCTCTTTCTTACTAAAGAGCGGAAACATTTATTATGATAGAATCGTAAATCTAATATTATTTAATCAAGTCCTTCCTTTTAATAAGTGGAAACTTTTTTTTACGGTAGCCGTATGAAATAATAAGTTATTCTAAAGAATAATTGCAGTAGGTCAAACGATGTTTACTTCGCAAGTAAAGGAAAGTTATAATGTAACTAATGACAAGTGAAAGACCTAAAAAGTTATTCGAAATATGCAAGGTTCAAGCACAAATAGCTAAAAGACTACACCTGTTTACTTTTACTGTGTTTAGATGAAATCTCATCTTCATACTTATTAGAAATTTGAACTCCACTGACAACAAATAAGACTTAACTAAACTTTTATTAAAAACAACCTCTTGAAATATATCTAAAATGTATTAGACTTCTTGGTGGTCTCATAAACATTAATATTTAAATACATATTAAATAGACGGAGCGCAGAAGATAATTTTCAACGCTTCACTTGGCAAGCTCTAGCTCTCTTAACATTTAGCCTCTTTCGTTAACAAATACAAAATCATTTCATTAAAACGTAGATTGGCAGACTGGTAGACCTTTCAGGGATAAACAGATTTCTCACGGTTTGCTATAGCTTTTTGTTTCAGTTAAAAAGTCATTTGCTATTTAAACTGAAGCTAATATACATTTCGGTGAAGTCCTAAGCAAAATTTAAAAGATGTAGAAAAGAATTAACATAAAAATCACAATTTAGCTAATATAAACATTGCAAATACTTTTCACAAAATTAGGTTACAGCGATTTAGGTTATAGTAAAACAAAATAAAATCAAATGGGCAATTTAAATAAAGGAGAAGTGGGTACACATATCGAAAGTCATACATAACGACATATAATATCTTTCGTTTAAGAAAATGCATTTAGCTGGATTGTAAGGACTGTTTTTATAGACAGGATTTAAGCAGAAATCAGGAAAGAGAAACCACCTACTTCGATGACACAATAAAGATGTTTTCGTCTATAGAGAATATTATAT
Source organism: Stegodyphus dumicola (assembly GCF_044657685.1). Lineage (NCBI taxonomy): Eukaryota > Metazoa > Arthropoda > Arachnida > Araneae > Eresidae > Stegodyphus > Stegodyphus dumicola. The sequence goes on along the minus strand of NC_140768.1, from coordinate 78,225,296 downwards.
TCAAAGTTTAACTCTCAGTTGACACAGATCTTCTCAATATACTCAAAATTAGATAGAATTTATTAAACGAAATAAAGTTTGGGGTTACTTAGGTTTATTACTAAATTATTTGTAACTAAAGGAAAATTAACAATAAAATTAAACTGTTTAATTAGCTAAAAGAATGTTAAAGTCATTCACATGGTGATTTGTATCATTAATTTCAGATTTATTAAGACGTTTATGTACAATCTGTTTCTAGGTGCCCGAGTTTTATTATATGTTTCTAGATTAAATATTTCGCAATTTGAGGGCCTCAGGAACTCAATGCTTTTACTAGAAATCAATGAAAGCGTAAAACGTTTTACTGACAAAATTTATATATCAAACCTGATATGCTATTTATTCTAAATATATTAACTAGATTTACATATAATTATATAAACTGCATAATATGTTTTAAATATACAGGTAAACATTTCGCTTTTTGTGAATAACATTGTTAAATCATAATAAACACAGAGTTTCTTCTAAAAGTTTCATTTGGCGTTTCATTAGACTTAAATTTTGCCTTGATTATTGAATACAGTTTGAAATATAAAATATGTTATTGGAAAAATATTAATATAACTGAACTAAATGTTTTAATGAAATAAGTCTGTTTTATGGCGGTGGAGTAAAAGGAAGGAAGAATTGTTCTTTCTTAATAAAACAATCGCCTACGATCTGCTTCACTGCGACAATCCCAAAGAAAGAGAAAAATCTTATTTTTGGTTTCCTGAAATTCAAAGCTTGTGCTATGCGCCTCATTAATCGATTTCGTCCTTCTCAGAGAATGTTTCAAAGAAATTCAGTGCCCAAATTTCCTCTTTCCTTTTAGGCGTTTTATCGTATGTTGAGGGAACTTTTCTGAAACTACTTAATGACTTAGAGGCACTTTTTTCGCCCTAGTTTCACCTATCTAACTTAGAAATCGCATATTAATTGCCGAAGATTCTTAAATTTGTGTATATAGGAACTTTGGGAAAGAACGACACAGATATTTTCCATCTTAGACGTTGATCAAGCGATCTCTGTATTATGATCTAATTAATGTTTTGTACTTTATTATCTGTAAATATCTCACGCGAAGAGTAACCTAGAAATTTACAAAGAAATTAATGAGTACAATCCCTCTTTTCTGCAAATACACGCAGCAAGTTAGGATTTCAATTATCCAGATAAACACTTGATGTAATTAAAAATTTTATATGCAATCTGTGCTAATTTCTTTAATTCGATAAATAATGTATTTGAGTTCACTTTGCGATTAATTAGTTTTTTATTTATTGTTTTCAATATTAAGGTATAAATGGCCTTTGAGAACGCCATCCATAAATTTGCAGCGAATGATTTCATGTTTGCAGTTGTCTCAATATTTTCATAAATATCTTACTTTGGTCTTTGAATTATATATATATTTTTACATAATAATATAAAAGAAGCTTATTGTGTTATTTATATGTACCACAAGAATAGCAATTAGTAGATGGCTTTTCGCTGTCTCCTTACCGTGCTGTTATTCTAATATTACATCATAATCATTCTTTTTCTTCTCAAGTGTTTTTGACAAACGACATTTTTGAGTGAACACTCTCAGTTTCGTTTTCAGTTAGAGTATTAAGCTCTTCTTTTAGACTCTAAGTGCTTAGTTTCGATCTATGATACCTGTCTGTGTCCTTCGCTGGTTTTATACCATATTTTCATTAAGAGTTTTAAAACCTGGTTTTAGCGAGGTTTGTCGCTTACATACATAGTTCTTTAATTTTTAGTGACATTTTAATGTCTTTGCCAACTTAATAGTGCATGAAAGATACTTCACTGCAGCGGTATCTTTCTGGCAGAGAAGCTAATTTATGAGAGCTTTAGCAACTCAGTTGCAACTTTCCACACATTCATTTCCATAAATTCAACATTTTCTAATCAACAAAAGTGTCTGTCAGTATAGAAAATTATTGAACATTAGCATGACACTTTTCAGTTATTATCGCATAATAAATTAGCAATAAAATATGTTAAAATGGAGTCTTTGATAGAAAACCATCATTCGGCAATTTTTCAAAACATAATTAATAAAACATTTAATTCTACATTTAATACATTTGCTTCTTCAGAGATTCTTCAACAAAAAAGAAACAGTTCTATCTCATACACAGTCCAATTTATTAATATTGTAATACGTCGTAGTTGAAGATCCTGTAAGTAAATTTGCAAAATGTCAACGCAGCAATTGCTGTTTATCACTGGAATTTAATTCTGCTTAACATTAATTCAAATAAGATTTGGCTTAAAGGACAATAAGTTTCTCTTACTGAAAGTCAGTTGTCCAAAATTTTTACCAGAAAAATTAAAATTCCTATTGAAATTGAAATGCTGAATATCAGACAGGAAACAATGTTTATAAAGAATCGTGTGACAGCCTGTTTGCAATTCAGAGATTTAGATTAGTTTATTATAAAAAATATAAAAACAGTGTCACTCTACACGAAAAATATCCAAAGTGTAACATTTCTTATTTTAGATATTTACACTATACCGCATTTTAAGAACCATTAAACTATTTCGTCGAACTGAAATTCATAGCATTTAAATATATGTTGGTTTTCATTATCTTAAAACGTTACAACTTAGATACTGAAAAATTAGCATTTAATATTCTAAAATTTGAAAATATTGCTTTGAAAAATTTTGCAGCAAATATTGTTTAATATCTTTAACATGATATTAGCATTTTAATGAATGCTATTAGTATTAATATTAGGTTAGATAAGTTTATATAAATATGACAAATCCACGAGGGCTACCTGCGATGAGAAGGAATGCTTTCGGGATGAATATGTGATAAAAACGTGATCGTATTCAGTTTAACCGAGGGAAAAATCACGCCATCTGTATTATATAACACATAGGTATAGCAGTTCAAAATAGTTGACTCCATCAAAAACATGGTGTGCATTCCGGAATAAATGTGTGCGTTTTCTAACTTAACTCGCTTTTAAAACCTTTTTTCTTATAAATGGCCTCCAAAATAAGAATGTAAGAAGACGGTAATTCTTCGCTAAGACAGGTCAATTGAGCCCTCCTATTCATTTCATAAGGTTAGGAGGAAGAAAGGAATTAAAGTATCTTCAATATGTTTTTGTAGTATAACGAATGGCACATTGATGTGGTAAAGAGAAAGGTCCTGTGTTCGCCTCAAGATAAGTAGCACTGACTATTTTCTTAAGCTAAATAGTTGTTAAACTCTTCATCTCTACAAAAAATCTTCATCTATCTTCATCTACTACTACTACATCTCTACTCATCTCTTCTTCCATTTACGTAGGAGCCCTAAAATATATTTGTACGAAGTTAAACTAAATTAAATGTTAAATCTAACTCCCCGAAGACAGTCAGGCTACATTAACCTTCCAGTGAAGTACACCGAATAACGAACAAAGTTAAAAATAAACGTTTTTATTAGTTCTTTTATTTGTTTTTTTTTCGGTCCTACAATTTATACAACATGTGTAATAATAGAAACAATCTCCATTACTTGTGGGTTTAAAAAACAAAAGTTGACTTGAAACTTAAGAATTTAAACTCTGAGATTTAAAAGATAAATCACGCATGCTATGTTTAGTTATAGCCCTCAATTTTTTAGAGTAAGCACAACTAGCAAAGTTAAAGTTTAATTAGAGTAAATTCGAAGCTGGGAGAAAATAGTTTCAAATTGGCCAGTCAATGCTGCCAAAAGCTCCTTCTAACACTCAGGAATTTTGTACTTAGGTGCATTAAATAATTTGTATCGTGTTGGAAGCCATCGAAAGGAGAAATGATAGCGGAAGTTGAAAGCTGTTAGATAATTCTTCAATAAACATAAAACCCTCCATACTTTGCGCCTTTATTTGACTGATATACTACGAAAGCGAAAAGTTAAACAACTGATTCTTATGTGAACCAATCACAGCAGTATGTTTATAGAAGACGGTAAGGTATAGCTTGTGTTTTTGCTTTCATTCATACAGGGCTAAACATCCGCCTTTAAGATAGAACATACACTTCTCAGGGTTAACGACAGCACATGAAAACTTTACAGGTTTCTAGCAGACATTTTGGCAATAGATACTTAGGTTTTTGTCGAAATGTAATAATAAGCGACTGAATATATATTTCAAATTCTTAGAGAACGGAATGGGAACAGTGAAAACAGTTTTACTTGCAAAGTACAATTCTGTGAATGACCTAAAAAAGTATGATTCGATTTCATAGAACTAACTTTCTTATATCTTAGTCTGTTCATTTATTTTTCTTAGTCATTATCTTTTCTTATCTCAGGTTTACGTGTGTAAATAGAAATGTAATGTAAATGAAAATAATGCTTTAATGTAAATAAAAATGTTCGTGTAAAACCGAGAGTTTTTCCAAATGAAAACCTGAACATGAAACTACTTAAAATCCTTATCGCTTAAATTCGTTTCAACTTCGTTGCAAATGTCCCCTTATTCACTGGACGTATTTATTATTTATACTGTATGTTTTGTATTCTTAATAAAGAAATCACAGTTTATTTCTGAAATGATACTCTTTCTAAACCCGATCTCTTGAATCAAACCAGCTGTTGTGTGACAGAAAACATATTCTTCACGATGAAGTAATGGCACAAATACATGGTTAAAGTTACAGTATGGATTACGGGTCTTTTATTTGTATGGCAAGCATAAAAATAAATATGTTTAAAATTTTAACAGTTTCACCTGATATTATAAGATTATGCATTAACAATCTAGCAGGAAATGTACATGCAAATCACCAATGCCAAGCAAACTTAAAGAACATACTCAAGCATTTATCAAGTTACGTTCATTTTTATCTCTCTTAGAGCGAATAAAATATGAATTTTACTACAATAGGAAACCTTAGTACTAGATAAAATTTCTGAATACCTTTACATAAAAATACTCTCAGGGAATGTTTCTGATTAATTATACAGAAGATATAGAAATTATTTCAATTTCCGTTAAAATTGACGTGGATGTTAATACCCATTCAGGCTTCTATATGTTCCATTTTAAAAGGATTTCATTATTCAAAAGGCCATATTTAAATTTGTCATACAAATTAATAATCACAATGTCTGTTTTAGAAAAATTACTTCAGTAATTGCTTTAATTATGCCATTTGTATTAACGTCTTGAAATTTATATGGTTTCTTTTTACGGTAAAATTTATATATTAACATTTCCTCACGCGTATATGTTTAATATATTGCCACAATAAGAATTCAAATAATTCATATTTTTTCCTTTTATCCTGTTTTTAGTTATAAGTACTGAAGTATAAGAATACACATACGTACATATTCATACACGCAGTTTTAGTTTAAAATCGTTCGAACGGAACTATACTTTAAATTTCCAGGAAGATATTTATCACGATTCCAGGATTTTTTATATGCGGCTAAGAGAAGAGTGCAGGGGAGTAAGGGAAAGCTTGTGTTTTTGCTTCCGTTCATACAGAGCTAAACATCCGCCTTTAAGAAAGAAGATACTCTTCTCAGGGTTAATGACAGCACATGAAAACTTTACAGGTTTCTAGTAGACATTTTGGTAACAGATATTTAGTTCTTTGTCGAAAAGTAATAATAAACGACTGAATATATATTTCAGAAATTTCTTTCTGAAATGCTAAAGCGCTTCTTAAGAATTCTGTTTCATACCACTCTTGCTCTTTGCGATTTCGAAAGCTTCACCACTCCGACGAGTTAACAGCATTTCGTTGATAGCAGCCATCGTAATAAAAAAGACAATTCGAGACTGGAAATGCATTTCCTTCAGAAACTTAAACGAAATTTATTTGATTTATCGTCCCTGTAGGCACACTTCTAATCTGGAACCATTGCCAAAGGCATCGGTGACTGCCAGATTTTACGCCGGTTAAGAGACCATGTTTCACTGAAGCGATACATTACATCACAAGTACCCTAGGTGATTTAGATCTGTGCTGTATTTTATCGTCAGGGTTCTTTTTTACCTAAATGATGATAGGAAAAAAAAAGAAACTCATTCGAGACTTGAACTGTTATTTTCTAATTTGGAAAATAGCGACTAATAAATCGTCATGATATCCCTATTGTATACTTCCGTGAAGCTATGAATTTAAATGCTGCTAGACATTTATTTCTTTATATGATATGCAATTGTTTCCTCATGTCTTGATCAAAACTTATACGCAACTAGGAAATTATGCTTTATCACGCTAAACCTATGTGCCGTTTAAAAGCATTAATTAATATTTGACTGTATGTACATAGGGAAATGTTAGTCGATCTGATATGTCACTACAAGCTTAACCTTTTAATACAAGATATATAATATTAGCGGTATAATGTTAACATAAACTTATAAACAACACTGAATTAGTAGATAAAATATGGGCAACATAAAAAATACACAAAATAATAAATAAAATATACAAAATAATAAATAAATTTGCAAAATTTTATATTAATTTAATAAACATATAAAGGTAGAATATCGTGAAGCAAATAAAACAACATGTTTAAACAAATGTCAACACTTTCCATCCCGATCTGTTTCGCTATATTTCTCTCGTTTAACACAAACAAACTGAAGATAATCTACTTTTCCCCTGTAATATAACAGGTACTTTTTTCAGTGCTTTCCATTGTTGCGATTTAATTTTGCTCATGAATCCAAATTAACTCATAAACACAAAGCACACATGAGCTATAAATGTCTGAGTGACTGTTTTCATTACACTGAACCTTCTTCGAAAGTGGTCATATGAAGTGTTGCATTATGCACTTCCAATAGTTCCTTAGTATATTGAAACCAAAACATTTTTCAAGTTACTTTTTAGTCCTTTAGGGACTTTGTCCCTGAAGGACTATTGTTTTTGTTTTGCGATTTTGTGTTGAATCACTATAAATGTTTGTTTCACTTTTCAAACTGTTGCCACCAAATGTTAGAGTTCTGCATTATATTTGTGATAAAACAACGGTACATAGAGCCATCGAAATTTGAATGATTTAATCTTCCTACGAATATGGGCATGTTGAAGACCAAATTTGAAATTTGCAATTTGTTTTATGATCGATTTCATATTTTGTAAACCTTTAACGAATTTTTTATTAACAAACTCAAGGATTTCAAAGCGAGCAATGGCAACACTCTACAGGGAAAATAAAACCTTTTCATCTCCAGCGCTCGGAACTGTGTATTGGAAATTCTAAAGATAGGCTCATTTCAAAATTATTTTGCGACATTGCTATTGAACTGAATTTTATGTTTTAAGTGCAAAGAACATCATATATAATAAGTAAAGGTAACACACAAAACGTTAAAAAACGTCCCTTTAGACGTAATTTAAAATCTGAAACCTTTCAGATTTTTTTGAGCTATTTTTGTTAAGAATTTCTTCAGTTTTTATTTATTAATGTATTAATTTTTATTTTCAGTTGTTTTAATATGCAGTTGTTTTTAGAGAGTGGATATTGAATAACTTGCAATCCATTTAAATTCTGTCTATTCAAAATAAATAAAAATTTCATTTTTAACTAATGTATAACGTGAGCTATAAAATTGCTAGATCATACGTTTGAGATTTTGATCATTCAAAATCTCTTTGAAAAATGTCTTTCAACTATTTAAAACTAAAAAATACTTAAGAATTAATAACAATCTTACGAAAATGCTTCATCACAGTTTTCTGTTAAAGATATTCCTAATGGTAATACCACAATATACAAATAGACTTGACAACTTGAACTCTATGCAGATTGGAGAAAATATGCACAAATTGTCATATGTTTCTAGCTGGTAAATATGATTCCTGGTAGTAAATTATTATTAGCATGTTATTGATATAACTGATAACTACCTTTAATCCTCATTTCTTTATTTAAAATTTCCTCAGCTATTAACTCTTCTCACCTCCATTTCCACGAATGCCAAATCTTTCTGAAATTCACAGTGACAGGTGATGTTTTCAAATGTTGTCTAACTATCGTTCATTACTCTGCAAATAGGGATACACTTGTGTATTTATTTCCGAACTTTTAAAAGTAAATATATATATGCATTAGTAGTATTTGCACAATCGCTTTATTAACTAACAGACAGAAAGGAGTGAAAATTGTGCACGTGATGCTCGATTAATTATGAAATAAAAAATATACTAAAAGTTTCTCAAGGTACGTTTTTGTTGAATTAAATGCATGAAACTACGTTATGTTCTTCAAACTGTCACTAGAATTTATGAAAGGAGAAATTATGGCTTTGGTTTATGAAGACGCACGAGCTCAGATTACGTATCCAAGCAAGATTAATCGGTCTCAAACGGTAAGGAGTATTCTTGGTAACACAATTATGTATTGGATAATGCATTCATCGCTTAACAACGCATTATCCTATACATAATCGTGTTATCAATAAAAATCCTTACTGTTTGAGACTCCTCCGTATGCATTGCGTAAGGGCAACGTTGCGGTACGAAACATTAGATCTTGTTTCAAATCCGAGATGGAGACTAGCACTTGACATAAACAATTATCAAATGTAAAATAAGATTAAGTTGCTTTCAGGGAATTCTGTATATCTGCGATTTCCTAACTGAAATTATTCATGAAGTATTTTTCATCTGTTAGGTTTTAGTGTCAACAGCGGAATTGTATGGATGGAGCAGAAACGATTTGCCCTGCATATCATGAGAGATCTAGGATTTGGTAAAACGCGGATGGAAGTCCACATAAAGGTAAATGATATTCATTCTCTTAAACCAATAAATTTCTGCAAATAATCACCATTCATACAAGAACAAAAGACACAAAACTTTGCCTCACGAACTTCGTTAGAACTCAATATTCCATTGAAGCAGCTTCAAAGAAATATTGTTCAAAATAGGGACTTGTTAATTAAAGCAAGAAAGTAACGGCTAACTTATCTAAATGATACGTGTATTACGATGAATCCAAATATTTTCAGAGTTCTGATGGTTTGTTGAGAACAGGCCGAGTTTAAGGTGTCCAAATTCTGAAACAAGCAGTGTATCAGCTTTCTGCGTGCAGGATTTGTATAAGTCTTATTACTTCACTGATTATTATTGTATTCTGCAAGACACACTGAAATTAAAAAGTATTAAAAGAAAAATGCAGAAAAAGATGCAATGCAAAATCATTATTAAAAACACAAATTTATATTTATTTTACTCTAGTTTACTGTGCCTTTCCACAAATTTATTGGCAATAGATAAAGGACATCTATCATTTTGTCATCGTACACGTCAAATAAATGAGACAGGCTTTACAATATATAAAATCAGTTGTTCTTCTGATGTTCAGTTACGTTGGAAGTTACTTGCCTGTTTCAAAAACAAGGCAGAATTTAGTAAACCAAGTATCTATTATTTTGCCATATATTTTGTACTTTTGACCTGTTTTTAAAATTAACCTTAATGAGACCGTGAGACATCATTGCGAGTCTTTTATTTTTATTTCCATAAATATCTCGTACAAATCTTATGCAACATTTTCCCGTAGATTTTAATAAAATTAAACTGAGAATCTCAGTAAAATGTAGAAATATCAAGATAATTCAAGGAAATTTTTACTTACGTCAACAGCACTCCAACGACTACCATTGTGTAAACCGATGGGTGAAATATATCTGAAACTAATTCAGGAAATACCTCAATTATAATTTTTATAAAACAACTTTTTATTACCTCTTAGTCTACTCTAAAGACAAGTCACTCTCCTATGCCAGATTTAAAATTCGAATAATTTGTGAATTTTAATAATGTTTCAAATGAAAAATTCTGAATGAAATTTTTTTAAAGTAATTCAGCTTTAATGAACAAGAAATGAAATTTGCCAGATCCTATCTCTAAAGGAAAAGCTATCACCCTCCTATCAGCAAGATCAGTAAATCAAATGTATAGGAATCAGTAAATCAAATGTATAGGAATCAGTAAATCAAATGTATAGGAATCAGTAAATCAAATGTATAGGAATCAGTAAATCAAATGTATAGGAATCAGTAAATCAAATGTATAGGAATCAGTAAATCAAATGTATAGGAATCAGTAAATCAAATGTATAGGAATAAAATAGACGACTGCGTTACTTTCGGTACTAGAATTTTGTTTTTGTGTATTCAAAGAGACAAGTAGTTCGTATGAGAAATTCCATAGAAAGTTAACCTGCAAGAAAAATGAAGGCTAGTCAGCTCTTTTTAGAAAACCTTTAAAAAATCTGTCTTTTTCCTTAGACATATAGCTGTAATGAGCTCAGCCATGTTTTGATAAGTCATCCAATTCAGTCCAATTTTAAAACTAACAGCTACGATTTTCACAGGATTAAAAACATTTTTATAACAATGATCCATTTTGATCACGGACAAAGATAAGCACGATTTATATTGTCTTGGAAACTTGGTATGTGCAAGTTGTTTAAATAATTATTTTATTTTTAAGATAAGTAAAGCAGATAGTAATGGTCTTTATCGTTTCTCACTTTCTTGACTCTAAAAAACATGAAAAATTTGCAAGATAAACAAAAATGTTTTATATATATTTTTACGGTATATAAAAAGATGTATTTGTGGATTGAAAGTAATCTTTATGTGTCAGAATGGTAGACGTAATTCACTACTTTACGACTATCTTGGTAATAAAAGGGGGTGCGGATTTATTGCACTAGTGGTTTTGGAAACAGTTTATTATAGGTTAGAACTAGCCGTCATATAAAAGCAAGAGCAATATTCTTTCAGTTTTTTCCTTAAGGAAGCAATATAACACTAAATTATGTTCACAATAGAAAAAACTTCTCTATGACGTACTTTCATAGCCATATATGTTATTATCGCGAGATAAAATAGTCTATTGATCAGTTGTCAATAAATGTCTCGATACGCCTAAAATATTTGTTTACAATGGCAATAATTAGTCTAAACTTTCACAATATATTTTGATTCCAATTTAATTTGCATTGCAGAAGAAACAGTTTTATTGTCTTAGATTCCCATAAGAATGTAAGTTTTAAATTACTAATGCCTTTGATGGTGGCTGTCGACGGTTTTCTTGCGACAGCTCCTAACAACCCCCCCCCATCTCTTTAGGATTTACGACTTTGCATTGCTACGTGATTAAGAGTCATCTAGTGTAGCGCCCACCAGCAGCCGAGCGGTAAAGTCGTTGAACACTGGTAGTTCGGTCCGAGGTTCGAATTCCGCGAACGGGCTGGCTGCATGGGTGTTTTCGTGGTTTTCCCCATGTGTAACGTGTATACGAGCCAGTTTCCCTTAGAAAGTCCTCCATGAAGGCATCCCTCCTCTTAGGCAGATAGCCCTCGAGGCTTTGCCATAATCACACACACACACACGTCTAGTGTAGCTCACTCCGCCTAGAAGTTTGTTCGTCTAATTTTGAATCACCTTGTAGATAGGTAAAATAAACAGAATGTTCTCATAACTTCTAGAAATTCACCTTCCTTTTTTTGATATAATTATATGCATAACATTATACACTGGAAATATCCTCTTGCTCTGATTGCATATGGGCAATATTTTTTTCTGGCATCTCATCTCGATTAGAGAGTTTTAACACAGATTATCAAACAAGTTTATGTTCCTCTATGTATGAAATCAATTAGTATAACGGTTTGTAGAGTCATTAAGATTTCTTTTAAGCTGGAGGAGTGAAAAATGAGAAACGCCCTCGCCAGGATTCGATCGTAGACCTCTTGAATACACGCCGAGTGTGCTGCCGTTACACCACGAAGGCATGCAGAAGGCGGCGAAAAATACCTTTTATACTTCCTCTTTTAAAGGGCGACTGTATATTAGAGGACCGAATCGCCAAATCCTGGTGGTGAAGAATCCACCACCTTTTAGTTCGGGTGGCAGTGTAAAAGCATTACGGTATTTTATTTCTGGAGAGGTGAAAAATGAGAAATGCTCTCGCTGGGATTCGAATTTGGACTTCTCGAATACATGCCGAGTGTACTACCGTTACATCGCGAAGGCATCCAGAAGGAGGGAGAAAACATTTTGTGGGTTATTTTGACAGAAATATGTCTATAATAAAAGAATATTTTAACACAAAATTATGAACATATCCCAGTATAAACATTCCTTGAATTTTATAAGTAGCTGTAATATGATTTCCTTTCACCACTTTGCTCTGAATGATCACTTAAGTCTTCCATCGCAGATGCAATATGTGTTTCCAACGAAGCTACCTTTAATGTTGAAAGCTTACTAAAAATGTGAAATTTAGTTGTAAAACATATAAAACTTTAGCATAAAACTAAATTATTCAGATAAGTTCAGACAGTAAAGCAGTGATCATTTAAAATAACCGTCATCGTTTCAAGGAAGTAATCTCCATATCCTCCCTCGTCTTATCGGCACCATTATAGCTGGAAAAGCGATAAAGAAAAACTAAAAATTTAGGAAGTTCTTTTGATAACAAAATGACAGCTAATGCTCCACGGTAATCTGCATAGATTAGCTTACAGCGTTAAAGGATTATTTTAAAATGAGAAGAAAACTTTGCTATGCATGCTATTTTATCTTAGTATCAGGCTCGGAGTGATGTTTCTCTTAATTTGGGGTTTTAGGGACATACACATGACTCAGCTATTTCTTTAAAGAATAGTTATGTACGTAATTATGTTTTAACGAGAAAAAGAAACAGTATTGTACTTTAACATATGCATTCTTTGACGTGCGTTATATGTGAGAGAATCGCTAACTGAAGTGGCGGATAGTGGAGATTTACATTAGCAACAGTCAACTTGAATAACTTGTGTTCGAATCCCACATAAAGTATGATCGTTACTATGCAGAGTTAGAAGCCCTTAAACCCAGTCGACTGAATACGACAGCTAATTAATTGGACAAATATATAACAATTGTTTTAGGAATGCTTTCGAGAAGCTGAAGAAAGAGAAGAAAAAATTATCGGATTTTTATCATCTGAAATTTGTTCTATCAAGATTGGGATGGGGTTGAGAATAATCACACTGTTCCGCTGATGTACAGCATCAATCAAATACGCTTTTTATTGTGACTATTGATTGCTAAAGCCCATTTTAAGAACTCGTGATAAACAGCGAGGACAACAGATGCTCGAATTATGACTTAACAAAGAAATTATGATAACAGATTTTGGAAAATTTTTATATAGTTCTATTTATCGTTATTTAAGAGTAGATAATCAATGCCTTTTAAATAGTCTTTTTTCATGTCTGCAATATTTTAGGACTAGCAAAGAAAATTTATTGTCTGTTGTTTTTGCCATGCATTACTTTTCATTGTAAGTTTCTTGCTTTTACCTCAGTACATGCTTTTCTTACAAAAAAAAAAAAAAAAAAAAAAAAAACCTGAAATGTTTCAGATTTTAAATTACGTCCAAAGGGGCGTTTTTTAACATTTTGTGTGTTACCTTTCTTTATTAAATATCATGTTCCTCGCACTTAAACCATAAGATCCAGTGCAACAGCAATATCGCAAAATGGTTTTAAAACGAGCATATCTTTAGAATTTCCGATACAGAGACTCACGCGCTGGAGATAAAAATGTTTTTTTCTGCACAACGTTGCCATTGCTCGCTTTGAAATCCTTGAGTTTGTTAATCAAAAATTTGTCAAAGTTTTAAAAAATAGGAAATCGATCATAAAACAAATTTCAAATTTCAAATTTGGTCTTCCACATGCTCATATTCGTTGGAGGATTACGTTATTCAAAATTCGATGACTCTATGTACCGTTGTTTTATCACAATACGAGAAATATACATACATTTATGCAGATTTTTCATTATTTAATTTCTTCAAATATAATGCAGGACTCTAACATTTTGTGGCAACAGTTTGAAAAGTGAACCGACATTTATGAGTCCGACGCAAAATGCCAAAACGAAACTAATAGTCCTTCGGGATTCAAATCCCTTTGGACTAAAAAAAAAAAAATAGCATAGCAAGAGGCAGCATATTTATACTTAGTTTGATTCCCCTATTGAAATGTTTATTAATAAGCATGTTGAGACATTAGGTATTTTTGGAAGTAGGAAAGATAAAAAATATGCAACTCCTTCGCCGGGAATCGAACTGCGGACTTCTTGAATACGCGCCCAGCATGCAGACCACCACACCACGAAGGCATACGAAGAAATACCTTATAAGCATAGCCAATCAGAATTGAAGAGGATGCAATTCGCTGCAAAGGTAGATGAAAGTATGCAAATATGTTAGGTAACAGCCAATCGCGCTTTTATGTCAAGAAATATGCAAGAAAGGCAGTCTTATAAGAAGCCAGCTTTATGAAGGGTTACAGAAGTTGACTGTAAGTGCTGATAGAAGGTGTTTAAAATTTTCGTACAATTTGTTTTCAAGACATACGTATTTCTATGACTTCCAGAAGACGAATGGAAGATTCTGAGCGCTGGCATGCTGTGGGGCGCATTGAAGCAGGACAGTCGATCACAGATGTTGCTCTTTTCTTCGGCGTTCATCATTCTGTAATTTCACGTTTATGGAAACAATTCCAAACCACACAGACAGTTGTTCGAAGGCCCGCAGCCGGTCGCCCAAGGGTTACAACCCCCCGAGGAAGATCGATATATTGCTATTGTAGCCAAGCGGAATCGCAGAGACCTCCACACATGTGACATCTATGGTTACAACTTCTATTGGTAAAGCGATATCTGCAACTACTGTACGCCGAAGATTACATATGTAGTGATGAGTCGGTACTACCGAACCGGGTATTTTGTAACGGGTACTTAGTTGTAACAGGTTCTTAAAATCGGTACATCCAAGTACCCGTTACTTCAGTACCGAAATCCGTACTTTTCAGTATTCGTTACTTCTGTACCGAAACGGGTACTTTTCGGTATTCGTTACTTCTGTACCGAAACGGGTACTTTTCGGTATTCGCTACTTCTGTATCGAAACGGGTGCTTTTCGGTATTCGCTACTTTGTAACGAAAATATGCGTCTCTTCTTGGTGTTTCGGTATTCGTTACTGGAGGATCGATGAGGGTTCAGCTCACTTCGGTTTTGGTACGAGGACAGTAGTATCTGGTTGTATTTTCGAAATGGTGATATGCGTTCCTTGTGTCCATGAATGACCTTGAAATAGGGCATGGAATGGCAAACGTGAAAGGGGGAAACTTCCGTTCCGTTCGTCACGGAGACTAGAGTTTGAGGTAGTATAATTAATTGCCTTTGTGTGCGCGGGAGGACGAGTGTGAAATAGTAGAAATTTTTCGAAAGGCCGTTCGTTGTGTGTGTGTGGGGGGGGGGAATAGTAGCAGTTGGAGTCACTGTCGCCGGCATTGCTCGCTTGTGATTGGAGTCGGCATAGTCAGGAGGGAAAGGGAGGGGAGCGCTAGATGATTTGCACTTCGAATTGTGCATGTTTTAATTTTTCATCGTTTGTAGGAGAAAAACTGCTTGGATCTGAAATGATTGATTTGGTAAGTTGCTGTTGTTGGATTGGTGAATGGAATCAACTACCAACTAGATTACTTCCGTTTCCTCAACATATTTTTAGCATAAATCATGAAAAATATTTTTCGTTTGCTTGCTTAATAGGGCAACGTAAATCATATGATCCTTTTTAAATAAATATGGTCCTTTTTGTATCCCGCTGTACCTACTTCAGAAAATGTCACAGAATCTAGTGGATCACTAAGCCAATCAACATAAAATACAGATGCAATTTTAAACTTTTCTAATGAAAGAACAAAGATAACTGACCCACTTATGATAATTCTTTCCCCATCTAAAAACAGATTTTCATCTCGCCAAAAACTAAACCCAGGTCACGTGTCTAACGCAGGATTGTCAACGCCTGCTTTATCCCCCAGGACGTGACGACCCTCCTCCGATAGGAAGAGAGGTGAACTTTGACCTGGCAGTCCGAATCTTCTTTTTTTTACTCTCTCTGGAGCTTATTTGAGGAGGGAAAAACTATCGAATGGAACCGGTCTATTAACGACTTCCGCTGTTCACTCCAGCTGCAATTTCTAAAATCAGCACTACTGTGTGAAAAGGATAAGTGCAATATCGCGTAATGATTTTATTAATCAGGCATGAAAGAGCAAAAAATGCAAAGGAAAAAAGGGAGGGACATGTTTGTTTACATAAACATGTCCGGATAATTTCCGGTGTTCCATTCGGGTCCGTGACACTTAGCCGACAACCACTTAGCCGACGGGACACTTAACCGACACCAGTTAGCCGACATGACATTTAGCCGACACGGACACTTAGCCGACACGGACACTTAGCTGACAGGACATTTAGCCGACAAGGACACTTAGCCGACAGGTCATTTAGCCGACAGGTCATTTAGCCGACACGGACACTTAGCCGACAGGACATTTAGCCGACAAGGACACTTAGCCGACAGGTCATTTAGCCGACAGGTCATTTAGCCGACACGGACACTTAGCTGACAGGACATTTAGCCGACACGGACAACTTCTATTGACACGGACATTTAGCCGACACGGACAGTTAGACTACAGGACTGATAGAAGGTAGACACACACATGTAGGTATCCAGCCATTGCCTTACCCTGTATATAGCAAGTGAAATTACTGAGCATAACCTTTTCCTGTGCTAGCACTAATTTCAGAAGATTTGAATGCGAAGCATTCAGATACCATTTTATCAAAGTAGGAGGTGATGAGCAATTATATTCGTAGGGAGCAATTATAGTGATTTGGCGGATACTGTATAGGCATAACTTGCTTGTAGGAATATCGTGCGAGAATCCGCAGTGTGGTGGGATCATTCATTTCGCGTTACGAAGCGCAGTTACTGGAGAGAGACATCGTAGGCTAGACTGAACTGGCTGCTGTCTTCAGCGTAGTAGGAGTAGACCGTTCTGAAAAATATGAATAATGCAATAAAAGTTATTGTTATGAAAAACGATATGTAGTTTAGTTAGGTATTCAGTAACTGTGCGGTAGTTGTCTGAGTCATAAACTCTTGTGATCAGTGTACTTCCACTTACATTTCCAGAATATATTTTGATATTTAATTGCTCTTCAAATTCTTCTTTCATCTTATCCCAATCCCCGTGAAGTCTGTTAACACTATAAGGGGAATGTATCCTGCTTTTTTGTTGGTTGTAATAAATTCACCTTCCTCTGCTTCCACATTGTCTTCAGGGTTTAGTTCCTTGAATTTACTTTTTTTGAGCTGGTTTTTCTATTTCGGAATTTGATAGAGTTCTCTTATGAGTTATTCTAGGGGTTATGTATCCTTCTTTATCTATTGTGTTTTTCTTTTTGATTCTAGATTTTTGACTCGCAGTAATATCAGATTGACTTGTTTCCTGTGTTGGATTATTTAGGGTTTCTTTTTGTTTCATTTCATTAATGTATAATTCTAAGATTTGTATATCCTTTTCCATAGCATTGACGTGAGCTAAGTGAAATTCAGTCGCATTATTTGGATTGAATGAATTTTGATAAGCATGAAACTCAGAAAGCATAAATTGTTTAAGTTTTTCTAAGTTATCGCTGGTAACTTCCAGATTTCTGTGATTACACACAGATTTGATACGGTTTTCGATCGCCTCCTTGTCCATGATATGCATGAATCCTAACTTTTAACCTAATGACAATAAGAATAATGAAAACATACTTATCATGAACATCAAGAAGAGACGACAGCAACTCAGGATCAGCTTCAGCAGTGAGAGCAATGTTTTTTTCCCTTTCTTCACAAAATCGTAGGAATAAAGCAACGCCGTAGACAGAAACAACAATTTCTCTAATCATCAACAGCAACAACCATTCGACGTAATATAACTCAGAATGCACAAAATTTATGAGTTTTGAGGATCGTGGCATGAGCTGCTAATTATAGAGGTCGCAAATAATTTATACCTTTGCTGGTCTTAAAAATTCACTTTTTTTAAATTGTTTTTAATAGCAAAATAAAATATATTTGCTAAACTAACCCTCACTGCCATATGTTTCCATAAAAAAGTATAATTCAAGAATGACAGTAATTTTTATTGCATAATTCAGATTTTTCATGACAGGGAAAGTAAATTTCATTAGTGGCTGCAGCCAAACGATTTTTTAAGGGAAGGAATGTAACATGATGTGATGAGCAAAACAGTAATGTAACGTAAAGATATTAGAAATTTGAAAGCATTTGGAAGAGCGAGATTGGAAAATTAATATCATTAAGTAAACAAGAAAAATTATTAATGATGTGAAAGTTGATTAAATAACAGAAGCTTTACGGATAATTTTTGAAGATCCCATATTAAAATGTAATTAAGTGACCGCTGTACTTATCTAAAAAAATTCTTTTTCCTTTCGAAATTTAATTCATATTCCCTCACGAGAAATTTCAGCGCTTTTTCAATTTGGCCAATATACTCGTACACCAAGCAGCACGATACATATCAAACAATGCTAAATTAACACAATAATTAAAAGCACGTATGAGATCTTCAAGAATCGAAAACTGAATTTTACAGATATATGAAAAAAATAACTTAGATATTGAACTTATGGAGAAGTCGAGATATTTTGTAATTGATTGTAAATTTAAATAATTATTGGGTACGCGTCAGCTAAACATCACTGTCGGCTTATTGCCTTTTGACAAAATGTCTTGACAGTTAACTGTCCGGTAGCTAAATGCCCTGACGGCGAATTCTGTGTGTCGGCTAAATGTCCTGTCGGCTAACTGTCCGTGTCGGCTAAATGACATGTCGGCTAAGTGTCCTTGTCGGCTAAATGTCCTGTCGGCTAAGTGTCCGTATCGGCTAAATGTCCTGTCGGCTAACTGGTGTCGTTTAAGTGTCCCGTCGGCTAAGTGTCACGGACCCGAATGGAACACCGGAAATTATCCGGACATGTTTATGTAAACAAACATGTCCCTCCCTTTTTTCCTTTGCATTTTTTGCTCTTTCATGCCTGATTAATAAAATCATTACGCGATATTGCACTTATCCTTTTCACACAGTAGTGCTGATTTTAGAAATTGCAGCTGGAGTGAACAGCGGAAGTCGTTAATAGAATTTTTTTTATGCTTATCTGACGATGCTGATGACCATCTCCCAACTTCGTCACTTTTCCCATAAGATTCATTCTTGTCTCGTACTGGTGAGTATCGGTACGTTATAGAATTGCTTAGTATCTATCAGTTTCTTACGCCTCAGAAAAAAAAAATCGAATTACAAAATGTCTAGTAAGAAAAAGAAATTCAGCTTGGTTTGACAGCACTTTTCCTATACTAATGAAGACGAAAAGGTTATGTGTGACATTTGTAAAGACCTTTTATCCATCAAAGGTGGTTCAACAGGAAATTTAAAAAAACATTTGCAAAGGAAGCATCCTTGTGTAAATCTAGATGTTGATGATATTGATGCCGCTCCAGCCCGTTCTGTCGTCACTAGCACTGCAGATGGTGGGCAACCATGCACATCCCAGCAGACTACACAACTTACGGTAGACAACAGTGCTTGTGATATTGTTGGTGTATTTTCACAAAAATCCCAGTCCAGCATAATGCAGTTTGTCCAGAGATATACGATGGATATATATATAAAAAAAGTAATCAATCGCGCACTGATCAAAATGGTATATAAGGATTTACAACCAATAAGTATCGTAGAAAATGAGGAATTCCGAGAATACTCAAAGGCTTTTAATGCAACCTATTCCTTACCTTCACGGAAAACGGTTTCTAAATCCTTGCTTCCTGCTGCTTATGAAGAAAAAAAAGAATAGTTTAAAAAACTTTCTTACTGCTGTACAAAATATCTGTTTGACTGTAGACTGTTGGAGCAACCAAAAGGCTGAAAGTTACATGGCCGTGACAGGCCATTTTATTGACGAACACATGCAAAGGAAAACGGTACTGATTGACTGCTCAATTTTTGATGAACGTCATTCAGCCAAAATTATTGCAGAAAATATCATACACATTTGCCAACCATATTTTCCGATGGAAAAAGTGTCTTTAATAGTGACTGACAATGCCAAAAATATGATTAACGCTGTCGACAGCGAACTAAAGTTAAAACATTTAGGATGCATTGCACACTCTCTCAATTTGGCTGTCACAAATTCTCTAAACGAGGTTAACGACCTTCTAACGAAAATTAGGGATATTGTGATAGTTTACAGGAGAAGTAATATCGCTGCAAAAAATTTGCGAAAATATCTGTGCTCTAGCGAGGAGAGAAAAGACTTAAAAGTCATCTTAGATGTGAAGACTCGTTGGAACAGCACGTTTTATATGGTAAAACGTTTCCTTGAACTGAAAGACGCTATTCGTTCTACAATGGGTTTGATGAACGAACCCCAGAGGCTCTTGATGTGCCAGAATGGGAAAGTGTCCAACATCTTTGTGACGTTTTGAAACCTTTTGAAAAGTTGACTTGCGAATTGAGTTCGGAAAAATACTTGCCAGCATCTATGGCGGTGTTAATCGGCGGACTTCAAAAAATCTGTGAAAATCTGCTTAGTAAAAGTGTTAATGAACAAGTACAAAATGTGGTACTAGTACTACAACGTGAATTGGGTAATAGATTTACAACTATCGATTCAAGAGAAGACATTGCTCAAGCCGCTTTCCTTGACCCTCGAATAAAAAAATTGGGGCTCAAATGTGATGTCACCAAAAAAATTCAAAGTAATATTATCTGTGAGTTATCGGTAGTTGCACAAACTACCCATAATCTTGTTGAGGATGTGGAAGAGGATGATGAAGAGATAGACGAATCATCGGTTTGGTTCGAGTTTGAGAGTAAAGACTCTCAAACTTCATCAGCTCCCGCAGCAGACGCGGCGATCGACAAAGCTGCGGCAGAAGTGAAAAGATACCTGCAAAAGCCCATTCTTTCCAGGAAATCTGATCCACTGGAGTGGTGGGAAAAGAATAAAAATGTATTTCCTAATTTGTAGGAATTATCACAGAAAAAATTAGGCCTTGTGGCTATTTCAGTGCCATGCGAAAGGGTGTTCTCTAAAGCTGGATTAATACTGAATGATCGGCGAAACCGTTTGAGTGGACAAAAGTTGAAACAACTAATTTTCTTACATTACAATTATAATATTTAATCATTTGTTGACCTTCTTAAAATTCCAACCTAAGTTCAGCTTAAAATGTTTATTTCTATGTTTATTTTCGCTTCATTATTTTCAAAACTGTTTCTGGGAGTCAATTTTTTTATGCTTAATTTTTCGTTACATATTTTAAGTGGTCTTTATGAAAAGAAATAGAAGGAATGAAATGCCTAAAATTTCCATAAAGTTAAAAAATTTGATACTTTTATAACGTTTTGCACAGCCTATCAAAGTTTTATTTGTTTTAATTAAATGAAGTATTACTTCATTCAAATGTGAATTTCTTAAAAAAAATATTATTTTGAAATTGTATTTAGATCATTAATATAATATAAAATTCTACAGTTCTATTATTTACTTTGCTGTACTCACATATGTTAAGTTCTCATATAGTTGAAAGCATGCTATCTTATTTTCTAGTGTTTAAATCATCTTTAATTTAAATTTTTATATCGAATGTACTTATTGAATTCATATAATGCGATTTTACAAATATTTTTGTTGCTTTTTGCTGTTACAGCATCCAGATATTACGTTCTCATAGTTTTAAAGACATGCTGCCTTATTTCCTAGTGTTTTTAATAATCTTTCACTCAAAATTCTTATGTCGAATGAGCTTTGACTGTAATTTGAGTTTTAAAAATATTTTTTACCATTCTGTTGCATATTTGTGTTTACAGCAGTTATTGCATCCAGGTATTGCGCTCTCACAGTTTTAAACCCTTTGCTATCTTATTTTCTAGTGTTTTTTGATAATCTTCAATTCAAAATTGTTATATTGAATGTGCCTTTTAAAATCATATTGTGCGTTTTTAAAAATATTTTTAACCATTTTGCTGGAATTTACTTATTACTGTAGTACATATATATAGGGGATATATAGGGGAGAGTAGAGATATATAGGGGAGAGTATATATATATATAGGGGAGAGTAGAGATATACAGGGGATATATAGGGGAGAGTAGAGATATATAGGGGATATATAGGGGAGAGTATATATATATATAGGGGAGAGTAGAGATATATAGGGGATATATAGGGGAGAGTATATATATATATAGGGGAGAGTAGAGAATAAGAGATTTATCTTTTTTAAAATTTGGTAGCTTGAATAAGTTTTATTTTGCAGTAGTACTGAAGGTCATTATCTTATCTATAAGTGGGATAAAGATTTATGATTATTTTAATGTCTAGACCCTACGCACCCTTATGCCCTTTACTACCTACCCAATTGCAGGTATTAAATGACTTCTGCGGTATGTTATTTATCCGTATAAATAAAAAAATATCATGTTAAAACAGATTGATCATTAAATTTCTGATATTTACTTAGGAAACTGCATCCTATCGGGTTGCTACACAGCTAGTTATAGTTAATTTTCTATTTTAAATTTATTGCGACATTTTTACTCATAGTATAAAGTTGCATCAAAATTTCTATTTTCCGATTTTTTTCCTTTGTTTCCCTCCAACAACACAACACAGCCGAAAAAAACATAGTGTACTCTCCCTTCCTTCAATATCATACAAAGAAAATCTTCCGACGTTTTTCAAGTACGGCAGCTATGCTCATTTGGGGCTGTCCATAAATGATGTCACAATTTTCTGCAACATTTTGGACCCCCCTCCCCCTCTTTGTCACAAAGTGTAACACTTCAACATACCCCCTCCCCCCTTTGTCACATGTCACGCAATATTACGTAAACTTATACTTGCAGTTCAAGTATAAGTTTACGTAATATTGTTACGTTATAGATCATATTTCAGACTTTATTTTAAAATTTAAACTATATGTTTTAATGACATCTGTAAATATAACAATAATAATGATTCGTGCACTTATTTTGTATGAAATAAGAGAAAAGTTTACCGCAAAAACATAATTAATACACAATAGCAATAAAATTTCAATTTCTGCCGCTACCCTATTCTCAAAACCTACTCTGAATGCCTTTTTTTTTTTTTTTTTTTTTTTTTTTTTGGAAAGAAAGGAATAAGTAAAAAAAATCACATTAAAGTTGCTTTCGCCTTATTAAGGAAATACCTTCAAATTTTGGTAATTTTAAAATAACTTCAAAATTCAATCTGCTGATTTTAAATATTTTTATTTTAATCAAAATATGATTCCCCCGTCTTGTCACAAACTGTCCCAATTTTACTAACCCCCCTCCAAGCGTGACATCATTTATGGACGACCTCTTTCACGAAATTGATAGAGCACCCATCGATTTTGCTGCACCTGCACACAAGACACAACCGAAAGCGAAAATGTTTCCATCCATCCACTTCCCGCGCCAATCCTCCCAACCCCCACTGGCCATCAAAGACAATCTACACAAACCCAACACCAGAAACAACCCGCCGCACTCTCCTGCTCCTCAGACATTTCCGTAGTTGACATGTTTTCTGGTATTCAAAATCTTACTCCGTACAGATAAAATCAAACACGTGGTGACGTGGCAGAGTTCCTTCAGTGCACAAAATCGCTAGCTGCGTATTTCGGTACTCCAAATCGTTACTAGGGCACTTCGGTACTTCAAATCGTTACTAGGGTACTTCGGTACTCCAAATCGTTACTAGGGTACTCCGGTACAGCACACCGTTACTAGAGTACTCCGGTACAGCAAACCGTTACTCCGGTATTTCGTTACTTCGGTACTCCAAATCGTTACTTGGGTACTCGGTACTTGAAATCGGTTTTCGGTACTTTTCAAAGTAACGGTTACTTGAGTAACGGGTATTTTGTACCGGGTACAAGAAAGTACCGAAGTTGCCCATCACTATACATATGAATGGACTGTACGCCTGGGTACCTCGAGTTGTGTTTCTCTATCCGTCCAATCAAGAGGGGCACGATTACAGTGGTGCCAGGAACATGTCAATTGGAATGTGTCTGACTGGGGCAATGTCATGTTTACTGATGCGTCAAGATTTGCTCTAGAGTTAGATGACAAGCGTATAAGGATATGGCGTGAACAACGAACACGCAATCAATCCCAAAACATCACCGAACAGCACGCAATCCGAGGCGGAAGCCATATGGTGTGGGCAGGGATTTCATTAGGATATCGCATCGACTTGCGCATCCTTAAACAGGGTTCTTTGACGGCTGTCCGGTATCGAGATGAAGTCCTAGAACCCATTGTGAGATTTTGCACTGCAGCAGTTGGCCCTACTTTTGTTTTAATGGACGATAACGCACATCCCCATAGAGCTGACATCGTCGATGACTACTTGGAGAGTGAAGGGATTGCGCGTATGGCGGGGCCAGCATATTCGCCCGACCTTAAGTGGTCTTTATGAAATTTTTATCATTGAAAATCTTTGGGATGCTCACGGCCGTGCTGTACCTTCCCGTTTCTCACCTCCAGCCGCTCTTATTGAGCTGGAAACTGCTCTACAAGAAGAATGGCGATTGCTTAATTCTGCGGCGGTTGACCACCTAATTGAAAGCATGGTCACAAGGTGTAAACTTTGTATACAGATGAGGGAGGGGATCACATACCCTATTAATGTTCTTTTTTTCATTTTATGCAGTTTATTTTCACTTTATACATAATTCTGTTTAAGTCTCCTGTATGTCATTATCTGATAACTTAAAAAAATTAATATTGTGTTCACTTATGTATATAATTATTGATTTTGTTTTATGCATAAATATATATGCTACTTTCCTGCCCAATTTTGTGTCAATCAAAGCAATATTTGTTGATTTTTTTGCATTTTACATCTTAGTGCTTAACGTTTGGAAGTGAGTGTATATCTGTCATTAAGAAAATGTTGATTTCAAGTGAAAATGAAGTGACGACATTTATAATGAATATAAATTCTTTTATCAAAACTGGAAACTCTAAGCAGTTTGAAATGAAGCAAATATTTATTTGATAGATATTTGGGTGTCTAAAACACTCTCAAACTCTGCAAAAAATTCTGATTTACGTTAGCAAATGATAGCTATTTTGAATGCTTACAAATCAGATGCAGCGTAAGAATATTTTAAAGGTTCTCTGACAATAAATAGAACAGAAAAAATGTATTTTGAGCTCCTAGTTTTAATAAAAGTTTTCACTTTAAGTCCGTAAATAAATGTTTAGTCTCGTTCAATATCATATTTCATAATGTTATATTATTTGCTGATATCATATTTCTCAATACCGAGAAATAATACTTAAATAAAAGTCAACTAAAACTATTTTATTTAATCGCCGGTTTTAAAAGCCAAGCTAATTAACATGTGAGGATTTATCTATTTGTTTTTAACTATTTTTTTTTGAGTTAAAGTTACTTTACTGTAGCTATCCTTTTCACAAACGCTTTCATGCCAGAATGTAAATGATATAGCGTGTGTCTAATTAGATTGAGAGAGAAAGAAGTGCTATTTAAGCAAAGGTTTTGCAAGTTAATTTTATAGTGTATTCTGCCTAGTTGAAGCCACGTTGTTACCGTGACTAAATAGCGATTGATTCTGTGGCGTTGAGTGCTTCTAGCCATAACCGTGCTTAGCCGGTTTTCTATAAACCAGAGCCTTCCTGCGCGTTACTTTATCCTGTGAGCCATTAGGCTAATCTAACTACACTTAATTTTAGTTCAACATTACTTGTTTAAGTTAAACCAGAAGTATTGGCTTGTGTAAAACCAAATTGGGTCATTGTTACTTCTTTGTGTTCAAATAAAATGGCTGTTTACACCCTTCTTCTGACTTTGCTTGTCTACAGGTTGAGACAGATTGACTTATTCTACAGTCTTTCTAGAGCTCATGAGTTCATGCTACCAAACAAAGTGAGACTCTATAAACAATTTAATTTCCATTGCAGTTCGCAGAATCCAGTTAAGTATTATGATACCATTGACATTATCGCAAAGGTATAATGCTGAATTCAAGACAAAGTAGAAAATATAACCAAATTGTATAATCAATTCCAATTCTTTTATCCAGAGATAAGGTTAATTAAACGTACTACTTACAAACGCTCATTCTGTAAGTAATTTTATAGTAATTACAGTAATGTACTCTGTATTTCATTCACCATCTAAGAAACTAGTACTTTCTTTTAACAACGCCAGAGCTAAGGTCACAAATCAATACCCACACAAAATTGCCACGGAAAAAATATTCTGCATGAAAATACTCCTAGTGCGACAACTTCTGAGTCTCCAACAATGCGCAAAGGATTTTCATCTTCTGGACATTACCCAGATGAAATCAGAAACGTAAACGAAAACTGTTTATTTGAATTAAACGTTTACAGTATTAAACTAAGTATAAATATGAGACCCAGTTCACTCCATTTGAACTCCAAGTGTCCAGACTAAACGAAACAACAGCCCATACAAATATTCCAAAAGTCTGGAGAATATTGTGTCTGTTTTCGGCAATCTGAGTATCTATTTATTAAAATGCAAATGAGGAAGTAACTTATTCGTTATTTTATATTTTTTGTGAACGAAGTTGATACATCTAAATAAAAATAAGGCGTTTTTATTTCCCTAAAATAAATTATCTCTTTTGAAAAAATTAAACAGTAGAATTACGTTTAATTTGTCTAAATTGCACAACACATTTCTGTGTTAACTGAAATAAAACTATAACTGTTTTTTATTTACGGAAATCAGATCACATAAGCCATTTACAGAAACGTTAAAAAATTATTAGTATATAAGTGAAAAGACTGAACAAATAATAGTAAACTATATTTAGTAGATAATTATTTTCTTGCTAGCGTCTACAAGCCGAGAACTATTAGCCAGTTTACATGAAATACAATCTAATTTAAATTAATTTAATAGCATTTTATGATGTGAAATCTGATAACACTAATCATATGATCAGATTTTAGAATTCCAATATGCATTTTAAAATCTTACTTTCGTTTTTGATGTCTCATATCTGCAGATCATTATTTTATGTAGTAAAAATATCGGAATGTAAGCAAAGTAGCAAAGTGAAACTGATATGCAGGTTGACCTCTCACAAAAAGATGAAGCTCTTGACAAAATATGTGAATATACTAATCGTAGATTTTAAATTAGTTTGCGGATTGATTAATTCAAGTAAGGTAAAGCCCACAAGAATTTTTCGCTTAAACCCAAATTAGTTTCAACGAAGAATAATCAGTTGAAGGGGAATCTGAGGGCTAGATACCCCTTTCGATCAATATCTTGTGAAACGTAAGATTAATTACCTAATAAGTAGACCAATCGTCTAAGATTAAATGTCTGTATTTCTCACAATTACGATAAGATACTGCAAACGAACGTGCATATCTCAGCCGGTATTCAAACACAAACTCAAGGGCTTGGTATTCAGCATCCTCTTACCATCATACTTCCCGAATCTGTGCAAATAAATGAGTCAGTAGTGGTACATTAGCAAGAATAATAATCGTTATACATTTAAATCACTCTGTAGTTTGTGTTAATCTAAATTGACGTCGATCAAAATGCAACGAGAACTACTGCTGTAGGCTATTATCTCTTATCCAATTTTAAATAAATAATAAATTAATAAAACCTTTGTTTTGCGTAGTTTAGAAAAGAGATTAAATTCAGTTAATTATGGTTCTGCATATCTGGAGCTCGACAAATTAGAGATATGATCATTACAAAACATTATTAGATTAATTTCTAAAGCATTATTAAAATATGGTTTCATTGATGATAATCTTTTTGAGAACAGCAATATTTTATATTATAATATAAATACTTGGAGATCGTAATGTTCGTTGTACTGGAAAAGAATTTTTTTCCGAGATTGCCTTCAGCAAACCAACCATCTTTCCCGATGTCGTGTTCACGCCCACATGCATTGATCGCAGGAGCTG
Organism: Stegodyphus dumicola; assembly: GCF_044657685.1. NCBI lineage: Eukaryota > Metazoa > Arthropoda > Arachnida > Araneae > Eresidae > Stegodyphus > Stegodyphus dumicola. The sequence goes on along the minus strand of NC_140768.1, from coordinate 78,197,345 downwards.
CTGTATTAAATGGTCTCATGAATTATGATTGCGCTTGAACTCAAATCATGGGAGCTGCTAGTTCGTGACACAACGAAGGTGCTATTAGCCAATAACATTTATCAAAGATTCCTTCATGGATGACTACCCCTGTTCGCGTAAGGAACGGATACTATGCACAATCATTGATTGTTGAAAAGGAGAAAGGGAAATCGAGAACCTTATTGTTTCCAAAGAAAAAGACTTCTTTGTTGTGTCGCTTCTTGCTAAATTGGTGAAAAAAATAAATTTTAACCATGTTTATGTTTCAGATTTTAAAGATCAAATTCGGGAAATTTGAATAGTAGGACATACGTACACTTTAAAGTTTTAAATTAGTGCACTTTACTTAGGCTCACATCACATGCAGCTGAAATCTTTAACATCTTTGAGTGAATAGGGATGAGGAAAAAATATACGACAAATCTGTTAGAATAACGTTAGAAATAACATTAAACATACTTAATAAATTTGTTAATTTCCTTCGTCTGAATTTAGTTTCTCACTTTATGATATTTATGTAATTTAAATGTTCTTTAACTTATTGTTATCTTTCTAAATAATCGCATTTCTTTTAATACTCGTTATTCTTAAATATAGGATATCTTTGTGAAAACACGTGACATGATTATGAGGAGAAAATGTAAATTTTTATCGTATTTATATCCTAAATAAAACTTGTCAACTTCTCTTTTGAATTCTTTATGTAGTTACACTGTCTATGCACGATTCTTTGAATGCATTTGATAAATAATACTGTGAGTTAATGTTTTTAATTATTGTTCTAAATAAATGCACAAGTATTAGATAAGGAAAAGCTAATCTTTGTTGAATCCCCAAAATTGTTACATTCAGACCAGCCGTAGAAAAAGACTAATGTATGGTACAAGTATCATTGAAGCCTCCTTAAGAAAGCCTTCGAGAAAAGAACGAATTTCGTAAATATACTTCTAAAATACGTAGTACCAAGTGCTCGAAAATTCTAGCTGATAAATATACACTGTTGAACTTCAAACGTTGCATTTCTATTTCAAGCTCGTTCAGAAGGATCAACATCAAAACTTCTTTCGTCTCCAAAAGACCATTTCACGGAATTCACCAATAACAGAGAATCTCTTATGTAGAGATTACTTGTAGACGACACAATAAGGTTGGGTATTTCCAGAAAATTTTCCTAACTTCCTTTCTATTTATCTTAAAGCACACATAATTAATTTGAACCATGTGTGGCAAAGAAGGCAAGCAAAGAAATGTTTCCGATAAAGATAACATACAAATGATATTTTTATAACGTTATAAAGTTTTAAAATTTTTAAAAATTGTTTCAAATGCAATTTTGATTTAATTGGAAGAAAACGAAAAAAAGGGAGTTCACTTGCATTCATCCAACTTTTTTCTAAATGTCTCATATTTAGAATTTTATGGAAGTTCTCTTATTCGCAAGTACAATAACATTTTTAGTATGTATAGGCAAGCAGCGGCAAAATGCTTCATACTTGTGCATTGTCCCCCAGCATTACATGTTACTGAAAGTGTCACGGAAACTTAAATTTTTGTATTAGGAATTACTATTATGACGTCACACTTTTTCTTTCAATAAACAAACATTATAACATTTTATATAGTAGTATTTATGTATTTAATGTATGTAGTGGATTTTTTTAAAGTATGAAAATGTCTAGGGCTGATATAGCGTTCCGTGAAAAAAAATCTTTAGTGAATTTAAAAAGACATTTATATACATACAAGACAGAAAGTCATTTAAATATTCGTTTTATAACTAATTAGTTGAGAATTAATTAGTTGAGAATGCTATTGAAATACCGGAGTCGTACTTTGTTTCATCATACTATAAGGTATTTCTCCCGCCTTTCTAGCGCACCTTCGTGGTGTAGTGGTTCTGCACTCTAGGCCGGTATCCAGAAGTCCGTTGTTCGATTCCCGGGGAAGGCGTTGCTAATTTTTCATCTTGCCTGCTTCCTCAGAATACCTGATGTCTCTGCAACACGTATAATGTGCACGTATAATGCGGTTTCATATTTTACGCATAAACGTATATTGCAGTTTCATACTTTCATACGTCATATAGGTATCATGCGAGTCATATACGTATAATGCTGTTTCTTATTTTATTAGGCTGCTGTGTCAATACCATCGTTTTTGAGAATCGGTAAATCGCATTCTGTTCAAACCAGGTCCATAAGAACATTTCAAAAAACTACATTTCTGTTAAATAACTTACAAGACTTTTAAAACAAAATCCAGATTTGAAATAAAAGTATCATACTTCATGCACAAATGAAAATTACTGTGTCATTTGCAATACACAAAAATGTCCTAAGTATTAATTTAGAGATAAATCTTTTAAATTTACATAAATTCGGAAAACAAGTAAAAGCAGGTAAATTTACTTTAGAGGAAATGCTTGCTATCATTTTTACAACTTCATACGAATGAGCTTCTTCAAGTAATAGCAACACCAGATGGAAAAATAATGAAAATCTTCATACAATAATCAATAAGATAAAGCATTTTTCTGGCATTAAGTACACCGTAACGGCTAATTTTCAGTTTTTCCCAAGTGAATCCCTTCATATAGATATATAAAAGCTATTCTTAATGCCGGGTTTCTTGGGGCGTTAACCGCGTCTGACGAAAGTTAGGCGTCCAAGGGCCACAAATTACATCACTAGAACCTAGAGACACATATATCGAAAAATCGGTAACTCTGGCAAAAATATAATTGATGACCATCGCTTCTGGACTGGAGGGGTTGCTGGGATTTTGTTTCTTTCGGAGAAGTCGTTGCCTTGGGCAATAGAAGAAAAGAAGGAAGGAAATAAAATATCAGTAAATAATAATTTGCTGCGTCATTTATTTTCTAGAAGAGAGAAATATGTAGCAAAGTGTCAGAGAATCCTAATCATGGGATTCGGTAACGTAGCATAAAACCTGAAATAAGTAAAAAAGGAGAACATTAACCTTGACATCTTCACTCACAACCCTCGAGTTATGGAGAATTTCTAAAGCTGTTTTCCGGTTTAAATAATTCCTATTCATTTCGAGGGAACACTTATTTTTCGACATAATGTATATTATTCAACATAAAGGACCGTTTTAATTCTTCCTTTACTTAACGTTGATGTATCAGTCACATAGCACATGTACTGCATAGTAAATGTACTGCACATGTACTGCATGCCTAATGGTTGGTTTTTATATTCATGAAAATGGAGGATTTGTTTCCATTCATTGCACGAATCAAAATGACTTTCGAAACCGGAAAACCATAAAAAGTCAGCTGTATTCGTGCCGGAAGTCGAACTGCGGATTTTCCAACTCTTAGCGGAAATATCTAATTTTCTTACTTTGAACTCTTTTCCTTTTAAAGGAGATCGTGGAAACGAACAAAATCCAGTCGACCAAATACGCTGGTGACGAATTATTGTCCATTACATTTTAGTTCGAATGCCACTGTAGAGCTTATTAAACATTTCTGACCAGGAAAGATGAATATCAGTTATGCCCTCGCAAAGATTCGAACTATTTATTTTTCCAGCTGCTAGCTGTACGTGTTAACCTCTTATACCACGAGCGCATTCTGATGAAGAAATGCGATAATTTTTAACATAAACCTAATGTAACATTATTTTATGTGCTTTCATAGTTGCGTTAGAAATAATTGATATTTTGTAAAGAAAGAATGCATTTTAAATGTATTTATATGCTGCATTAATACGTATTTTACGATTGAAATGTTCATTACATGCGTGTGTCTTATGGACCAGCAATAGTCAGCAAACATCGCTGCATTACACTGTGGTGGTAAGAGGCTTTACTTCAATGCCTGGTAATTAATTTTTTACCTTCTCCGTCCCTAATTATTCCCAAGTTATGAAAAAAGAAAACAAGGTGAAGAAAACAAGAAGACTAAAAATGCAGTTTTAAAGATATATAATTTGCTAACTTTAGAAAAACTTTCACCATCTTTTGAACGATTTTTTCATAGTTTACGGACACTGTGTTAGGTATTTTCTCTCTACGATTGCCTTCGTGGTATAATTGGAAGCACATCCGTCTAGTACTGGGAGGCTGAAACTCGAATCTAAGCGAAGGCAATGGACATTTTTCATGTTTCCTGTTTCGATAAACCTGCAGCTGATGGATATGACTAAAACTGAATTTCATTAATTATACATATTTTGGTGGAGAGATTTTACCTATCTTTCTTAAATGAAAATATTTCATTTTCTAGTTTGTAAAGAAGACTGCCATTTAATACATGTTTTCGAATTTCAGGACTTCTTCTTTTATGCTAGCATTTTTTATCAAAGGGAAGAAAGTTTTCGTTAACAAAAAGGATCTAAGTCTTGTCCCAAAGCCTCTAGGAACAGTTTCATTAATACCAGTTTTATGTTAACTAACAAATATAAAACAGAAGTAAAAATGGCTTGTTAGAGATCCATTTACCATTTGCCAAGTTCATAACAAAGTGTTTCAGAATCTATGTTGAATATCATTTTACTTCACTGTAGTTCTAGGTTTCGCTTCTAGCCTGTTTGCAGTAGAAGCATGAATAATAACTGTCCTCTTAAAAGAGAAATGAGCATAAAATCATCACGTATTACTTAACTAAATTCTCTACTTAATTTTACATCGTGTACAATAGCTGTTTTAAAATAACTTAACTCTAGTTCTTCCCTGAGCATATTAAACAGGGGTAAATTGTTTCCACGTGCAGATGTAGTGCTTCTAAACTTCCTCGAAGCATTAAAATTGTCGCCTCCACTTTGTAGAGTTCCTCACTTTGTAAATGCTAAGTTACTGTAGAAAGTGAAGATCCTTAAGAACTGATAAGCGAATAATCGCTTGAGTTCGTGTGACAAGAAGCAGCAAGACGGAAGGGTAAATAACCCTTTATTATTCAGATAAGATTTAACAGAACTCTGTCTTGGAGTGTACAATAAAAGCCGACACTTGGGCTTGAACTTAAGAGGCTAAGCAGTAACTTAAAACTAACCTAAGCGAAAGAGATATAGCCGAAGCTATCAAGATTCTAACCGAGTTGGCCCCTTAACGCTAATTGACTGCGAAGCTATCAAGGGCCTAAGTACGGCCGAGCGTAATAATAGCTTACGAGAGAGAAGCCTAAAACGCGTGCAGACAGAATACCTGATAACTCTCTCTCTCTAAGACCAAAAAACTTCGCTGTTTAAATACCGATCCTCCTCATTATGTATTCAGACGGGATTCTAAAACTACGTTGTGGCCGAAAGTAGTAAGTTGAAGTTAAGGATTTGACAGGAAAGAAGTTTAACTAAAAATTTAACTGTTAATAAAATTAACGTAATGTTTACAACTTTAGCTTGTAATATACAGTTAGAGGAAGTCAGGCTAGTAAAGTATCTTTTTTAAAGTATATCTTGCTATCCGTTTCATAAAAATGAATACTTTCTTTGTTCGGATCACGGTATATTGTAATCTGTATATTACAATACGTTGTACGGTTATATTGTAATCTGTATATCGTAATTCGTATACAGTATTACGTAACGTATGTAACACATTTCTTGCATTGCAAGCAATTCAGATTTATTTGGACATAATATCAAATCTCGAATAGGTCATTGAGTTCTGTCTGGGTAATTGTATGATGCAACGAATATTTACCCTAATTAGGAAATATAATATTTGCCCTTCTCACTTTCCTGACTCTTGATGGAATGCATTCCTTTATTCCATATTGCTGTAGTATATGACGTACATCACTGGCAGGTATTTGTTTGCACAATTAATTAAAGCTGCGACATTACACATAGTTTTATTCCTAAAACTTATACAGTTTTATTACTGAAGTCTTACAAATAATAACAACCAGTAATATGATCTCTATGTTAATTCCAGATCATTAGTATGGCAAAAGGCCATAGATGTTATCTTTGATATAATCCATTTTCGAAACCGAGTCAAAGAATGTTAGTTGCAGACATATGGCAAACTTGATTGATATTGGATGCCAGTTTGTCATACAAATAATTTTTGTAGACTTTTCATTTTAGAGGTTATAAATTATCTACATTTCATTCCCAAAATGTAACGAAAAGTATAATATATGTAGGATAAATACTAATAATACTGTTATGGGATCTAGTCTTTTTTGCTGACATACAGTGTAACTAGATCTATTTAAAAGTCTAATTTGCGATTTCTCATAAAGACTCGAAGATGAATATAACCACGGAAAGGTGTAAAAGATCCTTTTATTCAATTTATTTATTATTTATTAGTTTACAGATGGTACGGACTTACGTGCTTGCACGGTCACCAACTACTTGTGGTTAGGAGCTTAAGAATATAAAGTAGCAACTGAATGCAAAGGTAAAGAATAGTGCAAGACTACACAATTCGATTTATACTATGAAGTTGACTCAGAAATCTACATCGGCAGTATAATAATGTTACGAATTTGGTATTTAAAAAGCTAATGTTAGTTCAATTATAAATTAAATGGTTTTATTTCTTGCGCAGTGCAGCGCGTGCATTAAATAAATAAATATCTCTTTTTGATTTCGAGAAAGTACTGGAAAATTCTAGCGCGTGATTTTAAAATCTTATAAAAGGAGGAAAACATCTCAGTTTGTAGTAGCTGCTTAGTTTGTTGTTGTTTAGAAAACTGCTGTTGTTGATTATAGCGAATTCGCGGATTAGCGTTCTTTAGCTGTTTTTAATTACGTTCTATTGTACATTTGAGTAGTTAAAAGATAACTACTGTGAGATATTGTAATACTGCATGATAATTTGAAAACATTTAAGCATTTTTGTTGTAATAATAATAAATTTTTATTCATTTTTCATCGGACTTGTGCATTCATTTCATAACGAACCCGTACGCACGCAACAATTTTTGGTGTCAGGAGTGGGGTTTGAATGCCAATAACAAGAGCGATGGAAGAGCAATTAAGGCAGTTAATATCAGCCTTTGCCTCATTTAAAGAAGAAATTAAAGAGGAAATGAAATTGGGCCAGGAATCCGTTAAGGAAGAAATGAAATTGGGCCAGGAATCCGTTAAGGACGATATGAAAGCCGTTCAAGCTGGTCAAGAAGAAATGAAAAGAGAAATTACTTGCATAATAGAAAATAAATTTGAAGCTATGGAAGGCAGAATTGACGCAGTTGAAAATAAAGTTGGACATATTGAAGAAAAAGTTTCTTCCGTAAAAGATCATATTGAAGAAAGAGTTTCTTCGGTGAAAGAAGAAATAGAAGAAAGAGTTTCTTCCGTAAAAGAACATATAGAAGGGAGAGTTTCTGCTGTGGAGGAACGAATTGAAGGAAGAGTTTGTGCCGTCCAACAACAAATCGAACAACAAATTGATGAGAGAGTTTCTGCAGTTGCCAAAGAAATGGATACTTTAAAGAAATTCGTAGCGACGGCAGGGAGCAAGAGTGATGATTTTAAATTCTTACCGATGCCTGCTGGTCCATCTCTGAAGCTATCCACATATGATGGGAAGACATCCTAGGAAGTGTATAAGACCCAGTTTTCTATCGTTGCGGATGCGAATGGATGGGATTCCCAAGCTAAGGCCTGTTATCTCGTCGCTTCTCTGAGAACAGATGCAGCGGATATCCTGCAGACGCTTCCCGAAAACCAGAGACTAGACTTTGAAGCTCTATCCGGCGCATTGGAGCTGCGCTTTGGTGAAAAGTGTTTGAAAGACTACAGCAGGCTTCAACTAAAATCCCGTCAGCAGAAGCCCACCGAAACACTTCAGGAGCTCGCCACGGATGTTGAAAGGCTGTCACATCACGCCTTTTCGGAGTGCCCGACAGAAACAAGAGAAATCCTGTCGCTGCAATATTTCATCGACGGCATCCGGGATCCTGAAATACAGAAAGCTCTTCGAATGGCAGATGTAAAGGACATAAAAAGCGCTCTGTTGTACGCCATGAAGTTCGAGGCAGCCCAGCAAGCAACTAGTAGAGATCGCTACCCAGTTAGAGCTGTGCGAGTCCATGAGCCAGTGGATCAAATGATGGCTCGTTTAGATGATTTAGCCAGACAAGTCGAAGATTTGATACGGAGTAGGAGCGAGAAGAAAGTGGCTCTAAGGTGTTGGAGATGTGGTAGTGAAGGTCACCTAAGACGGAATTGCAGAACGCCCCAGGGCACGGAATATAAAGCAGATGATTTTACCAGACAAGTCAGTGGCTTGAGACGGGACAGAAGTGAAAAGAAACTAGTTCTAAAGTGCTGGAACTGCGGAGTTGAAGGCCACATACGAAGAAACTGCAAAACACCCCGAGGTACGGAAAATAAGACCATTTCCCAGCAACGAAGCTGTAAACAAATTAGTGACCATATCGAGGAACGGAGGTTGCCAGATAATGAAAAACCTTGTTTTAAAGCGCTTAAAATTTATACAGTGAGTGGCAACAGCAACGGACTGTCCATTAATGGGAATATCGATGGAGTTCCTTGCAATATGATCATTGACACAGGAGCTAATGTTACCATCATTAGGAAAGATTTAGCTGAACAGTTTAAAGATAAACTTATTTGGACGCCATCCTGTGTTACCCTTCAGACTGCGTCTGGTGATAAGATCGATATAACTGGGAAGTTAAACGTAAGCATCACGTTTGGAAGTGCCGCCTACCATCACACGGCCTATGTAGCGGATATCACAGATCCATGCATACTCGGATTGGACTTTTTAAGGAACTACAATTTTTCCTTAGACTTGAAAAACAACAAACTGCTTTCAGCATCTGATGGCATGACTATCCATCCTCAAAAAGGATCCTCGCCTGGAAATGCCGACGCCTTGTCCGAAAGATCCAGCTTGGGAAGCTGCCGAAATCATACTAGGGTCGAAAAGAAACGCAAGACTACCAGCTCTTCTCCAGCCCAGATGCTCTTTGGTCGAGACCTTCGTCTGCCTTGTGACCGCCAGTTTGATCGCCGTACGGATGCACCTTCATCGCATGAGGAACACATCTAAGATGTCCAGGCCCGTTTTGAAGTGATGCCCCGTTTCGCACGAAAGCGAGTGAACTTGGCGACGGAGAAAGTGAAGACCAGATACAACACGAGAGCTACTGGACATAGATCCAACGAAGGAGACAAGGTGAGGTTGTGGAACCGGATTGAACGAAAAGGTCTCAGTCCTAAACTACAGTCACCTTCGGATGGTCCATGTACAGTGCGGAACAGACTGAATGACGTCTCCGTAAGTCTTCGAACTCTAAACCTAAAGTCGTTCATTACGACAGGTTAGCTCATTACTATGGCCATAGTACATAATGTAAATAATTGTAAATAGTATAAGACCATGGTCCATTTTGTTTTTAAATGTGTATTTGATTTGTATTTGATAGCATTTGATTTGTTTTATGTATTGCATTTATTGTTCATGTTGTTTATTATTGTAATGTAATGCTTATTAATGCATTTATGCCAAAGTTGTAAGTTTAGCTTCCTGTCCAGGGATTGTACTGCCCGGGACGTGCAGTCCTTGGGAAGGGGGCAATGTTACGAATTTGGTATTTAAAAAGCTAATGTTAGTTCAATTATAAATTAAATGGTTTTATTTCTCGCGCAGTGCAGCGCGTGACGAATATTAAAAGAAAGCTAAGCCGGAAAATTTAAAATACAAGAGCGCGTGCATTAAATAAATAAATATCTCTTTTTGATTTCGAGGAAGTACTGGAAAATTCTAGCGCGTGATTTTAAAATCTTATAAAAGGAGGAAAACATCTCAGTTCGTAGTAGTTGCTTAGTTTGTTGTTGTTTAGAAAACTGCCGTTGTTGATTATAGCAAATTCGAGGATTTGCGTTCTTTAGCTGTTTTGAATTACGTTCTATTGTACATTTGAGTAGTTAAAAGATAACTACTGTGAGATATTGTAATACTGCATGATAATTTAAAAAAATTTAAGCATTTTTGTTGTAATAATAATAAATTTTTATTCATTTTTCATCGGACTTGTGCATTCATTTCATAACGAACCCGTACGCACGCAACAATAATTTCGGCGGCAAGAATGCGAAGCCGATATTCGAAGTTAACAGCTGGTAGAATTATTAATCTGCGCTCACAGTAGCGTAACTCCGTTCTAATTAAACATTTCGCTACTTCAGTTATATACACTCTTGCTCATCGTAACTGACTTACATACTGGCAAGGAAACGCTATCGAAATAAGATGAAAGAGAAAGGCTAACAAATTAAAATAACTATTAATTTATGAATAATAGAACCTTATACTGCAAACAATTTAACGAGTTAAGGATTTCTATATTCGTCAGTTCAAAAGATTATTACGTGTTATATTACCTGATTTTATAACTAATAAATTAATTTAGAGTATAAAAATATTTAGCACTGATCGAACCTTTCTAATATTAGACGCTTCAATGGCTTCTATAAGCAATGCATCAATTTCTCTACGTATACCATCAAATTTTTTCTGTGGCAGTGCCGAAGACATACATATACGTACATGGTTACTTACGTATTGCATCAGTTTCTCCGGTGTCATGTATTTACATTTCGAATTCATAGGTATACGTTATAGGTTATTTAAGTATTACATCAATTTATTTACTTATATCATCAAATGTCTCCTGTGTCATATGTTTACATTTCTGAAGGCATTTAAAATAGGCCATAAAATAATGTCGCACAAAAAACATGAATATATTTGAAATGATGATAAACTGAATTCGTGTGATGAATGTATGATATACGCTAATGCACGTTTACTGAAATAAATTAAAATTTCCTAGAATAGTGTATCAAATTATTGTGACTTCGATATAGCAATCGATGTATATTTAACGTGTCATTTAATTATTATGTAGATCATGTTTGATAGATGCCATTTTGGAAGAAATATTTTTTAAAAAAATTAATTGGAAAAGATCCTTTACGGATTTTTATTAAAAAACCCGTACTATTTTTTATTCTATCAAAACTTCTCAATATAAAATAACAAAATAGTAAAATACCAGTTATCCCTTACACTCGAAGTGACCTTATTTAATAGTTACCCTTCGTATTATATTTCTTGTACGAAATAAAGGAAGTATTGTAATCATGAAAAATTCCGGGTATCATATTTCAACGAAAATATCCGGTTTGACCGCTTCGAATGTAATTTAAGGATGTTTTTGCGTGACATCTGTACGTAAGGACAGAAGAAAGGATTCTTTTTTTCCAAACTAATTACAAAACTGATTTAAAATGAATTCAGAAGAGATTTTAGCGGTGTCTGTACGTACGTATGTATGTATCTCGCATAACTCAAAAATGAGTAGCCACAGAACATTTGAATTTTGTATATAGAACTGCTATAACATGTAGTTGTGCACTTCCTATTCTGGTTGCAATCGGCTGTACCAAAAATATATAAATATATATATTCCCACTCTGTTACTCGGTTCAATGAGCTTAGTTTTTTTATTCATGTATGTTGGTAAATTGTGCATTTTTTGCTCTAAAATGATTGAATTATGTTATTCTTATCTTCTAGTTAAGGTTTTTGTTAACTGCATGCAATAGTTATAGAATTATCAACAATTTAAAAGTTATTTAAGTGCCGTTAAGCCTAATTTTTTTACCACAGCTGGCATATTTTTTTACATTTGAAATACAGCAGAATAGCGAAATAAGTCTTTCTGCACCTTCAGTGACTTTTTACCGTGTACAAAAGAAAACTTTTAGTTTTGTGCACCAAAAAATCTGCCTTCTTGTCTTATGGCCGAATTGCTTGTTCTTGCGTAGAATTTTAATTGTAAAAATTGTTTTTTTAACTTGTTTTAACTTTGGTGTTTTATGGTGTTTGGTGTTTTATGGTTTTCTATATCTTTCAATTTTTAATGAAGATATTTTGAGTTTTTATGTATTTTTACCTTGCCGGGAAGTGATAATGGAGTTTGAGAAATATATCTGTAAGGAAATTCGAGGAAATAAAGTTTAAACGGAGTGCAGGGGAAAATGAGTATAATTTAATATTTCGTACATGGAAATCATGCGGTGTACACATCAGATGTTTCATACTTCATTTTCCTCAGTTTATTGAACATTTCATACTGCTCATCAATATTAAACCTTGTTATTATGATAAATTTCAGAGTAATCATCTTTATTTCAGTTTGAATTTTCAGAAGTGAAGAGGAAAAAACATTACTTAGAAAATAGAAAGTATCTTCATAACTTTTGCGAAGAGATTTGTTATGTTTTAGGATTTTTCTGAAATTTTTTTTTTCTGATGCATATGTTTTGAAAAGAGTATTTTGTCGATTAATTCCTCTCAGATATCTTTCTCAAAATATTTCCTTTCGAAGTAAAAGATGTACCCAATTTTCCCATTCTGCCATAGTTTAAACTTGTACCATGTAAAATTTTGTAGCAAGGGAATCGCATTGTGCTTTATTAAAATAAGAAATGCTTTTGATATAGAACTCCAGAAGTTCTTTCACAAACTTTTACTTATAACCTTTGTGGAAGTTCCATAAAAAATTGCCAGTACGACTTTAAATGTTTAACGAATTTCAGTTCTGCTTTCACGAAGCTAACTCCATTTTATATGGGCTCACCAGCGGCCGAGCGGTAAAGTCGCTGAACACTGGTAGTTCGGTCCGAGGTTCGAATCCCGCGAACGGGCTGGCTGCATGGGCGTTTTCGTGGTTTTCCCCATGTGTAACGTGTATACGAGCCAGTTTCCCTTAGAAAGTCCTCCACGAAGGCATCCCTCCTCTTAGGCAGATAGCCCTCGAGGCTTTGCCATAATTACACACACACACCATTTTATATGGAAAAGCAATAGGAAAATTTCCATCGTTCGTTCACAAAATCCGAAATATGTAAAGATTATAAAATTTTCATTAAAATTTTATTTGTCCTTTCATCCTAACCATGAAGGTAAAAACAGCACAAACTAGTTTTGTTTTGTTCGAATATTAGAGATTTTAAGCAACGCAGATGGTACAAAATAGTATTTATAACAGAGGTTTCTTCGATCTCATTTATAACGGAGATGCATTTTATGCTTATATCTGTGATTCCTTTTAGAACATCATTTTAAGTTCTTTTTTATTAGATTAACCATTTAAAAAAAATAACATTTACTAAAGTACGCAAAACTATGCTATGTATTATTTACACAAATGAAGTAAGTCATGCATTTATATTAATTACTGAATGAAAAGGTTCTAAACATATCAGTATGTTAAAGTATGATGATTCGTTTTTTTAAATTATGTTTTTTTTTTAAATTTTTAGTGTATTTTTAAACATTGAAAACGAAGAATTATATTAGAATATCTTTTATATAAAGTGTGTAATTTTAAATATTAAATTGATATACTAATTTGTATCTACGAACTTAAAGGTTATAGAATCAGTAAAACTATTCTGTATCCATTCCAAATATTTTCATAATGTATGTTATTAAACTGCTCTAAAAGAAAGACATTTCCCCTTTCTTTAACATTACCGTTGTAATTTTATAAGCGACACAATCTCCTATTTTTTAATGATTGCTTAGTAAAATGTATGATTTTTAAAACTATTCTTGATTATTGTAATAATATCGTTTTATGAACGATCAAACGGATTTAAAGACTGTATTATATAAACACTGCGCCCATTTTAGAAATGTTTTTCTTAAGATGATTACCAGGAACTTAAGCTGCAATCAAAATTTGAAGAGGGAAAAAAATAAAAACATTAATAATAAATATCAAAAATGAAGCTCAACAGAAAGCTAATCATAATAACAAGAACCTGATGAAAAGAAAAAAAAAATAGCTATAGCGAATTAGTTCTTAAATACTAACTTATAATCGAATTATTTGTGGCTTTACAGTTGAGCACTCTTGGGTCTAAATTGTCAGAAATCATTCACTTGCAAAATAGGTTTCCCTGCAACTGCATTATATATGCCGTGAAGCAAACTGTACAGGTTACGTACATAAAAAAATTGGTGCCAATTAGTTTCCGCTTACATCCTGAGTTAGGATAACGATAAAAGCTAAAATTTCTTTTATATAGTAATTTCATTATTTACTAATGTCGCTATCAGATTAAATGTATGTGAAATTAGTGACTTGAAAATGAATGAGTGTCTTGTAAATGTGAGTTATTTATTATTAGTTAACTTCATTGTATAGAACTCATCGTTTAATAAATAAATTAATTTTTACACAGTTTGAAAGTATTTCAGCGTTTGTTGTGTGTAATCAAGCTCTTAGCATCAAATACTGTATTTGAGGATAAAATATTTATAATATAAATTATTGGAATTATAGGAAGAATAGTCTCGTTTTTTTTTCAATTAATTAATAAAACTTTTCAATCCGTATTCGTTTTCAAATTTTGCGTCCAAAAATAAATTATTGCGATAAATGCAACTAATTATATACTAATTTGTTTTTAAAGTGCTTTAATCTGAACACAGTATTGCGTATTTGCGAATCAAAGATAATATGAGACGCAAAGTTTGTAGAGACCATTATGCGTTTTAGTTTGGAATAGGTAGCTTGAAATATGTGCATTGTCCTGGCCAGGAATCGGACTCTTGATCATTCGTTTGTTTTGATCATCATGATCATTTGGACTTTTCGATTGCCAGCCAAGACGTGCTTCTAATTAGAATACAAAGGCTCGCGGCAATAAGGTAGAAAATACCTTATAAGTTATGTATTGGATAATAATACTTTTGCAATATACTGCTTCAGTTAGATGCGTGTAAATTTGCAATAAGGCAGATAGTTGATTTTACGAAGAACCTTTAGAATTTTTTGAATCAACAGAAGTGAAAAAACAGAATGATAAAAATTTATCGAGACAAATCTTAATGTAAATGTGTCATGTATAAAAGTAAAAAAAAATCCAGAATTGGATCAATGACAAAAGAAGCAACCAAAGAAAGCTCTGTAAATTGCAACAGATGTAATAAATGGCGTTCTAAACAAAAGGATTGTAGAGACATTAGGTTAATTGGAAGTAGGAGTCATGACAAATGAGCAACGCCTTCGTCTGGAATCGAACCACGGACCTATGGAACATGAGCCCAGCGTGCAGACCACCACACCACGAAGGCATGCTAAGAAGAGCGGGAGAAATACCTTTTCAGGTATCCTAAAAGTAATATTAATAGCGCAAAAATGTAATGGTACAAAGATGCTATTTTATATTTGTAAATTGAAAAATCTTAAGCTGGCAAAAAAAAAAGTAGCTGAAGATAATTTGTATTCACTCAGCTTTGAAACAAAATTTACTACGTTTTTATCAGAATTTTAAAGAAAGAAGACTGTTAAGAACTTAACTGAAGAGACGGAATGAATGAAATTCACATTGGTATAATATTTGTTAAATATTTTCAATGAAATTTCTTTTCAAAACGTTAACAGATTTAGTAAGAAAGAAATATTTCAGTGTTTCGTTCTTGCTAAATCATCTTGCTTTGCACAAAGAAATACGACGGTTCCTTAAACATAGTGAGCCTAAAATGAGAAAAGCAAGCAGATAAGCCCTCGGTTTTAAGAAATTACACATACTATGATATCTTTTAAACTCAGTCCAGTTAAGTGTTCAAAGACCATATAAATGATTTAAATAACTGCTGCTTAAATTTGAAACCTATTAAAACAGTATAGAATATTGCTGAAATCATTGGAAAATACTTCTGCTTAAATTATCAAATAAAATTGGCTTCGAATATGTTATTGAGACTAATTGTACTGAATTTTTAACTTTTTACTACATAACAAAACTGAAATTAATGAAACGAAATGATTGTGCCCTGTTAATATTGAATCACATTTTTTCTGGTTTGCATGCAAACGTTTTGAAGCATATAATGAAAACGTACATACAACCAAGATATTAGTCATTTAATGGCATGAACAAGAACTGTTTTCTTCCGTTCATATCATGACTTTTTATAATTTCACAGAAGGTGTTTATGCATTAAAGTAAAGTCGCTGAATACTGCTAGTTCGATCCAGAGTTCGAATCCCACTAACCGGCTGACTGCTTGAGCATTTTCATGGTTTTCCCCATGTGTAATATATACATAAGCCAGTTCTCTTCGAACATCCTCCACAAAGGCATCCCTCCCCTTAAGCAGCTAGCCCTCGAGTGCTTTGCCATAATAAAATAAATCAAACCATACCGTTACAACCGATAAAATACAAGTAAATATTCTTATTACAGATTACAGCACAAGTTTAACTTATGTTATAAATTATAACATTCGCTTTACTTGCATATTTTTGATAAATTTGATACCGGGCAGAAGCTTCCTTCTTTTTCTATTTTTATTAGATATGAGGCTATCATCTGAATTTGAAATTTGAGTAATTATGCAATGAATTATTAAAGTCTGATGACTTCTAACTTATTTTAAAATATTCTAAAATAATTAATATTAATGTAATTAATGCTGATTTTCAGTTCAGCAAGCTATATCTTTATGAAAGAAATTATACCGCGAGAAATGATTGAATAGCCGAGTTAATTCATATGTAAATTGGCAAACCTTCGTGGGAGGTTAATATAAGGAAACATTTCCTTGAACGGTAAAATGATTTTATTACTTTCACCAAAGCGAAGAAAAAACATAAAAGCAATCCAATATCCTTTCCAATAAAAGTGATTTAAAAAGAAAACATCGGTTGCATGAAACTAGTAATTATTCGAATGCATATAAATCTACTGTTTCCATTTCTCGATTTAATTTAAAAGCAATTTAAAAACTCATCGATGTTTTAACTGCTCCCCTTTTCATGTCTTTGCTGCCGAACGTCGAAAAACTGCTGAAATACTGCATTTCGTTTTACCCCCTTTTTTTTCTCTTTTCCCCCCACAAAGAATGCATTCCATTTGTTTATTAAATTGGCTATTATTATTGAAGCCAAGTTTATTAAATAATTATACTTGGCTTCTCTCTAACTGCCCGAGGCAGGTTATCATTTTAACCGTGATTTGGTTTCTTTTCTTACATTTAAAGGAACTTTCATATTGAAAAATTACAAACAGTTAGAGTACCAATGTGTTCGGTACTTTTAAAATGCAAAATGATCATTAACAAATTGATTACCATTCTAAACACAGAAACGTCTATTAATATATATGTATAAATGATATATATAATATCCGATATATTTTCATATTTAAGCGAAAGCACAATTTTCACAAGAAATTTGCGTGTTATTTACATGGTACCTTTTAATACTTTTTGCAGTAATTATTCTCATGTCCTGAACCTAATTTTTAATCTGGATTTTTAAACAACTTCTAATATTTTTGTTATTTCCTTATT
This sequence comes from Stegodyphus dumicola, assembly GCF_044657685.1. Taxonomy (NCBI): domain Eukaryota; kingdom Metazoa; phylum Arthropoda; class Arachnida; order Araneae; family Eresidae; genus Stegodyphus; species Stegodyphus dumicola. The sequence goes on along the minus strand of NC_140768.1, from coordinate 78,179,993 downwards.
TTAATATGCATGACATAATTAAGCATAATGAATTTTAATTTATTTCGAATTTAAATCTTCGAATCGTTTAACTTGTTTTATTATTTTTCATGGCTTCATTCGAATTTCATAAATTTCCTCGTATTTTAGCATTTTGCTTTCTTTTTGCTACATATCGTTTGCTTTGGGAATATTGTGCGCACATTAAAGCTTGATTTAATCAGACAAAGCGTTCGCAGCCCGTCTTGCATTTTGTGTTATTAGCTTCGTTCTTCTTTCTTCTTTTTCATTTTTTTATTCTTATTACTTATACATATTTTTATTTTTACTATCTTACTTGCTGTCTTAGAAATAATCCTTTTAAATCAAATTAAAATTCTAATTAACTAATAATATTTTCTTCTGTATGTATCATACGTACAATCATACACACAAAAAAAAATTATGCATTTTAAATTTTCGGTTATATTTTATAATTTTATGTATAATAAAATGAAAAAATATATACATATATATAATACAAAAATATAATGAAATGTGTTTTATATATATACAAATGTAGAGAAGGAGAGAAATAAGGGATCACAAATGCAAGTCACTAGTTAATGAAGTCATGAAATGAAAAAAAGGTCACTAGTTAATCAGAATTTTATTTTGATTTAAGAGGATTATTTCTAAGACAGCAAGCAAAATTGCTGTTTCTTCAAATGTTGCGATTACTCTAAAGTCTGTAATGGAAGTGATTAAGATGCATTGCACTGTAATCCCTTTAAACGAACCATAACACTTTAGAAAAATCCTTTTTAGCTGAACTCTTAGTTTTTCGACTTAAAATAAGCGGTGATCTAGAAAAGAATTTATTGGAGAAACTTATTTCTTAAGACGTAAATCCGGAACTTCCGTTTCAGAATCATTTGTGACTTTTACAGATAGAAAACTGTATGGCTAAAAGTTTTATCTTTCGTAAAATGGTGTTTGACCATTTCACTGATGATAAATGTATGTTTAAACCCACGCAATGTGATTTTTTACTAACTCAGAATTAGATGAATGAAATAATTGATAATTTCGGTTATTTCTTGTAGTAAATTGAATCAATTAAATCACTTTTTTATGGTATTAGTTTCAAAACTAAGAATTTAAATACAATGCTTAGTAAATTATTTATTTAAATCAAATAAACTATCAATACAAAAAATTGTTTGTTTTAACTTTCTCTTTTCATTTTGGAAATTATTAGATAGTATAATAAATCAGATATTGAGAAAAATGAAATTATGATAGCAAAAGGGATCATATAAAGCATTTTTCTGATACCTTAAATTCAAAACTTTGAAATCAATACTATAATTTGTGGGCTTACTCATTTGTATTACGCGACCATATTCCTATATATATGACCTTCAAAATTCGGCCATTATTTTGATGACTTTTGCCATTTCATTTCCGTTTACTTAGCTTACACGTTAAATCGTTTACTTAGCTCTTGTGTTAAACGTAATTTAAAGGAGTATTTCTGTATCTTAATGAAACTTTTAATCTACCGACAAAGAGAAAAAAAAAGGAAATTCCACATTTGGCAGACAATATTTAAGCAATTTAGTAATATTTAATATGTATATGTGTATTCAGCAAAATGGCAATTCAGTAGACGATTTGTTATTGGAAATGAATATTTGCTTTCAACCTTAATCATTTATCGTTGCTTAGATAATGTATTAAGCAGCTGTTAAACATATTCTTAAGATTACGAACACAAATAATTATAAAACTGAAAATATTATAAAATTATATTCTTAAAATCCATGCCATTAAATTTCTCTTGATAAGCGAGTCTTAAATAGGAGAGGGTTTTAAAAAAGTCCACTGAATTTCACAGGACAGCTTGCGGCCCAGAGTTGTCATTAATTTCACATTTTACCATCTAATAAGTGTAACTTTCCAACCAAAGATTTTAAGGAATTTTTATAAGTATTATATCAGGAATTTTGGATAAAAAATAGTTTTAGCAAACAATGCGCAAAAATTGCACATTTAAATGACATGCAAGTTTTATGTATTTTGATTAAAAGTTCTTTCAAATAATGTTCAAATTTTAGTTTTGTGTAAATAAAAAATTTTGAGAATAAATTTATCTTAAACCAAGCTTAAATCGTAACTTAAAGTAGGAAAGAAAAATGAAGAAAATTAATTAATATATAGCTATAATTTAATGAGTACTAAAGACTGTACCAAATACCCAAATACTGTTAAACTTCTAAAAATAAATGAAGGAACCGAGAAGCTTTTGTATTGGTTTTAATATGGTAACTGTTGTGACGACATCTGTCGATGCATTTTTGAAATACAAAGATTTCATTACCTAGCAAAGAACCATGAAGCCTTTGGTCAAAGGTCGAAGATGTATAGCGACTGGAGCAAAATCATGGTCTTGTTATAGGTTCAATGTTTCTTGAAAATGAACAAAACCGCTACATTCTCCTCCCCTAGTATGCAACATGACATTTCTTATAGATAATGACATTGGAATAATCAAGTTCATTATAGTTGACTAGGCACTTAAATGGAATTCCATTGGGATGAGAAAAGTTTTATCGGGTCAAAGAGGACTTAACAGTTAACTCATTAACCGATGTGTTAAAAGCATGTTTCTGAATTTCTTTGTTTCATAAGACATTGTTTGATAATTCCGTGACGTTTTGCATAATTGCCATTTGAAGACGACTATGAATGCAACGGAATGTTGCAGCTAGTGAATCACGTACAGTAACCACTGCATGGACTACATGAATGCTGGTTTTAATTTCGGCTACTTTGGTATCACCATATATCTGTGTTGATCTGAAAGAATGAGGTTTCATTGTCTAATATCGAAGTGCGGATCTTTCTACTGTAAACGTGTATCAGGTAATTAAATCAAATGTTTCCTTAATCCACTACCAAGTATAAAACGTATTTTATAATATTTTATTTATTTTTAGCGTTTTGGTAATCAAGATTAACTTGACAAAACCATTAATATATTTATTTTGATTTAGGGTTTGATAAATACTAGTATTTAGTTGTAATTTTAAACGTAAAACGGCTTGTGAAAAACAGCGGTAAACAAATCATAAAATTGACTTTTTTCTCGGAAGCCGTATATTGCCATATTGAAACAGAAGTCGTACATATTCTAAATATTCGTGTGAGTCACGAAAATGAACGTTAACGAAGACAAATGAACGACACACAAATGCGAACACACAGGAATGATACACAAATGACATTTTTGTTATCCGTGTATCTGCGATGGAATAAGTCGCATTTGTTTAGTTTTATACTTCATGTTAGAAACGTCTACTGTGGATTCACCTCGGCGTTAGAATATTTTATTACAGGTTATCTCATATCTCAGAATGTGATTCACAGACATTTAGAAAGTGTTGAAGCTAGTAAATATCTTTATAATTAAATGTAATATGACTAATTAAACAAGACGTCACTAGCTATCTCATTACCAAAAAAGAAGACAGCAACGTGAAATAAAAATGGAACTGGAGGAAAGATATATGTTACGCTAATCCAAATTATCTCATAAAGACGTCTATGCAATTTCTTGATTTTTTATATGTAAATTGTGAACAAATTTGTTCTTTAAATGCTATCGGTAAAGATTTCTTTTTCTGTGATGGAATATTACAGACTTAGAGCACATTTTTCTCACTGTACCCATTTCTATTGAATGAATGTGTTTTTGTAATTGCAGGAAGAGATTGCCCACCTTTTGAGCGAGCTAGAAGAATTTCAAGGGAAACCAGCAAATGTCAGGCGATTTTTAGCACCTAGCACCTCAAATAATATATCCGCTCTGATTTTCGGTCGACGGATTGATTATCATGATCCTATGAGAATTCTTCTGGATCAGGTTATTACAGAACTGATTCGCTTCTTCAGGCCCACCAGCATTCATGCTTGGTTTCCATGGGTGAAATCTTTGCTGTTCTATTTCAAGCTTTGGGACTACGACAAGTTGGAATTTGCAATTGAAAAACTGATGGCTTTTGTAGAGTAAGTTCTACTGCTTTAATTTCAATAAAATATTTTTAACATAAATATTTCATATTTAGACTTTATTTATACTGATTTGAATTCAGCCTTAAGGCTTGATATAAGTAGAAGGAATTAAAATGGAATTAGAAACTAGAATAAGAGCAATCTAGGTTAAATGTAATGTGAAACATGCTTTCTTAAATTTCTTATTAGAACTGAAATTGCATTTAAAACTCTAATATACATTATTTTCTTGAAAATAATGTAAGCAATATTTCTTGTTTTGAAGCATATAAGATGTTATAATTCACTCGTTTAGACAGATTAAGGTACTACGTACCTTAATATCTACATGGTATGAAATATGAAATTAAAATAAATTTTAAGGTTTACGCTTTGTTTCCAAATAACTAAAAACTAAACGGATTATACGGTAAAGAGCAAACGCATAAGTCACTGTTCATTGTTGATGTCCATTCCAAAAAAGAATGATTTTACACCGAATGAAAAAAACCAGGTGTAAATATTTTCTCTAGGTAAAGTTTTCTAAATCTGTTAGGCACTGGAATTCGGAAGACACTTCGATTAGTAAAAAGGATATTTGACCTTGTCAGACGAGAATTATACAGGAAAATGTCTGAATGGGACTAAATGTCGCGTGATATGAACTCCGAATGGGATAAAGTTACTTGAAATGATGAGAAGAACTGAAATTAAATGGCGTTTAGGGTAAGAATTATTTTCGTAACTTCACAAAAGCAAACTTTGTTTCGATGTTTCGACAGACAACAGCGAGACGTTTTGTCCGATGAAGAATAATTTTGTGTTTTTCAAAATTTAGTAGGTTGTAATTTTAGCTTCCTTTATTCCTGAAGGAGAGGAAATTTAGCTGGTACTTGAAACTGAGATACTCATTCGGTAAAATTCTCAAATCGTGGTACTTTGTTGTTTCCTGTATAATCTACCCAATTTTAAATCATCAGAAACAGCATAGTGATCATATGATAGTTTGGCAGTTTATTTAGACCCTAGACAATTTATTCCTATGTAATTTCTCAAAATTTCTTTGTTTCTGCATCTCTAATATTTTGTGCGTCCTATATTGACTAATATTTCGATTTAAGTTTAGAAAAAGAAACTTAAGTTTTTGTCTCCCAGTCAAATGAATGGAAATGAATGTACCTGATGAATATCATTGAAATTACAAATTACCAATATTTTATTAAACTGTTCTATTATTCTTCGAAAATTGTCTGAAACAATTGAAGAAGAATTAATAACTTGTTTAATATAAAATTCTATAGGGATCATTGTGGATCCTTTGCTGACTTAATTTTAATTTCACACATAATTCATTAGAACTTTCGATCCTTGTAAAACGAAATTTTAAACTTGCTCTATCAATTTAGAACTTATTGAATACTCATAAGTGAAACAAAAAATATTGCAATTCGCAATGTACATTTATTTAAAACCATTCCCATTATATATATATATGTGTGTGTGTGTGTGAGAAATAACAAAATATGATAGCTGCTTTAAAAATAATTGGCGACCTAGATTTGGTGCTCTCCCCCTATATTCATCTGTTCTCTCAAATTCGAGATTTTTCTACGTTATGTAACGCTAGTGGAAAAGGGGAACTAAAACTAATATTAACCAATCACAGATTAGCTCTACTTATATCTCAGTGGCATAAATACTCTTGGCACAATTATTACGTCATTTCTCTGCCTAGCTCTACATTGCTATTATCTCCTTGCTTCGCATCTGTAAAATGCCTGCGTCATTCTTTTTAAAAAACCAATGTGTTTAAGAAATTATCGTAATTGTATGATTAAAGAGTATGTTGTCTACGAGGAATTATTCTAACATTCTTGGAAATAAAGATGAAAATTCTCTGAGCTTAGTTTAGTATCAACTCCTTCCTCTCGCTGTACCATTCAGAAGTCGTGACTATGCTTCGAAATTATGACATATATATATATATAGTAAGTCTTATAGCAGTAATATCACTTATGTCATTTTTTAATCTATTATCATTATACTTGGAAAATAACTCGTCATTTCCGCCATTTAAACCAGATCTATTAATTTAAACATTTAATCCTTAGCCTTAGCCATGATATATAATACATTTTCTTAAGCAGAAGTTGCAGTATATCCCATTTCTATCCTCAATTCCATATGTCTGATACGCATAGGGTTCAGTTTCAAAAATTAAACGTACAGGAGCCTCATGAAGGACCGGTGAAAATGGCAAAGAGAAATAAATTTACTAGCGATAGATAAGTCCATAATTCCTAAATACTTCAAAATTGGATATCAAGTAAAATGTAAAAAAAAACAAATAAAAATATTCATAAATTGATATAAGTAAATGGGATTAGAGAGCTAAAACTTAAATTACACTAATGTGTCCTATAAGAGAAGTGGGATAAAAATGAAAGCAAGGGTGACTGTATTAATGATAACATGGTTCATTAAAAACAAAAGAAAGATTTTGATCAGTATGCTTCATCTTCAGGTGAAATTGCATTCTCATTCTGGTTTCCATTTCGTTTAAAGCTTTCTTGATCGGATAAATGAAGTATATAAATATTCTTATTCATTTTTAAATGCATGTTAACTTTCCAGAGAGTCTCCTGCACGTGGGAGAGGGAGGTTCAATGATTATCTAGAATCAGTGCCAGTTTTACTGATTGCTAAACAAAAAGAACTTTTGCATTAGTAACAGAATTTTCTGTTTATATTGCGACTTTAATTCAAAGAATACCTAATCTAATTTCTTATGGGTTTCTAGTATGCTCCTGTTGGAAGTATGATTTCTCCCAAAAATAGTGAAGTATCGTAAACAGGCTATAGCAGGGTCAGAAAAATTTAATTTCTGGACATGTATGATATTTTAAGTAATGAAATGTTAAAAGAAATTCTGAGTTTGAAAATGTATTTCTCTTATCAGTTTTTAATGCGGAATAAGTTTTTTAATTTTGATCTTGTGCAATTCTTAAAAAATAAGTAAAAGGTGTATCAATATCCATTCCACTATTCCTTCATAAACTTTATTTTCTTTTAACGTTATTTATGCACATATTTTCAAAATGTATCTGAATGTTTTTTATAAGCTACTAGGCCTCATAAAAGAATTCTCAAACTTTATTTACCCTTTAATACATATATGTTCTGCTTCCTGTCTTCCTGCTTCCTAGCAATTGATTTGCTTCGTAATCGATCAAAATGCATGTAGAAAAGCAGAAATCGGACAAATAACAAGCATGCAATATTCAGAAAGTCGACCTCAAAAAAATATCCATCAGCTCTCTGTTTCATACCACTACCATACATAAATATATCCTCTTCACCATCCGTTTGGTACTTATTTGTAGTCCCATTTTTCATACATTATCCAAGATTGATATTTTACCCAAGATATACGTTATTTTTAATCTATGTTCTGTGCAATTCATCTATTTTCCTTTATTGAGAAATGGATCACTTACCTAGGGCAAAGCGTATGAGGTCTATCTAGCTAATATTATCCCAATTTTGAAACTTTGCAAAAGAGTTGCTTCTTATAAGACACATTTGTCTGTTTCTTGAAATTGACAGGCTTTGAAATTAAAATGCTTTTGGGTGGAAATGAAGAGTGTTAAATTTTAGCTGTAATTCAAACCATTTTACTACTCACAATTGAATTATCAGGTCATAATTTCTTATGTTTTATTGTTCTTGATGCTTCATCAGCCGTACACAGCACATCTTTGCTGTTATTGATATAGACACATGGAAATTATCTAAATACAATCAACGAAAAATTACATACAGAAACATTAATTTCTAATCCTTCCCCTATTACAATAGTAAGGTTGTAAACAATAAATTATGTTCAACATTAATGATTTGAACGTTAGATGCTATCATACATAATGAATGCTACCCAATAAATTCATTTAATGGCCATCGTGCCATCGGTGCCATCTAGAATACTTCTTACTTTACTTCTTAGATCACTTTGTACCTCTTAAGTATAGATTTACCTCTTTTGTATTTGCTTCATGAAATTCAACGGTTTTTGATATGTGACTGGTACATCACAATGGAGTTGTACTCTTTAAAGAACTATGTGGATAAAGAAAAGGATTTATTCTTAAAACTTAGGAATCTAAACATTATTTTGATTTCATATAGGCTTTATTTACAAGTTCTGCATATTTTCTTAACTTTGAGTTTTTGGTTTTGGTTTTTGAAGAAGAAATAGCAAAAATATGAAACGTTTTACTGAAACGTTCTATGGACTTTGAAAATAAGCTTATGGAATTATTTTTTCAGTTTTACAGTAAAGAGTTGAGCTTTAATTATTTTTATTATTACCTTTTATTACAGCAATTTAGATAAATTAATATTTCCTGATTTTTTTTTTTTTTTTTTTTTTTTTTTTTTTTTTTTTTTGTCCTTGGCTAAGTAGTTTAGATAAAATATTCTATATTCGGCCACATGACTGAATGTAAGGTCATCAATATTCTAATTTTTATCATTAAAGATTTGTTTCTGTTTCATTTCTTACTGACGCAAATATGTTAAAAACACTCCGGTTATTTGTAAATCAGAGAATTTTCTTTTGGGTCTAGTGATATTACGTTTGAAATAGATGCAAAGTGGCATAGAGGTTTTCGATATTCTTTTGTTAAATTTCCGCCTGTAATATAACAACTTTTGAATTTTCTCCGGAAACGAAAATATAACCTTTGATTACCTACTCCTTAAGGAAAGGGGAACAGAACCCCTCAGCCTGAGAACATTTGCTATTGATAAAGGAATTTTATTGTAATTAACCCTAAACCTTCACCTGACTTCAGGATCTTCTTTAATTTCAATAAGCCTCTCAGCAGACTGCGTCTTTATTTTGATTGGAGACACATAAAACACACACACACACAAAAAAAAAAAAAAAAAAAAAAAAAAAAACTTGCTAGCTTGTCTAAGACTAATGTAAAATTATTTGATAAGTTCTTTTTTAATATGGAATAATGTAACTATTTCTATACTTCACTGCTGTTTTTTAATAAAGTATTTTTTTATCGAATGGTGGGCACTTGCCTTATTTCAGAATTGGCTAGCCATTTCATTGTGAAAGCACCTGATAGGCGGGCAGCGTTGCCTCCTATAAGGGGACAGACAATTTACAGCCATGCCTTTTTCTGGATTCGAACCCGGGACCTTTGGTATCGCAATCAACTCCCCTAAACACTATGCCGTCTGGGCGGCTATTAATAAAATGTAGGAAATGTAAAAATTTCGGGCACCCTATAAAGAGACATGAGCGTTGCATTTATAAAGCAAAAAATATCTCTTTGCTAATGGATTACTATAAAAATCTCGAAGTACAAAGAATTAATTATGCATTACATTACACATATTAGGTAATAAGCGTAACATTTTACATTTAATAGATGAACATTATTGAATAAAATTCAAATGATATTTGAAATTAAAAGAAAAAAATCTGAAAGGTTTAATCTTTGCTAATGGATTCTCTTTAAACTATTGCTATTTATTAGTGTCCTAACCTAATGGAATATTAAAAAAATGTCTTAAATTACGTTCAAAGGGGCGTTTTTTTAACGTTTTGTGTGTTACCTTTACTTATTATATATTATGTTTTTCGCACTTAAACCATGAAATTCCGTAATCAATTTTTTATTTCGTTGGAATTTTCATCTTACGAATAATAAATTACTTAAAAGATATATTTAACAACAAAATTATCTCTTAATCAAAATATTGAAGGCAATAATATAATAGCCCAAATACAACAATTAGGTACGTATTTGGTAAATGTTCGAAATACATAAGATGTAAGAATAACAGTAAAACATAGACTTCTGTGCTTGAACATCATGCCAAATGCAATTAATCAATAAAAATTTCCGTTGTTTGTTTATCATTCAACGAAATGATCTTTTCGAACTAAGTATACCCGTTGGGCAATACAACATACTTAAACAAAGGGCAAGAGAAAACATTTCAGTTGAGCATTCCACAACTTTCATTACTGTTGCCTAGCATTCTGCCTTATAATTCCGCCTTTTTAATCGATTTCCTACATCCAATAATCAATGCAACTACGCATTAATGCTAAGCTACAACGGATGTTGTTAGAACATTTAACTTCTACGTGTTAATGCGCCGCGGGATATGATACTAACCCCACAGAATTCAGTTAATGAGTCATTTAGGACTGAATGCGATACGGTAATGAGTGTAAAGATTCTGAAAACAATTACAATTCCCGATGCTCATTACTAGAGTGTAAAGCCTTAAAGTTCGATGCAAAGCGGAATATTCAGCTTCGAGGAAGTCATATGTTCTTGTTCCCATAGTTTAGAGAGCATTAGCATTGCACAATATCTTTCATGTTTTATAATAAATGGAAAAAAAGAAAAAGGTACATAATCATCATATACTATTACTTAGATATATCTGCACATTAAATATGAGAATCATCAAATTTCATGTATTAAATATATGTAATCACTACTGTTACTTTTGCCATCGATAATGACACTATGAGACGAAAATGGAGGCCACAGACTTTGTTTCTTTAAATATTATTCCTCGATATATATTTTAAATTACAAGTTTCTGGAAAGTAAGATGCTTTAAATACTTGGAATAGCTAAATTCTTTAAAATTGAAGTGAAATGTTTTGCGTTGTCAATGTACAACTATCAGCCAATTAGGAAATATTCATTATGCTTTAATTGCTTAAAGCATTAATGTCCATATTTTTAGAAGGACGTGGAAAATTCATTGAGACATGCTTTATAGTTATATGAGATATTAGAGCTTTAATACTTAATGCTGTTTTACCTGAAATTCAAAGTAAAAAGTTAAACGAAAAACGTTTATCCTGCAAATATTCCCTAAATTTATCCTCAGTAATTCTGAATTATGGCAGTACTGGTCACGGGAAAATGATGAATGACTGTATGTTTAGTCTTGAATATCTCAGAATATTGATCAAGCAAATATATGAAGTTTTCTTTATTTAAGTAAAACCTAATAAATATTTTTATTCCTGAAAAATGTTTCCTGCCGAGAAAAGAGACGATTTGTTTAATAAAACTCTTCCATCCCACACAGTTGAGATATGTCTAAAAAATTGTTCATCTTATGTTGAAAAATGCGGCAGTAGGAAACATATATAGCTAGAACACAGTAACGTATACCAATGATTATTTTGCTTGAGATACAGAATACATGAAATTAGAAATTTCTTTTATTAAACATAATATTGACTTAAATGTTCATAAAATCACCTATTGAATTTATTTAAAATTATATCAATAACTTAAATTTGAAATGAAAAGTTAAATAAATATCTAAATCATTAGTAACTGCATACATTACTTTTAAATACTTTTTAAAAAGTACACTTTTTTCGTTCTAAAAGAAGATCTTAACAATCGTCGAATGTCAACGCCTCTGAGATCTGCAAATTTGCCAGGACACATAGACGATGAATACCTTTGTCGCGTATTGAGATATTAATGGTGACAAAAAATGAAAATATTTATTGCAGACTTTTCAGATATCAGAATTATGTATTTATAAATATTTTAACACACTGCCAAAAAATGAAACGACGGTAATCACAATCTTTTGCTTCCTTGATTCTGGGTTACAAATAAATATGCTTATATTTAATTACGCACCACGTATGGGTGCAGAATAATATCCGAACATTATATATAAGACACGGTTTTAATATTCACGTATTACAATTTTCATCATTTTCGTTCTTTATAAATTTCTTTAAGAAGCAGATTAATTCTCTTAAAGTATCCTATAAGTAGAAAGCATTTGTTTAGGAAAATAAATTTCATGAAAGTTTCGCTTCAACTATCATGACTAATTCAAACATCATTATTTGGAGAATCTTAATCTGGTTTTAGTAGTTATCTGTTTTTGATTATTTTATCTGTTTTTAATATTTACATTACGAATACCAGTGTAAATCTATACTGATTTTACTTAAATATCCTTAGGTTTTTACTGGTTTTGTACTATTGTGAAATTAAAATAATAGAATATAATGTAGTTATTTTATTAAGAAAAACGAAACAAATATTTTTGCTTAGGAATTTTAAACTGTTTATAAACGCAGATAGAAAACACTAAGATATTCTAACAGAACCTCGTGTTTAAAGTTTATTTTTACAGACTTGGGCAGCATACATGAGCAGTTAGGTACACTATTAAATTACTATTTCTAAGCAATAGTTTTGTAACATAGATGAATAACCATGTACACTATGTAATTACTATTTACACACAACAAACTTTGAACAAGAAGAATTTTTGTAAGTTAATTTCACATAGTTCGCAAAATAAATAGCTGTTTAGAGTGATCGAATATGGTTATATTCAGATCAGACAAGAATAGAAATTATAAAACTTTAATGTACCATTCTCTTAATAAACAATATTTATCAGTTCCGCTGAAATTCAAATTGAAACACAAATGTCACAAAAAATTTCCTTTTCGCAAAGTTGTGAGTTCTGTTTCCTTGGAAAAAATCAGTAACTATCTTTTCTTTTAACACCAAGTCAATAGCAAACTAGTAAGTCTCGAATTTGATGAAATAAATGTTAATTCTAATTATTAGAATAACGTATTCTTGAAAGTAAATATTCTCTAGAAATAAGTCAGTGACATATTAAAAATAACTAACTTCTTATAACCGTAAATCAGTAGTCTTTTCTAAGAATAAAATAACAACTACTGATTAAAAAAGTTAAAATGCTTGCTATAAAAAAATCTATTTTACTCAAAATTAAAAGCGTTTACTTTAGAAACAAGTCAGTAATTATTAAGTATCTAATTACTTACAAATGGTAATCAATAGTTTTTTACAACGGAAAAACAATAACTATTGTTTCTGTCACACTCTATTGAAAGAAATGTATCTTGAAAACAAATGCTATTCATTACTTTGGAAAACAGAAATTTTCATATTCATAAAATCGAAAGTAACTCAGCAACGAAAAGCAACCCAAGCTTCTACTTCGTTAGGAACAAATCAATAAATTAATAGAGAAGGCTAGATTCCAGCGAATCTTGCAATTTAAGAAAACTTCTCTCTGTCGCCTTCCTTCTCCCCTTGTGATTCAAGAGTTCATTTGATCCGTGTTTGGTGAGTTTCTACTCAGAGCCTAAATCATCCATGTCAACAATGTTCCCGCTCTCGTCTTAATCAAGGCACTCACAGCTAATGCTGTGCCAATAGCACTCGCTATCTAGAGGGTTAGGAGCAGAAGAGAGTTTTCGCCTTCAATGCTGTGGCTCTCTGGATTGATCCTTCTCAAACTACTCCGGGAACGCAATGCACTGTTATTTGCTTGTAACTTGGAGGGTGATAAGTTTTATGTTGAACAAATTAATCGATGTTTTAATGCATGGAACAAATAAGCAGCTTTGAAATTTTTTCATGCAGTGTGTAGTGCAGTGTTATTTAAAATTTCCTATTTAAAAAAATACATTAAGAAACGGAATTATTAAATGAAACCTAGCCAGTTCTTCAAAATTGTTTAAATAACACTTTTTGGGTAGTTTTGCAATGCGTTACCTTTTACGTATACAGATATTGTCTTAAATCATTTATCAAAAAAAAAAAAAAAAAGTTAACCAAAAGAATAGCTCAGAAAAATAAAAAATAAAAGAAAAAAAATTCAAAGCGACTCAGATGTTTAACGCCACACCAGATGATATGCTAAGGGTTTTATGCTTCCTCTGAGCATCGCAGGTTATTGGACTTACTCCTTCTAACACAATGGTTTTGTTTTTTTAGCTTTATTACTAACCATCGTCTTCTCCGCACTTACATAAAATTCGTGACTAAAAATATTTTAAAACAGCATATCCTGAAACTCCTGATAGAGTGCTAGGGATTACCAAATATATTTTTACGTTGCTATAATATATCTTCGCGTAGGAGGAGAGGAAATTATATTCATTCAAGATGTTAAGTATTAGAAAATTTTGTAGAATAATCCAGGAAAATATTTTATTTCTGAGAAAAGAATAGAATATTCGAATGAAATCCTTTTAGCTTGCTGCGTTTAAAATTAAGGTTTCATAAAGTATAAAACAATTTTTGTAATCACAATATTCTTCGGACATACATGATTTAAAATAAACCTCAAGAAAAAAATTCAGAATTTAGTATAATTATTATTATATGTGCCTTTTTGTGTCATTTCTATCATTCCTTGAACTTCTATGAATGCAGTACATATCTCATACTCGTGTCTCATGCTTTTAGTTTTACTTGCACACGATTAAATAGCACATGATTACAATAGCTAAAATAGTATTTTTAGCTATTGTAACATTTTTGATCATGTGCAAGTAAAACTAAAAGCTTGAGACACGAGTATGAGATCTAACCGATTTTAGACCTACTGAAATCGGGTATTTTAGAACCTTTATAAATAATTACTATTATACTTTTTAATCTTTTGAATTGAGAAAAGGTAATAAAAATATTGCCTCTAAATTATTCTTTCTAATGAGCATAGTGATAATGTACGAATGGACATTATCTTTTCTTCCGCAAGGCCTTGCGTTTAATCTGATGAAATTAGTTTATATTTCTATTTAAGTTAGAAATTCTATCAGATTAACACTTAAAATCAGGGGACTACTAGCAGTGAAGAATTAAATCTTTGAATTTAAAAAGTATTAGCTGATACGACAGCCTAAACAGTTTTTATGGTAAGAAAATATGCCAAAATGTTGAAATTTATGTTAGAAATTTGAAAAGCGACATTTTAGAAGATAATCGTTTAAGCTATCCGATGTCGCAAAGATAAAAATTTTGAGATATTTTGTTTAATGATTAAAAAAAGGATTTGCTTGAAAAATTCAACTCTGAACGAAAAGAAAACATTCTTACTAAACAATCTTTATACCGTAGTGATTTAACCTCACGAATACATACGTGTGCAAAATGTAAAGAAAACTGGCTTTGTAAAATAGGGTCGAAACAAACTTCAGTGTTTAGCCAATAACAGCGATAAAACCCCTCTGAAAGCCGTATAAGAAAATAACTCAAAGAGTAATACATCGTGTTCACATGCCATATATACCGTATATCAAATCACACATGCCGTATACCAAATAGATTCTTTCCGAAATTCGTTGCAGTTTGCTTGTTAAAAATATTAAATTTTAACGTACTAATGAAATTTCCTATCTTTGACGTTAATGTTTGGATTTAAAAAATTCAGTGATGTTTTAAAATTTAATCTTTGCCTCTGTAGTAATTTAAGTTATACTAAGCATGTGATACTAAAATTAAAACACAAATTCAAATTTCAAAGTAAAATGCAAAGAAACGTATACCGGCTGATCCAAAAGTATAAGAAAAATAAAATAATTCGAGAATTACAGAGAGTAACGCAATGTACTTTGCACAGAAATGGCCAAAAAGACATAGAAATTAAAATAAACAAATATTTTTTTTTTAATTTCCAGAATCGTTATTTTTTTTACCTGTAGGTGTTGGTTCAGTTGCATCAGAATTTCATACAGTGGAGCAAAACACTTCCCAATACAGGTAAGATTACAAGTTCCTGTCACATGTGGTTTAATATGACCAATAATGTCAGCCGACCTCCGTAAACTTGTTTAAGAAGACAAAGTTAAAAGAAAAGGAGAAGAAGAAAATCTGAAAGGATTCAAATTTTTTACTTCGCCCTGTAAGTGTGTATTTAATTATGGCAAAGCACACTAGGGCTATCTGCCTAAGAGGAGGAATGCCTTCGTGGAGGACTTTCTAAGGGAAACTGGCTCTTATACACGTTACACATGGGGAAAACCACGAAAACACCCACGCAGCCAGCCCGTTCGCGGGATTCGAACCTCAGACCGAACTACCAGTGTTCAGCGACTTTACCGCTCGGCCGCTGGTGGGCCTCCGCCCTGTAAGAGTTTATGAGGTCTTTTATGCTCTCTCTGAGCTCTCAGTTTACCGAACTGTTCTTGGACTCCCTCCTGCTAAAACAACTTTTTTGTCTTCTAAACTTTTTAATTAATCTTCAGTTTCTCCATACCTACATCATTCCACAGCAAAATTCCAAATTTCTAACAGCAACATGCGTTTAGAATTCCAGATACAATGCTAAGTGTTGCTATTAAGGTTTTCTCAGTCTTTTCTCTTCACCATATCAATGTTAAATTTTCTTAATAAGGTGAGTTATACAAGTTTTATGATTATTAGTTACTCTTTTTTTATCTTTTTATCGTTGCTTACTAAATATCACGTTCATGTACTTTTTTCAACAGAAAAACTACAATTTAAAAAAAGCATACCTTTAGAATTCCCGAAAAAGTGTTATACAGTATTGCTATACATTTTTTTATACCCGCTATGTTTTTCTTTAAAATTAATACATAGCTAATATATTTGGTATCAACATACTTGTGTCGCCGTACAAGTTTTTATGTTTGCTCTATTATTCCTTAAAAAATAATACATGGCGATACCGTGTTGGGGCAACATCTTTTTATCTGGATAGTGATACGGGCAGAAAAGTGACTAATAGAAAATAATAGCACCACTTCTGGCGCTATAATAAAAAAGTCAAATATCGATTT
This sequence comes from Stegodyphus dumicola, assembly GCF_044657685.1. Taxonomy (NCBI): domain Eukaryota; kingdom Metazoa; phylum Arthropoda; class Arachnida; order Araneae; family Eresidae; genus Stegodyphus; species Stegodyphus dumicola. Next base: position 78,163,321 of record NC_140768.1, on the reverse strand, counting down.
TTCAAATTAGATTTATCCGAAGATGGGGTAAAATTTCAGTACTTTTAGTCAAAAGTTCTAAGCTTTTTATGTTCCATGGCAGAAATTTAAAGAAAATTCTCTTTAAACGATTGCTATTTATTAGTGACATAACCTAATGGAATATATAAAAGAATGTGGAAGGTTTCAGATCTTAAATTTAGATCCAAAAGGGTGTTTTTTTAACGTTTTGTGTGTTACCTTTATTTATTAAATATCATGTTCTTTGCACTTGAAACAAAAAATTCAGTTGAATAGCAATGTCGCAAAATAATTTTAAAATGAGCATATCTTTAGAAATTTCGATACACAGTTCCGCGCGCTGGAGATAAAACGGTTTTCCCCCCTTAGAGTGCTGCCATTGCTCGATTTGAAATCCTTGAGTTTCCAAATTCAAAATTTTTAATTTGTTCCTCCACATGCCCATATTCGTAGGAGGATTGCGTCATTCAAAATTCGATGGCTCTATCTAACGTTGTTTAATCACAAGGCGGGAAATATACGTATATTTATGCAGAGTTTTCAATATTTAATTTCTTCAAATATAATGCAAGACTCTAAAATTTGGTGGCAACAGTTTCAAAAGTGAAACGGACATTTATAGTAATTCAACGCAAAATCGCAAAAACAATAGTCCTTCAGGAACAAAGCCCCTTTGAACTAATTATTTTATTCCTTTAGCGATTTACTGTATTCCTAGACGTGCAAGTGAAGTGAAATCATGATTCCAGAGCAATGAAATATAGACAAATTTGTAAATATGGAATTCATCGATGTTCGGCTTTTATTTAATCAAATAACACAAGTATCGATTTTGCTCAGTATTTCTTAAGAAATGCGCAAAAATTTAAAGCTAAAATATAAGTATTTACAAAGTAGTAGTAAATTTTAAAAAATTAAATTTGTTCAAAATAATTTGAAATATTTCTTAAACAAGTAGTTTAATAATGTTTCATGTTTAATTCTGTTTGTAATTCCTTTTCAGAATATAATACAACTACATACCACCAAATAGTAAATTAATTTGTACACAATTTTAATTTGTACACCAAATTAATTTGTACACAAATTAATACTGTAATTCAAGTTTTAACTATTTTGCAGTTTTGATAATTTAGCATTTAAAAAAAATTGGAGAATGTTTTGTTTTGAAATTAGATGTATGAGGTATTTTCTATATACTTTTAATTATATGGACTCGAAATAATAATTTTAATAACTGGGCTCGAAATTTAGATGATGTCAAATTGGTTGATGTCAAATTTGTCGTTTAACTTTAGAATTGAAAAACCACATTAAATGTTTCTTCAGGTTAATTTTTTTGTTGATATGCATGTTTGAAAAATGGCAAGACTGTTTTTAAGATAAAGTTTTCACAATTTTGCTTTTGTTTATTATCAGGGATTTAACATATATGCGCATGGAATTAACATTCGCATTTGTAGTTATTCAAAAAATATTTAAACATACAAAATGTTTCTTTTTTTTTGTTAGATATGACAGCAAATAAAATATATTAAATCTAATAACAGAAGCTTCCAAAATGCATGCCCTGTTTTGTATAGTATATCTTCCAAGGAATGCATAAAAAATTTTGAAGCAAAAATATTAGTACCTGAGAGTATCATATGGAATTTTTAAAAATCAAATTTTTAAAATAATTTAAAATCTTTTTTAAACAAGCAGTTTAATAATATATTACTTTTCAAACATTGTTTTTAATTTCTTGTTAAATATAATATAACAACAATTTTCATAAGAAATTTGCAAATGCAAAAAATATTTGAAAGGTTACTGTACCCGCTAAAATAGCCCATAGCCAAAAGTTACAAAGTGTTAGGTCTGGAGACGCTTCCATGGCCATTCGTTAAGGAAAGAACGACTGAGATCAAACTCAATGTAGAATATCGATCGCAACAAGAGCTGGACAGAGCATGTACGGATGAGATCCATCTTACATGATATTTTACACTATGGAGAACATGCTAATTTGTAAGAAGAGAATGACGCTATTTTTTTAAATCCTGCGTAATGCCCGATTGATAAAGAAACAGTTCAAAATTTGCCACTGAAATTTCTTTACCTTCTTTGGCTAATGTAAAGGGATTTATGGCTTCTCTGCCACTTATGGCAGCTGTGTGCATTTACATTTCTATGAATTAAAATTAGCATCTCCTTTGTCTACAGGACATTGACAGTCAGTACGCATAACTGTCCATCTCTTGGGAAGCCCAATTTGTGAATGCATGATTTCTATTGAAATTGCTTCAATTCCTGCATGTAATAGATTTTGTAATGGTGTTACATATTTTTGTAACATGCAACATCATAACATTTTGCTTTAAACCCTAGTGTGTGCAACATAATACATAGATGAAATTCAAATGAAACACAATTAAACAAGTGACTAATGAATCTTTTGTCTATGGTGTCAAAACATAATAAAATAAATTTAAGATATTGCTTTGTGAAATAAGAAATAAACAAACAAAACTTAAATTCATACTTAAGTTTTCGTAAAAGAAATTAAATACAATAAGCTTTCCCTCCTTGAAAGTTATTAAAAGAGATTAATCATTATCAATTACCAAATCAAATAAAAAGAGTTAGAACCCATATTAAAAAAACTTAGATCTTAAAATCTAGAAAACAAGAAATAAATTAATTCCCATTTGAGCCATTTTAAATTAAAATCAAAAATTAAATTCTAAATGAAATTACCTAACGAGTTGCACAACAAGGACACCCATCACAATGTTTCTGAATGATTATCCATGCGAAATGCTCGTCCCTGAGACCACAAGATCTCCAACTATCGGTGGAACTATCGGTGGAAATAAAACTATCGGTGGAAACCAACTATCGGTGGAAATAAAACTATTTTGATAATAAAACTTTTCGTTATTAAAAGAAATTCCATGCCTTGTGCATTTTTGCGAAATCCTCGTCGTACCACTGCCTGTATTATATCGATATATAAAATTTTTATTTTTTGTTACTTCTGAATTACTCGGTATATAAACTTAAAAATATTTCTAAAGCCCGCTTAAAAATAATTCTAAAGGCCAATCAGTTATTTTATTCTATGGATCATACATCGAATCAAAATTCAGAAAATGCGCCTTGAATGAAAAAAAAAGAAAAGAAAAAGATAAAGCAAACATTACACGCAAAATCTCTTCTGGGAAAAAAAGAAAAAAAATGTCAATTAATAAAGCAAACAAATGAATAAAAATAAGAATATCAGCTTTGAAAATGAAACATTACGCGATTTCGCTTTGAGACATTTTCTTAGCAAATGTAGTATGATTTATAAGCTGAGACATTTTCGTTCTGTTTAAAATAGGTAGATGAACAGTTGGGAAAAAAGTATAGAAAATCTTCTAAATAATCCTTTTTATTACTCTTTATTTAAAAGAAGGCAAAGAGTTTGCTATATGATCTCTACAAATTTCAAACTTTTATAACAGATAACGTCTTTTCTAATGTTGAAATTTTAAAATAATGGATGTGAAAATCTAGAAACAATGGAGGAATGTTTGAAAATTCCTTCAAAATCGGCAAATTATTCTGGAGGTTCGAAGTAAATTTCATTTAAAAGATAATCGTTTGGTCTATTCGATGAAATACATGGCGGAAGTTTGTTATTACTTAGTTGATTAAACAAACGTACGGGGAAAAAATCCATAAAAAGGTCATTTCAGTGTTAAATAAAAATATTAAACTTCGAAGTTTAAAGATGATACAGAGAGAGACTCTCATTTTCATAATTGCAGATAAAAAATTAAAAATGTTTGTAAATTCATACATAATGAAGCTCAGTATAGAATAATTTCTCACGAGTTGCCAAACAGTGAGATTTTTAAAGAATTGTTCATAATGTAGCATTTTATTATAGTCACCTATATTATACAAGATTCAATTTTATCAAATACATCTCGAGCAAAACACTGCATGCAAAAGAATTTAAATTCACTTGGTTACAAATTAAATTATAAGCAGTAGGTTCTGAAACAACACAGCGAGTACTTGGTTTCAACAATTAAGGGCTTCATTAAAGTATCTTATGTGACATTAAAGTGAATCGATTAGGTAAAAGGCAGGCTTGTAATCTAATTATTCAAATTCTAATACAACGCTTTAATGTGCCATAAACATTCGGTATGTTATAATTGTAAATATCAGAAGTCCATTAAATTTTAGATCCATATATATGTAAGTAGGCATGATATATAAATTTAGAAAAATCAAGTTCTTTTAAAATATTTATATAAATATGATATTAAAAATTGAGCATTCCAAATATTATTATAAGCCTGATACCTCTGAAATTGAAATTGCCTGATACTGCTGCAAATCATTCAGATATTGCGCTTCTTTTTTTTTTCTTCAGAAAAATGACACTGTTATCATTGAATAAAATTATGTTCTTACATTTTAAATTTAAATAAAAAATTGCAAACATGAAATATTAAGAACACTAAATAATGTTTGTTTTACGATTAAGTTTGGGATGCTGACGATAGTTTAATTTGGTCTATTTAACTATGGCAAAACAATTGAGGGCTATTTGCCTTGGAACAAAATATTCTTTGCAATTTGCAAACATTAATAAAACAAAAAAGTATATGCCATGGCAAAACCCTAAATCTAAACATGGCAAAACCCTAAATCTTTTATCTTGTAAATTTTGATTAAAATAAGTGCAAATGCGATTGAAGAAAAAGTAGAGGACTCTATTAATCAAGAGCTAAAATCATTTTTCAAAATTTGAAATAATATATTTTCATGATGAAGCGATATCCTTGTTCTTTGTGTGTAAATGAATCTTTCACATTTTTTATTAATATTTAAGACAAGAAAGACAAATAACGAGCTTTGTTAAATTAAAAAAATATTTTAATCGAAAACAGTTTAATCAACTTGATAAGATGATGAGATAAATTTATCAGTGGCCAAGCGAATGAAAGTGTTAAACACCACTAGTTTATTTCCTAATTCAATATTTATTAACTGAGTTTAATCTAACTCCATGTGTATACAACTCATGCAGGACACGGTATATGTGCTTGTTAATCACACATCGAAGCCAGCTGGGCATTATACAAGAATCTATATACTTTATACATTAATGTTTATATAGTTTGTATTTAGATAATTCCTAGCAATTGTTAATGAACTGAATATATAGTGTATTCAATGTGCGAACCTTACTCAAATTCGATGCATTTATTTGTGGTTTCATCTGATTTACTCTGAATATATTAGTCTTTAATAGTATATATATTAAACTTTCTAAGTTAATTTTTTTAAAGTAAGGTTGCTGTATACGTTTTATGCGTTTTTAAGCAATTTAAGTTTCATTGTTAGTTTTGTTACTAAATTGATTTTTGTATTTAAATCTTATTTTGCTTCATAACACGCTAAGATGGAGTCACGGAGTTTCTAGAAATGAGTAATAGTTTGATTAGAGTACAAACATCCCATGCATAACACATTAACCCTAATCATGATTTCGCTCTAATTCAGTCAAAGAAATGGAGGAACTTCTTATTTATTCTCGTATATGGTGTCTTTATGACCCAGTTTTCCTCTAACAATATTAAACAACTGACAAAGGAAAATCAGTATAATACGCTATCTACACAAATGGGTCATAGCATGTTTCAGAGTTAAGATCAGGAAAATAACTTCATGTGCGATATAATTCAATATTATCTTCAAAACTCCGATACAAAATTGAACAACCTATATTTATGTTAAAGGTTTATACTTAATAAACATTATCGAGACCCAAAGTAAATATTCAGCAGCATGGGGAGAGAAATTCAATTAGGTATTTCGAAAATATTGATGGTGCCCTGTGGCTGAGTCAGGCATTAACGGAAGAGAGCAAATTAATTATGATTTTGTCCACCTCAGAGGCTGTATTCAATACAAATACATATGGAATTCCGTTTATATAATATTTCTGTTTTAATTACTAATTTTAAATGCCGAATAAACCTTTGATTCTCATTAGTCATGCTTGTGAGAAAGCAAGTACTCAAAGAATGCTATTGGGTTTTTCCAGATATTAGAATCTTTTCCAAAAATGTTTGAGAAAATCAATGATGAGAAGCCAGAATGTTTAACAGCGGTTGAGAGCAGCCTATCTTTATTCAGTTGCTTAGTGCATCGATCATTTTTATCATCGCCATCGTTATTATGCTTTCTCTGACTTTTTTCCGTTTAACTCCATGATTCAAAAAGGAATCATTTGTCGTATTTTTCCATCAATGCTTACAAAAGGTAAACAAATCCATCAAAAGTCAACAAACTATTAAAACTAAGATTCTATCCGAGTGTTAACCTGAAAAAACTTCAAAGCAGTTCACATCGGAAGTGAAGAATGCAATAAATATCTTTTCAATGTGGTTTGAAACATAGTAAAACCCCAGTTTGCGAATTCAGTTTATTCTTGAAGACCGATCATCATTCGAAAGTTCTTAAATCGAAACCTGTTTCCCCACAGCTATTAATGTAAAAGAGATTAATTCGGTCATGGACCATAAATGGGTTCTTATTTATAAACCTATTTACAGCAGCACGTTTTGCACAATTTATAATAATCCAAACCACTGTGTCTAAAACAACAAAATGAACACAAGATTAAATAGTTTAGACATACAAAATCTTAATTTTATCTTATTATACTTGTGCGAAGGAGAGTGAAAGAGTGAGTGAAAAGTGATGTGGAAGGGAAGAGACATTATTGTTTGGATTACAAGTTCTTTTCCCATAAAAAAATATTAGGTAACTGTCTTTGGTATCTTCTTTCACCTTTTCTTTGTCTTTTAGCGCCATCTGACTCTGCTTGAAACTCACTGGGAAACTTGGTTTATTAAAATTTTCATACATCGATGCGATTTGTTGTTGCCTATATATTACTTTTTTTTTCTAATTTTACACACAACATTGTCATTGAAAACGCGTGTGCCGTAGCTTGTTATTGCTTTATTAAGGATGTAGGGTAAAGTAAATCTTTGCTGTTTTCTGCCTTTTTGCAAAATTTTTGCACATCATCTTCTTTCCTTTCTCTCTCATCTTATCGTTTTTTCTTTCTTTCATGGTCGTATTTTGATGCTACTTCGGAAATTATTGCAAATCGTTCTTGCTGAGTTTACTTTTATTTTTTTCTAGGTAAGCTTTCTACCTGTTCGTTTTTAACTTAAAATTCCAAGTCTACAGATACAATATCATAATGAAATATCAAAAGCTGTCCTGTGTCAAAGCTTTCAAAGTCTCTGGCTATAGTACAAACAGGCCTTAATTATTCCAGGCTGAATTCAAAGTCCTGTAGGTCACTTGTTGCCAAACCTGGCTAACAAGAATTAACCAATGAAAAATATTAAAATGTTGTTTAATTGAAAATATTAAGATGTAAATATTGTTGCAAGAGAACCCAAGTGTTAATTCTGTAGCTCTTCAAAACACTTTTGAAAATCATTTGTTGCCGTGCGTTTGTAAATCGAGACAACGTTCATCATTTGAGGCTTGTTTGGATAATTTGTATTTGGACTTAATTGCTAGTGATGTGAGGCTTTCGGGATCCCAGGTTCCGCTATATATCGGACTGAAAAGGGTTTAAATTTCGCATCAAGAAGTACGAATCTTACATCCGAAAAGGGGAAATAAATAAATCTTCTGTAGTTAATCATAACTGGAATTTTCATCCCAAATTTGACTTTGGTTCTGGGAAAATTGTCTATAAAATTGCTTCACTTGAACAAAATTCCTTTGACATTAACAAAATTTTATCTTCTTTATTAAATGACCTTAATTCCAATTTAGAATCTTAGTTTTCTCTCATGTTATGACTATTGTTCTTGAAAGATGGCGCTACGTTAGTATTCGTTTTGCTGCGTTCGCTGCTTTCGATATATATATGCGGTCGTCATTTCAATGAAAATAAGCTAAAATTATTCTTTTAATTGCATTGGACAACCTCGCAAATGGTTTAAAATATTTTAATTACCCAAAACTCGTTATCCAGAAAAGAATTTTTCAAGTGAGTGAACATAGCGAATTCTGTTGGAGCAAGATCAAATAACTGCAATGATTCCTTTACAGGCCATGAACTCTTTCACAATTTCACAACGAGGGTCGAATATGTGCAGGCATTACCTTGAAGAGGGAATTAAGGGACCGCCTAGCTAATTCTGGACTAGCTCGCCTAGCTGGACATTCAGTACTAATCTTTTGCAACAAATTTTCTATAACATTCTACGTGTTAGTATTCATTGTTATTCTTTCCGGCTAAATCTTCATCACTGTTTCAATGTTTTCATCACTACGAGAAATCGTATGCCTACCATTTCGAGTAGCAACTTCAGTGCAATCTTATCCAAACCGTTTATAAACGTATTTTATAGACACCGCTTTTCATCTGTAAACTGATTTCAGTATTTACGATTTTCTCCCCCAGGTATATGAAGTTTGAAATCGAACTTCAAATTCCTTCGCTGCTCCATTTTACTATCACAGCTACACTATTTAATCCTAGAGCAAAGAATTCTGCGATATCTGTTCCAGTAATGCATGGATAAGTATTAATTCTGCAGTGTCTAGAGCAGAATTTGCAAATGCTTATTCCTATGGCGAGCTCAGATATGTTCAAACATGTTATGGAGCATCTTTTTATGCGCTTCGCCGTTTGCCTACTACCTCGAGTGGGCATCTTATAACACCATTCACCGAACTTTATTGTCATGCATTGTAATTCAAAACATTTACGCTAGAAAAATACCCTAATATTATTTTATTAAAAAATAATTTAGAAAGCATTATATTTATGCATAACTTCTCAATTTTCCAGTAAAGAAATCGACGAGCATCAATTAAGCTTGGATCCAAATTTCATCCGAGACTACATGGATGGCTTCCTTTTACAGATGGAACAAAGGAAATACAGGGAACCCAATACATCCTTTACTCGTAAGTTCAATACTTTTAATATGCACCTGTTATTGAACTGATAGTGTTTATATGAGCCAGTTACCCCTAGAAAGTCCACCACGAAGGCATCCTTCCTCTTAGGCAAACGGCCTTAGAGTGCTTTGCCTAATCAAATAAACTAAACCAAAGCAAACTGAATCGATAACCTTTATCCGCAGCAAATGCAGAACAAAATGGATATTTTATATTATACAACATTCATTAAGGAGAATGGAGAGGATCAAATAGAAAATAAGGTCTTTTATACAGGAAACTATCATTTTAAATTTAGAAAATATTCCTCTGTTTGATTTAATATTGAATAATGCCAGAAACTCTTTCTTGTATCAAAATTCTTGTTTTCCACTAATTACTGTTTACTCTTGAAATAAGCACATCTAACATATCAGTCAAGGCAATGCAACTTATGTTTTTTCCTACCGCCGAAGAAATATCTGTTAATTCAATTAATGGTAAAGGCAATGAACTTATCCAAGTCCAATAACTAATACTCGTGTATTCTTTGAGGAGTAATGAATAGTAATTTCAAATAAATATTAATACAAGTTATTAAACTTACTTGTGTATTTGAGAAGTGATATGAACTACAGTTCTGTTATCATCAATAAGAGAGTATGGCATTAACGATAAAATAATTTATTTACTAGAACATACTTAAAGCATTAGCTTTAGAAGGCATTCAGATTTTAGAAGCATATGCATATTGTTTTAGATAAATATTACCTATATCAGAGATATTTGAAATTAAATGTTGCAAGACAGTTTCCTATACACTATAAAAGGAACTAGTTCAAATAAAAATGTGTTACAACATAAAATCTGAAATATTATATACGTTAGAAAAATTTTGTCTTGAATAGTTGCGTTTAGAAATAAAACGAGAAAAATTCAGAATGAATTATACACCTAAACCCTACTTTATAAACGTCTGCGTGCTTAGTTGATGTCTACCGTTATTCTGAGAACGTTTAATAAATTATTTTGCATTGATGATAAGCACATGTTCAACTCATAGCGACTTCGTGCTTCAAATAACTAAAGTCAGATCACCGAGTCTTACGGCATTTTGACAAAAAAGTGCATTATATGAGATATTTTATAATATTAAATTATCATAATTAGGTACTTTTCCGTTTTACCGGCGAAAACGATTAAAGTCGCCAATAATGGTACAACTGATGCCAAACGGAATATCTTCGCCTCAATTTTTACGCTTCATTTTCAAAACAAGTCGCAGCCATTTCTTACCAGATTGATTGTTTCTTTCAATACTAGCATACAATTACATAGAATATTTACAAAGATAATTAAATATTATGCTCTAAGACCATTCGCGGTAATTAAGTCAATTAAGATGCGATCACACCGCTCACTCGAAGGCGAAAATATAGAAAAGGCAACAAATCAAGGCTTAAATTCATCCATTCTAATGAGAATGCACTAGCGAAGTAAAGACTGCGGTTTTACATAATTTCTGAGTAAGCTATTCGTACGAATTGAAATAATTCTTGCATTTAAACTTGTGTTCCAAATTAAGATTTAACTTAAAATTAATGTAGATAATTACTGAGAGAATTATATTTTTGTAGCGTAGTTTACGTGAGATGAGATCACTTGGCGTCACGTGATATGAACCGGCGAATCAGGATGTTGAACCATGATAGCATAGTAAATTCTTAAATTTACTATGCTATCATGGTTCTTTTTACAAATTTATTATCTTTATTTATTGGCTTTTTACAAAATTTTAAACCATATTAAAATGTTTATGCCTTCAAAATAAAAAATTCTTAGAACTAACATTTGTTAAAATTTTTTATGTGTATATTGTATGTTATCGCCAACAAAGTCTGCTTGGCGAGATTTGCGCCGTCGAAACGGAAAAGTACCCATAATTATAAACGACATAAAAACAGTAATATTTAGTGTAAATGCTTAAACTAAATTTTCAGCGTCAGATATTTACTATACTGTTTTTGAATATACAACTTGAAATAAGCATTTATCATCAGAATATAATTTTTCCGCAGCAAATGATTACCTCTTCAGTTAAGAAGTCAAAGAGTAGAAAAAATTTTATTTTACATTGTGAAATTATAATGTTCCTAACTACTTAGTCTATGCTGAACGTAAAGGAACCTATGGAACCGTGCAGCGACTCCTCGCTGAGTTCACGTATGTAACGACAAAGTCCAGAGAAGTGTTCTAATACCCTTTTATTCACTCAAAGAAATAATAACATTTGGCCCTTCTCGGGTTTACAGGAAAGCCTCCACTTGGAAATAAAAATAAGATAAGAAAATAAGAAACTAATCTAATACTAAACTAAACTGTCTTAGCCGAAGCTAGACACAGTTACCTAACGTAGTTGGTCTTTAATTAAATTAGCCGGCGATTATCAACAGGCACGTACAGTACGGCCGAGCGTGGTTGGCTTAGTAGCGAAGTAACCTGATGACAAACGCGCGCCACTCATGACTATTAAGCTCTCCTACTGAAGTAAGCTGAACCTTCCTTAAATACTCCTTCTACCTCATTTACATGCAACGCGATGCTAAAACCTCATTCTGGTAAGGATTTGCAAGAATTTAAAGGAAAGGGCTTCAATATTAAAAATAACTATTGTAAAGTTAAGATAAACCTTACAAAATAAATAAATTTTATTTAATGCAGAATATATTATGATTTCTAAAATTCTTTACTTTGATCACTTTCCATGAAATATGCTTACAAGTTTTAAAGGTCAAGAAATATATTATATAGAAAACTGTAATGATAAAATCTTGGTCATTATTCCAAAGCATAAGGTTTAATGGAAAGTATTCATTGCCTAATAATTGATCTAGTGTGGGTTATAACTAATATGTTTTAAAAATCGTTACAGTTTAAGTCTGTGGCGTAGTGTACAATGATTGCGATGCTGTATATCCATTGGTGAAGTAATATTCCATTTTACTATTTCTTTTTTCTATAAAAATTAGATGAAAACAGCTCCATTTCATCTTATGTTTGAATATTTAGGTGCCATGCTAAAAGGCAATGCTCCTTCCCTCATTGGGGCAGGTAGCACTACTGTCAGGGCGACTGTTGAATGGACTTTGCTGACTATGGCCAAATATCAGGATGTGCAAAAGAAAATCCAGGATGAAATTGATGAGGTTATTGGTCGCGAGAGAACTCCCAACTGGGCTGACCACATCCATTTGCCCTATACAGAAGCTGTTCTCATGGAAGTACAGAGATGGAAGACAGTTGTGCCCATCAATCTACTTAGATAGTAAGTACAGATACTATTTATTATTCTATAGGTGGGCTAGTTCACAAAAAGACGCTTTATATTCTTTCCAAATTATACCACAAGATTATACATTAGCTAGGTATAATGTTTTATACACTTGTGTGATTTTGGTACAATGTATAGCAATATTTTTCATCTTTTAGAGGTGAATAAGTGTTTCATGATGAAAATAAATAATATCAGCATCTTCGACACCAATGAATGCAGTAGGCACAAATTACAAACTGTGAAAACTTGTGTCCAAGAGATATAAATTGCTGTATAGTTTGCTGTCAAACGGTGCAATTGTTTGTATGCATATTATTGTTTTCTGTACCTGATGGAACAGTTCCGAGGATTTAACCAAAAATGACTTATCCAAAATGTCTCTGTTGAGTTTAGTTCTGATAAAAGGGGTTATATTATAATAGAAGAAACTGGTTGTCAACTTCCAAACGTTTAGGAAACATTTATAATAATAACTGCTTCATATTACTTTCTGTCTGCCTTATTACGTCTAATAAAATAGAGAATCTTTTAATTTTCGTATTTAATTCCACCATTATGACCATCAGGATTTTCACCCACGTATAGAAACAATATTGACTTTTAACAATTTGCTATCATTGTATTTTTAATTTCAGAAATAGTGTTCCATATAGTGTTGACTATATTGAATTCATAATGGCATTCACTTTTAAAAGTCTTATACAACTAAAGTGTCCGAAAGAAGGTCAACATCAAGAAATCCTATCATCATCTGAGAATATGCTTAAGAAAATCTGATCATCTTTTATTTTGAGCAGGTTGGATACACTTTATGATCACCATCAGGTATGAGATACTTCAGAATATCCACTGAAGAATACAGAATTCACTTTTTATGTCTGCTTGTCAAAGCCAAACGTAAAAATGCGTCAGAACTATCTTTCAGATACTAACAGTGAAAACCTTGTATTCCTGTACCAACAGAAATGATTTCGGTATTCTTGATAAAAGACAAAAATTTTTCTAATGGAATGTTGATCAAGGAGAAAGAGGCTCAGAGCTTCGTAAGCATCCTCTTTCGCCAAATTATATGCTAAACATTTCCAAAGATGGAAATGTCGGAAGAACAAATAATATTCCAGGATGATGAATGTTTATTATAGTTCAAAATAAATGAGAGCTTTAACTGTTCTTATAGTTTACAAATAAACGCATGAAGTCTTCAATAAAATAACTTCGAATCAATTAAGTACCTTTCGATTTCTAATCTTTTAGTTTAAAAGAATAGTTCATTTTAGAAATGAAAATATTTTTTCTTGTAAAATATCATTATCTCAAAAGTATTCAACATAAGAATCAGATTTCAAATTCAGTATTATTTTACTTAACTGAGAGCTTTTAGTTCTTTTATTTTATAGAAGTTTGTTTTCATTACTTAAAGTAGGCTTGGAAAATGATTTCTAGATTTCATATAGCACAGTCTGCGTTTAAATATATTTATTATCTCATTTTCAGTTTACGGACTTCCAAATATAATATGTAGAGTTGTTATTCAGATGACTCAAAAATTGTTCCTGTAACCTCTTCTTATCTAAAGGAACTTTTCTAGCATTCTTAAAGAATATTCTCTGCTTTAATGGTTTACTTTCATTACACATATTCATGCAAGTAGAATTTTTCCGTATGGAACATACAAAAGACAAATAAGAAAAGAAATTTCATACCAAAATTTTAAATATATTTTCTACAGTAACAGTCACGTCAATCAGACTATGTGCAGATGGACTGCATTTAAAGTATAGTTTCATACTGAAAGAAATTTTTTCCTTATAAATACCTTTAGGATTAAAACGTAAATAAGATTTCACCAAATGTTTTAGTTATATGGGATAAGTATGGTCGCGAATAGACGTTAAACTGCTCATGTGACGTTTAGCACACTTTAGAAAGCGTTGTAGACCTCTATAAACTTTCTGTCTTCCACTTTAGATGAATGCGCTAACCACTTAACACTACAAATGCACGTAGCTGCAATTATTTCTTTATAGATGGTAAGGAATTAAAACACCGATCACATTTTAGTTCGAGAGCCACTCTAAAATGTTTTACTTATTTTCGGAGAGAAAAAGGTAAACAATCAATTGGGCATTCGTCAAAACTTAAATCACGAATCTGCTAATGCTGAATGGACGTCCTAACCTCTACCACATCAGCGGAGAACATATCGGGGAACGAGAAAAGTTTTCACAAGGTTGAAGAATACATTTACATTATTCTAAAAGTTTTTATTTTGCAAATTTGTAAAACTATCTTTTCTACTAGTTATGTATATTATACAGTGATGAAAATCTCTAGTTGTTTAATGTCAAAACTATGGTGCCAAACAAACGCAGCAACATAATGGAAGATATACTATGGTATTTTATTTTAATAAGTAATACTGTCTTCTCTTTTCAGCTCTGATTAATTCTCGAATATGACTCTTTGCTATTCCGAATGTTTTTGACAACTACGTTATCAGATAATTCGTATGCAGTGATTATTTTGGTTTTGATCCATAATATTCTTCCGAGAATAAATCTATTTCTTAACACAGCTAAATTTATTATTAATGAAAGACTTTTCACACGACAACTTGGAGATTAGAAAGAACAGGCTTCATACATTACATTCAAACTCTATTTAGAGGAAAGGACTAGATTGCTTTTATTATCTTCTGGCGTTTTTGAAATGAAAGTTGTGAAAAATGCATGTTTTAAAATAAGCTTGAAATGGGTGTAATAATTTCATTTACACTGATATATGTCCTTCCAGCTGACACTGAAATCGTATTATGTGAAAGTATTAAAGATTACACAAAACGCTTAATAGTATTAGAAACATTACGCTGAAAAGCTTTCTTGCTTTACGTAATTCTCGCTTCAGAGTCGGCCTAACATAATATAGCAATTGCTTTGACATCAATAATCGTGAGCATTTCAAGCTTGATGTTGCGAAACGTTACAGATGTTGACAATTTGAGTTCATTGTTATTAACTTCCGTGTTCGCCGAAATGGCTTAATATTTTGTTATGTTATTTATAATTGCTTTAGAATTATTGTCCTTTATTAGTGGTTTAAAATTAAAGAAAATTTGAAATGTTAAGACAATTAATTTCTATAACATTTTGATGAGGCAAATTATTATCCAAAATTTCCTAACATCGAGGGAAGTCTTAACTAATAACAGGAAGAGCCGAATTACGTGAAAAAGTGTGTAAGGCTAAAATTTAAAATCTACAAAATGTAATTAAATCAACTACTTTAATTATATTTTTAATTAAGTTAAAATATAATTAAAATAGCTTTAATTAATTAAAAAACACCTATTTTAACCTGTAATGTTTCTAAACTTTTGAGATAGCAATGCTATAAAATTACGTTGTAAACTCTGAAGTTAACTTCTAATAATAAGTCAGACGTTATAAATAACCATAATCATATCAAATCCTGCATTCTGAGGTAAATAAGATGCATCTTTGGACTGAGTTTTTATATAGCCGAACATGAAATAAACACAGGTTTTAAGATATATGAGTGTCACTGGTTTCCGTTGAACTTAATGCGTTTGAACTTAACTCAGTTTTTTGTTTTATGGAATATTCTTTCCAATCAAGTGAAACATCATTTTCTTGTATGGGTTCGATCCAGCATGAAAACCTATCAAAGAAATATGTCGCGACTACTGACTGAGGGAGAATATTCTTGTTTCGTTATAGATGGACCTCATTATATATGAAATAAATATATTAAGCTCTACAACGGAAATAGAAGTTCAGAAACTGAGCAAACATCCAGCTAAATCCGTAACAATCATATGCCATATGAATATTCTTAAAGAAAAGGGAACAGAAATTTTAGCAGATGGATCAAAGATCCAAGATAAAAGATAAAGATCCAAAATAAGCTGCATTTATAGCTTACCAAGACACGTTCTAATATAAAAAATATATGCTAAATGATTCAAGCACATTTTATCAAGCAATGGTTTTAAAAGAAGCCATTTTGTGGCTATATGACTTTATATGACTTTAAGTCACAATACGTGAGCATTTATGCAGACATCCAAAACATTTTAAAGGTTTAAACGTTTAAAACGCGGCACAAAAGATTGAGTATAAGCTATCTCCAGTAAATGCATAATGATGACAAATTTTGCCTTGCAAATTAATGTGTATTGTAAAGTAAGTATTTAAAAAGGAAGTCATAAATAAAGAATATACTGTAAAAGTATGGTTTATTTGCATTAACTTGTCGAAATTGGAATGTATAGTAGGGATGGAGCAATAAAATAATGAATATATAACTAAAGGAAAGTTTTTACACTTTGAATCGAAATTTACAGTCACAAACCAAACCAAATAATAAATATACTCAACGCAGTAATTTTAGATCAAGATTACCATTTGTCTGGACTACATTTGTATAATAGATTATATTTTACAAAGTTTAAGTATCACTTATGCAATTATAAACTGAAACTAAACTTTAGCTAGACTGGCAGCGAATTAATGGAGCTTTTAATGGACTTTAGCGAATTTTAATGGAGCTCCATACTTTAAATAAACGTGAAAAAAATAAATAAAGAACGTCTTTTACAATGTTTTTGATTGCCAGCTAAGCATTCATTTGAAGTTCTGTCACTATTCCTATGAAATGCTCATCCTTAAAGAGCTACCGAATCTGTGGACTATCAAACACCCCGGCCTTTATCTTTCCAAATGCCAAACTAAAAAATGCTGAAATGAGGTTTTTGAAACTCTCCTTCAATTGTCAAAGATTTTATGAATTAGTTTAAGAGACCCAATGTGATATAGCAATAAATCAATGACTTTCTTTGCCTTTATATTCTACACCCAGACAAACTGAATGGCCTGTTTCGATTGCACCAAAAAAATTTCCATTGTGGAAGAGGACACACTTCAAGCACTGCTTTGAGCTACTGATGGATAATCGCTATTGAGTTGCGTTATAGGCTGAAAATCAAAACTCTTCCATTAAACCCCGTGACAATACACAAATCCATCATCACTTCGAAAGTATTATAGAAACAAAACTCTCTTAATCGAAAGTAGGATACCTTAGTTTCTTTTTCAAGCAAGTTCTTCTGGCGCAGACGTGATATTAACAGCTCTGAACCTTTTTGGATAATCCAAAATTTTGTGCCAAATCATTCAACTCATACTGGTCAAATCCATTACGAACGGAATCAGCTTCAGTTTCAAAATCGTTTTCTTTGTGGGCAATTCGATATTCACCAGAATCGCCTTCCAGAATTTCCAAAGAGAGTAATTCTTCGAGGTCGAAGGAAACTAGCTGCAGTTTTGAAATCAACATGCTTATTTAGCTCTAAAACAGCTCAAAAATTGAATTCAACAGAAACTGTGTTACAAATTGTTCCTCAGTGTTACCAATAAGCTCATAATTTCCGACCCTATTTCTGAATAACTGTTATTTCCTGATGTTGGAAATAATCAGGATTTTTACATAAGCATAAATATTTTTTAATTCTGTTTCTGTTTGGAATTCAGAAATAATAGTCTCGCTAGAATCTATAATTTTTGCAGTTAGCATTACACACGTCATTCCCTTCTCCGTCTAATTGTATTCTCTATAGACAACCACAACGTTATTGTGGTTTTCCACGACGTTCTCTTTTCCTGGAGAATACGTAATAATGAATTAATTAGCATGCTTAACACTGCATTAATTGTTAGAAATAACATAACATTCTGAGAATTGATGCGATAATAAAAAAATAATTTTATTAAAGCTTTAAAATTAATGGATTCAATCAGTGCACAGCGTTAAGAGTAGGCAAGAATATCTCCAGAAACATCGTACATGATAATAAGAAAAATCCCACTTTATGCGTGCCAAGCAAGCATTGTAAACATCTGAGAGCAAATTTACTCTCAGATGTATGATAAAAATGTCTGAAGCCGTCTCGCAAGACAATTTCTCAGTAAAAGTGCAAGACTGAATTAAAACCTGATCATCGGTTTATATAGGGTAACATCCAATGGACGATCCAGGAAATTTTGAATTTCCTTTCTTATTGGAGATATCAACCAAATTTTAAAAATGCAAGCGCTTACTAAAAGTTGCTAATTTTTCAAATTCTTTCCAAATTAGCTCCCATGAAATCTGATGTATCTTTGACTTGTGTGATACCTTATCAAAGATTTTCGCTTGAGAAACGTGATTATAATGGCTGGTTTATTATGAATAATTATAATGAGGCATAGGTATAAAATAATATACACAAAGCAATATATTAAAAGAAGGGAAAGGAAATTTGAGCAAAGTTTGCTAATTTAAACTAAATTTCGAAATCGAGAAAAGGTCGAAACTGAGGTATATGGTATTCGAGTTCGAAATTATGAAATATACATTCCTTTATTTCAAGGATACGTTCAGATTTACAAAGTAATTATGTAATCTTAAAATCCATTATAAATTCCGCAAATTAAAGTACGGAATTAAACCATTATTCGAACAAACGGAGGAAACGGCTTTAAACCATTATTGCACCAGCCTATTGAAATAAGGAAAACGAGATTTTATCTTCCATACAGTTTTAACTTGCAAAGTGGTATCGATTATCAAGATACGGAATTTAATTAGATAGGAGAAAATATAAGAAGTTCCTCTGAAAGTTTCCTCTTGTTCCTTTATTAATATAAACACGAAAATAAACAACCTAAAATTATCAAACACAAGAAAGTGTATTGTTACATACGGAAAGCTTAAATCAGGAAAGAAGTTCATAAGCTTACGAGTGTCCTTATTCTTCGCAGAAGATCTTATTCCATTGGTTCGAGTTAAGTTTGTGCAAGATTCTGTGCTTCACATTATTCATTCTTTTCTCGCCGGATATAACTAACTCATCTAATATTTATATGACCATTGAAACAAATATATCGAGATGGCGACTGAGAGTTTGCTTTGGAATACAATTGGGTTAAGTTGTGGAGTGTGAAGATGTCAAAAATATCATGAAATTCTTTAAACTGGCACTAAAGATCAGCTAAAGTATGGAGGAAAGAAATTAAGATAGAAGAAAGGAAGATTTAACGAAGATTAAATGAAAGGAAGATTAAAGGAAAGAGAAGAACGAAGAAAAGAAGAAGAACGAAAGAGAACTTCTTGAAGAATAACGAAGGAATAAGTTTCAAACGTTTTTTACTAAGGACAAATTTCGACATTTTATAAAGAATTACTTACAAAGATACACTTCATGAAGGACTCTAAAGTACTACTTTAAGATTTTTATTTTTATTTATTTTTTATATGGTACTATATATGCCACACTATATGGCAATGTAAAAACCTTTTATTTATTAATAAATACTAGATAAGGGCGGACGTGGGCAGAATCGATTAACCGTAATGGTAGGGGGATGGTACCCACGTCCTCCGTTACTACTACTACTACTACTAAAGATCAGCTCTGAAAAAAAAAGAACTTTCTGATAGCATTAATTGCCAATTAGTATATGAAATTTAAGAAAGTAATTATTTTTCCTTAATTGCTGAATGTTGCAGAACGTTTTAAAGTAATTTCTAGGACTACTTTACTCTAAAATTACTCGAAAAATTAATTAATGATACCTCAAAATCCCTTACACCAAAATGTGTCAGCATCCCGAACAGCTTGCCAGTTGTAACAGATCGAATACCAGCTATAGCAAATGAAACAGGTTGGCAATATAAAAAACTATAAACCTCTGTCGTTCTTTGACACAGCATCACCTATACACTGTCTTCTGTGGTAAAATTGACAACAATGTTCTACTCTTACTAACCGAAATCAGAAAATTAAATGATCTAAAATTTCCATTTAGATGTTAGGGAAAGGTCTCTAAAAGCACTTCTTTTCTAAAATATTGATTTTAGATTCACTCTTTCACAACAATGTTTCTCATTTTGGGACTGAGAATTCGATGGAAGTAGTTTTAGGGTTGGAGCAGGATTAGCTCACTAAATATCAAAATCTAAATTTGTATATGAAATTGTAGAACTAATCTTTCAATTAGTAAAACGTTCATTATGGTTTCATAGAAATAAGAAAAGCTTAATAGATTTAGGTGATAAAATGTAGCAGATGTTTGAGAATGAATTTACCAGTTATATCATTTTTCATTACATCTAAGCGATTTCTCTAAAATTCTTACCAGATTTAGGGCAAAATTGCTAAACAAATATTGCGTTCTTTGTTGAGTACTTATTGTATTAGGTAAAAGAGTCCTCGTTATCGATTTTTTAACTTTTTCATGAATCTATTAACTACATATATTGCACTGAAATTTATCTTTAAAGATATATAACTTTTTCAAAATTAACTTTTCAAACCTCAATCAGCATCTGTATAATTGGACATTATTACAGTGTAAAAAGTTAAAAATTTTATTAAACAACCTTTTCACCTGCCGTGTTGAAAATTTAATTTTAAATTTCTCATTCGCATTTTTCGAAGTTTTGTGACTGGAAGTAAATGTTTAGGATCAATATTTAAGTAAATAAATTCTGTATCCACCTTTTTTGAAAACAAAGTAGGAGGCTGAGAGAAACATTCTGAGAAGAGATTTCAAGAGGAGAAATATAATTATTTAAAATTGTTGTGTGAGTTTCAAAACAAGATTTATTTCTTAAATATTTTAGAAAATTCTTAACAGCCTGCAAGGCCTGCTTTTCTTATTGTTATTCTGTCATCCTTCAAATATTGGAACTTGTGTTTGCAAAGTAAAGAAAAATTTATGTATGAGTTCTTAGATTCGACCTCGACTTTGAATAAAAATATTAAATTCTGCATTCACGATTTTTTTAACCTTAAATCCTAGTCTCATTCGAGATTTATGAAATCTGAAGGATAAAGGCCTTTGAATACAAGCTTTATGAACTACAAAGATGGATTTCCCAATAAAGAAGGGAGACTATATTTAAAATATGCCATTTCTCTGTGAAGTGGCAACGAACCTCTCGTGTTATTTGAATTAATGGCCTAAAGTTTTACAGGGTACAGTTCTGATGTTGCACTCTAGTTCCGGAGATAGTGTTGCATCAAAAGGTCAGTAATACATAGCAGACAATTTATTTTTAAAAATCGCGATATTTCTATGGTTTCTGGTAGCAATTCTAACATACACTGGTGAAAAAAATTAAGAGAATTCGCATATTTTATCTAATTGCATGAAAAGAACTGAACTGAAGGAAAAACCACTGCTTCTAGATAAAAATGCAAATACGTAAGCGCACACGTGTGTGTAGGCGTATCCAGCAGAAAAACAGGCTTTATAAGCGCGGGGAGTGTAAGACGAATTGCGTTCGCTAGCACACCTCGGCGAATTTCTTGGTGTTATCTTGCAGCAATCGATTAAATTCCCATCGGAGCAGTAAAAATGAGTAACCACCAAGGGTTAGATGATGGAATGAGGTGGAGAATTGTGGGGAGGCTAGAGGCAGGCCAATCGCAATCCAGATATGCAGAGAAGTTTAATTTAACCCTTAGCGTCGTATGTAGCCTATGGAAACAGTTGCAGGATACTGGATCTATCGAGAGAAAGCCTAGGAAAGCTCGTCCAAGAGCCCCGACGGCCAAAGAAGATCGCTATCTGTCCATTTTAACGACGCCTAACAGAGGGGCTACAGCTTCCCAGCTCTTTCGGCACCTGTATGCAGCCACAGGAACCCTTGTAACAAGGGTGACTGTTTCCAAAAGACAATGAGAGAGGGTTGTTTTTCAGAAGACCGACTGTTTGCGTCCCCTCACGTCTACGGACAGGAGAGTCCGAGTAGCATGGTGCAGGCAGCATAATGATTGGAGTACGGAGGAATGGGCGACCGTTCTCTTCACTGACGAGTCCCATTTTAGCCTAAACATTGATTCTCATCGTACTTTTACATGGAGAGAGCCAAGGACCCGCTATCTACCCTCAAATGTCCACGAAATCAACAATTATGGCCGTGGCGTGTAATGGTCTGAGCAGGCATCATGTTGGATGACCGCACACCTCTCCACGTCTTTGACACAGGCTCTGTGACTGGTGTGAGGTACAGGGATGATGTCTTGGAGCCCTTCGTTAAACAGTTTGCCTTTTCCGGGGGTGCAGGGAGCACCGAGTTCATCTTACAGGTCGATAACACGAGGCTACATAGAACTCTTCTGGTCGACGAATTTCTCGAGAGTGAGGATATTCGCCGGATGAATTGGCCAGCCAGGTCTCCAGAGCTCAACCCATAGAGCATGTCTGGGACGCTCTGGGGAGGGCAATCGCAACTCGCAACACCCCTCCTAGAACTATTCAGAAACTAAAAACTGTATTGCTGAATGAGTGGAACCAACTGCCACAAGCACTGATAAACTGCCTTATTTCCAGTATGGCATCACGCTGCGGGGCCTGTATGGCTGTAAGAGAGGACCATACACCCTATTAACACATTTCTTTTGTGTCTTCTACAACCGTTGTTTTAGACCTTCAGACTCCCATGAGTGTTACACACGAACATGTGTCTTTATTATAACTGTTGAATGTTTATTTTGTTTTTATTATATCAACCTATGTTCACACCAAATTTTATTAAAATCTGTCTAGTAGATCTGGAGATCGAAGATCAAATATGAAAATTCTCTTAATTTCATACACCAGTGTAGATGGAAGCTTGGTCTTATAAACTTTACGTTTGCACAAAATAAGTATAATGGGGAAATGTAACCGAAAACCTTGATTTAAATCAGCTATCAAGTAGACATTGACCACATAATTCGTTTTAAGGCGATATTTATAAGCTAACCGCAATACTAATAACAAGAAAGTTGCTGCGAAATAATTACAATAGTATTTTTACACTTAGTTCTATAAAAATGGAAATCTCCCTTTCATTAAAGCTTTAGGAATTAGGGGAGTGTTTCGTTTGTATGCAGTAATCTGTCAAATGTCATATAAGTTTAAATTACAGGATTTTCATTTACCTTATGATAAAATAAATAAAAAGGCAGACTAGTATCTACATATATTATATGCATTCATGACATGCCCTCTATTCGTTTAAAAGCTTCTTTTACATTTAAGTTACATAATTTATCTACTAATGGTTTTCAAGCAACTAAAAGTCTTTTCATTGCATTTATTCCACTCTTCCCTACACAAAAAAGAAATTCACCTTCGTGTTAATGTCAACTGTAAACATACATGAGGTATTTTACTCTACTTCTGAAATATTGATTTAGTTATTTTAAGAATAATTGTGATTGCTCATTGCAAACATTTAATGACAATGAAATATAAATTTAGAGAAAGTAATTCAAGAAAGGTTTCTTAATTTTCTTAATGAGAGAAATGACCAATTAGCTTCGTTTTCCTCTTATCTGTCAAAATGTATATTTTTCTTTGAACTGAATTAAAAAACAGAAAATTAATTACTCAAAATTGAACTGAATTAAAAAACAGAAATTTAAATTTTCAAATTGGAAGTGTTCTTTTCTTTTAACGAATTGATTGTATCATCAAAAAGAATCGAAGCGCATTCATAGAGAGCCAAAATGTTAGCGAAGGAGAAAATGTGTTATCCAGCGTATTATTCCCCTTTTTTATGCGTCTGTGCTTGGTATTGATTAAGTTGCAATATAAATTAATTCTGTTTTACGGTTTATAACCGGAAACCATAAATTAAGGACATGCATAAAATCCACTTTAGTTTTATCTTTCTTATATCTTCCTTTTTAAAAACATATAAGATGGAGACAATCTATACTAAAAAATTTTTTAATGTATAGATGAAGTGTAGTGAGTAAGAAAAAACTCAAATAGTCATACCTGAAGCCTATAAAAACATGTCAGCAAATATAAGTTGTAAAAATTTGTGGAAAAAAAATAAAAGTGCTTGTAGCCATAATTAGTTCTTATTTTCAAGGAAATTATTATTAACACTTTAGTTATATTTTTTCCCACTACATCTGTTTTTATTATTATAATTGCAAGTCTTCAGTCATTGCTTTCCAATAAAAAATCTTAATACTCTCAGATTTCGGGAGTTTTTCACAAAAGAGAAGTATTAAAATTCCATCATGAACAAAAATTGAAATGTTTTTGTGTGGCTTTTAACAGATGAATAATATCTAGTATTTAAAAACAAATAGTTATAACAGAAAAAACACTAACTTTTTTCTCTTTGATCAAACATTAGTCTCCTTTCTTTTACGGTTTTATTTAAAATGTAATAAATTGGGAACAATATGTTTGCATTCAGATACCTCTGACTTTAAAAAGGTAAAATAATCTGCAAAACGGACCGCTATTATCGTATTTTCGTTTGAAATAGAATTGGTTTCACATTAACGAAAAGCAAAATGCGAACAAATAAGAGGAAGGAAGTTCAACTAGAGCGCTTTATTATCCAAGTAACATGTCTAACTGCTCAATAAACTGCTGACAAAAGACATTATTTGTTAGAGTTAATGAATCTGATCCCTCTAATGATGTTGATCATTGAGTTAGTAGTTCACGACGATAGCACGTTTGGTCCGCTTCCTGAAAGAGAATTACAGATAAAAAAATTGAGACCTTATACTAATATAAGAAGAATGTAAGAATTAGTGAAACTAAATTAATGAAATTAAATAATACTTGAGGAGAATTTTTCTGATTTGAAATAAATAAGATAAATAATTTTAAACTTTATCTAATTTACATGCACACCTTGTTTTATGGCGCTTCAAAATGTAATAATATGCTTTTTTAAGCACCTCAGAGAAAATCATTTTGAAGTGTTTATTGTTCCCAGTTTGCGAGTTTCATGTCTTATCAAAAAGAAAATATTGCTCATGAGGAAAAGTTTTTTATAACGCTTCGTGCTCAAGCAATTCCACGAAAAAGGTGAAAAGTTGTGACTTTGATTATTAAGTTTTCTCTTTATTAAATACGTGCACAGGTCTACATGTGGCTCAATTTGTAGAGACATTAGGTTAATTGGAAGCAGGAGCAGTAAAAAATGAATAACGTCTCGCCAGGAATCTAACCACGGACCTCTGAAATAACCACGGACCCAGCCTGCAGACCACCACACCACGAAGGCATGCTAAGAAGGCGGGAGAAATACCTTATAAGTTTACTGTGAAGTAATATCAAAGTAAATTTTTCTAGTATCCTGCTTGCCAGTTTGAACAGCTCTTTTTAAATATAAGCTATTATGATCTATATTTTTTAATTCCTGGGGATTTAATTTTTAAAATCCACCTTAATTAATTAGTTACTGTAATTGGCTTACTGTAACTGCTTAGATTAATTATTTCCAGTATTAAACTGAAATCTTCATGCCAAGATTAGATTCTAATTTCATTTTTAGTCTTAGACTTAAAAATATTTTTAATTATAAGACTTAAAAATATTTTTAAATATTTTTAAACTCTAAACATTTTAAATTTATAACTCTTTGAAGTGTTAGTTGTAATCTAAATTTTTCAAATTGGAATTGTTCTTTGCTTTTAACGAATTGAATGTATCATCAAAAAGAATCAAAGTGCATACATAGCGAGCCAAAATGTTAGCGAAGGCGAAAATGTGTTATCCAGCCTATTATTCCCTTTTTTATGCGTCTGTGCTCAGTATTGATTAAGTTGCAATATAAATTACGAATTAGCTGAACCAAAAACATTTTGATTTGTAAGTTCCATTCGTAAAAAATAATTCATATCGTTGACTCTACGAGTGTATTTAATCAAACACAGAAACGGGAAGTTCATGACTCAGAATATCACTCACGTCACGAAACAGGAACTTTCTGGGATGGATAACATAAAATGATGGATGAAAGTTTAAAAGGCGAAATCATTACTTATTCATAGAATGAGATTAACTTAACAAATTTTCTGAAAATGAGAAAGCAGACGCAGTTGCTTTAAATCAATCAAAATAAAATTAAATTGTGAATGGAAACATAAATTAAAAAGATCTAGTATCTGTTAGGTGTAATTTAGTTACAAACTACAAACTAACTTTTAGTATGAGACATTTACAATTTAAGACTACTGGGACGTTACGCTGAAAATTTTTGGGACAATTTCCCAACAAGTTTTTTTTTTTTTTTTTCATTTTGACAAAACAAATCTTTCTTCCAGCATTGGAATGTGATATATTTCTATCTGTCTATAATAAAATTTTGTATATCTTCATTAATTTCTGTATGATACGCTAAAACACTGAATGTGCAAAAACGCAAGGTCTAAAACCCATATCTGCGGATTATTTCCATAGGTTAGAGGATAGCCAGTACTGGTTTAGAACTTGTTGTAGAAGAATGATTGAGAATTTATATAAAAGCTTAAATGAAAAAAAAATAAATGTTATGAGAAAAATGTTAATGAGAAAATTGTTTCTACTTTATTTCTTTATTTAACATCTGAAAATAGTAAAGTTCTCACCTTTTCTGAATACTTAACTCAAGCTGTGCGCCTATTAACTAAATCAATTGTTACAGAATTATATTTCCCAATGTATACATTTTCACAGCCAGAAATAAAAGCCAAGCTAAACAGTAAGCCGAGATATTTTTGCTTCCTTTTTCTATTCGCAAAATTATGTAGCTCAGAAGAATTCACAATTCAGATAAGGGCTGTAATTTATAAAACTGACGACTGAAATAAGTTTGAAACAACCGACGTCTGGACGTTTATAAGTTTAGTTAATCCAATAAGCTTACTCTTCTATTAAAAAAGTTGTGAAAATAACCTGAAACGTGAATGAGGCTTGCAGTAATTGAACTTTAGATCAAAAGAAGTAATAAATAAAGTGATATCATTTAGTAACTCGTAGTTTCATGTTCTAGTGCTTAGGAAATTGGAATATCTTTTTCCGACCATTCAACGGGATGTCGCCATTTGAACAAAAAGCAACTCAGCAGAGCAGCTTGAGTTTCTTTCATTAAATCTGATTCCTACCGTGCGACAACCAGTTTTTATATGCAAGATATTTCATCCTCTATTCTCATTGTTGTCTCTTGTCAAGATAATTCCGTAGAGTTAAATATTTTCAAACGATTCCAGTTATTCAAAAGGATGCGACAGATATTTTCAAACAGGATATACTAGAGTTAATATATATTACGATCGATGTCACTTCGAAAATTTACCTGTGCCATAGTTTATTACATTTTAAATGGAATTGCCCTATAAGGAACTTCTGGGAAACTTTTGAACATCGGAATATTAAAATCAAGCGGAAAACGTTAAAAGTTTGGTTTTGAAACTATTAGTTTTCTCGTCAGCTCTATTTCTTCTGTCTATTTAAAAAAAAAAGACTTAGGAAGTTTAGACATAACTAACGTAGTTCTGCCATTATTTGGCTTTACTATAACTTCGTACTTTCGTCAGCTTCCACCAGAATACAAATTATATTAAAAATAAGTTTTGAATTTTAAAATGTTTTATAGAAAGCTTGACAGCATAGGTTGCCCCTCATTTTTTTATCCGCTGTTGCAATTTAATTTATCGGCGTTAAGTTTTTATGAATACAAAATTAACTTTTAGTTAATAGTCTGATAGAAGGAAATTTATTCAGAGGTCTTCCACAGTTATTCAAATTAGAGCAACGGCGTAACGTATCACTAACATGCTCTAATTATATTTCCGTACAATTATGGATATCAACATTGTAACAATATTGTCGCCGATAGAATTACCATAGAAGGATGCATATGATTCCAGAGAGATTCTCTCAAATTGTGTTATTTCCAAGCCCGAAGCATCTTCTTAAATAATCAATAAATTTTCGTTTTCTGTGCAATGTTAAGCTGAAACACGAAAAGAAGAGAAAACACTTAAAGGAAAACATCTATTGATACTTATAAGGTTTGCTCTCTCCTTCTAGCATGCCATCGTGGTGAAACTGTGGCACGCTCGGTGCGTGTTTGAGAGGCCCAGGTTCGAGTTTTGGTGAGGTCATTGAACATTTCTCTCTTCTCCAACTTCAAAGTAATCTACTGTCTCTACAACCTTAATTGCAATATAACTATCAGCTCTGAAGAGGCTCATATGTTTTAAAAGACAATTGTTCAGCCAGAATCTATATTAAAAAAAAGAGGCATACGCATCTAAACTACTTATGCAAACCTGAGTTTTTTCTTGACTTGTTAAGTCGCTCGAGATGTTGTAAGCAAACAAAGAATGAAAAGTATTACTTTAATCTGTAATACTAATTATTCTTAGTTTGGTTTAAAAAATTCGAATCTAGATATAGTAGAAAGAGCTAAACAGACTTGTCATCTTCAGTCCTCTCTTAAAATGGTACTGCCATGAAGTAGCATTAGTTGCATTATTTTGATTTTAATTAATTGTTTATACTTTCGTAATCTCATTCTCTAAGCCCTACTTAATGACACTGCAAACTGTAAATAGATATAATTATTTAATGTACAATTAGCGTGTGTTGATTTCTATTAGTTAGCATAAATTATTTTCCATCTTAACAATGTGTGAATCATCATTAATCTTTAACAATAATTTAAGGATTTTAAAAATGAAGTACTGATTAGAACCCTAAAAATCCGTCATTCTCTTTTCGTAAGATGCAACACATGAAAACTAAATTTAATCTTTAGGAATACATAACAAAATATTGATCTCGTACTTGAGTAGAGATTAATTTATTTGACATACGCAAGTATGGTAATATGAAGCCTAAAATGAACCAGATTAAACTCAATATTGACACGTTTTTCAGGAAAATACTGTGTACATTCCGAGAAAACCTGCTACATAACCTTTTCATCGAGATCCAATTTGAAGGGAATTTCACCAATAAACGGCATCATAATTTATTAATTAATTAGATTTTAAGTGGATAACGTTAATAAATTGGATTCTACATAATTCGATGAAGCTTTAAATGTGCAGGAGATATTCCTATAAAAAAGCAATCTATAATAGTCTGGTTAATTCAAATAAAAAAAAACATTTCTAATATCGATTTCAAGTAACACGTGACAGTCTCATGTAACAAGTCACGGTATCAACAATACCACGACATCAATATGCAGTAATTCTTAGCGCGCAAAGAGAGAGAAATAATTCCCAATGTTAACATCCCTATCATTTGAACGCACTTTCAGGAAATCTTTCTGCTTGAATTTAAAGCAACATATTAAATTATAAAATATTACTTGTATTTCAGTACAACAGAAGACAGCGATGTTATGGGCTATGATGTTCCAGCTGGTATGACGGTTATCGCCAACATCTACGCCATACATAATGATCCAGACTATTGGGATGAACCTCATCTTTTCAAACCAGAGAGATTTTTATCAGAAGACGGAAAGGAAGTCGTCAAACATGAGTGCTGGATACCGTTTTCGCTAGGTAAGAAAAATATACAATTTCTGAAGATGTATTTTGTCTTAAAATTTATATACTTTTAAAATCTTTGTTTCTTAGAACTCTAGCTCAGTGCAAGGTAATGTATTTTAATGTTCTAAAGACGGAATGATGTATCTGTGATGTATCTGAAGTTTGTACAGGATTTTTCTGATGTGAAAATTTACATATGTTTATGACTTTGATATTAGAATTTTCTACTATCTCGTTTATCAGTTTTTATATTACACCCCGAGGCATTTGTAATTCATGCGGTTTGGACAAGAAACGTGTTCTGAAATGTAGTGTACTATTTTTAATTTATTTTTTAAATTAACGCTCCCCATGAGGTGGCTATCAAACGTTATTTCTGTGTTGACGAACGTACCATACGACATTACTAATATTTATTTATTAATTATATTAATATTGGAAATATTCATAAAATAATTAATTCGTATATTATAAAACAATGTTTCTCAAACTGTGGGTCATGACCACAAATGGAGTCGCAAAGTGAAATGTTGAGGTCACCAAAACTAATTCAGATACACGAATTTAAAGAAATTAAATTAATGAGGCGTTTAAAGAAATTGCATAAATTTACATTAATGAGATTAATCACTTTCCATATAACGCCCTAAACGAATTTCTTGAGCTGTTGAATGACGTAAACTTATAACTGCTGAAATGAAATTATATGTTTTTCTGCAATTCAGCACTACACACTTACTTGAATAAACGTTTTCAGCTTTAGTTCCTTTCAAATGATGTAATGCTGAAACACGTTGCAGGGTATTATTATTATATTTCACTAAACAATTACTTTGCTTTGGATCTTTAATGTTACTTTCCCTGTCAGAATGTAAATTAGGTAGAAAGAGAAAATATTTTAAAGGAATGTTTAAGCAGTTTAATTCAAAGTGTGTTCTGCCTCTTGAGGCCCCCTTGTTGCTAGGTTGCTGATGGTTCAGATAGGATGGTCTTTGGCCTTACATTATAACTGCGGATACTTGAGCATCTGTGCGAGTTAGATTTGTGAGCCAATTTCGCGTTAAATTGAAGTGTGCGGTTTTTTACTCCTAGCGCTTAATTTTAAATTTGAACTTACCCTTACTTCAAGTTACATCGCAAAAGGGGTTGGCTGAATTAAGCATTAAATGAGTCGTGCATTTAAGTTTAGTTTCTGATTTAAAAAATCTGGTGTGTACACCACATGACTTCCTTGTACGGAATTCCTTAATTTTTACTAGATATATAGTTCTCACTCAATGAATTCAGTTCTCACTTCGCGATAAGACAAAAATACATAAAACCTCAAAATATCTTTACTAAAAATTGAAAATATCGAAACAGATAAAACACCAAATACAGTTAAAACAATTAAAAATAATTCTTGCAATTAAAATTAGAGTGTCTACGCAAAAACAAGCATTTCAGTCAACAAGCAAGAAGGCAGATTGTTTCGGTGCACAAAACTAAAAGTTTACTTTTGGTCCCACTCGACAAGGAGAAACTGAAGTTAGTGCAGAAACTGACATAATTTACTATTCTGCTAAGTTTCAAATGTAAACAAATATGGCTCCTATAGTAAAACAATTTAGCTTAGCCACATTTAAACAATTTTCAAATAGTTGATGATTCTACAAATATTGCATCCACATTAATTAAAGGCATAAAAATTTAATCAGAAGAAAAGAAAAACGTAATTAAATCATTTTTAAAGCAAAAAATGCACAATTTACAAACTTATAAGAATTAAAATACTGTGCTCGCGGAGCCGAGTAACTGAGTGGGTGTATATATATGTGATGTACCAGCTTTTGTCAGGAATAAATAGATTGTTGAAGAGTCATAAATGTAGTCGTAGCTTAAATTATCAGACGATAAGTTTAAAAAATAGGATCCATTTATTATTGGTCAGGAGAAATAGCAGTTACAAAAATTAAGATATCCGGAGTAAATAAAAAAGAATTACTAATAACTTTTTGTATTAAGTTTACTGCATCGTTACATTAAAGAAAAGACCCCGATATTCCTTTGCGAGTCCTTTTATAGCCTCTGGAAAGGCGGAGCTTCCAAGAAATGACGTCAGTCTCCTCAGCCAATCCAGTTCGCTTTAAATATTTCCAGAACATTCTATAACTGTACGTGTAGAAAAGGCGGGAAAACAACTTGACTACGGGGCTGTGGATTTAATTCCACGTACTTTCAAATAAGAGATTGTCGGCATTAAAAATGAAAAGAACATACAGTTAGAAATTTAAGTGTATTCTTGACTATGGAATTTTATTATTACATATAAATATATATATATAGATAGATAGATATAGATATAGATAGATAGGTATAGATATAGATATTGTTACGAAATGTACAGGAGGGGTTAGATAGCTTTTCCGCAAAGCAGTTTTAGGGTTTGCCATAAAATGGTAAGGGACGGCAGGGTTGCCACGTTTGGCGAGAAATCGCCAATTTGGCGACATTTGGCGATATACCATGGACGGATGGAGAACCTTCTGGAACAAATTCTTACCGGTTTAGTCCAGAATGTTCTCGAACACAAGCCGAAAGCTATATAAACCCTGCTGTTACGTCGAGTTAGTTAGTGCCTCGTCTAGCGAGCTGATAGTCAGTCACTGAGCAAGTGTCTCGAAGTCTAGCGCCGAGTTGGTCGTCGAGTGCATCGAGAGAGTCTTTAGAGTATCGCGAGTTAGTGCATCGTCGAGTTTTGTCTTAGAGTGTGCTGAGCTCCGGAAACGACTAAACCGAGTCGACAGCTGTACTCTTGTGTATCGTCAAGTGCACAGCGAGTGATAGCAGGAAGAGTCTCGAGAGCACGTAGAGTTCCGAGAACGACCGAGGAGAGTCGGGAGCTGTACTCTAGTGCTTTGCCGTGAAGCTCTCTCCACCGTTATAGCCTGATAACCTGAAGGCCGTGTCGCTGATTGTTCCAGCGTGTTTATTGTATTTCTTCAAAGACAGTGTACAAGTGACTTTGGAGCTGTCCGGATTAATATCGGCTAAATAAAGTGTGTTTCAATACTTCATCAAGTGTCGTCGTTATTCACTCCAAATCTACGAACCCCGTACGAACGTGAAGGAAGAATATAACGTAACAATATGTATATATATATATAGTTTTAGTGCTACTAATCGCAACCAGAAAGGGATGTGCCCAACTGCATGTTATAGCAGGCATATATAGAAAATTCCAATGTTCTGAGTCTACTCGTTTCTGAGTTATGCGAGATATATACACACGTACGTTCGTACAGACGTGACGAAAAACTCTATTCTGAATCCATTTTAAATCATTTCTGTAACCCGCTTTGGGAAAAAGAGTCCTTTATTCTGTCCTTACGTACAGATGTCACGCAAAAACATTGTTAAATTGCATTCGATAGCGGTGAAAATGAATATTTTCGCTGAAATACGATACTAGAAAATTTTTTTGCGAATGCAATACTTCCTTTACTTCGTACAAGGAAGTAAAAAGGTTTGTTTTTAAATCTTCGTGAGACTCTGTCCTTAACTTTTAGACTTGGAGATAATTCACTGTTGGTCTATATAAAGTTTGGTTCTAGTCCATGAGAGCTAAGAAAACTAAACTTTGTAACTCTGAAAATTATTTTCGTCCAGTAGTGTCGAATAATTCACCAAGATTTAATTTGTTTTGCAGAAAAAGTTCACAGACTTTTTTATTAAAACGGGCTTTTCGTTCAATAATTTTTGTACAGGGGAGCTAGGTGTCAGTTGTAACACGATTTTTACGCTGTGGTTTTTAACATTTTTTTATCAGAATTTTCATTAAACATGGTTATTATGACAGGTTCTATTACGTAAGAGTAGTCAATGCCCCATCCAAACGAGTAGTGAAGGGTCTTGTGCTCGTGCTTTGTCTTAGCTACTTACTAGGAGGAAAATAGTTCTTTAATTTTGGTTTAAGATAATTAGTTGATTGTTTTTAGAAATGGTTTTATCCATTTATTTGTCTGTGTATTAAGTTTTTTGCTTTATTATTTTTACTGATCGCAATCTTCTTTCACAAATCAATAAAAATGTCTGAAACCGTAAGATAAGGCAAGGTAACAAACTCTCGGGGCAAGTTATGATATAAAAATCCGCAATTGTAATTGAGAAATCGTAAATATATTTAAGCGTATAAATATCTTTCCCAAAAATTGTTACAACTAACCCCTAGCTCCCTTACTTGAAACAAATCGTAACACTGCTTCATTTCGATATGTGTATTATTTACCAAAAAAGTAAATTATTTCTGAGAAAATATTTATATTTATATACTTATTCTATATTTAACATCCGGGGTAGCGAAAAGGTAGGTATGTAAAAAATGGGATTATGAATGAAAAAAGTTTAAGAAGCGCTGTTATCAAACATAACATTCGATTAATTGTAAATTACATTATTTTGAAGTACTATAACATTAATAAACCATGTTATTAAAAAATAAAACGGAATTATACATTATTAAAGAGTTCATAAATCGCCTTTTAAATCACTCACTCAATTTAGCAATATACCGTTTTCATTTCAAAGATGCAATTAATGTTTCAAGGAATGTAAAAGACAACACCTTTGACATTCTAGGTAATTAATGAAAGATGTCGTGCCTCGTGGAATTGATCGGGAGCTTAAATGCTCTAGTAGTGTAACTTAACGAACCTAAAAGTGAACAAAATGTGAAAGACAAAGATACAAACGTTTATAACATCAAAGCTGCGCATTGCATATCAAACGGATCTTAGACCAGGGGTTCCCAACCCTACGCCTGCGGGCACCATGGCGTCCGCCAAACATTTTGCCTGCCGGTGTGCGATTACAATAAAAATGTTTTACTTTTCAATAAAATTCTATCTGAAAGCTTTCTCATTTTTAATGAAATAAAAATTGCACCCAACACAGATAACAGTACAAAGCGAAATGTGACCGATCTCCTTTTTTGTGTTTACGTATCGAAGGTGTAACTAACAACTATATTTTACCTTGCGCTTACCTCTATCCAATTATAAATTCACCTTAAAAAAGTAAAGTGATGCCCTCCGTCCAACAGATATTCTAGAATGTGCTCCCTTAGGGACAAAAAGTATGGGAACCCCTGGCTAAGACTATTGCATATACTTCTAGTAATATACGAGTATATCTTTATCTCATTTTTATACTGAAACAATGTAACATTTAACTAATATATTTTAAATAAATAGTTTATTCCATTTACTTTAACTAGTTTATTCCATAACTAACTAGTTTATTCCATAACTAACTAGTTTATTCTATAACTAGTTAATTTTCATTGCTAACTTTTGTGTGCATTTCCACATTTAACCCATTATAACAACTCATAAATGTTTTAATACTATGCAATAATACTTCGTCGCAGAATAATCAGTGCCCCTCATCCTTATAATGCAAGTTTGTTTTTTGATGAAAGTAAACTATTTCAAGTAGTTTACAGAAACTTATTCGTTGATTAAGGAGTCAGAAGCTTTCCTTTATGATCACATCTTCGATGAAATTATTTTCATTCGCTAAAGTTAGGTATCGAATTACTGGAACTATAATAAATACGCAGCGGGTGTTCTCGCAAATAAAGTTGTTATAAGGTGTTTTTGCTTCTGATATCGCTGTCAACTGACAGTCGAACAGATTCTTTATTGCTCAGAGTGGGATGTCGTATATCGTAACATACTGAGTTATTTATTGACTTTATGACATATTTCTATGCCTTTTCTTATTATGTATTGGAAGAAAAGACCAGAAATGAAACTGATTTTTCATTCGTTCATTGCTTTTTATGTATGAAGGAGTATTTACCTTTACCATATAGTAATTTAGAGAATTGTTTACTATGAAATTGAAATAATTTTGCAGTCTGTCCGAAGAGTTAAAAGCGAACCTCAAGATATTTTATTTATTATATATAAATGTAAATTAAAAAATAAATTCTATTTACAAAGTTTATCCTTTAAAATATGCAACACAGTTTTTAATAAACTCAATTCACTATTTTATTATTACCAAACAGTTGCATTCAAATAATATTGTCATATTGAGTTTGTTAATTGATTTGAGGCAAAATATATGAATACTAACTAATAAAGCGGAATAGTCTCTTAATGGGAGCCTTTTTAAAGAAACTTATATTCGCATTATATATATATATATATTCACAAATGATTTCGTATATGCTTTTATATAGAAATGACTGGTAAATATTTTAGTCTAAATCTCAGCAGTTTAAAGATGTAACAAATAACGTTACATATTTTGTTTAACATACAGAAATATTTAAGTAATAATAATGCCAAGATATGAAACCCCATGTAATCATAAAAAAACGGTATAATGTACCAAAACACATGTTTTAATTTTCCGTCGGACTGAAGATATTTTAAATTATGTTTGCTTTTCATAAAACTTCAACTTGCAGCTGAATATTGTACTAAATGTAACTCCGTTTTTATTATTCGTAAGATTTTAAATAGAATTTTAACCATTGTTTAAAAGAAAGATAAACTGTTATTGCTATAAACCGGCTGTTGTTATAAAATGAAGTACGGAACTCAAAAAATAGGTATTAAAAAATATATTGAATTTAGAATTTAAAATAGTTCATCAAATGTAATTTTTTTTACTGGAGGTTGAAGGTGTAATGAATATTATCATTTGTTAAATAAATTGCATTTAACTATATATAAAACGAATGCTTAACTTTTTCTTAAAATGTCACCTGACCCTTTACTAAAGTTACTTTCTAATTATCGACGAATTATGGCCTAATTACGATCAATTTATAAAAGCACAAAGTAAAATTCAACAAATTTAATTTTCTCACTCCTTTTTGGATTACAATACGAATTAGCAATATACAAATATCATTGATACTTGTTGAATGTACAGATACCAAAATCCAATTATCGACACTTTGTTTAATCTTGACTTAAACACTCCAGCTAAAGCGGCATTTACCAGTTTGAGACTGGAAAGAAAAGCAATGCAGTTTTCGAGCCAAACTCTTTTCATGCAGGACGATGAATGGCTAGCAATTCCGAACAGCTTAGAGGCTCGTCGCTGAACTCTCTTGCTCAGACTTTAACTGATATATCTTTATATCTTTATGAGCAAATGTATGTAAAATGAAACAAAGAGATGCTCTTTCAATATTAAAATTAAGCTTTTGCTGTTAAAAAAAATTTTAGTGATCGGCTCAACTAAAGGTAAACAGTTATTTCGATTTTAAATTGTAACGTTGCACGCCTCCAACTTGCACGCAACCAAGAGCTGACTGTGAAAACTGGATAAAACACAGAGTCTTGTGAAGGGTTTAAGTCCCTTTTTATTCAACGTAAAAATTACAATTGCCTGCTCTGGACGCTCACAGACTGCGCCAACTCGGCGGTCAAATAAAAATAATAACCTGAAAAGAAACTAAAGACAAGACTCTAACTACGAGGCTCTCTAAAAATAACTAACTCACCGCGTTTTACAATACCGCTGCTAATTCAGCAGACTTGCAGCTCACTTGAACGATTAACACTACTTTCCGCCAAGCACATAGGCCGAAACGCGGGGTTCTTCAATTTCTCGCTAACTACCTCCGCGCTCGTGAAGTAAGAACATCACACACCGAACTCGTTTCCCTTCTATTTAAATCATAATACTTCCGCTGATAATTTGAATCCTTGCGCGTTCTACTAAAATTTACATATTCTGACATTGGCAGTTCCAGGGGAAAGTAAGGCTTGACAGGAAAGATAGTTTAAACTTAATGTTAGTTAAAATAAATATAAACCCTACATTTGCCGCTGCCAGAATTTGGAAAACTTGGAAGCAGGTCCTACAAACGACCTGTTGTAAGTTTCTCTAATTCTGAACTAACTGGCGAGAACCTCGTTTACACAAAAAAAATCTTATGTAACAAATTGTATACTAAAATTCTGTTGATCGTTATAAAGCTCTCTTCTTACAGCAACTTTTCCTGGACTTCATCAATCAATCTTGGTCTTTCCTTCCAGCATCTGGAAGGAATAAGTATCAGTATCTTTCTAAATACATTATAATTTACACTTTCTTGACACAATAAATTTTTGTTTTTAAACGATTCGTTTTTCTTAGTTATTGCATACTTCACATTCATTCAATTTTTCAAGCATTAATTTAACTTTACCCTGGCTCTCCACCGTGTGTGGTGTCAAACGGGAATATTCGTGTTTTAGTCTTACAACACTTCCCCTAACCACCATGATTTGTTAGAATTCAACGACCAAATAGACACACCTTACTCGACATTCTACAACTCCGTGAGCTACTTTAATATTCTTAAAAATTCAAATGTAGGTGGAGAACCCTACAAAACACATTCATTCTAAATTCCCCCTCATTCATCTTTAAACATGCAGGCTTTCGCTCTAAAGCATGACTTTATCTACAATTTAATACTTAAATTTTGACTTCATGCTTTTAAGCATTCACTTTTAGCATCTACAATTTTATGCTTCTAGACTAAATTCTACTTTTACATAACATTCAAGTATTTACGTACATTTACAAAATTTTAATACATATGATTTTTACAATTTACCATAAAATGAATAAGAGAAAATAAATTTTTACTTTACTCATTCTTCGCCAAGCTGGCGGCACTGAAACTAAAATTCTTATTAATACAAGAATACGAAGTTATTTTTATCTTCGGCCAAATTTTGGCTTTAACATAACAGAATTAGTCTTTCGACCAACAGAAAATGCTTGTTTTTAGCTTTTACACTTAAAGAAAATAATACTTTTACCTTAGCTAAATCAAGTAAAACAAAACTAAGTCTCAACCGAGACATATTGACTTTCGTCAAAACATAGAACTTCGTACTTATGCATAACATTTCGGAACAAAAGAGAAAAAAAATTTATAGAAGGTTTTAACTTATCTTTGAGTTTTCGATGCTTGAAACTCCGTCATTCGTTTTTGGCAATATTGTTCCCAAGTTAGAGGTTTCATGGATGTCAATCTTCTCCTTATTGACCTCCGAGTTTCGTCCACATTACTTTTTCTTTTGCGTCCTCTACATGCTGGCCTCTTGGCGGAGTAATCGTCTGGTGGTTGGCATTTCCGTTTTTCCCTGGGACGGCTGGTCTTGACGTCCTCCGGTCTGGAGTCCTTCTTGAATTTCTTCTGTTCCTCGTATTTTTGTGCCTCCTGTTGCCGTTTCAGTTTCCGGAACGGCGGCCTTGCTGGCACCTGACTCTGTGGCCGTGTGCGCGTTCTCCTTGATGTATATTTTTCCTGCAATCCTTTGTAGGTGGTGTTTTTCTCTTTACCACGGTTTCTTTACCCGGTGCATCTGTATTTTTGTTTTTCTTAAACGCCGGAGTTTGAAAGTTATTTTTTCTTTTTGATACCGACGTCCGGGTTGTAGAAGGGCTAGGTCTCTCTTCAGTTCTCTGTTTCTTGGGTGGTGGAATAGTTGTTGTCTCTGGACCTTCTATTTCGTTTAGACTTGAGTCCTGCAAGAAACTTTTAAGGATTTCAAAATCATTTGGATTATAGTATTTTTTCACCTGGTCGGGACTTGCTTTACAGATTTCCCCTCTCTCGTTCTTAAGATATAATACTACTCCTTTGATTTCCTGAATTACATAGGGGCCTTCAAACTTTGGAGCTAGCTTTGCCGTAAAATTGTCTGGGGCACTTGATAAAGAAAATTTCCGCTTCAATACTTTATCCCCAACTTTAAAATCTGCTTCACGGCGTTTTCTATCATAATATATTTTCTGCCTATTTCTTGCCGTATCCGAGCTTTTAAGCGCCTGATCAATCAGCTTTTGCACATCTTTTTGTTTAAACTTCTGCTCTCTTTGTTGCACAAAGAATAATTTATCTAAAGGCGTAATTAACTTTCTGCCTAAAAATAATTCTGCTGGAGTTTTTCCCGTAGTATCATGATTTGCCTTTCTTAAAGCATAAGCTAATTCATTTATGTAGCCATCCCAGCGCTTGTGATGTGTGCTCACGTAACTGCGAATTATTTTTACTATGTTTTTATTAACTCTTTCTGCTATGTTAGCCTGTGGTCTATACGGAACCATTTTGATATGGCGTATGCCAAGTCCATTGCATATGTTTTCAAATATTTGACTAATGAATTGTTTTCCGTTATCGCTAATGACTTTTATCGGTGCACCGTATTTTAAAATGTATCTGTGTAAGAATGCATCTGCGACTGTTTTGGCTGACGCGCGTTTAAGTGGAACAATTTCTGTCCATTTTGAAAAATGATCTACTATTACTAAAAGAAAACGATTTTTATTTAACTCGCTCTGGGGGAAGGGACCAAGAAGATCTATGCCTAAAATTTCATTCGGAAATGTAGCGCGAATGCTATTTAAGTACCCGGCCGGGCTGTAATTAATATCATTTATTAACTGACATTGATTGCAGGACCTGACATACGCCGTTACTATTTTGTATAATTGCGGGAAATATACCGCCTCGCGTATCCTTTTTAAAGTCTTTCTGACCCCTAGATGGCCCGCTGTTTTTGCTTCGTGCAACTCCTTCAAAATGCTTAATCGAAGCGAGGCTGGGATGACTGGTTTATACTCAAGATTTTCGTTTGTTGTTTTCGTATAGAATAATAAATTATCTATTATTTCATAGTTTTTTGCTCTATTTCTTATCGCATCGATATTTGTGTGCTCAAAGCTTTCGGGGTCTTTCAAATAAGCATAGATATTTCCAAATTCAGGATCAGCTTTCAGTTCAGTAATAACCGTATCTCTAGAATCTAAAATTTTTGAAGTCAACACAGCGCATTTAAGTTCATTTCCTTCATCGTCCAGTTTTATACGAGAAAGTGCGTCAGCTACATTGTTTTCCTTACCCGGTTTATATTTTATTGTGATATTATATTCTTGGAGTTTTAAAGCCCATCTTATTAACCTGGGCGTTAGGTTTTTTCCCGAGTAAAGTCTACCAACAGCCGCATGATCCGAAAAGACTGTTACTGGCGATTTGCCGAAATAAACTCGAAATTTGTGTACAGCCATTAATACGGCTAATGTTTCTCTTTCTGTAGCTGTATAATTCCTTTGTGTCTGATTCAACGTTTTACTAAAAAATGCCAGCGGATGGTTATTTTGCATAACAACCGCAACACCGCATAGTCTGACGCATCTGCTGCAATTTCCAGGTTTTCGTCCCCCTCCGGAAATTTTAAAACAGGGGCATTAATGAGCGCTTCTTTTAATCTTTCAAAAGCTGTGTTAGCTTCCGCTGTCCACGTAAATTTACCCCTTTTTCTTTTGATTACTAAGAGTGGTTCAACAATATTAGCGAAATCTTTTATGAAAGATCGATAGTAAGAACATAACCCAAGGAAAGAAGAAAGTTTCTTGGCGGTGTTGGGCGGTGGGAAATTCTTAATAGCTTTTATTTTTGAATCTTGCGTTTCTATACCCTTTTGCGAAATTTTATAACCGAGATATTTAAGTTCTTTAGTTGCGAACTTGCATTTTGAGGCGTTAATTGTAAGACCGGCCTCTTTTAATAATTTAAAAACTTGTTCTAGATCATTAATGTGTTGTTCCAACGTACTACTCGTTATAATTATATCATCTAGATAAATTAAAGCTGACTTTCCTAGGACAGGCTTTAGAACAATGTCCATAGCTCTCTGGAATGTTGATGGGACCCCACACAACCCAAAAGGCATGCGTAAAAATGCATAAGTGCCCGATTTTGTTATAAACGCGGTTTTATGTATATCTTCGGGTCTCATAGCTATTTGATAGTAGCCAGACGTTAAGTCCAAAGTAGACATATATCTTGTCGATTTGATCTGTCTAATGATCTCGTCTATAACCGGCAAAGGGTAAACTGGAAATTTGGTAATACTATTTAGTTTTCTGTAATCAATAGCAAACATCCAAGCCCTTTTATCCGAAGGAGGAAACTCGTTCTTTTTCCTACATAGTACGACTGGATTCGCGTACTCACTATTTATGGGCGTTATTATTTTATTCTTTAACATCTCCTGAATATGTTCTTCGATGATTACGTCTTTTTGTTTGTCATACCGATAAGGTTTAGTCCTACAAGGTTTTTCGGCATTTAATTGAATCTTGTGCGTAACTATTTGGCAGTTTCCTGGTTTTTCTGAAAATAAATGAGAAAAATTACTCACCACTTGCTGTATTGCTTTCCTTTCATGGTCATTCAGATGGCTAAGGTCCAATTGCGGTGTCTCCACAGGTTCCACCACCCTCTGGTCGATCTCCAACACCACGGAACTATCTTGAAAATTTAATTTGGCCCTCGCGGCCCTTAAAAACTCCATACCTAAAATAAGAGAATTTTGCAGGTCTTTCACTACAAAAATTAATACTTTGAGACTTTCCTCTTTTACCTGTAAGTTTAATGATAATTTCCCGATGCAGTGACATGTTTTTCCTTGCGCCGCTATAATTTCCGTATTTTTGGTTTTAAATAATCGTACCCTATAAAAATTCTTTTTGAAGAAATTTTCACTCATAAAATTTCCTTCTGCTCCTGTATCGATGAGGGCTTCTACTGGTACATCGCCAACCAGGACTTGTATAATTGGTAGCTGTGAGTTTTTTACGATCACCGTATTTAAATGTCTATTTGAGGGTTTTTTTAAAACTTCCGGGGTCTGGACCCTCCCTTTCACAGGCCCTTCTACTCGTTTAAAGCTTTCCTTTCAATCTGTGTCTTCTGGGTACGCGGATGTTTATTTTCAAATTTTCTTTTTGGGCCTTGACCTTCGAGTTTCGATGCGTTAGCTTGATAGCTCTTTTCCCCATAAGAGCGATTTCCATTTCTGGTTACCTCATTTGAAGATTTCCTTCGGGTACTTTGAGAATATGTTTCCCCTCTCGCTTTTTCCGCTATTCTGCGATTTTGAAACTTCACCGCCAATTCGAAGAGTTCCTGCAATGTGCTTGGGTTTCTAATTTCAAAGTAGTCTTGAACAGCGGGTAGCAATCTTGGTAATATTATTTCAATAATCTCCGCATCGGGTTTCTTCCCATACAGCATATCCGTTAGCTTGATTTTTCGTAGAATAAAGTCCGTCAATTCTGCTATATCCCGTTGATAGAAACTATATAGCTCGGCTTCCAGCCGTGCGCGATCTTTCACTATGGGGAAGGCCTTTACTAACGATTTTTTGAAATTTTCAAATGTATATGTCTGGCTTCCAAATTCCCCTAATAAAAATTTGCCTATATTTTTCCACCATAGCGCGGCCTGTCCTCTTAGTGCTGATGTGGCGATGGCAACCTTTTGTCTTTCAGGAACAGGGTAGAGCTGAAAGTGGTTTTCTAGACCTTCTAGAAATACCGCCAGCGAATTTTTTCCGTCGAAATGGACGTTTGGCTTGATTGACGCTCTCAAAGTCTGGACCAGGTATCCAAATCCTTCTAACTGGCTTGTCATTTCTTGGTGTTGTCCAGCGGTTTCCATCCAATTTTCGGCCATTTCAGTTCGATAAGTGTTCGGGCGCCAATGTAACGTTGCGCGCCTCCAACTTG
The DNA here is from genome assembly GCF_044657685.1 of Stegodyphus dumicola. Lineage (NCBI taxonomy): Eukaryota > Metazoa > Arthropoda > Arachnida > Araneae > Eresidae > Stegodyphus > Stegodyphus dumicola. The sequence goes on along the minus strand of NC_140768.1, from coordinate 78,120,086 downwards.
CACGCAACCAAGAGCTGACTGTGAAAACTGGATAAAACACAGAGTCTTGTGAAGGGTTTAAGTCCCTTTTTATTCAACGTAAAAATTACAATTGCCTGCTCTGGACGCTCACAGACTGCGCCAACTCGGCGGTCAAATAAAAATAATAACCTGAAAAGAAACTAAAGACAAGACTCTAACTACGAGGCTCTCTAAAAATAACTAACTCACCGCGTTTTACAATACCGCTGCTAATTCAGCAGACTTGCAGCTCACTTGAACGATTAACACTACTTTCCGCCAAGCACATAGGCCGAAACGCGGGGTTCTTCAATTTCTCGCTAACTACCTCCGCGCTCGTGAAGTAAGAACATCACACACCGAACTCGTTTCCCTTCTATTTAAATCATAATACTTCCGCTGATAATTTGAATCCTTGCGCGTTCTACTAAAATTTACATATTCTGGCATTGGCAGTTCCAGGGGAAAGTAAGGCTTGACAGGAAAGATAGTTTAAACTTAAAATAAATGTTAGTTAAAATAAATATAAACCCTACAAAATTATGAAAAATAAATTTAAAGTCAAAATTCAGTAATATCTTAGTGTCTTTAGATGCTTATAACCAGTCATACCTTCATTTCCATTTTCATTGTTTTAATTCCTGTTTCAAATCAGATGGAGGGAATCTAAGAATAGAATTTTTGAAAAAAAAAAAAAAAAAAAAAAAAAAAGACCCTCACAGGAGCTTTTATTTTATTTAATCATTATTACATATAAAATAATATGGTTCTTTCTTAACCACAGCATGTGGAAAATGTTTAAGCTGTCTTTTCATTTATTATATAGATCGCGAGCAGTATTCATAGTTATCTGTTCTGTCATGTAATATATATGAAGGATTGGATTACATCGCAGAGTATCGTAAAATTTCGTAGTGATTCATATCACAGAACGTGCCCTGCACAAATCGGCTCGAAAGTTCTTGTTTATACCCAAGAGCCTACCCGTTGAGACTTTATACTCCCTTAAGTTCCGGGGAACACCTAGTTTGGCAAATATGGCTACGTGGAAACTACATCAACTTTCCTTTTCTTTTTAAGTTCCAACTTCTCTCTTCACAAAATTCAACTCCCTCCATAAAACTCCTCAAGGATGTTTGCGATAACGTATCGATCCAAAGGGTAAAAATTTTACTTGCCGCCTTTGAAAATCACGCGTAAAAAATTGACAGAAAAGTTGAGGGTATTTTCTCTTTCGAAGCCTTTTACGTCATGGCAATCCCTCCTGTCGGTCCATCACTCCATTTTAGTAGAAGAGAAAATCAAAATTTATAAGTGACCGTGATCCCCCTTCAAAAACTTCCCCGCATTTTCTTCGGGTGATAAAATACCTTTCTTCCTATAATAAGCTTCTAATACTAAGTTATGTATATAGATATAAATATATATGGAGCGGATGAGAGTACATATTTTAGGATTGTTCATAGCTTTTCAACTGCTTTTAAGCTGGTCGAATTCTTAAAAATAGAGATGATATGTAGACTAAGGCAAAATTCATAGTGCTGATACAGTATTAAAGAACAGATTATTCTAGGCCATAGAAGTTTCATATGGATATTTTTTTTTAAATATGATGTATTCTGAAAGCTCTCTCAGGTTGAAGCCAAGTAAAAAATTCGTCTGAACTTTATCTGGATTAAATTTAAGACGGATTATATTACTTACATTGAATTACGCTTAAAACATATCGCAGACACCATGGAGTTCTACAGCTTACTGGTATGGTTTCTTCGTTTCAACTATTCTTCAAAATTCGTCTTTGGCGAGAAGCAATGAATTAAACATGAACGGAAGCAACAATAAAAAAATGAGGAGTCAGATATAAAACGTGCTTAACTCTGGAATTGAAAGAACAAATAAACATACAAAATTTAAGAACTTTTAATTTTATCTGACTACGTATAACCAAAGATACATTTGAAACAAATTGAATATAGGTAAGACTTCAATTCGTACTGCCTATTCATAATCGAGTTAAAATGCTGAATGTCTATTATGTCTTTTTTCTGAAGCAAAATATAAATAAATAAATGAAAAGATTAATTTAGAAACTGAAAGCTTTGGATTACAATTTAACATTTTCAAAACGCGTTAACCACTAAAATCCTTTTTTATGTAACTGAAAATGTAAAAGGATTAAAAATGCGGTATATCATGCAAATATTTGCTTTCCTTTTAAAATTAAATGATGTATACCACTGAAAATTCATAAAAATTTCTTGTTGACTAAATTAAAAAGTAAACTTAAAGGAAATTCTAATTTTAAACGTTTTTGCGGCTCCTTTTTGAGCAAAAAATAGTATGAACAAAACAAAGCAAACAAAAAATCTAAATATCAGAAACATATGTTACAGTGTGACCAAAATTAAAAAAAAAAAAAAAGAAAGAAAGAAATATATAGATAGAAAGCGAGGTTTAGAAACAAGAGGACTAAAATCTTCATCACTATTCAATTTTACTTTGGATGTAGGCTTTCGATTCCCAAATTGTTTTTAATCGCGTAACCCTAAGACAAATATAATTATGAATTGTACCCCCATAATATAATATCATGTAACATAATATAATATAATATAACATAACATAATATAGTATACTATACTATACTATAATATAATATAATATAATATAATATAATATAATATAATATAATATAATATAATATAATATAATACTATAACATAATATAACACAATATAATATAATATAATGTGACCAGACACCGCAACCTATGAGAGAATCTTACACTCACATGATGCACGATCGCACACTCGGAAGTGATCGTGAGCCTACTTCATTGGCGTGTCACCAGTATCACTTAGCGTACCTCACTTTAGAGACCACTAATGTAGGGGATAGTAGAAGGGTCATAAATTTTACTGCTGAAAAATTTAAAATATTGAAAGCATATCTTAATTATCCCTTTTATGATATAAAATAACGCTTATTACAAAATTTTATGCAAAAATACAGATAAAGTAACTTTTTAAATTATTCACTCTGATTATCTGAGGAACAATATTATTTTTTAGATATCGAATATAAATAAAAGACTTTCTATATTCCCAACAGCCAAAAACGGGCTTTCATATTCTGATTTTTGTTAGTAATTGTCAGAATTTTGCAATTAATTAAAAGCGATACCACAATAGCATTTATTAGAAGTATTTAAAATTCCTTGAACAAAATTACATGTTTTTAGTTAATTCTAAGCAATTTGAAACACTAAAGCTTAAAATTATTGTTTCCTAATTCATGTTGTGAAGCACAATTTCAATTTGTATTTCCAGCAACTTCATGAATTTTATATTTCAACTTTTCATGAATTTTATATTTTAGGTAAAAGAGCTTGCCCAGGTGAAACTCTGGCCAATGTAGAAGTATTTCTGTATGCAACGAGCCTTTTGCAAAAATTCCATATAGAATTTCCTGAAGGAAAACACCATAATTTTGAAGGAGTGGTTGGTGCTACTTTTGAACCGACGCCATACGAACTTTGCATGGTTCCAAGACTGTGAACTGATTACTTAACTATCTTTTTATTGTAAAATACCATTTTCATGAGTTGAAGCAGAGGAGTTCTCTCTATATAAATGTTATGTGCTTTTTTTCATATGAAAACATTCATCTCTAAATTTTATGATGCACATCTATGAAAATTTTGGACTGAATACATGGAAGCCAATTTCTTAAAGGAAACGAAACGTACACCATTTTTTCTATTACATAATTTCTTTTTAAGCTGGTCATCTCTTGGTATGTGCACAGAGCTTTTGGTTGCTTACCTGAGTCAGCTGTTGAATGCTCATCATTCTTCAATTTTTGAATTCTCCATATTCACTCAAAATTGCATACTTTAACATAACATTAAACTTCAGGTTTCAGGTCTTTTAGAGCTAAGTCACATTTTAGTAATGCTTCAAGAAAATTAAATTTCTTTTAAAAATATTAAATTTTTATATTTTATATCATTTAAACAGACATTGCAAATGATCTGAAAATTTCACTAATTCGCATTAATTATGAAAACATTGTTGTGTCTACAAGTGTGTTTTATTGTAAAAAATGTATTTTATGCATATTTTTGTTTTGTTGCGTCTAATAAAAGAATATGAGAAAATCTAATTTGTCTTCAAATAAAAAAAAGTTTCTGCAATATTAATACTGAACACCTTCAAACATATTTATCATGCCCCTAGTTCTAAATATTAAGTATTTTATCTTAGCAACATAAAAATCTTGCTTTAAGCATTGCTTTTCATCAATGAATTGTCAATTCTTTTCAGTTATCGATGCACACGTTGGTCAGTTCTTTAAACAAACTTGACTCAAATGAACTTTAAAATAATTCAACAGATAAATATATAGTAAAATCAACTTATTGTTACACTGCAAAGTAGTAGTGAAACAGCCCTGTTAATGAAGTGGAAATTATCAGTCGAGTAATTCAGTGGAAAGAAAAAAAAAAGAATTGCGTCACCAGAATATCTCACGTATCCTAATAACACAAGCACGCACGAAGTTGTATTGTCGTCCTGGGGATGTTTCATCATTTATTGTGTTTCGCTTGACTTGCAATAAGAATGAGTGACTGAACTCTCCTTTTAGGAATAAAATTTCTTTGCACTAAGAATCAGCATTTTTGAAAGAGGATTTAGGAGAAAATAGTTTTGTGCCGCTAACTCCTCGTAGGTAAACCTTACGCTAGCATTGAGTGCTGAAGATTTTTCGACACAACACATAATACCAGGAATTTACTGTAGCCAGTTCAGTGCGGTGGTTTTATTGTAAAAATTCTGTGAAACTAAGTTATAATTAGGAAATACAACAGCTGTAACCGAATTCAAAGGATGAATTTCTTTTCTTCTGAATATGAGAAACAGAAAAGCGACATCTGTGGATCTCAAAATTGCATGTAACATGTAGAGAGTAAAATGGATGTAAGTAGCAATACTCAATATTTGATTTCGAATGAGTTCATAGACCTGGGGCAGAAGAAAACGACTTTACGCCTTAAAAAATGAGATCCCGCGCCTAACATGTGCTAAAGAAATTGCAAATTGAGTTCTGAAAAATTCAACCTGAACAGTCCAGACTTCAAGAGAAGCAGGTATAATGAATTAACTAACTTTTACTGCATGTGTGTGTAAGTGCGTAAGTGCTAGATGAACTTCAATGTTTTTCATACGCAGGAAATGGTCAACTAGAATGCATCAGTCGACTGTCAATACCTAAATCTGTATATATATTCTGTCATATAAATTGTTGGAAAGCATTCAAGACCAATTTTGACATCATCGTTATGTTGCAATTGAATCATGCGATGTTGACCAATACCGCAGAACGTCTGTAAAGAGCTAAATCAGCAAGCAAATGATGGCATATAATTACTTATATCCTCAAAAACGGTAATGTGTTTTATTTCTTATGTCAATTTTTCTTAGAAGAAATGACTACAGGGCAGTAGCATCCATATATTGGAGTATTCTAGTAAACGTCCAGATTTAAACCACGTAAAAAGTCTTTGCAATAGTTTGGGCCGCAAAGGGCTATAAAAAGGTACGGCTCTTAGACGCAGCTAAGAAAAATACTTATTAAGAATTGGTTTCGGGAAACAATATTTGAACAGGTCTAGAATCTCATTTGATCCCTGCTACATTGCTACCAAATATCTTCAATATGCAATCATCTTCAAGACAAAAGACTACCCCTACCAAATACTAATGTCAATACTCATTCTACAGGAGATTGTCATTTTCCCCATGTTTGTTGTTAGTGCCTTTTTTAGGACAATTACAGCGGTGATTATGGTTCTCTTTCTTACACAAATTTTTTTATTAATTTATTTGCAAACTATTACATAAAATTTAGGGCCAAAAGTATTTATATGCTTGCTTTTTCCGATAATTTATAGCAATTCATGGCATCTAAAAAACTGTCTTATATTTGATTAGATGCTGAATAAAATTCTATTAATTTCTAGAATGATTAAACAAAGATCCATATTCTTCCAAAAAAAACATTTTGGCACCTGAAGAAGAATGACCTATTACAAGGAATTGTCTTACTTGTCCGTGCGTTCTATTGTGGTTAAGTGGTTAGGATATCCTTAGCCAAGCTTGAATGATACAAATTTCAAATGGTAAGCCAGGCTTGGACGATGCGAATTTCGAAGTCTGATGAGGCTTAATTTTTTACTGTTTCTTGCGTCGAAGGAACTGATAAATGTCTGATCGTCTTCGAGATTATAAGAGCCTTTTATAAAATCTACGCCAATCTAAAGTTGCATTTTTTTTTTTGTCTAATTTTAAGTTTTAACCTGGAATATTTTTCTTGCAATTAGACACGGATGAGAGTTTTATGTAACGTAGTTATTGGTTTCCATAATAAACACCGACTGCGCTATATGATTCTCATTCCGCTGTAATGGCAAGTTGAAGCCCTATTAGAATATTTTGACACATTTCATTCTAAAATAAAATTTCAGCCTTTCAAAAGTTAATGAAATGCACCTTGGATTTTGGTTCTCCTTACGAAAATGTAGAAAGCTAAAATTATAAAGTTTTATTTTAAGTTGAAATAAAAGACTAGTGAAAAACAAACACTATGCATTGAATGGATACCTGAGTTTAGGATGTCTGAGCAGGTAACATAATCTTTCTTAGATTTAAATTACTGTTATTTAATGTGTCTATTTAACTATGAAAATAATATAAATATTTTATCTTAGACGTAACTTATTCCAACAGAAAAAGCTATAACTTTACGTATGCTATATTTCATTACTACGGCATCTGTGACAAATTTAAATGCATTAAAGACACCCAAAAAACAAACAGACGCTTTATGATAGCATCGAAGAGAAAAAAACTGAAAATGGATTCCTTCATAACGAACTTAGGTACAGTAATTGTTATAAGATATTTAGTTTAAATTCTATATATACTATAAGGTACTTTCTGCCTCCTTTTTTCATTCCTTTGTAGTGTAAAGATTAGCACACTCGGCGCGGATTCGAGAGGTCCAGTGTTCGAGTCCTGGCGAGGGCATTGCGCATTTTTCATGTCTCCCGGTTCAAATTAACCTAATGACTCTACAATACTACGTTAGAAAACATCAACCAATGTAAATCAAAAGTAATCAAAATAAGGTAATTGATGACTTTTATAGTTCAATAGTGGTCATCATATTTGTTTGCTGACTAGAAGACCATCGGATTGATTATTTGTAGAAACAAATACTTTTAAAACTATGCAAAATTATGAGTTCTCGGCGCTATTATCTAATTTTTAATTAATATGACTTGGTTTAATCCATTGCTACAAATGATACATTTCAATTATTTTAATGATTGTGTTACAAGACAATATTTTCCCACAATAGCATTCTAAAATTTTCCAATTTTCGAGTCGTGATCTCCCAAAATTTTGTCTCTTGCGCAAAATTGTTTAATATATCAAATATTACATCATGCAAGCAATCAATTACATGTTAAAAAAGGGAACATCCGAAGAAAATGCCTATAATTCTTTCACTAATATTATGTTTCTGTGCTCTCAACTACTCTAATTAAAAGTGATAATTGACTGTTCAAGTTTAGCAGCATTACGTGACTTTGAGCAACGCGAGATATATTGTCTTTGCATTACAGGATACGCCCTGCATTAGGCAGTTTAACTCACACAAAAATATTGCAAGTAGTATAAGGATATGTGCTGTTGGGGTACTAAGTAAAATATTTCAAACTTTATTAACATATGACTGAACATGAAAAAAGCCTCCAACTGTTTTCGACTGCTATTAATAATTGGCAAACTGTAGACATACGAAGTAAAAGAGCTTTCATACAAAATTTATTGCTCTAGCGTCAATGTTATTAATAGAAAAATGAAAAAAGAAAATAGATACTTACGTTAGTAACAGCCATGTATTAGTTTCTCCCGAAACAAGAAAATGGGTAAGAGAAAAATTTGAAGCACTCTAAGCGTCTCCTTTCTTGGCATTTCGTCTTGAACTATTTCTCGATTTTTCTTGCATCTTCCTTCTCCCTCTTATATTTGTGGCTAGATCTAAAATTTATCGTTTTTGTAAAGAACCCAGCTGAACGTGGATTGCACATTTTCCAAAATCTTCGATACCATAAAATATGTTGGCAATAAGTTAGATCGTAGCCGAAGAAGCAAAAGAGTAAAGTTTTAGAAATATTTCTGCTTCGGTTATTTTTCCCATCAGACTTTTACATCATCTGTGAAAGTGGGGTAAAAATTAAAATGTGTATATTCATTGCTTTGATATTTCATTCAAAATGAAAGAACAGAAAAGTCAAAGAAATTTTAAAAAAGAAAGAACTGATCATCTGGATGTAAGAAATGTACACAGCTCTAATCATCTTGTTTCTTATGTTACGCTACATTACGCTACCCCATCGCCATCTCCTCCTTTAAACAAGGAGCTTAGCAATTGGCGTTTCTGTGAGCTATGTCATTCCATATGCAGATCTGCAATTTAGCTTTTAAATTATTAGAATACATTGCTTATAATATACAAAGAACGTGTATGTAAAGAAGCAAAGTTTCCATAAAAGTAAAGTAAACCAGTTTGACCAATGCGCTGCTAAGTCGTGAAGGAACAAATATACTCATTGCCAGGTGTACAGGATATTGAAGAATAAGGTATAAAACCAAAGACTTAAATGATTCGTTCTCTGACAAAACTTTTCGCTATAATTTAAGCTCGGATTTTTTGTAAAATTTGCTATTTAAAATAGATAGTCCATTAATTAATCTACTTGTCGGATCACTGATTTGATTTACATCGATAGTGGGGGGGGGGAATGATATCGCAAAACTTTGGACTCTTGACAAACGTGACCTTCGATACCGGTTCGACAAATATTTCGCTCATGCGCAAAAAGTATTATGGTTGGATCTGCTTCGACATTGGTTCGACAGCTATTTCGTGCACGTGCAAAAAAGTATTAAGGCTGGACGGATAGCCCCTGTAGAAGTAAACATGGAGTATATTTTTCCCTCTGCAGTCTGAAGGAACACTTTTGCTTTGGCAAAACTTTCTTTCTGAGCTGCTCAACCACGATAGTGATTAGAAACGCTGACTGCTGTACCGAAGGGCCCTGGTTCGAATCCCAGCGGACGCATGGATGTTTGTAAATGTATAGTGTCTGTGCGGCATATGGGCACTATAAATGTGCGGCGAGGCAAAAGTCCTCTCGAGAGGATAGTAGAAGAGGAAGAGCGTTGGAAGACTGCTGGACTCGTCCTCCTCGGGATGGAGCGGAACTGAGCAAAATCGTCACCTGTATAGTGTCACCTGTATGCTGACTACTGACTGAATCGTACTGTCACCTGTACGGTGATGTAAGCTGTTGCCATCAACAGGCACAATGTTGCATTCCTTGCCACGATGAATTTCGTGGGCTTGTGCTTATGTTACTGTCAGTGAGGCAAAGTCACAACAACAACACTGCTTTCGTTCTTAACATATACGTTCTTTGCTAATACTTCTAGTTGCTTTGAGATCTTTATATGCATGTAAATAAACAAAAGTTGAGAGGTACAAACCTAATTCAAAATTAAGATGATGTGTATTATTAAAGCCATGCAGCTGCAAAATTAATTCATTAAGCAAGAGAAAATAACAAATAAAAATTAGATCATGAAAGGTGAGACACTTTCTAATAGGATACGTACATATCAGGATAAAATAAAAACATTTAAAAATTGAAATAAACACAGCAGCAGCAGGAATAATTAGGTTTCTGTAATACTTCATTTATAAGTCTGAATTCTTAACTAAGCTACTAAAGTATATTATTAATGTTTGTCCAAACAGTAAAATGTTGGATAGCCTCACATATAAAGCTCTCACATGTGTATCAGCTTGATATTTTTAAGGTGATGCACAAGAAAGAATAAGTGTAATAATATTTTGAAACAACACAATTCCTACATTTTTTTAATGTAAAAATAAATAAGTAAATCTTAATTTAAATCTTTTTTAAGGATTTTCAGAGGGTTTAAAGAAAAAGCCATTGTTTCCCATTCTGGCTGTAAGGCATTGTGGATTTCATAGAATAATAAGGCTATACCTAGCAGCAACTTATAAATAACGCACATAGCACATGTTAAACTGTGTTAATACACTAAATAACAGCAATTCTCAATAACATACTGCCTGTTGCAAACAGTTCTAAACTAACGTACAAGTCAAAATCTGCTATTCAGAAAGTTATGTCATCAAACCATCATTTCTTTGAGGGCATAAAAATACAATGCTTGCAGAGCAACATCCTCTCATTGCGATTCAAACGCATAACCCCAACCACCTTACCACCAACTGTGACTTTCATTTTCAGTCCTCACCCCCTACCGATGAGTATCAGTAACTAACATAATGGAAGCTTTGTACCAACAACAAAAGAGGCCATGTCAAAACTCATATCTCTTTTGACTTATCGCAGCTGATATTCATTAAGATGAAAGGGGAATGATATAAAAGGTTATCCTTGGCGTTGTTATGTTCTCTCATCCATATATGCATTCGAGGAAAACAAAATATTATTCCGGAAGTTTTGCTGCAATGAATGCCCTTTTGATAATATTTATAGCAGTGTTTTTATTTGTTCTGTTATTCAATGGTCATTTTTGGACAACACTATTGTGTTCACATGAAGTGTACAAAGAGGCAAAGCATATCTAAAATTCATGTGAGAAATTCTAAAGCTTTATATATATCAAAATATAATATTTACTATTCTCAAAATTTTAATGCATAAATGATATAATATTATAAAATAATTACATATAGATATGCAAGAAATATCAATCATAAGTATATTTAAATATCAACAAAACTGCGAGCATTTGTTGCAAATTGTACACATCTCTAGGTTTTAACCATATTGTCTTTCAGCCATATCGTAAATGGCTAGGGTAAAAGTGCATTTCCACTCAGCTATTTCCGACTGCCAGCGATTTTTTAATGCGATCTTTAATCCTTCCAAAAAACTGAGGTAGAGGATGAGCTTGTGCTTTCGTGCATATATGTATAAATTTTCTAAAACCAGAACACATTGTATTTCGTGTTTGCGTAACAAACATTAAGCTTGTACGGTTTATCCTAAGTTTTTAACAGTTAATTTTCAGTTAAAGCCACTTTCCTGTCGCTTCTAATTTCAGCTTACAAATTTCCTGCCAGAACGTGTCTTCAAAATCGCGGTTAAATGCAAATGAAGGAGGAGAACGTATTTAAAGTTGAAGTTCTACGGACTTCGTTAGAGAGTCAGAGATTCTGACCAGGCCGCGGTCGCCTTTTAGGCTACACTCACTCTAAGCTATTTCTACGCTCGGCAGTATTTCAGACCCTTGATAGCCTCGCCGTTTAGTTAGTGTTAAGGAGCCAACTCCTGTAGAATTGTAATAGCTTCGGCTATATCTCTTAAGTTTTATTCCTTAGCATTCTTGAGTTCAAGCCCAAGTAGAGGATTTTCTGTACGTCCTTAGAGAAGACCGTCTGTTAAATTTAGTTTGAATAATAAAAAGTAATTAACCCTTCTCGAGTCTGTACTGCGCTAAAGCGATTATTCGTTTACCAGTTCTCAAAGTTCCACACATTTATCTGTAAATCATAGGTTGCTTATGATATTGAAGTAATGAAACTGACCTACCTACTAAAACCACATCTTTGAATAATACTAACTTTAAATATGTTATTCCTCTTTACTCGATTTTCTTTTCAATAAATACTATATAAAAAGCCTGGTGTGGTCACCAAATAACTTCTTTGGTCGGCCTACTACATTATACACAATTTTTGATGCACTTCGTTATTTGCAGAATTTGTTTTTTGAAATTTGACATTGCGGAAACAGGAATATTTTCTTCATTTAAAACACTTCTGCAATTGATAGTATATAACTGCGAAAATAAAGGACTTCTAAGCGAATAAGGGAATGGGTATATATATATATATATATATATATACCCATTCCCTATATATATATATATATATATATATGTGTGTGTGTGTATATATATATATATGTATATATATATATATATATATGTGTGTGTGTGTAATAATAAAATTCCACAGTCAAGAATACACTTAAAATTCTAACTGTATGTTCTTTTCATTTTTAATGGCGACGTTCTCTTATTTGAAAGTACGTGGAATCAAATCTATAGCCCCGTAGTCAAGTTGTTTTTCCCGCCTTTTGTACACGTATAGTTATAGAATGTTCTGGAAATATTTAAAGCGAACTGGATTGGCTGACGAGGCTGACGTCATTTCTTGGAAGCTCCGCCTTCCCAGGGGCTATAGAAGGACTCGCAAAAGGAATATCGGGGGCTTTTTCTTAAATGTCACGATGCAGAGTAATTCTTTTTATTTACTCCGGATACCTGATTTTGTAACTGCTATTTCTCCTGAATAATAATAAATGGATCCTGTTTTTTTTAAACTTATCGTCTGGTAATTTAAGTTACGACTAAAGCTGGTACATCATATATATATGTAATAGAAACAAACTTAGAAGTAATGAACAGCAGGGATTTTGATGGCATAGAAAGTAAAAATATATTGAAGACAAATTGGCAGAGGCGGATTAAATGTTGATTTCATTTCAATAAACATGTTGCGGTCAGAAACAACTTGGCACATTATTTGTAAATGCAAAAAGGGATTACTATTTTTAGAATACAGAGGAGAAATTTTTTACGCTGCTGATTTACATTTGATCTTTCACATATTCAATTTTTCTTACATATCCCCTCTTCAAGTAAAAAGAAGCGTAGCGACAGAGAAGCCTCTTTAAAGAAAGGCGTTTAAGCTGTAGCAGATGAAGAAAATGTAAATCATAAAATTTGGAATAACGTAATTAATTAAATAACTGTAAAATATAAATTTTGAATATCAACTTTTAAAAATAAATTTAATTTTTACTTAATTAATATTCTGTTAAATTTTTCAGCATTCTGTATGCCTAGCCAGAGCTTTCATTCTGCCTTTTCGTTTTCTAAGAGGCCATTCATATTCCTTAGTTTAGTATTAGTCAGCAATAAAACTTATTTTTTTCTTTTTGAAGTTCTGACACCTGTTCTTCAAGTTCTGTTATTCTTGCCTTTTTTCTGTCCCTGACGGTTTGTGCAGGTGGTTAAACAGCTGACAAAAAAGTAAAATCCTGCACAATTGTTGCAAAGATAATATTTAATTTGATAAATTTATAGAGAATGCAAAGGAAGTAAATGGCAATTTAGAAAGAAATTTGGAAAACTACTGTGCACTATTGGGGTAATAATTAATTGGAACTTACAGTAAAATAAACATACTGGAATGTCAATTAAAATGTAAAAGAGAAGAATAAAATAAGAGAATTAGTGTTGGTTCCATAGAAAGACCCCAACTTATCAAGAGGAATTGAAATCTCTCCATACAACCATCAGAATTTCATAAATTTGTTTCGTCGTTTCGCATATCTGAACGTATCTATTTTTAATTTTACATTTCTATTCATTTTTAGAATATCCGAATTACATCTTATCGATTACGGGTATTATCTCGCATATCTGAAAGGGAACTACCTGGCATATCGATAAGAAGTAATTCGGATATTTTAAAATTGAATAGAAATGTACAATTGAAAAGGAATTTGTTAAGATACGCAAGAGGACGAAACGCCCTTGTCATAAATTGTTGATGGTTGTATGGAGGAATTCCATTTTTCCTTGATAAGTCGGGATCTTTCTATGGAACCAGCAGTAATTCTCTTGTTTTATTTTTCTATTTTACATTTTAACTGGCATATCAGAGTATTTATTTATAAATTCTAAACATTAACGTTCTGTAATTATTTTTTCCGCATGCGCACATTTGTTTTTCTAAATTTCACTTCGAATTTCCTAGAAGATAATTCTCTACATTCTCTGTAACTTTGTTACATATATATAATTTTGGCACTGCTATTGGAATATGAAAGGGAAGCGCACAACCAGATTTTATAGCCATTCCATATACAAAGTTTCAACGTTCTACGGTGAATCGTTTTTGAGCTGTGCGAGATACATTCATACACAAATACGTACGTACGTGCAGACGTCACAAAAAATCTCTTTTGAATCCATTTAAAACCCATTTTACAATCCATTTTGGAAAAACCAGTCCTTTATTCTGCCCGTTGTACAGACCTCACACACACAAAAAAAATCCTTCAAATGGATTTGCGAACGGTCAAAATGGATATTTCCGTTGATATCTAATCCCCGAAAATTTTCACAATTACAATACTTCCTTTACTTCGTACAAGGAAGTTAAAAACACAGTATGCAAACGTTGCAGAGGGATCATGTGTGTTTGAAATATTTTTAAAATAAAGAAAACATTCGTATGTCATGAACGCGTGAAATAATAATACGTAAAGACGGGAGTCTTTTTTATGATTTTTTAACAATAACATGCGTAGTAGTATGTTATGATACCTTTCATATATCTAGCGTTGGCAACAAGTATAGCATCCACAAAATGCTACTAGTGCGAACTTTCTTAGAAAGCAAAGTTTCATTTATGAAATAGAAGGAGTAAACGTAAATATCGCTAAATACAGTACAATTGCGTAATTGTATAGACAACAAGCAAATACTTTCAGATACATTATTTGCATATATAAGTATTTCATGTGATGCATATTTGAAGTTATAATTACATTTTGCTTTCCATTTATCTGGGTTATGCAACATTAACATACGCATTTCGCGTGTTTTGGTTAAGTTATTACTAAATTATTACCCTGATCGTCTCCTTCAAATTGATTCTTCAGTTGTTTCTTATTCAGTTTCCCATCTAGTTACTTATAACTTTCAATCTAGTTCACGTTTCTAGTAAAATAATTTCTAGTAATTAATATGTAATGCAGTGCAATGAAATAATTAAATGATAAGCACAGCCTTCCATTAAAGGGTAACAAAATTCAGAATAATAGGTATAAAGGTAAAAAATATGAATCCGTAAATGAACAAGACGAATTTTGAAAAGAATTATTTTTATAACAGAACCTCTAAAGCTGAAATTTATTTACCAAAAAAGTGTGTAAAATAATATAATATTAAGCAATAATATGAACAATAATAATATGAATAATAACATATGAAAATGCCATCAGATGACGTGGTAGAAAGTATAGGGAAAAACATAAATTTCTAAAAATGTTTTCATTTCTAGTACAAGGCTTCTAAAATAATTTAATACCCCAATAGAAGAAAAATTTCAAAAGAAAATTCTACTTGACGAAAACGAAGACAGAAAGGAACCCAACTCAGTTCAGTTAACAAAGATTCCAAAAGAATTCTTATCTGGTCCTCAGAATAAGCTTTTGATATTCTTTGCAACTAACGAAAGCCTAAGAGTTTCTATAGAAGTTTTGAAAGGTTCCTTATTTAAGTTAACAAACCGTAATGAAGTAAGAGAGCATCAAAACTTCTTAAGCAAAAAGAATTAGAGAAAAATTGCAATAGGCATTCAACACACCAAAAGAAAAGAGTGGACATAAATTGTCCCAATAAAAGAAAATTTATTCTTATATTTTATTCTCGTTTCGAGAATAAAAGGAAATATTGATAGATTTTTTCCAATAAAATGTATTAACCATATTCTTCGAAGAAATTTCATTCACTGCTTTGAGAAGGAAATACTTGATCGAATATTGTGGCAAACATTGAATACAGAATATAGAAATCCGGCAAATATAGTTCTTTGATATAAAAATGTTCTCTTTTATAACCAAGTTTCTGAGAAGTTCTAAACACTCGAATTTTTAACGAAGAATGAAAGGATATAGCGGCCGAAAGCCATTTTTAATACTGAATTATACGGCATAAGAAAAGCTCATTAATTCAAATTTTAGCTCTTAATTTTATAATAAATTCAATTGTTAATTTATTCTTTCCGATTAATTATAATCTCTAAAGAAAGTTTTGTTGCCAATACCGAAATTTTGCCACACGTCATTTGAAAAATTTTTTTACAAATGTCGACCGAATGAACAATTTTGCTTTTTCATTCGTATTTAAGTATACTGTCAGCCCAAATTTGGCGCAACCTTTATTCTTTATTAGTACATATGGACAAAAATGATTACTCCATTTGTAAAAAGGTGGAGTATTTAGTTGGGGTAGAGTGGTTTTTGTGTTCATGGGAAGGATAGAAGTTTCCTTCCTCCCATTACAATGCATATCCACTTGGCATGCTTCCAACAATGAAACTCGGGTGAGCTATAATATTGCGAGTTACGAGTTATGCTCACTTGTCTGACGTAGTCAGCGCAAGCGCACGAAATTCCTCGTAGCAAGGAGCGCTATATTAGCTTGCCGTTGGCAAAAGCCTTGAGCACCATTCAGGTGACATTGTGAATTAGCTCTTCCGCCCCCAATTTTAACGGAGAGCACCCGGGGAGTAGACAGGTCCTAGAGTCTCTCTCTCCTCTCCCCTTCCACCCAGCCACACGAGAGGACTTTCGACTCGCCGCATATTTAGAGTGCCGCCATGCCGCACCGACACTATACGTTTACAAACATCCATGCCTTCTTCGGGATTCGAACCCGGGCCTTTCGGCACGGCATTCAGCGAAGCTAACCGCTATACCGGTTGGGCGACAATCTCTTAAAATAATCACACAAAGCCAGCAAGATGAAATTGACAATTTAATGCATAAAGATGACAACAAGCAGCAAAAATAACACCTATCAATAACTCAAGAAGAATGCATAGATAAGGTTAACTTATCAGGGTCAATGTTCCTTCTAACCTTCTTCGGGAACATACAAGGACCTGACTCGGAACAGAGAGCTTACTAAAGCTATGTTCACTAATTGTGGTAAGTAGACAGGATACAGACGAAGGGTATACAAAACCCTTTATTTTTCTCTATATACAATAACTTCCGTACTTCGGAATACACTGACCCGCCACTTGGGGTCTAACGTAAAAGTATAAAAATAAAACTAAACTCTAATTTAACTTTAGAATAATACACGTGGAAGATTGGCCTTATAATAACAGGAAGCGTATGTAGCACAGAGACTGTGAACATTACAATACGTTTAATTTATCAAGAGGATTAAAACCTCTGGCCCGGAAGGCAAACAGCAACTGCGTAACTTCTAAGGTAAGCGGCCTGCTTCGAACTCACTGCTTCCTCTCTCTCTCGCTTGGCAAAAGGCCACATCTTAAATACTTGGCGTTCGCCAGACAAACTTTGCATAAATACCTTCACGCTTATAATTCTGGCCGGAAGTAGAAAACAAGAAGTGATAGTAAAGATTTAAAATAAAATAAATGTTAGTAAAACTTAAGATCTATACATACTTCCCGCCAGAGTTAATTAGTTTGAAACTGAGGTCTAAAACGACCTTGTTGAAAACTTTTAGCTCTAAAAACTAACGCGAGGCCAACCTTTTACAATCATAACTTAGCTAGAAACTAGAAAATTTAAAAGAAAGAAATTTGTTACAATAGCAGCTCCCAGGATATACAACAATCTTTTTTCATCTGTACTGCATCTAAACAGGAGCTTTTATTCAATTCTGGTTCCTTCCAGAGATCTGGAAGGAAAACTAGTTTAATGAAATGTTACACAATGAAATGGCAAGTAACATATACAATTATACTTCTCTTAACATTCTTATTTCATTCATGACTATTTTAATTATCTCTCCCCGTGCTCTCTGACATGTGTTGTAAAAGAACACCAAACACGAATGTGTTTCTGTCTACGTGTGCCACACTTCCTCCTACAATCAAAACACTAACGAGTTAAAATTCAACATAACGAGACCTCTTAACACACCCTAATTTCAACTCTAAACCCTGAGGTACTATTCTAAAAGTGGCTAACTCTAAAGTGTAGCGTCAGAGAGCCTAACTACATCATTCAACCTTTAACACATATTCGCCATGATTTAGTCTTTACAGTCACACGAATAACAAATTTTTAACATTACTTTCACTTTTACCATATCACGGTATTTCTTAACATTTAAAATAACAGTTCACATTGTATATAAGAACATATCAACATGCTGTTAATTTTACACATTTGAAAACTTACATTAGTAGTACCTTGTTAACTTCTATTCTTTTCAAAGCAAGTGCCAATTCTTTCTACATTGAAATAATACATTTCAAAAAGTCTTTCAGACTAAAACTTCTTTCTTGCTAGAATGTTTTAAATAAAATTTATACAATAACTTTTTTCAATATTTAAGTCTTTACACAACGCTATTATACATCAACTTTAGTTTTACGCGCGAGTAATTTAAAAACATAATACGAAAATCGGTCACAACTCATTTCTCGCCCTTTTGGCGATAAAGGTAGACCTCGCATGAGGTAAAACTTCTTGAAATCTGCCACTTGCAGTAAGAATGAAAGATTAACTTAAGTTTGCAAAGTAACATAAAATTTTACTTATCTTTGTAATATTCGGACATCCTTTTCTGGGCCCAGTCTTTAAAGGTACTGCAGATAGTAGTTTGATTTATCCTCCTTCTTGTACGGGCTCGCCCTTCAGTGCTTTCCTCTGGAAGCTTCCTTTTTTCACCAGTTCGGCCACCCTTGAATACCTTCCTTTTCTCCTCTGCTTGTGGTCTTGGCCGTTTGATGGCAGCTGGTCTTGGCGGAACCGGGAAACTTCTGTCGTGTTCCTGCTTGGACCTCGTTGTTGGCCGTTCAAATTTTCCTTGTAACTTTTCCTCCGCCGCTGATGGCCCTTCCGCAGTTCGGCGACTTTTGCTGCGGAGAGTTCTGTCGGATGAGTAGATCTTCCGTTTTAAAGCCGGGTTATAGTTGCCGTCATTTCTCCTGGTTCTCTTCACATACGTCGTCCTTCTCCCTTCTTCATTCTGGGGGTGTTCGTGAACTCTCTTTTCTGGACGGTGGAACGGCTTCTTTTTCTTGTTACCTTCAAGTGAATGCTTAATTTTTAAAACTTCATTCCCTACTTTATAAGTTACTCCCCGTCGTTTCAAATCATAATATAGCTTCTGTTTTCTTTGTGCTACTTCCGTATTCTTTTTTGCTTCTTTTATTAGTTTTTCTATATCACCCATTTTAAATTCTGGGGCTCTTTGTTGAACATAAAATAATTTATCTAACGGTGTTATAATCTTTCTGCCTAGAAATAACTCAGCAGGAGTTTTGCCCGTTGTATCATGTTTTGCGGTCCTAAGGGCGAAAGCAAATTCATTGACATAGTTATCCCAGCTTTTATGAAAATTTTTAACATAACTACGGATAATTTTCACTATATTTCTATTGACCCGTTCCGCTATATTTGATTGCGGCCGATACGGGACCATTTTTAAATGACGTATGCCCAGTTTTTGGCACATGTCTTCAAATATATTACTTACAAATTGAGGACCATTATCCGATATAACTTTTAGGGGCGCCCCGTATTTTAAAATATATTTATTTAAAATAGAATCAGTAACTAATTTCGCGGAGGCTCGTTTTAAAGGAACAATTTCGGTCCACTTACTAAAATGATCAACCATAACAAGGAGATACCGACTTTTATTTAACTGACTTTTTGGGAAAGGGCCCAATAAATCCGTGCCAATTATTTCGTTTGGAAATTCGGATTTAATACTATTTAGAAACCCGGCCGGGCGGAAATTAATATAATTAACTGCTTGACATGTTGGGCAGGACTGGACATACGCCCTTGTTAACTTTTGCAGTTCAGGAAAGTAGACTGCCTCGCGTACGAGTTGGATAGTTTTTCGAATACCAGCATGAGAAGCTAAAGGGCTGTCATGGAGCTCCTGCAGGATATTTAATCTAAGACTAGCTGGGATAACAGGTCGAAATTCGTTGTTGGAATTCGTAGTTTTTGTATAGAATAATAGACCATCTATTAGTTCGTAATGGGCCGCCCTATTTCTTATCGCCACAATATCTTGGTGGCTAAAATTTTCAGGATCCTTTAAATACTCATAAATACTTCCAAACTCAGGATCCTTACCCAGTTCGGTTATTACAGTTTCTCGGGAATTTATTGTACATGCTGTGAGCATTGCCACCTTTACGGTGTTACCTTGTTCGTCTATTTTAATTCTTGATAGGGCATCTGCTACGATATTTTCCTTTCCACGGGTATGCTTGATTATCAGATTATATTCTTGCAGCTTGAGTGCCCATCTTATTAACCTGGGGGATAAATTTTTCCCTGAGTACAATCTAGTTACCGCCGCATGATCAGAGTACACTGTTATCGGCGCCTTTCCAAAATAGACTCGGAACTTTTGCACTGCTAACAGAACTGCAAGTGCCTCTCTCTCGGTCGCGGAATAGTTTCTTTGTGTTTGATTTAAAGTTCGGCTAAAAAATGCCACGGGCTGCTGATTTTGCGAAAGTACCGCTCCTACCGCATAATCCGAAGCATCCGCTGAAATTTCTAAATTCTCATCCTTTTCAGGAAATTTCAACACAGGGGCTTGCGTTAATGCTTGTTTTAATTTTTCGAAAGCACTATTGGCTTCGGCCGTCCACGAGAATCTTGCCTTTTTTTCTTTTTAATTTTAACAATGGCTCCGCGATAGCCGCAAAATCTTTTATAAAGGACCTATAATATGAAAAAAGTCCTAGAAAAGAAGAGAGCTTCTTTGCCGTGTTTGGAATCGGATACTTTTGTACAGCAATTATTTTTGATTCATCTGTCTCGATCCTTTTTTGAGATATTTTGTAACCTAAATATTTTAATTCAGGGGCTGCAAATTTGCACTTTTCGACATTAACTTTTAGACCGGCCTCATTTAATAAAGAAAACACCTGTCTTAAATCCTGTACATGTTGGTCGAGATTATCACTAGTAATAATGATATCGTCTAAATAGATAAATGTGGACTTTCCAAGAACAGGTCTTAACACAATGTCCATGCATCGCTGAAATGTTGCCGGGGCCCCTGAAAGGCCAAACGGCATACGCAAAAATGCATAAGTGCCAGACTTGGTTATAAAAGAAGTCTTAGGCACGTCCTCAGGCCTCACCCCTATTTGAAAATAACCAGTCGTTAAGTCTAAAGTCGTCATAAATTTGGTTGATTTTATGTTCCTTAAAATTTCTTCTATGATCGGTAACGGATATACCGGATATTTCGTTATGGAATTTAATTTACGGTAATCAATAGCGAATCTCCACCTTTTTGGATGCTCCAAAGGATAATCATTATTTTTCTTACATAAAACCACCGGGCTAGCATAACTACTTGAGATGGGCGTTATGATCTTTTTACGTAGCATATCGGTAATATGCCATTCTATAATTTTTTCCTTATTCTTATCATACCGGTATGGTTTTTGGCGAACTGGCATTGCATCTCCGGTGTCAATACTATGGTTAGTAACCTGAGTAAATCCTGGAATATCACTAAATAACGAAGCAAATTCACTTACCACTTGTCGGATTCTATCTTGCTCGTCATTAGGCAGGTGGTCAAGTTTTAACATCGGCGGTTCAGCGTTTTCAGTACGAACTGGTTTCATTATCAGCTTAAGGGACGCTTCATTAAAATCCAGCGTAGCTTGGGCTTCTGAAAGAAAATCTATTCCTAAAATTAAATGTGCTTGCAGATTCTTTACTATAAAAAACATCACCTTTATTTGTTTGTCCTTGATACGGATATACAAAGGTACTTTACCTACGCACTTACATTTTTCTCCTTGCGCCGCTAACACTGTCATATTATCCGCATTATATATGCGGTATTTGCGAAAATACTTCCTAAAAAACTCTTCTGCCACACAGGAACACTGCGCGCTGGTATCCAGGAGTGCGGTGGCTGGGATATTATTCACCAAGACTTCAATCTTCGGAAGAGTCAAAGTTTTCACCATTACTGTATTTAACTTGTAGGAAGAGGGGTTTTCGTGACCTTCGGATTTCCGCACCCTCCCGTCAGCAGAAATCCGTTTTAGTTTAAATTATTTTTCATTTCCGTGCTTTCCTTCTTCTTCCCCTGGCCTTGAGACTTTTTTCCTGGGTTGCTATTGAACTGTCGACGTTCGCCGGCTGTTTTTGAATGCTCGGGTTTCCTTGCCCACTGATTCGCTTTTTCTCCATAGCCGTGTTCTTGAGTTTGCTGTAGTCTTGGCGTACCAAATTGGTTTCGCTGTTGATATTGGCGTCTTCGACGTCCGCCGTTCTTCTACTTTCAAACTGGATTGCTAGCTCAAATAACTTTTCCAGTGTAGTCGGATTTCTCAATTCAATAAAGTCTTGCACTTGGGGTAGTAACCTCGGCAAAATCACTTGAATTATTTCAGGATCCGGACGGTTTCCATACAAGAGCTTGAAAACGTGAATTTTTCTTAAAATAAAGCTCGAGAGGTTTTCGATTCTTTGTTGATATATACTAAAAAGTTCCGTTTCTAATTTCGCACGATCCCTTACAACAGGGAAGGCTTTTAGTAGGGCAGTCTTGAAATTTTCGTAAGTATAGGTGGGACTTCCTGCTTGACCCAAGAGACTTCTGCCTATACATTTGAACCAGTTAAGCACTTGGCCCCTCAAAGCGCTGGTAGCTAAGGTAACTTTTTGAAACTCGTGCACGGGGTAGAGCATGAAGTGGTCATCCAATTTTTCCAAAAATCTGGTTACCGGTGAGTTTCCATTAAATGATGCTTCTGGTTTCATCGAAGCGCGCATGTTCTGAACGATGTAACCAAATCCTTCCAGGGCGGCAGCTGGCATTTCTGGATTCTGAGCCGTTTCTACAGGCAGCACAGGTTCTTCTTGAAACTCGGCCATGGTTATTCTTCTTCGTTGGGCGCCACTATCGGGGTCAATGTTCCTTCTAACCTTCTTCGGGAACATACAAGGACCTGACTCGGAACAGAGAGCTTACTAAAGCTATGTTCACTAATTGTGGTAAGTAGACAGGATACAGACGAAGGGTATACAAAACCCTTTATTTTTCTCTATATACAATAACTTCCGTACTTCGGAATACACCGACCCGCTACTCGGGGTCTAACGTAAAAGTATAAAAATAAAACTAAACTCTAATTTAACTTTAGAAGAATAAACGTGGAAGATTGGCCTTATATTAACAGGAAGGCGTATGTAGTACAGATAACTGAGAACACTACAATACGTTTAAAATTTATCAAGAGGATTAAAACCTCTGGCCTGGAAGGCAAACAGCAACTGCGTAACTTCTAAGGTAAGCGGCCTGCTTTGAACTCATTGCTTCCTCTCTCTCGCTTGGCAAAAGGCCACAGCTTAAATACTTGGCGTTCGCCAGACAAACTTTGCATAAATACCTTCACGCTTATAATTCTGGCCGGAAGTAGAAAATAAGAAGTGATAGTAAAGATTTAAAATAAAATAAACGTTAGTAAAACTTAAGATCCTTACAAACTCATCAGAAATATCGCTGGTTACCAATATTGCTCTCAGAGCTAAATCTAAAACGCAACTGAACTAGCGCTTTGAATCGCTTTTTGAATTAACTCAGAACTAAAGCTGACTCCTGATACGAGCAAAAGCAGCCATATTTATAAATTGTTGCAAGGTCTTCTGGAAGCTTTGCGAAAACTCAGACCTAGAGCTTTAAAAATGCTCGTTTCTAGAGTCTCAAAACTTCTAAAAAAATCGTTGAACTGGAGAAATAACGTTAATTTCGCGAAAGCAATCGCTGCCAAGCCAAGCCCTGTGATGTCAGGTTCTACCCATATATTGGATTCTAATTCAGCTATTTTGTTTAAACGCAGTTGTACTCAGTATTACAAGATGCAGAATTTTATACAAGAAATAAATATTTATACACAAGTAAAATTTTGTGAAGATAGCACTTATCATTTTAATTCTGTGGGTGGGCACACTGATTGAATAGAGCTTCGAAAAGAGTGCTGAAACGAGCATTGTTGTTAATGAACTGACTGATGAGATGCGGAGAAACAAAGAATACAGACTCTCAGTTGTCCTAGATTATCGGTGACCCCGGTCTGGGCACGCCTAGGGCTCGCCGTTTGATTTTAGGCAAGATTTCAAGGTAAAAATTTAAAACTAATATATAATAAGGAGATTAGCATACAAACAAAAATAACTACTATAAATAAAGAAGGTTCATAGTAACCTATAGTAACTTATGAATCCTTTTTCATTCAATTTTTCCGAGCGTACAGAAGGAAATTTTTAGGTGTGTCGTGACCGGACACACTGCCACAAATGGGTAAACTATAAAATTGAGTTCAAGAGCAATATTGCAAAATAATTTTAAATTTAATGTTTAGAATTTCCGATACAGAGTCTCACGCGCTGGAGATAAAACGTTGCCATTTCTGTACAACGTTGCCATTGCTCGCTTTGAGTCCTTGAGTTTGTTAATCAAAAATTCTTTAAATTTTTACAAAATATAAAATCGATAATAAAACAAATTCCATATTTCAAATTTGAGCTTCCAGATGACCATATTCGCAGTAGGATTACGTCATTCAAAATTGGATGGCTTTAGGTACAGTTGTTTTATCACAATGCGAGAAACATACATACATTTATGCAGACTCTTCAGTGTTCAATTTTTTTCAAATATAACACAGAGAGATAACATTTGGTGGCAACAGTTTGAAAAGTGAAACGGACATTCAGAGTGATTCGACGCAAAATCGCAAAACGAAAACAATAGTCTCTCAGGGACAAAGCTCCTTTGGACTAATAAAATGGGTCACTTAAATCTTAAGTAGACTATATGTGTCAATATATATGCGACTGAACTTTATATTTCCCAGAGACACTGCAATAAGCAACATAAACGAACTAGTTTACGAAATGCGATATAGCTAATAATAGGAACAATGCACTAAGAACTTCCTTTATTTAGGTAATTTGGAGTGTCAAAGCACACAGGAGCCATTTTTCTACTGACAGGAATACCCGTGTGAAGGATCTCCTAGAGGAAACGAGCTCGTATTCATGTTAAGCATGGGAAGAACAACACACACATACACACATAGCAAAAAACATCCCACTGTGCAGGTAACCCGTTTACTTAAATTTGAATCCAGGTCAAACTAATAGTATTCAGCTGCCTAAACCATTCGAGCATTCATTTTGAACATTAAAACACATGTATATTTTCTTTCCTGCTTTCTTTCAGTAGCCAACAAACTGCGTTAGAATTTCTATTGTTTTCACTGTTTAAAAAATACTCGGACGCTTACAATTCGATTCATTCATTTCAAATGGCCGAATGGTCATTTCATATCTTTGAGAGCACTGTCCAGGTAACTAGCTCCCCAGTAGCCATAGATACTTCACCGGCAGAAAGAGGACGGACACTCCAAGCATCCAGGAATTCAACTTGCATCCTAGCGTTCAGATTAATTGTCAGCCTCAGCTAAAATAGTAGAATATCCAGAGCAATCCCTTAAAAATTATTATTATTATTCACAAACGTTTCAGGTCGACTGTTACTGACTAAGATACGAAATATAACACAAAGCATCCATCCTGTCATTATAAGGAAATAGCCGTAGCAGTATAATTATTATTCTCAACTACATTTTGCTAAATATAATTCTACAATGAGAACTTTGCATAGAAACAATGCCTTTTATATAATTTTTTCTTACCTTTGAGTGAAACTAATAATTTCTTTTGATAAGACTATCTGTTTCAGAACACCTTTTCCGAGTGCGGCTTATTTATATCTATCAAACTTATATATTTTTATTACAGAACTACGTGAAATATATTTTCGAAATGAAGACATTTGTAACAAATTAGTAGCCTCGGTTTAACACTCAGTATACGTATTTTGTTTCATATCTGAATTACAGAAGAAATGTTTTAAGTTGCTGAATTAGATAACTTTGGATTTTTCATATTCATCAGATCTTATTCTTTCGAAAAGTAAATTTTAATCTGTGCCTCCATATTCTTTGCATTTTATATATTCAAAATTTTCAGTTTTGTTTAAATGCATAATTAAGACTTTAATAATTTAGTTCATTCTTCATTAAATAAGAGCAAAAATTTCCACTTGTGGTGAATTTCCAATGAAAAATATCATACCAAATTTATTTCTGTCATTTTGAGTAATTCGATTAAAATACGCAACTTTATATTCTATACCTTTATTTTCTAGGAAACTAACCTTAAAATTACTTATTTTAAAGTTATTTCCCGTGTTAATCTAAAGTTTGCATGCCAAGATTAGTTTTTAATATTTTTTAATCTTAGGCTTTTAAAATTTTTAATTTTTAAGGAATTTTTATGAATTTTTTAATTTTAATAGTAATCTCATGTTTTTAAAATTTTAAATTTTTAAGGAATTTTTGTGAATTTTTAAAATTTTAATTGTAAACTCTTAGAGGTACTAGGGCCCAACAGCGGCCGAGCGGTAAAGTCGCTGAGCACTGATAGTTTTGACCTGCGTTTGATTCCAGGCGAACGGGTTGGCTAAACGGATGTTTTCGTGATTTTCCCCTGTGTAACGTGTATAAAAGCCAGTTTTCCTTAGAAAGTCCTCCTTGAAGGCATCTCTCAATTTAGGCAGACAGCCCTTGCGTGTTTTGCCATAATTCAATAAACCAAATCAAACTTAGAGGTGTTAGATAGTATTTTGAAGTTTTCAGAATGCATGCGTTTTGTAATTAAAAAAAAAAAAAATTTTCAAATATCAAATTTTTCAATTACTTTTACTAAGCACAAATTTTGAACGAAAGTGTATAGTTGTAGAAACACTATTGGTAACACAACACATTGGACTTAAAATCTTTCATATCACGTATCTGTTTTTTTAACAGAAAATTTGTGGAGACCATCCTGATGTTTACGTCGTCATAAGTTTCTGGTAAGTGTTGCGTTTAATTATGACGCATGTTCGATGTTTCAAGACAAATGAACAGGAATTGCGATTATAGCGCGCATTTCTGATGTGTAATTCGCAAAATATAAAATCAATAACAGAGGCGGAAACTATATCTTTTTTTTTTTTTTTTTTTTTTTTTTTTTTTTTTTTTTGCTGCTGCTATTGTAATTCCGTAAAGAAGCAACTACAGATGCCATTACGATGATATCGAAGACCTTACAGACAACTAAACGACTTCGAACGTGGTCGCATTGTAGGGTTTCGTAAAGCTGGGTGGTCATACCGAGTAATAGGCCGCCACCTGCAGTGTACAGACACTGCTGTTCAAAGATGTAGGCAGCAATGGTTGCTACAAGGAAATTGTCGAAGAAATGAAGGCTCTGGAAGGCCAAGGAGCACAAATGCGAGGCAAGATTGGATGATTGTTCTCCAGGCCCGAACCGCGCCAGCGGTATCATTGTCGACTATTCAACGCACTATAGCAACATCAAAACCTCCGTGGTACCGTCCACTATTTTACGGTGCTTGTCTGAGACAGGGTTACTCTCACAGAGATCTTCAAGATGTTTACCTTTAACCCCACAACATCGGCGGAGTCGTCTGGAGTGGTGTCGCAGCCGATCATCATGGCTGCCATCGGACTGCCATCGCATAGTGTTCAGCGATGAATCCCGCTTCATTCTGGAAATAGATGACTACCATGTTCTTGTCCGGAGAGGACGGGACCAGAGGTCCTAATCAGCCTTTGTTTTACAAAGGCATACAGCCATAACCCCTGGTGTGATGGAGTGAGATGCTATTTTTTATGACAGCAGCATTTTTATTTTTTATGACTCCTTGAAATTGTATTATAATTTTTAAAAATGCAACTTCGTTCCTTCAACTTTGTAATTAACAAAAATGTTGTTACTATTATTTATTTTCGGTTTATTTTTTATGTATTCTTCAAGTGCTTGTTTCATGTTTAGGCTTTGCAATTTATTTTTATGTATTATACTTTAGTTTCAGAACTCAAGAGGGTCACTTGAAATTATGAAATGGTAATCCGAGAGACATAGGCTGCCAAAGACTGCTCTACAGTTTTCGTTTAGAAGACAGAAAAATATAACTGTTGAGGTCAGTGTATTGATATAGCGATTTCTTACACAAAAATAAATAAATAAAAAAATGAAAATCTAAAAGGTCTCAGATTTTAAATTACGTCCTAAAATGTGTTCTTTTAACATTTTGTGTGTTACATTTATTTATTAAATATCATGTTCTTCGCACTTAAACCATAAAACTCAGTTCAAGAGCAATACCGCAAAATAATTTTAAATTAAGCATATCTTTAGAATTTCCGATACACAGTCTCACGCTCTAGAGATAAAAATGTGTTTTCTGTACAACGTTGCCATTGCTCGCTTTTAAATCCTTAGTTGTTAATCAGAAATTCGTTAAAGTTTTACAAAACATGAAATCGATACTAAAACAAATTCTAAATTTCCAATTTGGGATGCGGGATGGGCATATTCACAGTAGGATTACGTCATTCAAAATTGTTTTATCACAATGCGAGAAACTTTTATGCAGATTCTTCATTATTTAATTTCTTCAAATAAAATACAGGGCGATAATATTTGGTGGAAACAGTTTGAAAAATGAAACGGGCATTCAGAGTGATTCGACGCAAAATCGCAAAACGAAAACAACAGTCCCTCAGAGGCAAAGCCCCTTTGGACTAATAAAAAAGGTATATTTGTGAAGAAGGTATAGCTTAAATATAGTAGTATAAAAATAAATGTAGCTAAAATATAGCTTAAAAATAGCTTTTATATAGCTTACAAAAGCCCTCTCCCTCCTTCCAGCATATATGCGTGGTGTAAGGGTAGTACAGTCGGCACGGGTTCGAGAGCTGCAGATTCGAGTCCCAGCGAGAGCATTGCACATTTTTTCCCATATTGTGCTTCAAAATAACTTAATGACTTCACAAGCTTATAAATGAATGTAGCTTTGTAGTTTTGGCTTTTGGGTTAAATTACTAATTGAGGAGTCTAACAAATAAAAAACGAAAGCAGAACCGAATAATATATTTCATTTTCTATCATGCATTTTTTTGGCATTGACATTTATGAACACATTTTCTTTTTTATTATTTATTAATTTTCTGAATATAAATGTTTTCATTTCCTTCATTACTTCTATATCCTAATTTGAATTCTAGAAGTGGAACTTAATCACACTTAATGTAGGAAAATGTCGTGATTCTATATACCTTTGAAGTCAAATAACATGTTAAAGAAGCCCAAGTTTCAAAATAAAGAAATTCTTTAAGAATTTAAAATAAGTCAAACTATAATGTGGTTAGCCTTTATTTGTGTAAAAATATTCTTCCTTTAAGAGGGCATTCAGACCAAACCAATAAAAATAGTACAGCGAATGAACACTCACTGCATTAATTTTTTAAAATGTTCTGTTTTAATTATCCAGTATTCTGCATCTTGTAACATTATTCGCTTGTGTGTATAAAGCTATTAGTCATAAGCCCTGCGATGATAAAAAGTCGTTGCTACATGCTGATGATCTACGTGACTCGAATTCTGAGTTGGTTTCAAAATGCGATACTGTACATGACAAAAGTAAAGTGCCTTTACCATTATAAATTTATGTAGACTAACACTAAATAAAATTTGACTTTGTTACCTATTCAGCATACCTTTATACACACTACTATGAAAGTATCACGCAAAGTTGTCATTAACCCACAGTTCTTAATATCATTTCCCATAAATGCAACAACGCGGCTAATATTCACTAGAAATGCCTACTCAAAATTACAAAATAAATAGACTTGTGTATTCATTTTCTTTATGGTGTACTTGAAAATTCTTCTTACTTTTCGCAGCATTTTAAAGTAGTTAAAAAATGCCAACCCAAACATATTCAGTCACAAGTTTTTATTCAATCTTAGTTAATGGTTTTCAATTCTGATTAATTTTAGAATGCTTAAATGAAAATTGCACATAGACCCTCCAGTGGTCGAGCGGTGAAACCACTGATTGGTAGTTTGGTCTGGGTTCGATTCCAGGCGAACGGGTTTGGTTACATGGGCGTTTTTGTTGCTTTCCCATTGTGTTTAGATATTACAACGAGAATTCAAGCCAGTTTCTCTTAGTATATCCACCACGAAGGTATCCCTTCCCTTAGATAGCTCCCGCCTGTTTTACTATAATCAAATAAACCAAATCTAAAATTACACTAACTATATTTTGAAACTAAACTTTCTATCCAAGTAAAAAATACAAATATATTTATAAAAGCAAAGAAAGAGTTTTTTTCTTTGCTTAGATATGACGAAGTAAGAAAGGGCTGTCTGCCTAAGGAAGACATGCCTTTGTGAAGAAGTTTCTAAGGGATAACGCTTCGTATTTATATGAGAGAATAGTCAAAATTTCCGAATTTTTCTAGTAAACCAAATACGCTGTTTAATTTTGTCCTTTTTTTTATTCCACAAATCAAAGGAAGTATTGTAATTGGGAAAAATTTTGGGTACCATATTTCAATGGAATTACCTATTTTGACTGCTTTCAAATCCATTTGAACGATGTTTTTGCTTCACATCTGTACGTACGGACAAAATAAAAGACTCTCGTTTCCAAAATAGATCGTAAAATGGATTCAGGAGGAACTTTTTTGTGACGTCTGTACGTACGTATACGTACGTCTGAAGATACGTAACTCTCATAATTCAAAAACGAGTACCTTCAAAACGTAGAAATTTTATACATGTGACTGCTACAACATGTAGTTGTGCCATTCCATTTTTGGATGCAATCGGCGCACAAAATATATATATGTACGTATACACCCACCCTGTTACCCAGCTTTGTGAGCTCAACAATTTGCAATCAGGGGTTACTTTCGTAAGTCAAGGAAATTCATTTATTTATTTGAGTTTTAAATTACAGTGAGCGCTCTTCAGATACCCAAAAATTCATTATTTTAAAGATTTTATGCTTCTGTTGAGAAGATCATCTTAGAAATTTAAAAAAAAAAATCTGGAATGGTGATTATTGATTTAGATGTATCCTGTGTAATACCTGACTTAATGGACTTATTCAAGTCTCTTCAGATCTGCTTAAAAAATAAATATGGTATATAGCTTTAAAATCCCATCATAAAATAAAATTATAAAGTAATTCTAAAGATAAATTTAATAACTAGCTTAAAAGTGTGAAAAAGTTTATATTATAATTAACTTCCTGAAGTACTGCCAATAAACAATACTTTGAAATATGGAAGAGCGTATCTTAAAAAAAAAATCTATTAGCTACCCGAAAAATGGAAAGACCACAGATAATAATCGTTAATATTTACTTGATAAAAATTTATTTTCAATTAAGAAAGGTTTGTTCAAAAATGTACCAAAAAAGCGCGGAGACTTTTGATATGACCCAATATATATATATAATTTTGGTGCTGCTGATTGCACCCAAAAAGGGAGATGCACGGCTACATGTTATAGAAGACTTACAGAAGTCAAGAAAAAAAAATCTCTTCTGAATTCATTTTAAATCCACAGATGTCAGGCAAAAACATCGTTCAGATGGATTCGAGAAAGGTCCAAATGTTTTGTTTCGTTGAAATATGATACCCGAAATTTTTTGCGATTACAATAACCCCTTTAATTCTTACAAGGAAGTAAATATAATAAATAAATTATTTAATTTCATGTTATTTGCTGTCTCATTTCCTACGGAGTTATCGGTTAAAAGAACTTGGTTAAAAATTGAGCTACTTATACTTATTGCCATTTTTAATCTTAGATGAGCTTCTGCTTATAAATTTCATTATCCACTTTTGATTTTATATTCACATTTACCCTTCTGGATAGAACATGCTTATAATAAACCGACATACAACATTTTACATACGTTTATTGCATTGCAATAAAAGTCTAGATAATAAGTTTCTGACAAGCTTTTTTCTACAGAAATAAAAGTTTTAAGAGATGGAAAAAATGGCTGAATTCATTTAACTGTTCTGTTCTCGAATATTTCAATGGCTTTCAGTAGCTTTGAATTGCGTGAGTAAATGAATTTTCCAGCGTCTCAGCATTTTCATATTTACTTTCACAAGTTCCCCCTCTGGGACTACTGAATGCATTATTCTTACTTTATTTTAACGAATCCGCATAATGCCGATATGAGTTAACCTCATGTTTCTTTGCTTAGAGGGACGAAAGGGATAGCATGATTGGCTACAAATAAACTTTTTTTAATAAAACTGCTGAATTCTAAATTTTTACACTTGGGTATCTTTAGATCAATAAAATAGGAGTTGTTCAAGATGTACTGAATTTGAACATTTACCAAGAAATTTTCGCATTTGTGACAAGCTTTTTAAGCTACATAATCTAATTCTGTAAGAAATTCGTAAAATTAAATTTGGCAAAGAATTATATTTGAAGCGTATAGGACGAGCAGAAAGAAGGCTTATAAACTTAAGGGGTGAAACTAAACTAAACTGGGCTTACAAACGCCACTTATAACTGCTTAATTTATTTTCTCTTTCTTTCCTGCATGCCTGTGTGGTGTAACGGTTAGCATACTCGGTGCGTATTCGAGAGGTCCAGGTTCGAGTTCCGGCGAGAGCATTACTCATTTTTCTCATCTCCTGTTTCAAAATAATCTAATGACTCTACACACTTCAAAACAAATATGATTCCAAAATTAAAGTCAAATATATATTTATTAGTCCACTGCTGGTGGTTGACAAAATACTAATGTAAACGAATGGCTTATCTTTACACAAAATACAAAAAGAAGAGACTTACCCTGGTTGGTAAATTTCAAAGGATAAAAATAGTATGCTGTTTCAAAATTACAAGACCTGATTGAAAACGCTTAAGTGAATTACTAAGTGACTTACTAAGGTATAGACTGAACTACTTTTAGCCATTCACAAATACAGCAGGAACTTATACTCAAATGGAGCACAAAAGCGTCAACTCAAAAAGGCTTACGGTTAAGATTATTCTTTTACTAAATTTCATGGTAAACTATGTTGATTAGCATTAAATGTGCATAACTTTCTGGTATAAGCGAACATTATGATAAGGTCCAAAAAAGACAGGATAGATTTTTTTACTCATATCTAACTATTAGTAAAATCTTAATTGTGACAGACACTAAAAACTGAACTCAATCGGTATGTTATATAAAAATATTGTCTTATTTTGTCTTGCATCTGAAACTTTATTTAATATTATTTTCTTTCCGAAATTGGTCTTAAGTTATATTAAATATCGTATTTATATATTTGTTAACTAGGTGGGGAACTTATATTATAAAATTAATGAATAAAATTCTACCTTAAGAACAGCTTAATTCAATGGTAGGAAATCAAAGTCAATAAAACTGTACAATAAGCATTAATAACTTCGTTTCTGTATAACAAAGAAAATCAGTTAGTTGGAGGCAAGCAATCATAATATAAATCCTTATGAGATCCAGGGAGACATGAATAAGAGGAAAATCTCTATTCATTAAATACTTAATCTTTACTTTTACATACCTTTGTAACATTCCGTACTGTCACAAAATTGAGAAAAATCTTCAATTTCATCATAATCAGATATGGAATTGAACCCAGATCCTATGATAGAAAGGTAAGAGCATTCACGTCGTTAAGATCATTCGTCGAGGCAACAAATCTTCTCAACGATGCCAGTAATCCTTCCGAACTCAGATCACTCACAAGTTCTTAGAGAATATCTTGAGTACCAAATCATAAAAATACTAATATAAAACTTTTTAATTTCATACCTCTTTCTATTCGAATTCATATAAGAAATGGACCCAAAAAATCAATGCCAGATTTAGAAAAATAATACTGGCGGGCGTTAGACTAGCAACAGGAAGATCAGCCATGCTAAGATTATTCACGTCTGTAACACTCTTAAAACAATTCATGCACTTCCGAATATATCTTCCCGGTGTCTTTTGAGCATTAATTATCCAAAATATTTAATGGGTACAGGAAATTGTCAATAAAACTCAGCTATGCGAATTAACATCATGAAAGTGTTTGATGATTTGAAAATTGTTCATTTTCAACAAATTAGCTATTCTTACCAAGATTTTTTTATCATTCAGAAACATGATAACCCAGTACTTAACCACTTTACAAAACGGGATAAATTTTCCAACTTATTGGTCATACCACAATATT
This sequence comes from Stegodyphus dumicola, assembly GCF_044657685.1. Taxonomy (NCBI): domain Eukaryota; kingdom Metazoa; phylum Arthropoda; class Arachnida; order Araneae; family Eresidae; genus Stegodyphus; species Stegodyphus dumicola. The sequence continues at coordinate 78,085,953 of NC_140768.1, read as the reverse complement.
AACAGTACCTCGTTGTAAAATAATGGTTTCATTGCTTAGCATAAAGTCAAAAAAATATAAGATGTTTAAACTTCTGTTTAATAGTACTATTTCTTTAAAAGAATATATTTATATCATTAATATTATTCTTTAGTATTATCAGGGTCAATGTTCCTTCTTACCTTCTTCGGGAACATACAAGGACCTGACTCGGAACAGAGAGCTTACTAAAGCTATGTTCACTAATTGTGGTAAGTAGACAGGATACAGACGAAGGGTATACAAAACCCTTTATTTTTCTCTATATACAATAACTTCCGTACTTCGGAATACACCGACCCGCTACTCGGGGTCTAACGTAAAAGTATAAAAATAAAACTAAACTCTAATTTAACTTTAGAATAATAAACGTGGAAGATCGGCCTTATATTAACAGGAAGGCGTATGTAGTACAGATAACTGAGAACACTACAATACGTTTAAAAGTTATCAAGAGGATTAAAACCTCTGGCCTGGAAGGCAAACAGCAACTGCGTAACTTCTAAGGTAAGCGGCCTGCTTCGAACTCACTGCTTCCTCTCTCATGCTTGGCAAAAGGCCACAACTTAAATACTTGGCGTTCGCCAGACAAACTTTGCATAAAAACCTTAACGCTTATAATTCTGGCCGGAAGTAGAAAATAAGAAGTGATAGTAAAGATTTAAAATAAAATAAACGTTAGTAAAACTTAAGATCCTTACAGTATGAGTAACTGAAAAAGTGATACTTGTAAGATATTTGCAGTAAAAAGCAAGGTTCTTTATTTTGTTAAGAGTTATCCGTTTATTACCCAGTCTTTAAATTTGCATACGTGTTTAGTTCGCTCACTTCGAAAAGATGCAAACGAAAAGACTAACTTCAAGATTTTCTAAGAAGCGAAAATAGAATTGTTTTGACTACACAGTGCATTCCTTACAGCTGAGTAATAGTTCACTGCTTACAGTTGCGCGTAATATTTAATATTGCCAATTAAATTTCATTTAGATATGTACCTTATTTACGTTACGTGGTTTGAGATAAGGTAGAGTAGTAAAAGTTCAAAGATAAACCTAAAAGCTAAATAACAATAAAATAATCAAGATATTTTGGAGTACTGAAAAAGCCTTAAAAAAGCCGACAAGAATAAAGGCAGTAAATTTTAATAAAAATTGAATCATAATAAAATTACGTTCGTTATTTAAAACATTTTTTTAATTTCAACTCGTGTTTTTAGTTAAAAACGTTCACATAATCTCATCACATTTGTTTTAAGTAAAAAACACTTGTACAGCATTAAAATTTTTTTATTATAGAGCATAATTTATAAACAAAAAATGATCTTTCTAATTCCACCGAGGAAAAATAGCGAGAGTGTGACGCATAAAACGAAAGAAAGTGAAGGAGACATCTTTTTTTAAAAAATAATCCTCCCCTGATGTGTTATTTTTTCTCTGAATAAATGCTTCTCTTTTTTCAGTATTCTACCATTTTAAATGTTTTCAAGGCAGTTTTATATTTCTTTAAGTTCATCTATTCAATAATTTTCAGGATTACTTTTATTCAGCAGAGAGTTGCAAGATTTAAACTTTTTAGCATTTCATTTCTCTATTTTTTTATTGGTAGATAAGGATTTAATTTTTTTCTAAAACAATTCTTTCCTTTCCATCATTCTTATCTTTCCATCATAATTCTGCATAATTTTTGTCTATTTCGGGAATATTTATAGCAAACCTCATACTGGTGATATCATATTAAACAGAATACTTACACATGATCATTTTTTTTAGCTCTGATATGAATTGTACTACGTTAGCCATAGAAAATGAAGAATTCAACAGTACAAAGAGATCATATGGCCTTTTTCAGTATTTTGAAAGTACCTAAACATCGTATAAAAATTTTGCTATGATTTCTAAATTAGAAAATGTGACAAGATTAGATCTAGAATCGCTTTCATCCAGAAAACGTCAACATTCATTAAACACCCTGCGGTAAGTACTAACATGTGTATATTATGATGACCCGAGGTATTTACATATATTTAAACCAAAAATACTCAAAAAGGATTGAAAACAAATTTTAACTGGCTATCAAACTATGTGCACATATTCGTTGGTAGATGATTAGAGCAGCTCTGATTAGTACAAGAGAAGTAGGCTGCCGTCCCGTTGGGTCCACGTTCAAATCCCGGAGAAGGCTTGCGTTTTTATAAGTACAGGGTAATCCTTTTTAAAGTGACAGTGTTTGCAGCGCCCTGTAGCACGATCTAATAGCCGAAATATCACCAAACTTGGTATTTAGACTAATCAAGACATGGGATATCAAGACATACAATCGTACAGTTAAATTGTTAATGTTTATTTACTACATTAACTTCCCCGGTGAGGAATTAGACCACATTCAATGTGAGCACCGTTCTCAGAAATAACACCGTGCATTCTGTACACAACGTTCTCCACAGCCGTATGTAACATATCACGAGGAATATTCCGCAATGCCTTTGTTATGTAGTCCTTTAGAATAGACAAATTTGATACTCCACCAACATAAACTTGAGATTTCAAATAACCCCAGAGCCAAAAATCGCATGGCGTGAGGTCAGAGGAACGAGGCGGCCATGCAACTGGAAAACTGCGACTTATGACTCTACCATCAGTGAAGTTTTGGCCCAACAGCTGCTTTACCTTATTACTAATGTGTGGCGGAGCACCATCCTGCGTAAAGATTGTCTGTTGGAGACGGTTTCTTTGCTGAAGTTGTGGAATAACAAACGTTTGCAGCATTTCATGGTACCTTTCTGCATTTATGGTGCACGTTTGGGGTCCTGTCGGAGTGATGGTCTCAAAAAAGAATGGCCCAATTACGAATTCGGCTGTGAAACTACACCAAACAGGGACTTTTGCGGAATTTAATGGGATTTTGTGCACGGTGTGGGGCCGCTCAGAAGCCCAAATTCCGTTATTTTGTGTATTTACGGACCCATTGAGATAAAAATGGCACTCATCTCCCCACAGAATGTGCCATGGGAAAGCACCATCGATTTCTACCCTGGCAAGAAATGATAGAACGAATGTCGCTCGCTTATCATATTCACCTGGTTTCAGTTCGTGCAAGCGGCTGATTTTGTAGGGGTAAAATCCAATAACGCGCCGCAAAACTTTCCATACTGTGGAATAATTCATGTCCAATTGTCAAGCTACGACCCGGGCACTGCTAGTACCAGCAATGGTTTCCTGCGATCTTTCGACAATTGCAGTTGCCACATCAGTTATTTCATCTTCTGATACTGGTTTATGGCCTCTCCCAGCGCGAATGGTCAGTGATCCCCGTTTCCTCGAACTTCTTAATCATTTTCTTAAGACCATTCAGTGATAAAGGCCCCTTTCGTAATTATTTTCTGTTTCGAAATCCCGAAGAGCTGCGGATGCATTACATTGATTCATGTAATACAGCTTCACCAGTAGCGCACGTTCCGGTAACGTGAGAGGCATGTCCACTGAAGCTCGTTTACTTCAGCTGAGATTATTTGTCGGAGCTGTCTACTACTTGCTTTTATAGCCCCTATTACTGGCGCTGTCATCGCACAACATTTGCATTTTTTATACCCGTGTTTTATGCTAATTCTCGTTATTGTAAGCTACAGAAGAGCCACAAAATGCCGTAGCGGATATTTTTGGAACCAAATTTTTTTTTCACGGAATCTTTTTTTCCATGTCTTGATTAGTCAAAGTACCAAGTTTGGTGCCATTTCGGCTATTAGATCTCACTACAGGGCGCACCAAACACTGTCATTTTAAAAAAGATCACCCTGTATATAGTGTTTTTGCAGCATTGGGACACTTAAAATACCCTAGTGTGCAAAACTTAAGCAACAAATTAATTTTTAAAAGCACAAACACGAAACTGCTGGAAAGAGCTTTTTGCGTTCAGTACAATGAAAATCCAGCTTAATAAAAAGGGGATGCCTATGCAAACCAGGACGTCAGAGAGTACGTCTGGGCACTCAAAACGCGAGGCATCAGAGTGCAGTGCAAGGCAACTTAAAAAGAAGTAAGCAAGGCGCATTTCCAGGCATTCTTCTGCGCGTGAAAGTGAAACGGTACGTGAAGAATGGCTTCAAGAAACCATCAAGAGGCCTTTACGCTTCTTATCATGATTCACAAACTTCTAGAGGGTCGTAGTTTGACACCTGTCGCCCAAGAGTTTGGAACTGATAAAAGTCTTCTTTCACGAGGTTGGGAAGACTTCCAGACGACAGTATAGCTGCAAGATAGGTTGTTGTTGGTGGGTCAAGGAAACCGACGATAACTAATGACAATATAATGTCGTCCTACAGGTAAAATGAGATCGAAACCAGACAGTGGGAAACATTGCTCAGCAAATGCGCACGGCAACCAAACCACAAATGTTCCGATTTATTGTGGCCAGATGACTTCATATATGTGGCCTATTCACCCGTCGTCCTGAAAGCTGCATGCTATTGACAGCAGCCCATAGGTGGCGCCGTTTACAGTGATGTAGAGAAACACAAAGACTGGATATATCATCAAGGGAGTCAGCTTATGTATCTTAGCAATGAATGGCAATGAAGCCATGATGACCATGAGTCATGGACATGCAGTCATTTCGTTAGCAGTTCAGTGCCCCACTAACCCAAGCAAGGTAACATAATACTTAAGCAACAGTGTAATGTATTTCTGCTATAGCCATTGTGTGTACACAAAGTTTAATGTATTATCCAGACAGCCGTGTGAATCCCCCACCTGCCCAATGCCCAATATAAAACGGGACAACCAACTTATGACACCGCCAGGGGTGTCAAAGGTTATGACGTCGGCTGCACCAAACAACAGTAGCATGTAGGCACCAGAACGGAACCGTGGGCACCAGAAAGATGATATTAATCTGGATAGTTAGTGTAAGGAGCCTTTACCTACTTACTCAGGGTAAATTATGGTATGGCCCCTGCACTTATACCTAACTATAAAAGGAGTCACGTCGTTTCAGTTTTACAAAGAATTCTCGGTTTCAATTCATATTCAGTAGCGAAACGCATTCGTCTTCCTAACATCAAGGAAAGATACTGTTGGTGTGGCCCTGGCGTACTTGTATGGAGAGGCGTTATGACGAACGGATGGATGGAACTCTTTATTTTTGACAGAGATTTAGTTATCGGAGATCGTTACTGTGATGAAGTTATTCTTTTCCACATGAATCTTTCCCCGGGTGCCATTGGTCTCGACTTTGTTTTTATGAATGTGAATGCACGCCACACAGACCCATGCTGTTGAGAAGCTCCTGGAAAGTGAAGAATTCCACAGAATGGATTGGCCAGTAAGCTCCCCTAATTTAAATCCCATTGAACATGTTTGGAATAATTTAGGGCAAAGCCTGGCGGCACGATCTTACCTTCCAGAGATCACCAGACAACTGAACAGAGATTTCCTTGGAGAATGGAAACTCCCCAAGAACTGTTAGATAATCCGGCGTTGAGCATCGACAGACGGTGCAACAGAACCATGGCAGTTATATTCCTTGGAGATCATATTCCTTGCTAGAAGCTCTTTTATTTGTTGTTCTCCCTCTTGGTCAGTCAGTGTTTTTGTACTAAAGCCATTTTGTCAATAAAGCCTTTATCTATTCTTTCCGTACTGTATGCGTTCTATTTTGTTTTGTTACTATACGTTTTAAGCACTACACTGTGCCCCTGCAATATGAATTTCACGTCTCCCATTTGATGTTTTTGCAGAATTATGGCCAAAATCAGAAAGCCAAAATCGAATGGTGAATCGTAAGTCCCTTCAACAAATTTGGAGGTTGTCTGTTTGAGAAGTTTGATCGTTGGACTCTTGGATCTGTGCCCCAAGACAGTCTCCTTAAATATTAGGACGAAACTGGGCAAAGTTTTGCAGTCACCTAAAAGTGTTCAGGGCCACTGCACTTCTCACCACGATATAATTTGTGGACTTCTTTTTATTTACTATCGATAACTTGTTTGCTTGACCAAACTTTGTTTCAGTACAAACAGAAAACTTTAGTTTTTAGCAGGTATTTGAATTCCTCGGTTTGAAATTAAATTATTCATTACCTTTCACACAAGCAAAAAAGTACTCATGTTTATTACACAAGCAAAAACGTACTCTTTTATAGGAAAATCTTATAATTACAGAACTGTAAAATGTCTTGGTCTAATTTATGACTAATGAATTTTAAAGTTATGATTTATTCAATTTCCTTTGTAAATAGTATACTGTAGTTTGCGAACTGCTCAGAAACTGTTCGATTCAAGTTACTACAACAACAAATACTACCTCAGAGTCTTATGTGCATGTAAAATATTGATTAACAGCACCGGTAAAGAAAAGAATGGGCGGAATACTACATTAGGCAAAAACGTTGACATCTCTACGAACCGTCATTAAGAAGGAAAATCAAGGTTGGTTCGGCGTAGACTTTGAACAAAACTCTGTTAAGCAATTAGACATATCTCTTCCGTCTTCGAAAAGAAGACGTTTTGTAAAGGTGAGAGGAGCCAAAACCATTTATATGTCGCAAAGTATTAAGATGCTTCAAATGGTTATTCCTTCTTCCATTTTTACAACAATGTTTTGAACTTGAACAAGAAATGGTTTTAAATTAATGCTTTATTTTTCTTGAAATTAAAAGTTTTTTTTACGTTATTATAAACATAAAGATTGTTATTTCTTCTCTCGTTTCTAGGTACTTCTTCTGAAACCATTCAACAGTGAAATATAAGGTGAACAAAAATGCGTGATTTTTCTGGCTGTTTAAAGAATATTCAGTTGATTTTTAACTTGATGTTTCTATATTGTAAGAACATTCATTCTTGTATAGGAATTATTTATTTATATTAATTTGCAATCGCAATTACTAAAAGAAGCGAAACTTTCTTTTATTTACTTCAAATATTTCTTTCCATTCAAAACGTTTCGTTATTTTTAGAAGGATATAAAAGACTTAAAATTTTTGCAAAATTTAATTGCAGCTCATGAAATTTCTTAAACTCTAACATGCGGCTGCTACAATCATTAGGTCTGGCCACTCCTTTTGTATATTATAGTGCACACTAGTAAAATAAATGCCCCTACTTTTTATGTCTAAATTTAGTATCCAAAAGTTAATTCAAGCCATTTAAAATTTATTAACTGAAGGTGAATGGGAGTGCAAGTTTCTGCATTCCAGAATATTTGTAAGGTTTTGTCTCCCTCTTTGTCTCAGGTCTTTTGTACTGTATTTGAAAAGCACGTCCAGCTAACAGCAGGAAGGTCTGAAATTAGAGCGCTGACAAGAGAATTGCATATTTTTCACGTACTCTGCTCCAATATAAAATACTTATGATTTCTATAAATTTAAGCTCTTAATCGAAATAGAGATAGATTTTTCCTATTTAAGGACCTTCTGCACACAGTCAGTGAAAGAAAAATCAGAAAACTTTCTCATGCACTGGTGGTCGATATATTTTTAATGCAATATATTGGAGTCAAACATCCTGAATAAATATATTTTTGACAGAAATTAACCATAATCTAATACGTTTGCTGGTTGATATTTTTAGTTTTTTTTTTTACGAGAACCGTTTGTAAACATCGGTTACTTTCCCAAAGAAAGGACATTTCTGAAATCAATGATTTGATTTTGGTTCTGTAAACATATTAACACAAGGTTTTTGAAAAATAACCATAAATGATAAGTAATTAATGGAAAAATCACACCCATACGTGCAGTGTTACGAAATAAACGCCAGGGATTATAAAAAAAATCACTAAGACGCTTTTGTTTATACTTCCTTGCCCTATTTCAACTTATAATGCGTAGCTCGCTCTGCAGCCAGGAAATGAAGAAACATTTTAGGAAGAGAATGAATAATTGAAGGATTGCTGTATATCATAACTACCTAATCAGTGAACTGAAAGAGGATACAAATGACAGTTCGGCAATAGTTTACTGCTGTTTTCATTAAATACTTGCGTCCCACCAGTGGATGAGTAGTTCAGACAAGTGAATACTGGAGATTCGACACAAGCTCCCTCGCAGGTGAAACGTCTAGCTGTGTGTGTGGGGGGGCGGCTGATTTTCTTTATGTGTAACGTAAATACCAGCCAGTTCTTTAAGAAAGCCATCGACCAAGACGCTCGTTCCATTGAGCAGGTAGCTCTCATATGCTTTGCCATATTCAAAGAACTTTACATTTTTCGTATTATGGTAAAAAGTGGAAATTTAATTCCTTGCTTGATTAGTATATGAAAGAGTATATTAAATTTTTAGAAAAATTAGACATTTTGTTAACTTACTAATTTAATGCCTATTTCATGGCGCCAGTAGGATTAAAAAGTGGTCATCTTACAGAATAGTATTATAATTATCAATTATACGATTGTTTACCATCTTCCGAAATGGTGGATATTTTAGAGGTAGCCTTTTGGAGCTGATAATCAAGCGAAATCTCACTATATTCAGTAAATTGTACTTATATAACGAAAAGAGGTATCTGTTATAAACCAAGCAAGTGGTTTTTGCTTATGTTTTAAGTATTTCGTTTTATCATTATATGGCTTTATATTATTCTTTTCTTTTGTAAACTCTATTCTACATAGGAGGTATTTTTCCCGTTTAATTGCTCTAAGTCTTTTTATTCAAGTATATAAAGTAGTTAATAACAAAATTGCTTCCTGATGTTTTCTTTTATAAGCGAATCTATAATGATAGTATTTTTTTTGCTTTGAAATCCTTCAATCAATAGAACAGTATATAATAATGATGAATTTAAGAAAGTATATAAATTACATCTGGAATACTTTACACTGATCGACTTAACCAAAATATTTGTTAAAAGGCTGGCAATTGCTAAATCTAACTGAATGAGAATTTCTGCCGAAAAAATAGCCTAATATCTAAAATGAAATTATTAGTCTGAATTCTATTTGTGCAGGACAATATAGCTATTTCCCTACCAAAAGTTAAAGCTATTTCTCTGTAAGCAATAAAAAAAATAAAAACATAAGCTAGACTATGGATTATGCAATCGATCGGTTGAGAAATTCTGTTGAAATACTGAATTCACTGACGCAGTTTTTGATCGATTTTTGAAGTACAAAAACTGAGAGGATATATTTCTTGTAAAAACTGAGCTGCATGTATTAAAAGTAATTCTAGAACCATGAGCGTCATAAACATAGTAGCCTCCAATGTCGATTGCAAAATTTCTGCGACTTAAATCTAATATCTCATTTGCAGATGAAATAAAATCTAAAATGCATGATGAAATTTTCTAGAAGACGTCTTTATCTACTTCTTCTTTTAATTCTTTCGAAACAGGAGTATGTCTCTATTATACGTTTTGATATTTTTCTGTCTATATCATTTTACGTTCGGAGAAGAACCTTAGAAATAAAAATAGGAATTTTTAATAACGAAAACTTTTTGAGAAAAATTTTAGTTTCATTAATAGTAAAAATTATGCCTCCTGAGTTAACAAACAGATATTAATTTTCTTATATTAACATAATTATATATTAAATTAACAGAAAACGAGTGAAATATGTGTAGGATTTTTTATATTTTTATAATAATCTGAAATTTTTAATTAAATGTTTTGGGAATATTAGATGCAATTCTGAAGTTTTCGCATTGCAAGTTTTTCCCTTAAATTCTATCCTTTATTCAGTCCATTTTAGAATTTTGGGTTTAGAACAAAAATCTCTATCTTGAATACACATTTTTTTAATTAGAGCGTCTATTAAAAAATTTACTTTCAGAAAAATACAAGTTACCATCTACCATCAGTTATTTTAAGAAGTAAAATAGAACATGCTTTAGCTTTAGTTAGCCATATATCGATATAACGGGCTAAATACAATGGGTATAATTATATATAATGGATATATATATATATAATGGGTTAAAATCAACAGTAATGGATATTACCTATTCCCCCCAATGTTAATTTCTGTGAAAATAGTATTAAATTCGAAGTACTTTACGTTTGGAGATATATTTTGATGAATTTAAAATAAACAAATGAATCAAGAATAAATGCCTTAGAACTTCTAAAACTGGTTGACTTATAAAGAATCTTCTCCTTACCCACATTCGAGATGTTACTTGGAAACATGACAAGCTATCAATGGGAAAGACCACAGTTCGAATTCCAGCGAGCGTATTGTCGTTTCTTCATGCTTTCCGACTTCAAAAAGCTTATAATCTGCACCGTGAAATGTGGTGGATGATAATTTGTTCCCACCTGGATCTGATGTCCGTGTCCCTTTTCTCCTCAGTCATATTTTAAGCGGAGAAGAATGTAAGGAATTTTAGCATTCTTCATCGCGTGCCTTCGTGGTATAATTGGAATTCAGTTCAGCTGTATTGGAATTTGAATCCTTGAGAGAGTAAAGATAATTTTCTCAATTTCTAGTTTAAAAATATCTAAATAGACTCTAAAGAGTGGCGAATGATACGTCGTCTCCACCTGGATTTAGGGCTGGATCCTGTCGCCTTTTAAATGGGGAATACTACGAGAGATAATTTCTCCTTCCACAAGCGTGTTTCTACGCAGTGTAATTGGAAGTACATTTGACAAGTAATCGAAGGGTCCCGGGTTTGAATTCTGGGCATAGCATCGCAGATTTTTGGTAGTCTTTTCTTCTAAAGTTTAGTAGACTTTAAAAACTAACCAAAACATGCTTGTTATCAAGTTCATCAGACATATGTGATACACATAGGAGATTCGTCAACAATTATAGGTGACTTCTTAAAATTAGGCTGGCCTTAAATTACCTCTTCTTATAGGTGAGTTATTGCCTTTTTTTTAATGCTTACTGTGAAACATAAGTTAAAACTCGAAGGTAAAATATAATGAAGAACTTTATTTGGCACTATTGTTGAAATACAATCAAAGGTAGCAACAGAATTTTAAAAATGTGATTCGTCAATTATTAGCCGCAGTAACTGGACCGCTGAACTATAATTATGATCGGGATTATAATTAAAATAAACATGCATAGATAGGACACTTTGGGGTCGGACGGCAAAAACTTACTATATTTCTAAAACGTGCCGCACCCGGGCGACTTCAGCCGTTCTGACCTGTACCTTTACAAACTCCTGACAGTAAGCGACAATTCAACGGTGGAAAATCCGAAGAGATCCCGCTAAAGATTAGATCCTAGACTTAGCCTACGCCAGAGTGCTATGAAATAAGGATAACCCTCTGAAAACGAAAACCATGGAAATGCCCGTGCGGATATTATAAATGATTGATAGTAAGATGGTTGGTTTGTTTAATGAAGTTCAAACTGTTTTAGAAAAAGAAATGATTGATAAAATAGAAAATAGAATAAGGAAACTTCGTTGGATCAATATTTAAAAAAAAATCTGATAGGGACATCCCTCGAATTTCGTTAGAGATATATCTCTCATTCAATCAAATCAGTTGTCACTTCGCGGCAAGGCAAACTTACATAAAACCTCAAAACATCGTGGTTAAAAATTGTAAAATAAAAGAAAAACCTAAAACACCAAATACAGCTAAAAACAATTAAAAAACAATTTTTACAATTAAAATTAGAGTTTCTACGCAAAAACAAGCAGTTTAGTCAACAGGCAGGAATACAGATTTTTCGGCGCACAAAACTGTAAGTTTACTATTCCTCCTACTCGGCAAAATGACGCTGGCTTCATTTACTATTCTACTAAGAGTTTGAAGTGTAAACAAATGGTGGCCACGTTAAGCTTAAAACCACTTAAACAACTTTTAATTTTTTTATAATTCTACAATTATTTCATGCAGATTAACTATAGCTATAAAAACCTTATCCGGAACATAACAACATAATTCAATCACTTTTAAAATAAAAAATGCAAAATTTACCAACACAGAGAAATTTAAAAAAAACTGAGCTCACTGAGCTGGGTAAGAAGGTGGGTATATATATCTATATATACACGTTTGATTTTGATGATTGCAAAAAATAAAGGGAAGTGCTGAACTAGATTTACAGCAGTCCCATATACAAAATTTGAACGTTCTAAGTCTAATTAATCGTTTTTGAGTTATGAGAGATGTATACTTACATACGTACGTATAGACGAGACAAAAAATCCCTTCTGAATCCATTTTCAATCCACTTTGGAAACATAGTTCTATATTCTGTTCGTACACACCAAAACAAATCGTCTAAATGGATTTGAGAGCGATCAAAATAGGTATTTTTATTGAATATGGTACTCCAAATTTTTCGCGAGTACAATAATTCCTTCGCTTCGAACAATGATGTAAAAGAACATTATAATATTTTAGTAATCGAATTTTTTCTAAAGGTTAGTAAATAATTTATAATGAAAGGCTGCTGTAATAGGTTTTTGTGTTTTTTTAAGTATGCTTTTTAGTATTTCAAAATATTATTGACTGGTATCTCAACATACATGAACAAGATTAGTTCATTATGTCAGGATACGTCTAAATCAATAATAACCCCGATGATTTTTTTTAATTTTTAAGATGATCGCCTCCTCCACAGAAAGATAAAATCTCTAAAATATTGTGTAGATATTTGAAAAGATCTCTCTGTAATTTAAAACTCAAATAAATAAATGAATTTCCTTGCGTTACAAAAGCAAGCCCTGGTTACAAATTGTTTTCGTTAATCAACTAAAAATATTATCCATAAAACTGGCTAGATGATTGTTAATGATTATCGAAAAATATACATATTTTATAAATTTGACTTTCAATTTCTGGCATTAAAAATATAATTACCGTCAGTGCATAAGAAATTCTTGTTAACGTTTTTCTCCTTGACTGTGTACAGAAATCAAAGAATAATGTTTTAAATGCCCAAGATTTGTTTCTAGTTCAATTCAGGAGATTCCGGATGCGAAAGTTTGCATGCCCGTAAATTTTTACTTAACGAATTTTCAAAAAATCTTGTATTTATCTTTGATTATTTATGTCAGACCTAAAAATGTATGTACATTTATTTCTCTAATATGCACTATAGCATAAAAAATGCAATAAAAAGTCCAAGATCCTGATTCTTGCGGCTTCGGCGATTTTGGATTTGGAATTTTTCCGGATATTAGATCATCCGTATAAATCTAGCAAGATAAACAAGTAGTACATGCAGAAATCATAAATTTACAATTCTGAAATAGTGACTCAGGAAATAATGAAGCACTTATGACATTCAAGGAAATCAACATTCACAAAAAAAGCTCATTTATTTGTCTGCGTTTTCAAGCATTTTTCTTTATGGAAGCTGTTTAATTTGTTTCATTTTTGCGCTAATGTCTTCTCTTTAATTCTATATACAGACATAATTTTTTTTCAGGTACAAAGTTCCATTGTCTGAGTCCTGTAAATGGCATGTTAGACATAAATTAGAATTCCCACTAAATTATCAATCGAAATTTTTTCGTTCTCAGCAACCTTTCTGTCACTTTCTTTACTATCGATAGTGATAGTTTCTGGATTTAGATTGGGGTTAGGGTTATGGTTAGGTTTTTATTTATCTTTTTGGGGTACAAAATTTATACTCTAAGCTCACATCTTATAGTCTTAGCTTACACTTTGTTTTTTCTTAGCTTTGTACGCATAATACTAAAGTAGCAAATTCTAATATGCGGGGAAAAACGAGAATATAATTATTAATAAAAGTTACGAGTAGTTAGAATTACTGTTATTAATTGTTATAGGTTTCAGTTATAGGATTTTGTTACGTTTTCCATGAAATTGGTTTTTTTTTTTTTTTTTATTTCCGTTTTTTCGAAAATTGATGATCAGTTTGCTGTTAACACTAATTTGCTTTTGAGTATTTTATTTCCTGTCAATGCTATATCAGGGAAATTTACATGTTTTTAAAAAGTGATGTGAGTTTATGTTTCAAGAAATTTAAACATCAGCCAAAATGAAATCGTATTTAGAATATTTATCTTTTCATCTTACAGGGTTTCACTTCATCTGGCAATGCTAACTTTGTAAGTAACCCTAACACACGAGAATTATCATTATGTCAAAGATCATGGACAAAACCTTAAAAAAGTTATAACTCTCTTTTTATTTAAACAAAGCTTGGAACACAAGGACACGATCTGGTGCTATAATAATAACTCCCCAACTCGTAGTGATGCAAATAAATAGAACATTCATTTTAAATTAAACGTTGAACAGCAGTCAAAGACTACACGAGTAAATACTACACCAGAAGCTAGATCAATAATTATACCGAAGCTTCAGCTTTCAGGTGTTGGCAGCGCGAGATCGAGCAATAATAACAACTATTAAAGCTGGCAGGAACGCGATGCCAGAAACACTCTCGGTCTCAAAACCCAAAACCTCAGCATCAATACTCATAAATAATTTGCAATTCTGGTGAATAATACGGATATGAGAAGTTATAGTAAAGACTGAAATTATAATAACTGATTAGTTAAAATAGATACCCAACAGTCTTAATACCACATTTAAGCTATAAAACCTTAAGTCATATTTAGAACATCGCCAAAATAAAAAGGGTTATCATCCTACAACAACTTCCGCTTTTTAAGCCTAAATGTTCTGTAAAAATTGAAAGATAATCTAAGAAAAATTTTTTCTACGGCATACTGTATTTTTTGCACAATGGATACATTAATATGAGGACAAAAGAACTCACCAACATAATGCTAGTTTTGTTTCCTTTCAAAACATAAAAAAATAAAACCATTCACTTGAAGAGTTTCTAAAGACTTGTCAACCAGACAAATTTTAAATGTTCAACACATAATAACGAACAGTCTTTAAAGACTCATTAAGTGTCACAACCTACATTTTTATCTTCTCTTCTTACTATGTTCGTACATGTAGGGAATAAACATGAAATGAAGGGATTTTTTAATTCTTTACACATTACAAGTACCAATGCAGTATCCTCTTCAGCATATAAAAAATGACACAGATAAAAAAGTAAATATTTCATATTATGAGCCGTGAGAATGTTTTTGCCGTGAGCAGTGATATTTTTGCAGTTTCTGGCGTATTGTGTAGTGCACCTCACTTAGAAACAAAGCGTGATTGTCAATGACTTCACAATTGCTCTTACACCCGTATTATCTTATGCCTGGTATTTAAGGCTGAACATCTCGTAAAGTTTTCTATGACAAAGATACCAGCACGGAAAATGTCTCATTTACATGTGTTAGTTTTGTTGGGTGCCATTTACTGCGTCTCTTCGAGACCTCAGCAGAAGAATAATAATCAACAAATTCCTGAACCTGCAGTTCCACGACCTAGTGACTTCACTAACAACGGAGGAGGTGATGGTGGAGCCTTGCACGTTTTTCCCAACTCATTAATAGCAGGTCTTGGAACTGGAACAGTGAGAGATTCAGTTGCAGGATTGGCAAATACCGTAAATGGAATTGGAAATGGGCTTGCCAGTGCATTCAGTGGACTTACCAGTCGTCTTGGCGGATGAGTGTTGTTTCACTGAAAGATTATCGCTTATGAAGCAGCCTTTCATCTTTATCTATTTTAGTTAGAGAAATATTTCTTTTGGTCACGATATTATAGAAATAATCACTTTTCTACATATTTTCATGAAATTAATTTGCAAATTTCACGACAGACATAAGCACCTGCACAACCAATAACTATAGCTACAATTTGGTCAATGTAATGATGCTTCAAAAAACTTATTCTTTAAGAACAAAGAATTCTCAAAGTTATCCTGAACTGTTAATGAAATGTATTTCTCATTTATTGAAACATTTGAACGAAAAATCAGAATGACTGTATTACGGAAATTTTATCTATATGAGAGTAAAATTTATTTAGGAAACGAAGACTATTTTTAAAAAGTAAAGTAAATTATGTAAAAAATCAAGGTCATATTTTTCTTGAAGTCATTTTAATGTTTTGACAAGATCACTACTGATTGTACGAAAAACTTAAAAACTCTGTTCATTAAAATTTGAAGAACTATAAATTAACATAACCTTCCATAGTTACAGAGTTCGTTACGTTTGTCAAATTTGAATGAATAATCAATATCCATTTACAAGCGCAAGAAACTCTAAAATTAATGCATTTGTTTTTTTAGAAACATAATTATGAACTGGATCATGTGATTAAAAGAAAAGTTCAGAATTTTAACTCCTAATATGCTAAATCCTAATAACCCTATACTGTCTTTGCAAAAAAGTATGTTTTGAAATTTTGGGGAAATTATGTTTTGAAAGAATTATATAATTACAAAGCAAAATCACCACTATTTCAAAGGTTTCTTACTCTTAAACAGATTTTTATATATATTTGAAGAACGTACTTTTTATTTAATTAAAAATCATTTCATTTCATTTAAAATTTAATTAAACTGGAAGAGAGCATGTTTGATGCGAAAGGAACATTTTTATTTTCTATGATTGTGTTATTTGTTCTGTATGTAATGTAAATGAACAAACAGGTACTTATTTTACTTTCCATTATTAAAATATGTTAAAATTAAGACATTTCACTTCTTAATGTTTATGAACTCAATATTCACGTGAGGAAAAACCTGTAAATTCACGCCCATCACGCTCAGGAACAAAAATTTTCAATGTTGTAAGAGAACTTCCCTTTCATTACAATAATAAGGCTTTTAAATTACTTATAACATATATTTATGAATGTTTTATCAATGATGTGCTTCATTCTTTGTAAGAATACTTTTAGCATTGATTGTTCTATCTGAATAATTTTTATTTTATTTTATTTTGTTTTTGCAATGCATGTTCTATTTGAATAATTTTGCTAACAAATACAACTTAACTATTAAAATTTCTCAGAACCTCTTAGCAGTATAGAATGTATCCTTTTACTTTTCTCCCAGACCACAACTGAAAATATATATTAATCGGATGTTAATGTATTGATACAGAAATTCCTCAGACGACAAATTATAAATTTGGTAACAAATAAATATACTTTCCATTTAGGTGTGTGAAGTAGTTAATTATTGCCTCAGATTCTCTGTTCTTTACGAGATCTGTTTAAGTTTACTTTCTAAGATAATTACGTTTAAATTTCTGAAGTTATACCCTTGTTGATGCTCTAATTAAATACAGATGCTTTAAAAGATGTTGTTACGTATTAATTCTTTCAACTGAGTGCAATTAGAAGTAGAAAAATGTTGTTGTAAATTTAATTATTTGATTTTTGGCTTTCTAAGTTGTGATACCAATACTACCTAAATCTTCCTGAACTATTAATTTAATATTAACTCTCAATATGCCTCTACATTAACTGTATTTTCGAGAGGTCGTATGCCTGCGTAAATCTGTGTATATCGATTTCTTTCATTTTAAGGAAAGTAATTTTGTGTTCGTTTATCAACGCTAAGCCATATAAGTCTAGATATCGACCCCAGTAGGCAACGATTGAGCTATTACAGCCTTTTCTATTCCTCTTTTAAGGAATTTAAATCTCCAGTTTCGTTTAATGCTATTAACTATAAATAAATTTCTTGATGTCTTTGATAACTGCAGATGACATTCAAACTAAATTGCAGACAGTGATAGATACACTTTAGTTAAAACGCTTCTAAAATGTACACTGACAATAAACTGTGAGATCGACTTACAGTTGCAGAAAGAACTTACTTTGAAGCCAATATATATTAGATTTCATTTAAATATGTATACAAAAGTTCGTGAAGTTTACTTGATTCTTTTCTGGCTCAGTTATTATTTGTGATTAAATTAAAATAATTTTAGATAATATTAAATAGTAAACAACTAAAATTTATAAATATATTTGTTCTAGATTTTCAAATTCAATTAAATAGGTGAGGTCTCATAACTGAACCGTTGCTCTTGGCAGATTGTAAAAAATTGAATCTAAAGTTCTTAATACTCTAAAATCAGCCTGAACTTTTATATCAAGTTCAGAATTCCAACTTAACCAAATCTAGAATTCATTCAAGTCCAAACTCGGCAAGGTTAATGAAGTTGAACATTGTAAACTTAACTTTGAAGCAGAAGATTTAGTAATTCCGTTAAACATCCATATGAGTTATTAAAAGTATGCCTAAAATATAGTCAGTGGCTTTACTGATGCCATAATAGCGTCCGCAAGCCGAAAGGTTCCAAATTCATATCTCTTTATGGACGATGTTCATAACTCTTTTAAGATAATGATACCATAATAATATTGAAAACATGAAAAAAAAACAGTTTAACGACAAAAATGAAAAGAAAGCAAAATTAATTAGAAATATTCAAATCAAAGTCTGTATATTTTTATTGAGCAAAGTAATATAATTATCTGTATCTGTAACTTTAAAATGTCTTACCAACAACCAGATGGTAAAGTCGCTAAACACTAGCAATTCAAACTGAATTCAAATCCCATCGAGCGGATTGGCTGCATCTGCCATGTGTATCGTGGATATCAGTTAATTTCTGCAAAACATCTTTCACGAGATAGTTCCTCACTTTAAAAAGATAGTCTTCGAGTGCATTACCATAATCAAGCAAACGAAGCCTATGTTAGTTTCATTATAATATGTCCACTGATAAAATATGATGTCATAATATAGATCTTACTTAAATTTACATATCAGATGTTAGAATGAGTATTAAAACTAAAAAAGATAGTAAAGATGTAAATTCGATACCAATTCGGACCAGGGTTCGGAACCCAGAATCTCTCAGACAACCACTGCCGTGTCATTGAACTCAGCAGACCTCTTTTGATGATTTTAATCTCGTGGGGCATTTTGAACATTATTATTATTACATTCTTCAATTTGACAATAACTAAAAGAAGTGCATCTCGGAAGTTTTTAATTAACTTAAGGGTTTTTACGTAGGTTACCTAAGAAGTCATCTTTACAAAGGCTAGTCAATTTTTAATGTCTGGAACCTTGTTATATATTATTGAAAGCACTGGTATTTCTTTTATATACCATTTTGTAACTTTACGAGATCAAATTCAAATGCTTCAAATCAAACCATATCCAACTGCTCTCTGTGTTACAAATAACAATACCATAGCACCGCCGGGCTTTTGAAAATGATAGATACAAAAACCACATTTATGAGTTACCAGAGTGTTCTTTTGTAATTTTTGCTATTATTCGCCTATTGTGCCCTCTGTATATAATGGGCGTGAATGGAACCCCCTCAGAGAGCACTGGATGATACTCAATGGCTTTACAATTCTTTTCATACCTATTTAGCGAACTCTTGTTATTTAAAGCTGAACACCTAGTATTAGAGTTCTCTAAGCGTTTGAAAGCAACAACGAATAATGTTTCATTTCGAGATGCTCGTTCTGCTATGTACCATTTGTTGTGTTTTCTCGAAACCTAGGCAAAATCATCCGCATATTCCTGAACCAGCTGTTCCACGCCCTAGTGACTTTACCAACAATGGAGGAGACGACGGCGGAACCTCACGCTCTTTTCCTAATTCTTTAATATTAGGTCTTGCAACTGGAACAGTGAGAGATACAATTGGTGGAGTAGCAAATACGATAAACGGAATTGGAAATGGTCTTGCAAGTGTAGTGAGTGGACTTACCAGTCGTCTTGGTGGCTGAACTCTTCAAACATCTCAGCGGATAATATTCGAGACTAGCTTGCAAATATTTGAGTCACCATATTCTTATTATTTCACTAAGGAACATGAACCACCTTGCAGTTCTTTATCTATATCAGCAATCTATTTGCGTATTATATAATCATGTCCTGCGTCTGTGCAACTTAGCGATTGTGCTTTTTATATTTGGAAGGAAATGTAATGTAGCTTAAAAACACATGACTAAGTAAAATATTTTTTGGATTTCTAAACTATACAGTATTTTGAACAACAGGAAGTATATTTCCATTCTTAAAAAACTTTTAAGAAAAGAACTACAGTTTTTTGCATAGAACACTACAAAAATGAAACCTTTTTGTTTAGGAAACCTAAAGCTGCTACTAAATTACTAATCGAATTTAAATGAGAAGTACTGTGTTATTTGCTTACAACATTTCTGAGTTTGGACAAGATTGTTTATAAACACTAATTTTTACTCCAAGTATTCTTTTGTTGGTGCATATTATATAGCAACACTGTTTGAATGAAATTATGAATCATAATTTAATATAATCTAAGTCTTTTTTTCAAATTTGAATCTATAAATAAATATATTTGCACTGACTACAAAAGAAACTAAGCTACGTGAATCTCATTTTGGTTTAAACACAATTCGTGTTGCTTTCAAATTGGAGTAAACTGATGAAAGAAAAAAAATTTCATATGCATAGACAAAAAGTAAAACTGTATGCAAACCACTGTCTTTAAAAATATCTCGACATGAAATTTCGAAGAAATACGCAGAAACAAATTTATTACAGATTCATCTCTTTCATATATTTTGAAGCATATATATATCTGTATGTATGTATATGTATATGTAAATGTATATGTGTGTATGTTGGTATCTATCCATTTGTTTGAGAGGGTATTTCCATGTGAAGATTTTGGAAAGTATATATACATGTACGCCTTTCGTAAGTCGTTTCAGTTATGTTTACATCATTTCAACAATATATATATATATATGTATATGCATGTATATGTTATTTAAAATTCATTTTAATCTTGTACATATATATGTAGGGGGAGAGAGATGAAAGTAGATTTATATACATGGCTGACATATCTTACAGAATCATTCTAACAGCAATGGAATGCCTTTTTTAAATGATTTCCAAGCAAAACACGTCTATCATAACAGCATCTATAAAATAGGTTTTCATATCCTGAGAGCTAAATGAAACTATATAATTATGTGTTATTTTCAGAGCAGATATTAATATTTCCAAGAATGTTATTAAATTTTCTTAAATATGGTTAATTATATTGAAATATATTTTTCTTTTGCCGTTTCTAAAACGCATTAAATTAATAAAATTCAACGTTTATTAATATTTAATATTTCAGTGTGTAGAGTCATTAGATTAATTGGAAGCAGAAAAAATGAAAAATTATGCAACCGCCTTCGCAGGGAATCGAACCACGGATCTCTGGAATACCGGCCCAGCGTGCTACCGTTACACCACAAAGCCACGCTAGGGAAGTCGGAGAAATACCTTATAAATGTTCTCAAAAACAGAAAAATTACTTCGGGTAAAATACATTTTTTTAAATAGTAAAAATAGTTTGCATTGAATATTTCTTCAGAACCTGCACTAAACAACGTTAAATGGGAAAACAAAACTTTAATGCTTAATAAAAACACTCTAAGTCTCTCGATTTATTTTTATTAGATGCTTTTTATTATTTTTATATATATTTCTTCCTATTATATTATTAATATTCCTTTCTTTTTAAATGAAAGGAAGATTAGATAAATAGCTTTCCAAAATATAATTGGACGTCTTTAATAATCTGATCAAAATATAAATATTTAAATAATATTCTTTAAATTAATTTCTACATACTTTCTAACAAAAACAGATAAATTTATGATAAATTAATTTTTGGTTCTAGAATACTAATTACTCTTTAATTTAGGAATCCATATATTTTCATTCAAGTTGAAAATTCATTAACGTCTTTGAAAATTTACATCTGGAGGGAAAAAGACATTTTGAAGAAAAGTGTCATATGGAATAGTTTTTACATGCATTATATCTGACAAAGGAAGGTATTTCGAATCTCTTTTATAAATTGATTTAAATTTCTGAATGAGTTTCTCTTCGGAATGTGTAAGAAAAAAAATATTATTTGTTATTTTTGTTTTCATATATTTCTCCATGTGATTTCTGTTAAAAATGCTTTGTTTATCAATATTTCGGAAAACATGGTAGTAATTTAGGATATACGTCACTGCAAAATTTTTGTCATGGTAAATCAAATATTTTTATACATAGAATGACGTAATTTTGAATAAAGAAATTAAAACGATTCTAAAAAAATATATTTATATAACAAATTCAAAAGACCTAAAAAGAGAAAGAAAATAATAAGTACTTTTACATTATTACTCCTTCCCCTTTGTGTGTGTGTGTGTTTAAAATTGGTAGACATATTAAATATTTTTCCAAATGTGGAATTTGGTAAAGAATCAGAAAGATTATTTTTTTAGTAAAACAAATTTTCAGGAGGCATGAAGTTTCAAATTACTCTTCTTTCACTCAAATCAGAGAATAACCAAATACCTGAATAATCACAAAAATCATTAAAAAGCAGATTAAATTTGTACTAATCTGGATTTTATAAAATTATAATGAACAGAATGTAGCTTAGAATGTGAAACAATATTTTGAGAAACATGCTATTTGGTTCCCAACTTAACACGTTGATACAGAATTCCTTAAAGTAAACTCAAATTCATCTCAGATAAATAATGTTTTCTAGAACAATTCTAGAGTAGAATTTGAACCTTCTATGTTTGATGACATAATGCACAAAATTCAGAAGAAAATCTGCACTCTGATGCTTTATATCTTCTGACAGGCTTTGCATGAACAAAATAAAATCAAGAAAACATTTACTATATATTACATCATTCAAATTGTTTTTAGGAATGAGTTTTCGATACTATATTTAATAGCGAAATTTTCACTTAATTTCGACCTTCTTCCTTACTTACAGCCCAACTCAAGTTAGAAGTATGCAACATTGTAACCAGTCATACAATAAAGTATAAAGGGCAATACGCAACGCATGCAAAAAGATGTGTAGATGTGTTTGCTCTCTGCAAATATGGAAATTAAATTAAAGGCAAAAATGATACCGATTCATTTGATAATCGAATCACAATGAATAAATTATTTGCTGCAGCAGTGAGAACCTAAGACCTGCTAATAAATAATTCTTCGTTGAAGCTGTCTACATTATTTGGGTATCGAAAGAGCTTAGCTGTTCAGATTAAGAACTCTCGACTGACTGAATTATTAAAATATCAGTGACAAGATATTCTCTATAAAATAATGTCAGCAATTTGATTATTAGTCTCGGACAGGAGTACACAACTTCTTCATATTGTTCTTTAAGCAGCAATTAGTAACAATGGATTTATTAATAACAATGGATACTCCACATGACTGGGACAGATTATTTTACAATACAGGAAAGGAGTACAAGGGCTTATTCGAGCACAGTATACAGTTACAAATTAAGGAAGCCTGGTTAACAACGTTGCTGGTATAATGGTTGGATAATTAATTTTCAATCAGAGGGACCCTCTAACTTCTGATAAAGCAGTCATAACACCTCTTCAGAGATAATCGTAGCATAATGCCATTGAACACAGAACAACGAGAATTTAACTCTTGCAAAAAGGTCTTATATAGTAATGTGTGTGTGTGTGTGTGTGTGTGTGTGTGTGTGTGTGTGTGATTATGGCAAAGCCTCGAGGGCTATCTGCCTAAGAGGAGGGATGCCTTCGTGGAGGACTTTCTAAGGGAAACTGGCTCGTATACACGTTACACATGGGGAAAACCACGAAAACGCCCATGCAGCCAGCCCGTTCGCGGGATTCGAACCTCGGACCGAACTACCAGTGTTCAGCGACTTTACCGCTCGGCCGCTGGTGGGCCTTATATAGTAATAATAATTTCAATTTTGTAATTGAGAATGTAATTACCAATTTTTAAGAGAATAACAGAGATCCACAATTAATCCACAATTAACTGTAAAATGAAATTCATTTTCTGATTGTAACAACGATGAAATGTCATTTATGTACAAAATATTTTAGAATTGTTCACAAATCCGAAAATTAGAAATCATAAAATGTATAATGAAGATATAACTGTAATTAAATGTAAGTTGAAATTATAAGCAGCAACAAAAAGATAATTTAAGTAATGCTGTTGTCTAAAACGTCAGTCTTCGGATACAGCAGCCTGTTTAGGAAATTTCTCTTCCGGTATGATAAACTGTAGCCTAAAAATAATAGCAGACTTCTATCGTCCTAAGGAAAGAGTGCTTAAATTGCACCCATAACCCATCGAAGCGCGGCTTCGACACTTTGAATTTTTTGACAAGTCATAATTTTAGCTAGAGTGTAGCGGAGCACTAAATAAGGCTAGCTTTGACACTTCTTTCTATGAAGTTGAACCACAATTTCTGTAATAAATTCCTTTCGTCTCATAACATTTTATTTTACCACTTAGTAAAACTTGGAAATCGACTCAAATTCTGTAATGTGTGTTTCTCTTTCCCTGTCAAACAAGCTTATGGAAGGAAATTAAGACACGTAAAGGAAAAACGTCCCTACAAATGCTGAAAAGGCAATATATTTGTGACACCTTATTTGTTAACATGTTGATTTTGCATGATCTGCTTGATGGTGACACCGTATATCGGCAGTTTCAGTTGCGCACGATTTATAACAGGACGGGGATGGGGAACGGTCGTTTAAATTCAAGCCAAATGACGGCGAGCCTAACATATTGAAATATGAATGACCTAATTACTTCGGATATTAATAACTTCTGTGACTTAACACTGAAAAAGAGCACCTACGAGTCTTTAAGATGGATGTGGTTGAATATGGGGGATGAATCAAGTCACTTTCACAGAACCTTAGGTTTATTCTCAGCTTGTATACCAACCCCAGCGTTCGGTGGCATTTTTCTTCCCGTCACAAATTCTGCTTGACAGCTCTAATTATATAGGCAGCAGATTGTAGTTAGAAAGCGTTTAACTCATTTCTCTCTTTCATTAAAAGTTTCTTCCGCATTCCTATACTATTTCTAGCATTCTTGTTATTCTCATTTTTGATGCTTTACCATTGCACTTTTTTGTGGTTTGCTTGAAAAAGAATGTATTTTATTCTACATTTAGCAATTGTTGGCCGCATCATTTTAAGTTTCACAAATGTTATAATTGACACAAATATTCCTGTTTTGAAATTTTAAGTTTTAAAAAATACATTTTGTAAAAAATTATGGGATATAACTTTTTTTCAGTTCTTCGATTAATATACTTAAGGAAAATTTTATAGTCACTAAAAAAGTTAAAGAGAGAAAACGTGTGACTCCCGTCCGATAAAAAAATGGCTGAAATATTTAAATTGAAAATTTGAGATCATATTCAAGGGCCGTAGATAAATTAAACAGCAAAATGTTTGCTAATTAAAATAAAATATTAGAAAAACGTTTCTGGTATTAAATGCAGATTGTAGTGAAAAGTATTGATGGAAATAATTTTCTCAAAAGGAATATACTACTCACAGTTTGTTATAGAACTTATGTTCTAGAAAATACTGGGAAGTTTCGGTATTGACACATAGCCATTATTTGCCCAAATTAAAAATTAAAAATATTTCTAATTTAACGTATCTTTTCGTGTGATAATTAGGTTATGATTCTAAAATATTAAATTTTATGAGAATACTAACCGTGTGTTTTTACGGTTTGGAAACTTGTAACTTACTTATATGAAATGTTTCTGACTTACCAGTTGTAGCAAAATTACATACTGAAGAATGTTACACGTTATTAAGTCACAAAGGAATATCATTGAATTGCTTTAAATGGAAGAAGCAACAATCTCTATCCTAATTAAGTTTTTAACCGCTCCGTCAAGGAAGGCGATAAATTCGATTTTCTGACTTTATAAAATCCATAAAACTTTATAAAATCCATAACTTTAAAATTAAATATATATATTCCTACGACTAACGGTTGCAAAAATAGGTTGGATAAGGACTTGTATCTTCAACAGTGTATATTTAGGGTTTAATTGAGAGAGAAGTCTACCGGCACTTGTATTGTTAGTTATTGAGTGAAACTTTAATCCCAGACAGAACCCTAAATAAGATGACATCCGGTATTTTATTTTAATTTATTATTTCACCATTTTTTATTTAACTTACATTTATCGACTTTGTATTCTTTTTAACCAAGAAGGGCTATTAGCCTCAAAACCGCATTTTGTATTGTATTACTTAAAGTGATGAATCCCTTTTCAAATTTTTGCCAGCAAATATTATCGCTCGGTATTATATTTAAAGAAATGAAATAATGAAGAATCTACATGAAAGTGTGCATGTTTCTCCCATTGTGAAAAACCAACGGTACCTAGAGCCATCAAATTTTGAATAGCGTAGTCCTCCATCCGAATATGGGCAAATGGAAGCCCGAATTTTGAAATTCGAATTTGTTTCATGATCTATTTCCTATTTTGTAACCTTTAACGAATTTTTGACTAAAATACTCAACTACTTCAAAGCGAGCACTGTCAACACTGTACGGAGTAAAATATTTATCTCCAGCTCGCGAGATTGTCTATCGTAAATTCTAAAGGTAAGCTATGTTTAAACAAGTTTAGCCCAAATGTTCTCGAAACGTGCGACGAAAAATGTGTAATACGTGCAATGTGTGTGCAAATGAAAAAAAAAAGCCTTAGACATAATATGAAATCTGAATGCTTTCAGGTTTTGTTTCCTTATATTTAATTTAATTTTAATTATTTTCGATCTTTCATAATGGCCTTCCATACGGCTACTGCATTTCTAATTCTAGATAGTAACCCTGGTAATAAAGCACCACTATATTAGCAATACAAATGCTTTCAGGTTTTGTTTCCTTATATTTAATTTAATTTTAATTATTTTCGATCTTTCATAATGGCCTTCCATACGGCTACTGCATTTCTGATTCTAGATAGTAAGCCTGGTAATAAAGCACCACTATATTAGCAATACAAATGTAATTAAATCAAATACTTGCTGTTATATTCTTGTCAAAAATGATTACCAAGTGCTTTACAACATTAATGTTCCTGACAATATACTCTCTAAAAGCAAAAATCAGTGACGTAGCTGAATAGCGCATATTTAACATAAATAATTTATATTTTAGTTGCTTGTTAGATAGCATAATAAATTATGAGAGATAAATAATGTATTGGAAGAAGTCTTTGTTCCAGTTCAGAAACAAATCTTTATCTTTTCCCTATTAAAACAGCTTTTAAATAATGCTTTTTCGAACCGATAACCATAATCTGAATGTTTACACAGTCCTTACCTGGCATATAAAACAAAATAAAACAAAAGTATTCATATGAAAAAAAAATTACAAACAATGAATTTTGAAATATTCCTTTGTTCACCTTTCTGCGACTTTTCATCACATGCATTATATATACAAAATAACCATGAATGGAGCCTTTCAGAGAATACTCTCTGATTGTCAATGGCCTCACAATAGCTTTCATACTAGCACCACCTAACGTTTCTTATTTAAAGCTGGATATCTCGTGTAGGTTCTCTAAACGAAAGCTAGAAGCAGTAAAAAATGTGTCACTTTCCAATGCTCGTTTTATTGGGTGTCATTTATTGCGTATCCTCGGAGCCCCGAATGAGCCATCCGAACATTCAAGCCTCTCCTGGACCAGTCCCTGGTGCCTTGTTTTTATCGAACAGAAGAGGCAGTTCTGCTCTAGGACCTGGCCACGCTATCATGGGTTATTTTCCCAAGTTGGGAAAAGTAGGTTTTAGGGCTGAAAAGGAGCACTAATGGCCTAGCAAGCATATTCAGTGGATTTATCCATCATCTTCATAGCTCACTGTTGTTCTAACAATTACTGCCTGAGCAACATCTTCAATACTTTTCAACTATTTGGGACAGTATACTTAAGTTACACCACTAAGAAAAAATATAATTTCAGAGTCTTTTTCTATACGGAGAATTTACCATGTGGTATTCTGATATGGATACTCATCAACTAGAAATATGTCTTCCTGATTTGTTGGATAATGTGATGATCTTTCTGGGCAGCATATCATCTAAGCAAAAGGACATTTGGCGACTATTTTGAACTTCTAAAACAATTTATTTTTGCTTTTCAAGAATTGGACAGTTAAAAGTATTCAAAGAAATGGCAAATATGTATTAAAATATCACTTTCATTACTTAAAGTAACTGATTTTCTTACTGATATAGTTTGAATCTCCCTTATACAGTCCTTATATGTGACAGTGGATTATATGTTTCAAAGCATGAAACATCAGTTAATATTCCTCACTGGGAATAACATCTTTAAAAATAATCTTACAATTTTCATAGTTTTATAAAAAAGAAAAATTCAGAATTGTGTAAATAATTGCCAGTAATAAACTTCGCACAATCAAACGAAGACCATTTTTTAAATGTTTTCTTATCGAAAATTCCAAACTTTAAATGTTATTTTATTTAACAAGTTATTACTTTTTCGTAGATTTCTCATGTATATCCAAACAAAGACATATTTGTCAATGTGTATGTACATACACATATATCTTACTTGGAAGTGTACACATATAATGCTTACAATATATGTATACCGTGTGCATATATTTTATACTTACTTTCTGTGTGCGCTTTTTATATATGCATAAAAATATAGAAGTATACATATTTCTACATTTTTTATGTTACAACAGAAGTGTTTTCAAATTACTTTAATTGAGTTTAATCAATTTGAAATTCGTAGTTTATCTAACTTCATTACTTAACACAATTGCAAAAGCATTCATTGTTTGGCTTTGCTAATATACAAAGTTATATGTATTTTTTCATTTCAAAAATTTTGTTGCTCTTGTGCTACAGATTTTAAAAACTAAATCCTTTATTTTTTATTTTTTAGATCACATTTTCATTCATCTGTTTTATTTTTACATGTGTTGGATTACTTCTGTTTTACATGTTTTTGGATTCAACCCGCTCACAATGAAAAAATTTGTATTAGATTTTTAAGCTTTTTGCTCGTTTATGATTTCTGATTTTATTTTTTAAGCCTGCCTGGATGTTTTCAAAATTAGCATACAGTTCTATTATTTTCAATTTTAGATTAAAAAATGTGCTTATGATTTTGCTTTCCCAAGTAATGCATTATTATTTTTACGAGTTCTGTTTTTGGACTCGATCTGCTCAAAATATTTTTTTAATTTTTCTAATATATCCTAATATTTTAAAATTGACTATTACTTTGATACCGTAATTTTGCATTATTTTCACCGCTTACTTTGGCCTGTACAGATTGAACTGATAAAGACACAGATTAGTTTGATTGTTTTGCAATGATTTACTTTTAAATTAAAAAATTTAAACTTTAACTTCTGTTTTCGTCGGTATAGAAACAGGCTATTTTATTCATTGACTTCTTTCTTTGTACCAACTTCCTGATGACTAAGCAGCGAAAGATGTAAATTTCATTTTAATTTTTGGCTTTGCATGTTTTGCCTCCTATTTCTTGAAGTTTGGCCACTATGCTCCTTTTTTTTTTTTTTTTTTTTTTTTTTTTTTTTTTTTTTTTTTATGCATGTGGTTTGTTCTGAATTCAATTTGTGTGGAATTTTAGGCGTATTTTTTATTTTATTCTACATTCTTTACACCATTTATTACTACTATCAACGCGCAATTAGACGATTTTTCTAACTGTGTTTTACTTAACTCTACCTCTCTCTCTCGGTCTCGTTCTCTCTATATGGAAGGGGAATATGAATAGTGGTTGGGTATCAATTAATAAAAATGACACCTGATCTTTTGAAAGACAGCCCTGAGTCATTGACGGTAACGAAGAAATTATAATAGACGCTACTTAATGTGATAACAGTTAATATTATCATTCTGATATTGTTGTCGAATTACATAAAAAGTTCTCTTCTAGTGAGAGATATATCCTTCAAGTATTAAGAGTAAGGATACGGAATCAATCAAGTAAATTCCGGAAACGTTATAAACAGTTCATAAGTGAACGTTTGCATTTAAGATACTATGAACAGTTCATAAACAAACTTTTTGCATTTTCGTAATTAAAATTCTTTGAAAGTACCTATTTTTATGTTTCTAATTATACTTATATTAAATTAATCGAATTCCGCTATTTTTTAAAGGATATTTTTTTTTATCATTTAGTGTTATCATTCGGTTGTTATTGAAATAGCCAAGTAGACAAACATGATCACATCAATCCGCGTTTACTGTATAAGGTGGGCCCACCAGCGGCCGAGCGGTAAAGACGCTGAACACTGGTAGTTCGGTCCGAGGTTCGAATCCCGCGAACGGGCTGGCTGCATGGGCGCTTTCGTGGTTTTCCCCATGTGTAACGTGTATACGAGCCAGTTTCCCTTAGAAAGTCCTCCACGAAAGGCATTCCTACCCTTAGGCAGATAGCCCTAGTGTGCTTTGCCATAATTAAATACACCACAACACTTACTGTATAAGGTATTTCTCCTACCTTCTTAGCATGCCTTCGTGGTTAATAGTCAGCACATTTGGCGCGTATCGAGAGATCCGTGGTTAGACTCCCAGCAAGGGCATTGCTCATTTTTCAATTCCCCTGTTTCGAAATAGCCTAATATCTCTACAGTAGCGCCCGAACTAAAAGGGTTGGTGCCTGATGATTCTCCGCCACCGGGATTTAGCCACTGGGGCCCGTAATCTCCAGCCCCCCTTTTAGAAGGGGGAGTATATGAGGTATTTCTCCCGCCTTCTTAGCATGCATTCGTGGTGCAATGGTCAGCACATTCGGCATGTATTCGAGACATCCGAGGTTCGAGTTCCTGCGAGGGCATTGCTCATTTTTCACTTCTCCTGCTTCAAAATAACCTAATGTCTCTACAACTGTAAGCGCACAATGTACACCATCTTTTGAGGTGAATCTAATAACAATATGAGATAGACATACGAAACTCACTGCGTCGTCTATAGGCAGGAAGAAAAAATATTTGTCAGATAATTTTGGGCTTTTGGAAATATTGACTCATGACATCTTAGAGAATAAGAAAAATTGTTTCAATGAAACATTCAAAGTATAAAGTAGCAAAACATGAAACTTAACAAATTACTAACACTGCAATATTACTGATCACAAACACTTGCAAAACAATAAATGCTAATAAGAGGATAAACAATATTGACTTAATAAAACACGAGAAGTATAAGGTGTGCAAAAACATGAAATTTATAAAATACAATACTTGAATATTTTTAAAATAAAAATTACTGAACATAACATTGAAATTTAATATGTGCTAATAACTGAAAATAAAGGAAAATTCATGTCTATATACAATATTTACAAAGAGAGCATAGGAAATAAATATAATTACCGTCTCGCTTAATGGCAAATACAGGGTGATCAGCGAATAAGCCCTGATTTCAAAATTAAATATCTCTACAACAAAGATCGATAGAATTATGCGGTAAACTGTACGTTTATTAGCAAAACTGTAAAAATAGTTTACAAAAGTTTTAGAATTTAGTTACGAAAATCGTTAACGGATGGCGCTCTAATCGCAATGGCCTATCGATAGCCTAAAAATGTGCTTTGAATTGGAAAGTGATCAGTACGACTCTTGGCTAGTGAAAAAAGACTAGCGTAGAAAGTGAAATAATGTATTCCATTGAGCAACGTGTTTTTTTGGTTCTGGAATTTCACCAATTAGAACACAGTCCTACGGCAACACGTCGCAGTTTTCAAAACCGATTCAATGTTCCATTTGGACCCGATGCGAAAACCATTCGCATGCTCTTCGCAAAATTTGAACGGACTGGCAGCGTGGCTGATGATCGAAAGGGAAATGTTGGGCCTAGGCAAACTGTAGTCACGCCTGAAAATGCAGCCAAAGTTTCTGGAATTGTTCAGCAAAATCCTAGAAAAAGCATCCGACGGATGGCATCAGAGACAGGTTTGAAGTACACGAGCAAGTAAAAAATATTAAAAAATAGCCTACGGCTCTTTCCATACAAAAATCCAAAGTTATCAGGCCATACCCATGAAAGCTGTGCAACAAAGGGTTGACTTTGCGAATCAGATTTTAACGATGGTCGACAACGACAGATTTGATGTGAGCTGCATCTGGTTCACAGATGAGGCCCATTTTCATTTGAATGAAGCCGTTAATAAGCAAAACTAAAGATTTTGGGGTACCGAAAATCCTCATTTGTATGAAGAGAAAGCACTGCATTCGCCTAAAATTACGACATGAGTTGCGGTATGCGCCAGAGGCATTATCAGACCATTTTTTGAATGAGAAACGATAACTACTGAACGTTACGTTACAGTTTTAAAACAATTTGTCAGCACTCAACTAGCGTTGGAGGATCGACCAAGTATCGACTGGTTCATACAAGATGGGGCTCGACCACATCGAACAAATAATGTTTTTCGCTTTCTTCATGAATACTTTGGAAATAGAGTAATTGCGTTAGATTATCCGCAATTTACTGACACAGGAACAGCTTGGCCTCCATATTCTCCCGATCTGAGTCTTTGTGACTTCTTTCTGCGGGGCGCATTGAAAGAGACTGTCTATCGAAACAATCCCGCTAGATGAGCTTGAATCGTTGATTGGTGTTGCATGTGATTCCATTTCCGTTGACACATTGCAAGACGTGATGTCAAATTTCATTGTTCGTTTACGCCACCTCATTGTTTCGAACGGTGAACATTTTGAAAAAATAGTATTTTGATTGCAAAGGCTGCTTCACTTTATTGTGTTTTTTTTTTTTTTTTTTTTTTTTTTTTTTACTTCTTTCAGGGAAAGCGTTTTTAGCGCAGAGCGCCATCTGTTAACGATTTTCATAACTGAATTTTCTAAAGTTTTGTACACCATTTTTACAGTTTTGCTAATGAACTTACAGTTTACCGCATAATTCTATCGATCTTTGCTGTATAGATATTTAATTTTAAAATCAGGGTTTATTCGCTGATCACCTTGTATTTCGAGGACGTTTAAGTGCATTAATCAGTGTAGAGACCACAAAGCTGGTTAAGTGTCTTCGTTGAGAACAGCTATCAGCATAAAGCCGTAGGTATTCAGAATTTTCCTGAATGCGTATGTTTTCGCGTATGAATTCGGATGTTTCTGATAACTAAGAAACAGTGA
This sequence comes from Stegodyphus dumicola, assembly GCF_044657685.1. NCBI lineage: Eukaryota > Metazoa > Arthropoda > Arachnida > Araneae > Eresidae > Stegodyphus > Stegodyphus dumicola. The sequence goes on along the minus strand of NC_140768.1, from coordinate 78,053,105 downwards.
TTATTCGTACATGTGATTTTGTTCAGAAATGTGCTTTTTTCCCCTCATAATTTTGGTACTAACAGTACCAAACTGGTACAGCAAACAAGAAAAAGAACCAGACTGGCACAGCAAACAAGAAAATGGTTATAATGGATATTAAATAGAGTTGTCGTTTAGTTCCGATATTCAGTTTGGGGCACCGACCTATTATCTATAAATGCTGCATGAGCTTTGTTTAGAGCATAGATCACCTTGTTCTTTAAAATCCAGTTGTACATCTAATATGACACCTAAATATTTAGTTGAACTTATTATTGGAAATAATGGTTATCCATTCATATATTTAGGTTAACTGAATGATTTTTCCTATAATGTCTAAATAAAATGGCATTATAATAGTTTTCATTTACTTTTATCTTTCATATTTCGCACCAATTTGCTGCAATAGTAAGGCTCATTTGCAAGTGGTCAACGGCATGTTACGGCCTAATCGATTTCAGCATCAAGACCGTGTCATCAGCATTCTTGACTAATTTGTGTTTCTGGCATATCTCCTATATATATACTTCTATATATATATATATGTCAGCACTAAAACTTTGTGGTACCCCAGCAAGGGTTAATATTTTACATAAAAATGTAACTCGCATCTGGAACCGTTCACAATTAATATCTCAAAAAAGCATAACAGTTAATGAATTGAAATAATTAAATACACATATAAGTAATGTAAAAATTCTTCACCTATTTTAAAAACTTGTAAATCCTGTGTTTACTGAGATTTTCAAGATGAATATGCATCTTAAAAACTGCGTAATTTTTTTTACTTTTCGAGATTTAATTGATAAAAATGCATTCTAACGTGCTATTAGTACCTCTGTACTCTAACATCTGCACTTTTATATATTCCCCCCCCCCAAATGTAGATCTTTTCTTCTACTACTGTGCTGGAAGACCAGAGCTTTAATAATTTTTCCTTCAACAAAAAAGTAAAAGAGATATCAAAATCAAGAATTATCTTTATGATATTTGCTTCTATAATATCGAAACTATAAATAATTCTGGCAATGGAATATACAAGAGTAAGATAGAAATTATCTCACTATAAAATTTCTTAGAGCTTTCAGCTTTATAACAGTTTCTATATTTTTAGAACTGTTATTTTATATACCAAAATCATATATATAAATAACAGTTCTAAAAATATAGAAACTGTTCACTTGTTTTAAAATACAAGCAAAAAAATAGTTCTAAAAATGTAACTGTCCTAAAAATCTAGAAATAGGTTATATTTTAATACAAGCAATGTATTTCAACAACAAATTAAAATAATAATGTATTTCTATATTAGAAATGAGAAATACATTATTATTTTAATTGGTTGTGGAATTGGAATGAAATTCTCTTTCTTGAGCATAATATGCTGAACTAGGTTTGAAATTATATTCATTTCATAGCGATTTACTTCATAATAGTGTTTCTGAATCTGAAATACAAAATTCATTCTGCATAAAGGTATCCTTCTCAGTTTCCAAATATAACATGAAAGAACCAGACAAACATTTGGGAAAAGCTTAAGCAACGCAATGACAGCCTTCCAAATATTGCAGTCTGTGGTTAATACACTTGAACATTTTTAAGGAAATCATTCAGCTCATGTCTAATCAATTTTAAACTATTAATACTTTGTTTAATAATATCAATAAAACTTTGTGGTACCCCTTTGTGGTAATAAAGAGGACTTATTGTACAATTTGTACTTTCTGCATTCACTTCAATAAACATTGAATATTTTTTACATTGTGCCACCATATGCTTTTCATCAGAAAATTAATAAAACCAAACCGAAGTATTATGAACAGTTTTTTTTATGTTCTTCAAAGTTATTCTTATTCATTATTATGGGTTTATTAATTATGAGTATATAATAAAGCTGAAAAATATTTTGAACCCTAAAGTATAACATGCAAATACAATGTCAATGACAAACTCGAAATTTTTCGAAATATCAAGCATTTTCTTGACAACTACAACCTTGTTTTTCCAGCGGCCGAGAGGTAAAGTCACTGAACACTGGTAGTTCGGTCCGAGGTTCGAATCCCGCGAACGGGCTGGCTGCATGGGTATTTTCGTGGTTTTCCCCATGTGTAACGTGTATACGAGCCAGTTTCCCTTAGAAAGTCCTCCACGAAGGCATCCCTTTCCTTAGGCAGATAGCCCTAGTGTGCTTTGCCGTAATTAAATCCACCAACACCAACACCACAACCTTGTTTTCACAGATACGAATACAGTGGAACCTCGAGATACAAGCACCTCTATATACGAGAAATTCTAGATACGAGGAAAGTATGAGCGAAACATTTGTCTCTAAATACGAGCATTGACTCGAGTACCAGCAATGACGCAGGATGTTGGTATGCGTGGCGTCATTTCCCGATCCGGATCGATTCGAGGAATTCTCTCGTCAGATCCATGGAGGTAGGAATTAAGGCTTCTTACCTCCATGGTCAAATCACTCAGTGTTCGTTGATGTACGTGTTTGTGCCCTTGTGAGTTAATTGTTTATTACATTAACCATGAAAATAATTATTTCACGATGCCTCCCAAGAAGATTGTTGCCTCAGTTAGTCCTGTAAAGAAAACTAAGGAAGCCATGGCCGTTGAAATTAAGAAGGAAATCATAGATAAACATAAGTGTAAGAGTGTAGGAATTGGCGAAGACTTAAGGCCGTTTGATATCGACGATCTGTACTATTCTGAAGAACAAGGAATAAATGAAGACACTTGATGTGGCTAAAGGAGTTACCATTACTTCCCAACACCGTCCAAAACTCCTAGAAGATGTTGGGAAGTTGTTGTTGGTGTGGAGTAACGAGAAGCAGTTAAAAGGAGATTCAGTGTCGGAAGCTATCATTTGTCGGAAGCTATCATAAAGGTAAACTACGGTTATAATTATTTACCAGTGTTATTTATTAGAAAATTGACTTTTATGTTGATATTTTGGGGGATGCGGGACGGATTAACTGGATTTCCATTATTTTCAATGGGGAAGTTTTTTTCTAGATACGAGAAATTCGATATACGAGCTCAAGGCTGAAACGAATTAAACTCGTATCTCGAGGTTCCACTGTATCAGACGACGAAACCTGCACGTGTGCAGTATCGCTCTGAGCTGTAATAGGACAAGACAGATTTGGCCTGCCACCTTGGATGATTCACATATTCTATCGCTTCTCTAGATTGTACGATGCAACTTTGTTATAATAGTCACAGTCTAATTTATTTCGCTCGTTAGGGAGACATAAAAACAAAAACGTATACTATTTGGCTATGATGGCGATTCCTGAACATATAGTAGAAACAATTTTAAAAATTTCTAGTAAATGCCGAAAAAACGGTATTTAAACTTGGGAATTCCGGTATTACAACATTGTACAAATGACTCAAAATACCGGTATTTGCTATCCCGGTATACCGATATTGCAATCTCTAGTCTTACTGAAACTTTTCTATTAGATTTTTTAACTTTTTTACTCGTTTATGCTTTATGCTTTTATTGAAGCCTGTCTGCATGTTTCCAAAATTAGCATACAGTTCTATTATTTTCAGTTTTAGATTAAAACATTTGCATATGATTTTGTTTTCTCAAGTTTTGGATTATTATTTTTACAAGCTTTGTTCTTGGACTCGATCTACTCAAAATATTTTTTTTAAATTTTAGCAACAAATTTGTTGCCACACTACCAACATGAAACCGATAAGAAATGTAAAGAAACCTCCCGCATAAAATATCTGTGCCTGAAGATGCACCCGATATTAAATGTTAATGGAACGCTTTGAAATAGTTGAGTTTGTTAATCGGAAATTCGTTAAAGTTTTACAAAATATGCAATGGATAATAAAACAAATTCCAAATTTGGACTTCCAGATGCCCATATTCGAGTGGAGGACTATGTTATTCAAAATTTGATGTATCTAGATGCCGTTGTTATCTCATAATACGAGAAACATACATACATCCATGCAGATTCTTCATTATTTAATTTCTTAAAATATAATACAGGGTTCTAATATTTGGCGGCAACAATTTGAAAAGTGATTCTGACTTTTATAGGGAATGAACGCAAAATGCCGAAACGAAATAAATAGCTCATTTGGGATAAAACTATTCTTAACATAGTAAGTGTTTTTAAATTGGATATGATAATTAATGCTCTAAAAGGAGAAAAATAATTTATCATAAATCTTATTTACAGAATTCCTCTACAATTTTATATCGCGAGTAATAAAAGCGTGGTGTTCCCAAATGGCTTACACATTTGACAATGCAATTAAATTAATATAAAATGTTAAAAGACACTTGCTTACACATTTCGAAATGCAGTTACATTAATAGATTTTTGTATTTAGGCGTCCCGCGCTTTTATTGTTCGAGATATAAAACTGTAGTTTAAAAGTTGTAATGTTCAAAGGTATTTCACATCTTTAAAACTCAAAACATTCAAGAGTTATAACTCTGCAGTAATGTTACAGAAAGAATATCAAAAAGAGGACATTATTGCCTTTAACAGCCAAATTCAGTAAATGTGGAAGTTCAATAAATGTGTAAAAGACTCAGTGACTCAAGAATAGACTCGTGACCTTCGTGAAATATCTTTTTTTATAAATTAACTGTAACCTAGAGGAATCTTTTGGAAGTGACGTTCGCTGTGCAACCAATGCTCGTTTTTGTTCTGTTTTCAGTATACATGTATGTATAAATATGCAAGTGAAGTCTTAAAGATCAATTTATTCAGATACTTTATTGTTGCCTGCTGCCGGGAAATTTTTGAAATACGAAAATCTATACAGGTATAAGACAAACTGATAATTTAAATTCTTGCTACTTTTAGATGCAAATTTCTGTAGGTTTAATTTTAATTTAACACCAAACTTCAGAGTACTTTGTTCTGCTGATTATATAAATTAGCTTCGACGTTAAAATACCTGGTTAGTGGCATCACTCTTAATTAATGCTTAATTATGAGTGCACTTAGGATTCATATTTACCGTATTTAGACCTTAATTAACTTAGCACAATATTATAATTGACAGAGCTTTAGATATTACAGTATGAAACCTAGTTTTTAATCCCAAACTTCATTATTCCTGTATCGCGTTATATTTTTGTTAAAACACAATTAATGCTTCTATTTTTAAAAAAAATCAAAATTAAATTATTCAAATTTTATTAAGCGACGTCTATGGCCCTAAATTCTTTTATTTGTTAATTTAAAATGAGTATGCGTTTTGAATTCTCAAAATTATACTTTAAGAAACAAATATTTTAATGAGCGCAATACAGATAGCAATGGTCTTCATGTGGATATTGCTAGATAAATAGTCCCAATTCTTTGTATCACTTATTTTGATATATAATTTTCATATTCTTAATTCAGTTTTCTGATTCGCAATTTTTAAAATAAGGAGAGATTTTACAGGCACACGTTATCTGAAGGATCAGTGTGTATCATTGTTTAATTTGCTTTCTCCCCCCCGACAAACACTCCGAACAAATGTATACTCACCTTTTCAAGCGAATTAAAGCGTTCTGAATCAAAATAGCTTTTATCTCCTATGCATAATAAAAGTAGGAATATGGCACATTTAGTAATCCTTCAGAAAAAGACACAGATGCTAAAAGTAAATACCATGCACATAATGATCATTGTTGACACAACGGATATTTCCGGTATTTCAGTTCAAAGAACGCTTATGGAATTGTTCCCCTATTATGGAGAATATGCATAAACTCAGCGAATAAAATTTCATCGGAGATAACTAGAGAACTTTATGTGGCTTCATATGCCCATTCATATCCACACTTCCTGTTTAAAACCGATATATGTATATATATATATAGAGAGAGAGAGAGAGAGAGAGAGAAAGGGAGACAGCCTTCTTATTTAAAGCCACTTTATATTAAGTTCTACAAGCGGTTTTCAGCAAAAGCAAATAATGCTTCATTTTCGCCTGCTCATTGTTTTAGGCGCGATTTACTTCGTTTCCTCAAATCACCAGCAAAACTACCATCAACCAGCTGTTCCTCGACCTAGTGATTTGTCGAACACTGGGAGTAGATCTGCTACAGGAGCTCATGCTGGAAATATAGACGAAGACACTTCTTCAAATACAGGAAAAGCTGACCATGCAGATGGGAGAAACACGGGTTCTGCAACTGGAGGACATGCAAATTCTGCAACAGGAGGAAAAGCAGGGCAAGCAACTAGAAGAAATGCGGGTCATGCAACTGGAGGAAAAGCGAGTCATGCAAATGGAGGAAAAGCTGTTAGCAAGAAAGGAAATGGACTTGTAGGCGGACTCAGTGGCCTTACTAGTCGTCTCGGTGGTTGATTGTCATAATACACAAAATCTGTTACCTTGGTACCAGCTACGTCTCTTTGCAAACATCCAGTGGCAACACATTCTTTGCATTGCATTAAAAAAAATTATTTTGTTTTCTTTTCTACAGAAATAGCTTACTTACAAGCTCTTTTTAATATACACTTTTTTTCTTACAACAATAGTTATGTTTTTACATCTGGTGAGTTATGTAATGTTATTGGTAATGAACTTATTTGGGAAACAAAATACTTTTCGACAAACTTTTGATAAAATATATTTTTTATTTTACGAGAACATGTCGAAGAAGATTGTAACGAATCATACTGCAGGACTCATTTTGTCCAGTTAAAATTTGCTGAGGATGAAAGAATGTTTATTAAATTATTACAGCAATGATCTGAAATAACTCTTTCCCAAGCTAAAATTTTAACTAGATCTATGTAGGTTATGTGCATTTCAAGCATATTTTCGCAAGCACACATTCTATAACTGTACATTTTAAAATGACAAATATTGAGCACTACAGCATAATAAAAGGATATATTCAAACTTAAAATTCATTAATTTCTTGCTAAAAGAATGATATCACTAGCTCTCAATCATGAATTCTTTCAATTTGAACATGTCTTCTTCTATCGTTAAATTTATACATGAAATTAGACCGGAAACTTCCACATTTTAACTTCATAAATGCATAACAGGAATAGTTTCTTCATATATGATTTAGTAGTTTTGAGCTGTTACCTTTTTCTAAATTAGATACTTTAATGCTTAGTCGGTATACTAGCCTGCAGCAGGCGATAGTGATCCCGACTCTTGCCAGTTATTGAAAGAGTCCCATTAGGGCTTGACTTGTAATACTTGACTTGTAATACAGCCGTAAAGAATATTCTTCAAAAGACATAAGTACCTGACATTTTTTTTAATTATTTTGCATTTTTCCCTTTCAATACTACATGCAGAAACGAGAAATAGGTAAATATGTTATAGATTTTATTATTTATTTTTATTCGTGTATTCATATATGCTTACATTTCTTACTACGTAATAACGATTCATACTCAGTAATTAAATAATATACTTGATTCATACTCAGTAATTAAATAATTTCATGCTTAATAAATGAGTGCTAAATTGCTTATTAAATTACTAATCAGAATATCTGCAGCTTTGTATGAATTGTAACCTTATGCATTTATTTACACAGCATTCTAGCAAAACTAAATTCACTTAACTCTTTAAAGATAGTAAAAAATGTGCATTAAGTAGAATATTTTAAAAAACATGAATTAAAGTTAGAAAATAAAGCTTAAAAAAGGTTTATGCTCCATAAAATTTCAATGAAATCATTTTTCACTGTTACTGATGTATAATTCAGCCAATAAGCACCTTTAAATTACACTGGTGTGCAAAAATTAAGGACGAAGTCGAAAAATTAGCATACCAGCTGAACGAAGAGGCAGAGCGGACAGAAAGACCAATCAGGAGATTAAGTAAGGTGATGTACGGTAACACATGCGCAGATATGCAGGTAGACGTAATGGGGGAGTGTCTGAGTAGTATAAAGCATGTTGTCGGTGTAAGATCAGTATTTCTGGCAAAGAGATTGCACGCCGTATAGCAGTTAAAATCACACCGAGTTGCTGCCTCAGCGAGAAATGGCGAATAATCAATCTGTTAGACGACATCTGGATGCTTTTACCCGAGGTCGAATCATTGGGAAGTTGGAGGAAGGTCGCAGTGTGACAAGTGTGGCTGCAGAGTTCGGAATTGCTCACAGCATCGTTTCACGACTTTGGAGACAATTTCAAACTACAGGAACAGCTATCCGGGGGTTTAGTAGTGGTCGTCCACAAGGAGCCATACCCGCAGATGACCGGTATATTGCCTTACAGGCCAGATGAAACAGGCGGCAGACAGCGGGAGAAATCGCTAGACACACGACACAGGCGACTGGACGACCGATATCGCGTTTTACCGTGACCAGAAAACTGCACGGTGGTGGTCTGTTTGCACGACGCCCTGTACGGTGTGTACCTCTAACGCCTGCCCATCTGAGAAGGCGTTCTCTGTGGTGACGGGAACACCGGAATTGGAGAGACAATGAATAGGGACGAGTACTCTTTACAGATGAGAGCAGATTCAGTCTGAGTAGCGAATCTCATCGCATACTCATCTAGAGAGAGCGGGGAAGCCACAATCATCCCTCGAACATCATTGAAAGGGACAGGTATGGAGGTGGCGGTGTTCTCGTTTGGGGAGGCATCATGCTTGGTAGTCGTACAGACCTTCACATCTTCGACGCAGGTTCAGTCAACGGGACCCGTTATTGTAACGAGATTCTTCTTCCATATGTGCGTCTTTTTAGAGGCGCTATGGGTCCGCAGTTCCTTTTCATGGACGACAATGCACCATGTCATCGCACAGTAGCTGCCGAACAGCTCTTAGAGAGTGAGGATATTGAACGTATGGATTGGCGGCACGATCTCCGGATCTCAATCCCATCGAGCATGTAAGGGATTTTCTAGGCAGACGCTTGGCAGCTCGTACCTTACCACCAGTAACGATTCCGGAGCTTCGATTGGCGCTGCAAGACGAATGGGCAGCAATGCCTCAACAACTCATTGACACCCTCATTCTCAGCATGGGCAGACGCTGTGAAACCTGCCTAGCAGTCAGGGGAGATCATATCCCCTATTAAAGACCGGATGTTTCTTGCTGGACACCTATCACAGGGATGTTTCGGCCTTCAGTCGCATTGCGCTCCATGCTACTTTTTCAATAAAGCTTCTTTTTATCCCTCTGATTTCTCTTTTAGTAAGTGTTGCTTACATTACTCATGTCCTTACGTATTGGGGATCTTACGGTATTAAATGTGTTGATTTGGAAAGCTTTTGTACAAAGTTATATTGAAAAAACCGTCTCGTCCTTAATTTTTGCACACCAGTGTACATTATACAGTCTAATTAAATGTTAGCAATAATAATAAGAGACACGCAGTTAACAGTACCAATACTAAACTCCCCATGTTCGTAACATTAGTGTGATTTATTGCAAGAAAGTAATTCAGCCACAGTGCGTAAGGATTTTAATGAACTTTATAGCATTAAACTGTTAAAGAAAAGAGGGTCACAGACATTTTCCCTTAAAAGTATTTTAAACTAAGTACCAAACTAGGTTACATCAACAATATTTAATTTGTAGAAGTAATTTACATTTAATTTGTAGAAACTGTCTAGAAGTTATTACATATAATAAATTAGGTAATTTAAACAATTGAGAAAATTTCCAGTACTGATTGTATCTGGAACAATGACTTAAGATACAAAAGATTTTTCTGCATAGATACATGATTTGCTTTTTATTCAGCAGCATAGTGAATTAGATTATTCAAATTTCAAAGCATAATAAAAATCATAAATGCTATGAACTGTTTAATGTAAAGGAATCATAATTGTAATATCAGAGAAACATTCATTTTGATTATTAACATTTTGGTCACAATTATATTGTCATTCTTTAGGTTGCTATATAATTCATTAAGGTTGCTTGGTAATTTCTTATATTTTTTAGTTTACATGCTTTCTGCTTTAATTATATACCCGCAATAATAAAAAAAAGTTTTTATTTTAGTTTTCTGATGTCATAAATGATTTTAGGTTTAATTTTTTTAGGCTGCATAACACGTTTTAACCAGTTTTGAAGAGTGTTCTACATATATAAACGAAAAAATCTAACTTTAAAAAGTAATGAAGTGTTAATATTTTATATTTATGAAAGTGTGAAATGGAAATTAGAATCGTCTGAAACTTGTAAACTAAATGCTTCAAATTTTCAGTGCTTTACTAATTGAAACTATTTACTAATTGTATCGAATTTCTCTTTTTTCTTTTGTATCTTATTGATTCATTTCATGTAAGCCCTCATGCAATTTAAATTAACAATAAAATGAATATTAGACTAAATTTCTGGCAAGATTATTTTTTTATTCTTTCAAAGATAGCTTGCTTCTTAAAAAATAATTGCATTACTCACTTATTCCGAACCAGCTCCAAACAGCAATAAATACCAATACTAGTTGTTGATATTTGATATGACTTCTAAGATTTTTCTTTAAATTTTATTTAACACTTGTTTATTCATTCAACAATGCGTTTTATCCTTCAATTTGACTCGTAGTGCTTACCTGTTATAAAAATAAAGGCGTTAAAATGAGAGTTTTATAATATACTGTTGAAGAATTTAATTTTGTAGTCACAGTAAATAATTAGAATTTCTAACAATAATCAATGATCAGTGAAAGCGTGTATTTCAAGCGTTCTGTGAATAATTTTAAAATGTAGGTATTGGATTTATACGAATTGAATATTTATGTTTTCTTTAAACTTTGTGAATCCTTCCTTTAGGGTAGAAAGTTCGTTTTGAAATAACTAAAAAAATTACTTCGAAGAAAACTAGAATAACAAAATTATTTTTTTCCTTCAAATACATTTATTACAGAAATAAACTGTCAGTTTTATTTATAAATTACCTTCATTCTTTCTTAGAAAGTCTAGCTTCAAAAATAATGATAAAATTTGATTATTCCTTATACCTTGAACATTACCGATACTTTAGCAGATGACTTCAGTCGTCAGTTGCAGTTTTTGCAAAATTTATCAGCATTTCGAATAAACATGACGTTAACTTTTTAAGAAATATTTCAGACTGCATTTTCATCTTGATATCTATATTTCAGTTATTCATCTGCTGAAAAAAGATGAATAAGGAAGTTTTATTCAAGCAAAGAATGATTTTCTTATAATGGTTCAGCAGCTGTGTGTTATATAACAATAGAAACAGCTTTCCGTAATTAAAATAAGGATTCAAATGTTTATAACAATTAATAGTAACATATAAATCCCACAAAATGTGTGTATTATTCATAATATGAATTGAGACTGTAATAAAAAATAAAAAGTATTTGTTTTAGAAAGAATTGTATTGTTTTAAATCGCTAATAAGACAAACTATGAAAATAATTTAAATTGAAATAATGGTACCTTTGAGAACTGACAATTTATTAAACCACATGAATGATAAATGCTGTGGTAAAGTAGCGTAAACAAATGTAATGGTGACACGAAAGTAAATGCTACTTTATAAACGTTTCTAAAGTCAATATAACTAAATATGAGTTAATAGTAATTAAAGAACAGAAGAATTAAAAACACGAAAATAAATTGCAATCTAAAAGCCTAAGATTACAGTTTTATGCCTCAAGGAGTTAATCATTAAAGTTTTAATATATATATATATTAAAACTATATATATATATATATATATATATAGTTTTAATATATATATATATATACTTTATACAAAAATTTATATATATATATATGTCTTCGTGAAATATTAGTTCTAAATTTCTTACTTTATGTCTTTAATGATATATATATTTTTAAATATATATATTTAAAAAATAAAAATATGATATTAAAAACGAAACTGCAATCTTATCTTTGCATGCATATTATAGTTAATTCACAAAACAGTTCTAAGGGATTGTGTAAGCATTATCCCCTTCAATTCTAATGATCATGATAAGAATTATTCTCTACAAAAAATTAAAGACACCGTGAAATCTTATGATTAAAATTAACTAGCCAAAACAGTGAAGCGAAAAAGCAGAGGAAAACACTAAAACCCTATTATGTGATCATAGATTAACACCGCGTGGAATCTGTTTGCTTATTTAATAAAGAAAAGATTTTATTATTCATGACATAGCTATATTTTCATTTCACTTGATCGGATGTGCACGAGGTTGCGCACAAATATTATTCTATAGTTTTAATACTTCTAAGTTTTTCAGGACTGAATCCGCGAACTAAGAAAATGTTCTTTCGAGGCATTTAATAAATTTATTGACGAAGATAATAAAAATACTATGATTCCTAGTTGAAACTTAATAGCTGGATTGAAACTGGTCAGTGGATCGTCAATAGTCTAACAAAGACTTGAGGGTACATATTGCTTATATACATTAATATACTGTAGCATGCAAAGTTATTCGGTAGATTTATGGGATGTAGTATCTACGCACATATTTATAGTAAACAAATATTATATATTTTATGAGACTTTCCCGTTATTAATACTAGCCCAGAAAGTCACAAAATGATGTACAAAATCGTTTGTCTTATATGTCATTATTTGGATATATTTGCTCATGAACTCTATGATTTGTCCGCTTTTGTATCAAAAATGAAAAATAACAAACATATATAATATAGACTTTATATATTTACTTTCATCCTATTCTATATATTTAATCAAACAATATTTATACAAAGATGAGTATCACATTTATCAAATCTGCCTTTATGAACTCTGATATTTGAGAGTCTATACATTGCACTGAATGTACATTTTCATGTTCAAAATGTATACACGTATTTTAAGACCGCCAGTATAAATATCCATGTAGTTACAAGTTCGAATCTGCTCATATTACATATCAAAAAGAGAAATCTGGCAAAAATCAGTCAAATCAAATCCTCAGGTGAAGTTTCGTTTAGAATTAGCAACATTTAGTGACGATTCACAGTTTTTCAATAAAGTCTTTCTGAAGCACTTTTTACTATCGCAGAAATAAATATCAATTATAGGCTCTCAACACTCTGATGATCTTGAAGTATTAGAGGTTGTGCGCACTGTGTCTATTGTATAGCATTGTTTATGCAAGTGGGGCACACACTGAGTCGAAAGTGAAAATTCATCTCATGTTTATAGCAGTCAACTAAAAAAATCCCACAGTAAAACATTTTTTCATTCTAATCATAAAACCCATATACCACTTTAATATCAGAATGTTTGTAAATCCGATTGCAATAACAAGACATGATAATTTTTTTAATATATCGACGAATTAAATTCAGGTAATCTAATTGCAAGATATATTTTTCAGCTTAGTTATTTGTTGACTAAAATAATTAAACTAAAAGTAATGCAAAAGTGAAAAAGTTTTTAATCTAAAGTACTGCCTATGTTGAATAAATAATTTTATTTTTAATTTTTAATCCATGCTTAAAAGTAAAATTCATCTTTTGCATTGTGAAACAACGTCAAATTTATGATAAATTTTGTCCACTCTTTTTTCCACGTTTAATTATTACGTTAGGTAACTTTTATACACTATAAGTATATGTAAAAGTTATACTTGACTATCAATAATAGTTATACTCGTAATAGTTATACGTTGTAAGGATCTTAAGTTTACTAACGTTTATTTTATTTTAAAACTGTACTATTACTCCTTATTTTCCACTTCCGGCCAGAATTAAATGCGTTAACTTGTTTATGCAAATTGTACTTGCTAACGCCTAAGTATTTAAGTTGCTAAGTATTTAAGTTGTGGCTTTTTGCCAAGATAGAGAGAGAGAGAGGAAGTGAGCCGCCTTGCCACTGCATTACACGCGAGTTTTCAATCAGTTGCTGATTGCCTTTAAAGCCAGATGTCTAGTCCTCTTGATATTTATTTAAAACGTATTGTAGTTTCGGCAGTTTGCGTACTACATATGTAATCTTTTAAAAGGCCAGTCTTAGTGTTAGGCTAATCTTAGTGTAAACTAATTCAAAGTCAGCTATTATTTAGAATTTTAGTTAGTAGTTTTGTATTTTTACGTTCAGACCACAAGTGGTTGGTCTCTGTATCCCGAAGTGCGAGAGCACCTATGATCTTATTGAGAATAAAAGGTAAAGTGAACCCTTCCTCATGGTATTGTCTATTCCACACATATTTGAACGTAGCTTGAGTAAGCTATCTGTCCTATTCAGGACACATCATGTTTCCAAAGAAAATAAAAAGATATACAAGTTCTGACAACGGGACTATAACTATCAAGTATAGGTTTTACAATATTTACGAAAAAAAAAGCTCAGACTGCTTTGTGAAATATACACTCAGTCAAATTCCAAGGTAAAATGATCGTAGCAGGAGAACACGTCTTTGAATAAGTTTCGTCTTTTAATAGAAAACTTTCGGATAGGATTACGGGGTTCTTGTAGTTAAGTTGTTTGGAATATAAGAAAACTAAGTGAAAGAAGGAACAGAATTCAAAATCCCATCGGAAACGTGGTCTTTAAATACTTTTGCTGGCAAAAATACATACTTTTACATACTATTTATTTATATACTCTTAGTTTTTATCTTGTTATTGTACTTTTATATATTATTAGTTAAACAGTTTAAATATAGCTTCTTTAAAAAATATCATTAAAGACATAACGTAAGAAATTTAGAACTAAAATTTCACAAAGACCAAAAATTGAAATTCATAATTAATATGTTTATGTGAAATATATTAATTATGAATTTCAATTTCTGGTCTTTATGAAATTTTAGTTCTAAATTTCTTACTTTGTCTTTAATGATAATTTTTCTGCAGCTTAATGCGCGAAAATGACTAGGCATGTTTATGTTTCGCTTTCAAAAGAATTGTTTTGTAATTAATTATTTAAAAAGTATATATCCCTCCAATAAATTTAATCAGCCAAAGGGCACTTTATGCCGTTAACTTAACAATCCAAATTTAGCTCAATATTTCTCACAAGTTTATATTCTTTGAAACTAAGGACTGTTAGAAATTTCATTCATGCCTTCACATTCAATTGATCAAAGCTTACATGCTACGTTTGTCAGAAGGTTATTCATTATGTAACGGTTCTTGTTGGTATAGGTATAAATTTCATTATGTTCTTCGTTAATGTGTCACCCTTGCAGGAGCAAAACGAATAAAAGAGAGCAAATATTCAAAGTTTGCCGAAAAAGTCTTATATTAATATCACGTAAATTCTGCACGAACTGCTCGTGAAACATCTTAAGAAGGAACTTTATTTTTGGGTTTTTGCTTGAACTAATTAAACATTTTTTTTCCGCCCGACTAATGAGAAAAAATGTTTAATTAGTAAAGCCTGCTTTTTTTTTTTACTCTGAAGTATTAGATGCAGAAGACATATTTTCATCAGCTCGTTACTCTAACTTGGTGAAAAGATTACGGCGATTTAACTATGTAAAATACATAACTATTAAATTAATATCAGTTTAATTTATTCGATGTAATGAAAAATGAAACGTTTTTGTTTCGAGATATGGCGTCAGCTCTGTAGTTATGGCGTCAGAAACACCTTCCATTAGTTACAATAATATTTACAAAACTTATAATTGGGCCAAATATTAATTAAATATGTACTAACTTTATCTCTTTTATATAAATTAAAATTAGAATTATTAAGAAATACATTTATTAGGCTTAAATCATTTAATTCGTTACAAACAGTAATTTGAAAGGTAAATCAAAAGGTCTTATGTGGTGATGATCAGAGGCATTCTGGAAGCTGGATGGAAAATAAATCAAGGATCTTGTGTCTCACGCAATGGCGACGTTTACCAAGTTGTCTGGACGCTAAACGTCTTGTGTCTTAACGTAACTGTCCCAAAAGGTTGAAGAGATTTTACTTCGGGCTTTCGAAGTTACTAGCTCTCACAATTGGCTAAACGTAGGTTTTTATTACGAATACAAATGTTTCTCCCACGATTAACGTTAATGAAGAAACCTACGGCTATTTTTCTTGATACAGTATCAGTATTATTTTTTGCAATGCAAACGCAAAATCCAGAAAAGAAAAAAAAAAAAAAACTTATGTGAAGATAACATGACTTTAAGTTGTTGTTAATTCTACAACTACTGCATGGTGATTAATTAAAGACATAAAAATCTTAACTGGAACATAAAAACTACATAATTCCATCACTTTTAAAGCAAAAAAAGGCACAATTTGCCAACATATAAGAATAAAAATCTAAGCACACCGAGCCAGGAATATGCATATATATATATATATATATATATATATATATATATACGATTGAAGCAGCCGATTGCAATGAGCAAGGGAGGTACACAACTAATGTTATAGCAGTCCCATATACAAAATTTCAACATTCTACGGCTATTCGTTCTTGAATTATGCCAGATACATACATACATAAATAGGTACAAACATCAAGAAAACACCTTTTCTGAATCGATTTTAAATCCATTTTACAATCCTTTTTGGCAAAAACGATCCTTTTTTTTTCTCTCCTCAAGTACAGATATCAAGCAAAAACATCGTTTAAACGGTTTCAAGAGCGTTTAAAATGGATATATTCGTTGAAACATGATATCCGAAATTTTCCGCGATTACAATACATCCTTTACTCCGTACGAGGAAGTAAAATGTATAAAGATTTAGTTTGTCTTCCAACAGCAGTAATAGTTAACCTGAAACTTTGCGAATAAATCTAGATCTAGATTCTCTCAATATTAAAAAATCACGCAATATCCAAAAATGTGACACATCAAAGACGAAACACGCTGATCGAATCATAAGCGAAACAAGAAGCAGCGAAATCTCAGCTCGTCTGTTGTTTGCTTAAATACATGAAGCCGCTACATCTCGAAGCCGCTACATCTCGACCCCTGCGGCAAGCTTTGATAGAGATAGTCTTCGACTTAGAGGAGTGCTATTCTAGTGATTCCGTTTAAGTTGGTACTCAATGGACTTTATTTTAGCCTTAATATTTTTAATGATATTTTTATAAATTAAGCTTCTGTTTAACATAAATAGGGTTTAAAAATGTATAAACTCATGGAAGATTTATAAACAATTTATTTGCATACATTAATTAATATGAAAAAAACATATAAGCGATGCCTTTTATTAATTATAAGTGAATAATTATTGCTTATTTGGATGATTCATTGCAAAAATACAATTCATTGAATAATTCATTATTATTCAGTTATTAACAGAATCTTACAAAACCAAAGTTCGTACAGCATATACGAACGGTCTTTAGCTTAGTTTCAGAGTTTTCAGAGAACGGTCTTTAGCTTAGTTTCATACGCGAGCAGTCTTGAGTTTATTTACTTGTCATCGCGGACTACCTATGCAAATAAATAAATGTGAGAAGTAAATAAATCTGGTTCTTGCATGTTGTTTGATTCGAAGCTAATGCGAAAAGAAAGAAATACATGCTGGCTTTACTAATTATCAATGAAAAAGTAAAGCACGTGCTTTTGCATGCTGGGATAAAAGCAGGAATGAAAAAAATAAGAAAATCGTAGCTAGAAAATATTGTAATAACGCTAAGAAAATTAGCAGCTAAATTCGGATTCATACATTTTTCATCAACTGCAAGCAAAGTCAAAAGTAGAAAATAGAAAAGCCTGGTTTGGTACGTACCAGCGTAACGAAATGCAAAGAAAGCACCCAAGGTCGAGGGTTTAATTACAAGTAAAGGCATGAAGAAGCCAGTTGCTAGTATAACTTACACACGAAGACAAATCAATGATAGATATTTTTCTGCCAGAAGCATGGCATAAGGAAAATTATATAAAAAGATTTTCAGTGAAAATAAAAGTATGTACTTCTAGTCATTCAAAATTAAACATTATGAAGAAATTATCCAATATATCTGGATTTAGAAAATGCGTAGATCAAGAATAACGCAAATGATTAGAATTGTAATGTAGGTACAGATCAGAGGCACAATTAAAGCCCCCTTAAAAGCATCATTTAAAAGGAGAGGGATAGGCTATTTTAAGTAATGGAACATGTTGCTTTCTTGTTCTTATCTAGTCCTTACTTGTTTTTTCTCTCAGATGTATCATGTTACCTAATGCAAGGAGTAGAGTCTGTCGCACAATAGTTTGAGTCAGAACGTACCATTCTATATTGTCGGCAGAACTGGGGATTTAAAATAAAGCAAAAACGCAGCCTTAGTTTGGAGTATATTTAGAATAAAAGTCTATCACTTTTGAGAGCGATTAGACCCATGTCCCTCTTCTTCAGAGGAAAAACATTGCAAAAATGGGAAAAGCGACAAACAAAGCGATAAAGAATATATTAGCATTATCTGTGAGAGAAAGCTTTGGTGAAATGTAAAAATTTTAGGCATTAAAACTCTGAAAGAATTCCGAAGAACTGGATTGGAACTAATGTAATTAACTAAACTAACAGTAAATAGTAATGCTGAAATCAAACTCGTTGCGTATTGTTAGAATACCACGGGAAAGAACTATCACATTCAATTTCAAAAGCGAATTGGATGGCTAAATTAAATTAAAAACCTATAAAATACTAGCTAAATCTTCTTTATTACTGTCAAAAGTAAAAATGTCGTCAACGTAGATAAATCAAAACTATAGAAACAGGTGTTAAAATAATTTTACTTCAGAATAATTCATATAAATGTTAATTGCTATTAAACTTCAAAGACTAACCGTAAAAACTTCAAAGACTAACCATAAATTACTAGGCGTAGTTAATCCTTGAATTCGAGGACAGTTATTATTTTGGTAGTAAAGGATGTGGGTCTTATTCAAACTGACTTCAATAAAAGAAATTAACTCCTCAATGTCTATGAAATAGAATTCTCAATGTAAAGATATTTTAGTGCCTCGAACAATTAACAGCTTAACGAGAAACGGAATTGTAATCGAGAGCTGGAATAAAAATCCTCTTAATTATATCGAAAAATTCATAAGAATTTTTTACCCTTGCAAATATTTTTAGAAAGTAATGTAGAAAATTAAAAACCCAATCGCACAAATCATTAAAAATAAAGTTTTATATTCACCTTTACTTCCTGAGTTGTAACTTGCATTCGTAAGAAGCAATAAGCCAACCAGAGGTGCCAGAAGAGGCTAGCCAACCACTGAGTTGCTTGTAAATGTACACACAAGTCTTTTCGTCGGTACAAGTCATTTAATCAAGTAGCTAGACACCTTAAGACGTTACAAGCTAAACTGAGGGTGAACAACCTGATTTACAACAAGCCAACTACAAATTTAAAACTTTTGTGCGGACCGAACATTAAAATTGCAAAGAAGCAATGTAACCAGTTGGTCTATACTTTCAAAGATAAAAATGACACAGCATCTCCCACATAACTTTCCAACCGTACGACATTTAGTGTGATCGGTTGCCGCTATTAATTATTTTCATTGCGGAAAATAATTATTCGTAAGCACAAACATTTAAATAAAGTTTAATGATTTCCATTTCATGGTGATTAATCGCGGGAAATTTTCGAAAATCATGTAGTTTTGATAAAACTTTTGGATGCCCATATCCTGAAATTTGTTTATCAAATCAGTGTTGTTTTATAAATCTATCAATTCCACTTGTATTTCATCCGGAACTGTTTCCACGTCTATATTAAATGGCGAGGAGGAAAAAACAAAAGAACGAGTTTTTCTGATCTAAATATTTTAAATCGGGATTCAAATTTCGGTTACTAATTTTCATACTTACTAGGCGTAGTTTCGTGTTTCTGAGGAAGTTTCCTTTTCTCAAATATGAAAAATGGGACATGTTGTTTGACAACGGATGTTTGTTCCAAATTTCTAGTTTGCTTTCCATTTTTATCAAGCATGTTATGTATAAGCTGGTATTTTTTTCTTTGATGCTCCATATTTTAGTGATTCAGACACTGAGTCATATCGACGAGAAAGACAAAATGGAAATTAGAGAAATGGTTGCCTTTCATTTCCACAAAAAAATTTAATTTCATTTTTAAGTTACATATTCTTTTTTGTATAGCATATCTAAGCAACCAGCATACTTCTGTGTCATAAGTATAACTGTGCGTTCTTCCTTCTTACATTCTAAAACTTTTAAAAATTATTTAAATTGGTGGTCATTTAATGATCGAGATTTGAGAAAATTAGTACGTTTTATTACAGGCATGGCATATTTAAAAGGTTTTGAGAAAATAAACTGTTGTTGAATGAAAAGTTGTTCTCTGTTGATGAATTGCGGTTAACAAATATTGTACTCTGTCAAGTCTTTAATATTAGTAAACAACATGCTTGTGATTTATACGTTCATGTTTGCCATTACTCGTACTCTATCGATTGATATGCCAGCAATCTTTTCTAATGGAATTTGTAAGTTAGGTTGTTTATTCAGAGAAAAAAGTGTCTTTAACATGCAACTGATATCATTACGTAACAGCTCCAATGGCAAAATAGTTAAAACTTCCTGAGTGCTGATAGTTCATCCCGAATTCAAACCTAAGCGAAGGAACAGATTTTCGTAGTTTCTGACATGTGTAACGGGGAATAAGAGCAAGCTTACTTGGAAAAGCTCCCACGAAGATACCCATCTCCTTAAGCGGTTGTCCTCTTGAGATTTGCAATATTCAAATAACCAAAACTATATGATTATCTTGATGTTATATGAGGTTCTGTAAAAGTCGGTTCGTTTCTCTAACTATTAATACTATGTTTTGAAGGAAATTATAATACTTGAATTTGACAAGTAAATACAAAAGGTGAAAACAAATCAAATGAGAATATTTGCTATAGCTTAATCTTGCCTTTTTTTCTGCTAACAAAAGAATGAGCTTAAATTTATTTTTATTCTAAATTTATTACGCTATTACATTTGTAATTTTCATGCTTAAATGTAGATAAAGGTAATAATGAAAAGGGTTTAAACTTCGTTAAATCTTCCAATGCTTATATTTTGGGGAACGAACACTGTTATATAGCATATAATATGATTCGAATATGTGTTGCAGATGAATACAAAAGAGATCTATGTGTCATCTGCACAATTCCGGACTCTTTTATTCGAATATACTGTTCAAATGTGCTTCAAAGGAGGAAGACAAAGATTTACAAAAGCCTTTTGTGGATTTCCGGACAATATTGCTCCTATTCACAGTCGAGGCCACCGAGTACAAAACTAGAAACTAGTATATCGTTATTGAATTTCTCGAACTGTGCCATTTCGTAAGCTTTTACTAGATTATCTGTGGCTGACAGCTGGATTCATAAATTATTAATGAATACCTTTCATTCGATTGACAAACAAATAACTGCAATTACAGTAGAATAGAGATAAATATCATCAGTTTTCTTCATTATGTTTTTTCTCCTTCTGAAGAATGTTATTGTTAGAATGTTACTTCCTAATCACCGCTATTGTGAAGAGAAGTAATTAGAGCTGTTTGCTATGGACAGTTGTTGAAAAAAGATTATGTAATAGATACCACCATGTTAACATATAGATCTTGATTCTGTTTGGTTAGGCACTTGTTTGGTACTATTGAGGAAACCAGGCGGATTACTTTCCTGAAGCTCTCGACCTAAATTCTTCAAGTAGTTATAGAAAATGAATTGGAGTCTGGTCATTATTACTTTTCTTTTGTTGAAATTCGAACTATCAGAGCAAGCAATTGAATCTGGTCCTGCCAGAGGTGTCGTCAGTCGGTTGGGGGAAAATTTGGAGCAGGAGACAGTACTTGAAGATCGTATAGTAGAGGTCCTCAATCAACAAGAGATCAAAGAGAATTTGGATAGTGTTGGAAGTTATATTGGAGTTATTGGAACGGGAATTGCTGCTGGGCTTGGAACTATTCTTGGAAATACTGAGCAAGTCATCAAAGCTTTTCAAAGGAAATAAAATTCTTCTCTAGTACAACTCAGCAGCTATCCGGTATAATCTGCAGTGATTCATCAGTAGCTGGAAATAAACATCTTTAAAAGTTCGGGTAACGCAAGGCATTCAGCATCATTTTAACATTTACTATTAAGTGACCGGTATTTTCAACTGAGTGAAAATCTTTATGTTTATTAATTACCTGGATGATTTATAGGTATTATTTTAATTTATTATAACCACTGTATTTTCTCTCATGTATATCAAATTATGACACTCCCAGATTTATGAAGAATTTCTATGATTTTTATAGCTATAACTGTACAGCCATAATAATAAGCAAAAACATTAATGTCCGCCATTTAGGAAGCATAGTATATTAATTATGAGTATTATTCTGTAAGACTTCTATGTAAAAAATACGAATTTTCTATTCAGCATATTTGTTAAATATACAATATGCAATGTATCAATATTGAATTTTATCTAATTTAGTAAATCATGTTTTAGATAATTTAAGTATAAAATGTAATATAGGTAACAGTGATGAAAGTTCAGCTTGTAAGTTCATAAATTAAATCTATGATATTTTTATGGTATTCACATTCAACTTAAGGAGAAAACTGGACTTTTTTTAATTTTTACGTACTGTTAGTTGTAAATGCTTCTTATTTGCTGTGTAAAATGTTGAGCATCCTTGAAAACATAAAGATTATTTGAGCTAACAAGGATGAATCAAAGGACATATTCTTGGTATATATATATATGTAAAAATTTCAACTAATTAAAGTATGAATTGTGTAATTACTTTTTTTATGTACTGAGATACAAGTACAGCATTAAATCAATCTAACATGAATGCATATGGTGATAATAAGTAATGATAAGAAAACATTCGCAAAAGATAAAATTTTACACTTTAATTTTACACTCAAACATCTCCAAATTAATTTTTTAGGGAAAAATGATGAAACAAAAGACAGTTTCATTATTAATTATGTATATTTATTAATGATGGAACTAAAGTACTTTATGTGTGCATTATAACATCTGAAAAAAAAACATGTAATATTTCCTTAAATGTAAGTTGAAGTTAATATAAAATGCTATGTATTTCATTTCATGTAGAAATATATAGAAGAATGATAACAATAAATATCTAATAACAATTTTGCTTTGAAATTTTCGTAGTTCATTTATATTATGCTTATTTTAGTATGGTCTTCTAACTATGTAAAGAAATGCTCTGTACTGTTTACATAATATTATTGATATTTTATACAAATATTATGAAATTACACCTGTAAAATTACCATTCTTTTGGTTTTTATTTATGTTACTTATGCAAAATTTCTAAACATTTTTAATAGTTAAAGTAAAAAGGATAGTATAAATCAAAGAAATATTTTTCCAACTGATAAATCCCAGACTTTTTCTAAAATGACGTACATACCTTTTTTCCTGTAGTTCAATTTTTAATTTTAAGTTATGTCTGAATAAGTTCTATCACAAGACAAAATTTTAAAAAATAGCCTTCAAAATATTATTTTCGTAATACTATGTGAATTTAGTTTACATTTCAATAAAGATATTTTAATTATATTTTCTTCTTGTATAAACTGTAATTTAGGCTAAACACGTTTCATTCATTTAATTTGTTTTTAGCTTAGAGTTCAAATAACATTAAGTTTTTCAGGCATTTTTAATTATAATTATAAAAATTTCGACCGCATTTTAAAGACCGCTTTTAAGAGAGATATTCAAAAATATTAGGATTTCTTATTCAAGGATATAATTTAATTATTTATATTTTATTTACATTATATACATATATATATATATATATATATATATATAATAGGTACAAATATTGCAGCGAGCTTGCCTATTATTTCATATTTTTGCAGCATTTGGCGCAAAAATTTTTAAGACCAAATAGGTCTTACGTCTCATTACTTGTTAGCTTTTCAATTTCTGTTTCGATATTTTACTCTTTACTTACTGTTATTAAGATTTACTACAGCAACACATGTTTTTGATTGCACTTTGTTTAGCAACAAAATCTTAACTGCTGAATTTTACGAGATTTACTTTTTAACCATTTCAAATTTAAATTGAACTGAAATTGACAATTTGTTTTTAAAGTGAGAGTGTTGCTAATAGTATTTGAATAATTTTACATAGAAAAGATGCATATCACCTATCATGAAAATATATTAAACTAAAAAGCACAGATTTTTATTTACTTCCCATACCAAAGCATCTGCATTTTGCTTTCAAATAATTTACATCTCTTTCTGTTATAATAAATATTTTTTTGTTTTCCCTAGTGATATTTTTATTGTTTACATGCAGCTGAAGATTACGGTTTAGAAAGATAAATGCAAAGTAAAATGAAAGTAACTTAAAGATAGTTGTAGAACAGGCACAAAATTCATAATGATCTGTAACATCAAAGGAATGGCATTCAGAATTATGCTTTTTAGTACCTCCAGCTTTTAAAATGTGTAAACTCAGTTGAAATACGTAAGTCACTTAATTCATTTTATTAATTTTGTCAAGATTTGAGTTATTTTTTATCTCCATAATTTTTTGAAGAGGAAAGGAAGTAAAAAATGTCTGGAATTTTTATTGACAGTTTATGATCCTCCTAATGATTCTAATAAAGGGAGTATCCTAGCAACTGCATCCGAAAATATGTAATTTATAAATTTTAAATTGAACACAAATGACACAATCATTCTAATATATGGATCAGTGATAGATAAAATTATAATCATCCCTCCTGAAATACCTATTTACGAATTACCACTATGTTAGCTACATAAACACGATGATGAGTATAAATGAAGTTAATATGACACTTTGAGATTCAAGCAATAAAAATAAAAACTAATCTGTTTAAAATTTCACCTTTATAGTTTTTAAGTCAAAGTAAAAAAAATTGTAAAACTTAAAATTAATTTTAAAATTTAACTTTTGGTTTTTCTACGTATTTAGAGAATACAAGAGCCAATTTACGTAATGCTAATGTATCAAAGCTTCGGAAAACTTTAGCGTTATAATTTAGAATTCCTAATCAGACTCTTACATTCTAACTAGGAATTAGTATTATTTAAAACTAATTAGCTGAAATACATTATTATAATATTTATAAAATTTTCATTATCAAGTGAAAAATAGACCTATTTGCAATATCTAAAACTGTTAATTTTGAAGCTTAGTTCGAAATATAACTTTAGCAATAGCACAGAAAGGATTCAGGACATTTTGTCACAATTCGAATCGATGAACCCTCTTTCTAACCCATCTGAGTAATCAAAATGTGTAGACATTGGTAAGTATTTTTATCATCTTCCATTTGCGATCAGTTCATATGTATAACTTGCAGGGGAAACAGTTGCTATCATTGTGATTTTCAACAGGTTCTTCTCTTGTTTTCATGTAGACTTTCTCATTCCTTTGTCCAAGATGAACGTCGAGGAGCTTAGTGGACTATGTAGCGACTTATCTCTGAGTTCAAACAACTAAAGATGTATACTCGAGAAGGGTTAAAATAACCTTTTATTCTCTCAAATAAGAATACCGTCGGCCCCTTCTCGGGCTTACAACAAAGCCTCTGCTCGAGCTTTAACTCGGAATAAGAAGTAAGAAACTAATTAACTAAACGAGACTTAAGCTAAACACTATTATCTAACGTAGTTGCCTCTTAAATTAAACTAGCAGGCGAATATCAAAAGGCACGTAACACATGGCTGAGCGTAACAGTTTCAAGAATGATGTAGAAGACAAACACGTGCTAGTCACGACTGCTAACACTCTCTATCGAAGTTAGTTGAACCTTACTTAAATACTTCTAATAACTCATTTGCATTTAACACGATTCTAAAAACTAATACTGGTGCAAAGGTGTAATTGGAAACAAGAATTGATAGGAAAGGGTTTCGAAATTAAAATAACTGTTATAAAATTAAATATACCTTACAGTAAGTTACGGTTTTGTGTTAGATTTCTGGAAATAAATAGCTTGTTATATGTTGTGTATATTCATTGTATATACACAATGATTTTTTTCTTTGCAAGAAAAAGTATCGCTTATCCTTAAATCTAGGACATAAATGCATGCAAATAAAAAGAGTCTTTCAGACTCTATTTTTACTCTCATTGAAATACTTAAAAAACTAATAGCGTTTTGAATGAAGCTACATTTTACAAACTTATTTCTTTGCCAAATATTTCATGAATTTCTACGTATTAACATTCTTCTAAGCTAGGTTCGAATCCCAGAGAAGGCATGGATGTATAATTGTCTATTCCTACATAGGAGGTAACGGTGGCCGCCTATTAAGTGCCTCCGCAATAAAAAGCAGCCACTTCTGGCCTTAGGAGTTGCCAATGCCGTTATAGGCAAGTGCCCGCGATTGAGTGGGAAAAAAAACATTCTTCTAAGAAATAGGATTTTTATGGAAAATTTTCGATATTGTGATAAATACAAATACAACTTAAGGAAGGAAATAACACATCATTCATAAAGTTCCTAATTAGTTAGAACTTCATCTAAATTGATATTAATAAGATTTTTAGCAATTGTTTGTACTGCATATTAACAACAAAACCAGCATCATCTCTGAATCACAAAAACACGTTTGATAAATTAATATTTCAACAGAGTATTAAATGCTAAATGTACTTCACCTTCTTTTAATAATCTTGATACAAAGAGAAATGCTTCTTTTTAACGAACTTATATTTCATGAAAAATAGTTTAATTTAAGTGGAGCAGTTTTCTTTTTTTTTTTTTTTTTTTTTTTTTTTTTTTTTTTTTTTTTTTTTTTGTAAATAAAATAATAATAGCAATCATGATTTAGAAGATTACGAACTAATATTTTATTCATTAGCAAGTCCATTAATCATATTAAATACAGCCCACGAGATTACTTTGACTTAAAATTAATCTTAAAAAGGGGTTTAATTTCCTTAATTACATTTGGTGGACGTGTGATAAGAAAGAAAGCCAACTTTTTCGCACTCTTTTATCGCCAAAGGGAGGCAAAAGCATTTATGAAATTTAATTGTTTGTCGGCAGCAAAAAGTTAATATTCTATGGAAATCGCTGCGTAAACCTATCTCTTTGAAGTTTCTTAGCGCTAGAAATTGCTGATGATTTTTCTTAATTATAACTAAGCCTCAGAAAATACCATCTTGAAATATCCGTGAAGTAGTTTTAATTCTTAATATTCAGTTATGAACACAAACAATTATCTTCATTAATCTTACTTATTACAAATTTCTGAAATTATAGCTCTAACCAAGTAAGTTTTTTAAATAAATAGTTGTACAAAAACTGTAAGTTATCGCTGTTTTTAAGGTTACCTAAATGTAAATCGGCTTTTATAATTATAAAATTTACAACGGAAAATTTTGTCAGTAAGAAAGGGGGAATGTTTTGTTTTGAAATGTATACTAGAACGCGTCGTAGGAGTTTTATGAATTTGAATCTAAATTAAGCTATATTGTTTTCCTAACTGTGTATTCTTTGATAGGAAACTGGTCGGCAAAATATGGGCTTAAATACGAGTTAAGAGGTAAAACATAGGACTCTTTCGCTTTCCATGTATGTTCTAGTGACAATGAAATTGTTCCCCCCCTTCCCTAATGAGATCTTAACTACTGAGTGGTTTGCGAGAACGGCGTTTCGATAAGACTCTTATGGCGATGATGTGCATACCTTGTAGATTAAGATTGTTTATTGTGCAAGCGGCTACCTTTGTAAAATAAGTCTTGAATGAAATAGGCGCCAGTTTTGCTATGCATTGCTTGATCTGTAATGTAAACAGAATATGTAAACAAAAATATTGTTTATTGCAGGAAAGTAGGTTTTCACTCTCCATTAATAAAGAAGGATGTGCGGAGCTACGCAAATTTTTAAGGAGTTATTATTGCTGGGATAAGGATGTGGTAGACTGCGATTCACCAATTAATTTGAAATAAGGCGTAGTTGCGTCGGTCATTGCTGTATAATTAATAATCAGGCGAGAAAATAAAAGAGAGGAATTTGGTTGAAGTAGGCAATCAGCCACTTGGTTAGAGTTGGAGGTTCAGAGACATTTTCCTTGACTACTGGCTTTGATTTGGGTGCGGAGCTAGCAAAAACGTAGAAGAAGGTAAAAGAAGTTAAATTTTGTTGAAGGAGAGCGGCTGAGATTTTCCTTCAGCTACTTGTTCTGAGTTGGATGTTCAGAGTTTTCGTGAACTACTAGTTTTGAGATTGATGCAGAGTTAGCAAAAATGAAGAAGAAAGAAAAAAAGTTAATTTGGTTGAAAGAGAAGCCTCCTGAAGTCTCTTCAGAACTGGCAGTAAATTATTTTATTGAATCAAAAACCTCAAAATAGTGAACATAAAATAAAAATTTTAAACGTGGAAAAAAATAACACTTACACTGGGACCTATTACATGAATACGAACCTTACGCAACCGTATTGTGGAATTTTTAGCCAAAAATTCTCAAACAGCAAGATTATTGTAATGAGATACATTGTCGCGGTTCAAACCCTATAACAAAGCTCACTACAGTTCTGACCGTTTTCGAAGAAATGTTTCACACAAACGGTGTAAAACACTCGGTTAATATTCTTTCTTAACAGTTTGACTAATTGGTGGAAATTCTTTATACACAGCATCGCAGAAATCAAGGTAAACTATAAAAATTACCCTAATTTACATAGTCTTTTAGATCTTGCTCCATCTTTCGAGTGCCATTCATTATTATATTTGTCTCTATATCAAAAATGCAGATCCATAATTCATCACCGTTAATTATATGGTTTAAGAAATTCTTGCTTTTTAAGTTTTGTTCAAAAAGCCACCTCTTAGGCTTCTTGAACCTGATGCTCCTTTTAGAACAATTCGGGAAGTGATGCGCAGTAAGACAAAATGGTATCTTAGAACTGTTTGATATATCCAAATGGTACAAGAAGTTTTCGATACTGTCCATAACTGTAATACGATTATCTCTGAATTACTCATTGGATGATGAAACAAAGAGTTATTCAACTGCGACGCATTCTTTGCGAACTTAAACATTTCATGCCACTCGAAAGCTTTTGCTTTTGATAAGTGTTATACAAAAAAGCTTTTGCAAAAACTCCGCTGTGAAAATAAAATTTAAAGCAGGCTCTTAGTTCATTTATATTCGCCATTCTAATAAATTGCGAAAACCAGAAGTCTTTACTTATTAAAAGTGAATCAAATGATAAAAGGAACTAAGATATGGATTATTTCTATGTGTGGTTACATGGAAAAACATCTCTGAAAAATCATCGTGGAGGAAAACGGCGCATTGAAAACAACGCAAGTCGAAAGCATCGCTTTACAAAACATCGAGGGAACAAAAAGCAAGGAGAAAACCTCGAAATTCTTAAACATTCTTAGTATCAAACATCCTCCTTGAAACTAAAGCGGTTCAAAAACACCGCAATTTCAAAGCATCGTCGTAGAAAATATCGTGGTAAAATATAAAGCACACAGAAATCATCGCAGGAAGATAACATCGTAGACATGTGTTTTCCTGGCTTTGAAAGTTGTAAATGTATATTCGCATTTCCTCGTGCATATTCCTCATGCGCTAGAAAGCATGAGGAATATTTTTACCTACATATTTCATTAAAACAACAAGGAAGAAACTTAAGCATTTAAAAACTGAAAATGAGCAGAAAATTAATGCTATCTATGTTAATAGAATTTTTATTATTTAGTTCATTTCTTTAAGCTGTATTGGAGGTTTTCGCAAAAAATATGATCTAAAACGAATATCAGATACACAAAGTGAAAGACAATTATGTTACAATTTGATATTTAAAAAAACAGTTTTAAAATAAGTTACCTCATGCACTTATTCATCCTCCTTTACTTAATCCTTTTTAGAATAGATTTTTTTATTAAAATCTACCAATATAACTTTAGAAAAGATATTGATAACCTTAAATATTTAACTGCATTAGTTTACAATTCCTTTTACTGTTATATGTAGCATTAATTGTCTACTCATTTTTAGGTTTTGAATGCCTAACTTTCCTTTTTGCTCTTTTTGGCAACAATTTATTAGTTCTTTAAAAAAATATATAATATGCAGATAAAAATATTACTCATTCCTTTTAGTGCTTACAAATCATTATCTTAATACACATTTACAGCTTTTAAGGCCTGAAAACACGTTTTTCGGTTTTATCATCATGCGATGATTTCCTGATACTTTATTTTTTACCAAGATATTTTTTACGACGATGTTTTAAAACTGCGATGTTTTTGAACCCCTTTATTTTCGTTAATGTTACCACGATATTTTAGAGCTGTGATATTTTTCTTTGCTTTCTTTACTTCCACAGTATTTTGTAAGACGATGTTTTCGCCTTGAGTTGTTTTGATCGCTACGTTTGCGACTGAGATGTTTGCAGCGGACACTACGCTTGCAGTTTGGATAATCTGTATTTTATTAACTAAAATTTAAATAAATATTGGTACTCTCATTAATGAGAGAGATGAATCTATCGATTCCTTTATTGGTTGTTCTATGTTTAGGATATATGTTGTTAAGAAGGACCACAATCATAGTGTTTTAAACTTCTCTTTTGTTGTTAAGATTACAGTTGGATGTCTGTTGCTAAGGTAATAAATTTCCTAAAATGTCCAGTTTGGGAAAAAAAGGAACATGCTCTTGCTATGTGCAATTCCCATAGTCTGAGATTTTCCGATAGTGAAGTATACGCAGTTAATTCAAATTTTATTTTTGTCTTTTTGGGAAATCTATAAGGGCCAGAAGTGTAGGTTCGAGGAGCACTTACGGTCTGAAGTTCTTAGACTGAGAAACGTTGTTCTAAAATATAGTCATCTGACAGTTTTGTCTGTATAATATATACCTTTTTTGCGTATTGCAAAATAAATTTGAAACCAAAGCACAAGTATATAATTATTTTTTATTACACTCAACTAAACAGTCAAATACATCATATCAGTGAATGAAAATGTACATATTCATTTGATTAACTTAGCAAAATGTTAATTAATTTGCTAAGTTGCTAAGTTAGCAAAGTCTCTCGTAATTTTATAATATTAAGAAGATAAAAATAAAATTTTAGTTCTGTAGTTTTGTAAAATAGTGCTATCTAATATAAAGAAGAAAAGAACAGCAATCCTATGCATAATCTGTAAGTATTAAGAAAGAAAGCAAAAGCAGGTATCAAGGCGATTTCAAAATACTTAAATCAATTTAAGCTGCATTAAGCATTATAAAAACAATATAAATTGTTTTTATCGCAGTTATTATCAAGCATAAATTCTGAAAATCATTTCAGTGTTTTGATGCGTGAACTATTAATAAAATGTAACCTATAGAAAATATATCCATCGTCAGTCAATGTTCTGCTTATAATGACCAGTTATTACTTTCACTTTATTACTGTAATGAGTTTTCCTTCAGATAGACAAGGTTCCGAATATTTTCTTAAAAGAAAAAGACCAAAGGGCATCTCTACATTTCAAGGAATGGGTCCATTTTGTCCACTCTTTAAGTTTGAAAAATGAATTCTTAAAGCGCTTTGTGCAATTGTTGAAAACCAGATAATAAGTTATCTATGTGAACAATGCTTCTGTCACTTCCTTCCCTGTCTCTAATAGGGGACATGCAAGACATGTTGAGATAAATGTTACCATTAAATGTGACAAAAAATCTTTCTGTCATTTTATGGATACGCTATGTTTATTCATCCATTTTAATTAATTCTGAATAAATTTTAACACTGCCTTAAATTGTGATTGGAAAGTTATGTGAAAACTGGTTTATTTAAGTTATTTTTAAGCTATTGAAAATTACACATTATTTTCTAACTGTACTTAATTATTACATTTCTTAAAAAATATATAAATTCCTACGAAAATGTTATTTTTCTATTTAAATACAAAACCAAACCGCGTACTTACTACATTTTATATGAATCTAAGCTTTGAAAGTTGTGTATGTAAATAAGTAAAATGAAAGGAAAATCAAAACATTATGTGGAATAATTTAGCTTCGATTAAAACTAAAGATATAATAAAGCTTTTACAAACCTTTTATTTTCACTAATAGTAAGATTTCATGCATATTTAATTAAAAACACATTTCTCCTATTTTCAAAATAGTCAAAAATTCAGTAAACTTTTATTTATTTGATATAATTTAGGACTCTAATTATATCTGAATGAAGCAAATTTAAATTCAGTTTTATTTACGTTCTTGATATTTGTAATTTATCTGTAAACATTCGGTTTTCCTTTTCAAATCATAAATTTTATTACAAGTTACATTATATAAACATGTTAAATATAATAAATACGTTATGATATTACAAATTTTATTTACAGTTTACATTCCGAAAAACTCTTTCTAACGAAATTGCAAATTCTATGCGGAAAAAAAATAATAAAACAGAGAGGAAAAAGAAAATTAACATTATTTAACAATTGTTATTAACATTAACAATTATTTTGTTAAATTAATTGCATCTTATTTATTAAACTTAAAGTTTATATTTCGTAAAGGTAAAAGAAAATAAATTTTCGAATGTTTAATGAATTTCAGCAGTCAGATTTAAATATGAACACTTTCTTAATTTTCTTCAAAATAACATATTAATTTGATAGAGAAAATGAAGGCATGTTTGTGTAAATTATAATAAATCTCTGGATCTATTACAGAAATTTGTTAAGACATGTCTTACTTTAATACGTTCCCTTTTGCTTAATGTATACTTAATGTTATTTAATCTTAACCACTTTGCTTAATGTTTAAATATTAGTTAAAGTATCCGCCCCACCGGGATAGTGGATAGCGATGCAGACTGCCGTATCGAAAGGCCCGGGTTCGAATCCCGGAGAAAGCATGGATGTTTGTAATGTATAATGTCTGTGCGGCAAGAGGGCACTCTAAATATGCGACGAGCCAAAAATCTCCTCGAGAGGATGGTTGTAGAGAAAGAGGGATGGGAGATCCTCGGCCCCGTCTTCCCCCGGGGTGCACTCCATTAAAATTGGGAACGGAACTGAGCAAAGTCGTACTGTTACCTGTATGGCGATCAAGGTTTTTGCCAACAACAGGCGATATCTTCCACTACTTGTCGCAATGAATTTCATGGTCTTATTCTGATGTTACTGTCAGACAAGTGAGTTACAACATATTAGTTATAAATTGTTAATTGTGGAATTATTAATTTTGTTAATTATTAATTATTGTGGAAATTATTAATTGTGGAAATATATATAAACATTTAATACTTTTGGGAAATAAATAAACATTTTATGATTTCTCAGCTCAATATAGAATTCAATTTCAGAAATATTTTATTAATATTCATGTTTCATTATGTGTTTGATTCAAGATTAGAAACATTTTCTAACGTCATAATTCACAAATGTCAGGGTACAATATTACACAGGTGAAGAGGTATGTATATAAGAAGTTTTTAATTCAAATTTAATTTCAAAATTTCGTTGTTTTGAAAAACAGTCGAACCTCGCAATAACGAACTTCAAGGGCCGAAAATTCCTTTCGTTTTAAACAGTTCTTCGCTCTATTCGTTCTGATAAGTACGAAGTAGATATTCTCACAAAAAAGAGAAAAAATGATGAATAATACAGAAAAAAGTGATTAGCATTGTCACATCTCTCAAAAAATGTTAATAGGAACATTAATTTAGAAAATATATTAAAAGTTACTTGCCGTTATTATTTGCATGCAATAAATAATTTTAATTTATGCTGTTTATCAGTTTCATCATGCATTAATAATTTTACACAAAAATTTACTTGGTGTAAAAGTCATGGTTCAAACCCGTCCTCTAGTTACACATTTAAACATAAAATACGATTTACAATCCTGCATAAATATCAGCCTTGAATGGAGTGCTGTCTGACAGCTCGAGCATAGAATGGAATCAGAGGTTATGAGGTATTTCTCCCGCCTTCTTAGCGTGCCTTCGTAGTGTAGTGGCCTGCACGCTGGGCACGTATTCCAGAGGTCCGCGGTTCGATTCCCGTCGATGGCGTTGCTCGTCTTTCCTGCTTTCGATTAACCTAATGTCTCTAGGAGGTATCTATACACTTCTGGCCTCATGAGGTTCCTGGGAGTTGCTGCCACTAGATAGGGGAGGGCGCGGGACATATGCCTGTTTACCTCTGTTAAACATCAGGCGTCCCCGTCCTCCGTCACCTGTCACCTGTCACCTGTCTGATTTTTATACGTTTGCAAGTTCGTTCTAGACGTATAAAATAGCATTAAGTCTATAAGAAACTGGACGAGATCTAATTGCTCATTCGTTATATCCAGGGTTTCTTTACACTCCGGGTTCTTTGAATGCATATGTATATACCCATATAGTACACCTATATATATATATATATATATAAGAAATTTTTTTAATTCAAATTTCAAAATGTCGTTTCATTCCTCGAGGAGTAAAGATCGTCCTTATATTAAAAATACTTAAAATACTAAATTATTTTTAGCATAAAAAGTCTTCTCCAACCTTTTCTTATGCACCATAATTCTGGAAAGATTTTGCGCCATGCGTTATTTTGATTACATAAAATGTTTTATATGCTGTTCGATCTCTTAACTTTAGCCCATTGGCTTTTCTTTCATTTTCTTTAGCGACTGCTCACTCTTATTCAATTCTTTTTATATTAACGATGATGTGGAGGTAATTTCATTAATCTACAAAGGTACTTCGTAACAAAACGCCTTGAACCTTGGTCCAAGTAAGCAACCATCTTGGCTATTGTTTACTGACGTCTTGTAATTGTTAAACATGCAGAAAGCAAAGGCTTATGGGCCTATTCTCAGAAATCAGTGTGCAAGCACGCAATTTAGAGAAAACATTGGACCTCATCAAATTAAACGTAAGTATATCAGTACATCAGTATCATCCACACTGCGCAGGAAAAATATTTTTTGACTAACTGAACTCTATTGTCTTTGTCACTGCCTGTATTGAAAGTCTTAGTGGCAACTGCATCCATTGAGAATTGAGTGATAAAATTGTTGAAACTGTGTGCAAGCGTCCGAAAAGCTAAATTTTCTTCACTAATAATCGCCCGTTGTTTTTTACCATCAGTATTCAAAAATCAGAAAAATGTCCCCTAATTCTTTCGTACTGCCTTTCAAGTAGGCAAGTTCCATCTTAGATACTGTTGCTGATGTCATTGTACCCAGCATGCCAGTGCACCTGCTCTCTCAGAGATATGGAGGGTTTAACACATGTGTAGTATAAACACCTTTACGCGTAGTGTATATTTCCACATTAAGATTGCTTTTCGATTTTCCTCGCATTTAAAAATTAGGAAGAATTTTTTTAATTTAAAGGCATTAGAGGTCTCTTTGTAAGATACTGTTTTCGTTTTCAAAATAAATTTTATACAACATATATTATACAACATATTTTATATAACACTGTAGTCTTTAGAGATATTAAATAATGTTTCGAAATATAAACTTTTAAAAAGTGAGCGATGTGTGTTTGAAATTTTCCAACAAATTAAATTGATTTGATAGAACAGGTATTTTAAATTTCACGTGCATTTTTAATCATTCAAATTTATGATTTTATTTTATTAAAATGAAAATAAATACAGTATTACACAAAATGTTATACAGACCTTATATAATATTTCACAATCAACATATAAGTCAGTGTATAATACAACTTTTATCTTCAACACTGACGCAAAACTCTATTTTAATTCTTATTGCTTTTTTTTACATCAAATAATATTTTAAATAACAATATATGGTGAAATATATTTACATAAATTTATTAAAATGGGAGCATTATTATACACTTGAAGCTGTATTTTTTTAATATGATATTGAACAAGTAATTTCTTCAAAAAATGAAAAATTCCAAAAGTAAACGGAATTAGCAAATGTTCGACTGTCATAATCCGTTAATATATTTCGAAGACGCGTTCCACACTTCATAAGAAAAACTCGAAAATAAATCCAAGGCACAAAAATGTCCATATCACATATTTTCAATAAATACTTTTCTTCAAAATCTCTCTGCATTTCTGCAATTCAGTCCACTTGTCACGAAAGCCTGTTAATCAATAAGAAAGTATTCTATGAATATTAAATTTCATTTTAAATCTTTTTCATTTTAAAAAACGTGGCAGTAATAAAAGTTGATAGAAGGACTTTTAAATTAAAGTGTAAAATGAAACTTTAAGCATTAAGAGTTAGCGATGAAATTTGAGCTGAACATTATTTTTAAAGCTCAATATTTTTAAGTGTTTAATACCTATGAGAACTCGAACTTAAAATAGGACACAGAAATTTCATAAAAATGGAATGTCCTTTTTTAATGATGTTAGTATAAAATCGTTAGGAGATTTTCATGTAATATTTTACGAAGATGATCTATTAAAAGAATACATAAATTTAGGATGATTTATTTTATTTTAAAGGTGTATGTTGCCTAGCAATGAATTATTAATACTACAATTCAATGACACATGTAATGTTACGGCGTTAGAATTATCTTTTCTTTATGACATTATTGGTGTAAATATTTATAAAAATATTTCATTTTCATGCATCTAAAATATAATAATCATTGTCTGCATGTGTGTGATTTCCCTATAAATTCTAATACTTCCAACCATTTCAGATGAACATAATTTAAATTATAAAAAATAAAACACTATTTGGGCCTCATTGTGCTAAGTGTTTTTAGAGCAGTGTTATCTTGCAAGCTGACCTGAGGGAAGGTCAAATTTCTAATGGCAAAATGGAGACACTACGGCCCGTGGGTCAACTCCGACCCCATGAAGATTCTAACCGAATCTCCGAAAATCAATATATATATATATTATATATTAAATGATACTATATTACTAGATATTATATAGTGTATAGAACTCGTGGCAAAAACGGAAAGGGGTGTCACGTGATTGGTACTGAAAACGAGTTCATATAGAGGAGATATTTTACCTCATTTCACTAACATTTATACTCCACCCAAAGCCTTTCTGTTGTAGTACACTGACACAAAACTCTATTTTAGTTCTTATCGCTTTTTTTTACATCAAATAATATTTTATTTACATAAATACGAGCATAGATAAGTATAACGAGCATAGATAAGTACGAGCATAGATAAGTATAACGAGATTTACATCGCTCCTTAAAAATTTCCCAATTCAAACGATTAGCCTAGTTTAAACTCTACTCCATAGCTATATATGAAAGCATTCATATAAATGATATTACTCAGTTAGTATTATTTATAAGAGGTGTTGATGAGAAATTTGAAATTACCGAGGAACTGTGGAATGCATGTATTTTTTAAAGGGAACTACAACAATGTATGATATGTTTCGTGAATTTTTTGAAAGGCTTTCAACTCTGAAAATACCTATCGCAAACATATGTAATATTACGACCAATGGAACATCCCAAATGACAGGAAGAAAATTTTAATTTCTTGCATTTAATAAGGCCACTGTTTTGGTTTAATGAAAAGTTTAACACTGTTTTCGGTATAGTTTTGATTAATAATCAGTGAAAATAGTGTTGTCTTTCTACATTACGTGATACATTAAGACTCCCTGTGTACATATGCAATGAATATGAAATCTGTGCTTGATGTAATCTTGAGACTTGTAAATACTATTCTATTTTATAGACTTACTCATAGGCAATTCCTAGATTTTCTTCCATCCATGCTGTCTGAATACGCTGATATGGCGTAGTACACAAAAGTAAACACCCTGTTTCATTCTCGAGGTTAAATTTAATACCATTAGTAAACGAAAGCAAACTTAAGACTAATAAAGATGGCCTAAGAAAACTGCATGAACGCAGAGTTCAAGATTACAATTCTACACTCTTTTACAAAAACATCGAAACACTAAAAAGGACTTTTGCGATCGTGACGAAATTTGGTATGCAAAAAGACCTTGATCGAAAATGCAAATGATCAAAGTTTCAAGGCAAATGAACAGGAATTGCGTTCATAGTGCGCATTTCTAGTGCTCAATTCGCAAAGCATAAAGTAACAGAGTATAAACTAGTAACAGAGGTGGAAAATTTGTCTTCTTTTGTTGCTTCTATTGTAATTCCGTAAAGAAGCAACTAAAGATGTCATTACGACGATATCGAAGACCTTAAAGACAACTAAACGACTTCGAACGTGGTCGCACTGTACAGTTGCGTGAACCTGGGTGGTCATACCGAGCAACAGGCCGCCACCTGCAGGTGGCGTACAGGCACTGCTGTGCAAAGATGTTAGCAGCAATGGTTGCTACAAGGAAATTATCGACGAAACGAAGGCTCTGGAAAGCCAAGGAGCACAAATGCAAGGCAAGATAGGATGATTTTTCGCCAGCCGCGAACCGCCCCAACAGTATCACTGTCGACTATTCAGCGTACTAAAAACCACGTCTATACCTCTCGTGGTACCATCCACCAATGTCAAGGCGCTTGTTCTGAGGCTGGGTTACGCTCACAGAACAGAGGCCTTCATGACGTTTGCTTTTCATCCCACAACATCGGCGGAGTCGTCTGGAGTGGTGCTGCAGCCGATAATCATGGCTGCCATCAGACTGGCATCGTATAGTGTTCAGCGATGAATCCCGCTTCACTCTTGAAGCAGATGACCACCGTATTCATGTCTGGAAACGACGGGGCCAGCGATCCCAATCAGCATTTGTTTTACAAAGGCATACAGCCATAACACCTAGTGTGATGTTGTGAAGCTTAAGAAAAACACAGAGTAGCACACTTTTCCTTTTAATCTTTCTCATCGTGAATGTTAGGATATAGCGTACGTTTTTGGTGCTTTAATTGATAAATTGTTTCATAGCTCATTGAAGAACTGGTACCAGTGAAGAGGCGATTCTTTGTGTGCACATTCGTTTCGTATTGTAGAAGCAGCAAATAGATCTGAAATTAAGGAATTAAATAAACGAAAATTATTTTTTATGCTTGGAATTGCCTTTGTATTTGATAATAAGGTACTGACTAGACTGCTTATTTGTGTAAGAAACATTCTTCCTGTGTTGCCCTTCGTCTCCTTCTGTGTGCTAGGAAGTATACTGGAAGACTACATTTCTCTCTCGGGCACAGGGGTGGTAATCGTAGTTGCATCACTTTTTCTTTCTTTCTTGGGATGGTTCAGTTTTTTTTCTGAACGGTTTCTTTTCCAGATGGTGTTTTAATATATACCTCTACTAATGAAATACAACGTAATGCATGGTTGCGTTGAATGTCTATTTTGACTAATAACTAAGAAACAGAGAAGTATTTTGATAACAAAAGAAGGCGACAGATTTAAAAAACGACAGAGGAAAAATTTGTAGAGATTTACTGACAAGCATCGTTTCGTTTTAAGATAAAAAGAAAATAAAGGGAAAAGAAAAATAAGGGGTAAAAATTTAAAAGAAGACACAAGACAAGAATCTAACAGACTTAATTTTCATTTTCAATGAAGAAAAACTTATCTTGATGATTTCTTAGAAAAACAGAGATTCCTTCAGATAACAGAGTAAAGAGAGGAAAACTTACTTAGAGTTACTTAACGCCTGTGAAATATGGATAATTAAACAAGACAAGTAAAGAAATAAATAAAGGAAATGAATTGAAAAGTAAAGTAGGCATTTGACTAATTCCAACACTTGCAGTAAATTGTTTGAGGGGAATAAATAAAATTTATATCCGGCTTCTCGGTTTGGAATGATCCTAAGTTCTATATATCAAGAACGCTTGCGTTTTTTACCATGAAATCGTACATGAAATAGAGCTCGGGCAATTAGATACCTAACTCCGATGGTTCTGTGATGAGGATTCTTTCCGAAAATGAAACTTAATGAACCTAATTGAACCTAATATCGTGTGATATGTTATCGAATAAAAATAACTTAAATGCTTCAGGTTTATTAAATTGTTATATTAAATATTACTACGAATTTTATATTTTAAATAAAAATAATATATCCCATTAGAAGTATAAAACTTTTAAAAGCGAATATGTCAAATTTTTAAGCACATATTTAAAGGCCGTTATTACCATTATTATAATTATGTAACTATTCCTAAACATTATTTCAAAATGAAAATGATAACTGATGAAAATTATAATAACTTCTGAAAAAAAATTGCAAACGATTTCTTCATCAGGAATATTTTAAATGAATTATTCCTGATACATTTTTTTATCACATTTATACCTTTTTGTCACATATAAAACCATTTTTGAAAGGGTTTTATCGAACAAAAATTCAGCTGTTCTAGTAATATGCATGCATTTTATTCTAGTTTATTAAATTTTTCAAATATTATTTAACGTAAATTTTAGAGAGGCTTATTGAGTAATTTTATTATAGATATGAGTGTTATTGAAGTGTGTGAAATTTAATTTAATTGAGAATAATTATCTAGTGATGTTTTGAAATAATTCTGATTGCATAATGTACATATATATTATACTTGTTAAGTCACATCAAGATTATAGCATCTTACATTAGTCATTATTTTAGTCTTAGCTGTCATTTGAATTTATGAACACTACCTTTCCACATTTAAACAGCAAGTGAGCAATAGATAAATAGCTTTAAAAGAAAATTCCATTTCAAATTTCGGCTACGTACCAAAAAATCGCAAAATTCAGCTTGCACCTTCCTCTTTCTCTTTCTCTGTAGCTTCACCATTCTGCTTATTTTCACCATTTTGTGCATTTTCACCATTCTTGTTGAATACTTTTTGAGATTCACGTGCTATCCTGCATTTTTCTTCTAGAATCTAACAACGGAAAGAAAATAATAATTCGCGATTATGAACATCTTAGGAAGGCAAGATTTGGTAAATTTTGCATTTAATAAAACAAGGTTTAAATACTCTCTTACATCACAATAACTTTATTCTGCTATTCGAAAGTGAAACGACAACAATTTCCGAAATAAACTGAAATCAATAGTCAAAACAGTAGAATAAAATATGTCACTAAACAAAATTTAAAGTAATTAAATCTTTAAAAGGCGGTTTTATTTTCATAATTTAATTACTTCATAACCTATAATTAGGTGTTGTTCTTACTATTTTTTAATTAAAACCCAGCGGGTAAGTTTTACAAATTATTTCAAGAGCACAAATATGAGAATAAAAATAACTTAAATGCTATTCTGTTGCTTTTACATTTTAAATAGTACTTTTCAGTTTTACTAGTTTAGCTTATCAGTCTATTGGTCTCTATGATCAGACGTAATAAGCCCATTAAATTATTTTATTGTTTGAAGGAAGCCCCACTAAGTGTTTTAATTCCTCGTGCATTTTACAAACTTTTGCCTAAACATTAGTTGGAAACTAACTCATTAAAAATTGCTTATTACTTATGGTGTAAACTGCAGTAAATATTCACAGCTTTAAACATTAAATTAATAATTCCAGTCATTAATCTAATCATAAATACTCGTCTCTAAAAGTAATTGAAAATAAAATTATACAATATCATTTTTTTTATCTTGCGTTTCCAGAGGAGGGAGGTAATTTTGTTAAATGCTATTACACTCATAGTTATAATTGAAGGCACACTATATTTTTTTTCCAATGGCAGATTGTGAACAGTTAAAGTGTAACACAGTCCATACCGCTATACAAGGTCTGGTGGTCTTTTTATTATGGAGACACGTAATAAGTGGGTCGCCATCGCATCCTATGAAGTAACAGACAGTTACAACCAAGCCTTCTCCGGGATTCGAAGCCAGGCCCTTCGGTATCGCAGTCAGGCTTCCCTAACCACTGTATCGTCTGGGCGCCAGGCACACTATTTAAATCAAGAGGTTTCCACTGGAATTAGCATCTACACTCTGGGGTTGATAAAATTTTAAAGAAGGTCAATGATGTTCAAATACATTTTGAGATACGCACATGCCATTGATTACGAAATATACTCAGGCCATTTAACAGCATAATGGAGACACCAGCGATTGCAAAAAAATTATTCATATTTGCAAATCCGATAATTGTTTATTGATATAAAAATGCATTAGGTATAGTAAAGAAGAAATCGTATAAAATAAATATAAGAAACAATATGCAAAGGTTGTACAGACATTAGGTATTTTTTGAAAGCAGGAAAGAAGGAAAATGAGCAACGCCCTTTCCGGGAATCGGATCACGAACCTCTGCAATACGCTTTCAGGGTGCTGACCACTACACTACGAAGACATGCTAAGAAGGCGGGAGAAACACCTTATGTACTCCCCCTTTTAAAGGGCGACTGGGGTTTTTAGGGGACTCAGTCGCCAAATCCTGGGTGTGGAGAATCATCATTCACCACCCTTTTAGTTCACAGTAGAGACATTATTTAATTCACAGTAGAGACATTATTTAATTCACAGTAGAGACATTATTTAATTTCGAAGCAGGAAAGATAAAAAATGAGCAACGTCTGTGCCGGGAATCGAACCACGGATCTCTGAAATACGCGCCCAGCCTGCTGACCACTACACTTCAAAGGCACGCTAAGAAGGCGGGAGAAATACCTTATATGATTATTTAATATAGTTCTGAAATCAATAATACTTTTTTTTAAATGCACAGATTTTTTATGAAAAATGTGGAATATAAAACGTGAAACATAGGAAATAAAGCAAATATAACCAAAAAAAATGCGGAGACCATGAAACTTTCTCATAACGTATATTGTTATACAAAATTTAAAAGATTTCAATGTTTGCTTCCGAGACATTGAAAATTTGACTGTGCTATCACGGCGCATAGAACCGCTGAACTGGGGTATAGTTGATCTTGATATTACGATGCAAGAACAGTTGATTATATTAAAGAATGTACACTATGCAAAAAAATGGGACAGTTCTATATCTCCCGTTCTACTGCGCCGATTGATGAAATTCAACTTGCGTTTTTCAAGTCTCGAAAGCGCGAGTTGGGATATGTATTAGATTTATATACAGCATTGTTCTAATATAGGTATTTTGACACAAAATCGGACTTTTTCTGAAATGATATGCCAATTTTCTTCCAAATTGCAATTGTATGACTCATATTATGCCAAACTGTCAAGTTTGCACGAGTAGTTTTTAAAAAATTAGCTCTCAAAATTTTAGCTCCTCAATGTTAATTGAGTTTGGTATATATTCATTAATATCTCTTTTTTTATTAAACGTATTTGATTATTCCCTTCATATTTCGAAAATTAGGTTAATTCCAAATAAAATTCACCCATTTTTATTATTTATTTTTAAAATTTGTATTTTAAATAATTTTTATAAATTTTTCGAAAAACATTTTGAATTATACTCTGTAAATTTTTGCCATAATCTTAGAGTAGGTGTATTTCTAAGCATACCTGAAAAAAATTACAGTTTTTTATTCAAAATTTCCGAAGATATACGTGAATTTATATATTGGTGAGTTTTGAAATTTGGCGTATTTGTTGAAAGCGATAATAACATCAAATATGGTTTATGTACTTTGTTAAAAGTATTCGAAAGTACGAACGATGTGACTTTTTCCCCCTCCTGCATAATGGCAGGGAAAGGAAAATAGGTCGCCATATATTAAGAAGTTCGCCAAGTCAATAATTCTTGGCGCAACCTGAAAAAAATTCGCCAAGATAAATTTTTGAATTTCTCCGTAAATTTCGCACCAAATTTGACAAAATTTAATATTTAGGCATAATTTGAGTCATAGAATCGAAATATGGAAAACATTTGTCATGTTATTTAAAAAAAACCTATTTTGTATCAAAATACCTATGTTAGAACAATGCTATATACAAATGTAATATATATCCTAAGTTG
The DNA here is from genome assembly GCF_044657685.1 of Stegodyphus dumicola. Taxonomy (NCBI): domain Eukaryota; kingdom Metazoa; phylum Arthropoda; class Arachnida; order Araneae; family Eresidae; genus Stegodyphus; species Stegodyphus dumicola. Next base: position 78,009,409 of record NC_140768.1, on the reverse strand, counting down.
CGCTTTCGAGATCTGAAAAATGCAGTTTGAATTTCGTCAATCGGCCCAGTAAAAAGGGAGAAATAGAAGTGTCCCCCCTCCTTTTTTTTTTTTTTTTTTTTTTTTTTTTTTTTTTTTTTTTTTGAGGGATATCGTATGGGACGATCTGAGTGTCTTCCACTTCCACTGAACAATTTTATGCCAAATGTTAAAAAAATTGCATCAGTTCATCAAGGTAAGCCATCGCATTAATTAAAATCGAACTTTTGTCTATTTAGAATCTGTAATTTTGTTCCTTAAATCTTGTTGATATATGTAAAATTAAAAGCAAGAATAATACATATATAATAAAACATAAGTCAAATAAACTATTTTTCTCAAAAATTTGTTCATATTATTGACCTAATTGTTATTTTTAGTTGTTTATGTGCAATCATTCTATTATGATTATGTTGTATGCGGTATATTCAGCAGAAAAATATAAGAGAGTCAATGAAGAAAACCATTTTTTAAAAGAGTCAGTGCAAGAAAAAGCTTGTTGAATCCCTGATATAAACCGCACTGAAACTATAAAATATTGCCTGTGTTGAAATGCGATCTACCGTATTTTAAATGTCATGCAAATTTGAATTTGTAGTTGTAAAATTAACCAGCGATCCAAGTCGTATATTAAATTGAAATGAAATGTCATTTTAGATCAGCAAAAGCAAAACTTGTTCAATGATGATTTTGTTGGTCAAATCCAAGAGATGTTAATCAAAATGTTAAATCAATTAATAATAAGCAACCAGAATCGGTACAGCATAAGCAAATTTGCGGGATTTTAATCTAGAAGTTAAACGGAACTTTCTTCCTCAACTTTTCAATACTACGGAAGATAAAGAAGATTCTCTTCAACCTTTCCAGCTACATCCCTACGGATGAGTTCAGATTACTTCGATTCATGTTATTATTAGTCTCTTTAGCATTTCTTTCATTTGAATATTCCTCTTTTATTACGCTAATCTAGTGAACAGATGTCTTTGTTTAGCAAAATGGAATGACTCTTCTTTAATAAAATTAATACTAAACTAAGGCCGAATTTTTAAGATTCTTACAGAGCCTTCTACAATTTCCAAGGCTTTTGATTGCAGACATTATGTTAACTAATACATTCACGCCATGGAGACGAGTGATACTGATTACATAAGTATAAATAATTTATTTATTACTTCCCATTTTTACAGGTTAAGAAATATATTTTCTTCTAGCAAATAATTTTAGCTAAATTTTTTTCATGTGATGTTTAAATTATATTTAATAATCTGAATTCCTATCTTCTTAAGATATAATTTCAGGAAACTGCAAATTACAAGAAAACTCAATACAAAATTAATTTTCGACTGAATACTGCTATGTCATATAGAATTCAGTTTCTGTGTTACCTTAATACAGAACAAATGTGAATAATGAAAATCAAAGCACAAATTAAAATTTTCCAGACCTTCAAATATATTTTACTAAATAATTTAATTACAAAGATTTGAACTTCGAAATTTTAAAGAGAGTATCAGCTACTCCTTTTTTCACCAGAAGTATTCTTACTTGAAAGCAGATTCAGACAATTTTTTGAAGTGTCAGTTTTTAATTTTAGATAAGAGTTTCTTAAATATGTGATTTTTTCAGTACCTAAATAAATTGGATTACTATCTACAGTTCGGTAAATGATACAGTGAAAGGATTAATCGCCTAAGGAACAAATCAAAATTCTAAAAATTTCGCTTATTAAAAGACATTTAATTATTCATATAACCCGAGATTTAATTTTAAATTTACTTTGGGACCTTTTTTTTCCGATTCAAATAGTAATATGATATTTAAACTACTACATCAAGCACATAGTTTTCTATTTTTGCTGCGTAGTAAAAGCAAACATATATCGGCCCTTTATATTTATTTAATTTCATCCAAGATTACGAACAGAATTATATGGCAGGATGAAATAATATAAAATAATCATCTGAAATCTTTCAACAATTATGGGAGACTTGTAAGAACTTAAACTCCGTTCCTAACATTTTTCTCTTTTTGCAAAACAAAACGTAAATGCTATTATTATACTTTAATTAAAATGACAGATAAATTTCTTAATTTTTCATTCTTATCTCTACATTCCTAAATAAATTAACCATCGAGCTAAATAACGATAAATATATTTTCATACCATCAGCCTTCTTTCTTCTGCTTTCTTCTGTTTTTCTTTAATCTCCTCAGCTGTGAGGTTACTTTGCTCTTCTAATCTCTGCAAAAAAATATGTTTTACAGTTTAAAACATACATGTATGATAATATCAACAAATAGTAGATAATCTAATATTTTGCTTTTCTAATACGGCTAAAACAAAAACAGAATTCATAGAAACAAAATATAATAATATTTTATCCTTTTCTAATCTCCGCCAAAGGGAAAGTACAAATTTTAAGCAATACGAATTAATTAATATTAATCTAATCTTCACTCCTCTAAGCTTCGAAACACTGAAAATTCAGTTAAAGTAGAATAGTGTTATTTTGTTCTTCATTCTCTTATTTTTGTCTCCGTAAAATGAATATTTAGATAGAAAGACGTTTCCCGTAAACGAAATACACAGATAAATAAAAATGAAACTACTGTTACGAAATGCCCAGCCCTGGTAAGATAGCTTCCCCGAGGGTTGTCAGAAAAAGCCAAGGGAAGGCAGGGTTGCCAGATTTGGCGTTTTTACGCCCATTTGGTCACATTTGGCGACAAAACAGACGATATGCTATAGACGGATGGAGAACATTCTGGAACGAATTCTTACCGGTTTGGCCTAGAATGTTCTCGAAGGCAGTACAAAAGCTATATAAACCCTGCTTGCGCGCGGAGTAGCAGTCTATTGTCGAGTTGGTCGTCGAGTGTATCGCGAGTTAGTGCATCGCAAGAGTGTCTCCTCAGTGTCTCGTAGCACATCAAGATTGAGCGTCGTTGAGGCTATCAAGTTTTATCTTGAGTGTGTTGAGCTCCGAAAAGGACAGAACCGAGTCGGGAGCCGTACTCTAGTGCTTTTCTGTGAAGCTGTCTTCACCGTCATAACCTGAAGGCTGTGTTGCTTATTGTTTCAGCGTGTTTGTCTTAGCGTGTTTCGAGCTGTTCTGAGTAATACTGGCTGATAAATTGTGTTTTGTTTCTTCATCAGTTGTTGTCGTCACCAATCACTCCAAACCCACGAAAGCGTAGAAACGCAACAATACATTAATACTGTTTCGTTTTTAGTTTATTCTCAATCTTTACAGATGGAAATGCACAGTTTACAAAAATAAATGTGGAATAAAGTAATTCCATTTCCTTTCCCTTTAACTTTTTCAAATATGTAGAATATATTGTCGATGGAAACATTATTATTATTATTATTATTATTATTATTATTATTTCATAATACTCACGGTATTCCACGAACATTTTTCTCATTACAAGATGAGTTCTTAGTATCGAACAAAAATTTATATAAGAATTATCCAGTTAAAGTAAAGTCTGTTTTGAGAAACTTCAATTTTAAAGGTCTAAAAAAAGAACTTTTATGAAAATTAAAATTTAGATTTAAGTTAAATTAAATTTGAATAAAGCACATCACGTTTATTCATTGCTTTAAAAATTCTGTGGTTTAGTTTGACATCATTAACGTTTTAATGTAAAAACATAAGTTTTAATAGCAGTGATACTTGAAATTAAAATGGAAATCGAAAGCCGGATAAATAAAAATTACCTGTAACAATTGCGGTGGTGGTTTTTTCACTTTGCTGTTATCTTCCGATTCTTCTATGGGTATTTCGAAGGCTACTGGCTTGGGTACTGAAAAGTAAAATGTTTTATAAATAATTTTACCTTACTAAATTATGTGTTAATAAAAAGCGCAAATTGAATACTCCCTTCTACAGTAATCTATATCAAACTAAATTAATTATACAGGTAATTTTGACACTTTAAATTAAACACTTTTTCTTAAATGTTCTTGGTTTATCGCTCATGTTTAGAGAAGCTCGTATGTATACTTGCATTAAACTTAGCAAGAAAATAATTTTTATAAAAATATTAACTTCGGCCACTTTGTTAATATTCGGCTCCATTTTTGTTAACAACATCTTGAGACAGAGATTAGTTCTATGCACTCGATCTCTTTTTTTAGTTAGTAGATTTATAAGCAGAAAAAGTTGAAAGTCTTTCAGACGAAACAGCTGCTTATTTTGTGGTTTCCTGTCCTAAACCCGCATTTCACTAAAATTACGAAAGGAATGTTGTGAAAAACTTCTGTACAATATTCCATAAACAAGGATAATGTTCAAGTAACTGTTTCTGCAGCCAAATTTCAGATCAGAAAAAGGTATTGGTATAACAGATCTAAACTTAAATTTTAGCTCTTCATGTACTCTTAATTCAATAAATTTTTCTAAGTTTAAGGTTCCCTTTTCTAAGTTTAAGGAAAGAAGAGCCCTTCCCAGAAGTTCCCTTCACAGAAAAATGGATCTAAAGCTAGTCGGCTACATCACAGTTTTCTAAATATCCTGAAATCATTTCATGAAGTTTATTTCCAGAGCTTCCAATTGTTAGCAATATTTAAATACATTGGACGGTTTAGTCTTCTTTGGTAACACAAATTTAGACTCAGACTCTAAAACATAATCTATGAATTATCACCATATCTTATAAGTACCGCAGTGATATGGAAAAGAGTGTAAAGAACCCTCTTATTAATTTAGATATAGTTTAATGATCAGCACCAATTCGTTCTTACAAAAGCCATTAATTATGGCTTAAATTAAAGATAATGAATGAACTAAAACTAATGATACTAAAATAATGCTTTCACAATTTCAATAATGCCCACGCCGGCTTTGACCTAAGTTGGCATATGCAAGCCTAATGGCAAGAATATAGCAGAATACTAAGAATATATAAAATCTGAATATCACGCGAGCAAGAAATTTATATTGCGGCAGGGAAATAGAAACGAAATTCACAGGAAAGAATATTAACATAAAAAAAGTGGTTAAAGAGCTTAAACGATAACAACATTTCGTCATTTTTGTCTGAAGTTGACAAATTTGAAATGTTCCTAAATTTTCTTCATCCTAAGTTTCTTCGACGTATTTCAAGCTTTGCCATAAAAAAAAGAAATTGCATTTTTAGAATTTATGGATTGAGAACATCATTTGAAGCTTAAGTTTTTAATTCTGTGAGATAAGCTATATTTTTTTTAATTTACCAAGTACTCTTAAAGCAAACTTTTTATCTTCTATAAACTCCACCAGTGAGTTGAAAAGTTTGAAAAAACGATTAAACAGGCTGTCTTTTTTAAACCTAATGAACTTTTGCATACAGTAAAAGGCGATTAAGATCGTCAGTTAAGATCAGTATAGATTTATCCAAACAACCCTTCATTCAATGGATTACCATTCAATAAAAATGGTCCAATCTTGGAATGCCTGTTCGGGCCGGAAAGGACCGAAGAAACGCAGCCTAGGCATGCTGCAACGTTACGATGAAGGAGCGCCTTTTGAGCGCAACGCCTTTGACATCCTGCTGATGGCAACAAATACTTCCTCGCTTTCACTGATTATTTCCCATAGTGGCCTTAAACCTATGCTGTCACTGATCAAGATGCTGTTACGGGTGCAGAGGTAATGATACAGCATTGAATTTCCTGGCCTGGAGTGGAGAGGTTGGAGTGCCTCTTTAATTACGTTTCGATCAAGGAAGGAATTTTATATCGACTGTAAGGAAAGAACTCTGCAAATTACTTGGCTTAGGAAAAACCCAAACGTCACCTTTACATCCACAGTCAGACAACATGATAGAAAGTTTTTGTCTAACCATCGTTAATAATCTCTCGCTTATAGTCTTGAGAATCCAACATTACTGAGACTAGAAGTTACCTTTGTTTTATACTAGCCTACTGTAGTGCTGTACACGAGACTACCGGCTATTCCCCATCCCAGCAGTTCTTTGGTTGTGACTTGTGATGTGTTGTTTGGTCACCTTCCTCGTGCGTCCTCCTTACCTGAGGAATACATTTAACATCTCCAGGCAGGGTTTGAAGTGATGCGTAATTTCACACGATACCGAGTCAGCTTGGCAAAGGAGAAGATGAAAACCCGATGCGACACGATAGCTACAGGATATTCATTCAACGAAGGTGACATGGTGGGAGTATGGAATCCGATTCGACCGAAAGAGCGTTTTCCTAAACAACATTACTCTTACTTACACCGTCCTAACCATTCTGAACGACAGCGTAGTTCGGATCCACCATTCGTCAAATTCTAAGCCCTAAAGTCTTACATTACGACAGGCTTGTCCTTTACTATGGCCGTAGTACAGAGTACGCATGCTGTATATAATGTAAACAGTGTACTAGTACGGAGTCCGCATAGTGTATATAATGTAAATACTGTACTAAGACCCCGGTCTTACACATTTATGAATTTTTACATTATTTTTTGATTTAGTATTTGATTTGTTGTATATTACTTACTGAAGTTATTATTTTAGTATTGCGTTGATTTTCCTTAATTATAAGTATGGTTCGTGACCAAGAATTGTACTGCTCTGGACGTGTAGTCCCTGGGAAGGCGGCATTGTTACGAATGTAATATGAAAAGTCTGAAGAGAATGAAACTCTGCCGGTAAAATAACGCTACAGGGACAAGTCTATTTAAGATGGAATTTAATGGCTGTTTCGCTAAATTGGCGAGGTTTCGCCAAGCTTGTGATGCTTTTGGCGACTAATTCTTATAGCCAAATTTAAAAAAAAATCGCAAAACGTCGCCAAACTTGTCGACCATTTGCCGACATTTGGTCCAGTCCCTGTATAGCTGTAACTGAATGACTGTAATTGATCCCTAGCCGTAACCATATCTGATCCTTATATGTAATTTTAACCATATATGTCTTCTAGTAATTTTGGAAATATGGAAGGTGCTAGAGATTTCTCGGCGACCAGGAGAAAACTTGTAGAGACATTAGGTTATTTCGAAGCAAGAAAGATGAAAAATATGCAACGCCTTCGCCGGGAACCGAACCGCGGACCTCTCAATTACGCGCTGAGCGTGCAGACCACTACACTATGAAGGCTCGATAAGAGGGCGGGAGAAATACCTTATATACTCCCCCTTTAAAGGGCGACTGGGGTTTTTTAGGAGACCCAGTCGCCAAATCCTGGGTGAGGAGAATCATCATCCAACACCCTTTTAGTTCAGAAGCCACTGTATAGACATTAGGTATTTTTTGGAAGCAGGCAAGATGAAGAATATGCAACGCCTTCGCCGGGAATCGAACTACGGGCCTCTGGATACGCGCCCAGCGTGCAGATCATCACACCACGAAGACACGCAAAGAAGGCAGTAGAAATACTCGAAGAGAACAACAGTTTTCACTTTATCAGTTCAGAGTAGACTTCGGACTATTGAGAGATCTCCGAGCAAGGTTCGCTCTTTAGATGCACTTTGCACTGCGATCTGTTTAACTTTCTTAGCATAGTTGGAAGTGGTAACTACTGCTTGTGCTCTGTTACACTGAGAAGATTTTTAGAAGTACTTTTGTGGAAAGTTTTCCAAAACGGTTAAGTGTTTCCTTTGAGAAAACAAATTCTATCCAGCTACCATAGGTTCCGTGTGCATTCACTCCATTACGATACCTTTAATTTTGTGTTAGTTTCGCTTTTGTGACAAATCACTTTCAGGATACTCCCACCAAATGTTATCGCTATTTATTATTTTTAAGAAAATAATATAACAAATAAAAAAAAATCTGAAAGGTTTCAGATTTTAAATTACGTCCCAAAGGGGCGTTATTTAACGTTTTGTGTGTTACCATTATTTATTAAATATCATGTTCTACGTACTCAAATCATAAAATTCAGATCTAAAGCAATATCGCAAGATAATTTTAAAATGAGCATTTCTTTAGAATTTGCGATACACAGTCTCGCGCGCTGGAGATAAATTCCTCCCCCCGGTACAATGTTGCCATTTCTCGCTTTCAAATTGTTTAGCTTGTTAATCAAAAATTCGTTGAAGTGTTACAAAATATGAAATTGATAATAAAACCAAATTAGGGTTTCCCCATGGCCATATTCTATGGAAGATTACGTTATTCAAATTTTGATGGCTCTAGGTACCGTTGTTTTATCTCAGTGCGAGAAACATACATACATTCATGCAGATTCTTCATTATTTAATTTCTTTAAATATAATACAGGGTGATAATATTTGATGGCAACAATTTGAAAAGTGAAACAACGCTTATCGTGAATCGACGCAAAATGCCAAAACGAAATTAATAATCCTTCTCGGCAAATTGCACCTTTGGACTAATAAATATAATATGTGTAAAAAGAAACGTATAGCAGCAACTTAACACTCTATCGGTAATTCTAAAGATAAGTTGCTTTTAAAAATTTCGTGATTAAGTCATTGGAAACACTATAGGATCAGAGGATATACTACGATCGATGCGATATTTTCAAATCAGAGTATAAAAAAGGATGTGTAAATAAGCACATGTAGTATGGATGCTGATTGTGTGGGAGAATATAAATAATAAAAAATAAACAGTGTTTATTATTGTTACTAAGCCATAAAGTTAATACACAAATTAGATTTTATTTCCGATTCATCAACCGGCAACAATAGGTTATTTAAAGTTCGTTACTATTCTGCTAATTCCATAATTGATTCGAATTTAACGACTATGAGAATTCCAGTTGATATTTTTGGCAACGGATCTGGCTGGCTATTCCATTCACAGCTTGTTTAATTTTTATGAAAATGTTTATAGTTTAAACACTTTTGTCTCCCTTTCATTGGCGATGCTTTTTAATGGAATATAAAAGCTTGCAATATGCATTGCTTCCTTTAATATAAGAGGATTTTATGATTCGGTAAATGCAACTTCTTCATTTGAAGGATCTTGTGTGATAAATTTTAACTCTGAGAAAATAACTTCAGTAAGTTTTATTCAAATGAATGATTACTTACGGAAATATTTACAAATCTTTTCAAACTATTTGGAAAAAGTAACGTTAGTAAAGTTGCAGGTATATTTAACCCACGATCTTGCGTCTTAAAAAATGAAGAGAGCATCAGGGTAGTCAAATCTACTATTGGAAATAAACCTATACAAATAAACTCGCATCTGCATCATGTTATAAGTTTCAATACTGTTTGCTTGCCCTTCGCTGCTATGGAAACGCCAGAAACCTCTTGTTTATTTAAATACAGAGCCATGTTGACACAAGCGAATGCAGATGAGAATTCATAACTGTTTCAGAACGGTTCGGCGGATCGGGCTTAATCACCCTTTCCTTCCTTTAATCATAACCACTCGCAATGACTCACATCACAAGGTGAGGGTCTACGGGTTAATGCCCCTCAAAATTAATCATACACGCGAGGTAAAAATACATCGGAACTTCTTCCCAAAATACTGGCTTTGGCTGCGGTTCCGGGAATCGCAGTGCTTGCCTCTACGTGATCTGAGAAAGAAATTTCCATCCCGGCAAGAGAAGTCATTACTCGCCCAAGTTACGGCTAGAGGAATTCGAGCGAGAAGGCAGATACGGCGAAATTGGGTTGTAAAGAGTAATTACGTTAATGTTGGGGAGCTTTTATTTGGTTCTGATTTAGATTTACTCGCCGGAAAAGTATTTTTAGAATGCATTTCGGGGCATCAGAATGAAAGGGAAATTGAGGGACCAGAGAAATTCTCTCAGGTAATTAAATTGTGCTTAAAAAAGTGATTTTTTTTTTTTGTTGTTGTTGTTGTTGTTTATCTTTGCTTTGGTTTTGCCTGAACTGGAAGTTATCTTTGGGTATAAACGGTGTTGCATTCCATACAGGAAAATGATTATTAACCTGATTAATGACTTCAGGTGAAGACGTAACTAACTTCAGTCTTTCATTTCAAAAAAAAAAACATTAATAAAAAATATTAATAATATATCACATCCGAAATCTTCTTTTCTGTATATCCAAACGAAATAAAGTAAGTGAATCTTCTCTTATACTAATGAGGAACAGATATTATAAATTCTGCCCATTTTAGCAATAACATCAGGGTCTTACAGCTATTACACAACAGCAGTTATGTAACATCAGATCTTTACAAACAGTGAAACGGGTGGCATTTCGTGATCAAAAATAAAATTCCAAAACAAATAAAAATTTTAATTAAAAAGCAATTTTGTTCTCTTCTTTTTGCTGATGCAGTAAAACATTTTATTTTCCCATATGAAAGGTATGTAATTCCATGCAACCGATACCGATTGTTGCTTATATGGTCACAGCTCCAGTGGATTTTACAGGAGCATCAAACGAGTGCCAGAAGAAGATGGGGAGAAATAAAAAACTGGTCATGCGATAAGTCATTTGACATCAAAAAAACCGATTCTGGGGGAAAAAAAACGCTTAAATTGCGCCAAAGTGCACCGGGGTCTCGCTGCAGACTTCCAAGATTTTGAGATAAATTATATTTACTGTATAGCCAGCCAGAGTCCTAAATAGAATGAGCACTGGCAATGCTTTAATGAAACTGAAATAGAATTTCAGTAGAAAATTCGTTTGGTCTAGAAACATTTTATTCTGACAATAATATTATAAAACAATAATATATACAAAACTTGGAAATCAATATGAATTTCTGAATGCATTTCTGTCTTTCCCTGGGCACAAACCCATAGTTGGAAATCGAAACTTTTAAGGAAAATAAAATCCCACCTACTTGTTAAAACCACTTAGGCTCCAGGAAGGTTAACAAATTTACAAGAACTTATTTGGGAATGGGGAAATTCTCGTAGTCCCACTATAAGTTATATCTCCCGCCTTCTTAGCATGCCTTCGTAGTGCAATTCCAGTACACTCGGGGCGTATTCGAGAGGTCTGAACTTCGAGTCCCGGCTAGGGCATTGTTAATTTTTTTAATTATCCTACTTTGAAATAAACTAATGCCTCTACAGTGGCGCCCAAACTAAAAGGGTGGTGGATTTGGCGATTGGGTTCCCCTTATTCCCAGTCGCCCTTTAAAAGGGGAATTATATAAGATATTTCTCCCGCCTTCTTAGCATGCCTTCGTGGTGTAATGGCCAGCACACTCGGCGCGTATTCGAAGGTTCGTGCTTCGAGTCCCGGCGAGGGCATTCCTCATTTTCATCTCTCCTGCTTTCAAAAAATACCTAATGTCTCTACAACACTAGTCGTGCCGTAATATCCCCTAATTCAGTGCCAGTGTGTTTAGTTGTCTGCTTTTATAGCAGGACGGGGAAGAGAAATCAATGTGCAAATTGACGATGGGCCTAAGATAAATGGTTCAGAACGTCTTCAGAACATTAGTCTGGTACTTTAGAATAAAGGTGCTTCAAGACCTTTATTTCCTTCTAGCTTGCCTCGTAACTACGGTAGCGTGAAAGATATCTGAATCATGTAATTTGTTAAAAATCCCCTGACACCTACGTTACGGTCATATAAATAGGAGAGGATCATTGCAACCTTGAAGTACATATTTTAAAGTAACAGACTAAAGTGACTTCCCACGGACAGGAGCACTTCAGAATAATCAAATACAGAGGAAGAAAATGACTACTTATATAAAACTTTACGTTTGTTATCAGTTCACAGATCAATCCTCGGATTTGGAGAATCTTTTTCCTTGTCATACATTCTGTTTGACAGCTGTATTTATATCGGAAAGGATCGTGGTCAAAGAGAGTTTGACTCTTCTTATACAGTTTCATACCCATCATCCTCTGTAAACATTTTCTTTCATAGCCTCATCAGAACTAAAAAAAAAAAAAAAAAAACAGCATGCTGGAATTCGTTTTCTAGCATTCCATTCTGTCTTATCTGAAATCCTTAAACGATTTAATTTTGTTTCGCTGGTGAGCTCACGGAAAGAATAATTTATCGTCTATCATTCTTTGAAATTGTACAAACACTTCATATTTAGGGAAAAAAAATGAAAATTTAAATTGTCTTTTTAACACTATTCTTTACATACTGATATATACTTCTGTTACTGATGCAAAATGCTTAATGGCCCAGTGACTTTTTTGTAAGTTTTCATTTGGTTTATAGATCTTATTTTTTACTGTAAACGGAAGTTTGTCATCCATTTTAACCTGCTTTCTGATAAACTATCTAGTTCAAATTTTGTGCACAAACTGTTGGTCGATGCCAATGCAATGAAGCAATTATTTCAAAATTCCATTGAGATTTTTATTTATTTAACATCTGATCGATTTTTCGCATATACACTGCTGGCTACTAAAATTGCAACACCAGGAAGGAATGACCTGAGGAACGTATAAATCACATGAAAGGAAGAAGAGGTTTGGATATACAAATGATTAGTATTTCAGCGCATTTAGACGACGCAGGAGGGAGAAACGACATCTAAAGCAATGAATAAAAGAAAACGTTGTGTAGTGGATTTTTCATTCGGAAAGGGCTTTGTAAGGTCGGAATTTGCTCAGAATATCGTGTTATGCCTGGAATAATAAAAGGAAATTCTTAACAGCAAGTTTCGAAATTCGATAGAAGCAGGATCGTTGCCTATCGAAAGTGTAGATTATCGTTCCATGATATTGCCCGTCACACTGGACGACATCCAACCACTGTCATAAGAATATGTAATCAATGGATTATTGAGGGTCATACTGAACGGCATGCAGAATCTCAACGCCCTCCCATCACTAACGCCCGAGAGCACAGACAAATTGTTAGGTCAGCCCTGCAAAACCGTACGACCACGTCACGGACAATTAGTTAAGAAATAGACATGTTTTTGGCAAGCCCAGTATCAGCTCGTAAGGTGCGTCTACGTTTACAGCAGCGTGGACTATCAGCAAGGTGACCATTACTTCGGCTTCGCTTGACGATGCAGCACAAAGAGAGACGGCAGCTCTGGTGCGACAAATGACAAAGCTGGATACAGGAGTGTTACAATGTTGTCTTTTCAGACAAGTCCCGGTTCTATGTGCACTATTCTGATGGCCGTATACGTGTCTGGAGGCTCCGAGGATATCGCACGTCGCCTGCTTGCATTCGATATCGGCATAGGAGCCCTGCACCTGGTGTGATGATGTGGGCAGCCATTGGGTACACGACACGTACATCTCTAGTTCGGATCAACGGTAATTTGAACGCAGATCGGTACATTTCTCACATCTTACGTCCAGTGGTTGTGCCCTATCTTCGAGATCTACTAAACGCCATCATCCAACAAGATAATGCAAGACGACATGTTGCACGTCGTGTTCTGACTTTCCTTGATATAATGGGTATTCTACTGCTGGCCTGGCCTGCAAGGTCTCGAGATCTGTCACCCACTGAAAACATATGGTCATGGGCTGCTGAGAGACTGGCCCGCCACCTCTCTCGAGCTAATACGGTTAATGAAGTGGGGCATAGACTTGAAGCAGCATGGACTTGAGTTGCCCGTTCTTATCATCTAATACCAGTTCGACTCCATGCCTAACCGGGTAAGAGCTGTTTCAGCTGCGAGGAATGGCAGTTGTTTCTACTAATTTCGCACCCCTGTAACCTCCCAAACTGCTTAAAAATTTAAACATTTTTCTCTTCATGCCATACTGTTTTACGCAGAATAAATATCATTTTTGTACTTGCCTTCCTTCATGGTGTTGCAATTTTAATCGCCAGGAGTGTATATCGTTTAACAAGAAAATAAAACATATCAGAATTTTACTGTTTGCACTACTGAATACAAAGGGTAAGAAAACTTTTCAATGAAACTTCTTTAAAAATTGTACTTTAATTTCTGAATTTTGGAGGAATTTTTAAAAACTGCTTGACCTTTTTTCATTAATTGATGTTTATTATTTTAAAGTTTTAACATCTAAAATGCATCCGGGTAAGTTTTGTAAATTTCACAGATTATAAAACAAACTTTTTGCCCTCTTTTAAAGCAAAAGTGATAAAAAATATTAATTGAGATATTTTCTACACTTTTCTTTTAAATGTATTGGAGTCTGAAGCAGACGGAAAAATATTTTTCCGTGGAAAACTTGCCTTTGAGTTTGCCATCTTGACGCAGTTAGTGATGAAGTTTGCCCTCTTGAAGCACTTTATGACGAATTAAGTGCGATATCCGTTTCTTATAAGGTTTATATATATATATAACTTGTAACTGAGACTTAAAGACAGAAAATAAAATACAATTAAAAACAAAGTTTTTATACAATAAGCTTTGATTTAAAATAGTTATTATGGTTAATGTCCTAAAGGGATAAATGTAGTCTATCATACAGTTTAATGATAATGTATACTAAATAATTACATTTACGGAATTCTTCTACAATTTTATATTGCGAATAATAAAAACGTGGAATGCGTATAATAAATTAAAAAATAATGGCTTATACATATAACAATTCAATTAAATTGATAGAAATTTTAAAAACATGTGGCTTGTACATTTGACAATGCAATTAAATTAATGGATTTCATTTATAAGGCTCCCCACGTTTTTATTATTCGTGATGTATAATTGTAGATGAATACTGTAAATAGAATTATTTAATCCAATATCCGCATTAAAATATATGATAAATTATTTTTCTCCTCTGCATTAATTATCATATCCACTTTAAAAAAAGCTTATTGTATAAAAACGTTTTTTAATTTTATTTTATTTACTAACCATTTTCCTGGTGTATTTTCCCATCATTGTTATATAAATCATCAGTCGACATCTCAACTAGTCGTTTGTTCAAAACATCGTGGGAGAAAACATCGCAAAATATCGTGGTAATAAATAAAGTATCTTTAAATCATCGCATGACGATAACATCGCACACATATTCTTTTCAGGTTTTCGAAAGTTGTAAATGCATGTTCGCATGACTGGGAACGCAAGAAGGAAAGAGAGATTCTTTTTCTTCCATATTTCATATTTTTGAATGAACTAATAAATCTTTGCTGAAAAAAAAAGAGGAAACTTAAGCATTCAAAAATTAAAAATGAGCGGAAAATAACGCTTATAGGACTTAATAGAATTTTAAATTTACATAATTAATTGACCAAGGTCAATAAAAAATTAACATTTTTTATAAAGTTTTATTGATAATATTTATGAAACTTACAGTCTAAAAATGCTTAGAAAAAGAAAGATAAATAACTGCATAAAGTAACCTCTAAAAAATTGCTTAGTTAGTTATCAAATTATTTTCTTTCACATTTGTTAATCTGATATTGTTTTAATGAAAATTATATTTTGTTTTGTTTCCGTTTATTCTTAACATGCCGTTAACATTTTCATGTATAGTGGCCAATAAATTTTTTGGATGTGGGTTTGTTAGTTATGATGAATGTCAATTACATAATAAGCCAGTATGGGATTTGAAAAACGCATGTGTGCGATGATTTCGTAGGTACTTTATTTTTTTACCACGATATTTTTGACGAAAATGTTTTTAAACTGCGAAGTTTTTGAACAGCTTTATTTTTTACCTCGTTGTTTTTGTCTTTGCTTTATTTTCTTCCACGACGTTTTCGTCTTGCGTTGTCTTCTCCGCGACGTTTTCGTCTGCCATGTTTTTACCGCGATGTTTTCGGCTGTAACCAGCTAAATGAGTTTTATATTTAGCCCAAATTCTTGCTGAATCGTTTTAAATGTTAACAAAATTTGCATACTTTGGAGTGGGTCATGTCCGAAAAGGAAGAGTTAAAGAGATCAGAACTTAAAACTGGTTAAATAAAAAAATTATAAATACTTAAAAAAGGAATTTAATGCATATATTTTATGTAACTTTAATCAAAATATGAAATTTTGGCAAAATGGGAATGTAGTAATAATTTTACAAGCTGTATGAAATAAGGATGAAATTACCCTTTGAAACGTAGTAAATCAACCAGTTTTAGGAGGCTGGTTACGTTAATTAAGAGAGCACCATGTTTCTAATTCAAAAACAAGTTACCTTCGAAACTTAATGGAATTTTACGGAAACTCAAGGGCAGCATTTCTGAAATTTTCTGGAAACATAAGAACTAATTTTAGTACTTACTTAAAATAGTAGTACAAAGCTATAAATCCATAAATATATTTTTACTTTCAAACTAAATTACAGCTTCAATTTACAATGACCTACGATTAAAGTCAAACTTTTTTTATGTTAAGTTCTTTTAGCTGATATTACAATGTAAAGCAAAGTGATTTAAGCTAGGACGAAAAGAAAAAAAAACCTTATCAGAAATTTCAAAAAAATTAAAATGCAGTTTGTTTTTTGAGGCTTTAAACACAATAAGATTATACGCTAAAGTAATCAAAATGATCAGCATACATGGCATTATGCGCTAAAAATAGCAATTAGAAAACCGTATGACTTTATGACAATCAAAATACATTATGCGCAAAGAAGCTGATGCTGCAAAAGTAATTCTGCACAATTAAATCCGAAGCTTAACACATTAGCTAATTTCTTACATTTTCCCCTAAAACAAATGTTAAATTCCACCCAACAACTACAATTAAGAAATAAAAAAGAAAAGAAAACATTTAATGTTCCCATTATCTAACTGTGACAGCATCCGACTGTCCGCCCAAGAGAAGCAAATATCGATTTCCGGAGAATATTAACGTTGTGATAAGAATTAAACTCAGAAAAATGGGAAAAATTGTGAAAGATCGCATTAAAGTTGGGTTGAGAAATATCTCACTACCATAAAATAGAGATAGAAGTAGTTCTTATCGATTCTAGATAGCATGTGACATCATTAATTATATGAGAACGTAAAATTTATAACTTAACGGTCAGGTACAAAAGAACTCGAATAAAAAAATTCTTCCTTCTGAAATCTATATGATTTTTATATCTCCGCAATAAAACTCAAAATGTTCTTCTTCTTCTCAATGGTTTTTTCCGGATGTGAAACTCTTCTCAAGTTTTCTTTGCCAGGAACTCTGATTCCATGATATAAAAAACATGAATTTTTATGTAATTTTACTAGTTTACTATGTCTTAAAAATGTATGTATGCAAAGGCTTACAGAAACTTATCTCTTGTATGCAAAGGTTTTCGTAAACGCTTTTTGCCTTTGGGGGAAAAGTAAGTTTTAGTTGCATTGACCAACCTCTTGACGACCAAGCTACTGATGTAGGCTACAGTGTGGATAGCCTTTACTCACATAATTGAGAAAAACATCTTCGAAGATTTGATTCGTTTTCAAATGATACAGTGTACACAGTCTGAAATTAATATGCTAATTATGTCAGTTAACTATCCTATAGAGTAATTCAAAGCGTACTCATTAATTATCAGGTTCAATGTTCCGTCTTACCTTCTTCGGGAACATGCAAGGACCTGACTCGGAACAGAGAGCTTACTAAAGCTATGTTCAAAACTGTGGGAAGTAAACAGGATACACAAGAAGGGTATACAAAACCCTTTATTTTTCTCTATTTACAATAACTTCCGTACTTCGGAATACACAGACCCGCTACTTGGGGTCTAACGTAAAAATATAAAAAAATAGAACTAAACTCTAATTTAACTTTAAAATAATAAACGTGGAAGATTGGCCTTATATTAACAGGAAGCCGTATGTAGTACAGAGAACTGTGAACACTACAATACGTTTAAAATTTATCAAGAGGATTAAAACCTCTGGCCTGGAAGGCAACCAGCAACTGCGTAAAACTTCTAAGGTAAGCGGCCTGCTTCGACTCACTGCTTCCTCTCTTTCGCTTGGCAAAAAGCCACAACTTAAATACTTGGCGTTCGCCAGACAAAATTTTGCATAAAAACATTAACGCTTATAATTCTGGCCGGAAGTAGAAAATAAGAAGTGATAGTAAAGATTTAAAATAAAATAAACGTTAGTAAAACTTAAGATCCTTACATAATGTGTTCTACTGTTAAATGCTAACAGCTTGGCATTGCTGGAATCACGGTAAATCATATGCACTATTTTAAGAAGACTCTTTCTGGAATGAATTAGATATACCAAGAACGAAATCATAGGCTTACTTAAGAAATATACTACACATCTTTTTAAAAATTCAGGAGCTGTCTTCTTTGATGTTCATTTTAAAACTTGTTTCCCTTTGGTTTCTTGTTTTTATACCGTGCAAGAACTCTCAGAATGCTTTCAAATATATTTTCCCTTAATAAATCTCTGTTTAAGGAGTTTTTAGTTTAATAACTTCTTAACAAGGCAGCTCACTTTTCTCTATATAATTTTCGGCTTTGCAAGGAAAAGGCGTTAATGAATTTAAATAATATAATGGTATTTACTATTCTTAACAACACATATGACGGAAATAAAATATATGATGACTTTAACAGACTTTATCATGGTTTAAGTTTATGTCTTCTTGAAATACAAAACGTAATCTCTTCATAAAATTTATAATAAGATATTTCTGCCTTTTCCTTTATTACTGCTTGAAACCTTGTCGTTTACAAGTACTGGCATCTCCTATTAAACCACTATTTCACCTATGTTATCTAGCAGTACTGACTTCTAACTGCTAAAAGTAAACTAATATTTCATTAATAAGACGACTGCTCCATGTCACTTTGCATTTCTTTGAAAGTAAGCGGAGGCAATCTTCTCTATAAGTTCCCAAATAATAGCAATCAAGTTAGACAAATATTGATTTCATGAGATAAATGCCTCCAACTGTGCAACGAACGAAAGCTAAGAACTCTAAGATAGCATTTTTCAAGTAAGTCACAGAATTCTCCCGTTCTTTTTTATTTTAGGATACCTTAACGATTATTGCATGAGTTTCAGTCTCCGAGTTAGCTTACATATTAACAAGACAAAAAGATATAACATTCACAACAAACGAGGTTCTTTTATGTTCACAAAGTCAAATTATCTTCTTCTGTTCTAAGATAGGAAATGATAAACAGCGAAACTGATTGAGTTGCCATACTAAAATCAGGATATTTTCCTCCTTGAAACAGTTTAAATTTAAAAGTAAATAATTATTTACAATCAGCTAATGATTAATGCTGATTTTTAAATTGCATTCTACCAAATTTTGTTGTTTGTTAAAATAATTAGTTTAGGGCTCAATTTCGAACACTAGAAAGATCTGTAACTTAGCCTTTTACTGCTGCTATATTGCGCTAATAGAAGATTCATGTGCGTACTTAAGATTGCGCGTACCCAGTTCTTAGAGGTGTTACCATTCAGTATTCCGTAAGACCGTATAGCTTACCTTTCGAATTTAAACAGTGTATTGCTTAATTTGCCGAGATATTTGAAAGTAATACAGGCGTTTCTTAACAACGTATATTTATATTATATTTTTAATAGTATCTGTAATTGTTGTAATTTATAACACATTTCGTTCATGGGATTTATTTCATACATTAATCTCGTTAAATGGCAATAAGTATTTTTAAATGCTATTTCGCATTTCAGCCAGTTCATATCAAGCGAGGTAATTTATATTAATTACGTTATTTTGAACTGAAGAATATCTTTAACTGAACGGAGATATATAAAACAGTAACGCCTACTATTAATTCCTTGTACGAAGTGAAGGATGTACTGTAATCGCGAAAAATTTCTGGTATCGTATTTCAACGAAAATATCCATTTTGACCGCTCTCGATTCCATTTGAACGATGTTTTTGCGTTACATGCGTACGTACGGACAGAATAAAGGACTCGTTTTCTCAAAACGGATTGTGAAGTGGATTTAAAATGAATTCAGAAAAGATTTTTTTTCGCGACGTATGTATGTATCTCACATAACTCAAAAACGAGTAGCCTCAGAACGTTGAACTTTTGTGTATGGGACTGCTATATTATGTAGATGTGCACCTCTCTTTTAGGTTGCAGTCAGCCGCACCAAATATATACAAATATATGCATATATATATATATATCGGTGAGCTAAGTTTTTTTATTCTTATATGCTGGTAAATTGGGCATTTTTTGCTTTAAAAGTGATTGAATTATAATGTTTTTTATGTTGCGGTCAAGCTTTATATCCCTTTAGTTAATCTGCATGCAATAGTTGTAGAATTATTAAAAATTTCAAAGTTATTTAAGTTCCACTAAGCCTAACGACGCCACCATTTATTTACATTTGAAATTTAGCAGCATAGTGAATTAAGTCAGTTTCCGCACCAACTTCAGTATCTTTTTGCCGAGTGGAGCCAAACGTTTTGTGCACCGAAAAATCTGTCTTTCTGCCTAATTTTAATTAATTTAAACTCTAATTTTATTTGTGAAATTGTTCCTTTAAAGGTACTTTATCTGGTGTTTTATGTTTTTCTGTATTTTGCAATTTTTAATGAAGATGTTTTGAGTTTTATTGTAATTTTTCCTTGCCAAATGAAGAACTGAATTGATTGAATGAGAAATTTATCTCTAATGAAATTTGGGGAACTACGTTTAAGGGAAATGAAGCCCAAAACATGCAAAATTTCGGCATGAGAGAGGTAAACGAAAGCAATTTGACAGAATAGCTAATTACTGAAAGCTAATAAGATAGTAAAATCAAAAGGTGTTAGAACCCGAAAATAT
Source organism: Stegodyphus dumicola (assembly GCF_044657685.1). Lineage (NCBI taxonomy): Eukaryota > Metazoa > Arthropoda > Arachnida > Araneae > Eresidae > Stegodyphus > Stegodyphus dumicola. The sequence goes on along the minus strand of NC_140768.1, from coordinate 77,988,878 downwards.
TCAAAAAACGTTTAATTTCGGATTTTTGCATTTTTAAATTCTCTGCACTTTTATCTTTCTAAAAATACCATTCTTTAATCTCTATGAAAATTAGAACTGTAAAAAATCTAGATTTAATTTGTCATCGAATGCTTTAATAAATGAGGATTTTTACATATAAACGTTTTTATCTCCAAACGTGATTTTTTTATACTCGATGTACCTTTTCTCAGAAACTACTGCTCACAGGTATATAAAATTGTTATGGCTTATTTATTAGGATTCCTTATATTTGCTGAAATGAGCTTTTTGTGATAAACTAAGAAAAAAAAACATAGTTTAATTTTTTGTGTGTGTGTGAAAAAAGTGCTTAATTTTACTATGCCCAACAAAATATTCTGTAAATTACTCTAAAATTCAGAATGTTTCAAAAGCTCAATTCAGTATAATCAAATAGATATACTTTAATTACACAAAAATATTTCAAGCATGTATCTACTTCAGATTTTGAGAAAAGGTACATCGAAAATGGCCAATTTAACATTGTCGGTATAGAAGTTGCTGATACCCCTTAGACAGTCTCAATCATATTCAGGACGAACTTTAGTTTCATTTATTGTTTTGTTTGCATAAGACAAATTAAACTTCTTTTAACAGAAACATATTATGAACACATTCATGCCTTTTGAAGAAGCTACTGCTTTGTTAATTTTCCTTTTAAGAAAATACTGTAATGATAAAATGCATAGCAGATAAATGTTGTTGATGATGGTGTCTTGTCCATATTACATGGAACAATGGTTGCCAAAGCCTACTCCAAAGAGAGGCTGGACTTCTATTTTGCTGATAATGTTAGACCTATTAAAATGAAGGAAGAGTGAAACCTATCTATTAAAAAACTTTGAAAGTGTAAATTACTCACAATTCAACGGTTTCTATATTTTTAGGTTTAAAATTTAAAATTTTAATTAAATTGAAATTTAATGCCACTACTAAACAAACCTTTACGAGCCACTCTTAACCAACAAATACCAAACGCAAATATCGTGGAGTATGATGTGTCATAAACAACTGCGACTTTCTATTCGAAGTACTTGTTTTATATCTTTCCGCCCGGACAGCATCTGCAGAGTCTCTGACACCTCCATAAACAGATCCATCTACAAGAGCCGGCGCTGCATAAAATAATAAAATGTGGTGCAGATGGCCCCGGATCAAACGAGCGTGTCCGCCTGTCATTTGTCAGATGACGTAGGCGGAAGTGCATCATCAATTATTCTTGGTTCTACGGCGCGGCTCTAAATTCCGGGTCGCTGATCTTTGTACTATTCATGCGATAAGCGGAATAAACTTTCAAATTACAGCTCTATTTCTACAAAATGCAAAACAATGCGACATTGAATAACTTATTATATGGCAAGCCATATCAAGCGCACAAAGAACAGGATAGCATGCACATTATATCCTAAAAAAAAAAACAAATGCGCAGTTATTTCCGAAACGATTTACTGAACCAGAAGATAAGCTTAAATCCATCTTTTGTTTAAAAATTAAACTACATTTTCAAAACATACTAAGATTAATATGCATTGTTTTGGATGACATAGCCCAACTTACTCTAATTAGAAACTGAAATTTAAAAAGATGTTTGATATCGAAATAATCATTGATTTTGATACAGTTTTCTAAGGACCATGCAATGAGACATTTTAAGTAATATTAAATTTTATTCAAGGCATCAGCAGATTTCGGTTTTCACATAAAATTAGGGTTAATGAGGACAAGGGTGACATGATTGATCGGATCGTCTTATACGAGGATCTTTAAATCTTAGACAAAGCTTGGAAAAATGTGCATCAATTCCTCTTATGTGTAGATAGAAAATGTATGACGCTAAAGCAGGGACAGCTAACTACACAAGGAAGGATGTCTCAGTAGACAGCTTTATGAGAAAAACTATTTTGCATTTTCTAGGTTTTCTAAGGTTTTTCTCTTATGCATTACGAGAAATTTCCACAACCAAATTTTTATTTAACACACAGAAATCAAATCCTATGAGGAATACCTGCGTTCAGAGGTATTAACAACTCTTAATTTGGGAGCTATGTGGACATTCTCTTAACACATTCATTTGGTAACTAGTATGGGGAATAGTGATATACCTTACTAATATATCAAATGCAATTAGTTAGGTTCTGTATATCTGATAAGTGTTATGCTTTTGTTCTCTCTATAAATAATTTTAATTTGGAAACTGCTATATGAGTTAACATTTGGCATAAGAAAATGCCATATAAATGCATTCATGGAAATACATCTCAACAAGGAATATCACATAGTTGTAATATTCTTGAAGTTTAATTTCTAATTATTCTGTCACTGCAAAATCAAACCTTAGATAAAAATAAAATATTCTAAATAAGGTCTTCGTAAAATAAGCTGTAAACAATAACAAAGAAATAAAATAACCAAGAAATAAATAGTCAAGAAAATGAAACACAGAACATCACTTTTTGCCAAACTGAAACAAATCTTACAACAAAGACAAACAAGAAGACTTACAAACCATACAAACAGAATTAGGGTTAATACGAAACTGTTTTTTTTTCCACGCTTATCTCTCGCACATACGCATACGTATGCAATCAGAACACCAACAAGTTATAATTTAATAATTCCAGCGGTAGACATTCATAGAATGCAGACATGTCTTCCAATTCAACTATCAGTTCATTTTTCCAGTGTTTAAAAAATTCTTTTGTAGCTAAATATTCAAAATTATGTTTTGATGGAACTGAAATTTAAAAAGATGTAAATTGTATCCAATTGAAAAAGAAGTTATCTCTATTTTCTAGCAGTTAAATGTTTTATTATTACTTTTTAATCGATCCTTTGCTTTCATCATATTTATTTACTTCAATACTGCCCGGTAATTAAAAAGGGAAGAGAAATGAAAATATAAGGTAATCTACTTGCTATTTCACCGTGTTTACTGAGATATGAGACTTATGCACTTCTGCCGCTTCTCATACTTCAATTCTAGCTGCAAAAGAACAGTGATTGTTAGTAATTGCTGAAATACGCAGAGTGGCAAGCAAACGTTATGCATCTGTAAATCGGAATGAAGAAAATTAGATTTACGAGTATGCATAGCAAAAGCATTTTTGAAAGGTTTATGTTGGAAAATCTTCATTGTGAAATTCTTCAGCCAATTTTTATTTTGTATCTAAATTTGTTACACTCAAAAGTGGGATGAATTAGATTATGTTTTTTACAGCCTTGTAAATATATTTTAATATTCGGTTTTGATTCCATTTTAAATAGCAATAGGGAATGAAACCTTTTTACATGTGAGATAAACAGGTTGGGTACTAATGTATTAACAAGGATCCACCGAATACAGATATTGCATTGCAAATAGCTTTTACCTCGCAAATAGAATCGAAGGCAATCCAAAGTTAGAGTTTTTTCTAAATACATATAATCGTAGCAGACAGAACTTAGAATGCACTGAGGAGCATACGAAAAATAATTCTTCTAAAATACATAAAATAATACATAAAAACTCTGCGATAAAAGATTTATATATCATCAAAATAAATCAGTTGTATTTGTTTTCAATGCATTTATAATCTAAATAAAATGATGTAAACAATAATATGATATAGGATAGTAGAGACCTGTTTTTTGAAAAAAAAAATAAGGTTTACAAAACAGTAAGGAATTATTTACATTAATGTAAAACATTGGTATTCCTAAATTCCTAGATTATACTCGTATTCCTAAATTTTATCAAAACAATTAGTTAGTACTGCAATATAGAATGAAATAATTCCATTCTGAATACAATTACCTTGAAACATAAGAGCCATTTAAAAATAAATTATTCCTAGTTGGGAAAGCATATTGCTGTAATTGTTATCATTCTAACAGTTCCCTATATAAACATAGATGGATTTATACTCAACAGTATACCGTTGAAAACTATTTATTTCGGTATATGTTATCGCTTTCGTACCATATTACAATCTATAGCCACAGCAAGTTGTTATAAGATGAAACGTAATTTACTTTCTGCTAATGTGTTATTGGAATTTAGTGACATTTGCTGAATAAAAGTTGAAGGGATGTATCCTGGGTAAAATCTTCTGTTTTCATTTCATTACATATGGAAGAGAACTCGAAAACTTTGAGTCGCCACGGGCAACACTTATCGCATGTCACGCACAAACTGCCCCAAGTAAAAGGGGTTATGATTCGTTCAATAAAACGTTATTGAAAATCTTCGGTTAGTCGGTCAAGAACGTCGTTGCCAAGGTGATTTTTGTCATCGCTCTTCCTTTTCGTCGCAATGATCTGCCAAATGAACATTTTGTCGTGTCTTTGAATCATCATGATGAATTCGTTCCAAGAAGTTCTGATAATTCTAGCAGAAATGTCGATAATATGCCAGAATGCAGTTAAGTCCAAATTAAATTTGTACCATTATGCATCGTAAATTTTATATTACAAAAAATTAATCATGGTTAATAATATAATTTTACTGAATAAGCAAAAAGAGATTTTGATGAAATCCGAAAATGTCTATGTATCCGTCTTTCTGTTGATACTAAAAGATGACTGCAAATCATAGTAGCTTATTTTATAAATTGAGATTGTGCAGGAATTCTTTCAACGGACAATTTGTTCATTTATTCTAAAGTCGCCACTTGGTCAACAGATGTTTTATCTACTATGGATTTTCGAACAATACCTTTTGTGAATAAATTCATTTGATAAATGAGGAAGAAACGTTAGGACATGTATCAGTTACAGTCTAGACGTTAGAACATCTTTACATGAGAGTGCAACTTAACATTTGTGCGAAAGATAAAACTGGCAACGATTTTTTATAATTTATAATTCTGAAATTATCATACCTGAAAATAGATGCTATTAAGATACGTGGAAAGTTATCTAAATTGCGTATATAAAATAGCTGTTTCGTTTCGACCAGTTGGATCCAAAATGAAAAATTCTGAGGTAAAAATGGGTCCAGAAATCCTGATTTGACTCAACCATGGAATGAACACCTGTTCCTTGCACGAAAGGAATAAAAGAAGTACATAATAGCAGTTTTAATAATAATAGGTATCTTGATATCATGCCGTTTGATGGAAATAATCTAAATGAAATTATTTTGCTTATACGGTGATCTCACAGGCAAATGAGATACCATATTTGCCGTGAATTTAACTAAAGGGATTCTAATTATATGCAGGTCGAAAATAATTAGGCTAACTGACGCATAGTATTATTCGATATGTATCTTCGAAATATATCTCTAATTTTGTACCTGATTTAAAAAATTAATTAATTCTTGATTGATTAATATCGACAAATATGTTTTTAAGGAAATATCATACCCTTCTTGTCTGCTCTTATGATTAAATGATTAATATGCCTAACTGACAATCAGGATATCTGGGATTCAAATCCCGGGAAAGGCACAACTGATTTTCCTTATTTACCATACCAAAAAGCTCAGAAGTACCTACAGTGGACTCTAGCCGAAAAAATGTGTTGGCTGAAAGCTATGTATTTATCATTTGGATTTGAAAGACTAGGTCTCGTGCTCCTAAGTCGATCTTTAAAAGGGAATGTAAGGAATTATTGCGCATCCCTTGCGTCCTTTTCGGTTGTAAGTGATTAGCACAAAGATCCATATTCTCATTCGGGCAAGGATATAATTAATTTTTCATATTTCCTATTCCAAAAAACCTATAAGAGTTTCACTGTGTTAAGTATAATTTATAAAAGTAGACAGATATCTCCAGAGTTGCACATATCTTTGTCATTCTGTACCATTTATGTTCCATAACCCTGGAATAGAAATATACGTTATACGAAAATACGGCTGTGGGTAAAGTTAATCGAAAACGTGAAAACAACTGTGAGCAAATTTAGTAAGTATGTCCATTGCGCGTATTGCATTTTCTGGAATCTTGTTTATTATATCAGTGCTATATCATTCAGTAAAAGGGGTACTGACAAAATAAAAATATTCAGTAAAAGTACTATATCATTTATAAAAAGGGAAAATAATGATTTTTGACATACTATAACTAACAGCATTAAAACTGCTCTCTACTGTAAGTTAACTTTTACTTCCTAGTACGAAGTAAAAGACGCACACCAATAGCGAAAAATTTCAGGTATCATATTTGAATGAAAATTTCCATTTCAACTGCTCCCGAAACCATTTGAACCATGTGTTTGCGTGGCATCTGTACGTACGGATAGAGTAAAGGACTGTTTTTGCCAAAAAAAGGTTGTAAAATGGATTCAGAAGAGATTTTTTCTTGACTTCGGCCCGTACATACGTACGTACGTATGGATGCATCTCGCATAACTCAAAACGAGCAGTTGTAAAGCGTTGAAATTTTGTATATGGGACTACTATAACATGTAGTTGTGCACCTCCCTTTTTCGTTGCAATCGGCTGCCCCAGTCATATATATATGTATTCACACTCTGTAACTGGGCTCGGTGAGCTTAGTTTTTTTTCCTTAATATTGGTAAATTGTGCATGCTTTAAATATTATTGAATAATGTAGTTTTTATGTTCCGGTTACGGTTTTTATGCCTTTAGTTAAGTTGCATGCAATTCTTGTAGAATTATCAACAATTTAAAATTTAAGTAGCCTAACGAACCGCCATTTGTTTACATTTGAAACTCAGTAGAATAGTGAATGAAGTCACTTTCTGCACCTTCAGAGTCTTTTTCCCGAATGGGACCAAAAGTAAACTTTCAGTTTTGTGCACCAGAAACTCTGTAATCTTGTCCGCTGGTTGAAATGATTGTTTTTGCTTAGAAATTCTAGTTTTAACTGTAAAAATTCTTTTTAACTGTTTTAATTGTATTTGGTGTTTTATTTTTTCCTATATTTTACAATTTTTAATGAAGATATTTTGCATTTTTATGTATTTTTGCAAATTTTGCTTTCCCGCGAAGTGAGAACTGAATTAATTGAATGAGAAATATATCTCTAGTTAAATTCGAGGGAATAAGTTTAAATGAAAGGCACCAAAAATGTGTATAATTTAATAGGCCATACAAGGAGGTCATGTGGTGTCCACATCAGATGTTTTTAAATATGTATGTGAGTAAGATATAGTGAGTAGATACATGCAAGATACACAAACAATGCTTTACAAGGAGTTTTAATCCATTGTGTGAAACAGAGCGCGTTTTTTCATGCGGTTGTAGAGTCATTAGATTTATAGATCCTCAAATGTGAAAATGTTCAACGCCGTCGCCAGGATTCGAACTCAGGACCTGGCGAATACGCATCGAGCTTGCTTCTAGTTAAACCACGAAGGCATGCGCAAAGTAAGATAAAATACCTTACACGGTTTCAAAATATATGCGGTTTACTGAATAACGGAGAAATTCAGATCATCTGATAGAATAAAATACAAGACCGTTTAATAAATGTATGTCTTAAATAATGTATGTCTTAAGATGATATAATGATATTCCTATGCTTTCCGCTTTGTAACAAAGTTATTTTACTTTATGCAATATTTTAGCTTTATTTATTTATTTGCTTACTCTCAGAATGTTTTAACGATGGCCTTCAAAAAATTAAAATAAAATTTTTATTTATAACTTAAATTGTTAATAATTCTACAACAATTTCCAAAAAAAGGGCGCCATAGAATGTGATTTAATAATATGTTTAAAGATATTATACGCTATGAAACAATTTTCATATTCGACAATACCAAATATATTCATAGACGTGTGGTTCCTGTCATCGAAACCCCTATTCGGAGAGTTCAATAAATCGATCAAATATGGATCTATTTATTTATGCAAATGAGATAGCAACCATCAGCGTCACAAAGCAGACTCTCGTCATATTATTTAGGTAACCTAAATATTGATTGTTGAATTGATTTCCCAGTTCTAGTAAGCCATTGTATTTTCGGAATGAATGGAATGACAAATAACAGTCTTCATCCTCCAAACTAAAAAGATACTTCAAATATAAAAGGTATCGTATTTTACATAATAAGGGATAAATCATAAATTAACCGCCATATAATTATTAGTTTGTTATTTTATTGTTGAAAAATTTAAGTCAGTCAAGGGATACTATTAAAAGATACATAACTCTGAATGTTTTGTTTTATGTTACTCATGGATTTAAATATACAAAAATCTGAGAAAATAATCAAACGAAGTAATATTCATAATTCTGAAATGTGAGTAATGTTTTTAAAAATGAAATTTTCCAATGATAAACACATAACGAAATTCTTATAAAACTAGAAAAAACGACGAGTTTTGATGGGTTAAAGTATATAAAGCTTTCTTTAATAATATGAGTGGTATCCAATAATAGTAGAAGTATCCGCCCGATTACCATATCACCTACAGACTTTCACTCTATAACTATCATTGCTGTAATAAAATTGAGATAAACAAGGAGAACCACCCACGTCTCTAAAGCTCTGGTAAAAACCATCGCAAGTACTCAACTTGCATTGCGTGCATATACTGGTGTTATACAGAAGTTACTGGCAGTCTTAGCAAAAAACTGCTGGTCCTGTAAGCTTGCCTTAACCAACGGACGAGTAATTTTCTGCATCAAAAACGGAACTTCGAGGATTCTCCTCATTTATCACACAAAGCGTGTATGGATTGTTGCACTACTACTGCATAAAATCAGATACACAGGTCTATATGTTAAGCTTTCAATTTTGTGTTTCAACTTCGATCAGGAGAAGATCGATATTTAGAAGATATATGACAAATCTAATGATTAAAAAAGTAATTAGTGCATCTGTTAGATAAAAACATTCTGTCAGCAATGAACCTGAAGAACTGCAACTGTACGATGTCGAGTATTCAGCCAGCAACTACTACAGGAGACAACAGTGCTAATCATATACTTTTCTGCAGTAAATACGTTTTCATGTGCTATACTGCGATAAATATACTAAAAAGTATATTACGAAGTTCAGTAATAATTTTCTAGGAAAATACACCATACAACAGAAATTCAAACACTGACTTATTTTTTAACTTTTTATTGCACTTATAATGTAAATATTACGTAATAATACTCTTTTTCTACAGATGCTTTCATTTTTTTAACATTATTGTTATGTTAATATTATGCTAATATTATTATTAGTTTTGATTTTGGTCGGATTTAAGTGCTGAATTACAATATTAATTGATAATATAAATGCATTTTGTATAGCGATGCACTTACAAATGCCTAATTTTCAATACCAACAATTTCATCTCGAATTATATATCAGGAAAACATTTCAAACAAAAAAATACCAAAAGATCGGCAAACCTGACTCGGTAGAACTGGGCGCCGGGGGCACTGCTTTGGAGGCCGCACAGCCCATGCCTCTACTAGAGTTAGAGCTGCTTAGTAAGCCTATAAAAATAAACGTTTATGTAAGAAACCTGAAATCAGTTAATTGTTGGAATATTTTTCTTTGAAACATTCTATTATAAAATATTTCCTGTGCAATACAGCGTGCAAATAGTAATATAGATGTAGTTAAGTATACTCTAATTAACACATGAAACAGAAACATGTAGGCATACGTGTTAGTGCCACATGCATACACATTTAAATAATATTGAGAGACTAATAAATGCATACACGTTAATTATAAGATACCTGTAAATACAAATGAAAGTATAGAAAATCTGCGCAAATATACAGGCGAATATAACAGTTATACGCCAGGGCACGCGTACATACATATGCAGACAACATAAATAAACCTTAGAAATTTATACGAGCATAACTTAGAATGGCAAATAACTGAATTTACCATACAAGTGCACGTATTATATATATATGTACACATATGACACAAGTCAGTCTACTCGTAAGTAAAATTTGTTATAAAGTTATTATTTTGTGAGTTAGTGCTTGTGTAGAGGCGTGCGTCTACATGAGTAGTGACTTTGAAAATTTAACTATACCAGGAACTGAATCTGAAACTTTTCGGTTGTTAGCTAGTGGTGCTAATTACTATTATAAAGACACATGAAAGAAATGCGTTTAATTTCTTCTATCCCCTCCCCACATATTTTTGGAAGGAGGACTTGGGCAAAAAAAAAATACTAAAAAGACTAGTCCAATCAAATGAGATTAGTTATGAGCTACTCTTCATGACGCTTTGAATTCCATTGTACGATCATTAAGAGCTCTGTCCGCCGAAAATTTAAAACATTAACCATCATCTCGAAGGAAATCCTAAAAATTTTAGTAATGAAAATCTCGCTGAGAAGGCAAACAAAAAATGTAAAAATCAATACATTTCAAACAAGAGATGATTTAAAACTTAATTGCAGAAGACTTAAATACTGCTCATAGCAATTAAAGTATAAGAGACTTTCCTGGTGGCTTATTTCCTAAATACAAATTATTTTCAATTATCCCCTTCCTTCGCGACACTTGCCAATTCGACGACGAAGCTTTTTCGTTTTTTTTAAACATTTTTATGATTCTCTATCAATTAAAATAAATATGGGAAACAAAATAATCTATGAAAAATGGAAAATTTAACCATAAATCTTGATAAAAAGACATTCTGTCAATTTTTTTTGGTTTTTGTTGTTGTTGTTGACATGACTAAAGCATCATCTGTTCTTGAAATCACTTCGATTATTATTTCTAATAGCGATATTATTAATTTCAAGATTTTGTATCGCATTCAGAGTTATTGTAGAAAATATACATATTTAAGAGACATAAAATCTGTGACATAGCTTGTTATTATATTCATCATTCACGTCTTATTATTTAGTCCAAGAAGACTGTAAGATTATTCTGAAAATTTAGAAACGATGTGAAAGAATAAAAATTTATTTAACATTCAAAGAGAATCAGGCTTTTTTTTAAATTATTTATTCTATTGTAATTATTTATTTATTATGATTTAACTGCAATCATACAAGCTTTGTAACTAATAAAGTTTGATGAAAAGGTTTACTTTTAATTAGCTTTGTTTTATGTTACTTTAATGATCAAGAGTACTTTGAGAACACTAGAAACAACCTTATATATTAATACTTACTAAGGGAAGACTTTACGGAGAGGGAGGATAAAATTCAACAGAAATATGCTTAGAAATGTCTGCAATTTTTTTAATGCCTGGGCGCTTTATTTAATAGCCATTATCCTTGCGCCACTACAAGGGCAGAAAATGGTGGCCATTTCATTATGGAAGCACCTAATAGGTGGCCACGGTTGAGTCCTATGATGGGACAGACAGTCCCATCACAGGAGGATTTCATAGGAGGTCCCATCATCATTTCCATTTTTCATAGGAACCAGGCCTTCTCCAAGATTCAAAACTGGGCCCATTGCTACGGCAGCCAAGATCACTAACCACCATACCAGCTGGACGGCGAAATTATATCAAAAGGTTATGTGCATAAAACGTGACGCTCTTTTTTCGAATGAGGAAAAAAATTAATAAAATTAACATTGTAAAAGGAAGGATATCGTTTAAATTGCTATTATTATGAAATATAAAAATAGAAAGCTTTACAGAAAATAGTTCCGAAACAGGCGGAGAATATTTTGGATAATCTTGGTTGGAGAAATACATTATCGGAAAGGAACAAGTTTGATTGAAGGCTTATACTTTTATACTCGTAGGTGGCTAATTCTTCTTTCCAAGCATGATTTTATGCAGTGATGGGTAAAACACTAATAATTTTCTAGTTTTTGTAATGTATAATAAATTAAAATGACAAAGGTTTCAATAAACTCTGCAGTGTTTGAACTTTAAAACAAATTTCAAATCTGTTGATAAGAAGGAGAAAAAAAAAGCTTTGGTGTGTCAAATATATATGGAGAATTATGACTGTGGTCTATGAATTTTCGCGCTTTGTTCCTTTACTTTATGGAAGTTTGTTTACTTGTGAATAAGGGTCTAAATGCAACCAGATTTAGAAGCCTTTTTCAAAATGTTTATATACAGCAAAATTAGAGATGTTACAGTGGATTGCTATGTGGCCTTTTTTAACTAAGTTACGGCTTAAAAATAGGAAATTAAATGAAGCTTCATTTTAAGAATCTCAAAGGCCAGAAAAAAATGTTAGAACTTTTTTAACATAGACAGAAAATTCTTCGCATCCTTCTTCTAATGAAACTGAGCAAAAAATCTTCCACATCAAAATCAAAAGAAATTGCATTAATCGCTATTGAATACCACCTCTTGTAAATTGACTTCCATCTAAATTGCAATTTTTTGCCTGAAGAAACCTTTTTCTATAATTATTTCCTAACTTTGTTTAGATGGAAGCATGGTACTCTCTGAGTTCATTAATAAGAGGAAAAAACTCATGATTTAATAAACTGCGCTCTGTGATGCTCAGAAAGAGGAAATCTCCATGCAAAAAATTCTTCTAAAATTTGCCTACTTTTTACACTCTATTTTATTCTAAGCAGTGATAGCATATATAGAAAGATAAAAATAAGAACTAGAACTGATAAAAAATTAAAATCATATTTTTGACTGTTTATGAATGGGAATTAACGTTGTGCAATCTGATACAAAATATTCTTTCATTTCGAAACAGAATTTAAATAAAATAAATAATCTTCTCATCCAATCTTATTCTCATATCCTGTGACAGGACGTTTTATTTACTTGTTTTGTAAACAACTTAAAAGATAATCCTAGTCGACAAAATCAGGAAACATTGTAGTACGTAATAAAAGCGATGGATTAATGCTTGGCTTGATACGGCTGAAGTTTCACGAGAAAACTGTAAGCAGAAAACATTGATAAAAGTGCTTGAAATAAAATAAAAGTCAAGTACATATTAAAAGACATTGCGGTTGGGCAACAATAATATTCTCGTTCACAAGCAATCATGTCATATAATCAAAAACCAGTCAAGTCTAGAGAATTATTGAGAAATTTATCAACCGAAAACTGGTTACAAAATGGATTCTTTAATGCAGCGATTTCAGGTTTTATGGAAGTTAACTAGTTGCCCGTATTGTGGATTTTAAATCTATTTCACAGATACTAACGTGCATAGCCAGTAAAAGAAAATAGATAGAAGAATATCTATAATTAACATACGTTTGTTTCTCGAATTTATTGACAGAGACACTTTAAGAAAAAAATTTCAAATCATTAAACAGAACATAGGGATAAATTGTCTCCAGCTACTAGCTAGATCAATTTCGTGCAGACTTGCTTATTTTAAAGCTTGAGTAATACATTCTAAATTATCATATTAAGAAAAGATAGAGCCAATAGCTATTTTTCTCGCTGTTGTTGTAGTTTGTCTTTTTTTTTTCCCTCCTCCGAAGAAGAAAATACAGAAAAATCAACAGTGCTCCCTCGAGATTTCGAAGTCTTGATCATTCAATTTTTAATCAATTGTGCTATCATTTACACCACGAGAGTAAACAGTAGGAAAGGCGAAAATTCCTTACATTCTCCCCCGCTGAAACAGAGAGAGAAGAGAGGGATGAGTTCCAATCAGTCAAATTTGGTGACAAATTATCCTGAATGCGTATTAGTTGGATGCCTTTGCAAGGCTTTTAGATTTTTTCAGAGCAAGAAAGAGAGAAAATAAACTATGCCCCCGCCGAGATTCTAACTTCAGATTTTCCGATGCAGCCGGACATATTACCAGTTACGCGATGACAGAATGCAGTGGAAAAGCGAAAGTTTTTTTAAATTATATAACCCATTCAAAAATTTAACCTTAAGTGAAATTAAGTGATAGCTTATATTTCTTCAATTAATTTCAATCTTTTGATGAGCTTTAATAGGTTGGAAATATCGAAATGCAATGTCGTTGTTGTTAAATCTGTAGGTCAAATAGTTAATGTAAAAAACATTTAACTTATAAGAAAAAAATTCTTACGCAACGAGAAAATTCTGCAACTTATATAAAGAGTAAAACTTCCTGTGTTAAAAACAATATAATTTTAAAGTACAACATATTATAAACTTCAAAAAATGCTGATATTTAAAGAAAATAATTTCTTCCTTCAAAGTTTCTAAACTATCACTGCGAAAAATCTATGTCATAGGTGTTAAAATTTAAAGATTATGAGTTATTTCTAGGAAAGCTTATTTTTACTAATTCAATCAAAAGAGAGAGGTTGGAATCCTTACCAAAGAATCTCAAGTTATCGATTAAGGGAACATCTGTATAATGATTATAAAAAGGAGCCTTAAAAGTTTTCCGCAAAAACAGACAAAAGATTTACTTACCCGTCTTACCCATACACACGCGCCGAATTCTCAATTTTTGTTCTTCTAAATAATTCTTTTTTTCTCTTAACAGAGCAACTTAATATATCAATTTAATGCGCACTGTAGGTTTCTTTTTTTAACCAAATTATATTACATTGTATATGTTCATTTGGTACAAAAAAAGGTAAGCTGGAAAACAATATCACTTGAATCCTTCAACTAATTAAAAGGTAATCTTGCAGTATAATTAATACTTAATCTAAAGTTCTTAAGAAATCTAAAGTTCTTACAAATAAGAAAATTCTAAAAGAATCTTTATGCCTTCTGTAAATATAGTTTAAAACGGCATGTTGTAGCACCATAAAAATAACAGAGACATACACAAAAAGAGCCATGCGTTCTCTACTAAACATGTTTGAAAGTCTTCTAGTTTGAAAGTCCTATGTAATTATATAATTAACCGAAACAAGATCGTGAAGTCTCACTATTTTAGTTAGCATTCAAGACTCTCGAATCTCCTATGTCTAGAAAATCAAACGAAAATGTAGGAAGCGTATGAAAGACCTTTATATTAAGAATTAAAATAATTGAACAAAAATCACTTCTTGTGCTTACTAAACCAGAAAGAATTTATGGCATAAATCAAATGCAAGGAAATTCAAATTAAAACTAAATCTTAAGCTAGCCAAAGGCTATGCAAAAATAATTAATGCCTAAGTTGGGTCAAACCTACATCGGGTGGCAGCACCATTGGCAAAATTAAAAGAAAGCTGAAGGCAGAATGCTATCATAGAATTTCAACTTGTAACGTGGCCTTCAGCCCGCGGAATACGTTCTGTCTAAAACCTCCTTTTAAATATTATTTCTTTCTACCCCATACGTGCAAGCTAAAATTCGCATTCTGGCAGAAAAACGAAAAGGTAGAAGGAACAGCACAGTTTGTGAACGTAAAATAACTGGTTAGTTTAAATAAATAGAAGTTAAATCTTCCAAATGCAGATATAACAGGAACGTACTTAATTCATTAAAAATACTCAAAAAGTGAAAAAAGCATCGGTAAAAAGCAATCTGTCTGGTGGTTAGCGTGAAAGCAACAAAATGCAATTGTTTAACTATGCATTTCGTTTGATTTCATGATGTTGCATTACTATGCACCACATTATTCTAATTTAGAGTTGTTATCGAAATTTACATTACATCATTCTGCATTTTATTCAAATTTATCATACAACAGAAATAATACAGCAGTTTTCCCTTTGTGAAGTCAATTAAGAGGCTTCTCAAGCTGATTCACTTTTAGTCCTCACCCAGCATCTTCACTTTCTTGGCTGTCTGTAGCCCAAAAAGCTATTAATTTTCTTTTGGCATTTTCCGTCGATTCACTATAAATGTCGGTTCACTTTTCAAGTTGCTGCCACCAAATATTATCGCCCTGTGTTATATTTAAAGAAATTAACTAATGAAGAATCTGCATAAATGTATGTATGTTTCTCGCATTGTGATAAAATAGCGGTACGTAGAGCCATCGAATTTTGAATGACGTAATCCTGCTGCGAATATGGGCATGTGGTAGCCCAAATTTGAAATTTGGAATTTGTTTTGTTATCAATTTCATATTTTGTAAAACTTTAACGAATTTTTGATTAACAAACGCAAGGATTTCAAAGCGAGCAATGGCAAAATTGTCCAGAAAAACATTACTATCTCCAACCCGCGAGACTCTGTATCGGAAATTCTAAAGATATAATCAATTTAAAACTATCTTGCGATATTGCTCTTGAACTGAATTTTATGGTTTAAGTGCGAAGAACGTGATATTTAATAAACAAAGTAACAGACAAAGTGTTAAAAAAACCGTCCCTTTGGACGCAATTTAAAATCTGAAACCTTTCAGATTTTTTTCTTTTTTTTATTTTTTATTATGAAATTTTAACGCGAAGCATTTATGTGTGATTTCTCTGTTGCTCTCCGCCGGAAATCACTTTCCCCTGATGTTGGTTTCTTACTTTACATAAACTTTATTTGCTATTTCTTTACTGATTGTTAAACCAAGGCTCGTTTCCATTTTATTTAATTATAGGTCTAAATATTCTGTATCCCAAATTTTTGATATTTCCTGTCGATTGTGGCTAAGTTTTGCTTTTCATCACCAAAGGTGCTAAGGCTATTTTAAATCAACTGCGTAGGATTATTTTTCTGTGGGTTCACATTACTTCCGTGATGCTGCGATACACCTTTTGAAAGTTAAAGAGGGTATTATGAAATTTCAAAGACCTGCATATATATAAGGTCCAACCTAGCTTTCAACTACTCCAGTGAGACTTTTCAACTCATCAAGCTGTTTTGAGCATATAAATGGATGGCTGTCTTAGAACGTAAGAGTTGAATAAATAATTACATAAATAAACTTAATAAGAAAACTATTTACTGTTAATTAGTAACATTGATTCATATAAGCTAGGTACAAACATAAAATCAAAATGCATTCATATTTGAAAGAAACAAAATCCGTAACCAAATCTAATTAATAGGGCCCACCAGCGGCCGAGCGGTAAAAGCCATTGAACACTGGTAGTTCGGTCCGGGGTTCGAGTCCCGGCGAACGGGCTGGCTGCATGGGCGATTTCGTGGTTTTTCCCATGTGTAACGTGGATACGAGCCAGTTTCCCTTAAAAGGACTTCCACGGGGCATCTCTCTCTTTCCGCGTTGTGCCCAAGCGCGGAGCGCGTAATAAGCAAAAAAATCTAATTAATAACAGAAATTGCACACATTTTATCGAAGTCTCAATTTCTAATCTCAAGTTACTACTTGTAACTTAAAATTGCAAAGACATTGGTTCCCTTTTGGACGCGAACTCCGGATCTCCTCTCGGTAAATACACTGCTGCCCATTAAAATTGCAACACCATGAAGGAAAACAAATACAAAAAAAAAAAATAAATATTTATTGCACGTAAACACTATGGCATGAAGACAAAATCATTAAATTTGTAAGGATTGTGGGTGCGAAATAAGCAGAAACAGATGCCACCACTTGGCAAATAAAAAGGCCCTTACCCTAAAATGGCCCTTACGGAGTCATTCTGGCCTTGGATGACAGAAATGGGCAATTCATTCCATACTGCTTCAAGTCTATGCCACACTTCATCAACCGTATTAGCTGGATAGGTGTGGCGGGCCAGTCTCTCAGCAACCCATTACCAGATGTTTTCAATGGGAGACAGATCTAGAGACCGTGCAGGCGAAGGCAGCACTCGAATACCATGTGTATCGAGAAAGATCAGCACATGACGTGCAACATGTGGCCTTGCATTTTCTTGTTGGAACATGGCGTTTGTGGGCCTCAAAGATAGGGCACAGTCACTGAACGTAAGAAATGTACCCATCTTAGCGTTCAAATTACCGTCGGTCCGAACTAGAGATGTGCGTGTCGTGTACCCAATGGCTGCCCAAACCATCACACTATGTGCAGAGCCCCTATGCCGATATCGAATGCAAGCAGGGCACGTGCGGTCTCCTCGGACACTTCAGACACGTATACGGCCATCAGAATATGGCACGTAAAACCGAGACTCGTTTGAAAAGGCAACATTGTGCCAATCATGTACCCAGCTTTGTTGTTTGGCGCAGCAGAGTCGCTGTCTCTCTCTATACTGCATTATCAAGGGAAGCCGAAGTAATGGTCATCCTGCTGATAGTCCACTCTGCTGCAAACGTCGACGCATCTTACGAGCTGATCCTGGGCGTACTACAAACATGCGCATTTCCTGGCTAATGGTCCATGATGTTGTCGTACGGTTTTGCAGGGCTGACCTAACAATATGCCTGTCCTGTCTGGCGTTAGTCATGGGAGGGTGTTGAGAACCTGCATGCCGTTCAGTATGACTCTCAGCAAGCCATTGATTTCGTATTCGCATGACAGTCGTTAGATGTTGACCAGTGCGACCGGCGATATTACGGAACGATAACCAGTACTTTCGATAGGCAACTATCCTGCCTCTATCGAACTTCGAAACTTGCTGGTAAGCATTTTTTCTTCTTTTTCGAGGCATAACCGATATTCTGAGCAAATTCCAAGAACTTTCCAAATGAGAAATCTACTACACAACTTTTCTTTTATACAGTGCATCAGATGTCCTTTCTCCCTCCTGCGTCGTCTAAATGCGCTGAAATGATAATCACTCGCATATCTCAACTTCTTCCTTTCAGGTGATTTTTTTGACGTTCGTCAGATCATTCATTTCTGGTGTTGCAAATTTAATGGTCAGCAGTGTATATGCTCTTACGAGTTTACTTATATTAAATTTTAATTAGCTCCGTAAAATTTGCTTATGATGATGAGATGCAGGTGGTTTTGATTCTGATACGGCCGATTGCTTGCTTCACTACCAGCTGTTATACAAATTCATTTGCGTTGCCATTCTTACTTCATGTTTTTTAAATTTCTGTTTGTGTCGAGTTATTAGCACCAAAATAGATAAGAAGAAAAGAAGAGCAAAAATAAAAATTTGAACTGTTTCAGTTTCCTTTAAAATTAAAACTTTTCTAAGCATTGATTTAATGGTTTTCTAAAGATCAAATATTTAATTAATAGTTGAAATCAATGTAAAATTTATCTCTCCTAATTAGTTCTAATTCTCAAACGTAGAAGTCATCTGCTAAGAAAAACAAGATAAAGACAAATGAAAGGTAAAATTAGCAGTAAGTTTTAGCATATTCAGCTTTAACTCATTATGAGACAAATATTTGTTGATAACTTTACTTCAGTGGTGCTTATCATTAACTTCCCTCAGTTTATTATTACCACTCATTACTGAAACTTTTATGAAAATCGTTTCAGTGACAAATGGAATGTATTATTTTGCTGTTAATTAAGTAAGGTCTGGAATGGTTATGAGTATGGTTATGAGTCACCAAGTAAGTAGTTTAACCACTGGATATATGGCCATTAACTGAGATATTTTGTAGTGTAGATTAAACGTTATAAAAGCTTAACTATTAGATAAATATTTTTATTATAAAATATCCGTTGCTAAATCGCAATACTATAATAGCTGAATAAAAATGTACGAGATTTAACATCTTTCTAAAGGAGGGAAGGGAAGAAAATTTGTGGGGAGAAAAAATTCTAATGGAAATAGTTCAAAACATGTAATACATTAAAATTGTCAATTTTAATTTACCATTATCGGTGTAGGAAAATGGGCGAAAAAAGATGGTTTGTTTTCCGGTATAAAAATATTTTTTTAATCGCGGAAGTTATATACCAATCAGTTTAAAAATTTAGCCACAGCTGAAAGATATACGAAAAAAACTGAAATAGGTCACGGTATTTCGCACTGGATAGTTAAATTTAATGACTGTGGTTAGAAAATTTAACTAGCTAGATATCGATAATAACATGTAGTTAAGTGAGAGGACCGATAAATCATTGAAAAAACACTTACCCTCCTTACGGCACATGACATGTGTGAGTAATGGCAAAACATATTTTTGTTTCTCGCTGTGACTTGCAGAGTTTATTTTTATCATATTACCAAGCACAGTATTGTATTTCGAGATTAAAAGATCATAAATGTAAGTGCAATAAGTACAATAAAAGTAGTTTTTTTTTAACTAATTTCAATCTGCTTCGCTGTTTTGTATTTCTTCTCTTGGAAATGCTTTTAAATAAATCTTTTCTACAAACTTTCTTTTAAAAAGAATTTCTTCGAAAACTTTCTTTTGAAAAGACTTTTAAATAAATTGGGAAAGTTTCCTCATTAGAATTTCAGTTAAAAAACCTCAGCGAATAGTTAAAAACCTTCCGAACTTCTATATGCACCGATAAATTTAAATCTGCTTCTTTAATCTGTTAAAATGAATAATATTTAACATTCTCTTTCGATTGGACAATTCGTCTAGCAGAATTATTTACGCTTGCGAAAGAGTGAATTTTCTGAAATAAGTCGGCTTTGCTTCTTTTTTTTTTTTTTTTTTTTTTTTTTTTTTTTTTATTTTCTCCTTTTATCTAGTTCATTTTTAGAGCTTTTTTATTATAGGGAATTCAAAATCCTTTAAAATAGCAACGCAGTTCTGCAGAGTTTCGGTAATAAGACGGCTTTTAAGAAAACTTGCCTTCCTCCCTTCTTTTTCTGAAGAGATAGTAAGATAAACAACCCACAAAGAAAACATCACCACCTTTAACCATTTTTCAGTATATAATGTTATTGAAAGCTTGCGAGTAAAATACTAAATCTAACAGCTAAAAAAACTCACCTATTTCTGAAGGATCTGGAGATGGTAATTGAACTGAAAAAAACCAAAGCTGAATTTTGATACTTAAAATATTACGATGACTTTTAGAAACTTTGAAAAAGGGGGACTTTTTAATGGTTTACAAAATATATGGAACAAACCAACAATACAATCCTTCTGAAGAAAACCCTGATTTCCTAACAAAAATAATGTAGCTCTGGTTTGTCATGGGAAATTGCACTTTGTCAGATTTTGCATTATAAAATTATCATAAAATAATATATACTTCCATACGTAAAGTTACCAGACTACAAGTATTATTCCTAATTAGTACAAGAATTACTCCAGTGTACATGATGTTGTACATGGAATTAACCAGAAAGAAATTCTTTTGCGTTATGTTTTAGAAAACAATGTTGACGGAACTTAATTATTTTGCTTTATGTTCCTGAGATATCATCTATCATCTATATTACAAATTCTAGATTCGAAAGCTTTTTTCATATTTATTTGCTATCCAAGGGCCAGAGTTAGAATGCATAAGACCTGTTTCCGTAACTTTTTATTCGTTTTATGTTTAGTTCTTCAGGAAGCGCGGATTGTTAAGTTGCGAGGTAACTCTGCAATTATCACAACGAGAGTAACTATACTTGTGATGCTTATTGGAGCAACTCAGAAACAGTGATGCTGCTGCTGAAGAGATAGACTTGATATACTAACTTCGGTGACTGGTCGCATTGATTATTTAGTTCAGGAAGAAATTTGAATTTGGGAAAAAGGAGATCCCGTTAGCCTTTAACTCCTTTAACAGGGATCGGAGAATAATGTTTGCTGTAAGCAATTGTCTTTAAGTTGTACGTAAGTTATTTTTAAATTGAAGATTTTAGTTATTTTGAATTCTGTAACAGAATTAAATTCAGTAATAAAGTTTGTTTGATTTTGTTTTTGACTTGAGTCAATTTCAAGTTAGATGTCACAAGGAAAAATTAGTTACATAGATTCAAGATGCTTCTCTTGTATCTATGCATGCAGCAACAAGATGCCACGTATTTAAATGATGAAAACATAAAAACATAATGCTAAAATGTAATATATCAAGCTAAATCGAAAGGAAATATAAACCTGATAAAAACCATATCTCAAAATACCGCATGCACATGAAAATGTCATCAACAAAGATTTCCTGTGTATTTTAGCAAGCAAAACAAGAAAGCTAAGCATATCTGAACTGAAATTTATAGTTAGCTGAAGATATATTTTTATTTTTATCTTAGACAATTCCCTTTAACACAATTTTACCTTTCAGCCTTCTAGTTAGACCAAATCCTAAATGTATCGTGATCGTTTCTTTTTTTAACTATAAATTTCTGGACTAAATGAACATTTTCAAAATTTAATTTTTATTATTTTTCTTTCGACAACTTTGAATGGGTTTTTTTCTTTCAGAAATTATCTCTTTAATTGTAGTTTTCAGTATATCATATATGTGATCAGAGAATTTTAATCAAGCAAAAGGGAACATCTACAAATTGCGAAAGACATGCTTTATGTATTCATATAGTATAAAAATATATGCAGAAATTTACTACTGTTATAAGGTATTTCTCCCGCTTTTACAGCGTGCTTTCGTGGTGTAGTGGTTCTGCACGCTGTGTCGGTACTTCAGAGGTCCGTGGTTCGATTCCCGGCGAAAGCGGTTGCTAATTTTTCATCTTAACTGCTTCCAAAAAGTACTTAATGTCTATACACTGTGTTCAAGAAGTATCCAGAATGATTCATTTAAAATACGCGCGATCAAGAAATTCCTTCCAAAAATGATTTTATTGTGAAGTTTTTGCATTAAAATTTATTTAGGATTCAGGATACATTTAATACTAAAGTTTGCACGTAACAACTATTGTATTCTCAAATTTTTAACACAGCAGAGAACGTTCTCTGTCCTCAACGCTTTATATCTCTATAATTTGAAGAGTTTAATTTTCGTGTTTTAAAAAATTGTATTGAGTGTTATTCGCACTAAAAAAGTTACCTGAAAAGATATTTGGTATTAAAAAGAACCAGTCCTTCCAGATAAGGATATTATTATAATTCGTAATGTACACATTTTAAGAATGTGAGAAAAAATTTTACTACCTCCCATTCACAACCTTTTAACTACCAATCACAAAAATAAAAATGCAGAAGGTGTTTCCACGTTTTAGAACGATTTTGGGGGCATTTAAATGTATTTAAAATGCAAAAAATATTTTTTTAAATTTTTGATCTGATAGCCCTTTTTTCTAGATCATACATACGTCTGCACCATGATTTCCATGCTAGGATTTTCCAGCGGTATTGATTTTCATTCTTCATCCACTTCTTTAGGAGTTCATCAGCTACAATGGGTTTACCCTCAGAAAGAGGTTTTTTCAAGAGACCATAGACGAAACAGTCAATGGAAACATCAGGAGACCTCACAGGAGTACATTAAATACGCATATATGCCATACTTGTATCAGTTTTTATTTTTTCAATGCATGCAGTGATACTTTTCGAAGTATGACTTGTTGCATTGTTTTGATGAATTTTAATTCTTTGAAATTCCCTGGGATGAAGAAATGCAATTTCTTCTGCAAATATCGGACGTAAAACTCTCTCTTAATAATGCGTTGAATTGATTTTAACATTTTTTCCCAGTCCTTCTGTTTTTAATTTCTCCTTGTAAGACTCCGACAGTCATAAACCCCTTACTGAAACTCTCTTTGCATTGACAGAATCAGGTCTGTACATTTTTTCTTTTTGTTTTTGATCATAAGTAATCCTTTTTTTTCGTTGCAGTCATTTAGGTAAGCCCATGTTTCATCAAGGGTCACAATGTATGTCCATTTATCTCCTAATAAATAGATTTCATACGTAGTTCTACAAACTGTTGTTCATTGAGCCACATGCCTCAGGAAAAGCTGATAAACATTATGGTTTTTAGCTTTTTCAAGATATAAATCTCGGTTTATTATCTTTTTAGTGTTGATACAAATTATTTAAAGACTTCGCAATTGATTTGTACATCAGAGGATTTTCTCTTGTCACCAATGATTTGACTTTAGAAACGTTAAATACAGTGCCTAGATTTTTCGGGTAGTCGTTTGGAATCTTCCTTCCATATAAAAATAATGGCAAATGGTTTTTCCTTTCCGATTAATAATGATGTTCTTTAGCACTTATAAATTTTAAACCCATGCATTTACAACATTTTTGAGTAATGGAGCAAAAATATTTCTCTTCGAAAAGCGAAAAATCATATTCATCAGATCACAGCTTGTTTACATGGGACACTTAAAAAGAAAAATTAATTTAAATGTAGTAAATGATATTTGCTTTTTAGCTGTAGCCAGAAATTGTTATTCCAAAGTATTCGCTTTCTTTTTTTAATTCATCATCGAAATCGTTGTAAAAATGCATAAACACCCTTTGTAAAACCTTTTGTGTACCTGTAATTTTTGCCCTTCCACACAATCTTTCTGTTCCTGCACAATCAATATGCTTTAATCTGCGGAGAGCCTCAACCAAGCAGCAACATACAGATATTTTATATTTAATAATAAAAATCAAAATTGATGCGTCAGAAACAGAGGTAGCAATTCCGATTTTTTAACAGAGTTTATTGATTAAATACTTCTATGTAATCCAGTCCGTGCTGCCTTTCCCAAATTTGTTGCAGTTTTTACATACAGGATGTTCTTAATAAAGGTGTATCCAAGCCGATCCAAAGTGCGCTAATTTGATCTATTAGAGGCATTCTGCTTTTGTAGTAAAAATATACATGCTACAGGAACTGGGAATACTTTACTTTGAACACCTTGTAATAAATTATTTTGCAATTAAGTGTGAAAACGTTTATCCAATTGTGAAGTTCCTTTACGTTAATTAACCAGTTATTTTATATTTTAGATCGGCACTATCACTTCTTCCATTCCGTTTTCCTCCAGAATGCAAATTCACATCGCATGTATTAAAGGTGAATTTTTTAGATTGTAAGACAAAACATGTTCTGCCTGTCGTGGCCGTGTTACTAACTTACTATCTCAGATAAGAGGTTTTATCTTCGGCCGCGCCTTCTCTTCTTATTTAGTTTTAACAGTCTTTTAGTTGTTATTTAGACTTAGCGATAAGTCGCTTAACGTCTAGCAAGTGTTAGATACTTTAGATGATGCCTAAACATGTTAAACTCTGCACAATGACATAAAAATACTGATAAAATTTAAGGAAAAAAAACAGTCAAAATACATTTCTGCGGAAATTTATTTCGAGCAGTTACATTAACAGTAACTGTAATTAATCCCTTAATATTTTCCAAAAATAGAACTAAAATTGTGGTATCTTCATATCGTGCATTATTTATCAGAATTAAAAAAGATATTCTAAAAAAGCAATGACTTGGCATTAGAAATGGAGGCACATTTAACCGATTAATAGCACATCAACGTAACTTGTAAACAGAAAAGCTGATTATTTGCACTGTATTCGTCACTTCAAGTTCTGAAGGGGAAAAAATTATCTTTCATATCTATCACATTTATTTTATTTATTTAGTGATGTTCAGGGTGTCTCCCCCCCCCAGTCAGCATAGTGATCAGGGAAGCTGACTGCGATGCCAAAGGACCTGGTTTCGAATCCCGGAGGAGGCATGATTGTAACTGTCCGTCCCTTCATAGGAAAGGCGATGGTGGCCCACCTATTAGGTGCCTCCCTAATAAAGAGACCACCATATCTGGCCTTGTATAAATTAATGGACTGGGTTACATTTGTAATTAATTGTTCACAATCTGCCATTGGAAAAAAAAAAGATGTTGTTCAGGGTGGTTTCGTTTCACTTAGGCAAACATCTTTAAAAATGTTTCAAAAACATAAACAGACTACTCTTTTCTGCCAAAAACAAGAATTTTTTCTACATTTTTCTAGCCGTTATCAATGCAGACAAAGCAATGTCTACACATATTTACAGAAAAGACAACATGCTTTATAATACCTGAGAAGTTTAAAGCGTACCCTTATTCCTAAGTTTATTTTTCGGCTTGCCAATTTTTTATTTATTAAAATAGTTTTACCAATTAAAGTCAACATATAATCCCGCTGAGCTGTGTTAGGGGAACTAATCTCCATGGATAATAAATATCTTGAATAAACTCAATACATTTATAGTAATATAGGAAATATGTTTTAATTTCAGTGATGGCAATTTCTAGAAGTTCCAGAAACCTGAAATTTTCTTTACAGATTTATAGTTATTTTAGTTTTAAATATTTTTATCTGTAAAGAATAAAGTACTATATATTATTTGTATTTTTACTTCTCTATTTAAGAGTTTCTTGGTTTAAAATAGACTCCCATTTTAAAGGATGACTGGGATTTTTAGGGGACCCAATCGCCAAATCCTGTGTGAGGGGAGTCATCATCCAACACCCTTTTAGTTCGGTCGCCACTGTGGAGTCTTTAGGATTTTAAAGCAGGAGTAATGAAAAATGAGCAACACCTTCGACGGGAATCGAACCGCAGACCGCTGGAATACGCGCCCAGCGCGCACCACCACACCACGAAGGCATGCCAAGAAGGCGGGAAAAATACCTAATAATATAACTCGATGTCATTTCTTTTAGTATTCTAGTCAATGTGTAGGTATTCAGTTGAAAGACAGTGTAGTAAGATTACGAAACAACAGCAAAATACTTGAATTTAAATCTTACTCTTGCCTGTTTTACAAATACATCAAAACAAAATAGTGAATTAGAAAATAAAAGGAAGAATACTTTACCACCATCCAGAATACCAGAGAAGATCCGCATCTTCTCTTAAGCGTAAGAACAATAAAATGAGTAAACAAGTTAGTAAGTATCAAAGCCCTGAGACAGTCAAAAGCATTAAGTATCATATGTCGCAAAAAAGAGTAAAATGAAATATACAGAAGTTAATTTTGCAAATGCTACTCAAATGTAACAAACGTAGCATATATAAAACTCTAAAGTTTAGACAGTTAACTCACTTCTAAAACTTTATGATCTTATTTTCCTTCAAAAGAAAACTTATATTTTTTTTAATCAATTGTTAAAATATCTGTTCTTTCTCGCAAAATAATGTTAGTCTGCTGTGTCGTGAGTTAAGATTATATTTTGACACACTGTTTTATATGTTTCGTGACAGCACAGTAATTGCTACTTCAATATAAAACGAGATCTGACATTACACGCATAGTTATTGTTTCTGAAGTGTAAGAGAAAATAGCAGACATTTCTGTATTTATTACATTTTTTAAGAATGGCGTTACTCGTTTCAGAGAACTGGATTATCAGAAATTATTTACTGCGTCTTGTTAATATACCTTTTTTTTTTTTTTTTTTTTTTTTTTGGGAGGGGGGGGGGTCAATGCTGCACTAAAAGAAAAAAAATCTAATTTGCGTTTTCGTGAAGTTTAAACAAAAGAAATTAATTATTCTTTACATCTTGATTATTCTTTACATTTCATTACTTATTCTGTCATATGTGGAAAATGCTTTTGAAAATAATAGCACTACTTTCTATTGATAGCCTTTTTCTACTGTTTTTAATTAGTAAAGCCCAATACGTAAAAAGAAAGGGTTTTAGAAAAAACTGTTATTAGTCATTTCTTTCCTTTGTTCTCAATAAAACTTCAAATGCAAAATTTAAATGTTGACTGATTTGTTAATAATTATCATTATGATGATTATGCATAATAGTCTAACTGACGGACTAGGGACTTACTGTCCATTACAAATTGCAGATAAACGTAAAATTTTTTTCATTTAAAGGATTCGATGCTGAACGAAAATTAAAAAAACAAACCTCTGCTTTGAAATGTAACAAATCTTTTATTTCAAAATTTTCTTCTCAAGCAGAAACGAATTGAAGTCTGAACCTGAATACATTTATTTATAGATTTACGTAATAATAAACATCAAAATTTAAAAAAAAATCTAAATTTGTTTTAAATCTTTAGCATTTCTCCATTTAAAAACGTTTTTATTAATTTATGTGTTTCTATTAAAAGCATTACCGTTTAACATGACTGGCGCTATTTGCATAATTTTGAAAGTATGTAACACGTGTACATATGGCTTTGAATGACATTACTATTTTCTTAACTAATTTTGAGGATATGAAGAAGTTATATATTATACTTAGCCCTTACTTTGCTCGTTTGACATTATGAACCTATGAATATGCCACGTCTTTTACTGCTAAGCTTGGGCTCAATTTGGTGCATTTTGTTTATTGCAGTTACTATGTATTGATACGACAAGTTAATATACTAAATTTCTGTGTTCATCATAATAGTGCATAGTTTTGCGAAATCGTAAAGTAAAAATTCAATTAATAAAAAATGTATAATACTTTTTTTTCTTATTTCAGTATGCTTTCATTCATCACCAGCATAAAAACGCCGTAATTTGCTAAAGTATTTATTCGACCCACACACTCGCATAGTACATGCAAGCATATATGTATATAATTAATAAAAAGTTACTAGAATATCATAATTTTTAATAATTAAAAGTTTACGAATGCTTTTGCACTTCATCTAAAAGTATTCATTCCAAACAAGCACTTCACTCAGGGAGAAACGATGAAAGAGCCCACATGTGTTTACATACGAGTGAAAAGTCGAAAACTCCTTACACTTATTTGTATTCGTATTTTCTAACGACACAGCGCCAAGCTTTAGGAACAGTTCGTTCTTTGAAAGTGCTAAATCTCATGAAGATTCAGCGAAAAAAATAATTTCTTGGTGAAAACTTTCATTAAATGCAATAATATTTTATTCTTCAGAACATGCGCTTCATTTCAAACTCTTCTGAAAATGGCAAGGAAAAATCATAGAACTTCCAACAAAATTACACTCTACAGAGAAAAAGTTACGACTAAATACACGAAGGCTCGTTGCCGAACAAAAACATGAAAGTTTCAAGAGACTTACTTCGTCCAGAGGGAGCTAGTCGTTCATTCCAGTCTGGGGAGCACAAATCAGCACAGTGTCACTTTCGACTGAAGCAAATTGAAACAACTTTCAATCTGAATCACTTGAGGTGGTGTGTGGAGAGACGCTCTAAATCTGTCTCCAGGGGCAGGCGACTCACATGAGGTTGCCATGACGCTCAGCGTGTCAACAAAACATGATGCTCTCGGAAAGCAACGGTTTCTGTTGTCGGAAGAGGAAAGTGGGAAAAAACAATTGATTATATCGGTCACAGACACGCGTTAGCCAGAGTCTAGCGTGATAAATCTTTTCTTCCCCTTTTGCCTATTCGCCTACAGACTTACACCACTTTAGGCCAAGCAACATATATCTTCCTGTTTAACATATTGAGAACGAACTGGCTCTTGATCTGTACATATGGCAAAATTCGTTTTTGTATATTTATAATAAACTGAATTTATTTACCGTATTCTTACGCAATTACGAATTTAAAATCACAAATTAACATAAATTTGCTGTGTCATTATGCAAAAACCCAACCATCTTCCTGCTATGATTTCACAATACTTTCTATCACTTCCAATTTGATATGAAGTGAGGAAAACAATATCTTCTATGAATCAACAGATGGCAGTTGATGGAAGTGGAAACTCATGGCGGCTACCAGAGGTTAGCAGAAATTGTCTCCAGCCCCCCCCCCAATCATGTATAAATTTATTGCAACAAAAATATTTTGACATGGCCAGATAAGAGCTGATAGTACATAGGTGATACAATACGGATTATTTTTTCCAGCACATAATGAACAGTTTGATCTTGCAAAAGTTAAGCATATCTTTCTAAGTTAGCATATCTAAGCATTTCTGACTAAATATGTAAGTTTAGAGCGCAATATATAGCAAATTATTAATTAAATTAAAATTAATATTTAAAATTAAACTAAAACGGGTAATATTCACCTAAAATTAAAATAAAATTAAACTAGAATGTTGAATCAGTTTTTCTTCTTATAATGTGAATCCCTGGTACGGTTGTCCCGTTCACACAGGAATGCAATAACTAAGTATTTTTATTTCTTATTTCGATTAAAATCGGTAAATTACCAAGGATGGTAAACTTACCTGTTCTGTAAAGTTATATTTTTGAAGTTTTCGCCGTAATTTTCCAAGTTCCAGTGCTGATTTTGCGCCCTTTGAGTAATTGAGCTTCCCCACACTCACGCAGCGGGTTGCGGGGGCGTTGTTTAGGCCCCTTTGTTAATTTTATTAATTGATTGTTTTTGACCGATATAATCAATTTTTTATAGAGATTTTCTTGATACTGTGACGTTTCCATACGCTAAAAAATATTTCTTTATCTAATCAGCTGTACCAGATGAACACTCACCTCTCTCTTCCAATCAAATATTTTTAATGTCATTTTAATGTTTAACAACCTCTAAACAGTAAAGAATGGGCACTTATATAACAAAATCGAGCTGAACAGTAATAGTAATTTCAACAGCAGTCTGTGTATTCCCCAAGGGTCGAATGTTTTACTTATGGATCCTATTTTTATTGCTTTTCTATATATATGAGGGGGCGGACTAGTTCTGTCTACATTTACCGAGTTCGGTTAAACCTGGCGTTCAAACCTTCTGCACTAATACTCTGTTTTATATAGCTTCATTCTCAAATCACTATTAGAAGTTAACTATCTTTCTTGATGCTTACAGTGGTACACAAGATAAAACTTAAAGGGTAAAAATCTAATTCAGAACTTTAAATTGCGCTGTTTGCGGTATTACAATCAAAAATTGTGCAAAACAAATATTCCGACTTCTCGTCAACAGCAGTTCGCTGCTGGGTTACAATATATGGCTGGACAATATATACAACATATGGTACATTACCAACAAACTCTAATCGATACTACAACACAATTTGGTGGGACGGGGTAGAGAGACCAAAAAAAAACTAGTTCTGTCTACGCTTACGGATATCGGCTAAAACTGACGCTCAAATCTTCTACACTAATACTCTGTTTCCATATTGCTTAATTTTCAGGTGATTCGCTGTAACATTCTTTTAAAAATGAATTTATGAAAATTCAAAATTTCATATTTATTTTTCGCCAGAATGGTCTCTCCTATCTACTCATCATATTGCATCATACTCTTTGCTTTGAGTTTTAGTTAACAAAAATGGTTTTTTAATAGATACTTAGTTTGATGATTTGTGGGTTATTTTCCGTCTTTGGAAAATTATTTTTTTTTTATTCTTTTTGTTAATTTACATGTATTCTGCTAATAAGAGAAAAGTATTTCACTAGAAGTTTAAAGATGGGCACCAACAAGTTGACATCATAAGTTCCTTAAAGTTAGCCCCTTCAACTATTCGAAAAGTTTTTGAGAATTACGAAAATGTTAAATTTTTTATTACAATATCATCAATTATTTTAGGAAAAAAATGAAATGCAGAAATTTGGTTTTTGAAGACATGGAAAGACGGTTCAGCATTTGGATCGATCACGAAACACAATATAAAATTCACTTAATGCAAATCATAATTTTGGAAAAAGCAAAAATCATATTTAATTATATACAAGAAAGAATGAATAAAACAATCGAATCTTTTGCGGCTATTCGAGGATGGTCTGACCAATAAAAAAAAAGAAAAAAACATTCTCAGTTATAGGACTACTGGTGAAGCAGCTAGTGCTGACCATAAAACCGAGAAGGAATTCCCACAAATTTTAAAGAAAACTACTATTTATGGAAATTTTTTACCACAAGCAGTGTTTAATGTGAAAGAAACTAGCTTATTCTGAAGAGCATGCCATCCAATACATACATTTCATGAAAAAAAAGTGTTTCTGCATTTAAAGTATCAAAACACACAGTCACCTTGCTTTTAGAAGGTAAAAGTCATTATAGAAATTTGTGAAGATCCATTGTTTTCATAGGTAAAGCGTAGTGCTATGAAAGTAACACAGAATCAAAAGCCCTACGTTTGGTAGATAACACTCCTAGCCACCAAAAAG
This sequence comes from Stegodyphus dumicola, assembly GCF_044657685.1. Taxonomy (NCBI): domain Eukaryota; kingdom Metazoa; phylum Arthropoda; class Arachnida; order Araneae; family Eresidae; genus Stegodyphus; species Stegodyphus dumicola. Next base: position 77,957,419 of record NC_140768.1, on the reverse strand, counting down.
TATCTTCCAATACTTGTAGTCCAGTGAAAGTTGTCTGTCTGCTTTCAGATACAAGGTCGTTTGTATAACTTATGGCTTGAGGTGTGATATCCAGCTTGAAAGCAGTCTACTTACGATAAACGTTCCAATATTTCATTGACAAATTGATAATAAAGAATTTTAAACGTAGTGCAATTTTGGAAAGTTTACAACATCGTAGATGCTTATCGTATATGAAATAATTCTGGATTTTGCAAATAAAACTATAAACGGACAACGCATGATACTCTATATTTTCAGAACTGTCCAAGCAGTATGGCAATTCTCTACAACTTTACATGTTTCCACTCCTGATACTATAAATGAGATTGTTGATCATATAGCCTGTGTATAAAAAATATTGTTCTTCTAAAAGTGGCGATTTTAACACAGGAGAAAGTTTACCTTGGAGGATGCTGACATCGCAGAATCACTCTTCTTATATCAACATGCTTCGTAAGATTCCTTTGAACATGCTCTGTAGGATATAGGTCCGGTTAGTTCGCTTACCATGCATTGAGGCGAATTCACTCTTCCTTTCTCGTTGAGATTTGTGTGGCCTTTGGCAATCTTCCTTATAAAGACCATCTCCAACAGCTTCAAATAATGTTCAAAAATCCCATTCCTATATTGCTTTGTGGTCATAGTACCCACATCATTTGCTTATTCAAGGTGAATTTATAGTTGGATAGCGTTAATAATACGTGCACATAAAAAAGAGATTTATAGCATTTCACTTTGTGTTGGTATCTGTGTTGGACGCAATTTCTATTTCATTAAAATGAGAAAACTTTCACATAGAATTTTGTTGAAAACTAAAACATTTTTATTCCGATCGCACAGCGGCGGACACACATTAAACGATTGGCGTGCCATAGTGCCCGCGGACATAGGGGTGGGAAATCCTGGTTTAAACGACAGTGAGAACTCATTTTAACTGAAATCTGTCAGTTCTGTCATTATTCTTGCAAATAGCACAATTCTGTAGACGAACTTTGCAGATTCGAAAACTAGTCCTTTTCATTGTTGTATTAAAAACTGTACCTCTTTCAGTTATCACAAAAAATGTATAAGTAGCTCTAATTTTGGTCATTAGGGTAGTTGATGCACGAAAGTACATTTTTCTATCTTCATTTTAATAATGCATTTCATTTTACTTTATTTATAAATGCTTTTTGTTTAATTTTAACACATTAAAACTAAAATAAAAAATATCTGCATAGTTTTAGTGCCCGCCTAAATAAGAAATTAATTTTACTGTTTTATTTTATTTGAAAAAGAAACGTGTTGTGCGTCTAAATAACACATAAAGCCTTTATTCTATGTCGTTTCTATGTGAAAGCTATCTGATAAAAGAATTTTAGTTTGTATTTAATATTAATAAAATAAAATATGTTTTAAACTTTGCTAAAATAAAATAATCAAAAGATATTTTACTTTTACATAACTTAAATTTATGCAGACAGTAGTTATTCACTTTTAGAACGATTTCCATAAAGAATTTCTTTTTTAAAGTAAATGTTTTGGAATAAAAATTTCTTGAAAAAGCTTATTTGGAGCAGATGTAAAGAAAGATCTAGAGGCAGCTTATGTAAATCTGTTATTTGAAATGAAAAATATTCTCTGCTACTTTTAAATTTATTCTACTTTCCAAATGTCGCATGTAAGCAAGCTGAGGATTGAAGATATATTTTTGCGCCTTCCGAGAGAAATATTTCTATTCTGTAATTCAAAAACGTTGTAAAATGCACGGTATTAAAATTTTTTAGTGCAAAATGAACAGCATTTATTAATCTGAAAGGGAAAACCTGTCAATCATTACTTCTGTATATAATGATTCCAAACGAATACCCGAGAAAGGTACACACTGATGTTTCCAATATTCCTAAAATTACTGGTAACAAGAAGAAATCCGCCAACGCAGAAATAAATTGCAAAGTCTTTAAATATATCTTTAGGGACAATAAATAAAATTATAAATCAATATTTACAACTTAAAAAGCATAATATTTACTAACTTTTATCTAGGCATATGGCTCAACACAGAACCTATTTGTAGAACATTATATGAAAATTATTTAGCAGTTGGTAAATGAAAATACATTGTGACCCTTGATGAAGCATGAGTCTGTCTAAACGACTGCAACAACGAAAAAAAAATGTTTGTGTATTAACGAAAACGAAGAGGAAAAAAATGTACAAATCTCGTTTTGTCAATGCAAAAAATGTTTAAGGAGTTTATGGTTGCCGCAGAATACTCTGCGGCAACCATAAACTCCTTAAACATTTAACATTCAAACAATTCTGTCAGAAATTAAAAATAAGAAGAAAAGGGAAAATGTGAAAATAAACTCAAGGTACTATCTAGAGAACGCTCTAAGTATTTGCAGAAGAAATTTCATTTCTTTATTCCCATGAATTTCAAAATATGAAACATCATCAAGACGTATTCCTGGAAAGTGCCCTAAAGTTTCGCCTATAGAATATTGTGCCTTTGGTCTCTTAAGAAGAGGTCCTTCTAAGCGCAAATCCGCAACGATTGATGGACTCTGGAAAATAGTGGAAGAGCAATGAAAATCACTATCCCTGGAAATTTTACGAAACGCCCTTCTAATCATGAAAATCACGATCCAGACTTACAGGTCAGAAAAAAAAGGATCTATCAGATCAAATACTTAAAAATATATTATTTACGTTTTTAACATTAATTAAACGGCCCCGAAATCGTTCTAAAAATGTGTAATTACCCTCTGTACTTACATAACTTAAGTATTACTTTACTCAAGAATTAACAAAAGATCATTTTGTTTGCCTAACTATAAATACATATTTGGATTAGCAGATAAAAGAAAAGTACCAAATTTCATGAGATTTTTTGAATAGCAAGATAACTTGAAATATCCGTTAATAAATGTGTTATATTCTATTTTATTAATGTATAACAGCACTTAATGTTTGCATGTAAATTTTATATCAGAGTATAAGCATTTTTTATATTTAATATCCAGAATGAAATGTTTCGAATGATTTTAATGAAGTAAATCTCAATATTCGTCTCCCTGAATACTTCTCTATGACTTTAAAATTTATATTTAAAGTCTTATTCTTTAAAGTTGCATTTTCTCTGATTTTTCCCCTGAGACAAGTGCTTCATTTGCAGCATCTTCGAAATGTGTCTATAGCTGGTGTATCAACTTACCTTTGTCTAGCGTTTTCATGTTAACTTCTGTTTTCATTCTTAAGCAATTAATTCGGGGAATGTGTATTGGTAACCTCATTTTAAAAATTTCACTTTTATGAAAAAGTGTTACTTATGTTAAACTTTATGTAACTTAGTATACTTATGTTAAAATAAATATAAGATATATTTGAGTGCGAAAAGGTATTTTGTGTTGTCTAGACTTCTTATCTAGCAGAAAGCTCTCAACCACATAAAACTTTCTTATTACTCATGCTATTACTTACGAAAACAGCTACTTGAAATTTTCCAAAAGCATCAGCTTCTTTTATTATGCTCCTATCGAAAATGTTATCATTCTGAGTAAAGCTTCAATTTACAGTCTATTTGTTTTGGAGAAGTTATTCACATATCAATAATCTATCTAAAATGATCAAAATCTCTTTTTCATTCGAATAGTCTAGACAAATTTCTTAACCTTTCTTCTTCAACTGGGAGGTAGTTATAAATTCTTCTCATTTTACATCATCTAATCAATATTCATTTACTTTTTTTTTTCATTAAGATAATGCAATAATGGTTAGTTTGTTTATCTTTCGAAAACATATAAGGTTTTATACAAAAAATTTCAATTAACCCTAAATTTACCTGTACGTTCTTTTTTTCGTTGTCTAATTATTCTCTTCAGAACGATGCAAATCAGACTGATGTAAAAGAAGGAAATGTGCACAATTTATTCAGTGCTGTGTAAGAGCCTTTTTACTTCCTAATCCAAAAAGACTTGAGTCTAAGATTTCAAAATTTAAAATTAATGCATTAAAACAAGGAAAGCGGATATTGGGTCCATAAAAGAACACTCTGTCCAAAACTAACTTAACTGCGGTTTGGGGGGAGTTGCAATTTAATAGTCGCTATTCACAGCAGCTAAGTGGTTTAGTTATACAGTATGTACAAGTTTCCTCGTATATAACATGAAAGCAAAGCAATTTTCCCAGGAAATCATTTATGAACGCTCCTGTACTCCCTGAAATTAACTGAACAACTTATAACAACATTTCTTACATTTTCAGTTAGCTACATTTATATCTTATTGTCATAGGTTACATTTTGGTAAGAGTAAACCAAATTATACATTCAGTGCAAACAGAAGAAGTGTTCAAATTTATGCATATTTTAGCTTTTAAGTTTATGCATAAATGTTATTTTTTAATTACGTTAATTTACTGCTTAACACGTCTATAGAAAGAAAAGCAGTATAAAATAATGTTAAACTGGTTCATTTTAATATATGGTAAGCTCAAAAACACATAACTAAGAAATAAGCAAGGTTGCATTGAATTCCATTTTTTCTCCATACTAACTTATGTAATCATATACAGTAGAACACATATCATGCATTTCGTAACTGAATGCTTTGCTTATTCTAAAATCTTTATTTTTTAATAAAAAAATGCATATAGTGCCATTTGTCGTCTTTTTTTTTTTTTTTTTTTTTTTTACTCATTAAGCAATTTTTTGTAATAAAATATTGCAAAGCGTCTCGCCTTTTTTCCGAACTTTTGTCAGACTTACAATATAAGCTATGCAATTATTCATAACTATCACAGACGGAATCTGTAGAAGAATTACCTAAGACAAAGTTTATTCAACAAACGTATAGAAAGTTCTTTATGTTGCTCATTTTCCCACCCTTCATGTTACACATGAATTCCTTACTGTGTTCCTTAGCAATCCTTGACGGCATGGCTTTTACCGCAAACATCTAGTAATTCCTAATTTTTTTTCCGACCATTTTCATTTTCCGGTCTTAGTCTATTAGTTATGCTGGAAATGTGGACAGTTATGAACTCCTCTTACTCAAAGTCTGGGCATATCTTTTCATACACTACTTTCATACATACTTTAAGAAAGTCTGATGTCAGTGGCGTTCCTAAGAATACAGTTCTTCCAATATTGCTAAATATTTTGCATAGCCTTCAGCTAAAATATGTACCTAATCATAACTATAATTAAAAGAATAACATACCTAAATATCATATAGCTTAAAATTTCCTATGACTCCATGGGTTGAGTTTCTGTTGGATTAACCAATATAAGGCTATATAGAATTAGCATTAAGATAAAGAAAGTGACGCCGTATTTGTCGTTTAAATATACATATATTATATTACTGTTTGCAATAACTGTTTAGTTCCTTGTGTATTTACTTAGCTTATTATTTGACAACCGAAAGACTGGTAGTTTGATATGCTTTGGATTCAAATGCAGGCGAATGGGCTGGCTTCCTGATTAGCTTTCGTGATTTTCTCCGTGTATAACGTGAATACGAGGCAGTTCCCCTAAGCAAGTCCTCCACGAAGGCATCCTTACTCTTAGGCAAATAATATTCGTGACTTTCCATATTAAAATAACCTAACCTGAACTAGTTTATCATTTTATTTATATGTGCATTTATTTGTATACAAAAAATACTAGGAAGATGAATATTTTTTTCAGCCGTTGTTAATGTTTATGCAACGTAAGTACAGAACTAAACAGATAAAATTATGGCTAGACATAGTAAGGAAATTACAGAACATAAATAGCTTGATATAAATAGATAAATCAAAGCTGAAAGAAATTGCCTTCATATTTAGATTATCTAATACAATCAAGTTAATAAAAAAATTCTTGCAATCGTACCTCAAACAGAACTTCCTGAGAATTTTAGTTTAACATAAATTAAATTTTACGGATGTTTTTCTTTGATCAAAGTTTAATGGCAAATCCGACAGGATTTTATAGTTTCTTTAATTATATTCCTTTATAGTTCATTCCTAATGTGGCTAAAAACGTTCCTGCAAGCATCTTAAAACGTGCTGCGCATTTCGACATCATTAAAAATTTTTCAACTTGTTCGGAACCTAACCCCTTCCCTTAAAATGCTCCCTGGTTCCGTAAAGACAGTCAAACAACTTATCGCCCTTTACTAATGCTTCAGTAATACAAAATCAAGTCAGAAGGGGGTTTAAAACAAACTTTTTACTAGATCTTCAGCTAAGAATTTACACGGCTCATGTAATAACATGAGGATCGAGGTTACTTGCGGTATTTAACAAATACAAAGGTTAAAGCGAAACTTAAATATTTAAAACATTGAACAAGGTAAAGTCCGCTTGTAAGTTTTCTCTCGGACCCAGAAACCCGCGAGCAACCACGGATAACAAAGGCTAAAGCCCATTCAAGTCACTACAGAAGCTGAGTGAAAATAGAATATAAACGGTTAGTGGTCGCTGCCAAAATTTACCTGCTGAATTTAAGAACTTTGATTAATTTGTATCTTGGTGGAAATAGACGAAGTGCTAATACAGAAAAAATATTAAGATAATGGGATAATAAATATAAAACTCTACAAAGTGATATTAAAGATTAGATAAAATTCAATTCTAAATTGAATGTAGACTGCCACGGATTACACTTTTTAGGTCCAAATATTGACTAAGTAATTAAGATTATTGAGCAGTGGTAATTCGATTTAGTTTTGCATCTCAGCGACTTAGTTGACTACATAGATATATTATGGCTTTTATCTTTGTATAACGTAAGCACGAAGCAGTTTTTGTTAGAAAGACCTCCACGAAGGCCTATCTCTGTTGGCGGGTAGCCATCGCTTGCTTTTTCTTAGTTAAACCAGCAAAGCAATCCTTTCCTTAAAGGAGCAAATACTGTATAAAATGCATCGTTCAAATACGAAACTAAATAAAAAGAGAAACAAAAAATTACAATTATATATTGTACTAAATGGAAATAAAAAATGGATTTATTAAGAAGAAAGAAATGATAAATGAAGAATAAAGAATGATCTTCGGCTACTTGAGGTGTTAAAGGTTAACATTTTTAAGGATGTGTCCTAAAGATTTCATAACTTCTTCGTAGCTAGTGCTTCTTTTGGTTTCCCTCTGTAAATGATAGTACGACTGTTTTTTTTTTTTTTTTTTTGTTTTTTTTTAATTATTTTTTTTTAAATTTTTTATCTACTTTTTAATTTTAGATTCTGTAATTTATTTGTTTTATTTAGTCTTTCTAAATGACATATCTTTGGCTTGCACTGGAGAATAGTTTCGTTTCATGACAAAAAGGATCCCAATGCGAGTCCTCCTAGAAAGACGTAGAGGTGTTCTGTATTTAAACTAATCTGGAGCTGATCTTTGCCTAATATTTAGTTCCAAATTTATTCTTCTTCCTCTGAAATATTTTGATAGTAATTGCTAACGAATCATTTAGGAGAGGATTTCAAAAAAACTAAAAGTCCTAATGCGTATTCTGTGCTTTTATACAAAAGAATCTTCCATCTATTTGAAACCTAGCTGCCAAGTGCTTAAAACTTAAACGTTTTACATTTATAGTTCAAATTAGACGAACCATTAAACTACGTACCTTCTAAAATATTATATCGGTCAATAACCATAAATTTATTGCATCTTGGGAGATTCGGTTATTTAAGAGTTAAACATTAAAAAGATTTATTATGTCTAGACCTCATTCTTTATAACGAGCTGTTACAAGTTGCAGTTCTCGTATATAAAATTTAACTCTCTTTTTTTCTCTATCTAACCACAACCCATTTTTTCATGATTTAATTTTCAAATGATCCGACCTTTTGCTTTTCTTGCCCTTTATACTTTTAGATACTTCTTTCCGCTTCATGTCTTTTGCTGATGACAGACTTTTCAGTGTCTTCCATGTCTGGTTTTTCTTTAGCATTTTTAATACTGTAATTTAATGCTGTTCTCTTGAAAATTTCATTTTGAATAGACTACAGAATGCCGTCTTCCATTTGAAAAGTTTCCATGCTCACACTGCAAGGTTTCAATGTTATTTTTGTATATTTAATTTGTGTTTGCAATTTTGAGTTCAAGAATTTATTTTTCAGGTCACCATATGTCAATCTTATAACTTTTAGGAATAAATTGCTTGCAGATAATACATTTTTATATATTTTATTTTTAATCCGGGAAGAAAAAGTACCATATATTTGTAATACTTAAAACTTACAACAATGTTAAGACAATGCGGTCGTTCTTGGCATGCGATCATGTTTGTCCAGCGGTGCTATGTGTATTTTGTAGAGAGAGAACAAACTGATGTTGCAAAACGCTCCTAGAGTTATAGTTGACAAATACTTGCCAATAGACGGTGTCATGAGCGAATGCTGCTTCGAATGATGAATCGAGTGTAACCCGATTCTGAGTTCTGTGCAGTTAGGCATTACAGCTCGAATAATTAGCAGTATAAGAATTATTGATATAAAGTAAAACAGAAACGTGTATAGGAAGATAATTATTCTGTGCAGAGGTTCCGCAAATATATGACGTAAGAACAATATTTTATATACACTAACAGCGCAAATGGTTATAAATTATCAGTTAGGTATAGTATAAATAAGGCTAGTTAGAGATAAAAATATTATTAAAAAAGTAAGATAAAGATACAAATTTTTAAGAAGTACGTGTATCGCTTTTGATTAGCTCAGTTAGTTAACTAATGTATCGTTTTAATTTGAAAGATAAATTAAGAATCTTACACCATGCATTATTTACAGCAACATTACTGAGAAATCGCATTTTGGCAAGAAGCTTAGGCGAAAAATTAAAGACTTTTCCCGAATTTTGAAAAAATTTAGAAAATAATTTTGTAAAGACAAATTATACCAAACTCAAATAATAACAAAGAAATTTTTTCTTTTAATGCAACTATGTCGTTTATAGATTCATAATCTTACAAATGACGAGGTTACAAAATCTTCTCGAGCCTGTTTAGTCTTTCGCATTCTTGATGCAAATGTGTTAACTGTAACTGCATTTTTGTAACAATTATGCGAAGAGATCAGAAATCTCTTTGATTTCTTAAAAATTATTTATATTTAGGCGAAAAAACGCAACTTTAGTTTGGCGTGTTCTATCGATTTGGAAGATACAGTTCGCAGTTTTGCAGAAGCAAAAAGTGTTTTATGGATACTGACGATTTTATCAGAAAGGGTCAAGAAACAGAGAGAAAAGAGGTTTTTCGCAATTATTAGGAACTCTATATCATGTTTCCAGACAACTTTAATTGCCTTGAATCTGCCTAGGCGAAAATTAGAACTACTAACTGGAAGAACATTAACAGTTTAAAGCCGAATTACTCAATTAATTTTAAAATAGTAGCATGAATAAAAACCTCTGAAATGATTGTCATTAGATCCACAGTTTTAGTTTAAGAAATGATTCAAGCAAAGGTCTGAATTATTACTTAAACTGAAACTGTCGATCTAACTGTTAGGTCTTCTGAAATATTTTCAGTCCTGGGATTTCAGCCATGTGATAAATTTGGTCAAATATATGAAGTTTAAATTTTTATGAGGTCTTCGTAGTAAAAGAAAAAGTTGCCGACGAGAAATGGCTTTACTTAGTTGCATTAGTCAAATAATATGCTCAAAATTATTTAAGATATCATTAATTAAAATCTGTGAGATCATATACAATAATCTCTAAACACAGGCATGCGTATTCGGCGCTTGAATGTAAATTTCTAACAGATACCTAATATAAAGAAATTAATATAGAAGCACTAGTTTAAAATAATTTTATATAAAGTGTAATATACTTATATATATACAAATATTATACATATTTATGAATGCTAAAACTCGAAATTTTTCGCCTAATGAAATTTAATTTTATAGGTTGTTTAAGTTATACATAATTTCGACATCTTACTTTTCGAGTCAATTTTGTACACTATAAACTGTATTTGTTTTCGCAAAGATATTTGACAGCATAAGGAAAAACCTACTAATTGAAATTCGTTGAGGGCCAGAGAAAAAACTTAAATTTCGTATACGTTACGTGACTAAAATCAGTTGAAAGCTTACGTCATTTGATTCCTTTCTTAAACTAGAACCATGAACCTATAGCCGACTATTCATGAAATATTTATAGTGCTTTTAGAAGATTCCTGTTATTTAAAGTACATGCACATTGTGAGTATTCAAAAGAATATTTCTCTCTTAGAAAAAAAAGCGACTTTTGTTGAATTCTGTCGAAAAATGTATCGAATATTTTACAAAAGCCAACTCCAAACTAAGGCTAAATTCTACTTAATTTATAGTTTAAGCTGTATGCTTCTTTTTCTTATATTAATGCAAAACATTTCAAGCTTCTTGAATCAAAATACAGAGCTCAGCCAAAAAAACAAAAATATCGGCACAAGGTATAAATATTTACACCTTCTCTCGATTATAGTTTCTTCCTTTGATCCATTTATTTTACAAGTTTTCAAAACCAAAAGAAGTTTCTTGGTGTCATCTTTTCATCCATTTTAGCGTTATGGAATATTTTCAAAGTAAAGAAATTGAATATTTTCTGTTTCATCCTTCCACTGACTTTCCCTTTACTACAGTAATAAAAATTGAATTCTGCATTAGAATCTTTACATCCAACTATGATTTGGCTATGCAAATTTACAAAACATTGCATAACTTATGGTGGATGTTTCATTCCCATTCAAAATGTTGAAATGTAAAAGCCGAAAATAAAATTTTGGAATAAAGATGAGAAACTTAGGAATGTTATTCATATGGTGAATATAAAGAGTTCTAGTCGAAAAATAATTTTTCTCATTATCGCTAAAAGTGTATTTTAAGGTTTCAGACTTCGGTAAGATAAAGACCAGTAGGCAAAATCCTTTTCAGCATCAGAAATATGAATGAAAGTTTTCAAAACTTTAATTCTCAAAAGTAAACAACTTAGATTCAAAAAACAGCTTCCTGGCTAAAGTAGGAATTTTCAAATTGCATGTCCCATTTTCTTTTTTTTATTCTTATTGATATTTTTTTTTCCATTTAAAATATTAAATCGACCATCATTAAAGAAAAAGAAACTGAATACAAATGTAATGCTTTTGTTTTTATTTCATTTGAATGTTTTGCCATGCGATCAGTGAATTTTTATATAGCATTTTGATCTACGCTGCCGCTTTTAAGCGACACAGATAATTATTCCACATATACACCTCCCCCCCCGAAAAAAAAGTAATTGAATTGGTTTCGTTAAATGCACCAGTTTTCTTCTTAGCACCCTCTTCGCTTTCACATAAACAGTTATAAAAGACATTTACTGACAAGAAATTAAATACTAATTCAGAAGTCAAACAACAAAAATCAGCGTTAAATATCTGTGTGTGTTAAAAAAGCCTACAGCACCTCTACAGGCAAATTGGAGACATTAACGTTACCTTTCTTAAAAGGAAGAAATATAGATATCAATTTTCAATAATAAAGTTTCGGTGTTGTTTTGTTAATACGGCAAAGCATGAGATAGCTGTCTGACAGATATGAAACCTTTCTAAACAAAAATATCTCGTAATCACTTTGCAAATGAAGAAAACCTCACAGCCAGCCTATTAGAAAAGATTCGAACCGGATGAAACTGCAAACTTCCAGAGATTTTACCACTCTGCCATTAAGCTAACGAAAGTTTATGATTTTTTATATTTAATATGCAAAACCGTGTGCTTTGTATTCAACATATATACAATGACCGAAATTAGACAATGATGAAAGTCCAGTTTATTAAAAGAAAATATAACAGTCAAAATCTTCAAGAAATCTAACACAGATATTTTTCAAAATATCTACTATCACTTGCAATATACACGTGAGCTCGAGTGGAAAATTTTCCGAAACAGTTATATATTCTTACATTTGTGTAATCCAGTGGAAATCATCAATATGAAACAAAACTGGAGAGCTTGAGGCCATTCAAACTCCGAATACGATTTGCAAAGTTTTTTACAAACATTATAGTCACCAGTTTTTCCTGTGCAAAAGTGCGACATCATTTTGATACGACATATATGGGTAAGATCTACCAGGAATGTTGTCAGGAAAATCACACGCTGACCAGTCAGTCTCCGGTCAATACAGTCAGGTCTAGTTATCGATGGAATACTAGTCAAAGGTGATTGAAAAAGAATGATCCTTTCCCCCGGAAAAGAATAACACCTTTTATAATCAATGGTAGTAAAAAAACACAGTATAGAAGAAAATAATTTTTTATACTCAATAATTCTGAGGACAGAAATTTAAGAAGTTTCATCTTGCTAAATAATTTCATGAATTCTTTGGATACGCTGTAGACTTTCTGAATCAAAAGCACAATAACCGCTTTACAAACAGTAGACCCTGCCTTTGCAGACTTAGAATACATCAACTGAAAGTTGAAAGGATGTCTAAGGACTAAGAAGAAACTCTGCATAATCCTCTTAAGAGAAAATTAGAATAGGTTAAATTTCGCACCGAAAGGCTATTTTCTTTCAAAATTTGTATAAAACTTCTTCAAACCTTTTCATAACATTTGCACATAGCACATTTATATTTCAAATTAAGTGGCTATTTATAACATATAAACATGTGATGAAAGAACTTTTTAACTTTATACATAGAAAATCTATTAATGTACTTAAGATCTATAGTAGTCACTTAAATGGAAACAGTAGTAGGTGCAACCACTTCTAAGAGTAAATTTAGCTTTTACTGTTACTAATGGTGCCTATCAAAAGATTTTTAATAATATACTTTAAAAATTCCTTGTCTAGAACTGTTCCAGTCGCTTATTTGTTCATATGAGACGGCTGTGCATTATGATTATTATATGATTTCCATTTTTTCCCCCTCCCTTGACAAAACTGCTCATGATTAAAAACATTTTAACATTTAGAAGAAGTTACTATAAGAAATACATCGCCCTCCCCCTTAAAGAAATCCGAAATTGCCACAATGCAATTGACGGGTAAATTTTTTGCAAATAACCAAGACTGCTCACTAAAAAAAGCATTAGCTATCCCTTCAAGTAGCGCCATCTGTTAGCAATGCGAAGAAGTTTTTAATGTTCCTTTAATTACATAATTAGAGAATTAGAGAATAGTTCACCCTACGAAAAATGCGCGGTCTGTATAATTTAGACCTCGTTTATTAAGAAATAGGCCCAAAAAGTGGTATGGCGCTAACTAATTTTTAATTTTTTAATGCAAATTGACATTTACACTTTGTTATCTTAGAACAGATATGAATTACTCATTGTAATTTTTTATACATGCATCATTAAAAAAAATCAAATCTGATAAGGAAATGAAGTTTTGATGACGGTGAGCGAAAATGTTAGTTATAATGATTAAAGATGGAAGAGGGAATTTAAACTATCATATAACTCCGGAAAATTAGAAACTTTTCATACACTCATCTTGAATTAGTTCATGACACTTTTACTTTGCAATGTGTACGAATTCCTTCTCTTTCTTTAACTTAGTCTTTTCAACATAAAAGAGACTAATAATAAATTCAGACTTTACTACAAAATAAATTATACAAGAGCTAATCATTAGAATTATCAGTAGAATCTCTTTGCTAATCTAAAGCTAGTAGAATTGCTCATAGACTGCATATAGCCTTTACCGCTGTTCTTTTATACAAACAACTGAATAAATGTACAAGTACCACGTCAAAGAGAAAATTACTTTTAATTTAAAATACTGTTTCTGCTTTAGATAATCTCATATTAAACTATTATTTAAAGGTGATAGAGTGTAAGAGAATTTCGCAATGTAAGTAGGGTGGTTTTTTTTTTTTTTTTTTTTTTTTTTTCCCTTTAGATATCGAAAAATAAATATCACATTGAAATTCAAGGGTAAAAAATCTATTTAAAAAACACTAAAAACGTTATATGAAACAAAACAATTGTTTTAAATACACAATTATGAATCTGGGTAAATTGTGTTTATTTAACAGCAATAAAGCATTTTGCTCGAAAAATATCAACGAGATTATGGAAAACCTGCTGCAGGTCATTTTTGTTAGATAGAGCTATCCAGATAGATCGATTATATTCAAAGAATATAACAAGAAGCTTAGGATCATATGCTAAGGAAAATTTCATATCCATGTAAATCAGTAGTTGAGGTGAAAAGATGTAATTGATACAGTACGTAGACAACCATTACGTTAGAAGTACGTAGACAACCATTTAAGACTGCACCTATTCCAGTGCTATACAAGACCGAAACAAAACGAATATTATGCTTTTGTCCTACCAATATATAAACATGAAATATTTTTCAATACGGTTTACACAATTTAGAGAATAGTTGTTAATGGATCAACTCGAAATTCTGCAAGTGGATAGGTTTCAAATTGCATTAAGACATAAACCAATCATAGAGACGTTCTATTCCTTCGCGTGGTGATTCAAAAATACGACATACTTTAGTGAGCGAGCGAACACCGATTCGTCAGAAAAGAGCGGTAGCTTTTTTAAACTTTACCCATCGACAGCTCTTGTTGGAAACGTGCGAAGAAAGTTTAATTAATATTTTTGGGAAGAATGTATATCCTCCTATATTAAAGCTGAGTTTCATTTTTATCATTTCCCACCTTTTCGGATATTTTTTTGCAGGGTTGGGGACGTACTATGCAGAAGGGAGCTTCTAGGAATCTCAGAGGTGCAATCGAAGGAAATCAATCCAGCGGGTTAGCAGTTCGATTAAGTTGATTCTTCTGATCATATTGCTCGTTCGTTTCTTCCCACTCTTTGCACCATCCTCAATAGACGTTTTTTATTCCCCATCCTATTCATCAAGGTTACTGTTAGCGAGCGGTAAATCACAAAAGAACCGATTTAGTTCAATGAGCGAACGGTTCTGATACCATCCCATAAAAGGGCGGTGTGGGCCATGACTAACATAGCATTCATATTTCAGCTTCATCTGCAGTCGAAGTGCATTCTAAACTACCAAAACTATTAATAAGGATAAAGAGCAAATATGTTGATTTAATTTCACAAGAATTTCAAGCGAAGTGCTATTTGTCTCCAGAAATGCCATAAACGCTACCCGATTATTTTCCTGCAAGTTCTAAAGGGAATCATCTTTGAATTAGACAGCTAGAGGGAAAAGGAGGAGGTGACATTTTATTGCCTTATTTTATTGTTCTATAAAGTTGATGCCAAAGTTGTTTCCCACTTATGGCGTCCCAAGGCATACGCAGAACACAAACTACAGCACGAAGACGCAGTCACATGATGCCGTACTCCTATGAATGAGGTAATGTATTATTTTGATTGAAAAGAGAATTTGAAATAAATCTGTCAAGGGTTAGAATCTAAAAAGTACTTAAATATTAAATTAGTGACAACTATAACGAAATGAAAAATTCTAAAATGTTTCGATTTTGTTTACGAGTATCTCAGTAGCGAGTTATGTGAATATCATATTTTCAGCGCACTTATGAAAGACTCTTATTATCATTCAAATTTTTATTTTTGGGGCGTTCTAATATCTAATAACGCTATATCGTTTCTACAATCATCTGTGAATCAAGTTATAAGGTATTTCTCTCGCCTTCTTAGCGTGCCTTCATGGTGTAGTGGTCTGCATGCTGGGGGCGTATTCCAGAGGTCCGTGGTTAGATTCCTGATGAAGACGTTGCTCATTTTTCAAGTCTCCTGCTTTCAAAAAATCCTAATAGATCTACAGTGGCGCCCGAACTAAAACGGTGGTGGATGATGATTCTCCACACCCAGGATTTGGCGATTGGGTATCGCCCTTTAAAAGGGGAGAGTATATAAGGTATTTCTCCTGCCTTCTTAGCGTGCCTTCGTAGTGTAGTGATCTGCATGCTGGGCGAGTGTTCCAGAGGTCCGTGATTTGATTCCCGGGGATAGCGTTGATCATTTTTCATCTCTCCTGCTTTCAAAAAAATACCTAATGTCTCTACAAAGTGCAAAACATAAATAAAACGTGTATGGTATGCATGTGTATATCTGAAATTTTGTGGAAGTGTTAAAAAATTACAGATGAATTACAGAGCATCCTTAAAAATTATCAGAGTTATTTCAATCATTGGGAACATAAGCGGCAAAATAGAGCTAATAAATTTATTTCCCTTTTCAAACGTTACTTAAAATATGAAAAATTAGAAAATATTATCATCATTAATCATATTCAACTACAAACTTTTGAATGCCAAAAGAAGGGTCTCGCATTTTGTCGGCATTTGACTGGAAAGATGAATTATTAGAAGTCGATAACTCGCTACTGTAACTGCTGTCGCTTAGATTAACGAACCGTAAAGAAGTCTTGGCAAAAGCAGGCTGTTGCGATGATCTCTGAAACCAAGAAGGGGAAAATTAAATTATCAAGTTGTGAAGGACGCATTCAGTCAGAATTGCAGCCACAGTGGAGTCTAGGAATAATTCGATGAAGTATAGTGGTGCCTCCATATCCGCTCGTAATGTGTTCCAAGACCTAAAACTACAGAATTCACATGAAATTCAGAAATACAGAACGCTCTACATAAGACGATATTCAGTAATACTTTTAAAAATTGATTGATAAACTACTGACGGAAAAACGTTACAGCAGTAAATAAAATAAAATTATGTTATTTTACGCTAAGTGCCTATAACATGTACTGTTATAGGCACTTAGCGTAAAATGTGTACTTTCTACTTACCTCTATCGCGTAAGTGTAAGTTAAGTATTCTGATATTTATCCTAATCCCCCAAGAGAAATGAAAACGTACTTTATTTATTTGTGTAATAATCATGTATAATTTTTAAGAGATGATAGAAAGGTAAAAATCCTGATTTTCCATCCAAGCACTGTATAAGCAATATAATATCGATCCGAACTCTGTGCTGGCGTATTTGTGGTCATGGGAGAATCTGTAGTGGAGAGACTATGTTAGATGTCCGCGGCTGCTATTTTACCATGCTATGGCTCGTTTATCTCACTTATAAAGGAATATACATTTTATGTCTTGTTTGCGTTTTAAATTTTTTATATATTGGGGAGGAGGATGGTAAATTACAGTTACAGCATCAGAAGATACAGTCTAGAACTATATTACTGTTCAAAAAGAAATCACAGGAGGCTGACATAGGATTTAAATAATACGCTATAGGGGCAGGCATCATCCTAGATTTCAAATCAAAGCTTAACCCTTATTATACAGTCGTTCCCGCTATTCAATCCTTTCCATTTACAACCAATATAAATATATTCGAGCGAGAACTGTTCTTTTTGACCTAAATCGTCATGTTTCTTAATTGTAAATGTAAATGCATTTTCGCTTAATTACACTATTGTATGTGAAAACATTATATTTAATTTTCACAAACATTTTCGAAGGATATAGCGTATGTAATTCACATTTTTGCTGCCTGCCAAAATCTCTTCGCAGACTTCAAATGGAATGGTCTCATATTTCGAAGATTTCTTACTTTTGATAATATTATAGTCTCTAACCTGTCAAACAAACTAAGGATATCTGCAATGCCAAAACACATAGACAAATATTTTTATGGTTACAAAAAAGACGCGTTATTTAGATATAGAATTTTCAATATTGAGATGAAAGTAAGGTATTTCCTTCCTTTCAAGTATTTCAAAAGTACACAGATGTCAAATTTAAAAGCATGATCTCTCCCCCCCCCCAAAAAAAAGAAAACCGTGTCCGTTTTGATTCAAAGATATTTTTACATTTCAGTGTTCTATCAAGAAGCATTCTTCTCCTTTTTCTTCTTTTTTTCTCTTCTCTATATCGTTTGCTTTTGAGAATAGTTTTTATGCCTTAAGAATGTTTAACTCTGCAAAAATACACGAACTTAACTCTTTCCAGTTCAGCTGTCTCAAACTCTATTTTTCCCTTACATATCTAGCTAGTTTTTCAAGCAGCACTAGCAAGCGCTTAATTTAATCCCTAATGGTTATTTCAAGGAAATATTTTCATGGAAAAATTATCCTAAAATATATGAATTTTATTCTGTATACCAGTTTGCTTTTAAGAAAGACTTACATCATTACCTCTTCCGGCTTCTAAAAGAAATCTGAAGAGTATAGCACTTTCGCGGGGGGAAAGGAATCTACTATTCAGAATTTGTTTTACGCAATAATTACCCAAAATTATAACTGAGAAAGAGCAATTTTGGGCAGCTTTTAGGACAGGATAGCTGAACTTCCTAAAAAAAAATGGAGAACAATTATCAGGCTAAATGTTACGTCTTGCTCGACTTTTAGAGCAGATCACCATCGTGGACTTTCGACATCCGGGCAGGCGGATTTACTAATTAGACCTAATAAACTAATTAAACCTATAATTAATAAAACGAATATAAACTATTGTGAGGCATTAATAGACGATGTTCTACTGCTGACTGTCGGTCCTATAAGGCTAACGCATTGCTGCCATTGCCGTCACCCGTGATTGCCAATCACACTGGGGTTTATTTTCAGTCCATGTGTCGACTAGTTCCGCTATACTTGAGTTTCAATTTTTTGAACTGAAGAAAATCATGTTTTTACAACACCGTAAAACCAGAACCAGGGTTAAAGTTCTCTTGTATGTCCTGCCGTGGAAATATGTTGGCTGTGCCAGGTACCTCCCTTACATTAGATAAATCTTAGTGTGAACGACATGCAAGACTACAAAGTGGTGTATTTCACATAAATTATTTCCATTTTTTTAAAGACTATACAAGTATCACATCTTTTTTCATTTCAATTTTAGGTATATGAATAATTGCGTGGTACGATTTAGGATGTAATTCTCTTTAGAAGTCTGAAAACACGCTTTGGCTTTTGCAATATAACTTAAAGGTGACTACTTCTTCACTTTGCGCAGTTTCACTATACGCACTTTCGACCAACGGAAGGTTTCTCAGAAATGCATTTTAGTAAGTTAAGGAGATCCACACGAGGTTAACAATTTGAAAATGCTACCGTAGAAAATGAGTCTCTATAAAGAACTTTGTACATTCAGTTGAACTGTTTGATAAGTATCAAATAATTACGAGAGATACACATTGTACCGGATGATCAAATGTTACACACACCCAAGTTTAAAAAAATGCAAAAATTTCAAAAGGGATATTAATGTCAAATAGCCTTAATAGATGATACTTCTATACTGTTACAAGTAAGAGATCTTATGAAATTTTAGTTGCAATTTATACCGTTAGCTTTGTTTGCCGCAAGATGGAGAAGCCTAGGGCAAATCCTTTCCCCTCTAGATATATCACTTCCTTATCATTCTCATCTGATACCAGTCCATTTAAAAATGGCGTTATAACTCCAATTCGCTCCCTGTAAATTTTATCCTTTAACAAAATTAAACGCTAAGGGTAAAGAGCGCTTTGCTAATATTCCTCAGCTTACTACAAGCTTAGGAAATAGTGACGGCATTTCTCAGCGGGCTGGCATAAGAAGTCTACAGTGAGGATCTATGGAACATTAACTTTCCGTACAATAAATGCCTCAGTACTATTGGTGCCTGTGCGAAACAACAGCCCAAGGTATATACAGGGTGCGGCAGCGTTCATAGTAGGATATTAAAAACACATCATAAGGCAGTAACAGTAATTTATTTATTACCTCTTATGTCAATTAATAGTTAAAGGTATGTCAATTACTAGTTAAAGGTATGCCATTTACTAATGTGTAAGTCATTGTCCATTGCGTGGATTACATTTTAAATATGATGCCTGTCAAATGAGGTCCCCTCTCCACAACACATTCATCCAGGCGGCGTTGGAAGATTGCCATAACTCGGCGTAACGTATTCCCTGGGACATTGACGACGGCAGTTCTGATGCGATCCTTTAACTCAGGAATGGTGCCCAACGTGTTCGGAAAACTTCTTGCTTCAGGTAGCCCCAAAAGAAAAGGTCTGCACATGAAAGATCAGGTGAGCGAGGCGGCCAGGAAATGTCACCAAAACAGGGAAATTACTCTACCTGGAAATGTCTGTCGCGATGGTCCGTCCATCTGGAACATTTCTATGACTCCCAGGTTGAAATGTTGCCGAAATAGACGCTGGGTAGAAATAACAGAGTGGTTATTCTTGAAATAACTTTCAACAACAAAGGCACGATGCTGTGCATTCCACCGATCTATATCACTGTCGTACTCGAAATGCCAGCTCATTAGTACACGAATGCAGCATGAGCTGGCGCGCATTCATGCAGTACGTCATTGTACTACGCCAGTTAAATTACGCTATGAAAGCTGCTGCACCCTGTATTTTCAAGATGAAAAGATTTTGTTTTAGAAAATTCTTTCATTCTTTTCTTATTTCAAGCGGATATTACTTTCTAGACATAGTGATATATTCCAAGAAGAAATACCTCAGGGCTCAGTTTTAAATCCTGTCAAATATTTTCCCGATCGTCTGTCGTCAATGCTCTACAGAGTTAAGATATAAATTTGCTTATGATTCTGGGATGAACAGATGGGTGCAATACTTCAACGACTGCTTGAAAGAATGTTTATCCTTGAATAATTCCAGTTGTCCTACCGCTGAATAAGCCCATTTCTGCTCCTGAAGGTGCACTTCTGAGGTAAATAACCCTTGCGGTCTTATCATAGTTTAATACGTAACTTAACTTCAATCATGAACTTTTAGGATTTTACTTTTAGGATTTTTAGGATGCAAGGATCTGTAATATTTCCTGCACATGCAATGTGATGGTAGGCCGCATTTTCGAAGGTGATGTTAAAGTTTAATTTTCATCGATGTCAATTTTATCGCTGGCACAGAGTCTGGAGAGTAACGTAGGGCGGCGTTCAGATGAGTTGTTAGAGTCATTAGGTTATTTTGAAGCAGGACTGTGTAAAGATTATGTTAATTTTATTAACACTTAATTTTGAGTTAAAGTTCCTTTCCTATCGATTCTTAATTTCAACTTACGCTTCCGGCCAGAACGTAGTTTTAGAATCACGTCTGAATACATAATGAGGAAGAGCGGTACTTAACCGCGAAGTTCTTCGGTCTTAGTGAGAGAGATACCAGGTATTCTGGCTACACGCGTCCGCCTTTTCAAGCTACTCTCTCGTAAGCTATTATTACGCTCGACCGTACTTTAGGCCCTTGATAGCTTCGCAGTCTATTAACGTTAAGGGGCCAACTCTATTAGAATTTTGATAGCTTCGACTACACCTCTTTAGTTTAGATTAATTTAGTTAATTCTTAGTATCTTAAGTTCAAGCTGAAGTGTCGGCTTTATTGTACACTCTAAGACGGAGTTTTGTTAAACTTTAGTTGGAATAATAAAGGGTTAGTTTACCCTTGTAGCTTGTTGTTTCCTGTCACACGAACTCAAGCGATTATTCGCTTATCAGTTCTTAAGATTCTTCACGTCCAACAGTAACTCAGTTAGTAATTACAAAGTGAGGAACTGTACAAGCACATGAAAAATGTGTACTGCCCTCGCCAGGACTCGAACCTGGACCTCTCGAATACGCGCCGAGTGTGCTACCTCGAAAGCATGCAGAAAGGACGGCGAGAATACCTTATATACTCCCCCTTTAAAGGACGACTGGGGATTACGGTTCCAGTCGCCAAATGCTGGAGGTGAAGAATCATCAACCACCACCTTTAGCCACTGTAAAATCATCAGGTTTTTTGAAGTAGGAGACGTGAAAAATGTGCAATGCCCACGCCGGGAACTCTCGAATACCCGCCAAGTGTGCTATCGTTACAACCAGGAAAGCATATAGAAAGGAGGGAGAAAATACCTTATATACTCTCCCTTTTAAAGAAAGACTGGGGATTAGAGGACCCAATCGTCAAATCCTGGTGGTGAAGTATCATCATTCACCACCTTTTAATTCGGGCGCCAAGTCAGAGGGTTAGTTTAGAGTCATCAGGTTATTTTGAAGCAGGAGTACGTGGAAAATGTGCAATGCCGTCGACGGGACTCGAACCTGGACCTCTCGAATACGCACCGAATGTGCTACCGTTACACCACGAAAGCATGAAGGAAGGAGGGAGAGAATACCTTATAAGTTTACCTTCCAATTGCTGAGACAAATCTTTACGGATGATGGTAACATTGATTCCTGAATCGGTGGCAATATTGAGAAGAACCCCTCTTGGGAATGAAATCGCTGATCGACTAGCACGAGAGACTGCAAACAGAATTTTAACATCAATTATTCCCTTGACTAACCCGATTTTCTACTTAAAATCTCCTTCAGAAAAAGATCTTATGTCACAATGGAAATTTTTATGGTTACAAGAAGTCACTGGAAGAAGACGATTTTCCTTCTTACCCATCAATTCACGTAAATTAATTTCTACAAATAGCGCAATAACTTCTAACAGCTCATAGACATTTTGTAACCAGCTTATTTCGTTTTGGTCTACATAACCCAGACAGTTGCATTTGTGGTTTACCAGTACATTAGACTGCTATTTGTTTCAGTGTAAAATGTCCGAAGACCTGCATTTTCAGCACTATGCTATACAAACAGTGCTCGAGAATGGGTTCAGCAGATTCTCAGGAGTAAAAATCTTCAAACAGTGAAGACTCTTATTATAAACAGCAACTCAAAGCAGTGTAATTGTCATTTTCATTGACAACTTTTAGCTATTAATATTATCAATGTATATTCTAAATACTAGCAGTCACAAAAGTGATTTGTAATGTTAATGATAATAGTTTTACTTTTCTAACAGTATTTTATTATTTTTATTTTTATTTTATTAGTTTCATTTTACTTTTTATAACATTACTTGATTTTGTTGTATAATTCTCTAAATTATTTAACTTTCTCAGAATTTGCAAAATACTTTCTTAAAATTGTAAAATCTCCTCTCTTGAAAAATCTCCTATTCTCAAAATTGTAAAATCTCTCTTCATGTCAAAAGTATCCACTAACAACTCTGCTGATCACTTTTGCATTACTCTTGTAAAATTTTCTACAATATCGTTTTAATTTTTCAAAAATTTGCAATATCCCAAATCCTTTCTAACAGCTATTGTTGATAGCAATTGGTAGTTCTGGACTGTATATTAATTCATAAAAGTCAAGTTAAAAAACTAAACAACATTTATTTTCTTTCAAGCACAATAATGCCACTTAAACGGGCAAAGAGGAACAATTAACGATTGACTGCCGCTTTGATCGGGCAGAGGAACGGAGATTCGGTGTGGACCGAGTGCATGCCTATCGCTTACTGATTAGTACTGGGCTCTTGCCACTGATATTACGTGGCGCTGCAAACGTTAAGCCAGTACAAATAGACAGAAATATTCTAACCGAGACGAAACATTCCGCCTGGCATTGAAATTTGATACAAAAATTTCAATTAATTAATTAGTGATAAATTACAATATTTCAAAATTGATAATCACATAATTAATTGTCACATTACTATAGATCTAAAATTGAAGTATGGAGTTTTAAGAGCATTAAATATTGAAAATAGTAATTATGCAAACAATATATAAGCTGACATCAAAAGTGTCACAATACATATACATTTCAAAATAAGCCATATAACTCCTTTAAACATATAACCATTATTAAATTCTTGTTACGTATAAACTGTTTCCACAGAAGAAGAGTCAAGTAGTAGAAACTTGAACATTACATTGGCAATAAACAGATCTTTGATATAGATCTAGTGCAGATTCCTGAAGCAGTTTTAACTTTAGCTACACGCACTTTACCATCTGGACCAGGTATTGTCTCTAAAAGAGAGGCCCAATGGCAAGGAGGCAAATTCTCATCGTTAAGAAAAACCACTGCACTTGTTTCTACATTGGATTTCTGAAACTGCCATTTATTGCGCTGTTACAAGTGATTGAGGTAATCTATTTGTCAACGCTTTCATATTATTTGAACAAACTTTGCTGTGTGCTTGATAACCTATTATCAGTAATTTCAATAAGTTCAGGCTCTGGTATAGACGTGATTGGAAGGCCGACTAAAAAATGGCCTGGGTTAAAACATCAAATTCATTAATATCATTAAGAGGTAACGGTCGCGAATTTAAAATTCCTTTAATTTGATTTGCCCTCGTTACAATGGGTCCGGTGAGGGCCAAGAGATCAAAAAGCTTAGCTATTTCAGATAACATCTGACGTTTAGTAAAACTGTCTTGATAGTTCACAGCTGTTTTAAAAGTCAAGTGATCATCCTTCGGTTTCCAGAGCATTCCTAGCGTCTTAACCACACTTTCTTGAAATTAAAAAGACTATTCTTTTGTTGAAATATCATGGAGTAGCTTAGGATGACTGGACACCCATTTATGTAGCTCCATACCTCCACGACGAAGCATTTGTACTAATTCAGACTAGAATTGCTCCTTGACTTCTTCTAGAGTTCCCTCCTGTCAGTATACAATCCATATAAAAATCCGTAGATGTGACAGTAGCCGCCCTGGGAAAATGGTTCTGTTTGTCAGCTGCCAATGCTTTTAAGGTTCTCGTGGCTAAGAATGGCGCTAGTAGTACCATATGTTTCCGTACGTAACCCTATAAACTTGAACTGGGGCCTCGCGACTTCCAAACAATTCGCTGTAAATTTCTTTGCGGTGGATGCATGAGTATTTGTAGGTACACTGCTCAAAAAAAAAAAAAAAAAAAAAAAAAAAAAAAAAAAAAAAAAAAATGGGACAGTCCTATATCTCCCGATCTACTGGGCCGATTGACAAAATTCAAATTGCGTTCTTCATGTCTCGAAAGCGCGACTTAGGATATATATTAGATTTATATATGGCACTAGTCTAACATAGGTATTTTGACACAAAATCGGACTTTTTCTGAAATAACATACCAATTTTTTTACATATTTCGATTCTACGACTCAAATTACGCCTAAATATGAAATTTTGTAAAATTTGGAGCGAAATTTACGGAGAAATTCACAAATTTATGTTGGCACTTTTTTGTCAGTTTGCGCCAAGAATACTTTACTTGGCGAACTTCTTAATATATGGCAACCTAGTTTCCTTTCCCGTGAGAGGAAAAAAAGTCACCATCGTTCCTTTTTTCCAAATAATATTCTTTATATTATATTTTTAATTATAACTTATTATTTTAAGTAATTTTTTCTTTTTCGAATTTCATTTTAATTGTTTAAGTTGAACTTTTTTTTTTTTTTTTCGAATAACTGTTTTAAAAATTTCTATTTACCTATTCGAATTGCGTAAATAAAGGTGCAGCGTTTATTTATTTTATTTTTTTTTTTTCAAATAGTTTTCTTTATATATATTTTTCGTCATAGTTATTATTTTAGGTCATTTTTAAATTTTTATACTTTTATTTTAATTGTTTGTGTTGCATTGCCTCTTCAGATAATTGTCTTAAAATTTTCTATTTATTCCTTCGAACTGAGCATTTTAAATATATTTATTAATATCAATTTTCCAGAATTTGATTTTATATATTTGAACTGCGTTTCTTTCGGAAGAATACTTTGTAACCCAGACTACTATGCGTTTGAAAACTGCATACTATATTAAAAGAGAAAATACAGAAAAGCACAGTTTTACACGCCTTTCAATGTTCCGTTCAGAAAAAATATATATATATAAGAGAGATGTATAACAGATATTTTAACTTAGGATGACTTGCATACACTGCTTTAAACAGTTTTATCATTGTGCCCATTGCTTTACACAATTTTATCCTACATTTGGTTTCTTAAAATGTTATTCATATTTTAGTGAAATATTTTATTTTTGAAATCGCAAGAATCAAATATCATAAGATTGAAAAGTTTTAAATTAAAAAAAATACGAATACTAAATTTTACGAAAAAATTTATTTTTCTTCACTTTTTCTTTAAGCATTCTGAAAGTATATTGAAAAGTATCCAACTTTTCGAAACATTTTGGTATTTCTGACAATCATTTTAAATAAAGTTATCGACTTCCATTTCATAAAGGCCCACAAACGGCCGAGCGGTAAAGTTGCTGAACACTGGTAGTTCACTCCGGGGTTCGAACCCCGGTAAACGGGCTGGTTGCATGGGCGTTTTCGTGGATTTTCTCATGTGTACCGCGTATGACAGCTGGTTTCCCTTAGAAAGTTATTCACGAAGTATTTCGTCAGAGCCTTTATCAGTCTTTAGAGGCTAAACATTTTGAAGGTATGAGATGAAAGGAAAGACTGGTTTCATCAAAAGGTTTTGGTTTATTTTATTATGACAAAGCACATTACGGCTATCTGCCTAAGGGGAGGGATGCCTTCGTGGAGGACTTTCTAAGGGAAACTGGCTCGCATACACGTTACACATGGGGAAAACCACGAAAACGCCCATGCAGCCAGCCCGTTCGCGGGATTCGAACCTCGGACCGAACTACCAGTGTTCAGCGACTTTACCGCTCGGCCGCTGTTTCATCAGGAAGGGGAAAAAAAACATCTTTAGGTGACATCCACATACATCACTGGATAAACACCTGAATCTTCAAATAATTCGACTGAGAAAATCATGGGATTCACCATTTATGATACGATATGATGTTCTACAACGTAATTTACACAACCATATAGTTTAAAACCAGTCGCTCTTCACTTTAATCTGCAATGATATCGTTTTGTCTTTTCTGTTAACACAAGCTCAATTGATGGTATTTGCCGGTGTACACGTTCAAGTGTTTTCTCTTTGAACACCTAAATTCTTTGAAGTATCCTGAAAGTATATTCGAAAGCGTCCAACTTTTTGAACATCTTGGTATGTCTGACAGCCAAATTTTTGCTTACTTTTCTCCCTAATTTTCTTCTTTCCTTCTACAGTTATTTTCAGTGCTCACACAAGAAAATTAAGATTTTTCGACTGCTAGACTTCCATAAATTTTGCATTCTTGTCAATTTTTTAAAATATCAATTATATGAATTGCGTTTCAGCTAAAGACAGCTTTTCATTTTCTAGTCATTTTAGCTATAAATAAAGTTTAAAGCGAAGTCCAAAGGATAAATATTTTAATTAAAAGATTTTTACTAAATGACAAAAAAATAAAACAGTCCAGCAGGGTTTATTCTGTACTACCGAGTAACCCGATTCTTATATCGGTTTAAACAATCTAAATCATACTAAAGATCATGTTTTTTTTTATACAGTCTATAACGCGAGAGAAAAATTAGCTTCTTAAAACATTCTTTCTAAGAGGATTAATAGAAAAGATTATATTTATATACATATATTTTTAAAGCTGGGACTTGAACCAAACTGTCAAACTTTTAAAGTTTAATTTACATGGTGGTTATAATTAAAGTTTCAAATTGAAATGGACATAAAAGGAAAACTACCGGACCAAATGTTATCAAACTTGGGAATCGTGTAAAGGAGGTTATGGGAATTTATTTTCGGCGGAAAAAAAAGAGTTCAAAAACTCACCATCAGGGGAAAAATGGCGCTGTATACAATATTGTTAAATGAAATAAGACACGAAAACATCTGTTTAAAATGTGTTTAATATTTTCCGAAACGTGTTACAAAGCATGTTCAATGTAGCGTCCAGCATTTTCCGAAAGCAAGTTAAATCATGTTACTGCATTCTCAACAGCAGCTCTTAGCATATCAGGTTTGATTTTGGTTTGGTTTATTAGATTACGGCAAAGCACTCGAGGGCTATCTGCCTTAAGGGAGGGATGCCTTCGTGGAGGACTTTTTAAGGGAAACTGGCTCGTATACACGTTACACATAGCTTATCAGGAGGAATGCTATCAGTGTATCCCATTTTTCATTTCTGCCAAATTGTTTAGATTGTCACCATAAACAGTGCTTTTGAGATAACCTCATAGACAAAAGTCACAGAGGTTGAGGTCTGGTGGGAAGAGGGGAAGTGTTGGCCTATAAGACGTTCATTCGTGAAATGTTGCCTAAGTAACTATGCGACACTCTTGAGGTGGTGCCCAGCCCTGCATAAAAATCGTAGTATCTAAAATTCCACGTTACTGCAGTTCATGTATCACGAAACATTTTAATATTGACTCTAAGTGAACTGCAATCGCAGTGGTCCAGCTGTCGACTGCTCTTCAGAAAAAAATGGTTCTGTTATAAGACTAGCTGTCATTCAACAGTAAACGGTGTGAAATGACTGTTATGCAATCGAATGCAGTAGGAGAATGCAATGGAACTAGATAGATAACATAAGAGATTTCTTTGGCCCAAATCGATTAAAAGCGTTTTGAATCAGTATCTTCACGTTTTAGTGCCGAATTCAGGCTTAAAAAATTATAAATTAGCGATCTGTAAGAAAACGATTTCCAGATTGTACGCACTTGTGAGAGTGATTTGCGATCTCACATTTTCTAATCGCTAATTCGTGGTTTTCACGAACGAAATTCTCACTTACAGGGATGGCGCGCTCGACATTTATCGAATTTAACGTCTTTAAATGGTAATTTGCCTACTTCAAAGTTTCTTAAGGGTATGCAACATATTAAACCCGTTTAACAAAAGGTTAATTTAGATTCCGACCTATATTTCGTTTAACAATATTGCATACAGCACCATTTCCCCCCTGGTGGTGAGGTTTCGAACTTCCTTTTTTTCGCGGAAAATAAATTCCCATCACCTCCTTTACACGATTTCCAAGTTTGATAACATTTGATCCAGTAGTTTTCCTTTTATGACCGTTTCAATGTGGAACTTTAATTATAACCACTCTGTATGTTATTAAATTTTAATTTGAAGCTATGCGTTATATGTATACCATGCGTAAAATTTTCGCTTTTATGGAAAAATAAAAAATCGAAGCAAATATACTTAGTATAATGGACCAAAACTGACCACATTTCCCCTCCCTCCGAAAATAAAATATTGAAATTTCGAACTTGAATTTATTGGGTTATCGGAATATTTAATTTGACTTATCTTCTAAGTCCTAGTTCCGACAACAATTCCGTCAAAAATTCCGAATTACTTAAGCTAAAGTAAAAGATTTAGTATATATTCACTGTATGTTAATAAAGTAATCAGAGTGTAATAAAAATAGATTATAGAATTTACGCTGATGTAACTTTTTGTCTGACTGCACAACATGTAATGGAAGAGAAAGTTTGTAGAGATCTGTTTTTGACATGCCTCTAAAAGTAGATGTTATATTAATTTTACCTCTTCAATGTCAAAAAACTCTCCTTTGAGAGGCAACTTTAGTTTTTGAGAAAGAAAAAAAATCACAAGAAGACAAATTTGAAGAACATGCAGGACGATTGAGTACACATACTTATTTTCGGAAAACAAGCGGTTCTCCGACTGGTTATTGAATAATGAAAAGATGCATTGTCATGCAATACAAAACATTTGGAATACGTTTTCTGGCTGAATAATGTAAGATTAAAAGTCATCTGCTTAATTCACATCCATTTACAAGTCAACTACTCGGGCAATTGCAGAATCGTTTTGATCCTGAGCTTGTAAGTCAAACCTAATATCACTGGATTTAAACACTTCTTTAATCTTCCGAGAACGTTCCTTCTTTAGCTCATATTCCAAGAATATTAAGTGAATACAATTATTGCCAAAGAAATTGAATATTCATTTGCACTACGGCTTGGTAGTTTACTAACGAGTTAACAAAACTTAAATTCTGCTTTTTGTGTCTAAGAATACAACAATATTTTAAATATTTACAAATAAAATATTAAATTGGAACCTCATCACTTGCCTAGCATTTGAAAAAAAAAAAAAAAAAAAAAAAAAAAAAAAAAAGATTGTTAAATACTAATTGTTTGCTGCTCAGTCTAACCCAGGCTGCATGGTTGGTTTTCGTAGTATTTTAGGTTCTCTTTACAAAGATTCTCTATGAAAGCATCTTAATCAAATAGCTCCCATGTTCTTTCTATGTTCCAGTAACCAACTAACCTAGTTTAAGCGCGATTTCCAAGTGAAGTTACTAGTAAAATCCGAATACTCATTAAAAATCATGTAGCTAGCCAATCGGGAGTAACATGAAAGATACGGCGCCAATAATTGAAATGTTGTTACGGTACGCTGTTTCTTAACTTAGATGGTCATTCCTTAATTAAATAGCCCACCAACGGCCGAGCGGTAAAGACGCTGAACACTGATAGTTCAGTCCGAGGTTCGAATCCCGCGAACGGGCTGGCCGCATGGGCGGTTTCGTGGTTTTCCCCATGTGTAACGTGTATACGAGCCAGTTTCCCTTAGAAAGTCCTCCACGAAGGCATCCCTCCCTTTAGGCAGATAGCCCTCGTGTGCTTTGCCATAATTAAATAATCCAATCCAATCCTTAATTAAATATAATTGATTTGTAAATTCTACTAGAACTGACGGTAAGAATTGAAGTGGAAATAAGTAATATGGTGCAATCTTGATTAATATAAAGTTAAAAATATTTGCATAGAAAAATGTTTGCATTCAGACAGAAAGTTTTTTGAAATATTTGCAATTACTTTATAAGAAGGATTTATTAATAACCGTAATAATTACTTATTATATTACTGATGATTAGGATTCAGTTCTTGACAATTACATTCTAAATTAGAATTTTAATGATATAATGAAAATACGCTACGCACAAAAATACATTTTAGGAAAAAAAAATGAGTTGATTTTTTATGTTTTAAAATTTCTTAAATTCATTTAGTAAACATCGTATCCTCGTTGTTTATTGAATCCAGAATGTTGGTGTCGTTTATATAATTATTCTTACTTGTCCACAGAATCTGCTGACTTATCCAGCCATTAAGTAGCTGCAGATCATTTCTACATAACCATTGAACTTCCATTAATTCAGTCTCTAGAGGGTTGTATGTTTATATCATAATTTGACTTTTATAAAAAATGATTATTCTAAATATTATTTTTCTATAAAAATATATTGTGCTTTAAAAATATGGATGATAGTATCAGCCGCTCTTTCAGCCACTTCAAAAGCAACAGTTTGTTTAGAAATAAATTATGCAGTTAATGTCATAAAATTCAAATAAATATCAAACGAAAATTCTCAGTTTTAGACAATTCGATTTAAACGAAGTAAAGTAGCAGACGATAAAACGCCAAAGATAAAAATTTACTCTTACAAAAACTTACTCTTAAATTTAAAAAAAAAAAAAAAAAAAAAAAAAAAAAGATACGAGAGAAATTAAAAAAAAAATAGTTAAAAATTTGAATAATATCATCTATAATTTAAAAAATAGCCTTTCATATAGTATTAATAAATATTTATTACGCATCATTGAGGGAAAAAATGTCATATAATTAATTCTTCGTAAAATTTTACTTGAAGTTTAAGGTTAAAAATAGCTGTGGCAATTCAGTGTAACAAAAATCCATAGACCACATTTGGCGTTATTATCGCTCAAAAAAAAGGTGCCAAATTTCAAAACGCGAAATTATGTAAATTCGTGTATATCTTAGAAAATTTTGAATAAAAAAATCTAATTTTTTGCAGATATGCTTAAAAATACACCTACTTTAAGATGATGGTAAAACTTTTATAGGTTATAATTCAAAATTTTTTTCGAAAAATCTATAGAAATTATTTAAAAATAGAAATTTAAAAAATAAAACGCAAAAAATGGGTAAATTTTATTTGGAATGAACCAAAATTTCGAAATGTGAGAGAAAAAATCAAAAAAGTTTAATAATAAAAGAGATATTAATAAATATTTGCCAAATTCAATTAACATTGAGGAGCTAAAATTTTGAGAGCTAATATTTTAAAAACTATTCGTACGATTTTTACAAAATTTGGTATTCTGGCATAATTTGAGTCGTAGAATCGAAATATGTAAAAAAATTGGTATGTTATTTCAGAAAAAGTCCGATTTTGTGTCAAAATACCTATGTTAGAATAGTGCTATATATAAATCTAATATATATCCTAAGTCGCGCTTTCGAGACATGAAAAACGCAGTTTGAATTTTGTCAATCGGCCCAATAGAACGGGAGATATACTACTGTCCCATTTTTTTTTTTTTTTTTTTAGCAGTGTACATGTGCTTAATATCGGCACTAAAGGCAAAGCGGTGTTTTCTAAACCTGGAAACTATAGAAAAAGATCTTCTTGAATTGTGCCTCTATTCAATAGAATTAAATTTAGCGAATAGCCACTGGATGATTTACACGATGCATCGAAAACAACTCTTAATCGAGTTGAAGTTTTCTCCGGGCGATATACTGTGTGACGGGGAATGTAGTAACAAGTATCACAGTTATCCACGGGCATAACAGATTCCATGTGATTTAAGCTTAAATATTCGTTCATAAATTCCTTATACAAATTCGCCATAGTCTGATTATCATCAAGACGCTTCCAAATTGTGTTCAGTCTCTTAATAGCAATTTCTTTAGATGAACCCAGCATAAAAGTGGCACCATCCTTCATAGGTAATTTAACTACTACGTATCTACCTGTTTCATCACGCGAGTATGTTTCATTAAAATGCCTTTCGCAAAATGTTTGCGAAAGTATGTTTCTTCTTCATTCTTTACGACTTTTTTACCTTCTCCCGGGAAGGATTCTAATTCGAAAAACTTTTAATTGCATTATCGAGACGTGATTCCTTTATCAAACAACAGTAAGATTGGTTATTAAGAGTAGGTAGGACTCCTGTCATTAAATAAACAAATGCTGTGTTTTGCAATATTATGTTTCCATTCAGCGTTTGAACTTTACCTTCCTTTAAGATGCAAAAGAATAGTTCATTTCCTATCAATATATTGATTTTACCAGGAGTATAGAAGTTAGGGTCTGCTAATTTAATGCCATGCGGTATCGCTACATTGGAAATATCTAGTTTGGCTGAAGGAATTGCATCTGTTATTTTTGGAATACATAATTCTAAATTGTGAGAAAAGGTTTCTGTTTCATTCGAAATATGGATTAAAGTCTTCACCTTGATTGAATGAGCTGATCCACTTATTCCGGAAATGTGCGTATGGGTTTAGTTTTCAAGCCCAAAAATTCTGCGCATTCTTTGGTGACGAGGTTCATTTGCGAGCCGGAGTCCAGTAAGGCTCTTATTCTGCAGCGCTGCCCGAACACATTCGTCACATAAATAACCACCGTACTCAGTAAGACAGAGTTTTCCGCTCCAGAAGTGGATGCAAGACTGTGTATTGCTTGCTGTATATTGTCACCCAAAGCTTCTTCGGAGGGGTTTGTTTTCCCCTGGTTTGACGGAAGGCAGGGCGTGTCCGTTGAACACTGAGGGCCATTATCCCTATGGAGAAGGAAATGATGTTTTCGGAAACAGTGGCTGCACGAAAAGTTTAAATTGCATTCTCTGGAATGAGTTTTTAGGCAATTCACACATTTTTTGACGATAATGAGCCTATTTTCAACATTCATTTGTTTGTATGCACTACATTTAAAGAGGGTATGGTTTCCCTTACAATGGATACATTTTTTCAGTTGGAAGTAACTGAATTTATAACAAAACCTTTTGGTTTTGCACCAATACTGGGTTTCGGAATTTTAGGCGGAAATGTGATAGACATATTTTTATGGGTGCTTTTTAGCACCAAAGTTCGATTTTCAAAAAAATTTTAAAATTCATCCAGTAATGGAACATTTTTGATTTTAAGGTGAGCTCAAATTGCTTTCGAGTTTTCTTGTCAATTTTTTGCAGGAGAAAATTTATTAACATTGCGATAGATCAAGATCGTATCCCAACATTTTTAAGGCGCGTAGATTGCGTTTAATATTATCTAATAACCGGCGAAGTTCCTTAGGTGATTCTTGCTGAATTCTCTCTTGGGTCAAAATATTTCGGATATGACTAACCACTATCGCTCGTTTAGTTTCGTAACGTAATTCTTAAAGCTTGAAAGCAGTGATTGGTATGTATCTTCACAATTCTCGATATTTTTTGCTTCTCCTTTCAGAGCATCAGCCATTAAATAATAAAGTTTTTGTGTTTCAGTTAGTTTCTTATTTTCAGCAATTAAGCATATAAATTGGCATTTAAAATCATGAAATTCTTCATATTTACCAGAGAACTGAGGTAACGGTATTTCTGGCAATTTAACATTAATATTTTTAACAGTATTATTAAGTATTGGTAATGCATAAACTTTTGATTTCAATTTTGAAAGGAGGTATATCTGGTAAATAAGAAATTCTTCATATTTACCAGAGAACTGAGGTAACGGTATTTCAGGTAATTTAAAATTAATATTTTCAACAGTATTATTAAGTATTGGTAATGCATTAACTTTTGATTTCAATTTT
This sequence comes from Stegodyphus dumicola, assembly GCF_044657685.1. Taxonomy (NCBI): domain Eukaryota; kingdom Metazoa; phylum Arthropoda; class Arachnida; order Araneae; family Eresidae; genus Stegodyphus; species Stegodyphus dumicola. The sequence continues at coordinate 77,923,216 of NC_140768.1, read as the reverse complement.
GAAAGGAGGTATTTGAGACTTACATCCATTTTCTCCAGTTCTTCAATAATTTCACAAGATTCCTCTATTGAGATCTCTGCTGGTAGATTGAAGTACCGCAGTTTTAACTCATCCAAGGATCGTTTTATTGCTGATAAAGATTGCAATTTCACTTCTAAAAATTATTCACTTTCTTCATTTTCGACGAAGTCACGCAGAGAATGTTTTAGTTTTGTGACTTTCGCTTTTAGACAACCGCGTTGCCTGTTCAGAGATATTATATTATCCATAGCTTTTGCTCTTTCTTCGGGTCGGTTAGGACCAAGAAGTTGATAGCAACTGGTAGTTATGGACTATACATCAATTCATAAAAGTCAAATTGAGAAGCTTAACAACATTTACTTTCTTTCAAGCACAATAATGCCGCTTAAACGGGCAAAAAGAGAGTACGGAACAATTAACAATTGACTATCGCTTTGATCGGGCATAGGAACGGAAACTCGGTGTGGGCGGAGTGCATGCCTATCGCTTACTGATTAGTACTGGGCTCTCGCCACTGGCATTACGTGGCGCTGCAAACGTTAAGCCAGTACAAATAGACAGAAATATTCTAATCGAGACGGAACAGCTATGTTATATCTGTAACAAAACTTTGTGCTTCACAGAATACTCTGTAAAATCTAACCTTCTTTGGAAAAATGTAAAAAATTGTGTAACATTTGCATCACCACTTTTCAAAATTTTGAAATGAAAGAAATCTTTAAATAAAAATAAAGAAATAAAAGCCTCTAATGAGCAGAAAAAGTTGAAAGTCTTTCAGACGAAACAGCTGCTCATATGGTGGTTTCCTCTGTTCTGAAAGGAACTCCACTATTATAACTGTCCAATTCTGCCATCACTTATTGCAGAAGTTTGTAGAGGATTAAAATGGAACTTCTCAATAACTGACAACTTCTACTTTGCTAGATGGCCACTAGTTTATTTCCTGCCTCCTTGCATAGGAGCGGTCTTAACTTCCGGAACTTGAGATATTATGCAGTTCCTTCGAATGTGGCCCTTCACCACCGCAGTTCCAATACTTTAGAGTCGGTTGTTGTCACTCCTATTCCGTTTCATGGCATTAACTTGCCTAGTTAAATCGTGTAGATGAGTCAAAGAATATGTATTGTTAAGAAGGAGTGTCTGTCGCCAAAATTCGAAGTTCGAAGGTCACGTTTATCAAGAGTTCATAAAACGAATATCGGTTTGAATTTCTTTAAACTTTAAAGGAAAAGAAAATATTTTTTCGCGGAGGTAAATTAATTAACGGATTAGTTATTTTGAGCAAAAAAAGTATGAATATCCGAGTTTAAATTATCGTGGAAAGTCAAAGAACGTTTTTCGTTAACATATTCCTCAATTTCTTGTACACATCGCGGAGGCAGCCACGTTCCGTCGCCAAATTCCTTGGCGAATTTTTCCCTCCGCTTTCTAGCGGTGTAATCATGGAGGTAGGAAAGGGAGGAGGGGCCATTCCGCGCTAGAAGTGAAGCATTGCTTTGAAGCTTGGGTCACCAGACGGGGTGTTCTTTGTTTACATTCAGAAGCTCGCTTGACAAGATTCTGTTAGTATTTCGACACACGACAGTTCCATAGAAATCGAAAAAGGGACACTCTCGCATGAAAGAAACATTCATAGTGTGATGGATAATAGCAATTTGTATAGTTTACTGACATTTACGCAAAAATCACATCTTGGTTATTTTTCGATAACTAACAACAGCGATTTTGATTATGAATTTGTTTTATAAAATTCTAAGCTGTTGCAGTACAAAAATATAGATTTTAAGAAAATTGCTAAAAGAGATCTGCCAAAATTTATTTTCTAGAAGATTTGAAAAGTTTGAAACTTGATGGATAAATGTAAATATAAAATTATGTATGTTAAAATATTTGTAATTAGGCACATAGGTCAGATTAAGTTTTTATTAAATAGAGTAACGCATGCAAGGGCTATCTGCCTAAAGAGAGAGATGCCATCGTGGAGGAATTTTGAAGAAAAACTGACTTTTGAGTGGGTATTAAAAATAATACTTATAATTTTCATTCAAATTATATTCATATATATTTTTTATGTAAAACTTTCGGGTGTATGCTAAATTAGTGTAAATTACTTTACACGAAAAATATAGTGAATGCACAGAAATTAAAGATTTGCACATGCCGAAAATGATAAATAGGAAATATGTATGGGTATTTATGCATGTGCTTGCAAAAAGCATGTATTTGCCTTTGACAAAATACTTAAATATTCATTAAATTATTTATAAATGTATTTGAAATGAAGAATTTATTAACTTATAAACAACTGTGAAAGTACTGTGAAGAAATCTAATGATTAAATGTATCTAATTTTTAATGATTATAAATGTTATCTAAATATATAATAACCTTAATATTGAATTGTAAACATAAATTGAAATACTGTTGACAAATACGTTATGAAACTATTTAAGCAATTAAGCAAGAATTGTTCGTATTGGAAAGCAATCTGTTAAAAGGTATTGTAAAGCAAATGCTATGAGATGCGCACTTAAGAACGTAATAAAGAGTTTTGGAATATGTATTGTTGAAATGAAGGGTAAAAAAAAATCTGATAAGTATAATTAAAAGAATTATTCCCTTTACATTTTATAATAACTCAGTTACAAGTTTTAAATAATACTTTAAAAAAAAAAAAAAAAAAAAAAATTTTTTTTATTCCCTTTCAGAAATGTTCAGAGAAGGTCAAATACTATTTAATACCTATTTAATTATTAGGAATTATCGAAATACTTATTTAAAGTATTTCGCTAATTCCTAATAATTCTCTAATTTAAAATGAACCGAATAGAGCATTAATTATAAATTGACTTACATTTTTCGATTTAAAAGAAGCCAAAAAATCATGTCATATTTAAGAAAGTATTTTAGGAAGAAGCTCTATAAATAGAAAAGAAATAATGTATAATTTTAATATTAATAATACAATAAACTTTGATCTTAATTTTTGTACCTTAACCGAATAAAATCGAATTACCTTAATTTTTTTTTCTAATGTAATTAACGAAAACTTGTGAAAATATTTCCTTCAAATTAAACCATTCTGAGAAAACTGTCCTGTGAAAAGTATAGCATTTAATTCCGTTCAGAATGAAATGTTGTTTAAAAATATGTTGTTTTCACATACTTAGGACTCTGAAGTGTTGTAGAAAAAGAAAATATATACATTTATATGTATATTTGCAAAATATTTACACCCGAACGCGTCAAATCCCATAGAACTCAATGGTAAATGACCCAATGTTTTGGTCACCACGTAGGGATCGCCGGTGCTTCAGAGCAGGGTACGGAGAAACTTGTTTAGGGCGACTCCATCTTACTTCCTACCTCCATGGGTGTAATAGCAAATTGGTTTACATTACGTCTATGAAACCTTTCCTTCTTTACATAATCATTCTTTCGATGAGTAGTCAGCTAGCTGATCTACTAGTTCCTGGACATTAGCAGCTCTGATTGGGTGGCGGTCTCTACGAATTGCTTGCCGGGCTGCCTGAAATTTCATGGCATACACTAAATAGCAGTTTTTAAATCTTTAACATCCGCAAGCGCTTCTGTATCTCAGGAAATTCTTTTCTGTTTTAATTTTCTATTAACACCAAGAGTTCTTGTATAAAATTTCAAAATCAATTAAACGGAATAACTTGTAACAAAAATATTATAATATACATGTGCATCCAACTCAACATTTCAGTTAATTAGTTTTATGCAATAGAAACAAACAGCGTTGCTTTAGGCATTATACAATTTCTAACATTGTCCCAACAGTCAAAATATAGTGAGTTTTTTTATCTTACTTCAAGAAGAGTTACTTTCCACTCGCTAAAGTAACTCTACTCTTTGAAGAATAAATAATTGTGCAAGGTTCTTTGAAATGCAGTTTGTTCTTTAAAATTAAAAGCGATCTAAAGTTGAAAACTGTTTAAATTTGCTTAAACATTATAGTATATTCTGTAAAAATACAAACGGATTTGTAAATGTTTAGATCAAGTTAAAAACACACAAAAAATATACAAATTTTCTCTTTAAATCATAAACGAAAATTTGAATTACCCATTAAAACATAAAAATCATATTTTAATTATAATTGCGAAAAAAGGCATTCTAAATGTACATATTCATTTAGTCTGAAACAATTACGTTTTAAAAAAATTATATTATTAATAAACTTTATTATACAATGTAAGAAACTCCTGTTTTTAAAACAGCTGTCTTTTACAGAAAACTTTGTCAGGGCAGACTTGTGGAGGGTATATAGGCTCCTGACTCCAAATTAATCTTTATAATTAGAACTCCGTTTCTTTAAATAACTATAATCCACATTTTTTAATTCGAAAATAATCTTTATTAAAGCTCATAGCAAACATAAACAATTTTTAAAACAATAAAATTGAATAATCTTTTTGTTGCCATTTCAAAGACAAATAAAACGATAGTAACCGTTATTTAAAATTTCTGTATATATTCAAGCAACAATACTCCCTTCCCAGTAACTAAGTTACGGTAGAGCATATTATTACTTTCAAAACACACTATTTAAAAAAAAATATTATAGATATACGTAAATGCTAATCCTGAAATCGCAAAGGGGGTTTTATTGTCCGTCCTAAACGCAACTGTTTTGCAGGAAGCTTTTTAATTTTTAGGAGGTATGTTGGAGGTTTTGCAGGTTGTCTTATTGACATTGTTGATTGCTTCGCAGTAACGTCTTGTATTTGCAAGACATATGCAGACTTTGTGATTGATTTTTACAGTAAAATATTTTTCTTTTTTGTCAACCACTTGAAAAGGACCATCGTAGGGAAGTTTTAATTGCTTTTTAACTCTATCTTTGCGAATAAACCCATGTGACGTTGCTTTCAAGTCTTTAGGGACAAATATTTTTTGGGCATAATTATCGGATACTGTTCTTGTCCAATTTGTTCCACTGTTTTTTTAGTTGCTTGACAAAAATATCAAGTGGCGTAGGAGTTGTGCTATCTTGGAAAAATTCTCCAGGTAATCGTATATTTTGCTCATAAACAATTTGAACAATGGTGTATGCAGTCTTCTTGCATAGCTGTGCATAGACCAAGAACAACTGAAAGTGTTTCACTCCAGCCAGGCTATTGTGTGCCATAAGTGTGGTCTTGAGGGATCTATGGAGGCACTTGACCTTCCCATTTGCTTGGAGATGGTAAGCCATTGTATGTTGCAATTTTATTCCACATATTTTTGATAGGTTGCTGAATAACTCTGAACAAAACTGCGCTCTACGATCTGTGACTAGGCGACATAGCGTACCAAATCTCGAAATACAGTTAGAATAAAATGCTTTGGGCAAATGCGTCTGCTGAAATTTTAAGCGGAATCACTTTCATTCAGTTAGAGTACTGGGCAATACAAGTGAGACAGTAAATATTCCCATTTGATGGCGGTAGGGGTCGAATGAGATCAATATGCACGTCACAAAATCTTTCTGAAGACAGTTAAAAATCACCGAAACTTAATTTTGTGTGCCGATTATCACTTTACCGAGCGCTAGCGGTTCAACGGTATACGCACGTCCGACCGACCGCTCAGCCGCAGATTCTTCATGTTTTAAATAACTGTCAGGACAATCTGATAAATCGTCTAAATAAAACTCTCCAGTACCATTTTTTTCGCTCATCGTGAACAGCAATTTTTTTTGAAAACGGTGTGAAAATGTGGGAGTTTACGAAGCAACGCACTTAACGCAAGTGAGCAATGTACCTCAATACTAATAACAAAATGCAGATGATATAGCAAATGGCAATTGTTTATCACCATGGCTACCAATTGATAGGCTATGTTTAGGTAGCCCCTAGAAAAAGCGATTAATAGGCTATCGATCGATAGGCGTTGGCGAAAAAAAGCCCATTAATAGGCTATCGGTCAACAGGCGTTGCCTAAAAAAAGCCTATTAATAGGCGATCGGTCGGTAGGCGTTGGCGATAAAAAGCCGATTAATAGGCTACCAGTCGGTAATGTGTTAATTTTACTTTTTTGGCAAGCCATGCAAGATCGAGTCCAAAGCTACACATCTTTATGGATACTTGGCCAAATATATTTACACCATAAGAGCTTTACAGATGACTTAATGCCAAAATGGGCTGCGTTATGCATTTGATGAAATAATTTCTTGCGATAACTATCATTGATATATGGTCTGATATTATTCGTTGAAGTTTCACACCACAAACACTTCACAGATGCTGCTTGAAGTTAAGGGAAATTGCTGATGTCTTCAAATTTTGCAATTCTTTATCCATAACTTGCTCATATGCAATTTTTTCATAGTCGATCAAAGACATTTCTTCAATTCTAGTAAAGTATCTGCAACGATGTTGTCTCGACCTTCTATGTGCTGTATATCAGTTGAAAATTGAGAGAGGTATTGTAAATGTCGAAGCTGACGAGGTCATGCTTTTTCTGGCTTTTGTTTAAACGAAAAGATTATGGCTTTATGGTTTGTGAATATTTTAAACGGTCTTTCTTCCAGTAAAAATGTGAAGTGTTTGACGGAGAGGTAAATTCACAGCAAGTCCCTATCGTACGAACTGTAATATTTTTGTGCTTCGTTTAGTTTTCTGGAATAAAATGCAATAGGTTTCCATCCTTTATCTTCAAATTCTTGAAGTACCGCTCCAATTGCCGAGTCTGAAGCATCTGTACATAATAACGGAAGTATTTCATGATTCAGAAATGATAAGAGTGTTGTATTGACTATCACTGAAATTGTTCCTTAGCCTTCATCCTGTCCACCGAATTTTCAATTTATCTTTTTTCCGTGCTCCTTTAAGGTAGTCAAGTAGGAGAGATTGGGTTTTGATGCATTTTTTAAATATCGCCAATAAAAATTAATAAGGCCTAAGAATGTTCTAAGTTCGTGAACGCTTGTTGAAAGTTTGTAATTAACAATAGTTTGGACTTAGTCGGGTAAAGGTTGTGATCTTTGAGTAGTTAAATAACCCAAGAATTCTGTTTCTTGTGTGCCAAAGATGGATTTGGAAACGTTAATGCGGAGTCCATAATCATTTAATCTTTCAAACACTAGCTTCATATGGATTCTGTATTGTTCCTCACTAACATATACTATCAGAATGTCATCTAAGTAGGGAAAAGCCATATTTAGACCAGAAAGAACTATATTTATAAATCTTTAAAACGCTGCTGGTGCATTTCTCAAACCAAAGCTCATTACATTAAATTCGTATAATGGAAAATGAGTAATAATAGCAATTTGTATACTCCAAAAGGAGTAATAATCCCGTCCGGGTCACCAATTATAGGCTCCTGTCTCCAAATTAAGAATTTCTCTATATTACATGGAATTTTTAGTAATTGTAGCTTTTCAAAAAAAAGTACATTTAATATCAGATTCAGTAATGCACTTACTGAATCTGATATTAAGTGTAAATAATATACTCAATATAAAATTTAAAACACATTGTTTCTAACGACCAGACATTCACACTTTAATGCATTCATCAGAAATGGCCAAATTGCAGAGGTTTTTCAGCTATCTCACCACCCAGGATGATGCCAGGGAAAGTCAACAGGAATAATCGAATTAAACCAACACCGTAACTATCTGATAGGTGTTGATTAAACCCACGAGAAAAGAGGAGCTTTGCTTCAGTTTTAAATAAAAATACCCATCGGATGGATCCCAAAGTTCATCCCCCACCCTTTATCCTCTACTTACAAACCTCTAAAGAGAACTTTCGACTTGATAGTATTTATATGCCCACTTGCTGCAAAGATAATATACTCTTAAAAGGCATCTATGCCTTTTTCCAGCATTCGAATCTGTGGCTAAAGTTATGGCAACTAACTTTGCTACTACCACCATGCCAACAAGGCGGCAAAATTTAAAACATTCATATAATTTCTAATGCATTTAATCAAAACTTACAGCAACAAGTACTGACATGTTTTGAAATTTTTTACTGGAAAGAATTTACCATAAATGGTTATTAGCAATTTAGTTATTTTCAAATACTGCCTTAAATAATGATTTTTTTTAAAGTAAACACATTATGCATTTAACTATATTACAACATAATTCTGCTATTATTATTAATAAGGATTTGTACAACAGTAAAAAAAAATTAAACCAACTCTTCATGAATTTTTTTTTAAATATATAAAAATAACAACAGTTGAAAACAAAATTGATATTTAAAAAATTTCAGTAAATTTAGACTAAAATAATAATAATAATGCACTTAAATATGTAATTAGAATGAATAAATTTGAAAATAAAGCAGATCATTTAGAGTTTTACTACCATGGTGCATGAAAAATGTTAAGCAGTATGAATGATATGTATGAATTAGGTATGGATAATAATTGTAATAAAAATAACTCTATTCAATATATATATATATTGATTACAATAATAATATTCAAAAAATAATATTTTTTGGAAGGATATGAATTCTTTGCACTGCAATTCGCTACCTAAATTTTTTACTCATTTGAATTTAAGTAAACTAACATTACACATATATAAACTACGAAAGCTATAAATAAAAAACATTGAACAAAGGTATGTAAAAAATATCTCATATTATTCAAACTATATTTTAAATATCTACAATTATATATACATAAATATCTGAAAAAATATATAAAGAATAGAAATAACAATAATTTGTTTTAATTGCAATCATAAAATTCAACAATGCTTAGCTGGCTTATTCTTTAATGATACAATTTATCCAGAAAATACTGTGATGATACATATCTAAGAAGATTAGCTCTGAACTGAACTGATAATTTTTATATTAAGAATAACATCACTCCAGTAATATGAATCATTTTAATTTATTATTCTTCCTTTTTTCATAAAACACTAATTTAATGGAATGGAAATAATTCAAAATAACAACAGAACATTTAATTGTAAAATTACACAAAAGATAAAATATACGACGTCTTGATGAAAATGCAGTTTCTCAAATGCAACAGCCATAGAAATACTGTTACTCAGTTTTTATCATTAAGTGTTTACAGTAAGTGTTGAGCACAATTTCCCTTTTATTCTACATAAGATTTTGAACTGGTCAATAACAATCTGTCTTTAAAACAGTCATCAAGAATTCTTTTACCCATTTTGTGTTACTTCTTAGAATCAAATTATTGCTTTTTCCCTACTGCAAATAGTGAAACTTAAAAATAGCACTTTACAAATTTTGTGTAATTTTAAAAGAAAATACTCTGCTATTAATATCATAGCTAATTTGAACTGGAGCATTTTAAAGTAGCGAAAGCATTTATATATTAATGACAGCTATGTGGGAAGAACTTTGCAACATTGTGCAAAAAAATTTTGCTAGGTTAGCAGTTTTTACTCTGCTGGACATAACACACTAATGCTGATCAACAGTAAACACACTAGATGATCAAAAATTTTACTGACGGGAATATGGGCATTCTCAAAATGACTAGAACAAACCATACAGATAAACCTAAACCTTATAATAGAAAAAAGGAGGGATGAAAAATATTTTAGCGATATATTTATGAACTTCAATTGAAATTTTGAAAGAAGCATGCAAGTTTACCAGTATACTGACAAACGATTTAATTGCTACACAGAAAAGCACGAAAAAGAGGAGGGAAAGAAAATAGAAAAACTGACCTATATTTTAACTAGTATCCAAAATTATCACTGCATAAAAATAATGATATTTCAAGCATGAGTCAACCTGAATTACTTTGTCCCTAATCCAATTTGATCGATTTATTTCTGAAATGTAAATGATATGATGTCATTCAAAAGTGCAGTAAATGCTATGCACAAAGTATATTTTTCTACAAATGTTTGAAATTTATGTTATGATTTCAATGCTTATCAAATCAAGAAAAAAAATATGGCATCAAAATATCATTTAGAAGAAATTTTTAGGTGGAGAGCAGCAAGTTGCTTAGATCAGGTAATTAAATGACAAGAAGCAGAAAAGAATTAAGAAGTGGCAATATGAATCAAATGTGTAAAATAGTATTTACTTTCTGGAAACAATTTACAGATTCTAAAACATTTGATAGGAAGGGGGAACATAGTCATGAAAAAACTAATATTTTTTCAAAGTCAGTTTCTTCTCACAGCAGAAACTTAACCACTAAACAGATGAGTGTAGAGCTTGCAGCTGCCACTGGAAATTTACTGTCATAAACATTTTACTTGCATAGTCTCAGTGAATGATTAATTGCCTTCTTAAACAACGAAAATAAACATGACAACACTTGTCTATTCATGACATCACTGATAGTCCAACATGCATTAAACAATCAAATACAATTTATTAAACTTTTGAAATATTCAAATCATATAAACAAGCAAATGATTTTAAAAAATGTTTTGCTTTTTAAGAAGAGAGAATCTAATCACCCTCAAATTAGAATTTGATTTAAAAATCCATGGCATACTAAGGTTGCCTTTTTTTGCCTAAATTTAAGTAATTTGTGCTGATAAATTTTAAAAAAGTTATTTTCATTAAAGCATGCATATTTAAATTTTTATTTGCAGAGAATTGCACAAAAAAAAAAAAAAAAAAAATGTTGGGAAACTACTGATATAGCTCAGCTTTTAATCAGATACTAAATTAAACTGAAATTCTTTAATACATAAATTACAATTAACCAGTCAAGTATTTGCACTTTGGCAATTATTAACTCAATATTTATCTGATAAATACTTTGCATAAAGACTTATCTAAAATCATGAATTTCATTCCAAATGGTAGAGAAGTAGTAAGCATGAAAAGATTAGTAAAGGAAATAGATAACTACTTGCTGCTTTTAACTTCTCCAGTAAAATAGATAACTACTACCAAAATAATAATCAGTGGGATCTTATAATTTTACAGAGATATAGAAATACTTAAATAGGAAAATTATCTGATGGAAATGAATGCTTTAGTGCAATTGCATTTTCTCAGTAATTATTTGCCATTTTTTTAATTTTATGCAAAAAAAAATTACATATAGAATTTTTATAAAAAACATATAGAATTTTTGTGTAAAAATACTACTTCTATTTATTAAGCTAAGAGATTTGGAATTTACAAGAAACCAAGAGTTTTATAAATTTTAAATAGCTGCTTCTCAAAAGTTTTGATAATTCTTATAAGAATTAACAAATCAAAGTACAATACATCTGAAAAAAAAAAAAAAAAAAAAAAAAACTAATTTCACTATTTATAATACATTTTCCAAAAGTGGTATTTTATACAATAATCTCTTGTTCTTTAAAATAGTAATGCAGCACAAGATAAAAAATACAGACAGTGTGAGACCAGAAGATGCATTTATTAATTTTATTAGAAATACTTAAATTTAAACTTTAAAAAGGAATAAATAAATAACAACTTTAAAAAAATACATAAAAGCAATTCATTTCAGCTTGACATTTTTACAAAGCAAAATAAGAAGCACTGAAAAAGAAGAAAATAGGAATTAAGAGTATATAGAAAGATATATAAAAAATTAATTTTATATTTTTTAAACATTTGTATTATACACAATTGGCTATCTAAAATGCAACACTATGAAGGAAGCATAACATAAACTTGAAATTTGCACTATGCATAGATCATGACAGCACAAGCACATGAATCAAGATCGCACTGTTGCATATGTTAGTAATACCATCTGCAAATACTATAATATGGGAGAACACTAATACAGTAACTGTGTACTTTCCCCTCTTAAGGTGGAAAAATTTCAGTATGGTTTGATGGGTGCAGAAAGGACTAATGGGAATGATTGTACAAGCCATGTCACACCACAGAACAAGCAAAAAGAGCTTGTGCACGAGTCAATAATAGATCACATAGCAACATGAGAACTTTTATACAACAATTAGGTTTACTGTCCAACAACCTTTATTAGCTTAGACCATTTCACATTGACTGCATGGGAGAAGAATCTTTGCAAGGTGTCCATTGTTACAATTATCACTGCCTCTGCATCATCAACATATGAGGATAAAGTGCACTGAATGCTAAATTGAAACAATATCATTATTTCAAATAAATCTTGATTCTGCATACAGCAATATGATGGTCATATCCATGTCTAGCTGTACAGCCATGACTCTTGTATTATGTCTCACCATACTGGAGTTACGGCCTCTGGATTTTACTCCCACTCTTACCTAATATGCATTGCTAGCACATTCAATAGCTACTTCTAAACCCTTAAAGTTCTGAAGTCTATTGTCCTTTCCTTACCTTCAAGGCTTGCTTGTAGCCAAGTTTGAACAGAATGATGCATGGCGACATATGGTACACAATGCTGAACAGTTCTTCATTCCTCACCAATTTGCAGGTCAAACTGCAGATTTGGCTCACCTGCTCTCGTACATCACCAATAAAAATTGTCTGGTGAATGGCTGGCAAACAAGCACCCCACAGCTACACCAGATGAAATATAGCAATGCATGAAAATGGTTACAGAAAAAAATGGCAGAAGAAAAAGAATGGAAACAGAAAATAAGTCATCAATATTTTGCAATAGGAAAAATAAGACATGTTTAGAAATGTCACCAAGCTGAGAAAGAAAAACTTTTCCTATGATAGCCATAACTTCAGACTAACAGGTCTCTCCTACAGATGATTGCAAATAACTGAGCTGCTAGTCAGTCCAATAGCAAAAATAGAGATATGCCCCGTGGATCATTGTCAAGTCAACATATAGTCTTCCTTGTACTCCATGCAGCTTTGAGCTGTGGCTGAGTAAAACATTGATCGTCATGTAATAACAGTTCATTTGAGCACAGTTGAAAGCAGCAGTATTGAAATCAACTGTTGTATATGTAATTTCAAGTAATGTACAAGTCATAGTTTGTGACTTTTTTCCTGCACACTGTGAGAATGACACGGACTGACACAGTCTAAGCACATAACCAAAGCCTCTTTTAGTGTTGAAGTATGTCATAGTAGTCACTCACATCCATGACAGCTATACAAAATAGCGATTTCCCCCCCCCTCCACGTTCTGCATCTAAAATGGGGCTGAAATTTGAATCAATTCAGTCTTTTATTTTATATTACTTGTCTAGCAAATAAGATTTGCATGCCTCTTATTCTTCCTGATACTGCAGTTTGGATGGCCAGCAGTGTAGTAGTTCTAAAATTTCAGTATGTTTTATTTTGAATCCCCATTCAAATTATACATGAAAATTACTTTATGATCAATTAAACAGCTAAGTTGTTCTAAAAATTTTTTATATTTTTCTCCAAAAACCAAACAGTATCTTTTAAGTATTCTTCGAAGCAGTAGTCTCAAACTCAAATTGTATGCAGACCGAAGGCACGATCTGAAAACAACTGGGGGGGAGAGAGATTTCCCCCCTCCATAATGAAAGGGGTTTTTTTAACAAATTTTGTAAACTAAATTTTAAATTTTATTTACTATTTATCAAAACATACATAAACAGTGATAATAATGATGCAAAAGAAAAAAAAATATATTTATATTTCAAATTATGTTTATTTTCTGTCTGAAATCTACAGACTCTATGAAATTTCTGTTGGTTACACTTGTAATTCAAATATATTAATAGCTAAATATTAAATTTTCAAGCAAAAATTTACTTAATAATTCTAACATGTTGAGTTAACTACTAAGTAATTTACTTAAACTAAAAGCAAACAAATTATGAAAACTTTTCAAGCAGGAGAAAGATTGAGAACAAATAGCAACAATCTATTACCTTTTATTTATTAAAATTTTCTTTGCTATATACAGACAAAAAATATATATTTGCATATAAATACTTATAAACTTCTTTATTTCGTATTACAACTTTCAGCTACAGCACCTCTTTTTTTTTTTTTTTTTTTTTTAATTTGTTAATTTTTAACTGCTGGACAAATCTGTTCATATACAAATGTATTTCCAAACAAAGCAGTTTTATCCTTATTGCAAGAATTTGTAACTAATGGTATTTATCTTTCTTAACAAGTGAAAAAAAAAGTTAATCAAATCTATATCATAGCTTTCAATAAGATTTATATCACAGTGTAAATCAATCAACTTCACTTGTAGATTTTCCGGGATTACTCACGCTCATTTCTAATGGCAGTGAAAATGATGCAGAATTAGACTCAGAATCATTAAAATCTTAAACTTTTCTTTAAATTCATGCCATAACAATTAATGTCATAATAATGTTAATTAACTTAGAGAAATGTATTCATGGGCCACATAAAATAGCTTTCGAGGCCTTATGTAGCTGCCAATTTGAGACCTCTGGTTTAAGTCCTCAGCATGATCAGAATTTTCTTGCACTGGATTAAAAAATATTGTCAATAGTTTTATCATCAGACAGTTGATAGTGATTTTTAAAATTTTTTCAACAACTCACAATGTCATGCTCTTGAAACATTTGTTCCCTTTTCATTATTTCTTTTACATAAATAAACAGTTCTTTAGCTTTAGCCTGAGTACTAGATGTACAAAATTTTTCACTATCAGTCTTTGTTTCAAAAAGAAGTGAATGTCGCTTTGCGTTGTACCTGTGTGTAAATTAATCAAGGTCGATTTGGAAATAACAGTTTTTAATTCAAAAGCTTTATGATTTTGCCACCTAATTAACTGTGATTTTTCACTGTTTATATCTGTTTATAACTGATACTTCACTGTTATGAGATTGTACAAATTTTTGGTCTTCTGCAGTATAAACCCACCATTTTCAAAAACTGCATTTACAGTTCATTTGCACATAAAGATTCTGGAATTTAAATTTACAACAAGAAAACTAACCTTCTTAAACTGGGACAAAGACACTGTGTTTATCATGAAGATAACTAACATCTCATGTAACACAATTCAAAAAATAATTCTATAATTTTTACCTAGGTTCAAAATTTCTATAAAATTCACAGTTTTCTTTCCAGTTAGATGTTCCATCATCATATTCTTCTCTCTTCCATATTGGAACATCAGATTTTATAGCATCAATTCCATAAGTTACAGCTTCTAGAGCTTCTTTCCTATGCACTGAATTAGCAGCAACCATAACACTAGCTTCTGATATAGGCACTGAACCAATTCGATGAATGAGAACTACATTTACAATAGGCCATTTAAATTTCATCTCTTCACAAATTTTATGTAGATTTTTAATGGCCATACTTTCATAGGCTTCATAATGAAGTTTCAATACTTTCTTACCATTAAATGTATCTCTTGTAGTTCCAATAAAACAAGCAGTACCACCACATGCAGGATTGGATAAAACTGTTAAGGCATCGGATATATTGATTTCATCTGCCGTGATCTTTATCAAATCCATTTCTATGTAATCTAAAAATTAAAAGCAAATTTCTAAAATTTTTTATTTCTCAAAAAAACATACTTTAAATATCTCCAATAAGTAAAAATTATATAATAATAATCACATTAACTATGTAAGTAAATATTTGATGAGAGTGTGGTTTTGATTACAATGAAAGACAAACTAATTACCTACAATATTTTATTACTATATAGAAAGGGAAAAAGTAGTACTACTCTGTTATCGAGACCGAATTCAGAAATGTATCAATGTATGTATGTGTATATGTATACACACAGATATATTCATTCTTGCATATATACATGCACACATTTCTAGCTACTATTATTAGAGATAGTTGAGAAAGATATAGTATATATAATTACTTTTGTAATTTATTTATTATTTAAAGAGCATCATTAATTTATCTAGTATGAAAATTAAACTCCTTTCTCTCATATTGCAATTTCATGTATTAAAATACCCAATTATAAAATCCTAATAAATTTTGTAATTATCACATTATCCGTCTAAATTGTGACAAGAATAACAAGGCAAAGTGGAAAGTAGGCAACTCAGAATTTTATGAAAATTTATTTTATCTGGCAACCCACTAAATGTGAGCAATTTTGGAAATTGTGAGTTATGTTTGTGATTTCTGGTTGTGATTAGTGTGTGTGTTTTCCAAAATATGGTGTTTTGCCTAGTGGTAAACTGTAGAAATGCACATCCCATGAAGTTGTCTTTTATAAACAATTGAATTGTCCATGTTATCTTGAGGAAATCGTTTGGAGAAAATATCTAGAAGGAAAGCAAAAGGCTGTTTTGAAGACTGAATGGTATCCACTGGCTGTTAAAATAAAAATATTGTCCAAATTGGTTTTCATTATTATTGCTAAAGTAATAAAATGCATATAAAATTATACATTTGGCTAGCTTTTATTTATCTCCAATGTTACATAGTTATAATTGCTATAATTCTGCATACTAAATATGTGAAGTTTCATTTATTAACACTAGAGAATTCAGTGATTTTTCTAACTTTTTAAGTTCTATGAATCTTTATATAAGTTTAAAAATGTTTCCTTCTATATGCTATAGAACCATCTTGTATACAATCAATCTGCATATAAGCATTCAATGAATCTATTAACTTTTAATTTCTTATTAAAAACATGCTTGAATACCTACAGTTGCTGCACAGTTTCAGGTGCATCAGTTGGATAACAAATGAAGACAATTCATATGCCACGTTAATTCGTAGTATTTACTTTTTGCTCCAATTCTGAAATTATTTAAAAGATAAAAATTGAGAAGGTGATTATTAACCAGTTTGGCTGAGTTCGTTAATTAAAAGGTATTGAATTATCAATGAAAAGTTCAAAGATAAAGAAACAAACTTATATTTGTGGTGAAGAAAACTTTCAAGTTAGCCACAAAATAATTTTAATAATATAAAAATTCTGTTACTTTGTCAAAATACAAGCTTTTGTATTAAAAAGTAGTTGTCATTATTTTTTTTTTTTAATACAGGAGGTGGACACTTGTTAAGTGTGCATTTATCGAGAATAGCCCAAGCCCCTCAGGCATTTAACTGCCTCTTTAGCAAGAGAGAAATGGTTTATAGTGCATATCAGAGGGTGACCAATATTACACTTGCATGAAGGGGATACAAATTACAAACAATCACTACTTTTCCAGAATTTAAATCTAGAACCCACAATATAGCAATCAACTCTGTTAATCAGGATGGCACAAATTAAATCTAAGAGATATAATATACTATTTTTAATGCTGATTATGACATAAAACTTCAGTGACCAAAAACGATATTTAAAAAGTGTTTAAATTTTAGCTTCCATGATTTTTCAAATAAAATTAACAGATTTTAGATCAAAAGCTTAAATTTATTGAATCTAATTTTTACTTAATTATAAAAAATGAAGTCTTCAGTGGATGTCTTATGCAAAACTCAGTTGACAGGGTTAAAGATTTTTCATGCTTAATTTTAAGTGATTGTGATTGGAATTTGTACATTTACTATCTCTCTTACATTCAGTATATCTGTAAACTAGAATAATCTTAATGAAATAATCTGTGATTTTTAATTTCAAAATATTCATAGTTAACTAAATCTTGCTCGGATAGTACTCCTGACATTTGAAAAATACTTGTTACAGTACTTTTCTCTCATTATTTCTTAAATCTAGCTTCTTTTCTTTAAATGTGAAAGGGTAAAAATAGAGGTCTTGAGGAAATTTTGCTCATAAAAATGATTCAAGCTTATGCTCAAGCCTACTTCAAAAATAATAGCTAACTGTCAAGAGATACAAAACCTTAATATCCCACTTAAACACCATTCAAACAGCGAATTTACGTTCAGAGACAACATAATTTTTATTTACAAAAATCACAGAGTAAAAAAAAAAAATCTACCTAAGAAATATGTTTGATAACATAGGCCAGGATATGTAGCCACTACAAAAAATGTGCGACTGTATGCAAATAGCTTTCGTACTGAAGTGAACATTAAGTACACTAGACCTACTTTTGGAAATGCTGCACAGACAGTACAGTGATTAGCAACACTGACTGCTGTACAGAAGGGCTCATAATTCCATCTCTGAAAAGGCATGGATATACGTAAGGAGATATTGTCTGTGTGGCAAACGGACACACAAAATACATGGGGAACTGAAATCCTATCGAGACATTGGTGTTTCGAAGAGGGGGTGGAAGATCTTCGAACCGCACTCTGAGCTGTTCTCTTTCCAAATTTCATCCAAGGCCAAACTTAGCTGTTAGTAAGGCTCGGCGATAAACAATATTCCTACTTAGATGCACAGTTGACGGCCTTGTTTCAACCTGTACCTGCATTTGGAGACTCGGGGAAACTCGATATTGAATGGGAAAACAAGTCTCACATTTTTCTTGAATTTACTACGGAAAACAATGTTTCAGGAAGCCTGCTTCTAGCACAGCCCATCAAGTATTTGAGAACTGAGCAGTTCATTAATTTAGAAGTTTTCAAATTCAGAATACTTTGTTACTGCATCTATAAATATAAACGGGTGCGAAGTACTAATTTCGTTATCTTGCAGAGAAATACTCTTTACTTTAGCCAAGTATTGACGCGTATTAACACACAAATTTCATTTCTTATGTTTTAAAATAATAATAAAATCAAGCCTATTCTAATAATAAAATCAAGCCTATTCTAAAACTGATATACTTGAGAAAAACACAATTTGGTGTAATACGATCATTTAACACTGAACTGTTCGAATTTAGAAACAGTATCCAACAGCCATGAAAACATACTTGAGAATTTAAAAGGAAATAATACCTAAAAACCGCCAAATGCCTTGCAACACGCGGACATATTACATCATGTTGTTAATATTATGATTTAAATATGATGCCAATAATTTTTAGATAAATTACGTCGTTTAATTTAATGCTGGAAATGAATTTCTGTGGCATTTTGATTTAAATAATTTTATTTTTAAAAATCTAAATTTTAAATTCTCCTTAAACTGACTTTTACAGGGTTTATTATTTGAACGTCTTTACGGAGATTTCCAGCAGTTAATCATTGAACAGCCTATCCAAAAAACGTCTATTCTTTGTCCTATCATCGTAATCGTACTATTACCCGCCAAAAATAATAATGAAGTCTAAGTTTGGCCTTGATTTCATACAGTGTTTAAAAATATATAAATGTTACTGTGTTCCGTACTTTAAGTATAGCAGTTTACTCATACAATTTGATGAATGATTTAAATTTAGTCTGTAATTAAACATGCTAGGTGATAAAGCTCTTGATCTTATAAAACAAATGCAAAGATGTGATTACTTGAATCCTATCCAAGTATAAAACTTTACTTCCTTGAAGAAACGATATGCATATTTAAAATACAATTTTAATTCATTTAAGTTCAACACTGTTTTTAGATAAACGTCATTGCAGAGTTTTTAATAATATAACTGCAATAAAATTTTCTACTATCATATATAAATGTTTTACTGTCATATTGAATGGATAACTTTGAAATTTGTTTTGCAGTCCTTTGGCTTTAATTTTTTTTAAATTTTAATAAAATATTTTTAGCAGAGATATTTAGTTCTAGTAAGCGATGATATTAAATCTAATATTAATTATTTTTCTTGAACAAAAAGCAAAAATAGCTCATTTTAACATCTTTGTTTTTATATTGGACAGCTATTGAAGTGAATTTTTTATATATTCACTTACGTATCTGCTAGAACATACATACCCTCCCCAAAGTAAAAATGCACGATACGAAGACCAAACCAACTGCCTGATAAAATAAATAATTTTAAGACTTGATAGGTGACACCTATGACTGCCCAAGACATATGTATATAGCTTGGGCAGATAAGGCTACTAGAAATCTTTGTCATTATAAAAATTTTAACTAATGAGCATTTGTAGGTTCTTAAAATTCTTTTCTTGATGATTATAATAATAAAAACTAATAATTATTTAGAAATTTGATTTATGAAATAAAAAATGATAATTTAATATTGAGAATGTGTGATAATGTCAAGAATATATGATTATTCTTGATAAAATTACATTTATCCAAATATTATAATTAATACTATAATAATAGCTTTGTCAGTCTCTCTCCAAATGTGTAGATTCTCTGAAACAAGCATCAGTCTAAACATAAATTTTGCCAAATTTGATTTTTTGAACGAGCTTATTTTCTCTCATTCCTCCATTCACTATGGTAAAAGAACATTGTAATTAAAAATTTTTATACAATACTTATGTATGTTTAAATCATAACATTAAATTATTATCTGTGTGTAATTTTTTTTCCTTCCAAAACATCTCTATTTTTTTTTTTTTTTCCCTTAATAAATTTTTTAGTATAACTTAAATATCTGTATCCTCCTCCTAGAGGGAAGTATTTCTAATTACCTTTATTTGATCCTTTGATGATGACTATGTTTGAATGGCAACTCAGTAATAAGTATGATTTTTCAATTATATTTTTACATTCTGAAAGATAGTTTTGAATTCATAGGATGAAGTGATGAAGCAAGTATTTGAAGAAATGAATGCTCTCTTTGAAGAAAACCAGATAGATGTGTGAGTATTGTATTAGTGTTCCCCTCCCCCTATTTAAATCCAGTGACTTTCATACTTTTCATTTATTTAAGCATTAGAAATCTAATAATGGAACTAAAAATGATATTTTTCCGTTTCGCCGGCGCAAATCTTGCCAAGCAGACTTTATTGGCGACACGAAACAGTATACACATAAAAAATGTTAACAAATGTTAGTTCTAACAACTTTTTATCTTAAAGGCATAAACATTTTAATATCATTTAAAATTTTATAAAAAGCCAATAAATAAAGACAATAAATTTGTAATAAGACATTAATTTAAGAATTTACTATGCTTTCATGGTTCAACATCCTGATTCGCCAGATCAGGATAATTCCAACTAAATGGATTCACATGACCCCGAGTGATCTCATCTCACGTAAACTACACTACAAAAATCTAAGGTTGATCTTTACAATATGGTAACTGGTAGTTTGGCGACATTTTGGAGGCGATAAAGGTTACTACCTGGCACTTTGGTAATAATGTGAGCAGTACTCAGTTCCGATTACGCATTATTTTGTGTGAGGGAAATGAGAGATCATGGGATATGTCATGTGATATTAATGGACGAATTACGGTTCTTTAATCGGAAAAGGGGGGAAATCGGGAAAAAATCTGGAAATTTTGTATTTGGCTTTATTCTGTGTTGTGTGAAACAGTGTTCCTGAATTTTTGGATGCCATGGCCGTAACTAAAGTGAATTCGAAATGGGTATTTATGTATGTATTAATTTAATGTATGTGCTCATTTATATTTTAAGTAGTGTTTTTGAATTTAATTATATTTTAATTAAATGATAGTTATTTTGTGAATTTTATGTTTGTAGGAATTTGGTATACGTTTTAGTTGAAGTAAACGTGCATGGAAATAATTTAAATATCTGACACTAAGTATTTGTAATGGTTGCGGTATGAATTCGTTGGTGACGTGTATAATGTAACAGATGATTTAGAGGTAAAAGTTTTTGGATATTTTATTTATTTTATATGTGGAAATGTTCATTACTTTTTCGCGATCAGGTAATTTCATATATGTTCTTTTTACCGGGTTTAAAGATTGAGAAAATTGTCATGTATTTTCGTGAAATTTTTCTAATTTATGAGAAAAAAGCAGTGTACATGGATATAGTGAAGAGTGTGCGCAATGCCATTTTTGTGCAATTCTGGAATGTTTTTTTAAGTAAAAATAAGTCGGCGTGTACATGGTTTAGTGATATTTTAATTAAATGATAGTTATTTTGTGAATTTTATGTTTGTAGGAATTTGGTATACGTTTAAGTTGAAGTAAGCGTGCATGGAAATAATTTAAATATTTGATACTAAGTATTTGTAATGCTTGCGGTATGAATTCGTTGGTGACGTGTATAATTTAATAGATGATTTAGAGGTAAAAGTTTTTGGATATTTTATTTATTTTATATGTGGAAATGTTCATATTTGGAAATGGTAAATACTTTTTCGCGATCAGGTAATTTCATATATGTTCTTTTTACCGGGTTTAAAGATTGAGAAAATTGTCATGCATTTTCGTGAAATTTTTCTAATTTATGAGAAAAAAGCAGTGTACATGGATATAGTGAAGAGTGTGCGCAATGCCATTTTTGTGCAATTCTGGGATGTTTTTTTAAGTAAAAATAAGTCGGCGTGTACATGGTTTATGTGTATGTGTTATTTTGAAAAACGCGTAAGGAGTATGGTATTGTGCACTTTTTCCCAATTTTGCAGTGAATATTTGTCATGATTAAGCAGTTTTGTTAGATAAAATTTCTAGCATAAGTGTAATTCGGCTAGTAGATTGTTGGAAGAAGTGTTCAGTAGATAAAAAGAAAAGAAACATGTCTTTACTTCGTGAAGACAAAATGGCGACGGGAAAAAAAAATAGAGGGTTGGTGTAGGAGAGTTGGTCGCCAAATTTTCGCCAAAAAAAAACGCCAAGTTACCATAATGTAAAGATCAACCAAATCTAATTCTCTCAGTAATTATTTACATTAATATCAAGTTAAATCTTAGTTTTGAATACAAGTTTAAATGCAAGAATTATTTCAATTCATACGAATAGCTTACTCAATATATCTAAAACCGCAGTGCCATACTTCTTTAGTGCATTCTCATTAGAATTGATGAATTTAGCCCTTGACTTTGCCTTTTCTATATTTTCGCCTTCGGGTGAGCAGTATGATTTCATCCTCATTGACTTAATTACTGCAAATGGCCGTAGGGCATAAAATTGAACTATCTGGTAAAAATTTGATGTAATTGTATGCCAGTATTGAAAGAGACAATCAGTCTGACAAGAAATGGCTACGACATGTTTTGAAAATGAGGCGTAAAAGGTTACCAGTGAGGATATTCCATTTGGCACCAGTTGTACCATTATTGGCGACTTTATCGCCTGCGCCGGCAAAATGGAAGAGTACCCTAAAAATTCCTTAGTTCTTAAACATAATATTTTTTAAAGTTCTTAATTATATTAATTTTGTAATGGTTTCATTTAACCATTATTTTATAGCTAAAATTATAATATTCTGCTAGCTTCTTCAGAGCTGCTTTAAATATATTGTATGTTTCATAATCAATCCTACTTTCATTCGTATTTTAATTTTTTGTGCAGAAATGCATCAATCAATGGTGAAGTGCAGTGCCATGCAGCTGTTCAATTACGCCATGCTGTATTATTAAGAGATAAGAGATGCATTTTAGCTTACTTGTAAGTACTTTTGTTTTTATTTCTTGGTCAATTTACATTATGCATCTGCCACACATTTTGACAGCATTATTGTAGTAATATGTGTGTATGTGTTTAATTGTTCTGTTGATACACACATAGTCTCCAGATGATGCTATTGTTGGCAGTCAGCGTGTATTTGGTTTCTCATTCACAGGGGCTAAAAAGGTGTGACAAGTGCATAATGGAAAAGTACCTACTTCGTTTTCAGTAGTCGACATTTCTTATCATATTAAGGCATATATCGTAAATGTCAAGACCAATTCATTATTTTTAGTTTTGTCAGGAATATGATAAAAGATCTATAATGTTTCCTTGATTCTGTTTAACGGTACAGGTATAGGCTTAGGCTATTTAATTACGGCAAAGCCTTGAGGGCTATTTGCCTAAGGGGAGGAATGCCTTCGTGGAGGACTTTCTAAGGGAAACTGGCTCGTATACACATGACACATGGGAAAAACCACGAAAACACCCATGCAGGCAGCCCGTTCGCGGGATTCAAACCTCAGACCGAACTACCAGTGTTCAGCGACTTTACCGCCCGGCCGCTGGTATGCACGCTACAGGTATAAGACAGACTTTTGTTAATAACAGATACAAGAGATGCAAATCTATTTATAGTGTCATAATTTTATTTCAAATTTTGTTTAGCATCTGTAGTTTGTATCGGAGGCAACAGGGGACACTTGTTCCCAGAGGCTGCATCCATAAAATTTTCTTTCCTTTCTCCATTGCATTTCAACAAACAGGAAGGGACACTGAAAATTGTAGTTACGCCTCTATTTGGCATTCATTCAATAAAAGAGGTTAAATAAATTTTAAGTCCATTTCTGTTTACATGAATTCCTTTTCTTCAATAGCAAAATTATTCTGAAGGAAAAGGATATTTGTCATTGCTCTCCAAAATGGATTCATCCATTTTAATTTCTTACAATGACATTAAATCAAAATCTGCATACAAGCTTTTAGCTTCTTAGAAACATACCAGTTTTGGTGCAACATCCATGAAGACTAACCTGATGTTTAATTGTTCAGAGAAAATGAAAGTACAGAGGGAAATCTAGTTTCCTGAATGTCATTAAATAAAACAATGTACTTCTCACTTGTATCGTTAACTTTCAATGAAGCAGCAAGATTTAAGAATTGAAAATCAAAATTAATAACCAGGAAATGTTCATTAAAGTGCAGTTATTTTTTATTATGAATAATTTAACATTCCTTGTAATATCTTAACATTTTACTGTATTTCTTGTTTTAGAAAAAAAAGACAAATACAGTCAAAAGTCGTTAATCCGGACACCCATAATCCAGACCTCAAAGCTACAAACTTTCTGCGCATGCGCCAACACATGATGTGTTCACGCATAATACATTTACGCATGCGCGTTTAATGTATAACGGATGGTATAAGCTAAGCTAAAATTATCTAATTATGTATTTCATTTAATGTTGCAGATTGCGTTGTTCCTTAATCTTCGAATTGGATCCGGCTTATTATTTTTTGCAGACTGTTAGAGCAATTTTATAAAAGTAAGCTTGAACTTTCGATTATGTCAAATAGAATTTCCGATGCTGTAGCTGCCAAAGGATCTACAAAGCAAAAGTATGTTTCGATGTCCATCAAACAAAAAGTGGAATTGCTGCAAAAAAATGGATAAAGACATATCCTTTGTTTTTCTAACCATTCCAAAATCTGTTTATCAATTTCACGCTGCTCTACAGGGGGGGGGACGTCGCTGCGCACAATGAACTGGAAGTTGATCTGTTAGCACTATCCTTATCTTCAGGGCAGATGTTTTTATTTTATTTGGCTTATAATTCCTTACTAAATGTAGTATTTCATCTCGATGTACTCCGTCTTTGATTTAAATCAAACTCCTCGCCATTATAATTTGCTTCCGATACTGAAGAAAGTGACACAGAGTTTATTGAAAACGAAAAAATTTCAATTGACAAATTAGTCGGTATTCTCGACACAGCAACTATAAGACTTGAACAGCAGAACTTTGTAACTGAACAAGAAATTATGTCTGTTTATAGAATTAAAGAGAAAGTATTATCACATAAAACAAGCAATTTTTTGTTTGTAAATTTTGATACCCTTTAGATCATAATTGTTCTTTATTTCATAAATTACGGTTTTATATTTTTAATTTTATAATTTCTGCATGCCATCTTACCAGATTTAAACTGATGATCTATAATCCAGAATCGCCGAAGTCCCGACGAGTCCGGATTAAAGACTTTTGACTGCATATATTTCTTAAAGATTTTTATTATTATTATTTTAATTTTATTTATATAAGCTATTTCTCAATAACTTGGTTATATGATATATATTTCTTATGAGGAATATTGTTAAACCTTTTCTGTGACATGTTTTACAATTCATACTTTTCTTTTTTTCAGATGATTAGTAATTTTTTTAGGGGGGAAAAGTATATCTTTTGTCCTGTAGGATGAATTTTGTTGTGTAAATGTTCATCATATTCTTCTCTGTTAACAGACAGATGCTCCAGCAATAGTTTAGGAAGAATTCATTTTCTCTAAATAAGTTTCATGGACAAAGAGTATGAAGGCTGCGTTCCAAAACTGTAAATCACTTAGCGGCAAAGCATTTCCAACACCTATATACGACCACGCCATCTGTCCACCACCATCAACCATGCTAAATCTTTTCATTCCTTTCATTCTTATCCTTCTCAAACTGTAAAGACATTTTTATGTTAATAAATAACAGTCTTTTTATTTACTTATTTCAAAACTTTCTTTTTTGAGTGTATCCTAACAAATTATTACAATACAGTGTAAAAAAAAAAAAAAAAAAATGCACAAGATAACCTAAAACATGGCTTAGAAAATTTTGTGAATATTTCGTAAAAAATATTTATTAAGTTATTAATCTTAACTGCAAATGACTATACGACCTTTTATATACATTTTCCCGTCAAGTCTCTCGAAATTTAATTATTATGCATTATTAAAAACATTGAACGAAACGCTCACATTCAAATCTGAACCAAAGAAAGTCACAGAAGGATCGGACGCCTTTCGTTACGTCACTCGTAGCTATCCAGGCCATGTTATCTCGAAGGCCACGCTTCAATGTGGTGCTGTTCATGATCTTAACAGAAGAGTCAAGATACTGGGAGTGAAGAACACTCTTTAGGCAATGACTTTAGTCTCTGTTCTCAGTTCTACTGTTTGTAACCTGTTTTAGTTCTTTGTGACTTTTTACCTAGCATAAAAAAAAGAAAGAAAAATTCTCTAAATATGGGAAATAAATATTCCCCCCCCAAAAAAAATTGACTTTGTTCAATTATTGTTTTACCTCTGTTCTTCATTCGTCATGTACTATATATTAAAAGATTTGAATAAAATTAAATCTATTCTTAATATGAGATTAACCTTTCTTCCATGCTCTGTCTGTAATAAAGCTTCTTGGTATTGAACTAAAATTGCTCTTTGGAAAAAATTGGAAGAGCTTAGGTTGTTAAAAATTGTCATCAAATTAGTTTTTTTTTGGGGGGGGGTAATGTAATGAAAGTCAATGAGCAAATAAATCACTGTTAGACTTTCAGAATTTATTCAACACATAGTTCTGAGCTTGCTAGGCTGTAATTGTAGTCTATGTTAGTTGTAAATTTCTTTTAACGGCATGATTATATTTTTTGTATGTCTGTAATGGCAAACATTTTAGTCCTGGTATTTCAAGATATTCAGAATATACTTAATGTTTCTATGTTGCCATGTGTCTTCTAAACAAAAAAAAAAAAAAAAAAAAAAAAAAAACTCTACTGTACATATTTAATTACTTAACCATTGCTTACTGATCATAACTATTTTTGGACTTGTGCAATAGTGTTGAATATAAACAAAATAATTTAATAAAAATGAAATAGTTCAGAGAACTCTTGTTCTCAAAAATGGAAAAATTAAATCCAACTATAATAATGAGAATATTTGTTTGCTAGATGTAATGAATGCTCTCATGTCATTGTCCATAGCCATGTCTGATTTGCCATCTCTGTTATAGGTTACTATTGTGATTGTGCATTATAGATTTAGAATTTTGCTATTATTATTTCGGTTGATCTTTACATTATGGTAACTTGGCGTTTTTTGGCGAAAATTTGGCGACCAACTCTCCTACAGCAACCCTCTATTTTTTTTTCCCACCGCCATTTTGTCTTCACGAAGTAAAGACATGTTTCTTTTCTTTTTATCTACTGAACACTTCTTCCAACAATCTACTAGCCGAATTACACTTATGCTAGAAATTTTATCTAACAAAACTGCTTAATCATGACAAATATTCACTGCAAAATTGGGAAAAAGTGCACAATACCATACTCCTTACGCGTTTTTCAAAATAACACATACACATAAACCATGTACACGCCGACTTATTTTTACTTAAAAAAACATCCCAGAATTGCACAAAAATGGCATTGCGCACACTCTTCACCATATCCATGTACACTGCTTTTTTCTCATAAATTAGAAAAATTTCACGAAAATGCATGACAATTTTCTGAATCTTTAAACCCGGTAAAAAGAACATATATGAAATTACCTGATCGCGAAAAAGTATTTACCCTTTCCAGATATGAACATTTCCACATATAAAATAAATAAAATATCCAAAAACTTTTACCTCTAAATCATCTATTACATTATACACATCACCAACGAATTCATACCGCAAGCATTACAAATACTTAGTATCAAATATTTAAATTATTTCCATGCACGTTTACTTCAACTAAAACGTATACCAAATTGCTACAAACATAAAATTCACAATATAACTATCATTTAATTAAAATATAATTAAATTCAAAAACACTACTTAAAATATAAATGAGCACATACATAAATACCCATTTCGAATTCACTTTAGTTACGGCCATGGGATCCAAAAATTCACGAACACTGTTTCACACAACACAGAATAAAGCCAAATACAAAATTTCCAGATTTTTCCCGATTTCCCCCCTTTTCCAATTAAAGAACCGTAATTCGTCCATTAATATCACATGACATATCCCATGATCTCTCATTTCCCTCACACAAAATAATGCGTAATCGGAACTGAGTACTGCTCACATTATTACCAGTAGTAACCTTTATCGCCTCCAAAATGTCGCCAAACTACCAGTTACCATATTGTAAAGATCAACCATTATTTCTTCTGCTAATGATATAAAAATATTGAGGCTAATTGTTAATGGCGCATTTAAAATGTATCGTGATAAGAAATACATATTTTATTGCCTAAATAAGTTCTGAATTTTAATTTTACTTGGATGGGGGGGGAATCAGTACTTTCTGGTTATCTGCATTCCCTGACTCCACTGAAAGCCACAAACTCATTGCTGAATTTGGAGTACATCTGTGAACTCATTGATTAGTTTCTTGCCAAGCTAATGTGTCGAAGGCAAGAGCCATTTTCAAAATGGCAGTGCATTAAGAATTCCATAAAATAGTAATCAATCACTAAAACTCAGAATGCAAGAAACATTGGTAATAAAATAACTTTTTTTAAGAAATCCTTCCGAAGAGCATTTCGGAATTTATTAATGACTAATTTTTCACCAAAGGAAAGAGCCAATTTCAAAATTAACATTAATAATTCCATAAAAGAGTAATCAATTAATAAAATTTAAAAAGAAAGAGCTGCCCAAATGGGATAGTGATTAGTGATAATTGACGACTGTACTGAAGAGCCCAGATTCAAATCCTGAAGAAGATGTAGATGTTTGTAAAGGCATAGTGTCTGGGTGGCATAGAAGCACTCATAATGTACGTCGAATCTGGAAAGCCTTTTGAATGGTTTGGTGGTAGAAAAAAAGGAGTGAGAGACGTTTGTACCTGTCCACTGAGCAAAGTCGTACTGTCACCTATATGGTGCTCAATGACAGATGCAGTTTTGTGCTCATTGTCCTGATAAAATACATAGGCTTGTTCTGATTAGGTTAAGTTAAATTAGAAACAACAAAAAAGCAAGAAATATCAGTAATAACATGCTTACCTTTTCCAAGAAAAACCTTCTGATTCCCCCCCCCCAATCTACATCCGTTTCCACTTCAAAAAAAGAAGAAAAAAAAAAGAAAAAAAAAATCAGAAAATTGCACAAGCTTATCTCCAAATGACTTTTGCACACCACTCAAAACTGAAATGTGGTGTGCACATTTGGGTTGCTAAAAAAATTCTTTTTGGCAACATCATAGTTCGCCACATAACTACACTCATGTCCGTAAATTAAGGATAATGCGAAATCAGGCAAAGGAACAGTTAGAAGCAAAACAAATTTCATTTATTTGTAAAGCTTATTTATTAAAAAAAAGGTAAAGAGCAAAAAAGATGCTATATGTTTGATATTATTAAAAAAATTAGCGATTTTTTCTCCCTGGAGCAAATTACAAAAAAAAAAAAAAAAAAAAACCTATTTACAAAAAGCTAATATTACATGGTTGGTATGTTTGTTAATACATTGTATGTCTCCCAGACGATGCAATACAGTCCATACAACGCCTAGGCATGCTGAGTATCAAATTATCGATCTGATCTTGGGGGATATTACACCACTCAAAAAGCAATACTCTCCGAAGCTCCGGTAGATATGTAGGAGGAGGTTGATGGCCTGCATCCCGTCGGCCGAGCATGTCCTACACGTGCTCTACTGGATTCAAGTCCGGTGAGAATGCTGGCCAGTCCATACGGGTGATATCCTCTGATTGAAGGCATTTGCTTACGATATTTGCACGGTGAGGACGAGCGTTGTCATCCCTAAACACAAATTGTGCACCCATGGCGCCCCGAAACAAACGTTCATGTTGTTCCAGAATGACTTCCCGATAAATTTGGCTTGTCCTGGTTCCAGTTTGAACATGCAGGTCAGTTCTGGAACCCAGAATAATTCCACCCCAAATGAGCACTCCTGCACCACCGTAACGGTGTCGTTCAATGATGTTTTCTTGGTGGTAACGGTTACCTGGAGCTCTCTATATGAAAGTCCGGGGAGAATCAGACTGCAAGCTAAACCTGGACTCGTCGGAAAACATCACACAAGCTTATTGTTGCGGTGTCCACAATGCATGCTCTCTACTCCAGGCTAACCGCAGGCGACAGTGAGTTGCAGTAAGTGGAACGCATCTGACAGGCCTCCAAGCATATAGACCAATCTGCCCTAAGCGCCTGGCTTGAAATTGTCGTACCAGTGGCTGAAGAGAGCTGACGAGACAGGTCTGAGGAAGCGCTCCGCCTGTTTCTTTTGGCAGTAACTGCCAAATACCAGTCCTCATTCGGCGTTGTAACTCTGGGGCGACCTGTGCTGTAACGTCTACTCGCATTACCATCATCTTGGAATCGTTGCCAAAGCCTGGAGATGACACTCTGGGCAGTTCCAAGTTCATCTGATACTACTGATACTGGTACGTCCACATTCCAGATGGCCGATAATTCTACCACATAAAAAATCATCCAAATGTGTCCTTTGTGTCATAACTATTCGGTTATTGCATTGAAATGCTTTAAATGTAACAATTTTACTTCTTTGCCTGTATTCCTTATATATCTCTCTTACACTCTCGTCATTGTGACGTACCATCGGTGTCATCTGGTTACTTTCTGAAATTTGCATATGATTCTTGAAGATGTGTGTAGTGATTTTACATGTGATATATTTATTTTAGAGTTCGATTTCCGCATGAATTATCCTTAATTTATGGACATGAGTGTATTTGAGCATAAATACTTTTTTGTGGCTTTTCGGCAATGGTGCAGTTAATCATAAAGTGCTAAAAGATCTTAGAATTAATGATATTTTTCATGTAATGAGCTCTGTGTAGCACTCTCAGATTTTATAATTTTTAGTATTTTCTAATAAACACTTAAACATAAATTAAATTTTAGGTACAATAGACTGCAAATGATTAGAGATATAAGATGGGGCTTTGGAGCAGTTTTACCATCTGATGTTCGTTCTTGCCTATCGGAAGCAGAGGTAAACTTAAATTTTCAGAAAAATTATTTTTATAGAAAACTTAAGTCCTTCACTTTTAGTCCTACATTATAATTCTATATAACTTACTTATTTTTTAAGAAAAATTTTATTTTTTTCATAGAATGTTTTATAAAATGATAAAAAGAAGTTAAAAAGCTACATAAAGAACTTCCTTGTTTACTTTTATTAATAAATATTAAAGTCTAATTTTTTATTTCAGAATTGAGAATGTGCCATATACATAAATTCCATAGTCTACACTTCCATATTCTACATATATATATGCACATAAAATTAATGAAGTATTTGTGTTGTTTGAATAACATTTAAAATTAATAAAACAGTATCAGCTACATGTATTCAAGTTATTTATTAAGATTTTGCATATATACTATAATATCTGACTTCATTGCTGCACAAATCTTGTTGTGTCAATACTTTCCATTGTTTTTAGTTAGCTTCAAGTAATATATTTGTAACAGCCCTCAGAATGCATACATAATTGCTTGTCTTTTTTAGGAATGTAAAACTTCTTCAAATAATCTCTACATATAATAAAAGAAAGAGTCTGTCTGTGTCTTTCGTTTGCACTGCGCGTAAACTAATAGACCCACGGCTACGAAATTTGGTACATAGGTGCATTAGACAAGAGCCAGTGCACCTCGAAGCGATTTTTTCGAAATTCGAATTAGAATTTTTTAAATTTTATGTTTTGTGACAAAATCGCGTCATTTTGAGACATAACGGGCTATAGGAAAGCGAGATTTTACTCTACACATTCCATTTTCACATCGTCATGAAACGTAGGCACTTAGCTATTTTACGAACTTAAAATAAATTTCATGTTTCAATGAATTGATTAAATACGAATTTATTTAACAAAGGGAGCTTAACATCTTTTCAATGGGAATTTTTCTAAAAAAGTTTATTTTTAAAAATATATAGCTTATTTTTCTTTGATTTTTAGACACATTAAACTTTCATCCTTGTGACTGCTTTTACAAAAAGAATTTTGGAAAAATGATAATATTTTGTATTTTAAAAAATTTTTTTAAATGAAGCTTCCGAGTACACTTCTCACATCCTTAAAAATGTGATTTTGGCAACAGTTTTCCTGTCTTATTGTTGTTGATAGATTTTTGATGAAATCGCATCATTTTGAATAGTTTCATTCTTTTAGAAATATGGCTTTGGCAACAATTTTTCATCGTATTTCTTATGTCACTGTTTTTAAGAGATTGGCATATTTCTTTGTCATTTATATATACAGTCAAAAGTCGTTAATTCGGACATCCATAATCCGGAATGATCTATAATCCGGACCTCAAAGCTAAAAACTTTCTGCGAATGCGCCGCGTTGACACATGCGCATAGGCGCTTACGCATGCGCGTAAGATCTCTTGCGACTGCGCATTTGCATGTGCGCAAGCACAGAATACATTTTCGCGTGCGCTTTTTATGTATAACGGATGGTATAAGCTAAAATTATCTAATTATCTATTTCAGTTAATGTTGATGATTGCGTTGTTCCTTAATTTTCAAATTGGATCCGGCTTATTATTTTTTGCAGACTGTAAGAGTAATACTATAAAAGTAAACTTGAACTTTCGATTATGTCAAATAGAATTTCCGATTCTGGAGCTCCCAAAGGATCGTACAAAACGAAAGTATGTTTCGATGTCCATCAAACAGAAAGTGGAATTGCTGCAAAAAATGGATAAAGACATGAAGAATGTGACAGAGAGGTTAGTGAAAACGAAAAAATTTCGATTGACAAGTTAGTCGGTATTCTTGGCACAGCAATTAACGGGACTTGAACAGCGGAACTTTGTAACCGAACAAGAAATTATGTCTGTTTATAGAATTAAAGAGAAAGTATTAGCACATGAAACGAAGCAACTTAAACAACTTACATTGAAAGAAAAGTTTAATAAAGTAAACAAATAAATATTAAGCTTTTTTTTTTTTTGTAAATTTTGATAACCTTTAGATCATAATTGCTCTTTATTTCATAAATTACGGTTTCATATTTTTAATTTTAGAATTTCTGCATGCCATCTTACGCGATTTAAACTGATGATCTATAATCCGGAATCGCCGAAGTCCCACCGAGTCCGGATTGGAGACTTTTGACTGTATATATATAATACATTTTTATTGATTTTTTTTGATAAAGTTGTTCTGCAGAATAAAATTCTGCATGGAATTTTATGTTTTTTGAGTTGCTTTCTTGTTATTTTTTGCTTATTTCACTGTTTGTAACATATCGAAAAGTTTTGCATGATCTTTTTTTAACAGAAAGTTGGTTAATTTTTTTACTAGGGTAACTAATATTTGTATTAAGGGATATAGCTTATTTCATTGTAATTTTTTTGTCTTGAAAATATAAGATAAAAATTATTAATTATACTTTGCTTTTCAGAATCTTTTGTTTTTTGTATTCTTTTATGTTATTTAATTGCTTATTTCACTGTTTTTAAGATATTGAAAAGTTTTGAGTGATTTTTTTTAGGAAACAAAATTCTTAACCTCGTTTATACCATTTGAGTTCTTAAGATTTTGCAAAGTTGGTTAATTTATTTTTTAGGATGATTAATATTTGTATTAAGGGATATTGCTTATTTCATTGTAATTTTGTTATATGCAATAACTTTTTTTTTATGAAGTTGTTTTGTAGAGCAAAATTCTACCCAGTTTTTAAATTTAACGTTTGGTGTTCCCTTCAGCTATTTTTCCGGTACATTTAAAAGCCAGACGAAGGCTGGCAGTGAAGCTGCTAGTAATAATAATATTTCATGCAACTTCCAAAATTGTGAATATTTTTATGTAACTCTCTTTACTTTTTAAGACATACTTTATTTCTAAAATGCCCTCATTTAAGAAAGTTATGTGCATTGGTTTTGTTGGTTGAAAAGCAAGTACTTTTATAGCAGCTACCATTTAGGGCTTTCTCTGTTCGGGCATACTTCTTGAGCATCAGGTGTCACTAATTTGGTTTGGTTTCTTTCCTGGATTGTTTTCATATCCCTCACTTGGTCAACAATGTTTTTCATCTAATGAATGTTCCTTCTTTCTAACTGCAATAGATTTCACAACTTAAAATTTGCAAAGTGATGAACAAGTGACTATCCTGTATCTTCAAGAAAGGCATTCTTCTCAAAGAAAAACTATGTAATTCTTCACAAAGAAATGTGTTTGAATAACCACCTCATAAAGTTAAATGTGACTATAAGTCAAAATATAGCTATTCAGCCTTCGTTCCTGATAGGAGTAAAAAGTATCCGAACGCAAACATGGTTTGTTATATCAGGCAGTCCTCTTGTTACAGCTGTATAATGTCAGGACTTAACATCTATTTCATTTTATAAACCAAAACTTTCTTCAAATTAATCACAACACAATAGCTGGAATAATTATATGAGAGAGGTATGTACCAGTTCCTTTGATTTAATGTGAGAATCGATGGAAGCTATGAAATTCATGAAAAGTTATTCACAAAAAAGAAAAAAATTGTGGGAACTAGTTCTTCCTTCTTATATTGGGTTTTTGCAGGATTTTGTTGTGAAATTAGAGAATGTTTTCTTGTTGTTGTTGTTGCCGATGGCTTTAGTATTGTACCAAAAGTAAAGAAATAATATACATAACTTTAAGTTTTTTTCATGCATGAAAATTATTTTATTTTTCATGAGGTATATAAAGAATTCTTTTTTAATGTTACAGATCATTAAGCTGTGGTTACATCAGTACAAGTCAAAAGTAATGCAAAATTTGTGTGGGGGCTTTAAATGTATTTTTCACATAGTTTCTTCTTGCCAACTTTTTCGTGATTTGACTTTCTATTTAATATCTTCATTTTTAATAGCTTTTTCAATTATGATTCTTTGAATATACCAAAGCACATGAGAGCTATCTGCCTAAAAGGAGAGATACCGTTGTAGAGTTCTTTCTAAGGGAAGATTCATATACAGATGGGGAAAATCACAAAACCCAACCATGCAGCCAATTTGTCTGGGTTTTAATCCAGGACAAACTACCAGTATTTAGCAATATTCAACCGCTTAGCCACTGATGGGGAAAGGCCTTTCTTTAATTTAATTATTGCTGCATAAGATAAATGATACATTTTTATTATCCACATCACTAAAATTTTGCAAATTTGTTGATTTAGAAGAAATTTAAGAACTTACTCACATCTCATTTTTTGCAGAAGGCAAGAGCCATTTTAAAAATAGGAGTGCACTAAGAACTCCATAAAAGAGTAATTAATAAAGCAAGAAACATCAGTTATAAAACACTAACCTTTTTCAGGAAATCCTGAAATTCTTTTGAGCTGGTGTTCTTCCTTTGTACAGAGCAATATGTTTTTCTTTAAAAAAATCAGAGAATTGCACAAACGTGGCATCTATACAACCGACACTGCACACCAGGCAAAATAGACATGTGGTACAGGTATGTCTGTACCATATGCCTGATTTGCAGTATGAATACTTTTGGGTGATTTTTTGGGTTGCCACATAACTATTTGTATTTCCACTGCATATTGCTTTGCCCCATGACTATTTTTTTAAAGACTTTACAGTGAGAGTTTAAATAATCAGAAAGTACCAAAAAAACTTTCTTTCTTGCCTGCAAAGATTACACTCTTTTGCATTGAATTCAGAATATTATCTAGTGTCCTGTCATAGAACAATCTTCAATATTTTTTTTAATTAAAAAATTTAATTATCCCTCTGAATTATCACTTTAATGTGCTTTATGTGAGTTTGCAATTAGTTATATTTTTTATGTGTAGTGTCAATATATTGTTCTGAAATCGTAAAAATATATTTTTTGTTAAAAATTATTGTGAAAGTTCATGACTCTAAGCAGTAGTTATTTATATAAGATAGTTTTAAAATGACATAAGCGGTAAAACCTTTTCAAAATAATGAAAAAATTGTATGAAAAATGTCTTAAAAGTTAGCGGACTTAGTCTCCCACCTGCCTGTTTATATTTTCCAGTTTAACTTTTATATGTCTTCATCCTTTTTTTCCAATTTCAAGTGACAGTGGATTTTGTAGAAATTAACATAATTTCCAATTTCAATTGGCAGTGGATTTTGTAGAAGTTAACATAATTTCTTTCTTAAATTTTATGCAAGATGAAACTATCCCTTGATCTGTATCTCAGTAATTTCTTAAAAGCATACAGTTTTATTCTGAAATATATTGCTTTTTTTGCAGGTAAATTGGTTTACTTCTTACAATCGTACAGTGGCTAATTATATGACAAGTATTGGAGGTGTAGGCATAGATTTATTTTTGCATTTGCAGCCACCGAAATCTTTATATATTCAGGTATTTTTTGCTTTGTCATTTTGCTAAATTTATTTTACTATAGTTAATTTTCAAGTAATTTGTGCTTTAATTCCATAAAAATCACTTCTAGTTTTCGTATTTTATTCAATTTATTTACACCATAAAGGAAACCTTAAATTATAAAGAGTTAGGAGACCAATTCATTCTCCAACCTCTTTTTTTTAATATTCTGTTTTTAAATTATACAGTCAAAAGTCTTTAATCCGGACTCGTCGGGACTTTGGAGATTCCGGATTATCGATTTTTCCAGATTATAGATCATCAGTTTAAATCTGGTAAGATGGCATGCAGAAATTATAAAATTAAAAATATGAAACCGTAATTTATAAAATAATGAGCAATTACGATCTAAAGGGTATCAAAATTTACAAAAAAAGAAGCTTAATATTTATTTGTTTACTTTATTAAACATTTCTTTCAACGCGCGCATGCGTAAAGCATACATAGCCGAAATTAGAAAATTGCAACCAGAAAACTATTTGATTTGTATTCGTGATATTTATAATGACGAGGAATTTGATTTAAATCATATCAAAGACGGAGTACATCGAGATTAAATACTACATTTAGTAAGGAATTATAAGCCGAATAAAATAAAAACATCTGCCCTGAAGATAAGGATAGTGCTGACGGATCAACTTCCAGTTCATTGCGCCGCGAAGCCCCCCCCCCCCCCCCCGCACAGAGCAGCGTGAAATTGATAAACAGATTTCGGAACGGTTAAATAAACAAAGGATATGCCTTTATCCATTTTTTGTAGCAATTCGTTTTTTGTTTCATGGACATCGAAACATGCTTTCGTTTTTTAGATCCTTTGGGAGCTCCAGCATCGGAAATTCTATTTGACATAATCGAAAGGTTCAAGCTTACTTTTATAAAATTGTTCTTACAGTCTGCAAAAAATAATGAGCCGGATCCAATTCGAAGATTAAGGAACAATGCAATCATCAATAATAGATAATTAGATAATTTTAGCTTATACCGTCTGTTATACGTTAAACGCGCACGCAAAAACGTATTCTGCGCTTGCGCAGATGCATATGCGCAGTCGTAAATGTCTTGTGCGCATGCGTGAAACGCCTATGTGCATGCGGCAGCGCGGCGCATGCGCTGAAAGATTTTAGCTTTGAGGTCCGAATTATAGATCATTCCGGATTATGGGTGTCTGAATTCACGACTTTTGACTGTATTATTTATCCCATTCAATATTAAGAAATTCCTCAAAACCCTTTGAAAAATCTGAAATTTGTTTGGTAAATTGGCAAACTCTTCTTCCTTACATTATAAAGTCTTCATTACAGTAGACGGCGGTTAATGTTATTCAAATATTGTTATAGAATTGCTAAAGTCCTGCCCATTTGTAAACAAAAACATGAAAAGTACATTGCCTATTGTGATCAACAGTTCAGTTAATATAATCAAAATAGTACAGAATAAAACCTTTTTAAACTGAAATAAAGTTCTCAAATAAAAGGCAAGCTCAGTAAGGTCAGAATAGATTATAAAAATTGTTAAGTGACAAAAAAAATGTCTCCAAGTAAGGGTTTAAGTTGTCAACCATATCAGTTTTGATTTTAGTGCACCATTTATAATTAAACAAAAAAGCAAACTTTGTTTTGCCTTGATTTTGAGGGTGATCAAACATATGTCCTTCTTCAGTAGCAAAAAAAAAAAAAAAAATTCTGCAGAATTATTTTCTTTTCCTTATGGGGAAAAAATCTCTAGAAACACTCGCATTAACATTGCTTTTTTGTCTAATTTTAAAATTTTACTTTGGCATATTCTCTTCCAATGAAGAATGCCCACAATATTAAGGGTACAGCATCAACCAAATGATTTCCAGAAACATTATAAACTGTTCATAAATGAACTTTTGCATTAACTAAAATGTTAAAGTACCTATTTATATGTTTCTAGTTGTATTTATATTAAATTAGTTAAATATCAGTGTTATTTTGAAGAATATAGTTTTCTCATTGTTTAATGTTATCAAAATAGTTATGGACAAACTGGATCACTCTCAAGCAATGCCTGTTGTATTGCTGAAGTTCATTAATGGCAATAAATTCCAAAAATGAACCTCCCCATCAGTTTCTTTTTTAACTTTAAGAAATTTTATACATTTAGCCAGTCAAGATAATCCAGGTTTTTAAAACAGTGTTTTTATGTACTGACAATCTATAGTGCATTATTGAATGTATGCAAAGAATTCAGAAAAAACAGCAATGGGATAATTGTTCATTAATTTTTTAACGTGTTTTTAGTTTTATTTAGATTGGTTTCATCAATTACTCTCTTGCCAATCACATTTGAAATCTTTGATGCCTCTTTCATGCAGAGGTTGAAAAAAAGAATTAGTGTATGCAGTTAGGAACATTGATTTAGTGCTTTTGAATATGATATTGGGATGTGTGATACATTTTTAACAGTAGCTTCTCATGCCATTATACCTATGGCATCTTATCTAGAGTAGCGAAAGTTTATGCGAAGGCTTATCTATGCACCTACTGAGAAATTTTATTCTCAATTAAAAACTTTTTTTTCATATTATTGCCATATAAAAAAAGTTATGCACAGCACTACATTGCTATACTCAGCATGAGGCTTATGCCCAGGTACCTGAAATAAGTGAAAATTGCACCTAAGTCTTCTTGAGTAATTTGCAAGATGGGACCCTTGCTAACACGTCTCAATGCATATGCATGGTTGCCCCGTCCTAACCAGTGCAATTTTTAACATATTGGATCATTCACCAAACCTTTCAGATACATCTTGTACTAAATTCTAAAAAAAAAAGTGCAATGTTGTGTTAGTTTAAACCATAAAATGAGACTAAAAAATAAATTGTAATTTAACACTTGTGTAAAGTACCAGAGTTACAGTTAAAACTTCTGTTATGATAATTGACAGCTGCAGCACTTTGCATTTAATAAGAAGATTGTGAGGTGAGTTTTATTATACTCTTATTTATTAAACATAGTGGTTTTACGTTCAGTTCATTTGTGGTTATGAAATAGTAATGTCATAAATTGTTCTAAATAAAGAAAAACAAAAGCAAATAACATTTTTGTACTTCCCCCCTCTCATATATAGTACATTTATCTTGTATAAGTTTAGTTATAAAATATTTTTGCTGAATAAGTAAGTTTAGTATGAAATATTTATCTGTTGGT
Source organism: Stegodyphus dumicola (assembly GCF_044657685.1). Taxonomy (NCBI): domain Eukaryota; kingdom Metazoa; phylum Arthropoda; class Arachnida; order Araneae; family Eresidae; genus Stegodyphus; species Stegodyphus dumicola. The sequence continues at coordinate 77,883,459 of NC_140768.1, read as the reverse complement.
AAAATGGGTGCTCATCCTGATCAGGAGGAAAAAATATTCTTCCAATACTTAAGATAATTCTTTGGTCTTTTTATCAATATTGCCCTGGATACTGGTATAATTTTTTGCTGAACACCATTGAATTATGCAAGGAGAATAATTTTAAGGACTTTCAGACTTTTTTTTTTTTTTTTTTTTCAGTTTTGGGACAATTTTCCCAATTTTTAACTTTGTTTTAACAAATATAAACATTTGTTTGATCACATAATGTTATGTATCCCAATTTCAAACAAATTTTCCATTGACTGAAAATGTGATGAACATCATAATATTTATAAAAATCATTTTATTTTTTTAAAAATAAGTTTCATCATTTATTTTAACATGATTAACAGTGACCTATCCTATCTTTCCACTATAGCAAATGCTGAATTAAAGAGGATGTTATGTAGTTGAGTTTTACTCACTCTAACCTCATTTAACTAATGACTGCCCATTTGACAGTTAGTTTTTATCTGTGTATTCTTACAAATGCTAATTCCAATGTATTTATTCAATCTTTACTGTAATTATACCCATTTAGCCAAAGACCATCTCTATTTGATAATCATTTTCTGCTGATGTATTGTTGCCAGTGTTATTTCCAATGTATTTTTAACCTTTTATTATAAGCAGGATAAGTTATTTGAATATGGGAAAGCACACAAGGATAAGCTGCCCAAAAGGAGGATTTCCTAAGGGAAAATAGCTTGTATTTGCATTATACATGGGAAAAATGAAAATTAACCATGCAGCTAGACTTTTCAGTTGGGTTTGAACTAGGTCAAAATACTAGTATTTAACAGTATTTAATACTCAGCTACCAGTGAGATTTACTATAACAAAACTCTTGCATGTTCTTTCATGATTTAATGTTACATTTTCTTAGAAGTTAAAAGTAGTTTAAAATGTTTATAGGTGATTTTGTTTATTATAACATGTAGTGGTAATTTTATAAAGCTTTGTAGGGATTCTGTTATGTATTTGATTTTGTTCTTGACACTTTTATCATAAGCAGCTAATTATAATAGCCATTCATAAGTGATAAATACTGCATTTGCTATGCACATCAACTTTTATATGATATGATATAATAAAATAATGACATATTTTACAGAACTAGTGGAAGGTGTTTAAAAGTATTTATAATATTCCCATAAATCCCAAAACTATATTTCAAAAATTAAAAATATTTGATAGAATATTCATTTCTTCTACTTGGTATTTTTACATTATAAGATGTAATTTTCATAAACATGTGAATGATATATTTATATTATTTTAGAAATTTTCTAATATATATCTGAAAGTATATTACGTTACTTAAAATGTTAAGATACAAAATTCATGTGGCATTAAAAATTTAATACCATACAATAAGAACGCATTGCATCCTTTATCATATTCACTATTATCAATTAACTTTATAAATTAGTAAAATAGTTTTGTTGCATATCCTATGATACAAGCTACCATGTGTTACACAAACTGAATGTGTTTGTCATTAATACTTATTAATCAGAGAGATATTTGATTTTTAATTGTCTATATTTTGTCTCTTTAAATTCCTTGCAAATTTTTATCACTTGAACAGAAATATATACTGTATATAAATAAAAAAATATATAAAATACCTTTTACTATAATTTATTATTATTATTATTATTATTATTTTTTCCCCCCAGACAGAAAAATCATTATACATAAGATGTATTGAGAAGGGGGTGGGAAAATCTAAGTTAATATTTTATGCTTATTTTTTGCAATTAAAGTAATTATATATTCATTGCATTAGGTGAGATGTCTGTGTGATTATGGAGATTTTGAAACTAGTGATGGAAACACTGTAGTATTAACCAAAAATAGTACAGTAAGTTACTGCAAATAATTATTTTATATAACACATTTGCTCACTTATTGGGAAATAATAAAAATGTTTTAATATTTAGGCACTAGTTTCCAAAGCTTTGTTTTTCCATTTTAGTATTACATCAATCTTTATATAGTATGCATGTTTCAAGTTTTTTTACCTTTTCCATTCATATTTGTCACATTTATCTTTAAATTATTTAGTTGAATGTATTGAAAACTTAATTTGGATTTGAAATTTCCTTACACATATATATAAATTTCTTTCATTTTTGTTATTCATTAATATTGTTTTGCCTTTGTAATATTATGCAAAATTCTCCTAAACATTTCTTAATAAAATTACAGTAATTACAAAATATTTTGATAACTTTTATTGTTGCATCTGTTTGTTTTTTCAGCACTTTCTTCAGAGAACTGATTGTGAAAAACTTATCCATCAAGGAATTCTAGAGCATATTACTGTATAAAAATGATACAGCCAACATAATTTGCTATATTTTTCTTTAATAACAATATTCAAGTGTCAATTAAAATTATTTTTTGAAAATTCGGAAAATAAATTTTGCATGTTCTCTTTTAGTCATGTATATGGAAAAAAAGAAGGGAAGGAAGAGTACAACATAATTTCTTAGTTTTATCTATGATTTTTTTTTAATATTTGTTTATCCCAAGAAATGTAAAACAGCTAAATATAAAACATAATATATTTTGTACTAATGCCCAATATGGATGAAATACTATGTGTGATCTGTAATTACAAATAAATATTCATTTTTCTTAAATATCAGGGTTTTTTGTACTTTCATAAATATACAGTAACTATTTGTAATTCCTTCATGTAATAATATAATAATTAACTAAATAATAAACATTTTTGTTGTGATGGAATTTACAAACAAATTCTGTTTATATCTTGTTATATTTCTATATGTATTGCAAATGAAATTTCCATAGAAAAGTCTTTCATAAAAGAACTCCCCCTTTTCGGCAACTAACGTTCAATTCTTTGAAAAAATTAATAAATCTTTACCCTCATTAAGAAAATTAATTTTTAAAATTTTGATTATTGTGAAAAGTTAGTTTAGTAATTATATTTTCTTCCTTTATTCGTAACTGTTCTCCAGGCCCGTCTACACGTAGCGATTTTCTTGGCCGACAATATCTGAGATAGATCGCCTGTCCACACGGAACGATTTTCTCGTTAGTACAGAAACTCACTCAGCCAATCACTGAGAAAGGAAGTATTCCTGCCCTCTACAACGTCACACTGTCTACGATTTGTAAACAAAGCTTACAGTACTGTCAAATAGTAAAAATAATGGATGACTATTTTCAATTGCTACTATAGATACAACTGCAATTTTGAACTTAGCTACTGCTACAAGAGGGAAAAAAGAAAGAAAAAAAAAATGCGTTTGGACCAGAAATTGGGTCAAACGACGAGAAATTCGTGGTGCCTTCGTAATGCCCTGCTCCTGTAGTTGTGTACTCATGGTACAATTCGGAAAGTATTTACGGATAATGCCACGTGATTTTTATTTTTTGCTAAATTTAGTTTGCAGCAAAATTTTTAAAAAATATGCTTTTCCTTTGTGTACATAGAACACAGATTACTCTTTTTTATTTTATTTATTTATTTTTAAATTTCATTTTCTGGCACTCCTACTTAAATCTTGAAATAATAAAATAACCATGTTTCAGAAAAAATAAGTAACTACTGTGCTTTAAATCAAAACCTTTATTCATGAATAAATAGACAATAATGTCATGAATATCAAACCAGTATGAGTAAAAAGAAGTAATGAAGAATAAAGATTACTACATTACAAAGCAACAGTGTAATTTCACTTCAAAAATTTCAAATAAGAAATATTATAAATGTGCAAAGTCTTAAGTAGTATATTTATTTAACATTAAAAAAATAATATCAGCATAACTAAATAACTAATGCAGTCTGAAAACTATGATCATATGACTCTATCAGTTAATCAGCTAATAAAATTTAGCAATATTGTATTAAATTGGGCTGTAATTTGTTTTCGCAAAACTCAAATAACATAAAACTGAGTTTGTGACTTTCCGAAAAATAAAAAGAAAGGCGTTAAAATTCAATAAACACCACACCCGTAGGTGAGAAAATAAAAAGTTACTTTTAAGTCATGCAGTTCGAATTTAGTGATGGAGAAACTAAATTAAAAAGTTCTTCCAGGCGCAGAAAGTCCAAAATTAAGTTGGGGGATCGAACCCACGATCTCGATGTACAGAGAAAACCTGCCCTGCTCTTTACCACTAGGCTATGATCGCTCGTGTAGGAGAAGTTGGTAAAGCTATCTAGTTCGTTACCTGATTAACTCGAACTTTTGGCAAAGTCAATGAGTTTCTGCACTGCTTTAAATCGGCTCGTAATTTCTTGACTGGAGATTTTGCTTTCTGAATTTTTTCAATAAGTGCGACCACAGTTTCAAGTAGTTTCTGAATATTTTCATCTAGTACCATGATATGGCATCATTAACAGTTTTTGGAACTTAGAAAATATTCGAATATATAAAGTAATGGGAAAGACAAAGCTTACCAAAATAAGAGAATCCCTTAATTTTTTATTTTTAAAATTTACATTACTTGTGTCCCACAACACAACATTTTCTCTATAGAAATCTATTAGTTGAAAAATTTTAAGTTTCGCTCCAACGAAATGCAGCCATGTTTATTGTTCCAAATGAGGAGAAAAGCACGTGATCATTCAAAGCAATCTTATTGGCTAGAGACTCCGATTTTATCGTACGCTAGTGAGCAGTGAACACCAGTTCTGAAATCGCGGCAGAGAACATGACCAATTTTTAGCGCAAGCGCAGATCCTTAAAATTGTTGCTCTACGAGAAAGTGGGCCGAGAAAATCGCTTCGTGTAGACGGGCCTTCAGGCTTATCTTTTTCTCATCCCGTTCTTACATGAATAGAATATTCTATTTAAATAAATGATTGTGCTAATGAAAGCAGCTCTTTTTTTACCTTACCTCCTTGCTTCTAAATACCTGTAAATGTATTTATATTTAGTTTATCTGTTTCAATTGGCTAAATATTTCATTAATAGAAATAAAATTTACTGTCCATTACGACTCAAATGTAAATAGTTAGAAAGTGCAAAATAAAAAGGAACTCATTTGTACAATATTATTTTATTGTGCATAACATACAGCTGATGTTTTAAAAATGTGCAAAAACATCATTATCTCATTTCATTCTCCTTGTGCTTTACCCCTTTTTCTTGAGCATCTTCATTTTTTGGCTTCAAAACTAATATTTGGCAATGTATACATTACTTTTACCACATATTTATATACAGTATATAATGAATTAAATAGTACACTAAAAATTTAAGTTTTATTTTCATCATAAAAATTTTAAGTAGGCCTTCAAATTCATAATTTTGATATAAAATTATAAAATGTAAATATACATAAAATATAAGCAAATCTTAAAAATTTAATTTACATATAATAAAATTATTCTTCTATCTATGCATGTATTAATGTAATGAAAGAAAAATATATATTAATTTTTTAACAATTTTTAAATATAGTTATGACATCTAAATTTGCTTCCTTATGACTTTCATAAGAAATGAATTAACAGTTTCTTAGAAAAGGATTGATGTATTATACTATTCAAACTGTCAAGAAGGTCACCATAACACAGTTCTGGTTAATCAATGGGTTAAAACTTTTAAGTAACACATAAAAACAACATAGAAAGAAACTTGAATTTGAGATACAATATTTAAATTCCATTAAAAATAGTGTTCCATAACATATATAGCTATACACAATTTAATTAAATAGTGACTAATAATGAGTATTCTAGTCATAAGTGTAATAAAAATGAATTTTTCAAAAAAAAATTTCCTATAAAATATGATGTCAAACAAAAAACTTCCTTCTTATATAAAATACACAGTTCAAGTTACTAGAATTAAAATAATAATAGTAATAAAAATTAAGCAGCATTTCAGCAGTCAAGAATTATGAAAGGCAATTAAATAAATAGCAAAAGTTTAATTTTCATTTTTATATAAATTATTTTCATGATTGTAATCTTTGATTGTTCATATATTTAGGATGTATAGTTAGATATGCATATACAACAGTAATTAAAAAAATATTATAGTAAGATAATCAGTATGAGCTATACATATACTGTTTACACGAACCAACATCAAAAACCTTTAAATGTAACAGTCTTGAAACAAAAATTTTGTACATTCATTGTTATTTTTGGTACTAATGATTATATAATAGAAAACTAATCATTTTCTAAGTCTCGCATAAAAAAGCTTGACACTTTTTAGATTACAATTTCTTATAACTTCTTATTTTGGCTCGTCGTTTTTCATCCACATAATGTAAAAAATGTAAATTTAGCTTGAAAATAAGCATAATTACCCTCTATAATCACTATAGTATTATATATATTGTCAATAGACTGAGAAATTAACAATTTGGTTTATCATGTTTGTGAAACAACTTTTAAACATTAAATGTATATGAGTATTTAAAAGAATTATGTCATAATATAAATGATTGCTACTGAAATATAGAGAGTTAAAGTAATATTGAAAATTGGCTAAGATTTCTACTATTTTTTGAAGCTGAATGTAAACATAATTACCCTCTATAATCAACTGAGTATAATATATATTGTCAATAGAATGGGAATTTAACAATTTGGTCTATCACATTTCTGAAGTAATTTTTAAACATATTAAATGCATATGAGTATTTAAAAGAATTATGTCATAATATAAATATAATACACATGCTACTAAAATATAGAGAATTAAAGTGATATTGAAAATTGGCTAAGATTTCTACTATTTTTTTAAGCTCGAGGTTTAGAGGTAGGTGTGACGTTTTTCGTATCAAAAAGTTTACGCACAAAGAAAACTTGAAGTGTAGAAGTCAAGAATATCACAGTGCATTGTGCTATGGACCATGATTGTATATAACTGTGGTTACTGTCCACAAGATACCAATCTTTTGACATCTGACGACGGGAATGATCTTGATATTTTAACATTTCTCCAATTTGCCCATCAACAGTTTGAAGGGTAGCCTAAAAATTTGAAAAGTAATTAGATAATTTTAAAACATTCGTTTATTTAATATCCATATTTAAAAATAAAAACTAAATAGCTATAACATGGGGAAATATAAAATTCTATATAATGCAAAAGAAAGTAAAGCAATGCAGATATACTACTATACAATTATTATTATATTTCATCTTAAAATGCCTTACATCTTAGCTTAAAGCTTTACTCTTATATATATAAACTCATTTTGACTTTCTCTTTGACTTCTAGATATACATATTTTCTCTATCTTAAAACTAACTATTGTCAGTTAATTTTTTTTTTATTGGCAAAGCATTCAAAATCTCTCTCTTAGGGAATGGATTTTTAAGGGAAACTGGCTTGTATTTATGTTATGCATGGACAAAACTACAGGCCGTGTCTAGGCTGCAGGTCAAAAGTGTTTCACACTTATTCTGATTTTAAGCCAATAAAGGCCAGAATATAAGTCATTATTTAGTATGTGTTATATAAGCTTATGAAACTGATTTTAAAAAAACTGTGTTTTTTATTACAAAAATTGAATTTTTCTTTGACTAGTGAGCTGTGACCAAAGCAAAATTTATAATTTTTATGTACACCTGAAAGGAAAATCCAATGATTCATAATTATTCCATAAAGTGTGAAGTTTTTAGTTATGAGTTTGTGAGCTTAGCTTCATATTTCTAATGTCTAAAAGAGTTTCCAGTAAGATTTTTAAAAAGAAATATGTAAAATTTGTGGATATTTCATATTTAAATGGAAAAAAAATATTTTTAAAATTTACAATTTTTAAGATAATTTAAAAAAAACATCACTTTCAAAAAAACAAAGAAAAAGTGATGGAGGAATAAATAGGTCATTCCATAAAAAATTTTACTCTACCTCTCCTTAGAAAAACACACGACAATTTTAAATTCTACCTTGTATGCCCTTCGATGTAGTAAACCAAACAGCAATGAAGTTTAGCAACAAATAAATAAGTAAACAACTTGCAGAGTGTGAAAATTGATGTTTTTGGAGTTTTTTATTAATATCTCAATTGATTAAAGTCCTACAAAGATGATAATTTTCGAAATGCCTTCCCACGAATTTTTGGAATCCAGGGGTACCTCTCTTGAAACTCAGTTCCCACCATTTCGGGGAAGACAGTGTTACACGCAAACAGACAGGTGTGCACAGATTTTAACAGTATTAATTTTATCATAAGGAATGAAACTTTCACTGAGCAGTTCTTATAATTTATTCTTTAAATGTTTTCACTAATCATTAATTGTTTGTAAAAGTAGTGTAACACCATTTATAGTTTTGAAGATATAAATTTAACACTTACCGTAAAATTGGCTACAGTAACATCCATGTCTTCTAATTCTTTAACGTAATCTTCCCATTTGTCACGTTTAAATGAATTAACATACATGCTGACTAATTTAGAAGCAAATCGTGATAAAGAGTTGTCTATACATAAGTGGTAATAACCTATTTTAAAAAAATACAGAATATGCTTCTATTAAAAAGTACAGATTACCTAATACAGCACATAACAGAACACTACAGAATGATAGGCTTAAATATAGATCATAAATCTTAATGATGGTGTATTTATGTACATAAGGACCAATTTAAGATGAGTATTGGTACTGTAGGCAACGCAATATGTTTTAAGAACATATTGTGAAATAATGAACATGTCACTTCAAACAATAGCTATGTATTTATTTTTCCTAACGGTTTCACAGATGGAAGAACAATGAGATCAAATTTAAGACACAATAATATGAATTCTAAATTCAATTTTGAATGCATTTTTGAATAAAATATTTATTTCAGCACATTTTAGATCTTATAATGTAGCACAAGTTAATGAGAATATTGTAAACACTAATGCAAAGTAACAATTTCACCAAACTTAGTTTTTCATTTTACACTATAAAAAAATATGACAATGTACATTTAATCAAGAAAATTTCAATCAATAATAATAATACATTTTGGTAAAGGTGACCATAGACTACAAAAAGTTACCTCATGAGCCACATGCAATCCATGGGCTTGTAGTTGGCAACAGTGATATACAGAGGTACCACTGGATATGAGTTGGCATTCAGGCAAAATTTTATATCTGGATACAAGTAAAAATTAGGAAACAAGATCAAGTAAGAGGTTTGCTGTGCCACAGTAGTTGGCATTGAAAATAAAATGAAGAGCAAGCTCGCTCATTCAGTTCACATAGTTAGTGACCTTGTACTAAAAGCATCTCTGTTACATTTTGTTCTCACATCTTCACATACATGTTAGTGAAATTTATTTTGCCACTATTTATAGTGATATATTTAATGTAACTATATACTTATAATTATTATTAAAATATATTTGTAACAATGGGTCCTAAGAAAGTGAGTAATGTGAAGAAGCAGATGATGTCTCCAGAATTAAAGCACAGAATCACCAATAAACAAGCAAAGTATGCATTTAGTTTGACTTGACTAAGCAGTATGAATGTATTTATACCATACTTATAACACTGAAGCAAAAGAAGACTATAGAGTCAGTTAAGGGCATGACAACAATATTGAAATAGTGGAATTTTATAAATGAAAGATGGAAAACTGCTGATGGAGATGCCAATGACTAAAGACCACCATCTGCAAAAAGGCACAAGTTATATACTGTATATTTGAGAAGACTCCAGGCTCTTCATGTAATGAACCTGAAGACATTCAGTGCAAATCACCATTAGTTTGAAAACTTTAAAAAGCGAACTGGAAATCACTATATCATCAGGCATAGTGAAGTAAAGAGCTGAGACATGAAGACAGCAAAGGAGTTCCTCCAAACTTTTGTGGCACTTATAAAAGCTGAAGTGTGTATTCTCCAACAAGTCTTCCATTGTGACAAGACTCTTCTGGAAGAGAATACTACAGAGAAGTTACATTACAGTAGAGGAGACAAAAATGCCAGGCTATAAATCCATGAGTATCTTTCAGCTGCAATTAAGGACATTCTAGGAAAGTGGAAGGTAGTTGCTGAGTTCACTAAAAAAACACCTAGACCAAATTGCAACATGTCACACAACAGACTGTTCAATAACAATTCTTTAACACATTTCAGAAATACTGTTAAAAGGAGGATAAAACAAACTTACATGGACAAATTTCTATTGAAACATACTTTAAATGGAAGTGAAGAAATATTGGAAAAAAGGTAGCAAACCTCATTAAAGAATAATGAAGGTAGAATGAGTAAAGTGCAGTAACTATATACAATAAGCTTATTCCTTTACATTCTTATTTATATGTATATATTTATAAAAAATTTTTATTAATTTTCTATGTAATACAGTTCATTTTTTCTTATTTGAAAATACGTACAAAAAATTTGAGATTGTTATTTGGGGAGCTGGAATGGATTAATGGTATTTAAATGGGGAATATACCGGGATATGAGCAAGACTGGCTTATGAGCTCGGTCATGGAATGAATTAAACTCATGTACATCATAATGTATCCCGTTACATTATGATGCATTGTGGGGGGGGTGCAGAATTTAGTTATTCATCAAAAATTACTTACTTTCAAAGCAATGACTGATGAAAATTATGTTATGATTACTGAAATATGTAAATATTTATTTCATAAATAGGAGAAGCTGGGAAAGCTTGCTATTAAAAACAGTTTGGTAACTATTCCTAAATACATCACTATTGCATCTCTACACTATGTTCTTTTGGGGAAGGGAATATTTCTGACAGATTAATATCACAAGACATTAGAATCTGTTATTTGTTATCCCATATTTATGAAATTTCAGCCAAAATAATAATACTTTTGACGGAATGAGAGCTGCCAAGAAGAAGTTCCACGGCTAATGCTCTGTGGGTTCTCTTCTTTGTTTCGGGCTATGGTCATTTTTATTCAAATTTTTTTCTTTATGAAAGACAGACATTAATATGAAAGCAAATTTAAAACCATAATACTGTCTAAAATGTATAATATATTTTAATGCTGAAGATATATCTCTCCTTAATAGAGTTAAAATAATTATTTTCAGCATCCAAACTTCATTTGATGGACATCATCAAAAGCAAAAAATTAATTTTTTGTTTGGACAAAGAGACAATCTGAATCATGTGTTAAAAATTTTGTGTATGACTTTAATGTTCGCAGAAAAATAAATTGTGTATGAGACAATAACTCAAAAAATAATATCCTTCTATGACCTTTTCAGTGTTTAGTCAAATATGGAAATAAATTGGTTTTACCTCATGTGTACAGTACAAAGTCCGTAATCCAGACTCGTCGGGACTTAAGCGTTTCTGAATTATAGATCATCAATTTAAATCTGGTAAGATGGCATGCACAAATTATACAATTAAAAATATGAAACCGTAATTTATGAAATAAAGAGCAATTATGATCTAAAGGGTATCAAATTTACAAAAAAAAAAAAAATCTTAATAATATTTATTTGTTTACTTCATTAAAAATTTTTTTCAAAGCGTGCATGCGTAAAGTTTGTGGCTTTGAGGTCCGGATTATACATCATTCCGAATAACGGACGTCCGGATTACGGACTTTGTACTGTATATATTTTGGACCCCCCCCCAAAAAAAAACAATTAGACTTTTATGGATGCATTTCAAAAAGAAGTTTAACTTTCATATTTCTTTTTTTCATTAAGCAGTTTGGTGTAAAATTTATATTTTCATGCTGAATGCATGTACTAATTTAAAAATTAAACTTTCAATCAATCCAAAGTCAAAATAATTTCGTACATTTAATTTTTAAATTTCAAAACCATTATATCAAATTTAACATACAGCAACAGAAAAATAAATTAGTTTTCAATAACATTTTACCTCCAGGGTCAGCAGATTGCTCTTCATATTCAGCACTTGGTTTCCAGTAATAAGGCAAGACTAATTGACCAGATGGATGTCTTACTGCAAAACCTGCCATTCCATCACCACCTCGCATAACCTGCACAGAACCAAATGTTACACATTACAGAATAATTAAAAGAACATGGAATAAAAAAGCTGTATTTCATATTGCAAAAAGAATACATTCCGTGTTACAAATTAGGGGAAACCACCTAATCAGTTAGTAATTATATATGATAAAGAAATTGAATAAAAATCACAAACAGTGAAAAAGAAACACATATCTTCAAATACTCCTTTCTAATTACAGTGCAGTTATAACATCCCTAAATATACAGTAATCACTGTCATGGCACCTACCAATGACTAGGTGACCAAAAGCATGAACCATTGGTAGTTTACCCCAAGTTCTGTTCCTAGTGATTCACGTCCATCAAAAGTGAGTTTTCATTTATATTAAACACACATTAATATTCAATTAAAAAACACATGTTATTCTCATGGTTAATTGCCAGAGCTAACTTAAAACGTTATGAAGTAGTCAAATTTCAGTACACCTACCTGAAATGTGTCAGACAACAGAATTTCAGAACCCCAGTAATTTTCCGATTTCATCATAATGGTTAGGTTAGGTTATTTAATTATGGCAAAGCCTCGAGGGCTAGTATCTGTCTAAGGAAAGAAATGCCTTCATGGAGGACTTTCTAAGGGAAACTGGCTTGTATACAAGTTACACATGGGAAAACCACGAAAACACCCATGCAGCCAACCCGTTTGCGGGATTCGAACTACCAGTGTTCAGCGACTTTACCGCTCGGCCGCTGGATCATCATAATGGAGATCTCACTTTGTCAAGCACCTGAATCAGAAATGTAATCATTCCACTCATAACTTAAGTCATTCAACAATGCATCTTAAATACCTCAGTTTAATTGTCTTGAACCAAAGGCCATATTTGTTTCCGCTACCATTCGGTAGTGACATTATACGAATGATTTCTGGTCCATATTCTTCTTATAGCCAAGCCAGGAATTTCAAAACCCCCAAAATCGACTAGAATTCATCTTACAATTCAGTATTTACACGCCCTCTAGAATTAAACAATCTCACGACAAAGGTTAATATTGACAATGCTAATCAGTCTGTTCGCAAATAAACTCAGCGATGCTTTTAATTTAGCTGTTATTTTGGTTAAGCAGAATTTATATGCTAAAGACAGCTGTTAAAATGCATTTGAAGTAGTCATTTCAGGAACAGACTCGAATAGGAGCTGCCAACTGCGATTTCCTCAATAAAACGTAAATTATCCATAGGCTAATGCAAGATTAATATTTTAAGTACAGTATAATGATAAAATGGTAACTTAGATTGAAATTATATCAAAAAGCTCAAGAGCAGAAATCAACACAATCACCCTATTCAGAGGTACAAATGACAATGTATATTGTAATGAATATAAAACCTGGTACTTTGCAGACCATTTCAAATACTAATTCATCCTAAATGATTCCGCTACGCTCATAAAAATGGCTGTTACCCTCCACTGCTAGAAAACTAGATTAAATTTGCTACTTCAACGGACATTAAAAGAATGATAAAAAATGCTATAAACATTTGTAAAGGAACAGTCTTAGGTAATTTTGTTGTTATTGTAGTTATTAATGTTGTTACTTTATTATTATTATTATTAATATTATCCTCATTTTTAAAAGGGGCCGAAACTATCAGAACCTCTTAACACTAGATTTCTCTATGACAGCTCATCAAGTTCACTAATACGCTGCACAATGCTGTAAAAATGTGCAGTGTTGTTAAATAAAAAAAAAAAAACCTCTCATATTGCAACGGCAGCTGTTTTGTGGTTTGTTAAAATGAAAGGTAATCTATATAATCTCTCTAGCAGCTTAAGTATCATTGTCTGTTCTTGATTAAATTGCAGATATTTGATATATTCTTTAGTTAAGGCAAGTCTGTATTTCCGTATTATGCTTTCCAAAATATTCCAGGACTGAAACAGTGATATTATTCAGTTTTAGAACATTATCAATTATATCATGAAAAACTTCCAAACTATCTGAAATTACCAGTTTTGATTATTATTTGTGAATTAATATATATACATATATACAGTCAAAAGTCGTTAATTCGGACACCCATAATTCGGAATGATCTATAATCCGGACCTCAAAACTGAAAACTTTCTGCGCATGCGCCGCGTTGACACATGCGCATAGGCATTTACGCGTGCGCGTAAGACCTTTTACGACTGCGCATATGAGTGTGCGCAAGTGCAGAATACGTTTTCGCGTGCGCGTTTTATGTATAATAGACGTATAAGCTAAAATTATCTAATTATCTATTTCAGTTAATGTTGATGATTGCGTTGTTCCTTAATTTTCGAATTGGATCCGGCTTATTATTTTTTGCAGACTGTAAGAGCAATTTTATAAAAGTAAGCTTAAACTTTCGATTATATCAAATAGAATTTCCGATATATATTTGTTAATATGTAAAGGATCTAAAGCGAAAGTATGTTTTGAAATCCGAAATCTGTTTATCAATTTCACGCTGCTCGGCGGGGGGAACGCAACGGCGGGCGCGTAATGAATTGGAAGTTGATTTGTCAGCACTATCCTTATCTTCAGCGCAGATGTTTTTATTTTATTTGGCTTATAATTCCTTACCAAATGTAGTATTTCATCTCGATATGCTCCGTCTTTGATATGATTTAAAACAAGTTTCTCGTCATTATAATTCGCTTCCGATAGCAAAGAAAAGTAAGAGAGAAAGAAAAGAAAACGAAAAAATTTCGATTGACAAATTAGTCGGTGTTCTTGACACAGCAATTATAGGACTTGAACAGCGGAACTTTGTAACTGAACAAGAAATTATGTCTGTTTAATAGAATTAAAGAGAAAGTATTATCACATGAAACGAAGCAAAACTTAAACAACTTACATTGAAAGAAATGTTTAATAAAGTAAACAAATAAATATTAAGCTTTTTGCAAATTTTGATACCCTTTAGATCATAATTGTTCTTTATTTCATAAATTACGGTTTCATATTTTTAATTTTAGAATTTCTGCATGCCATCTTACGAGATTTAAACTGATGATCTATAATCCGGAAAAATCGATAATCGGGAATCGCCGAAGTCCCGACGAGTGCGGATTAACGACTTTTGACTGTATATGTAATGATTTCGAAGCACAGTTGCCATGGCTGAGTGATAGGGCGCGAGGAAGAAGTTGATACTACACTAAGTTCAGCAATTATCATCTTTATTTCCAGATTCATACCGTAGAAAATTTGAGATTATGTCAAATTTCTAACAAACTAATGGACATATTTTAATGAAATTCAGTAACAATATACTTTTGTAACAGAGAAAGAGATGCATTATTCAAAAGTCATTTGATGTATGCATGATTATCATTAAAGTTCACAGTGCTGGGATGTCTAAAATCCCCAATGTGATATCGAACTAAAAATAAATGTAATATGGGGTATGGCTTCCTCTCGCAGCCAGAGAACGTAATGGCATACTGGACAGGAGGCTGTGGAGGAGTAACTGTGGCAGTCAATTGCACTTCTGCGGCAAGGCAGTTTTCAATTACGGGATGGTTCTCGGAGGGGGATTTCAGGATGAAATTGCCGTTCCAAAAACATCCCAGACATGCTGTATAGGGTTAAGAACAGGGCATCTAACCCTATAGATCAGGGAACCTAACATATCTCCCCGATCCATGCAGAGAATATTCTCACTTTTCAGGACCAAGTGTGCCCCTGAAAGTCAAACATAGGCCTTTAAGATTTCCTCTCTATACTACATTGCAGTCAGGCAGAGCGGTAGCTAGGGGTTTCATTGCGTGGGGACATCTTAAGATTTTGCTTCCTTTCTATGTGCCAATAAAACTACGTTCAGACAGCGGCATAAAGAGCATAGAGGCATAAAATACGGTAGTTCCGTTCACACCTGCGAGACGGGTGTCTAAGCTGTGGCCAATGACAGAAGCTAAATTTGCAAACGCGTGGATGTGTCTACACCTTTCGCGCACTGTTTTTTAGCTCGATTGATTTCCCGCGCTCACTTTGCTTATTTTCGTTATTTTGTGTCATGGTTTTTCAGCTCACCACAAAGTTGTTCAACAGAATGCTCTTTTATCTGCCCTTCTTATAAGCCAAGAGGATACGGAAGATGGTAAAAAAAAGAAAAAGGACGAAATGGTCTAGAGATATTTTTTTGGAAAGACCGATTCTTGGTTGGCACATATTTCTGTGCAAAGCAGTATGGAATATTTCTGCATTGTACTGTAGTACTCTCTTTACTACAGTCAAAAGTCGTTAATTCGGACACCCATAATTCGGAATGATCTATAATCCGGACCTCAAAACTAAAAACTTTCTGCGCATGTGCCGCGTTGACACATGCGCATAGGCGTTTACGCGTGCGCGTAAGACCTTTTACGACTGCGCATATGAGTGTGCGCAAGTGCAGAATACGTTTTCGCGTGCGCGTTTTATGTATAATAGACGTATAAGCTAAAATTATCTAATTATCTATTTCAGTTAATGTTGATGATTGCATTGTTCCTTAATTTTCGAATTGGATCCGGCTTATTATTTTTTGCAGACTGTAAGAGCAATTTTATAAAAGTAAGCTTAAACTTTCGATTATATCAAATAGAATTTCCGATATATATTTGTTAATATGTAAAGGATCTAAAGCGAAAGTATGTTTTGAAATCCGAAATCTGTTTATCAATTTCACGCTGCTCGGCGGGGGGGAACGCCGTGGCGAGCGCGTAATGAATTGGAAGTTGATTTGTCAGCACTATCCTTGTCTTCAGCGCAGATGTTTTTATTTTATTTGGCTTATAATTCCTTACCAAATGTAGTATTTCATCTCGATATGCTCTGTCTTTGATATGATTTAAAACAAGTTCCTCGCCATTATAATTCGCTTCCGATAGCGAAGAAAAGTAACAGAGGTTATTGAAAACGAAAAAATTTCGATTGACAAATTAGTCGTGTTCTTGATACAGCAATTATAGGACTTGAACAGCGGAACTTTGTAACTGAACAAGAAATTATGTCTGTTTAATAGAATTAAAGAGAAAGTATTATCACATGAAACGAAGCAAAACTTAAACAACTTACATTGAAAGAAATGTTTAATAAAGTAAACAAATAAATATTAAGCTTTTTCTTTTTGCAAATTTTGATACCCTTTAGATCATAATTGTTCTTTATTTCATAAATTACGGTTTCATATTTTTAATTTTAGAATTTCTGCATGCCATCTTACGAGATTTAAACTGATGATCTATAATCCGGAATCGCCGAAGTCCCGACGAGTGCGGATTAACGACTTTTGACTGTATAAACATGCACATGCATATTTATATATATATATATAATCTTCTTCAATTTTTATGTATAATTTCTCTTAGGAGAAATACGATATTATAAAGATGCCTAATTAAAAAAAAAATCGTGAGGATAAGTGACAGATAGCCTTATATAATATTTTTCCATTTTGTAGGTGTGAAAGCAGTTAAACGTAAAACAGTATTTAAGATACATTTTTTTTTTTTTTTAAATTTTCAATCAAAAGGAACATGTTTCTGTGCTTAGCACTCCTTATTCACTGTCACTGTCGATCACTACAGTAGTTGGCTGCAGTAACAGTATCAATCATCACTAGTACTAGTATCCCACAACTGGTCATCATGAGCAGCAACCACAACTAGTACAGTACAATACTATGAAACGTTCATCCAAACAATGTATTTTATGCTCAATCATTAAATACATTTTGCTGTGTTGCCAGCTGGTTGTAAACATCTATTTCTATTAATTTGCATGTATAAGCCTTACCCCTGAATTTCATATGCTTTTCTGAAAAAAAAAGGGGGGGGTTACAATCGAGAGACTACAGTACATAGTAAACACTAACTTTCAGGAATTTTTGTGGATAATTCTGCAAACTGGTATGTTTACATCATATGAGTAATTCAAATTAAACTCTGCTGTTGCTGTGAGATGTCATAGATGTAAGTTTCATCCACGCCCCGTTGTCAGAAATAATTACTTTTAATGCTTTTTCATTTGCCGACAGATTATGACAAACAAAAAGAGTTTAATTTAACATATGCTGTCATTACTATTTACGACCAATATCTCAAAAGTAATTTCACATTGACAATTTTAGGTTCCCAAGGCTTCAAATACAACAAAATTATAAACATTCATACCTTATCCAGGAATTTCAACCAGAGAAATAACATGAACTTAATGATTTAAATTCCATTCAAATGATAGTAATAAAGAGAGGATAATAATAAACAAATACTATTCATTAAATTACAGTCCGTGTTATGAATAATCTGTGCTATTCAGTTTCATTAACAGTAAATTCCTTTCATGAGACCGTAATTAAAAAACAGAACAGAACATCAACAGGAGACAAAACTGTCTAGACTGTTGACTGTTGTTTTAAGGATATTTTCATTGCATTTTTTCCTTCTTGGAATTCAGAAGAGCATTTTCTTAAAAGATTAATATTTTATTACTTATACAAAGCTTGAATACCCTAGCTACACCATTGAATTTACTATTGTGGCTATTCTTAAATAAGTGAAAATAATCTTTTTGTTTTTAAAAGTAATATTTTTACCGTAAAAAACAGCAGATTCTTGATATTGATTTGATGTTTTAGTAGTATTAATTGATGAAGTTTGTTTGGAAAGAAAATCAGCATTTGAAGCAAATAGCAATACAATATTTCCAGCTTTGTCAATAAATTTATTCTCAAATACAAAAATAATTAAACAGGAAGAAAATGATAGTAATAATTTATGCCAAAATAATAAACAGAAAGAAAGTAATAATAATAATTTACACAGAAAAAATAAAATTTTTGCAAGCATGCACTTTTTAAAGAATTTTCATAATAAAATTAAAAATAATGGATGGGATCAATCATCTACAGGATCATACACAGAGTGCATGATCCTGAGCTTAACTTTCGCTTTACGAGTTTCATCCATATTTTTTAATTTATTGTGAAAACTCATTAAAAAATGCATGTCATCATCGTAGATTTCTAGCGAGATCAACTCATATTTTTGTTCGGATACGATGTGCTCCATATTAAAAAAAAAATGTCGCCTTCGATGTGACAGCGAAATCGTCTAAAGCAAGCCGCTTCGGTTTAGCTTCGCTCTGATTGGTCGACGCTTATCCCAAACTCGGCGTTGAAAACTTGGAACTTTGTGCCACGAGCCTTAAACCAGATTGTGTGACGTTGCACATACTGGTTGCCTTGGCAACGCAGTTCGGGTTTAACCACTTATGCCCTTTATGCCCCCGTCTGAACACAGTCTAAAATGGACAACATTTCATTAAAATTTTCGTAGCATCATTTGGCGCCCCCTGGATGCTACGACTGGGGACAAATGTTCACTCTTGTCCAACCCTAGCTACACCACTACACTTAGGGAGCCATAATCAAACACATGCAAGGGTCTGCGGCCATCCAACCTAATTGCCTGCCCAAACCGCTACACCTCCACCACCGTAATGATTCTTTTCTCTGATAAGGTAAGGATGGGATCGTGTCCCAGGCTCTCTCCAGATACAGATACGTCCAGAATCAGTACCCAGGCTGAATCTCGACTAATCTGTAAAAAGCACGGTGCTCCACTGAAGTCTGGTCGAAGGCACACGTTGTCTGCACCATGTTAAACTCGCTCTCTTGTATACTGCAGCGAGTGAAACGCAAACAGCAGATCTTCTGGCATACAGACCTATCTCATGAAGCCTTCGGACGTCTATAAACCGTTAAATTTGGTTCCATTGGCAGCATACAATTCACGTGAAAGCTATGAAGCTGTAGCAGTCCAGTGTCGTCATGCTGAAAGTGTCAAATAACGATAACCATTCGTCGTTATGGATCTTGATCGACCTAGTCCAACTCTAGTTGATATGGATGTAGTATTCTGAAATTGTTTTCACAAATTGTAGACGATGCTGGGCGTTACATTGAGGTCTGCAGTCATCTGAGCCTATGCCTCCAATCTACCGACAATTCTTCATTTCATTCCGTCATCCATACGTTCGTGGCTACTCATTTTACCTGACTCCGTATCATATTTACCCAATTGTTGCGAGAAATACGGCGAATGTCATAAAAGCTCCACAATTACAGCTCCACAGATACGCATGTGCACGCTTACATATTCGACTCTGAATATTTGCATAATTCTTCGGCGGCAAGATTAGTAGTTTGGTTTCAATACTTTTCATAAAAATAGACATAATTTGCAAATTCTCTTAATTTTGCACACACGTTAAATTACATGATTCAAAACTCAATTTTCAATGTTGAAAATAACTGAGAACAAAGTTGCGGAGCTTTAATGCCAAATTAGCCCTGAAGGCAGGTAATTAACGCAAGAAATGATTTGCTTAAAATTACTATATGATATTCTAATTAAATCAAGAATGCTGTCTGCAGTTTAAATAATATGCAGTAATGAGAGTGTTACAAAGACATGCGTCACATCACTCAATTATACGTAACTGTTATGAATTTATTAAAAAAAACAAAATATTAAGTGAATGACTTCAAAAACAAAACTTCAACAAGCAAACGCAAAAAGTGCAATCTAAGATTTTTAAATTATAGCTTAACACATCATAAAAATGTTTACATTTAAATATTAAAAAAATAATAAAAAAGTGTAAAGTATTATAATTTTTTTTTAAATTGTAGCAATTATATAGCATATATCGGGAGAAATATTTTTTATTAATTACAGTAAAACTACTAATGTTTACAAAATTAACAGCTGGATATATTATTAATTAAATTATGTCAAATTACTATTACTAATTTATATCAATCAGATATATTATTTAAGAAGTGAAATAAGGATTTAAAGTACCGTAGTTCCTGACACGCACTTTTTCTTCCAAAATGACATGTCTAAACCTTGGATGTGTCTAATATAACTGTGGCATTGACGCCTATGGAAATCGCAACGGTGATGTTGCGTTGAACAAAACCAAGGGTGAAAGACTATCAACGCATAAACGGCTCCCGTTTTAACCCGTTTAGAACGTCATGGCTTTCGCTGAACTTTTTTTTAATTGAAACATCTGAAATTCCATTTGAAATCCAACAATTTGTTCCCCCCCTCGTTAATTAACGAAAAAACAGGTGTGAAAGTTTCAAATGATCTCATTTCTAGTTCCTAAAAAAGGCGCTTTCGCTCTAAATATATTTAGTAACCTTTCACCTAAAGGTAAGGAATCCCAAAAGAATCCGTTTAGGACAAGAAGATGAACTGATACAATGCATTTTGGGGTGTTGTATACTTTAGGGCTACACAAATGATGTCCAGCTGACTGATGGGAGTTCTCACAGGTGTGATGAGTTGTATAATGAATAAACGTTGGTTTAAATAAATTTATGGATTTTTTTTTTTTTTTTTCCTATTAAATTGTCAGCAGGTTAAAAAAAAAAACGAAATCAGCCTCTATGCGGTCAAGTCGTAAATTTACAACCCCTTTTTTCACGGGGGGAGCTGAAAAGGAGGAATAATCTTGCTCAGGATCTTGGGAAAATGTGGGTGTCGTTTAAACATCTAACTTCTCTACATTCAGTTTTATACAGAGGAAAATACAAATTGAATTCTTCGAATGAATGCGATTTTGTCAATGAAAATGTATTATTGAACGATAAACTGTAAGGCAAATAACATCTTTTTTAAAAGCCATAGGGGTAGAAAGACAGATATTTGTTACATCAATGAATTTGTAGTAATTATTGAGTTTTTCATTTCGAAAACTATGTTACATGTATGTGAAGTAGCTGAGTATCTGAGAAAACAGTCATAACCCAAATGGCTATCAACCTTTTCACGTCTAAAGGACTGTTTTTCAATTACATTGTAGTCGCTGCTTTTTGCTTAATTTTCTAGTGACATATATAAACAACAATTGTTTTTATTTGAGATTTATGAATAAAAAACTAGACGGCGGAAAATTCTTCAGAATGAAGTTAAATAATACTGAAAAATACATTATTGATGCATTTTTGGGTTTTATATGTAGTAGTTAATATGGAATCCTTAAATTACATATCTATGTATATATATATATATACATAAAAATATAGCAGTTTGTTAAGCTACATATTTATATATCTATTGTTTGGTCTGGTTTGTTTGATTACAGCAAAGCATTCGAGTGCTACTTGCTTAAGGGTAAGGATGCTTCGTGGAGAACTTTCTAAGCAAAAACTGACGCGTATGCACGTTACACATAGGGAAAACCACGAAAACGCCAATACAGCTATCCCGTTTACCGGGATTCGAACCCCGGGTCGACCTACCAGGGTTCAACGACTTTACCACTCAGCCGCTAGTGAGCTACACACACATCCACACATATACATTAAATCATATTTACATGTCCTTTATAAAGTATAATTGAGTGCAATTTAATCATAAAGAGTTAAAAAATATTCTATGGAATTACTTCGCTTCGTAGACTTGTTAAGCTTCACCAAATTTCTTAAATAGAATCTCAATGCTAGTTCCATTTCCAAGCCGTTTATGTACCTTATTTTTTATGCTTTGAATTATATTGAAAGAATTATTTCACCTGATTATAGCTGAAAATGCAGTTTTTTAATGAAGAATTTAAGGATAAGAAGAGATTTAAGTCCTTTTCTAATTATTCTTGAAGAATTTAAATTTAAAAAAAAAAGGGCACATTAATAGGGATCACTGAACTAAGGTGCTCAATAGAGGACAGATTAATTAGCTACTAAATTTTGATTTTCGTTGAGTAAAAATGAACTCAACTGCATTCTATAAGAAAGCAAATATTAAAAAAAACGTATTTTATATTCCGCAGTCATAATATTTTTTTTAAATATTCAGCTTATTCAAATATTCAGCTAATTCATATTCAAATATTCAAATCCATTATAATTAGTAATAAATCGATATAGTAAATAAATAATTAAAATCAATTAAATGGAATTTTAACTTCAAAACATTTCGCATCCTATATAATTTGTCTCCATTCTAGTACCATGTACATCCTTGTATAAATTACTGACTTACAGTGAAGAACAGAGAACTCTGTAGCTCCATTCAAGTTTTTATTCCTGATAAACTGATACTGAATGAGACCTAAAAACACTTATATCTCCCTTTATGATCCCTAACGCACCTGCTTATTTTTCCCTTCGCAATTAACGTCAAGGTCCCCCTCTTGACCGCATTCGAGACGCCACCAAAAAAACAGTCCGCTAGCCAAATAATTTTTTATTTTTTAAATTTTCGGGTCCCAAATTGAAGGTGCGTCTTATCCCTTTCAGGGGCGCAATGTTATGATTTTTTAAAAGTTATGAAAAAGTAAGCATAATGACATGCAATGGTCCTATAGACAACATAAATGAGTTTAAAAGATTTTTTTCGTTCCTCTTTATGGAAAGGGGACCGGTTTCGCTTTGAAACCAGCGCCCCTCTAGAGCATTTAAGACTAAACATTCGCTTATTTATCTTTACTTTGCTGAAAAGTATCTGAACGTAACCCAAATTGCAGATTATACTAGTAAATTACTGAACAACTAATGAAGTAAGTAATATTTGCATAAACACGCATTTTTAATTATAAATAAAAAATTTAAAACAGGAAACAAAAAAGTATGAGACAAAAAGTAACTAATAATGCACTAAATTACTTACATAAAACTATGAACTATTTTGAAAAATTATGTTAAAAACTAAGAAAATTATATGTAAAAATAAAATAAATTAAGATGCATACAATTATTTTACTGTGAACTAGAAGCATAAGAAAAGCGACCGCTAAGAGAAACATAATAAAAACGCAACTGTGAGTGTTTTTCAGTGTTCTCTGTGTCTCTGTAAAAAATAAGAAATGTTTTCCCTCTCTCAAAAGTTCCATAAATCCTCATCGTTCCCAAATCGAGATCGCTGAGAGATAGATTATTTATTTATTCTGAACAAAAATGGTAAACCACAGTGTTTGGAATGTTTACAAATCATAGCTATGTGTAAAGAATATAACTTGAAGCGCCATTGTCTTTCCATGCATGAAAAAAAGTATCATTCGTACACGCGAGACATGAAAATACCACTAGTGAAAAAAATTTAAAAGCATCTGGATCATCAAACGATTTATTTTAATCAAGAACCAAAATTTCAAGAAGCATCTGTAGCTGCATCGTTTGAAGTTTGTTTAAAAATAGTAAAGGCAAAGAAGCCATTTTGGAATGTAGAATTCATCAAAAAATGTGCCATAAAAATGGCTCAAGCATTTAATGACAACGAAATGGTAAGAAAATTTCAAACAGTATCACTTTCTCACCAGACAGTAAGCCGACTTGTAAACGAGATTAGCAAGCATGTCACTAATAAATTAGAAAAACCTAATCAATAGTTGCTGCTATTTTTCGGCAGCATTGGATGAAAGCACAGACATTTCCGATACAAGTCAAATGCTTATCTTTATAAGAACTGTAAATGAAAACTATAATTATTCAGAAGAATTTTTAAAATTGCACTCATTACACGGAACAACAAAAGGTGAAGATATTTACAAACAATTAAAATGTTTAGTACAGCAGTATGACGGATTTGACAAGTGCATTGCTATTGTAACCGACGGTGCTAGAGCTATGACGAGCAAAAATATTGGGCTCGCGGGACTTTTGCAAAAAGAAAGAATAACATGTCGTATGTTACACTGCATTATCCATCAGAAGGCATTATATGTTTTATCTCTACAACTAAAAGACGTAATGGATAAGGTTTGCAAAATTGCTAATTTAATTCGCGGCGGAAATCGTTCTCTTACACACCGAAAATTTAAAACATTTTTTGGATGAGTTGGAAACTGAGTATTTTACATAGTAGCGTTCGTTGGTTAAGTGCTGGAAAGTGCTTGATGAGATTCTTTACACTTAGAAAAGAAGCTTATCTTTTTCTCACAGAAATTGCCGTCGATGAAAATTTAACAGCAAATTTAGTTGATAAAAATTTTATTTATTCACTTGCTTTCCTAACGAACATTACAAATTATTTAAATATTTTGAATAAATCCTTGCAAGGACAAGATCAAAATGTGCGTTGCCTTTTATAAATATGTTACTGGATTTAGAAACAAATTAAAATTGTTAAGGTTTAATTTTAAGCAAAATAATTTATTTCATTTTGAATCTTGCAAAGAGATCTATGAAGAAATGAAGTAATGTAATATAGAAGCGAATTTTAAAATATTTCTACCCAAATTGAATATGCTAATTACAGATTTCGATGAAAGATTTTCTCAATTGGATGATCTTAAACCGTCTATTGATATATTTTGTGATCCAATTAATATTGATATCAACTCCGTTGATCTTAAATATCAAATAGAATTATGCGACCTGCAGGCTGACCCATTTTTTACGTCTCGTGGAGTAACTGGAATAGAAATATTCAAATTTTTAGATAAAGAGAAATATCCAAAATTGAGAGATTTTGGACTTCAAATTGTATCAATGTTCGGAAGTACATATATCTGCGAGCGTGCATACTCCGATACGAAATATATCAAAATATAGATACAGTTTGAAAGTCAAAATATAGATACAGTTTGAAAGATTCCACTCTTGAAGATGTAATTAGACTTGCCACAACAAATATTGATGTGGACATAAAAGACATTGCTGCTAAACAATTACGGCCAGAATGTTCTCATTAATATATTACGAATATTTTAAAGTTTTCTTTTTAGTATAAATAAAATATTTTTTTAATTAACATAACATAAACTGACTTTTCATTTATCAACCTTCTTGGCCCCCGAAATGTTTAGTGAAGAAAAAAATGCCCGCGGGTTATGATAAGTTGGACAGCGCTGATCTGGAGAGTAAATCCATTCCTCATCTGCCATGGCTCGATAGATCACTGGACCTGAATCCTATATAGAATACGTATGGGACATGTTGGAATGACGGATAGCAGTGTGCTGCCAGGCCCTTCTACTAGGTCAGACATGCATTATCGCTACAGCAAGCGATCAACGACATTATTGTCTTATTGCTTCGCTGTTGTCAAGCGTACATTTCAACTAGAAGGTATCATTACCGTTATTAGCGCGATGTATTCCACTGCACATTCTTTCGACCTATTTGGTTTTTCGGGATGCAATGATCCTAATATATGTTCTTTTGTATGTCTTTACTTTACTGTTTGTTATGTGGTCACACCTACCTCTTGGAACAATTTAACAAATATCGTTTAAATAGTTTTTGTTTTATTTCGTGTTTTACCTTTGTTGCTGATTTTTTGAGCAAGAGTGCTGAAAAAGGAAGAAATCTTGATAAGTTTATTTGGATTATCAGGAAACGAACGAAGGTCTCTGCCTATGGTAAGGGATGCCTTCGTGGAGGGATTTTTAAGGAAAACTGGCTAATATTCACGGTATACATAAGGGAAAACCCCGAAAATTGTGACACAGCCAGCTTGAAATGCAATCTAAACCATTATCTAAATATACAGTATTAGGAGTATCTACTATTAATTCTAACACTGCTGAAATATTTTACAAAAATTATAAATAAGCTATATTATAAATCATATGAACATGTATTATTCTAAATTATAATAGTTAGAAATATTAACATGGTTTAGCGACCATCTCTCTTTACAAATAATTCCATTCAATCCTGAAACTAGATAGGAAAACAAGCCAACTGTTGAAGATTAATCTGTACCAAGGCGTTAGAAACGTCTTCTGTTAACCAGAGTTATAATGCAAAAGTTTATAAAAATTATCATTTAAATATAAACTAATAAGAGTACAATACAACAATGTACAAATTCTACATACATGGAAACTTGAACACAATACAATAATATATGCAATAAAAACAAATGCATGACGTGGCCTTAAAAAAGAAATGGATAAAGAGGGAATTAAAAATCCCAAGATATGAATATAAAGGAGATTTCTGACTGCGGTGAGGTATAGGGAAGAAATCTTACAGCTTTATATTCGGTTTAACACAAGTGAAATTGAATGAGAGTTCATTTTTATGCACGACAGTGCACGTTCGGATAAAGCTAACTTGACAGATAAATTTCTGGAAAGTGAAGATATTAACCAGACAGATTCGTGAAACAGATCTCTAGAATTGAACCCTGTAGAACATGGCTCTTATGTAGGCACTGTAGGAGTAGGCTGATTTGGTTTGTTTGATTACAGCAATGCAAGCAAGGACTATCTGTTTAAGGGCAGAAATGCCTTCGCGAAGGACTTTCTAAGGAAAAGTGGCTCGCATTCACATTACACACGGGGATAACCACACTGGAGAAGGAATGGAATCGACTGCCGGAGTCTCTTTTCCAATATGAGTCACGCTATCAGGAGCTGCAGGATTATTTGAAGATACCATTACCTTCTATTAACCTCACTTTTTTTTTTTTTTGATCGACCTTGGAACTTCTAGACCTTCCCAGGCAATGAGCTTTACGCACGGTCAGGTTACTATACCATAAGTGTTGTATGGCATACTTTTTTGCATTATATCAAGTTATGTCCCTATCCAATTTCATTAAAACTTGTCTATCAGCTGTGAAGACATCTTAATTTTGAACATCAGAGTAGATATTTAAGATCAAAGATCACATAATTTTATTATAAACTCTCAGTCTGCATAAAATCGTGAAAGACAGTTTCTAGGTTCAGGTCGTTACGCAAAACCGTGTTCTTTCTGAACTAATGGTGCACTGATATTCTCAAGGCCTTAGTCTGAGCAGCTTGGACTTCCTGTGTGTTTCTGCTACAGCTGTTCACATCGCGCAGCCTGCATTAAAAGAGTAAATAAATGATAAAAGTGCCCATTTGTAAAGCAAATATGAAGATATAAAAAATATATATATAATAATGTTTAATTCTTATTCATTGCGATTGCTTGTAATTATGAAGGCAGTCATTTCTTCGATTAAGTCATGTTGCATGCATGCAGAATTCCGACATGCAAAGAATTACGTACTAAATATAACCGAATACTAAATTTTTTTTCTCTAACAGATTGAAAACAGGCGGAAACGAATATGACACCTAAAAACAGTCTATCGATTATTCAATAGTTTAGATAAAATTCGAATAATTTCAGAAATGGAAAGCGGTACTTCAGTATATTTTGATTTTTTTGGAGAAGAGAACACGTATCAGATTCTTTCAAAATACAATAGAGTATTTCTCTAAAATTTATGCCAAACTAAGATTAAATTTTGTCTAACTTTGAATTTCTTTTAAACGGCAGGCAGAACAGAAATAAAAGTGTTTTGAAAGTGTAAATGAACGTAACTATGCAATTAACATTGAAGAAATAAAATAACAATCAATTCTGAGTAGCCTATGCATTTGTTTTAAACAAATTTATAGATTACAGCAAAACATATGAGAGCTATCTGTCTAACACATGGAGGTATACCTCCATGGTCTAACAGCAGGAATGGTTTCGTACGGATTTTTCTCAACTCTGAGTGTGTGGGCACCGCGGCGCCCGCCGCTGTGCGATCACAATAAAAAGGCTTTACTTTTCGATACAATTCTGTGTGAAAGTTTCTCATTTTTAATGAAATAAAATTCGCATCCAAAACAGATACCAATGCAAAGCGAAATACAACCGATCTCTCTCTCTTTTTTTATGTGCATGTATTATTAATTCTATCCAACGATAAATTCACCTTGAAAAAGTAAATGGTGCTCGCCGCCCAACAGACATTTTCTAGAATGTGCTATTAGGGATAAAAAGATTGCGAACCCCTGTGCTAAAGGTTTGGCTCATTTGATTACGGCAAAGAACACAAGAGACTGCCTAGGAGAAGAGATGCCTTCGTGAAGGACTTACTAAGGAAGACTGGCTCGTATCCATGTTACACATGAGAAAAACCATGAAGCCACTCCGTTCGCGGGAATCGAATCCATAAAAGAGAAAGAACGGTCTGAATATGCTAAATATTCATAAAAGTAGCTCTTGAAGAGAATCTCGGCCTATTTGCAAAGAAGTACGGTAAAAAGTTAGATTATTTAAGCCCTTCAAATGAAGTTTTGTGTCCTGTGTACTTGTTATACATATGTGTGTGTGTAAGATTAAAAATATGAGAGCAAACTTCTAATATTAATTGGCCAAAAGCCCCTTCATTTTAAGCACGACATTTCCCCTTTCTGTATCAAAAATAATAGCTGCTTATAATGCATTAATCGAAATTGCGTCATTTCAAAATTATTCCACTTCATACAACTTTACTTAACGCTGCAATGCAGACACCTTCTATCCAAGCACAGATTCAGATTTCTATTCAGAACCGAAATTACATTTAACTCTTCCATGCTTTCTTCTGAATGCGTCACCTTTCGGCTTATCGCTTCGCTCTCGAAACAACCTTCAAAAAATATATTTTTAAATTCATCCAAAGTAAAATATTCTTTAAGAAGAAAGTACTACAGCGCTCAGTTGATTTGTAATGGATTAAGTAAAAATTTGTTCCAACCACGAATAAAAAGGAAATAGTTGAATTTAATCACGTCTGCAAGTTCATCCTTTTTTATGCATTTATCTTCTACGCCTCCAATTTTAGCGTCAAGTTATTACAGCAAGTCGATGCGGTAAACTTCTCCAGATTTACTTCCCTTGTAACAATATTGAAAAGCCGATTACGTAGAGAGAGCTTTTGAAGCATACACAGAATATCGATAATGAAAAATAAACTGCCGTGGCAGATTTTAAATATTCATTTTAATGCGAATTGACATTTGGGGGATATAAATAATTTAGCACACTAATCGTGCCTGTACTAATGTTGCGATAAGATAACAGCGCAACAGCAGTCTAGTAGAAACAGTAGCGAAATGCGTTGTGTTCAGAACAAAATCTTAGTTCAGAATGGATCAGTTTTGGTTTCAATACCATTTGATTGGTATTGAAATCAAAATTAACCCATTCTGAATTACGATAGCGCTCCAAAATTATAATTTGCTATTGCTGAGTTTTAGTTCGCAAAACTATTTACGTCACCAACCAAGTCATTTGATATGGTTTAATCTAAAAATGGCGCAGACCGCAGAAATTTTTTATAGCAGTTACTATTTTTAGATCAGAAAGGGGGATATACCCAAATTAAAATGAAGTTTTATGGGGCTTTTGCCAATTAAAATTAGAAGTTTGTTTTTCATATTTTTTATCTTACGCACGCACATATATATTTACTTGTAATAAGTTAATAATTAAATCATTAAAAAACATGACTGCCCCTTCGATTTCTGTATCCGCCACTGTTTACAACAAATACATAACTAAAACACATTAACAGGCCGTGTAAAATTGCTTAGGGCACCGCCACTAGCTAAGGAGCCAACTAACAATTTTGCAAGGAATAAAAAGACATTGTAATTTTGACTGTTTCAGAAAAACCTGTTTCGATCGGAAAAGGTGTGACGAACAAACAGATCGCAAACAGTATAAACTGTAGGTTATAGGAAACAAAATCCTTTTTTTTTTTTTAAATGTCTTTTCTTACGCCAAAAATGACCTACATTCGATCAGTCTATTCACTAGGTCGTTAAACTCCTATCTTGACTGCAACTCATAAAGAAGCGTCTTACAGATTAGGCAACAATTATGTTGATTAAATGTACAAAAACTCTCGGGGCTTTTTGGGTTTTCGCTTATTTCTTCGTTGACCGGTCGTCATCACCACTTTCAGTTTTTTATATTAATATCCATTTTCGATCTTCAAATAGACTAATCTTTAATCTGTCAGGAGAAAATGCTATTGCATTATATAATTATTAGTTTTATACTTATTGATGCTAATTTAAGCAATTAATAACTAATTAAAGAACAAAATACCTGGTTAGAAAAGAACGGACTGCAGCAAAATCTTATGATCAGATAAGATAAAACAGCACAGTTGAGTTTGAAATATTCATTTTAAAATTTTAATAAGCTTAGAATATTTAAAGAGTTATAAAATAGCCTCTTTGTTTTCTTTAAAAAATCGGGACTAAAACATGTAATTTGCTTCTTAATATATATTTAAGTTTCATAGTTACTGATTTACAATTTGCAATTTTTACTCATTCTTCTTATAACAGTGCATTAAAAAATCGTTTGACAGGCAATTGTTCTAAATTTAACAATAATAACAAAGAGGAGGAGGAGGAGACCAAATCTTGTTGATTCCAAAATGTAATATCTCGATTATAATTCAAAAATCTTAATTTTTTTGCAATTTCTGAGTAACTTTTAAAATCGTAAACAGTTCGCAGAATCGAAATGTTCTTTATACATTGATATCGTACAACAGAAAATTAAACGAATTTTAGATATCTGCATACACAAGCATTTATAAAAGACAGCTCGGTTTTCGGCATAAATTCGAAAATATAAAAATATCTATAATAAATACTTCATAATTAATAACAGTAAAATGGGATAAAAAGCTGCGAGAAAAATTCATACGTATATAAATTTGTTTCATTATTTTTAAAATTTGCATAAAATTTAAAATTACAAGTATTTATTTGATTTATGGCAAAATCCAAGCGTATTATCTCTTTTAAATTAAACATATGTCAAGACATCATTAAGAACATAATTCCTTTAGAAATTCATTTTTTGAAAATTTATCATAAATATAAGCAAGTAAATTAATTTTACAATTAATTCTTGCAAACAGAAGTCAATTAGTGTTCATTGCAATACCTCTTTCAGGCTAGAAGCAAAGAAATTAATAATCGACACCCCTCCCCTCTTCCCCCCCCCCAAAGAAAACGCATAACGCAGGCGCTACAAAAAGACGATCATTTAAATCTACACAATCAACACGTGGCATTCATTCCATCTGGCAAAATGACATCTAACCCGGTTTCACTTACCTGAAAAGCGACGTAAAATGTTGACCCAGGATGAATGTACTGGCTAAAGCATTCTTCCTTTCCAGCATCAACATGTATTTTAAATTCATACGCTACCCCTATGTTTTGG
The DNA here is from genome assembly GCF_044657685.1 of Stegodyphus dumicola. Classification (NCBI taxonomy): domain Eukaryota; kingdom Metazoa; phylum Arthropoda; class Arachnida; order Araneae; family Eresidae; genus Stegodyphus; species Stegodyphus dumicola. The sequence goes on along the minus strand of NC_140768.1, from coordinate 77,851,491 downwards.
TTAAATGTATACGTTTCGGACAGACAGAAAGTAATGCAACAGCACACTACAATAACACAAATCAACCACTGATCAGCGGAGGCCATGTTTGCCAGCGAGCGGATGCTGAATTATCAAAACAAAACAGGTGCGCCTGGCTGACGGGGTTGCCATATTCAAGTTCAATACCAAATTGGCTCATTTATCACCTTTGAAGGATTTTAAGCAAAACATCACCGCGTCAATCTGAATACCGAAAAATAAATAAATAATTATATTTTTGTGTTTGCTTTCAAATCCACATAATCATCAAATACTGGTAGTCAGAATTTATCTCAATGCAGTGCTTTTACGCATTAAAGTTATCCAAAATCATTACATAGTTTCTAGCAATCCTGTTTTTCTTCATAAAAAACAGAAAAAAAAAAAAAAAAAAAAAAAAAAGCGGGCTTTCGGGTTGCCGGAAAGAATGCTCGTACAGGGTCTCCACATCTATTTTAATCGGCGCTTGACATCGCTGAAATGTGAAATTTCATAATATTTTCATCCAATTCATTCATGACAAAGGCTTAATTATTCTAAGGGCCCTAAAATCATCCAATTCTCAATAAATATGTTTTTATCTCATGAAAACAAAGAAAGGAAGTAAAAATCTCCCAAGAGATTTAAACATCAGCATTACTCAAATATTTAAGCACAGCAAATTAACATCGAATTATATTTAATTTTTGAATTTAAAATCAATAATTAATTTAATTTAAATTACTTCTGAAAACAAAATAACTTAATCACTTTATTAAAATTTTGGTTAGTATCTTGCACTTATTTTGCTTTTCCTCCCTCTAACCTTTTACAATAGAAGACAGTGATTTTTTAGTTCAAAGGACCTATTAAAATTTTGAACTAAGTTTTTGTCAAAATATATACATATTTATTACTAGAATTTATTCTGTCAATAATACTTTAGCCTAAGAGGGGTATTAATCACAAAATGCGATCTCATGTTATTTCACTTTTCATTTAAGTATGCTACCATTCAGCAAAATGGTACTGTAAGATATTTCTCTTTTAAATTTAATCTGACTGCTGCTGATAAACAAATTAAGCTATTTAAAAGTAATAGATGTAGTCCTTAAAAATATTTTTTTTTACCTTTGAATCTGATTAATTTAAATAAAAATTCAATTAATTCATGATATAGCTAATTACAAACATTAAATCTTTTTTATAGAAATACCTTACATATTTTTTTACTTTTCAAATGCACAAAAGATATATAACATTCCCATGTTAATCTAAATTAGTTAATTCACCTAGCATTCCTATAAAGTATTTCGCTATTTCACCTGGTACAACTAACTCTATTGTTAATCTCTGCTAATTAACCATATTACACTTTAAAAGAGCCCTTTTGAGCAAATGCTAAAAACTGAACATTTTCGTAACTTTTATATACACTTTTTTTATTTTATTGATTTTGGAAACTATATGTAAGTGGTAAGTAGAGCAAGTAATATTCATAATCACATCATACTGAATAAGCTAAATTTTTTCTAATATCCCCAAGCTAAGTACTACCACATTTTTACTGCAAATTCTCTTATTACTTCCCTTCCCAGAATATTTTATACAGTTCTAGGAAGTTGCACTTAAGAGAATATAAATTTTTCATTTTCTTGTATAGGCTTTATTTGCAATAACTTTGTACTAGATATCTAGACATTTATACTTTTTATTGTTTCATCCAAGATAGTACAAATTGGATCATTGATGATATGAATATTAAGATAAAAAGCAGAGACAACTACTGCTTATGAAAATCCATTACTAACAGAAGTTGATTTTATTACTGCAAACTGCATACTAAAAAAGTCTTCATACACTGTTCTTGCAACTAAAGATAAATCATTGATTTCAATGCAAAACAGGAAGAAGCAGAAAATTCACACAATGAACTTTAATGAAGTACCATTAATCTGGGTTTAAAAATCACAAATCAGAAACACTTCACGTATTGGAAAACTAAGTAGTTCACGCTACTAATGTTGAACAGACAGATAATTTAAAGGTAACATAAAAATTATATATATGGAAATAGAATGCTTCTTCCTCTAGAATAAGCTTCGAGTTTCTCTTCAGCAGCTGCAAGATTATGCAATTCTTTCTTCCCAACTACACATAACTGGTCAGTCGTGAATTCGGAATGTTCATTTGGGCCCACTGCACTGCATAACTAGAATGTGAGCTAAGCTACTTGATGATCAAAAGGTAATTGAAGAAATCTTTCAAAGAATTTTAACTATAATAAAATTCTCTGCTTAATAATAAACTATTTTTTAATCAGTTGCAAAAATGACATACCATCACGGTTTTTAAATATATATAATACATGAAAACAAAAATTAACTATAAAGTAACATATAGAGAACAGATAACAACTGATGCACATGTAGCAAGCAAAACAGAAAGGAATAATAAAAAATCACAAAATGAGACTTTGACAAAGGCAGAATTGAAGTTAGTATTTTTAACTAAGCATTCAGTAAATGATGGATTGGATTATTTAATTATGGCAAAGCACATGAGGGCTATGTGCCTAAAGGGAGGGATGCCTTTGTGGAGGGCTTTTTACGGGAAACTGACTCGTATACACGTTACACATGGGGAAAACCATGAAAACGCCCATGCAGCCAGGCCGTTCGCGGGATTCGAACCTCAGACCGAATTACCAGTGTTCAGCGTCTTTACCGCTCGGCCGCTGGTGGGCCCCAGTAAATTATGAAACTGATGAAAACTATGAAATAATATTTATAAACAGATAAAAGTTACGAAGTTAAAATATTCAAAAACCATACATATAGTTCCAGTTGAAAACTGGCATAATAAAATTAAAATTAGATTTTGCTTACCAGATATAAGTTAACATTTTAAATTAAAAGAAACTAAATTTAATGGGGAAAATGAGGCCAAAAAATTGTTCATTTTTCAGATTGATGGCAAGTAATTTTACTTCCCTTGACTCCTTTACCATCTTAAAAACATTCCTACTTACATTTCGAAATTCAAAATTTTTAATGGCCATGATCAGAGTAATTGGAAAGAATTATGAAACACCAAACAGCAAGCCATATAAATTCATAGCTTTTTCTTATATACTTATTTTGTGATTCAAATTGGGATAGGCAGTTTGATATCATGCAATAGCATAAGATATTTAATGACAACATATCAGCTAGCATGCTACTAGATATAATATTCTCAAAAAAATTTCTTTTTTCAGTTGAACACTATAGAATTTTTTTAGTCAAATACAGAATTACCACAACAGATATGTTTACATTCAATAATTACTTCAGGCTGTTGAGTCATTACGATGCTTTGAAGCAGAAGGCATGAAAAATGAGCAGTGCTCTCGCTGGGATATATACTCCCCCTTTTAAAGGACGACTGGGGGATTAGGGGGCCCAATCGCCAAATCCTGGTAGTGAAGAATCATCATCCACCACCTTTTAGTTTAGACATCACTGTACAGTTATCAAAACGTTTTTTTTTAAAAAAAAGCAGAAGTGGAAAATGAGCAATGCTCTTGCTGGGATTCAAACCTGGACCTTTCGAATAATCATCTAGTGTGCTACCATTACCCAACGAAGGCATGCAGAAAGGAGTGAGAAAATACCTTATAAGGCAATAACCAGATATCTACAATTTTTCTGACGTAAACAGGTAAAGATATCTCGATAAGTAATTCAACCTGGAAGCCAAGCAGAAATCTGTATCTAACTGCATTGTTAAAGGATGGTTCTGGCCATTTGAATTTTTGTAATTAGCTAGAAGTAAAATCCAACTTTGGATCACCAAGTTAAATGTCATAGTTTCTAGAAAAATGAAGAAGTGGCTAATCTTTCTAATTGACTAGAAGTAAAATTTGGATCACCAAGTTAAATGTTGTAAATAGAAATCAGTTCTTAACTGTTTCTACAAAAGCTTGTTTCTAGATGAATACATTAAGTAAGAGGTCAGTCAGTTTGAGTATTGTTTAAAAGGTAGCAACTTGAAGCTATCTTTTAAATGGTACTAAAAGTGATGACCTTTTACAGACCAAGGAAATACCGGAAAGTCATCTTCATGATTCAGTTATCACTCTGAAACAATTAGAGGGAATAGCATGAAATATTGTTTTGATGAAATAGGGCATTTCACGGGAAAAACAAATAAGACTGAAGAATGAAAGGGAATGATTTTAGGTATGCAAGTAGTTAATCAGAATCTTTTGCATGTGAATCATTCTTAGTTATATACTACCTTCTTCTCTAACCTTTAGTCCAAGTTCATCTTTGTATCGAAATTGTTTATCTTTGTTTTCCGAAATAAATTACATGCATATACATTCGTGCAACAAAAAAATATTATTGTGCCCAATGTAATTCTTCTGGAGTTGAATTAAGAATGGCACTGATATTGTTACGAAATGTCAAGGCGCGGTGAGATGGCTTCCCCGCAAAGCAGTTTTACAGTTGCCATAAAATGGCAAGAGAAGGCAGGGTGCCCCATTTGGCGAGAAATTGCCCGTTTGGCAACATAATTGGCGATATGCCATGGACTGATGGAGAACCTTCTGGAACGAATTCTTACCGGTTTAGCCCAGAATGTTCTATAACACAAGCCGAAAGCTATATAAAGCCTGCTGGTCCGCAGTCAGTTAGTATCGAGAGTGTGCCTCATTGAGAGGGAGAGTGAGTGTGTCTCGTCTAGAGTGCGAGTGTCTCATCTAGCTAGTCCATGCGGAGACGATCGAGTTGACAGCCGGCCAGCGAGTGCACCGAAGGACTCTCTTAGTGCATCATCGAGAGAGCCTGTTGAGATCTGGGAACGACTGAACCGAAGAGTTGGGAGCTGTGCTCTGTGTGTCGAATGCATTGCGAGTTGCAGCGTGGAGAGTCTCGAGAGTACAAGGACTTCTGAGAACGACCAAGCAGAGTCGGGAGCTGTACTCTGGTGCTTCGCAGTGAAGCTGTCTCCACCGTTATAGCCTGACAGTGTTAAGGCTGTGTCGCTGATTGTTCCAGTGTGTGTCTAGTAGATCTTCGACGACTGTAAAACGTGGTTTTGGAGCTGTCCTGACAATACTGGTCAATAAAGTGTGTTTTGATACTTCATCAAGTGTGATCGTTATTCACTCCAAATCCACACGAACCCTGTATGAACGTGAAGGAAGAAAATAACGTAACAACTGGTGTCAGAAGAAAAGAAAAACGCAACAATATTTAAATCAAGTTCTAACTACACACTCTAATTTTTAGAACAGTTCTATTTAATATTGTGGCTTGCAATTCTTATCACTAGCACTAAACGCACTAGAAAAATGCACCACCAATATTCTTTTTCTAGATTTGTAACAGATGGTACAAACTAAAGTTCTCTAGGCTTCATAACCTTTTGATATCACAAGTGAGTGGCGTGGATAGCACATATTTTACTGCCGATTTGAGATATTTCTTCTTTATAGTTTTTTCTTTTAAATTACTAACTAGTACAGAATGCTAAATTCCAACATGGCCAACGTTAATATGTGATTATAAAAAAACTGTTGCTGATTGTTATGCAAATTAAACTTCATATGATACATAGAGTTAAACAGAAAATAATAAATTTACACATTTAATTTGTTAAATAAATAAATACAATATACAATAAATTATATATATTACATTATATGATACATTACAATTATTAGAAGTTATTTTCTCTCTCACAAAGTTTCACATATCATTAAGGTTGCTGTCATCTAGTTAGATTTCATGCCAACGTTTATGTTTGGTGCTAAGTAGTACCCTATTAATATTAAAATACCAAATCTGGTAATTCTGGAATAAAAATAATATCCACAACTTAAAACTGCATAACAAGTAATCAGATAGGACAATTATGGATATATTATATTTAAATACAGCATTACTTTTATTCGCTTCCAATGAAAAATACACACAGATCAAACATACATGAGGTTACCTAATAGAAAATAATTTTGACAATACACAAAATTGAAATAAAATAGATCCGAAAAAAATATCCTCAAAAGTAACATTCAAAATACATTAAAGTAATATATACTAAAAGCATTTTATACGCCTATTAGTATCTGAGAAACATACAGCAAAAGAAAATATACATATCAACAGAACACAGAAGATAATGCTAATACTGACAAAATTGTATATATAATTTTTATCATTACTGAAATAAAATCATGCAAAACTTTTGAAATATTTCACATGGGTGGGGAATAAGCAAAATTTAAGCAGGATTTTTTATCAGTTTGAGGACATATTAAATTGTAAATAGACATGTACACTGCATTATTTAAGAAATTCCCAGCATTTTGTTGAATTTGTAAAAGAAACTTCTTTAACATTATTATTTTTTTTCTTTTACTATTTAAACTTACAATACAAAGACATATGATAATTTGAATCTTTAAACTAAAGATACTTTTAATTAAAACATCTAAATACGTAAGTGAAAAAAGCTGCTTAAAATACATAGGTGTACACTGCACACACACATACACAAAAGGCTGGGGAGAACAGTTCTATATCTCCCATTCTACTGGCCCGATTGATGAAATTCAAATTGCATTTTTCATGTCTCAAAAGCACGACTTAGGTTATATATAAGATTTATATATAGCATTGTTCTAATATAGGTTTTTTTTTAACACAAAATCGGACTTATTCCGAAATGACATGCCAAATTCTTTCCATATTTCGATTCTATGACTCAAATTATGCCTAAATATTAAATTTTGTAAAATTTAATGCAAAATTTACAGAGAAATCCAAATATTTATCTTGGTGTATTTTTCAGTTTGCACCAAGTATAATTCGTTTAATGAACTTCTTAATATATGGCAAACTATTTTCCTTTCCCTTTTTACATTGCGCATGAAGGGAAAAAAAGGCACATTGTTCCTACTTTCAAATAATTTGAACAAAGTGCCTAAATCACATTTGATGTTTTATTGCTTTCAACAAATATATAAACTGATAAATTCAAGTATATCTTCGGAAATTTTGAATAAAAAACTCTAATTTTTTGCAGGTATGCTTAGAAATATATCTACTTTAAGATGATGTTTAAATGTTATAGATTACAATTCAAAATATTTTTCGAAAAATTTATAAAAATTATTTTAAAATACAAATTTTAAAAATAAATCATTAAAAATGGGCGAATTTTATTTGGAATGAACCTAAATTTCAAAATGTGAAAGGAAGAATCAAATAAGTTTAATAATAATAATAATAATAATAAAAAAAAAAAAAAAAAAAAAAAAAAAAAAAAAAAAAAAGATATTAACAAATGTGTACCAAATTTAATTTACATTGAAGAGCTAAAATTTTGAGAGCCAATTTTTTAAAAACTACTAGTGAGATTTTTACAAAACTTGTCAGTTTCGCATAATTTGAATTGTAAAATCGAAATATGGGAAAAATTGGCATGTTATTTCCGAAAAAGTACAATTTTGTATCAAAACACCTACATTAGACCAATGCTATATATAAATCTAATACATATCCTAAGTCATGCTTTCAAGACATGAAAAATGCAAGTTAAATTTCTTCAAGTGGCCCAGTAGAACGGGATATGTAGAACTGTCCCATTTTTTTTTGGTGTGTACATATTAAAAAAAAAGGGGGGGGGGGGGAGAGAGAGACAGAGAGAAAGAAAACCAAGTTGAATGAAATATTAAAATTTAAGAGAATGATTTTAATTCAAAAGTTTCTGATAATAAAAGCTTAAAAATATAAATTTTCTTGGCGCTGACGGTTCTAATCAAAATTATTACAGCACAGAAATAACCACAATCCCCTAAAAAATTAGTTGATTGCATATAAATATTAGGATGTTTGTTTTTGAATGATTTTTCCTTTGAGGAAATTTCACAATGAGTAAAATGTTACAATTACACAGAAACTTTACAATGATCTGAAAAAGATCCATAAAATAAAAATACAAAATCTATAGAAACACATATGCAGAAAGTTAGAGACTAGTGCCAGTTTAAAAAGACTCACTCAGAAAACACAAGAGCTCAAAACATATGATCAGATGTTTTAAAATTCTTAAAATGCAGATTAAACTCAGCATCTGAACTCGTATATAACTAATATAGTATATATACACGTATGACAAAATATTCAGAATTACTATTAAAACAATTATATAAATATACGTTACATCAAGATATACATACAAATTGAACAGTGTATAGTATGCACAATGTTATCCAGTTAAAACATGTTAGATTAAAATATTTGAAAAAAAAAAAAAAAAAAAAAACTTACCTTAAGGATGAGTGATACAGACCTATTTTTTATTACTTTAAAGCTAATTTATTGTGGGAGCATTTGGCAATCTAATAAAATGTACATGACATGGCTTGAGTAACAAGTTTTGCCATTCTTTTATTTGCAGAATAATCATTATTTAACTGAATAATGGTGACAATTTAGACATGAATTTACCCCACAAGTAGATTAAATATAGTAGTTAGTCCATCTTGACCACCATGATCACCTGGTATCATTTTACCAACCTTCTACTTCTAAAGCTTAGTAGAAGATAAAGTTTATGACACAAAAGTTCAAGAAATGTAAGATTTTCATGCTCAAAATTAAAACTACCATTTTCTACAGAACCCCCATCCATACTATAGATAACCGATTTAAAACTGATTCACAGATAATAAAATATAAGATATTTTTGTTATAGGTTTCCCTACATTGAGCTTTACAGCCCTTTTTTGTGCTAACTTTAAACAAGCTGTTCCATGAAGTTTAAGCAATATTTCATTTTTTCTCTCCCCCCCCCCCAAAATTACATCCATCATAGTACTGCAGTTTCATTCAAAATGTATTTTAATCAAAGTTTTTTTTTTTTTTTTTTGCCTAATTTAAAATTTTACATTTGTATTTTCCTCATGCAATTATATTTTCAGAAAATAATTTTTAAGGAATATATTAAATACCACCTAAAAAAATTTTTTTTTCTAGAAAATAAAGTTCTCCTTTAATCACTGCTTTTACATAATTTTTCACTAAGTTCGATATCAGGAGACACCAACTACATACTTTGAAAATAAATTACGGCTCAAAATCCACATTTTAAATCCCTAAAACTTATGCCTCATTTCTAGATCAAGATTTTAAAAATCTGACATTTTTTTTAATGGTACTTACGTATTATCGCAACCAGGTTGGCGCGATTTGTAAGTTTGAGTAAAAAAGTATGAATAGAAAGAAATTGTACATTTATTAATTACAGATAATTTTTAATACAGTTTTTTATATTATTTTGTTTTAAAATATAAAATAGCAATTAAACCCTTCAGGTTTTGAATTTGAATAAGTTGCAGAATTATTTTTTCGGCGGAAATCTTTTGGCTATTGCTTTTAGCACTGATTGAAAACCGTCTTCGACATTAACAACTTGAGGCCATATAAATTCGATAAGGTATGAGTCAAGATGATGACGGGCTGTTCCTCTCTGTTTTTTGTTGCGACATTTGGCTGAGCCCCACATGCGCTCTACTTGTTGTGTGTGAATGCCGGTGTTGGAATCCACAAAGTTATATTTGTGATTAACAGTTCCATGCAGAAATCCAGCACTTTCGAACTCACTTGTATTGTATCCTTTCCAGCAATCCGAATAAATGATGCTTCCTTCCTTGATATTTTCGCAAATTTTTTCCATGAGGGTAACGGCGCTTCTGTTAGGTACAGTAACCAAAAAAGTCTCTTTCTTTTCTCGGCAAATTCCGCCGAAAACCCATTGCTGTGGTAGTACATGCCCAGTGTTATTTTTTCTTTTTACAAATAAACTTTCGTCTAAACACGTATGGTTGCCTAATTTGGCAATTTATGCGAATTTTGGCCTGGTTGCGTTAATACGTAAGTACCTTTTTAATTTCCAACAATCTAATCACAAAAGAAGCCGCATTTTGTGTACCCTAGGGACAAATATATTACTTCCAAATTCTCACAGCTTTGTTATAAATATTTCCTGCAATTTATACTGCTGAGGGGAGAGAGGGGAAGAGAGTTTCAAATTTTTATGTGATTCTGATCTATGTAGTTTGAGACGAGTGACAATGACGGATACTAATTTCTGTCATAAAGGACTACTTTTGAGATTTTTTTTTTTTTTAGCTTTACAAATAGTCTCCATTCTTCCATTCTGTACTGGCACATTAAAGCTTCAAATAATGTATCAACGCTGTTGCAGTATACTTACATATCAATGCAACCACCTTGGCACAGTTTGGTGGCCTTTAACAGATGAAAAGGTAAACATTACTTATCGGGTGAAAGTTAGCGAATTTGAATTTTTAAAATTCCAAAACAATCTATATCAGTGATGGCGAACGTTTTTGGGGCCGCATGACCAAAATCATTTTTGGGGATAGGGGGTTACCGCGTGCCAAAAATCTCTGGTTAAGTCCCCATCGGAGAGTTGTTTACCATGTTTTACCAGGCACAGTGAAATTTGAAAGCTGGCCATTGTTAGGTGGTTTGTTTTAGAAAGATAATTAGAAAAACCAACTTTCTGGTATATTCCTCAATTATTTCCCTTCAATAAACTCCTTCCATTCAGCTTCATCAAGTTCAGCAACAGTCTTGTGCTTGGTGTTAGAATACCGTCTGACACACAACACTTTCCTCAGAAAGTATGCATAATGCTTTCCTATTATGTTCAATAACTCCAAATGATTCTGTTGAGGCCTCTTGAAATGATCTTCCAGTATCAATGTTTAACTTTGCCTCTTTTTGCTGGAGTTATTTGGAAAGGTTCAAGAGCTAGAGTATAGAAAAGCACAAAATTTAAAAATGAAGCATTAAATATAAATCGATTCAAATATGAACAGGGGATAACAGTAACCGCTGACATGGACATCTCTTTGCTAAACTTCTGACTTTAGATTTCATATGCTCCTTTTCGGCTTTATTGGGCTTATTTTGGCTAAGCGCATATGAATAAGCTTGGTTTCCCTACTAAGCTTTTCCGTTTTGCTATATTATCAAATTGCATGTTTTTACATTCCATTTAAGATATTAAATTAGAATTATTCAGAAGTCACCTCAATGTTTAGATCTGAAAATTATAAACTATTTAACAGTGAAAGTATTCTTACCGGCAGTCTGCAATAAATTTGAATTCGTTTAACAACAATTAGCTGCTTCAACTTTGGAGTATTCTTAGAAATGTAACAAGCAATATGATTAGCCCAAAAAACTGAAATGTTATAAATTGGGTCAATTAATATGTATATCATTTCTATGAAGATATATGAAAATGCCATATCTAGGCTCGAGTTCTATGCCAGTGGCATTATGCAACAAGAAATGCTCAAGAACAGACTAAAACACTTATTTAAATTATATAGTATCATTTTATTGTGATTATTGATTAAGGAATATTTTAGTCATGTGCCGGCTGATGAGGCTCTGCGTGCCGACTGTGTCACGTGTGCCATAGGTTCGCATTGTGATTATTGATTAAGGAATATTTTAGTCGTGTGCCAGCTGATGAGGCTCTGCGTGCCGACTGTGTCATGTGTGCCATAGGTTCGCCATCACTGATATATATTTATCATAAGTAGGCAAACACAGTTAACATATGAAAAGGAAAACATTTTAATTATTAAATACGGATTACATGATACATTAAAAGATAAAACACATTTTTAACAAAGTACTTTTCTAATTTTTTAGTGTTGTTCTTCACAAGGAGTCGGCAGCTATATAGTAGAATACTCTGCATATGCGTCTTTCATAAATCACTCATGAAATTAAAAAAATAATTTTATCTAAAATAATAAAAAGTTGTCACATAAATACATAAAATAAATAAATGAAGTGATAAAAAATTTATAGATAAATTTTTATTTGCTACATTTAAATTGTTAATCATAATTTGGAATTTAGGCTTAAATATTATGTTTAAACATTACACATGAATAATAAAAAATTTATATTATTGTTGTTGCACATTTCATTAAAATATACTTCAGTTTGCCAGCATTCTTTAAAACCAAGCATGAGATATCTATAGACTTTTGAATTACCTTCTACAGCCTTTAGTTTCTTTTTCGTAAGCATGAAATCATTTTTCTTTTTTCTTATTGTGAAAATTCTTTTTGAATACAAAATATGGAACTTGCATATTATTGCGTTGACTGCCCAAGTAGTGCAATTATCAATGACCATGTCCTTTAGAATTCTACAGCAATGATTGGTAACCGTTGACGAAATTCCCACAAATACTCAAGAGGATAATACATTATGTACCAAAAATTTTTAACTGTCCTCATTTCAACACATTTTTGCATTTCTCATGCAAGAACTTACACAGTTTTACACACACTGCTATGAAAAAATGTACTAAAGAATTAAATGTCACTTCGGTGTGTATCAGTTAACTAAACTAAATGCAGGTACATTTCCCATAACAGAATGCGAGTCTTTGCATACCACATAATACAATTTCATTTTTAAAGGCATGCTTTTCAAAAAGAGTACTTGGAAATTTAACTATTAAAAATTTAATTTCCAGAATTATGCAGTTTTACATTAAAAAGTATTAATATCTTTATAGAGCAGAGCTTCAAGCTATCACATTCACTGCTTATCATACACTGGTGCATGATTGGCGTTATTACTGAAGAGCTAATCATGCTCTGGCATGTAGTGTGGGACGATGTCTCAGGTGCCAGTCCCGTGCTGGCACGGAAAAAGCTGCATCTCATGGTTTATTTCAAGTTTAATTGGCATTACATTTTGAATATGTATGCTGGTATTGTCGTGAAGTGAAGGTTAGAAACTATTAGTAAATGCATGTTGTTTGGAATGAAAACAGTTTCATTTCATCGAAAGAGCATACATAAATAACATTCTGAAATATATATTTGCAATACTATCATTATAACTATCTTACAATAAATTCATAACAATCATCGGGTAGAGTAGACTTTAAGGTACCCCTTGTTTTATGGCGAAGTTGTTGTTTGATTTATCGCCAAGTTGTTGTTTCATTTATGGTAGCCCGAGTAGTTGAATGTTATGGAAACCCAACTGTGACGTAATCGGGTCATGATTCTGGGAAATTTTGAATCATGGGATGTTTTGTAAGCGTTTTTGTGGTGTGTGTTGGTTTGATTCTTTAGACGGTAGAATGGCTGAATGTAGTAAGATTAATTTGAAGTTTCTGTACGATTTGGAGCGAAAGGGGAAAAGAGCTTTAATTGACTGGTGTGTAAATGAAGGTTTACTTAGTAGCCATTATACGTGTCCTGTATGTAGGAAGGATATGTGTCTAGTCAAAAGTAAAAACCGCTTAGATGGATTTGTAGGAAGAAAGGTTCAGATGGTCACTATGTGAAGCGTTTGATCAGAAAAAGTACCTGGTTTGAAAAAAGTTATTTGAGTATGACTGATATTTTGATTTTTATGTGGCTCTGGGTGTACAAAGCGAACTCGAAAATCATGGTAAGTGAATATTTGCTTTTGGTAGAGCTTAAATGTATAACATGTTTTTCCTATTTTATGTTATTTTATTGTTTGGTTTAAAATGTATTTGAGATTATGTACTTTTTGTTTGTCTATATTGTAGAATTTGGTGCTCCTTTGACTTTTTAAGTGAAAATATATTGATGTGTACATGGACAAAGAAATGGGAGTACACAATGCAAGTTTGTGCAATTCTGGGATTTTTTTAAAGTGAAAATAGGTCGACGTGTACATGGATAAAGTCAAAAGAGTGCGCAATGCCATTTTTGTGGAATTTGGGATTTTTTTTTAGTGAAAATAGGTCGACGTGTACATGGATAAAGTCAAAGGAGTGCGCAATGCCATTTTTGTGCAATTCGGGGATTTTTTTTTTAAAGTGAAAATAAGTCGATGTGTACATGGATACAGAGTTTGTGCAATTGTTTGTCTTGTTATTTTGGCTTTGTGTAGCAGCGATTTTTGTTGCAAAAATCACTGCTTCGCAAGCCAAAATAACAAGTCAAAGAACTGCACAAAATCGGTATCCATGTATTGCCAAAAATCACCAAGGGGTACCCTGAACTATACTTTTACCCAATCATCTTTTAAATCATATTTCTTGTCATAAGTAAGTTTGCACATGGGTGCAATCAGTTTCTATGACACAGATTTAACCACTTGCGCTACGACTAAACTTCATGGTTGCAGTGCCGTGCGCTACAATATAACAAGCGGTAAAGTGTGTCCTTTACGCAGCTCTGCGTCTGCGAGTGCAATCCAGAGCTGTAACTCAAGAAATAAACAGTCTTGTTGTTAGGCGATATGTGCACCACGTTATTTTCATTTTTGTGATAAATGCCTATTGACGTGGTGTTCACGTCGCTTGCGGTTTGAGACAAAAGCATCTCGACGTGTGTGGCACATCTTTTTAGCGCAAGTGGTTAACTATCAACATAACCTCACATGACCAGCAGCAAAAGTTTCAAGATATATACATGGGAGGGATACATGTGTAAATTTTTTTTTTAAAATGCTCACTCATATATATAATAAATTTTACAATATACATGTACTTAAATTGAAACAAAATTATCATTCCACCAAACATTTGGTTACCTTCAAAAGTTATCACAAATGTTCTTTCTAAGACTTAAATCTAGTTTGGTCTAAAATACCAGATTTTTATCAAAGTAGCTAATTCAGTGAAATTTATAATGCAAGAGTTCTAATAACTTTATTTATTTATTTTAAATTTTACTTGAAATTTCACATTTAGATACTGACGAAAAGCAAAACCTAGAGTGCAAATATTATTAAAATAATATATTGTAAAACAATGATTGCATTTCAAAAAATATTTTTTACCAAAATGCAGTGTACATTAAATCAATGACAACTGATAATTTTTTTTAAAACTTATTGGAGAGGGTGAGGAAAAAACAATACTGTCTACGATTTATTTTAAAAACTGCATCCTTAACAATTTTATATAAATTACTATTAAACTTGTTGTTGTTGTGGCGCTGCTTGTGGACGTGCAGCATATGGACAACCAAGAAATTGATCTGCGATTCGTCCAGCTTCACGTAAACCACTCAGAAGAGCACCATGAACAGTTGCAGGATAATTACGAATAGTGTGTTCACCAGCAAAGAAAAGCCTTGCAATTCCAGTAGACTGACTACCAGATGGAGTAGGAGATATAATAGGTGTAGCTAAAATGTCATAATCATTACCAGTAGAACCAGTTGCTACATATGAATATGAGCCTCTTGACCATGGATCTGCCCTCCATCGTGTTACTACAGTTTCTTTTGGTTGAGGCACTGCTCCATTACCAAAAATTCCTTTTAAAACAGCTATACACCGACCAACAACAACATCATCACTGACATTTTCCATAATAGCAGCAGCCTCTCCAGCTACTAATGCAAGCAGTACTGGTGCTCGATACAAATTCCAAAATAAGAATAACTCACCTCTACTAGCTGTTGTGCTACCAACATGACCAAACAGATTAGCATTTGGATCCCAAAATACACGATCAAAACATAATACAACTTTATTAAGATTTCCAAAGCCAAGTCTTTGTATTGCAGCAGCTTTCCAATCTGGAAGTGGAGGAATAAATTGAACTGCATTTGGTGATTGTACATTTGATTGAATCGAATGCTTCATTACACCTAATGGTAAAGTGCATAACACAGCATCACCTTTGAAACTAACCATGCCAGAGTTTGCTCGGGTATTCATAGCTAGTACTTCAACTCCTTGATGAGCATAACGAATGCTTTTCACAGCCATATTAAGTTTTATGTCTAGACCATCAGCCAGAGCAACAGGAACACATGAGTAGCCATTTCGAACTGTCATATGGCTTCCAGTAAACTCAAAGTCATCATCTTGATCCCAATGCATTAAAGACAGGTTATTTAGAGGTGTCGCATTTGCAAATTCAAGATTAGCAAAATGCCAGTCTAATACTTGGCGATCTCTGGAAGATAAATAAACATCACTTGGAGGAGATGCTTCTAATTCCTGTAGTTTCTCTTCAATTTCTTTTTGTTGTTCTAGATACTGATCCCATTCTTTACATGCAGCGCCAATATCTCTCATTTTACTACGGAGTACAAATTCAAGGGTAATATCCTTTTGTTGTTTTGATTCTGAGAGTTCTTGATACTGTTTGCGCATTTCTTCTATTTGATCTTTGAGATGCAACATTTTATTTAGATTGGCTTTCAGTTTATCTTGAAGTTCTAAAATTGCTTTCCAGTGTTGCATTTGCTTTTCTTTAACATGCTTCTCCTGCAATTTGATTACCCACTCTAGAGCCTGTCCTAAGGAAACAGGCTTATTATGAACATAATTAAAATCAAGCTGATGAGATAAATAGGAAGTAGCTTCTAACAGTCTATTGAATTCTCTTTCTACCATTTCATCTTTATCTTTGGGTACAGTATTCCCATTAGATTCATATAAAGGGCATTTTTGTCGTATTTTGTGCAGTTCCATAGTTATCTGTTTACTGATCACTGTTATAGGATTACCACCCAATCCAGTAACTACCATAGCTCCTAAATCTGCTATATAATTACCTTTGCGAAATGTGGCAACACGTCCACCAACACGATCTCTTGCTTCCAAAACAACAACATCCATTCCAAATTGTTGCAATTGCTGAGCTGCAGCTAATCCAGATATTCCAGCACCAATGATAATCACTTTACCAGCTTTTTTGAGAGGTAACATTTTCAGTCGCTTGAAAACTCCAAAATTGATGAATCCATGACGTTCAAGAAATGCATGAACACGCATAACAAGTGGTCCATCACTATTATAGGGAGGTTCAATATGAAGCAAAGCTGTTTCAAACACTAATTGTTGTTTAGGATTTTCAAGCCATAATTGCAGCAGTCTATTTCTAATATAAAGAAATACTTTTTGGCTTTGAGGCAAACCTTGTGCAATGTCAGGGAAGCACGCAGCTTCCTGGGCTGTCATTTTATCGAAAGGAAGGCGACTCTGAAATGCAGCTCCTTCAAGTCCTGTAGGATCATCATGCTCACTATCCATTTCTTCTATATCTTCATTAGGATTAGCAGGTGTAGAATTTTTTTCAATTTTGTTTTTATCATCTATATCAGAAGCATTTTCTTCTTCTGATATGTTAACGGTCTTTATTTCTCCCTCCTTGTGTTCCACTTTAGCACGTTTCCTTCTGGTTGATCTTCGTGTTTGCTCATCTCCACTACCACTAATGTTATTTTTCTCATGCTCATAACTTCCATTCATACTTGTTTCACTTTCCATTGGGCTACAACGTCTCCTATCTTCTAATGTTGGAATTGAGGTCATTCTTGAATGAAATCTTCACTGTATACTTGGATCTACAAAATAATAATTGCAAAGTAGAAATTAAGTAATTTCTATAAAATAGTAGTTTTTCAAAGAAAGGGGTTACTTACACACTTACTTCATTGCATGCTTATAGAAATTATGATAAATTTACTATCCACACCATAGTCTTAACAGATATTTAAAGAAATAACTAATTTGTCATATTTCACATTATAAATGCTTTTATTAACAGAAATAATATCATAGTGGCCAATTTTGAAATATGAAAAACAATGAGTTTCCTACATGGCAACAACATTAAAACACAATTTCAAACTGACTTAAGTTCACTTTAAAATGGTTTAGGTGAATTTAGTCTAGTTTTGGCACCTGGGCAGTTGTCCCATCCTGTATAGAACTATACTGGTAGGAGAACATAATGTAGAATTATGGCATGGAATTTGCACATTTTAAGATTCATTAATTCAATAAATTTAACTTATTGTTGGGGGACATTTTCCTTAATAAAGGTTTAAAAATTAAAAACCAGGAGTTTTGGTGATCTGGGAGATGTGATAATAATATACATTTTCTTCCATCTAATTATGAACTAATATAATTATTTCAAGGGGCTGCTAATTTCTAATACTTTGATCAAATTACTCTCTTTTATGGTTTATACAAATTGGATTCACATGCACTATTATAAAAACATTTTTTGATACTTTCTGATTATCTGCACACTCGGCAACATATACGAGAACTGTCATGTCTCTAGCGTGTTTTCGAGTATTCATGGGACAAGAGCAAACTTAAGTGTATGCATACCATGCTTGAGTACATATGGATTTATATGCCTCATATTAACCAAATGGTATCCACCAGCTATAAAAATTTAAATAATGACCACATAGTTTCAAAAAGTACTGATTTTTTCTTGGTATTTACATATTAATGCAACCACCGTGGTACAGTTTGGTGATTTTTTACTAAAGAAAAAGAATGATGACTGATGTGTGCAAAAAGTTATATATTACATGCCTACATATTTTGCATTTTAATCAGATATTTGATCTGAAAATCAAATAATAAAACTATTTACATGGAGACTTTTGTCTCTTTGGTCTTTGCAGAAATTTCATGACAATCCCTTTAATTCTCTTTTATTAATTTACAGCAAGTACTACACATCTGTAAATTCTTTCACTGTAGGAAAATCCCACAAGTACATACTTTAAAATTTAATTTAAAGCAAAAATCCTGATTTGATTATAAAATATGTTGGAACTTAAAAAACAATGAAAATAGACATATCAAATTGGCAACCTTGCTTGTTCAGACTGAAGGATTGTTATGCGCATGGCTCATATCGTTTACGAAAGAATTAGGAAAGAATAGATTAGACTTAAAGTCATTAACTAAAACTCACCAATGGAAGGAGCTTTTTAGATAATTTTTGTAGATCCAAAGTCAAAATTATCATTAAATTTCCAACTATAATTAGTTATCAAGTTATCGACTATGATTAGTTAGTTAATTTCGTTTTTTCACACTTTTCGACTTAGGGTCAGCAAAAATTATTCAAAAACCTTCTTTCATTGCTGAATTGGATTTTCTTGAAGCTGTTCAAATTCATAAAGATTTATCCTGTTTATTTAATGATTTATCTTGTCCAATTCCTTCCTTCCTAACACTTTTAAAATGCTATTTTTTTTTTTTTTTTGTCTGGAAGATGGTACCACCTTCTCTTTTACTTTACTGCTGTAGGATATAAATATGACCATTTGTGACCACTGCTTTCCAGTCTTGCAAATTTCTTTGCTACTCATGAATAGGGGCCTGTACCTGTTGCCCTCAAAATCAACCGAGTTCTTCACTAAATCTACACCAAACACAAGAATGCTGCTTTGTTAATTTTATATTAACTCTTTGTTGAAATGAAGCAGAATTTTCTTGCATCTCGAGAGCAAGACAAATGGTGAATATTTCCCATATTGCATTGCACGGTTCACCTAATCCTGGTAAATATCAGTGAACCACTCAATGGAGTGTTAGCAAAACTATTGCATTAGTAAATATTTGGGGATGTGAATATTGTTCAAAAAATAATTGTTACTTTTCTGTTATTAGGACAGGTTTCAATGTGCATGTGATTATGGCAAAGCCTCAAGGGCTATCTGCCTAAAGGGAGGGATGCCTTTGTGGAGGACTTTCTAAGAGAAACTGGCTTGTATACACGTTACACATGGGGAAAACCAGGGACAGGTTTCAGAAATGGAAAATTATGCATGCATGTGTGCATGTATCTACATATATATGTGTGTGTGCACACACATATATACATGCATACATGAACACAAACATTCATAATTTAGGTTAAAATAACATGACAAACAAATATTAATTTAGAAGTCAAAAATCAGCGTTTATATTTGCAAATTTTCACAGGGAACTAGTTTCAATGGTGTTCCCTCGTTAGCATCTTTAACCCTTAACTTCCCACTGTTGCATTTCTGCAACATATGATTTATTTTAATTTAACAGACTCAATATTTTTTTTTAATTACCTAGAAATCACTTATCTAAGAAAAAAAGGTTACTGCAACGAAATACATGCTAAATTTGTCACTAGATAGCAGCACATTTCCCCCAGAAATCGCAACAATTATAAAAATCTCTGATTCCTTAAGAACTGTGTTTTTGCTATAAAAAGAATCCATTATATTTTATGCTTCCTCTTGTTTAGTGACGAAAAAAAATTACCAGGTAAGAAGTTTAAACATTTTATGTTCATTTAAAAGAAATTTTGATTTTCTAATAGAAAAATTTTGAATGAAATTTGATTTTAATTATATGTTGCAGGTCTGCAACATTGGTCTTTGGTTACCATTTTGACATGGCCAAAAAGTGTATACTAACCCAAGATGAAATTGCTAGATATATGAATAATTTTGACGAATTGAGTGATTTAAGTGAGGATAGTCTTGAAAATTCTGCTGGTGATGTTAATTTTTTACCTGATTGTGTGTTATCTAATGATGATTCATTCGGATAGCGACTGTGAAATTACTGCTCGACCGCTGGTGTATTTCAGTCAGAGAACCTTTTTTAAATTTAACTGTTAAGAATAATAAAACATTTTCAAAGAATATTTTATGGAAAAATCAAAACATTTCATTGATTGAAGAAGTAATAAAATTCCATGGAGATGACACGCTCCCAAGAGAAATTACGGATTTGGACACTACGTACCAATTTTTTAAATATTTATGGACGGAAGAGATCGTAAGTAACATTTATGAAGACAGCAAACGATATGCTATTCAAAAGAATCCAAGTAAGCCTTTGACTATATCAGAGAATGAAATAAATCAATATTTGGGTATTTACATTTATGCATCTCTAGTTCACCTGCCAAACTATAGAGCATACTGGTCAGAAGAGCTTGGATTTGATCAACTAAAGAAACAATGAAGAAATCTGAAAAAATAATAATAATAATAAAAAAAAAAATCGGTACTTTTCCGTTTCGCCAGCGCAAATCTCGCCAAGCAGACTTTATTGGCGACAACACAGAGCATACACATATAAAATGTTATCAAATGTTGGTTCTAAGAATTTTTTATTTTGAGGGCATAAGCATTTTAATATCGTTTAAATTTTATAAAAAGCCAATGAATAAAGACAATAAATTTGTAAAAAGTCATTAATTTAAGAATTTACTATGCTTTCATGGTACAACATCCTGATTCACGTAACCCCAAGTGATCTCATCTCACGTAAACTACACTAAAAAAATCTAATTCTCTCAGTAATTATCTACATTAATTTCAAGTTAAATCTTAATTTGGAATACAAGTTTAAATGCAAGAATTATTTCAGTTCATACGAATAGCTTACTCAGAAATTATGTAAAACCAGAGTGCTTTATTTCGCTAGTGCATTCTCATTAGTTTGACCTTAGAGCATAAAACTGGACTATCTGTTAAAAATTCTATGTAATTGTATGCCAAATGAATGAAAATGTAATTGTATGCCAAATGAAAGAAACAATGAATCTGATAAGAAATGACTGCGACTTATTTTGAAAATGAGGCTTAAAAAGCTACCAGCGAGGATATTCCGTTTGGCATCAGTTGTACCATTATTGGCGACTTTATCGCCTGCGCTGGCAAAACGGAAAAGTACCAAAAAATCTAATGAATTTACAAAAATTCAAATCTGAAGTTGCATCATGCTTATGCAAAATGGGGTACAATCGAAATGCCAAAAGAGGAAGATCTAGTAATACTTCAATAGAACAAATGTCCCAGACTAAAAGATGCAAAGGGACTGCCCAATCCGTTCCACGTAAGGACATTCGTAGAGATGGTATAAATCATTGGCCAATATGGTCAGAAATAAATACGGTGCAAGTTTCCAAACTACAAGAGCTACACTCAAACTCAGTGTGAAAAGTGTAAAGTAGGGGACGTTTCACAACATAGTCAATAACTGCTTTAAAAGTTTTCATTGTATGTAAGGCTAAAGCAATTTATAACAATGAATAATAAAATCCTCATATAAAAAAAAGTTTTGTAATTTTACAGCACTACTGCGCAATGTTGCACTTCTGCAACAAACAAAAAAATGACTGAAATTCAATTTAAAACTGCTTAGTTTTTTTAAAAAATATTTTTTCCTTTTATTATTACTTAAGAAGTAGCTGATATAATTTTTTCATAGAAATTTAAAAAATTGGGAAGTTAAGGGTTAATATGCATATATACATTACATATAACAAACATGAGTTTATATAAAAGAGCTATTGAGAGAAAGATCTTGTATGCATGTGGCGCATTGTGGACTGGAACGGTCTGAATGTGTAACAAAATTTTGAAAATTCGAAGAATCAGTTTATTGGGGATTACTAAGTGTTTTAGAACTGTTTCTAGAGTAGCTCTTTAGATTTTGGCTGGATGTCCACCGATCAATATTTTAGCCGAAAAAGAATATGCCATCTTTAAATTAAAAGCTGGTAATAAAACTGTCAATTGTTTCAATAAGATCTTCTCAGCTAGAGATTTTGACATTGAGAAAGGTTTAGACATTCATCCAGCTTTATTGAAACGGTTGAATTGACATAAAGGCCTCCCTAATATGACAGGCTATCAATTTTTACTGATGGATCTAAATTGAATGGTCATGTGAGGGCAGGCTTTTGTGTGTTCTCTGATGAGAAACTAAGCTTTAAATGGAAATATAGACTTTCTGACAATGCCTCTGTCTATCAGGCAGAGTTAGTCGCTTTGTGAGAGGCCTTATATTGGCTTATTTCTAATTCTGTGCTAGATCCTGTGGAAATCTATAGTGATTGCGAAAGCACAGTTGTTTCAATTACAGATGTTTGTCCAAATAACGGTCTAATTAAACAGATAAAAGATATGCTCACTTTTCTTAGTGCTTTCAGAGATGTTAAACTCTTTTGGACAAAGAGTCATATTGACACCATTGGTAACAAGTTAGCAGATAGATGGGCAAAGGCTGCCACTGAAAATAAAATAATTCATTTTTAAGCAAAGACTTCCTTTGACAGTTTAAAATCCTTGTTGAAAAGAAAAAGACTTGACTCTATAGCAAGCAAAGTGCAACGACCCGGATTCTAAAGGAAGATTCAAATATAATTTAATCTACACTGTAAGTGAGAGAAGATGCCTAAGTGACAAGTATCTAAACCAAGCTTTAACTAATCATAGACAATTTTCCTTTTATTATAATAGGTTTTCTATTAAAAATTGTTCCTGTCCATGTGTAATGTCAATATTGAGCACCTGTTGTTTAGATGCTCTTCTATGAAAAATATTGTTCTAAGATTTATTCCAGATATTGTTAAATTTAATATTCTAAAGGATTTTAAGTAAAATACAGTGACTAAATTGAAATTGTCAAATTTCATAAAATATGTATCTGTAAATAAAATGAATGTATATATTGATTGTGTTTAAAATTTTGGTTGATCTTTACATTACGGTAACTGGTAGTTTGGCGACATTTTGGAGGCGATAAAGGTTACTACCTGGGACTTTGGTAATAATGTGAGCAGTACCGAGTTCCGATTACGCATTATTTTGTGTGGGGGAAATAAGAGATCATGGGATATGTCATGTGATATTAATGGACGAATTACGGTTCTTTAATCGGAAAAGGGGGGAAATCGGGAAAAAATCTGGAAATTTTGTATTTGGCTTTATTCTGTGTTGTGTGAAATAGTGTTTGTGAATTTTTGGATCCCATGGCCGTAAGTAAAGTGAATTCGAAATGGGTATTTAGTGGTATTGAAAAGGATAGTAAGAAATGTTTTTTAAGGTTGTGTGAGAGAGAAATAAACATGTTTTATTATGTTATTTATTTTCCCTGGTATCTTGCTTTGAAAGATAAGTATGATTTTAAAGATTCTGAAAGAGAATGAAGAAAAGTGTATCCGCCACGTAATGAAGATTCTGAAGGAGATTAGGTAAGTTAGTATTTTTAATTATTTTTATGCATTGTTGGAAATGTAAGGTGGAAAGGAATTTGGTATTATTGGGAAAATTGTTATTAGCAATGATTTAATTTAAAGTAATTAGGATTGTAAGGTAATTTTTATTAATTGAATGTATGTGCTCATGTATATTTTAAGTGGTGTTTTTGAATTTAATTATATTTTAATGAAATGATAGTTATTTTGTGAATTTTATACTTGTAGGAATTTGGTGTATGTTTAAGTTGAAATAAATGTGCATGGAAATAATTTAAATATTTGATAATAAATAATTGTAATGCTTCATGTATGAATTCGTTGGTGACGTGTATAATGTAATAGATGATTTAGAGGTAAAAGTTTTTGGATATTTTATTTATTTTATATGTGGAAATGTTCATATTTGTAAAGGGTAAATACTTTTTCGCGATCATGTAATTTCATATATGTTCTTTTTACCGGGTTTAAAGATTGAGAAAATTGTCATGTATTTTCGTGAAATTTTTTTAATTTATGAGATAAAAGCAGTGTACATGGATATAGTGAAGAGTGTGCGGAATGCCATTTTTGTGCAATTCTGGGATGTTTTTTTAAGTAAAAATAAGTCGACGTGTACATGGTTCAGTGATATTTTAATGAAACGATAGTTATTTTGTGAATTTTATGCTTGTAGGAATTTGGTTTACGTTTAAGTTGAAATAAACGTGCATGGAAATAATTTAAATATTTGATACTAAATATTTGTAATGCTTCATGTATGAATTCGTTGGTGACGTGTATAATGTAATAGATGATTTAGAGGTAAAAGTTTTTGGATATTTTATTTATTTTATATGTGGAAATGTTCATATTTGTAAAGGGTAAATACTTTTTCGCGATCAGGTAATTTCATATATGTTCTTTTTACCGGGTTTAAAGATTGAGAAAATTGTCATGCATTTTCGTGAAATTTTTCGAATTTATGAGAAAAAAGCAGTGTACATGGACATAGTGAAGAGTGTGCGCAATGCCATTTTTGTGCAATTCTGGGATGTTTTTTTAAGTAAAAATAAGTCGGCGTGTACATGGTTTATGTGTATGTGTTATTTTGAAAAACGCGTAAGGTGTATGGTATTGTGCACTTTTTCCGAATTTTGCAGTGAATATTTGTCATGATTAAGCAGTTTTGTTTGATAAAATTTCTAGCATAAGTGTAATTCGGCTAGTAGATTGTTGGAAGAAGTGTTCAGTAGATAAGAAGAAAAGAAACATGTCTTTACTTCGTGAAGACAAAATGGCGGCGGGGAAAAAAAAATAGAGGGTTGCTGTAGGGGAGTTGGTCGCCAAATTTTCGCCAAGTTACCGTAATGTAAAGATCAACCAAAATTTTTCTCCTGTGTTAAGAAAAACTAGGGTGTTTATAATATTCTGTTATTTTATTTCTTTGTATATGTAAGTAACATATTTTTATGAATGTAAGTAACGTGTTATATTTTTCAAAATATTTAATAATGTGCTTTTGTTGGTGTAGCTGGTAAATCTCACCAGCTCCTAGACTTAGGTTCATATTTTAGTTGCTTATTCTATTTAAAGTTATTTCAGGTAGTATGGTGGTAGTGCTATTGCTTAATGGGCCTGATTTAGGCTTTGTTTGGGATCTCAAGGTTTCTTTAATTAAATAGCTCCACTAAGCCCTGTTAAGCCTCTAACAGCGGTACAGGAAGGTCGACCAGTCATATAACAAACATTCATATATACATTTCTGAATCTGGTCCAGGTAATAGAAGAGTACCAAATAATCATATGGTACTGTATGTGATACACACATCTATAAAGAGATACATACAAGTTTAGCTGTGGTTAAAATGTAAGGAAATATTCTTCAAACCAAATCACTGAGATATGAATATCACCTGTAATACACCAAATAAAGGATAATATTACCATGTTATGTTGTCAAGGGAATGTGCAATAGCGAGATTGTGCAATTCTCTGATTTTATTAAGTGAAAAAAGGTCGCTGTGTACATGGATACGGAGTTTGTGCAATTCTTAAAAACGTGCCGAGCAGTGGCTGATTTTTCACTTTCCACGCTTTTTGGATCTGCTCATAAAGAAATGTATTTAAACACCCACCATTTATTAACTAAATTTGTATAACTAATTATGACAAAAAATCTCATGACTGGATGATGGTGGTCAAGTCACTCGGGGGGTTAAATCTGGTACAGTGATATCTTGACATGGTAACATTAGGGCTTTGCTTATTGCTTAGATTAAACAGAAGAATGGTACTGGTAGAACATTTAAAGAAAATATAATAATAAATTTGTCTTGCAAACAGAAGATTTCAAAAGAACTCTAATAAAATGCAACAATACGACACATAAAATAAAATTATATAAAATTAAATCTGAAGAAGTGGTGGTGGTGTATTTAATTATGGCAAAGCACACTAGGGCTATCTGCCTAAGGAGAGAGATGTCTTCGTGGAGGACTTTCTAAGGGAAACTGGCTCGTATACACCTTACAAATGGGGAAAACCACAAAAACACCCATGCAGCCAGCCCGTTCGCGGGATTCGAACCTCGGATCGAACTACCAGTATTCAGCGACTTTACTGCTCGGCCGCTGGTGGGCCTAAATCTGAAGAAGAAATATGAAAATGGGTAAATAAAAAACAAAATTATGACTTTAAACAAATTGCACCAACAAAAGTGCAATTTATATGCTGATACATTACTTTTGTTAATAATTTTTGGTACATTTCTTTCGTTAAATACCTTACATAAATTACGGTACATTTCTTTTGCTAATTACCTTAAACAACACCCTAAATAAATTATTAACAATTTTGTGTTTAAAACAATAACAATTTGCTTTGGTTCGCATATTTTCACTGCAGGTCTTTTTAAAATGAATTTTTAACTTGTTGAGTACAATAAGAGAGTTCATAAAAATCTCTTGGTTCTGTCCATGTATTTGTTATTTAGCCCTTTTTAAAATTTTATCGATATATTTTTCTTCACCAACTTTTAATCAACAGTAATGACAAAGCATTAATTTCACAATTAAAAGATTTAACCAAAGATGAGGTCTCCTAGTTAATTTGATTATTTTTGTTATTATTATCATCAGCAGCACCGATTAATTTTTATAAATCCTACATTTTACACATAATGTTACAGGTACAGCTCTCTGTTATAAAATCCTATCAAATCAGGCATAGTTACCGATTGTACTTTATAAATGGCAATAATCCGAAACAGAACTTAAAAGATAACCTAAATTTCGAAGCAAATAAAATTCAAGAAAGAAACTACCACATTTTTGAAAAAAGGCATACCTTCTAAAAATAATAATCAGCATTTTGTTTTTCAAAACATATAGAAAAGATGATGCATTTAAATTCACAATTCAAAAGCATTATTTTGAGCATTGCGTGGCGTATAAAAGCATAATATATCATTTTTGGAAATTAAAAATGGGCTTTAAATATCTTACTTACATTATTTTAATGCAAAAGTTTCAATAATAGTTTCTCATTCCAGTTTTCATTAAACAATCATTAATAAAAAGAACAGGAAGTAAACTATTAACTTGTGCCGCTTCGAATTTCAATCCCGAAATTTTGTTGCCAGTTTCTTGACTAAAGTTGTAATTTATTCTAGGATGAATTGCCATTGATTTATTCATTGAAAAAAATTGAAGTTTTATTTTATAAAATATATATTTCATGATAACTTTAGGTTATTAAAGCAAATATGTAAGTTTTTTTGAACCACTGAAAGGAGTTTCTGTTTTAAATTTATGAATGATTTAGATATCTAGGTGGCAATGGTTTTTCAACAAACTTGATCAAAACAACAGCTGATTGCAAGATATATCTGTGAAGTTATTGTTTCATTTGAAAGTTATGGTGTTATTATGTCCGTTTCACTAATCGCGCTGCGTTTGGAAATTGCACAAGAATATCCTCTCCTACCCCACATACATTTTTCGGGTATGAAACCGTAAATAGTTGTAAAAATACTTAGTATGACTTCTATAACATACTTACATGTAACTTCTATGACATTAAAACCCATATGTATTTTGTGTTAATTTAGCTTTTCAGTTTATTTGCGTGCGAATTTAAGTATTGATATATCTGAATTGAGATATTTTCTTAAACACCTGTTTTAGTAATCTACTTTTATAGTTCAAGATGTAAATAATTACTTAATATTATACCTGCGAAAACCATAAGAATGTTATTAAGTGCTAGTTTGTGTGTTTGAGTATATTAAATTTAATTTTTCTTAGTATATATATAAAGTATAATATATGTGTATTTATGTGAGTATTAAGTATATATATATATGTGTGTGTGTGTATGTGCCTGTGCGCGCATATTAAATTTACAGAAAAAACATTTTAGCCGAAGCTGTTTAGATTTGTTGTATTGTGAAATTATATTGAAATCCTTATATTAGTAAATGAATAATTATTCAAAAGAATTAATGCATTTGTTTACAACAAGGATTCTCAACCAGGGAAACATCTGCTTAGGGAGAGTTTCATAGTTTCTAGGGGGAATGCAGTCGGCCTTTTATTTACCTGTTAAGTGCTTATTTTATAAATATAAAAAACTACTTCATTCAATTTTTGTTATTTATTAACGTTTTCTATACTTTTTGTTGTTTCATTTGTAAAACACTTTAAAAAAAATCTGAATTTGAACAGATGTTTAGATATATTTTTGAGTTTTGGAATGGAGTGGAATGATTGTTTAGCAATTGTTAAATGGTTGCAGGGAGCAAAAAAGGCTGAGAACAACTGGTCTAGAGTTTAGTCTATTGGTAATTAGAACATGTAAATAACAGCTAATTATTATGAACTGGCACAAAATTAAAAATATATAGTTGAAATTTTGTACTTGTCTGCGTGTATAATTTGTACTGAATTTGGAGCATCCTGGGCTCTAGTATAGAATTGGGTGCCACTTCGATTAGTGACAATTTTTCGTAAAATTTTGGCGATGAAATCTCATTTCTGGTTACCATGAAAATTTAACTTTGCTTTAGCCTCCTGATTTTTTAAAAAATAAAAATACATTGATGTGTACATAGACAAATTTAAAGCAGTGCACAATGCCTAGTTTGTGCAATTCTAGGATGTTTTTTAAGCGAAAACAGATCGATGTGTACATTAACATAGAGTTTATGTAATTCTTTGACTTCTTATTTTGGTTTTGCGTAGTGGCCATCTTGAAATTGTGTCTTCCTGGCGCCGATCTTGGCGTCAAAAAAGAATCGCCAAAAATCAAGGGGCACCCAATTGTAAACTTTTACCGCATTCTGTTTTCCCATATACCTAGAAAATTTGCAGAAATATCTCAAAACTCAGGCCTAATCATTCTAATGGAAGTTTTAAGTTTAAAATCTTTTTTTGTTTTGTACAAGATAAAAGTGTAGCATATAAAAACCAAAATCAGTATGAACTAAAACTTGCACTTATTATTCTGGAAGAAACAGATCACTCTTTATTTAGTTGGATAGTCAGCAGATAAACTGCCTCACTGAGACTTAATCAAGTTATATAAAACCAAAGTGAATTTCTTATGAGTTTTGCTATATCTGTTATTAACAGTCTATTACAATGATTGGTAACAAATTTTGCTCATTGAAGATGGTCAATGAAAATAAATGGTAATACTATAACATGCAATCTATTGCTTTTTGTTAGTTATTTATTTCTTAGATGGTGCCACTAAAATGGTATTGTTTAATATGAAAATAATTATAATTAGCAAATGATTAGCCTTTTCGTTGTTTGCCCGGAGGGAGACTCGGGGATTTAAAAAGTGTCTTCACTATTAGCAGCACCAGATGTTCATCAGCCATTGCTTGGACCATTAGCTCCAGGATAGATTCATTGCTTCATGTTTTTCAGCCTTCCAAAATATGTCAAAAATGAAAGAAGCTTAATCACACTGTTTTCACAACAGGTTTGTATCAGGAAGCGAAAGGTGAGGAATTACTTTCTCTCGGTAGATATTCTCCTGAACACATACTTCATGATTCCCAAGTAATTCTTCCCATTCATTAACCCCTTAACTGCCGCGGGCGTATATATACGCCTTGCTCAGCCGATGCGTTAACTGCCCCAGATGCGCAGCCGATGCGTTAACTTTGCGAATAATTTTAGGTGTAGCAGCGCAAAGCAAATGATAGCAGTTTGGAAGGACGTATATATACGCCTGGGGCAGTTAACGCATCGGCTGAGCAAGGCGTATATATACGCCTGCGGCAGTTAAGGGGTTAATGGAAGTTTAAAGATTTTTATTTTGTCATCTCAACAGTATAGATGAAAATATTATTCAGTCTCAGTTTCGTTATAACTACTCTTGCACCAGTTATGAATGAATGACATTGCTCTGCTGAAATCTAATTACAAAATAAACTTAATTACATTTCATTTTTCAAAATAAACATGTTTACCTTTCATTTTTCAAAACTTGAATTGTTAATTAATAGTTTAATTTTAAATTGGCACTTTTCCATGTTTTTAGATCTTATTATTTGAGAAAGTAATATAATAAATAATATGGGAATTTAAAAAGAAATAATAGTAGTACAGTCAAAAGTCATTAATCTGGACTCGTCGGGACTTCGGTGATTCCGGATTATAGATCATCAGTTTAAATATGGTAAGATGGCATGCAGAAATTATAAAATTAAAAATATGAAACCGTAATTTATGAAATAAAGAACAATTATGATCTAAAGAGTATCAAAATTTACAAAAAAAAAAAAAAAAAAGCTTAATATTTATTTGTTTACTTTCTTCGCTATCGGAAGCGAATTATAATGATGAGGAATTTGATTTAAATCATATCAAAGATGGAGTACATCGAGATGAAATACTACATTTAGTAAGGAATTATAAGCCAAATAAAATAAAAACATCTGCCCTGAAGATAAGGATAGTGCTGACAGATCAACTTCCAGTTCATTGCGCGCCGCGGCGTCCTCCCGCAGCTAAGCAGCGTGAAATTGATAAACAGATTTCGAAATGGTTACATAAACAAATGATATGCCTTTATCCATTTTTTTGCAGCAATTCCACTTTTTGTTTAATGGACTTTGAAACATACTTTCGCTTTGTAGATCCTTTACATATTATATATATATATCGGAAATTCTATTTGACATAATCGAAAGTTCAAGCTTACTTATATAAAATTGCTCTAACAGTCTGCAAAAAATAATAAGCCAGATCCAATTTGAAGATTAAGGAACAATGCAATCTGCAACATTAACTGAATTAAATAATTTTAGCTTAGCTTATACCATCCATTATACATTAAATGTGCATGCGCACACGCATATTTGCAGCCGTACGGGTCTTAAGCGCACGTGTAAATGCCTATGCGCAGAAAGTTTGTAGCTTTGAGG
Source organism: Stegodyphus dumicola (assembly GCF_044657685.1). Taxonomy (NCBI): domain Eukaryota; kingdom Metazoa; phylum Arthropoda; class Arachnida; order Araneae; family Eresidae; genus Stegodyphus; species Stegodyphus dumicola. The sequence goes on along the minus strand of NC_140768.1, from coordinate 77,820,212 downwards.
TCTGGATTATAGATCATTAAGTATTATGGGTGTCCGAATTAACGACTTTTGACTGTATACATAAAAAAAAAAAAAAAAAAAAAAGAAGAGATGGTAATATGCGCAGAAAGTTTGTAGCTCTGAGGTCCAGATTATGTGTCCGAATTAACGACTTTTGACTGTATGTGAAATTTGCATTACTTTATATATTTTTTTATTTCCTTCCCTAGTGAATAATTAGATTTTCAATTTAGAGCAACTATCAATCTTTATCTTGAGATTTTCCAGAGGTAGTGAGATTGCAAGGATCTCTGCATCAAAATTCAACATGAATTGTCTCACAGGAGTGCATTGGGAAAAAAGTGTACTGCATATACCAACTCCGGTGTTGTCTTGTATTTTAGAGCCATCAGATGTCGAGCAAGCTTTTACTATTATATATAAGGGATGTTTTTCTTTCCCAGGTCATTAATATCTAGCTGATATTTGATATCAGTATATTCAAGGGAATTAACCATGACTTTGTTACAATTGGTTTGTTTTCAACTATTTCTTGTTATAATCTCTCACAAGCCTCTAGGGGAGACATTGGGACTTAATAGTACTTGGTTTGCATTCGCTCATCCATTGCACTCTATGCGATGCTTTCATTTTAAACGAATGTACCAACTGCTCGTATCTTGATTTTAGTAGCAATTAATGGGTTGGAAGTATAGCTTTGCATAGCTGTAAATCAGGGTAGTTTTCACCACTCCTGTGATGATCTGAAGAACTTTACTTTGGGCCCTTTCCAAAGAGTCAATCTTCCCTTGTGTAGTATAAATTAACACCTCACTTCCATATTTGAAAATAGGTTTTATTTAGGGTAGTCTGTGAGCTTCATCGTTTGGTACTGGCTAGTCTTATCAAAATTGAGGATCACTTCTTTACTTTTTCTACAACAGTATTCACATGATTAGTAAAGTTTAATTTGTTGGCTAGCACTACAGCTAGATATATGGTACTAGTGCTTTTTTGAAGAGTAGTGTTGTCTATTTTTAATTCAAAGTTTGTATTCACATGTCTCAGAGAGAAGAACTGGCAAACTGTTTAGTTTTTATTTATAATCATATTGTTATCTTTGGACCAGGTCTGTAGGATTTCAAGTGCATTATTCATTGTAATTTCAAGTTTTTTCCCTTTGTTATTTGTATTTTATGGAATTATCTGTTTCTGTCCAAATAACAACATCATCTGCGAACATACAGATATTAATACCTTTAATGCTTTTTAACTTGGTTACCAAATCATTAATATAAATGTTAAAGAGGGTGCAGCTGCTAATTGCCCCTTGAGGTAGACCTAGTTTACTTTGCTTGTAATTTGATTTTTGCTCATTCCATCTAGTCTTTGCCCATCTTTGGGATAAAAACTTTTTGTACTAGTTATACATTTTCCTGATTCCATAAACGTTGTTTACACGCTATGATAAAATATTGTATGGTTGGCTCCCTGGAAGTCAACAAAGACAGCCAAGGCACTTCTCCCCGAATTGAAACCGGTTTTAATTTTGTGAACCAACTTCAAAATTTAATTAATAGTTGACATGTCTTTTCTGAAACCAGTCTGCTAGAAGAATCCGTTTGACTCAAGGTAAAACCTTAGCCTTTCAGTTATTCTTTCAAATGTCTTGACTGTAATGGAAGTCAGTGAGATTGATTGGTACAATTGTATATCTTCAGGTGGTTTTCCTGGCTTTAGAATCGGAATGACCTTTGCCTTCAGCCAGTTTGTTGGAAGATTGAGTTTTGCATTCCAGAACTTATTGTAAATCATTAAAAGGAAATTCTTGCAGATTGCCTGAATTCTGGGAATATATTATCTGGTTGCTTACAGTTTTGAATGTCTTTGATAACCTTATTCAATTCGTCCATTGAGAAATCTTCTGTAAAAAGTTTGTCTAAGTTCACTTTCCTTCATTTAGTACTTCTTTCATGTTTTCGGCATTTTTTTCCTACCTATTTTTCTCTTTATTGAGTATCCTTTACGATAGAAGTTATTGAATATTTTAGCAATCTGTCTTGTATTGCTGACATCTTTGTTTCCTTTTTTGATGAGTTATTAGTTCTTCGCATTATTTTGTTATTCAATGTATTCATTATTTTGTAAGCTTTATTTCCATCAGATCTGTAATCTAATTCATTAAGAAACCTATTCCAATATTGCCTTTTGGATTCTAAAACTTTCCTTTTCATTACAGCACATTCCTTTTACCTTTGATTACATCTTGTTTGCATTTTTTTATTAGTTTTTCCTGCCACTCTCTCAGCTTCGTTTTTTGCGTGCTCTCTGATTTCTCTTTGCTCTTCTAGATCAGTGTTCCAAAATGGTTGGTAGTTCAGACTCTTGCCTCCGAAGATGTTTTTTTTTTGGTGCACCTTTGGAGGACTAAGGTAAAAGCTGATTCTGCTTGTTGAGGTGAAGCATAATTAGGGAGAGTAGTGTTTACTTGATGTTCCATATCTTCTGTTAAGGCCTTCCAATTGGTCTTTTTGAAGTTCCACATAATTCTTGTGTTATTTCTTATCTGTTTTTGGTTGGTAGTAATTGCTGTTTTTACTATTTGGTGATCACTCCCTAGGTCCCCAATTACCATTTTCTTGCAATAGTCAATTAGGTTACCTGAAACTGTGTTTAAATTAGGATTAGTAAAACTGCCTGAATAGTGGATAAAAGTGTTAAGGTAATCTTTATTATGTATAACTAAGATTGCATTACTATCTACAAAGTCCTCAACAATTTGCCCTACTTGGTTTTGGTAGGTGTATCCCCAGTTAGGGGAAGCAGCATTAAAATCACCTAAAATTGTAGTATTTCGATGAGGTATTAAAGTGTCTAAATTTAAGTTTTTGTCGTTTGGTAGACTTTATATTCCAAAAATGTTAAAAAGAGTATTCTCATTCCAAACATTTACTCCCACAATTTCCCCAGATAATTCTTTTTCATTGTTTTCAACATCTCAAACAATAATGTCAGTTTATTTCACACTGTCACTAAAATACCATTTGCAATCTGTCTGCTTTTGAAAAGTCTATGAAAAATGAAATTTTCCATATTATAATACTTATTTTGTCTTCTGTAATATTTGCTTCTTGAATCACCAAAACATCGACATTCTTCTCAACGACTACCCTGTTAATTTTTGGAAAAGTGCAAGATAATCCTCCAGCATTCCACTGCAGGATAGGAAAACAAAAGCTTTTTACTCTGTTTGCTTTGCTCTGAACCTCCTTAGCCATAGCTGCTACTAATTTAGAACTACCTAGGAGGCACATGCTAATTAAGGATATCGCGGACATGAGTAACATTGCCTCCTAGGGGCAGAAACTTAATCATAGTGCTTAGCTGCAAACACAATTGAAAGAAAAAATGGTATGTCATGTTGAAAAAGGGCCATTAAGGAGCTTGTACACAATATATATTGCATTAAAGTTGGACTGAATAAATGACACAAGATATTCTGATGAACTGGATGATGTTCTTAAAAAACTATAAATTTTACAATAATTTTCCAAAAAGACTAAGGCTACTAAGCCAAATTCCTTAGCTGTTACAGTTAAAACATTTGAAGTTCAAATATTTACATCAAATGCAATGTGTATGAAGTAAAGTTAGTGCCCTTCTTGCTCTGTTAAATAATTATGATGTAGTGATTGTTCATTTTGAAGAAGTGTCAAATTAAAAGAGAAAGTATGCTGCTGTAGCAAGAGGATTGTTGAAACAGATGAAAAACTTTCAGTTTGTCTTAACTGTGCATTTCTTGCTAAATTTTCCACATTTAAGTAACTTTCTGTGATTTTTCAAACAGAAATCGTGATTTTAAGTAGTGTAGAGGTTTATATTAATAGGGCAGTCTCGGAAACGAAAGACTTAAAATCTAAACTAGGCACATATAAACAGCTGTTTGTCAGTTTAACTATTATTGAGAACTTTAGGAACATTCAGCTTACAGACGTTGATTGTCAAATTTTTTATTTGCAGAAAATAAGTTTACTTGTAATAAAGTACCTTAAGAAGCATTTTCTAGGCTGGGATGTAGGTGGTATAAAGTGCTGTATTCTATGACTCTTTCATGTGCCCTCGTGACAGCTTGGGAAGTTATGGAAAGGATGAAATAGTCACTTTGAACAATCACTTCAAAGGTTAGCTGTCAAACAAAGCCTTCTAAAGAGAAAAACTTAAAATCTTTACAGAATGAATGGTACTTTCTGATTATCTGCATCCCCACTGAAAAGACACACACACACACACACACAAAAAAAAAAAAAAAAAAAAAAAAAAAAAAATATTCATGAAGTAGCACATTATGTCACCAAAAAAGTATTTGTGGCAACCCAAGATGTCACCAAAACATATTTCTATGGTAACCCAGATATGCGTATAGCATCCCTTCCTCCTAGAAGGATTTCCACTTTCACATTTTCACCTGTGTAATGCAGATTATATCCTTTCTATAGAAGTTTCAGCCTGGACCACATATTGTAGTTTTCATTGTTATTTAGTGAAATTTTAGACTCTTGGTTTTCTGCACATATGTAGCATAATGTGGCTTGCTTAAAGGTATTATGGTTCATTTGTCTTTCTCATTTTAGAATTTTGGTTCAAAGATTGTGGGCAATGCCATATTTTTATGCATTTTTGAGTTTTGCTATTCTGTTTTTTTTTTTTTTTTAAATGAAACAGAGAAGGGAGTGGGTGCGAGAGTGTCTTCTCCCCCCCCCCCCCAAAAAAAATAGCAGGATTTCTCGAAGAGGTTAGAGTTTTGTTAACCATGTTACTTGCTTTTTTAATTTTACAAATTTATTGCTCTTTTTTGAGAAATTGTTGTACTACTATTGAGAAATTGTTGTACTTGTTGCACTACTATTTGGAAAATAGTTCTACTCTTTTCTGCATTATCTTGTGAAAAAGTAATCAGCAATGAACTGGTAAATCCTCTTCAATGTTAGTAATGAATTTATGATTACTTGGTGGGATGGAGATAATCAGAAAGTACTGAGAAATATTTTAATGAGAAATTCTGCATGTAAAAAATTAAGAAACATTGATTAATAATATCTTTAACCTCTCTGAGCTTTTTTTATAGCATTCTACTTTTGTTTTCATTAAATTCCTCATTTGAATTTTCAGAATATGTAATACATTTTTTTAAATATATATTTTTCTATAATAAAAGCTTCAAGACAGAAAAGACCGATGGCATTACCTGAATCTAATGTGACCAAAGCAGAAGGATACAAAGAAGATGAAGTACCGGTAGAACAAACAAGTTCTGCCCTTTCAATTGATAAATGTCGTGGGTCTCGAAAACTGCAAGAAATGATTGTTGAAACAGTATGCAATACTGGTATAGTAATATATGTGTTTTCATAATCTTTATAATTTTTTATATGTTCTTAATTTAGAGTTTTGTTATTTTTGTTCACTAAGCATATAATATTTAGTTGTGTTTTAATTTAATCCTGGAAGTATTGGGGCCATTTATTACCGTTTTGTGCCAGTATTTGCATGCTTACTTGTGTAGTGTGAAATATTTTCAACATTTTGTTTTGTAGTGTCATGAAAAATCATTAGATGATAATTTGAATTCTTCTGTCTGTTCAGTTAGAGAAAAATATTAAAATTTCGCTGGCTGCCAGACAGAGAAACATCTTGCTGTCAGAGAGAGAAAAATACTGTATATTATTTGCCACACCATCTGATCAGAGCATTGGAAACAGCCATAGCATGATGGTGCATCTGAAATCAGATAAAATAGAAGTAAAACCTTTCTTAAATTTAAAAAAAAAGGGGGGGAGAGTTCTTTTGTATTCTTTATATTCATCATTAATTTTTTCTCTTGAAATTATTTATAATTGTGTTTTTCTGATTGTTCTGTAATCAATTTAATATTTTTAAGAACAGATAAGATCATACTGGAAATCAAATACAATTGTTCTCTTAACTGTCATAAATATTTTTTGGGTAGCACCAAAATCTCATCACCAATCAACGATACTAACATTTCCAAGAATGAGAAAATATGTAAAAACTTGATTTTTTTGATTATTTTGTAAAAATTTATTAGAGTAAAAAGCACCCAAAGTTAGGAACTGAATTAAATAAATTTATTGTTACCATAGTTATTAACAAGTGAAGTATAGCCAAAGCTGGTTAATATGGTGTATTCGGTACTTCAGTAATGTCATATTATCAAATCTGCTAAATTATTAGACTTATAATGTACAATGCTGCATGCAAAAGGATTTTTTTCATATTACAGTCAAAAGTCGTTAATCCGGACTCGTCGGGACTTGGGCGATTCCGGATTATCGATTTTTCAGGATTATAGATCATCAGTTTAAATCTGGTAAGACAGCATGCAGAAATTATAACATTAAAAATATGAAACCGTAATTTATGAAATAAAGAACAATTATGATCTAAAGGGTATCAAAATTGACATAAAAAAGCTTAATATTTATTTCTTTACTTTACTTTCTTCGCTATCGGAAGCGAATTATAATGACGAGGAATTTGATTTAAATCATATCAAAGACGGAGTACATCGAGATGAAATACTACATTTAGTAAGGAATTAAAAGCCAAATAAAATAAAACATCTGTCCTAAAGATAAGGATAGTGCTGACAGATCAACTTCCAATTCATTGCGCGCCGCGGCGTCCCCCTGCAGCTAAGCAGCATGAAATTGATAAACAGATTTCGGAATGGTTACATAAACAAATGATATGCCTTTATCCATTTTCTGCAGCAATTCCACTTTTTGTTTAATGGACTTTGAAACATACTTTCGCTTTGTAGATCGTTTACATATTAGTAAATATATATCGGAAATTCTATTTGACAAAATCGAAAGTTTAAGCTTACTTTTATAAAATTGCTTTAACAGTCTGCAAAAAATAATAAGCCAGATCCAATTTGAAGATTAAGGAACAACGCAATCTGCAACATTAACTGAATTAGATAATTTTAGCTTAGCTTATACCGTCCGTTATACATTAAACGTGCATGCGTAAACGTATTTTGGGCATGCGTACACGCATATTTGCAGCCGTAAAGGTCTACGCTACGCATGCGCAGAAAATTTGTAGCTTTGAGGTCCGGATTATGGGTGTCCGAATTAACGACTTTTGACTGTATTAAATGTATTAATCTTCACACACTTTTGTTTTTTACTTTGTTAATTGAAATAATAAATGGAATGTTGGAGTGTAGCCTATAACCTGTAGAAACATGGGGCTGTCATTTCTCTACCACTTAATACAGTCAAAAGTCTTTAAACTGGACGTCCATAATCCGGAATGATCTATAATCCGGACCTCAAAGCTACAAACTTTCTGCGCATGCATAAACGCATAAAGCATGTGCATAATACCTTAATGCAAGCGCATATGTGTTAATGCATTAAGGTATTATGCATTTATGCATACACATAATGTATAACGAACGCTATGAGCTCGGCTACAATTATCTAATTATCTATTTAAGTTAATGTTGCAGATTGCGTTGTTTCTTAATCTTCTAATTGGATCCGGCTTATTACTTTTTACAGACTGTTAGAGCAATTTTATAAAAAGTAAGCTTGAACTTTCGATTATGTCAAAAAGAGTTTCCGATTCTGGAGCTGCCAAAGCATCTACAAAGTGAAAACATGTTTCGATGTACCTCCTCCGATAGTGAAGAAAGTGACAGAGAGGTTATTGAAAACAAAAAAAAAATTCGATTGACAAATTAGTCGGTATTCTCGACACAGCAATTACAGGACTTGAACAGCAGAACTTTGTAACTGAACAAGAAATTATGTCTGTTTATAGAATTAAAGAGAAAGTATTAGCACATAAAACAAAGCAACTTAAACAACTTACATTGAAAGAAATGTTTAATAAAGTAAACAAATAAATATTGAGCTCTTTTTTGTAAATTTTGATACTTTTTAGATCATAACTGCTCTTTATTTCATAAATTACGGTTTCATAATTTTAATTTTATAATTTCTGCATGCCATCTGACCAGATTTAAACTGATGATCTATAATCTGGAAAAACCGATAATCCGGAATTGCCAAAGTCCCGACGAGTCCGGATTAAAGACTTTTGACTGTAGTTACGATATCATCTAGGTATATGTGTGTGCATATATAATGTACTTCGCTGTGTATGTACTGTAAAAGCTGCTCAAGGAGTGAGTATTTTAACCCCTTCGAGCCGGGTAGCGAAAACGTGCGCTTATCGCGGAAGCCGGCAGTGTCTTCTGCGAGCGTCTCTCCAGGGCCTGGGGCTTTTTTGCTACTAAGCCTAAATCCATGAAATCTCCGAAGTATCAACGCATTGTTTAATAATGCTCTATAGAGTATTTAAACGGCTTATGCTTTATAGATATTTATATATATATATACTTTAATAACCTTATTTCTTGTTTAAATGCATATTTTACACATTTTATTTTAATTACTCACCATTTTATGACTTTTAACATTATACATCTGAAAACTAAATATATTACTAAAAATTCTCTTTTTGTATGAAAAATTTGAAAACAGGGATCTACACACAGTCCTACGTTACATTCCTTGAACTCGTAATAACTCATTTGCCGTTTTGGAGGATTTTTCCGGGAATGTGAACAAACGAAGCATCGTCGTCTCATTTTCTTATCAGTCTCTTCTGAACAAAGTTTTGGAAAATGTCTTTCAGTTAATCTTTCAGAATCAATATCAGAATATCAGAATTTCAGAATCAATATCTGAAATATTTTGCATCATTTCTGCTATTTCATGCTCTGTTAAACATTTTCGACGCTTCGACATTGAAACGGTGAAAACAGAAAGAATTCACGTCTAACAAGATCTAATTATTTTCAAAAAACTGAACGATAAATCGAAATACTCAACTCTTTAGCACATATAAAACTTCCACTTACAATAAACAACTACCACGTGCAAATAAAGTGCGATTTAAAGAGACGTCATAAATCACGCCATTCGGAAACATTTAGTTCCCTGTTTGTTTATATAATCAAAAACACGTGTATGTGAGTCATGCTTCTCTCATTTCGAGTAGAAGGTCTAATGTACATGTATCTGAAACCATATGGACATACAGTGCCATCTTGTGGCAGAAATTATAGTTTGAAAAACGTTCCAAGGTACTGGCACAAATACGTGACATTTGGTAGTAAACGCAACAATGCTCTGGCACGCCTGCATGTCGGCCAGTAGATAAGTGTGTTCGTTGCTGGCACGTATACGTGACAGTCGGCGCGAAGGGGTTAATGCAGCATCATTGTATTTTTACTGATGTACTTAAATTCGGCGTTAGTTATGTAGGAAATTCATTCAAAACATATTAAATCTCCGAGCGGGTAAAATTTAATACAGTACAAAGTCTTTAATCTGGACATCCATAATCCGGAATGAACTATAATCCGGACCTCAAAGCTACAAACTTTCTGCATATGCGCAAACGCATAATGCATTTACGCATGCGCATATGCGTTTACGCATGCCCATAATATGTTTACGCATGCGCATTTAATGTATAACGACGGTATAAGCTAGGCTAAAATTATCTAATTATCTATTTCAGTTAATGTCGCAGATTGCATTGTTCCTAAATCTTCTAATTGGATCTAGCTTACTATTTTTTGCAGACTGTAAGAGCAGTTTTATGAAAAGTAAGCTTGAACTTTCGCTTATGTCAAAAAGAGTTTCCTATTCTGGAGCTGTCAAAGGATCTACAAAGCGAAAGCATGTTGCGATGTCCATCAAACAAAAAGTGAAATGGCTGCAAAAAGTGGATAAAGGCCTGAAGAAAGTGACGCAGAGGTTTGTGAAAACGAAAAAATTTCAATTGACAAATTAGTCGGTATTCTCGGTGCTGCAATTACAGGACTTGAACAGCGGAACTTTGTAACCGAACAAGAAATTATGTCTGTTTATAGAATTAAAGAGAAAGTATTAGCACACAAAACGAAGCAACTTAAACAACTTACATTGAAAGAAAAGTTTAATAAAGTAAACAAATAAATATTAAGCTTTTTTTTTTTTTTTTGTAAATTTTGATAACCTTTAGATCATAATTGCTCTTTATTTCATAAATTACGGTTTCATAGTTTTAATTTTATAATTTCTGCATGCCATCTTACCAGATTTAATTGGATATCTGGAAAAAATCCTAATCTGGAATCGCCGAAGTCTCGACGAGTCCGGATTAAAGACTTTGTACTTTATTATTTTTATTATTGTATATTAATTTTATAGACAAATTCTGTACAAAAGAAAATGTTTTGAATTAAATATTTGAGGAAGAACTTGCTTTTACTAAAATAGGTTAATTTTAATATTACAAATACTGGCAGAAGTGCTACTATTTGACACAACCGAGACTAGATGCTTTTTACTTCCTTGTACAAAGTAAAAGAAATATTGTAATTGCGAAAATTTTCGTGTATGATATTTTAATGAAAATATCCATTTTGACCACTATTAAATGCAATTTAATGATGTGTTTGCCTGATATCGGTACGTAATCAAGGCAAAATAAGGGACTTTTTTTTCCAAAATGGGTTGCAAAAAGTATTTAAAATAGATTCAAAAGAGTTTTTTCATCACGTCTGTACGTACGTATATATGTATCTCACATAACTCAAAAGTGAGTAATCTCAGAACATTGAAATTTTGTTTATAGGAGTGCTATAAACATGTAGTTGTGCACCTCCCTTTTTGGTTGCCAGTCGTCCCCACCAAAAGTGTATATATATATACACACCTACTCTTGTTACTCGCTCTGTTAGCTCAGTTTTTTTAATTCTTATATGTTGGTAAATTGTGCATTTTTCGCTTTAAAAATGGTATTATTGGTATTATTCAATTATTGCACATGAGGGCTATCTGCCTAAAGGAAGGGATGCCTTCGTGGAGAACTTTCTAAGGGAAACTGGCTCGTAGCTTTAAAAATGATTGAATTATTAAATTCAGTTATAGTTCTTATCTTCTGGTTAAGGATTTTATGCTTTTAGTTAATCTGTATGCAGTAGTTATAGAATTATCAACAATTTAAAAGCTGTTTAAGTGCAGCCAAGCTGAATTTTTCTACCACAGGAACCATGTTTGAAACTTAGCAGAATAGTGAATTAAGTCAGTTTCTGCACCTTCAGTGTCTTTTTGCCAAATGGGGCCAAAAGTAAAACTTTCATTTTTGTGCACCAAAAAAAAAAAAACCTGCCTTCTTTCCCACAGGCTGAATTGCTTATTTTTGCGTAGAAACTTTAATTGTAAAAATTGTTTTAACTGTGTTTGGTGTTTTATATTTTTCTATATTTTAAAATTTTTAATGAAGATATTTTGAGTATTCTGTATATTTTTGCCTTGTCCCGAAGTGAGAACTGAATTAATTGAATGAGAAATACTTCTGTAATAAAATTTGAGGAAATAAGTTTAAATGACACATAGCAAAAAATGCGTATACCGTATTTGACGGCATTATAAGACGCACTTTTTTCCTAAATTTGGTTTCAAAAACGTTACCTGCGTCTTATACGTGAAGGTAATAGCATTCAATAATTGTTTATTTGGCTTTTACGAAACGTGAGAACTAAAAGAAACCACGCTATTGAAATTTTTTTCCCTTGTGTGTGGCCGTCTAAATAAGGGTGCATCTTATATGCCGTCAAATACCTGTTTAAAAAAACCTTACTGCAATAAAATAAATCCATTAATTCATATTTAAAGCAATTTGCTCCTACACTGGGCTTAAAATGTGAACTTCCAACCAAGAGGATGGCTACGAAAAGAATGATGGAAATCAGACAGGCAGCTGTTACAGCATAAAAAAGGAAAGAGGTATCAAGAATGCAATGCTTTTTACCTGGTGCTCTTATTTTTCACCTGCCTCACTTGCCTTACCCTTGTCCCTGCTCTAGTAACTATGCAGCACTCAAGAAAGAAACTGAAGTCGTGAATTCATGAAGTTAATCATTAAATTCATTCTTTATTAGCAAAATTTTCAATGACAAAGTAGAACAGCATCTGTATGTTAGTATGTTATGCAAAGTAAATACTTATTTTGGTAAATATTAATTTAACTGCCGTAAAAAGTTAATACATATTTTTATGAAGAATAATTTTATGGCAAAACAGAAACAAAAAAGATCATTTGTAACTTTTTTGTCCTTATTTTTATTGCCTCAAATAAAGCTGATATATGTAAACAAATGATGCTGTTTTTCTGTTTAATAAGGTACCACTTAGCATCAAACATTGTGAAATCTAACTAAATGCTAATGATACATAGAGCTTTATGAAAAGAATTATTATTTTATTAAATTCAGAAAAAATACAAAAAATGAAGGCAAATACAAAAGGGGTTTTACCAGATTAATTTCAGATTTGAAAATCTAAGGAAGCAAATTCCTGGACTGATCTTCATTCATCCTGCTTATTCATAAAGATGTCATTGCACAACTATTCATAATGTCATATAAACAGGCTACTACACATAGTGACTGCCATTTTGTTAGCAGAAAATTACTCAAATTATATGATTTGCATAAAAATATTAGATTATTTAATTCTGGTCCAAAATACTAAAGTAAATACTTTATATTTAATGTATATATTAGGAGAAAATTATGATATATTAAAAGCTTGTACCAACAAATTGCTAACAATTAACTAATGAAATTGCTGATAAATTTCTTGCTTTCTAGTTCCCAGAGAAAAGGTTATCTTCAAATGCAAAATGTACATGGCAGTAAACTTACTGGTGTAATTATGCTTCTCATATATCCAATAATTGTATGAACTCTGGTTTTGACTATCTTCTAGTACATGGTGAAATATGATTGTTAAAATTTTGCATTTACACTTTCAGAATAGAGAAAATGAAATATTTTTATGATGTGTCAGAAAGAATATTAAAACTGGAAGCCTAAAAAACTGTACTTTGTGTGGGACTATAAGAATGTCCTCCGGATTTAAAAGTATTTTTAATGATGTATTTGATATATGATTTTTTAAAATTTACAGCCAAGTGTCAACATATCAACAATTTATTTTTCAATTGAATTGCTAGAAATTTTAATGTGTGAACTTTTCTGACATCTAAAAATCTTAAAACTGATATTAACTAAATGAATACAGTGTACATATAAATGTAAAAAAAAAAAAAAACGGGTATTGACAAAACCCAAAGGATTAATATCAGGTTTTTAAAGAGGCAAATTAAGTTATTAAGCCTATAATATTTTTTCTTTAAGTAACTGCTACAGTTCTTTCGCGAATGAAAGAATTTGAAAGGGTCCTAGTGTAAAAAATCCTTTTGTAGGTCAAAATAAAGGAGAATATTCTCTTTATTTTCACTCGTTGGAACATTGAATATTATTATGAATATTATATTACTTGACACTGGAAATTTTTTGAAGTTTTATTGATGAAAATTATTTCATCTATCAAAATATGAAAGAATGGTGACAAAATAATGCATCCAATTTTATCTCCAGTGGGGGAATTTATCTCCAGCGTGTAAGACTGTGTATCAAAAACTCTAAAGATATGCTGTTTTTAAATATTTTGTGATATTGCTGTTCTATTGAATTTTATATTTTTAAGTGCGAAGAACATGATATTTAATCAATACAGGTAACACACAAAACATTAAAAAACACGCTTTTGGATGTAATATAAAATTTGAAAGCTTTCAGATTTTTTTTATTTGTTCTTTATTTTCTCATTAATGTATGATTACTGTAAATATATATATTTAAGTTATAATATTGTGCTAAAGAAGAAAGTCTTATCGAAGAAATTTCCTACAAGTACAGTCAAAAGTCGTTAATTCGGACACCCATGATCCGGAATGATCTATAATCCGGACCTCAAAGCTACAAACTTTCTGCGCATGTGTCGCATTGACGCATGCGCGTAAGGCCTTTACGGCTGCGAATAGGCGTGTGTGCGTGCGCAAAATACGTTTACGAATGTGCGTTTAATGTATAACGGACGGTATAAGCTAAGCTAAAATTATCTAATTCAGTTAATGTTGCAGATTGCACTGTTCTAATTGGATCTTCTAATTGGATCCGGCTTATTATTTTTTGCAGACTGTTAGAGCAATTTTATAAAAGTAAGCTTGAACTTTCGATTATGTCAAAAAGAATTTCCAATTCTGGAGCTATCAAAGGATCTACAAAGCGAAAGCATGTTCCAGTGTCCATCAAACAAAAAGTGGAATTGCTCCAAAAAATGGATAAAGGCATATCCTTTGTTTATCTAAACTTTGTTTATCTTTAAAGCGGCGGCGCGCAATGAATTGGAAGTCAATCTGTCAGCACTATCCTTATCTTCAGGGCAGATGTTTTTATTTTATTTGGCTTATAATTCCTTACTAAATGTATTATTTCATCTCGATGTAGTCTGTCTTTGATATGATTTAAATCAAATTCCTCGTCATTATAATTCGCTTCCGATAGCGAAGAAAGTGACAGAGGTTATTGAAAATGAAAAAATTTTGATTGACAAATTAGTCGGTATTCTGGACACAACAATTATAGGACTTGAACAGCGGAACTTTGTAACTGAACAAGAAATTATGTCTGTTTATAGAATTAAAGAGAATGTATTATCACATAAAGTATGAAAAAACTTACATTGAAAGAAATGTTTAAGAAAGTAAACAAATAAATATTAAGCTTTTTCTTTTGTAAATTTTGATACCCTTTAGATCATAATTGTTCTTTATTTCATAAATTACAGTTTCATATTTTTAATTTTATAATTTCTGCATGCCATCTTACCAGATTTAAACTGATGATCTATAATCCGGAATCGCCAAAGTCCTGACGAGTCTGGATTAATGACTTTTGACTGTATTGTATTTTCATTTGTGCATGGTTCCTATTGTATGTACATTTGTTAAAGTTCTGGAAGTACCTAATGATAATATATTTTGAACTACTTATCATTAAAAAATAATAACAATAAATTTTGTGTTGTATTAAATCGGGGTAATAGTAGTATAGTAAAATCAGATTCATCAAGACTAGATGGTGCAAAACTATTTTATTTACTAATAAAATTAACTTTTTAATAGAAATTGAACTTCATGAATTTGAATTTTTTCATTAGGTGCAGAGGTGGACATATCTAGTAATGATAGTTCCATTGTGAAAGTGGAAGGTGCAGTTCAGCCAGAGAATACAGTAATACTAAATGAAACTTCAAAACTTGCTCAAGTTAATAAATCTGTACCTGGTCACAAAACAACGAAGAATAAAGGAAGTGAGAAAAAGGTTCATCAAAATGCATCAAAAAAGTCTGCCATAAAAAATGATTCTGTACAAAAAGAAAGGCAAAAAATTAAAAGTAGTGATGATAATGTAAATAGTGTAGATAAAACTGTTCCTATAAAAGATAATAAAACTGTGAATCCTGTTGAAGAAACTGTTAAGGTTGCTGTGGAAGATGTTGTTGAGGAGGAGCAGTGTCATGAAGATCCTGCAGATGTAACCGATCCTGACAAACGAAACAGAATTGTACATTCTCCTCCAATTTCTTTTTCTTCTGGTAACCATTTTGTTGAAGTTACAAAGGGATTGCTTCATTTATACAAAGAGAAGTAAGTTTATGTATGTTTAATTTCTGCCTAAATTTAATGTTTTATTATTTGTTGATCTACTGTTTAGTTTTTGATGGCAAAATGTATTTATGCTAGATATGTAATCTTCAAAGTTGGAATCTTGTTTAATGAGAAATAATTTTGTCACTATTGAGGCCTCTTGTTATAACAAGTGTGGAAGTTGATTTGTTTGATAAGAGGGCTTAAATAGTAGCTTTTGTAATTTAGTAAAATGGCTAAAGATTCCAGATTGTTTATGGATTAAAAAAAAAAACTTTTGCAAAAGCTTTCCAAGATTTGAAGAAGAGTATTTCTAAGAAACATTTTGTGAACCAGAATTGTATATAGCAATGACAGTTATTACATATCATCAAAGCTGTAAAAATGCATTCAGCAATTCAGCAGTATTTATTTCACAATCTTTAAAGAGGGACATATACATATTTTTTTAAATATGTTGAAGTATACAAATAATCTTGAAGAAAAGAAGAAAAGGGTGAAATTATTAAGGAAATATTTCTTTTTCATAGAAATTTTGAAGCAAATATAGATGGTTAATTTAAATGGAAAATTTTTTCGTACCTACAAAATATTAACATTTATACTTCTATATTTGTCTGCCTCGAGTTGAAAGTTAATGTTTATCTTCTGTTATGGTGTATTTAACTATGCAGAAGCTATTGAGGTCTGTTTACCTAAGGGGGGATGCCTTCATAGAGGACATTTTAAAGGAAACTGATTCGTATACATGGCAAAAACCATGAAAATGCCCTATGCAGCTAGCCTATTCACTGGAATTTGAACTCTAGTCTCATTACCAGTGTTGCAACTTCATCTCTCGGCCACTGGTGAGCTCATCTTTTGTTATGAGTGATGTGAAAGACTTGAAATATATATTATGTTCATTTATTTTTCTTTCTGTTGTATATAATTCTCTCTAGGTACTTGAAAAACCATGATAGGTTATTTGAATACAGTAAAGTATGCATGGGCTGTCTACCTAAGGAGAGGGATCCCTTTATGGAGAATTTTCTCAGAGAAACTGACTGGTATTTACATTACATAAGCGAGAAAAACCCACTAATACAAAGAGTGTACTTAACATTTTCATAGAATTGAACCCAGGCTGAACTCCCAATATTCAACGATGTTAGCTCTTTGTTCAGGGAAGTACTAAGTTTTTGGATTTAGATATGCCACTATTGTGTGACTTTGCACATGCCATGGAGAAAATATACCATAATCTTAAGCAAAGAGATTAATGTTTACTGAATGTTGCAATTATGCTGTAGTTCTTGTTTGAACTTTATTAATGTTCACTGAATGTTGAAATTATGCTCTAGTTCTTGCTTGAACTTTAGTTTAAATTAAATTTGGTAGTATGAAATAGCTTCTGCATTAGCGTGTTTTAGCAGTGCTTGTTTTTAACTTGGTTCCTAAAAAAAGAATGTACTTCAATACTTATGTATTATTGCTACTACCTTAGTAGAAGTCGCTAAATTTTCAGAATGTGCCAAACTATGGGAACCATGCAAATAACCCTAATAAACCAGGTAACCATGTTCATAACACCCCCTCCGTCAAGCAAGGTGGCTGTTTTGTATGCTTGCATTCTTTTGTGTTTTAGGTTCCAATAATTTTTATAAATGAATCATAATATTTTTCCTGTAAACGTAGTTTTAAAATTTGTGCTTGTGGGATTTTCCAGCAATGGAAGAAACCGCATAAATACCAGCTTCTGTTGAAATATGGAATTTGCCACAAAATCTCTTAAGGGAGCAAGATGAGATGCATTTGTTAGATAGTTGGTGTTGCTAAGATTTGTGTGATTTTGAGTCTGCTATTCTCTCTCTCTTTTTTTTTTATTTTTTTTTTTAATGAAAACAGATTGCTGTGTACTTGGGGAGAATAGTGCAAAAAAATTACAGAAGGATTTGGAGATAAATGTGTTTTATTTTTTAATGCATTTTCATAATTCCTATTTAATTAAAATTTGTATTTTAAATTTTAAAGTAAGTTTTCTGTTCATATGTTCATAATGTTTGCCAGTTTACGATAAATATCGATAATTTAAGAATATTTTTTTGGAAAAAAAAAAGTCGCAAAAAATACCAGCTTGCACCTTGAACTTTTACCTTTTCATCTGTAAAAAGTCAGTAATTGTGCCAAGGTGGTTATGTTAATATATAAATGCTGGCACTTCTATTGAAGTCTGAATATACAATCTGATTCCTTAAATATAATATACAGTCTTTTTCCTTAAAACTGGCATTTAAACATCAGCCATTTAAAATGTCATGGAAATTGAGATTATACTTTTATGATTCCAGCAGACACTCAGCTGGAACTTTTCTTTTAGATAACAGGATTTGGAATGAGTAGGGCTGATTTGCTTTCATTTAACCTACTGAAGGATATATATTACTTCTCCCATTTTTCATTCCCATTAATTGTTTATTTGTTAAATCAAATAAAGGATTTATAAGCATTTCTTGAAGGCTGAGCTAAGTCAAGTTTCAAGGTATATTGGAGAATTGTCTATGAGGGAAGTGTTATCTGTGATTTTTAAAGCAAGGATTATATTGTAATAGAGGAAAGGAACTGCTAAAAATTGCAGGTATAGTTACACGCGTTCAGCTCATTCTGGATTCTGGAAGATATCAGCTTTTCCCACAAGTGCTATGCAAAATAATATGTTTAGGCATATCACGTCGTTAGCTCACATGTCCACGGATTGAGAATAAAAAAAATTAAGATATTACTTAGCCCATTTGAATAATAATAATTTCATCAAAGACAGCACGTGAACAAAACACACACTTTATTTCCACTGCCGGTCGAGCACATGGTTATCAGTACATGTTTTTTTTAACTGCAATTCAACTGTAACATCAGGTTACAGTTGAATTGCAGTTAAAAAAAACACAAGAGAAAAATTAGGAACTTAGACAATCAAATAAACAATAACAAAAATTACAAAAAACACTTTAAAAAATCAGTTTGCAATATCTACGATCAACCAGTATTTTTCCTTTCTAATTAATCATTATTTTATAATTTATTATTATTATTTCCCACAATTTCATGCTAGCGGGCAAGCCATATTCAAAATTGTGAACAGACTGCTTCCTGCATAGTGCAGCCATCTGGTGGTGAGATAGTAAAGTGAATGTTGTTCTAACAAAACCAGTAACTAAGTTACGATACTTCATAAGGCATAGAATATAACAATTACAGTCATATAGCAAATGATAAATACACATCACTATTTTATCTATCATATGGTAATTATCTAATATATAATGTGATGAAAACTATTATTTTGATATAATATAGAAACAGATAAATATAGAATTTATCAATTATTTAAAAAAAAAACATTGCTCAATTTTCATTTGTAATACATAGAACATATGCCGATAACTTATTAAACCATAAATTATGAAGGGAAACTAAAGTCTTGCCCTTTTTCACACAATAAGTAATTAAGAGAAACTGAAAAAAAAAAAAAAAAATGCATTAACTAGAACAACATTTGACATCTTGTTTGCTACCAGTAAAAGAACTGTCAAGTGTATTCTAAAGTCAATATTATATGGTTTAACTTTTCCATACATGACAAATCACTAAAATTAATAAAAATTATCAGAGTAACTTTGTTTCTAAAAATCTCCTAGTAAAGAATTCAATATCAATGACATACAATAGAAAATACTTTAACCATTGAGATGTTTACATATTACTAGTATAAAATGCAATATCAATAAGGTACAGTAATAAAAATACTTTAAGCTTTGAGAACATGTTTACCTATTCATGAAAATAATTTTCAAGGCATTATTCTAGATTTAAAAAATAAAGTGATTAGTTTTCAATGATATATATACATATCTTAATCTTGGAACCGTACAGGTAGCTTTATTTTTCTACCACAGCGACTAGTCATTGTTTGTTTATTATCATTAGTTATGACCTGAGGGATTTGTGACTTTGAGCTTTCAGTATTTTTGTTGCCCACTGACATTGCAGGTGTATTATCATAGTTGATATTTGTACTCAAAAAGTAGGCAGGCTTAAGCCTGTCAATTGAGATGTTGACTTGCTTTCCCTTAATTGACACACCAAAGTATTTTTCGTGTCTCTGCACGACAAGAAAAGGTCCATCGTATGGTGGTTCCAGGGGTTTTTTAACTCTGTCTATTCGTACAAACACATGAGAGCAGGAGCTGAGGTCTTTATGAACAAAGATAGCCTGCTTTGTTGTATGCTGAACTTTCATTGGTTTCAACCTGTCCATGTATCCCTGAAGCCTGCTTGCAAAGGTATCAGGTTCAATTTTTAAAGTAGGTACATGAAAGAACTCGCCAGGAAGTCGAATGTTTGTCTCATAAACCATTTGTGCTATGGAGAGGTTTGTATCCTCCCTTATCGCTGATCTCAATCCCAAAAGCACCGTTGGTATGACATCAGTCCATTTTACACTGTTATGAGCTTTAATAGTTGCTTTTAGTGTTCTGTGGAAACGTTCGACTTTTCCATTGCTCTGGGGGTGGTAAGGAGTTGTATGACAAACTTTGGCTCCACATATTATGGCCAGATTCCGAAATAATTCGGATTCAAACTGCCTCCCTTGGTCTGTGATTATTTTGCTTGGTACACCAAATCTACAGATCCAGTTTGCATAAAAGGCCTTGCTCACTGTTTCTGCAGTAATGTCTGGCAGAGGGATGGCTTCCATCCAACAAGTTAACCTATCAATGCAGGTTAAGCAATACATTTGACCATTTGATGGTGGAAGTTGTCCAACGATGTCAGTGTGTATGACGCTAAATCTAACATCTGGTTTCTCAAACTGTGCAAATTTGGATTTAGTGTGTCTAATCACTTTAGCCTTTTGGCAATTTATACATGCTTGAGCCCATTCCTTAACTTGTTTGTTTGTTCCTGGCCACGTAAACCTGGCAGCTACCTGTTTGACAGTAGATTTTATGCCAGGATGTGACAAGTTGTGGATTTGATTGAAAATCATCCTTCGAAACTTATGCGGGATGTATGGTCGAATTTTATTTTGTGACACATCACACCATAAAGTTTTTCCAGACGAAAGGATATATGGCTTAAAATGCAATGAGGTATTATTGGTACACAATTCTTTAAATTCATTATCCGTACACTGTTCCTGAGCTATTTGCTCGTAATCAATGGCAGAAACTACTTCGATTCTTGATAAAGCATCAGCGACAGTGTTATCCTTCCCACTAACATGCTTGATGTCTGTGGTGAATTGAGATATGTACTGAAGCTGACGTAACTGTCTTGGAGAAGCTTTTTCATTCTTCTGTTTGAATGCAAATGTTAAAGGTTTGTGATCTGTCAGGATAACAAATTCTCTGCCTTCCAACATATACTTAAAATGTTTCACGGACAGGTACACCTAACAGCTCACGATCATATGTGCTGTACGCTTTTTGAGTTTTGTTTAATTTTTTGGAATAGAAGGCTATTGGCTTCCAACTTCCAGCTTCATATTATTGTAATACTGAGCCTACAGCCCAATCTGAAGCATCTGTGTACAAAGATAATGGAAGTCCAGGTGTTGGGAAACTCAGAAGTGCAGCATCAGGTAGATCTCTTTTGCATTGTTCAAATTGTTTAATGGCATCATCTGTCCAAGGAACTGGCCTCCTGTCTTTCTTTCTGGCATCTTTTAGCATTTCATGTAGCAGTGCTTGTGTTTTTGCAGCATCTTTCAAATACCTGCGGTAAAAATTCAACATGCCTAGAAATGTACGTAGGTCATGCAAGGTTTTTGGTAACTTGTAATCCAAGATCACTTGAACTTTCACAGGGAGAGGTTGTGATCCTTTGGCTGTGATGAGGTATCCCAAGAATTCTATTTGGTCAACACCCATTATGGATTTTGCTACGTTAATCGTTAATACGAAGACCATAAGTATTCAGCCTCACAAAAACTAACTTAAGGTGCTCTTTGTGTTCTTCTTTTGATGAGGAAGCCACTAGCACATCATCT
The DNA here is from genome assembly GCF_044657685.1 of Stegodyphus dumicola. NCBI lineage: Eukaryota > Metazoa > Arthropoda > Arachnida > Araneae > Eresidae > Stegodyphus > Stegodyphus dumicola. Next base: position 77,798,551 of record NC_140768.1, on the reverse strand, counting down.
AAATACGGAAATAAAAAGTTCAGGCCATGAAAAACCTCATTTATAAAACGTTGAAATGTAGATGGGGCATTTCGTAGGCCAAAACTCATAACATTGAATTCATATAAACCAAATGGTGTAATGATGGCAGTTTTGGGCTTATCTTCTTCCGCAATAGGTATTTGATAATAAGCCTTGACAAGATCAATTTTAGAAAAGATAACTTTATTTTGCAAGATCAGGTTGAAATCCTCTATTCGAGGGATGGGATATCAATCAGGAATAGTTTGCTCGTTTAATCGCCGATAATCACCACAGGGATGTAGCGTGCCATCTTTCTTGTTAACTAGGTGCAGTGGACTAGCCCACTGAGATTTTGATGGTCGAATTATATTATTGTCCAACATAAATTGGAATTCCTGCTTGGCTAATGCCAATTTTGCAGGATCTAGTTGTCGTGCACGAGAGTGAACAAGTGGTCCTTTGGTAGTAATGTAATGGTGGAAGTAATGTAATGGTGGACACCATGCTTAACAGAGGTACTCAAAATATTAGGTTTTGTGGTATCCGGATATAATTGAAGTAAAGCAGAAGATTCTGAAGACTGATCAAAAGTGCTAATGCAGTGCTCATCAGTTATAGACAAAATATCACTGTTGACATATAACTGGGTAATACCATCAATCAATTTTCTTTTGTGAATATCAATCAGAAGGTGAAATCTATTTAAAAAGTCAGCACCAATAATTCCTTTACTTACCTTGGCTACCACAAAAGGCCACTGGAACTGCCGTCGTAGTCCTAGATCGAGAGTTAAAGTTTTGAATCCAAAAGTTGGAATTTCAGTTCCATTAGCTGCGTACAATGTGTAGGAGCAAGGTTTTTCAGCTTTTAAATTTGCTGGAATGAGAGATACGTCAGCACCGCTATCTACTAAAAACCGTAAACCCGTTTTTCTGTCCTTCACAAATAATCGGAATTTGTGGCAATCGGGACTCATTGCAGCAGGACTTGCCGCCGATTCTACTGCTGGTTCATGTTTTCCGATTGTTTCCAGCTGCAAGGTTCTTTGCACTTTTCTGGGAAGCACTTCTCGCCAAACTTGAAGTGGTAATAGCAGTATTTACCATTTGGGTTGAACCTTTTCCTAGATCTGTTGCGACTCGTACTGCGATTTCCACTGGGATTCCGATATCGTGATCGGGAGTTACGGGCAGTCATATTCGCTATTTGAAGTTCTAAAGCAGAAATCTTATTTAACAGCTCGTCCACAGGAACGGTATTTTTGTTAACACTGGCAAGTTCCGCTCGTGGTTGCATTTCTAATATTTTGTCTGCCATCGTAGCTATTTTTTCCAAGTTCTCATCACTTACAATCAGCACATGTTTCACGGCATCGGGCATTTTTTCAAGCCAAAGAGTTCGTAGCACTTTGTCGGAAATATCATCCGTGTCACCGAGCGATCTCATTCTGCGCAGTAGTTGACTGGGTTTCATATCACCCAGTTCTAACCCTGTAAGGAGACGTTTGATTTTGAGATTTTCACTTTCTTTAAACGTCTGCATCAAACGCGCTTTAGCAGCAGAATATTTATTGGTTCCGGCATCCTTTATTATGTCCCAAATATTTTCAATAAATCGTGGTTCGAGCTGGGCCACGAGGTAATTGAACTTCGTCTCCTCGCTGGTTATTCAGCTAATGGCGAACTGGGTTTCAACTTGGTAGAACCAGATTTCTGGTTTGTCGACCTAGAAAGGAGGTATCTTTATGCTAACTCTGTTAGCCTCGGCCTTATCCTCGACCATGGAAGGCTGTAAGTCAGGCATGATGAACGAAATGTTCCAGAAGAGAGTCCTAAGGGTCACCACATATAGTTACACACGTTCAGCTCATTCTGGAAGGTATCAGCTTTTCCCACAAGTGCTATGTAAAATAATATGTTTGGGCATATCATGTCGTTTGCTCACATGTCCACGGATTGAGAATAAAAAAAATTAAGATATTACTTAGCGCATTTGAATAATAATAATTTCATCAAAGACAGCACGTGAACAAAACACACACTTTATTTCCACTGCCGGTCGAGCACATGGTTATCAGTACATCAGGTTACAGTTGAATTGCAGTTGAAAAAAACACAAGAGAAAAATTAGGAACTTAGGCAATCAAATAAACAATAACAAAAATTACAAAAAACACTTTAAAAAATCAGTTTGCAATATCTATGATCAACCAGTATTTTTCCTTTCTAATTAATCATTATTTTATAATTTATTTTTATTATTTCCCACAATTTCATGCTAGCGGGCAAACCATATTCAAAACTGTGAACAGACTGCTTCCTGCATAGTGTAGCCATCTGGTGGTGAGATAGTAAAGTGAATGTTGCTCTAACACAGGTATTAGCTATATACACAAATTTTAACGTCTACGACATGCTCAAGGTGAAATCCGAGTATGGTTTTTAACTCTCTGAGCATTAAAGGATTTTTTATCCATCATGAAGACCGGTATTTAAACATTAATTACTTATTTTAGTCTGTATTTTCACAAACTTACATTCATTAAGTTGATATTTGCATTATTTAAGAAAGCAAAATATCTTAAATTATAAGCTAATATATGTCAAGTAGCAAAAGTTCTGATGACCGGATAAAGCCGGTCATAACGCTCAGAGGGTTAATTTAGCATGCCAATCTGAGTAAGGTTTATCATGCAATTTCTGTCACTCTTCTTTGAACACTTTCACTCATTTATGAACTTTGCCATCACTCATGACATTTGGACAGCTAATCTGCCAATGGATCTCTGCCAGTGTCTCATTTTATATGGTCAGGAAATTAATAGCAGATTTTATTTTGCGGCCTTGATCTACTTAAATATTTTTATCACATGATATGAAATACAACTACTACTGACATGATTTGAAATGTCTTTGTGTGCAAGGGTAGAAAAACATTATGTTTGTGTAAAGCTGAAAATGTATGTAATTTAAAAAGATATTGTGAAAAGATATTGAAAGGCCTTAGTTGAAAAAATGTCTTTCATATAAATATGATCAATCTTGCATAACTTCTTGGCAGTTGGAGATCTCGGAACTTATAACTGTAAGAGTTTGTAAATGTTTATTTTGATACTTAATTCCATAATCACTTGCAAGATCCATGTCAACAGCTAAGACCTTAACTTTTTTTTTAGTTCACTACACCATGAATTTCTTGAAACAAGTTTGTTCAGAAAAGCTGCAATATCTTGTGATACATTTTGATTGACTGTTTTTTCACTGTTGGCTGTTCTGAACCAAAAAGCACAATTGGCCTTTAACCTTCCAGCACGCGCGTATGTGCACAAAATTTACAACAAATTCAGTTTCTAATGCACATTTATCGCATATCGAAGCTGAGATGTCTGAATGTCATTTCTGTTCCTCCTTTCCACCCTTCTCCACATCATGGAATGGGCCAACAGGAAGTCATTTGACTTTTTTTTTACTGGGCATTTGTGCTACGTCCCAGCTTTTTTGTAAAAGTTACGACACGTGTGTGTTCGTGAGTGAAAATTTGGAAAAGAAATTTTTTTTCAAATATTTTGTAATTTTGTGTTATTGATTGCTGTGTATTGTTTTAATTTGAATACATTTGGCTCTGTAAATTTTATATCAGTTTTCATCGCAAAAACGTATGTGCAACCAGCTGATTTTGCTTGCATTTTTCAAGAATTATCTGATGAAGAAAAGGAAGACAAGGAAACCTTTGGATGGGGGAACAATAGCGATTTCCATTCCTCATTTTCTTTTATTTCTATTTTTTAGAAATAAAAGTTAGTTTAAAGTGCATTTTTGTAACCAGTAAGAAGTAAATTTCCTTGCAGAAGTAAGTAATGCTAAACTTACTTTTTTTCCTACCGAGGTGTTTTCTTTTTTTATTTGTCTGTACTTGCCTTTGATGAATATTAAAATTAGCTTCGATTTTAAAATATAATTATTAAATAATAAATTAAAAATGTTCTATAATGAAGTACATCATTGCATTTCCATCTCACTAACTTTAAAACTTAAAAGTAATTTATTTATATTTGAATGTGATTCATTTGTGTTTTGCAATAATAAGATTAATATTTTATTTCTTAACAAATTTATTATCAATATTCACTCATTTCTGTCGTTTTTCGTGCCAAAAACGGTAAAATAACGGATGTCGTAAAAAATACTACGCGTACGTGCTCATGTAAAATTGCCAAGCGTGCATGCTGGATGGTTAATAGTATACAGATAAAATAAAATCAAGAAATAAAGCAATAAAAACTGAAAATAAAATTAAATTGAGATGCTGCTGCAACGGTATGCTATTTTTTTCATCTGCTGACGAATGAATATTTCATTTTAGTAACGACTGAAAACAGTTTACTCAAAATTGTTGAAAGAGCTGTTGGTGATTTTTTTAATTGTAGTTCTCATTGTTTTATTTTTTGTTTTATAGGTTTATTGGTTTGACTATGTTTTGAAGTTTCACACTGTGACTGTATTTTCTGCCTGAATTATTATTTCATTAGTCTTTTGAAGTTCATCAGTTTTCAGAACCTGTATAAAAATTCAGCTTTAGTTTAATTGAACATATTTTTTCACATTGGAATTTTAATAGAATTTTCAATTAGATGCTTTCATTCTAAAAGCATTATAAAACTTTTAATGAGGATTATTAAAGTGGATGATATATGAAGCATACTTACTGTGTTGGTCTTATATAGATATAGCATAAAAAGAGATTTAGTACTGTGACAAAGTTTTTTTTTTCCCAATTTAAAAACTTTCAAAACCAGACAATTATTTGGTTACTTCTTTTAGTATGTATAAAAGTAAATATGATTAAAGATTAATAATTTTGCAAGTGTTTGTATGTAAAAGAAGCTTTTATAATTGGCAATACTTTCAGTCAGAGGACAACACTTGCTGAAGAAGCTGAAAGAAGTGAAATGTTGTGTATTTTAGCTGTTCCAGCTGCAATGACTACTCATGATTTATTACAGTTTGTTGCACCTGTGTAGTAAGTAAATTTTTGCTTTATTTAATTTTTTGAAACTTTATATTTCTATCTTTTTTTATAAGGAATATGGGTACTTGCATATTATCCCTTCAACTATGAAAGTTAGCTACCATCAAACCATGAAAGTTAGTTGAGATTTTGTCAGAGTTGCACCAACTATTTTTACAGATATCTCTAGGAACTGATACCTCTGTATTTAACATACAATTAGTATTCGACCTGCTTCATTCTTGTGCTTTGTAAAAAGGGCTTTCATGGATTTTTACTGTTATGTTAGGTACTTCGATTTTACAGAAAGCTCTGTTTAGAATGCCGCAGGTACAACTTCCTGCAGGTAATTTTCCAATCTATATTAGTGTTTTGTCAACCATATTCAGCTGACCATATCCTGTTCATTAATACATATATTTTTTTCATTGTAAGATATCATAATCTTGAAAATAGTCTGCTGTTTACTGTTCTTTAGAAGGCAGGTCTCAAGTTTTAATCATTTTATTTTGAATGCAAGAAAAATACATGAATAATGATTAATTTATATCTTTATTCATAAAAACAAAACGTGGCTTATTGAAAATCAATCAGGCTTATTGAATCAGACATGACTTATTAAAAAATCATCAAATGAAAATGCAGTTGTGATCAGTGTGTCATTACATTACACTTATCTATAACTGGTGCTAAATTGTGTTGCTTGGTAACAGTTCCATGATTGATAGGATAATATGTAAGTACTGGAATATGCTTAGCAGAATGCTGAATATATAAGGTTTAGCAAAATCTTGAATATATAACATTATTATTTTAATTAACCAGTTTTGTGAAGTAGTCAAGTAAGGTAAAACAAAATTAAGTATTTTTTCCGAAATTAAGTATTGCAGCGCCCAATGAACTGGAAGTTAATCTGTCAGCACTATCCTTATCTTCAGGGCAGATGTTTTTATTTTATTCGGCTTATAATTCCTTACTAAATGTAGTATATAATCTCGATGTACTGCATTTTTGATATGATTTAAATCAAATTCCTCGTCATTATAAATATCACGAATACACATCAAATAGTTTTCTGGTTGCAATTTTCTAATGTCGACTATGCATAATGTATGCTTTACGCATGCGCACATTGAAAGAAATGTTTAAACAAATAAAAAGTAAGCAAATAAATATTAACTTTTTTTTTTTTTTTCTTTTTTTTTCTTTTTAAATTTCATATCCTTTAGATCATAATTGCTCTTTATTTCAGGAATTACGGTTTCATATTTTTTATTTTATAATTTCTGCATGCCATCTTACCAGATTTAAACTGATGATCTACAATCCGGAAAAATTGATAATCCGGAACAGCTGAAGTCCCGACGAGTCCGGATTAAAGATTTTTGACTATACAGATTTTGCCATTCATTAATTGTTTGATGATTGAGAAGCATTGTCATCACAATGAAAAACTTCTTTTATATCATCTTCGTTTATTTTCTCCACATTTCTTTACAAAATCTGTTAATTGGAAAATTTTACCTTTGTTTTGTGATATCTGAAAAACCTTTAAAATTAGCCACTATCATCATCAAATTTAAATTATCTTTAACTATACATATTTAGCTATGCACTGAGCTTGGTGACTAACAAGTTGTTCCGTTCAATTTTATCTTGCTTCTATCGTGCACTGAGACAATTAAGCCTGAATATATTTAGTTATTATAATTATGTCTATTTCTTGCACATGCGTAAGGCTTCTCAGAGTTCTGAATAAATAAATTCCCACATATACTTATTGAGGGCTGGTGCTAGGTATCTTACTGCTTGATCCAGTCTCTGTGGATCCTGAATTCTGCAACTCTGTACAGCCATACGAGCTGTGGCACTGGTTATGGGTTTATGTGAATAACAAATCAGTTGTTCTTAATTCAAATAGCACTAAATATAATCTTTGGGTTTATGAGTATCATCAGCAAAATCTATTTTAGCATACGGAAAGAAAGTTTTGGTAAAATTTTCCTCGTCAACATTTTTTAGCGCATTTTAACTTAAATCTGTAATCGTCGACGAGCGTAATATCAACATAAAAGGTTACCATACTCCTTTATTACTCAATTACTGACATAAAAAAATTGTTCAGGCAATTCATGAGTCATTACTCAAGTTGTCATGTTTTGATAAACATGCGTAATGAAAAAAAAAGTATAATAAATAATGCTTCACCAGGTTGGCGTCAGATCAACGATGTATCTATGGGAAATGTTTTGTTTTGAGATGTGTGCTAAGCATATATGCAGCAACGGAGCCAAATTACTGATCATACAAATTTATGTTAAAATGATTGTTTCTTCAATAACAAGGTATTTTATTTAGTGTCAAAGTGAAATTAGGAATCGAAACTCTCCAGATGTTTTATTATGCATGGAGGGGGGGGATCAAATGCGTATGCATAAAGCCTACCAAAAAAAAAAAAAATGCTAGTGGTTTTTGAGGTGTAGATTTTAGATCATTCCGGATTTTGGACTTTGTACTGTATTAATTATTTTTTATATTCAAATAAAATTTTGCAGCATGATTTTTCAGATACAAGCATAATATTACAAAGATGTTATGAATTTATATCAATGCAGTGTGTAGCATATGAGTTCATGAAGTACAAATCAAGTTATTTTGTTAGGAGAAATAGTTACATGCAAATAAATTATATGTGAAGCATAAAAAAAATGTTCAAAAATAGTTAGTTCTTTTTTTTTTTTTTTTGTCTTAGCCAATACATTAACTGTAATTTTTTAAATGGTTAAGTGCTGGAAATTCCATGTAATCCAAGTGAGACTTTTCCTTATGTGTGCTAGTTGAATGGCATGCTCTCTCAAATAAGGGATGTATTTTGTTGACTGGAATTTATTCTGTAATAATTCTACCAATAAAAAAAATGACAATGGTAAACAAATGGTAGCCACAACTGATTGTATTTATTTTATTCAAGTATAGGTTACATTGATATAAGTAATTAAAAAAGTATTTTGTAGCAAAAGAAGATGTTTGTTTACAAATAGATTTGCATTACATGCACAAACAAAACAATTAGTCAAGTGAAAATGTTTCCATTACTAAATGATGTTTATGAATGTTTTTAATTTAAAACAGAAATAAAGAAGCATACATTTATGAGTCTTATTTCACAAGTAAAGATGCATCTTATGAACCTGATTTCAATTTGCTAAAAACAGTTCTCTTTTAAATTTGTAATTTCTGCTAAGTTATTTTTCGATAATTCTCATTTAATGTAATGTTTCATACAATTTCATTTTTTAAAGAATTTATACTGCATTATTTTTTATATATGGTAATGTGTAAATTGCTATGAAGTGTCACAGATTACTTGTAAATTAAGAGTATATTTACATGCTAAAGTATTATTTGTTTAAAATTAATGCTTATTCCTTTCCCTCAAAATCTGAATTACTAAAAATAAATTTTTCCTCTGCATTTTCTCCCCATTTAGTAGAATATTCTTTTTGAAGAAAAGTATTTTGTTGTACATTTTAATTAATTACATATTGTTTATTTTAAATTTTAATTATTTATATCATTTGTTTACTACATTAATTCTAAAACTTTGTCATCTAATTTTTTTTTTCCCAGTGATGACATTGAACATATGAGAATAATTCGAGAAAACAAGCCAAATCAGTACATGGTCCTAATAAAATTTAAAAATCAGGTAATTTTTTTCCTTCTTAATTAGAAAGATTTTCATTATATAGGTTATGTGTTACATAGTTGCCCCACTCTTTTCTGCAGTTTTGTGTAATGCAAGTTCAAAGTAATTGCAAATTTTGTTAATCTATACAACCAAAAGTGTGTTTTAATTCTTTATTGAAGTTTATTATTTCATATACTTAAAATTGTACCTTTAACTGTAAAAATGTGACTATATCTCAGTGAGCATTCAAAGTAATTGCAAATTTTATTAATTTATACAACCAAAGGTATGTTTTAACTGTTTATTGAAGCTTATTATTTCATATATTTAAAACTGTACCTTTAACTGTAAAAATGTGACTGTATCTCAGTGAGAAGTGTAGTTTTATTGGTGCTTGTATGCAGACACGTGCATCCTTGTAACTTGTTAAACATAAAAGTTGTTGTGGAGATGACTTCACAACAACTTTTATGTTTAATAAAATAAGATATGATAAGATTTATTTTACTGAGTGGATTAGTTCTCTTCCAGTATAACGAACATGGATAATGACCTAGTACATTGTAGTGGTGTACATGATATAGCATGCTACCATTTTGAAAATAGCTGTGTCTTCATCATTTAATGCTAAACAGAGTGTACATTAGGCCTTTGTGTAACTACAGTTGAGAGAAGATACAAGTCTCACAATTAGTTCAGCCATCTGTTCTACTTCAAAGTTATATGAAAATATTTCTAACTATACCTAGTGATACTCACTGAAGTATTTTTAAGCATAATAAGGGAAAGTTTAGGTTAATTTTACTAGAGAAAAAAAAAATAATATTTAGTAGAACGTAATAAAATATGGGAGAATGATGTAATTAGCCTGATTATTAAATTTGAATTTCTCATGCTCAAAAGTGAGGATGAGAGAATAAATTCTAATAAGTCATTAATATTGAATTATTTTGATCAAAAAATCATTGCTTTGTCTTTAAATGTGAAATAAATAAAACTGAAATGTTCAGTACAATTCATGTTTAGTACGAGCCGTAAAAAATCGCCAAACTACTGTTGATGCCAATGCTGCCAAAAATAATTACGGTAACCCTAACGCAAGAAAGGAAACATAATAATAAATAACTATTGAAAATTGTTGTTTTAGTTTAAAAATTTTCTAATTATAATTTATAAACAAAAGGCTAAACATAACTGAAATTAAATGGGAGATATAAATTTTTTTGTCCCAACATAGCAGAGAATATTTCAGTTTTTTTGTGCAAGCATCTGTACATAAACTCGGACAAATAATAATCGAAATGCTGTGGAGCAGTGCGACTTTTATTATGCCATTAAGCACTGCCTCACAGCCGCTCTACTGTTTGTCTATGACACTCACTTTTGGGTTCCACAAAATTGTAGTTGTGATTGACAGTAAAATGTTAAAAAACTGGTATTTTGCAGTTCATCCGATTTGTATGATTTCCAGCAGTCAGTATGAATAATGCTTCCTTCTGCGATATTTTCTTTTATGACATTCAATAAAGTTTTCGCTGATCGTTCTGGAACAGCGAAAACCTTCATTCGATTCTCTGCATAATCCACCGAAAACACATTGTGGTGGAAGAAACCGTCCAATGTCATTCATTCTTTTACTGAAAAGGCTTTTATCTACTTCAATAATTTTGCTCCATTCGCCGATTTTCAAGTTAGACCGAGTAAATAAAGTTGCGGCACACACTTCACGCCTGTAACTGTTCCAGTCTACAGTTGTATTGTGGTTCATCTTCAGCTGGAGTTCACAAAATTCAATAGATGTCATCTCCTGACACCAAAAATAGATTAACTTAATGGTTGTAAGGAAGGGGATTTTCTATCATTCGAACCAATTTTGACTTAATCCTTTCTTACAGGTTTCTTTCCTGCACCGCCATTTCGCTACTGAGTTACCGCTAAAGCATAATTTCATCTCGTAGTTGTTCGAACATAATTTTCTATCATGAATGATGCCTGCTCTTTGAAAAAATTGTATTGCAGATTTTTCGTCATTGGGTAATTCTCAAATTGTTAAACCCATAGCAATATTAGAAAAGAATTAAAAAATTAAGCTAGTATTTCATTGCCGACTTATAAATATAGAACTTTTCAAATTGACACACTTCAGCACATTCGCTAGATTTGGCGCGTGGTTAAATGAGCACGTTTGCTAGATTTGGCGCTTTTGCGCATATATTTTCGCTGCAATTTTTTACGGCCCCTTAATCGGAATAGTACCAAATGTTCTAATCTAAGGAGGAAAAATATTGGAATTTTAAATTAAACCCCCTCTTTTTTTTTCCTTGATCGAAAAAGAACATTTTTCAGTTTTGATATACAAAAGATGTCACGTATGGATTTTATGAGTAGTGAATGAATTAGTGCAAAATTTATGAAAATTTTGATTTCTCTCTCTGTTTCTTATTCTTTCTGTTTCAGTAAGTGCATTTATTAATAGTTTTCTTTAGTAGTTTATGCAAGGTCATTTGCAATATAATAAAAAATAAGTAATTTGATATTAATATATGATAAAAAAAGCTATTACTAAATAAATAGTTTTCATTTTTAGTTATCTGCAGATATTTTTTACAAGAACTTTAATGGCGAAAGATTCAATTCTATCGAACCTGAAATTTGTCATCTTGCTTTTGTTGCTAAAGTTGAAACTATTAAAGAGTCTGAGGTTTGTGTAAATTTTTTTAATGTGAATTTATATAGAAGAATAAAGTTAATTATGCAAACAAATTTATTATAGTAACTTATGTGAATAAGTATATTGTATCAATTTATGTGACTTAGTTACAGTATTCAAATATAATTCATTTATAAGTTTAATTAACAGTGAAAAGTTCTTCTTATAAAAATCTTTCTTGGTCTTTAAAAATTGTTTCATTCAATGTCTACTTTTATTACTTCAAAAGAATTTGTTAAGATTATAAATAAATACCAATTAAAAGTAATTGTATCTCAAGCTGGAAAAAATTGTATGCATACTGATACCAAATTATTATGAAAGATATCTCTAAATCAGGCAGGTAGTTTAGAATGACTTAAATATTGCATTGTTTTTTACTTTATTAAGATTTAAATTGTTTGTCTAATCTGTGTTTTGATACTATGTGAATAAACTTTTCATGTAACTATTGCATGTATGTGTTTGTATAAGTTACAGTCAAAGTGAAAAATCCACTTAGTATTAATAATAACTATATCTTTGGTTAATGTGATAAATAATACAAAATAATAATGGCATTTACCAGCATATATTAATAAATATCAATGTAATTTGTGATTAATTAACCATAATAAACTAAAATCCAAAACTGTAACATAATGTTAAGCTGTGTGATGTGGAAGGAATTACATATACAGTACAAAGTCCGTAATCCGGACTCATCGAGACTTTGGTGATTCCGGATTAGGGGTTTTTCCGCATTGGAGATCATCAATTTAAATCTGGTAAGATGGCATGCAGAAATTATACAATTAAAAATATGAAACCGTAATTTATAAAATAAAGCGCAATTATGATCTAAAAGGTATCAAAATTTACAACAACAATAAAAAAAAAGCTTAATATTTATTTGTTTACTTTATTAAACATTTCTTTCAATGTAAGTTGTTTAAGTTGCTTCGATTTTTTGTGCTAATACTTCCTCTTTAATTCTATAAACAGACATAATTTCTTGTTCAGTTACAAAGTTCCACTGTCCAAGTCCTGTAATTGCTGTGTCGAGAATACCGACGAACTTGTCAATCAAAATTTTTTCGTTTCCAATAATATCTCTGTCACTTTCATCACTATCGAAAGCGTTATTTTCTGGATCTAGAACCATACTACAGATTTTGCCGTCCGTTGATTGATGATTGGGGCATTGTCGTTGCAATGAAAAACTTATGTTATATAATCTTTATTTATTACCGCTTCTCCACATTTCTTTACAAAATCCAATAACTGGAAAATTTCACCTTTAGTTTGCAATACCTTCGAATTCATGGCTATCATCTTCATCATCCTCAGCTTGAAATATGGTAGCTGGCCATAAATGATTTCAAGCATTTTTTACGTATCTGGAGACCCATCCTCCCACGATCTTGCGATATTCTACGCAACATTGACGTCTTGAATAGTTTTGCCATTGTTCAAGAAATTTAACATAGATTTTAAAACTGCTACTTTATATTTGCGTTTCAGCGCATGTACTGTTCCCATATCCATAGGCTGATTGACAGATGTACAATTTGGAGGGAAGAATAATACGGATACATTGTCTTTCACTAAAACTTTAAGTGAAATATGCACTGAACAGTGGTCAACAATCGGGACTATTTTTGAGTCATCAGGTAAACCAACCAAATTCAAATGTCGCCGAGCCTCGGGTATAAATAGATTTTCAAACCAACCATTATATTATTATTAATGATACCGCCTACAGCAGTTGCTTACCGGAAACCAAAACATGAGATTCATCGCCGCTTAACCGTGGAACTGGATGCCATCCACGGCAGTTGCTCTCGGGAGCCCCAACTTGAGATTCGTCGCCGCTTAACCTTGGAACAGGATGCCGCCCATGGCAATTGCTCACCGGGAACCACAACTTGAGATTTATCGCTGCTTAACCATGGAAAAACCAACATTGCCTGGAACTACGGCACTGAAGAGGCACTTAACACTGGGCGACACACATCGCAAAGAACATCTCCGAATGAGAACTGGAACAGCGCACAAGGAGGAATGGAAACAGGAACAAGAAGAACAAGAAGGGCTAAGCCAGAGCGATGCGAGATATTTATACATGAAGCAGACATGACATCATCTCACGCTAGCCAATCAGCTGTCGGCATGACCCAGCTTTCCAGATGACGTAACCTTGAGTTTCATTTTTGCATATTAATTAGGCTGGAACAGTACGTTCTTATTATTTCAAGGAGGAGAGATGATGCAGAAAAGGGGTTACAATAAGTCATATTTGTAACAAATGCCCCTCAACATCATCACTTCCAACCTGAAACAAACAAACAAACAAACAAAAACTGAATGCCAGTATTTTTATAAAATTCAAAACGAGAATAAATAAATATAAATGTAAGAATACACAACTCCATTCAATTCAAATTTTTTTCAAGATATTTTGGGGACGATATGCACATCTTATCCCATTTTTCAAAGTTCTACCATAATGCAAAAGTCCATAATGATACAAAATAATACAAAGGCATATGTATGATCATACATTCAATGCATTTACCCAGGGCTCTGGTCATTCACACAACATTCATTCTATACAATTTTTACATTATCTAATATTCATCATACTATGACTTACATCATCATTTTTTTTTTTTTTTTTTCAATCGTACAGTCCAAAAGAGTCAAAAATTGAAACATCTAAACCAAACTCTTAATTTAAAGTTAAATACACAAAAAAAGAAATTTTATAAGAAAATTTCTCCACAAAATCTTATTAAGTAATGTTTAGTCAGTGGTTTTTTAATGGGACCAGCCAGATTATCTTTGCTTGGAACATATTTTAGATAAAAAATTTCTCTATTCAGTAAGTCACGAATAAAGAATAGCTTCACATCTATATGTTTTGTCCTTGAGTTTTTAATGGGTGATTTTGTAAAACTTATAGTAGCCATGTTATCCGTAAACAATATAGGTTTTGAAACATAGTTACTTGTAATTTTAAACTGAATGCATTCATCCAAAATGTTTTTAAACCAAACCAATTATTTTGCTGATTCAGTCATGGAAATAAATTCAGCCTCCATAGTAGACAAACTCACTCCCCTTTCTTTAAATATACGCCAAGATAGATACAGGTGATTCTCCCAAAAAAGCTATTTGTCAAAAGCCAATGGACACCATATTGTCTCTGCTTGAATTCAGAGTCCAAATCTGAATATTGAGCTTCAGTTTCTTGCATACCAGTTTAAGTTTGTAGTGTCTGGTATTTGAAACATATCGTAAAAGTTTAAGTTATCCTTCCCAGTGAAATTTACCAGAATTGCTGTGAAACTGAGAAAATATATTAACAGCATAGGCTATATCTGGACGAGTACGATTGCAAAGAAACAAGAGGCATCTAAAACATTTCTATAAGGATAATTTATCATCTCAGTTGTTTTTTCTTGTGTACTCTGACTTTGAGTATTTCACACTTTTAACTATTGGGATGGAGGTAATTTGTATTTTAAAAGACTTGAATCAGTTAACTATGTCTTCTATATATAATTGCTGATGAATTAGGACGCTATTGTTCTCATATTCAAATTCTACACCCAAGAAATTTATTGTTTTACCCAAAATTTTCAAATCAAAATGTGAACTTAGAATTTTTAATATCCCTTTCCCTTTTCACTTTTTCCGAACACAACAATGTCATCAACATAAACCAACAGAATGACAAACTCTTTAAATTGACAGACACAATTACACCAATCAAACTTGGTAAACCCTAGGTTACATAGTGTTCTATCTAACGCATAGTACCATACCATAATTGTCCACTCTGATGCAGACCATACAAAGCCCTATCTAAACGACACACAAAAGTTTCTTTATCTCACTCCACAAAACCCTGAGGTTGGGGCATGTAAATTTCCTCAGATAAAGGAGCGTAGAGGTAGGCACTTTTTACGTCGCACTTATGTTTTCCCATCCAAGGTGTGCAACTAGGAGAAAGAAAAAGAGCCTTATTACTGAAAAGTTGACTACAGGTGAGTAGGTTTCATCATAGGTATCGTATTTAATTTGCTGATAACCCTGAGCCACCAAACGAGCTTTAAAACGAACAATGTTTCCAAATTTGTCACGTTTAATGTTAAAGATCCACCTGCAACCTAGTAGAGTCTTGTCTCCAGAAAGTGGAACAAGATGCCATATCTTATGTTTTCGCATGTTGGCCATTTCCTCTTCCATCGCCTCTATCCATTTATCCTTTTCTGTGGATTTCATTCCTTGGTTATAATTGTTCGGAATTGAAACCTTTAGTCAGCAGCTGTCTTGGGTATATGACGTTGAGGGAGTGCAGGTTGAGTCGATTTCACCACTATAAGTATTGCTTCCCTTGAAATCAAACAAAGTAGGATCATATTGAATATTATTCTCAGTGCAATACTTTTCCACATCATTTGGCTATCGTAGTCTTTGATTAGACCCTTTCTCGAAATAGTACACATCTGTACGAGTGCCGTCTGGCCTTGGAACAGGTTTATGAAGCCAAGTTACCTGTCTCAATGTGGACTGAGTGTCAGTGTTAGGTATAGAAGAGGGTACACTGGTATCAATTCTTTCCTCTGTTTCAGGGGAGTAGCCAACTGGAGTATCAATAGATTGGAACTCGACCCTCTCTTCAGATTCCAAATCAGGAAGGGTGCCTAGTGCAGCTCCACTGCAACTTCTCTGCATTCCAACTGACTCTTTAAAAGTAGCATTTGGGGCTTCTACTCCTTTTTATTCATTTTCCAACCAAATTTTGTACCCTTTTGTTCTTACACTGTATCCTATTAATCAGCCCTTCGTAGCTTTTAGATCAAGCTTAGAGTTTCTTTTAGCTTTTGGAATTTCCACATAGGCAACTGTTCCGATTGCTTTAACCCTTTGAAGGGCACCAGTATATAATATATACCGGATGTTTGCCAAATTTTTAACTGATAATTAAAAGAAGATTATGTATACGTTTTTAAGACCGGTATATAATATATACCGGTGCTCTACCGAGGGTACCTTGCCAATAGATGGCAGCACCAGGCTTTTCCTTCTCTGCTCTGTGAGATGACAGAATTTCTTTATATTGTTATAGTTTATGATGCAATAATTTGTTTATGATTAATTTATAAGTTGTTTAGGATTCAGTATTATGTTCATGAGTGTATGGAAAGTTTACTAACCCTGTCATAGGACTGAATACAAATATATTAGTTTAATTTTCTTTCTTGTTTACAATACTGAGTTTCTCATTCCTCTCTGTGTAGCTAAAATTTTAATTTCAGCACTCCACCCTTTCCCATGAGAAAGACTTGTCTGCCGTCAAAAAACGTTACACAACTGTAGATGTTAAATGTGACATTGTTAGGCCCCAAACACATCCGTTGTTTTGGGTTTTCCAAAATCTTAGAATGTAGCGAAAGTGACAGTTGACAGCAACAAATTTGTCACGCAGGGGTCATGCCATCTTCACAAAGGGACTGTGATAACATCATACAAAGGCAAAGCTCTAAAAGTACGGGAAATTGAAATGCACTTTAGGTCCATTTCTTAGTGCAATAGAGAAACTGCTGATTTGAAAGCGTGCTTTTATTCTTTAGGTCTTTATTAATTTCAGATGAGAGACTAAGGAATACAAGAAAAATTCTCCCCTTGGAATTAGGATACAAGTACGAGGTTTAGTCTTCACAGGTGGTGAATTAAGGGAAATATTTCTATGGCCAGTTTTAGATGCAGAACTGGCCATAGAAACTGGTTATCTTTGGAAGGGAAAAAAAGTGGCAAATATTTTAGTTTTTAAAGTTTTGATTGAAATAAGAGCTTTGAGGTGTATCAAATAATAAAATCGTTTAACAGCATAATCGAAAGTGCGTCTAGGTGGCGATTCTTGCTATCATAGCATGAAGTGTACTCTTTTTTTTTATCATCTAAAGCATTAAATATAATAACTTCAAAAATGCAACATATTTTTTCATACATAATTTTAAGCTTCAACAGAATTTTAAGTGTTTCATTTTTAATTTTTTTAAAAATTTTTTGTCTGAGTAACATCTTTTTGTAACGTTATACTAGCTCAGTTACAGCATGATGCGGTGCATGCAAATTTGCTAAAAGTTTTCATAAAATAATAATATTGAATTTAAATCACTTTAAAAATCTGTTTACCCATATTTGACATAATTATATTCAGCTGGGTGGCATCATCAAAGTGCGAAAAACATAAATTTTATTTTCTAATTTTAAATTTCTTTCAAAATTTAAAAAGTTTTTTGCCTTCAGTCTTGCATAACTGTACTCGAGCACACATCTTTGTAGATGCACATAAAAAGTTCGCAAAACTAGAGGAAAAAAACAAAAATTAACAATTGGCAGCTATGTGAGGAAAAAAGTATCATAGAGGGGCACCAGTATAAAATATATACTGGCCCTCAAATTTCAGGATTTCACTCTAGATTTTTTTTTTTTTTTTTAAAGTCTCAATTTTGTGTCCTAATTGTAATACATTCAAAACTTTACCGCAATTAAAATTATTTTATATACCACCCCTCAAAGGGTTAAGGTGACATACTGATGGTTTCCGCTTAGGGAATTCGAATGGGGTTTTATCTTGACCTTTATGACAAATTCTGTTAAATGAATATGCAAAATACATTACTGCATCTGACCAAAATTCAGGACTCGTACCACTGTCATGTAAAATTGCACGTACATTGTTGAGAGCTGTCTAATTGAATCTCTCACAAACTCCATTTCGTTCTGGAGTATATGTATCTGTAAATTCGTGCTTTACTCCATTTTTATTACAGTGTCCCTGACTATACCCTGAAGTGTCTTGAGATCTTTCAGCATGTGCCAGCCTTTCAAAGACTTCAAATACCTGGTTTCTCTCTACAATGGGGTACACTACCACATAATGAGAATATTCATGAATAAAAGAAACGAAATAACGTTCACTATTCCTACCTGGAATGTTAATACGTCCCAATACGTCAGAAAAAACCCTTTCAAGCTGTTTCTTCACTTGAATACCTTCTAAAGGTCTGTAGGAAATTTGTCTTTGCTTATTGATTTGGCAATGTCCACAAAATAAATTAGGTAAGTGCTTTAACACAGGAAGGCCTTGAACTGAATGTCTCTTACTAGTCCTGACAATAGCACCATAATTTATATGACCAAACTGATCATGCCATAATTCACTATTGTTATGTTGAACTAGATGCCTCAAATTTCACTGATTTGAACCCCTTTTTCACTACTTTCAGGAATATGTGATAATTACCTCCTATCAACTTAGCCTTAAAAATAGTTTCATTTTCATCATCAGTAATTTTAATTTGCCCATTTTTACCATAAAACCTTTCCCCTTGATATCCATCTTAGGTCCAGATATTAAATTTTGTCTTAGTTCAGGTGAGTATTAAACATCCTTAAACAAAATAATTTCATCCCCAAATTTCATATTAATAGTGCCTTTCCCATGAATTGGAAAAGTTGCCCCATCAACAGCTACCAGCATGTTCTCATTTTTCACAGGAGACAAAGTATTGTATAATTCATGATTTTTACAAAAATGATTAGATGTGGCAGTACCAAAAATCCAACTGTCATCATTTTCCTCCAAGTGGTTAACATTAGCTTGAGTTATGAAAAAGGACTTGGCATGAGAATTATTTTTGCCTTTACATAACTTGGGTTTAGACTTACGTTTAGGGAATGTTTTATTACTACTAGATACAGCTGAGGAAACAGAAGAAGCAGGCGATCTTGTTTCGATGCTGGGGTTCCTCCGAAACGAGAAGTTTTCATCAGTAATTCCACAAATGCATTAGCTCCTTGATCGTTAATGAATGTCATCACGTCTGCTACTTTTTTATCTTGTACATAAGGTGTTTTTTCAGTAGTGGGAGTTAACGGAGGCATCTGCTTCTCAGGGTTTTTCTTGACAAAATCTTCTTTTCTTCATTTTTTTTATTGCGAAGTTGATGCTTGAAATGAGCATTCAGAATTCTGGTCTGAAGGTCATCGTCATCAGAAAGATCATTTGGTGTCCTAAAAAAGGACTTTTTTCCATACCCGAAGGTACCAAAAACAGCAAACTATTAGAATCATAATAAAAGTCAAAAATCACTGCACTCACCGCCTATGGTACTGGGTCAGCTACTGCACAAAGATTGATGAGAAAAGGAAGGGCTAAACTAGAGCGATGTGAGATATTTATACATGAAGTAGACATGACGTCATTTCACGGCAGCCAATCAGCTGTCAGCATGACCCAGCTTTCCATATGACATAACCTCGAGTTTTGTTTTTGCATATTAATTAGGCTGGAACAGTCCGTTCTTAATACAATCAGTGGCAGTTAAAAAAAGTAGAAATAATTGCTATATCCCTTTAAAGTAAAAACTAAACCTTATGTAAAAATTAGAATTATTTCAAGGAGAAGAGATGATGCAGAAAAGGGTTTACAATAAGTCATATTTGCAACACGGATTACGGACTTTGTACTCTATTAGCAATTTTATTACCAATGAAATTTCTTTGGTGCAATGCTCTTCATATGATCTCTGAATTATATATATATATATATATAGTATATTAGCATATGTATATGCTCTCTGAATTTGAATGATATTGCAAATTAGTTAGCAATAATAATTTTTTATTTGTATACAATTAAATTTTCATAATTTTAATTTAAATTTGCTTTAGATTAGCTTTCTACGAATGATAGAATATTTGTTATATATATTTAAACAAATTTAAATTCTAAACAAATACGTATAAAAGTAAAAAGCAAATTTAAATTCTAAAAAAAAAAAGCCAAAATAATTTAAAGTAATTTTAAAAAAAAAATGTGCAAACATGTAAAAGATTTAATTCTCGAACTAATCTACAATATCATTTAAATTCAGAAGCATAAGCAAATCAAGTGCAAAATCTATTCATGAAAATAAATCTAATAATTTAATAAATTAAAATTAAATTAAACAATTTTTTAAAAAAATGCATATGTGAATGACCGTAGAGTAGGCAGGAGACAGACTTATCAAGGGGAAGTTGCCTCCAAACGTAACTCTCCAATCATTCAATTCGTGTTTCGTCATTCATGCAGGCAAGGGTAAAAGTCAAAACCAAAAGTAATTCCAATAAAGTGGTACCCTTAGAAATTAGCATTTAAGTATTAACATTTAAGAATTAAAGTTCAAAAAGGAAAATACTAATGAAGTCTTTTGAATAACAAGCAAGTAAAGTCAAGAATTAAACTTTTTCTTAAAAAATTAAATTTTTTAAAAATTAATTTTTTATAAAATAATAAAAAATCTAGAAACCAATGATTCTGTAAAAATACATTGGTTTCTAGATTTTTTTATTATTTTATAAAAAATAAAATTAATTTTTAAAAAATTTAATTTTTTAAGAAAAAGTTTAATTCTTGACTTTACTTGCTTGTTACTCAAAAGACTTCATTAGTATTTTCCTTTTTGAACTTTAATTCTTAAATGTTAATACTTAAATGCTAATTTCTAAGGGTACCACTTTATTGGAATTACTTTTGGTTTTGACTTTTACCCTTGCCTGCATGAATGACGAAACACGAATTGAATGATTCTACTCTACGGTCATTCACATATGCATTTTAAAAAAATTGTTTAATTTAATTTTAATTTATTAAATTAGTAGATTTATTTTCATGAATAGATTTTGCACTTGATTTGCTTATGCTTCTGAATTTAAATGATATTGTAGATTAGTTCGAGAATTAAATCTTTAATACATTCTAAAATACATTGGTTTCTAGATTTTTTTATTATTTTATAAAAAATTAATTTTTAAAAAATTTAATTTTTTAAGAAAAAGTTTAATTCTTCACTTTACTTGCTTGTTACTCAAAAGACTTCATTAGTATTTTCCTTTTTGAACTTTAATTCTTAAATGTTAATACTTAAATGCTAATTTCTAAGGGTACCACTTTATTGGAATTACTTTTGGTTTTGACTTTTACCCTTGCCTGCATGAATGACGAAACACGAATTGAATGATTCTACTCTACGGTCATTCACATATGCATTTTAAAAAAATTGTTTAATTTAATTTTAATTTATTAAATTAGTAGATTTATTTTCATGAATAGATTTTGCACTTGATTTGCTTATGCTTCTGAATTTAAATGATATTGTAGATTAGTTCGAGAATTAAATCTTTAATACATTCTAAAATACATTGGTTTCTAGATTTTTTTATTATTTTATAAAAAATTAATTTTTAAAAAATTTAATTTTTTAAGAAAAAGTTTAATTCTTCACTTTACTTGCTTGTTACTCAAAAGACTTCATTAGTATTTTCCTTTTTGAACTTTAATTCTTAAATGTTAATACTTAAATGCTAATTTCTAAGGGTACCACTTTATTGGAATTACTTTTGGTTTTGACTTTTACCCTTGCCTGCATGAATGACGAAACACGAATTGAATGATTCTACTCTACGGTCATTCACATATGCATTTTAAAAAAATTGTTTAATTTAATTTTAATTTATTAAATTAGTAGATTTATTTTCATGAATAGATTTTGCACTTGATTTGCTTATGCTTCTGAATTTAAATGATATTGTAGATTAGTTCGAGAATTAAATCTTTTACATGTTTGCACATTTTTTTAAATTACTTTTAATTATTTTGGCTTTTTTTTTTTAGAATTTAAATTTGCTTTTTTACTTTTATATGTATTTGTTTAGAATTTAAATTTGTTTAAATTTAAATTTCATTCCTTGCAGCAATGACGCAAAGCATATTTAATTAAATATGTATTTAAATTTAATTTTTTAAATTAAATTCAATTTATTCTTATGAAACATATTTGTTATATATATATATATATGCATACAGTCTTTTGCAAAAAAATTGAAGCACCATGAAGGAAGTGGTTGTTTGTGATGAAATTGAATAACTATATAGCTCATACACACATAATAAAGTGATTAAAAAGTCAAGGTCATAGTACCTGTTCATGGCTTATAATCACCCATTGAGTGTTCAAATTACTAGTTGGTCAAACTGCCCCTGGCAGCGATGCATGCTTGAATTTGTCAATGCAAGGAGTGGTAGAGGTTCCTAATGTCATCCTACGATACATTCATCAGTTGTCGCTCCAGATCTGTAATATTTTGTGGTGTTTGAATCTGGAGGCCTACCATGTCCCAGACATGCTCGACTGGTGAAAGGTCTGGTGACCTTGCTGGCCAAGGAAGAGTATCAACCGCATGGAGACAGTCCAAAGATATGTGAGCGGTATGTGGCCTGGCATTATCTTGTTGGAAAATTGCTCCTGGATGATGTTCCATAAAGAGCAAAGTAACTGCCTGCAGGATGATATCAACATATTGTTAAGCTGTTAAAGATGTACGGAGGATGACTAAAGATGACCTGCTGTCATAAGAAATAGCATCCCCCACTATTACACCAGGAGTTGTATTGTTAAATAACTGATAATTAGGTGTTTTATACTTTTTAAACTTTCTAGGTGCTGGACACACTAACTAAAAATCAAAATAAATCATATGAACAATCATATCATAAGACCAATCGTATAATGGTAATGAGTTAGTACAATAGGGCATGTTGTGAAGCCCACTAGGGAAAAATAATAATCCAAATTTCAATAAAAACTCCTTGTTTCTTAAAAGCCTCATGGCTCAAACAAATGGAGGGACATGACAGACCACCCAAAAAATATATACATAAGATAAATAAATGCAATAAAATTATAAGACAAACACATTTATTAATTTCTTGAATAATTCTAACATAAGTGAACTGGGTAAACTGATCAGTTCCCTACCATAATAATACTAAGCAAAAATAACAAAGAATACCACACCAAATTACACCTTACAGTAATTAAGAAACCTTAAGATGAAAATAACACTCATTCTCATTCCAAAATTAACATAGTCATATTAATTTGTAAGTTACTAATTTTGACATACAATAGCATAATGACATACAATAATTTGTAAGTTACTAATTTTGACATACAATAGCTCACTAAATTAAGCTGGTAAACAAATCTTTAAACCTTTATTTACAGACTTTAAATAACTGGTAATTAACTCAAGCTTCTCAAATCACCTCTCAGTTTACAATATATTACAAATTATTACTACTTAATTTTCGGTATATTTACATAATTTAACATTACTTAATTCAGGAATATTTGTAAATAGAAAAAACAAGATATAAAAAAAATCATCACTCACAGGGTGAAGTTCCATACATCAAACTCCTATTTCTTTGGAGTGCCATCATTGATGGGTAAATACAGAGTTTTAATAGTTCAACAGATTGTCCAGCTCATTTCGTTGACTCGAAGTCAGGAATTCGATCATCGAATGATTAATACAGAGTTTTAGATAGTTCAACAGATAGTCCAACTTATTTCATTGACCTTCAAAGAAATCCACATAACCCAAATCGTGCTGCTTGCCGGATGTAGGTCAATGATACATACTGCTATCAAGAACACTTCAATTAAGTCAAAACCCCAAGAAAAATACTGCTATGAGGCAGCTTCTTTTAAATCAGGAACGCTAATGCTTCAATAAAATCAAGACCCAAGGAAAACACAAGGATGCTTCTTTTAAATCAGGAACAGTCTTTATCAGGAACACTTCAGTAAACCAGGGAAAAACGCCTTGAAAGGACCTAAACTGGAAAGGCACTAGGCAAGATAAACAAGGAACCCACTGGTATCTGCATCACCTCGAAAATAAATTAAATCTCTAATTAAAGTTCTCGGAAAAGTGTAATAAAGAAGCATCGAAGCTATATTTTGCGTAGAGCACTTTTTCTCAAGCAAAATTCTCATCAGCTGAAAGCTGAGAGAAATTCAAGTCTGCAGCCCGCTGGTACACGCCGCTCCCGAGAGTAAGACCCGCAAGGGGTCAAGCCCCCACACTCTTTTTCTCCCTTTTTCTTTCTTGCTCAAAATCAGAATCTGAATGACTTCTAACATGGTGCAGGCACCAAAGTAAACTCTCCTCTGCGCCCCCCAAAAATTTCATAGGCCTACAAAAAATCATCAAATTAAATCTTACCAATGCCAGAATTTTACTTTATCTTTAACTGAGAAGATTCCACCCCCACGGTGAATCAAAAACCAGAAAAATCTGACAATGAAGCCAAACATCTGTACTCACAACGCAGGAAAGTAAAGTGTCCCCCCCAACTAACAAGCGGAAACTAAGCTATAAGAAAGTCCAATTACCTAAGCTTACTGAAAGAAACATTGCAAATCTAACAAAGCGAAAGCAAGACGATTTTTGTTTCAAATGCCATTAGTAAAAAGGCCACCAGCGAAGAAAGCGACAACACAACTGGTAGTAAAAGGCCTACTCCAGGCCTTTACTGGTAGTAAAAGGCACCAGGTGGCTCTTCCAACCGTTTCCTGTCTTTGTTTACACTACAGTCTCAAGAATAACGAGCCAAATAAAGCCCTAACAACTTAATACTCTTTTTACCAGATTAAAATATACATGAGTACAAATAAAAAAAAAAAAAAAAACTAGAATAATGAAACTTAAAACAAACATTAATAATTAAAATTCGCTACATAACAATATATGTATATTTCTTATTTATAAGATACATCCATTATTTATTACATCATATAAATTACATAACATCCAAGCATCTTAAGGTGACAAAAAAATTGCAAACACATTACATTACAAATGCAATAATTTCACATTTCTAATAAACGGCAAATTGGAAAAATATTATGCTAAGGTCTAATTTGAAGAGGGAAATCAGTTCTCATCTGCTATACACACATACCTGAGTTGCCAAATAAATGCATTGTCATGATTACTGGTTGCCTGATTTGATGATATAGCTTTGTGAATCGCATGATTCACATGTAAATAATCAGAAAGTATCGGAAATAATGCTTGTTTTGGCCTATCAGTATATTAAGGTAATTACACAGAGGTAAGATTGAATTATTTAGAAATGGTTTGGTAACCAGTACTGTGTCATTTCATCTGGAATTAATTTTAGATAATTATTTTGCAGATAAAAGAACTGCAGCTTAAACATACTACTTTTTTAGTGCCTGAGAAAAGCACTTCTACTTGAAAGTTAGGGCTTTTATGCCATTGATATGGAAGTAAAAAGCTATGCAATTTATTATTATTATGAAGAAACTGGTTTTCTGACTTGAGATGCTTTGCTCTTTCAAATAACAATTATGTATTTAAATGCCCAAATAATGTGTTCAGTTTTAAATATAATGCATTCATAATTAACAAATCGCTAATAAAAAATTTCTCGCTATTTGCCAATTTCAGCCTGATTGCATTTGCATTCAAAACTTTTACGACTTGCGCCAAATGTTAAAATCTTGAAGTTCATTCATTCATTTATTCATTATGTGTTAGCCAAAATATCACATTTATGATACGACATGTCCGGCTCGATGATACTTATCCCAGAATGGGCTCATGACGTTGATTAGTCCGGACGGGTAAGTGGGGAGGAGTCGGAGATGGAAAGAGGGAGGTGATAGCAGGACGTCACAGGTTGAGGAGGGACTTTGGACTTGGTTTTCGGTATATCTAGAAGAAGAGCCTATCAGGTGGCGCCATCAATCAGAATCTTTAGAACTAGAAGGTAAAACTCGTAAAACATCTTACCGAGAAAATAGGAGAAATTACAAGTTCATTTTCAGCATTTGCTCTACCATTCCCAAAGCAAGTAGAACTTTTTCTTGTGGAGATTCAATTTTCTTGCATTTTTGCACAAATTCTAAGAATTTGAGAGCAATCAACTGTAGACTTTCATCCATCGTAATATCCCTCTTTGCAGGTGTAGCATCTGAGTGGGATTTTGATGGCAGATTTTCATCTTTCGAAGCTGGGAATTCAGACAACAGAGGCGATGTTTCTGATAAAGCGCTGGATTCAATTTCTTCTTAGTAGTAGCTTCACGAATTTTTGGCTGAAATTCGCACATCTTCAATGTCACTATATGTTCCTTTTTGCAGTTCGTGCATGTAGGTTTCTGATCTTTAGGAAGTTTGCAGGTGTAGGTCAGGTGACCCTGTCCGCACTTGAGACATCTTGGCGCATTATAACAGAAAATTTGGCCATGGCAATAACGCTGGCATCTAAAGCATATCATCGTGCTTCAGTTACTTCGGAATCTTCGGAACTTGACCCGGAGATCTAGTAGCATTTTCCTTCTGTAAATACTCCTGCCTTCGTCATTGCTCTTGAATGAAAATCAAAGAAAACTGGGAGCTTTACTTCTTTTCCCTCGATTTTCCTTGTAAACTGCAAGACGCTGAGTACAGGAAATACAGTTCAGTTTTAATTTCTTCAACAACTGAGTCTTCTTGTAGGTCACGGATAACAACTTTAAGATTTTGTTTCTTTCTTCTGCCTAAATGTGCTAAATTGCACCTCATCCTTCATGAGCATAGCTAATGCTCTGTCTCTTTGATCGATCGAGTTAAAAATCAGAGTAATTTTGTCTCTAGTCAGGACACCGACGTAATCCATAATGCGGTGTTTATTGAACTCCATTTCATGTCTGGTCTTAGACAGATAATCGGAGGAGGTCTTTCATTTTTACCATCAGTCTTATTCGCCGTGTCATGCGAACTATCGGTAACTTCTTTATCCGCTTTCTCAACACAGTCCATGGGCAAAGGAGCAGGAGCTGTAGTAAGTGCTTCAAAACTATTCTTCGTGACTGCCTTGGAAGTCGAGACAGCAACAGGAGTCGTCTTGGTATTGGATTTCATCGGTTCCGCAGCCGGAGCAGTGATAATCTTTGCTACTTTGGTCGGAGTTTTCTCACTCATCATTTTTAGGCTTATCAGGTTTGAGAAACTGCTTTCTCTTCCTTTCAGTTTGCCTTCTAGTAAATTCCATCACCACCGGATCACTCTTTGGATAATCCTTAAAGTAATCTTTTTCATAATATTACTCAGCAGCACAATGTTCCCTTAACATTATAGCATAGCATAAAAAGTCTTTTCAGCTTTGCGCAGTGCCGATTTCAGAGGCTTGCCGTTTCTTAAAAACATCTACTTTATGTAGAACTTCAAAAATCTCTTTGATGTCAGGATCATCAATTTCATGACCAAACGATTGAAGAATAGCATAAGCTTGGTTGACAATGACCGAACAATGTGCATTAGGCATAGCGAAAATGCGAGACGGGACGTACGTCTGAAAAAAATCACGTGGTAAGAACCAGATCGCAGCGTAGAAGCAGACAACCTTCCCTCATGAAGGCATTCCCTCGAATGATCTTGAAGTTGCTGCACAATATCTACTTAGTTGTGTTGCCTTCGGGCAAAACGATCTGCTGAAGAGACCTATAAGTTATGAAGGCAAATGAACTTATGGATTTGATCTGATTCAGATCAAAGGGATTATTAAGAAGACAAATGGCTGTTTTTCTATATGTACTGAGGAATGGGACTCTTTGCCATCAGGGTGTTTCACCGTCAATACATATTTTTCTTTACATGACTGTATTATATCTTGATGTATTATATTAATTTAGTTTAATAATTCTTCTTACCTATTGTATATTTAAGATATATTTTTCTTTATATGCCTATATTATATCTTGCCATATTGTATACCTCTGGCTGTCTTAAATTTTAAAAGGGAAAAAAAAAAAGAAACCTTTTGCAATTTCTTGCAAGTACTTTAAATAAATCTTGTAAAACAACTTTATAAATTTTTGTCATTTAAAGAGCTAGATAGTTTGTTAACATTTACAGTTCAGCAAATTCCTCGTATTAAAAGCATAAAATATTTTTGTATACAATTTTATACAAATACATCATTATGCATAACAGGTTAAGAGAGTAATGTGCTGACAAGATTCCAAAATAATTCCATTTTCAATTCACATTTCATAAAAATGTGAAATTCCTGCTTGCATGAGTGATGTCTCTGAACTACAGATTAAATTTCAAAACATTTTGACAAATCATGTAAAAATTGCACCTGCAGAATTTTGAAATCGATAATATACCTTACCCGAGGTTTAGCTGCAGTTTTTTTTATACTAACATATTTTTCTATGTGTAATTCCGTTATATTTGATATTTGTAAACAACTGTGCGATTTCTTTATATCTCATATTTGTAAACAACTATATATATTATAAGCAACCTTTATAACAGGGTTAGGCAATGCGGTGCCCTGATTTTTAATGCACCCTCGCTGGACTAGTGTAAATGTACGATAGCCAGAGCGATTTACTTACTCTTGTCAAACGGTGATATACAGCAAGTACTGTCTGACCACGTATTCCAGATCTATGTAAACATCCAGTTTGGGGCGGAAGTGGGCACATCTATCAGTTATGTAGGGGTGAGTGCAGTAGCCCGGTAGACACTAAATGTCCCCTAACCTTCAATTTCACCCACACCCCTTTGACCTTCGAGAGGGAAAAATACCCGCGCTTTTCGCCCACACCCTTCAATTAAACTGACCCATCTTGGCCCTCAGCCAAACTGCTCTTGCTAACGTGGTTAGACAGTAGTCAGTTGAGTTTAGGATTGTGCGTAGATTAGCAGTTTGCTAACCTTGAGCGTATCTAATAACACGCACATATGTTTTGTTAGTGTGTGATCGTATTTTGAATAGACCACGAGTAGACCGTGCATTTAAAACTACCAAGTAATCCGAAATAATTCTTTTCTTTCAAAACCCTTCATGGATAAATGTAAAAGAAAAAGAACATATTATTTTAACAATGAATGGGAACGTCTATATTGTTTCGTTGATTACAAAGGGAAGTGTATTTGTTTGTTGTGTAATAATAGTGTTGCGATTCCCAAGAAAAGTAATATTGAACGACATTTTAAGACCGTTCATACCTATTTTAATAGTGACTATCCAATGAACTCTGAAATTAGAAGGAAAAAAAAATTATTTCTTTAAAATCTTCAATAACCAAAGTTTTTTTACTAAACCACTGCAACAACATAAAGCAGCAACGATCGCATCATATAAAATATCGCATTTGCTAGCTAAGAATAAAAAACAATTTACAGATGGAGAATTAAGTGAAAGAAGCCATGTTAGAAGCTGCTGATTCACTTTTTGAAGAATTTAAAAATAAAAAGGAAATAGTTTCAGCTATAAACACGTTGCAGTTATCAGCATGAACTGTTACTAGAAGAATTGAAGTAATTGCGGAGAATTTGGAGGCAGAATTAGCAAATGATATGGAAAATTGTATTTTCTTTTCGCTACAGATGGATGAATCGGCAGATGTGACAAATATATCACAATTAGCAATTTGCGTGAAGATGGTATTTTCTGATTTTACAAGAAAAGAAGAATTCCTTAAAGTTCTGCCAATAAAGGGAAGCACCAGAGGAGAAGATATCGTTTCTACTTTTAAAAAGTATATAACAGATGTAAAATTACCTGTACAAAAGTTATCGTCAATTACAACAGACGGGGCACCAGCGATGACTGGTAAGAAAAAAGGATTTATTGCCTTATGTAGACAGGATTCCTTATTCCCGAAATTTATTTCTTATCATTGCCTCATACATCAGGAAATGTTATGTGCAAAAACAATCGGTTTTCAATACGTATTTATGATAGTAACAAAAATTATTAATTCCATAAGATTGGGAGCTATGCAACACAAATTGTTTAAATTACTTTTAGAAGATGAGGATGTTCAGTTCACAGATCTTCTTTTACATACTGAAGTGAGGTGGCTGAACAGAGGTAAAATACTTGAGCTATTTATCATGCTTTTGCCACAAATAAAGGAATTTATTGCATCAAGAGGCGAATTTTACGAGCAATTAGAAAATAAGGATTGGCTAATCGACCTCGGATTTCTGACAGATATAACGGCAAAGTTGAATGAATTAAATTTAAAAATACAAGGGAAAAATCAGCATATTGCTGACATCATGATTAGTGCAGTAAATGCATTCAAATGCACAAGTTAGTGTTGTTGAAATCCCATCTATTGAAAAAATCATTATCACATTTCCCAAATATAAAATATACTGTTGAGAGTTTAAATTTGAATAATGAAAATTTTACTGCTACATCATATTTAGAAATTATAGATAAGCTAATAGAAGAGTTTTCTTCTAGATTTGAAGATTTTGCAGCATTAGAACCCGTTCTAAAATTTTTCATAAATCCATTCAATGTTACTGAAGATGATGTCCTTGAAATAGTTTAAGTGTATTTCGAGCTTCATAATATCGAAGACCTAGAATTAGAAATAATAAACTTGCAAAATGATATTATTTTAAAAGCACATAGTAATGATAAAATGTTTGGAACGTAGTCGATGAAAATAAGTATCCTATTTTAATAAAATGTACGCTAAAAATTTATTTGTATTGTGCAACAACATACAATTGCGAGTCTTTGTTCTCAAATATGAAATATCTGAAATCAAAATACCGAACAAAGCTTAATGACTCGCATTTAGATAATTGTTTAAGGACCGGGAACTCTAAATATATCCCCAATTATAAGAAATTAGCTGAAAATATGGACACCCAAGTTTCACTGAATTATATGTGTCATTATGTATGACACCAACAAAATAAAGTTATAAAAAATCTGTTTTTTTTTAATGCCTATTTATACCTGTTGATTATCTGTAAAATATGCACCCTCAGTGATTTTCAAATTTAGTATTGCGCCCTTAAGGACAAACAGGTTGCCGACCCCTGCTTTATAACATATACAAAAGGTAAACACAATTATTAAAATAAATAAATTTAATATGTCGAGATATGATAATCATGTAAAGAAAAATATATCTTGACAGCGAATCAGCCTGACGGCAAAACGGCCATGGTGAAATTGTGGGGTCAAAAAGTTCTAGACCCCTTACTAAATATTATTACAAAAAATATCTGTAAACAATTTTAAGACTTTTGTCTGTTATGCTGTCTTTTGCAGATCCACATAAAAACTGGAGCTAATTAAATAAATTAAAGGGGAAGAGGATCTCTGATAGATCCTCTAAAAATTAGTTTATTGTAAATAAATACAGTAAAAGTAAGGAAAATGAGAAAATTTTGTTGCTTCAACCATATATACGAATGAATACAGCCATAATTTTTGTGTGTTTCCAAATGTATGAAATTAATTATTTTTCTCTAAATTTGTACAATTAAAATTGATAAAAATAAATTATTTTTATAATTATTGGCTGTGCTAGGTAAAACATATTACATTTATACTGTTGATAAATATTATTATTAATGATATTAATAATAATAAAAAGAAACCTACTCTTTTTTTTTTTTTTTTAATACCTCAAATTGTATTTTAGTCATGATGAGTTCAAAACAGATCTTCATATTAAGCATTTTCATAAGAGGTTCTTTAATATTAGAATCTGTAACAGCTTTTAAAATTATTAATCCTTTGAGTACTGAATTATTTGAAAATTTTTGCCCATGTTACGGATTTAATTTGTTGCTATATGGATTAATATGTATATGTAAAAGTAATACATTTTATTTGGAATATACTTATATTGGTGATATAAATATATTTTGGAAACAGCATTTTAGTTTCAGCACTGATTACTGTGGACGAATCAGACTCGTCCACTGTAACTTTGCCCAAATAAGCAGATGACGAGTCTCGTTCTTCAAATGTACCCAAAGGGTTAATTAACCAAATTAACAATAATTCAATTTGCAAATTTTAAAATTTGTGTATTGAATTATTGTGTATTAAAATATTTAGAATATTACAGTATACTGTTAAATCTGTGCATTAAATTTTTTAAAGAACAATTTTATAGTGAACTGCATTTAAATTTCATCTGCATGGGCATCTGTTTTTAACTTGTACTTTTGTCATTCAAAAAAAATATATATATATATATATATGAGGTGTTTTCTCTTTATTTAATTGCGTGAATCATCAGAAGCTTAGTCGCTGACTTTATGTGATTATGGACGCTTTGGGTATTTTTGAGAGATGTATTTTGTGTTGTATATGTGGGGGTGTCCATGTGAATGGATCGTGGAAAAGATCTAACTTAAAGTTATGTAAGATCTATAGATAACCTGATGTAGTAAAATTTTTCAAGCTACAGAGACATGGGCTGTTTATCTGGCCAGAATGCATGAAATTGCCATAGTAAGAAAATCTTTCTGCCAAAGCCAGAACAAGACCTTGGGATGAATATCCAGTGAGATGGATCAGTTGTGTTGAAAATGATGTAAGCATTTTAAATGTTAAAAACTGGAAAACAGTTGCCAAAAGCAGAGATGCCTGAAGACCAGGGCCTGCCCTGGGCTGTCGAGCCAATGAAGAAGAAGAAATGTACAAAATATGTGAATAAATAATGTTTAATAAATGAGTTATGCTTGAATGTATAAATAAATAATTTCTGTAAATAAATAAATAATATTTATTTATATCTAGATACATATTTATATATTTATTTTATTATCTATCAACAGGAAGCTTGCCTTCCTTTACCTGGCCATACAGAATTGCCAACATGCCCTGTCTGCTTAGAAAGAATGGTAAAATTTTCTTGTCATTGTTCATAAGAATACTGTATTTAAAATTGCTTAAAGTAGAATATGTAAATAATTTTAGTGAAATAATATCTATTATATTGTAAAAATTTTAATTTTAGTTTTTAATTTTTGTACTCGAATAGGAATTTGTTAATTTTTGTACTTGCCAGAAAGGATGAAACTTGTTTTCTGTACTCCTTAATTGTTGAATTTTAAGGCTTTAAGTAATTACCTTCTGATGAATAAAGCATTAAAATATGAACAAACAATATGCAGATTAAAAAGTTTCATAATTTTAAAAAAATCAATTTCAAATTAAACTTTAACTTCAAATTGCTTAATACCTAGTACAAAAGGCTTTATTAGTTGCACATAATTTTCTTAATCTAATTTACAGTTAAAATGTTTCTTAAATTTCAGCACGGTATAATCTTTTTATTAAAAAATTTCATATTTAGAAAAAATAAAATTTCAATCTTAAGCAGCTTAAAGGCTTGATTTATATTTTGTAGTCTATTGTAGTGTTAAAAAATTTTTACTTTAAAAATACTTGTTTAAATATTACATTGTAAAAATTTATAATTATTTTTTGGTACATTTTTAAAAATATACTGTATGTAATTTTAAGGGGCTGTCAGTTGTAAAATGTGTTAATTTTAATGTCAGTAATTAATGGGTTACTTTGATTCTAAAAAATCAACAAATATAATAAAATGCTTTAATAAGTATTCATAATTTTTTTATCATAGAATTCAGATCGTTGATGACTGTAGTGCTTAATTATTAGTAAGTGTATTATTCACGACTGCTTCTGAATTGGAACTAGAATCTTATTCTCACTCATTAATATTTTGATCAATATGAAGTCAGAATTAGCTTAACATTCAAGTTCTGATTCTTCTAATGTCATTTCAAATTAGAAGAAATAATCAAATTCATCAGTGGGATAGTTTTCATTTTAAGATGCCACTGATTCTGAAACACATTTTGTTTTTGAAACATTAATATAAGGAAAACCAAGTCTTAGAACTGATAAAGTATGTTACTTTATTTATATGAGGAGTGTTTAAATTTTTAGACTAATTTATTTGTGAAAGATAAATGTCTGAAATTATTTTCTCATTTTCGAAGTAGTTTTCTTGACTTCAGTACTGTAGTAGAGTAAAGTGATCTTTTAAGTATTGGATTTTTGCATAAAAAAAAAGTTTTGTCACAGCCTTCAAACCATTCCTGAATGGCATCCTTGAAATTATCATCACCACCATGCCGTAATTCATTAAAATGCTGTTCTAATTTTTGAAAAGAAAAGAAGTAACTTGAGACCAGGTCTGGTGAATATTGTTGATGAAGGAAAAGTTAAAATCAGCATTGTTAAATAGAAGTCTGGGAGGTTTAAATGTTTATGCTGGTGCATTGTCATGCAAAAGAAATACTTTTCTGTATAGCATTTTACATTTATGGTTTGTCAAAGTTGAGCCAATAGGTTAGCATAATAAATACTTGTTTTCATAGTGTGTATATGTCTTATAATCAATTTACAGTGATCCCTCTTCATTGTAAAACATAGTACCTAAGTACTAGTGATGGAGCCATGATTCATTTATTCACTAGCCATGAATGAATGTGAATAAACATTTTCATCATTCCGTATTATGAAGGGCAATTCTTGAGAACACCTAATTTGATGTTCATTTTTGGTATCAACATTTTGGGTATCATTTGCTGCAGACTTTTCATGGATAGATGTAAGCATAGATTGCAAGCTTACATTGAAAGTATTGAAGTAGTATTCGAAAATACTATGCTTACTTTTATCCAAGAATTCAACCATTTAATGGTGCTCAGTATTTTAAAATATTAGCAGACATCACTGACAACATTTAACAACCTTTTAAAAAATTAATTAACCAATTTGTTGTGTTTGCAGAGCATGTTATTAATAGGAATGATAGTTAATATGCTAAAAATGTTTTAAATTTGAACACTGTAGGGATTACATTTACTTCTATGAATAGCTACAGCAGTGTAGATACATTAGGCAGCCAAATTTTGAAGATTTGCATTCATCATAATAATTTTCTATACCTGTTGTATTATCTGTAACTTTATAGTATTGCCTCTATACAGCATGTACTATTAAGAAATACGGTGATCAAATTCTTAAAATAAAATAATAGGAGGATATTTTTTTTTTGAAAATCTATATATTATTCTATTTTGCATTCAAATTCTAGCTCTTTTATGCTGCAGATGAGTATGGAATTAATGTAATGATTAAAGATATGTTCTGTGGCAAGTTTCCATCAATATTCATAGTTGCAGAGAAAGAAAACTTTTTTATATCTCTTCAGATGTCATTATGGAATCTAATTTTGTTATAAATTTCTTATTATTGTGCTGCCTACCAGTGAAGTAAGAGAGCATTCTGGAGTGGAACGTCTGGATTTCAAATAGATTCAGATTAAATATCAGGCTGTGTGATTTACGAATATTTCTGCATCACATTAAGCCTAGAAGAGGGGAGATTCTATTTTTGATGTTATATTTAATATGGAACAGGTTTTTAGCAGTCACAGCCATCATCAAAATTCTTGCATGTCTGCAATGAATTTTGACAAGATGAAAAGAATCACAGCTTTTTCCTGTGAACTTATATCAAACTTTGAAGACTTCATGAAGAAAAATCAGCTGGCTGTTCTCATTTACTCCTGTTTTTATGGAAAATATTATTGAACCATATATTAATATATATGTTCTTTAAAATAAAAATATTCAGATTCATAGTTTAACTTTCTATCTTGGTTTCAAAATATTAGGAGGATATATTTTTACATTCTGGAATCAGGTGATGGTAAAAATATATATAAAACATCTATATGTAAAAGTTCTTTTATGTATATTATATGAATATTTTCTGAGAGGAAAATCATGTTACATTTACACTGAGATCAAGGGTGTCATATGTGAAGGAAGTTTAAAAAATTATTGGGTAATTTTTAGTTTAAAAACATCATTAACAATGTATTCTTAAAATAATTTCATGTGATAAAGAACCAGAACTTTTTCTTACCGCTTTATGAATGTCATTTAGGGAAGGTAATCAAAAAACCAAAAGTTAAAAAATATAATTATGAAATACAGTACAAAATCCAGATGTCCATTATCCGAGATGATCTATAATGCGGACCTCAAAGCAGACAAACTTTTTTTTCGCGTAAAGAATGCGCATGTATACATTACGTGCATTACACATGCACGTGTTAAAAGAAATGTTTCATAAAGTAAACAAATATTAAGATTTTTTTTTGTAAAATTTGATACCCCTTAGAATTTAGATCATAATTGCTCTTTATTTCATAAGTTACAGTTTCATATTTTTAATTGTATAATTTCTGCATGCCATCTTACCAGATTTAAATTGATGATCTATAATCCAGAAAAACCATTAATCCGGAATCGCCGTAGTCCCAAAGAGTCCGGATTACAGAGTTTGTACTGTATTAATATCAAACTGGATCAAAATTTTTAGCCTTAATTTAATTTTAAATTGGTACA
Organism: Stegodyphus dumicola; assembly: GCF_044657685.1. Taxonomy (NCBI): domain Eukaryota; kingdom Metazoa; phylum Arthropoda; class Arachnida; order Araneae; family Eresidae; genus Stegodyphus; species Stegodyphus dumicola. The sequence goes on along the minus strand of NC_140768.1, from coordinate 77,762,004 downwards.
GTATACTAGCTTTCTGATTACTTACTGTTTCATATTTATTATTTTCAAAATAAATAAAAATACTGTGTTTAATTTTAGGATGAATCTGTTGAAGGAATTTTGACAATTTTATGCAATCACTCATTCCATGGAAGCTGTTTGGCTAAATGGGGTGATACAAGGTATATTTAAGACATTTAAAATTAAAATTTAAAGTTCCAACTTGCTTTTTAAATTTTCTTTTTATAGAATATTTAATATACTGTGAGATAGGTCAATAACATATACAGTCAAAAGTCGTTAATTCGGACACCCATAATCCGGAATGATCTATAATCCTTGATGCATGCGCATAGGCGTTTACGCGTGCGCTTAAGACCTTTACGGCTGTGAATATGCACAATAATAACGGACAGTATAAGCTAAGCTAAAATTATCTAATTCAGTTAATGTTTCAAATTGTTCCTTAATCTTCAAATTGGATCCGCCTTATTTTTTTTTGCAGACCGTTAGAGCAATTTTATAAAAGTAAGCTTGAACTTTCGATTATGTCAAATAGAATTTCCGAAATATATTCATTAGTATGTAAAAAATCTACAATGCGAAAGTATGTTTATCAATTTCACGCTGCTATGCGGGGGGGGGGGGACGCCGCAGCGCGCAATGAATTGGAAGTTGATCTGTCAGCACTATCCTTATCTTCAGGGCAAATTTTTTTATTTTATTTGGCTTACAATTCCTTACTAAATGTAGTATTTCATATCGATGTACTCCATCTTTGATATGATTTAAATCAAATTCCTCGTCATTATAATTCGCTTCCGATAGTGAAGAAAGTGACAGAGGTTATTGAAAACGAAAAAATTTTGATTGACAAATTAGTCAGTATTATCGACACAGCAATTATAGGACTTGAACAGAGGAACTTTGTAACTGAAGATGAAGTTATGTATGTTTATAGAATTAAAGAGAAAGTATTATCACAAAACGAAGCAACTTAAACAACTTGCATTGAAAGAAATGTTTAATAAAGTAAACAAATAAATATTAAGCTTTTTTTTTTTTTTTGTAAATTTTGATACCCTTTAGATCATAATTTTTCTTTATTTCATAAATTATGGTTTCATATTTTTAATTTTGTAATTTCTGCATGCCATCTTACCATATTTAAACTGATGATCTATAATCCGGAAAAATCGATAATCTGGAATCGCCGAAGTCCCGACGAGTCCGTATTAACGACTTTTGACTGTATAGATTTTATTATACCATGAAATTTAAACACATTGTTGTATTTGGAATGAACATGTATTTGAAATATTTCAATTATACTATCTTAGTTTCAAATTTTTTGCTGTTATATTTCATTATTGATATTTAAGTCTTCTGTACACAGTTGTCCTGTATGTCGCTATTGTCAAACACCAGAGCTTATGCCTGACAACCGATGTGTTACATGTGGTTCGCAAGATGTAAGTTTGATTGTGATAATTTTTATCTTTTGATGCTTATTATAAAGCTCTTAAAAGATTTTAATTAGTTATATACTCAGTGGATTATAATCCTTTATTATTTAATTAGTTTTAAATGAAAATATTTTCAATTTATTGTTTTATTTACCAAATTCTTGGATTTATCTTCGCCATATTTTCATGATTATATGAATGAACAAAGATAATTTTTTTAAGGTATTAGTTTAATTAAGAGGGAAAAAAATTTAGCAGGAAAAATATTTATTTTTATTGAAGATACAAAATGTTGCAGAAATGCAACATTAGTCAAAACCAGTTACTTTTGGGATACATGGAAATCTTTTAAACTTTTGCTATATGCTAAGGCAGATAACATTTATTACAAACAGTTATTGTTTTACTACCACAGTATTTGTATCTCTTAGTTTTATTTGTTGAATTTATCTTGATAATGTGATTTGTGGGATTCTTTCTCGTTTTGCTTAAGGCTGAATTCTGAAAGAAAGCTAGTTGGCCAACACAATCTGTATATGAAGATCAAGGTTGAATTTTCAGAATATTCTCTCCTTGTTTTCAGCAATCTCAAAGCTAAGCCAAAATGTCTTTGAAAATCTAACAGAGAAATTTTAGGGTTTATAGCAATCAAGTTTCCATGCATTTTAGCTACATAAATAACATCCGTAAAAATAGGTAGCCACCATTTCTTACTCTTTACTTGCACTTTATATTCATCACAGTAAAATTATCCAGAAGGTCCGTGCCATCCATATATTTATTGTTATTTCTGATGAGTTTAGATTACTTCATGGATACAGATTTCTTTTTGTGAAGGTTACTAAGGGTGCATAAATTGTATCAAAGTTAGTTGTCAAAGCTATGATGGAAATTGTGGTTCTGTCGAATTTCTACAATGTTGTGCTCTTTATCAAATGTGATGTTGTGTGTTCTACTTTCTCCTTTTTTTTTTCATTTTGTTTACAGGTATAATAGGACCATTTCCTAACTTGCTGTCAAGAATTGCTCCATTCTCATAAATCTTCATCTGATTCAATTCCGACAATAACATGTGTGATGTTAAAAGTTGTCAAAAATTTGATGAATGATGAAATAAATGATTTGAAGAATATTTAAAACTACACTTAAAAGATCTGTAACAGCATTTCCACCTAGTCCTGTCAATGCCTTTGAATATTTTCCTGAATATGTATCAAAATGATACAAGTCCTCTACCTAGAAATACAAAACACCAAACTTTGTAATAAAAATAAATGGGTTTTCCTTTGTGAAATATTTTGCATGAATATCTACCAAGATAAGGTATCATTTTCTGAACTGTAGAAAGATGTATTGAAAAATACTTTATATGTCATGAAATAGGCATTTAAAATATTTAAATAGCATCAAACCTTAGTCAATTTTTCGGTTTTATCATAAATTATTATGCTTCATTCAGTGTCAAAAACAATTGTCTCACTAATCCTTTTTTTGGAACATTTGTCTTGTGGAATTGTAAAAGAAAATATGATTACCGTAATTTCTGGAAGAAAGGCCGCATCAGCGTAAATGCTGCACTCAAGAAAAATGGCGGGAAAAAATTTAAATTACACAGAAATGTTGCATTGGCGTAAACATCGCAATAGATTAAATTGCGCGTGACATCGTCGTGGACCGTATAATTACAAAATCTCAACCTTTGTCCTGATATATGACATATCAGTTAAGAAAAGTGCATGAAATGAAACCATAACTCAAAAATAAATTAAAGGTAAGAAATGTTGAAAATATATTTACGTTCATGAGTATACTTATATTTACCCACTAAAGAAGTCCATATTTGTAATACTCAGACTATATTATAAAAAATGTTGCAACAATGAAATATTAAATTTGGATGACAAAAGGAAATTTTAAATTTTACTTACAAAAGGAATTATAGCAAACTATACATCATATGAAGCCATAAATCTGATTCTTCACTATCTGAATTAAAAAATTTAGTAAATCCTGATCTAAGTCTTCCAGATCATCACATTCATCCTCTTGGTTTACAGTCTCTTTATCTAAGGATATAATTTCAGCTTCTTTGAACCCTGCTATTATTGACGATGTTTTTACCGATTTCCATGCACTTTCTACACACTTTGCAACTTCTTCATAAGATGGTCTACGCATTTTACTACTTTTGGTATACGTATGCAATCCTTCACTCTTCCAACACTCCCACCACTTTCGGACTTCAGCTTTGAAGGATTTATTACCTGACAAATCTAATGGTTGTAACATTTTTGTCAAACCACCAGAAATTATTGCTACTGTCGTAGACAGTTTTTGATATCTGGTTTTCACTGACTCAAGTAAATGAGCACGCATCAAATCCATTGTCAATAACCCTTTTGGTTGGAAAAAAGATCCCTTACGACACTGTCAAACTTTTTTGTAGCCACTCATGCATGATTGTTTCGCACATCCAGCCGTTCTTGTTTGCACAAATAATTACGTCATTAGGAAAATCTCCCTTCGGAATAGTCTTTCGTTTAAAAATGATCATCGGCTTTAGCTTGTCACTGTTTACGGCACAAGCTAACACATGTGTAAATGACGTTCTTTCATGCCCCGTCTTAAGCACAAATACAGTTTTTGCGCCAGTTTCATCAACAGTTCTGTTTGCAGGAGAGTCAAAAGCTAACGGCGTTTCATCCATATTTATTATCTGTGACCGAAGAAGTTGTTGTTTTATTTTTTTAAATTTTATTTATTTATTTATTTTTGTCAATAATATCTATCACATATTTTAGAAAAGATGTCTTTTTATCCTGCCAGTCCATTGGTAATTGTTGTCCGACTGTTGTTCTAGTACGCCCAGAAATATTTTTTCTTTTCATAAATCTGCTACACCAGCAAGGCCCTCCTTTGAAATCATTTATGTTCATTTGTTTTGCTATAAATTTTGCTTGTAAGCGAAATTTTACAGTTGAAATTGCCATTCCCTTTCCTCTTTGCTCCTTTATCCAGTTTGCAAGGTCGTCCTCTAGATCCGGCCTGTACCACTTCTTTTGGCTCGTTTCTGTTGTGGCATATTTTTAAGTTCTACAATGTCGAATGCAACGTTGAACTTGTCCACTTCAAACTCTCGAGCTGCTGTCAAAGAATATGTATTGTACATAGACTTTCTTTGCTGCTGCTGTATTTCCACTTTGTTCAGCACGTGAAATTACATTAAGCTTAAAACCAGCAGTATAGTTTCTGTGCCGTTTAGGTGCCATTTTCAAAAATTTTTGCTCCCTTAAAAACTATCCAACATATACTTGTACTCAAACTGATGGGATCTGTATCTGGCAGAATGCCAAGAAAAATCGATTCATGCTGAAGGGGAAATACGTCAGAGTTCGTTATTGCGAGGCAGCTTGAGTTGTGTCTGCTTTTGAAAAAAATTGCAGAAAAGGCAGGGGTGGGGAGAGGATGAGTCCTGGAAGATTCATCGAATGGCAGAGGAGAGAGACTATTCAAAATGATGAGAATGCTGATTTGAAAGGGGGAAGAATGTTATTGTTCTGAGATCCCGTTTAGGGTGAATAAGGTATGTAGGTCTGTTCAAGGGAAAGAATGGAAACAAAATAATGTTCGCAAAAAGCAACTGAGTGGTCTTTTGTGTGGGAACAGCACCAGTCTATGTACAATGACAAGGCCATCCAAACCAAAGAATATGTATTGTTAAGAAGGAAAGCTTCACAGCAGCAGAATTGGCTCCCTCCGAACGAAAAGGGACACAACTGCGCATGCGTGAAGTATCTGTCACCAAAAAGCACCAAAGCTCGAAGCTGATGTCGAAGTTTGAACAGGTTCGACAGTCACATTTATCAAGAGTTTAAAGCTGTGTAATTATTCTATTTTTTCCCCTACATATCGACAGATATAAAATCAGACATCAAACTGCGATATGGATAATACAAGTTCAACTAGTAAAGCAAAAAACACGAAAATTCGAATTTAAATTATCGTGAAAAGTCAAAGAACGATTCATCTTAACCCGTCTTCCTCAATTTCCTATACACATGGCGGAGATGAAAAATCTCAGCCAGGTTCGCCAAATCCCTTGGCGAATTGTCCCTCTTCTTTCTAGCGTCGTAGAAGACAAACTGGTTTACATTACATCTATGGAGCCTTTCTTTCTTCACATAGACTTTCTTTGTCCAAACTATGTCCAATGAGAAAGTTATTCAAACTATGTACAATGACCATCATAGGAAATATTTTATTTTTAGTGTACCTAAACGCCACACACAGCTGAAAATTTAATTTTAAACACGTAAACACCGCGGCGTTTCTTCCAGAATTTATGGTATCTATGAAAATCTATATATACTCACAAAGATGAACTGATGTTGCTTTTTCGTAACATTTTAAAAAATGCATATTTATGCTAACAACAACAAAATAATAACTTTACCTTTTGATGCCATTATACTACCTGGTGTTTCTAGAAAATTGGCATGTCTTTATAAAATTACCGTATTTGTCTGCGTATAAGACACCCTCCCCTTTTCCATGCGCATTTTTGAAGGCTAAAACTTTATTACTGATCATTATAATGAGTTTACAGTATTTTAAATATAAAGTAATAAAAATGCAAAGTAATACTCTTTACAAATACCCAATCTATCTGGGAAAGAACATCTTTTAATCTTTTTCGTCAAAATCCAGACACTCATCTTCAGAGCAAAATGAAGAGTCACTTGAAACTTCTTCTAAATCAGCATATGGGTCCTCATACAACAAATTATCTTCTGTACCATCCAGTGCATTATAAATTCCACTCTTCTTAAATGATTTAACCACTATCTCTTTTCACAGCATCTCATGAAGCTTTGATTCATTCACAAACTGAAAAGAATGTAATCAAAAACTGAGTATCAACATATTAGACGCACCCTGTTTTTCAGACCTATTTTCAAAGAAAAAAAGTGCATCTTATACGCCGGCAAATACAGTATTTGATTGGTTCTGCTTCCTCCAAAAACAATGAAGTTTCATCTACAACATTGCTAAAGGTAAGCAAAAAAAGTTAAAGAAAAAAATTGTCATACCAAAGGTGAAAGAAAAGACTAATGTTGCGAAAACGTAATATCAGTCATTAATGGGTTAATAACATATGCCTGAAATGCTGAGACATTGTAAAGATATTAATTGTTTTTAATATCATTTTGAAAGAAAATTGCATTAAATATTATGTATCACATTTCACTATTTCACAAACTTGTTAATTTTTTTAATCATTATATTAATATTTACTTATTGTAATTGCAAAACACAAATTATTGCGAGAGTTCATTTCTATAAATTCGTAATATAATTTTTTTCCTTTTAATTAATTCTTCTAAAAGAACTCTTAACTTTGATATTATTAGCCATTTGAATTTTTTCCTTGGTAATCATTGATAACTTTAGTGCTGAATTTCTCTTTTGCATAGTAAAAATAGTATGATTCTGTATCTGACCTTTCTGACTGTTTCCAAGATAATGTTAAACTCATATCAGTGCTCCTGCATTAAAATACAGTAATCATGAATAGATAATTTAATGAGATCTTAAAATATTGTGCTTGTTTCTTCTTTTACATAGCTGCCATCTCTGGTTTTTTCATCCTGTGTCCCAAATGGTAGATCACTGAATCATCTGATTTTTAATTTTTAGCTTGTATGTTTCCCAGCAATAAAAGAAATTTATCGAATTAATGAAATTTAAGTTAGGCAAATTCAATTCCCCATCTCTAATGATTTTAGAATAAATTTTCTTATTAAATTTTATTTCATCTGAATTGTACTTTTTTCTTATTGCATTTTTTTAACTTATTAAATTTTTTTATTAAATTTTACTTTATTGCCCCACTTCTAATGATTTTAAGAATAATTTTCTCAATAAACTTTATAGCATTTGAATTGTATTTTCTAATTACATTTTATTGATCTTATTAAATTATTCTTATTAAATTTTATATAATCTGAGTTTTATTAATCTATTGGAGGCACTGTAAATTTCTATATGATGATTCAAGCAATGTTTAATCAATTAGTATTTGAATTTAATTTTATGTAATATATAATACATTACTACCTTTATCCACACAAATAACTATGTGTATTAATTTTTAATTTTATTTTCATCATATTTAAAAAAGTACTTTGATAAACAAAAGCTTTCCTTCACAATTCAAGGTTTTCTCAGTATAAAAGAGTAAGAAAATTTTAAAAAATGAATTTGATGAAAAATATAAAGTTTACCGTATCCAATTAAATGCAAATATATTTTACATGGCTATTGAATTATAAATAGTTCAGTAATCCGAACCATGCATTATGATATGAATCAAAACCAGTTTGGAGTTTGTTTGGAAAGGTTTTGCTGAGCAGCATGAAATCCTCCATTTGAAGGTCAGTAGTTATGCAATTATCATAGGAAGGGAGTTACCATGTTTTAGATGAAAGTAGTATAAAAAGCAAAATGCAAATTTCAGAAACTAGAACACGGGTCACTAAAAAATTTCTTTAACATTATAGCATTCTGTCAAGGATATTTTCAGTGAAGATAAAATTCTTTTATCACCAGTTTATATGAAATTGCATCTTGAGAAACATTATGTAAGGAGGATGTATTGACAAAGGATTAATTTAATTATTTCTGTGAAATTCCGTCATTTAGTAGAAATCTGAACTAAAGGTATTTTTGTTCGATCAACGATTAGAAAGGTGAAGCTAGCTAAAACTGCAATTTGTCATTATTGAAATTGGAAGGGGAGATTGCTGTGATTCAAGTTTAGGGGTAAGAAATAGTGCTGTGATTTAAGTTTAGGGGTAAGAAATAGGAGTCTGATTTTTTGCCTGTACTTAACGTATATTGCAAAACTTAAAATATTGACTGTTGAGTGAATATGATTTTTTTAAAAGCACCTTTCCAAAAAATGTGATGTATTAAATAAGTAGGAGAGGGAAGAAAAAATTATAATCCTTGGAATGTTGATATGATTGCAGGTTATTCCTGGATATTATCATGCAAACATCCAGAGGGAAAAGAGAAATACACAGTCTTCTTACAAAAACTCGGCAGTGAAAGGTTTCAGTTTAAAGAACTTATGAAAGCAAATATAATTTAAAGTCATCTGTAATTATATGTTGTGTTTTCTATTTATATAAAGCTGTTTTTACTGAAAATGTTTTCCTTGATTTTTTTTAAGTCCCTTCAGTGGACTGTCTATGTGTATACACCAATCAAAAAAAGAGTTACACTAATTGTGAAAAAAAAATGTCTGCATTTCATAAGCAGGAAATAATGTTCTTGGATTCTGCATCTTCCCAAAAACTATAAATTCATTACATATTTTTGAAAATGTGTACAAAATCTCGATTTTGCTAGGCTGTATAATAAGTAACAGCCTTTTTTTCCCCTGTGTGTGTCTAGAAAAGCAGATCAGAGAATTCTGAGAAGAGGAGATTCATGTCATTATTTTTTAAAATACCTTGAGCCTCTTTATAGAATTTCAGGTGGACAAAAATCCAGCAATGATGTGATATTTGATGTCCAGCTTTTGTATCAATAAGTAGAAATACTTACAATATTTGTACATTTCCTGTAATATTTTATTTATCACAATTCCAAGAGGGGGGAGATGAGTCAAAGGGGTTGCCTACTTTTAGAGTTCTTGTAAAAAAATAATAATCCACATATTTCTACACAAAAAGAATTTTAGAAAATATGTCAGTTTCTTCTATGTATCAGTTGAAAGAAAGTGGCTAATGACATATTTTATAAAATGCTTTGTATATACACCATGAATTATAATATACCATGAATTATAATACATGAATTATAATATATATAAATTGAATATTTGCCTATTTCCCTATATTATTTATATGTAGTACTTAATATGTCATTTTATCTGACTTTGGCATTTTAGTACATGAACATCATAGATGGATTATTTCCAAGGCAGCAAAAACTTCAGCTTTATTAAATAATAAAACATTTTATGAGCACTGTAGACAATAAGCTGAAAGATTGTATTATAACTAGATGTAACTTGCTAAATTTCCTTCTTATCCTTCCCATGAATAACATGTAAACTACAAAAAATTTGGGAACTCCAAGATCAAAATCATTGGCTGGAAATAAACAGAATTTTCTGCACTAAAAATATGATAGTTGTGTACATATGTACAAAATAAATACTTTTTATTTAAAAATTGTTATGTATTATTTATTTGTATTTGTTGTGAAATGCTGTTAGAAAGTGGTATTAATAAAAGCAGTAGTATGATTTTATCAAATTTTAATTTGAATATTTTAAGAAAAATCAACTTTAAACAAACCTTCCCAAATATGTTTCTTTCCAAATAATATACAGTCAAAAGTCGTTAATCCGGACTCATCGGGACTTCGGCAATTCCGGATTATCGATTTTTCCGGATTATAGATCATCAGTTTAAATCTGGTAAGATGGCATGCAGAAATTACAAAATTAAAAATATGAAACCGTAATTTATGAAATAAAGAACAATTATGATCTAAAGGGTATCAAAATTTACAAAAAGAAAAAGCTTAATATTTATTTGTTTACTTTATTAAACATTTCTTTCAATGTAAGTTGCTTCGTTTCATGTGATAATACTTTCTCTTTAATTCTATTAAACAGACATAATTTCTCGTTTAGTTACAAAGTTCCACTGTTCAAGTCCTACAATTGCTGTGTTGAGAATACCGACTAATTTGTCAATCGAAATGTTTTCGTTTTCAATAACCTCTGGGTCACTTTCTTCAACTATCGGAAGCGAATTATAATGACGAGGAACTTGATTTAAATCATATCAAAGATGGAGTACATCGAGATGAAATACTGCACTTAGTAAGGAATTATAAGCCAAATAAAATAAAAACATCTGCCCTGAAGATAAGGATAGTGCTGACAGATCAACTTCCAATCCGCGGCATGAAATTGATAAACAGATTTCGGATTTCGAAACATACTTTCGCTTTGTAGATACAAATTACATATTAGTAAATATATATCGGAAATTCTATTTGACATAATCAAAAGTTCAAGCTTACTTTTATGGAATTGCTCTAACAGTCTGCAAAAAATAATAACCCAGATCCAATTCGAAGATTAAGGAACAACGCAATCTGCAACATTAACTGAATTTGATAATTTTAGCTTAGCTTATACCTTCGTTACACGTTAAACGCGCATGCGCAGAAACATATTCGCAGCCGTAAAGGTCTTACGCACACTCTTAAACGCCTGTCCGCATGCGTGAACGCGACGCATGTGCAGAAAGTTTGTAGCTTTGAGGTCCGGATTATAGATCATTCCGGATTATGGGTGTCTGAATGAGCGACTTTTGACTGTATTTAGCTAGATCTTAAAAATAACTGAATATATTCATTTCATAGTATATTAAGGGAAGTGATACAAGACTCTCGGTTGATTGTCGAATCACAGTATTATTAAACCGATTTGTTTTTTAAGTGTCACATTTAATTTTATAATTGAATTATTGTATAATTTTCTTGAAACTGGTGATTATTTTAACCTTTTGATGTGTACAATGTTATTTTTATAACTAAAAGCTCTAGAAATTGAATATTATGATCCTAGAGACAAATAATATATGATTTAAAAAAAGAATATACTCTCGCCCATTGATCTGTGGGTGGTGGTCTCACTGTGAAACCAGCACACATCTAAGACTTTGAAACTTAACTGAGCTGGTAGGAAAAAACAACTTACCTTTTTCCATGTGCATTTCCAATGAATGACGAAATTTGGGAATTAAACAAAAATTGTGTTTAAAACTTGTGTTGCATGTAACTTTTTTACTTTATTTTACAAGGTAAATTATAAAAAAAATCAAATATTTATGTAATTTTTCTACAGCAGTGAAAACATAAGAACATACTTAATAAGGAAGTTCGGATAAATAGATAAAAAAAGGCTCAGTAGAGTATAAAAAAACTCAGTGTTTTTTTTTTAATGTCAAGGAACAAAGTTACTTTTTATGAAACTGTTCAAAGCATTTTTTGTCTTTTTGTTACATGCATAAGCCAACATTGCACGTTTCACACATGTATCTTGTTGTATGAGGTGTGTATCCCTTGTGCTACAAAATGTACACTGCCATGATTTTTATTTTACTGGAATATGTTCTGTGTTAAATATTTTAAATTTGTATAATAATATGCGTAAAATATTTTAAATTTAATTCAATTTTTATGCGGCTTATTTTTAATTATCGAAAAATATAGTTGCATTTTATTTAAAACACACAAAATAATTTAGAAAATCATAGTACTAGCATACTTCAGAAAAAAGAGCAGGAAATGAAAGCTCAGAGAAAAATCTCTGGAAATGAAAGACATTTTCTCTGGGAACGTGCATGTATTGTTTAGTAATAAAATAACTATGTGATGTCAAAGCCCCTTATCAGTAGCCGGATAAAAATAAACATTCCTATTTGAAAGCAGCAAGCACCATTCTGAAGAGCAATGGTTTCACGGTGTGATCGCTGAGCCTGTAGGGGATTGTGAGCATTATAACACAATGCTCTAGAGGCTCAGTGGGTTGCGCCATGAAACCACAAAGCAAATGCCATGAATATAGGTTGTTTATATATGCAGTTTAATTATTGCTGTATTTTTATTGTTTATGATAGAAATAATGATCTACAATTAATAACTTTTGAAATTTAAAGTTGTTTATATTAATAAAAGGAAGCAATTTTTGTCTCATTGACAAAATTTTAAAAGGCATCTGATTTGAAGTACTAAGACATAAAAAATATTTGGTTTTGCAGTCATTTTGTGTTATTTAGTAGTAAAAGATCAATCAATCAGTTTTCACTCAAAGTTCGGAAAGAAGAGCCAGAAAAAATTCGAAAATTGGTGGTTTCAGGGCGCAACCACCATGTTATTATTATATGATTGAATTTAAAGGAACATTTCTTATGTAAAGAAATGCAATTTTCATGTATTATTCATTCACTTATATTGGATAATGTATTTAACATGTTCATAAGAGATTGTTTTCTTTCTTTTTTTATTTTTTCTTCCCCCTGCCATATATATATAGAAATTAATTGTTTTTTGAAATAATTTATATGAGTATTGCAAAATACCAAAGTACTGTCAATTTTATATAAGATTATTAAGTCTTTTGTATGTATTTAATGTTAATATCTTATTAGATTTTCTTTATTTTAGAGTTTGTGGATTTGCCTTATTTGTGGACATATAGGCTGTGGGAGATATGTAGATGGACATGCATATCAGTGAGTTTAAAATTGCATAATTTAGTTTGCTGTTCTTGTAAATGTTGCAATGCATTATTTTTCATCATTCAGTAACCGAAAATAAATACATAAACAAAGCACTAAATTTATACTTTCTTTCTAGTCATTACTTAGATACACAGCATACTTATGCTATGCAGTTGGGCAATAATCGTGTCTGGGATTATGCTGGTGATAATTATGTGCATCGTTTAGTACAGAACAAAGCTGATGGAAAACCTGTTGAGTTAGAGCCTCGATGGGTAAGTCAAGCATATGATAACATTTACTTTCACCTTTAACAGTATTTGGAAATACATGATTTCTCACATCAAACAGAATGACGATGTGAGATGATCACTTACTCCATAAAAATATCGATGCAATATGTTATATTATTGCAATAAGTATTTCATTATTTAGAGACATATAAAAAGTGAATTTTAAGCTATACATAATTCATGGCAATGTATATGCGTACATGTATGTCAACTTCAATTAAAAACTAAACATGTTATCCATTTAAAGCATGTACAACTAATTTTAAATAAATAACACAAGTAGGTATTAAACCTGAGTAGCTTAAATGTTCAGTTTAAAAAACTAAATTAAATCCTATAAATACTGAAATATGTATATGAAATGTTTTAAGTATTTTACGTAAGTATTACTGTCGATTCTGGTTTATTAAAATATAGTGGTGAGCTGTATTGATAACTTTTGACCCAAATAGGGAGTTGTACCAGTTGTTTAAAATTTGAGATTGAAAATTTAAGTATAACATAAAATGCCAGTTCAATATTCTCCAAAATTGCAAATAGTTTAGATGATCTGTGTAGAGAAGGGGAAGAATTACTGGTAATATTTTTAAGCATTTTTTTTCTTCGATAGCAATATCTTTAGTAAATATATTGTATTAAAACATTAAACTTACTAAGAAAAGATTAGGCATTCTTGTTAATAATCGCTCCACGAGTTACTATCAAAAGAATCTGTACAATGTCTTTTAAGTTGCTTTTGGTTAGCTGTCATGTGACTAACATAATCATATTGCTGTTTTGTCTGAAGTGTAATTAAAGCGGACATCGTGGCATTCTAAAATTGCTCATTAAAACTCAAATGTATCATCTTCACTTCCAGTTAGCTAAAAGGAAAGGGAAAAAAAATGAAATTAATTTTAATTATTCTAGTTTTAAGTGTCACCCTTTTTAGTCATTAAAATTATCCAGTAAATAAAGTAAAGTATTTTATCAGTTTGATGCTAGTAAAATGGCTGAAATTCCCTCTTTTTTTAAACTGGAATCTGAATGTTCAGATTAATATGTTCAGAATTAATATGTTCAGAATTAATATGTTCAGATTAATATGTTTAGAATTAATATGTTCAGATTATAGTGTAACACTTGAAAGAGATTACTATGTAAAGTTTTAAAAGTTTAATGTATATATTTATATTAAAAAATTAAAATAAGCTTAAAAAGAAATTAGTCTGATATAATGCATAATTGCATTATATATAATCTACATAATTGATGGTATGCAGATTTCAAAACAGGTTTAAGATTATCAGTTACAACAAGTCTACTAATTTAACAATTAATATCCTTGAAGTTAAAAATAAACCATATATTCTTATGCATAAAATATGCTATTCTAAAAGCAAAGACAGGTAAGAGGAAAAAGAATATTGGTATGGTATTTTTTCATCATAAAATTAATATCATATGGACATTTGTCTACTTGTTTGATAAAGAAAAGAATTATTCAAGCTGTAGCTGTACATTTGTTTCCATGGATCACTTATATATGAGGCTTACTACAGTCAAAAGTCGTTAATCCGGACTCGTCGGGACTTCGGCGATTCCGGATTATCGATTTTTCCGGGTTATAGGTCATCAGTTAAAATCTCGTAAGATGGCATGCAGAAATTCTAAAATTAAAAATATGAAACCGTAATTTATGAAATAAAGAACAATTATGATCTAAAGGGTATCAAAATTTGCAAAAAGAAAAAGCTTAATATTTATTTGTTTACTTTATTAAACATTTCTTTTAATGTAAGTTGTTTAAGTTTTGCTTCGTTTCATGTGATAATACTTTCTCTTTAATTCTATAAAAGAGACATAATTTCTTGTTCAGTTACAAAGTTCCGCTGTTCAAGTCCTATAATTGCTGTGTCGAGAACACCGACTAATTTGTCAATCGAAATTTTTTCGTTTTCACTAACCTCTGTCACTTTCTTCGCTATCGGAAGCGAATTATAATGACGAGGAACTTGTTTTAAATCATATCAAAGACGGAGCATATCGAGATGAAATACTACATTTGGTAAGGAATTATAAGCCAAATAAAATAAAAACATCTGCGCTGAAGATAAGGATAGTGCTGACAAATCAACTTCCAATTCATTACGCACCCGCCGTTGCATTCCCCCCGCCGAGCAGCGTGAAATTGATAAACAGATTTCGGATTTCAAAACATACTTTCGCTGTAGATCCTTTACATATTAACAAATATATATCGGAAATTCTATTTGATATAATCGAAAGTTTAAGCTTACTTTTATAAAATTGCTCTTACAGTCTGCAAAAAATAATAAGCCGGATCCAATTCGAAAATTAAGGAACAACGCAATCATCAACATTAACTGAAATAGATAATTAGATAATTTTAGCTTATACGTCCATTATAAATAAAACGCGCACGCGAAAACGTATTCTGCACTTGCGCACACTCATATGCGTAGTCGTAAAAGGTCTTACGCGCACGCGTAAACGCCTATGCGCATGTGTCAACGCGGCGCATGCGCAGAAAGTTTTTAGTTTTGAGGTCCGGATTATAGATCATTCCGAATTATGGGTGTCCGAATTAACGACTTTTGACTGTACAAATATTTCTGTCCAGTGGTAATACTTTGTCACATCATGAAATCCATGTACTGGAAACAAGAAATATATCTTTAAGTTTTTAAGAGAGTAGTTGGTGTTTTTTTCAAATATGCCTGTTGATGTTAACTTGTTGCTATTTTTGTGAAAATTGATTTTAAGCTTTAAAGTTTATAAATTGCATTATTTCTTCTCAAAGCTTTAATGTACCACATTATGTGCGTAAAGTGGCAATTTGAAATTTTGAAATACTATCCTTAAAAAGTATTAAGTTATCATTAATAACTGTTAAGCATATGCAAACTGAAATTTATGTTTTTATAACCTAAGTATCTATACTGTTCTGTTTTGACTATGTATTAATAAATTTTATTTTGTATGTATTCTAAAAATTTATTTGCAAAATTTTGTGCTTTAAATTTTGTTCTGCTTTTCCATGTATCCCTTAAATAGTTTAAAAGTTTATTTCTTTAATTACTTTTAGTAATTTTTGTATTTCTGTAGTTCATTTAATGTTTTTTAAATTAATATGTTCTGATTCAGTTTAAAATAATTAATATAAATCTGAAGCTCAATGGTTACCAAATGGGAGTAATTTACCAATAAGTGTCTGCCTACTTCTTGCAACCATACCCTCAACTTTCATAGTGTTCTTTAAAACGTAAGCTCAGTATCATTCTGTTAACTCAGCCACACTGTGTATTTCTTTTTTTCATGGAGTTCTGGAATTTCTGAGTAAAGATATTGTGTTTTTCATGATCGTGAAATGATGCTAAGAAGTCCAGAAGATTTTAATTTTCCTACAGTATATACAGTACTTAAGAACATGCACTGAAAAATTTAGAGTGGTGATAAAAATGAGATTAGGAAATTGGTTTGATGAAATTCAGATTGCTTTGTACAGCATCTTTGCTTTTTATTTATTTTTGCTGTAAGGAGTTAATGTCAGTCAAATGTTGTTAAGAAGGCTTTTATTTGGTGGATAATAATAATTGCATCTAGTGGTGCAATTATTTTTGAGAACCACCATTGCTGAAATAGAGACCTGAAATACCTGGTTCTTATCACCAATATTCAGATTGCTGCCAGTATTATTTTGCCGCCAGTCCAACTTCCTGGTATCATTTTTAAAATTTATTTTACCATTTTCATAATTAATTTGATATTTTTATGTTAACTGTTACTGCATTATTTTCTGGGCTCACTTAGTTATAATTTTTTCTTTTTCTACAGATTGAAAATGAGGAAAAAATGGATTCTATGCAACTTGAGGTACTTCATCATCTTTTTCCTGATATTTATTCACATTTGATCTTTCTTCTGTGGGTGTATAGTAATATTTATGTTTTATAATTTGTATATAGTATGTAGGCTAAATAAGGATTATTTTTGTTAATCCTTTTTTTTTTTTTTTTTTTTTTTTTTTTTTTTTTTTTTTTTTAAGTTGCCTTGTATAAGATGCAAGCTTACTTATAATAAAGTATGTTTATTTAGTTGATAAGTTAATTTTAAAATGAATATTTTTGTATAATTTATTACAGGAGTTGTTTTGAAAATTTGAGAATATATTTATTTTCACACAGTGGACGCTAAAATGTTTAAAAAATCTGCATATGCATAGGAAGATTAAAATGAAACTTAGTCAACTATAATTCTTTACATTTTTAATTTAATGAGGCATACTTATTTATAATGATTGTAATCTTTCGTTCCTATTTAATGGCATATTTTTAAAATTTTCTGGAATATGTATGTTTTTAAAATGTGTACTGTATTATGTTGCTGTAGTACAACATATTCTTAAATTATTAAAGAAATTAAATGTATAGTTTTTTTTGGGGGGGAGGTATGTGTTCTAATGACAGTCATGGCAGAATTCTGTGTATCTAAATTAATTTAGTGAAGTAGTTTATATTATAACATTTTAAATTACTTTTGAATAATATAAAAAAAAAACTGGTAATAAATAATTTGAAGCCATAGTATATGACTCCAAAGAGATTTGATGAAATGAAGTTCGTTTAGTTTATTTACTATCTTTTTATTATCAAAATTGGGAAGAAAGTCATACAGTGAATTTAGTTTGTCATGTTTCGTAAAAAATTTAATGTCATCAAAACTGATATTAATTTCCACTGATAGTTTTCAAAGATTATATTTATTGATGATGTATTTATATATATTTGTTGTTGTTCACCGGTATTTTGTTGTAATTTTTAGTATACATATCTATTAACAAGTCAGCTAGAAGCACAAAGGCATTATTTTGAAGATCGCATCACAAGGTTTGAAACAGAGGCACTGAAACAAGTAAGTGTATATCTCAGTTTATGTATCAGATCTTTTCAATATTATTATTTTTTCAGTTACATAAGCAAATAAAGGTATGCAAATAAATAGATTATCACATAAAATTTAGAAGTCATTGGTTTTATATATTAATAGCTGATAACTTATACTATGCTTAAATTTTCCCTTTTTTCTTTTCTTTCTTTTTTTTAATCATATCGAAACTGTTTTAATTATATATCAAATAAATATTAATGAGATATTCTAAGTAATCAGAATGAAATGTTGTTACAGGACTGATATGTTTTTTTAATTGTGCTTGATAAAAATTTTAATTGTAACTTTTCTAACAACTGTATTAAAATAGCTTGATGGTTGTTTTAGTATAAATTTACCGAAAGGAATAACATTATAATAAATTAAGAACTAAAAGGCAGTGAAATGTTTTATATATGTTTGGATTAAAGATTCTAATATTACAAATCCTACTTTTTCTAAATAATAGTATAAGATGTTTGAATACTGTGCTGATTATGTATTATGCTCTGATGTATTTCAGTTCATTGTAGAACATCTTGAAGATTTCAGTTTCATCACTAATTCATTCACAGAATTGTGTGTTAAATACCATTATATATTGTATTGTATAATTCATTTAAGAAGGATCAGTTTCAAAATTTACTTTTGGAAATTAAATTATATTTCTTGTTTTTTCATCAAGCTGGAAGAGATGAAAGAAAAAACAAAACATGCAGTAGATGAGAGAAAGCAGTTAGAAGAAAAACTCAATAGAGTCACAAAGGAAAAGCAAGCTCAAGAAAAGAAAATTAGCCAGGTAAATAATTTTTAATATGTGCCTGTTAGCAGTGTGTACCTATCTGCTGTTATTATATTTACTATACTGATTATTTTTACTGCATCCGTTTGATTATATATATATATGTGTGTGTAATATGATGACTTGGAGAAAGCTACAGCAGATTGACAATGGTTCTCTGCATTATAACTTGGAAGGACTTTACTGCGTAGTTAGAAAGATGACACTTGAAAAAGAGACTTATAGGCAGACATGGCTGAATAGAATATAATTTTTATTGCTGCACATGAACTGATTATCAAAACATATTTTCTCTCATACATGATCATGAGGCAATATGCTACCCATAATTTTATGCAGAGTATCACATTTAAGTTAAGGATATATTTAGTAGCATGACACAGCAAAGGGAGTGAAGTAAGCATGCCAAGAAAAGGTTTTGGGGTTAGAAAGGTTTCAGTTCTCAAAATTTTGGAGTTCACTTTCCGAATTAGCTATGTCATCAGTGTTACACAAGTCATGCGAGATCAATTGATGTTGAAATGATGCAGTCCAGAAAAATTATTACGATTTTTAGAAGGGGGAGTAAGGAGTTACTGCTACTTTAAATTATAATTTTAATTTACATATTTTTATCTTACACACACACACACATATACGTAAAATATAAAATATCTGTCTTTCAAATAATAAATTAATTAACAGTCCTTTAACTGCAGTCTCCGTTCTAAAAAAAAAAAAAAAATATAGAGCAGTAATTTTTCTAACTCCCTGCAATTTTGAAAAACATCCGTCATCATCAAATATATATTGCACACTTATTGATGAAATCTGAACCCTACATCTGAACATTAATCTGTCATGTGATCTGAAATGTAATTTGGTATAAAAGGCAATTATGTCACAACTCTCCTTCTCCTCTCTTTTCTGCTTCGGCCTTTTTCCCTTTGCTGTTTTGCCTAGCCACTAGCCACTAGCCACACAGAGATTATTTCTCCAATTTCGTTCATTGTTTAAGAAGATGTAAGCTGCATAAAATTGTGGTGTGCATAACACACCCACAGTGATGATGTGTATTATTAAGGAATAAAATTATGTGTGGAATTTACTGTTATGTCTGTCTTTGAGTGTCATCTTTCTAACTATGCAGTAAAGTCTCTTCAAGTTATAATGCAGAGAACTGTCATCAATACATTGCAACTTTCCACTAAGTCATCTTATTATATATATATATATATATATATAGTACAAAGTCCGTAATCCGGACTCGTCGGGACTTCGGCAATTCTGGATTAAGAGTTTTTCCGGATTATAGATCATCAATTTAAATCTGGTAAGATGACATTCAGAAATTATACAATTAAAATATGAAACCATAATTTATGAAATAAAGAGCAATTATGATCTAAAGGGTATCAAAATTTACAAAAAAAAAAAAAAAAAAAAAGCTTAATATTTATTTGTTTACTTTATTAAACATTTCTTTCAGTTTAGGTTGTTTAAGTTGCTTCTTTTTTTGTGCTAATACTTTCTCTTTAATTCTATAAACAGACATAATTTCTTGTTCAGTTACAAAGTTCCACTGTTCAAGTCCTGTAATTGCTGTGTCGAGAATACCGACTAACTTGTCAATCAAAATTTTTTCATTTTTAATAACCTCTCTGTCACTATCAAAAGCAATATTTTCTGGATCTAGAACCATACTACAGATTTCACCATCTGTTAATTGATAATTGGGACATTACCGTCGCAAAGAAAAACTTCTGTTATATCATCTTCATTTATTACTGCTTCTCCACATTTCTTTACAAAATCCAATAACTGGAAAATTTCACCTTTAGTTTGCGATGTCCAAAAATCTTCAAATTCGCAGCTATCATCTTCATTGTCCTCACCATGAAATATGGTAGCTGGCCATAAATTATGCCAAGCATTTTTTACGTATCTGGAGACACATCCTCCCAATGTGCATGCACATGCATAAAGCATACAAAAAAAAAAGTTTGTGGCTTTGAGGTCCGGATTATAGATTATTCCAGATAATGGACGTCCAGATTATGGACTTTGTACTGTATATATATTGGTAATATCAAGCCCCTTTGCTTGTGCATCAAATTTTTAAAAGCATTCTAATTTAATACTAGTTGGAGCTCAGTTTGATTTTAGCTTATAAAATCAAACTGAGCTCCAACTAGTATTAAATTAAATTAAGTATGTTTGTTTCGTTAACTTATAACTTGCTCTGATACTTGGTGATTTTTTTCACTAAGTTTGAAGCCATTTAAATCAATAAAGATCTAATCTCAGAAAATATCTAAAAATTAACAACCAGGATTCAAGTAACATATTTTAACATATGAAAAAAGTACTTTAAAGCAGATTCTAATTTTAATGGACTGTTTAGATTTTTTTGTAAAGCTTATGCATAAAATGCTTTACAAAAATCCTAATTTACAGTATCAGGTTTAGTGAATACGAATAGATAATGAAAAATTTGGATTCTAATTTTGATAACATGTTATAGTTATTGCATAAGTTCTTTTATTGGTATCACTGAAATATTAACTTAAATTTTGTACTCTATGTATTTAAAAAATGCTAATTAAGAAACAATGAAAATCTCTTTCAAGTCTTATATATTAATCATAATGTAATGAAATATATATCATCAATTTGATGTAATGTAAATATACAGTATGATGTAAATTACAACACAAATCTAAATATCATTTTCATTTAAAAATTAGAGTACTATATTGTAGAAATCCTTAGTTTTTTTTTTTTTTTTTTTTTTTTTTTTTTAATGAAATTTTTTTTTAATTTAATGTTTTTTTAATGCTTGGAAATTTTATTTATTATTTAGTTAGTAATATTGAGAACTGAAATAATCTGTGTTATATGGCAGCATGTTTCTTTTCAAGCTTGTTTTCATATGACTGAGTTATTTAGCAGTAGAGTTGAAGCATATTTTTTTCTTAGAATTTTCAGTCTTCATATCAAGTGTTTATAGTGAACAGAATTCCTTTTAACCATTTAAATAATAGATTAGAATAATAAATACACATTGACACTTTGAAAAATGTAGAAATATATTTTGTTTGTTAAAAACCAATCCAAGTTTTAAATCTGCATTTTATTTTTAATGAATTTTAAGATTATTGTGTCTTGCCTTTAAAAAGTTTCTAACTTCCCCAAGAGTATGATGTAAATTGCACTGTTTCTGAATATTTTATACATATATTTAAGTAATGCATGTGATTTCTACTGCATGCAAAGGATGAATCATTATTTTTCAAATTTAGTAAATAATCATTGTTTTCACAATTGAAGTATCAAAGAATCAGTCATATTTCCTTTCAGTTTTGTTGCATAAAAGTTTTTGGTAACAAATCCTGTTTTCTGTTTTGTTCGGTAGTTCTCTTTTGTTACCCTATTCTTCTAAAAGGGAAGATTTTAACACCTGGAGGGTCCTGAGAGGGTATTGATGTTATACTGTAGCTCTTCCTAGAGAATACTAAAGATATTCTATAGACTTTAGATCTGGCTACTTCACTGAGTACACCATATAGTGAATACTCTCTTCATATAGAAAATAATCGACTTGCTTAGCTCTGTGCAACTATATATTATCATGCACAGAAATAAAGTCTTCTTCATCAGCTCCGTACATAAGATCCCAAAACCTCATCCCTTTACTGCTGCATCGAAGACATGCAGTTATATGTAGCTGCTCGGCATAATGCGTTCCCACATAAGGATTCCACTTCCATCAAAGTAGCTAATTTCTCGTAGATTTGGAAAATAGCTATTTTGAATCAGTGATAGAAAGAGTGTATTTAATTTTGGACATCAGTATGTAATATTTAAAATTCTTTGTCAAAAAATTAAAAAACGTTCCTTGTTGCTGTTCCTTATCATTCTGTTTCATCTAGTAAAGAAATAAGCTAAATTGTCTCAATATGATGCAGAAAATTTATGATATAGCTTTATTGGAAAATTGGCCAAAAATGTTAAAAGTTTTTTAAATTCAGTAAAACTATAATCTACCAGGTAATTTAAATTTACTAAACTGATTCCAAACAAAATGTGGGGTTCCTTATTACAAGTATTTTATGGTTTTGCAACAGGATGAAGGTGAAAGGAAATATGCTGTTGAAATTTTCAGGGAAAATCATACCTCAAAACTTTCATTACTGGAGTGTTTGAAAATGTCATCAAATTTAATGAAAACTGTTAAATGTCATCAAATAGGCAAGCAGATTTGTTTTGAAGATCTGGCAGATTTTAATGGGTTATAAGTCTTTGGTTTTAATGTTGTGATAAGAGCTGTGATGTGTGTCCAGAACTGAAAATATTACAAAATAACAAACCAGTTAAATACAGAAATATAGCATTACTATCCACAAATAACACTTATCCATAATATATAAGAAACATACACAAAATTAAAAAAAAAAGTGTAATAACTAGTAAATATATAGTAATATAAAATCAACTAGAACATTATTTTTTTTTAATGCTCGAATATATACAAGCAATAATATCTAATCAGTTTATTAAAAGATTCCTGTGAAATTGAATAAGTGTGCTGAGGTAAAAAGGCTTAATTATTCTTAAAAATTTGTCAGTAAACAGTTTAAAATATATGTTTATTCGATCAATAAATTTTCCTTTACATTATACACATATAAATGGATTTGGAGTTTGTTAAATTTCATGTATTTCATTATATGGGATGTTAAAAAGTGACATGGTATAGAGGTCTAAAAATTTATGATTGTAAATAAGCATTTATATTTTTTACACCAATATATACTTTCCTTTTAATAATTTCCTTTCCTTTTAATAGCTATCAGCAAAATTGAATAAGTTAACTGCAGAATTAAAAGATGAAAAAGAGGTATTTTTCTTTTTTTTTTCCTAAATTCAGTGTTTGAAATTGTAAAATTAATTGTACAACTTAAATTGTACACTAATATAGCATTTTGAATAAAAATAGCTCTGAATACTTCTTCTTCTTCTTCTTTTTTTTTTTATTTATTTTTTTTTTTTTTTATTTTTGAAATATTCATTCTTTTTTTTTATTTTTGGTCTTTTTATTTATAATTATACATTTAAAAGATCAAATTATTAGTATGCCAGCTTCAAGTTTATTGTACATAGGAATTTGTGTAATTTAGGATTTTAACCCATTTATATCAGTGCTGTATAGTTTAAGAATTCATAATCATGTATTTTACCTAATGTATCTAGTTATTTCTTAAAAAATAAACATTGATTAAGTGATATCAACATGTAGCATTGGGTTGAGTGGATATTCTTGTTTTAAGATTAACCTCAATATTTCTCAGCAAATAGTTCTTGTTTGTAATATTATTTATGCATAAGTCTCCAACATTGCACATCACAGGCAAATGTGCCTAAATTATTTTATATGATATAAAGAGATATATAGATATATGTTTAAATCAGGAAAGATAAAGGCAATGTTATGTATATTATGATACTTTCTGATTTTCCTTCACACCCTGAAAAATATTTGAGGCAGTGTGCTGTGTTGCCACAAAATAGGCAACCTATGACATCTCCAAAATGTAATTATGTGACAACTTAGGTATGCTTGCACATGCAGTCGACAAGTGGGGGTCATTACTGTTTGGTTTTGCTGCATTTATGATGGTCATTAGTATTTATTTTTGCAGAACTGAGTGCATTTTTATTTCTTTTAATTAATCGTAATGGGGCTGTGGATTTTACCTGCAGGTAAAAAAAGCATTGCATTTCTTCAGAAATATGCCATTTTGTCTGATAGCAAAAGCTGCACTTTATGTACGATTGAATTTTATAGATCAAAATTTGTGTGCCAGTGACCAATTTCTGTAATTAGCTGATGCTCTTCAAGTGAAAACTGATTGCTGTATACATGGGAAAACAAGAATATGTGCAGTCCCAAATTTGTGCAGTCCAAATTGTGCTCTCTCTCTCTCTCTTTTTTTTTTTTTTTTTTTTTTTTTTTTTTTTTTTTTTTATAAGTCCAAATGGGCAATTTGCACTTAAGGACTATTATTTTCATTTAGGCATTTTGTGTTGGTTCACTATAAATGTCCGATTCACTTTTTAAATTGTTGCCACCAAATATTATCACCCAGTATTATTATATTTAAAAAAATTAAATAATAAAGAATCTGCATAAATGTGTATATGTTTCTCGCATTGGGATAAAACAACGGTCATTAGAGCCATCCAATTTTTAATAACATACGTTTCCACCTGAGTATAGTTATCTGGAAGCCCAAATTTGGAATTTATTATCCATTTTATATTTTGTAAAATTTTAACGAGTTTTTTTTTACCAGACTCGATTATTTAAAAGCAAGCAATGGAACGTACGAAAAAACACTTTATCTCCAGCGTGTGAGATGTGTATCGGAAATTCTAAAGATATGCTCATTTTTTTTATTTTATTTCCCCCCCCCCCCCCCGCCGATATTGCTGTTGAACTGAATTTTACAGTTTTAAGTGCGAAAAATGTGATGTTTAACAACTAAAGGTAGCACACAAAACATTAAAAAATGCCCCTTTGGACGTAATTTTAAATCTGAAAACCTTTCAGATTTTTTTTATTTTTTTAAAGCAAAAATAGACTGCTGTGTACATGCAGAGAATGACAGTGTATGCAGTGCCTATTTGTGATGCTATGACGAATTTCTGCAGTTTATTTATTGTATATGGGGAAAACTGTACTCAGAAAATGTATTTTTAATTTTGTTAATTGGTTCTTGTTTTATGCAATTCTTATTTCACCATCATTTTTGAAAATGGCTTTTGTCTTGTGTTTCTTAGTGTGGTAAAAAATTGATCACCAACACTTGTGACGTTTCAGTAGGGGAGTGCAGATTATCAGGAAGTATCTATTTTATTTATGCATTTGTGAATATCAATAACTACATGCATTTCAGATAAGCATCTGCATGTACTGTTTTCAATAACTACTTTTCTTTGTTATATTATTATTTCCTTTTTTATCTTTTAGCAAGTTTCTCTCTCTTTATATCATTGTTCTGTTTAGAAAGATATGATTCATAAAATGTCTCTCATTTTACTATTTTAGAAAATTATAAATAATAGATTGAACTCTATCATTCTACAGTGTAAAAACATTTTATGGTTTAAGCTCTAACTGTTCGTTATTTTTTGTATACATAGATGAACAAGTGCCTTAGGCAGAATCAAACTCTGTGGCAGCAAAAATTAAGTATTTCTGAAAAGGCATTGAAGGAAATTAGAGATGCCAAAGATAAGGTATATGTTATATAATGTGATATCATTGTAAATTTATTACCAAACTTGAATTGTGTATATTTATTAAAAGAAAAAAAAATGTGTGGCATTACAGTAACATTAATTTTTTTTTCCTTAGTGAGCATTTATGATAGCCATTTGATTGTTATAACTCGTGTTCATAAGCAGATTCCATCAGACTTGGGGAGTAATAATATGGTGTGGTTTGCAGCATCGTTCATCATTATATTGCACTTTTTAAGCAATATTTGTATCTGAATTTTCAATCAATATTTGTATATGGCATGTTCTCTTAATGCCTTTCATGCATTAACTCTAATATTTTGTCACTCTAACGGTTTGGCAGTGATTACATTTTGAACATTTGTTTTTAAACAACTTGTTTGTTTTGTAATATTTTGTAAATTTTGTCCCAGTTGGAGAATGGTTATATGATATTAAATGTGTACTCTTAACTGTAGCATAATTTTTTGAATGAAGGAGTGGTTAGCTGATTACTTCTAAAATTATAGCCACTGCATATCGTAGTTGTGTATCTTTGACTCCCTTATAAAAACTATATCAAAACATGTCCCAGAACATGTCTGTGACTGTTAATTATGTGGGAACATAAACAAAAGTTTCAGACACTTAAAATGTCTTATTTGTTAAAGCAATAAGTGTTCCAGATTAACTAGTTATCTTATGAGATGTTATAATGGTTCTAAGGTTCTTAAGTTCATTTATATAATTAATAAATCAATTAATTATTAAATATACCCCTTGAAAATTATGAGGCTTATCTGTCATTTCTTCATTCTTTCTGGGTGAAAATCAAATTCTAATTAGAATCAAGATGCTAGAGATTCCATGTAATGTTGGATATCATCAATTAATAACAAATGTAATTTCACAACATTTAAAAGAAGTGTAGTTCTGTTAGTTTTGTTTCTCTGTTAAGTGTAATGCTCAAAATATGTGTTTAGCACATGAAAAAGGTGGATATATAAAAGGGTAATTATAATTTAATCTTAAATTCAATATTTTAACCCTCAGATTGGCATGACCTCACCGCCTCTAGCTGGTCATAAGATTTTTTTAAAACTTGGTTTGTATTTGCTTATAATTTTTAATATTTTGCTTTCTTCCTTTCTTTAATGATGTAAATGTCATCTTAATGAATGGAAGTACATAAAAGCAGAGACTAAAGTAAGCAGTTATACAGATTCAGATAATGCTGTTTAAATACAAATCTTCCTGAGCTATGCCACTTAGAAGGCTATTGTGCAAAATTACACAACGTTTTAAAAATTTCAAAAAGTAACCTCTTGAAAGTTAAAATATGAGGAAATGTGTTATGTGTATTTAGTGTGTTGAAATAATTATTATACTTTGTTTCTCATTCTTTTTATACCCAAAATTTGCTAGATAACTTATGTAATTTGAAGGTTAAGGGAACAGCAACCAAATTTAATGTAGAGGAAGAACTTTGATTTTTTTTTTTTTTTTTTTTTTTTTTTTTTTATGTCAAGGAGAAATGGAAAATAAATATGACAAATTAGATCAAAATTCTGCCAATAATTACCTCATGTTTCATTTGATCACCTTTGCATTAAATCATGTCGAACCGAATACCTGTGATATTACCAAGGAGATAATTTTAAATTTAAGATCTTTGCATATTTATCTAAGTATCAGTTCGCTGAATTCTGTTTTATAAAAAGATGCTGTATATTTTGTGCCATGTTATGTAGTGTGTGCAATGAGGTGTTTCCTGAAAATTATAACTTTTGCATAAAAAGAATAATATTAAAAGTTCAAAATTCGTTGGTTTTATGTTGCATATACAAAAAGATTTTTAAGATGTTCAGGGATGATTAGAGGGAATTTTTAATATACTAGATACAGAAAAACAGCTGTAACTTCAGTGATCTGGAATTGTAGAATCAAAGTATTAATGAAGAAATAGAGGAAATTGACCCTAATGATGCAGCAAAAAAGGGAGAACTGTGACAATATTGGAATTATACATAAGGTTAAATATTATCAAAATTAGTATGAACATCTTTGAAAATAGAAATTCTAATGAATAGCAAATATCAGCAACCAGAAAATGAGTAGAAAGGGAAAAACATTCAATATAACCACAAAAGAAAACTTTAAAATGCCTACCATTTAAGTGGTAGTTCTAAGGGGAAAATGATGTCTGTATCAATCCAGATATGTGTCAGTCTAATACAGAATATATATATGTTTTTTTTTTTTTTTCAAAATCCAGTCATTTTAATAAGATCATTTGATTTTATGATAAAAACTAAATTTTTATGTATTTGTGAGTATTCTTCATGTTATGAAACTGACCTCCCCTTAAAAGAAGCCCTGTTATAGCTACAGAAATATTTGTCTTGACTTACATTACTGGTCTGGGAACTAATTATGTGACTTTTGATTATTACTGTAATCATCTAAATGGTGAATACTAAAGCTTTCTTATGACAGAAAAGGTCAGAAAGTGCTGGCTAATACATTTTATTATAAAATGATGAACATAAGCTTTGTGAAACTTCTTATAATGCACTTTTTTATATTTCAGAATTTGTCTATCTCTGCATAATTGAATATCAAACATTTCTTAATAATTTTATTGAATATTTTATCTACATATTCAGAATTTTATATCAGATAATTTGATGAAAAAGGAGTAGAGCTTTCTTTTTATTTAAATTCTTTTTAAAAATTATGGATATTTAATCCATGTACTTTTCTTATTTTTCAGGAAATTCTTGATTTGCAAGAACAAGTACGAGATCTGATGTTTTATTTTGATGCAAAGGATAAACTCCAAGATGTGCCTAATGTATCATCTCAAGAAATTCAAGAAGGACAAATTGTGATAGGAGAGGCTTCTGGAACTTCAACAGAAGCTACAAAACCACGTAAAAAGAAAAACCGCTGAATTTTTCTTTTTGTAATAAAACACGTATATGTTTCCAGATATTATTGATAAAGTGATGTGTGGCTATTGTTGAACATACTTCCTTCAAATTTTTTACTATATATTTTTATTATGTATATTCTTGAAAAGTATTAAATATTTTTCATGTAAAAAGTTTTAATATATCTCAAATACTGTTTTATATCATTTAGTTACATTTATCCTAATTGTTTCTTAACCCGGGAGCACACGTGTGCTCATATAAGTTACACGAGCGCGCACACTGGATCCAAAAGACCCGTTTCGTATTTTTTGAAGAAATGTTGTGAATCTTCAGAAAAAGCGTTACATCTATGCCAATAATAAATTTTGTGATCAAACTTTAAAAGTATGCACATTAAAATTTTTAATTTCTCTAAAAATTTTTTAAAGGAATAGAAAATCATATTATATATTAGCATTAGGAAAAAAAATAGTATACCTTTACTCTGTATTGATTCATTATTAGCAGTATAGACACGGAGAAAAAATACAACAAATGATGTTAGCAGCACATTAAGCAAAGTATTGTCGTGTGTTCCAAATACAAGTATTTTTCACATTCGACATAGCACATTATCTTTTTCCTCTGTTTTTTCATTGGACAAACACTGCGTCTTTTTTTCTTCCTTGTTTCTGATATTTTTTTCCCAATAAAGCAGTTTATGTCATATCAATTTCTGAATCAGTATCATTGTTAACTAATAATTCATGATCACTTCCTTCCTCATTTTCTTTAATACATTCTTGATCAGTTGCTACATCTAATAACTTTTGCAACATTTCTTTGTTGTAAGATAAATTGTGGGACATGTTTGCCGCTTTTTATGCTATCACAAATCAACTATGTAATAGTAATACAAGTATGTGTGCTGTGTCTAAAAGACCCAATTCAATCAACATCAAGACTCCGAATTTAAGCCCCAGCGAAAAAACTTCAGTATCATAAAGTTGTCGATCTCAGACATGACTACATTGGACCTGAATAACTTGCGTGAAATATGCGTGCTTTGAGAAAGGTTTGTTGAATCACTCAAGTCCATTGGACCCAGTGCACATGCTCGTGGGTTAATACTGATTAAAATTATCCCAGATATTTAGGTTATACTATATTATAATTTCATTATTTTTTCATTTGAAACATTTAGAGTGACTGAACGTTATTCAGAAACAGTAGTGCTAATATAAATATTAAAACAATTTAATGTACAAGTTAAGTATGGAAAAATAAATTGGATCGAATTAAGTTGTTCCTGGATTGAAAAATTTCACAAGGAAATATTTAATTGTTGTAATTATTCATTAACTGCTGTGATAAAATAGAAACACATATCTAAATATAGATAGTTTTTTCAATCCTTAAATATTTATTTAACTTCCAGTGCATGGAAAAAAAAAAGAGAGCAATTCAACATTAAAGTGAAATATAACTCCATCTAACTTTGATAGATCACCTCTTCAATCAAATGATCGAGTGCAGTAGAAGCAACTACATCTATTCAAGCTGTTCCTTTACATGCTTTTTGCTTGGTATATTTATTCTTATATCCAGGCATACAGTTTTCAGAATGAACTAATAATAGGTGGGCTTAGAAGCTTTTGTTATTGACTTCTGTAACTATACCTATTGATGTAATTTTACTCAATAATCATTCTATTTTTGATCAAGAAGCTCTAGGAAACAAAATATAATTACTCTTCATTCATTATTCCTATTCTCTCAATGGTACATTTGGCTCAACAGATGTTAAGTGCTACAATGATATTTCACATTCACAAACATTTATGCTTTTTCTGAATTCTAAATCAAGCCCACTGATATGGCATCTAGCTTTGCAGTCACCATACTACAGCATTTTTCATAAATGAGCTGCACTTTGCAAATGTGGATGAGCATTATCGTTTATCTGAGGAAAATATGAACCAATCACTACAACATAAATTTTCATGTATAGTTTAAAACTTATTGCTGATGTATTTTCCATTCATAGTTCCACTTGTAAATATGTGAAGGCCAAAGAATGAAGTCAGCTCGTACAAACACCGAACAAAAATCAAGTGTGGTGTTCCGTAACACTATTGGTATTGGCTGTGTGCTTTTTGTTTGTCTAGACCATAACATCATCCAATCAGGCAAATTTTAAGCAATCAGGCAAATTTTAATTTATCTATGAAGAGACCATCAGATAACTATGCTTTGATCCAAGTCACCTACTGATGACACCACTTTAATCATGCATCCCCTGGATATAGGTCTCAAAAGGGGCATATATACAAACTTGCAACACTTGAAGATTTGAATCCTGTACATCTTGAGTAGTAGGTCATCTTCATTTATTTAATAATAGTTACTCAGAAAGCTAGGGCTGTCACTTGACAATTGCATATATGACAGCGATATTACAGATTGTTAATCAAACAGGTTTTTTAACCTTAAGACATTCAAAACAGAAATCTCATATCTTTGGAACTGTTTTCATAAGCAAAAATTAACACAATAGAAATTCTTTTCTTTCATAGTAGATTGTCCTTTAGCACTTGTAGTCTTCTAGCACTGTACTAGCATTGAGAATTCTCCAAATGCCTTCAATGAAGAATCATCAGATCCAATTCATCTTCAACCTAATTCTAATTCATCTTCAAAAACAAGTCTATGAATGTTAAAGCTGTTGAATGCAAGTATGAAGCTTTTTCACATTTGATTGAAAGGTATAATTGCTATTAGATACTCTATCTGAATCCAACAATAAATTTTGTGTAACAAAATCTCTATGTATATATAATATTTGGAGGTTAAAGTACATGATGTTGACTAGATTTAACTTTTAAGAGAAAAAATTCCATTAATATTTTTTTGCTTCCATTCTAGTTAAGTCTTGCATATTTAATTTTACAATAACTTCCTGTATATGTGTAATAGTGAAACTTTGTAGAATATTTTCTTTCTTTTCTTTTCTTTTCTTTTTTTTTTTTTTTTAAAAAAAAAGCATAGATGTGCCAAATTTTGCAAAGGGAAACATACTAAATCATATAAATGAATTCCATATGATTTTAAATAACTGAGTATCCATGTAAATGCAGAATTTATTCTTATTGGTTTGAGATAAATAAATACATTATTGGAATGTTTTTAATTGTATATTTTAAACACCCTTATAAATGTATTTCATGTGTATTTAAAATTAAAATAAATTTTCCCAAGGTGACTTTTATAAATACATAGTTGAAACATTCTCATGTGCATAAAAAAATTATGCAAAAAAATGTTTAGGTTTGTCCATATATTAGTTTAGTAGGTTTTCTTCCTTGTTTGAAATTTTACATCCTGAATTTCTCAAAATGTTCTTTGGAAATGATTTTATTATATTTTCAATATTATGCATTTTTGGAATTACTAATATTCAATATTTTTATGTATTTTTCGAAAATGAAAGTGTATTATGTACTTCTTATAAATTCCCTTGCTTGCAAAATCTAAGCTTATAATGTACATTTTATGATCTATTAAATTACTATTTTAATTTTGTTTAACGAAATCCTTTTGGGAAGTGTTTTAAGTGAGTTTAAATGTAATTCAGTTTGAAAAAGAAAAAATATTTCTCATGTGATGTTTATTAAACATATCAGTAATCCCTTGAAATGTTTCTTTGCAGTGAGAAATTGTTACTACAGAAAAAATTTAGCTTATGCATTAGTCAGATTAAACAACAACTGTAAATTAAATTAAATGACCAAGTTTTTGCTGATCTCTGAGATGACTGAGAATGCTGTTTAAACTGCAATGTTTATATGTGAGTACTTTCGCGATAAATGCTACAGAAGTCTCACTTGTCTTCAAAGAAGTCTCACTTGTGAAATTATATGCAGATTTGAATCAATTTTTCTATGACAATTGAAAAGTTTATCTCAAAACTAAATTATAGGTAAAGCTGATAAACACTTCATGCTCCTTAGAATTTCATTTATTTAGCTTTTCATATAACATCAGACTTATTTTAATATTTATATTAACTAAAAAAACCAGCTTTTAATGATTATTATTTAACTGCTTCCTTGGTTGCTTAAAATTTTACATATCAGAGGTTTTCAGTTGAGTGAAATATCCCCTTAATAATTTCAGTAGAGATTATCTTAGATTAATATGTCCACACTATAACTAGCAGAAGTGAAGTAATTAAAATATTTTGTTAATTTTAAACAATATCGTGTAAGTACGTAAATATATATTTAGCAAATATAATAAATCTTAAATTTATAGTTTTGTTTATAATATGCTAAAATAAAATATTTTCAGTTTTGGATATGGCATATTATTTGAAATGAGTTATTTAAATAAAAGAATTTTTTTCCCTTGGTGTGGGGGTTGTGTCAGTGATATTTGGCAAGAAGGAATGGAGCACATGCATATACACACCAAATAAATAAATAAATAATAAATTATATATAAATCATGTAAATTATGTAGGACCTAATGTATTGAATAATTTTAGAAGAGGCATTTATAAATGAAAATGTATGTAACATCTTTTTAATGAACACAACTGAAAAAAATGTACTTGTCAAGATTTTCAATATATTCTTATAAAATTTTAAAATGCATATTAACTATGGTATTGCCTTTTTTTTTTTTTTTTTTTTTCAAATTTAAATGTGTAATTTAAAAATCAAAATAGTTGTTTGAATTCATAGGAAATTAATCGTGATGAAGTATTCCTGATTAAAATAGAGCTCTTTTATTAAAGTATAATAATGTTCATTGTTATAGCAAATTTAGAAAAACAATTATTTTACCTTTTAAGACATTGTTATTAAATTGTAGTCAGGAAAAGTGACATAAGACACTATTTTAATGCCTAATATTGAATTATAACTTTCAGAGTAAATATAAGCAACATTGTTCCCCTTTTTTTCCACGGTTGTCAACAGCAGTAACCAAAGAACAAGTAGACAGAAATATTTACCCAGAGCTGATTTTATTCTGTAACAGCAAATACCAACTTTCTTATAAATTATAATAAAATTCCCATATAATATTCTAGTGGTAAATGAGAGGGGAAGTGTTTGAAAAAAATAAAATAATAAACATATTTTTAGAAATTTATGCACATACCATAGCAATTAACATTCTTATTTAGCTAAAGCATATAAATATATTTAAGTGTTTTCTAGCTGCAATTTGAAAATCAATTTTTAAATGGAATATATTTGAACAAATAGCTTCAAAACATATTTCATAATAGATATTTTCTTTTAAACTTTATCTGTTATTTTATGGGTGGGTTATTTCTGGGTATATTGTCAATCTTCGTGCTTGAAGTTTTACTTCTTTTGCAATGGCAAATAGGCCTTCATGTATAGGTATATATACATTAAATTGTGAAATTATAGTTCGTATAAAATATATTTTCGCTTGTATAAACTGCTTAAATTATCTGGTTGTAAACTAATGGCATTTACTGTATGAGTACTTGAATTTTGCAGTGGAAAATTAAGTATGTTGTAATTTACAAATTTTGATTGTGTAATTTTTGGTATTCTAGTGCTATTTTATATTTATTATTTTTACAAATTTGGCAAAAAAAATTTTTTGATGATGCTATGTAAAAAAATAAATATTTAACTTCGAATGTAATTTTCCTTTTTAAATATTTTAGGCTGAGCTTGTCTGACATGTTTATTTTCACATTTAGAAGTTATAAAAAAATGCTAGTGTTTGGTATATATATTATTTTTCATCATTTGGCAGAATGTATATGATCCTTAAAAATGTTTTCTTCTTGTTACGAATTTTTAATCTTTATTGCTCGTTTGTACTTAGATATGTGTTCTCAAAATAAACATAAAGCATATTAATATATTTGTACAAAGTGATCAAATGAAATATACCCAGAATAATGAAATTATATTTTTAAAATTATTTCATATAGACATTTCTGGTGTAGCCCACAGTAAAAGAAAAAGTGTCAAATTTTTCCTCCGCTTCATTAAATAAATTTCAATGCAGGCATCATTTGATGACACACCAGATGTAGAGAAAATGGTTTCAACGTTTATTGGTGTAGTTTTAACCATAATGCTTATTAAATTGGCATTTAGGTGCTGAAAGTTGCTGATTTGATTGGCAGTATATTTCATATAAACTCTCAAGAAATATCTAATGGTAGACATTCTGATGATCAAAGTTTAAATCCTAGAAATGGATGGTTTTGTGTAATTCCATTTTATTATCAGTGATAGACATAAACTGCATGATTATTTAGCTTGTATACAGCCATGAATTCCAGCTGATTAGTTCACATAAGTAAGTACCAGTTGGTGCATTGAAAAAAAAAAAAAAAAAAAAAAAAAAACTGTAATGGCCCAAACCAGAAATATATATGACAAAATATTTTCTATAATTTAACTTCATTATTCTGGATATCATTCATCTGAACATCCTTCTGTTTGTATTCAAATCTTTTATACATATTTTAAATTCTATAGCTAAGAAATGTATTACATGATTTGTTCAAGTACTTATTTTAGTATGAAAACGTATTACTCTTTCTTAATACAGTCTTGTACATAAGTGTAAAAAAGAATATTGTTGCCTTATGAAATTAAAATGCACATAAAATGAGCTTGATCCTTATGCTATAAACCACAGTTACAGCAAGATTTCCATTAAACTTCAATTAAGTGCAAGTAGATTTTGCACTTGTTTTCAATAACCAAAGAGTGTATTACCTATTAATATTGCTATTAAAATGTGCCATCTGATAAGTATTGAAAAAATAAAAAGATAATTATAAAGCTGTTTTATATAAAGAGGTCATACTGAGCACTATGCTTGAGCTCTCTAAATAAAATTGCATAAGTCAGTTTTAAAATTGATTACTTAATATTTTCTATCATAGTGTGCAATAATACAGTTGATTTTTGCTAAGCTTTCCTGTACTGTAAAAACATTTCATATTCAAAATTGTAATAAAGTCCTTTATTGTAATTAGAGAATGTATATAGGTATGGAACTTTGATAATGATACAAAAATAAAAGAATTAGTTTCTATGTTTATATTTTTGTTCCATATTTGATACAAAGAAACACAAGCAGTTTAAATAGCATCTAAGAAATTTGCACTAATAATCAGTCTTTAACATTAAAGAAAAATTGCCAGTCTGTTATGTTGAAGAATAAATTAACATGTATAGTTAAATGAAGTTAAAACAATATAAATTATTTTAGGCTTACATGCTGAAACTACATTTAATGAAACCTAAAAGAGCTTTTGCAGATAATCTGTCTGCTTTTTAGCTAGAGCTAGAATGAATGGGTTGGTTTAGTTTTTCTTCTTTTATAGCTTTCTGCAGGACTGCTGTACTCAATGAACATCATAATATGTGGAAGGTTGAATGTAAGGTCTCTGTTGCAACATGGTGGTTTTCTGGCAATTTCAAGCACTTGTGTAAGGGTGCTGGGGTTTGCTGATAACTGTCCCATTCAGTTATTGAAGTGGATGCTTGTAAGTAACTAATGATTTGATATTTTCCATAATGGAGAAGTTGACAGAGAATTTATAGATAACTTTTTTATGCGTAGCTATTCTTATTGATAGTTTTCTAGACATTGAACTGATGTACTGAGTTTCTATGTTTCTATCTTTGTTGATCAGGATAGTATTTACATCTGAATTATCTACCATGGTAATTTTTATCTTTTTGTAATAATTTGCTGATGTAACTGGGGTAATTGCAAGTTTATAATCAAATCTTTTGAAAACAGAATTGATGCTTGGGAGATCAAATAGTAAAAGAATATTCCAATAAATTTACTTTCATTTGATTCTTGCATCAATAACTACTTTACTTTTTGAAAAATAACTGCAAAAGATAGTATGTTCCAATAAATTTACTTTCATTTGATTCTTGCATCAATAACTACTTTACTTTTTGAGAAATAACTGCAAAAGCTAGTCTATTGATTTTCTTGGCAAAATTTTCACAAAATCAGAAAGGTATCCATGATTTCTGCGATTTGTAATATGCATATTTGTATTCATTTTCATCAAATTCAAGCACAGAACAGAAATCTTTCGCATGTCTTAAAATTAAAAGAGAGCTATTTTATGCAGTAAAATAATACAGTCATATAGGATTATTGCTGGGTTGCCAGCTGGTTTGTGATAGCTAGTAGTCTGAAGAATATAACCATTTCTAAAAAATGAACAGATTAAGAAACTGAATGCTATTAACTAATTATGAATTGTAGGTTGGAAAAGTTTTCTGAAATAAATGAAAGCACAGTTTTAAGTTCAACTTCTGAATATTTTCATCAGATAAAAATATCAACATACCTCTTCTAGAAATTTGGGATGGGTTGAGTGTTGTACAATCAAGACAAAGTTTTCCACATGTTGCATATAAAGTTCAACTGAGATAGATGACGTTCATGCTCCAATAGTGAGACTTTGCTCTTTATGAACTTGTCTGTTGGCTATAAACACTAAAATTGTGGATGAAATGAAAGGCTTCGTAGACATTGGAAATAAATCTGGATGTGATTTTTAGTTTTTTTCCAAAATCATTTGAGACTGAATTACAGGGATGGAGAGAAGCAAGGATTTGACACTGATTGGAAAACATGATAACCATGGAATCATTTATGTTTGGAATTTGTACATGAAATTCACTTATAGAATGTACACTTGATGCATTATCTCCTATGAAAGTGGAACACAGTTTGGCAAGCATATACTCGAGTTTGGTGGATGGTGAAAGTGCCAATAATAGCAGCCTATCTGTGTCACCATTTACAGTGGTGTAGAAAAACAAAGATTGGACACCTCATTTATGGAGTCACACATTTACTAACAAGAGTCGTTTCAGTCTGGCAAACGATTCTCAGTGCCAGTTGATAAGGAGAAAGGTAAGAACAAGCTTTCATCTCACTAACATAAGGAAAAGAGACTTCTCCTTTCCTTTTATCTTGGGCAAACAGAACTCCACATTTTCAATAAAGGTTTACTTGCTGCAGATTGTTATTGTGATGAAGTTATCTTTCCCAAGGTCTGTAGAAGAACAGGTTAGCTCACTTAAGTAAACAAATGAAAACATACTGCTCTACATTGAAAATGCAACACCAAAAAGGAGTGGTCAGAAAGTGATGAAATTTGGCGAAAAGACAGAGGCAGCAATAAGTGATCTTTATTTCAAAATGATTAGTCAGAATACAGAGCACCACTGCGGACAGCGATGCATGAAGAAACACGTCTAGGCATAGAGTCAATAAGAGTGCAGATGGTGTCCTGAGGGATGGCTCTCCATTCCCTTTCAACCATTTGCCACAGTTCTTCTTCTGAGCGAGGCAGGGGCAAAGTCTGCAAACGGCATCCAATCACATCCCACACATGTTCGATTGGTGACAGGTCAGGAGAGTATGGTGGCCAGGGAAGCATCTGTATAACTTGCAAAGCATGTTGACAGATGCGAGCACTGTGTGGTCGAGCATTATCCTGCTGAAAAATTGCATTAGGCAGTCCCTGAAGGTAGGGGATTGCCACCGGCCGCAGTACATTATCCAAGTATCGTTAGGCCATCATAGTGCGCTGAATAGGAACTAGAGGTGACCTGGAATTGTAGGCAATAGTGCCCCAAACCATTATGCCACGTTGTAGCACGGTGGGGCTTTCCACAGTTACTGCCAGATTAGATCTGCCTCCACATCGACGCCACACACATATGCAGCGACTGTCACTGGAAAAACAGAAGCGTGACTCATCTGAGAACATGACGTTTTGCCATTCTGTCATCCACATTGCTTCAGTCTGGCACCATTCTAAACATGCTGTGTGGTCAATGGCAGTAGCGTCTATGCTGTGTGGTCAATGACAGTCTTCTTAACAGATGCCATGAGTGCAGGCTACGTTCAACGAATCGACGAGAAATGGTTCTGGTCGACACAAGAAGATCTAGGGTATCTTGCACATGCTGCAGAATCGTGGTACAAGTGACTTGCGGGACCACCACAGCTTGTCGGCGGATGCGTCTATCCATGCGTGCTGACATCACTCTGGCTGCACCTGCACCCCTCCTTCTTCCCACATTTTCTTTTTTCAACCATGTTCGCCATAGCCGATGCACCGTGCTTGCATCCATGTAGGTATCAGCTGCGATTTGATGTAAGGACCAACCCGCCCTTCTCAGTCCGATCACCATACCCCTCGTAAAATCGTCTATCTGCTGGAAGTGCCTTTGTTGATGGCGGCCTGGCATTCTCTCCTATTTCACGTATCCTCCAGAACAAAAACCAACTTTCTTTGATAATTCCTCTGGCAGAAATAACGACACGAATATTGCCCACTCTGCAGGTTCTTTCCCTTATAGCTTACTTCAGGTGCGTTGGAGAGCTGCACATTTCACATTATTTGCATAACTCAGTGAGGTGCGTCTACTTTACAATTTGCCTAAATTTCTGACCACTCTTTCTTGGTGTTGCATTTTCAATGTTGAGCAGTGTATATTCTTGCTCTCTGTTAGCTGTGATGTCACTGAAGTTCTCTCTCGTGAGAATACCATAAGCTTCTCCATTGATTTAAGCTGAATGTAATTTTTTTCCTGTCTGGGGAAATTGTCTTTTTCTTCTGTAACAAATATTATTACGTTTATTATAGCATAATGGTTGATATGCACTTTATGATAATATTATGCACCAATAATGTAGGCGAAATGAAAAATAATCAGCAAAGCATATAATTTCAGAGGTATACAACTCTATAGTACGTACTAATTTGATTTAAACAGCAGTGGTACAACTAATTTTGAACTTTCAGGTTATGTAAATTAATTTGCAGACGTTGAATTCATTAATATATGTAGAAACTTCTATGTATTCAATTATGCATATTTAAATATGAATGGTGGAGGGACAGAAGTGAAACTGAAAACATAAATTATGAAAATAACATAGTGTGGACTAATATGTAATAAAGTCATATTACATTTGAAATTTTATTGAATGGATTTGTGTTTCTTCCCTACAAGAATATATGAATACCATATATCAGACACATATTTGCTCTGTTTAATTTTAAGCAAACTGTTTTTAAATATTTTGATTACTTCCCAGAACACAAAATTGCACATAATTGAAAATGTCATTTTTATCGATTTCAGTTAATTTAGCTATTCATGTAATTATTTTTATTTTTGTTATATATATTCTAAGAGATGTTAGCAAAAAATTAATTACAGAAGTGTTTCAGAGATTTATCACTACAGTATTTTACATGTTTGTACCTTAAAATCATTTTATTAACTATTGAGATTTCAGATCTTTAGAAAGACAGTGTAAAGGAGAGGAAAAGTAATCAAATAACTGTTCTAACTTACTGTTCTCCGTTTCCCATATTACTGTTTTGCTAATGCAAAAGGGCTTGCAGAAGTTATTTGATTTGTTTCAGTTTTGGCTATATATAACTAGAATTTCTTGGCTATTTTTTTTTTTTTTTTTGATAAATACATCTAATCCTCTTATTCTATTGTTCTTCATTTTACCTTCCTTTCCCTTTCATATTTCTTACTTGATTATCACTTGTTTGTAATTTCCTTCCTGTTATGTAGGTAAGAAACATGAATTTTGAATTACCTGATAATGTACAAAATAACATTTTGAATACCGCTGTGAATTGTGAGACATGTTTAATAACCATTATTATAAAGCACTCCACTCCTCCTTTACGATCTTCTAGAGTCCATCCAATATTTTGGGATGCCGCTTATAAATAACTTATAAAGAACTTGTTTTAAAAATCCATTTGCACAATAATCCATAGGAGACACATCAGGGTACCTTGGTCGAATGCATTTAAAGGAAATAGCTTCAATTCTGGTTTCATTTCTCATTTTTTTTCCAAAAATAGAGCAGTAGATTTAGAGGTATGGCTTAGAGCCGTATTCTGATGGAACTTAACACAGTGAAGATTGTTTATACGGTCAAAAGTCGTTAATCCGGACTCGTCGGGACTTCGGTGATTCCGGATTATCGATCATCAGTTTAAATCTGGTAAGATGGCATGCAGAAATTATAAAATTAAAAATATGCAACCGTAATTTATGAAATAAAGAACAATTATGATCTAAAGGGTATCAAAATTTACAAAAAAAAAAAAGCTTAATATTTATTTATTTTATTAAACATTTCTTTCAATGTAAGTTGTTTAAATTGCCTCGTTTTTTATGTGATAATACATTCTCTTTAATTCTTTAAACAGACATAATTTCTTGTTCAGTTACAAAGTTCCGCTGTTTAAGTCCTATAATTGCTGTGTCGAGAATACCGACTAATTTGTCAATTGAAATTTTTTCGTTTTCAATAACCTCTGTTACTTTCTTCGCTATCGGAAGCGAATTATAATGACGAGGAATTTGATTTAAATACTGTCAAAGATGGAGTACATCGAGATGAAATACTACATTTAATAAGGAATTATAAGCCAAATAAAATAAAAACATCTGTCCTGAAGATAAAGATAGTGCTGACAGATCAACTTCCAATTCATTGCGCAGCGCCACGGCGTTAAACAAAGTTTCGATAAACAAATGTTAAAGTTTAGATAAACAAAGGATATACCTTTATCTATTTTTGTAGCAATTCCACCTTTTGTTTAATGAACTTCCGAAACATACTTTCGTTTTGTAGATCATTTACATATTAATAAATATATATCAGAAATTCTATTTGACATAATCGAAAGTTCAAGCTTACTTTTATAAAATTGCTCTAACAGTCTGCAAAAAATAATAAGCCGGATCCAATTCGAAGATTAAGGAACAACGCAATCTGCAACATTAACTGAAATAGATAATTAAATAATTTTAGCTTAGCTTACACCGTCCGTTATACATTAAACGTGCACTCGTAAACGTATTTTGTGCACGTGCACAAGCATATTCTCAGCTGTAAAGGCCTTACGCACATGCGCAGAAAGTTTGAAGCTTTGAGGTCTGGATTATGGGTGACCGAATTAACGACTTTTGACTGTATAAACAGATGGAATTTCTTCTTTTAAAACAAGTGTTAAAAAATAGTTCTGACAGTAATCCGAATTAAATTTTGACAATTTTTTCTACTTTCCTTATTTTAAGTTTCCCGTTATAAGAGAATCCAGTAATAACCATAAGACCTTTAGGAAAACTTTCCTTGATTTTCTCTGAACCAACTTATTAAGTCTTTTTCTCCTCTTTTTTGGTAGTAAATCAAACTTTTTCTATTGCAATCAGATAAGTATATCCAAGCCTCATCATTTGTAAATATATATTTCTTTTTTTCATCTGCCAAATAATTTTCATGCAGCGATCTGCACATAGTCTTATGCTGAGAAACATGTTTTGCCATTAGGTGATGAACATCATGTCCCCCCGTTTTGATTAGCTTTAAATCCGATTTTACAATTTTGTTCACAGTTCCTACAAAGATTTTGTAATAGCTCTTTTTTGGGAGTCTGGATTTTCCTTTAAAAATGATGAGATTAAAGAGATGTGACTTTGCATTTAATAAGAGCTGTACTTACCTATGTTGGGTATGCATTTTTTGCCTTTTTCCCAGTCAGATGTAAATTTTGACGTTTCTTTCCTTTCATACTAATTATACCACTTATTTTACTTGTAGAAATATTAAACCTATGCTAATAACATCTTTTTTAATAACTGAGTAAGAGTATTTCTCTTCAGATAGTGCAAAAATCTGATTCATTGTTTATTTTTCAGCACCTTTTAAAGAAAAGAATATTTTTAATTTTGCCGACGATAATTAAACCTTACTCTAATTTCATACCAGTCAAGTTTATATTTTAAAACTAATATTTAAAATTCAGGAAGAAAATCAAAATTGTTACAAAATTGTGCGAATGCCCTCTGTAGATATCATGAACTTTTGTTTAAAAATAATTAAATGAAACTAATTAAAAAATCACTAGTATACTTTCTAAATTTTATTCAGTTTTTTCTTTGTAACAAAGTACATTATAACATAAATTTTCAGCTTTCATATTTTCTACATAAAAAAATCAAGCTTGATGCATACTTTATTTTGGGTCAGGAATGAAATCAAGGCCCTGGAAATACAAAGGAAAAAACATCAATACAACAAAATCATTCTGGGAATAAAATTTAAGATTGAAAATTTCTCCATCATACTATCTTAAGGTACATTGACACTACAGCCATTGTAAAATTCTAGTGAAACAAATAAAAGTGGATATAACTCTGAAAAAGATTCACAGCATAAAAAAATATTAACTTTCTGACTGGAATAGAAGAATATAAAGAAGCTTGGAAGAAAACAAAAGTCTTGTTCATGCAATGCAATATTTAATTTTTTTAAACGTCTTTCTGCAGGTGAAGACAATATTTAATTGCACACTGTTTTAAAATATAATGCATTATTTTGAACTTTTATGCTATGAGAAAGCATAAAAGTTCTTTTCTAGACATAGTTAAGCGAGAATTTTCCAAACATTTGCAAATAAGACACTCAGCATGACTAATAACATTGTCTTTGCTATGTAAGACCTACTCTATATTAAATAATTAAGAGCAACAGAAAAGGAAAACAGCATATAAAATGACAATTTATTCTGATATAATACATCAAATTTACTTTGTTATAAGAGAGCTAAAATTTACCAAATCAAATTTTTATTTAGGAAAGGAAGCTATGTAACCAAATTTGACAAAGTTATATTCATTTCATTTTCTGTCCTATAGTTGAAATTTTCTCATGAATGTTAAAAAACTTAACATGAGTAGTTATGCACATGGTTCCACTACTGTGGAACAATATTACAGATGAAACATTTAAATTATAAATATTTGATACTACGAAATTTTGGTACTTTCTGATTATCTGCACCCCACCTAAAAAGCATTCATGAAGCAACGTGCTATGTTGCTAAACAGGTAACCCACAACAT
The DNA here is from genome assembly GCF_044657685.1 of Stegodyphus dumicola. Lineage (NCBI taxonomy): Eukaryota > Metazoa > Arthropoda > Arachnida > Araneae > Eresidae > Stegodyphus > Stegodyphus dumicola. The sequence goes on along the minus strand of NC_140768.1, from coordinate 77,718,041 downwards.
CGCCAAAATGCATTTATAAGGCAAACCAGGTAGCGTTTCCAGTGCATGTGTGCATTAGTGTCCGTTATAGCCAAACTGAGTGCCTTTTTTTCCCTTGAAAAGAACTGTGAAATCACATAATTATACTTTGGCCATAATCAAATTTTATGGATCAACATTTGTCCAACTGAGTTTTTTTAAGTGATAACAGATTGCTGTGTATATGGGGAGAACAACATTAGAAAGAAATTACATTAGGATTTCTTCAGAAAGTTAGGCGTTTTGTTACAAATGTTTCTTCCTTTTTAAATTTTACTGAGTCATTGCTCTATTATGAAATTCTTAGAGCACCACCAAAACTGTTGCATTTTGAGCACTAGTTTAGCAAAAAAATTAGTCATCAATCTGTTGCCAATTTTTTGGAGGAGGGTGCAGATAATTATAAAGTACAAACATTTTTATAGAAAATGCTGTAAAACTCTCTAAAATATTTTGACTTAATTCTTTCTTAATTCAACAAAAACTATAATTTAGAATGATCCAATTATAATTATTTTGGGTTGTGCTATATGAATACTTATCATATATGCATCTAACTTGCACAAACATATATTAAGTACATCTAGAAAGTTCCAAATTCTGCCACAGCGTAAAAATATATTTACGGGTGCCCCTCGATAAAAACTGGTGATTTTTGCCAGTACATGGACACTGAGTTTGTGCAATTCTTTGACTTGTTATTTTGGCTTTGTGTAGTGGTGATTTTTCCGCCAAAAATCAGCGCTGTACAAAGCCAAAATAACAAGTCAAAGAATTGCACAAACTCAGTATTCATGTACATGACCTATTTTCACTTAAAAGCATCACAGAATTGCACAAACTTGGCATTGTATACTTCCTTTGTCTATGTATACATCGATCAAAGTCAAACATATCTTCCGTAGTGCAGGTATCCTTCAATGTATCCATATGCATTTCTTTCATACAAATGGGACCTTCATAATGGCTACTAAGTAAACCTTCATTTACACACCAGTTAATTAATGTTTTTTTCCCTTTCGTTCCAAATCATACAGAAACTTCAAATTAATCTTACCGCATTCAGCTATTTTATCATGTAAACCACAAAATAACCAACCAACATCCAACACACAAACAAGCCCTTCAAATCTTTTCCCATCCTTCAAATTCACAGCAATGACGCAACCAATTACATCATAATAGGGTTTTCAGAACATTCAACTACTTAGGTTACCATAAATTAAAGAACAACTTGGCAACAAATGAAACAACAGCTTAGCGATAATCCAAGGGACACCCTTAAATATACTATGTCACACCCTTAAATGACTAAAACACAGAGGAAAGGCAAGTCATCATCTGAAAGGTTCTCGTGGAATGTGGAGAAGAGAAAAGAAAGAAATATTTAAAAAAATTTTAATGATATCAATATGTCTATGCCTCCAAAGTAAAAAATTCTTAAAACTAACATTTGTTATCAATTTTTTGTGTGTATACTGTGTGTTGTCACCAATAAAGTCTACATGGCAAAATTAGCACTGGCGAAATGGAAAAGTACCATTCTTTTTTACCTTTTCGTGACGGCACATCTTTGTTCAAGACGCTTGTGCGGGACGGAAGGGAATCAAAGGCAGTCATTGTACAGGATGGAGGTTTTGCATCGCTAAGCCGCTAAGCCTAATTTTATAAAAAAAAAATCGGAAAAAAATGTTTCACTTCTAGCCTCATAATTTTTGGTATCAGATTAGATTATTACTAGTAAAATACCAAAATCAGGCAGAATATATCAAACTCAAGGTAGGAATCTAAAACTGTGTTCATTTCAAAAGTAATGGACATAGAATGCCATCTAGTGGCCGCCAGAAAAACATTCCAGCTTAAAATGCATGTACGCATCACCCGTCCTCTGAATGCAGTCTCTAGCGATGCGTGGATGGGACGCCCAGCTGTAAGAGACGTTCTTAGGGAATGCGTATATGGGACGCCCATCCTGAAAAATTTAATGAAGGTTTGGAGCATGGTGAAAAATACCTATAATTTTTACAACAGAGTTGCATCACAAAGTAAGAGATTATGATTCTATACAATTTGCAAAAAAATTTACTCTGAAGCACTCTTAAAGTTTTAAAAGAAACCTCTATCAGAAAAATGTAATAAAAATGAAATATGCTTTATTAATGTTCTTTATATGATTTATCTTTTCTGTTCTGAAATCCGGAAAACCCTAAAATCCTATTATTAAAAATTCGATAAATGGAGGTGTTACACACATTTTTTATTGAGTGTATTTTCATAATTCAAAACTGAAAGGAAAACTACACATGATCAGTTTTATTTATATTTATAAAATCAATGTCCTAGTTTATTTGAAAATGATAATCCTTTTCACATTTCTTAGGAAAAACTACTTTGTAAGGAATATATACAGAAAAAGAAAGTTTCAAAAATTACCACTACATAAATAATATAACAGAGGTAAATAACATACCTGCATTTTCAGATAATAGCCACTTAATCGCTCATCTCTCGTTGTTAATCTTCTGTCTTCTGGCTCTTGGGATGTACGCCTATGGGGCTGCATAATTAAAAATTCACTTTCAATTATATTTCCTTCTGTGAGTTTTATAACAAAAAATCTAATAAAAAACTTGCATGTACACAAAAAAACTCTGTTCACAATTTCATATTCATAAAACTGTGTAAAATACGAAGTGCGTACATAAATAAGTAAGATAAAAAATAGATACTTCCTTATTATAGTGGCTCCTAAGATTAAATCACAAATCAACTGAGATATCTCGCCAAGTGTTCTTATACTTCGCTATATGTTACATCTCAGTTGATAAACGATTAAATTTGGGGGCAGGTATACTAAGGAAGTACCAAAAAATTTATATATGTCACATACATAAATGTATATACACATATGTGTGTGTGTATGTAAAAAATCAAAATTCAAACTACAGTCAAAAGTCTTTAATCTGGACGTCCAGAATCCGGAATGATATATAATCCGGACCTCAAAGCTACAAACTTTCTGTGCATGCGCATAATACCTTTACACATGCGCATATTATTTGTCCTGAAAGAAAATATGTTCACTCTGGCTCAACAACTGCCATTATCTCAATGCATCAGTGCTGTTTTAAGTTCACAAGATCAATTTGCAATTCATCACATTTAGTCAAATTATTATTATGGCAAATTTGTAATACACTATATTATGCAAAAATTCATCATATCTATAAGGAACTGAACAGTATTCAAACTGTTAATTATTAATTGTTATCAAATTTTTAATTAACAATTAAGGAATAATAAAACTTAATGTTTATTATTATTGTTAAATGTTTTATCATTCCTTAACCAATTGCTAATTAAGAATGATTGTATCTGTTCCTAGGATTGTGATTTAAATAACCCACTTAATGTTAAATGCTCCTGGGCGCATGGTTACTAAGATAGGTAGCAATATCTGATCCTCTTTCTTGCATACTTGTGTTTAATAATACTGTAACCCAATATCACATGTCTACTAGCTTGACAGCTCATCGTTTTATTCACTGTCAGGTAAATCTGAATTTATTCTTACAGACAGTCAAGACTATTTATAGTCCATTGGACATTTTAGAAGTTACATCGGGTATTTTGTGACCTAACATACTCGTACATCTCAACAATTCATAAAGTGTTATCTTCCGTTAAGGTAGAGCCTCGTACATAGGCTTGGTGTCACATCAATTTACAATCTAAAGTATCTCAGAATATAGAGAACAGATAGTGGCTATAAGACATTTTAAATAACACTAAACATTAAAAACTACTTTTTAAAATGAACAAGCATAAATTATCTTTAGGGTTTACTTTGTTGAGAAACACTTAAGGCAAAAAATTAAAAAGTGAGATTTGGTGATCTACCAAGAGGCCAGGAGATATAACGAAAACCTGAGAGAGATGGGGACTATGGCTTTGGAATTGTCCATCACAATGACGGACCTCCTCTAAAACTATGTACTTAAAGAGAAACATATTGAAATGTTTATACAAACTAAAAAGGGAGATAAAAAAAAGTAATTGAGGAAGACAAAATGTTACTTCAGAACAATTTTAAGACCTGAAACCCAAAATTCGATCAACATATCTCGTGGGCACTTTTGCACATTTAATCAAGCTAACAAGGCAGATTTAAGTTTCCGTTTCGTATTTCAAATAAGATTTTATTCAATTCTGAGAGCAACTTTATGAAAAGTGAGATCCATCAAATAAAGAATTCTTAGCTTCTTTCTTTATTATTGGTGTACGAAACTGAAAGGGTCTGCCCATTTCAGACATATGTTTCCGTTTCGTATTTCAAATAAGATTTTATTCAATTCTGAGAGTAACTTATGAAAAGTGGGATCCATCAAATAAAGAATTCTTAGCTTCTTTTTTTACTACTGGTGTAGGAAACTGAAAGGGTCTGCCCATTTCAGACATATTTATTATTATTATTTTATTTTATTTTTATTTTAAAAGGATGAGGTATTATGGTCACACTGTTTGCTTATTGGATAAAATACGTAATATACTTACAACGCCACGATATAAGACATGAACCACCCATGGAGTGAAACATGGGAGAATTAAAAATGTACTAAATATACCAAGTGTAGGCAATATTTCATACCACATGGTGAATAAATATTTGTCAACAAAACATGAAAGTCAAAAGCGGTAATAAGGTCGACACAGAATTTCGCAGCTACGGTTATTTTAGTTAAACAAATCAAAACATTCAATATTTGATACGTTCTTACAAAAGACAGGAAAATAAACTACGTAATTATATTATGTTAAATATTATTTACATATATGGCAGAAGTGCACATCAATATGTCTATTTTTCTCCGCTTTTTCTTTCATGCAAAAGCTATACATTTTTATTTTACGCTTTAACAAAAACAAATATTTATAGTTTTATATATACATAAAACTGTAAACATTTATAGTTAAACTGTAAACATTTATAGTTCTAGAAAAACATGAATATTTATAGTTTTCTTTTTTTTTTCCGAGAGAGAGCCAGGTCTAGCCACTTAAAAGACATTTGAAGTGAATTGAAGTAAACTTAGCAACCGGTTTACATTTATGTCGTTCTTACGTGAGCAATAAAGCAGACGTACTTACGGTACTGTTTATATTTTGAAGGCGCTCTGAGCCAAATGGAGCCGTTGAAAGAATATATCGGCCAAATAGAATATGATGTTAATTTTTATGCTGTCATATCGGCTATTTTAGCCCTTTTAGTGACAATTGGTAACGATTAGTTTTGTACTCTTGGATAAGCAGAATTTTAAATTTAGTCCATATTTTAGTAAACTGCTTAATAGGTGATGGGGCTCTGATTGTATTAAGTTTACTGTTATACACAAATTTATTTGTTCATCTTTTATTATAAATTGTGCATAATTAGAGCATTATAAATGTAAGTACTTGAATAGTAAATGGATTAGAGAAGTATCTTTATTAAAAAACTATTAATATCGGTATGAATTGGGGCCTTTTCAAAACAAGGGAAAAAAAAATACGAATAGTGGCACAGCTTTAGTATTAGTCCTTTTTGGCAAAAAATTTGTTTGGCGACATTTTGGAGCAATAAACGTAAAATTATGATAACCTTGGTAACCCTAAATACTGAGCTCAAAAACATGCCGCCATTTCTGTCCACGTAACTTTATTGAATTTGGTAGGTATCAGAGCTTTGATGGCAGGAGGGATAAATTGTGTGTTTTTCTTAAAGTTACTTTTGTGTTAGGAAAGCACAACATTTAAAATATTTTTTAAAAAGCCAAATTTTTTATAGTTAAAACTGATGCTTTTAATATTACATCACGATTCTTGACATTTTTTCATATGTCAACTCTGCATATTATTATAAACTCCATTCCCCAAGGAAAAAAAAAAACACATTTTAAGTAGCATAAGGTAAACTCTTTGTGTTTCCTTTGCTAAGGAGATCAAAATTACCATGGTCTAAAAATACTTTTTTTGCCTCATATTGGAACTATAGGGATGTGTAATTGCATGAATTCATAGGTTCAAATCAGGACCAAAATTATTGCTTTTATAACATTTTTATAATTTGACTGACTATAAAAAATATAATGTTGCTTAGATTATGGAATATATTGCTTATAATTTACAGTTCTCAAATTTTGCAAATCTTACAACCTAATAGTAGCTGTGTATGAATAACCTTCACTGAGTATTATTATTTTTATTAATAGTATGTTGACATAACAGTCAACTTTTTATTTTAAATTTTATGCCAAATTTCTACATTACTTAAACATTTTATCTAACAGAAATCTGAATTTTTTGTAATAAAAACTCTATAATAAAAGTAAGAGTACAATTTATATATAAAAATTTGACTACATGGCAAGCACTTAGGTACTGATTTCAATGTCTTTAAATGTTATTATTATAAAGTTTAGATATATTCTTATTAAGTTAAGATATACTTTTATTCTCTTATAATGTTTAGATGTACAGTTAGTATTTAGTCTAGATCGGATTTTGTTGACAATCCGCCATTTTTTTCCGATCTTGAAAGCCGGTATACATTGGCGACCAAAGTTTGTCGCCAAATCAAAAAATCGCCAGAAGGACCAATACTAAAGCTGTTCCCGAATAGTTTTAATCTTTAATTAGCAAACGGATACTTTTACATTAGAAATTTTGGTAATCTTCAACACTTTTTTCCAGATTATTTTGAACTATTTGATATCAAAAAATAACTTATTTTATGCTCATGAGACTGATTTTCCTCAGAAATTTTTATATTGGCTTAAGTAAAATTTGAAATACAATTTCCATTCAGCTACTTAGAGTACTTATTTTATATCAATAAACTGTACATTATTATATGCTTCTCTGAAAATCATTCCTTGAAAATCAATTAAAGTGTTCACTTATTTATTAATTTGAGCATAACCTGGTGTTACATTTCTTGTACATCAGTGATACAATTGTAAATATACCTGAAGGGGAGGGGTGGGAGCTTTTGTTAAAAAATGCTGGGGCACTTTTTAATGATTGTTATAAATAATGATTTGGATGAATTTTAGATGATCATGGTAGTATGCTGATAATTGCTATTATAGTCACCCATAAAGTAAAAATAGTTGGTACAGTCAAAAGTCTTTAATCCAGACTCGTCGGGACTTCGGCGATTCTGGATTATCGGTTTTTCCGGATTATAGATCATCAGTTTAAATCTGGTAAGACAGCATGCAGAAATTATAAAATTAAAAATATGAAACCGTAATTTATGAAATAAAGAGCAATTATGATCTAAAAAATATCAAAATTTACAAAAAAAAAAAAAAAAAAAAAAAAAGCTTAATATTTATTTGTTTACTTTATTAAACATTTCTTTCAACGCACACATGCATAAAGCATACATTATGCATAGTCGAAGTTAGAAAATTGCAACCAGAAAACTATTTGATGTGTACTCGTGATATTTAATAATGACGAGGAATTTGGTTTAAATCATATCAAAGACAGAATACATCGAGATGAAATACTACATTTAGTAAGGAATTATAACATCTGCCCTGAAGATAAGGATAGTGCTGACAGATCAACTTCCAGTTCATAGCTCGCCGTGACGTCCCCGTTCCCCGCAGAGCAGCGTGAAATTGATAAACAGATTTCGGAACGATTAGCGAAACAAAGGATATGCCTTTATCCATTTTTTGCAGCAATTCCACTTTTTGTTTGATGGACATCGAAACGTGCTTTCGCTTCGTAGATCCTCCAGAATCGGAAATTCTTTTTGACATAATCGAAAGTTCAAGCTTACATTTATAAAATTGCTCTAACAGTCTGCAAAAAATAATAAGCCAGATCTAATTAGAAGATTAAGGAGCAACGCAATCTGCAACATTAACTGAAATAGATAATTTTAGCTTAGCTTATACTGTCTGTTATACATTAAACGCGCGTGCATAAACGTATTATGCACATGCGATGCGTTTACGCATGCGCAGAAAGTTTGTAGCTTTGAGGTCCGGATTATGGACATCCGAATTAAAGACTTCACTATATTCTGTTATCGGGACCAGATTCAGAAATGTATATACTTGTGTATATAAGTGTGTGACATATGTGTGTATACATATGTAGCTCTCTCTCTATATATATACATGAACACATACATCCATTCATTTATTTCTGAATTCAGTCTTGATAACAGATGAGTACCAAGTAGTTTACCCCCATGGAAAAAAGACTAAAAAGTAGACGTTGTGCGTGTCCATGTTCAAACATTAAAAAAGACTATAGGGATGTGTAATTGCATGAATTCATAGGTGCATGAAAAAAGGGGGAAAAAACCTAGAGTAATATCATGATTCGTTCAGGAAAGTCACCAGAAATGTTTTTGTGGAAATTCTGTTGATTAGAATAAAATTGTGAGTAAAATTCAGTTATTGTTTTAGCAAAATTGAAGAAGACAAGATAATTTGGCTCTACTCTTATATGCGCCCTAAGATCACTAAATGTGGTGATATGTGTTATGTGCTGGTTTTTGGCACGATTGCATGTTGTATGACAACTCTTTTGACATTGAAAACTCTTTTGCTCGTGCGTGTTTTGAAATGGCCTAAATGGGACTTTGGTAATAATGTGAGCAGTACTCAGTTCCGATTACGCATTATTTTGTGTGAGGGAAATGAGAGATCATGGGGTATGTCATGTGATATTAATGGACGAATTACGGTTCTTTAATCGGAAAAGGAGGCGGAATTTGGAAAAATAGTGGCTGTATATTATTTTGTATTAAGCTTCATTGTGTGTTGTGTGAAGTAGGGTTGAATAATTTTGGGATTGTATGGCACTGTCTAAAGTGAATTCTAGATTTTTAATGCGTTTGTGTGATAATTCAAAAGAATTGGTTGAATGGTGCATGAGTGTAGGTTTAATTGTGGATAAGTATGAATGTCCAAAATGTGGGAATGAAATGAGATTGTGTGAAAGGAAGGATATTACTGATACGTTTGAATGGCGGTGCAAGAAATCTGGTGAAAATGGACATTTTGTGAAACGGAGTGTAAGGAAGGGTACGTGGTTTGCTGAAAGTCGTTTGAGTATGGGTGAGATTTTATTGATTTCTTATTATTGGGTGAATAGATTGCCAGTTGACTATTGGATTTCGGATTTAGAAATTAGCAGTAGGACTGCAGCTGATTGGAATTCTTTTTGTAGGGAAGTGTACGTGGAATTTTGCGAAAATGATATGGGTATGCTTGGTGGTATGAATGTTATTGTGGAAATTGATGAGAGTAAGTTTGGGAAGCGGAAGTATCAGAGAGGTAGGAGAGTGGAAGGAAAATGGGTGTTTGGTGAGATTGAAAGGGGTAGTAATAAATGTTTTTTTTAAGGTTGTGCGAGATAGAAGTAAAGATTGTTTGTTAAGTTTTATAAAAGAATATATTCTACCGGGTACTATAATTATTTCAGATTGCTGGAAATCTTATGAATGTTTGGAAGATGAAGGTTTTAAACATCTTGCTGTGAACCACAAATATTATTTTAAAGATCCGGAAACAGGTGCACATACCAATACAATAGAGGGCACGTGGAGTGCTATAAAAAGCGCCATTCCGAGGCATAGTGATAAAGAGAATTTTGCTTTTTATTTAGTGGAGGAAGTGTAGAGGAAAAATTCGCAGAAAAATCATTCAATAATTTTATTGAATCCGTAATAAAAGTGTATCCACCATGTAAGCAAGATTCTGAAGAAGATTAGGTAAGTTAGTATTTTTAATTATTTGAGGATATTATTTTTATGCATTGTTCTAAATGTAAGGTGGAAGTAAAGTAATTTGGTATTATTGGGAAAATTGTTATTAGCAATGATTTAGTTTAAAGTAATTAGGATTGTAAGCTAATTTTTATTAATTTAATATATGTGCTTATTTATATTTTAAGTAGTGTTTTTGAATTTAATTATATTTTAATTAAATGATAGTTATTTTGTGAATTTTATGTTTGTAGGAATTTGGTATACGTTTTAGTTGAAGTAAACGTGCATGGAAATAATTTAAATATTTGACACTAAGTATTTGTAATGTTTGCGGTATGAATTCGTTGGTGACGTTTATAATATAATAGATAATTTAGAGGTAAAAGTTTTTGGATATTTTATTTATTTTATACCTGGAAATGTTCATATTTGGAAAGGGTATATACTTTTTCGTTATTAGGTAATTTCATATATGTTCTTTTTAACGGGTTTAAAGATTCAGAAAATTGTCATGCATTTTCGTGAAATTTTTCTAATTTATGAGAAAAAAACAGTGTACATGGATATGGTGAAGAGTGTGCGCAATGCCATTTTTGTGCAATTCTGGGATTTTTTTTTTAAGTAAAAATAAGTCGATGTGTACATGGTTTAGTGATATTTTAATTAAATGATAGTTATTTTGTGAATTTTATGTTTGTAGGAATTTGGTATACGTTTTAGTTGAAGTAAACGTGCATGGAAATAATTTAAATATTTGACACTAATTATTTGTAATGCTTGCGATATGAATTCATTGGAGACGTTTATAATATAATAGATGATTTAGAGGTAAAAGTTTTTGGATATTTTATTTATTTTATATGTGGAAATGTTCATATTTGGAAAGGGTATATACTTTTTCGCGATCAGGTAATTTAATGTATGTTCTTTTTACCGGGTTTAAAGATTCAGAAAATTGTCATGTATTTTCGTGAAATTTTTCTAATTTATGAGAAAAAAGCAGTGTACATGGATATAGTGAAGAGTGTGCTCAATGCCATTTTTGTGTAATTCTGGGATGCTTTTTTAAGTAAAAATAAGTCGACGTGTGCATGGTTTATGTGTATGTGTTATTTTGAAAAACGCGTAAGGAGTATGGCATTGTGCACTTTTTCCCAATTTTGCAGTGAATATTTGTCATGATTAAGCAGTTTTGTTAGATAAAATTTCTAACATAAGTGTAATTCGGCTAGTAGATTGTTGGAAGAAGTGTTCAGTAGATAAAAAGAAAAGAAACATGTCTTTACTTTGTGAAGACAAAATGGCGGCGGGGAAAAAAAAAATCGAGGGTTGCTGTAGGAGAGTTGGTCGCAAAATTTTTGCCAAAAAATCACCAAGTTACCATAATCTAAAGATCAACCATTATTTTTAGTAGCTGTACATGAGAGAAGTAAGGAAACAGTGATGCAGTGGATTTAGCCTTGTACAATTATTTTTACGGATAGCTGGAAATCTTACAAGGATTTAGAAAAAGAAGGTTTTGAACATTTATTTTTGAACCATAGTATGAATTTTCTGGATAGTGTGTCTGGCTGTCATATAAATACGATAACATTATGTGGCGGCATGAAATTGGTATTGCTGCTGTTCAAAAAAGCATTCATTCATGGTAAGGGCATTTTATTTTATTCTTGTTCTTAATTTGTAGAATGTTATGTTCATTGTTTTTTTAATATGAATTTCTGTCATTATTGTTGTTTTTTTTTAAAATTTGTTTTAGTTATTTTATTTTGATGATTAGTGCGTAATGCCTAGATTGTGCAATTCGTAGATGTTTTTTAAAGTTGAAACAGAACGCTGTGTACATGGTATTCTTTGAAATTTATTGTTGTTATATTAATTTATTAAAGCAAGGTGTGCATAGTTCGTAGATTCTTTCGCTGCCTAGATTGTACAATTTGTAGATGTTTTTTCAAGTTAAAACATATCGCTGTGTACATAATATTTTTGGTTAGAAACTTTACGTTTTTGTTATCTAAATTTTTTGTTTCAGATTTTTAGCTTAAATTATGTGTTTAAAACGCGGTTTTTGGAGACATTTTAGGCTTAAAGTTTGAAATGTAGACAAAAAATTTAGATAGTAACATGGCACCTTGGATTGGTCAGAAATTTGGCAACTTGAGGGTGCATATGAGAGTAGTTCCGATAATTTTAATTTTCAAAAGCACCTTAACTCCTATTTTTACTTTGATTATTTTATCTTTCTTTCTCAAAAATAGTAATAAATCTCTTAATTTTATCAGTACAAAACTAATTCAGAATTTGCCTAAGATCCTGCCTATGTCCCTGTGGAATTCTGAAGAAAGTAATCTTTAGTTAATTTCATAAACTGCTAGTATTCAACCCATTTCTTTCCGCCCCTTCCAAAATGTCTTTGTTTGCTCTTATATAATCATAAAGAAACTTTTCCTTTCATTCTAGGGGTTTTATCCAAAGAAGTAATTTTTTTACAGTAGTTCTGTTATTGTAAATCCTTTACAATTGTTCAAATCTGTGTTGCAATAAACAAAATATCAGTGTTAAAAGTGTAAAAAAAATTGTAATTTGTAGTAATTTTCCAATGTGAATATTTTTGAATTCCACTGTTTGTAATGTTTGACTATTGATATATTCTGTATAATTTTCAGTAATTTTCTTTGCCTTTCGGAAAAAACGTGTGTATCGGAGAAGTGTTCTAATTACTGGTCTTTCTGAATCTGGAAAAACTTTGCTCTTTTCTAGAGTAAGTATGGCTTCTTATTTAAATATATTAAATCTGTAAATTAATGATATTATTTTTATTTTTAAATATTTAAGTGAGTTGCTATAAAATTTTTCTGTTCCGATAGATCATTCTATTTTTTGGTTATTAAAGATAATGCTTTTTTAGATTAGTCAAGATGTTCTCTCTTTTTTTTTTTTATTCAGTTCTAAAAAAATTTAAAACTAGCACAAACTTCGAATTTTGGAATTGTGCACTCCCTTGACTTTATCCATGTACACATCAACCTATTTTCTCTTAAAAAAAATCAGAGAATTGCACAAACTTGGCAATCTCACTCTCATGACTCTGCCCATGTACACATCAATCTATTTTCACCAAGTCAAAAGGAGCACCCAATTTTACAGTAGAGCCAAACAAAAAATACATAATCGCAATAAACTACATTTTAAATCAAACAATATAATATAAAAAAGAAATTCATCTTATGCATCTAAGCACTACACCAAGCAAATATCCACTTACCCTATGTAGAAATTTCTGAGTCCATCAGTCTGTGGCATACAAAATTCTTTAACAGTATCCTAAAACTTCCTAAAATTATCTGAACTAGAATCCATATATCTGCGTCGCCACATTAAGTTAAAAAAATTAAGAGACAAAAATATCCTGCGTGGTGCCAGTATCCTTCGACATTCAACCATACGTATTTCCTTCCTATAAACAGGACACTTAATAATGGCTACTAAGTAAACCTTCATTTACACACCAGTCAATTTATGCACGTTTCCCCCTTCATTCCAAATCACACAGAAATTCAAATTAATCTTATAACATCAGCCATACTACTGTTTAAAACACAAAACAAGCAGTGTACTTCCTAACCAACACAATCACAAACCCTTACAAATCTTTTTCCCATCATTCAAAATTTATGGCAATCACGCATCATAATAGGATTTCTGTAACATTCAACTACTCGGGTTAACATAAATGAAACAACGATAAATGACACAATTTCACGATAATACAAGGGGCACCCTTCAATCTACTCTAACCAGAAGATGTTATATTGTACATCATCTTTTATCATACTAGTATTTACTTATATATTTTTGCAAAGTATTCTAGGAAAAAAGACTGAATAAGAAATATTTATAGAAAAATTATACGCATTTATTGAATCTGCCACTGACCAATTTGTTTCCTCCAAATTTTTAGTGCAGTTAAAAGTTTTAATCCGGACCTCAAAGCTACAATTACGCATAATGCGTTTTTGCATGCGCATAATACCTTTACGCAAGCGCATGTTTAATGTATAACGGACGGTATAAGCTAAGCTAAAATTATCTAATTATCTATTTCAGTTAATGTTGCAGATTGCGTTGTTCCTTAATCTTCAAATTGGATCTGCCTTATTATTTTTTGCAGACTGTTAGAGCATTTTTATAAAAGTAAGCTTGAACCTTCGATTATGTCAAAATTTCCGATTCTGGAGTTGCCAAAAGATCTACAAAGCGAAAGCATGTTTCCATGTTCATCAAACAAAAAGTGGAATTGCTGCAAAAAATGGATAAAGGCATATTCTTTGTTTCTCTAACCATTCCGAAATCTGTTTATCAATTTCATGCTGCTCTGAGGGGGGGGGGAAACGTCACCGTTCACAATGAACTGGAAGTTGATCTGTCAGCACTATCCTCATCTTCAGGGCAAATGTTTTTATTTTATTCGGCATATAATTCCTTACTAAATGTAGTGTTTCATCTCGATGTACTCTGATATGATTTAAATCAATTTCCTCGTCATTATAAATATCAAGAATACGCATAAAATAGTTTTTTGGTTGCAATTTTCTAATTTCGACTATGTGTGATGTATGCTTTACGTATGTGCGCATTGAAAGAAATGTTTAATAAAGTAAACAAATAAATATTAAGGTTTTTTTTTTTTTTTTTTGTAAATTTTGATATCCTTTAGATCACAATTGCTCTTTATTTCATAAATTACAGTTTCATATTTTTAATTTTATAATTTCTGCATGCTGTCTTACCAAATTTAAATTGATGATCTATAATCCGGAAAAACCGATAATCCGGAATTGCCGAAGTCCCTACGAGTCCGGATTAAAAACTTACTGTATTATTTTGTAGTTTGTTCTCCCTTTTCATCTTAAGAATTAGGAGTAAGATATTAACATTATAAAATTATATCTACTAACATCCACATTATATTTTAAATTTGCTACAGTAATAAAGGAGCATGTCTTGAATAAAATTTGCTCTTTCTTATACAAGCTGATGTTTAAGATTACTACATGAAGGTGGCATGCAACAAATGTCAAATTTCCATTAAAGGTACTACATGCTAGGATGTGCAAATGATCAGCATTCTAGTGAATATGCACAAAGCAGGTATGAGTGTACAGTGTGTATAAATGGAAAGACTGTAAAGCAGATTTCTCAGTTAGAAATCACATTTGAAAGTTGGTTATTTGTGTAAACGCTGTGTTATGCCTCATGTACGAAGGAGAAACTCTTGCCAGTACATGTTAGAATTTTATCGTGGCAGATTGTAGCCTATTAGGACTTTTTTTTTTTTTTTCTTTCTGCAGCATTGCTGCTTGTGCTGACGGAGATTCCATGGTTAACTAATATGAAATTGATGGGTTTAGAAGGACCATATTGAATATCATGCAGGATTTCAGAAGCCGCAGGCCTTTAATGCTCGAGAGAGCAGACATATTTTCCTCTTGGTCTTCCGGGTTTGTACAGCCATATCATGTACCTGAGTCAGAAACTGGGCTTGCATGCATGACAGCAAATGTCTGCAGCACCACAGATTGTCAGCACAATAATCATTATTTTGGCTTCCTTTGATCCTGCAGCAGAAACAAGTGCATCTACACTGATATGACTAATAATGACGTTGGAGGAAGAAATGGCACCACGTTGTCTTTTCAGATGACTCCCGATTCTACATATAATATCGAGACTGATGTTTCCATATGTGGAAGTACTAAGGAGAATGAAAATTGTGAGTTTACATTTGTAATTGTCATACAAACCCAGCACCTGACATGATGAGAGTGCCATTGGGTACATACCCATTCACCACTTGTTCACACAGCTCTTACTACATTTCTGATGTGTTAAGGCTGTATCCTGTCTTTGGGGTCTGTGTGATGCCATCTTTCAACAAGATAATGCACAACCACATGTTGCCCATGCTGTCCAGACCTTTCTCAGTACAGAGGGTGTTTATCTATTGTCTTGGCCAGCACATCTCTAGATCTCTCATCCATTGAGAACGTCTGTCTGGTCAGGGGTTGCCAAGAGACTAGCACATCAGCTGCTACTATTGATAAACTCTGACATAAAACTGACACTATATGAAATGTTGTTGCCTTGTCCATGACTTTAATGGAAGAATAGTTGCCAGAGCCTCAAGAAGGTTGGACTTCTATTTCCACCCCAATTTTGATGAAGAGCACCAAGGGGTTGGTCCAAGGGTCTCTTACCCCTCTTCCCTACCGCCAATCCAGACAAGAGAACCCCATGCTGCTAAGGCACCATACATTTACAAACATCCATTTCTTCTCTGGTATTCGAACCTGGGACCTCTGGTTCTGCAGTAGGCTCCCCTAATCACTATACCATATGGGTGGCACAAACATGAAATAAAGGGCCCATATCCATCATCTAAGCTCAGTTCGACTAGATTTCAAGCTGATTTGTAGCAGAGGTGAAAGCTCTGTATATTGAGTTTTGCATGTTGTGTACCCTAACCACCTCCGTCGTTGCACCGCTTCGTGTAGTATCAGCATGGTGGAGCTCCTCTAGATTACATGATTGATGTCTGCCGACACTTCAACATAACCTTTGGATAGGTGTTGGTGGACCAGTTCATTGGCTGCCAGATTACTGGACCTGTCATGCATGGATTTCTTCTTCTGGAGTCACATGAAAAGTTTGGTGTGCGAGACACTTGTTCCTTCAGATGCATACCTTGCCACTTGAATGTCTGTAGCTGCCAGGAGGATACATAACATGCCAGGAATCTTCCAGAGCATAAGGAATCTCATACAGTGCTGCTTTCAGGCCTATCAGACGACTTCTGGTTGTAATTGCAAATACCTACTGTTATAAAACCGTTCAATGAAATGTGTCCTATTCCATTAATGTGTTGCTGTTTCTGTTCTTTTTCTCTGCTCTTTTGCATCATAGCTCGCAACTGCGGGATTTACGACCCTGCATTCCTATGTGATTCCGAGTCATCTCTTTACCCCTTGCATACCTTGCCTTGCAATTTGTCAGTCTGGTAGGGAATCACCCTATATATAAATGTAATATATATCGTATATCGTAAGTTGCACTTTTAAGACATAAAAAATGCAAGTTGAATTTCATCAGTTGGCATAGTAGAATGAAAGATATGTAACTGTCCCATTTTCATTTTGACTCGCTGTACATTTCATGTTTATTCATATTGTTACAAAATTGGTCCACTCACTTTGAGGCTCTTGGCTTGTTCTGGTGAGCCCAAGAACATGGAAAATTTGCCGAGAGAGACCTCCAAGACAGTTGAATTGATCTGCAAGTACGAAAGTCCAAACATTAGGATGCAAGAACATACCAATCCTTGAAATAGTCACTGTAGAACATACACAAAGAGGTAGAAGGCTATCTATAATTGTTAGAAACCAGTCACTAGAAGGCAGCACTCATAACAGAACACTGTACCTCCATGGCCTGTGATTCATCTTTTTACACATAATGTTGATCTAGAACACTGATTTGGAAGATTTCGCAGAACACTTTTGAGGATACTGCATTTTTTGTGGTGTATATCCTGGAAACATATAGCTTCCCTGAAGCCTTTTATCTAAGCCAGCCTGCATAGTTGTGTTGTGTTATCTCTTAGCAGAGTTGACATAGTAAGTTATGGATGCATTTCTAGGTATAATTTTTTATTAAATTAGAAATAAACTTTATTTCTAATTTAAAAAATTCTAATAAGAAATAAAGTATATTTCTAATTAAGTTCTTGGCTTAAAGAGTGAAGCTATAAATATCACTAGCAAAGCTTAGCTTTCCTGTTTTCTACAATAAAATATCCAATATAAAAAAAATCTATATATTTTTCCCTTCACTTGAGAGCACCCAATCTTGGGACTCCTGGACACTGCCTCAGTTGCCTCGGTGGTAATTACAATCTTGGAAGGAAATATATCTCTAGGCAAGGAAATATATCTCTAGGAAAACTAAAAAATTTACAATGGACAGTAGACTTAGAAAAGTCAAATTGCTTGAAAAAAGTTGAATTCCATTACTTTCAGTTTATTGTTTAAAAATTTATTTGTTTATAGCTAGAACAGAAAAAGTATAAAGTTTGATAGTACTTTCATTTATTTCCATTGTACATCACTACCTTATTATTTCCAAATTTTATTTGATGCAAAATTTATCAATTTTCTAAGCAGTTTGTATAGTATAACTTTTCTCAGTCAACTTTTTGGACATTGTTATTGTAGAATTAGGGTACTTATGTATGCCTGGTGAGATTTTGTGAATTTTTAAGGTGAAAAATTAAATTGCTTATTGCATGAAAGTTGGTGATTATCACAACCTTTTCAAAAAATGATTTCCAAACTATGGATATTTATCATAAGTCAGCAAATATTATCACCCTATTAAAAGAAAAACATTTTAACAATTTAAAATAAAAATTTTAATTTTTCATTAAAATTATAAAATTAAAAACAAAAGGCATTTTTCGTGAAATCTTTCTGAAATTTGTTTATGCTGTTCTCATGTACAAAGCCATTTATTTTCATTAAAAAAAATTAAAGCTTTAAATTTGCTATCCCATACAACTTCAGTATTGCACTATGAATATCTATGAAACATTTATAATTATTGTTACCTTTATAGCTTTTGAAGCAAAAGTAAATTTGTACATTTTGAAGCAAAATACTGTATTCTTTCAAATATTTGACTGTAGTTTTTCCATTGGTGTCGCGTTCCACAAGTGCATGTTTTAAAGTTGAGTTTAAGGCAGAATATGTCAAGATTTGTGTAGAAAAGCCATTAGAACTTGGCATACAACAAAAAGAACATACATAAAAATAGAACCATTTCTTGACTGAAGGAGTGTTATGAACAGGTTGCTTGACAAAGCTGTGTGATTGGCACTTTTTTAAAATTTAGTAACTTCTGCTAAAATTGTTGCAATAGTGCCTAAGCACCAAATTTTCTTTCTGTAATTTTTTGAATAAAAGTTTTCCCATAATTGAGTATAAGTATAATGCCTATATAGTAATTAGGCTTTAAAATGGTTGTATTTTATTTTTCTGTTTTTGTAATATATTGATGTAATATTTTTCAGCTTGTGTCTTCTAAAAGAGTTATAACATATACTTCAATGAAGGAGAATATTGCTGTGCTGAATGTACCAAAAAAAGTATGTTCTGTAATTTTCTGTGCATATCAGTTACAATTTTCCATTAGATTTGTATATAGCATAGCTGCCAATTCTTACAGCTCAACCAGGAGACTCTCAGTGTTTCATTGCATCTCCTTGTGCATCAGAGAAACTTTTAGTTTTTAATTAGCTTCTTATTTGTCATTGTAATTTGTTCTTTTGACCATCAAACTACAGTGTAATATAAAGCTAAAAAGGAAACTACGCGTAATACCACTGATGAATTATAAGTGGAGTTTTGTGAATTCTAGTTTGAAGATCTCTCTCATGAAGTTTCAAAATTTTGTATGAGAATTGTGTACTCTTATGTTATTGAGACCAGGTTCAGAAATTACATGTATGTATGTGTGGATATGTGTTTGTATACACATACATACATATATGCATGCATGCATAAACATTAACATCCATCCATCCATACATTTCTGAAACCTTTCTCAATGACAGAAGAGTACCGAGAAATATATCGATGATCAGTGGATTTTGATTTCAAAACTTAAGAATGAGTATGGCAAGAAAATATAACCAAGGCTTTATTATACTGCAGTGTTAATATTGATGTAATGCTGAATTGTAATACTGAATGTCAGTGGATATTTGATCAAGGGAAACAAAGAATTTAGATCATCTCTTTGAAATGCAGCTCTAGATAACTGTTAATCACTTAGTGCTGAAGTAAAGGAAGTGCTATGAAGAAAATAATGTTAACACATTCTTATAACAAAGCTCTGGAGCAGTATTATTATCTCTTTATGAAACTTTAGTTGTGTAGATTTCATTCTCCACTCCTAATGATTTTCAGCATAATTTTTTTATTAGATTTGAATTATTTTAGCTTACTGTAGGCATATGTAGAACTTTTTACGAAGATTCAGGTAATGTATTTATTATATTATATGTATGTATTATTAATATTTATATTTAATTTTATTTTATGTCAATAAATAGGCAGTAGTACTAAGTTTGTCCATACAAATGCATGTATTATTAATTTATTTTCATTATGTTTTAATGTACTTTGATAAATAAAAGCTTTTCTTTCTGATTAAGGATTTTGTTGGTATAAAAGTTTAAGAATGAAAAATTAATCCAAAAATATGAAATTTACGAGGGCCATCCAGGAAGTAGATTACGTTTCCGTCTGTGTCCGCTAGGGGCGGTGCTAGCGCGGCCATCTTGGGGTCAGAGCGTTGCGCAGCTCAGTCTGCATCTAGCCGTGCTAGTGAGAGGTTCGTGCTGTGCTCTGTTCAGATACTGTGACGGTTTGAAATGTCTGCGTTAATTGAAAATCCCGCGAGCTGCGAGGTGCGCTCAGTAATAAGGTTTCTGACTGCAAAAAACTGTAAACCGATAGAAATCTATCGGCAGCTTCGTGAAGTGTATGGGGACAACATTATCACTGAAGGTGGAGTGCGTCAGTGGGTCATAAGATTTCAAAATGGCCGAACCAATGTTCACGACGAAGATCGAAGTGGGAGACCCAGCATAGTGACCGCCGAACTTCTCGAAAAAGTCGATGCTAAAGTCCGTGAAAATCGAAATTTCACAATAACGGAACTTTCTTTGAGTTTTCCACAAATTTCGCGAAGTTTGTTGCACGAAATCATCAGCGAAAAGCTTGGTTACCACAAGTTTTGTGCAAGATGGATTCCAAAAATCTTGACAGAGGACCACAAAAATCAGCGAATGGCTGCAGCGTTGAACTTTTTGGACGCTTACCATAAGGATGGTGACTCTTTACTCGATCGCATTGTTACTGGTGACGAAACATGGGTGAAACGAAATTGCAATCAATGCAGTGGGGGCACACAAGTTCTCCCCAAAAACCCAAGAAATGCATGCAAACAATGTCGGCAAGGAAGATGATGGCGACTGTTTTTTGGGACAGAAAAGGTGTAATTTTGGTGGACTTCCTGGAAAGAGGCACTACAATAAACTCTCAAAGGTATTGCCAAACTCTCCAAAAACTCAGAAGAGCAATTCAAAACAAGCGCAGAGGAATGTTGAGCTCTAAGATCTTGTTGATTCATGACAACGCCCGGCCCCACATGGCAAATGTCACTCGTAAAGTTCTTGAATCTTTTAAGTGGGAGTTGTTTCCTCATCTGCCGTACAGTCCCGACCTGGCACCGAGCGACTTCCACCTATTCCCAGCAATGAAGAAGTGGCTGGCTATGCAGCGTTTTGATGACGACGCACAGCTGCAAGAAGAGGTAACGAAGTGGTTGAAGGCGCAGGCGGCCGAATTTTTCGACGAAGGAATTTCCAAGCTCGTACATCGCTACGATAAATGCCTTAATTTGTATGGTGACTATGTAGAAAAGTAGTATTTGAGTGTGGCTTTCATCTGTATATAATAAAATTTGTTTCCTATACTTTGTTTATTTTTTTATTCCAAAACGTAATCTACTTTCTGGATAGCCCTCGTAGATTATGTTATTAAATTTTAATCTTTCTACATCAGATTTGAATTTTAAATCATTTAGTAACCTAAATTATGTATTATGAATCATGTGAATGAACTTAATGTTGTCTTGAAATTGCATTACTGGGTAGCATGAAAGCTTACTGGTTTTCCTGTACGAATCTCTAGTTTTTCATATTTCAAGATTGGCAGTTTTATTCTCATATTACATGAAGTTATAATTCTATAATTTCAGATGCAACTCCGCTCATTATGAGTGGCTTTTTTTTTTTTTTTTTTTTTTTTTTTGTCCTTTTCTTAAAAAAGGAAAGAAAGGAATATGTTTTTAAGTTTGCAGCAGCTTAAGCCATAAAATTTAAGCTTTTACTGTAAATAAAGAATGAGCACAAAGTCCAAGATTTGGAATCATAGGGAATTTGGAGATTTTAAATCATCATTTTAAATCTAATACTTGGAATCTAATACTATCTCTAAATCTGTAAGATGATGTAGACATGGCAACATTGAGGCTTTACTTATTGTTTATGTCAGATTGAAAAATGCGTACCCCCCTCTCTCCCACAACCACTCAAGGATCAGAAATATGATCCCAGTCAACACCAATACATTGTCAATCAGTATATTGTCAGTGGCCATGATACCACTTCCCTAGGCAGCACAGGTGTTTGGATGTGGCATGCAGGAATGTCAATTAATCAGGGGGGAAAATTGCATTTATGGTTTTGTTTTGTAGAAAATTATTATTTGCATTTCTAAAATTTGTAAGGACAGAGGGCATGCATCCCAGACCTAGAAAATAATTTGTCAGCAAATACTTTCCATGTTGCAATATATTATTATGCTGATGCTTATTTTGAAACTGCTGTTATCCTTCAGAAATTTTAAAGACTTCCATTTAGCTGTATGGGAAAGAGAGAGCTGTTCATAATCTATAAATTTAGCAATTGACAATCATCAGTAGTCTCGATGATATATTAAAGATTACTTATTAAGTCTTTATTATACAATTTTTTATCGATGCAAGTTTCCAAATGAACATTTTGCAATGTATATGAACCTGTATTGTCCACTAAGATGCCTACTTTGTAAATCTCTAAAAATTAAGAGAAATCTTTTATTCTATATGTTCAGTCTTTCTGTTTGGTAATGCTGTGTTTTTTGTCATATAATTTAGAAACTTTTGGTCTGCTTGCATAATTTTGTCTTGCTTGCTGAATTCTAGTATTCATTTCTTCTGTATTACTGATCAGTATGTGGGATTTTCCTAGATTGATATTCTTTTATGCATGCGTTTCAAAGCCATTCATTCACTCTAGAGTATTTTTTATAGGTTAAATCTGATAGCCTTTGTTCTCTACTATAAGTCTGCATATTGATTTCCATGATAGAAAAGCTTTTTATGAAATTTCTAGGGGTATTGATTGCCATTACTCTTCCACTACTTTCCAAAGTTCATCAATCATAATGGGTTTACACTTAGATTCAGCTCTTTTCAAGAGACCAAATTCACAATAGTCCATAGGTGGAATATCAGGGGACTTTACATGAATGCATTTAAAAGATATATATGCAATAACTGTATCAGTTTTAATTTTTTTCAGAAAATGCAGTGGTACTTTTCAAAGTGTGACTTGTTACTTTGTCTTTATGAATTTTCACTTTTTGAAAGTCACTGCAATAAAGAAATGGAAGCTCTTGTATAAATATCAGACATAAAACTTCCTCTTGATAGTGCATGGGGTTGATATTAATTTTTTTTTCCATTCTTCCTTTTAGTGGCCAAGGTGAGCGGTAAAGTGGCTGAACAGTGGTAGTTGGGTCCGAGGTTCAATTGCCACGAACGGGCTGGCTGCAGGAGCGTTGTTTTCATGGTTTTCCCCATGTGCAGTGTGTATATGAGCCAGTTTCCCTAAAAAGTCCTATACGAAGGTATCCCTTCTCTTAGGCACATAGTCCTCAAGTCTTTGCCATATTCACATAAACCAAACCAATCTTGTTTTTAGTTTCCTATTGTCAGAGAATTCTGCGACTATCATGCATGCCTTACTGACTATTTCTTTGCCTTAATGGAACCAGATATGTAATTTTTTTTTCTCTTTTTTCAATAATGATTAGACCTTTCTTATCTCTGTCATTTAGGTAAACCTATGCTTTATCAACGGTCATGGTGAATTTCCATTTATCTCCTGCCAAGTAGTTTTTTATACAGGGTTTTGTATTGAGCCACATACATGTCTTGGAAAAAGCTAATGCACGTCATGTTTTTTAAGTTGTAAATCTTAGTTTGTTATTTTGTTTATAGGTTGCTGCAGATGTATTTTAAGTGTTTAATAACTATGTGTTTAAGCTTTTTCTCCATGAAAATCAAGATTTTGCAACGGATTTGTAAACTGCCAGATATTCTCTTTTTACCAATGATTTAACTTTAGAAACATTAGAAATAGTACATATCTTTTTTGAGAATTGTATATTATTAATCAGAAAGGGAAAAACAGTAAATTATTACTTCTTTCTATGTAGAAGTAATAATTTACTGTTTTTCCCTTTCTGATTAATAATATTGCTTATTTTATATTTAGGAATTTTAATATCAGGTGTTTCACAATGTTTTTGAATTATGAAATATTAATTTTTCTCTTCAAAAAGCAAAAGAGCACATCTTTCAGTTCACAGCTTGTTGATATGCTGCATTTTGAAAGAAGAATAAATTTAAAAGTAGTAAACTGTATTTCCCATTTCAAATAATAAACTGCTGCAAGAAATCTTTACTCTAAAACATTTGCTTTTTAAAAAATTATTTATCAAAATCCTTCTAAAAATGTGTAAACACCTTCTGTATAATTTTGGAAAAAATTTCTTTTCGCTGAAAACTTGAAAACTGTTCTGATTGACTTCCTGTTTTTTTTTTTTTTTTTTTTTTTTTTTTTTTTTTTTTTTTTTTAAATCAGAAATTAAGTCAATTTAGTGTGCCTACATCATTGTCCTTTTGCCCAGTAGGATGAAAATTAATTTTCAGTTTCGTGCACCGA
Organism: Stegodyphus dumicola; assembly: GCF_044657685.1. Lineage (NCBI taxonomy): Eukaryota > Metazoa > Arthropoda > Arachnida > Araneae > Eresidae > Stegodyphus > Stegodyphus dumicola. The sequence continues at coordinate 77,693,574 of NC_140768.1, read as the reverse complement.
AAATATTGTCTGTCCAATTGCTTGTTTTTTGCATACAAACTGTAATTTAAATTGTAAAAAAAATTGAAAGTATATTTAACTGTATTTGGTGTTTTATGTTTTTCTGTATTTTACAATTTTTAATGAAGATGTTTCGAGTTTTTATGTATTTTTGCCTTGTGGTAAAGAACTGGATTAATTCAATGAGAAATATATCTAATGAAATTTGATGAAATGAGTTTAAATGAAATGCAGCAAAAAATGTGTATTATTTAATAGGCCGTACAAAAATCCATACTAAAATCCAACACAGGCTGTACAAATAATCTGATGTGGTGTCCACATAGGATTTTTTTTTTTTTTTTTTAGTATTTATATTTTTTGAATTGAGCGATTATGCATAATTATAAATGTGTATACTAACGGAAGATATACATAACTTGAGGAAGGGTTATGAACCATAACTAATGGTTCATAACCCTTCCTCAAGCTAAATGACTAATGTATTATGCTAAATGACTTTTGTAAAATTATTAATGTATGATGAAACTGAAAAACAAGTTTAATAACTGCAATTAATATTTTAAAGAATAATGATGCTAAATTAGAAACTTAGCATCATTATTCACTTTTTTAGTTGATGTTGCAGTGTTATTCAGTTTTTTTTGGGGGGGGGGCAGGCTGAGTTATCGATCAGTTTTTTATTCTTTTTGTAATGCTATCTTTTTTTTAAATTGGATTGACTGTCACAAACTAAATATCATTCGCTTGAAAACATTATAGTGGCTTTCACTCCCGTTGTTAAGGTGTGCTAGAACTTCTTGATTTTTTATGTGCACATAGAAAAAATATATTTAATCATGTAATCTTTGTCTCGACATGAATTGCATTTATTCAATCTAACTTCACCATCTTCATGTTTGAATGTATGATGTACAATAGATATTTTAGTATTCCAAATGTATGTAAATTGAGAACTATTTATAAAGTAAATTTTTAATTAATAATTGCATAATTGTGCTGGAAAACCCCAAATGTTGTAATCTTCTTATTTCACTTTATAAACAGCTGTATAATGACTTCACTGCAATTAAGAAGGAAGAATGAGCATCGCTGTAGTGATTTTCCTTTAGAGTTTTTTTAGTTTTCAATTTCATTTTTATTGAAGTTTTAAAAAATATGGAAAGAAAGAATCACTAAACAAATAAAAAGTCATTATTATATCTCTAAACAAGTAGAAAATGATTGTTGACATTCACTTTGGCAAGACAATCTTATATCAATATGCATCAATAATCATTTGTCATTTTTAGCGTAACCCCTTAGTGTTCATAAATAATTAATGTTTGGGTATTGGTAACTAACAGATATGCTCATTTCTAATGTGTATCAGATAATTTTAAAATATGTCTTTCTGATGTGCACATCAAAGTACATTACACTGGGACACCTCATAGCGTTTTTAAACTTATTAAAACTACTTACAGTGTTTATTATTTTAATCACCTCAAATCTTTTTTTTTTTTTTTTTTTTTTTTTTTTTTTTTTTTGTAGTTGTTAGATTCTTATATTCTTGGGTGAAGAGTTGCCTTTCTAAAAAGAAAGTAATCCTTTATCTTAATGGAGGTGGGAAAATGAAATGTTTAGATTTTTGTAAAGCATACATCAGAATGGAGTCAGAAGCAGGTAAATTTGAATGCTTCATAATTAGCAGTAAATATGATTTTGTAGATCTAGAAACTAGCACATGTAGTAAAAAAATTGAGCAATTGTAGGAAAACATAAAATGGTGTAATAAAATTTCTCTGATTATGGCATAATTAATGCTGTTTTGAAAACATTTTGAAGGATATTAAAGATTTCTTGCCTTCTTCAACTCAATAATTATTATTAAATGATGAATGCAACATTCTGAATATCCTTCTAAATATTTTAAGCATTGGAGTTAAGAATAGCTGGTATTTAAGCATATCAATTAAAAAGGCAGTTACTTTGATCTGAAAATTAGTTACTGACCTAATGTGGCACCTTAGTTTCTTGTTATGTTTAGCAAAAGTCACATATTTGATAATATATCACCTACTTTGCTCTTGAAAAAATTCTCTGCTGAGATTTTAAACTAATGCCATTCCCCACCTTTAAATTATTATTATTTATGTTGATAAAATTTATTTGATGTTTGCTGAAATTTTGAAGTTTTTTTATAATAAAATGTGCTATTTGAGTAGATTTGAATGCTTCATTTCATTTTTAGAAACCTATCACTGTGGTTGATGTACCAGGAAATGAAAGGTTGCGATTTAAGTATATTGAAGAATTTATGCCATCTGCAAGGTAAGTTTTATGTATGCATAAAGAAAAGAAAAGAAAGTAATCCTTTAACTGTTGATAAAACATTTTTTAAGTGTTCTATCCTTTATTTTCTAGATTTTATATGGAATCAAAATACTGATTTCACTGATTTACTAAACTCAAAGTTTTAGAGATATTATTTACATGATTTATCCAACCATAGTTATTTAAGATTTGCCATTCTTTTCTTTCATTCTTTTTTGTTAAAAACTTGGCTGTTTTGTTTGTTAGATTGTTTGTGATTTTGAAAACTTTCCCCATGCATTAAAGCATTTCTTATGCATTAAAAGATCTTTTCCAAGGTGAAATTCTAGATAAGTGATATCATGTTCTTGAAACGAAGGCCTTAAAATGTATTTTTGATGTTGGTGAAACTGAGATTATTTGAAAAATCAATGAAACAGCCCCCCTCAGGGGCTCACTTTTGTGAGTACAGGTGTGACTATTCCACAGTACCCTAATCCTTCAAGGGACCACTTTCTTGGTGAGACGGGGTCATGATCTTAGAGCCTTTAGTGATCTTTCCTGCTTTCCTTTTCACCTCTTCTCCTCTCTGCTATTTCCATTTCTTCCACCCTTGTGGTTTCCCTTTCGGAGGTTCGGGCTCAAAGGGAGATTCTGTCACATCCCTTTGTTTAGAGTTTCTCAAGAAGAGAAAATCACCTGTGCGTTTGGCGTACATTGTAACTCGTAAGGCTGGAAAGGAGGGTCCTGGTAGTTGAGGGGCGAGGTACTGTCCCCAATATACTGCTTTGGCCAACATCAGATTGAAACAGGAGGCACTTAGTTGCCCCCACTAGTGTCAATTGGCTGGTTTTTAAGGACAATGGCTTAGAGATAAGCTTTTGGGAGAGCTGACTATGGGGGCTTCAGATTGCGTATAGACTGGGTTAACCCTGGTGCAGTTTTCTGCATCCCCTTTTTGTACTTCGTGGTGGGTGGCACTGCCGGGTCCGAATAATTTCTCTCTTTAATATGGCTAATTCAAAAATATATATGATTAAAGACCTTGAAGTCAGTCCCGTCGCTCAAAGCATTAGTTCTGAAAAATCTGCTGAAAGAGTACGTGCAGATGCAAATGCAAATAACCCTAACAATAGTCCCGCTTCCTTGTTGTCTCTAGTCCTTCTGGCAAGCTGCAAAAGATGTCTCCTTTTTTGATAAATAAATACATCCATTTCTATATTGGTGACCCCAGAAATATAAAGCATCTGCACTCTGGAAACTTGCTCATTGACACAACTTCGGCTACCCAGTCTACTTCCTTACTTCAAGTAACCAAACTTGGGCAAGTGAATGTCATTGTAACAGCACATAAGACGTTGAATAACTGTTGCAGTGTAATCTCGGAAGTCGGCCTTCTCTGTGTTTCTGAAGAAGAGATCGCATCCAAGCTGTCTGACCAAAATGTCTTTGGTGTTAAACGGATCAAGATGCATAAGGAAGGTCAGTTGATCGATACTAAACACATGATCCTGACCTCCAACTCGCCTGATCTGCCTAAGAATATTAAGGCTGGATACCTAAACTGTCCTGTAAGACCATCCTATGTGATGCTTCCAATGGCAGCACTTCGGATATTCTAAGATGTCTTGTCATGGCAGCCTCACATGCGCCCGATCCTCACATATTGGTTACGATTGTGATAATTGAACCGCTTCGCCTTTGTGTATAAATTGCAAGGGTGAACACCCAACATTTTCGAGTTTGTGCCCGAAATGGAAATCAGAAAAAGAAGTGCAGACTGCAAAAGTAACTAGGAATATCACATATGCTGAAGCCAGAAGATTAGTCCGAAGCACACAGGTTCGACCACATACATCTATGCCAATGCTCTTAAAAACATCTCGTACAGTTGCCACCCAAACTTCAATTGGTACACAGACTCTGCAAAATAAAACCCAACCGACTACAAACAACAAGAAAAAAGAAAACCCAGCTCTTTTAGTACAGAAAAAAGAAACAGTCATTCAAAGTAAACCCAAAAATGCCACTCAGAAAATAATTAATAAAATAGAAGTCTGAGCAATAGCTCTCTTGATGGGATGATTTCTGAATCTGCAGATTCAGATAGTATGAAAGTAGAAGAGGCTCTAGAAGTTCCCAGGCATCTACTTCCACGAAAAACTAAACAGCAGCACAGAAAGTACAAAAACCAATCATAATCGCCACTCTCGTCTCATGAAACTGTCGTGGTTACCATTGAAATTTGTGTGACATCAAAGCTACAACCAATGCTTATCATCCTGTGTGCTTAGCAATACGGGAAACAAATCTGAAACCAGAACAACAAGCAAAACTTCGGAGGTTTTCTTTCGTCAGGAAGGATAACCTTGCAGGTGAACATGCCAGTGGAGGTGTAGGTCTCCTCATCTCACTTGACTATCCATCAAATGCACTTTTTTTAACAACATCCCTCCAAGTTGTCGCTACTGAAGCAAATTTTGATATTGTTGTTTCAATCGTTTTTTTGTATTTGTCTCCAACTGAGCACATTGATCAGCAAGATTTAAATGGTCTTATAGAGCAGCTGCCCGAGCCCTTTAGCATAATAGAAGATTTTAACGACCATAGTAAAGATACAAATTCCTGAGGAAGACAAATTGAGCAGATGATTGAAGGCCATAGCCTTTGTCTCCTGAATAATTGGCAGGATAATTACTTCCATGAGCCTTCAAGGACATTCCATGCTCTTGACCATGCCATCTGTTCATCATCTCTTTTGCCATTTTTCACTTTTAGTCAGGGACATGATCTTTACAACAGTGATCATTATCCCATTTTTGTATTTCTTGCACGAAGAGGAGCACACCCCATGTCGAGATCCCCTCGGTTCATACTTGATAGGGTAGACTGGGAACTCTTCTTTTCCTGTAGAGTTCACAGAGAACATAGTAGGAGATGTGTAAATCGATGACGCAGTTGAAGCAGTCACCAATACTATTATTCATGCAGCTATGCTCTCTATACCTAGAACATCAGGGAATATGCTAAAGTATTCCAAACCATGGTGGAATCGTGAGTGCCATGAAACAGTGAAAAAGCACGAGGAATTTTTCGCAGATACCCTACTTTGCGAAACCTTATAGCATTTAAAAAAGCCAAAGCAAGTTCACGAAAAGTAAGAAGGCAAAGCCAGAGGGATTCTTGGATTTCATATGTGTCGTCAATAACATTCTCTATGCCTAGTAAGCGGGTTTGGGAAAGAGTTACAAAAGCGTGCGGAATATATAAAGGCCACTCACTTTCCTTTTTGGAAAAAGATGGCCGAGTGATTAGCTCCATAGAAGAAATTGCGAATACTATTGGAGAGACATTTGCTGCCGTTTCATCCAGCAAAAATTATTCACCTGCATTTCTTTCTATCAAGCAGTGCTCTGAGAGAAATCCCATCACTTTCAACTTTTCCAACTTTCATCCTTATAATGGATATTTTACTATGCTAGAGTTAAAGAGAGCTTTGTTGCAGACTCATAGGTCTTGTCCAGGTCTTGATGGCATGTATTACGAAATGCTGAAGCATTTGTCCTATGAGTCACTGACTGCTCTTCTCACTCTTTACAATAGGGTGTGGAAGGAGTGAACTTTTCCCAGTGCATGGAGGAGAGCTGTTGTGATTCCCATTGTTAAGCCAGAGAAAGACCCGAGGAATCCCTTGAACTATCGGCCAATTGCCCTTACTAGTTGCATATGCAAACTGTTTGAAAAAATGGTAAACAGCTGTATAGTCTATTTCTTGGGGAAGAATAATATAATTTCACCTTATCAAAACAGTTTTCAAAAGGAAAGAGCAACGATAGATAACATGCTCCTTTTGGAGACATTCATTCAAAAAGCTTTTGTAAGAAGGAATCACCTTGTCTCAATTTTTTTTTTTTTTTTTTTTTTTATATATAAGGAAAGCTTATGATAAGGTGTGGAGATATGGTATACTTAGTGATCTTCATGATCGTGGCTTGTGTGACAACCTACCATTTTTCATTCAGAAATTTTTGGAAACTAGAACTTTTCAAGTAAGGATTGGCTCTGTTTTGTCAGAATTTTTTAAACAGGAAGAGGGTGTGCCTCAAGGCTGTGTGCTTAGTGTAACCCTGTTCAGCCTAAAAATAAATTCTGTATTAAAACAACTTCCTCTCACCATTTCAGGATCTTTATATGTTGATGGTGTACAAATTAGCTGTCGAGGTGCAGATATGAGACGTGTAGAGAAGCAGCTCCTGATCGCTTTGAACAGGATTCAGGAATGGGCAAACAGACAAGGATTTACATTTTCGAAACAGAAGACTGTGTGTGTGTGCACTTTTGTAGAAAGTGAGGTCTCCATCCTGAGCCTGAATTATATCTTGATGGGTCTGTGATTCCAATTGCACCTTAAGTAAAATTTTTAGGGGTGATCGTTCGCCCAAAAATTGACTTTCCTTTTTCATGTCCTAAACTTGGGAAAGAAGTGTAAAAAATTTTTAAATATTTTAAAAGTACTGGTGAACGCTTCCTGGGATGCAGAGCGTTTCTCTATGTTTCGCATTTACAGAGCTCTTGTTCGCTCTAGACTGGACTACGGCTCAGTTGTTTACGGATCCGCTCGGTCTTCAATGTTGTTAAAACTAGATCCTGTTCATCGGGCTCTGCAGATTTGTTCTGGAGTCTTCAGGACGTCTCCTGTCCAGAGCTTTTATGTTGACTGTTACGAACCATCACTCCGTTTGAGGCATGAGGAGTTGTCTCTATTACAGTATTTTAATATATTGTCTCAACCTGACCATCCTTATAAACTGTGTTTACTTGATGATAGCTGTGACCTTTTATTTGAAGCACATCCATCCTGTGTGCCTTCTTTTCCTGTCAGAGTTCGTCCTTTCATTGAAGAATTCTCCCTGTTTGATATGTCCCCACAAGCAGTACAGCATTTTGAAATCCCACCTTGGGAAAATGCACAAATCTAGCTTCTTGATATTTTTCACAGTTATGTCAAAACAACCACTAATGAGAGCATCTAGAGATAAATTTTTGCTGAGCACAGGCATAGTTACAGAAGTTATGTTTGCATATATATGGATGGATCTAAGTCAACTTGTCATGTTGGGATGTCATTTATAATTGGTGACCACATAGAGGGCAGATGTTTACACGATGCTTCCTCGGTCTTAACCTCTGAACTGATTGCCGTATATTATGTGCTTTTGTATATCTCAATGCTACACCATAGAAAATTCATTATATATACAGACTCCTACAGTGCATTGAAAGCTTTAGAATCTACTGTGATAGTGGATATGCTCAAGCTGAACATTAAATTAACAAGTCGTGGATATGAAATTCTGTACTGCTGGGTTCCCAGACATAACAGGAATAAAGGGTAATGAGTTGGCAGACATTGCAGCGAAATCTGCTGTTGAACTCTCTGGTTGCCTCATCCCTTTGAGAGATATCAGTCGTGTCATCAAACAAAGGATCTTAAAAAAGTGGCAGCAATTTGGGGACTTCCAACCTTGTAAACAAGTTAAGAATGGTGAAGCCTAAAATAGAGCTTTGAGATTGTATTAGAAATCGTAAGGAGGAAGTCTTTTGACTCGGCTTAGAATAGAATATGTCACACTAGAGTGATTTATAACTATCTACTTAAAGCTGAAAATGAGCCTGTTTGTACAAATTATAATGTTTGTCTGTCAGTCCATCACATTTTAATTGAGTGTCAATAGTTTAATAGTCTTCGTCAGAAGTATTTTAATAGTTGTGACCTGCCTCTCGACCGTTTAATCGGAAGAGAGGTCAGTACCAATTTGTTTCAGTACCTGAAAGAAACAGGTCTCTATTATTTAATTTGATTTCATCTTGAGATTTTATGTTAGAATTTTAATGCTATATATTTTAATGAATCAGATGTGTTATGATTTTAAATCCGTACTGCATAGATCATTATCTGATCATGGTGGGATGAAAATCTTAATCAGAATTTCATCCCACCATTTCATTATCTTACTACTTGCCTTGACTTTATAAATGTGCTGTAGCCAGATTTTATAAATAGATAACATATCCAATATGAAGATATCACTGACATTCTCAATAAACACTTTTGGATTGAATTAGAATGTACAAGCCAAGTTGCAAGATGAAACCTTATTACTGATGTGACAGTTCTTTTTGTAAAGCTAGCTTTTACATGTGGACTTTAGCTGTGGAAAGCCAAATATTGGTTCTTTCCTGCAGAATGCAAATTATTCAAGTGATATATCATTTTTATAATAATACTGAATCTATGTAAGCTATGAATATTTGAAAAAATATTTGTTTTGTAAGCATGTATGTTATTTTTAATAGCATTGATATAAAGATAAGTCATATAGATTTCATGGTGTAGCATATCAGTAACTCTTTCAGAATATATAATATCATTTTTAATAACTTTAATAATATTTCAAATATTTTTTAAATCTACTCTGGTTGTAAGTATCTTAGTTCAAGAAGTAATTTGGGCTTTAATTCCATTTCAAGAAATTACTTTTATTAGTCGAAAATAACTCCCCCCTCCTGGAAAGTAATATCTTCCTTTATATTACACTGTTTTAGGATAAAATTTTAAGAAATAAAAACGTAAATGAAAATTTATTTTATCTTGCATTAATTTTAAAAAAGTAATTTTTAATATTTCCTTTCCTTCAGATTGCAATAAAAGTACCATTAGCTACTTTAACAAAACTATGGCACAAGGACAAAATTGTTCCCTTTAAATATAGTGATACATTGTTACACATTTGTTTTCCTAAACTGAAATTGCTTAGCTAGAGGTAGTTATAATGATTGCAGATGTTATGTATGGTAATTTTAAGTGTACAAAACATTTGCAATCGTAATAATCATATGTGGTTATTATATTATTCTTAACATATCGATAATCATAATTGTTAAATATATTGCAATTAGTTATGTAGCTTATTTACTATCTAAACAGAGTATCCTCTCATTCTGCTGTTTCATTTATCAAAATATCTGGTAATAAGACCCTATCAAATTTTAAAAAAGTGTATCATAAAAAGGGTCTTATTTTAAAATAAATACAATATGTGCTGTATCTTTGAGAACAGTTAAGCTTGTGCTGCCTATTCATGGGTGTAATCTATTGCAAGCATTTTGGTTACTATAAAATCACAGTTTTGTTTAAGTTTTTCATTTGCAAATGAATTCAACACAAAATGCAGAAATATTAATTCCATTTGAGGTTTGTGAAGGAAAGTGAAATAGAAGGCAAATGTTCAGATATTTTGATCAGATATCTCTATTTGTTTAAATGTTTCTAATGGACTTCAAATTAAATTAACTGTATATATCATTTGCTTCTGCCATCTGTAAGTTTAGATAAAAGACATCAATTTTTATTCATAAAAATTTTCAAAAAATATATTTTTGAAACTTTATTATTATTGTACAGTTATTGGAAATCAAAGTATATTTTTCTCAGTATGTGTTCACTATATACTTTCTGTATTTAATTATAACATATTGTCATTCTTATTCTAGGGGTATCATATTTGTGATAGATAGTTTGACCTTTCAGAAGGAAATTAGAGATGTGGCTGGGTAAGTCTAGGAAAACAGTAAAAAAATTTCGTGCTTACATTAATATGTATCTGTACTTTTTTTATACATATTAGATGAATGTGAATGTAATTATTTAAAAAACACCTCACATGTGAGCATACGGAGAATATTTTTAATATTTTAAAACATTTATAAAATTTTACATAGAGTGAAGAGATGAAAATAGCAGAATTAATGAGTAATATTTATTCTTATAATTTATGCAGGCTTTGTTGTAAATAATAATAAAAAATCAATGCTCATATTTAATAAAATTATCTGTTATGTAATTCAATTTTTTCTTATAAATTTTATTTTAGGTTCCTATTTACACTTCTGCAGGAACCATTTGTACATCATTACAGAATTCCATTTTTAATAGCTTGTAACAAGCAAGGTATGTTTACTTCTTATGATTTGTTACATTAATTAGTATGGTAAAACCTCAGTCCATGAATTTATATTTCATTTTCTAAAGGTCAATCAACATCAGGTAATTGTCTTCTAGAAGCATCTTCTTTGCCTTTTAGCATCTCTTGACTATGCTTGGGACTCATGGGGTCTCCATTTACTTTTGCTGTAGTTTATTATTACTTTACAGGGTGATATAATTAAATGAAAATGCTGCATCTTGCTGCTTTCTGGAAAATTTCATAGATCTAAGAACTAGGAAATTCTCCCTTCCTCTGAAGAATGGCCATTGCAATCATCTTTTGTTCCTGTTTCTGAAATTCTTGCAATTCTTTCTTCTTGTGCTCACTTTTATGGACCTTTATTAACTTTCCCCATGTCATCGTTAATTTCCAAACCTAAGCCTGGATATGCTGTATCATAAATAAATAAATAAAAAAAAAATCTTCTAACATGAGTGGATCTCCAAGTCTTTCTTTGCAATCAAATCTGTGAAATCACTTTTAATTGCACAGAAGTTCAATTTTAATTAACTGGTGCTGTGATTGCTGTACTGATGCAGTTTTTATTAATATTTGGTATAAAATTGTTTAACATGATTCTTAAATCACCTTGTTCAAATATATTCAACTTTTTCTTGTTTTCCATAATAAATTATTCTCTTTACTAAAACCCTGATAAGAAATTGGAAATGTCAATAATGTTGGTTCAGTAATAATTTTTATTTTGTGATATTTATTTCCCTTGGATGACTTTTAAATTTGAAAACTTAGGGTACCCATTTGTTTGGGAATAAGACTTGTTATTTAACATCCTCTTTCAATGTAATCAATCTTGCATTATAATATCAATATCAGTTAATCCCAGGTCAACAAGCTGTGGGAGCTATGCTAACATGTTCAAATTTTCAGTATCTTGGAAGGGAACATCAGTCTCCTTTTAAATTTTGCAAGTGGTTTGTGGCAACAATACGTCTTCTGAGAAAATACAGTTCTTTTCAACAGCAGACAACTGGATTAAGTTATGAAAGTAACTGAATTCTTTCCAATTCATTGTTGATATAAACAAGTCAACAGAAGATAACCTTTCACAAAAACTGAAGCTAATAATTTTAAGTGTCAATAAGAATGATGGCTTTTTTCTTGCAGTTTATTTTGTGTGGCAACTGGCAATAAGTATACACTATAAGACCAAAAAAGAAAATAGAAAAAAAAAAAAAAAAAAAGATGCACCAAGAAGGAATACTGCAAATTGAACACAAATTGATATACATACTGGTTTCAGCAGAAAATGCTAAAGTTTAAAGTCTGTTGATCAATAAATGACCATGTGACATTGCAGTGCATCTTAGCTGTGCAAATGACAGGATATTAAAGAGGGAAATTTTGATTCCGGATCATAATATTTTTGCAAATTTTCTTCTATGTGCTGAGATAGACAGTAACTCTGCCTCACATACATGTGTGCAAACAATATGCATTTGAGAGATGACATGTAGTTGGACTGAAAGAAGCCAGTTGGTGTAATTGGCGAATCACTTGACATTTGGGTAGGGGTGATGCCATAATCAGATGATGTTGGCAGGAATAGGTGAACCATGGTCAAACACAGCATCAAGAAGGAAGCTGTCAGCCTAGAGAGATTTAGTTATGTCTATAAAAGGCTGTAAAGACTGAGTTTAACTATTCTGATCAATTGCCTGTGCATATTTAGTTACTGAACCACTGATCATCATTCACAACCTTTAAAATTTAATAACCTCCAGGGAATCAGTACAGATTCTGTTGGGAACCCCAGTTAGAGATGATTACTTACTTAAACAGTATGTTGTGGTTGTGCATAAGCTCATGGCACAAAACCAATGGAAATAATTAATTCTAAAGTTATAAACACAATATTGAAGAGATAAAAAAATTTACTACACCTGTGCAATGTATTGTGAATAGTATAAGTGGAATGTGTTGAGGAAGAGAAAGGGAAGTAATGGTATTATTTGATTGAGTGGGTATCCTTTCCCAAAACATCAAGTTTATTTCACTTGATTCTGCTTAAGACTCAGTGGGCTTCTGTTCCACTTTAAAGTTTGTCAAGTATGATTTGTTACTGTCTATCTCTATTATTAAATTATAAAGAACCTGTATGTATATTCCTTGCAATGTGTGAAAATGGCGGCATGTAGAGTCACCAGATTTTGAACACATGATATTCTTCATCCGAGAATCTGCATCTCAAAGCTAAAATTTTGATTTTTTTAAAATTTATTTTATATTTTGTGTGAATTTAATAAATTATTGATTAACCAACTCAGTAATTTAAAAGCAGTGTGTTGTCTCTGTACAAAATGTAAGATATCCATGCTTCAAATTTAATCCAAAATCTTTGTAAATTAAAAGAAATGTATTGCCATTCAACAAAGATATATATTTTTCAATTTTAATTTAAAAACTCAGTGATTTAAAAGAAATCTATTGCCACTAGGCAAAGCAATGTAATAAAATGATTTTTAGTGTTTCAAATTTAATCAACAGACCTAGCAATTTAAAAGAAATGTGTAGCTACAACCTGAAATAAATTATTTTTATATTCCACACACCAGTATGTTACCATTTGACAAAGCAAAAGATATTTAATATTTCTTTCCAATTCAATCTCTTGTTGATTAGCATACTAAGTGATTTAAAAGCATAACTAAAGCAATAAGTTCTTCATCTGTATTATTTTTAATTACTAGCTAGATTCATTAAAATCTTTATAATTTTTTCTTTTTTCATAATAACTGTTTTTGGTAGCTGGCTGCAGAGGTGGGTAGTGTTTTTAAATGCATCTAAAGCAAATCACGGCATTACCAAATGAGAACGCTTATACTGTAGCATGCTCCTGCTTTATCAGGATGAAAAAAATAATTTACCCAATTTTGCAGGTAAAAAAAAACTAGGATCATTTCTTCATCCTAACCTTTTTCTCTGAAGATAATCACCTCCACATTCACCTTTTATTGTTACTTTTGAATTTATTGTATTTATTTCTTATTTGTTCTGAAATCTGCATTTTTTTCTTATCTTTTTGTGTCCTTCTTACTGTAACTCCTACTCTTCTTAGCTTTCAGGCTCATGATTTAGTCTAGAAAGACAATATCATAGGTAACAAAAAATGCCCAAAGTAGTAAAATGCCCTTCAAAGTCTCTTCCATAATTTCCTCTGGGCAGAATTAATTATCATGTACGTCATTTGCTGCCACAATGGAGAATATTAAAATCATGTTTCCAGTAGTTCCTGATTGTTAATTTTGTGGCATAAGGTTACCTCAAAACTCTTTGAAAATTATTTTTTGCTGACTTGAGTGTACATGACTGAAGGTACCGCTAATTGTGCAAGACTCTGATTTTTTTTTTTTTTTTTTTTTGTTCACATAATTTGTTCATGAACTGAATAGTTTGTGATCTCTGGTTCTACTGTGTAACATTTCTTTCTGTTCTTGAAATTATAATGTTTAAGATATTGTACCATTATCACAAATTATAACTTTCACATGAGTTATGATAGTTACAAGATTTGATAGGTCATGGAGCTACACAGTTTCATAAGTCTGTACTGTTACTGTACACTCTGATGTAATTTTCTGCTCATATATTTTACATATGACAGCTAAAAATAAAGCATGGTTACTATCTGTCCTGGTCTCCTTCTTACTGTTATATGCTTACAAGATTACCGAATATCCTGATTTGCAATTTATTTAAAAGTTAGACTATTTAATTTCATATTACTATTACCGAATTTCCTGATTTGCAATTTATTTAAAAGTTAGACTATTTAATTTCATATTACTATATTTTACATCAGAATAACATTATAAATAGCTCAATAACTTGAAACATGCATTGTAAAGTATATTTACATCAGTTTGCAGTTTTTTGAAATGGCATCACTGCACAGCATAAAAATCTTCTGATCTTTCATGTTATTCAAATCAAAGTTGGCAACTGTGATAAAGATTTAGATGTGTCAGCTATGATATAAATCTTTTTTGTGGCTTTTGGAAAATGATGTATTGATTCTTTTTATTTTCTTCATTTGAAAAAGAAAAATCTGTTATGTATTCTTACTTGATATTGAAAAAACAGGAAATCATTATTTAAATAAGGCATAAAGTTACACATTCATACATTTATAAAATATTTAAAGATGCACAAACTAAAAATTTTCAAAATGTTGCTTTGAAAAAATGTAATTTTTAATTGAAAACTGTAATTGAAAATTCTTGTAATTTTTAATCATAATTAAATTATTTTTAATTTAAGTAAACTATTAAGTAACTGAAAATTAAAAGCTATTTCTAAACATATAAAAATATTGTTCCATAAATGTGTAATTATTAAGTTTTAAATAAGTTTCATTAAATGGTAAAATTGTTAAATTTGTATATTAGTTTTAAATTAAGTTTGTATTTCTTCCCGTTTCTCTCTAAAAACCATTTTTCTCCTCACTGTCTAAGAATATGCTATGCTCATGCTGAGTTTTGAGTTCCCGAATTTGTAAAAAGTCATTTATAAGAGTGAAAATTGCTGTTGATTTCTTTTCTGAATTTGTAGTGTTTATTCTGACATTTTATCCATAAAATATAATTAAAACATTACTAGTTAAATTTGAAAATTAAAGCTACATTAAACAGTTATTTGAAATTTATTAAAGCAATTAGGGTATCTTTAGTTACAAATATGACATTTATTATATATTTGATATTATGAAATTTATTAAAGCAATTAGGGTATCTTTAGTTACAAATATGACATTTATTATGTATTTGATATTAGTGACACATAAGTATGCTATAATGCTATTTCCAACTCAGTTTTCTGCAGTTTATTTTTTTAAATTGATCAAAATATTCTAAAAGATTTTTTAGTACTTGGGCATTATCCACCCAACCCTTCACCAATCTAACATGTGAAAAACAGTGCAGTGAAAATAACATAAAACAGCATTGAATAATAAAATTAAAATTCCAAGAAACATCTACAACCCTAAAAATTATGTAAAATAAACATCCATAATGAAACACTCAAAATTATTTTATAAAACAGCAACAAATTAACTAAATTAAAAGCTCAGCATCCATAATAAAATACTTAGCTTTCTTTTTTTCCTGGTCTATTTACACACAGTCTGTTTTGATTTAAAAACTCACAATAGAATTGCAGAATTCTCAGCAGAGCAAATAGGCACTGCTTTCCATGCACACATCAACCTGTTTTAACTTTAAAAAACATCAGAGAATTGCAGAAATTTACTTGATAGATTGTGCATTCTTACACTTTTTGCTACTAAACAAAATGCCATATTTCTGAAATAAAGGAAACAAAAAAGTGCAACACTTTCATTTTGATTAGCAAGCAAACTCTACAGTGGCATTATAATTCATTAAAAAAAAAAAAAAATTCAACAGCAAGCACCCTTGGCCCTTGAATTTCAAAACCTTAACCATGCACACAACTCGCTGGTGCAATGCACTTGCAACCATTGCCAGATAAATCATTTTCCCTAAAATTTTGGGTTCCTACTTTGGGAACATAATGCTTTTCATGTTGATTCTTGTCAGGGTTGGGTGGTTAATCAGAGAGTAACCTTATTTCATGGAAACTCTGTATATTTGTTATTGCATAATACTTATTATATATTTGTTATTATGATATTGCTTCATCAGTGCCATATTCAAGAAATTTGTAGCCTTATAACTGATTTAAAGTTTTAAGTCTTATTTAGAAAATTCTCATGTAACTTAAAAAATAAATAAATCTATCACTCCTCCTCTTAATTCCATATATATGTATACATCAGAATTTTGTTCTCAGGATAATTAAATAGATCGCATTTAATTTCATACATTCAAGGACTTTTTCCCTTCTTTTTTGAAATAAGACAAGTTCTAAACTTGTTGTAAATTTAAAATAAAACATTGCAGGTTGTTAGCCATGACTTGGTTGTACAGGATGCATCTTTTGCTAATTATCTAATTTTATTGTTTTCCCCATTTTAAAACACAGATCATAACTAACATTGATGAAGTAGAATGTGATGCTTTATCATTTGGCTATTTGTTTAAAATTTTAGTGTCACTGTGTTTGGATCACACACCATTCTGCCTATTAATATTAAAATAGTTTAACAGAATAAATTTATATTTCTAACGGTTTAATGCTTAAATTTCTTTGTATTAAAATGCATAATAATTAATGTTTTATCATATATTTTAAATGTTACAACTGCAGATTTTTCCTTCATTCATTATGCTATAAATATCTTACAGATCATGCAGTTGCTAAAAGTGCTAAAGTAATCCAATCTCAGTTAGAAAAAGAAATGTAAGTAGATTTTTTTTTATACGTTTAGCTGCAGAAAGATGTTTGAAAGGGAAATACTAAATTTGAGTTTTTCTTTGCATTATTATAAAATATCAAAGAGTTTTTTTGTGTTGTTAATGTAGATTCTGTTTCATAATTGTGAAAATATATTTTTGAATTTGTGTAAACAAAATCAAACCTTGACAGTAAAGATTTAAATTGATCTTTAAAATTTCTCCTTTGCTTAAAAAGTAAATTCTAAAATGAAGTTGAAAAAAGATTTGAATTTTCTTTAAACTTTTTCCTTAAAATAAGTATTTAATCTAGTGAAAGGGGGAAAAAAGTTAATTGTTGCAAATGCTTCTATTGGAAACTTTCCATATATTTTGGACCTTTTTTGTGATGTGGCATTACATATGTTTATCTTCTTTGCTCTACAAGTGCAACCATTGGAGGAAACAAGATTTTAAATTTATCTCCTATATAGCATGACAAATAGCCAGTTTACAGAGTGCTGCTATTAAATGTGACATGAGATCTTTATTTTCCTGCAGATTATATTGTATAACATGCTGAGTAATTAAAAAATAATAAACATAATTAATTTTATTGCTAGTGAACATCTGTCTATAGATTGAGAGTAACTAGCAGTCAGCCCCTAGATTTTCAGTGTGCAGCATTGTAAATTTTGGTAGATTGGGACATTGAATGTGTATGGAATTAAAGACATTCATATCTATAATTATATATTATTGCCAGGGATCTATGGGTTGATAAGTGCTAGCAGTCAACTTCCATGCCACTTGTGCAGAACAGTGAAGTAAATTTAAATATACTTAAACTAAAAGGTATTGAGAACTGTATACTGTAGTTACTGACTGTCAGATCACTCACTGTTGTTAACAGCATGGTAAACTTAGACAGGCTAGTAAAGTACAATTAATCTCTGAAGTGACCAATATGTTTCCTCTCATCATCTATAAATTGGCAACCACTGGTGGTCAATCCATGGGTCATTTGTAGCAATGCAGTAAATTTAGTTAAATTATAATGAAATAAAATTAAATTGAAGGGTAATAAAAATCATTAAGTCCATTGGTCACTAGCACTTTTGTAGTACTTTTAGTGGTGTGTGGTAGCGAAGTGTTTCATACTTTGGCAACATTTGCCAAGGTATGAATGATAATTGTATGATAGTGTAGAATAACATAACATAATACTCCAAAATTTTTGTAAAGACTCCATTAAGTATGTTACTAACATCAAAATATTACATCTATTAATTCATGTTGAGGACTAAAGAGTGAAAACTAATACAGTACAAAGTCCGTAATCCGGACATCCATTATCAGGAATGATCTATAATCCGGACCTCAAAGCCACAAACTTATGCATGCGCATTTAATGTGTACATCTACTACGCATGCGCGTAAAGTGTTTACCCATATGCACTTCTGATATTGAAGAAAGTGACAGAGAGGTTATTGAAAGCGAAAAAATTTCGATTGACAAGTTAGTCGGTATTCTCGACACAGCAATTACAGGACTTGAATGGTGGAACTTTGTAACTGTATCAGGGTCCAATATTCCTTCTAACCTTTCTTCGGGAACATACAAGGACCTGACTCGGAACAGAGAGCTTACTAAAGCTATGTTCACTAATTGTGGTAAGTAGACAGGATACAGACGAAGGGTATACAAAACCCGTTATTTTTCTCTATATACAATAACTTCCGTACTTCGGAATACACCGACCCGCTACTCGGGGTCTAACGTAAAAGTATAAAAATAAAACTAAACTCTAATTTCACTTTAGAATAATAAACGTGGAAGATTGGCCTTATAATAACAGGAAGCGTATGTAGCACAGAGACTGTGAACACTACAATACGTTTGAATTTATCAAGAGGATTAAAACCTCTGGCCTGGAAGTCAAACAGCAACTGCGTAACTTCTGAGGTAAGCGGCCTGCTTTGACTCACTGCTTCCTCTCTCTCGCTTGGCAAAAGGCCACAACTTAAATACTTGGCGTTCGCCAGACAAACTTTGCATAAAAATCTTCACGCTTATAATTCTGGCCGGAAGTAGAAAATAAGAAGTGATAGTAAAGATTTAAAATAAAATAAACGTTAGTAAAACTTAAGATCCTTACAACTGAACAAGAAATTATGTCTGTTTATAGAATTAAAGAGAAAGTATTAGCATAAAAAACGAAGCAACTTAAACAACTTACATTCAAAGAAATGTTTAATAAAGTCAACAAATAAATATTAAGCTTTTTTTTTTCGTGTGTGTGTAAATTTTGATACCCTTTAGATCATAATTGCTCTTTATTTCATAAATTACAGTTTCATATTTTTAATTGTATAATTTCTGCATGCCATCTTACCAGATTTAAATTGATGTTCTATAATCTGGAATTGCCGAAGTCCCGACGAGTCCGAATTATGGACTTTGTATTGTATACCCTATATATTTGTTTTCTGTACAACATAGATGTATATAGTTACATAATTGTGCCAGTACTAATCTGAAAGAATGAAATATTTTTATTTTGGAGAAAATATAAATTCCTTTTTTGTTGCTAGAATAACATGCATGAAGCTTACTATATGCTACACATTTATAATGACATTTATTGATAAGTTGCTCAAAATATCTTTCAATTAATTTCATTAGATTGACCAAAATGGCTTTTAAAGAGCACTTTTAGATTTTCAAGTAATAAAGTAAGAGTCATACAGTCAAACTGATGTTTTTTAATACTGATTTTATAGCCTATCCGATATACAGATAGTAAGTGGCCATTGCATTTACATTTCATACTTATTTGGTTAGGAGTTAATCAAGTATACAAAATTTTCATCAAAATTTTGCATCTTAAAACAGGCTGCAGATGTTCTAGATGTATGCCACACACACATGTACACACTAACAAGCCCGAGCATTATGACCATCCCCACAGTTTTCAATGAACTTGTCTGGATGATGTGGAGGGCACGTGATTAAGTTGGAATGGTATTTAACTGCTACTGCAGAAGGTAAGAAATCCTACTTCGAGTTACTTTTGTAAGTGATGGAAAAGGCTGCTGATCTAAGCAATTTGATAGAGGGCAGATTGTAATGGCTGAAGTATCTCCAAAACTGCATGACTGGTAGGTTGTTTATGATCTTCTGTCGTTAGTATTAATGCAAAGTGGGTAAATGCCAGTGAATCCAGCAGTAGACACCAATGTGTTGGACATCTCCACATCATCAACGGAAAAGGGCGTTGGAGACGTCTCATGGGCCACTTGGTACAGCAAAATAGGCACCAGACAGTGGCTCAGGTGATAGCCCAATACAATATATATACAAGGATAACTGTTTTGGAATGCACAGTTCAGCATAAACTGTTGGATATGGGACTGCACAACAGACATCCCACACGTGTACCTCTGTTGAACAAGTGTCATTGTCAGTTACACCTACAGTGGACCTGGGAACATTGAGGATGAGCCATGGATAAGTGGAAGACAGTTGTCTGGTCAGATGAATCATGATTTCTCATTCATCACGTCAATGGTCGTGTCAGGATACACTGTCTTACAAGTCAACAGTTGCTCCCCCTCTTCTGTATAGCAGGTCATACACAGGCTGGTGGTGGCAGTATTATGCTTTGGCAGAGGTTCTTATGGACAGCTCTGAGACTGTTAGTTGTAATAAAAGAGACCATGAAAGATGCAGTCTATCTGAACATAACTGTGGATCTGTTGCACCCTCACGGAAATGAAATCTTCCAGCAGGACAGGTACAACCTCTCTACAGTCATCTACCAAGATCTTGTGGCATCCATGCCAAGTGGAGTTGAAGCTGTTTTGTACTCCAAAGTTCATGCAACATGTTATTGTGTAGTCGGTCATAATGTTTTGGTTCTTCAGTGTATATAGTAGAAGAAATAAAGCGATAAAAATGCCATTTACTATTTATATGATAAAAATGCTATTTAATATTTATATGACGTATTCTTTTTCTGTTTTTAATACAATGCCTGTTTTAATCCTTCTAGGAATGCTTTGCGAATCACTCAGAGTGGCCGTTTGGCGTCAGTATCTTCTTTTGAAGATAAGATATTCTTAGGCCATAAAGGGAAGGACTTTCAGTTTTCAGACTTGAAATCTATAAAAGTAGAATTCTGCGAATGCAGTGCTTTAGAACCAGGAGAGGGCTCGTCTACTGAAATTTTGCAGTCTTTTTGGATATGGTTATCTAAAATAGCATAATAATAATTTTTTAATGAAGCTCAATTTCTCGGTGTATTTCATTTCATTTTAATGTGATGAGTACATTTTGTTTATTTTCTTGTGAAATTTATTAATTTATATTTTTTTATTGCTATACACATCCAGTTTAAAGCATTTATCTGTTCATGTGTAATAAGTATTAATTTAAAACTAAAGGTTTTATGAAAGCAGTCTGAACATAAATCCAGCATTTTTTATGTGAAATTTTCTTTTTATTAAAGCTTGTCTTTCTCATTTCACCTATTTGTCTGTTTTTTTTTTACAAATTTCAGATAATTAATTTATAAGAGCACATAGTTTGTTTATATGTTTCCTTTTGTAGTTTTAAAGAAGTAATGTTTCTTAACTGGTTAAACTTCACATTTATATACCTTTTAAAATGTTTAAGTCTTAAATGGGCTGAAGCTTAATTTATGATCACTTGCTAGTAAAATTTCTGATTAAACCCAGTTGATGCAGCTGTAAAGAAGTTTTTAGTGTCATTGCATGGCATTAATCATTAAAGGGCATAAATCACTAAATAGCTTATTAGCATCACTGAATGTCTTGAAATGTTATATAATCACTTGAAATATGAATAACTGATCCATCAAATAGTAGAGTGTAGAATCTGATTTTTTTGGGCTTGTTTTAGTTTTATATTATTATTTTTAACTCGAAGAATATGTTACTCAAGTAATCTTAAAATATTAATTATATAATGATTAACTTAGTAAATATCTCTAGGGGAAAAAATCATACCTATTACATTAAAACCATGCTGTTATGCCATGTAGATTATTTTCATAAGGCATTTTCTTAAATGTTTTTTATTTACACCATTGAATATTAATATTTCTAATGATGTGCTTAATAAATTCTAACTCATTGTTTACAATTTGTTTTATATGTGCTAAGTGTTATGTAACTTTTACACAAAAGTGTTATGCATGTTGTGTTACATGTATCCAGAATTATTATCAGTGCTGTAATTTGATGATATAGTAGGTATAATCACACTTTATCTGAGATGTTTTGATACATAAAAACTAGAAATATATTTGATTAAATTTTCACAGTGTTAATCAGAAGTCATTCTCTTGATCATAATGCATTATCATCTAAATTAAATAAATTCCTGTAACCATTGTAAATTGAATGTGTGTCAGCTACAAATTTAAATTAAATAAAATTTACTCAGCCTTTTGTATTTTTCGTTTTTTTTTAAAAATATTCAAATGATTAGAGAATATAGTGATAAAGTATATTCTTATTTGGTGTAATAAGTTTCATTGTTGAAACTGATGCAGCAGTGTGAAAAATGTTGAAAAAGAATATATTCATTTATTAAAAATGTGTCCAGATCTCGCTAGGTTTTTAGTGCTTTATTCCATGATGAGGGTTGTATAGTCTGCAAAGTTTGAAAACAAACTCAGCAGAAAACCTATTTTCAGAGGACAAGTTCATCTAGCATTTTTAGAGGTTTTCCAACTAATTACTAATTGCTGTACATTTTGCACAAATTACTCTTCACAGATTATCTGCACTCATGGTTATGGAAAAAATATATGGTGTGTTCAAATCATGAAAATTTCTTCCACGAAAATAAAGAATAGCCATTTATTTTCAAGTGTAGTCTTGGTCTTGCAGAATATTACAGGAGAGAAATAGGTTCATGATGCTCCAAAATGATGATTAACTATGCATAATATGTTCACCTATAGTTGATGTCCAGTAAGCTGACATGTTTTTGATGGGTTGATAAAAGAGTAAAAGTATTTCAACCCTAGAATTTTTCAGTAAGTAAACAAAATGTGGTCCTAAGTTTTTTATTGGCCAAATGCAAATGGTGATCAATATGTATAGAAGGATGCTTTTCATATATTGTGGAAAAGTAGTGTCTCATAAAAAACTGCCCATAAATGTAACATTTAGTTATGAAAATACGTTGGGTAATTCTAGAAACTCCAGATCTGGCTACTAAAGCATAATTGTTATATTCATCATAATTGATGGAGTAACTGAATAACTATATGAAGGAATCAAACACACCTACTGTCTGACTGCAGGTGAAATAGTGCTACATATCGCACTATTATGTATGGTGTTTCTTCACTACTTGATGTTATGAACTTTCTCATAACATTTGTTAAGGTCATGGCTATGCATTTGAAAATCAAAGAATATTCCATATCTACATAAGAGAAATTTTTAGGCTATTATGATCTTTTCATTTGATTAAATCAAGTACGTCGAAAAATTAAATAAATGTGTGTAGGTTTTACTTTTATATTGGGAAATATGCTGATTAAAATTAAGATGTATAAAGGAAATAATTGGAACTATTAACTAATAATCTCCTCAAGTGCATGATTTATTTTGTATTCATATGAACAAAGACTGTTTTCAAAGCTTATAGTTCATGGTATGAAAGTTTTGATCAACGCCATCATGGATGTGAACTGAAATCTGATACCACTAAGCTAAAAGCAGTTCCATAAGAGATGGTCATTTCTTTCTTAATTATATATTTCTTATTTATTGATCTGCATCATATGTATTTTTCTATAAATTTTAAAACTTTAAAATTATAATTTATTCTTCCTTTTAATAATTATGCATCAATTTTTTGTATTTTATTTGAAATTAATAATTTTATATTTCTTTTTATACATTATGTTTGAGATTGCTATAGTACTTTTAATTGCATTGGAGGATTTAAAACAATTAAGTGTAGTAAGTTTTAATTTTAAAAAAATTAAAGTATGGAGTTTATTATTTAATTATAGTTTGTTGTTCATTTCATTTCTGCAAATGTTGTGTTAAAAAGTATGAAAGACATTCTCATGTAAGCAAAACAATGATGTGTAACTAACATGTTTAAAATTAAAAAAATCTTTTATGATTATTTTTGAAAAATACATTAATATATGGCTATCCAGGAACTGATTTTAAAGATTTGAAATTTCTCTTGACTTTGGTTTCCAAAGATTCATGTGGTATTTATAACAGTTTTATCTTCGTTTAATATAAGTGTGACCAATTTCCTTTAGAAATTAGATGTTCCTTTCTTTAAACCAACAGTCCTTGAGAGCTTTTTTTAATTAATGAATGAAATCAAGCTCATGAATAATAATAATAATTTATTGTATTTTCATTTGTTCTATAAAGCATGAAAAATCTTTTTGCTGTAATAAAGAGGAAATTTTCATATTTAGGCTGCACAGGAAACTTTTGAACTGTTAAAAGTAGTCATGTTTGCCCTTAATCATCTTCATCTGAAGAAACACGAGAAAATACTGATCATTTTCACACTTTTCAATGTAATAAAATACCTAATTTACACAGGGTAAGAGAAATAATTCATGAGCTAATAAATGTTATATGAAATTGTTGTTCTGAGCTCTACAAATAATTTTTTAGCCTTGTTAGCATTGAAATTTCTTTATTTGGCTGCACAGAAACAAATTCAGTAGCATAATTAGACATTTTTTGTCACCTCTCATTGCAATTCAAAAAATCAAATTTGTGGCATGTTGAAACGCCGTAGAGGAGAATAAAATAAAAGCTGTGAACTAATTTTTGATATAAAACTTTAATTTCAACATTTTAAAAGTGCTATTTTGCTTGTTTTTCTGTTAGCAAAATTATTCTAGAAGTTTGCTTCATTATCCTAGTTGCTCCTTAAATAGTGCAGCCTATATTAAATACAAGATGCTTAATTTTTTATCTTAGGGGACTTTTATTCGATTTTTGCCTAAAAAACTACTTCCACAATGAGTAATATTCGAAAGTATTCGAGTGGAGAAAATTCGAAGTAGAATTGCTATGTCTAGAATTTTGTTTTGGAAACTATTTTAGAATGAATTGTAAAAGTTCAAAGCAACAGTTCTTTCATTTCTTGGTTTTATCTTACTAAACAATACAAGCAGTAATGGGAATAAAACTCTGAAGTATTTCTCTCTCAGTGAGAAATTCTCCCTTATTTATGTCTTTAAAATCATAATTTAATTTCATTTGTATTTTCTATCCAAAAATTTTGTTGGAAGTAGACTAAGTCATAACACGAAAATTAAGCTATTGAAATCTCTTTATAATTAAGCTATTGAAATCTCTATATATTTGTCCAGTGTGAAAACAACTCCCTTCTCAATTTAGTCATCACAATTCGTCAATATCACTATTCGTCATCTAGTGATTCTTCACTTCGTCGATGACCGAGTGGAAAAGATGGCCCAATACTGGTAAATTGACTAGGGTCAAATCCCAAATAATGGGATAGCTGCCATATGTGGCTTACATTATATGTAACCTAGAGTATGTAACGTTTTGTTCAAGCATACATGAAAGTGAATACAAACCACTGCCTCTTTGACAGAATGAATATGAGCCAATTCTCATTTTAAGCCCTTCGTGGAGAATTCCTTAGACAGATAACTGTAATGAACTAATATAATCCGTAAATTTCACTTCGGAGTTTTTCTGATTTTTCACATGAAAGATGCTGCTCGGGGCAGACCGCGCCACTTTAGCTACACCACTGGGCAGATTGTCAATAAGTCGTTGTAGTCACTCTTGACAGATAAAGATAGTTTTAAATTTAAATGATTGCTTTAACATACTTGAATTTGTGGGGTGATCTCCTTAATGAAAATTTTTCTTTCTTTGTGTAAATAGAGTAAAATCCCAGTATAATGACAAAAGATCTATCTGAGCAGTTGCAATTTATCCATTGAATAATTAATCCGCGTTTAAAAACTGTGTAAGTTTTTAAATTTAGTAATATGGTTCTGCAATGTAAATTTCAAATAGTAAATGGAAAAATTTCATTTTTTCACCACAATATGTAAGAAAAAGAACAATGGATATTCTCTGATGATGAAAAAGGATCTTTTATAAAAAGTAAAAGAAAGCTGAATGGTAAAACAAGATACCACCTGTAATATCAAAGGTGGGCTTCATCTTGAGAAGATAATGCTGTGTGGAGAGAGATTAAATATATTAATTGTGTGGTGTTTCCTGAAAATCAAATCATGACTCTTTGACATTAAAAGGAAGTTGTATTCTGCAGATGCAATGCAATACTATGTGCTATAAGTGAAATATATATATATATATGTTCACTACCATCTTTCTTCGATCATTTCAACACCAGCAAATGGGTCATAGAAGACAGTGTTAGTGATAATAGAACATTGCCGAATCAGATAAAATTAGAGATGATTTTTAAAATAGGATTATGAATATTTTCAGTATTTTTTTTTTTAAACGAACACATTGAGTATGAGCAACAGTTGCTCGGACTTTTGTGGCATTTAACATCATAAGCATAATCATTAACCGGATAGCTTTTGTATTTCAACGTTTAATTTGGAATTTGCGGGTAAAATGTAATGGAATTCAAGCATTTCGAATTCGGTAGGTAAGGAAAATAAGGTCATTTGTTGTTCTTTCTGTATCAAGTAAAATTAAACTGGAATTTTTGGAGGATTTAAATAATACAAAAAGATAATACAACACAGTGCATGCTTTTTTAAGGAGCTGTTAATTAATTAAATATGAAAATATCTATGACAGGTAAATTTATACTATACTGTTGCGAGTTAAGCATTCATCGATATCTCTTGAAATAAGCACTAGATAAGCGGGGGGAGATATTATAAAAATTCACGTCACACAGCACAATAAAGCACAGCAGAAATTTTAAAACCAGGTTCAAGGAAATTTAAATTCTGAAGTAAAATTTCAAACAGCTTAAAATCTGTCACTCATAACACTAGATTAACGCACATTAGCATGGTACAATATGAAATATATATATATATATATGTAAGATAAAAAATATAAAAGCAAACTTCTAAATTTAATTCACTATAACCTGTTTTATTTTTTATTTCATTTGGGAACTTCATCTATCTGTCCTAAAAATAGCACTGTAAGTCTAAACTGCATCATTCAAATTAATCGTGATCTTACGTAACCCTTAATGCAGATGCTCCCTAACCAATTACCAAATTGCAAACCAAAATTTTTCTCTTCACGTGTTTCCATTTCCATCTTGCGTAACTACACGCTTCAGCTTTTTCTCTCTACTCTGCTAAAATGTAATTTCGCTAGCTTGCTTTCTATCTCAACAATATCAAAAATGTAAATCTTCTGTGGAAAGGCACAACTAGAGTGCCATGTGATTGTGGCCATGAATATCAATTGGGAATAAAAATGGAATTAGAATCGCCTCGACTGCCAAGTTTATTAGCATACTACATAATCAAAATTCTTCTTCAATATGAATCTAAGCACGCATCGACACCGCTCCGGCTTTTCCTTGTGCTTTTATTATTTCATATATATATATATATAATCTGGCTAGTATTCATAATTAATATGTATTAAATAATGTAATAAATAATACAAAGTAATCACATTTGCTGGCTAATACTAGCAATTATTAATGAAATTTGGTCAATTTGATTAATAATGCATAATAGACTGAAACACCGAACTATAACATAAATTTAATGTCATGCGATATGAAGTTATATTAATTATTTATTATGTCACACAAAAACATCTTAAGGTGACAAAAATTGCAAACAAATTACATTCGTTACAAACACAATATTGTCACATTTCTAACAAACTGCAAACAAATTATGTTACAAATACAATATGATATTTTTAACAAATTATTTATTTTGACCGAAGAATAGTCTGCAGAATTTAAAGTTACAACTGTTAAACCTTTTTTTTTTTTTTTTTTTTTTCAACGGTATTAGTTACGAAATCTTTGATCACTGAAATTAGAATTCTTATGAGTACATTCTAGTAGACCTAGTTCAATATCTAAAACATTACTGACTGAAGCAAAAGCTTCCTTACCTTCTTATCTTGCAATGGAAGAAAAATCCTTCGCAAATCTACAGTGGCTGTAATGCTCCAGGAAACTTCTCAGCTGTTGAACATTTTCAGAGCATCTTCAATTTTCAACTGCCGACACTTTTTTTTTTTTTTTAATCCTTACACACACCTTTCGCAGAGATGGCATGTCCGAGGTGAGTGACTTCTGTCTGAACAATTTTGGTTTCCTGCAATTTCTGAAGCGCCTTTCTGGGATATTCTAAATGCTTTTGAAAACTTTTTTCGACGGTGACGATGCCATCCAGATATATCAAGCAGACTTTATAGGAAAGACCTTTCAGCATGGTCTCCATGAGAAGTTCAAATGTGGCTGGTGCATCACATAATCCAAATGGCATCACTTTGAGCTGCCAAAGTCCTTAGCCAGTTAACCTAAATTGCTTTTTTTATTTGTGTTCAACAGCACGAATTCTTCACAATTAAAAAACTGGCAATTGAGATTACGTAAAGGAGTTAGGAGATATTTCAATATCATAGCTTATCATAATAAAAGTGTTATAGAAAATTAGTTTGAAATAAAATTCATAAAATGTAGGCACCCAAAAAATTAATAGAGCAACTTAAAAAAACGTAAGTAAATATGGGCAATCATGGTAAAAATTAATAAATAAATAACTGAAAAACAAATATTAAAAAAAAAATTTGAAACCTTTCAGATTTTATATTATGCCCAGAGGGGCGCTTTTTTAACGTTTTGTTTATTACCTTTATTTATTAAATATCATGTGCTTCGCACCTAAACTATAAAATTCAATTCAACAACAATATTGCAAAATAATTTGAGAAGAGCATATCTTGAGAATTTCCAGTATCGCGCACTGGAGATTATTTTTTCCCCCGTACATTGTTGCTATTGCTCGCTTTGAAATCGTTTGGTTTATTAATCAAAAATTCATAATTGCTTTACAAAATATGAAATAGATAACAGAACAAATTTCAAATTTGGGCTTCCAGATGCCCATATTCGGGTGGAGACGTACGTTATTCAAACTTTGATGGCTCTAAGTACCGTTGTTCACGGTGCTTGAAACATGCATACATTTATGAAGATTCTTCATTATTTAATTTCTTTAAATAAAATACAGGGTGGTAATATTTGGTGGCAACAATTTGAAAAGTGATTCAGTCTTTTAAAGTTTTCGACGTAAAATGCCAAAACAAAATTAATAGCTTGGGCTAATGCCCGTTGGCCTAATAAATAAATAATTTTTGCGTTTTATAGGCATATTCAACTAATTTAAATATTATAATGTAATAAAAAAAAGAAAGATATAATCTGATTTATAACATTTCGTTTTGCTTATTGCATCTAACTCTTAAGATTTGCAGCATTATCACAAATATTCAGTTATAATTCGACTGGACATTTGGTACATTACACTGCACCTATGAAAACGATTGCCTTTCGAAATTTGTTAGTCGATCTGCTAATTAAAAGCTTCCGTTTTCATTCTCGCATATTTTAATGTGAGTTGCGGGTTCTTTACAGAATTTTTCAGCAACAAATAATTCTTTCGTTTCAAAATCTTTATTTTTTCTCAATTTACAGCGTATTGCTCTTAATACATAATTATATCGAAACCATCCGACTTTTCCAAAATTATCAAACGTATTTCAGTCTTGAGTTTATGTTTTTAATTTTTCCTATTTTTATTTTTACATCAAAAGATTATACTCTCGGTTTGTTAAGTAACTTCCTTCTTTTCCAGAAATGGCTGTGATATCTGGCGACTGTTTGGCGATCAACAGAGCATGTTTGGCGCAGGTAGCTCTTCTTCGAGAAGGGTTAATGTATTTATTAGGAGTTGCATGTTAGCCTCGGAAGAGGAAGGTAGTAGATTGTACTATGCGGTAGGAGCGACGTACTGCTCTGAGTAACTATTATATTATGCTTTGAATTATATATTTAATAAATGTTTGTTTCGTCTTGCTAAATGGTGCCTTATTAAACCACGAAGTCATCACAACACGCTCTCTTTCGAGAAAACCAGAGAGGTTAGAAGCTTAGAGCGTTGAAAACGGAAGAGGCGTAAAGTTAAGCCTAACTAACGAAAGAAGTGTTCATTTGCAAAAGAGAGTAAAAACGTGAGAATTATTTAATCGAGAGTTTGAAAGGCTTGATTCTAAAGGAAAATAGAAGAAAATGTTCAAAAACGCAAAGAAAGATGATTTAGTAACAGTTCTATTGGAAATTGGCGAAAAAGCATCCCCAGATTTGAAGCTGGTAGAACTGAAACACAAACTCCAGAATAGCAAGGAATACATCGAAGATGCTGATTTCGTGAAAGAAATTCTGATTACTACAGTGGAGAATAGAAAAAGAAAAGAAGAAATGGAAAGAATGCAAATGGAAGAAGAAAGAATAAGAACAGAAAGAGAACACGAAATAGAACTAGCGAAGATTCGAGCAACTCAAAATGAAGGAAGTAGAAGTCCAACACCTTTAATCCAAAACACAGAACGAGAAACCGAAATTTCCCTGGACAAGCTGATCAAAGGAGTAGAAACACTGACTATACCAGTACCGAAGAGAGCAGAAGAATGGAATATATTTTTCGATTCTATCGAAAGAGCATTTAAGCACAAGAAGGTTCCTGAAGAATACAAATCAGAAATATTATTGAAATTAATTGGAGAAAAAGCTTCAAATGTTCTTGTTTATATAAAGGAGGAAGATCTGCAAAATTACGAAAAAGTGAAAACTCTTGTTCTGAAGGAATATCAACCTACTCCTCAAACCTGTTTAGAAAACTTCAGAAAAACTAAACGTTATTCCGGCGAAACGCATATCCAGTTCGCTTCAAGACTAACAGCTACATGGGACTATTACTGCAAGTCAAGAGAAGTAAAGGATTTCGAAACACTCAAGGAGTTAATTATTTCCGATAAATTATTCCAAGCATTAGATGAAGAAACAGCTGCACACGTCGCAATACGCCAAGGAAATAAATGGCTGAAGCCTCAAGAATTAGCTACAGAATGTGATATTTATTTCACGGCCAAAGGAAAATTTTTCGACGAAGTTCGAAATGGAATTAAGCGATCACCGAGATTCCTGGATACAACATGTGCACACGACAAATATATTCCACCACCCATGAGAAAAGAATATCCAAAACACGAAAGATTTCACGCGAGAAGAAAAGAATGTTATATTTGTGGAAATTATCAACACATCGCGAGAGATTGCCCAGACAAAAGAAGAAAGAACGAAACTGCAGTAAATAAGAAGGGAAAGGATGATTCCAAAACTCAAAAAAATTCAAACAGAACATCAAAAGAAGAAGCCATCGTAGCTAAAGTAGACTCATCCCATCTACGATCTGAATTCGCAGAACGCATCGTTCAACCACCGCAAAAAGTAGATATTTTTATTAACTCTGAGAAAATCGAAGCTATCGTAGACTCTGGAACGCAGATAACGATCGTACATTCATCGCTCATTCCAAATTTAGAGGAGAGAGAAGGAGGTAAAATATTGCTAAAACCTGCTTTCGGACAACCAATTGAAGCAAAAGTTTGCCGTGTACCTATTTACCATAAAGATCATGGAAGCAATATATTTAATTTTGTGGATACATTAATTGCAGTGACTGATAAGCTAAATGTGCCTTGCCTAATAACTCCAGAAATATACGAACTGTTGATTAATCCTGCGGCAGAAGAACCAAACGCAGAAAGAAATAATTACGGAAGCGAAAACTTACAAACTTTATTCGCCAATGCACAGTCAAACGACAGCGTCGATTCCCCCCCCCCGCTAATGCTTATGGAGGAGAAAAACGAAGAGGAGGAAGGGAAGAAGGCGAGTGTTTATGTAAACACAGACTTATCGTCTGCTGAACGCCTACGCGAAGAGCAAGTTAACTGTCCCTCGCTGAGAGAAGCATGGAAGCTAGCAATAGAAAAAAAAGGAAATTATTTATTTATTGATCATCTTTTACATCACCAAGAAAAAATATTAGGACAGAATGTTTTTCAGTTAGTGCTTCCACTTAGTAGAAGAGCACAACTGTTGGAATTAGCACATAGTTCCATTTTCGGCGCACATCTTGGGATAAGAAAAACAAAGGAGCGAATACGATATTCATTTTATTGGCCTGGATTAGCACAAGATGTTGAAACCTTTTGTAAAACGTGCAAAGATTGTCAGTTGAAAAGTCCAGAAAAGCGATCTGACAAGATTCCCATCACACCGGTCAGAAGGCCAGGATTACCTTTCGAAACAGTTAACATCGACATTATTGGACCTATTGAACCTCCCTCTGCTAGGAAACATAAATATGTGTTATGTCTGGTAGATCAACATTCCCGATGGCCAGAAGCCATTCCACTGAGAAGCTTGACAGCAAAAGCCACTTGCGACGCGCTTTTGGAGATTTTCATGAGAACAGGAATCCCTAATACAATAGCTAGTGACAACGGAAGTAACTTCGTTTCAAAATTAACTAAAGAATTCCAGAAAAGACTAGGTTCTCATCCTAGGTTCTCTACACCTGCTTACAGTGCTTCAAATGGATTAGTAGAAAGATGGAACAAGTCCTTCAAGCAAATGTTACATCATGTCATCAGGACTGATCCTTCGAATTGGGATAAGCACATCCCATACCTGCTCTTTGCATACAGAGAAGTACCAAACTGCACCACGGGTGTCTCACCATTTCAGCTGATGTATGGAAGACAACCAAGAGGTCCTTTAGCAGTACTGAAGTCTTCATGGTCAGGAGAAATACCTATACCACCTAATCTAAGTGAATCGGCAGTGGATTACTTACAACTTTTAAAAATAAGGGTAGAACAAGCAGCCGAACAAGCCAATTTAATTGCAAGTGATAAACAACAAAAATATGCTGAGTACTTTAATCGGAGATCAATACCAAAAAATTTCAAAATCGGAGAACAAGTTTATTTACTCATACCAGATTCAAATAACAAACTCTATGCACGATGGACTGGTCCAGGAGAAATCGTAAATCATTGCCCACCTCATTCCTATAAAGTAAAACTACCTGATGGAAAGATCAAACATGTTCATGCAAATAAAATTAGAAAATTCCAAGCTAGTGTCAATGCAGTTGGAGTGATATTTGAAAATGAAGAAGAATTTGGAGAAATTATAACTTTACCAGGAAAAGATCTCTCGACCCCCCTGGAAGATTTTAAAATAGATGCAAATCTGAATTTAGAAAATTTGAATCCGCAGCAGAGAAGAAAATTGATAGCTCTTATCAACAAACACCGAGCACTATTCACCGGAAAGCTGAAAATAGCTAAAGTTGAAGCTCATAAAATTAGATTAATACCCAATATGGAGAGGAAGAAACCTTACATTTATAGGATTCCTGAAGCATTGAAACCCAAGGTCGATGAAGAAGTAGAAGAATTATTGAAATCGGGACTAATAGAAGAAAGTAATGCAGAAATAGCTCATCCAGTAGTTTGTGTAAGCAAAAAAAATGGAGATATCAGATTGTGCTTAGATTATCGAGCTTTGAATGCAGTGACGAAGCCAGATGACTTTCCTATGCAAATGCCATTGATTTAATGTACAGTATAGGAAGAGCCAACGTCATAACAACTTTAGATTTGCTGAAAGGATATTGGGCAATTCCCATGGAGGAACAAAGTAAAGAGTACACATCGTTCAAAACTCATCGAGGTCAATATCAGTTTAAAGTGCTACCCTTTGGATTAAGGAACGCAGCAGCAACTTTTCAGAGAGTAATGAATAACGCGCTGAAAGAATTTCAACAATTTTCAAGAGCCTATATTGATGACATAGCTATATTTTCCACGGATTTCGACACTCATCTCCGACATCTGGATAAAGTTTTTACCAAACTAGAGTCACTTGGATTTACTATCAATTCGAAGAAATGTTCGTTTGCAAAACCTCAAATTAAATATTTAGGACACATCATTGGATCAGGAAAACATCAACCAGATTCCGAGAAAATAGAGGCAATCAAGAAGCTGGAAACGCCGAAAACGAAAAGAGATCTTAAAAGTCTGTTAGGACTATGTAATTATTATCGCGATTATATCCCAGGGTATGCAGAGATCGCCTACCCACTCACAGAACTCACGAAAAATAAACAACCGGAAATACTCGAATGGAAAGAAATTCATGAGTCAACATTTCAACAACTGAAGGAACGATTAGCGATGTCAACGGAGCTGATCACCCCAACACTGCAGGATCCGTTTGTCATTCATTCTGATGCATCCCAAATCGGAATAGGTGCATGTTTGTCACAGCAAAGGGGAGAGAAGCAATTTCCCATCTGCTACGCGAGCAAGAAATTATCGAAACCTCAACAGAGCTGGCCGACAATAGAGCGAGAAGCTTATGCTATAGTATGGGCATTGAAGAAGTTTGAACCTTGGATATTCGGTTCATCGGTGAAAATTGTGACTGATCATAATCCTCTAGCCTTTATAGTGAGAAATGCTCCGCAATCGTCCAAATTACAACGATGGGCCATAGCTTTGCAGAAATATAATCTCGGAATAGAACATTGCCCTGGAAAAAAACTGTCAAACGCGGATGCATTATCCAGACTTCCCACTTGTGAACTTTGAACATTAATTTACTGTTCATCTTCACGAACATTTTGTATAGTTAATAATTAGATAGTTTTCTTTGCTTTTCATAATCATTTTACAATTCTGTGCAAATAAGATGTTTATGTAATTTGAAATAGATAGAGAAATTATTGGATAACAAATATTCGAGGTAAGTGGTAAATTTAGATATTTGTCTCCCAAGGATTTAAATCATGCTGCAGCATCATTAATTAAAAGGAATGTTAAGAATATAATTTTATATATATAAGAAACTTAATAATTTTACTGTCATCATTGGAATAATACTAGGGTATATTTTAACATGTTTATAAAAGAAAATATCAACTTGGTTTCTTTGAATTAAGAATTGATAAATTGTTACAATAATAATAAGGTTCGGAACAAGTGAAGTTAAAAATGATTTATCTATGTTTATACTCGTATATAAAAATGTGTTATCTATGTTTATGTAGTAAATTGAGATATGTCTATAGTAATTGAGATTTGAAAATTAGGATAGAATGTATAAAAGTATATGTAGTTTTTTTTCTTTTTCACGTTGATCGCAAACAGTTGCTAGATTTTAGTTTCCAGATTGCTGATTGATTTGTAACTAATATCAACAACAATCTTACGACGGGGGTGTGATATCTGGCGACTGTTTGGCGATCAACAGAGCATGTTTGGCGCAGGTAGCTCTTCTTCGAGAAGGGTTAATGTATTTATTAGGAGTTGCATGTTAGCCTCGGAAGAGGAAGGTAGTAGATTGTACCATGCGGTAGGAGCGACGTACTGCTCTGAGTAACTATTATATTATGCTTTGAATTATATATTTAATAAATGTTTGTTTCGTCTTGCTAAATGGTGCCTTATTAAACCACGAAGTCATCACAATGGCTGAGGTAAAAAGATCGCTGAATACTGGTAGTTCGAATGCTATTGAATGAGATCGTTTTTTAGATAATGTTATGTTTCGTCCAAGATTTCTATGCTACCGTCTACTGTCGATTATCCGGACTAATACTGGGGAAGCAAGTAACGGATAATTTAAAGCACGGATGACCCCAATTTTCATACGCATTGTATGAATTTATTTCTTAAAAAAAATCAGTTATTTTATGTTTTTTTTTTTTTTTTTTTTTTTTTTTTTTTTTTTTTTTACGTTTAAATTTTTGTCGAATTTCAATGCTTATTTTTCGGAGTGCTCTTTTAATCTTGTATGCGAATCCCTTTTGGTTGACAAAGTCAAATGGAGTTTCAAGACAAGGCATTGCTTTGTCGTCATTAATGCAATTAACAGTATCTTCTTTGGTTTGCATTTTCTGCATTTCCTCTCTGCCTCTTCTGTTGTTGTTCCGTTTGAAATGATATCTGCTGGGTGATGGAGTCTTTCCTTTAGCTTTCTGTCCCTATCCGCATTACTGAAGTACTGAAAGCCTGGCTCAGTTGAGTTGTTATCGAACTCTTCTTTGATGTTTTCCCGACTGACATTTTCAATTTTTTTTTTGGCATGCAATTTCAGTTGTTGACTCAGCATCTTCATAATAAGATAAATATCCAATTTCTATAGGAAGAAGAATCTTTGTCCATGATCAAACCAGTGTTATTGAGTTTAATTTTAAACAAGTTTTTGCTACTTCTTATATGGCATCCAATACAGTCAGCCTTTTCTAGAACTTCATTAAATCCTCATCTTCTCAGCAAGAGTTATGAGAAGATCAAATTGTGTGTCGGCACCATCATATACGGATTATCCGCCTCCTGGTAGTCGAGAATACGCTGTATAAGATTTGCACTTCTCTACCAAAGTCAACCAGCCTGGTGACGTCGACTTCATGCTCCAAAACAAGATTTCTCCCACTTTTATGATTATAGTGACATAACCGTCTCGAGCGTCGGAAAGGGTATAAGGTATTTTCCCCGTCTTCTTAGCCTGCCTTCATGGTGTAGTGGTTCTGCGCGCTGGGCCGGTATCCAGAGGTCCGTGGTTCGATTCCCGGTGAAGGCGATTGTTCATTTTTCATCTTGCATGCTTCCAAAAAATACCCAATGTCTCTCTACAAGGGAAAAGGTTTGATTTTAAAAAAGCATAACCTTGTCTGTCCACTGACCTTGATTTTTCCAATGTGTAAGGTGATTTCTTTATAAAAATTATGTAATACAATGATATACGTATGCTAGAATTTAGTTAATTCAATGCAACATAATGAACTATAAAATATATTATTACAAAATTTAATCTAGCTTTAAGCATAAAAAATGTAATGAAGTATAAACATAGAAGTGGAAAAAAAAAAAAAAAAAAACACCCAAACAAGCCCTTTTTTTAATTTACAGACGCATACACGTTTCAAGAGCATTTGATCTAACGTCACATTGTGCTAAAAATATTTAAAAACAGCATATCTTTATAATTTCCTATAGACAGTCTCGCGCACTGGAGATAAAAATGTATTATTTCCCACAGTGTTGCCATTGCTCTCTTTGAAATCTTTGAGTTTTTTTAATAAACTTTGTTTTATTTTAAAAACTTGTTAACGTTTTATAAAATATAAAATAGATAATAAAACAAATTCCAAATTCGAGCTTCCAAGTACCCATGTTCGAATGGAGAACTTATGTTATTCAAAATTTGATAACGCTAGGGTACAATGCTCGGGGGAATAATAAAAAAAAAAAAAAAAAAAAAGGACAGTTCTATATTTCCCGTTCAACTGGGCCGGTTGACAAAATTCAAACTGCGTTTTTCATGCCTCGAAAGCGCGACTTAGAATATGTA
This sequence comes from Stegodyphus dumicola, assembly GCF_044657685.1. NCBI lineage: Eukaryota > Metazoa > Arthropoda > Arachnida > Araneae > Eresidae > Stegodyphus > Stegodyphus dumicola. The sequence goes on along the minus strand of NC_140768.1, from coordinate 77,656,387 downwards.
TTAGATTTATATATAGCACTATTCTAACCTAGGTATTTTGACACAAAATCGGACCTTTTCTAAAATAACATACCAATTTTTTTCCATATTTCGATTCTGCGACTAAAATTATGTCAGAATGCCAAGTTTTGTAAAAATCGTACGAGTAGTTTTTAAAATATTAGCTCTCAAAATTTTAGCCAAATGTGGTTTATGGATTTTTGTTACAATGAAATGCCACAGCTATTTTTAACCTTAAATTTCAAATAAATTTTTACGGAGAATTAATTATATGAAATTTTTTCTCTCAATGATGCGTAATAAATATTTATTAATACTATGTGAACAATTATTATTTTTTAAATTATAGATGATATTATTCAAATTTTTAACTTTTTTTTAAAATTTCTTTCTTTTTTCTCTTTTAAAAAAAATATTTGTAAGAGTAAATTTTTATCTTCGATGTTTTATCGTCTGCTACTTTACTTTAACTTCGTTTAAATCGAATTGTCTAAAACTGAGAACTTTCGTTTGATGTTTATTTGAATTTTACGAAAATTTTTTATGACATTAACTGCATAATTTATTTCTAAACAAGCTGTTGCTTATGAAGTGGCTGAAAGAGCGGCTGATACTATCATCCATATTTTTATAGAAACATAAGATTTAGAATAATCATATTTATAAAAGTCAAATTATGATATAAACGTACAACCCTCTAGACACCGAATTAATGGAAGTTCAATGGTTATGTGGAAATGATCTGCAGCTAAATGGCTGGATAAGTCAGCAGGTTCTGTGGACAAGTAAGAATAATTATATAAACGACACCCAACATTCTGGATTCAGTTACTAACGAGGGAAATTTAATGAATTTAAGAAGAATTTAAATGACTTTAAGAAATTTTTAAACATAAAAAATTGACTCATTTTTTATCCTAAAATGTATTTTTCTGCGTAGCGTATTTTCATTATATCCTTAAAATTCTAATTTAGAATGTAATTGTCAAGAACTGAATTCTAATCATCAGTAATATAATTCTAATTTAGAATGTAATTGTCAGGAACTGAATTCTAATCATCAGTAATATAATTCTAATTTAGAATGTAATTGTCAAGAACTGAATTCTAATCATCAGTAATATAATAAGTAATTATTACGGTTATTAATAAATCCTTCTTATAAAGTAATTGCAAATATTTCAAAAAACTTTCTGTCTGAATGAAGATATTTTTTTATGCAAATATTTCTAATTTGATATTAATCAAGATTGCACAAGATATTATTTATTTGCACTTCAATTCTTACCGTCAGCTTTAGTAGAAGTTACAAATCAATTATATTTAATTAAGGAATGACCATCTAAGTTTAGAAACAGCGTACCGTAACAGCAATTCAATTATTGGCGCCGTATCTTTCATGTTACTCTCGATTGGCAAGCTACATGATTTTTAATGAATATTCGGGTTTTGCTAGTAACTTCACTTGGAAATCGCGCTTAAACTAGATTAGTTGGTTATTTGAACATAGAAAGAACTTGGGAGCTATTTTGTTAAGATGATTTTATAGAGAACCTAAAAAACTACGAAAACCAACCATGCAGCTTGGGTTAGACTTCACAACAAACAATTAGTATTTAACAATCTTCAAATACTAGGCAACTGGTGAGGCTCCAATTAAATCCCCAATTTAATATTTTATTTGTAAATATTTAAAATATTGTTCTGTTCTTAGACACATAAAGCAGAATTTAAGTTTTGTTAACTTGTTAGTAAACTACCAAGTCGTAGTGCAAATGAATATTCAATTTCTTTTGCAATAATTGTATTCACTTAATATTCTTGGAATATGAGCTAAAGAAGGAATGTTCTCGGAGGATTAAAGAAGTGTTTAAATCCAGTGATCCGGTGATTTTGTCTTACAAGCTCAGGTATCAAAATGATTCTGCAATTGCCCGAGTATTGACTTGTAAATGGCTGTGAATTAAGCAGATGACTTTTAATCTTACGTTATTCAGTCAGAAAACGTATTCCAAATGTTTTGTATTGCATGACAATGCATCTTTTCAATATTCAATAACCAATCGGAGAACCGCTTATGTTCCGAAAATAAGTATGTGTGTTCAATCGTCCTGCATGTTTTTCAAATTTGTCTTCTTGTGATTTTTTTCTTTCCCACAAACTAAAGTTGCTTCTCAAAGGAAAGTTTTTTTTTGACATTGAAGAGACAAAAGGCGTATGACGTCTACTTTTAGAGGCATGTCAAAAACAGATCCCTACAAGCCTTCTCTTCCATTACATGTTGTGCATTCAGACAAAAAGTTGCATCAGCACAAATTCTATAATCTATTTTTATTACACTCTGATTACTTTATTAACATACAGTGAATATATACTAAACATTTTACTTCAGTAATTCGGAATTTTTGACGGAATTGTTATTGGAACTAGGACTTTGAAGAGTCAAATTGAATATTTCGATAATGAATTCAAGGTCGAAGTTTCAATATTTTATTTTCTGGAGGGAGGGGAATTTTTTTCAGTTTCGGTCCATTATCCTAAGTATATTTGCTTCGATTCTTTATTTTTGCAATAAAAGTGAAAATCTTACGCATGGTATACATATAACGCATAGCTTCAAATTAAAATTTAATAATATACAGGGTGGTTTTTAAGTTCCACTTTGAAAAGATCATAAAAGGAAAACTACTGGATCAAATGTTATCAAACTTGGTAACCGTGTAAAGGAGGTCGTGGGAATTTATTTTCTGAAAAAAAAAAAAAAAAAAAAAAAAAAAAAAAAAAAAAAAGTTCGAAACCTCACCACCAGAGGGGAAATGGCGCTGTATGCAATATTGTTAAACGAAATATGGGTCGGAATCTAACTTAACCTTTTGTTACACGGGCTTAATATGTTGTATACCCATAAGAAACTTTGACGTAAGCAAATTACCATTTAAAGGCGTTAAAGTCGATAAAAGTCGAGTGCGCCATCCGTGTAAGGGAGAAATTCGTCCGTGAAAACCACGAATTAGCAATTAGAAAATGTGAGATCGCAAATCACTCGCACAAGAGCGTACAATCTGAAAATCGCTTTCTTACAGATCGTTAATTTGTAATTTTTGAAGCCTGAATTCTGCCCTAATACATGAAGATACTGATTTAAAAACGCTTTTAATCGATTTGAGCCAAAGAAATCCCTCATGTTATTTATTTAGTTCCATTGCATTACTACTGTATTCCATTGCTGTATTCCATTGCATTCTCCTACTGTTCTCCTACTGTATTCCATTGCATAGCAATCATTCCACACCAGACAGCTAGTTTCATAACTCAACCATTTTTCCCTGAAGCGCAGTCGACAGCTGGACCACTGTGATTGCAGCTCGCTTAGAGTCAATGTTAAAATGTTTCGTGATACATGAACTGCATTTTAGATACTACGACTTTTATGCAGGGCTGGACCCCACCTCACATTTGTCGCACAGTTACTTAGGCAACATTTCTTGAATGAACGTCTTATGGGCCGCACTTCCCTACTTCTTGGCCACCTCGGTCACCAGACCTCAACCCCTGTGACTTTTGGCTATGTGGTTATCTCAAAAGCACTGTTTATGGTGATAATCTAAATAATTTCGCAGAAATGAAAAATGTGATACACGACATGTCCGTAACATTCCTCCTGATATGCTAAGAGCTGCTGTTGAGAATGCAGTAACAGGATTTAACTTGCTTTCGGAAAATTCTGGACGTTACATTGAACATGCTTTGTAATACGTTTCAGAAACCGATGTCTTCATGCTTTATTTCATTTAACAATATTGCATACAGCGCCATTTTTTCCTGGTGGTGAGTTTCTGAACTCTTTTTTTTTTTTTTTCCCCGCGGAAAATAAATTCCCATAACCCCCTTTACACGATTACCAAGCTTGATAACATTTGGTCCGGTAGTTTTCCTATTATGACCAGTAGTTTATTATTTTCGAAGTGGAACTTTAATTATAACCACCATGTAAATTAAAATTTGAAAGTTTGACAGTTTGGTTCAAGTCCCAGCTTTAAAAATATATATATATATAAATAAATTTTTATATTAATTCTCTTAGAAAGAATGTTTTAAGAAGCTAATTTTTCTCTAGCGTTATAGATTGTATAAAAAAACATGATCTTTAATATGATTTAGATTGTCTCAGCCGATATAAGAATCGGGTTCCTCGGTGGTACAGAATAAACACTGCTGGACTGTTTTATTTCTTGTCATTTGGTAAAAAATCTTTTAATTAAAATGTTTATCCTTTGGACTTCGCTTTAAACTTTATTCATAGTTAAAATGACTAGAAAATTAAAAGCTGTCTTCAGCTGAAACGCAATTCATGTAATTGATATTTTAAAAAAATTGACAAGAATGCAAAATTTATGGAAGTCTAGCAATCGAAAAATCTTAATTTTCTTGCGTGAGCACTGAAAATAACTGTAGAAAAAAAGAAGAAAATTAGGGAGAAAAGTAAGCAAAAATTTGAAGGGAAGTTTGGCTGTCAGACATAAAGATATTTCAAAAAGTTGGAAGCTTTTGAATATACTTTCAGGATACTTTAAAGAATTTAGGCAGTGGCGCAGCAAGCATAACTGGCGCCCGGGACAAAATACCTTTGTGGCGCTCCCCTCCCCACCAAAAAAAAAAAAAAAAAAAAAAAAAAAAAAAAACTTTCAGTAATACAATATATAGAATATATTCGTAATAAGAAAATAGTGCAAATAATAATAAAATACTGAATCTGCCATAAAATACTAAAAAATATATTAAGATAGTCACTACCTAAGTACACTAGGCATGGATTCGGAAATGCATCTGTGTCGGCGGAAAAATCAGACATGCGATGATCTAGAATTAATTAAAAAGGTGTTATTTATTTTACATATTCATATAAGGGTTTTTAAAAAGTACAGATTTTAAACAATTAAAAGTTTATTATACATTATAGATAAATAGATATGTGGCAACTTGCTTCTACAATTCAACTCTGCCACTCTGGTAACCCATAGCAACCAAAAACAAAATAATATTTATTCTATCCAATTGTTATAATTATTTAACGATCTGTCTAAAAAAATTGTACTTCCATAATCGGTGACCCGTATTTATTACGAATAGCAACCTTCAATGTTGCACGAATATTCAACATATTTCTGTCATAATTTCAGCGGATATATGTATCGTCTGCTGCATTTAAGCCGCCAATTTCTCTGATTTCAAGTACCAAGAAATGGGGTCACTATATACATATTGATTATTTTTCTATATATATTATTATTGTGCATATTCTATACATATTATTATTGTGCATATTTGATTGATCTAAAGTGGTTGACAACGATGTTGCTTCACAATTGGCGCGGGTGGCAGTTAAGCCACCGCTCTTTTGTCGCCGAGACCCATCGCTATGGTTCATTCAATTGAATGCGCGTTAAGTCACATTACTGCCGACGAAACTCAATTTTATACAGCGGTTGCCGCGTTAAGAGGTTATCACACATGGTTACAGTCCCTGATAGACGGGACTTTTCTGAAAAACGAGATTCTGGTAGCACTGTGTTTAAATGGGAGGATTCCTAGAAAAAAGAGCCCCGGCTACGTGTGTATCTTGCTACTGTGTATGCTGCTAATCTAGCTCCGTCTGTTTCCGCACAGGAAATGTGCGGGTTTTGAGAATTGTCCCTTTCGACGTCAAGTCCCCGCATACCCGAAACATAATATGATTCAGACCTTAGAATCAGAGGTACTGCAATCAGCTCGTGAAATAATTTGGAATCCACCGGCGACGGACAAATACAAATCTTTTTAAAAAATTAATTTCTGTTTATGAAGAATCCGAGACAGTTAAAATCAAGCAGTTGTTGCACGATTTACGGTTGAGTGATATGAGGCCTTCTCATTTGCTGTTTAAACTGTCAGACTTAGCCGCCGGTAACCTAACGGATAACATTCTTAAAACATTATGGATGAATAGACTCCCATCTAATATACAAACCATTTTAGCGACCAGTAGCGAGCCACTTAAAAATCTTCTCGAAATCGCTGATAAAATTCACGAGCTGGTCATTACAAAGCAAATGCATGCAGTGCAGGCTCCTGGTCCAGGTATTGTGGCGTTACAGGCTCACATTGGTGATTTGTCCAAACAGGTTGCTCTCTCAGTAGCCATCCAAGCTGAACCTTTTCAGTGCAACCGCTTCACATAACGTGGTCGAAATACACATCGTAGCCCACTGAGGAAACGTTATGAAAACCCTCCTACGGGTTAGGTTAGGTTAGGTTAGGTTAGTTTAGGGCGCAGCCCGGTCCACCTTGCAAAACAAAGTTTGCCCTATGACCCTATACGGGCTACGGGTAGTAGCCCTCCTACGGGTATTTTTTTTTTTTTTTTTTTTACCGCCAAAAATTTGGAAGCAAGGCAAACAAATGCTGCTCACCGTGTTGTTATAACGACCAGGGAAACGAGAAGGGCCGTTGCTCGAAGTTGTGAACGACAGCGGCCGGAATTTTGCACGCGTTTTCGACATCGAAAAGAATTCGGGCTTAAGGTTTTTTGTAGCACCGGGGCTGATGTTTCTGTCGTTCCACCACATTTTCACGAACAAAAGCGCCTTACTAAGTTACAAATTTATGTAGCAAATGGAACTCCTATTCAAACTTTTGGTGAATGCCTGATATCTCTTGATTTAGGATTGCCCCGCAACTTCCAATGGCCATTCATTATTGCTACTGTTTCAAGTCCTATTATTGGCGCTGACTTTTTTCAAAAATTTTCTTTGCTTGTCGATCTTAAGAATCGCCGTTTGACAGATTTCACAACCAGCTTAACTGATGCGGGAGTAATTCGCAATAGTCAATATTTCAGCATTAAACTGATTTCGGGTAACTCCCCATGGCATCAACTTCTCAGAGAATTCCCTACAAACACGCGCCCAGTTATGGGTATTTCCGAATCCAAGCAAGATGTACTACATTATTCTGAAACTACCGAACCTCCAATTGCCGCTAAACCAAGACGCTTACCTCCGGACAAGCTTAAAGCCGACAAAGAGGAGTTTCAATACATGATGAAACAGGGAATTTGCCGTCCTTCAAAAAGTTCATGGGCCAGTCCGCTCCATCTAGTTCGGAAACGAAATGGTAAGTGGCGATTATCGCTGGTTAAATGCAGCTACAATTCCTGATCGTTACCCAGTCCCGCACATTCAAGACTGTATGCAAGTTTTAGAGGGAAAAGCTATTTTTACAACCCTTGATCTTGAGCGGGAGTATCACCAAGTGCCCTTTAACCTAGCTGATATTCCAAAAACTGCGGTTATTATGCCTTTCGGACTATTTGAGTTTCCGGTCATGACTTTTGGCTTATGCAATGCTGCTCAAACGTTCCAACGCTTTATGAATCAGGTGTGAAACGGCCTCGACTTTTGTGTACCTTATTTTGATGACGTCTTAATCGCCTCCTCTTCACAGCAAGAAGACCTATCACATTTGAGAACAGTTTTTGAACGTTTTCAAAGGTACGGTGTCAGTCTTAATCCTTCCAAATGCGTTTTTGGACAACCAAGAGTATCCTTTCTTGGTCATGAAATTTCCGCTGATGGCGCTCGACCCCTTTCAGATAGAGTCACCGCTTTCCACGATATGCCTGAACCATCTACAGTGAAGGACTTAAGAATATTTCTTGCTATGCTCAATTTTTATCGACGTTTCTTACTTCATGCACCAACCATACAAGCACCTCTAAATTCTTTTTTGGTTGGAAGTAAGAAAAAAGATAAACATGTTATAACCTGGATCACAGAATCTCGCGAAGCTTTCCAAAAATGCAAAAATTATTTAATTTCGGCAGTATCCTTCCGCACCGTAACCATTATCACTCTACGGTTTATAAGGTATTTCTTCAGCTTTCCTAGCGTGCCTTCGTGGTGTAGTGGTTCTGCACGCTATGCCGGTACTCCAGAGGTCCGCGGTTCGATTCCCGGCGAAGACGGTTGCTAATTTTTCAATCTCTCTTGCTTCCAAATATCCTAAAGTCTCTACAGTGGCGCCCGAACTAAAATGGGTGTTGGATGAGGATTCTCCACACCCAGGATTTGGCGATTGGGTCCTCTAAAAACCCCAGTCGCCCTTTGAAAAGGTGAATATATAAGGTATTTCTCCCGCTTTCCTAGCGTGCCTCCGTGGTGGAGTGGTTCTGCACGCTGGGCCGGTACTCCAGAGGTCTGCTGTTCAATTCCCAGCGAAGGTGTTGCATATTTTTCATCTCTTCTGCTTCCAAAAAATAACCTAATGTCTCTACACGTTGACGCATCAAAACTCTCACCAGCGCAAACCAGATACAGCACTTACGATCGCGAATTATTAGGAATTTGTGAAGCTGTTAAATATTTTCGACATATGCTATAGGGATGCGTTTTCATGAACTTTACAGATTATAAACCCTTAGCCTATGCTTTTCAACAGCGTTCGGATAAAGCTTCTCCTCGTCAAATGAGACACCTAGACTTCATAGGGCAATTTTCAACAGAAATCCGTTATATTGAGGGTTCGCAGAATATTGTAGCAGACACCTTGTCGCGTATTGAAGAACTAGCCGTTCCTCCGCCAATAAACTTCGCTGCCCTTGCGGACGAACAACACCGGGATTCAGAACTACAAACCTTCTTCAAAAGTAGATCTTCCACCAATCTCAATTTGCAGCCTATACAGCTGTCATCTGGAAAATCACTTTATTGTGACGTTCTTCAGGATTTAAGATTTTGACCTTATGTTCCCTCTGGGTTTCGCCATGCCATTTTTCGTCAGTTACATCGTCTGTCACATCCTGGCATCAAGGCTTCGAGGAAATTGATACAGCAACGTTACGTATGGCCTAGCATGCAAAAGGGCATAGCCAAGTGGACACATTCGTGCTTGGAGTGCCAAAGATCGAAAATTGTCAGACACACCACCAGCCAACTTAAAAATTTTAATTTGCCCTCATCTCGCTTCAATCACGTGCACCTCGACCTGGTCGGGCACTAATATTTATTAATGATAATATAATGCATGAAATACAATTAATTACTATGTATACATTTTTCTTACCTTGAATGAAGCAAATTTATCATTTACTTCATCAAAGTCGATCCTTTCAAATTTTCCTCTTTCCACACTTAAAAATGCTAGATGATTTAGGGTATATTGTTCCATCGTTGATTGTAAATATGTGAAAATTTATTTTAACTTGCTGAGCGAACGTTAATAGCTAGCATTTGATAATGAAATGGTAAGTAGTATTTGAAGTGCGACTCTTAGGGTTGGGAAAACATTTTCTCTATAGATCTGTAGTGGAGTTTTAGGTTTCGTTTCTTTTCTACTGCGGAGTAACGTCATGCAGTCACATTCAATGCTCAAAACAATTAGGGGATATTGTGGGTTCGGTATGAAATAACCATATAATCGATAACCTTTTTGAACAAAAGGAAATAGAAGAGATTATAAAGGAAAATTATAACGTTTACAAAGCTGGCAATATACAAATTTAGATTAGATGTCTCAGCAAGATGACTAATTAGTTGAATCGGTAGCCAGGAAGGCAATCAGTCGTTTACAGGAGAGTCAAACGCAATCCATTGTAGCGGAAGCGTTTTGATTTTCCCAAAATGTCATTTCCAGATTATGGATTCGGATTTTGGAAACTGGATATGTTTGAGAAATTCGTTACAAGGTCGTGTTATCGTTTTAAAATAAAAAGCGGGAGATATACGTACATTCCGTTTAAAAAAATACAAATATCTCTACTTTGGAGAAATAAAGTGGTCAGAAAGAACGTTTTGGTTGATGTACTGCAAACATTTTATTATACATTTTATCAGGCAAATCAAGAAAATAAATAATTAATTATATTACAATAGTTATTAATTTTAAATATATTTTCCAGAAATCGATCAAAATAAAAACTGAAATTTTCCGGAAAATCTTGTTTGGAGACCATTTACCGCCCCTCTACGAGCGGCGCCCGGGGTATCATGCACCCCCTTCCCCTCTCGCTACGCCACTGAATTTAGGTGTTCAAAGAGAAAACACTTGGACGTGTACACCAGCAAATACAGAAAAGACAAAAACGATATCATTGCAGATTAAAGTGAAGAGCGACTGGTTTTAGACTATATGGTTGTATAAATTTAAATTACGTTATAGAACATCATATCGTATCATAAACGGAGAATCCCATGATTTCTCAGTCGAATTATTTGAAGATTCAGGAGTTTATCCAGTGATGTATGTGGATGTCACCTAAAAACGTTTTTTGATTCCTCCTCATGAAACAGCGGCCGAGCGGTAAAGTCGCTGAACACTAGTAGTTCGGTCCGAGGTTCGAATCCCGCGAACGGGCAGGCTGCATGGGCGTTTACGAGGTTTTCCCCATGTGTAACGTGTATAAGAACCAGTTTCCTTTAGAAAGTCCTCCACGAAGGCATCCCTCCCTTAGACAGATAGCCCTAGTGTGCTTTGCTATAATTAAATAAACCAAAACCTCTTGATGAAACCAGTCTTTCCTTTCATCTCATACCTTCAAAATGCTTAGCCTCTAAAGACTAATAAAGGCTCTGACCAAATACTGATGAAATGGATTGAATTGGATTATTAAGTTACGACCTGCCTAAAAGGAAGGAGGCCTTCGTGAAGTACTTTCTAAGGAAAACCAGCTGGCATACACGTTACACATGAGAGAATCCACGAAAATGCCCATGCAACCATCCCGTTTACCGGGATTCGAACCCTGGAGTGAACTACCAGTGTTCAACTACTTTACCGCTCGGCCGTTTGTTGTGCCTTTATGAAATGGAATGAAGAAAAAGAGAAGAAAAAATAAATTTTTGCGTAAAATTTAGTATTTGTATTTTTTTTTTAATTTAAAACTTTTTTAATCTTATGGTATTTGATTCTTTCGATTTCAAAAATAAAATATTTGACTAAAATATGAATAATATTTTAAGAAAAAAATGTAGGATGATAAAATTCTGCAAAGCAATGGGCACCATGATAAAGCTGTTTAAAGCAGCGTATGCAAGTTATCCTAAGTTAAAACATCGGTTATACAACTTTCTCATTTATATATCTTTAATGAACATTGAAAGGCGTGTTAACTGTGCTTTACTGTATTTTCTCTTTTAATATATGCAGTTTTCAAATGCATCGTAGTCTGGGTTACAAAGTATTCTTCCGAAAGAAACGCAATTCAAATAAATAAAATCAAATTCTGGAAAATTTATATTAATAAATATATTTAAAATGCTCAGTTCGAATGAATAAATAGAAAATTTTAAAATAACTATCTAAAGAGACAATTCAACACTTAAAAATTAAAATAAAAGTCTAAAAATTTAAAAATTACCTAAAATAGTAACTATGACTAAAAATATAGTATAAAGAAAACTATTTGAAAAAAGAATAAATAAACGATGCAACTTTGATTTAAACTACGCAGTTCGAATGAGTAAATAGAAATTTTTAAAACACTTATTCGAAAGAAACCATGCAACTTAAACAGTTAAAATGGAATTCGAAAAAGAAAGAATACTTAAAATAATAAACAATTATAATTAAAAATATAATATAAAGATCATTATCTGAAAAAAGGAACAATTGTAACTTTTTTCCCGCTCACGAACGAGGTAGAAAGGGAAAGGAAAATAGGTTGTCATATATTAAGAAGTTCGCCAAGAGTGAACTATTCTTGGTGCAAACTGAAAAAAAAGCGCCAACATAAACTGTTGAATTTCTCTGTAAATTTCGCACCAAATTTTACAAAATTTAGTATCTAGGCATAATTTGAGTCGTAGAATCGAAATATGTAAAAAAAAAAAAAAAAAAAAAAAAAAAAAAAAAAAAAAGATATGTTATTTCAGAAAAAGTCCGATTTTGTGTCAAAATAACCTATGTTAGAATAGTGTTATATATAAATCTAATATATATCCTAAGTCGTGCTTTCGAGACATGAAGAACGCAATTTGAATGTTTGAATTTCGTGAATCGGCCTTGTAGAATGGGAGATATAGAACTGCCCCCCCCTTTTTTAGCAGTTTACCTTTGGTTTTTCACAGTGCGAGAAACATACATACATTCATGTAGATTCTTCATTATTTTGTTTCTTTAAATATAACCCAGGGCCAGTGCTGGTTTTACGTATAAGCTACACAACCTATACCTTAGGGCCAAAAAAAAATGAAATATAAATATATTATTAAAATATAGTATAACAGGCTTATAAAGGGCTCCATAATCTGAAATAGCTAAGGACCTTATCAAGTCTAAATCCGACTTTGCCCAGGGCGATAATATTTGGTGGCAACAGTTTGAAAAGTGATTTCAGACATTTAAAGTGATTCAACGCAAAATGTCGTTTCGAGACTAATAGTCCTTCTTCGCGTTTTTTTTTTTTTTTTAGCCCACTAGCATAAAAAATGTTATGCATAGTAAAAAAAGGCATGCCATTGTAATACTTCTTTGGCGAAATGAAGCAACTCCAATGATGGAACACAGCAATAACTTTTATTTAACACTAAAAAAAATGGCGACATACAACAAGAAGATAAAACATATTCTATCATTTAAAAATAAATTACATTCTTCGTGTGAGAGTCGCACGAGGCACTCGAGTCTGGTTTCAAATATTGCCATTCACAAATACCTTAATGTTCATCTAATTAAATTATTTAAACTACAAGTTTTTAATATTATTTAAATCTGTTACGACCTCTCCCCCAACGGAGAGACTTTTACCGAAGGGAAAAGTTCTGTAAATTTCGAAAGTTTATAAGCTCGGCTTGCTCAATTGCTTAAAGAGAAAAGATAACTTCTCTCATAAGTTTCCAAATTTTCAGGCCAAAAATTTTAAGTTTTAAACAAATATTTTTACACCACATTTAAATAGGAAGAAAAAAATGGAAAACGTTCAAATACATCAGTTGAGTATACATTAAATAAATAAATAAATCCTGAACGTGGTTACATACACTAAGAGTTACATTACTTAATTCTACTCAGAACATCTACGTTCTTGTGCAAAGATCCTTTGCGATGAATGACCTTAAAATTATAAGGTTGTAATGAGAGTGCCCAGCGCATCAATCTAGAGTTACATTTGGCGTTGGATTGTAGCCAGACCAAAGGATTATGATCAGTTTGAATCAAGAATTCTTGCTGACCATCCAGATAAAAATGCGTTAAAAATGCATCCAGATAAAATTTCTTGATAGCGTAGATGATAGCAGCGCACTCCTTTTCAGTAGTACAATAATTCTTTTCAAACTTAGTAAATTTTTTGCTTATATACAAGATAGGATGTTCACGTTGTTCATCATCTAATTGGCATAGTACTATACCCATGCCATTGTCTGAGGCATCGGTTTGTATAATAAACCTTTTATCAAAGTCGGGAGCATACAGAATTGGTTTCCTGCATAGCAACTCTTTTAAATTTTTAAAAGCTTTGTCACATACTTCAGACCATTGTATATTTCCTTTTTTTGTTACCCCCTTCAAAGCGTCCGTGAGGGGTGAAGCAATTTCCGAAAATCTCTGTATGTACTGGCGATAATACCCTACCAGTCCTAAGAAAGCACGTACTTCTGTTTTGGTTTTAGGTGTAGGATACTCCTTTACAGCCAGGATCTTTACTTCATCCGGGGTTCGTTGTCCTTGTCCCACAACATGGCCTAGGTATCTCACTTGATCTTGTGCCAATTTACATTTTGATCGTTTTAGTCGTAAATTTGCTTTCTGTATTCTCTCTAGAACAGAAGTTAAGTTTTTAAGGTGCTCTTCCCAGTTTTCTGAGTAAATGGCAATGTCATCCAGGTATGGTACAGCGAAACCTTCGCATCCAGCCAGGACTTTAGTCATAACTTTGCTAAAAAAATATGGGGCATTTTTTAATCCAAAGGGTAAACGTAGAGGCCTGAAACTTCCAAAACTAGTTACAAATGTTGCATATCTTTGGGCTCTTTCTGTTAACGGAATTTGCCAGTAGCCTCTAAATAAATCTAATAGGGTAATATATTTTGCTTTTGCTGCAGTTTCGATACGTTCTTCAATATTAGGCAAAGGATAGTATTCAGTTTTAGTAACAGCATTGAGTTTACGATAATCAATACAAGGCCGAGGATCCTTTGATGAAGATTCTATCAAAATCATGGGAGATGTATAGTCCGATTCTCCCGGCTCTATAATTTTAAGATCGAGCATTTTCTGTATTTCCCTTTTGAGAATTTCAGTCTGTCGGGGTGACAGTCTGTATGGCTTTATTTGTATTGGTTCGTTATTTAATAGCTCAATATCGTGACAAACTAAGTTTGTTAGTCCAGGATTATTTGAAAAACAACCAGAATATTTCCATAAAATCTTTCGTAAATCTTCTATTTGCTCGGATTTCAACCTTTTCTCGAGTTCATTCTCCTCTATGATGTCCGAAACATTTAATATACTTGGATTGGAAGGTAAACGAGGAATGTCCATTTCTAAGTCTCCTTCCACTTCAGTTATCATATTAATCATTTCTGGTCTTTTGTAATATGGTTTAAGCATGTTAATGTGATATACTTGATTTGGCTCATTTTGCTCCTCGAAACTTACAATATAATTGGTTTCTGAAATTTTCTGCTCTATTTTTCCAGGTCCTTTCCACTGTACTTCTAGTTTTGACGATTCGTTGATAAAACAAGAACTAAATCTCCTCTAGCAAATTCTCTTTTCACTGCGTTTCGATCGTACCATGTTTTCCTCCGTTGTTGAGCTTCTTTCATGTTTTCCACTGCAAGTTCTTGGCATTTCTTCATTCGATTAATAAGTTCGAAAACGTAACTGACAACATTATTACTTTCTTTTCTTCAATCGGTTCTAGCCACTGCTCATAAAGTAAAGTGACTGGTGTTCGTAGGTTTTTGCCATGAACTAATTCTGCTGGTGTAAAACCAGTGCTTTCATGAGTGACTGTTCTGAGAGCAAAAAGAACTGATGGTAGATAATTCTCCCAATCCGAAGTCGCTCCTATACATACGACTCTTAACACCCTTTTTAGCGTTCTATGGAATCGCTCAACGGGATTACTCTGCGGATGATACACAGAGCTTCTTACATGTTTAATGCCGAAACGCTCCAAAAATTCCTCTGTCAAAGCACTGACGAAAGAGGTCCCCTGATCTGTTTGGATCACTTTTGGGAAACCCATACGACTGAAAATCTGTAAGAAAGCATCAATCACAGATGGCAAAGAAATGTCTGTCACCGCAACAGCATCTGGATATTTGGACGACATACACAGAGCTGTAATAATATATTTTTTTTCAGTCTTTGAAATAGGTAGCGGACCAACGGCATCGGCATTTATTTTAGTGAATATTTCGGAAATTACTGGTACTAATGTCATTGGAGCCTTCTTTTTGTCATTTGCTTTTCCAGTGCGCTGACAAGCATCACAGGTTCTTACAAAATCTTCAGTTTCTTTGTAACACCTCGTCCAGTAAAAATATCTAGCAAGTCTGTCTTTGGTCTTTTTGACACCCAAATGACCAGAAGTTCCTTCGTGGCACATCTTTATAATTGACGGCTTGAGTTTTTCAGGTATAACGACAAGCTGTCTTTCAAAGCCCATTTTATCCGTCGTTTTTTTAATTAAAAGTTCTTTTCCTGTCAGACTATAGTTCTCATTTTTGCATGTACCTTCTTTAACTTCTTGGATGATTTTAGACAGTTCCTTATCAGCAAGCTGAAGTTGTGCAATTTCTTCTGAGTCAATGTTTACCAGTTTCATGAGAGTTTCATCTTCCGAATTTAGTTCCGGTAAATTATCTTCTTCTTCAAAAACATCTCTGGATGCTTTATTTTCTTCCTTCATCAGTTCCAAGATCTTCTCTTCGGCTATTTCTCTTTTCTTTTGAGCTCTCGTAGAGACAGCATTAACCTGGTGAGGACAACTATCAGGTTCCTTTCCTTGTTTATTCAACAGTGCAAAAGTTCGATTGCCTAATAACTACCTTCCTTTGTCGAGTTCATTTCTAATAATGGCAGCCTTAGTTATTACTCGTCCAAGATCGCAATTTAGTTCGATCTCAGCCAATGGTAAACAGGTTGGATTCAAGTCTAATGGCTGTTGCACATTTTCACCTGTCAGCATTTCCGGCGTGATATATTTGCGACAAACTATATCAATACTAGCACCTGAATCCCTTAATATAGGAATTTTATGACCATTTACGTAACCCATACTAGTATAAGGTAATAGAAATTTATCCTCTGGTTTTGCACTAATTCTGTTAAGATTAGCAGGAGATTCAGTACTATTCTTAAGTTTTGGACATTGGGGTCTTAAATGTTGATAGGACCCACACTGATAGCATTGTGGCGTCTTTCGTTTTTCATATTTATCATCTGGACGTGGACTTCTAGGTCTATGAAACAAGCTTTGCGTATTAAATCCTGATGACAATTTTTTTTCAGTTTTATTTTTATTATCTGAACTCAATTTACCTTGAGTTAGTGCATTGTATCTTTCTTTCTGCCTATCCACTACAGGCTTTTTTTGAAAGTTTCCGCAAACGTTTTCGTAGGCATCAAGTTTTTCAGCTAATTTTTTAGATGAAATCATCTCTACCCATTCATCAAGAGAATGATCTCGAATTTCAGGAGGAACTCGACGTTTAAGTTGGTCAAGCACCATCAAATCTAGCAACTGATCAAAAGTCTTAACTCCTAGACCAGTCACCCATTCCTTGCAATAATTTTCTATTTCATAATTGAAATTCACCCATGTGGATTCGGTACTCTTTTGATGTTTCATAAATTTCTGCCTAAACTTTTCCGGGCTTAGTTTAAACCGTCTTAACAATAAATTTTTCACGTGTTCATAGTCTTTAGCTTTATCGGAGGGTTCTCTAGCTATTAACTGGGTTACTTCGTAAGGAAGTAGTCCTAGTAAATGAGATACAAATTCTTCTTTATCAATTTTAGCCCATTCTGCTTGCCTTTCAAGCAATAGCAAATATAGACTGATATCTCCATTCTTGTCATCGAATTTCTGCATAAGGTGACGCAGCTCCGTTTTCGGCCGGATCTGTCCGGTATTTTGAGACTTCGTCTCTGCTTCAAGTCTTAATCTCTCTAATTCATACTGTTCGTTTCTTCTCCGCTCTTCTGCTTCTTCCTGTCTCCTACGTTCTTCTCTTTCCTCCCTCTCTTTCCGTTCTTCTCTTTCCTCCCTCTCTTTCCGTTCTTCTCTTTCCTCTCTCTCTTTTTCTCTTTTCTCCCTCTCTTTCCGTTCTTCTATTATTGTGTCTAAGACTCCTTTGACGAATACTTCATCATAATCACTACTTTCAACAATTTTCTGTTTTAAATCGACTATTTTCATATCTGCAGTCACATGAACTCCCAGTTCAGCCGCGAGATTTTGCAAATCTTCCTTACGTGCTCTTCCCAAGTAGGACATTTTTTTATGTTTAAAATTAACGAACACCACTGTGTTCTTTATATTTCCTCAAAATAGCTCAATTCAATTACTTTAGTTAATTAATGCAGTCAGGAATCACGAAATTAAATGCACTTTGTTAAGTACGTATACCTCTGTAGGGTTTATATTTATTTTAACTAACATTTATTTTAAGTTTAAACTATCTTTCCTGTCAAGCCTTACTTTCCCCTGGAACTGCCAATGCCAGAATATGTAAATTTGAGTAGAACGCGCAAGCATTCAAATTATCAGCGGAAATAGTATGATTTAAATAGAAGGAAACAAGTTCGGTGAGAGAGAGTTATTCTTACTTCGCGAGCGCGGAGGTAGAAATCGAGAATTAAAGAACCCCGCGTTGCGGCCTATGTGCTTGGCGGGAAGTAGTTGCAATTGTTCCAGTGAGCTTCAAGTCTGCTGAATTAGCTGCGGTATTTGTAAAACGCGGTGAGTTAGTTATTTTAGAGAGCCTCGTAGTTAGAATATTGTCTTTACTTTCTTTTCAGGTTATTATTTTTATTTTGACTGCCTAGTTGGCACAGTTTGTAAGCGTCAAGAGGACGCAATTGTAATTTAGTACGTTGAATAAAAAGGGACTTAAACCCTTTATAAGACTTTCAAAGACAACGTTTATACAAGCTTTCACAGTCACCTCTTGGTTGCGTGCTAGTTAGAGGCGCGCAACGTTATATTGGCGCCCGAACACTTATCGAACTGAAATGGCCGAAAATTGGATGGAAGCCGCTGGACAACACCAAGAAATGACAACGCAGTTAGAAGGATTTGGATACCTGGTCCAGACTTTGAGAGCATCAATCAAGCCAAACGTCTATTTCGACGGAAAAAATTCGGTGGCGGTATTTCTCGAAGGTATAGAAAACCACTTTCAGCTCTACCCTGTGCCTGAAAGACAAAAAGTTGCCATCGCCACATCAGCACTAAGAGGACAGGCCGCGCTATGGTGGAAAAATATAGGCAAATTTCTTCTAGGTGAATTTGGAAGCCCGACGTATACATTTGAAAATTTCAAAAAATCGTTAGTAAAGGCCTTCCCCATAGTGAAAGATCGCG
Source organism: Stegodyphus dumicola (assembly GCF_044657685.1). NCBI lineage: Eukaryota > Metazoa > Arthropoda > Arachnida > Araneae > Eresidae > Stegodyphus > Stegodyphus dumicola. The sequence continues at coordinate 77,637,816 of NC_140768.1, read as the reverse complement.
CACGGCTGGAAGCCGAGATATATAGTTTCTATCAACGGGATACAGCACAATTGACGGACTTTATTTTACGAAAAATCAAGCTAACGGATATGCTGTATGGCAAGAAACCCGATGCGGAGATTATTGAAATAATATTACCAAGATTGTTACCCGCTGTCCAAGACTACTTTGAAATTAGAAACCCAACCACATTGCAGGAACTTTTCGAATTGGCGGTGAAGTTTCAAAATCGCAGAATCGCGGAAAGAGCGAGAGGGGAAACATATTCTCAAAGTACCAGAAGGAAGGAGGAAACAAGAAATGGAAATCGCTCATATGGGGGAAAGAACTATCAAGCTAACGCATCGAAACTTGAAGGGCAAGGCCCAAAAAGAAAATTTGAAAATAAGCATCCGCGTACCCAGAAGACACAGATTGAAAGGAAAGCTTTAAACGACTAGAGGGGCCTGTGAAAGGGAGGGTCCAGACCCCGGAAGGTTTAGAAAAACCCTCAAATAGACATCTAAATACAGTCATCGTAAAAAACTCACAGCTACCAATTATACAAGTCCTGGTTGGCGATGTACCAGTAGAAGCCCTCATCGATACAGGAGCAGAAGGAAATTTCATGAGTGAAAAGTTCTTCAAAAAGAATTTTTATAGGATACGACTCTTTAAAACCAGAAATACGGAAATTATAGCGGCGCAAGGAAAAACATGTCACTGCATCGGGAAAGTATCATTAAACATACAGGTAAAAGAGGAAAATCTCAAAGTATTAATTTTTGTGGTGAAACACCTGCAACACTCTCTTATTTTAGGTATGGACTTTTTAAGGGCCGCGAGGGCCAAATTAAATTTTCAAGATAGTTCCGTGGTGTTGGAGATGGACCAGAGGGTGGTGGAACCTGCGGAGACACCTGAATTGGACTTTAGCCATCTGAATGACCAGGAAAGTAAAGCAATACAGCAAGTGGTGAGTAATTTTTCTCATTTGTTTTCAGAAAAACCGGGAAACTGTCAGATCGTGACTCACAAGATTCAATTAAATGCCGAAAAACCTTGTAGGACTAAACCTTACCGCTATGACAAACAAAAAGACTTAACCATCGAAGAACATATTCAGGAGATGTTAAAGAATAAAATAATAACGCCCATAAATAGTGAATACGCGAGTCCAGTCGTATTATGGAGGAAAAAGAACGAGTTTCCTCCTTCGGATAAAAGGGCTTGGAGCTTTGCTATCGATTATAGAAAACTAAATAGCATAACTAAATTCCCAGTTTACCCTTTGCCGGTTATAGACGAGATCATTAGACAGATCAAATCGACGAGATATATGTCTACTTTGGACTTAACGTCTGGCTACTATCAAATAGCTATGAGACCCGAAGATATACATAAAACCGCGTTTATAACAAAATCGGGCACTTATGCATTTTTACGCATGCCTTTTGGGTTGTGTAAGGCCCCATCAACATTCCAGAGAGCTATGGACATTGTTCTAAAGCCTGTCCTAGGAAAATCAACTTTAATTTATCTAGATGATATAATTATAACGAGTAGTACGTTGGAACAACACGTTAATGACATCGAACAAGTTTTTAAATTATTAAAAGAGGCCGGTCTTACAATTAACGCCTCAAAATGCAAGTTCGCAACTAAAGAACTTAAATATCTCGGTTATAAAATTTCGCAAAAGGGTATAGAAACGCAAGATTAAAAAATAAAAGCTATTAAGAATTTCCCACCGCCCAACACCGCCAAGAAACTTTCGTCTTTCCTTGGACTATGTTCTTACTATCGATCTTTCATAAAAGATTTCGCTAATATTGTTGAACCACTCTTAGTAATCAAAAGAAAAAAGAGTAAATTTACGTGGACAGCGGAAGCTAACACGGCTTTTGAAAGATTAAAAGAAGCGCTTATTAATGGCCCTGTTTTAAAATTCCCTGAGGGGGACGAAAACCTGGAAATTGCGGCAGATGCATCAGACTATGCGGTGGGTGCGGTTCTTATGCAAAATAACCATCCGCTGGCATTTTTTAGTAAAACATTGAATCAAACACAAAGGAATTATACAGCTACAGAAAGAGAAACATTAGCCGTATTAATGGCTGTACACAAATTTCGAGTTTATTTCGGCAAAGCGCCAGTAACAGTCTTTTCGGATCATGCGGCTGTTGGTAGACTTTACTCGGGAAAAAACCTAACGCCCAGGTTAATAAGATGGGCTTTAAAACTCCAAGAATATAATATCACAATAAAATATAAACCGGGTAAGGAAAACAATGTAGCTGACGCACTTTCTCGTATAAAACTGGACGATGAAGGTAATGAACTTAAATGCGCTGTGTTGACTTCAAAAATTTTAGATTCTAGAGATACGGTTATTACTGAACTGAAAGCTGATCCTGAATTTGGAAATATCTATGCTTATTTGAAAGACCCCGAAAGCTTTGAGCATACAGATATCGATGCGATAAGAAATAGAGCAAAAAACTATGAAATAATAGATAATTTATTATTCTATACGAAAACAACGAACGAAAATCTTGAGTATAAGCCAGTCATCCCAGCCTCACTTCGATTAAGCATTTTGAAGGAGTTGCACGAAAAAAAAAACAGCGGGCCACCTCGGGGTCAGAAAGACTTTAAAAAGCTTACGCGAGGCGGTATATTTCCCGCAATTGTACAAAATAGTAACGGCGTATGTCAGGTCCTGCAATCAATGTCAGTTAATAAATGATATTAATTACAGCCCGGCCGGGTACTTAAATAGCATTCGCGCTACATTTCCGAATGAAATTTTAGGCATAGATCTCCTTGGTCCCTTCCCCCAGAGCGAGTTAAATAAAAATCGTTTTCTTTTAGTAATAGTAGATCATTTTTCAAAATGGATAGAAATTGTTCCACTTAAACGCGCGTCAGCCAAAACAGTCGCAGATGCATTCTTACACAGATACATTTTAAAATACGGTGCACCGATAAAAGTCATTAGCGATAACGGAAAACAATTCATTAGTCAAATATTTGAAAACATATGCAATGGACTTGATATACGCCATATCAAAATGGTTCCGTATAGACCACAGGCTAACATAGCAGAAAGAGTTAATAAAAACATTGTAAAAATAATTCGCAGTTACGTTAGCACACATCACAAGCGCTGGGATGGCTACATAAATGAATTAGCTTATGCTTTAAGAACGGCACATCATGATACTACGGGAAAAACTCCAGCAGAATTATTTTTAGGCAGAAAGTTAATTACGCCTTTAGATAAATTATTCTTTGTGCAACAAAGAGAGCAGGAATTTAGACAAAAGGACGTGCAAAAACTAATTGATCAGGCGCTTAAAACTTCGGATACGGCAAGAAATAGACAAAAGTTATATTACGATAGAAAACGCCGTGAAGCAGATTTTAAAGTTGGGGATAAAGTATTGAAAGGATAAATTTTCTTTATCAAGTGCCCCAGACAATTTTATGGCAAAGCTAGCTCCAAAGTTTGAAGGCCCCTATGTAATTCAGGAAATCAAAGGAGAACTCTTATATCTTAAAAACGAGAGAGGGGAAATCTGTAAAGCAAGTCCCGACCAGGTGAAAAAATACTATAATCCAAATGATTTTGAAATCCTTAAAAATTTCTTGCAGGACTCGAATCTAAACGAAATAGAAGGGCCAGAGACTGCAACAACTATTCCACCACCCAAGAAACGGAGAACTGAAGAGAGACCTAGCACTTCTACAACCCGGACGTCGGTATCAAAAAGAAAAAAGGATTTTCAAACTCCGGCGTTTAAGAAAAACAAAAATACAGATGAACCGGGTAAAGAAACCGTGGTAAAGAGAAAAACACCACCTACAAAGGATAGCAGGAGAAATTACAGATCAAGGAGAACGCGCACACGGCCACAGAGTCAGGTGCCAGCAAGGCCGCCGTTCCGGAAACTGAAACGCCAACAGGAGGCACAAAAATACGAGGAACAGAAGAAATTCAAGAAGGACTCCAGACCGGAGGACGTCAAGACCAGCCGTCCCAGGCAGGAACGCAAAGGCCAACAACAAGACGATTACTCCGTCAAGAGGCCAGCATGTAGAGGACGCAAAAGAAAGATCAACGGGGACGACACGCGGAGATCAACAAGGAGAAGATTGACATCCATGACACCTCTAACTTGGGATCAATTTTGTCAAAAACGGATGACGGAGTTTCAAGCATCGCAAACTCAAAGATAAGTTAAAACCTTCTATAAATTTTTTTTCTCTTTTGTTCCGAAATGTTATGCATAAGTACGAAGTTCTATGTTTTGACGAAAGTCAATATGTCTCGGTTGAGACTTAGTTTTGTTTTACTTTATTTAGCTAAGGCAAAAGTATTATTTTCTTTAAGTGTAAAAGCTAAAAACAAGCATTTTCTGTTGGTCGAAAGACTAATTCTGTTATGTTAAAGCCAAAATTTGGCCGGAGATAAAAATAACTTCGTATTCTTGTACTAATAAGAATTTTAGTTCCAGTACCGCCAGCTTGGCGAAGAATGAGTAAAGTAAAAATTTATTTTCTCTTATTCATTTTATGGTAAATTGTAAAAAGCATATGTATTAAACTTTTGTAAATGTATGTAAATACTTGCATGTTATGTAAAAGTAGAATTTAGTCTAGAAGCATAAAATTGTAGATGCTAAAAGTGAATGCTTAAAAGCAATGAAGTCAAAATTTAAGTATTAAACTGTAAAGTTATGCTTTAGAGCGAAAGCCTGCATGTTTAAAGATGAATGAGGGGGAAGTTAGAATGAATGTGTTTTGTAGGGTTCTCCACCTACATTTGAATTTTTAAGACTATTAAAGTAGCTCATTGAGTTGTAGAATGTCGAGTAAGGTGTGTCTATATGGTTGTTGAATTCTAACAAATCATGGTGGTTAGGAGAAGTGTTGTAAGACTAAAACACGAATATTCCCGTTTGACACCACACACGGTGGAGAGCCAGGGTAAAGTTAAATTAATGCTTGAAAAATTGAATGAATGTGAAGTAAGCAATAACTAAGAAAAACGAAATGTTAAAAACAAAAATTTATTGTGTCAAGAAAGTGTAAATTATAATGTATGTAGAAAGATACTGATACTTATTCCTTCCAGATGCTGGAAGGAAAGACCAAGATTGATTGATGAAGTCCAGGAAAAGTTGCTGTAAGAAGAAAGCTTTGTAACGACTAACAGAATTTTAATTGTTACATAAGATTTTTTTTGTGTAAACGAGGCTTTCGCCAGTTAGTTCAGAATTAGATAAACTTACAACAGGTCGTTTGTAGGACCTGCTTCCAAGTTTTCCAAATTCTGGCAGCGGCAAATGTAGGGTTTATATTTATTTTAACTAACATTTATTTTAAGTTTAAACTATCTTTCCTGTCAAGCCTTACTTTCCCCTGGAACTGCCAATGCCACAATATGTAAATTTGAGTAGAACGCGCAAGCATTCAAATTATCAGCGGAAGTAGTATGATTTAAATAGAAGGAAACAAGTTCGGTGAGAGAGTTATTCTTACTTCGCGAGCGCGGAGGTAGAAATCGAGAATTAAAGAACCCCGCGTTGCGGCCTATGTGCTTGGCGGGAAGTAGTTGCAATTGTTCCAGTGAGCTTCAAGTCTGCTGAATTAGCTGCGGTATTTGTAAAACGCGGTGAGTTAGTTATTTTAGAGAGCCTCGTAGTTAGAATATTGTCTTTACTTTCTTTTCAGGTTATTATTTTTATTTTGACTGCCTAGTTGGCACAGTTTGTAAGCGTCAAGAGGACGCAATTGTAATTTAGTACGTTGAATAAAAAGGGACTTAAACCCTTTATAAGACTCTATGGTTTATACAAGCTTTCACAGTCACCTCTTGGTTGCGTGCTAGTTAGAGGCGCGCAACGTTATACCTCAAAAATGAAATATTTAAATTATATTAAGTTCATTCTCTGTACCACATTAATTGTGATTAAAATAAGAATAATAACATAGAGCAATATATATATCTACCGTCTGGACAACTAAAATGAATATTAAATATAATATCAAATACGGTAATAAAATAAGACAATTTATTATTAACAGGAAGTAATAATCTGGTATCACTAATATTGCGTTCAGTGATGAACTAATAACATAAAGCAATTCTATATAAACATTAAGTAATAATCTGGTATCACTAATATTATGTTCAGTGATGAACTAATAAAATAAAAATACGCACGATTATTCGATCTCGGTCAGTGCCTCCAAAATAATTAAGACTGTAATACTTCTTTGGCGAAATGAAGCAACTCCAATGATGGAACACAGCAATAACTTTTATTTAACACTAAAAAAATGGCGACATACAACAAGAAGATAAAACATATTCTATCATTTAAAAATAAATTACATTCTTCGTGCGAGAGTCGCACGAGGCACTCGAGTCTGGTTTCAAATATTGCCATTCACAAATACCTTAATGTTCATCTAATTAAATTATTTAAACTACAAGTTTTTAATATTATTTAAATCTGTTACACCATTATAAATTAATGTATTTTGAAGATTTTTGAAGATAATTACATATGTTAAAAATTTGTAAAAATATTATTTTTCACTCTTATTTTTTTCCTGCATGTGCCTTTACTGAAGCATTTCTGTATGGTAAATACTTTATTTGAAAGAATTGAAAATGGAATACGTCATTATTTACATCATATCGCATTCCATGTGAAAACTGACCTCAGATATGTTTTCCTTAGACAGATGCTTGACCGATGCATTTTTATTTTCTTTCCTCAAACTGGAGCCAGGGATCGTAAATGTGCGAAATGCTTGAGTCTCATCAAATATTCCGTTAACGACCGAATAGTCGGAAATTATCTTCACAAAAATGTAAACACCAGAGAAAAAAAAATGGCATAAAAAATGTAGCAGCTTCCAGTAAATTCGACATGTATAAATTATGACCTGTCTCAGTTACTTGTTATTCCGGACGTATGGAAACGTTTTTGAGTGATTACGTGCGCATATGAAATGTGTACAAAAGACGATAAAGTTGATGGCTTGCACATTTATTTGAGTCTTTAGCCCTTCAGCATTTCGAGTATTTTTAATTTGATATGCAGTCGCTTTAAACAATGAAGTCTACAGCCATAATGGTAACTGCTTGTATGATTGCTATGGTTTTATACTGGATGTTTTTATCTAAAGGAGGAAGAATGCCTCCTGGTCCTATTGGACTTCCTTTTGTTGGTTATCTTCCATTTCTTACCTCCGAGCCTCATCTTGATTTCCAAAATCTTTCAAAAATATATGGACCAGTATTCAGGTATTTACCCTTTTACATATATTATAAATGGACGCCTTGCGGTTGATAGAGACACCATTTTGGTACATATTTTATGAGCTTTCGGTGCACTCTATGATTACGCTAGATAAATTCCTGGTAATGAGATTAGAGTAAATTTGTTTTAGGCTGTAAAAAATGTCATTAACGCATCGCATATATTTCGATAGCTTAGTATTAAATAGTATTAAATGTAGCTAGTTTATCATTATTTACCAAATGTTACTAGTTTACCAAATGTACCATCATTTATGCACGCTATGATTATGCTTATACTTACATTCCGGAATGAAAATTTAGATAAAATGATATGATTATTACTATTTTGTAATATATGCTTTTATAGAAACTCTGTGAATGTGAGTAATATGTTTTATTTTTGATAAATGGAATAATATTTCTATTCAAGAAAAGAATTAAATAAACTTATCGGAAAATATTTCAAGCATTAAACTAATAAAAAAAGAATGGAAAACTATAAAAATATAAAAAAAGAATATATATGTTCACTAAAAGGGTATCAGTTTAAAACACACTTACTGAAATTGACCTACATTTAATTTGTATAGTTATTAAAAACATTAATTTTGCATTTGTCGTTTTTATCATATTTGCCTAATTTTCTATATTTTATTCCAGTGTGCGCTTAGGAAGCAAATATGTGATTGTTCTGAATGATTTTTCATCTATTAAATATGTCTTTTCCTACGAAGATTTTGTGAAAAAGCCTTCAGAATGTTCATATGATCTGAGGAGACACTCTGTAGGTCCGTTCGCTAAAACTGAAGATTATGTGAGCATCCTTATGTACTGTTGCACATCTTTCGAGTATTTCTGCACACTTGATATTTCCCATTTCTTAGAATTTTACAGTAATTGCATGTCTGAAAACTGGTCATGTGAATATTTTTCAAGATTTTCTGTGTTTTGGGTGATATTAAAAAAGTATCTTAGCCCTTTAAATTTAGATATTATTTAAATTTGATATTTGAAGGAACTACGTATGAAAGAAATGTCAGATCCAGCAACTTATATTTGTCAACTTGATCGACTCCTCACGAACTGACTAACTCGAGACCAACTATCATGTACTCTCGACGAGGCACTAACTGACTGCGGACCAGCAGGGTTTATATAGCTTTCGGCTTGTGTTCGAGAACCTTCTGGGCTGAACCGGTAAGAATTCGTTCCCAAAGGTTCTTCATCCGTCCATGGCATATCGAAAACTTTGTCTCCAAATGAGCGATTTCTCGCCAAATGTGGCAACTCTGCCTTCCTTTGCCTTTTTATGACAAACCTAAACCTGCTTTGTGGGAAAGCCATCTTACCGCGCCTGGACATTTCGTAACAATACGTTAAGGAAGCCGTTAATTAGCACATTAACTAGATAAAATTCAGAAAACTCTTGAGTCTGCATTTAACGGAGCAGATCAGTTAATCTGCAGGTTAGCTAGGTAATGTGCACATTAACGACTTTCGAAGTTTAGCGGTAACATAATACACGCACACAAATACGAATATGTAATAAATTCAAGAGCGGGAATTTTGATGGCCTAGAAGTGTTGATCCATAATGACAAGGAAATTGAGGGCGAAGGAAGATTAACTCTTTAGTTTTATTTTCAGCAATATGTGGCGGCTACATACAAGTCGGCATATTAAATCTGCCTGTTCCAAAAGGCTTACATTTTTTATAACTTTGTAGCAAGAAAGCAGCAGCAGACAGACAGCAGTCGATCTATGCCAAAGCGTGGAAAGCAAGTGCGTTGTTTTCAGGGTGAAATCTTATTCAGACTGTATAACAGACATAATATAGACTGTATAACATAGACAGTATATATTAGTAATATGCAAGAAAAATAAAGAACATATAAAAGATTAAATTAGCAACGTAAATTTGCCTTCTCTATTCTAAAAATAGTAACCTCTCTCTGCACTGCGTCATTTCGAGACTATTCTATGTCATGTGATTCTTATGTAATTATTATGATGTAAATGGAACTAAAACTCAACCAGCCAATAGTAATTTTAGAGCAATATTAACTGTTCAATCAGAATGTATTGAGAACCAAAACTAACTCAGTCTGAATAAAATTTCACCTTGAAAATAACGCACTTGCTTTCCACGCTTTGGCATAGGTCGACTGCTGTCTGTCTGCTGCTGCTTTCTTGCTACAAAGTTACAAAAAATGTAAGCCTTTTGAGGCACATTTAATGTGCCGACTTGTGTGTAGCCGCCACATGTTGCTGAAAATAAAACTGAAGATTTAATCTGCCTTCGCCTCCAATTTCCTAGTCATTATGAATCAACACTTCTAGGCCATCGAAATTCCTGCTCCTAAATTTATTACATATATATATACTCTTATACATATAACAAATGTTATTTGTTCGTATAAAGCAAATAAAATTTTAATTGCAAAGAAATAAAAATAAAAATTATTATTGCTGCGAACTAATTTACGATATTATTTAAATTCTAAGAGCATATGTAAATTAATTGCACGTATCATGGTGTCATAGTTTTAAACCATGAAAAAATATATAATTCTAAAAAATTAAATTTATTATTTCGAAAAATGCATAAGTGAATAATTATTGAGCAGGCAGGAGACAGACTTATCAAGGGGAAGTTGCCCCCAAACCTAACTCTTTAATTACTCAATTCGTGTTTCGTCCTCCATATAGGCAAAGATAAAAGTAAAATTCAAAACCAAAAATGTTGTGAATTACCAAAAATGAAATTTAAACAGTGGAATTTTGAGAAAATAGCAAGTAAATGACTAGAGTAAAATTAATTAAAAGTTAATTAAGAGTAGAAAACCAATTTTTTTAGAAAACCAAAGTAATTAGGAAACTCTTGCTTACTGGAAACTTCCCCAACACGAATTATGCATGTAAATCTAAAATAATATCAAAATATAAAAATAATAATAAAAAGACTAGTAAATAGCAAGTTTTAATTTAACTTACCTAGATCTACATAATTGGATTTCTGAGTTGCACTAGTATTTGCTAAACTAGTTGATTTGAGTAATTCCAATACACTGTAAAGTTGAGTGTAAAGCTTCTGCCTGTGAGAGCTATTGTGAAAACCCATGTTGTAAATTTAGAAAAAGTAAAATATAAAATGCTTGTTTCGTGGGCAAAAATGTTGCTAACTTTAAGTCATTGTTAAAAAGTGTAAAAGTAAAAAAATGAACTGTTACTGTTCATGAAAACAGATGTTGCAATCTACTAAAGATGTAACAAATTTTTGAGATTGAGAAAATTTTTTTATTAAAAATTCCAATAAATAATTTACTTGAATTAATTTAAATTGAATTAGAGTTTAAATATAAAATTTAGAATTGAAATAGAGAATTATTGTAAGAAATTTTTTGTACTAGACTGCATTATGTGAAACTGAAGTTACAAGTTAAATCAAAATTTTAACTAAATACTGGCCAAAGGTAAGGAAATTAGAAAAATTAGATAAAAATTTTCACTTAATTCGGGCTATAATTGAGACTTTTAAAAAGGGTTCGCCCTTTACGAATGGAGAATATTTGTTAAATTCAAATTTCATTGCAATGGCGCAAGAGAATTATTTAAATTTAATTTAAATTTACTATTTTCTCGTATACATATATATATAAAGTGTGATATAAAAGTTAACTAAACTGAAATGTATGCAAGATATAAGTATTAGTTCATATTGACTTAAAAGCAATCCCTCCATTCTATTTCATCTTTACTTTGGAAATTTGGATTTATAATGGGTATTTATGGGATTTCTTTGCTTTTCGTTTGGAAGATCATAATATTTAATGATTTTTTAATAGTTTAGGTGATATATCTAAATGCTTGAAATCGATCAGTCAAAAGACTAGATAAAATTGGCTGAAACATTTTTGTTATGCCAATAACTCCGGTATCAAAATCCTTTGACAGCTGGTAAAAGTATTTTAACTGAGAAATTCTTCCTGCTGAAAGATTTTATTTTCCGAAATGCACAATGATGGCGACAATATAATCTCAAGTTTATGTGTAACACTAAAATGTAGTTTTGCTTTTACACATTATTTTAGACTTTTTAATAAACATGAACTTATTAATTCCGAATTTAAGAACAATACGTTTTTTACGGGGGGGGGAGGATCGTGAAGCAATGAATTTTATCATATTAATTAAACTAATATACGTGTTGATTAAATATGTTCTAAAAACTCTTCTTTCAATTGCTTGCAGGAATGTCAGAAATAAGTGCTTTACCAGTTGAAGAATGGAAGTTTTTTCTCCAAATACTTCGGCAATTCGATTTAAGCAGAACTCTGTTGTTTGAAAAGTACATCAGGGTAAGAAAAATTCTCTTTATTATAAGATGATTTAAGATTTCCAAGAATGAAAATTTAAAAACACGTTGCTTAGTTTCTTTTATGTCTTTCGATGTGAAGAGCAATGTAAAATGCAACTAATCTTCTGTTATAAAAGGTCTACAGTCTCTTAAACAGTTTTGTATTTGTATCCTAGGATGAGCTTACTGGCTTGTTGCTTTTGATGCAAAGAATGGAAGGTCGTCCTTTTCTAACGAAACCTTTGCTGTCTCGGAGTATTTCAAAAAGCATTGCTTTAACAATGTTTGGCGGAAAACTGCCGTACACCGATATTGCATCCATCGAAACAGTTTCAGTTTTGAGAGAAACTGAAAGATTAGTGAGCCAGAAAAGTTGGCAATCATTCTTTCCTTGGATGAAGATAATTCCGCAAATTCTTGATGTGGAGAAAGGAATTGAATTGAGGAAATTTCAGGATCGCCTACAATTTTTCATCTTGTAAGTACTTGAAGAAATTTTATATAATATACGCAAGTTACATACATCTGAATCATGTCATTGCATTCCTTACGGCACTTGATACACAAAGATGTCACTTTCCGTAATCATTTTTGCAACTTTATAAAGGTATACAAAGACTTCGATAACGCTGTGATTGTTGTAATGATTGAACAATTTGCTTTTAGACTAAATATGTAGGAGATATATAAAGAGTTAATTATAGTGTAATTTCTTTATCTTTTTAGTCTCAAGATCATCGTTGCATTGGGTAGAACATTTAGTGGATAACAGAAATTCCTCTCATCATATATAGGGGTAATTTTTAAAGAAGATCCAGTTTTAGCGTAGTACGTTAAATAATGCGTAAATTAGAAATCAAGATTAAAATTGAAATTAATGAAAAAGGAAGTGGTTGCATTTTCATGTATCATTTATAATTTATACATTCTATGAATTATAATTTGTACGTGACATCATTGAAACTGATAAAATGTTGTAATATTAAAATGGATAGAATGTGCATATTATAATTCGTATTTGATAAAAATTATAATTGGTACATGATAATGAAATATTATTTGAACATGGCAACATAGCGACTTTTTAATTTGCTTATATACATATAAGAAAATGTAATATACAATATTACATAGCAGGGCAATTCTTTTACATTTCAGATAGTTTGTAGTTAAAACAACATCATACGACGGAAACACATACGGAATCTGTTTGTATTACTAAACTCATGAATGTGGTGTTGGTGTATTTAATTATGGCAAAGCACACGAGGGCTATCTGCCTAAAGGGAGGGATGCCTTTCGTGGAGGACTTTCTAAGGGAAACTGGCTCGTATACACGTTACACATGGGGAAAACCACGAAAACGCCCATGCAGCCAGCCCGTTCGCGGGATTCGAACCTCAGACCGAACTACCAGTGTTCAGCGTCTTTACCGCTCGGCCGCTGGTGGGCCGCTCATGAATGTGTAAACCAGCATTGTTTCTCCATTCAAATTATACGCAAGGAAGCCCATTCTGTCAAGTAGCAACAAAGGACTCTAAAAATATATTCATATTGATTCTTTTTTTACATATATTGCAAATTATTAGAACATTATTTTAGAATTAATGTGTATGAACAATTGCATTAAACTTCGAAACAATGGAAAAAAGTTTTACTTTAGTAATTTAGGTAATAATATATCGACTCATTAAGCGAAAAATGTGCATTATTAGAATTATCACCGGAATTCTTAAAAAACTTAATGTTTTAAAAGTGTTAATTAAAAAAGACAGAAAAGCTTGAAAAGCTATGTGAAACTTTTAAAACTACAGCTAAATAAAATTTAATTTTTATATTATATTTGTTCTGATTTTTAGTCTTCAGAAAATGTGCATCACCTTTTGTTCTTTTAAACAAATTCCGAAAAGTTCTCTTTCAAATTAAAATATATAAATAATTCATTGTAAGTTCAACAGAAAATCTATTTCTTTCGCTTTTCCATTTAGTTGATATACCGCTAAAAATTCTTGCACAGTATGCTGATGGTACAAGAATTGAAAACACATATGAAACTTTTTTTAACATATTAATATATGAGCACTTTTTAAAATCATGAGGCATTTACTGCTTTGGATGTCAATATTCAAAACTTTGAATAGAGTCGAATGTTTTCCCCTGAATTTATGTTATTTCATCAGAAAGGTTATTTATTTTTAAGTCCAGCTTTTCTTTTAGCTTCGAATCTCAATGACTTTAATAAATTTCTGGTATGTTGGAAATGAATTATTTACAGACTTAGAACTGACTATTTGCAATTTAAAAGAGAGTTCTTTTTATCAAAGTATTCCTCTAAATAAGTAATTAAAGGATACAACATGAAAGCCAAATTCTAATTGCAAATTGTTCATAGTATTTTTTCAAGCATTGGGACATTTCATCTGCAATTTTATTTAGATTCTCAAAAAAGTGAATTATTTAATTTACTATACCCAATTTCCTTGTTAAAATACTGAAAATAAACTGAGAATGTTTTCCTGATTTTTCCCCCCTACGAAACACATTTTTAACCATTGCTTCAGATTACTTTGATAGCGGCAAGGGAGTTTTGCAGCTATTTTGGAATGAGTAAATTTCTTAATTTAATTTCTAACTGCAGTCAAGTGACTTAATGATTGTATGCTATATTTGAGCTATTTTCAAAGCATTTATGATATTTTCTTCTTTAGAATTTGCTTTTACTATCAATTTATTAAAGAACTGGATGATAACGCCCTGCTCTTATTTTTATGACAATCTGAATATTTATGCTGTCGTATTCCTACAATATCCGTATATCCAATTTAAAAACACTTTGAAAAATAGTACCTTTTGTTTCTTTTGGATTAATACTTGTCGCTAACTAATCATAATTTTTTTCCAATTTTTATTTTACGAACATAATAACTTGATCTTACAAAATATAGTCACTTGGTCTTGATTGCATAATTTATTTATGATGATAATAACACTTAATAAAATGTGATATGAAACACACAAAAAGTGGGTGTATAAAGATATAACAATAAAAGTGCCAAATTTAAAGAGGTGAATATTATGTATAGCCAGGCATACTTTAGAAATACCAGTACTTTAGAACAAACCATTCAAATGCAAACAAAGCGCATTCTACTTGGAGGTTGAGAGGGAAGATAAAGTGACTGTTAAGCAGTAGCTGTGTACTTGGATTCTAAAGTTTATTCGTTAAGCTGATTGCCTTTCTTGGCATTTTCTACCGCAACTAAGTAGACGACTTGTGGGTTAACCTAACTTTGTAAAATCCTGAGGTGTAGGTCCCAAAAAATCATAGGAACTGATAGCTGGTAAAAGAAGAAGAGACATCCTGCATATGCGAAATGAAAGTATGTACAATAGAGCTGCTCGAAAAGTCCAAGTTTCGAACGTTTAAAAGAATTAAAAGTTCATAACCATTATAGAATACAGTACATGTACAAACCACGTTGCTAATTGAATAAAGCTCATACAACATTACTCAATACAACATTACTAAATAAATGCAAAGAACCTTAATAAGAATAGATCCATAAGAATTTGTCCTTGATGAAACACAGAAACCTTGATAGAAAAATTGCAAAATATAACACGTTTTTCAATTTTCCCAATTAGAAGCTGTTTAAAAAAATTATGATGTACGCAAACTTAAATGATAAACGTAAACATATTACAGCTTCAAGGTCTTGTGGTTTTTTAATACCATCAAATAGCGAAAGATGCAAAAATCTGAATTTTGGGTTTTATGTAAAATTTTGGGTAACTTTTGGGAAAAGTAAACTTTTGTGTTTATGTAGTCTTAGTAATACTCTTTTCTGTGTTCTGTTGGTATGTAGGAAAAAAAATGTGAAATGCAGAAATTTTTTGGGTCGAAGAGCGGAAAGACTTCAGACATTTGAACTTAACGAGCTTCTGTTCTTAATGAAAATATATGGCCATAAAAAGATGAAAATTAGCACATAAGCTAGGCAATAAATTTAACATAATGCGGGAGGAATTCTTTCATAATTTGGAAAAGTACAGAAGATTTGTTAAGAATAAAACAATTGACTGCTGGAATGTGTAATCAGATAAATAATCAATTGTTTACTATTAATGTTCCCATGAAACATCTTAAAAAGTTTTTGTTTAAAAAAAATTGGCGCTAGTCATATTTTTTTTTTGGGGGGGGGAATAGTTTGAAGTTTTTGGCTTCAATAATTTTTAGTCCTGTGGTGGTTAAATAGCTAGGAACGCGAAAAATTAATGGCCTCTTGCACCGCTAAACTGAGGGCTGAATAGTTAAGGCCGCTGATCATTGGTAGTTTGGCATGTGTTAATGCCCGAGTTCGAATCCCTGCGAACACGCAGGCTGAATGAGTAGTTTTTTCCATTGTGTAAAATGAATACGAGCCGGTTTTCCTGGAAAAGTTCTCTACGAAAGTATTTCTTCCCTTTGCTTTTGCTGTATTCAATTAAATAAAAAGAAATTTTGGAAATTATCAGAAAGAAGCTGACAGGTTGGAATTTATTTTAAAGAGGAATAAGATATTTATGTTTTGTCTTACTGGCCGTTAAACTGTCGTCAAGCAGCTCGATTTAGCGCAGATTATAGATTAAATGTCATGTAACAACACTTTCTTTTCATGATATCTGCTCATGTTTCATCTGCTCTTTCGTTTTATGTAAAACCCGATTGATTTTCGGTAAGCCACGTTTTGTTTTTCTGACCAAGGGTATAAATTGCTATCTTCTATGTATATATATGTTATTGTCATAAATTTTCTTACATTTTGAAAAATGATTAAAATTTGGGGCTTGCCTTTCACAGGACAGAAAGCAGTAGATTATTTCAAAATCATGGAATCCTACTATTAAAAAAGTGTGTATTAACAAACACGATGCGGTCAGCTAAATATGCCGGCAAAACAATAATAGATAGGAAGAATTACTGGCGGAAAGTTTGTCTATCAAGTTTTATTGCCTTCCTGTAAGATCGGAGGGCCTAACATAGTAGAAATCAACTAAAACTTTTTTATGACACATAAAAATGAAATGGCTCAAATAGTGATTGTTTATTAAACAAAGAAGTGTTGGTTTCTTCAGAATTCTAGAATAAAGTTTTATGCTAGGATTTCCACCAACTTTCATGTTTCGATGGTAGCCAACTTTTGCGGATTAAAGTAACGCACACATTTTCGCTTATAACTATAAATAAAATTAATAAACAAACAAAAAACTATAATCACATTGAAACTAGAAGTCTCAGTTATTTTTCTATAAACGAACATTCCATAACGAAACATAAATCTAGGGAAAATAATAAAAATAATTTGCTAATAACACTGCCATTAGACAGAGAGAGAATCCGCAAAATAATGCTGTAAATTACACTTAGGCTCTTATTAGGCAATTTTTTTATGCATTTTATGATGCTAAGCTTTACTTCACAAACGTAAATATTCATTTACACAAAACATATTCAGGAATCAATAAACATTAAGCCTAAAGTGAAATCCCACTAAATCAACAGAAGGGAGAGAAAAAAGTCACTGAACCAGTGAATTCCCAAACTGGCCACTGATCAGTTGCATTATTGCAACATTTTTTACAGATGAATGCACAGTTTATGAAAGAAATCAGTGGCTATATTATATTGTATACTGAATGAACCTCTGTTCAAGTGATAATTTTCATATTGTAAATTATGTCTATTGAAATTTGCGTGATGCATAAAGATTTCGTAAAAAGTGAAAAAATTATTCGGATGAACAAAAGATTACGATAAATTACAAAACATTTTGCTGCATATAAGTGAATTTTATCATTCCAGAAGAAACTTATTCAGTTCATCTCATTTATTTTTGACGCTATTGCAGAAGAAAATTACTAAAAAGTTGCTAATTATTTATGATTCGTTACGAGATTTTTATTTACTCTTTTATAACCAGTATTTTTTTGTAAGTGCTCACGGTTTTATGCAACAGTACTGTTAATTTTCTTCGTATTTTTTCCAACTTCATCTGTGGGCGATTACTAGTTCAATAATCGTTGAATAGTATCATAAAAAATGATAACTCTGATGAAAACAAAAATTAATTACAGATGTCTGGTAATTTTTTTTAATAATTTAAATGAAAACAAAAAAGTCTGAAATAAAATTTTTTAAATTTGAGGAAAGGCGTTTAAAACAATATTAATTTTAAAAAGGCAAAAAATGAATCAATTTTATTTTTTTTATGGAACATTCTGATTATGGGCTATCCGAAAACGTCGTCACCTCAGTTCTACGATGAATAAGCTGTATGAAAAAAACTTTAATTTTATTATTATTCGTTCACATATACACTATATGGTGATTCAGAAACTCATATGCTGATCAAAATCGCTCATATTCCAGATTTCTTTACTCATGTTAAATAAATCTCATATTACTGTTGTTTCATAAAAAATTAAAAAACTGTTGAGGACATCACATGTCTTCCTTGTCCGGCCTATTAAATTATGCCCAATTTTTGCTGCATTTCATTTGAACTTATTTTCACAAATTTCATCAGAGATATATTTCTCATTCAATTAATTCAGTTTTCACTTCGCGGCAAGGCAAAAATACATAAAAAACTCAATCGTAATCAAAACTTGTACAACCAGAAAAATATAAAACACCAAATACAGTTAAAAATAATTTTCTCAATTAAAATTGGTTTCTACGCAAAAACAAGCAATTCGGCCAACGGGGAAGAACAAACAAACCTGAAAGTTTGTTTTTGGTCCCACTCGACCAAAAGACACTGAAGTTGGTGCAAGAACTGACTTTATAAACTTGAATATGAACTGACTTATTCCACTAACATGTAAAAATATATGTACTATTCTACTAACATGAAATACCAACAAATAAACAAATGGCGGCATTGTTAGGCTTAGCGAGACGTAAATAACTTTTAAATTGTAGATAATTTTACAACTATTGAATGCAGCTTAACTAAACGCATAAAAACCTTAACCGGTGCAGCTTAACCTTTTCAGGAGCAAAATATGTTTTCAGCAGTGAGTGGAGCAAAACGTCAAATATGTAATGAAACAAAAGGCGGAGAAAAGAGAAATAAACATCGCACCACAACAACATAATTCAACCACTTTTAAAGCAAAAAATGTACAATTTACCAATATATAAGAATAAATTCATGAGCTCACCGAGCCGGGTAACAGAGTGGGAATAAGTATACGTTTGGTGTGTCCGATTTCAACCAAAAAGGGAGGTGCACAACTACCTGTTACATTAGTCCCATACAGAAAATTTCAACGTTCTGAGGCTACTCATTTTTGAGTTATACCAGATATATGCATACGTACGTACAGACGTCACGAAAAAATCTCTTCTGATTCAATTTTAAATCCACTTTTCAATCCGTTTTGGGAAAAAGAAAGCTTTATTTTGTCCGTACGTACAGATGTCACATAAAAACATCCTTCAGATGGATACGAGAGCGGTCAAAATGCATATTTTCCTCGAAATATGACACCCGAAATTTTTCGCGATTAAAATACGTCCTTTGCTTAATACAAAGAAGTAAAAAACAAACTAAAACTAAAAACGCCATGTTAATGATATCATTTTGGTCTTATAATCATGAGTAAGCAAGATCAACAAACAATTTTTGCTGTTATCATAAAACATTTGTGGCTTCATGATAACACTGCAAACGCATGTAAGCTTGATAATGGGAGTGGAAAGAAGAGATACTATTTATTCCTTGTTTGATAAATAACAGCAGAATGATAACGCATTGAATTATTGGAAAAAATCTCTCTCGTTTTCAATCTGTGGTTAATATGAGTAACTGCGAACGCATATGCTCCGAGTTTGATAATACTCTTTTCTAGAATATACTGCTTATAATTTTGAACTCGTTATTTGCCAGATTATATACCAGTTTCATAATTTCTAGTTTCGTTATTGCTTATTTATTGATTTATTTGAAAATAAATTCAGTGTGGAATTACACTGCTATATTAGATATTTAGGACAGGATTTTGAAGATTTTGAGACTGAAATCAACACCATAAAATTCAACTTAAATATTTATTTAATATACATTAATATTTTTAATTTACTGGCACGTTCCTTTTCAGTCATTTAGGCGCAAAATTTCAGTCCTAACAGCAACGTATGGGAGTTTCATGTAAAACTCATCTCTCCCCCCACCCAGACCCTCCGGAAAAAAAAGCCTGAATTAGTGTAGATTTTATTCTAAATGAGACTTTATCGTTTCGAGAATGATCTGACGCAGATCTTATTTTTCAGGAGCAAAATATGTTTTCAGCAGTGAGTGGAGCAAAACGTCAAATATGTAATGAAAAAAATGGCGGAGAAAAGAGAAATAAACAACGCACTATCTTTTGAAGAAGAAAAGTAATTAAACGTAAAGTGAAAAGCCGAAGTTATTAGAATTTCGAAAGTGTTAAGAAAAATCCGAATTGGAACTAATGTTATTAATTACTTGAGAATTAATCACTTTTGGAATGTGAAAGGTTTTAACGAAATCTAATTGATCAACTGAAGAAGCTTTGTGGGAATGTTTAGAAGAACCGAATAAAATCTTTTACCTATTCAAATGTGTAAAAGTATGGTTTAATGCTGTGCGTTTCGAAACGTTTGCATTTTCTGGAATCTCAGTCCATTTACTTAGTTTTCTGACTACACAAATTTATATGGAGTTTCATTCCCGTTGACTGAATGGGTGGCTGAGTAGGCGCTTCGCGTTTTTTTCTATGTTAATACTAGCCACTATGTTAATACTAACCACATATTTTTATCTTAAAATCGTTTACCTGTTTTTGTAAATACTTAAATATCTATACCTGGTTAAAGCTAAGTAATGGATTTATGTGTATGATTATTTTTAACTTGTGCGTGTAATTAGGATACAGGTCGCTTCTGCTTACGTCAAACTTTAATTAAATGATCATGTATTTATATTAACAAGAAGACCAAAAATGTAGTTCGTCTGTAACTACAATACTAAGTAAATACAGTTCACCAAAGCTTCATCTCAAATTTTATTAATTATTGCAAATTATTACCATATATGAAATTTTGAACTCGTTATTGGTCGCATTATATGCCAGTTTCGTAATCTCTAGTTTCGTTATTGTTTATTTATTGATTTATTTGAAAATAAATTCCTGAATTTCTGCTCTTAGATTATTATCTTTCTGTTCATCTAAATGATAATTAAATTTCTTTTTTTTAGTCAAGAAATCGAGAAAAATGAGAAGAATTCGGATGCTAATAGTATTCATGGTTTCATCGACTTTTATTTATTGGAAATTCAGAAAAGTGTAAATCATTCATCATGTAGCAGTAAGTCCACATCAATATTTCTGGTGCAACGTCATTGCAGTGTCCATGGAATGCCTAGGAAAGAATAAAAGTGGGGAAGAATGTAAGAAGAGTAATATTAGAGAAAAAATGGAAGTGTATTAAAATGCTGATTTTTAATTACTTGGAATATACAGTGCTATATCTGGTGATAAGTTACTATGAAAATTTCCTTAAAATTGTGCGAATTTAATTTCGATTTCAATATGCTATTTATTTTTTCATGTCAATTTATCACATTTTCACTGAAACAGAGGATACCATAAAAACTGCATCATAATTTTAAATGCTATAGCAATATAAGAGAATCAGTTTAAAGACATGAAAATCAGCTTATTCAAAACTGAGCAAATGAATGAAGTGTTTGTATATTCGTCTCTGGAAGCGTATATTTTAAGTATTTTCAATTTTCCCTGTTCCTTTGGAACAGGAAGGAATTTACCTGCATAGGTTTCATTTCACGGAACTTAGAATCTTTTTTAAAATGTACAAACAAATATAATTTGTCACAATCTATTAGAAGGTAGAAAAAATGAGTTCATTGGCTAAAAATGCATCTTGATGATAAGAATTATTGATAATTCCAATGATAATTTCCGTTAGCCTATTTACTGCAGCCGTATTTAGTTTTGTTCATATATTTATTACGTATAAAGTCTAGCCCTTTTTTCTCTTTTTGTTTGCTAGTTAGCTAGATTAGTATATACCCCGCAGGCGACCTTTCTCTGAAACAAATCTCAGAATCTCAAAGATGTTTAAAATAAGCTCAGATGTAACTTACAACTGACATTTTTATTGGACTATGTATGAAATAAGATAACTTAAGATGCTGCACAGCATTCATACTCTTCACCAAAGGGATTTTAAGTTATTGACATTTTGGGTACAATTAATATAAAAATTATTCAATTGCTTCAGATTCTGACTATCTCTCAGTTATTCAAATTAGGTACTTTTCTGTGTCTCCAAGCAGTGGAGGAACTCTATGGCAGATATTGGAATGCCACCGCCCAGACGGTATAGTGGTTAGAGTGATTAGTTGCGATACAAAAGGGCCCGGGTTGAAAAGCCAGAAAACGCATGGTTGTATTTGTTCATCCCCTCATAAGAGGCAAAGGTGGTCCACCTATAAGGTACTCCATAGTAAAGTGACCACCGCTACTGCTCTTAGAACTGGTCAATGTCTGGACGGTTTGGGCCCGCTTTTAGGGGAAACGAATGTCTCAGAATTGTTAGTGGAATTTCTAAAAACTTTGTACACTTTTTAAGTATTAAATAAATTTTCGTATTATTAGAATGGTTGATTTGGAAATGATACAAAAAGAAAGCCTACTAAAAGAATAATTAAGTGCAGTTTTTTGCAGTTCACCTTTTTTTTTAATATTCATTAGTAAAAATGAGTGACTTGCTTTTCTTCCATTTAAAATGCACCAATAACCAGTGCTTAAAAGCAATAGATTTGCCTAATGATATAACAAAAGAAAGTAACTAACTTTAGAATACCCTAGATCATCCCTAGAAGATAATTATCTACCTTTACTCTATAAAAAAAATTCTTAAACATTTATAATACACCGAATACTGTTTTAAGCTTTACGAAATGTTAAGCTTAATTCAAACACTGCCTTGTCTTCTTTTTGATTCATATGAGATATTTTTGCTCATACCAGAAGGTTATACAAATTAAACATATCTACAGTTTGCTTTCCTAGCTACATTAGCTTTTAAGCTAATGTTATTTCTCTTCTTTATTGTTTCTTTAGCATAGGGCTGAGTCTATTAGGCTTTTCAAAGCAGGAAACATAGAAAATCTGAGGTGCTTTCGCCTGGATTCAAATTCCGAAAATTCCGATTGCTAGCCGAAGATGCTATGACTTAGAAAATACGGAAGGCTAAAATTATTTACATTCCTCTTCACTTGAAGAGTGATTGGGAAGTCAGGAGACCCACTAACCAAATCCCAATGGTGATGAAATGTTACCTACTACGTAATTTAGTGTCGCCGCATTTGTAATGTCCAGATTTTTTTTTTTTTTTTTTTTTTGGAGCGAGGATCGTGAAACACCAGTTATGTCATCCGCGAGAATCTAATTCTGGACTTTCCTTTGCTAGCTGAACGTGCCGCTACCTACACCACAGATCTAACTATCTAACTACGAAGTCCTGCAGAAAAAAGAGGAAAATTCCTTACAGATCTTTTTCAAAAGTTTCTTTTTAGCTTACTAATAACAATAGTTTATGCTTCGATGTTTTTATTTGCCGATTTTCTTTACAAAAATTAGCTTGCTAAAGTGATTTGTTCTGTTTTTATACTTTTAGCCGCACAATTAATAATTAAAAAAAACTTTCTAAGAACAATTTTTTTGTCTTTTTATTGACTATACTATTCTGAATGACTATTTGTGGCTTTAATTTGAGTAATCTAGGAGTACTACTTGACAGCAAAGTAAATTTTAGAACTCGCATTGAATACGTCACTTGTAAAGTAATTCGTACATTTATGAATATTTGTGCTTTACTTGGAAGTAATTATTTACTGTCAATTGAAAAGAAAAATTTATCAAACAATAATTTTTCCCATTCTTTTACTGCTTATCTGGTATGAGTTATTGCAGCTGCTAAGCACAGAAGGAAAATTAAGTTGTCTGGAACAAGATTCTTAGATTTATCTTTAATGCTCCATGGTAAGTGGGTAGTGCATAAATCCGTCATGTTTTAAAAAATGATTTTATTAACTCTAAATTAATTACAAATTCTCATAACTCTTTTAAAAGACTATCTACTTCTTCATATCAAGAAATTAGCTTAGTAAACTATGATCAGAGAATGAATTGCAACTATAAAGAACTGAAATCATCTTTTCCTCGATGTTAATTAATAAACTTTGATTTTTTAATTTCAAGGAATATTATCAGAATCTGTTAAAAGAGGACATCATAAGCATTGAAATTTAACCCAATAGATAATAATATACAACATTTAATAATAATATACAACATTTAATTTCTCAGGCCCACCACCAATTGGGTGGTTAAGACCGCTCAATACTGGTAGTTTGATCTAGCTTGGGTTCAAACTCAGTCAAAAGGGCTGGTTGCATGGCTTTTGAATCTCGGCGAACGGACTACCTGCTTGGGTATTTTCGTGGGTTTTCCCATGTGTAATGAGTATACGAGCCAGTTACCCTTAGAAACACTTCCACGAAGGCATCCTTCTACATAGGTAGAGAAGCCTCGAGTGCTTTGCCATTATTAAGTAATCTAACATTTAACTTCTTATCGGAAAGGAGTTTAGATTCTCGCCTTTTGGGAGTGTTTTTCACTTAAAAGTTTGCATTACTGCCATCACTAATCGATTTTTTTTAATACGACCAATTCACTTCTCCTTTTTATTGATAATTATAGCTAGGAAGAAGTAAAGAAATTTACAAATTACAACTCTTCTATGGATTAATCATACAAACTTCTTCGTGCTATTTTTCGTTGTTCAGATTGGTAGCAACAGCCAATTATATCTTTAAAATTGCATTTATTCTTCATTTCAAATTTACAAGAACTTATATAATATTTATTTCATTACTTTAAAAACAAGGGTCTTTATTAATTTCACTTATTTTTGTCAAAATACAGCAGAAATGTTTTCAACTACAATTGACAGATTGTAGTAATATGCAGCATAAGCATTGAACATGAGAATCAAAGCTTTGTATGAACTTAATAAATAATTTAGCATGAACTTTAGATTGATCTCGCCTTCTGATGTCACTTTTGTCATTAATAAATCGCGTTATGGCGCCTCGTATGTTATATCAAAGATTAAATTTTAAAGCAAGCTAAACGTCACTCCTGTCTAGCGATATATAGTAAAAATAAAACTACTTTATTTGACTTTTGATACTTTTATTCATCGACTTTTCCTTAAATGTTAATTAATTTTCTAAGATGATTCTCCTTGATACTTTTATTTCTGAATTCCTTTTACAAAAACTAACTATAAAATTTTCATTTGGTTTTTCTTATTTTTATATTTTTATTCCAGTATTTAATTTATAATGAATGAAGGTTATAGGGTTTTGTTGTATCTAGAAGTTTGTGTCGATGTTTTACAGGCTCGAAGCGAGTTATCGCTTTATCGGAAACAAACATGAAGTCAAAGAAAGGTTAAAATCACCTTTTTATTGAAGTCTGAATTGAACATAAAGGCACAGCTTGTGGTGCAGATGAAACTTCCGCTATTTGTAGGAATTTAGGCTAATATAACAGAACGTTAAATTTCAGTGTAGGTAACGCAGCGTCAGACTGCACGTAAAATAAAACTATTAAGCTGGCTCAGCTATTCACCGGTACGTATTTTAAAAGGTCGATTATCAAGATGCTAAAGCCAGAATACAACATAAGAAGAACTGACGAGAGTAACAGCAAGACGCGTTCCCAGAATCTCTAATCTAAACATTCAAATCCCTTATCTTAAACGCACGAAACAGTTAATTTGCATTCTGGTGAGGAACACGGAAAAGAGAAGTTATAGTAAATGCTTAAATCATTATAACTGGCTAATTAACATAAATGGCTTACAAGGTGTTTAACTGCTTAGTTAACTATTTCTACTCACCTTTAAAAGTAACTTCTACGTGTTATCGACTCTTTTTAATGCTTACTGTGGACACAAGAACAAATAAAAAGGTAAAAGTCAACATAAAACTGCTTTCCCCACAACTTAAAGAGACTTGAAATACTACAAAACAGTTTAATCGTTTCTTGTAAATAACGGCTTTCTGGAAATCTACAGCATATGGTTACAGTTCCAGTTACTCTACACGAAGTTACAACTGTAATTGAGTCAGAGAGAGGAGCGGAATTAAATTTCGGCGCTTACCAACTTTCGCAATGATAGGCCTTGCTGTCTACTCAGTTCAGCGGCTCTTTAGGCAAGCAGCAATCAAACAAATACTGTGAATTTAACCAGAGACGATTTCCTTTTTATAAGCGCTTGCCACAAACCTCTGGGCTGAGCAGGTACGTGACGAAACAAGACACAAAGGGAAGAATCAACATGAAGTTAACTTTTAGTAAGACATAAATAAAATGTCTCAAATTATTAAAGTTTAATCTTTACTTAGATTTTTTAATAAGGCCATATGCTATTAATTTGGAAAAGTTTTAATCCGTTTTTATATGTAATTTTACTTAATTATTTAATATCTAATAATACTTTTCCTTCAGATTTGGTGCATGTTGGGGCCATTTTAGTTTCCTCTTCTTTTTATTAGCATCAATAATCTTTTAATTCTTTGAACAAATTGTCGCAAAAGGAAGAAATTTAAAAGACGATTTTCTTAGATTCTGTAATATTATCTTGGAATTTATGTTCAAAATCTATTATTGAAGTAAATCTATTTTGAGAAATATTTTCCTTTGTAAAGTTTCAGCAGAATTGTGTCAAAAATATGCTAATTCAACAAGTGGCAAATTTATTTTGTTATAACTGCCAATTACGTACAATGTTTTTCGCCTTGCCATCATTAACGACTTTTAATTTAAATTTGATCTTTTTCTAGAAAAATTTCTACAGGATGTCATGAAGTCAATTTTCAGTGCAGGAAATGAATTTGTGCGAATTACGGTGGATTGGTTACTGCTGATTATGGCTGCTTATCCTGAAATGCAAAGGAAAATCCACTTGGAAATCGATGAAATAATTGGCAGAAGTCATTTTCCACGGATATTTGATTACAGCAGGATGCCTTTCACGAATGCCGTTATCATGGAAGTCATGAGATGGAGAACAATTTCACCCTTAGGAATCATCCCAGGGTTAGAATTATTCGCTTATAAATACCTATACCCATATTGTTGCACTTCTCTGTGAACTGATTACAAACATATATGATTTGTTTTTGAAAACGTATTTAGTAAACTATGTAATGATATATCGAGGGTGATTCATAAAGAAGTATACACATTCCAGATGGTGTGAAACAGTGACAGTCAAAGACACGCACCGCCTCAGCGAACCACGAAGTAGACATACCATTAAAGTTTGTGTCTAGTCCAGTGCAAGATTTACGTATAAGCTACACAAGCTACAGCTTAGGGTCTCCAAAAAAATTAAAATATTGTATAAATATGGTATTGAAATATAGTATAACAGAATTATAAGGGGCCTCATATCTCAAATAGCTTAGGGCCTTATCAAGTTCTAAATACGGCTCTGGTATAGCCCCTGATGGAATTGTCATAAGCAATAATGTGCATGTTACGTGACTACTCAGTCGAAATGCCGACATCTGCAGTGGAGGAGACGTTTTGTGTTCTTGAATTTAACAAAACGGAATCCGCAACTGCTTTACAACTGCATTTTCGATCACAATTCGGAAAAGAACCTTCAACTAGAAAAATCTATTTATCAATGGCATGAAAATTTTAAAACTACGGGATGTTTGTGCAAAAATAAAAGTCCTGTATAAAAGTTAATAAAAAATAAAAGACTGTATCCCAAGAAGTCGCCGATAGAGTTTGCACCGCCATTCAATAAACCTCGGGAAAATCAAAGCGGAGGGTGAGTCGTGAAGTGAAGATTTCTCAGCCTTCTGGTCTGGGCAATTTTAAGAAAGAGGCATTCTATACAAAGTGAAGGTTTTGCGAAATCTGAGTGATTTTGACAAACAAAAGCGCTTTGAATTTTGTGCCAATACGCAGCTTCATTTTGAAAATGACGATTTTGCCGATCCTTTAATTTTTACTAATGAAGCAACATTTCACATCAGTAGGAAGGTAAACATGCATAATGTTCACTTTTGGAGAACAGAGACTACCGAATTCACAGTGCAACACGTGCGAGATTCCCGTAAAGTAAATATGTTCTGTGCAGTGTCCAGAAAGAAAGTGCTCAACCCTTTCTTTTTTCACGAGCAAACTGTCACGGGAGCCACTTTCTTGGATGTTTTAACTCTTTAGTTGATGCTACAGTTGCAGGACGACGTTGACAACTTCTTTCTCCAACTGAGTGGTGCAAGATTACTTCGATGCAAGCTAGGTGCAAGATTACTTCGATGAACATTGTACTCACTGATGTATTGGTCGAGCCACAGACTACATCATGTCCCATACCCAATGGCCACCCAGAAGACCTGACTTAATACCTTTGATTTCTTCCTGTGGGTGTACCTAAAGGACAAGGTATTCCTCCCTCCCCTTCCCGTTGATCTAGCGGTGCTGAAACAGCATATCACAGCCACTATTGACGAACTTTATTCAGGTACCTTAACACGTGTGTGGGCAGAAATGGATTATCGATTCGATGTCTGTCGTGTGACTAAGGGTTCACGCATAGAACATCTATGACTGTCTCTAATAAAAAATAATCCATTACAGTTCTGTTACAGGTAACATATAATATCTTACATTGTTCTTGATTTATAGTCTATTGAAACTTCTTTATGATTCTTCTATTCTATTACTTCTTTATGAACCACCCTGCATTTTGTTTCGAATTTTGAATGTGCCAAAATGGATTGTTGAGTATTTTTTTATTATTGCATATTTGCTTTGCTTTATATAGTTTACTACATTTTCGAATTCCGAATCTTATATTATTTAGGATTGTACTGAAAAAGAAAATACTTTGTGTGTTAGACGAGGCATTATAGATCGTTAAATGAGATATGATATTTATTATAATTGATAGATTGTTATAATCTTATTACTATGTCTGGTCTTGTTTTTCATTTCATGCATTTTGGCTAAAAGACGCTGGATATTGAGTGTGACCTGGCTTCGATCTCTGGTGAATGGGCTAACTGCATGATTGGTTTTCCGCGTTTGTAACATATATACGACCTAGTTTCCCTTAGAAAATCCTCCACGAAAGCATCTTTCCCCTTAGACAGATAGCCACTGTGTGCTTTGCCATATTCAAATAACCTAACCGAACTTAATATTATAACATTTCATTAAATATATTTACTGTAATTTTCTAATATTTCACTCGAAGACAGTTTTTCTCGAATTTTCTTCATTGTTATTAAAACCGGACTGATTTTTCTTCAAATTGCGAGCATTAAAAATTGAATCGTTTTTCGCAGTTCTATTGTATTATATTAATTAAGCCAAAAATGCCCAACTCTCATCTGGCTTCTAAAGATAAGCGTATTCCATTTTTTAATTTATCCATTTAATTTTTTTGTTATTCTTTTATGCTTAGTCATCGTAAAATTCTTAAAGAAGATCTGTTTCTTGGGAGGGAGCCTTTGTGAAAAGTTTCTGAGGGAATGTGCACATAAAAAAGGGCGCGAAAGTATTCATGCAGCTCAATCATCAATGGAAATAGTAACAGAGGCAATCTATTAATGTTTCTTAGAGTTTCTCATTTGGCGACTGCTTTATCATGAATTTATGAGAGTAAACACAAACATCAAGACTTTAAGATAGAAAGTTATCAAAATCGCTCTTTTCTTCAGTGTGATGTTCAGCATTTAACAACGAATCCTCCTTCAAATCGGAAACTGAGAAGAAATTTTGTCAAGTTGTGGATTATATATCCGCCAGATGCAAAGGTTGTTTCTGCACTGAACATTTTGGATTTTTCAGATGAAACCAACTTCTTTTAGGGAAACATTTGTGAAAGCTTTTTTCCATAGGCAAGGAGAAAATACCATATAAAGTTCAAGTAAAATACTTGTTAAGTAACACTGCTATTACATCCAATTTCTGAACCTGAATATTCAAAGCGATTTCTTCAATTTTGTGTAAGAGGTTCGGTTATTTTCTTCATTTCATAATTTTTTTATAATTAATTGATAGTGTTTTAATAATGACTAAAAATATCATTATTGATAATGTGTAACTGAGACTAAAAAAACGAAAAAAAAAGGTTTTTATACAATAAGTTTTTATTTAAAATTTATATGATAATTAATACATTAAAAGGACAAAAATATTTTATCATATAGTTTAATGGGAATAATGAATAATTATATTTACGGAATTCATTTACACTTTTATATCGGGAATAATAAAAACATGGGCCACATAAATGATGAAATCTATTAATTTCATTATATTATTATCAAATGTATAATCCATTATCGTTTTAGGTTTTTCATAGGGGCTTCAAGCTTAAAATTGTAGACGAACTCTGGAAATAGCATTATTTTACCTACTGTTCCCATTAAGTTATACGGTAAATTAATTTTCTATAATTTATCGTAATGCTTGTGTTTAGTGCATTAATCACATATCCATTTTAAATAAAAGCTTATTGTATAAAACATTTTTAAAATTATATTTTACTATTATTGCCTTTGCTTAGTGGTTTATATTATTGAAATCCTTTTGCTTTTATGAATTATTGTCCAATATTAAAATTTGGATTGCATTCTCTCTCTTGCCAGCTTTCAATTAATTGGTATTGTTACGCTAAAAAATTATAAATTTGCCAGATGCTTATATTTTCAAAAGCTGAGTTTCATTTCATCATGTTAATTTCTGTAAAAATTTTTACATGCTGTAAATTTGACATTTTGAATGCTAGTTCCGAAAAAAAAAAAAAAAAAAAAAAAAAAAAGGAAAGTTCGTAATCATTTAAATCTCAATAACAAGTAGTTTTTCTCAATAACAATATTATTTCTTTTTGGCATGATTTTTTTTTCTACAGCATTCATGATGACTTGGAAGTAAATGGCTATTTTATACCCAAGGATTCCTGGGTGGTTTTAAATTTGTGGGCTGTTCATCATAGCCATGAATATTGGAGTGGAGATCCAGATGTCTTTAGACCTGAACGATTTTTAACGGAAGACAGGAAATACGTTTTAAAGAAAGACTATTTTATTCCATTTTCAATGGGTGAGTAGAATTCTTTAATATTGTCAGCATTCTTTAATGTTATCAAATTATGCTTAACAGCTAATTAAAGGTAATAATCTTTAGTCAGTCATCAGTATCAAATAGGTTTGTTTGGCAAAGAAATTTATATCTGAGTTTCATGTAAAATTAGATCAGTATAAATAAAAATATACGAACTTTCATTTTTATACATGCTAAATAATAAGAAATACTTCATCTGTTGATTGATTCATAAGCTCTTTGAAAAGTAAAAATTGATAATTTATTCGCCAAAAAGCAAAAATCAAAGAAAATTGTAAAATTATGAACATATGTAAAAGTAGCCGAATGAGTAGCCTGGCGCCTAAAGTAGTTTTCATAAAACAGAAAAGTGTATATTGATTTTAATGATTAGAACTAGTGTCATTTCATAAAAATATTTGATATTTCTAATTTAACATCTCATTTAAATGTATTTTTATTTAAATCAAGCAGATTAAGAAGCAGAAAAATATTCTTAATAACAGCACTTATTCCTTTTAAATGGCTTGATTTTCCACTGAATATCAGACGTCGCCAAATGGGCGATTTTGCGCCAAATCTGGCAACCCTGTCTTTCCTTGCGACATTCTAGAAACCCTAATCCCGCTTTACGGGGAAGCTGTCTCACCGCTCGGTCGTTTTCGGAACTCCATGTACTTTTGAGACTCTCCACACTACAACTTGCGATGCACTCGACGACGCACAAGAGTACAGCTCTCGACTCAGCCCACTCTAAGATAAAACTCGACGATGCACTAACTCGCGATACACTAAAAGACTCTCTCGATGCACTCGACTACCAACTCGGCGCTAGACTTCGAGACACTCGCTCAGTGACTGACTATCAGCTCACTAGATGAGGCATACTAACTCTCCTCATACCCAGCAGGGTTTATATAGCTTTTGTCTTGTGTTCAAGAACATTCTGGGCTAAACCGGTAAGAATTCGTTCCAGAAGGTTCTCCATCCGTCCATGGCCTATCGCAAATTTTGTCGCCAAATGGGCAATTTCTCACCAAATGTGGCAACCCTGCCTTTCTTTGCCATTTTCTGGCAACCCTAAACCTGCTTTGCGGTGAAGCTATCTCACCGCGCCTGTACATGTCGTAACAATATATTAAATGTGGAGAACCGTCTGTGTGGCAGTGCTCGTGTAGCTAATCTGCCAAAGTCATGTCTACTTTAAGTTATCCAGTGATCGGAAAATATCTGGCAAAAATATAAAGGGAGCTAAAAAAGAGACCTAAGCAGCTTTTGTTATGGAATGTATGTGCTCAAGTAGTGCGTTGATGTGATACATAATGCTATTCAGTGGGAGATAAAAGCGTTCTGCTTTCTGCTGGTTTGAATTGTCATTCCCCGCGCGAATTCCGAGTGATATGCATTTTTACCTTAAAGCATAGCTTGCGACATGTACATTTTATCTGCATGGGTACAGATGGAAATGGAGCAGATGCTCAAAGGAGGCACATCGGAATCTTTCTTTGTACCTCTTTTCATTAACTATTCCGTTTAGCCGCAGGCCTACACGTCAGTGAGTTTTGCATGTGTGCGACGATTGTTCGAAATTCGCTCTGAAAATGATAATTTACGCTAGCTGATCGCTTTTATCTTCTGCTCCACAGCGCTTTGTATCACCTCAACGCCCCATTTTAGCACATATATTTCATTACAAAATCTGATCGTTTCGGTCTCCTTTATCTGTCTTTACATTTTTGCCAAATATTTTTCTAGTACCCAATATAGCCTTCACCTTTTAAACTGCAAAGTCCTTTCTAACGGCTTAAAACGAAAATTACAGTATCATTATCGGGGATTTTATGCTTTTAAATTACTTTTGAAGTGAATTTTAAAATGAATAGCACAAATTTTAATAAAACCAAATAACATCAATATCGCATATTAATTTAGGATTGAAATCCGGCTAATCGGGAAATTGAATAATACATATAAAAAATTATTAAAACTGATTTCAGCAATTTTTTTTAATTCTTACATTTCAATAAATAAAAAACGATTAATAAATTCAAATGTCTTAGAAATTTTCATTTAGAAAACTAGAAATAATTTAAAAATAAATTTTTTAGAAATTCTCAGCTATAAAATTAGGAATAATTTTAAAATAATTTTTTTATTCTTCAAAAATTAACAATTTCGATTTCTACTTTCTTTGGCCTTTTCTCTTTGTACAGTAATGGATTGAGCAGCTTATCATTCTAATGAATTGCAGGCTAATTGTAGGCGTACCTTCGATACTAATATCAGTTTACATAATATGCTCTGAAAAGATTTTTAACTAATAAAGTAATATTTTACAGTTATTTCAATGTTACTTTATAAGTTATTTTCTCCCTCTTCTGCGCATTGGGTTTCTAAATCTCTAGTTGCCCTTTAAAAGGAGGAGTACGTAAAATTTTATTAAAGAGAAACTGTCTCAAGACAAATGGTGTGTGGCTGCTTTTTGCCTTGCCTTTGAAAGATGCCTCAGGTCATGCTAGCAGAAGATCTCATGCTTCCATATTCTAGTATATAATTTCTTTCCTCGACATACGTATAAATTTACAATTACATATATAAATTTTGATTATTTGTCATAGAATTCCTCATGTGATAGAAAAATTCCGATTACATATTTGAATTTATCAACTTAAGTACTTTAAAGTTCATATACTTTAATACTTGTGAAAAACAAAAGGTAAATGTTTGTAATTAGTGACTAACATCAGTACTACTAATAATAAAGAGATAATCAGTTATTATTTTACACAGGTAACAAATCCTGTCCAGGAAAGAATCTTGCAACTGCGGAAACATTTCTGTACTTTACTGCCATCCTCCAGAAATTCACTCTGAGTTTGCCACTTGGTAAAGATGCCGATCTAAATGGACGACTTCATCTGGGCTTAGAACCCATTCAACAAAAACTGATATTTAGGCAACGAGGATGAATACGAGTGCTGCTATGAGAATTTCCTAGAAAGTGTTTTACTTACATAATACAGGGTGATCATAAAATCATTGTGCACATAATGATAAAATTGCAAAATAAAGTTATTTATTTGCACTAGATGTTGAAATGGCTGCCATACACTTCCAGACACATACTGACATGCTGGGTCTTATTCCTGAACTTCCATAGATTATTGTACAAACCTTTATGTGTCCCTTAGTGACAGTCTTCAGTTTATTCAGTGTTCGGCGTTTGCCCCATTATGCAATAGATTTCACTACCTCTCATCGATATAAAAGTAGTCTGAGAAATAATTTGGATGAAAGGTTCAGCTCTAAATATTTCTACTATTAATCTTGCCTTGCAAGACTAATCTTGCTAAATATAGCTATAAAAGGAAACATGTGTTGCCAATATTTTTTTGAGTTCATTCTTTTTGAAATTCCAATTAAGAAAGAGTATCGATAATGCAATGCATGATGTGCACAATAACATATTACTCACCCTGTATTCTACATAACTTTCTGTTAAGATTATAAAAATGATGAAAAGATTATTCATGTTGTCAAATTTAAATTAGCATAATGTTAGGCTAAGATTTTGAGACTAGTGAAAATGGATAACATCACTGGATAGCATTAAAATATTTTAATGAAGAATAGTTAATATTTTTTATTAATTAGAATTAAAATTTTGTGCTTTATAGTCTGATTTAAAACACGAAACTTTCTGAACATCGTAACTTGGAAAGCATATTAACTGGGATCTATGTTTTTGAATTATCATATAAAAATAAATAAATGTCCTCTTGTAGTGCATCAATGGCGAATGATATGATATTTTAGCTTTTCATTTGCATTCTACAATGTCATTATAGTTAGGAATATTGCATTATCACTCAGCATACAGCAATTACTCAATATGTAGAGAAACTAAGTTCGTTATATTTGGAGCAGACTTTTAGTTAATTACATAACAATCTTCAATTTTGAGTGAGAAAGTAAACATATTTAAATTAATATATGCTTATAGATTTCAGAAAGAAAAGTTTATAGAGTGACTATATTTTCCAGAATGTTTTAACGACGATTGACTGTTTAGTAGTTGAATTTGACTGATAAATTAAAAGTAAAATTAATTTCTTCAAAAACTGGAATCCAGTTTTTAAGTGGAATGAATTAGTTTGTAAGGATTATGTTAATTTTATTAACAGTTAAATTTTAAGTTAAAGTTCCTTTCCTGTCAAATTCTTAACTTCAACTTACTACTTCCGGCCAGAACGTAGTTTTGGAATTTGCTGAATATTTAATGAGAAGGAGCGGTATTTAAACCACGAAGTTACTTACTGAGACAGAGAGAGAAACAGAGTTTCTGAACTACGCGCGTCTGCCTTTTTGGCCGCTCTCTCTCTCAAAGCTGTTTTACGCTCGGCCGTACTCTTACCCTTGCTAAGCTTCGTAGTAAAGTAAGTTAAGGGGCCAACTCTCATTGAACCTTGATAGCTTTGGCTATTACTTAGTTAGTTAATCTTAGTTTTAGTTTAATTCTTAGTCTTTTAAGTTCAAGTCCAAAGTGCGGACTTTATTTGTTTACTCCCAGGCGGAGTTTTGTTAAATCTTATAGAAATAATAAAGGGTTATTTACCCTTCTCTCTTGTTGTTTCCTGTCTTCGAACTCTAGCGATTATTCGCTTATCAGTTCCTAGGTTCCCCACTTCCAACATTAACTTATAATTTCAAGTGAGGGACCTTACAAGTTAACTTCTGTTACTTTAGAAACAAACTGAGATCATGTGTGTGTGATGTCATAAAATTTCTTCAAACCACGCAATACGTTTTAATTTTATGACGATTTTAAAATTTTGTTTCCAATAATAAACTATCATTATATGAGGAGAGTTAAAAAATCGAAATCGATGAGTTTCTTTTGTTCAGATAATAAGTAATTTATATTAAATTTGATCTATTTTGAGAAAATATATTTGTAATAAATTAGGGTTAAAATATGGAGCAATGAAAGTAAATATGAGGTTAAATACTATTTCAAGTTCTAATGAAAAATTAATTATAAAATTTTTACATTATTAAGATTAATGTTTTAGTTATTTTATGCAACACGCTCTGTTATGGTGTTAGTTGCTATTACAAGCATTAAAAGCAGTTTATTTGTAAATTTTGAACTGTTATTTATATTCTTTAATTATCTAAAACAACTGATTCATGATTGGCTGGAGTGTATTTGTGATATATGCTGCATTTATCAATTTTCTATCTTCGTATGCTGCATAAAAAGTACATTTTATTAATGTAAAATTATCCTATTTATTGCATCAAAACTGTCTGCATAGTAAAGAAAATGTCTTAGCTTCTCATAGATGTAACTTAGATAAGTAATCAAGCTGTAACATAGATAAATTTAAAATTATTTAATATACATTTATAAAACTAAGAGATGTACAAGCTTGCTTTAATTACAAAACATTCTAATAATAAAATAAAATGTATACATAGCAGTATGTGATTGAAATAAATAAAAACTGTATATAAAACCAATATACTTCGTGTTTTAATGAGAATTATATCGAAATCTGAATTATAATACATAAAAGAATAATTCGTTTATATCATTTGGTGTAATTTAAATTTTCCTGGTATTTCTATATGAATTATTTCGCACATAAATCTGTTCCCAAAACTTAAGGTATTTTCACATAATCAAATAAACACTGCGATGGTGATATAGCTGATATATTTTTGATAAAATATATTTTTTCATTAGTTATATGTAAATATCATTATCACATATTGGAAAGCTTCTGTTTTATGCGCATAATGCATCTGATAATGATTTTATTTATTTTCACCTTTGTTTACTTTGTGATGTCTATTTAGGTGATTAATGAATGATTCAGCTGTAATCTGTCACTGATATAACTTTTCTGACAATCGCAAGAGATATTGACATTGCTATAGCTCTAAGAAATGTTTAAAGTAGTGTTTATAAACAGTTTTAATTAATTTAAACAACTTTTGAAGTTATATTTATGACTAGAAAATCCGTCATGAGTCTTGCCTATTAAAAAAAGAATTTTTTTTTTTTTGTATCTGATAGAAAATAAAAAAGTTCTAACAGAAAATACATATAAAAGTGCTTTTGGTAAACATATCTGTAATTGCAATATTATACTTGATGGAAATATTAAGTTTCAAACAATATGAATGATACACAATAAAATATAGGTATACCTTATAAGCATCTTGTAAATTTCTTAATATCGCAAAATACTAAATACAATCTTTCACAGAAATATTATTCATTCTTAAAAATTACTTAAATAAAATAAATGTAGCTATTATATCTATGAGAATTTTTAAAATTGATTTTACTACTCTCAAGTTAAATTCTATTAGAATGATATATTATCGTTATTTTACTCGCAGCTCTCTCGAATGTTTTAGGCAATTTAATTAATAAGATCTCTCTATTTCGACATATTTCACTTTGAAAATAGCAAAGTTTTCGCAAACAATATTCTGGATTTCAAAAACACAATAAAGGACTTTGTTCAGTCAAACTCAAGATTAAGATAGTCCTGGAGAATTTTTGGTAATCTCAACTGGAAAATTCCTACTGGAAGCTTCCATGCGTCTTTCAAACTTTTCCTGATAGTGCACCTGCACAAATGTTTTAGAGTTCTCGGTTCTTTAGGACTAGTAGCCACGTCTTTGAAACAGTTTTCATACATGAGTAAATATTTCCAATTCTTTTCGTAGCGCATGGGGTTGGTCACATAATGTCGCTCAAGAAAGCAATATTCTTTCAAAATGTCAACCGCAATTTCTTTATATTTTATATGAGGGTCTGGTATGGCCCTCCATACAAGTTCGAAACTCCTCTTCTGATCTTGAGTTGCAGAATAGAGTCCGAAGTCTGCTGAACGAACAGCATTCAGAATGAACATATTTATAGATCTCATCATGCGCATCATTTGTAAGATGAGTAGATGTCTTGGTGGAATGACTTGAGGACTGAAAAGAAGAAAAATTCGTTTGTGTATATGGATAAATTTTGGCTTCTTGTTGTGAAATGTCTTACATTATACTTTTTAGTTTAGTTAATAAAAATTAGATTAAATGACTTTTATTAAATTACAAAAAGACGCATTACAGGATTTCAAGTTTTACATGCAATAACTAAATCTATTTAATCTACAAAAATGAAGATGAATTAAAAATGAAAGGTGTTTTCATTAAACGAGTGAGATTTAGAGAGAAACTTACTCAATAGTAAATGGTTCATGCGACTCCAATTATGATTCCGTATTGAAAGTGAATTTTATATGAAGGTCAAAGGGATTCCAGGAATCTTTGCGAACTTACAAAATGCTTTTACTTTAAGTGTTTTACCTTACGCTTTTGATAGAATTATGGAAAAACATCAGCAGTTGTTCCACGCATCAAATCAGCAAATGTGCATACAATCTCAGAAAAATTATTCTTCGCTTCTGAGTAGAGGCATAACAATATTTATTGAAGTCCAGAATTCCGATTCCTATATTTTTAAGTTGATGATTGGATAAAAATTTCAAATACATTTTCCTAGCATTTAAGATGTCCAGGAACATTTTTATTTCTCGAGATAAGAAATTTTACTTTTCTCAAGGGTTCCCGAGGAGCTGATATTTGCGGAATTAAATTCAATTTCCTTTCATTTCAAATCGTATTTAAATCACAGGACTTTAATTTCTTATTGCGTACTAGATTTTAATTTTCTATTTATTTTTCAGTAAAAGTTTATTACTACAATTGTTTGAAAATTTGCATTATCCCTTGCGGCTACATAGTGCTGAAGAGGCGAAAAGTTCAGCGCTTTCTAATCTCAAGAAATGGGTGAAGACTGCGTGTTCTCCTCATGTGCGAAAATGAGAAAATCATGAAAGGAAACATGCCAGAAGTCGCATTCATATTTAATTGTTTGAAAAGATCAATTATTGCTAATTCTATTTAAAAGACATCATTTAGATCCGGGATTCCCAAAGTGGTCGATATCGACCCCGCGGTTTTCTAGGGGTCGACATAAACGAAAACTGATTTTGGGGTCGACGAGGTCTAAAAATCGACTCCTATTAAATTAACACAAGTTCTTATTTAAAACTTTCAAGATAGATAGGTACTGTATTGTTTATGTTGTGTTACGTGTACTAAGAATAATTAATATTTTTGTAGGAAACAGCATTGTTGTAGTAATGTTAAGTCTCAAGTTCGTGGCCATGGGGGTCTGAGGTAACAGTTCATTTTGGAAGAGGGGTCACTTGTCCAAAATAGTTTGGGGATCCCTGATTTAGATGTAGGCGAGAATTTAAGTTGTCTTCATACTCCGGAGAAGACAAATATAGCTGGAATTCTTTAAAGAGATGAATATTTTCAACAATTAGTGATCTTGTAGAGTTATTAGTTTATTCTGAAGCAGGAGATGTGAAAATGAGCTGTCGCCGCGATTCGAACTTGGACCTCTCTAATACGCGCGCGAGTGTGCTACTGTTACACCGCAAACACATGCTGGAATGAGGGAGAAAATACTTTACTCCCCTTTTAATGGGCGACTGGGGATTAGGGGACATAATCACCAAATTCTGGTGGTGACGAATTATTGTCCTCCATCTTTTAGTTCGGGCGCCACTGTAGATTCATTAGGTTATTTTGAAGCAAGATATGTAAAAAATGTGCAGCGTCCCCGCTGGGAGTCGAAGGTGAACCTCTCGAAATACGTGCCAAGTTTGCTACTTTTATACCACGAAGGCCTGCGGAAAGGAGGGAGAAAGTACCTTATACACTTCCCATTTTAAAGGGCGACTGGGGATTAGGGCACCCAGTTGCTAAATCCTGGTGGTGACGAATTATTGTCCACCAACTTTTAGTTCGAGCGTTATTATAGAGTCATTAGTTCTTCATTAGGTTTTGGTTTTGGTTGGTTTATTAGATTACGGCAAAGCACTCGAGGGCTATCTGCCTTAAGAGAAGGATGCCTTCGTGGAGAACTTTTTAAAGGAAACTGGCTCGTATACACGTTGCACATGGGGAAAACCACGAAAACACCCATGCAGCCAGCCTGTTCGCGGGATTCGAACCTCATTTCTTCATTAGGTACACGTGAAGAATATGCAATGCCCTCACCGGAACTCAAACCTGGACCTCTCGAATACGCGCTTTGTGTGCTACTATTACACGACGAAGGTTATAAGGTATTTCTCCCACCTTCCTAGCTTGCCTTCGTGGTGTAGTGGTCAGCACACTACATCGGTATTTCAAAGGTCTGTGGTTCGGTTCCCGGCGAAGGCGATTGCTAATTTTTCATCTTTTCTGCTTCCAAAATACCTAATGTCTCTACAAGGTATACTGAAAGGTGGGAGAATTACTTAATCTCAATAATCTAGATTTACCTTTAAGCACAGAAGCGTTAATCGGCTTGTTGGTGGCTCGAGGTAGTCCGAGAATACTTGCAGTACCTGAAGACCTGAAAATTTGACACTGCTGGCACAACGAAACCGTTACGCAACCTCTGTATAGTTGGCTTGAAATTCTCAGCAGTCAATCATACTTGAATAAGTAGATCTACTGCTTCTTGAAGTCATAAAACTACCATGGTCTTTATACAAGAAGATTTTTGTATTCGATCTCACTTTCTGTGCCTTTTAAAGGAGAACATTTGAGATGATATCGTCTTCATAATCCATGCAGTCAAAGTGACGTAACCCAAGCATTGTTAACAAATGAATCCAGTTTCATTTTAGGTAGTGATTTTGAAAGTACTTTCATCTAGAGATTCTTATATGCTCATTTTCCCACCATATTCTGAAAGATACTGCTCCCATGATGGCCCTTTACTTGCACAGAAAGTTACCAAAGAGAAATCATTTCATCGAGCTTTGTGTCCATCATAAAAGCTCTGTAATCACTCATATATAGGTAACATACCGTGTCCCAGCAAGACTGCCCATAAATCCAAGGGATTTTGTTCATAGTGATAAGGTTTGACCGCAATGAGTTGCTGTGCTGGCTGAATACCTTCAAACCGAGGAGTTTCTCGAACAGGTAGGTTGCGATATTCACCTGATCTTAGTTATTTTTTATATATCTGAGATATCCCCCTTTTTTAGAGGGGGAAAATGACAGGAGCTGTCTGTAAGTTTGGAAAATCCATGACAGAACAAAACACAAATAAAAAGAAATTATTTGCTGACCTTCAGTACATGAGTTAATCGTCGGTATTTTAATTCTGCAAGAATCGTTATTACTCTATACAGGAACTCATGCATTGGGAGCATCTAGTACACTGGTTTTCAACCTTTCTCGCCCGATGCATCCCTTTTATCATCGCTATTACCCCCTTTCCAAAACTTGAAAAATATATATGTGCATTTATTTAGCTTTAGATTATTTTCAAACATGTTTTATAATAAACAAGAGAAAGTATTAAACATATTGGTTATAAGGTATTTCTCTCGCCTTCTTAGCATGCCTTCATGGTGTAGTGGTCAGTACGCTCGACGCGTATTCGAGAGGTCTATGGCGAGGACATTGCCCATTTTTCACATCTACTGCTTCGAAAAAAACCTAGATGACTTTACAATGGCGCCCGAACTAAAAATGGAGGTGGATGATGATTCTCCACCACCAGGATTTGGCGATTGGGTCCCCTAATTCCCAGTCGCTCTTTAAAAAAGGGGGAGTATATAAGGTATTTCTCCCGCCTTTTTAGCCTGCCTTCGTGGTGTAGGGGTCAGCACGCTCGGCGTGTATTCGAGAGGTCTGTGGTTCGAGTCCCAGCGAGGGCATTGCACATTTTTCATCTCTCCTACTTCAAAAATACCTAATATCTGTACATGGTAAATACCAAAACTTCAATAAAGGTAGTTTTTTATATTCACAAACTAAAACTAAGTACTTAAGAGTTAAAAAAATGCCCTCTTGAAACGATGAACTATGAACACCCTGGTTGAGAACCCTGAACTAGTAGCTTTGAAAGAGGGGTACAGGAACTTTATATGCATGTCTCAGGAATCGAGAACATAGAAGCGCGCAACATGAAAATTGAAGGCAAACTGTACAATCAAACAGGAAAACTGAGCTACCTCAAAGACATGGAATGTCACGAAGAACTTTGTTTACGAACACTCCTGCTTATATGAAAATGAGAGCAAATGACTTAACATTATACGCGGTAAATATTGCATAAGTAGCGCTGTATACAAGATGGAGAGAAAGATTG
Source organism: Stegodyphus dumicola (assembly GCF_044657685.1). Classification (NCBI taxonomy): domain Eukaryota; kingdom Metazoa; phylum Arthropoda; class Arachnida; order Araneae; family Eresidae; genus Stegodyphus; species Stegodyphus dumicola. Next base: position 77,595,682 of record NC_140768.1, on the reverse strand, counting down.
CTAGGAATCAGACAGTTACGACAAATGTGACTGAGAAACCATAACAGAATTTTAGAAAGAGGAAGAAAAAGGGTGAGGAAAACAACAAATGCAGTCAAATATTTTTATTCTAAAATTTATACGTTTAAATTATTACTAATGCTGAGATTATTATTAGTGCTTTTTTGAAATACGGGGATACCGATTTTGTCCATCTGTTTTGTCCTACATAGAAGCGCGCAACATGAAAATTGAAGGCAAACATGACTACACATGACTGATCACATGAGCCATATGTTCGTAAAGTAACTCCTAAAACTTTACTGAATATCAATCGTTCAATATCAAGATTTATTTTTAGTCTCATATGGGTCAGATTTAAAGGTATTGTCTTAGGACATCTCGAAAAGATTCTTCACATTTCTGTCATTATTTCTATTAAGCTTGCCGAAGATCCACATTTAAATTTAGCAACAATTTCATTTTTAATATTTATCTAGAAAAAAGGCGCGAAATTTATTCAATAATAAACATAATAGAACATAGAGAAGTTTACTACCTGGCGTGAAAAGAAGTCATGACCCAGAATGATGTCTGAAACTATACCAGGATTATCATTTATTATTTTTGAACAAATAGATATTAAGTTATCATTATATCTATTTAATAAAGAACTGTAACAAAACCTGCATGAAAAAGCTTCTGCCATTACAACTTTACAGGCTAAAAGTAAAATTAGAAAGTACGTTTTCAGCAGTGCAATTTAAAAAATGACGGAAAGAAAAGAATGATCGATGTCATGGGGAAAAAAAAAAAAAAAAAAAAAAAATGAAGTCTTCTTTGAAGCTTTGACAACGTTTTGAAAATTACTTAATGGAAGTTGTTTTTATCTCAAGTATAGCTTTTTATAAATTTTATAATTTTAATGAATGAGTTTTAAATATACTTACATATTTGCAAACCCATGCCCACTTTTTTCGAGATCTCCTGCTGTGAATACTTCCACTCCATGTTGTAAAAGCGTTAGCGTTCGTTGAACATTTCCAAATGCAACTGCATTTAACACTGAGAAACTCCTTGAATAGTCCCACAGAGCTGCAGGGTGTTTAGAACAGAAAGAACTTAAATCGAATCTGGCCTTCATACTGTGGTTTAAAATGTATCTCAAAAAGCCTTGCTTGTAGACTGGTTGTCTCACATGTCGTGTGTCTGCAATAGCCTTGGTGTACCAATCAATGGTTATTTTAAGTAAGGATATTACTATGTGACTGTCCTGAACATCTACATTGTAACAGAATTCCAAAAGTTCAGCCATAAATTCATATATTTCTACATCTTCATCGGAAATTTCTAGTGATCTAGGAAGGATGTGACATACTTTTAGAAACTTCCTTAGAAAGTTTTCAACCTCTTCAACTAAGGCGCATTTGTTCAACCGCCTTTTTAGAAATGATACATAATCTTTGAATATGTTATTTTTCAGGATAGTCAAAAGTCTTTTTTCAAAAAAGGCATACTTAGCCGTTGTTAGTAAACTTATTGCGTCGCGTTCGAACGATAAACTGGTGGGTAAGCTTTTCATAAAATGCCTCAGGCGTGACATGTCGAATTCTACGCCATTGCGATCCGTCATTATTTTGCATTCTTCAGTCAAAGTCTGCAGCAATATTAGATCTAATTTTAATTTTGGAGCTTGTGCAGTTAGAAAATTATTAAACCTGTTATCACAGTCCACTAAATTCAGAGCTTCGAGAGACAGACGAAAAGGATACTGCGATTTCTCCATTTTTCTAAATGACTCTTCTATATTGCTGAGTAACAGAACAGTAGTTAACTTTTCACTCCGAAAAAAATCGCGCTTCAGTAAATCAAAACATTGATATTCAGAGAATAACAGCACTTACGAATGCAACTAACTTTCGTTTCAGACAAATTAAATTTCATACTGATAAGATAGAGAAACAGATACGAAACTTGGCATAGAAATTATTATGTCGCGAATTAGAAGAGTTTATTGCATAATTATCAATTATCGTATCTGATTTTAGATTTGAAACTAAAAGCTGGCTTAAAATCTATTTTGATTTGTGGCCTCATTGCTTTCAATCCAACATGATTTTCACTTGCTTAAATTAATTATGAATAACGATAATTTTAATTGCACTGATTTAAATTCGGAATTAAAGTTTCTATAATGCAAAAGAAATTAACATGTGACTCAAAAGAATTAATGAATAATTTTCGCTGAATAGGTAAAATTAAAAAAAAAAAAATACGGAATTTTATTGTTGTCTTCTGTTCCCACCATCTTGACTGTTTTTTTTCTCCTCTTTTTCTTCCTTCCCTTTATATTATACATGTTATTACTCAATACAGCATTCCTCTGAATTCCTACTGAATGTTATTACTGCAATGTTATCAAAGAAGGTTACTTTACTGTATTCTTGATAGCATTGCCATACTGATATATTACTATTTAAATTTTCTCATAAACATTCGGTTTTAAAGCATTCAAATGTTGTTGTTGTCTTGTCCGCATTACATAGAACAATGGTTGCCAGAAAGATTGGACTTCCACCTCTGAAGAGAGATTGGACTTCCAACTCACCACCATTCCACTTAATTTCCACTCCTAATTTTGAGGGAGAGCACCCGGTCCAAGGGTCTCCCACCCCTCTATTGTCCCACCAATCCACGCGAGATGACTTTCAAGAGTGCCACCATGTTGCACCGACACTGTTACATTTACAAACATCCATGTCTTCTCCAGGATTTGAACCCGGGTCCTTTGGTACCGTAGTAGGCTCCCCTAACCACTATACTGTCTAGGCGACATTCACATGTTAAATTAAAAAAAATAATTGCATTCCTCATCGCTAAAAGTAAATGTAATCTTTGATACAGTTGCTAGCTTTACACTTTAAGTAAATGTTTTTGTACATTTCACAAGGGAATGGTGCTAGCGCCAGGGTACCTGGGCCGAAGGCCCTATCCCTAATCGAATGATTGTTCTTTTACTAATATGTAAACAATAATCCAATTCAAAACATTCAGGAGATAACAGTCAAAATTTATGTATGAAGGTGTATAAACAATTAAAAATTAAAATTTAGAATACAACAATTAAAAGTTTAGAATAAATGATCGTGAAAGCAGCGTAGACATGAAAAGAACCTTACAAGCATCTGGTGTGGGGCCTGTCGAACTGATGGCAGTGGCTACTGAAAATGAATTGCATAGTAATACAGTTATTTAAAAAGTGCAAGAATCCTTTGGTGATGAGTAGAATAAATAACCATAAAAACTTTATCATAAGTTACTGGGTGGAACACGATTAAGTTAAATTCGAACAAGACAAGGTAGATTGGAAATCATTCAATGAAGAGACAGCAGCTGAGAAAATGGTAACTAGGTATTAAAAAAGTAGCAGTATTTTTTTTAGTATATATGAGTGAAGATGAATTAGTTACAAAAACTTGAACTAACATGTATAAACAAAAACTGACTATGCATTTTGCGATCTGTACATTTATTGCGTATTTTTGTTGATGTCAGTTTTTTCAGTTCTGCTAATTCTATATTCATTCTTATTTGTTGCTATTTTGTATCTTTTCATTTCCATTGTACATTTAATTACTACCTACTTTGTGCAGTTTTTAGTTTGCAGAAATTTATGTTTTTATGTCGATTCCTTCATCATTTTGTAGTATTTGTGATTCTGCGTAAACAGAAATTTAAATTATGAATACCATTTTAGAAAAGCCGAATTTATAAGCTATTGAAATCTGTCAAATTTTATCAACACATGTTTTATAGTAAACTGGCATAATTTAATAATTTTGCAATATTTTGGTGATATTTTGAAAGTTGTAAGAAATACCTTTCATTACTAGGACCGATTTTTACGTACTCTTATTTAAAACTTCTCCCTCGCATTTTACCGTTGCACACTGTTTGGTACCGACCATGCCTTGACGGGAGCATTGTACATCTTCCTCCACTGACTGAGTATAAAATATAATAACAGTTTTAAGTCTCTCTTTGGCTATTATTATAAACAGGAGGCTGTAAGAAGTTGCGAGTAAGCTGATAATTTACATTAACTTGTTTGTAGACAGAAGTGTTGTTAAGTTTAATATTCAATGATTTTTAGCTACTGCTATTTGAAACTTTGAATTTCTGGATTTTAGTTCGTGTCCAGCAGTTTTAGGAATGAATTTGTGATACTCGCTCCTGCATTAAACAAAATTTACAACTATACCTCGTTTCCCTTCTAAATGTGATTTTTACTGTTTTTCTGATCCTGAAAAAGTTTTATTTTCTTAATTGCAATAAAAGTATCAATTTTCTTCTTTATCTGGTCTTGTTATTGCGATACAGTGGTCTTCAAAACTAAGAGATATTTGAGATTTGGTCGACTATCTCCGAAACTGAAAGAGAGATTTTAATTAAATTTACTGTGGACATGGACGTTAAAAAAATCTGATGTGTACACCACATGACTTCCTTGTATTGGAATATTAAATTGGAATATTAAATTATACGCATTTTTTCTTGCATTTCATTTAAACTTATTGGATTGAATTAAATCTACTTCGCCGACAGCGCATAAACCACAATAGAATAAATGTATTCTTTAAAAATTCACTCTAGTATTTGTTTACCATAGCGACACTCTGGCGCTAGATTCACTTAACAGTATTAATAATTATATAACAGTTAACTTATATAATAATTATATAATGGAAACTAAGTTAACTGTTATATAATCCAATAATTATATAACAGTTAACGTATATATTTCGTTCATATTATAACTCATAATGCACAAAATTTATATCATTTAAAGAATAGAATTATCTAGTCGTTGCCACATGTTCTATTCAAATACTATAATAAAGCTAGAATGATGTATAAAAGAAATTAAGCAAACAAAACAAAAAAGAAACAGTTTTTCACAGACGATTGAGTATTTCTCATTTAATTAATTCAGTTCTCACTTCGCGAGAAGGCAAAAATACATAAAATCTCAAAATATCTATATTAAAAATTACGAAGTAAATCTCAAACACTTATTTCCTCGAAAAAATTCCAGAAAGAATTAAGCATGATTTAATTGGCAATAATAAATGAATGCGTTATCTTTGTTGTTGCGAAGCTAAGTTTCTCTAGATTGGCAACAAATCCACTAGTCTCCTGTTTCAAATGTAAACATCAATGGCCGCCATTAAAAAAAGCTTAGCGGCAATTAAACAACTTTAAAATTGCTGATAATTCTAAAAATATCGCACACAGATTTACTAAAGGCATAAAATCCCTAACCAGAAGATAAAAACAACATAATTCAATCATTTTTAAAGCAAAAAATGTACAATTTACAAACATATAAGAGTAAAGAAACTGAGATCACTGAGCCGGGTAACAGAGTGGATATATATATAAATATATTTATATACGTTTGCTGCGGCCGATTGCAACCAAAATACGAGGTGCACATCTACATGTTATAGCAGTCCTATATACAAAATTTCAACGTTCTGAGGCTACTCGTTTTTGAGTTATGCGAGATACGTACGTACGCACGTACGTACATACGTTCGTACAGACGCCACGAAAACTTCTCTTCAGAATTAATTTTAAAGCAGTTTTATAATTTTTTTGAAGGAAAAGAGTATTTTATTCTGTCTTTACTTACAGATATCACGCAAAAACATCGTTAAATTGCATTCGATAGCGGTCAAAATGGATATTTTCGTTGAAATATGCTGCCTGAAACTTTTCGCTATTACAATACTTCCTTTTTACTTCGTACAAGGAAGTAAAAATATATCTTGCAACAGGTATAGTACACACACATGATAGTATGTAAGGTTCAATGGCACAACAGGGTCTGAAACACTGGAAATGAGGCACTTGGCCCAGGTGATTGAGCAAAAGAGGCGCTAAATTAGCTACGAAAATTTAGAAATTCTCTTTTAAGAAAGAAATTAAATTATTAAATTTTAATTATTAAATTTTAATTATTACATTAAGAAGTATCAAAAGAATTTTAATAAGCATTATAAGTAATTATAATAAGTTAATTATTAAATTTAAATTGCTACGTTAAGAAGTATCAAATAAATTTTAAATTATAAAACAATTCAACTGAACCAAAAAGAAGGATTATGAGCAATTATAATAATTATAATAAGTCTTATAGGTAGTTATAATAATTATTAAATTAAAATAACTACATTAAGAAGTATCAAAAGAATTTTAAATTATAAAATAATTCAATTGAGCCAAAGAAGAAATATAAGTAAGTTAATTCTTTTCTCAAAACTGGTGATGTTTTACAACACTATATATATTATATTACTTTCTAACATTAAAATTTACTGTTGGAACTAATGTTTGAAGCTAATTAACGCTTATTTATACTAATGTAATGGACTGTAAGTCTAAACTTTCCTAGAAATTATCACGCTGCTGACATTAGTAATTCTGTACTACCTCCCTTTTAATTTGAACTCTAAGTCTTCCCACTCTTAGTTCGCCGTAGCAATATTTCTAAAGTCCGCTAACTGAATATGGACGGTGACGTTTGCGTAACTGTACAGTTGGTTTCGCTTGCAGTTATTTCATGAGCAGTTGCAAGTATTGCCGGGCATATTAACTGAATAGACACATTTGTCAGTCTCAGTCTCTAAACAAAATGTAAAGATATAAGAAGAGACACTATTTCTCTCTCTCCCCCCTTTTTTGGGTGTTTTGTTCTATTGTTTATAATAGAACCATAAAATGAATTGCTTGGTATGAGTACTAAAGAAATAGAACGAGAACAAATTTATAATTTTGAATTTTTTAGGAAATTCAAAATTATTACATTAAACAATACATTTAGTCTACTTTTATTATAACTGATATTGATATAAAAGAACATGTTTTAAAAAGCTTAGTTTCTTTAGTTTCGTTCTAAAGTAACCGATTTAAAAAACGCGTTTCAAAACATAGTTTCCGAAATAATTAAAATTTGTAGAAGGAAAATCAATGAACGCTGTAAAGTGGTTAGTTGAACGATTAGAAAAACTGAAATGGAAACATTAAAATAAATTAGACCATAAATTAAATGGTAAACTTGTTTATTAGTGCGAATAGAAATTAACAGAAACATCTATAATATTCGCTAAATTTAATGTACTGAAATCCGCAGCAGTAGTGATAAAGCGGAGTAAAGTAAAGAGAAAGCATGAAACGACATTAAATCTTAATAACTTTCAAAATAGTTCTTATATTATAAGGGAATGATCACAACAGTAAGTTATAAAATTTATCTGGCAGCCGCTTTATTGGTCATATTTAAAATAAAATTAGCTGGCGTATGTTATTCTGACCAAGTTCAAATAAGCCTTTCTTAGAATAAAAATTCACTTGACGGATTAAAGATATGGATGTTTTAAAGACTACTTTAATCAATCGATTACATGTGAGGTTATTGTTTTAGGAAGCTTGCTTTCGTGAATCGAAGGGACTGTCTCGTATTCAAGTTACACATTTGGAAGGTTCGAAAATTGCCAACCCTTTTGCCATGAATCGTATCAGGACTAGCTGTGAGTGTTAACTCGCTCGGACATTTGCGAGCACAAATTTTAGCGAAACAAAACTGCTATTCTAGGTAGTTTTAAAGAACATGACTCACGAACCGTGCGAGACTTTGGAACCTTGCATGAAAGACGCAAATGTGCCAAGAACTGTCTACGTCAGTTCATTGTTGATACACAATTAAGCAACAATGGTTATCCGTGAAAACCTGAAAATGGTTTCATAGTGATTGTTAAAGTTGAAAACCAAAACAGTGGAAACGAAACTGAAAACAGAAGGGCTGTGCATTATTTTCCTCTCCTTTCAAAAATATTTCAGTCTCACATCAGTGTTGAGCGCTGCCTGTGTTTTAAATCGATTAAGTGCATTTGTAAATCGCCAAAAACAGTAATATGGCCATTTCTTGGTTAGGCCATAAAAATGTGACGAATGAGATGACTCAGTATAAACTGGGGAGATATATTAGAAGCAATGAAGCTACTTGGACATTCTTAAATTTTCCTCTACACCGAAGGTACTCAACCGTTGTCCGCTTAGAAAATGGACGTATATAGAAGAGAAGTCAAATTATGTCAAGAAAGAACCGAATTGCCTCTCATCACAAAATTAACAGAATTGTTCCAGTTGGGCCAGCAAGATGTATTACAATTAGAAATTCCTTTTAGAGCATTTTAGAGCAAAATCATTTTTTTGGGACAACTGCAGTATGGTCCACAAAAGAGTACTAGAGTCTTCTGATCGCAATTTGCAAGACACACGCGATAATATGTGGTTCTCGGCCGATGTTGTCCTTCTGGCAGGAGATTTTCAATAAAATTTGTGTACGATTTCCCACTTTTGGCTAGAGGATGACGCCACTTTTACGCCTGCCTCAAGTCATAAACTTTATGACACAGGTGAGTAAAATGAATCCCATTATTAGTGCACACTTACGATGAGAAAGAAATACAGAGCAGGGTGTGCAGCAACTACTGTCACTTGCAATACAGAACTTCTTGTCGACCTCAATACCCATCTAATTTCGTTTCCCTCAAATTTATGCAGTAAGGTTAAGTCAATCGACGACATAATAGCTAAAGTATTTTCATGCATACGAAAAAATCGTGTTACATAGACGACTGTGTGAAAAGGTCCTTTTAGCGCCGAGAAACAACAGCTTATCGAGGAAAGGCTTCTAGGCATTTCTGTCGTCTTTCTGTCAATTGATTGAACAATGCTTACAGAGCAATATATGTATTATTTGATAGAAATTTTGAATGAGTCCCCAAGAATAAGGCTAAGCTCGCTAAAACTAGTTCACTATCATTATTACGTAACATTGATCCACCAAAACTGTGCAACGGAACAAGGCATGAAGAATCTGTTGTCGAATGTAATAGAGGTCACCATCATTATGGGGAATACCACAGGTGAAGATGCATTCATTACTCGTCCAAAACGTCATGGTTTTCACATAGCTAACTATAAAAAGTTTACTCAAAAGTCGGTATACCGCATAGTTTGTTTATTTACGCTCCGGATGCACAAACGAAAGGCATTATGTACCCACAAGCGTTGTGATAAAAGGCGCGGTAAAAATGATGAATAATTCTTATTTTTTATTTGAATAAAATCTACATTTTATTCGAGATTTATAAAATTTTGCACATTTCATCTTAAACCAAAATAAGATAAAACTACTGTTTATCTGTCATTTTGAAAAAACTAACCCTGTCCCTCTAAATAAAGACTCTGAACTCAGCCACAGGTATTCTAGCTAATAATTTATCAAAGAATGCTTCTGACGGCATATATTTTATGATTCTGCCTTTGGATAATGTTTTAAGCGCATTAATAATAGGCATCATATACTTTCGTATTGTTATTGCCATGTGTATTCGTAACAGGAAGTTTTGAAAGAAAGTTTTATAAGTTTATATGAGAATTTCTAAATTTATCCATTTCCTACTTCTCGAGAAATGTAATGGTTTCTTTAGAAATGAGAAACTAAAAATTTTAATTTTTCTCAAAATATTATGCAGAAGAAATACCACAGAATGAACAGTTGCGAAATGTTATATGCTGTAATTTGAAATGTTACTGTGCACAAAATTAACAGTTACATATTTAACAACTCGAAGTTATGATAATTTTACAACCATCTTCCATTGTTAATATTGTGAAAACTTGGCACATAACATGGGTGATTTCTACATAAACAATTTAGAAATATAAGTAAATTGAATGTTACAGTAAAGCGTCAGGCTACTCCCATTTTTCATGCTTTAGCATATTGCTGCAAACTCTAACATAATAAATTATAACTTGTCTTACAATTATATTAGAATTGCTACAGTACAGAATACACATGGGAGAAGTAAATTTACTTCTGTATGTGCTATAGACTTTTTGATGTATTCATAGAAGTATGATTGCGTAAGAAAATTATAAGGAATGAAATGTAGATATTAATCTACTGTCTACATTATCAGTAAGACATTTAACAATAAAGTTAGTATAAAATAGATTTTTGGGAGAGGTAAAATTTATAAACGAATTTGAAGTAACGTGAGATATTAGTGTTCTACTCCCCGAGGAAGAAAATCATTTGAGATATTAGTGTGCTACTCCCCGAGGAAGGAAAATCATTTATAATAAAAACTATATTAAACTTTGTTGCAGTTGTCTCTGACAACGCTAGCTATTAGCGTTCATTAATTATAATATGAAAACATTCTCCTTCACAATAATTTTTCTCTTTTTTAATTTTTCCAAACTAATTATTAGCACATTCTAGTTGTTCCACCCGAGGTAGGTACTTCTCTCGTCCACGTTTTCTTGAACTTGCTGTGTCTGATCAGTAGCCGAAGATAAGACTGCTGAATATTGGTGTCTCGACCCGTAGTCAAGCTCTTTTGAATGAGTTGACTGCGTGGTTGATTTTCCCTACTGTAATAAGTATACGAGTCATTTTCGCATGGAAATTCCTCCCCAAAGGCATCTCGTCTCTTAGACAGATAGTCATCGCGAGCTTTGCCATATGCAAATAATCTAACGTAATCTAACCTCATCTTGCTGTGCACTAATATCTTTCATTTCAAGCTCTACTGGCAGTGTATTTAGCTTCCCTAGAGCCTTCCCTGGACAGACATATTCCGCCTTACTATACCACTCACTTTTTGACAGGCCACAGCCTCTTTCCCTCTTATCTCTACCACTTTAAGATTAGAGATAATGCATCTTGTGAATGTGGTGAAGAAGGCAGCCCGGACCACTTTGCATTTAATTGTAATTTACTTAAGGATCAGAGGCTAAGGCGGCCAAGTGGTACAAGAGCCTCCAATATAATAAATATGCCACAACCGGCCCCAAAACATTATTAACTGGTGTGCAGATAAATACTCTTAACACAGGCAAGCAATTTTAGCAGAATCAGTTCAATAAGGGAATACTGTAAATGGATTTGAGGGATAGCCCATTTATAATTGTACGAAGATTATGGAAAATTAGAATGCTCCCTGTTTATGGTAGTACATTTATACTGTGCTCTGGTACAATACACTGTATAATGCATTTGCAAATGAACGTGCCTTGTAATGTATCAGTAATTGTTATTATATATTGGTAATTAGATTTTGGGGTTAATCTTTGAATTATGGTAACTTGGCGATTTTTGGCGAAAATTTGGCGACCAAGCCTGCTACAGAGATCTGCTAGTTTGTTTTTGGACGCCATTTTGTTTTCACGAAAAAAAAGCATTTTTTTTTTTTAATCAACATTTTTTTCCAACAATCTGCTAGCCGAATTACGCTTATGCTAGAACTTTTATGGAACAAAAGTGCTTAATCATGACGAAGATTAGGTGCGAAATTGGGAGAAAGTGCAGAATCGCCCACTGCTTGCCGCGTTTTTAAGAATTGCACATACACGGTATCATCCATGTACACATCAACCTGTTTTCACTTAAAAAAAATCCCAGAATTGCACAAAAATGGCATTACGCACACTCTTGACTTTATCCATGTACACTGCTAAAGTCCTAGCTAGTAATCTTTATCGCCTTACCAAAATGTCGCCAAACTACCTGTTACCATAGACTAAAAGGGAAACACGCTAATGTGACAATCAAAATCATAAAAACAACCTTGTATTTAGCGTAAGTATATTTAAATACAAGGTTGTTTTTATGATTTTGATTACCTGTTACCATATTCCAAAGATTAGTCGATTTTAGAAATTACACATTAGTATTGGCATTTGTAAGAGTCTTTTAACATTTTCACTTATATATTGGTAATTAGATTTTAAAAATTACACATTAGTATTGGCATTTGCAAGGGTCTTTTAACATTTTAACAATTGTGTAGGTAACCATTTAGTCGTTTTTTGCATTAATCCAAGGTTGTGTTATAAGGTACAATAACTGTTTAAACATTAGCAATTGTATAACTGTATAAGGTACTGAACTTTTTATAATTGTATTAGGTACTGGACTTGTTATAATTGTATAATGTACTGAATTTTGTTAGATGAATATGTATTTCTGTTTCAGTTTATGCCAAAAAAATAGTAACTGAACAAAATATTAGTATGTAATCAGGATCGTATTTATTTAAGTTATATGATGATGAAAAAATGTGCATAGTAATTGCATAATATAATAGCTATTAGAATATGTACTAGATATTGTAAGATGCAATTATCTAGTAATGTATGAGTATTTAATCAATAAGAGGATAATAAACATCATAAATGTATTTGTTAATTAATGCCATCACTCATTTATCCGTAAATGTACTAGTTGTAATATACTTGCAATTGTATGAACTGTTGGTAACTAAGTAATGTACTGGTGTAACATATTTGTATAATGTACTTGCGAGATTTTTTTTTGTATTATGTGCAATAATATTATAAAGTATAGGAGATTGGATAAAGTACTATATACTGTAAGATAAATTTGCATGTGTATAATGTATCAGTATTTGAAATAGGTTTTAGTGTTTACCTCGGAATGCAAAAGTACTCGTAAAGAAGTAAATTGATAAAAGAATAGGTCATAGGTCAGGTTATTGATAAAACAATGTACTTGTGCCTAACTGTATAATTCATTTCTATGTAAAAATACTAGTGAAGAAGTGGATTGATAATACATTGTACTTGTACATGCTGTATAATGCATGTCTGTAATAATATGGTTATATAATAATATAGTACAAGTTATTGGTCTATCAAGTACTGGTAAATGTATAGTATTTAGGTATAAAGTACAGGTATTGGAAACATACATTAGTTTCATAAGATGTAATCATTTTTGTGTGATGTTTTAAAAACCCAGTAATGTTTTAGTACTTATTCAAGAATGTACTATGTATTTGTGCTATGTAATTGCATCACATTTTTGGATTTATATTTTATATTTGTGTTATGTATTAGTAAGTATGCATGTATTATGCACGACGGGTAAGAGCTTCGGCTTCCTAAATAACACAGTGCAATTAATATCTTCAAGGACATTCAACTGCTGAGTTGGTAACCAATTCTGTCTGGATTGCTTTCATGTCATATTCGTGTTTTTGTGATTTGGAAGTTTTAATAGGTATATTAGGAATTTCTAAAAGACAAGGATATCTTCTAAGAATAAAGCAATGTTTCTTTTAGTTATTTGACAGTGGCAGAAAAGATGTAACAGAAATACTCACAAATATAAATTTTAAATCAAACTTATTATTATAAAAACAAATAAAATAGAAATTAAAATTTTCCTTTAATAAATGTCATACATATGAGACACTTTTCCAAAAAAACATTGCCACCAAAAATTTGCAACATTTGTTTAAAGTGTAAAACGTTAGCTTGATATTATTCAGATTATTACACAATTTATGTTTTTATTTAGTATTTTGATAAAGTCAATTATATAAATTTTAGAACATTTTTGAGTTATTTTCCGATTTTCAAAACAAATTCTACTCAAATGATTGTTATATAAACGAATTTTCGTTTTTAAATAAATATATATTATATAAAACAGTTTTTAATGCATTTTAGTTCTAACAAATCTTTCTTAAACACTTATAATCTCTAATTTCTTAGTATGTTAAAAGTTAATCAACAGGGTGCCTAGCAAGCCAGTACCTACTTTTAAGGAGAAAATATATAATGCTGTAGCGTAAAGGGCATCTATAACTCACAATAGAAACTTATTCTTTAATATTTAAATTTTAGGTAAGTGAAGATGGATCCAGTTCTTAGTCCAGTCGACCATCAGCTTCACACTCTGAATAAAATGTTACCTAGTTACGGGCTGTGCTTGAAAGAAGTCCTTCATAGTTCATCTGTCAGGTTCTACAGAAAAAGGGCTAACACGACATACCTTTCACTCCGTGTTAAAGAAGGATTTGAAATTCTATCCCTGGAAGTAGGTAGTGACTTTTCACATACTATGTAGATTTTTCGAGTGCTTTGCTCAGTCATACTTAAGATTGAGATAATCTTTAAGAATTTCTGGTAGTCCTAAGCAAGAAATTCCCAGTGGAAGCTTCCACATTTCTTTCAGATTTTTTCTAATTGTGCATCTACAAAGGTGTTTCAGATTTCTTGGTTCTTTAGGGCCAGTAGCCATCTCTTTGAAACAGTTTTCGTATAGAAGTGCATAATTAAGAAGTTGCTCACATCGCATCGATTGAAAGGCATTATGTTGCTCAAGGATATGGTGTTCTGAATAAATGGCAAATGCTATTTCGGTATACTTGATGTATGGATCTGGTATGACTCTCCATACAATGTTAAAACATTTTCTCTGTTTCTGAGTCACAAAAAAATGTTTGCTGTCTCGTGATTGTACAGAATATAAATCTGAAAGATCGGGTCTCATACGATGCATCATCTGTAAAATCAGAAGATGTGTTTGAGGGATGACTTGTGGTCTGAAAGAGAAAGAAATAATTTCTTTCAATACATTGCTCACTTAAGATATTAATGCTAAGATAACAGTAGACATTTTACCAAACTATAATATTAACTTATTAGTTACATAAAGCGTGCGGAATGTTTCTCAAACTGTTCTATTTTCTAGAGCTTCTTATTTGTAAAACGTTTTAGATTAACCATTGCGAAAGAATAAAAACTGAAGTTAAGGAGGAAAGAAAGAGGTCTTCGGTAGCGCATTAGTGAGTCAACACTTTTACGTATAACGAAGACTCTACGACCTTTGATTGCATAGCATATTAAATTTTACAAATATAAGTAATAAAACATTTCAGTTCATGAATAAAAGTATATAGAGAAGACATATCATTAAAATTGTCTACCTAAAGTCAGTTAAATTCTTTTTCCTTTGTCATAAGAGTCCTATATCCAAGCGTCTTGAGATTTTACGTTCAACTAGGTATATTACTATCTCACGCTGTATCTCTCTTGATACTATGATTGCAACAGAAGAACCGCCAATTCCTATGCATGTATCTCACATCATATATGGTACGTAAGTAGTTGCTTTGATGCTGCATGTGATTAATACTTCATTTCTAACAATAGATGCTCGGAAGTGTTACTGCCTTGCGAATTTGAGGGCAATGTCAATAAACGGAGTTCGTTTTCTTGTTCTTCAGATCTGTTAACCTCCTTCATAGACTGACAAAAAATATTTTTTTACTGACAAGTGTCATCTCCATGCAATCGTCGCTCTGGGATGTCTTTGGATTACATGCTATTTTACGTATGAACTGCCAGAAATGGGATGATGTATTGGAATGTTGTTTAGGCCATGATTCATCTTTCATTTCTTTGGATGTGTCAACGTAGCACCCGGGTTTTCCCGCTCACATGATATATTAACAATAATAGAAATGATTTCTTCATGTACTTGATTTTTTTCTAGTCATCTAGGGCTCATTGTCGGTTGTTAAGGAGGAAAGCGAACCTTTGTTGAGCGACTGTATACATGAATTTGTCTGAGGCTTCGCAGATTCGTATCTGACAACTTGATCTTGTTCATCATTTGCTAATGGATATGATCCTGCCTCACTCTATATTATTATTAATTTAGATTTTTTAAATTAAAGATCCATGACAAAAATCTCTGAATTATTATCTTATATTTTTTTTAATTTAAAGTTTAAAAATTATAAACTGATTCTTCAATTAGATCTAATTAATTAAATAATAAATTTAGTATTAATAACGTTTTAATAATTTTACTTACGTCTACTCGTTATAATTAATTACATAGAGCGAGCAACTGATATGTGTACAAACACACACACCACACACATATACATATACATATATATATATACAAGGTTGTAAGTCATAAAAATGTTTCCCAGTGTATGAACTCCTAGCGATCTATCCGCTCAACTAATAGAAATCAAATTTCAGACATTGTTATTTGAAGACATTCGCTCGAGATTGTGGTGATTTAAAACGAAAGAACTCTAACAGTTACAGTTATAGTAAAAACGTTTCGAACGCTTTTACTATAACTGTAACTCATTTTTGCAATGGAAACACTCATTTCGAATGACAATACTCAATTGCAACAATTGTAAAGGACAAATGACAACACAGAGAGGAAGTATATTGACACACTTAGCATAATTCACAGGGATAAACATTAGAAGTACCAAACACAAGACATATCTGAAGCATTGTTTGTTAATAAGCAGTGTGGGAAAATTGTTTGTCAATCAGGTGTTCGAACATGCTAACAAGATGACACTTACAGGAAAACAATGAGGTAAATTGAATAGAGAAAATGCTACCGAAGTAGTGGAAGTATATTGTAGAAATCAAAAGCTAAGATGAGGTCGACGTTCTGTAAACATCTTACGTAATTTGGCACAAAAATTAAAAGAAAATGGATGCACCTGTGATAGACTGCGATCCGGACGACCATGTGTACCTGCTGAAGTTGTTGCGCAAGTGCATAATATGATTACAGAAGGTCCATGGCACTGTGGTTTTCGGCAAATACAAAACTGGAGGCAATAAGTGTTGCCCCCAGTTTTGGATTTGCCGAAAACCACAGTCCTCGATTTTCTTCGCTCTGTTCTTCGGATATTGCTTTATCGATTCCAGAGCATCTAGATGTTGCAATCTGGAGACGAGCAACAGCGAGTAAACTTTGCGAAGTTTTTACTGATCAGATATGATGAAGATACCAGGTGGCCACTTCGGATATTATAATGGGATCAGGGGCCTTTCTCCTTAATTTGGAACGTAAACTCCCAAGGACTGCGTTCGCTTGGGCTGATGAAAACACTCACGATGTAGCACCACGAAACTAAAGTGGCTGTGTATTGCGGCATTGCAAGTACATTCATTCTCGGTCCGTACTTCTTTGAAGGGGTCACTTCCACAGGTATGAAAACATGGTCACAAGTGCTCGGTTTAAAATGAAGAATTACGTAATTACAGGACTGCAGCAGCAGAATGTATATATATATATCGTTTAATGGTATGTATATATGCAAGATGGTGCTCTTCCGCACGTGTTCGGCATATGTTGCAACAACACTTTGAAGACAGAGTCATCTCTTGTAACTTTGAAGTACCGAAGCTGCCGCATACCCCGACCATTCTTCGATGGATTTCTGGTTCTGGGTTATTTAAAATCTAAGGTGCGAACATCATATGAGAAATAAAAGATGTCATAAAATATGAAGTTATACAGATTCCTCCTGCGATGCTAGATTCGTTGTTGTTGTCATAATCTTCCGCATACAATGCGTTATTGTCTCGCAAGATGGGCACGTTAAAAATTTTAGTTCCAATAACAGCTTTTTTCCCTATTCTCTCTTGTTTTTACATTGGTCCTTTACAACGCAAATGTTTTTGAGGAATTTCCCTCATTACGTGCATCATTTCAACGTCGTTTACGGTTTTCTAATGCGCTGCTCAATACGCACAGTAAAAAAGTGGGCGTTGCCCTTCGAAATTTTTTTCCTCTCATCATAATCATGAGAGCTTTATTGTTTCAAATCATCACAATCTCGAACGCATACCTTAATAACAATAACTGAAATTTCATTTCAGTTGGTTGAGTAGATAGGCCGCTAGGGTTCATATTTCGAAAAGATTTTTTAAATACAACGTGGTCTTAATATATATATATATATATAATGAATAAATACAAAGTAAAAAGCAATTCAAAATTTAATCCAATTAACTGCTGATAGCTGCAAAAACTGGTAGTAATGTTGTAAAATAAAATTAAAAATAAAACATTTCAATCCATCCCATATTAAATTCGGTATATAATTTTATTTAAAACTACCATAAACCAGAACTTCTCAGTTTAATCTACAAGCATATACATGACAACACTGCCATTAATAATTGCAATGGAACTGAAAGATTTCTGTCCTAAACGCCTTAAACTGAAAATTAATAAAGATGACACCGAAGCAGATTATGTAGACCTGAAAATTGACAAACTCAACAAAAGTACTTTTTTTGATAAAAGAAGACTTTTCAATTTAAATGCAATTAAGCTAATTGATTGGTAATCCAATGTCTGCAAAAATTTCTTGTAAACCCTTTTATTAAAAAAACAAAAATATTAAAAACATATGTAACAACAGTCATGTAAAAAAGAACTTAATTTAGTGAATAAAATACTAAAAGATAATAGAATTCCACATAAATTTATCAAAACAAACCTAACACTTAAACCATTATGGCGACATAGTCTAGATGTTTTTAACGCAGTTGAATTAGGCATTCTTGTCAAAATGTTTACATTATTTTTAATTTTATTTAAACTGTTTAATTACCTATTTCTTTTATTAATAAAATGGATCTACTTCAGCTTTTAAGTCTCAAGGGAACCCGCTTGAGTCAATTCTATAATCTGTAATAAATTGCAACTTTTTTTGTTTCTTGGCTGTTACTTTTTAGGATTACTTATAATTTATAACGTCAGGTCGAATTCTTCATTTGCATTCTTCATGATTAACGAAGTCTAAAAATCCTTTTTTAGACACTGTTTTGTTTCCATTAAAAGCCTTATTTATTATTTGTTATACACCACAATGTTTTGTACTATTTTTTATGATTTTATCACTAAAACATTACAATCTTCCAAATTAATTAACGCTAAACACTACAACTTTATAGATCTACGTACTGTTGCATCAACTGAGTGTAATCTTTCGGATATATAGTTTCGGATGTAGCATGTAGTAAGCATCGTTACATTTTTATGAATATATAACCCAGGTAATTTTCTGCTTTTTTTTTCGTTTAAAATTTATTTTGCAATGTTTTTATTTTTGTGCTACACCATGTTTAATGTGGCTTCAGAAGGTTTTGTCTTACTCTGTTAGCCTTATTAACTAGCTTATTTTTATTCTGATTTTGTAACAAAGGTAAGCTAGGGTTAATTCGCTTCAGAATACTAGATTAATTCTTTTCTATTCTTTGCTTAATGTCCTACTAGTTTCAACAAATTTATTTTATACTATTGAAAAGCATATTTATGTATTTTTCTGAATTTTTATTTACAAAACAAGAAACTTCCAAGTATTTTACATAATTTTATACAAATTTATGGGTTTGAAGCTATTTTGTTAAGATTTTAGCTCTTTTTGCATTTTTACTCAAGAAACTCCAGGCTGTATAGGTTGGCTTGATAATGACAAACTTCTGTGACTAAATTTCAATCTTTTATTGAATTATTACATTCTAATTTATAAGTCATATCATTGTCAGTTCAGAAATCGGCTGTTTGATTTAGGTTTTCCGTTGCACCAACACACTGACGATGGTGCAGAGAATTTATTTTACTATTTTAGGCTTTTATTCATTATTATTGGGTTATAGCATAAATTCAACTCAATTATAGCATTGCTGAGAGTTAGAAAATTGGAAAAGCATATTTTCCTATGATAAACACCGCAAAAGTATTCTCGAAATAACAATATTATTAATTTGATAGTTTTAAATCTCTCATGCTCTGAATATCTTTGCAGCAAACGATCTAATTAACTTAGGCTTTTAATTCATTTGTTTTGCTGTGCAGACAATTTGTAAACAATAGTATCAACGTCGAGAAATAAACTCTGCTAACTGCAATTTTTTCTATGTAATATTCTAAAATCGCTAGCCATTAAATAATATATAAAATCTGGGACTATGAGTAATAAATGCATCAACGATACAGCTGTTAAATAAAAAGTCAGAGCTGTGTTTTGACGTATATCTAAGCATGTGTTGTTGGCAAAGGTAAATATTTTGTGAAATTTATTGTTAATACAAGTAATGTTATTCCTCTGTACTCTATAGAATGAAAATGATGCTAAAAAGTGTATTATATTTGAGAAGTAAAACCGCCAATATTCTTGAAAAAAAGACAAAATCAGGAACTTTTTTTGGTGTAGACTTTGAACAAAATTCTACCAATCACAACTGAGGGCAATCAATCACGATACCTGGCAAAAAGCCCTTTTGTCGAATGGATTTCAGAGTTTAAAAGAGTGTGCCGTAAACTCTAAATTGAATATTTTTGAAATATACTTACATATGTTGAAACACATGTCCACTTTTCATGAGATCTTTTGCAGTGAATACTTCCATTCCATGTTGCAAAAGCATTAATGTTTGTTCTTCGTTTCCACAGGATACTGCATCAAATACTGAGAAACTTCTTGAATAGTTCCACAGAGATCTTGGGAATTCAGAACAGTAAGAAATCAAATCGAACTTTGCATTTATAGTGTGTTTCAAGAGAAAACCCAAAAAGCCTGATCTGTACAATGGTTGCGGAAAATGACCTACGTCTGCGATGTCTAGAATGTACCAGTTTATGGTTAATACAAGCAAGGATGTCACTAGAGGACTGTCTTGAATATCGACATTATAACAAAATTCCAGTAGTTCTGCTATAAATTTGTAGAGCTCGACATCTTTTTCCGTTGATCTAAATAAGAAACGGCAAACTCTTAGGACTGTGGGTGTTTCCGATAATCTAGGAATGATACAGCATACTTTTACAAATTTCTGTAACCAGTTTTCAACTTCTTCGACGCTATTGCATGTATCCAACCGCCGCTTCAGATTCGCTATATAATCTCTGAACATGCTTCCTTTCACTATAGTTAATAGTTTTTCCCTAAAGTATGCATGGTCCCTCTCGATTGAGAGAAAAAATGGAACATCTTTTAAAAATTTTGCTTCTATACGTTTCAATGTAAGCTGCAAGTGGAATATATCGAAATCGATGCCATTGCGATCTGTCACTGTTTTGAATTCTTTAATCAATGCCTTCATTAATGTTACAGAGCAATCCAGCTTCAAGGCTTGTGCAATTACAAAAAGGCTTAGTGGGCTATCATCCCAGCCCAATAAAGTCAAAGCATTAAAAGAAGAGCTAAGAATTTGCTCAGATTTTTCCATTTCGTACACAAGTATTCTATATTGTTAACAGCTGATCATCTTTTGCTATGCAAAACCAAGACTGAAAGTTATGCATCTGCAAAGTAAAATTGATATTCAAAGATAATAACAAATGTGAACCTAGATAGCTTTGATTACGGCCTTTGGTTTCAGTAGAAGGGAGACATATTGATAAAAGAGCTACAGATAAGAACCTATTGTGGAATTAAATAATATCAGGAAATTTAAAGGTATTTTTTAATGATATGAATAATATTATCTTATAATACATTTCGAAATTAGGAACCAAGGTGACTTGTAATCAAAGCTGGGAAAAAGTAACTAAAAAGAGCGCTAAACTAGTTGTGAAAAGTTTGAAATTTATTAAAATAAAGAAGTTATGATTATGAACTTTAGAATGAATTATGAACTTTAGACTTTTTCTTAAACACATGAAGAGCCATCGTTTTAAAATAGCATGTTAAAAGTAGAAACTTTACTAACACAATTCACAATAGTAAAAAGGTCTTGTGTTCTTGATACTGCAGTAGTTTAGAAATGCCCGAGCTAATTCGAAGGTAACAAAAGAGAAATGTAACTTTTCTGATACGAAAACAATAATATACGAAGTAAGTCTAAATTAAAATTTTGAGTATTTTTTTACAATCTTCTGTTACTTACAGCCTCATATTTCCAGCTGAAGTTTCATGAGTTAGGAAAATTTGAAGGACATTCAAATTTTTAAATAAAAAAGGTCTTAAAAACTAGGGCAAGCACAAAATGAATTTTTGACGACTTTAGGATTTTCGAGGAGCAAAATAACAAAAACTCAAGTGACGAGGACAAATCAAATTTTTCAATGAAAATGATAAATGCAAATTTTATATTTAAAAAAATAATAATGCTCGATCTAGATCACATTATTATAAAATTTTAAAAACTGATGATTTTCAAATATAAATACTTAATAAAAATTAGATTTTTTCAACAAATACTTACATGAAAAAAGTGAACAATCTTAACGAGATGGTTAAAGGATAAAAAGCCACGGGAATAAGTTTGCCGTCCAACCGGGACAGTGGTTAGCGACGCTGACTGCCGTACAGAAGAGCCCGAGATCAAATCACGGAAATGGCATGAATATTGTCAATGCATAGTTTCTGTGCGACAAGGGCACTTAGAGCCAAAAGTCATACCGAGAGGTTGGTTGTAGGGAACGAGGGTTGGGAGACTCTCGGACCCGTCCCCCCGGATGTTCTATATCAAAATTGGGGGCGGAACTGAGAAAAGTGATGCTGTCACTAGTATGATGCTCAAGGCTCTTGCAAACGTCAGGCGTAGTCTCGCACTCCTTGCCACGATGTAGTTAGTTGTAAAAATAATTCTTTTTTCAATATAAATTTATTTCTTCAATTAAAATTATTTTGAGGTCTGTAAATTATGAGTGTTCTCTGCTAGCGAATTGTTTTTTATTATCGGATATGCAATGGGCGGATCGAACTGAAAGTCTTTGAAAGACTTTTCTGAAAACAAGTGCTTGAAATTAAAAATCTGATGTGGCATGACTTCCTCGTTCGGCGAAATTAAAAATCTGATGTGAACACCACATGACTTCCTCGTTCGGCCTATTACCTTAGACATATGTTTTACTGCACTTCATTTAAACTTATTTCCTTTAATTATTCCAACTTAATTAACCGATCCCTCAAGGAAAGTTACAAATGACATCAAAAATTCCAAAATTTGAAATCAAATATCCCTATAAATTTTTTCTCATACGGGAGTCAGAATTCTTGTATTTTCAATTCTTCATAACGAGTATAAATCTTCCCAAAATATAAATATAGGAATCGAGAGATCGCTTTAATAGTTAATTTTCGTTATTTAGTGAAAATTCACTTTTGTTTTAAATTTGACATCGCCAGAATGTGAATATTTTCGTCATTTAAAACATTTTTGTGATTGAAAGTATATGATTATTACCAACGACTGCGAAAATAAAGGCCGGGTAAGGACTTTAAAGCCGGGTAGGGGGTGGATATATATATATATAGCCGGGTAGGGGGTGGATATATATATATATAGCCGGGTAGGGGGTGGATATATATATATATATATATCCACTCCTACCCGTATATATATACGTATATACGTACGTACGTATGCTGAGACGTCATGAAAAAATTCCTTCTGAATCCATTTTACAATTCATTTTGAAACATGAGAGTTCTCTGTCCGTGCGTATAGACGTCAAGAAAAAGAAAAAATAATTTCGTCTGAGGCTCGAGTCCCGGAGAAGACATGGATGTTTGTAAATGTATAGTATCCGTGCGGCATGGGGGCACTCTAAATATGCGAGGCTAAAGTCCTCTCGAAAGAGTGGTGGTAAGGGAAGAGGGTTGGAAGACGCTCGGACCCTCCGCCCACCCAGAGGAGCTCTCCATCAAAATTGAGGGTGAAACTGAGCTAAATCGAACTGTCACCTGTAATGTGCTCAAGGCTGTTGCCAGCGAAAGGCGTATTTTGCGCTCCTTGCCACGAGGAATTTCGTGAGCTTGGGCTGACTATAGGTCAGACAAGTGAACAATAGTCAACAACAACAAAAATATGTTATTAAAAAAAAGTAATACTGCAAGCGAAGGGAAATAATATACTAAACGCATTGAATATTAAATATATTGCTGAAGAGAATTTATTATCTTAAAATTAAAAACAAATTAATATTCATATCCAATAAGTTTGCACTGAATAAATTGCTGTTCGCAGCGTAGTTTACGACAAGGTTCAAATTGTGATTACAACAGGGCACAAAAAATGCTCTGGGGCTGATATCTAGGGTGTATCCAAAATTCTTTTTTGCACACCGTTATGTTGTTGACAACGATATAGCGTAGAGTTTCAACCGGCGATGCTACATTTCCGCCAAAAGTTTGCAAAAACTGCAGTTCATGCATAAGATCTATACTATTTATATCGCTTTTTTTTATCAATTAATGCTTTTGGCAGTTTTTGACATAAGTTGGGCTGATCTTGTAAATATATGTGAACGAAAATACGTGATGCCGATGCGTATAAGGGTACAGGGTACAGGGATGCGATAAGGGTACAGGGGATGCCGTAGACGAATTGCTTAGTCCTTATTTTGTGTCTACAGTTGCAATCGTAGTAATTTGTGCAACATTAATCTTTTTTGTGATGCTTATTGTTATTGTTATTCTACATAAAAAAAAGTAAATGCAGTTACATATTATGTTAAACTTAAATTATCTTTTTAATTCAGAAAAGCGACGATCTGAGCATAAATACTCAATTTTTTTTTACATGAACCATTTGTTTATTAAACAAAAAATATTTGTCTTCCGAGAAGAAAGTATTGACATATTTACGGAGTACCACTGAATTAAAAGTATACCTGTTTAAGATTTGAAATGAAGTAAAAATGTACAAGGTATTCTGAAATCAAAAACTGGCCATTTTCCGATTTTTAAGTATACGGAAACCCGAAGGAAAATGTTTTGTTATTTCATTAGTCTTACATACATACTTTAAATCTGACTTATTTACTTTAATAAACAAAAGAGTAATACCACCTCCTTGAATTATTTGTTATGGATCTAACAGTTCATATATTTTCCAAGCAATGGTTTAAGATATAACATTTAATATTAAAATTTATATATATTTTTAAATTCATCCATTGAAATTTTTTAAATATAATTTGTTCTCATAGTAAGTCAAAAAAATCAAATTTTTCCAATTTGAAATTTTTATGTAATTTTTCCTCATAATTTGTTTAAATCATCGTGTCGTCAAAAAATTATATTATGCATGTCCTCATTTTTAAAACTTTTTTAATAGAAAATTTCAATTTCCTTTGATGCCTCTTAGCCTGGGAACCTCTAGTTTTAAATTTGAGCCCATAAATAATAGAATATTGTGAAAATATTAAAATTTGAACTTAGATATATCTTTTTAATTCTGTATGTATATTATATGTTTTCTTATCAGACAAATTACATTTCTTTTTTGTTATCTTCAAAGCTTGGGCATCTATTAATAACCTAGTGCACGTATTGTTGGCGTTGATTAACATTACCCAATTTAATTTAAGGTAAACAATAACAGGTTAAAAAATCAACTTACACTAACTACTTTAAAACTGAACAATTAATCTTAAAATTAAATTACTGAGAATCAAAATTAGGAAACAGTAGATAACATTGTTTAGAATCTCTGGTAATTCACTGTATTATTCACCTGTAAGCTTCTTGTGGGAAGCAGATCATTTTTTTATGTGTTACAAAGCCAGTAAGTAAATTTCATTTGCTGTCACGGGCTTAAACAATCGCCAATTTCGAGAAGTTTTATTAGACCCAGAAACTGAATACCCTGATATGGCTCTTAAAACTTTTTTATTAGAAAATTTGAATTTCCCTTGAAGCCTCTTAGCTTGGGAACCTCTAGTTTTAAATTTGATAAATTTGAAATAAGCTCTTCGATGGCTCAGCAATGTTAAAGTTTTGTTGAGATTCTTTGTAATGAGAAGTCAAAGATAATTTTTGTAAATGAGAAAATTGCAGACAACCTTTGTTACCAAACAGCGAATGGCTATGAAAATTAGCATTTGCCCCAGACATCGTGAGCTGCCTCAACGAATTCAGCCTAAAACTACAGGGGAAAGCAGTACTCATTGTGTAAATTGCATTCTATCATAAAGGCATATCGCCAAACATTTTCATTGTTTGAAACACTAATAACATTTTCCATGCTGTAAAAAATTTCAAATGTTAACGAAATTTCCATTTCCAGGCTACTGAACTTACAGTTACAACAGCGTTTTGTGGATCTTGATGCAAATATAAAAGATATTTTCATGTTTCAAAATCCATTTGCCTCGTATAATTGAAGAGCTTTAAGCAAACCTTCAACAGGAAGTGATTGATTTGAAAAATGATGATATTGTTGCGTTTTACTGGTTCGCGAATTTAGAGTGATTGATGACAACACTTGGTGAAGAATCAAAACACAATTTATTCGTGAGAATTACAGAGGAGAGTTCCAAAGACACGTTTACAGCCGTCAACAAAACTACGGTAAACACGCGGAAACAATCAGCAACACAGCCATCAGGCTATCAAGCTATAACGGTGAAGACAGCTTCACAGCAAAGCGCTAAAGTAAGCTTCCGACTTAATCGATCGCTCTTGAGCTAATCTCTGAACTAAAGACATAGCTACTGAACTCAATATACTATTCAAGATACTCCCCACGATAAACTGCTACTCCGCGTACTGGCAGGGTATTTATACCTTTCGATTTGTCTTCGAGAGAGCATTCTGGGAAAAACGGGTAAGAATTCGTTCTAGAATGTTCTCGCTCAATCTATGTCATGCCACTTTCTGGCAACCCTAACCCCGCTTTGTGGGGGAACTATCTTACCGCAGTTGGGCATTTCGTAACAATATGTTAAAAATGGTGTTTAAAGAAAAGGATCGAAATCAATTTTATAAATACCTTTCGAAAGATAAATATGTTCAATACGCACGGGAATAGATAACCGTATATGGCAGTACATATGAATGAAAAAAGACATTTTCGGAAATGAAGTAAGTATGTTAACAGATGACCATTTGCAAACATGGTAGGAAGTTGGCGGATATATGTGGGAAGCATGAAAGTACTTTTAGGGTATGAAGTATTAATTTCGAACTCCAGTATGATGAAATACTAGAAAAAAAAGTTATATTCTTCGCATTGTAAATTTCAATCTATTTAATAGTAACGTGTTTTAATACGTAAGTGTAAATCTTTTATTCCTTTTGTTTTGTAATTGTTAATAAAATGTGTATAAATATTATATAAAAATCTCACTTCATAATAAAAAAGATTTTAAAAAAATCTGACAGGTTTCAGATTTTAAATGACATCCAAAGGGTCATTTTTTTAACGTTTTTTGTGTTTACCTTTATGTATTAAATATCATGTTCTTCGCTCTTAAACCATATAATTAAATTTAACAGCAATATCACAAATATTTAAAACAGCACATCTTTAGAATTTCCGATACACAGTCTCGCGCTGGAGATAAAAATGTTTTTTCTGTACAACGTTGCCTTTGCTCGCTTTGAAATCCTTTAGTTTGTTAATCAAAAATGCGTTAAACTTTTATAAAATATGAAATAGATAATAAAACAAATTCCAAATTTCAAATTTGGGCTTCCAGATGCCCATATTCGCAGGAGGATTACGTTATTCAAAATTTGATGGCTCTAGGTACCGTTGTTTTATCACAGTGCGAGAAACGTACATTCATTTATGCAGATTCGTCATTATTTCAAATATAATACAGGGTGATAATATTTGTTGGCAACAGTTTAAAGAGTGAAACGGACATTCAGAGTAATTCGACGCAAAATCGCAAATCTAAAAAAAAAAAAAAAAAAAAAAAAAAAAAAATCGTCCCTCAGGGACAAAGCCCCTTTGGACTAAAAAATAAACTCATTTTTTACTACGTGAGAAAATTACCTATTCATATTGTTGCGTGCGTACGGGTTCGTTATGAAATGAATGCACAAGTCCGATGAAAAATGAACAAATTTTATTATTATCACAACACAAATGCTTAAATTTTCTCAAATTATCATGCAGTATTACAATATCTCACAGTAGTTATCTTTTAACTACTCAAATGTACAATAGAACGTAATTCAAAACAGCTAAAGAACGCAAATCCGGGAATTTGCTATAATCAACAACGGCAGTTTTCTAAACAACAACAAACTAAGCAAGTACTACGAACTGAGATGTTTTCCTCCTTTTATAAGATTTTAAAATCACGCGCTAGAATTTTCCAGTACTTTCTCGAAATCAAAAAGACATATTTATTTATTTAATGCACGCGCTCTTGTATTTTCAATTTTCCGGGTTAGCTTTCTTTTAATATTCGTCACGCGCTGCACTGCGCGAGAAATAAAACCATTTAATTTACAATTGAACTAACATCAGTTTTTTAAATACCAAATTCGTAACACTGCCCCCTTCCCAAGGATTGCACGTCCCGGGCAGTACAATCCCTGGACAGGAAGTCAAACTTACAGCCAAAGGTATAAATGCAATAATAAGCATTACATTACAATAATAAACAACATGAACAATAAATGCAATAAATAAAAAAAATCAAATGCTATCAAATACAAAATAAAAATGAAACGCAAAATACGAATCAAATACTAAATACACATTTAGAAACAAAAAGGACCATGGTCTTATACTATTTACAATTATTTACATTACGTACTATGGCCATAGTAATGAGCTAACCTGCCGTAATGAACGACTTACGGATCCGAACCACGATATCATTCAGCCTGTTTAGGACTGTGTGGTGACCATCCCAAGGTGACTCTAATTTAGGCCTGAGTCCTTTTCGTTGAATCGGGTTCCACAACCACACCTTGTCTCCTTTGTTGGATCTATGTCCAGTAGCTCTCGTGTTGTATCTAGAGTTCACTTTCTCCGTCGCCAAATTCACTCGCTTTCGTGCGGAACGGTGCATCACTTCAAAATGGGCCTGGACATCTTGGATGTGTTCCTCAGGCGATGAAGGCGCATCCCTATGGCGATCAGACAGGCGGTCACAAGGCAGACGAAGGTCTCGACCGAAGAGCATCTGGGCTGGAGAATAGCTGGTAGTCTTGCGTTTCTTTTCGACCCTGGTATGATTTCGGCAGCTTCTCGAGCTGGATCTTTCGGACAAGGCGTCGACATTTCCAGGCGAGGATCCCTTTTGAGGATGGATAGTCATGCCATCAGATGCTGAAAGCAGTTTGTTGTTTTTCAAGTCTAAGGAAAAATTGTATTTCCTTAAAAAGTCCAATCCGAGTATGCATGGATCTGTAATATCCGCCACATATGCCGTGTGATGGTCGGCGGCACTTCCAAACGTGATGTTTACGTTTAACTTCCCAGTTATGTCGATCTTATCACCAGACGCAGTCTGAAGGGTAACACAGGATGGCGTCCAAATAAGTTTATCTTTAAACTGTTCAGCTAAATCTTTCCTAATGATGGTAACATTAGCTCCTGTGTCAATGATCATATTGCAAGGAACTCCATCGATATTCCCATTAATGGACAGTTCGTTACTGTTGCCACTCATTGTATAAATTTTAAGCGCTTTAAACAAGGTTTTTCATTCTGCGGCAACCTCAGTTCCTTGATATGGTCACTAATTTGTTTCCTGCATCGTTGCTGGGAACTGGTCTTAATTTTCGTACTCTGGGGTGTTCTGCAGTTTCTTCGCATGTGGCCTTCAACTCCGCAGTTCCAGCACTTTAGAATTAGTTTCTTTTCACTTCTGTTCCGTCTCAAGCCACTGACTTGTCTGGTAAAATCATCTGCTTTATATTCCGTACCCTGGGGTGTTCTGCAATTTCGTCTTAGGTGACCTTCACTACCACATCTCCAACACCTTAGAGCTACTTTCTTCTCGCTCCTACTCCGTAGCAAAGCGTCGACTTGTCTGGCTAAATCATCTAAACGAGCCATCAGTTGATCCACTGGCTCATGGACTCGCACAGCTCTAACTGGGTAGCGATCTCTACTAGTTGCTTGCTGGGCTGCCTCGAACTTCATGGTGTACAACAAAGCGCTTTTTATGTCCTTTACATCTGCCATTCGAAGAGCTTTCTGTATTTCAGGATCCCGGATGCCGTCGATGAAATATTGCAGCGACAGGATTTCTCTTGTTTCTGTCGGACACTTCGAAAAGGCGTGATGTGACAGCCTTTCAACATCCGCGGCGAGCTCCTGAAGTGTTTCGGTGAGCTTCTGATGACGAGATGTTAATTGGAGCCTGCTAAAGTCTTTTAAACATTTCTCGCCGAAGCGCAGCTCCAAAGCGCCGGATAGAGCTTCAAAATCTAGCCTTTGATTTTCGGGAAGCGTATGCAGGATATCCGCTGCGTCTGCTCTCAGAAAAGCGGCGAGATGACAAGCCTTAGCTTTGGAATCCCATCCATTCGCATCCTCAACGATAGAAAATTGTGTCCTATACACCTGCCAGGAGGTCTTCCCATCATATGTAGATAGTTTCAGAACGGAACGAGCAGGGATCGATAAAAATTTGAAACCTTCAGAATTGTTTCCTGCCGTCGCTATGTACTTCTTTAGACTGTCAACTTCTTTGGCGACGGCAGCAGAAATCCTGTCATCAATTTGTTGTTCGACGGCAGAAACTCTCTGTTCTATATGTTCTTTTATAGAAGAAATTTTTTCTTCTACTTGTTCTTTTACCGAAGAAACTCTTTCTTCTATTTGTCCAACTTTAATTTCAACCGCGTCTATTCTGCCTTCCATAGCCTGAAATTTATTTTCTATTACGCAGGTAATTTCTCTTTTAATTTTTTCCTGACCTGCTTTCATCTCATCTTTAAGAGATTTCATCTCTTCCTTAACGGATTCCTGGCCCAATTTCATTTCTTCCTTAACGGATTCCTGGCCCAATTTAATTTCTTCCTTAACGGATTCCTGGCCCAATTTCATTTCTTCCTTAAATGCAGCAAAGGCTGATATCAGCTGTCTTAACTGCTCTTCCATCGCTCTTGTGACTGGCATTCAAACCCCACTCCTGACACCAAAAATTGTTGCGTGCGTACGGGTTCGTTATGAAATGAATGCACAAGTCCGATGAAAAATGAACAAAAATTTATTATTATCACAACAAAAATGCTTAAATTTTCTCAAATTATCATGCAGTATTACAATATGTCACAGTAGTTATCTTTTAACTACTCAAATGTACAATAGAACGTAATTCAAAACAGCTAAAGAACGCTAATCCGCGAATTCGCTATAATCAACAACGGCAGTTTTCTAAACAACAACAAACTAAGCAACTACTACGAACTGAGATGTTTTCCTCCTTTTATAAGATTTTAAAATCACGCGCTAGAATTTTCCAGTACTTTCTCGAAATCAAAAAGAGATATTTATTTATTTAATGCACGCGCTCTTGTATTTTCAATTTTCCGGCTTAGCTTTCTTTTAATATTCGTCACGCGCTGCACTGCGCGAGAAATAAAACCATTTAATTTATAATTGAACTAACATTAGCTCTTTAAATACCAAATTCGTAACAATATCATTATGTTTGCTACTTGGCCCGCCGAGTCTAAAATTTTTACGACCTGGTCCTTTCTAAAAAGGTTTGCAGACCCCTGGTTTAGATTACAGCTTCTGACAGCCGTGTCGTACTATTACTTACAATCGCCAGCTGTACCTAAGCTGTATACCGGCTTTAGCATATTGCTAAGCGCCGTTTATAATACACCTCAATAAATACCTTAAGCCATCTTTAAGTACACTGCTGGCCACCCAAATTGTAACACCAAGAAAGACAAGAGATATCACAACAAAATTTATTTAGTAGATAACATGTTGAACAAGTATCAAATGATTAAATTTATAGACTTCTGTGAAGTGTGGTTCGTACCTGAATCAGTAGCCAGAATAGCCGCCATTATTGGAGATCACCGCTGCCCCACGCCTCGGCATTGATTCAAAGAGACTTTGGATGTGTTCTTGGGATACAGCAGACCAATTCGCTTTCACGCGTTGCCAAAGTTGATCTGATGTGGCAGCTTGGGATGTAATCTGGGTCAATCGTTCAGCAACCATGGACCGCATGTTTTCTATCGACGAAAGATCCGGAGAGCGAGCCTGCCAGGGAAGCAATTCAATCTGGCGATTGACGAAGAACCCTTGGACAATGCGTGCCACGTGTTGTCGCGCATTATCCTGTTGAACTATGACTGTGGACAAGCCCTGATGGTAAGGATGGACAACTGTTTCCAACACCAGGGACACGTAGCGCTGGCTGTTTAAAGTATCGGCAATGCGTATTAGAGGAGTGCGAGAGTGATATCCAATACCGCCCCATACCACAATACCCGGTGCAGAACCAGTGTGGCGGTGCATAACGCAGCTGTTCAGCATTCTCTCTCCATAGTGTCTCCAGACTCGAATTCGACCATCGTGATGTTGCAGACAGAAGCGTGACTCGTCAGTAAAGACAATTTCATTCCATTCTGCCGTCCACATCGTTCTTTCACCGCACCATTGGCGGCAAAGACGTCTATGGTTCTGCGTCAAGGGTAGACGAAACAATCGACGTCTTGCGGACAGACCACTCTGCTGTAAACGGCGTCGAACGGTACGCGCAGACACTGGATGATCCGTTACAGACTGAATGTGCTGTGCTAATAAATTACAATATTAGAATACCGTATGTACAGTAATGCGAAGCGGCATGTTTGGGAAGAATTAATGGAAACAATATGATAAAAACACATATTAAAGAAACCTCATTATAAGAAAATAAAATAACTGATATTTAATTAATTGATATTTAATTAAAATATTAATTTACTTATTATATTGTAGCTGTGTCAAAATATGAACTGAGAGATGCCATCTTGACGAAAAATATGACTACTGGAAATCAGATAGGCAGCCATTATAGCACAGAGAAGAGAAGAAGAATCAATACTATAAGGCTTTTTTAAATTATCATAGATAATGCTTATAAAGCTTTGTTACTTTAAATAAGTTTCAAAAATGAGTCTTTCTAATGTATTTAAAAGTTGAAAGTTAACAACCTTAGTTATTTTTTTCTTTTAAAAATGAGTTTCTAATTTATCATAGCCAGTTTGTTGCTCCTTCTAATTTTCTACCTGTCTTACTCGCTTCACCCTTGTCCCAGCTCTGATTAGAAACATATATTGGTAAGCATACCGTCTGTAACTGAAGGAAGCTTTTCTTCAGTTATTTGATCGTGATTAAAACATTCTAAGACATATTTACAAACATAAGAAAGTAAAAATATATGGCATTATAAAATTACACGTATTAGAAATTTGAAAAAAAGATGTATAGAATACATATAACGCATATAAAGCGCATTATGATAAATATTATTGTAAAAAATATTGTTTTATAAGCTTGATAATATTTGTTAGAATCATAAAATATTAAATATAATCTATTACCTCTGATATAGTTACTTAATTAATTATAATAAATTTTAATAATTAAAATAAGTTTAGCATTCTGTTAATAACTTCTGAATTTATCAAACAGTTTTCTGTTTGCTATATAATTCTTCCCAATTAATAATGCACTTAAGTTTGAAGACTTTTATTTTATAAATATCAAGTTTGAAGACTTTTATTTTACAAATATCGGTCTTAAAAGTGCTTTAAATAAATACTGAGATCTTATACGTCTTTGATACAAAAACATTCCAGGTAGGTGAAAGATATGTACACCAAAAAGACCAAAGATAGTTATTTGTTTAGTCATATTCAAGATTGAGATAATCTTGGAGAACCTTTGGTAATCCCAGCTGGGACAATCCTGATGGAAGATTCCATGCTTGTTTCAGGCTTTTTCTGACTCTGCACCTGCACAGATGTTTCAAAGTCCTCGGTTCTTTAGTCCCGGTGGCCATGTCTTTGAAACAAAGTTCGTACATGCACAAATACTTGCGATTCTTCTCGTAGCGCACACTGTTCATAACGGAGTGTTGAATCAAAAAGTAATATTCTTCAAAAATGGAGGCTGCTATTTCTTTGAATTTTACGTACGGGTCTGGTATAGCTCTCCACAAAAGTTCGAAGCATCTCCTCTGAGCTTGCGTCACAGAACACAGTTGGATGTTAGCTGACTGACTAATATTCAGAAAGAAAAGATTTACGCAGTTCATACTGCACATCATTTGTAAAACCAGGAGATGTCGCTCAGAGATGATTTGTGGTCTGAAAGAGAAAAAGGACTTTGGTTTTCATTTATATACATTAAAAGTTTCTAAATATACTTTTAAAATCTTTTACTTTAAATCTTAGATTTAATACTTCTTATTAGATGATTAATATTCACTTTTAAATATGCCTAAATCTGCGAATATGATGAAATGAAAAGTAACTGTTTTTCACTAGATTAATTAATTATTTTTAAAAAAGGAATGTTTGCCTTTATTGAGAGATGCTTTTTACAGAATTTTCTAAAAGAGATAAATGGGATTACGGAGGAGACAAGATTTGTTAGTGGTTCAATGATTATTGCACTTTTCTGTTATCAGTCCCGGTATCCTCCAAAAACACTTCGGAGAAAGTAACACATGGAGAAAACATCATCGTACAAAATATGCAGAGGAAAAAAAAGCCAAGGAGAGAAAAGAAAAGAATGTGATGATAAAGTTTAGCAACTGGAAAACATCATCGCACAAAACATCATGGTGAAAATAAAGCAGCTGCAAAACGCTGAATGAAAAACGATCGTATAAATCTATATTTTATGCTTCTAAGATGTTCAGAGCTCTATAAAATATATTTTTTGATACTGTAGTTTTTATTTTGAGCACTAAGTTGACCATTAATGGTTCTAGATAATTTTGGTCTTCTGTGGAAATAGATCTTTAATCAGCTGAGATATTAATTAAAAACTGAAGACGCTAATTTTCGTGCTCATTTTTCCGATTGCAACAGTTTCTTGAATCGCCACAGATAAAAATCAAGGTTATATTCTATATAATAATAATAATATTATATATATATTCTATATAATAATAATAATATTATATATAATAATATCTATATAATAATATTATAAGTTAAATAAAGCACGCGATTGCATGTTACCTCACTGTATTTTGAAAATATTTCGTTAATGTAGGTATTTTAAATAAACAGCTGGTTTTTGCAATTTTTTTTAAAATTTCAGGTTAGGATAATTGCCACGATATGTTATTGCCACGTTATTTCTTTTATCGATATTGTGTAAAAGTTGTTATATTACTGTAAATTTAAATGATGACGTTCTTGAAGTTGTACAACTTTAATTAGCTGAGATATTAATTAAATAAACCTGAAAGCGCTGTTTTTTTTAATATGTTATTATTTTTGGGAATAATAAATTAATTTTTTCGAATAATATATTTTTTCATGGTTTTAGATACGTCTATTTAATTTACATATCCTTTTTGAATTTAAATGATATTGTAAATTAGTTGGCAGCAATAATAATTATTTTTATTTCTTTTTGCAATTAAAATTTAATTGAATATTAGCTTTATACGAATAGAGAATGTTTCTTAAACTCAAATGTCATTCCTTGCAGCAATAGCGAAAGAGAATTATTTAAATTTAATTTACTTATATTCTTGTGAAACAATTTTGTTGTAAATTTGTGCGGATTCTGTTGTAGTTTAAAGAAAGTAATTTAATAACGAATCTATTGTTGGAATAAAAAACCCGAAAATGTTCGAGATTATATTTGGTACAACGGCCCATTATCGACTGAGCGGTAAAGTCGCCGAACACTGGTAGTTCGGTTCAACTTTCGAATCTCGGCGAATGGGCTGGCTGCATTGGTGTTTTTGGGATTTTCCACATGTGTATCGAGTATGTAGTATCTTCTGAATGCATTCGCGAATAAAGCGGGCGCAGCCTGGCTAAAATCGCTGTACACTGGTAGTTCGGTCCACCTTTCGAATAAAGGCCAACGGGCTGGCTCTGGGTGTTTTCGTGATTTTCCGCATGTGTACCGTGTATGAGTATATTCTGGATGCATATTTTAATAAAGCGGACGCAGCCCTGGCAAAACCACAGAACACTGGTAGTTCGGTCCAACTTTCGATCCCGGCGAACGGGCTGACTGCATGGGTGTTTTCTTGATTTTACGCATATATATCGTTTATGAACCATCTTCTGCATGCATACGTGAATAAAGTGGGCGCAGCCCTCACAAAACCGCTGAAACCTGGTAGTTCGGTCCAACATTCGAATCCCGACAACCGGGCTGGCTGCATGGATGATTTCGTGATTTTCCGCATGTGTAACGTGTTGGCAGTATTTTGTGGATGCATCCGTCAATAAAGCGGGCGCAGCACAGGTAAAATCGCTGAATACTGGAAGTTCGGTCCAATTTCGAATCCCGGCGTACTGTCCAGAAATTGTGGATGCATATGTGAATACAGCGGGCACAGCCCGGGAAAAATCGCTAAAAACTGGTAGTTCGCTCCAAATTTCGAATCCCGTCGAACGAAAGCGGGCTTCACTGGTAATTCAGTCCAACTTTCGAATAAAGGCCAACGAAAGCGGGCTTGCCCGATTTTCCGCATGTGTATAAAGCGGGCGCAGCCCGCTCAACTGGCGGGCTTACCCTCTAGCAATCATGCGAACTAGCGTATATCTTGTGAATGCATACGTGAATCAAGTGATCTAACGTGAATAAAGCGAGTGCTCCACGAACGCATGCCTTCCCTCATGTAGCGGGCTTCAGCCCGCTAGTTACATATAAAAAACAGTAGCATCACCTATTATATTATATAAAACAGTAGTATCACTTATTGTAAAATAAACATCTCTATAGAAGACCAAAATCATTTATAATCGAATATGGTCTTCACAGTATATTATTATTTACGTTTGCTGCGCTTTTGATCTAAAATCAATAGTGATGATTATGTTTATTAAATAATTGCAAACCAAATAAAAAGTTGATAATTTTGAAGATGTGTTTAAATCAGTTAATAAAAAGTCAATACGAAATCAGGAATAGGTTTTGAATGATAACTACAGTTATTCAATAATTTGTCATAGAATTGCTTAAAAATATGAAAATCATGAACTTCTGATGTACAATACAAATAAATAAAGTATTTCAGAAGTTAGTGATGAGTAAATCGAAAATACACATTAAACAACACCTAAAACTCATACAGAAAAAAAACCTGCTGTATATTTATTTTGTCTAGCATTGAAAAATGAAGTGAATCCTCTCGTAGCAACAATCTCTCCTCTTCTTTGAAAATACTCCCATTTTCTGAGAACATAAATTAACATCTTTATTTAATCTCGTCTGTCTGAGACCAGCACCTCCGGAGAACACCAAAAACATCTGAAACCACAAATCGTCATCTAAAAATCACTGTACTTAAAATAATACTGCTGGCAGAAAACAAACACAATTCTCGACATGTTAGGAGCATAAGATGCATATTTCTGCGATGTTTTTCAGTTGCTTTATTTTTGTTTATACGACGATATTTTCAAAGTACGAAATCTGTCCTGACGTTTTAGACTCTCAAGTTTTCTCCTTGCTTTTTTCTCCCCTATCCCGATGTTTCGTACGCCAATGTTTTGGCTTTATGTTATTTTCTTCGCGATGTTTTTAATGGTAACTGTAAATCGAAGAATTCGAGCCATTTTATACTCTCTAGATTCCACTCGTTTCTCATGATATTTAAGTTTTTACAATTAAAATTAATAATTCAAATGTTTTACTTTTCGATTAGGAATATTTAAGTTAACTGAAAATGGAACATTTTGAGAATGTTGTAAATTAACTTTAGTTCTAATTTTGAATTTGAATGTCAATTTAACTACGGTTTAGTAAAATTTTCATATAAATAAAACAGAAATGTAAGATATTTGTGAATCCTATTTACATCACAGAATTGTAACATACGAAATTAAAGGTTCGAATTAACGCTATAATCATTTTTATACCTTTTCTTATAACAGAAGGAAAAAACAGAAAAATTCTGAGAAACTGAGATGTAGCTTGATAGATAGCTTTCATATGCTTACCTTAATTAAATGAATCAAAATTGAAAATTTATGAAGTCTCCTCAGTTTTAAAATTCAACCTTACTGAATGAAGATAATTTTTTTTTCAAATAATATTATTATTACAAATGGGAACTGTAACTACGTAAGCTATTTTCTTTCAACTTATCGCGCGGCTTCGCGATGTAATTGAAAGCACGTCCTGCTGGCAATCGGGAGGTCCGAAATTCGAATCCCAGAAAGAATATTGCATATTTTTCATGTCTCTTGCTTTGAAATAAAATGGCTAATGACCTCTTTAGGGGCACTCGAATTAAAACGTGGTGAACCAGGCAATGGTCAGGCAATTTTTCATAAATTTGCTACTTTTGACAAATCTGTCCGACTAAAAGTTATGTTATGCGATTTTGAGAAATTTTTGCTGCTCCATCATTTTCTTGTGGTACATTTTCCGTCTTTGAAATTTTTTAATGAGTCGCAAAAAATGTTAAAAATGTATCTACTAAAATTATTTATAATAAATAAATAATAAAAGCAATTTATTTAGGCTCTATATCTAGCATATTTATGACAGACTAGGGTGCACAGAAGTAATGCCAAGCAAAACTACCATTATCTGTTATGTCATATAAGTTTTTTAAGAAATCCATCTCATAAATTTAAGTTTATTGATCGCTGCTTATTAGCAGTTAATACTTTTGTATTTAAGCTCTTGGCCAGCACAGTAGACGTTAAAGTTACCATTTGGATATTGTTATCGAATTACGAAGTCCCGTAAGTTTGTGCACGAAAACACAGAAAATACATCACTCATTAACAACAGCAGTTCGATTAATGTTATCAAAGTATTATCGAATAATTTTTACTGAAATTAATACTGAAGTAAGGTCACCAAATAAAGGATTAAATCGCCAAATAACTTTAGAATAGATTATACAAATTGCTAAGTATCAGAAAAATGTCGCCAGACAATTTGTTTTCGATTTTAGTGAACCACTTAAAAGTAAGGAGGGGGGGGGGAACTGAAAGTTTCCAGATTTTAAATTACGTTCAAAAAGGCGTTTTTTGAACATTTTGTCTGTTACATTTATTTATTAAATATCATGTTCTTCGCACTTAAACCATAAAATTCAGTTCAAGAGCAATGTCTCAAAATAGTTTTAAATTGAGCATATCTTTAGAATTTCCAATACAAAGTCTCGCGTGCTGGAAATAAAAGTGTTTTTTCTGTACAACGTTGTCGTTGCTCTTTTTGCAATCCTTGAGTTTGTTAATTAAAAATTCGTTAAAGTTTTACAAAATATGAAATCGATAATAAAACAAATTGCGAATTTCAAATTTGGGTTTCCACATGCCCATATTCGCAGTAAGATTACTTCAATCAAAATTAGATGGCTCTATGTACCGTTGTTTTATCACAATGCGAGAAATATGTATGCAGATTTTTCATTATTTAAAACTAAACTCAGTGACGCAAACAGCCCTAATGGGCCAAGGCCTGCAGTGCCCCGAAATCTTCTTTCTTGACTGTGGGCCCCGGGTACTTAAGCATATGCCCTGAACAAGTAGTCAGCTTGTCGCAGGACGCCCAGTGTTTAGTCCTCAAGCGAACTTGGTACTCATTTTATCGACCCAAGGTATGGAAATCAAGGGATGAAAGGCTGAGTTGACCTTGCCCAGCCTGGGGGTTCGAACCCCGGACCTGTAGTGCTGCTGCGCGATGCACTAGCCACTGCGCCACCTTGCCTTTTCATTACTTAATTTCTTCAAATATAATGCAGGACTCTAACATTTGGTGGCAACAGTTTGAAAAGTGAAATGGACATTTATAGTGAACCAATGCAAAATTGTAAAACGAAAACAATAGTCCTTCAGAGACAAAGACCAACCTTTGGACTAAAAAAAAAAAAAAAAAAAAAAAAGCACAGGTCCTTGTTCTTCAGAAGCAAGGCAATCTCTGGAGAAGTTTTTCATTGATCCTTTAAAACAAAATTTTCCCTGAAAACATTTACACCCAACTATTGGTTTTTGGCCTATTTTTAAATTTTACATTTTCATGCTCCAGTGAGTGAGAAATGCCCTCCGGGTATTAAGATCAGAGTCAAATCATTTTCAGAAATATTATGAACAGTCCTTAGATAAGCTATTGTGTTTAATGACGCTATGAACAGTTGATAAACAAATTTTTGCATTTTTAAGTACAAATTTTGTGAAAGTACTTAGTTATATATTTCTGGTTTTATTTACATTAAATTAGTTAAGTTCCATTGTTGTTTTTCCTCATTGTTTAATGTTATCATTCGGTTAATATTATCAAAATAACAGTGAATAAACATGATCACATTAAGTGGCAAGTACTGTGCTGGTAATATATGAAAATGTTATAATACTGCAAGCTGAGATTAAAGTTAGAAAGTGAGTTTCTGATAGCTTTGTTTCAAAGATAATAAAAGGAGAATAATGAAATAATATCATGGATGTAGGAGCAAATAAATTATTTCTGAAAGGCTTTGAGAAATATCTGAGAGAAAACGAAATCTATAATGAATGTGGCTGAATTTTATCTTTTTAAAAAATAATCAGGTTCTACAACTAAATGTTAGAACATGTGTTAAACGTACTTACAGATTTGGAAAACCATGTCCACTTTTTTCGATGTCCCTCGCAGTGAAGATTTCCAATCCATGCTGCAAAAGTATCAGCGTTCGGTCTACATTTCCAAAGGCAACTGCATTTAATACCGAGAAGTTTTTTGAATACTCCCATAGAGTTCTGGGATGCTTAGAACAGTATGAAATTAAGTCAAATCTGGCATCTATGCTGTGTTCCAA
The DNA here is from genome assembly GCF_044657685.1 of Stegodyphus dumicola. NCBI lineage: Eukaryota > Metazoa > Arthropoda > Arachnida > Araneae > Eresidae > Stegodyphus > Stegodyphus dumicola. The sequence continues at coordinate 77,555,304 of NC_140768.1, read as the reverse complement.
GATATATCTTAAAAAGCCTTCTTTATAAAATGGTTGTCGTACATGCCTTGTATCTGTAGAATCCATGATGTACCAGTCTACAGTTATTCTAACCATGGATGTAACTAGAAGACTGTCCTGAATATCTACATTATAGCAAAACTCTAACAATTCTGCCATAAATTCGTACTGCTGAACATCTTCGCCAGAAATCTGTAATGGTCTTGGAATGATCTCACACACTTTTAGGAATTTCCGCAGCCAGTTTTCAACTTCTTTGACACTGGTGCACATATCCAACTGACATTTCAGAAAAGACGCATAATCTCTGAACATACTGTCTTTCAGAATAGCTAGCAGTCTTTTCCTGAAAAATGCATATTTTGCCTTCGTTAATAAACTTACACAATCGATTTCAAGCGGCAAATTCGTTGATAAATTCTTCAAAAAAGGCCGCAACCGAGGTAAGTCGAACTCGACATCATTACGATCTGTCATTGATTTGCATTCTTCAGATAATCTCTCTAATGTCATTACAGCCCACTTCAGTTTTGGAGCTCTCGCAGCTAGAAAACGTCGACATCTCTCATCACAATCTGACAAATCCAAAGCTTCGAGAGAAAGGCCTGAGTGGTGATCACAAGTCTCCATTCTGCATAGTATTATTCTATACCGCCATGTGACACAGCTTATATCAACTCTAGACAAGATTAAGTTTAAGTTTAGCGTATGAAAACTAAAACATTGGTTTTCGGAGATAAAGGCGGTTATGAATGCAACCAGCCAACTTTTATTTTAGGCTTTGATTTTCAGGAGCAGGTAAACCTTTTACTGATAAGATACCGAAACAGATAGGACAATTGCGATGGAAGTAGTCGTATGAATTCAAAGGGCTTATTGCATCATCTTAATCACAATATATCTATTTAGTGTGAGAAACTGAACGTCGCAAAGACTTCTAATTTGCCCTGTGGTCTCATTGTTTTCAATAATTGTTTTTCACTTGCAATCAGTTAATTACAACAAAAATACTTTTAAAATGCGTTAGATGCAAATGGGAATTTTAATTTGAGCGAAGTACTAAAAGATAATTTAGGCTATTGTACTAATATTTAATGTTGCCTTATTATCCGAATTTTCACGTGCATTATTCTGGAATAGCCTTTTGTCTCAAATTTACAACTCACTCTCAAGTTCGATCAAAATTTTGTTAAAAAACGTTTAAGATTGTAGATGCAAATTATCTCAAACCTTACTATTTCACCTAAATATTATGCCAAATAGCAGGAATTCTGACATTTATAAACCCATAAGGTGTTTTTCCCGCCTTCTTAGCATGCCTTAGTGGTGTAACGTTCATCACACTCGGCGGGTATTCGAGAGTTCCGTGGTTCGAGTCCAGGCGAGGGCATTTGCTCATGTTTCATGCCTCTCAGTTTAAAAAAAAATCCTAATGTCTCTACAGTGGCGCCCGAACTAAACAAGATGGTGGATGATGATTTTTCACCATCAGGATTTGGCGACTGGGTCCCCTAATCCCTAGTCGCCCTTTAAAAGGGGGAGTATATAAGGTATTTCTCCCGCCTCCTTACCATGCCTTCGTGGTGTAATGGTCAGCAGGCTCAGCGCGTATTAGAGAGGTCCGTGGTTCGAGAACAGACAAGGGCATTGCTCATTTTTCATCTCTCCTGCTCTCAAAAAATACCTAATGTCTCTATAAAAAATAATTAAATACTTTCATTAAGGCCTCTTGTTGGCCAGAAAATTTGGTTTTTAGGATGAAATTAGGAATAATACATCTGCATTATGAAAGATATGCATGACAGAGAACAAATTAATAATTATTCTAGTATTAGTTTTAATTGATTTTATGCTAAATTCCTAAAATATCCTGATGAATATCCCGATGGCTCAATCGTGTATCTTCTTATTAACTATTGTCATGCGTAAAAGAAAGAGCGCATAATATTCACTTTTCTTTTAACACCAAATGAACTTTCTTCCATAATGCTTTACCAGAGTTATTATTTACTATATATTCAGTGTTGGGGCTCAATTTTAACTGCAGTAGCAGGAATTCCATTGTATTGCAATTTTAGCTTTTTAAATAAGAAATAAGTAATTATTTCTCTCGTTGCCGAGTGGTTTTACATAATGCTTCACATGTACGTTTAGATAAAGTGCGTTACATAAGAAACGAGCGAACGATTAAACAGCAGAAACATAAAATAATTTGTTGATGAAAATAAAATGTAATTTGCAAGTTCCGATGCTTAAAAAGAAGTTAGTTTTGATTTACTGTTTTGATTTATTGCAAATAAAAAGTGCTGCTCTTATTTATTCTATCTACCTACAATGTAGGTAGCTGTGCAATTTGGTACAAACAAATCTATTACAATTTATTCTATCTACCTACAATGTAGGTAGATGTACAATTTGGTACTAACAAATTTTCAAAACTATTATACACATTGTGTGATACATAAAAAGTTAACAATCCCCATATTCTTTTTATTTGTTGTCGTTGTATGATTATCGAACATAAAAATAACGATTGCAGAAAACTGTAAGATTGCGTTTTTATCTTTATGTCACTGACAGCTTTAATGGAATGTTGCACTATATCATGAAAGAATGAAATCGTAATATTTATTACCAGAAATATCGAATCGGGAAGTTTCAAAATTGAATTGAATTTTGCTTTGGAAATGTATTAAAATAAATCGGTGTTTGGAGAATTGATTCCTGCGGAATCCAGTGATGAATTCGAAAACGGAAATCTTGAAAAGTTGCGAAGCGCTAAAAATCTCTCCGTATCTCTTTTAGATGGTGTTTGATTTATCACTTAACTTTCCAACTATTCACGTAATAATTAAATGAAAAAAAAATTGTGGATATAAAATTTTTTTCGAAGGAATCTGTACTTGTAATATATTTCTCCTTGCTACGTATTGCAAATATTAACCAATGAAAAATATCCTAAAATTAATTGAATTAAATTGAATAAATAAGATCTTTAATGTGTGTTCTGTATGTTATGCATATAGGGATGCTCTGTAGTTTATTGAAAATTTTTTGATTCTTGATAGCAATGGGGATTACTCAATTATATGTTTTCTTAATTACATTTTGCATGGCTATTTGAAGCTTATATTTTATAAAGATTCTGTTCTGTTTGTGTTAAGTTACAGTTGAACGTCAAGAATCTTAAGAACTAGTAAGCGAATAATCGCTTAAGTTCGTGAGACAGTAAATAAACTTGGAAAGGGTTAAAAGATCCTTTATTATTCACGTACGATTTAACAGAACTCCGTCTGGAAGTTGTACAATAAAGCCGACACTCGGGCTTGAACTTAAGAAACTAAGAACTAAACTAAATCTTAACTAAAGAGATATAGCCGAAGCTATCAAACTTCTAACGGAGTTAGCCCCTTAACGCTAACTGACTGAGAAGCTATCAAGGTCCTAAAGTACAGCCGAGCGTAATAATACCTTAAGAGAGAGTAGCCTAAAAAGGCGGACGCGTGCTAATCAGAATTTTTGGTTCTGTCTGACTAAGACAGCAGAACTTCCCGGTTAAATACCGCTCTTCCTTAATTTACATTCAGACGTGATTCTAAAACTACGTTCTGGCCGGAAGTGGTAAGTTGAAATTAAGAAGCGCTAGGAAAGGAAGTTTAACTCAAAATTTAGCTGTTAATAAAATTAAAATAAACCTTACATAACTCCCGAACATTACGATTAATCGGTTCTGCCCACGTCCGCCCTTGACGTGGGCAGAACCTATTAACCGTAATGGTAGGGGGATGGTGCCCACGTCCTCCGTTACTACTACTACTACTACATAACTCCCGACCAGACTTTACAGTGGTGGCCAAAATTGTGGACACCTTTTGAAATTTTTATGTTTTTGAACTTTGTATGCTTATAGAAAACGTTACGTTTCACAAAATGCAAACTTGTATATATCATTTTAGAGAGAATTTATTACTCAATTAAATACAAAACACAAAATTCAATTATTTGCAATACAAAAAAAGTTAAACGATAATAGTTATCGATATACATTAGATAGTGATGATTGCAGTGAGTTATGAGTACTTAGTAGGGTACCCGTTATTTTTGATTACAGCTTCACATCGACGTTTCATTGAGCTGACAAGAGTTTTAAGCTCTTCTTTCGTTATTACATTTATTACATGATGCCATGAAACAATTATAGCCTCAATTAGTTCCCTTTTATCTGATGGGCGCCTCATTCGGACAAGAGTTTAAAAAGACGTTTAAAAAGAGTTTAAAAAGAGTTTAAAAAAACACAAGACGGTGCCACAATTTTCGATAGGATTGAGGTTAGGACTGTTTCCTGGCCATGACAACAATTTAATGCTCTTTGTACGAAACCACTCTTTCGATATTTTGGCCGTGTGGCAAGGAACAGAATCCTGCTGAAAAATAAACGAAGCATTGTTGGGAAAGAGATCTCTGATGGAAGGTAGAAGTTTTGGTTCTAGAATAATGTCAATGTATTTTCTGGCATTCAGTTGACACTATTCATTGATGACATGAAGGCGACCAATACTATCTGCTGACATGTATGACCAAATCATAACACTAACTGGGTTCTTCACAGTTGCTTGAATGCAGTCAGGATGTAGCTCTTCTCCTATTCTACGTCTTACATATATTTTCGACCATCACTACCGAATAACGATATCTTAGTTTCATCACTCCATATAACTTGTGACCATTGATCATCTGCCCAATTAATGTGTTCCTTTGCCCACTGTAGTCTTTGTTTCGTTACTGAAAATTAAGATACGGCTTTTTTCGTGGAATTCTACCTCTCAGCCCAACATCTGTTAATCTTCTCCTGATTGTTCTTGAACTGACAGAAACACCAGCATCATTCAGATCACTTCTGATGGCCGCTGATGACATTTTTCTAACTTGGAGACATAGTCGTTTTATTCTTCTGTCATCAATAGATGTGGTGCACCTTTTTCGGCCTTTTCTTTCTTTGTTTTTTATTGAATTTGTATTTTTATTGAATTAAAGTACATATAACTTTTTTTGTATTGCAAATAATTGAATTTTGTGTTTTGTATTGAATTCAGTAATAAATTCTCTTTAAAATGATATATACAAGTTTGCATTTTGCGAAACGTAACATTTTCTATAAGCATACAAAGTTTAAAAACATAAAAATTTCCAAAAGTGTCCACAATTTTGGCCGCTACTGTATATAGTCGAAAATTAAAGGTCTCTAAACGACCTTGTTTAAGACTCTTAAAGTCTAAAATCTTTCTAACGTTAAACTATACACTTCTAACTCTTGTATTAACTAGCTTTTCACTTTAAACTTCTGTTCTTAGGGCCAGCTTTACAGAAAATCTAAAACTAAAGCTAGGAATTGACAAAATTTGAAAATTTTCAATCATATTTTGATACAATCATCTTCTTCTTTCGTTTAATTCTGCTATTTTAGTCTTGGTCCTTCCATATCTGGAAGGAAACAGTATTAGTACTGATTTGTACAAAAATTTCCATAATCCTTACAATTTTATTTGCTCACTTTTAATTTACCCGCAACTTTGTCAAACAATATCTATCCCATCGCTCTCTTATGCTTATAGTCCCTCCTTTTTTTTGGTTTTTTACATGTGTCATAATAAGTTCAGAAAAGCTGTCTGCTTTTCTGAACTTATTTATTATTTTCATCAAACGATGTCTGCCATTTTGTAAAAATAATAAACTTCATCATAAAAACTTGTTAAAGGAAAATTCGAAATAAATAAAAATTTCGTAAATGAAGTAAAAAGGAATACAGAAATTTGAAATAAAAAACAGCTTATGAATAGACATACAAATAAAAACAAATAGCGGAATTACATTGAAATAAAGGTCGAAATGGGATAAAATTGAAACATTTGTCATTTTGAAACGCCCGGACATTAAATAAATATCTATCTAATATTAATAAATATCCGTTGTAAAGGAAGACTTATTCCTTCAGATTTCGTTCATTTCATACACACCTTCCATATCTTCATACACACTAATGGCATTATTTTATAGTCCATTCCTAATTTTTTTTTGGTGAAAGTGAATTTTTTGGTTTCAAACATTCATGAGAGTCGACAAAATAAAATTCTTTTCGTTGCTTCTCTACGTCATAAAATGAGGATTTATTCATACTCTGCCGATAAAGCATAAAATAAAATCAAGCATTTTTTATGTTTTAATTTCGGAAGGCTGGTTTACAGCAGTCGATGGATAGATCATAGTTTTGCGCTTTATTGTTCATAAAGATTTGGCATATATTACCTTTATATATGTTATCTATGGTAGCTTTTTATGTCTTTCATCAATGTAACTATGTTTTACTAGCAATAAATTTCTTGGTACAACATATAGCTTTCATGCATTTTAATAGATTATTTATTGTTTTTAGAGATTATTTATTTTCTCATCCTTCGGCTTATTATTTATTTTTTCATTTCTAAGTTTATTATCTTAATAAGGAAATATTTTATTCTTAGCGTTATCTAATGAACTGAATACTGGATATTCCGTTTATATTAAATAAGGCATTAAATTTATCGTGGTACAAATTTTTGCGATTAGTTTCTTGAATTTTAAGTATTTTATAAGATTTTGAGAATAGCAGATGTTTCCATAAATGTATAATAAACTAGATAATTTCTGATTTTTCATCCTGTTATAGTTTATATTATGTTATAATTTAGCATGTTATGATATATAGTTTAACCTCTATTCTTAGTTCTGTGCTGCATTATTTTAGAATTTAAATAATTTCCATTCTATTTCTCGTTAGAATTTTTCTATACTGCAAAATAATCTTATTCCAAAACCGGAAAAAAAAAAAAAAAAAAAAAAAAAAGACTTTCAATTATCTCGTCTCTCAGTATAGGCAAACACTTTCAGTGTCAAAGGATTATTTTTATTTTTTACTAGCGTGTTACCTAATGCAGAAAATCTGTATATGTGTATGGCAGTAGACAAACACTTTCAATGTCGAAGGATTATTTTTGTTTTTACTTGAATGTTACTTAATGCAGAAAATCTGTACATGTGTACGGCAATGTACAAAAGCATCGTTCAGTTAAATGATTAACTTAATATAAAATAATATTACCAAAAATAATATAAACAAATTTGTTTCCAAAATTTGGTTGGTTTAAAGATAGTAATTTTAATGAAAAATGTATAATATAATATGTATTTAATTACATGCTAGTCATATCTGCTTCTTTTCTGGTAAACGCATTCTTCTTCTTTCTGAAATTTAATATAACCTTAATATAATTAATAAATATCGGTTGCAAAAACCTTGCGCAAATATTAATGTATTACTCAGGCCGCGAAAAGGTCACAAATTTTTATCACTTACCTTCTAGTGGCTAACTATACAGGAATAAAGAAATACTCAAAGTCTTAAGCTGTATGATTTAGAAACAGAAAGAAAGATTACAAAAGTATTTAGAAGCTATATATAAAAACAAATAAATGCCCTAAATTTCCCTTTCTATACTTTATAAATAGAAAAAATAATTCTATAAATAAAGGCAAACGATTCTGAACTGAAGTACGTAATATGTGGCATTGGAAATATATCGGGATTACACTTTATAATATTAAAAGCAAGCACCTTATTATGTTATCTGAATGGAACGAAAATGAGTGGATGTAATGTACATGTTTTGAAAATGAAACATTAACAGTATGATAAGACTCGAATGTTTTATTAAGGAAATATTATTACAACAGCAAAAAAATTCAGTAATGTGTCGGCCCATCTCTGGCCTTGATACAAGCTGTTAAGCTGTTATCGGCTGGGCATTCACTCGTAGACTTGGTGCCTGTGTGATGTCCTCCACTGAGACTGCTTGCCATGCTCTTTCCAACTGGTTAGTCAGATCGGCGAGATCCAGGGACGGTCAGACACGCCTGCTCATTACAGCCCAAACGTGCTCTGTTGGGGAAAGATCTACCACGGATGTGTTGAAGAAGCACGAAGATAAGCAGTAGAAAGGCGTGTTATGTACAGCCGGGTATAATCCTGTTGGAATGTAAGCCCAGAGGTCCGGGAAAGGAAGGGAAACTCTACGAGATATAAAATCTCGTTGACGTTCCGCCATGCTGTAATGGTGTCAAGGATGACAACCAAATGGATGAGTCTATCAAACGAAATGACACTCATACCATAACTCTTCTAGTTGTAGGACTGACGATATTCTGGTAAGTATCCCACCGCTGTCCTGGCTGTTTCCAGACACCTCTTCATTGGTAATCGGGGCTCAATTTAAAGCGGAACTAATTGCTAAAAACAATTCTACTCCAGTCCAGTTTCAGGTCCTCTTTCAAATGGTGACATCCACCCATAATTTTCGCGAACTAATATGCAAGTCACAATTTGCTCATTACTGTTTATCAACACTTGAACTATGAACTAGTTAAGACTTTAATTATTAATATAGCACCTTTAAAAGCGGACTTTAGACCTTAGAAAGACGTCTGATAGCTCCCAAATAACTTGACTGGACACAAGGTATAATGTTTTCGGAGAATAAAATATTTAAGAAGAAAAGAGGAGTAAATAAAGTAATGTTTCTCCCAACTAAAGCAACAGAAAATCAACCCAAACTTTAGAAATGACTTTATATACTGCTGTTTTCATGTCTGAGAAAAATCAAAATCCATATTTGAAAAGTACTCTTTTGTAGGAAATAAAGTAGGAATTATGGCTTCAGAAAAATGTAAAACTAATTTTAGTTGAGAAACCCCGAAACGAATGAACTTTAACGAAACTTTCAAATGAAGTGAAATTATTATTGCCAATGTCTTTGAGATACTTAATAAAGCACATAGAAGCTAAAAAAAAAAATAAGTTTTTCTCGATTCTAAGCCCTTGGATTCTGAATGCTCAAATCGTTTCTTAATCAGATTCGACATTCAAGTCTCAAAGAGTTCCATCGAAATAATGGAATAAAAGTGTGAGATTTGCTCCTAAAATGGGAGTTCGAGTTCCAGAGCTTACCTACACTTTTAGTACTTATATGATACTTGATTAAATTTAAGATATACCTATTATTACCTGCTGTTCAAGCACTGGGCTGGTCTTTAGCCGGTTAAGGGTGCTAAGTACCACGAAGTAATCTTGAAGGAAAATTCTTGAAAATATTTTACATTTTCATTTCAATTCTGTAGAATTTTCAGGTTTTACAACAAACTTATAAACTGCCGTATATATTTTAAAATTATAAATAAAAGTTAAAACTGTTCAATTTAATGGAAACGAAATTATAATGAAAATTTTAAGAAAAATAGACATTGTATGAATAATAGTAAAATTGAATATAATTATAGAAATAGCAGGGACTGGATTGGATTATTTACACAAAGTCAAAGCTTTTTAGGGCTGTCCTCCGAAAAGAAAGAATGACTTCGTGGAGGGCATTCTAAGAAAACTGGGTAATATTCATATTACACATAAAGACAGTCAAGAAAATTCTTATAACTGTTCGCCAGGATTATAGGCCAAAAATTATCTTTGACACCGCTTCCAAATTGCTGCGTTAAAAGTAGAACTTTCTGTTCTTCATACGGTCTGAAAGGCGCATCAAAACTGGAGAAATTTTATAACGTTTTATTAACAACGTTGTAAAACATCGTTATTAACAACGTTATCTTTTCTTTTTCAACATCAAAAAAAGCCTTCTCTCCTCCAGCAAATGTTTACACCAAAGCATGTTCAAGATTACTTAAATTATCTTTGTTCATGCACTAAGTAAAATTTAAACTAATTTATTCCATACGATCATTTTTATTGTCAAAATGAACAGATGTATTTACTAATATATTTTCCATTGATTCTCTGAAAACTAAATAGTCCAAGACTTCAAAGAGATTTTAGCTAAAAAAATTCAAAGAAGTTTCACGTACTAAAACATTTAAACAATTATAAGAAAATAAAAACTGTAAACTGATCTTAGTATACCGACATCAGTTTAATACTTAAAGTAATTTAAAACTAAGCAGTTACGATAAGTCAACAAGTTTAAGATTTAATCCAACAGAAATTTAATATTTAGAACACGACATCTTATATTTAAAGTGAATTATTCAGAACAGGAAAGTTAAACAATACTTGAAAAAAACTGCTATGCTATTATTTCATCGTAAAACTAATGTCTCGTGGAGTAAAACTTATGAAATAAAGGAGTAATAGTTTCTAATTTGTTTAAGACCCCAAATTCTGTGAAATGAAAACAATAAATGCCTTGAAAAGATTTTCTTCAACTTGTTTGTGAAAGAATTTCATGAAAAAGTTAATTCAATTGTACGCTGTAATATAAAATCTATTAAACATTTTTATTAGTACACATTAACAGTTAGCTAGCAAAGTAGTTAGTGAAGTTAACTTTGGTGACCTGTTAAAAAGCAGGTAATTTAGAATTTCGTTTGAATTTTCAGTTCAGTGTAACTTCGGTAACATAAAAATCATTAGGACTGTAAGTATTGATTCACTAGACAGTTATTTTATGCTAGTATAGACAGTTATTTTATCGGTTTTCCTGCTATAATGCTAATTTCTAGTTCGCGCATATTCAGATGAGGTAGAAAGAGATAGTATTTAAAGGAAGGTTTTAGATGGTAGAATTAGAGCGTGCTCCATTTGCTGAAGGCCACGTTACTACATGAATCTCTTAACAGAAACTTACCTGCGGCTTTGCGTTATTCTCGCCATTAGGCTTGTCACTTCGATATTAGGTCTGAACCAACTTACGTGCATTTTGTTTGTGTCGGCTTTGGACTAACTTACGCTTTATTTAGTTAAATCAAATTCTTTACTTTTCAGATACGCTATAAATGCTGGTTGCTTCTGTAAGCACGAGCAGTTCGCTTACGTCTGAAGTAGAGTTCTCATAGTTAGAACTCGCATTTAATGATTTACTTAGTTAAGACAAGGTCTTTACTTTTCAGTTACGCCATAAATGCAGGCTGATTTTGTAAGCACGAGCAGTGCCTTTTTTTATCTGAGTTAAATAGAAGGGTTTTTTACACCCTTTTTCAAGTCTGTATGGTTTCCAAGACATAGAGATAAGTTGTATATGTCTTCTAGAGTTCTCATCTAGTTTTTGCTATCAAAGACAGTGAGACTGTAGAGGACAATAAACTCTGACATAAAAATGACTCATTTCGTCGGCAGAAGACTTTTTTTTTAGCACTGCTGCTGCGTAACAGATAACATTTTAGTGCGAAGCGTAAGCTCAGTAATAATAATAATAAAAGAATGAAAGCAGATGATGATTTTTTCTTTAGCATACGCTTATCAGAATTTATCAGACTGTGCAGAAACTTTTCAGTTCCGTAAATGTTACTTTTGTCACGCGACAATGTTGTCGAAGATAAACTCCGTTTCAGTTTATTTGTCCTTTAAAGGAGTGAAGCACGCTCATCACAGAATTCTGGCTGAATCACAAGTGCATGACAATTATTATCAAATTGAAATCCCTTTTGTACTTTTATTATGGGTTTTTTACCTGTTTCTTATGTTAAATATTTTAGGAAATGACGTGCTAAATCGGATTTAACAGAAGGAAGGGTGACGAACTCCTTCACATAAACCTCTACTCTCAAATAACACTCTATATGAAAAAATCCTAATTTAGATAAATTTTTCTAGTGTTGAATTTAAATACAATAAATTCTGATTTTTCTCATCATGAGTTTATTTCAATCTTTTTCAAACATGAATAGTTTATAGCGTTATATAGCACATATTTTTGACTAGCTATTGATTTAAAAGGAAGGAATTCTGATAAGATTTCTTAAATGCTTTTCTAAATATTATAAAATGTTTACAATGCACAGAAATTTGAAATCGGTTGTGAAAATTCATTGTTTAACAGGGAACGAATATTATTTTGATCCAATAAATTAGATCAAATAAATCATATTCAGATGTATCGTTTTATTTTATTATTTATTTTCATGTTGATGCTAAAAATATTTATTCCCCAGATTTCCCATTTTCCATCATTCCAAGTTTACATTAAATTATGTTACGATGTTGCTTTTCCTTCGCATCTCCTCACCTTGTCCACGTGTCCTGGTAAAATGCCAGCTGACGCAACTTTTTTAAAAATTTTTATTCCAGATAGTAGTATGAAGTATCATGAACAGCGTCAAGAAAGAATTGCTGTTTAAAAACAGGTAGTTAACTTCTTAAAAATGTTAAATATATTTCGTTAAAAATACGTTTTACTGATATTTGTACTGTTTATAAAATTGATGTAAGATATATTTTTAGCTCAAAATATACATTTCGGGTATAAAATTCAGTCCCTTTCTTAGCTTCTACAACACTGCTTTAAAAAAAATTAAGTTAAAGGAATGGGCTTTTTTATCATTTTCAGAGAGGAATTAAAGTAAATTTCAGTAAATTCGATAAATCAAATTAAATTTAATTATGTATTAAAAAATTAGCAATTAAATTTACTTGTTTATGTTGTTTATTCTTTCGAAGATAACCTTGATATGTTTATTTATGTTTTCAGCACTATGTGGAAATTTCAGCGAATTCGCAGTTTACGCGTAAGTGGTGTATAACCCTAAACAATGGTATCAGAAGAGTTAACTTGGGAGCCATTTTATTAAATAACTTTCTTAACAAAATATAAAGTTTAAAATTCCTTAAAAATTCCTTTAATATATATGAATGATTTTCTCAAAAGTATTAAAATATGATTATCCTAACATCTTAAGCAATGGATTCGAATTAACTCATTTTTTAACTTCGTGTTAAAGAATCATATCCATGTTCTAATATACTTATATTGGTATTAAAAACATATATTTGTAGTCAAATATATTTGTAGTCAATTATCAAGAATTATATCCATGTTCTAATATATTTATATTGGTATTAAAAACATATATTTGTAGTCAAATTAAAACTGAAGTTATATTAATATTAAAGAATCTTTAGTGGTAAAAATTTGGTTAATGGTTCTCTCTAAAAATCGTGGTGTTGTCCGATTAATATTTGCAGCATAATATAGCTGTGATCACCATAAATACCCTATAGTTCTACCAGAAAATTTCAAAACAAATTAAATTTTAATTGAAAAAAATAAAAAGGTTAGCACAAAATTTTTTTAATACATAAATAATCGCTTTTTCTCTTTATACACTTGAGTCTCTTTTTGTGTGGTTTATTTTTATGTGATATGATAAGTATTTCAGTTTTTTTCCTGGTGTTTCCTGTTTATATGTACACAGATATACTTCTGCAATTCATTTTTGAGCTCTGACCTTTAACGCTAGAGAATATGAGGTCATAATAACATAGCGGAAATTGAACAACAATTTGGCTTTAGTGCTTTAGATTCTTTCAACGTTGGGTGCAACAAATCGAACAATAATGAACTATATAATGAAACTCTTATTAACGTAAATGGATAAAAGATTTATACAGAACGTGAGGATAACTGGTGCTACTTTGATAAACGGTTGCACGGATTTTGGCAATTTTTTTTGGGCCAGCGATACGACTTAATGTCCATTGCTGGACAAGTTATTTATGATAGCCGATACTTTTTTGTCATTTTATTTTTAAAATAATGCGTTTTATTATGCATAAATTCCATGTTTTAAATATTATTTATGGCTTCTAAATATTAAAAATCAATTAAATTTTGCATAATTTTATGTTGTGGATAATGTCACCTTATAATACATGACCATACAACCTTATGACGTCATTTATAAATACTTTAGATTACATTTTTATTTTTAAAATTTGTATACTTCAATTTTTATTAAAAAATTAATATACTGTTTTAAAAAATTACTGAGATAGTTATTGCCACATATGGTTTAATGTTAAATAATTATAACCTATAAAACTTAAAGTATTTGAATTTAAGTAATATTTTAATTCTTTTAAACATAATACGTAAAAGAGCGTTTTTCAAGATGGCTGACTATCGTAAAAACCGGCGAACAACTGCGCTAATGTAAATCGCCAAAAATCCGTGCAACCGTCTACCAAAGTACTACCGGATAACTTAAACAACGACGGCTATGTTGAAGTGCCTGCAAGTTATGAAAGTTGATCCTAATATTGAACCCAAAATTACAATATACCGAAAGAAAAAGAATACTTGCTGCAAATAAACGCGAAAATTAAAGGTTAAAGAGACAAGTGTCCAGACGTCAATATTGCAATTTTTAGAGAATAAAACATTAAAATGCTTGCTAAAATAGGCGTTTTAAAAAATTATTTCTAAATAAGGCATTTGAACTTAAATAATCTTGTTTTATTGTTTAAAATCTAGGAGAAAATCACTTATTTGGAACCAGTTATCGATTTTTGCGTGTATTTAGATCCTCGATTATTTCGGTTTCAAACAGTCCGGAATACTGGTGGAACACATTACCCGGAATATGCAAGATACTGCTGCATTTTGAATAAAGAATGTATTATTCGTATTGAAATTTGTAATGTCATTTAAGGTTTACAAATAAATGATCATTAAATTATTTTTTAATGCAAGTAAGAGAACAAATTCCGTGATTCTAGCTACAGAGAAACTGATTTATATGAATTCTTAGACGCCTTTATAGCATTGAGGAAATTACCGTTAGGAAAACACAATGCTGCAGTTTTCATAAATCGGCTAAGAAATTTACTGTAGAATTGTTAAAATTAGGCTTATAAATTACTTATATTAAGTTAAAATTCTTGCTTTTTTATTACAGGAAATGCGTATTTAGCAGGCAGAAAGAGAACAACTTAATTATCCTTTGGGCTATGGTATCAGTTAGTCTCTATATATTTGAAATTCTGAATTTTATAACGTTTCAGTTCTTCACGAATTAAAACTATCTTCTTTGATTTCATTACAGAAGATTTTCTTCTGTCTTTAAGAAAGATAAAGAATATTTATAAAAAACAAGAGACGTCTAAATATTAAATACAGATCTGCAGTCAGCATATGGCATTCGCATGCATGTTCCCAAATTCATAGTTGAATTTGAACTATTGCGATTATTTATTTATTTTGTTTTGATTACTAATAATATTCAGAATGATAATGGATGAGCTATCCATTACTAATTTTGTATACGACTCATTTCCATAGCATAAATATTAAAGCCATCTTGATAAAGACTGACGTGACTTTGGCTACCAAAGATGAGTAAAAGATAATCGGCATGAAAATGACAGCTGATGTAGATATGTGCATGAATTCATGCGTATTTATTATAAATATTTTTGAATTGATTGTCTAGGACGAATTAATTTCAGTAATCGAGCTGTAACTCATAAAAATAGTCTTAAAATTAATTCACGACATTTCGTTTTCTGTTCTGTAATTCGCGTACTCAGTCGTTTCCACACTGTTAGCGGATTAGCGGCTAAAGATTCTTCCTGACTTTTTAAGACAATGAATATAAAATACATAAAATCGAATTAAATTTAAGTTTTATTTTAGTTAGTAAAATTAAACTAGAAGTTTATTCTCCAATAAATGATAAAAATCTTTAAAAATATGTAATAAATCAAAAAGAAAATTTCCAAAAATAAGTATTGGACTAAAGATATACATGAACTGCAGAGGACATAATATCCCGATAATGAGAATCTGTTGTAACTCAATGGTTTGATTTATCGAACTTTGGTAGAACTTTCATACTAGCTATCTTATGACAATATTAAGTGTTTGGGATAAAATAAACTGTCAAACAGAATAAACTATAAACAGAATAATCTGATATAATAAAACTATAAGTAGAATAAACTATGGAATATAATAAACTGAGTGTATAAAATACACTGAGTTATTGTGGTAAGTTTTTAAAATGTAATTTCAAGCATTGGACATTTTGAAATTATTTCAATATTTCTTTATATTCCGCTATCATGTATCCCCGCTTTCTCTCCCTTGTAAAACTACTCCTACAATTAATATACAAGGTAAGATTAAGAGACTACGCTATAGAAACTGATTCTAAAGAGAGCCTCGAGAGTGAAAAAGGGCTTAGGAACCGCTGATATTGTGTAGAGATTTTGTAGTCGAATTCGAAGAGGAGAAATTTTAAAGTTTAAATAATAATAATTGTTTTAATACACGAATAGCTTCAAGTTTGTGATTTATAGCTTTTTATCAACTTAGCTGTCAGCTTGTTTTTCAAGGGTCTATTACTAAGGCTTTATAGCAAGAAAAATTGTCGGCGTGTAAAGCATTTCTCCCGCCTTCTTAGAATGTCTTCGTGGTGCAATGGTCAGCACGCTCGTCGCGTATTCGAGAGGTCCGAGGTTCGAGTCCCAGCGAGGGCACTGCTCATTTTTCACGACTCCTGCTTCCAAATAACCTACAGTGGCGCCCGAACCAATAAAGGTGGTAGATGATAAATCTCTACCACCAGGATTTGGCGATTGGGTCTCCTAATCCCCAGTCGCCCTTTGAAAAGGGGAGTACACAAGTTATTTTTCCCGCCTTCTTAGCATGCCTTCTTGGTGTCAGCACGCTTGGCGCGTATTCGAGAAGTCCGAGGTTCGAGTCCTGGCGAGGGCATTGCTCATTTTTTACGACTCTTGCTTCTAAATATTCTAATGTCTCCGCAGGTGAATTAAATTCCAACAACTACTTAGAGAGGCATTCACAAAATAACGTAATATCAAATTAAGATAAAATGAAATATAGTTAATTAAACTGTAACTTGTAGTTGCAATCAAAACTTTAACATAACATTTAAAAAAATTGTGAGGAGGAGGAGGAGTACAATTTAGCAATGCTTTTACAAACACGAAAAGAAAAAAAGAGAAATCACAATGTAGTGCATAACGAAATATGTACTTTTCACATGCATAATTGCACTGAAAAAGACAACAAAATAATATTTTTGTTAAAGGTTACATTAAATTATATATTAAATTATATACATATTAAATTATATACATATATACATAATATTTTTGTTATATTATTAGGGTTTTCGAAGCCCAGAAACATGAAAATTCAGCTATGCCCTTGCCAGGATTCGAACTTCGGGTCTTTTGACTGCTAAGCGGACGCAACAGTAAAAGCGAAAATTCAATACATATAATTATAAAATAACAAAAAACATAAATTTTTAAGAACTGCGGATATATTGCTTCTTTATCCCTCCATTTGTTGCTCAAAGTATTCCTTTAATTTGAAACATAAATTAAAGAATTTATGTTGAGTAGAATGTGATCGTATTTAAAAGAATTTCCAGTTTTCCAGTTTTTGTGAATGATAAATTAAAACTTACACTGCGTCGAAAGGCAGTAACTTCTATGAACTGATAGTCTGCAAGTCCGTGTATATGATTAATATACGGACACAGCATGACGTGAGTTAAAAGAGAAAGAAAAAAAAAAAAAAAAAAAAAAACCACAGTTACATGGTTCTAGTGTCAAAATTGCTCCTGTTGTTTTGAAGAAAAACAAACTCATATACGTATATAAAATGCATTATTATTTTTCCTTAAACTCTATCTAATTCTACACATGCAAATGCATTTATTATGCGCGATTGTATACCCGACAGTAAAAAACAGCAACTAGAACGTTTTTTATTACTTAAGGTTCGCAGTTCTTTTTAATGCAACCGTTACTATCTTTGTGAGATTTTATTTAAATTTAACTAACAGTTAACATTTTATTTTTGAATCTTCCCTTTATTTCTCATTTCTTCACGTATTCACTCAGTCCACAGGTTTATGAGAATTTTAGGCCAAGCGGCGTAATTTAAATTGAGAGGAAGAATCGTAACCGGCATAACATTTTACTGATTTGCTGGTTAAGACTGGCTGTGGCTATTACAGCCATGAAGATGTTAAATGAAATGTGATCGGTACAGTTTGACACATAAGGCACGGTTTGGTAAGTGCGACTTCATTAGGTTGTCGATAGACTTCTAGCCTTAAGTAAGAGCACTGGTAGTCAAGATGTCTTAAATTTTGAATTAATCCACAATTGTGATAAGAACACAGAATTAATAGCTCATATATCTTTAATCAATAGTAATCGTCTTTAAAGCTCAGGGCTTGATATGAGAACCATATTTCCATGTTCTTTTAGTCTAAAGGCAGTTTAGCTGAAAGCGATAACTCGTTCTCGCAGTAAAGGCAATGTATGATGGTAAGTAGCTGGTATAGGTAGTTAGTCAGAACTTCATCCCTCAATTTGCTATACATTTAATTTTTAATTTTAAAAGACAATCTGTTCTTTCTTGTTTCATTTCAACTTAAATTCTGAACTTAAACTGAAGGATTGATCTTTAATTTTAATTGAACAGACGAGTTCATCAACAGATGTCTCCTTCGTGTCATCACCAAGGCTTGAATTTGATAACCCAAAAATTCACTGAAAATTCCCGTAAAAATGCCCATTAAAACGGGATACTTAAAATGGGAAAAATGACTAAAAATAAAACTGTCCCTAAAATAAAAATAAAATATATTTAAAAAATGAAATCTGAAAGCTTTCAGATTTTATATTACGCCCAAACGGGCGTTTTTTTCATTTACAGACACATACACGCTTCGAGAGCATTTGGGCTAACGCTACTTTGGACTAAAATATTTAAAAACAGTATATATTTAGAATTTTCGATAGACAGTCTCGCGCGCTGCAGATAAAAATGTTTTGTTTCCTACACTGTTACCGCTGCTTGCCTTGAAATTGTTGAAATTTTTATTCAAAATCCATTAATGGATTAACAAATACGAAAAAAAAAAAAAAAAAAAAAAAGTTCGAAATTTTAAATTCGGGCTTCCGTGTTACATGTTCGGTTGGAGGAATATGCTATTTAAAATTTAGTGATTTTAGGTACCATTGTTTTTTCACAATGCGAGAAACATATATACATTCATGCAGATTCTTCATTACTTAGTTCCTTTATGTATAATGCAGGGCGATGATATTTCGTGGCAACAGTTTGAAAAGCGATACATCGCCTTTAAGTGATTCAACGCAAAATGCCGTTTTGAGATTAATAACGCTTCTGGACTAACGCCCGTTTGGGCTAAAAATGCTACAATTGACAATATTGATAAATAACCTTTTTCATACTTAAAAACCTTCTTCATTGTGTTGTAAAACACTATCAACATTTTTAATATTTACTTCTACATTTTTCTCCATACATCTTTTATTGACAAAATTTTGTGGTTCATCGAGCTCTTTAACGTTTCCAAGTGCCTGTAAGATATAAACAATTGTCGTCTATACATTCCGAAATAAATTCTTTTACTAAAAGAATAATGCTCTGTCATTTATTAAAAAACAAAAATGTTTAATTTTCTCAAGGGACGGTATCAGAGAAATCTTTTTAGAAACTATATTAATTTTACAGATTCTTCTCTGTTGAAAAATAAAGATAGTCTTCGTGACGTGAGAAATTAAAATATATCACAGATTAGAAAGTTCCAAATTTTTTATTGTTTATCAGACATCCTGTTTCCATGTTGATAATATTCAATCCCGCTTTTAAAAGAGCCGAATACAACTGATTATATTTCCAATTATTAGATGCATATAAATCCCTTCTTATTAGTAAAATCTATTTTACTAATAAGAATGGATTTACATGGAATATTTATACTGTTGGTCACTGTTAACCAACAAGAAATCATATCTAAGTTGTGAAATATTATTTGGTTCATTCTTACGCTATTTTCTGTTTTAACGAACTGTGGAATCACATATACACTTAGTTTCATAATGATTTGATCATATCGCCCTTGGGTTTCAGTGGGTTTGATCTTTCAGTTATAAATTCAATCCAATAAATTCATTTCAAAATATTTGAATTTTTTAATATTAAAATTTTTATTCCAACATCTTTTATGAAAAAAAAGTGAAACCATCAAACTCACTTCTTCTATAACAGCTTTACAGTGGTTATTATCAGTTGCGTATAGCATATTCCAATCTTTATTCTTTTCAAATTCCATTTTAACTTTTGTCTTGCCACGAAGTGAGAATTGAATTGACTGAATGAGAAATATATCTCTAATGAAATTCGAGGAAATAAGTTTATGAAATGCAGCAAAAAAATGTGCATAATTTAATAGGTACAAAGAAGTCATGTTGGTTCACGTCAGACTTTTTTCAAATCATCGTGTTGTTAAAAAATTCATTTTATGTATGCCCACATTTTTTAGACTTCTTTTATTATAAATATTGTTTCTCCCTCAAAATGTCCTGGTTCAGAAACCTCCAGTTGAAGCTATAAATAAATAGTTGGAGATTTGGCAAATAATTAACAACATATGTTTTAAATTCTCTATGGATATTATATGCTTCCATTATTAGAAAAATCATATTTCCTTTTTGTTATCCTCAAAGTATCCAACTTTGGATAATTTATAATTACTATAATATATTAAAAATATATAGTTTGAAACAAATACCATGATTTAAATTTTTTCTATGATATTTCTATAGTATCAAGAAATCTAAATTTTTTGAAAATATATCCGCCCGATATATAGATATCAATAATGTGATCGGTACAGTAAACGGTGCACTTCAGTTACTGGAAATTAAGCTGAACAGTGACCACCGCAAGTTCCAGGAACTATTAAGAAGTAAAGCAACAGGCGTTTCGACTTTGCTTTATTTGCTCTTGTGCCTCATCATTAGAAGTGCAAGGGTATATTTATTGCTAGAAGCTGTGTATTGTTGCGAAGTTTCCAAAGATGACAGGCGTAATAATATTAACTGCTAAAATTTTATTTTATGACAGAAATTTTAGGCTTATAAAAGATACAAGAAAGGAAACAGTATGAATTCGTATATAACTTGAATATGAATAGAAAGATGAATGCAGTTTAACGAAGGATGATGGATATTCTTATAATAAAAAAACTACCGTGGAATATTGTCTGCCATTAATGTCCAGCACCTATCTAAAAGCATTCTTTCTTAAAATTTGTTTATATTTCTTCTCTGGTAAGAAAAAGTTGGCTTTTAGGTTATTAATGACTTTGAATGACATAAAGCAGCATTAATTCCTTGTACTGAGATCTGTTGTATCGTCCAACTGGCCACCTGTCTGATTCCCAAAGTGTTTCTGCACGAAATTCTATCGTTTTCCTGCCGATGTTGGTTAATAAATGATAAACCTGTCCACATATTGATATTATTTACTTGAAAATATTTGTATATGAATAAGCTCGACACTAAGACCATGAGATTTTATTACTCAGCAGATCATTAATCACCGAAAGGAATGTATTTTGGTTTCAGAAAGTTTAAAAATTCTATCAAATTTAGTTCTAATCAACTGTGAGTTTGTTGTTAAAAATCAGAATCTGCAGTTTTTTACAAATACTTAAAATTAATTTCAGTTTAGACCCAAATGAAAATTCAGACTGTTATCGTGTACCAATATATGTAATACATGGTGTTATAAATACCTCTTGTTAATTCCAGTATTGGTGAGAATATTTATAAAAAGCATCATTTAGGTATATTATAATTTATGTCAATGAATCTCTTTGTAAATTACATCAATCAGATACAGTGGCTCACAAAAATGGTCGGGCACTTTTTATAATCTTTAATGAACATAAAAACTAAAATAAGTTAAAACAAAAAGAAAAGCTTTTATTTTAATTATATATAAATTCAACATTTTTATATTAAATATATTTTCGAAAAGATGAACATTAAATTCATAAATCAATATCATTTGTTTACCGAGGAAAAATATTCTCACAAAAATAATCGGGCACTTTTAGTAACAGCTAAAAATGACAAAAACTTACATTGCTTTTGCTTCTTAAAGTTTTGTAGGATAAGCTTTAGCACTGCTTTTTTTTGCTTTTTTATTTATCTTTATTTGTAGTTGACTTCATTTAATGTTTTCGGCAAACAAACAGTTTGAGAAAAGTTTTTGTTTGTTTGTTATTTCACGCCACTTATCTTGAATCACTGTTTTCAGTTGCTACCGCGAAGATATGCTCTGTTTTCGAATTTTAATTTTTGTTCCAGCCAAATAAAGTATATACCCGCGTATAAGTCGAGATATTTTGGGCAAAAAAAAGACTTCAAAGTGGGGGGTCGACTTATACGCGGGGCCATAAAGAATTAAAAGAATCGGAAGTTCAAAAATTTCTTTGTATAATGCAGTTGTTTTCTTCCCGCACTCGAATTGGACGACTTATCAAATAAGTCACTTACTTGAAGTAATTTCATGACTTAAATTATGTGACGAACTACAGTGGTGGCCAAAATTGTGGACACTTTTGCAAATTTTTATGTTTTTGCCCCTGAAAAATGCGAATGCCTGCGAAATACCCTCTGAATGATTATAAAATCATTTAAAAAATGTTGTGTTAGCAACGAACTAGACGGCACGGAAGATGATACTGTGTTTGAAAGTGAAAATGACGACGAAGGCTGTAGTAGTGATTGTAACAATACAGAGTTCGAGACTGAAAATATGTATGACGAGCCAATGACGACAGAAGAGTTCTATGAAATGTTTGGCGAATCTGACCATGAATCAGACGTTGAAGGATTTTGATTTTGTTTATTTACCAAGGTATTTTTTTATCGTATATTTACTTTTTTCTCAGATGATTTTGAATAAATGTAGTACTTAAAAATTTTTTTCGAAGTTTCTCGATCGATTTCGGAAGTGGGGGATCGACTTATACGCGGGTTTCTTATTTTCTACGAATTTTTTATGTCGAAGTGGGGCGGGGTCGACTTATACGCGAGTATATACGGTATGTTCAATAATATTAAGATCTGGTGATTGGGGTGGTACCTTAATTACTTCTGTACACTTATATAACAGGCAGAGTCTGACACTGTGCGCAGTTTGCTTTGGATCATAGTCCTGGTAGAAATTAAAATTATTTTGTATATTACGTTTTGGTGCTGACAATGCCAAATTTCGCTACAAGATGTCAAGAGACTTATACTGATCCGTATAAATTCTATATTACCAACACCGGAATGTGCCATAAGTCCCCATACCATAACTCCTCCTCCGCCGTGTTAACACTCTATACTAAGTTTTGTTTTCGAAATTCTTCTTTGGGCTTTCTCCACACCAGCACTCGTCCATCTGAGCCGAAAGATGTTAAATTTGCTTTCATCAGCAAACAGCACTTTTTTCCAGTAGTCGGCTGTCTTTTGTTTCATCAAATTTGCGAAAGTGAGTCGACGTTTTTGATTTTTTTCTCTGACATAAAATTTTCTTCTTGCTACTCGCTCACGATATCCTGCAGATTGCATTACTTCTCAAATATTTTCTGTATTTACACATACTCAGTATAATTCACGAAGTTTCGCAACAAGTTTAGGAGCACTCAGTCTTGGATTCTTTTTAATATTCCTTAGTATAAAGCATTTCATTCCATGAGATAACTCAGATGATCTTCCAGGTCTTCTTTTGTTTTGAATACGATTCTGTATCTTATAATGCTGAGTAATACCAAAAACTACAGAATCACTTAAATTAAGTTTTAAATAGGCTATTTTTCTAATAGGTTTCCCTTTCTTTTGATGCAAATCAGTAACTAATCTGCGGGATTCTAACGATGTTTCCTTTCGTGACTGATCCATTTCAAGAAAACATTAAAATAACGAATATTTTCTAAAAAGAAAATTCGAATTATAAAAGTAAACAGTTTTTAGATTTTGCCGAGCTTCTTCATCCAAACTAATTCCATAAAATTACGTTTTTTATTTATTGCAACTTGTTTTAATTAGAAATTATGAAAATGTCTTATTAATTTTGTGGTATCGTTTTCTTCAATTTCATTGTAAAACGCTATTTTTAAATTTACCATTTCGTTTTCCAAATTTATTCAGTACAGAGAGATATCTGCACAGAGAGAGTATTGAAAGGGAAAATATTCTTTATTAGTTTACTGCAAAGCTTTTCTCCTATTACTTAAAAAAATAAAATTATTGTTGGGCTCACTCATTTTTGTTAGACACTGTATGTAATTGAAAATAAAATAAAGATATAAAGTAATATTATGAAGTAGCTTTCTTTTTTTAAATATCTAGTTTGTTATGAAATTACAGTAATTAATCTGTAAGAACGGAGTATTAGCCAGGCAGTAATGTAGTTATGTTATGTAGAAGTGAGGGGGCCACCTAATATTTACCCTATGTAAGCAGGTATTAGCCCCACACACTAAGTAGAAAACTAACAACATTCTGGCATCATTCCTCGAGTCATGATGGAAAATGTGACTCCAGTAAGCACTACAAGTACTGCCACCGGCGGCGGCATCAACGGTACTCCTACCTTTCAGCGTTAAATTAGCTCAAGTAAAAGGGATTGAATTATACGATATACATTGCGAAATACATAGTTGTGCAGGTGCATATTTTGAAGATGTTATCTATTGTAGTGGGTACAGGCAACATGTTTCAGGACATTATAATGTAGTAGATTTCTTTTGGATATCTGTTAGCTTTTAGAGTGTTTTCTTGTATTTCTTGCAACCGTTTAGATGGCTATGGAAATTGAAAATTGCCCATTACCGGCAGCAAAGTCCTGTTTCTTTCCAGTTGTACATACATGACCAAATTTCCGATAAACTATACCATCAAATTACATTAAATTTGAAAAGTCATAAGAATTACAGAAATTCATTCTTTTTAGTGTATTTTATGCAAAGCTGTGTTTTGAAAAATGACGCAAAAATCATATTGAACAAAACAAAAGATGAAAAAATTTGATACCCCTATCTGTGCTGATACATGCTGGTTTCTGACAATGCTGGATCGTATTTACGTCCCTCATAGAGAAAAAACAATAAAATCTTACGGTCTCATCCTTTTTTTCGATATTTAACGTGGGTCGAAATTACAAGTACTCTACCGTTTTATCCATTCGCCCACTGATGGGTACTTAGTAATTTGTTCGGAATGGCAATTGTATTACGTTCACCAGAACGTCATACGTAACATTTTATTGCTAATGGTTAAAAAAAAGATTTACTTAATCTTGTTCATACTTCTTATAAGAGTGAGCTTTCTATTTTCATACTTTAGCATTTCAAAATAAAATGTAGTAGTCCCTTTACGATTATTAATGGAATAAAAGCAAAATACAGTATCGTTACTTCTTTCCCTCACGCATACACTGGGCACACTTCCTTTAGAAAATATTATCTTTGTGGAGTTTATAGAGTTTGACCTTATTTGTTAGCACAAACTAATATCAAAATTCGGAGCGAATTATCGCTGTGTCTGAAAATAATGACACAGACTTAAAAAGCTTAAAATAGCCTTTTCATTAAATCAGAGCTTTAACATAAACGCACATTTCATGCTAACAGGATCGACAACCATTTGTGGCGATGTGACATAATGTAAAAGTCAAATTCAAATTAAAACTTAATTTAGTAGTCAAAGAGTACATAATTGATTTTAAATTCTAAGTTGGCTCAGAACCTCTGATCGGAGCAACAATTAAATGTCGGCAGCAGTAATGCAAAGCCGAAGAATTACAATCTTACCAGAGCTGGCGAAAGCTAGTAATGTGATCTCGAGAGGCAGAAATACGTTGTGTCTTACAATGCGTTGGCCATATTCAGCCTATTGAGCCTAACAGTACTGTCCAGAATTCCATGTTTTAAGTCCTCCAAAAACAGGTTGAATAAACAAGCGTCATATCTGTTTGGACCTAAAAAAAGCTGTTTCGAAACACATACGAATCAAACCAATTTCTCAAAAAGAGTACATTTACTTTGATATAGCAATTGATTATCACATCTGCAATCTTCATTTGCCTAACTACTCTAAACCTCCAAATTTTCATATTAGCATGATTTGTCATAGCTAAATATGTTAAGATTTTCATTCCGTATTATTCTCTATAACGAAGAGAATGTGCTGCAATATCACCTTAAAATAAATTTCGCTTTCCTATCTCATTATCATTTTAAGCTTCGTCACACAGACAAAAGACTCATTACTCACAGAGTTTGCTAACTATGATGAAATAAATAATGAGTAACAAATAAATAAATAAAATTTAGATCGTAGCACCAAAGCTATCTTTGTGGGAAACACCGCGTAGTTAATAGACGATAAAAAATTTATTTTCGTTTTCAAACTCTATATCGAGCCGATGAATCATATTTTTCCGTTTCTTATTTTTGAAAACGGAATCAGTAGGTATTGGTAATATGACATAAATTCGTTATCTGTGTACATGCTGCAGGAGAAAAACAGATTCAGCACTTGACAGTCCACTTTCAGTCATCATAGATGCAATTTTTCCCATGTGCTAACGGATTACATCCTGTATTGTTTAATGCTTTTATGAATTGAATCGCCGGCTTTTGGCGTTTAAGTATAAAAATATAAAACTTAATTAAAACAAGTTTTAATGTCGCATTCCATTCGCAAATTGTCACAATACACTGAGTACCATTCACATTCATTTCTCGAGTGCAAAGGTTTAGGCCATTATCCATATGGACATATTTACACAAGCAGAAAAAGTTTTTGCATTATAAACATCAAACCTTTAAAACAATAATATTGAAATAATTTATACGTGAACTGGGTAGAACTGAGTTTATGAAGGGGCTATTTGTTTTATTGTAATGATGTGCAACCGAAAAGTTTGTTTTAAGAATGAAATATGATATAAATATAAATTACAAGAATGATAGAAATATTACACCATAACAAATGTAACTGTAGACAAGGGGAAAAATAAAAAAAATACGTTTAGAAATGACTGTGCTTCTAGTAAAATTTAAAATGAAATGCAACTGTGAATATACTCACACCAATAAATACACTCATCCTAATTATTTCTTAGTCTTTCTTTGAGGAAACACATATTTATATTAAGAAATAAGCTTTTATTTAAAAGGAGTAGGATAGTTACTTCACTAAATTTTAATTTAATTTGTCAAATGTACAAGCTATTATCTCGCAGGGTTACACTTGTTCTGGTAATGCTTTCTAGTCTAACAATCCTAACAGAATATAAGTTACTTTTACAAAACTTTTAACAAGTATACTTAATGAAACATTAAAAATTCATTTCTTCTCAAAACCTTACTCAATTTGCATGTTACATCACAATGTATGCAAGTTGTTAATATCTGTTCCGCAAATGTGCCAAAATTTTCTTAATAGAGTCTCTTGGACGACTAAGATGACACTATCATGTTTATAGTAAAAACTAAAAACCCTTCAATGCATAATTAACATGAGAAGCTTCTTGCTGAATAAAATCTAGGACGCCCTGGATTGAGGCAAAATTATACGCACAACAATTGCGCTGAGAGAGAAAATCAATTGAATATTAAAAAAAATTAAATTTTCACTTACCGTTATTTCTTTGTATCCCGTCCATTCGTTTTCGTAGAAATTCTGCTAAGACGGAGAAGTACTCGCTTGATGAATCCATAGTTTCCGTCTGGGACGTTGATTTTCTAGTTAGTCAACTGATAGTTTGTATTTCTCAGTTTGGTGCTTAATTCATCTGGTTTTTCCTCTCGGCTGAGGGAATTCTGATATAGACAGCTGCTTTCTTGCTACTTGATGTGCCATCGGAAACCTCCTTTAGTTCGCCTGGCTCGTCATTCATAGGTCGTTTGCTGCGTAATTTCTGGATCGGTTGCTCTCACTTTTTCCCGGTTTTATAAGCCTCTCCTATAACTGGGCTTCTTGTTTGTTGACTTTCCAACATGCATTGCTGATCTCTTGGTTGGTCACTGCATCTGCGAGACCTTTGTACTATCTTTGCCTTTTAATGCATATGCCACTGGTAAATTAGTCTGCAGTAAAACTGCTCCTAGTCCTTCTTGAGATGCATCTACAGATAAAACTACTGAGATATTTATATCATAATACTGTAAAACTGGTTTATTTACTAAGATATCTTTTAGTCTTCTAAATGCTTTTTTATGTGTTGCATTCCAGTTCCAGATAACTTGTTTTTTCAACAAATATCTTAAACATGATGTCAATTCTGATACATTAGCTATAAATCTAGAAACATACGAAATCATTCCTAGGAAAGTTAATTCTTTCACATTTCTTAGTGCTTTTATATCTAGAATAGCCTTAATTTTGTCTTCATCTGGCTTTAAACCATCTTTAGAAAATATATGTCCTATATATTTAACTTCATTCAGCCCAAATTTATATTTATTTAAATTAAATTTAACATTCTTTTCTCTGGCTCTGTCCAACAACTTCTTTAATCTTAATCATGTTCTTTTTTATCTTTACCCCAAACTAATAAGTCATCTATATATATTTGAACTCCTTCTAAATCACTAAAAATTTCAGAAAAACATTTGTGAAAAACTTCTAGTGATGAACTCAGTCCATATGGCAACCTTAGAAAACAATATCTACCAAATGGAGTATTAACTGTGGTAAATTCACAACTTGAATCTGACAGTTTAATTTGCCTAAATGCTTTGTTTGTATCTAAAATACTAAACACTTTTGCATTTGTCATTTTAGATGAAATTTCTTCAAAGGCTGGTATGTGATAATGTTCTCTCAGTATAAGGTTAAGGTGCTGAGGATCTAAACACAATCTTAAATTACCATCCTTTTTTCTTAGTGCAACTGATGAATTTACAAATTCTGTAGGTTGATTAACTTTCTTTATAATACCGTCTTCTTCCATTCTTGCCAATTCCTTTTTTAATGGATTTAATTAGCCAAGTGGAATTTTCCTTTTACCAACAGCTTCTGGTTTTAATTTAATGTGATAGGTATGTCCTGTTAAATTTCTAGTTCCTTTAAATAAATCTTGATATCCTTTTAAAGAGTCTGGTAACTTTTCATTAGAATCAGGATTTACTGCACAAATCCTTTATACTAGGTTTAATTTTTGCAATGTAGGTAAACCTAAAATAGCTGGAACAGTTTTATCACATGCTAGAACTAAAATTCTACTTCATCCTTGTCCCCTTTCGATGTTTCACATAATAATGTGCATTTTCCGACTACATCAATTGCAGTACCATTGTAATTATTTAAAGTGACTTTTGATTTAGTCAAACATTTATCTCTTAAATTTAATTGTTTAAATTTAGGCAATGGTAACAAATTACACTGAACACCAGTATCCAACTTAACAAATACATATTTAGATATATTTACTGTTAGTCTTTCAAACCATTCTGTTCTATTTCTAGAAAATGGATTTGTATCTTCTGCTGACCCTAAAATATATTCATTACCATTACTATGAAATTCATGCTCAAAATTATTCTGTACAACATTAACATTTTTATAAAAGTGATTTTCTTTTTACAGTTCAAGCAAATCTTATTATAAGCAGAACAATTGTATAGCCTATGAAGGGTTCTACATTTTCTACATGGTTTCGGATTATTGTACCTTGATAGTTTATTTCCTTGATAGTTTGAAGATGATTTAGTACTTTGTTGCTTTTGTTTTAAATGATAGTTTATCATACAAGGCTGGCTTTTTTTTCCTCTGAAGGTGTAAATTTAATCCGTTTGATCACTTCTGTTTTATTTTCTTCAGTTAAAGTTTTCAGTTGAAGGTCTGCTAATTCAGAAGCTGTACACATTTTAATACATTCCTCCAATGATAAGTGCTCTTCCATTAATAACCTATCTTTAAGATTTTTATTTAGAATTCCACTTAATATTCTGTCTCTTATTAAACTATCTTTTAATTCTGCCAATCCACAGTTGCTACTTAATTTCTTTAAATCTAACAATCATTAAACGATTCACCTACATGTTGTGTTCGACAGAAAAATATATGTTTATCAACACTTTCGTTTGCTTTCGGTATGCAAAAATTTTTCCGAACGCTTCAATTACTTTGTCTACATCCTTCTTATCTTCTTAACTTAAAAGGTGTTAAACTTTTCAAGCGCTTCTTCACCAATAATATGCAATAAAATAGATACTTGAATTTCAGGTGATTTAGTAATACCACCAGACGCTAACATATAAATTTGGAATTTTTGTTTCCACTTCTTCCAATTTTCGCTTAAATCGCTTAAAAATTTTAGATTTATTGGTGGCTTGGCTAATCCATTCATATTTAATTTAAAATTTTAAATAGTTTATATGTACGTATTTTTAGCCATTTCAAATAAAAATGAACAACGCACTTACCAGCGATGGATTTTCGATTTCACTGTAAACAACTTTCCATCGGGTTTTTGTTTAGAACGTCTTTACGGATATTCATAAGTAACGCTGCATGGTTCTTTAAAAAAATCTTATTTTTTAATCTACGGCCATCTTCGTAATGTATTATTTTTATATGTTAGATAAGTGTTCATTGATGATTACAAGATGTACACAAACATCGTTTTATTTTACATTGCTACTCCACTATTCTATATTACAGTTATGATTAATAATAATAACATATACAGTTACATATATAACAAGCTCCTCACTTCGAAGACTAAATAAATAAATAAATAAATAACAATTCTTATTTCATAAACAGTTAGAGTAGGATTGATTCATTAGATTCATAATGCAAACCAAACCATCTCTCATAACCGGTACGCTGTTAAAAAACTTTCTATTATATGAACAGAATAGAGTTGGTTCATTTCTTATTTCGTAAATTTTCTCGTAACCAGTAATATTAAAATAACGCCACTTTTGTAGGGTTATATTTAAAACCTAAATTTAAGTTTATCTATGAGAGGTAAAAAGTATGTATTGAGCTAACTAATTGGAATGTGGAATATATTTCATCTTGTAATGCTAAGGGCACCAAAAAGGTCTTTCTTATTTACCACAGACTGCATTCCGATTCTTTCCTCTTTAATTTTCTCAGCTTTTTATCTGATCTCGGTAAATTTGCAGGTTACCTGTTTCGTTTCAATCTAAGATCAAATAATTTATGTGAGTGTCCAAAAAAAGTACCTCAACACGTGGAACATTTAATTTTTTCCTGCCTTACTTTCGATGGCCCTAGATTATGCTTGCAGAACGATTTGAATATGTATAGCGTGACTTAGCTAGTGAACTTATCTGTTTTTAGGAATTCTGGACTGCTGTTTTCTGTTTTTGTTCGTTTTATTCAGGCATGTAATATTTAATGGTTTAGTTAACTTTAGTTATTTAATGCTTTAGTAATCCCCATAATGTACATTTGTGGTGAACGAGGAAATTGTATGTTTAATTTAAAAAAACTTATAAAGAATGGTCTAAAGCTATAAATAGAGTGGATGAATTAGCATACAAGCATGGTACAGGCTATTTAAAAAGTAGGGATACTAAGATTAAGAATAACGGCTGTGACAGAAATATGACAGAAGATTTTAGACACCATTGCGAATCCCACAGTGAATATCAGTGAAACTTTATCACTCTCGTATTAACAAATAAGCAAACACAAATCAAAAACTCTGATTAATCCTAGCACATAAAATTTAACTCCTTCCTTAAAAAGTAAATTACACAAAATAGGTAAATTCAAAATCCAAATTCAATTCTCGATCCGATCCCCCACTAAGCAGAGGTCACGGCACCAGTGTTAAATTCTGCCGTGAGAGGATTTAAAGTTCAAACAAAAAAAAAATATATAAACTTATCTTGAGTGGACATCTTGAAGGTCGACCGGGCTCATCGTTACACTGGTATG
The DNA here is from genome assembly GCF_044657685.1 of Stegodyphus dumicola. Lineage (NCBI taxonomy): Eukaryota > Metazoa > Arthropoda > Arachnida > Araneae > Eresidae > Stegodyphus > Stegodyphus dumicola. The sequence continues at coordinate 77,523,653 of NC_140768.1, read as the reverse complement.
TTATTTTTCCACTGTAGAACAGAAACAGGAGCACTGCTGCCCAGGACGGCTATCCGCTTGGTCCTGAAAGTCCTATGTCAACACGCAGGTAACTCGTTCAAATTTCGCCTCTTTACCAGCACGCCGCAAGGAAGAGGGTTTTCAGCCTCAGGTCAGAAACGTTTTTTCTAGGCAATTACGGCTCGCCTGTTCTTACTCATCCCAAGAGCAAGCTTCAAGAGCAACGTCCACTAGTCCAGCCGGCCCGAAAATCAGCGAGTCCAAGAGTCAGTGAGTCTCGCCTCTTAACCAAACGCGGCCGGGGAGCATATTTGCCGCTCCCCGCCGGAAAACCATTTTCTCTTCGTAATTACATTTTGTCCAGCAAGCCCGTAAGTCCAGCAAGCCCGAAAATCAGCGAGTCAGTCAGAGAGTCAGCCAAAAAGTAAGTGTGAATCCAACTCGAATTTCCTTCGTCTCCTTCACAAAACGGGCTCCCACTATGGCTTCACTTATCGCCCCCTTAATTATGGCAAAATCTTCGTTTTCAACTCCAGAATGCGGAAATAAGGGTGATCGCGCATGCGCGCCCTTCTTCACTTAGCCAACAACCGGACCCTCAATCGCCAAAAACCTGAATGACTTACATTGAAAGACAAGTAGCAACCTTTGACCTTTCTGTCACGTACTTTCCTCTCTTAAGGTCAACTAACAATGAAAATTCTTCTAGAACATTCTAAAGGACAAAGCGCGCGAAATCATGACTTGGCAAAAAATTGCCTCCCTTTCCCTGCTTCTTTCACAATGAATAAAAGTTTGTACAAGGTTTGCAAATAAAAGAAAATAAATAACATTCATTTAAACTAAATAATATTTCCAGAAGCATCTGTTTTTCCCCAAAATTAAAGCCTTAAAATAAATAATTCAGAATCACAATAAAATTTAAATTTCCATAAATCATAAAATCATTTACCTAATTTTTTATAACGCTATCAGATAATTTCTCTACATAACACGTGCCCCACTGCCAGGATTTCGCTTTGTTTGGTTCTCATCTGTTCATTTCTTCAAAACACAGGATACTGTCGGGCCATAACGCTGTGCGCGGGTAGTGATTGCTCGATACGAAAGTCCACTCTCTCGCATACCGCCGATGGAGCCTCTTTCCAATTACGTTAATTGTCGGTATAGCACCCTTTGATGTTGATGACTTATGTTGACTACTAATTAAACGTTCACCGTAGACAGAGGACGATAAGCAGATTTCTTAGAAATTTTAGAGTAATTTATATACATAAAACAAGTAGCCGGTTCTCATTCCCGGCATGTGTAGTCGCTTTGTAATTCATTTTCATGTCTTATCTCAATTTTGGCTCAATTTACCTAATTCCATTATGTTGTTGCAATTTTCACTAACATTAGTGCATAAAAAATTTAAATTCTTCATCACAGCAAGTCACTAGAACAATAAGCTATTCCTGTCAGAGGAAACGTTCAGAGCTAGCTGGTCCTATGAATCCGATCCATCCAGTATGAATCTATATGCAATCTAGTATGTAATCCGATTGATTCATAAATGCTAGATAAAATTTTGTTAGGAAATATGATTAATGTAAATAGCTGGAGAATAACCTAACCCTTCTAGTTCAGAGATCCTCTAGTCTTTTCTCCCCTCTAGTCCAGGGACCGCTCTAGTTTAATTCTAACCTCTTTAGTCCAATGACGGCATTCCACTGACGTCATATTACAGTCGCAGGAAAATGCTATATGACTTGGCGCATTGCTGGGATGAAGGAATTATAAGTTTTCAATTCTAAAAAGATGGCGCATAATTTCCTATTTTAATTTTTGCTTCCTTGTACGGCGTAAAGGAAGTAATGTAATCACGAAAAATTCCGGGTATCATATTTTAACGAAAAATATCCATTTTGACCGCTATGGAATGCAATTTAACGATTTTTTTTGCATGACATCTGTATGTAAGAACAAAATAAAGGACTCTTTTTCCCTCAAGCGACTAATAAAACTGATTTAAAATGGATTAAAAAGAGAATTTTTCGTGGCGTCTGTACGTAAGTCCGTACCTATGCATGTATGTATCTCGCATGACTCAAAAACGAGTAGTCTCAGAACGTTGAAATTTTGTATATAGGACTGCAATAACATGTAGTTGTGCACCTCCCTTTTTGGTTGCAATCGGCTGCACTAAAAGTATGTATATATATATATACATATATTTCCAGTGGCAGATTAGAAGACAATTGTAGTCAGAAATATAAACAGAACAAAACAACAAATATAGTTAAAGCAATTTTAAAAAAGGTTTTGCAATTAAAATTACAGTTTCTGCTCAAACACAAGCGATTCAGTCAGCAGGCAAAAAGGCAGATTTTCGGTACACAAAACTAAATGTTTCCTTTTGCTCTTACTCGGCAAAAATGCACCGAAGTTGCAAAAAGACTTAACTTACGATTCTGCTAAGTTTCAAACGTAAACAAAAACGTCAAAAAGGCAAACAATTATCCAAGTGTCCCGAACCCAGTGCAGGGCAGTGACTCAAATAGTTCGTGTCCATTTCCTCACGAATGCTGCACAACTGGCAAAGAGGACTTGGCAATATTTTTATACGATTTAGATGCTTCATGAGGCAAACATGACAAGTATCAAGGCGAAAAGTGGCAACAGATCTGTCTCTTGGCTGTAGTGGAATATTTGTGATTTCCTCAATCCATTTCTTGTCTTTGTTTGCCTTTTTGACGTTTTTGTTTACGTTTGAAACTTTGCAGAATAGTATGTTAAGTCTTTTTGCAACTTCGGTGTATTTTTGCCGAGTAAGATCAAAAGGAAACATTTATTTTTGTGTACCGAAAATCTGCCTTTTTGCCTGCTGACTGAATCGCTTGAGCAGAAACTGTAATTTAAATTGCAAAACCTTTTTTTAAATTGTTTTAACTATATTTGTTGTTTTATGTTTTTCTATATCTTTCAATTTTTAATGAAGATATTTTAAATATTTTTGCCTTGCCACGAAGTGAGAACTGAGCTAATTCAATAAGAAATATATCTCTAATGAAATTCGAGGATATAAGTGTTTCGTATTAGCAGCAAATATTGCCGCCAGTCTGTCTCGGACAAAGGAGAATGTTTACGAGTAGCGCATATGCATTAGGTAAGAGGTGCTGAATCGTCTGTGAAAAACTGTTTCCTTTTAATTTCCTTAATTTCTTTTATACATCGTTTCAGATTTATTATAGTATTTGAAAAGAACTTGTGGGAACGATTAGATAATTCTTCAGGTGGTATAATCTTTGTGCATTCCGAGTTATAAAATGAATGAGATGTGACGCTGTTAAGTGAATCTAGCGCCAGAGTTTCGCTATGGTAAATAAATATTGTTACGGATTTGGTATTTAAATAGCTTATGTTAGTTGAATTGTAAATTAAATGGTTTTATTTCCCGCGCAGTGCAGCGCGTGATGAATATTATTAAAGGAAAGCTAAGCCGGAAAATTGAAAATATAAGAGCACGTGCATTTAACATTAAATAAATAAATATCTCTTTTTGATTTCGAGAAAGTGCCAGAAAGTTTTCGTGCGCGATTTAAAAATCTTATAAAATGGAGGAAAACCTCTCAATTTAGTCAGTCAGTTATTTTAGTTAGCTTGTTGTTGTTTTCAGAGTTTGTTTAGAAAACTGCTCTTGTTGATTGTAGCGAATTGGCGGATTAGCTTTCTTTAGCTGTTTTGAATTAACTTCTGTTGAACGTTTGAGTAGTTAAGATAACTACTGTGAGATATTGTAATACTGAAAGAATATCTGAGGAAATATTTGTTGTGATAATAATAAATTTTGTTCATTTTTCATCGGACTTGTGCATTCATTTCGTGACGAACCCGTACGCACGGAGAAATTGAGAACGTGTAAATAATGTAAGTTGTCTAGGGGTTATCATTAACAAAAAGCTCACATGGACTTATCGTAATAAGCACCTATTAGGGAAAGTCCTGGGTATCCCCAAATAACGTTTCGTACTCCTTGGAAATTACTCTGGACAGTTTCTCAACAAAAAAGAATGATATACCTAAGCATTATAAGGCCAATTCTATGCTAAGCATCTGCGGTCTCAACTTCAGCCACAAAGGCACATTTCCAAAAACTTTAGATTCCAAGAAGGAAATACATACTATAACTATATTCTTGTACTCTACCCCTGTAGAAATCCCAGCGTTTTAAATCTTCGAAGTTTAAATATGCTTTGCTCACGATATTCATCATTAATATATTCCCGCTCTTCAGCTAGCAAGTACGTTATGTTACATAACAATTTGCCTGTAGACAAAGCAATTTTCCCCTAAACTGTTTTTAATAACTGCTGCTTCCAGAACCAGATTTTAAGAATTTCACGCAAAATTTTATCATGCATTCATCAAAGCTTCTAGAGTTTCCTTTGCATTTTTGCTTGAGGTAAGACACAAAAATTCTATGCATATTGCTAGGGCATAGATGCAAGGGCAGAGGCTCAACTCACAATGATCATACTATATACTTGAGTTTTACCTTCACCTCCCCCCCCCAAACCAGCAGAGGTGTAAAGTCACTGAACACTAGAATTGTGACCTAGGTTACATTGCAGGCGAATGGGCTGGTAGCATAGACGTTTCCTATATTCAAATAAACCAATGAAAAAACTCAAAACTTCTCCATCTAGCTCTTTCCTTTTTTTTTTTTTTTTTTTTTTTTGGACCCTTCGCACTACGCATAAATTCATTCTTTTGTTGAACTCTGTAGAGGTTATTTTGAATATTGAAACGGTTCGATAAATTATATCTGAAGTTACTGTAGTATTAGTACAAAATTAGTGCGGGCCCACCAGCGGCCGAGCGGTAAAGTCGCTGAACACTGGTAGTTCGGTCCAAGGTTCGAATACCGCGAACGGGCTGGCTGCATGGGTGTTTTCGTGGTTTTCCTCGTGTATACGAGCCAGTTTCCCTTAGAAAGCTCTCCACGAAGGCATCCCTTCCCTTAGGTAGATAGCCCTAGTGCTTTGCCATAATTAAATACACCACACCACACCAAAATTAATACCTCATATTACTGCCATTTTAATTTTTATAATTGTCTGCCGTCTTTGAAGCTTCATCACAATGACCATAAATAATGTAGGTCGTTTTTAATATGTGTATAATTAGTAAACAGAATGACCCTCTAATGAAGAAGACAAAGAAAGTATGATGTAATGAAAAAAAAAAGCTTTGAATTTTCAGTTTTTCAAGGAAGTCAGAAACTAGAAGCTAATTATAGTATCTTTCTTCATAGTCAAAAATAGAATTCAGATTAACATGTTCCGAATAGAAACAGGAAAATGCTTAAATATAGCATTTTTAGATATCGAAAAAGAAACACAATATTTGAAATAAGAATGAACTCTTTAAGTCTTTTTCTCGCTTCTCATGTTCTAACTCTCTGCCAGCATGTGGGCACCCAATTGGCTGGATTTATCTCTAATTTTCTGCTTTTCTTGTCAACGGGTTCAAAGTTAAAGCGATTGTGATAAAAAATTGTTGATTCACGTCCTTCATACATAATTATTATTTTTTCGAATAGCAGCATTTCGGTGGACAGGAGTGTTAAAATTTTGTTCTTCTAAACATGGAAACGACGACTCTGATTTTTATAACTGTGGTAATAGCACTTGCGTTCCTTTTCTTATTATGGAAGAAAAGGGGACAGAAACCTTTACCTGGGCCTATGGGATTGCCGCTCTTTGGCTATCTTCCGTTTATGACGAGAAAACCCTATATTAAATTGAAAGAGCTAGCGAAGATATATGGGCCTGTTTATAGGTAAACTTACTATTACTAAAAATCTATTTATAACAATTTTTATATTTGTATGAAAATTCTAATTCATGTAAATATATTTATTGCTAAAAGAAATGTCAAATTTTTACATTCCTGAATAACATTTAGATAAATTTTATTATTATGTTTTTTTGTTTGTTTGTTTGTTTGTTTCGCTAAAGCAGTAATATTAACAAAGTAATACGTGTCCAATTTGTATATATTTCAAGTAGCAGAGCTACATTTCAGTATGCTTATTAATGTTCTAACTTTTCCTGGTTTTGTTGAAGATACGTTTGGGAATTTAAAGTTACTCAGAAGACTTAGTTTATGTTAAGAGTTTAATATATTATGAATATGTATTTTTGAAAGCATTTTTAATTAAGAGCATAAATGATTTGTGTATCTAATTGTTAGTAGAATTTCATCATTTTAAAAATTCCTTTTGTAACACGCTGATTCTTTAAAATTTTCAAACAAAATTTATTTTATACTTTTCATTATTAAATTTGCTGACGAGTGGCAGCATACGAGCCAGTTTTCCTTTGGATATCCTCCACGAAGACATTCCTCCCATTAGGCAGATAGCTCTCGAGTGCTTTGCCATAATCAATAAATCAAAGACAAAACAAAGTCATATGCTGTAGAGTGGTTAGTGTTTGCAACTGGGAACTTTTGTCTCTTTTGCTTCTTAAAGAGAGGAATTTCATACGAGACAGATTTGCTGAAACATTTCTTGAAAGCATTTTTACTCAACAGTACACAGTCGATTTCCTGTTACAAGGCTTTGATTCAGTAGATTTGGCTTTTGTAGCTCGTAAATTAAATATTTATAAAGAAACGAAGCGCTATCAAACTCTTGCATATGATGGAAGTCGTTGTATAGCGTTTCTTTTCTTCTCCAAATTTGTCGAGTATTTTGTTGGAACTTGAAAATTTGATTAGATTAGGTTAGGTTAGGTTACTTGAAAATGGCAAAGCACACGAGAACTATCTGGCAAAGGGAAGAAATGCCTTCGTGGAAAATATTCTAAGAGAAGTGGTTCGTATTCACATTACACAGTAAGGAAACCACAAAAACCAACCCTGAAGCTTAACCGTTCGCCTGGGATCGAACTCTTATCAAATTACCTAATTCGCAGGCTTAATAGCATTTTGTGTACAGTACATAGAGTGATCAAATAAACAAATGGGGTAGTATTTTATCTTCATTCTCAAAACGTATCAAAAGCACACTTGTCCCAAAAATATGATTTGAAATGTGTATCAGGTTTTTGTATCATTGTTCTAAGGTGCGTATTTTGATATAAATCAAAAATTTTCTGGAAATCCCAAACAGTTCCTTTTTTAAAAAATTCTAGTTTAAACCTCAGTTTTTATCGAAATGCTACAATATGCAGGAAAGCACTTGAATAGTTCTAGATTTCGATGCATTTGAAGGGTGACGCTATTTTTCAACTTGCCACTAAAAATATTTTCGCATTGACAGTGTAGTTTATAATAAGCAGCCAGGTTATCCCAATTTTAAAACTCCGTTTATTAGTTTTGCATCTTAATTGCAATGCTTTCGTTATTTTCCAAAAGTGCTTTTTTTTGTTCTGCAAATGTAAAACTATAGTTAACACGTCAGAGGAATAGTTACAGAGCATTTTAAAAGAAAAAAATAAAACACATTTTTATCTCCAGCATGCGAGACTTTCTATCAGAAATTCTAAAGATATGCTGTTTTTAAGAATTCTGTCATTTCGCTGTTGAATCGAATTTTATGCGGCTTAATCGCCAAGAACGATATATTTAATAACCAAAGTAAAGACAGAAAACATTAAATTATCTGAAGCCTTTCATATTTTAAATTACGTACAAAGGGGCGTTTTTTTAACGTTTTGTGTGTTGCCTTTATTTATTAAATATCATTTTCTTTGCACTTAAACCATAAAATTCAGTTCAAAAGCAATGTCGCAAAATAATTTTAAAATGAGCTTATCTTTAGAATTTCCGAAACACAGTTTCGCGGGGTGCTGGAATCCTTGAGTTTGTTAGTCAAAAATTCGTTAAAGTTTTACAAAATATGAAATCGATAATAAAACAAATTCCAAATTTCAAATTTTGTCTTCCACATGCCCATATTCGTAGGAGGATTACGTCATTCAAAATTCGATGGCTCTAAGTACCGTTGTTTTATCAAATGCGAGAAATATACTTACATTTAATGCAGATTTTTCATTATTTAATTTCTTCAAATATAATGCAAGACTCTAACATTTGGTGGCCAAAATTTGAAAAGTGAAATGTCCATTTATAGTGATTCTACGCAAAATCGCAAAAGGAAAACAATAGTCCTACAGGGACAAAGCCCCTTTGAACTAATAATTTCCTTTACAATTTCATTTATTTTCGAATAAAATTTAATAGTTTGGGTAATCATATCAACGGCGAAGAGTTTGAAGTTAATATGTGATAAAATCGCATCGAAAGAGGTTAGGTTTGGTTTATGTGATTATGGCAAACCTCGAGGGCTAGCTGTCTAAGGAGAGGGATGCCTCTGTGGAGGACTTTCTAAGGGAAACTGGCTCGTATGCAGGTTATACATTCAGAAAACCATGAAAACGCTCATGCAGCCAGCGCGTTCGCAAGATTTGAACCTCGAACCGAATTATGAGTGTATAAGGTGAGTGAGAATTCTCCCACTTCCCTGGCGTACCTTCGTTGTGTAACGGTAGCTCGCTGGCTCGGTATTCCAGAGGTCGGTGGTTCGATTCCCGGCGAAGGCGATTGCTAATTTTTCATCTCTACGGCTTCCAAAAATCCTAATGACTCTACAAGTGTTTATAATTCTTTACCGCTTGGTTACTGGTGGGCCTCGTGTCGATCGAGGATAATCATGGAAAAAAAAAATGTTTAGTTAGCTTTTACCTTTTATATTACGTATAGCGACATTTATTTACGTATAACGACATTTTATTTACGTATAACGAGAATCGTTAACTTAAATCTTCATACTTCATACTGAGAGTGCCAAAAACGTTATTTATTTGATTCCAAATTATCTTTTCCCTTCGTATCTCTTGATAGGTGTAACAATGGCTTTTCGTCTGCAGCCTTTCTTTCGAGATATAATATGACTATTTAGAAACCCCTGTAGTATTCAATTTCTTGTTGACTCAGTTAATACGTGCTATTCATCAGATTTCTTACTTCTTTAAACGATCTGTTGTTAGAAAAATAAACATTGATACTGTAGTAAAACTTTTCTGCGGAAAACCCCCTGTTGACATACACTTAAGCCGGCCCTTTTTTGTCTGTACCTCTGAAAACAGTTCGCTACGCCGGTTAAGCTACTCACATAACACCAAGGAACTTTTAAGGAGAAGAAAGAAAAGTTTAATATGCATTATGCAAACTAGTTTGAATGCTGCGCCGGTATATCGTGCAGACACTATTGTATAGTGAAACAGGAATGCTGGATGCAATTTAAACTGAGAAGATAGTAATTTTTTCATTTTGAGATAGTTAAAAGATTTATACATTTTGAGATAGTTCTTTGATTACGCCTATAAGTATTGCATATGGCAGTTTTTAAAATTTTCTTGCACTTGCCATAGTTAGAGTGCATATTATTTAAGCTATAGTTAATAGTTTAAATAGTAGTAGTAGTATACTTTTAGTAGTTGTAACTATAATTTTGGGACGCTTTTTGTAGCTGCCGTATAAAATTAAAAATCAACTTTAAAAGAATTTCAATTTTAAAAACTTCGGGATTTTTTTCAGCATTTCTTTTTAAGTGCAAAATGGCATAAAGAGAAGAATGTCGAAATACAAAAATGTGTATATTGTATTTTAAATGCATTAAAAATATGTAATAATATTTACAGATAAGTCTTGAAGTCTAAGATGAGGCCAGATTTTGTTATTATACCATTAAATTTTATTTTGAATGTAGACGATAAGTGTATACAAGAAGTTAAGTTCGAAATGTTATATTCAGTACATATAGATTTTTATGTAGTGCATTTTAAATAATAGCACAAGATATGTTTCCTCGCTCATGATACTAAGAAAATATCGTTTAAACCATTGAGAAGTGCAGAAAAAATAGCATCTTAAATGATTCACTTTCTTACGCACAGGAGCCAATGCGCTTTTGTTGTATCGAAAGATTGCATCGTCGATAAGCAGTAACATGCTCCCGTGTTTCTCGTTTTTGTTTGCTACGAAAAGGAATTTACAGCTAACTCAAAACAATAACACATCTTCGAAAAGTTAATAATTGCATTTAAGTGAATAAGATATGGGTCTTATTTGCGTTACACAAGGCAAAAACCCTCGAAAACGACTATACTGCCATCCCGCTCGACGTAGTTTGAAGTCCTACTGAACTACTAGTGTTCAACGTTTTCTCATTGGTGAACCATTTCAGGAAAGCGCATATGAATATGAAATTCAGACTCTTAAATATTGATTATTATAAATCTTCAACATTAGAGTAGTTTTCTTTGAAACCGCTCATTTAATGCAAAATAAGTGAATACATAGCTGGCTCATTAGAGTTCACTTGATGATTATTTTATTCCGAAGCTAGAAATTGTGTGTGTTTTACTTCCGTCATTAATTTTCATTGAAAATATTAATCATGTTTTGTGTATTTTACACTAAAATAAATGTATAAAAGTTCTGGGAATAAATACTTCTGTACTTTTAAAAAAGAAACCCACTCACTCATGTTTTGCAAAACTTTATACTTTGGAATAATTTAAAGCCTAAAACTGAAATAAAAACCATTCAACATGTCATTTAAGAAAAACGGCCTTATTTTGTTTCCTAATATATGAATTAGAATAATGCTGTATATAAAATTAAATATACAGTATAAGTGACACTTTGGATACAGAAGAAATGCAAGAGGAATTTTTTTGATCGTCTGACTAGAAACAAAGATATAGAGCTGATGTATTATTTATCATTTTTGACCACAATATTCTAATCACTCTTGATACGTCTTTCCAGAGACAGCTCAAAAACGTATAAATGAGAAAAATATATAGTCTAAATTTTAATTAAAAGTGATATATATCTATAGGATTTTATTTATATTTTACTAACTAAAAGGGTGTAAGATTTTATTTGAGTCTTTCCTAAATTCCATTATTCCCTTCGTATTTCCACGCCGGGATATAAATGAGTTAAAGGAAACGAGAATATTTAAATTGTTGGAGCGAAAAGGTTAGACAGAGCGTTAGTTTCTACCAGATGTTAACCTTAATACTGGCTACGCATTCTAGCTGCCTAGTGAGTATAGTATAAGTTTCTGAGTCAACCTGTTAGCTTAAACTGAATTATGTAGTCTCGCAGTACTTACCACTACTACCTTTAAAATTAGTCTTACATTATCTTTTAAGCTCTCACCGCAGGTGGTCGTTATTTTTGTAAGCACGTAAGTCCATGTCATCATCTGTTAAATATTTTGTGTTCAATAAAAGGGTCTTTTACACCTTTTCTCTGGTTGTGCTCATTTTCAAGCCTGTGCGAGAATTAGTAAAAGATCAACATTAGGTGGATCTAGTTACATTTTATGACAGTAAGAAAACTAGATCTCATATGGCTTCTTACTAGAACTTAAAAGCCAATACTATATTAGGTCAGTGGTTCGATTCCCGGCTAAGACGGTGCTTAATTTTCACTTCACCTGCTTCCAAAAAATACTAATGTCTGTACAGTGGCGCCCGAACTAAAAGGGTGTAAGATGATGATACTCACCACCCAGGATTTGGCGATTGGATCCCCTAAACCCCAGTTGCCATTTAAAAGAGGGAGTATATAAGGTATTTCTTCCGCCTTCTTAGCATGTCTTCGTAGTGGTCAGCACGCTGGGCTCGTATTCCAGAGATCCGTGGTTCGATTCCCGGCAAAGGCGTTGCTCATTTTTCCTCTTTTCTGTTTCAAAAATAATCTATGACTCTACAACAGATTTGAACCTTTTTTCGAGTCTGAGATATATCATATCTTCATTTCTTTCTTTTATATTCTAACGAATAAGTTTTAAATGCTAAAGAAAGAAATTACTTTTAGTAGAAGTACTTAAGCTCTGAAAAGAAATGTCGATGATGTGCGGAAAATGTATAATCAAAGTCTTAATTTATTCCCCTCATAAATATTTTACTATAAACAAGAAATGGAATGAATCGAAATAACACATAAATGTATAGGGAGTTTGGCTTGCTCTAGGAGCATAAATAGTTCTAACAGACGTTCTAATAAATATTTATAATAAAAAGTTTAAATAAATAGTTCTAAGAGACGTAAAGCGAATTATCGCTGTGTCTGAAGCAACTACTGAGACTTGAAAGGGTTTAAAAAAAACCTTTCTTTTAAAACAAAACTTAACGCACCTTTTTGTGCTAACAGAATCAACCACCACTTGCCGTGTTATAACAGAATTAACACTGAAACTGAAATTTTAAACGCAGATTAATAGTCAAAGGTTACCCAATTAAATTTAAATTTCAGCTATCTCAAAAAACTCTAACGGGTTATCAAATTTAAATATCGCCAGTAATGACGCAAAGCCGAACAATTACAAACTTGTCAGAGCTGGCTGGAACTACGTAACGTAGCTACGAGAGGTAGAAGCACGCTCTGTCTTAAAATCCAAAAAAGGTGATTTGGAGACGGGACGAATGTTTGTTTAGTTGCGTATAAAACTGCAACACTGAATTGTAATATATTTATTAATAATCTATGAAAAGCATAATACCATTACTTACAGTATGAAAACAAATAATGATCGAATACAAAGGCATAATACTGCTTTTATGCCTTTGTATTCGATCATTGATTTGTTAGTTTTCAAAAATAAGTCTAGTTAACTATTTCTATTGTATAAAATTACAGTTATCATTAGCGACAAGCGTTTCTCTAGTTAAGAATTCCAAAGAGTTCTGTTGTACTTACTCTTTTTGGTACAATTTACAGACTGAATTAATTAGTTCGTTTTCGTTTTTCTATTGTATTTAACCTCCTATAATTAGTCATTATCGAAGGCGATATCAAAGAATTTACAGAAAATTAGTTCATGAACCCATTAAGATCGCAATGCTTTAATGACAGACACAATACAGACAACCTGCACATGTTGGAATTTATGGAAATGAGGCAGCCGATGAACTGGCTAAACAGGCAAGAAATATCGACAACTCAATCCCCGTCAATCTTGAAGATACTAATGCCATTGCCAGATATAGATAAAAAGAGAAATGTATTAAGAAAGACCACCAGATATGTGAGATTGATGCAAACCGAGAAATTACAAAAATCATTAATAGACTGAGAACCTGCCATTTTAGAGAAATGAAAATTAATGAAGATGGTACCAGATCCTATAGAACTTATGGAAACTGCCCCGAAACAGAGCTTTCTACACCTGTCTGGCAATACTTGCAGCTCTGCAAAGCTTGAGGGAATTCCCTTTCCAAGGGAAAGCTGCATAGTGGAAAGATTGTAGAATTGGCAAAAAGCTGTGAGTTTCACATATGGATCACTCTGACTTCTCAAATGATACGACACCAACCAAACAACCAACCAACAATACAGATTGCTAAAACCTTCTTTAATTGGTAGTGAAATTACGACTTTTGAAATGTCAAGCACAGACATTACTGAAAACGTTATTGCTTCTGTAATGCGAGAGCATGTGATCTAACACCTTTTAATGGCTCGAACGGCTGGCGCAAACTTTTAAATTGCTACTTGTGAGAAGACTGCACATGAGTTTCGTATCTTCGTATCATCCATCGCAAAGAGCTCGAAGATCAAATCAAACAATGTTCCCCTGATATTTTCAGTCACCACACATTAATAATATCAAATTCTTATTGGAACCTGTTTGAGGGGTAGATGAAAATACAGCTTCTGCAGTCTGTATCACTGGCAAAAGTAGTACAGCATTTGGCAAAAGGACTGACTGAAAATACATTTAACGTACCTAGCAATTATATGTCAAATTTCTCCTATCAGTCACAATGCCAACTATATAACAACATATTAATAAGAGAAAAGGGATGTAATTTACATTATTTTATTTTTAATAAACAACGGAGTATACTAAATGAAACTTAAAAGACGAATTTTTAATCTTTAAGACTCAAAAGGCTGATATAGATGTAACGCAAAATTTAATGTAAAACTCAATTTAAATTAATAATTTATGCGAAATCGCGCTAAGTTTGTCTGGGTAGATAAGGAACGCTCTAAACGTTTTGAAGAAAAGTAGCAGAAAAACTCTCATAGATGATACCAAATAATTTTTATTAGCAGAAAATAGAATTACAGAATAAATGGCAGAAAGTGGTTTTTGTAAGATTGGATATTACTGTCCAATCACAATAGGTTTTTCTCCATGTGATGCTCTACTAAAAACTACACATAGTTCGCAATTTAGTACATGCACGTTTACTGAGGATAAGTCTATATAATTTTAATTAATTAATATGAACTACATGTTTAGAGTAATTTTAAATTTTGATCATATTGCTCTTTCGCTATATCTTAATATTAATTTATTCAATAATAAATAAACTTGATTTTCTTGTTAGACAGAGCTGAATTTCATTTCAAAATTTCACTTTATAATTTTATCTTAAATGAGTGTGTGGAAATAGAAAAGCCTTATATTCAGTACCGCACGATATATAGTGACATAAATTATTCTGATGGTAAAATTCCTATATAAAGCCGTTCAACAATTTTTTCAAACTCTCACGTTACATAATTGCAGGTTATTGTGCAGTCACATTATCACTTTTTCTTAAAGCATCAAAAGAAGACGAATGCCGATACAATCTGTCAAGTAGGCATTCATAATAAAATGAACGTTTTTCACCTGATAACAAACTCGGTAAGATAATACTGATTGACATTAAACTATATTTGAGTTTTTTGTTTTTTAAGCAAAGGCTAAACACGTTATCACGGAAAAATAAAGAATCCACCTCTTCTGATAATAAAATTTTAAATAGTACCGGACATTGAGATCTTTATTCATTTTTTTCTTATTTAAATTTAGTGCAAGTAATTTGTAATGGAAGTTTCAATTCATGACATTGCAATTATTTTAATTCGATTATTCTGGGAATTCTAAGCGCTTATCATATATATACATTGACCTTTCAGAGCAAACGCATCTGAAAGGAAAATTAAAAAACAAATTTAATATTTCGTTTCTTATATAAAAAAGGATATGGAGATCGTGTTGGGTAGTTATTACAATCTGCTGAGTAGTTTTATTTCGACGTTGTCGTAGTAGTAAGATTTTAAATATGGAAATTAAAATTAATAGCGAAGTTTCCTATTTACACTTTAGTACCTGAAAGCTGTTTTTAATAACAAGCTTAATTTTAAAAATCATATTGTAGATGCTCTTAATAATACTATTGTAGCTTACATGGTAATCAACAGCGTACTAAGGCGCAAAACCAAACTCAGTCTCTGAATAACAAAATAGCACATTTGACTCTGATCTGGTTAATTTTGTTTCACATAAACCAGATTAGTCACCTGGTAAAATATCTATAGAAAAGGCATTAGACAATTGGGCTTTAAGCTCTAATCCAAATCGAGCCGAATTAAAAATTTCGGAACTTTCCTGTTAATAAACTTAAAAGGCATATAAGGTACAGGTAAAGGGAAAAAATCAACCTGCAAATTACTTCAGCATTTTTCATCATCATTCATTAGTCATCGAAATGGTGACTAAAGAATAGTAAGGTAAATACAAATCAAATGGTGTCGTAAATATATAATATACAAATAATTCAGAACAATACAGGATAGTAAGCTAATACAACATATATACACAAAACTTACGTAATTATTTAAGTATATAAGACGGTTATTGGCCGTTTACTATTATTTAAATTTTTAAAATGTTAGTTATAGATTTTTGTTTCTGAACTGTTGATTCGGGCCATGCTTTCGTGAAAACGTTAAGCTAATTGATGATAAGCCCTCAAGTGGATAATTTTTATTTCTTTATGCATCCTTTTTTGGTATGAAACACCAGGATACATTTTAATAACACACTACTCTAGACAGTTTAAAATTGTTTTCTGTTTGTTTTGCAAGAATAAGCCCAGATTGGACTGTCATAAACACAGCACGGAACGCAAAATAGATTTATAAATGATTAACTTGCTATCAATAGCTATAAGGCTATGTCAAACACTTAAGGGAAGCCTATACGATATTTTCTAAAGTAAGTTTCGAAGTTTTTAGTTGTTACGTACTGATTTGTTACATATGTCTCCAAATATGAAGACGAGTTTAGATTCATTAATATTTTGATATTATTATCGATATTGATATTATCAATCAATACCACCTCAATCAATACCATCATTCTATCAAAAACTTTAAACTTTATAGCAAACCGAGATCTGATTATTGAGTTTCTTTTCTTTAATCCATATATTATGCTCTGTAATTCTACATAAAAAAGCACTTCGTCCCCTAAACTCATCTTATATTAACAGTTAGCACTTATACGTAGAACAGCTCTCCATAGAGCTTAGTGGTCAGCGCCCGTGCATTCGACAGCTCCACTTACTTTCGCCATAGATGACGCAACGCATTTTGCTTTGAATTTTTTGTCAAATATCGGTTGGTTGTAAAACTCTAATTCTATACTAACACATATGATAAACAAAGCGATTAGATGTTTTAAGTGTGGACAAAGTAATGGAATGCTCATCTGAAAACTTACAAAGAAAGTTGCGTTAGGTTATTTGAATACGACAAAGATAGAAATGCCATCTGCCTAAGAGGAGGGTTGCCTTTGTGGAAAATCTTTTGATGGCAAATGGCTCGTATTCACCTCACACATAAAGATGTATAAGGTTCTTATTTTAGCCTAACCTGTTATTATGTTTCTAGTCTTTACTTTATTTACTTCTTTCTATATTCCTCATCAGAATGCAAATTAGTCGGTTGTGCTTTTAAGCTGAGGTTTTTGGATCCTGAGGCATGTTTCTCATGCCTCAGGAGTGTTTCTGGCATGCATGCTACATGGTTAGCTTCTGCCAGATCTAGTTAAATGTAACTATTTCTATTTTTGTTTCTCTCGCCCCGATACATAAATCTGACGCTCCGGTTAATTTATCGATCAGCTTAATATTTATCAGTGTAGACTTTGAATGCAGATCAACTTTTAAATTTGTTTGACTGTTCTTATTTATTTGCATCGCTGTAAGCTGTAATTATTTGTAGCACGAAGTCATGGCTTTATGTGCAAAGCTCAGTTTAAAAAACAGTTGTTTTAAAACCTTCATAAGACTTTGTCGTACTATCTGAGATGTACAGGTGTTGGACAGAAATATGAGAACACCTCGTAAAATGCATGTTTGAATTGAAATGTTTATTCTTGTAAAAGCTATTGGTGTTGCTGATAGGTTTGCTCACTAACGCCATCTGCGCAACATCATCACTACATTGCAAGTGTCATTAATTATCGGGACAGTGCTGTGTGCAGTTGTGAGTGCATCATATTGGAGGTAAATGAATTCGAACGTAGGCAAATTGTCCAGGACTGGTTATGGTGAGTATTTCCGTAACCAAGGTAGCTGAAGTGTTTCGCGTTTCAAGAGCACGTTATCTAAGATTTTTAACTTATACAAGAAAATCATAAAAACCGCATCAGCTAAACCACACCGCGAATGATAATGCTTGTTGAGGGATCATGACAGACAATCATTAAAGACGATTGTGATAAAACATAATCCGAAAAAGTACTGTTAAACTAAATGTGGCACTCGTAAACCCTGTCAGCACCAAAACATTGTGAAGAGAGCTTCATAAGCAAGGTATTTTTTGGGCGAATTTCAATTCAAAAGCCGCTCATCAGGAATGAAAATGCCTGTAGAAAGACAAGTGGAATGAAATGCCTGTAAAAGAGAAAGTCATAAAACCTGGATTGAAGCGTAATAGTAGACTGTCATTTGGTCGGAGTGTTTCCAACTTCGCGGTAAGGTTACGTCTGCCGAACGCAGCCCCAAGCGTATGATAGAGACTGTTTGCTGCCGAGAGTGGAATATGGCCTGGGTTCGGTCATGGTCTGGGCAGCCATATTGTAGTATTCCATGGGCCAGACCCATCATTGATGTGCAAGGTTACATTACTGCCAAGGATTATGGAGCTATTTTTGATGATCATGTACATAGTAAAAATTTCGCTCCCCAATTGTGATGCCATATTCCAAGACGATAGAGCTCCTATTCACTCATATCGTCCAGGACTGGATTTTGGTTTTCTGAGCATGAGGGTGAACTTTCACGTCTACCGTGTCCATCACAGGCATCAGATTCACTATTATTGAGCCTTTGTGGTATTTTCTGGAGAGAAAACTGCGTGAGAGTTAGCCACTACCATCATCGCTAACTGAACTTGCCAGTATTTTACAGGAAGACTGGTACAATATTCCCTTGCAAAACATACAAGATTTCTATATATCCATACCGAGAAGACTGCAAGCTATTTTGAATGCTTGCAGTTTTGAAGAATGGTTTTCCTGCGTTGTATTAGTCACAGAAATATATTTTTATTTCGGTGTTTCCATATTTTTGTTCAACCCCTATAGCTATAACCGCTGCATGTCTGGTAGGGTTATAGGATCAAAGTAGCAGTATTAAACCAAGTATAATCTTATAAATGAAAGCCAAAAGTTAAAAACGAATATTGACATGTGAATGGAAGTACTGCCCACTTTGAAATCGGAAGATTCAGGAAATGTAGAAATAAGAATAACAAGAGAATTAAAATAATATCTGGAACAAAAAAGTTAGCTTATAAAACACATTAAAAATAATTTAAATAAATGTGCATGTATTTTATTTTTCTAATTTTGTAAACGGGGGGATGATCGTTTAGAATGGTGAAAGGGCTGGATGTGGCCAAAAAAGGATGTGAGTCACTGTAATAATTTCTAATGCGGCATTTAACTTGTAGAGACATTAGGTATTTTTTGAGAGAGATGAAAAACGAGCAATGCCCTCGCCGGGACTCGAAGCATGTACCACTCGAATACGCGTCGAGCGTGCTGACCACGAAGGCATGCTAAGAAAAAGGGAGAAATACCTTATAAACTGATCATATAAATTAGTGACTTTGAGTGTAATAATAAACATAATTTTTTCACTCCAAAAAGCATTGAAAAAACACCAACATAAGCAAATGCACTACCTGAAAAAAAAAAAAAAAAAAAAAAAAAAAAAAAAAAAAAAAAAAAACATTATGCTATTAAACGAGACATATCCACACTCTAAAGGGCCGTTCCCACTAGGGTTTATCTGAGCTAGCGGAGTCAGTTACCTGTGTCGACTAGCCCCGCTATGCTTGCAGTTCAGATTTTTCAACTTGCTGCCCTATGGGAAAAAACTGGTTTTGGAGATGGGTCGGCTACGTTAGTTGTCTCCGTTAGCTCAGATAAAGCCCAGTTAGAACGGCCCTTAATGATAATTAAGAAGGCATTGAAAAAGATATTGAAAAGCACCAACATAAGAAAATGCACTACCTGAAAAGAAAAAAAAAAAAAAAAAAAACATTATGCTATTAAACGAGACATATCGACACTCTAATAATAATTAAAGGCATAGAAAAAGGCATTATCGACACTCTAATGATAATTAGAAAGGCACTGCAAAAGGCATTGAAAAGCACCAACATAAGTAAATGCACTACGTGGGGAAAAAGAAAATACGTTATGCTGTTAAACGAGACATATCAACACTCTAATGATAATTAAGGGTTCATATTTTAATAACATAAAGAATGACCACCATTTTAAGATGTTAACAAGACTGACAGAATCACATAACATCTTGAGAGCCGTTCATAAATAACTCATGGATGATGAAAGTTTTCAATTTACCAGACTAATTAATGAATTGCAATTCCTCTACGAATAACAAAAATAATACAAGTATCTCAGGTAGCATTTTCATAACTCAGTCAGATGAATTAAGTCATAGAGTACGAGTTGGATTGTCCTTCACCGTGGCGCTATGGGTAATTATAATAAAGTTTAGGAAATGATTATAGTATAACTTATAATAATTATTAATAATTTTTACATTTTTCATTACTATTATTATAATTATTACTTTAAATTTTGAATCATTTTTTTAATTGTAATTCAAAGCGGCTCATTAATTTTTCTTACTTTTTTTTTTTTTTTACTTTTTTGAAGCAATATCTCCGTTTTGATATCTAGGATTGTTGATTTTCTCATAAAGCTTTAAATTGATTTCAATTAAATTGAATAGTTAAAATTTCCCCTCTTTAAATTAAATTTTTAGAATGTGCATTGTAATGAAATTTGAGAACATTTTAATGATTTCTTCTTTCAGAATACAGTTAGGCAGCTATTCTGTGGTGGTGCTGTGTGATTTTCAATCAATAAAGGATGCTTTCGCAAACGATGTTTTCATGGGAAGACCTCTTGATATTCCTTTCGAACTCAGCGAAGATACCTTACGTAATTAATTGTTTTCCTTATTCTTACTTTTAGAAGCGTGAATATTATTCTTGCATAGTCTGATAGCATATTATGAAGTTCTAAAATCCTAAAACAATTTAAAGTGAAAATTAGCAGAAATAAGCGCGTAGGAGAAGGTTGCTATCGATGGGCCATTTTTACAAAATGAGTCTTAAAATCGTCAAATTTGGCAATTTTATTGATTTTTACGTGTTAATGTAAATATTACTTTCCACACTACACATACCTAGGAGTAGAAAATTATGTCAAATATGTTATCATGATAACGTAATTATGTTTGACAGCAATTTGAAGCACCAGCTGGAAGCGGTTCTGATTCTGTTCCAGTGATGGTTGCAACAGATTTTCTCCATGAAGACTGCGTGTCATGTGACAGTCCACTAGTAGAAGCAGTTAGGCTTGTGTCAGCAACTTCTACAAGCGGAACATCATTTGTCTCAAGCAGCACTGCTGCAACAAAATGAGGGTCTTAAAATACATCTCTGTTCACTGGCCAGACTCCTGTTTTAGCAAAACCATTCATTGCCGTCCCTACTGTTGCTGCTTGTTCACATGCTATCCCAAACAATCTTGCTATGTTTAACTGGGTTACAACGTCTAAATTTACTTCTCTCTGTCGCTGCCGTAGAAACTTGTTCCTTAATGTTTCTTAATCTATTTATTGTGCCGATACAATTTTAGAAACTATAAATAGGCGTAAATTACGCAAGAAGTAATTACGATAATTTCAATAAAATATTTATTTTACACACGAATTATGGATACTCCGGTTTAGATTAAAATTAGATTAATAGTTTATAATTATCTTTATAACAAAAAAAGTGAGATCAGTATCTAAGTATAGTTTTAATCACTCTTAATAGCTTTTTACTAAACCAGATGCAACGACATTTTATTCTTCAACTGAAAAAGTTACAAAATATTAGCCTCAATATGTCCATTATTGGGCCACTAACCCATTTATGGCAACACAGGCTGCTGGCTCATTAAAAACAACTAGCAGCCGGTATGTAATACGCCCGTGGTTTTGGTTATAACAAAGTAAACAATCATTGTAAATAGAGACAAATAAAGCTGATTTAACACTTTAAAATGTTATCAGTAACAACTAAAACACTATCAACGTCTTACTGGTATCTATATTTTCTATACATTGATGAATTAGAAGGAAAATACAAAAATCTTACTTTCTTGTAAAGCAATCTTTGGAGCGTGTATCTTTTCCCAATTTAAATGGCAATTTTCAAGCTTCATGCAGTTAAACGGTCAACTGGTAGCGCCTACTATTAAATAACTAGAAAATAAAGGAGGTGGATCAACGAAGGAGCCCGCCCATCGATAGCAACCTTACCCTAATTTACTAATGACTGTAGTTTCACTGAAACTAAGTACAACTTTCTATAATAACGTTTTTTTAGGAAATTTGACAGTTGTCACTAAACTGTTGAAAGCCTTATAACTCTTTGCTTTTGAGAAAGCACTTCACTGCACAGTGCAGAACTAATAAATATTACTACTATAACAACCACGCTTTAAAAAATTTATCTCAGTTCCAGCAAAAAAATTGTATTTATATTTGAGCTTAAGTTTTTCTTAGAATTTCTTCATTAAAGTTATTTACCTGATTAGCGTCTTATCGTACTCTTGTATAAATGTTCTAAAATTTTTATTCCGAGTTCATATTTTGTTATCCTTTCTTCTGCTGATGATGATATTTCAGATTATGTTTGTTATTATTTTAT
Source organism: Stegodyphus dumicola (assembly GCF_044657685.1). NCBI lineage: Eukaryota > Metazoa > Arthropoda > Arachnida > Araneae > Eresidae > Stegodyphus > Stegodyphus dumicola. Next base: position 77,501,552 of record NC_140768.1, on the reverse strand, counting down.
TCATGCATTTTAAAGTTTTTCGTTGGATTCAACAATAAAGCACCTAAAATATGTAGTTTTTTAAATTACATATTTTTTGAAGCTATTAATTTGAATCAATGCAAGTTCGTTTATGTAAATAATAAAAAAACTCCTCTTAAATATAAAATAATATATTTTTTACATATAGTTCGTATGCTACTAAAAGGGCAACGAAGAGCTAGATTAACGCGGTTAACCTCTTTATGACCGAATTTATATTAAAAATTATGCCGAAAATCCCTGAATTATTTTATAACATTTTTATTATCTACAGATATACAGAGTATATTACCGTTACACCACGAGCCATATAGAAAGAAGAGAAAAAATACCTTATAACCGAAACTCCCTACTCTCAAATAAACTATGCAAGAATTTCTTTGCATTTGCAGGAAGGGCAAAATATTTTACTACTGACAAAATTTACATCGTAAATTTATTTCGTTTCAGTGAATATGATACTGATGATATAAATCTGGAGTTCTTCGTATGACCCAACAGTACGAAAATATGTTTAAATTTATTTGACTTTCCCTGGTTTCTTATCAATAATCTTTTCTTTGATTTTAAATTTAAATCTGGCAGCCTTTTAAAAAGTCTTGTTTTTTTCCTTTGCAATAGTTCGATAAAGAATTGCTAAGCATTCTAAATATAATAATTTCTTTTATATACTTTAGCAATATGTAAGTGGCATTATGTACACATATTATATATTTTAGCCCCATGCAACACGCATGTTGTGGCTCAAAATATTTCACTGCATTGTAAATAAATTTGTTTCGCGTTATAGTGAAGCTGTTTTCCGTACTAGAGGACATTGTATCAAAGTTCTATGAAAGGGGAAGAAGATTTTAGCCCCATTACGTACGATGTGTTACACGTACTCTGAGAAATATTTTAAATCTTTTAGAAAAGTATAATAATTATTTATTTCTATATGCATATTTAATGCACTGTGATGTCTTTTGATTTTTATTTCAGGTACCGGAGCTATTTTGGGCATGCCATGGAAAGAGCAAAGAAGATTCTCCTTACACATGTTTCGTGATCTTGGCTTCGGTAAAACGCGCATGGAGGAACACATAAAAGTAAAGTTTGTTACTTTACAGCGATTAATTCTACTACGTTTTACGATTCAGTTGTTCTCACTATTAGAAAGAAATGTTTCCCTACTGTTAATATGATTGTTTTCGGGTGAAATTTGATTTCCTATTTCAAAGTCTTAAGAAATTTCCTATTTTTAACTTTTAACACAAGTAAATGTTATTGCATGTGAAACATAGTTGAAGTATGCGCTACACCAAGCTACATATTCCTGAAACTAACTCTATGAGGTACCAGGTAGTTTGGATCTCCTCATACAAAACTGTATTAATGCCCAACATTTATTATTTATATTTATGAAAACACTTACTCTGCTATTTGTTTTCATAACTTCCACTCATCAGAATGATAGCTAAATTATTAAAGAAAAGTAAACAAGCAAATATTTCAAACCAAAAAGGGAATATATATAATGTCCCTACATGACTCATGACGATATCATAGCTGTAAAGCTCTGTCGGGTTTTATTTGATCTGGTAATGTTGATTAGTGCAGAACCTCTAAAAGGCGTGAACTGAATTATAGTTATATCTGAAGCAACTACAAAGTTGTGAAAAGCTTTAAATAACCTTTTTCATTCAAACAGAATTGAGAACGCAACCACACTTTCTTGTGCTAACGATACCAGTCGTGGTGAAGCAACTAAACAGAACAGTCAAATTTAAGTTAAATTTGGAACAGTAATTAAAGATTGCGCAATTAAATATTATTCTAAGTTGCTTCACTATTTCTACCAGTACGTCAAAAGGAAAGCGTCGGCTGAGATAAAACACATGGCCGAATAATTACAACTATCAGAATTAATAGAAACTAATATGTAGCGCGCATACGAAGCCAGAACAGGCTCTACCTCAACGCGGCAACGGATACGGTTTATAAGTTTTTTATGTGAACTCCGAAAGAGCCTCAATAAGCTAGATAACAAAATTAAGCCTCTGAGGACACATGGGTTTGACGAGCTGGTAGGTAAAATTCTAAGAACGGTCATGAAAGTGAGGTAAAAGGGGGGCATTGTCTCTGTACTAATGTCTCTGTGCCAATCAAATGGAAAACAACGAAAGACAAAAGGTACGCCACGCTGAAAAACAAGCAAATGTCGGCAAATCAAAGGTAGGTTGAGAAATTGTAGTCTTTAAGCATCTGAGTAAAGAATAGTCTGATGAAATTATCATCGGGAATGATTTGGTAACTAAGAATTTCTGAAAATTTTGCAGTAACACAGTTAAGTCCAGTTACGAAGAAATACTCATTTAGTAATGTGGTCCATTATAGGCTCGATTTTCAAGTCATCGTAGATGTGCTTGTTTCTAATCAGGTTATAAGGCATTTTTCCCGCCTTCTTGGCATGCCTTCGTGGTGTGGTGGTTTGCAGGCTGGGCGCCTATTCCAGAGGTCCGTGGTTCGATTCCCGAGGAAGGCGTTGCATGTTTTTTATCTTGCCTGCTTCCAAAAACTGCCTAATGTCTCTACAAGGTAATGAGCATTTACAGTTCTTCTCAGAATCTTATTCTGCACTACTTAAAGGTTGTGGAAGTTTGCCTTTGAGGCTGACGCCCAGCCTAGAACCAGCCTAGGCCTTGCGTAGCCTAGAACTGGCCTTATAATGCATAAATATATCCTTCTATTTTTGTTGAGAGACAATCCAGAATAATTTCCTAGGAGTACAGATTGCTGGTTGGCGATATCACAGGCGTGCCAACCTAAGACGTGCTTAATATGACAGATCCACGTGAGCGTTTGATTAATGATAACTCCTAGATAACTTACATTATTTACACGGTTCACAGTTTCCCTAAATAACTGGAGGTTATTCAGTGCTGTTTCCCGAATCTTTTACCCCCTTAACAGCAGGAACTTAGGCTTCGAGATGTTTATACTGATTCTTCATTTTTTGCAACAGTCCTTAATATCTAAATCAAAATCCTGGAGTTTGGCAATGTCGTTATTTGGCTGGATAGAGTTCAAGGCTACCAACGTATCATCAGCCAAGCTAACAGACAGTTATGATCCATTTTATCCTTGGAAAAATCGATTACTTAATGGTAGAGAATGGGTGCAAGATAGGAACCTTAAGCACTCCTGCAGTAATGTTTTTGGAGGCTGAAAAGACATTTCCTTGGACGATGCTAAGAGTTCTGTCTTGAAACTCAGAACCCTCAGTTTCAATACTAGCTACCTCATTTACATTATAGTGTGTAAAACGCAAAGGAGAAATTAAAGCACAGATCCAAATTATAATAATTGGTTAGTTTCAATTACTAATCCTATATTTCCCCCCACCAGAACTTAAGTGATCGCAATGAAGGCCTTTAACGACCTTGCTAAGATTTTAAATTCTGAACCTCACAAGCCGACGTTTACAAAACACGAGTTTAAAAGTCTAAAGCTAAATTAAAATGTTACAGAAGTTTCAATTTTCAGATACAGAACTTCATGTCATCATTGTTTTCATTTTGAATCACGTCTCCTTCCAGGCATCGGGAAGGACAATATTTTATCAAACAATCTTTAATATTCATACGTTTCATCTTGCTATTTCCATTTCATGAAAATCTTTCTTACACACTGCACATTCTCTACAATCAGTTCCACACCCTTGCTCTCCAGCATTGTTATGTGTGCAGATCCAAAGTTTTCCATAAACTATCTCTTACCTGAAATCCTACATGTTAATAATTTAGACACACTAGATGTCAGCGAACACGTTATTTTAAGGTTGTACTCAAATGTCCTAAGCTTGACTTGCATGAAAACCTTCGCGTTGGCCTTACTTTTGGCTACTTACATTCACTAAGCTATCTTCTGTTTAAATTCATCATTATCACTTACTAGCTTGTAATTTAAGTTTATCATACACAGCATCCAAACAGTTAAATTTTACAAAACAGTTAACAAACATACTTCATGAAAAAATTTAAACTTCATTTTACATTAAAAAATAACTCAATTTGCACATTACATCACAAGGCCCAGAGTTATCAATATCTAATTCTCAAATGTGCTGAAATATCTTTTGGACTAAAATCACAGTATCATGTTTATACTAGAAATTAAAAGTCTTAAGGTAAATTTATAACTAAAATGGAAAGCTAAGCTTAAAGAAAATAAAGTTCACTTATATTTTGCCTCGGCGATACTCGTCCATTCTTTCCTGCACAAATTCCTGCCATTGACCGTTTACTTGTCGGCCGTTGATTTCCTGGATCTTCAATTAGTAATTTGCTCTTCTGAGCTCTGCTCTTATTCGTCTCGATTTCCTGTCGACTGTGGAAATTTTTGCTATAGTGATCTTCTGTATATCTGGAACTGGGTAAGATAAAGTCTCTAATTGCTCCAAAAAGGTCACTACCGAAGCTCTGCCGTCAAAAATAGTTGCTGGTTTCATGGACGTTCGCACCGTATTTACAATTATTCTGACGCCTTCCATGGGACTTTTTGGTGCAAATGGAGCTTATAATAGTGCGAAGGGCAGACTAAATATTGCTTTGTCTTGCGACATGATTCGTAATTTGTTCGGGCGTAAATCATGTCGTATTAATTCATCTGTAATTGCTGATTAGTCCCAAAACACTAACAGCCGTGAAGCGAATTACCGCTATGTCTGAAGTAACAGAAATCGTAAAAAGGTTTAAACAGCTTTTTGTTCAAATGGAATTTAGGTCATAACGCACTTTCTTGTGCTAACTGTGTCAGCCACAGCGACTTTGGTGAGGTTTAGACAGAGGAACTGTAACCCGTTGCAAAGCCTTCACAAAGTAATAGGCAATTAATAAAATAGTATCTTACTAAAAATTGGATTGAACATTTTAAGTAAAAGCATTTTTTTAGTTCTTAATACTTAGTATGTTTTCTGAGTGGAAGTTAAATTTGCAAATGTTTAGCATTGCATAATTTTTTCAAAAACGTTTGTGAAACTACAAACTTTTTCTGTATCTAAATAAAGAAATACAAATGCTGTATATGCGCCCCACCAGAGGTCCAGCCACTAAAGACTGCTGAATGTAGGTAGTTTATGGCAGGCTCGAACCCAGGCAAACCACCTGCATGGTTGGTTTTTGCAATTTTCTCCATGTACAATGTGAAAAAGAGTGAATTCCCTTACAAAGTCCTCACGAATGCAGTCTGTCTCTTAAAGAGCTAACCTTGGTAGACTTTGCCATATATATTTAACCTAAGACAGCTTTATGACTGTCAGTTTAAAATGTAATGAAGGATCTCTTTATCTTTTTCATGTAAAACTTTGCTGAAACATCGAAAAGGTCTTTTAACAAAAATATTACTTAAAATCAAGCATTAAACATAGCTTCATTTCATAAATTTTGCTAAAAAAGATAATAATACCATTTATAATATCAGAATTAAAATAAATAAGTATTTTCTTCAAGTATTTTGATTGTATACAATATATAATATAATTATAAACGTATACCTCTCTAAATAGTGGTAAAATTGCGTTGAGGACATGCAAGGAACCCCAACATTCCGATAACGTTGAATTTATCAATCGTAATCTCATGAACTACGAATTGACTTCTAATTATTATTACAAATATTACTGATTCCGAGAGTATAACTAAACGTAGTTTTCCATGATGTGACCTAGCAAAGAATGAAATCTCATAAAACACGTAATCCGCTCAGTTAGTTAATTTACAGCAGGCATGTCAAACAGAGTATTTTAAATGAGCTAAATGGTTAATGCGTACAATAATGCGGGAATACAAAAAGGCGTAAGAAAATAAGACATTTTCATATTTTATGATATACTTTGAGTGAATAAATGCATAAAGACTTACCCATTACTGTAGTTCTTTAAAAAACTGAAGGAACGGATTCTTTTCTGGCACCTGGTATTTTTTTTCCTGCAACCAGCGTTTAGATGGATGGTTGGAGATACGCTGCTCGCGCTAGCAGTTTTCAGAATAAAGTTCACATGAAGGTTGTTGACTTACACCTCTCCAGGGACTTGTTCGTTTTCAGTTAAATGAGAAAAGTTGTTCACTGTAATACGTACTACCAAGCATTCAAATTTGCTGCTGGAATACCTCAGGAAAGCCTTTGTAATTTTCGGCGATCCTCACCTCAACGAATCTTTAATTTAGAGTCGAATGTACTTTTAATTTCATCTGCCATTCCATTCTCAACATCCGTTGAGAAAATAATTTTGTAAAGAGACCATGTTCAGAGTCCTTTTAATACCCAGTAATGTATATAATGCTTCAATATCCAGTGGAATTCCCATTTTGGATTAATATATTGTAATTATATACTTATTATTTTCTCGAGGTGAAACGAGGGTTTCACTGTGGTAGCAAGTTTGGCATGCCTGTTTTACAGCCATCGAATAATAATTTTTTTTTTCAATGAACAAAGACAGGTTTATTTTCCTTCATTCTAACAAAAAGTGGAGAAAATTTAATATACACTGTAGAAAGTGTGAAAATTTAGCTCAGCCGATATCAAAACAAAATTAATTTGCGGTGTAGTTTGCTTATATATTATTTATAGTAAATAAGACTGAAAAGTAAAAATTAACTGGTCTTCCAAATGTTGATAATTTGCTGCAGAATGTTCTCTAAATATTTTAGCTCAGTGACCCATCGACATACAATGACAATTTATAGAAATAGACGGTCTGGGTAGGAGAAGTAAAGAAAATAGAATCCTAAATAAATAATGCAGTAATGAATTAATAAGAGATAAAACATGAAGTTAGTAGTTATACATAAATATATGCAAATATATAGCAAAATATTTGAACACTCCCAATTTGTAGCTATTTAAAAAGAAAAATTTAATGAATATTACTCTCCTGTAGGAAGAGATCTTAGAACTGCTTCAGCGCATGGAAGACTACCATGGATCTCCTATTAAAATTGCAGAGTTGTTAGCCCCAAGTATGTCAAACAACATTACATCACTTATATTCGGTAAAAGACTCAAGCCTGACGATCCTAAGAGGCAAAAACTGGATAAGCTAATAAACGAAGTCGGCCGACTGGCTGGTGCGCTTTCCTGGCAGATGTTTTTCCCTTGGATCAGAACTTTCGTGTCATTCTTTAACATTGGCAACAAAGCAAAACTATCGAGATGTCTCTTGGAAATGAAAGCATTTGTTAGGTATGTGAATAATGTTAAATAGAGGAAACAAATTAATTTTTAAAAAGAATGAGTAATGAGTAAAGAATGAGCGTTTTTTCACTTTTCATTACCAGATTTAATTCATTGCCTGATTATTATTTTATTGCCAATGTGTATATGGATGTTTTCGATGACACACAAATGTGTTCTAGCTTAAATCGCGTTATTTACATTCTTTTGTATCATTCGGGTCAACTTTGAATTTTATGTGTGTACTGCAAAATATTGTTTGCAACTTTTTAAAAATTTTCTTCGTTCCCTCAAATTTAATTTTCAACTCTTTGTGTATATATATATATGTGTGTGTGTGTGTGTGCGTATTGATACGGCAGTCGTGGCACATGAAAGACGAGGCTTGGCATCAAATTCCAGGAATTTCTGTAGCAGAGTGTTAAGGCGGTATCCAAAGAAGACACAAGATTTCACTTTTTCCTATCCCATATCTTTATTTCAATTTCAGAAACAGATCAATTTTCCTTACTAAATAAGATTACTTTAAATATATTGCGTCATAGAGGAAAGGAAGGTGGGAGCAGCAGCGTAGGTTTTAACAGCACAGGGAGAGGGAAGCTTCTATTCGCAAAACGGCGCGCATTCATTATTCATACTAGCTATTTATACTAACGTAATAGGCTAGAATGTTCTTGAAGGTACAAGTCTGGGGAGGGAGATCCTAAATTGCGGAAAGTTAATTAGAGGTTGCCTACGTAGAGCAAAGCCATCATATATTTTATATATATATATATATATATATATATATATATAGTTGAAACAATGAGATAAATAAACAAAATTGTAACTATAAGAAACTTTAGTAATATAGGAATAAAACTGAAAGATATATGGTATTTGAATGAAAATATGTGGTAGACCTAATATTCTAAATTTCATAAATAAAATAAAATAAAAAGAAAAGAAAAAATTCTGCATAATGGTAAAGTAGAATATCGAGTTAGCTATCTGTCATGATGAAAGAGCAAAATAAGAGCTAAAATTTATGTCTTATAGAAAGAAAGATAAATGGTGAATAATACAGTAAGTAAATAATGTATTAATGAAGTAATATTAGAGATTCGTTAATGCATTTCTTTTTATAGTAATCAATATCAACATATCTAATTATGCTAAATTTTTAGAAAAGAATTGGAGGAGCACGAAAAGACTTTGGATCCAAATAACATCCGTGATTTTATGGATGGTTATTTATTAGAGATTAAGAAAAAGGCAGATGATCCTGATACTTCTTTCACAAGTATGTCTCATCTTTCCAAATATTACTTCTCTTAATCTCTCATTCCCTTTTCAAATTATACTCTGTTTTACATCCATTTTTAAATGAGCTCATTTTGCGAAATTCCGTTTAATTGTCCATATTATGTTGTCACAATGCATATTCATGAAACTGGTAGCATTTTTGAAGGAATTTTATATAATTGTAATGGAAAGCATCAAGATATTTAAGTTGAACAGTTTAGTCAAAAGCTTTGAACTCTGTTTCATTAGAAGCTGCAAAATCTTTACTAAAAAAAAAAAAAAAAAGGGTCAGTTAAAAAAAGAAAATTTGGAAGCTTTCAGATTTTTATATTATACCCAAAAGGGCGTTTTTTTAACGTTTTGTTTTCTGTGTTACCTTTATTTTTAAATATCATGTTATTCGCTTTTAAACCACATAAAATTCAATTTAACAGTAATATCACAAAATATTTAGAAACAGCGAAACAGCATATCTTTATAATTTCCGATACACAGTCTCGAGCGCTGGAGATAAGAACATTTTTTTTTCGTACAGTGTTGCTGTTGCTCGCCTTGAAATCGCTGAATTTGTTAACCAAAAATTCGTTGAAGTTTTAGAAAATGTGAAATAGATAATAAAACAAATCCGAAATACAACATTCGGGTTTCCAAGTGCCCATATTCGGTTGGAGAACTGCGTTGTTCAAAATTTGACGACTCTTGGTACCGTTGTTTTTTCAAGGTGCGAGAAACATTCCTGCATTCCTGCAGATTATTCATTAATTAGTTTCTTTAAATATAATACATGGTAATAATATTTTGTGGCAACAGTTTGAAAAGTGAACCAACGCAGAAAGTGAAACGATGCAAAATGCCGTTTTGAGATTAACAGCCCTCGGGTCTAATGCCCCTTTGGGCTAATAAAGGTAAAAAGAGTGAAAAAATAGCGCGACCCTCATATTTTTTGTTTTTTTTTATAAAAGAAAGGGAAATGTTTTGAAATAGGAAAGGATCACAAAACGAATTACAGTATTTCCGTACTTTTTAACCTTTACCCACTAAAGAATAGCATTGCATTTTCTCAGTTTTGTAGCTTCAGATACCGATATCATAAATTATAGTGAAATCTAACAAAATTTCCTAAAACAGAAAAGCGGTTTAACAAAAACCGTAGGTTAAAAATGCCATTGAATATCGAGTTTAAGAGTCAGGCATTTATTTTTTTAATCATGTCTGATCATCCATGAAAGGGTTCAGACTTTTCAAGAAGCAATCAGATGCAGCCCTTCGAAACTGCTTAAGCATTTTTCTTTAAAATGAATTTCAAGTTAATAGTCAATTATTATTTATAAAGCTGCAAAATAAAATTTGTATCTTTCATAAATAACGTATTCGGTCTCCTGCTTACCTTGTTCTTTTCATAATATGTTATGCCGTAAAAGCTGCATATTCCTGCGCTTTTCGTAATTAATGCAGAAGAGGAACTTGCAGAAACATGTTACAATTTAAAAATTTTTGTTATTCAGAGGAGGTTTTAACGGATTTGTCAAGAGCGTTCTTCGGTGCCGGAAGCGATACAGTACGTGTGTCAGTTGAGTGGACATTGGTATTATGTGCTGCTTTTCCAGAAGTGCAGACGAAAGTTCAAAAGGAAATCGACGATGTCATTGGAAGAGAACGATTCCCAACTAGAGCGGACCATCTGCAGATGCCCTACACAGAGGCTGTTATTCTGGAGATGAGTAGATTGAAAACAGTTGTACCTATGAATTTAATGAGACTGTAAGTTTCCTTCACTTTTCAGTTTTTTAAAAATAAGTAACAAGAAAGAAAGAAATATATAATAACTCATATGAATATTAAGGAGTATCTGATATAGTAATACATATTAGGTAATACTAAACTCTCATAAGCTGTTATAAATTTAGTTAAGTCTTTCTTTATTGAAAGCAACTTAAAAGCAGTAAAGAACAAAGCATGACTGAGCCTTGTTGTTGCTGTCTTGTCCATGATTTTCATGGGCGCCCACCAGCGGCCGAGCGGTAAAGTCGCTGAACACTGGTAGTTCGGTCCGAGGTTCGAATCCCGCGAACGGGCTGGCTGCATGGGTGTTTTCGTGGTTTTACCATGTGTAACGTGTATACGAGCCAGTTTCCCTTAGAAAGTCCTCCACGAAGACATCCCTCCCCTTAGGCATATAGCCCTAATGTTCTTTGCCATAATTAAATACACACAAACACCATTATAAAGTACGTACAAATCAGAAAATTCGCCATCGATTTTTATATATTGTTTATAAACTTATTCCTTTTACGATATTCATGTAATACTTGTTTCAATTGGTCCAAATAAAATCACATTTAAATTATTAACTATATAGAGTAACATAAAGCTAAATTATCGGAAATAAAAGAAGGATCATACACATTGTCAATTAGTAAAAACATCAACTTATATTCAGTACAGTATCATCGAAATTAAAAAAGCAATTTCTTGAGAGGATTACAAGAATTTTATTTGGGACATTAGATCCAGAAACATGGGAAACTACATTTATTAATAGGAAAAAAATGAAAGATACGTTTAGTTATCAAATTTACCATTTAACACCGGTATCGGTAGGTATCAAAACAGATTCGCTGAACAAAAACTATATTTTATAAGGAACAAAGTGTATTGAAAGGCAAACATAGTTATTGAGTTCTGAAGTCGTAAATAATTTATATTTTTATGTTTAAAATGGTAGATCGTTACAGTTGCGTATATAATGATAGTATTTATGAGCTAATATTATCATTTTACGTGTAACTAGCCCGTTCGCGGGATTCGAACCTCCGACCGAACTACTATTGTTCAGCGACGTTACGGCTAGGCCGCTGGTGGGCCCACTTTATAATGTATGGATAATAAAAATCTAATCGACAGAAATTTTTATTGATGTATAGATTAAAAGCCCTTTTCTGTATCTTTCTTATTTTGTTCAAATGATAATTTAGATTTTTAATATTTTGCTTTTCTTTTGTTTGTGTCATGCAGAAACAAACGTCGGAGTTTTTAAAACTGAATTTTTTGAGTTTTGATATTATTCACAATAAAATTTTAGTTTATAAATTCGCAATGTAAGATATTATTTTTTTAACCTTTATTTAAATAGAGAAATATAGTATTTTTTGTTTTTAATTGTTATATTTTTGTCGCCTACCCGTAAGTGTCCGCCAAAACATCACGGCAAAAGCATCACGGACGACAACGCGGAGAAAACAACGCAAGGCGAAAACTTTGTAGTACATCGTTGGAGAAAAGAAAGCAAAAAGGCAAACATGCATTTTTCAGGTTTTGAAAGTTGTAAATGCATATTTACATAGTGATTTGGAAGAGTAAGAAGGAAAGAGGGATATTTTTATATTTCATATTTTTGAAAGAAATAATAAATTTTTGCTGAAAAAGTAAGAAGGAAGCATTTAAAATTTGACAGTACAAAATTAATGCAACTTATAGCACTTAATAGAATTTTAAATTCACACAACTAATTAATAAAGGTCATTAATAAATTAATATTTTGATAAAGATTTACTAATAATTTTTCATGAAAAATGCAGTCTTAAAATGATCAGAAAAAGGAAGATAAATAATTGCATGAGGTTACAGGAAAAGAAAGATAAATAACTGCATGAAGTTTTCAGGTTTAAATCCTGAAAAATTCATGTGTGCGATGTTATCGTCACGCGATTATTTGTAGTAGATCCTTTATTTTCTACCACGATACTTTCGACGACGATGTTTTTAAACTTCGAAGTTTTTGAGGCGCTGTATTTTCGACCGCGATTTTTTTTTTACCACCATGTTTTAGAAATGCGATGCTATCCCTTTTCTTCCACGATGTTTTGTCCCATGACGGGTTCGCCTTGCGTTGTTTTCTCCGCGACGTTTCCGTCCACGATGTTTTCGGATGTAGCCCTACCCGAGACAGTGCTTAGCGACGTGGTGCCGCACCAAAACACCCGGATACGAATTCCGGAAAAGGCATATATGTTTGTAAGTGTATAGTGGCATAAGTGAAATCTAAATATGGTGCGAGCTGAAAGTCCTCTTGAGAGGTTGATGGTAGGGAAAGGGTTAGAGATCCTGGTGTCCGTCCCCCCAGGTCGCTCTCCTTGAAAATTGGGGGGCAAAACTGTGCGAAGTGGTGTTGTCACCTGTATGGTGCTCAAGGTTCTTGCAAACGATAGGCGCAGTCTTGACTCCTTGCCGCGATGAATTTCGTAGGCTTGACCCGATTAAGCCCACGAATTCATCGTCGCAAGGATTCAGACAAGCTATATTAGTAGCAACAATAACAACAATTGCTATATTTTTAATTGGTAAACTCTTCTCTGAGGTTATTTTTGTGAGGTTCCCTGAGATTCTATTAAACTGTATTCTGAGGCATTTAAATTGTAAGTTAATGTATTTATTGTTAAAGCGTAAGAACTCAGAATGCTTGCATATCTTACAATAAATTAATCAAAATCTTTGTATAAAAAGTGAAATTTAAAAAATACCGGCATTGAAACTTTTATGAAAGCTGCTATTATAATAGTTATTTCTTAAATTTCTCTCCGAATCAGAAATATATTTTTATTTCTGCAGGATGGGAAATGCAATATTAAGTTTTGTTTGGCTTATTTAAATATGGCAAAGCACACTAAGGCTATCTGCCTAAGGGGAGAGATGCCTTCGTGGAGGAACTTCTAAGGGAAACTGTCTCGTATACACGTTACACATGAGGAAAACCACGAAAGCGCCCATGCAGCCAGCCCGTTCGCGAGATTCGATCCTCAGACCGAACTACTAATGTTCAGCGACTTTACCGCTCGGCCGCTGGTGGGCCTGCAATACTAAGCAATACAGCCATTATTATAATGAATCTCAGTTATAAATCAAAATTTTCTCCAAAAATCTAATGTTCTAAATTTCTATATATTTCTTATGTTTTTTAAACCATTATATAATTTATACACGGCAAGAAGAAACAGGGAATGTTTAATTGTAGACTGCTGTAGACGAGCAAAAAACATCAACAACGACAGAGAATGAAGAAAATTCTGTAAACTTGCAGCAATACAATATTAAGCTGAACTAAATTTTTATTCTACTTAAAAACATTTGAGTAAATGAATTTGAAGTAGTTTGGTATCATTTTCGGAGGTGTGAATGCCGCTATATTTCATTCTAATTCATTTGTACTCTTACATTTATAATTTGTGCCGAATTTGTAATTAAGCGAATTTTACTTTCCATGCATATATTTTGCAGCACACTGAAGGATACGGAATTGAATGGTTATTTCATCCCAAAACATTCTCGTGTTCTTGCAGTCATATATGCAGTTCATCATGATAAGAAACTCTGGGGAAACGATACTGACGTCTTCCGACCTGAAAGATTTTTGAGTGAAGATGGAAAAAAAGTTATTAAGCCTGAATACTTTATTCCTTTTTCTATTGGTATGCATTTTCTACATTTATTTAAATACCTTTTGTGTAAGCACTGAAATTGAAATTATTTTAAAATACTGAGGGATACTGCCACTCTGATTTACTTAACGTTCAATCTTTGGTGTAATTTTTTTAATTTCCAAAATAATCATTTCTGTTTATTTAAAATTTTCTTCATATTTACGTCTTATAAAGCTTTTTCTCAATTTTCAGATTCATTGAAGCGTTCAGTACCTTGTTTTTTACATCTTTTTTCTCTCCTACGTCGCTCGATTTTAATCCTGATAATTAAAATCTAAACAAATACAATCTTATTTCTGAACTTTTTTGCTTGTAGTTAATCTAATTTATAAGTTCTGTGTTAGACAATCTTTAGTTTAATCATTTATTTAATGTGAGGTTTATAGAAGAAAAGATTCCCACACGCTCGGCCATCGACAGGTGAGGACCTCCGAACACTTGAATACATCTGTAAAACACAAAATACCAAAAAAAAAAAAAAAAAAGAAAAGAAAAGAAACATTTGAAAAATAGTTTGCAAAATGATCTCAAGTTGCGATGTCATCAGACCAAAGCTTCATGTGGTCTGCCGAAGTGGAAGTTGCTTCATGCTTTTCTTCCCGACTTACTTTTAGAAGTTGAGAATAAATGTTTGGTGTTAAAATTAAAGGAACAGATAATTTATTTACGACTGCAACAATGATTTCTAACCTTGGTGAATTGCTATTTAAAGATAATCCTACTCTAGCGATATCTGCCTCTTTTTCTTCGTCAAAACATGAGCTAAGTATTATTTGACCGTTCAGCGGTGTCTTTATTTGAATGAATGATGAATTTATGACCGGAACTTCAGCGCCTGAATCGATAAGTGCTTTTATTTTTTTATTTTCTACGAAAATATCAGCATATTGCAACTTGAGAATAAAACTGACGCTATTAACACTTGTTTTGTTTTTTCTTTCTGTTTCTTTATGCGATTCGCTTTTTTTACGTTTCACGCAATCCCTAGCGAAATGAAAATTTTCACCCCTTGCTCCCGCAGACGTAACATGATCTCTCTCGCGTCGACGAAATGACATCCGGTTTACTTTTAGGTTTGCTACGACGGAATAAGTCATTCTTAATACTTTGGTTTTGAACACTTGGTACTTTCGATTCATTAGACTGAACTTTAGGGTTATGTATTTCAGACAATGATTTTCCTCGGGATGAAAAATATAAATCCCATTCTCGCCCTAACTGTGTTGGATTAAACCATGTTCTCCCCTCGCGAACACCTATGTATTCTTTCGTTTTGAAATCCAAAGTTTTATACAATTTATCTGCAACAATTAAATCAAATAACTTTTTAAAACCCTTTTCTGTCTCCCTAACCTGACAGTAGTATTCAAATTTTGCGGTCAATCGCGATGCAAATTGAACATGCGACTCGTTTGCATGTTTAAAGGTGTTTAGAATCTCTCTTGGTGTCAGCTGAAATTCAGCTAAAAACAACTCTTTTAGTTTTTCGTAATTCGACAATGCTTCTTCAGTTGCATATGTTAAAACATTATTTTCTTTAACCCCTAGCAAATTAATTAGTATCTCAGCTTGTAAATCTTTGGAAACTTCTTTGGTGGAAAAAGCTTTTTCCAATGAAATGAAAAACAAATGCAATGCCTCTGGCCGCTCGGAACAGAGATTGTAAGCGTTTTAACGCTTTTCAGTAAATTTTCAACACTAGTCTGTGCGTTTCTTCTATCACCCGATAATGATTGTGATTTAAAATTTTCTAGCTCAATTTGCTTCTCAATTTGGGCTAATTTAAGACGTTCGATTTCTAACAGATAGTGTTCATTACTTGTCTTAGGCTCCTCGACGATCGATTTGACGACGCCACGAACAAATTCAATGTTCGTTTTGAAGACATCAGAATTTTCTATAATTTTTCTAATGTCAGCTTTTTTAGCATTTTCTGGAACATTCTCTCCAATTCTTTCGGCAATTAATTTTAAATCACTCTTGTTTGAATTATTTAAGAAACTCATTTTAAAACGAAACACAAGTATCACTATCTTAAAGAAGAAAAAGTTTTCACAGTACCTTTTTTGAAGTTCGCCGGCTTGGAGCCCCCATAGTTGTGAGGGTGACGTCTTATCATCAAACAGAGATCACACTCACGATTCAAAGTATCAGGTTTTTTTTATTCCTGGTTTATAGAAGAAAAGATAAACGGAATGAGTATGTACAAATGGATTAAATATGTTTAGGAGAGTAGTCACAACACATTCCAGTATGGGGATGTAAAAGTCACAGCTGACCACCTACGTGCGGTCACTTTAGATAAGTTTCAAGTCCGATCGCCTACGCGCGACCAGTAAGCGTCTAGTTGTAGCTCCTTCGCGATCGTTCTGTCAGACCGCTTCTCTCGGACTTCTCGAACCAACTCAAGTTGTGTCTACCTGGAGAGTTCCTACAGAGTAGAGGTAGATAGCGTCATCTGGTGCTTCGTTGAGGCACGACTCCCACATTAAGTTTGAATTGAAATTACATATATTTCAATTTTGCGCTGTTTCGTATCCATGCTCATTTACATTTATGTTCATCAATTTTGGTTTAAAACCTTTACAATAGCCAATAATTCTCTAAGTGACAGTACAAATGCTAATTCAAATTAAGGTCAAAAGTATTAAATATCGAGTGCAGGTTTAGACCTCCTAAAGTTTCATTAGTATAATTCGGAGGTTTAATATAGTGAACTGACAAATACACTGCTGTCCATTAAAATGTGCATATCATAATGAAAACCCAATCCGAACTGGAAATTTGCATGAAAGTTTGAACAGGCTGGGATACGAAGATAATTAGTGTTTCACGGCATGTGCATATTACTGCCAAGAGTAATAACACTTTGGAGTAGTATAAAAGGTCTGAGGGAAAAGCCGATTTTCCCATAAGACATTCGAATTTACTCGGATTTTTTTGTGTTGGAGGTGGTGATATGTTTAGCGTAAAAAGAAGGAACGCATACTAGCACGTTTCAGATTCCTCAGGGAAGCTCATTAAAATCTGCTCCAAAGGAAGACTATCGTAACTCTGATAGCTGCTCACCTTAATCGAGATACAATGACTGTTATGAATTTGAGTCATTAAGCACAGGAGGCCACGCAAAATAATGTGCGGGATCTCGACGGCCCAAACTCTCCAGAATCCACTATTTTATTTTAGACATCTTAATTTTCATTGCTGTGATGGATCGTGCTATCGCATGACGTATACTGTATAAGGAAATTGAGTGTGTTGCACAACACCATATACCCACACGTATGGTGTGTTGATGTCTGCTACGCATCAAATTTCAAGAAGCTTGCTTTGTGACTACTGGTTTGCAAAGCTTGCTTTCATTAGAAACTTGCCTCACTTCATTAATGTTTTTTGAATTAATACCTGCATTGACTTGTTGCTTTTGATTATGCTTAAGGTTCTATTTCTCCTTTTTTCTACAATCGGACCTTTACGGCCCTAATTTCTTGCAAAAGAAGCATTTAGATAGTTTTGTCACTTGAAATATCACGCGTGGATGAAGAATGTGGTTTTTAAAGCTTTATTATTACTATCTACTTCAGCTTGCTGAATTCAAAAATAACTCCGACCGAGACTTAAAAGGTTAATTTTGGTTTTTCTTTAATCTTCATTCTTTTTCCTAAAGAATTCGTGGAGAGCTGGCTTATTGGATGATAGGCCGAGTTTTATCGTTCTACTCCAATGATTAATTGCGAACTGTGCCTCTATAGAGATACAAATGTTTCAACGTTTCTGGTGCTGGAGATTCGTTGTTGATCATATACTGACTACCAATAAGTATTTGGACACCTACGATAGAAAAGAAAAACTAACTTTATTCAAAATCAATAGTTGGCAGAGCCTCCACGAGAGGTAATTACAGCGTGGAACCTCCGAGGTATACTTTCCACCAGTCTTTGTATGACAGCTAGTGGTATTTTCTTCCACTCGGCTTGGAGAAGACATAGAAGTTCCTTCACCGATTTTGCACGGGTAGTGCACCCCTGAATTCGGCGATGCAACTCGTCCCAGAGTTTCGCGATAGGGTTCAGGTCTGGACTCTGGGCAGGCTAGTCCATTCGATGAACTCCATTGGCACCATACCAAGCCTTGGTTAACGTCGAAACATGACAACTGGCATTGTCGTCCTGAAAGTAACAGTGGTCCAACCCGTAAAACTGCCACAACGTAGGAAGCCCATTGTCATCCAAAATAGTGCAGTAGGCATCGGAGTTGAGCTTACCATGAATGGGGACCAAGGGTTCCAGCCCATACCAGAAGAAACACCCCAGACCATAATTCCACCTCCGCCGAACTTGACTGTTGGCACAATGCATTCTGGCAGGAGACGTTCTCCAGGTAGACGTCAGACCTAGACCCTGCCATCCGAATGGTAAAGGGTGAATCTTGATTCGTCACTCCAAAGAACCCGTTTCCACGGATCTACGGTCCAATTTCGATGTGCTTTGCACCACATTAACCGAGCAGCGCGGTTGGACTTTGTGATCAAAGGCTTATGGACAGCAGCACAACCATGAAACCCAAGCAGATGTGCTTCCTTACGGATGGTATTCATTGAAACAATACTCCCGGATGCCTGTTGAAACTCCTCGCGGATGAGGGCCATCGGTTGGGTGTGTTCTTCTGAATTTCTCTGGACAGCATTCGTCGGTCTCTATCTCTGAGTTTCGTTGGTCTGCCGACTCGGGGCACATTCCGACAATCCCTGCTCACCTTCCACTTCTTAATCACATAGGCCACTGTCGATTTTGGGTACTTCAGATCGCTAGATATGTCCCTTAAGGATCGGCCAGATTTGTGATACCTGATAATTATACCTTTCTCGAAATCAGAGAGTTCCGAACTGCGAGGCATCTTGCATGCGACTAAAGCCAATGCTGTTTCCTACAAGATGTATATCGGCGGAGTCCGTGACGTACCTTAGGATCGCAGATATCGTCATTTGCATAGGTGTCCAAATACTTATTGGCAGTCAGTGTATTTGCTAGACTGAAAACATTTGTCAGACTAACTTAAATTCTTAATTGCAGACTAGGTAAAAATATCTTTGCAGTTTTATAGAAGTAGGAAACTAAAACTTCTGGCATACTGTGTGAACTAATTTATGATTTGCTAATATTACGAACCAGAAACTTCAATATTCTGACTTATTGCAAGTTTTTGCCTTTTCTTTCCTTGAAAGCTCAAACGGTAAGCCTGCCCAGATATGAGCCGTGCAGCTTGGAACTAGATGGTCAGGTTTATCACATTTGGATATCATGCATGAAACACTATGCCTATAAAGCCAGATAAGACGTTTAGCTGTATGTTATTAATTTACTGCAAGAAATCAACAACTAGTTAATTGGTATTTTAACAAATGGTATGTTAGCATTATAATACGCAATTCATTAGTTTTTCTATATTTGCAACAGGTTTTTTTAAATACGTGAAAGGTAAAGAACAAATTTACACATTGAGCAAATAAGAATGGTGTTAATCTTTAACTAGCATGGTAGAAACATTGTTTGTAATGTTCATGCTCGGATTGTAAGAATCCAATAAGTAAATCTATAGTCTAAACTATTATGATTTTAAATTTAACTTTTGGTTTTCTGTAGTTCTCACCAGAATGCAATTTTTTGGTTGAGTAAATGCAATTTATTTGTTTTATTTAAATCGAGGGTTCGAATGCTTTTATGATAAAAATTTTAGCAGTGTCACCTGCAGTTTCCGCCCTATTATCCAGCTTTGCCAGCGATTATTCTGATTTTAACCATTTCGCTAGCCGAAGTTAAAAAGACACTATTAAAAACATTGAGCCAGCTTACGTAGAAAAGCTTCTGTAGTATCCGAGTAAGTTACCTTGAATTTGAAATTTCTACTTATGTTACGTTACTACTCGCAAGTGGCGGAGATTTATTTGTAAGCAAAAGTGGTACCTTTTGTTTAATTTAAAGAGTTAGTAAGGATGATATTTTAGTTTTTGTAGGACTTTGTCTTAATATTTACATATGCCGTGAAAACTCCCTTGTTAGTCTAATACGGTCTGAAGGACTTCATTTTAATATTTCACAAAGACCCTACAACGTTTCCAATAGAATAATTACTTACAATTGTAGATTTAATTTTGAAATAAATTCACTTAATATTTCCATTAAAATTAATGAGATGAATGTATTTTATGAGTAAACAAAAGAATTTATAACTAAAACGTAATGCTCGTGTCTTTGAGAAACGTACCTTGCCAGTTGAAGAAACTTAATGCTCGATATCTTGAGAAATCTACCATGCCAACTGAAGATTAAAAACCTTAAATTAAGCGGCGTATCATTCTTATGTGATTCAGAACTATTTCCTAATTTTTCATTTTTCGCTACAACTGAAAGAGAGCGTAACACCAGTGAATTACCGTATTTGACGGCATATAAGGCGCACTTTTTCTCCTAAATTTGGTCTCAAAAAAGTTACCTGCGTCTTTATACGTGAAGGTATTTGCATTCAATAATTGATTATTTGGCTTTTACGAAACGTGAGAACTAAAAGAAACCACGCTATTGAAACTTTTTTTCCTTGTGTGTGGCCGTCTAAATAAGAGTGCGTCTTATATGCCGTCAAATACGGTATATTGCACATTGCACTCAATAAATAAGTCTCTTTTTATAAAGGTACTCTTATTGAAACTCTGTTTTAGTTATTTATTATCTGTTCATTATCTCCTAGGAAAACGATCCTGCGTTGGAAAATCACTCGCAGAAATGGAAGTATTCATATACGTAGCAGCAATACTACAAAAATTCGATGTTACCGTGCCACCTGGAAAAGTACTGGATCTTGAAGGTTTGCTCGGGTTAACATTTCAACCTAAAAAACAAGAATTAATTTTCAAATTAAGGCAGTAAAGGGATTTGTACATTAAAACGTTATAGCTTAGCATTCTAGTGTGAAGAAGCAGAGTATAAGCACAAAATCTTATGTTTCATGGAAAAAAAAGTAATGATAGCATGACAGCAATTTAGCAAAGTTTCTTTTTAACTTAATTTACAGAAATAGTGTGAAAAATTATTTTATCAAAATAAAAGTTTTAATTTTTCTTTTGTCAAGCTTCCATTTTTTGATAAAGAAATGAACATATACACATTTATAAAGATTTCCAAACAATATTGTTTTTTGATAAATGCACAGGGATACAGTAATATTGTTGTGAGTGCCTACGTTTTCTTACTTAGGACAGCGGTGTCTAAATTGTTTTATTTCGCGAACTTCTAAATAAGGCTTTATAATCATAAAGTACCCTAACTCTTCCTTCACAACCTATGACTCCCTAGCCCTTTCAGTATTAAAACAGTACATCTTATAAAAATAATTTTTACTACCATCAATTTTTTTACTGTAATGAATTAAGCCAGAAAAATGTAATCAAAGAAAGACCAATCATTACATTATTTATTCCAAAACAAACTTAATGACAGTACATAGTTTTAAATTAAAACTCAACTTTATTAATGTATTGCAATAACTTTCTGTATCAGTTTTTGCAAAAAGAAAAGAGAACATGAATGAGTTGATTAATTTGTTAACTATGAATTGTGTCTAAGCCTAAATTAAAGTTCTAAGCCTTAAAACAATGTTGTATCACAGTAAAATACAACACTTGTAATAAGTAAATTTAAATATTGTTTCCTTTACGCTAAACTCAAGACTAAGACTCGATCTGTAAGAAGATGCCTACGTTGAACATAAAATTGTTTACATAACGCTATATTTGAAGACTAATAGTACTGTGTCATACTCGATATCTGAAAATTAATAAACAAAATCATTAAAAAATCATAGTAAGATAGTTTTGAGCTGTTGTTCAAGATTCATTATAGAGGTGAGGTTTGATTCCGCTCTGCTGAGAACAATGCTTAAATAAAGATCAGCAACCTCTGAGTTACGATGAAATTATTTTAAGTAATGTGCGAGCTAAGAATGTTCTTTCCATCATTTCAATCTTTGTAAATTGGGGGGGGGGAAAGCATTTCTTGTTTTGTTAAAATCCAAAATCAAATAGTATTCCTTCTTCTTAAAGGCATTTTTTTCTTGCGTTTCTTCTTATTCAATAACGAATTTAAATTTTCTAAATATTTTACGTTTATAATAACATATCTAACTTTTGTTGTTTTCTGCCATTCGAAGGTTCCTATACGTTATTGAAAAGTTGCTACCTATATTGGATGATTGCCCTAGATACGGTGTTGAGTAAGCAGTCTCTAGCACAGCGGTTCCCAGTCTGTGCTCCATGAAGCTGTAAGGATTCTGTTTTCATGAATCAACATATAGTTCTCTCATGCGTATGAAGCATCGAGCAACAAGATGCTCATTAATCTAAATGTGAGAAGAATCTGTAATAGAAGTATACACCTGCAACAACAATCTACCATTCCAGTAGAAAGTTTCAGTACTACATTGATAATTCAGGCCAAGACAAGGGAACTGGATGTGTATTTGTTTGGTACACTAATGAGCAAGCGTTCCACGCATGGAAAGCGCAACTTTTCCCAAGAATAATATCTTCCAGGCAGACGTGCATTCATTAGAAATGACAATAACTCATGCAGTAAATAATAAACACTACAGGAACAGTTTCTACAGTGACAGCCTCTCAGTGCTATATGCCATTCTCAATTCCGTCAACAAATATAATAATTTCAATAATATTCAAAGGGACTTACGGCGCTTCAGACACCTTAATTTCTACCTCCACTGTATATTCCTTCGACACGTGCCTTTAATGTCGGAAACTAAAGAAATGAGATTGCAGATTCACTCGCAATGGCGACAGCACGCAATATCGGAGCGAATTCATAGCATCTGTCCTTACCATGATCTTGCCTTAAAAGATGATAAATAATTAATAATTTAGCTAAAGCAAAATGACAAGACAAATGGGACCATCCATCACGAGGCCGTCGCGTCTATTTGTTCTTTCCCAAAAATTAGCAACAAAAGATATACTTCCATTGCTCAGCTAACACGCTATATTACAAGTCCATTTCCAGTATGCTTTCATAAATGATTCTTAAGCAACACGGCATCTACAGTGGTATGGGAACTTCCGAACATTACCTGACGAGCTGTTGACTGACATTCAGCCATCATCTCAAGCTTCCAGACAGTACAAATGATAGTACCAGTGCTATCATCATTAAACAAAAGACACTCGTCACTAAAGTCACTACTGTTATCTTGTCTATCCTGGAAAACACGAGCTGAATGTGGATAATGTTACTTAACTTGTGAGCAGTCGCACGGTACACCTCCCACATCAATATGCAGTTTCTTTGCTTTCTTTCTGTGTTTTTATCAACATCACACCTATCTATTACTATAATGCATTCCTTGATAAAACACAGTGTGAAGCGGGTTCTAGCATAGGAAGAAGCATGAGACTATATGTATCTAAGAGTTAAATAGGACGGCAAAAGTACTGGTGCCCTCCTCTTCCGTTACATGTTACTTGCTAATACTCTTTACTACAATTCAAAGCCAGTCCGACCAAGTACTAAATAGCTGCTATTGTTGCCGAAAGATGATGCTCCTGGTACAGATTTCTGCATGGTCTTCACTTTAAAATTACATGACAAAGTCATTTTATTCTATCATTGTAATGCATATGGGAAATATATGTGACTGTTGATTGCTTTCCTACATGGCGCAGTAAATTTAATTGTTCGACAGTATATTTTTAACGAATATTGATTTCTAAATACGCACATCAAATACTCAGCAAACCTTTTAACTTTTTTCATTTTTATAGACTATTATTTT
Source organism: Stegodyphus dumicola (assembly GCF_044657685.1). Taxonomy (NCBI): domain Eukaryota; kingdom Metazoa; phylum Arthropoda; class Arachnida; order Araneae; family Eresidae; genus Stegodyphus; species Stegodyphus dumicola. Next base: position 77,477,721 of record NC_140768.1, on the reverse strand, counting down.
AATCATAGAGATATAATGTAATTAACTGCCTAGTTTTACCAGTAATCTAATATAATCAATACCTGAAAGTGCTTCAGAATTATCTTTTTATCTCTGTATTTGTTAACAAACGATTATTTTAAAATACACACATATTAACAGAGAAAAGTAATTAAGTACAAAAAATTCAATTTACTTAATTACAGTTTTAGCAGAGGCTACTGTTTAGATATATTTTCAAACTGAATGAATTATTTTATTACATATACCAAAAGAGAGGAAACAGTGGTTAATAGCAACGATTCTACGTATCGGATTAATGATCCCAGGGAGCTATATGCTTTTTATTTGAACTAATTGTTATGCCATATTGTAAGTGTATATAATGAATAAAGCCGGCTTTTCTTGTATTTTGAAGAAATTAAATGTTTTAGTTAATGGTAGATTAAAATGCATCCAAGCGTAACCAAATTACCGGCCCTTCAATTGAAAATATAAGCAGCGACATCGAATTGATTAAAAATGCTATCTTATATTTAAAACTGCTGCTATTTTAGGTTCGAAAATGTTTTACGTGTTTATGAATTATTACGACGAATAGCAAACAGCAAATAATATTCAGCAAATTTTGTGTGTATCATTCTGTTTTGAAAATGGCTACTAGAAGTATTTTAACCTAAACAAATGTTCCAAAGTGTCACGCAAGAAACTAAATCCAACGAAACAAAATAAAATTATAAATATATATAAACGAAATTTATATATATATATAAACGAAAGAAAACGAATTTGATTCATAATTATAATATCAAAATGAAATGGGAAAACTTTGAAGATGAAATGTGAAAAGCTTTATTTTCTGGCTACAACTTTTAGTAGACTTATTGTGTTTTTGGTGTATTTTGAAGCATACAAAATGTAATAGCTAACCAATTCATAATCGTATGTACTAGTGTATTCTCTGTATTTAACCGTCATTTCCCAGAACAGTATCTACTGGCTTTAAAAATAAGTACCGGCTATAAAGGTTTTTTTTATTTTTCGAAGAAATTTTTATTTCTTATAAAATATTTTATTATTATCATTATTTGTGCAAAAAGGAGTACTCACAAGCTTTAAAAATAGCCAAGTAAATATTTTGCGATAAATCCCAAAGTTGGCTATGAGTTGCTGATGTTTCATGGAAATGCCGGTAATCATGGAGTACTGAAAAAACTTTTTACCTAAAAAATTAGTCTTAGACCTGTTTTGCGAAATTTAAAATATTTGTGAGGAAAATGAAATTTATTTAGAAGAACGAGCTAAAGTTTAAAATTTATTATCGTAATTAGTAAATAGACAGATATTAAAATAAAATTTAGAATATTAAATATTTACAGTATTGGCTCTTAGAATGTAGAAATAAGCTCGGAATCTAGTATTATATTGCCAAAATTATTACAATCAGTATTAACAGTTTGTATGAATGGTTACAATTAGTAATCAGTATAACAATTTGTATGAATGGTTAGCCACTTCATGATTTATTCAAAGCAAATATATATAGTAATTTTAGCAGTCTCTAAAACGTTGAGAACCTGTAATACTTAAATCATTCTTACAAAACAATGAAATTTGTCGGCTAATCGTATTCAAATTTATAATGCTAATTAGGAAATTATATGTGAAAAGCGTTTGTTGAAAAATTTCGGGGAAATAGTTTTAAATTTGAAAAGATTTATGTTTTTATTACCGATTCAAAGTGAACTACGATTGGTTGCTCTTAGCTAATGGAAAATGTAAATGAAATCATTCGCTCAGTTGAAATATTGCAATGCAAAGGAGGATTATTAAATGCACATTGTTACTCTACTTAGGTCTTCATTTAAGATAACTGTATGAAATGCAAAATTAATTAGGTGCATTTCTGTTAACGGGGCTGCTGCCACTCCGAGCCCAACAGAAACTTTGTGCAGAAACTTACTTGATGTAATTCTTTAATTATTTGGGTATAACTAAATAATTTAACAAAAAATCTTTATGACTGTAAATAAGTGGAAATATTTTGAATTATAAAAATTGCATGTGTTAGAAATAAAAGTTTTTCCTACTATAAATAAAGCATATAAAATACGTATAAATATAAATGTTTTTATAGAAAATAATATTTAATAAGCTTAATAAGATTTATTAGAGACCCATAATATATTAAATAGTATTTAATAGCTTCGATACATTTACTTTAATTGCTTAAACATTTTAATTCAATAAAGTAAAATATATTTAGCATTCTATCCATAATTTTGGCATTTATCAAATTATTTTCTGTTTGATGAAAACAAACTCTTCGAAAATAATAAAATGCTTAAGTTTGAACACATTATTTTACGAACATTAGTCTTAAAATAGCTTTAAATAATGAAATCTTTCAACTCCAACATTTCTTCGAAGTCTCTGATACATAAACATTTCAATTTTGTTCACATGAAACCTATGTACACTACACAAAACTAAAGAACGTTAATCAGTCATACTCAAGATTGAGATAATCATGGAGAATTTTTGGTAATCTCAATAGTGATAGTCCTGAGGGAAGTTTCCATGCTTGCTTCATGCTCTTTCGGATTGTGCACCTGCTCAGGTGTTTTAAAGTCCTTGGTTCCTTAGGCCCCGTGGCCATGTCTTTGAAACAAATTTCGTACAAACACAAATACTTGCGATTATTCTCATACCGAATGCTGTTCATGACGGAATGTTGAACGAGAAAGTGATGTTCTTCAAAAACGGAAGCTGCTATTTCTTTGAATTTGACGTACGGGTCTGGTATAGCCCTCCACAACAGTTCGAAGCAAGTCTTCTGATCTTGAGTCACGGAACAGAGTCCCATATTAGCTGATTGACTAACACTGAGAATGAAAAGGTTTGCACATCTCATACTGCACATCATCTGTAAAATCAAGAGATGCTTCGCAGGTATGACTTGTGATCTAAAAGAAATAAAAAAATATTTAGAATATTGATGAAGTGTGATTTTTCTATGGGGACACATAGAGCATGTGAATAATACATCCAGCATTTGTTTCATGAGGTAAAGTTTAATCGGTGAGAATAATTTTAACAATAGATTAGTAGACTTTTAATAATAGATTTTAATAATAAACCTATGACTGTGAGAAAGTGAAAAATGGTAGGTTTGAACTGGATTATTTAGTAAATGCCAAGACTTAAAATCTATCTACCTTTGCTGAGGAAGGTCTTTTTATATATTTGTCTGAAGTCCTTTTACACTTAGTGCTCAACGACCCAGCGGGGCTAACTGACGTACAGAACTTGGATCTAATTAAGTTAGCTCGTTTTTACCCACTTGAACTCCACACAAAGTGGCGGGCTTTGATAACCAATCCCGATATGGAGGTCGCGTGCTTTCTTTTTCCATTTCGTTTCAGATACTTTTCGCTATGAGTTTTAAGCTGCCTACTCTGCTATATTATAAAATATTTGGCTAATGCAGCAAAATTACATCATATTTAAAACAAAAGACGATTTTTCTATTATCGGTGTTTGCAGTCTTTAAAACGCTAAATTCACTGCTGAGTAGTTTAAAAGAATAAAAAAAAATTATACTCACTCATTTGTTTATATATTCATTTCACTTGTTTACCTGTTAATTCATTTGTTGTTTTGACTTGAAATCTCATTACATATTACAGCAAGTTTTAGGATATTTAAGTACATGATTTTTATCTGTATTGAGCTTCAGTTAAGATAGGCGATATCGATTGTTCAGGTCACTTACCATTTCACAATACGAGTGCAGACTTAACGATAATAAAACGAAAAATAATGAAAAAAGGAAAATAATTAAGCTTCTCGCCGAAGTTCATTAATAAAAATTCAAGCACAACGTATCTTTCTGGTAAAGCATTTTGAATACACACACACATATATATGTATATACTGTATATATATATATATATATAATTGTGTGCGTGTAATAAGTTATGCAGATGTCTTATCATCCTGTAGTGGAATTGTTGAAGTAACTACAATTAGAGTATTCGCCGCTTGTTAAAATCACTTCCGTTTCAAAAGTATTTCAGTTTGTTAAGCAGCTGAATTTAATAGGCGGCGATTTGTATATGACAGACAATAATATAATGACTAACAACTGATTCATTTATTAATCTATAAATAATATATAAAAATTAAAGCTAAAATTTAACTACTACTTACGTAGTTTTTAAAATTTTTATAAAAAAAGTTTTATAATTGCATTATTAATGAAATTTTGTCTCTTATAAACAACCATTCTATTTACGTTTCATATTGTTCAACGACAGATTCTGAATTTTGTAAAACTGTTGGTAACTGTTCTGATTAGCATCTTTCAATTTAAGAAAGAATACGCAGAGTTTTTCTCAATTTTTATACACGTTGTCTGAATATTGTTGTGAATTGATACATACTGTAAAAATTAATCTTCGTAATTTTTTTAACTGATACCTAAAGCATTGACTATAGTTTACAGTTCGTCTGAGACTTTTATACATAAAAGGGATAATTTCGAAAACAGTTTTTAGCTTATTTTAAGAGATTAACTCCCTGCATTGACTATAAAATGCATAGCCTCTAGCGGAGATATCGACTTACTTATCTCATCGTACATTTTATCTCTTTTTATAAAACAGTTCTTTTCATTATTTATTGAACATAATTCTGTAATGACTTTTGAAACCTTTTACAAAACTCTAAAAAATTAAAGCTTGAATGTTAGAAGTTGTACTTGCAGGAAGAGACAATAATATGTTTCAGAAGGGGATCAGAGGTGTGTGTGCTACATAGATATCGAGTTAGAAAAGTTATTTTATCATTTTTAATTCTCTGTACCACTTCAAATAAATCGGTAAAAAACACGATTCGTCATCAATGAGTTCCTACTGCTGTCGTGAATCAGATGTAAACTCTTGACTCCTTTCATACATCGAGGTTTCCCGCTTTTGTCAATAACCAGTGCTATCTCCTTAATTGTTGGGTCCATATTGCCCGTTAATAACACAGTATCTTATCCCTTCGATTTCTTAAATCAACTGCTGTTTTGCTTTTATGTATTAATGTGTATTTTAGAAATTTTCTGTGACGTAGTCCAGTTTTGTCTGCGAGGCTTGTATTCATTTAGCAGCAGAAGTAAAACTTCTCTCCTATTATCAGTTGCAAGATGATGCTCTTCTTCCTTTTCACCAAACTGTTCTTGATGAATAATTTTGGATTTAATTTCTTGAACTTGTGAGCCACATGTCAGTTGATATAAAATTCTGTCCTAGCATTTATTAAATTAGTGAAAAAAGCTCTAGACATATAAACAATTTTTAACTTTATAGCAAAAAACCATTTTAGAAAAGCAATTTCAACGTTTCTCGATTTCACTTTCCTGCGCTTCCTTGATATATTTGCATATTTTATTAAATCTTCATTAATTATAATTCCTTATTTAAGTAAACTGCACAATGCTGTCGACAAAATTCCCAGTTTAAATGTAGTTTTTCTCTAGGTGCACTAAGAACAATAAAATGCCTTAATAATTTGCCCTTTTTGTCCAGGAAAACATGTCTACATATTATGCTACAAGATAGCGCACTAAAAATTAAAAAATTTCTTCTTTCAATGGATTATTCGAATTTACGTTTCTAACCAGCAGAAAAATTACCCTTTTCCTGTTTACCTGATCATTTTCATGATTACAAAATACGACCAATACTTTCTTTATTTTTCTTCAGTCTATAGTTGCCACTTCCTTTTCCTTCAAAAACTCTTAATTTACGGCGACTCTTAGAAGCATTTAATGAACGTTTTTCATACCTCTGTGTGAACATAGTGTGTTTATCCCAAAGGGAAGACTTTGAACGTAGAAGCATTTAAAGAAGGATACAAAAGTTGCTTTTGAATCTCCTATCAGCTGATATTCGGTAGAGAAACCTCACCTATTTAAAATGATGCCTGTAGTGAATTATTCTTGTTAAACTTAGGAAATTTTGCTCTTCTGAAGTCCAATGCGGAAAAAGAACCCTGAAATTCGTGTCTTACAGGTACATGGACTTGCGGGTGGGAAAAACTTTGATCAAAACTGTTTTATTGAAGTACTATATACCTGAAAAGTAAAGCCGCGATCTACGATGTGTTAAATGAACAAACTTACGAAAAGCTTTGATAGGTATAAGTTGGATATTCTGACGCTGAAGGATCATTCTTTTGCGAATCTGAGTATATTAAGAGACGTACATGACTTTAACAAACGGCGATTTTCTACTGATTAGTATGTATTTCTTTTGATTTCTGGAAGTCTGAACATGATAAGCGGCTGACCAGTGAGTTTATAAAGCGGAGGTACTGCACATCTCATTGACTATAATTGCAATTACGTAATAAAATAATGAACTGAAATAGAAATTAAATTTTACTTGTAATCTGTTAGACGTGTAGTTCTGATCAGTCATTTTGGGAGAAGTATGAGATTTAACTCTAAACGCACCTCTCATGAGGCAGCAATACCCAAATGGCAAATATATATAAACATTATTTTGAACCCTCTCATTATTACGTAGAAGATTAAAGCAATTAATCTCTTATTTGATACATTTAAAATTCTACCAAATTATTAACCGTATTAATTAAATGGGGTTTTTAGAGGACCCAATTGCTAAATTCTGGGTGAGGAGAATCATCATCCAACACCCTTTTAATTCGGGCGCCACTGTAGAGACATTAGGTTAGCTGGAAAAGCCGGAGAGATGAAAAATGAGCGACCGCCTTCGCCGGGAATCGAACCACGAACCTCTAGAATACCGGCCCAGTGTGCTGACCACCACACCCCGAAGGCTCGCCAAGAAGGTGGGAGAAATACCTTATACCGTGACTTGCAAAATGATAGTTACATGAGGCAACCCAAAAAGAAATTTTAAAGCATTCAGATTATAATCTTCTAAATAAAATCAAATGAGTTAGGAAATTATGTTATGTTTATGCTCTTTGTTAAATTTAAAAGACATGTAAAAGGGCATTCAAATACAAACAAATATTTTTCCTTCAAGTAAAAAACTTGCAACAATAAAGAGTTATTTGTTTACTCAAAGTAGATAAAAGATAATAAAAATTGTTAAGTTTTCCGCTCGCATCATATTTGCGGCAGATTAGACAACAGTGAATGACAGCAGGCCAGGTTATCTTTATCTGTAACTTCACATGAAGTAATTTTTCAGAAAACCCGTATCATAAATCTGAGTTTACACATTACTCCGTTTTAATTTTTTTAGTCAATTAGTTATTAATAGTTAACAGTTTTATCTTTTGAGTTTCTGGGCAATGTTTGATTATATTTGTAAATTTTACAATACTGTAACGGAAACTGAAGTTAAAAACGAGTTTTCGATGACTTCATTTCAAAGGTAAATATAAATAACACTGAGTATAAAATGTCGAAGAAAATAATACATTTTTAAAGAATTTTTAACAATGTAAGACAGAAAAGACAGAAAGTCTTTTATAAGAACATAGCTGCACTTCGGATTGTTTAAAATACACAAAGCTCTATAACAAAATACTAGAATATATTTCAAATATACTTACAGTTTTGGAAAACCATGTCCACTTTTTTCAATGTCCTTCGCAGTGAAGATTTCCACTCCATGCTGCAAAAGTATTAGCGTGCGTTCTACATTTCCAAATGCAGCTGCATTTAACACTGAGAAGTTCCTTGAATATTCCCATAGAGTTCGAGGGTGCTTAGAACAGTATGAAATTAAGTCAAATCTTAGATTTATACTGTGTTGCAAGATGTACCTCAAAAATCCTTCTTTATAAAATGGTTGCCGTACATGTCTTGTGTCTGTAGAATCTATAATGTACCAGTCTACAGTTATTCTAACCAAAGATATTACTAGTTGGCTGTCCTGAATATCTACATTATAGCAAAAATCTAGTAATTCTGCCATAAATTTGTATTGCTGAACGTTTTTGGAACAAATGTGCAGTGATCTTGGAATGTTCTGGCAGACTTTTACGAATTTTCGCAACCAAATTTCAATTTCTTCAACGCTTGTGCATTTAGCCAACTGACATTTTAGAAATGACACATAATCTTGAAACGTACTATCCTGCAGTATAGTTACTAACCCTTTTCTGAAAAACGCATACTTTGCCTTTGTTGGTAAACTTAGACAATCTATTTCGAGCTGTAAATTCGTGGATAAATTCTTTAAAAAAGGTCGCAATCGAGATATATCGAAGTCGACATCATTGCGGTCTGTCATTGTTTTGCATTCGTCAGATAATCTCTCTAATGTCATCAGAGCCCATTTAAGTTTTGGAGCTCGCGCAGCTAAAAAATGTCGACATCTTTCATCGCAGTCCAACAAATTCAAGGCTTCGAGAGAAAAGCTGGAATGGTGATCGCAAGTCTTCATTTTAGGTAGCATTATTCTACATTGCCGTGAGACACAAGTTATATCATTTTTAGACAAGATTAAGTTTAGCGATCGGAAACTGAAACATTTATATTCGAAGATAACGGCGGTTGTGAATGCAGTCAACTTTTATTTCGGGCTCCGATTTTCAGAAGCAGGTAAACCCTTTATTGATAAGATATAAAAACAAATACGACATCTGCGATGGGAGTAATCGTATGCATTCAAAGAGCTTATTACATCATCTGAATCATCATATCTCTTTTTAATGTGGGAAATGGAAAACCCCAGTGACTTCTAATTTGATTTGTGGTGTCATTGTTTTCAATAATTGGTTTTCACTTTCAACGGCTAATTAAAACAAAATTGTATGTAAAATGTAAATAGAAATTTGAATCTGTGCAAAGTAACCAAACGCAATTTCGATCATTTCTGTAATATTTAACTCCGTTTCATTCTCTTAAGTTTCTCTCATATTTTGTTTTTTGGAATAACCTTCAAATGCATTATTTAAAGTTTTATCAATATTTTGTTTAAGAAATTTTAAGCTAGTCAATTCAAATTATCTCAAAACTTATTTCAACTATGTTTTGTGCTAAATAGTAGGAATTCAATCACTACTCACGAAATAACTAAAACTTTTATTAAGGCATTTTGTTTTCCAAAAAATATTGTTGTTATGAATTATGTCACTATATTATGAAGGAATATGTATGGCAGACAACAAATTAATAATTATTCTAGTATTCGATTGGTTACAGCCGAAAATATTGCGGCAAAAACATCGCGGACGAGAACGTCGCGGAGAAAACAACGCAAGGCGAAAACGTCGTGCTACAAAACAACGTGGGAGAAAACATCGCAAAGAGAAAACATCGCAGTTCTAAAACATCGTGGTGCAAAACATCTTCGTCGAGAATAAAGCGGTTCAAAAACTTCGCAGTTTAAAAACATCGCCGTCGAAAATATCGTGGTTAAAAAATAAAGTATCTACAAATCATCGTATAACAATAACATCGCAGACATATATTTTCAGGCTTTAATAACTGTAAATGGATATTCCCATAATGATTTGTGAGCGCAAGATGGAAAGAAGGATAATTTTTACTTTCATATTTTTTATTAGCTAATAAATTTTTGCTGAGAAAATAAGAAGGAAACTTGAGCATAGAAAATTAAAGCAACTTATAGCACTTAATACAATTTTAAACCGACATAGTTAACTAACAAAGGCCGTTAATAAATCATTTTTATAAAGTTTTTACTGGTAATTTTTCATGAAAAGTATAGTCTGTAAGTTGCATTTAATTTTCTATGCCTTTTTACTTTTTCAGCAAAAATTTATTAGTTATTAAAAAAATGTGAAAGTGAAAATTATCCTTCTTTACATCTTGCGCTCACAAATCATTATGGAAATATCCATTTACAGTTATTAAAACTTGAAAATATTTTGCGATATTATTGTCATGCGACAATTTGTAGATACTTTATTTTTTAACCACGATATTTTTAAACTGCGAAATTTTTGAACCGCTCTATTTTCGACGTCGATGTTTTGTACCATGATGTTTTAGGACTGCGACGTTTTCTCTTTGCGATATTTTCTCCCACGATGTTTTGTAGCACGACGTTTTCGCCTTGCGTTGTTTTCTCCGCGACGTTTTCGTCCGCGATGTTTTTGCCGCGATGTTATCGGCGGGCACCATTCGATTAGTTAATTTTATGTTGAATTCATAAAATATCTTAACTGAATACTCAGCAACTACATTATTTCATGAGTAAAAAAAAAAGAGTGCATATTACTATTCATGTTTTCTTTTCACATAATAATCAGTTTTTTCCCACAGTGCTGTTCCAAGCATATATTCATACAGGGCTGTACGCTAGGTGTTGGAATATAGTTTAAACAGAGTTTAACTGCAAGATCAGTAGTCTCTCTGTGTAGAAATTTTAGATTAGGAATAAGTACGGTATTTCTGCCGTTGTCACATGGTTTTACATAATGCATTGCATACACTTAAAGTACTATATATTGTTCTACATATACGTCTAGATAAGGTTTTTCGCATAAGAAATGAGAGAATGATAAAATTATAGGAACATAAAATAACTTGCTGAGATAACTTAAAGCAAAATATAATTTGTAGAGTCATTAGGTTTTTTTTTAAGCGGGAGACGAGAAAAATGAGCAATAACCTCTCCGGCACTCGAACCTGGACTTCTCGAAAACGTGTCCAGTGTGCTAACCGTTTCACTACGAAGGGATGCTTGAAAGAGGGAGAAAATACCTTATAACTTTACCAAACTCCTAAACGTTGTACGGTTTATATTTATTTTAACTAACATTTATTTTAAGTTTAAACTATCTTTCCTGTCAAGCCTTACTTTACCCTGGAATTGCCAATGCCAGAGTATGTAAATTTTAGTAGAACGCGCAAGGATTCAAATTGTCAGCGGAAGTAATCTGAGTTAAATAGAAGGGAAACGAGTTCGAAAGTGTGCTTTCTTGCTTTACGAGCGTGGAGGTGGCTAGTTAGAAATTGAAGAACCACGCGTTTCGGCCTGTGTGCTTGCCTCGGCAGATTGTTAATTTTTCAACGTAATATTCAGAAGTTTGCTGAATTATCAGCGGTATTTTAGAACGCGGTGAGGTTAGTTACGTTTAGAGAGCCTCGTAGTTAGTCATTTGTTACTATTCTTAGTTTCTTATTTTTATTTTACCGCCGGGTCGGCGTAGTTTGTGAGCGTCAAGAGCACGCATTGGTAATTTCTAAAGTTGAATAAAAAGGGATTTAAACCCTTCTCAAGACTTTGTCTACTTTCCAGTTCTTAGCAGTCACCACTATTGTTGCGTGCAGGTTGGAAGCGCGCAACATTACAACTTAATGAGAAATTAATTTTCAATTATTGTTTTAATTTATTGTAAATTATATGAGCTGCTTTAATTTGTTTAAATTATTACTGAAGCTACCTATAATTTAGGCAGGTACAATCATATTTTCAAAACACCTATACGTAGTATATGATACATAAAAACTAATTTTTTGAATAATACATTTATTTACAACTAGGTGTACCCGCCCGGCGTTGCCCGTGCATTTAGAAAATGCAGATAAGTGAATAGCGCAGGAATAGTAGTGTAGGACATGTAGACTGTCTCTCTCTCTTCCTCCCCACAAGCTACAAAAAAGAAATGAATTGTAATTAATCGATTTAATGTATCGTCAAAACAGCAAACTAACGCTAGAATAAAGAAATCAATTGTTACAATCGAACGTTATTTGAAAACAAATAATAATATCAGTGAGTCAAAAAAACCGTGATTAATTAATTATAAATAATTTTTTTTTAATTTTTCTAATTCAAAAATCGAAAATCGGGCTTCGAGGTCTGGTGGCCAGCCCCTTTGTGCTTCCGTATAAAAAATTCCAGGTCCCTGCGTGCGATAGATTTGGCTGGAGAGCTCGGTCAGACAGACAGACAGACACATTACACTTGCTTTTATTATTATAGATAAGTATTACATACTATATAATACGAAAAACTAATTTATTTTATATTTTTGATTGCATATTTATAAAACTTAAAAATTATGACTGCAGAAAGCTATAGGTTTATGATTATAAATACCTCTGCATCATTGACAATTTTAATGGAATGATGCATAGTTTCACAAGGAGATAAAATCGTAATATTTATGACCAGAAATATTTAATCAGGAAATTTTAAAACTGAATTGTATTTTACTTTGGAAATACATTAAGATAGTTTGATATTTGGAAGCTTAAATACTGGAGAACCGTCGAGGAATTTGAAGCTGAAAAGTTTCCTTAAGGATCGCAAAGTGCTAAATTTCTTCTTTGATTTGTCACCTGTCTTTCCAGCTGCTCATATAATACCCAAGCGATAAAAGTAGCGAATATAAATTTTCTGCATTTGTAATCATTATGCCTTAATATTCTTGCGGCTGCGACGTGCAAAATTAACTTGTGAAGAGTATCATCAAACAAAATTAAATTTGAATAATAACGTAATTAATGTTCTGTATGTAAAGCATATGTAAGCGCTCTGTTGTCGATTGACATTTCTTACTTTTGCCAGCAATGAGATTTGTACAATATGCGCTTTTTCTAATACATTTATGTTTTACATTTGACTCTTATAACATTTTGTGCATCCTTATCTCGCGTTCAGCATTGCCTAACATTGGTTATTCCATTCGGGTAAGGGGTGGGTGTATACGTTTGGTATGTCCTAATGCAATAAAAAAAGAGGTACGCAGCGCAACTAAATGCTGTAGCAGTCTCATATATAAAATTTCAACGTTTTAGGGTGAAGCGGTTTTGAGTTTTGTGAGATATATACATGCGTACGTACGTACGTGTCACAAAAAAACCCTTCTGAATTCATTTAAAATACACTTTGAAATGAAACAGAGTCTGTTCTTTTCGTATATACAGTTGTCAAGCAAAGAAGCCTTCGAAATGGATTCGAGTGCGGTCAAAATGGACACTTTCGTTAAAATATCATAATCGAAATTTTTCGCAGTTACGATACTTCGTACAAGAAATTAAAAATATGACTTTATGACTTCCTTCTGTTCTTATCTCACGCACAATATTTATTCTTCTGAATCTATTCTTTTTGGAGAACTCAGGTTATTTGAAAATTGTTGCTATTGTAGTGGTTTTCTACTTTTTTTTTTTACCTGTGAATGAAACTAACTGCAGTCTTCTCTTTTTATTAGAATATATTAGTAATTTAAATTAAAAATGTTAATTCCTTTCTTTACTATCCAAGAGATTTACATTTTTATTTCTCCATTTCCCTTTATTCTCCTTTTATTCTCAACAGGAATTTAATCGTTGTATACTGGTTTGTATCATATTTTAGATAATGCAAAACAAATTGATATTCGCAGATTACAACCCCTTCATGAAGGCAAATTCTTAGCTCACCACTTCTCAAAATTTATAAAACTTTTCATTTAGAATTAAAGTTCATAGAAGGGTGAGTTTTCACTGACTGATAATACTCGAAACACAAAGCGGAAACAATGTACTTCTCTTGAAAGTGATTCATAAAATGAGTGGAATAATGCTACAAAATATCAAAAATTTCAAGGTAAATGGAAAAACACATCATTTATGAACTAAACACAATACGATAATTTCGGTGAAGCATTTTTGAAACTATTTATTATTTTAGTCTGAATTGACAATCTTCGTTTGAATTCTAAATGACTGAAGTTTGATATATAAAGTTCTGTTTAGTTTTTCTATCTACATATCTTTCTGCACAGCTCATCTATATTCACTAATACGCGGGGAATTTCAAAGATAAATGGATGTGATTTAGTTTCCAGAACTGTAGATCTTATAATACAACATATTATCACCTGATACTGAATAGATGAAAGTTTTCCAAGTTAAATATTTTGTGGGTACTCCTCTCACAGGTAAAAATACATTAAAACTATAATAATTAGTTTAGTTTTATAAAAGTTCTGAAATGCACTACTGCTACACTTCAATATCTAAGTTCTTGGTAATGCGTTATATGATAGTGAGACTTATGTGGTGGTATCTTCAATAAATTTCGACGAACAAAAGTCACAAGGTACATCTGGAAAATTCCGTGGCCAAGAGTACAGTACGAATGATATTCTCTTCCACTTCGATCTGAGTTAAGACAGATTTATTTTCAGTTAATGATTTAAATTCAGCTGAACACAGGAACATAATCTTTTTTGATTTTGCTAAGATTTGATGCCTAACCCCTTTTTGTTTTGTAAACAAAGCTGAATTTAAGGCATCGCAAGTCACAGTTTCGAAAGGTCCCGAAATCAATTTCTGGATTAAAAGGAACTGTGAATATGCACTATGTTTTCAATTAAGAGAGTCCAGGTTCCCACTTCAAAAGTCCGCTTCTAACCGTAAAAAGTGAAAATTTTATAAACAAGTAAAATCTACTTTTTCTGTAGTTGACTATATTTCCGTTTGCTTTCTATATTTTAAAAAACCAGCTTAAAACAGAACTTTAAAAAATTTGTCACCAAATCACTGAGCTGACAGATTCACTAAATACATAAAGTTCTCAAGTTTGAAGTATTACACTTGGGGGTATGACACATTTTACCTGTGGCATAAAATCTCTAAGACTGCGTAAATCCTCAAAATCACTCGTGAATCTCTTGGATTGTCCAAAAAGTTCTTGCCGATTTTTGTTAAGTGACATAAGTACAGGTCAGAATATATCAGAACGACTGAAAACAAATGACATTCGCACATATCGTAAAAGATGGTACTTCAGCTATATTTGGAAAAAAAATTGGACGGTAAGCTAATTTTTGTAAAAATATGGAAATAAAGTAGTTTTAGGCGTTTTATACTTTTCTTTTACTGAAAAGGCAAAAATAAGATATGCGCTGTTTTTTGAGACGGTGCTATAGCTGAAAGAACTGTGCGGAAGTTGTTTGCTAAGTTTTAATCTGGTGGTTTCAACTTTAAAGATCACGAACGCCCAGGTATTTTCTTCTCCATAAATGAAGATCAGATTAAAATACCAAGTAAAAATTCTATATCCATGTCCATTTTGTGAAGCTTGACTACATAAACCGTTTTGACCTATGGGTTCCCCAAGATTTACAGAGAAAACCCTGATCAACCCCATTTCCATTTGCAACTCGCTCTATAAAAGCAAAGAGGAGACACATTATTGAAGCAAATAGTGACACAGAATGAAAAATGGATCATTTATAAGAACATTGAGGGAAAACGATCTTGGGAAAAGCGGAATGAACAACCCCAAAAGCCGGTCTTCATCTAAAGAAGGTCATGCTCTGTGTCTGATGGGACTAGAAAGAGATCCTGTATTATAAGCTTTTACCAAACAACGAGACGATATATTCAGAGAAGTATTGTTTCCAGTTAGACAAATTAAAGACATCAGTTGAACAAAAACGTCCATAAATAGCGAATCAGAAAGGCTTCGTGTTGCATGAGGCCAATGCATGAGACCATACATGTTTGATGACTCAACAAATGTTTTTGGAGCTCGGGCTGCTATGTACTATATTTATCAGATCCACTATATTTATCAGATCTTGCTTTCTCTGATTTCCATCTATTTCGATCATTAAAAATTTCTGTAATGGGAAAACCTTTGGTCGAGATAAAAAATCACGTAGAAAGGTTTTCGGCTGAAAACCCTGAGAGATTCTGGAAGGATGGAATTTTCAAGTTGCCTGAAAGATGGAGGAAAGTTTGTATAACAGAATGGCACCTATATAATTTAATCAATCTATATTAAAATTTAAATCTCCACCGTTTCAATTTTCCTTCCAAATCGGCAAGAACTTTCCGGACAACCCCCAATACTTTCCTACTAATAGAAAGGAAATGCACATGCCCGAGCAATCATTTAATGAGGAAACAATTATTTGTAGTTTGGGGCTGACACAGTACTAAGAAACATGTAGAGGCATCAGGGATTTCGGGTCAGGAAATATGAAAAATTTGCAGTGGCCTTACCGGGACTCGAAATCCAAACTTTCCGATTGTTAGCCAGACGTATTTTTCATTTGCAGCACGAAGGTACGTAGAAGAAGGATAAACCTACAAATTCAAGAGCAAGCTTAGAAAAGTTCTTTTCGTTAAAGTTAAGCAAAATTACTTGTGGATAATTTATGAGAATTCTACTCAGTTTCAATTGTAATTAGACTACAAAGCACGGATTCTTTTTTTTTTTTTCATTTATATGTTTTAGTTGCGCAGTTAGGAAAATGTACTTCAGTTAGTTAAGTTATAAGGTATTTCTCCTGCCTTCGTGGTGTGGTGGTCTGTAAACTGGGCGCCTATTCCAGAGGTCCGTGGTTCGATTCCCGACGAAGGCGTTGCATATTTTTCATCTTTCCGGCCTCCAAAAACCCTAATGTCTCTACAGAGGCGCCCGAAGATTCCCCACACCCAGGATTTGGCGATTGGGTCCCCTAAAATATCCAGTCACCCTTTAAAAGAGGGAGTATATAAGGTATTTCTCCCGCATTTTTGGCAAGCCTTCGTGGTGAAGGGGTCTGCACACTGGACGCGTATTCCA
The DNA here is from genome assembly GCF_044657685.1 of Stegodyphus dumicola. Classification (NCBI taxonomy): domain Eukaryota; kingdom Metazoa; phylum Arthropoda; class Arachnida; order Araneae; family Eresidae; genus Stegodyphus; species Stegodyphus dumicola. The sequence continues at coordinate 77,461,210 of NC_140768.1, read as the reverse complement.
GAGCTCCGTGGTTCGATTCCCGTCGAAGGCGTTGCTATTTTTCATCTTTCCTGCTTTCAAAAAATACCTAATGTCTCTACAAAGTTATTAAGTTAGATTTTTAAAACTTTATGTCCTTGATTAAGGTGATAGAACGAAACCATGACTTTGCTCATTAGTACAGAAGTGTTTGCCAACCCTTGAATCATGAACAAGTCAATACATTATTATTACTAGTAGTTATTAGTACTGTAAGGATCTTAAGTTTTACTAACGTTTATTTTATTTTAAATCTTTACTATCACTTCTTATTTTCTACTTCCGGCCAGAATTATAAGCGTGAAGGAGTTTATGCAAAGTTGTCTGGCGAACGCCAAGTATTTAAGTGTGGCCTTTTTGCCAAGCAGAAGAGAGGAAGCCGTGAGTTCGAAGCAGGCCGCTTACCTTAGAAGTTACGCAGTTGCTACTTTGCCTTCCAGGCCAGAGGTTTTAATCCTCTTGATAAATTAAACGTATTGTAGTGTTCACAGTCTCTGTGCTACATACGCTTTCTGTTATTATAAGGCCAATCTTATTCTAAAGTTTAATTAGAGTTTAGTTTTATTTTGATATCTTTTAAGTGAGACCCCGAGTGGAGGGTCATTGTATTCCGAAGTACGGAAGTCATTGTATATAAAGAAAAAATAAAGGGTTTTGTATACCCTTCGTCTGTATCCTGTCTACTTACGACAATTAGTGAACATAGCTTTAGTAAGCTCTCTGTTCTAGTCAGGTCATTGTATGTTTCCGAAAAAGGTTAGAAGAAACATTGAACCTGATAGTACAACATATTTATAGGCGAATCTAAAAATGCTATTAATTTTAAAAACATTAATGACAGACTTCGGAAATACGTTTAATAGCAAAATTCACAAATAACTTGATAGGATGCAAGGCATCAATTTTTGGAATAAAATTGTTGAGAAAAGTACGAGAGAAAAAAATTTAAATAAAGTAAAGTTTCTCCCAACTAAACCAAAAGTAATTCAACCCATTATTTAGAACGGATTTATATAGTGATGCCATCCAAATTTGAGAAATACCTTTTTACACAGAACAACATAGTGATAAGACTGAACGAAGGAAAATTAACCTCCTACAAAATAAAGTACTAAGATCGACGGTCAATGCGCCTTGGTATGTTAGAAATATGATCATTTATGAAGATTTAAAAATTAAACCAATACCGGAGCAGGTCCTAATAGATGCTCACAATGTTTTTGAGAAAATGGAGAATTTGCCAGTCAATACTTTGAGAGAACTTACGAACTATGATCCCACTGTGGAAAGCGTTGTGAAACGACCTAGGTCAATTCACCAAAATGTAAAAGTGGTAGCAGTAAATATGTATATAGTTTTATCCCATCTTATTCAAGTATTTAATCAGGTATTTAATCCTAGTATTTATCCAAGTATTTAACCAAGATTTATTTCGTGTTTGTGAATTTGTGTTTGTGTTTACTACTAAGAATATGGACTTAATGCCTGGACAGGCAAAGACTTTTAGTGTTATTTGTACAAAGTGTAAATAATTGAACTCACCACGCCTACCAATGTGAATCCAACCGTATGGGCTTGTACCGGTCACGTGATACTCATACACTTAATTCTCAAGAATTAGATATTATTCTCTCGAATCTCTCACTAAGGAGTTTTATGTTCTTCAGTCAGGACTCAGATGATTTTCATGACTTAAAAATAAAAATTATGTTAGTGCACGCCACCCTGATTTCTCAGACTCTTATTTCGCCTTCGGGTGAGTGGCGTGATAGCGCCCTAAATTTTTCTACAACCCTGAATGGCCCCGTATGGCAAGTTAGAATGATCAGTTTTAAACTCTAAGAAGTTGATGCCTCTAGTGAAAGTAAAGCATAAGCATAAAATAGTGATATTAGCTTCCAACACAGAGAGTTAATATGATATTCATTTTAAATTTTCTATTTAAAACGAATACTTCAGAATAAGAAAGCTTAATGATACTAGAATAAAACTAATATGATAATATTTCATGGTATAGTTAACATCCTGTGGAGACCTGTATTCATGTTAAATGAAGAAAAGACTAAATTATTCATGACGTAGCTTGCGTACGATAACTTTTTCCGTCGTGTAACTATAGTTTCTATTTTATTAGGATGCCAAATTCATGAACTGAAGCAGTGAATACCTCAAAGAGTGGTCTTCAAGTTGTTAAACAGGAAATTTCAATGCAAATTTAACTAATTTTAACTCTGCGATATTAAATCTAAGTAGCACATTTTTATTAATGTACACAGTAAAATTTACTGCCAATGAAACGAGTGAACTTAATATTCGTGACCTATTTTAAAAACAGGTAATTTAGAATTTTTCATCCAGAAGTCGGATTTTGTATTTTAGATTCAACTTAATTCAGCTTAGCATATTTCTAAACCTGGTTATTTCCAAACTCTGACTGCATCATGGAATTGACGAAAAGATGTCTACGATGCAACATTCAATAGAGAATAAATTCATACTTGAGAAAATTGTTTAAAGGGCCTATAAATAAAGAAATAGTTATACAGAAATTCAAACATTCATACAGAAATATTTATAAACGTTTGAATTTCCTCGTAACTAAAATTATCCTCCCATTTCTGAAATTTTAACCATGTTTGATAAGTTTAATTTTCACTTCAGTTTCCAAGATCACTTAGGTAGCATAAAAATGTTATCAAATAATCCGTGAGCCGTACTAGACTCGTTTCAGCAGTAGGAGATATCTAGTTTTCAGCACAGCTACTGATTCAAGGATAAAATTTAAACATGAAGTGTAAAATCAATAATAAAAATTGAAAAGAAGATCATGATTCGTCATTATTACATGCCTTTATGAATTTATCAAATGCTGTAGAAACTTTCAACTTGATATTGTTACTTCTATCGCGCTACAAATGCTGTCGAAGATAAAACTCATTTTAGTTTATTTGCCCATTTAAGGAGTGAAACGCGCTCAGTCTCACAACTTTAGCTCAGTCACAAATGCGTAAGTTATCATAATTGAAAACCCTCGTACTTCTACAGCGGATTTATCGCCGGTTACCATATGGAAATGTCGTCAAGAAATGGAAGAAAGAAGGGTAAAAAGATAAAATTCTATTCTCACACAATACTCTGTATGAAAAGCCAAATTTCACATACTGTAATTTAAATATTATAAATTGCTTTGATTTTTCTTATCACGTATTTATTTCAAAATTATTTAAATATAAAAAGGTTTTATCGCCTTTAGCACAGTTTATTTGGGCTAACTGTTAATTTAAAAGGAAAATGTTTTGAGTAAAATTTCTTAACTGATTTTTATAAATCACATAATTATTTACATGGCACAGGAAAAAGAAATCGACTATGAGAGTTCTTTATTTCATAAGACAAAAAATATTAATTTTGATCTAGTAAATTAGATGCACCGTTATTTTCCTCGTAAGTTGGAGACAATGAGTAACAATCTCAAAATGAGACAATGAGTAACAATCAAAATGATTATTACTCATTTTGATGTTAGAAACACTTCTAGTGATACTTCTAGGTTATGTTTGGATTGATCTTTACAATACATTTCTAGTGAACATTTCTCTTTTTTCACTTCATCCCCGCGTTACGTTACAATTATATTGTAACATTGAATTCCCCTCCTTTCTCTTCACAGCATAAAACGTCCACGTGTCCTGGCAGATTGCCAACTCATGACAGTGTAGTTTTTTTTTTTAAATTATCTTCCAGATAATAGTAATATTTATCGTGTATAGAGAAAGAGTAAATTATTTTTTAAGCGTGGTAGTAATTACTTCTTAATAATATTTTGATATATTTTGACAAAAACAAATTTTATAAATATTTATATACTGTTTGTATAATTAACTAATGAAAGTTATCTCTAAGGTCAAATATTATGCATTTCGCTTATAGAATTTAGTTTCTTCCTTATACAGGGTGATTCAGAATTCATCATCAATAATTGGTGGGGAGTTAGGAAGTAGGAAAAGAAGGAGATTTCACATAGGAATGCCTGGGTGCATATACCATGTAGTAGGGCAAAATGACCCCAGTTCAATGATGGAAAGAACACATAAAAAGGAAGTAGTAAGGGGGGAAAATTATTATCTTACATGTAACATTTCTTTGCATCGGTTTTACAGACTTACAAGAGGTGCTCGAACTGCTGACCATGCGCTAGAATGCATGACTCACAACGGCGTTGCATGGACAACCGGGCCTTCTGGAATATGCCTGGCATTTACATGCATATCTGCAAGTTCATTCCACGTATACCGGTTCATGTTACTTCTGCAAAGTTACCTAGTCGAATGACGACTGGCTGCACACGTCAAACATCTGTGCTTATGTATGGAAGTTGTGCACGCACAGCGTCCTCTACACCACTATGCGTTCGTCTGCGCCCGTACTTTCCTATGTGAAATCTCCTTCTTTTCCTATTCCCTACCTCCCCACCAAATATTGATGATGAATTCTGAACCACCCTGCATACCCGTATACAGGTACCCTGCATACCCGTATACATTTTAAAAACAAATGGAAAGACAGGGACTATGAGCAGAGGTAAAGCAAAACAAAATATATTTAAAAATAATTTATAAGCATGTAAAAAATTTTAGTAAGTTCAATAAATCATAGTAAAATTTATTAAAAAAATTAAACATTAAGTATAAAATTAAATTTACTTTTAAAAGTTGTTTACTCGCTCCAAGATTTGGCATGCTTGTTTATGTTTTGAGTTTTGAACGCTGTGTGGAAATTTCAGTGAGTCAACAATTTACGTGTAAATAATATTGCGTAATATGGCGTAGACTTAAATGGCATGTGCGCAGTATGAATGGTATCTGAATGATAACATGCGCAATATTTAAATTGCGTCTGCGTCAATACAAAATACGCAAAAGAAATTACACAATAAATTTGCTTGCTTATATTAAGAGTATACGAATTAACTACGTATGTGTAAAATGTAAGTTACACGCACAAACCTGCGCGATAATTAACCAAATTTTAAAATAATCAGCATCTACTCTAAAAATTTAAATATGCGCATTTAACAAGAATTAGTCACAGATGTATATCTAATTCTTCTGAGCTATTAAAATTTAAAAAAATTAATTATAAATATTTTTAATTACACACATTTTACATGAATTTATATGATGCCAGAAATGGAAATATATCACACAAATTCATGTAATATGTGTGTAAAGTATTCAGAATTAAATTTTAAAAATTTGAATATGTATATGTACACAGTTCTATATCTCCCGTTCTATTCGGCCAATAGACGAAATTCAAATTTTGTTTTTCATGTCTCGAAAGCCTGACTAAGGATATATATTAGATTTATATATAGCATTGTTCTAATATACATATTATAACACAACATCGAACTTTTTCTTAAATGACATGCCAATTCTTTTTCCATATTTCGCTACGACTCACATTATACCTAAATGTTAAATGTTGTAAAATTTGGTGCAAAATTTACGGAGAAATTCAAAAATTTATATTGGCGCATTTTTTTTTTTTCAGTTTGCGCCAAGCATAATTCCCTCGGCGAACTTCGTAATTTATATCAACCTATCTCCCTTTCCCTCTTTTTCATTGTAAACGAGCGAAAACAAAGTCATCGTTCCAACTTTCAAATAATTTTTACAAAGTGAGTAGACCACGTTTGGCGTTATGATAAGGTGACCATACGTCCCGTATTTTCCAGGACAGTCCCGAATTTTTAGTCCCTGTCTCGATTTTTTACAATTCGTTTTTTGGCCCCGAATTTATAGCATTTGTTCCCGAATTGTCCCGAAAAACAGTCGTGCGAGAACTTAAAAGTTTAAATGCATATATTTATTGAAGTAGTGTAGATTGCAAACTGAGAATACAAGCGTAAGTTAAGACACTCACTCCATATTGGCCGTATAAACAGGGGATTCGTCATTTAGCTTAGAAAATTTGTAGAGGGGAGGGGTTCTAGTTCTCATTACCGTATTTATCTCCCCAACTTCCTAACATACACGGAACTTATATTCCGAGCTCCCAGTTGCAGTTTAGACGTTTACTTGCAGACTACATTGCAATTTTTAACTGATATATTAATTCGATTGTGATTTGAATTTATAATATATACCTATATTTTTAATTATTAATGATGCAATAAATACTGCATGTATTTATTGTATGTATTGTCTTCTTACACATCATTATGCGGGATATGTAAAAATAATCCTTTCGTCATTTGCTGAAATTTCATTATAGATATATACATCTAAATCCATCTTTCTTTTGTCACAGTTGGATCGTGAAATTTTTACTCCATCGTCATTTTGATTCTGAGTATTTAAACGTTTTTTAAAAGATCTGACGAAACAATGATGTGTAATGACTTTTCATGCTTTCAATATCCGTTTATTGAAAAACTTCTAAGCGATTCCGATGTACGGTGCAATACATGTTCTACAAAATTTTCAAAAACCCATGGTGGACCTAAAGATAATATTAAACTTCAGATAAATAGGAAATAACATAAAATGTCAACTCTACTGCTGTATCTATCTCGTCATTAAAGTATTTCTTCAAGCAGGTAAATGTGTGATAAGGAAGAAGAATTAGCTGCAGTGCTTTTGCATACCATACTATTTGCAACAACCATAGCTTTAGGATTTTTGGATTGAACGTCCAAGCTACGTCAGGCGGCATTTCAGCCTAAATTCGCATGTGCGCGAACCAAAACCAAAGCAATACTGCTAATTTTTTCATGCTTTAAGCTTTAAGAGCCTTTTCACAATGATTTGGAAAAATCTTGATTTGTTTCAATCTTAATTAACTTGTCCAGTCACAAGGAAGTAAAAATTTTTCAATACTCGTTAGATTTATAGATCAGAATTATGGAGTTTGATCACATGGTGAAAATAATGTTTTTGTTAAACTGAAACGAAATCTTTGCAGTGGTTAATTGGAGTCGGATGTGCAGCGAATATTATCCGCATCACTATGAGAACAGGAGATGATAATTTGCCAATTGATATAGAAATGATTATTCCTAAGATATACTTTAAAACTTATATTGCTTGAGTAGAAAAATTGAAAAATTTCTGTAACTTAATGGTAAGCATTACTTCCCGCTACTGAAAGGGTACTCCCAATGTTTCTAGCACTAAAGGCTTATTTTTCCAATCTCAAGACAAGTGACCCATTGTTATTTTTAAATTCTTTGAAAATCCAATGTCAGCTTGGCTATATTTTATCAACACTCAGGCTTCAATATTCCTTAAAGTTATTATAATAATTGAAAATGAAACTGCGTCTGCATCTGGTGTAATTACTTCAACGGGTGCTCTAAAAGCTTCAATAATGAGCAAGGTAGAGGATAACTTTATTCCACTTACTTAATTTTACTCACGTTTTAAATTTCTCTTTGTTTAAAGTAAAATTTTGATTTGAATTTTTCACTATTCAAAATATTTTATTATTTCACTTTCGTTTCTAATTCTTTGGATAGCGTTATCTTTGTTTAAAGGTAAAATTTTAATTAGAATTTACGAATTTACGACTTATCATTACCAAGCATTATGAGAGCTATAAATCTACGATAGGTACAGTGTTAAAGCATAAGGAAACAATAAAGGTTATAGCGCCAGCCAAAGACTTTTACAAAAATATCGAAACAATGGATTTCTGTAAATGAAAAGATGGAAAAATTTCTATTGGTATGGCTGAAGAAGAATCTCAAAGAACCGATTCAATCATTTAACGAGAAGCCACGAGTTATTCATGCCGATTTGAAGATGACTCCATGCTCTTCAAACAATGAATCTGAAGAGGTATTCAGAGCAGGTTGTGATTTGTTCGAAATGTTTAAAAGACAAAATGAAATTCGCTCCGCCGTGAGGCATGGTGAAGCAGCGTTAGACAAGTAGGCAGAGGAGAATTTCCTAGAAATTGTCGCGGGCTTGATCGAAGCCGAAAGCTACACCCTCTAGCAAGTCTTCAGCTGTGATGAGACAGAGCTCATTTACAATAGGATTCCAAGAAGGATTTATATAAGGATAGAAAGACAAAGATGCTAGGACAAAAACTTATGAAAGATGGGCTGACCTTCGGATGTGTGCAAATTCGAACCCCAGAGTATTTAAGACCCATAAAATTATAAAAGGAAAACTGCATGTTATGAGAAAGGTAATCCCAAATAATATATATCTACAAGTCGTTCTCGCACTCAACAATGTACTTACGCAACACGAAATCTCAAAGACTACATTCTTGAAAAGTTTAAGTTCATTAAGTTTCTCTATATTCTACCAAACACCACCCCTATCCTACAACGCAGAGACAAGCAAGCAATTTCAAATTAGAAAAAAAAATCAACAACTGTTAAGGCGCCGCTTTATATGATAGAAAACAATTTCATCATTTATGAGCTCTGGGAGGACCATTAAAATATTTCGAAATGTTCTAAGAACCACCAATTTGGCTTAACAGGAAGTTTTAAGGAGGATCTTGAAATCTGCGAGGAAAATTTGGTATGAAGATAAGTCCGAAAAGTAACTTGAAGGTTTAAAATTCAACTTCAGAAGAAGTACTGGAGTAATGTCCCTTGGAAAGACGATTGGTCAGTGGATGGATGAAAAGGACATAAACGAACTCATTCTCAAACGAACTTCCTTCAGATATCTTACGACCGAAGAGCTAAACAACTGCAAACAAAGAATGTAAAACATATTAGAGGAAATTAATAGAGAGAAAGAGTTAGTCTATGTCTTTAGTTGAAAAGGACATTCTGGGAACGTGGAAGGCGGTTCCCAAGTTCATTGTAAAAAAATCAGCCGGAAAAAAAAATTTAATATACTGGGCATCAGCTCACTTCAGTGACGCTTATTTAAGACATCTTAGAAACATTCATAAAAGAAGGATGCAAGAAACTTTCTTAGACAAATTTAGTCTTAGACAAATGAGTAAGTCTCAAAAGAAGGTTGAAATAACTTTTTTATTTAAGTCTTAAATAAACAGAAAAACGCAGTTTGGTAGACAGACGAGCCTCTACGACTTGCAGGTATTTAAATTAACATAACAGAAAGCAGGAACTTCAGCATCACCAGAAAAATGCTCCACAAAATATAACCCATGATGTGCTATCGATTACATCAGAAGGGCATTGGGAAGAATACTTAAGTTCCTTACATTCATAGCAATTCTTGTTTTATTTTTAGAAAACACATACTGTTGCGACGCTTCCAAGCTTGGTAATAATTTTAATTGCTGAAATATTGCTTTCTGATAGAAATTATATGCTTATAAAAGATGCAAGAAGAGAATTATTACAAACGCATATGTGATTCAAACATAAACGGCAATTTAATGACGGACGATTGATGATCTAAATCAATGGTAACTGGAGGTTTGAGGTCTGCATGCGGTCTCCGAAGCAATTTTATAAAGCTACTAAATACATTTTCTGTAAATTAATTGACATTACAGTTACAAGAATTTGAAGGAAAGTTTTGTGACTTTAATGAATTTGATTTAAATTTTGCTTTATTTTTATTACCAGAAATGAGTTTGAATAACGCCTTAGAAAAACTACAAATGAAACTACTTAATTTATACCGTGATACAAATCTTATTCAAAGATTTGGAAATAGTACATAGTATGTACTGGTCTTATTTTTACTCATGCTATTCAAAAGGTTATACTCTCAGTTACGAATATATACTCTCAGTTATATACTCTCAGTTGCGAATATTTGCAGAAAGAATAATCGCTTTGTTTGGTAGTACATTTGCATGTGAATAGTTTTCTGACAAATTTGAAAATTAAGCAACGAACCAGATTGCTAATGAGTATCTACCATTCGTGGTTAAGATATATTTTAATAATTTTTCTTCAGGGTTTCAATCAAAATCGGAGCACTATGTGACATTGTATCTGAATGTTTTATTATGAAATAAAGGAGTTTATAATTATTTACATGCAAATACATAATTTTTTTGTATGCCTCATAGAAAAATGAAATAAATAAAAGTAAAAAAAAGTTATCATTATTTATTCTCCAGTTCTTTTCCCTCTTGGAAAGTTTTCGTAATTTATTTATTTTAAGTTAAAAGTGCGTTATTTGATAGTTACTTAAAAATATCTGAATAAATGCGAATCTGAAACTGTAATATTTAGCTGTCAGTATATTTGAAGTACAAAACCTAACCAGCAGAAATTTCTTAGACATACCAACCATAGTCTTTGATTTCAGACAGAAAGTAAGTATAGACTTAATTTTTTCTATGCGTCGTTTTTACTATTATTCATGAGTGTTTTAACAAATATGTAAGAAAAAAAAATTATATGATTTTTATTTAATCTTTCTTTTAAGTTTTGTCCGATTAGTTGTTTTAGATGGTTCATTTGACTCATGTGCAATTTGACTTTAAAACAATATTCTAAATAACAAAATTATTAGGGAATATTACGTTGTTTTAATTTCCAGAATTCCAGCATTCCTTTTTAATTTTTGTATTTCATTTCGAAAAAGAAGAAGTTAGCTTTGAGGTTATTAACAACTTTGATTGGTATAAGGTAGTTTTAATTTTTGTACTGAGATCCGATGCATAGTCCAGCAGGCCATCTATTGATTCTTAACTGCTTTTGCCCGAAATTCTACCATTTTCCAGCTGAAGTTAATAAATAATAAAACTAGCCACATGTTAATGTTATTTAACTGGAAAATATCTGCATATAAATAAACTCGATAATATGAACATGAGACTCTTTCGCTCAGCGGATCATTCATTGTTAAAAGGAGTTTATTTTTATTATACTTATGATAATTTTAAAATTCTACAGAACTATATTATAGTAAAATATGAGCCTCTCCTTTAATTAAAATGATATTCAGATATTCTATACAATATATATAGATATATTAATATCTATATATAATATAGATATACCTAAAAAAAGAAAAATAAAGGATAGATAAAGAAAAATGTTTATATATAATACCAGCACGAAACCAACCGAAAATTGAAATCGTTATCCTGTATCAATGTACGTAATATACCCCCATACCGCAGCACATCATCAGGATGTATTATTTAAGTAGCAATGTCTCGAGACATACTTAGGATGGCCTGAGTATGCTGATTCTCAGATGTCCTAACAACATCGTAATTTAACATCCTGAGGATGTCTTATTTAAGTCGCTATGTCTCGGGATATGAGAAGATGTCCTGAAGATGTTTATTCTTAGATATCTTGAGGACTTAACCAATTTCACATCCTGAGGATATTCATACTGCATTGTCCGGAGAACTTCTGTTGCCCAACATTCTGAGGATATTTGTTCTCAGATTTATCAGTTTTAGTTTTTTGATATTGTACATCTGAAACTTGCACATTATTTAATTCATTATTTAATTTTCATGTGTATTTTACTAAGTTGTTTCTAAATGCTGTGCATTAAAAATATTGATATTGATGAATATTGAAATGATTAATGATTTATTCTTGTTATTTTGTTATTCATTTTAACTACTATTTTTCTGAAGTTTTTAAAAATTTATTTAGACATGGAAAAGATTTTCTTAAAATGGATTAGCATTTTCTAGAATATTTGCTAAATTCTAAATAACATATAATTTTTATAAAAAATGTTTAAATTACATGTATAATTACTTGCAGATTACAAACGCTACTATAAATGTAGGCAAAATTAGATTTTTTTCCCTTTAAATTACGGAAACTACTTTTTTTAAATTACAAGAAAAAATTTTCCCCTAATTACAGGAAGGAAAATGCTTTTCAATCGCGCACACTCTTATGGATATTGAATTACAGTCGTGCGATAATTTTGCAGTAAAAAGAATTCTCTCTGATGACTATCCAAGATTCTAGAAACTTTGGCCTTCTATAGAGATGGTCGTCTTAGAGAAATAATGCTTAATAGCAATATTTATTTATAATCTCAGAAATATTGGTCACTTTCAGAAGTGTTCGTTTGAGAAGCGATATTCTATACATTAATTTACTAATACTCTCAGATTCTAAAATTTGTTTATATTCTCAGAAATATTGGGCAGAAGATGGTCATCACATGCACGCAAAGTTTTATATTTCAATGGAAATGAATTCAGTATTATTTAACTATTTCTCTATTAATTAATTAATCAGATAAATAAAAAATTATGAAATAGTACTGTTTATTAAAGAATAATGAAGAAAGTTCTGTAGAACTATATTCTTTCGCGTCACTGTACATTCTATCAGGAAAACTGCTAGTTTCTCGTATTTGCATATTTGAAATAATAGATAGCATAGATTGCATAGATATCTTTGCAATTCCCTTTCGTAGATTTAGAATCAGTTTCTACGTGAATAATTTAGCGTCATGAAATTTGACAGCGCCATACTATTAACAAAGAATAGAACAAATTATTTAAAAATAAAATTTGCTACAACGCTAATCGATGTAATAAGATAATTGATCAATCTTGATAGTATCAGTCTTCATATACTGCAGATACAAACAAAACTTGATGCTTGTAGCAAGATAATTAAATAAGATTTAGCAAGATAATTAAATGTAATATACATTAGCAAGATAATTAAATAATAAGGTAAGGGAGTTATCACGTGTAAAATTTTTGCAACGTGTTTATGAATTTAGAGACGAAATTTGCCATTTTTCTAGAAATGGAAAACAAACTGGAGCGAGACGTTTTGCGCTGGTTCTTCTGTGATGAAACTGAGGGACTTGGTCGACATATTCGAGAAATTAAACGCCTTGAATCTCCAACGCCAAAGATTAAATACATATATTGAATACGAGTTATAAAGTTAATGTTTTTTGTAGAAAATTGGAATTGTGGAGCCGAAATTTAAAGAAAAAAAATAGAAGTGTTTGCAAATATGAATTACAGTGTTAAAACGTACAAGGGTGAATAATCAATGTGAAAGTTAATTTTGTAGCCATTGAAAATCATTTAATCATACTGACAAAAAACTTTTTAAAGTATTTTCTTGCTGACGACACCTTGTAATGATCTTAGTTTTACTAACGTTTATTTTATTTTAAAACTTTACTATCCTCTCTGATTTTCCACTTCTGGTCAGAATTAAATGCGCTAACTTGTTTATGCAAATTGTACTTGCTAACGCCCAACTATTTAAGTTGTGGCTTTTCGCCAATAATGGAGTTAGATAGAGAGAAAGTGAGCCGCCTTGCCACTGCATTCCGCACGAGTTTTCATGAGGTTTATTACTCTCGATATTTAAAACGTATTCTAGTTTTCAGCAGTTTGCATACTATATACGTAATAATTTAAAAGGCCAGTCTTAGTGTTAGGCATTTGTGTAAACTAATCAAAGTCAGCTCTTATTTAAAATTTTACTTAGTAGTTTGATATTTTTACGTTCAGACCACAAGTGGTTGGTCTCTGTATCCCGAAGTGCGGGAGCGCCTGTAATATTGTGGAAAATAAAGGCTAAAGTTAACCCTTCCTGCTTGTGTCGTTCATTTCACGCATATTTGAACATAGTTTGAGTAAGCTCCCTGTTCCCATTCAGGACACGTCATGTTCCCAAAGCAGATCAAGAGACATACAAGTCCTGATAACCTTAGTAACAAGTTAACGAGTAGGTTAAGGATCCATTTCAAAAACTCCTGCCGAAGAAGAAATCTTCATAGACTTCACTGCAAGTACAGAAATCAAAAGTAAGACAATTTAGTAATAAATCTTTCTTTGAATTTTAGGCATGAGTGGATGATGAATTTTCTGCACTAACAACAAGAGTAGATCGTATACTATTATCATTTTCAGGATCATAACTTTGCGAAGGATTTTCTGCGGTAGCTGCCTTGAAGATAACATATAGATCTCAGCTTAATATAGAAAAAGAACTCAGAGTGCCTATTTCAAAATTAAACCTTCCTTATATAAATACTTTATTCTGCAAGGCCGGCCCAAATGAGTCACTAATAATTATCAAACTTGTTTTTAATTTAGTATTGATAAGTCAATTATTAAATACATTGTGTAGTACTACTACAATCACAATTATAAGTGCATTATATAAGTGTAAATGTCTGTTTTATTACCTCAGAATGTATCCTTTTTTGCTTTCCTTTTCAGTAAAGTAATATATATTTTTTTTTTCGTTATGCTCACGCTCTTCATTTATGGTTACCACGTGCCCCTAGCGGTGCGCGCTCCACAGATTTAGAATCGCGGGTCTAATAGATCAAAGCCGAGATCACTGTATATGGTAGCAATTCAGATTTTAAATATAATTCCAAGCACGTGCAGTAGCTTATTATTTCCGAATAGTATATATAATATATTATATGCAGTTGCTGTCACCATTTTGTTAAAACAAAAATTTTGTTTACTAGCTTTCTGCTTTGAAAAATTTGACGGGACATTGTGCTGCCATCTTTTGGCAAATTATAACATTTATAATGCAAGGAATAATCCTCCGACCAAGTCAAAAATAAAACTATCAAACATTTAACCACACGCTTGTTTATTAGAAATCTCTGTTGTTTCCAAAAAAGCAGGCGACGCAGTACTTCTATAATTATTCGAAAAGCAAGAGGAAGAAAATAATTCTGCTTTGGCAAAATACTTTTGTTCCTTTGAGGCAAACGTCTACGTTACTTGGCGTTTTCGAAACTTATACAAATTTTTTCATAAATCAATTAAAGCCTTCGTTTAAATTTTGGCTTGGTTTTAATACGACACGTTTTTTAAAGTTTTCGTGGAAAATTCCTTCTATTTCAAACTTATGTCAATAAACATATCGTTCAAAAACTGTTTTTGCTGTTTCACTCATTAATTATTTACTTTAATTGGTTTAGTTTATGTGATTACGGTAATGCATCTAGGGCTACACGCCTAAAGGGAGGGATGCTTTGTTGCTCGTTGTGTCAATGAAACTCTTCAGTTTTGCCTAACTGACCTAAATGAACGATGGGTATATCTTGTATATAGTATCTCTTTGTATTTGTGTCTGTTTCCATTTGCTAATCTGCTAGTATGTTTCTCATATGAAATTAAACAAGTTCAGTAGTGACAACGCTTGTGTAGATGCTCACATCACGTGATCACCCACTTCCGCAACACAAGCGTTCATCGCACTTATTCATGTTGCATACTTTGCATCCATATTTCGAATATTCAAGGATTAAGTCTGATTATTTCTTTCACTTCTTATTGTATTATATTTTATGTATTTGCTTGTAAATTTGTATATCAAAAACCAATGAGAGGCCGTCATGCACATTGTGTGACAAACGGTGTCACCTATATCCTAACTTTCGATTCTGACCCTTCATAGAGTAGCTGTGCAGAAATTAACATTATGCGTTCTCATGCGTTCATTTAACGTTATGCGTTCTCATGCGTTCATTTAACGTTATGCGTTCTCATGCGTTCATTTAACGTTATGCGTTCTCATGACATTTATTTGCAAGAGCTGGCATACTTCGGGTAAAATACACCATAATCGCGTCCTACAGTGGAAGTTGGAGTTGAAGAGAGACTAGAATTTTCCTAATTTGCACACAACTAAAATAATTTACGCTTCTCTGAAATGCGCCTATTATGATAGGTGCGGCTAACCCTCTACATTATGATGTCAGCCCTGACCAAGTGTCAGACAGGTTTATCATGTTAATACCCTCGCAATCTGCCATAGTGTCTTCTAAACATAGAAAACTCCCCCACTCGAACATTTTATTCGAGTACCAGCGATTTCCCGTCTAGGTCTTGTACCCGGCCCGTGAAATGCAGGTCCTTTGCAAATGCCTTCTAAAAAAAGACCAAATGAGCGGAAGCCCTCTTCGGATAGAGTATTTCAACTCCACCTCGAGCATTCCCGTCCGAACATCATATTCTTGAAACTTCTAGCTTTTACCAAGAGGTAACTTTACGAAGACTAGCTTTTGTAAGGCTTACGCTTCAGTAAATTGAAACCACAGGTGATAGGTGACGGAGGAAGGCGGCGCCTGGTGTCTAACATAGTTAAACAGCCATATGCCACGCGCCTTCCACTATCTAGAGGCAACAACTCCCTGGAGCCCCATGAGACCGACCCGGGAGTTTATTAGGATCTTAAAAACAAAAGTTAACATAGCCATACAAAGGCTAGACTACATGTAGTACATTGTAAGAACGTGAGACACTTGAAGGTTAGGGTTACAGAAGTAGAAAAAAATAAGTTATAAACATAAAACATAAATGGAAAAAGAAACATAAAGAAACAGATAAAGCACACTAAAAACACAAAAAGGTGCACTAATATACACTAAAATACACAGAACTAAACACTAAAAACACAGAACACATACAGAAACACAAGAAGTACACTGAATACACATAAAGGAATATTAAGATATGCATGCAAAACCTGCATAGTTATAATTTACTTCGACATATACCTGGTAGAAGTAGTGCAGTGTATTGACAATAGTACTTGATGCAATGATGAAGCAAATGAATATATATGATGCAGTGTAATAACAGAAGTACATGGTGCAATGATGAAAAAGTACGCATGACAAAGCACGTAAATATACACGTTAGCACACACAATAAAACAGGCAGAAATACATAATGCTATGATGAGGATATCAGTAAACACGATGCAGGCATGATGCAGGCACGATGCTTGGATGCAGTCACATGATGCAGAATACATTAATATGAAGCACTTGCTGGTGTTGTAAGACGCATAATGGCGCATAGTTGGTGATACGGTACGCGTGACACTGATAGTACACATAATAAAGCTTGCAGGTATATGGTGGAAATATACACGATGAAATATGAGATGCAAATATACACGATGCGACAGTAGTACATAAAGCAATGAAATACATGATGTAGAGTAATGACAATAGTACATGATGCGGTGGTGATAATAGTACACAAAACCGATAATAGTACACACAAAAAGCTTGCACATATACGTGAGGCATGGTACTGACAAGAATACCTGATGCAATGAAGATAATGGAACACATGACAAAACATATAAATATATAAATGCAGGCAATTACATGATGCAAAAATACATTAATATGATACACTTGATGAAATTATAATACGCATAATGGCGCATAATTGGTGATACGGTACGCGTGACATTGATAGTACTCATAATAGGGCATGCATATATACGACACAAATATGCACAATGAGATATAATAACACTAGTACATGAGGTAATGATATACATGATGCGAAGTTATGACAATACATGATGCTGTGGTGATAGTAGTACATATAATATATAATAGTACGCACAATAATAGTCTAATAATAACACAGAAAAATGCTGTAAACCACTGGTGTACTAAAATAGCAATTAAATAATAGCACTAGCACAGAAATTCACGCAAAAATATAAATAACAGTAAATCAGTAATAATGACACAGAAAATGTTGTAGATCACTGGTGTACTTAAATAGCAATTAAAATAATAGCACTAGTATTCTCAGTGGTTGTTGTGAGGTACCAGAGGCTTGGAAAATCAACAGGAAGAGGGAAAACCCGGGTTATTAGTTGTTAGGTGAAGAAAAAGAGGTAGAATGTTCGGAATTTAATAAAGTGAGTGTTAGGGAGGGATAGAAAAGAGCGCTGGAACTACAGGGTAGATTTAGGTCTGTTAATAAGTTAGCGGTAGTTGATATGAAGATTCATAGAAAATTATAAGGGAAGAAAAGTGAAAAAAGAGCTAATTAGTTTAATTAAAAATTAAATAATTAGTGTAGAGTTGGGGGATGGTGGCAGAGGACAACATAGAGTTTGTGAGTTGCTTATAAAAAGTGGTCCGATGAAGCTACGACTGTTAGTTGAGGAGCTAGAAGAGAAATAAAATCTTAATTAAAGGCAATTAAAAGGGGGGAAGAAATAAAAATTGAAGAGAGGCATTAAGGAGTTATGTAGTTGGAATCCTTAAGGTGGGCTGAGAGAGAAACTGAAGGGAAAAATAGGTCTAAGTGGATTAGAACAGGAGTTAAAGGAGACATAAAAAGTTAATTTTAAAAAAAGGGGATAAAAGGGGGAAATATATAAAATTGACAGAACAAGTTAGTCTAAAGTGTTGGAAGAATCGTAATTGGGTGTAGAGGTTGAAGCAAGTGGAACTAAGAGTCTAAGTTGATTAGGTTGGGAGATAGAAGAGAAATAAAAGTGCAGTTAAGCGATAAAAAAAAGGGAAAGCATAAAAGATATGGGAGGAAAATAAAGTAGATAGGATGAAAGCAGGAGGGAGGAGGAGTATAAGGCAAAAAGAATTAATGTTCTAGGTCAATAGGAGGAGAGTTATGTAGGAAAGAAGTTTTTAATAAAAAATTTATATCAAAAATTCAGGGAGGGGGCTTGTATTTTGGAAACTAAAACGTGAACAGAATTCTGAAAGGGAAGGAAAAGAGGATTACGAAAAATTAGATTTGGAAGAGATTAGTAGATTAAGGAGTGAGAAATTCAAGAAATAAAACGAGATTAAGGGTAATTGAAAGCAATTAAAAACGTTATAAACGGAGAGCTGCTAGAAGTTAGGGCTTAAGAGCTATATTATTATAATGAAAGGGAAGCTAAGGGGGGATCTTCTATTAAGATTTGGAGTGAATAGCTCAAGAAAATAAAATTGGGGGGGTTAGGGTGAAAGTTTAAGATTTAAGAGCCTCTGGTAACTCTAATACGTGAGGAACCAAACTATGTAGCCCGACCCTGCGCTGCTACACAGAAAAATTTGACAGGGTAAGTAGTGGTCAAAGAGTCAGTCGTGGGACTTCGAATATTATTAAACAAATATATCAAAATAAAAGATATTGCATAAAATCAAAAATGAGATACATATGTATTAAGAGCACAGTAAAACATACAAAAATAACTTCAGATCGTGATTCGAGTAAAATTATATGCATAGATACAGATTTTTGAAAAATTTAAGAAAAATTAGGACTAAGAATTTCGAGATCGACTAGTCAAAATACTGAGTTAAAGAAGTTTTAAATTCAGTTTAAAATGCAAAGATTAGAAAGAAAAACACATATTTATAATTAATATATACTATTTGAAGAATTAAATTTAGCTGGGATCTTTAAGCAGAATATTGGCTGAGTTATTAGTTCAAACGTTAGTGCTGTATAGGGATGGAAAGGAAATTAAATTCCTACCTTGTGCTTTCGTAGATCGATGTTCTGAGATCACTAGAGGCTGAGATGTTCACTCGTAAACACAGTACACCAGAAGAAAGGGACTTCCAGACCTGGCCTTAGCCTTAACACGGTTATATCGCCCCAAACCCTGGAGGTCACGGCCTCGCTCAATCCAGACACTCTAAAAAATGTTTCACATAGCACAATTTTAAATATACGAGCACAGATGGACGGCAACGCATCCACCGAAAGACATCGACCGTCCCTCAGTGTTCACCAAGGGGAACCCATCCGCCAAGGACAACCTTCGATATCTGACTATGTAACGTCTCCACAATCAAGGGGTAGACAAGACATTACCAGTACGGTCCATGCCGATCCTGAACCTACCACCGAATAAACGGTGGCTCTAGTCACTGTGAAGACAGTTTACTTCCTCCAGAAGTAGAGCCTGTCTAAATATTTATCTAGGCAGTACGCTGGGATGGTCAGTCCCAGTTGACCCCCCAGAGATGGTTATTCGAACATAGTTAACCAAGGCGAATCTGGTTACCAGCCGGGCCACGAGGAAGGGACAGTGAGAGGCTATGTGGTGGGCTTCACTACGCAGCAGCTGTACCTACTCTCAGGAAGTCCAGACCAAACCCGGGCCTACACCCCTAAAATCGTAACACTCTCCTAAACACAGTCCACAGCTAAATAACTTCCAAAATTTTTCATAATTTTCCTTCATCTAAATTCTTCACAATTCCTTAAGAACTCTGAATTTGTTGCCGTGCATTAGATAAGGTTTCTTAAAGTCTTATATCGATGTTTAAGATTTTTTATTATTAAAAGAGCTGGCAGTAATTTGACCGAACTTCGGAAAATTACAGTAGGTAATTGTTGAAAGTAATAGTTTTTAAAGTGTCAGTAAGTGTTAGCTTTCATGCAAATAATAGCTTATCAAATAATAACTTTTCAAACAATAACTTCATCAAACACTCTTGCTAACCAAGATTGCTACCTAATATGCCTTTATCGTGTTTTTTTCCCTTTACAACGAAATACACATTAGTTAATTTGAATACCGAATTTTACATAATTTAAGTATTTTGAAGGGTTTGCAACAACCACAATAAAACAGTGCCTACGAATTTTAATTCCTTACGATTAATGCCAGATATGCACTTCTAGTTAAGAAATTTTTTCAAAAGTAAATTTTGTGAAACAAATTCCAGTGTTGAGAATGAATAGTTACTGCAAAATATAAAAGTATTTTACATGGTCCGTCAACAATCTGAATTAGCAAAATATGCATTACGCCTAAACCACATTTGATGTTATTATTGCTTTCAAAAAGTATGCCAAATTTCAAAACGTGCCAATATATAAATTCACGTATATCTGCGGAAATTTTAAATAAGAAACTCTACTTTTTCGCAGATATGCTTAGAAATACATCTACTTTAAGATGATGGTAAAAATATCATAGGTTATAATTCAAAGTAATTATCGGAAAATTTATAAAAATTATTTTAAAATATAAATTTTAAAATTAAATCATAAGAAATGGGCAAATTTTATTTCAAATGAACCTAAATTTCGAAATGTGAAAGGAAGATTCAAATAAGTTTAATAAAAAAAGACAGAATAATAAATATATACCAAATTCAATTAACATGGAGGAGTTAAAATTTTGAGAACTAATTTTTTTTTAAACTACTCATGCGATTTTTACAAAATTTGGCAGTTTGGAATAACTTGAGTCTCAGAATCGAGATATGAAAAAAAAAATGGCATGCCATTTCAGAAAAAGTCGGATTTTGTGTCAAAGTTCGCATATTAGAACAATGCTATGTATAAATCTAATACATATCCAAAGTCGCGCTTTCGAGAAATAAAAAAACGCAAGTTGAATTTCGTCAATCGGCCCAGTAAAACAAGAGATATAGAAATGTTTTTTTCCGCAATGTACATTGCTAAGGTAACATTGTACATTGCTACATTGCTAAGGTGCTACAAAGGATTAAGAATTCATGAGGCAGATCATCATGGTGCCGTACTGCGATCAGTCATTAATGGTTAGTAACCCTGGTGTTTGCCATATCGTTGCTACCGAATCCCGCAGAAGTCTTCACTCTCTGTAAATATAGTGTTTGTACAGCATGAGGGCATTTAACGTACTAGTGAGCCGAAAGTTCTTCCAAGAAGTTTGATGGCAGGGGAAGAGGGATCAAAGATGCTGAGATCTAACCCTCAGTGTATTTCCCATCAAAACTGGAATGGAACTGAAATGTTAGTGCGATGAGGACTGCACCTATAAAACAACTAATAAAAGCCTGATGTTGTATCCTCTTTTTTCTGTCCTGTATACTCGGGTTTCGCCATGTACTGTTGCCCTTCATACTGTGCAAAATATCATCATGATTAATTTTGTTGAGAATGGTATCTGAAGGGTATTTCGTATGTAATGTATTGAAGTTTTCGATAAACTATTATTAATCGAATTACAGTATTACTATATAATTAAAAGTATTGTTGTCTATTTGAATTCGAAAAGCCTTCACCAACTATAAAACACCAAAAAAGTTCATAAATAACATAGAGGATTTGTCTTTAATATATTGAGAATTCTGTCCTTTGATAAATAAATAGATTTTTAATGATGAAGATAGAAAGCAAAATATTGAAAGGAAATTATGAACTATATTTTCAACTATTTAGAACAATCATAAACTGAAACGTTATACAGCACCTAATATCCATCTTTTTTT
Organism: Stegodyphus dumicola; assembly: GCF_044657685.1. Lineage (NCBI taxonomy): Eukaryota > Metazoa > Arthropoda > Arachnida > Araneae > Eresidae > Stegodyphus > Stegodyphus dumicola. Next base: position 77,439,260 of record NC_140768.1, on the reverse strand, counting down.
TAATAATCTAAAATATAAACCAATATCAAAAATTCCGAATTTATATTAGGAATTGCATTTTTACGCCTTCTTTCGATGCGAGGAAAAAAACCATTATATTCGAGTTAATGAAAAATTTTTACGTCTTTATGTCGTATCTTATATTCTATCTCATTATCAGGACACGTGCAGCAATACTGGTAGAGTTTATCTTCGATTTCTTGTTTTATTTCTAATGGGCTCAAAGTTGAAGCGATAGTGACAGAAAAATGTTGAATCATGCCCTTCTTATATAGTTTACCGAATAAGATTGTTTCGGTAGACAGAAGCATTAACAACATTTTGCTGTTCGAAGCATGGAAACGACAACTTTGATTTTCTTCACTGTGTTAATAGCACTTGTATCACTTTTCATATCATGGAAGAAAAGGGGACAACACCCTTTACCTGGGCCTACGGGATTGCCGCTTATAGGCTATATCCCATTTATGACGAAAAAGCCCTATATTAAATTACAACAACTTGGGAAAATCTACGGGCCTGTTTACAGGTAAACAATGACTATAAATCTATTCATTATAAGTTTTATGTTTTAAGAGAATTTTGAATCTTATAAAATGATTAAAATTAAATATATATATATAGCGATTTTTTGTTTCTGAATAATATTTAACTAAATTTTATCAACAAAATAAAGTGTTTCAAAACAGCAACATGCATCCAGTATATATATGTTTCAAATAGCAGAGTTAACGTTCTTGAACTGTTCCGAAGAAGTTTTTAACAATGGAAATGTTTATTTTTTTAAATTTGTTAACAATATTTTTCCATTGTTTAAAAATCTATATTCTGAAGCATGCTGTTTCTTCAAATTCTTCAGAATTTTTATTTGATCTTTTTTCTAATCAAACTTTAAAATCTTTAACAAAATGATGGAAACGGATATAGAAAAAGGAAAGAAAAAGATGTGCAACTTAAGGATATATGTAGAAAAGAAGCACTATGTAAATTTTCAACTATAATCTCGGCTTCACCAATCGTTCTACTTGACTGATCCACAAATTTCAAACTTCATTTTTCTTGTCCCAAAAGCGCAACTTATGATATACATCAAATTTATATATTACGTTGTTCTAACATACGTATATTGCTTCAAGTCAGAATTTTTCTGGAATGGCGTACTAGCGTTTTTCCATATTTCAATTCTCTTCCTTAAATAATGCCTAAATACCAAATTTTATAAAACTGCAGTAAGAGTTCTGCACTTGTTGAAGAGTGGCGTTAGTTTTCTACTTGACGCTAAAAATAATCTCATTCTCGACTAATTTACGTTTACCTGGTTTTTTTCAATGAATGGCCATGTGACTGTTTTATGAGAACTTTGAAATTCCACTTATTAAGTTTGCACCTTAATCGCAATAATTATGAGTATTATATAATTATAGTATTAGGTTTATTTCTTAATCGTAATAATATATCAACTCTGAAATATCAATTACACTGAGACAAATTCAAAGAAAATTGTTTAAAATACTTTAAATGCAGATAAACATTTATCTGAAAACCTACAAAGACGGCTCGAGACAAACATGTATTTTATACGAAGGTACATACCCTTTATATTGGGAGGGATGGTCCCATTATCTTAAAGCAAATAAAATGAAAGATAAGGAAGAAAATAAGAATACTGACCGCTTGGAGAAAGAATTTCCTACTCCGATATTGAAAGATTCAGTAAAGATAGAAGTGAAGAATAATGAAGAAATTAAAAGTAATTCCTGAATAAAATAATAAAATACCAGAACAAAGTGAGAGTCACAGACCACACGGAGTGTAAACGAGAGCAAAGAAGAAATTCAAACTTTTAAAAACTGTATCGAAGGTTTGGGGCTAAAAAGGCGTAAATTTATAGCCAAGACAAAATTGGTAAGATTAAATCATTTGAAAATTCAAGGTAGGCATCAGTACGTTGTTATTTTTCAAATTTTAATCAAGATAACTAATTTCTAATCCGGCATCTAACTAACTAAGGTAAATTAGCAGCTTCGAACTCTAATAAATTTTCTTCTTTCAGTGCAAATGATATTAAAGGACATCAGAATTAGTTAATATACTACTTGTAAAAATATAACATGATTTAATGCTATTAAATGAGCTGCTTTTTCATCTTAATAATGAATATAGAAATCATCATAATCCTTGCTTATGATGGATAGATTCCTTACGACTTCTAGCTTAGTATTTTCGACGTCCACGAAACTTTATGGGCAGTTCTAAAGCAGTTATGTGATTTTGTTGATATTGAAGTAGTGGCAATGTCTTATGTTGACGATCATTCCATATGATGATTACTAAATTTATTACTTCTCCACCTTAATAATGCATTTAAAAATCATCATAAGGAATGACCGTCATCATAAAATACTGTCACAACCTCAAGATTAACAAAGTTCTAATGCAATTACTTCAAAGCAGCTGATAAATTTTCATGATTTTGAAAGTTTTTAGTTTGAAAAGCTTTTCATACTGATGGACTGCGATTCTGCTATGAGTATCAGTTTCACATAGCCCCGTTCAACTTTTTACAATTCGATCTGGTGTATTACGTTGCACTTTAATAGTTCTACTGCTAGTTGGGCCACTTTTTAAGGTTAATAAAAAAACAAATTTAAATTATGGCTTACAATAAAATGAATATCTAAAATTTCTCCTCTTTAAATTATTTTTTAGAATGTGCATTGTAAAGAAATTCGAGAACCTTCTAATGATTTCTTCTTTCAGAATACAATTAGGTAGTCAAAATGTGGTGGTGCTTTGCGATTTTCAGTCAATGAAAGATGCTTTTGCAAGCGACGCTTTCATGGGAAGACCTGCTGACCTCCCTTTCGAACTCAGCGAAGAAACCATACGTAATTAACACAATTTGTTTGCTTATTCTTATATTTTGGGGCATAACATTTATTCTTAGGATTCTCTAGTATCATTGATAGCTTAATATTCGTATTCTTAGCAATAAATGGAGAAATTTAGTGTAAAAATTAACGTAAATAAGAATAACATTTACTGCAGACACGAGTCTAATGGGAATTCAGTACAACTATTACTAGAGATGTTATGGCAACTGTTGCCATTCCCGTCATCCTTCTTTCGATAAAGCAGTTAAACTTCTCGGTGTACAACTAGTACTTTTAGCATAACAACAACACTGATAGAAACTGATCTGGTTCCAGTGAAACTTTATTCAGCAGTAAATTTAATTCTTATTTCTACAAATTTTTTCTTTTTTTAAATTTCTTCATTTAGTGCTTATTAAACTGTGCAAAGTTATTTTCCTCATAGTAAGTGCACCATACTCTTAATAATGTAAAAGTTATAAAATTCCAGTTATCTAGGCCTCCTATTAGTGGTATCTCTTATTCTTCTGCTAACGCTGTTTCCAGTTACCTTGTTATGAATTTACTCATGAGTTTTTATTTTTGTAACTTAAACAATATAACCGTTTATAACGCAATACTTTTAAGAAGCCATTAAGTTTGGATGAACCAATATGCCTTTATGTAAATAATACTCACTCATTTCACTTGATATAGTACAATGTCATCACGTATAACCATGTTACCACCAATCATTAACATTAATAGGGTCTCAAAAGTGGCCGATTGGTTAAGGCCGTTAATACTTGGTCGTACGACCCCTAGGTTTGATCCTATCTTAGACGAAAGCGCTGGTTGCGTAGTTAGTTTCCGTGATTCCCTCCACATCCCGTGTAACGTGAATACCAGCGGATTTCTCTTCGAAAGTTCTCCACGAAGGCCTTCTTCCCTTTACAGTATAACACATTGTTGCTAAGCTAGTATTGTTATGCTAGATTATTTGAACATGGAAAAGCAAACGAGTGCAACTTGCCTTAAACGCGTATGGTAACGTTCTATTAGCATACAATATTTGGGGAGGGATACAGATTCTTTCATCAAAAACAGCATAGCAGCGGATAAAAACCTGTTTAACGGAAAGGATGCTTTCATGCAGAATTTTCTAAAGAAAACTGTAATATTCGTGTTACAGATGGGAAGAAGAGCTGAAATACGCATGCAGTGAGCTCACTGTCTAAGATTCGAAAGTAGATTAATCTATTAATATCCAGCAAGTTTCACACTTGGTCTTTGGTGGTTTTGGAGGTATATCTGCGTATGAGCTTTATTTTTTGGAGAAAATAGCAACTTTTCTTAACTATAAAGTACAACAATTTTTACGTAGCTAATATGCGACTTAAAAATGTGGTAACGAATTATTGTCGTTAATAGCGTCAAATAAAATCCCCTTATTTGCATTAATGTAAACAAGTTTTTGATCCAATACTGCTTGATTATCCAGATGCAGATCTTTCATTCCTCAGATCTGATTAGTCCAATCAGTGCTAGATCTGCAGCATACAGCTACTCAGTTTTTCAATGTAAAATATGTGTAAAGACAAACCTAACTGCATACAGGGCAAAAAATATGAAACAAATAAATAAACAAAGTTCATAGAGAAGAACAAACGTTAAAATTTAAGTAGCTTGTATTTTATATCCTTCAAATCGGGGCAAATGAAATGATATTCGGGCCAAATGTAGTCTTTCAGTAAAACATGTGAAACTGCCTTTTTATATGGTTTTCTCAAAAAGCGTTATTAATAATTTTTAATGTCCGAGTTAGCCAAATGGAAAGAAACATTTTGTCTTTATGCAAAGAAAATTATCCGAGATATTGACTAAATTTTTGAGACTATATAAAGATAATTAAAAGCACTTTCGAAATTAAGTTTCCGATAGTAAGTTTTTAAAGAATATGTTTTATATTAGAAAAAGACTAATATGAAAGCATGTGTTAAAGTTTACATTTATAAAAGTGACGAAATTGGCAGCTTTTATTTCTCGAAGTTCATCATTTACAACTCCCAAAATCGAATTTTTTCCCTTTCCTTCCTATGGATTGAAATCGATTTAATTAATCAATTTTCGTATTTTTAAAACCAATTTTGTATGTTACAAAACCGTTCGCCCTCCTTCCTTTTTAAATAAATTTTATTCAACAAAAGAACAATTTACTATCAAAATTTAACTTTAGAATCTATCGCCTGCATATCTTTCTAGTAATGCTTTTAATCTTTGCTATAACTGGGTTTCGCCGAACCGAAAGTGAATATTTTGTAATTAAAAGTTTGATAGTAAAGGCATAATTAAAACTGATTTTCTGATTTACCTGTTGAAAAATAGATTACCGAATCTTTCATTTTTTGTAGCACCTTTTACTTTAATCGACCTAACACTGAAACTCTCAATACCTGAAAAGCCTTAAGCTTCCCGCTTCATCTTTTTTACAAACCAATGTTTAGTCGTTTTTTTAGCATTTGGAATTACCTGCAGTCTAATTTCTAAACAATAGAGAAAACTGCTTTTATATTGTTACGAAATGCCCAGCTGTGGTGAGTTAGCTTCCCCACAAAGCTGGGTTAGGGTTGCCAGAAAGTAGCAGGGGAAGACAGGGTTGCCATATTTGGCGTGAAACTGCCCACTTGACATTTAGCGACGAAATTGGCGATACTCCATTGGTGGAGCGAGAACATTCTAGAACATATATTTAATAGTTTTCTCGCGAATGTTCTCGAAGGAAGGCTAAAACCTTCCTGTAGGCGGAGTAGAGTATCTTGAGAGTAGTATAATGTGTCTTGAGTTCAGAGATTGACTTGAGAGTGACCGAAACAAGTCGGAAGCTGTACTTTAGTGTTATCAGGTTCAATGTTCCGTCTTACTTTCTTTGGGGAACATGCAAGGACCTGACTCGGAACAGAGAGCTTACTAAAGCTATGTTCCATAACTGTGGGAAGTAGACAGGATACACAAGAAGGGTATACAAAACCCTTTATTTTTCTCTCTTTACAATAATTTCCGTACTTCGGAATACAAAGACCCACTACTTGTGGTCTAAACGTAAGAATATAAAAATATAACTAAATGCTAACTTAACTTTGAAATAATAAACGTGGAAGATTGGCCTTATATTAACAGGAAGCCGTATGTAGTACAAAGAACTGTTAACACTACAATACGTTTAAAATTATCAAGAGGATTAAACCTCTGGCCTGGAAGGCAACCAGCAAATGAGTAAAACTAAGGTAAGCGGCCTGCTTCGACTAACTCCTTCCTCTCTCTCGCTTGGCAAAAAGCCACAACTTAAGTACTTGGCGTTCGCCAGACAAATTTTGCATAAATAAGTTAACGCTTATAATTCTGGCCGGAAGTAGAAAATAAGAAGTGATAGTAAAGATTTAAAATAAAATAAACGTTAGTAAAACTTAAGATCCTTACATACTTCCCGCCAGAGTTAATTAGTCTGAAACTGAGGTCTAAAACGACCTTGTTGAAAACTTTTAGCTCTAGAATCTAACGCGAGGCCAATTTTTTACAAACATCTCTCACTAGAAACTAGAAATTAAAAAAAAAAAGAAATTTGTTTTTACAATAGCAGCTCCAAGGACACGCAATTTTTCATCTGTACTGCATCTAAACAGGAGCTTTTATTCAAATCTGGTTCCTTCCAGAGATCTGGAAGGAAAACTAGTTTAATGAAATGTTACACAATGAAATGGCAAGTAACATGCATATTTATATTTCTCTTAACATTCTTATTTCATTCATGACTATTTTAATTATCTCTCCCCGTGCTCTCTGACATGTGTTGTAAAAGAAAACACCAAACACGAATGTGTTTATGTACAAGTGTTCAACACTACCGCCTGCAATCAAAACACTAACGTGTTAAAATTCAACATAACAAGACCTCGTAACACACCCTAATTTCAACTCTAAACCCTGAGGTACTATTCTAAAAGTGGCTAACTCTAAAGTGTAGCGTCAGAGAGCCTAACTACATTCATTCAACCTTTAACACATATTCACCATAATTTAGTCTTTTTACAGTCACACGAATAAAAAAAAAATTTTTCACTTTTACCATATCACGGTATTTCTTAACATTTAAAATAACAGTTCACATTGTATATAAGAACATATTAACATGCCGTTAATTTTACGCATTTGAAAACATACATTAGTAGTACATTGTTAACTTCTATTCTTTTCAAAGCAAGTGCCAATTCTTTCTATATTGAAATACTACATTTCAAAAAGTCTTTCAGACTAAAACTTCTTTCTTGACAGAATGTTTTAAATAAAATTTATACAATGACTTTTACAATATTTAAGTATTTACACATCGCTATTATACATCAACTTTAGTTTTACGCGCGAGTAATTGAAGAACATAATACCAAAATCGGTAACAACTCATTTCTCGCCTTTTTGGCGATAAAGGTAGACCTCGCATGAGGTAAAACTTCTTGAAATCTGCCACTTGCAGTAAGAATGAAAGATTAATTTAAGTTTGCAAAGTAACATAAAATTTTACTTATCTTTGTGATATTCGGACATTCTTTTCTGAGCCCAGTCCTGGAAGGTAGCGTAGATTCTCGTTTGATTTATCCTCCTTCGTGTGCGGGCTCGCCCTTCAGTGCCTTCCTCTAGAAGCTTTCTTTTTTCTCCAGTTCGGTCACCCTTGAATACCTTCTTTTTCGCCTCTGCCTGTGGTCTTGGCAGTTTGATGGCAGCTGGTCTTGGCGGAACCGGGAAACTTCTTTCGGGTTCCTGCTTGGACCTCGTTGCTGGCCGTTCAAATTTTCCTTGTAACTTTTCCTCCGCCGCTGGTGGCCCTTCTGCAGTTCGGCGACATTTGCTGCGGAGAGTCCTGTCGGATGAGTAGATCTTCCGTTTTAGAGCCGGGTTATAGTTGCCGTCATTTCTCCTGGCTCTCTTTGCATACGTCGTCCTTCTCCCTTCTTCATTCTGGGGGTGTTCGTGAGCTCTCTTTTCTGGACGGTGGAACGGCTTCTTTTTCTTGTTACCTTCAATTTTCCCTCGGGGAAACTTTCTTTTCACTTGCTCCTGCCTCTTAATGGCTTGCCCTTGTACTTGTCGTTGTTCCACCTCTGGAGCTTGTGCCTGTCGTGTCTGCCGTGCCGGATCCTGCAAAAGATCTGTAAATATTTGCATTTTATTACGATCATAATAGGGTTTGATTTGATCAATGTTTGCGGAGCAGGTTTCACCATTCCTGGCTTTTAACACTACTACAGCGTGAGTTATTTTTTCTATGACATATGGTCCTTCAAATCGTGGAAAACATTTGACAGTTTTATCTTCTGGTGCTGAAGAAAGTGAATGCTTAATTTTTAATACTTCATCCCTTACTTTATAAGTTACTCCCCGTCGTTTCAAGTCATAATACAGCTTTTGTTTTCTCTGTGCTACTTCAGTATTCTTTTTTGCTTCTTCAATTTGTTTTTCTATATCACCCATTTTAAATTCTGGGGCTCTTTCTTGCACATAAACTAATTTATCTAACGGCGTTATAATCTTTCTGCCTAAAAATAACTCAGCAGGAGTTTTGCCCGTTGTATCATGTTTTGCGGTCCTAAGGGCGAAAGCAAATTCATTGACATAGTTATCCCAGCTTTTATGCAAATTTTTAACATAACTACGGATAATTTTCACTATATTTCTATTGACCCGTTCCGCTATATTTGATTTCGGCCGATACGAGACCATTTTTAAATGACGTATGCCCAGTTTTTGTCACATGTCTTCAAATACATTACTTACAAATTGAGGACCATTATCCGATATAACTTTTAGGGGCGCCCCGTATTTTAAAATATATTTATTTAAAATAGAATCAGTAACTAATTTCGCGGAGGCTCGTTTTAAAGGAACAATTTCGGCCCACTTACTAAAATGATCAACCATAAGAAGGAGATAGCGACTTTTATTTAACTGACTTTTTGGGAAAGGGCCCAATAAATCGATGCCAATTATTTCATTTGGAAATTAGGATTTAATACTATTTAGAAACCCGGCCGGGCGGAAATTAATATAATTAACTGCTTGACATGTTGGGCAGGACTGGACATACGCCCTTGTTAACTTTTGCAGTTCGGGAAAATAGACTGCCTCGCGTACTCGTTGGATAGTTTTTCGAAAACCAGCATGAGAAGCTAATGGGCTGTCGTGTAACTCCTGTAGGATATTTAATCTAAGACTAGCTGGGATAACAGGTCGAAATTCGTTGTTGGAATTCGTAGTTTTTGTATAAAATAATAGACCATCTATTAGTTCGTAATGGGCCGCCCTATTTCTTATCGCCACAATATCTTGGTGGCTAAAATTTTCAGGATCCTTTAAATACTCATAAATGCTTCCAAACTCAGGAGATCCTTATCCAGTTCGGTTATTACAGTTTCTCGGGAATTTATTGTACATGCTGTGAGCATTGCCACCTTTACAGTATTACCTTCTTCATCTATTTTAATTCTGGATAGGGCATCTGCTACGATATTTTCCTTTCCGGGAGTATGCTTGATTACCAGATTATATTCTTGTAGCTTGAGTGCCCATCTTATTAACCTTGGGGATAAGTTTTTCCCTGAGTACAATCTAGTTACCGCCGCATGATCAGAGTACACTGTTATTGGCGCCTTTCCAAAATAGACTCGGAACTTTTGCACTGCTAACAGAACTGCAAGTGCCTCTCTCTCGGTCGCGGAATAGTTTCTTTGTGTTTGATTTAAAGGTTGGCTAAAAAATGCCACGGGCTGCTGGTTTTGCGAAAGTACCGCTCCTACCGCATAATCCGAAGCATCCGCTGAAATCTCTAAATTCTCATCCTTTTCAGGAAATTTCAACACAGGAGCTTGCGTTAATGTTTGTTTTAATTTTTCGAAAGCACTATTGGCTTCGGCCGTCCACGAGAATCTTGCCTTTTTCCTTTTTAATTTTAACAATGGTTCAGCAATAGCTGCAAAATCTTTTATAAAGGATCTATAATATGAACAGAGTCCTAGAAAAGAAGAGAGCTTCTTCGCCGTGTTTGGAGTCGGATACTTTTGTACAGCGATTATTTTTGATTCGTCTGTCTCGATTCCTTTCTGAGATATTTTGTAACCTAAATATTTTAATTCAGGGGCTGCAAATTTGCACTTTTCGACATTAACTTTTAGACCGGCCTCATTTAATAAAGAAAACACCTGTCTTAAATCCTGATTATCACTAGTAATAATGATATCGTCTAAATAGATAAATGTGGACTTTCCAACAACAGGCCTTAACACAATGTCCATACATCGCTGAAATGTTGCCGGTGCCCCTGAAAGGCCAAACGGCATACGCAGAAATGCATAAGTGCCAGACTTGGTTATAAAAGCAGTCTTAGGCACGTCCTCAGGCCTAACTCCTATTTGAAAATAACCAGTCGTTAAGTCTAAAGACGTCATATATTTGGTGGATGTTATGTTCCTTAGAATTTCTTCAATAATAGGTAACGGATATACCGGATATTTAGTTATGGAGTTTAATTTACGGTAGTCAATTGCGAATCTCCACCTTTTTGGATGTGTCAATGGATAGTCATTATTTTTCTTACATAAAACCACCGGGCTAGCATAACTACTTGAGATGGGCGTTATGATCTTTTTACGTAGCATATCGGTGATATGCCATTCTATAATTTTTTCCTTATTCTTATCATACCGGTATGCTTTGTGGCGAACTGGCATTGAATCTCCGGTGTCAATACTATGGTTAGTAACCTGAGTAAATCCTGGAATATCACTAAATAACGAAGCAAATTCACTTACCACTTGTCGGATTCTTCGTTGCTCGTCATTAGGCAGGTGGTCAAGGTTTAACATCGGCGGTTCAGCCTTTTCTTCTCGAAATGGTTTCATTGTCAGCTTAAGGGACGCTTCATTAAAATCTAGCGTTGCTTGTGCCTCTGAAAGAAAATCTATTCCTAAGATAATATGTACTTGCAGATTCTTTACTATGAAAAACATAACCTTTACTTGTTCGTCCTTGATACGGACATACAGCGGTAATTTACCTATACACTTACATCTTTCACCTTGCGCAGCTAACACTGTCGTATTATCCGAATTATATATACGATATTTACGAAAATACTTCCTAAAAAAATCTTCTGCCACACAGGAACACTGCGCGCCTGTATCCAGGAGTGCGGTGGCTGGGATATTATTCACCAACACTTCAATCTTCGGAAGAGTCAAATTTTTCACCATTACTGTATTTAACTTGAAGAAAGAGGGGTTTTCTTGGCCTTCGGATTTCCGCACCCTCCCGTCAGCAGAAATCCGTTTTAGTTTAAATTATTTTTCATTTCCGTGCTTTCCTTCTTTTTCCACTGGCCTTGAGACTTTTTTCCTGGATTGCTATTGAACTGTCGACGTTCGCCGGCTGTTTTTGAATGCTCGGGTTTCCTTGCCCACTGATTCGCTTTGCTTCCGTAGCCGTGTGCTTGAGTTTGCTGTAGTCTTGGCGCACCAAATTGGTTTCGCTGTTGATATTGGCGTCTTCTTTCAATGTCCGCCGTTCTTCTACTTTCAAACTGGATTGCTAGCTCAAATAACTTTTCCAGTGTAGTCGGATTTCTTAATTCAATAAAGTCTTGCACTTGGGGCAGTAACCTCGGCAAAATCACTTGAATTATCTCAGGATCCGGACGGTTTCCATACAAGAGTTTGAAGACGTGAATTTTTCTTAAAATAAAGCTTGAGAGATTTTCGATTCTTTGCTGATATATACTGAAAAGTTCCGTTCCTAATTTCGCACGATCCCTTACAACAGGGAAGGCTTTTACTAGGGCAGTCTCGAAATTCTCGTAAGTATAGGTGGGACTTCCTGCTTGACCCAAGAGACTTCTGCCTATACATTTGAACCAGTTAAGCGCTTGGCCCCTCAAAGCGCTGGTAGCTAAGGTAACTTTTTGAAATTCGTGCACGGGGTAGAGCATGAAGTGGTCATCCAATTTTTCCAAAAAACTGGTTACCGGTGAGTTTCCATTAAATGTTGCTTCTGGTTTCATCGAAGCGTGCATGGTCTGGACGATGTAACCAAATTCTTCCAGGGCGGCAGCTGGCATTTCTGGATTCTGAGCCGCTTCTGCAGGCAGCACAGGTTCTTCTTGAAACTCGGTCATGGTTATTCTTCTTCGTTGGGCGCCACTATCAGGTTCAATATTCCGTCTTACTTTCTTTGGGGAACATGCAAGGACCTGACTGGGAACAGAGAGCTTACTAAAGCTATGTTCAATAACTGTGTGAAGTAGACAGGATACACAAGAAGGGTATACAAAACCCTTTATTTTTCTCTCTTTACAATAATTTCCGTACTTCGGAATACAAAGACCCACTACTTGTGGTCTAAACGTAAGAATATAAAAATATAACTAAATGCTAACTTAACTTTGAAATAATAAACGTGGAAGATTGGCCTTATATTAACAGGAAGCCGTATGTAGTACAGAGAACTGTTAACACTACAATACGTTTAAAATTATCAAGAGGATTAAACCTCTGGCCTGGAAGGCAACCAGCAACTGAGTAAAACTTCTAAGGTAAGCGGCCTGCTTCGACTAACTCCTTCCTCTCTCTCGCTTGGCAAAAAGCCACAACTTAAGTACTTGGCGTTCGCCAGACAAATTTTGCATAAATAAGTTAACGCTTATAATTCTGGCCGGAAGTAGAAAATAAGAAGTGATAGTAAAGATTTAAAATAAAATAAACGTTAGTAAAACTTAAGATCCTTACAGTGTTTTTCCGTGTCTTCACTGTTGTAGCCTGAAGGCTGTGCTGCTGATTGTTTCAGCGTGTTTATCGTAGATCTTCGACGATTGTAACGTGTTTTTGGAATTGTACTGTGTAATAATGCTTACTGGCAAATAAATTCTGTTTTGATTATTCATCAAGTGTTGCCATCAATCACTTCAAATTCACGAATCTATAGAAGGCAACAATATGCATTTATATCTTTCTAATGGCATTTTTTTATTTCTAGTTATAATAATATATAGAAAGCTGTCATTTGCTGTTGAATATGAAATACTACATAAAAGCATATACCAACTGGTGCCCAAATGTAGTGGAACTTTGGATATATTCCGTTCAGAAAAAAAACTACTTGAAGAAAAAACACCTGGGGTGACGAACTGTGGAGTTTTATGGATACACATTATACTGAGTTTATTAACATTCAAGCCGGCAGTCTATAATATTCAAAGGCGTTTCAAAGTAGCCTGTGACACATAATCAAAAATCAAGGACTTCTAGAAGTGTCATTTGAATATTTTCCATTGATTAACAAAGTCTAGCAACAGGTGCCTTAGAGGACCATGAATGGTGTTTGGATGAATTTATGCCCAGATTCAAGAACTTCTAGAAGGTGGCGCAGAATCATGAATGATGCTTCGAAGACGTTATGGCCGGATTATTTTGCGAGGAAAGACTTTGAACATTTTGATATTTACGACTTTTCTATTATTCACGATATTGCGTGTCTAGACAAAACTATGTTATTTATGATATTGCATTTCGACCCGCCCTCTGAAGACTCATCAACAAGTAAAGAAGATTTTTGCAATAAGGAGATTGCATAAGAAGTAGGTGGCATGTTAGACGGGCCGAAGACACTTATTTCTCAAATAAGTACTAAACCTATCTGAACAGATTTTCTTTCGTGCGGCCCAAATGGTATAGTGGTTGGGGGTGTCGACTGCGTTACCGAAGGGCCTTGGGCTCGAATCCCGGAGAAGGCATGGATGTAAATTATCTGTCCCCTAACAGGTGGTAACGGTGGCCGCCTATTAGGTACCTCCATAATAAAATGACCACCATTTCTGGCTTTACTAGCGGCCAAAGCTTAAAAATGCTAGTGCCCGCCATTTAAAAAACAAAAAAAAAATTATTTTATTTCGTTTTAAATAAGACGATAACACTGTGTTGCTAGGGGTAAAGTACACAGAAAACTGAGCACATTTCTCAAAATTTGAAATTTGGTTTTCCAAAAAATTGATGCCCCGAATTTCTTTCGATTCCCCACAAATTTCACTCTTTAAGAACAAGTTCGTTCGTATCGCAAAACTATGTATAGTAAAAGTTCGTAAGGTAAGAGAAACTTTATTTTACAACTGACAAAATATGCGATTCAGATTTTCCATTCTTCTCAATGAAAGCGACAGTGATGATCCCAATATTGAATTCTTCGTATGACAACTGGGCGAAATGATATTTAAATTTATTTGACTCCACAGGTAATATTTGTTGGTAATATTTGTTTTTGAATGAAAATTTAAATCTGGCAACCTTGCTTTAAAATAACACTGTTTTTCTTTCCAATGAGTAGCTGATATGCTAATGCTAGTATATTAGCTGATATTGTTATATGAGTTTTGAGAAATATTTCCAGTCTTTTATAAATTATTGTTACGATTTTTGTATTGATTTATTTAGTTTTCTATTTTTTCAATAGAATTGTTATTAAATTGTTTCATTTCCTAGTGCAATGCTGCACGCGACTTATTTGAAGAGAAAGCTAAGCCGGAAAAATTAAAAATAGAGGATCACGCGCATTTAATAAATAGATATCTCGTAATTGCACGTTTTCGCTTTTCGAGAAAATACCAGAATAAAATAATATATAATATTAGAATATAGAATAGAATATTATAATATAGAATGCTCGTGCGGGATTTATAAAGCTTATTAAAGGAGGAAAACCTCTCAATTCGTTAGTTGACAAGGATGAGACAGATTTAAATTCGGTCCCTATACCGACCATTGAGTCACTTGAAAGGAAACTTAGTGAATTAAATATCAAAAGGTTTTTTGCTGAGACGGCCAAATTTACTGACAGTAAAGACCCTGAAGATGATAAAAGACGCCGCGCCGAATATTGGCAAGAGGTGCAAAAAGAAATTGATAATACTCTACTTTTGATTGAGGATCTCAAAAAGAAATCAACCTTAACACAAACAACAAAAGAAAACAGTTTGCAAGAAAAGGTTGATAAAAATGCTCCTTCCACACCTAAAGTTACTAAAAAGAAAAAAAGCACACTAACTGACAGCGAAAGGATTTATTTTCCCTCGTAACTCAGTTAAACGTTCATCGGACGAGAATTAAAATGAACCAACTCAGTCGAATAAATTCGCTAATCTTAGTGATGACGACCAAATGGACGAGGAAATTCCTGTGAATCAGAATCCTCAAATAAAAACACAACACATTCCCCCAATCGTTCTCGAGAATTTCACCGGGGAATGGGGTGCACTTAAGGAAGAAATTGAAAGTAATGGTATGACTCATTACTTAGGAAACATGAAAGGTGAAAGCTTAACTATCCGAGTCTATGATCCTGATCACTTCAGATTTATCACTAGCCTTCTACAAGAGCGTGGATACAATATTACAGCTTTAAAGCTAATAATGAAAAACCACTAAAAGCGGTTATTAAAAAACTCCCAAAGAATTCTAATCCAGAAATAATTAAACAAGAAATTCAACAAAAAGGTATTCCTGTTCTTAAAGTTCGTCAACTTACTACTGTAAGAGATGGAAATATTCTTAAATTACCGCTTTTTCAAGTTGAATGCAAACGCGAAATTGAAGGCAAAAACGTTTATGACATAACGAAACTGAGAGGATTAGATGTCTTTATCACCCCATTTAAATAAAAAAAACCGTGTAATGCCACAAATGTCAAAGATATGGGCATACCCGGAAGCTATGTCATTATTCAGCGAGGTACATGAAATGCGCTAAACCTCATGAAACTTAAACCTGTACCGAAAGAAAGAGGATAATAAACCTGCTTGCTGTGTCCTTTGTGGAGAAAATCACTTCTCGATTTATAAGGGTTGTGTTAAACACCCAAATAATATACAAAAAGCCATCGCTGCAGCGAAAGCCAAAAAAGAAGCAGAAGCAAGCATTAAGTTCCAACTTAAAGCCGCTGACTTCCCCACGCTACCAAATAATACAAATAAATCAGCTTGGACAAAAAATAATCCAAATACTGAAAATGAAAATGAAATTTCGATCTTTTCATGGATTAAAGTACGCATTAATAGAGCAAAAGAATTCCTTCAAAAATTCAGAACTGTGAAATCAATGATGGGTAAAATCGAAGTAGGCATAACCGCTTTCGATTATTTTACGAGTATTGACTTGGAATTCTAGTTTAATTTACCACAATTCCACAACTGCAACTTATTATTCCAACTCATCCTCATTTTGTGTATATCATTCTTCAACTTGCAGTCCGTAAATAGTTTTATTTACTTAAGATTTTACCTGTTTTGGACTTAGTTTATTTTATGAGTTTATGCTTCGAGCTCTAAATGCACTGCATTGATTCTCATAAGCCATTTTTACTAGGGACTGTGTTTAAAGCTAAATACAAAAATTTATATCAAATTAAGCAATTTTCTACCTTAATTAAGAACTTTTAACGAACTGACTACTTCGAAGCTGACCAATCAGGTGCCTTCTCAAGATCACAATGACTCTCCTCTGACTGCCTTTCCGCCAGCTTAGCGCAAGACGCAGAACATCCTTCCTACAGATTTTACCAACTTATGAACTTTCATTTTGTTTAACTTTCGCCCCTGTCTGCTGATGTACTAATGTACATCTTTATTAATTTTAAACCTAGCAAATGTATAATGGCTGTAATTTTCATGATACTGGTAAAACCCCTCGGAGGTTGAGGCCAGAAATAAAGATACGATCAAAAGATCAAACATTCGTTAGTTGTTTTATGAGTTTGTTTAGAATATTGCTGTTGTTTACTGTAGCGAATTCGTAGTGAAATCGGGTTAGCTTTCTCTAGTTTCAATTAGTTCTTCTGAACGTTTTAATAGTTTAAAAAATAACTACTGTGAGATATGGCAATATTGTACGAATGTCTGTGGAACTTTAAGCATTTTGTTTTATTTGTTGTGGTAATAATAAATTTTATTTACTTTTCATCAGACTTCTGCATTCAATTCATTACGAACCCGTACGCACGCAACAACATATAATAATTATTTATTTTCATGTGTGTATTTTAATGAACTACGATGTCTTTTAATTCTTATTTTAGGTACCGGAGCATTCTTGGACCTTCCATGGAAAGAACAAAGGAGATTCTCCTTGCACATGCTTCGTGATCTTGGGTTCGGTAAAACGCGCATGGAAGAACACATAAAAGTAAAGTTTATTTACTTTCAAAAACTACTTGCATTTTTACTATTTGCAGTTTTCATTACCTACATGTGTTCATAGTTGTTATTCTTTATATCAAAAGAAAATATTTTTCTACTGTTATTCAGATTGTTACCTGATGAAATTTTATTTTCTTACCAAAAAAAAAATCAGTTTTCTGAAATATCACGTCATACGTTTTTGACACGAGTCAACGATATCCGATACCCCACAAAGTAAAATAAAATAAAATAAAAAAGTAAATTATGGAATAAGCACGCGATGGTTATCTGCCTAAAGAAAAGGATGCCTTCGTGGGAGACCTTTTAGCGAAACTAACATATTGCCGTCTAGACATTATAGTGATTAGAGGAGCCTACTGCGGTACCGAAGGGCGCAGGCTTGAAACTCAGAGAAAGCATGGATGTTTGTAAATGCTGTGTCTTTGTGGCACGGGGCACTCTAAATACATGAAGGGTTGAAAGACCTCTCGTGTGGGTTGGTGGTCGGGGAGAGGGGTGGACACACTCGAACCCCTCCTCGGAGGCTGCCGTCACTGAAAACCTTTCTTCCACGAAATTCATGGACAAGACAACAAGAACAATATCTGTTTACTCACGCTTATACATGAAGAAAGCCACGGAATATCTCGTACGGCGAACCCGTTAACCGGACATTTGACTCTAGTCGAACAACCTGAATTTAGTGATTTTACCATTCAGCTGCTGGAGGGCGAAAAAGAGCTATACATACGCTATGTAAGGTTGTAAATTTCTAAGACTGCCGATCTTAAATTTTAGGAATTTTGAATCTACTCATGTATATGATTTTAATGGGCAGCATTTGGTAGTTATATTTGTCAAAACACCTACTCAGTTATTTAGTTTTATAAATTTTCATTGCAATGATATCCAGGTCATTAAAAACAGTAAAAAAGCAAAATATTTCTAAATAGCAGTGTAAGTCATGTATCGTGGCAATAAAGCTCGTGACCTTAAAAAGCCGTAAAGCTGCTTGGAGTGATGATTTCATCTAAAAAAGCGAGCCAGTTTCGATTCGTTTACTTGATTAGGGCAAGGCACTCGAGAGCTATCTGCATAAAAATGATTCAGAAAAGACTATGCAAAATCTCTGAATGCTAATAGTTTGATTCGGGTTCAGCGGACTGAATATACGAGTATGAGAGTTTTTTCCATACAATAGCGTTATATATATATGTCTGTTTCTCATAAAATGTTAGTTTAGGTTTGTTTACGGGAAAGCCCACGAGGACTATCTGTCTAAAGTTAGGAATGCCTTCGTGGAGGACTCTCTAAAGGAAACTGCTCGTATTTACGTTACATACGGAAAGAACAACGTAAGTATCCATGTAAACAACCCGTTCTTTGGAACTCGAACACAATGGAACTATTCGTGTTCAGCCGTCTTAAGCACTGGGCCACTGGTGGGTCGAGAACTAAATGCATGAAGACTGACTTAAATTCAACTCCCTTAAAAGATGATTATCACAATGGCCTTGCATAATCTTATACAGGGTATACCCTAAATGTTGCAACAAACCTCTAGGGAAGATAGGGCACATCATAAGGATTAAGAGTTGTATAGGAATCCATTTCCGGAAATGTCAGGGGTAAGTTGTAGCAAAGGAAGAAGAATAGGAAAAGAAACAACAGTGACTAATTTGAAACATTTATTGAACATGAATACAAACGGTGTACGACAGCTTGAATGTTGAAATAGATGCTCGAAGTTTGAACCATCAGACGCCAAACATGCCTGACACCGACGGACCATTTATTGCCGGACATGTTTAAACATATCGGGAGTTTCTTTGATTGTAGCAGTTGTGCAGGCGAGTCTTTCCATGAGATTCATTTCAGACACAACAGGATCGTGATACACGACACTTTTGATTGCTTCCCACAAAAAGAAATCAATGCTCGATAAATCCGGTGAGCATGTACGCCAGAAGAAACTGGTCCACCATGCCCAATCGATAGATGCGGGAATGATCTTCGCAAATGGCTACGAACATCCAATCCAAAACGAGCAGGGGTCCCATCATGTTGGAATCACATGTTGTGCCTCACATTCTGAACATAGATAAAGATAATACAGACAAAGAAAAAACATAAACGTTTCCACGCATTCTTTTTATAATATAAACGTTCATTTTACTTGCTTTGCACGTGACGCAATCATTTCGTCTGTTATTTATTTAAAATTTTCACATTGTTCTATATGTTAAAATTAGAAATTAAAGTTAATGACCTAAAACTGCAACAGTATATTACAGAACAAGTGAAAAAATTAACACTTT
The DNA here is from genome assembly GCF_044657685.1 of Stegodyphus dumicola. Taxonomy (NCBI): domain Eukaryota; kingdom Metazoa; phylum Arthropoda; class Arachnida; order Araneae; family Eresidae; genus Stegodyphus; species Stegodyphus dumicola. Next base: position 77,419,830 of record NC_140768.1, on the reverse strand, counting down.
CATTCACTCGTGAGTCGGATTTACGCAATGTTTATGGGGGTCACACAAAATGTTTGTAAAGTATGGGGTTCTGGGGTCGTGGAAAAAAAAATCAGTGATAAAAAAGGGATAGCAAATGAAAAAAGTTTCATAAGCCCTGACCTAATGCATGTCTAGGCGACTGCGAGTTTAAAATTTCAAGAAGAACTCTTTAATCTTTCAGGTAAAATTTAGTTAGAACATTACATAAAGTAATTCCTCATTATAAAAGTGGTCTTTATTGTAAATTTATGTATCTCTAGAACTGATTTGAAATACATAAGATATAATGCTTTGGTATCCTAGTAAAAATGATTTCATTAAATTTAACTTTTCAAAATATTATGTTCGAATGTATTTAAAAATATTAGGTATTTCCACTTTAAAAATTATGCAGAAAAAGAAAACAACATTCTATACTTATGCTATTAAAATTAAATAAAAGAGCCTTTACCTCAAAATATCACCTCAGAATCATAGTTACAGATGTATGCAACAATAAATAAGTATTACATATATATATATATGTTATAAACATTATAAACGCTATAACGCAAAAATATTTTTGAGCATTTTGGAATAACACCCAACATTCTTTCGGTTTATATAAAAATTAACTGAGCAATCGTAATCTCATGACACAGTGAGTTTTACTTTTTAGTGATTAATAATGGAATTACTAGTAGCAATAGAGCATCATGCTTAGAAGTTGTCGAAAATTTAAGCTGTAAAATTAGTTACTGTAGTAAAGGTAGCAGTAGTAATAAAAAGCAGCAATATAAATGTTGAGTTAAAACTAACCTAAATAATCAAACGTTGTGCTTGGTGTGCCTGTTTAGTGTAAAGCTGATCCAATATAAGTGTAATTTTCCATCATATCATCTAATAAGTGATGAAGTCTTATATGAGAGGTTCTCCGCTTAGTTTATTAGTTTATAGTATTTCGTTCTACTGGTTCATGGATTTGGAGTAATTGATGATAATACTTGATTAAAAATAAAAACACAATGCATTCGCATGTAAGCACTACTACACAGGACAGTTCGAAAGACACATTTACCCTCGTCGAAAAAGTACGACAAACACGTTGAAACAATCAGCAGCACAGCCTTCAGGCTATAATTGTGAATACAACCTCAAGGCAAATAACTAATGTACAGCTCTCGACTCGGTCAATCGCTCTCAAGCTAATCTCATAACTCGAAACACTAATTTCTCCCTGTACAGGCAGAGTATAACCTATCTTTCACAATATTCCCTAGCAAACCGCTAAGAATGCGCTTTAGACTGCTATCCCTCCGTCTATGACATATCGCCACTTTTGTCGCCCCTGTCTCAAAATGAAATTTCAAAAAAAAATTGGCACAACCTGTCTCAAAATGAAATTTTATAATGGATTTAGAGTAGATATTTCTGAACGAAGTGAAAATAAATTAAGTATTTTTATAAGTTCTGATAATTTATTATAGAATACATCTCTAACTTATTAGCTCGTGATCCATTCATACATAAAGGATATTTATCGCAATCAATACCCTGGGGGATAGAGCGAAAGGAAAAGTCCTAATAAGTAACATGATAATGAGATTATATGAAATAAACCTACGTAGTTAATAATTAGACATGAATGTAAATAAATAATAAAATACTTAAAATTTCTAAATAAAGCTGTCAAAAAAACATATTTTCTCCTGTCTAAAAGATAGGTCGAAACTCCCATTTCGGGAAACATAATTTTGAAGCTCGTCATAAAATACGATACTTTGATGGCCTTTTGGAAATATGTAACATTATTTTATGTAGAATCTTTCTAAATGTCCTATAATGCAAATTTTAAGTTTTAAATCTTCGTATTATGCAAGCATGTCTGGTTAGAAAACTTAACATAATATATAGTGTTACTGAAATGTTTATCATTTCGTTTATCATAACGATACAAATTTCAAAGATTCTACCAATATTACCTTTCTAGGAGGAGATTTTGGAACTGCTTCAGCGCATAGAAGACTACCACGAATCTCCTGTTAAAATTGGTGAATTGTTAACCCCAAGTATGTCAAATAACATTGCGTCACTCGTATTTGGTAAGAGACTCAAACCCGATGATCCTAAGAGGAAAAAACTGGATAAGTTGGTGAACGAAGTTGGTCGACTTGCTGGTACGCTTTCCTGGCAGATCTTTTTTCCTTGGATCAGAGCTTTCATGTCATTCTTTAATCTCGGCAACAAAGGAAAACTATCAAGAGCGCTATCGGAAATGAAGAGATATTGTAGGTATGTGATAACATAAAACAAAGGCAAAAAACAGCTTTCTCACATATATAATATACATTATTTAATATGTGTGTATTCGAAAATTACAAGATATTTATTTTTATTTCACAAACGGTTTTGGTTTGGTTTATTTGATTACGATAAGGCACGTTAGTGCCATCTAGCCTAAGAAATGGTTTAGTGGAAGGTTGGCGTGTATCCACGCTACACATGGGAAAAACCACTAAAACGGCCGTGCAGCCACCCGTCCGTCTGAAATGGAAAACCAGGTCGAAGTACATATGTTTAGGTAGTTCATGCCGAGTAACAGCTAGTTTGTAAATAAAGTTGCGAATTTAACTGGATTCTAAGGACCTTATGTTCAACACAAATCATTTAATAAACTATAAGGGTCGTTCAAATGAAAGTGGCACTACAGTCAGTTTGAGAAATGGTTTAATAATATTAATATAAATTAGTATACAAAAGAAAGAAGTAATATAGACGTAACAGATATGCTATGCAAAGTCACCTTGTAGGTTGAAACACGTGCTCCAGCGGTCAACGAGACGATGGATACCCTGTGCGAAGAAGCTCCAGGGCTGGTTTTGGAACCAATTTTCAACGGCATCTTGGACCTCATTATCATCTGCAAGCCGCGTCCTTTCAGAAATTTCTTGAGTGGATCCAAGATGTGGTAGTTACACGGCGAGAGTTCCGGGGTGTAAGTGGAATGTTCGAGAACCCCCCCCAAAGGAATTGCCGTAACAATATTTGGCACGCCAAAGCCCCGTGGAGACGAGCATAATCATGCAAGAGAATAATCCCGCGTGACAGCATGCCACATCGGCAGTTCTTAATAGTCTGTCTCAGTTTCCTCAATGTATCACAGCACGTGGATACAGTGACAGTCGTGCCCGTAAGTAGCCATTTCAACAGTAATGGGCCATAGACATCGAAGAAGCACGTAAACATGACTTTACCAGCTCTAGTGGACGTGCGAGCCTTCTTCTAGCGTGGGGTTGAAGAGTGTCGTTATTCCATACACATGCTTTTAGCGGCTGGATCAAAGAGATGGTACCCCGTTTCATCAGCAGCAATGATCCTTGAAAGAAATTGGTTCCCCATTTCGTGGCAACACATAAAGTGTTGCATGGAAACAGACATGCGATGAATCTTCTGCTCCTCTATCAAATGTTTTGTCACCCATTTCGCACACCTTGTGGGATCGCAACCTTTCACGCAGTATTGTGTGCACACTTACTATGCTCATAGACATTTTCTCCGCTATTTTTTGAGTGGTGATTCGCCGATTAATTTTCACGAAACGGTCCACATCTGCAACTGCTTCCTGGCGATCAACTGGGTGATCACCACATGCTTCATACACTTCATGCCATACGCATTTTGCATTCGACGATAGATTTCACAGGCACTCGCGTTTTCAGATGTTAAAAATTGTACGATCGCGCGTTGACACCGATTAGATGCATCCATGGTGCGAATGATGCCTTTTAACGTGCTCCGACGCTATCACACGCGCATCAGGTACACGCGCATCAGTACTGGGAGTACATGTGATATCTGACAATATCACATGTACTCCCAGTACTGTGCGTTCTCTATAGATGCATGCACAGTCACCTTTCTCTTCAAACGGCGGAGTTATTACAGAAATGCCACTTTCATTTGAAAAATAATTATACTTCCTAACTATTCTTTTATGTTAAACACTCGTATACTTCCTAACTATTATACTTCCTAATTATTCTTTTATATTAAACACTCGTATAATCAGCAGGAGAATTTTGAAATTTAATTTTCTTCCTATTTCTTTACAATCTTCCATCTTTCTAATTTCATACCTTTGTTAATTCCCTTATACTTGGCATAAATAAAATCGTAAAAGTATTTTATTCATTCTTTTCATTCTTGCGAATGCTTCTACTGCCTTCTCTATCTTTGGTCATGTCCAATCCACAGATTTTTGTAACATGTATTTCTCATACGTCTGAATCTCGTAACTTCCCTTCAAAGTTTCTGAAACGAAATTTCTCTCAAGAGAAACCTTTAGTTTCGTGAGAACGCAGTAAGACTCTATATTACACATTTTACTAATTATTCGGTGCAAGCCTACATTTTCTATGTGTTATATGTTGTTCTTAAAGGTCTTTTACTGCTTAATCTAGTAGCTATCTAAGCCCGTAAAGACCTTTACAAGCACCTTACTTGGTAATAATAAATTTGCTTCGACTTAGAAATGCTGGATCTGAAGAGATAAAAGCAAAATACTTTTTCTACATGTACTTGAATATTTACATTTTTTCAGGTTGAATATACAGATTTTTAGTTAAGTTTACAAGATAACTAGGCCAGCTGGTTTTTTTTCCTTAAGAATGACTCCCTCATATAGAAATATATATTGTTTTTTGTTTTATAATTTAAAGGAATGAATTTAAATTTTAAAATGCATATTCTAGGCTTATCTACTACTGAACTTTGTTTTACTCTGCATTAAATTTGAAAATTATGATAAATAGCAAGTAAACCTTCTCTCCTTTGATACCGGTTTTCCTGAAACCCATATATTTTCTGAAAGCTTATATCACAAGTAGAAAAGCTATGAAGCCTTAGGGGCAGAGGGACAAGCGTTTAGGAGCTATAGAACCCACAAAGTATCATTGAAGTGTGTACCAGATGGATGCATTTCCTTAATGACGTTTGTATTTCTTGTATATTCATGCATTTTCTGCTTCCGAAGTACCTGATGGTCCTACAAAACCACTGACAGTCCTACAAAACCTGATAGTCCTACAAAAAGAACTGGTACCTGAAAGATTTACGAGGAAGATCCAGCCTCTAAATATTCATTTTTTCAGACACTACAAATCTTTTGTTCGTTATATAACGAGCCCAATCATTATCGATACACAGGAGCATATTTGGCATTGCGATCGTTTTCTAGCCCTGCAATCCTTTTCAATATATCACTTCAGCGCTCCTCTTTTAAGAACTTAATTAAGTACGCTTTTTATAAGGGCAGATACTTGGACGACGAATCTGGAATGTGGATTGCGCCAATGGATTATTGCTTCGATTCGTTGACAAATAATGAATGTGCAAAGCGTGAGGCTATCACTTTTGTAAAATGTGCCCATTGTGAACTGTCTTTCTGCCTGTCTCATTGTTTATTTGATGAAATGCACATTGATTGTCTGTTGTAATAGATTTTGTTTGAAGTCAATAACAAATCACATTTCTAACATCCCAACGTAACATGTTTCTTTTCAACGACTTGTTTCTTCCTTTATATTGAGATCCCCACCTTCTTACCATATTATTAGTTCATATAAATACGTGAAACGAGCATTTTAGCGACTTTCGGTGTCATGTTTCCTACACTTTTCTGATACTTTGTCGGTCCTATAGCTCCTAAACGCTTGTCCTCTGCCCTTAAGATTTCACAGTTTTTCTACTTGTGGCATAATCTTTAACAAAATAATGGTTTTCCGGGAAACCGGTATCAAAGGAGAGAAGATTTACTTGTGAGATCTGACTTCCACCCATTCCGGTTTTGCAAGTCTTAACAATGTGCGGTTTATGAATTCTGTACACCACTTCGAAATCTATCCAAGCGAGTTTTCTCCGGCACATCTGTTCCGTATTTGCTCTTGTCTGTCTTGACCCCAAACTTACTTTAGAATTTTTGAAGATTGGCTTATTTATTACATATCGGGTTTTTTTTTTTATTATTATTATTTTTTTTTTTTTTTTTTTTTTTTTTTTTTGTGTGTGTGTGTGTTAATGGAATGTGCTCTCAACATTTTCAATTTTCTTGGAACCAATTCTCCTATTGCTATATGAACATAAATTCGAAATTCTTTGATTTGTTTATATTTATTAAATAAGTTCCTCTAATGATATATCTGTCTGTGAATTGGTCCATTTATAAATTAATAAAGAACAAATTTTAGCAAATCCTCATTTTATTTTATTTTATTAGTCCAAAGGGGCTTTGTCCCTGAAGGACTATTGTTTTCGTTTTGCGATTTTGCGTCGGACTCATAAACGTCGGTTCACTTTTCAAACTGTTGCCACAAAATGTTAGAGTCCTGCATTATATTTGAAGAAATTAAATAATGAAAAATCTGCATAAATGATTGTCTATTTCTCGCATTGTGATAAAACAATGGTACATAGAGCCATCGAATTTTGAATGACGAAATCCTACTACGAATATGGGCATCTGAAATCCCAAATTTGGAATTCGTTTTATTATAGATTTTATATTTTGTAAAACTTTAACGAATTTTTGATTTACAAACTCAATGCTTTAAAAGCGAGAAATGGCAACGTTATATAGAAAAAAAATACTTTTATCTCCAGCTCGCGAGACTGTGTATATCGGAAATTCTAAAGATATGCTTAATTTAACATTATTTTGCGATATTGCTCTTGAACTGAATTTTATGGTTTAAGTGCAAAGAACATGATATTTAATAAATAAAGGTAACACTCAAAACGTTAAAAAACGCCCCTTTGGACGTAATTTAAAATTGTCTTAAAGATAAATCACAATTCGTATCAGCCTCGTTTATCTTTAAGTAGATAATAATGCTTTAATATTTTAAATAACAAAGGTACCTAAAAAGTTAAAAATTAAACAATTTTTTTATTGGGGCGGGAGAGCAAAATAATGAATGTTCCATTTTTAGATTTATCTCTCACTTTATAAACAAGTTCTTGACTGTTTCCGCAGTAGGTTCATTCCGCTTACTTCTCACTATTTATGAACTTTGTTTTATTCTTACAATTCTTTCTACTCGATTTAAGTTCTAGTTATTGAGCACGAAACGACTTATTTAATCGTCTGATAAAAGTCCAGATTAATTTCCTTTTTATCTAAATTATACGAGGTTCAAGCTTCCCACTCTGTAATGTTAACGTTAATACTTGACTGTTGTTCATTCACCCGCTGAGCCAGCGCATGACAGACAATTTTCTATTATAAGTGGATTTCTTTCCATCTAGTTTTTTTCGCTTTCTGCTTTTTTATTTCACCAGATTTCCTAATTTGCTTCATATTCTAATACTTATTTTCCTGTCGACTAACAAATTTATATTTCTAATGACACAGAATCCTCTTGCAGTTTCAGCTACTTAATTTACATTTGACCTACTTAATTTACGTCATTTTGATTTACATTTAAGTTTATTTCTATATTGCAGCTTTACAAGTATCTTTTCTGTATTATCTTTTTTTCTTATTATTTATTATCTTTTTTATTTAATTATAGTAGCTCATTCGAAAATTCTGGCTGCCTCCTCTTCACCAATGCCTTCTTTTCATATGAAATAGAAATACACAAATGAAATAAATTCAATTTCCCTAATGCAATATATTATATATATATATAACATACAGTTTACTAATATTAAAATTCAAATTAAAAAGTAAGAATTTACAAAAAGTATTGAAAAAAACTCAGTTAATATTTACAAAACAATTACTATTAACTGAGAACAAAAATTTTTTATCAAATTCAGAAAAGTTCCAACTTACTGTTGTAAGAACAAAAGACAGTAATTCAAAAGGATTTTAAATTTCACTTCTTTCATATATTTGTAGTTTTAATTCAAAATTTCTTACTTTCTTGTATATATTATATGTATGCGTATATATATATTCTAAAAAGGAAATAGGAAGATAATAAGTGCTAAAAAAGGATACATAAACAAAGCTAGAAGCTGAAGTAATTTACAGTAATAGATAAATACTAATTTTCATAATTATAAAACTCTAGTCTTAATTTTAAATTCATGTAGCAATCAAACAATATCAGAATATAATAATAAATTGATTAAAATTTTTAATACTGAATGGAATAAACGTATATTATTGAAGAAATATTTGAAGTTTGTTAATGCTAGTCCTTTTAAACTACACAATTTCACTCTCTCTAATAAATTCATTTTTTCAGGGAAGAAATTGAGAAACATGAACAGACATTGGATCCAACTAATTTACGAGATTTTATGGACGGTTATTTACTAGAGATTAAAAAAAGAGCTGATGACCCTGACACTTCATTCACAAGTAAGTCTCCATTTTTGAAATATAACTTCTGTTAACCTCTCATTCCCTTCCCAAAGTACACTCTATTTTATATATCCATTTACAAAAGGTAGATTTATGCTCCAGTATTATCATTTAATTATACATGGTTTTGTTGCAAATATATATGCACGAAATTGTTAGCATTTTTTGGCGACGATTTACACAATATGATGTCATCAAGATTTTTAGCACTTTATTTTTAATCAAAATTTACAACTTATGTTAAAGTTTATTCACTTAGGAAGTACAATGTAATACAAACAACGTACAGAAATAACTCGTTCCTATATATTCTATTTTGAATGAAGAGATAATTTTTCAAGATAGGTAAGGATGGGATCATGAAAATAATTATATTATTTCCATACGTTTAACCCTTATCCGCCGTAAAATAATATTACACTTTTTTCGTTGGGCGGCATCAGAGACCGATAATGTAAATTGTTTCAAAACCATGTTTAACAGAATGTCTCTTAAAAAAAAAAAACAAGATGCTGAATTAAGAGTTCTAAAATTCAGGAATTATGATTTTGCAATCAGTTATCTTTGTCAAACCTGAATTTAAATGGAAACATTCAAGGCATTAGATACGGAATTTGAAAATTCATTGAGCATTTCCGTTTAAAATAAATTCCAGCCAATACAGCAAATATGCTTTTATTAGTTTTCAAACTGGAATGAAACACTTGATTTGTTTTTATGAAATCTCCAGTCTATATTAAGTCTCCAGCTTACTTTATTCTTTCGATAAACTGCAGTGCGATAAAAACTGAATATTATTGCATTCTTCATAATTCTTCTTCTTGTAAAAACGCAACTTGCAGAAAAACATTATTATTTTAAAATTTTTATCCTTCAGAAGCGGTTCTTGCTGATTTGTCAAGAGCATTCTTCGGTGCCGGAAGCGAGACAGTTCGTGTGTCAGTGGAATGGATTCTGCTTTTATGTGTTGCTTTTCCAGAAGTGCAGATAAAAATCCAACAAGAAATCGACGATGTCGTCGGACGAGAACGATTTCCAACTAGAGCAGACAATCTGGAGATGCCTTTCACAGAGGCTGTTATTCTGGAGATGAATAGATGGAAAACAATTGTGCCTCTGAACCTAATGAGATAGTAAGTTTTCTTGATTTTTCATTTTTTGAAAATAAAAGTTAAATAAGGAAGAAAGAAAGATAAATATAAAGGGGTTCAGATAATGTTTGAAATTGTCTGATATATATAATAATATGAACTCGATAGTCCTAAATTATAAAAAAATGCATATAATTTTACGATCGTTAACAACTTTTTTTTTAACAAGTACAGTTAGAAAGGGCTTAAAAGCAGGGCTTGTTTCAGCCAATCTTGAGTCCTTTGCATAGCCTTCTCCCAGTGCCCTTGCTTTACTCAGAAGCCTTCTTTCCTCAGGAACTCTTCCTCCTATAATAAAAAAAGCAGTCATGTAGAGAAATGCTTGACGATTTGGGAATCCTCTGAAAGGAAAGATTTTCAGTCCGAGCAAGCCGTAATCAGCCTTGATTTAATGATGAATCTCCTTTAGCTAATTCTAGACTATCTGGTATTTCGTTTCATTAGATGCATTGCCAAAAACTATTTTATCTGAGAAACCATTTAGCCTAAAAGTTTCAGTCTTTTAAATATTATTTAAAGAATTCGACAAGAAAGAAAATGAAAGATTAATTTACTAATAAATTAATTTTGCTTTAATGGACTTCAGAGTGGCTAATTTAATAAATCGGTCCCAAAAAAAACATTTTTTCAGGTAAAAATTTGAAATGCGTTTAGAATTTCATACTGAGAAATACATCTACTTTCCCATATGTTTCTTTTAATGCTTTCCAAACTGAAGTACAATTTAATTTATCTTTGCAATCACATATCCATGCACATAATAAAATTTAGCCTCTTAAGCAAAAATTATTCTTTTTAATGTTTTTCTATTATTTTCGGAACAAAATCCATTCTTAATTTTATTAACCAAATTAATTAAACCAAACGGTTTTAAGGAGATAAATAAAATTTATCAAACGTTTGAAGTGAATAAAACAACCATAACTGTCGAAATGCTATTTCGATATTTTATACATCGGTTTTAAAGCAAAACTTTAACGTCCCATGGGCTAAGACCATGGCAGTCCATTCCTAAAACCTCCATGTTTGTACTATACTGACTCTGTATTTATTTCCTAAATTTATTTATAAAGCTTGTAAGATTCTAGCTAAACTAAAGATTACTTTTGCTGGTAGATCTTTTCTTGAACTGTGAAGCGACTATTCGCTAAGTTCAACTGTATCAAAGCCTACGAAGGGTGAAAAGGCCCTTTCATTCAACTCAAGAAAGAATTTACAGTGGGCATTCCTGATGCGTACAAACTCAGCCAATACTTTTGTCTGTAACTCAACATTAATATAAAATTAAAACTAAGTTAAAATAATCAGCCAAGGCTGCACAGAGAAATTTAACACGAGTTAACTCTTAGCCCTACTACCAACGCAGACAAACCGACAACTAATATGCACGTAAAACAGCAAGCTTCATCGAAACAACGTGGTCGAAAGGCAGAACACGTTCTGTCTGAAGTAACTCAGGCACCAGCTTAGTGTCTTCTTACCCTACTTTGGATAGCGCACGAAACTGAAATATCACTCTGGCAGGAAAACGAAATGAGAGAAAATAGAAAAGGTAAATATCTGATCAAAACGGGTTAGTATAAAGCTAAATAAGTCCTTACAAGCTGTGATTCAACAATACGTGTTTTAATTTAATATATGTGTTTTCAGTAATGAATTTTAGCTTGAAATATATCAGATTAAAATATGAATCTTATAATTGAAGTAAACTTGAAATTTTAAAATTCGAATGAGGATCAGCATGTAGTACGTTTTAATATTTTCACACAATAAAATAATTCTACTATTTCACACATAAAAGACTAAATTAATTAAAATTTCAAAGCTCACTGTTTTTATAACTATTTGTTTCACCACATATGTAATCAATTGCATTTTTTTCTTAGGGGACCTATTTTAATATCTATAATTTAAGAACTACGAATATTATTTGTTATTAAAGGAAAAAATTAACACGCCAAAAAGCGATTATTGGAGATGCTAATGCAGCAGTAATCAATGTTACATTTTTAAATTTGTAATAATTTCATAACTTTTATGAAACTTACTGCTGATTTCTTTTGTCATAATATCTCTAATAATAATATTAATTGATATATTTAATAATTGGGTCTTTCAATTTTTTTCCTACCACCTGATTTTGTTTCTGGGTTTAGTTAATTTAATACCTCGAAGAAAAATCCCGCACATTTAACACTGTTTTTTAGTTTCGATAAAATTACATCCATGTAAACTGCCGTTGTTGTTGTCAATTGAAAATGTGTATGAACTTTCTTATATTTACAGTACTGTAATATTAAAAGAACCTAGCACGTCGCGCAGCAACACCACAGATCCGGGATTCGATACCCGAGTTGGGTAAGGTTTGCTCAGCCTTTCATCCCTTGAGGGGATCGATAAAATGAGTATCAAGTTCTCTTGGAACGGCGGTCCTGCGAGAATCTGGCCACTTGTCCAGGGCATATGCTCATGCACACCGGAGCCCACGGTCTAGAAAGCAGATATCAGAGCATTATCGGCCATAGCTTTCTAATGACTGTTTCTGCCGCTGAGTTTAGTTTAGTTTTTAAATTTGAAAGTAAAATAAAATTTTTAAAAAGAATCTGAAAGGTTTCAGATTTTAAATTACGTCTAAAGCGGCGTTTTCTTAACGTTTCGTGTGTTACTTTTATTTATTAAATATCATGTTCTTTGCACTTAAACGATAAAATTCAGTTGACTAGTAATGTCGCAAAGTAATTTTAAAATGAGCCTATCTTTAGAATTTCCGATATACAGTTCCGCGCGCTGAGGATAAAAAGGTTTCTTTCCCCGTAGAGTGTTGCTATTGCTCGCTTTTAAATCTTTGTGTTTGTTACTCAAAAATTCGTTTAAATTTTACAAAATATGAAATCGGTAATAAAACAAATTCCAAATTTCAAATTTGTCTTCCACATGCCGATATTCGTAGGAGGATTACCTCATTCGATGACTCTATGTACCGTTGTTTTATCACAAAATTCGATGACTCTATGTACCGTTGTTTTATCACAATGCGAGAAATATACATACATTTATGCAGAATTTTCCTTATTTAATTTCTTCAAATATAATGCAGGACTCTAATATTTGGTGGCAACAGTTTGAAAAGTGAAACGGACATTTATAATGATTCAAAGCAAGATTGCAAAATGAAAACAATAGTCCTTCAGGGACAAAGCCCCTTTGGACTAAAAATATATTTCAATTTTACTTAACACTGCTAATCATTTAGAAAATCATTTATCTGGGTGTCATCGCAAAATATTGAAAAGAGTGTTCTCACCACTTACAAACACGAGATTTCTCACAAGAGAATTCTATCTGGGTTGATCAAGCATAAGTGACACTGACAGTCGTTTAGGGCACCTATTTGTGAAGAGTACCAACTAAGTTCTTATAACAATATAAAACAAGATTTATTTTGCTTCGCCGAATTCACTGGACGCAGGCTGAATACGATATTTCTTTACAGTTGTATGCCAAAAAAACCTGTACCATATTTTCGTACAATTATATCAAACTATTAGGGCACGTATTATAATATTTTATTAAATCATAATAATAAATCAAATATTTTCTCCAAATATATAAAAAAACTCACATAAGAATGGTCTAACCTTTAGCCTTCATTTTATAAATTTAATTAAATATGGCATTATACAGCAAGCAGCAGTATGAAATATTTAAATTTCGGAACACTGCAGAAGGCGAGCAATAAACAACAAAGAATTTTTTTAAGTTAAAATCAATGCAAAGCTAAATTCAATTTATTTCTTTAACATTTTTCTGCTAACATTCAGAAACATCTGAGTAGATGCGTTTCGACTAGTTTCGTATCATTTTAAGAACTGCCAATACTTTATATTTCATCTACTTCATTTGTTCTCTCATATTTATAGTCTGTAACAAATGTGTAATTAAGTTAATTTTATCTTCCGATGCATATGTTTTTCAGCACATTGAAGGATACTGAGTTGAACGGTTATTTCATCCCAAAACATTCCCGAGTTCTTGCAGTCACATATGCAGTTCATCATGATAAGAAACTCTGGGGAAACGATACTGCCGTCTTCCGACCTGAAAGATTTTTGAGTGAAGATGGAACAAAAGTTGTTAAACCTGAATACTACATTCCTTTTTCTATTGGTATGCATTTTTTACGTTTATTGCAATACTTTTTGTTTAAGCATTGGCATTACGATTTTAAAAGCGTTACACATTTGCCACACTTTCGTTTCTGATCACGTTCATCTTTAACGAAATTATTTCTGTACAAAAATAATCATTTAATTTTTTTTTATTTTTAACCAAAAAGATATTTTAAATTAACTTTTTGATTCATTGAAAACATTCAGGACCTTCTTCCTTACTTTTTGTTTCCCTCTCGCTTGATTCATAATTCTAGCTGTAAACGAAAGTTAAGAAGAGCACATCGATCTGTTCTTCTAAAGATTTTGATATAAATTTTATTTTGTTACTTACAGTTGGTCTAGTTTATAGACTCTATGGTCGACAATCTTCAGTTTGATTATTTATAACTTACAATCGGAGCTAAATATATCTTAAATTTGCGCTTTTACATTTCTGTATTCATTTTCTGCTAATTTTGGTATCACTCACAATAATCAAGAGACGAAAGAATTCTTCAAGTGACATTTCATATGTTAATTAATCTTTAAGATCTGTCTAACGATAACTTTCGGCTGTTAGTTTAGGCCTTCTAATGTTCCATTGCTTTAATTCGCATTTTCGCTATATTATTATTATTGTTTATGTGTTCCGTCTTAAGGCACTACACGGAAAGAAGGGATGCCTTCGCGCAGGACTTTCTAAGCGAACTGGCTCGTATTACCACGTTACACATGGGAAAACAACGAAAACGCGCATGCAGCCAGCCCGCCCGCGGGATACGAACCTCGGACCGAACTGCCAGCGTTGAGAGACTTTAACGCTCGCCGCTGGTGGGCAGTTTCAATATATTCAACTGGCAAATATACTGCTGGCCATTAATCTTGATACACCATGTTGGAAGTGCAAGACAAACTCGAAATTTGCATGAAAGGCAGAATATGCAGATGATTAGCATTTTACTGCATGCGCACATTACAGACAAGAGTAATAGTGCCTTAAAATATTATAAAAGGGAAGAATGAAATTCCGATTTTTCTTTAATACATTTGTATTTAATCAATGTTTTCTGAAAATCTTGCTATGCCTTGGGCAAAAGAACGGTCTTCTTACTCCTTGGATAAAAAAGCGGCCGTACAAATACGTTTCAGATTTCGATGGCGAGAGAATCGTAGCTTACTGCGACTCAGGTTATCGTACCATTCAAATTCTGTTCTCCGTGGTCAAGATCCAATGACACTTATCAGAATTTGAGCCATTAGATAAAGAAAAGACACGCAAAGCTACGTGCGTAATATCAATGGCTCCCAACTTCCTATTTCCCAGACAATAGGCATCCTATTCACACTGCCGTTAAGGATCGTAAGATCACATCACGTATCTGTATAAGAATTTAAATTATGCACAGCATTGCACAGCAATAAATAATCGCATGTATGATGTGACGACACATTGCGAACTCTCAACAAGCTTTTTTTGTTGTCCCTTCATAGTCACAACGCAGGAATCAGTGCCCACAATGGTGCGTGCACATGGACGCATTACTACTGTGACGCCGTGCTTTTCCCTCTTTTGCTTGAGTATCATGATGACTGCATCCTTGTGTATATAAACGGAAGCTTGCTTTTTTCGTCTTCATACCTGAACAACAACTGAACTGATGAGTTGGGGTAGCACTCGGTTCAATTACGTTCTTCTCTAATCCGTATATTCAGTACTTCGACCAACCATTTTTGCGTTACTGAGATTTTTAAGTCGTCTCTGTCAATGGCACATTTTCCAGATCTCCAGCGCCGTAATTTCAATAGCACATTATAGGACCGCAAGTTGCTCACACTATTCTAAGTTTCCTCAATACACAGTGTTCGACTGGTGCGTTGGTGAAAGTGTTTTTAAAACCTCTCATTAACTGCAAACGTCTGATCGATAATTGCGGAGAGATTAGCAAGACAATAACCGCCAGTTAACACGACAGATGAACTCTAGCACAGATCTCAAATAACGTGAGCTGCAGTACCTATAAAAATGTATGATTCTACTAACTGGCTTCCTTCAAGGGGTAGCAATTTTTATATCTATAAGTATATATAGTTTTTATAATCTTTAAGACGTTTATTATTCCTCACAATGTCTACTATGGTAAAAAATAAACGAAACACTAGAAAAGCAGTCACGTGTCGATTCAAAATGCAAACTGTTGAAGAAATACACACCCCTGGTCGCAAAAGATTTACCTTTAAATGGGATTTGTCTATTGCAAGAATCTCAGAATAATTCCTGACCCCTATGCTATGTTGCACGAAGTTGTTCTTTGGATAGACTGCTGATGTGGAAGGCTCCACAGTAGATGGCTTGAAAAATTAAAATTCAGAAATAGTTGGTATTCGGGCAGCAAAATGAAAGCTAATGAAGAATTCTTCTCTATAGATTCTCTTTCTGTTTGGGAAGCAGTGATGATCTAAGATTTATCTGAGCGCCACTTAGTCAAAGCCGTTATCAAGAAACAGCATCATATCAGCTCTACTCATAAAATAACTACATGCTGTAGAAAAGGATATTCTTTCTTTCTGGTGCACTAACAGCTCTTACTTTAATTTGATCATTGAGCCTTTCTTACAAAGTGCCCCATGTTTTTCGACATGACAACTTTAGGATGCATGTCACTAGCGGTATTATGAATAGTACGCGTAAACTTGACATGCTACCGGTGAATCCCAAATCTCCAGACTTATCTCTCATCGAGCACGCTTGGAATAACATAGGTTAGCTATTGCAACCTGATACTTTACAGGCACATTTGCTCGCAGTGTTAGGAAAGTGTTCTTTGGATAGGGATTAACAAACTCACTGACAGCATACTAACGCATAAGGCGTGTATATATCAGGGCATAGTTATGATGATCCATACAGAATAAATGGGGGTGATTTGAATATTTTTTTCTAATTGTTCATACTTTGCATATGATTAATAATTCCATTAACTCTAGATGAACAGCCTAAGATTCCTAACCGGAAAATTTAGATTGAATTTTTTGTAATATTTTCACTTTTAGCAAGTTCTTGCTTTTTCCTTACTTGCGAGCAAAAATAGTAAGCCTACCTAGATATGGGTCGTACTGCTTCACAACATATGGTCTAATTTATCACATCGGGATATCACGAGTGAAATCATTGCCTTTGAAACAACAGAAGCATTTAGCTTCATGTTATTGATTCTGCCGCAGCGAATCAAAAACTAGTAGTTGAATTTTTCAAATAATATTATGCTGTCTTTTGAAAGCAATACGTGAATTCTACTATATCAGCCGGATTTTAAACTACATAAGAATTAAGTTTGCATGTCTAATTGGACAAGGGGAAAACTTTGTGCGTAATAGGTACTCTCGGGTCATACAGACCGAGACTTCATAGGTAAAAGAATAATTATTTTGCAACAATTTTCTGATAGCATATTCATTTAATCATAAAATGATATATGATTCATTTCAAAATAAAGGCATTCAGCATCTCCATGGCAAAAAATGAAATATGCGTCATGTTTTTTAAATAAACAAAAGTAGTCGTAAGTAAAACGATGTTCACTTCCTTGAGACACCTATCATGCTAGTTAAAGATCAAAAATCTTAAGCTAAAATTTATATCAACCTTATGTTATTCAGAAAACTTTATTATTTTTTCTGTTTTAACTACAATTGGAATTACGCGTGTTATCAATAAATCATATTATTCATTCATCCAATGTATGAGCTGTTTTTTGAAAATAACTCTCATGAAATCTTTATTTTTATTTTTTATTCTTTGTTAATTATCTCTTAGGAAAACGATCCTGTCCTGGAAAATCACTCGCAGAAGTGGAAGTATTCTTATACGTAACAGCAATACTACAAAAATTCGATGTTTTCATGCCACCAGGAAAAGTACCGGATCTTGAAGGTGTTCTCGGAATAACATTGCAACCTAAAAGACAGGAATTAATTTTCAAATTAAGGCAATAAAGGAATCTATATTTTAAAAGTTTATGGCTTAGCCTCTCAATTTGATCAAACGGTGTACAAGCAATGAAGATGTAGACTTTAGTGGAACAGATAACTTGGATCGCCATGACAGTAAATTTACTGAGTTTTTAGCATAATTTATTGATATAGGCGAAGAATTAGTTAGCAAAATAAAATTTTTAATTTTGCCTTTCGTTATTTTTTTGGAGTCTGACATAAAAATGAACATGTATTTATACGTTAATTGTTTCGAAATAATTAGTTAGAGAGTAACGATCTTAAGTTTTACTAACGTTTATTTAATTTTAAATCTTTACTATCACTTCTTATTTTCTACTTCCGGCCAGAATTAAAAGCGTTAACTTATTTATGCAAAATTTGTCTGGTGAACGCCAAGTACTTAAGTTGTGGCTTTTTGCCAAGCGAGAGAGAGGAAGGAGTTAGTCGAAGCAGGCCGCTTGCCTTAGAAGTTTTACTCGGTTGCTGGTTGCCTTCCAGGCCAGAGGTTTAATCCTCTTGATAATTTTAAACGTATTGTAGTGTTAACAGTTCTCTGTACTACATACGGCTTCCTGTTAATATAAGGCCAATCTTCCACGTTTATTATTCCAAATTTAAGTTAGAGTTTAGTTATATTTTTTATATTCTTACGCTCAGACCACAAGTAGTTGGTCTCTGTATTCCGAAGTACGGAAATTATTGTAAAGAGTGAAAAATAAAGGGTTTTGTATACCCTTCTTGTGTATCTTGTCTACTTCCCACAGTTATTGAACATAGCTTTAGTAAGCTCCCTGTTCCGAGTCAGGTCCTTGCATGTTCCCAAAGAAAGTAAGGCGGAACATTGAAACTGATAAGAGTTATTCTGATGAATTATTTACCATTCTTTAAGAACAGACCGTCAATGCGCACAGCAACTATTCCTTTTCTAAAAGTAACCTATAATCAGCCTTGTCAAAAATTAAATAAATAAACATAGAATTAAATAAATAAATGAAATAAAGTAAAACGTTGTAGGGTTCCTCACTCTTAATGTCTAAATGAACATCAAGGAAACTAGTGAAGTGTTTAGCGAGTTATCCCTGAGTTCAAAAAACTAAAGATATAGCCTCAAGAAGGGTTAAACTAACCTTTATTTCACTGAAATAAGAATAACAGCTGGCCCCTTTCTCGGGCTTACTATAAAGCCTCCAATAGGGCTTACTCACAGTAAGAAATAAACTTTAACTAACTAAAGGGTCGAAGCTAAACACAAGTATCTAACATAGTTGCCCTTAATTTAAACTAGCCGGAGAATAGCAAAAGGCACGTAACATACGGCCGAGTGTTACAGTTTTAAGCCCGAATGCAAACACGCGTTACTTAGGATTCCTAGTTCTCTCTATCGACGTGAGTTGAACCTTCCTTTAATACTTCTTCTCACTCATTCAACGCGATTCTAAAACTCATTCTGGTGGGGAGTTTTAAGTGGAAACAAGAACTGATAGGAAAAGGACTTTAAAATTAGAATAAGTGTTATAAAATTAAAATATACCTTATAAGGTAGTGGCATTTTCTGAAGAAATTTCACATAATTTTGCTGAATAATACTCGAATACACCGAGTAGTTTTCAGTTACAAACAGTTGCGTTTGCTGACGAACCCTCGGATCCAAAAAATTAATCTCCAACGCCAAATAAATGCCCTTCTGGTAATGAGATTCAGTTTGGTAGCAACAAAGTGTTTAAGAATGTTTTTCTGTGTTTTGTTATGCTCGCATAAGATATGGAAGTTCGGGAAAATTCCATACCCTGTTGTGCATTGTGATACAAGAAGTCAAGCAATTTTAATTTCGAATGATTTAATAAAAAAATTAGAGTGAAAGATGCAATGACTTGAGTTACGTATTTAAGATCGTTTATTACTACAATTTTAATGACGAACGAAAAAAAGTTATGTCAAATGCTCGTTTTATTAGATGGTACTCCAAATGATGTAAATAATTATATATCAATATACTGCACCATTAAGAATCTAAATTGCAGATAAACTAAATTATTATTGTAATTTAAATGCTTTGATGCAGATTAAATAAACTAGCAGACTGAAATTTTTATCAACAATAAAACTCGTGTTTAAAATGTTTCCTTATTTTAATTTAATCTATAAAATCAGGGTACAGCCTTATTATAATGGCCATTACACAGTTGGCAAAAATACTGGGAAACTTAATTGCCCAGTCTATAAGGTACAAATTTCAAATTTCTTCAATGGCTTATGTGGTGGCCGCTACAACAGAGAAGTTACACAGTTAGGACAAATAAATCAATCGTTAATAATTTCCATTATCAAAATCACTCCTTTTCTGATGAAAAATTCATGGTGAGTTGTTTCAAGAAGTAGCTAAAAGCATAATTAATATAAAACACAAATATTTAAATTAATAATTTATATGAAATTGCTCGAAGACTCTCTGCGTAGAGAAGGCTGTTTTGGCACTTGCAAAGAAAAGTAATAGAGACAGTTGTAATAAGTCTCGTAGATTATGATGCATAATTTTTATTAATAGAAAACAGAACGACAGAGAAACTCTAGAAAGGGACCTTTCATATGTTTAACCATTGCTATTAAATTACAACCGGGTTTTTCCTTTCGATGCTCTACTAAAAACTGCATATGGTTCTCAATTTGATATGCATACCTTTACTAAGTGAGCTTTTATAAAATGTTAAATTAATATGAACTACATATTTAGTGTAATTGAAATTTAACATTTTATTCATATTTTTCTTTCATTATTAGTCCAAATATCTATTAGCCTGGAAACACGATATTGCATTGATTCAATTTAAATGCCTTCCACAAAAAATGCGTAGTTTGATTTTTCTTTAGAGTCTGTTGCCATTCGGAAAAACGTAAAGTATTTATCTTTCAAACTGAATTTGTGTGTTATTGAATAACAAACTAAACTATAAAAACATCAAATGCAGTTCTTATATTATATAGAATATTATTTTTTACTTCTTAATCTAATGCTTTTTATTAAATGCTTTTCATTCGTGATACATCAAAATAAAAGCATTTCTATTTTTATAGAATTAAGTTACACATTTTTTTAACTTTTCAAACATGCATCAGATGTATAACATTCCCATGTTAATCTAAATGTACTACATTCATCTAGTATCCTGTAAAAGGTTTCGCTATTTAATCTGAACCATCTCTATTAATCATATCAACTGATAAACCATATTAATTTTTAAAATAATCCTTTTGGTCAAACGTTAAAATCGGAATCATTTCATATTTTTTCGTTTTTATTCCTGTTAGCTTATTTAATTTTAAAAAAATATTTTCCTCCTTTTTACAGCCAGCTTTTACACCAAAGTATTTCAAAGTGAAATTTTATTTTAATAGCGTACCTGGGAATAGAAAAGGGTTTTATTCATTACTGCAATACCTACCGTGAAATAAATTATTCTGATAGTGACATTCGCAGATAAACCCTTTCAATAATGCTTTCAAACTTCCATGTTATATAAATGCATGTTATTTTTCAGTCACATTATCACTTTCTCTTATATAAAACACTAAAAAAAGAAGAATGACGATAAGATCCGTCAAGTAGGCATTCATAAATGAAAAAAGTGTTTTTTTATCTGATAACAAATTCTTTAAGATAATACGGATTAACCTTTCATATTTTTTCCTTTTAAACAAACACAAAATGCTTTATCAAGAACAAAAGAATTATTTCATATCTTTTTCTAATAAAATTTTAAATGGTATCGGAAATTGAATTCGCTTTGTCCTTATTTAGATTTAATACGAGTTATTTACAAATAAAGCTTCTATCCAAGACACTGAAAATCTATAAAGTAGATTATGCCGGGAAGTTTAAGCATTTATCATTCATATTTCCGCCTTTCAACGCATTTCAAGGTAAATGAAAAAATTAATTTAGCATTTAATTTCTTTTAACAATAAAGAACAGGAAAAAGAAACGGGAAAAAAGAGAAAGGGAAACTACGAAATTACTTTTGAGGGCTTCTTAATAAAAGAAATAATTTAAGGAATTAAAATATAGTTAATTTGTTTTTTTTAATTGTCGGAACTTTACCTCTCAGAATTATTTAGTCTGCATCATGCTTTATACTACTCAACTTATATTTTATTAATGGAAATTAATTTGCATAATGCCTTAATATATATAAAATAATTTCTAAAGAATGAAAAGAAAAGGTCTGAAATGGAAGGAAGGAGGCTTAAAGAGCACATAATTATATATGGCAATCATATATTATTATTTATTTATTACCGTATTTCAATCATAGAGGTGATTTTATTAGCAGCTATATTTATTCTCGGAATTACTAAATTTAACATCTAATTTTGAATTGTAAACAACGCTACGGTTGTTTCGCTGCGACCTTCTAACCCATATCCGGCTATCCACAAATTATAATTAAAGATTAAAATAGCTGCCTATTATTGCACAGTGGTATAATCTTCGAAAATATGAACTTAATGTCATGGACTTAAACAAATTGCTGAGTAGTTTTATTTCGACGTTATCCTAATAATAAGATTTTAAATAGGGACATTCGAATTAATAACGACGTTTTTCCTATTCATACTTCTGTTAACTATTCCAAGGTTTCTTTTAATAACCCTTTTTGTCTTTAAAGATTATATTAAATACACTATTCAGAATATTTTCGCATCTTATATAGTAATATGCAGCTTAAATGGGTTAAGACGCAATTTAAGAATAAAGAACCGATTAGCAGACCAATTTATTCTCAAATGCGGAATTTCTAACATCTATTTTAAAATAGTAAAATAGATGGTAGGGTTGCTTTTCCTCAACTATTTAAGCCACAACTGCCCATCGACAAACTGTAATTAAATATCAAAACTACTGCATATTATTGCACGCTGGTACAATCTTTTGAAATCTGAACTTAATGCTAAAGGCTGAAACAAAGTGCTGAAAAGTTTTAATTCGACGTTATTTGGAGAATAAGATTTTAAGTATTTCGAATCAATAACAAAGTTTTCTTTAGTTGTATTTCTGCTAAATATTTTAATAACCACTTTGAATTTAAAAACTATATTAAATATGACCTTCATAATACTAGCGCATCTTATGTGTTAATTTAGAGCTTAATAAGGCTAAGATCTATCTCAATCTCAGAATAAAAAAGGACAGCATATTTGACAGTTACCTGATCAGTTTTTGTTCACGTAAACCATTTTGGACAGCTGCTTAAAAATGCCTATAGAAAAGTACTCAGTATTTTCTAAAATAATATGTTCTGTTTCATAACTATGCAGTCTGTTTTGGTAGATATGTTCAAATATCAAGATGAATCTAAATTCATAAAGACATATGATATCTTTATTTGCACCTCCTATCCATTCTTTCAAAATATACCAAAGGTTTAGAATATACAGACCACGACCGGATCCTTGAGTTTATTCTGAGTAGATTTTCTTCTATCCACATATTATACACTTTAATTATCCATTGTTAAAGAACTTCACTTATCCCCTATACTATTCTTAAATTACTAGATAACGTTTACACGCAAGCAACTCTCCATCGAACCTAGTAACTAGTTTACTTTCGCCGTAGGTAATGCCGTGTGTCTTGCGTTTAATTTAGTATCAAATATCAGTGCTCCTAAAACAATTATTAGGTATTTTAGGACAAATACACACACTGACACAAATTCAAACACAAATGGTTAAATGTTTTAATTTCGGACAATGCAATGAAACGTTTATCTGAAAACTTACAAAAAATGATGGAAAAACAATCTGTACTTTATATGAAAGCCTGCACTCTTTATCGTGAAAGGAACGGCAGCATTATCTTAAAGCTAAAAAGCTAAAAAAAAAGGAAGCCGAAACCAAAGAATAATATTGATTTATGGTAGGAAGATTCACCCATTTCTAAATCAGAAGCTTTAGAAAAGACAAAAGCAAATAAAAATTTAAAAATTTAAAAAATAATCACGGGGCAAAAATTTTTAAAAATGAGTTATTTATATATATAAATACTTTTTAAAAATTTTATGTACATATATATTATATATATAGGAACAGATGTGGGCGTCAAAGAAGAGAAGAAATCAATCTCTTATAAAACTGAACAGATGACTTGACCAAAAAATTTTTAAAAGAATTTTTGGGAAGGTTAAAGTATTCATCATCATCTTTTGAAAAACTCGAAATAAGCATTACTAGCATGTTATTCTTCAGATTTTAATAAAGATAACTAATTTCTAATCCGGCATCTAAGTTTACCTGTAAGGTATTTCCTCTCTCCTTTCCACATGCCTTCGGGGTATAATTGAAAGCATATTCGAGGCGTATCCATTGACGCGAATCTCGTTTGAGTGGTCCAGGGTTCGAGTCTCGGCGAGGGCATTGTACGTTTTTCACATCTCTAGGATAAATAAAAATTAATAACGCTACAAACTGTAATAAAGTTGTAGAGGCATTAGGTACTTTGGAAGCAGACAAGATGAAAAATTAACAAAGCCTTCGCCGGGAATCGAACCGTGGAACTCTGGAATACCGGCCTAGTGTGCAGACCACTACACTCCGAAGGCACGCCAAGAAGAAGAAGGTGGGAGAAATACCTTATAAAGTAACTAATTTCTTCTCTTATAAACATCCAAATTTCGCCTCAAATGGCATTAAAAAACAACAGAATGCGTTAGTTCATGTCTTGGCAAAATATAATATGATATGATGCAATTAAATAAGACACTTCGCCCCCCTCCAATGAGTTATGGATCCATGGCTATAATATCATAAGGATGACTATGAGTACTGTTACAAGATATTACCACGACCTCAAGATTAAAAAAATCGCATAATTATATCCTAAAAGCTGTTCATAAATATTTCATAGATGCTCAAAGTTTTTACTTTAAAAACTTATGAACTAAAGTACTGCGATTCACTTTATGAAATAAAGCACTGCGAATATCAGATTCAAGTGT
This sequence comes from Stegodyphus dumicola, assembly GCF_044657685.1. Classification (NCBI taxonomy): domain Eukaryota; kingdom Metazoa; phylum Arthropoda; class Arachnida; order Araneae; family Eresidae; genus Stegodyphus; species Stegodyphus dumicola. Next base: position 77,395,172 of record NC_140768.1, on the reverse strand, counting down.
ACCAGGTCAATTTTATAATTCAGTTTGGTGAACTACACTGTGCAAAAATTAAGGACGAAGTCGAAAAATTAGCATATCAGCTGAACGAAGAGGCAGAGCGGACAGAAAAACCAATCAGGAGATTAAGTAAGGTGATGTACGGTAGCACATGCGCAGATATGCAGGTAGACGTAATGGGGGAGTGTCTGAGTAGTATAAATCATGTTGTCGGTGTAAGATCAGTATTTCTGGGAAAGAGATTGCACGCCGTATAGCAGTTAAAATCACACCGAGTTGCTGCCTCAGCGAGAAATGGCGAATAATCAATCTGTTAGACGACATCTGGATGCTTTTACCCGAGTTCGAATCATTGGGAAGTTGGAGGAAGGCCGCAGTGTGACAAGTGTAGCTGCAGAGTTCGGAATTGCTCACAGCATCGTTTCACGACTTTGGAGACAATTTCAAACTACAGGAACAGCTATCCGGGGGTTTAGTAGTGGTCGTCCACGAGGAACCCCCCCCCCGCAGATGACCGGTGTATTGCCTTACAGGCCAGAAGAAACAGGTGGCAGACAGCGGGAGAAATCGCTAGACACACGACACAGGCGACTGGAGACCGATATCGCGTTTTACCGTGGCCAGAAGACTGCACGGTGGTGGTCTGTTTGCACGACGCCCTGTACGGTGTGTACCTCTAACGCCTGCCCATCGGAGAAGGCGTTCTCTGTGGTGCCGGGAAAACCAGAATGGGAGAGACAATGAATGGGGACGAGTACTCTTTACAGATGAGAGCAGATTCAGTCTGAGTAACGATTCTCATCGCATACTCATCTGGAGAGAGCGGGGAAGCCGCAATCATCCCTCGAACATCATTGAAAGGGACAGGTATGGAGGTGGCGGTGTTCTCGTTTGGGGAGGCATCATGCTTGGTAGTCGTACAGACCTTTACATCTTCGACGCAGGTTCAGTCAACGGGACCTGTTATTGTAACGAGATTCTTCTTCCATATGTGCGTCTTTTTAGATACGCTATGGGTCCGCAGTTCCTTTTCATGGACGACAATGCACCATGTGATCGCACAGTAGCTGCCGAACAGCTCTTAGAGAGTGAGGATATTGAACGTATGGATTAGCGGCACGATCTCCGGATCTCAATCGCATCGAGCATGTATGGGATTTTCTAGGCAGACGCTTGGCAGCTCGTACCTTACCACTAGTAACGATTCCGGAGCTTCGATTGGCGCTGCAAGACGAATGGGCAGCAATGCCTCAACAACTCATTGACACCCTCATTCTCAGCATGGGCAGACGATGTGAAACCTGCCTAGCAGTCAGGGGAGATCATATCCCCTATTAAAGACCGGATGTTTCTTGCTGGACACCCATCACAGGGATGTTTCGGCCTTCAGTCGCATTGCGCTCCATGCTACTTTTTCAATAAAGCTTCTTTTTATCCCTCTGATTTCTCTTTTAGTAAGTGTTGCTTACATTACTCATGTCCTTACGTATTGGGGATCTTACGGTATTAAATGTGTTGATTTGGAAAGCTTTTGTACAAAGTTATATTGAAAAAACCGTCTCGTCCTTAATTTTTGCACACCAGTGTATATCATAGTTAAATAAGTTATCCATCCTCCTCAGCGGCGATATGAACTTTAAACAAAAATTAAAGTCACGGTCCTATGGCATAAATTATGCATATACAGGTTTAAATGATTAAATGGTTAAAAGCTTGTTGCAGCCTTATTCTGCATTAGAGGTTTCTTGTAGTTTTTAAAATTAATGTTTTCAAGCCTTAGCTGATATAGACAATTTTAGATTTCAAAATTTATTTCCACGGAAGCCTTTACGGCTTACAGTAGATGAATACGTTCTGATATTTATTGATAATTTTTTACATTTTTCAATGTTGTTATTATTATTATTTTAAGCTTCAGATTTGTTTCTTCTTAATCATAATCCCATTACCTTCTTTTTAAGCAACGCTGATGACTCTTTCTGTGAACGCAATTGATTCAGATTGCTCTTCATCAGAATCATTGTCTTCATTATATTTATTTGTTTCATGACTCATGTTAATTAACTCATGTTAATTAATCATCATGTTAATTAACCTCATTTAGTTCTTCATCGGCCATTATTTCCTCAATATCTGCCTGAGCTAAATCCTCAAAACCTTCTCCTCCTATAGTTTGAACCAATTTAGTGATCTGAGAATATTCATGCTCTAATGGTAATCTATCATTCTTAGCTTTAGCAGCTTCCGGTCACATTGCTTTCCAGCATGCGTTGAGCGTTGATTGTTTAATCTGAGTACATGACAGTCCAACATGCTTAATACAATCCAAGATTCTAAATTTCTTACAAGCATCCATAAGAGTAAGAGATTCATCATTCTCCATTTGTTCTAAAATATACCTGAAGGTTTTTTTAATATACAATGCCTTAAAATTTTAAATTATTCCTTCATCCAATGGCTGTAATAAGGGAGTTATATAATTTTTGGTAAAAAGATAACTTCTACATTTTCGTTTTGAAAATTTTGAGAATGACCATGTGCATTATGAATTAATAGAAGAGCCTTAAGAGGCAATCCCTTTTTACTTAAATAATTTTTGACATCTGAGACAAACATGAAACCATTCATTGAAAGCTATGGCAGTGACCTATGCTTTCTTATTAGCCATCCAATAAAGGGGAAGGTTATTTATGTTTATTCCTTTAAATGAGCGTCGTATTTTTGAATTGTTAATACAATCTTCAGGCGATTATATTATGAAACCAATGGTATAATCGCCTGAAGCGTTGCGTCAAAAAAGAACTGTTATACGACTTTTCGCTACCTTATGACCACTACTCGTAGTTGATCTTCAAGCTTTAGCTAAATAGGTTCTTTCAGGCATTTGTTTCCAGAACAACCCGGACTCTTCAGCATTGAACATCTGATGAGAAGTGTAGGAGTTGGCGGCAATGATTTCAGCAAATTTTGGTGGATAATTTGTGCTGTATCCGAATCAGCAGATGCACTTTCTCCTTTCAAGTTTACCTTATGTAAAGAATGTCTTTGTTTAAATCTCTCAAACCAACCATGTCTTACGGAAAACCATACCTTTCTTTTATCTGACGAAGTCGACGGTGACTGATTCTTAAGCGCTTTATAAATCTTTAAAGCCTTATTTTTAATAACATTAATATAAATTGGAATCTGTTTTTGATTTTGCCCTTCTATTCATACCAATAATGCCTTTTCATTTTTCATTGTATTATCTCTTACTTATGAAATTTTGCTCTTACTGCTGCAAGTTCCAGTACTACACCTTTTTCTAACAGAGTCTTCATTTTTTCTAATTGTCCTTATTGTTGCTTCATTCATGGCGTAAAATTTAGCAACATCTATTACATCTATTACGTAGACGATCTAATATTTTTTTGCTTCTAATGAAATAACTTTTCTTTTTACTGGAATTTTTTTCAAATCTTTTGGCAATATTAAACCTTAAAAAACTTACATAAATTATAAAAATGCCACAAAAAATATAAATATAAACTTACCAGTAAACATTCAAATATGTAGATAAAAATTATTTAAGCGTTGCTGCTAAAATACTGACACTGCACTAGTTCCATGAACCAAATAGCTTTACTATTGTGAAGTGTGTATACCCTTTTACAACATGAGGAATACCCATCTTGTTGTTGCCGCCAAGGAATGGCATTTAAAAATGACTTCAAATATATGTATTTGCGTATATGCAGCCGAATATACATTTTTAACTAGTTTTTGAAATTCGTTAATTTTTAAGCCGTGTAAAACCGAAATCGTGTAAAACGAGCACCGTGTAAATCGAGGAATAGCTGTATTTTGGAGTATGAAAATTATTCTTATAGTACTATGATATCACATTTATAAAGTTTTTTTTATTCTTAGTGGGGAATAAAGTAACTCAGTGTAAAAATTAGCACAAATAATCATGGATACTACTGACTAGAATTTCATTGAAATTTCGTACAACTACAAATATTGCGGCTGTACTACAGATATTATGGCTGCTGCTGTCACTAAACTGTTAAAATCTCTTTCATTCTGTCGACAAAACACTTCAGCCCCAGAATGTAAAATTACTACTTCTACCGTAACAACAACGCTTTTGATAAAAATTGATAAGAATACCAACAAAACTGCGCTCAGCATTAAATTTCATTCTTGCTTGCGCTAAGTATTTTTTGTGGATTTCTTCATTTATATATTATTGCGCTTTATCAAGCTATTTTTCATGCAATTAGTTTTACCATGCTGGTAATAATATAAACACGATAAAATTTCCAGTATCTGGAATTTCTTATTACCAGTATCTCTTGTTGTTCTATTGAATGCCATTTCAAATTATACATTTAATTAACTTATTCATATGTTTTAATTCAAAATTTTATTTATTTGCTTATTTATTTATTTTTATTGTTGTTGATAGCTAGAATAAAACAGTTAAAATACATAGCATTTTGAAAACGTTATTATATTTAAATTGAACCCATATACAGTCATTTAAATAATCTAAAACCTCATTTTGAACATAAAGTAAAATACTTTCTTCATTGATAAGCTACAAAAAGACAAAAAAGAGCAAAGTTAGCACCGTTAATAGAAATAACTAAAAATTTTTAACTTGCATTATAACAAGTACGTATTTTAGCTTAGATTTTTTGATTATTCGAATGCAGAATTAATTGAATCCAATTAATCAAAATCGTAAAAACAACCTTGTATTTAGCGTAAGTATATTGTAACACTCAATCGATTTCGAGGGCAGCTAAAGGTCCCTCCTCATCATGAGAAAGAAATACCTGGAAAGAAGAAAATAAAGGGGAAGGAGTCTCAGAAACACGTGGTCCTTATCAGCACTTTCTGAGACTCCTTCCCCTTTATTTCTTTCTCCTGATGAGGAGGGACCTTTAACTGCCCTCGAAATCGATTGAGTGTTACAATATACAAGGTTGTTTTTACGATTTTGATTGTCACATTAGCGTGTTTCTCTTCTAGTCTGAATCCAATTAGTCCAAATAATAGTGAACATGTGTATAAATCTATTCCACTTTCAATGCACAAACATACAAAGACATAAATCGAAATGCATATAGTTGAAAAAATATTAAATAAATATATAAATGGATACAAATAGAGACGATAAACGCTAAAATTTAATTAACTCGTATTTATCTTTCTGTGCTCAAAAAATGATATTCGAAGCAAAATATATCGCTTTTATTGCACAATGGAGGCAGATTTTAACATTCATTTGTAGATTTTAAGTTGCCTTGAAACTGGCCTGCAAAATATCCAGTCATTTAAAGATTTTTATTCATTAAATTTTAAAACAATTAGAGTTGAAAACAAAAGCAGATCATTCTTATTTTGGACAGTTATAGATAGATGTTATATATTTACGGTAAGTGCTTGAAAATAGTTATATTCGGAAGTCAGATTAATCTAATTAATTAAATCATATTCTAAATTTCAGCTATTCACATACAAAAGTGTTTTTAATCAGGATGTTAATTAGTTTTTAAGAGATTATTTGCTTATTTGCTTGTTTAATATAATTTCTGTTAATTAATTTGTAGGGTATATATTTATTTTAACTAACATTTATTTTAAGTTTAAACTATCTTTCCTGTCAAGTCTTACTTTCCCCTGGAACTGCCAATGCCAGAATATGTAAATTTGAGTAGAACGCGCAAGGATTCAAATTATCAGCGGAAGTATTCTGATTTAAATAGGAAGGAAACAAGTTCGAAGAGATTCTCTTACTTAGCGAGCGCGGAGGTAGTTAGCGAGAATTGAAGAACCCCGCGTTGCGGCCTATGTGCTTGGCGGGAGGAAGTGGTAATCGTTCCAGTGAGCTTCAAGTCTGCTGAATTAGCAGCGGTATTGTAAAACGCGGTGAGTTAGTTATTTTAGAGAGCCTCGTAGTTAGAATCTTGTCTTTACTTTCTTTTCAGGTTATTATTTTTATTTGACTGCCAAGTTGGCACAGTCTGTAAGCGTCAAGAGGACGCAATTGTAATTTATTACGTTGAATAAAAAGGGACTTAAACCCTTCACAAGGCTCTATCTTTTATACAAGCTTTCACAGTCACCTCTTGGTTGCGTGCAAGTTAGAGGCGCGCAACGTTATATTGGCGCCCGAACACCTATCGAACTGAAATGGCCGAAAACTGGATGGAAGCCGCTGGACAACACCAAGAAATGACAAGTCAGTTAGAAGGATTTGGATACCTGGTCCAGACTTTGAGAGCATCAATCAAGCCAAACGTCTATTTCGACGGAAAAAATTCGGTGGCGGTATTTCTCGAAGGTATAGAAAACCACTTTCAGCTCTACCCTGTGCCTGAAAGACAAAAAGTTGCCATCGTCACATCAGCACTAAGAGGACAGGCCGCGCTATGGTGGAAAAACATAGGAAAATTTCTTCTAGGTGAATTTGGAAGCCCGACGTATACATTTGAAAATTTCAAAAAAAGTTAGTAAAGGCCTTCCCCATAGTGAAAGATCGCGCACAGCTGGAAGCCGAACTATATAGTTTCTATCAACGGGATACAGCACAACTGACGGACTTTATTTTACGAAAAATCAAGCTAACGGATATGCTGTATGGAAAAAAACCCGATGCGGAGATAATTGAAATAATATTACCAAGATTGTTACCCGCTGTCCAAGACTACTTTGAAATTAGAAACCCAAGCACATTGCAGGAACTTTTCGAATTGACGGTGAAGTTTCAAAATCGCAGAATAGCGGAAAGAGCGAGATTGGAAACATATTCTCAACATACCCGAAGGAAGGAGGAAACCAGAAATGGAAATCGCTCGTATGGGGGAAAGAACTATCAAGCTAACGCATCGAAACTCGAAGGTCAAGGCCCAAAAAGAAAATTTGAAAATAAGCATCCGCGTACCCAGAAGACACAGACTGAAAGGAAAGCTTTAAACGACTAGAGGGGCCTGTGAAAGGGAGGGTCCAGACCCCGGAAGTTTTAAAAAAACCCTCAAATAGACATTTAAACACGGTCATCGTAAAAAACTCACAGCTACCAATTATACAAGTCCTGTTTGGCGATGTACCAGTAGAAGCCCTCATCGATACAGGAGCAGAAGGAAATTTCATGAGTGAAAAGTTCTTCAAAAAGAATTTTTATAGGATACGACTATTTAAAACCAGAAATACGGAAATTATAGCGGCGCAAGGAAAAACATGTCACTGCATCGGGAAATTATCATTAAACTTACAGGTAAAAGAGGAAAATCTCAAAGTATTAATTTTTGTGGTGAAACACCTGCAACACTCTCTTATTTTAGGTATGGACTTTTTAAGGGCCGCGAGGGCCAAATTAAATTTTCAAGATAGTTCCGTGGTGCTGAAGATGGACCAGAGGGTGGTGGAACCTGTGGAGACACCTGAATTGGACCTTAGCCATTTGAATGACCAGGAAAGTAAAGCAATACAGCAAGTGGTGAGTAATTTTTCTCATTTGTTTTCAGAAAAACCAGGAAACTGTCAAATCGTGACTCACAAGATTCAATTAAATGCCGAAAAACCTTGTAGGACTAAACCGTATCGCTATGATAAACAAACAGACTTAATCATCGAAGAACATATTCAGGAGATGTTAAAGAATAAAATAATAACGCCCATAAATAGTGAGTACGCGAGTCCAGTCGTACTATGTAGGAAAAAGAACGAGTTTCCTCCTTCAGATAAAAGGGCTTGGAGGTTTGCTATCGATTATAGAAAACTAAATAGTATCACTAAATTTCCAGTTTACCCTTTGCCGGTTATAGACGAGATCATTAGACAGATCAAATCGACAAGATATATGTCTACTTTGGACTTAACGTCTGGTTACTATCAAATAGCTATGAGACCCGAAGATATACATAAAACCGCGTTTATAACAAAATCGGGCACTTATGCATTTTTACGCATGCCCTTTGGGTTGTGTGGGGCCCCATCAACATTCCAGAGAGCTATGGACATTGTTCTAAAGCCTGTCCTAGGAAAATCAACTTTAATTTATCTAGATGATATAATTATAACGAGTAGTACGTTGGAACAACACATTAATGACCTCGAACAAGTTTTTAAATTATTAAAAGAGGCCGGTTTTACAATTAATGCCTCAAAATGCAAGTTCGCAACTAAAGAACTTAAATATCTCGGTTATAAAATTTCGCAAAAGGGTATAGAAACGCAAGATTCAAAAATAAAAGCTATTAAGAATTTCCCACCGCCCAACACCGCCAAGAAACTTTCATCTTTCCTTGGATTATGTTCTTACTATCGATCTTTCATAAAAGATTTCGCTAATATTGTTGAACCACTCTTAGTAATCAAAAGAAAAAAGAGTAAGTTTACGTGGACAGCGGAAGCTAACACAGCTTTTGAAAGATTAAAAGAAGCGCTTATTAATGCCCCTGTTTTAAAATTCCCTGAGGGGGACGAAAACCTGGAAATTGCAGCAGATGCGTCAGACTATGCGGTGGGTGCGGTTCTTATGCAAAATAACCATCCGCTGGCATTTTTTAGTAAAACATTGAATCAGACACAAAGGAATTATACAGCTACAGAAAGAGAAACATTAGCCGTATTAATGGCTGTACACAAATTTCGACTTTATTTCGGCAAATCGCCAGTAACAGTCTTTTCGGATCATGCGGCTGTTGGTAGACTTTACTCGGGAAAAAACCTAACGCCCAGGTTAATAAGATGGGCTTTAAAACTCCAAGAATATAATATCACAATAAAATATAAACCGGGTAAGGAAAACAATGTAGCTGACGCACTTTCTCGTATAAAACTGGACGATGAAGGAAATGAACTTAAATGCGCTGTGTTGACTTCAAAAATTTTAGATTCTAGAGATACGGTTATTACTGAACTGAAAGCTGATCCTGAATTTGGAAATATCTATGCTTATTTGAAAGACCCCGAAAGTTTTGAGCATACAGATATCGATGCGATAAGAAATAGAGCAAAAAACTATGAAATAATAGATAATTTATTATTCTATACGAAAACAACAAACGAAAATCTTGAGTATAAGCCAGTCATCCCAGCCTCGCTTCGATTAAGCATTTTGAGGGAGTTGCACGAAAAAAAAACAGCGGGCCACCTCGGGGTCAGAAAGACTATAAAAAGGGTACGCGAGGCGGTATATTTCCGCAATTATACAAAATAGTAACGGCGTATGTCAGGTCCTGCAATCAATGTCAGTTAATAAATGATATTAATTACAGCCCGGCCGGGTACTTAAATAGCATTCGCGCTACGTTTCCGAATGAAATTTTAGGAATAGATCTCCTTGGTCCCTTCTCCCAGAGCGAGTTAAATAAAAATCGTTTTCTTTTAGTAATAGTAGATCATTTTTCAAAATGGATAGAAATTGTTCCACTTAAACGCGCGTCAGCCGAAACAGTCGCAGATGCATTCTTACACAGATACATTTTAAAATACGGTGCACCGATAAAAGTCATTAGCGATAACGGAAAACAATTCATTAGTCAAATATTTGAAAACATATGCAATGGACTTGATATACGCCATATCAAAATGGTTCCGTATAAACCACAGGCTAACATAGCAGAAAGAGTTAATAAAAACATTGTAAAAATAATTCGCAGTTACGTGAGCACACATCACAAGCGCTGGGATGGCTACATAAATGAATTAGCTTATGCTTTAAGAACGGCACATCATGATACTACGGGAAAAACTCCAGCAGAATTATTTTTAGGCAGAAAGTTAATTACGCCTTTAGATAAATTATTCTTTGTGCAACAAAGAGAGCAGGAGTTTAAACAACAAGATGTGCAAAAGTTGATTGATCAGGCGCTTAAAACCTCGGATACGGCAAGAAATAGGCAGAAACTTTATTATGATAGAAAACGCCGCGAAGCAGATTTTAAAGTTGGGGATAAAGTATTGAAGCGGAAATTTTCTTTATCAAGTGCCCCAGACAATTTTATGGCAAAGCTAGCTCCAAAGTTTGAAGGCCCCTATGTAATTCAGGAAATCAAAGGGGAAGTATTATATCTTAAGAACGACAGAGGGGAAATCTGTAAAGCAAGTCCCGACCAGGTGAAAAAATACTATAATCCAAATGATTTTGAAATCCTTAAAAGTTTCTTGCAGGACTCAAGTAGGGCCAGAGACTGCATAGAAGGGCCAGAGACTGCAACAACTATTCCACCACCCAAGAAACGGAGAACTGAAGAGAGACCTAGCACTTCTACAACCCGGACGTCGGTATCAAAAAGAAAAAAGGATTTTCAAACTCCGGCGTTTAAGAAAAACAAAAATACAGATGAACCGGGTAAAGAAACCGTGGTAAAGAGAAAAACACCACCTACAAAGGATAGCAGGAGAAATTACACATCAAGGAGAACGCGCACACGGCCACAGAGTCAGGTGCCAGCAAGGCCGCCGTTCCGGAAACTGAAACGCCAACAGGAGGCACAAAAATACGAGGAACAGAAGAAATTCAAGAAGGACTCCAGACCGGAGGACGTCAAGACCAGCCGTCCCAGGCAGAAACGCAAAGGCCAACAACCAGACGATTACTCCGTCAAGAGGCCAGCATGTAGAGGACGCAAAAGAAAGAGCAACGTGGACGACACTCGGAGATCAATAACGAGAAGATTGACATCCATGAAACCTCTAACTTGGGATCAATTTTGTCAAAAACGGGTGACGGAGTTTCAAGAATCGAAAACTCAAAGATAAGTTAAAACCTTCTATAAATTTTTTTCTCTTTTGTTCCGAAATGTTATGCATAAGTACGAAGTTCTATGTTTTGACGAAAGTCAATATGTCTCGGTTGAGACTTAATTTTGTTTTACTTTATTTAGCTAAGGCAAAAGTATTATTTTCTTTAAGTGTAAAAGCTAACATAAAAAACAAGCATTTTCTGTTGGTCGAAAGACTAATTCTGTTATGTTAAAGCCAAAATTTGGCCGAAGATAAAAATAACTTCGTATTCTTGTATTAATAAGAATTTTAGTTTCAGTGGCGCCAGCTTGGCGAAGAATGAGTAAAGTAAAAATTTATTTTCTCTTATTCATTTTATGGTAAATTGTAAAAAGCATATGTATTAAACTTTTGTAAATGTATGTAAATACTTGCATGTTATGTAAAAGTAGAATTTAGTCTAGAAGCATAAAATTGTAGATGCTAAAAGTGAATGCTTAAAAGCAATGAAGTCAAAATTTAAGTATTAAACTGTAAAGTCATGCTTTAGAGCGAAAGCCTGCATGTTTAAAGATGAATGAGGGGGAAGTTAGAATGAATGTGTTTTGTAGGGTTCTCCACCTACATTTGAATTTTTAAGACTATTAAAGTAGCTCATTGAGTTGTAGAATGTCGAGTAAGGTGTGTCTATATGGTTGTTGAATTCTAACAAATCATGGTGGTTAGGGGAAGTGTTGTAAGACTAAAACACGAATATTCCCGTTTGACACCACACACGGTGGAGAGCCAGGGTAAAGTTAAATTAATGCTTGAAAAATTGAATGAATGTGAAGTAAGCAATAACTAAGAAAAACGAATCGTTTAAAAACAAAAATTTATTGTGTCAAGAAAGTGTAAATTATAATGTATGTAGAAAGATACTGATACTTATTCCTTCCAGATGCTGGAAGAAAAGACCAAGATTGATTGATGAAGTCCAGGAAAAGTTGCTGTAAGAAGAAAGCTTTGTAACGAGCAACAGAATTTTAGTATAATTGTTACATAAGATTTTTTTTTTTTTTTTTTTTTTTTTGTGTAAACGAGGTTCTCGCCAGTTGGTTCAGAATTAGATAAACTTACAACAGATCGTTTGTAGGACCTGCTTCCAAGTTTTCCAAATTCTGGCAGCGGCAAATGTAAGGTTTATATTTATTTTAACTAACATTTATTTTAAGTTTAAACTATCTTTCCTGTCAAGCCTTACTTTCCCCTGGAACTGCCAATGCCAGAATATGTAAATTTGAGTAGAACGCGCAAGGATTCAAATTATCAGCGGAAGTATTCTGATTTAAATAGGAAGGAAACAAGTTCGGAGAGATTCTCTTACTTAGCGAGCGCGGAGGTAGTTAGCGAGAATTGAAGAACCCCGCGTTGCGGTCTATGTGCTTGGCGGGAGGAAGTGGTAATCGTTCCAGTGAGCTTCAAGTCTGCTGAATTAGCAGCGGTATTGTAAAACGCGGTGAGTTAGTTATTTTAGAGAGCCTCGTAGTTAGAATCTTGTCTTTACTTTCTTTTCAGGTTATTATTTTTATTTGACTGCCAAGTTGGCACAGTCTGTAAGCGTCAAGAGGACGCAATTGTAATTTATTACGTTGAATAAAAAGGGACATAAACCCTTCACAAGGCTCTATCTTTTATACAAGCTTTCACAGTCACCTCTTGGTTGCGTGCAAGTTAGAGGCGCGCAACGTTATAAATTATTTTAATTTTAATTTCTTTTATTTTGAAAAAGTCTAATATTCGTCTTTTATTTAACTTTTCAAGTTCTAGGGTTTTTCTCGGTTGAAGGAGATATATCCCTTAAAATTTTTTGAGTATTATTTTAGTTTTAAAATGCAATTTATTGATTCGTCAATTTCAAATTTATACACAATGTACAGAAAATTTTTGCCTTTCTGGTAAATTTGGGTTTGTTAATCTAGTATAACTACTCGCGAAATTATTTGAAAAGAAGCTTATATTTTTATTAGAAATGGAAAGGATTTTTTCATGCTTCTGAAATCAACTGTAGACGCAATTTTATGCATTTTCCCCATCTGTTTTCTGATAAATTTTGGGAAGAAGTTTTGACGCGAAAATTGGTACATTTTTCAAGGGAGGGGGCAAGACATAGTTGACGTTAAAGACAAAAAGGGTTGATTTGAGAGAAGAAACAAATACAAATTTTCTGTTATTTTGCTCTTGGCGGGGAGTGCTGACTCTCCTCCATTGTTCTTGAATTTACATCTCAGTAGATGGTGTCACATCACAGTGAAACATGTCGCTCATTGTAAACTTTTCAAGTTTTGCTTAACCGACCTGAATGAATGATGTGTATATCTTGTATAAAATATCTCTTTGTATTTGTGTTTATTTTCATCTGCTAATCGGCTAGTATTTTTTCCATCCAAAATTAAACTAGTTAAATAGTGACAACGCTTATGCAGATGCTCACATCACGTGACCACACACTTTCGCTGCACAAGCGTTCATTGCACATCTTCATGTTGCAAACTTTGCATTCATATTTAGAATATTCAAGGATTAAATCTGATTATTTCTTTCGCTTTTTATTGTATTTTATTTTATGTATTTGCTTATAATTTTGTATATTTCTAGGCAAAACCTAGGAATGTCCAAAACAATCAGATGCCTTCATGCAAATTGTCTGACAAACGGTGTCACCCATCTTCTAGCTATCAATCTTGACTCCTAACTATCAATCTTAGGACTAGATGTGCAGAAGTTTTTAACATTATGCGTCCTCATGACATTTATTTGCAAGAGCTGGAATACATCGGGTAAAATATCCGATAATCGCGGCCTACAGAGGAGGTTGAAGTTGAATTTTCGACTAATTTTAAAATAATTTCCTCTTCTCTGAAACACGTCTTTTATGTTAGGTGCGGCTAGGGGGTGTACTTAGCTCTCTGCATTATGATGTCGGCCCTGACTGAATGTCAAGCGGGTTTATCCTATTAATACCCTCGTAAACTGCCATGGGGTCTAAACCTATAGAACTCCCCCCACTCCGGCATTCAGTCTGAGTTCTAGCGATGTCCCGTCTAGGCCTTGTCGTCGCCCGTTAAATACAGGACCATTGCAACTGCCTTTTAAAAGAACACCAAATGAGCAGACCTGGCCTTAGCCTTAACACGGCTGTATCGCCTCAACCCCTGGAGGCTATTCGAGGACGCGCAACCCCCCGGTCAATCCAGAGGTACTTAAATGTTTCACATAGCACAATTTTAAGTACACAAGCACAGGTGGTCAGCAACACATCCACCGAAAATGAAAAAAGTCACACTGTTAGACATCAACTATCCATCAATGTTGACAAAAGGGAACCTATCCCCCAAGGACAACCTCTGATACCTGGCCATGTAACATCTCCGCAACCAAGAAGTAGACAAGACGGTCGCTGCCGAGGCGTGAACCTGCCACCGAATAAAAGAGGGCTCTAGTCACTGTGAAAACAGTTTATTTACTCCAGAAGTCGAGGCTGTCTACATATTGATCTAACCAGTACGCTGGGATGGTCAGTCCCAGCTGACCCCCAGGGATGGTCATTCGAACATAATTAGCCCAGGCGAATCTGATTACCAGGGGAGCCACGAGGAGGCCTATATCAGATTAGGACAGTAAGAGGCTATGTAGTGGCGCGTCACTACCCCGTAGCTATACCCACTCTCAGAAGGTCCATACCAAGCCCCGGGTTTACTCACCTAAAATCGTAATACACTCTTAAAAACAACCAGAGCTAAAACTACACCCCCATTGTGCAAAATTACTTGTTTAGAACCGTGGCCGAGTCTACAGCATCGCCACTGATTCGAATGACTCCGAATGATGGAATAACGAGCACAGGCCAGACAAGGGGCCGATAGGACGGACAAAAGTCCAATGCAAGCCAAATGGCGGCTTATCCGAGATTTTAATGAAAATGTAACGAAGTTACATAAAACTCCCAGGGAAGATGAAAGGCAATGCATTGCCGGCAACAACCACGGTATAAAAACACACTAATTATAAAGACTAGTGGTCAGAACCGTTGGACTTTCATATCAGTAAAATTACGAGCCACCATTTGACCACCTTACAGATCAGCTGTGGGTAGCTGATCAACTTAAACATAGCGAATGCATGAAATAAGGCCCATTCAACATTAAAAAATTAAAAGATCCGCGTTCCCAGTGGGCATGTGGGATTCTTCCCAAGTGACCATTTCAGAATCCGTTCACTAGATTCGAGGAATCATCTGGTGATATAGCAGATCCTAATTGCGAGGGGAAAACGGCTGAGACATAATTATTAATACTAATTACTGAGACATAATTATTAATACTAATTGAATTAATTAATTTCACAGACATAATTATTAATACATAGACATAATAGTCTCGTTAAAACGACGAGCCACCAATTTAAAAACCTAAACGGCAAACCCAGGCATCCGCATACTAAATCCGAGACGGTCAGAAAGCCGTGTCAAGTACCACACCGTGACTAGCCAATAGGGCTATAGTAGTACTATCTACAGCAGCCACTCTGTCTTCTAAACATATAGAACTGCCCCCACTCCGGCATTCAGTCTGAATTTTAGCGATGTCCCGTCTAGGCCTTGTCGTCGCCCGTTAAATACAGGACCATTGCAACTGCCTTTTAAAAGAACACCAAATGAGCAGACCTGGCCTTAGCCTTAACACGGCTGTATGGTCCCAACCCCTGGAGGTTATCCGAGGAGGCGCAACCCCCCGGTCAATCCAGAGGGACTTAAATGCTTCACATAGCACAATTTTAAGTACACAAGCACAGGTGGTCAGCAACACATCCACCGAAAATGAACAAAGTCACACTGTTAGACATCAACTGTCCATCAGTGTTGACAAAAGGGAACCTATCCCCCAAGGACAACCTCTGATATCTGGCCATGTAACATCTCCGCAACCAAGAAGTAGACAAGACGGTCCTTCTCCCGAACATAGTTAGCCCAGGCTGGGTAGATAAGCCCCAGCTTGGTTACGTAGTGGAGCCACGAAGAGGCCTATGTTCGAGCTAGATCAGTGAGAGGCTATGTATTCATTATCGTCTGCCCTATAGTCTCGACATCCTCTCGGATTGGGCCAAGTCAAGCTCCAGGTCGCCTTCCACTAATGTGGCCAGATCCGGACCACCCGTCCAGGCCTTTTCCTTGAGAAGGTTCAACTATTTACCACCACTCGTAAACACAACCAACCAGAACTAGAACTACACCCCCATTGTGCAAAATTACGAGGTTTGATGACAGAAGAAGAGGGATCAAAGACCAAAGATCTAAGCCTTAGTGTATTTTCCAGCAAACCTGGAACGGAACTGAAAAGTGAGTGCTGTGAAGACTGTACCTATAAACTATTTACCACCACTCGTAAACACAACCAACCAGAACTAGAACTACACCCCCATTGTGCAAAATTACGAGGTTTGATGACAGAAGAAGAGGGATCAAAGACCAAAGATCTAAGCCTTAGTGTATTTTCCAGCAAACCTGGAACGGAACTGAAAAGTGAGTGCTGTGAAGACTGTACCTATAAAACAATTGACAAAGGCCTGGTTCTGTCCTCTTGCCTGTCCTGTATACTCGAATTTCACCATGTACTGAGGCCCTTCGTACTGTGCAAAATATCGTCATGATGAATTCTGTTCAGAATGTCACCTGAAAGGTATTTCGTATGTAATGAATTGAAATTTTCGATAAACTACGTATTATTCATCGAATTATAGTATTACTATATAATTACCAGTATTGTTGCCTCTTTGAATTCTGAAAGCCTTTACCATCTATAAAACACCAAAATGAAGATCACAAATAACATAAATTATTTGTCTTTAATATGTTGAGAGCTCTATCTTTTGATAAATAAAAAGATTTTTAATGAAGAAGATAGAAAGCAAAATATTGAAAAGAAATTATAAACTATATTTTCAACGATTTAGGACAATTATAAACTAAAAGTTATGCAGCGTCTAATATCCATCTTTTTTTAATAATCTAAAATGTAAACCAGTATCATAAACTCCGAATCTATATAAGGAATTGCATTTTTACGCCTTTTTTCGATGCGGGAAAAGAAACCTTATATTCGAGTTAAGGAAACATTCCTTAAGTCTTTTTGTCGTATCTCATATTCCAACTCGTTATCAGGACAAGTGCAGCAAACTGGTTGAATTTATCTCGTTTTCTTGCTTTTGTTCCTAATGGGCTCAAAGTTGAAACGATAGTGACAGAAAAATGTTGAATCATGGTCCTTCCTATATAATTCATCGAATAAAATTGTTTCGGTTAATAGAAGCATTAACAACATTTGGATGTTCCAAGCATGGAAACGACAACTTTGATTTTCGTCACTGTGTTAATAGCACTTGTATCACTTTTCATATCATGGAAGAAAAGGGGACAAAATCCTTTACCTGGTCCTATGGGATTGCCGCTTGTAGGCTATATCCCATTTATGACGAGAAAACCCTATATTAAATTACAACAGCTTGCAAAAATCTATGGGCCTGTTTACAGGTAAATTTACAATAACTATAAATCTATTCATTATAATTATTATGTTTTTAAGATAATTTTGATTCATCTAAAAATAACTAAAATTAAATATATGTGATAATTTTTTGTTTCTGAATAATATTTAACTAAATTTTATCAACAAAATAAAGTGTTTCAAAAGAACATACAGTTTATTTATATTTCAAATAGCAAAGTTAATATTTTGAACAATTATTAAAGTTCTCAAGAAATTTTTAAATAGCAATAGAAATGGTTATTTTTCTAGTTTGTTAACAACCTTTTTCCATTGTTTAAAAAAAACTATATTTTGAAGTATGCTATTTCTTCAAATTCTTCAGAATTTTTATTTGATCATTTTCCTAATAAAATTTTTAAAGCATTAACAAAATTATGGGAACGTACCTAGAAAAGGGAAAAAAGATGTACAACGTAAGGATGTATGTAGAAAAAAGCGCTAAGTAAATCTTCTGTCGTGTGAAAAATTTATACAGTGCTTCCTTTTTATATAAAGTCTTACACTTTTCTTTAACTTTTGAATGAAAGGCTTTAGAACTGTAGAAATTTAGTTTATTAATAGGAAATAGACTACTATTTAGAAACTACACGGTACTATCTATTTATAAAGCTTTCAATAATTTTATGAGAAAAATTGATGAAGTTAAAATTCCTATCTTCTTTTAAATTTCAATCGCATCGAAACAAGAAAGGCAAAAGTTTCCAGTTACAAAGTTTTAGGGCCTTTTTATTTAGTTAAGTATAAAGGTCAAATAAAAAACGGGCAGTTGAAAATGGTCAACTAGAATCTCGGCTTGACCAATAGTTCTACTTGATTACTCGACAAATTTGAAACTTCATTTTTCCTGTCCCAAAAGTGCAACTTACGATATACATGAAATTTTTATGTAACGTTGTTCTAACATAGGTATCTTGCTTTAAATCGGAATTTTTCTGTAATGTAGTACTAGTGTTTTCTACATTTCAATTCTCTTCCTACAATAATGCCTAAATACCAAATTTTGAAACAAATGCACTAAGAATTCTGCATTTTTATATGTTTGAAGAGTGGCGCTAGTTTTCCACTTGACGTTAAAAATAATTTCAGTCTTCTAATTTACGCTAAATGGCCATGTGACTATTTTATGAGAATTTTGAGATTCCGTTTAATAATTTCTTAATGGCAATAATTGTGTTATCTTCCAAAAAGGATATCTTGCACGTTTTAAGAAACTTGTTACGGCTTCAGAGACATAATTAAAGGAGTTTTTCAAGAAACAAGTCCTGTAAAAAGCTCCAATAAGATTTCATATATTTAGAATCGTCTGCTTTACCAAAGGTAAATACTTTGAATTTAATATGCAACAAAAGCATGTCGCTAGAGATTAAATATTAAAAAAATTTTCTGTTAAATTAACTTTTAAATATGTGAGAATAAATGTAAAAAGTTATCAAACATTTTCTATCACACAGTTAAACATTGTTGAGTTAATAATTATCAACAGAATTTTCATTTAGCAATTATTAAAAACAGCAAGGTTATAGGAAGCAAAAACTTGTGTTCCAAAGAAAATAATTAATTTATTAATTATTTAAATTTATTAATTATTAAAATGAGCATATCTTTAGAATTTCCGATACAGAGGCTAGCGCGCTGAAGATAAAAGGTTTTGTTTCCGTACAGTGTTGCCATTACTTGCTTTAAAATCGTTTAGTTTTTTTTAATCAAAAATTCGTTTAAGTGTTACAAATTATGAAATCGATAATAAAACAAATTTCAAATTCAAGTTAGGGCTTCCACATGCCCATACTCTATGAAAGATTACATTATTCAAATTTTGATGGCTCTAGGAACTGTTGTTTTAGCACAATGCGAGAAACATACATACATTCATGCAGATTCTTCATTATTTAATTTCTTTAAATATAATGCAGGGCGATATTATTTGTTAGTAACAATTTGAAAAGTGATTCGTCGTTGATTGTTTTCAACGCAAAATGCCAAAAACGAAATTAATAGTCCTTCAGAGCAAATTGGCCCTTTGAACTAATAATTATTTGAAATCTTCAGCTTGTAGACCGATACTTTAAAATAAAAAATTTGATATTACTATTTTTTAAATGCTTTAATTAAAAAATAATACTTTTAAAATTTTATTTAAAAACAAACAGGAAAAACTCGCATTTCGATCATATAAAAGATCATAAAATACCTGCATGCCTGGAACAGAAAAAACTCGTCTTTTCGATCAGCAAAACAAAACAGAAAACAGAAATCTCATAAAATCATTTATTGTGAGACAGATAGATGAACGGAGAGAAAGAAACTATAATTTTCTCTATGTAGAATCTTATCGGACCTATAACTTATAATAAGCGAGTCAACTGGATAGGAACATTCCTGCATTCATAGATGTGTACAGATGTTTTTCTTAAATAAACTAAGGATCCTAGATTTTAAAAATTCTTTAACTATTAGTTTATTTTTTATCTTCCTGGGAGAAGTGAACCCGCTGAAGATAGAGAACCGCAGTTCACTCACGAACTAAATTCGAAGACCCGATTTACTTGACTAAACGAACGGTGGTTCACTAAAAGAGAGATATAGCTCTTGAGAATTCACTCACTTTAAGAAGCTTTTGTTAGAAAAGTGCCAGGAAATTTCGATTCCTATTTTAGGGAAGGAAGGTACTCATACCTTTCTTCTCCAATCTTATAAGCTAGTTTAACATTTCCTAACGTTTGGACATTTTTATTTATGAATTTTATCGTTAGTTCTGAGTAAAAAAAAAGAATTTTTAAGGAATCTCAAAACTACGTTTGAATTAAATCAGTCCACGGAGTTATCAGTTCGACTGAGTCAATCCGATCTCACTGCTGATTCGAATCGTTCCTCTCTTTGATCGAACTTCACGCATCGCTCTTGATTCACTCATCGTTTACGATCTTTTTCGTCAAGTCTTGTTAGTGAGCAGTGAGTCATAAAAAAGAACATATTCAGTTTAGTGAGCGAAAGATTCTGATCTGATCCCATAAAAGAGTGGTTTTATCGCAACTAGTATACAAACAAGAAATGTATAAGCATATTAAATCTTGAGAAGATAAAAATGCTGTGCTAGTTCTAAGAAAAACTTGTGTCATGAGAAATGACAAATTTTATCGTAAAATGTTAATGAAACGAAATATTCTGTTTAAACTAATTTTATTATTTTAAAGATATACTCACGATAGGATACAGCAGTTCCTGCCCTGAGATGCAGTTAAAATTAAAAATTTTATGTGGATTCTGCTATGTGAGGCGAAACTCACTTTTGGTTTAATCTAAATACTAAGCTAACTTTTTAGACTGACGAACTTTCGTACCATCTTAACTACACACTATGTAAATATAACATGAACAACTAAACACTATGTAAATATAACATATGTAAACAACCAGAACACTATGTAAATATAACATAAACAACTAAAATATCAACATAGAGTATTTAATTTATTTCCCTTACCAGGGAATGACAGGGAAACAATGAGTTTACTCATAGAAAAATTTCAAAGGTCTATATCCTAGCACCTGGCTTTACCCATTGTACGACTACTGCTAACCATTTAATCGAAGATGTTTATCTATATAGTTTGTAGAAATATATATAGTTTGTAGAAAATCTATATAGTTTGTAGAAATATATATAGTTTGTAGAAAATCTATATAGTTTTTATAAATGTTTATCTCTAGAGTTTGTAGAAATATCTCTCGCACTGAATGGCAGAAGAGAAACTTAATTACAAACTAGCTTAAATTTGAAATTCCTTTTTCTTAGGCACACATGTTTACCCATATAACACTCTTCCCATTTATATATTCCGGCGAAACAGACGAAACGATAGGACTAGAAGACATATTTTAATGTGAGAAATAAGATGGTAATTAAAATTAACATTACAACGTTAATAACAAATTAAGGGTATGCTCATCGTATTAGTATTATAAAAAATTTTCTGTTATCTTTCGTTGTCATAAATCTCCTTGTCATAATTTTTATATCAAAATATTTAAAATTCTATACTGATAAAAGCAATCCATTAAATTTTGTAGATAAAAAGGTTGAATGAAGGAAACTGATATGATATAGTGTTATAGCAAAACTGAAAATATAAAATAATGCGTGGTGTCCGCATGACATTAATGTTCTAAACTTACGCAATACCTAAATTTCTCGCCTAGCGTTTGTTTTACTGCGTATATATATGCAGCAAATATGCATTAGCCGCACATATGCAGTAGGCGCCTCTTAATGTGATCATCGTTATCATTTGGATAGTCTTATTTAATCAGTCCCGCCCATTTGTATACGAAAACATGGAACATGCATCACTTATTTGAGATTAGTAAATCAATTAATGTTATCAAATTCCTAAGGAAGGAATATTTATAGAATCTCACGTGTTTTGGTAACATACATTAAGTCAAGACTGCTACTTAAGCGACTTATCACTAGGTCTAGATAAGCAAAAAGAAACTTAATGAAAGGTCTTGAAAATTCGTTTATTTAAAACTGAATAAACTAAGCAGATAGCACACCTGGTGCTTACAGCTAAGCCAACATTTATGGTGTCAACTCAAGTACAATTTTATATTAAAACTAAATCTAGTTTCTATTAACCAAGCACTACAGAGATATTTAAACGTGCAAGCTGGTCCTTAACCTAACACTGGCGTGACAGCACTTTCGGCGAGAATAAAGCAACGTTGTAGATAGAAATGCTTAATTTAGACTAACAACAAGTAACATGGCATTGAGCAGGCAGAACGCGTTCTGTCTAAGACAGTCTCAAACCCTCACTTAAATACACGCGAGCTAAATTTGCATACTGACAGGAAAACGGGAAGCGAGAAATGACTGTGTAGAATCGTACTATAAAATAACTGTTAAATTAACATATGTTTTTAAACTGTTGCTAAGTAAAGTTGCTAAATCGTAAATCCAAATACCAAAATGTAATATTTTGGTGTGAAAATGTACCATCAAATAATTTACTTACTTAGTAAATTGCGTTATGGATGCAATAACCTATAGATACATACAAATGTGTAAATAGAAATGTGTGATCTATGAAAAGAAATATGAGATCAAAGTAAACTTACCCCAAAGGATGATAATTCAAATATCACAAAATCAATTAATTTTTATTTTTCCTTTAACATAACTATTTCTGAATAAGCATTAAAGATAAAATAAGAGAATATCAGCCATATAGACGAACGTAGGTATTAAATAACATCCCCCCCCGGAACATGTAACACGCGTAATGCACATTACTGAAATAACGTTGAACTCAAAATTAAAGTCAGTCTTCTTCCATCTGTACAAATAAAGCTTCTGGTGAAAAAGGAACGATCAAAATCTAACGGCAGTAAATAAGCATACTTGGTGAACAATGCTTTTTTTTTTTTTTTTTTTCCTTTTATATCGGGAAAAGAGGAGACACGTGCGCACGAAGACTTTTCAAAAAGATAAAGTGGTTGAACAAAAATTATTAACCGCAGCCATATTCTACGAATCTGGAGAAGTCTTTCTTTTGCGTTGAACCTTCATTTCAAAATCTTACAAAAAGGAATTCCGTGGTTTTAAGGTAGAAGCAAACGAGAAAAAAAAAATGGTACATCGCAACGGCAGGAGAGGAACATCCAGAGGCTGTCCTACACCTCCGAACCCGAGCAGCAGAAGCAAAAGAAACGGTTGTGGCATAATTTTTTGCCTTGTCATTCTGCGGTTGCGGTTATCACACCTGACGCTTAAATAATGGGGAGGCTTGCCTGAACACAAAGTGAAACCGCTTGCTTGTGTAGTTAAAAAAAGTATAACTATTAATAATTGAAAATAGAATTACTTCGATTATTTACAGGCGTAAAGAACTTACTGTTGAACTTTAAATTTAATTGAAGAATAACATCTTTCTTCTCTTTGACAACTTGACAACAAATACCATGACCATGATTTAGTTATGTTATAAGGTATTTCTCCTGCCTTCTTAGTATGCCATCATGGTATAGTGGTTAGCACATTCGGCGCTTATTTGAGAGGTCCTTGATTCGAATGCCGGCGAAGGCATTGCTCATTTTCCATCTCCTCTGCTTTCAAAAAATAACCTAATGTATCTACAATATGATCAAGGGATTTATTAAAGCACTAAAACAGCATATTATTTCCGTGAAAGAAATGTTAGAGTCCTTTATGACACAAATAATACAAATGCAAGAGCAAACAAATCAGCAATGATAACTAGACGTTTCTGATTTGTAAATATATCTTGGAAATGCATTTCAGAAGGGATAGATATTTTAAACATATTCTCCTTTTAATAAATGATGAAATAGAAGATGTTGAAGAATTGAAAACGATGTCTCCAACTAGCATGTATTGTGAGGAATTTAGCGTTTGGGTGGATATTTATGAAAAAAAAAAACTCTCAAAATGTAGCAACAATAACAAAAGAATAGGCCTGCCAGTTGCAAACAAATCCCAGCGAACCATGGAATCAATATTTTGATATTAATATAAGCGATGATGATGATGAAATCGGTAAATTCCAACAAAATGTTGAGATGAAGGACGGTCCTCGTTTCACTATTTGTGGAAATACTCATACATTTTATGAGTATTAAAATTAAGAGTACAGCATCTGTCAGATACTTTCCAGAAACGTTATGAATATGAACAGTTCGTAGGCGAATTTCAGCGTAATATTTGCAAACAATCAAATATTAATGACCTTTTAATAATAAAAATGTTTCACTCCTGTTACTTAAAATTTTTACTTACATAAAAATGTTTTACTGAGGATAAAATGCTTTACTCTGTACAATGTTGCCACTTTTGTTTTCAAATCATTGAGCTTATTACTTAAAAATTTATTCAAGTTTTACAGAAAATGAAATGTAAAATTCTAAATTCAAAATTCGGGCTTCCAGATACACACGTTCGATTAAAGGGCTACGCTAATCAAAATTTGATGGTTCTAGGTTTTTCCGGCGTAGTTTGTGAGCGTCAATTAAACGCAGCTGTTATTTTTAAAGTGGAATAAAAAGGGCTTTAAAACCTTCTTACGTGTTGGTGTAAATTTACAGTTCAAAGCAGTCACTACCACAGTTGCTGACAAGTTGGGGCCACACAATACTACATTGGCTCCCGAACATCTTACGAACTCAGATGGCCGATCACTAGATGGAAGCTCCTGTACAACTCCAACAGCAAGAAATGGCGAACCAGTTAGAAGGGTTTCGATACCTGGTCCAAACGATGAGAGCATCTATCAAGCCAACCGTCAATTTCGACGAAAAAATTCGGTGGTGATGTTCTTAGAAGGCCTCGAAAATCACTTCCAGTTATACCCTGTGCCTGAAAGCCAAAATGTTGCCATTGCCACGTCTGCACTAAGAGGACAGGCCTCACTATGATGGAAGAGTATAGGGAAATTTTTATTAGGAGAATTCGGAGGCCAAACATATACCTTTGAAAATTTTAAAATATCATTATTAAAGGCCTTTCCCATACTGAAAGACCGAGCAAAGCTAGAAACCGAACTTTATAGTTTTTATCAACGTAATATGGAAGATTTGACGGACTTTATTCTGCGAAAAGTTAAGCTGACAGACATGCTGTATAGAAAGAAACCCGACACAGAGGTAATTGAAATAATTTTACCAAGATCGCTGCCTGCTGTCCAAGATTACTTGGAAATCCGAAATCCAAGCACCTTGCAGGAACTCTTCGAGTTGGCAGTCAAGTTCCAAAACCGTCGAATAGCGGAAAAATCTAGAGGGGCATCGTATTCTCAAAGTCTCCGAAGGCAATTCTCAAATCAACAAACCGGTAACACAAATCGCTCTTATGGGGGAAAGAGCTATCAAGCCAACTCATCGAAGCTCGAAGATCAAGGCGCAAAAAGGAAATTTCAAAACAACCGTCCGCGTACCCAAAAGACTGAAGTTGAAAAGAAAGCTTTAAACGATTAGAGGGGCCTGTAAAAGCGAGGGTCCAGACCGGAAGTTTCGAAAAACCCTCAAGAAGATACCTAAACACGGTCGTGGTAAAGAATTCACAATTACCAATTATGCAAGTCCTGGTTGGCGATGTACCAGTGGAAGCCCTCATTGATACAGGGGCAGAAGGTAATTTTATAAGTGATACATTTTTCAAGAAGAATTTTAATAGGTTACGGTTATTTAAAAATAAAAATAAAAAAACAGAAATTATAGCAGCCCAAGGAAAAACCTGTCAATGAATCGGGAAATTATCATTAAAAATACAGATAAAAGATGTGAGTCTTAAAGTATTAATTTTTGTGGTGAAAAATCTACAGAATCCAGTCAACTTAGGCATGGAGTTCTTAAAGGCCGCAAAAGACAAAGTCAATTTTCTGGATAATTCGATCATGCTGGAAATGGATCGGAGTGTGGTGGAGCCAGTGAAAGAACCTCAGGTAGACTTGAGCCATTTGAGTGTCCATGAAAGCCAAGCCATCCAGCAAGTGGTGAGTACTTTTTCAAACTTCTTTTCAGAACGGCCTGGTAACTGTCAAATTGTAACACATGATATACAACTAACTGCCGATAAACCCTGTAAGACTAAACCCTACAGGTATGATCAACAGAAAGAACAAATTATTGAGGAACACATTAAGGAAATGCTGCAGAACCAGATAATAACGCCCATAAATAGTGAGTACGCGAGTCTAGTCGTACCATGTAGGAAAAAGAACGATTTCCCTCCTTCGGATAAAAGGGCTTGGAGGTTTGCTATCGATTACAGAAAACTAAATAGTATTACTAAGTTCCCTGTTTACTCTTTGCCGGTGATAGAGGAAATTATTAGAAAGATTAAGTCTACGAGATACATGACTACGTTGGACTTAACGTCTGGCTACTATCAAATAGCTATGAGACCAGAAGATAGACATAAAACCGCGTTTATCACAAAATCGGGCACTTATTCATTTTTACGCATGCCCTTTGGGTTATGTGGGGCCCCGTCAACATTCCAGAGAGCTATGGACATTGTTCTAAAGCCTGTCCTAGGAAAATCGACTTTAATCTATCTAGATGATATAATTATAACGAGTAGTACGTTGAAGCAACATATTAAAGACTTGGAAGAGGTTTTTAAATTACTAAAAGAGGCCGGTCTTACAATTAACATATCAAAATGCAAGTTCGCGACTAAAGAACTTAAATATCTGGGTTATAAAATTTCGCAAAAGGGTATATAAACTCAGGATTCAAAAATAAAAGCCATCAAGAATTTCCCACCTCCCAATACCGCCCAGAAACTTTCTTCTTTCCTTGGGTTATGTTCTTATTATCGGTCGTTCATTAAAGATTTCGCGAATATTGTTGAATTGTTGTTAGTAATTAAAAGAAAAAAGAGTAAGTTTACGTGGACAGCAGAAGCAAATACAGCATTTGAAAGGTTAAAAGAAGCACTCATCAATGTTCCTGTTTTGAAATTCCCGGAAGGGGACGAAAATCTGAAAATTGCAGCAGACGCGTCGGACTATGCCGTAGGTGCGGTTCTCATGCAGAATGGGCATCTCTTGGCATTTTTTAGTAAAACTTTAAATTCTACTCAAAGGAATTATACAGCTACAGAGAGAGAAACATTAGCCGTACAGAAATTTCAAGTTTATTTCGGCAAAGCGCCAGTAACAGTCTTTTCGGATCATGCGGCTGTTGGTAGAGTTTACTCGGGGAAAAACCTAACGCCCAGGTTAATAAGATGGGCTTTAAAACTTCAAGAATATAATCTAATAATTAAATATAAACCAGGGAAAGAAAATAATGTAGCTGACGCACTATCCCGAATAAAACTGGACGATGAAGGGAATGAACTCAAATGCGCTGTGTTGACTTCTAAAATTTTAGATTCTAGAGAAACAATTATTGCTGAATTGAAAGCTGATCCTGAATTTGGAAGTATTTAGGCTTATTTAAAAGACCCCGAAATCTTTGAACATACAGATGTCGCAGCAATAAGAAGTAGAGCAGAAAACTATGAAATAATAGATAATTTATTGTTTTATACGAAATCAACAAACGAAAATTTTGTGTATAGACCAGTCATCCCAGCCTCTCTTCGATTGAGCATTTTGAAGGAATTACACGACGCGCCAACATCGGGTCATTTAGGGGTCAGAAAGACTATAAAAAGGGTACGCGAGGCGGTATATTTCCCGCAATTGTACAAAATAATAACTGCGTATGTCAGGTCCTGCAATCAATGTCAATTAATAAATGATATTAATTACAGCCCGGCCGGGTACTTAAATAGCATTCGTGCTACATTTCCAAATGAAATTTTAGGCATAGATCTTCTTGGTCTTTTCCCCCAGAGTGAGTTAAATAAAAATCGTTTTCTTTTAGTAATTGTAAATCATTTTTTAAAGTGGACAGATATTGTTGCACTTAAACGCGCGTCAGCCAAAACAGTTGCAGATGCATTCTTACACAGGCACATTTTAAAATACGGTGCACCGATAAAAGTCATTAGCGATAACGGTAAACAATTCGTTAGCCAAATTTTTGAAAACATTTGCTCTGGACTTGGCATACGCCATATCAAAATGGTCCCGTATACACCACAGGCAAGCATCGCAGAAAGAGTTAATAAAAATACTCGTATTGTAAAAATAATTCGAAACTATGTTAGCACACATCACAAGCGCTGGGATGACTACATAAATGAGTTAGCTTATGCTTTAAGAACAGCAAATCATGATACTACTGGAAAAACACCAGCAGAATTATTTTTAGGACGTAAGTTAATTACGCCACTAGATAAATTATTCTTTGTGCAACAAAGGAAAGAAGAATTTAAACAAAAAGATATACAAAAACTTATCGATCAGGCGATAAAAAACTCGGATACCGCAAGAAATAGACAGAAACTATATTACGATCGAAAACGCCGTGAAGCAGATTTTAGAGTAGGTGATAAAGTGTTAAAGCGGAAATTTTCTTTATCAAGTGCTCCAGCTAATTTCACTGCAAAATTGGCTCCAAAGTTTGAAGGCCCCTATGTAATACAGGAAATCAAAGGAGTCGTATTGTACCTTAAGAACGAGAGAGGGGAAACCTGTAAAGCAAGTCCCGACCAGGTGAAAAAATATTATAATCAAAATGATTTCGAAATCCTTAAAAGTTTCTTACAGGACTCAAGCGCAAAAGAAGTGGAAATTCCAGAATTAACGCCGCCCGCTCCACCACCCAAGAAGCAGAGAACAGAAAAGCAACCTAGCCCTTCTACAAGTCATTTTAGGGTCCCGAAAAGAAGGAAGGAAAATGGCCAAAGTCCAGCATTCAAGAAGTGCAGGAAATCAACGCCGCCTCGTAAAGAATCTTTGGTAAACAGGAAAAGACCAGTTACAACTTCCCACAGTAGAAAATCTGCGTCGAGGAAACCACTTCCAGGGCCAGATAGTAAGGAGCAAACAAAGCCGCCGTTCATGAGAAGAAAAAGATAGCAAGAGGAAAGAAAAGATTGGCACCAGCAGAAAAAATTCAAGCAAGAATCCAGACCGGAGGCCACCAAGACCAGCCGTCCAGGGACCCAACGGAAAAGACAGGAACCCGAAGACTACCACCCCAAGAGGCCGGCGTACAGAGGGCGAAAAAGTCACCATGGAGGAAACTCGAAGAAATCAAAAGAGGAGATTAACTTCCATGAATTCTGTAACTTGGGATCAATTCTGCTAGAAGAGGATGTCGGAGTTCCAAGCATCGAAAAGTCAAAGATAATTTAAAATCTTCTATAAATTTTTCTTTTGTTCTGAAATGTTATGTGTAAATACGAAGTTCTATGTGTTGACGGAGGCCCACCAGCGGCCGAGCGGTAAAGTCGCTGAACACTGGTAGTTCGGTTCGAGGTTCGAATCCCGCGAACGGGCTGGCTGCATGGGCGTTTTCGTGGTTTTTCCCATGTGTAACGTGTATACGAGCCAGTTTCCCTTAGAAAGTCCTCCACGAAAGGCATCCCTCCCTTTAGGCAGATAGCCCTCGAGGCTTTGCCATAATCACACACACACACACACACACACTATGTGTTGACGGAAGTCAATTTGTCTCGGTTGAGACTTAGTTTTGTTTTACTCTATTTAGCTAAGGCAAAAACATTATTTTCTTTAAGTGTAAAATCTAAGAGCAAGCAGTTCGTGTTTGTCGAAAGACTGGGTCTGTTATGTTAAAGCCAAAATTTGGCCGAAAGTAAAATAACTTCGTATTCTTGTATTAATGGAAAATTTAGTTTCAGTGCCGCCAGCTTGGCGAAGAAAGCGTGAAGTAAATTTTTGTTTTCTCTTATTCATCTTATGGTAAATTGTAAAAATCATATGTATTAGAATTTTGTAAATATAGGTAAATACTTGAAAGTTACATAAAAGTAGAATTTAGTCTAGAAGCATAAAATTTTAGATGCTAAAAGTAAATGCTCAAAAGAAACGAGTTAAAACCTAAGTGTTAAACAGTAGTTAAAATCATGCTTTAGAGCGAAAGCCTGCATGTGAAAAAATGAATGAGGAGGAAAATTAGAATGAATGTGTTGTTAGGGTTCTCCACTTACACTTGAATTTAAGAATGTTAAACATAGCTCATTGAGTTTCAGTATGTTGGATTAAGGTGTGTCAGATTTGGTCGTTTGAATTCTAACAAATCATTGTGGTTAGGGGAATTGTTGTAATACAAAAACACGAAGATTCCCGTTTGACACCACACATGGTGGAGAACCAGGGTAAAGTTAAATTCATGTTTGAATATTTGAATGAATGTGAATGTAAGCAGTTAAATAAGGAAAAGAAAAGGATCGAAAACGAAAACATTATCGAGTGTTAAGAAAGTGTAAATCATAATGTATTTGGAATATACTGATACTTATTCCTTCCAGATGCTGGAAGGAAGAGAAAAGGATTGATTGATGAAGACCAAACAGCAGAAAGGATCCTGTAAGAAGATATTGTAGTCTAATCATCTACAGAAACGATTGTAAATGTTTTAGGCGAATGTTTGTTTTATGTGAACGGGGCTCTTGAGTCTTAGGTTAGAATATGGAAACTTTTCAACAGGTCGTTTCTAGGACCTGCTTCCAAGTTTACCAAATTCTGGCAGCGGCAAATGTAGGGTTTATACTTATTTTAACTAACATTTATTTTAAGCTATCGTTCTTGTCAAGCCTTTACTTTTCCCTAGAATTGCCAATGCTAGAGTATGTAAATTGTAGTAGAGCGCGCAGTATATTCAAATTTAGCAGAAGTAAGTTGAGTTTAAATAGAAGGGAAACGAGATTGTAAGTGTGCTTCTTGAATCGCGAACGTGAAGGTTGCTAGGTAGAAATTTAAGAATCGCGCGTTTCGGCCTGTGTGCCTATCTCGTCAGTTTGCTGAATCTTTCAACTGCTTAATTAGTAAGCTCGCTGAATCTCAGCTGTATTTTAGAACGCGGTTAGGTTAGTTAAGATCTCAGAGCCTCGTAGGTAGTGATCTAGCTATTTATTCATCCAGTCGTTATTTTTCAGTTTTACATTCTGTTTCGGTTAAACCGTCAGGTCGGCGTAGTTTGTGAGCGTCAAGTGAACGCAGCTGTTATTTTTAAAGTGGAATAAAAAGAGCTTTAAACCCTTCTTACGTGTTTGTGTAAATTTACAGTGCATAGCAGTCACTACCACAGTTGCTGACAAGTTGGGGCCACACAATACTACAAGCTTAATTTAAAGAACATGTTGAACACAGCTTTTACAGTGCTTATGCGGCTTGCATGGCAATTCACAACTTAATAAGCTTAAGATGTCTTAAACTTATTCTTCGAAAAAAATAATATAATATTTGACTTTTATAGGGCAATTCTCTTTAACATAAAAGCAAACTGGAGAGCTACATAAAAAGCCTACAAAAGAGTGCTCAATATTTTTAAAATAAAGTTTTACTTCCTGTAGTTAATGCTTGATGATTTGTTAAGTACATTCAAATACTCAGTACAGTTGTTCAAATACAATTCTTCTCAAGATGACTTTATATTCATCAGAATGTTTGATATGATCCTCTGTACAATCCTTCCATTTTTCAGAAACTCCAGACTTAAAATAAGCTGCAAGTTTAGCACACTATGACCCTCTTATTGGTTTTATTGAAAATAAAACCATAAAGTGACCATAAACCATAAAATAAAAGTGATGATAAAGATCATCATATGTGCAATGCGCATATAGGCAAATTAATGCTTACATACAAACAACTCTCCATCGAATATAGTAACTGACGCCTGTAACTCGACTATCTTGCTTGCTTTCCCCACGTGAACGCTAAATTTTGCATTTGCCAATGATTCTGAAATATCAATTACACTCGGACATTAATTCAAACCAAATTGTTTAAAATACTTTCAATGCAGATAAATGTTTATCTGAAAAACCTACAAAGACGGCTGGAGACAAACATGTATTTTATACGAAGGTCCATACCCTTTATATTGGGAGGGATGGTCCCATTATCTCAAAAAGCAAATAAAATAAAAGATAAGAAAACCAAATAAGATAGAACTTGGAGATACTCTTGGGAGATAGAATTTCTTACTTTAAAATTGGAAGATTCAGGAAAAATTGAAGCGAAGAATAATAAGGAAGATAAAAAACAATTCCTGAATAATATAATGAAAAACCAGAACAAAATGAGAGTAACGGACCAGACGGAGTGTAAACGAGAACAGAAACGGAGTGTAAACGAGAGCAGAAACGGAGTGTAAATGAGAAGAAACTCAAACTTTTAAAAACTGGATAGAAGGTTTGACTAAAAAGAGCTAAATTTATGGCCAAAATAAAATTGATAAGATTAACTTATTCATTTTTAACTTTTGAAAAATTTGAGGTAGGCATTAGTACTTTGTTAGTTTTCAGATTTCAATTAAGATGACTAATTTCTAATCCGACATCTAGCTAACTATAGTAAATTAGAATCTTCGAACTCTAAGAAATTTTCTTCTTTCAGTGCAAATGGTATTAAAGGAAATCAGCATTAGTTAAGACACTTCTGGTAAAAATATAACATGATTTAATGCTATTAAATAAGATGCTTCTTCATCCTAATAATAAAGTTAGAAAGCATCATAAATAACCGTCCTTGCTTATGATGGTTGGATTCCTTACGACTTCTAGCTTAGTATTTTCGACATACATGAAACTTTATGGGTAGTTCTGAAGCAATTATGTGATTTTGTTGATATTCAGGTAGTGGCAATGTCTTATGATGACGGTTATTCCATATGATGATTTCTAAATTTATTACTTCTCCACACTAATAAATCATCATAAAGAAAGACCGTCATCATAAAATACTGTCGCAACCTCAAGATCAACAAAATCATAACATAATTACTTCAAAAAAGCTCATAAATTTTCATGATTTTGAAAGTTTTCAGTTTAAAAAACTTTCCAAACTAATGGACTGCGATTCTGCTATGAAAATCAGTTTCACTTATTCCAGCTCACATTTTTACAGTTCGATCTGATAAATTACGTTGCACTCTAATAGTTCTACTACCCCTTTTGGCCCTCTTTAATCTTTAATAAAAAATAATAATAATAATAAATAAAATAAAATAAAGTCACGGTCCTGTGATATTAATAACACAAAAGTTATGGTTATTTTGGTAGTTTTAAGTTTGTTGCAATCTCATATTCAACATTAGAGTTTTTTTTATTTTTAAAACTAACATCTTTATAGTATTGAGTGTCGAGCAGTGCCGACAATTAAGATTTCAAAATTTTAATCTGAGGAAGTTGTCTTGTATAGGGAATATTCGAAATCCATTCAGTATAAAGTAGTCTAGGACTTATTTCAAAGCTTACAATAATTTGAATATCTAAAATTTCTCTATAGTGTGCACTGTAATGAAATTCGAGAACTTTTTAATGATTTCTCCTTTCAGAATACAATTAGGCAGTCACAATGTGGTGGTTCTTTGCGATTTCCAGTCAATAAAAGATGCTTTTGCAAGCGACGCTTTCATGGGAAGACCTGCTGACCTCCCTTTTGAACTCAGCGAAGAAAGCATTCGTAATTAATACAGTTTGTTTGCTTATACTTATTTTTTGGACCATAAAATTTATTCTTAGAATTGTATAGTATCATTGATACATACAATGTAAAAATTAACTTAAATAAGAATAACATTGCAGACGCGAGTCTAACGGGAATTCAGTACAACTATCGCTAGAGAATTTATTTCAGTTGCTGCCATTCTCATCACCCTTCTTTCGATAAAGCAGTTAAACTTCTCAGTGTACAACTGGTGCTTCTAGCATAACAACAGCACTGATAAAAATTGATCTGGTTCCAGTGCAGCTTCATTCAGCAATATATGTGATTCTTATTTGTAATTTTTTTTCTTTTTTTTTTTAAATTTCTTTATTTATTATTACACTACATAAAGTTATTTTCCTCATAATAAGTACATCATACTCTTAATAACAAAGTTATTTTCCTCATAATAACGCTGCACAAAGTTATTTTCCAATTTTTTCCCTCAATGATGCGTAATAAATATTTATGAATAGTATATGAAAAACTACTTTTTTAAATTATAGATGATATTATTCAAATTTTTAACTTTTTTTTTTTTTTTAATTTCCTTCTTTCTTCCTTTTTTTTAATATTTGTAAGAGTAAATTTTTACATTCACCATATTATCGTCTGCTACTTTACTTTAACTGCATTTAAATTGAAATGTTTAAGAAAGTTCGTTAGATGTTTATTTTCACAATGTTTTTTAGCAAACAGGACGTTGAGAGTTTGGGTCATGTCCTAGCTTTAAATACATATATATATATATATATATATATAGATATAGATATATTTACATTAATTCTCTTAGAAAGAATGTTTTAAGTAGCTAATTTTCTCTCGTATTATAGATTGCATAAAAGACATGATCTTTAGTATAATTTAGATTGTTTTAGCCGATATAAGAATCGGGTTACTCGGTGGTGAAGAATAAACACTGCTGGACTGTTTTATTTCTTTGTCATTTAGCAAAAAATCTTTTAATTAAAATATTTATCCTTTGGACTTTGCTCTATACTTTGTTTATAGTTAAAATGTCTAGAAAATGAAGAGCTGTCTTCAGCCGAAACGCAATTGATGTAATTGATATTTTAAAAAATTTGACAAGAATGCAAAATTTATGGAAGTGTAACAATCGAAAAATCTTAATTTTCTTGTGGTGAGCACCGAAAACAAATGTAGAAGGAAAGAAGAAAATTAGGGAGAAAAGTAAGTAAAACTTTAAAGCGGAATTTGGCTGTCAGAAATCCCAAGGCGTTTCGAAAAGTTGGATGCTTTTGAATATACTTTCAGAATACTACAAGGAATTTAGGTGTTCAAAGAGAAAACACTTGGACGTGTACACCAGCAAATACCATCAATTGAGCTTGTGGCTAACGGAAAAGACAAAAACGATATCATTGCAGATTAAAGTGAAGAACGGTTGGTTTCCGCCTATATGTTGTATAAATTTAAATTACCTTATAGAACATCATATTATCTTAAACGGAGAATCCCATGATTTCTTAGTCGAATTATTTGAATATTCAGGAATTTATCCAGTGATGTATTGTGGATGTCACCTAAAGACGTTTTCCCTCTTGATGAATCTAGTCTTTCCTTTTATCTCATGTCTTCAAAATGCTTAGCCTCTAATGACTGGTAAAGGCTATAACCAAATACTGAAGAAATGGATTGAATTGGATTATTAAGTTACGTGAAAGCAGGGCTATCTGCCTAAAAGGAGGGATGCCTTCGTTAAGAACTTTCTAAGAGAAACCAGCTGGAATACACGTTACAATGAGAAAAACGAAAACATTCATGCAACCAGCCAGTTCGGCGGGATTCGAACCCCTGACGAACTATCAGTGTTTAGCGACTTTACCGCTCGGCCGTTTGTGGGTCTTTATGAAATGGAAATCGATAACTTTATTTAAAATGAATGTCAGAAATACCAAGATGTTTCGAAAAGTTGGATGCTTTTTAATATACTTGCAGAATGCCTGAAGAAAACCAACAAGCCATTAAGAAGAAAAAAATAAATTTTCTCATAAAATTTAGTATTTTTTTAATTTAAAACATTTTAAACTTATGATATTTGATTCTTGCGATATCAAAAATAAAATATTTGACTAAAGTATGAATAACACTTTAAGAACGATAAAATTGTGTAAAGCAATGAGCACAATGATAAAGCTGTTTAAAGCAATATATGCAAGTTGTCCTAAGTTAAAATGTCGGTTATACATCTTTCTCATTTATATATCTTTTCTGAGCGGAACATTGAAAGGCGTGTTAACTGCGCTTTACTGTATTTTCTCTTTTAATATATGCAGTTTTGAAATGCATCGTAGTCTGCGGGTCACAAAGTATTCTTCCGGAAGAAATGCAATTCAAATAAATAAAATCAAATTCTGGAAAATTTATATTAATAAATGTATTTCAAATGCTCAGTTCGAATAAATAAATAGAAAATTTTAAAACAATTATCTGAAAAAACAATGCAATACAAACAATTTAAACAAAAGTTTAAAAATTTAAAAATTGCCTAAAATAATAACTATGACAAAAAAAGTCATAAAGAAAACTATTTTAAAAAATTATCGCTGCACCTTTTATTTAAACTAAAAATTTATTTAAACGCAGTTCGAATCGTTAAATAAAAATTTTTAAAACAGTTATTCGAAAGAAACCATTCAACTTAAACAATTAAAATGAAATTCGAAAAAGAAAAAATTACTTAAAATAATAACAATTATAATTAAAATATAATATAAAGAACATTATTTGAAAAAAGGAGGTTATTGTAACCTTTTTCCTCGCTCACATTCAATGTAAAAATGGAAAGGAAAATATGTTGCCATATATTAAGAATTTGCCAAGTGAACTATTCTTGGCGCAAACTGAAAGAAAAGCGCCAACATAAATTTGTTAATTTCTCTGTAAATTTCGCAACAAATTTTACAAAATTTCATATTTAGGCATAATTTGAGTCGTAGAATCAAAATATGGAAAAACTTTATATGTTATTTCAGAAAAAGTCCGATTTAGTGTCAAAATACCTATGTTGGAATAGAGCTACATATATGTAAATCTAATATATATCCTAAGTCGCGCTTTCGAAAAATGAAAAACGGTATTTTAATATCGTCAATCGGCCCAGTAGAACGGGAGGTATACTAAAACTGTCCCCCCCCTCTTTTTTTTTTTTTTTTCCCCGAAATGTACGTTTTCAGATGCCTTGAAAATGGTTTGTAAAATAACTTAATGCTTTAAGCTATTTCATTAATTCAAATTTATACTGATTAAAATTAGTCTTTGAGAACAAATACCAGATCATCGATTTTAGAAGATTATAGACAAATCATATATGTTTACAGAAATGCTCTAAAAGAGTGGCTACAGTCTTTGGCTTTATGAAAAGTGACATAAGATATATATACTTGAAATTATAAAGAAGGAAACTTTATGGTAATTTCTCTTTTTCATCTCAAGAGGCCCACCAGCGGCCGAGCGGTAAAGTCGCTGAACACTGGTAGTTCGGTCCGAGGTTCGAATCCCGCGAACGGGCTGGCTGCATGGGTGTTTTCGTGGTTTTCCCCATGTGTAACGTGTATACGAGCCAGTTTCCCTTAGAAAGTCCTCCACGAAAGGCATCCCTCCCCTTAGGCAGATAGCCCTAGTGTGCTTTGCCGTAATTAAAATACACACACACATACACACACACTTTTCATCTCAAGATTTCTGAAAAGCAAAAGAGTAGAATTACGAGATATCTATTTATTAAATGCGCGTGCTCCTGTATTTTTACTTTTTCGGCGTACCTTTCTCTTAAAAATCGTCACGCGCTGCATTGCACGGGGAAATGAAACAATTTTAATTACAATTCTACTAAAAATAGCAAACTAAATACAAAAACCGTAACAACACCTATGTTTATTGCCATATTGTTACCCAAAACGTTTTATTGCATTGTAAGTCAATTAGAATGTGTTGGATATTAGTTGATAGATATATTTGATGACAGCATATGGAATGACATGATGTTCAATATAGTCGCAAACTATGCTTATATGCAAACTGTTGTATGAATTCCGATAAATATTTCCAGCCCTTTATAAATATATATTAACGATTTATTTTCATATGTATATTTTAATAAACTGCGATGTCTTTTCATTTTTATTTTAGGTACCGGAGCATTCTTAGATCTTCCATGGAAAGAACAAAGGAGATTCTCCTTGCATATGCTTCGTGATCTTGGATTCGGTAAAACGCGCATGGAGGAACATATAAAAGTAAACTTTTTTCCCTATCAATAACTGCATGTATACGTGTTCATAGTTAATTACTTTTAATATTAAAACAGAACATTTTTCCACTGTTAGTCCGGTTGTTACCTGATAAAATTTGATTTTCCGATAAAATAAAATAAAAGACTAGATTATAGCAAAGCAACGTGACGGTTATCTGTCTAAGGGTAGGGATGCCTTCTTAGGAGACTTTTAAACGAAATTGACTCATTGTATATATATGTTTACTTATGCTTATACATGAGAAAAACCGCAGAATCTTTCGTGCAGCTAACTCGCTAGCCGTAATTTTGTGTCTAATTTGAACTACTTGAATTTAGCGATTTTACCGTTCAATAGCTGGTGAGCGAGAAATATCTTATAAGGTTCTAGTTAATTCACGTGTCCTTGGTTACTAGAGCTTTTATGGGAGTGTCTAGAGACTATATGCTTGTCTCCTTACAGCTACAAAATATAAGAAGGGTTAAAATAACCTTTTATTCACTCAATTAATAACAGTCGGCCCCTTCTCGAGCTTACAGGAAAAACTCCACTTGAGAACTTAAGATGCAAAATAAGAAACTAAACTAATTCTAACAAGCTAAATTTTAGCTAAAGCTGCATTATGGGCCAACTCAGTTACTAACCGAATCTTTCGTGCAGCTAACCCGCTAGCCGTAATTTTGAGTCTAATTCGAACTACTTGAATTTAGCGATTTTACCGTTTAGTAGCTGGTGAGCGAGAAATATCTTATAAATTAATAATTAAACCTCAATGGCGAATACTAAGAAGTTCTAAGCTTCTCTACTGAAGTTCCAAATGTCGCTGTATGCCGCGATTATTATTAACGCGATTATTGTGCCCACAACTTATTCCTGCTATCATTAGTTTGATGCCTAGACTGGTGCTTCAGGTAGAGGAATGCATGACTTTGGGTCTAGAAGACAGCATAGAAGGTGCAGGTGGGAATGTGACCGGTTATCACGTGAGTAGCAAAGACATCTGGTAAGTCAAGGCGTATCCAAAGCAGAGCATTTAGTAAAGTTCAACAAAAGATGGCTTCACTTAATCATAAATGCAATTCGTTGGTCACGTGATGAGCGTCCATAGCATTGAAAATTTCTCCAATGGTCTCTCATGGAGAAATAATTGCAATTTTAAAACACAAATTTAAATAAATAAGTAGGTAAGAACACAGTGAGATACAGAATAAACTGCTTGAAACTCACTGGAAAGGTTCCTTGCAATAATGAGCATTACAAGAGATGGATAGAAGGAGAAAATATAGACCACCATCAGCTTCATAAATCAGAAACGAAAAATTTTAATAAAAAGAAACTAAAGTAAAAATTTTCTTTCTTGACCTATGTAGTAATTGACTTTAAAACAATTTTTTATATTACTTGTTTCTCCTAATGACAAGCAGCTGGGAATTTTGTGTATTGATGGAGATTTTCCGATTTTTGCACCAATCTTGGATTATCGGAATGTTTTCCTGCAGTTTCTAAATTGCATGGTTTATATTAACAGACTTGTCTGCCTGGGCAGTGTCATCTGCATAATATGTCAGCATTTAACTATGATAGTAATGCATTTGTGGGAAGTAGAGAACGGGCCCAGTTACTGACCCTTGAGGTACCTTAGCTTGAATTTTACTTTCCGTGGAATATGAGCCTTTCACGAATAATTTAAAATTTATATTTTTCAAGAAGGAAAGAATAATCATGATGACTTTTCTCACAAAGTTCAAGTTGATGAGTTTGTGAATTAGATTCTCATGGCATACGCGTTCGAAAGCTTTCGCTACATCTAGCATGAGAATCACTACATAAAGATTCGAATGCAGAGCAGCACCAGCGAATTCAATGAGCCTAAGCAGCTGTTTCATGGTTGACAATTTCTTACGAAACCCGAACAGTTAGAGAGAGAGAGAAGAGTGAAGTGATGTTTGATTCCAGCTAAAATGAGTCTTTCTAAAATATTGCCTAGACTTAATGAAAGGCTGATAGGCCTGAAGCCATCAGGCTTGGAGCAGTCCTCGCCAGGTTTTAGAAGCATGATGATTTTCGCAGTTTTCCAAGTAGTGGGAAAGTAGTCCACTGGAAGTGACTTTATTTTCCCAACAAATACTGGTTCTACTTTTACATAAAAAAAGCGATACTGAAACCTTCTCCTGGTAGGGAGTTGTGGGTGGAAAACAAAAATTTAAAGGAAAGGGTTTGAAATTTATAATAAATATTATAAAATTAAAATAATCCTTAGAAGCTATGGCGCACAAGGTAAGCTCCCTACGCTACACAAGATTGTAAATTTATAAGACTACCTATCTGAAATTTTAGGAATTTTGAATCTACTCATGCATATCATGTTAATGCGCAGCATTTGTTGGCTACATTTGTAAGAATACCTACTCAGCTGTTTTGAGCCTTGACTCGGTTAAAAGCTGCAAAAATGAATAGGCAAATAAACAGAAATTTCTCGAAAGATGAATTAAAGTTAATTTTAAATTCCTATTTCTTTAGTCAATTTTCTCAGTGCTAGATAAATTTGGAACTAAATCACATGCATAACGTTTTCACAAATGTTGAAGATGTACACTTTTTTCTCTGTCTAGATAACAATATAAAATTCTCCTTAGTTACCTAATGCATGTCTAGACGACTATGAATTTAAAATTTAAAGAATAATCTCTATAATCTTTCAGGTAAAACTTAGTTGAACCATTGCATAAAGTAAATATGTACTGAAAATATTTTCGAAAATTTAATATATTTCTTTAACTGATTTCTATAAGATTGAATTCTTTGGTACCTAGTAAAAGTGATTTCATTAAATTTAACTTTTCAAAATATTATGCTCGAATATATTTAAAAATATTATAGGTGTTTTCACTTTAAAAATTACGTAGAAAAAAAACAAAATTCTGTAATAATACTATTAAAATTAAATTAAACAGCCTTTACCTTAAACTATTACCTCTGAATTATTGTTACAAATGTATGCAACGGTAAATAAGTATTATAAACGTTATAACGTAAAAATAACTTAGTGCAGTACGTAATAACACCCAACATTTTTTCGGTTTATATAAAAATTAACTCAGCAATCGTGATCTCATGACACTGTGAGTTTTACCTTTTTAGTTATTAGAACTGTAATTACTAGTAGCAATAGAGCATCATGCTTAGAAGTTGTCGAAAAGTTAAGCAGTGAGATTATTCATAGCAGTAAAGTAGCAGCAGTAATAAAAAGCAGCAATATGAATACTGAAGTTAAAACTAACCAAATTAATCAAAAGTTGTGCTTGATGTGCCTCTTTAGTGTAAAGCTGATCCAATATAAGTGTAAT
Source organism: Stegodyphus dumicola (assembly GCF_044657685.1). Taxonomy (NCBI): domain Eukaryota; kingdom Metazoa; phylum Arthropoda; class Arachnida; order Araneae; family Eresidae; genus Stegodyphus; species Stegodyphus dumicola. Next base: position 77,354,172 of record NC_140768.1, on the reverse strand, counting down.
ATTCCATTTTATTATCTACTAAATGATGAAGTCTTATATGAGAGGTTCTCCGCTTAGTTTATAGTGTTAAGTTCTACAGGTTCATGGATTTCGAGTAATTAATGATAACAACAGTTTATAGAGAATCAAAACATAATGTAGTCGCCTGTAAGCACTATTATATAGGACAGTTTGAAAGATACGTTTATCGTCGTCGGTAGAGTACTACAAACACTCTGAAACAATCAGCAACACAGCCTAAAGCCAAAGCACTAAAATACAGCTCTCGACTCAGTCAATCACTCACAAGCTAATCTCTGAACTCAAGACATCCCACCAGCGGCCGAGCGGTAAAGACGCTGAACACTGGTAGTTCGGTCCGAGGTTCGAATCCCGCGAACGGGCTGGCTGCATGGGCGTTTTCGTGGTTTTCCCCATGTGTAACGTGTATACGAGCCAGTTTCCCTTAGAAAGTTCTCGACGAAGGCATCCCTGCCTTTAGGCAGATAGCCCTCGTGTGCTTTGCCATAATTGAATAATCCAATCCAATCCTGAACTCAAGACGCTAATTTCTCCCCGTACGGGCAACCCTACCTTCCACAGTATTTTCTAGCAAATCGCTAAGAATGCGTTCTAGAATGCTCTCGCTCCGTCTATGGTATATCGCCAATTTTGTCGCCAAAAATCGCAAAATACATGATTTCGCGCTAACTCTGGCAACTCTGTCTTTGACTGCCACTTTCTGGCAATCCTAACCTAGCTTTGCGGAGAAGCTATCTCACCGCTTAGCTGCTGGGCATTTCTCGACAATAACTATTCGCAATAATAATTTTCGCAACAATAGCTATTCAAGAATGTTGTTTGCGTATAATAAAATGAAAGCAAGAACGGAAGGTATTGCCGCTGTAATAAAAGATGATATTTTCTTCTTTTTTATTGCAATACTGCTTGGAAAGAGTAGACTAAGCATTGCAGCATGTTTGAAAATCTAGCACAACCTGTCACAAAATGAAATTATTTAACGGATTTACAACAGGTATACATTTCTGAACGAAACGAATAAATTAAATATTTTTATAGGTATTGATAATTTGTTACAGAATATATTTCTAATTTATTAGCTTCGCGATTCATTGATATATAATTGAAATTTATCTCAACAGTTGCCCTGGGGATAGAGTGCGTCATTTAGACATCATTTTGATAGAGACATCATTTTGTAGCTCATCACAAAATATGACACTTTAATGGCCTTTTGGAAATATGTAACATTATTTTGTGTAGAATCTTTCTAAATTGCCTGTAATGCAAATTTAAATTTTAAATCTTCGTAGTATGAAAGCATGTCCGGTTAGGAAACTTAACGTAATATATGGTGTTACTGAAATGTTTATCTTTTCGTCTATCATAACGATAAAAATTTCAAAGATTCTACCAGTATTACTTTTCTAGGAGGAGATTTTAGAACTGCTTCAGCGCATAGAAGACTACCACGAATCTCCTGTTAAAATTGGAGAGTTGTTAACCCCAAGTATGTCAAATAACATTGCCTCACTCATATTTGGTAAGAGACTCAAACCCGACGATCCTAAGAGGATAAAACTGGATAAGCAGTTGAACGAAGTCGACTTGCTGGTACGCTTTTCTGGCAGATCTTTTTCCCTTGGATCAGAGCTTTCATGTCATTCTTTAATCTCGGCAACAAAGGAAAACTATCAAGAGCCCTATCGGAAGTGAAGAGATATTGTAGGTATGTGATAATTTTCATAAACGGTTTGCATTTGGTTTATAAGGCATGTTAGTGCTATCTTCCCTAAGGCAAGGGATGGCTTAGTTGAAATTTGGTTTGTATCTACTTTACACATGGGAAAAAACCTAAAACGCCCGTGCAGCTACCCGTCCGTCTGGAATCGAAACCCAGGTCGAAGTACAATTGTTCAGCGATTTTTCCGCTCGTCAATTTGTGAGCACTATTTTCACAAACGAGTAATTTATTCTGTATGCTATACCATCATTAACCGTAGATATATGTACCTATTATATATATAAATGAATGTTTGCTTGCTTGTTTTTTATACAAATATACAATTTAATTCCGATCTTTATGAAACTTGTCACCCTCGACCTTCAAGCGAGAGGATGGTCACTGTGTACATAAAATTTCTCAAAACCCAGTCAGTAAGGTCTGCACTCTTTATATAAATAGATTTTAAGCTACTTTAATGAATTTTGAAAAAACATTCAGCGATTTAAAAGCTTTGCGTTGCCTCTCTGCAAAGTGTTAGATACGTATGTTTCAAATTTAATCCGAAAACTCGGCGATGTAAAAAAAAATTATGTTGCCACACTGGAAAACGCAATTATATTAATTTGTCTCAAATATAATAAGCAAACTCTGCTAATTAAAACAAATATATTTCTACTGCCCAAATTATCCTTCAGCAAGGCGTAAAATATTTAAATTTTCATTTCAAATTAACGTTCGCGTTATTGCATCACATGCATTTTCCTTGCTTTTTGAAAGTGAATTTGTAATATTCGCAGCTGTTTTTTTTTTTTTTTTTTTTTTTTTTTTTTTTTTTTTTTTTTTTTTTTTAAATTTCTAAGCTGTTGAACTACAAAAATATAGATTTTAGCAAAAATGTTATGCTCAAAGAAGGAAAATACCTAACGGCACCTTTAAAATCGTATTACGTCTTTCGAAACCCTTCATAGATTATTCGCTACTTTTATTTTATGTTCCAAACGTCAAAATGTTTTAAATAAAATAAATCTAATTACTTAAATGTATCTACATTTATAATGATTATAAATATTATCAAAATACATATAACCTTAACATTGAATTGTAAACATAAATTGAAATACTGTTGACATATAGGTTTAGAAAACTATTTAAGCAAGAATTGTTCCTACTGGAAATCAATCTGTTAAAATGTATATCAAAGCAAATTTTATGAGATGCGTACTTAAGGAAGTAATAAAGTAGAGTTTTAGAATATGTATTGATGAAATTAAGGGTAAAAAAAAGAATTATTCCCTTACATTTTATAATAACGCAGTTACGAGTTTTAAATAATATTTTTTTTAAAAATCCTTTTTTTTTATTCACTTTCAGAAATATTCAGAGAAAATTAAGTACATGGAAATGAGCACCAATATTTGACGCATTTCATTATTAAAATAGAAGCTGCTCTAATTTGAAATGGACCGAATAGAACATTAATTATAAATTTACTTTATCTAAGTAAATTTCGGTTTAAAAGATGCCTCAGAAGCTAAAAAATCATGTCATGTTTGAGAACGTATTTTAAGATGAAGCTATATAAATAGAAAAGAAATAATGCATAATTTTAATATTAATAATATACATGATTAATGTTAATGGCAGGTCATTAATAATATTAAAATTACTTTTTTATAAGTTAATTAATAATATTAAAATTACTTTATTACTTTGATCTTAATTTTTGTAATCCTTAGCTGAATAAAATCGAATTACCCTAAAATATTTTTCTCATGTAATTAACGAAAAAAATTGTGAAAATATTTCATTCAAATTAAAACATTCTGAGCAAACTGTTCCGTGAAAATATAGCATTTAATTCCGTTCAGGATGAAATGTTGTTTAAAAATGTATTATTTTCACATACTTAGGTTTCTGAAATATTGTAGAAAAAGAAACGATATACATTTATATGTATATTTATGACGTTATTACTAAATATTTACATCCGATCGTGTCAAAACCCAATTATGTTAATGTAAGTCACTGAATGTTTTGGTCATCGCGAAGGGATCGCAAGTGCTTCAAAGTAGTGTATGGGGAAAACCGGTTAGGACCTCTCCTTCTTACTTCCTACCGCCCTGATTGCTACCATCTGCGATGGTTTGTTGTCTCACTAAAAAGTATGGGCAAACGCTGCAAAGTTTTTGTGAAACTCTGGGATAGTCACACTCCTTATATGGAAGTTTTGTTTGCTGGTTTCTAACTTTAAATATCAATTTGTTTATTACTCATCTGATTTCATCCTATAATTCACAAAATTATATATTGTTTCCATCTTCATAAATAATGCTTGTTTTATTTCATGCATAAACACATTTGATACCTCCATTACAATCTGGTATTAATCAAAGATTTGCTTTTCCATCTTTGCTGATTTTACCGTTCGCATGCTTACATTCTGGAAGCCACTGTATGTGTTGTATAAATTGATTAAAAATGAACAGTAAAAGGAATAAACGTACAATATTGAAGTAGTGTTTCTAAAAGGAAATATGAAGAAGTGTTTAAAAAAGATAAATAAACAAAACTGAAAGCTGAAGTAATTTACCGTAATAGAAAAATGCTAACATTCATAATAATTATAAAATTCTAGTCTTCATTGTAAATTCATATAGCAATGAAACAACAACAAAATATAATAATAAACTGATTAAAAATGATGAATAGTGAAAGGAATAAACATATACTATTGAAGCAGTATTTGAAGTTTGTTAATGCTATTCCTATTAAACCAACCAATTTCGCTTTATCTAATCATTTTATTTTTTTCAGGGAGGAAATAGAGGAACATGAAAAGACATTAGATCCATCTAACTTACGCGATTTTATGGACGGATATTTACTAGAGATTAAAAAAAGAGCTGATGACCCTGACACTTTTTGAAATATAATATCTGTTAACCTCTCATTTTTTTACCACATTACACTCTATTTTACACATGCATTCCTAAATGTTCGATTTATGTTTCGGTAATATCATTTAATCATACGTGGTGTTGATGCAACGTATATACACGAAATCGATAGCATTCCTGGGTGACGTTTTACGCAATATGATGTCATAAAGAGTTTTTAGTTTTTAACCAGAAATTACAAGTTCTGTTGCAGTTTATTCACTTAGAATAGGAAGTACAATATAGTACAAAGAACGTACAAAAATAACACGTCCTTATATATTCTATTTTGCCGAAGATATAGTTTTCGATCATAAGTAAGGATGGAACCATTAAAATAATTATAGTATTTCCATACTTTTAACCCTTATCCACCTTAAAATAATATTACACTTTTTTCGTAGCGCGGCCTCAGAGACGGATCATATAAATTGTTTTAAAACACTGCTTTACACAATATCGCTTAAAAGAAACAAGATGTTGAATTACGAGTTCTGAATCCAGGTATTCCGAATTTGCAATCAGATATTTCCGTCAAATCTGAATTTAAATGGAAACATTCAAGGCATTAGATACGGAATTTGAAAATTGATTGAGCATTTTCGTTTAAAATAAATTCCAGCCAATACAGCAGATATGCTTTTATTAGTTTTCAAACTGGAATGAGACACTTGATTTTTTTCATAAAGAATATATTAAGTCTCCTGCTTACTTTATTCTTTCGATAAACTGCAGTGCGACTAAAATTGAATATTATTGCATTCTTCATAATTCTTCTTCTTGTAAAAACGCAACTTGCAGAAAAACATTATTATTTTAAAATTTTTATCATTCAGAAGCGGTTCTTGCTGATTTGTCAAGAGCATTCTTCGGTGCCGGAAGCGAGACAGTTCGTGTGTCTGTGGAATGGATTCTGCTTTTATGTGTTGCTTTTCCAGAAGTGCAGATAAAAATCCAACAAGAAATCGACGATGTCATCGGACGAGAACGATTTCCAACTAGAGCAGACAATCTGGAGATGCCTTTCACAGAGGCTGTTATTCTGGAGGTGAATAGATGGAAAACAATTGCGCCTCTGAATCCAATGAGATAGTAAGTTGCTTGATGTTTCATTTTTTTGAAAATAAACTTTATATAAGGAAGAAATAAATATATAGCTAGTGATTCATATAATGTTTGAAATTTTTTTGTATATGTAATAATATGAACTGGATAGTCCTAAATTATAAAATAATGCATATAATTTTACGATCATTGACCTCTTTTTTTAAACAAGTACAGTTAGAAAGAGCTTATGAGCAGGGGCTTGATTCAACCAATCTTGAGTCCTTTGTATAGCGTTCCCCCAGTGCTCTTTCTTTGCTTTTCTTCCTCCTATAATAAAAGATCTCCTGGTGCTACCTCTTGGGACTCCAGGGAGCTTTTGCTGTAGTTAGAGCAGGATGCGGAACACATGTCTGTTTACTTCTGTTAGACACCAGGCGTTCCAGTCCTCCGTAACCTATCTACCTATTATAAAATCAGACCTTGATTTATAGATAAATCTCCTTCAGCTAATTCTCGACTATCTGGTATTTCGTTTCTTTCGATGCATTGCCAAACACCATTTTATCTGCGATACCATTTTGGCTAGAATCTTCAGTCTTTTAAATAATATTTAAAGAACTCTACAAATAAAAGCAAACTCCAGATTAATTTACTAATCAATTTGCTTTGCTTTAATGGACTTCTGTAGAGGCTAATTTTTCAAATCATACTTTCAGGTAATAACTTGAAATATACTTAGAATTTCATACAGACAAATACATCTAATTTCTTACTTATTTCTTTTCATCGTTTCAAAACTAAAGTACAATTTAATCTATCTTTGCAGTCCCATGTCCATGCACATAATAAAATTTAGCCTCTTAAGCAAAAATTATTCTTTTGAATGTTTTCCTAATATTTTCGAAACAAAACCCATTCCTAATAGAGGTAAATGCATAAGTGTCGGAATGCTATAATTCTCGACTATCTGGCATTTCGTTTCATTCGATGCATTGCCAAAAACCATTTAGCCTAACAGCTTCAGTCTTTTAAATATTATTTAAAGAACTCGACATACGAAAGCAAACGCCAGATTAATTTACTAATCGATTTATTTTGCATTTAATGGACTTCAGTAGTGGCTAATTTGTTAAATCAGTTCCGAAAACATTTTTTCCTGCAAGAATTTGAAATACGTTTAGAATTTTATACTGAAAAATACATCTAATTTCCTATCGGTTTCTTTTAATCCTTTCGAAACTGAAGTACAATTAAATTTATCTTTGCAGCCACATAAAATAATAAAATTTAGCATCTTAAGCAAAAAATATTCTTCCGAATGTTTTCCTAATATTTTCGGAACAAAATTCATTCCTAATAGAGGCAAACGATTTTAAGGAAATAAATAAAACTTATTAAAAGTTTAAAGTTAATAAAATAATTATAAATATCTAAATACTATTTCGATATTTTATACATCGGTTTTTTCTACGTTTGTACGATACTGACGCTGTATTTATTTCCGTATTTTAGTTACATAGCTTGTAAGATTCTAGCTAAATTAAAGTTTACTTTTGCTGGTTGATCTTTACTTGAACTGTGAAGCGACTATTTGCTAAATTCTTCTGTATGACTGACAAGGCGTACGAAGGGTGAAAAGGCCCTTTCATTCAACTCAAGAAAGAATTTACAGTGGGCATCCCTGATGCGTACAAACTCAGGCAATGCTTTTGTCTGTAATTCAACAGGAATATAAGATTAAAACTAATCTTAAATAATCAGCCAACCCTGCAATACGTGTTTTGCAGGGTTCAACAATACGTGTTTTAATTTAATATACACGTTTTCTGTAATGAATTCTGGCTTGGAATATATCAGATAAAAATTAAGAAATCTTATAATGGAACAAAATTTGAAATTTTAAAAATTGTATGAGGATGAAGCATGCAATACATTTTAATATTTGCATATAATAAAATAATTCTACTATTTAAAACGTAAAATTCTAAATTAATTAATATTTCAGATCTCACTAATTGTATAGCATCTTATTTTACCACAATCGTTATCAAAGGTAGTTTTTTCCGCTAGGGGATCTATTTTAATATCTACTAATTAATAACTACAGGTATCAATTGGTATTATTATTATTATTTAAAATTAAATTAATTAAATTATTATTATTATTAATAATTAATTAAGTATTAAAGTAAAAATAACACGCCAAATAATGATTATTAGAGATGCTAATGCAGCAGTAATCAAAGGTAGTTTTCTTAAATTTGCAGCAATTTCATAGATTTTCTGAAAGTTACCCCTGATTTCTTTTCTCTTAATATCTCTAATAATAATGTTAACTGACATGTTTAATTATTGCATCTTTCGGTTTTTTCCTACCGCTAGGTTTAGTTCCTCGCGTCATTCTGTCGATGTTGTTTTCAATTCATAATGTTCAATTGATATTGTATATGAACTTCCTTATATTTACAGTATTATCATATTGAAAATAAAAGAATATATTTAATTTTTACTCAATGCAGATAATCATTTCAAAAGTAATTTATCTGGATATCATCCCAAAAGACTGAAACAAGTATTCTAACCACTTACACTACGAGATTTAGCACAAAGGAATTCTTTCATATCTGAAACCGCTGTTTTAGACCTTCAGACTTCCATGAGTGTTAACTACGAACATGTGTGTCTATTATAACTGATCCCAAGCATAGGTGACACTGACAGTCGTTTAGGACACCTAACTGAGGAGGATACCTATTAAGTTGTTTTCATAACGACACATAGTAAAAATGTATTTTGCTTTGAATTATTAATAGGTTAAACTTATATAGGCTACCAACTGTACAGATCGCTGAAAATCCTGGACGCTGGCTTAATACGATAATTCTTTACAGCTGTATGCCAATATACCCTGTACCATATTATTTTAGTACAAACTGTTAAGGCACGTATTATAATATTTTATTCAGTCATAATAATAAATCAAATATTTAGAAAATCTTACATAAAAACGATCTAACTTTTTACCTACTTTGCTTTAAAGCAATCCAACGCGAAATTCAATTGATTTCTTTTGTCACATTTTTGTCACTTTTTCTTAAGTCCAAAGGGGCTTTGTCACTGAAAAACTATTGTTTTCGTTTTGCGATTTTGCGTTGAAAACATTAATAGGCTTTATCACTTTTCAGATCATGGCCACCATATATTTATTATCGTCCTGCATTATATTTGAGATATTAAAATATGAAGAATATGCATAAATGTATGCAAGTTTCTGAAAATAAATTCCAAATTGCATAGTATGTTTGTTGTACACTGATGGAATAAATTAAGAGAATTTGCATATTTTACGGAATTGCATGAAAAGAACTGGACTCAAGGAAAAACCACTGTTTCTAGATACAAATGCAAATCTTGTACGGCAAATACATAAACATACACGTGTGTATGAAGGTCTAGGCGGAGCCAGCAGAAAAACAGGCTTTATATGCGAGTGAAGGGTAAGACGAACAGCGTTCGCTAGCACACCTCGGCTAATTTCTTGGTATTATCTTGCAGCAATTGGTTAAATTCACATCGGAACAGTAAAAATGAGTAACCACTAACGTTTAAATGATAGAATGAAAGGGCGAATACTAAAGAGGTTAGAGACTGGCCAATCGCAATTCCAGATATGCAGAGTTTAATTTAAGGCAGAGTTTAATTTATATGCAGAGTTTAATTTTGATAAGTTTATTTAACGCCCACCGTCGTGTGTAACTTATGGAAACAGTTCGAGGATACTGGATACATCGAGAAAAGACTAAGCAAGGTCGTCCAAGAGCCATGACGTTCAGAGAAGATCGCTATTTGTCCATTTTAGCGAGGCGTAGCAGAGGGGCTACAGCTTCTCAGTTGTCTCAGGACCTGTATGCAGCCACAGAAACCCGTGTAACAAGGGTGACTGTTTCCACCCTTGTTACACCCTATTCCATCCTTGTTGAATGGGAGAGGGTTTTTTGCCAGAAGTCCGCTGTTTGCGTCTCGCTCACGTCTACGAACAGGAGGTTCCGATTAGCATTGTGCAGGTAGCATAGTGATTAGAGTACGGAACTATAGGCGACCTTTCTGTTCACCGACGAGTCCCCTCTTAGCCTAAACACCGATTATCGCCGTATTTTCATATGGAGAGAACCAGGGACTCGCTACCTACCCTCCAATGTCCGCGAAATCAACAATTATGGCGGTGGCGGTGTAATGGTCTGTGCAAGCATCATGTTGGATGACTGCGCACCTCTCCACGTCTTTGACAGAGGATCTGTGACTGGTATGAGGTATAGGGATGAGGTCGGGGAGCCCTATATTAGTCTTTTCCAGGGTGCATGTGAGCCCCGACTTCATCTTACAGGACGATAACGCGAGGCCACATACAGCTCTTCTGATCGACGAATTTCTCGAGAGTGAGGATATTCGCCGAATGGATCGACCAGCCTGGTCCCCAAACCTTAACCTACAGAGCATGTCTGGAACGCTCTGGGTAGGTCAATTGCAACTCGCCCTCCTCCAAGAACCATACAGGACATCCTCCGAGAACCATTCAGGAACTAAAAACAGCGTTGCTGAATGAGTGGGACCAATTGCCACAAGCACTGATAAACTGCCTTATTTCCAGTATGACATCACGCTGCGAGGCCTGTATGTCTGTAAGAGGGGACTATACCCCCTATTAACCCATTTCTTTTGTGTCTTCTGCAACCGCTGTTTTAGACCTTCAAACTCCCATGAGTGTTGCACACGAACATGTGTGTCTATTATACCTGACGAATATTTATTTTGTTTGTATTATATCAACCTATGTTCACACCAAATTTTATTAAAATCTGTTCAGTAGTTCTGGAGATCGTAGATCAAACATGAAAATTCTCTTAATTTATTTCACTAGTGCATGTTTCTCTATCAGGTTCAGTGTTCCTCCTTACTTGCTTGGGGAACATTCAATGACCTGACTCGGAACAGGGAGCTTACTAAAGCTATGTTCAATAAATGTGGGAAGTAGACAAGATACACAGGAAGGGTATACGAAACCCTTTATTTTTCTCTCTTTACAATGACTTCCGGACTTTGGAATACAGAGACCAACCACTTGTGGTCTGAACGTAAGAATATAAAAATATTAACTAAATTCTAACTAAAGTAACTTTGGATTAATAAACAAGGGTCTACTTGAAGATTGGCCGTATATTAACAGAAAGGCCGTATGTAGTACAGAGAACTGTTAACATGCGACATGCGACGGGGGACGTGGGCACCACCCCTTTACCGTCGGTTAATTGGTGTAGCGCCACGTCCACCAATATCTAGAGTTGAACCTTGAGTCTTTCAAAAGAGCAATTACATGGCCATACAAGGGCTGTTAATATTTAGTATTACATTCTTGTTTGCTGGTTAACATATTCTATGGATAACGTGATTTACAGAGTTACATACTGACTTTGTCTCTCATTTCCGGCATACAATGCATATGCATTACCTGAATTACATTAATCTTACATTGCGTTGGATTACTTTTGTGTACAGTTACAGTTTTTAGCTGTACATTTCAATAAATATACCTACATTACTTGTAGATTGCATATAAATACAGTTTGCATGTACAGTTACATATGCCAATATTACATGTGCCTTGCGTTACATTATTTTTATATACATACATAGTCAGGCACGCCTGCTTCACATATTACTTAATTTTACCTACACTGCTTAAACTTAGGTTACATATATTTGCAGTTGCATATAGATACATGCAGATACATTCTGATTAATTTTTTAGATACAAATATTTACAAACATAATAGTCTTACAGGTTACTTACATTACATGTTATTTGGGTACTTATTGCATAATTTTCCAGTACATGAAATAGACATTCCAATACATACATTGCTTTGCGTTAGACATCCTACATCCCTTATTCATAATACAAAACATATATGTTACCCATGCATTTTTATTAGACATTTCTGCATTTATATTGCATTACTTTAAATTGCATAACTTACTTATACATAGCTTACTGATACACAAAAATATTTACATATATTACACTCCCTTACATTACTTTGCTTACAGATATATGCACTTTCATACATTCGTTATGCCTACATTATATATCGGTTCATTATATATGGTCTTACGGTATAATTTGCCGAAATTTATTTACACAGTACATGCACATTGTTAAATGCAACTGACTTTCCAGGTATGAATACAGGCAGTCTTTATACTGTGAGTTTCTAGTCTACATTATAGTTTCTTACAATTCACTTGAATGACAGTTTTCCTACATTGCAATACATGTCCTTTTTAAAATGCTTAAGTTGTTTTTACATGCTGGGTTGTTCTATGGCTGACACAAGTCTGTATCTAAGTCGGACAGTCTGTCCATCAACTGTACCAGCTTTTTAATAAAGTGCCGCTGTTTTATCATATATTTACAGAACGGCTGGCGATTTGTTTCAGGGAGATTGATATGCAGTCCTTCTGTTAATGGGCATGACGTTAGATAGTGCTCTGGTGAGCCTGAGTCGCCGCATGCACATTGACTTGTGTGACTTATGCCACGCTTGAAGAAATATTCCGGGTAGGGCCCATGCCCGGAAATGAACCTTACCAACTGTGCGTTCGCTACATTTCGGCTAGTGTCCACATAGCCGATGAAGTATGGGTCCTTCTCCCTGTGGTGCTTTGGTCCCATTCGTTCTGCCACATGCCAGTAGCCCTTAGGCGTAGTGTCTTCTTTAAATACGAATGCGGCCATGGGATGATAATTGGTGCATCAGGCGGGTCAGTTGTTGCCTCTTTGGCGAGTTGGTCGGCAAGTTCATTGCCATAGTGGCCAACATGAGCCTTTATCCACTCTAATTTTGTGCGGTACTGGGGGTTACTTCTAAGATCTCTCTGGATTCCCTGTATAATCTCCGAGGGATGATCTGCATTCCAAATGGCATATAACGATGATAAGCTGTCCGTTTTAATGGTGACATGGCTATGCTGGTGCGAGTGCAGGTAGCGAATCGCTTGTGCAATTGCCACTGCTTCGCTTTGAAAGACACTGTTATGTTGTCTTAACTGTCCCTTCCATTTCTCGATTGCGTTGTCTTGTTTCGTGGCGACATAGGCGCATCCCACTCTTTCGTCCAATCTAGACCCGTCTGTATAGATGGTCATTTCCCTTGAGTGATGAGTTGCAGTGGGATTAATTGAGATAAGTATCCCTTTGCCTTTCTCTGCCGGGTGGACGTCAAGAGGGCAGAAGTTTGTTTCGTACTCATCCGGGTAGTATGTTTCATCATCAAAAGTAACTGCCTTCTTAAGTTGCAAAATGTGTTGGCGTGCTGCCTCCTCCTCAACCCGGATGTGCAGGGGAAGGAGACCAGCAAGTACGTTAATGGCATCGGTGGAGGTGGTGCGGTAGGCCCGTGTGATTCCCAATGCGAATGGTCGTTGTATGCTGTTAAGATGTCTGACCTTCCTTCCTTGCATTGGGTAGGCCCATACTGCGGCAGCATACGTCACTATCTTCTCGATGACTGTCGTGTACAATACCTTTTGAATATGGGTGTTAAGCCCCCATTTGTGACCATAAAAGAGTTTCATTTGTTTGGCTATGGCTGCCGTCCGGAGTTTGAGATCCTGCACGTGAGGGATCCAGGTCATCTTATGATCAAAAGTGACCCCTAAATATCTTAGCTGGTCCACTATCTGCAGACGTTGGTTGTTAATCTTTATGGTGGGGCGTCTTACTAAGGATCCTCCTTTTTTCGGAATTAAAAGACTTATTTTAATTTGACTTATGTATACTAATTTGACTTTTGACTTATGTTCTGCAATTGTGAGTTTAAGTTTGGTACACTGGTCATGAAAGATCGCGCAAACTTCATTGCAATTTTTCTGTAATTTTTCTCGCGTGGTACCCTTTACGATAAGCGCCGCGTCATCCGCGTATGCAATGATTTTAGTGTGCGCCGGCCACGTCGCTGTCAGTACTTCATTGAACGTTAAGTTCCATAAATGCGGCCCGGCGCACGATCCTTGCGGACATCCTCTAGTTTGCACCTTTTCGATAATGCCTGCATTATGCACCGCTAATAGCTTCCGATCCTGCAGGTAGTTGCTTATTATACTATATATGTTACTTGGGCAATTGGCCCTTCGTAATGCCTGCTTGATAGCCGGCCACCACAGCGTATCGAAAGCATTCTTTAGGTCTATGCTGACCATAGCCGTGTGGTGGCCGCTGTGTCTATTTTCCAGAATTGTCTCCTTTATATTATGGAGAGCATGCACCGTCGATGAACCAGTCCTGAAGCCATATTGGCTGCTGCTGAGATAACCGTTGAGATGCAAGTGGTGGCGCAGTCTGTTGATGATTAGCTTTTCCAACACCTTCCCCATCGCAGACAAAAGGCAGATGGGTCTGAATGATGAGGCTTCTGAAGGATCTCTGTTTTTCTTGAGGAATAATACCACTTGCTCTATTTTATATGGTGTTGGAAAAAGTCCTACTGACAGAAGCTTATTGAAATAGCTTACGAAGAATGTAGGGTATGCCTTTATGGTAGCTTTTACGATTGTGTAGGATTTGAAGCTGCGAAGGCTTGAACACCTTCCCCGTTGCTATCTTGTGATGCAGCCCGTATATTTCTTTTGTATTGGAACAGAACTCTCTCCAAGATGTTACTTTGGCCTGGATGATCATCCTTTTGTATTTTGCTCGCTCTCTTTGAAAAATGGTGAGTGTGTCCGAGATGATCTCTAGCCGCCTCTCGTACTTCAATCTCCTTCGCAAAGCCCTGCATTTACGCTGTTGCTTCTGTAATGCGCCCGTCCACCAGTGCATTTCCTTTATCTTCTGAAGTTTTTTCTTGGGGAGATTTTGGTCACAAACTAATTGTAGGATGTTCTGTAGCCTGATGGAGAAATTCTCTAAGTCTGCCATTGTGTCTGCATGCTGTAGCGCCGGTTCAAGAGTTTCCAGGTGCCTTTTAACCTTCCTAGTGAAGGTAAGGAGCTTTCTACCTGGGAGATTGTACCTTTTAATTTTGGTGATAGATGTCGACTGCCGCAGAGAGTAAGTTATAAATTTGTGATCACTTAGACTTTCTTGATCATCTACTTTCCAATCTGTCAGTAAGAACGCTGCTTGCAAAGACGTAATAGTGAGATCGGGCCAGCCCCGAGCGAAGATTCTGTTGAAGGAGGGTGGCGCTTCTGCGGTATTGTGGATAACAAGATTTTTCGAGCTGAGGAAGTCCTCCAGTTCTCTGCCCTTTGTGTCCGTGGCACGATAGCCCCAGGTAGTATTATGGGCGTTATAATCTCCCCCGAAAAGTACGTATGGAATCTTTATCTTGTGTAAAACTTGCTCCATGAACCTTGCAGTGGGCCCAATTTCCACTGTCGGTGGCGAGTAGCTCGAAGCGATGGCCAAAGTAAGTGAATGAACTTCCAGGAGTACTGCAATGTTGTCTTGTTCCGCTGCGATTATAACCGGCGACCAGTCCGGCCTGCAACATACTAAAATTGCTTTTGGTGCATTATCTTTATCTATTTTCTGAAATACCGTCCATTTTACCGGGAAACCTACTGCCATCCCCTCTCTGACATAAGGCTCTTGACCAAGGATTATATCTATGTTCTTTTCGATTGCATATTGTATTGTTTGAGCGACTGCCGCTCTGGCGCGCTGCATATTGATTTGTAGTATTTTCACCGGTGTTTCTTCTGCTATAGTCTCTCGGTTGACAAGTACATCAGTTTTTGACTGGCTTCCGCTGTTTTGTGATATGATGCTATTATCAGTACTGGGTAATACTTCTGATATATGCCGCTGCACGTTGGTACTCTGGACACTCCGCTGCATATGCCGGGTGCCTGCAGTCATACCTAGCTCCGTGTCTCTCATTTGCATCCCGACAGTTAATGCATTCTGGAAGTTCGGCTTTACATTTGCTGGTGTGATGGGGTCCGGCGCAGTAAGCACAGAATTCCTTTTTGCAGGTACATTGGTCTTGTGTGTGGCCGAGCTGTTGGCACTTGTAGCATCGGCGTATTCCCAAGTACTCTGTAATTTTATGTGCGTGCCATCCGATGTAGATTCTTCTAGCTCGAAGGACTGCCTGGATACAGGAGGGGTCGCATTCCAGGACCCATTTAACACGCATTGGATTTCTCTCTCTGAGCTTGAAAAGGGCCTTGACATTTTTGGTTGAAATGCTTGTTGTCGTTGCCAATTCGTCGATGAGATCCTCCGGTTTAACGGAGTCTAAGACGTTGTGAATTGTGCAACGCGGTTTCCTTCGTTGTCGTCTGCGTAGGCTGGCATCGATGTTGGCTTTCTGCAATGCCTCTTCTAAGTTGTCGACGTCCTTCGCTGTCTTGCAATAGACCTCTATCTCTCCTTTTGCTGTGGTGGAAATCCTTTCCACTGCTACTTGCAACTTGCTGAGAGGCGCCTTCTCTTGTAGCTCTTTTCTCAGTTGTGTTTTGTTCTTTTGCGCAGAAGGTTTTAGGATTAGGCTGGGTTTCTGCGTAAGCTTGACGACCTCTGCAAACGACCTTGGCGTTGCGTCCTGTGCACCAGCAAATGCCTCTGGAACTGGAGGAGTGGCTCTTTGCTGAGGTTCACTTTGTGCTGCCGTGGGCGGCGTGTGCAGCTGGCTGCAGCAAACAAAAGTGGACGTATTCACACCTATCTCTGCAGTAACTGGCTTGGGCTTAAAGTCTTCACCCTCAATTGCTAAGCCCTGTAGGATACTTAGAGATTGCTGGACCCGATCTCGGAGATCCTGCGGAAGAAGATGCCTTCCCCTTCTGTAAGTGGCAGTGATCTGCCAGATGTCTTTGACAAGGGCTTTAACTCGGTCCTCGTGGGTCAATTCCGAGGTTGTCAGCGCATTTGTATCCAGTGGCTCTTGTAAATTTTGGGTGTCCGTGTTCTCTGGCAACACTGAGGGGTGTGTCATGTCACTTTAGTATCGCACGATCCGCTTTACGCTGAGAAAAATTCACTAAAAAACACTTGGTGTAGCTTAATGCACTTTTGCGAATATACACGATGCGGTAAGCACTGATGACACTTTCACTAGAGCACTCTTATGTGAGTAGACACTATGCACTAATTACTGATGACACTTTCACTAAGGCACTCTTAACAGCTAAACGCGATGCCCTAAACATTGTTTTTACTTTAACTAAGGCACTTTAATGCGAAGAATCGCAATGCACTTAATTTTGGTCAAATAGATAACATATGTCACTCTGTGCACAATTAATCAAGAACTATCTGTATACACCATTAAGATAACTTGACACTTGTTTAATAAATCATGAAAATCACTTTGTGCACGATAAATCAACACTAACTGCCTATGTCAAAATAAGAACACTCATTAAATAAATTACACAAATAACATGTGTCACACTGTGCACAAGTCATAAATAGTTAATTGTATATATCAATTAAAACTTCCTAAGCACTTGTTAATGATGTCACATATATCACTTGCACACAATTATCAAATACTAACTATAGATGCTAATTAAATTCACTAAGCACTTGTTAAACAATCGCATATATCACTCTGTGCACAAATTAATGGGAACTGACTGTATGTCAATTAAATTCGTTATTCAATATTAATACACAGTTGTTCAACAGTGAAGCAACTATGTCAATAAATACACTCAAAATTAAGACCACTGAAACAAGTAACGTGAAGATTTGTTAATTACAGGTAATTAACTTCACATACATTAATTAATCTATGGCACCTATCAGACTACAGTTTGCTTAGATGTCACGATATGCGGACTACACACAAAATAAATACCACAATGTTGTGAAATATCAAAATAAAGTTGCTAATAGCAGGTAATTAAATACACAATTAAAAACTTATCTGCGCTACTTAGCAAAAATCTGTCAATTAGCTTAGCATATGCTTCTTACTCAGTGCTACTGCACCATCGAAGCAGAGCAACACACAATTTAAATTTTAAAATTAGGAAAATTAATTACATTAATTAAATAGAAACCTGTATCTTAGTCATTGAAGTAGCTAACAAAAAGAGTACTTGTCATATTATGTAATTGATTACATCCGGCGGAAAATTAAATCAATTATATAGCTAAACTCGGAAAATAATTAGATATTTAATTATTGTAGAGAAAGCCTACCTTGGCCGTTATTATCTTATCTGTGCTTTCTGTACAGGATGCTGCTGCGGAACTGCGTAATCCAGATTATAGTCACACAACACTTAATTATGCAAATCACTGGCACAATCACTGGAAGATGTAAATTCTAGTCCGGAATAACACAAAGTTAATATCTCTAGTTGTACTCGTTCAAAAATTTCGATTTTTAAATATCCGTGATCCTTATCGCGTGAGGATTCCAAATCCAAGGGTCCCGACGAGCTACTCCAATTAGCCGCTTGATTAGCAAATTGTGCTAATAATCCTCATTCCTTCTTCCCGTTTTTGTTAGGTGAAAGGGAATGGCATTATTAACACACACGGTACTCACTGTTGACACAGCACTTTTCGCACACAGATGACGAAAATCTAAGTCCAAATAATTAACTCAAAAAATACTAACTCCGGAACTAAAGGGTCGATTGTCTCCAAATTTAGAATCCTGTATCCGCGAGCGGATGTTAGGAGGATTAGTGTTGGTCCCGAGTCAGGGGAACTAATTGGTTATTAATTAACGGCTTGTTAAAGAATGCCCGCTTACACTTGAACGTCCTTGACTATTTTCTCCTGCCCGTGGTGGGAGGGACGATTGCTTCCAACGTACGCTCCTTTGAACTGGTTCTCCTGCCCGTGGGGGGGGGGGACGATTGCTTCCAAGGGTCGCTCCTTTGAACTGGTTTTCTTGACGTGCAAAATATGCTAACTTAGAGTTTCAGAAAATTTTTAAAAATTGATAAAAAAAATCATCCACTTATCCAATTCCAATGAAACAACTTTTGTGGTAATGCTGGGAAGTTGCTCTTTCTGATGGTGTAAAAAATTATCCTCTGCGATGGACAACGGCGTCTCGACTGGGTGATAAAGCTAGCGGTAGCACAGAAAATGGCACAGAACAATGTAGTGATTTTCAACTTTAGTTTTACTCGCGAGTAATTGAAAAACATAATACCAAAATAGGTAACAACTCATTTCTCGCCTTTTTGGCGATAAAGGTAGACCTCACATGAGGTAAAAGTCTTGAATTCTGCCACTTGCAGTAAGAATGAGAGATTAACTTACAAAGGCTGCAAAGTAACATAAAGTTTTACTTATCTTTGTGATATTCGGACATTCTTTTTTCTGCCCAGTCCTGGAAGGTAGCAAAGATTAGCGTTTAGTTTATCTTCCTTCTTGTGCGGGCTCGCCCTTCAGTTCTTCCTCTATGAGCTTTCTTTTCCCTCCAGTTCGGTCACCCTTGAAGACCTTCTTTTTCGCCTCTGCCTGTGGTCTTGGCCGTTTGATGGCAGCTGGTCTTGGCGGAACCGGGACACTTCTCTCTCGTTCCTGCTTGGATCTCGTTGCTGGCCGTTCAAATTTTCCTTGTATCTTTGCCTCCGCCGCTGGTGTTACTTCCGCAATTCGTCGACATTTGCTGTGTAGAGTCCTGTACGATGGGTAGATCTTCCGTTTGGGAGCCGGGTTATAGTTGCCGTTATTTCTCCTGGCTCTCTTTGCATTCGTCGTACTTCTCCCTTCTTCATTCTGGAGGTGGTCGTGCGCTCTCTTTTCTGGTCGGTGGAACGGCTTCTTTTTCTTGTTACCTTCAATTTTCCAACGGGGAAACTTTCTTTTCAATTGCTCCTGCCTCCTAATGGCTTGCCGTTGTGCTTGTCGTTGTTCCACCTCTGGAGCTTGTGCCTGCCGTGCGGGATCCTGCAAAAGATCTTTAAATATTTGCATTTTTTTATTATTATTACATTATTTGCATTATTATCATTATTGTCATAGTATGGTTTTATCTGGTCAATGTTTGCGGAGCATGTTTCACCATTCCTGGCTTCATTCCTTGTTTGGTGTTTTCCTTCCTAACACCACTACAGCGTGAGTTATTTTTTCTATGACATATGGTCCTTCAAATCGTTGAAAAAATTTGGCGGTTTTATCTTCTGGTGCTGAAGAAAGTGAATGCTTAATTTTTAATACTTCATCTCCTACTTTATAAGTTACTCCCCGTCGTTTCAAATCATAATATAATTTCTGTTTTCTTTGTGCTACTTCAGTGTTCTTTTTTGCTTCTTTAATTAATTTTTCTATATCACCCATTTTAAATTCTGGGGCTCTTTGTTGAACATAAAATAATTTATCTAACGGCGTTATAATCTTTCTGCCTAAAAATAACTCAGCAGGAGTTTTGCCCGTTGTATCATGTTTTGCGGTCCTAAGGGCGAAAGCTAATTCATTGACATAGTTATCCCAGCTTTTATGAAAATTTTTAACATAACTACGGATAATTTTCACTATATTTCTATTGACCCGTTCAGCTATATTTGATTTCGGCCGATACGGGACCATTTTTAAATGACGTATGCCCAGTTTTTGGCACATGTCTTCAAATATATTACTTACAAATTGAGGACCATTATCCGATATAACTTTTAGGGGCGCCCCGTATTTTAAAATATATTTATTTAAAATAGAATCAGTAACTAATTTCGCGGAGGCTCGTTTTAAAGGAACAATTTCGGTCCACTTACTAAAATGATCAACCATAACAAGGAGATACCGACTTTTATTTAACTGACTTTTTGGGAAAGGGCCCAATAAATCCGTGCCAATTATTTCATTTGGAAATTCGGATTTAATACTATTTAGAAACCCGCCGGGTGGAAATTAATATAATTAACTGCTTGACATGTTGGGCAGGACTGGACATACGCCCTTGTTAACTTTTGCAGTTCAGGAAAATAGACTGCCTCGCGTACGCGTTCGATAGTTTTTCGAATACCAGCATGAGAAGCTAATAGGCTGTCGTGTAACTCTTGCAGGATATTTAATCTAAGACTAGCTGGGATAACAGGTCGAAATTCATTGTTGGAATTTGCAGTTTTTGTATAAAATAATAGACCATCTATTAGTTCGTAATGGGCCGCCCTATTTCTTATCGCCACAATATCTTGGTGGCTAAAATTTTCAGGATCCTTTAAATACTCATAAATGTTTCTAAACTCAGGATCCTTACCCAGTTCGGTTATTACAGTTTCTCGGGAATTTATTGTACATGCTGTGATCATTGCCACCTTTACAGTATTACCTTCTTCATCTATTCTTATTCTGGATAGGGCATCTGCTACGATATTTTCCTTTCCGGGGTGTGCTTGATTACCAGATTATACTCTTGTAACTTGAGTGCCCATCTTATTAACCTTGGGGATAAGTTTTCCCTGAGTACAATCTAGTTACCGCCGCATGATCAGAATACACTGTTATTGGCGCCCTTCCAAAATAGACTCGGAACTTTTGCACTGCTAACAGAACTGCAAGTGCCTCTCTCTCGGTCGCGGAATAATTTCTTTGTGTTTGATTTAAAGTTCGACTAAAAAATTCCACGGGCTGCTGATTTTGCGAAAGTACCGCTCCTACCGCATAATCCAAAGCATCCGCTGAAATTTCTAAATTTTCATCTTTTTCAGGAAATTTCAAAACCGGGGCTTGCGTTAATGCTTGCTTTAATTTTTCGAAAGCACTATTGGCTTCGGCCGTCCACGAGAAGCTTGCCTTTTTCCTTTTTAATTTTAACAATGTTTCAGCAATAGCTGCAAAATATTTTATAAAGGACCTATAATATGAACAAAGTCCTAGAAAAGAAGAGAGCTTCTTCGCCGTATTTGGCGGCGGATACTTTTGCACAGCAATTATTTTTGATTCGTCTGTCTCGATTCCTTTCTGAGATATTTTGTAACCTAAGTATTTTAATTCAGGGGCTGCAAATTTGCACTTTTCGACATTAACTTTTAGACCGGCCTCATTTAATAATGAAAACACCCGTCTTAAATCCTGTACATGTTGGTCCAGATTATCACTAGTAATAATGATCGTCTAAATAGATAAATGTGGACTTTCCAAGAACAGGCCTTAGCACAATGTCTATACATCGCTGAAATGTTGCCGGTGCCCCTGAAAGGCCAAACGGCATACGCAGGAATGCATAAGTGCCAGACTTGGTTATAAAAGCAGTCTTAGGCACGTCTTCTGGTCTAACTCCTATTTGAAAATAACCAGTTGTTAAGTCTTAGGCACGTCTTCTGGTCTTACCCCTATTTGAAAATAACCAGTTGTTAAGTCTAAAGTCGTCATGTATTTGGTAGACGTTATGTTCCTTAGAATTTCTTCAATAATAGGTAACGGATATACCGGATATTTAGTCATGGAGTTAGTTTAATTTACCATAGTCAATCGCAAAACGCCACCTTTTTGGGTGTGTTACTGGATAGTCATTGTTTTTCTTACATAAAACAACCGGGCTAGTATAACTACTTGAGATGGGCGTTATGATCTTTTTACGTAACATATCTCTAATGTGCCACTCTATAATTTTTTCTTTATTCTTATCATACCGGTATGGTTTGTGGCGAACTGGCAGTGAATCTCCGGTGTCGATACTATGGTTAGTAACTTGAGTAAATCCTGGAATATCACTAAATAACGAAGCAAATTCACTTACCACTTGTCGGATTTTTTGTTGCTCTTCCTTAGGCAGGTGGTCAAGGTTTAACATTGGTGGTTCTGTTTTCTCTTCTCGAACTGGTTTCATCGTCAGCTTAAGGGACGCTTCGTTAAGATCCAGTGTTGCTTCTGCCTCTGAAAGAAAATCTATTCCTAAGATGATATGTGCTTGCAGATTCTTTACTATAATAAACATAATCTTTACTTGTTCGTCCTTGATACGAACGTATAGCGGTAATTTACCTATACACTTGCATCTTTCTCCCTGTGCAGCTAACACTGTCGTATTATCTGAATTATATATGCGGTATTTCCGAAAATACTTCCTAAAAAAAGCTTCTGCCACACAGGAACACTGCGCGCCTGTATCCAGGAGTGCGGTGGCTGGGATGTTATTCACCAACACATCAATCTTTGGAAGAGTCAAATTTTTCACCATCACTGTATTTAACTTGAAGGAAGAGGGGTTTTCTTGGCCTTCGGATTTCCGCACCCTCCCGTCAGCAGAAATCCGTTTTAGTTTAAATCTTGGGTTTTTTTTTTTTTTTTTTTTTTTTTTTTTTTTTTTTTTTTTTTTTTTTTTTCCCATGCTTTCCTTCTTTTTCCACTGGCCTTCAGACTTTTTTCCTGGATTGCTATTGAACTGTCGACGTTCGCCGGCTGTTTTTGGATGCTCGGGTTTCCTTGCCCACTGATTCGCTTTGCTTCCGTAGCCGTGTGCTTGACTTTGCTGTGGTCTTGGCGCACCAAATTGGTTTCGTTGCTCATATTGGCGTCTTCTTTCAATGCCCGCCGTTCTTCTACTTTCAAACTGGATTGCTAGCTCAAATAACTTTTCCAGTGTAGTCGGATTCCTTAATTCAATAAAGTCTTGTACTTGGGGAAGTAACCTCGGCAAAATCACTTGAATTATCTCAGGATCCGGACGGTTTCCCTACAAGAGTTTGAAGACGTGAATTTTTCTTAAAATAAAGGTGGAAACATTTTCGATTCGTTGCTGATATATGCAGAAAAGTTCCGTTTCTAATTTTGCACGATCCCTTACGACAGGGAAGGCTTTTACTAGGGCAGTCTTGAAATTTTCGTAAGTAAAGGTGGGACTTCCTGCTTGACCCAAGAGACTTCTGCCTATACATTTGAACCAATTAAGCGCTTGGCCCCTCAAAGCGCTGGTAGCTAAGGTGACTTTCTGGAACTCATACACGGGATACATCATGAAGTGGTCCTCCAATTTTTCCAAAAAACTGGTTACCGGTGAGTTTCCATTAAATGTTGCTTCTGGTTTCATTGATGCGCGCATGGTCTGGACGATGTAACCAAATCCTTCCAGGGCGGCAGCTGGCATTTCTGGATTCTGAGCCGCTTCTGCAGGCAGCACAGGTTCTTCTTGAAACTCGGCCATTGTTATTCTTCTCCGTCGGGCGCCACTATCAGGTTCAGTGTTCCTCCTTACTTGCTTGGGAAACATTCAATGACCTGACTCGGAACAGGGAGCTTACTAAAGCTATGTTCAATAAATGTGGGAAGTAGACAAGATACACAGGAAGGGTATACGAAACCCTTTATTTTTCTCTCTTTACAATGGCTTCCGGTCTTCGGAATACAGAGACCAACCACTTGTGGTCTGAACGTAAGAATATAAAAATATTAACTAAATTCTAACTAAAGTAACTTTGGATTAATAAACAAGGGTCTACTTGAAGATTGGCCGTATATTAACAGAAAGGCCGTATGTAGTACAGAGAACTGTTAACACTACGATACGTTTAAAATTATCAAGAGGATTAAACCTCTGGCCTTGAAGGCAACTAGCAACCGAATAAAACTGCTAAGGCAAGCGGCCTGCTTCTACTAACTCCTTCCTCTCTCTTGCTTGGCAAAAAGCCACAACTTAAGTACTTGACGTTCGCAAGACAAATTTGCATAAATAATTTAAAGCTTTTAATTCTGGCCGGAAGTAGAAAATAAGAAGTGATAGTAAAGATTTAAAATAAAATAAACGTTAGTAAAACTTAAGATCCTTACATCTCTAGGTACCATTGTGATAAAACAACGGTACCTAGAGCTACCAAAATTTGAATAAAGTAATCTTCCATAGAATATGGGCATATTTAAGCCCTGATTTGAATTTGAAATTTGTTTTATTATCGATTTCATATTTTGAAAGACTTTAACGAATTTTTGATTAACAAACTCAACGATTTAAAAGCGAGCAATAGCAACACTCTACGGGGAAAAAAACTCTTTATCTGTAGCGCGCGGAATTGTGCATCGGAAATTCTAAAGATATGCCCATTTTAAAATTATTTTGCGACATTGTTGTTAAACTGAATTAAATGGTTTAAGTGCAAAGAACATGAAATTTAATAAATAAAAGTAACACAAAAAAGTTAAAAAAACGGCCCTTTTGGACGGAATTTAAAATCTGAAACATTTCAGATTTTAATTTTTTGTAATTTAATTTATAATTGCTTTTTTTTTTTGCGAACGTTTAGAAACATCTGAGTATATGCGTATGGGCTACTTTCGTATCATTTACGGAGCTTCCAAAAAACCTATGCATTTTATTCGATTTCTTGTCCTCTTGTTCTCTTACATTAATAATTTGTATCAAATGTGTAATTAAGTGAATTTTACCTTCTGATGCACATATTTTTCAGCACATTAAAGGATACTGAGCTGAACGGATATTTCATCCCAAAACATTCTCGAGTTCTTGCAGTCCTATATGCAGTTCATCATGATAAGAAACTCTGGGGAAACGATACTGACGTGTTCCGACCTGAAAGATTTTTGAGTGAAAATGGAAAAAAAGTTGTTAAGCCTGATTACTACATTCCTTTTTCTATTGGTATGCATTTTCTACGCTTATTACAATACTTTTTGTTTAGGCACAGAAATTACGATTTTAAAAGAGTTACACTTTTGTAACACTTTTTTTGGCTACGTACATCTTTAATGGAATTTTTTTTTTTGCTACAATAATGATTTAAATTAATTTAAAATGTTTTTATTTGTAACCATATAGATATTTTTAATTTAATTTCTGATTCATTGAAATATTCAGATCCTTCTTCCTTACTTTTAGCTTCCCTCTCGCATCACTTGATTCATAATTCTGTCACTTACTTGTTCAAAACGAAAGTTAAAAAACCTCCCATCAACTGGAAACGTCTGACCGATAACTGCAGAGAAATCGGATAAGAGATAATTTTAAGACCTTTATTATGCCTCACGATGTCTACTATGGTAAATAATAAACAGACTACGAAATCATCAGTCATGTGTCAATCCAAAATGCAATTTGTTGAAGAAGTACGCTCCCGCTGTTGGCAAAAGAGTTGTATTTAAATAGGATTTGTCTGTTACAAAGACTCTCAGAATATTTCCTGGCCGCTATGCTATGTTGACGAAGTTCTGCTTTCACAGACTGCTGATGTTGAAAGCTCCACAGTAGATGGCTTGAAAGTTTAAAATCCAGAAATAACATTCATACGGTAATGAAAGTTAATGAAGGATTCTCCTTTATAGAATCTCTTTCTGTTTCGGAAGCAGTGATGGTCTAACATTTATCTGCGCACTACACATAGCCGAAGCCGTTGTTAAGAAGCAGCATCATATCAGTCCTGCTCGCAAAATAACTATATGCGATGGCATGGTGTAGAGTAAGCGTACCCTTATATTCTTTCTTTCTGGTGCACTAACAGATCAGCGTTACATTGATATGATCACTGAGTCATTCTTACAAGGTGTCTCATGTTTTTCAACATGAGAACATTAGGGTGCATGTCACTTGTGCTTTTCTGAATAATCTGTATGAACTTAATTTGCTACCGGTGAGTCCCCCCGTCTCCAGACTTCTCTGCCATTGAGCACATTTGAGACAACATAGGTCAGCTACTACAAGTTAATACTTTACAAGCCCAGTTGCTTGCAGTGTAGAAAAGCATTCCTCGGATAGCGATTACCAAACTCACTGATAGCATACTAAGGTATGTAAGTATATGTATTTATCGGTATATAGTTATAATGATCCATAGAGAATAAATGGAGATGATTTGAACATTTTTGTTTCTAGATTTTGTTATTTTGTATATGATTAAAAAATACTCCTATTAACTCTAGATGAACTGCTTAAGATTCCTAAACCGGAAATTTAAACTAGATTTGATTTTACTAGTTTAACTTTTAGCAAGTCTTTACCCTTTCCCTTCCTTGGTAGCAAACATATTAAGCCTACCTAGATGTGAGTCGTATTGATTCAGAATACATGGTCAAGTTTATCGCATGAGGATATCACAAGTGAAATCATTGGCTGTAAAAGAGAGACATTTAGCTTCATGTTATTTATTCTACCACAGCGAATCAAAAACTAGTAATTGAATTTTTCAAATAATATTATGCTGTCTTTGTAAAAGCAATACGTGAATTTTGCTATATGAGACGGTTTTTAAATTACTTAATTAAATTTACTTGTTTAATTGGACATGGAAAGAAACTTGTGAGTGACAGCTACGCTCGAGACATAAGAACCCCATAGATAAAACAATAAGTATTTTGCAACAATTTTCTGATAGTATATTCATTTAATGATACAAAAGATAACTGACTTCATTTTAAAATAAAGGCACTCAGTATCTCCACGGACAAAAAAAAAAAAATAAATAAAAAAATAAAAATAAATAAATAAATAAAATAAATAAAAAATATTTATCAGGTTTTATCAGAAAGGTTATGTTTTTCAAATAAACAAAAGCAGTCATAAGTGAGACTTGATACTTGCTTCCTTGAGACTCGTATCTTGCCAGTTTAAATTAAAAAACCTTAAACTAAAAATGATATGAACTTTATGTTAATCAGAATGATTTCTTATTTTTTCTGTTTGAACTACAACTAGAATTACGCGTATTACCAATGAATTATATTATTCATTCCATCCAATGTATGAGCTGTTTTTTGAAAATAACTTTTATGAAAACTTTATGAAATAACATTTATTATTTATTCTTTGTTAATTATCTCATAGGAAAACGATCCTGTCCTGGAAAATCACTCGCAGAAGTGGAAGTATTCTTATACGTAACAGCAATACTACAAAAATTCGATGTTTTCATGCCACCAGGAAAAGTACCGGATCTTGAAGGTGTCCTCGGAATAACATTGCAACCTAAAAGACAGGAATTAATTTTCAAATTAAGGCAATAAAGGAATCTATATTTTAAAAGTTTATGGCTTAGCCTCTCAATTTGATCAAACGGTGTACAAGCAATGAAGATGTAGACTTTAGTGGAACAGATAACTTGGATCGCCATGACAGTAAATTTACTGAGTTTTTAGCATAATTTATTGATATGGACGAGGAATTAGTTAGCAAAATAAAAATTTTAATTTTGCCTTTCGTTATTTTTTTTTTTTTTTTGGGAGTCTGACATAAAAATGAAGATGTATTTATACGTTAATTATTTCGAAATAATTAGTTAGAGTTATTCTGATGAATTATTTACCATTCTTTAAGGACAGACCGTCAATGCGCACAGTAACTATTCCTTTTCTAAAAGTAACCTATGATCAGCCTTGTCAAAAATTAAATAAATAAACATAGAATTAAACAAATGAATGAAATAAAATAAAACGTTGTAGGGTTCCTCACTCTTTATGTCTAAATGAACATCGAGGAAACTAGTGAAGTGTTTAGCGAGTTATCGCTGAGTTCAAATAACTAAAGATATAGTCTCAAGAAGGGTTAAACTAACCTTTATTTCACTCAAATAAGAATAACAGTTGGCCCCTTTCTCGGGCTTACTATAAAGCCTCCAATAGGGCTTACTCACAGTAAGAAATAAACTTTAACTAACTAAAGGGCCGAAGCTAAACACAAGTATCTAACGTAGTTGCCCTTAATTTAAACTAGCCGGAGAATAACAAAAGGCACGTAACATACGGCCGAGCGTTACAGTTTTAGGCCCGAATGCAAACACGCGTTACTTAAGATTCCTAGTTCTCTCTATCGACGTAAGTTGAACCTTCCTTTAATACTTCTTCTCACTCATTCAACGCGATTCTAAAACTCATTCTGGTGGGAAGTTGTAAGTGGAAATAAGAACTGATAGGAAAGGGACTTTAAAATTAGAATAAGTGTTATAAAATTAAAATATTCCTTATAAGGTAGTGGCATTTTCTGAATAAATTTTACATAATTTTGCTGAATAATACTCGAATACACCGAGTAGTTTTCAGTTACAAACAGCTGCGTTTGCTGACGAACCCTCGGATCCAAAACATTAATCTCCAACGCCAAATAAATGCCCTTCTGGGTAATGAGATTCAGTTCGGTAGCAACAAAGTGTTTAAGAATGTTTTTCTGTGTTTTTTTATGCTCGCATAAGATATGGAAGTCCGGGAAAATT
This sequence comes from Stegodyphus dumicola, assembly GCF_044657685.1. Classification (NCBI taxonomy): domain Eukaryota; kingdom Metazoa; phylum Arthropoda; class Arachnida; order Araneae; family Eresidae; genus Stegodyphus; species Stegodyphus dumicola. The sequence continues at coordinate 77,325,339 of NC_140768.1, read as the reverse complement.
TCATAGCCTGTTGTGCATTGTGATACTAGAAATCAAGCAATTTTAATTTCGAATGATTTAATAAAAAAATTAGAGTGAAAGATGCAATGACTTGAGTTACGTATTTAAGATCGTTTATTACTGCAATTTTAATGACGAAGGAAAAAAAGTTATGCCAAATGCTCGTTTTATTAGATGGTACTCCAAATGATGTAAATAATTATATATTAATATACTGCACCATTAAGAATCTAAATTGCAGATGAACTAAATTATTATTGTAATTTAAATGCTTTGATGCAGATTAAATAAACTAGCAGACTGAAATTTTTATCATCAATAAAACTCGTGTTTAAAATATTTCCTTATTTTAATTTAATCTATAAAATCAGGGTACTGCCTTATTATAATGGCCATTACACAGTCAGCAAAAATACTGGGAAACTTAATTACCCAGTCTATAAGGTACAAATTTCAAATGTCTTCAATGGCTTATGTGGTGGCCGCTACAACACAGAAGTTACACAGTTAGGACAAAAAAATCAATCGCTAATAATTTCCATTATCAAAATCACTCCTTTTCTGATGAAAGCTATTCATGGTGAGTTGTTTCAAGAAGTAGCGTCATGAATGCTGATTTACACCACCTTCCAAAATATTACTTAATGTTACTAACTCATTGGATTGTTCCTTCTTTACATCTTTATTAGAAGGATGACTTGCAACAATAGAGGAGAATTTTACAAATTTGAAATTAAACTGTCTTCTTTTGCATAAATACTTTTATAAATTTCTACACATTGCATTTTTGGAATGATTTTTCGAAAATATCATCTTTAATAGCCGTAATTAATACTTCCTACTCTCCGGAAAACACCAAGATGCTCCTTGAAGAATGGGAACTCTTACTCCAAGAACTGTTAAATAATCTAGTACTGAGTATTGACATGTGGAGCAACACAATCTTTGCAGTTAGGGGAGATCACATCAATCAATAAGGTTATTTGGTTTCTTTTTTCTCTTGGATAAACAGTTTTTTTGCACCATCGCCATTCGTTAATAAAGTCTTTTTCTATTCGTTCCGTACTATATGCATCTTATTTATTTTTTCTAGAAAACTTTCCTTATCCTTTAAGTACTATAAGTATCATCCTTTAAGTACTATTAGTATATATTGTGCTTTTGTAGTACGAATTTCTTGTCTCCCATTTGATTTTTTGCTGAATTACTGCCAAATAAGAAACGACACTTAGGTTTTGCACACTAGTGCATGTGCAGTGGGACTAGGTATAGGATAAATATTTATTATTGTGTTCTTGAAGAAATAAAAGACGATTTATGACTTTTCTACATTTTTTATATAACAACATAGTTTGAGTTTCATATGGTGAAAAAAATAATTTTAATTAAACTCCGTTGCCATTGCATTGGTAAATAAATGTACTGAATGTTGACTGAAGTAATCACATTTACATTTAATTTTGGAAAAAAGCATTTCTAGGAAAAAAAAAAAAAAAATGTTTTCATTTTACCTTACTCGTTTTTTCAAGAATGCCGCAATGATATAATTTTGAGCTACGGATAGTTTCATTATTAAATAAATGGTTTTAAGTTAGTGGAAGATCGTTCAACTTTTCGTATGGGTCGTTGTGCCAAAAGTTGTACAAATTTAAGCCGATCGCGTTACGACAGCGTTTTTCAATCTATGGTCAGTTTTTCAATCGGAGTCTGCTATTGTGGTCTTCCTAGATTTAAAAAAAAGACAAAAATTAAAAATAAAATTTACTGATTGAAACGTTCTACTGAAAGTGGCAAACTGTCTTTAAATGAAAGAGAACAGCTAATTGAGCCCTCGAATGACACCATACTTAAAATGTAATTTCAAATAGAACGTGTGGTCAGTATTAAGATATCATTACCAGTGAAAACAGAATATGGTGGTCTGTACAATTGTGCTCTAAAAATTATACTTCAGTTTGTGTCTACATATCTGTGTGAGAAGGTGTTTTCATCACTTACTCAAATAAAAGCAAAATACCGAATTTGATGTACATGTAATGCATGACGTATATGCCTATCCCAGATTTAAACTTAATATATCCACCATAGGAAAGCTGTACAAAAATTGATTCGTTCATCCCTCCCATTAATTAATGTGAGTACCAATAAAATTGCTTTCGAATGAGACAAATATAAGGTGGACCGTAGAACATTATAATTTATAAAAGTGGTTCCTACTTGAAAAAGGTTTGATATATGCTGCGTTCCTAGATGCGACCAGAAAGAGGGAGGGTTTAAGGCAGCGATTCTCAACCGGTGTTACGCAAGAGAAAAACAAGTGGTACGCAAAAGAGACAAAGTATTTTAAACTATTTAATTGAAAAACTAAGAACCCCAACACCCTTTTAAATTTTTTCTCTAACACTTGTAAATTTATGCGATCATAGACTTTAGCAAAATAATCCGTTTTATTTTCAACCATATTCGTTTAGCCATAGATATAACAAAATTTGTCAAAAAGGATGTTTTTAAAAGGAATAATAGAAATGGATGCTGTATTTAATAAGAATTAAAAATAAGTTCCTATAAAATGATAACAGTATCTCATTAATTCTTTTAGAGTTAATAGATTTTATTAGCGTGTCTACACTTTACGTCGCCACCATTTCCGTGCTCATATAGCTGTATTTTCAATTAGAATAATTTTTTTAAGTCGATTTGCAGTCTATAACAGCAGATATTTTGTCATCTTGTTGCTTTGTATTCCTTACTTTTGTACGCGATTTAAGAATATCGTCGTTTCTTTTTGAAGAACTCGTGATATATTGTGCATTTAAATATTTGTGAAAAAAAAATAAAACAGTCATTTTCAAAATAGAAAAATGGCTAGTATTGACTAAGCGGAAAAGTTGCGATTTACAGGTGATGGATCCAGTACAATACTAAGAATATTGAAAAGAAAACTTGTTTACAGAAAATATAATGAAAGTTATTTATTATTTCGGTGTACTTGGAATGGAGATGAAATGGATCATCAACTTCAATGTGTTGTTTGCGGGGAACTATTATCTAGTCAAAGTATGAAAACATCGCTTCTTAAAATCTTAAATTTAAGCACTCCGATTTAAAGGATAAATCTGAAAAATATTTTAAGAGAGAGTTCAAAAATAATAACCAAGTAATGAAAGGTTTTTATTACTTCAAGTGAAAAAGCTTTAGAAGCTAGTTACCTAGTAAGCCTAAGAATTTCCAAGACTAAAGCGAGCTCACACCACTGGAAAATATCTTATATTGCCAGCAACTAAAGATATCGTTTTAACATTATTCAACGAAAAAACGACTAATGAACTTAGTAATATTCCGTTATCAAATGATACAGTAAGTCGACAAATTCATGAAGTGGCAAATTCCATAAAAGAGACACTTATTTCAAATAATAAAACGTAATGAGTATTTTGCATTGCAGTTGGATGAAAGTACTGAAATAACGAACTTTGTTCAATTATTAGTTTACAGACGTTCCGAAGAAGATAAACGAATTGCCGAAGAGAATTTATTTTGTTAATCTCTTCATGGTAAAGTGAATTTCTTTATGAAATTTTCAAAGTAATTGACAATTTTATGTCTGAGGATGATATTCCTTAGAATAAGTACATTGCCGTATACAGTGACCGAGCTCAGGCTTTAACAGGAAAACATTCCGGTGTTATTTCCAAATAAAGAAAGTCGTTTCTGAAACTGAATTTACTCACTGCTTCTTTCATCCTTAAGCTTTAGTAGCCAAAACAATCCCCAAAAACTTGAAAATCGTTCTGAATCAAGCTGTGAAAATTGTTAATTTTATTAAATGCCGAGTTTTAAATTCAAGAATATTTACGATTTTATGCCAAGAGATAGGCAATCATCATGAAACGCTTCTGTTATATTCCGAATTCAAAACTTTGCCAATTTTAATTTAATTATTTTTTATGAGTGCATTTTCAATTAAATAGCTAAGAGTTTGTGCAAATGGCAATATATATATATTTTTTAAATCTTTCTATCGAGAAATTGAAAAATAATCATTGTAAAATGTAGAGGCAGTACTAAAGTTTATCAGTTTTTATTTAGGTGGTACGCGTTAGTCAAAAGGTTGAAAACAGCCAAGGTCGAGAATAGCTGCTTTTTAAGAAATGACCTACCGCTAATGCCACAGAGCATGCGTAGTAGTCTTCTCTTCTAAAATGCGCTAACCCTTAAATTTATCTTTTTTCCTTTGGTTTGTTTTCAAAATGCGTGCTGCATGATTGATAAGACATGTTTTCTTATTCTTTCCTGCTTTTGTTGTGCAAAGTGGATAACTAGTTGAATCATGACCTTCAGACACAGAGTATTTGCCGAATAATTGCATATCGATAAAAAGAAACACAAACGACCTTATTTCATTCCGGAAAATGGAAACGGCAGCATTAATTTTCATCACTGCTCTGATTGCATTTGTGGCATTATTTTTGTCATGGAAAAAAAAGGGACAAAATCTTCCGCCTGGACCAATAGGATTGCCATTTGTTGGATATATTCCATTCCTAACAAACAAACCCTATGTTAAGTTACAAGAGCTTGCGAAAATATACGGGCCTGTTTACAGGTAAATTCAAAATTTTTTTTCAATTCATTATACGAGTAGTTTTCATTGCATTTTCATGGGATGCTAATAAAATAAGCAAATAAAAATATTTTTGTGTATGTATCCGTAGCTAAGGGTTGTGTAACTTTTTTACGACACTGTTTTATGATTCGGAGTTAGAGTAAAGCATGGTAATTAAGATTATACGGTATTTTCTCCTTCCTTCCATGCTGGAAGGAAGGAGAACTGAGGAACCTTACCACTGAGGCCTACGTGGGGTAACGGTAGCACACTCGTTTTGTATTCGAGAGGTTCAGGTTCGAGCCCCGGCGAGAGTATTGCTCATTTTTATATGTCTGCTGCTTCAAAAAAAAAAAAAAAAAAAAAAAAAAAAAAAAAAAAAACGCCTAATGTCTCTGCAAATTTATTCGACTCTGGTCTTGAAATCTCTGAATCTCAGTGAATATCTTTATTTGAAAAACTATTACCCCTCGTCACGTCCTCCTCCTGTGTTAATAACGAAAGTGCTTCCGTTGCGGTGCTAATCAAGTTAATATTTTCAATCTCGATACTCAGCCGTATGTGCATTTAGCCATCGTTGTCGTGAAATGCGGGCATTTAGATCAGGGATTTTCCAGCATGATATTCATGATTGCATACAGCCCTCAGTGATATATTCCTACTAAACATATCTCCACTTTGTTTCCATAAGCCCAAAACTCGTGTCTTTTACAGAGCGAATTTGTGTGTGTTTTTCCGGCTTCGCATTCAAATCCTGGCGAACGGGATGGATGTATGACTGATTTCGTGATTTTTCTCATGCTGTAACGTAAGTACGAGCCAGTTTCCCTTAAAAACGCCTTGGCGTAGTATGTCTTCCCAAACGACTACAGCTTTCATATGTTTTGCCGTAATCCAGCTCACCCAATCCAGTCTTTTTTCATATCTAGTGCTTAGAAATAAAAAAGCTCACGAGAATCGAGGCTTTTTAACATGCTGCGTCAACAAGCTCTGAAAGGCTTCCTCCAGTCACTTTCAGGATCTGAAGAAATACTGACAACAGTATACTTACTCTAGATTGCAATAACTGTTAGGTAACCCTTTGAGTACTGAATTATTTAAAGATGGGACGGATTTAATTTGAAGATGGGCTCATGGGACGGATTTAATTTGTCGCTATATGGATTTGTCGCTATATGTAAAAGTAATACATTTTATTTGGAATATTCTTATACTGGTAACATAAATGTATTTTTGAAACAGCATTTTAGTTACAATGCTGATTACGGTGGACGAGTCAGACATGTCCACCATCACATTCGCCCAAGTAAGCTGATGACAAGTCTCGCTCGTCAAATGTACCCAAAGGGTTAATAGAAAGAAGAGAAGCGCTCCAAAGTAAAACATATAGATAGGCAAAACAACAATCTTGGGTGTGACGTGAATTTTAACAAGACTTTTCGATTCTGAGAAGGAAAATTTGCAAATCCTTCTTCATCAGGAGCAAAGAAATTCTGCTGAATTTCTTTGCTCCTGATTCAGAGCAGTGATCAGTGAATAAGCAGTGATCAGAGCAGTGAATTTCTTTCCGTTCAAACATTAGAAAGGCATCTTTTGAAGCATAAATATCTTTAAATTAATAGTACATTGCACATTTAAAGATTAAAAATGTCTTCTATCAGAAAACGAAATGTGAGATGTCACTTCTGTCTGGTCAAAAATAAAAAATAGTTTTCCTTAAATCGTGATGAACAGTTTCATCCATTTAAAGCTATCAGATTTCAATATTTTGTTACTCCAAGCAAAGTTGTCACATTTAGTGTCCATTCATGTGATACGGCATGTCCCAAGATAAACCGAACCGTAAGCAAGTAAAGTCTTCAGTTTATACTTTGTTTTATCGCCCGATATTAGACCAAATCAAGACCTTTTTCTTATCAATAATTGGACAAAAACGGCATATCATTTTTGAGTGTCCAATAATTTTACTTTCTTTAAAATACAATTTTACAAACTTCTGTGTCCGTAAAAAATGGAGCTAACCTGATGTTTGCGACTATGTCATTCAATCGACATGAAATAGTTCTTTTTCAAAATTAACACACAATGGTGATTGGTACATTTATCCAGATAATCATTCAAAGTTTAAGTAATCAAACTCATCATAACTAGAATGATTAATTAACCTCGAAATACTTCGAAGTATTAAGCATCCGATATCAAAAGTCACTGCGGGTTTCATTGATACTCCCAACGTATCCACGATGAACCCGAAATCCCTCCATGAGATTTATGGATGCCAGTGAAGCATGTGATGCTGGAGTGAGCCAGACTAAAAGCTGCGTTGTGTTGAGCTATAGTCCGAGATATTGTTCGGGAGCCAGAATAAAGTTTAACTTATTTCGGTAGCATGAACTAGTGTTTGGTAATGTCTCTGTGTCTAGAAAAGCTACAGAGTCTCGTGAAGGTTTGACAAACCTTTTTATTGAATCAGAACCTTGAATATAAATGACATTTCTCGTGTCCACATATACAGTTAACTACTTGTGGCGATGTAACTTATATTAAAATCAAATTTCAAATTAAAATTAAGACTAGCCAAAGCGTACAGAAAAGCTTTAACGCGAAGTTGGCTCAGTTTTCTCACCGTCTTTGCAATTTAACTGTCGGCAGCTATAAAACAAAACTGAATAATACAATCTTATCTAAGCTAGCGAAACTAGTAACGTGGCTTCGAGAGGCAGAAACACGCTCTGTTTAAAATTTTAAATACTAAGTTGCATTCTGACGAGGAAATGAAATGGAGAAGTGGCAGTAAAGATACAAAACATGAAATAATTGCTAGCGAAAAATAATTGCAACTTTACAACTAGTAAGATTAATAAAATTACATATAATTCAGAAAATCGCGCGAGGTGCTTTACGACGGATTGCCTTCAAGTCTTAACTACAAAATTATTTTTTTATCTGCTTACTGAATTTTATACAACTTCTCTGCGTTAAAAAAGTTAAAGAAATATAAGACAGGCTTTCCATAATAGAAATATAAGACAGGCTAAAGAAATATAAGACAGGCTTTATATAAGACAGGCTTTCCAGCATCGCTTTCCTGGGATCTTGTGTTAGTGTAGCCATATTACAGCTAATGCTAAAAATATTGCCTAAGAAATTGGATCCAGAGAAGATGCATGGTGGCGCATATTGGACGCAATCGGCCGCAACATTGCACGTAAAATTTCCTCTGTGCATCCTAGCTTTCTGAAATATTTTTGCTATCTTGACGCCTAGGTCTTCTACAGTTCTCTAATTGTCCTTATAATTTCTCTCGCTCATGGTATTCTTAGATGTAGAAAGTTATGGGCTGAAAAAGTCCAAGCTCTGAAAAAAAATCAGAAGATCTGTGTAGCCACAGTTCCTTTAGAATATCCTTACCACTTCTGTAATTAAGTAAGGCCACCAGGGGCAGAGCGGTTAAGTCCCTGAGCGCTGATAGTTCGGTTCGCGATTCAAAATCCCGGCGAACAGGCTGCTTGTATGAGCGTGTTCGCGTTTTTTCCCATGAGGAACGTATACGAGCCAGTTCCCTTAGAAAGTCCTCCACGAAGGTATTCCTCCACTTAGGCAGATAGCCTTCAAGTGTCGTAATTAAATAAGCCTAATCAAACCATCTATTATTAAGTAAGCGTTCGAAAGGACTCGTTGAGAATGAAACATCATTCACTTTCTATACATTGTGCAAATAATTCAGTTCTGTAGACAAACTTTCCTGACTCCATGAATAGATACGTCAAGTGAAATCCAAACAACCCTTTTGTTTCGGATGATGCAATAGCTGAATTCTATATAGCCAAGATTGTTGACTTTATTGTTAGAGCAAATTCATCTACGCGGTTAAACTACTTCTTTTTAATTTAAATTCAGTAAAATATGATTTCAGAGAAAATATATATATTAATTTTTCCTTCTTTCCAGAATTCAGATGGGTAGTAAACCTGTGGTGGTCCTGTGCGATTTTCAGACAATAAAGAATGCTTTTGCAAATGATGATTTCATGGGAAGACCTCCTGACTTCTTTAATGATCTCAGTGAAGATACCTTACGTAAATATTCAGAATAATTTCATATAGATTTTATATTATATGGAACAAATATTTTAGCATTATTTCACTAAAACTTTCTTAACTCTATGTAAATTATTGTTGTAATTGCTGTAGCATTACTATAGCAATGAATTTTGTTACATAATAGTTAAATCTATTGTCACGTTCACCTCCCTTAGAAGACAATCTCTGAAAGTGAGCAGTATTTCAAAGAATATAAAGTAAACATCGTTAGTGAATATCGCTTTACTCTAATATAACTGCTTGCATGAAGATTAGACTCATTTGTCAGAAGTCACTGTCCTCTACGACCGTGATCACCTGTCCGTATTCAGTAAAAGAGGTTCTTAATGCCTATACATGGTCCGAATAAAAAAAAGTAACATTCTAAATTCCTACGAATTTGCCGAATAATATGGCACAAAGGCTCTTAACCTGACACCACCTGCTTAATTTACTTATTGGCCAGAACAGGTTTGTAATTAGTTCTATATCTAATGGCTGTGTCCCTGGGGTTGCACCCCGTATGTATCCAAATTCATTCTGTATAAATATTAGCTGTTACTTTTGTGTGTTTAAACTTAAGAAACTCTTTCATAATATGCTCAGCAACGTATCAAACTTGTAGAGTCATTAGGTTAATTGGAAGCAGAAAAGATGAAAAATATGCAACCGCCTTCGCCGGGAATCGAACCACGGACACCTGGAATACCGGCCCAGCGTGCTACCGTTACACCACGAAGGCACGCTAGGGAAGTTGGAGAAATACCTTATACACTTTAAAAAAAAGACACACATAAAGCATCCTTAACAAAGAAAAGGAGCATATAAAATGTTTAAGTGTAGTCGACCGTCATTTGTAGCCGAACTTTACCATATCAAATCATCGCTCAGTGAGAAAACGCTGCGGTATTTAGATTTCTTTCCTTTTCCTTGGGGGCGTGGGGGGAGGGAATCATTATCACAATGGCGTAACATTAATTGCGTGTGTTTGAAGCAGTCTCCTGCCCATTTATGCAACGATGCGCAGAAGACTGTCTCAAACCATTTCACTCTAAAGAAAGATGGAACTTTATTATTTAAACTAATTTGGAGAAAAAGTGTAAAAGAATAATGAATTCAAAATGCTAAAGAAGCATTTCTTTTCTTTAGGATTTCATTACTTTATTTATGTAGTAAAGTAAGCGTAAACGTTAAGGAAATTAATACTGCTTACATAAAAATTGAATTGTATTAATCTTAATATATATATATATTCTTCTATATAACGCATAAAATTTTATTCATGCGATACAACGCAAGAGCTTGATTCTGAAGCTCCAAGAAAGGGATCAAGAATGGAGATTCCATATAATGAGCAAGCAGACTTCTTAAGTCTCATCTATTAATGCTCTTTCTGAATCGTGAGGCAATCTTTATTCAGTTCGTCAGTTGATTCACATACAAAGTTCAATCTTCACTATCATTTTCATCATTTTTCCTCTAGCATCTATTCCGATTTTGAAAACTACATGATATAATCAAAAAAATATTCCTTCGAAAATTTCAAAATAAAGAACGCAAAATAAAAAAAAGGAATAAAACAACTTTAATACAATAGCACCTGTCTCTGATGAAGGTTTCTTCCACAACACGTTGGAAGGGAAAAAGAAACTTTTATTTACGTTTCACAAGCATGTACTCGTTGACAAAATTAAGAGAATTATGTTTATTTTTACAAAAAGTATTAAAAAAAGGTACTAATTACGCAAATATTCAGAATTGAGCACGTAATCGTTTACTTGCGTGTACCCTTACGTGTCTGTCTACGTGCACTGAATAAATTTTATAAAGTCTTAGGTAAAATGAGTAGCCACGAAAGCATGGATGGTGGAATGAGATGAAGAATTGGCACTGGAGGCTGGCCAGTCACAAACGCAGGTGGCTACAAAATGCTCAGTGTTGTCTGCAATTTATGGGCACTGGATCCATATCGAGAAGGCCTGGACAAGGCCAGCTAAGATCTACAGCGACGAATGAGAATCGTTATTTGGCACTCTCAGCGTAGCGGCACAGGACTGTTACTGCTTCACAGCTCTTAGGTTAGCTGTATTCTGCCACTGAAACCCGAATATCACGGTATGCAGTTACCGAAGGTTTCAGGAGACAGGGCTGTATGCCAGCAGGCCCTGCTGTTTGCGGTCCGCTCACTGAAGCACACAAGCGAGCGCATTTAGTATGGTGCAGACAGCATGCGCCTTGAACCAAACTACAGTGAAACACCACGCTTTTTACAACACAGTCGAGATTCAACCTGGACACTGATTCTTGGCATACCTGTGTGTGGAGAAAGCCTTGAACACTATACCATCCTTCTCTCATGAGGGAAAATGATCATTACGGGGGTAGAGGCGTAATGGCTTGAGCAGGTATTATGTTGGACGGCCGCACACCTCTGCACGTGTTTGACAAAGGCTCCCTGATTGCTATGAGGTGCAGCTAGGAGATCGTAGAGCCCTATGTTTGACGTTTTAGGGGTGCGGTTGATCCTGGTTCCTGTTGATGGACGACAACGCTCATCCACACAGAGCTCAACTGGTCGACGACGACCTGGAAAGTGACAGTATTCCTCGCATGAATTGACAAGCCAAATCCCTTGACTTTAAACCTATAAAGCATGTCTGGAGAGCTTTGGGAAGGGCAATTTGATCTCTCCACCCTCCTTCGAGAACCATCACTTCCCGAGATCCATCCCCCTCGAAAAACCTCCGAGTACCAGTGAAAACTGCAGTACTGCAGGAAAGCATCGGCTGCCACAGAGACTCCTCAACTGCCTCTTATCCAGTATACCGTCACGTTGTGCGACCTGTCTGTCTGCGAGACCATACACCATAGTAGACTTATTTTCAATTCGATATCACAACATGGATTTTGGGTAAAAATCTGTCCATTAGTGTTTTCAGAAAATCTACATAATATGTAAGTTCTCTTGATTTTGTACACGAGTGTATATCAAGTGCATTAGGTGAGGAAATATTAGTTACTATTAGAACACAAACGTTCTGCCGGCAAACGCAAATATACGGCACCCATTTCATAAGTGAATTTCTATGCACAGTTGCAAAATGTTTAATGCCCTGAGCTAGTCATTCAGATCAGCTGCATCATTTTTCCAGAAGAAAGCAAGAGGTGTATTTCCAAGAAATTTCTGCGCGAATGCTCGAAGTTTAATAAAACAGTGATTGGTGTCGCAGGTTCCAGTACCTGAATCTCCACCGGTAACAATTTTTTATTAAGTACGAAAATAATTATTAAGACAAAAATATGTAACAATATGACCCTCTCCACTCGGGCTTCTCCTCAGTTTTATTTACTTCTTTTTCGTGTGCAGATCGAGTACATAAAGACCTTCGAACACTGTTAGTTCCACCTACATTCAAAACGTTATAAACAATCAGTCGCATGCACATTTTGTTTAATTTTACCTCGTACATAACGTGAATACGAACCAGTTTCCCTTAGCCATACCCCGTTGGATAGGTAATCTTTCAGTGCTTTGCCATACCTAATAAATCTAATCCATTCCCTCTTTCCTTTAGTGTTAGAAATCTACATGACCCTCTTGCGCTTACGCGATCACTTCTTTGTAGTTGCTGAGAATCTGTCTGACATAAATCAGTTAACTATAGACGTAGATAAAGTACATAATAATATCATCCATTTCTTGAACATATTTTAAAACTATGCTCAAAGGTGTTTTTTTAACTGAATGGGCTTACACATTAACTGAAGTGGGCATAGTTACATGCGCAAATGAGTACTGTTACGTCGGTTAAGGAAAAAAACATAAATAAAGCACGTATTTCTAATTCCCAAACAATTTATGTAAAAGATATGAAATAAATACATACCTGTACAATGATATGAGTGCTCAAAACAAATAGCAGTCAATGACACTGGTAAGCCACCTTCGGAAAATTATGAAGCCGAATTCCCTTGACTTTGCTATTTAACAAGTAATCTTTATTTACTTATACTCAGCAGTCATTCAATTCCATTCTTCTCAATGTTATCATCAGAATAAAGTCTAAAAAAAGCTCAATAAAATTTTCTGCTGCAAAATTATATTCTGTTGCAGCTTTAGCCCTAAATTTGTCTTGAATCCATAGAAACTTGTTTATACTTTCTTGTTTAACATATTTTTCAAACCAGTTAACAACTGACAGATGATTTTCGAAAACAGTTGCTTGTAAATATCCATTACAGTCATGCCTACCATAGCATCAATACATTCGATGGCCAGATTCTGAACTGGTAATACAGCACCCGCCGCTTATTAAACTCGCTGGTTAATAAAACCAATCACTTATTACATTCAAATTTCCCAAGAATCAAAACAAATATATTCTAATCAGTAGATAAACCGCCATTTAATAAACTCATCTCCGCTGCTTATGAAACTCAAATTGGCAAAACATTTGTTCTTCAGTGACGTGATAGCCTATATTTGTACATATTTTTACATATAAAACATATAAAAGAAAAAAAGGGCTTAAGTCAGTTTCAGCCCTTTAGCGTATTATGGACCGTAATTTATTTATCGTTCATTTATGAAGTGTTTTAATAAAAATGGATTTCACCGAAGGTTTTCTACCTTTTAGTCTCTACCTGTGAGACACTGTTTTCAGAAGTCCTTAATTTCCTTAGCTTAAGGTTAACAAAAAGAATCCGGAGAAATGCGCTGAGCTTTTTATTTAGCTATTAAGAATTTAGTTTCAGTGTATGAATATAAAAAAACTGCTTTTATTTAAGTTTTGGCATTTACCAACATTCTCTATATCTTTTGCTGTTTAATTTATAAAACACGTTAGAAAATAATCTAAATAGATGTGTGTACGTACTTTTCAAGTTGGGGAAAGAAAGAGGGAAATGATTTAGCAATCGTGAAAGGAGTGCATCGGTCGAAAACGCTTGAGAACCACTGCTCTAGAGGCATGGTAAAAGAGTAAGTGTTTCTTTTCGAATGGTAGAAAAAAAAAAAATGTAACTTCTGCATTCCATCTCTTAAGGTTTTCACATCCAGAATCTTGCCTTTGATATATATACACATTATGTTCACTAAGAGTTCCAAAAAATGTTCATGAAATGCTTCCTATCGTTATCGAATATTAACAATCTTTGAGTGTAAATTATAGGCTGAAGAAAATGCAAAGAAAGCATTGGTCATTGTCTGTAAATCATAATTGGTAGATCAAATTAACAGACAAAATGAAATATTTCTGATAGCCAGAAACCAGTGAGTTTTAAAATTGAATAAACTACTGGAAGAACGATTTTTGTTTTAATTTGCTGTAAACTTAACTTGTAATATGTGGAAAATGCAATAAGCGAAAAGATTTAAAGATGGATGCAAAGGATATTTTGTTAAAAGATCTTGGTAAATTCAGGCAGAGAAATTCTGCATTTGAAGTGAGAATTTCCTAACAGCACTGTGCGATTTACTTAAACAAAGAATTATAATTGACGAGGAACTAATAAAAAAATAAAAAGGTTTCATGGAACTGCAAAAAAAAAAAAAAAGACGGAAAACTGAGACACGTAGAAATTTCTCTTCTAGAATGGTTTCAAGCTATGAAATTAAACAGTTTTCTTATACATGGAGCTCTTTACTCTCTAAAAGCCGTAAAATGCTTAAAATTCTAGGAGCGAATTTTGGGTCAACTCACAAATGGCTGTTGAAACTGCCCTTTTCATGCTGAGAAACTAAAACATTGTTCCTATTCCTAGAACTCTTTTCTCTATAAAAGCTGCGTAATTCTCCAAAGTGCTAGGAACGATATTTATAATAACTGGCAGATGACACAGTAGTTAGAAAGAGAGAAATCCAACATTGTTCAGAAGAAAATGCATGTGAGAAGGAAGCTTAAACTGAGTTGTAGGGACTCATATTTATTTGAATAACCAGTTAAGTTTATCCTTTCTTTCCTATAAGCCTTCATTCCCCTAATTGTCAATGCCAGAATATTTAAATTTGATAGCCCTCGTGAAGGAATACAAATTCTACCAATAGAGGAAAAGGTTTAAATACTGAGTTCTGGAAGGGAAAATTAGATAGTGTGTGTTGAAGCACTCTACGTTTGTAGTGTGAGGTTCTAGTCTCGCATTTATTACTGGTTGAAGTAGCGTAACAGCTATTACTTTGCTGCCACTAGACTTCGACGCGGTTTTAGAGAACAGGATTATCTGAGCCTGGGGGAAAAAATTCTACTGTTTTGTTAATATCTTTGAATTTTAAGTTTAGTTCTTGTTAGTTGAGTTACTATCCGAGCGAGGCGTAGTTTGTTGGCGTCAAGTCGACGCATTGTGAATTTTAAAGAGTTTTAATAAAGGGTTCTTTTAACCCTTCTCCTGTCTGGTTCCTTTAGCTGTCACTCCAAAAGCTTAACAAGTAGATATTACACCAGAAAAGACGTTTTACATGGGTTGCTACAGGAATACAAGACACAAGAAAGTTTTATTACAGACAAAACCGGACTTGTGTTACAGAACATTACCAGAATGCACATTAATATTTAAAAGTGAAACAGCAGTTGGTTTAAGAAATTGAAGGAAGGAGTTATTGTGTTATTAACGCAATATGGATCCAATAATTAAGAACACGGGCAAAGCCTCCGGTGACACATGTGTATATGGAGATAGGGGTGATCCAGAGCACTACATTTTTATTGTCCTATAGCAGACAAACTAGATCTTAAAATAACGGGGATCCGTTTTTAAGTTATGGTTTAAGTTTAAGTAAACAGCAAATAAACACCTTCGAATAAAAATGCAAAAAATTATTGAGTTTTTAACAGCAAAAGGACAAGAATTATGTTCCTCCGTGTAACTTAACCCTTCTTAGTTTATCTCACAACTAGTTATAACTAGCGAAACGCACGATAGTGCAAATCGCCCACAGAACTTTGTACATAATAATTGAGTACTTATATAATCATAGAATAAATTAAAAATTCTAATTAATGTAACTGCACTACAGTATGTATATTCATAACAGTGATATGCGAAATAGAATTAATATGGTACAATTTTTATAGTATGGACTTTTGCAAACTATTTGATTACAACAAAATGAGTGCAAATGCGAACTCTGTGTAAAAATATGCTATATGTAAAAAGAATTCCTTGCAAGAAATGTAAACAGCATGGAGTTGACTGAAAGAACTGTAGAACTTCAACCCACAAGAATACTGAATCATACAAACATGTGAAAACAATCGTAATTCATGTGATTTAACAATATGCAACAAATTTGTAACTACCATGTAAAAAGTGTGGTATCACTATGTAGAAGTAACATTTATGTACCAACATGCATAATGTAACTTTTCATAGATATAAATATACAAACGAAGCATTCGGGACATGCAAACAAACCCCTAATGCACTGCTGGCAGTGGTAGTGCCCGCGGTGTAGCGTTAGCCGGGCATCTTCTGTTCGAGCTAGGCTATTCGGGAAATTTAATAGGAAGAAACAACACATGAATCACCTGTTGGTAAATAACTGGTGTCCTCCCTACTTTTACTTGTACCTGTACCTGACAAAAGCTCGGAAAGGAATCAAAAATGAAAATAATTTACCTTTGAAAAGAGTTTGAATTTATCTTTCACTGAAATCGCTTTAAAAGAATCAAGAATTTGCCTTTTATTTACCATAGCATCACCAATTCATGGATGATAAGAAGAACTTTTACTGACTTTCTTTTGAAATGAGACAAAGATGCAGCACACACTCCTCTGATCGCTTTCTGAAAAACATTACTCCTGCTTCCTGTCAGTGTCATATAAGCTTTCAAATTTCTTTACAGAAACAATGATCAGAAAAGGATAAACATAACAGAATCTTGTAAAAATGATTCATTGCAATGAAATATGTACAGTAGCAATATGCGATTTTCATAAAAATGCATAGCAAGGTATGGGATATTTTTTAATGATGAAAGATTCTATTGAAAATATAATTACACTTTTTTTCAAAGGTTTTGCTTCAGTTGTGTCAGAAATTTGTACAGCGGCGTAGTTATGTCAGAAGTTCGCAACGCAGCTAAAATTGTAGATGTTCATTGAGACAGCCGGCATTATGAGAATGACCGTTAGACGTTGCATAACACTTTGCACAACATCTAAGAAGATTCATCTCTAATTTTTTTCACATGACAGCAAATATCTTCTTTTAGCATTGCCAATATCGTCGGCCAACTTCTATACACCTGTGACTTCATGTTAAAATGTAACTATTATGGCAATAATTTTTTGTTAAAAAAATGATGTGTACATCACATGACTTCCTTGTATTGGAATATTAAATTATACGCATTTTTTCTTGCATTTCATTTAAACTTATTGGATTAAATTAAATCTACTTCGCCGACAGCGCATAAACCACAGTAGAATAAATGCATTCTTTAAAACTCACTCTAGTATTTGTTTACCATAGCGACACTCTGGCGGTAGATTCACTTAACAGTATTAATAATTATATAACAGTTAACTTATATAATAATTATTTAACGGAAACTAAGTTAATATAATCCAATAATTACATAACAGTTAACGTTATGTAATTATTGGATATAACAGTTGGATATAACAGTTAACGTTATATATTTCGTTTATATTATAACTCATAATGCACAAAATTTATATCATTTAAAGAATAGAATTATCTAATTGTTGCCACATGTTCTATTCAAATACTGTAATAAAGCTAGAATGATGTATAAAAGAAATTAAGAAAACAAAACAAGAAAGAAACAGTTTTTCACAGACGATTGAGTATTTCTCATTGAATTAATTCAGTTCTCACTTCGCAAGAAGGCAAAAATACATAAAAACTCAAAATATCTATGTTAAAAATTACGAAGTAAATCTCAAACACTTATTTCCTCGAAAAAATTACAGAAAGAATTAAACATGATTTAATTGGCAATAATAAATGAATGCGTTATCTTTATTGTTGCGAAGCTGAGTTTCTCTAGATTGGCAACAAATCCACTAGTCTCCTGTTTCAAATGTAAACATCAATGGCCGCCATTAAAAAAAGACTTAGAGGCAATTAAACAACTTTAAAATTGCTGATGATTCTAAAATTATTGCACACATATTTACTAAAGGCATAAAATCCTTAACCCGAAGATAAAAACAACATAATTCAATCATTTTTAAAGCAAAAAATGTACAATTTAGAAACATATAAGAGTAAAGAAACTGAGATTACTGAGCCGGGTAACAGAGTGGATATATATATAAATATATTTATATACGTTTGGTGAGGCCGATTGCAACCAAAATACGAGGTGCACATCTACATGTTATAGCAGTCCTATATACAAAATTTCAACGTTCTGAGGCTACTCGTTTTTGAGTTATGCGAGATACGTACGTACGCACGTACGTACATACGTTCGTACAGACGCCACGAAAACTTCTCTTCAGAATTAATTTTAAAGCAGTTTTATAATTTTTTTGAAGGAAAAGAGTATTTTATTCTGTCTTTACTTACAGATATCACGCAAAAACATCGTTAAATTGCATTCGATAGCGGTCAAAATGGATATTTTCGTTGAAATATGCTGCCTGAAACTTTTCGCGATTACAATACTTCCTTTTTACTTCGTACAAGAAAGTAAAAAAGGCCCATATCTTTCTGCGCATTTCTGTAGAACCCGCATAGTGGTGCTGTTTATATTTTTCGAGTCATTAGTTGTTTTTTTTTTTTTCCCCCACATTTCTGTCATTTTCAGATCACTCTGTATATCTATCTAACTGATGAAAATATTAAATAAATTTTTTGTATATCTTTTCATGATAATCTTATAACATAACAAGTTATGTATATTTGTATATGATATCCACATTACATCTTGTATAACACGCATACTGGAGTACATTTTAATTAATTTTATTGCAAGGAGTCTGCAATGAATTCAGCATCAGTGATCTTCAGCATATTAGATGACTCTGTATGGTTTTCTTCCATACAGAGTCATAATTAAATTTTATTTATACACTCTATCTTCTGCTGTGTAACTCAGTAGTATTTTGCTTCGTTTATAAAAATATATACATAATTTTTGTTAGATACATATTGTAATAAAATTATACATTTTAGGCACTGGAGCATTTCTGGACCTACCGTGGAAAGAACAAAGAAGATTTTGTTTGCACATGCTTCGAGATCTTGGTTTCGGTAAAACGCGCATGGAGGAACTCTTGAAAGTAAAGTTATAGTCTTCATCAATTGTATATAAATTTAATACAATTTTTCTATATACAGGATTCTGTTACTTTTAATGTTTTAATAAATTATTTAAATCCTACTATCTACAAAATGAATATGCGAGGAGAATATACCCCAAAGTTCGTTCTTTCCCATGCAACATGCTTCTAATCCATGTGAACAAGGTGCACCGCATAAGGTTTAAATCAGAAAACATAAGAGTTAACATTAAGGTGGCGTCGATTTTGATTAACAGTTACAATTTTGGTAAATTTGTCTTACTGGTTTTCTAATTTCTGATACATAACTTATTCTTACCAGAAGATGCACATCAGCCTTGTGTGAAAAAAAAACACGCACAATAAAGTATAACATAACTATAGAGCCATTATCTTGAAATATTACATAGTAAGAAGTGCTTTTATGGTTCTTTGCAACAGCCCAATTTGCAGAGAAGTTATTGGATCAATTAGCAAAGTGTATCAAAAAATGTTAGTGATTTATCTGTGAATAATCTTACTCAACCTGATATTAGTTATATTTTAAGATTTATGTACATGCTTATTACGGTATACGAAATGAGATTTGATTGTTTTCTACTAACTGTAAACCATTATCAGTTACTTCAACATTGTTAATTTCCAAAGACAAGGACTGCAGTAGTTTTCAATTTATATAATCGCAAGCCTTATTGTCTATAATTTAGTTGTGATGTAACTATCTGCTGATTTTCGCAGGCAAAATTAAATTTTGTAAGACTCGAAAATCTTCCAATTGAGTTTCAAATATAAAACAGAATTTCTGTAAGCAACCAGAGATAATAAATGATGTTTTTAATTCTCAAGTAACATCTTTTAAAGGTAGTAGTCTCACTATTTATCTTAATTAATTAATAATGCGTAAGTTTATGTATTCATTTTTCAGGAGCTTTCAGAAGGATACACTGGCACTCCTGGAAAAACTGGGTGTAAATCAATAAGATTAAATTCGCAATCTAGATATCTCTGTGGAAAATGCCTGAACGTCAGTTTCAGATGATTATACATCCTAATAATTGTACTTGTACAGAAATCCAGATTTCTATAATTTGTCTTCATAAAAATCATCTAAATATTTCCGCTGTAATTTTCAACGGTACATTCTGCGGTATGTGAAGAGTATATTGCATTTGTATTAAAGTGTACGAAAAAAAATTCTCTTCTTATATCATTAGAACACTGATTCTTTAAAATTATGCTTTAGCTTTTCACAGTAATGTAACGTATGAATATATTATTCTTTTTTTCATATTTTTCAAGTTTAATACATTTTTTCACTTTATTGCGTAGTATCGCTTTTCTTCATTTCGAATAAAATTTATTTATTAGCCCAAATGGGCGTTAGCCCAGAAGAGCTCGAACAGCATTTTGCTTCGAATCATTAAAAGAGTTGAATCACTTTTCAAATTGTTACCACTAAATATTATCGTCCTGTATTATATTTAAAGAAATTAAATAATGAAGAATCTGCATGAATGTATGTATGTTTTTCACACTGTTCTACACAAAACAACGGTACCTAGAGCCATAAAATTCTGAATAGCGTGGTCCTCCACTCGAATATCGGCACTTGGAAGCCCTAATTTTGAATTTGTTTTATTATCTATTTCATATTTTGTAAAACTTTAACGAATTTTTGATTAAAAAACCTGAACGATTTCAAAGCGTTCATTGGCAACACTGTACAGTATAAAACATTTTTATCTCCAGCGCGCGAGACTGTATATCGGAAATTCTTAAAGATCTGCTATTTTTAGCCCAAAGGGACGTCATTGAAAATGATCTTGAAACGACCCTTGAAACATTTATGTGTGTGTAAATGAAAAAAAGTCCCTCCTTTGTGCATAATATAAAATTTGAAAGCTTTTTTTTTTTTTTTTTTTTTTTTTTTGATTGTATTTTTAAATGTATCTGATCGTCTTCACATAGATTGCAGATTAGCTTTTGAAAGCGTGCGCAAGCAATATATTTTCTTTTTTAACATTATTCACTAGCGGAAAAATTAGAAATAATATTAAGTTTGCATTTTGACAGAACTTTAGTTCCTAACTAGTCGAGCAAACGGGATACTGGATTATCGTTCTAAAAAATCACAAGTGAGCACAGGAGAATGTTTAATGTTAACTAATGAGATAATGTTTGAGTTTATTTTTATACAGTAGTAAGCATATTTCAGTCCTATTAACTTTAATATTCATCTGTCTTAGGAAGAAATCTTGGAATTTCTCCAGTGTATAGAAGACTACCATGGATCTCCTGTTAAACTTGCAGAGTTGCTAACGTCTAGTACTTCAAATAACATTGCAGCCCTCATATTTGGCAGAGTACTTAAGCTTAGCGATCCGAAGAGGCAAAAATTGGACAACGAATTGAACGAAGTTGGTCGTATTGCAGGAGCGTTATTTTGGCAGATCTTCTTTCCCTGGATTGCTGCCGTTATGACATTCTTTAACCTTGGCGATAAAGGAAAACTCTCAAGAGCTTTAGCTGAAGTGAAGAAATATTGTAGGTACGTGGTTTAGACCTAAATATTGCCTTTTCTGAATATGAAACTGCAACAAATAATGTGTTTGTAAATAACAAAATTAATTTACTTCGATATATATTTCAGGATATTTTTAAGCGAGTAAAATTTTGCAAAAAAATCTAAACATCATATGATCCGCACAGAATTATAGTTAATAAAAAATTCATTGTTCTTAAGCTTGAGTAAAAGGTTCTACCTTTTTTTTAGGGCAAAATTTTTGGAGATTCGCTGAGTAAAAATGTAAACAAAAATAACAGGGCCAGTTACGTTTTTAACAACGAATGAAGTTTTATGCAAGACACGGATATTAATTGTCGTTACGTATCTTGCATGCAGTTACTGCTTCACGAAGTTTCTTTCAAAATAATAAGTGAATTTCAGTCGACCATGTAGAGAAAATAATTAACTCGTTAAATTTCTGAAATATCATCTAAATTTTGTTCATGTGGTTTCAACTTAATGCTTCTAATTTTAAAGGTAAAATTCTTTTTTCTATAGAAATCTTATTCTGTGGGGATCGTATTAAATATAGTATTTTTAGTAGAACTCTATAAGCCATAAAACTTGAGTTTTTTTTTTCTTTTCTTTCAGAATAGTGTGTATACCTTTGACTGTGAGTATAGTTAGAAATTTTAAACAAGCTATTGCTATTTTTCAAAAGCTTTATGTGCATAAAATTTATAATTATTGCCTGCAAATATTTCTGAGCAAACTTTCTTTTACATTTCATTATCACGCATCAAAATAATCCTCTGTCATTTTAATTCCTACATTTGTCGTAAAATCATTGATTCGAAATACCTGAAATTCTTCTTTAGGTGCCAATTTGTATGAAGCCTATATTAATTTAATATGTATAAATTGTGTTCTTTTTCTAAGATGGTATACTTCCTTATAGTCTCTAAATTATTCTGTCGACATATTCGCCTGCTTTATTTAGTAATTATATTTTTCTCTTTCATTTATACTCTTTGTTTTATTTTGTTTATTTTATATGGCTTTATGCGTTTGTATTCTCTCATTTTTATATATTTTTACTTATTTTGTTTTTTTCTTCACTGGATTTAGACTCTATATGGCCACTTTTCGTGTTCTCAAGAGCGTAATTTCGGTTTTTTAGTGTTAAATTAAACTCAGTTTTTTTTTTTTTTTTTTTTTTCTATACAAATAATTAGCTTCCCAATGAAATAGCTTCCATGCTGCTCCATGACTTTCTGCTATCTTTCCAGTAACTTCATGATTCCACGCTCGTAGGACTTCCGGCATTTATCAGTAAAAAAAGACCACTAAGGGCGATTTGGGGTTATCTTTATTACTGAAATTGTTACCATTTAAGAAGTTTTGTAAACTTCGAAATAAATAAAAATCTGATGGTGCAAGGATAATCCGATAGTCGGCGCTAAATGTGGGATGCGACATCAATTCCTATCCAAGCTCCCGTAATTCCGTGCTTGTTGCTAAAGCTATATGAGGCCTTGCATCGTCGTCGTGGAATACCGATTCCTTTGGCGATTTTTCAATCCTAACCTTTTCTCTTTGATTATTTTCTCCAGTTTCACACGTTATTGGTAGTAAATAACTGAGCTTATCGTTTGGCAAGCAGCTCAAAATGCATACCGCTTCTGTAATCCCACCAAACTGATAGCACGATATTTTTTCTAATGCAATTTAGCTTTCGATAGGATTTGTGGTGATTCATTATGCTTGGACCATGATATTTTTTAATTAATGTTATTGCAGTTGCTCCATTTTCCATCTCCAGTGATAATTCATTTAAAAAAAGACTGAATCGATTAGGTTTGAAGTTGGTATCGCCAAAATTGGTTCGTTGTATTAAGTGAATTTGTTTCATCGAGCTTCTTTATGAGTTTACGACATTTTCATTTGTTGTGTGTGATACGTTTAGCCTTTTTGCAAGTTTTCTCACAGTCATATAACGATTCGATTCGATTATGGCTTTAATTTTGTCATAATCAACTTCAAGAGGTCGGGCAGAACCAAGGAGGTTAGAATAGAAGGAGGGAAGGTTCAACTCAAACGGTGAAGCTTGGCGGCCATGTTACTGTTATCACTGTGACTTGTGCAAGGAAGTCTGTAATTGTAACATTTTTTTTTCCTTTTCTTTTTGAAGCATGTCTGCTTATATTGCATATGGATGCACAGATAGATTTTCGAAAAATATTCCTGGGATTACTATTCACTCGTAAGTATTTTCTTTTTTTTTATGTAATTTCATAAATATGTTAAAAAAATGTCACAATGTCATGTTGTTTTCTTTCCAGATGTGACAAAAAAGACTTAATAATAATCGAAACATGTTAAATACAATACATTTTAATGCTTTTGCTTACAGCTGGTATCTTCGTTCTTTAACATACAATGATATATGCTAGGATTATATGCTTGCTGTATAATTTGAACGCTTAGATAATTCGTTTTATAATTTTCACGAAAAGTAAGAAATAAATTGTTACTATTTTTATGAATTGTAAAGGTGTTAAATAAAGCAACGCTTTTCTTTATGTATTAATTATTATTCATTCTTAAGTTTTGTGAACTGTTACGAATATAATTTGTGCATTTGATCAAGATAAACTGTTCTGTTGTTAAAATGTTTTTGCATAAGCTTACAAATTTCTGGGCAGTATAGCGATAAACGTAAGTAAAATATTTACACAACTGAACATGTGAAAAGATATATCCAAAAATTTATATAGGTATATTTCTGTAATTCAGCTTAATTCAAGGTAATTTCTTTGAGATTCATAAATATGAAACGCGCATAAACTGAAATAATTGAATTCACATAAATCTGTTTTATTTTATTAATATTTATTTTCTTGTTGATATAAGGTTGTTGATTGTGAAAAGAATCTATCTAAAACTTTCATTTAAAAAAAAAAGCAACATGTTACCATTTTTTTAGATAATTATCTGCTATTAATTTCAGGTAAAAATGATTCTTTAATAAATTATAATAATATTGCGAATAAATCAGAAATATCACTTCTTAAAGAAACAATTGGAAACTATACCAGAGAAGTTGCTAATAAAACCTAAACAAATTCTAGAAATTATGCAGAAACATAATTTGTAAAGGCTTTAATGTTATGCACATGCATTTAGATTTCGAAATATTTCTTAATGATTTTCTGTACTTAGTAAATTACAGATAACATCTTTATAACTTTAAAACAAAAAACTAACAATAGCGAAGCATTTCATTATAAATTTAACATATTTTTACTGGAAAATTCATGCATAGAACAGCTTACAAACACGTACGTTTCACTACCGTATTACAATGTTTTGAAGTAACAAACATGGACGCCGCTTGTTCCGTGGAGTTTCGTTCCCCGATAGTGGAGGAAACTGCGAACCCTCCCTCCTTCTATTCTAACCTCCTTGGGCAGAACGGCATATTCACAAAGCCTACAGACAATTTCGCTACGGGCTGCTCTCATTGGAGGAAACATCTGCTTGGCGGTCATATTTGGAATGGCGAGTTATCGCCTTGTAGGCGTGGTAATTAACGCTAAACGAACGGAAACAGCGTTTATTTCATTCAACATTTTTTTTTTTAGTTTATGAATGAAAGCTTAAAGGAATAGTGTGGAATATATCTTAAATAACCTACTGATCTTATTAATAGTTTATTTGTATTTGAATTTAAACTTTTAAAACCACGTAATTGTTTTACAAGAAAAGGTGTTTATATGGAGACAGCATATGCACTTTTTCGTTATTTCACTTAGGAAGAGTCTATTGTGTAAATTTTCATAGCGCATTAATTTATACAAATAAAGAAATATTAAAAAAATAACCAAATGAAAACATTCAGTAAACATTTAAGGGAGTCGGATACCTATTCTTTTTACGAGTAAGTATAACTAAAATTATATTTTATTCCGTTATGCGCTATTTCTATTGAAACGTTTTTCGGGATCTTGGTAATCTCGTAATCTTGCTTAATGATACCTACTACAAAGAGTACAAACTAGTAAATAAAAATAAGAAAAATTAACATTAACAAAAATAGAGAAAATAAAGGCGTTTAATTTTTAACACCGTACCCGAAGGCGAAAAGACAAATAATGACAAAGTCATTCAATAAAGTTAAAATAAAAATAAATCCTTATAGAGCAGAGTTTTTGAAAGCTACGAGCGCGGATAAAACCGGCGACCTAGAGGCCTGAGAATTATTCCCGCGCTCGTTACCACTGTGCTGCGGTTTCTCCGGTGGTTTATGCTCACTTTTTGGTACACGACGCTCAAATACAAATTGTATAGGCGATGAACCAAAAGTCGCCAAGCACTAGATTCTATAACCCTACCTCTTTTAACCAATCGGAGCAAACAGCAGAAGAAACGGTCTGTAGGCTTTGTGAATAAGCGGCAGAACGTTAGTCATTTTCAAACGAAAAATCTCCACAACGAAATTCCTTAAACCAGTTCCGATACATGCTTTCTGTTAGCAATCAACATTTCACATATATCTTTGTGAGCCTCAGACGCTTTGTGTTGCCTTTATGAGAAAAAAAAAAAAAGGAAACTATCACGAAAGTGTTTACTTTTGCATGTCGTGTTCGAATTGACCGAAAACTAACAGTTATAAATAAAAATACGCGTAATTTGACTCTTTAGCAACCTTAAAGTGTCAGTTGCAAGATCTCAAAAAAGAAAATAATGAGATTCACAGAAGAATAGCAAAACGAACATAACGCTGTCTATTTGTGCAAACCGATATTATTTTTTTCTCAACCCAATAATTACTCATTATATTTTAGATACTATTTAATTATTTTATTTCCAAATGCCGTAAGAAGCTGTCTTTGTTTTAGATTTACTTACTGACATCATTCAGCTGATAAACAAATAGATTGCACAAGCAATAGTCTCAATACTTCTGAGTCTTTTGTTACAATAATACAATAATACTTTGCACTGTCTTGTTTCGACATTTAATTACGTAAAACTAATTTATTTGCATAATAACTAAGACAAAAAGAGCCTCTGTGGTCTCTACCCATCCTCAACCAGTATTCAATGCTCGTGGCTCTGTTTACAGTGTTAAAATATGGGTCTTAAGCATGTATTTTATCTCTTTTATTAATTATTAAAGATGTGAAAATCATGCTGTTAACTGCAACAATAATAATTAAAGATATAGCAATTACCAGCGACAGTCTAATACTTATATGATCATACTTGTATTATGCAAAAACATGCGTTCATATCCAGGTTTTGTTTAGATGCATGTCAAATAAAAAACGCTAGTTTTCTTCGACATGTTTGTGTAAGTTTAGCCCTGTTTCTTTAAGGCGATATGTCAAGACAACAAACGGATTATATTACTACCGCAGATGTAAACCAACGAATGTATTGCGAAACGCAAGTTCCAAAAAGAAACAAAAGATAAATAAATTACCTTACTTCAGCTTTTTTTGTCCTGGATTCGGAATTCTTAAATATAAATAACAATCTCGATAAACGAAAAGGCATTTGTACTTTATTCTAATATTCATTAACACAAAGTATTTACAAATTTATAAACAGAAGAAACAGAGTAATATCTTATTAGTTCTCTTTCAATTCAGTTTTCAGTTCACTTTAGATTTTAATCCAAAGTAAATGCGGCAGCAAATGTCAGTTGTGAATTCTGTGTTCTTGGAGTACAGAGCAAAGAGAAGACTCCAGTACAGCCATATAAACATTATCTTTACACCCCCCACGACCACGGACTGATATACCGCGCCTTTAATATCATTTAGAGTATAGGTCTTCTACCAGTGGCCCGCTGAAGGCATTTTAGTGCCCCCCCCCCCATTTCAGTTTGAAGAAAAATTGAAGAATTAAACAAAATTTTGATTTCAAGAAAAATTGCATTGTCAGATTTTTGTCGTAATAAAAATTAATTTTCTCTTATTCTTGATATTTAAAACATTTTATTGACATGCCTGATATTATTTGAGATAAAATTTTCTAAAAATAACGAGTTTTTCAAAACTTTTACTGTATCTTATGTAATTTTAAAAATTAAAATTTTAACTACGCGAAAAATCTCAATTCCAGAAAAAGGGTAGATTCTTATCTCTGTTATAAAAATTGGTAAATTTCATTCTGTTTAAAGGACTTAAACACAGGCAATTTCAATATTTCTGAAGTGATTTGGAAGCTGAATATGGTGACGTTGTGTATAACCGGAAGTACGTTGGTTGAGCCGAGAAAAGATTCTTCAGAGCCTGTTTTCTTTGAAGAGCGAAGTTCAACAATTCATGGAATCTAAAGAGACATGTATTCACGAATTCAATGAAGAGAAATAGTTGAGAGACTTTGCATTTCTTGTCGATATTACAGGTCATCGCAATGATTTAAACTACCGCTTACTAGGAAAAAATCTATTTGTTCATAATCTTTATTACTTTGTAAGAGCTTTTGAGACAATATTAATCCTGTGGGAAAGTCAGTTGCTAAATAAGAATTCTACTCACTTTCCAAAACTGTTGGTCTGAAGAACTCTATAACATGGAATTCAAATAATTATGTATTATAATGCATTTCGAATTTGAAAGAGGAATTCAGAAGCAGATTTTCCGAATGTCGCCATTTTCAGTAGACGTTGGAAGTGTTCCACCTGAACTTCAGTTAGAATTTATAAATTTACAGTGGGACTCTGCAGTAAAATGCAAGTTCCTTGATAATCCTACATTAATTTATTTTTATTCGAAGTACGTGACCGAACTCAAATATCCAGGAATTCGTAAACATGCACTTTTCCATATTTTCTAACTTTGGCAGTACTTACATATGTGAACAACGTTTTAGTAAAATGAAAATCCTAAAATGAAAAACAAAAACACGACTGACAGACATACATTTGGAGGAAACTTTACGAGTTGCAACAACACAGATTAAACGGGATATTGAAGCTTTAATCAGGCAAAAACAATGTCAAATTTCACATTCAAACTATCGCCAAATAATGTAAGTTTTTTTTTTTTTTTTTTTTTTTTAACTGCAAATACATTTTGTAACATCGTTTTGTACAATCATCTTTATACTTTTTTTTCATAGTTAAAAATGTTGCATTCGATTTCCATTTGACTTTCTGCAACCAATTGTATATATATATATATATATATGTAGAATTTACTTTCAAAACACACACGACAGAGCACGTCTATTGCATTATTATATGCTTTATTTTACTAATAAGAAATAGATAAAAGGTAAGTTAAGTAAAAAGTAATATTGCAGGTGATGTTATGATAGTTATACTCAGTCCACACAGGATTCATGTAATGATGAACATTTCTCACACACTATCAGTTCCACAGGCACGTAGGCTCATACCTTGAGAGAATAAGTTCTTGTAACCTCCACAGCTAGCTTTAGATAATATGATCAGCTTGGCTACAAGGAACTTAAACATCGAAGGTAACCATCTGTTTTCACCAACTCTTGGAGGATTTACAAGCCGTCTGCTTGCCTCCGCTCCTCTCCACGTCTGGACGCTATCTGGCGATGTCTCGACTGCTCCACACTGTGCTAAGCTGGGATGACGTCACATCGCTAGGTATTCTAAGTCAGCATCGGTCGTCGATGATTTCCACATATATATATATATACAAAAGTGTAACACTATATCCTCACTTGGAATCAGTCGTAGTCTTGCAAAACAAACCTCCCTTTTTCATGTAAATTTTCTGACTACACTATTTTTTGCCAGTGGCCCGCGGATCTTTGTGAATTTATTGATGTGGCCCCCTCGGGCGAGAAAGGTTGAAGACCCCTAATTTAGAGCATCAGTCGCCCTTTTAGATAACTTCAGCGCACTCTGGAAGGGGGGATCGCCTTTATGATTTTAGAATGATGTTTCACAAACATTCATACTGTTTTGTTTTATGTCGCAGGATCAAATGTTTCTGTACCATCTAGCCCAAATTTCAATGTGCATCTAGATTAAATATAATGGCAATGCAAGACTTCGTAAATGATGTTATATGATAATGTGATGACTAATCAATCTTCAATTTCTCAGCAAATTCCTTGTGTCATTAGATTTCTCAGGCCCACCAGCGGCCGAGCGTTAAAATCGCTGAGCATTGATAGTTTCGACATGGTTTCGAATCCAGGCGAACGTGCTGGCTGCATAGGTGTTTTCGTGGTTTTCCCCGTGTGTAACATGTGTACGAGCCAATTTCTCTTAGAAAGTCCTCCACGAAATGATGACTTCCCATACGCAGATAGCCCTAGGGTGCTGAAATGGAGTAACGTATCTCAATTAAGGCCATCTGCTAGATAATTTTGATTCTCGCCCCTATGTTAAACATAGTATATTCCGATTCTGCATTAGGTACATACCATGTCAGTTACAATAACAGATACAGAAAGTCAAGTGAGTAAATACAGGAGTATATTGAATTTATTGATGAAAGCTCTATTTTTACTTGCTAATTCAGTTAAATCTAATTATGCTTGTATATTTTCAGGGAAGAAATGGAAGACCACGAAAAGACTTTGGATCCAAATAACATACGCGATTTTGTGGACGGATATTTACTAGAGATTAAGAAGAAAGCCGATGAGCCTAATACCACATTTAAAAGTATGTCTGCAATTCTTGTAATGTTTAATGACATTTATTGTTGTTGTTGTTGGGACTTACCTCGCTTATCTGAAATCAGAACAAGCCCACGAAATTCATCTTGGCAAGGAATGCAAGATTGCGAATGTCGTTGGCATGAGCCTTGGGCACAATACAGGTGAAAGTATGACTTTGTTCAGTTCCGCCCCCAAATTCGACGGACAACACTTCGAGGATCTACCACATTTCTTCCTCTACACTAACTTCTCGAGAGGACTTTCCGCTCGCCGCATATTTCGAGTGCCCCCAGGTCGCAAAGACACTATACATTTGCAAACATCCATGCCTTCTCTGGTATTCAATCCCAAGCTCTTTCGTAGGGCAATTAGATTCACTAACCACTATCCCGGGTGGGCGGTATAACATTTAATAATATGTCCTTACTAAATGTTCTTCTGTTTCAATTACTCATTTTTAGAAACAGTCAGTTTACCTTTCCGTAGTATAATTATAGATCGTACATTGTTGTTTGGACATGAAATAGATTTTGGATGAAATTTAACATATTAGTTAACATCAGGACTTTTAAATTTGTACAGTTAACAGAAATCACGGAGAGGTTGTTAAGAAATAAATGCATGCAAAAAATAAATGAAAATCAGCCTTAGCAATGTAAAGATCTGTTCACTTTATAAGGTTTTCCTCCCGCCTTCTTGGCATGCCTTCGTGGTGTGGTCGTCTGCACGCTGGGCGCATATTCCAGAGGTCGGTGGTTCGATGCCCTGCGAAGGTGTTTGCTCATTTTTCATCTTTCCTACTTCCAAATAATCCTAATGTCTCTACAACTTTATCTTGAAAGAAAACTGTAACTTCTGAAAATTCATTAGTTAAAAGCCCTAAAACAAGTAGCAGAATTTCTTTGCTTCCAGATTTCTGTGACAAAGCAGAAGCTTTTAAATTCTATAATATATAGTAATCTATAGGCTTTTCATAATTACAAAACAATTTTTAAACATTTATGTTTCTATAATATAATCATGCCTAGTATTTTCATGCATTAAGCTGCTGAAAAATTATCAGTAAAGACATAAAGTAAGAAATTTAGAACCAATTTTACACGAAGACCAAAAATTGAAATTCATAAGTAATAAATTTCAAATAATCCTATAAATGCAAAAAAAATTTTTTTTTTTAATGTAAAAACCAATTTTTTCAAACAAGCATTACTCCAAATAAAAAAAATCGATGAAATTAAAAGAAAAAAGAACATAATAGAAGAGGAATTCAATCAACTTCATTGCCACTTCGTCAAGAGGAGAAACACTGAAATCAAATGAAATCTCTCTTCCGCTAAAAAATCCTTGTTTTTCTGTATCCAGAATTAGCCGATGAACCATTTCAATGTATTTTAATTATAATAGTTCCTCCAAAAATTCTTGGTCTTTGTGAAAAAAATTTTCTAAGTTTCTTTACTGGTAACTTTGTCTTTACTGGTAATATATAGTCTGGTATTTAGTATCTCGAAAGCCGATGGAGAACTTAAAAATATCCACTTAATACTTCTCAAAACTACCGTTGATCTGAAAATAGGAACATCTGCAGCACGGCTACACAACTTATTCGAGGACTTCAACTACATTTTTTATCTACATGGAAAGCAACGATCTGCTGGCACATGGACATACTACTGAGCATTAAAACTGCTACACCTCGAAGGAAGCTCGCAACAAGCTTTAAACTTGCATGATTGGTAAAATGTACTGCGATATGTACATGATTAACAGTTCACGGAGTGTGCACATTAAAGCACATCGTAGCAGTATAAAAAGGCAAACTGAAATGCTTATTTTTTATTGGGAGATTTCGTTTATTCTTTGTTTATGGATTGGAAGTTGTATTGTGCCTCGTGTAAGAGGCCCACCAGTGGCCGAGCGGTAAAGTCGCTGAATATTGGTAGTTCTACCTGTATTTGATTCCAGGCGTATGGGCTGGCTACATAAGCATTTTCTTGATTTTTCCCATGGGTGGTTGATTATGAGCCAGTTCCCTTAGAAATTTTACCTCGAAAGCATCTCTCCGCTAAAACAGATAGTCCTCACGTGTTTTTTTCTTAATCAAATAAACCAAACCAAACCAGCTTCCTGCAAGATGAAAAACTTTGTAAGGTATTTCTCCCGCTTTCTTGGCATGTCTTCGTGGTGTGGTGGTCTGCACACTGGGCGCGTATTCCAGAGGTCCGCTTTTCGATTCCCGGTTAAGGCGTTGCTCATTTTCCATTTCGTCTGCTTCCAAAATAAATCCTAATGATTCTACAACTTATACTGGTACGTCTGAGAGTTCGATGGCGGGAGTATCGCAATATACGGTACTACGAATAATGATACAGTCCGATTACTGTTCTCATTCAAATGACTGTTATGAGAATTTTCAGTTCATAGATACATGAAGGCCTTAGAAAACAATGGCAGGATTTCAATGGCGAAGCAGTGGCCCTTCAAGTAAGAACAGTTTTTCATATAACATGCATTGTAGCACTACTGAGATTTAATTTTGACAAGTTTTTTTTTTTTTTTTTTTACATATAAAAAAAAGATTTTACATTTTTTTTTATTTTGCATCATTTTTTTAAGCAGGACATATGAAAATGTAAAATAGCCTCACTTGTTGTACAATAAATACATTATTGACTGCAGGGGGGGAAACATTATATGTATTTTTTTAATATTCGGAAGGATGTGATCTCATTTACTTCGGATACTTGAAATTCTCCTATGTATTGCATAAAATGTAACAAATTAGCTCGGCTATAGAACAATCATTTGCAAGTCTGTCAAACCATGCAAGACGTTATATCACTCCTTCTGGGTAGTAAGAATTAGTAGATCTGTAGTTTATCGTGGTTGCCACTGCAAAAAGTTAAGTGTTGTCGTTACAACACAAAACTTGCATGAAAGGAAGGCCTTTAATTTCTTATAATATTGTCGTGTAATGAATCTGTATTGAATCTTTACTAATTCTAGAGCAGAATTGTAATATATTGAACCGCACTGCAAATATCGAAATATTTTTATCCAGGAGGTGTCTTACCCGACATCGCAAGAGGATTCTTTGGCGCTGGAAGTGAAACAGTGCGTTTGTCAGTGGAATGGACAATGTTAGTTTGCGCTGCTTTTCCAGAAGTGCAGATGAAAATCCAACAGGAAATCGATGATGTCATTGGACAAGAACGATTTCCAACTAGAACAGATCACCTACAGATGCCCTACACAGAAGCTGTCATTCTAGAGCTAGGTAGATGGAAAACAATTTTGCCTCTGAATATAATGAGACGGTAAGATTTAGCTTTATTTCTTTTGATTTAGATATAAATAAAATCAAAATATTCAATCTCTTATTCACATAGCTTCAGAATAGCTTCTTAAGATGTACTTATTGTTTCGACTTGTAATACATGCTGCTTAGATATTTCAGCATAAAAGTTACTAGCAGAAGAATGGTGTTCATTTTCTAAAGATGAAACACTGTAGTTTACCAAACAAGCATGGTTCTTTGTACTTCCAGATACCAAGGGGGGGGGGGGGGGAAACAAGCCTCGTGACACTTTTTTTTTTTTTTTTTTTTTTTTTTTCAAGTATGCAATTTTTGTCTTACAACATGCTTAGTACTGTTATTTAAGTTTTACAAGAAAATTGTCTTTATTTCCGGGAGATTAAAAAATATTTTATGTTTCTTATTGTAGCATCTTTGTGGAAGTATGAGATAAGAAAAAGTAAAACTGTCTCATTTGCAAGTGAAACCGTTATATATATATATATATATATAATCAACCGTTATATTATATTGATTTAAATTTTACTAACAGTGTAGCTTTATGTCCTTACTTTCGTTTCTTCTTTGTTTCGTCACATGCTCGCTCAATCCAGACATCTGCAAAATTTATGGTGTCGGCTTGGATTAAAATGAGAACGAAATTGTAACTGGTTTATGATTCTGAATAGAACTTTGGCCGCTGGTGCTGCTGCTTGTCTAGGGAGCCACGCGTCCATGCAGAAATGAACAACCAACGTTATCACAGGTGGTATGAGTTGAAAGTTTGTTGTTCTTTTTCTATCTGACCCAGTTAGTGTTTTAGTCTCGCGTATAGTTGCTAGAGGAATGATTCAGTAATATAATCATCATAATAATAAGTTCCGGCAAGTAGCTGCTAACAACAAGTTAAATAACTTGCTTTATACTATTTTAAGCATGAAACTTCCAGTTTGAGAGGGATAAAGTTTTGTGTTAACGATCATTATGTATCTTATGTTCACAGTAAGCATTAAGGAGAGACTGTAACTTATCAACGCGTAACGATTATCAGTTAGATACAATAGTGTAACTATTTGTTTGAATCTTTCATGTATTTTGAGACATCTAGGGGTCTATATTTTAGAAGTTCATTTTAATTACTACATTCAACATCAAAAAATTTAAATACGTATAATCTGAACCTTAATAATTTCAGACGAGTGTTTTCATACAAGCCACCTTTTGTCATAAATGAAATTATCAAATTCAAATGTTGGAATTTTATGCAAAATTTCCATTTACTGATTTAGAAAGATAAAACTCAAATTCAAACTAATAACCAATACAAGGACAAACAAACGATATATTAAACGAAATTTGAGAAGCTACCACAAATAACTGAATTTATAAAACTTGAATATTGTATTTATAGTTGTAAGCTGTATTTTTATATTTCAATAAATACTCATGGACCATGAAGTTATCATGCAAAATGTATCTGAGGATAAACTGAAATTTTATTGACTTAATGACGGTGTATAAATAGAGTAAAAATGTTATAGAAGGATCTGTTTTTCTTCTGCTGCTCTATTTTTCTGTGGAGGCCCACCAGCAGCCGAGCGGTAAAGTCGCTGTACACTGGTAGTTCGGTTCGAGGTTCGAATCCCGCGGACGGGCTGGCTGCATGGGAGTTTTCGTGGTTTTTCCCATGTATAACGTGCATACGAGCCAGTTTCCCTTAGAAAGTCCTCCACGAAGGCATCCCTCCCCTTAGGCAGATAGCCCTCGAGGCTTTGCCATAATTACACACACACTATTTTTCTGTGGTAGGTGATGATCTTCAAATGCAAATCGTACCAGCTAAAATTGCCATGCATCCTATAATCCGGTCCGATAAAGAACCCAATAGACGTCTGACGTAATTCTGCTCATAGAGGTTTATTATTGTTAAGCAGTACGTTTCAAATTTTGCGGTACAGTAATGCTTGAAGCTTCCGTTAATTCCCATGCATGCGGAAGGAATTGGTAATCATGGAGGTATCTGAACATGATATGTGGACAGATCTGGATTATTCCAGCCGTGTCCGGCATGTATTATCCTACTTTATCATCGCCCCTGAAATTCTAGCCAGAAATAATACATAGGCCATAGGATCTGAACCAGAGTTGAGAATTCAATGCCAATACTAGATTGATACCAATACTAGACGATACCGATACTAGACGAAGACTGTAACTCCCCAGACCACAGAACCTGCAATAGGACAAGTGTGTAGCTCCATAGCAGAGGTTAGAATTGTGATTTTGACAAAATGATGATAATCATGTCTCCACAAAACGAAGGTGTAGTCATTGCTAAATACCAAATATCTCCAATCAGTGACATTCAGTGCTACTCTGCTCTGGCTCCACTGCAAGCGCAGGAGACTCTAAACATGTTTATTATAATAGGCCAAGTCTGGGCGGTATCCGCATATTCCTGGCTTATAGTCATTCACTCATCTCTTTTGCGGTCTTTCTGGTCCGACTGGAATCGGATATGGGTGCTGTTACATGTCCACTATTCTTAACGCCATGGGACGGTAGGTGTAAAGCGATCGATATAGTAGGTATAGCTTGACGTCTCTGGTATTTACATTCATCTCATTTTGTACTCTTTTGTACGTCGGCGGTTCTTTTCGCTTTCATGTCGAGTTGAGTATATGACAGCTTGTTACACTTCTGGTTCGTGCTTGTAATATCTCTGTGAAGTATGCTGTCATACGCAATTGCATCTAATTTGGATGATTAGCACATATGTTAGTTTATGTACCTTCGCTGCTTTAGCATATTTGCACAAATTTCATTGTCCGTGAGAGAAAATTTTAAAGCTGTCTTTTTCAAAGTAGAATACAACGCACTTTTGTAATCAAAAGCTCTTGAAAACATTGAGTTTGTTAAACAACCAACAACCTACAAAGATTAAATCATTCAACAATACTATAAAGACTTAGAAAGGAAATTTTGCTACAAGGCACTGATACTCAATTAAATTGAGTTAAATTAATTGGCAATTATTCCATTCACTTCCTAAAATAACTAAACATGTGACTTCATTTGGCTTTGCTATCATTTTCATTGCAGTGATTTTAATATGCTAGTCTATCTGTCCTTCACATTTACGTATTAACACTTTTAAATATGTGTGAACTCTCAATTTAGTGAATTTTATTTTATTTGGCAATACTTTTCAGCACACTGAAAGACACTGAACTGAATGGATATTTCATTCCAAAGAATACTCATATTCTGGCAGTCATTTGGGCAGTACACCATGACAAGAAACTCTGGGGAAATGATACTGATGTCTTTCGTCCTGAAAGATTTTTGAGTGAAGATGGAAAGAAAGTTATAAAACCTGAATATTACATTCCTTTTTCTATCGGTATGAAGTTTCTGTGTTTTTGCAATAACTTTTGTGTCGTCATCTAAATTATGTATCTGAAAATATGGTATAATAACTGATGTGCGTTTTTTTGCCATGATCAGTTTTTTTGATGAATTCACCTATTTTGCAATTTTTATTTCGTTCGAATTTTACGATACATAACATGTATGTAGTCAACTTAAGCAGAAATTAACGTATTTCCGTATATTAGATTGCAATCTAAAATCCTGAATTCTGCAAAAGTTTGTTTTAAATGTTAGCATAAATATCTACAAGATAAGTTGATAATTAAAAATTAAATAAAAGAATTCATTTTACAGTCTATGTTAATAGCTAGTTACAGAAAAAAACCTCATACATTATTTTTATCTATCTGAAAGCCTGGCAGATGTATCTATGTTAAAATAAAGTAAGTCGTATAAAACTTCTTCTAAAGATTCTGTTGATAAAAAGCTTCAAATTTTGGCCTTTCTACAAAGGGAAATTGGAAATCCTGTTGCTTGTGTTATCCTGTTTTACTAGCATAAGTGAGTGAGTGAGTGAGTTTTTTGGCGCAAAAACCAAAGATGATTATGATACGCCAAACAAAAGGTGGGATGACCTAATTTTATGAAATCAAATGCTTATTAATAAAAAATTTTAAAAAGATACATGTACCAAATCCAGAGGTGGTGAGTGAGTGAGTGAGTGATTATGGCGCAAAAACCAAAGATTTACTAGCATAAGAATCTTTCTTTTTTCTTTTTTTTTTTTAGGGATTTGCAATTGAAAATTTAGTTTTTTTATAAAGTGTGCCCGAAAAAATCTTTAATTGATTTTATCTACGGTTTTATTATATGAGCAACTATATTTTATCTTATTTGGCAAAATATTTTTATCGTTAATATTTTTTTTTATATAGCACGTGTAAAACGTAGAAAATTCCATGTATATCAAGAGATGTCGCATTTTGACAAAAATTCTAAGAACTTAATTAATAATTCCTCTCCTAAATCAAAGTTCTGAGTTCTGAGTCTACGATTAGGCTATATCATTCAAAAAATATTTAGACATACGATCTCTCATAGTTCATAAGTGGCAATAGGATAAGACGTCTGTACTCTTGTTGTTAAATCTGGTTGGAATTTCACTGAATGGGCTGGCTACCATCACCATGCTGGCTACAGAGGTTTTCGTTATGTGCAAAAGGAATACAGATCAAATTCTTTTAGGATGTTTGGAGAGTTTTCTGGAGAACAAAGAGAGAAAACGAAACTGTGACTTCAACGGATTTGAACTACGGATTTTCCATATGCAAACTGGACGTGATTCACTAACAAGAATACGTACCTTTTCCACCTACGATTCCTTTCAAGATATTGTACCCAAACTATGCGATGATATTGTTTATCCAGTTCAGTTCCAGATGTTTTTCCTCCAGTTGTTGTTCCTCTGTTTCTCCGGACTCAATTGAAAGTACACCATTAAAATTGCAATAACATGAAGGAAAGCAAATACGAAAAAGATATTTATTGCGCGTAAACAGTAGGCATGTTGTAAGCATTTTGAAGGTTTACAGGGATGCGAAATTAGTAGAAACAGCTGCCACCCCTGGTAGCTAAAACGGCCTTTATCCCATTAGGCATGAAGTCAAACTGGCCTTGGATGACAGAA
Organism: Stegodyphus dumicola; assembly: GCF_044657685.1. Lineage (NCBI taxonomy): Eukaryota > Metazoa > Arthropoda > Arachnida > Araneae > Eresidae > Stegodyphus > Stegodyphus dumicola. Next base: position 77,286,879 of record NC_140768.1, on the reverse strand, counting down.
ATGAGCAACTCATTCTATGTTGCTTCAAGTCTATATCACATTTCATCAACCGTATTAGCTGGAGAAGGGTGAAGGGCCAGTTTCTTAGCAACCCCATGACCAGATGTTTTCAATGGGTGTCAAATCTGGAGACCATGCAGACTAAAGCAGCAGTCGAATACCCTGTTTATCGAGGAAAGTCAGAACACGTCGTGCAACCTGTGGTCTTGAATCATGCTGGAACATGGCGTTTGGGGGCCTCGAAGATACGGCACAACCACTGGACGTAAGATGTCACAAATGTATCCATCTGCGTTCAATTTACCATCGATCCGAACTACAGACGTTTGTGTCTTGTACCCAATGGCTATCCAAACCATCACACTAGGTGCAGGTTCCCTGTGCCGATATCGAATGCAAGCAAGCGACATGCGCTCTGCTCGGACACTCCATGTATACGGCCATCAGAATACTGCACGTAGAACCGGGAGTCATTTGAAAAGGCGACATTGGGCCACTCCTGTTCTTTTTTTAAGAATAATTTTTAGACGAGGTGTTTTAACCTCCAGGTGCAGTAGTGGAGGTCCAACACGCTCTCGGTATCCATTTTTGTCGCTTGGCGCACCAGTGTCGCCATCTCTCTCTGTCATCATCTCATCTCTCTCTGCATTGTCAAGCGAAGCCGAAGTAATGTTCACACTGCTGATAATCTACACTGCTGCAAATGTTGACGCACCTTACGAGCAGATGCTGGGCGTGCTGCAAACATAGCCTTTTTCGGACTAATGGTCCGTAATGTGGTCGTACGGTATTGCAGGGCTGACCTCAAAATATGTCTGTCTTCTCTGGCGTTATCCATGGAAGGGCGTTGAGATCTTGTACGCTGTTCAGTATGACCCTGAGCAATAAATTGATCTCATATTCGCATGACAGTGGTTGGATGTCGACCAGTACGACTGGCGATATCACGGAACGGTATACCACACTTTCGATAGGCAACGATCCTGCCTGTATAGAATTTCGAAACTTGTTGATAAGCATTCCTTATTATTATTCGAGGTATAATACGATATTCTGAGCGAACTCCAACCTTACAAAGCACTTTCCGAAGGAGAAATTTACTACACAACTTTTCTTTTATTCATTGCTACAGATGTTTCTCCCCCTGCGTCGTCTAAATGCCCTGAAATAGTAATCATTTGCATATCCCAACTTCTTCTTCCTTTCATGTGATTTTGAAGTTCGTCAGATCATTCCTTGATGCTGCAGTTTTAATGGCCAGCAGTGTATTTTTGCCTTTCGTGATTTTCAGGATCTTTTAATCATCCCGTTAGCAAATGTGCTTTTACTCTTGTAAATATATATTTTTAAGTTCTCAAAATTGTAGTGTATTTTAGAAATGATAAGTATTAACTCTATTTTTAGGACATTATATATATATATGTGTCATAATAAAAGCACAAGGAAAAGACGGAACACCGTAGATGCGTGATTAGACCCATATTGAAGAAGAATTTGATTGCGTAGTATGCTAGTAATGCTAACCTGGTAATATCTAAAAAACTTGGCAGTCGAGGCAGTTTTAATTCCATATTTATTGGCAACTGATATTTGTGGCCACAATGACTTTGCACTCTAGTCGTGCCTTTCCACAGAAGATTTACATTTTTGATATTGTTGAGATAGAAAGCAAGCCAGCGAAATTACATCTTAGCACAGTAGAGAGCAAAAGCTGAAGTGCGTAGTTATGAAGGATGGAAGCACGCCGAAGAGAAAAGTTTTGGTTTACAAGGGCAGTTTCAGTTCCCAATTATTACGTCATCAGAGCTGCGCGGGCCATAGAGTGATCTAAAAATGACGCAATGCAGAGACGTTATTACGATTTTAGAATAGAGAGGAAGAATTAATGCTTATAGTTATTTATTCTGATTCATATAATTTTCTCTTCTTACATATATATATATATATATATTTGGAAGTTGTAGAGTGTTGTTTTGATTCATCTGTTTGTCATGATATTGTTTTTGCTATTAAAAGAAAAGAAATACAAATGCAAATAAAATATTTTATTTCAACCTGCACTGTTCCTTTCAATCGAGCATACGTCGTTTTATTCTCCCTCTAAATGATATACTACCATGCTACTATCATTTAGCTAGAAATTTTCTAATCATAACATATGATTGAAAACTGAATTCTTTAATTTTCTTATGATTAATGTCTGCTATGTATATGAAAAAACTTTTCACCCTTGAAAATATGCGCAAACTTTTTGCTTGCTGCCTGGAAACATTTATTTGCATACCTACTTCAAATCATCGCTGAACTTTCTCTCGCAAATTGCCAAGTCTCTCATTGATTCGAATTTTCGATTACTCGAAATTGTTCTGCTGAATTAAATTTCTGCATTTAACTGCAAAAGTTAGTTTGAAAAGTTTTTTTTTTTTTTTTTCCAATGTAAAAAAAAATAACTGTAATTTATTTACATTTATGAATTTTGTGTTAATTTCATCTAGGAAAACGAGCCTGTCCTGGGAAATCATTTGCAGAAGTGGAGGTATTCTTATACGTCACAGCATTACTGCAAAAATTCAATGTCTCCATGCCACCGGGAACCAGACCAGATCTGGAAGGTATCCTAGGAATAGGTCTTCAACCAAAACGACTAGAATTAATTTTAAAGCTAAGAAAACGATGATACTTGTGCCAGGAAATTTCTTTAACTCAGTTAATTGAAAGAGTATAAAAACTTGATTTCAAGAAGAACAAGAATCTAATAATTGGAACATGTAAAAGGCATATGCAGCATGCCTACCAATGGAGATTTGAAGGAAACAATTTTTGTGACTTGCTTTTTTTTTCGTACGTATTTTTTGTGTCTAATGTTACACATAATATCTTAGTATACTCATACAGCTTTCGGATGTGTTCACGGGAATCAGACTGTTAAAAGTTCTCTTGATTAAAATCTTCACGTTTTTCTATATATCTGTGAGTTCTCAAAATGATGATTTAAGGTAAAACTTTTTTGGAACATAGAAAGTAATCTACGGGTGACAAATATGGCCAATAAAAGGCTATGAATAAGGACAGTTACGCATTTCTTTGCAGTCAAACACTCAATGATAATTAGACCGTGCGTAGAATGGATTGTATTGATTTTCATCCTTTAAATTCATAATAGCAGATATCGACTGCCTAATTTCAAAAAAAGAAAATTTCACTTAATTTTTTTTTTTTTTTTAAAGTTGGCAAGCGAAACAAGATATGTTATTAGTCACAGCCTTAATTTTTGTTTAGCCGTTTCTCTGGGATGAAGATATTCATTTCATAAATATTGCAGGTATCGTAAATAACATACCAATGTTACTTCACCTTTGATTATGATTTTCTGCATGTAAAAACAGTATGTTTACCCAGAATAAAGATTTTATTTTTATTTATTTATTTTATTTCATTTATTTATTTATTTATTTTCATTTTGTTAATTTGATAAGAATAATGCCTTTCTAAAGGTAGGTCTAAAATACTAAATGGATTATAGAAAGTTGTCGCAGTTTTAATATTGCTAACAGTGAGAAATGTTCTCTTATTTTTTAGAACTCAAGATATCGATATTTAATCCAGCAAAAATCAAAAGCATTAAATAAGCAGTTTTAAAACTTAATATTTTCCCATGACTAATAATAATGCATAAAATTCTTTTTAACAACGCGTAGGGTTAATTTTTGAAAATATATATTTCTGAAATTAGTGTTTGTTGAGAGATACACGATTTCGATAATCTGCACGCTTTGATGCGGACTTACAGACCAACTTACAGAAACCATCTCACAGTACTCATTCCTTGGCTTTTCTTACTTAACATGAACAAAGGACAGATTTGGTTTGGTTTATTTGATTATAAAAGGGATGTTCTCGCGAAGGAATTTCTAAGAGAAATTGGCTCATATTCACGTTACATATGGTGAAAAACACGAAAATGCTGACGCAACCAGCTCGTTCGCCTGAAATTGACCACTTCAGGACAAACTACCAGTGTTCAGGTTACCCTTCAGCCGCTGGTGGTCAACAAAGGAAAAGTGAATTTAAAAATCAGTAGCTTTCGTATATCTTTCAAGCATCTTTCCAAACTATAGCACCCATGAAATACTGGACTTTGTATGTTTTTTCTTACATTTTTTTTCTGGCCACTCCCATTTTTTTATCATACGTCTGGGTTGTGCCTGCTAGGAGGATTGAGGCTGTGCCCTTATAATAATAATAATGATGTGTTTATCTAAATTTTATTTTGCAGCATTTACTTTTTATTGTAAGCAGTATAATTCGAAATAAATTAATATTAGTTTTCCAGGCTTATTTTCTGCTATATCCTTCTCGTATTTCAGTAGTAACGAGGCATTTACATATTTACAGTTTTATTCACCGCTTACATGTATTCAGCTTTATTCAGTTTTTCATGTATTAGCTTACCTATACATGCTTTCAGGGAAAGTTTTTTAGAGGAAACCGATAATCGCTGAACGTTCGTAGTTCTGCCTAGTTTCAGTCCTGACGAACAGTATGGCTACATGGGAATATCCATGGTCTTTACGTATGTGTAACTTGGATAAGAACCTGTTTCCTTTAAAAACATCTATCACGAAAGCACCCCTTTTCTTTGTACAGCGTTTCCCAAAGTGTGGGTCGCGACTCCGCACCGGGTCGCAGAAAAATTCAGCTGGGTAGTGGTAAAAATTGTAAAAACACAAAAACATTTGGAACTACTCTGATATGCGCCCTCAAGGCGCCAAATTTCTCGCCAAATATTTTTGGCGAGAAACTCCTCGCTGCCATATTGCTATCTAAATTTTTTGTCTACATTTCGAACTTTAAGCCTAAAATGTCTCCAAAAACACGGTTTTCGCGAATGCAAAAACCACGTTTTGAACACACAATTTAAGCTAAAAATCCGAAACAAAAACAAAAAATTTAGATAGCAAAACCGTGAAGTTTCTAACCAAAATTATTTTACAAGAGTCCATGTACACAGCGATATGTTTTAATTTAAAAAAACATCTACGAATGGCACAATCTAGGCAACGAACGAATTTACGAACTACGCACACCTCGCTTTAATAAATTAACATAACAATAAATTTCAAAGAATACCATGTACACAGCATCCTGTTTCAACTTAAAAAAACATCTACGAATTGCACAATTTAGGCAACAAACGAATTTACGAACTACGCGCACCTCACTTTAATAAATTAACATAACAACAATAAATTTCAAAGAATACCATGTACACAGCGTTCTGTTTCAACTTTAAAAAACATCTACGAATTGTAGAATTCAGATGGTACGCACTAATCAACAAAATAACTAAAATAAATTTCAAACAATTCCAAAAAACAACAATAACGACAGAAATTCATACTAAAAAAAACAATGAACATTACATTCTACAAAATAAGAACAAGAATAAAATAAAATGCACTTACCATTAATGCTTTTTCGAAGAGCAGATATACCAATTTCATACCGCCTTTAACATGCCGCCACGTAATCACTAGTATCGTATTTATATGACAGCCAGACACACTATCCAGAAAATTCATACTATGGTTCACAAATAAATAAAATAACAAATAATCACAAATCCCTATTTCTATCACGCACAACCACTAAAAATAATCTCCCATACCTTCTTTCCACACCTCCAAATACCCATTGCCCCTCAACAGGATGACCCCGACGATATTTCCTTATGCCGAACTTCAATTCAACAACTTTCACCATTAAATCTTTCCCCCCCTAGCTTCTCAGACACAAAGCATGACGGGAACCAACGAACTCCAGCGAAAGACTTTTCAACGTCAACAGGGTTGCCATACAACACGCAATCGCGCCAAAAACCAGCGCAGAACACATATTGCCACATTTGGTGAAATTAGGGCGTATATCAGAGTTGTACCAAACATTTTGCTCTAAATTTAATATTTTTCGAAACTTTTTCAAGTACTGCAGATGGCAACCCTTTACCACCGTTTCCTACCGGACCGTTTAAATTCGGATGCTCTGATTGGCTGATTTCGATTCGTCATTCAGTGCCTTCTCCGGTACATGCGTCGTAAATTCCACGTGTAGCAAAACAAGGTTATGTTTGAATTTTTGCTACCTATTTTATTTGACAATAGTTTTTATTACCTACTATTAATAGCAACTTCATATTGGTAAGCAATTAAAATACTTTTTCTTATAAATCATTAATAAACAAATTCTTTTTATTAAAGCTTTCAACCTTTTTAAAATGGATAAATGGTTAATCAAGAAAACCACAGATTTAAATGGTGATGATTAACCAAGCATGAGCAAAGCTGAACATCATGATCGTGAAGAAACTGTGCCTGAAGCACCTAAAGCAGATATACAGCGCCAAAATAACAAGCGTAAAGCTACTTGGACTCTCAACTATTCTGACGGATATTTACGCTTTGAGTTCATTGCCGGTGGCAGTTAAAATAATTTGCCACTATGTGTTATTTGCAATGAGCAACTTTTAAATGAAAGTATGAAACCATCAAAGTTGAAGCATTTAGAAGAGGAACTAGTTGCTCAAGTAAAAAAGAGCAAGTTTTCTTCCTTGCAATTAGAGGAAAGTGCTGATATGGAGGATAATGCAAATCTAATGTATTTTATCAGATATATTGACAAAGACACGATACAAGAGAATTTTTTGTTTTGTAAAAGGCTACCGACAAGAACGACCTCAGAAGAAATTTTTAAGGCTACCAAGGATTTTGTCACTAGTCACGGTATTGATTGGATGAAGTGTGTTGGGTTAAGTAGCGACGGAGCACTTTCAATGGCAGTCTGTCATAAAGGTTTGTTTAAACAAAGTCAAAAATTAGCAATTAATTGTGTATGGGTGCAATGTAGTATCCATAAACAAGTGTTGCCGATAAAACGAATGCCTTTAAATTTAAACATGACTTTGGAAGAATGTGTCAAGTTTGTAAATTACATAAAATCTCGTCCATTAAATAGCAGACTTTTTATCGAATTATGCAAGGAAATGGGGAGTGATCATAAGCACCTCCTTCTGTATTGTAATTCACGATTCTTTCAAAAGGAAACGTTTTAAAAGGTCTGTTTGAGCTAAAAGACGAAGCCTTGGTATTTCTGAATGAACACCCACCATCTAAAATGGATGCTATTTTTCCATTTAAGGATAGATTTCACAATTTCGAGTGGTTAATAAAAGAAGCTTATTTGTACGACATATTTGCTACATTCAATGAATTGAATTTAAATTTGAAAGGCTTTGGTTTAAATATTTTCAAAGTATCGGAAAATGTCGCTGTAATAATTAAAAAAATGACTCTGTGGAAACAACGACTTTCAAAAGGAAATTTTAAATCTATTGAAACATTACATAAATTTATTGAAACTCATTCAAACTATGATGAAGAAGATTTACATCTTGAAGCACTATCAGTTTCAATTAAAGAACATCTTTCGGAGCTAATAAATAGTTTTACTTTCTGGATATTCCTTCAAATATTATGGGGATTAAAGATCCTTTTTCTGTCGATATTGAAAGGAAGAAATGCTTAATCTTAGTGAACAAGAAGTTCATAATTTAATTAAAATTTCATGCGACACCGATCTGAAAATAGTATTTGAAACTGCACCACTAATTAATTTTTTGTTGCGCTGTTAAAAGGAATATCCAAGCGTAAGCGAAAAAGCGATACAATTTTTAATACCTTTTGTCACCACTTATACGTGTAAAACTGCGTTCTCAGCCTTGGTGTACTTAAAAAATAAGTATCGAAACAGATTGGATGTCGAACCTAATTTGGGAATAAAATTAACATCATCAAGTCCTAATTTGAAATTACTATGTGATGAAAAGCAACATCATCCTTCGCACTAAGGTCAAAATATGTAAAACAAAATTTATTTACTTTAAGTTTTAAATGAAGATAATGGATTGTCTTTAATTACTTATGTTCTTGTTATATAATTATTTTGCAATTTTTGTGTATGAAATAAACAAACAAATAACTTAAATTTTGATTTTTATTAAAAAATAAAATTTGTTTTGTAAATAAATGTTTTTTATAAGGTGGGTCGCGAAAAAATTTAAAATCTCGTACCGGGCGGCGGTCAAAAAAGTTTGAAAACTCCCTGAAAAGCTGCTATATTTCTTTAATATCACTTAAATCATTCATTTACCTGGTCTATGCGGTTGTAACTATAAAAGTTGACATTTAGAATTTTCCAGGTTAAATCTGACGTCGACTAAAAATGGATATGCTGAAAAAGGCGATGTCTCCTGAAATCTTAAAATCTATTTTTAATGTCTTTTGGAAAAATTCAATCAATGCTGCATATTTTTCAATGTTTACATGAATTTGACTGTCACAGACTGAGCTCCGTAGTAAATTATGATGCTGATCGTAATAAAGTGTTGCCGTAATTTCAATTTAATTTTGTTCTCTTTAACCTATCATTTCCAAGATATTTTTTATCTTAAAAACGTATGTTTAGTCGACTTAAAAAAAAAAAGTGCCATATCCATTAAATATCGTCTAAACTCTTATTTCCAGTTCCGATGTCGCATAAGTTGACCCTTTTATTCGTTTTCCCACATATAAAATTCCTTTTCCTACAAATGTGATAAAAATTCTATTATACAAAGCGGGACCATTTTAATGATTTAGAAATATATGTATAATTACAAACAAACAGCATTTACAAACAAAAAGCATTAACAAAACAACAAACATTTAACAAGAACTTGTATATGGAATAAAGCAAGCATAGTCTGACAGTATAACACAGTCAATAATAAACCAAGAAATTAAAATTTTGTAAAAAGGTCGCTGACAATAATTGCAAAATACGAATTAAATTGTTTTAAATGAGAGCGAATTGTGCAAATTAATGGGTCAAGAAAAACTCTAAATAATAAGCCTAAAAAATGGTAAAAATTAACCGGTTACAAATTGCTGTTACTTCGAACAAATAAAAATTCCCTTTATTTTATTAGAGAGTATACCGCATATTTTCTGACAAATACTTACATTTGTAACGAATATTAGTTGCTAATCTTTTCAGGGCATTATTTCAATGAATGCAATCCTGGAAAAACAATTTGACACCTCCAGACAATGTAGTGATGTTGCTGAAATTATAATAGCAATGAGAGTCTGAAAGAGTAGCATTTCACAACTGATAAAAAGAAAAATCAAAAAGATACCTACCTACTCATGATGTGCCGTTCACGGGAGCAGCCAGCAATAGATAATTGATTGATTATTATTTTAAGCCAGACATTCGCCCATCACTTGGCATGCCCCTATGAATTTTGACATTTTAAAGAGAAACTAAATTAATTTACTTGCTGTTTTCTGATAAAGAACCTTTTAATCCTTTATATACCTGGTAAAGGAATATGCAATCCATTTAAGAAAAGGCAATAGGTGTGGGAAGGTTGGAGTATGTCGATCTGCCCACACTAACGGTGTTTATTAGTCTAATAGTATTTCCATATATCTATTAGTCCTATTTACACCGCAAATCTGTAAGTCTTATTAGGATTTCATAGAAATGGTGTTTACACTATTTCTATGGAAATAAACTGGGACGGAACTTATTGTCCAGTAATATGTCTTATTAGTTCTACTAGGCCACATCAGGCTATTTGCTTCGGTTTATGCAAAATAGGAATGCGTGCGATGCTCCTGTTTACACATATCCCATTCCTGTTGCTACTGGCAGCATTCTTTATAGTTCGTTAGAGGTTTTACATGACAAATGGAACTGATAGATTTGCAAGATGCCATTTTCAATGATCTTGGTTACTCAGACTATTACTTCTTTGCCATTCTTCCCGATGTAAACCTTGATCTAGTTTAGTCTACAAGTGGGACGTTGATGTTTCCTGTGATTTCGTTGTGTGTGTTTAAAAATGGGTGAGAGACGCTAAGATTCGTGATGGAATGCAGCATCAATATACTGTCAATATGAATGGTTTAATCTTGCGTTTGTTATCGAGATACATTCGATTACAGCACAATTTCTTATATGAAGTTTTCCAGAGTGTTTTGATAACCTGCTAAGAGCTGTAAATAACAAAAATATGTGAGTCCTAGGTGTTAAGTTTTCTTTGCAAACTTTTACCAATGGCCAAAGCCCATGACATATCAGCTTACGACACTGAGACAAGCAGCTATAAAAAATATAAAAGCAGTGAATCGTAAAAGCCTTTTAAATACTCATAAATTATCTTCGCTCTTTCGCATCGTACATTTTTCATCTTCTTCTACTGAATCTCTGAAGAGTGGGTTTATTCCAACATATTCAAGTGCTTTTCTTTCCTTAGAAAGTGTACACATTTTGAAGTGTACATTACGTTATTTTTGTTTTTATCATTTCATTCAAAAATGGAAAATTCTCAGTTCCCATACTTTTCCATTTTGAAGGAAATCGTAATAGACCCCGAAAAGAGCCAGTGATCTCAGTGAACAGAATTCCTGTACTTTATTATATATTGAGATTCAGGGAGTGATTTTGTTATTAACGCAATTTATATTAATTGCATTTTTATATTAACCCAAAATATTGCGTTCTTACACAAAATATTTTCTAGAAGCTAACAAAACTAATATTTATACTAACTACTGAAAATAGGTTTTTCTCTTTTATCCTAGATCCATCAAATTTTGAATGATGTAATCCTACTGCGAATATGTGAATTTTGGAATTTGTTTTATTATCAATTTCATATTTTGTAAAACTTTAACGAATTTTTGATTAAGAAACTTAAGAATTAAACGAGCAATGGTAACGTTGTACAGAAAAAACATTTTTATCTACAGCGCTTGAGACTGTGTATCGAAAATTCTAAAGATATGCCTAATTTAACATTATTTTGCGATGTTGCTCTTTAGTTCAAGTGCGAAGAACATGATTTTTAATAAATAAAAGTAACACACAAGATGTTTTAAAAAAAAACGCCTCTTTGGACGTAATTTTAAATTTGAAACCTTTCAGTTTTTTTTTTTTTTTTTTTTTTTTTTTTTTTTCCCTACCTAGCGAAGTTTTTCAAAAATTGGGAATAATGGGAAGGCTCGTGGAAGCCGCTAGGGAAACGAATTTAAAGTTTATTCATGAATGCACAAATTTCAATTCTTTAGTGATCTAGTGTTTAGTTTTTGTGTGTGTTATAAATGTTTAAAATACGAAGAAGGGGGAATCATTTCTCTATGAGGCAACACATGAAGACGGTGTGACATTACATATGTATTGTTTAATTCACTTTATTCTTAGAAACCATCAGGTTTTTCAGTGACAGGAAGCGGGATATATCAACTGATAAGGCTGTATTTTTTCCTAACTTCAATCACTTGACTCTAACACCCGTATTCACCAACTTTTTAACTCATGAATTTTCGTCTTAACCAGTGCGTCAGAGCGAAATCGGTATTCTACAACCACAAAATCGTGCCTTATACTTACATCTGAGCGTCGTATCCTGATTCACCGATAGTAGTGGATTATTACACGGGTTAATGTTAAGCATGCGCAGAACGATGCTAAGATAAAAACTTGTGTAAAGATGGATGCTGTGAGAGATTTGTTGATGTTGGAAGAGCTGCAGTCATTTGAAAGGAGATCACGACTGGTAGTAACAAACAGAGACTGTGATCTCGATGTTTTAGATGATATTGATTTTTGTCGATTGTACCGTTTGAATAAAACAACGGTATCGCATATAATTGATATTCTAAGTTAAGATTTGACTTGCAGTGCTAAGAACAACTATTTAACTCCTGCCGAAAAAGTGTGTATTGCCCTAAGATTTTACGCTTGTGGCGTAAGGCCTTAGGGTTTTACGAACCTTTCAATTAGTTCTTGGTGATCTAAGTTCGGTCAGTCAACCATCAGCTTGCCTGGCAATAAATCAGGGATCACAATGTCTTGAGAAGCTATGTCCTCAGTACACCAGATTGCCTGATACAGAGCACGAAAGACGAGAAGTAAAATATGACTCTTCATTATAACATTTATTGTGTATGCTATTACAATGTAACTGATATAATATTATAGAATATATTATTATTGTGTACTTGAGACTTGAAATACTATAAATTCGTGAAATAGTTGAGACGTTAAATATATGCAGAAAATTTTGTGTAATAGTACAGTTCATAACAAGAAAAATATATATAACAAATACAACTGTCAGTACGTTCTTGTTAGACAGGGATATAAATTATGCTGAAGCCTTAATAAAACCTATATTTTGTCAAATACCCTTTGCATGCAATGATAAGCATTGGGAATTAACAGAAGAATTTCAGTAATTTGTGAATGTAATTTTGATGTTAGATTTTCAGAAATTCAGTGAGAATTTTTTTTCTTTTACATAGATGCACATAAATTTTGTAACAAAATGGATTTTTACCTTCTCGCTTTAAGTTTACATAGCACTCAATGATGAAATGATGTTATGCTGGCGCCATCTGCAGGCCAGTATTACAGTTAATGTACATTGTTATTCAAATAAATTTACAAAAATATAACAGCTCAACAAATGTACATTGCAATTCATATGTGTTTCTAATACAGTAAAAATTTGTCTAATTTTTTTACGTTTAAACTAACAGCTGTCCTTTCTATTTCTGTAACTTTTAAATGTCACTTTTACAACATTCGAAAATAGCGGTATAGCCACAATTTTGATAAGATTTGCTATCTTGTGTTGGCAACACCTCTTGTTGATTAATTTTGTTAGAATAGCTTTACGGAAGTACTTTAATAAGCTCTTTTTATTATATTATTAAGTATTTCTTTGTAGAAAAGAATTTGTATTGGTTATCCCGTACAAAAACTTTCATTTTTAAATTATAGAGAAAAATAAATCTATTGTATAAAAATACAGACTAATTCTGGTAGCGCCATCTATTGACTAGAAACGATTACGCAGTATTTGAGGTTATGAAAAGTTTTCATACTTGATTTTATCCTTTGGATGTTGTGAAATTTTTTGTGTATCTTAATTGCTCTTAATTCTTTTATTTCATTTTATGAGATCGCTGGTAAGTTTTATTCGTACTATTTAGGTATTTATTATGTATACCTAATTTTAAAAACGGTATTAAGAAAATAACTTGATAACGTATATTTTACTGTTACGTTCATAAGTGAATTATAGATTTTATTTCATACTTCTATTGAACTTTTATTATATGGGAGAGGGAAACCAGATATGTGCATTTAAAAAATTTTTGTCTTTATATTAGTTGCAATTGCTTTTATTTTCTCCATCTCATTACGTGTTAAATTTAGGGAGTTGTCCTTCAATTTAATTATGTTATTTCGTTATTTTTACTCGTGCATTTCTTTGTTTGTAAATTAATTTTAACCACTAAACTACGTAACTTAATGTAGAAATTATTTCATAAATACAAAGGCAATTTTTTTTTATTTGTTGCGTTTACATAAACATTAAAAAAAATCTATATTTTCAGTTTGAAAAAATTTTTAAAGAATATTTGTTATTTTGTAATTGATTTTGAGATGAAAATTCTTATTCACAGATAAGTAACTCATGTTTACATTATAAGATGTTACTTTTTATAACAGTTCTAAATATTGGGTATAGCCGAAGAAAAGCTCTTAGGTACCCTGCCCTTGATTTCTGAGTTATATCACATTTAGATTTCAACGTTTGTTTTATTCGGAAATTATTTGTTGTTGTTTAGATTATTGTAAGGAGGTATTGCCAAAACTTTTCATGAAGAAAAGAAATGTTAGATTAAGATTTTGTTTGTTAATGTTACTTTTATGTATGGCTTTATGTATAGGTGTTTTTCCCCCCTTCCCCAATTGTATATTAAAGCGTTAATCCTTTTTTACTAATTTCACTATAGAAGCCCATTTATTTATATATTAATTTTCAATTTATGCTTATCATCATATATATATATAAGTACATAAAATAATAATTTTATTGATATATTAAATAAACATATCAATAAAATTTTTAAAGTATGCTAAAAGATTCAATTAAATAAAAGCTTTGTATATTTGGAAAAAGAATTAAATTTAAACAAGGTCAATGGGAAGTAAATAAAAAAAAATGACATAACATACATAGAAGAAATGCTTTGTTTTAATGTGGTATAAAGTCGACAGAAAAATATAAAATGCTAATAAATATTTATTCAGCTTTAATTATTAATTAGTCAAAGAAAATTAAAGTATTTTAACAATAACTTTATGCCCATTGCAAGCTGAAGTTAACTGATTAAGTAAGTGTGTTATAATATTTGATGATCATTTATGGTATGAAAGTTAGCTATAAAAAAGCAAGAAATAAAATTATTATGACAAAATATCACAATATTGGAAATCAAGACTGTTACAAAACAGAGTATTGAAGATAAAATTTTTGACAAAGTATTGAATTTTTTTTTTTTTTTTTAATTAACTGGTCCACAACCTTATACAGTCATGATATTGCCAAACTCATGATTTGCGATTGTAAAAATAAGAGGGCACAATATATAATATAAACAATAATACTCAGGTGTTTTTTTGCTAAGAATATTTTTAATAATTGTTAAAATGACTGTAACCAGCTTCAAGTTGCTCTATTTTATATCCTTCCAGCAGCATATATTGAAAATTTTTCTCCATTAGTTTACTGGAATCTGTACTTGAGATCTGAATGACAAAGCACTACCATCTTCTTGGAATATTCCTTCAAAAATCCGCTGTTCTAGAAGTACTCTGCCGCTGTTGTTCTTACATCAAATGAACAGACTGTCATTCATTTCTACCATTTTATTGGAACTGCCTGTTTATTTGCCCATTGAAACAATTACATGTGGGAGATGTAGGGAACACATTTCCCCACATGTAATTGTTTCAATCAGTTGCAGCAAATTAAGCTGTTTGTCACACCATTTGATGGATGTCAGCTCCTCTGCCCAAGAATACATAAATCTAATAGCAGTAACCAACAATATTCTGAAACCACTAATTTCCAAAACGAAGGCCCCTTTTTTTTTTTTTTTTTTTTTTTTTCATCATCATTATTATACCTCCAAATGGTTTCGTCATTAACATATAGTTTCCTGTTATGGCTAATTTCGCATACTCATTTATCACACAAAAGACCTCTTTATTGAAAAAAATTATATGGTATCTCTCTCTTTATTTTGAAAATTAAAAGATTTTTAACTGTATATTCACAAGTATGCAAGGCATACGTTTAGAAAACCAATGCATATTCGAAACTCTTACCAAAAGTGAAACAAGATGCTGATGTAAGAATACATGGTGACATATCTAGGTTTATTAGTGATTCAATCTCAGGAGCCGCTGTAATAAGAAAGTACCCTAATAAATATTGACAAATTTTATAGTATTAGTAATAAATTTTCCAATAATCAATTAAGATTGATAGTAAGGCAGTTTGTTGAGTAAAGCTTACCGAACAATGAAAAAAATTTTAGTAATAAATTTTGATTCATTTTCAGGTTAATTAAATGAAAAGTATTGTATTCTCAGAGGTTACCTGCTGCTAAAATGCTTTCCTGATTGCTGCTTTAATCTTATTAACTTTTTTTAATGACTGCTGAAGTTACAATTTTTGTTGTTGATTAATTTTCTTAATTTGAAATAAACATAGGGTTGTAGTCAGTTTTAGGCATGAAGTGCTCAAATTTTTTCCACTGTGTTACAATGGCTCACATTTGTTTCTGGATACTTGCATTTTTCAGTTTTATTTGCAAATATCTGTTATTAAATACCAGAAAAATAACTTGATTTTTTTTTTTTTTTTTTCATGTATATTATCGACCATCTTTTTGAAAACTTTCTTGTTTTGAAAAAAATATTCAAAACATTTTTGGTTTTAAAAAAAGTATACAAAAAGTTCTAAAAAGAGCTTGCCTGAGTATTTGAAAACTTTCAGTAAACATTTGATATTTAATATAAACCTGAAAATAGCAGAACATTAACATAGCGGAAATTACGCTTTTCATCTACTTTGGCATATGGATTTGAGTAATGATTTTGCATGTAAGAATGTTCTATTTTGTAGTGTTGCTCTATAAGAATTGCTTTCAGTGAAACTTGGATTCTTAAATCTGGAGAACATGAAATAGCACTGACAACTTCAGTATAAGTGTATAATAACACTAAGCAAACCTTAGGGCTGTAAGATGGTTATCGTGGATTTTACATTTCAAACTCTTCTTCCAGGTTTTCTTTAAGAACATTTATATGTTTACAGCTATCAATATTATTTTCCATAAAAACTATATTTCTTATTGCTGAAGCTTCAAAACATCCTCCAACCATTATGCCTCAACCCTCCTACTTAACAACACACAATAAGTTTTTCAGAAATTCAATTTTTTATTCGGCTTTTGCCATATAGCAATCTGTCCATAGATCCTAAATATTTTAAAATTTTAAACTGTGATTCATTTGTAAAGATAATATTTTTTGGTTATCCATTTGGTGATGAGAAGGATCACAAGGCAAGGCACTGTGTCACCAAAATATGCAAATAGAGTATAACAGAACATATATTTTTTCTGCCAGTCTATGATCCATTAGTGTAATGTATGCATCGCTTGTTATGGTGAAAATTTTGAACATCTTTTGTAACATTTTGAAATGGTATCATCTACAGCATATGTAATACACACTTAGACAAAAAAATTGACGTACCGAGAAGATATAAAGCAACTTGGATGCAAATTGATATGCATACGGGTTTCGATGGAAAATGCAAAATTTTACATTTTGGCTGCCAATGAATGAACGGTTGTCGCTACAGTGCATCTGATCTGCACAACTGGCTGGATATTTAAGAGGAGAAATTATGATTCCAGGTCACGAATTCTTCATGAATTTCATTCCGTGTACTGTGGTAGACAGTAACTATGCTTCGCGAACGATATGCACAGATGTCAGAATTTGAGAGAGGTCGTGTGGTTGGTCTTATCGTCGAATACCTCAACATTTGAGCAGGAGTGATGCCATTATTAAACAATGTTGGTAGGAATGGGTGAACCATGGCCACACACAGCGTCAAGAAGGCAGCGGTATGTCTAGAGATACGACAGAACATGAAGACCGAGCAATCGTCAGAGCGGCACTCACAGCCCTAGATGCATCATTATCATCGATTGTATGTGCAACTAGTGCTTCAGTGACCGCAAGGACCATTCATAGACGGCTCACAGAAAGGGGGCTGAGGTCACGCCACCCCTTGCACCGACTATTATTGACCTCTGTACAACGTCAAGCCCGTTTGCAGTGGTGTCGGGCTCATTCGCACTGGAATGTCACTGACTGGAGTAGAATAGTCTTCAGTGATGAGTCTCGCTTTGAACTGAGCCTCGATGACCAGCGAAAGCGAGTCTGGAGATGACTCGGACAGCGATGTGGTACCAACCTGACTGTCTTTTGGCAAATAGGCCAATGACCAGGAATGATGGTCTGGGGTACCATTTCATTTCATAATAGGATCCCTTTGGTTGTCATCCTACGCAACCTTACAGCACAGCAGTACATTGACGAAGTTCTAAGGCTCGTTGTGTTGCCCTTCATGTCACGCCACCCTGGGCTTACATTTCAGCAAGATAATGATCACTCCCACACTGCATATCTTTCTACTGCTTGCGGAACATTACCTTGGCCAGCAAAGTCACCAGATCTCTCTCCTATTGAGCACGTTTGAAGCATTATAGCCAGGGCCCTCCAACCAACTCGAGATGTTTATAATCTAACGTGGCAGTTGGACAGAATTTGGTACGATATCCCTTAAGAGGACATCTTTTTTTTTTTTCTAAGAGTGTATTTGGGAGCAATAAATACTTCTGGTAATCTGTCGTGTTCCTGCTATTTCTTGTACTTGAATAACGGGATTACCGTTATTTCTTGTTAACGGGTACCTGTTATTTCTTGTACTTGTATCAAGAGAAAATAGTCGGATACTATTTTCCCTTGATGTTTCTGATCACAGATTGCTATGCAATTCTTAATCCTTTTGATCCTTGATTGCCCTACCTCCCCTTAAAGTCTATTATGGGACACTCCATATAATGTTCCCATGTTAGTCTAAGTATATGTTCGTCTAATATCGTATAAAATATTGGAACTACTCTTATATGTGTGCCCTCAAGTAGCCAAATTTCTCGCCAAACATTTTTGGTGAGAAACTCCATGGTGCCATATTACTATCTAAATTTTTTGTCTACATTTTGAACTTTAAGCCTAAATATCTCCAAAAATGCGGTTTTCGCAAATGCAAAAACTACGTTTTGAACACATAATTTAAACTAAAAATCCGAAACAAAAACAAAAAATTTAGATAGTCGAAACGTAAAGTTTCTAACCAAAAATATTTGACAAGAATCCATGTACACAGCAAAGTATTTTAACTTATAAAACATATGTATGAATTGCAAAATCTAGGCAGTGAAAGAATCTACGAACTATGCACACCTCGCTTTAATAAATTAACATAACAACAATAAATTTCAAAGAATACCATGTACACAGGATTCTCTTTCAACTTTAAAAAACATGTACCAATTGCACAATCTAGGCAGCGAAAGAATCTATGAACTACGCACACCTCGCTTTAATAAATTAACGTAACAACAATAAATTTCAAAGAATATCATGTACACAGCGTTCTGTTTCAACTTTAAAAAACATTTACGAATTGCAAAATCTAGGCACTATGCACTAATCAACAAAATAAACTAAAATAAATTTCGGCTAATCTTTGGAATATGGTAACAGGTAGTTTGGCGACATTTTGTTAAGGCGATGAAGGTTACTAGGTAGGACTTTAGCAGTGTACATGGATAAAGTTAAGAGCCAGCTTCCATAGCTTTATCACTTGAAGTAACAAAAACCTTTCATTACTTGTCTACTATTTTTGAGCTCAGATAATTTCCTCTTGAAATAGTCTTCAGATTTATCCTTTAAATTCACATGCTTAGATTCAAGATATCTTTTAAGAGACTGTGGTTTCATACTTTGATTGGATAATAGTTTATCACAAACAACACATTGATGTTGAGGGTTCATTTCTTCTCCATTCCAAGTAAATCCAAATGATAAATAACTTTCATGATATTTTTTAGAAACTTCTTTTCTTTTCAATATTCTTAGTGCTAGTAGATTGTCCTGAATCCATCACCTGTGATTCGTCACTTTTCCGCTTAGTCAATTCTAGCCATTTTTCCATTTTGAAAGTCTAGGTTTGTTTTAATATTTTTTCACAAATATTTAAATGCACAATATATTATGAGTTCTTCAAAAATAGATGTCGATATTCTCAGATTGTGTAGAAAAGTGAGGAAATACAGAGCAACAAGAAGACAAAATACTGTTAGAGACAGCAGACTGATGTAAAAAATGATTCTCTTTGAAAATGGAGCGATGTGAGCCCCGAAATGGCAACATATTAAGTGCTGACATGCTAATAAATCGATAAACTCTTAAGATAATTAATGAGCTACAATTATCTTTTTTATAGGAACTTATTTTTATGTACTATTAAACTCAGCATCCATTTCTATCACGACTTTTAAAAACATCATTTATGGCAAATTTTGCTGTGTCTACGGCTGAAAGAATATTTTGAAATGTACACCGTGGAAGAACCACAAAAACAGCCATACAGACAAATTGTTTGCCTCTTGCTAAAGTCTATTGACCTTGAATAAAGTTCAGATCGCATAAATTTAGGAGTGTTTGAAAAAAACCTCAATCAGGATGTCGGGGTTTTAATTTTTGATTTAATAGTTAAAAATACTTTGTATCACCTTTTTTTCTCTTGTGAGCCACCAGTGGTATGCATACCACCGGTTGAGAACCCCTGCTGTAGTTGATTGCTCCACATCTGCAGCATTGGTGCACGTTAATTCCAGAAGTTGTCATCTTTCCTTTAATAGCCGTCTGCCTGAACTGCATAGTGTTCAGTTATCTGGAACGGTCATTTTCAACCTTTTTAGCCCTATGCAACTTCTTTCACCATTGCTAGGAGATCATTCCCCTTCCTTTCCAAATCTCAAAAAGCACACATATAAATTCATTTAAATTTAGATAATTTTCAACTTGTATTATAAATTAAACAACAGAATGAAATGTTGATAAATAACAAAGCTTGAATATATATTTTTTCATATTCATAAACTAAAACTTAATGCTTAACAGATAAATAAAAGACTGACCAGATTTGCCTTTAAAGCCAAGGTTCTTTAATATACTAAGGTTAGGCCAGGAACGGAAAAAGCGTGCCATTGGTTGCTGGTAGTGACGTCACCCGGGAGACAAGACGCATCGGCCGACACGTCTGCTACATGATTTTGGTAATGGAAAAAATGTAAACTAAAGCAAAATGATCATTTTATATGTGGTAGATACACCGGAAATACCGGGTATATACTTTCCGATTAAGTATTTTGTTAAAGAAAATGTTTATTTTATGCACAAAATTCGTACAAATGCCGAAAATAATTGTAAGCATTAAATTCTTTTCGTAAAGGAAAGCATTAGAAAATGAAAAATTATATTTAAGTTAATTAAGGGAAATAAATATTGTAAAACAAGGTATTTTTCAATATTTTTTCGTAGTATTGTTTGTACTAAATAAATCTTGTTGAACAGAACACATGATGGCATAACTGCTAAGACCATGGTAAAAACATAAGCAAAAAGTATTATTCTGTTTATTTTCATTGCTCATGCACTTTTTTTTAATACAAATGAACTTTGACATTCCATGGGAAATATATGATCGTGATTTTCAGTTTAAATTACATATCTCAAGCAAAAATATAGATTTGACTTAACAAATTCATATTTAAATATCATAAAATTCTACAAATTTCTTAATATCTGTCATTATACTTTTAAATAGTATACTTATCACATTCATTTTAAAGTGAAAAGTCACTTCATACTGATTCACGTCAGATTTTAGAAGTGCATATATTTTCAGTATAATCTAAAAGTACTCTTATAATCCCTTACACTCCCAAGATTTCTATATAACATTTATCCTGACGTGATTATTTGCTATAGTAAATAATCTTTGATATTAGCATCCTATTCTTCCTTCCATACATTAAAAATAGAACAATAAAAATACATTTTCTTACACATATACGCACAATAATAATAATAATAAACTTGCCCTACGTCTTAGTTTCGGCCCACCAGCGGCCGAGCGGTAAAGCCGCTGAACACTGGTAGTTCGGTCCGAATCCCGCGAACGGGCTGGCTGCATGGGCGTTTTCGTGGTTTTCCTCATGTGTAACGTGTATACGAGCCAGTTTCCCTGAGAAAGTCCTTCACGAAGGCATCACACCTATTACGCAGATAGCCCTAGTGTGCTTTGCCATAACTAAATACACCAACACATCTTAATTTCAATTCAGACTGTACACAAATTAAATATTTTTAATTACTAATGTATTTTTATCAGGTTGTTTCTTAAAATACTTTTGTTATACTCGAAATATGTGTTCAATATTGAATTACTTTTCTTTGTCTTATAATTAAAAACAAGTTATATGGAATCAAAATTAAAACGTATGCAGTAGTTAAATAACCCTGAACAGAATATCTTACTTACTCTTTTGCTATTTGTATTCTAGCATTATACACAGATTTGTTTTCCTTCAGGTTCAAGCATGTGTAAGTTATATCAATTAAATTACATCACACATACCTGTATGCATCAGTTAAATAACACTGAAGGAAATATGTCACTCACTCATTCGATGTTTGCATCATAGTGTGGTCGAGAAATTGTTCTTTCCTCACGGTGAGGCATGTATCAGTTTACTTAGTTCGCAAAGCTTAACCCAGACGCTGCTTCAATACATAGAATTATGTTTGGGATGTAAAGAAAGTAACCAAAACATGTGAATGAAGTTGGATATGCGAATTTATTAACTAATCATTCAGGTACTCAGTATTGGTAAACATGACACTGAGTTTAAATATCTCACTACGATGTAAGTCTCATACACAAAATGAAGATTATGATAAAAAATTATTTAAAATGAGAAATTTTTCAATTTAAATGTAAAATAGCAGTAAAATGAAAAATAAATGTAAAATTACATCACAGTTATGTATGAAAACTACATAAATTCATTAAAAAAATAGTTATTTTATCTGGTTGTAAAGAGTGTTTTCCGCCAAAAAACGTATTAACGTGTATAATTCTGACACAACGCTATAGCAAAATTTGCCACTTCCGCCTAGGTATAATAGCAAATTAACAACACAAATCAAATCAAACTGTTGATGCAACGAAAGTAAACAAACGCCAAGAATTAACGCTGTCACCCACATGACGTCATGCGTATGTGGCATAACTTTCTCCCTGCACTGTGTATCGCTCTTGGGTCCCCCGTGCTTTAAAGCTATGAAATTTCTCCCTGGTGAAATTCGTCCCTGTTGGTCCTGAACAACAGGTTCAGTATTGCCACACCCATAATTCAGCCTCTAATGACAGACAGCTGTTCTCCATCACTCTAGTCCAGAATGTCAATGTGAACATCAAGATCATCATAATCATAAGTGAATGTGAAAAACACAAAAGGAAATATCTTATTCTCTCACAATTTTTTAATTGCTGTTGTGACTTTCTCTTCATGTAATTAGTTGCATTGAATGTCATATTTGCTGTGTCATGGCATTGAGTTTTATCAACATAGTGTGGATCCTTGGGTGACTTTGTAAGAACTGTAAAATCTGAATCTCAGTTTTAAAACTCTCGCAAACTAAATTCCTCTGAATTATGTCTTAAGTCATTTATCTTGTAAAGTTTAAGCTTCTTTCTGTTCTTGTTGAAATGTTTCCTATTTTCTTGTAATTTCAAGATGTTTCTTTTAGGTGTCATTTCTCATCATCATATTCTTAATCGCTTTAATCTTCATGAATGATATTTTTATATAATACAGATAAATCGCATAACGAAGGGACAATTCAAATAACTACTTTTGTTTTTGAATCTTCTAAACTGATGCACAGCATTATAAACATTAATTAACTCATTAAAAGTAAACTCTTTTGTACAGTGATGGTTTTTTATTTATTTATTTATATCAGAACTTTGGTGAAGTATGAAACCAGAAAATTTGTGTAGTCTTTACCTGTTGTTTCTATTACTATCATCATTAAAAATCAGTTTGTGCTGTTCAGATTTTCAAAGTTTTTTTTTTTTTTTTTTTTTTTTTTTTTTTTTTTTTTTTTAAAGCAACTTCCAGTTTTGGTGTCCCAATTAATTTTATATTAAAAAAAAAAAAAGAATGCTTTGTACTCATCAAACAAGTATGATGGCCACTGTGTAGTTGAAAATTTAAATGTTCAGAGTTTGTCCTTACTTACATAAGACACTTCCATCCCACTTTTGGCACCAGTTTATTGTGGTTTCGAGATCTATTTAACTGACACAATGAATTAATATTTTCTTGCTTAGTAAGATGTTTTAATGGGAGAAAGACAAATTATAAATGCATACACCGTTTAATCAAAGGCCAACATCTTACATTTTAGTCATTACCAACTCTAATAGATCTTCTTCAAAATAAAATTATTGTCAGATGATTATTTGATTACAGTACTCGCTATACACAAACATAAAACAAGACTAATGCCAATTAATAATTTAGTAGCTAAAGAAACAGTTCAAAACAATTGCATAAACCGTCATTTGAAATGTTTGTTTCCCATCAAGTTCGAAAGTGGTTGATTGTACATCTGCAGTATTGGTACATGTTAGCTTTGAAGCTCTCTTCTTCCTTTCATATATAATGGCCATCTGCCTGGGTTACGTGGAGAATTTAATGGTCTAGAAGAAGCACTGTTGCCACACCCACATATGTATTTTATCAGATATATATATGTGTATATTTTTATAAATCTTAAAAGTTCTGTTACAGATAATTTTTTATGAATGATGTCTTTACTTAAATAAGGAAAATTACAAAAATGGAATGAAATGATCATGCTGAACATTTTGTTTGATTGAAAGGAACTGAGTCAAAAATGTTCGATAAACTGTGTTATAGGTAATTTGTAGCTAGAGCTGTCTTCAAGCTTCGGTGACATAGGTAATACCTTTAGGTGGCGAATTTTGGAGCACCAGCTAAATTGTTCTTGCAGTCAGCAACTAAACAAAGTATAATATTTTGCTGTAAATTTTTAATAAGTTTAAAGCACATGAGGTGACAGCTGTACTGACTCCTTTAGGTACGAGAAATTCTGGCTATGAAGTAATTTCAATTCTATATATTTTCTGTTAATGTTAGTAAAAAGAAACTTCATACAAATAAAAAATATTTTTGCTTACATTACTACAAACTAAACTTAATTATTGCATGTTGTCTCACTTTGTATGCATATATTTTTAAATTGCTGTATACCATTTTATTTTATTTATTTATTTATTTATTTTTTAGGCTGAACCTAATCTGTCATGAATGATTTAGGTGTTCAAGACGTATATACGTTACAAATAAGAAGACATGCAAATTTAAATAGTTTATCACCAAACTGTGAAGCATGTAAAAATGGTTTTCTTCATGTTAACAGCTTGCAAGTACGTGAATTTACTCAAACTGGAAAACTTCCAGGTGTTTGTAAATCTTGCAATGATGCATTTCTGAGAATCTGTAGATTGCAGATTCGGCATTTGACTCAAACAGAAAACCATCCCCATGTGTGTGATGTATGCAGTAAGTCTTTCACTCATGCTGGAAATTATAGGAAACATATGCTCCTTCATGAACAGGAAATTTCAGGAGGTATACCACAAAATGGGAATGGCAATTCTCCTCCCAAGCCCCCATTTATCTGTGACAAGTGTTCAAAAAGTTTTGTAAAGTATGGTAGTTTCCAAAAGCATTATTTACGTCATGATGAAGTGTACATCTGTGAGCTATGTGAAAAAAATTTCAGTAGCAGAGCAACTTTAAAGGCTCATATTCGCACGCATGAAGTAAACAAACCACATAGATGCAAATTTTGTAAAGAAGGATTTACTTTGCCTGATATGTTGGAGCAGCACTTGTTGAACCACTTGCAAGATCAAAACAATGCAGTAAATGGAGCTACTGAAGAAGATGATCTTGCAGAAGAACAGGAAAAATTTGAGAAATATAATCACTTTTGCAACGTATGTGAAAAAGGATTTGTTCATTTAGGCTCTTTAAAAAATCATATTTTGACTCATAGTGGTGAATTGCCTTATCAATGCAAAACTTGCAAAAGAAGATTTGTACATGCTGGCAGATTGAAAAAACACATAAAACTGCATACTAAAAGCAGCAAACGTTATTCTTGCAAAACATGTGGTAAAGGTTATACACTTCTGAAAACTTTGAAAAAACATAATGCATTGCATAAAACTCCAAGCACAAGTTCATGAGACTACTGCAGATTCTAATTAATTAATAATCATACTCAAGAAATGCGAATTTATCAGTTTGTGTTTACTTATTTGCATGGAGGAATCAAAAGAACATATCATTAATATATACATTATGAGTTAATTAAAATGAAATGTTTCTTCAAAATATAAGTTTTCTTGTGATGAGTATAGTAATATACTATTTTTTAAAAGAACTAGAGGGTTTATTTAAAAGAAATTTTTGTTAAAAGTTATTAACTGCAGGTAAAGAACTTGAGAAAAACTGTCTCATTTATTGCTTTTAATGTAAAATTAATGGTCATATGTATCAAGTGAAATGTTGTTTAAAGAAAATATATTTAAGATTATTTAAACATAATTGTCACATTCAAGAAGAGTTGAGATACCTCCAAATCCGCCACAACATTTCTTGGATTTCTTCTTGTGTTAAGTCCTTGTGTAGTGCGATAAAGTATTTATCAGACAAGAAAGAAGAAAAATCAGAAATGCCCTTCGCCGGGATTTGAACTATAGACTACTCATTTGCTAGTCGACATGCTTCCAATTATACTATGAAGGTACATGGTAAGGAAGGAGAAAAATCCCATGTGTTTATCTTCATATGATAGTTTGACACAGATGACAAGTAGAAATCTGTTATTGCTTATATTGAAAACACAGTTTTGGTCGTTTTCTTATCTTGACCTACTAGTGTCGAAATGGATAATTACTGAGTAATTGTAGTTTATCTATAGTTAATTCATTTGAATCCTAGCAAATGAGTATGGATGGTCTTTCCCATTGCTAACATGACTTCATACCAATTCCTCTTAGAAATTCACCCATTAAAGCATGTCTTCCCACAGCCAGGTAGTTCTGCCATGTTTACCAGTTAAGCATCCTTTATCTTTAGATTTGTTAAGCTATGTCTAATATTCTGTTAAGGATATTAGACATAGCATGTGAAATATTGTGAAAAGTGAGTAAATTTTTTAAACTCGTCATTTATGAACTCATTTCTAAGAAATGTTGCAGTCGGCTCAAAGTTATCTTAACTGCTTCAGAATCTGATAGTTGTTTTATAATGAGATATAAATTTGATAATCTGCACCTTCCTTTGTGGTCATTTGTAGTTGGAAATGTTATGTTCGAAATTCATGTATTTCGTTATTTTTATTTTTTTTTTATTATTATTATTATTATTTGGAGTTTTTTTAACCAGACTTTTTTTATATTTGCAACTTTAAAACGATTCAGTTAAGTATTATTTCTTTCCCATGCGAGATTTCAGTGGGTTGTGGTTCCTAATCTGTAGTACAGCAAAAAAATGCTATTCTACAGAAGGGGGGTGGATATTTATTTGAGAGAAAAAGCAACTTTTCGCTAAGGTAGTAATGAAAAAAGTAGAATTTAGTTATTTTGAATATGTCAAAGCACATAAGGGCTATCTACTTAAGAGAGATATGCCTTTGTGGAAACCTTTCTAAAGACAACTAACATGGAGAAAATTACAAAAACCAAGCATATTATCAGCCTATTCAGTTCGAGTGTGTTCACCTGAAACATTGAAACCGAGATCAAACTGTCAGTATGCCACAGTCTTATATACTTGGTGATTCATGTGGTGTTAGTGAAAAAAAATTATTAATTTTTAATTTGTTTAATCCTTGGTAATAAAGAGAAGCTGAAGTGTCTCGTAGAAGAATGTAAATGGAAACATTTCCATTTACAAAGTCATAATTATTTTCTTTCAGTGGAAAGCTAAAGCAGTTTTATTATAATATTAATTGCCCATAATAATATACATAAAATAATGAGATATAAATTTCATAAAATATACATAAAATAATGAGATATAATTGTACTTTCCATACACATAAAATTAATTATTGTTTGTATTAAAATATGTTATATATTAGAAAATGAATCATTCAAAATTGTTCTATGTTGTTCGGACATGTCAGTATTTATAAATCATTCAAAATTTGTGCAGCAGAATTGTTAATGTTTGACATTTTTAAGTCTGTTAATATGGAAGTATGAATCAGAAATTACTCACTTTTTGTAATGTTTTAGAATATTTTTAAAAAAAGTAAAATATTTAATGTGTCTTCATTTTGTGACAGTAAGTTTTTACTGATTTTAATACTATTTTTCATTCAGTTTTTAAATCTTAAATACAATGATTTTTAAGAAAAGATAACCAAATCTTGTTATGCTTTTCGAGTTTGGGTTGTTTTAATTCAGTAGAATCATTCATTGCATTTGTTGTTTATTTTTGTGTTTATAACAGCAGTTGATATATTTGCATATAGAGTAAAAAATCTGATGTGTACACCACATGACTTTCTTGTACGGAATATTAAATTATACGCATTTTTTCTTGCATTTCATTTAAACTTATTGGATTGAATTAAATCTGCTTGGTCGATAGCGCATAAACCACAATAGAATAAATACACTCTTTAAATTCACTATATTTGTTTACCATAGCGACACTCTGGCGCTAAGTTCACTCAACAGCATTATATTTCGTTCATATTATAACTTATAATGCACAAAATTTATATCATTTGAAGAATTATCTAATCGTTACCACATGTTCTATTCAAATATTATAATAAAGCTAAAACGATGTATAAAAGAAATTAAGAAAACAAAACAAAAAAGAAACAGTTTTTCACAGACGATTCAGTATTTCTCATTCAATTAATTCAGTTCTCACTTCGTGACAAGGGAAAAATACATAAAAAATAAATATATGTATATTAAAAATTACAAAGTAAATCTTAAACACTTATTTCCTCAAAAAAACTTCAGAAAGAATTAAGCATTATATAAATATATTTATATACGTTTGGTGCTGCTGATTGCAACCAAAATACGAGGTGCACATCTACATGTTATAGCAGTCTTATATACAAAATTTCAATGTTTTGAGGCTACTCATTTTTAAGTTATGCAAGATACATACGTACATACAGACACCACAAAAAATTCTTTTTAGAATTCATTTTAAAGCAGTTTTATAATTTTTTTGGCAGAAAAAGAATCTTTTATTCTGTTGTTACGTACAGATGTCATGCAAAAACATTGTTAAATTGCATTCGATAGTGGTCAAAATGGATATTTTCGTTGAAATATGCTGCCTGAAATTTTTTTTGATTACAATACTACTTCCTTTTTACTTCGTACAAGGAAGTAAAAAAAGTCTATTTAGGCCTATAAATTTAAATCATAATGAAATACTGGTCTTATCAACAAAACATAAAACTTATGGTACTTTTCCGTTTTGCCGGCGCAAGCGATAAAGTTGCCAATAATGGTACAACCGATGCCAAACGGAATATTCTCGCTGGTAACCTTTTACGCCTCATTTTCAAAACAAGTCGCAGCTTTTTCTTATCAGAATGTTTGTTTTTTTCAATACTGGCATATAATTGCATAGAATTTTTATCAGATAGTCCAGCTTTATGTCTAAGGCCATTTTCGGTAATTAAGTCAATTAGAATGCAATCACAGTGCTTACCTGAAGCCGAAAATATAGAAAAGGTAAAGTCAAGGGTTAAATTCAATTCTAATGAGAATGCATTAGCGAAGTAAAGCACTGCAGTTTTACATAATTTCTGAGTAAGCTATTCGTACGAATTGAAATATTTCTTGCATATAAACTTGTGTTCCAAATTAAGATTTAACTTGAAATTAATGTAGATAATTACTGAGAGCATTAGAATTTTGTAGAGTAGTTTACGTGAGATGAGATCGCTTGGGGTCACGTGATATGAACCGGCGAATCAGGATGGTGAACCATGAAAGCATAGTAAATTCTTAAATTAATGTTTTTTTTACAAATTTATTGTCTTTATTTATTGGCTTTTTATAAAATTTTAAGCGATATTAAAATGTTTATGCCTTCAAAAAAAAAAAAAGAATTCTTAAAACTAACATTTTTTTAATATTTTTTATGTGTATACTGTATGTTGTCGCCAATAAAGTCTGCTTGGCGAGATTTGTGCCGGCGAAACGGAAAAGTACCAAACTTACTATTGTTTTAGTTTTGTTTTATGATTTTACTTTCAAAATATGTTTTAATTTTTTGAAGGGAGAAAAATGTCAAATTCAAGAATTCTGTAATAATTTATCCTTAATTTTAAAATTATGTTGGTATTTCTTAAGTAGAACATTATATTTCTACAGATGTAATTTCTGAAGCAAAAAACAATAGTGTATTTACTTGAAACTCTACAAGGTTAATGTTTTATAACTTAATATCAAACTGAAGAAGAATGTATTCTGTAAATGTTACATTGTGTTTATAATTTGGTATAGTTAGAAAATTCTAACCACTTTGAAAGGCTTCTTTCTTTGTTTCGTTAAAATATATTCTTTTTGTCAGCCTACAAAATTTACTTCCGTGCTTTTACAAAAACTTTGACACTTAAGTATTATCCTGCCGATTATAAAACTATGGTCAAACAGCAAGATTTAGCATCAGTTGCAGATAAGCATCATGTAACAACACACTTGTAATAGCTTTGCTTTTATTTTGATATAGCCCCAATAGATTCTTGATATGCTAAACTTTTTTTATGAATCAGACTATAAATTAACTTTTACTGCTCTATTTTTATTGTATTGGAAAAAAAAATGACTAAAATTTAGACAGACTGAACAGCAACAGTTATGGGATCCTACCATCAAAACACATGTGTAGTAATGGACATGATATGGTCAACTGAATGGCTGACAG
Organism: Stegodyphus dumicola; assembly: GCF_044657685.1. NCBI lineage: Eukaryota > Metazoa > Arthropoda > Arachnida > Araneae > Eresidae > Stegodyphus > Stegodyphus dumicola. The sequence goes on along the minus strand of NC_140768.1, from coordinate 77,256,685 downwards.
AACTGTAATAGATTAAAACAATCATCTATGAGAAGTTTATTTTCATAGCATTTTAAACAGAACTTCTGGTAAAATCAGAGGCCCTAATAAAATAGTAGAAATCAACAAAACCCTTTTTATAAAATGCAAATAGAAGCAAGTCGAATACTGATTGTTTATTAAATAGGTTCTCTGTGACTTCTATAGGAATGATTGGCACAACTTTGGCAGAATCTCCTCCATCTTTCACAGTGGACTAGATAATATGTAAGTACTAAAACTTCCATAGTAGTATTCAGTTCTTTAAGAATTATTAAAATTTGTATAAGCACTAATAACAGTTTATCAAGTTCCATCATATGAGAACAATTACCATGAAAAGATTTCTTTAGTTTGTAACTGTCTAAGCAGGAAGACTTTTCATTTAGAGTTTGCATGGGAAACATCAAAATTTCGATGCAGACAGTATATGTTGCCAATAATTGAATCAAAAAATTTACTTTATGTATTTGGCACATGATAGCCTTTGGCAATATTAAATGTGTTCTTGCTTGCAGACAGTTATTTAGCTCTTATATGTGCATAGTTCAGACTATATTGTGTATTAATTATGCAAATATTGAGAATATAGTATTGATTTTCAAAAATAATATGAAAGGTGAATAGTGTATTTTGATCTAAAAGGTAATGGCTGCATCTGTACAACTAATGTTTTTCTTTTTTCATATGTGGCCTAATAATATCTTTTGATAATACGTGCTGAATGTAAATAATTATTAGAAATAACCCAGTTAATGAGATATGTCATGTGCCTGAAGGGAAAAGACTTAATTCACGACACAGAATACTTAATTGAAAGTAATTATAATATTAAAAAACCTATTAGAGTGAGTCATCATATCTTGAGTATCAATATTTATAAGACTTTTAAATGTATATTTTTGCTCTTGAAAAGATAATAAATATTTTAATAATATATGTATTGTGTCTTTTTCTTTCTTGTATTTTTTATCTTTCTGTTATCCATAGAGAAACCAATTCTTGTGTAATTACTGATGTATTAAATTGCAGTATGTATATAAAATTCTCGAAGTTGTATTCCCTTTTTTAATTCATATGTTGCTGTAAATCATGATCAAAAGTTGTGTATACTGTTTTAAAAAATTATTTTCACATATTCATATATATTCAATTATTGTATATCTGCATTCTTCATTCAGTTAAAAATGTTTGAGATATATAATCCAGAAATTTCAATATTAAATGTAAAGCTAGATCTAAAAAAGTGAAATAGATTAGTATTAAAAACAGTAATTATGGAAAAAAAAGTTGAAGAAATTAAAATCATTATTGCTGTTTACAGTTGTATGAAGCTGCATGTTGTTAAATATTAAGGTAGTGCCTCATTTATCAGTATAATTTTAATGAAATCTATTAAACAATTTTTAGCTATGATTTGTGACTCATGCCTTTTTAAAAAAAATAATGTAGAGAAATATGGGGTTATCATTGCAGAAATGTGCCTTATAAACCTCTTGTAAGAATAATGTAAAAAGTGTAATTCAGTGGAAAAGAACTAAATACAGTCAATAAAACACTTTTCAAAAATTTTATTTTTACATGTGTGATAAACATACATTATCAGTGCCTTGTCTATAAATGCAAGTACAGTTAAGCTTCTTCAGTTAACATTTGTTCCAGTTTGATACCTAACACAGATGACAATTTCACAGCATCCCCCCCCCTTTTTTTTTTTTTTTCTTTTTAGAACCTGTAATAAAAAAAATCATACGCCTTCAAAATTTACCAAATAGTTTAAAAAACTGTAACAGAAACTCTTAACGAAAAGTGTTTTTTCAAAAAGAATTCATTTATATATGAGATTTTCTCAAAATACAAGCAATACAAGTTAAACTGTATTTAGCTGAACTCTGATATATGGTATATTTTTGCATATACTGAAAACTGTTTGTATATTTTCACTTTTATTTAAATATTTTCCCTTTGAAATTAAACATTAAGATGATACAAATTGAAATGTCATTTGCTTGAAACTTGAAAAATAATTTTATTTGTAATTCTTCACTCAGTTAAAAATATTTGAGATATATATAATCCAGAAATCTGAATAGATAATTAATTGTCCCATCAAATAATCTCGATGCGTGATTCATGCGAATTGGATATGCATGTAGTGGTTCTCAACCTTTCTAGCCCCATGCATCCCTTTCATCATTGCTAGACAATCATTCCCCCACCATTCTTTCCAAACTCGAAAAATACATATACATTTATTTAAATGTAGAGTATTTTTTAATGTTCTTTATAAATTAAACGAGAAGGTGTTGATAAAACCAAAATTTTAATAGAAGTAGTTTTATTTGGTCATAAACTAAATACTTATCAGATAAATAAAAAGGACGGCCTCATTCTCTCCCTGAAACTGTGAGAGTTCTTCTTGATTGAGAACCCTTGTTATTACAGTAATAGATTGTCTACCAATGCAGAGGATTTGGTCGTTTTAGGGAGATGATGTCCAATACTGATATTTATTTATATGTTCTTAGAAACATAAGTCATGCCTACATTAGATGTTAAAAATCTCGTGTTGAGAGTGATGAAACTTCTGAGTCTAAAAGCATCTTCGTATTGGGTGTGAGAGAATGTCTTATTTTATTGAAGCATATTTCTTTATGTTCTGTATATGCTTCTTAAGTAAATACAAAATGCAGCAAAAATTACTAGACTTTTTAAAAGCGAACAAGTTGTATAAAAAGGTAGTCAATTCTTTGGGGGGGGGTAGCCAATATAAGCTCAGAATTTTGCTCAGCTCTGCACTACCACTTTGTCCGTTATTTAAATGCCAAACAATTGCGCAAGCATTCGATATATTCCCAGTTACAGATACCACATTGAAGTGTCTAGTATGCAAATATAGGAAAATAACACTTCTCTGACTCCAATAGAACCAGTATTTTATTCCTTACGAAGTTATAGATTCTTATTCATAAAACGTATTTACATTTTACATGCACGTCGAATCGCGTGACAGAAAACCGAACTCTATTAACTTCGTTCTTCGCGGAGACTAAAATGTGGTGCCATTCCGCTTTAACTAAATTTAATTAGAAACTTGACGGAACTGAAGCGAAACTACACAACCCCTTCCTAGAGACAGCGATTATGGAAGATAGCCTTTAAAGTGACTGGGGAACTTCATATGTCTGCCGGTTCTAGTAGTCTTGGTTTCATGATGAGTTTCTGAATTTTCTTCAGTGTTCTTGAGTGCAGGTGTTTCCCCAAGTTCCGCTTTCTGGGAATGGGAGTTTTGAAAAGGAATATCAGAATCTTGCACTAGGAAACATGGCTTTAGTCTGTCTATCGAAACTCTTTTAACTTTTCCTCGGATTTCAATATCGAAATACTTTCCTTTCTTGCTCTTACAGGATACGGTCCAAGATAGACAGGCTGTAGCGACGAATTATTAATGTTGTTGTATAGAAATACGTGAAAACAGTTGGAAAGATGTTTAGAAACAAAGACTGTCCTATTTCCATGGGTGGTGGCAGAACTTGGCTTCATATCTCTTATTATTTTCTGAAGGTTTTGAGAAAATTCAGACTGTTTCATATGAGGTACTGTTGAAAAGAATTCACCAGGTAATGCTAAAGGGGTTCCGTATACAAGTTCTGCGGATGAGCAACCTAAGTCTTCCTTGATGGCAGATCTTATGCCTAAAAGAACGAAAGGCAATGCTTCCAGCCATGATTTTGATTCGAGTAGATGACATTTGAGATTTGCTTTTAAAGTTCGGTGTTGTCTTTAGATCAGGCCATTTGCCTGTGGATGGTACGCAGTTGTAGTGTTTGTATGAAAACCAAGATATTTTCCTAAAGCTTGAAAAAATTGGTTATCAAATTGCCGACCTTGGTCAGATGTTATGTGATTCGGAATTCCAAAGCGTGAAAACCAAGTATAAATCAAAGCTTTAGCAATAGATTCTGCTGATTGATCTTCTAACGGTACCGCTTCGATCCATCGTGTATAACGATCGATGATGATTAGAAGATATTTGAATCCTTTACAAGGAGGTAGCGGACCCACCAGATCTATGTTTAAATGTTGGAATCTGTGTGGAGGTACTTTGAATTCTGCCAAAGATGACTGTGTATGTCTGTGAACTTTAGATCTTTGGCGAGATAAACATGCTCTAGTCCATAGTTGGCAGTCTTTATTCATATTGGGCCATATGGAACGTCGTGTTTTCAATTTTATCGTGGATCTTATTCCAGGATGAGATAAATTATGAATTGAAGAAAATATTTTATGCCGAAACTTTGCAGGGATGTATGGTCGATTATAATTTGTAGAAGTATCACAGTAAATTTTCTTGTCGCTGTCCGGTATAGGGATCTGTAGGATTTTTAAGTTTGGTTTGTTTTTAAGTATCTCCAAGTCTTGATCTTCTTGACAGTCTACTATAGTTTGCAAGTCTATTGCGGATGGTACAGAAATGGTGTCTATGCGAGAGAGAGCGTAAGCGACGGTATTTTCATGCCCTTGTATGAATCGGATATCAGTTGAGAACTGGCCAATATGTGATAGTTCTCTAGTTTGTCGTGGTGAAGCTTTTTCCAAATTTTGTTGGAAGGCAAATGTTAGTGGTTTGTGATCCGTGTATATTGCAAAAGGTCGCCCTTCTAAGATGTATTTGAAATGTTTTACTGCTGTATAGATGGCTGAGTTCTCTATCGTAGGCACTATAATTTTGTTGTGCTGGTGTCAAATTTCGCGAAAAGAAACTTAAGGGTTGTTTTTCATTATTCACAATCTGATGTAAAACGGCTCCAATGGCAGTATTGGAAGCATCAGTTGTTAGCGATATTTCAGCCTTTTCGGATGGGTGAGTTAAAATACTCGGAAAGTCACTGTTTGAAATATTTTACTTTACTTCTGAAAAGGGGAGTATACCTTAAACCATTGCTTGAAAAATATATGAACTATTAGATCAGTACCAAATAATTCAAGCAGGTAGTGGTACTCTTTTGTTTATTAAAGTAAATAAATCAAATTTAAAGTCTGTATTTAAGACGTCATGAAATAAGGAAACATTTGCCTTCGGTTTTCGGTATAGCTAAAAATCGAAAAATATCTCTAATTTTTAATTTCAGAATACCAACTTTTATTTCACTTCCAATCTCAAATAGGTCTGTTTTAAATTCAGTGGTGCTCCGGAAATATGTCAATCCTTTCTTCTCAAAAGATAATAATTTTTAGTTTAATAAACAAATAATTTATGTAAAAAACATTTTTCGAGTAATTATGTTCAAATCGTCGCTTTTTTTTTAATTAAAAGGCTAACCTAAGTTTAACATAATATCTAACTGCACTTACCTTTTTTTATGTAGAATAACAATAACAACAAGCAATCACAAAAAACAAAAACTAGGTAAATTTCGCACAGAGGACTAAACAATTCGTCAAACGCGTCTACGGCGCCCCCCTGTACCCTTACATACGCATTGGCATTAGGTATTTCCGTTCACTTATGTTTAGAAGATCAGCTCAAAAACTGCAAAAAGCATAAATTGATAAAAATCAAAGCGATATAAATAGTATACATCTTATGTGAGAACTGCAGTTTTTGCAAACGTTTGGACGAAATGTAACATCGCCGGTTGAAACTCTAAGCTATATCGTTGCCAACAACATAGCGGTGTGCAGCAAAGAATTTTGGATATATCTCTAGATATCAACCCCAGAGCACTTTTTCTGCCCTGCTGTCATCACAGTTTGAACCTTGTCGGAAACTATGCTGCGAACAACAATTTTTCATGCAAACTTATTAGATATGTATATTAATTTGTTTTTAATTTTAAGATAATAAATAGAGTTCAGTGATATATTTGGTATCCAATGCGTTTAGTATATTATTTCGCTTCGCTTGCAGTGTTAATTTTTTATAACATGTGTTATTGACTAATGCACACTTGTCTAACCTATAGTCAGCGCAAGCCCACGAAATTAATCGTGGCAAGGAACGCAAGATATGCCTGTTGTTGGCATCATACAGCTGACAGTGCGATTTAACTCAGTTTCACCCCCAATTTTGATGCAGAGCACCCTAGGGGGACGGGTCCGAGCGTCTCCCATCTCTCTTACCCTACCACCAACCTTTTGAGAGGACTTTCGCCTCACATATTTAGTGCCCGCATGCCTCACGGACACTATATATTTACAAACATCCATGTTTTCTTCGGGATTCGAACCCGGTCTCTTCGGCACGGCAGTCAGCAACGCTAACCACCATAGTGGTTGGGTGGCTTTTTTATAACATAAATGTATGTATAATTCTTCAATAAATATGTTTGAGTGTGGGTTTTAACAAAGCTCAAAATGTTTGCATATTTAGGCAAAAGATAAAATGTAATTTTTTTGGTTTCTCATATTATTTTGTTAATAATGCTTCATTTTTAATATTAACCATAAGTAATGTCTCTTTAATGTCGTCACTACATAAAGGCGCTAGCTAGACATTTGCACGACAGCGCCGATTAGGCTTGGCGCGGGCCTGGTTACAACTTAATGTTTTTGGGAGAGAGAGGAAAAAAAAAATTTTAAGTAAAGAGGTACACTGTTCCTTCAGATATAAATTAATCTAATTAATTTAGTACTTCCATTAATTTCAGGTAACTGAATTGGGGAGGAAAAGCGCAACTGCTGCAAACTGGATTAGCTCTGCAGTAACCTATTTGGCGGCAGGTTGTAATATGGAAATGACGACGTTTCTCTTGAAGCAGTTTTGATGCGGTACCTTATATAGCTACTGATTATATTGCGATATTGTGCAAATATCTTTGAGGAAAAATTCACGTTTTGTTATATTTCTTGTGATGAGAATAAATTTTATTAACTCTTTATCGAACTTGTACATTGAATCTATTACGAACCCGTACGCAAGCAGCACGTTTTGGTGGCAGCGGTGGAATTAAATGCCAATCACGAGAGCGATGGAGGAGCAGTTAAGGCAGCTCGTGGCAGCCTTTGCTGCATTTAAAGGGAAATGAAAGATTCCTTTAAAGGAGAGATGAAAGCAGTTAAAGGGGTGATGAAAGCGGTTCAAATAGAGATGAAAGGTGGTCAAGAGTCAGTTAAAATAGAGATGAAAGCCATTCAAGAGGAGAAGAAAGCTGGTCAAGGAACAGTTAAAAAAGAAATAAAAGCTGATCAAGGAACAGTTAAAAAAGAAATAACAGCTGGTGAAGAAAGATTGAAGCAGAACAAGAAGAAATGAAAAGAGAAATTACCTGCATAACAGAAAATAAATTTGAGGATACGGAAAGCAGCATAGACGCGGTTGAAAATAAAGGTGGACAAACTGAAAAAGAGTTTCTTTTGTAAAAGAACAAATAGGGAGAGTTTCTTTTGTAAAAGAACAAATAGGGAGAGTTTCTTTTGTAAAAGAACAAATAGGGAGAGTTTCTTTTGTAAAAGAACAAATAGGGAGAGTTTCTGCCGTGGAACAACAAACTGTTTGACAGGGTTACTGCGATCGCCAAAGAAATTGATACCTTGGAGAAATTCGTAGCGATGGCAGGAAGCAGTAGTGATTGTTTTAAATTTTTACCCATGTCAACTCGTCCCTCTCTGAAGTTCCACGTATGACGGGAAGATCCCCTGGAAAGTATATGAGACACAATTTTCTATAGTGCCGGAAGTGAATGGATGGGATTCCTGCGCTAAGCCTATCATATCGCTGCTTCTCTGGGAGCAGACGCTGCGGATATTTTTCAGATTCTTTCGGAAAACCAAAGACTAGATTTCGGAGCTTTATCCGTCACGTTGGAGCTGCGCTTTGGCGAGAAATGTGTAAAAGATTACAGCAGACTTCAATTAAAATCCTGTCAATAGAAGCCCACGAACACTCAGGGAACTTGCCACGGATGTTGAAAGGCTGTCTCCTCTTGGCTTTTTGATATTCCCGACAGGAACAAGAGAAATCCTGTCTTTGCAGTACTTCATCGACGGTATCCGGGATTCTGAAATACAGAAAGACCTGCGGATGTGATTGACTTAAAAAGCGCTCTGGCGTACGCCATGAAATTCGAGGCAGCCCGGCAAGCAACTTTTAGAGACTGCCAACCAGCCAGATCTGTGCAAGTTTACGAGCCAGAGGATCAAGTGATGCCTCGTTTAGATGATTTATCCAGACAAGTTACTGCTTTGATACATACGGTGTAGGGGTGAGAACAAACTGGCTGTAAAGTGTTTGGAATGTGGTACTGAAGGCCACATACGACGGAATTGCAGAACACCCCAGGACACGGAAAATAAAAGAGATGATTTTACCACTCAAGTCAATGCCTTGACTCAGAACAGGAATGAAAAGAAACCAATTCTAAAGTGCTGGAACTGCGGTGTTGAAGGAACTGCAGAATACGAAGGAACTGCAGAATACCCCAGAGGACGGAAAGTAAGACAGACGATTTAAAGAGACAATTAAATGCTATGAGACGGAAAAGGAGTGACAAGAAACCAAAGTGCTGGAACTGCGGAGCTAAAGGCCACGTATGAAAGAACTGCAGCACAGAAAATAAGACCATTTCCCAGCAACGACGCAGGAAACGATTAATGGCCGTATCGCGGAGCGAAGTTTGAACGCTAGTGGAAAAACTCCGTTTTAAAGCCCTCAAGATTTCTGCAGTGAGTGACAACAGTAAAGAATCAATGGGCATATCGACGGAGTTCCTTGCAATATGATCATTGACATAGGAGTTAATGCTACCGTCATTCGGAAAGGTTTAGCTCAACAATTTAAAGATAAACTCATTTGGACGCCATCCTGTGTTACCCCAAGGCCAACTAGATATCTAGAGTGCCTTGGTTACCCTCCAGACTACGTTAGGTGATAAAATCGACATATATGGGAAGTTAAACGTGAACATCACGTTTCGAAGTGCCGCCTACCATCACGCGGCATATGTGGCTGAGATTATAGATCTTTGCATACTTGGACATTTTAAGGAAATACAATTTTTCCTTGGACTTCAAAAACAACAACCTGCTTTCAGCATCAGACGACATAACTTTTCATAATCAGATGAGATCCTCACCTGAAAAGGCCAATGCCTTGTATGAAAGACCCTGCTCAGAAAGCTGCCGAAATCACAGTAGGGTCGAAGAGAAACACAAGACTACCGGCTATTCTCCATCCCAGATGCGCATCGGTAGTCAACAACTTAGTCTGCCTTGTGATCTCGTGTTTTGTCGCCCTCCGGATGCGCCTTCATCACCTGAGAAATACATCCAAGATCTCCAGGCCTGGTTTGAAGTGATGCACAATTTCGCACGAGAGTGAGTCAACTTGGCAACGGAGAAGATGAAGATCCGATACAACACGAGAGCTACTGGACATCAATTCAACGAAGAAGACAAGGTGTAGTAGTGTAATCTGACTCGACGGAAAGGACTGTGTCCGAAACTACAGTCTCCTTGGGATGGTCCGTACACAGTCCTAAACAGGCTGAACGACGTCGTGTTTCGGATCCGTAAGTCATCGAATTCTATACCTAAAGTTGCTCATTACGACAGATTAGCTTCTTACTGTGGCCATAGTACGTAGTGTATATAATGTAAATAGTATAAGACAATGGTCTTTGTGTTTCTAAATTTGTAAAATTTATGCACTTGTTTGATTTGTATTTGATTTATTTTAAGTTATTTATTGCAATTATTGTTTATGTTGTTAGTTATTGTATTACAAATATGTATTATTGAACTAATACTTTAGTTGTAAGTTTGGCTTCCTTTTCAGGGACTGTATTGCCCGGGACTTGCAATCCTTGGGAAGGGGAAGTATTGCACAGTTTTGTATTTAGTTATTTATTTTTAGTAGAATTACAATTGTTTTATTTCCCCATACAATGCAGCACGTGACGAGTTGTAAGAGAAAGCTACGACGAAAAAGTAAAAATACAGGAGCACGTACATTTAATAAATGGATAATTCTTATTTTATATTTAAACTGGATAAACGTAACTGACTGTGTCAGCTGTAACCGTAATTCTACTCTTTTCGCTTTCCAGAAATACCTAGGACTGTCTCGCAACGGCTTCTATAAAAAGCTATAAAAGCCGGAGAGGAACATGTCAGTTCAGTTGTTTAACAATTTGTATTTAACGCAGCTGTCTAGGAACAGTAATTTAGAGTGAATACCTCCAAATCTTAGTAAGCTCCGAATTTACATGATGCCCAATTAATATGGTTTAAACTGGCTTTGTAATGCTACAATTTTTTAATTTATTCTTTCTTGCTATTTAAATTTCAGACACAAAAACCTCCTTGATCCTTCCGTATATGTGTTAGTAGAAGTATTGAATTCATTTAATACTGAACTTATAGAGCAGGAATCATTTCTGATTGTGAACATCAGGATCTAAAAATCATAAGCTCAGAAAACTGTTTTGGAAGTATTACAGTCTTTTCTTTATTTAAAAAAAAAAAAAGTAAAAAAATGTGTACTGTAACGTTGATCATTATCTATTCATGAATAAAAATAAAATTTAGTTAAATATGCTATTATTTCATTCTCTTTTTATGATTGCATGAACACTTTGATGATTCTTAAAGAAGTATTAAAAGATAAAAAACAGGTTTAGAAGACTTGATTTATTAGGCTAAAATACATCAAATTGTTTTATCACATACACCAGTTTCTAGTTTGGGAAATAATAAATTTCAGACGCAATCTCATAAAAAAGAAAAACTCGAGCATCCCTTTAAGTCTGATAATTTGAAGATAAATTAATATATTGTTTATGTCATATATTCCGAAAATGAAGAAAAGATGATTCGTCTTCGGCATGCTATGCGCTCATTTTATTTCACGTTTCCTTAGCAATCATCATCCCAGAATTCGAATTGTAATGTAGTAATAAGACTTTTGATTACATTCGATTATTCGACACTACATCGAACATATTTTTTCAGTCTTTAATATAGCCGTGGTATCACATCGCAAACATTGATATTAATTCTCAATACAAAATAATAAAATCTTGTTAGACTACTCTCTGAGGTAATTGCATTGCAGAAGCAACGCAACAAAAGGCTAATTTGTGTTTAAACTGTATATTTGTTTTACATATATTCTTTCAGAATTCTCATTTCAGTTTACTGCTGTTATCATAGCGAAGAATGAAGCCCAATTCATATTTTTAGGCTAAAATATTCTTTAAAATTTATTCGTATTTTACACATATAGTTTTCTTTGTTGTGTAAAATTCTCTGGAATCTTCCGTGCCTTCACGGCCTACGCCAGATAATTTTTGACCTCCGAAAGGCATATGTAAATTTCTCAACAACCAACAATTACACCATACAGTACCAACCTGGGAAAAAAAAAAAAAAAAAAATTAAGAAACCATAATTTCAAGGATCACGTTAGTCTAAACACTTTTTTTTCATTCATGCACGATTATGCTAGTTTAAGATGAATTAATTATCAAAAATTCAGTTTAAAAAAATTCAACGTATTTCTTAACTTAATCAAGTAAGCCATTAAAGGATTCACAAAATAAGATACGTGTCTCCTGTGTAAAAGCTCCATAGAAACTGAAATAAATGCAAATACCGTTGGATTTTTTTCTATAACTATAAAGCATTAATCGACATAACACTCAACTGTTACCTCTAAAATATTAGATAATTCAGCTTTAATAATAGCTTTTAATTGGAGGATTCTTTGGCATAGAAAGTAAAGATAAATATATAACCTTGATTTACTTTACTTTTAAAGATTAAAAAAATCTGCAAGGCTTTAAAATATTATCTGTCGTCTAAAAACAGCTATACTTTAAAAACAGTTGAGATCAACTGATATGATTCTTAAATTGCAACAGCATTACGGATGATTGCTTTCTATCAGTTGGTGAATTCCGGTTTTGCGTCAAGCAGAGCGCAGGTACACCTGCATTATGACAGACCTAGTAAGTACAAAATTCTAGGCACTCTTAACTTTATATTACGGTATAACAAATACAGTGCACATAGTGCTTTTGACAGGAAAATCATTCTAAAAGATTCTCATTTATCTGAAAAAAATATACACTTTTTTTTTTGGGGGGGGGAAGAATCACCATGAAAAAAGAGACTTTTTTTATTGAAATTAAATTTGCGCAAAGCTCATACAGGTAAATAACATGATTAAAAATTCAAGGCCATAGAACCCATCAATGGCTAGTAACTGCAAATTGGATGTTCAAATCAGTAATTGTTGAAACCTCCCTGGCGGCAAAGCATGCTTATAAATGTTGATATAATGAATGATAAAGAACCCTAATCTCATTTTGGGAAACATTTTGCCAGAAATTCTTCAATTGCTTGTCCAGATCTGTGACATTTTGGAGTGCTCGAATCTAGCGGCCTACCATATCTCATACATGCTCGACTGACGAAAGGTCTTGTGATGCTGCTGGTCAAAGATGAGCATCAACAGCTTGGAGATATGCCAGCCGAAGAGTCTAACATTATCCTCTTGGTAAATGGCTCCAGGAGAGTATGCCATGATGGATAATGCAAACGGCCTCAAAATATCATCATCATATCGTTGAGATGTTAAGTCGTATGCAGAATGACTCCTGCTGTCGTAGGAGATAGCACTCCACAACATCACATCAGGGGTAATTGCTGTGTGGCTCTGCAAAACAAAGGCTGATTGGGTACGCTGTGATCCTGCCCTTCACACATGAACCCGACGGTCATCTGCTCCAAGACTGAAGTGGGATTCATTGTTGAACACTATGCGATAACAGTAGGCTGGCAGCCATGATGATCAGCTATGAGACCACTCCAGATGACGCTGTCGATGTTGTGGGTTTAAAGACCGCTGTGAGCGGAGTCCAATCTCAGCCAAGCGCAGTGAGATGGTGGAAGTTGCCACTGGTGGTATGGAAAAGGCTGTAGTACGCTGGACAGCGGATAAAGATGCCGTTGGGGCAGTTCGGGCATGTCGCGCAGTCATCGGACCTTGCCTAGCATTTGAGCACCTTCGCCTGCCTAAAGCCTCGATTACTCCGATGAGTACATTGTAGCAACCATTGCGGCCAGCCTTTTTGCACAATCGTGCTCGCACGGAGCAGGCGGCGGCCTGTTCCTCGGTATGACGAGCCCGCTTCGCGCATCCCTACTACGCGAACAAGTTCGAAGTCGCCCACTTGTCCATAAAGTCTTTGAAAACCTCGTAATGGCGTTATTGGTTATATCTCCAGTGAACTGCCACATCGATAATGAGAAAAGATAAAATGTGTTACCTATTTTATACGATGCTAGTTTCGCAGTAGAAAAGCGCGCTGTAACCGAAGTTAACACACATTAGCCTTGAAAATTTAATCATTTGCATGCAAAATTTCGAGATGACAGAATTATTTTTAAGGCTGCTTTTTTTTTTTTGCCCCAAAACAGTGTGTTTCAATTTGAAATATCATACGTTCGAAAAATCTTTCTTAATTAATTTATACTTAGTTGCAGCTGTAATAGAAAAGCATACTTAATTTACCTCAAGCTTTGGTGCGATTGAATGTATCTTCTGAATATCTTTTGACCATAATGTTGCACATAATCCGTAGCTAACATTGTTGACTCTGTTGATAATCTCTTTGTCATCTTCAAATGGCATAAGGCAAGTTACAGGACCGAATATCTCTTCTTGCATACATCTGCTGTTGTCTGGCAAACCTGTGATTACTGCAGGGCCAATGAAATATCCCTATAAAAAATGAAGGTATGATTATGAATGCTGTTTTATGTTAATAAGATTTTTCTTTCCTCTGTAGATTTTTGACAGTCATACATTAATCAAATTCAAGATGAATTCTTTTGGAAATAAGATGAGTGGTTAAATGAACACTTCTCTTTTTGCCTATTGTCCACAACAAATTCTAAAATTAGTTCCTCGCATTGCTGAGAAGCATTTTAATTGAAGTTTTAAAACCTGAAAGATAAACTTTAGATTGTTAAAATATGTTATATAATATTGAAGTTTTAAAACGAGAGAGAAAACCACAGTAAACGCCGCACGCCGCTCTATAACTTGGCTTTTATTTTTATTTATTTTTAGTTGAACTAAGTGTGTAAAAGGCCTTTAGGGTATATTAATGGGAAATTTCATCTAGAATCAGACAGAGTCGTTTTCAACAATAAACTTTTATTTAATTAAAGAAACTCCAATTTATCCTCACAAAAAATGTATCAATTCAGTAATACATGTACTAGAATTTATATCTAACATAAATAAATCCGCAATTCATATCAAAGAAAATGAGACTTTTGGTTTGCTACTAAGACCTAAAGAATATTTAATCTCTTGATTTCCAGAAAAATAAATTGAAAATAGAGTTCCAAAGATCTTTCTGCCCAACTTTTAAAATGAAAGAATATTCAGAATCATTTTCTGCAGCAGTAAAAATATTAATTTTTTATCCTAAAGAAACATTGGTACATAATTACGGTTTCTTTATTAACACAATAATAGTTCGAATGTAATTCTGTCCTTGTTAAACAATTGTTCTGCAAGGTAAATCTTTGGATTCACCTCTGAAGGATATTCATCTGCTGTCTAGTTCACACTCTTGTATATTCTGTTCAGTTGTTCTTTCATGTGACTTGACGATGAAATGAAACGCATAGCTTCTTAGCACAGATATCTCATTCGCGAAACCATTTAAGTAAAATAAATTGAAGTTTATTATACATTTTGAATTGGTCAGCTTGTGAATTACTTTCTAACTTCTAATTTTGTTCAAATCAAGACAGAATTCCGTAGATCGTGCATATAGTATCCGTAGATATAGGGATTTTTGCAAAATCGTATTAAATTTGATAATCATTTGTAACTTATTTTGAACAGAAACTGATAATGTATCGACTGAGTTTCAGCTTGAAATCTGCAGTGTGTTACTTATTTAAGAGAACAGCACAGTCGTGAAGAAATCTGAAATATCTTACAATACTCTTAATTCGGACCAATCGACAAACTTGAGAAGTATTTTTCTCGAAAAGTATTGGTTATTTTGGGATCAACCTATATGAACCAACGTTTTGTAAAGTCTATGTCTCTTTGAGAACATACAAATTAGACTTTAAAAGGATTATTGAAGAATTATCTTCCAGCTTTGTGAAGCAAAACAGAAATTAAAAGAAGGGTGTATAAGACCCTTTCATTCGAACGCAAATCAACAAATGACCCAAATTGGGTTACAATAAGCCAAGCGCTTCTGGCTTAACAAAACTACGTAACAATACTAATTTGAAGGTGTGATAGATTAACCTAACGGCTCGCAGTATACTTTAACGCGCAGGAACAGCTCTGGTTTGTAGTAAACCAGGGAAACAAAGCCTAATGGCTAGAACAACTCAAGTCGCTAACGCAAGTCGCTAATAATCATATACAACGTGGCCTGGAATATGGCTCACACGCTCTAACTAACTTCCGAAACTCTTGCTTAAATAGCACTTCAGTCTACCTTAATCTGAATAAACTCTTGTTACCTCATTTACATTCTGGCATGAAAAGCGTGGGTGAAAAGAAACTAATAGGAAAGTGCTAACTTAAAATGAACTATTAGTTAAAAATAAATAGATAAACTCCACAGTTTACTTATTATGAATATCAATAAAACATTTTATAATTAAGCACTATTGATAAGCAATTTTAAAAATCTTTACTATAACATCTTAAAAATAAATGCTGAGAGATAACAACATCATTCGTCTCATTAAATTATTGGTTGTTAGAAATTTATTTATTTTTGCGTTATATTTCACTTTCCAGAAAAATAACAATTTATATCTAATATTATATTTAGTTTGCGGCTCACCTTTTTTAAAAAAAATACGTTTAGTAGTCCTTTAGCGAAAGGTTTGTTCCGGCCTGCTGTAGATCTTCCTTGGCTAAGATGAATTTATGGTTAGAAATTGATGAACTACAGACGGATTTGTATTTAGTAGTCTGCTCCATCTGAGTGATACCATATGATTTGAAGTTTTTCCTTTTATCCTGCTCTACCTGTTGCTAGAGCATTTCTCAAAGTATTTATACATGCCTTCATCAGCATTACAGGTTCATTTCAGCAATTCATCTGATACAGTGTGTTTGTGCATTTTGGATTACATTCACCATTCGTCTGGCGCATAATAACATTCAAGGTTTTGTGTCATTAAAAGTCAACTAACCATCTGAGCGACTATTAAGCTGGGGCTTTTCCCAGCTGTACGTTCGGCAAATGATGTTTCAAAAGTTTAATTTTAATTTTAATAATATTTAATGCTTACTTTGCAGTAGCGATCTGATACCGAAGCTAATAAATAACCACGGAATATCTAATTTTTAATTTTTATTTATTTTATTTTATTTTATTTTATTTATTTATTTATTTATTTTATTTTATTTTATTTTATTTTATTTTTTTTATTTTTATTTTTATTTTTTTTTTTTTTTTGTTTACAATTAAAACCCGAAGTAACATTTCGAAGTAGTTGTTTTTGTTGCTGCTATATGATTACGCAAATTGATGAAACCCGAGTAATTTTCATATTATATATTAACTCAGCATTATTTTACTAGCTACAGAGTTTATTGAAGATCGCACTAACTTTCAGCGGCGAGTTATCGCGAATTTTCAAGTTTTCCCTAAATTTAAGGAGGAGTGGTTTTTGTATGGAATACATTCTTGAACCTAATAAAAAGTTTAACCCAAGATTAAGACTCATAAAAATGAATTAAGTGAATAACGGATTGCACTGTTTTTTTAAGGTAAATAATACGAGTTCTGTTTGCATAAGCTATATTCAAGCTTTGACCAACAGCCCTTCCGGAAGAATAGTCCATCACGTATGAATCTGTCATGAAGTGTTTCTGCTTGAGAAAGAACAAAAGATCAAATATAGGACAGTCTCTCTGTAGAAAAACACAGTCATTACGTTAAAATAATCATTTAAAAATAAATTTACTTTAATTTTCGGTCGTAATATTGATTTCTCAAACGTAATACATTAATACGTTATATAGTTACTGTTTTAAAGCAAAATTTTACTGATTTGTCACCTAAATCACACTTAGTCTAACTATCTACTTTATGAACCCTGTAGATTACAGTACAGTAATACCTAAATTTTCAACAGTTAAATAAAATGACGAGATATAAAAATGCAATCACTTACATTTTTATTATTCTCTGGAAGATCAAGATTTTCTGATTTTATAAGAAATTTTGCCCCTTCTTCTTCTGCAAGTTTCAGATACATTTGTATCTTTTCAAAATGCTGTTTGCTGCAAACTGGTCCCATTCGAACATCTTCGTTTAAGGGATCACCTACCTTAATTTTCCTAAAAGCATAAAAAATCAGATATTATTAATTTTATTAGTGAATATAATTGGCATTAACATAAAGTAATCAGATTTTTAAAATACCATATTATATAAATTTAACAGATTACGATGTGATACAAATAATATTTAAGGCTTATGTGCATTAAAGTAACTAATATTTTCGCTTACCTCACTGCAGCAAGGAATTTCTCAACAAATATGGAAAATATTGCCTTCTCTATATATATTCTGCTGGTGCTCAAACATACTTGTCCTTGATTTAAGAAACTACCCCTAAAAACATTTAAAAAGGGACATAGTAAGAAGGCTTAGTAGAGAAGAGCACTCGAATTGTTCACCCTATGTAGGTGAGAATAATTATGCACAAAATGGCGCATAACAGAAACGAGAACTTCTCCCCGTTACTGATTTTTTTAATACTCTTAAGAAAATTGTTGTACTTAAAGAAAAAGATTTAATTAATTGATTTTGTTGATTGAAATTTCCTTACTGTATTAATACATTAAGCTAATTAATAATTTAAGCAAGAGTCAAAAGATGCACGAAATATTAACTATTATCTTATGAAAAAGAAATTTTGTTCAGTAGATACTTTAAACAAAATGCAACGGATTTTATTCGTATCCGTAAAGCACATTTGTTTTCTTTTTTATTTAAAAAAATAAAAAGATTTATTAATTCGTTTGTCAATCAATGCATTTAAAGTTTATTAAACTTGCTTTATTACCCTTAGTTTTTTTTGCTTCTACATTATTTTCCTTCTACTAATATACATTTATACTAATAAATCTTAATATTTGATTCTGAGAAGAAAATTTAAAAGTTGTTATTACAGAGTTAAATAGGGAATTCGTAATAATTAACAACGTCGAATAATAAATTTAATGAACATTTGAATCGACAAAAGAACTTTTAAATAAAAATAATTCTAGGAAGTATTCTAACACATCCCAAACGTGAAGACTGAAATATTTGATGAATTGCGAGTATTTTTTCAATCTGGTACCATAAAGTGTTCTTATAAATGAAGTGACACATTAGCGAAACACCTTTGTTTAGTTGAACATAACTTTCCTTCTAATGTGAAAGTAATCTCGAGAATAATACCCATATTACGAGTGATAGCTGAAAACGGTAAGCATGGTTTTCTAAAACTAAAGTGTCGTTTACATAAAGGTGCCTGGGCTTGGTCCTAACCCGGAGTAGTAATTGAAAGATTTTCGATCAATTGGTAGCATAGCTGAAAAGTTGATAGCATTTTCTAGCAGTTGTAATTTTTAAGACAAGATCGATCAGCAATGTAGAATGATGTTACGTTTAAAAAGTTTTAATATTAATTTATTAATTTATCTGTCTGGCTTACTCACATCTCTTGATGCCACGACTAAAAAAAAGGAAGGAAAAAAACCAAACACAAAAACTCTCATAACAAATATCTGATCTTTTTAGTTGCCTGGTGATTGTAAAACTAAGACTTTTAAGTTAGTCTAAAATGCACAAATCATCAAAAGAGTAAAGTAAAATTTATCAGATCAACGATCATACTCTTTTAGTCAATAATGAAAGGATAATATCCTCCCTGGTGTTTTGGTAAAATCAAAAGATTATTTTTCAATGAAATACGAAAATGGGAATAACTTTCTAATTCTAAAAATGCTATCTCACTCTAAAATAAACTATATCAGCTCAACTTCCTGAAAACATATAAATTTCAGTACAATTCTAGAGATAGCGACAAACACTTTTCATTTAAATATGGCACAGAATACTTAAACACCAGGGAAAGATAAATCTCACAAGTAAGAAGTCGAAACACCAGTTCAGATAAAATTAATCTGATCGTATAGTCACACTTAAAATTAATTTTCCTAATACCCCCAATAAGTTACCCAGGTTCGAGTTGAAAAGAAATAACGCATGTTTTCCGTAAGGATCCCATGGGTGACTACAGTAGACCACCAGATAAAAACTCAAATAAAACATGCAATAATAAATCAATAAAAACATTGATTAAATTTTCCACAAAAATTATAATTTTAGATAGCTGGCCAGACTATCCCTACGAAACATCATCTAAAATAAATTACTCACAATTTTTCATTTGACAATCTGTACAACGACCAATATTGCACTCAAATGATTAGTTATGTACTTTACCATAATTACACAAATTTCACTGAACACTAATCTCATTTTTAACATTTTCCAAATCCTACCAAAATTATAATGAAATACTTTACAATTATTAATCTGTTTAAATAGTTACTCAAGAATTTAAGCTCATACATGAAGCTAATTTAGAAGAACTCAATATTCCTATACTTGTAACACATCAGTAAATTTATCTTCTGACATTTAGAAATAAAATTAAACTACTTGATATAATCTCAATACACATTAATTCTGTGAAAAGTTCTTTTAAGAAACATTTATTTTTTCTTAATTTAATTTAAGTGATGACTCATGACAATTAAATATTTAAAAAGGAAAATCACTATCGCATTGTTTACTTTAATAACCAGTCACAAACAAAACGAGAGGGAAAAAACTTACACTCACGGAAGCCGCATACACAACAGTCTGTGAAACTCGGGAAGCTGCCGAACCATTTCTTTAATACGTCGAAAACAATATTCGGTCAAAATCTTCCCTAAACCACAATCTAACGTCTGCTCAAGAGATGACGACACCCCCCCTTTCTATATTTTCATCAGCAATCTGGATCTTCAACGCGAGCTCTCTGACTCATTTTTTAAAAAGAGAAAAACATCAGCGACGAAATCAAAACCAAAAAGTTTGAGAAATGCTGGTCTGGGAGAAAGCAGAACCTAGCCCCAGTTCCACCAACACCGACGCCGAAAAAGTCACGATGAGAGCCTGTAACGCACCCGGACCGGTCAGCAGCCCTCAAACCAGCTGGGAAGCGGTCGGTATAAACGTTTACTTGCAGACAGCGGTTCTACGCACGGTTGAAAAAAAACTGCCAAAGTCTGGAAAATCTGCTGATCGCCTACCTGCCTCTCGTGCAACCACTTTTAAAACCTCGATGACGCTCAAAAGGCGGAAGCCTCTATAATCGCAATTGGCTAAATTATCAATAATATCAAAACTAGCCAATCCGACACAAAACTGGTACCCTCTCTAACCAACTAGAACAAGAGCAATAATTAACCTCCCAAATTCGAAGAAAATCAATCCCCTATTTTAAAGTGACATACCCCTTTTTTTCGCGCAACACCATGGGAGTGTTCTCCAACTGCGCTAATGAAAATCCCCCCCCGGGTCGAGCTATAGTCCAACTGCGCCAATCAAAATTTCTTCCCTCTGCTGTCTACAGGGATACAATTTAACTTTTCGAAGCCAATTGTAGCCAAGAGGAAAATAAAAATAAATAAATAGAATTACATATCACAAGAACAAGTAAAAAATATCTAACAAGCAGGCTAATTACTTGAATAACAGTAATAAATGCGAGAGCTAACAAAGAAAATAAAAGGTATTGGTAAACATGCATATTAGCATTACAAACATCTTTCATTTATTATAATAATATCATAAATTAAATAATTATAAAGCATACAAATTATATTTTTAATAAATTACATTAATAATAGTCAAGATGTCTGAACTAGACTGGAAAATTTAATAGAGTTCACTAGCGTGCAAAAAACTATTCCATATCAAAGTCTGTTAGAGTGTGCTAAAAATATTTTTTGTTAATTAAAGTAATCATGTAAATGTTTGCAGAAATTAAATTTAGTTAAATTTAAAAAAAAAAAAATTAGCATGAAATCTATTATAACAACATCACTATGCATTTGGAACACTGACGTAGAAATTGTAAATAAATTTAAATTATTATGCTAAGAAGTTTTTTCTAAAATGTATCTAGAAGAAAAAAATCAGATAAACAATACTGCAAATTAATATAATCAATCAGGCCTCTCAATAAAGAAAAGTTTATTTTTTTAACCAAAAATTAAAAATTGGGATGCAAAAGTTTGAGTAATATACTTGGAAATATCTGAACATATAATTAATTAGAAATGTATAATTAAATTAATAACAAGATAATTAACAGTAACATTAAGCTTAATTTCATTCAATCTAAAACAAGCAATCGATCAGGAGCTTCGCATAACTGAAGTTTTAATGCTATTTTACGTAGATTTTCGTATAAAATAAAAGTTGCACTTGTGAAACAAGTGAATAATGTACTGATAGTCAACAGGAATTAAAATACAGTGGTTAAAAATATAACTACTTGTCAGAAGGTATTCAAAGTTGTCACGGCTAGAGAAATTGAATGATTATAGGAAACTCATAAAGTTAAGCGCTACAGTGTGAAAAGAAAATTCTGGAATAAACATGTTACGAAAATTAGATGGAGAAATAATCCTTAATTTATTGATATCCATATAAACTCTATGCTTTTGAAAAAAGTTACATATAATTTGCATCGAGGAATTAATCACCGAACACGAGTTAATTTCTTTCCTTATTTTATTCTTATTAGAGGAATTTGTAAAAAAGTATGCTAAAGTGAAAATTTTTGCAATATTTTTAAAGAATAAATAAAAAAAGTATTTTTGCTTCATGAACTGAAATTTTTACGATACATTTTTACACAGTAAGTAAATACAAAAAAAAAAAAAAAAAAAAAAAAAAAAGAGCTGGGAGATGTTTGGGATTAGAAACTCGGGTCGAACTACTAATGTTTAGTGACTTTTTCGCTTGATCATAAGAAATTAGGCTGAACAATATATTAAAGAAAATAGAAGATACAGCACACGTAAGAACAAAAGTTGGCTGAATTAGAGATTTACATATTTGGTGAATGAGTTAAACTTACCTGTATGCCATTATGAAATATTAGGAATGTAGCATAAAAGCATGAGTGAAGAAGGCAATGGCAATCTAAATCATTGTAATCTAAATGTATAACATTATCAGTATCTGCTATTAATTTCAATACTGCTGAAAAAATTATAAATGAATTATAGTATAAATCACATGAACTCGTTGCATTATAAATTACAACAGTTAGAAATATTATTTGCGT
Organism: Stegodyphus dumicola; assembly: GCF_044657685.1. Taxonomy (NCBI): domain Eukaryota; kingdom Metazoa; phylum Arthropoda; class Arachnida; order Araneae; family Eresidae; genus Stegodyphus; species Stegodyphus dumicola. The sequence goes on along the minus strand of NC_140768.1, from coordinate 77,234,257 downwards.
GATTTAGCGACCATCTTTGTTAACAAATAATTTCAAGTAATTAATTTTACAAATAATTCAGTCTGAAATTAAGTTAGAAAATGAGCTATATGCTGAAGATTAAGCTTTACCAAGGTGTTAGAAACATCTTCTGTTAACTAGAGTTGTGATGCAAGAATTTGTAAAAATTATCACTTAAGTATAAATTGGCATAAATACAATACAAAGTATATAAATTCTACATACATGAAAACTTGAGTACAGTGAAACAATATGTGAAAAAGGAATGGATCAAAAGGGAACTGAAAATCCCAGGATATGAATATAAGGGAGGTGGTTTTTTTTTTTTTTTTTTTTTTTTTTTTTTAATTATGAAAATTTTGCTGACGCTCATAATTATTAATTTATTAATTAAATGTGTATTAGAAATTAAATGTATGCCAAAGTACGTCAGGTGGAAAACAGAATAAATATTTAAACGTTTCTAGTATTAAAATATGGAATTTGTAGCAAAGTTAAATAACCTTAAAATAACTTCAATGACTAAAAATGGAAAGCTTAATACGGCAATATATTGCAATAATATTAGTGTGAATTTAGAACGACTTAAGAAGTCCAATTTTTAGATTTAATAAAGAGAAATTTTTAAATTAAATCAGAACTGTGTATCTAAATGGGTAAATTTGAAAGTTAAAACCATTCTGCTATCTAAGAAGATTTGTTAATAATTATCTAGACAATAAACTTATTTCAGGTGAGCTACAAATCCGATATTTGATAGGTTGATTATGTATCAGTTTTGTGTATGTCATTTATCTATCAATTATACTATTCAAAACTTATATATATATATATATATATATATACATATATTATTATTATTATTATTATAAGCATATATATCAACGACTAAAATCTACAACTTGGAAAGTTTTTAATTCTTACGGAGAATAAAAAAGATCTGGCTCATCATTCCTTTAAGCATCATAAAACATTAAAATGAGTGTAAAATAAATTTATTTTTACTTTAGCACATGCCAGACTTTAAATTAATATTTGTTTTGCATGCACAATTTTTACAATATTGATAAACGAAAATAAAGGCTTGCAGTCTCAATAAAATGTCCCATTAATGGAGATAAATGACTTTTTGTAGCACTCAATCTTCTTGGGAAAGAAATAAGGGACAGAAAACGTCGCGCAGTTCGTGGATTAGATAACAAGGGGACGGGGATCTTCGATCAAATTCGGCGCAGTTCGTACCCTTCCCACCATGGAAATATTTCCAACCCATAATTCTGTCAGGTATCGCCGTCCGGTAGAACTATTCGCCTTTAAAACGAGCAAAACACTTGTTCAACCTCGAAAGATAAGGGACGAAAAAGGCAGCTGGCCGCCGACCTTTGACCCCAGAGTTGTCGGTCCGTGAGAACGGAAAAACCCGCCTTTTATCTGTACCAAAACTTTTCTGCTAACTTAATAAGAGCTTTACCGTAATCAAATGAAAGTAGTTTAAACAATACTATGTATTAAAAAATTAAATCTCAAATGTGAACATTACAATTTTATTATTCACTGTAAATTATTATATAAATTAACATAACAATTCTACACAACAATGACTATAGAGATTTCATGAGGTAGAGTATTTCAGCCGAGAAAAAGTTCTAATAAGTGAGTAGCAGATGAAGTTGATGGTAGAAATTTATTGCTGAGGTGGTAAAAGGGAATACCTGTATAGGCAAATGGACGACATGAGGTGTAGCTGGAACTGACGTCGCGGTAAACGTTAAAAAAGCGACCTTGCTTTTATTTTTCGACCTTAGCGATTGGCTGGAAGTGCGAGCGAATTAAAGGCAAGCGACTGAACAAAGTAAGACTCTTTTCATCGCCATATTAATTTTGAAAGGATATCCGAAACGTAAATGTGAGAGATTAATTCAAGTTAAATAATAAGTTTAATAAACAACTTAAGAAGTTTCATTTATGAATGAATCGTGGATGTGGGGGAGTTAAAGGTACAATTCAATTATACCCAGCATTAAGGTAAAAAAAGGTAACCACTCAAAGAAATCAATGTCCGTTGGTCACTTTGCCATCCACTGACCTTTATTGTAGAAAGATCAATTTTGCCAAGGTTAGAATCACGAAACTTTGATAAAATTTTGCTTTAAAGGTCTGAGAATGGCTCCATTTTTTATTTTCCATGAAGCCATTTTTTATTTACGTTAATATAAGTGTTGTAATTGAGTTATTATTATTATTATTATTGTTATTATAATTATTATCATTAAAATTTTCAAACATTTCAAATACAATTTATCAAATGAGTTATCAGCTGCTTGTAGCTTAGCTAGACATTTCTTAAAACATGAAGCTAATCTCATTCGACTGTTCCGTACGAAGACGTTTTCCATTTCTTTAATAAATAAATGCAAATATTTCGAAGAAACCAGATTTTTACTATTGGTATTAGTTGTACTGCATAAAAAGATTTACGATTTTCATTAGGAATATTATTAGTTTGATTTTCAGAAATATTCCTATGTGCAGTAGCAGTATTTTCCTAGGGAGTGTGGTTTAGCTTATTTTAAAGCTGCCGGTTGGAAATTTCATTTTTTTAATAGACACCTGATTTTTTCTTAGAATTATTTGTAAATTCACTGTTATTTGGGAATTTTACACAACCTGTATACGAGGCTGGCCGAAAAACCTAGGCAGTTGGAACACTCAGGATTTTCTAATGTCCCTTGATGCGGACAAAACTGAGTTCCTTGCAGACCGGCACACTTCACACACTTGGGTTTCAAGTACCAATTGTCAGAAGAGTAATACCACTTCTGACATTTAAGGTATTACTGTATATGGTTTTTGTTTATATATTTCTCTCTGGAGACCCTGAAGAGCATCATACTTGATAGTAGCTATTTTATATTTTTGCTCTTTGGATTTAGTTGGATATGAAATAGAGGCATAACTTGTTTGGTTCTATTTCTTTAGAGCTGCACAATTCTGTAAACAAAATATTCTTTTTCCGTGATGGCTTCTTTGATTTCTTCCTTGCCGGCATTCAATGGGTAGCTCGCGAATTGTCACCTTAATAGGTCTAGCGTGTTTACGATTTATAACGTAATGTTTTATGATGAGCTCGTGAAATAGTGTGGATAGAGATCGGTGATCATCAGCTGTTGTAGGAAGTATTTTCAAGAATTCTCCGCTGACTTTCGCGAGGAATTCCGCATTATTTTTGGATGTAATTAGTTTTGACGATTTTTTTTAAAGGTGAATATTTCAGGAGGTTTTTATCATAATCTTGGCAGGATTTCCTTGGTACAAGGGAATATTCCATTGCTGCCCCAAGGAGTTACCGTTTACGTTATTATTAATATAACCGTTAGTCGCTGTATGTGTATTTAGCACCCTAATTGATGTTTAGTAGAAATCACATTAAAGATTTTTTCCTGCCTTTTTTTGGCCATTTTGGAAAATTTCTTAAAATTTTGTGAATTTTCTACATCATTATTAGAAATATCATTAATATTATTACAATTTTTCCTTTTTCCAAGATTAAAATTTTGTAAAGAAGGGCGGATTTTCTCACTTTAAATTTAAAAACTCGCACTCACCTCTCAGTCTTCTCTTCAATATACCAATCTGTTGCATAAGTTCTTCCGTTTGAGTATCCGGCATGAATTGCCGGATTCTTTTACATACTCTTTATATAAAGTTAACTTTGTAGGATCATTCCTTTCAGTAAGTGATAAGTGATAAGTGACGGAGGACGCAAGCACCACCCCTCTACCGTTGCGGTTATTCCTTTCAGTAGGAACATCCATAGTATTATCCATGGTAACATTATCAGTGATGCGTCTATCATCCAAAAGTAAATCGGGAACATAAGCACCTGTCGGCGCGAATATGTTCTGTTCTCTCCTCGAGCACCCGAAAAAATACGAGCATCTTCATCCACGAAGGCTGAAGGCGATTACCACAGAACTGACTGGTCAACAGAATTCTGGCTAATTAAAACTTCACGTTGTACATGGGGGAAAATCCTGATAATTCCCTCATAACTTGAAGTAAAACCAAAGATTTGCTTTGTTTTTTTCGATTATAGATGCATATTGTTTCCTTTATTTAATTTAAATGAAAATAAAATAATGAAAAATTAAAAATAACAAATAATTTAAAAGAATTTTATGCTAACTACGTTCAATAATAATAATAATAATAATTCGTACACAGATAAGACACCCATATTTTTTTATTAAATTGATTCCGACTTTGAATTATCAAAAAACAGCATTGCTCCAATTAATTTGGATACATTTATTCGTCGGTATAAAAATGATTTTACTCATTAAAAAGAAATTACATACAAAATGTGCAATATTATAATATGCTTTTAATAATAAATTCATTTTGTAAACTGAATCTGTCTCCTCTTCGAATTAAGGAAAAAGGAAGGATTAAAAGCGTTCTCTTTACGAGGGGGAAAAAATCACGTTCTTGAAATCACTTACCTTATTAAAACGGGAATGCACTTCTCGAGATCTGCGTCACCAAATACAACAGCAGCATTCTTTCCTCCCATCTAAAAAACAGAGGCACTACAATTATAATCATTCAAAAAAGATAAAAGGAATGAAAAATTTCTCCTAAGATATTTCCGAAAAGATATGTAGTAAAGAATTACCCCGTATAATTTAGGGAGTTTATTTTGATCTAAGCTAAATTCGTTAAATTCTTTTTGATATTTTGCTTTTTTATTGAGTTAATATGAAAACAGTTGAAGCTTAATGAAGAGGAAATGAGACAGCTGCGGAAGGTTTTAAAAAAAATGCACACATTAATGTGCTTAAAAATTAAAGTTCCATTACTCTTACGAAATTACTTTAGTTGATTCGAATTTATCACAAATAGTTGATTTACATTAACATAAAAAGTTTTTACCAGATTTTTATGTGTATCTCTTGGATGAATTTTTGCTGTTATATAACTTTACTTAAGCTATACATTTCATTTATCATTTCGTTAATGTAAGATTTTAATGCCACTAATGAACGAAGCAAAGTGAATAGATATTTTATTTATTTTCTGAGCTAATGCATTTCGTTTCTGCTCAAAAGTTAACTTCAGAACTTTTGCGTCATGCTATTTTTAAAAAAAGAGGATGCTATTTGTTTTGATGAAAATTTTGAAAGCTTTAAGAAATTAAATGTTTAAGCAATTCTGTACCTTGCATTTTGCTGCTTTTCCTTTGTTTCAGTTTTAAAGTTAATGGAAATGAAACATGTCAGTTTAAAATCTAAACACAGATGAAGTTATTGCCTAATTTCAAATTTTAATAGAGTCGCAAAAATACTGGGCGTAATTTTTTAAAATTTAATCTTATTCACTCTGATTAATAAATTTAGTTAATTTATTAAAATTAAATCTTTAGAACTCAGGAAAAGTTGAAAAATTTGAGAGATTAAGATTACAAAAATGGATCTGTGTGGGGATGTTGTAATAAATATTTATTTGAATATTATCAGAATTTAAAAGTGCTATAAAGATTTTGGGTATAAATGAACTCAATCTACCACTAATATAAATGTTATCAAAAAAGAATTGCTAACGTATTTTTAAACAAGAAAATTACAAGGTGAAATACATCTTTAACCTACCCATAATTTCTTAATATTGTAAGTTGGACATAAGCAGATTATGATCCTAAACATGGAGTACATTTAAAAATACAATTATTAATATGAAATTACACTCATATATTCAGCAAGAATAACAGAAATAGTTACAATTATAAAGATTGCTAATTATAACAACAGGTTACTTACATTTAAATAAAAAGATTTTAAGATGAGATAGATGAGTGTACAGATATGATATTTTTATCTTTTTAAGAACTCTTAATGGGTTTCATTTAATTCTAAGCTAAATAAGAATCGATTTTAAAAGCAAAGCAATTATCAACTAGAATCCGCGTTTATTTTACTATATATACATTTTTCATAGAAATATATACATTTTAAGGCATTGTAAACAGTACAAAGTAATATTTGGAAGAAATATTTGTAATGTAGTGCTAATTTTATACAGAAGATATTTTCAAATTATTTGCTCATTTAATTTATTTTGAGTTATTATTCAGAAATATTCAAATAAAAATAATAAAATTTATGCAGTTTCTGTCAATCATAGTACAATTATCGTTAACTAAGGCTCAAGTCTTAACTAACATCATTAATAACAACGTTAATAGATTTACACTAATAACATCATTTAATAATTAACCTAGCTAAACTCTTTTGTATTTATTTTAATCCCGACGAAAAATTCGAAAACATATGTATAAAAGGATTTCAGTTGGGAATGCAACGCAATGAGGTTAAAATGGAGTAAATAGAACTTCACAGTTAATAAAACTCTGTTACTTTAGAAAAGATGCATTTTAATTTCTAAAGTTAGCATAGTTAAAATAGTAATTTTTTAGTTGAGTGACTTTTTAGTTAGAAATTTAATATGGTAATGGATATTCAAGCAATTCATTCACTTGAATATTCAAGTAATGGATATTCAAGTCCATCACGCATATGGTAAAGACAGAATCGAAGTAAAAAATTAGTAGTATCAAATAAAACAATGCGCAACCATATAACATAAAACCTATCTGCCTGCATAGCGTTTTTTTTTTTTTTTTTAAATTGCTCCATTATGAGTCTGAAAAATGGATGGATCTCAAGGAGCTTTTCGTAGCTTGTGGATTATATACATATGTATATATATATATATATATTCACACTATTGATAAAGCAATAAAAAGTTAAACCATTTTGTGCTTGGTTTGTACGTCTTAGAATACAGAGAGTGAGAAATATTTAACTGTATTTTCAGGTGTCGATATTGGTTTCAGCTGAAAGTTTGTGAAATTTCAAATACCTCCAGAGATACTTTCTTCACCATTCCACCAGCTACAGAACCAATGTGGAGCCCCGTTCTGTCACTGCCTGTAAATGAGATGATTGGAACATCGGGATGGCGAATGAGTGCTTCTCCAGCTTTGTGACCGTAACCGAAAACCATATTCACAACACCATCGTCAAAGCCTGTAAAACAGTTACTTTGTAGAGAATTGGCTTGTAAAATTAATATTTTGCCTTAAAAAATCAGTAAACAGTTTTTTTTTTGTTCGAAATAAAAGAAGTATTTTAATCGCGAAAAATTTCGGTTATCAGGTTTCAACGGAAATATTCATTTTAACCGTTCCTGAATCCATTTTGACTATTTTTTGAGTCATACCTGTATATGCAAAATGGATTTAAAATCGATTTTTTTCGTAATTTGCATACATACATATGTATGTATCTCGCATAACTCAGAAACGATTATTCGTACAACGTTGAAATTTTGTATATAGAACTGCTATAACATATAATCCTTCACCTCCCTTTTTTTTTATTGCAATCTGCAGACCCAAACGTATATGCATGTTCTTGCCGGCTTTTATTTTGGCAATCGTTTGTCATAGTGATATACTTCAAATTATAGAATTATTTTAAATGACGAAAATATTCATGATTAGTAAAGCGCTAGATATATAGCCGAAAGTTTCTTTAATCTGACTGGAGAAGAGCTGCCCGCATTGCAGCAGGATTACACAAGCAAGCATGAAATTTTGAAAAGACGCAGTCCAGAGAAATTATTATAAACAATTTCTACTTTTAGAACAGAAAGGAGGTGATATAGAAATAAAATGAAGAATTAAGGGATTCTAAATGAATAAAATGAAGAATTAAGGGCTTGCTAATTTAAGTTACAACTTTGAGTTTCATATTTTATATCTTACACACACAGTGTGTAATGCTCTACGCGCATTAAAGCTGCTTTTTGTAACTACAAAACAAGTATTTTGATACATGAAGGTTATTTTGAAGCAGGAGAGATGAAAAATGAGCAATGCCCTCGCCGGGACTCGAACCATGGGCCTCTCGAATATGCGTCGAGCGTGCTGACCACCACACCACAAAGACATGCTAATAAGGCGGGAGAAATACCTTACATACACTCCCCTTTTAAAAAGCGACTGGGTTTAGGGGACCCAGTCGCTAAATCCTGGTGGTGAAGAATCATCATTCATCACCTTTTAGTTTGAGCGCCACTGTAGAGACATTAGGTTATTTCGAAGCAGAATAGAAGAAAATGTGCAATGCCCTCGCCGGTACTCGAACCACGGACCTCTCGAATACGCGCCGAGCATGCTGACTACTACACCACGAAAGCATGCTAAGAAGGCGGGAGAAATACCTTATAAAATAACAGAATGTGAGGTAGGAGTGTAATTATCGGTTCTAGGGAAAAACTCCACAGGAATAATGGTCGCAGAATAATGCTCACAGGTATAAATGCTCACAGGAAAAAAAGCCCACACAGAAATATGCCCACATAGAAAAATACTCACATGAAAAAATGCTCACTTAGAAATATGCTCACACGGAAAAAAGCTCACATAGATATATGCTCACATGGAAATAAGCCCACTGAAAAATAAAATACGTAGAAATATCCTTACATTAATCAATCAATAATTAATCGATTAGAACATCGTACACATGCTTGAATTTTTTAAAGAAAAATTATTTTATCATTTGAAAAAAATGATTGGACAAATGCTCATATTAACCTTTTCAAGGGCGATATATAAAAGAATAAAAACTATAGTAAAATTTTGCATGTACTGTAATATTTTATACTACTGCCCCCTGTACGACATTCCCCCCCCCTGTAACTGCCAATAGCTCATTTTTGTTTTTTATTTACTTATTTTTGCATACTTTTGATGTGTATGTATAGAAATTGATGTTTTGAATGTAGTTATTTAAGTTTGGAGCCAAAAAAGTTCTAGAAGACCACAGTTTCCAATCGAAGTGTGGAATCATTATGGAGCAGCCTTCGAAAAAATCTATTAAAACAACAAATTATTACGAAAGCTTTCATAAGTATTTAATTGTAGCCATCCTAGTATCCTAGTTTTTGTTTGACAGACTGAAAAAAGATTTAGCCTGTCAATGTTTATTACTAGCTACTGTAAACACAGGACGTACTAAAGTAAAAATTTAAAAAAAAAAAAAAAAAAAAAAAAAAAACTTACATTTGGTAATTGCGAATCATGTAAGAAACTATGATGAAATCGATGATAAAATTATACATATTAGCTAATATTCAGTAAGTTTGTAGAGGCATTACGTATTTTGGAAGCAGGAGCTGTGAAAAATGAGCTACGCCTTCGCCCGGAATCGAACCACGGACCTCTGGAATACGTGCCCAGCGTGCAGACCACCACACCACGAAAGCATGCTAAGAAGGCGGGAGAAATACCTTATATACTCCTCCCTTTTAAAATGCGACTAGGGTTTTTAGGGGACCCAATCGCCAAATCCTGGGTGTAGAGAATCATCATCCGCCACCTTCTTAGTTCGGGCGTCACTGTAGAGCCATTAGGTATTTCGGAAGCAGGAAATGTGAAAAATGAGCAAAGCCTTCGCCAGAAATCGAACCACGGATCTTTGGAATACGCGCCCAGCGTACAGACCACCACACCACGAAGGCATGCTAAGTAGGCGGGAGAAATACCTTATAAGTTTATGTGAAATATATATTTAAGATTTATATATATAACAAGGTATTTTACGTAATTTAAATAAAATAATTATTTCTATTTGCTTATTCTTCTAAATGTTTATATTATAAAATGTGTAACTTATATTTACTATTATTTTATTTTTTTTAACAATTAAAATTGTAATAGTTTTTCGCTGTATATTCTGTTTCATTTTTCTTCTTTCCTCCTCTCTTTTTCCTAATTCAAAACGGACCATTTGTTAATCTTATATAGCAACTAAATCTATACATAAGTTATACAGTTTTTGATATATATATATATGTATATATATCATAGATGTTTTGGTAATTTAAATAATTTTTCTTTGAAAAACTAAAGTAGATGTACGATGTTCAAATCGATTAATTATTGATTGAATAATGTAAGGATATTTCTACGTATTTTATTTATCAGTGGGCTTATTTCCATGTGAGTATATTTCTAAGTGATCATTTTTCCATGCGAGCTTTTTTCTGTGTGGGTCTTTTTTCCTGTGAGCATTTATACCTGTGAGCATTATTCTGTGAGCATTTTTCCCGTGGGCATTTTTCCGGTCATCGTAATTATCATTCTATACGGAATAATTACAGTGTTCAAAAATTAAATAAACCACACAGGTAATAATCGCATATACTACTGCTAATTATAATCGATACATGACGATTTCAGTTTAGACATGCGTCCACTATACTTATCACTGATATACAAGAAAACGATGAGGCAACAATGTATCAGTAATGTCCTTGAGCCGCCGCTAATGGTATTGTTATTTCAAGGAAACTTTGGAGAAAGGGGAAGAAAGTAAGACTCCTTGTCTTATAATTACTGCAAGATAAAATAAATATTCATGTACAATTTTGTTTCTTAAATTTTATCTTAAAAAATAAGAAAGATCATACTTTCAACTAAATATGGTATTATTTTCCTCGGGAAGGCAAATCTTGAAATAAATTTCAATAATAAGCTAAAAATGATGAGATTAACGAATATGAAATACATCTTTTTCAGTGAGAGACGTCAAAAAATTATTTAATGATTTAATTCCGTGACAAGAATGATATTGCAATATGTACAACATTGAACATAATGAAAGAGGTATCGATATATCGGAAGCATCATGCTGTTCTTCATCGAAAATAGAATTTATTATGATAGGACAGGTATAACTTGATCAAAGAAAGAAGAAAACACCAAAATAATCGATAACAGAAACTGCATAAAAGTCAGAAAATTAAGAAATATGGGAAAACCAAAAGCAAGCAGGGGAAACCCACTTGAATTTTGAATGTGAGTGGACACGAAATAAAGTGTGGAAGAAGATTCACGTTAAGGCAGAATGAGAATCAACAGGCATACTATCAAAAATATAAACTCAAGAAAAGAGAAAACTATTTTTTTAATTTTTATTTTACTGGACAGAAGTTCCCCATAAAAATGTTAGTCGCTGATTTTAACTTATAATCAAAACCTGAAAATCGGCAACTTCGTTTAAAAATCCCTCAGTTTCCAGTCTTTTTATTTTACGAAGCAGCATTTTGTTTCACTTCTGTTAATCGAATAAAAAAAGATTTAAATCAGAACAAATAGGATTTCTTTCTTTTCGAAATGAAACTGGGAACCAATTTGTTTTTCCATTTATAGGGAAAAGAATTTAAGTGAATTTTTATACAGTCAAACGTTTAGTTTGCTTATCTATTTGCTTTTCTGGCTGCAAAAAGGTAAGCTTTTATAAAACCGATTTGCGAAGGTATAGCATCATGGCCAACTTGCTAGAGGCAATATGCAAATCTGAAATATTCTGAAAGAGAAAAGAATCTTGGAATTGATAAGAAAATGAAGGGTAAAGTTGAAAAGAATTAGACGAATACATTTCATTACGCATCGTAGAATTTCAAAACTTCAATTATCCGAACCTCAGATATTCGAAAATCTATCTATCCGAATCGCCTGCTATCCTTCTTGGGCGTAGTAAAATTAAGGTTTCGTTTTTCATTAATTTTTATGTGTTTATGGATTTAAGTAATATATACAGCCCTTACTCTCCAAGCGTGATTTGTCCCTTTCCTTTTCTTCAGCATATGATTAAGGAACTTCTGATTTATGGTAACAATGTAAAATATATGTCCAAACAGGAAAGAATTTTTTAAGTAAAAATAAATATTACTAAAATTAAGAAGTACTTTGAAGTATTTAATATAATAATATTGGTATATCTTTATCATTTAAGCTTTTTCTTTAAAAATAGCGCATATTTCCCCCCTCCCACTTTTCAAGCGGTAAAATTAGTAGGAAAAGGAGGGAAAATATACGAGTAAATACGGTATATATATTTTACTTTAATTTTAGCTAAGGATTTTTATTATTATTTTATATCAATTTGTGCTATTTATTACTGATTATTATTTTATTTAAATAAAAAATAATGCTCCGTTTAATTTTATTTAATAAAATATAAGTTATGCCTCAATAATTCATTCAGATAAAAATGCTATTTTCATTTAAAAAGAGATAGGTATTTTGTTCTTACTCAAAAATAAATTAAATAAACAAATAAAAAATAAAAAATCTGAAAGCTTTCAGATTTTATATCACATCCAAGGGACGGTTTTTTATTTTTTTATTTTGTTTTAATTTTTTTTTTTTTTTTTTACGGACACATACACATTTCGAAAGCATTTGGACGAACGGGCTAAAAATATCTAAAATATTTGAATTTAATACTTGAATTTCCGATAGACAGTCTCGCGGAGCTAAAATTAAACATTTTTTATTCCATATAATGTTGCCACTGCTCGCTTTGAAATCGTTGAATTTTTTAAGCAAAAATTCATTAAAATTTTACAAAATATGAAACAGATAATAAAACAAATTCGAAATTCAAAATTCAAGGTTTTCAAGTGCCCATATTCGTGTGGAGGACTACGCTATTCAAAATTTGATGGATCTAGGTATCATTTTTATTCCAATTGCGAGAAACGTACATACGTTGATGCAGATTTCTTCATTATTTAAGTTCTTTGTTATAGGGCGATTATATTTGATGGCAACAATTTGGAATGTGATTCGACAGTAATAGGCATTCTAGGCTAATATCGGTTTGGGATAAAAAAATGCCTTCGTTTAATTTATTTTAGTTTTAATGTCTGCATGCACTATAATTACTTTTGTTGTTTGTTTAGCTTAAAAATGGATGGATAGCCAGAGTTTCGGAGTTTGTTTGGAATACGAGTAAAGTCCGATGATTCACGTGAACTTGAAACACGTGAAAGCAAAATAACAGCATTAAAAGTTACACATAGCTATACGGATCCAATGTTAATAACCTAAGATCATAAAAATACTTTTTTTAGTTTGTTCAGCTAACATTTTGGTTCTGATATTTTTATATAAATCAATACCGTTATTTTTTTTTCATGTCCATTTTTATGGATAGTGCCACAAAATATGAGTTACTATGCTATAAATACATTTTACTACGTCACAAACAGCTACGTCACAAAAATATTAATTTACGCTACTACGCCGTAAAACACCAGGACGTTCAAATATTATCCAGACTGTTATCATTTTTGCGCGCTGATTCCTGATTTACAGTTAGTAACATTGTATTTCGACTGTTAAATATCACCCAAATGCAGTGGGACCTAGCGTTGCCACCTCTTGGCTGTCAAAATCCGGGAGAGGAAAAAAAGTTTCCGGGAGAAGAAAAAAATGTTTCTTTTCAGTCGGCACTGAAAAAAATCTCTGCCTCCTTAATCTCGTTTAAAAGTATTTTTTGAGTTGCAGGAGCAAGCACACTCTCGCAAATACTTGTATATTTTATTCTACCACAAGAAATCGTGTTTGGCAAAGAAGAATCTTGAAATAGATTGCTATACAATTTGTGCAATCCTGGCTATTAAAAGTGTGATTGTGATTAATCCTATGGTAGACTGAAGTAATTTAAATTGCTGATATAGTGTCCTGTTCTTCTGAAGATTTCTTCATGAAAAGTTCGAAACCGATTGCGAAGAATCTCTATTCAATATTAACGACTGGTGCTTCTTGCTTTGAGAATGTACAGTTAAAGCTCTAACATCCTCGTACTTAATATTAACCGTTCTCCGACATACTTTACATTCTCCGTTAAAGTTGTCTTTCTTCATAAGCTAATCAATGAAATTGAGTTAACCACTTGTCTTGAAACGACGTCGAATAGTTTGCCTTTTTTTTGGTGTGTGTGTGTGTGTGTGTGTGGTATTTGTTTACTTGCAGAATCAGAATCTTTTTTTTTTTTTTTTTTCCCAAGCTATTATTATGAAAGCATTTAAATACGCTCTTGTTTGTAGATAGCTAGCTAACTGCAGACTAAATGAAAGAATGCATTGAAAATGAGAGGGTGAGAGAAGATGAGGGCGCGCGCGCGTGACACGCCGACATGAAACCACGACTCATCCCGTAAGGCGCTTACTCACCGCTCACCGTAGATCGCTGCTGCAAAGACATAGACGTTCTTTGGCTTCTGTGCACCGTCGTGTGATTTTCGATGCTCTGAACCATTTCGTCCGTGCACATTGTGTCGTTATTTTCGAGAAAGTTGATATTCCGGGAGAGTAATATTTATTTTAAATTCCTTCCGGGAGCCGGGAGATTTTAATTTTCAGGACTCAATTCCGGGAGAGGTGGGAACCCTAGTGGGACCCCGAATTGGTCAGTTGTGTGTGGCGCCCAAGAAAGTGATGAACAAGTAGTATTCTTATTCATCACTTTTAATAATGAAAACTTAATGATAATGCTTTCCCCGCGACCAAAAAATTTCTGGTTATGGAATAAAAAATTATCGTTAAGTTTTTGTTCAGGTTTTCAAACTTTACCAGGCTTTGTAAGTAATATGAAGAAGAAGTCGGACACATACAGGCGAGTGGGACACATCCTCATTATAGTCCATATTTATAACCAGTTTCCTCAGTGTCATCGCAGAGTTTTGAGAATAGGATATGCACCTAAAACAACACTTTCTACGAAGAGAGGGAAAAAACAACTTCCAGAGCAACGGAAAAGAAGCATTACAGCGTTGGGGAATTGGGTAGAATAATGACATGTTTCAAGTACATAACTGCTTTCCCTCTTTTAATTGTTCCATTACTGTATAAAAATTTTCCCTTTCCTTGCTGTGTGCCTTCTCAGTGTAATTCGAAATACGTCCGGCCAGTGGTAGGAAGATCCAGAATTAGAATCCCGGGGAGGGCATTGCAGATTTACTGCGTTTCCTGTTCCAAAAATTATAGATGGATTAATAAGCAATATTTATACGTATTTTAACACGCTATATTTATATAATACTAAAATTTTATATCAGGAAACGTTCTTTGCGAATTAAATAGATAGTCGGAGCTTAGAAAAATTTGAATTTCAAACAAATACAAAAAATCATACCAGCTTCTTTAAACACTGAACATAACATCCAAGCTGTGACTGATGTGAATTCGCTGGGCTTTGCAACGACAGTATTACCATGAGCTAACGCAGGGGCTAATTTAAATGTCAATAGGTACAGAGGAAGATTCCAAGGGACTATAATTCCAGCCACGCCACAAGGACAGTGGACAGTGTAATTCAGAACACCATCCGCTGGTTGGTTAATACACCTGAAAAAAAAAGTAAACGAAACTATACAGAACTGTTGTGTTTAAGGATAATTATTTTTCCATGTTGATTCTTCGGTACCTTTTCCCTTCTTGTTTTATTAAACTTTATTTTGCTTTTGATTTACCTTACATCTGTCTGATATGTTAGGTCAATGATTTTCTATTTTTAACAGTCCATGCTCTTATTTGTACAGAAGGAAAATTTATTTTCTAAAATCAGTGTTTATATATATGCACCGTGACAATATCACTATGCGTTCTTTATTTTAGCAACCGTTAGCAGTAGACGTATACATACAGTTATAAAATTGCTTAAAATAAACAGTATTCGTGTTTTAAAAATTTTAGATTAAAAAAAAACTGTGAAAATTACGCAACTTACTTTTTATATGGCCCCCCGGTCTCGATAGTTATACTTAGTAAACGATGTAATTTAAGAGGAATCCAGTTAATCGTGCGCAGGAGGCTACAAATCCGGAATGTTCGTATTTAATTTCGCTAACATCTCTGAACAATTAACAAATAAAATAATTTTTCCAGTTATTAACATACAAGTTGGGGTGCAACTTTATGTGTGTAATATTCTAATCTGCATGCGAGTCTTTTACTCTTTAGAATTCGGTGTAAATAAAAAAAAATTAGCGGTTCTTAAATATATGAGTTGATTAACGAATAAAAGCTTAATTAAATTCTAACACAGTTTTCTTTTTACTCATTCTAATACAGCAGATAACCTAAGGCTCTCTGTTTACATATTATTATTGCTATTTGTTACACTTAATCATTTATTTCATTCAATTACCAATACATAAGAATACATAAGTTATACGCTTTATTAAGAGTTAGTTTCAAACTAGATTTCTGAATTTAAAAACGAAATGTCATCTCCATTCTAGCCTTGCATGAACCGACGCTTTTAGGATCTACTTGTAAATTGCTGTATTTACATCATCTTTATTACATTAATTTATATTATGACTTGCTTTACCTTTTTTTTTCATAGCTTCGACATTATATAACTGATTTTTAAATCCTATTGAAAAGGAAAGCAAATTATTTTACTGAATAAAAGAATATTTAAAAACAGAAGAAAATTTCATCTTTATTTAAAAGAGGCGATAACCCTTTCGCATTTTGCTTGATAAACCAAAAACGGTTTCATTGATTTTACTTGGAAAAAATCTATAAAATATGCGATTCCATCCAATCTCTTAAATAGAATATTATTGTTTTACATATAAACTTATATTAGTTTAAACACTCACAAATAAATTTATATTACTTAAATGCAAAATCATAGCAAGTGCTCTAAAATGCTTTTAAATTAAGAATACAGAGCCTCCCCCTTTTTAAAATTTTAATTGTAATTTTTGTTGTAACTACGCTATACGCTAGTATAATAGTGATAAATAAAGCTAAGAACAGAAAAGATCTTTATTATAATTTTATTTATTATCCAGAAATTCAACAAAGCATACGCACTAAATGCAATTAAAATTCGAAGCAAAATTAAACAAAACGCGTGTAAAAACCAATTCCCCTTAAAAAATATTATCTTAAAAATTGCACAGAATTGAATAATGAGGCAAATTTCACAAAACTATACATAGTTAGAAAATGAATGAATACTTGCATGTCTTTGTCACACAAGATACTGTTGGCAAAATGTCGAAAATTCATTACAGCTCTAGGAATTTCCACAGCCTTTGATTGGAAGAGCGGCTTCCCTTGATCTTGTGATTCGGCTATTGAGAATTCCAATATTCTCGATTCTAGGATATCTGCAACTCGGTGAAGCAGTTTGGAACGCTCGGCAGGATCTTTAGCAGACCATCTAAATATGAAATAAAATATATTTGTAAAATGCATTCACAAACACGTATCTCTATTTCCTTAACCTTTTTTGAAAGCTTGTTGTAAATTAAATTCCCAGAACAGCTACGCAAAGTAAGAATTTTCCCAATTATAGCTTCAAAATGACGCTTCGTATTTACTTTTTAATGGTTCAAGCTATTTCAAGAAGCATGTGTATAAAGGACTTAGAAAAAAAATGGCTATATGGGCTAAATTTTCTTAAATGCTGATACTAAACTTATATTTCCAATTAATAAGTCTTTTAAAACAAGATTCAAGTTCTCTCTGAAAATAATTTCAGTGTTGTGATTAAGAAGGATACTATATATATATATATAGTATATAATTCTTATTTTATACACGGTTTGAGGGCAGAGTGAAATAACTCATTAGTAAAATATTCATTATGTATTATTTAGCTGAAAACTTTATACGTTTCCATGAAATACCCGAAAATACTGTACATCCATTGTGAATCTGCAAACTTTTACTTGCCTTAACCTAACTAAAGGCAGAGCCGTGCCTGCATATTTTTTCACCTGAGGCAAAGAAGTAAATGTGCGCCTCTGTATACAATGCGGGATCTGGGTTACTTCATGCAGATCCATTCTACTAACTTTATATTAAGATATAGTATAATCAATATTACTTAAAATTCCAAACTACAAAATTCAAATTTCATAGATCAAAGGACATAGTGGCCATTTTGGTAATGATCAGGCAGATAAACTAGCCAAAGAAGCAAGTATTAATCAAGATGCTACTGAAATCATCATTCCGTGGCCTCGCTCAAATTTCAAGTACCAACTAAAACAACTTGCTTCAAAATCTTGACGAGATTTGTGGAACAATGCTCCACAGGGAAGATGCACATATAACTTGATCCCCAATGTAAGCTTCGCATCTCTGTCCTCGAATCCTTCACTAAATTACTTTATAACAGGACATGGACCCTTCACCACATATTTCTACGCAAGAAATTTGGCAAATTCTGATAACTGCATATGTGGGAAACAGGGAACTCCTGATCATTACACTTTCTCATGCCCCTTAACTGAGGATATTCACATAAAATCCCCAAGAACTGATCTCCTGGCATTGCAAAGGTTTTTAATTAAAGATAAACATCAGTATCCAAAGTTTCAGAAAATTATGCAACGACTCTCTTCCTACGGCCTAGATCTCTGTGAAGTGTAAATCCACATACTGCTTAGTGAACTTTTATATGCTGTGATTATGGACAAAATGGCTCGTGAACTTTATAAACTGCAATAAACCAATATATCTGAAATAACCCATGGACACCCACCTCTTTAGCATTATTATTACAATTCATTTTAACATTGTGTTGCCAGTACTAATTATAATTATCTCATTATGTTTATCTGTTTATTAATAATGTTTATCTCCTATTTTTGTTGTACCAAATTAGATGTTCAATTTATCTTGTGAATCGCAAATTGTATTCCGACTATTTTGTAATCTACTTATGTCCTACATCATTATTTTAATTAAATACTGGATGCAGGGCGTACTGTAGGATTGCACGATGTACCATAAAGGGCCGTTCCCACTGGGATTTATCTGAGCTAACGGAGACAACTGACGTAGCCGACCCATCACCAAAACCAGTTTTTTCCCATAAGGCAGCAATTTGAAAAATCTGCAGGCATAGTGGAGCTAGTCGACACACGGAACTGGCTCCGTTAGCTCAGATAAACCCCAGTGGGAACGGCCCTTAATAGGCAAACTCTAGACCTTTTGGAAAGCTTCAGTCTATGCAAATTCCTATAAAACTTGCAATTCCCCCCCCCTTTTTTAAGAGTTAGTATGGGAAGGCAATACCAGTTGACCTATGGTACATCGCTGGTGTCCACCATACTTTTACCTTTATATTTAGTAAATAAATTATTATTATCTTACTTTGCAGCTATTGCACAAGTATTAGGAAATTTATTTCAATTTCAATTAATTATATATATATATATATATAATCATACTTATGGAACAAATTAACTATATTTATATATATACTGAAATGAAAATACCTTTTACAGTATATACTGTAATGTATGTTTATATATATACTGAAGTGAAAATACCTTTTACAGTAATATTTAATTATAACTTTGTATATTTCACAAAGTGAAACATATATAAAGATTAACAATTTTGAAATGGCAAACAGTAAACATATGCTTTTTGAAAAATGGCAAATAATATTAATATAAATAAAACATCTGCTCACAAAATTTATGGGATAAATTTTTCAAGCATATTTATAATTTATTTTTTCTTGCTTTTAAGAAACAAAATCACCAATAATTTTTTCAAAATCTATTTTACTTAACTCACGTTCTATAGAGAAAATGGCGATGTTTGAAAGTTTTTCTTGGCCTAGTGAAGATCTCATATTGTTCTTTATTATTTTAAGTTTGCTAAAGCTTCTTTCGCAACTAGCTACAGTAACTGGCAACTT
This sequence comes from Stegodyphus dumicola, assembly GCF_044657685.1. Classification (NCBI taxonomy): domain Eukaryota; kingdom Metazoa; phylum Arthropoda; class Arachnida; order Araneae; family Eresidae; genus Stegodyphus; species Stegodyphus dumicola. The sequence goes on along the minus strand of NC_140768.1, from coordinate 77,214,660 downwards.
AAAAAAATTCTTAACGCTGCTTCCAAATTCGGATAGAACTGAACTAAATTATAATCATGAATAATTTACAAAAGTTCTAAACTTGTACCTGCTTTTGTATCCGGAATTATTGAAATAGCATGGTTGTTAAAACTAGATATTTCTGACTGAATTTCTTCAGCGTTCATATCATTCGGATATTTAAGTGCTAAGCTGCTGCCTTTAAATTACTTCGATCCAATGACATTAATTGTTCACCAGTTAGAAACTGAAAATCGGAAGAGAATTTATTTAACTTTTCGTATCGCCATTTCAATTGTGAAGTTAAAACGTCGAAGACTTCTTTAATTTCTATAAAAATATATTTTTCTCAAAACCTACAATTTATATCAATTGATTCCTCACAATTTGGTTTATTAACTTTTCGTTTTCGTTTCTCTTCAAATTCTGATGATACATTCATCTCTAAAGCTGAAGTTTTAGACTTTTCAAAAATACATTTTGAAAAGACATAGTAGTCCCTCTATTAAGCGTGCGGCTTTATAGACAATTATAGTTTTTGATTGCAAGGTTTTATTTACTTTTTCGATTTCTTGCAGTATTAAATTCCACGCAGATAACAAACATAAAAATGTTTAATTGATTTCTTTCAAAATGCTGTTATTTTCAGCCCATTGCAAAGATTTGTGATTTAATGACGTATCTTTCAATAACCTATGTATTTCTGTTATTTGCAGATCTAATTCTTTAACAGCATTTACTCTTGATCACCATCGTGTATTCGTATGACCTTTTAATGTTGTTTTCAAAACGTACGCAAGTGCATCCCATCTACTCGTTGAAGATACAAAAAAATTATAAATCCTCTGTACAGTGCTAAAAAAATTAACATACTTGAATTTGTTACATACTAAATTTAAACTATGAGCCGAAAAAGGAATATATATAGCTTGATCATTTCTTTAGCAAATAATGGCTTGCACGCCTTTGTACGATCCAGCCGTGTTATCATTACCTTGTCCTCGAACATTTTGAATGTCGAAGCCATCCTTTTCTAACTTATAAATAATTTCATTTGCTAAACCACTACCAGTTTTCTCTTTTGTTTCTATAAAATCTATAAAGCTTTGTTCAATAAATATGGATTCGCCTTTTATATACACGTAATCTAATAATCTGACATAGTTGCTCATGATGCAAAACATCTGGTGTACAATCAATATCAAAGAAAAATATTTTGTTTTTTTAATTCTAGAACAAGTTTCAAATCGAACATGATTACCTAATAGTAATATAAACTCATCTTGTACTTTATTAGACAGATAAGAAACAGATCCATTTCTGTGATTAGCTATATGATAGGCAATATTTCTATAATAATTATTTATTAATTCAAATAAATTTAGAAACATTCCTGCCCTTGAACTGCCAATAATTTCAAGCATACTTCTAAGAGGTAAATTGTGATTTGCACAAAACGAATATAATGCGTAAGATATGTCGCCACTTTTTCTTATTCTGATTCTCATTCTACTGCTTTATGCAGGGAATCATCTATGAAACCACCTCCTTTAATTTCTTTTTCAAAGCATTTCCATCGAAGATAAGCATCACGATGAAACATAGAATTTTTTTTTTTTTTGATCGGAAAATCGGTTTAAATTTTTCAATCTTTGAAACCTCTTTTTGGATTGGAAATGGTAAAATCTTTCTGAGATCCTCTGAAGCCGATTCCCTGAAATCAGCATCTTGTCCTTGACCTGGTCCATGTTCTATTAAGAAAAATTTTTTATTTTGTCTGAAATTGTTGGCCATGATGGAGGATTATTGACGTTAATCAGTTTAATGGTTACTTTATCCTCCTCGTTTCCAGAAATTTCAGTTACATGTTTGCTTTTATTTGAATTTTTTTTTCTTTTGAATATTTGCTTTTTTTAAGATGCTGTATTCTTTAACTTCAACCACATTTTCTTTTGAGCTATCTCTTATTACTTTTTTGATGCATTACTTATTTCATTTGAACTTCCACATTTCGCCAGCCAGCCTTATAACTATAAAGCGTAGCTTTGACGAACGTAATTTCTTATTTTTTTCCTTCTTTTGTATTAAGCACCACTGGGTTTTTTTGATGCCACTGTGAAAAATTCGATTTTTGAATGATCTTGATTAAGAAATTATCTGAATTTTACTTTTTGTCATAAGAAATTTAATAAAAATTTATTGTTGAATGAAATTTACATAATGCTAAAATTGAAAAACATAAAAAAAGTTTTAACAAAATATTTAAAAAATATTATCGCGCCATAAACTTCTTTCGACGTAGCAGTTGATATTTCTGTTTGACTATGAATAAGATTCTCTTTGAAACGCATTTATAAACATTTTATTTAGCTAATTATAGCGTTCCATTTTCCTTTCTCCCAGATTTTGGATCTTTTCCGTTAAAAGAAAAGATGCGCCACACAATTTTCTCCAGAAAGTTGTATTTGCTAACTTGATATTTTCAGTGAGAAAAACATACTTTCATAATCAGTTCATTTCAACCGCATTAACCTTCAGTGTTAATGGTTTCAGTAAACGGAGAACAACAGATTGCCATACTTTAAAAAATTATTCACAATAGTTACTTTGAAAACAACAATATAGCCAGAAGAGATAATAATTTAACTGTGCTTACTAGGCAACGCTAGAGAAAATTGTGAAGTTCGGTATATTATACGAAAAATATCACATACTTTAATACGAGCTATGGTTTCGTTATATAAAGTTTGCAATGTTGTTTTACCACAGTTATGTTATTAATGCATCGAAATATATTACAATTCTTAATTTAAATTACTAATCCTCTGTACACTGCAATATTAATTAAACCTGAGTATGGTTATCCTACTGAAACCATTTCGCATTTCTAAAATTATACAAACATGTTTTCGTTATTGTTTAAAATTCTCTTATGTGCAATAAATTTTATAGTTCTTTCATTTTCTTTTTCTTTCCTTTTTTTTTTTTTTTTTTCAATATACTTTTAACGCAGTTCCACAAATAATCCTCTTCGGTATGTTAAGTAAAATTACTACTTTCATTTTAAGCACTTAAAAAGATATTTTTGATCGTGGAAATTCTTCTTAACAACTACTAAGTAATAATTTCTATATTTCTGGTCTTTCCGTTAATGTTCGCGTTCAGAAGGGGCCAAGGGGTAACATAGGCAACTTCTTCAGTTTATTGTAGTGATCGGATTGACTGCATTTAGTCTTCTGTACCTTGAATATCAGACAGTTCCATCCGAACATCCTCCACGTAATCATCGCTTCTAAAGCATATAGTTTCTCTCGAGCATCATTAAAATAGATTAATTAATGCAGTCAGTCTTTTAATATTTACAGAATGCTTCATCAGTTTAACTATCCTCCTCCGACGAAACATTTATTTGAGCTTGAGTAGAAATTTATATCCCATCGAATTTAAATATGCAGCAGTTATGTCGCCGTCTATGTTCAGTTAGTAGTAGTAGGCAAGTTTGTTATGACTAAGTAAAGAGCTTAAGTCAAACTAGAGAGAGACAGCAAAGAACAACTAATGTCGGCAGTCTAATATTTTCTATGAAAGTTTAGTGTATACAATTCGTTACACAAAGTGTAATTACTAGTTCCTTAAAGCTGCTTTCAATAACAAATTTTAATGTTAGAAAATATTATACTCGCTACTGTAAAAGCTCATGTCTTTTGAGAATAAATTAATGCTATTAGTTTCTCTTTTTCTTATTTTTAGCTGGATTGTTTATAACACAAAATTCTTTTAATATTCACTGATGTATTCCGAAATTAAAAGTTAAAAACTACAAGTTTTAAAAATAAATTTCTGAATTTTTGATCGAATAGCTAATTTAGCGGCTCTTCTATTTGTCCCCTGAGGCAAGTGCCTCGCCTCACCCTCGTACCGGCTCTGAGTAAATGTACCATCATTAAAGTAGTATCCAACTTTTAACCCTCAAATACACATTTTCCATCATTTCCTCTTACATTTTCAAACAATTTAAGTAACCTTCTTTCGTTTTGAAACTGCTTTTGATGATATCCATTATTGTGAAATTTGAAGAATATCGTAAACAACAATATTGGTCATTTTTATTTGACTGTCACTATGCTTTGAAATGCGAATTCTCCTAGTAGTGAAAATAGTTTTCTAGGGCCTTTTCATAGAGCGTATGTGTTGCCTAACTTATTTTTACAAAATTTCTGTAATCAAAATTTTGCTTTAGAAACTCAGCTTAATTTTGATTCTTATAAAGAAGTTTCATAAAAATAATTTTAAAAAATACATACATTTATGTCATCATAACGTAAAAATTTCGGAATGGAACAGATTTATGTGCCAGACCTTACCTTCTTTGTATCCCCCTACAAGGGAAAACTCCCTTCACAAAAAAGGACGCAGAATGCCCCCAACGGTTTTAATTGCTCCGTAATAGTGATATCCTTGAAGAACCCCACAAAGTGGAAAGTACACGTACTTACTTTCTGATTTCTAGAATTCAGCTATTCTGCTAAACGTTAATAGCCGTCGCTCCAAATTCTGTTTCAGTTACGAACTGACTTGCTGACGCTTACAAGCGTTACATTGAGAGAGTGTGAAAAGTAAGTTTCAAAATTTTTCCTTTATTCTACAAAAATGATCAGAACTAAAAAAAATTATCTCAGATATCTAAAAGACGGATTTATAGCAGAATAAATCAACGTATATTATCGGATTCGTCAGAAGATGAAGTAGCATTTAATTATAAAAAAAGCCTGTGTCGAATTTTCGCGCTAGCAAATATTCTTTAAGTTCCATTTCAAACTATGATTCGAAATATGAACTTTTATGTCTCAAGAAGAACTGACTGATGACGATTACTAAAACGATTATTCCCATTTTAAGGAATATTCCAAATATATGACTAATAAATATTCCGTTAGACTTTATGCCCCTTGTGTGCTTAGGAGCAGTACAAAAAATGATTACTACACTCATGTCCATAAATTAAGGATAATGCAAAATCAGGCAAAGGAAGAGTTAGAAGTAAAACAAATTTGACTTATTTGTAAAGCTTATTTATTAAACAAAAGGTAAAGAGCAAAAAAAAAGATGCTATATGTTTGATATTATTAAAAATATTAGCGATTTTTTTCTCCCTGGAGCAAATTACAAAAAGAACCTATTTACAAAAAAATCCATATTACATGGTTGGTATGATTGTTAATACAATGTATGTCTCCCAGACGATGCAATACAGTCCGTACAACGCCTAGGCATGCTGAGTATCAAATTATCGATCTGATCTTGGGGGATATTACACCACTCAAAACGCAATGCTCTAAGAAGTTCCGGTATACATGTAGGAGGAGGTTGACGGACTGCAACTCGTCGGCCAAGCATGTCCCACACTACTGGATTCAAGTCCGGTGAGAATGCTGGCCAGTCCATACGAGTGATATCCTCCGATTGAAGGCATTCGCTTACAATGTTTGCACGGTGAGGACAGGCGTTGTGATCCATAAACACAAATTGTGCGCCCATGGCGCCCCGAAACAAACGTACATGTTGTTCCAGAATGACGTCCCGATAGATTTGGCTTGCCATGGTTCCAATTTGAACATGCAGGTCAGTTCTGGAACTCAGAATAATTCCACCCCAAACGAGCACTCCTGCACCACCGTAATGGTGTCGTTCAATGATGTTTTCTTGGTAGTAACGGGTACCTGGAGTTCACCATATGAAAGTCCGGCCAGAATCAGACTGCAAGCTAAACCTGGACTCGTCGGAAAACATCCCAGAAGCCCGCTGTTGCGGTATCCACAATGCATTCTCTCTACTCCAGGCTAACCGCAGGCCACAGTGAGTTGCAGTAAGTGGAACGCATCTGACAGGTCTACGAGCATATAGACCAATCTGCCCTAAGCGTCTGTACACGGTCTGCCTTGAAATTGTTGTACCAGTGGCTGAAAAGAGCTGATGATACACGTCTGAGGCTGTGCTCCGCCTGTTTCTTTTGTCAGTAACTGCCAAATACCGGTCCTTATTCGGCGTTGTAACTCGGCGGCGACCTGTGCTGTACCGTCTACTCACATTACCATCATCTTGGAATCGTTGCCTAAGCCTGGAGAAGACACTCTGGGCAATTCCAAGTTCGTCTGATACTTCCAATTGGGTACGCCCACATTCCAGACGGCCGATAATTCTACCACGTAAAAAATCATCCAAATGCGTATTTGTGTCATAACTATTCGGTTATTGCACTAAAATGCTTAAGCGATTATAAAGCGCCTGCACTAATGCAATTATAAAGCGCCTGCGAACAATTTTACTTCTTTGCCTGTTTTCCTTATATATCACTCTCTTACACTTTCGTCATTGTGACGTACAATCAATCGGTGTCACCTGCATACTTCCTGAAATTTGCATATGATTCTTGAAGATGTGTGCAGTGATTTTACAGGTGATATACTTATTTTAGAGTTCGATTTCTGCGTGACTCCGAATTATCCTTAATTTGTGGACATGAGTGTATTAGAATAGGCGGAGGCACCTTACAAGCATGATTACCATATAAAAATGTTGAACTAATTTTTTTTTTAATGACCAGTTTTTAAAGCCTTATGTACCAATTGAATTTGCAAGAAAACAAAGGAACCAAATCTAAGAGAATTGAAACACTGGAAAGCTACAGAATACCGTCAATGTTTACTGTACACTAGCCCACTTATTTTTTTTTAAAAATATTAACAAAAAGCTATATGATCATTTTTTACTACTTCATATTTCTATTAGACTCTTATGCAAAATACAGAATCAGACGGCAATTGATGAATATGCACAGTCTCTATTAAAACTCTTCGTAGTAAATTTTGGGCTTTATTATGAAAAACAGTATATTTCTCATAATGCTCACGGCCTACTGCATATTTCCGAAGATGTAAAAATGTTTGGGCCGTTAGATAATTAAAGTGCATTTAAATTTGAAAGCTATATCCTCTATAAAAAATTGATTAGAAAATCTTCCGCTCCATTACAGCAAATAACAAGACGAACTCATGAACTGTTTAATCATATTGTAGCCATGAATAATGATTCAATCAACGTAACCGACTTAAGTTCAGAATTTCAAAATTTACACACATCTGGTCCCCTACTTAAAGGTTATTAATGCTTAATTTTATTATTGAATTTTGAATACAAATTAACTGAAGTCAGAACTGAATTTGTAGAATAATTTAATTATGAATATATCGAAGAATTCAGTTTTGGGCTATTGAATGGTTAAAAATGATCGAAAGATTTTTAATATTTTAAAGCAAAATTTTCTCTTATAATATTTTGTATTAATAATTCATTTCAAGTCTCTTGCTCAGTTTTAGATATATTTACAAATTATTAAATAAATTGAAATTCAAATTAGAAAAATAAATTGTATAAATATTCTTAACATTTCTTATTTTTCCACAGTAACCACAGATGTAGGACCTGAGACTATCTGTGGAAAATAAGCAAGTTTCAGGTTATCACAACACCTTCACACACTTTCACTGGAATATAAAGACGATTTCTCGGGATATACTGGGATGTAACGTTAAGCAGTTGAGAGTATGTATTTAAGAGGTTAAAGGGATATTGTAACTAGTTTTATTTCAAATCCTGATAACATCCCATATGCTGTCGGTGGAACCTAGATCGGATGTCCTGGGATGTGACATTAAGCGCTCGGGAGTATGAGTTTAGGAGGGATATTACGGGATGTCCTGAGGATGTAGTAAGTAGGACTTTAAATCCTAATAATATCCCATACGCTGTCGATGGATAGGATGTTCTTAGGATATAATGGGAATGTGTTTAGGAGGTTAGTGGGATGTCCTGAGGATGTAGTAAGTAGGAGTTCAGATCCTAAAAAATCCCGTACTCTGTCAATGGGATTTTGTTAGGATGTCCTGAGGATATACTGGGATGTGACATTAAGCACTCGGAAGAATATGTTTAGGAGGTTCGCGGGATATTCCGGGATGTCCTGAGGATGTGCCCATATCCCGCGAGCAATATCCTCTGGATATCCCAAGGATGTTTTTGTGCTATGTGGGATTCTTAGTGTCTTGAAATTTTCAATAAAAACTAGACATTTCTGATCAAATTTTTGCAGCATTTATATCATTTGGATATTTAGGTGCTAAGTTAGAAGCTCGTTCTTTTAAATTTACTTAAATCTAATATCTGTTTTGTCTGTGGAATCCAAACTTCTTTTTTTTTTTTTTTTTTTTTTTTTTTTCTACTATGAAAAGAAAAATCATCTGACAAATTAGTTTTTATCAATTGATTCTTCATAATCTCATTTATTAATTATTTTTCTTCTTCAAACTTTATAGATATATTCATATTAAAGCAAAATTTTCATATTTGTCAATATTTTCAGAAATATTTTATCTGTTTTAAATAGAGAAACAATTCCTTTATTATGTTTATTTATTTGTTTAATTCAGTACGACGATACATATGAGGGCCATTTGTTTAACAAAGGAATGCCTTCGTGGAGAATAGTTCTAATAAAAATTGGCTCATAAGAGAAAAACCACGGTAGCAAGCACGCACATTTTTGCGTTTGTTCACCAGGATACGAACCCAGGTTTATTACTTTCTTAGCGATGCAGATTTGTGTACATTTGCACTTAGCATTGCTAATATTCCTTAATTTTTATGTTTCTTTTAATATAAAAATCAATGCAGATAACATTTATGAATTTCTTTAAAAATTTGTTTGCTTGAAGATGCTATCATTTGTAACTGATTCCAATGACTTATTGTTTGATGTCTTATATAATTTGGTGCATCAAGTAATAATAACAATCTGAACATTATATAAAATACTAGGTAAAGAATTCCTTGTCTTACTTTAAATATTAAGCAATTTTAAATCGTTAATAATTAAATAATTTATCAGTTTGGTTTCGTTAACTGAATTAAGGCAAGGCAAACGTAGGTAATCTCTTTAAAAGAAGAGCATGCAGAAGATTTGTTCTAAGGGAAACTGGCTCGTATTTACGCTACATATCGACAAAAACAACTAAACATCCAACAGCCCGCTCGTTTGTCGGGGGTCAAACTACCTGTATTCAGTGGCCTTATTCATAAGACCGTCAATAATAAGTCTGATTAAAATTATTTCCTAAAAACATTATTTATTTAATAATTTTTTTTATTTTTGATTACTGTTACTTTAAAGAAACCAATATTTGTTAATTATCGTTACCGCTGGTAATAAGAATATTACTGAAGCCGTTATCTCAAAATGGTTTGTCACAGCCGAAATGATTTATCATAGTTCTTCCACAACAATATTAAACCTACTTTTGATTTCTTTAATGCTTAAATAATTAATTTTATTCTTCTGTTATTAAAAATGAAGCAGCTGAGATAAGAAGAAATTTGAAAAGAAATCTTATCTCTTTAGATTTTAGTTTAACAGAAAGTCAAACTAGGTGTTAATTCGTTTAAGCCATCCAGCAACAACTAGAACTGTTCAGGAATAACCATAACTGAAAAACCACTGCACAGTTTTGAAGAAAATTAAGCATGGATATGTGAACGAAAATTCAAGCTGGGCATGTTAGTTGAACGGCACGCTTTATAACAAAAGACGGAGCAAACTAAATTTTATGCGAATGATTGAGAAAGAAACTGGTAATAGAGTATATTCATTTTAAACATCTTCGTTTGCTCATCCGATGCTATTTTAATTAATTTTAATGTATTAGAACTGCAGAAGCAAATTTTACACATCTACCGCATCGTTCACATTCAGTTAATAGATTCTAGAAAGCATTCTAGAAAGCAATGGCGACATAAAAATATACATTTCAGATTAAAGGCATATAGAATATAATTACTAATGGCAGCAGTATGGTGTCTGTTAGGTAAGTTTCAATTTTTCTGGCTCTTTACCATAAATGTGAATGACATGAGTATGCTAGTTCTAGCAAGTAATTTTAATGTTTGAAAACAGAGTATATAATACTATGAAACTGTAGTACTTTTGAGAAAATTGATATCATTTAATAATTAGTCTCTTAATTGAGCTGGTCTGTTTATAATACAAAACTCTTACTAATTACTCTTTAAGAATTATAGAAACCATACGATGAAAGATGATTAACAACGGAAATCAGACAATCGGCCAAATAAATCAGTGATGGGAAAGGTATGATTATTGTACATAAAGTTTTGTTCCTATAGATATATTTTTAAGCAGTGCTTCTTTATGTGTTTCAAAATTAAAATTCAGTAACCTTAATTTCTTTTCAAAAATAAATTTCTAACTTTTCATACGTAATTTGGCACCCCTTCTATTTATTCACCTGGGGCAAGTGCCTCACTTGATTCTCCATTGTCACGACTCTTATAATAATATTTAACCATAGCTTTATGTGCTCAGAAAATGACACATATCATAAATTACAGTTTTGAATGAAAAGCATTAAAAACTTTCTTTTTGATAACATGGAAATAATGTGAATAGTAATCAAACTAATGTTAAAAGTATCACACTAATTTTTCAAGCTCATTCTGTAATCTAATTTTTTTAACGAAGATTAAAATTATCAGTAGTTTTCGAAATCTACTTGATCACTTAATTCATACTCTGAGAGAGAATAGCCATGTTTGAAAAATTTCTTGACTAAACGAAGATCTTAAATAATTTTTTATTGTTTAATTTTGCTGAAGCTTCTTTCACCACTAATAACAGTAACTGGCAATGTTAAAAATAATCTTAATGCTGCTTCCAAATTCGAGTTTGATTGAAATACACTACATTCATGAATTATATTTAAAAGATCTAAAATTGCAGCTTCTTTAGTGTCCAGAATATTGCAATAACATGGTTTTTAAAACTAGATAATTTTGACAAAATGTCTGCGTCATATAAAGCATACGGATTTTCAAGTGCCAAGTTATATGCGGTTGCTTTTAAACTACTTAAATCGAATGACGTTAATTATTTACCATTTATAAAAAGAAAATCATTACACATTTAATTAATTTTTTTATCTCCATTTTAATAGTAATATTCAAACATCTAACATTTCTTTAATTTTAGCCGGGAAAACATTTTTACAAAAAATTCGTTTCTTATCAATTGATTCTGAATAATCTTTCTTTTTCATTTGTTCAAATTAAGTTGAAAAACTAAATTTTTAGATTTCTGAATAATATTTCCTGGGATATTCTGTCTACCTGACCCTCTATTAAGAGTGTGGCTTTATATACGGCCAGAGGTTTTGAGCGCAAAGTTTTATTCTGCTTCTTAAAGTGTTAAATTCCACGCAGATAACATATATAAAACAAATTTAACTGATTTGCTTAAATATACTATTATTTCCATCCCAATATAACAATTTATCATTTGATGCAAAATCTTATAATGAGTGATTTTTTTTTTAGCCCAAAGGCCGTTAGCCCAGAAGGGCTATTAATTTCGTTTTGGCATTTTGCGTTGATTCACTATAAAAGTCGGTTCACTTTCACATTGTTGCCACCAAATATTACAACCCTGCATTATATTTAAAGAAATTAAACAATAAAGAATCTGCATAAAATTATGTATGTTTCTCGCATGGTGATAAAACAACGGTACCTAGAACCATCAACTTTCGAGTAATCCTCCACCGAATATGGGTGTCTGGAGGCCATAATCTGGAATTTGTTTAATTACCTATTTCATATTTTGTCAGACATTGAAGAATTTCTGTTTAATCAACTCAACGATTTCAAAGCGAGGAATGGCAACACTGTGCGGACGCTGGTAATTCGATGTGGATCGTAACGTGGATGTTAACTGAACATGATTTCCATGCTGAAACCGATTTGTTTTCCTAAAATTGTCCTAATATGTTTCCATCGCTGGTTCGTTCGAATTCTGTTAAGTGTCATGAAAGTTAGTGTTTTTCATTTTACTTTACTTCACCTTTATCACAGACAAACAAAGTAAAACTTCCAACTTTCATTTATCATATATTTCTGACTACAAAAAATTTTCTAAGCAACTACTAAATAATAATTCTACGTTTCTGGTTTTCCGTTAATGTTCCCGTCTACAAGTGGCTCGAGTGGATAATTCTGGAAGCTTGTCCTGGTATGGTCTAATGAAGTACAGGATGGCTGACTGAAACTTCAAGATTTTTCCCATGCATAACTTGAATACGAGCACTTTCCTTAGAATATCCTTCACGAAAGCATCACTCCTAAAGCAAATAGCCCCGCATGCTTCACTTTAATCGATTAACCATTAACCAAAGAATTAAATTTTAATATTCACACACCATTCATCAGTCAAATGAATTTTTATTGCAAGAAAGTCTTATTTGAGCCTATGCAGGACGCCAAACTCAAACAAGCTAGCTAAAATTGTGATTTAAAACCGTGAAAATATACATCAACTAAATCTAATTTAAATATGCATTAGAATGGCTGTCAGATAATATAGTTTTATTATCGTTCTTATCATGTCTCTGCAATATAAGCATGATTTTAAAAATAGTAAGATTTAATAATGCTTAACCTTTACCCAGCCCCCACGAATTTTTATTCGCAGCAACAAACAAACTAACTGGTCTAACTGCTTTTGATGTTTAATTTCAACATACTTAAATCTTTAAATATATAGCGCCATCGCGATCATTTATTTCTTTTTCAGTTTTTCCGAAATGCGCATTTTGAAAGAGAAACATTTAAAATTTAAATATTTCTATATCGATTACATTAGCATTAACAGAACGAAATGAAACTTCTTACAGTATGTTCTTTTAAATAAATATCGGTTATGTCAGAATTAGCCAAAACGGTTCGTTTTAAATCTTCTTCGAAAAAATTCAAAATATGTTTTTTTTTTTTTTTTTTTTTTTTTTTTGTTTTGTTTTCTGGTATTAGTTTAGTTTAGTGACGGAGGACGTGGGCACCACCCCTTTACCATTAAGGTTAATTGGTTTAGCGTCACGTCCACCCTTATCTAAAGCTGACTCATGTTAGGGACATACGAGATCCACTCATAGGGCACATTGATTAGTGTTACAAAACATAGATATTAAAAATGGTTACATCTGTGTGAACACAGTACTTATGAGTTATGAACAAAACTTTAGCAAGTGACACATAAGATTACAATCCTAGCAAGTAATTTTAGCAAGTTACATATGATATTTACAATTCAAAACATAAAGAAGATATATCATACATAATGCTTATATTATACTGTTGTGATTGATAAGTGACGACTTTGTCAACATGAACTTACTAATGCAAAATTCAACATTTAAACTCAGTATACAAAAACCAAAGAACATACAAATGCTTATACTTCAGTTTTCTGGTATTAAAAAAATATTCTTTTATTATAAACAATTGAAAAAAAAAGAAAGTAAGAGAGAGAGAGAGACAAAGAGAGAAATCATGCCCTACTTAATATGTTTAAATGCCAGTCTTGACAAAGAATGAGACAGAGTAATGTAACGATTCGTTTAATCAGTCCATCAATATGCATAATTGCTCCAGAAATAACCCTAAACGAAACCATGCTTGCTTAGCTTTCCGATAATATTTCATTTGAATTTTATGCGTTAAGTCTGCTGCAATAAATTTTAAGCTTTTGCTGCGCACTCCATACTCGGTTAGCGAACTTTTGAAAACTCATTATTGCAAAATAAGAGGAATAATCTAGTTCAAACTAAAACGGAGGTAATACAGAACTGTTAATGTCGATAGCATGGTACTTTTTGGGCTAATTTAATTTATGAAGCTCAATAGGTTAGTATAAACAGACGTAAATTAACTTAAATACCTTAGGTCTAAAAATAAATTTTTGGAATAGAAAACATTTAGCACTGTGAAACTCCAGCACTTTTTTAGAATAAATTAATATTGTTACTTCTCTTAGCTCTGTGTAACACATAATTCTTTTGATACTTCTTAAGATGCTGCAAAGTTGAAGGTTCAGAGTCATAATTCCCTTCCCCCCCTTTTTTCATACATATATATTTCAAATTTTGTAGCTAATTTTGTGCCCTTCTAACTGTTCACCTGAAGCAAGTACCCCACTTGTCCCGGCTTGTTCACTCTTGTCTCGACTCTAGTTGGATTGCATTCTCAAAGGTTTAAAGATAACTTAAAATTGAAAATAATTATTATGATAATAATAATAATAATAATAATAACTTTGTCAGTTAAGTCTGTTAGTGTAATTACAAAACATTAAGAATTCTCAAAATGTTTTTCAATAAGAATTCAAATAAAGAATAACTGCATGAACAGTTTTTTTTATAATATTGTTAATATATGTAAATTTTTATACATTTAATTAATTTTGAAAAGCAAACTTCCTACATACTGTATATGTGTAACTCAAGAACTTCAGTTCCCGTCTTGACGATATTAAAATTACCCATGTTTTGTGGTTATATAACATAGGCAAACAAATGCATTGCTAGATGATTAACTAAATTAACTTGCACTTAAAGTGGAATAACCCAATCTCGTGTTTTTCCAGCGAGTCTCATTGCTCAGTCATATTAGAAAGCTTTCTCTTTTTCAATACTCATTAAGCATAAACATAAAACATCCATTCAACAATTGAAAAATACTTTGATTATGATTTAGATATACTAACCAATGAACTATATTTTTTCACTCTTAAGAAGAACAGAAATCGTTAACCACCATGATTAGAAAACATTTCATTTAAAAGCGCTATTTATAATGAGAATCTTTTGTGTCAAAATTATAAGGACTGGATATCTAATTTCTTTTTTTATATAAAATACTAAAGTAAAAATCTTCGCTACAGTTTATTTGCGTTACTAAAAGAGTAAAATGATGGCATAGTAAAATGACGATTCATTATCAATAACGATGCATCTTTCAGACACTTTTCAGTCTATCCTAGCATATATTAGAATGCAAAAGGAAGTAGTTTCTTACTAGTATTTCCACCTCTTCCAGTGTAACAAGACTCTTTGAACACTGATTTACATGCAGTGATTTCGTTGTTATTTATACATAGCGCTATTTTACTTACTTATACGTTGTAGATGCTCTCATATAAAAATAAAAACCGGAAAAGAAATGTTAATTTGGATATAGACAAAACACCGGAAAACAGCCAGAAGGACAAAGCCCTGTAATTAAACAACAATAGAGTTAAAAGAGAGTAGTAATGTTGATGTTTGTTATTGTTAAAATTTATTTCTTTTTTATGCAGAATTTAGAATGAAACAACAGGAATTTAAAATAAAACTTAGAAATGAACGTTAATATTGATAATTACCTAATTCCAATTTGTTATGCATAAAGAACAATTGATACATCATAAACTGTTTAGGAATATTTTCTAACAGACAGAAATGCATTCGTGTTCTCTTTTTATGGCACTTTGAAAAGGGATTTAATCCATTGTCAAATTTTACGCAGTATCAGGACTTTTATACTTACTCTTTGAAAGCAGCTTTCGCGGCACTAACTGCTTTTGCCACATCAGATTCGTCACTGTCTGGAACACGCGCGAATACCTTTCCCGTGGCAGGATTGTAACTGTCTATGAATTTTTCGGAGTCTATGAAACGACCGTTAATAAAATTTTTAATCGTCAATACATCCGTCATCTTTACACTGTTTTACTATCCACACTTTGAAAATTTAATGCCAGCCACCCGTAAACAGTTAATGTCTCTTTTATACAGCCTAATAACTCTCCTCCCCCTTGTCAGCAGAGTGAACTGGGTGGTGTTTAGTGACCTGGTCACCCGAACTTGTTGCCCTAATTCCTTAGCTTAGCAATTTATTGCCAGAAGTAATCCTGTGAGAAACTGCGGACTTTAGCTTGGAATAGTGTTTCCGAAATGAGTTTTAAATCCTTAATTTACGAGAACAGCAACAAAACTAGCGAAAATTCCTAGTTGCCACGAGCAACGATATATCTTGGATGTTGATTAAAATCTGCCATCAAGGTCAGGTTTTTATCTCCGTAGAATAAATAATGCGCAGCAGTTATCGCAATCTTCTTATCCGATTTTCTTAGATGCAGTAGAAATAACGCAACCATTCAAATTTATGGCAACAGTTAGCTTACCTTTCCCCCTCCTCTCCTGCTTTATTTAGTTATATTCCTTGTGATTTTTCTATACCAATTTTAGATAATAGTTTAGAGACACTTCCCGTGATTCATGTGACAAATGGGAATTTTGTTGATTTTTTCTGAAAAATACAGATATTTTTGAATAAGATTTAAGGACATTAGATGAACTAATATTTTTTCAGCTGACATATTAATATATAATTTAAAATGATCAACCATATTAATTTTATAAAACATTTGTTGCTTTTAACTTTCCCTTTGTTACTTTTTTATTATAATGCTGATCTATATCCCATGATTTTGGATCTTTTCTAAGCTGTTTTGAAAAACGTTATCTTGAAAAACCAACAAATATATGTCTGTGTAGAAAGTTCTGTGTGAAAAGTTCGATAAATTAGCTTGAAATTCGAAAGATGGGTTCCATTAAAACCATATTTTTTCTTTTCATTAAAAGACTCATTTTATTAAACATTATGATAGCCAACCGATAAATGTCTCTTATTCAATTTACTTCAGGTTTATGTCATTCAGATTATTTTTCACATTGTGTGAAGATTTGATTAGTAGAAAGGAATACCTGAATAGCCGGTTTCATGTACGTTTTAAATGAATAAATAATATTATTTAATATTGCAATTAAAAAAGACGTAAATTGAAACGCATATTCTGTTTGATGACACGAGCATCGATAAGCTGGCACAATATCCATCCAAAATGGTAGGCGGCACACGGTATCGTGACCATCAGTTCGCCAGCTCAAGTTCCGAATTGTGGATCATTTGCTTTTTAACTACCTAACTCAGTCTTGATATATACATATAAACCTAAATTTACTGGCGTACTGCCATTATATGATGCTCAAAGTCTTGGCTAATAACAAATAAACACCCTTCCTCTTAGACATAATGCACGCATGTTCACGCATATGATCTCAGACCAAAGCGCTAAATAACAACAACACATCTAAATTTTCTCTTTCGTATCCAAATATGTTATTACTATTATTAATTATTTTATTCCTCATTGGCTTAGGAAATTTCATTGTGCATACGCTGCAGAACGAAATCTCGTATTAAATGTCTCACTATGCATATTTTGCTTCCAGTGGCGGCTCGTAGCTAAAATTAGTGGGGGTGCTGTTCTAAAAACGTTTAACCTTTGTTTTAAAATTGTGTAAAAGGAAACAAACATGTATAAAAAGAATATTTTGAAACATCCTGAAAGCTTACGAGAAAAAATTAAACATTTCTTAATTACTTTAACCTAAACTGTTACAGTTCAATCTATATTTATTTATTTAAAAATGAAATCCATTCTTCTTGCTTTAATTTGCGCGAAAAGATCAATAATTTTCTCCTTGATCTCTGGATGACAACTGAGGAAATTTTTCTTTATTTAAAGCAATACAAGCGCATTTAGTCTTTCCGAATTCCTAGTGCTTCTTAGAAAAGTTTTCATTCTTTTCAATGTTGAAAAGCAGCGTTCTGGCTCTGATGTAGTCATGGAAACTCTCAAGAGAATTTTTATCAGTTTCATAATTTCACTAAGAACATCATCTAGATTATTTTCGAAGATAAATTTCAGTAGCTCAATTAATTTGCAATATCCATGGATATCAGACCTGCAATAGAATACTTTTAGTTCAGTTTCAAGCTTTTCTTTGTCAATCATTGGATATGCTTCAGTGGTCAGTACTATTTCTTCTGTAGAATATTCATTCTTAAAACTAGCGAAGCATTTCTTATTAAACAATTTAGCAGCTGCTAAGTGTTTAGTGGAAGAATATCTGTGCATTATACCAATACATAGTATAAAATCCCATATTTCCTTAGCTTTTGCCATCAGTGTCTTTTAAAAATTATCACAGTACTTTGAGTTTCTTAATTCTAAAATAGCAGTTTTGAAATTTAACTTTAAACACACTAATTTCTCTGCATTGCATTTAGTTGCATATTATCAACATGTGGCATAATCTGATAAAAAAGCTCTAACCAAAACTAGATATTATTATGATTTAGATATTTTAAAATTCCTGTCGCTTTTGCAATAGTTTGATCTGCATTTGATGTTGATTGAGTTTCAGTAAGGCAATTTTTTAAAGGTTGCAAATTTTCATGAACTGTGTCTATGGTCCGAATGATGAAGTTCCACTTTGTGAAGGAATACGACACGCGCGGAGTAAAAAGAAATCACGCTCCCAACAACAGGCAAGAATTTAGGCACTGCAAGAGCGACAGTGCCTTCTCTCTATCTGGCTCGGCGTGCTGCTTTCTGTGTGCGCATGCGCAGAACAGCCAAATACCATGTCGCTGGAACTGGGAAGCGCGCAGAACAGCCAAATACCATGTCGCTGGAACTGGGAAGCGCGCAGTTCCAAACAAAGACTTTCGTACCTTTTTCACAACTGGGAGAATGCTACTTACATTAAGCTTAAGGATTACGTATCGTAAAAGTATAAAGAAAGAATTAAAGACTAAAGCGCACACTATATTAAATATTAAAAATTATAATAAGTGGAAATGGGGGGGGGTGCTGCAGTTCCACAGTGCCCATTACTAGCCGCCACTGCTGCAAGCTTTATTGTACTACGCTTCTTTTTTTCTTATTTCATGTATTATCATTAAAATGTTTTTAATCACAATTAATATGGTTGTCCTGAACATGCAATGGTTATCGAACGCTGACTGCTAACACAAAACCAAGGATGCGGCTGCGACACTTGTGTAAAGCTTGTTTTTGTAGGGGCGTGCTTTTCTCACTTCTCGCGGGTGTGATACTCAGTAATACCTTTCCTTGGTGAAAAGATTGCTAAATGGCTGGTGTAGCCACTGCCGGGGAATGCCTTCAAGCCAGCTTTCAGGAATAAAATTAACATAGCCGCCAGATGAGTAAGTGATGTATAATTAACTTCTGTATCTCAGAACATCTCTCCTGTATCTCACAGTGTTATTTCTAATCCGTACCTTCTGTATGGGAGAGCTTTCGATTTCTACATTCGATTCAAATCACTACTTCAATTAAATTTTAATGACTTTTTATTTACACACATCTTTATATTTTACAGTATTTACATGGTAAGTGATAATACTTCAATGACATTACATTTTAGTTGGTTTCGAAATCAAAATTTATGTCTTTACGCTCCTCTGAGCGGTTCGAATCTAACCTTGTTCCGAGATCTCAATTAGCGAAAAAGAAAGGAAGAATGCCCACCATCTAGTGGCAAGAATGGAACATTCTTTCCAACTTTTGATTTTGCATGGGAAAATCAAAACACAATTTATCAATAATCAAAAAGTTGACAAATATAAAAATTAACTAATGTTCTAAAAATTAATACTTGCAAAGGACTATTACACGTCTAAACATTTTCTTACCATATCCAGATAACATATTCCAATTTACTAGTTAGGGCTATTAAACTTCTAAGATACTGAAAAGAAACAAAAATTAGTATAACAATTTAAAAATACGTTACAGGTTATACAGTTTTACGCCATATCTAGTTTGATAGTTCAAATCGCTGTCACATTCACTGGCAGAGTTCTTTCTGTTTATGGTCAAGTCACTAAACAAGTTAGGCCTATCAAGTTAGAGAGGATAAATACGTTCGTTTCACAGGTCTTAGGAGTTCACCCATTGCAGTTTTCACTTTGACAACACGTACTTCGTTGTCTTTTCCAGGATACATTTCTACAACGCGTCCTATAAGCCAGTCTGTTCTTTTCCTTCTGTCGTCCTCTAAAAACACTAAATCATCCTTCTTAATGGTTCGAGAAGGTACGGTCTTCGGTCGATGTACTAACAGTCCAAGATATTCATCTCTAAATCTTTTAGAAATTCTACACGCACTTTTGGTGTATCTTTTGGTGGTATCTCCATCTTTTCAATAAGTTGATTTTATCCAAACTATCCAGATCCGGAACACCTTCAGTTCGAACATCCTGAATTAACATAAATGGAGTGAGTGCACATAGATCGGTGGAATCTTCTGACTCATATATTAATGGTCTAGAGTTGATATTTGCTTCCGCATCACATAGGATACATTAACATTTCTTCATATGAAAATAATGCTTTTCCCAGGACTCTTCTCAATAATTTCTTGATCATCTGAGCCAGTCTCTCCCACCAACCGCCCCACCATGCTGCGATTGGTGGATTTAACTTCTATTGAATTTTCATTGTCGAAGAACTTCTGATAATTTCTTTCCAGTCAACAGATCGGAGTAAATTCCCTGCCCCTACAAATTTTGTGCCATTATCGCTGTATACTACTCTTCGTGCTATGAATATTCGAAATCCGAGGAAGAATCCATTAGTCGAGAAGCTTTCAATTAATTCTAAATGAACCATACGATAAACTCCTCAGGTAAAAAGCAAGATCCAAGCTTTTCTATTTTTTCAAATAAAGTGGTCCTGCTACATCAACACCTGTCACCTTCATCTCAAATGCATAAGCATTTTGACTCGATCTTCTGGGAGAGAACAAGGCACTGTATCAGGAGCTTTCGCAGAGTGTCTCTTGCTCGAACGCATTTCGATATAACTCTTTGTATTGTTTTTCTTCCTTTTATTATCCAAAATTTTTGACGAATATTGGTCAAAAGAACTTGAATACCAGCATGCAGAAGTTGCAAATGGTAGTCTTGTATCATTCTTTCTACTAATTCATGTTTGGATGGCAGCACAATAGAGCACCGGAAGTTTTCATCATCATGTCTTCTCAAAATCTTCGTCTACAACCTTACAATTCCTTCTGCATCTCTGAAAGTAAAATGTAGAGAACTTTATTAGAGAATGCTTCTTGTTGAACGATCTTCAATAATTTCTTCTCAGCAATGTCCAATTCTTCACCACTCAGGATTTTGTCATAATTTCTTCCTCCATGTCTATAATTATTTATGAATCTTAGAATCCAAGAAATCATTCTCAAAATTTTAAAGTAACTTAAAAATTAATTCAGATACCATTTTTTAGCGGTGATATTAGCCAAAGTCGAAATAATGTTCGCTTTTCTTTCATAATTTCTTCTTCGTTAGTAATCACTTCACTAATTGGTCACTTTTCATCATTCTTCATAAGCCATTCTGGCCCTTGCCACCAACGAGATTACACAAAATTCTTAATCGAACACCCTCATGGTGGTATATCTGCCGGATTCGAATTTCCTGGAATGTGACGCCATTCAGATTCCGATGAAAATTTTCGTACCTCTTTTACTCTATTTGCGACAAATGGCGCCCAATGGTCATCTCTTTGGATACAAGAAAGAGCAGTACTCGAATCTGTCCAATAGTTCCTAGGAACGTTGTCTAATTTGAGTGTTTGTAAAGCAAGAGCTGCGAGTCTGACTCCTATACAGCAAGCTAATAATTCTAGACGATTTATGGTCATTTTTCTATACTGGACTCATTCTACTCTTAGCTAGAAGAAACACCGATACATTTTCACTTGTTTCTTTTCTTAAATAAATCACACATCCATAGGCCTGTTTACTTGCGTCACAGAACGTATGAAGACTAATATTTTCATTTCCATTTATATCTAAATCCCTTGGATTTCTAATACTGGATAAAAGTAACAAATCATCAATCCACGAATAGAATCATCAATCCTCTTTTCCTAAGTCTTCGGTTATACAAGGGGTTATCAAATGAAAAGGTACGAAACGACGTAAAGAGGTAATAGTTGTGGAAATTATTTTGATTAATTGATAGATGGCGCTAGCGTTGCGTGTTAACGCGACGCGACGTGCCTTCTGAATTTCCATAGACTCTCCACCGGCAGTTCGATAGATGGATGTCTGATGGTTCGCACACTATTTGATTAGGAACACTTCGGTTCCTATTTGATTTCGATTTTCGATTATGAAAGCATATAGATTTATTTGTCAACTGAACCACCATGTTTTGATCTATGATCTGTAAATATTGTACATATTAAAAGTTACATTTAAAAAGTGATTGATGTCGATTTATAGATCTTAGAATATTTTGAAACAGCTGGTGCATTAGGCCGTCAAGAATTGGATTTAGCACGTTGCAAGTGTGCGAAGTCGGCAAAAAAGGTAAGGCTAAACCTTCTAATTTGTAGAGTAACTATGGCGTAAGAGTCTGTTGTTAAATTAAAATCGAAACGCAAAGTTATCAGGACCACCGCGTCCAAGATTCTAAAAAAAATCGAATCGGAGTTGAATAAAGAAGAAATTGATACAAGTACATTAGAAGAAAATTTAGATCAATTAATCACGAAATCAAAAGCTCTGAGTGAGTTAGATGCTCAGATAGAGCGTGACTTGAAATCAGAGGCAGAAGAGTTTGAAACAGAAATTCTATCTTGTATCGAATACGAAGAGAAAATTCAGTTATGGCAATTCAGAGCAAATAAAAAATTGAAAGAATTGAATAAAGTAACAAATTCGGATAATGAAAACTCTCTTAACGAAACTAATTCTAAAATCGAAAGCAATAAATGTACGCATCTGCCAAAATTAACCATCGCTAAATTCTATGGAGATTACACCCAGTGGACAAGTTTTTGGAACTCTTTCAAGGTAGCAATCCATGATAATGAATCTTTAACAAAGATCAAAAAATTTAATTATTTAAAATCGTACTTATGCGGCAACGCCGCAAACGCGATAGAAGGCTTTTGCATTTCAGAACCAAATTACGATGAAGTTGTCGAAATACTTAAAAACAGGTTTGGCAGAAAAGATATATTTATAAACTCACACATGCAAAAACTCCTGAATCTTACCCCAGTAACCAAATCCAGTGACACTGTAAAACTTCGCAAACTTTGTGACACTATCGAAACTCAAATACGCAGTTTGAAATCATTAGAAGTCACACCGGATAAATACAGTTATATGTTAATTCCAGCCATAATGAAAACTCTGCCGTCTGATATAACCTTAGAATTCAATCGTAAAACGGATTCGTCATCCTTTTTTAATGTTGACGAATTATTGCACTTTGTTCGTTTAGAATTGGAAAGTCGCGAGAGAAGCCATCTTTTGCTCTCCACTCATAAATCAGAAAGCACTTCCTGTGTTTATAAAGAGAAGGGTGGGAAGGGGAGTATCGTTCATTCCACTTACCAGCTCTTGGCGCCGGTTAAAGAAAACAAAAATACTAATTGCTGTCTGTTTTGTAATACATCCAAACATGTTACTGAAGACTGTGAATCACTGACAGTTGATGAGAAGAGAAATTTATTACGTAAACATTCCCGATGTTACCTTTGCCTGAAATTAAACCACCGCCTAAAGCAGTGTCGAAGCGATCTCGTCTGCTCCAAGTGCAAAAGTCGACATAACCGTTCAATATGCTTTCGCGCTGAGAAAGAACGAAATGAAAAAAATTAAAGTATAGAAGATTCGCATGTTCTTTCAGCATTCTCACGCAGCAAAATTAAAACTATTTCACTTCAAACTTGTTGCGTAACACTTCGAACAACTACGCAGTCGGTTTTAATTAGAGCTCTACTGGATTCAGGTAGTATGCGTTCCTTCCTAAGAAAAGAAATCGCAGATAAATTGAAGCTTCCTGTTATTCGAACAGAGACTCTTTCGGTATTTACGTTTGGAAATAAAACACCCATTAGAAAAACATTTGACGTTGTTAAGATAAAATTACAGAACAAGGAAACACCGAATTTGAAAATCGAAATTGAAGCTCCCGTGACTGAACAAATTTCAAGTTCTGATTTACCACCTCCTAATCTGGATAGACACATTTTAGGCAAACAGTTAGAAGGTTTACAGCTCGCAGATTCTTGGGATTGCAAAGAAAAAATTACTCTTTTGATAGGAGCTGATCATTATTATGATGTAGTAACTGGGAAACTTAAGCGTTTAAACAAACATTTAGTAGCTGCTGAAACGTTATTCGGTTGGTCTCTGCTAGGTTACACTAAAGGTACAACGTATAATTCTACAGCCTTTAATATCGTAGTTGAGGAAGATATAATATCTGATCAGATGAAGAAATTTTGGGAGCTTGAAAGTTTAGGAATTAAACCTGAAAATGAATCATCCGACCCATTAGACAATACCATAATGGAAAAATTCGAATCGGAAATTTTATACAGAAATTCTCGTTACAAGGTTAGGCTGCCATGGAAGTCTGATAGAAAATATGAGTTACATGACAATAAAGCGATTGCGCTGAAACGATTTGAGAAACTTGTAAAGCGATTTCAGAATAACCCTGAACTCTTTTATTCGTATCAAACAGTTCTACAAGATTATTTACAACAAAACATCATTGAACCAGTTCCAGACACTGTTGATAGTGAATCTCAAATCACATTTTATTTGCCTCACAGAGAAATCGTTCGTAGTGATCGAACTACTAGTAAACTACGTATCGTATTCGACGCGTCTTCACATGGACCTGGTGAAATCTCGTTAAATGACTGCTTGCATATTGGTCCAAATTTGTATACTGACATAATTGAACTTCTGTTGGCCTTCAGGCTTCATCCTGTAGCATTTACAAGTGACATAAAGCAGGCTTTTCTTCAGATAGAAGTAGATGAGAAAGACAGAGATGTAACGCGTTTTCTGTTTACTAAAAACCCATACGATGATCCACAAAATTTTATAACTTATCGGTTCACACGTGTGTTATTTGGCGTAAATAGCAGTCCACTTTTACTGGCTGCAACCATTAAATACCATTTGAAACAATATGAGAAAACCTACCCTGCTACTTGCGAATTTCAAAGTGATCACATTTATGTAGATGACATCATTGGAGGACACCAAAACGTTGAACTTGCTTTCAATACCAGTTTAGAATGCGTCAGCATTTTTAGAGATGCTAGTATGATTCTACATAAATGGCACACCAATTCTCAAGAACTGCGCGAATTATGGATTAAAGAAGGTATTGAATCCGAGGAATCTAGTCATGTTTCGGAAGCTGTAAATCCTCCATTGAAAGTGTTAGGAGTCGCTTGGGACAACCAAAGTGACATAATTTACTTTGATGTAAAAAATTTGATAACATTTCTCTCAAAACAAGTTAATACTAAACGTTTTGTCCTACAGGCAATAGGACGAATTTTTGATCCTATAGGTCTATTATCACCGTTTGTACTTAGAGTCAAAATCTTATTGCAGCAAATTTGGACACTTGCTTTAGATTGGGATGAAACGATTCATTGGTAAAATTAGGAAAACAAACCATTTGACAGGTCCATTAACGACTGAAGAAATAGTAGATGCCGAAACTTATTGGATTCGATCTGAACAAGAACGTTTTTATCCCGAAGAAGTTGAGTCTCTGAAGAAAGCGAATAAAGTCGAAAAGAAATCAGCTTTATATCTTTTTAACCCATTTTTAGACCAGAACGGGATACTGAGAGCAGGTGGAAGATTAGAACATTCTAGTTTGTCACATGATGAAAAACATCCGGCAATTCTTTCAAGAGACTCCTGGCTAACAAATTTGATAGTAGAAAGTGCACATGTTAAAATGATGCATGGAGGAGTAGCAACGACCTTAGCTGAAATTCGAAGTCGCTTTTGGATCCCAAAAGGACGTCAATTTATCAAGAAAATAATAAACAAGTGTCTTATTTGTAAAAGATATTCATTGAAGTCTGCTGACCAGACCACTTCTCAACTTCCAGAAGACAGAATCAATGAGACACCACCATTCTACGTGTCTGGCATCTATTTTGCTGGACCGATTTACGTAAAAAACATCGAAGGAAGTCAAAAAGCCTGTCTAACATTATTTACATGCGCTATCACTAGAGCCATACATCTGGAACTTGTACCGAATCTCTCTACAGATTCTTTCTTGATGGCATTCAAAAGATTCACATCTAGGAGAGGCAATTGTCGAGTAATTTATTCGGACAACGCGAAAACTTTTAAAAAGGAAAAAAAAGAACTCGAACATTTCTCTAAACTATTGCCGAATGAGAAATTCCAAGATTTTCTGTCGAATGAAAGAATCAGTTGGAAGTTTATAATAGAACGAGGGGCTTGGTGGGGAGGCTTCTACGAGAGATTAGTAAAATCAGTGAAAGAGTGCTTACGAAAAATTCTCGGTAAAGCTTTACTAACGTTTGAAGAATTGTCAACAGTTTTAACACAAGTGGAAGCTGTTTTGAATTCTCGTCCTTTGACATATGTGTACAATGACCACAAGGAACCGTTGCCACTGAAGCCAGTCAATTTTTTGATTTTTGGAAACAAAGATTCTACATTACCTATCAACTTTAATTCCATTGTTAAAGATGGCTCTACCAAGTCCTCTCTGACTAAAAGAAAGATTTATCAAGATTTATTGGTTAGGCAATTGTGGACTAAATGGAAAAAACAATATTTGATGGATCTTCGGACAGCTCATCAATTAAAAAATCCTAACGTTTATGATGATCTAAAAGTTGATGATCTTGTATTAATTGAAGGCAACAATAAGTGCAAACTTTTGTGGAATTGGGGTAGAGTGATAAACATTTTTCGTGGTCGTGACAACAAAGTTCGTTCTTGTGAACTAAAAACTGCTGATGGAACAATATTAAAACGACCAGTTCAATTATTATATCCTTTAGAACTTAAAAAAAATTTTTTATTGTTTAATAATATGAATAAGATTGAATATGTTTTATGCAATTGTTTATTTTGATAATTTAATTTCATATGCTTAGATTAAGAATAGTTTAGATTTACTGAAGTAGTGTCAAATTGTATTTGATGATAACATACCTTTTTTTTAGAATTTAGTATAATGATTATAGTTTGAATATATTTTCTATTCATTTAATATACTTAACAATTGTTTTATAACTATATGTTAAAATACTTATTGGTATAAATTTGATTGTTGTTAGATTAATGTGAACTCTTGACAGAGTTCAGGTGGGGAGTGTGTGGAAATTATTTTGATTAATTGATAGATGGCGCTAGCGTTGCGTGTTAACGCGACGCGACGTGCCTTCTGAATTTCCATAGACTCTCCACCGGCAGTTCGATAGATGGATGTCTGATGGTTCGCACACTATTTGATTAGAAACACTTCGGTTCCTATTTGATTTCGATTTTCGATTATGAAAGCATATAGATTTATTTGTCAACTGAACCACCATGTTTTGATCTATGATCTGTAAATATTGTACATATTAAAAGTTACATTTAAAAAGTGATTGATGTCGATTTATAGATCTTAGAATATTTTGAAACAACAGTTAAATATTTGCATATTCCGCCATTGGAGAGCGTAGCGAAACATGTCGGGATGCGATTGGAGTCTCGACTAGGATCGGAGCATGCGCGGGCGCCCGCATGCGCAAGAGAGAGCAGAGGCTCTTATCAAAAGCGGCGTCCAAATGATGCAGCAGTCCATATAAGGAGAGGATGGCGTTCGCGTTGCAAAATTCGACGACTGAGGAGCAACGAGGTGTTATGCGATTTCTGACAGCGGAAGGTGAGAAACCGGCAGCTGTTCATCGCCGGATGGTGACAGTTTAAGGGAAGAAATGTGTGGCTGACAAGTCTGTCAGAAAATGGAAGGCCCGTTTTCGTGCAGGCCATGAGAGTGTGGGTGATGACTCGAAACCAGGCTAGGCAATCACTGTCATCAAGAGCGATCTCATCGACAAGGTGGACGACCTAGTGAGAAGTGATCAGCGTGTCACATTGCGAATGTTGGCGGTGAAGGTGGATGGCAGCTATGGAACCGTGTGGACAATTGTTCACGACAGGTTGCGATATCGGAAGGTGTGTGCCGCTTGGGTTCCGAAGCAGCTCACCGACCAGCAAAAAAAACTGCGTATGGGGCTAGCACTGCAATATCTGTTTCGGTATCAGGAAGATCCCGCTTTCATTGAGTGGATCGTCACAAGTGATGAGACCTGGTGCCATCACTACGAGCCAGAGACAAAGCGGAACAGCATGCAGTCGAAGCATGCGTCGTCACCTCCTCATAAAAAGTTCAAAGCCGTGCCATCAGCAGGCAAGGTGTTGCACACCGTCGTTTTCGACGTTCAAGGTCCGCTACTTGTGGAATTCCTCGCGCAAAGAAAAACCATTAACTCCAATGTATACTGTGAGACACTCCGACACCTACGCAGGTCCATCAAGAACAAAAGACCAGGGCTGCTCACGGAGGGTGTGGTTCTGCTCCATGATAACGCGCGTCCACACGTCTCCAGAGTCACACACATGGAACTGGCCAAGTTCAAGTGGGAGACGTTGGACCATCCGCCCTACAGTCCGGACATGTCACCCTGCGATTTCCATGTGTTTGGTCCACTGAAGAAACACCTGAAAGGAAAGCGCTTCAACTCGGACGACGTACTCAAGAACGCTGTGAAGGACTGGGTCTCGTCACGTCCACAGGAATTCTGGGAACAAGGAATCCTGCGGCTTGTTCATCAGTGTGATCGTTGTGCTTGGGCCTATGGTGTATATTTTGAATAAAGTCTACATTTGTACCTACCGTGTCGTTTCGTACTTTTTCATTTGATCACCCCTTGTATTTGCATCCCAACCAATTTTTAACAGCCATGTCTTTTGAACGGGTAGTTTAGGTTTAGGTAGTTAGCGTTATCGGGCAGAGAAAACCCACGGGGTCGAAAATGCGATGTACCGCAGACTTTCTAGTAAGATTCAATGGTTTGTCAGTAGCAGTCTTCACCTCACAGAAAAGGCTATGATCTTCTTTATCCCACAAAATTCCCAACACAGGAGTAGGTTCTATACTGTCTTCAGATTTCAAAATAGAAGTGTGCTCCCACCCTCTCAGATCAAATGACGCAGAATCTAATATTTGTTTCTATTCCTCAATGAATCGTGTAAGTGTTTCTTCATCAGGAACAGATGTGATGCAATTATCTACGTAGAAAGTTTCTTTTAAATTTTCCGCTGTTTTAGGATATTTAGACGAATTTAGATCAATGTGATGGCTTAATACAGCAGCCAATAAAAAGTGACTGCAATTCAATCCAAAAACAATGCGTTTATGTCTAAAAACTAAGTTCCTCCTTGTCAAAGTCTTTCCACCATAAAAATCGTAAGAAATCTCGATCACTCTTATTCACTGCCATTTGCAAAAAAGCCTTTCTTATGTCTGAAATAATTCCTATTCTATTCTTGAAAAATCTTAAAATTATGGGAATAATTTGTTCCAGCAAATTTGGACCCTTTTCTAGGCAATCATTAAGTGAGCGCGAATTTTTGTCTTTACAGAAAGCATCAAATACCTGTCGCAATTTCGTGGTCGAAGTTTCTTTGAATACCCCTTTATGTGGTAAATAGTGACACTGATTATTCATTTCGTGTTCTGGGATTTCCTCTATAATTCCTTCATTGAGAACCAATCTGTGAAAACATTTTCGTAATCCTTGAATTTGCCCTTCTGTATCAACCGATGTGTCGAACTGTTTAACGCTGTACTAAACGCTGTTTAGCAATATCGAAATTTTGATTTAACAGTCCTTTTCTATTATCCAAGACAACTGAACCTCATATCTCCCCTCTTAAAAGGTAACAGTTTCGTTAAAATGATTCAAAGCGGCAATTTCCATTTCCTTTCTGCATTTTGTTTAAACAGAGTCTTAAATCCCCCAATAAATCTAATTTCCACAAATTTTTAATCTTCGATACGTGAATTAATAAAGAAGTCACTGCGATGGCATGAGTCACATTTTCCTTTCTTCAACGTGATCAAACAGTTTATAAGGTATTTCTCCCGATTTCCTAGCGTCCTTCGTGGTGTATTGGTTCTGCACGCTGGGCCGGTATTCCAGAGGTCCTTGGTTCGATTCCCCGCGAAGGCGGTTGCTATTTTTCATCTTTTCTGCTTCCAAAAATATCCTAATGTCACTACAAGTTTTCCCATTAAAATCCAACCGTTTTGGTTTCCATTGTAACTAATGTTGAGTTCAAAAGTTCAATTTTGTCCTTTACTAATTTCCAATAATTATCAGCTCCAATGAGCAAAGATACGTTTTTGTTATCTAAAGATTCGAGATCAACATCCGTTAAATTTATTCCTTTATCTTTTAACAACACCTTAATATTTTCCGGTAGATACTAGTTAGGTCAGCATTTGAAATCTCATCAGTCTCTAAAACCTGGATAATTAATTACTGGTTATCAAAAATGTTTTTCATTTTCACTTCCACTCGCGCACAGTTCTGTTTGGTAGCATTTGAGATCCGAAAAGTATGAATCATTATTTCTTCCCTCCCCACAACTTTTAATCCCAGTTCTTTAGACAGACGTTTCTGAACATACGAGCGTTGACTAGCGCTGTCAAATAAACAACGACCTAATTTATTGCGTGACCTACTTTTAAGTTCTACTGTCGCCGTCTGTAAAAATACAGTAAGACCCCGCTTAACGCTGTTTCGGTTTAGCGCTCTTTTATTTCAACCCGGGGATTCCACGAAATCGCTCGCAGCATACGGGTATTCCCCGAAATATTATGCAGCGATAGGTTTCAAATACATATCCGAAAGAGTGTACTTGTATTTCTTGTTTGGTGCGGTATTGTACAGACATATTTTGAAGGGGTAAATGTGGAAGATGTCCAAGAAATAATTCAAGAAGCAGCGGCTAGTCTTTCTAATGATGAGCTCAATGAATTAACTGAACAAGAAGAAAACAAAAATGTTGACAGCAGTGATTCAGAAGAAAAGCAAAAAGAACTTTCGATGGCGTTTGTAAAAAGGAGTTTGTCTACCATAACTGAAATAATGGATCAATTCATTGAAAATGATCCGAATTTTTACAGGAGCTCAAAAGTAAGGCGTGGTGTTAGAGATGCTCTATCCGTTTATGAAGAACTTTTAAGAGAACAACGCAAAAGAAAAAGGCAAACATTAGATGCTTTTGTCACAAAAAGGCAGAACACTGAAAACGCGGAAGGCTAACTAAATATGACTGAGAATTTTATTTGTTTTTTTTAAGAATATTCGTTTTGTTATTTATATTTTGTTTTTATTTTTGCAAGAAATAATAACGTGGTATTAATTTGGGCTTTAAGAAATAAATGTTTGGTTTTATTTTTATTAAAAAAACATACTTTTTAAATTTAATACCTAACCAATTTCCTAGCCATCTTCCCCTAACCCCAATATTTACATGTAAAGATAGCCTCGTTTAGCGCTGTTTCGCATTACGCTCTACTTTGATGGAACGTATCCCCCGCGTTAAGCGGGGTCTTACTGTATTTTATTCCTACCGATGCTAATGTGATTGCACGCTGAATTTTCTACACCTTAAGATTCCCTTAGTGGAAGTTATTGGCTCATTTTGATTGAGTTGAAAAAGCGTTTATTATTAGAAAGTATATTTATACTTAATTTCTGATAGTCAATAGTAACACTTCCCGAGATTTGGTACCTTGCCGTGGTCTGAGGGCTCCACCTCCTAAGGAAGGTGGTCTAAATCCAAACCCCAAAAGAGATTAACAATAGATAAAGAAAGTTCAGACAGAGACTGTTGTGCAAAGTGATTTGATTGAAGAAGCTCGAACTATAATAAGTGAGCTTGAGACTTGTTTGCAAGATGCAAGTAGAATTACAATTGCAATAAGAAAAAACGTTTTTAACACACAAGAAGTGTTGTTTAGTTATTTGGTATCTCAAGCACTGGAGATTGAAAATTTAAAAGGAAAACTAGAAATATTGGACAAGAAACCACAATATGAAAGATCTTTTGCTGGGGTTCTAAAACAGCAAAAAATAAGTGATAAGAAAACATATGAGAATAAAGAAAAAAACAAAGAAAATAGAAGAACATATTGTTCTATTATATCCAAATAAAAAGGGGACTTCTTCTGAAGAAGTCAAATCAAAAGTGGTTGAAGTGATTGACCTAGTTGTGTTGAAGATTGGCATTAAAAATGTTAGAAAAGTGAATAATGGAGGATTGGTTGTACAATGTTCGAAGAAAGAAGATATTGTTTCATTAGAACGAGAAATATAAACGAACTCTATCTTGAGAGATGAAATTCAAGTAAAAGCTCCTAAAAAGAAACAACCTAAAATTACATTGTATAATGTGGATGAAGAATTGGACAAAGGTGAAATTTTGGAAGCAATTAAGAGACAAAATCAAATATTAGAAAATGGAGGAATTGAACTTTTGTTCAGAATAAAAGCTAAAAACCAAAAAGTACATTGGGTAGCAAATATTCAATCAGATAAGTGTGGTCCGAGTATGAATCAAAATAAAATTAATTTGAAATGGTATAGAATCACAGTAAAAGAATACCTAAATGTTGTAAGATGTTTTAAATGTTAAGAGTTTGGTCATTTTCAAAGTAAATGTGACAAGGATTTGATATGCGGGAAATGTTCGAAAAAAGGACATAATCATTGGGAATGCAAAAATGAACCTGAATGCATTAATTGAGTACAAGCGAATAACAAATATAAATTAGCTTTAGAAACTAAGCATTCGAGCTTAGATAAAAATTGTTCTTGTTATAGAAGACAAAAGGATCTCATAATAAGGAGAACCAATTATGGGTAATGCTCCCATAAAAGAAGAGGAAGGAAAGAAAGAAAAATGAATGGTGGATAATCTTGGATTATGAACTATTATTGTCTATTGTATATATTTATATGTAAAAATATGTTAAAAACAAATTGAAAAAGTTATTTATTCTGTTGGATAGTCTCTGTGTATTATAAAAATTTATTTCAGATTGTATATTGTTGTACAAATAATCTTATTTACGACAAAGATGTCATTTGTTATACTTAGTATTATTGTATACGAAAAAGAGTTATATTTTTCCTAAGTTAGGAGTGTGTTATTTTTAATTAATTAAAATTATGTATTATTATATTTTTGTTGTAACAAGTTGTTTCATTAATAAAGTTTTTTTTTTTTTTTTTAAATTTGTTGGCGAGGTTAATGGATCTTCCGGCCAGTAATGGGTATAGTATGGTGGTTGATTTTAAATTCAATTAGCAGTTTCAATAAGCCCTGCATATACCGCAAGGTTCACAGGATTAAAAAAATACCAGTCTTACACCTTTAGATTGCGATGCTTCGGGTTTCTTCTCCTTTTTGTAACAAAGGGTTGCATTATATTTTTTGTGGCAGTACACACAAGAATTCTTCTTCGAGAATTGTTTCATTCATCTCCAGCAATTCCTCAATGTTTGTGTTTTCAATATTTTCTGACAACAAAGATTCTATTTTTGTAATTAATTTCGTAACGCTACTGCGTTCAATCGTGCGTTTCTGCTTTAGTTTGTCTAAAGCTTCCATGTTTAAAATTGACTAATCACAATATTGAAACTTAGTTTGGTTTAATCTTAGTATCCGGTGCACACGGGATTTGGCTACTTTTGGCGACTTCTATAATGAGCAGTAAAAACAGGACATATACAATGAGTAGTAAACGGGTCATTCAATGAATATATATAGTTATACATAGTATATATGTATATATTGATAGTATATAGTATATACATAGACATTCTTTGGGTCATTTTGGTGTTGGCGATAATTTTCAAAAAAGCGTCAAGGCTGCACCGTATACTAGGATTTTACCCTTAGTTTTTTTTTTTTTTTTTTTTTTTTTTTTTTTTTCAAATTTTCAAAGAAGAAAGGAATTGCTTACCTGTTTACAGGTAATCCATCTGCTAATCTTCGAAAGCCTAATCCAAAAGTCCCTTGGTGAAGGCACCACTAAATATGTTATTTCTAATCCATAGCTTCTATATGGGAGAGCTTTCGATTTCTACATTCGATTCAAATCACTATTTCAATTAAGTCTTAATGACATTTTATTTACACACATCTTTATATTTTACAGTATTTACATGGTAAATAATTACTTCAATGACAGTACATTTTAGTTGGTTTCGAAATCAAAAGTTATGTCTTTATGCTCCTCCGAGCGGGAGATCTCAATTAGCGAAAAAGAAAGGAAGAATGCCCGCCATCTAGTGGTAAGAATGGAACACAGAGCTTCTGTCCACTGTACTCTGACTTGCATTCAATAAAGTCATTATGATGATCTTTCCCGAGCTCTGAATTAGATTTACCATATGTATGTTGTAAAGAAAGTGAATTTTCATTAAGCGTGGAGCTTCCAAGTAGTTTCAGTGAGTATTTAGGAATGTTCCTTACAATCAAGTCTTAATCTTACAAGGTCAGACATTCGATTTTTGACATTCTATTGTAAAAAGTGGGTGCGCACTCAACAAAGAGGAGATTTTTTGCTTGAGATAACTGCTGGCCTTGCGAACACGAGTTCCGACGAAGTGCCTTGAGACGACAAGTGTTTTGACGTGAAAAAAGTGCAGTGCCCTCACCGGCACTCTAAGCCTAGACCTCTCGAATACTCGCCGAGTGTGCTTCTAATTACATTCCGAAGGCATGTGCAAAGGAGAAGAAAACACCTTATATACTCCCCCTTTTAAAGGGCGACTGAAGATTAGGGGACCCAATCGTAGTCTTGGTGGTGACGAATTATACGTCCACCACCTATTTGACTTCGGGCGTCACTTGTAAAGCCATTTTTTTAATATATGCTGAAGACGTGAAAAATGCGCAATGCCCTCGTCGGGACTCGAACCTGGACTTCTCGAATAAGCGTTGAGTATGCTTCTAATTACACTACGAAGTCACGGGGAAAGGAAAGAATAAACACCTTAGAGTTTCGTTGATGATTTTTGAATGTTAATAGCTTCGTTGCATTTTAATCCAGAAATAAAGTTTTTCATGCTTTAACTTAGAAGTTCTAGTTTTCGTGATAGTTTGATATTACAACCTAGAGAAATTTAGTTGATTCCTTCGAGTGGGGTAGTAGTCTTCCCAGTGAAATGCTGTTATTGTTACAAGCACAATATTATATGCAGATAGCTAAAGGTATGATCTGCATTTGTCTATAAAGGGCCCATGATTCAGGTCAGGCCTTTGACATACAGTATTTCATAACACGCTTATTATTCTCAAATCCTTATTATATACATATGTCCAAGAACGCAAACGTTTAATGCATGACGGTTCAGAAGTGAAGTGAAGTGGTGGTGCAAAAAGACATCAAAAGAGTATTATACGTCTAGATTATGCACCTTGCAACAAACGGTGATGATAAGCAGGCAGTCACGGAAGGAATAAAAATGCAGGATTTTAAGTTTCACTTTGTATGAGTAGTGTAGCTAAACGCCGAGAGTAATGCTAGTGGTGCATTGTCTCAAAGATGACGACATCGAAGCAACAGAAAGCATTCTACGTGTTCAAATTTGCTTGTACAAGTCTAACATCAGAATATAGCGAACAAAGTGTAAAGTACATGTGTATACTAAAATATATACACATGTATACTGTATGTAAAATGTATTTCTCGTTGAGTGAAACAATTTAAATGAAACGATTTAAAGAAAGTATTTAGTGAAACAGTTTAGAGAAATTATTTGCCAAGCTAATCTCTGGTCACCAAGATCACCATAGTTAACGTTCTGTTATTTCTTGTTTGGGATACACCAAGAACACAGCGTCTGCTTCTTCTGTCATAAAACTTTGACCATAAAGAAAAACGAAATCGATTTCTCAGGATATCCTGGAACATATCTGGGCAGAATAGAGGCCAAAATCCAACACTTGTAATTGTGAAGTAAGAAAACTGGGTAATCCTTTTTTCTTGTTATTTAACGTCAGTGGATGTAGAGTGCTGTTTCATATAAGAACAAATAAATAATTTTTGGCACCATTAATCTAAATCACTCCGTATATTTTTACTCTAAGCATAGAAGATATCCATATTTGTATCCTATTTAGTTGATTATTTAATTTAGTGATTTTCAAACTAGGCTTCCGTCCAACAGGATTGGAAGAGGCATCGTTTTTCTTTTAGGAGCACGGCAAGTATTGAAAACGGCTTGCTTGACTCGTGATATTGTTGCGTTATTTTCTGACACCAATTGTTACGTTATTTTCTTCCTTCACGTTTGTACGGGGTTCGTAGATTTGGAGTGAATAACGACGACGCTTGATGAAGTATCGAAAAACACTTTATTTAACCAATATTAATCAGGACAGCTCCAAAGTCACGTTTTACAGTCGTCAAGGATCTACTATACACTTGCTGGAACAATCAGCGACACAGTCTTCAGGTTATCAGATTATAAAGGTTGAGAGAGCTTCACTGCAAAGCACCAGAGTACAGCTCCCGACTCTGATTGGTCGTTCTCGGAACTCCACGTACTCTCGAGACTCTCCACGCTACAACTCGCGATGCACTCTCTGGCCGCTTAAAGATATTTATAATTTTTGTCTTCGTCAGTGTTTTTGAAGATTTTAAAGCAATGAAAAGAGAATCATTAAGAATATGTTAAAAGATTTACTACGCCTGATTTTTTAACATTTTGTTTTACCTGAAAAACAGAAAACCGCATTCAATTTATGCATAAATCATGAGAGTCGTATACAAAAGATGTTTGGAATAAGATGGCTTAGTAATTAACTACGGCAAGGCTTTCCAAGATTATCTAAGGCTGAATGTATTCGTAGATGATTTTCTTATGGAAAATTGTTCATACTTACATTTTAGATACGTAAAACTATGAAAAAAATATCAAGTGAATCTGCTCTGTCATCGAGAATCCTAACTAACATAGCTCCAAATATTTATCTTTTCAGTTATTGATTCGAAAATGTTCTACCTTCCTTCACCAGGCAGTCAGCAATCCGGGTTTTGACTTTCGATTCCAGTCTTGGAAAAAGAAAATTCTTAAATTTATCCAGAGCGTTCAAAGACACGGAAGTAAAATCTTGTTAAGTTATTAAACTGGCATTCATACATTTTATTGCGTGATTAGGTTTTAGAAGTGCATTTAAATTCAGCAACACATTCTTTTCGGTATTTTAAATCATATTAAAAACTTAATGTCAAAAGCGTTAGTTACTATGTACGGGTAGTGAGAACAGTTGGTATCAGTTAACAGCAATGAAAATTCTGATAATAAAACTGCGATTTATAAGCACATGCATGTAAAAAAATTAATTTTATACCCAAAATACAAGATTAAAAGTATGTTTATCTTTTCATCAACAGTATATACGTATAAATACTTTTCTTTAAAGCTATAGTGATATAATTTTAAGTAATAAGAATGTATTAGTTTCCGCGCTTGAATATGCTACAAGTTTGTTGTGTTGTGGAAAAATGCTTTCTTCTGCTTCTTCTTCCATTCATAAACTAATTGAACAAAATTATAATTCCCAAGTGATATATACAAGAAAAAAATGAAATAATTAAAATGTTTTCTTGAAATCTTTTGATTATTTCACACTGTGACTGTGAGATAAAATAATACGTCGAATCACTATAATTAAGACAACAAAAAATCAGTCAGGGTTTATGAAAATTAGCATGATTCTTGTTATTTTAAGTATTTGAAATTACTTATCACTCGGCAGTAAGTACAAATATATCAAGTCAATTAAAATTCCGAAAACTGAATTAGAATTACCGAGTATAGAACTTTAAACATAAAGAGTGGAGATGTGTAGCGTTTGAAGATGAGCCATTAATTAATAATAAACAGATAAATAAAACTGAACTTGTTATCTTCGAATTATCTAATCAATATGCTGACTTATAACACTTCGAAAACAAAGACTTTAATCCCTTACAAAATTATCGTTGGCTTCTTGGAAAGCAAATTTCGTAAATAAAAACAAGCAACGCACAAGAACACGTGTCAGCTACTTCACTTACCCTTAAATAAGTGAAAGAAAATATAACAGCACTTATACTTTTTTTTTTTTTTTGAATTACCCCATAAAAGATCTGGAAGAGAACTTATTTCGTAGGTCCATACATAATGGATGAAGAGAAAATGCGAAGGGCTAAAAAAAGAAATCCAGAAAGGAAAATCTTCTTTTATTACTGCAGAAGCAAAAATTTGAACATTCAATCCCAGAATGTTACAGGAATGATAGAAGGTCACGCCATCATGGGTTATCTCCCCAGACGATATGAATGCACTCACTACACGTTATCATTTATCATCCCTTCGTTTCGCAATCTTTGAAAACTCTAAATGATTGTGAAAAAAAAAAAAAAAAGTTCCGATCTGAAAAATTATAAATCGCAACAATTGCTACGTTCATTATAAAAACTTTGTTTAGATACTCAGAAGACATATAGGAAGTTAATAACCAAATTTTCGAGCAAACAGTGAAACAAAGTTAGCTATAACGAGCACATTAGCCCAAACTAAAGTTTCTCATTATAAGCAATGCAAAATATTGTTAACTATACCACCATTATCCAGAATTCGCCACATTCGTGATGTGTTAAATTTACACCGCAATATGTTTAAATTAAAATCAGTATCGCCTTTTGTCTATTATACAGCCGTTACTCATATATTTCTGTACTGTTTACAGCACAGTTGATAGGCTTACGTTCCGTTGTAAATACATATAGCTTATAAATTAATTCATAACCCAAAATAATCTTAACTAATTTTCCAGTTAAAAATCTGTGTCATCAAAGCATGTAAATCTGTCGCATAAAGAAATTCTATTAAACTTAAGAAAAATATAAGTTGTTGTTAAATTCCATGTCCGATTCATATTACAACACATGGGGATAGAATATGAGAATGCTATACCTTTAATCTCCAAAAAACAGCCTCTTGAATAATTATAATCTACTGACTTGTAAGTGCCTCATTTTCCTAACATTACTGTCATATACATTTATGCCTCATCCACGATTCCAACCGGAGTCCAAAGTCATACGCGTGACAGTCAGCTTTCGCTAATTACTGTACCGTTCAAAAGGAGAAGAATATGGCAGTAGTATCATTTCACTAATTTTACTTTCTCGCACATTTACTCGAAATAGGTCATGAACAAAATTCTATATTCAAAATTTTGGGAACTTGAGAATAAATAGCTAAGTTTGTAGTATTTTTGATTACTCTTCCAAAATGCTGATTCGTTGTGTTCATCTTGAAGATACTAAGATTTTTTAGAGAGAAAAAAACACTGAACGTTTTCAGTCTTCTGTTATTCAAATCAACGACGCTCGTTGGTAATTTACCAACGAGATTAATTTTAGTGTTTTAATAGTGCAAAATTCAAGTATTACTTCATCTTTAAAATATAATACCATTTGCATGTTGAATTAAATAAATTAATCAGTAACAAATTTACTAATATTCTGTTAGCAACACTATATTTTAGAAAAAAAAAAAAAAGAAAGAAAAGAAATTGGAACCTCTAACCGCCCAGCAACGAAGGCAGCTAGAAAAATGCATGTCTGAATGAAAAATGCATATATATAAAATATTAAAATAACTTTTTACAGTTTTCGCTTCTTTTTTTTTTTTTTTTTTTTTTTTTGAGTTATAAACACACACAGATCGCCATTCTTATCATAATCCAAATTAAGTGGATTAATGTGCGAGGGAAAAACAAAAATATATACAGTTCTTGTAGAGCATATTTTACACCCACTCATTATCTTTCGTTTATAAACCCGTCCAGATCGCATATTCTTGTTGTTTACGATCACACTATCCGTGGTCAGAGATTAATATTGCAGAGCCGAGACATCTAGGTAAGAACTATTCAACCGTGACCAGAATGTCGTCATTATGAATTCGGGGCCCACCAGCGGCCGAGCGTTAAAGTCGCTGAACACTGGTAGTTCGGTCCGAGGTTCGAATCCCGCGAACGGATTGGCTGCATGGGTGTTTTTATGGTTTTCCCATGTGTAACGCGTATACGAGTCTGATTCCCTTAGAAAGTCCTACACGAAGGCATCCCTCCCCTTAGGCAGATAGTCCTCAAGGCTTTGTCGTAATCAAATAACCTAACCTAACCATTACGAATAAGGCGATTTGAAAGATTTTCACTTAATGCAAACATCTGCACATTTTAAATTTTTTATGTAAAGCAAAGCTTTGTTTCATACATATCGAGATGAGTATTTACAAACGTGTATTAGCAATTGAAATAGATACCTATTTTGAGCCTAATGGGATGAATATCGCTCGGTAATCATTATTTACAAATCGCAACAAGTTGAAGATACACATCCTTCAGAAGCAAAGAAATTGATTTACATGCATTTTTTCCTCTGGTTTCTGATATACAGGGATACTGCTATATACTAGAAACAAGGAAGCAATATATTCTATGACTTAAAATAGGTATATGAAACCTATGAACAATACCGAACGTCATATACACTGTTCGAAAAGTATCACTACAGGTTTTTATTTCTTTCAAGCTGAGGTTTAGACCTGCTTTCAGACTTGAACATTTAATAAAAATTAATGACCCCAAATTCATTAAATCCAATAAAATATTAAAGCAAAGAAATTTATTTTGTAATCTAGTTAGATCCATCACTCTCTAACCACCATAGGCTTATTTATTTTTTTACCAACTGCAGAAATTGACATGGCAACTACTTACCAGGTAGGAGAAAACACTGACAATACTGAATATTTTAGCATCTTTACAGATTTAACTTAAATAATCCTACAAACCTATTAATGATGATGATGATAATAATAATAACAAAACATCATTCGATTAATTGTCAAAGGTTTTTAATTAAAATAAAATCCGAAATCTGAATTAGAAATTTAAAAAAATAGTTCTTTTAAAGTACACCTATATTTATTAAGAAAATAAAAACGAAATTTATATAATCAAATCAAATCAAAAGGTATAAACAAAACTTTTCAACCCCTGAGGTTCACTTTGTCAAGAGAATTTTTTTAAAAAAATTTGAACTTTATTTCAAGAATCTTTTAAAACGAAAGCAAATGCAGAGGTGGCTATTTTAAGTGTTAATTTAGATAAATGCCAACCATAAAATCTTTAGATCTCACCAGAAAATGTAGAGAAATCAAGAATTCACAAAAGCGCTAAACACCAAACATTAGGATGATCTATAGAAAGTAGAGCCAATCAAATGGTATAGTGGTTAGGAAAACCTACTGCGGTACCAAAAGGCACGGGTTCGAATCCCGGAGAATGGATGGAGGTTTGTAAATGTATAGTGTCCGTGCGGCATGGGAATACTCTAAATATGCGGCGAGCTGGAGAGGTTGTGATAGTGGAAGAGGGGTGGGAGACTCTCGGACCCTTCCCCCTGGAGTACTCCCCATCAAAATTGAGGGCGAAACTGAGCAAAGTCGTACTGTCATTTGTATGGTGCTCAAGGCTCTCGGCCAACGACAGGGCGCAATCTTGCACTCCACAGCGAATCATCAGCCAGTTAGAAGTAGGGCAGACAATCACAGAAGAATCGTATTTCAAGACAGACAGTTTCTAACTTATGCAAACAATTTATGAATTCTGTAACTATTGTAAGGAGGTCTACATAAGTTCCTAACAACTGCTTCTCAAGATCGGTGAATTAACGGGGGCGCAGCCCTCAGCCCACCTAACCAAGAACACTTGGTCATATGACGTATCACAAGGGCCGGCCCATCTTACAACAAACGAGGGGCCAGAGACCCGGCCGTGCTCAAAAACTAACAAAGAAAAACAAACAAATAAAATATTAAACTATGAATCCCGGGAAACCAAAAGCCCCAGGAACCGGGTAACAAAAAAGTTAGGAAAAAGAGAACTAAACAAAATCATAAATACGACCAGTGAATTTCATGTCATCACTGGACCTTAAACATTCACACAAACGAACATAATAAAATAATAAAGAACTGTTAGAAAATAAAAATAAGACAACACATAACCAAGCAAATACAATACAAAAACACCATTCACACATAGATTCCTATGGCTTCTCTTGAGCTATTCACAATCTTCATAATTTGTCTAGAATATTCCACAAAGTTCTTATAATTTTTCTTGAAATCACTTCTATAATATTTTTGATATCTATCCCTTGCACTCCC
Source organism: Stegodyphus dumicola (assembly GCF_044657685.1). Lineage (NCBI taxonomy): Eukaryota > Metazoa > Arthropoda > Arachnida > Araneae > Eresidae > Stegodyphus > Stegodyphus dumicola. The sequence goes on along the minus strand of NC_140768.1, from coordinate 77,172,650 downwards.
AGTAATAACACAGTTCTCAAAGAAATGCATAGAGTCTCCAGTGACATTACAAATATTACATATATCATTGTCCTGCAATCCAAAACGTTTCAAATATGCAGGGAAGCGTCCATGTCCCGTAAGCATTTGATTGGCATCTATATCTTTATATAACTTCATTTTCTTTTCAATATTTATATTTTTCAGTAAACCACAATTTCTATTAGATTGTTCCCAATTATTTTTCCATTCGTTCAATACATAATTATATAGAGTAGAGGTGGCCCTTCTTCTAGAGTCTGGGATATTTTTAATAATCACATTTTCATCCACAGCTGCAGACTTAGCTAATTCGTCCGCCCTCTCATTCCCTTCATATCCTGCACGTGCTTTTATCCAGTGAAGCTTAATATTATGTATATCCTTCAATTGTGCATATGTCTTTTTTATTTCAAATACAAGAGAGTTTTTACTTTCAGGACCCGAGAGGGTCTGTAGCACCGACAATGCATCAGAATAAATATTTATATTATATCTAATTTTCAATGTGCCTTTAATCCAATTGAGAGCTTCAAAAATAGCATACATTTCTGCTTGATAGACAGAATTCATAGAATTTAAACGAAATTTCCAATTTTGTATTTCAATTCCATAGAAGAATACCACGATCGCACCTCCAATACCCCCCTCGAGTCCTGAACCATCTGTGAAAATATTCATTTCCACAGATGGTTCAGGACCATCAAGATCGGTATCTGGCATCGGGATCAAGATCGGGTTCTCAAGATCGGTATCTGGCAATAGCTGCCCATCGTAACATGAAGTCTACAGCTCAGCACTTAAAGTCAGAGCTTGTAACAACCACGGGGGGAACTACTGTATCAATCTTCTAGGTATGAGAATGATACGATCAATTCAAAGCGATGGTAGAAAGCTAGTAAACTGTTGATGAGAAAAGTTTTCCTTCGTAATATTCATGAAATGACAAAAAAAAAAAAAAAAAAAAAAAAAAAAAAGAGAGAGAGAGAGAGAGAGAAAGCACGATCTATTTTCAAGATGCAATCGAATAAGATTTATATATCGTTAAAAAAACTAAGAAGAAAGTACTGTTGCGGGGTGGCATTTTCAAGACCTAAAGTATACGTAGATTTATGTTTATTTATCATTCTTCAGGAAGAATATTATGATAGTGAAGCAAGTAATTTATTCCATATTATTGATGAAGAAAGAATACGATAATTATGTCAGCAGATGCCTTTTTTCGACTAAAGAGTGGGGGGGGGGGAACGAGTGTTTTAATATCACCCCTTTCTTCATCCTCCGCCTCATCGAGAAATAACTCCAACTTTTTTTATTTTGAACTTTTATTGCACAAACACAAACTAATACTAAAACTACAATACTAATAAATGAAATATATATAAAGAAATACAAGTTAATTTCGGTTTCATTAATGGCTCCCACGAGCGTTCCCTATGACTTCTCTGTCGGTCTCCCTCTTGGAAACTAAACTTTTGGCGCCTTCAGATTGAGAGCCAGCTCCCTCTGTGCATCTTGTTGGTTGGCGTCACCCATGCATCACAAGTGTGAAATCAAAGCATCAAATGCAGAACAGAAAATCAAAGTATGAAAAGGACGTAGTACTTAATGATTTCCATTCATTGATAAAGAAATTTGAATAATTATTTGTTAAATAAATGAAAACACTATACCAGACTGCTTTCTAAACAATAATTTATTACATAAAGTAATCTTGAAAATTTCATCATAAAACTTTTATATACAAAAGATCTTCTAACCGAGGTAGTACATTGCACAGGGTGGCCAGAAAGTCTCCTTACACGTGCAATTATTTTATTGTAACTTTAATAACACTCATAGTCATTTGTCCAAAACGTCCATATGTGCACTACCATCATTCCTGCCCAGTTTGATATGGCTGAATGATCTCGTATTCATTCTCTTTAGCAGCTGCAGTGTCACATGCTGGAAGACTTCAATCACACTTGCCAATCATTGTCCACGTACTGCTTCTTCCTGGCGTATGATTTGATGATCCTATACAGGGCAATGTCTCGTATCGTAATGTCCAGACTTCGATGAGGCCAAGGATAAGAAGTTTGTGAATTTGGGGGACCCACGTCCTATCCACCGGTCAAGGAACAGTTCATTCAGGCATTCGCAAACAGCAAGAGCGAAGTAGGAAGCTCCCTTGTGTAAGTTGTAGAGACATTAGGTAATTTCGAAGCAGGTAAGATGAAAAATCAGCAACCGCCTTCACTGGGAATTGAACCACGGACCTCTGGAATACGCGCCCAGCCTGCAGACCACCAAACCACGAAGGCATGCTAGGAAGGCGGGAGAAATACCTTATAAGGTAAACAACCGTGAGCTGTTATGTGCTCATTTAACTGCAATTTTTTATCCCACAATCAAAGCAACATATAACGACTGGTTCTGTTTTCATGCTTTATTAAAAATAAAAAAATACATGATATCTCTCCACCCAGTTTGAAAATACTGAAACTTTCAAAACAGTTTATTTTACATGCAGTTGTGCACTCCTTTCAATTTTTTCTTCACTACAACTTTAAACAAAACTATTTTTGGTAATAAAAGATACTAATATATGTTATACTGTAGTATTTTATTAGTATTCCTTCTTCCCTGTATTACATTATGGTGCTTTCTCTTTTATTCTTTTATTTAGTATCTCTTGTAATAAAAATTTCATAAATGCTTCTAAAATTCAAAACGAAACCAATTTCAATTCGATAAATTTTGATCACTTTTAAGTAATGATACTCATGACATTACAAAAGTTATCAATAGCATATACACATTTGAGATATGAAGGTTTAATTTTTTTTGCAAACAGTTCTGAAACATTTTTGAGAAATTCTAGAACTTATGAATTTGTACAGAGTCACAGTTTACTACATATTTCTAGCTGATCGATGTCAGCTAGCACACAGCCAAAAGGTATTTATGTAAATTATATATTTAAACAAATATAAATAAATTACATGTAAAACGAATTCTGTCTAAGATGGCCCAAAAGGACTTTGATCATCTGTGAAAAGCATCACACTTGCATTAAAGAAGTAACATTCTGCTCTAGCATAGGGAAGTTTATTTATGACCTGTAAAATATGGATCAGTTTCACAGGTAAGTTCACTGTAGGGGAAAAAATGGTGATTTTAAAGTTAATTCAATGCATAGAATTAAAATTTGTCATAAAGTCTTTTATTATCAGCACAGCAACTTTTCTGACACATCCCCCAAAATAAATAATAAAAATTTCATCTTTAAATTTTTATTTAAGTTATAAAACAACATACAGTGACTCGCACAAAGAAATCCTGTTTCAAGCTTGATTTGTTAAGAAGCAAACACCATCAAAACTTTTAAATTTCTTGCAATTGTTTTGCATTGCTCTTTTATTTTATAAGACTTTCAAATTCTTCTATTTGGTAAAATAGAAGTTCCTTGTTCTATTTGGTAACAGTTTGAAAAATTAGAATGAAATAATTTACAGTTTTATCCATTATGGATTCTATTATTAGCCCTTTTATTTCTAAAGATCCACTGAAATAATTTATACGAAATATAATTAACTAAATCTTTTTCATTTAAAGCAAACATACTGTAAAGAAAACAAATTAATAATCTTTGTAATCAGCAACTCAGGTTTAAATTATAAAAATATATCCAACATTATATTTTTCACTAAATTCAATAATTCACAGTAAAATATCCTTAGAAATCTTAGAATGGCCTATTTTTAGGATCTTGAGCAGCGGTTTTAGATTTTTGATTAAAGATTTTTATGAATTTGCAAACATCATGGAAGAGAAATGGCAAGTCAGAGGTTTTTTTTTTTGCACTCAATAGTAAATCAAAAATCACAGCTCCAGCTCAGTTAATAAATTCACCCATAACCATATTTTAAAAAGATAATTATTTAAACATATTATTTCTTGCTACATATGTGAATACTCTAAGAATGATATTTAATTTCTAAACTTTTGTTTCATAATATTTCTTTAGTAACATCAGTGATTAAAATCACTTCAAGTAACATCTGAAAATCCCATTTTAAATTTCATACTTAAACAATAAAAGCATTTTTATTTAATTTCTTAATACAATGTATGGTTAGAAAATAATAACTTTAAAAATTTCACATAATGCCCATATTTGTTTCATTTTGCTAATTCACTAAATTTTTAATAGACTAACCATTTTCAGAAGATATTTATTGTTTCAGTGCACAACACAGATAACAATAATTATATAACACTGCTCTTATGGAGATACATAATGGTTACAGTCAATCCTTAATGAACAATTTCAGTATTTTTTTAAACATTTTACTTGTTATCAATTGTATTATAGACACATTAAGTATTTAATGCATTTAGCATGTTTATCTAGTTTATCATGAAACATATATGGTTAGATAAAATTTCCTTTTGAGTTTAAATGTAACTTTTTCTAAGATTTCAGCAAGAAGCTCATTACTATTAAAAATAAATAATAATAAGCAGTAATAAATAAATAAAAATTAAAAAATTCTCTATCACTGAATGAAGAAGCTTAGAATTATTACTCATCTAATGCATTGAATTAACCCTTTAGAATAGGAATGTTCAAGTACAATGGTCATTATTTTTGTAGTTTAAAAAGATGGCTATGTCCAGTAACTAATCATATATCCCCCCCTCTTTTCATAATTCACAGAATGGCTTTGATAGCTATCCTGAATCTCTCAGCTCAATAAAAGTATTTCTTGAAGGGTTGGCCTTTCCCATTTTCCTTTTTAATTGTCCGGTTAATAAATACATAATTTAGAAAACAGCTCAATTGTGCAGAAAATTATTTTTGAGAACAGAAAGCAGGTAATCCTTGTTTGAAAGAATTAAGAAAAATTTCATAGATGTATTTAGTTATTTTATTTTCCGTTTGACTTGCTTATTATCATCTTTTGAATTAATTATGGCATCCTGAAAGTTCTGGCTTTGTTGGTCTAACAGCTTCCCAATACATACTCTGAAGCTGAATAGTGAAAAAAAAATTACACGATTTTGAATGAAAGGTTCGGTTTGGTTTAATTGATTATGGCAAAGAACACTAGGACTATCTACCTGAGGGAAACTAGCTCTTTCCAAGAAGCTTTCTAAGGGAAACTGGCTCATATACATGTTCCACAAGGAATAAACCGTGAAGATGCCTATGCAGCCAGCCCATTCACTTGGATTCAAACCCAGGTTTCAATTACCAATGTTCAATGATTTTACCACTCGGCTGCTGGGGGGCCCTTTAAATGAATGTCCGAGTTATTGTATCTTAAAGGGGGAGGATAATTTGCATTCATTTAAAAAAAAAAAAACTTTCAAATTTTATAATGATAAGCAGCTTTTTTATACTGACTGGTCAAACATCATAGTTAAATACAGTAATGAAAATTAAATTGAAAAAAAAAATGACAATTTATCAAGAAATATGTAAAATAATTGAATGAAATTTAACATAGAAAGACACATTCATATATGAAAAATAATAAAAAAGATGTCTAATTATCATATATCATACTCAAGAATCATTATTTACTCTTCATCATGTATACGCAGGAAAGTATGAAAGTGAGATAGATAGATAAAGCAGTTTGAGTTGAGCTAGTGGGGCATGTGATTAGACCAACTGCTGTGCAAATTTCAAAATCAGCAATCATATTGTTTAAACTGTATTAAGAAAAAATTTTGGTAGTGAATTCTTTTCTTCCAATAAGACATCTTTTAATCTCAGTAAGCTTTTGAATGAGGATGATATTTTGCTATGCTTTTGTTCCAGAATATCCAAGAAATGCCCTAGGGTACTTAGGTCTGGAGATTTAGTCAGTCCTTTTCTAAATATCAACACCTCCAAGAAGTTTTTTTATTTAACCAAACCTATGACAGCAAATACCATTCTGCAAAATGGAACTTAAAGACCAAAATGCCTCTTATCCCTGAAACTTCAAACAGCTAGGGAAATGTCTTGAAACATAGCAGCATATGTCTATCCATTTAAAGTAATTCAAACAGCACTACCATGATCACAACCAAGGCCAGTTTATTTACTACCAGATTGAGCATTTTGGGTTCATGGATCTTTCCAGAGGTTAGCAGAGCAATAATCAGATTTTAAGCTGAATTTTGATTCTTCACTGAAAAGCACACATACTAATTCTTGGATTTAAGCTTATTTCTTATCTATCCGAACTCAGAAATTTCAACTGTTGACTTCTATTGGGAGTGACTACTTATACAGGTTGCCTGTATTATAAATAGATCACATAATGCTTACATTTGTATATATTTCTAATAACTAGAAAAACTGTGGTTTAATATGTAAAATGACACTTACTACTACAACTTTCCACAAAAATTTCAGTTTTATGCCCTTTAAGAAAATTTTGACTTTATTTAAGACAAATTGCTTTTGGAAATTCATATAAAATGTTACCTTTTATACATTGCAACTTAATATACCATCGCAAATTTGATCATAAAATTTTATTTTTATTGAGAGCAGAAAATAATAAATGTATGATTGAAAAGAGGGTTGATAATTTTCAATGGCAAAACATATGGGACAAGAGGTGATTTTCAGGCTGAAAATTTTAAAAGATACATGAATCCTAGTTTAGAGAGGGTAAAATAAACAACTTGAATATGGGATTGATTTAAAATAATGGTATAAATGCATGACATATGACAGTGAGATAAAACTGAATTAGATGAACAAGTATTTGAAAGATTCTGAGCAGTACCCAATACATTTAATAAGAATGCTAATAAGGAAAGTATTGCTTATGCTTATGTTCACGCATGCTTTTAATGGATGGTATTTTTTATAATAGTCATGACATCAACCTAATAAGTCAGAGGACCTAAATTTGATTCCATTGAAGTTCGTACTGAATTTTTCAATTACTTGCTCTCATGCTCTATAATTTCCACAGTTTGTATCCAAACAAAATAATGAACAATACTTGTCATCAGACATACATTGAAACATTTGGAATTGCCTACCTCTCTTCAATTCACCTTTAGATAAGGGAATAAAGATATTACATGCATGCTTCTTATATGCTCTTATGTTATTGGTACATGCAACACTTTTTTGTTTTATTGTGGCAACTCTTCTATTCTTCCTAGCTTGTTTCTTCCATCATTAAGTAAAAGCAAGAAATTATGGGATCATAAAATGTACAAACGGTGATATGAACATTGCACATAATTTATAAATAATACTACAGAATTGTAAAATGTCTTCTGTATTACAGAGTACTTATATGAACATTGCATATCACTTTTAAGTGAAAGATTACACTGGAGACCCAAAAGGAACATAACAGACTTTGTCTTTTGTATGAATATCAACTTGATACAATAATATGTTGAAGAATATATGACATTTATGACAATAATGTTATATGAGCACAGACATATTAATAGTAATTTTGGTGTTTCTGTAAAATTGAGAATCAGGTTAAAGACTAATTAAGTTTAGAAAGACTCACGAACTTAAAAATCCACTATTAACTATTTAAAATAACAAAGTTACTTGACAGAATTTACAGAGAAGTTTGGAATTCATAGGACAATAGTGAAAAGGACGATTCCTCCCTTATAATTTTTGGTAAAATGGACACTTTGGCATCAAATGAATTATTAGGGTGAGAGAGTGATTAATTATATAGATAAATAAAAGGAGTGATAACTTGTTGGAACGGTATCAGGCCATCTTAATGTATGGACCAGTTGGGAACTTGCCCAGGAGCCCAATCAAGAATAACAGCCTTTGTAAAAACTCAATTCTAGATTTGAAATTAGACACAGCCAAAAAGACCATATGACTGTCTATTATTATGCAAATCAGTGTGCAAGGGCCCTTATAACAACTACTCATGAAAATAAAATGTAAATGGATTAGCATGGGGCCTATATGTTTGTAAGGCTCCTGGGCAAGTTCCTAGCTGGCCCGTGCATTAAGATGGCCCTGGATACAGCTCTAATAGTCCATTCTTTTTATTTATTGAATTTTTTTTAAGGACAGGAGTATGACAATGCAAGAAAATTCTGCAGTAGACTACATAATGATTTCAACAGCAGACAAGAGGAGCTCTACAGAGGTTACAAAGAGAGAAACCAAAAAGGTTACTCAATAGATAACAGCAGATTATAAACAACATTGAAGAATATTTTACAGACTGAAAACTAAATGCACAATGAAATTATTTCACTGAAAATCACAAGTGCACATACCCATTGCAGTGGTCAGCACATCAATTTTATATTTATGATGTAAACACAGAAAATCATGAGCTCAATAAGCCTGTTCATTCAGCTATAGCAATGACCCTGGGATTGCAGATAAAACGTTGAATCCAGCATAATGTATTGGCATTCAGTACTTTATCCACAATCCCAGGGCCAGATTTAGACTTGCTGAAGCATTAAGCTATTTTAAATTTGCAGCCTTTATAAGCAATATGGGATTTTTTTTTTTTTTTTTTTTTTTTTTTTTTTAAATCTGGGATATGGTGCATATTTTGGAGGCCCCTAAGAATGTGGGGGCTAAGCTATAGCTTGCGTAGCTTATATATAAATCTGGCACTGCACAGTACTTTCTGATACAAATGGAGGATTTTAATAATGATTAAATAAATTGCATCTATTTTTTTATTTGCTCAAAAACATGAATACAGACATTTAATTATTGACACACTATATTTTCGTCTGATGATGTGGTTCATCAGAAATAAATAAAGCGGTCTAAATTAAAGGTATCTAAAAATTCTATTTATAAAGAGCTTGATATAAGGCATTATACAGCATGTTTCAAAAAGAATATATGTATTTCAAATGCATATATTTATTAAACTGTATGACATATGAATAAGAAACTTTACACACATATGTACAAGCCTCTCAAGTTCAGATTACAGATCTTCAATATGTCCTCCATCAGCAACACGAAGAATATCACATTGATACTCAAATTCCTCCCATACACGGGCAAGCATGTCCGTTGTCACTGATGTTATGACAATATGGATCCGGTTCTTCACCTCTTCCAGGTTCTGTGGGAGTGGTGGCATATAGACCAGTGGCGTGCAGTCCATATGTGCAGGATGCACACTGCACACTCTGGCAAAATTATGAGAAACAATAACTTTCTGCACCTATCTTATAATAAATATTATTTATAATATATTCAAATATATGTTGATTTGCTTGCTTGTATTCCCGCAGTGCGTGCAGTACTAAGTGCTACACTACGTAACACATTCAAAAGCAAACGAACATAGGAAGTTTTGATGTGTATGCACTGTGCACTAATAGAAAATCCCACTTTATATGTATGGGCTACTGGAGAAGCACAGCATACTGTAGCACTGAGGCAAGTGCAGCTATTTTTCCTGCACTTGGCATTCAGAATCATCCGAAGGTACGGTTTATTAAGCTTTGTATTAGAGCGGGGACTTACGTGCTGAAGCGCTTTTGGTTTTTTAACTGATTAACTGGCCATACGATTTTGCAGACGGTTAATGTTTAAATTTATAGTATATTGTAAGATTTTGTTTTTATGGAAATATAAAAGAAGTATTTCATCAATATAAAGAGAAATGTTTTAGTGCAGTAAAGTAATTTTGGTGATATATTATATTTATTGAAATAATTCGCTGAAAAACAATTTTGTTTTATTAGACAAAAAAGAAACGAATTTTAACAGAACAGTCCAAATTTTACTATTCATTGTGTCTTACAGACGGTATATAAATTATTATCTGTCTAACACCATATACCTGGTTTTGTTATTAAAAATTGTCAAGATGTTTTTCGGAGAATATATGATTTCCAAATGTTAAAAACAATTTATAAATATAATTTAATCCACTGACCGAACAAGAAACAATTCGTTCTATTGTGCCAGCGTGCAGTGAAATCCTCTGCATGTGGAATAGACGTTCGGTTTGTCGGCACCAATGAGCATCCTGATGTCATCAGGCTGATGATGAGGCACCGCAGCGGTGGGTGCCGTGTGATGCTACGTTTGCTGAAAATATAAGTTTTTCTTTGAAGCCCGAAGCATTGTTTATTCGCCGCCGATATGACACCATACAACACAAGACACGATTTTTGCTTCAGTGCTAGTAGAATTATTGTAAGTTTAGCTGTTTTTATAGTTATACCTCAACTACTCGTAGGTACATATTTTATTTATTGTATTCTTTAAATTTATATTCATAATAAATAACCCATTTCAGAATGGAGAACTCAGATGTCTCAATAATTAAAAATTTATTGGAAAATCCATTTTCGAGATGAGACATTACTACAAAAAAGGAAACAGTTAAATTAAGTAGACCGACGCTGGATATTATTCTATCGCAAAACGTTCAGATTACAGGACAACAGTGTGTAGTACAACATTTTCAAAAATCTATGTATGAAAAATTTAAATGGTTAATCGGTTGTAGTGAATTGAATAAGTTGTACTGTTGGCCATGTTTACTTTTTGTTGTAATTGAAAAGGACAAGAATATTTGGACAAAACAAGGCTATAGTGATTTAAATCCTCTCCACGAAGCTGCAAAGAAACATGAAAAAACACAATCTCACATAAATGCCGTAATACTATTAAAAACATTTGGTACCGCCAGGATAGATTTAATGTTAGATCAACAAAAGGCTTCATCGATTGTTCAACACAATGAAAAAGTAACAAGAAATAAAAATATTCTCAAGAGATTAATAGATGTAGTTTGTTACTTAGCAAAACAAGAAGATGCATTTTGTGGACACAATGAGAATATAACTTCTCTTAATCGAGGAAATTATATAGAATTCATAACTTTAATTAGTAAATATGATGATCTTTTAGCAACACATCTAAGAACTGCAAATGTATTTTCTGGAACCTCTAATAGAATACAAAATGATATTATTGCATTGATTAAAAATATTGTAATTTCAGAAATTAGAAATGAGGTAAAAGAAACGCCATTCGTTGCTATTATGCTGGATGAAACATCTGACATATCTCACAAATCGCAATTATCAGTTGTGCTACGATATGTTAATAATTGTAGTGCACCAGTGGAAAGATTTTTGTTTTTTAAAAATGTTAGTGGTGATCGTTCAGCTGAAGCTTTGTGTAATGTTGTGCAAGAAACGATTTTGAGTTGGGGGTGTGAGAATAAACTGATTGCTCAAATGTATGATGGGGTGACAGTCATGGCAGCAGCGTTGAATTGGACGCAGAAAAAAGTAAAAGACATTTTCCCAGAAGCTATGTTTGTGCATTGTTGCGCACATATACTTAATTTAGTTCCGTCGCAATCTGTATTGTTTATAAAAGATTGTAAATTATTTTTTGCAACAATTTCTGGCATAACCTCATTTTTTTCATTATCTACAAAAAGAAATCATGTTTTAAATGAAATTATTAAAAGAAAATTTCCAAAATTAGCTACAACACGTTAGAACTATTCATCTCGTTTGGTAAATACCATAAAAAGCGAAAGGCAAGGCCTATCTGATTTATTTGAAAATATCATTGAGAATTCAGAATGCTGGGATAACGATACAATTAATATTGCAAAGAGTTATCACATGTTTTTTGAAGAATTTAACGGTAATTTTCTCCTAAATATTTTTGCCAAAGTGTTTAGTTATACTAATGTTCTATTTGATATTTTACAAAAAACTAACTTAGATATAGCATATTTTAGTCAACAAGTAGAGGAAGTAAAAGATGCAATTCAAAATATGCGAATTTCTGTTGCATTTGATGAAGTTTATGAAGAGACTATTTCTGCAGTGGGTCCCCCAAATAAAAAAAAAAAAAAAAAAAAAAAAAAAAAAAAAAAAAAAAAAAAAAACGTCGTGTAAATTTACAAAACTGAAGTTTAGACCAAGACCAACATTTTAAAAATTTATATTATGAATTAATGGACACTATATATTGTCAGTTAGATGTCCGTTTTAAAAAATTAAATTTGCTCAAATTTTTTGAACTATTGAATTTTAGTTTTTTTAAGAAATATCAAAATAAATTTCCAGAGGAATGCCTTAATTCATTAAAGAATGCTTATGCAAAACATTTCGATTTTGTAAAGCTAACCAATGAATTATGCTTTCTTTATCGTAGTGAGTCATACCACGAAATGAATTTATCGAAACTTATTCAGTATATAATGCTGAATGATTTGACAGATGCCCTCAGCGAAGTAAATAAATTGGCACATTTAATTTGTACAATTTCATTTTCAACTGCTTCGGTGGAGACATCATTTTCAGCAATGAAAAGAGTAAAAAATTATGCACGCAATACAATAAGCCAGGATAGATTAAGCAATTTATCTCTAATAACAATAGAAAAAGAAATGTTACACATATTACAGTCAAAACCAGAGTTTTATGATCATGTAATTGATGATTTTGTTAGTAATATGGATAGATGTGTGGATTTTGTATACAAATGAATAATAAAAAGCTAAAGAAGTGTTTAATGTACATTTTTATGGTTTTGTTATTATTATTGTTGTTGTTCTCTGCATACCTTGCGTGAAAACCCTACCGCACGCCACTGATATAGACATTATCTTTACTGAAATCCCACAAGAAGAAGTCAAAGGATGTCAAATCCAGGCACCGGAGGCCAGCTGAGACATGCTAAGTCGCCAGCCCCCTGACGACCAATGCAACAGTTTGGTAGAGTTTTATTCAGATAATTACGCACTTGGCAACACCAGTGAGGGGGTGCCCCATCTTGTTGAAAAATGAAGATATCTTCATGCAGCCTTGGAAACAACTAGTTTTGTAACATAGCAAGATACTGCTGACTGTTAACTGTGTTTCCATCAAAGAAAAATGGGCCGTAAACAGATGATCAGGATATTGCACAAAATACACTGATTTTGGGCAAACCTTGTACATGTTCAAAAGCTGCATGTGGGTTCTGTACGAGTAGGCCCAAAATTTGAACATTGTGTTTGTTTACATGACCGCTAACATGAAAAGTCATTTCATCACTGAACACAATGCATTGTGTGAAAGTGTTATCATTGTCAATAGCATCAATAATCTTGTTACAAAATGCCACACATTTGCATTTGTCATCAGGATGCAGAGCCAGTAACAAAGGTAACTTGTAGGGCTTCAGAACCAACCTAGGTCTCAAAACACGCCAAATTGTTGTTGTAGGCAGATGTAACTCCCTACTTGCATGACAAGTTGATTTTGAAGTACTACTTTGGAAAGCAGTGTGAATTCATGCAACATTTTCATCGGGAACATGAGGGCAGCCAGGATGCTTTCCTTTAGATATACATCCTGTATTTACAAACTGTCGATACCATCTGCAAATGTTCCATCCATTCAGAGGATCGCTTTGGTACCTCAACTTGAAACGTCTTTAGACTGTAATCACGGAATTGCACTTCGCAAACTTGAGAACACAAAATGATTTCTGCTGCGGAGTAGCCATTTTAAACATGTAACGGTTACCATGCAAAACAAAAGACAACTGACATCTAGCAGCTATTAATATAAATTAGACTATGTATTCGTATCACCAATAGCAGAGCCGAGGTGCAGTTATCGAAAGTTTGAACAAAATAACACTTTATAATATGTATATTCTTTTTGAAACACAGAGTAATATAATAGCATATATGAAAAATATACTCAAAAGGATAAAACTGATACATGTACAACAATGACATAATATTCTAAATTTAATTTACAATATAAAGAAAATATAAAATTTACTAGTATCATAAGCTTGTATTCTCACTAAATGGCACTTGTATTTTGGGTAAAATATCTCCACATCGCACATTTAGTTTAAAACTTGCGAGATGGTCAGCTCGAGTTGGACCAATGTTTACAATGCCAATACATTTCTTCTGCTCAGAAGCTGCTAATATGAATCTGTATCCCGAGTAAACCTATAAGAAAAAATAACAGCAAAACTGTGTAAATAAATAACATATTTTTTAGATTAAAAATATCTGATTATACATAAAAGTGAATGTTTTTAATAAATAAATTAAAAAAATAACTTATATTTCATACTTTTTGACAAAATTTATTTTTGCTTTGGTTTGAAATTAGAAAAGAAAAATTTCTAGTAATTTATAAAATTGGTATTTTTATAACAGAAGACCTACTGTCCATAAACCGTGATCAAAATAAAAGAAATTGATAACATTACAATATTAAACCCCATTAAAAGTAACAGTACATACATACATACATACATACATACATAAATAAATAAATGGTACTCTTCCGTTATCCGGGTCGAATTCAGAAAGGTATGTATGCATGTACGTATGTATGTATATGTACATACCTGTGTACATATACAAACACATATACACACATAGATTCATACACATGTTATTACACATACATTTATTTCTGAATCTGGTCCCGATAACAGAACAGCACCAAATAAATAAATGAAATATGAAGAAATTATACATATTTGTGTCTTGGTTTGAAATAAGAAAAACATTTTCTTGCAATTTAGGAAATTGGTATTCTCATAGCCAAAACCTACTGCCCATAAACCATGATCAAAAACAAAGAAACCGATAATATTGAATATTAAACCACATGAAAAGTAACAGTACATACCGTATATTCTGGCGTATAATGTGCCCCTGTAATTTTGAACTGCATTTAAAAATTTTTAGGTATATTCGCCATATAATGCCCACCCTTTTCATTACGAAGAAACCTGAAATTTACATGTGCAATGCTGTATCTTTCGAAGTCATTCACTCAAAGATTTTTTGCAGGCTTTTGAATAATGGTATACTGAATTGACATGTGATAAAAGGAACAACTGGTGTGTGGGGGGGAATGCTTGAGGGATTTAATACCTCAAGGAGAGATTCTGCAAAGAGTGTAGGCTGTATTGAATGCAAATGCTCACAAGAATGTAATTCTAAGGTTTTCAGAAAAGGGAGAAATAATTTGGGATGCAGAATACTTCCGACCCAAATGAATTCACAGAATTAGGAGTCGGACAATTTCTTTTTCTGTAGTTATTTGAAGGTGTGGTTTTGAAGTGAATATCGAAGGCTTTAGTAAGTCACATTTGCTGTAGCTGAAATACAGTTATTGTAGTGTTCCTTTTAGCAGTAAATATGGCTCCTACCAAAGGAAACAATCATACTGCTGGTTTCAAATGCAAAGTAATTCACTTTGTGAAAGAAAATAGAAATAATGCAGCAGCAAGGATGTTTGGTATTGGCAAAAACTCCACACATGAGTGGAAGAAAAATAATACCACAGTAATTAATATGCTAAAGAATGAATGTGCTAAGAGGAAAGAAGTAATGAAATGGCCTATCCTAGATGAAAGTATTGTGAACTAGGTCCAAAAAAAATTGCAAAAATCACCAGTAACAGCATTTAGGTACATGTAGAAATGCATTTTTTTCATCTTTTCCTTATTTTTAAATCTATCATTTTTATATCCAATGTATAACGTGCACCTGTAATTATTCTCATATTAAAAGTGCATGTTATAACCCAGAATATATAGTATATAAAGATATACATCAAGAAAAGAAACATCCACTCTGATAATGAATCAGTATAT
This sequence comes from Stegodyphus dumicola, assembly GCF_044657685.1. NCBI lineage: Eukaryota > Metazoa > Arthropoda > Arachnida > Araneae > Eresidae > Stegodyphus > Stegodyphus dumicola. Next base: position 77,156,998 of record NC_140768.1, on the reverse strand, counting down.
ATCCGTTTCAAAGTTTGCAACTTTCAGATACAGAAATGGAACATGAAAATTTTCTCAATCTGTACTAATCAATTAAAAAATTAAATCTTTCTTCAGTTCATTCCAATCAAATGAAAGATGGAAATATTCTCAGTTCATTCTTATCAAAGTTAATAACAAATATATTAAATTAAAAAACCTAAAATATTAGCATTTATTAATGCATTCATACAAAATATGTAAATTTTCCTCATCATTCATAACTGTTGGCATGTATGTTATGCAGTGCGGGCTAACTAATCTTTTGCAAAATCATATGTACTTATTTAATTAAAAAATTAAGATACAAAAATATCATTGAAGAAATTAAAATACACAGATACACTACGATTTCCCCAGTCTGTGACGAGTTGTAACAACACCTTCTTAAACAGTTTAAGAAACTGTTTAAGAAGGTGTTGGTTATAACCAGACACCATTTTTGGATGTAAACGAATAAAATTCTGATTTTCAGAATATACAGCATTGCATATTTAATGGTTATTTACACATTCACATACATTCATGCATACATACATGCATAATTAAATTTTCTATGATTTACTCTTTAAAGTGAACTTTATTGAATTCTAATTTAAAATTTTTATTTAATTTGCTTTCTACCAGTTTATAATGTAGCCTGGACAAATTAGGCTGGGCCTTCAAAATTTTTTAAATGGAATTTTGTTTTTTTGCTTTTTGATTCATATATACATATATGTATATATTTTTGCAAATAAATGTTTGGAACTCTCTAACCCCCATGAAAAGTCACAAACTTGCAGACGATTTTAGACAGCATTTGATAACTCATTGCCATCTTTGCAAAGAAATGTTTGTTTGAGTATCTTTTACAAGAAAATGCATTCAATGCTAACTATTTTTTTACATTGGTACTTTCCAATTATCTGCTATCCCACTAAAAAGTCACAAAAGTATTCATAAGGCAACGCTGTACATTGTCAAAATAATTATATGTGAACTACGATGTCAGCAAAAAGGTTTCAAGTGGTAACCCAGATATGCATGAAGCACATGCATGTTTTGGCCAATGCGCAATACCAAAACTGATGAATACTGAGCTTGTGCAACTACTGAATTTAAGGTTGTTGTTGTTGTTCTGTTGGGGTAAAGTGCAGAATCAACTACTTATATGGCGTGTATCGATGTGTACATAGACAAAGTCAAGGGAGTGTGCAATCCAAAGTTTGTGCAATTCTTTGATTTTTTTTAAGTAAAAATAGATTGATGTGTACATGGATACTGAGTTTGTGCAATTCTTTGACTTGTAATTTTCAAGTTGGAAATTTTGAGAAACGTGCAAAGCAGTGGATGATTCTGCATTTTCCCCATCTGTGGAATAAGCAAGCTTGTTTATATTGGTGATAAGTATGAATCCATTATTAAAAATAATCCTTGTAAAGAATTTGTATTTTTTGGGGTACATTTTTTATAAATTAATTAACAGTGAATTTTAGGAAAATTAATTTTAGGAAAGTCAAGTAATGAAGAAAATCATTAGGATCACAATGGAGGTGAAAAAAAGAGACTGTGAAAATTATGTAGATGGCATACATATCTGGGATTTGGCTAGTGTTTACTGTATGCTGTGTACAATAGTGACATGACAGTGAAAATCAAAAATACTATTAAATTGGCTAACAGTGTTAAGGGGGGGGAATTGATTACCAGACAGAGAACAGAGGTGTTGGAGCATGTTAACCCTCTGATTGGCCAAGGTTTTCGCTAAGAAAGCACAAATTTCCCAAAACTGCTATGAGAACAAATTACTTTTTGATTTTAATGTAAAAATTCTCCTGGTATTTCATATCTGGATTTGTTTTCTTTTGATAGATTGTCTTAATTTCTTTGACATATTTTAATATGCACGTATAATATGTTCTTACAGATATCATAAAAAATATTGCCACTTAAAGGGTTAAAAAATTGCTTTGATCTGGATAGCAGAAAAAAAAAATATGTATAGTATCATGTGCAGTGCTTCATTTACTTACAAAATATATTTCTGGAAAAGTGCAGAATGCACTGCTTGGCACGTTTTTAAGAATTGCACATACTCGCTATCCATTTACACATCGACCTATTTTCACTTAAAAAAACATCCCAGAATTGCACAAAATTGGCACTGCACACTCTCTTGACTTTATCCATGTACACATCGATCTATTTTCACTTAAAAAGTCAAAGAATATTGACAAAAACCCAATTCTTACTCTTTCAAAAAGCGCCAAACAAATAAGTGGGCAATTCTGCACTTTATCCTATATTTGACCCACTGCATTTGTATTTTAGTGATAAAAGGTTTATAATAACAGGATTTTTGTTTAAGAACAGATTAATAATTTTCCCTTTATTTCTAAATGGAAAGCTTCATTTGGTATACATGCAATGACCTGGAATGGATTAATGATATATACTGAGATACCACAGTATATATATTACGTATAATTTAAATAAAATAGAAAAATTAGGTGCAACTAAACCTAAATCATGCTGAAAGTTGCAGTAATTCAGTAGTGGTAACTTAAAACCCAAATCAAAGCAAATTCAAAAATAACATTCAGTTATAGCAAAGTAGAACAAATTGAATTTTCCTGAAAAAGGGCTAAACAATACAAAAGGTACAAACAACTACTACTTAAACTTGACACAAATGAAAAAAAAACTTTAAATAATTCCATGATAAATTTAAATTATAAATTAAAAACAAAATAGAATTGAGATCAATTCCAAAAGCACCAAGCTCAGCAAAAAATGAAACTTTAATAAACAATCACTTCAGACAGTTAAGAAATGTCAAAATAAAATAAACAAATAAATATAAAATATATTTTACATTTTCTGAGATTTCCATCAGGAATATATCAAGACACCAAACCCCTGATAAAAATGTCTCATAGTGATAGATATTTGAAGGAGAAGTTTACAATATCAACAACAGCAACAACTGATAAACTATTGAAATGTTTAGTAATATGGCTATTTACTAAACATTACTCTTAATATGGCTATTTAACAGCCTTTCTTGAAAATGTAGTTTTTCTATAAAACCAACATGATCGTGAAACTGAATGAACATGAATATGAATTTTTGTATATTTTCATAGTTTTTTTTAACGCATTGCCAGTAAAAGATTTCTTCTTAAAGATGAATTTTGGCTGTCTTCATTTAAATTATAAATGAATAATAACAAAATAGAGGATTACAAATTTTATGAACAAAAAATTACAAATTATCTATAACAACTTATTTGAAATATACCATAATAAATACATATTTTTGAATCAGTTTAAATATACTTCTCTGACTAAACTACGATAACAAAGCTATCATTTGATGATGGAAGCTTGGAAAATTATATTACATAAATTCTAGCATTAAAAAAGTGTACATGTAACCTCACTGGAATAAATAAAGTAAACAGATAAAGTTAAGAGATTAGTTACTTCTAGAGATGAACCCAACACAAGAACAGCATCTGATTCAGATACTTTATCATATACTAGGAAAACTTTCTCTTTTGGGACAGTTTCTCCAAAAAACACAACATCTGGTTTCAAAATTCCACCACAGTTTCTACAATCTGGAATATTAAATTTACCCGCCAGTGAAGGATCAATCTCTATATCAGCATCCGGTCTCATTTCTGTAGCTCTAATCGTAAAATGTGGATTGAGTTCTGAAAGTTGTTCTTGAAATTGAAATCTAGAAAAAGAAGTGCGACAATTCAGACATTTTACAATATAAGAGGTGCCATGCAATTCTGTAACACGTTCTGATCCAGCTTTATGATGCAATCGATCAACATTCTGCGTCACTAACCAATTAATTAAACCTACTTTTTCCCATTTGGCTAAACAAATGTGGGTTTCGTTAGGTTGCGTAGATGAAAACCTTGACCACGCAGCAAAATTTCTTGACCAGTATCGTTTTCTAACTTGTGCACTGGATATAAAATCTTTATATTGAACAGGTCGAGTAGAACTTCGATCATATAAGCCAACACCCTTTGATCTATAATCAGGCAGCCCACTCTCGGTAGAGATTCCAGCTCCAGTGAGTACTAGAAAATTCGAAAATTTGTCAACAAAATTTTGAAGTATTGCAATATCTTCTGATTTAGTAATCTCATGCTCGGGAACACAAGAAAAACAATAATTTTGGCGCGTGCAGCATATTTTTGAATGCAACAGACTTCTAAATTTCATAGTGATGTAAATTAACTATTTCAAAAATACGTCTGCTATTAAATAAACAAATAATAATTTTTCAAGCTTGCAGTTACAGTGAAGTCGCAAATATGGGGATCTCAGAATATTTTAGTATAACGCGCGATTTGATACATATTGTACAGGTCATAAAAAATGTTATAATAAGAGGTAACCGCTAAGTATTTTTGTTACGAATAGATCACAAATTATTTTAAGCATTTTGAAATACTTTATGTCCATATGATTTTTGTTCGACAGGAGTCTTATGTGAATAAATTTATTGATTGCTATAAAAAAATCATCAAATTAATTTTTCTCCTTAAATATGAGTTTTAGAATACACATACAATTTTAGATCATAAATGTATATTCTGATGCCACGCCCAATTTAAATTGTGCTTCTTGTGTATCGTGTTGAACAGAATAAATTGTAGATGTCGCTTCCTCCTCGGCAACCGGCTGTGCTGACAGAAAATCGATGAAAAATTGTACTGTGTTCGTTTCAATAATGTGTGTGGTGAAATTTTACAATTTATATGGTGATTAGCCCCAAAATACTCCAAGAAATTTACTCTGTAAAAATATAAACTTAAAAAGGTTATCAGCATGACCAAGGATAGACTTGCAGCTCTTAAAGCGGTAAGCACTAACATTTATTTTAAGAAAGCTATAGTGTTATGGCTAGCCGGCTATTTAAGATTTGAACAGATTGTACAGATTCATTTAGTGTAGATACTGACTAAAGCTAAATTTTGGCAAATGATTGCTTTTCTTTTTATAATTAATAACTGAAAAAATTTCTAAAATTGAGATTGGGGCGGTGTTTTTATATTTTACTCTTGGTATGTTTATTTTTTTTCACCGTGTCCATTTAAATTTTAAAGCGGCATTTAAATATCACTGTCTGGATTTTTATTTTTTTAAGAGTATTCCTGAAGGTACTGAAATTTTTTAGTGTAAATAAAAGTGAGGCATTTGTTATTTTGTTAAGACTGAATATTATTATTATTTTTTTTCTTCCGTACATTGTAAGACAGTATTTTATGGGACTGATTTATTGATGTTTTTAAACCTTGTAATGTCTTATAATAAGGAAAATAGGAAATTAAAAAATATATTTAGTTTGTTTTTAATTATTCGATGACTGTTCATATTAAATTGAGATAAGCGATTGACATTGCTCATTCAACGAAATATGTGTTTTACACTTATGACTTTAATCAATCTATTTAAATTTCACGATCATCTAGATTTTGTTCGTATAAGATAGATTTAAAAGTGAATTACGTACTGAAATTCGTGGGTTGTATTATTCGAAATAGAAGCAAATACATTTCATTCTAATAATAGTTAAAATGATGTATAAATGTTATATGTTTGTTGGGTTTTAAAAATCTCTGATATGCATTATAAATCATTGAGCAATTCTAGCGATTTATTTGCTGTAATCCTTAAAATCTAAACATTTTTGTCATATATATATATATATTTTTTTTTACTGAAAAAATTCACAGAAGTACTTCTAGTATATTAATTTTGATCATGCTGAAAAATGTATTTAGAATCTCAGTGTTTTTCTGTATTTTTAAAGTAATGATACCCTAGAGAAAAGCGAGAGGAGGAATATTTCCTGAATGCTTTTTGTGCAATTCGTTTTTGTAAAAAGTATGTCAAATGCTTGTGTCCGAGAAGCAGTTTTAACACTTTTCCTGGTTAAAGTACTTTCTTATGACTGTTTAATTGTAAAAGAAATTGGCTTATACCATCAGTTTTCAATTATAAAGCATTTCATGGTTTGTGATGGTGTTTTCAAAAATGTTCATTCCAGTAAAATTTATCTAAAATATTTGACTATAATTAAGACACAATAACACGCCAAATAAATACTAATTCAGAAGACAAACAACAAAAATCAGCGTACTGTGAAATTTTGTAAATATAATGCTGATTTTTGTTGTTTGTCTCCTGAATTAATATTTGACTATACTATCAATAACTAAAATAAGTAAATGACTGACTGTAGGGTAATAATTAAATGGTTATTTTTAAATGATTAATCTCCATATTTGATTGAAATCTACATGCACATCATTGTATTATAAATAGTTATAATTTAATATAAAGCTGATAGCTTAATTAGATATGCAATTTTAGCTCCTAATACATATTTATAAGTTTTACGTACTGTTTAACATGGCATCTATCTAATTCCAGTGTACCATAAGGAGGTTTTTTTTTTTAATGATATTATGCATATTTTTATCCCCTTGCAGGGACTGACCACCAGTTGCGAAGTAAATAAAACCATTGTAAACTGATAGTTTGTGTCAGGTTTAATTCCTCCTGACTAATACAACTGATTCTGAAGTGTTTTCAGAGTTTTCTTAGTTTTTTTTTTTTTTTTTTCCAATTTATTATCTAATATCAGCCAGTTTTATTTCAGAAGTCTCATAAAGTTATTCTGAGACAAATAGTTCTCCAGTCCTTTATAATAATAAATAATTTTCCTAACTTACTATCTTAGATTGAAAACAATTTCTATAAATGGGATGTGCCACATTCACAGATTTTTTTAACCAAATTCCAGTTTTCATCTTCAAGTTGAAATTCTAAATAGACTTAAGATGATTGCCTTTAAATAACTATTTTTTTTTTCGGTCTGAATTAACGATATGCATATTCTAATTTATCTTTAAATGTAATAAAAAACATTGGTGCTCATCCCAAAATTTCATTTAATTTAAAGTCACTGTTGCATCATTTTTTAAGTAAAAGTAGATTCTGTAACCCAATAATAGAACATCTTAATTAACTGGCAATGCAAAGTATTTGTTTCATATTTGTAATGATAGACAAATGATTGTAAGTTTGCTGAATATGAAGACTTTTGTCTTTTTTAAAAATAATATCTTAGCTATAAAAACATTTTTCATATTATTTCTTTTATTTGGTTTAAAGTATGGTAAAATCAAATATATTGAAATATCTCTTAAATTAATTTTACTATTTTACTGTAAGTCATCTTGTCATTTGTCTAAAAGTAGATCAGGTGAGCTGCAAGTATTAAATAGGTAGTTAATTTTGACTGCAAGATAGCCTTTACGTTTGCCTCACTGCTGTATTAGAATATTTTAGATGTAAATTAAAACTGTAGACAAATTGTCAAGTTGTGTTTAGAAGTTTAAAAAATAATACAATTAAAAATGAGCTGCTCTAATATTACTCAATAATAAGCATAATAACAAAAGAACCCTATAGGGGAGGGAGAAAAGAAGGTTAAAAGTTAATATAATAGTTAAATTTAAAGATGGCAGCTAGTATTATTATACAACATTAAGTTGGTGTATTTTAGTAAGAGCTAAAAATGCTTGATTGCAAGTTGAAATAGTAATCATTCCTGTATCCTTTGTGTGTATATTAAAGCCACAGTAAATCCAAGCTTTAGCATTTTTGTGTTTCTATTGGAAAAAATAAATAAATAAAACATTAAAAATATTGGCATAAAATTTATGAATAGGGTTGAATGGTTGTATCCTAGCAGAGCCCACACCCTTGGCATGTCCACTTATATGGCACGTATCGACTTGTACATGGACAAAGTCAAGGGAGTGTGCATTGCTAAGTTTGTGCAATTCTGGGATGTTTTTTTAAGTGAAAATAGGTCGATGTGTTCATGGATACTGAGTTTGTGCAATTTTTTTTACTTGTTATTTTCAAGTTGACGATTTTGAGGAACGTGTGAAGCAGTGTGCAGATTTTGCACTTTCCCAGTTTGTCGCCAAGGGTGGGGACTCTCCTAGCTGAATGAATCTCCAAGCTGATTTTACCGAGCTGAATGTATTTTTCTGAAGAAAATATATTTTCCCCTCTTACATGCCTAGGAAAATAATGTGAGGAAATGAGAGAATGAAAATGTGAAAATGATACATACATAAATCATTTATAGTGAGAAAAAGGATTAAAAGTGATCATTGCCATCTATCAAGGAAAAAAGGGAGGAAAAATAACTTATTGAATCATCTAGTCTAGAGCCAAGAATAAATTTAATGACTAAAGCTGCAAAGCAATAGTAGTGCACTCGGTATGTAACTCTCATTGGTGAATAGATTAGTTACTATAAATTTTCATGATTTTCTTCATTGTAACATGAATATGGGCCAGTTTCTTCTCAAAATCATTTATGAAAGCATTTCTCTCCATAAGCAGAAAACCATTGTTGGTGTTCTGAATTATTATTTGCAATCAAACAATTTGAATCCAAAATCCTTTTGCTCAAGAAACTGTTATGCTTAATCCAAAAAATTGTTGCTTGAAAGAAATAAAAGCTGCCTTTTCTTAATCTTTAATTAGAATAACTGTAAATGTTCTATTGCTGCCAAGTGTATAAGGAGCCACAAGTGAAACAGAATGAGAGCATGCTTGAAAGCTTTTGAACAGTTATTTCAAATTTTATGTGTTTGGTCAGGTTTGCCTTTAATTCTACTGGCATGGACTAGTGGTGGCAGCTTTATTGTCTGTGACCTTTAAATCTGAGTCAATACTCTAAAATTTAGATGGGTACCAATGGGGGGGGGTATAATATTCTGAATTTGGCAGCTGCTAGATTTTTAATATTTACTGAAATTCAGAACCATTGTGCTTATGTATACAGAAAATAAGTAACATATATACAGTAATTCATTGTAGATGCACAAATACAAAAATAATAGGCAGGAGCTTGTCTCAAATATTACCAGGAATGATGAAATAGGACAAAAGAGCAAAGTGTACCTTCAGAATATGAAATTTTGGTTATAAAGCTTGCAAGTGGTGATAGTTGAATAGGAGACACTTGTAGAGCAAGTTGTCGTATTTTTTCAGATCTTAATAAATGAGTCTATTTATAAATAAGCTGTATTTTACTTTTTTTTTTTTTTTTCAGTAGTTCTTATGTATACCTTATTCTATATCCTGTTATTCCTTGAAAAATATTTCTTCATAGGTCATTGATTCAGTCATTTATATAAACAAATATTTTATTCTTTGCTGTAACAAAAATTGAAACCCCAAAACTTGAGCCTTCACGTTAATATTAAAATGAATTTGTGCAAGATATGTTTTCTTTTCCTCCAATGTTTTAGAGTAAGAGGGAAAAGAAAAACAAACTATAAACTGTGGTTTGGAAGACTGTTTCCGTCATAAAAGTTTTTGTAAAATTGTCGTTGCTAATAATGAATGGTACTGTAATAATTAAGTTTAAAAGTTACATAGATATTATCATTCAGAAACTGATTTGTAGTTAAGAAAATTAGAGAAATATTGGTTAAATATGGTATTATTATTTATACTTTTAAAATCTATGCGCTTCTATTTGTTTGTTTGTGGCATTATCTCCTCCCGAACAGCGGGGAGTTGAATTTCGGGAGAGGTACCTCCGGATTCCAAAAATTCGTGGGAAGCCATTTCGACCATTTTCATCTTCGTACGACTTTAATCAGCTGAAGTTAATCAAGCCAACATAAAGCCGAGATATTAATTAAAAACTCTGAAAACGCTAATTTTCGCACTCATTTTTCCGAGCGGCAACAGTCTTGCATGCTGGAAATAAATATCTGTTTTATTTCGAAAAGTGTTGTCACTGCTTGCTTTCAGATCGTAGAGTTTGTTAATAAAAAATTTATAAGTTTTACAAAATATGAAATAAAAATAGCATTGCTAAGCATTAAATATATTATTATTATATAAAGTCATATTCTGACATTGGAGAAAGCACGCGATTGCATGTGACGTCATTGTAAGTCGAAAATGTTTCGTTAATGTCGGCATTTTAAATAAATAATTGCTGTTGGCAAGTTTTTTGTTTTGGGTTAGGATAATTGACATATGTTATTGCCACATTAATTCTTTTAGTGATACTGAGAAAAAGTTTTTATATTACATTAAATTTAAATCAGGACGTCATATGTATTAACCTGAAATGTCAAAAGTTTTTATTTTCTGGTTTGGCAACAAAAATATTTTTCACTGAATTTATTTACCGCAACCACTTTTACGTATGTTTTACGTAGGTTTTTCAAGATACTTGTCTGTGAGGAAAGTTAATGTTTTACTGAAAGGCATCCCAAGCAGCAAGATCATTTGATACCTATTTGTTCTAATGTATTCACTCAAAATATTGTTTACAGGGAGGCTCTTCACGAAAGAAATGAGTCAAGACTAAGATAAAGCTGAAGTTAGTCAAGCCAACATAAAACTGAAACGAAAGCCAACGTAAACCCGAGATATTAATTAAAAACTCTAAAAATGCTAATTTTCGCACCCTGCAAGTTGCTGTTTTCGGTGAACTTCATTGCTGTTCTGCTTGCTGCATCGAAGCGCGTACGAGGTGGAATTTTAAAATTGCAGTTCGTCTTTTCAAAGCAGAGGTAGAGTTAAATTTTTTATGCAATCACGTGGCCAATTTATTATTATCAAAGTATATAGAATTGATATCATTCATATTGAAATATTTTTATACATTTTCTTTTCAGGTGTACATGAACATATAAGTTTTGCTTTGGCTGCAACCGGCTCGTCTGTACTATTAAAATCTGTGCCCGTCTGTCTGTAACACTATCTCCTCTGGGACGGCGAGAAGTTGAGTTAGGCTTACCCGCACCTAAACAACTTTTAAATATTGTTGATAATTCTGCAACCATAAGATGCAGGTTAATTAAAAGCATACAAACCTTAACCGGAAGATAAGAACAACATAACTCAATCATTTTTAAAGCAAAAAATGCACAATTTACAAACATATAAGAATAAAGAAACTGAGCCGAGTAACAGAGTGGGTATATATATAATAATAATAATTTGTTTACTAAAGAAATATTGATTATATTATCTCCTAATATTAATTAAGTAGACGTATCTAAAAAGAAGGAACTCATAGGTAGTAAGTTTAATTAATTTGCCAGTTCGGCATCACCTTACTGAGTAAAGGACGAAACACCTTCGTATTTATTTATTAATTATTGTTCATTGAACGGGAGTTGGTTTGTTCCCCTTGAAAAGTCAACTAATTTCCGATTAGTTTACCGATTAGTTTTAATTACTTGCTTTTAATTTAATTTCTTTTTCCAATTGAAATTTTGTTATTCATGATTTAATTCAAGTCCCCGTAAAACATTTTTAGAAATTTACATTCAAGTTCCTTGAAAACAATTTTCGGAATTAAACTTACTACCTATGGGTTCACTCTTTTTAGATACTTCTACTTAAATTAATATTAGGAGATAATATAATCAGTATTTCTCTAGTAAATAAATTATTATCTTATTTTGCAGCTATTGCGCAAGTATTAGAATAACTCGATTTCGAACTAAGTGAATTTAAAATTATATATATATATATATATATATAATATTTATATACTTTTGGTGCGGCCGATAGCAAACAAAAAAGAAGGTGCACATCTACGTGTTACAGCAGTCCTATATGCAAAATTTAAACTTTCTTAGACTACTCGTTTTTGAGCTATGCGTGTTACGTATGTCGGTTACTTTAGACTAAAGATACTCATTAAATCAGATAAATGAGACGGCTCGCTTGAAATTGACAGACAAGAAGTTTCTTTTTAGGCATAAGCATTTTATTTTAATTATTTGCAACAAACCGCTTCATTACAAACACATTTCTATCAAAAAATTTGAAAATTACTGTTGTAATCACAGTCTCGCGATAAACTGAGGTGTTGCTACTCTTTTTCAAACAAAGTATTTACTGAGGTAATTTACTTATCATAAGTGGCGCAGCCGAGCGGTAACGTCGCTGAACACTGGTAGTTCGGTCCGAGGTTCGAATCCCGCGAACCTGCTGGCTGCATGGGTGTTTTCGTGGTTTTCCCCATGTGTAACGTGTATACGAGCCAGTTTCCTATAAAAAGTCCTCCACGAAGGCATCCCTCCCTTAAGGCAGATAGCCCTCGAATGCTTTGCCATAATCTAATAAACCAAACCAAACATTTCCTTGGGAAAAACCACCCATATTCTACTGGACAATCACCAAGCGCTGTTTATCCTGAAAAGGACAGTTTGGAGGATCTGTAGGAGCCATCCATAAACGTCAAAGCTGTAGCAGATTTAAAGTAACCCAAGGCGCACCACGAGGAGGCCTACTACACTACACCTCTATAAACAAAACATGCAATTAGCGTCCATTTAGTCTTTGATTACGACATTGTTTTGTTTTTGGTATGAGAGAAGACGGTCCTTTCCACTGCAGTTTTGTTTCTGGGTCATATTATAGTTACCAGGTCTCATCTTCCGTTATGATACACTTTAAGAAATTGTTCTTCTGTCTCTCAATAGTCAGCTAATCTTCACAGCAAGCTTTCGTGTCTTCCTTTTGCTATTCTATCAAAATCCGAGCCACAAAATCGAGCACGAACTTCCCTCATTTTCAGATTTTTAAATAAAATTAACCTACAGCTTTTTTTGCTTATCCCAAGCAGGCCTGAAATTTGCTGAGTTGTTACATATCTGTGAGCTTTTACCAAAGAATGAATCTTCTCCATATTTTCCTCATTCTTTTAAGTTGAAGGGAGCCGTATTTTTGTTCATCTCCAACGCATTTGCGCCCACATTTAAAACGGCTGTACCACTTGCACATTAGTGTTCTTAATTACGGTGCATCACCATATAATCATCACCCTAACATTTCAGTAGCAGATTTACCTAATTTGTAACAAAATATGTTATAACGTTTTCCACTCTCGAAGCGAATTTTTTTGTACACTGTCAGTAAATGAAAATGACTCCGTTTTGCCACGCGAACGACAAAATAACCTGTTTGAACTGGCTTTAACCAGAGTTAAGATGTCTGACTTTCTATATATACCTTTATTCTTTCACTTTTTACTTCTTTGATAAAGGTTACTAGTTTTTTAATCGCGAAAAATTTCAGGTATCGTATTTCAACGAAAATATTCGCTTCAACCGCTCTCGAAGTCATTTGAAAGATGTTCTTGCATGACATCTGTACGTACGGACAGAATAATGGACTCCCCTTTTTTTTTGTCCAGAAAAGGAGCCATTTTACTTGCCCTCCCTTTTTTTTTTTTTTTTTTTTTTTACCAAAAAGGAGTGTAAAATGTATTTAAAATTAATTCAGAAGAGATTTTTTCTAGGCTGCTACGTAAGTATATATGCATCTCGCATAAATCAAGAATGAGTAGTCGTAGAGCGTTGGAATTTTGTATATAGGACTGCTATAACATGTAGTTGTGCACTTCACTTTTTTGTTGCAATCGACTGAACAATCTTATACATATCCACACTTTGTTACTTGGCTCGGTTAGCTTTGTGTTTTTGTTCTTATATGTTGATAAAATGTTCATTTCTTGCTTTAAAGTGATTGAATTATGTGGTTGCTCCGGTTAAGGTTTTTATGCCTTTAGTTAATTTACATGCAGTAGCTGTGGAATTTATGAACAATTTAAAAGTTTAAATGGCGAGTGAAGCCTAACGAAACCGCCATTTGTTTACATTTGAAACTCAGAAGGATAGTGAATTAAGTCAATTTCTGCACCTTCAGTGTCTTTTTGCCGAATGGGACCAAAAGTAAACTTTCAATTTTGTGCACCGAAAAACCAGTCTCCTTGTCGCTGGCCGAATTCCTTGTTTTTGCGTAGAAATTCTAATTTCAATTGTAAAAAAATGTTCTTTTTAACCGTTTTAGGTGTTTTACATTTTTCTGTGTTTTGCAATTTTTAATGAAGATATTTTGAGTTTTTATATATTTTTGCTTTGCCGCGAAGTGAAAACTGAATTAACTGAAGGAGAAATATATCTCTAATGTCGAAGAAATAAGTTCAAATGAAATGCAGCAAAAAATGTGTATAATTTAATAGGCCATACAAAGAAGTCATGTGGTGTCCACATCAGATTTTTTTTTATTTTATCATTTGGTCATTTTAATTTCTTCTGTTACTTCATGTGCGCATCTTGTGTTTATAAAAGTATTAAATGCATTGCAAATTTTATTTCTTTACACTTTCATAATGTGAATTTAGAACATCTCACTTTTGCAAAAAGCTAAATAGGAGAGGAAGCTTTTTGCTAAATAGCATAGATAGAAGTAATGGTCCAAAACTGCGATAAGGCAATGCTGGAGACTTTTTGGATGCATAAAATGCGCTTAATGGTCATATTGTTCCAGAAAAGCGAATAAAATTATAGTGTGAAAACCTTTATATATGTAAATTTATCAGGGATATTTTTTTTTTGTATACCTGAAGTTTTTTATTAATTTTTAGAGAGCATTAGAGAGAAAATTAATCTTAATGTTTTGCACTGAATTCTAAATTTCTTGCGAAGACCGTTCTTAAACATTTGTATTCAAAATAATATATTAAAATACTTTATAGACATGATGTATGAACAAAACATTTTTGGAATACTTAAACAGGCTGCTCACACTCGCGGAATTTTGCCTGTTATGTTACTTAGTATTGTCTGTGCTTGTTAAACCGTGACATAATTCATACAGTTTACACTTTTTCCTCCATTTAATGAGATACGTGTGTGTTGTATTTTTTTTTTTTTTTTGGACTGATTTATAGTTGAAGCAATATAGGCTTACATTTTGAAAGTGTTATATATTTTATGTTATAATAAACTCTACACATTATCACTCGATTACAGAGTGAATTTGAATGTAATGGCTACTACTGTCAGTTCTCAGCCATTTCAGCTTATGGAAATAGTATATATTACCATGCTAACTCGATTTTCTTTGATTCGTATCCTTGATGTCAAGTAATGGTAAGAGAAGTAATGTTGTTACTGTTTTCCGTCAGTATTTCAGCATATTCACTTAACTACAACTTCAGAAAATCTGATTGATGCACCACATTACTTCCTTGCACGAAATATTAAATTATACGCATATTTTCTTGCATTTCATTGTATTGAATTAAATTTATTTCGTCGATAGCGCATAAACCACAATAGAATAAATGCGCTCTTTAAAATTCACTATATTTGTTTACCATAGCGACACTCTGGCTCTAGGTTCACTTAACAGCGTTACATTTCATTCATTTTTTAACTAACAATGCACAAAATTTATATCATCGTAAAAATTATCTAATCGTTGCCACATATTTTATTCAAATACCATAATAAATCTAAAACGATGTATAAAAGAAATTAAGCTAACAACAGCAACAACAAAAAGAAACAGTTTTTCACAGACGATTCAGTATTTCTCATTCAATTAATTCAGTTTTCACTTCGCGACAAGGCAAAAATATATAAAAACTCAAAATATCCGTCTTGAAAATTATGAAGTAAATCTTAAATACTTATTTCCTCGAATAAATTCCACAATGGATTAAGCATGGATAAGCATTCGCAATAATAAAAGAAGGCGTTATCTTTGTTATTGCGAAACTTTACTTTCTCTAGATTGGCAACAAATCTACTATTCTGTTAAAACGTAAACAAACATTGCCGCCATTGCAAAAATAATTAGGCTTAGCGGCACTTAAACAACTTTCAAATTGTTAATAATTCTAAAAATATTGCATGCAGATTTACTAAAGGTATAAAAACCTTAACCGGAAGATAAGAACAACATAACTCAATCATTTTTAAAGCAAAAAGTGAACAATTTGCAAACATATAAGAATAAAAAAAGTGAGATTACTGAGCCGAGTAACAGAGTGGACATACTTTTGGTGCTGCCGATTGCAATCAAAATGCGAGGTGACATCTACATGCTATAGCAATCCTATATACAAAATTTCAATGTTCTGAGGCTACTCGTTTTTGAGTTATGCGAGATACGTACTTACATACGCCACGAAAATTTCTCTTAACAGTTCATTTTAAATCAGTTTTATAATTTATTTATTTATTTATTTATTTATTTTTTGGCTAAAGAGCACTTCATTCTGTCCTTACATACGGATGTCACGCAAAAATATCGTTAAATTGCATGCGATAGCGGCCAAAATGGATATTTTCGTTGAAATATCATGCCTGAAGTTTTTCCCGATTATAATACTTCCCTTTTACTTCGTACAAGGAAGTAAAAAGATCAACTTCCATAGTTATCAATCTGTACATTTTCATTATCCAATCATTTCCCTGAGATTAAATTCTGCGTTAGGATATTTCCATCGCGCTTACCTTGCATTGCTAAATTAAGATTTAATGACCACATGATCTAGGAGCCTAAACTCTTTAGTATAAGCTTTTGTATTTTGTTTTGTATTTATGGTTAAAAATTTATAAAAACTAAAAAATCTTTGTTCTTCATTCAGTTTTAATAATAAATGATTCGTTTCGAATCTATTTCAAAAGGAAGAGGTCTTACGTGAAATTCATTCTGATCCAAACATTATTTCAAATGCTGATAAGGGTGGATAGATTGTTGTTATGAACAAACATACATTGTGGAGTCACGAAACTGACAGTTAAATCCTCGGCTTCTCGATCCTTCAACTTTGTGAAAGTTAAAATAATTATTAAAGCTTGTCCTATACTACCAACTCAGTTTAAGAAATCGCTCGTTTCACGTTGCTAACTGTGCTAGTTTTTTGTTGTTCCGAAAGTCCAAAAAACTGGAACTCGTTTTCGGCCTCGCTCTCATCGGTGGTTGAGTAGTTAAGACCGCTGTATGCTGGTAGTTCGTCCAGGGCTCGAACCCAGGGGAACAGGGTGGCTTCATAGTTGATTTTCGCGCTTTTCTTTTGATGTGTATTCTGAATGCAAGCCCATCTTCCTTAGCAAGGTCTCAACGAAATTGTTCTTCAGATTAAGCATATAGCTCCTGTATGCTCTGCTATATTCCATTCAACCAACCAATCTTTTCGCCCTATAGTTTTAAACTTAGGAACAGCAACATACTTTTTATCAAAATATTTAGTTTCTTCTTTATTTTCTAACAGTATTTACACTATAAAAAATTCTTTTGAAATTGTCGATTTCTTCTCAGCGCTCAGTTAAATAAATGACTGTTTATTGACAGGGCATTAATATGTCTTGAAACCAAATTTCTCGAATTACGTTTCAAACATACTGAAATTGAGGAGTTAATGTTAATTGACTGTTTATTGACTTTTAATGTTAATTGACTATTTATTGACAGGGCATTAATGTTAATTGACTGTTTATTGACTTTTAATGTTAATTGACTGTTTATTGACTTTTAATGTTAATTAACTGTTTATTGACTTTTAATGTTAATTAACTGTTTATTGACTTTTAATGTTAATTAACTGTTTATTGACTTTTAATGTTAATTAACTGTTTATTGACTTTTAATGTTAATTGACTGTTTATTGACAGGGCATTAAATTGAAAACAAATTGAAACCAAATTTCTCGAATTACGTTTCACACATATTGAAATTGAGGAATTAATTTCGCTCACTAAAGTTTCTTTGAATCAAAGCCACTTCATTTTTCAAAACAATTGTTATCACAAAGTTGAAGAATTACCTGTGGGTAATCCCCTCAATTTAATATGTACTGACATTTACATGCACTGTTTGAAGTCTAATTATTTGAAAAAGAGTTTCGACTCTGGAGTCGTTACGTAGAAGACACATTTGCTCATTTTGATTGTCGTAAAGAAGATTCAGTCCAGATTTTATCTGTTATGAATTCGATTGATCCAGTCACCAAGTTCACTTTTAAAATCAAGTCTGACAATTCCCTTCCTATCCTTGATCTTCTAATTAATTATTTGTAGTGAATTTGATTTCAGCACCAATATTTACCGTAAACCTTTTTCTGTTTGTTTTCCTTCTCTTGCTAAATCATGCCACTCTGCTAAACAAAAAATAGCTTCTTTTTATTTTCAATGTATATCCCGCCTTGAAAGATTATTCTTCAGAATCTTTGCTCTGTCATAGACTGAATCATTTGAAATTAGTTGCTGCTGAAAGGGATTTTCTCCCATGGTCATTGATTGATAAAGCCTTTTAAAATGTTTTTGGCTTGCCTTCAAAGGAGACATTTCGCTGTAAAAAGTAGCATTAATAATCTTGTCTGCATTCGATTCCGCACTTCTATAAGTTACCAAATTGTATGAATTTTCTAGAAGTTCAACTTTAAGATAATTTTTCTATCGGTAAAATTTCACGGTTCGATTCTTAAAGACTTCATCTCCGACTTTAATTCTTGGGAATTTATAGTATATCTTGTCAAAGGAGAAGTAAATTCTATAGCTAATCATAGGTGAATTCTTAATTTTGATTTTGGTTCTTCGAAAATTATCTTTATTGTGCGGAATGTCTTCTTTAGTTGGTGAACTGGAATTCCCTGGAGCTTTTCATATTTGCAAAAATTTACCTTCTTTAATTGGTGACATTAATTCCAATCCAGTCTTCCCCAACGTTTCTAGGATTCTAATATCTTGGTTTTTTACATTTCATTACTATTTTTCTCGATAAATAGCGCTCCTTTCATTGTTCTGTTTGCTGTGGCTATTGCTTTCGATATAAACTGTACTTTGCATACCGCTCCTGTTGAAGAACGGAAACTCTGTCTTACTGCCCTGGAAATCGACAGAGTTTTATTCAAAATCTACGTCATACTGAAGTTGTTTCGCCTAATTTTAAATTAGACCGAATTATAGTAACTGTCAAATTGTTGGTCTCTTGTAACTACCAAATGATTTAGCCTGCAGCAAGACATTATCGTGCTCCCCTCAAAAAAGGGGGAAATGTAAGAAGCACTACAGCGCTAAGTTAAAATAATATTTCTGCAGTGTAATATTCTTTAGCATAGCATAAAGTTGTATTCGTTTTTAAATACCGGCTGGCTTAATATGTTTGTTTTAGTATGTTGTCATGCTTCGATTTCTGTTCACTGAGACAGGACAGGCGGTGATTGATTTTGCAGCGGTCACAGTAAACATTTCATCTGGAAAAGGTCTGTATCATCTAATTCATCTGGAAAAGGTCTGTATCTTGCTCTTATTAATGATGTTGCAATATGTGGAACTAAGAATAATGAGAGAATGATTTACAAGGACAAGGATTGCTGCCTAAATGGAAGAACAGACTGATATTCGTAGATAGTAACTCTTGGAAGGATTTATTATGCTCATCGATATAGTAGATCTTTACATGTTGCTACCTTGTTGTTAGATACTATTGTATGAGTAGAAAGATTGTATGGCGTGTACCTTTAATGGAATATGTATTTATATAGACACTTTTTTTTATTTCATTTTGTGTTAAGGTCTTTATTTTATTGCTGTATTCTAAGTAAATTTATATATATGAAATATCTAAGTGAGAGTTTTATGGAATATTGTGTGCGTTTTAGCGGTTTTCTTCTGTGACTAGCATTTTATACATATTTTTTAATATTATGTGTGAAGGGGCTTAAATGTAGTTAATAGGTTTATGTCTTAGGGAAGTAGTTCTTAATTTATTTAGTAATTAAGTATTAATTTTGAACATCTAAATACTGTCAACATTAATGGGATAGATAATGGATACGCAACTAATTTTTATTTTTATTCTCTATGATGAAAAATGGTGTTATCGCAGTAAACTTATCGCTGGCAACCATGCATCATCAGTAAGTCAGACATTCAAATATCTGAAGTTTGTATTATAGTATTTGTAATCCATGCGATATGAGTTCATTTTTTTAAATTCTGTTAATGGTTTTAAAGATGTCCGTAGAACTGAAAGAAGCCTTGTATAGTGATATCTTTTAAAAGTGCCAAATAATGCATTAGTCGTCTTCTTATGACATTCTCTGCCACTACATTACTGCCATTGCAGTAACGTAGTGTTAATAATCTGTGATAATGTGAGTATAGATATATATCGCTGAAATATCCCACTCCCCAGAATTAAAGACTATTGATAGAAATAAAGCTTAACTGTTACTTATTGAAAAATGATTTTACAGAAAAACACAATTTACACATAAACGTTATTTCAATAAATTACGATACTTGTCAGTTGATTATCTCAAAATAGTTCATTTAAATTTAATTTTATGAAAATTTAAAAATGACGGAAAATTGAGCTCCTCTATTTTGTAACAAATCGTTTTTTAATATGGCGTACGGTCATCTCTAACAGAAACGCAAATCTCACATCGTAATTTTATAGAATTTGCCGAATTTCTGATCATGTTTTGTGGAATTTGCACGTCATTCTTCTAAAAGTGCACTTTTCAAATCCTGAAGGGTCTCAGATACATTTGGCGCGCTGCAGTTCGATAGCATAAGGTATCCCCCACATACTCATAGGGAATCGAATCTGGTGAATAAGTTAATCAGTCCATTTAAGTGACGTTTTGTGTTTCCAAATATTCTGAATGTTCAGAGATGCGGGATGCGAACGAGCATTGTAATCCATTAGCAAAAAATTTGTACCAACAGCGCCCTTAAACAGCTTTACATGGGATTCCAAAACCCCATATCTGTGACTATATATCATATCTGTACATCATATATATCGGCCAGATTAAAAGACATATTATGTACCTCGTATCTGTATCCCATATCTGTGTCCAGTTAGTATTAAAACCTCTATTAACTATATGCTGCTTGGTGCGGCCATTTTTGGTAATCCTGCTACAAACCGTGAAACTGGAGAAATAATTTTTCATTAGCAAGAGAAGGCAAGTCACCGTTTCCTCACCACGTTTCAGATAAAAAAAACATGTATAGAATCACAGCTCAGGTTATAATGGGAATTGTCAGTAAAAACTCCTTGGCTTCATTGAACATAACGTCGATCCCACTTTAAACAGGCCGATTTGTAAGATGGAGTGAGTGAAACACAAACCATTGATTTTCTCGTGTAAAGTGCAGCCTTGTGAAACCTTCATGCAGCAGTAGAACAGCTAATTAGTTTCCTGAAGGTGTAAAGCTGACTCTCTTTACATTTTTTTAAGCTGACAGTGATAGAAAACTATCTCGGTCGCATTTGACCATGCTGTCTACTAACTGATTTACTGCTTAAAAAGCGTTTCCAAGAATTCTTAATATCCCATTTAAGGGACATTCAGATCTTCTGCAACGTCCATTTGTGTTTTTCACCGCAATGCTGAATGATGGATAGTTGTAGGCACTTTCCTGTAAAAAAAAGGGGGAGGGAAGGAATCATATGTATCTAATTTATTTGTTTACGGGTGCTTGGCTTTTAGCACCTAAACAATTAACCATTTTGTTTTCTTATGTTTCTGGATGACAGAATTAAAACTATTAAAATCCAGAGCACGTGCTTAAATGTTCTTAAGCTATGGATTGTCCAGAGTCAGAGTGAATACATTAGAGCAATTTTTCCCAACCGTTTGACTAATGCGTACCATCTAAATAAAAATTGAAAACCCTTAGTACCACCACTAGAAAGTACTACTACACTACCACTCTTGAACAAAGCTGAGATCGCATAAATTTACGAGTGTTAGAGAAAAACTGAATCAGGATGTTGGGGGTTTTAATTTTTGAATTTAATAGCTGAAAATACTTTGCTTCTTTGTGTACCACGTATTTTTCTCTTGCGTACCACCTTTTGAGAACCCCTGCATTGGAGAATTCCTGAGTCTAATGTAAAAGAGATAGCATTGAGGCGATTTTGTCCAATCAAAAGACGGGATGATGCCACAGCTGTAGCGAGGCTATTGGTTTTACTTATGTAGATCTTAATAGAAATAATCATAATTCTTTGTGTTCTTGGTCACTTGGAATGCCAGTTAACCTTAACATTAATGATTTCAAATCATACAGCATATAGAGAGAGTAACTTCGAAATTTTCTGTTTCGCATTACCGTTATAACCCATGCTTTATATATGCTTTGGAACTATATAATTTTGCCATATGCATGTATCGTAAGACTTTGCCATAACCTCAGTTGCAAATAATTTAATACGGAATAGGGTCTGTATTAATTAGTATGCAATTAAATTTACGACTTATGCGTCCAAAAATTTTTATGAATAAAGCTAATAGTTTCATTATTACATCGCACTGCCAAAAAGACGGATGTTCTTTTCTCTCGTTTAACAAAATTTTGTTTCGGAATATATTTCTGTAATATATAGTCCATAACTGGAATGAAGTATAAAAACTAGGGTCAAAAAGTATACTAGGTTTTCTACTCATATTTTATGTCAAATTTGCGAAAATAAGAGCTATACTTTTAAGGAAATCAGAATGAAACTTTGAATGACAGGAAAATGCGAAACTTCTGCTGTAATATCGTTTTTCTTATGTGATGCTGAATTAATTTTCTTCGATCACTAGGCATGTCTAGAGTTTACGGTTCTTGAAATGCTGTAGTTTCATCTATAACACTGATACTACGAAAATAAGTACTTTAGCGAATCCAAAATTTCATGCAATATGAGAACTTTTTTTTCTATTCTTTCTTTACAGTGATTGATTAGTTTTAGATGCGCAGTCTGTAACAACTTAGTGGTGTTAGTAATTTCCGTAGGTGTAATTAGAGGTGAGTTTTGCCCGTTCTTATCACACCCTGAAATGAAAATTAATTATTTCCTTCTCTTTTTTAGGGTTTTACACGTAATATTGTTTCATAGAGGAGTAAAGAATCCCAAAAGTCTTATATACTATGTTTTAATATCAGTCATTTGAATTGTATGCTACAAGCATGTTCTTACCTTGGCAAACATCGGTTTCTAGCATATCAGTCATCGGAAACTGATTGATGTTTTCAAGACTAAATTTTAATTTCATTTGCTCGTCATATCGAAGGAAGTGATGTTACAACAGGAAATTCTTTACAGGAATTCAAGTACAACATCGGCAATACTTTCGATTTCGCGTTCGATATTTCATCTATCTTTATAAATCGTGTAATTAATGTTTATAGAGATTGCTGAATAAAATAAAGAATATTTTGAAGCTGTTATATGTTGTGTTAGTAGCGTAAGATATGTTTCGCTCGCCAAAGAAACTGACAACAGTGGCTTTGCATAAAGGATGCCGGAAATGAATGTTTTTTTATCCAAGATTAAAAAAATTCCATAATAATATTTTTTATTCAGGAACATTAGTTTAATTAAGGCAGCTCAAAATGTATATCCAAAATGATATTAGCAATTTCAAAAAAGTGCATTTTTAATATCATTGAAGAAGTTAAAAACATTGAAGAATCTATCAGATTCATACGTGACGTTGATTTACATACTATTGCTAATCTTAATGCGCTGTAACAAAATCTGAGTTCCCTGGAATTCTTTATTTATCTGAAATTTTTGTTTTAGAAAATGATGGGAAGTATTTTCGAAATTATTACCCCACCCCCCACCCAAAAAAAGGGAGGGCGATAAAAAAGTCTGAAAGCGTTCATATTTTAACGGTCGCACAAAAGGGCTTTGTTAAATTTCAATACTATTTATCAGCAGATATCGATAGAGATCGCCCAGCTAGAATAGCGACAAATTTTATAGGATACCAAATGGATATACGTTTAGACTAACTTGAGAACGTTATATATGTCTTCTGTATACTTGAAAACTGAAAAAATATATAATGTTATTCTATAAAGGTATTGAATACTTGTAATTAGATGTATCATGAATTAAATGCACTTTTATTTTAATCAATAAGATTAAAAAGTTAAAAAACATTAAGAACTGCGTATATATTGCTTGTAAATTACGTAGTTTGCCGAATGGCAACAGATTCGAATAAAAAGGCCATTTATAGTAGCATTTTATCATAAAGCATTTATATTTATAGTAGACGACGCAAAATTGCGTTTCGAGACTTATAGCATTTTAGACTAAAAAAAAAAGTGTTGAATTTTTTTACTTTTCTTCTTCCGTTCTTCCCAAATGTGCGAGTGTGTGTGTGTGTAGGGGGATTGATTAAAATTTTTTTTTTATATAGAAATATGATGCGGCATCTAAAATTTGGTTCTAAAAATAGTGTCTTTCCTCAAGCACGCCAAATTAAGTTCATTGAAACAAACGAAACCATTTAACTTTAGAACAAAACTGTGATTAAGAAATCAAATTTAACAACAACACCGAAGAGAGGTTTTGTTTATTGCTCTTATAAGACTTGAGGATTCGAAAGCGGGTAACTTTCAATTTTTCTAATTGCAGTTTACAGGTGGAAAGCTATTGAGGCAGAAGCATTTTTGAATTGAATTACCAGCCATGAGGTACTGTTTAACTGCTTCTAATGAAATTCCCTCTGCAGTGTTGCTATTTTTAAACTGATGGTTTTGTTTCTTTTATTTGCGAATACACATTTATACCCTCAGCGAATAGCTCGTGAGATTTTTTTTCAAATACGTAGTGCAGAATCATTAAATATTCCCCGTTGCATTTTAAAGTTCTTTCCGATTTTTATGTCAACGGACTTTCTGGAAAGAAGCCATTACTTTACTAGCTTACTTGCTCAAACTAGCTCAAACTTTACTAGCTCATTACTTAACTTGCTCAAAGCGACTAAAGTTCCCCAACTGCCAACTAATAAGATCGCACATTTGTTTTCCTACTGATTTATTTTGTTTCAGGTAAATCATATAAACGCATAGAACAAACAGGGATGAACAAAAAATATTTTTGTGCAAAAGATGCTGGAATTGACCACTATGTGCTTCAATATACAAACCCACATGACGACATGATTATCGCCAGTTTGTGTAAAGTGCGATTGGAGTACCACACAATGCTGTTTATGGTATTATTACAGATGTCTTTCAATTTCTAACATGTTTTTTACATGGCGCACACCAAGAGCCAAGTAGTAAAATCGCTGAATACTGGTAGTTCGGTCTGGGGTTCAAATCCCGGCGAACGGGCTGCCTGTATAGGCGTTTCCGTGGTTTCCGTATGGGTAACGTGCATACTATCCAGTTCTTTTAGAAAGCCCTCCATGAAAGCATCCATCCTTAGACAGATAGCCCTCGAGTGTTTTGCGATAGTCAAATAAACCAAGCCAAACTTATTGTTACTCAAGACTTGGCGTACTGACATATTCTTCTTACTTTCTACTCACTGTATTTGGTATTTTGCCCAGTGATGCAAGTGAATGCTTTATCGAAGGTTAAACCATGTGCTCCTGACAGTAATACTTGGAAATGTTTTCCATTGTTAGAGGAAATAATATTTACAATAAGAATTCGAGGCCTTTTACATCTTGCATTATAAATGTCTTTTATGAATAGTGTAATAGATGTAATTTTTTATGCTATATGTGCCTGTTTTTAAATATTATTAGCCCTTCAATGGTCGAATAGTTGAAGCCGAGAACACTGATAGTTCGCTGCGGTATTTATTTTTTTTTCTTCGTGTTGATGATTGAGGTGGCTGTACAATATTCTGGTACTCTTCTCTTTCATAGCGTGTTACAGTTTCTTTTTTGAAGCTCGCAAAATCGCCTTTTCGTTGGACAGTTCTTGAATGTTTTGTTATAAAAAAATATTAAGTCTTTAATTACTGTGACATTTAATTGTTTTTCAAGCAATGAACTTGTAAGCTCTTATAATGACTAAAGTACCAATATACTTTTAACTGAACTAGAATTTTCGCATTAGAATCTATGAATTTTTACATGAGAAAATTGCACTGAGTTTACTGACACATAAAAATATGCATTTTTTTCAACTAACAAAAGAATTATTTCCTAATTCTTGTTATTTGTTGATTTTTGGTTAAATTTTGCGTTTACTGTATCGTTTGGGAGATTAATCATTAGTCATCGGTAAAACCGACAAATGCCGAAGTTTCTGTTTCGAACTTTTACTTTCTTCCCCCTCGGAAAAAATAATCTGAATCTTTGAGTCGAATGAAGGATTTATTATCAGATATCGTTTAAAAAATAAAAACTGTATCTTCGTACTTTGCATTTAATATGTAAAAAGTATCTACATTACAAAGCCCAAAATCTTGACGTCCAGTATCCGGAATGCTCTAAAATCCGGACTTTTGGATCACCTGCAAACTTTTTTTTTTTTTTTGAATTTTTTTAATGCTTTACACTTGTGCATTTGATATTTTCTCATAATAAAACATGTGGGGAGTCTCGAATCTCAATTTCACTTCGGCAACTTGGTGAATCATTATTTATTATTTTTTGCTTTTATCATCGCATGACTACCAACACATGCCATAGGTCAAAAGATTGCATTTAGTGCTGTTTGAATTGAGAATAACTGATTTATTATTAAGATTAGAACCTGTGGCAAAACTCGTGCGGCCGTACCGGACTGCAGAATTTAGGGTAGTCAAACGTTTTTAGAATCTAGGGAAACATTGCACAACAGAATTGTGGGATGGAAGAATATTATTTGAGAATTTTTGGAAAGCAGCAATGGGACGCAACATTTTTAAAATGTAGGGAGGTGCTTGGCAGCAGAAGTTCGAACCCTCAGAGTATACACCGGGCCGCAAAATGCCTTGTGCCGGCACTGAATAAACCTTTAGTATGTATGAGAATTTATTTAACCGGAACTCGGATAAGCCTTACGCATGTGCGGAAAATAGTCGTAAGTATAATAAATAACTAAACTAATATAATTCAGGTCAGTACTATAGGTAGAATTAGATTTTAGAGGGTCAGTGAGTTTCATCTGAAAACATTATGTTTGTAACTATATTCTATTTATAAACTGCAAATTCAGTTTCGGAGGAGGCTGTAAGCTCCTAAATATGACCCTAATTCATGTTTAACTTCGTCAGATTGCGATTGAAGGAAGACCTAATTTAGCGGAACAACATACCTCAAGTCGCCAGTCGGCCAACAGTGTACAGCGGACGTTAGCTAAACTTTATGATGATTGCTGCGAATTTGAAGATTTTTCAGGTGTCGCAAACAAAAAGCGAAATTTTACAGTTAATGGAATTTGTAAAAGAATGCGGAAAAGTGATAACAACAGAAGGTTTTCATTGCTATGACAATGTCACAATCATTAATCAGCTAATGGACAGCGAAATCTATAGTATGGTTCTAAATCCAGAAAATATCGCTACAGATAGTGAATAAGGTGACAGAGAGGTTGTTGAGAAAATTTTCGATTGACAATTTAGGCGGGAACCTCGACGCTGCAGTTACAATACTTAAACAAGGTAACTTTGTCTCTGAATAAGAAATTATGTCTCTCTATAGAATTAAAGAGAAAGCATAGCAGTAAAAAACGAAGCAACTTAAACAACTTGCACTGAAAGAAATGCTCAGTAAAGCAAACAAATAAACATTGAAGTTTTTTTTTTTTTTTTTTTTTTTTTTTTTTATGAATGATTCGTTATTTCATCACCACTGTTTTAGATTTTTAATTTTATAATTTTACATATCATCGAATAGATTTAAACTGATGATCTAATAATCCGAAAAAAATCCCAAATCGGGAAGCGCTGAAGTCCCGACGAGTCTGGATCTCTGACTTTATTAACACTAGCTTGCCTAAGGAAGTCATTGTCACTGCTTTTTAATTTCAATTAGAAAAACAATTATGTATATAATGACTAAATTTCTTAGAATTTTGTGACTTTTTGTACAACATGTGAATACGTTTATTAATAATTGTAGTTACCCCCTTCTTTCATGTCCGGTATATATATATATATGCGCTATACCTGTATTGCCCAAAAGCAGTCATTTTGACTGCTTGGGAAATTTTAAATAATTAAATGACTCTTATTATTGAATTGAGTAAATTTCTTAATGACCAGTTCGCCTCTATTTTGAAATAACAGATTTTAGTCCAAAAGGGCTTTGTCCCTGAAGGACTATTGTTTTCGTTTTGCGATTTTGCGTTGAATCACTATAAATGTCCGTTTCACTTTTCAAACTGTTGCCACCAAATGTTAGAGTTCTGTATTATATTTGAAGAAATTAAATAATGAAAAATATGCATAAATATATGTATATTTCTCGCTTTGTGGTAAAACAACGGTACATAGAGCCATCGAATTTTGAATGACGTAATCCTCGTACGAATATGGGCATGTGGAAGACCAAATTTGAAATTTGGAATTTTTTATTATCGATTTCATATTTGTAAAACTTTAACGAATTTTTGAGTAACATACTCAACGATTTAAAAGCGAGCAATAGCAACACTCTACGGAGGAAAAAAGACCTTATCATCTCCAGGGCGCGTAACTGTGTATCGGAAATTCTAAAGATATGCTTATTTTAAAATTATTTCGCGGCATTGCTATTGAACTGAATTTCGTGTTTTAAGTGCAAAGAACACTAAATAAAGGTTAACAACAGAAGGTTTACAATAAAGGTTAACAACGACATGGTATTTAATAAATAAAGGTTAACACAAAACGTTAAAAAAAGCCCCTTTGGACGTAATTTAAAATCTGAAACCTTTCAGATTTTTTTAATTTATTATTATTACTATTTTCAATTTTTTTGTTCGATTACCGTCACATGATAACATACAAGTAACATGGTAAATTGTCGATTTGGGCGTGTACTTGATAAGTTGCAGTTTCTCAATAAGCTAAAGTAGTACTTGTTATTCGAATCTCAGTGAACACGTTGTTCTGAAACTTGTTGAGCCATATACAAGCTGTGGAAGAAAAATCACGACTGATAACTTTTTCATTAGCATGTCACTCGCGACATAATTATTGGCCTAAAACAACTCTAGTTGGTACTATTAGAGGAAACAAAAGAGAACTACCCAAATCAGCCAAGCAAATGAAGGATAACAGGCCTCGTTTTTCCATTTTGCTATATAAATCAGAGAATTGTGTTCTCACAATATATAAAAACAAACCAAATAAAAAAGTATCTATTCTAAGTTCTAAGCATAAATTTGTGAAAATTGATAAAAGTAATAAAAAAATGTTACCGGAATCTGTTCAGTTTTATAACAGCACAAAATTTGGAGTTGATATGACGGATCAAATGGTCAGAAAATATACAATAAAAGCTAGTTCTCGTAGATGGCCCCTCCAAATAATTTTTCAATATTTTAGATTTGGTTGCTATAAATGCTTGGATCCTTTACAAAGAAACGACAAGAGCACAAACGAAAAGAATTCTTGTTTCAATTAGCAGAACAGCTTTCCACCGAATACAGAGCTGCAAGACAGAAAAAGTCATCAGAACATGAAGGCCCACAAAGATCAACTGCAACATCATCAAATGCAACCCATTCTAACAAACTAAAATTTGTCAAGTACGACTTTGCCACAACAACAAAACAAATAATATATGTGAAAAATGTCGAAAGTATGTTTGCGGAAGGATGTACACATAAAAAGATTTCCACTTTCATTTGCAAAAAATGTACAAATAATAATGCATAAATTATTTTTTTTTCAAGTGAAGCAATTTTTTTATTGTTAATATTTACTAATAACTTGTTATATAACTGTAAATAATATAAAAAATATTAATATTAATTTTAAACAAATTTTTTACAAATTAGTTATTCTTTCACAATGCAGTCATTTTGTGTGCTGGATGACTTTGCAGTTATGGTGCAGTGTTGTGCTGCCTTTTAAATGATTTAATATTTTGCAGTATAAATGATATTGCAATTGCTGTGAAAGTTGAGCTAAGTTAGACTTCAGTGGGAAAAATTGTCTATGAAACAGTCAAGAAAAACTCTTCGTCATTCCGTAAATTATGTGGGAATATCCATCTCTTATTATAGCTGTAGCTTTTATTCAACTTGATTTAGAGTGCTATGCGTCTTCGAGGGGTAGTCATTTCCAGAAACCAGTATATTTATTCTTTTTATCTATGAATAAATCGGTGCACGATGTTTTGATATGAACAAAAGCCATTGTCTCTACAAATCGTGTCACACACAGTTTTCTACTCGGGTCGGTTATCACGTCCGTAATATTCTTGTTATTATTTTTTTAGTCAGAAGTTAATTAGTTCATTATTTGAAATCATTTATGCAGAGCTTGTAGCGCGTTTTATTACTAAACCAAGAATGACCTAACCAAACTTCTTGGCGAGAGCTGAGCGTGGTTGAATTCATGTTAGACAGATCCGGTTATCCGAGAAAAATTATAAAAAATATCATGTGTAACTTTAAAGTATAAGGCATCCAACCAGCTTTACAAACACTGCATCTATTAGATGACGTCATGAAATTTTCTGTTCAAAAACAAGAGTTTATAAACTCAGTGAATGCTTTATTACGCTGCTGGCCATTAAAATTGCAACACCAGGAAGGAAAGCAAATACAAAAAAGGTATTTATTGCGAGTAAACAGTATGGCATGAAGACAAAATGATTAAATTTGTAAGTGTTTTGGAGGTATACAGGGGTGCGAAATTAGTAGAAACAGCTGCCACAACAGGCAGCTGAAACGGCCCTTACCTCCCTTCCCGATTAGGCGTGGAGTGAAACTGGGCTTGGATGACAGAAATGGGCAACTCATTCCATGCTGCTTCAAGTCTATGCCACACTTCATCAAACGTATTAGCTGGAAAGATGTGGCAAGACAGTCTCTTAGCAACCCATGACACCAGATGTTTTCAATGGGTGACAGATCTGGAGACCGTATAGACCAGCGCAGCAATCAAATACCTTGTGTATCGAGGAAGATCAGAACACGTCGTGCAACGTGTGGTCTTGCATTATCTTCCTGGAGTAAGGTGTTTGGGGGCCTCAAAGATAGGGCACAACCACTGGACTTAAGATGTCAGAAATGTACCGATCTGCGTTCAAATTACCGTCGATCCGAACTAGAGATGTGCGTGTCATGTACGCAATGGCTGCCCAAACCATCACACCAGGTGCAGGGCTCCTATGCCGATATAGAATGTAAGCAGGCGACGTGCGCTGTCCTGAGACACTCTGTACACGTATAGGGCCATCAGAATACTGCACGTAGAATCGGGACTCTTTTCAAAAGGTAATATTGTGCCACTCCTGTACCCAGCTATGTGGTCTGGCACACCGGAGTTGCCGTCTCTCTCTCTCTCTCTATGCTGCACTCTCAAGCAAAGTCGAAGTAATGGTCACCCTGCTGATAGTCCACTCTGCTGCAAACGACGACGCACCTTACGAGGAGAACATGGCCATTTCCTGACTAATGGTTCATGATGTGGTCGTACTGTTTTGCAGGGCTGTCCTCGCAATATGTCTGCGTTCTCTGGCGCTAATTATGGAAGGGCGTTGAGATCCAGCAATACGTTCAGTATGACCCCCAGCAATCCATTGATTCCATATTCGCATGACATTGGTTGGATGTCTTCTAGTGCGACCGGCGATATCACGGAACCATAATCTAGACTTTCAATAGGCGATCATTCTGCCTCTATCGAATTTCGAAACTTGCTGGTAAGCATTTCCTCTTCTTATTCGAGGCATAACACGATATTCTGAGCAAACTCCAACCTTACATAGCACTTTCTGAAGGAGAAATCCACTACACAATTTTGTTTTGTGCAGTGCTTCAGATGTCGTTTTCCCTTCTGCGTCGTCGAAACGCGCTGAAATACTAATCATTTGCATATTCCAACCAACTTCTTCCTTTTATGTGATTTTGACGTTCGTCGGATAATTCCTTCTTGGTGTTGCAATTTTAATGGCTAGCAGTGTAGTTTGGATATTTCATCGCGTGCTGTGCTATATTCAGCTAAACAAGCTGCCAAATAACACTAATAATTCGTGTTGGGTTCGATTCCTGACAAAAGATGCGCAAGGGCTAAATTTCCTTTTAACGTACGACTGCATTCCTCATTGACGGTCTCAGAGACAAACACAATTTTTAAGTGCAAAACATATCTTAGTAGAAAGCTTATATCTCAATAACCCCAGGCTTATTTGATAAAGGAGACTATTACAACACACGTACAAACAAACAAACAAAAAAAAATAAAAATTGAAAATTGGAATTGTGTTTGAGCCACAATAAAGTTAGGCAAAAAATGCGCAACATTTTGAATGACCTCACAAATACTTGAGCACTAGTTATGT
This sequence comes from Stegodyphus dumicola, assembly GCF_044657685.1. NCBI lineage: Eukaryota > Metazoa > Arthropoda > Arachnida > Araneae > Eresidae > Stegodyphus > Stegodyphus dumicola. Next base: position 77,124,861 of record NC_140768.1, on the reverse strand, counting down.
TATAACACCGTTCACTTCTATGTTGGAGTCGACGGCGAGCGATTGTTTGAGCAACGAACACATTTTGTTTGTACAAAAATAAATATAAAATGTCGAAAAATAAAGATACACTGAAGAATCTACTCTCTTGCACACCAGCGCAAGAAACAAGAAGAAAAATTAAAGAAAGATTTATTAAAGAAAGATTTATTAAAGAAGGAGATAAAGAACGTTTAACTGTAAAAAGATAAGGACGCCACAAGCGGTTTTATGAAAATAAGAAGAAAATAAAATTGTCTGAAATTGTTAGTTTTCAAATAAATCAAAGTGCTTCTTGTATTGTTGCCAATAATAAATTATCAAATTTGGTTGCACCTTTACCAGGTTATAGTGGAGAGATTGTTCAACGGTGTCTGTCAAATAAAAAAATTCATCAGTATTTTGTCAAAAACTTCAAAGATAATGAATCTGGACATGTTTCCAATGTTTGTGACAGATTGTAGTTTACGGAAAGCGTAACACTGGCAAGTTTGAATATATATATATATATATCTTTGTTGTGGGCGTCGACAAGGATATACCAATGATTATGATGGGAGATTTTAATATCGATATGAAAAGGAATGAAACAGCGTTCAATGTTATGAAACAGCACGTTAATCTTAACATGGTACCAACCAATTATCCAAGTACACTGGTTATCATAAATTAAGGAAAAATTACAAAAATAGCAATAACTCCCTCAAAAATAAGCCAAACCGTGTAAAATTTGAATATGTTGCCAAGTAAGAGTAGCTGAATAAAACTGCAATATGCAAATTAGTGGCGCGGCACTCGGAATATGTCATCTGCGAGGAGAATAAAAGTCCATGTTTGAGAGCAAGCCCGCATATTTCACTGTGGTAGTGACATCAGAAATCTGAGATAGCCAATTCGTAACAATGACCTCCAGGCATCGTTTGCCTACAGAACTACGTTGGAAAGCCAATGGGAAACTAGAGGCAGGATAAAGTCAAACAGAAGTAGCCAGATGGCTAAATGTGAATCCTTCTATGGTTCATAGACTTTGGAGGCGATTTCAAACCACAGATTCGGCATCTAGGAAGTTAAGCCAAGGAGGGCCAATTGCTACGACGAGCGCCGATGACCGATATTTGACATTATGTGCACGCACGAATAGAACCGCTACTCCGACTCTTCTTAGATCCTCCCTTGCTGCAGCCACCGGAAGGTTCGTGTCAACGTCAACTGTGCGTAGAAGGCTTCACGAAGGTGGTCTGTATTCGAGGCGATCAGCCATTTGTGTGCCGCTAATGTCACACCATAGGAGGGACCGTTTTCAGTGGGCACGACAACATGCCCACTGGACGCCTGATCAATGGAAAGCGGTTCTCTTTACGGATGAGTCCAGGTTTAGTCTAGAAAGCTAGTAGACGTTATTTGATATGGAGAGAACCTAGAACCCGTTATCATCCGTCAAACATCCGTGAAAGAGTTGCATACGGAAGAGGCAGTGTCTGTGTTTGGGGTGGCATCTCTTTGGGTGGAAGCACAGACCTCAATGTCTTTCCAAGGGTAACCGTGAATGCTCAGATTTATAGAGATGACATTCTTGATGTTTATGTGCGCCCATATGCCGGGGCAATAGGTGATGCTTTCCTGTTACAGGACGACAACGCAAGACCACACAGTGCTCGCATCGTAGATGATTATCTTTAACAGGAAACAATTATGCGCATGGTGTGGCTAGCTCGATCCTTGGACTTGAATCCTATCGAGCACGTTTGGGATGCTCTCAATCCGCCCCCTCAGACCCTTGTCGCGCTTGCAACTGCTTTGCAAGAGTAATGGCTCTCGCTTCTTATGGAACTGATAGACCGCATAATTGAAAGCATCACACATCGCTGTATGTGCTGTATTGCTTCTAGAGGCGATCATATTCCGTATTGAAGGTACTTTTCCTATAGCAAACTGACACCTTCGATTTGTTCATTTCATACATGTGCTAATTTCTATACTACCATATTTGTCTGGTAATTTCTTTTTATGTTATTTGATACCTTACTATGTTTTGTATATTTGTGGGTACGTTTCATTAAATTCTACATGTAACTTTTTCAGTAATCGTGATTTTTGTGATTTTTCCTTAATTTATGATAACCAGTGTATAAGTCTGTGTAAGAGACTGTTAATTCACGTTAAGACATCCCAGAACGTTCCTCATTAGGATCTTGTTTGACAAAATAATTACCTAAATTTCTGGCCAGTTATAGAACCTCTTTTATTAAATCTATGTTTAGAACTGGATCATTGTCTTCATTATCACTATGTTCTGTGGGATTTATAGAGATGACATCCTTGATATTTATGTTTGCCCATATGCCGGGGCAATAGGTGATGCTTTCCTGGTACAGGACGACAACGCAAGACCACACAGGGCTCGCATCGTAAATGATTATCTTCAACAGGAAACAATTATACGCATGGAGTGGCCAGCTAGATCCCCGGACTTGAATCCTATCGAGCACGTTTGGGATGCTTTAGAGAGACGTCTAACTGCTCTCAATCCGCCCCCTCAGACCCTTGCCACGCTTGCAACTGCTTTGCAAGAGCAATGGCTCTCGGTTCCTATGGAACTGATAGAACTTATTGAATACAGTCATTTTCGATAATTACGTTAACAGACAGCAAGTTGTCATCAGTAACATGAATGTCAGATTCTAAAACTGCATTTTGAATTTTGATGTAGCCCGAGAAAAAGGCAGTTGGATGCACATTGCGCTCGCCAAGTCCTAATAATGATAAGGCTTTTGAAGCTCTGAAGAACCAATTGTTTTATGTATGGCGTATTAATAATTATAACTTGACTACCAGTGTCCGCTAATGAAGAAATGATGACATCAGAATAGCTTACCTTTACTGAGAACTTTATTGAGAACCGGCCGAGTCGGAGTCTTATGCGGCTCGACGTATACAGGATTAGTAGATAGAAGAGATGAATATACGTTGCTAGATTATTAAACGGAACTATCTGGGCTGTACATTAATGGCTATAGTTATGTACAATGAAGTATCAGTAGATGAAAGTTGAGAGTGGAGTATTACGTCTTTAAGTTGTCATCATTCTTTCACGTCATATGGCTTCTTAATCTTCTTTCTGGCTCTCACCTCCTAACTCATTTCTCGCACCCTATCTAGTCGTGCTGTCGTATCGCATTCTTGACATATATACCTTTAGAATTATTAGGTTTTAATAACTGCATTTCTCATGATCAGTTGTCATCGTATTCCGAAGAATGAGGATGCTAAAAGCGCCATCTAAAAGGCTGCAAACGTTGTTTCATAACAAGTGTTTAAAAGTATATGGTGAAGAAATTTATAATTTATTTTAGTAATACAAAGTATATATTTTCGAACCAAAGTAAAACTGAGCTGATTTACGTTTTGGATTTTGATTCTGTTTTAAACCGTTAATTATAAAAGCTATGACACTGCTGGCGATTAAAATTGCAACACCAGAAAGGATTGACCTGACGAATGTCAAAATCACACGAAAGGAAGAGGAGATTGGGATATGCAAACGATTAGTATCTCAGCGCATTTAGACGAAGCAACAGGGACATCTGAAACACTGCATAAAAAAATTTGTGCAATGGATTTCTTATTCGGAAAGCGCTTTCTAAGTTCCGAGATTGCTCAGAGTATCGTGTTATGCGTCGAATAATAAGAAGAAATGCTTACCAGCCAGTGCCGGAATTCGATAGAGGCAGGATCGTTGCCTGTGGAGAGTGTGGATTATTTTTCCGTAATATCGCCCGTTGCACTGGTTGACATTCAACCACTGTCGTGCGAATATGGAATCAATGGGTTGCCGAGAGTCATAGTCATCGGCATGCAGGATATCAACGCCCTCCCATGACTAACGCCCCAGACGACAGACATATTATGCAGTCAGTCCTGAAAAACCATACAACCACATTACAGATCATTAGTCAGAAAATTGGCATGTTTACAGAACGTCTAGTTTCCCTTCATACGGTGCGTCGACGTTCTCAGTAGCCTGGACGATCAGCACGGGCGACCATTACTTCAGCTTCCCTTGACAATGCAGCGTAAAGAGAGACGGCGACTCTGGTGCACCGAACAACAAAACTGGGTACAGGAGTGGCACAATGTCGTCTTTTCAAATAATTTCCGATTCGGCATGCAGTACTCTGATGGCCATATACGTGTCTAGAGGCTCCCAAGAGACCGCACGTCACATGCTTGCATTCGATTTCGACATAAGGGCCCTGCACCTGGTGTGATGGTTTGAGCAGCCATTGGGTACACGACTGGCATATCTATATTTCGGATCCACGGTAATTTGAACGCAGATCGGTGCATTTCTGACATCTTACAGCCAGTGCTTGTGCCCTATTTTTGAGGGCGGCCAAACGCCATCTTCTAACAATGTAATGCAAGACCGCATGTTAGGCGTCATGTTCTGACCTTCCTTGATACACAGGATATTCGATTGCTGCCATGGCCAGCACAGTCAGCCATTAAAAACATCTGGTCATGGATTGCTGAAAGACGGGCCCGCCACCCCTCACCAGCTAATACGGTTGATAAAGTCTGGCATAGACTTGAAGCAGCATGTAATGAGTTTCCCATTTCTGTCATCCAAGCCCAGTTCGACTCTAGTGGCTAACCGGGTAAGGGCTTTTTTTAGCTGTCAGAGGTGGCAACTGCTTCTACTATTTTCGCACCCCTGTAAACCCCCAGACTGCTTACAAATTTAATGATTTTGTCTTCATGCCAAACTGTTTGTCTACAATAAATATCTTTTTTGTATTTGCTTTCCTTCATGGTCTTGCAGTTTTAACGCTTAGAAGTGTATCTGTTCGCGAGACCATATTAAATAATTAAATTTTGTGTTTTCATGATGGTCTTATTGTCCGAACTGAAACTATTCTCATTAAATTTTCTGCCTTATTTAGAGAAACTATGTAATTCTTTGGATCAATAGTTCGGGAATCAAGTTTGTAGCTGCATTTCACAAACGACCTCTATATCATCTGTGAATTTTTCACAGTCATTTAAACCTTATATCAAAGTGGTAAAAAAAAATGTTACTTTAGGTGGTAATTAAAGCTAATTAGCTTGCGCGAAAGCTTTCAGAGAAATCGATGTTCTTTTTTGAAAAAAGTGTTTGAACCAACATTCCCTGAAGTTATTTCTCACTAGAAAGGTACAAGTAATACACGTAAATTTTTCTGAATAATAAGAGAATAAGCTTTTAAATATTCTGTATATTCATCAGTAGTTAATTCTTGGGAAAGAAGGGCATTTTTTTTCATTTTTAAATTGTCGTCATAAGATTGCTTTGCAGTTTTCAAACATTTTTTTTAATGTGAATTATCTATTTTACATACGCATTTTTGTCAGCCTTAAGTGGAATTTTTGAAAACCCAATTCACTGTAAACTTGGCAGGCTTAGATGTTCGAGGGGAAGAAAATATCTGTCATTAGAGTAAATGAACTGGAAATTGGTAACACCTACGTAACATGCTTGCTTTTGCCTTTCCCCGTTGTCATAACAACACTTATCATTTACATTTAAAGTTGATTTTTAGCTTCTTTATTTAATGGCATATTTTAAGCATAAATTTAGCATTTTGGACTGTTCATTTAGTATTTTACTCTGAAGCATTAACAAAGAGCAGAAGAAATATTTTTTACGTATTTGATGGGTATTTTCTGTGAATAAAACTCATTTGTATATTATAAAAACTTCGAATGAGTTGCAAGAACGTTTTAGTTCAGTTTTATTTGTAAGACCATAAATTAAGCGCTTTGGTTTAAAAATTAATTGCATATACAAAAAATCTGTTATCAATCCGCAATTTCATCCATCTCTATGATTCTTTCAGTCCGCCTAATGTTATAATAATCATGAAATTAATTAACCAAAATCTGTTAATTTAATAACCTTAGTAAATTTATTTAAGATAAAAAGGGGTACTTGTGTAACTTACTCTGTAAAACCACATTTTCACCTTAATTCAAATTCAAAAACTGAAATTGTGTTTAGTTATGAAGAACTGAACATGAGATTAAGGTTTGGTAAATGAAATGAAATACATTTTGTCTGAAGTGCTAGGAGTTATGTGCTAAATGTGCATCAAGTTTCATTCGATACTTCATCAAAATTGGAGGTTGTGCAAAACGTTTTAAGTGGGGCGAATGCATTTAATAATTTTACACTTTGGAGAAATCGATTTATGATTTTAACGTAATAATTCAGATTCCCACATCGAGATGATGGCCAGCCTAAGCTTCTTAAAAGACACAGGTCTCTGGATTCGAACGGTCTCTGGAAGACACTGACAATTGAGTGCGATATTTCTTTAGAGGAGGCATTCAAAATCCACCAGTCCGAAAGTCCTCTGAAAGGATTATTGGTAATTCCTTTCCCATATCGATTGTTCAATAATAAAAGTAAGCGATTAGTTAGTGTTCTTGAAGCATATCCATGTACCTGACGTCAGGACTGAGAATGAGGATACATTTACTCTTTGGAAATATATCTTCATTTTGGATCCTAACGTCAAATATTAAGTTGTATTTGCTCTTTGAAGAAGAGAAATTTGAATTTGAGTCACTTGAAATTGAAAAGTTTTCCTTTAGGTCCAGTGGTTAAAACTGCCAACAACTGATACCTAGGGAACAAACAGGCTTTGTAGATTAATTTTTATTTAAAAATGTAAATAATTCTCTTAAATAACATTTAGTGAATATGCGTTGTATTTATTTTGATGCAGGGCTGGACTTTTTATTAAATCATTTCGCGAGCATGAGCTACTTTTTCTTCTGCAGGCAACAACTTGATTTACCGGTGCGTATGAAAAATATAATTTAATATATAATATTGTAATAGATCCAAAAGTGCGCCGCTATCGACCGAGCCACCAGCTCCAGCGTAGTATAAAGCAGTTGTGGGTACATATGCGGGTCCGGGTGGGCACATCCGCGAACCGCTTTATTGTTAGCATAATATATTATTATTATTGCTACTGTTTTTAATATAACTATTTTTAATTATTATTCACTATAGGTTTCTTAATGCGTATATAATACTTTCTCCTACGCTGACTACCAATAAGTATTTGGATACCTGTGATAGAAAAGAAAAACTATATTCAAAATCAATAGTTGGTAGAGCCTCCACGAGAGGTAATTACAGCGTGGACCCTACGGGACATACTTTCCACAAGTTTTTGTATGACAGCTAGTGGTATTTTCTTCCACTCGGCTTGGAGAAGACATAGAAGTTCCTTCACCGATTTTGCACGGGTAGTGCACCCCTGAATTCGGCGATGCAACTCGTTCCAGAGGTTCTCGATAGGGTTCAGGTCTGGACTCTAGGCAGGCCAGTCCATTCGATGAACTCCATTGGCACCATACCAAGCCTTGGTTAACGTCGAAACATGACAACTGGCATTGTCGTCCTGAAAGTAAGAGGGATCCAACCCGTAAAACTGCCACAACGTAGGAAGCCCATTGTCATCCAAAATAGTGCAGTAGGCATCGGAGTTGAGCTTACCATGAATGGGGACCAAGGGACCCAGCCCATACCAGGAGAAACACCCCCAGACCATAACCATAATTCCACCTCCGCCGAACTTGACTGTTGGCACAATGCATTCTGGCAGGAGACATTCTCCAGTTAGACGCCAGACCCAGACCCTGCCATCCGAACGGTAAAGGGTGAACCTTGATTCGTCACTCCAAAGAACCCGTTTCCACTGATCTACGGTTCAATTTCGATGTGCTTTGCACCACATTAACTGAGCAGCGCGGTTGGACTTTATGATCAAAGACTTATGGGCAGCAGCACGCCCATGAAAACCAAGCAGATGTGCTTCCTTACGGATGGTATTCATTGAAACAATACTCCCGGATGCCTGTTGAAACTCCTCGCGGATGAGGGCCATCGGTTGGGTGCGGTTCTTCCGAATTTCTCTGGACAGCACTCGTCGGTCTCTATCTCCAAGTTTCGTTGGTCTGCCGACTCGGGGTACATTCCGACGATCACCGCTCACCTTCCACTTCTTAATCACATAGGCCACTGTCGATTTTGGGTACTTCAGATCGCTAGATATGTCCCTTAAGGATCGGCCACATTTTTGATACCCGATAATTATACCTTTCTCGAAATCAGAGAGCTCCGAACTGCGAGGTATCTTGCATGCGACTAAACCCGATGCTGTTTCCTACACGATATATACCGGCGGAGTCCGTGACGTACCTTAGGACCGCAGATATCGTCATTTGCATAGGTGTCCAAATACTTATTGGTAGTCAGTGTATTAACGTAAGTGCGGAAATATTCAGCACACATACGTGTGGTATATCTGCATATTTCTGATATCACACAGTTCAGAGCTGATTTTAGTTGAAACTGGCGTGTAAGAGTCCGTTCTCATTCATAGATAAATTTCTTTGCCTACCTTTTCGAAGGAATGTACCTCGGCTTCATATTGTATAACAAGAGTCTTAGCATAGCTAAAGTAAGCAGGAAAAGTGTTTGAATAATAATTGATTTTAATTGTTCTCATTTTCGATGTTATTCATCAAGATTTATTCAATTTCGCAAAGAGGCTAATAATCAACTCTAGTAACTGATGACCATTATGGCATGTTGCTATATTTCCAGTGTATTCCAGTGCTATATTTACATGAAATAAACGAATGACGAAGAAGGGCGTTAGGAACGTCTTTAAGCAGATTTTGGGCCTCTGCTGCATTGCACTACTTTGCAAGAAATGTTGCACTACCATTGCAAGAAATGTTAGTTTTATTTACCTTGGCTTAAGTGATGCAATCACGGAATTCAGGTGGTTGGGTATTTTCCCTGTCCTCTATTAGAACAGCATGCACTATTAATCCATAGCTTATTTTATGGCTAACATTGTGATCGTGATATAGTCAATGTACTTAGGCTTACCTTTCAGGCAGGGCCGCCCAGGGAAGCGTGACTGCGGTACCCAAGGGCCCGGGTTCTAATCCCGGTGAAGGCATTGGATGTAAAATTGTCTGTCCCTTCATCGGAGGTAACAGCGACCACCTATTAGGTGTATCCGCAATAAAATGGCCACCTTCTGGCCTTAGGAGTGGCCGATGCCGTTATAGGCAAGTACCCGCCATTGGGGGGGGGAGGGACCTTTGAAGCAGGGATTTGCGTCCTAGCGAACAAACATGGGCCTTTTATGGTTATTTCCGTATGCCGCATGAATATGAACCAGTTTCCTTTGCAAAGTCCTGCACGGCAGCATTCTTTATAAAGGTAATTAACTGACATCTTTTGCAGAATCGATTAACTAATCAATCAAATTCTACGCAGTTTATCAAACAACAATTTTCGGAGTAACCTAGAATATCTCTCTTTCAAAGTTTTAATAGAATGGACGATTTAAAAGCAGTAAATTCTTTACTTAGTAATGTAAATCTTTATTTTTAATGGTATATCTGATATAAATTAATATATATTTAGTTAAAATTATATCTAAATAATAATTATAAACCTTTGCGGCATTATTTATAACTAATAAAACATGTTTCTAACGCTTTACTCCCGATTGATTGGGGAAAGATCAACCGGCCCTTATATAAAAATGTTTGTTTTTTACGGAGCAATGGTAAGCCTGCTATTACAAACCAACCAGTATAAAACAAAATTTCCACGGGAATTAGGAAAAGGAGAAGAAAGTAAATGGGATAAGAACAGTGATAGCAGATGTGGTCACCTCTAATAAGGAATTGTTTTTAACCCCAATAGTACTATTACGAATTTTGTACATATATCGATGTGGAATTATATGTGATATTGTATTTTTTCCTGTATAATGTAACATGAATATCTAAAGAGACGATGCTCTGCCGAAGAAATAAGAATACAGGTGCAAGTCTGTTTAACATTGAATAAATGGTTCTCTCGCCAAATTGGCGAGAAATTGCCAAAAATCCCTTTACTTGGCTACTGTTTGGCGGCATTTGGTTCCGGTCTCTGTTTAACTGTAATGGGTATTGCAGTTGAATAATTGTAATTACTCTGTATATGCAACTGTAACCGTATCCGGCCTTCATATACGTTCCAGTAATTTCGAGAAGCAGAAAGTGCTAGAAATATATCGGCGGCTGGGAAAAACTAGACCTTTTGCGGAAAGCTCCAGAACTGTGAAGTGTTTCTTATGGTAAAATACATTTTATCAAGCTGTCATCATTCTGTGTGCATTCAATCTATTATGAACCTGTATTCACGCAACAGTACGTAATTAAATTATACGTAATCTGAATATCGAAATATGACTCATATGTATAAGTATTTTTTTAATGTTAATTTAATTTACATAACCAAATAGCTTATTCTCAAAATTAAAGTGTACAGTAAATTGTTAATAGTATTTTTCAGTTAATTATAATGTGATTATTGCTTTGTCCTGTGTGTTTTCTTTTAACTGTTGTCGAATTAACCGTGTTTTTGAGTTAACTGTGGACGTCATCATCGGTTTTACTTCATTTAATTTGGATTAAATTGTAATTTTGAAAACTCATTTTCCCCCTTTAATATATCACTACTAACGTTCATTTTCAGTATTATTTCTGTGTTTCATTTTCAGTATTTTCAGTATTATTTTAATTACAAAGCAACTTTATTTAGAACACTTCTACCTCCGCGTTATATTCGTATTAGGGTACTTTAGAAAGTTACGCAATTATGTGAAAATTTCTTAACGGTAGCGGCAGAACTGTGAAACGAAAGAAAAATTAAAACGGGAACTAAATTTTTACACTTTTCTCATTGCTCTCTTTGAAATGCTTCAGAAGACTGTAAAATTTAATGAAAATTCGTTGCTGTGGATTGTCGTGATGGTAGTAATGCGCTAAACCGATTGATGTTGTGTTAGCTTCTAATCGGCTGCAGAAGATTTTAAAACATATTTTATGTGGGTAATTCATGTCTTGGAAGGTTTTGCATAATTGTATGTATAGTAATTTCACATGTTCCTGAAACGCAGAGTTAGTTGCATTTTCTGAGACTATTCCAAAGATATTTATTCGGATATTAAATCAGTATTTATTTAGCTTGCCCGGTAAATTCAATCAAGATAATCCAAACGAGATATCTGTAATTTAAGTCTGCCTGCGTATTCACTTATGCACCGTTTTACACAATTTATCGCGACAGCATTTCTATCTAACGCTTTCAGTCATGCCCTTATTATTTCTGTAGGCTTATTAGAAAATCTTATGTAACATACTTGGATATATTATACTTGTGACCGATCTTGTTTGAATATTCATTGAGTTCTGTTACCTATATATCTCTTTTAGTACATTAATAGCAGTATATTGTGTTTCTGTATATTTAGAAGTAACTGTTAGTCAGTATGTTTGTTCATATCATGTTACCAGCTATAGAGCGAAACGTTATTATAACATTAAAGATGCCTTTAAGGGAATTTTTTTAAATACTTTTTACTTTTTGGTTGTTATGTTACGTTATTATGCATTTATCTTTGACGCAACTTAGCAAGCGCTACTATTGTGCGACGCGTAAGGTCTTTGTCTTCCTCGTCAGTTGAAAAATAGCGAGTTTCTTAAATGCGTCAATTAACATGCAATTTCATTAAAACTATATTTTAAATTATAACTATTTAACAAACTTAGCAATTTGAAAACAATACTAGCACTTCTTAATGATTTAAACCATTGTTGTTTTATAGCTTAGCTATAAAACAAGCTTAGCTGTTAGTCTTTTAAACAAGCTTAGCTGTTAGTCTTTTAAACAAGCTTAGCTGTTTAGTCAGTATAATTTAATATACATTTAATTTATAATTGATAATTACGAATATTTGCATTAATATTGCAGATAACCGCACCATAAGAAATGCGAAAATGTTCAAGAGAATCTACATAGTGTCATTATTTGAGTGCTAGTTACAATGATTGCAGTATGTAAAGTAGCAAATTAATAGCCTGCAATAAAAAGGAGTACCCTGAAGGAGCCATTTTGTTAAAATAATATCGTTGAGTGAATAATTCTTGCTATATGATCGGCAACTTAAATGTTTAAAACCAATGCAAAATTGCAGGTCGTGAGCTTAAAAAATAAACAAGTAAAAGGAAATAAAAGCCAAAAGGTAAATTAAAAGAAGTATGTAAATAAGAATTTTGAAAAAAAGCAAAAGATCTAGTATTTAGGGCAGTAACGTTTGCATAACACGTTTGCAGTTGTAAATGTGAGATAAATGATACGCGGTAAAAGACATTATGAAGCACAGTCTATATGACAGAATTAAACTGAAAATCGAAACAATATTTAAGAAGCTATGAAATAAATATAAATGCTTCAAATGGAAAAATTTAAGGTATCTACTAACGTAACTGAGTATTCAAGTTTTTGTCCTTTACCACGATATATATTTAGTGAGTTGAGTAAGCTATCATGTAAGATAAACCTGTCGCGGTTATATATATAGAAAATTTCATGGAAAAGTGAATTAAAAGAGAGTAAGCTGCTCTCTAAGAATTAAAAAAATAATTAGCTGAGGCGCGTTAAATAATAATAATAAATCCATCCCGTTTTGCGTTATATAGAAGTTTGAAAAGGGAAATACACCTTTTTCATTAAAAAGGTGAAGCTTTTATGATTAAAAAATTACTCAAAAATATGTTTAATTAGGAAAATATTTTTTATCAGAGATATTCCTGAAATAGTTAGTAATAAATACATCATGCATTCTTTCTAGATTACAGCTCATATGCTTTTGCTTTATCAACATTTGCAACCAAAAAATAAGTATAGTTCAGTTAATAGCGTTTTGGTGAATTAGTTAGGAACGTTGTTTTATTTCAAGTAAGCAATTAATGGTTAGTAAGAGTATTTTGTTTTAATAAAAAGGTTTCTGATTGTAACTCCTCCTTTTTTAAAATTCTTAGCGAGAATAAAAAATTGAATTGGAAGCAATACATAGGTGAAGCATTAGTGATAGTCATATTAGTGTGAGGAAAGGTAAAAAAGCATTTTAAGGGGTTTCCAGAGGTTTCTACATGCGAATGTCTCTTCTGCAAAATATAGAGACAATAATGGCAGTAGGAAGATATGTTAATTTGAAATATGCAGCTCGTCCGGAAACTTTATATAGCGCTGTGCTGTGTTAGCAGATAACGGTTGGAATGGACGTATCTATCTTGTCTCATTGTGGGTTTGTCTGACTGGCGTATTGTTTGGAATAATTTTTTCTGCATGTTTTTTCAGCTCTACTAGCATGCGAGAAGTCCCCTCCTCCCGCTTGTATTTGCTCTGTAAAGTTTTCTTATCGATTTAGTAATACTTCTGTTCTTAAATTACTTCATGTGTATATATTAAACGAAAGAAAAGAAGGTCGGAAAATCAGTACTACATAGAAGTTCATCTTTTTACGCGACTTCAAAATAAACGCTATGTATTCAGAGCCTGGAAACACTATTAATATGAAAATTTAAATTATTTAGATGATAGTGATGCTCCTATTTTAAAGTTTGATGCGTTTCACTTTAGAAAAGGAGTTTTTAACTAGGAGAGGTTTTATGTTGGCATGGCAATCGTGGTTGTATGTGCTGTACTAAAAGTGTGCTCAACTGGTTCATTGACATTCATTGGAATCAATTTAATGGTTTGTGAGGAAATAAGTCTTTTGTATTTTATTAGAAGTGCTAAAATAACTTTTTGTATTTCTAATTTTGTTTACATTTTTGACCAAACCCTGAGATAACGCTTTTTCTAATAAAGGGCTTGCGTTATCATTCCCTTTGCGTAGTGTACGATCTTATTACTTCCCTTTGGTTGGTCTTGTTGCGTAATACTCCTGGTACAGGGTGGACAGTGGGCATGTTATAAAGCTTACGAGGTTAGCATGACATTGTTCATTAGAATTTAAGTTATTCTGTGTAAACCTGAAAGATTTGTTTTATTTTGGGTCTAGTCCATTCTGGTATGCCTTGCAATTATCAGAATGATGGTACAGCAAAAATAAAAGTTGTTCGTTTATAAGTCGCTTAAGAACGGAGCGTAATAGTGGGTACTTGAATTAATTCTTGCTGTTTGTTGGACAGAAAACACAAGTTTATTTTAATCGAATGGTATAAGATAATGTACTGGAAGTAGTGTCCTTCGGTAGCTACAAACTTTTCCAACTTTTCGGGTAACAAATAGATTCCGCGATCAAAAAATTCAGGTTCTTTTGAGGTGATCCACTCATGGAGCCAGTTCTCGTGATCGTTAAAGGTGTGAAGAGTTGTTTATAAAGGCCATGTAGCATGGACCGAAACTAATGGTAATCGGAAGGTGCGAAGTCTGGTGAATATGGCGGGTGAGGTAAGACGTTTCTTTGAAGTCCCTTCAAGGTTTCCTTCTCTCGGTTTGCAACACTGGTTTGTCATTGTTATGAACTAGAATTATTTTATCACGTCTCTGTCATATTGCAGGTGTTTTGTGCGATTCAAACTGAGTAATTTTGCTTCGTGGCATATAGTATTCATCGTTTGACCCGGTTGCAGTAGCTCAGGGTACACCACATCACTTTGATCACATCAAATACACAGCTTAATCTTCTTGCATGAATAACTGATTTTGACTTGAGTTGGGATGGTCCGCGGCGAAGCGGCCTATTAATTCATGCAAAAATAACTTCCGTTTTTATCTGCAACACTTCACAAATGGTTAAGTATTTCGCAACGTCTCCGTCGACCACCAGTGGCTGAGAGGTAAAGTTGCTGAACACTGGTAGTTGGGTTTGAGTTTCGAATTCCGCGAACGGGCTGGCTGCATGGGCGTTTGCGTGGTTTTCCCCACGTGTAACATGTATACAAGCCAGTTTCCTTTAGAAAGTCCTCCACTAAGGAATCCTTCCTTTTAGGCAGATAGACCGCTAGGCTTTGCCGTAATCACATAAACCACACCGAAACCAAACCTCTTTCTGTGAATTCATGTGGTACCCAGTTTCCCAATTTCTGAATTATCTCCATTACTTTTAAACACTTACTAATAGTTGACGTGTCCACTGGTGCTTTTAGACAATTGTCAGACAGACTGGCAATTCAGACAAACTGAGACCAATCACTCGACGATGTTTCTAACAGAGTATTTTCTTCATATCTTTCCACTAGTAAACGATGACTTTCTGCAGCAGATTTCTTGAAATGAAAGCAGAAGAGTAACACTTTCCACAGATGCTGTTTGGTAGATACGAAAGCGGACATGTTCAAGGCACAAAATAGGTATGTTCTGTTCACTCTATTCGAAAGTCACACACAGAACTGAAAACCTGTGTGTTTTACTATTAAATATGTCTCGTGTCGCTGTTCGCTATACTGCACTAGTACAACTATTGTCCTCCCTGCATCAACAACGAGAATTAATTCAAGCTTCCAATGTTACATAGCTCCGATACATGCGGTATGTTCGAACACCGTAATTAATGAACTCGAAACTGAGCAGTTCAACAAAATTATTCTCTAGTACAGTGCTGTTCAGTCTTTTTGTTTAAAGCAGCAATTAAAACTTTTGTTAAGAATTGCAATGAAAGCAAAAACGTTAAAAATGGACAATAAAATGACATACGTCTAACAAGTTTGTGTACTAATTTACTATAATAGCATGTAATTTTATCCGTATTTATCACGATGTATTTAACAGAGCAGAAACATTGGAAATAGATCGTAAAATTAGATTGTTTTTGAATTTGCATAATAATATAACAAATTTTTGAATAAGAAGTTGGTCTTCAGAAGAAATTTGCATTTTGCTTCTTTTTTTGTTTTCATTCTTAAAAACTATTGTTTGCGATGTTATTAAACAATGAAAAAAAAAAAAAAGACGAAAGACACTTTTTGAGTTATTTAGATGAGAATTTAAGAAAACATACTTTTTATAACATTTTGACGAAACCTGGCTCACAAAAGCTGTCTTATATCAATTTTGGATCGGTAAGCGGTATCAAGAGCATCATTTTTAAATGTATCTGAAAACAACTTTACTTTCTGCCGCATGAGAATTTTTTTGCTGTTAGCCTTTCTTATGATGATGGAAAATGTCAGTAATGATATTCTTGTGGAGTTTCTAGGATTTTTTACTCAAAAGTTTTATTTATTTATGCTTTCTTAAATCTTTAGAATAATTTAAAATTCAAACTAATGGCATTAAAGCAGTAATAAAATTTTCTGCCTGCCGGCTTTTGTGGTCGGCTTATCATATGTTGAACAACCCGGTTCTATGAGATCTGTGATATGTTCCTGATAATTTTCTTCTAAGAATTAGCCGGTTCACTTGATTATATTCTCGCAACTTACGAAATCTTTAAAAGACCTGAAATATATTTTAAGACATAAAAATTGACCTACCCAAGAAAAAATAATCCAACAATAATTAAACTTCGCACGCAGATACTCTTCGACAGAATATGCAAATACTAATTAAAATTAAGCGCGCCAAAAGTGAATAATCGCTGCAGCGTATCACAACTAAAGTATCCGAAAGGTAATCAGTAAACGAAACTTGATTTCAGGAGCAAAACTTCCATTATATTTTGATTGCAGCTATAAACTGTGTCTCTGACTCAGAAAGGTTGGATGAAGAATTCGAAGAATCGCTCGATCTTTCGATTGAGTTAAGAGGCGGTTGAATGATATTGTCGTCTGTGTCGAAGATCCGATATGATCTGCACATAAATGAAATCCAATGCTATTGATAGGCGACTCAGTGAGAGAAATCTACTTATGCAGTGTTCATTGGGCCGTTTATTCTTCATCAGTGCACACTCTCAAGTATGATTGCTTTGGTGCTAGAGTCGATCGACTTAGATTTGATTCATTGCCGAATACGAATTGTCTTCATTGCCGAGTCCCGTTTTAAACGGAGTCTAGCACAGACGTTCCTGGAGATATTCAGGACAACATTGGGATTAGTATCTTTACTGCCGCATGCCATACGATCCGATAATAAAGCTTTTGGGGTGACTTTTTTTTTTTTTTTTTTTTTTGATAGCTGCACCTTTTGATAGTTATCTGTTGTTCTCTTACAACGCAGATGCGTTGATGAAATTCTACGGCTCGCCTTATTATTCTGTTCCCACTACCCATAGTTTACTTTTCAGTAAGTGCTCATTGTCTTCGTGCAGTTCATTGGCCATCTAAATTGCCAAATATCTTCTTCAGGGAAAATATGTGCGGTCTGTTGGGAAGGCGCCTCTGATCATCTCAGAATATCAAAATTAATCTGGCCGTTAGCGAAAATTTGGAAGACATTCTTCTAGACGTCGCCCTAACCACGATAGTTATTGGCGACTCTGAGTGCTGTACCAATGGGTCGTGGTTCGAATCCCAGGAAAGGCATGAATTTTCGTAAGCATATAGTGTTTGTGCAGCAAGGAGACACTCAAAACACAAGGCGAGCCTAAAGTCCTCTCGAGAGATTGCTAGTACGGAAAGAAAAGTTGGGGACCCTCGACCCGCTCCCAGGGTGTTCTTTCTCAAAAATTGGAACGGAATTGCTTCGTGGCAGAACTATACTTGTACAACCGGAATTGGCGGAAGTATAATTGTACAACCCAGTGGTGAAAATCTGGTATCCCACCCATTTCTACCAGCACCTGGACCTCTTCCATAAATGTTATTAATGACTGCTATGCTTGAGTAACATCTTGCGTCCAGGCCAGAGACAGACTACGCCTTACTCATTTTGTGTAACTCTTTATCATGAATAAGTAAAATTTTTTCTTTTTTAAATTGCAGTCATTTATTTTTCCGTTAATGTGCATCATATATGTATCAGTTTTATCTCAATTGAATAGTTCTTGGTGCGCCGATTTTTATATTTCAGTATTATATTTTCTATAGTGTAAAGGGTTATTTCATAGTAGTTTCTATGTTTTTTCCTTTTCTTTGACGATGCTTTGCATGTTATTTCTTTCTCCGTCATGGTCTTGTGCAAAATTAAAGTTGTAAGTGGCAGACTTTGGCTGTATCGATTAAATTACAATTTCAAATGTCGTTTAAAAGTTAAATAAGCAGTTATAACGTTATGCTTTTCTTTTAAATTCGTACAAGAATATCTGAGAATTGCGCAATTCGAAAGTATTTTTCATTGTCTTCGTAAATTGATTTTCCCTGTATTGTGGGTCGGATCATTTTTTAAATAAGGAGCACGGGTATGACGGGAGTTGACATTTGAAGCTGGAAAAAAATAAGCATCAGTGGGTGTAATGAAACTATCATGTTATCAGACAAAATTACGAGTCAACAGTGAAAATGCAAATGCTTCTATTCACTTAAGTAAACGTAGAATCCCTTAAGTAGAATTTCCTTTTCGCATGATTTAATATTCATTGATGCTCAGCATTCTAAATGTGATGCATTCTTTGAAGCTCTCACTCTCTTTTTTTTTATTTTAATTGTTAGAGTAATCCAATACATAATAGTGGCAGACTGTGGCGAAGATAGTGGCCTTATCTTTTAAGAGCAGGATAAATTCCTCCAGCGCTTTTGAAAGCTCTCGATTATATTATTAGTTTTGATTCCTATCAGGACAACTTTAAGTTTTTATTTTATTCCCAGCTTTCTAACATAATGTTAATTCGAATTGGTGCTTATTAGTAGAAACTTATGTGTAGTTTTAAATATTACTTTGGCTTGTTTCTGTGCCTGTTAGATACAGATTTAAAATAGCTAAGTCATTGCAATGCCTAATAGCAAATGGGATTCGAAATGTTTCGACCGGATGTAAGGTGCAGTTATTAAAGTGAAGTTGCTTGTTTTGGCAGTTAGTGATTCCATATTGGGTAAAGCAATTTTTTGGTGTTAAATTTATTGCTTGGTGCATGAACATAATAGTTACGTATAACTCTGCAAATTTTACGTATAGCGATATTGAACATTCAAACATACGTAAAGATGTGGAAAGTACATAGTGTCCGAATCAAATGTACCTAATTTGGAGAGGTCGCTCTACTTAACAGAAAGTTTAAAAGCATAAGAAAAATTGTAAAATTAGATACCAGTGCTCACAAAGTTTTTATTAAACAATCAGTACAATTCCATGTAAGCTCCCTTAGCAGCCCTGAGAATGTCCAGCCGGTAGTCCAGTTCTAGCTATGTCGGGCGTAGCATTTCCGCACTTCGCAGTAGCAATAGCCGCGGTTATGTAGGCACGAAGGTCTTCAGTATCACGAATATTCCTTGATAGACTGTCTTTCACGTAGCTGTAAAAGAAGAAACCGAAAGGTATCACGTCGGGAGATGTTGGTGGCCAATCATTTGGGCCACCGTGTCCTATCTATCGGTTAGGGAAAGTTGTATCTAAAACTGCGCAAACATGCTTGCCCCTCTGAGGAGGGGCCCCATCTTATTGGAAGATAACAGTGGGTTGTAAATGCTGCATTTGGGGTATTGTATAAATTTGTGACATGTCCAAGTAAATGTTTGCCGTCACATATGTCTCAGCAGAGAAAAATGGTCCTATGACTGTATCATGTGATAGAGAAAACCGGACATTTATTTTTGGGTTGCTCCATTCCAATTCGTGCAATGAATGAGAATTTTCTGAGCCCCAAATTCTGAAGTTGTGCTTATTAATGTTGTTGCTAACATGAAATGTAGCTTCATCTGAAAAGAAAAGAAAGAAAGAAAGAAAAAAAAGGTTTAGAAAATGTTCATTTTTGATGCGAGATGACATCAGCAATGCTGCACGCTGCGGCCCGTCATTTGGTTGCAGTTTCTGCATAATCTGCATGTTATATGCATGCAACCTCAGCTTTCGATGCAGCGCATCATAAATAGTTGATCGTGGTACAGATAATTCAGAAGTTGCCTGCCTGATCGACTGACAAGGGCTCCGAACGAAAGCTTGTCAAACATCTTCCACACGTGAATCAGAATTTGAAAGGCCGATCACCTCTGGATCTCTTCCGGACACTTTCCGTTTCGAGAAACATTTTGTGCCACTTTTTTATGCTCTTAGCTTGGGGTGGATTTCTTTTATAAACTGCTTGAAACATTCTTTGCACTTTTACTACGGATTTGTGTTCTGCATACCAGGGAACAATTTGTTCCTTCTCTTGCGGTCACGCCGTTTTTCCGTTTGTCGACTCAGCAAAAGCGCAGGGGCTTTAGACGCGGGGAAAAAAAAAATATTATCACCAAACTCTATGAATTCAGCTCCCACATGTGACCAATATCGCCCTCGTAGCGCTAAAACTTTTTTTAAATCGATTGTTCAAAATAGGTACATTTGATTCGTACGTGTATAATGAATATTTTCTAATTAGAATTTTCGCTCTGTGTAGAGATTCATTTTCCTGGAAGTAGTAATCTGTTATTATTGTTAGGTTTTTTATATATAAATTTTGAAAATTTGTGCAAAGGCACTTTTAATATAGCATCACACGCATTTTTCGGGGACAAAACGCTTTTGTGGAGTTACAAAAGGGTTGGCTTTTTGTCTTAATGATTTTCTAATTTTGACATTTGACTGGTTTCTAATGTTTCGAATAAAGAGGATCGCTTGTAATTGGCATCCAGTTATCATTTTTGTACAGCAGATATGGCTCATTCCCCCTTTCCAATTTTTACTATTTTCACTGTGAGAAGAACCTTGAAGTCAGCATCTTGCAAAATAAGAAGTGTTGCCAACGCATTTGTCGTGACATTTAGTATAGTCCGTATAATGAGAGCTATTTTCAGTTTGCCGTTATCAGACAATAATGCCGCCACCCTTCTTGCCAAAATATGAATAGAATAGTTTGTTGTTGAAATGGTAGTGCAAAAGCACAAGAGGACTACTGCAGAAGGGAAAGGATGCCTCCATGAAGAGCTTTCAAAAGCACACCGGGTCTTTATTCACTAGTCAAAGTAGGAGGTCCTGACAACTCACGCATCACAATATTGAATTTCACTTTTTTGCTTTTTGTTTACATATGGCATATTAGAGTAAATACTGCAGATTATGAAAGGAAATAATCCCCCCCTTTTGAATCATAAAATGGAAGTTTAGATCACCTTTTGAAGTATTATTAAGAGGGCATGTTTCCAAGCCCGAATGTAGTTAAGCTTCGAAACAATATGCATAACTATCTAAAGAAACAGAGTATTTAATGTGATAAACTGTGCGTTCAGTACTTTAAAAATTCTGAAACTGATATAAATTATACAGGAAGGTGTAGATTTAAAGCTCTTCATTAATTTTTTTTTTTAACTTCTCTCCTAAGTAGTCCCCCCCCCGTGTGTGTGTTATTCCTGGCGCGATTTTCTTTTTTTATCTCTGTACATTCTGTTAAATAAATTCGTGACTCTTCTTATTTGTAATATTGGATACTTGTCGGCCATTTGTTGAACTTCATCTGTAATCTTCACAGATGAAGCTTCCGAGTTAAGACGTTCGATAGATTGATCTTCATTGTGAATTTTAGGTGCAGGAGGAATATTATATTGTAACTCTTATTGAATGTAAGCACGCAATATTATTGGCCTATTCGATCGGAAATCTGTCTAGAAGGTTGTAATAAATGTTACCCTTCAAGGCCTTAACTACAAATCCAATATTCTTCGCATCTCAGTCGGATTCCGGTGTCCAAAGTATTATATTATTTGTGAATGTGGAAGAGAGTAGTGTTATGTGCGTTGCTATAGAAAAATGGATAATCTGGAAAGAGATTTATAGTAAATGGTAAAACTGCAGCTGGACAATGTAAAGTGTTTCGTGACCGTTACCATGCAGCATACCTAAAGGGCGATTCTGGGTAATGACGACGTTTCTCACATTCCATCTTTTTAAAATTCATTGCATTTTTGTAATAATTTCGTTTTTGACTTCATAAATTATATATTAAATTTATATATTAATTTTTATGTACTCCTTTGGATTCCGTTTTCAAGAGGTTTTTATTAACTTTTCGTTCTTCATTATTTGGAGACATTTATTCAAAAGTCCTCTGAGGCTTATAGATGCGTAAATACTAAGCGAGCAAATGTTGCTTCATGAGTATAGGTACTTATTGAGTCAAAAGGCTGACGATCACCCTTTGTATTGGTATTAGAGTAGAAATATGTAATTTTTTTAGGATAAATCTCTTCCAGAAAGAAAAGTGTTTAATCCGGTTTCTAGTAGGATTGACTCTTACGGAAAAAGTACTATACCCTTATACTGTTGTATTAAATGACAAAAGCTTTTTTTTATTTAATGTATATACATATATTTGTAATATTAAGATTTTATGCTTTAATCATGCTTTGAATAATTGTTTTATTTGTGTCTTAATACGCATTGTTCTTTATTTGGCAAACGGGTTTGTTACGGAGTATTTTCATAACGTTTCCTGTGTGTATTTTAAATACGAGCCAGTTCGAAGGCATTCTTCCCTTCAGGCAGCTAACTCTTGCATTTTTGCTGCTTTAGTTAATTGAAATAGCAGAAAGAAAAAATGTGTTGCAATTTATTTTAATAAGGATATAACTAAACAAACCTTTAAAGGAGTAAGAAAATATGGATTCATTTTCAAATTTTTTTCACGAGCAGTCGAGCGTAAAATCGCTGAACACGTATGACATGTGCTCAAATCCTATCGAATGGAATGACAGCGTAGGAATTTTCATGTTTTTTAACCATATGTAACGTGAATACGAACCAATTTTCCTTAGTAAGTCTTTCACGAAGGCATCTCTATCCTCGGACAGATAATCCTTGCCATAATCTAAGTAATCCAGTTTAATCTTTTTTTTTTTTTTTTTTTTTTTTTAAAGTTAACCGCTGTTACACGTGAACAAGCCTCATTTAAAAGTGTTACTAATATGACCTACTTGTATAATATAATATATAGTGTAATATATCACACCATACAGCGCATTTTTAACAAATTTTGCAATATAATCTGAATTACCCGATTTGAAACTCTTAATTTTCCTCGTCACATTTTTAGGCCAAATAAAATATAATTTTTCGTTAATTTATTTATTATGTGATTTTAATGTTTTCTTTGATTTTAATAAGGCGAAAAAGTAATAATGTGCACTGCATATTTTATTTTTACTGTTAAATTAATTTAGATGATTGTTTGCTACATGTAAAATGTATTTTAGTTTTTGATGATACCCATCTGTATATATTTCTGGAGTACAAGGAATTATAATTACTCAGATGTGCATTAATTATAATAAAGAACAACTTGTATATAGGCTTATTTTCTTTGTTTATTTTGTGAAACTATAATGCCATTTTGAGGAAACGTCATGGACACTTTCAGATTTTACTCGAAAAATCCCCGCTTATTTTATTTCAAAATTGGCAATGATGCAATATTGAATATAAAATAATTTCATTGTGTCATTTTTGTAGGAGAAAAAGTATTTTTCTTCCGTGAAAATAAAAATGCTTTAACTTTATAATTTTTATTATTAAGTAAGTTAAATACGATAAACGAAAAAATAAAATTTCTGCTCTTGTTTTAATTCAGTATACGCTAATTTTGTCTGCTGAGGAAAGATAGCCAAATTATCTGAGTTTTTCGAATATCCGTATGAGTTACAGATGGGGATAGTTATCTTATTGCTAAGTCGCAAGTCGAAAGTTTTAGCGTTTCAAAGGGCCTCCGTAACATTATTCCGTGTCTTAAAGATTTGATGCCACTAAAAAGACCAGAAGATGCGAGTGCAATTAATTCTGGTATTTGTAATTCTGCTGTACTTGAAATACAGAGAGAAAGAGAATTAAGGGAATCTTAAAAAGATGTATTTGCTTGACTTGGTGTACAGGAAAACATTTACTGAGACTTACTGTATCTCATTTCAAACCTTAATCCTGGTGAAACTTTGTGCGCTATGCAAATAGGATTGACTATTGTCCTCGAAATGAGTCTGAGCTCCCATTGGCTTTTCAATTAAGCCCTAAAGTGAACTAAGTCACGCGAAATTGGAACAAAGCATTTGTGTACAAATCATTCACGTTGTTCGGTATTTCTGTGCCAGTTTTATAGGACTTCCAATTCATTGCTTTGCCGCTCCGAGTGACATGTTGACGTATGGCTTCTTCATTACGAGCGTCATCACTGTCGCGGAAGACAGAAATTATCTTCCCTGCGGCACGTCAATCATGGGAAGAACTTGGAAGCAATCCAGATGTTAATAAAGATGCAATTCATTTTCTCTCATAACCCTTTTAGGGTTTTTGTTCTGTCGCGCTTCCGGACGAAGAAAAGCGTGCCTAGTTTGTGATCTGTGATTGGAGTTGGTGAGCTGTTGCTCACTTTCGGACTTGCCGAGACGAAGTTGCAGAAAATGTTGAAATGTCATTAATTTTGACATTTGTTTGAGATTAACGTCTGTGTTTTCATTTCGCATTTGAAGGCTTCGCAAATTCGGCAGACACACAGCAAGCATTAAATGAAATGTAACTAATGAAATTGAAATGAAATTCTGCGAGTGAAATTGAGTATGATTATCTTTTGCAATGCACATGTAGTACCGAGAAAGTTAAAAATAAATAAATAAATAAATAAAATAAAAAAAAATAATAAAATTCTTCAGTTGACTTATATTGATTTTCGGCTGTTGGTGAAGTGTATTTTTAGTTAATATCTGTACTGTCTTTCACTTAAATGTATTTGCTTCTCTCTTAATAATAATTCGAAAAAATAAGTAGCTTAAGATAACCATTGAGTAAAAGTATTGTAAGATCTGCATTATTCACGTATACGTGTGTTCTGCTTATAAATGAGAAGATGGAAGCTACAAAACACTGCTGGTTTGTTTGCCGACAATGAAATACGGATATTTTTTATAGTTTATTCATATACGAGGTAACTTTGAGATATTTTTCTGTATAAGAATGCTACAAAGGCATCCTTTTTTTATACAAATAACCTTCTGCTTACTTTACCATCATTAAATAACTTATACCCCACTAAATGGCCGAGCATTAAGATCGCTGAATACTGACAGTTCGACCGTGGTTCATTTCAAGCGAACGAGCTGGTTCCGTGATTGGTTTCCGCGATTTTCCCTGCGTGTGACGTTTAATACGAGCCAGTTTTCTTAGAAAGCCCTCCATAAAGGTGCCTTTTACTTTAGACAGATATCCCTCCTATACTTTGCTGTATGCAAACAACATTAAATAATTTAAACAAGCTTTTATAAATGGTGTTCAATCTGCAAGACTCGTTTTGGTAGCAACTTGACCTATATTTTCGCATATTATAATTCGCACATGCCTTTTCCAGAAATATGTGAAACTGCAAGTTATAGACCTTTAAATACGTTTTCTTATCCTGAGAATATTTGATTAGCAATTGTATTTAATGCAGATGTCTTGGAGAAAATAATATTTGCAATAAGTTGCTGACTCGATTTATTAACAGTTTAATCTTTGATTGTTTCCTTTGCATTGAGTTGTAATCTCTGGAAATTTTGTTGAATGCAAATAATTTTGGTTTGAGTTTCTGATTTTTCTGTGTCTTTCTTTCTATCGAGCAGTTCTGTTAATTTGTAAGCTGTAGATTAATTTAATTTAAATAAATATTATGTGTATTGAATAAGCGATGACTAGTTAATTATATAAACAAAGAGTCAATTAATTTGGAATCAAATTAAAAGCAGAAGCTATATTTTACAAAATGTAGTAATTATTTTATCAGAGTATTGCAAGTTTTGTCTTAAAAGTAATTCATTTAAATTAGCTAATATAAAAGTTATGACTGTAGAAAAGTTAACATAGTTAACTGGCATTATTGCAAAATGTTAGACCCGAATCTATTAAATGAGTATTTGTTGACGAAAATATGAAACATATCTATTATCGTTTTTGAGACTATCTAATATCTAATTAGAATGGTGCATTGTGCCATAGCAGGCGATTATATGAAGTCAACTTTGATGATAAGACGTTTGTTATTTGAAAGAAGGGAAAAAAAAATGATTTTGCAATCGCAGGCGAAATGTGTGTTCTGTTATAATCAATTGAAAAACAGACTGCCCGTTATAAACATGATTATTTACTACCGTTGTAAACAAGTTTGCTTAAAGTCAGATTTATTAATGAATTTCTCAAATTGTGCGACTTGTTTGGTACATCATTGGGTGTCTGGCATGGAGGACAGCTGACATGCTGGAAGCATCGTTCGATACTAGGGGGCTGAAAAATCATAATCAGCCTTTCGACTCGCTAGTTCTAACCATTTATTTGATATTTTTTGAACTAGTGAAGTAGCGTGAAAATCTTTTCATGCGAAATTATGAACAATATTTTGCCGTCTTATCAAGTATTTAAGCCTTACAAATAATGCAGATGTTTGCAGTTATTTGGATTTATTCTTAACCTTAGATATTATAAAATTCCGTATTTAAGAGTAATTCTTTAAAACGAATTCTACGATTGGATTGATTGAAACTGAGCTTTTTGAGCCTTGCTCATAATCTCGTTGTGGAAAGTATTCATGAATCAATATCGAGTGCCGGGTTATGACGTCGACGCTTATTAACTCTGACTGGCGTTTCCACCTCTGGCCTTGGCCCGATTTTGTCGGAATATGTAGAAGGGAAGTAATTTCTCTCGGCGGGAAGTAATGCTACCAGCTTTGGATATCCGCTCGGAAGTCTGTTCCTAGCGTCCAGTGGAGTACAGTCGAGCTTCTTGTGTTTTTTGTCATCGAGGCAGGAGACGGAATCGTAGAAACTTAATTTCGTTTTAAATATAATGCATATACTTCGAAGGGCAATGTACGCTTCTAACCTAAATTTCGATCACTCTTTGATTTTAATGAGGGATACAAAAATGCTGCATGCATCTAGAATATCTGATAACTTTTTACTACTTTATCGAACTTCCTTACATTTATTCTATTTGACACACATCTGCAGTTCATATATATTTTGGCGGGGGGGGGGATAAAATATTCATTGAAACGACTAAACATATTGTTTTATAGATGACTATTTGTTAATAATCCACTGAGAAAAAAAGGGGGCGGCGCCCGACAACAGCTGAGTGGATAAATACCATTGAACCTTAGTAGTAGTTCAGTTGTTGGCAGAGCTCTATGAAGCAAGTTTATTCAATAATAAAGAACTTGCCACATGGAGTGTATATAATTTTCCCATGTATGACAGGAAATATGAATAATTTTGCTTTTGAAAGTCTTTCGCTCAATCATGTCTTGCTAAGCAATTAAACCTGAATACTTTGCTATAAGCAAGTTGCCTTATTTTACCAAAATAAATGATTAGTTGAGTTGCTTGTCATTGGTTCTCAACCCTTGACCATGCAAATTCGGCGTACAATCTTTTGAATAGCTACTGGGAAAGCACGTTGTTTTTATGCAGAATGCAAGATTTTAAATCAGTTTTTTATTAGACTTATAGTTCTAAATTATATCTAGTGACGTAATGAAATATGGAATTTAAATGGCGAACGATTATTTGAAGGGTGAACCATAAACGAAGTTTTAGTTGATATTTCTTTATGGTATTTGGATTGTATTTTATATGCATCTTTGTATTTTGGCTTTTAAAAATTATATGTGTTCATTGTCCTCTTCAGACCATCATATATATATTATCTGATTTTAGAGTGAATCTTGATTCATTCTTGAACATAAGTCTAGGCTTTGAGTTTGAGCCCAAATCATGTATAAAACCAATTGGAAGTTTTTCTATGGCTAAGAATGTTTGAAATATTTAAAATCATCATCTGGTGACTATGATAATACATCTAGCTGGTGATAGACAGCTGATGCTAAGCTGTTGCATGCTGTCATTGGTTGTCGTTGTAATACTTACCGAAATAGGTATTCAGATGACTATTCCGTTGGTTTGCAATAACTTCCATACGCGAAAAATGACAAAATGAATTCACAGGAAAGAGATCAGTACTTCCATTAAGGAAATTAATGGACTTCATAGTGAGCTTTTAGCAACATCACGCTGTCATTGACTCTTTTCCCAAAAAACTAAATATTCAAAAACTTTCATTTAACCAAGGTAAAGCAAACGTAATTCACGCTCAGTAAAAGATTTTATTGATTTGATAGTCTTTCCCTCTGTGAGCATTTCAATGGTTAAGCGCAAATATGTTATTTTAATTATATATCTGTATTTTGCATTTTATCTGGCAGCCATTCGATGTTAGCCACTCGCTATTTGAGATTTTGTGTATCCTGCCTTAAGACAGCTACGTATCTTGCTAGTCTACGAATACACTTTTAATCAGAGAATTTGCATTTCGTGCAGCTTATGAAGGATACAGTAATTATACAGTTGACTCGCTGTGACTACGATTCTTACGAAAGTAGTCAGTGTTGAGAAATTTCTCGAAATGCTGATGGCGCATATGTCTAATAAACTCCTAATCTGCAAATATAGCCGGAACGTTTGAGATACTAGGTGCAGTTTTTTTTTTAAATACATCATTGAAAAGTAATGGAAGATCTGTTTAGAAAAGTTATCCAGATAAAAAAAAAAAAAAAAAAAAAAAAAAAAAAAAAAGAGAGAGGGAGAGAGAGAGAGAAATGTTGAGTTGTCTAGGTTTCTTCTTATGTGACCAGAGTGCAGAGTTAAATTATTTCGTTAGTTGTGAAGGATACGTCTTCACTAATAAATAAATTTGATTGCTTTAGTCTTATAAAGCTTTTGAGCGTCAGAATTTATATGAGGAGAAATTGAATTAAATTGTTTTCAGAAGTAGTAAAAAGAGAGTGAATAGATAAGTAGAACTTTCTAATCTTTATTTGGGAGTACGAGGTTGGCGATGTTTTGGCGAAAAGTATGCTTGGCTGTATTTAGAAAGAAAATAATTATTAAAATATTGTAACTTATTATAATATTGCGAATGGTAATTTGTCATCAGGTACTGTTCAGATGTCGCTGACAGTCGCCAAAACTCGAGCTTGTACTTTAATTGAAGATTAACTTCCATTCATAAAAGTAATAAAAATGTCACTTGTATTTCAAAACTCAATTTGTGAATATTTCATATTTATCCCTTAAGAGTCACATGCGTAAAACGATAATTATGTAAGAATGAAAAATGTATAAAGAATTCCTTCTTGCAGAAACATAACACAGAGCTGGAATTGCTGATTCTCATACCTAAATAAATATGAATGTTATTTGCTTATTGTTTGGGTAAAAATAAGAAAATGCAAGTCATTTCTAGTGAAGTAAAGTCATTTCCAGTCTAGTGAATTTTAGTAAAAAACAGCGTGAAAGAAAGCATGACAGCTATCTTGATGTTCTATTGTATGTCGTTTAGACATAGAACCCATCATCATTTGAAAAGCTATGTCTCAGGATTCCAGTCTTAAATATGTTCAAATAGTAGCATATGGATTGCTTGACAGGATGTCTTCAGTAATATTACAAGCTTACCTCAGAGTATGTGACACAAATCCAAATGTAAAAAGAACATTAGTTAACGATAGTCACTCTGGCTGCACCTGCACCCCCCCTTCTTCCCACATTTCCTTTTTCCAACCTTGTTCGCCATAGCCGATGCACCGTGCTCGCATCCATGTGGGTATCAGCTGCGATTTGACATAAGGACCAACCCGTCCTTCTCAGTCCGATCACCAAACCCCTCGTAAAATAGTCTGTCTGCTGGAAGTGCCTTTCTTGACGGCGGCCTGGCATTCTCTCCTATTACACGTATCCTTCGGAACAGAAACCAGCTTTCTTCGATAAGTCCTCTGGCAGAAATAACGACACGAATATTGCCCATTTTGTACGTTCCTTCCCTTATATCTTACTTCACGTGCGTCGGAGAGCTGCGCATTTCACATCATCCGAATAACTCAGTGACGTGCGTCTACTCTAAAATTTGCATACATTTCTGACCACTCCTTCTTGGTGTTGCATTTTCAATGTCGAGCAGTGTATAAAAGGAAGAGTCTGTGTGTGTGTTTCGTTCGTGTTGTGCGTAAGTTGATAGACCCAGGGCTACGAAATTTAGTACATAGGGGGTGCATCTAGACAAGAGCCAGTGCACCTCGAAGCTATTTTTTCAAAATTCGGAGGGTTTTTTACTACCTTGCACGAAGTAAAAAGGAAGTATTGTAATCGCGAAAAGCTTCAGGCAGCATATTTCAACGAAAATATTCACTTTGACCGCTTTCGAATGCAATTTAACGATGTTTTTGCGTAATATCTATACGTAAGAACAGAATAAAAGACTCTTTTCCTCCAAAAAAAACTAAAAAACTGCTTTAAAATGAATTCTGAAGATAATTTTTCGTGGCGTCTGTACGAACGTATGTACGTACGTGCGTACGAACGTACGTATCTCGCATAACTCAAAAACGAGTGGCCTCAGAACGTTGAAATTTTGTATATAAGACTACTATAACATGTAGATGTGCACCTCGTATTTTGGTTTTAATCGGCCACGCCAAACGTATATAAATATATCTACTCTGTTGCCCGGCTCAGTAATCTCAGTTTCTTTACTCTTATATGTTTGTAAATTGTACATTTTTTTGCTTTAAAAATGATTGAATTATGTTGTTTTTATCTTCCGGTTAAAGTTTTTATGCCTTTCCTAATTCTGGAAGCAATATTTGTACAATTATCAACAATTTAAAAGCTGTTTAAGTGCGGTTAAGTTTTAAATAACATGGCGGACATATTTGTTTACATTTGAAACAGCAGAATTGTAGATTTGTTGCCAATCTAGAGACACTAAGCTTCGTAACACAAAAATAACGCCTTCATTTATTATTGCGAATTAAATCATGCTTAATCCTTTTTGGAATTTTTTCGGGGAAATAAGTATTTAAGATTTACTTCGTAATTTTTAATACAGATATTTTGAGTTTTTATGTATTTTTGTCTTGTCGCGAAGTGAAAACTGAATTAATTGAATGAAAAATACTCAATCGTCTGTGAAAAATTGTTTCTTTTTCGTTTTGTTTGCTTAATTTCTTTTATACATCGTTCTAGCTTTGTTATAGTATTTGAATAGAACATGTGGCAACGATTCGATAATTCTTTAAATGATATAAATTTTGTGCATTCTGAGTTATAATATGAACGAAATATAATACTGTTAAGTAAACCTAGCTCCAGAGTGTCGCTATGGTAAACAAAGTGAATTTTAAAGAATGCATTTATTCTATTGTGGTTTATGCGCTGTCGGCGAAAGTAGGTTTAATTCAATCTAATAAGTTAAATGAAATGCAAGAAAAAATGCGTATAATTTAATATTCCGTACAAGGATGTCATATGTTGTACACATCAGATTTTTTTTTTTATGAAATCGCATCAAATCTATAATTCTCTCTCTCATTATATCAGCAACAATAGCACGCAGCCATTGTTGCTGATATATCATTGCTGCCATTGTTGCTGGTATCAGTACTGTTGCCCACTTGGATAAATTAGGGCGATTTTTCTGTGTAGTTTTTAAATTTAATGTTTTTTCTTAGATACTGGGTGTTTGTCGAGAGAAGGTAACGGGAAGTTGGTTAATTTGTTTATTAGGATAATTAATATTTGTATTAAGGGATATTACTTATTTCACTGTAATTTTTTTTATATGTAATGCATTTTTATTGATAAAGTTGTTCTGTGCAGTTTTTAAATTTAATGTTTGGTGTTCCCTTTAGGCATTTTCCCGGTACGTTTAAAAGCCAGACGAAAACTGGCCGCGTAATAATCTAAGTTTAAATAAATTTATATATATTTTTCTAGTTTTAGAAATTGCGGAAGAAGTCTAGGAGTAGTGAAAACGGTTCACGAGACAAAAAAGCGGTACTATTCCGTTTTGAAGACCGTAAAAAAATTGCAGCGAAAATGTATACACAAAAGCGCCAACTCTACCAAACGCTCCCATTTAACAGCGCGCCAAATCTAGCGTATACGCCTATTTCAAATTGCGTAAGTTTAGATAGTTCTATATTTCTTAAGACGCCATTGAAATACCAGTTTAATTTTTAAATCCTTTTTTGATAACGCTGTGGATTTAACAATTTGGGAATTGCTCAGTGACGGAAAGTCTGCAATAGAATTTTTTCAAAGATAAGGCATCATTCATTATAGAAAATTATGTTTGAACAAATAATGCTTTAGCGATAACTCGGTAGCCACTCAGTTATGTTTAGTCTTTTTTTATATAAATTATAATAATGATCTGAAATAGTTATTTACTCTTATGCTTCCATTCAGTTATGTTTATCCTTTTTTATATAAATTATAATAATAATAAAGTATTATATGAAATTAACCTTTTATCTAAATTAAAGCAATAATCTTAGATAGTTATTTACTATTATACTCATTTCTTGCATTAGGGTTGCCGCAATTATTTTTGGCAGCACCATCAACAATAGTTTGGCAATTTTTTACGGTCCTCAAAGCGGAATATTACCAAATAAGCTTGAGAACCATGGTTTTAGTTTTAGACTCTCTGTCTTTTGTTATGCCGATATCATATTTATCGTAATACATTAATCATATCAGCTTGACTACATTAGCGAGATAAAAGCAGTTTTATATTTTGGCAGATCATCGATCTAGTGTCGTTATGTTGGAATTGGGTTACAAATATTTATAGTTTAATTCGTTTTCAATGAGCGAAACGAACTGGTTACGTTAATTTCACGATTTCAGCTACGTAAAGAATAAATATGAAACGCCTCATAAAATCCTGTATGAAAAACGCGTTAATCTCCAAACAGGTAATTTCCATGCGTTTTGTCGTAATAAAAAAATTCGTTACTTTCGATTATCCAACTTGTTTGGCCACTATTATATTGTCTGGAAATCAAATTGGTCACGCTCTGTAGAAAAGCATTAAGAACCGCAGAAATCTATCCATTTGGCTCATTAAACCATGACTTGTACTTCACATTAACTGAAAGCTACAACCGTCGACAGTCATTAGAATGTTAACGATGATTAAAACAATTCATTGTAATCAAGCTCGTTCTAGAGAGCAGAGAACATTTTTATTTATATGAGTAAGTAGAGGGATGGCGTAGTTGTTATTAGTATAGACAATGGTGATGATTTCTATATTTAGACGAACAAAAAGGAATTAATTTTTAATTGAAACGGAAAATCTGTAGGCTAGAGATATCTGACATATTCATAAATTTATTTCAACTTTAGGTCCTCTTATGCGTATTATATGTGGTCTTTTACATTTTGTTTAAGTGCATAATGTCTTGTATAATGCTTTCATTCTGAAAAGACTTTAACTTGCTAAACTGAAAAATATGTGTGGATTTGTAATTAAAACTTAAAATATTTTCTAATATTTCATCTGAACAATGACACTACATTAGAAGATATTTTCCAGTTCTTTATACTAGTGATTCATACCCGTTGTAGTCATTTTTCATGAACCAAGTTAAGGCTGTTGTTGTCTTTTAATATGGTTCGCGACATCTTTAGCAGAATAGATTTATGTCGAATAGCTTGCTGATGATTTTTTTCTGTACTGTGATTTACAAGTTATCTGAATGGAATGCGCATTTACAAGCGCATTGCATTCAGATAACTAGTATTTATTCTATATGGTTTTTCGGAGATATCTCTGTATGGTTTTACGCTATGTATTCTTCACTGACGAGTGGATTGAGTGTTTAAACACTGCAATGAGAATCAAACTGATACTGAAACAAGCTCATTTGTACGATTTTTTTTTTTCTCTTAATGTAAAGCTAATACGAACCAGTTGCTTTTGGAATTTTTTCTCGTAGTTCATGAAGAGTGTCTTAATAAATAACCTAAAATTATCTTTGGAGTAATTTTGAATATTAAATAATTTAGGAAATAAACTTTAGAAAATTTAAAACTCAGGCTGAAATTGAAAAATGGTTAGAACGAAAGCTTCTGTATTTCCGACAGTGCAGTAACAGAGAGACAGTATAATATTATAGAAGACATTATCTAGAAGAGAAACTGCTAAAATAACGAAAATGTGCAGAATTAAGAACTTGACTCTAAGGACTTTGACAGAGCTTCTGGACTCATGCTTCGAATGTTTAAGTAGCTTTATAAGATATTTCTCCCGCCTTCTTAGCATGCCTTCGTGGTGTAATGGCCAGAAAACTTGGCGCGTATTCGAAAGGTTCGTGGTTCGAGTCCCGGCGAGGTCATTGCTCATTTTTCATGTCTCCTGCTTCCAAATAACCTAATGTCTGTACAGCTTAAAGCATCACAGTTCTTAAACAGATGACAGAAAGGTGCTGTCTTTTTGCTACTATCTTCACCTACAGAATAATGTTTTGAACTGCAGTTTTACTGAAATTTAGCAGTAAACTGAAATTTTAAAAAAGTTGCAACGTCAGTTGATATTTCTGAGACCTCAACTTTTAGGTGTCTTGAAAAGGTTAGTTGTTGAACATTTGGATAAAATCAAGGCTTTTCTTGAAGGATTTATATAAGAGGCAGACGAAGTTAAACTAAATGTTGTTATGGGTTAGAAGTGCCAAAAAAGCCACCGATACGTATCTGTGGTAAGTTTAGGTGCTACGTCATTGAAGAGTGGCCTGCATGAAAGTATCTTTGGGTATTTTTCAGCTTAGAAAGATATACAGTAAACATATATGACAATCGTTATCAGAGTAGAACATAACAGTATCGTAAAATCTATCGATTTAGGCATGTATTTGTTCGTAAAATAAAGCCGCAGAAGTAATTATGAATTTTAGAAATGTTCATAATTTCATGTGATTATTATACTCATAATTAAATTTATAAGAACTGCACGTTCTTTCAGAAAGCTTCAAGAAATTAGAGAAAATAAGCTGATGTCTCTTTTTCTTGATTAAGAATATGTTGCAAGTTCCATTTTTGTTGCTCAACAACAACTTAAGGTCATCTAGTTTATCGCATATGATTAACATGAGAATTTTATCTGTGCTTTTTTTTTAATATATTTCTGAAATGAAGATGGAATTTATGAACGAAGAAAGGATTTAGTGAAGAAATTTTCCTTTGAAAAAAAGAAAGATTAGAAATCACGTTTTTAAAGCTAATGTAAGGCATTCCTTACAGAAGAAAATTTACCACTTCTTTGCAGGAAGAAGTGTAAGTTTCCGTCACCAAGATTTCTGTTTAATGAATAAGTATGTGTTTTTTAGTAGCCCCTTAAGAGAATTAAACTGTGACATGAATCCTGGCTTTTTTCTGTAGGTTTTGGGTGCTGTGGCCCAAATTGGTGCTAAATAAAACAATACTGGACCTATCAGGGAAACGTGTATGTATCGTTCTCTCTACTTTTATGTGTAGTTTAAATCTTCGTCCTTTCAATTTGTATATGGATACGTAAGCGGCATTTCCTTTGTTTAATGCATACATGGCATGTTCTTTAAAGTTCAACTGTCCAAGTAAAGTTTAACAAGACTATTCGTATATATTTGGCAGAGCTCACTTTTGGGAGTAGTTGATTATCAATTTGTAAATTAAGATTGACTTGTTCATGTTGGCGATGTATTCTGAAAAGTATAAATGTTTTGTAATAAATTAGTTGCGAGCAAGTCTCGAATTCTCAAACTAAACAGCCTAAGCTCTAGGTCTTATCCACTGCGCCACTGAGACGACTAGTTCGTAATCAGGAGAAAAATTCCTTAAAAGAAAAATCTGTGCTATGCAGACAGTGGTTGTTATATTGGTAAGCAGAAATAAAAATTTGAGCTTTTTAAAATGCGCAGTGAGTTTAAAATTTAAAATACGATCTGAATTTAACGCTATCCCAGAAGTAGTTACTGTAAGTCTTTTGCTAATTACTAAATCGGGTTTAATTGAATTGCATTGAAATAATGATTTAAAGTAACTATCGTTTCTGTAATCATAACCACATCCTTCTTAAATACGCTAAAAGCTGATACAGTCACATATTTCGACAGTAGCAAATAAAATTACTATAATTATTAATTCGTAACTGCCGCTTGACAGTAGCATGATCCTCCCTGTTGGATTTCTCGCTATGTATAGATTATTTTCAAATTCTGTTTATAGCGAAATTAGAAAAAATATATTTCTACGTATTGTAAGACTATCGCATTGTGACTTTGCCGTTCGACGATAAACCTTCCTTGAGTGCGGCCATGGTGTTTGCAGAAATTGTTATTAAATATTCAGCGAGATTTAGTCAGAATTTTGCTTATTTGGAAATTCGCTTTCTCTTATCTAGAATTTAAATTTGTATTAATTAATGTATCCTCTAATTAAGTAGCCTACACGTATCGTCCGCGTATAAAGTGCAAATAAGCAAAATTTTATCCGGATTGGTAATTAATTGACTGTGGCAAAACAAGTGAGGGCAGTCTTATGAAGAGTTCTTTCATGTAGGATTTCTTTGGCTTCCATGATATCTGATTGGTTGAGTACAGTAGCTTTGTCAAAAGCATTCCTTTCGATCGCGAGATAGCTGCAGGCAAAAATTTTTGCCTAGCTTCGTAAAATGATGCGAGTACATACGCGCAACAGATCCCTCAGTGCAATTATTTCGGTTGGAAGCATATTGTCCAAACTAGTGTTAGAAGAAACACATTTCTTGGAATAGTTAGTTTCTTATGGCTTCGCCTTATCTGATAAAGCAGCCATTGCACACGGGGAAAATCACAAACCATAAACCGTGCAGCTTGCCTTTTAATTACTGGCAATAAATATCCAATGTTCTGCATTTTTAGCCATTCCGCCCTGGTGGACCTTATTTAGATTGGAGGAAAAATAGTTCTGATAAGAATAAAAGTTCCTTACAAGAAAATCTATAATATTCAGACAGCAATTGTTATATTAATATATAGAACTGTAACATTATTCATAGTATTTCCTAACATTATTTTAAGATGTTAGTATTTGATATTATCACTATATTTTATTATCAGCATGTCTCAAAAGATGAAATATCTATTATCTTTTAAAATATTTCTTTTTTTTTTTATCTCTTTGATGTCATCTGTCTTTGAAATGAAATAAAACTGATCGTCATTTTGACTTACGTATGATACTTCTGTTTGTAAAGAAGCTGTAGATAAGAGTTTTGAAGTGATCTGTTATTTCGTTAACTTCACAATAGTGGAATTTATATATGCTTGACTGAACAATATTTTGTAGAAAAAAAAAAAAAAAAAAAAAAAAGATTTCGTTCTATTGTAAAAGAGCGTAGTCTCCGCTTACTATAGAATCATGAATTCATTCTTCAAGTGTTTCAAAAATTAAAACTCTAATCCCCTTCTTTCCGGTTACTCTATTCATTCTTCATCAAGAAACGTATTATAGATGTCAAGCGATCCGTCTTCATTCTGTGATGTAATTCTAAGCGAATTGACATAAAGATTGAACAAAAATCCATTTTTCGTATTGTAAGATTTTCGATTTAAGTGCTCTCATCGGTGATCAATTTATCTGGAAACCCACAAAGTCATCTGGATATGTTCGGCATATCAGAAGATGTTATTCTTTCGAAATGTGCTGACTCTGTCAAAAAAAATTGCATTTTTGATTTCATATCGATCTTTTTCATCCTTATCGTTTTTACAGCCGAATGAGTCGAGGCTGAGATCGTAATAGTGTCGAGGATTTCATTTTCTTCTGGTATTTGACGTCCGTTGCAGCCGATGAAACAAACATAGGTTGCCGGGAAAAAAAAAATTAAATTATGAGCAAATAAATGTCGTCGCTTTTTAATATCTTTTATTTTTGTGCTGACGTTTATTGCGTTCTGCTCTTTCATTATTTAATTTTTAACCGCCATAAAATATGACCACACAGTGATAAACTTATCAGTTTTTAATCATTATACTATGATAAAGTAAAAAAAGTCGTTCGCGCGAAAAAATTCCGATGATTTTATGACGGTTTCTGTTTTTTAACATTTCCTGCACTATGAAATATATTACCGCCTTTTGGAATACTGTTTATGCGTTAGTTATGTACTTTGTTTTGTGTGCAACTTAGTATCGAAGTTTCAGGTTTTGAAGTAGTTACGAATTAATTTTTTGTTAACCGTAATTGAGCTACTATCATATAAATTGCTCATTTGCCATTTCAACTCAGTGTGCAGTAGACGGAGGCAGTTCTTGCATTTTGGTATGTTAGCGTGAGTGTTCTTTTTGAAACTGGAATGCTACAAAATGCAAAAATTGTTTTATTTTTTGATATATTTCTCTTTTATAAAAATAATTATATATACATATATATGTATATATAAGAAAAATAAAGAATATATAAAAAAATTAAATTAGATTTTCCTTCTCTATTCTAAAAATAGTAACCCCTCTCTGCAGTGCGTCATTTAGAGACTCTTTTATGGCATATAATTCTTACATAATTCTGGTGATGTAAATTGAACTAAAATTCAAGTAGCCAATAATAATTTTACAACAATATTAACTCTCCAATCAAAATGCTTTGAGAACCAAAACTAACTCAGTTTGACGTAAGATTTCATCTTGAACATTACGCACTTGCTTTCTACGTTTTGCCTTAGCTGGACTGCAGTCTGTCTGCTGCTTCTTCTTGCTACAAAATTATTAAAAATGTGAGCCTTTTGGATCAGGCACATTTAATGTGCCGAATTGTGTGTAGCCGCAACGTACTGCTGGAAATAAAACTGAAGATTTAAATCTGCCTCTAATTTCCTAGTCATTATGGATCAACACGTCTACGGTATCGAAATTCTTGCTCTTTAGTTACTTCTGACTTTTTTTAATTACATATATGTATGTATAATCATATTTGAAACAAACATTCTGTATTCGTAAAAAGCAAATTTAAAGTTAATTAAATTTTAAATGACATTGAATTACAAATAAATGATTAATTATTGCTGCGAAATAATCTACAATATCATATAAATTCTGAGAGCATATGTAAATCAAGTGCCAAGTATCAAAATCTATGAATAAATATATAATTCAATAATTTTTTTTTATTCCTAAAAATTTATAAAAATCCATAAGTGAATAATTGTTGAGCAGGCAGAGACTTACCAAGGGGAACTAGTCCCCAAACCTAACTCTTCAATCATTCAATTCGTGTTTCGTCATCCCTGTAGGCAAAGGTAAAAGGAAAATTCGAAACCAAAAGTAAAACCAAATGTTGTGAATTACTAGAAAGAAATTTAAACAAGTGAAATTTAGAGAAATTAGCAAGTAAAGACTAGAATTAAAATTAAAGTCAAGAGTAGAAAACCAAATTTTTAGAAAACCAAAGTAATTTAGAAACTCTTGCCTACAAAAAACTTCCCCGACACGAATTATGCAAATAAATCAAAAAGAAACTAGATACTATATATATATATATATATATATATATATATATATATATATATATAAACTAAAAAGGAGAGTTAATAGTAAGTTTTAATTTAACTTATCAACTATATTTTACAGTTGTCGAAAAACTACGATAAACACGCTGCACGCTGAAACAATCAGCAACACAGCCTTCAGGCTATCAAGCTATAACGGTGAAGACAGCTTCACGGCAAAGTAAAGCTTCCTACTCGGTCGATCGCTCTCGAGTTAATCTCTGAACTCAAGACACTATTACTCAACTCAACGTACTCTCAATACTTCGCGTACAGGGAGAATTAAAGGAAATTAGGGGGTTAGTTTAAATTATAATTTTGATTTACATATTTTTTATCTTACATATATATATAATTTTTATAAAGAAAAACAAAAAGAAAATTTTTAATGAATTTTAATGTAAAAATGTGTGTATGTAAATCTGTAAATGTAAATTAATAAATATCTCATAATTTTAAAATGTAAATATATTTAATATGTAAAAATTACCTGCATCTTTTGACTTAATTATTTATTTATTTTTTTTTCATTTGCTCTTGATTTTTATTTCATTTTTCCATATATTTTTCTTATTTTTACTTTTAAGTTTTGTTCTAAGTGACTACTATATTTATTTTTGAAATAAATTGTCTTTCTGCTCGTCGGGGAATTATTTCACATATCTTAATCTTTAAGATTTAAATTTGAATTTTATAAATTGAATAGAAATTTAAAATTAGGATAAGAATTTTGTTCAGATATGCGAAATGACGAAACGTGCTTCTCATAAATTGTTGATGGTTTTTATAGACAGGCTCCAATTCCCCTTGATAAGTTGAGTTTCTCCAATTTCTTTTCGCTATAACCTCTGTAAGCCCTTCTAAAATTCTAATGCCTCTATCTAATATGTACATAATTTTAATATTTAAAAACGGAATAAAATTGCCTCCTTTAATCAATCAAACTGTCCCCCCTTAACAATCAAATTGGCCATCTGTGAGGCGTGGGACTCACGTTCGGAAGCATTGATGTACCAATTAAGAAACAAAACTCATACGTGTTAAATCATATAGTCGAAAGGTGATGATGTATTTAGAAAGTCGGAAGATGGGAGAGCTTTGGCTTCAAGTTCAATAGTTTTTTGCTGAAGAGAATTTGGAATCGAAATCAGTATTGATTTGATTTTTATAATGATGGTGATTTTGAGTTTGAAATGTGAAGGATTTTATTTGAAACAAAATCATGAAAAATGGAAACTGCAAAATTTGATATTCTTCTATGCTAGTCAAGGTTAAGGTCATTGTATTCGACTCTTGATCAGATTAACATATGCGAGAGACCTGAACCTCCTCTGCATGCGTTTCTGATTTAGAAATGTTGCATAAATATAGCGTTTTGCAGCATCTTCAAGTCTGATTCATAATTAGAACAATATTTATAATGAAGTTCCTCCACGTTTCCTCTGAACCACTGGAAATGCTTGAGATAAAGCAACGTTACTGAGGGAATAAATCGTAAAAATTACTGTGGGACCATGCTTAGAATGTATCGGATTTTTATTTAACGTGTCGA
The DNA here is from genome assembly GCF_044657685.1 of Stegodyphus dumicola. NCBI lineage: Eukaryota > Metazoa > Arthropoda > Arachnida > Araneae > Eresidae > Stegodyphus > Stegodyphus dumicola. The sequence goes on along the minus strand of NC_140768.1, from coordinate 77,084,011 downwards.
GGAATGCTTTATGTATTTCTCATACATATATTTTGGGCCAAAATAATTTTACAAATAATTTAAATTTATATATTTTGGTCCAAAATATACACCGACGAGCCAAAACGTTATGACCATTCCCACATTTTTTAATGAACTCATCTGGACGACGTGGAGGGCACGTGATTAAGTGATAGTGGTACTTAACTGTTACTGTTGAAGGTAAAGAATCATACTCTTCACCATGACTTGCAGCGTGGTACACTTGAGGAGCACATGCGCAAACTTAATAGGCACTTTTATGATAAGGCACTTAATTTTGATCACATGAATATTTTCCAGACTTTCAACTACGTCATATTAATGGAGGATAAAGACCTACATCTATTCGCAGCCAAACTTCCACACTTGACAATTTTGTATATATTTGTAGATAGTTTGTATTGCATTATATGACAACATATCCACCTCTGTTCATGATCCTTGGTTCTCCTGACCGAATGATGCCGGTCCCCTCTTTTTGCCACCTCCTATTTACTGTATTTACGTGACGATTTACTTATCGTGATGTCATCATTGTGGCTAGTTTGATAGAGCCGGATACGCATTTCACAGGACTGCATTGCCAATAATAACCTGCCAGTCAGTCATTCAGTAAAGAATCATTCTTGCTTTTACTTTTCCCAGTGGTGGCAAAGGCTGCTGATCTAATTGAATTGGATAGAGGGTGGATTGTAATAGCCGGAAGACTCGGTATGAGTATTTTCTAAACTGTACGACTGGTAGGTTGTTCAGGATCTGCCATTGTTAGTATTTATGCAGAGTGGGTAAATCAAGGTAGAACCAACTGTAGACGTCAAGGTGTTGGACGTCCGCGCTTCTTCAAAGAAAAAAAAAAAGATGTCAGATATTGTCCCGTACAGAAAAATCAGCGCCAGACAGTAGCTCAGCTGGCAGCCTAACACAATGCAGGTCCAAGCGCAAGTGTTTCGGAACACACAGTTCAGCGGACACTGTTTGATATGGGATTGCGCAGCAGACGTTCCACTAGCGTGTCTCTGTTGACTAAGCGTAATTGTCATTTACGCCTATAGTGGGTCCTAGAACATCGAGACTGCACCGTGGATAAGTGGAAGACAGTTACGTGGTCGGATGAATCACGATTTCTCATTCATCATGTCGATGGTCGAGTGAGGGTACGCCGTCTTCCAGCTGAGCAGTTGCTTCCCCCATCTCCGGTACAGCATGTCGTTCACAGGCTGGTGGTGGCGATATTATGCTTTGCGGGACGTTCTTATGGTCGACTGTGGGACTTTTAGTTGTGGTAGAACAGACCATAAGAGCTATATCTAAATATAACTGCGGATCAGTTGCCTTCATGCATGACGTCTGTCTTCCCAAATGGAAATGGAATCTTCCAGCAGGAGAACGCCCCATGTCACAACGTTTGAATTGTATTGGAGAGGTTTGAAGAGCATAAGGATGAACTCCGATTAATGTCCTGGCCACCTGAGTCTCCGGACTCTAACCCTGTAGAGAACATTTGGGGTGTCATGGAGCGGCAGCTCAGAGCTCAAATACCACCATGTCGGAATATCTAGACTTTGCGTGACCGCTGCTGAGACATTTTGCACAACCTGTCTCCAGTCATCACCTGTCACCACGAACTTGTGGCATCCATGCCAAGGCGAATTGCAGCTGTTTTACAAGCCAAAGGTCGCGCAACGCGTTTTCGAGTAGGCGAGTAGGTGATCATCATAGTTTGACTCCTTAGTGTATATAGCAAGTTTAAAAATTAGAAAGTATAGAAAATTATGAAAATATGATTGCGTACTACGGATTCAATAGAGAACTTCTTAAATATCTAAGCAAGAAGAACGGGAAGGAACAGGAACATGATACTTTATTAAGATCAATATGAGCTATTGCAGACTAGATAAACAACTAAAATAACTCAGTAATTTTTCCAATACGGTAGGAATATCGCTGATCACCGAAATTACTTGCAGAGCAATCATCGAGTCGAAAGCTCAACATTATAAAATAGGATGATAAGAGATTTGACTCAACTAATTTACAGCCATCTGTTTATAGCATTAGCTATCGTGAAGGGTAAACATTTTTGGAATCCTTCAGAATATCACTCCAAGGACTTCGAAAATGTGTTTCCTTTAAATTTCTATAATGTCGCTTAGACATGGTAAGAGTATTTTCTACCTATACCTCCCGTTCTACCCGATCTATTTTTACAATTCCAACGTTAATCGCCCCACCATTAATCGAAAGAATAAGATTTCTAAATATTGGTAGTTCGACCTGGTTTGGATTCGAATACAGGGAAACGGGCTAGCTGTATGATTGGCTATCCTGATCCCCCCCGGTAATGTGAGTATGAGCGAATTTCCCTCAGAAAGTTCACGAAAGCATACTTCTGTTTAGGCAGATAGCCCTAGTGTCTGCCATATTCAAATAACGTAAACCTAACCATCCACCGTTAATCGATGAAGAAATAAAAGCTTTACTAAATAGTAAATGAAATAAGCACATGCAAAACAAAATAAGTACAAAATTAAACTTAATATTCAAACGTAACTTCACCATACAAAATGCGGTATGCAGTAAGTAAAAAAAAAAGCTGCATTCTGCACCCCCATGATGACAGCAGGCCTGCTATTATGCTAATTGCTTGTCCTCTGGAGAAGAAAATCTATTATCTGTGTACCACGGCCAAGGCTCGGGAGGACATGCCACATAATTTAAATAACTGCTGAGTTACGTGGGCATACAAGGCCCTTGAAGGAAGTACATTGAAATCTTGTGCTGCTGCAAGTGAACAATATATCATAAGCTTAAAAGTTGAAGTGTTGAGTTATAGGATTATTTACATCAATTTTATAGAATCACATACAGTGCGAGATATTATAAGAATTTTTATCAGAGTATATGCAAGTAGTAATTCACAGAAATATTAATTATATTATTAATATAGAATTATATAGAATATAATTAAAATAGACTTAAATTATTAATTAGAAATATTAATTAAAAAATTTGCACGTTACTGATTATACATTATGTGAGACTAAGCAGTGTGCTTCATTTCAGACAGTTCTGAGTTAGGAGTACTGTGCGAAAGGGCTAAATATAGTCGAGGCATGTTCTGCGTTAGAATGCATTCATGTAAGTAATGTCTCAAATTGCCTACTTTACCACAGAAGCACTGGTTCGAATCTGTAAGGCCGAACGTATATAGATACGATGGTGTTGGGCATTGTTCAGTGTACTCCTTTCTTCGTCAGCATGGAACTTTCTGGTTTTAGGGCCGACGTGAGTAGTGAAATGTGTGATGGGTCCCTTTGTCTCTGTATCCTATTGCCTTTGCTAGCTGTTGTTTTCATTTATTTTGAGTTTTCAATGTTGACACCGGGGTGGGAATACGTCCCATAACTGGGAAAGTGTTATGTTGTTGCTACCTTTGTCAACATGTTCGCCTTTTCATTTCCCTTGTGCCCTTCGTGGGCTTTGATCCAATGCAGGGGGACCATCGTTACTCAAGGAAAAGTTCCCTAAAACTGTATACCAGTTCTCTTTTAAAGGCGCCACCACTTATAGCTCCAGTACTATATATGCTGTCTGTGCTTATAACTGTTCTAAATTTTTTACCGAGAGCCAAATTTACTGCTTTAAGAATTGCAAATAATGCTGACTAATTGCTGTAGTACAGTGGGAAGCGTGAGTAACATTTGGTGCTCGTACGATGCAGCATCTAAACATTATTATGAAATATTCGAATGTGATATCTGCTGAAATTTTCCTTTCGCCGTTGATAAGAGGCTAGGCATGCGAGTAGACAACTGCTGAGTTCGCCCTGCTTCGATCTTTCTCTTTTAAGTCGTTTTTTTCCCCCCTTTAACGGCTGGTCGTAAAATGAACAAAATTAATTAGGTCCTTCAGCCGTCGAAAATCTTTTACGGTATTTGATTAACGAACGTCCAGCGCTATCTTTTGTTTTTTCTTCTCGCTGGTGCTGCGTCAGCTGCACTTTAACGAGCTTAATGAGCGTGATGAAGGTAATTAATTGTGTAGGTCATAAAAATCTAATCAAATTAACCCAAACTCTTAACGTATTCGCCGCCAGGTTTAGCATCTGAGACTCTTTCTCGAACCATCTTCACCTTCTCTGGATCTCCTCCCCTTCTTCGATTGTTTCTCCTTGTTTCCCGGAAACAAATCATTAAGAAGAAAAGTCTTTCGAAAAATTAAACGCTTTCTTTCCAATCCTTTTCTTGTACTCTTGTAATCGAGTTCGGAGCTCTTAATTCCCATTCTCCCAAAACGATTTAGCTGTTCTCCTCTTATAGTTAATTCCCGTGTTTTGAAGTGGACAACCAGAGGGAAAAGGGAAAAAAATCTTATATATTTTCCATTAACTTTAGTAAAGAGGATAGAAAAAGTATTTATTTTAAGTGCAGGCGGTATATAAAATCCCAGTGTTATTTTAACTGTTATAATCTTCGAATGTATTATATGTTATAGTAATTTACTATTTGGGCCTTGAAAATAAGGTGGGGTTGCAAAAAAGTATCTATTTCGACAATTCTCAAACTTTTTCACTTGCGATTTCATTTTTATTCACTTCCTATGTTTAAGCCTTATAGGCTTACCTTATATCTTAAACATTAATGACGTTTAGGAGTAATAGAGAAAGGGAATATAAAATAAAGAGATATTCAAACAGTTGCGTATTGCCCATGCATGAAATTATATTTTAAAAACTGAAATTATCTTAGTTTATGCTCGATTACTATCAGTAAATAAACAAAGTAATATTATAAAGTTTTGATGAATCATTACCGCCCATGCGGCATCTTTTATCCATTTCGCAAGTCGTAGTAGCATATTACAGTCAGTCTTTTCTGAGATGACTGTTCACGTTGCCGGACGATTTTGGTCTTCTGTGGAGGTTGTTGTGAGAAAATATTCAAATATACGACTATTGATTGTCATGCAGTATGCGATCTACCACTTTTAAGTAGTTATTTACTTCTTAGATGGCGCCACTAAAACGCTATTTTTAAATTCTAAAGTGCGATAAAAGGGCGGAAAAAGAAATGATTAAAACAACAATCAATTTAAGTGCCACCATCTAAAAAAACCATAGCTAACTATCTGGTTGTAACGAAGGTTTTCCGCCAAAAAACATTGGTGCAGGTAGTAATCACCACCCAAATCTATGATTTTCTGCCAACGTTTTAATAGTTTTTCAAAGCCCACAAATTTGGTGGCCGTGAGTCCAAAAATAGATCAACCTCATTTCGGACGTCCTATACAAAATAGAAGATTGCACCAGCAAGATGTAGCTGCTAGAGTTAAAAAGGTAGAAGTCTAAAGGAGTGATGTCGGACTATATTGTGGGTGTGGCAAAAGATTCCATCCGAGCGCATACAGAATCCAGCCGGTGAATGCAGGCACATGTATTCTTACATTATCTTGATGTAACATTTGCTTCTTGCGCTGGAACTCAGTTCGACGTTTTTCCTTGACAGCAACATCAACACGGACTAGTTCTTGCTGTACACCTTACTGTCGAGGGTTTTACCTTTCTCCAGATACATTTTATGGATAATACCACGGCAATTCCACCAGATACAAAGCGTGATCTTTTTGTTAATCAAATTGCGCATTACGACGCTGCTGACGGGTCACCGGGCGCAGACCAACCTCCTTTTCGGCCTGTGTTGTTGAAGTAAATCCACTTTTCATCACAAATGACGATCCGGTCCAGAATTTTGTCCTTGCGTCGATATTCGAGTTGATTAGTGCAGGCCAGAACACGTCTGTCCTTATCTGCTTGAGGCAGCGATTAAACTTGTACGTCAAGTTGATGCGATGCATAGCGCGACCAATGGACATGGAACTAACGTCTAACTCCTTAGGAAGCTCTCGAGTGGTTGCATACTCATTTTCTTCCACAAGTTCTCGTAGGCAGGCCTCATCAACATCAATTGGCAGGCCAGAGAACTCTGCTTCTTGAATGTCATAGTCCGTATTTTTAAAGTTTCGGTACCAAACCTTCACAGTGTCATATGATACAACATTAGTACCTAAAGCTGTAGAGATGATTTGGTGACGTTCTGTAGCGGACTTTTTGCAATAGAAATGGAAGTAAATGATAGTTCTAATCTGGTAGCGTGATAATTCTACTTCAGACAACTCGTTTTAAATGATAATGCTATTATTTTACAAATCGCAACACAGTGCTCTAAAGCAAGGGTGGTGTGGCGACAGCGGACGTTGTCGGAGTGGACACATAAAATTTCGTGGTCAGAGCGAACATTCTGAAACTCATCGTGGTTAGAGCGGACACATTTTTTTTTTTTTCCATCTGAGGACAGATAAGGGGTGCAGATAAATAAGTAAATAAATGCTTTTAAAAATCACAAATATAATTTAAAACAGCATTTTAATTCGCAAATCTCTTTACTACTTTACTACGGATAACTTTTTTTTTAACCGAAGTTTTCTGTTTTTGCACTCGATTATCGAATTCCAAGGATAAATGCATATTTGCTAATCAAATTTAATTATTCATATTTAAATTGTTAAGATATTATAGTGCGAATGCATTTTAAACATAGCAAAAATGTGATACAAATAAAAACTTTTAGAGAAATATTTAAAAATTAATAGTAAGTAGCAGTATAATGAAGGCTATGAACGAATTTTAGGAATTCTGTGGAGAACTGTATTTTAGAATCAAATAAATATTAGAACAAGTGTAATTGCCGTAAAATTAATTAGTTTCATTGGTGTAAGTAAAAATAAATACTAGAAGTAAAATATATAAAGCAAATACAAGTAAATAACAGAAAAATAAATAAAAGTAAATAAATACTAACTAACCTTTATAATAAAGGCATAAATAACGTTTACCATTGGATTTAGTCCAACCTAGCTACAAAACTTAAATAATGATTTTAGGCATTTTTCGAAATTGTTTGATGTTCCGAATTTTGTTAGGATATTTTCAATTTTTTCATCCAATTTTATATATGCTTTTTAACTTTTTGTTCCGGGGTCGCCTAATTCTCTGTATTTCAAATTAAAAGTCACTTTTTGTGTTTCTTCTTTTAGTATTTTAACTAATAAGTGGACATTAGGCTGATTTCAGCCAGTGATTGCATTTAATTTGAAATTCCACCCTTCAACAGAATTATTTGTTCTATGACGCTATCCATATACATTCCATACTTTAATGGGCATATTTGGGTTTTCCACCCACTGCTCGACAAAATAATCAATGAATGTAGTAAGTTTGTCAATGATAAAAGCTTTTTCCCATACAATGCTCCAAGCATCATCTATGTGTTCCATTGGCAAGTAAGCTAATGCAGAAATCATTCTACAGACATTTTTTATATCTTCGTTCTCTTTATATTTTTTTACTAGACCCATTTCTTGTATCTTACGAGGCTGGCTGCATGGGCGTTTTCGTGGTTTTCCCCATGTGTAACGTGTATACGAACCAGTTTCCCTTAGAAAGTCCTCCACGAAGGCATCCCTCCCCTTAGGCAGATAGCCCTCGAGGCTTTGCCATAATCACACACACACTGTATCTTACGCCACAAACATTGATTAAAATCAAAGTTATAACCGAAAATAATCAAACTGGGAAATTCTAACATACAACTATTGATGGCTGCGGCTTCAAAATCCAATTTTATAATGTCCGGCTTTCACTTAGGGTATCAACGTTTCACTTCTGGAAACATTGCAATGTAAGTTACTTGTCTCTTATCTGGCAGAAATTCAAAAAGTGCTGGGTAAACGTTGGTTTCAGTTGCTGTACTCCTTAAGTCGACGTGTATTGTATATATTTGAGCAAATTGTTTCGGACAACTTGTAAAGACATTAGGTATTTTTGGAAGGAGGCAAGAGGAAAAATTAATAATGCCTTCGCCGGGAATCGAACCGCGTACCTCTCAATTACGCGCTGAGCGTGCAGACCACTATACTACGAAGGCTCGCTAAAAAGGCGGGAGAAATACCTTATAAACTTTTAAATGTTTCATCTAAGAAAAAACTCTTTCCATTTTCCAAAAGGTACCGAGATTCTTCTCCTCCAGATACTAAAATCCTGTTACCGTGGTAATTTTGGAAGTCTGAACGAAGAAAGTTTTTACCATTAAAAAACATAAGTGTATCGTTTGCAAACTGAATGTCGTTGGCATTTTGGGGATTTCGGGTAACTCCCAAAGCCTTCTCCTCTCCTTATATAAAACATTCTTGGCATTGGAGTATGTCGGTATTTTAGTAACAAAATCATAACCTTTTTGGTATAATTCTGGAAGTTCTTGATATACACTCATGTCCATAAATTAAGGATAATGCAAAATCAGGCAAAGGAAGAGTTAGGAGCAAAACAAATTTTGACTTATTTGTAAAGCTTATTTATTAAACAAAAGGTAAAGAGCAAAAAAAAGATGCTATATGTTTGATATTATTAAAAAAATTAGCGATTTTTTCTCCCTGGAGCAAATTACAAAAAAAAAAAAAAAAAAAAAAAAACCTATTTACAAAAAAACAATATTACGTGGTTGATATGATTGTTAATACAATGTATGTCTCTCAGACGATGCAATACAGTCTGTACAATGCCTAGGTATGCTGAGTATCAAATTATTGATCTGATCTTCGGGGATATTGCACCACTCAAAAGGCAATGCTCGCCGAAGTTCCGGTAGCCATGTAGGAGGAGGTTGACGGGCTGCAACTCGTCGGCCAAGAATGTCCCACACGTGCTCTACTGGATTCAAGTCCGGTGAGAATGCTGGTCAGTCCATACGGGTGATATCCTCCGATTGAAGGCATTCGCTTACGATGTTTGCACGGTGAGGACGGGCGTTGTGATCCATAAACACAAATTGAGCGCCCATGGCGCCCCGAAACAAATGTACGTGTTGTTCCAGAATGACGTCCCGATAGATTTGGCTTGTCATTTTTCCAATTTGAGCATGTAGGTCAGTTCTGGAACCCAGAATAATTCCACCCCAAACGAGCACTCCTGCACCACCGTAACGGTGTCGTTCAATGATGTTTTCTTGGTGGTAACGGGTACCTGGAGCTCTCCATGTCAAAGTCCGGCGAGAATCAGACTGGAGTAGAGAGCATGTATTGTGGACACACAATACATGCTCTCTACTCCAGGCTAACCGCAGGCGACAGTGAGTTACAGTAAGTGGAACGCATCTGACAGGTCTGCGAGCATATAGACCAATCTGCCCTAAGCGTCTGTACACGATCTTCCTTGAAATTGTCGTACCAGTGGCTGAGAAGAGCTGACGAGACAGGTCTGAGGCTGTGCTCCGCCTGTTTCTTTTGGCAGTAACTGCCAAATACCGGTCCTCATTCGGCGTTGTAACTCTGGGGCGACCTGTGCTGTAACGTCTACTGACATTACCATCATCTTGGAATCGTTGCGAAAGCCTGGAGATGACACTCTGGGTAATTCCAAATTCGTCTGATACTTCCAGTTTGGGTACGCCCACATTCCAGACGGCCGATGATTCTACCACGTAAAAAATCATCCAAATGCGTCCTTTGTGTCATAACTATTCGGTTATTGCACTGAGATGCTTATAAAGCGCCTGCGAACAATTTTACTTCTTTGCCTGTATTCCTGATATATCAGTCTCTTACACTCTCGTCATTGTGACGTACCATCGGTGTCATCTGGTTACTTCCTGAAATTTGCATATGATTCTTTGAAGATGTGTGTAGTGATTTTACAGGTGATATATTTATTTTAGAGTTCGATTTCCGCGTGACTCCGAATTATCCTTAATTTATGGATATGAGTGTATCTGGGGAACGGGAACTGATGTTTCTTCCTTTTAACTTCGATCTCAGCAACGTTGGGCACGCAGGAATGTTCAGTTTTCTTCAGTACTTCGTACTGAAAATTTGTCTTTACATTTCCTTTACAACAATATGTCTTTCTCTCTCTCTCTCTCTCTTTTTTTTTTTTTTTTTTTACATATACACAAATTATTCCTAATTTATTTCTTCGGTTTAATAAGTGTGTGTAATCATCTACAACTAAACATTCTTTTCCTTTTTTTTAGAGAGTAATTTTGTTGAAAAGGCTATGGGTTCCATCACAGATTTCTTCGATGATATAAAACGACATAAGCACTTCATAAGGACCAAACATCTACTGAGAAAATGAGAAAGGCCTCTTCTCTTAAAAGTATCGACTTAACTCTACAGCAGGTGGAAAGCTCGAAGCTACAGCATAGATGACATGTGACTGATTAGGGAAACAACACAATAGGTGCAAAAATGTCTGCTCTGCCCACCCAGCTACCCTCACGTGTCCGCCGTAGCCACTGTCCGCTCTGACCACGTTACCAAAAGCAAGTCTCCTCCTTTTTAATGCTAAAAATCGTTTGAAAAATATGATGAAACACGCCAAGCGAACTGTTTACAGACGATATTTGTGGTGGCGCGAAACTCGTTAAAACCCGTTAAAAGCGGTTGCTGCAATACTACATCATTACCCGAATATTTATCTGTGCTGTCAGAAATACTAATCGCTTAAAAAAATGTTTTTATTAGAGGGAATAGGTCACCGTGAGAAGGTTTACTTATGTTTGTCAATACCGTAAAGTGAGTCAATAGGCTTATTAATGGATCTAATACTTTTGAAGTATTTAAAAATTAACAAAATATATGTTGTTTGAACAGCGGCTCCCGAACAGTTGTTTCAATACTATTTATTTATTATTTTTTAAATTTATGTAAGTTTTTCAATTACTTTCTAATGAAAATCAAAGAAAGAAGCGTAGTTTTTGGGATGATAAAATAACCTCGGCTAATGATAAGTTAATGCAGCCCGTGATACTTGTATTATAGTTAATGTTCCACGGCCTTTCCTTAGGGCCGCTTTGGGGACCTCGCAGCACCCGCATTTTTGAGGAAAGGGCGAACTAGAGGGAGCTTCATAAAATTTTCTCGTCTTATATAGTTTTTCGTACATTGAGCGCGAATCTGTGTAATTCTTGACAAAAATGACATCTTGATTTTGCGGGAGAAATGAAAAATGAATGGCAGAAGACTAGGACCATTATACGTAACACGCATAGGTAAAAATTAATGAAAATAAGTGTAATTTCTCAATGAAATTGTACTTTTCTGCTTTAAATTTTCGCAATCAGGATTGTTAAACCGTAAGGCTCTGCTTCCTTTTTTCTGATATGGAATACGTTAATGCTTAATTGCCTTTCTCCGGAATAGAAGAGGGTTACTGTTAGTAACGTAATTTCTTCGCTATCTTCTATCCATGCGGGGGTATCCTTTTTGGGGGCTAAAAAAGGATACCCCCGCATGGATAATCGAAGGGCTTAGGAAATTCTTAGATATCCTATCTTATTCCTAACAAAGAACTGGGAAAAAAAAAAAAAAAAAAAAAAAAAAAAAACCCTCAGTGGCGTAACAACTCTAACGGGCCAAGGCCTCCAGTGCCTCAAATCTGCTTTCTTAACCGTGGGCCCAGGGATGAGTAAGCATATGCCTGAACAAGTGGTCAGCTTGTCGCAGGACCCCCAGCGTTTAGTCCCCAAGCGAACTTGGTACTCATTTTATCGACCCAAGTGATGGAAAGCAAGAGGTGAAAGGCTGAGTCGACCTTCCCCAGCCCGGGAAATTCCTGATGAAGAACTTATTATAAAAAGGGAGGAAATGTTTCTGCTGTTCCGAGAAAATATCTGGGGGTCTATCAAGTTGGCATTCGAGTCTTGGGATATAACTAATTTCTTATTCACGCAAAGCTAGATAAACCGTTAAGCAAAATAAGCATATGTATATGCTTAGGGCATCATATAAAAGGGTGCACCACAAAAAGGTGCATAGAGACACAGGAAAGGGACACCACAAAAATATTCCATTGCCAGCTTTATTATGTAATGCATGGTGCATCTAAATCAAGACCGAAGGAATGTGTGTGTGGGGGGGGATGACATTGAATGTATTTGGTGGGTATTAAAATATTTTAAATGTTTAGGTCCTCTAAAAGTCTGAATCTAAGCCTCCGTATGTGTTTTATTTTGCCAGAAGTGGTTAAAAAAAGTGAAGGAGTCCTTTCAAAATCAAAGGAATTCTGTGTTCTAAGTTGGTACCATGGCCGATTAAGTGAATAAAATTGAGAAACTTTATATTTAATTAATTAAAATATAAAGAATATTTTATTAATTGAAAATTTGGATCGAGGGGAGTGATATGAAAAGTTATTTTATTACTTACACAATGCAAAAGCTGTTTTTCATAAAATTATATGCCCTTTCTTGAGAATTTTTTTAATTGGATGCATATTGCGGCTAGAGTTAAATAATTTAAGGTAATTTGTCGAAAACCTAATTCCTTACAATTTTCATAAAAAAATTAACTTGTACACTGTTATAATTAAAGAAAAAAAAAAAAAAAAAAATTAGAAATAAGATTTTCAGTTGTTTTTTCCTCACTAGTGTACATATTTTTTTTTATAATTTCCAAAATACCACTAGCAGGTACGGCGGAATTCTATTCTTTGGCAGACAACATGCTTTCTAGTACATACAGTATTCTCAAAAATTGATCGCTGATCCGGAGAAATTATTCGAAATTAATGTAGAATTTTTTCCGTGGACAGATATTACTTTTGTATTAGTGTGTATGTTGTATCTTTTTCATATATCGAAAATTGTTGTAATATTTAAACTGAATTCCGGACAAAAACTATTGTATATCATTATTTATGTGACCATTTAAATATATTTCTCGTCGTGAGTTTCTAGTCACGTAACGTCTTTGTTCAATGTAAATCGCATTTGTGTTATCAGTCAAAGTGTAAAGAGAAAGAATTAGTTGAAGAAAACATGATGATAGAAAATTAAATTATGAATTGTTCAAAGAAAACGCTGGATAACATTATGAATGTGAATAAACAATGCAAATAAAACGGGAAGTGAAGCGAACAAAACTCCAGTAACGCTTGTATATGTCGTTATAATGCAATAGAATTTTTAAATATAACATGTTTTACTGGGTTAAAACATTTACTAACAGAAAATGTTAACGAAACAGAAGAAGCAACTTCAGATTTAATCCTATGTAAAAGACAAAATATATTGCGTAAGTGCTTACGATTTTAGTGTTCGAAATGAAATGCTAAGTGGCCAAGAAATTATATAACAGACTATAGAAACCTTCTCTAGAACATACAGCTTGCGGGTTGCCCCGAAATCACTTAAACCGGCCGTAGGCTTCCTTCATAACACTGCGTAACAGTTTAATTAAGAAGAATTTAGCTGAAACCTGTTTAACAGAAGCCGTAGCAGTTTATAATAAGCTGTCTTTAGTTTGTGAGTTTGAACCTCTCTCTCTGTGTGTATATATATATATGTATATATATATATATATATATATACATATATATATATATATATATATATATACATATATATTCTGCTTTCTTGCTGTGTTCAAGATTACTGGATCAAAAACTTTTGTATTCTTCTTTGAACTGTATAAATTTCCTGTTTACTCGTAAGACCGTCTCAGCTAGGTTTAATGACTTAGATAGCATCGGTATTTCTTTGTTATTCGTTTGCTTATTGATTTGCAAAGCATTTATCAGTATCATGAATGACCGATCACTTTTAGACGCACAAAGAGCAATTATTTTCACAAGATAGATGGTGCCAGTGGTTTGATGATAAATAATAGGGAGAAATCTTTGCAGGTACTGGATCAAAAAAGTAAAATTAAAATGCCTTTCAAATCAAGCTAGTCAGCGGAACAGTAATTCTTCATGCTATAGTTTGTTGTGGATTACTTTTTTTAATTACTGCTTGATCTTTCTTGTTCCCCGCAAATAATTGAATAAAGTGCAGTTATCTGTAAGTATAGTCTGTTTCAGAACACCAATTAAATAGGTTTTAGACATTTAACTGATTTGTGTATTTACGATGTATCATGAGAGATTGTTTCTTTGGAAACTTTAACCAAGCAAAGCTGATTCGTATTTGTGTAACATATGGGGAAAACCATAAAAGTCATTTGCAAGTACACTCAAACATTTTTTTATGCGGTGGATAGGAACCACATAAAAAAAGGCCGCACAAAACTTCACGCAAAAACCGCACAAAACTTCAGATGTTTACGAAACGAGTAACTATAAAAAATAGAGTCATTTACAGTTGGCTTTTTTTCAGTTACTATGTGGTCGGTAATCAGTTTTTGCGACTACTGTTGTTTCACTAGACGCTTGTATATGTCTCGGTAGCCAGATGTACAAGATTGAAGCTCCTTTTTTTACTGATTGTTTATTTACTTTTTTATTGTTCTAATATGATTGAAATTTTCATGTACCGCACGCACCCCCCCCCAAAAAAAAATCCGCACAAATATAAAAAATCGCGTAAAAAATGACCGCACAAAAACAAGTTTTTGAGTGTACCTTGTTTCATCGTCTAAAAGGAAATTCGGGAAGAAATTGTAAATATTTATGGTTTTGAAATCAGAAACGTCAAAGACAGCAGAGATAAACAACAGAGATATTTTTTCCTCTTTCTTTCAAAAAATTATGCTACTATTTTTTAAAAAATATTTTTACTATATTCTTATTATAAAGTAGCTTAAATGAACTAATAAGAAATGTAAGAGAGCACGGGCCATACTTAAGTGGGACAAAATTCAACTCTACATGAGAAATTATTTTAAATGAAAGTCTCTGTGCATTTTTCGCGATCTTGCACGGGTATTTTAAAATCAGAGAAGTGCAGAGATTCATGGTTACATCACTTCACTTTAAACTGGCATATGCCACTGTCTGTTGAGAAAAATTTAAGGGGCGAGGTTGGGCTAGATAAATTTAATTGATTAAGGCTAAGCAACTCGAGTGCTATCTGCCTAAGGAGAGGAATTCCTTAGTGGAAGACTTCTTGAGGAAAATGACTCGTATCCATGTTAAACATGGAGAGAATCATAAAAACTCCTATGCAGACAACCCATTCCCTGGGATTCAAACCTAGGCTGTAGTACCAGTATTCAGCGACGTTACTACTCGGCCGCTGGTGGAGTAAGGGAAACCAAATTCATGAGATACAGGTTTTAAATACACTGTAGGAAAAACAGGTTTTAAATACACTGTAGGAAAAATTAAAGGAACAGCTAATGAAAAAGTGCTTTATGTTAATTTTATTTATTAGAATTCAATGAAAGGTAATTGATTGGTAGCTGAAGACGAACAAGTCCAATTGGATTCAGCTTCACTACAAAGAAATATGTAAATTCTTGGTCCTTTCGGGATTTGTGGAAATGATTGCAAGGGGTTGCTTCATATTCTAATTTTAAAGCCTGTGCAAATAACTGTATACAATAAACTACAATAACTCTGAAAACATGCATGGAAGAATTGATACAAACAGGGTCGAATCGGGTTATAGACGGGCATCACTTTAAATAGCCGCATCAACCTGAACATTTTTATCAGTGCAAATATGAATTTTGGAGATACTGGAGCAACAACTAACAACTATGGCTGATGAAGCATGTATAGATGAGGTTCTTGATCCTTATGTCAAGTTGCTTAGATGCACAGTCATTTATAACTTCCTCCTAATGGATGATAATGCTTGTCCCCATCGCGCTGCGCTAATGACCGATTACCTGAAAGGGGGGTGAATACAGCAGAGTGACCGCATATTCTCTAAATCTAAATCCGACAGAAACTGCGTGTAATCCGTTAAAACTACAATGTGCATCTTTGCGACCCCCACCTAGAAATACCTATCTCCTAGAATCACCTATCTCCTAGAATCCTAGAATCACCTGTGTCCACCTAGAATCACTTATCTCCAGAAACTTTCAAGGCATTATTCACGTTAAATAAACTTTGTCTCCGTAGCAACTCTCGTGGACAAATACGTAGCATAGAAAATCGCTGCAAAGTTCGCATTTCGATCACACACTTTATTAATTTTGTTCTTTGTATTTTGAAAACTTTAACACAACAGATAATAGTGCAGTGCAAAGGTTAGCTATGAAATTCTGTTTCATATTCCAGCCATAATTGCAAAGCTAAACTTTCAGGTTAATTTTATGAATTCAATGTATTTTCCGCTTTTAAAGTAGACAAAACGAAATCCTTTTAAAGATTTTTTTTTTCCTATACTATGAAAAAGCGTGAAGTCAAACTGTATTTTTTTTTTATTGTGATTATATTAAGCTGGGAATTAATGTATCTAGATTTTTTCCAATAGATTATGTTCTAATATTTTTAAAATACATCTTTTTTTTTTTTTTTTTATTCAAATGAGAATGAACATTTCTGAAAGGAAAAAGATATGTTTTTTGGGGAGAAAGAAATTCTGCTGAATGCTTTAGTTTCAACGCTTTTAAGGAAGAGATATTAATTCGATTCTTTAAAATAGAGAGTGCACACTTTGCTTGTAAAAATGCACTGACCCACATTATTTTAAATCACTTTAAAAAAGAGACTGAATTTTTACGTGCAACCCTCTTTTGTAAGTTTGAGTATGCTATTATAAAACTAATCCTTTGAAATCAAGCGTCCGCGTCGATCTCTATAGCCAATAAATGCTTTTGAAATTTCTAGTTACGTAAAATGTATACACTAATAGTAGAAGCTATGCTTCTTTGCATCAAATATAATCAACAGGTGCATTTTACGTTATGTAAAACATTGCTATAACAGACAGTTTTTATAATAACTGATACCCCCTCCATTTTTAAATTTTAAGAGACCATTTAATTACACGTTTGTTTTGTTGTGAAAATGCTGGTATGTATACAGCTGTGCATATTAGAATGTTTTATATTTGTTGTGTTTTCATTCGCTTTTTATAAAGTAACAGTTTTTATGCCAGATTATTTAATAACATATATTTTATATTAAACTTTTGAGTAATAGCATGCTTTAGAAAAAAGGAGGCGGGTCAATTTCTGTTTATCTCTCTCTTTTCAGTTCAAAGGGGCTTTTGTCCCTGAAGGACTATTGTTTTCGTTTTGCGATTTTGCGTTGAATCACTATAAATGTCCGTTTCACTTTTAAAACTATTGCCACCAAATGTTAGAGTCCTGCATTATATTTGAAGAACTTAAATAATGAAAAATCTGTATAAATGTATGAATATTTCTCGCATTGTGATGAAACAACGGTACATAGAGCCATCGAATTTTGAATGACGTAATCCTCCTACGAATATGGGCATGTGGAAGACCAAATTTGGAATTTGTTTTATTATCCATTTCATATTTTGTAAAACTTCAACGAATTTTTGATTAACAAACTCAAGGATTTCAAAGCGAGCAATGGCAACACTCTACCGGGAGGGGAACCTTTTTATCTTCAGCGCGCGGAAATGTGTATCGGAAATTCTAAAGATAGGCTCATTTTAAAATTATTTTGTGACATTGCTATTGAACTGAAATTTATGGTTTAAGTGCGAAGAACATGATATTTGATAAATAAAGGTAACACAGAAAACGTTAAAAAAACGCCTCTTTGAACGTAATTTAAAATCTGAAACCTTTCAGGTTTTTTTTTTTTTTTTTTTTTTTTTTTTTTCCCCCTTTATGCCAAACGGTTTTTGTACCGCTTATTTAATTATCAGAAATTTTGTATTTATCTTTTAATCATTTTCTGTTCTCTCTTTCATCCGTTTTCTTTCACGCAGTCTTTGTAATATAACTCATATAATATTTTTATGTTTTTTCTAAAACTTTTTACGAGGATGAAGTAATTAACAGGCGGATTATGATTATTTTTTAAAAAGAAATAATGTTTCGTAATTGTGATTTTTAAATCGCATCATTTTTTGTTGCAGGCCCAAGGAGATGATGATGTCGCCGTCAGTGTTGAAGACACTAGAGGTAGTGGATTTATGGAAGAATTTTTTGCAGAGGTAAGCTTGGAAATGAATTACCATGTTACATTTATTATAAATTCCTTTGCCAGTTATTTTTTTATTTTTACCTTGTATGTACAAAAACTTAGTCTAAAAGAATAGACGATAGGTGGAAATTCCTTGATTATGCAGTTGTCAGCTGATAATCTAGTACAGTATGTCTCCAGATGTTGAAATACGTACAGTTGATTTGTTTTGCTGGAATATTTTTTAGCTGTAAATTTGACTTGACTAGGAGCAGTTTCTGCTAATTTTCTACTATTTCTTGTTAACTGTTAGTTGCTATTATTTAAATTGTATTCTGCCTTAATTAGTTTATTGGACAATAACTTGCCATTAACGTATTGTTCTAAATAACAGGCCATTTGTTAAAACTCGTTTACAGAGCAGGAATATACAAATTTTTATATAAATTTTCACATTTAGAGTTGGGAATCGTGATACATATAGAAAAATTTTATTACTTAAAAACTTTTAGTTAAATTTTAGGTTATTTTTCACACTAAAGTAGAAAACATTGGGAAATTAGCAATTAGTGGATAATTGTAGCTGAATTACTTTTGTCTTGCTTGCTCAGTTTTGGTCATCCAGAATTTTAAAAACCTTCCGTAAATTTAAGCGTTTAGATGTGAATTTTAGAATTTTAGGTATTGTATCATTATTTTTAATAAAAACTTGTGATATTTGGGATTTCGTTGGGTTATTATCATTTAACAATTTTACTGTTTGTGATAGTTGCGCGTCCTTGCTTTTTCTTTTAAAATTTACAGCCAAACTGTATTTTTTTTTTTTTTTTTTTTTTTGTTGCTGACATTCTTATTTTGTGAGCATATATGAGAAAAATCATTGCATAAAACTAAGGGAAAAATTCAGTAACCGATTGCAAAATTAAAGGAATTAATAAAAGTAAATTAAAGTATAAAATACAAACCTTGAAAGTCGATATCAGGACACATATAGAACAAAGCATTGTGTCGAAAGCGTGTTAACACATAATGTCAAAAAAAACTGCTGAAAAGTTTTAAGACCTGTAAAAATCCCATAAAAGTTGATCTAATGCTAAATGAAGACACATTAAGCAAGAACTAGACATTTTAAACTTAAATCGACGCTCATATAGAAATGAATGGAAGTCTAGCGAATGGAACCCATAACACTTCCCAGAGAATTTCTGATTTATTTCCCTAAGTGAATAAAGAATGGTTGCAAATCGAAGAAAAAAATAGACTGCTACGCAACTGAATATTTAGTATTTGTCATTCACTGAAAATCCGCTTCATTTGCATATGTATTTTGCTATTCATTTGTTATATATATATAAATGTATTTGTCTTTCCCATTTATTAGGTTAATTTTCTATTATGCTGTTAATGGTTACATTTATTCACGGTAATCTGTTAAACATAGAAAATGCCGTGGCTCGCAAAACAAATATTTATTACTGAGATATGCAGAGTAATACGCAGAGTTACATGCAAGCAGAATAATACTAAGTACAAGCAATAGCACAGATAAATAAGTACAAGCAGAATAATATTAAGCAGGCAGAATAACAGAATAATACTAAGCAGCGATAAGCGGTTACAGAGGTCATATATATAACTTCATAACAGATCCTGGTTTAACAAATCATAAACAAGACACAATAAATAACCAATTAAAAGTAACATGCAAAATGGGATTTAGTTTCAAAATAACTCGGACCTGGCTGAAAGCTAATGAATGTTTCGGACTTGACAGAAAGCTATACTTCCTTTTAACCAGTAAGAATGCGATTACAAATATCTCAACATAATCAAAAAAAAAAAAAAAAAAAAAGTCTAAATCAAATTGAAAAGCATACTAATTTGTTTTCATGATATTAGAACATCTGTTCCCTCCCAGTTGTATTTTTTTATTTCTAAAATAGATCCTATATTATTTCACAAAACTTAGCTACGCTAAAGCTTACCACATTTCTTTCATTTAAACAAATAGTTTGAAGTAAAATCTGCTACATACGTCAAGCTGTTTGAGATGATATTTAATATTCGAAGTTTTACAAACTACTAAATAAACAGAATTTCCTGTACACTTCTAAAATGCGAGTGGCAAGCAAAGAAATAAGTAAATTTCATTATCGATTGTTTAAAATTTTTTTCGAGGAAGGGTATCCTGAATAAAACGTGCATATGCTAATTCATCCAGTGGATCTGTATATGCCGTCGGATTTTAGTGATTATATCATGCAAACACCTTGTGACGTTGACATTTTATTAAAGAAAGTTAGCAACACTAGACGTGTGGAGACTTCTTAAACATTTTTTTTGTGAAAAATTTCATATTTATTGCACCGAACAAAATAAAATGTCTGAAACGAGTGTCGTTAATAAGGTCACACAAATTATATATTCCTCAAATATTTTGCCAGGGGTTGTAATAACTGCAGTCACCACTGTAGTACCGTTAAAAATACCTGGAGATGTAATTTGCTGTAATTTATATTATAAATTCTTCGCATCAGCGGTTGGGAGTGCGCTTTACTTTTCTTTGTTTTGTTTTACATTCCGAAATTCTTTTATGTCTACCATGCCATTTAAGATGTCAAGTACCTGGTTTCGAGAAATGTGGAACACGCCGCTTACGCAGGAGAATCGAAGGAATTCGATCTCGATGCGGATGACGTTGTTTTGGCCAACTTCCAAATCTCGACCAGACGCTGGATAAAAATCGCTCAATCCTCTCTGTTGTCTGAAAACGTGCGGCTCCGAGAATCCGCTTTCGTCCTTTCTCCGCCTCTCGGGGGATCTTCTCCCTTTCATCCACCCCTACTTCCTTGTAAGAGGAAGTCGTGCATTCCTTCGAAAACGAGATGTTCTCTTCCCATTCAGCTCGCGGAAAGGGAATCCTCCATGAGTCAATTTGCGTCGGATACATGAATTATATTTCGCTCATTCTTTTCCCATTTCGAATGTTTTTTAGTCGAGTGGAGACATCGGAATGCATTTTCTTTCTTGGGGTCTAGGTGTCTTTTCGATTCGACGCAATAAATGCCAACCGATGTATTGCGACGTATCAGATGCCGATGGGTGGAGGTAGTGGAGGAAAGTTGTGTTATTGGATTCTGCCTGCAGTGGAAAAAAATCTTATGAAGAGATTGGCCGTCTGCTGCCGTTAACCGATCGAAGTAGCTTTTTGGTCCTTTTTAAAAAGACAACTGGCCTATCTTTACTAATCAATCCTTACGAGTGAAATTAAAGATATGTTAACACCTAGAAAATTAGAAAAGTAGAATCGCTGAACACTGGTAGTTCGGTCGGAGGTTCGATTTCCGCGAACGGGCTGGCTGCATGGGTGTTTTCGTGGGTTTCCCCATGTGTAACTTGTATACGATCAAGTTCCCCTTAAAAAGTCCTCTACGAAGGCATCCCTCCCTCAAGGCAGATAGCCCTCGAGTGCTTTGCCGTAATCTAATAAATTAGAAACTAAAATAGAAAAGTAGAATAAAATTTGTCTGTCTAAAATATTACATATTATCTGTAATTCCTAAAATTTTCTGCTTAATGTGATGTTTTTTAAGCATTTTTATTCAGCAACTCTGAAATTTACGTTAATTCTAGCAATCTGTATCATCGTCACAGAAACCGTAGTATGTAGCAGGTAAAAATAGACCGCTACATATTACGTAGTAGTAGTTAAATTATGTAATCTAACGCGTGCAGCAATGTAGAATGTGTTACAGGCTAAAACGGTAATTCTTTGTGCAGAGTGCCAGATGTGTCCTTGTCAGCAGTATTTCACAAAATGTGCGAAAATAGTCCGATGTGAAAGCAGATTTTCACTAATATGCGTAATAGAGTTTGAAAGTTGCATAACTGGATGTGTACGGCGTTGATTTCATAACAGTCTTTGTCCGTGTGCCATACGTCACCATCCCCTTCCCCTCCCCTATAGTGCAGAAATTTTGTCCGTGATGCACTAGGTTTTAATAGAGAGGCTTCGTTATTCCAGCCACGTTTTTAAGCTGGCCGAATAATATTTACTTGAAGTATACTTACAAGTTTCTCCATTGTGCGTTATTGGAGAGCTAGTATGATTTGTCAAGGTGCGCCTTTCCCACTGTGATTAACCATTTTGCAGCTGTATCCAATCTTCTGGTTGCTGAATAGTTCAGACTGCTGAACACTGGTAATTCGTCTTACGAAATCTTGTACGATCGCAACTGTCCCGGGAGAAGTCATGATGCTCCATTTCAGCTATTTCTACTGTCCGTGTTTAAATAATAATAATCAAGTTTTTTTTAAAGAGCCGGATTATAATTTAGAAGTGTATGATATATTAGAAGTATATGATAGCAAACTCCGCGAACAATCTGTTCTGCTGCCTAGCTATCGTATTTTTATTAGCAAGGAAAAAAAAAAATATATTTTTGATTCATATATTTTAAATATTCTGAAATAAATTGTACATGAAATACGAAAATCTAAAAAGAAAGGCCTTCTTAAGGTGGGCGGAGAACATATATAAAAAAGGCGACGTTTCATCAGAAGACAGCATGTGAAATTTATTCACAAAACTCCTTGTGGAGCGTTATAAAAGAGTATTTGTTCATACTCTCCCTGGCGTATTGTACAGTTTAAAGAGATTGATAAAAAAATGTCTAAAGGCCCGTCCACACGAGTACGCTCGAAACGTAGCTGACGAACGCGCTTTTACGATACCAGCGTAAAAGCGTCCAAACGAGTACGCTTGCGAAGAGTGCGTTTAACCAATAGAATTATTTTGCGCAAAAATCACGTGACGCTGTAATATAGCGTCAACAGAGCTGTATCTTATTATTTCGCTGTGCTTCTGTATGTTAAGATACTATTGCAAGCTGTTTCCTAGATTTAGAAAAGGCATTTGACAAGGTGTGACATGAGGGACTCCTCTTTAAGCTACACCTTGCTCATCTGCCTATAAATTTTATCAAACTAATGCAAAGTTATCTAAAAAATCGCAATTTTCATGTCAAAATCAATAACACTTTATCCTCAAGAAAAAGAATCAAAAGCGGCGTCGCCCAGGGAAGTGTTTTGGGGCCAATTCTCTTTAATATCTTTACTAATGATATGCCAATCCCACTAAATTCAAAACTTGTGAAATATGCAGATGACACCGCTATTTTTACAAAATCTTTAAAACCACAGTTTGCCGTAGACAAATTAGAAGAAGCAGTTAACATCATCGCACATTACCTCAAATCTTGGAAACTTAAAGTCAATCCGGCTAAATGTCAAATTCTGCTCTTTAGAAGGTATAGAAAATTTACTCCAGTAAACGTAAATATAAAGATAGAAGATCAGCCACTCCCCGTCGTCAATAGTACTAAATACCAGGGTGTCATTTTCGATTCACAACTCCTCTTTAAGGAACAGACTGCATATGCCTTACGGAAAGCTACAGTCGCAAAAATGGCTCTGTACCCTCTCATCAAAAGAGACTCAAAATTAAACATTCAATTAAAGAAAAGAGTTTACATGATGCTGATTAGACCGACACTACTTTACGCAATTCCCATATGGGCTACAGTGTTCAAAACGTACAGACACAAGTTGCAAGTCTTTCAAAACAAGATTCTAAGAGAAATAGTTAATTCTCCTTGGTTCGTTAGAAATTTGCAAATACACAAAGAATTAAAAATCAGACCAATTGCTGACCAAATTATTTCAAGCTGCCACAACTTTTATAGTAAAATTGAACAGTCTCAATATGATCATATTAAGGAACTAATCAATTATGATCCAACACTTGAAAATGCTGCTAAGCGTCCTAGGAGCATTTTTCATAATCCAAGGTGGTGAAACTTGTAAATAGCTGTACATACTGTAAATATTTCCCCACTAGAGACTTTTGTGTTTTTTTCAACTTATTTAGGACTTAAAAAAGCTCAGTGGATTACTACTTTATATCATTATTTTCAAGAATTTTATATTTTATTAGTGTTCCTATAAAAAGACTTTGTTAGGGACACACAAACTGACTTAATTATGTGTGTTTCACCATCCCGCCTTCTAAACTGTGACTTATGCTGAAATATTGTGTCTTTTAAAATTACAAGTGTTTCTTAAAAAGTGTGTTTATTCCAGAACTTTGTACAGTGTGAACTGTTTGTGAATACTGTTAATTTATATGACATTAACATTTCTCGTACGAGAACTCTTGAAATTCACCAGAAATATGTTACTGTTGACTTATTCCTCATTTGAGCCACTCCCACCAGTATAATTACGATCCATTTCATTCTGAACCTGTTTCAAAAGCATACTTAATTTAAATTACTTAATGTTTATTTTTTCAAATGCTTTATTAAGCAAACTTTTCAGCTAGTTATATCTTTCGTCACAGCTCGAACAGCTCCCAGATGCTTTTTCACTCTACATACCTTTGTATTTGCTTCAGCTTCGCCTAGTGGGCGCGGCGTTACACGCCCATTTTTGCAATTATATATACCAACGCCTAAGGGCATTTTTTTCAAAAGCGGTGGTTAAAGCAGCAGAGGCTGCTAATTGCCTCCTAACCATTCAAAAGACAAAGACATGTATGTTAAGATTTATTTAGAGCAACCTGTTCAAAGAGTTTTTTTTTTTTTTTTTTTTTACTGCATCGTTTGCAAAATGAATATCCGGAATTATTAAATTCCTACTATTAGCTCACACTCGCCCTATATCTTGTTCAAATTTTCAGTACATAAAATGCTTTTTATTCATCCACTCAAGTTCAAATACAATTTTTTTAAACTTGTAGTGAATGACACTTGATGTTAATACAGTTTTTTCACATATTAAAATTTTTAAATTTTTAATTAAAAAAAATTCTCTTTGTATTTTTATTTATTTATTTTTGTATTTTTTAAATTTTTCTTTATGGATCTAAGTAGGAATTGATTTTTTTTTTTTTTTTTTTTTTTTTTTTTTTTTTTTTTTTTTGTATATTACTTGTTTTTTAATTACTTCAGGATGAGTATCGACTAGTTTGACAGACTTGCAGATTCTATATTGTATGAAAATTAGGATTTATAAAATTGGTTTGGAATACAGTATATAACCATCCACCATATAATAAAACCAACTTCATACTTTTTTAACTTCCCCTCCCTTGGTCTTTTGTTTTTCTTTTTATTTATTTTTGAATTTAGAATAAGGTTCAAACTTTGGACAGTTTATGAGAAATTATGTGCATGATAAAATATGCAATAAAGTCAACATAAAGAGAGAATTTATAGATGATATATGATAAAGAGGTGCAGACATATTATTACATAAGGATTTCTATTTGCATTGCACATTTTTAAACTAAATTAAAAACATTAATAATAATGAATAAAATAAGAAATGAAAACAATAATAACAGGTAAAATAAGAATATAATGATTCATGATTAAATATAAGAAACACGTTTCAAAATGAGAAAAGCTAACTGAATTATATACTGTCCCCGGGTGAGGTTCGAACTCGCCACCTTTCTATTTGCGAGGCAGCGCGCTGACCACTCAGCTATCTGTGATACCAGCGTTTATGAAAAATATTGTAACAAGTAGAAGTCGCTGCAAAGGTAATTTAATTAAACTTCAATAAATGATTGCTGTATGACACAAGTTGTAACTTTCCTCCAAAATTTCATAATTGTATTTTATTGAATACTCTTTCACAGTCAACTGCTTTATTTTAGAAGTTGTTATATTGCTGAAGTTAGTTTTTGGTGTATTTAATATTGGGATATTTATAGAGTTTTTTATTACACATGATGTAGCCAATATTTATAATAATTAAGGAGAATTTTGTAAGGCAGAAATTTTGATTTCGTAGAAACTGTAATTTATTTAGGTTCCTATTACTTACGGTGTTATAAATAGGTAAAGCATATGGATATACTGGTTGGATCATTGCTTTATAAATATACAGTTTTCCCCTTTAATAAGAATTTTAAATTTATAGCAATATATACGGTTTGAGAAATCTGAAGATGGCGTGAACAATGCTGATAATTTTATTGCTGTATACAGTTATGATATTTCTAAGCAAAAACTCATCTCTGTGGGGTTCTGACGCCATATTGAAACGGATAAGCAAGAAGGTTTTCTGATTATGACACGTGATAAGAACTCAGTCGGTTATTGGCTATACGCGCGCGTCGCGGGCGAAAAAGCTGAACAGGAGCGTACTCCGTTTTACGTCTTCTGCGTCATGCGAATTTACGCCGGCGTCAAAAAAGTTGCATCAACTACGTCGCGAGCGTCCTCGTGTGGACGGCCTTAGACTGTAGAACACCAGAGACGAACCCCGCCAAGGTACTATGCCTTCCGGCAATTGCGTCCGTACTCCGGAAACCATCCAGGGAGGGCGCGAGCCCCATCGGTTCCACTTGGGCTTCCACGAAGCATGGGATCAAAGAACGCTATGACGAGTTTTAAGCGAAGACTCTTTGCCCCGGTCACCACTCCGGGAGGCGTATTGGCAGACCGCACATTGAGTAGAACAGTGTTAAAGGAATGTCGCATACTGCGCATGCCTAGAAAACAATTTGGCGTAATTACTATGTTGGCGCGATTTGAAAAGAAGATAAATACGGTATATGGTAGATGTATCGCCATCTAATTATAAACAAATCTGGCGTTTAAATCTTCGTAGAGTATAATGTAAATTAATTACTGTGTTAAAATACTATTTTTTGCTGTACTGCTCAAACAACTAGAAAGCTGGAATTATTGCGAAGTAATGTGAAGCAGTGTTTACATTCAAAATGTAAAATATAATACTTATGAAATTCTGCACATTCCTTTGGAACTGTACAAATTTTCGTTCAGAAAGAGACTGAAATTTAGGATATATTAGTTGAAAATTTATTCATTGTACTTTTAAGCAATAAAAACAATTCAGGATTTAACATACGTTCCATTCGTACATACATAAAGAAACTCTGAGGAATATAACAAGTGCTTGCAAATAACACTGAAGAAATTTTACAATTCCTTAATGCTAGTTATTAAATTCTTTGAAATGAGAAAATAAAAGCGCGAATATACGCTAACAAACTAAGCGAGATACTCCAGTTTACAATTACTGAATTATAACATGTAAACAAATTACATTTAAATAACGAATTATTACGAACATATGTTAACAAATATTAAATGCACTGTTATTGACAAATTAAAATGAAACATATATTAGAAAAATAAGCAAGTGCAATCGGTATGGACGTTAAAATAACTAATAAACAAAGTTCCACAACATTGCAGTTTTAACCATCACTCGAACACACTCGACAGCCATGGAGATCACGAATAAGCTAACGTAGGGTTGCTTAGTCGCCAATATTTCTCCCCGCGCCAAAGGTACACAATCAAGCATGCACAGTAAGCGAAATTCGCTTAACACTGTTCAACTCAATGTGCGGTCTGCCATTACGCCTCCGGGAGCACCGAATATTCAAAAGGGTGATCCATACCAATAAAAGTCCTCCCACGAGGTACTAAATGAGACCAAACCCCCAAAGATAGCCACGTATCGTACGATGTAACAACCCCACAGCCAAGGGGCAGACAAGACGGTACCAGTACGGTCCCTGCCAAGCCTAAACCATCCCCCGAAAAAACGGAGGTTCTAATCCTGTGAAAGTGACTATATACCCCTGTGGTTGAAGACTGCCTAAGTACAGATCCTAGCCAGAACTTCCCAAGAATTCTTCTGAGTTAACCCCCGGGAATAGCTTAAGAGACTAAAGCTGAACGCTGTTCGTGTTGAACACAGATTGTTGTACATCAAAACCTGCACTATGTTTTACATTTTTTGGCAAAATTTATTATGCAATTTCATAATTCATAATCTGTAATTTCGCGAACAAGTGCAGTTGAGTTGCTCGTAGGTCAGCCACGAGAAAGCTACAAGTGGAAACGATTAATATTAAGTTATATTCAGCCATTTCATTGAAAAACAATTCCTGATGTGTAGTCAAACATGCAGTCGTAATTATCAATACACGAAAGCTGTCGCGTGCTTTGCCGTATTCGACTGAACAAATAAAGAAGATTGTATTAAAAACTTATGCTGCTAGTATCCGTTTATATTCATAAATCCAGTCTGGATGCCAACTAAAGTCGACTTTAAGTATTGAAGGATTAACCTATAATGGCATGCAAAACAGTGTTGGCAATAAAGAATATGTGTATGCCAGAATAAGTTCTTTACCTTTTTGAAAGAATGAATCATCCAAAATTAAGATTTAATTGGAATTTTTATAACATATATAAGCTTCATAAATTAGTATGCACTAAATAATTTTGTAAATTGAAAGAAAAATTTTTTAAAGAATTATCTTTTTTATTTAATATTTTTTGCTAAGAACTCATCTTTTGCTGTCGTGGAAATGCCGGACTGAAACAAAACGAAATTCATTATTTCATTTTTGTAAATTAACTTCTTGCTTTTTCCATTTTAACTTCGTCTGAGCAAAAGCGAAATGACAAACAGACCTGTTCCCTAAGTTTTATTATTAATTTTTTTGACGTTGGCAACGTCCTTAGTCCACAATTTTTGAACTGTTACGTTGCATTGCACTGCGTAACAGTACGCAGCGCTACCTCCGTTTACCATTCACTCTGTTCGAAAACTGCTGCAACTGCACGAAGAGCAACGTCTTGGATTATATTCTACGTGACCTCACACATAGATAGATCAGACTGCTCTCATTCGACAAAATAATGCGATTTTTAAGTTATCTTTAAAAGTTAATCAATCTGTAATTTCTTAACAAGTTTAAGGATTAAAGAGCTGTAAACGCATTTCTTCATAATTTAAAACTTATTTTTAGTAACGCCTGTAACATGTAAAATAAATTTAAATTAAATATTTATTATATCGAATTGAGGATTTTTGTGAAATCTTGGAGAGTTGATTGGAGTCTTGGAAGATGCTCTAACACCCTATATTATATATATTACGTACCTGTACTGAATCGTTCGAGAGTTTTAGTTATAATAAATCTCAGCAGTGATGAGCAGATGGAAGTTTTTCGGAAAATGCAGTTATGAGAGAAGAAATCGCTTTATAACGTTTAAATTCAATATCTAAATCCAGTCATGTATATAATAAGTTTGGAAGACTGCTGATGCCCTCCATGGACGTGTTTTGCACTTCTCGGAACGTTTGTGCCTTTTCCATATAACTGAGGTATCAATGTGGTCCTTTACTTTGTTTCGTGAAAATTAGAAAAAAGTGTAATTCGCATCTCTTATATTGAATATTTGTGAGTCCATTTTGGTTGCCGGAATGCCGAGTAGATTTGTAACATCGTATAAATTACTGCTGTTTTGCGAAATTGTAAGATTTCTAATGTGTAGATGACTTGATTGAAATGAAATTCTCGTAAATATTAATTTTTCGAAGAGGGGTTAGAAAATTACTAAAAATAAGATTCCATTAATGTTACGGAATATTTATTTTGGAAAATCTCTGTATCAAAGCTTATGTAATAGTAATCCGTGGAAACTTTTAGATTATGAGCATTACGTATTTTTTTAATACTTAAATAATGATTTTAATTTTTGGCGCTCTCTTTTACTTATTGGTTTCAACGCTACTCTTTCAAGATTGCGATGCAGATTTTCTGGATATGGAAACCAGTTTAGCATATAGTTTGAATTTTACAACTTTTTCTTTTGTCATAAGGTCATTATTGACTTATGACAAAAGAAACGTGTTTGCCCCCATAATAATAAAGGCAAAAGAATTTGTAATGATTGAAATTTTTTGTAGCGTTCACTCTTGTCAAAATATTCCTTTACTTTCTTGAAACATTGGATTCATTTTGTATTTCCGTCATTCATTTTCCAGCATTGCTAGATGTGTTGCTGTATGCTCTTTATCTTCTGCAAGAGACATAAAGCGCTGGCCATTTTATGAAAGCTATTTGAAATGTATCATTTGGATCAGTTTGAGTGTCAGACTGTGGCTTATGGACGTTTTCAATCGATATCTAGCTGTAGTCATGACCCATGATGCGAATGGATTTTTCTGACGTCGATAGCACTAGTGTCTTCCACATATCGTGATAAATGATAGCAAAAAGTCATTAACGTTGGCTAACAACTGTACAAAGGAAAGGCGGCAATGCAATTGGTTTCCTACTAAAAAGTATATTTTTTAATGGATTTCTGATTCTCAGACGTCCTAAAATGGTAAAAAGGAATAGCAGATGTCTGTTCAATGTAAATTAAATGAGAGTAAAAGATCTCCTTTAGGAAAATTTCGTTTCCTTTTCTTCTCCCTCCCCCCCCTTTTTTTTAATTGCTGTTTTACCCTCCCCCCCTTTTTTTTCTTTTTTTCTATGAGAAAATCCGTTATTATTATTTGACTGAAAACTTAGTTTTTGGTCTTCCATAAAATGTATATTTTTTTACATAACGTAACAAGAAAATAGTAAAGTTAATGCGAATCACTTCGAGTGAGGTAAAAACAGTTCATTTTGGTGCATTTATATAAAGTTTGTTTTGTATACTCTTCTTGAATTACTGGCATAAAAGTTTTAAGTATTCCGCTATTCATCTTTAGTTATTTTTTAAAATTTTTCCCATACATTTTGGTGCGATGGGAGTTTTTTCGATCGTAATTTTAGAGAGGATTCGCAAGAGGGGAGTGGAATGTTGCCTGAAATTGTTAATGATAGGTTTTGTTGTTGTAATAGATACACTTAATTGTTCTCCGTGTCCGTACTTGCTACACAATTCATTTCGCTTTGCTAAATATTGTTTGATGTTGAATATGAAGTAACTGGTGATAATAAAACGAAGAGTGAACTAATTGTTTGGTTACGCAGAGACAGCATTTTAAAGGGCTTTAAGAAGTAGGGAAAACCAGTACTTCGTTATGTTTTACTGCGTAAATATTTATGCAAGGAAAATCTAAAGTTTCTTGGGATATAGATATATTGTAGTTTTAAAATTTGAAAATGAAAATGGGGTTTCTAAGGTAATTGTCAGTAACGGAAGCCTTTGAATGTAAAGGGCTACACCAATAGAATAACCACAAGATGTTAAGAGGCTTTGATTTGGATTCAGTTATAAATGAAAATTACCTGTATTTCGTAGCGCCTTTTCTATATATTACTTTGATTTTTTGCTTATGCGTTTAGGAGTTATATCTAACATATACTATAACTAATTTAATGTCTCTTTGTACTTTATAGTTGACTTATATTGTAATTTCTTGCATTTTCCTGTTTAGTCTCGTACGTTGCTATATGACAATCTCGACAATCTCCCTGTAACATTATCAATAATATACAGCCTGAGTTATATAAAACAGAAATTAATAGGCTGTATTTAATTTCTGCTTTCTAGCATCAGCTAATGAATTTTGAAGATAAAAATGTTGTCATTGGGTTACTTATATATTTTAACATTCGCTGTTTTCGTCATAAAAAAAAAAAAAAAGAAGAAGAAGAAGACGCTTAATTATGGCACCGAAATAGTACTTTCATTAATAGTCATGAACTACTTGAATCTTGGGAGAATTTGTTAAAGGCAAAATATTAAATAAATTAATTGATTTCTCTAGTTTTTAAAATGGTTTTAATTGAATTTTCCGCTTGCTGTTTCCTAAGTTTTACGTTTTTAGTTTCTTTTTAGGTTTTTGAACCTGTTAAATAATCCCGTACACTTAGTTATGAGTTTCCTTTTGGGGTTTTCCTTATCTATATATTTATACTGGTTTTTCAATTTTGATCTTGGTATGTGCTTTTCCTTTACTGTTACCTTTTATTTAATGCAAAATGACATCCGAAATTCTGTCTCAGTGCTGTATTGTCTTCTATATATTTTTATAATTTGATTACTTTCTATGCTATATAATTTATTTTCTTTCAAGTCGTCTATGGTTTTAATATTCTCCATCTTTAATTAAGCAGCTTTTATATTCGCAGTTACATTCCTGCAAACTGTGCGCTGTTTTAATTAATACTTATTCATAATGTCTCAAAATTCCTGAAACAGGAAACATAATTGTATACGACTTAAGGATGAGATTAAATTTATATTTAATTTAAAAGCAAGAATATACGTCTTCAAAATATAAAAAGGTATTAAAATGAGAATAGCTGGAATCAAAACAGTATTTCAAAAATAGCAGTAAAATGTAAGTAACATTAAATGACAAAGTTGTAGCTTTGAAGTTTTTTTTAATTTTTTTCCCTTCCCGGGAGATTAGGAGATATGAGACAAAAATTACTTTTGAAGAAGAGCGACCGGTATCTGATCGCTCTCGAAATATATATTTTTTGTTAAAAATCTCCACAAAATCATTTTTCCATAAGTAAAAAATTTTTGTGCTTTGTTTGAAATCAAATGCTACCAAATTATAGTAACTTTAATTAAGACACAATAACACGCTGAACAAATACTAATTCAGAAGTCAAACAACAAAAATCAGCGTTGCATTTTCAAATTTTCGCAGGACTAGTTTCGATGGTTTTACCGAACCACCATCCTCCTGAGGATGTGAAAATTTGAAAATATAACGCTGATTTTTGTTGTTTAACTTCTGAATTAGCTACAGTAACTTGTCAATTAATTAATACATTAAAATATGCGTAATTATCTCTCTATATTAATATAGGATTTTTCAATGATAGCAACTGCAATATTACTTAACTTTAGTTTCTTTTAATTAATTTTTCAGTTTTACCATAATTAATTAGTTTATTTTCAGTATATTTTTGAGATTTTGAAACAAGGACGTTTTTGAAGAAATAAAAAATATATTTATTTTGCGGTTATGGTACAAAATCGTTTACTACATGTAAACTAAAAAATATAGTTAATAAACGATTTAATATACCAGCAGAATGGATTCCAGGATTATTCTAACTTAATCATTTTTAGCAAAGGAGTGCGATTTTTTAGTTTCTGAAGTAGGAAAAGCTGAATGCGAAAATGAGTAGCCAATAAAACAATAAACTGGTCCTATCAATTACAGGCTCTATATATTAAATTAGAAGACTGAGTATTAAATTGAACTATCTACTGGCACTAAAACTGAAATTAGAAAAGCAATTAAACTATCCCAATCTCTCTCTCTCTCTCTCTTTTTTTTTTAAATAGAAAACTCTGTAGAGACATTAAGTTATTTTAAAGCAGGAGGCGTGAAAAATGTGCAATGCCTCTCTGGGACTCGAACCCTGGATCTCTCGATTACGCGTCGAATATACATCCAAGGGCATGCGGAAAGGAGGGAGAGAACACCTTGTATCGTATTTATTTACTCCGTTTCGTATTTTCAATTTTTTCCCGCTCAGTGATTGAAAGCACAAGATCACAGAATTCAGAGAATTCTTTATGAGATCGATTCCGGTTCGCTTCCAGCGATGTGACTGTATAGGCTTTTCATATATACATATATGTCTGTTTTCCCGTGTATAATGCGATTGTTAATGCAACTCTCTTTTCAGATAGGCCTCCATGAACGCATTCCCCGAAAACAAATCCTGATTTTTCGTAATCAGTTAACTAGCTTTTCTCTTTTGCCGTATCATCGAATGAATTTTCCTAAAAAAGTACTTTTGGTTTGGCATAGTACTGTATCTCTGATAAAAGTGTATGTACCTTCATACCTATTCTGTAGAAAAGGGTTCTTTTTTCCTGCGACATGGAAATAATCAGAACTTTTTATGAAATTTTAAAAAGAAATAGCTTTGATAAAAAAGCGCGTTTTATCGTTAACCTTTACTAAAATATTAAAATACGTTATCCCCTGGGAATTCTCCCTTCTCCCCGTTTCTTATTTCAAGTTTACTGTCACCTTAATCACTGAATTTTCTTCTTTTATACTGTGAAAGATCTTTTTTTTCCTCCTTGTCTTTCTCCTTGGATTAAAAGTGGTGCATTTAATCCTATTTTTTATCTCTTCTGTAAGGTTTTTATCTTTATTTTCTCCAATCTGAACAAACAAAATGATAAAATTTTTTCAAATTTTTTTAACTGTTTTTCTCTACATGGAAAATCAAATTCGTTTGTTTACGAACGGATCTAAAGCTTACAACTGCTTATTAAATGTTTTTTTGTTAGAAAGACTACGAAAATTTTTAAAGCTACCATCTTAATCGACTTAGATTGCGTTTGAACAGAAAGTTGGGATATGTCATATAGGCAGTTATTATTATTCTGTAATGCTATAAACTTTTAATACTTATTCATCATATGGCGATGATTATCTTTCAATATATGAAAGTCACAATATGTCTGTAAGCTGGGTAAAAGTATATGTGGGGTAGATATATACTTTTAAAAGTATATATATATATGTGGGTAAAAGTATGTATAAATTGAATGGCACACATACGTGTAATAGATTGGACTTGGATGGTTTACTGCTTTGTAATAACTTGGAGAGCCTTTACTGCGTAGATTTCGTGATGGCACTTGCAGACAGAAGTCGCCGTAGATTCAACTCATTTTATTTCTGACTAAAACAATAATATGTTTCACATATCATCGTTATGTGGGCAGTATTGGATAACTTCGCTCTTCCCTGCTTTTCCGCATCAAAGTAACACATCGCCGCTGGCTTCTGTCTACCATTCTTTGTCTTACAATATTCTAAGCTTCCAAAATTGTGGGTGCATAATGCGCCCATATTGATGATAAGTGAAATAGGTTATTGCTTTAACCATTATACATTCAACCATAAAATATGTTCAGTTTACGACTATGTCTGTCTCCAATTGTTATCATTCCAAAAGGCTGTCCAACGCAATAAACCATACAAGTCCAGTCTGTTGCATACATATATGTACATCGTTCAATATTTCTGCACCAAATTTGACAGATATATTACTTGCCACTCTGGAAGAAATATTGTGACATTTGTTGTCCCCGCAGAGCCCCTAAAATCGAGACATGTTCAAAATTCTATTCAAGTAATGTTACTAGAAACGTCCATGACTTTTTAGCAATTATAGATACTCATTTGTTACAAAGCGAGGCTAATGCGAAACTTGGGCGACAAAAATAGTTTTTAAATAATGGCATTATAAACTGATGAATCATTAAAAAAAAGTATTTAAATAATGGTAGTTCCTGTGAGTTTTTAAATATTCTTTTATTTGTCTTATTCATCTTTTGCCTGGACAGCAGCTGTACGAGATTTGTTTTTCCGCTACTCATGATAGAAAAAACGGTCATGAACACCTAAACTTTAACGGATAATCTAACCCAACTAGTTCCCTCGTGTTACCACCACACTCTTTTCTTGGTTAAATTATCAGGTTCAATGTTCCTTCTTACCTTCTTCGGGAACATACAAGGACCTGACTCGGAACAGAGAGCTTACTAAAGCTATGTTCACTAATTGTGGTAAGTAGACAGGATACAGACGAAGGGTATACAAAACCCTTTATTTTTCTCTATATACAATAACTTCCGTACTTCGGAATGCACTGACCCGCGGTCTAACGTAAAAATATAAAAAAATAAAACTAAACTCTAATTTAACTTTAGAATAATAAACGTGGAAGATTGGCCTTATATTAACAGGAAGGCGTATGTAGTACAGATAACTGAGAACACTACAATACGTTTAAAAGTTATCAAGAGGATTAAAACCTCTGGCCTGGAAGGCAACAAGCAACTGCGTAACTTCTAAGGTAAGCGGCCTGCTTCGAACTCACTGCTTCCTCTCTCTCGCTTGGCAAAAAGCCACAACTTAAATACTTGGCGTTCGCCAGACAACTTTGCATAAAAACCTTAACGCTTATAATTCTGGCCGGAAGTAGAAAATAAGAAGTGATAGTAAAGATTTAATATAAAATAAACGTTAGTAAAACTTAAGATCCTTACAAGATCAGTTATTATTGATATCTACATTTCTTTGACTAAAAATTGAAATTTTCATAAGGGAGGTGAATAAGCTTTATGAAAAAGTCGAGTTAGAAATCCCTGCTCATTTTTTGTTGGTGAAATAAAATGGAAAAATGACATTTTAGTTCAATCTGCTTAAATATCATGATTAATGTTCATGAAGCCGCTGTACTATTAGTCCGCGATGTTAATTGATGACTGAGCAGATACTAATTTGAAATCATTCGTTTATCACTGTGAAAGAATTACTTTCCGATATTGAGGTATGTGACAAATCTCCTTTCGGCATGTCTCAAAGAAAGTTTCATGGTCTGAAAGAAATTTCGACGCGGCAAGAAATTTATCTTCTCGTCCTCTTCGATACTTTCGCCGTGCGATAGCTGGTATGTTCTTTTTTTTTTTTTTTTTTTTTTTTGTCTTAAATTCGGTTTTTATCTTGCGGAAGTCCGTTGCACCGCCCCTTTGGCCGAAGTCTTTGAGTATTGAGTTAATACTTCTTTCGCTGTATCTACTGTTCGAGAATTGTTTCTTGAAGGAGTTTTGTTTGCCTTTCAGCAAGAACAATGCTCTCCTGTTAAGAGAAAAATTTATTGTTGTTGCTTCACGAAGATTCATATGTTTTTCAGGAGTTCTGGAATTTTTTGAATCACGGTTTCTTCATTGCTACGTGTTGACAGAATGCTGTTGGTGGTGCAATTTGATTTTTTGAAGTTAGACTATTTTATTGTCCTAAACGTGTTTAGAAAGATGGGAGAGATTTTAAGTTAGCAAAGCATTACGAGTCGAGCACTCTGTTTTTTGCATTTTGAAAATTAAAAAAAAGATATAACATGTTACTTACAGCTGATCTCATAATCTCGCAATGCTACTTAAGTCCTATAACCCAAACAGACGTGAAATGAGTTATCGCTATGTCCGAAATAAATACAAATAAAAAAATAAATACAAATATTTACTTAATAAACATTGGTTCAATCTTCATATAAAGTTACTTTGATTATTTTTAAACTCTTTGAGCACTGCATGTATATCACTAGAAGTCTTATCAGGTTCAATGTTCCTTCTTACCTTCTTCGGGAACATACAAGGACCTGACTCGGAACAGAGAGCTTACTAAAGCTATGTTCACTAATTGTGGTAAGTAGACAGGATACAGACGAAGGGTATACAAAACCCTTTATTTTTCTCTATATTCAATAACTTCCGTACTTCGGAATACACTGACCCGCGGTCTAACGTAAAAATATAAAAAAATAAAACTAAACTCTAATTTAACTTTAGAATAATAAACGTGGAAGATTGGCCTTATATTAACAGGAAGGCGTATGTAGTACAGATAACTGAGAACACTACAATACGTTTAAAAGTTATCAAGAGGATTAAAACCTTTGGCCTGGAAGGCAACAAGCAACTGCGTAACTTCTAAGGTAAGCGGCCTGCTTCGAACTCACTGCTTCCTCTCTCTCGCTTGGCAAAAAGCCACAACTTAAATACTTGGCGTTCGCCAGACAACTTTGCATAAAAACCTTAACGCTTATAATTCTGGCCGGAAGTAGAAAACAAGAAGTGATAGTAAAGATTCAAAATAAAAATAAACGTTAGTAAAACTTAAGATCCTTACAGTCTCATATACAAGTTTAACTAATTTGATTTATCACATCCATGATACAAATTAACTTTATGCAAATTGTAAAAAAACTCGTATAAAATGACTTTTTAAATAATTAACTTATTCAGCAAAACAATTTTTATTGTATTCAATTTAAATGAACGATTTCATGCTTCGTTGATTAAGGGCAACGTTCTATCTCAGAAAGGTTAAAATAATTCTTTTATTTAAACGGAATCTATAATAAGTACATGATCTGGAGCTACAATAACCACAACTCGTGATGATGAAAAATAAGTATAGCAGTTCAGTTTAATTTAAACGTTGAACAGTTGTCAAAGGCTACAATTAAATACTATACTAGAAGCTGACTCACTAACTCTACTAGAGCATCAGAATTAAACTGTTGGCATCGAAAGGCGGTAAAGCCGAATAATT
The DNA here is from genome assembly GCF_044657685.1 of Stegodyphus dumicola. Classification (NCBI taxonomy): domain Eukaryota; kingdom Metazoa; phylum Arthropoda; class Arachnida; order Araneae; family Eresidae; genus Stegodyphus; species Stegodyphus dumicola. The sequence goes on along the minus strand of NC_140768.1, from coordinate 77,046,150 downwards.
ACAACTAATAGAGCTGGCAGGAAACTAACTACTCAGCTAGCACGCAGTGCCAGAAACACTGTCTGAAATTCAAAAAACTTAGTTTAAATACTCAATGCTAATTTGCTTTCTAGGGAGGAATACGAAAAGGAAAAGTTATAGTAAAAACTGAAATTATAAATAACTGGCTAATTAACATACGATTCTCTACAACTTTAAAATAGGCCCTTCTGAGTTGTAGCGACTCTCTCCTCATTTAAGATCGTAACATGCGTCATCCTCACTGCACAAAAGGAATAAGGTAATTTCAGCAAATTCTGTTCTCAAGGATGGCCTTGTTATTGGCAGGACATTATAAAACTTTCAATCTAAGATGTTTAGACATTAGTTATGCGTAAATAATATTTCATTCCGATGTAATTTAAGCGTAATTAATATTTTAATTAAATCATTTCTAGATTATCACAAAAATATTCATTTATTGTTTGTATATTTTTGCTCTTTTAGCAAAATTTATCATTAAAACAATTCTTGCAGTCTTATTTTTCTGTTCAGGTTTCAGTGTAGCATATGAAAGAATTCTTTAATAAAAGCAAAACGTATGTTGCATTTGTAATATCAGGCGATTTGCAAATGCACAAATAATTATGCAGGTAAGTAATTTTTCACAGAACTTGGAAAGTCAATTATCTAACTGAAAACCGAAGCAAAAACACTTAGGAGAAAGTCCTTGAATTAGATGAGAGAATAACTTTTTTTTTAAATTATTATTATTATTATTATTATTATTTGCTTGTCTACTTGTGTATAATACTTGTAATATAAATTGTATCCATAAAAGTTGTTTTATAGTCTTCATTTTTGCAGCCGTTATTCGTAGACATATAGTTTGAGATACCAGAACATTTTAAAATACTTGAGTTTAAGAAAATTTTGTACTTGTTATAAAAGTGCGGCAAAAATTGATAAAATATTAGAATCGGGTATCATATTCGGAGACCGTACATAAATTAAAGAGCGAAATGTTTGCGCTTGTACATAACTAAGAATAAAAGTTCCTTTAGAAAAGGTATCTTGTGTTAAGAGATTACGTGATAAGTATTTCAGTACAGATTATTCTGAATAGGTTGATGAGCATAGAGCATATTGTCTATTACTCATGTGCGGATTACCCTGCTTGCAGTTTACGCGTGCGTGGCAGTGCCGATGGACGCATGTTCAACGCTGTAAACGCAAGTGTGTAAAAAACAAACACTCACAAGTAGGATGATGGGAAAATATTCTTCCTAATATAGAAATCAGAGATTTATCTAGTTGTACAGAAGTCGAGGCAATAACTGAGGGTGTCTGTTAAAAAATTGAAAATGTAAAATTCTTCAAAAATGTCGGTAGTAAAAACATCGAGGTAGAGTTTAGTGGTATGACTGAGTTAGGCTGATGTTTGATTAATGCAGATATCTTTTCAGTTGTCACAAAAACAGAAGAGGCAGAAAGTGATACTGACAGTTGTTTTAGTCTCGAGACAGCAATGACTTCTGTTGAAATTCAGCTGGACTTCGACGAGCAAAGAGGATTCGAATACAATGTTAAAATTGCACTTCGAAAAGTATTCAGTGAATTTTGGCAAATATTTCAGCGTTCTCAAAACAAAGTCAAATTATGATTTTTTTAAAGAAATAAACACGTACAATATACTTGAAAATAAACAGTTTGGATTATCCGTGATTCTCAATTATCCGTGACCTCTTCCCCATCATTAGCCCGGATAATCGAGAATGCACTACAGTTGTTTTCAAAATGGAGATCTTATTCACAGAATGTGAGAGAATTCGCGCTAAAGCGCGAAAACATTGGCAGATATTAGTGCTGGCAGGTAGCCAATTCGTGATATTATTTGCATTAATTAAAAATTAGAGACGGTTATAGTTTATTGAATTTGTTACGGTTATTAGATTATGAGTCTCCATGAGTTATAAAATTCCATGAGAATATTAATAGTGTATTTTACGAGGCTGAAAAGTTATACATTATGTGCGAAAAAGTCTTTCAACATACGAGATGTAATAAAATTATAAAGACACTAGTAAATCACAGAAGAATATTCTTGAATGGCGTTTAAAGGGGGAAAAATCAACCTTACTCTATTCTAATTTATTTCCTAACCGATGCCTCAATGCAAATTCAAAATTACGTCCACTATGGCAAATTTGAAATATCTTGGTCAGTTTTTCTCATGGAGGTCAAACTTACGTTTTTTATATTTTTTATAACGAGTACATAATTTTCCGAAATATAAGTACAGGGACCGGAGGATCGTGTAAAAAGTTAAATTTCTTATTTTATATAAAATTAATATTTTAAATTTGAACATACGCGAATCTCTGCGTCATTTAAAACATTTTTGTAATCGGCAGTACGTGCACGACCAATAATTGGGAAAGGTCTTTCTGAATACTGTTTATTATATTTCTCAAATGAAGACCAGATAACAAAACCTGATGTTTTGAAAGAATCAAAGTAACTTTATAGATTCAACCAATATTTATTCAGTAATTATTTGTATTTAATTTTTTTTATCCCGGTATATGGTACATCATTAAGTTTACACACTATGTGCATTATGATTATTTAATTTTATTTTCGTTGTGTTTGAGATTTACTTTGATAAATTAAATTGATTTAAAAAGCGATTTTCTCTGCAGATGTCATCTTCTCCCCGAGGAGTAAAGAAATTATAATAACAGCAAAAGTAATATGATTTATAGTTTGTAAGAAATTATTACTAGCATTTTTTTTTTTTAATTGTTACTTAGTTCTGTTATAGAAAGCCACTGGTTAATTGAGACAAGTTCGTATATGGAACAAGTTTTCTTTATTTTTTTAAGTTAATTTTAACATTTATTTTAACTGTTTTCTTTTCTGTGGGCGGGGGGGGGCGGGGCAGCATGCGATGTGTATGGCGTCACAGGGAAATTTAACAAACCGAAGGATGCTTCGCTGCTGGTATAGTGGTTAGAGACCCTGACTTCCGTAGCTATGACCCGGGTTCATGAGAGGCAACGATGGCCACCTATTAGGTACTACCATGGAGGTAGGAAGTAAGGTATTAGGTACTACCATGGAGGTCCTTTCATACCTCCATGGGTACTACCATAGTGAAATGACGACTACTTCCGGGCCTTGTAATGGTGCAAGGGTTATGGCTATTAAAGCGCCCGGCCATTTAAAAAAAAAAAGGAGGAAGTGCTTCACTTACGTTATCTGACGCTCTCCCAGCAATAAAAATATTGTAACATTTTTAAAAGGCAGCCACTAATGTATATATTTTTATTAAAAGTCACAAACTTACTTTTCGAGCTATCATTTCCGCAAAGACTGCGTCAGCAGGAAGCGATAAAGACACATTTTAACGAGTGACTTCAAAGGATGTTTACGACTACATTTTACGTTACGAAAGACAATGCATGCAATCTCTTTTGTGCATTAAATATTTTATTGACTTTAGTTCGCTGCCAATCAATCTCAAAGCACAAAATTGAGCGCTTTATCCGTTTCTTTGCAACAGTAATATTGAAAAAGAAATGACAAGCATTCTTTTGCCTGCAACATAAGTTAAATACTTAGTAACATTTTCCCAAATTTTTTATTTTATTTTAAATCTGCCTTTTTTGAACACATTTTATGTAAGAAATTTAATAAGCTTCTGTATGAGAAATCTTTATTTGGATTATTGTGAACAATGTTACGATATTTTGCATCTTAACACAGGTACGTTTCGTCACTGAACTGCAAACGTGATTAAAAATATATACAAGCTCTTTATCATCATGAAGCAGTATTAGTGTTTTTAGCTTCGATGAAATCTCGTCTGACGGTATTATCATTTCAACGAAGAATAAAATCTTTCATTTCTCTTCGATATTTTAAACGGGCCTCGCTGAGTAGTGTTAAGTAATCATTTAAAAGGTAATTTTATCTAGACTTTTCAACGAAATTTTACAATAATTATTATTTTAACGAGTAAATGTTATAAATTAAATAAAGTCGATTGTAAAATCTTTACTTTTTGTATGCACTTCCGTTTCGAAGAAAATTTGCGAAAGTATAGTAGTTCTATTTGAAATATAAAAAATTGCTACTTAAGTAGCATTTGGTGGAACGTAGGTACTTGTTGCTGCTTTCCTAACATTCTTGAAAGCGCTGAGAAAATAGCTTCTTTTGTTACCTGTCACAGAGTCGCCGTCACGCCGTCGTAGAGGATTTGTATTGGCCTGAAAACGTTAATCTCTTAGAACCATGTCACTAAGAGAGAGAAAAGCGAGGCTGAGAATTCCAGCAATGAAGTATTTATGGTATTGACAAGGTTCTGTTTCTGATCTAAAAAGTTTAAGATTCCCCTTTCTCATTAAAAGGTTTTTGTACCCAAAATACGACACCGCGGTGATTGATCGAAAGCTGTTTTAATTCCGTTTACACACGAACTATGCTGTGCTGTGTTTGACCGCCTTAATGTATTCCTTCTACAGAGTAAACAGCCAAATTCAAATATTGCAAATTTCATGCACGTGACATGATTATTTACGAATGTTTTGAACACCAGAGGTTATAGTCTGCATTAAAAATAAAACCTAGTGATTATGATGAAGTTTTATAGTAACGTATAAAATTAAAGCCTTTATGTATATTTCTGTTTTAATTTTTTCAGACGGTAATATGATTTTTAATGTTTTGGCGTATTTTTATCAATTTCGCTTAAAAAGTAAAATGTCGGAACATTTAAAATTAATATTTAGGGCTGAAGTTTTATGTTCAAATATAAAAATTTAATTTTATTAATTAAAAGCTGTCGTGTTTTTATTTAAGAAGAGAAACGAAGTGTAATATTATATTTTTAGTAAATTGTAATTTTCTGTATATTATAACTTAAAAAATATTTTACATTTTTTTTTAAATGTATAGTGATCTGAGGCTTTCAAATTACTTTTTTTTTCGTCTAAATTCCCAGCTGTTTGATTAATATTGTTAATTGTTGTAGGAATAATATTGATTTACTTCCATCATAATACTGTTGAAATTCCTATTTGCACTCTATTTCAATCGATAAAAGTATTGTATTTTGGTATTTTCCAGACAAGTCTGTATTTGCTAATATTAAAGTTTTGAAGTTATTTCTTTATTGTACATTATTCAGCGAATTTTGGAAGCTGTTTCAAAATAATATACGATTTTCATAGTTTTCTTAAAAGTAGGATGAATATAACGCAATTTACTCTTTCATTCCTGATTCCGCTAAATTCCAGAGACATTTCTAGACTTTTAAACCAACGCAATTTCACGAATTAAATTTGAAATGTTCTAGAACAGCACCACCTCCGTAACTTTCCTCATCATATAATATTAAAGCAATTCAGCCTACGCTTACTTCAAGCAATCGCCTTCAAAATTAGTGAGATATATGAAATCATCATATCTGAGTGTGTTTTTGTGCGAAAGCTCTGACCAAATACTAATTTTATTCAAGAATTCTGAAATAATAATCTAATGCTGCTTCTACGTTGAAGAATATATGCGAAGGCGTATTTCTGCTTAATTAGTTATGGGATTCTTTGGCTTTTCCTTTTTCATGTTTACTTCTAAGGAAGGCTTATTCTTCGGAGAAACACCCACTCGAAGCTGTTTGTTTAATTTTATGTTTAATTCTCCAGTCGATATCACAAATACTTTCTTACAAGTAGCGCATCTTTTTCAAAATACCGTCATAATTTTATAACTTTTTTAAGAATTCCAGATCTTGTCGATTCTCAGATGAAACGCCTGATCTAGAAGCAAAAGTGGGTTTTTATTTAGTCGAGTCGAGCATTGTGTGTAGATAGAATCGTGAAAAGAAAAAATTCAGGATCACTTTATCTGCGTGGCAGGCGACATCATAATCAACCCTTCATTATATGACAAAAATCAGGAATTGTCAAAATGAAGACGCTTGAAAATAATAAATTCTTCATCTGCAGATTCTTCGTTTCGGAACCCCACCAGCGGCCGAGCGCTAAAGTCGATAAAAACTGGTAGTTCGGTTCGGAGTTCGAATCTCAGCGAACGAACTTTGGCTGCCTGAACTTTTTCGTGTTCCCATATGTAATGTGTAAACGAGTCAGTTTACCTTATAAATTCCCCCACGAAAGCAGGTAGCCCTTGAATGCTTTGCCGTAATCAATCTAACCTGAGGAGCTTGGTTCTAGATTCTTCCTCTGAAAAAAGTAAATGAATACATAAATAAATTGAAGTCAGAGACGAATTACAATCTATGTCAGAAAAGAGTTTTTCATTAAGATGGCTTAAAAATTAAGAAATATCAAGTGTTATGCAGATATTTTTTTTTTCTCAAATGAAAATAATATCTCATATAGCTTATTTGTAGAAATTTAATCTTGATTATCGAATGAAAATAATAAAAAAAATCATTCAAAAAGAAAAAAACTTCCGTTGTTTGTTTGTATTTGTCTTTCTTTCTTTAAAAAAAAAAAAAAAAAAAACCCAGAATGCCTAGTCTCGAACGGTATTTTGCGTTGAATCACTAAAAGCATTGTATCACTTTTCAGATTGTTGCCACCAAGAATTATCGCCCTGTATTATATTTAAAGAAATTCAATAGTGAAGAATATGTATGAATGCATGTAAGTTACTCGCATTGTGAAAAAACGTCGGTACCTAGAGCCATCAAATTTTGAATAACGAAATTCTCCACTCGAAAATTGGCACCTGGGCCCCCTAATTTGGAATTTCAAATTTGTTTTATTATTTATTTCATATTTTGAAAAATTTTAACGAATTTTTGTTATTATCAAACTCAATCATTTCATAGCGGACAGTGCCAATACTGAATTTTTTTTTTTTTTTTTTTTTTTTTTTTTTTTTTAAATTTAGAGCACGTAAGACTGTTTATCGGAAATTTTAAAGCTGTGCTGTTTCTAAATATTTTTAGCCCATATGTTCTCGAAACGTGTATGTGTGTTACAATCTAAAAGGTTTCGGATTTTATTTATTATTATTTTTTGACTATAAAATGGTGTAAAAAGATTATCAAAATATTATAAGCGAATATTATCGTTTAAATTAATTTAGTAAAAGAATAAAAAGAGAGCTTTGTAATTCTATATATTAGTATACAGAAATAATAACTATCGTTGAATTTTATTTTCGACTCGTATGATAATGGACACCAATTATTGTTGTTATAAATCCGAGTTTCTGAATCTTTTTTGCCCATGCGTTCCCCTCACCATTGCTAAACGATCGTCTCCCACCCCCATTCTCAAATTGGAGAAATACATATACATGTATTTAAATTTGGCTTATTTTTAGTGTGTTTTATAAATTAAACAAGAGAAACTATAGAATATGTTCATAAGTACCAAAACTTGAATGCAAGTAATTTTTTATGTTCATAAAATAAATCTAAGTACTTATCGAGCAAATAAATGACTGGCCGCATTCCCCCTCCCTCGAAGTTTTTTTTTTTTTTTAAATTTTTTTTTTTATTTTTAAGCTAGTAGTAATAGTAACGGAGGACGTGGGCACCATTCCTCTACCATTACGGTTAATCGGTTCTGCTCACGTTCGCCCTTGTCTAGTATTTATTAATAATTCTAAAATTTTTACATTGCCATATATTGTGGCTGATTTACAAATAAAGTTCATACATTAAAAGGTAAAAGTATATTTTAATATTTATAATATTTATTTTTTATATTAAAGGTAAAAGTAATATTTTTGAAGGTAAAAGAAAGTTTGTTTTGTTAATATTGAAGATAAAAAAATAGGGCCTTAAATCTCGTTCATTTGGTAGTAGCCTCTTATTTATCGCGAACGTGAATGTATCGAAACTGAAAACTGTTTCTCTCTAAGATGTTTGAAAAAGGGGTGAAGCCCATAAAATTTTTACGGTAACAGTTTACTGAGAAATCAAATTGGGTCACCTGATCTGTAACTTGATGGAGATTTCTAACGACAAGTTGCGCTCACAGCAATTTTCCAAAACCTGGTGATTTAATGGTACGTCGGTTAAAATATAATGAGGGGTAATCGCGATTCTTTCTATATTTACATTGTAACAATATATTCATTGCAAAACATATCTTCACTATAATAAGATTTCTGGGTCCGAGGGGATGAAACCACTGAATACTGTTAGTTGACTTCCCATTCTGTACGTATTAGTTCAATGAGTTTGCTACATTAAACCTACTATTTATTACGTTCGCTACCTTAAACTATTTTATTGCGTTTCATAAAGCCTGGGAACCTTAGTAAGTGTTTTATAAAACAGCCACAAAAGTAAAATGCTTATAGAAAATTTCCCCTTTTTCATCTATACTTATAATTCACCTTTATTAAAGGTAGTACAGGGTGTTTTTCGTGTTATCGCCCTCAAGAATAGAGTGAATTTCGGAGGCATCTCTCTTACAGGCTTTCTTTTCTAAAGTATGAATATGATAAATTATGCCTTTTTCACAAATGTCATTTGAATTATTGTTTAACGTAAAATACTTTGCCGCGTATTTAACTACATTTAAATAGTTCACGTTAGTCTAATCCTGACATGAGATTCAGCAGGGATAAATTTTAGATTTGGACTGAGAGTTTACAAATCATATCTTAGATCTTTATTCTTATAAAATTATTAGTCGTGATACGAGTCTCTGGAATTCATTCCCGAGCGGTCCACTGAGATTTGTAAATATTTCACGCTTGAGATGTCCGTCTGAGATATAGATTTCGTCTCCACTGGTTGGAATTAATCTGTTCCATAATGTATGACGAGATACTAAGCGTGATTTAATTATTCATCGTTAACATTTCATAAAATGATCGGTGCTTTTAACTATGCAAATAACTTGAAATGTGATCATAATTTACAGATCCCATGACCTAAATTAATTAGTAATAGTTTCATTCCAGGTTGATAGTGGTAATGGAATTAAATTTCTAATTCAAAATTTTACCGGTTACTTCTTCTTATGCAAAACCCTGCTTAATTGAACTTATCTGTACTGGATCTCGATTACCGAAAAAATGAAGGAAAATATCTTTGAATCCGTTATCTGCATTCCCCCCTCCCTCCAAATTATCACCGCCCTTCACTATTTCATTCTTTAAAAGTAAATGCATATTTAACGACGAAAACAAGTTATATAAGAAAAATGAGGAAATATGAAATCTCTTTTAAATCTATAATAAAACAGTATAATGCCTGAGAAATGGTGGCCTGTCCTAGATGCTTGTACGCTTTATCCGAGTAAGGAAATCCTAATTGTTTAGCTTTCTTCAGGTGTTAAACTAGAATTAATTTTTACTATGTAATAATTATCAGAGTTCTAAAACTTTATTGAATTCTATATATAACAACATTTTTATTTGTATTTAGGAATTTAGCAAAATTTAAAAAAATTATAACACATAATCTCAATTACTATTGTAACATCGGCACTATTATTGTATTTATCAATATGTAAATTCTGTATACTAAATTTGTTTTATAAACGCCGCTGATCACCGAGCCACTGAGGCTGGGCGTAGCAGTTGCTAGATAATTCCATCAGTTGAGCATAAAAGCTGGATGTCTGAAAGGCGGTACAGCTGCTCATTTGATGGTAAATAAATAAATTAATAAACAGATCAGATTTTCTTTTCTTTTATTTATTTATTTGTCACATTAACTTATATTTTTGCCAGTCCCCGATGAATAAACTCTTTCCTTTATCTTCAGTAGTTTTATTTCCAGTGTATAAAATGTCTTCGGAAACTAGACAATAGGCGACTTTATCTTCTATAGTATAAAAACATGCTCATGAAGATAGCATTCATTAATTTAAAAGGTCTTTTTACCTAGATTTCTTAATAAGTATACGATGTGTGTTTATTATTTGTGTGTTCAATAAGCAAATGCAGAAATATATAGGAGGAATTTTTAAAACTGAGGCTCTTTTAGAATTGAATTTTAATGTTATTCAACAATAGACGTTTAATATCGTTAGCTTCAATAGCGCATATTATTTTTATTTAAAAAAAGAAATGTCCTGTTTTGAATAATTCTTTCTTTATTTTAAAGTTTTAAAATGTTTTTATAAAACTGTACATTAATTACATTTAGTGTAGTTACTGGGTAATCTCTTAGTCTTTTTTTTTTTTTTTTTACTTATTATATGCTCCGCCCTTAGGCTGTACACGGAAAGAGAGGGATGCCCCATGGAGGTATTTTTAAGGGAAACTGGCTCGTATCCACGTTACACATGGGGAGAACCACAAAAACGCCCATGCAGCCAGCCGGTTCGCCGGGACCCGAACCGAACTACCAGTATTCAGCGGCTTTTACCACTCGGCCGCTGGTGGGCCTAATCTCTTCGTCTGTCAGACGAATTCATATCCCATGTCTAATTTATAACTCAGTAGCACAAAATGATTACAACCAGCATAAATGTAACGACAATGTTTTTTCCTTTTTCGGTTTGAAGTTACGCAAATTAAAGAATTTAGCAGACACTTAACATACGCATTTTACGACCCTAGAATACTATGTAAATCAGTTATTTGTAAAGCAAATATTAAATTAAGAATAATTTAGTATACTAATGAGCTTTCTAAAGTAACTAACTGCAAGTGGAAGCTAATCAACAATAAACACGGCACTCTTGCAGCTGTAATCAAAGTTGCAGTGCCCCTGCTTGAAGTCAGCAGTATTTTCTACATTTTTCGTTATTTATACTCACTTAATTTATTATAAGTTTATTATATTTATTATAAGAAAATAACATTGTGGTGTAGTGTTAATGCTTCGATGGGGTGATGTTGAACTCCAATGAAAACGCTAATGACGGAACACCACATGAAAATTTTATTGAACGCCCCCCAAAAAAATGGCTACATACAATTCAGAAGAGAAAAAACCTAAATCTTTTTTCTTAAAAACAAATTCTATACATTTTACGTGCGAGAGCAATTCGTGGCTCTCGAGCTTGCGTTTTTAACATTGCCAACGATTTAATTATTTTAGTAAAGACTATTTCAACAACTATTGAAAACGTATTTGTAAGTTAAAAAATAATAATTTTCAGCTTATTCTCACGAGACATCATTGTACATATTAATCTTCAGTCTCTTCTTTTATGTGACCTTATCACAACTCCTCTCCTCATAAAGAAATTTTTCTTGACTATGGAAGGAAAAATTCTAAATACATTTCACTGCTTTCAAAACACAAGTGGTAACCATTTAAGTGATAATAGAGAAGCCAGTTACATTACCCTGCACTTATTTCTAGATAACATAACCGCATAAATACAACAAAAATAATTTAAACTACTTCTAATGTGTGCCTTATAGAAAGCATATTCCTCAAATTTTACACTTAAGATAAAACATTTAATTCTAACATTTTTTTTTTTTTTTAATGAAACACACAATGCAAACAATTTTGAATCTACACAAATATAATTCCAAAACTATACAAAAATCATTTTCACCCATTTTCATTACTTTTTACCTTACTTTGTATCCACTAGTGATATTCAGTCACTAGACTAGGGCACGACTCAAGCCATCTGCATTACCGTGTAATTTGCTTGGCCCATGAACAATTTCAAAGTTGTACTGTTGGAGAAACAATGCCCAGCGAGTCAAACGAGAATTTGATCCCATCATTTTGTTTAAAAAAGTCAACGGATTATGATCCGTCTGGATTTTGAATTTTTGAAGTTAACCAAATAAAAGGGGACGAAACGTCAAATGTGTCACCAGTTGGTTGGTTCTGTCTGTTGTTGTAAGAAACCAGTTTTTCATCTCAAGATGTATGCAGTTGAAGAAATGCCTGTCGGACGATGCTGAAGTCAGTTTCAGCAATTAGACGATTTTACGATGGGTTTCATTTTAGGATTATGAATATTATAATTTAAATATAATATTCATAATCCTAAAATAAATATTGTCCTAATCCTAAAATAAATAAGTCTTCTTAGGCTGGTTAGCCTTTCCGTGCTGTCGCAGTTAAAACATACTTAGATGTGTCCTCTGTGCAAAGGATATGGAAAGGACTGTGTGAAAAAGAGAATTAAATTGTGTCACGATTGCTGAAGCAATTAGATGAGGACGACTATCAACATTGTTCAGGAAGATTTAGATGTTCCGTTATCAGCAAAACCAGTTTGTAGGCGATTGATCGAAAGCAGTTTGTATTCATGTCCTCCTCTGCGAAGACGGCCATTGACGCTAAGTCAGCAGTGTCATCCATTGTAGTAGTGTCGGTACAGAGTTTTTTGGACGAATGAATGGATCAAGATTGTGTACAGCGACAAATCTGAGTTCTGTTTCACCAACGACATTCAAATAATATTCTGAAAGCGTGGACAGGTCCAGTTCTGTTGCGATATTTAAACGCCATAAACGCCTACAGCGCGGCACCATGGTTTAGGGTGCTATCGCCATGGACAGCTAATCACTTTTGGTTCGTATAAGAGGTAGAACATGCGTAGAACAACAATCGTAACATTAGATGCGTGAAGAGCTGCAGCCGGTTGTTCTACCTTGGTTTTGGCGGTTACAAAATGCTGCTTTCCAGCGTTATAACGCCTGGCCACACAGGGTAAGCTCTGCAAGGTAAGGTAATCAAATGCTTCATTGCCCATAGAAGTCCCCGACCTTACATCGATCAAGCTTTTGCTTGACATGATTTACCAACATTTTCTTGATTGCCCCCAGTTGCATTTGAAGGGCGAACTGCGGAAGATGGTTAAAGAATATGACCATTCATCCCTCAGGACATTATCCACATGCTGATTTCATCTTACCTCAAAGTATTGTTTCTTTTATTGCCGCAAGAGGTTGGCACGCTTCTGAGTGATCACCCTGTATATTCGATCATTGTGTATAGACATTAGGTATTTTTGAAAGTAGGCAAGATGAAAAAGTAACAACGCCTTCCCCGGGAATCGAGCCGCGGATCTCTCAGTTACGCGCTGAGCGTGCAGACCACTACACCACGAAGGTTCGCTAAGAAGGCGGGAGAAATACCTTATATACTCCTTAGATACTCCCCCTTTAAAAGGCGACTGGGTTTATATAAGAAATACCTTATATAAAAGGCGACTGGTGTTTTTAGGGGACCCAATCGCGTAATCCTGGGTGAGGAGAATGATCATCCAACACCATTTTAGTTCGGGTGCCACTGTAGAGACATTAGGTATATTTGGAAGCAGGCAAGATGAAAAATTAGCAGCGCCTTCCCCGGGAATCGAACCGCGGACCTCTCAATTACGCGCTGAGCGTGCAGACCATTACACTACGAAGGCTCGCAAGAAGGCGGGAGGAATACTTTATAATTGTATCACATTAACTTTATCATTTAAATATCCTTTATATATATGTGTGTGTGCATCATCTGTCCGTTTTCCAGTTTTCATCGCATTCCTCTCTTTCTTTCACTACAATTCGTTTTCTGTGTCAAGCAGAGTATTAACTTTGATGATTAGCCATACTTTTCATCTTTAAGGGGGAATTTTAAATGACTGCAATACCGTGATTCTGATGAGAAAGTAAAAATAACATAAAAATAATGCTATATATAAATGAGGTTCTTACATTCAGTGATTGGCATTTGTAAAGTTTTTATGAAATAAGTAACGGCTCAGTTATTGAAATCATCATTTTAAATTTTTTTTATTCGAAAGATTTTGGAAGTATTTATTCATTATACACTGTCCTCCAAAAGTTTAGGAATAGTATGTTCTATCTATCTAATTTGAGAATGAAGTAACATATAAACAAGAAATTTACAGGACATGTTCACTAAACAGTTCTTTAATTAATGCGACATATAATGTTTCTAAAGTTCAACACAAACATGAATTGTAACAAAAAATTGCACTCTTGGCAGAGAAATCCAGTCTTGGAGAAACAGTACATCACAGTTGTTTTTTTGAGGAAAAATAGGTTGGTAACATTAGCAAAATGGGTTCTAATAAGTAATGTGTCCATCCCTAGCTGCACTACATTGGCGGCAGCGACGTTCCATGCTGTCAATTAAGTTGTCGGTTAGTGAAATGGGAAGCAACTACCAGTCACAGAGTAATCCTTGTTGAAGCTTATCTAACGACCTTGGAGGAGGACTTAAAGCAGCAACCTGTTTTCCAGGGTAGTCCCGAAGATATTGTATCGGATTCAGGTCTGAAGATTGAGCTGGACATTCCATCGGCTCCATACCGTGACCCTCAAGATATTGTTCAGCAAACCGACCTCGGTGCGGTCGCGCATTGTCGTCCATCGGAAGAAATCTAGGACCAACAGCAGCGGCACATGGGTGGACATATTGATCAAGGGCCTCGACTCGATATTTCACACCGGTCAAAGTTCCTCCATGGAACACATGCAGGCCAGTGTGACCACCGAGAGAGATCTCAGCGCAAACCATTATTCCACCACCTCTGTACCTGTGTCTCTCCACATTATGTAATTGGTTGCATCTGGTGCGTTGTTCCCTCCAGATCAGCGGACGACCTGAATCACTCTCCAGTATGAACTTGGACTCGTCTGTGAAGAGAATAGACCCCCATTGTTTACTGGTCCAGGAGATGTGTTCTCTTGCCCAATATAAACGGGCACCTCCGTGTCCTCAGATTAAGGGGACAATAACAACTGGTCGTCTTATATACAGGTCTATATTGTGCAGGCGTCTGCGCACTGTAGTAGCTAAGATTCTTGTTCCTGTCGCCACTAAATGATCTACCGTGAGCTGAGGTACAGTAATGTTACTTCACCTTCGGGACGAAAGAGCTAAATAACGGTCTCCCGCAGGTGTTGTAACTCTAGGTCTGCCTGGATCATGTCTTCTAGACACATTCAACCAAGACTCAGTCCCTGCCCTAGAAGGTCGAAGACCTCCCTTTCAAGGTTTATAAAAACTGAGACTCCAGGACCTTTCCGGGAGGGCGCCACCTCTCCAGGTCGCTGCAGAGGGAAAAAACATCCCTCGACGTCAGAATTCATCAGAGAAGAGACCGACGGGCGACCGCAACGATCCACAGGGTCGATCTCAACTCCAACTACTAAAACTCAGATACAGTTCCCACGTGAGGGTCATCACTCCCTCCCGTGGTACAAAAATTAATTCTCAGACAGTTTAAAAATTAGCCAAGATCACTGGTCCCTCCACACCGACCAAGAGGAGCCAATCCCTCTCAGACGGCAATCATCATCGACCGTGCAGCGTCCACACCACCAAGGACACCGACAAAGCAGTACCAGTTCGGTCCCTGGAAAGCCTGAACCTACTACCGAATAAACGATGGTTCTAGTCAGTTTGAATCCGAGGATGCTAAACTGATTCCACAATCGGTGGACCACACTACGTGAGACACTGAGACGTCTAGCAGCATCAGCTTTTGACATTCCCATCTCCATTCATTCGATGGCCTGCCACATCAGCGAATCGGGCCCAAAGGACTTCTCCTAAACATTGATAGCCTCTCCTGAATATTATCCACGGAACTGTAATAACAACTAAAGATCAACAAAAATTACAATTTTTGCCTTTTTCCTCCAACTCTTTTTATAGAAATAACTATAAGTATTCATTTAAGTGGTAGCTATATTTTTTGCATATATTTTCTTAAACTCCATTACTGTCATGCATATGAACTGTGAATTTAATAGCTTTTGGAGGGCAGTGTGTATGCGTTTATACGCTGAGCAAAGTCGCAGTTTATATAAAGTTTAGCCGAGGAAAAATGGGAGCGCAGAAGCTTCGTAAATACGTTCTCCGTCTACTAATGAACTTTAAAAAAAAAAATAAAATAAAATCTGTAATAAAATCCTTAAAAAAATATAGTATAAAGGATTGTTTTATTTATAAAGCATTCTCTGCCTACCGTTTCCGTAGTTCGTGTATAAGACAAGAGCTACTCTATAAAATTTTGCACATTCTTCTGAGAGATGAGACACTTTTCCTTCCTCTCTTCCCCAATGTATGTGGAGCATGCGGTGAATAGCACCGGCACTTGGAGCAGAACAGATTGCATGTCATTTATCATTCTTGATCTCAGATTTTTTTATCCGTATTTTGAAGAGTTTACCGAAGAATGGTCCCAGTAGGGGTTGAATATTTATGTTGTAAGTGTGTATGAAATAAAAATGTGATAAATACAGCCGTAAATGTTTTTCTTCCTTTATTGAGGAGCGCATCCCGTTTCCCTGTTTAACCATTGAAATAAATTATATACAGTATTAGGCGTTTAGTTTACCTTTTGGCCAACAGATATCGTTAGTTGTCCACTAAATTGCGGCATTTGAAGGCACGTGGTATTAGCGCTCAAACTTCACTTTTTGCCGCTTTTGTCTTATAGAAATGGCTGCTAGAAAACATTCAGCGATTATCTTGAATATTTAATTAAATTATTGAATTATTAATTAGATTTATTGATTATATTAATCATTAGATTGATTATTAATTAGATTTATTAGATTTGGTGCAAAGACTGTGAAGTTGGACTTTGCCTTGAACCCTGTTTTGAACTCCATCATACTAAACTGCATTTCTAAGCTATTTTTTCCTCAGCGCTTTATATTTTCTTAAATTTTATACATTTTACTTTTTTATGTTATGCAATAAATAGAAATGAACAGTAATTCGACTGAAATTTATTTAAAAAAAGATTTTTTTGATGATAACATCTGAAATTGGTTTTTCTGGCAACTTAGTTTCTCATGATAAAAATCTAAAAATCTATATAAAAAATATTTTCTAGAAAGAAAAAGTGCATTTTTCAATTCTCCAATATAATAAAATATGAAAAAAATAATAAATAAAATATGGGTGGGGAAAAGAGAAGCGATTTTGGTCCACAAATAGAGCAGTCAAAGAGTTAATAGGTTTCTAAAGTATTACATGTCATGATTATAAAAATTTTAAAGCACTGAACACCATATTAGAAATTTTAACAACAAAATAATTTTTCTAAAAAAAAAAAAAATAAATAAATAAATAATCGATAAAAATAAAAATCTGAAAGGTTTCAGATTTTTCGCACTTAAACCATAAAATTCAATTCAACAGCAATATCGCAAATAACTTTAAAATGAGCATATCTTTAGAATTTCCGATACTCAGTCTGCCGCGCTGGAGATAAATTTTTTTCGTACAGTGTTGCCATTGCTCGCTTTGAAACCGTTAAGATTGTTTATCAAAAATTCGTTATAAAGTTTTACAAAATATGAAATAGATAATAAAACAAATTCCAACTTCCTGATTCCCATATTCTAGAAGACGACAACTTATTGAAAATTTGATATCTCTAGGTACCTTTTTTTTTTTTTTTTTTTTTTTTTTTTTCCCGCAAGCGCGAGGAACATACATATATTCATGCAGTTTCTTCATTATTTAAATTCTTTAAATAGAATGCGGGGCCCTAATATTTGGAACCGTCATTTATAGTGAACCAACGCAAAATGCCATAGCGAAATTAATATCCCTTTTGAGCTAACGCCCTTTCGCCAAAATATATATATATATATATACGTATATAACTATTTTGTAATCGGCTTTTTAGATTTTTAATATCAATTAATCTTAAAGTCATTTTTATTAATATAGTTTTGTGAAGTATCTTATGTTTAATCAGTTATTTTGATAAGATTATTTACTAAAACTTCTTCTTTCCGTATTTTTCTCGAGTAAGTTACTTATAGTTTTGTGTGTATCTAAGCTGAGGGTATTGATTCTTTATTTGAGAGAACTTCTAGCACTCGTGTATTGTATTTTCGTTAGGCGACGTTTCAAATACGCGCCTGTAAAATATCTGAACCAGTTTATTCTGAACAGTTTATAGTAATCTTAAAGAGGGTAGGTGGGTCGTGTTGGATGGAGATTACCTTATCAACGTTCGAATATCTGTTATTTTTATGCTGAATATTGGCAAGTATTGGAAATTTCGCCTGTGACACATGTTGTGTGTATATGTTCAGATTGAGACTAAAATAATAAAAAAAAAATATTTAAATCATGATCTGTATTTTATGAGTTGTTTAAGACGTAGCGATAACTCGCCCTCTCTCTCTCTCTAGTAGGGTTTGGCTGAACTTGAGTTTCCAGTTACAACAGAGCAACCTTACAGTTCACATGATGATTTTGTTATGAGAAGGCTTCCTCTTTATCAAATATTATTACAGTTAGCCAACAATGTAGGAAAACCCTTTGTTTCTTCAGTGGATTTTTTTTTGTCCTCTGCACTCGGAAAAAATCCAGAGTTATTTAAAATTAATATCCATTACAGCCTTTTTCTGTAATATCATATTCAAAAGTCTGTTGCAGCTTTTAAGATCCTAGTTGTTAATGTATGTTTTTCACCATTTGGCTTGTTTCATTTCAATGTGCAAAATAAAAGTTTTTTCTATTTGCCTTCGCTCCTTTTTTTTTTCTAAATAAATAAATAATATTGGAATAATGGAAACTTCGAAGCAGGTTTTTCGCGTGTATTTTTGTTCGGTATTGGAAAAATTAAGTAAGATTCTTATGCGCAAAAATCATATGCAACTAGTTTGCGTTTTATCAAACGAATTTTCGATGTAATAATATGGAGAATTTTTTTAAGCATTCTTCTCTGATCTAAATACCACAATCACTTAAATAATTTTTGTGACCGTGTTACGTAATTGTTAAAATAATTTTCATTGAAAAATTAAATTTCTGCCTCAAGTAGATTTTAGTCGTTTAAAATCATATTAAATTTTTAAAAAAATAATCTAGTGATATCCGCAGCTGTATGTTCCATTCTAAAATTCTTTGGAACCAAAATTTTCAGATTATCTTTGGACATTCAAAAGAGTTAGCTGCAAATATTGTTTTCTAAAATATTAACTCTAGGCGTATACTGTTCCCACTGTCAAAGTTTCGTGAAACAGATTTTTTTATACGAATACTTTTGACATCGCGGCTAGAAACATTTCGTAATATCTGTTTATATCACTCCGTATAGTAATATTTTTTATAATAAATATTCATTGTACTTTGATGAGTTTTTACCTGTCTTGCCCAAGTTAATGATTTTTAATACCTCAACGTATTAAATCTGTGTAATAATGTCATGAATCAATTGTACTTACACATAATTTTTGTTTTCGTGTCTGACTTTGCCTTCTGTACCACGAAATAGATTAGTGTAAAGCAGATCTTAAACTGTTCATTTCGTTGTTTTATGAATTATTATATCAGTGTTATGTATGGCTACCGAGTTGTCATAAAAATTGACAGGAGGCTTCTTTTAGTTTAAAGAGCCGATGGTGTTAAATGCATAGAATTACTGACGGATATGTGAGGATGTTGTAGAACAAATAAAACACACAAATGACCTTACACACACATATATTTTTTGTTTAATTTTTTAGTTATTACATTTATTCATTCAAAATGACCGCTTGTCATTTTGAATGATGATATGAGATGATATGAGAAATACGATGTATATGGAGACTTGATATTAAATTATACATATGGAGAATATGGAATTTAAGATGTCTGCAGTTGTATTCCTAGTAAATGTTAAATAAATTAGCAAGTGTGCTTGCATAGTTACTTGGTACCATAGTGAGATTAAAATGTTTCATAAAATCAAATGCCTTTTCGTTTGACGTCTACATTAAAATCTCTCATAATAATAATAGGAACACCTGTATCTACAGTAAATAATTCCGCAACAATAACATATGTTATTAAACAACAAAATAAACTTACAAGGTTATTTAAGAAAAGTCTGTTCATCGATCAATAAGGTAGTTTTAAAATATTTAATCAATGCACTAAACAAGAACATCTTCAGATCTCTTGAATTAACAGTTGAATGAATATATACAGATGCTAGAATAAATCTGACTGTCCATTAACGATTACATCAACCATACAAATATCGCCTGCTTCTGAATCCTGTACTTTCACACGCTACTTAACACTAAATTCTATTGGTATACAATCTTCTATAATCGTCAAATTTATATAAATCGCAAGTCCACTAGTTTGGTGAAACAATATAAAATACAGCAAACACCCCTTGAACTCATTGACTGTCTACCAGACGGCCTTTCCACTCACACGCGGTCGCGCAAGCGTACAGAGCTTCACTAAAACCTCGCTTTTTTTGACGCGTTAATATAATTTATTGTGTGTGTTGTGTTTGCTAATGCACTATTTTATTTATCTAATGATATATTTAGCTTGATTGTAACATTTGTAAGTTTCGAAGGTATAAGTATTCACTCACACCTCAAATAGCGTCTTAATTTTTGCTTTCCTATCAGACCATTATGGAGAAACGTAATGCCACATTAAAATTAAACTTTTTGATAATCTAGATAAATTAGGTTTAGTATAAAGATATTTGAGTGGCAGGCTTTACTAATCGATGCAAAACTAATCGAAGTAACGAATCGTACAGTCACGGCCATGTTTAGAGAGACCGAATCCCCCTCCCGTTTTCATCTTTAATGTAAGAACTTAAAGTGAATGCCTTGGATCTGGAAAAAAAAAAAAAAATTGCTTTTGAATTTTTAAACTTTTTTATTATACTGTGGAGCTGCGATAAAGGATTTAAATCAGGCAGCTAGGTATTCTATATTTTAAACTGAAAATCAAAATATCCTATTCCCGTACGTCTCAAGAAAAGCACTACTTACGCAAAGAAAATAATCTTCGTGATTGACAAACAGTCCCATGAGTTTATGGCCATTAGCCTGAAGCAATAGCTTTGTTCTTTCCGACGAGCAACCAGGAAGAGTTTTAGAAATTCTGTTGCTGTTTGTAAAAAGAGATGCTGACTCCATATTGTCTGCGTATGCGAGTTTAAAAAAAAAAAAAAAAAAAAAAGAAGAGTATAATAAGAAATGACTTGTTAAATGAACTATTTTCATGTGCAGAACAAGTGTAATTTAGTATCATTTGCTGGAATATAAAGGATCGAGCAATCATTCCGTCCTAAATTGTTCTGTCCTTTTCGCAAGGAAGTTGAAAATTGAACTGAAAGTGTCACATGTATTTGCCTCATCTTTGTATGTTTTAATACCAGGCAACTTTCTTCGTTAATACATAAACAACCAACGTTAATATAAAAAGTGATAATCATCATGATAATAATAAATATAATCTGATTTTGTATTTATATTCTTCTTTAACCTTACGTTAGCGAATAATTAGCCCTGTGCTAATTTGTGATAGGCGCGCGGTTGACACCTATCATCCGCTCGCTTAATCTAGGGTTAAACTAAAATAGTTGTGCGTTTTTGATAGTTCAAGATTCAGCATAAAAAATTATAAATTTAATACAATCTGAATTAGCTGTGCCAAATGGATATTTTTTAAACTATTTAAGATGTGCCTATGCATCCACCCATTAGGTCGTTTGCACAGAAGCTTGCCACAAATTATTTGCTGCAGTAGAAATAACAGCAGTAAATCTCTTTCCAGTCAACGAAATTTACATAACAATCGATTTCAGGTGTTGTTTAAATTCGATACGAGTCTCAAACTCCAAAGTTGTTACTAATACCTTGTGATGTAGATTTGACTAATTCATTAAAAGATTAAAATCGACTTCTTTAATACACATATGTATACAAGCGAAGTGTTCTGTGAACTCTATTTAACAGTGTTCTTGGCGTTAAGTAGATAAAATGTGGTCTAAGAAATATATTTCTGCTGTTTATAGTTTTCCAGAAAATATTGAATGAAAAATTTACTTCAGTTGGAAGAAAGTATTTATTTATTTAGTATGTGCTTCACCTTTAGGCACGACATGGAAGGGATACCCCGTGGAGGTCCTTTTAAGGGAAACAAGCCTGTATCTACCTTACACATGGGGAAAACTATGAAAACGTCCTACGACTCGAACCATGGACCAAACTAGCATTACTCAGCCGCTCGTGGGCACCGAAGAAAGTAGACGGAAGAACATTTAGCAAAATATTCTTGGTTTTCGTAAATCTCGCATTTGGGAACTGGGTGACGTCAAAACTTTTACTGTTAATATATAGCTTTATTGATTTGATCTTTTGACATCTGAAAGTAAAAAGGCTGTACCAGTAAACTAGGAACAGCATCGGGCTTCACTGAAATTTGTCTCGAGATCAAAGTTTAAAAATGTGTGTGAAACAAACACAGAACAGTCTGGGAGGGAATGAATCTTCATTTTTTTTTTTTTTTATTTCGGCAGATGAGAATAATTATATATGTTTTATACACGAAAATAGTTCTTTTAGCAAATTAATTTCAAATTTTATTGTCTCTTTAATTAACAACTGAGACAAAATGGAGCTGGCATCTCTTTTCACTAGCAGCAGTCGAATTCTTAAACTGTTGTCGTTTCTTATCTAAGATGTGATTATCTATGATGTGAGAAAATCTTGATGCCATTGGCGAAGGGCTGGAGCACGTTACTAATGACAATACTTTGCTTAGCTCAGGCCCATTTTGATGAGGAACTCTATGGGAGGTGAAATCTAAGAGCGTCTTACGATTTTGTGTCTATGATCAACCTCTCTAAGCTACTTTCGGCTCAAAAGTACTTTAAGTGCCCCATGTCACGAAGGTATTAAATATTTGAAAACATTCGATTGTGAGTCCAATGATATGGTAGCCAGCATCTCTAACCCCCTATATCGATCAAAGCGGCTGTCGAACACTTCCTGGACATATTGAAAATGACAAAAAACTGTGACGGTGCTAGGATTTAAAATTCAGAAAACGAGCACAAGTTGATTTAATAAATTAGTCTCGAAATAATAAGTTTTGCTGAATGCTTGAGAATTTATTGACGTCATTGCTTTGCACAGCGTTTTTCATATTTTCTGATGGAATGTAACCACTGCGTTCAAAAAAACACAGGCGATGAAATCGATGATTTTACAGAAGAAAAGCTAAAAAAATCTAAGTAAGCTATGTTTTTTAGGTAAAGTCTGTTTTGATCGCTACACGTATGCCTTTCATTAAAAACCTTTGGAAAATCCATATTTTATGCTAATTAATTATAGTTTATCTGACGGAATTTTCGTTTGTCCGTATTTGCAGGGCGTGCCGGTGTATTTTGAGGAGGCATTTGTAGGGTGGTTTATATCAAAGTTTTTGGTTGAATATGCTACACACGGCTACACACGAAGATATATCTCCAAGGGGAGGGTAAACTTCGTGAAGGATTTTTTAAAGAGAACTGGTGCATATTCCCGTTACAGTGGGAATAAACGCGAAAACTTCCAAGCAGCCAGCCCATTCGCCAGCTTTTAACCCACGTTTAACTACCAGTATTCAACGATTTTTCCTCTTTGGCCGCTTATAGACACCTGTACATTTGGCATATGTAACATCGTAAGCTTTATGTAATGACATAAATTCTAAAAAAAAAAAAAAAAAAAAAAAAAACTATCTTTTTTTCCTGAAAAACACATTACTATATTGGCAAATGATGTGATTATCACTATATCAAATTCATGTTCCCATTGAAATCTTCTTGGACATACTTGCCATCGAAACGTTTCAAAGTATTGTTTATCGGAGCATTTTACTTATAATTTACTTTGTTAGAGCCTTAACAACATACCCAGTTATTGTTAAAATAAGATTGAGATTTTATGCTGCTTGTATTGGCAAACACTGAAGATAGTTAAAAACATTGAAGGCTTGTATTTGTAGGTATCTATATTGTATCTGTTTTTGCATAAATATGATCTGAAGTGGAAATTGTAAAATCTAATGAAATTAAAATAGTGAAACGAAAACGATCTTTCAGATCTCCTTAGCAATGTAAATAATAATTTCAATTACTACAATAATTAAAGTACACAATATTGAGGTTACTGTTGCAGCAGCAACTAGCTGATACCGTAACGTAAAATCTAGATAGACAAACGGCTCGAAAAATTCAGTTCTACGAAACATCACACTTCATCATTCTGAGCGAATCGTCTTTCACGTGTGGTTGATATGTGGTACGAATATTTTGATCTGTCATATACTGTTGTATGTGTCTGTTAACGCTATCTTTCTGCACGTGACATCAGACTGATTAATTGTGGTTCACAGTATCACAGTTCTCTTTTCTATATTTCCATGTGAAACTTACGGGAAAGAAATACGGTATTTGATTCCTGTGTAATTCCGAAGCTAATGTAACCAGTTTATTTCTTTTCCTTTCATAACCGGTATTGCTTAATTCATTCGAGGCACATTTTCCATCTTTGCGATTAGCTGACAGACTTTGCTTTTATGTACTTTATATATTATATAGTTTATGTGTTTGAAGGTATCTATATTATAACTTGATATCTTTTTTAACAAATTTAAGAATAAAATGAGATAAACTACATAATTTTCTTGCTACCTAAGATTTAAAAAATATAAAATAATGTTCAGGTATTCTGATGAATCAGCCATCAGTTTTAATAATTTTTGGTTGATTTAAATGTCAGCTGAAATGAAAAAATGCCTTTTTTAATGCATTGGGGGGGGCATTATCAGTTAAAGGCATTGCATTTATCATTAGAAGTATAACATTACATTTATCGTTGTTCGCTTGTGTATGCCATTACAGGGAATACTTTTGCCCAAAAAAATTATACCTCCACTCTCCTCTGTTTTTTATTAAGCAAAAGTATTTAAAAATAAATACTGGATATGCCTTTGATTAATGATGAAATTGTCCTTATATAAATCTCATATCTACTTCATCTAAGTTGGACTGTTTTACATGGACTTTTATTGCTTATTTATTTTGGAAAGTGTAAAGAATAAATTTGATGTTTCTTTTTCTACTATAATTGTTTTAACAGAAATACTTTATTACTTTGATAGGTGATAAGAAGCGATCTGATAACATTTTAAATGAGAGAGAGCAAATTTGTCATATAATATTTTTAATAGCTTTTAAAATCAAATTATCTGTATGTAAGAATTGTGCTTGGATGTTTGTATCATTATTTATCCAGATATAGGTTTTGCTTCTACAATAAAATGCAAATCGTTGTATTGTATTAATACTTTAGTTTTATGTTCATAATGAAGTTTCGAGAGTATACTAAAATGGGTACTATCTACTTACACAATACAATGAATATAAAAACTATTAATATGGTTTATTTTGATGTTAGTCTTTTTTCTCCCTTTTCGATTCTTATTTTACATTACCTTTCACTAGGTACAGTATTAATCAGGTGTTATTATTGTGATTATGTTGACATAAAAATTTTCATCTTTCAAATATTAGAAGAATATCGCTTATCACCAAAAGCAAAAATTTTTTTAAACTAATTTTTTAATAGCTTTCATTGTTTGTTTCGATGCTCTATATCTTGTTTTTTATGCTGGAATCGCAGAGAATGTAAAAGCAATTATATGGGTTTATTGTTTTCGCATTAAAAAGACTTTTTCCTAATTTCTTTGTGTCACATCAAATTACATTACATTGCCATAGTATAAATATTTCTTTTTTACGGTCTGCGCCAGGCCCACCAGCGGTGGAGTGGTAAGCTTGCTAAACACTGGTAAATCGGCTCAGGTTTCAAATTCCGGCGTATAGGCTGGTTGCTGGGGTGTTTTCGCTATGCGTAACGAGGCCAGTTTTCCTTAGAAAGAACTCCCCGAAAGAATCCCTTCCCTTCGAATCAGATAACCCGCGAGTGCTTTTCCTTAATCAATCTGTCCCCACCAGTAGCCGAATGGTTAAGACTGTTAAATACTGTTAGCCCAACTTTAGTATCGATCTCAGGTGAACAAGTTGGCTCCATCGTTGCTTTTTTGCGGTTTTCCGTATGTGTGGCGTGAATATGAACCAGTTTCCCTAGAAAGCTGTCCACGAAAGCGTTGCTCCCTTTAGGCAGATGTCCTCATGTCCGTTGCCATAATCGAACAATCTAGCCCAGAATATGTTTTGAAAGTTGGTTATGAAGAATGGATAATGGACAAATAACGAACGACAATTTTCGTCTCTCCTTCTCTCCCCATAGTGTTTTTTCCCTAAATATTATCAAACACATATAATTCAATCAGTTACTCCTTTTTTTCTATGTATAGTCACTATTCGTGAACTATTATATATGTAACAAGGATAGCACATTAGAAAGTTAGGTCTAGTTTTAATTTCGAATACTTTAAGAGCGTTCTAATTCCTTTGATACAAGTTCTTTAGTTATCCATTATGGTTTTCTGTTTATACAATTTAATAATTTTTGTCTTTTTTTTACGTTTTAGACCTCTGCATTTCATTTGCCTAAAATAGACTGAGTTCTTTTTATTCACATGTCAAGTAAATTGTCTGAAATTTTATATACGATTGTGTCTGCTTTTTTCCTTTCTTTCCCAGTTCCAAAATATTAGATTTTCCGTGTCGCTTATGTTTTATTTTTGCCTTGTGTAATGTATATTAGCAGTATTTTAAATTTACTGTTGCGGTTTTTCATGCATGCAATATTCCGAGTTATGATCTTAACTGTTGTTCTGTTTCCGCATTTGATTTCCATGTGTTAATAGTCTTTCATAGCCTAGTATGTTTGACAATGTAGTCGCTAGCTATAGTGCGACATAATGGTATGAGATCAGCTGCTGTGCGTTTGAACTATACCACTTTTCTCTCCATTGTTCTTCTGAGCCCACTCGCGTGAATAAGAAGCACTTTTCTTTATTCTCGACAAATACACCTGCCATTAGTTGTTATTCTCAAACAGTACATTTCATTCATTTATTTATATACTGTGCTTCCTTTAGGTTTCTATGACAGTGGCGTCTTTGTCAAATTTGTAAGTGTTGGGAGGAAGAAATTTCCATTTTTATTCTATTATTCTTTCAAAAGCACTAACTGAAGAAAGAACATCTGAGTGTTATAAGTAAAATGCTTAAGGATTAACCACTTTTTGTTTTGTTAAATTGTATGAAAATCTGAACCAAATATTTCTCTTTGGAATTTCGATTTTGATTACAAAATTAAGTAGCACTTTCAGTTGAGTTTTTTATAAAGTATTTCCACAATCTGTTTTTAGTAAAGCCTTAACTTTTCTTTGATTAACTGCGTCTATTCGAATTTTGTTAGATTCCGACCGTAGTAGCAGATATTTGAATAAATTGGAATTTAATACAGAATTCAAATTAATGTATTCTGTTCATGGTGCGGTTGTTCCAGAAAATTTTAATTAAATGTCTAGTTTCGAATTATTCAATTCCTTTTAAAATGGAAAAATTTTAAGTTTAAATTGTAATTCGAATGTCTAGATTTCGTTTACTTTTCAAATTAAGTTGAACAACGATTTCATGTTCTTCAAGATCTGTTGCAAAATTATCATTCAGTTGGTTTTATCGTTGATTATCGAGGAATCGACTTAATTTATTTGTAAACATGATATGTATTATGAAAAGCCGAAAGATTTGTTTGCACTAACCAGTTATATCTCTTTTTTTTTCATTTAAATACGTATTGCTAAAATATTGCTTAAAAAATATTTAATTAATGATTATGCTGTATTGACTTCAAGCGTTTTGGGCCCGATTAGTGAAGACAACTCTGAATTCAAGATTAAACAATTTACGCAGGAATTTGGACTCATATTTCGAAATGTTGGATTTTTTTTTTAGTAGCAGATATTCAGATTTAAAATTTAATTGGAATTGTTTCTTTTCTTTTGTGGTAACATTAATTCGAATAAATTAACTTCAGATAATTGAACTCTGCTATATTACAAACACGAAATATATATATATGTAATGATATTTTTAAATCAATTGATTAAATTAAATTCTATTAATATTGCTTAATAATGTGTTGGCGATTCTCTACCTAAATTGCATCCCTGTTCCTAAATTTTGGCGAAATCCTTTCTTTGGTATAAAATATATTAACCTGTTGGCGCCCGCCAAATCGCCAAACTCATAAATCTGTCATATTACATAAAGTACTTAAGAACACTCCTGATGAGAAGATAGCGTCACTTCGTGATTTCAATTAATATCGCTGATTGGATGAGCCTCGTGACGCACACATATGTATAAGTAGGGCTTCTGCTCAAGGTACGAGGAGAACGCTTGTGAGATGGATGCTAAAATAAACCTACCACTTTATATTCCAAAATTTGTCTCATTCCTGTTGCCCCGGCTGCACAAAACAAATAATGTATGAGAAATTACATTTCAGAAAGCTGGTAGGATACCACCTTCAAAGGGATTATCTAAAAAAGAAGATACCCCAAGGATTATATGGATAAAATGTTACGCACTTAAGATGAATTTGCCGCTGTGCGATTTCTGTGTTTCTACATTTTTCTCTATGCGTTCTTGCTTCAAGAGAATCATCCTTCTGTTACCTGTATTCTGGTATTCTGCAGATTATTTTACGTCCAGAGAAGCACCCTTCTGCCCCCTGTGATGCGTGATCTGTGTTTCCATCGAAAGTTCGTCGTTCATCAAATGTGCTCTTACCGTTGACCTACTTTTGAGGATGGAAATCTTTCCCTACGTCTACACCGTTCTGTGTTGCTCTCGAGAGCTTTGTGCTTGTGTGGTGATTGATCGTGTTTTGCGAAAATCTAATCAAGAGTGCACAAAAATGTGTATTTTCGTGTCGATTTCATCACTCGTATTCTCGTCACAATAACGCAAACAGAAGCAATTTGTAAAAAGATGCAAATGATATTATTACTGTTGAATTATAATTACTGATTTAATAATAGTGTTTTTATTTTGAAAATTTTAAAAAGTATTATTTTGGTATAAATGTATTTTAAATTTGGTATTTAAAGGATGTATTTTGGTTTTAATATTGTTTTGGGAAAATTTAAAGAGTATTATTTTTGAGTTAGTTTTATTTATGAAAGTAGTTTTATTTATGAAAGTATTATTAAGAGAATAATGGCTAAGGAAAACATCTCTGATCCTGATGATTCATTAAGGGCAACTAGCGCTGAACCTGAAACAAGTATAATTCCCTTTGACGCGCAGAATGATATGGATATAAATTCATGGCTTGAGTACTTTAACAAAACTCATTTAGATAAAGATGAAACGTGGAAGCTTAATAAGGTAGCTCGATATCTAAAAGGTAATGCACTTAGCGTATATGTCAAAAACTGCCATAAAATTACTAAATATGTGAAATTAGTCCAAATTTTAAAGGAAAATTTTTTCGACCCCACTTTAACTACGTTTGGTGATTTTGCCAATTACAAGTACAATCATAAAGAGGACATAACGCAATATTTTCGCAAAAAATTAGATATTGGTAAAAAATTAAATCTAACTCATGAAATGATCTTGGAGGGTCTGACGGATGGCTTTCCTATAGAATTAAAATCCTTAATGACGATCAACGCACCCTCTGACCCCATCTCTTGGCTTACTCATGTCCATAAGCTTATTAAGATTAGCGAAAATCAACAAATCAAAAGTGCACCTGCCAGATTTGTTACTCCGATTGGGAACAGTCCCCAAGATTACAATCGATTTAATAGAAGTAGAATTTCAGCTTCAAGCTATGAAACTACTGTGAGACAAGATTCTCCTAGACCCAACAATTTCCAACGTTTTCAGAGACCAAGTAATTTTTATAATCGGTTCAGTGGTCCAAGATTTACAAGCCATCATAATTATAATTCTCAAAATAGATTGCCATTGCCACCCAGTCCCTGTAGACTTTGCACCCGGAACGGAATTCCAAATGTTTTTCACTGGTTTCAGGTTTGTCCTTTCAGAGGGGAGAGATCTGGTACACCTAATGTTACGCCCCTTGCAATAGAACCAACCCCAGAAACCCCTCACAGTAGTTGACTATTAAAGGTGTCGGGATATTTGCCCAATAAGAAACGTCTAGAGTGTGTTGTAGACAGTGGTGCCACCATATCAATAATTTCTTCCAAAACAGCTAGACAATTGCGTTTAAAAGTACAAAGAGTTAGATCATTTTCAGTAACCCAAACTAAAGGAAACATAATCTTCAACAAAATATGTTGTATACAAATGAAAATTGGGCGGATTAGTAACCAAATTACCTTGTTTGTTCTTGATAATAATTTGAATGATGTAATTTTAGGACTTTATGAATGCAAATTATTTGAGTTGAGTATTGATTGTACTAATTTAAAAATTAAACAGAGAGCTATTGTACTTAATGATGACTGCCATTTTGACAGCCGACCCATATCTCTACACCTCCAACTTCAAGGTGGTACAACAAATGTTTATCCATGTGTTAATAATGATGATGATGTAAGAAATTTTCCAACCTGTAAATCTCGGACTACAAATCCAAAGGAATTAGTTTCTCAGTCTAACATTTATGTTAAACATGCTGTTTCTAATACTGTCGATAACAAAGAGTATAACTTGGAAAAATTGTTAAATGGATTATTCATCTGTGTTTTCTAAAAATAAGTATGATGTAGGAAAAATTAATATTGAACCTCAACGAATTAATTTAAATTCTTATTTGCCTGTATCATTAAGACCTTATAGAACATCCCCTATGGAAGAAGAGGAAATTAAGACCCAAATTGATCAATTATTACAAGCAGGTATAATTAAAGAAAGTTGTAGCCCATATTCGTCCCCCGTGACTTTAGTACTTAAACGTGAGGAAGGTAAGAAAACTAGATTGTGTATAGATTATCGAAAATTGAATTCCCTGGCTAAAACAGATGCAAACCCTCTTCCTCGCATTGACACTTTGTTAGACAAATTAAGTAAAGCAAAAGTATTTTCTACAATTGATTTGAGATCTGGTTTCTGGCATATCCCGATTCACCCTGCAGATACTGAGAAATTAGCTTTTTGCACGAATTTTGGATTATTCGAATGGTTAAGACTCCCTTTTGGTTTCAAAAATGCTCCTGCAAGTTTTAACAGAACAATTAGACGAATATTAACAAAAAATAAAATTAATTTCGCTTGCAGTTACTTTTCGTTTACTCTTCCTCTGAGAAGGAACATTTAGAACATTTAAAAATTTTATTTGAGGTGTTTAAAGAGGAGCATATTAAATTGAATCGAAACAAATGTGTGTTCGCCAGAGATCAGATCACATTTCTTGGCTATGAAATAAAAAATGGTAGAATAATTCCCGATAACCATAATATAGAAGTTATTAAGAAACTTAAAAACCCCAGTAACACCAAAGAGTTACAAAGAGTTTTGGGAAGTGTGAATGTATATCATAGATTCATTCCGAATTATGCAACTATTAGAGCTCCATTAAACAGACTCTTGAAAAAAGATGTCAAGTGGGAATGGGATGACCAATGTCAAAAAGCTTTCGACGAAATGAAACGAATACTGATTTCCGAACCTGTTTTACAATTGTATGATTCCAGTAGGCCATGTCATATTTTTGTTGACGCTTCTCAAACTGCTGTTGGAGCTGTTTTGAAACAACCAGATGAAAATGATGTCCTTCACCCTGTATCATATCATTCTCGAACTTTAAGAAATAATGAGAAAAATTATACGATTACTGAATTAGAATGTTTGGCCATAGTAGATGCCCTAGACAAATTCTATTACTATCTGCATGGACAAAAATTTGTTATACATACGGACCATGCGGCCCTCGTTTGGCTCAAAAATGTTAAAAATTTAAAAGGTAGACTCTTCCGTTGGTCACTCAAATGTTCAATTATGAAGTAAAGTATCAGAAGGGCTCTACCAATATTGAAGCTGACATGCTTTCTAGACATCCTGTTTCACAGCACCTCCAACATTATGTACATTTACTTGATAGAAATGAAATAATCCAACAACAAAAAACTGATAATGTCTGCGGAAAAAATTACCAAGAGATAAATGATATGATGTTAATTAAGAAAAAGAATTTTTATAAAATTGTAGTACCTAAATCTTTAAGATTAAAATTATTGAATAAAACCCATGAAAATTTTGGTCACCCGGAAGTTCAAATTATGCTTAACTTAATCACCCCTCAATATTATTGGCCTCTTATTAGCGAAGATATCGGAAATTTTGTTAAACATTTTCATACTTGTCAACTTAATAAAAAGAAAAAACAGAAAAATTTGGTCTTATGCAAGACGTACCCCCAACCGACAAACCTTTCGAATGTCTCTCTATTGACATTGTGGGAGGATTTAATTATTATAATTCTACAAAAAAATATTTACATATAGTTATTAACCATGCAACAAGATATGTCTGGGCTTTTTCCTCTAAAAGTGTAACTTCAGAAACCTATGCCAATTGTCTAAAACAAATATTTCAAATACAAGTCCCCGAAAAAATTCTGAGTGACAGGAATGTAGCCTTCACTTCCTCTAGATTCAAAAAATTTCTTAAAAAGCATAATGTTAAACAACTTTTAACTTCATCTCGCCATCCCCAGACAAATGGTAGAGTAGAAAGAGTAAATCAATCAATAGTAAGTCGACTAAAATGTAAAGTAAATTCTTCTTCTAAAAAAGTACCATGGACTAAAGTGCTAGAGCAAGTTGTTATCGAATATAACAACTCCCCTCACACGGTAACTAAGTTCACCCCAGGATACTTACTATTTGGTAACCTCACTTTTGAATCTCCAATTGATCAAAATAAATACCCTTCCTTAAATGAAGCAAGGGCTTTAGCAAAGAAAAGAACTATCGAATACCACCGAAAGAATAAAACTAGATATGGCATCAGATTTGTAGAATCTAAATTTCAACCTGGAGATTTTGTCCTTTACGAGGAATTCGAATACCCAAATACTAGAAAATTGACTTCACCCTATTCAGGCCCTTATCGGGTTATGAATAAATTATCTGAAGTTAATTATGAAATCGACAGGGAAAATTTTCACACGAAGAAACCAACTGAGATTGTACATGCGTCAAAATTAAGGTTCTATTATCCACCCGAGAACTTTAAATTACATCATGAATAAATCAAAATTTATAAATCAATAAACTATCCATAACCCTTCTTTTAGTTTTCATCCTGTTGTCCCCCTTAATAGTTGATTTATCTCTCAGTGTCTGAAAAGTTTGTCTGCCCTTTTCTTTTACTGGGCTCCTTCAAACTTGAGTTTCAGGTTCAATGCACTTTCCGTGTGGGAAACACTCAATTGAGGCTATACTACAAGTAGAGTTCTATACCCTCACATTTCCTTGAGCTCATGTTTTCCTATGTTTGTGTTATAAATTGTAGCAACAGTTGAAAAAGTTAAATTTCAGTTGTTGAAACTTCTGAATTTCATTTTATGTTTCTGCAGCATCGTGTACAAAAACTGGTATGGATGTTGGAAGTTAAATTTTGTTTTGTTATCATTAATAAGAGAAAAATAGAGTGACAAAATATGGTAAAAACCTAGCAAAATGTGTATTTTCAACAAGAGTATAAGAGCTCTAGTATCGTGACATAAAAACTCAAATGTTTTCAGTGCCAATGCTAATCCATAATTCTAGCGCTAATTAAATGATCCGGAGATCTCCAAAGAACAGTAAAAGACTGAAGATGAGCCTGAATGACAACTCTAATGATTGTACGGACTCATACACAAACTGTGAATGGCATGCCGTAAGATATAAACTTACAAATTCAGTTATATTACTATTTCCTATTGCCGCGTAGCTAACAGGCAATATGTTATTAGTGCTTTATTTGTTCTGCACTTAGTTACTATATTATAATTTCATTAATCATTTATTATATTTTATATACTGTATTAATTATATTCAAATATTCTATGTCATATTTTATATAACATTTTGTGTGCCTTGAGGTAAATCCAATCAGTTTTCCTACTCACTTAATTTCCTAATAACTAAATTTTCTGCTCTATCTGGACTGTCTTGGGTCGACGGCCGCGACTGCAAGCCTTTTCAGATGGGGGGGGATAATCTGTAATGATATTTTTAAATCAATTGATTAAATTAAATTCTATTAATATTGCTTAATAATATGTTGGCGATTCTCTACCTAAATTGCATCCCTGTTCCTAAATTTTAGCGAAATCCTTTCTTTAGTATAAAATATATTAACCTGTTGGCGCCCGCCAAATCGCCAAACTCATAAATCTGTCATATTACATAAAGTACTTAAGAACACTCCTGATGAGAAGATAGCGTCACCTCGTGATTTCAATTAATATCGCTGATTGGATGAGCCTCGTGACGCACACATATGTATAAGTAGGGCTTCTGCTCAAGGTACGAGGAGAACGCTTGTGAGATGGATGCTAAAATAAACCTACCACTTTATATTCCAAAATTTGTCTCATTCCTGTTGCCCCGGCTGCACAAAACAAATAATGTATAAGAAATTACATTTCATATATATATATATATATATATATATAAACTTTATTAACTATCAATACCATACTGGTATTATTCTTAATTTACCGCAGAATATTTTTCTGAAAACCAACCTGTATTTAAAAGTCTAATTTGAATGCCGGTAAACTGAAGTACATTTACCGGCAATGTATGAAACGCCGACATTATGTAAAATACTTAGGCATTATATAGAGTGCCTGGCGATTTTAAGCGAAGAATGAAGTATGAGAATTATTATCTATTTTACCTAGGCATTGTATAAAATACCTGGGCATTCTATAGAATGAGATATGCTATTTAGGCAAAGAAAGGTCATTGTAAGTCTGTTATTTAAAAGATGCTTATTCGACAAAAATTCAGAAATGTTATTTTGAAAAAATAATGAAAACTGTCTCATTAATAAACTTTTATTCAAAATACAGAAAAAAAAAGAAAAAAAAAAAAAAAAAAATTAGCTAGAGGATTTTGGTAACCGTAACAAATTTGTATTCTGTATTTAGTTGAGACTAGAAATCAATAAGATCTGTCTGACAACGGGAATTAAATTCAGATGAAAAATCATAGATTTCGCAACAATGACCTTTTTAATATTTTCTTTTCCCTCTTTTTGGTAGAGCTTACAATTTGGATGTAGAATTCAATATCATTGCGTGTAACGTTTCTGTACTTGGTTGAAAGCTCTTTCAACATTTAAGCAAAGGTACTCCGTAACCCAACGCCTTGGTCCTTGATCCAATAGCTAAATGTGTTTCATGAAGTATGTGAAATAACTCAGTGTCCGTGACGTAATACTGTACAGTACTAGCGCTTTCTTTAACAGTGTAAATGACTATACTTTTATTTTCCACAAACATCAGATCATAGCCATTCAGCAACGATTCCCATGGTTCCTTCTTAGTAATCATTTTAGCTTCCTCCCCCCATCATTTATTAACTTTTAGTAAGTAGTTATTCGAGACGAATCGGAGATGTATTTCATACTTTCCCGGTTTGTCGTTTAGCATTCTGTAGAATGCCTAGGCAATGTGTGGAATGTTTAGTCGTTTCATACACTGCCGGGCAATTTTCAGCATTCTGTGAAATTCCTAGGTATATTATAGAAATAGAGTGCCGGATTTCATGGTTTGCTGGTAACATATACATTTTATGGACATCTTTTGTATAAACATTAGTGGTTCAGGTCTTTGAGAATATTTGATTGAGCTTTGAACTGAATGTCTTTAAGAAGTTGCCTTTTTTAGAAATTCTAAAAGCCGACTGTCATGAAATTCCTATTTAATCAGTTAAGATTGACTGTTTTTTCCTTTGACCGATAATAATTTAAATGAAATCTTCCGTTGCTTAGAGATGATTCACCGTTTCCAAAATAGTAAGCACTGGTGCTGGAACGTTTTATCCCATTTATAATTAAAGTTCGATAGCTTCGCATTTTTAATCTCCATTTCCATTTAATACCAGAATTGAAGAGTTTCTTTTAGAAAGTTAAACGTGGAATTACTATGGACTGCTTTTATTAAGTAGGGCATCTGAAATGCATTTTTATTTATATGAGCAATCTATATTATAATTTCTTCCGTCTGTCTTTGTAATCTGGGTGCTTCGAACCGTAAAAAATCTGTTCGAAGTTATGAGATTCTGCTGACAATTTTTTCTTCACTTTCATCACACTGAAAAGATGAGTTATGTTTGTTGTTTTTATAATTTAAATCCAGCCGTTGATATGGATACTAGTCATTTTTGTACTTTTATAATCTTCATAATTTTAATTGCAGTTGATGTTTTGCCTTTCGAATCAAATTTATGGGCAAGTGGCGACAATACTTTTAGAATACTAGTTGTTCTGGGGATTGTGAATTTTGCAAAGATTTTGCTTTCTAAAGATATATAATCTAAGAATTCTAGATCTGAAGATAATACTGTATTTCTTTTTTAATGCTTTATTTAAGCCTTTGAGTTCTGTTTAATGTGCTTACTTAAATTTTCCTGGCTGGAAAGTAAACAAAGTAATATTCCCGTATAAAAAGTTCAAGTACTTCATTATACATGCCCTGTGTTATATTTAAAGTATGCAAAATTTTTTATGAACATATAGACAAAAAACTTGCAGAGAGCACTTAAGGAATAGCATCATATTCTTCTTTAGCTCCTCTTTTCTTGGATTGGGGCCATAGCATGGCAACACTTGTGCCCCCCCCCAATCTAGTACAAGTTCGATTACAGTTTGGTTTCTCTACGTTTGAGATTTCGGTCATTTTCATCACTTTACTTCTTTGGTGAGGTTGTTAGTGGATAGGGGAAGAGGGGAATCGTTGATCATTTAGTAATTCTGTTGGGAATTTAGTCAATGCGAAGCGACAAGGAAGCATGGCATTTTCATTGCTATCTGCACGTAGATTCCAGGCTAAATTTTGCGAATGAAGCTTTCTACAAATGACAGTCTTCCGAGTTTACAGGCTTTTCATAGCTTGTGATGGATTTAAAATTTTGTTTTGTTTGTACTGACGCATCATTTGTGAATGGCTCAAATTACTGATTTTTTGGTAATTTCTTACTGCAACTGATTCGATTCGAGGACCAGCAGCTAAATAGCCCTATCATGTGTTATCAAGAAATAAAGCAATAAATAACAGTAGTTAGAGATGCACGTGAACATGAACTGTATTTACTGGGTTTCATTCGCTGTTTGTTTGTTCTTAATTTGAAATTAAATGACTTGATAAATTTTGAGAGGGAATTGACATGATACTTCTTCTTCAAAAGCATAAATTTGTTTTTTTTTTTTTTTTTTTTTTTTTTTTTTTTTCTGGATTGCACTTACTTTTACGTGACTGTGTAAACTGTAATTTCTAAAAATTTTGCAAGCCTAAAAAAAAATTTCCTCTTCCGCGATTTCTGAAGATAAAAATCTTTTATTTTTATCTTCAGAAATCATGAAGATAAAAATAAAATCATGTCAATGGAAGAACTATCATGTCAATTCCCTCTCAAAATTATTTCCATATTTTGTCATTGGTTCTTCTCCCTTCTGTCATCTGTTTTAACGGTCATAAAGTCTTGTGAACATAATTAAGTTTTTAAAATTTTATTGTTCCTGATAATGGCGAAAGGGGTCCATTTCTTCAAAAGAAGGTGCTTAAGAGGAAATGAACAAAGAAATTAACGGGAATTTCAAAGAGAAGCAACTAACTAGGCAGAGAGTCTTAAATATCTACTGATATCTTTTTAGATGTTCCTGATTTAATTTAGTTTATTGATTAGAGTTTTTTTTGGCATTTCGTACGTTTTCAATTTATCTACTGATATCTTTTTAGATGTTCCTGATTTAATTTAGTTTATTGATTAGAGTTTTTTTGGCATTTCGTACGTTTTCAATTTATCTACTGGTATCTGTTTAGATGTTCCTGATTTAATTTAGTTTATTGATTAGAGTTTTTTGGCATTTCGTACGTTTTCAATTCGTTAATTAAATTTATTCGTCAAAATTACTACTAAGCTTTTTAAATCTTTTAAGTGGCATGGAATATAATAATGATGATTCGTCATATTCTGATAATAATAATATGAGAATATTCTACCCTTTCACGATCAGTAAATTTTAAAAACTTATTTTTCGAAAATAAATAAATAAAAAGGATTAGAGACTTCGAACCCTTTTTTATCTGATAAGAAAACAACTAGTTATGCAAATTATTCTGTAGCAAAAATGCAAATGATTATAATTTCTAACGGCCATGAACAAGGCATATGAAGTGTGCTTTTCTGTATAAAGTCCGTATCTAAATGCTTACTTAAGAGGTTTCAGCGATACTATGGGAATATCCCTATTTACTATTAAAGTGAATTATTTTCATTCAATCTCTGACTGCACGACTTGGCAACTTGAACCTCTCAAAAGGAGTGCCATTGAGGACCTAATGGAAGCAGATTAGATCTGTTGTGGGATTGCCGTCATCTCGGACGAACGTGATCAGATGGCAGCTATGAATCCGGGAAGGTAAATATAATATGAACTATTCTATGGTTGGTTCAGAACGCTAAACGCAAGAGGGAATAGATTGATACATATAAGGTCGAAGCAAAGCCGGCACTGCATTCCCGAAGGTACATTAGGTATCGCCAAGCCTTGATAACTGTTTACTCCGCCCAAAATTTGACGGAAAACACACCTGGGGAGCGGTCCTGCACAGGCACATTTTATCGACTAAAATTGAATATAGGTGAAATATTGGATAGAGCTTGAGCCCTTGCAAACATCCGTGCCTTCTGTGTGACTCGAATCCGAGCGAATCGGCAAGGTAGTCAGCAATCCAAATTACTATTCCGTTTGAGCAGCTAGAATAGACTGGTGTTGCAGCAAGCTGGTTGGCTGCTGACCCGATAGTTGCATTTTTGACCACCCAATGATGGATATCGCAACAATCGTACGGGCATTCTCTTTCTTTGGATTTGGTTATTGCATTTGATCGTTTAGATATGGCCAGCATTTCCATTCGCTGTTTATTGTTAAGCGGTACATTGCTGTTAAGTGTCGTGTAATAGTGTGGTGTCTAAAAAGTGAGGTGTAAAAACTGCGTGCCATTGTTGCTGATTTAATGAGAGAGAATTTCTAATCGGAATTTTTATGTGGGTTCCATGTCGTATTAGAGACTGAAAAATTTATGATTATGAATCGTATTGTTTGCATCATTATTACAGAAGGATTACGGTGGTATCGTTCTCTCTGTTGTTAGATACATTAACTAACTTAACTAGCATCGGGTACTTCCGCTAGTATTACATATATACATTAATACTAGCGGACGCACACATATATATGGATATATATAATTAATTTAAACACACACGCATATATATATATATATATATATATATATATATAATTTGATCGTAGTTTCATAAGCCTTTGTATCAATGAGTTGCTTTATTACTGACTTAATGAAAGTAATATGATATGTAAAAATGTATTAATTCTGTCAAGATCCTTTGTCATGTTTGGAAATCTTTTACGAACGCACAATTTTTTTTAAGGTATCTGCTTTGTGGTAAAAACTATGTAAAAAAGTTCAGCGAAGTTGAAAAAAAGGACGATGAGACTCTAAAGGAAAACCCATTACTTTATTGTGTGATTAATTTTTAAAAGGAAGTAAAGTGCGTTTATCTGTTTCCTTTTCTTCTGCTTGAAGAAAAGGGCAATGCGCCGCAAACAATTAACTCCTCGGTCTCTTTCCTTTGCATCAGACGAGCTCTTAACCCGAACTTCGCTTCGCCCCTTTTCTTTCGTTGATCCAGAGGGGGGCAGTCGTTATTGTTATCGATTCGGGGCTTCAGGGCCCGTTGACGTCATCTTAGGGAATGCCTGCGCATCTAGTCTGCTGGAAATTGTTGCCAGTCTATTCTGCCACGCCCCTTTTTGTATCGTATAAACTCTTTTTTATTTATTTATTTATCAGATTCCTCCACAGTTTCTTCCCCCTTTTTTTCCCTTTCGCTTTATTTGGTCGTAGTCTCCAACGGATAGTCTGTTATAGATTTACGACTTTTCTGGATAGCATTGGAAATTTGTAGTTCGCTTGTAATGAAATGTACTTGCTTGGGGATATTTTCGAATAACTGTTTTTATATAACAATTTTGAAGCAGCGTTAAATGTTAGTTATTAACATGATCATATATTTAG
The DNA here is from genome assembly GCF_044657685.1 of Stegodyphus dumicola. Lineage (NCBI taxonomy): Eukaryota > Metazoa > Arthropoda > Arachnida > Araneae > Eresidae > Stegodyphus > Stegodyphus dumicola. The sequence goes on along the minus strand of NC_140768.1, from coordinate 77,006,188 downwards.
GCGTTCTCAAAAGTGTTAGGGATCAAAATTATTAGATGACTGAAAATGTATTCTTTCTGTTATTAAGTAAGTTGGGACCGGAAATGCGACATATTGGCTTTCATTTTTTGATTAAATAAACATCCAGTTTTTAGATTTCCTGGAAGTAATTTTCTCTTATCAGTCTTTTTGGCAGTTGCGGACACTGCAGAGGACAGTATGTGTTTGCAACAGCTTATTTATTCTCTTGCTGTGCTAGGAAGATAGGATAATTATTGATAATACTGTTGCGTGCTTACGCTTCCGTAATAGATTGAATGCATAAGTCGATAAAAAGTTTTAAAAATTTATTCTTATCACAAGAAATATAACAAAACGCTGGATTTTTCCTCAAAGATATTCGTACAATATCGCAATATCACGCAATATAATCAGTAGCTATATTTTAAACTACCAAAATGTTAAATAGAACACAATCCAAAGCGCAGAGAAAGCTAATCCGATCTCACCGCGAATTCACTACAATTAACAACTAAGTAAGCAACTGAACTGAGATGTTTCTTTCCAGCTTTTATAGCTTTTTAAATCGGCCGCACGAGATAGTTCTATCAATTTCTGGAAAGCAAAAAGAGTAGAATTACGAGATATCTATTTATTAAATGTATTTTTACTTTTCCGGCGTAGCTTTCTCTTAAAACAAGTCTTGGGCTGCATTGCAGTGAGATATAAAATAATTTTAATTATAACTCTACTAAAAAGAGCAGACTAAATACAAAATCCGTAGCAATACAATAAAATATTGTTAGAGTGCAATGTGTATAAGGAAGAGTATCGTGCAAGTTACAGCAGAATTAAAACTTTATTAGCATACAGCATATTTACATTATTAACATGCTGTAAAATAAGCCTAATAATAAAAAATAGTACATCTAAGTTACCGAAATACAGTGCACGCTAATATAATACAATTAACAAGGCTGTCTTATGATATTTACATATTCAGTTCACACTCATACAAAAAAGGGCACTAAGCCCTCAAAACATTCTTCAGAAACAGTTATTAAACTGCGCGTTCATAGATTACCATGGCAATAGATTTGTTGTATTTCTTGCAGTTTCTGTTTTATGCACTTAGAAATGCGGCTTTCAAAGTTAATTATGCTTTATCTTTACTACATAATTAACTAATAATTATTGATTGTTAACACTATGCTTTTATTTTTTAACTCTAATTGTGACTTACTAACTATTAATATTTCCATTGCGATATGGTGAACAAGATATTTGTTGTGATATTTTTCATAACTTAAGCTTAGACAATGAAAAGGAAGAAAGAAAACACTCGCAGATATTATAGGAGAGAAATTTATCTTGTTCTCTGTGTTTAGGATGAGGAGGGAAAAGAAAGAAGAAATAAAATAGTTCACCTGCTCTCAGAAATTATGTCTGGGTATGAGATTAGGGTTATTACTTCCATTTACCTTTAGCTCGAAATGACGTTTTTTATTGTCACGCTACGATTTCATTCATTCCCATTTCCCTCACATAGCGTGTAATAGTTCAACTTCCCTTTTCTAAAATTTACTTATAGTTTTTGGATTTGTTGTTTCTTTTATCGATTTGAAAGGTAAAAATAATTTGCTGTATTTCACATCACGAGTTACATGAATAAATGTATAGAATAACAAATTTACGTTCCCAGTAAAATATAACGATGAAAATAACCCTCTAACAATTTGCTTAAAAAGAAATACTGACGCTCTTCGACTTTCGAATAACGGTTCGTACTATATTCGTACGCTAAGCTATCTCCTAACTATTCTTCGAAACAAGAGATAGAAGAACTATCAAAAAGACTATTAAAAATACTAAAGTAAATAATTAATGTATTTGAAATTTTAAATACAGTATCTCATAAATAAATAAATAAGCGTAAATGAAGAAAGAAATTTCTATACTATACTGCTTTTACTTTAGATTGTTTTCTTTGAGGTATGTGTGGATAGGTTGAATATGAGGCTAGCGGATCTTTGCGGGGGTTGGAATGAATCAACGTCTGACTTTGACCCATGAAGATTTACAAATAAAGTCCTCATTTATGGCAGAAAAGCTGTATGAATGATCAAGGGAGTTGACATGTTTAGATGGCTCAGCAACAACGATTTCTGAATTGTCTTAGTAACAAAATAAATATCTAAACTTGTTTTGATGTGGTGGGCCCAAATTTTTTAAGTTTTTTTTTCACAAATTTTTAGCCCAAATGCCACCAAATATTATCGCCCTGTGTTATATTTAAAGAAATTAAATAATGAAGAATCTGCATAAATGTATGTATGTTTCTCGCACTGTAATAAAATAACGGTACCTCGAGCCGTCAAATTTTGAAGCACAGTTAATCTTCCACTGAATATGGGCATCTGGAAGCGCGAATTTGGAATTTGAAGTTTGTTTTATTATAGATTTCATATTTTTTAACACTAAGGAATTTTTGATTAACAAACTCAACGATTTCAAAAGGAGAAGTGGTAATACTGTATATTGCGATATTGCTGTTAAATTAAATTTTATGGTTTAAGTGCGAATAATATAATATTTTATAAATAAAGGTAACGTACAAAACGTTAAAAAAAAACTCCCTTTTAAGCGTAATATAAAATCTGAAAGCTTTCTCTCTCTCTCTCTTTTTTTTTTTTTTTTTTTTTTTTTTTTTTTTTTTTTTTTACACTGTCGCTAAGCTCGCAGTTTACCAGTCTGCTGCTGTTGTACTCACTCCTGCTAACCCATTTCTTTATTTGTCTTTTTAGCTTTATTATTAAATTCTATTTTTTCGCACTTACGCCATGTACAATTCTACGATAAAATTGCAGAAATTTTAAACGTAGCACATATTTATAATTCCCAATGATGTGTTATGCATTGGCATAACGCTTTTTTATTTTTTAGTCCAAAAGGGCAATTTGCCTAGAAGGACTATTAATTTCGTTTTGGCATTTTGCGTCGATTCACGATAAGCATTGCTTCACGTTTCAGATTGTTACCACCAAATATTATCGCCCTGTATTATATTTAAATAAATTAAATAATGAAGAATCTCCATGAAAGTATGTATGCTTCTCGCATTGTGATAAAACAACGGACCTAGAGCCATCAAAATTTGAATGGCGTACTCTTCCGTAGAATATAGGCATGTGGAAGCCCTACTTAATTTGAAATTTGTTTCATCATCGATTTTGTATTTTATAACACTTTAGCGAATTTTTGATTAACAAAATACCGATTTCAAAGCGAGCATTGACAACACTGTATGGGGGAAAAAAACATTTTTATCTCCGCACGAGACTCTATATCGGAAATTCTAAAGATATGCTTATTTAAAAATTATTTTGCGATTCTGCTGTTGAACTGAATTTTACGGTTTAAGTGCGAAGAACTTTATATTTAATAAATAAAGGTAACACACAAAATGTTTTAAAAAAAAGCCCCTTTGGAAGTAATTTAAAATCTGAATCTGAAACCTTTCAGATTTTATTTATTTTATTATTATTATTATTATTATTATTATTATTATTTTTTAATTCTATCGTAAATAAGGCAATAGCGCTGTACGCCATCATGCACAGAAAACTTAAATCTATTAGAACATCGGTCTTGGTTTTACAAAAAAGTGAGACCTTCATGCTTGAAAAACACTACTGCTATTAACTTTGTATCGAATATTTTAACTGAGCCTGCTTTTGTTCATCCGGTCTCTGTTGCTGTTCGAGATGTATCAAGCCTGTTGATTGCATCGCTACTGCACCTTTGATATGCTAACTGTTAATTTCATTAGCACTGCACCTTTGACATGTTCAAATATGTGATTTTTGTTCTTAAGAATTGTTCCGATTCGGCGAACGATTCATATTCATTTGAGCGGGCTATATTCACTATTTTCTCTTCACTTTCACGTCTTATTATAGTGACTTTTTTTTTTTCAAACGCTATGGCTTTTCGCTTTTTTGCTTTCAAATAATCTTCTAATTATTATCAAAATAATCCTCAATATTGAAGTAATTTCATGCCTTTTCTTAAATGTGCAGGATATCGAGCTCCTGACTGGTGATCTGATCATGGTTTTAAATACTGTCTAAAAGAAAGGAGGTATTTTAAACCCTAAGAGTGTTTTTAATTTACCCAAAAAATATTTCAAATTATAGCTTTGCTTCGAAATTTGCCCCATTAACTTCGTCTGTCGTACAATATTGATGAAATATGCAGAATTGCCGTGCACTTTAAATAATATTACGCTTCTTTCGAAATATTTCAAAATGCATTATATACAGCTTGCAGACTTTTTTTTTGTTTTGTTTTTGTTTTGTTCAAAGCATAAATAAACAGCGTTCTTCGTTGTCTGTGTTTTCTTCCTTCTTTCTTCATTTGGTTTCTTTGAAGTCAGTTTAGTTTGCAATAAATTTCCGTTTCTTTTTCGTTTTCTTGCCCGACGCAGCCTTTTCATTTCCGGCTAAAAGATTTGAAAGGTTGCAAAACATAATAAATTAAAGCCGCAGATACTTATTCCGAATACTCTCGTGTTTAAGTCTTAAATTCAAAGACTTTGAGATCTTGCGCGAGATATATTCTTTTTGATCTTACAGAAAATTGAAGTATCAGTTTAATCTCTAAAATTCGTACAGTAAATATTAGTAAGAGATAGTAAATATCGAGTAGTGTATATAATTAATGTAATAAATATCTCTCGCAAAATCAAAGTTCTTTAAAAATATGGTTTATGAAATCGTAAAACTCATTATTCAGTCTTAAAGTTTGAATCTCAAATTGCATGCAACTCAAGCGATTCTGTACTGATGCACCTAATATATGAAATTAGGATCATCTTATATTAATTACAGTAATGCTGTCTGTGTTCGTACGATATAAAATAAGTATATTCCGAGTTATAAAGATTTAAATTAGTAAAAATTGCGTTTATTGTATTGTAGGCGTTTTGTTTACTGAATAATTATAAACTGATTAAAGATAAATCAAGTAGCTTCAGTCTTTCCGAACTCCGGGCATTCTGAAAATTTACTAATTGTGAAATCGCGTGAAAGATGAAATCTTTCCTCAAGAACGAAGTATATGAAAAAAGTGCAAGATTCGAAAATTGTTTCTTCTATTCCAATTGTTTTTCCTGTAGTTGACAAATGGTTAAAATTTTTTGTGCTAAAATTGTTGCCCAAATTTTTTTCGATGTCTAAGAAAATGGAAATGTTATTGTTAAGTGAATCATATAGCAGTAAAGAAGAAACATGTTACGAGGCTTACGAAATATCGAATAATAGCGATGAGGAACAGTGAAGATTTTTCAGAAAGATACTTATAAATAGAATTACATCGTCAGATTCTTGTTCAGATACTGATAAATGCAGTGATAATAAATGTGGTATAGATACTACGATCATATTTTACAAGACTTGGTTGTTTAGGAAGAAAGAAAAGTTGATGCCGAAGAAAGCACAATTCAGTTTAGTGAATGGAATGAATTTAGTTGTTGGCAGCAATCATATTTTTAAATACCTACTTTTTCTCGTTTACTCTAATAAGCGTTACTCGAATACGGATGACGCGACCTGATCAGAACTTTTGCCGTCATTCGAACACGGGTAACGCAGCAGTCAACGTGTTAAACTGAAATATAGTCGATGTGTTATAATAGACTTTTCCTCGAAAAACCAATCGTATTTATGTTATATTTAAAGAAACACGAAACCTCTATTGAACCGGTTCATTCAGTGAACAGAAAGCGGTAATATGAGGCATTTTCTGTACTTCATGGTCTTTTAATTACTCGGTCACTACTAAGTCTTAAGAAGAGGGACAGGAGATGAGGTATGTGAAACCTGTGGGGCGATGAAAAACGAGATAATTTAAATTAACTTTTAACTAACATCAAAATGAACTTGTACGCATACATGTGGATATATTTATAACATATTAATCTAGTTTATATGCAACTTATGTGGGTTAAAGCCCATGTTGGTCTTGAAGGTATTGAAATAGCGGACAGTCTTGCTGAAGAAGAACCTAGTAATTATGAAGCAGAGGAGCTACATTTCCCGCCATCTTCCTGTCACTTAAAAAGAATTCTATGTTAAAAGGCAGTACAACAATGGAAAATAAAATGGGATCTGAAAGAAACTGTTTGACGTACATATACTTTCATTCCTAAAGTCGGCATAAATAGACACATAGCCATCTCACAACTAACTAGTTTCATCATGGGATGTGACCCCTTTCCAACTTATTTTCGTTGCTTTTGCATCTCAAATACAAGTGCGGGTGTCCGCGGATTAGAAGGCTCGCCTAACCATTTTGCCTTTGACTGTCCACTTAACAGCTGCCACTCTTTTACCTCAACCGATCTGCAGTATGAATTCCTTTAGGAAATATATTTTCGAAAACCGTGCGACAATTAGAAACATCTGCAATACAATCAACACTATTTCAGCTATGGGGTAAACTAGTCAAACTGAATGAAGACGCCAATAAAATTCAGAAGTGATAATTACAATAGAGCAAGTGCTAAAGAATTACCCAAAGAATTTTAAACCAAGTTCTAAGAGCGACATAGACATTTAACTATTAAACATATTAATAAAAATTTTACCTTAAGTTGTAATAATTTGTAACATGTGCACTTTAAATATAATTCTACTTAAGTGGAAGACCCGTTTGCATTGAAAACTTTAAATGGATTTATATTTAGTGTAAGCACTTCAGTTATTTTTTTAATTTTAGCGATCATAAATTTATAATTTGTGTATACTTATTTTTAATTTTGCTTTAGTTTTAATATTAATTTTGGTTTAATTAATGTGATTTTAGGCGTTATGTTCTAAAATTGCATGTTTAGGTAGAAGAGAAGCTTAACTTCTCTAAGACCAAATTATTCATTATGTATTAGGAAAAGATAATCATCTGTAATGTATCATTTATAAACTCTGGCCCTTGTCTAGCCATGTCAAAATTATTTTTATTGTTATAAACTGCTGATATGAGGCTGGAGATAATTTCTGCTAACCTTTGGTACCCACCAGGAGTCTTCTTTCTCTGTATGTGCATGCAAAATGTGTTGCTAAAATATTTGCTTTCCAGTGATATAAAAGAACTTGTAAAAAGTATATGATATAAAGTTGAACTTGTATGCTTGTAAAAAGTATTTTATTATCTAGCTCATCTTTAAAATTCGATATTCCGTTTCAGTTAAACTTCAATTTGTTGTTGGATGCTTTCAAGTATTCTGTGTACATTTTGCTTTCATTTGAATGATTATATGCACTTAGTCATTTGTTCTTAGTATAAACATATAAACACGTATAGAGTAAGCACACTGATTCTGATATTAAATAGATTTTGATGAAGTATTCTATTCAACGAATATCGGGGTGTAAAGATTTGTTATTCGTCGCATTAGCGGAAGTTCGACATTGCAGTATCTCATCCCCAGGAATTTGCGCTTCCTGTTTCGCCGCTGTTCGAGATATGTCCGAATTCCTGAAGAGATTGGTACATCGGCGGTGATTGATGGAACAATAAGACTTTCGCCTTCCTGCATCCTCAATAACAATCCCTTAAATTTGTTTTCCTTGTTTGATCCGCAGGTGTTTTGGAAAGGAGTCTGGACTTATGAGTATTCTTCAATGATGTTTTACTTTTTGTTACCTCTTGTAAAAAAAAAAAAAAAAAAAAAAATGTTCTTTTTTCTCTCTGTACCATATTCAGCCAAAGTGATTTCTTTTTGCATTTATTTCTGATGCTTCTTGAACTGAATTGATCACGCATCCGTGAGTTTGCAGTATTCTCAAGAGAAAGCATGATAGCTTTATAGCCGACCTGTTCGGGTGGCCATTTACTCTACGCCATCAATTCTATAATACATTCGATAGTTTCTTCAGTATTCGTGTGTATTTCTTCTTTTGTCTTTTCACTATACTTCAGCGAACTTGCCAGTGGTATTTTCTTGTTAGAGCTTTTTATCGCTTTTTTGGCTTTTCTTTTAACTCCCTTTCCACGTCACTGTTGTTTTCTTTGTAACGAGGTTGAGTTGATTGTTGCTGATGGCAGTAAAGAATAGTTACTCCAACGAGACGGAAAAGTTAATGATAGTGATACCACCGTCGTGTCTGTTTTTTAAAAACACAGTTTTTCTTTGTAATTACGATTTTGGAAGTAATTTTCATTAAGTTTGCTTGAAGTAGTAACTCATCTTTCATAATATATCATTTAGAACTAGTACGATAAGCTTCCTTTGACTAATTAAGCAGTTTTCTCGTAAAATGGAAAGTAAATGTATCTGTGCACTCTTTAAAAGTTATTCTGTGACTTCAAGCAAATAATTAGATTTTTCAATAAGAAAGTGAGTATATAAATAGATAAAATTTATTAAAAATGCTGGACATTGCATTTACTCGTACGGACATTACATTTCGATGTTCAGCAACCGAAGTTTTATGCTATCTGTAGTTTTTCTCTACATTTAACTGGCATGTTTGTTTCTCTTATAAGGTGATGTTTAATGTTCTGGGTGAAAGTACTCTTCCTTAAACAATCGCTAAGAATTTTCTGTAATTAATTAGCCAAGAGACCAAAAGTATCGTGTGTACATCAAATTTAAGAATTTGTGGATTTGTGAAGCAACAGGTAGTTACGAATTGATTCTCTTTGGTTTTAGTCTAAAATTCAATAAAAAATAAAGAAAGAAAGAATTTAAGTACTTAAACAAAACCTAAATGTAATATTTGGAACCTAAATGTAAACTCGAAACAGGAGGCATTAAATATCTCATAAAGTAGCGATTTCGTATTTCAGAACCAAAAGTAATCGAAGTTGGAAATATTTTTAAAGTGGTCTAAAAACAAATGCGAAACCCTCAATAATTTCTTTGCAGTGGGAAACCAATTACCGGTACATTTCATAATAAGGTCGTTTTAATGGGATGTATGATGCTTGTACGAGGGCAATCCCAAAAAAATTATCAATGAAATTGTAAATGAATTGTAAAATTGTAACAGTCGGGTTTTTTTATGTACATTTCTAACAGTACTGTATCTTAAAATACTGAACCAAAGCCAAGAATATGAATTTTTGTCTAGATGCATTTTCTAAATTTTTTCTTAAATATCTAATTTTAAACTTTCTTTCTCCAAACTACAATATTTCAGATGAGTAGTTTCGACGTGATACAATCGATGATGTTTATCGAAAAGCTGTCGGCGATAATTTAGTCTTTACGAAGATCTTAAATCATTCTTTGAATCATTTCCTTTTGTTAAATGGATTACAATTCTTCTTTTTCCTGTTTCAATCCTTCTTTTCCTCTTCCCCCCCCTTCCTTGCGCCATGCAATCAGAAAATAGGACCTCAAATGTTTTTCAATTATAACAAATTCAAATGCTATGCTAAAATCTTCTGTTAATGCGTGTAAAAACGACTCATATTATGAAGAGTGAAAAACAGAATATTATCAGTATGAAATATCATTTCTCAGCACTCTATACTAGGCATGTGTTCGGGGACATGCAGGATTGTCCCTACAATAACATAATATTTTTCTGTTGAAATTTGCATGAATAAAATTAATACGTAAACATTCAGTATTTTTTGTTATGATATAAAAATAAAAAGTAGGAGCGGATATTTTTAATCTTTATTTTTTTGTAATTCAGATGTTAGAACTTTAAAAGAAAGCGAAATGTTTGATCCATGTCTGTGACTGGTTCTTTGCACACTTTTCCTTTTTCTATTTGCAATTTTTAACTCCTAGATTCGTAAATTTGAGACTTTAAGCCAGCTGTTAAATATGACGCTCTTTTTTAGGATTTGCGTCATTTACCTCTGAGATTCATTTTACGATTTATGACCAGTAACATCTAACTTCGGATTTTCATGCCATGATTTTTTAAAGCCGTTAATAAATTACCGAATGTTTATTTATGTAAATGCATGTTTGTGGCTGGTACTTCATTTCAACTTTTCTATATTTTAAGTCTCGTTTTAAGATCTACAGTTATTACTTCCAGACTCTTTTAAGACTTGCAATTAGTATTACCTCTGAGACTCTTTTTAGGATTTGAATTTATGACAATTAACTCTGAGAGTCATCTTTACGACTAACTCCATTACATACATTTAACCACTAACTCCAAAGACTTTATACCGTGACTTTTTAAGGCCAATGTTTGTCACGTAAATTCATGTAAGACTAGCTGTGAATGCAAATTTCCTGCTGTGTTATAGATTTCCTAAAACTTGATGAAGAAATTTTAATCATCAAAAGTATTTTATCCATTCTTTGAATTCTTATAAACCAGATTTCAAACCAGCACATCTCAGATTTCCTCTAAAAAGTGTTGCTTTAGAAAATTTTCAGAAGTGATATCAGTTTTTAATCTCATAGATAATTGCAGTAAAATATGTTACTCTGTTTCAAAGAAGTAACAAATAAATATAATTTTAAACATTCTGAACCGAAACGATATGCGAAAGGCTTCTGTACAAAATCGTAGTAAAATTAACTTTTATAAAACTATTTGAATTAAGTCTGCCTAATTAATTTTCAGCAAATGTTGTATGTAATAGGATAGGATTATTTAGCTGAGGTTAGGCACACGAGAGTTATTTGCCAAAGCTTTTTGCGAATTTTAATGGAATGGTAAACACTTCTGGTGATTGAAACAGCGTGCCCCTCTTCCATCATTCAAGAGGATTTTCAAATTAAGTGCCTCCCTTCTGAAAAGATATTGTATAGTCATTAATGTCCATTTTCTTACAAAGGTTTTAAAACCGCAGCAAAAAGTTTCGTCCTGCATCTAGGGTGTGAAATACCAGTAGATAAACAAGATTATGCTCTTTCCAACATTGAAATTTAATGACATCACTTGGCTTGTAGAAGACACAAATGGAGGGGGGATTAGTTCCTTTCGAGCAGACTGAATTAGTTACGTCATACGCTCAAAGATTTCTGGTCGAGAAGAGCAAACCTTGTAGTACAATAACCTTGGGTTTGGCGGTGTGGCTTCGATAACTACAAGTCTGAGTCGACCCTATAATATAAAGAATATAATTTTTAGTTTCTCAGGCAATATTTTAAAGAAGTTTTGTGGCGACAAACACATAAGAATAATACTTTTTAATATGATTTTCGTTTTGATCTAAGAATACGTATATTTTGTTTTCAGTTATAAAATATGAAAGTTAGTGTCTGCCTGACATTTTTAATCTGCATCATTGATTTTTTAGGCTTTTGTCCTCGCATAAAATGATTCCTTGATTGTAAGTCTAACTAAGAAACTTTTTTATCAACCTGTATCTGCACTCGCGATGTATCGCCCGGTTTTGCTCTTAATGAAAGTATGTAAGAGAAGCTCCAGACTAGTCTTTTAGGCTGTCTAATTTCCGATTTCTTCACTGAATATATTTTTTCTTTTACTTTCCTTTTAGACGTGTGTAGAACTGCAAGTCACGCTCTTCATTTAGACCTACCATTCCCTTCTCGCCTTCGAGCTTTCCGTTACAAACAATATCTGGAAATCCTGCTAGTTTACTTTCTTCCTTCGCACCCTTCTTGCACAGTTAGCATACAGAAAACCTGATATTTTGCTTGCCGATACTTACTGCAGGAACACGAGTCGTGGAAAAGCCAAGTTTCGCTATTATTGCTCCAGGCGCTTTCTTTGGATATGCAGAATCTGCTTAGAAATGAAGGGAAACAGTCTTTCTCTCACTAGCACGCAATGTTGATGCATTTCTTCTTTTCTTGACTAAGAAAATTTTGGCATCGAAATAATCAAATAGAATAAATTGTGTTTTGTAGTGTTTTCTGAAGATCCTTTTGACAAAATGCGAATAGCTGGTTTTGAGAAACTCGATGTATTTCGATATGAGCATATGGATGTGTTATCTCTGAAACAAATTACTTGAGACTTTTGCTTACAACTTTTATATCCCCTTCCTGCATCTAGAGTGTGAAAATGTACAAATAACGCCAGGGTGTTTTCCAAAATGTGTTTTATTTTTCTGAACCTCAGATTTTATGCCAGCACGTACTGTGCATTTATTCTTTTGTTAAAAACGGGTATTTTTGAGATGTAGAATGGTGTAAATAATGTTCTCTTTTTCAAGAGAATTAAAAAAACATTTAAACTTTAGTTTGATTAAAATATTAACCATTACATTTTGATTTGAACGTCATCCTGTGCACCTATTAATCGTTTGCTTGTATTAATTGGTACACTGCGGGGGGGAAATGGGACAGTTTTATATCTCCCCTTCTACTGGGCGATTGATAAAATTCAAATTGCGTTTTTCATGTCTCGGAAGCGTGAATTAGGATATATATTAGATTTATGTATAGCAATTATTCTAACATAGGTATTTTGACACAAAATGGGACTTTTTCTGAAATGATATGCCACTTTTTTCCATATTTCGATTCTACGACTCAAATTATGCCAAAGTGCCAAGTTTTGTAAAACTAGCGGGAGTAGTTTTAAAAAATTAGCTCTCAAAGTTTTAGCTCCTCAATGTTAATTGGATACATATTTATTAATATCTCTTTTTTAATTAAACGTACTTCTGGAATTCGAAATTTAGGCTTAATCCAAATATAATTCGCACATTTTTTATGATTTATTTTTTAAATTTGTAGTTTTAACCCTTAGCGCTCCGCACGTTTTTGTACCACTGCCTACCAGTAACTCCGGCACATTTTCGAAGCGGAATGCAGCATCCAGAATATCTGCATAAATCTCTTTCTTGTAAATATTTTACCAAAGAAAGGGATGTGACTATTGTCCTGACCAATAATCCTGCATATTCGTCAGGGGTATCGTACCCATATTGATAATAACTCCAATAAAAGCCCAAAACTCATCCTCTTTCACCGCACGCCACGTTTTCAAAATAGAATTACTAGATATTTCTTTATTCTTTAGAACATTTTCTGCGTAATTATTGGTTTCTTTTATAATTTCATTTACCAGTTCGTTTGTGAAAAATAATTTGAAATATTGTGTCGGCTGTACAATATTTGTAGGAATTTGTGGTCCAATGACCTTTGCCGATACACTAAAATGTATTCTATCCGGAATATCTAAATCTTCCGTGACATCGCGCCATTCATCTAAATCTTCCGACGACTCTTCGCTTTCACTTTCAGTAACTAGCATTCGTCGTCTGTTTGGTAGTATAATTTCGGAACCACTACTTGAAGTGTCAGAATTATAATCAACATTGTCTTCCACAATATCTTCTAACAATGAAAAATCAAACACATCTTCACTATCACTCAAGTCAATATTCTCATCGCAATAATTATTTTTCTCCGTGTTTCTAACCGTAAAATGGCCAAATAATGTTTCAACCGTAACAGTAGCGAGACAGAGCACGTTTTAACTACAGGTAACAATTGCCAACGCCGACGATTCCGTAACATCTTAAACGTAATCATGCTAAAAATATTGGGCTCCAAAGCGGAGCCTACGGAGTTACGGAACAAATGACAGACGGCGGAGCGAACGGAGCGCTAAGGGTTAAATGTTTTTTATAAATTTTTCGAAACTTTTTGTATTATAACCTATAAAATTTTTAACATCATTTTAAAGTAGATGTATTTCTAGGCACACCTGCAAAAATTGAGTTTTTCTATTCAAAATTCTGTAAGATACACATGAAATTATATATTGACGAGTTTTCATATTTTTTTGAGCGATAATAGCGTCAAATGTGGTTTACGTCCTTTATTAAAATTATTTGAAAATCATCTTTCGATGACTTTTTCCCCGCTCGTCTGGAAGCAGGAAAGGAAAATTTGGTTGCTATAAATTAAGAAGTTCGCCAAGTATATTATTCTTTGCGCAAACTGAAAAGTAAATGCCTAGCTAAATTTTTGAATTTCTCCTTAAATTTCGCACCAAATTTTACAGAATGTAATAATTCGGCATAGTTTGAGTCGTAGAATAGATATTTGGAAAAAAATTGGCATCTCATTTCAGAAAATGTTCGTATTTGTGTCAAAATACCTATCTTAGAATAATGCTATATATAAATCTAATATACTATATCGTAAGTCGCACTTTCGAGATATGAAAAACGCAATTTGAATTTCATCAATCGGCCCAGTAGAATGGGAGATATATATAGAACTGTCCCCCCCCGCAGTGTATATGAATGGCCTTTTAACAGTATTTTAAACACCGTTTTTGAATGTTCGCAATTTTTAAAAAGTTACCTTAAAGGCTACTGTTAATTATTTAAATCAAAGAATTACAGTTTGAAAGTAATTTAAGTATATATAGCATTATATAGCATTTGGACTGTTGCTTTAAAGTATTTTTCTATTCTCATTAGAATAATAAAATTTTCAGCAGTCATTTTTAAAGATATTATTTAATAAAAACCTTTTCGACCGGTTAATTATGTCGTTTAAACCTAACACTTTAACAAAATAATAAATCTTAAAATGATAGTTTTAATTCTAATCCTCCTTATTTAATGATTATTTGCATAACTTATCTTACTGATATGCAAATTTTAGGTCATGACCTTCTGTGGGATCGCGATTGCTAAATAAGTGCTCATGAAATTTTCTTTTAACTGTATTTTTCCCACTTTTCATTTTTGTTCTTTTTGCTACCCCCGCCATTCAACAGATGACACTACTTGATATATTCAATTAGATGACCCTTAGCTATTTTTATTGTCCTATGTAATTTTTATTGCCCTGTAATGAGTGTAAACTGAAAAAAATATTCATTAAATTGCAATTTTTAATCATTTTTCTTATTTCTGAAGGCTGCATGGATTATAAAAATAAAGGAATCTAGCGTAGTTGTACTCTACCGTATCTCCGAAACTTGTTCTTCTATGCTTTTGACGTTCCGATTTTTCCTAAACTAGAGGATCCACAAACGGCCGAGTGGATAAGACCGCTGAACCGTAGTAATTCGACTCATTTGAAATCCCGGCGACGGGCAGCCTGCATTGATATTTTCGTGATACTATTACGTAAACACGAGTCGGAAACTCCTCCACGGAGATATTCCTCCTTATAGTTGTTTTGGTTTCATCGGTTAATCAGCCAACCATCTTAAACTAAGATTACCATTGCCTAGTAACTAGAACGCATTATCCCAGCTATATTCAAATGCGTAAAACACGCAGAGTATCAATAAAACTGGACAATAACTTTTATAAATTCTTATGAAAAAGTCTGATGTGGACACCACACGACATCCTTATACCGCCGTACTAATACGTAAACATTCTAATGTACTAGTAGTATTTGTTTGTTATGATATAAAAGAAAAAGTAGGATCGGATTTATTTTTAGTCCAAAGGGGCTTTGTCCCTGAAGGACTATTATTTTCGTTTTGCGATTTTGCGTTGGTTCATTATAAATGTCCGTTTCACTTTTCCAATTGTTGCCGTCAAATGTTGGAGTCCTGCATGATATCTGAAGAAATTATGTAATGAAAAATCTGCATAAATGTATGTATATTTCTCGCATTGTGATAAAACAACGGTACATAGAGCCATCGAATTTTGAATGACATAATCCTGCTGCCAATGTGGTCATGTGGAAGCCCAAATTTGAAATTTGGAATTTATTTTATTATCGATTTCATATTTTGCAAAACTTCAACAAATTTTTGATTAACAAACTCAAGAATTTCAAAGCGAGAATGGCAACATTGTGTAGAGAAAACATTTTTATCTCCAGCGCGCGAGACTCTGTATCGGAAATTTTAAAGATACGCTCAATTTAAAACTATTTTGCGATATTGCTTTTGAACTGAATTTTATTGTTTAAGTGCGAAGAACGTGATATTTGATAAATAAATGTAACAGACAATAAGTTAAAAAACGCCCCTTTGAACCTAATTTAAAATCTGTAACCTTTCAGATTTTTTTAATTGTTTAATTTAAACTTGAATTTAAATTATAATAAAAAGCAGCAAAAAATTGCGCACATTTTTTGCTGCATTTCATTTAAACTTATTTCTCGAATTTCATTAGAGGTATATTTCTCATTCAATCAATTCAGTTCCCTCTTCGCGGCAAGGCCAAAAAATACGTAAAAACTTAAAACATCTTCATTAACAATTGTAAAATTCAGAAAAACATGAAACACCAAATGTAGTTAAAAATAGTTTTAAAAAATGCCTTGCTATATTTCGATTAACCATACCTTTAAATTAGCATTTTGTTGTTACAATGAGTCTTTGGTATTATGAGTATAGAGACGCTTCCCAGATTACAAATGAGATAATGTTCCTGAGTTACTTTTTTCTGTAAGATTTATAAGCACGTGGAATCCCTTATGAGCAGTGCATATATGGTAGTAATAATAATACTATTTTGAGGCAGCATGTAAAAATAATACAACGCAGTGCTTTAGTAATAATCTTAAAACTTAAAACTAAACTCGGCGTGGCAAAAACAGCTCTTAGAGAACCATGGCCGGCAGTGCCCTGATATCTGCTTTCTAGACCGTGGGCTCCGGGGTGCTTGTGCGTCTTTGCCTGGACAAGTGGTCAACTCGTCGCTGGACGCTCGATGTTTAGTCCCCGAGCGAACTTGGT
Source organism: Stegodyphus dumicola (assembly GCF_044657685.1). Taxonomy (NCBI): domain Eukaryota; kingdom Metazoa; phylum Arthropoda; class Arachnida; order Araneae; family Eresidae; genus Stegodyphus; species Stegodyphus dumicola. The sequence continues at coordinate 76,989,590 of NC_140768.1, read as the reverse complement.
ACTCATTTCATCGACCCACTCCAGGGATGAAAGGCTGAGTCAACATAGCCCAGCTTGGAGATCGAGGCCTTTACCTGTGGTGCTGCTGGACGACGCTGTAGCCACTGCACCACCGGGTCTCAATAAAAATCCTATATTTTAAAAATTAAAATACTGAAACTGCTATGTTTGTCATTTTCATTTTAAAAAATACAGCAGGATGTCCGAAAAAAAATTAAGTAGAAGAAATCCAAAATAAGTAAATAAAGTACCAGCACTAACTAATAGCTGCCTAAACATCTTATTTTGTGAATGGGGTGTTCAGTAAGACAGGAAGTAAAGAGTCACAATTAATGGAAAGTTGCTGATGAAGAATCAGAAATAGAATTTTTTTAATGCAGATTGTAACGGGAAATGCAAACCCGCAAAATTTATAGTATCCTAAATACTTTGGTATATGAAAGTTGCCTAAATATCTTACTATGCGAAAGGGATGTACAATGAGACAAGAGATAAGAATTCAAAATTAACGGAAAGATTGCTGATAAAGAATCAGAGTTAGATTTTTTGGGGTGCAGATTATAATGGTAAATACAAACCAACAAGAAAAATAAAGACTATTGTAAATAAAATTGGATATTTCATTATATCAGACAACACTAGACAATGCTACACTATCTTTTGGGGAGAAATGCTGTCGTAGAGTTCTTTCAGCCGGTGAAAAATAGATGTGAAATATCAGTCCCTAGACTAAAATTTCTGCATCATTGAGCGTTTACGCTGCTCGTATTTATTTACATGTAGAAGACATTATATTATTAATTTTTATGTAAATAAATTATTATCAAATTATTGTGAGAACCTTTGGGAGAAACTTCGAGAACAATAACAATGACAGAAAATCAGGGTCATCTGTAATCTTCCTGAACTAAAATATTTCTACTTTTTTTGGGTGGAATTCTTCGAATTCCATGAACCCGCTTACTTAATGAAACACATATATCATGTGTGCAGAATCAAAAATATGAAGCATAAATAAATTTAAGCGAAGAGATTAAAAGAGCGCGGAGAATTGGTATAATCATTCTTTTCTTGAAAGCCTTGAAGTTGGCTTTCCTGTTCTAAAGGTTATCTGACAGAAAAACCCTCTTTACAGAAGTTGATGGAAAAGCTGGAAGTATCAGTTACCGAGACATTTTTTCTGATAACCCGAATTGATGCATTTTCATATGTTGTGAAAATATACGGATCAAAATATGAGGCATAAATTTTTTTATAATTGTAGTAATTATGTTTATAAGTTGATTCTTAATTTATGCGTTATAACAATACAGTGAGTCGTTTTTTCTTGGAATCAACAGAAATTTTTGCGTAAGGTACTTGTTGTTCGTTTAAAATTGATGTATTTTCTATTTGAATTATGTTTCATTTATTAATTTCTTGCTTAGAGCTTTAATGCCTCAGGTTAGCTGTAATTCGGCTATTTAACAATTGCATTTCGTCTCCATATGTTAATTGAGGAATAAGTATAAATTAGAGATGAAAGTTCTTCAGGTTATAAGGTATTTCTTCCGCCTTCTTAGCATGTTTTCGTGGTGTAGTGGTTAGCACGTTCGGCGCGTGTTCGAAAGGTCCGTGGTTCGAGTCCCAGCAAAGGCGTTGCTCATTTTTCACATCTCCTGCTTCCAAATAACCTAATGCCTCTACAGTGACGTCCTAACTAAAAGGTGGTGAATAATGAGTCTTCACCACCAGGATTTGGCGACTGGGTTCCCTGAAACCCCAGTCGCCCTTTAAAAGGGGGAGTATATAAGGTATTTCTCCCGCCTTCGTGGTATTGCGGTCAGCACGCTCGACGCGAATTCGAGAAGTTCTTGGTTCGAGTCGCGGCGAGGGTATTGCTCATTTTTGAAGACTGCTAAATTCTGGCAGGGGCAACTGTAGGGATTTATATTTATTTTAACTAACAGGTTAAAGTTTAATTTTAAACTTTCCTATAAGCCTTCATTCCCCTAAATGTCAATGCCAGAATATTTAAATTTGGTAGCGCGCCTGAAGGAATGCAAATTCTACCTTGTGAAGGAAGAGTGGCTTAACTGCATTTACTTGCTGCCACTAGTTTCGCCGCGGGTTTAAGAAACAGGAATTATCCGAACCAGGTAGCTTAGTTCTACTACTTGTTCATATCTTCGAATTTTAGTTTAGTTCTGTGATTTCAGTTACCGCCCAAGGGAGGCTTAGTGTTTTAGCGTCGATCTAACGCACTTTAAATTTTTAAATGTTAATAAAGAGTACTTTTAACCCTTCTCCTGTGCGGTTACTACTCTTACAGTTTTCACTTCGAAGAAGGAAACCCTACAAGGTTATCTACCAAAGGCTTTGATACCATTTCATTTTTTCTTTCCTTTTAGTTTTATGCAAAGAGCAATTTCGTTTTTAAAGTGAAATCTTTTTTTAATTTTCTTTTTCTATTATATGAAGACATTTGAGAAATAGGTATAACTACAAAAACTATATAAATGACAATAATTCTGGCTGCATAGAGGTTGCTCTTCAATTGGCAGATGTTCTCACAACAGTCTTCTGTCTTTATACTGTTATAGTATGAAAAGTTTATGAAATGACATGTGATTGTTGTTGCTTTGATTGATTTCCGGTGCCATTCTTTAAACACCTAAACCCTGTTGTTGTTTTCACTGGGCGAGTTTCTTGTACTGTTTTAATAGAAATAGAATTTCACTTTCGTTAATATTTGTTAGAAGCTCTATGGAAAAGCGAGACAGTGAGAAAAATGAACATCTGCGTCTTAATAAATTATTTTTTCCATCACGTAATGAGCGCAAAATTCTCATTAATTTCTGATGGAGTAATGTTGTACCGTTTCCTCCCTTACCGTTAGGCATTGTTATTTTGAATCGTTCGTTTCAAACATATGATTTTATGTATTATGAATTCATGAGCTTTAATTCTTAATCTAGGAACCTGTCGTAACTGTTTTGCTTCAAAATATTTTGTGTGCTAAACTGAGATCTAAATATAAAATCAAAATGCAGTTCTCCACCTTTATTATTTAAGAGGAAGTTAAAATATTAATCCTGTTAAATAATATTTTGTTCTTATTTAAGAGAAGGTTTCTTTGACGATTTTAAGCTCGATACAATGAACTATTGTTATTTGCAGAACTGTTTCGTAAAATTGGTTTACCTTAATTTCGATTTTCCATGCTTTTGCTGGATTTAATGAAGAGTCTATCGTATTTTGTAGAGGATAAATAGCCCTCAAATACATACTTTTTATCACTTCTGCTCATGATCTTCCGGTTATATTGTGAATAGCTATGAAATATATACACCTTGCTCTTAAAGTTATAGTTAGCTTATAGTTATAACGAGCTGATTTATTGCATTATGTTATGTGTTATCATTTGATTTGAGTTTTAATAATTTTCTTCTTTTGTAATACGTTAATTTATTTAATCATGATTTTACAGTAAATATGTCTTTGGTTAAATTTCAACATTTCTTTTATTCATCTACAGAGTAATTCTTAACGGTATGATGTCTTTTAAAAATTTAATCCCGAAATACGTGAAATGAAGTAAATAAGTTTTGCATGCACATGTGAGGGGCGGGGGAAGAATTGAATAGTTTGAGTTTTACATATTTTTGATTGCTGCTGGCTTTTATTAATTGTCAGATTCTGTGCTTTGGCGAGCTATCATAATGGGTGCTTATTAAAATCCAATTTAAATGTGAAATCAACGGAAATTTGAATAGTCATATTTTAAATTAGAAATGAAATTTTTCAAGATAAGCATTTTAACTTGAAATTTTGAAGCAATGACAATTCTAACATTGCTACTTACATTGTTAAATAAAATGTATCATAAATAGAATAATTTAATATATGAATGACTATACTAAGATAAATTATGATTGATGACTTATTGAATTGATATAAATGGGGACAAACAAGGATGTCTGATAAGGATGTCTAATTGCTACTTACATTGTTAAATAAAATGTATCATAAATAGAATAATTTAATATAACTATGTACCGCAGTAATTGATAAAACTTAAAATAAACTTAAAAGAACTAATAATAGTACGGTAATTACAGTACTATTATTAATTTATTCAGGGTTTAAAATTTCTCTTATTTCTAAATCGTGACCAAGCCAATTTTAAGCGATTTTTGCTATTAAGGAGTGTCTCCTAGGTATATGAGCAATAATTTTTACTGCTGCTGTTGTAAATACTATCGTAAGTGCTGTTGAACACTTGCAGACATCCTTGTTTGTCCCCATTTATATCAATTCAATAAGTCATCAATCATAATTCATCTTAGTATAGTCATTCAGATATAGTTTTAGGTATACTTTACTCCTATTAAAGTTCTCATAATACATGGTTTTAACTGCTATCGGGAAGCACAGTTGCTAGTTCACGACGTTCTTAATTAAGAATATTTCGCACCCTAATCACGAATCCATTGACAAAAATACGTACAAGTGAGTTTTTATGTTTTAAAAAATAATTGATTTTCTGCATCTTAAATATTCGACTGAATTTTAGTTAGCAAGTCACTCATCGCATCTAAATTAATAGTGAGAGATATAGATTCCTCCATTCTATAGATCAATTCCATTATAGACAACAAATTACATATATTAAAGGTTATGTGTCCCATTCTCTTTGAGCAAGACTGAATTGAAACTCTGTGAAAAAGATCAAGTTGTGCATTCATTTATATACCCTTCATTTCCCGATACCAGTTACGATAGCGTTTGCTGCATAATCGATTTCCTTTGCCCGCGTCTAAACGACCGCTGGAGTCATTGCTGAATTATGCAAATGATTGCTCCTTCTTGTTAAAAGAGCACATTTGCCTCCAGGACGGCGGCATTTTCACAACGCAAAAGTAGCCCATTTGTCATTTCGCTGGGTCGTTTGAGGGCTGGCGGTGTCGGAGTTGGAAAGCTTGGGTCGCTGTTGGTTTGTTCGGTTTGATGCGTCTAATGACCTTAGGGTGTATTTTTAAAGATCAGCTGTCATAACGAATGTTCATTTTCTCATATTTATTCCTTTGAATTATTTAGTTTGCTTTGCAAGAACTTCATTTTCAGATTTTTCATTCTACTTGTTTCCTAAAGGGGGGGGGTATTTTTTAAAAGTGTGTCATTTGCTAGTATGACAGCATTTCTCATTTTTGTTGCTTGGGAACATTTTCATCAGTCTTTTGCTGCTAGGAACGTCTACGTTATTTTACTGTATCAAAGCGTTAATCCTTCATGAAAGTTATTGAGATTATATCTGCTTTAAGAGGCGTTACCAATATCACGCAAGACGATCTTTAATCTTATTCGGAAGTTGCCTATCACAAAAGGTATCTTTAACTATCTTCTGGATTATAGCAGTATACTGCGTATCAGTATAATAAAATGAGATTTAATATGCATCTTTTTTCTATCTATTTAATATAATTCATGGTATATCTAATTGATAATTTTATAAATAAGTGTCTTGGTTTAAAACGAATAACAAAAACTATTGTGATACGTTACGTATGTATTTACAAATTTATTATGTGTTAACATTAAACAACGAAACTGGAAAAGTGGTTGAGGCAACAGTAATAAACTGTAAGGGAAATTAAGATTGTGTTTGAGATTTCCGACCATATTTGGAGCTGTAGATTAATTGTTTAGGATATGAAATAATAGAAGTAACAAAATTTAAATATTAATAATTTAATTATTTAATCTAATCCAGTGGTTGAGGTTTTTACTTCCTTGTACGAAGTAAAAAAGGAAGTATTGTAATCGCGAAAAGTTTCAGGCAGCATATTTCAACGAAAATATCCATTTTGACCGCTATCGAATGCAATTTAACGATGTTTTTGCGTGATATCTGTACGTAAGGACAGAATAAAATACTTTTTTCCTTCAAAAAAATTATAAAACTGCTTTAAAATTAATTCTGAAGAGAATTTTTCGTGGCGTCTGTACGAACGTCTGTACGTACGTACGTATCTCGCATAACTCAAAAACGAGTAGCTCAGAACGTTGAAATTTTGTATATAGGACTGCTATAACATGTAGATGTGCACCTCGTATTTTGATTGCAATCGGCCGCACCAAACGTATATAAATATATTTATATATATATCCACTCTGTTACCCGGCTCAGTGATCTCAGTTTCTTTACTCTTATATGTTTGTAAATTGTACATTTTTTGCTTTAAATATGATTGAATTATGTTGTTTTTATCATCCGGTTAAGGATTTTATGCCATTAGTAAATCTGTGTGCAATATTTTTAGAATTATCAGCAATTTTAAAGTTGTTTAATTGCCGCTAAGCCTGTTTTTAATGGCGGCCATTGATGTTTACATTTGAAACAGGAGACTAGTGGATTTGTTGCCAATCTAGAGAAACTTAGCTTCGCAACAACAAAGATAACGCATTCATTTATTATTGCCAATTAAATCATGCTTAATTCTTTCTAAAATTTTTTCAAGGAAATAAGCGTTTGAGATTTACTTACCCATCCCATCATTTGCACGTTATTACTTATTCCCCCATCATTACCAACTTATTCCCCCATCATTTGCACGTTAGGTAGGCTACATTCTGATTTCCGGCGCAGTAAAAACATTCTGATAGCCAAGGGAACTGAAGAAGTTTGGTAATAGCGGATCGATAAAATAAGTAAAAATTAAGGTAGCTTAAGGAAAGTATACGTGCGTGAATATACGAGTTTTTCGACTTATATTTCTGGAAATAATTGCCATTTGTTTTCTGCATAGTTACTGTTTTAGTATCCTACCATATTAAGACAGTATGAACGAAAACTATCCTCTGCCGCATATATTCATTTTGGTTCTCTGTGATGGTATCTTATCTAGTCCTATGTTTGGAGTGGCTGTAGATGCTAAAGGACCTTATAGATATCTAATGCTAAGTTAAACATGATTTCAGATACCTATTTTTATTTTTAAGTCTTGTTAGCTAAGATATTTACTTGACTTGTAGTAAAGAAGAGAATGGTTCTTCTTTACTAAAGTAAATATCTTAACTAGCAAGATTAAAAGAAACAAACAAAAGATAACCGACTTCAGAGGTAATGTAGCTCTATCTATAAGATGCTGGAGAATTTTTTAAGAATTTTAATTTGAAATGAGTTTTCATATTAATTTTGCGTATTTATGTATTTTCTTCCTTTGTCTTCCCTGACCAATATTTACTGAGTAATAATTGTGTTTTCTTGCATTTTTTATTCTGTATGATTCTGTATTTTACGTATCGATGTTTTTCTCCTCCATCTGAGCTAAACTAAATTCATTGGCGCAAGAGCCCTAGTGGGCCAATGCCAGCAGTGCACCGAAATCTGCTTTCTTGACCGTTGGCCCCTAAGGTGCGTAAGCGTATGCCCTGAACAAAAGATCAGCTTGTCGCAGGACCCCCAGTATTTAGTCCCCAAGCGAACTTGGTACTCATTTTATCGACCCAAAAAATGGAAATCAAGGGATTAAAGGCTGAGTTGACCTTGCCCAGCCCGGGAATCGAACCTCGGACCTGTGGTGCTGCTGTGCGATGCGCCAGTCACTGGCCACCGGGCCTCAACAACGCAAGAGTGCGTCCGTGGTCTCGTTGGTCTCGCTGTGCGAAACACTTCTCGCTGTGCTGAAAGCTACGGCTTGAGAAACGATGTAACCACTAGACTAAGCTTGCGCCCTTCTTCTGAATTTGTTATTTATCTTTTGACTTGTAGTTAATTTGTTTACCCAAGGATGGCCCTTTTTGCTATCCTTGGGTAAACTGTTAAGCGTTAATTTTGTAGAAATATTTATTTTTGAAATCCTGTAGTAAGTTAAAAAAATTTCGCTGATCCAATCTCTTAAAGGATAGCAGCTTTTAATGAGCTTAGAGAAGTTGTTAATAATATTTACGAACGTGTATTTATACTTTTTTCTTTCGTTTCTGCATATATTCTTTTGTATATATATGTATGCGTGCGTTTTCAAACTGCGTAAAATATAAATGGGATTTAAGTTTGCCTTGAAAACATTTAACTAGAAAACTGTATAAATCCACTTAGGTTATACGCTTAATTATTTAAATGAAAATTAGCTATTTCGTTGTCTCTGTCTCTCGTGATTTTCATTTGCCAAGCTAGTAAGTGAGTTAACTCGGGAGCTGGAAAATATTTAATACTTTAAAATAATTAAATGTGATCTTTTAGAAACAAAATGCGAGCCCTCAATAGGATTAAAATGGCAGTGTTTAATAATTACGACTGGATACGTACGTTTAATCCTTGATAGAACGTAAGTTGCCAAAATATTGTGCCTTTGTTTTTACTAGATGCTGAATTTAATTGCTTATTTTTAAACTGGAAATTAAGCCTCTTCAACTCCCAAATCCAAGAAATTTTTGGAAATGCACTCCCTTTAGGGTGGGTTAAAATTTCCTTCAAACTGCGTTTCTGATTTAAAAGTAGACGGTATTACGTCACGTTACGGTTACAGTATGTCACCAGAGCATATATCATCTATGATGCAAGACAAATGCTTCTATAAGCGGTGGCGGGGCGTAAGCGGTGTGATCTTTAAATCTTATTGCGTAAGTGGTGGGATCTTTAAATCTTTTGCTTTTTGTCTTAATCATTGTTAAAATCTAAGTGTTAGCCGTGATAGTTTGCCGTCAGTTATCCGGGACGTCGAAAACATTCCAGTATCTCGGATACGTTCTTTCTTCTGTGTTAAAGTGTTCTGGTAGAAGCATTTTCTTTTTCCTCTAGTAAACATCATCAAGAATCTCAGAAAACCTCTCGAAATGAAAATGCAGAGAGTGAATTACTTTGTTGCATTATATAGTTTAGAAAAAGTAACGTGTTTTTCGGTTTAATTTTGTAAACAATGTATTAATGATTTGACAAATTTTTTGCGTTACACTTTTTTAAATTTTTTCAAGGTTTTTCTTTTTCACTCACTGTCATTTTTTTTGTGCAGAATCTTTGTTCACCATTCGTTTTCAGACGTTTGACCATTAAAAAAATCATCATGGACTACTGTCTTTTATATAGTTGTAACATTTATTATTCTCATGTTTATCGATTGTAGTAATTTTTTTAAACTTTATTGTATAGAGGCTGAAAAAAAACTTTTTTTTAACTCATCTGTAATGTCTTAACTTGTGAAGTGGAGATAAGAAATGTGTTGTTTAACAATCGAATAAATTGTCTGCACTTTTCAACAAAAAAAAAAAAAAAAAAAAAAAAAAACTGCACAAGACCAGCCAATTTCTCACAGTCTAAATGTTTTCCGTATCTTGAGAAGTCTACCCTTTTTGTACTTTTGCAAAGGTCTTAGCGCGTGCATCACACTTAAGAGTTATTCTTCTGAATGTTTTAATTGAATTGTTGCTAGAGCCTGCCGAGGTATGGCCTGATTTTCTTAACGGGATCAAAACAGCCGCTTTTAAATTTAGATTTTAGCATAGAAAAATTTAAATTTTAAAAATTGTCAGGTGACATGTTTTCTTCTATAGCATATTGCTCTAAAATACTGTATGTAAATATGTTTGTAATTTATTCTGAATTGTAGTCTTTTGTTTTTTTAATGTAATTTTACATGGATTCCTTTCGTATTTTTTTGAACTTCTGTTTTGCGTGTATTAATTAAATTTTAGCTGTTTTAGTAGTTTATTTTTGTAATATAAAGCAATATGTAATTCAGTGCAGGTGAATGAAATTCTGCTGTCAGAATGAGCAGAACCACCGTAGGCTTTTAAACTCTACAATGGGCTTCTGAAAATAAATTTTTTTCAACATCTCCTTGGCTACTTTCTGCGTTTTTTTATTAAATTTGGCGGCTTCTGTAATGTTGGAGAATTATTACGTTAGAATAAAATTACTGTCATTTCAGAATTTGTATCATTAATAAATTTCCTTTCGGAACGAAATTGTTAAAGAGACTACAATCGGAAACTTGTATTCAAATTCATTATTTATTTGTATTCAAATTTTAATGCATGTTCAAGTATTGCGAGCTTTTTTAGCCGCAGTAGGCAAGTTTGCAATTTTATTGTATCTTTTAAATTCTCATGCTGTGAGTTTGCGGTGATTTATATCTGTATCATTAATCCCACTTCAAGGAGAAGTAAAGGATATTTTGATATTGATCGAGCAGTATTTTGCAGAATATCTGCCAAAAACATCGCAACAAATAAATCGAGGAAAAAACAGCGCAAGGCGAAAACGTCTTGGGAGAAAAGAAACCAAGGAGAAAACATCGCAGTTCTAAAACATCTTGGTTGCAAAACATAGTCGTCGAAAATAAAGCGGTTCAAAAACTTCGCAGCTTTTGTATCATTAATAAATTTAATGATACAATAAGGTTCGTCGTCGGAAAGATCGTGGTAAAAAATAAAGCACCTACATATCATCGCAAGACGATAACGTCGCATACACGTGTTTTCAGGCTTTAAAAATTCGCATATTCGCATAATGATGAGCGCGAGAAAGGAAGGAGAAATGTTTTTACTTTTATGTTTTCGAATTAAATAATAAATATTTGCTGAAAAAATAAGAAGGAAATTTAAGCATTCAAAGACTGAAAATGAGTAGAAAAATATTTCTAAGTGTAGCAGTTAATAGAATTTTAAAATTTTATAGTTAACTAATAAAGGTTTTTCATGAAAAACCTAGTCTGTAAAAGATTAGAAAAAGGAAATGTTATGGATGTGGCTACCTTTATTAAAATTGTTCATTTAATTATCATGTTATAAAATTATGTTAACTGCTATGAGTAGCATTAATTTTCTACTCCTTTTCAGTTTTTGAATGCTTAAATTTCCTCCTGAAATTTTCAGCCAAAATTTATTAGTAAATTCAAAAATATAAAAGTAAAAATATTCCTCATTGCATTTTGCGCTCACAAATCATTATGCGATTGTACATCTTGAAGCATGAAAAACACATGTCTGCAATAATTTGTAGGCACTTTATTTTTTTTTTCACGAAGTTTTCGACGACAATGTTTTTAAACTGCGAAAATTTTTAACCGCTTTCTTTTCCACGATATCTTGTGCCACGACGTTTTCGCCTTGAGTTGTTTTCTCCGCGACGTTTCCGTTTGTGATCTTTTTGCCGTGATGTTTTCAGCTGATCATTTTGCAGTATTTTTATATGTTGTGTTATCGCTGAGACTTGCATTAAAATTTCTCTGGTTATTCAAGAGATCTGCACTGTTAAATGTGGCTGTATTTAATAGCAAATAAAAAAATTGCAAATGTTTATGATGAGAAATCATTTTTGGCCAATTAATGTGAAATAAAATGTGTAAAATACCGATTTTGCGTATTGAAATTAAAGATTTCTTCAGTTTTAGCAGTATTTAATATTCATACAAGATTCTGAACTAAATAATATTTTATTTCTATAGTCATCTTTTTGAAAGCCATTGAAATTATATGATATTCTTATGTTTTTTAATGTCTTTGTTGATGACTAATATAATGCTTTTTGCATATAATTTACTCCATTTTTGTCTTCTATTTGCAGGTAAGCTCTTCGTACTTTTCAAGTTTTTATCCTAATCGGTGAGTGTGTATTTATTTTTTTTCCCTGAAATATTGCTCCTTTTTTAATTTACGTGCAGAAATAGTGCAAAATGCAGATACGAATATCCTTTGCTTTATGAGTATTCGCAGCACGTCACTTCGCTTTTAAAAAATATCTTAAAATGTACCTTTCCTAGTTAATGGAAAAAGTTCTGCAAAGGATTTTTGCTTTTACGAGAAAAAGATAAAAAGCAAAAGTGAGGTTTAGTAATTGTTTTATGGAACGTGTGCAGAATAGTGTGACTAAATATGGCATAGTATCGGGGGGATTTCATAGTTTCAGGGGCTGTTAGCCTCTTTTTTAAACTGACAGTTATATAGTTTATGAAACTTTATCCCCCAAAGAAACTTTTTTTCCAAGTTATGATATTTATTAACATTTTCTGTACAGTATCTTGTTTATAAAACACATTAAAAAATAATCTAAATTTTGCAAAATTTTATATGTATTTTTCGAAATTTGGAAAGGAAAGGAAGAATTTTTCATCTAGCAATGCTGAAAAGGATGCAAGGGGGGTAGGAAAGTTGACAACCGCTGGCATAGAGGTTTCAAATAGGTTTTCTAAGACGATTTGATTGCTTGAGAAAAACTTACTTTACGGGGAAAGGGGAAAAATGTTTGTCTTACCAGCCAAGCCTATTGTTTTGTTTCAAGCCTCGTTAGGCTAGCCAGGCATAAAAAATGGAGATACTAGAATCTTATTCGATAAAAATTACGATAAAGTATTAACAGATGGATTTTCATCCTCTCTCATCTACACAATAGATCCCGTTTTTCTTACTCCGAATCTCCGTCAGCTTAATGCACTTTTACGGTCTTTTTAATTAATTACTGTTATTATTTGAAGTCTTGAGAACGCTGAAAACCTTTTCCATATAGTAAATTAATGATTAAATGCTTCTCCACTTTATACCGTTTTGACTTATGAACGGGTAGTTTCACTGTTAATCGTATTAGTCAAGTTTGTTGTCTAGTCTTTTTCATCGGTTAAAACTCTCGATAAACCTGAATTGTCGTCACTGAGACAGGCAGGAACTGAAATTATAAATGTAGTAAATGATCCGAAAAGTACAAATGATGAGACAGTCTAAATGAATTATATTTGTCTTCGCTTCTTCTAAACAGTAGATTTTTTATTTCTCATTACCGCATCTCCAGTAAGTTCCAAAAATCTATACTTTCTTAAAACGAGAAAAGCTTGTATTTAGATACTGAATTTTTTAACCATTCTGTCATCCACGTTATATAAGGCAACTTTGGTTTAAAAATTCTTTGCTTCTGCAATGAATTAATTGTAAAAAAGAACTGCTCTACCACTGAAAAAGGATTAAATCAAAAACAGCCTACATTCAGATTACCGGTTTTTTAGGAGGGGAGGACGCATATGCAGAATTTTTCAAAAAGTATCTCTTGAAAGACCAAGAATCTCCCAAACTACTGGTCGTAGATCCGTACTCCCAGTTTAAAAAATAAATAATTTCAGGCAACGGCAGTTTTAGTCATATGCCACCTATAGAAAACTGTTTTTTACAGTTTAATTACTCAAACGAAAAACATTTTTTCGTATTCGTTTAAAATTACTTGAGATAATTAAAATTTTTGGGAATTGTATTAAAATATTGTTAAAGAAAACTATGGGCGTGAAAGTTTCCAAATGATAATTAATAACGATTTTTAACATCTTCAGAAATCTTACTATACACAGCATGTATAGTTTGGCCTGAAGAGGAAAAACCTATATCTGATAGACCTTGAATTCGATAGAGTTTTATTTAAACTGTATGCGAAAATAAGGTTGCTTTTTTGTCTAATTTTAAATGCTTTCTATTACCCTATTACTAAAATGTATTATTCATTACAGTTGTATTAAATGTTGCAGCAAAACCTTTTAAGCTCAAAATGTAGCACGTAGAATTTTACTTTTTACAATCAGAGCTCATAAAAGTATATACAATTGTGTCACATTTTCTCCTGCCATCAAAATATCATTTCTAAAATTCTTTTGAATGTATTAATAAGTTTCTATACTGAATTGACATGGGCGATGTAAATCAATGAAACCCCGTTTGGCGCAGATCTGGTGAGATCTCTCACTCATCGCTCCTTTTTCTTTTCATATCACTCACTAATGTTCCTTTTCCTTTTTATATCCCTACTTTGGAAGAAAAGTGGAATTATTTAAATCCCCTTTCTTGCAAAGCATTTACTAATAATTATTCTACGGTAAGTAAAAACCCTTAAATGTTATAAACTTGATTTTCTTTAACATAATCGCGAAAGACCTTTTCATTTTCTCCCTCCTTTCCGTATGTCTTCGTGGTGTAACGGTAAGCACACTCAGCGCGTATTCGGGAGGTCCAGGTGTGAGTCCCGGCGTTGCACGTTTTTCACATCTCCTGCTTCAAAATAACCTAATGACTCTACAAGTATAATTATGGAAGCATAATAACATCACGTACAAATTGAAGGAGATGCAAAAGTGCTACATTTTTACATGAAAGAGTGTCGCAAATCAAACTTACACTTTCTTTCACAAAAGAGCAGTTATGACAGTTCTGAAAAAAGGTATGTTTAAAGTCACTCTTCCGATTATTAAGATAGGTGATTAAAATATGGATGCTCATAGGAATGCGGAAGTAGATTTAAATTTTACTTTCAGATAAAGTGCTTCCCTCCACTATTTATTATTTGTTTGCACCAGAAGTGTAATTAGTCTCGAAACTCGCTTTTTGCCGAATCGCTTTTCAGACTGTCGCCACAGAATGTTATCGCGATGTATTATTAAAAAAATAAATAATGAAGAATCTTATATGCATATATATATATATATATATATATATATATATATATATATGTTCCTCGCTTTGCGGAAAAACGGCGGTACCTAGAGTACCAAATTTTTAATTCACTGAATTTTTAATATTCTTAGTTCTCCACCCAAACATAGGCATCTCAAAGCGAAAACTCCGCGGTTTGAAAGCAAGAAGTGGCAACACTGCTCGTAATAAAACATTTTTATCTCGGGTTCGCTAAACTGCTGCCATTCTGCAAAAATGTAAAATATTTATCTTTCAGTTTTAATCCATAAATTCGGCTATTTGAAAGCAATGTGATGCCACTGCTTCAAATAGAATACATATTATCTCCACGCACCAGCGTGTTGCCATTCACTAAAGTGTAAAATATTTAACTTTCAAATAGAGAGTATAATAAATCTTAACAAATACCGTAGTTCGGCGTTAAAATCTGTATCTTTTCAAGTTTTCTTTCGTTCTTTCTTTTTCTTAATTTTATTTATTTATTCTTAAAAAATTTGTTCTCTTTCTTCACATTAAACCTGTATTTCGAGTTCAATTTAACATTCCACTTAATCATGTTATGCACTTTTTATTTATTTGAATTAAATCTTTTTGTTTTGTTTGACTCAAATTATAATATTAGTAAACTTTCTGAGCTATTGCTTTTAGTAAATTCATTGCTTGTTTTATTTCAGGCGTACACATGTAATTCGACGCAAGAAATGCTAGGTTTTCTTCGTCGTAGGCTTGCGTTTTAAAGCACTTTCTTCATCAGCGTGTGTTCTGCTTGCTTTTACGATTGTACTGGGAAAATTTCCAACTTTTACGATTTCAGATTTTATAGTTCCGTAATCTCTGTGCTTTTACCTCAGGAGCACTCTTCGATTTGGGCATCAGAAATTTAGTTCCCCTGAAATCATCTTATGGCTGACTGAATCAACAAGGGCTGCTATTTTGAGATGGCTGACGTTTTTGTGCCTCGCCAGGGGATAACGCCTGGCTGCTGCTGCTTGCTTTCTCTAAGAATTTGTTTTGTGGCTTAAAATTTTCCTCTGGTTTAAAAAATCGGTGTTTTTCAAAGAGAACCAATTATCATTCGTGCAATTTATCAATCAACCGATGTCAGCAGAGGAATGAAATTTACGCTTCGGGGCTTTTGAGAACTTTTGAATTCTCTTGATGAAAAAATCGCCTATCTGAATCGCTACTAGATATCTACTTTTATAACTTAATACGAACTGTAAGACTTGTATAGCCTTAAATAAATGCGCCTAAGTGCAATTCTGGATAGATTACGTTCCTTTGCAAAGAATAGTGAAAAGGAGGCGTATCTCGTATTGATTTCCTTAACTGTACAACATTTTTTATCAACATATCAGCATTTAAAGGTTTGTTCTCAGATATGGTGTTCTATGTTCTGTGCTTTATGATTAGAGAAAGGAAAACACAGTACCATGACACTAATCAATTGGAATACCAAAATAAATATACGTAATCATGCTGATTGAAAGTCGTCCTTCCCTTGTTAGGATTATGATTTGTTAGGATTGTTTTTACGCCTTTGATGTTTGAAAATCCATCTTCAGGATAAATCGGCTGTTTTTCTTTCCACTTCTGCGTAGTAGTATATCCAACATAACTGCAATTTCGCATTTAATTTAAATTTCTTTTCACTCCATTGATAACAATATTATCTTTCTTCTGACGACTTTCTTAGCTTAAGAATCTGATAGCTAATCTAAGAAGCTTCTGAAATATTATTCCTACCTGCGCGAAAGGATAGAGGCCGTCGTTTTCCAGATCATAAATATTCTGCACCTCCTTTTTTCTCTTCCCAGTGTACTATGTTAAGTT
The DNA here is from genome assembly GCF_044657685.1 of Stegodyphus dumicola. Taxonomy (NCBI): domain Eukaryota; kingdom Metazoa; phylum Arthropoda; class Arachnida; order Araneae; family Eresidae; genus Stegodyphus; species Stegodyphus dumicola. The sequence goes on along the minus strand of NC_140768.1, from coordinate 76,973,333 downwards.
AATCCTCCACTCATTAAAATTTTCAGATCCATTATATTGTAAGTCGTTATTGCCGATCCTCTATTTATCCATTGGCTCTTTAGGAAAATTTTCTTTGAATATAGATACACGTGTATTAGGAAAACGAGCATTATTTCTGTATCAACTAAAAAATGTGAGTAATTGATGTTATGTTTAGAAGATCGTTGAGTATTGTAGGTATGAGAAATTTTTTCATACTGCTTTTTTTCGCTACTGAGTAAGAAGTACCTTGAATTTTAATGTGATTAGTAAGCGCACACAAATAATGCATAAAGAACCTGGTCTCGCTTTTATAGCTCAAAGAACATCGGTAATGCCTTAAAATAAAGAGGGTGTGAATATTGATGGAATTTTTTTCCCTCGAATCTTAAATTATCTATATCCCTCATCTAAAACTGAATGTCGGAAAACATTGACTTTAGAATAATTATTGAAATAATTGCTTTTCAGCGACTCATAATCTGTTACTGTACACTGAGATACGTAATATATGAACGTTAAAAATTTATTTTACTAATTACATTGATCATCCAGACATTTATCGGGATTATCAATTAGCTTAATATGAACTATATCAATTACAGACTTCATTCATAAATAAAATATATATTTTTAGAAAACTGCGTTTAAATAGCATAATAATATGTAGTTTAACTATTTCAATTTGTAAAATGAGTTAAAGAACATCAAATAGCAGACGGCTGTGGTAACTACTGACAATTAGTTAGCTCGGGACGTAGTAAGGGCCGTTTAGCGTAATGTAACGTTATAATGATCTGAAAAAGGGGAAAATAAGCTTTTAACTTTTTAAATGCAAAATAGTTTTACCATCAGACTAAGTACTACGATGCATACTCTGTAGAAACAGTGATTCTCTGGTTAACACTTTCCTTGTTTATTGTGGAGAAGAAAATTTATATTTCCTTTATTTTCACGACTGCAAGAGTTTGGTTAATCTTTACCTTATTAACTAAAAATTAAATAAATCTTGGTATTCGTATTAATGAGGTGAATGAGTCTCGTAATTTTGGCATAGTTGTTATATGTTTGGAGGTATGCTGGTAAGAAGCACCTCAGTAGTCGTAGTATTTTAAATTATTTATTTGTTGCTGCTACTAGTGGGGAAAGTCATAGGTAGGGTAATCGGTTATGAAGTTTTAAAAATGTCAGTCTTTTGGGGGAGAACACCTGATAGGCGATTGCCATGTGATATTTCCAGTTGTAGTGTGGTGTATGTAGTTAACCTGAATTTCATTTTTTGTCTTTTGGGGAAATCTAGGATGACCCACAAGGACATACGTCGAGCGTCGTAGATTGAGAAATGCTGACCTTTATCATCCCGTTAAGCAAATCGAGGCCTCTGAATACTGGTAGTTCGAGCCCAGGGGAACGGGCTAGCTGCATGGTTGGTTTCCGATGTTTTCCCCATTTTGAATACGAGCTAATTCTCCTTAAAATCCTAGATCGCTCTCGTGGGCAGATAGTTCTTGTGAACTTTGCAATATTCAAATTACTAATCTAACCTAAGCGTTAAGTAAATACACTCTATAACAACAACAACACAAAAAAAAAAAAAAAAAAAAAAAAAAAAATCCGACGCACCAAAGAAGGAATCGTACGATTGCTTTGAAATTTTGTATGCATAAATGTTTTGACCAAATATGCAAATGATTAAAATTTGGTGTCCAGTGAATGAATAGTGCGATCTCCAGCGCATTGGAACTGCGCATCCAGCAGATGTTTGTAAGGAACTGTTCTTAAACTGTTGTTAAAAATTTATGTTGCATTACGATTTAGGATACTTTTACACGACAGATAAAATGCCTCGCCGCAGGATTCGAGCTCATTACGAGCAACTGTCAGATTTTGAAAGAAGTCGTATCATTGGATTGAAAGAGTCAGGTTGAGCAAATCGGAGAAACACTCGTCGTATGAGTCGACGCGATGCAGCGATTAGAAGATGTTGGCAAGAATGGGTGGACAGTCATAATGGTAACGGTCGACCTAGGGTCACAACAGATCGGGAGGACGAATTGATTGTCAGATCATCTGTCACAGCGCCTGATTCATCGCTATCAACCATCAGACGTGCGACCCACACACGAATGTTCACCATGACCATTCACAGACGCCTGATAGAGCGAAATCTACGCTTCGATCCTGTTTTCACTATTACAAGCCACACAGGCTCTCAACCAGGCGTTATGGTCTGAGGTGCTATTTCTCTTGATAGCCGGCCCACTTTGATCATCACGCTTACAGCATTGTGGTACGTCGGCCACATTCTGAAACCTGTTTTCCTACCATACCTTTGCAGTACCCTGGCCTTATTTTACAGCAAGATAATACCAAAGCACATACGGCACGTGTTGTTATGAACTGTCTTACAGCTTATCAAACACTTCCTTGGCCAGCCAGATCTCTCTCCCATCGAGCATGTCTGGGATATGATGGGAAGGCAACTACATCTACCAGGGAATGTTGATGACCTAGCCCGACAATTGGACGCAGGAAAGTCTATGCCACGCCGTGTAGCAGCTTGCATCCAGGCTACAGGTGGGTTAACACCTTATTGAGCTCGTTACTTTGTAACTATATAACTCCGAAATAAATCATTCAATTGTTCTGAAATTTGAATCATTTTCTATTTTGTACATAATCTTCCTATCCACCAATTTTTGTCTCCATCGGACAATTACTTCTTACTACGTCGATTTTTTTTAATAGAATGTAATTCGTTAAACTATAATTTTTGCTTTGTTATTTGTACAAATTGAGACTGATTTTTATATTCTAACTGAGGATAAAATCTATTTAGAAGCTAAACTTTTTATGTTTATAAGTATTTCTCCCGCGTTTTTAGCATGCCTTCGTGATGTAATGGTCTGCACGCTCGGCGCGTATTCGAGAGGTCCGTGGTTCAAATTCCAGCGAGGGCATTGCTCATTTTTCATCTCTCCTGCTTTCAAAAAATACCTAATGTCTCTACAGTGGCATCCAAACTAAAAAAGGTGGTGGATGATGATTCTCCTCACGCAGGATTTGACAACTGGGTCCCCTAATCCCCAGTCACCCTTTGAAAGAGGGAGTATATAAAATATTTCTCCTGCCTTCGTGGTGTAAACGTCAGCACGCTCGGCCCGTATTCGAGAAGTCTGTGGTTCGAGTCCTGGCGGGGGCACTGCTCATTTTTCATTTCTCTTGCTTTCAAAAAATACCTAATGTCTCTATTACATGTCTATTAAAATAAAATTCTTCTGCCTCAGTTTTAGTGTATGATAGTTAAATGCCAATATTTGTCGATGAATTAAAACGCCTATCTCGAAATCTGTTATCAACTCAGCATCAACCTAAAACACGTTGTGGGCGTTGAAACTTTCACGGTAAGCCTTCATTCAGCTTAATGTGGAAGAACGGTATTTAATATTAAGTTTCAAAACTCTTTTTATTTATTTATTTCCTTGGAAAAGAGTTCCATTTTCCTACGATAGCTCTCGAACTTAGAAGTGAAGCAGCTAAGCAGAAACGCAAACTGCTTTCTGCGTGTAATATTAAACTTTTGCATGGAAATCTTTATTTCGCTTATTTTTTTATTTACTCTACCTCTATGCATATACGCCTGCTAAAGAAGATCATAACTGTGCGGCGCTTCTCGAAACAGAAAGTTTAACCGTTTCATTCCCCCCTTTTTTTTTTAAATTTTTAGCTACAGTGCACCTTAAAGATATTAGTGTTAAGATTGTAACGTTCACTATTTTAATCAGAATTCATGCACAGGATTTTTGCCGTTACTCATGGAGGCATTAGAGTCAGTTATCAAACTTTAACATTTTTTACGTGAAATTCGAGATTGCAGCCTAATCTCTTAGCATAATTACTTGGTTGTGATTTACACAAACTTGAAATTAGTGTTCTTTCATTTGCATTAACTATGTTAATCAGATACAAGAATTTAATTGGTTTATTTTTTTCTTGTATTAGTTGAAGGGAAGACGATGAATTTTTGGAAGTCAGTAATTCACATTGTTGCAGCAGGCGTATGTCGGATTAAATTTGATATCGCTTTGATGAATTTTCGTCTGAGATTGTATTAAATAGTTTCTCAATGCAAGTCAATCTCAAAACGAATGACTTTTTACAAGAGTTGGCCGTTGATTGTCTAGCAGTGCTTGGAAATCTGCCTTTTGAAAATACAACTGCCACATAAGTTTCACTTCCTTTTTAATAGTTTCAAATATCTTCTGCAGTTCCTTTCTTGACGTCTTATAAAAAGTTAGGTGATCAAAAAATGAAGAAGGCTTAGAAGTGGCCGAATTGATGAGAGCTCTGAACCGCGATTTTTCAGCTTCAATTCCTTGCAAAACGGGCTGTCTCATTGCTTTTCCGTTTTTTGCAAGCAGATAGCTCTGCGTGCTTTGCCGTAATTAGTTAAACAATAAAAACTGAAGGCTGCATAGTCAAAATAACTAAATGCACGGATGCGTGTTGCTGAAGGTTATTTGTCCGATGCAAATGGGAAATTTCTTGTTTGTCCATTAAGAGTAAGAAATATTGAGGAAGACGGAGTTGATGTTATCACAAATGAATTAAGAAGGTGAGACTACATATTTTATTAAAATTCTTAAGAAAGCGTAAATTTCATACGAGTAATTTCTTCTTCTTCTTTCTTTCTTTCCCTCCCCCGGTAAGAATGAAGAGAATAAGGTTTAATAAAGTAACTGATAAAATTATTTTATTTATAAATTCTTTTACTTTTTATTTCTTTACAACGTTGTTGAAATATAAAGATAGGAATAAAGTCGTTAAAGACGAATGTGTGTCTATGAGCTTCTATTGTTATTTTATGAATCTAGTGGAGCTGCTCAGAGTCAGTTATATCATTAATTTAATGTCATCTTGTAAGCTTCAAACAGTAGAGAAATGTTTTTGTAAAATGGCTGACCAGAAATCAATGGTACTATACCAGCTGACAATTATAATTTATAAAATAATTTCCATTTACTTGGTAGGAAAGCAAAAATTCTGCTAACTAATGGTAAGCAAAGGTTTTGCTTAAAATGAGAGTTAATGTTATTTTGTAAAATAAATGCTAATAACAAAATAGTTTAAAGGAATTAATTGGGTTAAATTTATTGAGATCATTTTAACATTTTTGCAACTAATACAGCTGCTGAGGTAAATGGATGAACGCTTCAAGATACCATGCTTTTCTTGATAACTTGTCCTATGACGTTCAGGTCTTTTTCCCTATTAAGTCATCGATCGATCGCAGTAAATGGTGACCAGCCTGTCCCCTGGCACCTTTTAATTATGATGGAAGTTTTTAATAAGTTCTCTGGTTGTTTGTTGACTTTGGGGCTCCAGTTGCACTCTGAGGAGTGAAGGATGGCATTTTTCGTTAAAAATGAAAGAGGAAAGGATAAGAAAAAAAAGAAAGCTGGAATGGCTCGTTTACAAATTGCTAGCCTCGTTTCGCTTACTTAACGTAAGAAAATTCCCTTATTGTGAATCGATGAGCGGAATTCGCGTCACAAGTCACGAACTTTATTTGATGAATTGGAATTGCTGTACCGATGACAACACCCCCCAGCGTCACATGAGGTTTTATTTATAGATATATATTTATTTAAGTGGAATTCATAGATACGCTGCCAAGATTCAATGGGTAGTCAACAGTCTTGATGATTCAAACTTTTTAACTAAGATAATTATCATATAATTTATGTATGTAGTCTATTGTACTAACAGTATTTTTACTATTTAAAGTACTGCGTACGATGCAGCATTTGCAATTTCCACGGTTTTAAAATTAGAGCTTAATCCTTTGCACTCTCAAAAGCTATAAACGCTCTTCTTTTTTTCACCATTCGGGCCCATCAGTGGCCGAGCGGTAAAGTCGCTGAACACTGTTAGTTCGGTCCGAGGTTCGGATCCCGCGAACGGGCTGGCTGCATGGGCGATTTCGTGGTTTCCCCGTGTGTAACGTGTATACAAGCCAGTTCCCTTAGAAAAGTCATCCACGAAGGCATCCCTCCTCTTAGGCAGATAGCCGTCGAGGCTTTGCCATAATCACATACACACACACACACTTGTTCACCATTCCTAGTTACAAATGTCAGTGAAAATTTAATGATTTCATTCCTCATGATAATGTATACATACGTATATATATATATATATATATATATATATATATATTAGCATTTATCATTAACGCGTTGATTCGTAGAAAAAAAATTATAAAATTTTGTATTTCGCAGACTTCTTTAGATTGTGAAAGTTTTTGGAAAACTATCGCGCGAGAAAGTTAGATCTGTCATACTCTTATCAGAGTAGTAATTCCTACATAATAAATTAGAATTGTGATTATTACCCTAGCATACTTCTTTACTCATCTAAAATGGAAACTAGTTTCCTGATCAACATTGATTGCATTCTGAATTCGCAAAATGGGTCATGCCTGCAAAACCCAGTGCAACTTAAATCAATGTAAAAAAAATGCTTGCTCGGTCATCCGCACATCGCGGTACTATCCATCATATACGCGCACATAATGAAACACCGTTTATGTACTTCTCATTTATACGTTTTTTATGTCCGTTTCTATTCATTTTGTTCATATTAATAGTAAAATATTTCATTTATACGATGCATTACATCGGTGATACCGTGACACAGTCTTCAACATTTCTATTCGCATCTCTTCTTCGAAAGTTGTTACTTTCAGTAGTATTTGGAAATTGTTTATTGGGATATAACAGGGCTCGAAGACGTGTACTGCTTCACACTTGACAGGGGTTCAAATCCGTTTGGTAAATGGAAGTAGGTGGGAATAGAGAATGAGGTTTGTGAACAGACAGGTTTACTGACGCGAGATTCCTGCGTTATTCCTAAAGTTGTTTCAATAGGAATGTTGTTTTCCCTTTGCACTTTCAGATGCGCTGTTTAATGCCTAAAGTCAGACGGCACATGGGATAACTTGTAATATTTTCTGTAAGGAAAGTCAAAATCTACATCTATTTTTAGTTATTTATTTATTTTGTTTATTCATTTAGTTATTTATTTTAGTTAATTATTTATTTATTCATTTTGAATAAATAACAGTATTTTCCTGTTATTTATTCAAAATGAGCATTTGTTTAATTCGAAGTTGCATTAAATATTTTATAAACAAGATACGTGTAAAGTATTAACCTGAAATTTCAATTATTTTATTATTATTATTATTTATGCATCTGTTTTCAGAGTTCTCTTGAAAAACGTATAAATAGTGCTTTACTGTGGTATAGGAATTGTTGAAAGTATAAATTTCAATAATCGCTTAGCTTACTTGCTTTGGATTTACGTCCCGGTTTGATTTGAACGGGTAATTTAATTTGATTTTTAATGTATGCATTTTAATTTGAACTTCTCTATTTATATTTAATTTTCTCGTACTATCATAATTTGAAATAAAAAGATAGTTCGTGGATACCATAATTTACTTGTCTTAGTCTAATCAAGTGTATTTTGTAATCGACCCCCGCTAAGATTAAATCCTAAATCCATCACGAGCTAATCTCTTATATTAACTTTGCTCTTGTCCCTTTCGAAGCAAAAATAATTAAACCATAATTTACGTACTTTCGCAAGTAATTGAATGATTTTTCCCTCCACTCTAATAACTTCATTTTTTTGCCTTTCCGTCGATTTTTCATACCACCGTAACCTTGTTTTTTTGTTTTTTTTTCTTTTTTTCCATTAAAAAAAGGAGTTGTTTAGTTTTTTTTAGTATATGTATTAGTATTATATTTATATGTATAAGTATTTTAATATATGTATAAGTATTTTAATATATGTATAAGTATTTTTTAATATATGTATCATATAGCTAACGCATCTTTTTTGCATGAAATAGGAAACTGTTTTCCTGCATCATGCTTTTAAATAGGCTAAATAATGCATATAATAGAAATTACTCATTATTTACGGAATACGAGTGCATAAAATAATTATATACTTGAGGCCTTTAATATTGCTACACCATTTAACAGACAGGAATTTCTGTTATAAAAACAGGAATTTCTATGAAAGATTGAAATTTTACGTTATTTTGCGATACAGCCACCTTGGGCTATTTTTTAATACTCCGAGCATTTATCTCTGGCAATAACAACAGCGAATGTAAAGTTTAACATGAAATTGAACGGACGTTAGGAAACACAACAGTTCACATTACTGGCGAGCCGAAAATTTTCTCCAATGGTTTGATGGTAGGGGAAGACTTTCGGAACCGTCACTTTTAAGGTGCTGTTCATCAGAACTGGTGTGGAACTTTGCAGTTAAGGCGATTGGACTATACCTTTACAACTATCAATTAATAATGATATTTTGGTTTTCCACACTTTTCCTCCTATTCTATATGCCAAAGAAATTTAGTATAGCGGCCGTGATACACGGGCTCACAATTCCTTGTCGAAAGTGGAGCGGCGGAGGTCCCTGAAATATGGCATAGCCACACGTTTTGTACACTAGGTAATATAAAGATGGCTGGTCAAATTAACAGATATGCTTATTGGAGGAGAACGGGATGTAAACCGACTGGTACTCCTTGTCATCAGTTATGATGCTAGACATAATATGATAAAAAAATTTTAACTTTCACTTTATATTCTGCTTGTCGGATACGGTCATCATGTTGCTGTAAAACAAAAATAGAATTAGCTAGGAAAGACAGCATCATACCATCGATTAGACGTCTGTGTTCGTCGTTGAATGCACCGTAGTTGGCCCGAGATTTCGATGCTGTAGTATCAAGGAAAAGGCAGAGGAACAGGCGCTTAGTGTGCCTTCCCTCCGAAGTATAAAATAACCGAGCTATTCCTCGCAAAGATTCGATCGTCGAAAAACGATATAACGATTTTTAGGGGAATGGGATGAGATTCTTAACATAACATAGCAAATTTAGACAGTTTTTCAGATCTTTTTTTTTAATTTATAAATTTTATTTTTGAAACCTATGGTGCGACTAAAAATTATTTTAATAATGACGGAATAAATCCAATATTTGATCCATTAATATTAGAGGCCGTGCATTTTAAATAATTAAGTATTAGATTATATTTTTAAATCGGATAAATGTTTAAATAAATTAAACATATTCTTACCTCTTCGGAAATTCGGATCGTTGCAAATTGCATTGAAAGAAATATATTGTGCCCAAAAAGTCCCTGGAAAACGTTTTCAGAAGCCAGGTTTAAAGTTTTCGTGACAAATGGCACTAATTTACACAACCTCGATATGCATACTGGTTGTTTGTGGTTGACGGTCCATCAGCTGTTGCCAAATATAATTAATCAATACATCGAGATAAACTCCGGCTGTTATTGTTTTTTCATGGAAGAAAAATAGTTCTAAAATTTTGTCTTGCTGCATCCTACACCAAACATTCATTTTAGTTCCTCACATCATAAAGGAGTTGGGCTTTCCTGTTCCAACTCCTTTATGATGTCAGGATTTTCGAATACTCATATCCTCACATTATATATCTTTTAAGCCAAAACAATTGTTACGAAAAACGTTTGATATACAACACCACAACATTTATAGTACTACCTCTTGCAGTGTGCCCGTAATAATAGATTAAAGTTGTACAGAAACTTTGTAAGGCATCCTATATATCACTCACGTTTTTTATCTCTGTGTTGATTAAAGGAGATAAATTTTCTAAATTCAGTTCACACATACTTTTTTTTTTTTTTTTTTTTTTTTTTTTTGTTTAGCTAATTGTTATTGCTATGGCTTTGACTTTAAAAGTATAAAATAAAATATGCAGTAAAAAGAATCTGAACTTTCTAGGTCATACGTGACTAAAATTAAAATCGGGAGGCATTCATGAAAGAAATGAATGACCGAAGTGATAGCAAAGAATTCACGTATGTAAAAATATAATAAATGTATGTAAAAATAGAATAAGAAAGTCTTCACTTAAATGATAGATTAAACTTGGCATTTATTTGTGGTCTACGAAAGGTTCGAAATTCTGCATTTCCAAAAATTAGATTATTTATATATATTTAATTTTGACGATCAGTTAATTTTATCAGCCGCGGGATATCTTATTTTGAAAGGAAGAAACCTCTTAAGCTTCTTACTGAGCTTCAATTTTTAAAATCATTGACTGTGCAAAAATCTTCGTTATGTGTAACAACAATTTTAACTGAGGTTAGCATCATTGTCTTTTGATGGCTGCGTTCTCAGCGTCATTCAATATGCACTGGAATACTGTAACAATTATTTAGAGCTTTTTCATTCGAGAGAATTTGCTAATCGGTGTTCATTGTTTGATTTGATAATTATTAATAATTATTTAAGGTTTTTCTAGGCCTTTCTATTCCTCGAGTCTGCTCGTGACAAATATTACGATTTCTATCTGCCAAAAAACAGCTGCTTCGTGTGTTCTGTACTTGTATCAAATATCTTATATAATGCTAACTTTCCATTCTGTTTAGTAGTATCTGACCGCTTTTATTTTTTGTTTATATTAGTGCAGATTTCGTGCAGTGTATGATTCCCATATAATCCATACGTATAGCAAATAGGACCGTCTATTTTACTGTCTTATCCAACAATCTATTAGGCTGGTAGCTGAATCTCTTCATTCAATGGACGTACAAAGCTCAATGCGAGTGGATCAACTGGCCGTCCTGTTCGGTATAGTAGTTAGCCACACTAGTTGGCGTAGGATTGGTCCTAGTTCGAATTCTGGAGAAGGTGTGGATGTTTGTAGATGCAATAGTGTGTGTGGGCCATGGAAGCACTTGGTGAGACGAAAGTTCTGTCAAGAGGCTTAGTGTTAGAGGAAGTAGGAGAGCTTATTCGTCCCCTGGCGTGTTCTCCATCAAAACAGTAACTAAGCTGTACCGTAAGAAAGTAAGGACTATCCGGATAAAACCACTGATGAAGTTATGGTGCCCCATCCACTTCTTCCTGTCCTGTACTGTCCGAGAGGGTATGTAGGTACCTTCATGACACTTTGCTTGAATAAACTGACCAGGCATTACTTACCCAATGAGTCATTACATGAAAAATTGTTTGTACGAAATGTCACCGTGTTTCTATCTTCTTCATGTGCTAGTCGAGATGTCTATCTGCGAGATGATGCATACGTGTTACATCGCAAAAATGACTCGAGAGTTAGTTGCCGATCTTGTAATTTGAGATTTTTTTTAGTAATAAAAATGCTTGTTTCTTATTATTTAGCTAGTTTAGTCACTTTTCGTATATAAAAAAGTAAAGAGTTTTAATTAACAATGAATGAATATACAGCTATCGCCTAAAAATAGTATTTTAAGTTTAAAGTTTTATTAAACTTTATGTTCAGTACTTCCTCTCATCTTTTCTTCTTCTGAATAAAAGTTTACTCAGTTTTCGTGTTGCCAGATTCGTTCGTCTTATTTTCTTTAAACGGCAACAAAAAACGTCTTGGGATTCAAAAGAGTGCCGCTCTCTCTCTCTCTTTTAACCTTATCATTTTCTTTTATATTTTATAATTAAGAAACTATGATAATAGTATGTTTAGAAGATTCACGGTATAATGATTATTTTTTAATTAAAGCGTTATTTCGATTCGTGCTCATTATGAGTACCCTTCTCGCTATATAGATACATTCATCACATACAAAACAAAAAAATTCGCGAGTAAAAGAGGTGGGAATATGCAAAACCCCCTTTTATTCCCAAACTCCTAACAGACCGGTCCTTCCCATAACGGTGCACAAAAACCTCCAATTTGGTTTTTCTTTTAGATTCTCGAGTTTGTCAAGTATCAAGTCGATGGTCAGAATTCGCCTGCCATTTGAAGCGGGTTGGGGTGGAGGAGAGAAAGGAGATCAAGGACCAGGGAACATGTGCGACAGACACAAATTATCGCCCGTCGGATGATTGATTAATCGATGACGGCCTTCCCAGCCGAAACAATGCTTTTCCATGATCATTCTGCGGGAGTAATTGTTGGCAGTAGACAAAGTGGAGCCTTTTTCGTCCGCGGCGCCGAAAAGCTGACCCCCGCCGGGGGAAAAGGAGGCTTTTATCCCCAGCGCGTGCTGACCTGAAAAGGAGTTAGATAGGCAGAAACTGGTGTAGTGGTGTGTGTATTTTATGGAGCATTTGGATGCATTTAGAAAGATTGTAGCGAATGGATGACTTCAATTCTTCCTTGTATTTGTTTTTTGTAGTTCATTGGTCCCTGTGTGGCGAGACACTTTCTATGCGGGTACAACTTTTGTAGTTAAGTGATTGGCGAAGTTTATTGATGGTTAATAGCAATACTGTGGATACCCCGTTAACCGGCTTTTTGCGGAAGTGGATGTTAGCCCGAATAAAACAAAGATCGGTTAATCCGAGAAAGCAGTATAATAAATCACATTTAAAAGTTTTTAATAAGTGTATGTTATGTAAATATTAGCTCATTTAGTTTTTAAAAAAAAATTAATTTTGAACACTAGACTTTTTTCCATTTGTTTATTATCCTTCTTATATTTATGGTTGTGTTGTTATTATTATTATTATTTAAATTCCTTAGAAATTCGAAGTATAAATTTTCACGTTTATAAATTCATAATCTACGTAGTTCTGTTTTTACACGATAGCTGCATTCTTGACGAATACCTTTGAAAAAGGACATTGTACCTTTGGAAGAAAAGATAATTGGTTCTGGATCTATCAAATAATCAAAAAAAATTTTTTTAATTGAGAATATTTGTTTTAAGTCTTATTTTATTTCAACAAAATACACGTGTAATCATATGTAAATGTATTGAAATAAATTTTAATTTCAAATGAAAACATTCTTCATGGGCAATTTTTTTTTTTCCGACATAAAAAGATTTTGAAATAAATTTTAATTTCAAATGAAAACATTCTTCATGGGCAATTTTTTTTTTCCGACATAAAAAGATTTTGTAAGTAAACGGCGATTATGTTTGCATATGTCTGGAATGTCACTGCCATGACTAGAAATGTTGGATTAGGTTAGGTTGGGTATAAGTGCAGAGGCTATACTCTACTTATATACTCTGAGTAAATAGGTAAAGGCTCCTTACACTGTCTGTCCAGATGAACATCGCCCACGCTGCCGTTCTGGTCCTGGAGTGCTATAGTTGTTTGGTGCAGTCAACATCGCAACCTGAGCCACTGTTAGCTACATTTACACCGCTGAGCCTGGATTATACATTAACACGTTAAGCGCGGCGCCGGTCCCTGGGGACCGGCAGTGAACTTACCGTGTGGCCGGCGTCGGTCCCTGGAGACCGGCACTGGAACTTTCGTTTAGATGGCGTCGGTCCGCGGGACCGACAGTATTAAAGTTGAAAAATAAATATAGTCTCAATGAAATGTGATCAAATTTAGTTTTAATGAAATGTATTGAAACATTCTAAACAAAAATACGGCTTAGCTCGCTGCCGGCTGAACGGAAAGGGCAACAAATTCGGCACCGCGCTCAACGTGTAAACATTGTACACCCGCAATGGCTATAACAGGAATATATCACACTGTTGCTTAAGGAATATGTTAGATGCTGTGGACACCGTCTTCTTTTGATGAAATTATTTCTAAAGTCGACCATTGCGGATTCAAGCCCTTAAGAGCTTGTTACTGTATAATGGCGCTAATTGTATATGGCCTGCTAGACGGCCTCGTCTGAGCCTCCCGTCTTTTGTAAACTGATCTCTTAGCAAAATCAGTACTTCTTTTTGTGCTAATATTTCATCGGTTTTAAGAAAGAATTCAGTCATTAAGTATTCAATTGTGTTCGAGTTTGGTTACACTGTTATACATGCTTATCATAAATTAAGGAAAAATCACAAAAATAGCGATAACTCCCTCAAAAATAAGCCAAACCGTGTAAAATTTGAATATGTTGCCAAGTAGCTGAGTAAAACTGCGATATGCAAATTAATGGCGCTGCTTTCGGAATGCGTCATCTGCGAGGAGCATAAAAGTCCATGTTTGAGAGCAAGCCCACATATTTCGCTGTGACAGTGACGTCAGAAATCTGAGATAGCCAATTCGTAACAATGACCTCCATGCATCATTTGCCTGCAGAACTGCGATGGAGAGCCATTGGGAGACTAGAGGCAGGACAAAGTCAAACAAAAGTGCCCAGATGTCTAAATGTGAGTCCTTCTGTGGTTCATAAACTTTGGAGGCGATTTCAAACCACAGATTCGGCATCTAGGAGGTTCAGCCCAGGACTGCCAACTGCTACGACGAGCGCCGATGACCGATATTTGACATTATGTGCACGCAGGAATAGAACCGCTACTCCGACTCTTCTTAGATCCTCCCTTGCTGCAGCCACCGGAAGGTTCGTGTCAACGTCAACTGTGCGTAGAAGGCTTCAAGAAGGTGGTCTGTATGCGAGGCGACCAGCCATTTGTGTGTCGCTAACGTCACGCCATAGGAGGGACCGTTTTCAGTGGGCACGACAACATGTCCACTGGACGCCTGATCAATGGAGAGCGGTTTTCTTTACGGATGAGTCTAGGTTTAGTCTAGAAAGCTATAGTAGGCGTTATTTGATATGGAGAGAACCTAGAACCCGTTATCATCCGTCAGACATCCGTGAAAGAGTTGCATGCGGAAGGGGCAGTGTCTGTGTTTGGGATGGCATATCTTTGGGTGGAAGCACAGACCTCCATGTCTTTCCAAGGGAAACCGTGAATGCTCAGATTTATAGAGATGACATCCTTGATGTTTATGTGCGGCCATATGCCGGGGCATATGGTCTTGCGTTGTCGTCCTGTAACAGGAAAGCATCACCTATTGAAGTGATGCTTTCCTGTTACAGGACGACAACGCAAGACCACACAGTGCTCGCATCGTAGATGATTATCTTTAACATGAAACAATTATGCGCATGGTGTGGCCAGCTCGATCCCCGGACTTGAATCCTATCGAGCACGTTTGGGATGCTCTCAAACTATAGATTCAACACTAGTAAATAATCGACATGTGCACTGCGTAAAACAGAAACACGAGATTGGTATAACGTAAACAAAAGTTATAACTACCCACGTTTCGCAATTAAAGAGAGATAGAACTCGATTTAACTTTAATTTTTAAGAAACCTGCATATGGTCGATAGCAGCATAAGAATGAACATTAGCATAGAAACGATTTTTGAGCTGTCATGTGTCGAAAGAGAGGCTGCCCAGTCTACACAGCGTTAATGCCCCCTTAAGGTCTACTGCAACCGATCGACACAGACAAAAAATGCGACATTCTGTTAAAAATAATTTAACATTCTGCATCAATATTATTGCGTTTTCTTCCTTTTCACTCTTAATTCCTACACTACGGTGCGATAAGTAAACTTTGCTATAATCATAATCGACCATGCATTGTCCATGATTCCATCCGGAGCCCAGTAGCCTGAAGTCAACCTTCTTTGACCATTATACTTCCTTGGCGGTGGATCAATTATAAAGATGTATAAAACGGGTCTTAAAATAAATTTTCCAGTTATTTCGCCAATGACATTTCTAATGCAAAAGTGTTTGCAATTTTTACAAAATTACCGAGACAAATCCATTTAGTTATATATTGTGTAAAATTTACATTAATAGCAGCTGTATAAAAGTTTTCAGTTTTAGTAATTTAAAATAATTTCAAATATTTTCCTCCCACTAATCTTTCATTCTGTATACGTTTTAGCAACATTCAGCTCTATTTACATTATTTTTGATAGTTAATATGTCGGATAGAAAAATTCGTTTCAGATTTTTAGTAACAATGCTACTAATCTGATATTTTACGAATCGTAATGTAACAAAGCTATCATTTGCATTTCTTGTATGTCGCTAAACCCTTTAATTTCACTGCAGGCCTCTCAAGCATGTGTACCGTCGAACGCTCCACATGCTGGGCCTACTAGTGACTTCCTTCATTCGTTAGTTTTGGGCGCTAATTTTTGCATATAATAGTAAGAAGAACATTCAGGAAGTTAATGAACTTCATAAAGCCTAAATGTTATATCAAAATAAAGTTTTCTTGAAATAAGAGCAATTTGTATTTAGCATTTCCCCCTTGGATACTCGCAGCAGTACTTGTTGCATTATTACTTATGTCAGACTAAAATCACTTATAACGTTGCGCGCCTCCAACTTGCACGCAACCAAGAGGTGACTGTGAAAACTTGTATAAAAGATAGAGCCTTGTGAAGGGTTTAAGTCCCTTTTTATTCAACATAATAAATTACAATTGCGTGCTCTTGACGCTCACAGACTGTGCCTACTTGGCAGTCAAATAAAAATAATAACCTGAAAAGAAAGTAAAGACAAGATTCTAACTACGAGGCTCTCTAAAATAACTAACTTACCGCGTTTTACAATACCGCTGCTAATTCAGCAGACTTGAAGCTCACTGGAACGATTACCACTACTTCCCGCCAAGCACATAGCCCGCAACGCGGGGTTCTTCAATTCTCGCTAACTACCTCCGCGCTCGCTAAGTAAGAATATAACACACCGAACTTGTTTCCTCTCTATTTAAATCATACTACTTCCGCTGATAATTTGAATCCTTGCGCGTTCTACTAAAATTTACATATTCTGGCATTGACAGTTCCAGGGGAAAGTAAGGCTTGACAGGAAAGATAGTTTAAACTTAAAATAAATGTTAGTTAAAATAAATATAAACCCTACATTTGCCGCTGCCAGAATTTGGAAAACTGGAAGCAGGTCCTACAAACGACCTGTTGTAAGTTTCTCTAATTCTGAACTAACTGGCGAGAACCTCGTTTACACAAAAAAAATCTTATGTAACAATTATATACTAAAATTCTGTTGCTCGTTATAACTTTCTTCTTACAGCAACTTTTCCTGGACTTCATCAATCAATCTTGGTCTTTCCTTCCAGCATCTGGAAGGAATAAGTATCAGTATCTTTCTAAATACATTATAATTTACACTTTCTTGACACAATAAATTTTTGTTTTTAAACGATTCGTTTTTCTTAGTTATTGCTTACTTCACATTCATTCAATTTTTCAAGCATTAATTTAACTTTACCCTGGCTCTCCACCGTGTGTGGTGTCAAACGGGAATATTCGTGTTTTAGTCTTACAACACTTCCCCTAACCACCATGATTTGTTAGAATTCAACAACCATATAGACACACCTTACTCGACATTCTACAACTCAATGAGCTACTTTAATAGTCTTAAAAATTCAAATGTAGGTGGAGAACCCTACAAAACACATTCATTCTAACTTCCCCCTCATTCATCTTTAAACATGCAGGCTTTCGCTCTAAAGCATGACTTTACAGTTTAATACTTAAATTTTGACTTCATTGCTTTTAAGCATTCACTTTTAGCATCTACAATTTTATGCTTCTAGACTAAATTCTACTTTTACATAACATGCAAGTATTTACATACATTTACAAAAGTTTAATACATATGCTTTTTACAATTTACCATAAAATGAATAAGAGAAAATAAATTTTTACTTTACTCATTCTTCGCCAAGCTGGCGCCACTGAAACTAAAATTCTTATTAATACAAGAATACGAAGTTATTTTTATCTTCGGCCAAATTTTGGCTTTAACATAACAGAATTAGTCTTTCGACCAACAGAAAATGCTTGTTTTTAGCTTTTACACTTAAAGAAAATAATACTTTTGCCTTAGCTAAATGAAGCAAAACAAAACTAAGTCTCAACCGAGACATATTGACTTTCGTCAAAACATAGAACTTCGTACTTATGCATAACATTTCGGAACAAAAGAGAGAAAAAAAAAATTTATAGAAGGTTTTAACTTATCTTTGAGTTTTCGATGCTTGAAACTCCGTCATCCGTTTTTGACAAAATTGATCCCAAGTTAGAGGTTTCATGGATGTCAATCTTCTCCTTATTGATCTCCGAGTGTCGTCCACGTTGCTTTTTCTTTTGCGTCCTCTACATGCTGGCCTCTTGACGGAGTAATCGTCTGGTTGTTGGCCTTTCCGTTTCTGCCTGGGACGGCTGGTCTTGATGTCCTCCGGTCTGGAGTCCTTCTTGAATTTCTTCTGTTCCTCGTATTTTTGTGCCTCCTGCTGGCGTTTCAGTTTCCGGAACGGCGGCCTTGCTGGCACCTGACTCTGTGGCCGTGTGCGCGTTCTCCTTGATGTGTAATTTCTCCTGCTAACCTTTGTAGGTGGTGTTTTTCTCTTTACCACGGTTTCTTTACCCGGTGCATCTGTATTTTTGTTTTTCTTAAACGCTGGAGTTTGAAAATTATTTTTTCTTTTTGATACCGACGTCCGGGTTGTAGAAGTGCTAGGTCTCTCTTCAGTTCTCTGTTTCTTGGGTGGTGGAATAGTTGTTGTAGTCTCTGATTCTTCTACTTCGTTTAGACTTGAGTCCTGCAAGAAACTTTTAAGGATTTCAAAATCATTTGGATTATAGTATTTTTTCACCTGGTCGGGACTTGCTTTACAGATTTCCCCTCTCTCGTTCTTAAGATATAAGACTACTCCTTTGATTTCCTGAATTACATAGGGGCCTTCAAACTTTGGAGCTAGCTTTGCCATAAAATTGTCTGGGGCACTTGATAAAGAGAATTTCCGCTTCAATACTTTATCCCCAACTTTAAAATCTGCTTCACGGCGTTTTCTATCGTAATATAGTTTCTGCTTATTTCTTGTCGTATCCGAGGTTTTAAGCGCCTGATCAATCAACTTTTGCACATCTTTTTTGTTTAAACTCCTGCTCTCTTTGTTGCACAAAGAATAATTTATCTAAAGGCGTAATTAATTTTCGGCCTAAGAATAATTCTGCTGGAGTTTTTCCCGTAGTATCATGATGTGCCGTTCTTAAAGCATAAGCTAATTCATTTATGTAGCCATCCCAGCGCTTGTGATGTGTGCTCACGTAACTGCGAATTATTTTTACTATGTTTTTATTAACTCTTTCTGCTATGTTAGCCTGTGGTCTATACGGAACCATTTTGATATGGCGTATGCCAAGTCCATTGCATATGTTTTCAAATATTTGACTAATGAATTGTTTTCCGTTATCGCTAATAACTTTTATCGGTGCACCGTATTTTAAAATGTATCTGTGTAAGAATGCATCTGCGACTGTTTTGGCTGACGCGCGTTAAAGTGGAACAATTTCTATCCATTTTGAAAAATGATCTACTATTACTAAAAGAAAACGATTTTTATTTAACTCGCTCTGGGGGAAGGGACCAAGGAGATCTATGCCTAAAATTTCATTCGGAAATGTAGCGCGAATGCTATTTAAGTACCCGGCCGGGCTGTAATTAATATCATTTATTAACTGACATTGATTGCAGGACCTGACATACGCCGTTACTATTTTGTATAATTGCAGGAAATATACCGCCTCGCGTACCCTTTTTATAGTCTTTCTGACCCCGACGTGGCCCGCTGTTTTTTCTTCGTGCAACTCCTTCAAAATGCTTAATCGAAGCGAGGCTGGGATGACTGGCTTATACTCAAGATTTTCGTTTGTTGTTTTCGTATAGAATAATAAATTATCTATTATTTCATAGTTTTTTGCTCTATTTCTTATCGCATCGATATCTGTATGCTCAAAACTTTCGGGGTCTTTCAAATAAGCATATATATTTCCAAATTCAGGATCAGCTTTCAGTTCAGTAATAACCGTATCTCTAGAATCTAAAATTTTTGAAGTCAACACAGCGCATTTAAGTTCATTTCCTTCGTCGTCCAGTTTTATACGAGAAAGTGCGTCAGCTACATTGTTTTCCTTACCCGGTTTATATTTTATTGTGATATTATATTCTTGGAGTTTTAAAGCCCATCTTATTAACCTGGGCGTTAGGTTTTTTCCCGAGTAAAGTCTACCAACAGCCGCATGATCCGAAAAGACTGTTACTGGCGATTTGCCGAAATAAACTCGAAATTTGTGTACAGCCATTAATACGGCTAATGTTTCTCTTTCTGTAGCTGTATAATTCCTTTGTGTCTGATTCAATGTTTTACTAAAAAATGCCAGCGGATGGTTATTTTGCATAAGAACCGCACCCACCGCATAGTCTGACGCATCTGCTGCAATTTCCAGGTTTTCGTCCCCCTCAGGGAATTTTAAAACAGGGGCATTAATAAGCACTTCTTTTAATCTTTCAAAAGCTGTGTTAGCTTCCGCTGTCCACATAAACTTACTCTTTTTTCTTTTGATTACTAAGAGTGGTTCAACAATATTAGCGAAATCTTTTATGAAAGATCGATAGTAAGAACATAACCCAAGGAAAGATGAAAGTTTCTTGGCGGTGTTGGGCGGTGGGAAATTCTTAATAGCTTTTATTTTTGAATCTTGCGTTTCTATACCCTTTTGCGAAATTTTATAACCGAGATATTTAAGTTCTTTAGTTGCGAACTTGCATTTTAAGGCGTTAATTGTAAGACCGGCCTCTTTTAGTAATTTAAAAACTTGTTCGAGGTCATTAATGTGTTGTTCCAACGTACTACTCGTTATAATTATATCATCTAGATAAATTAAAGTTGATTTTCCTAGGACAGGCTTTAGAACAATGTCCATAGCTCTCTGGAATGTTGATGGGGCCCCACACAACCCAAAGGGCATGCGTAAAAATGCATAAGTGCCCGATTTTGTTATAAACGCGGTTTTATGTATATCTTCGGGTCTCATAGCTATTTGATAGTAGCCAGACGTTAAGTCCAAAGTAGACATATATCTTGTCGATTTGATCTGTCTAATGATCTCGTCTATAACCGGCAAAGGGTAAACTGGAAATTTAGTAATACTATTTAGTTTTCTGTAATCGATAGCAAACCTCCAAGCCCTTTTATCCGAAGGAGGAAACTCGTTCTTTTTCCTACATAGTACGACTGGACTCGCGTACTCACTATTTATGGGCGTTATTATTTTATTCTTTAACATCTCCTGAATATGTTCTTCGATGATTAGGTCTTTTTGTTTATCATAACAATACGGTTTAGTCCTACAAGGTTTTTCGGCATTTAATTGAATCTTGTGAGTCACGATTTGGCAGTTTCCTGGTTTTTCTGAAAACAAAAAGAGAAAAATTACTCACCACTTGCTGTATTGCTTTACTTTCATGGTCATTCAGATGGCTAAGGTCCACTTCAGGTGTCTCCACAGGTTCCACCACCGTCTGGTCCATCTCCAACACCACGGAACTATCTTGAAAATTTAATTTGGCCCTCGCGGCCCTTAAAAAGTCCATACCTAAAATAAGAGAGTGTTGTAGGTCTTTCACCACAAAAATTAATACTTTGAGATTTTCCTCTTTTACCTGTAAGTTTAATGATAATTTCCCGATGCAGTGACATGTTTTTCCTTGCGCCGCTATAATTTCCGTATTTCTGGTTTTAAATAGTCGTATCCTATAAAAATTCTTTTTGAAGAACTTTTCACTCATAAAATTTCCTTCTGCTCCTGTATCGATGAGGGCTTGTACTGGTACATCGCCAACCAGGACTTGTATAATTGGTAGCTGTGAGTTTTTTACGATGACCATGTTTAAATGTCTATTTGAGGGTTTTTTTAAAACTTCCGGGGTCTGGACCCTCCCTTTCAGAGGTCCCTCTAGTCGTTTAAAGCTTTCCTTTCAATCTGTGTCTTCTGGGTACGCGGATGTTTATTTTCAAATTTTCTTTTTGGGCCTTGACCTTCGAGTTTCGATGCGTTAGCTTGATAGTTCTTTCCCCCATACGAGCGATTTCCATTTCTGGTTTCCTCCTTCCTTCGGGTACTTTGAGAATATGTTTCCCCTCTCGCTCTTTCCGCTATTCTGCGATTTTGAAACTTCACCGCCAATTCGAAAAGTTCCTGCAATGTGCTTGGGTTTCTAATTTCAAAGTAGTCTTGGACAGCGGGTAACAATCTTGGTAATATTATTTCAATTATCTCCGCATCGGGTTTTTTTCCATACAGCATATCCGTTAGCTTGATTTTTCGTAAAATAAAGTCCATCAATTGTGCTGTATCCCGTTGATAGAAACTATATAGTTCGGCTTCCAGCCGTGCGCGATCTTTCACTATGGGGAAGGCCTTTACTAACGATTTTTTGAAATTTTCAAATGTATACGTCGGGCTTCCAAATTCACCTAGAAGAAATTTGCCTATATTTTTCCACCATAGCGCGGCCTGTCCTCTTAGTGCTGATGTGGCGATGGCAACTTTTTGTCTTTCAGGCACAGGGTAGAGCTGAAAGTGGTTTTCTAGACCTTCGAGAAATACCGCCACCGAATTTTTTCCGTCGAAATGGACGTTTGGCTTGATTGATGCTCTCAAAGTCTGGACCAGGTATCCAAATCCTTCTAACTGAGTTGTCATTTCTTGGTGTTATCCAGCGGCTTCCATCCAATTTTCGGCCATTTCAGTTCGATAATTGTTCGGGCGCCAATATAACGTTGCGCGCCTCCAACTTGCACGCAACCAAGAGGTGACTGTGAAAACTTGTATAAAAGATAGAGCCTTGTGAAGGGTTTAAGTCCCTTTTTATTCAACGTAATAAATTACAATTGCGTGCTCTTGACGCTCACAGACTGTGCCAACTTGGCAGTCAAATAAAAATAATAACCTGAAAAGAAAGTAAAGACAAGATTCTAACTACGAGGCTCTCTAAAATAACTAACTTACCGCGTTTTACAATACCGCTGCTAATTCAGCAGACTTGAAGCTCACTGGAACGATTACCACTACTTCCCGCCAAGCACATAGGCCGCAACGCGGGGTTCTTCAATTCTCGCTAACTACCTTCGCGCTCGCTAAGTAAGAATATAACACACCGAACTTGTTTCCTCTCTATTTAAATCATACTACTTCCGCTGATAATTTGAATCCTTGCACGTTCTACTAAAATTTACATATTCTGGCATTGGCAGTTCCAGGGGAAAGTAAGGCTTGACAGGAAAGATAGTTTAAACTTAAAATAAATGTTAGTTAAAATAAATATAAACCCTACACACTCTTCGAAAGAAATTGTTCTGATTGGTATTTAGTAAAGAATAAAATTTTTAGCATGTTCTGTAGCGTTTTATTTTGTTCTCAGATACTAATATCTTTTATGTTCGAGGATTACTTTTAATTAGTTTCCAGAAAGCTTGGAACGTGAACTAAAAAATAATTCTAGTAAATGTGAAAATTAAATTCACGTTATTTTATACCGTTTATTTTCACAATTGTTCAATCTGCTTGTTTCCTATTGTCTTGCGAACATGTAAAAATATCTAATGACATCGATGCTTTCAACAAGGGCTGCATTTTATCTATTACCAGGTGCCATCTAGGAGAAAATCAAAATACTATGAAAATTCGTCGCCGATTGTGTAATATCTACAAAGAACACTGCAGAAATAGTTGTGTAGTGGATAAGTAATGTCACAAATTTCAAGTAGAAAGAATGGGTGTCCATGATAAAAAACGCCGGAGACATTGGTTTTTCCCTCTAATTATGTGAGCTAGTAATACTAGTAAATCAACTCTAGCCGAGATCAACAGGCCGGCTGCGTTGATCTCAGCTAGAACAGGCCGGCTGCGTTTTCGAAATTTTCCGCATATGTAACGTGAATATAAGCCCGTTTCCCTTAGAAAGACCTATACGAAGGCATCCCTCCTCTTAGGCAAATAGCCACCGTATGCTTTGCCATATTCTGATAATATAACCTCAAATTACGTGAAAGATTTGTTTCATTGACCTGACAGTAAGCTTCTTTGACAAAAGTATACGGCACATTTGAACCCAAATGCATGATGGAATAATGAACCCAATTTTTTTGCATATTAAAGCATTTTCAAAGAATGGGTGTCCATGATAAAAAACGCCGGAGACATTCTTTTTCCCTGTAATTATGTGAGCTAGTAATATTAGTAAATCAACTCGAGCCGAGATCAACAGGCCGGCTGCATGGTTGATTTTCGAAATTTTGCGCATATGTAATGTGAATATAAGCCCGTTTCCCTTAGAAAGACCTATACGAGGGCATCCCTCCTCTTAGGCAGATAGCCACCGTATGCTTTGCCATATTCAGATATATAATCTCAAATTACGTGAAAGATTTGTTTCATTGGCCTGACAGTAAGCTTCTTTGACAAAAGCATGCGGCACTTGAGAACCAAATGCATGATGGAATAATTTTAGTATGAACCGAATTTTCTACATATTAAAACATTTCTCATTCTTATTTTCACTCTCTTCAGATCTCAATTTTTAAAAAAAAAATATCATGTTCTGGTATATAAAACGTTTTTTTTAAAAACTCAAGCGAATGTTGTTTAAAATTAATTTTACATTATTACTTTAATATGACTGTCGCATTAAAATCATATATTTCGTATCTGACAAGCAAGCTTGTGCTAGAACGTTGAACGGTAAAGGTATAAACAATAAGTTAGTAGTTAGGAGTGCTTACTTTAATAAAATCGCTTTCGTTTAGTTCGAAGGTGATAGGTTCAGTCATGTAACCATTTTATACAGACAGCCATTATAAACTATAATTAAATTCCAGATAGTGCGAAGAATTTTCTTGTTTATTTCTGATATTTTATCATTTAGTAGTTTTTATTTCCTTTGAATACATTAACACAGAGTAACAATTTTACTACGATTAACTTTCTATTGAGATGAAATTAGCGTCTTTTGTGGATTCATTTGGATTTGCGTTGACGAAGAGCATTTCTCTTCTTTCATTGAGGGTTTTGAATTAACTCTTTAGAAGGTATTGACATGGCGACCCATAAAATTTAGGTCCTCAGTTAACAGTTTTTTTTATCTAAAATAACTCCTTCCTTCTGGGAGAGCTCCTTTAATATGATTTCTTTTTTATTGTTGTCTCTTAAGTGCATGAAAAAGTAATTATGGATGCTCGTAAAACAGAGACGTTTATTTAGGTTATTTCAAGCTCTACACGCATATATCTAATGGAATAGTTATTGGTGCTATAAATAATGGAATTGGGTCTCTTTTTATACCTCGGGCAGCTTTAATCTAATTTCCTTAAGTGCATTCTCTTTTGACTGCCTGTAAATTAGCAATTTCATTTAGTAAAAAATTCATGCTTCTAGTCAAATATTTTGAAAAATAAGGTGCTGTCAAAATGCTCATAGTAATTATTTAAAATCAGATTATCATCATTTATGTTTTCCTTGTTCGCTTTCGCAACATCCTTTCAGTTATTTTTCTAGATAGTTTTCTAATTTAGAGTATAGTGTTTAAAAAAAAAAAAAACACTCTCCTGGAAAAATAGGAAGCGCATTGCATTATGTAGTCTCTTATTTCAAAATAGGCACTTCAAGGCCATTTTCCGCGTGGCTCAAACCATGACTCATAACCATAACGACAACTTTTGCGTAAAAAAGGCGGAATCTCTTCATTTGCTAAAATCGCCTAATTTTTTGTGTGATGACACGTTACGAGGGAGGGTCGCTGAAACCTTGAAGTGCCCGCTGTAAAATAACACGCTATTACTCACATGCCATAACATTGTTACGAAATGTACAGGCGCGGTAAGATGGCTTTCCCCGCAAAGCAGTTTTATGGTTGCCATAAAATAGCAAGGGAAGGCAGGGTTGCCATATTTGGCAAGAAATCGCCCATTTGGAAACAAAATTGGCGATATACCATGGACGGTTGGAGAACCTTCTGGAGCGAACTCTTACCGGTTTAGCCCAGAATGTTCTCGAACATAAGCCGAAAGCTATATAAATCTTGCTGGTCCGCAGTCAGTTAGTATCGAGAGTGTGCCTCATCGAGAGGGCGAGTCAGAATGCCTCGTCTGGACTGCGAGATAGTTAGTATCGAGTTGGTGCCTCGTTTAGCGAGTCAATCCCTGCGGAGTCGATCGAGTTGACAGCCGGGCAGCGAGTGCCGAGTGGGTCGTCGAGTTCACTGAAGGAATCTCTTAGTGTATCCCGGTTAGTGCATCGTCGAGAGAGCGTGTTGAGCTCCGGGAACGACTGAACCGAAGAGTCGGAAGCTGTGCTCTGTGTGTCGTCGAGTGCATCGCGAGTTGTAGCGTGGAGCGTCTCGAGAGTACGTGGCGTTCCGAGAATGACCGAGCAGAGTCGGGAGCTGGTGCTTTGCTGTGAAGCTGTCTCCGTGATAGCTTGATATCCTAAGGGCTGTGTCGCCGATCGTGTCAGCGTGTTCATCGACGACTGTAAAACGTGTTTTGGAGCTGTCCTGATAATACTGGCAAATAAAGTGTGTTTCGATACTTCATCAAGTGTCGTCGTTATTCACTCCAAATCTACGAACCTCGTACGAACGTGAAGGAAGAAAAAAATGTAGCAAATGGTGTCAGAAGAAAGAAAAACGCAACAATATCTGTACGCAACTGGCTTTTTAGCTTATCAGATTTCGCAGAAAATCCCTTCTTCTGTAATGAATGGGTGTTTTGTATGATTTTAGTATTAGTACATTTATTAATTAGTAAATTATAAGATAGCTAATTATATAATAGTTGCCAATACATACGCTTTTAATTTCAGTTATTTTAGTTTTTATATCACGTCTCAGTACGAGTAAATATTTGTGATTAGTTGCAAAAATTTTACTTCAAATTTTTTATCCCATGTTTTGTAAGGCAGAAGCACAAATTTATGTCAGCTTTCAAATGTTAGCTGGAATTTTAAAAGTAAAAAGCCCCTCCCCCCCCCATCTTTGTTTTTTGAATAAGTAATAAACATTGAAGATCAAAGGGGACCGTAAGCTCTTTCGAAAGATTTCAGGATGAAAAAGTCTTCCTGTTAAAGGTATTCCAAACAAAGCTATATCTGAAGCTTAGTGAGAGAAGTCGTTGAACAAAAGTGAGACAAATTAAAGTTGTTGAGTTCCATTAGTTTATTTTTCCGATTTTGTCTGAATGCTGCGAATTTCTTCTCACACAATGGAGTATCTGAAGAACGAACTGTTCTATAAAATGGCAAACTTACTGTGTCTAGAGAAGAAGACTAATGCAGAGTCTAAGACTAATGTCTAGAGAAGAAGTTGCAGAGATGGAAATATTTCCCTCAATTTCAAGACCAAATTACTTCAATGTCGATCTTGTTCTTTTTTTATCTAAGCAAGCTGAAACAGATTTAACCATTTTTGTCGGTATCAAGTGTTTCTGTTTTCCATCTTGTTTTGGCCTGACTGCTTCAGCGCAAAAGTTTATAACAATAGGGTTTTTTAATTTTTTTGCTTGTTTCTATGTGACTATTTATTTTATAATATCTGACTTCTTGGTCTAACAGAAATTTTTTTCTCTGTCTAAAATGACATCTATCAAATAATCTGCTAATTTATTTCATCAAAACAATAAAAGTAGTTGTTTCACCACGCAAAACAGGATTCGTGTCATTAAATTTGATGAAGAAAGAGTTCTCTAACAGTGTAGCTTTCTTAAAATTTCATCAACACGTCCTAGGTATGCCTCTGTGGCGGCCTCAAGGCCGTGATTATTTATTGCTCGCAGCTGTTCCAATTTTTGGCTGTTCAACGCTTTCTGTGTTTCAGCGGATGCTTGCTCGTGGCGACATCTATGAGTCGAATAAAATGTGCGATGTGAAAGACCGTGTTGCCCTTGAAGGACAGAAACTGGGTTCCAAATCAATTTAGAAAAGGAACTGATGTAAAAATGTAGTTTTTTTTTTAAGAGCAATTTATCCAGAAGGACCTTTAGTTTCGTTTTGGCATTTTGCGTCGATTCACTTTTCAAATTGTTGCCACCAAATATTATCGCCCTATGTTATATATAAAGAAATTAAATAAGGAAGAATCTGCATAAATGTATGTATGTTTCTCGCATTGTGGTAAAACAATGGTACCTAGAGTCATCAAATTTTGAATAAAGTAATCCTACTGCGAATATGGGTATCTGGAAGCCTAAATTTTAAATTTGGAATTTGTTTTATTATCGATTTCATATTTTGTGAAACTGTAACGAATTTTTGATTAACAAACTCAAGGATTTCAAATGAAGCAGTGGCAACGTTGTACAGAAAAAAACATTTTTTTTATCTCCAGCGCGCGAGATTCTGTATCGAAATTCTAAAGATATACTCAATTTAAAATTTTTTGTGATATTGCTCTTGAACTGAATTTTATGGTTTAAGTGCGAAGAAAATTATATTTAATAAATAAAGGTAACACACAAAATGTTAAAAAAAAGTACCTTTGGACGTAATTTAAAATTTGAAACATTTCAGATTTTCTTTTTTTATTATAGATTTCATATTTTGTACCACTGTAACGAATTTTTGATTAAGCTCAACGATTATAAAGCGAACAGGGGCAACACTGTACGGGGGGCAAACATTTTTATCTCCAGCTCGCGAGACTGTGTATCGGAAAATCTAAAGATATTCTCATTTTAAAATTATTTTGCGACTTTTGCAATATTGCTATTGAATTGAATTTTATGGTTTGAATGTGAAGAACATGATATTTAATAAGTAAAGTTAACACACAGAACGTTAAAAAAAAACGCCCCTTTGGGCGTAATATAAAATCGGAAAGCTTTTTATTTAATTTTTTTTTTTTATTTTTTATTTTTTTATTTATTTATTTTTTATTTTTTATTATTATTTTTATTATTATTATTTTTATTTCTTTTTCTAACTTCCCCCAAACGGGAAGTTTGCCCAGAAGGGCTATTAATTTCGTTTTGCCATTTTGCGTCGTCCGCTATAAAACGGCTTTTTTATTTTCAAATTGTTGCCACCAGATATTAGAGCCCTGCATTATATTTGAAGAAATTAAAATAAGGAAGAATCTGCATGAATGTATGTATCTTTTCCACATTTTGAAATAACAACGGTGTCTAGAGCCATCAAATTTTAAATAACGTAGTCCTCCACCCGAAAATTGGCGTCTGGAATCCCAAATTTGGTATTTGTTGTATTGTCATTTCATATTTTGTAAAACTTTAACGAATTTTTGATTAACAAAGTCAACGATTTCAAAGAGGGACATTAGCTCAAATGTTCTCGAAATGTTGATGTGTATATAATTGAAAATCACCCCTTTGGGAATAATATAGTATGTGAAAAATTTAAGATTTTTTTCCCTTTCAATTTTCCTTTCTTTATTTATTTTTAAAATCTAGATAGTATTCAGTAGACCATCAAAATCGAAATTATTACTTAAGTTTTTTATTCAAAAAGAATGAAATTTGTGAAATCAAGGAAATTATTAAATCGTTCTGTTATATTACAAGCAAACTAGTAAGCGTTTAAGTAATGCTATGCATTCCATATGCTACTGATAACTGCTTTTATTGAAATTTGAAAAAAGCTACCAGTCTTTCTTTTAAAGATCACTCTTTATATACATTCTAGTTTAATTTATCCATGAAACTACTTCTGCATCATATTTATTATTCAGAAAAATCATCAGGCTTTTAAGTGCTACTCTAGCAGTCGGTATAAAACGCTCAAAAGGTGAACCTGTTAAAATAATTAATCAGTGACTAAAGGTTTAAAATTTAATTAAATGAATCCGAATCGCTGTAATTTTCAGTTTTACTTTAGATTATCGTTTTATTACTACTTTGTATGAAAGAAAGTATTTTCATTACGAATAATTTCTCTGTGTTTAGGATTAAATTTGTCTGAAAAGAATTCCATTTAAACGTAAAGCCTGAATTCAAATTTTATTCTTTTCATGAGTTGATTCTGAATTTTGTGAATACTGTGCTGAAAGTTTCGGAGATAAATTAATTGGTAGCGCTTATTGATGCAAATCTGAAGTGAAGCATTCATATTCGAGTAAATTGAGATTTTACGAGGCAAAATGTATTAAAAGAAATTACGTATCTTTTTGATGCCTTGACCGTATTTCTGGTTAAAGTTGTATGAATCATTTAATCAAGTGGTACGTAAAATTTTGCGTTCAGGAAACTTAACATTCCGTATTGAAAGCTGCTTCTGTCTTCTAATTTTCCCCTCATGTTCAGAGTAAAATTATCCAGAATATTATTCCTAGAAATAAAAACTTACTGATTACTATCACTTGTGTAGAAATCGGATTAAAATCATTTTGCTATCCTGGAGATGTTTCCACTGTTATTTTTTGCTCCAGTTTAAATATTAAATGTTAGAAAAGATTATTTATAAACATTTCTTTAACCCGTCGTAATGGGGGATCGTAGTTATATGTATGTAAGATAGAAAATATGTAAGTCAGAAGTACTAACTTGAAACTCAATAGTCCCTTTAATTCCTCATTTTAATTTGGTTACGTACACTTACTGGAATCTAAATTACGTTACTTGAAAACCAATCCGTATTATGTCATCTGCAGTGCGACGGCTGTTGTCCAATCACTGTTCCAGATTTAAACAAGGGATTTAATGCTAAAAGCGGACTTTCTCTTTTTCCTTCTTTCTCTCACAAATCATCTCTTCTGGCTATTGTAAATCTTCGGCATACTTCTCCTGCCATAACGGTCATTCAAGAACAATTATACAATAACAGACATGTTTGCATCCAACTTGTACGGGTTAAAACACGTGATGGAGTCAAGGCAATGAAATGGCTGACCATCTAGCCAAAGTGGCGGCGTAAGGCATTGACGCAAGGCAGTGACACATTTCAGCACCCTTGTCTCACCTTGATCGTATTCCTCATTAAGAAGCGTTATTTCTGTGGCAGCAAGAATAGAATAATAGCGACACGGGACGGCGCATTCACTCCTTTATTCCAAACGTCTCCACTAATCGTCACATTTCCATCCCGCAGCTCACGATTTTATCACCAGCTGTGGCCCTTTTCAGGCTTATTTCAACCGGCATAGTATCACCAATACTGATGTCTGTCTATGCAGCCAGGAGGGCAACCTTGACAGTTGCACAGTTGTCCTCTTACTATCTCTCTACATCTATGACCACCTTCAAGGAACCCAAACAACACGGTGGAATATAAAAATATCTTAGTTACAAATCGGGCAGCAATTGACAAAATTTGCAAGATCTTGGATTTAGTATCAACCCTAGGGCAGGGCATTTGTCAGGCTCATTGAACAAGATATTTCTCTGTGCAGAACTGCATGCTCATCTAGTATCTGTAATCTGCTCATCTAGTATCTGCTCTAGTAATCTGCTCATCTAGTATCATCTCTCATCTGTGCAGAATATGTGTATAAGACTCAACATAAGCACAACTGAGGAACATTGAGGAATCTTTAGTTTAATTCGGAAATTGTAATGAACTGTGAACAAGCTTTCGTCTTCCGTATACAGTTGCTTAGTATTGATAATGTGTCTCATGAGTATTTTATATATTGTTTTTTTTTTTTTTTTTTTTTTTTTTTTAATTTATGCTTTATGGTTGTATAGTTTATGTGTATTTTGCTTATATTTATAGTTACTTATATTTTATGTTCTCTGTTTTGTATTCTGGCATTGCAATACATTTCTTGCATCCTCTGTATTGAAAAAAGTAACCATTGTATCGCCATCTAGCCCTTGTATGGCCGTGTAACTTACCTAAATTCTTAAATTTTTCAATAAACGCTGGATAGTGGAGGACGAGAGGCATACACCTGCTTACCTCTGGCAGACGCCAGGTGCCTCCGTTCACCTGTCACATGTCTTTCTCCTCGTGGACCTACAAATGCGTGTTGCTCATTTCACTGCTTCAGTCATTGCTTAATTATGTGATCAGTTTTTATCGCACTCAAAATAATCTGTGAACCTGTTTATGCTTACCAAAAATGTCCAGGAATAAGGGTGTTGTTTTGGTTACGTTTGTCTGCATTATGTCATTTTGTTTATCTACGCTATCTTCACAAAATTATCACACAGACACACACACACACACACACACATATATATATATATATATATTATATATTTGATAACATTTTTTAACTCAATTAGAACTCGTTATCTCCCATCTCGATCTATTGCCTCTTAACAAGACCTTATTCAGACCAACGGCTCCCTGAAAGTCGGATTTATTATTATTATAAAATTAATAATAAAAATTTATATTTAATAATTTTTTCTTGATGATTCTAGATAATAAATTGTTTTTTAGTTTTGAAATGTTAATTTTATCACAGCTTTTAAATATTACTTTTAATAAGAGTTTAGTATAAGGGAAATTGCGGGCTAATTCGTGTCATATGATGTACTTCTGCAAAGGTTTATTGAATTCCCCTGTCTGTGTGCTTTTGTAGTGTAACTGGTAGCATACGTCTCTACCATTGGAAGATTGTAGTAGTTTGAATCGAAGAAAAATTAGATTTCTTGCGCTTCCCGCTCTAGAAGAAACCTGATAGTGTGTAGGCTTAAATAATCTTCAGTTAAAACTCTAGACTGTCTCATTTCATGCAAGTACTCGTTTTCGTTTCCGATTAATATTATATTGTAGTTTTTTGCGAGGTGCGTATTTTTATGCATTTACGACTTGCCTAATAATTTATATTTATCGCATTTACTGCTTATTGTGTTGCGAAAACTATTTTTACAGCAAAAGCATTATTAAATTTTATGGCTTTGTTTCCGATTTTAATTTTGTTGATTTGCGCATAAAAAATTAATAGATATTTTACTGTGCTTTTGTTTAATGTGTACTTAAAGCGTGTATATGTAAAATTATGTTAATATATGTATATAATGCATTTCAAAAACAGATAAAATTCGTAAATTGAATTGTCATATACAGTTCTACGTGTTAAAACGTGTTTTTCATTTCTCATTTCTTCTGTTCTTAAGGATCAGAATAATCAATTCATCATTGTCACTCAAAACATTTATACAAACGATGTTACTCATGCCTTCTTTTTCGTAGATCCAACAATTTATCTTTTAATTACCTTCTTCATGCCGAGAGAAAGGTCGAGTTAAAAGATCGAGTCTTCATGCCGAGAGAAAGCAAGTTAAAAGCTTCACCAGCAGAAGCTTTTAACTTGCTTCAGTTCATTCCTCGAAGGGGAGGAGACGTTTAGTGAGAACTAACGCTCATTTATAGTAATTAAAGCGTAAATTGTCCTTTGTATGTGGAGGTAGGAAGTTACTTTCTTACCTCCATGCCTTTGTACGTCCGAATGGTATTCGGAATCCAGTTTTCTCTGTCCCTCGGCGACGTACGGAATGGCATTTTGTTCGAAGCAGTAGTCCGGAAAAGGCATAATTTGGAAGTTGGTTGTTGATACTTTAGTATATTCCCACCACCAGCATATTTTTTGTTGATTACAAACAGTGGTATTAACGAAAAAAGCACCTTCAGCCTCCTATTTTGTGTGAATAAAAGCAATCTGCAATCAAGTAAAATTTTTTCCTTGGATATGAAAAGTACGACCTTTATAATCTTAAGAATAATATGATTTTATTACTATATTTATAATCTTAATTCTCATAACTTAGTGTTTAACGATCTGATTTTATGTTAACATTTTCTTAGCTAGGTAACATTTACTTCGCATAGAACGTTAAAAAATTTTACTTTATTCCATTTTAATTCAAGACCATATCTTTGTGAAGTTATGCTTTATTTCTTCCTGATACATATGAAAAATAAATTAATAATAAAGTGTTTTTATTATATGAATTTAGTTATTTCTGATATATCCGAGATTTATATGTTTTATTGCTTCAGATATATTTTATTCTTTGCATCTTCTGTGGTACACCTCGAAAATGATCTTCTTATGGATATTGTCTCATTATCATGCTTCTGTCTTTGGTTTTTTCTCTATCAAATTTGTCAATTGGAACATCGTTCTCTGTAGACTATCATTATATTGTCTTCTGTGTTATTGTCAGCGGACTATCATTAAATTATCAGTTTGGCTATAGATGATTCAAGTATGACGCCCCGCTTCTCCGTTTTTACTATCAAAACTAATAGTGTTTTTCTTTTAAGATTAACACAATCTGTAGAGCCTGCATGTTTAACATCTTTTGTTTCATAATCTTCGTTGAACTCTTTAGATAAACTGTCTCTAAATATTTCTTCGAGTTCTTCATTCCCATTTAATTGTATATGAGTAATGTATATGAGTACTGTGGGAAAAAAATCTAAACAAATCAGAAGTGTAGGAGACTTTCTTCTTTAATACAGAATAAAAAAGTACTGTATTGAAAGTTAGGTTAAAGAAAAAGTTTGGTTAGGTTGTATGAATACGGCAAAGCGCTAAAGGGCCGTTTTCCTAAGAGAAAGAATGCCATCGTGAAGGCCTGCTTAAGGGGAACTGTTGCGTATGCACGTCAACTTATAGGGAAAACCACGAAACCTTACATGTTATTGCGGTAGGAGAAACGATAAAATGTTTTTTCTATCCTGCAATAGCAGTCAAATGCTACGAGATTCTCCAGACAATCTTAAAATTTGATCTTCGTCTGCAAGCATTGATCTTAGACAGAAAACAAATTCTGTTATGAAGATCTTTAAAAATATACATAATTCAGTGCACAATTTACTCTCGTTGTTGTCTAGCTTCATAAATATCGTTGGCATAAAATAATAAATTATTGTGTATAACTTTTGAGTTACATTACATGAAGTTTTACGGCATACTAGAGCATTATAAGTATGTTTCTCGGAACGGTGTAATTTTTTATATCTTTGTGATATAGTATTTAAAATAATTCACATGATAGAAATAATGACTGATTTAAACCATACAGCCATACAGTTATTGACATTGATATGGTTGACCATTCAGTAAGTTAAGTAGAACTTAACTATGTTTTTTCTAGACAAAAAAAGTATGCCAACATATTTCTTCGAACCAAAGCCTAATTTTTAGGGAAAATAAATAATATTTTGTCTTTTTCCTTTGTAATAGGTAAGATTTTTTAAAGGGTGCTGTTTATTTTAAATGTAGAATATAAGCATCAGTTTATACTTCTTTGAAGATTAAAAAAAAAAAAAAAAAGGTGGTGTTTATAAATGTTGTATATTTACATGTCAAATCTTCTAATATATAAAATCTTCTCGGTGAAGTGTTTGCTGAAAGTAATACGTAAAAATATTATGGAGTTCCAAGATTCAATTTTGTAGGTGAATTGACCATACATAATTCTACATGTTTGTTCAAAAATTCTTGTAAATAACTTTAAAGAAATACAGAATTTAAAGCCTAAAGCTTTACGACTCACTGGAAGTAGCTAGGTTTCTCACAATTACAGCGAGAATATTCGAATTTTAGAGATCTGAAATATCGTCTAGAATATTCATTCATTCTAAACCCAGGTTTTCCTTACTGTACATTTTTCAAATACAACCTCGACAAAATTCTTTTCGAAATCTTGGATAGCTGTACCACTTGGGAGCAACATTTACTTTTTGGGGAGTAAAGTGCTTGGATATTTGACCACGTGGGAGGAAGCAAACAGTTGATTGATTGCCTTATAGTGGGCTGACTACTTTTTCACCCTTTCTAGAAAGTTTGATGACATTAATATCGATCTGAGATTTTTCCCACGTTTGTGCTAAAAGCATTGTTTTCAGACTTAAAATATAAGAAGTTCCAAACGATATGATGGATTTTAAGTGTCTGTCTGTCTTCATTCTGTTACTAGTCGAAACAATGCTTTACCCTGCTTATTGTTCAAGAATTCTTTGTGGTTTCTAATTAATTATAAAGCACTCGACAGCTACCGTCTAAGGAAAAGTGGCTTTTATGGAAGAATTTCTAACCTAAATTTGTTTGTATTTGTTTACCATACGGATAGAGTCCATAACGTGCATATGAAAAAGTTTTGACATCTATAATTACCATTTAAACGTAACCCAAAGTTTAAAAGTAAAACTGATCTTAAGAATCTGCACAAGGTACTTAAAACATTTCAGTCTCAAACTGCCAGAATTCTGTCACATATTTTCAGATGAAACTATTCCTGTTTTAAGGACTTAATGTAGGCGGAATTTTTAAATTTTGTTGAACTAACTACTATCAGCATTTTACCGCTGACCATATTGGATAGCTTGTAGGTCCCGGATAATTTTTTCTAAACTTAACATCGACGCGGAAAATCATATCGAATGCCTTTTTAATCATACCGAATCTGTTTTGACGAGATAAATTACCAGAAAATTTGGATATAGTTGGCTGTTTTCTCTTTCATTGTTTACACTTTCTTACCTAGAGCGTAGAGCGTGGAGAGGAGGAAGCTACGAAAATCTATATATCTTTTAAAAAACAACAACTTTAATATCGTCGCCTCAGCCCTCACGTACACCTTTCAAGAACGTTATCTTACAAAATGAGTTATTTAGGAGTCGTAGAATAATGGAGTAAAGTTTCATGAAATTAATCAGATTTTCTTTCAGGCTTCACATGTTTTTTGTAAAAATTATTTATTTTATTTAAAACTTAAAACCTTCTGAATTGTATTTATGTTTCATTGCTTTTTGTACTTATGCAATTCAGTATAATTTCTTCTAATTAAAAGAGAAGATCATGGAAACTAGTGAAAATGTGTTAATCACGTAAGGAAGAGAAAAGCGCAATAGAATACAAACGGTTTTCTTCTTCACATTTTGTCTTTGTAATATGCCTTGTCTGGACAAAATCTGAATAATTTACTTTTAAATTTTGCCGTTCGATTTGCTTCGTAACATTTTAGTCATAAAATGGGATTTTATCAGCATCTCTACGAGACACTTATTTATGTTGTTCCTCTCAGTTTCTTGCCTCTCTTTCTGGTATTTTTTCTCAGGACTCACCTTTTCTTGGCTTGTGTCTTGTTTTTATTGCGGCTTAGCTCTAGATTTGGGATTCGCGGCACTTGTAACTGACGGGGCGTTCCTTATGTTGATAAATCTTTCCTTTTGATCTTTTTGATCTTTAGATCAAAAAAAGATATTATCCATGGTCTGGTGTATAATATTAATGTTGTGGCGCTCAACTCGTGTCATAGGAGATGGTATCACGTTAAAATTTTATTTTCGTGACAGCAATTTTTCCTCACTTGAAATTCGGTGTGTAGGTGACATCCTTTTCTTTCTTTCTTTTTTCCCCCTACTATTGATGCACGATGGAATGAAGGTGTTTTTTTAAATGGCTTTCAATATTTCTTTATCTGAAAAAGATGAGAAATATTTCAGCGAAGGACTGTGATATTTTGATGCAGTTATGTCTTTTAAGAGGCTGTTAAATTAGCGCTTACCGCACCCCGTATTGTAAAAATAGAAAACACTCACTTAGTCACTCGATTCTGTTAAGGCATCATGCTAGAGCATGTAGTTGTACATTTTTAGTAATTAGCGTTAATAAAGTTGTTTGTTTTTACTTCCTACAGTCCACTCATTTAGTTTAGCATAATGAACACTAACTTAAATCTGTCTTTTAAACCGGTGTAGAGAACAAAATACTGGCATTATAGAAGCAAATAGCGTTACAGCGAAACTAACTTGATTAGAAAACGTAGTTAAGGAATACGATCATAGTGTAAACAAAAACGAAATTCAAATAAATTATAGATCTCTTCAAAATATTCAAATAAATACAAAATTCTTAAGAAACATATGTTTCGAAAGTGTTGACGAAAAAAAAGATGTCGCAGCCATTCATGAAGGAATTAGGGAAATTCTATCATCTATCGTACATTCTGAGCGTGAAAATGATTGCAGTTATAAATACGTTTGCCAGAATCACCAATTTTTGGGTAAATATATTGAATGGAGTAATTTTAAGTTGGAATTTGAAAACGTTATTGCGAATGATTCTCAGTTAACAGAAGTTCAGTTATTTAAAAGCTGCACTGATGAAGCAAAAAATCTTGAAACTGTTGATGATACTTTCAGTTCTCTATTTAAAGCTGTTTAAGGTAGGTACGAAAATAAAAGAATTTTAATTGAGATGCGTATAAAGTCTTAACTTTAGAATTGTGGAAGGGGTTATGATATTGTAATGTATTTTGCAGTAATTAACAAAATAACAGATAATCTTCTTAGTAAAACATAAATTTTACTTTTAGTTTACGGAGATAGATCATTTGAATACAGTCTTTTAGTTACAACTTTTTCAAGCATCTACTAGATGGTAAAACTTCAGAATTCTAATCTTAAACAATTTCTTACGTTTTTGAGCAACGGTTACATCATACATATATGGCGTTGCCAATTCAATAATAAATATAGTTATTTGTTAAGTAACAAAATATTACAATATGTTGCTAAAAACGTAAGGGCTTTGAATGTTTTAAAGTATGAGAAAAATAATTTATCGGACACACTGTTATTAAATATTGTATTAAATATTCTCCTTCAGAACTTAGATTATGAAACGTGTTAACAATTTGAACTAAATATTAATGCTACAGAAGATTATACGTTTGATGAATTAATTTCGTTTTTAGAGAAATGATGTCATTATTAGATAATATTAACCATGATATTATTATTAAAATGAAATATCTGTTAGAAAATAAAAAGCTCCAAATCGAAGCTGGTGACAAAACTTGAATACCAGTTTTGATAATACGGACTGGCTCATCTATATCTCAGAGTGCGGCGTTAGATGAAATCTGAAAAAGTTCTGCATCTTTATTCTCTTTTCGCAAATGCTGAGAGTACTTAAGATCAGTGGGTATTACTTTCTCTTCTAAATAAACACAACAAAATGTCGTAATTTTCCAGGCCTTTTGGTTGATAATCAAATGCGAAGACGAGTGAATAGTTATTTAGTAGTATAACGTAGCGTAACGTTTGATGATGGAAATGAAAAGATTAATCTAAAAGCATTTCTTAGCCTCAGAATAAGAATTTTTTCCTTCATCTGTTTCAGCAAAATTTTGTAAGTTTATAACAAAACTACTTATATGAAAGGCAAATTGTTTTCGTCGATAATTACTTCCGTGTACGAAGTAAAAAGAAAGTATTGTAATCGCGAAAAGTTTCAGGCGGCATATTTCAACGAAAATATCCTTTTTGATCGTTATCGAATGCAATTTAACGATGTTTTTGCGTGACATCTGTACGTAAGGACAGTATAAAAGACTCTTTTCCTCTAAAAAAATTGTAAAACTGCTTTAAAATGAATTCTGAAGAGAATTTTTCGTGGCGTGTGTACGAACGTATACGTATACGTTTTGTTATCTCGCATAACTCAAAAACGAGTAGCCTCAGAACGTTGAAATTTTGTATATAGGACTGCTATAACATGCAGATGTGCACCTCATATTTTGGTTGCAATCGACCGCACCAAACGTATATAAATATATTTATATATATAACCACTCTGTTATCCGGCTCAGTGATCTCGGTTTCTTTACTCGTATATGTTTGTAAATTGTGCATTTTTTGCTTTAAAAATGATTGAATTATGTTGTTCTTATCTTTCGGTTAAGGTTTTTATGCCTTTAGGAAATCTGTAAGCAATATTTGTAGAATTATCAAAAATTTTAAAGCTGTTTAAGGGCAGTTAAGCCTAATCTTTAAATAACATGACGGACATGTTTGTTTACATTTGAAACAGCAGAATAGTAAATTTGTCGCCAATCTAGAGAGACTAAACTTTGCAGCAATAAAGATAACGCCTTCATTTATTATTGCGAATTAAATCATGCTTAATCCTTTCTGGAATTTTTTCGAGGAAATAAATGTTTAAGGTTTACTTCGTAATTTTTAATATTGATATTTTGAGTTTTTATGTATTTTTGCCTTGTCGCGAAGTGAGAACTGAATTAATTGAAAAAGCAATACTGAATCGTCTGCGAAAAACTGTTTCTTTTTTGTTTTGTTTGCTTAATTTCTTTTATACATCGTTCTAGATTTATTATCGTATTTGAATAGAACGATTAGATAATGTGGCAGCGATTAGATAATTCTCCAAATGATATAAATTTTGTGCATTCTGAGTTACTTAGCGCCAGAGTGTCTCTATGGTAAACAAATATAGTGGAATTTAAAGAATGCATTTATTCTATTGCATCTTATGCGCTATCTACGAAGTATATTTAATTCAATCCAATAAGTTTAAATGAAATGCAAGAAAAAATGCATATAATTTAATATTCCGTACAAGGAAATCATGTGGTGTACACATCAGATTTTTTTATTATTATTATTAATGCTCCACTTTTAAGAGAGGTGGTAAACTTCATCAAATTAGATTCATTAAAAATTCATTGATTAATTATTTCCACTCTTCTAAACTTTATGTAACGAATTTAGGCGAAAATACAAAACATGACATTCTCATGTATTCATAGTTAATTTTGCTCATTGTTTAAAAATTCATTAAGACATATTTTTTGGGGGGGAACCTGCAGAAAATCTTTTTTTAATACACGTGAAACCTTTGAATATCAGGAATTCCTTCTTTTGACGGATGAGTATCTCGCCCTCACGGTAAGGAATGTTTTACGATTGGTCCAGCAATTGAGCAGTGAAGGCCAAGTGACTGCGCCATCTCATTCCTAGGCCGAGGAAATGAAACTACTGTCACGGGGCTATTTTTGTTTTCGTTTTCCAAGCTTTGCGTTGCTTTCACTCTAATGTGTCTTTCCAGTTCCTCTTACCTAATAGTGTTTTTTTTTCCGCCATTGTTGCTGGAGTTGGGGACAGCTGATTTTATTTCTTTTGTTTATGTGACATTATTAAAAAATCGATATTTAATCTATGTTAATGCTCTTTTATGTCACATTTTTCG
Organism: Stegodyphus dumicola; assembly: GCF_044657685.1. NCBI lineage: Eukaryota > Metazoa > Arthropoda > Arachnida > Araneae > Eresidae > Stegodyphus > Stegodyphus dumicola. The sequence goes on along the minus strand of NC_140768.1, from coordinate 76,932,723 downwards.
CGTGTGGTTTCTGCGAGATGTGTTTGCCCCTGTGGTTATTTTCTCTCCAATTTAGTGGAGTGGAAAAGTCTTTACACTCAGGCTCAGTGGTTCTAGGTTTGCAAAATATTGTAAGACATTTGGAGGGGGGGAGAAAGAAAGAAAACTTTGAGCTAACCCCTAGGTGTCTGGTTTTTTATGTGACTTAGATCATCTAGATCCGGACAATGATTTGATGATTTAGCATTTACTCGTAGAATTCAGTTACAATTAGAAGTTTGCTATTAAAAATTATGAAAGTTATTTTCCCCTTTGACACAAACAAATAAAAAAGATTTTTAGTTTTTGTTTGACACAAATAAGGTTACTGTGATCTTTCATTTATTTTTCGTATTATTCAAATGCGTTGCTCATCAACATGACACATTGAATTGTTTAAAAATTATTTTATTTACAATCTTTAATAATATTATATTGCAGCAAGCATTCTGTATACTATTTGTGTTATAAAGGAACTGTTTCTCCAATACTCCGATTTATAAAATTTCAATTACCTTTTTTTTCGGAAATGCCTGCATCAAAAATGAAATCAGTATATTAAAAGATGAAGTTTAATAATATCATATTGTTTATAGTTCTTTTTCTCTGTCTATTCCTTTTTAATTTTATTCAAATCTTCTTTTCAAACGATAATGTTTTATTATTATTATTATTATTATTATTATTATTATTATTATTATTATTATTTGATATTTTCTTATTCGTACCATTTGCGCTCAAAAGGGAAATGCAGGAACAAACATCGGCAGCTTCAAAATTGAAATTGTTACTTATTTTTCAGGTGAGTTTTAATTTCGTTTATCTGTAACGATTTAGGTTTATCGATTAGCAACAGTAAATTCCATATTTATTTATTTAATAGTAAAATTTTGTGCACTGAATTTTTCAGGTTGTAAATTCCTCCCCCTTTATTGCATTCTAAGGATAATTTTGTTTTTTCTAAGTCCGATTTCATATTCCGTTTTAAGGATGGATTGTTTTTTGAGCTATTAGTCAGTAGAAATAGTATTTTTCCTATAGCTCTTTTCTCAGAACATTTATACCGAATGGTTTATGTTTGAAGACTGGCATTTTATGTGGATGTGGTGATCATTGATTTTCTCCGTTTGAATTGCATGACTAGAATAAATCAGTTTTTGAATACTGATTTTGTATGCGAGTAAAATATTCCATTCTGGTATGGCCGTATTAGTAACATAGTTTATGTTGTAATTCAAATAAATTCATAAATTTCATCCTCTGAAGATGTGTCAGTAGTAGTCAAATATTGAAGATCTGTTAAACAAAGGTTGAGACTTAGCTTAAAAGATAGTGGTAAATAAATTCATGTTTGCTGGAAAATATTCTCGAGTTTGGACATAGAATGGCTTTACATACTGCAGTAAAGATAGCAGTTTGAAATTTAAAACTACGCAAAATTCAGCTTTAGATCAATGCTGAGAGTCTCATGTGTTTAAGAAGTCTCAGTAGGGGTGTTTGTTACTTAAAGTCAAGACTCCTACTTAGACTTAAGTGGCTTGTCGCTATGTCTAGATAAGCAAGCAGAAACATATTAGTCTAAAAGATCCTTTTATTTAAAACTAAGTTGAACAGAAGGAATAAACTGAATCTTTATTACAAAGGGCTACGCAGAGATGTTTAAACGTGCAACTTGGCCCTTAACTAAGGTGACCAGACGTCACGCTTTTTAACAATAAATTCAGAGGAAGGATAATACAAGTTAATACTGTTATTATTTAGAAAGTATTATACGATTAAAATTTAAATATTTTTTAATATAGTTACTTTATAACAAACAAATTAATTTAATTTTTAAACTAGCAATAAAATATGTTCATGTAATTATGTACCTACTTGCTGTATTTTTAAGCAATTCATGTAGATAAAAATTGATAATATAATTTATAAATTTATAATAAATTACTGCTTTAGATTTTTAACATAACGAGTAAGAACAGAAGATGCAAATTCAAAGAAGTGAATTTCCTTTTGTTTAAAAAAAACAAAAGCGATCACATGGTAAAATGTGAGAAATGTAATGGTGAATTTTCTATTTCGCCCGGCTGGAAGAATTATATATCAAAGCACTCGGGGACACAGAAACATAAAAGATATTTAAATACTACTGCATCTTCGTCCAAAATGCAGGCGGTTTTTCAGAAAACAGTTTACAGAGACAAAGGAAAAAAAATTAGCATTAGCAGAAGGACTTATGTCTTTTCATGGTAATTGATAATCACAATCATTCCTTCAGATCTTGTACATCACAAGTTGTCCAAAAGCTATTCAACAAAAAAAAAAAAAAAAAAAAAAGGCAGCAGTTTACTAAAAGAATTCATTCAAATGAGAAATATGCCGAAGAATAAAATAATACTATACGTAATTTTTTAATGTATTATATTTGTAAATTGTACTTATGTTGAAATTTAAAAAATGTATATTGCAATACAATTTTTGCGTTCTATGAAAATTTGTGCTGCTCCATATAGACCAAATTTTTAATCAAGAATCCCCCCCGGGTCATTGGTGTCCCGCTTTACCAATGGTAAAATCTGGTCACCTTATTTTAACCTATACCAGTGTGAAAGCACTTTCGGCGAGAATAAAACAACGCGACGTGGATAGAAATGCTTAGTTTCGACTAACAACTAGTAACGTAACCTTCAGCAGGCAGAACATTCTCTGACTAAAAACAGTATCGAACTCTCACTTAAATACATGCAATCTAAAATTGCATTCTGGCAGGGAAGCGGAAAGAGAGAAGTGGTAGTGCAGATTCGTAATATAAAATAACTGGTTAATAAATATAAACATACTTTAGTCTATTCATGAATGAGAGACACTGGTTCTTCTTCAAAAAGCAAAACTATTTAGCATATTTGTTAAGAGCAGAGGTGCAGTCTGAAAATTTAGTAAAATGTGCTATGTGTATATAAGCAGGGTAGCAAATTTTTAATGTTTCAATTAAGTTCTAAATTTACAAATACCGATTTCAAATGAAAAAACTGTATTTTGACAGAATATGACTCCCCCCTCTCTCCAGAACAAGCAAGAGAGCACTTTCCTTTATGGCAAGAACCGATTGCAATTAAAATGGACCATCTGAACTTATTGTGAATGGATCTCCAAATGATGTAACAATACCTGATAGGTTACTATGTTCCTAAGGCTACGGATGCTTTCGTGGAAGACTTCCTAAGGAAAAGTGGCTCGACTACACATTGCAGATGGAGAAAACTACGAAAACGCACATGCAGCTAGCCCGTTTGTCGAGCTATGGACCCCGAACAGAACTACCTGTGTTCAGCAAACTGACCGCTTGGCCGCTGGTGGGCATAGTCAGAAAAAGAGTTCTGACGGACTAGTTACAATGGGTAAAATGCGATTATTTATATTTTTAAAAACACGGCACCTTTTGTCATGAAATGCGAAGAAGTTGTTTACATGTTTCATTAGGTGGATGTCATAAGTGAGATAGAAACTCTAAAAATCTAGCTGCACTGAAATCAAAGACACACACAGGAAGATGAGGCATATTGCAACACTCCCCCCCCCCCGTAAAAAAAGTATTAAAGTATACCCGTCTATTTTATTTTGAAAGTGTGTCAACTCATTATTCCCACCTGATTCTAGACACTTATTGCAATTTTCATTTTTATTTTTAATTTTATTACATTTCTAATGAATGCGCCTTTTTCGTGAAATTGTCCATGATGAAATTATATGGTACATTACTAAGTGTATCCAGATAAATACTATTTACAGTAATTATTAATTTTATTTTCGTCGTATTTATAAATACTTTAATAAATAAAAGCTTTTCTTCCCTATTCGGGATTTTCTGAATATAAAAGTGTAAGAAAGCTACGAAATAAAATTAGTCAAAGAGCATAAAATTTAGAATATCTAATAGAACACTAGTATATTTTACATTAGAAATATATTGCAAATAGTTCAATAACCTGAATCATGCAGTATAAAGTGAATTTAAAGTCATTTTATAACTCCTCTGAAATGGCATCACCGCGCAGCATAAAAATCGCCGGTGTTTTCTCAATTTTTTGCAAAAATCTCTCCATTTTCAGATTTGGTTGTCAGCTGTGATATGTGTACTATATACTGTATTCAGATTTACACACTGATATCTCCTAAAAAGTGACTTTATTCTCTTGTATCTGTATGCGTAAAGGTACTTAACTCTTTGTATTTGGCTTACTAAATCGTAATCAAAATTTTATCAGTGGTACGTTTTTTGTGTGCTAGAGACCTTAGAAAAAGTAAGTTTTTCAGTTACTGAACCCTGCTTTCTCCAGTGCTGAAATTGATGTTACAAAATTCTGTTCTTTATTTGAGACTGTAGTTTTAGAAATAAAGTGCGATGCGTGCAGGTATGTGTTCTTCTTCTGTGACGTCTCCCTCTTAATGGTCAGTAATAAAAAGCCTGCCGAATATGTATAAATAAAGTAATTCGATATGTAATATTTAAAATTTTTCTAAACATCTCATAAAAATGAAAATTAGTAGTTATATCGAATTAATTTATGCAGCATCTGCGCAAATTAAGCCATTGTTCTATGAACTTCACAAAACTTCTTTATTTTCCTTAGAAAGTATATATTACGTACATTTAACAGAATATTTTTGCTCCTTGAATTAAAAAAAAAAAAAAAAAAAAAAGATGTATGTCAGTCTTTTTTGAAATGCGAAAAATGTTTCTTTACTATTCTCATATCTGTATATTAATTTTGTTTAATTTTTTAAGTTTTAAAGATTGAGGGTTCCTCATTCTTTTTGGCTAAAGTAGTTGTCGAAGGACCTAGTGAACTGGGTAAGCGACTTATCGCTGAGTACAAATAACTAAAGTCGTAAACTCAAGAAGGGTTAGCCACCCTTTATTTCACTCAAAATAAGATGAACAGTTGGCCCTTTTCTCGGGCTTACAACAAAGCCTCCACTTGCGCTTAAACTCAGAATAAGAAATAAGAATTAAATTGTAACTAACTAAGAGCTTACGTAGCCGAAGCTGACACAATTATCTAACGTAGTTGACCCTTAATTTGAACTATCCGGCGAATATCAAAAGGCATGTAATAAACAGCCGAGCGTAAAAGCTTCAAGAGAAATTTAGCCCGAAGGCAAACACGCGTTATCCTTGATAAAGCAGTAGTATAAACTACAATGACAATACCATATCTTGCTTTACAGTGACAAGATATATCTTGACATATCAATGACAAGCTATATCATAATTACAATGACAACACCATACCTTGCTTTAAAAACGTTTTAAAATGTAGACAGAAATAAATAACATTAAACAAATTTTTGATGGGAAAATTGTTGATTCTAAACTAGAGGTTAGCCGTGTTAAAAGAAAGAGAAAATGAGGGGGGAAAAGAACCCCACGAAGACAGCAGTTATACTTTTACCGAGTATGATTTCAAACTTTCACTTTGTGTTCTTCACTGAATTCATGTCGTCAAATTTCCTTCCTAGAAATATGATAAAATATAGCTCAAATTTTCCTATTTTTTATGTATTTAGCATCGCGTTGAATATTTTGTATATGTTAATACGATGTATGTGTTAGATGTAATGGATTGCATCAGTTTTGCATTACATGTAAGGTTGTAAGGTGTGACTGCACTCAGTCCCATTTGATGAAACGGTAATGGCATTTTATAATTTTAATGAAGAAAACACGCGAACATAATTAATATGAAGATAACGTATAAAAATAAAAAGAAATAAGATGAGAGAGTAAGTTCCTGGGATCATAGAAACAGGATAGCGTCATCCCAAGAATTTACATCATGAAAAGGGTTCAAGTCTTTTGGTTCCTCAAACTGCATCATCGCTTTTTGAAACACATCGGTGCTGCTTTTGAATCATTTCATCGCTGCTTCTGCTTTCATCTCTCGACCGGCGTCTTCGCGAGAGGCGGTCACGTGCTTCGTTGGTGGTGGCGTTGCCAATCTGAGACGTAAAAAGGTTGTGACCCACGTATATACAAAATACTTTTTTCTAAGCAATCATTTGGGATTCGGGAACGAATAATTCATTTTGCTTAAATTTTTATGGGAAAAATTGTTTCGTTCTATGAACATTTCGGATGACGAACTGTCTTCAAAAACGAATTAAGTTCGTGAACCAAAATTTCATTCTTTGAGGAAGAATTCATCTTTGAAAGTGATATACTTCAAGAACTTCTGTTACTGCTTGAGAAGACTAAACTGAGAAATGGAGCAACAGTCGCTTTGAATTTTTACAATTTATTCTAAAATGCATTGAGAAGGTCGGGAAATGGATCGCTCCGGGCTGCAAAAGTTCTAGCTGCGCCACTACTTCCGTTCCCTCTCTAAACAAATGTTATTTTGTAGAACGGTTAGCAACAACTTAACAATCTAAACTTTTTGACTAAAGATCCTGTGTAAAAATTTGAATTATAATATTTTTACTTACAACACACCACAGGACAGTAGTCTGAGAATTTCGTAAACTGATTTGATTTATTTCGTAAACTAGAACCATATGCCTAGGATCAATTAGTTGTTCAAGAGATAATTTAACTATTTAATTTTACTTAATATTTCTGAAAAACCCTATGCAAAAAAAAGTGTTTTTCCTTTGACAGGAAACTGGGAATTATTATAGATATATATTTTTTACTTATTATATGTATGTATTTATTCTTGAGAGAAACCTACGGCTGTGCATGTTTAACTTTCTTCGAAAAATGCAAAATTTGATGAAGCCATCAAATCATTGTCGCATCCATATGACAGATCAGACGGAATATTTTTTATGCCCTATGCTTCAGCTGGCTTGTCAGCGTTGTGACCATGTTATTCCCGGATGAAATCAATCCTTTTACCTTTCGGAGAATGCACCCATTTGGTCTTGTCAGGTCTCATTCTGATGTAGCCGCTTCAGTGGCCGTATTGATTGCCACTCCATCATAGGTTGGACTCTTTGATTCTGTTTTATCGTATTCTTTGGCATATAGTGACTTGAATGTACTTTTAGCGTTCTGATTAACCTTAATGGTTAAGTGCATTTTCGTGAACTAGACACAACAGAAGAAAATTTTTCTGTTGTGTCTGGTTATTGGATAATGTTAGATGAAAAGTTTTTTAAGATTTCGGCAAATTAACATGGTTTATGCAATGTCTTATTCAGATTCATCTCGTGTTTAATGCAATGGAATTATCAATATCTTAAGTTGTTTAGCCTTTTAATAATACTTAGGAATGTTTTGTTAATAGAATATTGAAATTTAGGTTTACTTTTTAGCTTTCTTTTATTATTATTATTTGGAATAAAAATTCCTATTCTTACAATGAGTATGTTAAATAAGTTCTCTTTAATTATATACCTTGTTGGACTTTGCATGAATTTTACATTTAAATTCGTCCAGTTGGCTTGTCCCTTCTGATTGACATCAACAGATTCATCAAACAAAAAATTTTAGAAAAATGGCAAAAGTTTTAGGATGATCAGGATAATAATACGCTAAGATTCATTAAACCGCGAGTTGAAATTTGGGAATGTAATAGAAATCGAAAGGAGGAAGTCATACTATCCCGACTTAGTCATTCCAGAGTTACCCTCGGCTTTCTTCTGAGAGGGGAGAGCGAACCAGTTTGTCCCAAATGTAATGCATTTCTCTCCCTGCGTCATTTTTTAATTGATTGTCCTTTTAGCAGACTTAAAATAAAATATTTTGGTGATTGTGACATAACTTTTGACCAAATTGGGAAAGAAGTGAATACAAATTAATTTTGTTACCTGAAAAAGGCAGGTTTTTATTATTTAATTTGATTTTGATTTAGGGTATTGAGGTGATATTTTAGCACTTTAGATTTTATTATATTCATGATTTGTGCGTTTTATCCATGCTTTTATAATTGACATCATTGTCTTAGTTTTATATACTTTCATATGTCATTACTCTACCTTTTCATTAAATTTTACCGTTCCATTTTGTTTAAACTTGTAATACTTATGTGTTTTTATATATGACTTGTGTTTGGCGCATCATAACCTTTCAGGTTATGCGCGAATAGATCCACTACTATCACACCACCATCAGTTTACATTTAAATTGCCTTGAATTTCCGCCAGTTTGAAAAACTGAAATGGATATTTTAAAGTCGAGTTTTTAATGAAAATGTTCTGTTGCTGTTTCAAATGACCAGACAGTCGCAACTTAAAAAATTCGTCGGGAATGGCCAGTACCCATTGGTCATCAATTGTCTCATCATCGAGAATGTTGCTCAGTGGGCATTACAGGCGGCGATCCATTTATACCCTCGAAAAAGGAGACGTTCTATCCCCGTTTTGATGCAGAATAACCAGAGGGACAAATCCGATGGCCCTCCATCCCTTTTCCTCTACCACCAAACCACTCAAGAGGATTTTTGACTGGCCGATATTTTTTTAAGTGCCCGATTCCTCTTCACACACTACACCCTTATAAGCACGTAAGCCCTCTTCGAGATTCGCACCCTGGTCGAAAGATGCAGGTGCAAAAGTTTAAAAGTATCCAACAAGATATTTATCAAATACATTAATTAATAAGTTATACAGGTATCGTATTTTTGCGCAAAGCAGAAAAATAATTCAACTTTCTAGCTTGGAAACGTAGCAACACTACTCCGCATTTTCAGAGAATGACTGACTGTAGATCTTGGATGAAATTTGTTTTATTCTTATATTTTTATGAAAATGTAGATTAATAAGCATAAAATTTGTCTTTCATAGTGCGCTACTGCACGAATCGTAACGCATAATTCTATGAAGAATAAAACACCGCAACAGTTTTTCTTATGCTAGGCAAAATTCAATCTGGTAGACTAGTTTTATCGAATAACTTGAGCATTTCGGTGGAAATGGGTAAGGGTTTACCATCTTCAGTCAGTTATTAGACATAGCCTTAACGTAAATAATTCCGTGAAAGAGCTTTGTTCGCTCAAAGACTGACACCTGCCACGCTGCCTCAAAATGCATAGAACATTTCTTTAAAACTTTACTTCGATCTAAAACTATATTTTTTTTTGTGCTCCTCTACTAAGGGGCCCACCAGCGGCCGAGCGGTAAAGGCGCTGAACACTGGTAGTTCGGTCTGAGGTTCGAATCCCGCGAACGGGCTGGCTGCATGGGCGTTTTCGTGGTTTTCCCCATGTGTAACGTGTATACGAGCCAGTTTCCCTTAGAAAGTCCTCCACGAAAGGCATCCCTCCCTTTAGGCAGATAGCCCTCGTGTGCTTTGCCATAATTAAATACACACACCTCTACTAAGGTACCGATTCATTTTTGAGGTCGGATACCTTTTAACTTAATGGCAGCTCGTTAATAATGCCATTTCAGTGATACATGCGGAAGCCGAGAAAGTACACTTAAAATGAAGCATAGCATTGTGGGGTACTCTTTAATTTATTGCTTAATTAATAATGATAAAACACGTCAGAGCTGACTGATGTCTGATCTAAAGGAACTGTCTAATAATTTCTCTTCCTTGAGGAAAGCAGGTTGGTTTATTAGATTACGGCAAAGCACTCGAGGGCTATCTGCCTTAAAGGAGGGATGCCTTCGTAGAGGACTTTTTAAGGGAAACTGGCTCGTATACACGTTACACATGGGGAAAAACCACGAAAACACCCATGCAGCCAGCCCGTTCGCGGGATTCGAACCTCGGACCGAACTACCAGTGTTCAGCGACGTTACCGCTCGGCCGCTGGTGGGCCTTGAGGAAAGCAGGAAAACTCTATGCAGGCGATCAGATCCTTGAAAAATTATATCATTTATAAATTCAATACAGTTTAATAATTTTACGTTGGATCTTTGAGTTAATTTGGCTCTTTCTGAGTAAAAGTCGTGCGTTTTAACAATATGCTTAAACGAATTTCCGTCCAGAAATGCACTGTTTATTAAAATGTCCTGTTCTGTTTGTGAGCGGAAATGCAACTTTCCGAAGCGATTCTTTTACTATTAATTTGATATTATCGAATGCAGTACAAACAATAACTTTTCAGTTCGAATCTCTTGTTGTTCCGGCTACATAAAATTAAACGTATTAATTTATTTTTATGTTTTTGATTTTTTCGATTGCTTTTAACAGTGTAAAAGATGCAGCATTTTAAAAGAACTATTAAATTAATTTAGGTGAATAGAGGCAACTTGTCGATTAACCTTAAGTATTCGGTAATTACGTAGCGTATTTAACTTTAGTTTTAAGATTTTTTTCACGTCACATGCAGCTTTTACGCAAATCAAAGATAAATTTATTTTTAAATTTTAGTTCGGTTGAGATAAATATTCTCAGAATCATGTCCACGTTTTTTTTATATGAAAATTATTTGTATTGCTTTATTTTTAGTTTAAATGCAAATGTATTGACATTTATGCCAAAAGAAAAAATATCGTACTTTGTAAGGACTTTCTCCATCGTTACTATGTGCCTTCGTGGTGTAAACGGAAACTTGTCCGGGTAGCAATCGGGAGGTCTGAAATTCGAAACCCGCCAGAACATAAGTCACTTTTCGTGCTTTCTACACCAAAAGAAACGTAATGATTCTACTTTAAATTTTGTTTGGAAGAGAGATGAAAAATTTTTGTATCATTATTTTAAGCATACAAACATACAGAAAGCCTGTAGTCCCAATTAGTCTAGATATTTTTATTTAAATATACACCTAATTGGCAGAGATATGTTTGCCTTTTCAAACCAATTACGTAGCATTTGTTCTCGTCTGAAACGGGAATGTTTGCCATTGGATTATTAGAGAAAATAAATCTCTTTGTCCGTGTTGAATTTTGTCCATTTTTCCTAAAAAAATCTAAATCTTTTTTTAATTGAAGAAGTTTGCTTGTTGAGATTCTCTCGTGTTTGTAATGTATATGTTTTGAAGCGAAAAGTGCATTACGTTATGTCAATACTGTTTTTAGGAATAAAATAACAGAAAAAATTCGGGGAAATAATCATACCTATGCTTTTTCAAAACAAACTAATCCGAATTATTTTCTAGCCCCTATATTTGAAACCTGTTTTTGCTTTAAGATTGTCTTCCTGTTGCGACGTAAAAAAGTTTTACAGGAAAATATGCGATAAAAATATCTTATTTTTTCTTATCGCAAGTTCAAGTATGTGTATTTCTTAGGATATTTTTACGTCGTCCAAGATAGAGGTTCTCAACCAGGGAATTCCATAGCTTCAAAAAAGGGTAAGGAATAAGGTCAGCCTCTTATTTGCCTTTTAAGTATTTAGTTTCAGTTTATGAATATAAAAAAACTGCTTTTACTGAGGTTTTGGTAATTATTAATATATTCCATACTTTTTCTTGTTTAATTTATAAACTACATTAAAAAGTAATCTAAATTAAAATAAAGGTATACGTATTTTTAGAATTTCGAAAGGAAAAGGGAGGGATTGATAATCTGGCATTGGTGAACTGGTGTATCTCCAAGATGATTTTACTTTTGGTCTGTTAACCATAAGAATATCTGCCAAGATCGCGTTTTGATAAAGATCACGGGTGTTTAATTGGGTTGTCAGGTATCAAAATATGGAAACCACTAGTCCACTGGTATTTTCATATAAATGTCTGCGTTATTTAGTTTTTATATATTGGTAAACCAATTGTGTAATGGCGAAGTTATTCTCTGTACTTATTTTAATTATTTTCTTCTCTTTTGTTAGTACATTCCTATACACACTGACGGTGCCATTCGGAGTAGTGAAATATATACAGTGGACAGCACTTCCAAATATCTACTATAACAGCTTTTCGAAATTTCTGAAATGGTATAGTCGTCAGTATCAAAGAAAATGTGATACAAGGCTTAATATAATTATGCGCCGTAATTCTATGCTTCTGACCTTACAAGCTATAGTGTAAAGATTGTTGTTAAAACAAAAATACTTTCCTTGGCTGACTCATCATGCTGTCATCTGAAATACGCACCTTAACACACAGTTATGGCATGTTTTAACGCCAACTCATTGTAATCACGTGTTAATCGGTGTCTAAGTTATCTACGTTGAGATGATCGCTAATTGGTCAGATAAATATGTCTTCTCATGTGATGCTTCCCTCAACAATCCACGCGCGACTGTCAATATCGATTACACTCATACCATTAAAGGAGTCGAGTAATGGAGGAGGAAGAGAAGTTACATTTCGATCGTTATTGCTCCGCAAATTGGCAATCGATTACATTTTCCTCTCCAGCTTCAATTAGGATGCAGTTTTTTTTCCTGTGCTATCTTCGAGTATTTCTTTTGGTCATGTTCAAATTTTATTTATCAAGGTAAAAGCTACTCTTAAGTGTTTTTAGTCACTTGTATTGCTAAAAAAAAAGGAGATCGTTTTTAATCCCTTCATTGTAAAGATTATTCCTAAAATACCATTTTGTAGGTACTGTATATGAAGTAGTAATTCGCATGGGCGGACAAAAGCATTACAGCTAGCAGAAAAAGCTTATATTTAACCAATCTTGTCCTGGCAGTTGTATGTTTGTACAAGTAATATATTCTTATAAAAAAGTAGTTAATATGCTATTTTAAAATACAAAACATTTCTGTTTGTGCAGAAAATGAGGTATCAAATGGACGAGAAAAACGCCAATATAAAATTCAAAATTAGAGAAAGAGTTTGGTATAAATTTTGAATAAAACTTAGTTGATTTCGGGGGTGACTAGACACATATCCGTCTTTTTCAGGAGGATGGGAAAATTTGCTGGTAGCCAAAAAAATTAAATGGAAGAGAAACATGCTAAAGCAAAATTTAAAATATCATCAAAATTTATATTTAATATTAATATATAATTCTATTTTTTCTTCTTGAAGAAGAGGGACCCTTATCTGATCGCCCTCGAAATCGAAAGTGTTATTCAAATTTGACGCTAAGCCGGGGACGAATCCACGCTTAACCCAGAATCGCAGTTAATTTGGCAGCACAGGAAAGAGGACTGGTCTATATCATAATTAACAGAAAATAATATTAACAATTAACGTATGTTTTGAAACAGAATTCATTTGATTATGCAAATTCAATCAGCATTCAAAATAAAACAAATGCACCTCAAAAAAAAAAGTTATGTGTGTTTTACGGTTGTATTTCGGTAGAAAATGGAAGATGAATAGCTTTATTATTAATTTATTTTTGCGATATAATAATTTATTTTTAATGGATTAACAATATTTATATACTCCAGATTATATCCAGTTAAATTACGTACTATTGGGAAAACAGCAATTTCTAAATACTGTAACATCATCTGCCTCTTGCTATAGTTATCTCACGCATTACTCCCCTCTTTTTTTGCATTTCTCACATAAATTTTACTTTATTCTGATGGTATGTGACAGTAATATTTCGATAATTCCGCAGTTAACTATAAAAAAAAGAAGAAAACGATTAACCAGAGCTCGGTTAAGACGCCCCTGCTAATTTGAATGTGAAAGTCACTGCAAAAGCAGTGCTTACGTAACGTTTAAAAAATGCTCACGTAACGCATCATTCTCGACAGAAGGAGGGTTAAAATTTCGAAATTTTTTCTTCTAGCTTCTCTTTTCCATGCCGATTAGAGTTCAGATTACTCTGATGCTGATATAAGAGTGAATATTTTTCCTGCAGTAACATTTCTTAAACGCATGCAATCGAAGAGAACCATACGGGGGGTTGGAATTGATCTTTTAAATATTTCAGTGCTATGTTGTCGGTTAATCAAATTATTCAATCCAATTTTTATAAATCTCTAATTGGTGAAGTGCATAATAGATACTATTGTCAGAAAATTACTTTTTGTGAAAGAAAAATATCTTTATATAAAATATAAGGATTCGCTAGAATGTTAGTTATTCGGCCCATTAATTTATATATTTTATTATTTTGTTTTAAATTTAAATTAAATAGGGAAATCTGATTTACATCGAAAACAATTTTGCTGTTCTGTTTCACTTTTTCCAAGTGTAATCTGATTTACAGCTATCTATTACATAGTTATTTGTTTAAAAAAAATTAAAGTTAATGCGTTTTGTAATCTGTACTTGATTTTTTGGACGTCTTGCTTATGGAAAAAGGAGAGTGGTACAGCTTCTGTTTATCAAGAGACGTGGAGCATCAAAAGGAAATCAAAAAGATTTATAACGATCTGTCTTGCGATGAGAAATGCTTATTCATAAATCCCAAAATATTGCTATTGAGCATGTTTGAAGTGTTTGGAGATAGTTACTGACACTTTATAATCATGGACCCTGAAAATTTAACCTGGTTTGTATGTCTCTTCGATATGATAATTGTGATTTCTAATGAATGAGTGAGCCCAATAAACAAATAAAATGCTCAAGCAGGAGTATTTTTATTATTATAGATAACTTCACTTCTCTTATATAGTTGTCATTAATTTATAGTTTAGTTTTTTCCAATGGGCAAAATAAAATATTTAAAATCAGATCATGATTTCAGCATTCAAGCTTTCGTATAGAAAGTATATTGTAGTATAGGACATTAATGATGTAAATTTAAAAATGAATATTATTTCTGTAGATATTCTTTCTGTGGTAATGTGAGTAAAGGAGTTCAGAGTTTTAGATGCTTGCATGTACAAGTTCACTGTTTCGGTAAAGCAGATTTTTACATGATTTCCTCTTCATACATAGTAGTTGTCTTAAAGTTTTGCGTGATGATAAATCTTGTAACATCTTTTTTGCGAGTTTCATCCTTACAAACAAAATCTCGAGGGGAAAAGGGCTAAAAGCTTGTAAACTTTCAAATTAAAGTTTCGAAAACTTAAAAAATAGTTAATGAGATTTGAATTCACGACCTTATTACCGACCTCACGACGAATTTTACGCGTTAACCACTATACTTGATAAGACGACAGATATTTTTAGTTTTTGTATTTTATATATTTTTGGTATTTTGTAATTTTTTAAACATAACTGCAATGCAAAAGATTAAAGATTAAAATAGAGTTAAGATTAGTAAGTGATTAGAATTTAGCAACGGTATGGTAAATGCGGGAAAGTAACCAGAGTTGAATTTAATCTGCGGGAATTGATGTGAAAATAATGTTGAAGAGAATAATGCATGAAGGGCTGTAGTGTTGCTGGAATGTAAAGAAGAATGGGCATTTCTTAATTGACTTGAACTGGAAGCTCCAGTAGCGGCATCCTTCACTGCTGAAGTCTGGCCTGCTGAAGTCTGGGGGCGGGTTATTGCGTTTTGGATGGTGGGAAGATGCCATATACTAAGTGCAAGTCACGGATCTTGGTCACTTGGCGAAACTTGGAATAGCTGGATCACATGCAGGCACGTTACAAAGTACACAATTATCAGTCTGTTCGATTTTGGAAAATAAATTTTGGATATCTTTTAATTAAGACATCAGTGAATTTATCTTTTAAGTCCGAATGAATTACATCGTTGCGGACTAACCAGGTTGCATTAAGGGCTAAACGTATACTTTGAAAGGCTTGGAGTTTCATGATAATGCGTCTTTGCAGCAATAACCCTTATAGTACTTGTATACATAAAGGTTGGTCATATAATCAATGTATACAGAAGATTATTGTAACTGACAGATGGCTCTTTCGAGCTAATAATGTAAATAATTGGGATATGACTGCATTCGCTTTTTTTAAACGCAGACTCAACATTGCAGACGTCATGTTAATTTTCAATCCAGAAAATTATAGATATCCTTATTCATTCTTCGCTGTTTAAATGTTAGTGATCAAATTAAATGTTTCAAATAACTGCTCAGATATGCTGAATGCATAAATGATATTGGAACGTGTTGGGGAATTTAAAGTATAAATTTTAGCAAATGCATTTTAAAACTTTGAATACCTAAAAGTTCTTTTTTAGGCCGGGAGGAACTGAAAATGGCACTTTTATCTAAAACTGACTGTGTATTTAAATGCATCTGACTGTAATATATTTGTAATTTTAATTTTACATTAAAACCTTAAGATAACGGTTTGACGATTATATTATTTGTTAAAAACGTTTTTTATATTACAACTTTTTCATAGAATTAGTTAATAATTGCTGAAAAATTCTGTAGATAGGCTGAACGTTTAAAATTGTATGCGTTTATTATAATATCTAATTTTTGTGTTTGTGTGTGTGTATCTTAATAATTTTAAAGTAAATTATTTTATTCGGTAAAACGATTACCTTCTTAAAGTGACCAATTTTGCAGCTTTTTGTAGAAGATCACTTTCAACAACTTTTACTGTATATACGAGTTTTTACCGGATATTATCTTTTAAATTTCCTGTGTTTGGCTTTTAAACTATTACTTTTAAGACTGTACCTGAAAATTAAGTCTCATAAACCAAAGATGAAAATTTGGGAATAATACGAAAGTTAAGAGATTCGTTTTAGCGAATAGTAACAGCTTCTCTGTAAGGAGTTGTTTGTTCTTTTCGTCGTCTGTCTTTGCCGTCTAAATAATAAAATTTTTTCAAAGTCCCCAACTGAGTTATTATTTTACGTACGTTTACATTTATTTTCATTCCATCTTATATTTTTGCAAATTTATAAAAATTGTTTCGGAAATGAACAATCTGGCGTGCTTCTTGGTTTCCTTCATTTAATTCTTACCCAGTGATCTGACTGAAAAAAGTAGCTTCAAGATTTATTTTTCGCCTCTTATGCAGTTTCGAGTCTCCTCCTCCCCTTTGGCACAGCGCCAGATTGCATTTATTGTGTCGCACAAAAGATCATGCATCTCCGAGCAACATTTCATATTCTGGTTTTGCTCGTTTTTTAACCCTTTCCGCTTTCAGCTGATAAAGAAATAAGCTATAGGGTCATTTAATATTCCACAAACATGACAGAATCGCCCTTTTTTACTACACATTTAGATCACAGTTTTTTTAAACTTTTGAAATAATGTTAAAACACTTTTCAATTTTATATTTGCTAAATATACAACGCATATTTTTAAAACTTCTTTTTAAAATATTTTTCCTTGAATCGTACTTTTTAACTTATACAGCGTCTTTCAACAGTCCGGAAACACTTTAAAAAATGTATTGTAGCCAAACGAGAAGCATTGTAAAGTAACGAAGTACATCGTTTTAAAGACTAAGGTTGTAAGTTTTTTTTCAACAGCACTCATTTTCAAACTCTGAGTGTGAGAACCATGCGTGATCGTACAAACGCCGATACGATAATTTAACTCTTGCCACACACGGCACAAAGTGTCTTCTCATACTGTGGCTACTACTTGTTCAGTTTTCCTTTTCAATTCCATAACCTCACCTGGAAGAGGAGGAACATAAACACGGTCCTTTACATTATAAGGTACACTCACTTCCAAAAGTTAAGCACAAAAATGTAAAATAAAAAAAAAAAAAAAAAAAAATCAACAAATACTACTTTGATTGACACAAAATTCGGCAGGAAAGTAGCATATATAGTTATGCATAAAACAAAATCAGTAATTATGTACAGAAATGAAAACAATATTAAATTTTTTTAAGTTATCAGATAATGACATACTATAGACTTAAACTTATGTATAAAGTGAAAATAAACAGCATAAAATGAAAAAAAGGACATTAATAGGGTATGTGATCCCCCCTCATCTGTATAAGTTTACTCCTTGTGACCATGCTTTCAATTAAGTGGTCAACCACCGCAAAATTAAGCAATCGCCATTCTTCTTGTAGAACGGTTTCCAGCTCAATAAGAGTGGCTGGAGGTGGGAAACGTGAAGATACAGCACGGCCGAGAGCATCCCAAAGATTTTCAAGGTCGGGCGAATATGCTGGCCACGCCATACGCGCAATCCCTTCTCTCCATCATCGACGATCTCAGCTCTATGGGGGCGTGCGTTATTGTCCATTAAAACAAAAGTGGGGCCAACTGCTGCAGCGTACAATCTCACAATGGGTTCTAGGACTTCTCGATACCGGACAGCCGTCAAAGAACCCCGTTTAAAGATGTGTAGGTCAGTGCGGTATCCTAATGAAATCCCTGCCCACACCATAATGCTTCCGCCTCGGAATGCTTGATGTTCGGTGATGTTTTGGGACTGATTGCGTGTTCGTTGTTCACGTCATATCCTTATATGCTTGTCATCTGGCTTCAGAGCAAATCTTGACTCATCAGTAAACATGACATTGCCCCAGTCAGACACATTCCAATTGGCATGTTCCCGGCACCACTGTAATCGTGCCCCTCTTGATTGGACGGATAGAGGAACACAAAATCGAGGTACCCGACCGTACAGTCCACTCATATGTAATCATCGGCGTAAAGTAGCTGCAGATATCGCCTTACCAATGGACGCTGTAACCATAGATTTCACACGTGTGGAGGTCGCTCTGCGATTCCGCTTGGCTACAATAGCAGTATATCGATCTTCCGCGAGGGTTGTAACCCTTGGGCGACCGGCTATGGGCCTTCGGACTGTATTCGGTCTGTGTGGTTTGGAATTGTTTCCATAAACGTGACAGTACAGAATGATGAACGCCGAAGAAAAGAACAACATCTGTGATCGACTGTCCTGCTTCAATGCGCCCCACAGCACGCCAGCGCTCGGAATCTAATCTTCGATTCGGAAGTGATAGAAATGCATATGTCTTGAAAACAAATTATACGAAAGTTTTAAACACCTTCTATCAGCACTTACAATCAACTTCTGTAACCCTTCATAAAGCTGGCTTCTTATAAGACTGCCTTTTTTTGCATATTTCTTGACATGAAAGCGCGATTGGCTGTTTGCATACTTCCATCTACCTCTGCAGCGAATTGCGCACTCTCGGTGTGTATTCGAGAGGTCCGTGGTTCGAGTCCCGGCGAGGGCATTGCTCATTTTTCATCTCTCCTGCTTTGAAATAACCTAATGTTTCTGCAGTAGCACCCGAACTAAACAGGTAGTCGATGATGGTTCTCCACCACTAGAATTTGGCGATTGGGTCCCCTAATCCCCAGTCGCCGTGTAAAAGGGAGAGTATATATTCTCCCGCCTTCTTAGCATGCCTTCGTGGTGTAGTGGTCAGCACGCTCGACGCGTATTCGAGAGGTCCGTGGTTCGAGTCACAGCGAGGACTTTGCTCATTTTTCATCTCTCCTGCTTCGAAATAACCTAATGTCTCTACAACATAAGGCCATAAAAAGAAATCTCAAAGTGTGATTTCTGGGGACCTAAGAGGCCATTTTAGCTGACATTGGTCTTGTTACCTCACCACGACCAATCCAACTATTAGGTAGCTCTGTGTTCAGATATGTTCTAACATTACGGTGAAAATGTGAGGGTGCACCATCTAACTGAAAGACAAAATTCTCTGATTTAGATTGCAACAATGGCACTAACCAGGTCTGCAACATCTGAAGGAAAGACTCCGGTAACTGTTTGTTTTTCAAAAACGTTTCTTGTGAGGCATGGCACAAAAAACATTGGCCTTTGGAGAATCTCGCTGGTGTTCAACAGTGTTACGCGAGTTTTCTGTTTCCCAAATTTTACAAATGTGTCTGTTTACATTCCCATTTTTATGAAATTTTGCCTCGTCCGAAAAAATTATTGAATTAAAGCGCATCGTCTTTGTCCTGCGATGCGCAGTAAAACTGGAATCACTGTCTTTGTCTTTAGGATAGAATTTTTGCACTAACTGTAAGCTGTATGGTTTCATGGTTAATGTTTTATACAAAATACGCCACACAGTCGTTGTTGACAATTCTAACTCATACGAAGCTCTGAAGACACTTTATGCTGTGTGTGGCAAGAGTTAGATTATCGCGTAGACGTTTGTAGGATCACACATTGTTTCCCATAATTTTGAAAGACGCTGTATTTTTAGAACTTTTTTAAATTCCCAAAATAGCACTTTTTCTAAGCGATTCAAACTGCCAAAGCAATATTAAAATTATTAGCATTTTCATACCTGCTAAATGTACAACGAATTTTTTTTTTTTTTTTTTTTTTTTTTTTTTTTTAATTCTTAAAAAAACGTTTTTTGAATGAAAACTCAAAACTTTTCTAAATGAAGTCTAAAAATTGTTTGTTTGTGATTTATTTGTAACACTTTAAACGCTATGTTAGACTAGGGGCTTTCAGCTAGGGGAATTTCATAGTTTCATGGGGGGGGGAATTAGGTCAGCCTTTTATTTACTTGTTAAGTATTTAGTTTTATTTTATGAATGTAAAAAACTTTTTTTATTCTAGTTTGGTATTTATGAACACTTTCTACACTTTTTCTTGTTTAATTTATAAAAGACATTACAAGATCTAAATTTAAATAAATGTATGTGTTTTTCGAGGTTCTGAACGGAGGGAGACGGAATAATCGTCTAGTAATGGAGTAAGGGGTGAATGGAGCAAAAAAGGCTGAGAACTGTTATTTTAGATGAATACTAAATTTTCTAGAATCCGAATTGTAAAATATACTCTGGTCTGTCGAATCCTTCCTATAAGAATAGTAAAAGAAAACGAAATTAATATTAAAGAAATTTGAAATCTATGTGCAAATTTTGTAAATGTGCAATGGAAAACAAATTTAAGAATGCAGGTTTTAAAAATAGATAAGTTATTTCTTTTACCTCTGTTTATTACATTAAGAAGATAAAAATTTCAGCAAAGTAGCATGTAATTGAAACTATAAAAATCTTGAGGTTATATTTATCAATATAATTTGACAGACTATATTTGATTAACAGATCAAATCTTTTACATTTTTACAAAATCTCTTTTAACCATAGCTGATGTATAAATTAAAAAGAATTATTTCATGTACTAGTGTAGATAAACGCTACACATGGAACGCCGAATTCTTTCTAAAAAAAAATTAGGGTAGGGATGTTGCGAGCTATTACTATGATGCAGGTTAACTGAAATTGTAACAGTCATTTTTAGCGCAGACTATTATTCTCGGAATACGAATGTGTTTCTTCCACTCTAATGCGTTGTTTCATGTTTCATTCTTGTGTATTCCCATTCGGCAAAATGTAAGATATTTTTCAGATTTAATCTGAAACATAGCATATTTTTATAGAATTACCATATATATATATATATATATATATTTCCATTTTTCAGTGTACAGAAAATATCGGATTTTTTACCACAATCGTCTGCGCAAACAGTTCGCGTTGGCGTGTTTAATCAGTGATGTCCACTTTTAGCCGTGGATTTTGTTCCGAAAATTCTGCCCCACTTAAAGAACGCGTGCAAGTAGCGCGACCCCTATCAGCTGTGGCCTGAGTGAACAGTTTCCTCTACTCCAAGTTAACCATAAGCACAAGAACACCAAACCGTTTAATCACATTTTGTCAAACGATTTTTGATGTTTGATAGAAAGAGACTTATTTTAGAACACTTGTGTTGTGAAATTTGTAAAAGAATATCGTTATCATTAAGTACAAGGCGTCCGAAATGAAACTATCAATCTACCAGTTTAGAACTGTGATGCTTCTTTGGCGAAATGAAGCAACTCCAATGATGGAACACAGCAATAACTTTTATTTAACACTCAAAAAAATGGCGACATACAAAGAAGAAGAGAAAAACATATTCTATCATTTAAAAATAAATTACATTCTTCGTGCGAGAGTCGCACGAGGCACTCGAGTCTGGTTTCAAAAATTGCCATTCACAAATACCTTAATGTTCATCTATTTAAATTATTTAAACTACAAGATTTTAATATTATTTAAAGCTGTTACAGAACCATCGTTTACTTCCAGTTCTGTTTCGAAAACTCAGCTACTGAATGTCACCAAATCATACATATAGCTTTCGGTATTGATGTTGTAGCCTATGACTCTGTGAACTTTGACGCAGAAAAGATCAAAAACAAGGGGACATTCAAGAGGAGAGCGCTGTGGCCGCCCTACTAATGCTGATGACGCCCGCCTGCAAGAATTTGTGGAAGAAGGTCAGTATGCAACCACTCGAGAGCTTGCTAAGGAGTTAGACGTTAGTGCCATTTCCATTAGTCGTGTTATGCATCGCATAAACTTGACGTACAAGTTCAATCGCTGGGGGCCGCATGAGCTGACTCAAGTAGATAAGGGATACACATGGAATGCCGAAACACATGTGTTCAGGTCTGCACTAATGTGCTCAGATATCAAACGCAAGGACAAAATTCTGGACCGGATCGTCACCTTTGATGAAAAGTGGGTTTACTTCAACAACACAGCCCGAAAAGGGAGTTGGTCTGCGCCCGGTGAGCCCTTCAGCAGTTTCGCAAAGCGCAATATGACTAACAAAACGATCATGTTTTGTATCTGGTGGAATTGCCGTGGTATTATCCACAAAGAGTATCTGGAAGAAGGAATCCACAAATACGTAGTATCTGGTATCGACACTAAGCTGTACAGCGAGGTGCTAGTCCGTGTTGACATTGCTGTCAAATAAAAACGTTGAACTGAGTTCCGGCGCAAAGGGGTCATATTCCATCAAGATAATGTAATGCCACATGTGTCTACATTCACCAGCTGAACTGTGTACAGAGTCGGATGGGATCTTTTGCCACACCCACCGTATAGCCCCAACATCACTCCTTTGGCCTCTTCCTTTTTTTCACACCTGCAGTTAGATCTTTCTTTTCTGGTGCTATCTTCCATTCTGCACAGGACGTCCAAAATGAGGTTGATCGGTGTTTGAACTCGCAGCCACTAAGTTTATGGGCCGAAGACTTTGAAACACTACCAAAACGTTGGCAGAAAATCATAGATTTGGTTGGTGAATACTACCCGCTCTAAAAGTACTGTTTTTATGGGGTTTTTTTTCTAACTTTATTATGAAACGAAACTCTATTATGGTGGAAAACTTTCGTTGCAATCAGGTATATCCCTTGTTAGTCTAAATATATACTATAAAATATTTCGCTATTCCACCTGGGCCATTTCTGTTGGTATTCTCTACGTATAAACCATATTAAACTACAATAAAGCTCTTTTAAACAACCTTTAAAATCTGAATCCTTTTAGATTTTATTATTTATTTATTTAATGTATTTTTTTTTTTCTGTTAAAGGTCAATTAAATAAACCTTTCCGAAATTTGGTGTTAAAAACTTTGAACAGGGTTTGCGATTAGAATTTTATTTGAAAACGAAAAAAGTGCGAAAATTCGAGTTTCGAGAATTTGAATGTTCCATCCCTATTCCAAACTTGAAGAGTAATTTGTTTTATTAGCAACAAACATTATACCGAAATATAAGTATTTGTGGAAATTTTACAAAATGAGAAACGAACATTGATTTCGAACCGGCCGCGTCATGCACTTAACAACGGAACTCCCAGAGCTAAAATGAATTGGTGATACATTATAGTGTAAATGTGTTTTTCCCCCTCCCAACGGCGGGCCCTCAGCCGACTTTGGCCTAAGGCCAGAAATGGTGATCACTTTATTATGGAGGCACCTAATAGATGGGCCTTCTTTGTTTCTATGAAGGGACATGCCTTTTCTGGGATTTAAACCATGGAGGTAGGAAGTAAGATGGAGTCGCCCTAAACAAGTTTCTCCGTACCCTGCTCTGAAGCACCGGCGATCCCTACGTGGTGACCAAAACATTGGGTCATTTACCATTGAGTTCTATGGGATTTGACGCTTTCGGGTGTAAATATTTTGTAATTACGTAGCAAATATACATATAAATGTATATATTTTCTTTTTCTACAACACTTCAGAGTCCTAAGTATGTGAAAACAACATATTTTTAAACAACATTTCATTCTGAACGCAATTAAATGCTATACTTTTCACAGGACAGTTTTCTCAGAATGGTTTAATTTGAATGAAATATTTTCACAAGTTTTCGTTAATTACATTAAAAAAAAATTAAGGTAATTCGATTTTATTCGGTTAAGGTACAAAAATTAAGATCAAAGTTTATTGTATTATTAATATTAAAATTATACATTATTTCTTTTCTATTTATAGAGCTTCTTCCTAAAATACTTTCTTAAATATGACATGATTTTTTGGCTTCTTTTAAATCGAAAAATGTAAGTCAATTTATAATTAATGCTCTATTAGGTTCATTTTAAATTAGAGAATTATTAGGAATTAGCGAAATACTTTAAATAAGTATTTCGCTAATTCCTAATAATTTCTGAAAGGGAATAAAATGAGTTTTTTTTTTTTTTTTTTAAGTATTATTTAAAACTTGTAACTGTGAGTTATTATAAAATTTAAAGGGAATAATTCTTTTAATTATACTTATCAGATTTTTTTTAACCTTCATTTCAACAATACATATTCCAAAACTCTTTATTACGTTCTTAAGTGCGCATCTCATGGCATTTGCTTTACAATACCTTTTAACAGATTGCTTTCCAATACGAACAATTCTTGCTTAAATAGTTTTATAACGTATTTGTCAACAGGATTTCAATTTATGTTTACAATTCAATATTAAGGTTATTATATATTTAGATAACATTTATAATCATTATAAATTAGGTACATTTAATCATTAGATTTCTTCACAGTACTTTCACAGTTGTTTATAAGTGAATAAATTCTTCATTTCAAATACATTTATAAATAATTTAATGAATATTTAAGTATTTTGTCAGATACATGCTTTTTGCAAGCACATGCATAAATACCCATACATATTTCCTATTTATCATTTCCGGCATGTGCAAATCTTTAATTTCTGTGCATTCACTATATTTTTCGTGTAAAGTAATTTACACTAATTTAGCATACACCCGAAAGTTTTACATAAAAAATATATATGAATATAATTTGAATGAAAATTATAAGTATTATTTTTAATACCCACTCAAAGGTCAGTTTTTCTTCAAAATTCCTCCACGATGGCATCTCTCTCTTTAGGCAGATAGCCCTTGCATGCGTTAGTCTATTTAATAAAAACTTAATCTGACCTATGTGCCTAATTACAAATATTTTAACATACATAATTTTATATTTACATTTAGCCATCAAGTTTCAAACTTTTCAAATCTTCTAGAAAATAAATTTTGGCAGATCTCTTTTAGCAATTTTCTTAAAATCTATATTTTTGTAGTGCAACAGCTTAGAATTTTATAAAACAAATTCATAATCAAAATCGCTGTTGTTAGTTATCGAAAAATAACCAAGATGTGATTTTTGCGTAAATGTCAGTAAACTATACAAATTGCTATTATCCATCACACTATGAATGTTTCTTTCATGCGAGAGTGTCCCTTTTTCGATTTCTATGGAACTGTCGTGTTTCGAAATACTATCAGAATCTTGTCAAGCGAGCTTCTGAATGTAAACAAAGAACACCCCGTCTGGTGACCCAAGCTTCAAAGCAGTGCTTCACTTCTAGCGCGGAATGGCCCCTCCTCCTTTTCCTACCTCCATGATTTAAACCCGGGCTCTTTGGTATCGGAGTCGGCTTCTCTAACCACTATAGCATCTGGGTGGCGGATTTGTGCTGTTTGTCTGACAAAACAATTGAGAGGCCAGAAGGGAATCTATTTCTGATCTCGTTAAGATGAATCATCAGTCACGAATCATTTGCTATTTGTGCACGGGATCCAAGGAATCTGCTCGCCACAGTGTAAAGTGCGCATCAAGATTAATTCTTTTAGAACAGTTTTTTATATATCGGGTGGTCAGAATTAAACGTGGCCTGTGCAGAGCACTCTGCAGTTGTAACTAATATGTGGATTATTGCGAAAATTTGTAGATGGATGACTCAAAGCATGCGCTAAAAGATTCCTCAAAGAAGAAAAAAAATAGTTAAAGCTGTAATGCGACGCTAAGAGGCGCATTACATCGAAATACAAACAAGTTACAAATTTCAATATAAACGTCGTTTATTTGTTACAGACTGTTTAGCAAAGCTTATTGCACAATGTGAGCTCCCTAATGTAAAATATGCAGACACTGAAGAGAGTGTTCAGCAAGTGATCGCCAGTGATCTTTAGCATATGCAACGTAATACGGTTCTTCATGTAAGCCAAAGTTGCAAGATTTTACGGATAAACCACGCACTTTAAATAATAACGCTACCAAAAATCTCAAGAATTAAGATCAGGAGAGCGGGCCAGCCAAGGAGTGGGAAATAAAAGGCTGATCACCATGTCATGGGTAAAATGCTGCCGCAAAAACCTCTGCACACAGATCCCGTTTTGTGGAGGAGCACCATCCTACGTAACAGTGATGGATACAAGGCACTGTCGCTGCCGAAGTTGAGGTAAGACAAAACGGTTGAACATATCACGTCTGAGGGCCATCACAGAGCATATTACAGTGCCATTATTGTAATTTTATTCGAAAAAGAAAATTACAACAAATTCATTCGTCCAAGGATAAACTGGGAAGCGAACCCACACCAGACGGTAACGTTAGGCGAGCGTCGTGGTATTGTGTGAAAGGAACGTGGACTTTCCATGGCCCAAATGCGACAATTCTGGATACGTTCTTTTGAAATAAAAATGTGCCTCGTTATTCCAGAAGATGTTCCATGGCCAGAAGTATCAACTTCCATTCGGACAAGCAAAGTCGATGTAAAAGGTAAGTGACGGTGAATGTCGGTAGCAAGCAACTACTTGTGGCTGATCTTAAACGGAAAAAAATGCACTTCTTTTCTCAGTAGTTTCCACTCTGTTCCATACGATACGCCTAAGTGTTGTGACACTTCATGTGCCCTGCTGACATCAGGATCAATCGTCAGTGACTGCTCGAGAGCGCTACCTTTAAAACGGCTTCTGCAGTAACAGGTTTTCGCCGTCTGCACTAACAGGTTTTCGCCTTCTGCCATGTGCATGATGATCCTGTTTTTTCGAATCGGGAAATCGTGTCTATAACTCTTTATAGAGACACTGACCCTCGACGCAACTTCTTTCGACTTAGAAATTCACGAAAAGCTGCTACAACGTTTTCCTTTTTGTAAACTTTTTGTAAAACTTTTTGTAAAACTGTTTCACTATTAACGCATGTTCTGGCAAAGTAATAGTCATCGTAATTGAAAGAATACTACTAACCTGAAGGCCATAATTATTTATTGCTATTTTGCTAGTTTAGTATTGTCATTCAACATTATAAGATTTTTATCTTTAAAATTATAACTGTAATTATATTACGGATTGAACATTTTAAAAATAATAAAAGTACTTCATAATAATGTGTATTTTTATTTAATTTTTCATGCTGTTAATTGACTAAATTTATAATATATTTAACAAATCGTTTTTATAAGCATTTTCAATACTTTTATAATTAATAAAAGTTACTGTAATGCTGTATATTACCTCCTTGGTCCAAGAAATTATTTTGTTGTACTACCTTTTAAACATTTTCTTATAGGTAGAATGAAAATATGATAAGAAATTTCAAGACTGTGAAAATGTTTCTTATAACATTTACAAATCTAAATTCAGTTGCATTACCATGCCGAATTCAGTTGTATTTATCATGCCGAATTTACTAGTATTATGAATCCTTTTATAAATCTCAGAAGTGTTCGAAAATCATGGATATGTAACTTTTCTTACATAATAAGCGAAATATACATATATTTAAACCCGTAAGGTAAAATATGACGGAAAACTACGAGCTGTAATTTGGCGATAGTCCCTTTTATTCCTCATTTTAATTTGGCTACTTCCCCCTTGCTGTCTTAAAGCTACTAACTGTTCATTATATATCAAAAGTGCTTCATCTCAAAATTAATTTGCATCATGACATCTTATGAAATGCGTAACAATGCGGATATCTTTTCTCCAATCAGATTAAGGAAACTTTTGAACATCGTGAAGGCGTCGTAGACAGAAGCTTGCAGAAACGGCAAATTTTTAAATACTCGTTTTTTATTTTCGGTAAACATTTTGCCGTCACGAATATCTTGGCACAATATTCGTGCCTATTTCAGAATGCAGCGTTTATATTTTTGTTGCTATTGCGGTAGAAAAAAAACTGCGCAGCAGCATCTTAGCAGCAACAGAAACAAAGTACTCTGTGTTCAAAACAAAATCTTAAGATTTGGGGGTTAGCTTCCATTTCGATTTGTTAAACGTTATTATTGGCTGAAGGCTCATGTAAGTTATTTTCGTTAGAACTTTATGTAAAAACAATGTAAAATAGAATAGTCTAGAAATGACGTAGGCCATAAAAGTTTATTATAAGCAATTGCTATTTTTAGAATAGAAAGGGAAAAATAACCAAATTAAAAGGCTATTGCTGATTTAAGCTATAATTTTGATTTACGTACTTTTTATCGTACATATACAGTGGAGCACCGTGTATACGTTTCTCGTTTATACGTCTTTTACATATATGAGTCATTTCATCTTGGTCCCAATTCAGTCTTATTTATTTTAATAGTAAAATATTAAATAATAAAAGTATTAAAGTAATAAGATTTTATACGCAGTCGATTATACATCACTTTTGCTCTATTGATTTTATATTTCGCAGTCCCACTGTTCAAATAATTTCCCAGATATGGAGATAGGAGAAAGAAACAAAGGCATAAGAAATCACAGTCTGGTTTAGGAGTTAAAAACCAGTTCATGATTAAAGGGGATATTTTGCGAAAAAAATAGATATGTCTTTTTTTCTTCTGAACAAGACGCTGTGTTAAGTTATAAGGTATTTCTTCGGCCTTCTTAGCGTGCCTTCATGGTGTGGTGGTCTGCATGCTCAGCGCGTAATTGAGAGGTCCACGGTTCGATTCCCGGCGAAGGAGTTGCTAATTTTTCATTTTGCCTGCTTCCAAAAAATACCTAATGTCTCTACAGTGGCGCCCGAACTAAAGAGGGTGTTGGATGATGATTCTCCTCACCCAGGTTTTGGCGATTGGGTTCCCTAAAAACCCCAGTCGCCCTTTAAAAGGGAAAGTATATAAGGTATTTCTCCCGCCATCTTAGCGTGCCTTCGTGGAGTGGTGGTCTGCATGCTCAGCGAGTAATTGAGAGGTTCGCGGTTCGATTCCCTACGAAGGCGTTGCTAATTTTTCGTCTTGCCTGCTTCCAAAAAAATACCCAATGTCTCTACAAAGTAAACTAAGTGGAGCCGAGTTAACTGCTAAAAAATCTCGCGAAAGGCACTCTCTAAAATTCAAATCGTAAAAGAATTTGATGAGAATAGTGTTTTGACGAAAGTTGAGTTAGAAAGTGGTTATTCCTTTGACAACACAAAAAACGGTTATTTATGATAGGGAAAAAGTGGACGAGAGAGTAGAAATTTGTAAACAGTCCGCTTCAAAGAAATTACACGTTCAAGGTGGAAAGTTTTCTGAGGTCTGATTAACTCCATGTTAATCGCGAAGTCTAATAAAATAGCATGCCGACTGAATGTGAAGGAAGCTTGCTTTTCAACTGGATGGCTGCATAAATTTAACGTGCGGCATGGAATCTTATGTCATATAATAAATGAAGAATCAAAAAGCTTTCCTGCTGAGTCAGTTGAAGAGTGGTTTAAGAATTTATCCTCCAAAATAGATGGATATGAATTAAAAGACTTTTTTTTGCACACAAAAATGCCCCTTCCCCTTTTTTTAAGTCCTTAAAAGTCCTTTTTTTTAAAGTTTTTTGTGAGGGTTTTTGTCCCTGAAGGACTATTGTTTTCACTTTGCTTCGATTCACTACAAACGGCGAATCACTTTTCAACTTATTGCCACAAAGTATTATCGCCCTGTGTTATATTTAAAGAAATTAAATAATGAAAAATCTGCATAAATGTATTCTGCATCGAATTTTGAATGACGTAATCCTCCTACGAATATGGGCATGTGGAAGACCAAATTTGAAATTTGAAATTTGTTTTATTATCGATTTCCTATTTTGTAAAACTTTAACGAATTTTTGATTAACAAACTCAAACAAACTTTTTGCTGTTGAAGAAGAGGGACTTACATGTGATCACCCTCAAAATTGTTAAAGTACCCTTTCCCAATCTGTGCAAGTCTTAGATTGCTGCTTTGCTTGATTTTTTTAATCACACTCGATGATTCTTAATAGATCCGATTTCGAGTAGTTTAAAAAATATATCTTGAAACACTGCAAAAAATAAATAAAAATAGGAATCTATAGGTTTGTTATAGTTATTATTAAATATTTTCTCAAATTAATTTATTTTTACTGAACGTTTATTAAATTATAGGACTTTCTTCAAAATTTTCAAAATGCCAATGTTCTGTATATTCCTCTAATTTTTGTTTACTTTTGACTCTTTCTATACTGCCGTTTCAAAAATCTAAGCTGAGTGTTACGCCTTCGTGATCAGGTATTCACTGTCTCATTAAGAAAACTGTTGTGAATATCTGCTGAAAGAAAAATTCGAATCTCTGTTCAGTTCTTTTATTTCGCATCGTCATCTGTAATAGTTACCCGGCACTAATTACGTCCACTTTAACATGAAGTCTGAGAAAGCAAAATCTTTCTGCTGGTAATCAGCTACTTTTCATTCAAGAAAGAGAAACGCTTGGAAACTCGTTTTATTTTCCTTTTCGGACTATCCATCTCTCCACCCCCATAAATGGCACCGTGCCAGATTTACTTGTGCTTTGTTCGCCGCCGACGGCGGCACCACTCAAAAAAGAAAAAAACGTGGAGTCGCGTTATTTCTGTCCTCTAACAATCCATTCGGACTATTCATTTCTTTCTTTATTACTCTCAGGAAGACAAAAGATTTTCAAAGTGTTCGAATCATATATGCTTTTGTTTTTCTGTCGCTCGGAAGCTAGATTTTTTTTTAATTGAATGGGAGGGTAGATCAGAGTAAATGCCCTTCTTGTTAAGAGATGTTGTCGTTTTTGTTTTAAATATAAATATTGATGTGGTGCTGGCCATATTGTCGTGTTCGTATAATATACAGTTTTAGATATATCATTCAACGCAGCTTTTAATATCTCAAAAAAATGATGAAGCAATTAGCAATAAGGTGTCCTCTGTTACGATTACCCCCCCCCCAAGTCTCCGAGTGGTTAAGACTTCCGAATACTGAGAGCTGAACCTGGGTTTGATCCCAGACGAACGGATTGGCTGCATGGTTGGTTTTCGTCGTTTTCTCCATGTGTAAAATGAATAAATGTCAGTCAATTTCCTTAGAATGACCTCCACAAAAGCATACTTCCCCTTAGGAAAATAAGCTTTGTGTTCTTTGCTATATTCAAATATTCCATTACGAATACAGATCAGGAATACTATAGCATGTTATTGCCAATCTATGGTGCGAAGTATCTTTCTTTAGCTTCGGTATCATAAAAATACGGTGCTCATCAACTTCAAAATGTAAATGATATAAAAAATTACTTTACCTGAATCCAGTTTGAAGAGAAACACGCCGACGTAGAATTTTAAATTGGGCAAAAAAGCATCTGTAGTTTGTCTTAAATTTTGATTAAAACTCTATCGATTTCCTGGGCGATTAGACACAGATCCCTATTCTTGAAGAGAGAGAAGAAAATATCTTCCTCTCGTTTCGAAACAAATTCATTATAAAAGAAAGTAATTGTTGATTTTTTAAGGCTAAACCAAATTAAGACTATATAAAAAAATAAACAAAGGAACTGATTGCTTTCTTTCGCCTGTTTTCGTAACGAATTTGTCTGATGATACTAGATAATTGGATAATGTTAAGTGTAGTAGAATAATATGCGTATTTCTAGGAGCTTTGTTTGCAGCATGATTACTTTGTTTAACATTAATTATTTCTAATACTAGTAAAAAAATGTTATCTTAATTCATTTTGACGGTGAAAGCGTGAATTTAAAATGCTTTGTTTTAAGGCTTTATTCTTATGTTGTTTCTACTATTCATTCATAATTGTCAGACTTAACATTTAAGTTATCCAATCTTTTGTTGTTATCTCCTTCACGTACGTATAGTTGTTTCGGATATACAAGTAGGAATGAACAGGAAGGAAATTTTTGATTGCCTAATTTTGTGAGACGGGCGACTGCATATCAGTTCAAATTTGATTTTAAAGTACTGTGTAATAGCAGTTAATTTTTTTATTCCTCTGGTATTGAAAATTATTTAGTGAAGAAATGTTGTAGTGATTTTAGTTGTATTTCGCATCGAGAATCATTTTCATTAAAGTCACAGTAAAGAGGCGTCTGCATGATAAAAAATTGGCCTGAAGTTATTTTGTACAAACGCACAATTTATTTTATATAAACATAAGATAATGCCTCAATGAAGTAAAAGAAAAATAAAGCTCATGGGTCAATAGAGAACACGAGATTAACTAAGCAATTGGATAGTTAATTGATACAGACAAGTATGCGAGCGGCGGAAGAGGGGAAGAAAGCCAGTTAGCTAGTTTTTTTATTATTATTCGGGGCACTATGGTCCCACCTACTTTGAAGGTTTAGAGCTTGACTCTGAGTAAGGTTTGTGCCCAAGGTCCTGAGACAGCATTCCAAAAACTTTTACAGAAAGCAGTTTTCGTCACGTTGCCGCTTTCTTTTGGTTAGAATATTATTTATTCTGGTAATAACTAATTTGATGCCGAATTCGAAGAGAATTACAAAAGAATGATCTGGAGCCGTGGGGTCATTCGCATTTCGTCCATCAGCACATGGGCCACTAACGTGAGGTGACAGTTCACATGCCTGTACGCGCATGGGGTGCATTTCAGCGGAGTGTTGGATGCATTAAAGAAATGGACAGGAAAGGTGTTGATGATCATTAAGAGATATGTGGTTGATCTATATGTTGTGTTTTGATGGCTTTCTGTGTGTGTGACTGCTAAAGCGATGCGATAATTTTCGGAACTGCTTCGACTATCTGAGTTATACATTGTATCCGCAGAAGTCTTTTCTGGCCTTTATTTTCGCGACCATACATACATGTACATACACGGAGGAAAATTTTTTAATCATTTATTTAAATTTTTTAAAAAGTGTGACTCCCGTACGATAAAAATCAGATGAGATATTTAATTTTAAAATTTGGGATAGTTGATGTCATTTTTAAATTGCCTTGAGAGATCGGTTAATAAATAAACTACAGTAATTTGGGGTTCACTTTTTCCCCCTTAAATGCCATTCATTGATCTTTGTTTGATTCACTGGCTTGTCATATTCTTTAATTCACAAATTTGTTACAAACGGTATACTAAACGAATTTTCACACAAGTAATTTATAATCTTTCAAACGCTAAAAATACGTTACTAATACGTCCTTTGAAAAATTTTGTGAGCTCAGTATGATAAATATTTCAGGATCATATCACTGTATAATGTTTTAGGTTATGTAACATCTGACATTATTTGTAAATTTGAAACTAAATCGCATTCAATTAACATGTTTTAACAGCTGACTGCGGTGCGTTGGCCTTGAATTCAAGACGAAGGACGGATGTTTGTGGTTATATTGTCTGTGCGAAACGGAGGCATTTAAAATACGAAACTTTTCTCGAGAGATTGGTGTTAAGGATAGAAATGGTAAGAAACCCTCAGATTTCATCTCCCGGGGGGTACTCTCAATCCAACACTTGGATGGGGCTTTACAAAACTCGTTATGTTTTCGAATTTAAATAAATCATTGGAAATATTTTTTTTAAAAATTCACATCACTGGAAAAGAAAGAAATGATGCAAACTTTGTTATAGAGATGAAATTGCTTGCATTTCTGAAGTGCGGGTTACTGCCTCCTTTTTGTTTGTAACCTATTTGCTTAAGAAATACAGACACTATTTAATAGGTATGTTTGAAGGAAAATAGCAGCAACAAACACTGTTTGTTGATAGGCAGTCCTTTTTTACCTACATATTCTCTAACATTTAACTGGGTGTATTTATCGTATTAAAATGCGCCCTTTTTTCTCTGAATAATACTTCGTATTATGAAACCGCTGAATATTCTTTGGTTAAAGTTATAAAAAGTGCTTTTGCAAGTCTTCATTTTCTCATTGTTACAAAAAGCTCATGTACTGAGCAGTAATCTACAAGGGAAAAAAAAAAAAAAAAAAAAAGGATTCTGCTTAACGAATACATCAGTTCATAACTTCGGAAAAGTTTATTATGAAACTTTTTAAACCTGGAAGTATTGTATGTATTATTTGGATGGTGTATTGGTGTATTTAATTATGGCAAAGCACACTAGGGCTATCTGCCTAAAGGGAGGGATGCCTTCGTGGAGGACTTTCTAAGGGAAACTGGCTCGTATACACGTTACACATGGGGAAAACCACGAAAACGCCCATGCAGCCAGCCCGTTCGCGGGATTCGAACCTCGGACCGAACTACCAGTTTTCAGCGACTTTACCGCTGGGCCACTTGTGGGCCATTATTTGGATGAGAGATGTCCAGTATCTGGCTTGCTAATTATTATAGGCCACATCATGTTATCGATATATGACCGAATGTGTGAACAATTGAAATGCTGAATTTAAAAATGGGGTTTGGGGGGATTATTTTTAATGAAAATTATTGTTTTCTTAAATCAATTTACATGCTTATTTGAGAACAAATGTAACTGATGATTTATATTTTAAAGAATTTCATGCATTAGGATTTAAATTGAAATTGCGACTTTCTGACATAAAACCAACAATTTAATTTATTCCGGATCTTTGCTCTGAAAAGGCTGTTTAAATAACAAAAAATGATCAGTTTTTCATGTCATTCTGTCAGAAGATTTTGAGAGTAGCTAGCTCTCAAGATTTTAAAAAAGAGTGGTGTTTCATTCGCTTTCGCTATCATTTATTTTTCGATTATATTTGTAGGTATGGTTAACATCACTTTACTTGCAAATTTAAAAAGCGAAATGTGTAGAACTGCAGTCAATGCGCAAAGTAAAAAAATGCTAAAAAAGGTTTTTAAAAAAAAGTTTCTAAAGAATATTTTTAAGCACTTTCATGATATCTCTTTCTCCAAATGTGTGTAGCTGAGAACAATTTTTTTTTTTTTTGCCGTATCACGTATATAAAAGAAAAGTAATGTGAATGCATTTTTCGGAATTACTGCCATTGCCTACCAAACTAGATGTAAATACAGTAACTCGTATTCAAAAAATAATAATTTACAAACGAAAGAAATCTGAAAGCTTTCAGATTATATATTACACCCAAACGGACGTTTTTTTAATTAACAGACACATACATTTTCTTAGAGCATTTGGGCTAACTCCACTTTGTGCTAAAAATATTTAAAAATTATTATCTTTAGAATTTCTGATTGACAATCTTGCGCGCTGGAGATAAAAATGCTATATTCTCTACTTCAGGAATGTCAAACTCATAAACTTGGGCCAAACAAACAAGGTTTAACTTTAGGCGAGCCGGAAAAAAAAAAAAAAAAAAAAAAAAAAATCAATATTCATAGAAACGTAGATTTATTTCGAATATATATATATATAGAAAAGAACAAGAAAAATTTAATGTTTACGTCCTGATACTTGACATCTCTTCTCTGCTATTATCTTTCCTATTTCGGGAGAAATTTTGTTTGCAGTGATAACTTTCAACGCTGACCCAAGGTGAGCATCATTAATACGGTTTCCAATAGGAGACTTATTACCTTTCATGACTGAAAATAACTGCTCGCACCGATAAGTGCTACCAAACATGGAAATAATTTCATATGCGAATTTTCGAGTATTTTCAAACCTGACTGGTAAATATTTGTAAAATTCAGGCACGCCCACTTCAATGAATTTTGCTTTCAAATTTGAGTTGCATTGAATCTCGATCACCTCCATTTGCATATGGCTGGGTACTGAGTCAATACTTATTGAGAAAATCGAAGAAAACAAAAAACATTTGTCTTCGAGGGAACTAAAATCATTAAACCTCGTTTCAAATTCAGTTGTTAAATTTGCAATTTTTCCTGCGTATTTTTAATACGAACAAGTATCATCTAAACTTGATTTGTTCATGCTGCACGTCGGGAAGTGCGTCAAATCTTCATTTTTAAGTTGTTTTTCCCAAAGAACTAGTTGACATTTGAATGCTTTAATTATGTCAAACATGTTCGTAATGATATGATCTTTTCCTTGTAACGATAAATTTAAATCGGTTAAGTGTTTGGTTATATCAACCAAGAAAGATAAATCTTGTATCCATATTGGATCGTAAAACAAACTTACGTCTTGATTTTTCGTTTTTAAAAACTGACATATTTCTTTTTTCAAATCCCAGAATTGTTTGAGAATCTTGGAGCAAGATAACCAACGTACCTCGGTATAGTAGGACAAACCCGAATATTCACTATCTAACTCACTTAAGAAAGCAGTGAATTGACGCTGATTTAAACCTCGAGATCTTATAAAATTTATAACTTTTTTTATATATGACAAAACATTCTCCATATTTATTACTTTCGTGCATAGAACTTCTTAATGTATAATACAATGCATATGATGAATGTTTGAACCGTGAATTTCACTAAGTTTTTTTCTTAGTAATGCTACGAAGCCCTTGTTTTTCCCGGTCATTGATGGAGCGCCATCTGTAGCTACAGAATTTAATTTTGCCAAAGGTAGATTGTATTTCTGCAGAAGTCCAAAAACACAAGTAAATATATCTTCTCCTGTGGTAGTACCAGGCATCGGTATTAGTTCCAGTAATTCCTCAAAAATGTTAAAATTCTTGTCACAAGAACGAAGAAACACTGCTAATTGAGTTTTGCCACTGATGTCCGTGCTCTCGTCACAGGCAATGGAGAAACTTTCGAAACTAGATGAGTTTGCTTTGATTTGATCACTTAAATTCGCGGCTAAATCAGTAACTCTTTCCGCAACTGTATTTCGAGACAATGAAATTGATTGAAAAGCCTTCACATTTCCACGACAAACAATTTCTCCAGCTTTCATTAGGCATTCCTTGATGAAATCACCGTCAGTAAAAGGCTTCGAATGTTTAGCTATCAACTCGGACAAGACGTAGCTTGCATGTACCGCCGCTTTACTTTCTTGCAATACTTTACTAAACATGGACTGTTGCTTTTTCACTCCTAACTTGAGCTCTTTCAACTTTTCTTCTCTCATTAATCCTTCGTAATTGTTATATTTCGATTTGTGTTGTTCGTAATGACGTTCAATATTATATAACTTTGGTACATTAATAGTATTATTACATATCAAGCAGATTATTTTATCTTTTATTTCACAGCAAAAATATTCTAATTCCCATTTTTCTTGGAATATTCTATGTTCTTCAGCGATTTTTCGTTTAATTTTACTACCACTTGGTTTTGATATAGACATACTGAATACAAAGGGCTTGAATAAACACGGTTAACGTTAAAAAGTTAACAAAAATTTATTCTTCCCACGAGAGATAAATCAAAATGCTGAAATATTTCTTCAAAAATATTCTAACAATATCACAAAATGTCAAACGTTTAGCAAAAATCAATTCAAAACAGAGAAACTAATTCTATCTCACAGCGAAATCGCTACAAATCAATCACAGCATTAAGTAAACAAACAGTTCGCTAGAACTACAGCTACTACTGAGATGAGTTGTTTGTTCTCGGCTTTTATGAGCTTTATAATTAATTTCTCGAATATACTGGAAACATCTATAAATATCTGGATTTTTGTGGATGGCAACAGCAATTACGAGATATTTATTTATTTGGTATTAAATGCACGCGCTGTTCTATTTTTAACCTTCCAACGCAGCTGTCTTTTCAAAAATCGTCTGCGTTGCTACGGCAACATGAAGCAAATCTAATTACAATTCTAAATGAAAAAAGCTAAATAAATAAATAACTATGAAATCCGTAACAATATGAATTAAGTAATAATTAATAATAAAGCAAAGTGCATGCACATGCATGCACCAATATATCGTACAAAACTATGATTGGAAAACTGAGACCATGAGTTCGGCCACATTCGGCTATCGGGGGATGCGTACAAGTTCTGAGTGCACGTTTCCCCCAAAAGCCGAAGGTAGCTGAACGCAAGTACTCACACGCATTTGTAATTTAAGTAGTGTGTGTGTCAGCTCGCTGTGAGTAATCTAATAACACTGAATAAATTATCGTTAATTACTTAGCAGTAAACATTTCATTTTTTTCTTCGTCGATATGTTGTTTTATTATTATATATTATTATTTGCCGATATATTGGCCGGGCCGCAAAAATATTTGTTGTGGGCCGCGAGTTTGACATCCTTGCTCTACAGCACTGTCTTTGCTCGCTTTAAAACTTTTGAGTTTTTTAATTAAAAATTCGGTATTAAAAAATATTAAAGTGATGCAACTCTTATGGCCCATGCCTTATGGGCTGGGTTATTTGAATATGGCAAAGCACGCGAGAGTTCCTTGCCTAAGGAGAGAAATGCCTTCGTGGAGGACTTTCTAAGGAAAAGTGGCTCGTATATATGTTACACATGGAAAAACCACGAAAGCCAACCATGCAGCCATCCGTTCGCCCGTGTTCGAACGCGGAACGAACTGTCAGCATTTAAGCAGTCTTTTACCGCTCGCCCTTTGGTTGGACTGCTCAGGCCTTATAACTATTTAAATTGTCTCTTAGGTCCACATCATTTGGAAGCTTCTAATGGTTTTGTACAATGGTTTTCTTATTTTTAAAGCAGAAAATTTAAAATCAGGGCGTTACATTCTAAAAATCCCCACCAGTGGATGAATGGTTAAGACAGCTGAATGCTGGCAGTTCGATCCAGATCCGGATTCGCTAAGAAAAGTTTTTATTAATGAATCTGTTTGAAACTGTTTGTTTTGCTGTGATATCCAACTGAAAAAATATTTCCTTGTATTCTGCTATTTATAAAATTTCACGTGTCATGGTGAAATCAGAAATGCATCTTAGCGTGCAAATTCTTCATTAAGCTTGAAGTTTCACCGATGAAATCCAGCGAAAACCTGTCACGCAATATTTTCGCCAAGGGTTGTTTCACCCCACCCTTATTAGTTTTCGCTCCTTTAAAAAAAGAAATTGTCTCAGGGGGCGGACTTTTAATATAATTTTAGTCCTCTGAAGCATAGCTGAATACTTGAACTATGCTGCATAGCGTGGTTAAGGTTATGGTTTACGCAATAGTTTAGATTGCTGAATGCATTTTCCGACAAAGAAGTTTAAGACTTTTTTTAACCATTTTATGTACATTATTTCTGTGGTAAGAGAGTTTTGTTTCTTCTGATTTTGTAAATGTCGCTGGTTTCAAAATTTAGCCAGGGATTAAAAGTAACCCGACTTGGCAGGATTCTTATTTAAAATCTTTTAGTTTTATTTTTTTAATATTAGTAGCACTTAACTTCCCTTCTTTTCAAAGGAAAGTCCTTTAGAATTTTTTTGGGGGGAAAGGGGTTTGTTGTTGTTGCAGAATGCGTCATACTCTTTTTCATTCGGAAGTCTTTTGTCTTATGGCTGTCGAGTGCTTTCTGAACTTTTAATTTTCACGCAGACTGTTTTCTTAAGTTTATTCTGACCAGCTGTATGTTCTGAATAAGACAAGACAAACTTTCCAATCAAAATTTAATACAAACTATTTCAGTAATTTTATTTCACATATAACCATGACTTCATTTTGGGCCGCTTTCTTAATTATACTGTGCTCCTTGATTTACAGATATCAATTCCCCCTTCCTTTGTTTGTTTCATAATTTAAGAAGCTGCTTTTTCATCAATTACTTTCCCATCAAAATAATATGAAAGTAGTTCAACAGCGTAACAGGTATTCGGTTTGTAACGATATAATTTTATATGAAAAAAACTGTTTTGTTAGGTTTCGAGTACTTTTGAATGTACGGGGGCCTCTTTTGAAAAGAGGAACGTGCTTGCTTCTCCCAGGTATGTTCGCAAATTTTCAAGAATTGAAAAATAAAGCCAGAAATGTATGATAAATAAAAATTTATTTGATGAAAATGTGATAATTTATGAATTATATTGTCAGTTTTATAAAGCCATTTCTTCTAAGGCAAATAGCCGTCACATGCTCTTTCGCAATCATTTTAACTAAACGATCATATTCAACTAGACGGTGATAGTAATTTTATGCTGAACTTGCTGAATGAGAATATAGAACTTCAATAAATCGAAATTTGTATATTTGTAGATATTCATTGCAATCAGGATACGTATCTCTAAAGAATAAGATTTCCGTCCTGAATAAATTTTTAAGACTTTATTTTAATAACAAAATGCATGAAATTTTAATGAAAGACGGGCAGCGATCATTGTCATCTAGTTGGATTGTTTATGGTGGGGTATTTGTTATTGTCTTTGTAGGCAATAATCATTAGCTTTGCCAAGGAACTCCGAAAAGTTTGTTTTTGAGGGTCTCTTTTGGAGTCAGGTTTATGGCAGCGGGGGAAAGTTAAGGAGATTTTCTAAAGTTAGTTCATTAAATATGAGTACAGATAGTAGAGACTTCGAACTAACATTCACATGCCATTTGTATATATTAAATGTGTTTGTATGTTAATGTGTAAAGCGTATGTGCGCTACATATGCAGTAGACATGAATATTATTTCATGATCTATTACCATTTGTTTATTCAAATAACTAGAGCTGAATTTGAATTTTCTTTCTTTTTTTATGCAAAAATCAATTCAAGCTACTTTAATAATTATTTGGATGCTCTCCTGTTAGTAAGTCAGAATAATTTAAGCCTTTTCCGTTCCGTATAATTAAATATTCTTAACTTCTTGTTCGATTTTAGATATATAGATTATTTAATATTTTCAGTGTTCGTCACCTATCTAGGAGTGACACAGGTTTTCATAGTCAACGATTTACAGATGACTTATTCATCTATTTGGGAGGAATGTTTTTCATTAGAAATTTATAAGAGCATTGAATGAAATCAATAAAATTTGTAATTTCATCAAATACGTAAAAACGAAGTTATCAAAAATTTCAACAGTTTTGAATGGTATTCTGAGTAGTAATCTAAGTATAATTTTATATTCTTGCAACTATCTAAAAAAATATGCCTAGACCTTTTTTACAATTTTTTGCCTTTAACCAGTCCAGAAAATTCCTCTATTTCTCATAAATGATCATATGCCTAGCTTTTTAAAAAACCTTCACCACTTTGTACTTTTTCTAATCATAATATTCTGCGTTTCACTGTGCAAGTTAGATGAAAAAAATATTTAAAAGCAACTTTACCAGTTTAGCATCTAACAGTTCTCTATCGCTGTCAAATGTACCTGACATTCAAAGCGGTAAACACGTTGGAAAGTTGCTTTGCATGATCTTTTCCAAGTTCGAGTAAGAACTCTTTTTCTTCTCCCCTTTTGCAGCATACTTTCTCACATTCCACTGGCTGTACCGTAATGCAAAGTTTTCTCGAAGAACTTTTCTAGCATTGATTGTTTGGGAGATGGGGAGAGACTTTGCTCCATTGCCACTGCCTGGCATTAAGGGGAAGAAAAACTACAGCGCAACGCAACTGCACCGCTTGATTGCATAATCGATAGCTTGCTACCTTTTCGTTTTCTGCGCCCTGATAACTTTAGAACGCACGCGCAGAGAAAAAGTTCCTCTTAGCTCTTCTACCCTCCCAGCACCCATCCCTTGCTACCAGTTTACAGCTTTTTGGATGTCATCCCCTTTTTCACGGTATTTTTACACTCTGGAGTGTGTGATAGGTCACGACACTGATGAGGATGGGCTTTTGCAAAAACACCTTATCGGGGTTTCTTTCGAAACGGAAAATTATCCTGGATAATTCAATTTCTTTCTCGCATTTTTAGTGCGTTTCTTTCCTATGTACGTAGAGGATGTCGTAGTATAATGAATTCAGTTAATAAAAAGGGATTAAAAATTGTGTTAAATCCACCCCTT
This sequence comes from Stegodyphus dumicola, assembly GCF_044657685.1. Taxonomy (NCBI): domain Eukaryota; kingdom Metazoa; phylum Arthropoda; class Arachnida; order Araneae; family Eresidae; genus Stegodyphus; species Stegodyphus dumicola. The sequence continues at coordinate 76,891,003 of NC_140768.1, read as the reverse complement.
TTCAGTGTTGTTAAATCTTGCCTGGTCTAGTTAGCCAAGCGCAGGTAATTTGTGGCATGTCGCTCATTTGATTTCAGATGCACTAAAAAATACTAGTCATCCGCTGTGTTCTCCACTTTTCTGTGCTTAACTATTATTAGAGCTATATGTGTTTTAAAATCGGACCCGACTACCTTGACTGGAATTTTTTAGAGAATTTCCTTTATTTTATCTATATTATTTCTTTTGCATCCGCAGAGTAAGATTTAAGAAGCTCATATAAATTAAAGAAAATTTTAGATTTATCGAAAATAATTTTTGTGTCCCACGGTGAATTGAATCTACCGCCTACATTGTAAGAAACAAGACGTCAGCTGAGTGATTCTCATGCCCTTTAATTTTTATGCACAGTTTAATCCTAGTCATTCAATATAACCGGAACTGAATAGTAGTCAAATAATTATTAAATTAATACTTAGTTTTGTATTTAATCCTTACAACAGTCATTGAAGTTTGAGTTCATCGAGTTCGAGTTGATCTATTTCGATACTGCAGTGCAGTGTATAAAAATCGTACAGTTCCTTGAAATTTTCACCAAAGTTTTAATTTTCTGACTGTATTGTCTGTTCGCCTTTTCGGAGCGAGAAACACGAAAATTCTATGATGCCCTTGCCAGTGCAAACTCCAGAACGGACGATGCTTCCAATTACGCCAGGAAGACACGCAGTAAGGAACGAGGATATTCCTTATACAATATAAACGGGATTGAATAGGGATCTAGTAGTCAGGAAAATCGAATAACGCAAGACTACTAGAGATTGATTATTAAAATAGATCTGCTGGAAGAAAAATAATTTTGTTACGAAGACATATAATTACTCCATATTATAATCATTATGTAAGTTTATAGCTTTGGGTTCACGATTTTTAGATTCTTTTGAAATCGTATCGGAGCGAGTCCTATCTTAATAGTAATCCGCAGTTTTCTTGAATAAGTGAGCTATATATGAAATTTGATTCACACACACGACAAAAAATTTATTTAAGACGAGCACTTCGTGTTCCTGTCTTTACAGGCCAGCGTATTCTTTCTACTAATTAAAAATATAATCAAACATTCAGTGCGCATAGCACCATCCGTCTTAAAAAATTCTCTGCAACGATAGTAAAATAATTTCAAAAGTACAAAGGAGTATAAAGAAGTATAAAGATATATGATATGTATGGAAATGCACGGCAAAGAATTCTTTTGGGGAAAGGAGACGTAAGTAAATAATATGGAATTTCTCTAAATGGATTACCGACCATAGTCACAGACGATTTTGATTTTCTGTGGAAATGGTCGCCTGAGAGAAATGATGTATAGCATCCATATTTGTTTTTGTTCTTAGAAATGGTGATCATTTTCAAAATTGGTCCCTGTGAGAAGTTTTCTTTGGTTTCACTCGATTGAGTTTAAATTTTACCAACAGGTGGCCCTGTACCGTATACTGTACTTTTTAAAACAATTTGTTCATGTCCAGAAAACTTGCTATGTATGAAAAAATACTTAATTAGGTAACGTATTTGCGAACAAAAGAAATTATTCTGTGTCGTATTTGATGCTATTTGTTCTACTTGTCAGTGCCATCAGTCATGATCAGTCAGTCCATGAAACTTGTAACTAAATACACTGCTCAAAACAATTAAAGGATATTGCGGTTTTAGGTGGATCTTGTGGCCTGGAAACTTTTTAGATTGATACATGGTCGACAGACGTAGCAAGTTATATGAGAATAAATTACACATGTTTGGCAGAAAAAAATGCATTTTATTGCGCATTTGTGTACAAAAGGAAAAAAGCACAATTTGTGCATATGAGAAAAAAAGAATAAGAAAAGGTGTTTTCTTCAAAGGAAATCATTTTCAGTAGGGGGTAGGGTTTCCACGGACGGCCAGCAACGTTGAACACCTTTGAGGCATGGAGTCAATGAGGCTATTAATCACGAGTTGAGGTATTCTGTCCCACTCTTCCAGAAGAGCCCTTTCCAGTTCTTGGAGAGTTTGTGGGGGTGGTTGGAGGCCAGCAACTCGTCTTCCTAGAGCGTCCCAAACGTGCTCTATTGGATTCATGTCTAGAGAACACGCTGGCCATTCTGTTCGTACGATTCCTTCCTCGAAAAGGAAATCCTCCACCAGGTTAGCACGATGTGGCCTGCAGTTATCGTCCATTAAAATGAAGTCATCTCCGATTGCTGCAGCGTAAGGGACTACAATAGGTCTGAGGATCTCATCCCTATATCGGCGACCAGTCAGAGGTCCATCTCGAATGATGTAGAGGTCTGTGCGCCCGTCAGTGGAGATGCCACCATACAGCAACACTCCCCCACCGCCAAATCTGACACTTTAGTGCACGAGCGCAGGATTATTCCTACTGCCACGGTCCCTCCAGATGAAAATACGCTTATTATCAGGATGAACAGAAAAACGGGACTCATCAGAAAAAAGAACATTGCTCCATTCAATTCTCCTCCAGTTCACATGCTCTGTTGCCCACTCCTTGCGGTCGCGACGATGCCTTGATGTTAGTCTAACACATACCATCGATCAGCGAGCATACATACCTACACTATGGAGTCGGTTTCGGACAGTCTGAGTTGAAACGGTGGTGCCAGTAGCCGAGCGAAGGTGTTGTTGGAGAAGAGTAGCATTCATATTTCGGTGTCTCCGAGTCGTTAACACTAAATAACGATCTTCATTGGGCGTTGTTGCCCGTCTACAACCTTGCCCTGGTCTTCGGCCTGCACTTCCAATTTCTAAAAAACGGTTCCAGATCCTGGAAATCACACTTTGTGACACTCCAATGGCTTGCGCTACTTCGGCTTGAGTTTGGCCCTTCTAACCTACCAACAACTCTCCAAGCTTTTAAATCGGTTAAATGACTTCGCTGAGACTTCGTCCTCATCGAAACAAAGCAGTCATTGAATGCCGATCATCCTTGTCTTCATTGTCTTTTGTTCAGTTGAAAGTCAAATTTCATTCGCTGCCGCTGAAGCGACGTTTTTGACGTCGAACTCAAAATTAGCATACTCCACGGTTTGAAAATCAGAAAAATTTGCATTTGTGATTCTCTTCTTCCATTTTTGGCAAAAAAAATTTCGCTTATATCTTTATTTTATATAAAACTTACAATATCCTTTGTTTTGAGCAGTGTATTTACCGTTTCTTTGAAAGAGTCTGTCTTTGCGATTCATTTGCACTTCGTTGTGCTAGAATATTTTGTTACTTCTTAGAAATTTTTGAAATCTTTATGAACCTCGGAACTACTCTGGTGAATATTAAAGTCTGTAAAATTCAACAAGTTGCTTTACACAAAAATTGCATAATGTGATTTAATTTCTAGCGTTACTGCAGTTAGATAACATCAAAGTCGAAGAAACGGACTGAAGCACGAATAATCGACGTGAATACTAGTAAATTGCGTCAGTCAGTTCCAGTTACTTCTCTTGAATTTTTATTGAAATTTGCTTTGTGTGTTACTTTTTGTGTGTGTGTGTTTTCCTGTTAAACCCGGGGGGGAGGGATACAGAAAGGCTTCTACAGATAGTTTAAATTTTTATTACTTGAAACGCTTTCTTCAAAGATTTTGCAGGAGCCTCATGCATCCATGATTGAAGTTTGACATGTGTAATAACTGAAAATGTACGGAAAAAAAAATTGTTTTGAATGTTTTGCTTTGCTCAAGATCATTCAAAAATAATAAGCATCATGAAACGAATTACTGCCATAGAAAAAGAATTCTGCGAACCAGAAGGTTAACCCCGTAAAATAGTTTTAAAAAATGTGCATCTGTTTGCAGTTATAATTACAAGTATCCCAATTCACCATACTCCAATAGATTCACTATGCATCAAAATGTCATAAAAAGTGCTTTTTTGTATAGCAATATAAAAAAATTTATACTAAGCTCACTAACGTATCAGTTGTGCAGACGGACTTCGTGTACATTTCATGAGATTTTGTATCGTGAATTCTTCCCTCTGAAGTAATACTTTAGGCACTGCATTCTCGATAAACAACACATAATGAATGACTAACAGTACTGACCTTCGTGCTAATACCGGTACCACCTCTGTCTTCTCAAGACCATATCTCCTTTTTTTCCTTCCCTAAAATTTTTGAAAGTTAATGGACTACTTCTGTAAACTACATTGGAGTACAAAATTAAGGAAATTTCACATTTGGGTGATTATCTCCAGAACTGTGGAACAAGTTTTAATGAAATTACGTATGGATCTAAATAGATATGCTACCAAAAAAGTTGTTATGCGAAATAATTTTAATACACAGACGTGATCATTCGTAATATTCATCGACGCAGGAAAGTCTAAAACAGAGATTGGAAGATAGAACCAAAAAAATCTGGCTGATACAATGACACAATGATACAATGATTCAATGACTGCTGACGTCTAACTGCCATGTAGCTTTCACAACGCGACTTCATTCTGGAAGTAAGGCAATCAGTCCCACCCCTCAGCAATCGTCTTTTCAGGTATTGCATAGTTCTAAGAGGGAAAAAAGCGAGTTGCAGTTTTCTTCCCAAAAGCGTCCCAGTCATATTCTGTAAGGATACGTCTGGAGATATGGTTGGCAATTCATCTGTATAATATTCTTACTTTCCAAAAAATCATTTACCAGATTAACCCAATGAGTATGAGCTTTGTCGTCCACTGAAGTGAACTGAGAACCAACTGCAACCCGGAAAAGGCGGGTATAGGGCTTCAAGGACTCTTCCCTATACATCCCATCAATCGCAGAGCCAGTGTCAGAGGCATGAAGGTCTGTGCATTATATCTGCGCAGACCATCAAACATTCGTTTCCATTCTGTTTCCTTGCTCGGATGTTGGATTGGATTTGGATTATTTAATTCTGGCAAAGTACACGAGGGCTATCTGTCTAAAGGAAGGGATGCCTTCGTGGAGGACTTTCTAAGGGAAACTGGATCGTATACACGTTACACATGGGGAAAACTACGAAAACGCCCATGCAGCCTGCCCGTTCGCTGGATTCGAACTTCGAACGGAACTACCAGTGTTCAGCGTCTCTACCGCTCAGCCGCTGGTGGGCCTTTCTAAGGGAAACTGGCTCGTATATACGTTACACATGGGAAAAACCGCGAAAATGCCCATGCAACCAGCCCGTTCGCGGGATTCGAGCCTCGGACCGAACTACCAGTGTTCAGCATCTTTACCACCCGGCCGCTGGTGGGCCGCTCGAATGTTGGAAGACAGGTAGCGGATCTCTGATCCTTTTCCAGGTGAGGGTATGTCGAGACTCAATGGCTAGGCTGAAGTGCGTAGATCTCTGAAGAAAATGGTCTTTTGCTAATGCTCCAAAGCCTATGTTTTCTGCATCACGCTAAACAGGCTTTGCACAAATCTGAGCGGGACACAAGCAACTTATCTCTTTGCAAACGAACCCCTCTGATGTAGCTTTCCGGGAAAAGTAACCCTTGAACTGGAGGTTACGAAAGAACTGAAAATTTTGCACTCCTTTTGCGCCTTGCTGAAATGGAAAAATATTGATTTTCAGTTGGTGTCCTAGCACTTGGATGACACTCCTCACGCTCTCTGTCTATGAATACAGTATCCTTAAACTCTTTTCTTAAATTGAACATGAGGCTGGGCGTAAGCCTTTAGCAATCTGCATGTGAGAGTGTCCTGCTTGCGTCTTTCAACAGTTCTTCTTGGAATGGTTTCTAGCCTGATAGTAATCCGCGGAATTCCTAAATAAGTGAGCCAATTTATGAAGCTTGATTCAAACACAACAATAAAAGATTTACATAAAAATGAGCAGTTGGTGATCCTGTCATTAGAGGCGAGCATTTCCCCCCCCCATGCTGATCAAAACGTTAATCCCATATTTTCTGTGCGTAGCGCCATCTATGTATGAAAATTCTGTGCGAACCGTCTGCTTTCAAATTTCATTTATATCTTTAAAAAAAAAAACAATTAAAGTTGAAGTGCAAGCGAACGAAATGCTTACGTATTCGACACTAAAGACTCATATTTTTTGTTTAGAAGCATGATTTATACCTGATCGTTCAATACCTTCCGAGAAAATAACCAAAATGTACGAATTCCGTCAATTTTGAACTCCTTTATACGTATACGCCACCACCGCAAAATGATCAAATCATTAGCAATGATGTGAGCTGGATTTGACCTGCATGCCGAACCTTCTAGACTCCCTTCCTAACCGAATCCAGGCGGTTATCAGAGGTAGTGTTAATGCGATTCCTGTATGGGTGACTAATTTTTTGTCTGATGAGTTTATGATACGTACTTGTATTCGAGATCAGTATTTCTTATGAAAAATTTTAATTCGATTTGGAAATTTTTGGTAGTTTTTTGTTACATATCACCCTGCGAGTGAGCAAGTATCTGAACAGCTTTCGGATGTTAAGCGGGAAGCTGAAGAATAAGATTGCATGCAAATCCCTTCCTCTTTTTTTTTTTTTTTTTTTTTTTAAATTTCTTACGTTTTTAAATTTTATTTATCGATAGCGGATAATCTGCACATCCTATTTGTAGCCGCCTTCTTTTTCAACCACAGTCATCTCCAGTTGATTTAACTTTTCCTGAGGTGTATTAAAAAAAAATGTCTCCCTTCTTCTGATCCCTCATGGGACATAGAATAGAGAGTGTCTTATTCTGTCTCCTTTAATTATGTTGGAGAACCAAATTTTTTCCCACAGGACGCTGTAGTTTGGACGAAATTAAATATTAAAATCTAATATAGGAGAACCGAAATCCGATTTCGTACAGCGCGCTGAATTCGAAACGAGTTGGGGGAAAATGATTACCGCGGATCAGATCGTTCTGTGCCTGATAACAGGTAGCTTTGAAATGTTATTTGCAGTCCCTTAGATGTCCTTGCTGGAGGTATTTTTAAATGAGAGCCAGAGTGATGATGACTTTTTTATATTATTAATAATCTTGACGTCATCGGATTTAATCTCTGCTGATATCGTTGCGGTTTTACTGATTTAATATCTTGTCCTCATATACTATTCTGGGCTTGTTAAATGATCTTATCAATCGTGAATTTTGTTCTTTTTTCTTATCTATCATCCTTGGTTATTTCATATCATTAATGAGGTGATGTTTCTAATTAGCGGTTTCTGTCTTTGAATAAGGCTCCAGAGTACTTAATATTACTATAGACTTCGATCTGCATCGTTTGACTTCTCTTAAGCTGTTTCTTCCATTGCAGATTTTTAATTTGATGATGTATGATGCTGTAATAATATAAACATGCAATATCTTTGAATATATCATGTGAAAGCTGTCGCAGTTTCTGTGCCCAAAAAATGCATAAATTAGAAATTACACTTTGTTCTTTTACTGTCCTCTTGTTTTAATTTAAATAGACTCGTAAAAAACCCTCAAAACATGAACATAAGGCGCATAGTTTCTGAAGTACATTTCTTATATTTTAATTCCAAAATATAAAATAGCTTTGCTTATAATATTGTTCGGCATTTTTTTTAGTATATTTTTGGTTTAAAAAAAAAAAAAAAAAAAAAAGAGGAAGAGGGGTCATATAAAACGGCCTCGAAAAGTATGCGTTTCGTGTATTAAAAACGGCCAAGCGATAAAGTTACTGTCATTTGTCCTTGGACCCGGGCTGAAACCTGGGCGAATGGACTGGTTGCATGGGAGTTTTCAGGGTTTTCTCAATGTGCACTGTTAATACGAGGCAGTGAAATGTTTATTAGAAAGATAAGAAAGGCCTCCATTCCTTCGGGCAGATAGCTAGCATCTGCTTTCCCGTATTCAAATAACTTACCCTACCGGCGGCTGAGCGGTAAAGTCTCGAAAACTGGTAGCTGCATGGGCGTTTTCGTGGTTTTCTCCAGTGTAACATATATACGAACCAGTTTCCCTAAAAAAGTCCTCCACGAAGGCGTCTCTCCCTTTGGGCAGGTAGCCCTCGAGGGCTTTGCCATAACTAATAAACGAAGCCAAATAACCTGACCCATCTGCCACGACCCCTCCGTATGCATTTCTTTTTGCAGAAATGTGCAGAAATAAAAATCCTTTAAGACATGAAAGTGGTCATATCGCTATATATAGCTGTCTAGTATTTTTATTCCAAAATTAGAACAACCCCTTCCGAAATCATAATATATATCTATAGGTAAATTGGCTGGCAGATTAATAATTAAGAGAAAACATCCAAGGACTGTTTGCCGAAGAGAAGGGATATCTTTGTATAGGGTGTTCGAAGGCAAATGATTCTTATTTGCATTTCATATAGGGAAATCTCCATGCAGCCAAATTGTTCGCTGAACAAACTCGATGAATTGCAGTGTTAGGCGGTTAATCCACTTGGCGATTGGTTATCTATGTAAAGGTGATATTTAAAATAATTTATAGTAAACTAATATCTTTAAAAGATTCACGCATCAAGAAAGTAGAGAGCCTAGCAGTCCGTAATTGGATGATTTAAATGAAACTGACTCGTATTCGCAAGTGGGAAAAACGCGAAAACTCCATATACTCTGCTGGCCATTAAAATTGCAACACCATGAAGGAAAGCAAATACAAATATATATATATATATATATATATTGCATGTAAACAGTATGGCATGAACACAAAATGACTAAATTTGTAAGCATTTTGGAGGTATACAGGGATGCGAAATTAGTGGAAACAGCTCAGCTACCACCCCTGGCAACTAAAACGGCCTTCACACCATCAGGCATGGGGTCAAACTGGGCTTAGATGACAGAAATATGCAACTCATTCGATGCTGCTTCAAGTCTATGCCACACTTCATCAACCGGATTAGCTGGAAAAGGGTGGCAGGGCAGTCTCTCAGTAAACCATGACACCAGATGTTTTCAATGGGTGGCAGATTTGGAGACCGTGTAGGCCAGGGCAGCAATCGAGGAAGGTCAGAAGACGTCGTGCAACATGTCGTATTGCATTATCTTGTTGGAACACTGCGTTTAGGGGCCTCGAATATAAGGCACAACCACTGGAAATAAGATGTCAGAAATGTACCGATCTGTGTTCAAATTACCGTCGATCCGAAATAGACATGTGCGTCTCGTGTACCCAATGGCTGCCCAAGCCATCACACCAGGAACATGGCCCCTATGCCGATATCGAATGCAAGCAGGTGTTGTGCGGTCTCTTCGGACACTCTAGACACGTATACGGCCATCAGAATACTGCACGTAAAACCGAGAATCGTTTGAAAAGGCGACACTGTGCAACTCCTATACCCAGCTTTGTCGTTTTGACGCACCAGAGTCGCCGTCTCTCTCTATGCTGCATTTTCAAGGGAAGCCGAAGTAATGGTCACATTGCTGATGGTCCACGCTGCTGCAAACGTCCACGCACCTTACGAGCTGATACTGGGCGTGCTGCAAACATGTCGATTTCCTGACTAATGGTCCGTTATGTGGTTGTACGGTTTTGCAGGGCTGACCTCGCAATATGTATGTCGTCTCTGGTGTTAGTCATGGAAGGGCGTTGAGATTCTGCATGCCGTTTAGTATGACCCTCAGTAATCCATTGATTCCATATTCGCATGACAATGGATAAGCGTCGACCAGTGCGATCGGCGATATCACGGAATGATAATCTACACTTTCGATAGACAACAATCCTGCCTCTATCGAATTTCCAAACTTGCTGGTAAGCATTTCCTCTTCTTATTCGAGGCATAACACGATATTCTGCGTAAACTCCAACCTTACAAAGCACTTTCCGAATGAGAAATCCACTACACAACTTGTCTTTTATGCATTGCTTCAGATATCATTTCTCCGTCTTGCGTCGTCTAAATGCGCTGAAATGCTAATTATTTGCATACCCTAACCAACTTCTTCCTTTCATATGATTTTGACGTTTGTCAGATCACTTCTTCCTGCCGTTGCAATTTTAACTGCCAGCACTGTATTCGAACAATTGGTGTATAGTGTTCAATTGTGTTCATTCGGCTGCTAATATGGCCTTCAGTTATAAAATCTGCTAATTAATTTGAAAGTTTGTGATACAGTTGTTGTATTAATTAATAAGTGACCATAATTTTCCAACTGTGAAGCTATATTACTTTTCGGAAAGAAGTTTATAAAATTAAGTTCTTTTTCTTCTATAGTCATCTCTCATGAGTTTTGTGTTTATGCTAAATATGATGATATTTACAGTTATTTGATTCTATGCGATGAATATTTTGCGAACTGATATTTTTAATCTGGTGGGACCTATACCATATTTACTCACATATCACTTTCCATCGCGTAATTTTTCCACTCGTTTTTAGCATGTGATTTAGAAACTTCTGATTTAGGGTAACAGTTTAAAATGTACCCCCAAATAGAAAAGTATATTTAGTGTATAAGAATATTATTGAAATTAGTAAGAAAATATTATTGCGTCTTTGTGCATGCTTTTTTAATGTGCTCTCTTTATCATTTAAGCCGTCTCTTCAAAAATATTATACTTTGCATATTTTTCCCCTCCCGATTTTGAAGCCGTAAAGTTAGTAGGAAAACGGGGGAATACGGTAAATCTTCCCACCTACAATGATGTTTGACATTAGTTTTATAAAGTTCTGTAATGTATTTTGAGTGCCTTAAAATATAAATCTAGAATCAGCGTCAAACGCAGTAAAGTCTGATTTTTTTTTTTTTTTATTTTGGGGGAAGGAGCACCTATGTGTATATAGAAAAAAGTGGAAGTTTTTTTTTTTTTTTTTCTTCCCTCGAGTGTGTTATAAACCTAGAACTTAGCGACGATTATTGGGAGTACCAAACTTTCATCTGTATGCGCTGCGTTGCATTTGCAGTGCGTAATTTTAACACTAGAGCTATATTTACAGCATGGTAACTTCCCTTTTTCTTTTGTAAACTAGAAGAAAGTTCTGTTTGAGTTCTTGTAAACGTCTTCTGTGCATGCCGAAGAATGAAAGAAGTTGGGATTCTTTTAAGCGGATAAAAAGGATTATATATATTTTTGGTTATCTTTGTGTCGGATTTGAGACTACTGCTTTTCCAAATTCTCAAATAGTTTCTTATTTCGCTCAGTAATACTTTCAGACGTCTGTGAAGTTGATCGTATTTTGCTATTTGTTCTTAGTATGTTGTCTTTTGTTTTGTATACTAGATTACTTTTCTTTATTTCATTAAAGCTTAGCACTTGAATCAGGTTTGGCAAATTATGTTTTTCACTGTAGCAGACTATGTTTACATGTTGTTAAATTTTAATTAGTCACAAGAAGCTTTGATAAATCCTATTAAAAGAAAGTGTTCTTAAATAAGACTTGAAAGAAGAGTTCGGTTAAAGATGCTATTTTTTTATTTCAATTCCTGAGTAAGAAATAAATAGAAAGATAAGTAATGTAGTAGGCTCGATAATATCAACAACTGCGAAATAATTCAGGTTTTCCCTTTATTCGACAAGGGAAGTGCTCTAATGCTAGGGAAGTACTTGCTGTAATCTGTAGTTAAGCCGATTGGAATCAAGTCTTTGATTTAGGTTCATTGCGTTTAAATGAAGGAAAAAAATTCCACTGACAATGAATATTTAACTTTAAATAGGGCCGTAGGCGATTTTCTGATTTGGTAGGCGAGTTGAAATTTATTGAACATCCCTGTGTCCTTATTTAATTATTTTTTAGTTGCGACAGTATTCAGAAAACTAATCGAATAAGTATTCTGACGAAAAACATTTGGCGAATATAAATGTTCTCGTTTAAAATAATTTCTGTAATTATTACACAGCTAAAAAAATTTACAAAACAATTTGAAAAGTGAAATGTCGCTCATGTCTGAACTGTAGTGTAGTTTTCTTTAAGATGTCGAGATTATGAATATTTAAAGCAAACAAAAAGATGCCGTATTCTTTCTTAAATGTAGGTCTTCCAGTAGTTGATTGGCTTAATCGGATCTTTGTTTTCCCCGGAGTTCGATATGTAGCGGCTGAACGAGCTTTCTGATTGAAATTTTTATGGTTTTCCCCATGTCAAGGTAAAACATAAGTCCCTTTTCCTTGAAAATCCTTCCTGCATTCACTCTTTCCTATTGTTAGCAATTTTGAAGTGTTGGCAATAATTAATAATATAGTTTTCTAAAATTGAGATGAAGGCTTTTGAATTTTGTTAATTGCATTCTAATTTTTATACTGTTTATTTAACTTCGTTTTCATTTTTCAAGCCATAGCGTATGACCTTCTTTTAGAGTAATTAGAAGTAACTGATAACACTTTCCAATGCTGTTGCAAATTGATCCAATAGTTTGTGCTGTGTGTTAATTCAAGCATTCGACGTTGCTTGGCCATTACTTACAGCACTGCATTCAAATAGAGGAATGTTACTACGAATGTATATATCTTATACTTGTTATGTTACCTGAAATGTTCGTGTTCCCCCTCGTATATTCCGTAATGGTGTAAGTGGTTAACATCGCCAGCTAGTAATTAATAGTTGAAAGCAGGGTAAAGGCATCAGAACGTTGCCTTGAGGTCAATGGCTGTTGCCCTTCGACTGCGAGTATAACTTTTTTGGATTGCAGCACTTCTAAATATTAGTTCTTGAAAGATTTATAATGCATAAATTTTAAATATGTGGCTATTGTATTTTGATAACAAGATGCTGCTAGGGCGTTACCGTTATTATTTTTGGCTTGAGATGTAGGAATTAATTGAAAGTGGATGAAAATGATTTTATGTATTTAATGTGTATATAACAAACTTGAGGAGAAGACAAAGAAGAAAGCTGTTGGGTGTCATAGAATTTGGTGTTGCATGGAGTGTTCTTAATTTGTGTGATATAAATTGTGGATAGCAGTTGGAATATTCATAGTTCGATTCCTGGCGAAGACGCATTTCTTATGCTGAGAGCATAATAAACTTTACAGTGGTGCTGGAACAAAGTATGTGGTAAGCAGTATTTCATCACCATCTGGATTTGATCAATTGACCGTCATTATTTTTCCCAGTCGCCCTTTAATTACGGGAGAATGTAAGAAATTATCACATTCCTTCAAGCTTGTTATCAAGATGCTATCACGCACAACTAGTATCTCGAAGATGCATGGTTTGAATTTTGGCAAAGGTACAATACAGTATAATAATTTCATTTTGGTTCGAATTTTTGGTAGAATACAATACAGTCCGTACAATACAAAATCTTCCATTTCTATTCCATTCCATTTTTACATTTTTGGTAAGTTATGAATTCAAATGTGTGAAGGCTTGTATTTTAAAAAGTAATAAATAAGTATTTTACTAAAGAATTCCAGACAGGAGCACTAAAATATTAATCGAGTGTCAAGAATTGTGTTGCCCCGATTAAATTAATTGCAACGCTAAATGATACGGCTACAGTTCCAGTATATTTAACTGTCTCTCAAGGCAATGCGTTTGAAGTATGATAATAGGCATTGGCGCCGCATGTTATCTAAAGAATCTATAAGGATTTCAAGAAGTTGGTCTGTAAGACTTGACTATTCACAAAACTATTTATAACACGCTCCAGAAAATAGAAACTTCTGCTAGCATTGATGTCCTTTTTATCTTCTTCGTTAACTATGGTCTAGCAAATGAGAACGTGTAATGTTTTTGTAAAGTGAGTTGGAGACATGTTTTTCGTATCCATCTGCGAAGTTTTGCGTTTTAATTCTTAAGTTAACTTTAAAATCTGTGAAGAATTTTAAAAAACTTTGAGCCGAAAGGGCTGGCAGTTAAGAACGGAAATACGTTCATATTCAGATTCATTGAGTTGACAGTTACTAATTACGGAGCTCTGCTTATTGTTACATTCGGATATTATTATCAGTTATCAAAATCCCTCCAGTTTAGCTTATTGTAATCATCAAGTTGTTAGATGTGATCTGAATATTTCGGGAAAAATGTTTTTCAATTGATATGACGACGCAAAGCTAGCAAATAAAATCGTAAATCCTAAAAAGCGTAGGCGATATTTACAATCTCTAATGAGAGAATTTTAAATTGGGATATTGAACTGAAGGATGATATCGTACTTTTTAAGGATTATGTTAATTTTATTAACAGTTAAATTTTGAGTTAAACTTCTTTTCTTATCGCTTCTTAATTTCAACTTACCACTTCCGGTCAGAACGTAGCTTTAGAATCACGTTTGAATGCAAATTGAGGAAGAGTGGTATTTAACCGCGAAGTTCTACTGTCTTAGTCAGACAGAACTCGAGATTCTGGCTAGCACGCGTCCGCCTTTTTAGGGTGCTCTTTCTTAAGCTATTATTACGCTCGGCCGTACTTTAGGCCCTTAATAACTTCGCAGTAATTAGCATTAAGGGGCCAACTCTGTTAGAAGTTTGATAGCTTCGACTATATCTCTTTTTTTTTAGTTAAGATTAGTTTATTTCTTAGTCTCTTAAGCTCAAGCCAGAGTGTCGGTTTTATTGTACAACTCCAACACGGACTTCTGTTACACCTGATTGAATAATAAAGGGTTATTTCACCCTTCTATCTTGTTGTTTTCTGTCACACGAACCCAAGCGATTATTCACTTATCAGTTCTTAAGATTCTTCACATTCAACTGTAACTTAAAGTGCACAGTACAAAATCTTTACAGCTTTTAAATAAGTTTTACATAATACAAAATTGTAAAAACCTTTCTTAAGTATACTGAAGTTCTATTCCTTCTAGCAACCGCCATGTGGATAAGTGAGTTACATGATCAGTAGATTATTAGAATTATTAAAGGATATTGGTGCAGTGACATTTGGGGGGGGGAGAATTGCTCATAGTGTGGAAAATGTGAATGTATGAGATACGTTACCGAAATAACACTGCCCTCCTTCACTTGCTGCATCTGCTGAATCCATGTCTTGAAACCATACTCAGAAGAGAGAATCAAGAATTGTTAAATATTGCAACCTATAAACAAATGATGAAATAGAAATTGAAGAAGAAAACATAATATTTTCAATTAACGTGAATTATATAAGAATACATAATTTGCGTAAATAATGATGAAAAAGTTTTAAATTGCGATACTGATGATGAAGCCAGTCGTTTTCCGAAACAGATGCAGACACAATGTATGAGACACTTTCTGTAAAAATAGATAAAATTAGGGAGTGGCTATATTATTTTAATATTAAGAGGGCTTCTTCGATGAAATAATTTCGATAAGCCTTATGAATAATTTGTTAAGAACGCTTTTGGATAATGATTGCAGGCACTCCACTATTAATTAATAGTTTAGAATTATTTTAATTTTTATTTCTAATTTAATTTTTTTTGTAATTTTATGTGTATAGCATATTTGCATAAAATTGTTAGAATTGGTCAAATTGGTAGACAGACTTTACATTTTTTATATACGTTTAACTCATCATGTAATATTATCATTTGTCTAATGTTATCGAAAAAGCTGGGAACAAGCCTGGTATCATTAAGGAATGTCGAATTATAACTTATCGTAATCTTTGCTTTAAGCAGTGATGTTCTGATGTGAAAACAATGTAATAAGATAATAAAATAATCTTTCATCTGCTAAAGAACCAAAAATTACAAAACTACTAGAAACTACAAGAAAAATTATAAGTTTACACCGGTCAAATGTGGCGGATTTGTAAGATTATATTCCTTTCGCTGTGGAAGAGCGGTGCTTAAATTTCAAATTCTGCACTCTGCATGTTTCAGTGCCCTCTGTTGATGATAATTGTAATTAAAAATTATTCACTTCCGGAAAAAGTTTGTGTAAGCTTACGGGAAAAGCATCTATAATACCACGGTAAAATTTCATATGGGATATTAAAAATGCATGGAAAAGAGAATGAGATTATTATCGTATATCGTACATTGCATTTAGATCATTTCATTTAGTTTAAAGTCTTAAAATAAAAATCTGAATGTGTTAAAATTTCTTCATATTGTATATATAAGCAATAAAACTTCTCTTCGTTTGATCAGTTTCTAAGTGTTCAAAAAGAATATTTTTCACGTTTTCAATTAATTTTTTTTTGTCATAAACTAACATATGTTTCTTTAATAAATTTTTCCGAACTGTATTTTTCTTGGATTTTGAATTAAGGTTAGCGGTAGTGGTTTGGGAAAGTTGGCTACATGTGCCAATGGACTAGTTCAAATCCTGGGTAAGAGACATGAGCAGAGTCGGCGCAAGAGACTAGGCCTTTTGTCGTCCAGTGCCTGAGGCTAGTAAATTCTGCCGCCCTGTGTCTCAGTTAGTTCTAAAAATTTTGTTGGCTGTAAATTCTGCTTCCCTGTATGATTGCACCGACTCTGGCGCCGGCCATGAGTATAAACATTCAATGATTGCTTCATTGTCTCTTTGCCAAGTGGAAGCATTTAAAATCTTTCTCCCCTTTTTTACTACCTTTTATTCTGGATCAGAATGAAAGGTAGTGGCAAACAAAGGTACGATTTCGTGAGGTGTTCGAAATCAAAATGCAGATGAGTTGAGCAAAACTGTACTATCAGCATTGATATTCAGTGCATAGACGATGCAAAGTGCTCTCGCTCTTTCACTCCTGAACTCTTAAAAGACATAATCTTTAGGTAGAACATGGAATTGTCAACAAAAATGGCAAAAACAGTTGTATAAAAATACGTGATTAACCATAAATTATTTTGCCGACATTATATTCGAATATACAAATTATTTCTTTTGGAGGGGCGAGTTGGTAAGAAGAAGGATTTTTCTTTTTGTCCAGTAGATTTTAAGATAACAGATAACATGATTTTATCGTTCTAATTGAAAGCTAATGCTCACTGATTAATGTGCATTGTGCTGAATAAAAATAATGTGTAGTGTATACTACTATAAAAAAAATTTCACACAAGAATTATATATTGTGTTCGATTATAGAAGTATTTAGTAATGTGTTCCAGATAGTTTCTTTCGCTATGGTTTTTTAATTTTTTTCTATTTAAAAATATGAGCTGTAAAAATCTGAATCTTCCAAACTTGCATTTCCCAAAATCCATACTGTATTCTAAAGCTATCATGAATTGAATATATGTATCATCTGGTTATCGTTTTTGGCGTTACTTGTAAGGAGACCTTTACAAGATCCGTTTGCCTTTTTGTTTTAAAGAGATAAAGGGGAAAATATAGGTCAGATATTATTAGTAGTCAGGGTTACCCTCCCTTCCCTTTTCATTCAGTCCATTGCTAGTTAGCAAAACGCATAAGAACGTAGATCGATAATTTCTAGTCCACTTGCAGGTCATCTCTCTCATTAACCGTCCAAACAAAAAGTCGTCCCCCGCCAGGCTGAAATAGAAAACAATGACCCTCTTTTTCTTCAACCTTCCGAAGCTGATTAACGCGATAAAGTTCTTTTCCGGCGGAAACTGGTTTCATCTCAAACCCTTCGCCGGACTTTAATTGGGATCTTTGGTCCAAATCTTATTTCCACCGTAAAAAGGCTGAAGAATAAATAATCCAAGGTTCAACCAGTAAATATAAATGAGATCGATGATTCCGCTGACGCTCTTTATTTTAGGATTATGTTCACCTGACTGAAAGTTTTAAGAGCTGTTTCAACCGTTTCAAAATGTATTTTTAGAATTCACATTGAGTTAAGGACAAAGAATGAACTTTGTTGTTTCTGATGATTGAGCTTTGGGTTTTTTATTTACCTTCTCAAATGGATAGGCAGTGCTTTAGACCTGAAAATAGTGAAGTAGTGCTGGTTGATTATTCTTCATTCGAAGTGTCTGGAACTAAGTGTTTTGGCTTTTCAAAATAATTGTGTACATAATGGTAACGTATCTTAGATGTGGCATCCGAATCTAAATGTAATATTAAATTTATGTTTCGTCCTATGAGGACTATACATTTCTTAATTTAGAGTTTGAATGCAAAGTTTCGCGAATTTCAAGGGATCAGAAAGCAAAGATGCCATTATCTTAGCTGCTTATATGTACAGTCAGTGGCTATGTATCATTTCCATCATTACTGAATAAATTTTCACTCTATTTATTGGAAGCAGTGACTTACTCATACATTTGAACTTCAGCATAAAAGTGCGATTCATTCAATTTTTGCAACGTATCGAATTTCAAAACTTAGAATGAGAATCGAACAAGTTGCAGCTCGAAACGGAAACAAGAACAGTAACTAACATTCAGTAACATTAGATAAACTATAGCAGTAATTCACGTTGTTTGTTCAGCATTAGCTAAGACTACGAATCTTTTTATATATGATAAGTCATAATTGCGGCTGTGAAGTTCATTATCTTTCCTTGGTGCTAGTCAAAAAAAAAAAAAAAACAGTTGGGACTCTATTAATGAAACTGTAGTAGTAGTAATGTATAATAGTTTTATATGTTGATAGCTTCCTATGCTTCGCCTTGACTAAATAATTCAGTCTTTAATGAGCTGATCTAGAATTAAATTCTTCTATCTAGAATTTACTTTGAATTTACTTAGCACACTTTTTTTTGGTTCACTGATTTTCTGAATTTGTAAACGAGTAGCCTAAGCTGCAGTACTTTATCATATGTTTTAACTATAAAATTATGTGAATTATTTGTGTGTGTTTTTCCCCCTTCTTTATCTCCCACGTTCTACACTTGTGAAATTTAGACGATTAAATGAGAGGAATATTTCATATCATAAATAAACTGCAATTTTTGCTATGATTTTACAAATAAGTTTCGCAGAAATAACTACCAGAACTTTCTCTGAAATTGTTTGTTTTACTAATCGAAGAGATTATTTTCGCTTAAAGCTCAGATTTAAATTATTCTTAATGGGCTACCAATAACCGTAAATTACCGTATACCAATAGCTGTAAATTCATCGAATGTTAAAAGACTGATTTGTAAAAACCAATGTTTTTTTTTTTTTTTTTTTTCCCTTCAAGTTGAAACTTTACAAATAGATTTTATTGAATGTGTTTATTTTTTTTTTCAGATTTCCTTTTTTTTATTTATTTATTATGATTATTATTATTATTCCAAAGGGGCTTTGTCCCTGAAATTTTCGTTTTGCAATTTTGCGTTGATTCACTACAAACGGCGAATCACTTTTCAAACAGTTACCACAAAGTATTATCGCCCTGTGTTATATTTAAAGAAATTAAATAATGAAAAATCTGCATAAATGTATGTATATTTCTCGCATTGTGATGAAACAACGGTACATAGAGCCATCGAATTTTGAATGACGTAATCCTCCTACGAATATGGAAGACCAAATTTGGAATTTGTTTTATTAGCGATTTCCTATTTTGTAAAACTTTAACGAATTTTTAATTAACAAACTCAAGGATTTCAAAGCGAGCAATGGCAACGTTGTACAGAAAAAACATTTTTATCTCCAGCGCGTGAGTCTCTGTATCGGAAATAATAGAGATATGCTCGTTTTAAAACTATTTTGCGATATTGCTGTTGAACTGAATTTTATGGTTTAAGTGCGAAGAACGTGATATTTAATAAATAAATGTAACGCACAAAATGTTAAAAAAACGCCCCTTTGGACGTAATTTAAAATCTGAAGCATTTCAGATTTTCTTTCTTTCTCTCTCTCTCTTTTTTAAGGGGGTGGGGGGCATGCCTTTTACAGATTTGCAATCTTTTCGCAACTTTTTCTTAACCGCGCTTTGTTCTACTTTTTCAGAATTCTGTTTTATTCTTGATTTACAGAATTGAAACAGATTCTTGAATTCTGTTTTATTCTTGTACGTAATCGTATAATTTGAAAATAATGTAGAAAAAAATTCCTAAGAACAGAACATGAAGAATAACTGTCACAGTTATTCTTCATATTCTGTTCTTAGGAATTTTAGGTTCTTAGGAATTAGTTCTTAGAATAACTGTGACAGTTATTCTTCATATTTCATCATTCGTCGAGACTTCAGACATGATCAGATTGATATTGCAATCTTTAAGGAGGTATCACTATATACCGCACAAATATTCCATACTGCACATAATCTTCGAACATCAGCTATTTAGGATGATTTTGTGTAAGTTTAGAAAAGCTGAATTTCTACCTGATTTGAATGATAATTTAGGCTTAAACAACCATTTACAAAGACCGAGGAATAATTTTCCATAACGTAAAATAGTAAGCTGTGTCCTGCCCGTAAATGATCTTGAATATGATCGTATTATTTGACAAAAACTCACAAGGTGATTAAAAGATCTTAGATATAGTCTTAGGGCTTGCACTTGAGGAAAAGAAGCATTCGGATTCACATGATAATATATAAAATTAATATTTTTGTATATGTCTTGAAAATGAAATGCAAGCGAGGGAAATACAGTTATCTGTTAACCCTTTCCGGCACGCTACCTTTCAAATTCCTTCCGCTACCTCTAGGCCGTCTAATTAGGCCTAGAGGAGTACACAAGTAAAATTTTGTGAAGATAGCACTTATCGTTTTAATTCTGTGTGTGTGCCCAAAGTGGCACACTGATTGAATAGAGCTTCAAAAAGAGTGCTGAAACGAGCATTGTTGTCAATGGACCGATGAGATGCGGAGAAACAAAGAATACAGACTCTCAGTTCTCCTAGATTATCGATAAGCCCTGTCTGGGTACACCTTGGGTTCCCCGTTTGATTTTTAAGCAAGATTTCAAGGTAAAAATTTAAAACTAATGTAGAATAAGGAGATTAGCATACAGCCAAAAAAATAACATAGAAATTTCTTTTCAAACAATTCCTTTTATACCTTAAAAAAAAATCTGGAAGATTTCTTTGAAAAATGAGGGTCTTAAAAAAATAAACATGGCTAAAATATATGGACTGGTTTGTGTTGAACTGCCATCTATTATAAATAAAGAAGGTTCAGAGTAACCTATAGTAACCTATAAATCATTTTTCATTTAATTTTTCTGTGCATACAGAAGGAAATTTTTAGGTGTGACCAGACCGGACACACTGTGCCGCAAATGGTTAAGTGCAATTAATCTCTTCAGTTATAAGCAATGAAAATGGCTCTACCTTCTTTGAGAGAATCAATTCTTGATACGACATTTAACAAAAAATTAACCACCGATGCAATCAGTATTAGAGAATAAGTTTTTTAAAGCAGTGCGCCTGTTCAAATTTAGTAACGGATTTTCCAGATCGTCTTTTCATCACGTAGATGTAAGTCGGAGTCAAGAACAACCAAAATTGATATTAATTTGTAAAAACGCGTATTTCAAATGACGTACCTGACGCCGATTAAATTTCTCTGATATTCATTATTACCATCAAAATGTTTTAGTATATTGCGTTTTGGTGTGAGTTATAGAAGGCTATCCAGATAACTACCATGGCGAATCTTTTAATGACTGTTAGTATTATTACGTACATGTGTTCATAGAGCGTATGATCTGTGTAAAAATTTCAGAATGCTAAAACTAGTTCCCTGAAAATACTTTTTTGTTTATATACATTATTATATTTTTTTGTAGAAATTTAAGTACACAAACACACATGCATTTTTATATATATGTGTGTGTGTGCGCGCTCGCGGGTGTTCGCACGAAGTAAATTTCTGTTGTTGTTACTTATGTTCACTTGTCTGACAGTAACATCAGCCCAAGTATACGAAATTCCTCATGGCAAGATACGCCTGTCGGTGGCAACAGCCTTAAGTAGGTACAGGTGGTAGTGCGATTTAGCTCAGTTCCGCCCACAATTTTTGATGTAGAGCACCCCGGAGGGACGGGTCCGAGGGCCTCCCACCCCTCTTCCCTTCCACCAAACTAAACAAGAGGACTTGCGGCTCCCCGCATATTTAGAGTGCCGCACCGACTTTGTATATTTACAAACATCCATGCCTTCTCCGTGATTCGAATGTGGGCTCTTCGGGACGTCAGTTAGTGACGCTAACCATTATACCGGTTGGGCGGCATTAAATTTCCATATATATGTATTAAATATGTAGGATTTGTATATATATATATAAATATGTATGTCTAGGGGCTACAAATAACTTGAATATTCAACGAAACATGAATAGTTTTTGTTACAAACTACAAAATGATTACATACGTAGAAGGTTTTTGGTTGTGTTTAAAGAAAATTAAGTGTGATATCTTTATTTATTTGTTTATTATGCTTATATATCGATAAATATTTGCAACAATTAAGTACTTCGTTTTTTATGGAACTATTAAGTACTTCGGTTTCTTATAGATGTTGAACTTAATATCTGTTCTTTGAATTGGACTTAAACATAATGAGCTCAGTTTTTATTAAAGCATACGCAATTTAATTTCTAGAAAAAAGCTCTTTTCTAATCGTAGATAAACTAATTTTAAAATTACAAAGAAACTTTAGATTTAAACAAATTTCTAAGCTCGAAATATGCCTGACTGAATTCATTAAATGTTTTATTTAAAGTATATTAGCTGTCTGTGTTGACAGTACATTTCTTAACATCAGTTTCATGAAAGTTTCATTAAAAAAAAAGTTAAACAATTTCCGATAATTTATCATTTATGTTAAGAAGTGTAAATTTTATTTAATGAGTTTACGCAATTGGTTCTATTCAGTTTTGTTATTTTCATTTATTTTAGTGTCTTTAATTATCAAAGCACTAAAAACTGAATAGATAATTTAACATTACCTAAAATTAAATTTATGCACACAAAGATATGAATTTTTTTAAACTGTTCACTAAATTGACACATTTTTGCCATGATTTTTTGGCATCGTTATGCATGAATACAAATTGAAAAAGGGAGTATGAATGCATAACACATGAAAATTTATTTTGAAACGGAAATTGAAATAATATAACAGCAATTTTTTTCAAGTGAATGCTTTCTGACCAGATTCATATGTTTGACGTTATTGGGGAATATGACCTCTTCTAGCTCGTGCCCATATATCATAACGCGATTTTCTTATTTCAATAAAATTTTTAATTATAGTTTTTGAAATCAAGCTCTATTTCCTCACTAGTAACATATTTAAGACATTTGACTCTTGGGATAAAAACTGCACTCTTTCAAAAGCTCCATTTCAAAAGTTCCATTTATTATTTATAGAATTCATACTACGGGGCTTGACTAGGCAGGTTATTCGATGAGTGCCTTCGGTATCAAAAAAATCATCAATCAGGCTTGCTAGGTATGGATTAGCATTGCCTGTTCTAAAACGAAAGTGAGAGCCACATGCGTTTCTAAAATCCTGTGTGTGAATTTTAAGATTCCATCCTGATGTCTCTGGACGGTCACAGAACATATGCCATAAAATATATCCATTGATAAGCTTTCTCTCGAGTAGCGTCGCACCTCTATTGTAGTAACGATCATATTCCCTAATGCTGGTAGATTTCGTTTTTTCTGATTTCCTGGAGGTGTAAACTTTTTAAGAATCTTGTGTTAAATTGGATGTCAGTTGGTCACTGAAAATAATATAGTTTTATTGTTATTGACTCAGGCTTTGCTGTTCTTTGCACTAATTCTAGTTGACAGTCTTTTATTATGATGTTAGTGGAGCAAAAAGTATTGACTTTCATGTACGTAGGTCTTTTCTCTCGCTTTCTATGGAAATTTTAGTGATATCACAAACTCTGAATTCAACTAGACAACACAAGCTCTTATTACAATGATTAGTTCCCCCCCCCCAGAAACCGATTGCGCTAAGCAATTTGTTTTCTTTCAGGATTTTTATCCCGACTTCATACCAGCAATTTCATGTAAATTGTCTCCAGAAAAAAACGAAGCTAATCTTTTCAAACATTCAACAATCTTGCTTCTTTCTCAACGTTTTCTATACTTGTAAAGCAGAAAACAACTCTGTCTCTTTCTTCGTAATATTTCGGTATCACAGAGGAAAACTATATTTACTCGATAAAACTCCACATTAAAATCATACTCTGATTTAGAGCCCTTACCATGCCTTTATTTGACATTTACCATTATTTGAATTTCAGAAAAACATTTATTAAATTGGTTTGGATAATGATAATTAAATTGCCTTTATGTAAAAGTAATTTTGGACAGCAGGATATTTTAAAATCAAATAATGAGTCGAGAAACTATGTTTAAACCGTTCTTAATAGAAATATGTCTGTTATTTTGTTATTCAGAATGTGTGCCCTTTTTTTAGTTGCGTGAGTGTACGCTGTTACCCAGCAGCTCTTAGTTTCATTGTGCAGATTCTTTAAACAATAGAACTGTAAGATACGCTGTAGATTCTAGATAATCCAAATAAAATGACTTCCTCTTATTCAAACAACATTAAATTGTTTTGAAAATCTACTTTGGTGAATGGTCGTTTCCGGAACAAAAGATAAGTCGGAAACCAAATAATCTAAAGCGCTGAGTGGTTTAAATCGTTCTAAAGCAATTTAGACCGTTGCGAAAGTAAGGAATTTACTAATCAATTACTTAAGTGCATTTGGCTGAGTAAATGTTTTCGATGGGAAATTTCTGCTCTTTAATGGAAATATCAGTTCTGCATAAAATAAAATTCATTTGCTGTAGATTCAGATTGTTAAAAAGAATAATAAGAGAGTATTGAACTATATGGTTAATATGATTTAAACACTTTTTTAGATTTTAAAGAATTCTATCAATATGAAATCATATTCATGATTTCTTATCTTACAGATCAACTTTAATAACTTTTCTTTTCTCACGATATTTATTAGTTTCAGGGTATCGAAAAAAAGGGGCAAAATTTGGCCTCATCAAAATTCAAGTGCATTTGTTTTATTTGATGAGGTATGGAAGGTGCGGTTTGTTTTCAACTGTTAGAAAATAACTGAACTTGTATTGCTGATATCTCTTATCATCCGAAATTATTTTAATTGAGCTTTAACCGCAAAGAAATTTTCATTGATCAACAGACTTAAAGTAATTCCTCAGCAGAAACCGCTAGATCAGATATTGTAAGCGTGACTCGACAAAAGCTTAATAGTGGAAAATTTTTACTTATCCGCTTGATCGCGATATTGCATCCTGCTGCACAGGTCACTGCTGCATTTTGTTGTTAGTAAAAGGTTTCACGGTAAAGTGTCTGTCAAAAGTATAATAAACGAATATTTTGCAACGAAACTTAAAATAGTTATTCAAAAAGTGCAGAAACGTTTCTAGAAATTAGGCAGGAATCATAGAAAACGATGAATAATTTGTTAATAAATTAATTTATGCAACAATATTTTTTAATTTTAAATTTGGTTGTCTCTGAACAGTATTTTTCCTTCAAGCCTATACTTTAAATTTGTGTACATAAGTGACTCCTCTAAAATATTTTGAATCCCATGCAGAACTAGTCTCATTTAATTGTAGTTGAAATTTGTGTAGAGTTTCTTTCATGGAAGTGGTGATATTTCATTATAGTACATTGCACATTATACAACTACAACTAGATATATATGATTGTTTCATAAATTTTTGTTTGTTATAGGAAGTCAATTATCTTATCCTCTCCCTTTAAAATTTCTTCACTTTTGTATGTGTGTGTGTATATATATATGTTTTTATGAGTTTATGTATATATATATACATAAACTCTTGAGACGCATAGTAAGGAAGAAAGTAATAAACATCTAGTTAAAAAATTCCTACGCTTAAGCTGAGCTGCAAAGCATTGAATTAAAAGCAAATAGTATAAAAATTAATTTTTTTAAAAAGATTATCCTATTTGAGAAACATTGTGTAGGGCAGTTAATTAGTTTCGAGTTAATTGTTAGTGAAAAATTTAAAGCCGAATAAGGAAATTATTTCTTCTAAATTGCTATTGAAGTTAGAAAAATACAGGGTATTTATAAAGTCCGGACCAATTTTGATGTTTAATAACTTATAAAATAATGAAGATATAAACAAACTTATAGATGATGCATAGATGATCATTTATTGATGGAATAACTTATATATTTTCCTTTTCACGTTTGAACATCTTTACTTTTGTAAATATCGTCTGCGCGTGTGGTTAATTTCAGATAATTTCATTTTCCAGTCTAAATATCTGTACTTTTCTAAATATCGTCTGCTTATAAATTGCATTTTTCTCTCTTTTGTTTTTGGCATCTTTCTGGCATTGTTAATCGCCATAATGTGCGCATATGGGAATCTGAAAACCCCCATGAATACCGTGAGGCACAAAGGGATTCCCCAAAGGTTAATGTGTGGTGTGGACTAATGCACGACCGAGTCATTGGGCCTTTCTTTTTTTTTTACAGAAAAGACGGTCTCATCAATCGTATACTTACACATGTTGGAAAACTTCATATTTCCACAACTAGAAGAGCTTCAGCCACATGTCTTTTTGCAACAAGATAGTGCACCACCTCATTAGGGTACCATCGTTCGTAGTTCTTTGAATGACCATTTTACAGGAAGCTGGATTGGGCGAGGAGGTCCAATTCCTTGGCCACGCAGATCGCCTGTTATAACGCCACTGGACTTTTTCCTTTGGAAATCTGTAAAGGACAACGTTTACAGGAAGAGAGTGTCGAACATTGATGACCTAAAAGCCAGAATTATAACCGCAATAGCCTCTGCGGATGCCGACATGCTTGCCGGTACCTGGCGTGAAACTGAATATCGACTTGATATTCTCCGTGCGACGAAGGGGGCACACGTGGAAGTTCATGAAACTCTTTGAGTCTATCTAACCATTTATATTATTAATTTTAATCAATCTTTATTATTTTATGAGTAATTAAACATCAAAATGGGTACGAGACCTTTATAAACACCCTGTATATTAACTGGAGTAACTAATAAAAATGGAAACAATGTATAAAAAATATACATTACGCCCAAAGGGACTTTTTTTTTAACCTTTTGTGTATTACTTTTATTTATTAAATGTTCTTTGCACTTAAACCATAAAATTCAATTCAACAACAAAATAATAAACATTTAGTTGAAAAATCGCAAAATAATTTTTAAATGAATACCGAACAATATTTCTGATAGTTTCATAATATCGAGAACTACCCTGACATGCTCTTTATCACACTGTTAGTTACAAGCACAGAATAAAAGTAAATTTAAAATCAACCTAAATTGAATTGCAAAAATTACAAAAACATAATATACAAATCGGAAAACCTAGAAAACTGTACCCGAATACGTTGGAAAACATTATTATTATTATTTTAATAATTATAAAACTGTATGAGAGTCTTATAAACACCTTTTAAAAAAAGAACTAAGCTAAAGAACGAAATCAGCTAAAATCTTAACTCTAAAAACCAGCAATTTTCGAAGAAGAAATGTACAATTAAATCGTTATTATTTTGGGAGCTGGATAAGTTAAAAATTAATTACGCTTTTAATGCTGAAAATGAAAAAATTATAGAAATGAAAGGAAGCTATACAAAAAAACTTACGTATGGCAGTCTGTGAGGAACCCGAAAAATAGCTAACATTTTTTAAGCCGAAATGCAAGCAAAAGGGCAGATTGCCAAATTCTGTGATTTTGAACGCGCGTGAAAAGGGGTTGTCAAATTCTGTAAATTTATAATAGCACTCAGAAGAAACAATTTCCATATCCGGCTTTAAATTTTTCACTTCCAATTAACATAAGACAAATTAACTGCCGTACACATTTTTCCTCAGATAGGATAATCTTTTAAAAAGTGATTTTTTTTCTACTAATTGTCCTACATATATTGGATACCCAAAACCACTTCATCAAATTCTTAATTAAGAGGAGACTGTATTTCTTACATGTACCACGGTTAGTAATAATTTAGCATGTTTTTAGTGTGTTAAGTTCAGAAAAGGGCAAAGTTCTGATATAATCCAAAACATAATTACGTGGTTTATAACCAGTATTAGTCTAATAGTAACACCTTTTGATTAAAAATCTGAGAACTACGTAGAAATTTGAATATTGGCAAAACCGAATTTTCTTTCGCTTGCCTCTCACACCAAATATTAAAAATGTGGAAATTTACTCTTTTTCATTTTAGCATAGATCATTGCCCTTTCATAAGACGTTTTTGCTTAAATTGCGCTTCAGTTGCTTGTTTCTTGAGTAATTATGGTTGATAAATAAACGAGCAATTTTATTATATTATTCTATAAATACAGGAAATTTTGTTACCTGTATAATGGAAGGAAAATCAATGATAAAACGTCCATGGTAAATGAAAGGAAATTCGTATATACAACTACTGACATTTAGTTCCAATTAGTTTGTTAAGAAATTTATTTCCAGATCAGTTAGAAAGCTGTTCAAGTATTTATAACCGGGCTAATTGGATCTCTTTATTTTGAGAAGGCCACAGTTAATTAATTTGCTGACTTATTACATAAATACGCTTTTCCCTGGGGGAAAAAAAATTATAAAAATATGTTTACCTCCTTCTTTTTTTTCTTTCCCCCCCCCGTCAAAGATGTGATTTTCCTGCATGATTTATTATTTATTTTATTTATTTATTGCATGATTGAGACTTACGTCAGCTAAGGTCTTTTGCACGTAAATTAAGACTTTTTTGCAATAAAAATGGTTTCTTGTTCACTTAAATTTAATTTTTAAAATTTTGAGTATAATTTAGGATTATAAAGGATACTTTTTATTCTAAAAAGAATTGTTTTATTTTATTTATGTCTTTATTAATTATCCCTTTTTGGTTCAAAATATTATGATAGATGTAGATACTATTTTTGAATACTTTAAGTAAACTATGTTCTGTATATGAATTTAATTTTATTTCTTTCAGATTTACATCACCATCAGGGTAAAAGAAGTAATAATTTATATAAAACGTTTTTGCAACGCTTTATTCGAGGAAGGAAAAAAATTAACAAAAGATGCTGATTTGTTAATACAGAAAGTTTTCTGTATTAATAAGCAAGTAGCTTTTGCTGGAAGTATACCGTGTGATACAATTAATAAGACAAAAAACAAACATTTTCATCTTAAATTATTAATAATATTTTTCTAAATTTCATTTCTGTTGAGGCTCTGTTTTGTTACGAGATGCGTGAAAACATTAATCTGTTCTAAATGCCATATTCTCATCAAAAAAGCACTGATGTAAAATCTGTGAGGAAAAAATTAGTGATTGTTTCAGAAATACTAATAAACAGTACTTTATAGGAGATTTGCGTAAAAATATTAAAATTTCTTTCGAACGCTTTTGGAATCTCAAGGATCCTTCCAGTTTTACATATCGGATTTGTCTCATTATTCTTATCCAATATGCTTTCTAGTCGTAAAATCCTCAGTACAACTTCCTGGCCTCTTGCATGTTTTCGCACCTTTCCATAGTTCTAATAATTGCACCAGTATGATCCACTTTTTCAGTTTTCTAATGCGATAACTCCCCTTCATAAGACAAAATACTTCGTTTTCCTCTTTGCTTTCGGGTATCCACCAGTGTTTATTCTCAGAGCTAATTTCATTCGGAGAACGCATTTTCTTACTTGTTTTGATTATTTGCAAGATCGGTAGCAGTTTTTCCCCCTTTTTTTTTTTTTAATAAAAATGCTTTCCGAACCGTCTTTATATGACCGAAAAGTTAAGAAACTTTTCTTCTGTTTACTTACCTGTCGGCTTTTTTTGTGATACTTGAGTGTGTACCAGAAAAAAGGCTATAATGGATCTCACTCCGTAAGTCTTCAATTCAGATACTTCGTCTAATTTCATAAAATTACCCTTGATTACCTGAAAGTATTAAAATTTTAATTACGGATTACTCTTCATTAACTGAAGTATAAAATGTTTGCAATGCTAACCTTCAGTGGTTTCAGTTTACAATGCTAACCTTGATCTTCAGTGGTTGTTTAAAATAAAGAAGAAAAAAGAAAATAAAACAATACTCCAAAATAGAGTTTTTATCTTGCTACTTACGACATCTGGTAGTTCCTACATTAATTAGTTGTTTTGCTCTACTAGCAAGTGGTTGTAAAACATACTTTTAAGAGCTGTGCAAAATAACTTTGTTTTGTGCAGCGACATCGGTATACTCGTATTTTGGACTACCGTTTAACTACGGGATATGTTGGGAAATATTTTTCCAGATGAGTAGGTCAGCTCTTTACGACCTTCTGCGGGGTTTCTGTTACGCGTTACATATGCTGTTCATTGTTTCATATTATAGTAGTTTAAGCTGCAAAATTCTGTCATAATCAGTAGTATCCACCACAAATATTTCTTATCCTATGGGCTAAAAAACAATGGGCTCTAGTGTAGAATTGGGTGCCCCTTCGATTAGCGACAATTTTTTTTAAAAATTTTATTTATGTATTTATTTTTTCTTTATATTTTTTTATTTTGGCGATGAAACCTCACTTCTGGTTACCATGATAGTTTTAACTTTGTTTTAGCTTCCTGATTTTATTTAAACGAAAATAGATTGATGTGTACATGGACAAATTTAAGGCAGTGCGCAATGCCTAGTTTGTGCAATTCTGGGATGTTTTTTTAAGTGAAAACAAATCGATGTGTACATGGATACAGAGTTTGTGCAATTCTTTGACGTCTTATTTTGGTTTTGTGTAGCGGCCATCTTGAAATTGTGCCTTCCTGGAGCCGATTTTGACGACAAAAAAGAATCGCCAAAAAACAAGGGGCACCCAATTGTAAACTTTTACCAAACAATGTGACTTGGACATTTGTTACACTGGAATCATGTTGAAATATCAAAAAACTTCTCGAATGAGTTTTTATATCTGGAAAAATATACTGCTAGTAAATTACTATAAGCTCAAAATGTATGATAATTTTTTAGTTATAGCTTTATGTTGTATTTTATACAACCATCATTATGGCTTAACAGCATAGTATGAATTTCTCTTTCCCAGATTCCCTTCCACGGTAATTTGATGTTTGTCCTCCTCCGCACTTCTGTCGAGATTCGAAATCCTACTATAAACTGCTTTTCCGTCTCAACTTCAGTTCTGCAGTGCTTCTAATTCCGAATTGAGTAGGGAAATTTTTTGTTAGTTATTTTTGTGACCTAGTTGGTTTATCAGTTTCTATACTAATTTGTTCTATTAATTTTAATAAAATTTACTCAGTATCTTTCTAAAATTCGTACAGTTCAAAATTTATCCTATATTGCAGTTCCCTAAAGCTCATGGAAATATGCGCCTGAAGAATTTTTCTTCGAACACGCTTAGGAGTTTTTCATTTACTGTCTTGAAAGTTTCTAGTCCCCGAGGTCCTACGTGACGGCAGGTCTGATAGATATTTTCCGCTAAAACTAAATTACGCTTTAAGAGTAGTTACTCAGTTTTCTTCTTGATTAAGTTTGATTTTAAAGTTTCTTATAATATCGGAAGTAGTTGCTGCAGTTCATAGCGTATCTTTTATTTTTACCCTCATGTTTCTTCCAGTTAAACTGTAAAGCATCTTATGTTCATTAACCAATTATTATGATTTTGGTCTTTATTATAACTGCTCATTTCCGTATCCCTTCAAATGAACTTTGAGTGTATTTAAATTGAGGGTTTTGAATCGTAGTCAGAGAGCTTCTGGCAATCGCGGTTTTTAGTTTTTCTCGCCAGCTCTGCTTCAGATTTCTCTTCCGGCTTTAACAGCTCCGTTAGCCGATATTTTAAATACGCACCAGTAAAATAACCGAGTCAGCTTATCCCATTGAATGTGTATTCTTTAACTACGTTAGGGCAACGTTTGAATTTTAGTATCAGTTATTGTTTATTTAATAGCTATAAGTGGTAGTTCTGTCTGTAGCACAAGTTGTGCCTTTATGTTCAGCGTAAGGCTGAAATAAAAAGGTTATTTCAATCCTCTGTGCTATTTTATGAGTTGTTTAAGATGTAACGATAAATCACTTAATTTGTGTAGTAGGTTCTTCAGAATTTAAACTCCAGCTTCCAGTTATTATAGCAATCCTACAAAGCTATGAATAACTTAAAACCGGTTCTGATTCATTTCTAAATTAAATAATATACTGTAATGGCTTTGTAGTCAAATAAGGCACCGTTTAACATGAAAAAACAAAGATTTATTAAAAATAACATTTAAAGCATGATATTAAACTCAGACCCGTACATCGCACCTACAGCATAGCAAAAATCGAGAACCTTCTCTTCTTTGTAAACCTGCTAAAATATGCCCATGTAAAATATTATTGCAGTGACGAAAGTAAACTTTAGCTTCTTACTTTTACATATGAAAATTATCAATAAAACATTATCAAAATTTCTCTATTCAGATCACTTACATAAATGTATAATTCTATTCTTTTCATTTACATGGACTAAAACCAATTTTTACTACACATAAAAATCTTTTCTCTCTAAAACAGATTGTATTAAAGTTTTCTTTAATTAGTGATGTTGCAACTTGATTCTTTCCCTTGGGGGGAAAAAAATCTAAATTTCCCACTTACCTCGAATATTTGTTATTCAATAAATTTTCCTTTCTGTTTCAAATTACATAAATGTCTTATTTGCACAAAATTGTAAAATTATTAAGAAAAGCAAAGAAAACCTATTTAATCATCTCCCCTTTGCTGTGATGAACATGCACCTATTCCGATTTGGGATGCGTCAGAATGAATGACAAACGGATCCTGCAGTGTGGAGGTGATCAGCTCCGTTGACATCGCTAATCGTTCTTTCAGTTGTTGAAATGCTGACCCGTGAATTTCTTTCCGTTCGAGTATTTCCGGCTATTTATTTTTCGTGAGTTCCGTGAGTGGGTGCGTAGGCGTTATATGCATACCCTGGGATATAATCGCGATAATAATTACATAATCCTAACAGACATTTAAGATTTCTTTTCGTTTTCGGCCTTTCCAGTTTCTTAATTGCCTCTATTTTCTCAGGATCTGGTTGATGTTTCCCTGATCCAATAATGTGACCTAAATATTTAATTTGAGGTTTCGCAAAAGAACATTTCTTCGAATTTATAGTAAATCCAAGTGACTCTAGTTTGGCGGAAACTTTATCCAGATCTTAGAGATGAGTGTCGAAATCAGTGGAAAATATAGCTATGTCGTCAATATAGGCTCTTGAGAATTGTTGAAATTCTTTCAGAGCGTTATTCATTTCTCTCTGAAAAGTTGCTACTGCGTTCCTTAGGCCAAAAGGTAACACTTTAAATTGATATTGACCTCGATGAGTTTTGAAGGATATGTATTCTTTACTTTGTTCCTCCATGGGAATTGCCCAATATCCTTTCAGTAAATCCAATGTTGTTATGACGTTGGCTCTTCCTATACTGTACATTAAATCAATGGCGTTTTGCATAGGAAAGTCATCTGGCTTCGTCACTGCATTCAGTGCTCGATAATCTAAACACAACCTAATATTTCCGTCTTTTTTTGCTTACTCAAACTACTGCATGAGCTATTTCTGCATTACTTTTTTCTTATTAGTCCCGATTTCAATTATTCTTCTACCTCTTCGTTAACCTTGATTTTCAGTGCTTCAGAATTCCTGTAAATGTAAGGTTTCTTCCTCTCCGTATTGGGTATTAATCTAATTTTTTTTTTCAACTTTAGGTATTTTCAGCTTTCCGGTGAATAATGCTCGGTGTTTATTGATAAGAGCTATCAATTTTCTTCTTTGCTGCAAATTTAAATTTTCTAAATTGAAATTCGCATCTATTTTAAAATCTTCCAGGGGGTTGAGAGATCTTTTCCTGGCAAAGTCACAATTTCTCTAAATTCTTCTTCATCTTCAAATGTCACTCCAACTGCATAGACACTAGCTTGGAATTTTCGAATTTTATTTGCATGAACATGTTTGATCTTTCCTTCAGGTAGTTTTACTTTATAGGAATGAGGTGGACAATAATTCACGATTTCTCCTGGTCCAGTCCAACTTGCATAGACTTTGTTATTTGAATCTGGGATGATTAAATTGACTTGTTCCCCGATTTTGAAATTTTTTTGTATTGATTTCCAATTAAAATATTCAACATATTTTTCTTATTTGTCACTTGCAATTAATCAACTGAAATGGTGAGACTCCCGTCGTACAATTTGGTAGTTCTCGGTAAGCAAACAGCAGGTATGGGATGAGCTTATCCCAATTCGAAGGATCAGTCCTGATGACATGGTGCAATATTTGCTTGAGGGACTTGTTCCACCTTTCTACTAATCCATTTCAAGCACTGTAAGCAGGTGTAGAGAACCTAGTCTTTTCTAGAATTCTTTAATCAATTTTGAAACAAAGTTACTTCCGTTGTCACTAGCTATTGTGTTACGAATTCCTGTTCTCATAAAAATTTCCAAAAGTGCGTCGCAAGTGGCTTTTGCTATCAAGCTTCTCAGTGGAATAGCTTCTGGCCATCGGGAATATTAATCTACCAGACATAACACGTATTTGTGTTTCCTAGCAGAAGGAGGTTCGATAGGTCCGATAACGTCGATGGTAATTCTAGTCTTCTGACGGATGTGATGGGAATCTTGTCCGATCGCTTTTCTGGACTCTTCAACTGACAATTTATATTGTCGACATCCTGTGCTAGTGCAGGCCCAAAAAACGAATATCGTATTCTCTTCTTTGTTTTCCTTATTCCAAGATGTGCACCGAAAATGGAACTATGTGCTAATTCCAACACTTGTGCTCTTCTACTAAGCGGAAGCACTAACTGGAAAACAGTCTGTCCTTGGTGATGTAAAAGAGGATCAATAAATAAATAATTCCATTTTTTTTTCGCAGCTAGCTTTCATGCTTCTCTCAGAGTAGGACAACTTGCTTGTTCCCGGCGCAGATGTTCGCCAGATTAAAAGTCTGTATTTAAGTAAGCGCTCGCCTTCTTCCCTTCCTCCTCTGCGGTTTTCTCCTCCAAAAGCTTTGGCGAGAGCTATTCTACATACTCATTTGACTGTGCGTCGGCGAATAAACTTAAATAAGTTTTCGTCTCCGTAATTATTTCTTTCTGTGTCTCTTCCGCAGGATTAATCAACAGTTCGTGTATTTCTAGAATTATAAGACATGGCACATTTAGCTTATCAGTCACCGCAATTAAAGTTTCCACCAAATTAAATAATTTAGTTCCATGGTTCTTATAATAAATAGGTACACAGCAAACTTTTGTTTCAATCAGTTTTTCCAAAGGCAGGTGTTAGCAATATTTTACTTCTTTCTCTGTCTTCTAAATCTGGAATGAGCGATGAATGTGCGATCGTTATCTGTTCTAGTTCCAGAGTCTACGATAGTATCTGAGTTCCAGAGTCTACAATAGCTTCGATTTTCTCAAAGTTAATAAAAACATCTACTTTTTGCAGTGGTTGAACGATGTGTTCTACGAACTCTGATCGTAGATGGGATGAGTCTACTTTAGCTACGATGGTTTCTTCTTTTGATGTTCTGTTTGTGATTTTTTTTTTTTTTTTTTTTTTTAGTTTTGGGATTATCCTTTCCCTTCTTATTTACTGTAGTTTCGTTCTTTCTTCTTTTGTCTGGGCAATCTCTTGCGATGTGTAGATAGCTTCCACAAATATAACATTCTTTTCTTCTCGCGTGAGATCTTTCTTGTTTTGAGCATTCTCTTCTCAAGTGTGGCGGAATATATTTATCTTGTTTACATGTTGTATCCAGGAATCTCAGTGATTGCTTAATTCCATTTCGGACTTCGTCGAAAGATTTTCCTTTGGCCGTGAAAATAAATATCACATTCTTTAGCTAATTCTTGTGGCTTCAACCATTTATTTCCTTGGCGTACTGCGACGTATGCAGCTGTCTCCTCATCTAAAGCTTGGAATAATTTATCCGAAATAATTCCTTGAATGTTTCAAAATCTTTTACTTCTCTTGACTGGCAGTAATAGTCCCATGTAGTTATTAGTCGTGAAGCGAACTGGACATGCGTTTCGCCGGAATAACGTTTAGTTCTTCTGAAGTTTTCTAAACAGGCTTGAGGAGTAGCTTGGTATTCCTTCAGAATAAGAGTTTTTCACGATAGAATCGAAAAATATATTCCATGCTTCTGCTCTCTTCGGTACTGGTATAGTCAGTGTTTCTACTCCTTTGATAAGCTTGTCGAAGGAAATTTCGGTTTCTCGTCCTGTGTTTTGGATTGAAGGTGTCGGACTTCTACTTCCTTCATTTTGAGTTGCTCGAATCTTCGCTAATTTTATTTTCTATTCTTAATCTCTCTTCTTCCATTTGTATTCTTTCGGTTTCTTCTTTCCTTCTTCTATTCTCATTTTCCATCTCTTCCTTTCTGTTTCTGTTCTCCACTGTAGTAATCAGAATTTCTTTCACGAAATCAGCTACCTAATTCTCATGCTTTTACTTCCATTTGGAAATGCGAACGTCTTTCCTGAGTTAGGCTTAACTTTACGCCACTTCCGTTTTTAACGCTCTAAGCTTCTAACCTCTGATGATCGCTAAAAGAGCGTGTTGTAATGCTTTGTGGTCAAATAAGGCACCGTTTAACATGACGAAACAAAGATTTATTAAAAATAACATTTAAAGCATGATTAAACTTAGAGCCGTACATCGCTCCTACAGCATAGCAAACATCGAGAACCTTTTTCTTCCAAGGCTAACATGCAACCCCTCAAATACAGTAACCCTCCTTTGGAGAAGAGGCTACACGCGTCAAGCGCGCTTTGATGATCGCAAAACAGTCGCCAGATACTACATATACTATCACAGTTTCTTTTGATTACAGTTTGTAATTATTATTATTGGTGTTATTATTAATTTGTATTGCAGCTTTCGACTAGATGAATGAAACTTCATTTATTGCTTTTAATCTGGCCTTTTTCAATATATTTGGTATATTTGGAATCTGTTTTGTTGGTATTAGCATTTTTGGTAACTTTCTTGAAGACAGTGTTCAATAGCAGACAGACGCAAAGCATTTACGATTGGAAGATCATTTCTTAATCATTTGATGGTCGCAGTCATATACACAGTTTTAGTCTTTTTACACAGTTTTAACATGGTTTCTAAATAAAATGATGCAAAACAATAACTGTTGACAAAGTTTTCAACGAGGAATAAATACTTGAAACTGTTTTAGAGGAGTATATCAACCCCAAAGGAAAGTAGTGACGATGATGGAGATCCAATTATAGTGGACTCATTCCCTGAATGCCTGCAACTGGCTAATAAACTTAAAAATCATTTTATAATACCAGATCATAACGTAGAACGAACTCTACAATTTCAGTGGGATTTGACCGCTTACAGGCTCGACACCAAGAGTTATACTAAGAACTCACAAAAAAAAAAAAAAAAAATCGTAGCGATCAATAACTGAATTTTTGTTTGTTTAAAATCCAGTGAACTCAAAAATGTGGAAAGAAATATTGCTCAAGATCTCAAATGTGAGTAAATGGGTACTTCTGTTGCTGATAGTTAAGAATTTTTGTTACTTTTTTTTTTTTTTTTAAATAAAACTAAGATGTGGTAAATAATAGCGAACTTTATTTTTTGATATTCTGAATTAATTTTTATACAAGGAAAACTATCCACTGTTATTCTTTATTTTATTATATTTACACGGTACTGCATAGAACGTATCCACATGTGAAAAGAGTATCCTGTATGTGCGAATCTGATAATTATTATTCTCATGTTTCTAATTATTGTTTTTAATTCACTTAATTTATTTTTAACTAACAATCTCGGCTTTAAATTAAAGTAGTTACAATTGTGTCTTACCTTCCACCTGAGAATGATTTCAGCAATAATAACTTAACAAAAAGTAATTAAAACTCTAACTATGAAAGATTTCAGTTATAGTAAGCATGACTAGTATGTATAGTGTTAACCATGTCAGAAACAAACTTGCGTTTCTACACTCATGGAAGCTCCAAAATTGCAAATTTTGGTGGAAATATTCCCTTGAAAGATTGCTTAATGAATTTTGCAACATCGGATTTACGATTTCGAATGTATGTGTAAAGTGTAAATGTCTACCCAGCTGTAGATGATTAGGAATTTTGATGTTAAAATACTATAAAGACGCTATATCTAATAATTCAACTTAATTATTGAATAAAAAAAAAGAAAATATGAAAGGTTTCAGAT
Source organism: Stegodyphus dumicola (assembly GCF_044657685.1). NCBI lineage: Eukaryota > Metazoa > Arthropoda > Arachnida > Araneae > Eresidae > Stegodyphus > Stegodyphus dumicola. The sequence goes on along the minus strand of NC_140768.1, from coordinate 76,853,129 downwards.
TTTAAATTACGTCCAAACATTTGTGTTTCCAAACATTTGTGTTTTTTTAACATTTTGTGTGTTACCTTTATTAAATATCATGTTCTTCGCACTTAAACCCTAAAATTCAGTTCAAGAGCAATATCGCAAAATAATTCTAAATTGAGCATATTTTTAGAATTTCCGATACACAGTCTCACGCGCTGGAGATGAAATTTTTTTTTTCTCTGCACAATGTTGCTAACGTTGTACTCGCTTTGAATTCCTTGAGTTTGTTAGTCAGAAATTCGTTAAAATTTTACGAAATATGAAATCGATAATAAAACATATTCCAAATTTCAGATTTGGGCGTCGAGATGCCCATATTCGCAGTAGGTTCACGTCATTCAAACTTTGATGGCTCTAGGTACCGTTGTTTTATCACAGTGCGAGAAACATAGATACATTTATGCAGATTCTTCATTATTTAATAGCTTCAAATATCATACATGGCGATAATATTTGGTGGCAACAGTTTGAACGAACATTCAGAAACATTCAGAAGTGAAACGAACATTCAGAATGATTCAACGCAAAACGAAAACAATAGTCCTTCAGGGGCAAAGCCCCTTTGGACTAAAAATTATATATGTAATCGAGGATGATATTTTATTTTTAGTCCAAAGGGATTTCAGTCCCGAAGGACTATTGCTTTCGTTTTGGCATTTTGCGTCGGACTCATAAACGTCGGTTCACTTTTCAAACTGTTGCCACAAAATGTTAGAGTCCTGCATTATATTTGAAGAAATTAAATAATGAAAAATCTGCATAAATGATTGTCTATTTCTCGCATTGTGATAAAACAATGGTACATAGAGCCATCGAATTTTGAATGACGAAATCCTACTGCGAATATGGGCATCTGAAATCCCAAATTTGGAATTTGTTTTATTATAGATTTTATATTTTGTAAAACTTTAACGAATTTTTGATTTACAAACTCAATGCTTTAAAAGCGAGAAATGGCAACGTTATATAGAAAAAAAATACTTTTATCTCCAGCTCGCGAGACTGTGTATATCGGAAATTCTAAAGATATGCTTAATTTAACATTATTTTGCGATATTGCTCTTGAACTGAATTTTATGGTTTAAGTGCAAAGAACATGATATTTAATAAATAAAGGTAACACTCAAAACGTTAAAAAAACGCCCCTTTGGACGTAATTTAAAATCTGAAAAATTTCAGTTTTTTTTTTTTTTTTTTTTTTTCTGTTATTGTTGTTAAACTATATTATAAGCGGCTAAGCACGGTACTTAAGATTACATTATAAACAGAGACACTTTCATCCTTGCAAAATAGCTATTTTGTTGCTAGGTGCATTATTTATAGTTTTGGACGCACAATATAATGTCTAAAGCTGGAGTTATATCAAATAACGCTGTAATAGGGGAGAATTGAATTTGTATTATGACACAGTGTCCTACTTAAAGTAAACAAGAGGCAAAGAACAAAGAGCGTTGTAAAATGGAATGACTAACGAGAGTGACGCGAGGTGAATGAAATAACTTCTTTTTACTTGACGAGCAGCTTTAGAAGCATAAAATATTTTGAAATTACCTTTTCAGAAACTGCAAGAACTCGAGAGAAACTCACTTGGTTTTATTGTCATCTAATTTATGCGCGAAGGTAAAAGAAACCACTTATTACAAAACCGGTCGTTTTACGGTTTGGGGAATTCCAATTTTTTCCCCTTCGGATAACAATAGCAGACTTCTAAGCCGCCGTTACGCGCCGACTAAATCCGCAGAACTATGACGCCCTGTAATTAACTTAAATCACGCACCAAGGTAGAGAGGATGACGTCAAACCAGACTGAGAAAAAGATCGCGGAAGAGCTTTTCACGTTCTAAATTTGAAATCTTTGTCATCATCTTACCCTTCCTCTCCTTGGGAACCGTGGATTTTTTGATTTGAGGCTTGTAGTACTCTTCTAGACCTTGTTGTTTTTCGTACTCATTAGTAAATTATCGTTATCGTAAAACTTTGCCATTACATCTCTGCAAAACTCTCTGAATAAGTATTCATATAATAAATCTTTTTCATTTAGATTTTATTTTATATTATTTTGGATGTATATTAGCTTCAAGAATCACTTCTGTAAGTGGAAATTTGTCTTTGACCTCTATGATATTTTTATTCTTCGAATCTTAGGGCTACTGTCTGATATATTCTTTAAGAAGTATCCGCATTTTTCTTAAATATCCAATATTATGGCTAATTAGGGGCTAAGGTGTTGAAGCCAATGAGTACTAGTTTCCCTTGCCTGCTTCAATTTAGGTGACTAGTTAGAGTTGATTCCGCATGTTACCAGTGTCGCCACTGTGGGCTGACCAGCCGGTATAGTGATTGGTGTCGCTAACTGCCTTTCCTGTGGGGCCGGGTTCGAATCCGGAGAAGACATATGATTGTAAGCTTATTATCTATGGGGCAAAGGGGTATTCAAAACGCACGGCTTGGCGAAAGTCCTTTAGTGAGGTTTGGTGGTAGGGAAAGAGGGTTGGATAAGCTTCAAATCTCCCCTCCCCCGAGTTCCTCTTTAAAATTAGGCCGGAAGCTTAACAGTTAGCTAGGTTCATCTGTACCTCAATCACCTGTGGTACTTACTACAAAGGTGCTGGCTTAGCTTTTCTACCTGTACCTGTGGCAATAGTAGAGTTTAGATTATTGTGCCTGTCCTTAAAATAGCGTTTTCAGAGTGCAAATACTTCTGATATTTTGTAAGCAAGTAAGAACTTTTTATACTTAAAAATAATCTCTGTTCGAAGCTAAGAATTGTATTCAGAAGTATTGAAAATATGTATCGATTTAGGAATCTGGATATAATCCATTCTGTATTTTGATAAACGTTTAGTAATGATATAAATGAACTAACGATAATTTGAATTTCAATAATAATGGGAAAATAAGTTTGACAATTTCATTCAGCACGAACGAATGTATAAAGGATGATTCAGAAGTTAACAGATTTTAAAAATTTAGTTAAAAAAAGCTTTAGTTAATTTCTTTTTTTTTAAATCTGTTTTTTATATTAATTATCAATAATGAAAATAATTTTGTGCATATTTTTCCCGCGAATAGTTATTTTTCTTTGGTTGTGTTAGAAAAAATGCTTCTCTTCTAACGTACTTCCGAACAGGTATTAGTCTATTCCGAAAATTAATTCCTCAATGTTAAGACTACTAGATCAGATTCCGCTCGCTAAATAAGGAGTGATTTAGATGTTCTCTTTTTCCTTTCTGAAGAATCCAACTGGGGAAAAGGAGCAATGACGACAGGTAAGAATTGTGGCTTTAGCTTTTTTCTTTCTTGAGAACAGAAGTTATTAACCTAATAATGCCATAAATAAAAGCACCGTAGTTTCTTTGCCGCTAAAATATTCATACATCGGAATGTTTGCAGCTCGTTGAACTTATTGACCGCTCATTGTTTGGAATTTAAATTTAACGCACAAAGAAAAAGCAAAAATAACAAAAAGTTGGGGGAGGGGAATAAATTCCCCCCGGAAATCACGACCTTAAAAATTCGTATGGTATCTTTTCTTTCCCGAATTTTACCTTCCCTGCTGGGAAATGAGCTTCACCACCGCAGTATTGATCGTAACACTGAAATGGCACAGTGCCAAGAATTCCTTTAACTGTTACGGTTAACTGTACTCTGTTCTGACTTCCCCAGCCTTCCATTCAGCACATTACGTAACAGGCGGCGCCGGTGGAAGGGGGAAGGGGAGAAGTCTTTTATTCATAAATATTTCGTTCCTAGCCTTTTCTCTATGAACTCTTAATTTAAATATTCGATTCCGTTGCGTGGATCAGTAATGAATAGCTCTTTTTTATTAATCATTTGGTTAGAAAGTGGAATTATGAATGCATAATAGCTCAATTGAAACTATTGAAAAATCCCTGCTAAATATCCACGGTTAGTGTAGTCTTAATCTTTAAACGAAGAGGTGCTGCTAAAATTCTTAGCGCAGGATTAAGGCATTAGCAGTTTTTTTTTTTTTTTTTTTTTTTTTTTTAGTTTTGTTCTTATCAGTTTTTATCAGTACCAGTATACTAGTATATTGTTGTGGTCAACTTATCAATCTATTCATGTGAAAAGTCGGTTTCGATTCCCACCAGAGCACAACAAATTTTTGAAAAAAATTCAACATTCGAAAATTTGTACTGTCGGCAAAACTAAAAATAGTACAAAAGGCTTCACCATCTTGTTGGGAGGGGAAAACCGCAGAAAGATTCTTTTCGTAGACAGTTGCTCCCTACGATCCTTATTATACGACTGTTCTATTACTTTTGATTTTCGAACTCTTATATATTCATTAGTATGGTCAGATATAAGTCCAGTAATTTGAAAATCAGCGATCGAGTTCTGAGTGAATTTTGAAAGTTTTCCTGCTGTTTTAAATTTTTCAACTAAGTTGATTTTAATATTACCGACTTGTTCTGTTAATTTATCACCGCAGCTAATTAAATTGCAGTTTACAAATGGCAAGTCATTGAAAATTGTGTAATAAGCATCTTACTGAGCTGCTGTGTAATAAGGTCGATCCTTGACTAAGCGACAGGATCTTCTTTAACTACTAACTTTTCTGCGTCTTCTTTTCGAGTATATTAGTTTGCATGCTTCTATAATGAATGATGTCAGAAAAGTTAAACTCCTAAAAGGCAAAGCAAAACAAAATCTAAGTAATTTATTTAAAAATGGCAAAGAACGCAAGGGATATCTTTTGAAGAAGAGGTTTCGCAAAGATTTTCCGACCTAGGACTTAGTGGGGGGGGGGGGAAAGTGTGGCTTGACTATACGAAACAATAATATAAAGAAATGACATGTATCCATGCTGTGTAAGCTTAAATTGAACTGATGAACTATTAATATCAGTATCAAATTATAAGCCAGTCTAGTCTAATAATAATGTTAAAAATTATGGATTCAAGATTTCCATTTAAATCGATGGCGTTTTAATGCATTATACTGTGCGTATACGGATTTCTTTCATTAATGCAGTATTATCTGTTTTGTTAAACATAACTAAATTTAGAAAAAAAATTGTTCAGCATCAACGTTTTTTGTGAGTATTGGCTGGTAGTGCATGATGACTTATATAGAAATAGTGTAAGAAAAAGATAGATTCTCCTCCCTCACCTGGAGTTCAATCCAGATATTCCACTGAAAATTTTGGAATATGATTATTTTGAAGGGTGTGTTTTTCGCATAGATTGTAATAAAAGCAGCCATTAAATTACTTTTGTATTAAAAACAATATAATAAATATAATGGATGTGTTATAGTTGTAGGAAAACAGTCTAAAAGTTGATGTGTTATAGTTGTAGGAAAACAGTCTAAAAGATTTGTTTGATTTTCATGGGAAATTTTTTAGAGACATTACGTTATTTCGCCGCAGGAGAGATGAAAAATGAGCAATGTCCTCGCCGGGACTCGAACCACGAACCTCTCGAATACGCGTCTAGCGAGCGAGCTGACCACTACACCACGAAGGCATGCTAAGAAGGTGAGAGAAATACCTTATACTTTGATGTTCACGAAATCTCAAAAATTTCCCAGAATTTGGAAAATATTCTCGTTAATTCGCAGCATAATAACTGTAACTGTCCTATTTATGACTAAGAACTTTTTAGGTACTTCTAAATTTTCATCTTCCTTTCAGACTTAAAAATAGAAGAAAGGATTTAAGTTAAACTGTTCACCATATAAAAAAAAAAAAAAAAAAAAAAAATCTTCTGATATATTTACTAGCTTAGTGCTCTTCTTATTAGTCATGAAAAATTGAATGTGCCGAATGTCGCTTTTATCAGCATTTTCAACATGATAAAGTAAGTTTTGCGAATGACTTATCGTTTTATTTCCAGCGTATTAAAAAGCAGAGAAAAAATTTGCTTTCCAATTCAGTATCTATTTTCACTTTATCACTAGAATCTTTCATCTTCATAATCTCGCTTTAATTTCAGTTGTTTAATTATAAACTCCAGCAACTAACACCTGCACATTTTTGCACCCTAATTGAACTGTCAAGTTCCGGCAGAAATACTATTTATGAAATGCCCCAGAATTGAATATTAGAGAATCCAAGTGACTAACTAGCTCACTGAATAGTAATCGAAATGTAAATCTTTTACGCAGTGTTGTGAAATGAGATTCTGGTATTAAAAAAGTATTTGGGGAAGGCCAGTGAAAGATATGCACCAGTATACATAATTTTACATCTATATACATATCTGCATGCGTTTTTAAATTTATATTGTAGGCTGAGTTCTTTTTAAAAGAATTGTTCGCATTATTCTTGGTGAAAATTTTCTTTTTGGTATAAACATTAGGCTTTGTAATGCCCAAAAAAGTGAAATTTCATTTCTGTACAAATAGCAAAGGTGATTATTGTTTTTATTATTAATTAACGCCAAAGGAAACTTGATTTTTGCGTATTAAATTTGTGTGTGGCTCTTCGTTTTATCTGGCAATCGCTGATGTTAATATATTCATTACAAACCGAAAATGTATTATAATTTAATAGATTTTCATTATTAAATGTTTCATTCATATTTCTTCAAGTTTCGTTAGAGTTATGTTCCCTTTCTTAGAGTAAAAATGGCCTTAAAGGGTAGCATTTCAATGACTATAACTGTCTTAACAAGTTGCTTTTAAATAGCTTATATAATCTAATCAGATTAAAAATAGTTTATAGGGGAACTTGGTTGATTACGATCTTTTTGCTCTCATTTCTATTCTGTTGTTCTCGTACTTCATGAATCTTTTTCCAATATGTAATCTTCGGTATGATCGAGTAGGTCGAGTGTTAGTTTTATGTAATTGTCTTAAAATGTTAAACTTTTTTTTATCACTTAATGTTTATATATCGTATATTTTTTACGGCACGGAAATAATATGAATATGAATTTTTTTCCTTAACTCAGAAACTGAATGCGGCGTTCTTTTTTCTCAAATAAAAAAAAAAAAAAAAAAACTTTCTAATAATACTTTAATACACTGACTACCAATAAGTATTTGGACACCTATGCAAATGACGATATCTGCGGTCCTAAGGTACATCACGGACTCCGCCGGTATATATCGTGTAGGAAACAGCATTGGCTTTAGTCGCATGCAAGATGCCTCGCAGTTCGGAGCTCTTTGATTTCGAGAAAGGTATAATTATCGGGTATCACAAATCTGGCCGATCCTTAAGGGACATATCTAGCTATCTGAAGTACCCAAAATCTACAGTGGCGTATGTGATTAAGAAGTGGAAGGTGAGCTTTGAATGTCGGAATGTGCCCCGAGTCGGCAGACCAACGAAACTGGGAGATAGAGACCGAAAAGTGCTGTCCAGAGAAATTGGAAAGAACCGCACCCAACCGATGGCCCTCATCCGCAAGGAGTTTCAATAGGCATCCGGGAGTATTGTTTCACTGAATACCATCCGTAAAGAAGCACATCTGCTTGGTTTACATGATCGTGCTGCTGCCCATAAGCTTTTGATCACAAAGTCCAACCGCGCTGCTCGGTTAATGTAGTGCAAAGCACATCAAAATTGGACCGTAGATCAGTGGAAACGGGTTCTTTGGAGTATAGTGACGAAACAAGGTTCACCCTTTACCGTTCGGATGGCAGGGTCTGGGTCTGGGTCTGGCGTCTACCTGGAGAACGTCTCCTGCCAGAATGCATCGTGCCAACAACTGACAAGTTCGGCGGAGGTGGAATTATGGTATGGGGGTATTTCTCCTGGTATGGGCTGGGACCCTTGGTCCCCATTCATGGTAAGCTCAACTTCCATGCCTACTGCACTATTTTGGATGACAATATGCTTCCTACGTTGTGGCAGTTTTACGGGTTGGACCCCTGTTACTTTCAGGACGACAATGTCAGTTGTCATGTTTCGACGTTAACCAATGGAGTTCATCGAATGGACTGGCCTGCCCAGAGTCCAGACCTGAACCTTATCGAGAACCTCTGGGACGCCGAATTCAGGGGTGCACTACCCGTGCAAAATCAGTGAAGAAACTTCTATGTCTTCTCCAAGCCGAGTGGAAGAAAATACCACTAGCTGTCATATAAAGACTTGTGGAAAGTATGCCCCGGAGGGTCCACGCTGTAATTACCTCTCGTGGAGGCTCTACCAACTATTGATTTTGAATAAAGTTAGTTTTTCTTTTCTATCACAGGTGTCCAAATACTTATTGGTAGTCAGTGTATGTTTTAAAGGATAAAAAATCCCATAAAATCGAAAGTACAGTCATATTTTTAAATGCATAAAATTCGTAACCAACAAGCATTCCTTTTTTTGTAAAATTTATGAATCATTATAATTTGTCTGATACAATGGGAGGTAATAATGAAACAGAGAATTCAATACGCAGCGACAGTTTATCTGTCATGAAAGACGATTTGGTGATGGTTGCTGCTAGAAATATTCGCGAGGTGGATGTTTCATAATATCTATTTAACCATGCCTCTCCCCAATTCAAATTCGAAATTTTTCAAGCGAAATTTATGGAAAAGTTACCTTTCGACAATCATGATTCTTTATTACAATAAGGTAACTTATATGTTTACGTATAAGTAAAATAATATTCATTCAATTTGCAACTAGACTATTAAAAGTATTTGCTTATTATGTCCTACTATTTTTGTATTTAGTGTGGAATTTTTGAATTGATTAAAACATAATGGACATTTTACATTATAAGGGCTTTATCGAATTTTACATCCTCCCTATTCACAATTTCAATTGCTTTCATAAATTTTTTCACTTTATGAAACTTTGTGTTTGGAAGTTATATTTCCAGATTTAGAACTTTTAAGGAAATATTCACTGACTTCGGAAACATTTCGGCACCCTGTTTATCAACCATAACCTTTCCTTAAGCCTTCAATAAATGCTATAAAAAATATGCTTCTTACATCCAAAGAATCTTTGGACCTTTGCCTTAATTGAGATAATGAGACCAACTAGAAAAACTATTTATTGGTTCGTTTTCATTTTCCTTATTCCGAAAACCTGATTCTTTGAAAATATTCTGTCGGAGTATATGGCCAATGAATAAAATATTTATGTGCCATTTTCTGGAACACATCGCCCCCGCTCTCCGATAATCTTTTTATTACATATTGCTCTCGGTTTCTTGGAGATTTTTATCGCATCCTTTATATGCCATCCAGTTTCTCCCACACGCTTGAATTTTCATTCACGGTAAGCTTGGGAATCGCCACTGCTGATTGATTTCCTAAGATTTTTCATCCTTTTAACTTCAAGTTTTTCGCCGCCGTGGTTAAAATTTCGACTGTAAGCAATTCATTAGTCATTTTATATACCCTCCATGACTCTGTTTCTTCGACTGAACCGTAATTTGATCAAGTCTTATTTTTGATTTGATGATAATTGAACTTCTTAGTTCTTCTAAAATCAAATCCAATTTTTGAGATTTTAGATTAACCCTTAAAATTAATTGTACACTGCTCAAAAAAAAAAAAAAAAAAAAAAAAAAAAAAAGGGACAGTCCTATATCTCCTGATCTACTGGGCCGATTGACAAAATTCAAATTGCGTTCTTCATGTCTCGAAAGCGCGACTTAGGATATATATTTTTAAGAAGATTTATATATAGCACTATTCTAACATAGGTATTTTGACACAAAATCGGACTTTTTCTGAAATAACATACCAATTTTTTTACATATTTCGATTCTACGACTCAAATTACGCCTAAATATGAAATTTTGTAAAATTTGGAGCGAAATTTACGGAGAAATTCACAAATTTATGTTGGCACTTTTTTGTCAGTTTGCGCCAAGATTAGTTCACTTGGCGAAATTCTTAATATATGGCAATCTAGTTTCCTTTCCCGTGAGCGGAAAAAAAGTCACCATCGTTCCTTTTTTTCAAAATAATATTCTTTATATTATATTTTTAATTATAACTTATTATTTTAAGTAATTTTTTCTTTTTCGAATTTCATTTTAATTGTTTAAGTTGCATGTTTTTTTTTTTTTTTTTTTTTTTTTTTTTTTTTTTTCGAATAACTGTTTTAAAAATTTCTACTTACCTATTCGAACTGCGTAAATAAAGGTGCAGCATTTATTTTTTTTCAAATAGTTTTCTTTATATATATTTTTTGTCATAGTTATTATTTTAGGTAATTTTTAAATTCTTAACTTTTATTTTAATTGTTTGTGTTGCATTGTCTCTTCAGATAATTGTTTTAAAATTTTCTATTTATTCCTTCGAATTGAGCATTTTAAATATATTTATTAATATAAATTTTCCAGAATATGATTTTATTTATTTGAATTGCGTTTCTTTCGGAGGAATACTTTGTAACCCAGACTACGATGCGTTTGAAAACTGCGTATATTAAAAGAGAAAATACAGTAAAGCACAGTTAACACGCCTTTCAATGTTCCGTTCAGAAAAAATATATATAAATAAGAGAGACATTTAACTTAGGATTGCGACATTTTAACTTAGGATGACTTGCATACACTGCTTTAAACAGTTTTATCATTGTGCCCATTGCTTTACACAATTATATCCTACATTTGGCTTCTTAAATGTTATTCATATTTTAGTCAATTTTTTTTTTTTTTTTTTTTAAATCGTAAAAATCAAATATCATAAGATTAAAAAGTTTTAAATTTAAAAAAAATACAAATACTAAATTTTACCGTAAAATGTATTTTTTTCTTCTCTTTTTCTTCAGGCATTCTACTTTATTCTTGCTCGTTTTCTTCATTCTACTTTATTCTTGCTCTTTTTCTTTAGGCATTCCGCAAGTATATTAAAAAGCATCCAAATTTTCGAAATATCTTGATGTTTCTGACAATCATTTTAAATAAAGTTATCGCCTTCCATTTCATAAAGGCCCACAAACGGCTGAGCGGTAAAGTCGCTGAACACTGATAGCTCACTCCGGGGTTCGAATCCCGGTAAACAGGCTGGTTGCATGGGCGTTTTCGTGGATTTTCTTATGTGTACTGTGTATGCCAGCTGATTTCCCTTAGAAAGTTCTTCACAAAGGCATCCTTCCTTTTAGGCAGATAGCCCTGCTTTGACGTAACTTAATAATTCAATTCAATCCATTTCATCAATATTTGGTCAGAGCCTTTATCAGTCTTTAGAGGCTAAACATTTTGAAGGTATGAGATGAAAGGAAAGACTGGTTTCATCAAGAGGTTTTGGTTTATTTAATTATGACAAAGCACACTAGGGCTATCTGCCTAAGGGGAGGGATGCCTTCGTGGAGGACTTTGTAAGGGAAACTGGCTCGCATACACGTTACACATGGGGAAAACCACGAAAATGCCCATGCAGCCAGCCCGTTCGCGGGATTCGGACCTCGGACAGAACTACCAGCGTTCAGTGACTTTATCGCTCGGCCGCTGTTTCATCAGGAGGAAAAAAGAACATCTTTAGGTGACATCCACATACATCACTGGATAAACTCCTGAATCTTCAAATAATTCGAATGAGAAAATCATGGGATTCTCCATTTATGATACGATATGATGTTCTATAACGTAATTTAAATTTATACAACCATATAGTCTAAACCATATTGTCTTTTCTGTTAACCACAAGCTCAATTCATGGTATTTGCTGGTGTACACGTCCAAGTGTTTTTTCTTTGAACACCTAAATTCATTGAAGTATTAGCGTCCAACTTTCCAAATTTACCCGCAAATTTTTGCTTACTTTTCTCCCTAATTTTCATCTTTCCTTCTACAGTTATTTTCAGTGCACACACAAGAAAATTAAGATTTTTCGATTGCTAGACTTCCATAAATTTTGCTTTCTTGTCAATTTTTTAAAATATCAATTAAATGAATTGCGTTTCAGCTGAAGACAGCTTTTCATTTTCTAGTCATTTTAACTATAAATAAAAAAAAGCGAAGTCCAAAGGATAAATATTTTAATTAAAAGATTTTTGCTAAATGACAAGGAAATAAAACAGTCCAGCAGGGTTAATTCTGTACCACCGAGTGACCCGATTCTTATATCGGCTGAAACAATCTAAATCATATTAAAGGTCATGTTTTTTTATACAATTTATAACGCGAGAGAAAAATTAGCTTCTTAAAACATTCTTTCTAAGAGATTAATATAAAAGATTATATTTTTATATATATTTTTAAAGCTGGGACTTGAACCAAACTGTAAAATTTTTAAAATTTAATTTACATGGTGGTTATAATTAAAGTTCCAATTTGAAATGGTCATAAAAGGAAAACTACCGTACCAAATGTTATCAAACTTGGGAATCGTGTAAAGGGAGGTTATGGGAATTTATTTTCAGCGAGGAAAAAATAGTTAAAAAAACTCATCATCGGGGGAAAATGACGCTGTATACAAGATTCTTAAATGAAATAAGACTCGAAAACATCTGCTTAAAGTGTGTTTAATATTTTCCGAAACGTGTTACAAAGCATGTTCAATGTAGCGTCTAGCATTTTCCGAAAGCAAGTTAAATCCTGTTACTGCATTCTCAACAGCAGCTCTTAGCATATCGGGAGGAATGTTACGGACATGTCAGTGTTTAACATTTTTCATTTCTGCCAAATTGTTTAGATTATCACCATAAACAGTGCTTTTGAGAAAACCCCATAGCTAAAGTCACAGAGGTTGAGGTCTGGTGGGAAGAGGGGAAGTGTTGGCCTATAAGACGTTCATTCGTGAAATGTTGCCTAAGCAAGTGTGAGACACACGTGAGGTGGGGCCCAGCCATGCATAAAAATCGTAGTATCTAAAATGCCACGTTACTGCAGTTCATGTATCACGAAACATTTTAACATTGACTCTAAGTGATCTGAAATCACAGTAGTCCAGCTGTCGACTGTTCTTCAGAGAAAAATGGTTCAGTTATATAACTAGCTGTCATTCCACACCAAACGGTGTGGAATGACTGCTATGCAATCGAATGCAGTAGGAGAATGCAATGGAACTAGATAGATAACATGAGGGATTTTTTTGGCCCAAATCGATTAAAAGCGTTTTGAATCAGTATCTTCATGTTTTAGGGCCGAATTCAGGCTTCAAAAATTACAAATTAGCGATCTGTAAGGAAACGATTTCCAGATTGTACGCACTTCTGCGAGTGATTTGCGATCTCACATTTTCTAATCGCTAATTCGTGGTTTTCACGGAAGAATTTCTCACTTACACTCGACGCACTCGACGTTTATCGAATTTAACGCTTTTAAATGGTAATTTTCTTACTTCAAAATTTCTTAAGGGTATGCAACATATTAAACCCGTGTAACACAAGGTTAAGTTAGATTCCGACCCATATTTCGTTTAAAAATATTGCATACAGCGCCATTTCCCCCCTGGTGGTGAGGTTTGGAACTTCCCTTTTTTCGCGGAAAATAAATTCCTATGATCTCTTTTATACGATATTACCAGGTTTGATAACATTTGATCCAGTAGTTTTTGTTTTATGACCGTTTCAATGTGGAACTTTAATTATAAACACCTTGTATATTATTAAATTTTAATTGAAGCTATCCGTTATATGTATACCATGCGTAAGATCTCCGCTTTTATAGAAAAAGTAAAGAATCGAAGCAAATATACTTAGGATAATGGAACAAAACTGAAAAAAATTCCCCTCCCTCCGAAAATAAAATATTGAAACTTCGACCTTGAATTTATTGGATTATCGAAATATTCAATATGACCTATCTTCTAAGTCCTAGTTCCGACAGCAATGCCGTCAAAAATTCCGAATTACTTAAGCTGATGTAAAAGATTTAGTATATATTCACTGTATGTTAGTAAAGTAATCAGAGTGTAATAAAAATAGATTATAGAATTTACGCTGATGCAACTTTTTGTCTGACTGCACTACATGTAATGGAAGAAAAGGTTTGTAGAGATCTGTTTTTGACATGCCTCTAAAAGTAGATGTCATACTCCTTTTGTCTCTTCAATATCAAAAAACTTTCCTTTGAGAGGCAACTTTAGTTTTTGGGAAAGAAAAAAAATCACAAGAAGACAAATTTGAAAAACATGCAGGACGATTGAGTACATATACTTATTTTCAGAACACAAGTGGTTCTCCGACTGGTTATTGAATAATGAAAAGATGCATTGTCATGCAATACAAAACATTTGGAATACGTTGTCTGACTGAAAACGTAAGATTAAAAGTCATCTGCTTAATTCACAACCATTTACAAGTCAATTACTGGGGCAATTGCAGAATCGTTTTGATCCTGAGCTTCTAAGACAAACCTTATATCACTGGATTTAAACACTTCTTTAATCTTCCGAGAACGTTCCTTCTTTAGCTCATATTCCAAGAATATTAAGTGAATACAATTATTGCAAAAGAAAATGAATATTCATTTGCACTACGGCTTGGTAGTTCTGCTTTTTGTGTCTAAGTATACAACAATATTTTAAATATTTACAAATAAAATATTACATTGGAGATTTAATTCGAGCCTCACCAGTTGCCTAGCATTTGAAGATCGTTAAATACTAATTGTTTGTTGCGAAGTCTAACCCAGGGTTTTGCATGGTTGGTTTTCGTAGTTTTCTAGGTTCTCTTTACAAAGGTTCTCTAGGAAAGCATCTTAACCAAATAGCTCCCATATTCTTTCTATGTTCAAATAACCAACTAACCTAGTTTAAGCGCGATTTCCAAATGAAGTTACTAGCAAAACCCGAATACTCATTAAAAATCATGTAGCTTGCCAATCGGGAGTAACATGAAAGATACGGGGCCAATAATTGAATTGCTGTTACGGTACGCTGTTTCTAAATTTAGATGGTCTTCCTTAATTAAATAGCCCACCAGCGGCCGAGCGGTAAAGACGCTGAGCACTGGTAGTTCGGTCGGAAGTTCGAATCCCGCGAACGAGCTGGCTGCATGGGCGTTTTAGTGGTTTTCCCCATGTGTAACGTGTATACGAGCCAGTTTATCTTAGAAAGTCCTCCACGAAGGCATCCCTCCCTTTAGGCAGATAGCCCTCGTGTGCTTTGCCATAATTAAATAATCCAATCCAATCCTTAATTAAATATAATTGATTTGTAACTTCTACTAGAGCTGACGGTAAAAATTGAAGTGCAAATAAATAATATCGTGTGCATTCTTGATTAATATAAATTAAAAATTTTGCATAGAAAAATATTTGCATTCAGACAGAAGGTTTTTTGAAATATTTGCAATTACTTTATAAGAAGGATTTATTAATAATCGTAATAATTACTTATTATATTACTGATGATTAAAATTCAGTTCTTGACAATTACATTCTAAATTAGAATTTTAAAGATATAATGAAAATAAGCTACGCACAAAAATACATTTTTACAGATTAAATTGACATTAAATACAAAAATACAGAATGTTGGGTGTCGTTTATATAATTATTCTTGCTTGTCCACAGAATCTGCTGACTTATCCAGCCATTAAGTAGCTGCAGATCATTTCTACATAACCATTGAACTTCCATTAATTCAGTCTCTACAGGGTTGTATGTTTATATCATAATTTGACTTTTATAAAAATGATTATTCTAAATCTTGTACTTCTTTTAAAATATACTGTGCTTTAAAAATATGGATGATAGTATCTGCCGCTCTTTCAGCCACTTCAAAAGCAACAGTTTGTTTAGAAATAAATTATGCAGTTAATGTCATAAAATATTTTCATTAAATTCAAATAAACATTAAACGAAAATTCTCAGTTTTAGACAATTCGATTTAAAGAAGTAAAGTAGCAGACGATAAAACGCCGAAGATAAAAATTTACTCTTAGAAAAACGTACTCTTATTTTTTTAAAAAAAAGGAAGAAAGAGAGAAATTTAAAAAAATTGTTAAAAATTTGAATAATATCATCTATAATTTAAAAAATAGATTTTCATATAGTATTAATAAATATTTATTACGCCTTATTGTGGGAAAAAATTTCATATAATTAATTCTCCGTAAAATTTTACTTGAAATTTAAGGTTAAAAATAGCTGTGGCAATTCAGTGTAACAAAAATCCATAGACCACATTTGGCGTTATTATTGCTCAAAAAAAAGATGCCAAATTTCAAAACGCGAAAATATGTAAATTCGTGTATATCTTAGAAAATTTTGAATAAAAAAGTCTAATTTTTTGCAGATATGCTTAAAAATACACCTACTTTATGATGATGGTAAAATTTTTATAGGTTATAATTTAAAATTTTTTTCGAAAAATTTATAAAAATTATTTAAAAATAGAAATTTTAAAAATAAAACACAGAAAATGGGTAAATTTTATTTGGAATGAACCTAAATTTCGAAATGTAAGAGAAAAATAAAAAAAAGTTTAGTAAAAAGAGAGATATTAATAAATATTTGCCAAATTCAATTAACATTGAGGAGCTAAAATTTTGAGAGCTAATATTTTAAAAACTGCTTGTACGATTTTTACAAAACTTGGTATTCTGGCATAATTTGAGCCGTAGAATCGAAATATGGAAAAAAATTGGTATGTTATTTCAGAAAAAGTCCGATTTTGTGTCAAAATACCTATGTTAGAATAGTTCTATATATAAATCTAATATATATCCTAAGTCGCGCTTTCGAGACATGAAGAACGCAATTTGAATTTTGTCAATCGGCCCAGTAGATCGGGAGATATAGGACTGTCCTTTTTTTTTTTTTTTTTCTTCTTCTTTTTGAGCAGTGTACATGGTTATCTGCTAATAGTGAAAATAGTGAGCTAATGGTGAATCCAAAAATAAAGTGCTGTAGCAATGTAAAAGTTGATCACAATAAGAATAACATGCTAGCAATAGAAAATCAAAAATTTGGGAGTGGGAGTAAAAATTTAATTAATCGTATATGGACCAGGATTTTGTATAAAAAGAAAGAATAGTGGAGAAATAGAATTGAAATTAGCTATGAAAATTAAATAAATCTTTCTTCTTCAACGGTATCTGATACCAGTTACAGCTCCGATTTGTCAGATAAACTGCGATTTTCGTATATTCAGGCCATTTCCATTCTATATTATAAGTGCATTGTGAAATAGTTCAGCTGCTGAGCACTAGTAATCTTTATTACTTTTTCTGTATGTTTTACCTTAATTCTATTGTATTTTTATTTTTCTTGTCGTTTATTACAATTTTAATACTCGTCGTAAACAAGAATTAGTTTCCTTGTCTTCGTTCCAGCCCTTTTTTTCGAAATTGGTAGCTATTGAGAACATTTTGTATCCATGTCTTTTCATAAATGTGCCATGACCTCTGTGACAGAACACTGTTATGTAGCAATCCCAGTTCAAATAAATCCAGGCTGCTATCATAACTGTAATAAAGGAATCCAGGCTGCTATCATAACTGTAATAAAGGAATCCAGGCTGCTATCATAACTGAAATAAAGGAATCCTGGATTTATTTAAGGTGGGAGCGCTACATAACGATGCGCATAATTCATAAGTGCACATCAGGATCCCCACAGAGGGATGGATTTCAAAAATGGGCCAATGAGCTTCTATTTGTCTTGTGACGCTGAAACTTTGAAACAGTGCATATGAGTGCATGTTGTTTTTTACGTTTTATTTTGCATTTGTTTCGCAATTATAAAGTTATTACGTATAAATATTGCTATCATTGTAGTAGAAAATCTTGTAGTGATTTCATTTTGTAAGTTTATTTAATCATCAACATTTCACTTTCGCGAAACTTATTGATATTCGAATCAATTATCGTTCTTTATCGTTCTTTATATCGAGAAAATAACTCAAGCTACAATTACACTGGCATATTATGCATTTTCCAACACCTGTGGATTAAGAGAATTCAAATGTGTAATATTTTTATTAAGCTGAGAATAACTAAAAGTGTTACAATGAATCTAGAATTTTCTTATTTCTGTACTTGCATTCCTTTGATTTTGAAAGTGTAAGATTTGAAATATCTGTTGCGGATGATCTGATTATACCTGATGGTAACACTAAAAATTATATATGAATAAATTAAATATATTCGTTGTGATTAACATAAATTCATTCTGTTTGAAGAGTATTTCTTGTGTGTGAAATATTTTTAAGAGTGAACAGTTATTAATGTGAAATTTAACACACTAAATGTGTAGGAATGCTAATTAATAAAGTTCACTTCGAATAAAAGTGTGCATTTGCTATTATTATAGAACATTTTTCTTTATATAGACTGCAATAAAATAGTGCTAAAACTTATATTATTCACATATATAATTATACGTATATTTGATCTAACTTCGCACTAAAAATTTTCACAAGAAATCCACAATGCTTTAATTATTTTGTACAGGAAATTGCGTGGCAAAACATTTTTAATCATCTTGCTTAAAAGCACGGCAAAAGGTCATGTGAAATGACAGAAATATTACTGGAAATCCATTTGTCCATTTTAGAAGCCACTCTATCGGTAGCGATACAGATGTGCGTTTATGAAATATGTTAACGGTGCTCTGTCACAAATGTCTTGGCACATTTGTGAAAAGGCGTCGTTACGAAAATGTCAAGGATCCAATTTTAACACGGGGTTTCAAACAAAAAAGCAGTTCTTTGTCTTCTTTCAGCCCTTTTTTCAAAAATGGTAGCTCATGAGGACATTTTCATAACGATGCCTTTTCATAAATGTGCTAAGACCTTTGTGACAGACCACCATTATATAGCAATTCCAGCTCAATTAAATCCAGGCTGCTATCATAACTGCAATAAAGGGATACACATCCTAGACTCTACGAATTCTCCCTTAAACTTTTTACAAGATATTGCTAAATGGCAATAAACAAAACATAACAAAGAAAAAAATTAAGACCGCTTTAAACTAACAAATGCTAGCATAGGCCCGTGCTTTGTATTGCAGTGCAAATCAACCGATGTCGGCATTTAGTAATTTCGTTTTGGTCAAACAACATGCCTTATGAAGTTCGTAGGTAATCCTTCAAAATTATTGCTGATTTTGAAGTAAATCAATAAGCCGAATATAAAAATGAAAGCCGAAAGTTAAACTGAGACCTTTCATTCGAAAAACACAATTCACAAATTGAAATTAGTGAATCTCAGTGTGTTTAAAAAAGTTATATAACGAGAGAAAAGATGCGGAAGCATTGCATTCCGCATCTTTTCTCTCGTCATCTTCAAGTTAGTCTAAACAACTTAAAAACGTGGCAAGCGGTTTCTTGCACGTGCCTTTTTTTAAATGACTTATTCCTGATATTTTTTTATCATGCTAATATATAATAATACATTTTTAAGTAAATAATAGATAGATTTAATGTAAATTATATAATAGATAGATTTAATGTAAGAATATTAAAAAGTCTTATGCAAGGGGGGAAGGCGAAATTTTACCTTTTCACCTTAAAATCTTCGCATCTTGTTTCACCAATGAAATTCATTTAAAGAAGATTGCTCTTTTTTATATTAAGTGCGAAAATTTTCTGCTATTAATGTTTTCGTGTTCTTCAGAAGACTAATCACAGTCCTGAGTTTGCTATCTCAGTAATGGAGACTTTTCTGATTGGATGTTGCTTTCTATGTTAAGAGCTATAACATATATACGATCTTATCTTATGGGAGCAATATGGGCCCAAGAGCCTGTAAGTAGCTTGCACAAAAAAAAAAAAAAAAAAAAAAAAAAAAAAAACTTTCAGAAATCTTCTTTACGATCACATTGTAGAATCATTAGGTTAATTGGAAGCAGAAAAGATGAAAAATATGCAACCGCCTTCGCCGGGATTCGAACCACGGACCTCTGGAATACCGGCCCAACTTGCAGAACCACTACACCACGAAAGACGCTAGGAAAGTGGGAGAAATACCTTATATACTCCCCTTTTTAAAGGGCGACTAGGGTTTTAGGGGATCTAGTCGCCAAATCCTGGGTGCGGAGAATCATCATCCACAACCCTTTTAGTTCGGGCGCCACTGTAGAGTCATTAGGTTAATTGGAAGCAGAAAAGATGAAAAATATGCAACCGCCTACGCCGGAAATCGAACCACGGACCTCTGGAATACCGGCCCAGCGTGCAGAACCACTACACCACGAAGGACGCTAGGAAAGTGGGAGAAATACCTTATAACATAAACCCGAAGTATGCGTAATAAATGTTTTAAGAGATATTATTTCTTTATTTCATATTACCTTTCCTCTCTGTAATAGCTTTTGAAGCGAATCAGGGGCTCTTGAGTTCAACTTTTGTTGTTAACTTCTGAAAGGAGTTTCCTTCCATGATACATGTTAATGCCAAAAAACAACATTTACAGGGATGTCTCCACTCGGTGCGGAACGTATGTCCTTTTCAATCTGTTTTTCTTTAATGTATATCGTCGGCAGTATAGTATTTTTTAAATTAATTAATTAATTTTAGGTCATCAAATATAAACATTCTTCAATAAAGGAAATTAAAAATATTCAAAATGAGCATGGTAATTTTTTTACTTATATATCATTGAGTAAATGAAGACTGATGTAAAATTTTGAAGAAAATTATATGACAAATATTCTTACACGAAAGCAGTTCATTTTTATTCCGATTTTCATATATATTTCACATAGCAGTTTTTATTTCATCCCGTGCTTTTTATTCGAAAATCATTTCTACGATTTCATGAAGAATTATGTATAAGTTTCCATGTAGTCGTTTTATATGCTTTTCTTTCATAATCTGTTAGAATCATTACACTTTATAGAAGCATTCTTAATTTTTTATTTGTTTACAGCGACTGAAACATGCATCTCTTTGAAACTTATATGAAACGCTTTAAAATGCATGTTTTTCTGTTTAAGAAGTTTACAGAAGTATTAAACAAGAAGAAAAAAAAAAAAAAAAAAGTATCTTAAAAGTGAAGAGTTTTGTTAATAAGGCTGGTTTTCCCTCATTCAGCTTGTGTGGAAGAATCCAAATGTATGAATATAACATGTAAAGACGTGAAAGCGAAAGTTTCAGTATCCTTGACACATGGAAAAACCGAAGAGAAACAACAGAGTGCCAAACATGACATCACTTATATAATAGTTACCACATTGGGAAAGAATTTGCGCGAAGATTTAAGACAGTGTACCTTTATCATGAGTAGCTACACATGCTAAACAGCAGTTTGATGTGTTGTTAATAAGGTTCTACAACAGTTCCTGGAGTAGGAATCACATTCTTGAACAAACTGATTTTATTTATTGACTGTTCCATTGTGAAAATATCGTGAGGTCTTAGGTGTGGCTTAAACAGACTTCATATATGAGTATCGTCCATTAAGTGGATTTTAGGTATCCCAGGGTATTAGAGGTCTCACTTACATAATAGCACTCTAACATAATCCTGAAATGATACCATCTTAGAAAAATAATCCTCTTCCTTAGTGTTCCCATTCGACAATGTGAATAGATTTATATCATCGTCTCTGGAACTCGCCATACGTAAAAACATCGGTAATTACGTATTAGGTTAAAAAAAAATTCATTAGTAAACAATACATTGATCCTTTATTATGGTATTTGTATTTTTACATTATAATAATCAGCAATTATCTAATTAGTGCGATCTTCTGTGCTAATTAGTAGGGTCGGACTTATGGCCACATATGATTTTGTCAACAATTGTCTAACCAATGCATTTGCTATGCTAATTAGTCGTGATGGACGTATGGCCACATGTGATTCAATCTTGCATTTATGGCAGGTGACTAACCTCAACCATGACTCTGAACATGTATGCCAGTTTGGAACATCAGCTTGGTAGAATATTGAATTCTTGGAACATTTGTATCTGAATATGGGCAGGCGTATTCTCCCGATGAACATATACGCATAATGTCATCAATGTGGTTTCTTTATGCCATTATTTTTTAGTTTAATAATTGGCTTTTCTCAGAAAATTGTCCTTTTTGAGGAATGTGTTTTATGGGGGGAAAGGTAATAAAGTTCTTTTTAATTACAATGATTCTTCAAATATTAACTATTCTGATTCTGTAATAATATCCATTATTGAAAAATTCTGCGTAAACAGTGAAAATTATCCTTAAATGATAATTTCCGTTATTTCGTTCAAGGACTTATTGTTAGATTAATATTTCATGACAATAGTGAAAAATATGCACTCTTCAGAATTCTGCAACTTAGAACACGTATGTATCAAATTAGGTTACTTGGCAGTAAGATCAATACCACTGGTAGTATACTGATCTCAAAAATGATGTATAAAAAATAGTAATCTTGTAATTAATTTTGAAGTTTATTATAAACTTAACAATTCTCTAAATTTTCTGAATTTTTGTTTATTTGCATTCTAATTCCACAGGTTTTAAGTTTTAATAATATGATTTTTTTTACATTCTAGGTTGAAGAAATTAGGGAGAACATTGAAAAAATCCAAGGCAATGTTGAAGAAGTCAAAAAGAAACACAGTGCAATATTATCAGCACCACAAACAGATGAAAGTAATTATATGGCTTATGTAATAGTTGTGAAATTTAAAATGTCGTTTTTTGAGTTTTCTAACTTATTTTTTCATATTGATCAATGTGTTTGTTATTAAGGTTTATTTAAACTATTAAAAAGGAAGTTTAACAAAATTTTAATTGTTTTAAGGAAATTTTTAATAGTTTTAAAATATATAAGGGCTTATATTAGCATTAAAATCTTTATGTTTTAGATTTGCAGTTGATGATATTAAATAATAAAATCTTTACTGAATGAGTAAGTAACCTTGTAAAGTATGTGAAACTTTCCACGAATTTTAGCATCTCATTTTAAGTATTATTTTTAAAGAAAAAGTAATATCTTAATGTGATTTCAGTTTTTCTAGCATTCAAAAGAAAAAAAAAAAAAAAAATTAAGATTTTGGGAACACAGTACAGTACAAAGTCTACGATCCTGACTCCAGGAAGGCCACCTCTTTTTTTTTTTTTTTTCTCCCTACAATGATTAAGAATAAAGAATGTAATACTCAAGGAAAAGATGGTATACTGTAAAACTCTGAAAAAGATGGTATACTTTTTCTTTTGACTATCTGAGATTCTTACATGTCACTCTCAAACAACTGAGGCTAGGGAATTGCACCAGGCCCAGTGACAGTTCAATCAATGATTGAAGCTGGCCATGCCCTCACTTTCGACTCTTGAGTGGTTGTGGGGAGAGTTAGCATTTTATTCATAGTGTCTTTCGGACACAATAACCTAGTTAAGATGACTCAAATATTTGAAAAGTATGCTCATAAATTAAAAACTCGTACTGACAATATTGATAAACAGTTTATGTGTTTTGAAATGTTAACGAAATTAAAGATTAGTGCAAATAATTCAGTTGAAAATATTGTTATGAAATGTACAGGCGCGGTAAAATAGCTTCTCCCCAAAGCAGTTTTAGAATTGCCATAAAATGGCAAGATAAGGCAGGGTTGCCACATTTGGCGAGAAATCGCCCAGTTGGCGACAAAACTGGCGATATGCCATGGACGGATGAAGAACCTTCTGGAACGAATTCTTACCGGTTTAGCCCAGAAGGTTCAAGAATAACTGTAGTTTTGAATTCATTTTAAATTGCTTCGCCTCTTCAGCTAACATTTATATTGCAGCTTTGCAATACCCAATCACTGTGATTGCACTAGCATTATTGACTTTTTCCTTCAGAATAATAATACTGTCTCCAATGGAGCTTGACAGTCTATGTGAACTTTCATCTGATCAAAATCCTGTTATAAAAATCAAAATCCTGCTACTTATATTAATCTCCATCAGGAGGTTAATATAAGTAGCTGTAACATGCCACATGGAAGAGCCTTTATTACTAACTGCCACGGCTCTTAACAATACTTTGTACATATTATCAATGGCACCTAGTGAAGATGGGTTAGATGCTTTAGTAGAAGATTTCACTAATACTTTGAACCATTCACTCAAAGAAAACAGCAAGCAGGTCCATGGCCCAAAAGATCAAGTAATACAGAAATCAGAGAACTCATAAAATGAAGAAACAAATCCAGGAAAGTCTGGCAGCGCTGCCCAAATGATAAAAGAATTGTAAATGAACTCCACTAGGAAGTCAGGTTTTTACCAACTCACATGCACGAAGATATTGGTCTAGATATTTAGAATCATTTTCCAGTGATGATCAATATATTTGGAAAGCAGTTTCTAAATATAAACGATGGTACACCAGGCATTTCGCCCCTTAATGGCCCTAAGGGATTGCATATACTGAACAGAAAACTGACTCTTTTGCTGATAACTATTCATCTCAATTTTGCACCAACAACATATCTAACATAGATACGGAACCCTCAGTTAATGTCACAAACATTCAGTATTTTATACGGACCCACACTGACAACATCCGTCTTGTTAAACCCTCGGAATTTGTTCAATATATTGAGAATTGAATAGATGAAATTAGTAATAAAGTGATTCGTAAAATGAGTAATGTGATGTTATTTAAATTAATTAATATTATCAACCAGATGCTCACTTTGAAGTATTTCCTTAAAAAATGGAAAATGGCCATGGTTTTTTTTTTCAGTTTTCAAGCTGCCAAAACCTGTAGCAGACCCTTTCATACAGACCTGGGAGCCTGCTGTCCACACTAAGTAAAATTTCAGAAGCAATTATCCTGAAAAGAATACTGGAATGCATCGACACCAGCGATATTAGCATTCCACAGTAACACAGATTTAGAAAGGAACACTCTACTTCACATCAACTGTGTCAAGTGACAGAATATAACGCTGAAGGACTGCAAAATGGAATCAGCACTGGAGCTCTTTTTTCTTGATATATCGAGGGCTTTCGATCAGGTTTGGCTAGATAAGCTACTCTACAAACTTATTGCTCTGGATTTCCAAGATTATATTATAAACATCACCAAATCCTGTCTTTACCATAGACACTTTGTCTTTTGCTACAAAAACAACATGTTCTCCATACAAAGGTGCACCCTTGCAGGTGTGCCACATGGCTTGTAATCAGCTCGATATACTTCTTAATTTATGTGAAAAATATTCCTTAGCTACCTTACACTACACTAGCCATGTATGCAGATGATACTGCGATCCTTGCAAAAATGCGTTTGGAGACCAGTTACCCAAGCACTACAATTACACATCCACGCACTAGAGACCTTTCTACAAAAATGGAAAATTATGATCAACATTGATAAATCTGAAGCCATCTTTTTTCACCAAAAAGACCAGAATTCAGCAAAAAATCATAATGTTTGACAATGTTATTCCATGGGCTATTCATATCAAATATCTAGGAGTTATACTTGATAAGAGATTAACATGAAAGCACCACATTACACAAGTAATTACTAAGCTCCAAGCCACTAAAAACAAACTGTCCCTCTTATTTTCTTGGAGGAACACCATTTTATCCTTAGAAAATAAATTACTCCTTGATAAGACCATGTTGCATCCCATTATAACTTATGCATGTCCTCTGGGAGATTTTGCCAGCAATGTGCATATGAATCAAATACAAATTTTACAAACATCACCCTGAGGCAAATGACAAAATGTTAATTTATTCATAATGCTGCAATCCACGAAGAATTTAAAATCCTACATATTAAGAACTGTATGACCAAAATTGTGAAGATAATACTGTGTCAGTGGTTACTGTTTGCCTTTCTCCAACTTTTGTCTCTGCCTGCCACCCCCAAAAAAATATAGCTCTGAATTCCTGCCCCCTATTGACTGCACAAAAGAGAAACTGCACTGTGCTTTCTCCTATCCAATCCTCTGGCTGCTGCAAATCTGCTGATACGATACTCCTCTCAATCTGATGAACAGTTCTACCAACACAGCAGTTGATTCCACAACTGACTCTTGGGAGGTATAATTTTATAAATGAAGGCATTCTCTCCATTGCAACTTTATAGATTGACTCTGTTCTTCAACTTATGAACTTTTTACTAATTTGGACTTCAGTTCTTTAATGTTCCCACATACTTTAATTGTACAAAATGCTATGCTTATCCAAGATATGCTCACTACTTTCCACATGTTATACACAGAGTAGGATGATGTCCAGGAACCTGCCTGTATGGCTGCATCATCTAATGAGTTATCATTTTTCTATCTGACACCTAAACAATAAGTGAAGACCAAGACATATTTGCTTGGTGTGGGATGTTGCTCATACTGGTTTTCTTTTTTTGGCATAGCTGTAGAGAATGGAGGAACTTAAGTTCAGTTGACATAACAAATTGGCCCCTTAACTTACTTATTGGATCTAGCTTGTTATTTTTGCAGGCTATTATTATTAAAGCTATCTTATCAAAATTAAAGTTCAAATTTTCAGTTGTATCCCATGAGTTACTAATTCTGAAACTGCAGTGGGATCTGCAAAATGAAAGCATGTTTGTATATCAGTCAAGTAAAAAGTACAATTATTGTAAAAAATGGGTAAAGGGATATCTTTCTCAGAATTATGTGAAAAGTATGGCATTAGAAAAATCAGCAGTATAGGACATTTAAAGCAAAACAAAGGGGAAAGGAGCTTTTTTAATTTTTTGTGAATTTTGACCTGCCACTTGCAATGAATAGTATAAAAATTATATGGTATGCTAAAAGTGGCAATCATGACAAATTGATGATTAAATGGGGAAGAGAGCGTAGCACTGAGAATGTGCTTTTGACGGATCCTGTGCTAATGACTCAAACTAAAATATTGAAGAAAATGGACTTAAAAACTGAGTGCTTATATTCCATAGATTGATTAACCAAATTTTAAAATCGCCATTTGATTTCATATGAAAAAACTTCAGCGGATACTGCAGTAGCTGAGCAATCTGCAAATGACTTTGTTGAACTCATTAACAGCAAAATGTTGTCTCCAGAACAAATTTATTAGAATGACAATACTGTTTTTTTTTCGGGGGGGGGGGGGAATATATGTCGCGAAATACCTCGGCGACCTTTGCAAAGTCCCAATTGGTGTCAGAGATTACAAAGCAAAACTAATAATGAAAATAATAATTATAAACTAGTAATGAAATTAATAATAATTATTATAAACTAATAATGAAAAAACAAATATTTGTGATCGAAATTGGTTTTATTGTTTTTCGAAATATTCTCCATGAAGATCAATACGCTTTTGCATGCTATTGAACCAATTTTCGAAGCACTTTTTCCACTCTGATTGAAGTAACTCCAAAACATGCGTTTTTAGTGCATCAACCGCTTCTTTGGATGTCGCAAATGTCTGACCACGTAATTTATTTTTGATATGCGAGAATAGAAAAAGGTCATTAAGGGCCAATTCAGGGCTGTACAGCAGATGATCCATAAATTTGATGTTTTAGCCCGTCAAAAATTCTTTTGTTTGAGCCTATGTGCGACAGTTCGCATTGTCATGATGAAGAATGACTCGCTTCATTGCTTTTTTCCAATTTCTCCGATGACTTCTGGCAAACAAATGATTGTGTACCACTCGGAATTGACTATCCTGCGTTGCTGTAACGCTACTGTCGCCACGTAATCGGTAATGCCGAAGAAACAGGCAACCATTTGCTTCGATGTGTTTTTTCCGCGAACAACTTTTGTTGGATTTCGCACGTCTTGGAACCCATACAGTCGACTGCTGTTTTGTTTCGGACTCATATGCATAGATCCATGATTCATCACCTGTGTAGATGTTATATTTTGATGCACCTTGAACGTATTTTTCCAATATTTCCTGCACCAATCGCCATGAGCCTTCTTTTGAACATTAGTCAGATTATGCGAGATCGAACGCGAACAAATCTTTTTTACGGTCCAAATGTTCGCGTAATATCTTATTGATGCTTGTCGTACTAATGCCCAGAGATGCCTCAATTTCTCGGTATGTGACATGACGATCTTGCTTATCAATTCACACACAGCATCGATATTTTGTGGCACAACAACCGATTACTAACGACCTTCACGAAATTCTTTCTGGAGAGAACGTCAACCACGAATGAATTCGTTTATACTAGTTTTTTACAGTAAATAATCGCACGAAAGTGTTCATGAGTCAATTCCATCTTTTGCCCGAGATGAATTTTTCAATTTACTGCAAATAACACAAATCGTGCTAAAATGGCAAAACGTTTTGAAGAAGTTATAGTTAAAAATATCAGACTTTCGATTGGAATCGTCTGCGGTCGCCTACCAAAACTTACTGTTGCCAAGGCCAGAAATATAAAAAGCAACCTTCGTATAGGGACGCAGAAATATGAACTTTTCGGAATTGGAAAAAAGGGAGTAAAGGCGTAAAAATTTTCCCAGTCATTTTATTCTTCAAATAAAAGAGCATGGATGACACAAATGTTAATGAATGATTGAAAATCATTGCCATAATTAAGGCTGGACAACATTAAAAATCAATTGGTTTATTGAACGTTGCAAAAAAGCAAAAAACCTTTTTTAACCATATTTCACCCCTTCCCCCTTTTTTTAAATTTTTTTTATTTATTTATTTTAGCAAAAGCTAACTTCTTCCTCTTATTCTTTTCTCCGAATTGTACATCATTTGCTATAGCGAATAGCAGAGTGCTGTGCGGGCTAAAACGCAAATATAAAGTAGCCTTTTTTTTAAAAAAAAATATATGCTAGTTTTTTTTTTAAGAGTGGCAAGACCATTTAAGGATTTTTTAAATATTTTAACATAAAATGTACTGTTTGGAACATTGCAAAGTCATGGAAGGACGTGTTTCTGCAGGTATTTAAAAATGCTTTGCATAATTTATTGCCACCTGTCATGTTTCATGATTATGTTGATAATAGTAATCAAAATTTTTAGCTTTACAAATATCACAAGCAAAAGGCGAAATGCTCCATTTCCTGGAATTACGGAAGAAATATGGAGAAGGGACAGTAAATGAACTTGATATAACAGATGTTTTACATTCTGATGACAATGCCCCAATACTGGAACCACTTCCCAACGGTGCCGCACCCTTGCACGAGTTGGCCGCTGTTCGAAAAGATAGAAATCTTCGTAACTGTGCCGTGGCATATAAAGGAGCATACACAAACTGAAGATAGTTACGCATTTGGAAACTGTCCGTGAACACCATAATTAAAATCTGGCATAAAGTTCATCTGTGCTGCTGTATAAAAACAGCCGATCCTGCTTTCTAGAAATGCAGATTTCAAACACTGAATAATCTAGAATAGTGATTTCCATCATATGGGTTGCGTTCGTAAAATAATTTTCGTTAAGGAGTGAAAAGATATTTTAACTTTTTTATTTTACAACTGTATATATTGATGTAAATTATGAATTCATTTATAATATTTATAATTATTGATTGTTTATACTTATTCATCTATATCTATTATTAATCCGTTATAACATTATTTTCTTCTGGATTCCTTTCTGTTTCATTGAGAGTATTTTTTTCTAAAGAATTTCTTTAAACTAACTTTCTTTCTTTTTTTTCTAGAGACCTCGTAGGTCGCGATGCTAGAAAATTTTGAAAACTCTAGAAAAAGGAAAATAATAAATGGGGTGGAGGGGGCTCGAAATATTTCATAACTAGCAGTAAAAATGCTTTTTTATATTTGAAATAGATATGTGCATTGGTAACCAAAAGAAAATCAGATAAGATATTTTAAGCTATTGTATAGAAAGTATGAAAAGTTGAATATTTTATAGAATATTGAAGATTTAATTATAAGGCATTTTTATTAACCCAAAAAGGCTATTAATCTCCAAATACGATTTTGCGTTGTTTCACTTGAATGAAATGTCTGTTGCCATTTGGCAAAATGTAAGATATTTAACTTTCAAATGTCATCTATCTATTATTGATTAGCAAATACAGTTATTGAAAAGCAATAGATGCAGTTCTTAAGAATCTAAGAATATTATTATTATTTTACTTTTTAATCTGATTGATTTAGATAAAAATTCATTTAATTCACGCTATATATAATTAGAAATATTAAATTTTTTACGGTATTACGTTATATATTTTTTCACTGTGTATTCATGTAGTATCCTATAAAATCTTTTGCTGTTCTACCTAGATCATCTTTATTGATAACCATTATGCTTTAAAAGAGCCCTTTATGTAGCCGTTAAAATCTGAAACCGTAAAGTACTTATTTTGTTACCTATTTTTGTATGTCTATTTTTCAATTTACAATCTATATTCATTCCGATTAAAAAAAAAAAAAAAAAAAAAAAACCCTGAAAAACTGGTATCACTGATGAAAAGTTCAGTACCTTATGTCAATACAGCATTTGACATAAAAGTTAGGGCGCTATTTATGCAAAGTCCTTGCTTTAGGATTAAGTTTCATTTTATCCTTTACTTAATTAGTTAATCAGTAATTAAAATGGCAATCAGACTTCACACCTTAATGAAAAATGCCTTACTGCCATAAGGGTGTCGACGGTGTTTCAAATGAGAAACTGATCTTCCATTTGTACATGCTTCCTTATGCCGCTGCACTGGTATGAAGATTTCTGTCTTTCCCAACAGCAGCCGACTTGGCCACTCATGTTCAAAAAATAACTAGCAAACGCTAAAAGAAAAGATACAAATGTAAAAATTGGACTTAAAACATGCAATTTACATATAAGGTAGAGGTTGCATTGCCGAATGCAAATAGGCAACCATTATCACAAAACGCAATCACACCGCAATGCCTTAGAGGCATCTGGACATATGCGTCTGTTCGCAAGTAGCGATTGTTCCGTGTAATCCGAGGTCGTCAAAGCGGAAAGCATGAGCCAAAGAAACGATTTGCACGATGAAATTCGTCGGAGGGTTGTCAAAACGTTGCAAGCTGGTGCAAGAGAATCCGCTGTTGCGAGAGAGCTGAATGTGCAACGTAGTTTCATCAATAGGCTGAGGAGTCGTTACTAAAGGAATCAAAACCGCTGTAGTCACATGGGTCTGGATGCCGGATTATTACAACAACGGCAGACGATCGCTTCCTGTTGCTACGTGCAAGACCCTGTAGATCACTAATAGCACAACAGCTGTCATCGCACTTCTCTGCTGCTGCAGGACAGCCTTTATCCCACCAAACTGTTTGGTGTCGATTGGACTATATGCCGACGACTCGTGGTTTGTGTTCCTTTGTCCCCATTGCATGTCAGAGTCAGAGCGCTGTAGAACGTCACAGTTGGATGTCATAGCAGTGGGGTGACATACTCTTTACTGATAAGTCTCGATTAATATCCAGAATGCTTTCCAAAGGGCAGTAATATGGCGAGAGCCAGAAACATGCTATCGGGCGCCAAACATCATCGAAAGGGATCGTTACAGAGAAGAAGGCTTACTTGTATGGGCTGGGATAGCACCGGACGGCTGCACCAACCTCTACATGACTACTGGTGGTTTCGTCATTCGACTACTGTCCGATATTGCGACGAAAATTCTCCACCCATGTGTGCGTCCTTTTATTGCTGCAATGAGTGTCGACGCGATATTTATGGTCGATAATTTACATTATACCAAACACAAAGCTTTATTTCCTGTCAAATGTTTTGCTGTTTTTCCCTTAGGAAAACTAACTCGGTACAAAAGATTTTTCTAATACGTATATTTTAAGTTTCACTTGTATTTTTACGTAACAGGCAGTTTGGATGCAGAATAAAATACAGAATAAATTTCATGTTACAACATATATTGCTTTTGGTATTGAATGAGGTAAATTCTTGTAATAGCTATTATATAAGCAAAATATATGTGTTGCATTTAAAAGCTCTTATTGCATTTGCTTTCTGAATGTAGGGGTGATTTAATATAAAGATAAATAAATTAATTATATTTGAGACAATTAATATCATTATTTTAATACAAGTTAGATAGAATAAGTAATTCTGAAAAGCAGTTTTCGTGGCTAGTGAATTACTTTGGTATTAGTAGAATCACAAGTCAAGGAAAGGGGCAAATTTCCCCAAAATTTTATTTTTGTAGTGTTTAATCTGTAAATCAATTTTATCTTTCCTTAAAAATTAGTATTTTCAATATAATTTAACTCGTTTTCAGAGGTCAAACAGGAATTGGAAGACCTTATGGCTGATATCAAGAAAACTGCCAATAGAGTGCGAGCCAAATTAAAAGGTAATTATAGTGTTTATTTGTTACTGTATTAGTTATTATATATAAATTACGATGTTAACATTTGCTTCTCTTTGAAATAACAAAGAAATGTTCTCTGAAGGCACTTCCATATAACCCAAAATCTGATATTTGATTAAAATATACCAGCAGTGTTAGAGATATTTTCATTTATTCTTATTTTCCTGAGTATTTAAAAATTAATTCTCATGTGTCAAGATAATGTATAGTAATGTGCAGTCATAAGTGCATTAAAAAATGTATTGTTTTATACATTTTCATGAGTAATAAGTAATGCATTACTGAAGTTTAATGTATTGCATTGAAAGAAAAGCATATCAGTAAACTCCCATTTAACTGAATTGTATAATTAATCCCATTTACCTGAATTGTAGTTCTGAATCACCTGAATTGTATTAGTGAATCCCATTTACCTGAATTGTATTAGTGAATCCTATTTACCTAAACCGCATAGAATTGAAAGAATTATTAAGAATAATATATTGAGAATTTTTTCTGGTAATTAAATGTAGAAGTTTGTGCTTTGTAGAAGTTTCTGCATTATTTGTAATATGTATTAATATAATATATGTACATTTTTGTATCAGAGTTCAGATGCAAATATAAATTGTGTCTTTATTATTTGAAGTACAAAAAGCTCTTTTGAGTTTTTCTAGCAATTCTTATGCAGAGCTAAATTATGCCAGTATATGGCATTATCTCTTGAGCACAAATCTCTTATTTTACGTGCATCATCATCATAATCTCCCATATATCATTTTTAAACCAGATGTACAGAATATAAGTTATGTATATATATATATTTATATATAAGTTATGTATATATATATTTAAGCAGATATTTGGTTTTCACATTTGCTTGTTCTATGTCATTTTCCCCCTTCATTATAATTATGTGTAATGTATGTGATTTATAACCAGAAGGGGACTCTTATAAAACATTCAATATTATTATCATTAAATGTTAATTTCTGATGAATATATTGTATGCTTAAACTATGCATTTATTTTTGGAACCTTTAATTGTTGATCTAAATAGATATCACCTTATTAAAAATACTATAAAAATCTCCAATAACTTTTAGATTTTTTAATGTTCATTGTTTCCTTGATACAGAGATGTCATGAAAATGAGCTATTAAAGATGTAAAGTTTTAAAAAAAATATTTTTTAAAAGGGCTGCAACAATTGAAATTAATACTTAACTTTTTAATGTAGCATTTAGCTTTCTTATTGTTTAGATCTCTTAGCAGCATGGCTGCTTTTTGCCATTCATGAAATTTATTGCCACTTGGTATATACACTTAAAATATTTTGTTTTTTTAATTTCTTCACTGATTCATCAATTTTACAAATAGATTATAAAAACAGAGTAAAATAACATTATCATACAAATCAAGCCAATAAATGACTTTTAAATACAACTCTTCTTTAGTAGGTCAAAAAGGTTTTGCCACTCAGATTGGTAGAATAGTCTGTTCCTGGGATGTCTAAAAATTGTGTAAATAGAACCTGAAAACAAATAAATTGTATTTAAAATAATCGCTGTCCATCTACAAAATACTCTGGTAAGTTTAATAAAGCATTTTAGTAAAGGTTCATATTGGAAACTCAGCAAAGATCTGTTTTGGAACCTGATTTCAGGATTGTGTCATACATTCTTGGATACCCAACATATTCATGAAACATATACCTTTCGTGGCTGTTTTAAGCTAACAGGACAACATCAAAAAGAGTCTGCAGGTACCAGAATTGGAAAATGCAGTGGATGATCGAGAATAAGTATACTCTGTTAGAATTGGTAAATATAAATTGGACAGCGTACAGCCACAGTAACAATTATTTCAAAAATTCTCATAGAATGTGGCATTTGCAGTTTAGGAATTCATAAATGATGGTACCATCAAAATTATCAAAGAAGGCAATAAGACGGTGAACATTGTTTCATCAGTTGCTCCTTGGCCTTTGTATTGAACTGATAACTGCAGGGTCTTGACCACTGTGACGATGGTTTACAAGAAAGAGAAATCCTGATCATTTCCAGCACAAACAATTTGCAGCACAGACAAGGAACACATTTTTCTCTTACCCAAATCTTGTAAACACAGTGTGGTCTGTATCCTTGCCAATGCATGGATCAATCAATCATGGATTCAATCACTGATCTCATGCACACTTACTCTTAATCATATTTGGGGCTTTGCTTGTTGATGGTTAAGCTGAGAATGACTCATACTCAGTTGCAAACGCATTCTTTGTTAACTGCTTCCACATCTTGCACTTGTTATATTCCATGCATCTCAGCACCATATTCCTAAATGTCTTTAACGAAACATGTTTACTAATTGCTTAATTCATTACCTCTCATACTGTTTGCATTCAGCAGTCCACTCTGGATTTATCTTGTGAGCCATATATACTCCACATTATATATATGTATACACACACATATAGATACATATTATGTTTGTGACTTTATCATTTATAGATATATTTGTATGCAACTTCATAGCATATAGTTGTTGTTTACTGACATTCTGTTTGGACCTCCAGCCAAACAAAAGTGCTCCTACAATGTTTGTGTGAGGTAGTATCCAAAACTCCATTTTATATTATAAAACAAACAAAAAAAAAAAAGAAAAGAAAACTGCATAGACATTTTAACACTATTCATTTCATAACTTAAAAAATAAAACATGAAGTAATTTTTTTCAAAACAAGAAGAAAAGTCATATATGTCTATGATACAGTGCAAATAAGCAACAGTATGTTAATATGAATGCCAGCATTATGTTATTAAATTATGTTAGAAATCATTTTAAGAAAATTTATATCTTTTCTTAATCTCAGTTTAATAAGCAAAAATTTTGCATACATGTCCTGTTTAAGCAAGCAACAGAAATGCCCAATTTAATCATTACATTCTATTTTAGCTGTGCGTAGCAATCGTAGAAATGTGGCTAAAGTGTATTATTATTTGCATTCAATTCTTTCTTTACTGTATATACTGAATTTACACCAAATTTCTTTCAAATTTTTCATTAAATAGACCTTTTTTTGTCCCAGTCATTTAGATAAACCTATGCTTCATCAACGGTTAGAATTGTACTGCCATTTATTTCCTGCTATATATGCTAAAACATCTTATTGATGTGGTGAAGTGCAGAGAGTGTTTACACATCTTTAGAATGATTTCAATCC
Organism: Stegodyphus dumicola; assembly: GCF_044657685.1. NCBI lineage: Eukaryota > Metazoa > Arthropoda > Arachnida > Araneae > Eresidae > Stegodyphus > Stegodyphus dumicola. The sequence continues at coordinate 76,817,869 of NC_140768.1, read as the reverse complement.
GGTTTAATTGATTATTAAGATGTGAAAAGTATTTCTATAAATGTTTGATCAAATAGCCTTCTTTTCTAGACTAAAGTCTGCATCATGATTTCTGGGATAGAAGGACTTTTTGTAATCAAAAGGTATTGATTTCCATTCCTCTTCCACTATCCCCAGAATCCATCAGTCATGGTGGGTTTGCACTTAAAGAGCTCTTTTCAAAAGATTAAAGACACAATACTTCACAGGTAAAACATTGGGATTTATTCACTGTATCTTGACGAAGTTGCATTCTTAGAGTGTCATTGGAATAAAAAGATGGAATTTCTTCTGTAAATATCAGACGTAAAACTTTCTCTTGATAACACATTGAGTAGATTTTAGCACTTTTTCCCCACTCTCTTATTTTGTATTTCCCATTCTTAGTGAACTCTGCGACAGTCATAACCTCCTTATTAAAACTTCCTTCGAATTGAAAAAAACCAAGTTTGTGCATCTTCATTCTTCATTTTTGAGAATTAAATAGACCTTTCTTTGTCCAAGTCATTTAGATAAACCTATGCTTCATCAACAGTCACAATTGTACTGCCATTTATTTCCTGCTATATAATTTTTATACAGGGTTCTCTACAGATTATTCTACATTGAGCCACATTTTTCAACAAAAGCTGTTGAACATGCTTTAACTTTTTTAAGTTGTAACTTTTGGTTTATTATTTTGTTAATAGTTCCTGCAGATATATTTAAAGACTTTCCAATTGATTTCTTCATCAGCAGATTTTCTCTTGCTACCAATGATTTAACTTTAGAAACATTATAAACAGTATGTACACCTTGCACCCAAAAAAAAAAAAAAAAAAAAAAAAAAAAAAAAAAAGCGAGGTAGTTCTACAGCTGCCATTCTACTGGGCTGATTGATGAAATTTAATTACAGTTTTCATATCTCAAAAGGGCAACATAAGGACATATATTTTTTGTATAGTTTATTCTAACATGGATATTTTGACACAAAAATCAAACTTTTTCTGAAATGGCCTATATTTTTCCATATTTCAGTTCTACTACTTAAGTTATGCCAAGTGCCCAGTTTTGTAAAAATCACTAGTAGTTTTTAAAAAAAAAATTAGCTCTCGAAATTTTACCTCCTCGGTATTCATTGAATTTCATATATATTTATAAACATTTTGTTTTTTATTAAATTTAATTGATTTTTTCATTCACATTTCAAAATTTAGGTTCAATTTAAATAAAATTTGCAGTATTTTCGATTTGTTTTTAAAATTTATACTTTTTAGTAATTTTTTGAAAAATGTTTTGTCTGTAACCTATAAAAATTTCACCATTACCTTTAAGTAGTTGTATTTCTAGGCATACCTGCAAAAAAATTTAGATTTTTTATTCAAAATTTCTGAAAATATATGAGAATATATATATATTGGCACATTTTGAAATTTAGCATATTTGTTATAAGCGATAATAACGCCAAATGTGGTTTACACATTTTGTTAAAATTATTTGAAAGAATGAATGATGCACTTTTTCTCCCACTCGTGCACAATGAGGAAAATAGGCTACAATAAATTAAGAATTTAGCCAAATAAATTTTTTTAATGTAAACTAAAAACAGTGCACCAAAATAAATTTTGAAATTTCCCAAGTTCCTCAGCAAATTTTACAAAATTTATTATTTAGGCATAATTTGAGTTGTAGAATTGAAATATGAAAAAAAAAATGGTATGTCATTTTAGAAAAAGTCCAATTTTGTGTCAAACCATGTTTGTTAGAACAACGTTATATATAAATCTAATATATATTTTAAGTCAGGCTTTCAAGACAGGAAAAACACAAGTTGAATTTCGTCAATAAGCCCAGTAGAATGGGAGATAAAGAACTGCACCTTTTTTTTTTTTTTTTTTTTTTTTTTGTGTGTGTGTGTGTGTGTGCAGGGTGTATCTTTTTCGTATATTTATTTGGAATCTTTCTTCCATCTAGAAGTGATTGACTGATGGTTTTTCCCTTCCCATTTATTTTGCGCTTTGAAATTTTAATGCTGTACATTTCACAATATTTTTGAATAGTGGAATAGGAATATTTCGCTTTGTAAAGCACAAAAACGTATCCTTTAACCTACAACTTGTTTAGATGTGACGTATTGAAACAAGAATAAATTTAAAAGTAGCAAACAATATTTCTCATTTCAAATAATAAGTTGTTGCCTGAAATTTTTATTCTAAAACGCTTGCCTTTTTTTTTTTTTTTTTTTTTTTTAATTCTTTATCGAAATCATTCTAAATCCATGTAAAGACCCATTGTAATATAAAAAAAAGTAATTTATTATGTAAAAGAATGTTATCTTTATTCATGCAAGTAAAATTAAATTCTTTGCATATTTTTTTTAATTATGACAAATATAAGTATGTTTTGTAAAATAAAAGTAAAACAAAAATGGAAGCTACAATAATACATCCTAAGACTTACCGTAGTTAATACTAAACACTGTTTAAAAAACATTCATAAGTATAACAAAATTTCATTCATGCATTACACAGTTAGACATTTATAATTTATCTGTTGAATTTTGACATGTGTATGTACATTACTGAGTTAAATAATAATGCTTTATTATTAAGTAGGATAAGAATGAAATTTACTGTATTTACTGAATTTCCCCTTAATCTTCAATTTCAAACTTAAATTCAAGATTATTTCTTTTAATGTAATTTAGAGATATACCTATACAATCCCACGTTTCTGTTTGATAATTTTCATGTTCTTTCTAATAAAAGCATAACCTTGCTTCTTCCAAGCTTAGAAGCATTACTAATATCGCTCCTGTTAATTTCTGACATATTTATAAGAGTAAATAACAGGTTCCTGAATGCAAAGAGGGAAATTGCTGGAGACGGAATAGGAACAAATTTTACAGATAAGTGTACTTACAAAGAAAACTGACTGAAATTCTGTTAAACCATGTATGTCTGTGACCACATGCCAACATATTTACGTCAAACTAGCCAGACCTAGCATTTATTTAGAGCAGGTAGTAATAAATGTAGTAAAGTAGTAAAAAAAGTATCGAGTAACAAAGAATTAATACCATTTTTTCAGCAAGTAACTGTAATGCAAAAAACAAGATTACATGAAACATATCGGTGTGATGTGAAACTGACCCTATGGTGTATAAATTATATTTTGGTAAATGTTATCAATTCCATGTACAAAAGTTTTTCCTCCTCATTGCCAGATTTATCTGTCATATTTTGTTTATTCAGTAGATGCAATTATTGTAAAGAATATTATTTCAGATGTTCTGTGTTTTTTCATGGTAGTTGCTGAATGCAAGTATTTCGTTAGTGTTGTGTAACTAATACAGATAAATTTTACATGAGTGATGAGCATTCATTACTAATAAATGTACGTATGGTAGCTGACAAATATCTCATATTTCTTATTTAAAATTCTTATTTCCTTTTAATAAATGGAGTCACATATTTGTCTACATATTTTCCTATAACTCTAATTAATAAATTTTAATTCTTCATTATTTATTATTTCATTTCATTTCATTTCGTTTTTCATATTTTCAGTTATGGAGCAAAATATTGAGCAACTGGAGCAGACGAGCATGATGTCAGCTGACTTCAGGATACGCAAAACACAAGTATGTATCTTTATAATCAAAAAAAAAATTATATTTTATAATTTACCTTCTTTACCTTAATTTCTCTATAGGCTTAAATTACCTTATTACCTTCTTTTCTAACCTAAAAAAAAAAAAAATGTGGATTTGGACTTCCCATTGATATAATATGTCATCTTATGAAAGCCAAGTAGGAAATATTATCTTTTCAAAGAAATTTAAAATTTTGATAATGATAAGTTATAATCTGGATTATTTATATTTCATAAGTAAACAACATTTCTGACATACAGTTCAAATAAACATTATTAAATTGATGTAATTAAATATTATTCTCCAGAAATTCAGATTTGCTGACAGAAGAACTCATGTTCAGTGAAATCAAGTTTATAAATAATATAGAAAGTCACACTCAGCTGAATTTTCCCCCAAAATAATAATCTGGCTTAAAGCATATCCTAATAAACTCAAATGGGCAGTATTTTGAAAAGTTGGATTATTAACATTATAATTTATATCTACACAATTTAAACACATTGTCTAACTAAGAACTCTCACTTATTTGTGAATTTATTTTCTGAAAATGCATAACATTAATCAGTACAGCACATTAAAAAACTTCTAAAATAGTGACTTGGTGAGCCATTGGTAGAACAAAAGATGCAGTTGTTAAAGTTCACTGCATGATTGGTTTTATTTCAGTTTTAATGAGCACAGTATGTATTTAACTGCAATTATTATACACCTTGTCTACATGCTTTAGACGCAAATGTGAGGAACTATGGGTACATTTGAAGAAAGTTAAAAATGGGCAACGAAGTTCCTAATGTGTTCCACTCATATTGAAATTGAAGCAGTGATCACCTAATGTGTTCCACTCATATTGAAATTAAAATAGTGATCAACAATTATTATGAATGGTTTGAGCTGATCAAGATATTCAGCTTTGTAGAGAGAATAACGAATTGTATTTTGGAGGATGGAGCTGTAAATTGGAACAGTGTAAGTAACTCAAATGTTAAAATTTGATTGTTGCCATATTTTAAAATAAGAAGATGTAAAGGTTTTGTCCATGACATCTTTTCCACAATTTTTATATAATCAAAGATGAAAACTTTAAGCAGTTGAATAAGTAAGGCACATGCATCAGAAATTATGATGATGATAAATTAATATTATAATGTTTTGCATTGCTGTGATGCAACAGCCTTGGTAAGAAATGGGAATTGATGCATTTTAATCTTGGCGAGAAACAGATTGTTAGTCGAAACACATGTGCAATTCATTCATTGTCTGCAGTAAATAGTTTAATATATGCATACAAAAGCAGTTCTTTGTAAATTTGTATTTATTAGTTAATACAATTTTGCAAGCAATTTATGTAAGTAAACAACCTATAAAAACAGACCTGACATTTATTTTAAGCTTACTTTCTGATGGCCACAGTTCAACAATTACTGCTAAGAATATATCAGATATAATACCATGACTGACAGGATGGATAAATATAAATGATGCTAGGTAGAGCTACGTTTGATAGCAAACTATATTGTGCTTTGTTCCACAATTTTGCTGATTCCCTTTGAATGAAAGATTTGAAATAGTAGGCATATTAAATGTTTAGCAATAAAAAACAGAGAAAATTTTCACTAGTTAGAGAAAAACAAACTACAGCTTTTGTGCAGATGTGTAACCATAGACATTAAATGAACTAATTGCTTGCATGTATCAATAACCAACTATTTCTCACCTAAGCCCATTCTTCCCCAGCCACTATAATGTAGAAGTATCTCAATTTTAGTCATTTAGTTTCTAACATATCCTTGGTCACATTCATAAAAATGAAATTAAAAAATAGAAATGTTCATTAATTTTGGAACTTATCTCCATTACATCAGAAAAAGAAGTTTCATGCACATCTATTTTAAAATTTGCACTATGTTCATTATTTTTAAACAGTTTTCTGTATTTTACTCACAATTTATTTTACCATTTCTTATCTAAATCATCTTAATATTTTTCCGTCATATATATTTATTAGTGTGCACAGAGTGTGATTATTTTTATTCTACCATTGTTCTAAATTAAGCTGTTGCAGCTTTTGTAGTAGTTTTTAAATGATAACCTTATCATCATTTTTCAAAGCTATTTAATTATAAGAGGCCTCATAAATGTTATATAGTTTCCTGAATAGTTAAATACTATCACAGTTTCACAATACAGTTCTCATCCTCTTCAACCATATTTTACCACATGATTTTTCTCTTTTACTAGAAAATACATTTTCCTTTATAGCATTCCATGTTGTCCCAGAAGTTCGTTGAAGTTATGACAGATTACAACAAGACTCAGACAGATTACAGGGAAAGATGCAAAGCCCGTATCCAAAGGCAATTAGAGATAAGTTAGTACTATTTATAAATTAATATGAATAAATTATCTTAATATGAATTCATTTTTTCTATTTGTCTAAGATAAGTAAAATGTTATAAGCAATCAATGCTTTTTTTTGTCTGTTTTTAAGACAAAAAGTGTATTATGAAAAACCATAAATGAAATTTTAACTTATTGATTATTGTTCTGAACATTAAATATTTTCATTGATCATAATTTTAGGTAGATAAGTTTCATTGGAATGGTAACATGGTAATTGAACTAAAAAAGATCAAACTTCATCAGAAAGCCACACCACCATATACTTCACAGCAAAGCATTCCAAAACATGGCACTTAATTCAGAAGTCAAACAACAGAAATGAGGGTTATATTTTCAAATTTTCACAGGACTAGTTTCGATGATTTTACCGAACCACATTGTCAGCTGCAAAAGCGTAAATGAACGAGACTGGATGTAATGATCAGATAAGATAAGAAAGCCTGTACAGAAAGTAAGCTAGTGGCGCCATCTGATGATGAAACCATAACTAAAACATAATTTCTTTAAAGGCCGAAGGCAAAGATGGATTGGAATTAGGATTGTTAACTAGAACATAAAGATTTTTTTAATGGGAAATGCCTCTAGCATATCCAGTTCTCCAATGGAAGATATTTCTTGAATAATTTTGGTAGCTGAAAAAAATTGAAAGTGTGATTTTCGGACCAACAATGTTGGGCAACAGAAGACTTCTGTGTTTCCTTTTTTCTAACATATGCCTCATGTTCCTTGACGCGAAATTTTAAGGCTCTCTTAGTTTGGCCAATGTAAATTGAACCACACTGGCAAGGAATCCTGTAAATACCCCAGGGATTCATATCCGGAATGGGGTCCTTGAGTATGGAACTCTGAATTTTATTGATGGGAGAATAAACGACCCGAAAGTTAAATTTCTGCAAAATATGTGCAACTTTATAGCTAAATGATGGAAAGAAGGGAATAACAACAGAATTTTTATAATCTCCTAAAACAAGAGTGTGCCTTTTAGTGTGTTGAGATGAGAATTTTTTAACTGCTTGATCAATAATGTTGGGTGAAAAAGCCCCTGTCAACAGCTATTGCTTTTAAATAATTTAGTTCTTTATCAAGGGATAGTTTGGAGTAGCAAACTTGAAGAGCACGGAAAACATAGGAATAAAATGAAGCTAACTTTTGTTTAGTCGGATGACATGATTTAAAGTGTGGTGGAAGGCAAATTGATGAAAGTTTACAGTAAACCGAAGTACTGAAGTTGGATGTGTTACGTGTGACCAGAATGTCGAGAAACGGAAGAGAATTGCAAGTCTCAAGTTCAAAAGTGAACTGAATAGCAAGATCAATAGAATTCATTGTTGAAAGAACTTTATTTAAATCATCTTTATTACCTTCAAACAGGATAAATGTATCGTCTACGTAGCGGAACCATACCGGGAAGTTTAAAGTTTCAAACAATTTTGATTCATAAAAAGGTACACTCTTGTTTTAGGACATTATAAAAATTCTGTTGTCATTCCCTTCTTTCTATAAAGTTGCATAAAGTTTGTATAAAGTATATATTTTCTATGAAGTTTCTATAAAGTAGTTCTATAAAGTCCTTTCTTCTATAAAGTTGCACATATTTTGCAGAAAAGTAACTTTTGGCTCGTTTATTCTCCCATCAATATATAGGATTCCTTGCCAGTGTGGTTTAATTTACATTGGCCAAACTAAGAGAGCCTTAAAATTTCACGTCAAGGAACATGAGGCATATGTTAGAAAAAAGGAAGCACAGAAGTCTTCTGTGGGTCCGAAAATCACACTTTCAATTTTTCTGCTGCCAGAATTATTCAAAAAACATCTTCCATTGGAGAACTGGATTTTCTAGAGGCATTTCACATTCAAAAGAAATTTCTGTTCTAGTTAACGATCCTAATTCCAATCCATCTTTGCCTTCGGCCTTTAAAGAAATTATATTTTAGTTCTGGTTTCATCAACAGATGGCGCCACTAGCTTATTTTCTGTCCAGGCTTTCTTATTTTATCTGATCATTATATCCTATCTCGTTCATTTGCGCTTTTGCAGCTGACAATGATGGTTTGGTAAAACCATCGAAACTAGTCCTGTGAAAATTTGAAAATATAACACTGATTTTTCTTGTTTAACTTCTGAATTACAGTCAAAAGCCGTTAATCTAGACTCGTCGGGACTTTGGCGATTCCGGATTATCGATTTTTCCGGATTATAGATCATCAGTTTAAATCTAGTAAGATGGCATGCAGAAATTATAAAATTAAAAATATGAAACCGTAATTTATGAAATAAAGAACAATTATGATCTAAAGGGTATCAAAATTTACAAAAAAAAAGCTTAATATTTATTTGTTTACATTATTAAACATTTCTTTCAATGTAAGTCGTTTAAGTTGCTTCGTTTTTTATGTGATTCTCTTTAATTCTATAAACAGACATTCTCTTTAATTCTATAAACAGACATAATTTCTTGTTCAGTTACAAAGTTCCGCTGTTCAAGTCCTATAATATAATAGAATACCGACTAGTTTGTCAATTGAAATTTTTTCGTTTTCAATAACCTCTGTCACTTTCTTCGCTATCGGAAGCGAATTATAATGACGAGGAATTTGATTTAAATCATATCAAAGACGGAGTACATCGAGATGAAATACTACATTTAGTAAGGAATTATAAGCCAAATAAAATAAAAACATCTGCCCTGAAGATAAGGATAGTGCTGACAGATGAACTTCCAATTCATTGCGCGCTGCGGAAAGATAAACAAAGTTTACATAAACAAAGGATATGCCTTTATCCATTTTTTGCAGTAATTCCACTTTTTGTTTAATGAATTTCGAAACATACTTTCGTTTTGTAGATCCTTTACATATTAATAAATATATATCAGAAATTCTATTTGACATAATCAAAAGTTCAAGTTTACTTTTATAAAATTGCTCTAACAGTCTGAAAAAAATAATAAGCCGGATCCAATTCGAAAATTAAGGAACAACGCAATCTGCAACATTAACTGAATTAGATAATTTTAGCTTAGCTTATACCATCCATTATAAATTAAATGCACATTCGTAAACATATTTTGGGCACTCGCACATGCATATTCGCAGCCGTAAAGATGCATGCGCAGAAAGTTTGTAGCTTTGAGGTCCGGATTATAGATCATTCCGGATTTTGGGTGTCCAAATTAACAACTTTTGACTATAGTATTTGTTCTGCATGTTATTGTGTCTTAATGGCACTTCATGTTCATATATTCAGTAATTGTCTTCCATAAGGATATAATCATCATTGATAACATTTTATACATTTACAACGTAAATATATACAGTAACATATAAATAGATAAAATAAAAAAATATTGAAAGCTTTCAGATTTTATAAAATGCCCAAAAGGGTGGTTTTTATTAAACATTTTGTTTGTTATCTTTATTTATTAAATATCATGTTCTTCACACTTAAACCACATAAAAGTGAATTCAACAGCAATATCACAAAATATTTAAATACAGCATAACTTTAGAATTGCTGATAGATAGTGTCACACGCTAGAGATAAAAAATGTTCCTTTCTTTATAGTGTTGTCATTGCTCACTTTTAAATCATTGAGTTTGGTAAACAAAAATTCTCTAAAGTTTTATAAAATATTAAATAGATAATAAAACAAATTTGAAATTCAAAATTCGGGCATCCAGGTGCCTATGTTTAAGTGGAGGATTGCGTTATTCAAAATTTGATGATACCATCATCTTTTCACAATACGTGAAGCATACGTACATGCATGCAGGTTCCTCATTATGTAACATCTTTAAATATGCGGTGTGATAATATTTGGTGGCAACAATTTAAAAAGTGATACACGTTTATAGTGAACCAATGCAAAGTGCCGTTTCAAGACTTATAGCCCTTCTGGGCTAATGATCCTTTGAGCTAATAAACAAACATCTTACTTTGCCAAGAATGAATTCTGCTAGTTTCTAATAGATTTTCTTTTTACAGGTTCAATAATCTTTGTCACCATAATTTACCATATTATAAAAAACAACACATTAATTATATAATCAAACAGAATGTTATAATTAAATAAACTACATTTATGTATGCAATATTCTAAAAATCCAACTCATCAGTGTAGTGTCAGAATTAAATAAATTTAACAAATGTCCATCGAGCTCGCTTCTGTCATTCTGACCTAAATCTCTTTGAATATCACTATATTCATTTTTATTTCTTTTTTTGATGATTTCTGATATAAAAAAGCTAATACAATAATAAGCCATATTAATTATTTCCCTGTATTCAAATTTTTTTCTTTAATTTTCTTAGATGTGTACTCCAGAAAAACTACTTTTTTTCAAGCCAGTCCATGGGAAGCTTCTGTCCAGTTGTTGTTTTTATCTCAATGAATAAATTTATTCATTTAATACATCTGAAACACTAGTTAGGTCCACCAGCAAAATTTTTAATGCTCATTTGTTGAGTAATTATTTTTGTTTGAAGGTGAATTCTAACTTTTGACACCGATAATCCCTTTCTTTTTTACTCTGTTGTCTATTTCTCTAAATTGTCTTCCAAAGCAGGCCAGGCTATGACATTATTCGAACAGATCCTTTAATCTAGGCATTTTCTCTAATTCTTCTTGTTTGGGCTTCCATTGCTAAGTGTATCCCTCACTAACTTGAAATTTTCTAATTACAATTCAATTTCTTATTTCTGTCACTTTCTTCTTTGCTAAAAGCTTAAAAGCTGGTGTAAACGTTTACTTTGATTAGGAGCAATAATAATAATTTTAAAAATTCAACTATCACAAATGATAAAGTAAGCACAGCAATAAGTAAACCATAATGCAGTGCTACATGTGAAAGAATGAACACAGAACTTGGCAAAATGCAGAGAAAACCACAGATTTCAACAGAAAGTACATGCGTTACAGTGTCATTACACCGAGTGCACTGTATTGTTGTTAGGCAATTTCACGTGTGTTGGAATTTGTCCACTGTCTTAGCACTTATAACAGCCTAAAATATTGCAATTAATTCTACATTAATTATTTTGCTTTTGCCCAACTTACGATCTAAACTAGTGAAGTTCTAAAGAAAAAATAAAACTCCAGATATGCCACCCCAGCAAATAAGATGCAGAACTAACCAAATTTAAGGTAATATTAAAAAAGGGTTTGGGATAAAGTATAAAATATGTAAATTTTATTGGCATATGAATTGCATCTTTAGAATGTTTACAAGATCACTGAAGTTCATGAAAAGCACTATCTTTTATTTTCACTTTTAGTAAAATGTACAAAAATAGTACTTTTTTCAATGCTATGTATTTATCCGAAGAAATCTAAGTGCTGTATTTTTTTTTCTAAAATTTAATATAGTACTGGAGAATTTCACAGTATGTATACTTTGAGTATGAAGAGAAGAGTATTTATGGATTATTATGTAACTTTATAAAATATGCAGAAATGTATAAAGCAGTGAGAAAGTTGAGAAAAAATAACTAAAGTAGTGCTTTCTAAGTGCTACCAGGAAAATGTTGCACTTAAATATATCTTTATATATATATATATATATATATATTGTAAACTTATTCAATGATGCATGATCAGTATGAATTTATATGAACAAAATTATCTTGTTATAAAATACAGGTGTATTAACAAATTTTAGAGTTTCATTAATTTCTTTGCATAGAATGTTTCCATTTATGCTTAATTTAAATTGTAAATTAAGATACAAATTAAAAGCATCTGAATTTTTAATTATATTATGTTCTGTTATTAATTATTTTGTTCTGGAATAACTGTAAACAAAAAATAAATAAAATTTAAATAATGACTAAAAGTGCGAACTTCATTTTTTACATATTTTCAGATTTTATTATTTTCTTGAACTGAATTTATATATTTTTGCTGTAACTTTTCGAGTTTTAATTGTAGCATAATAGCAATAGTTCAGTTGCTATTACATAATAATTATCACATGCACTGTTTGTGATTTCTAATGATATTTTATCTATGTTCTCTATTTTAAATTAAAGAGATTTTTTTAGATACCTAATTTGTTATCTAGTTAATATTCCATCAGCCATTCATTCAAAAAATATTTTTAATTTTGATGTGTTAAGTAAAACTGAATGTGTAATTATATTAAAAAAAATAAGAATGCTGCAGAAAATATACATTGAAAGGCTTTAAGCACATTTAAAGCACTGAACTTTCTTATGAGTTTTTATCTAATGTAATCAAGCAGCATTGCTATATTTGCGTTTTATTGAAATAAATATAAAATTTTGTATCTAGTTTTCATCACATAGTGTGATCTGTTCTGATTTCTGATCTGTTTTTAAAATTATTTATACATTTTTAGCTGGAAAAGTCACAACAAATGATGAATTAGAAGAAATGTTAGAAAGTGGAAATCCTGCAATCTTTACACAAGGAGTATGTATTTTAATACTTATTTTATTATGGTTATTATATGCTTACTTTTTCTGCTGTTATAAAATATTTGTTATTATATAATTCTTGTTTCTTTTTCATAGATCATTATGGAAACACAACAAGCGAAACAAACACTGGCAGATATCGAAGCTAGGCATGCTGATATCATCAAACTGGAGAACAGTATTAGGGAGCTTCATGACATGTTTATGGATATGGCTATGCTTGTGGAAAGTCAGGTGAGCTTCTTTCAAAATTCTGCATTCTTGATATAGCCTGTTTCTTCTAAATATTTTTTAATCATTAATCTAAATATTTGGTGCCACCCAGACAGTAATGTGGCTAATGATGCTATGTTGACTGCCATACCTATGGGCCCTTATTTAAACCTCTATGTTATGTTACGTAATGCATTACATTTCAAACAATGGCTAGCTCAGAAGGGATTCATAAGTCATCTACCTGATGAGTTAACAGCTATCTTATCATAAATGGAACACTTCAAATTTTTTAAACTTAAGGGAAAAGGTTTATTTACACTTAAGTACAAGTTAAAAGAATCAGAAATATCTGTTTAGCTACATCATACAAACATCATTCTTAGCTATCTCAACCGCAACTCCTCGTTTCTCCCTGGCGTCCCATGACATCAGTCTCTATCTGGCCTTTTATTTGTTGGCGTAATAATGCCGTTCCCAGCACTCTAAGAAGGCAATGCTGCTTGTAAATGTATAGTGTCTGTATGGCTTGAAAGCATTCAAAGTATAAGACAAGCCTCTCAAATGGTTTGGTAGTAAGGGAAGAAGGGTGGGAGCAGAACCGTAGCTAGGGTTTTCAGCGCCCAGGGGCAGCTGAAGATTTTGCGCCCCCTTCTATGTGCCAAGAATAGGAAATATTTCATTCTAAAATGTCATAATATCAAACTGGCACCCCCTAGATACTGCGCCCGGGGACAGATGTCGCCCCTTGCCCGAACCTAGCTACGCCCCTGTGTGGGAGGTCCTTAGACCTATTCTTTGGGCTGCTGGATGCTCAAGGCTTGAGTCAACGAGAGATGAATTCTTGCAGTTCTTGTCATGATGAAATCCATGGCTTTGTTCTAATTAGGTCAGACAAGTGAGGTTAGCGAAACAATATCAACTTTTTTTTTCTCTTGGAAAATGTTAATTATTTTTATCTATGCATAATGATTTAAATAACTGTCTTTGTAAATCTATAAAGTAACTGAAAAGAAATTAGTTTTAAAAACATTTCTCTTTTTTCTTTTTTAAAAAATAAAGAGTTTCATATAAAATTTATAAAATATTATGCAGTTTGTTACTATTTTTGTGAAACTTAATTCCACTTCTCAGTGTTACAGCTCTTTTACTAATATTTTATAACCATATAATACATTGACACTGTGAAAAGTATCTATGAAAAAAAAAAACAGGAGGTGCTTATTAAAATAATTAGCTGATGTGATAGCAGTGAATGGAAACTCTTGTAGCTTAAAAAAACTTTGAATTTCCAGGGAACATTCACAAAAATTTGAGTCTTATATTTCATTTATTTTTAGTGTTCAGCTAACATTTTATGCATTTAACATGTTGACTGTTTATTTTCATTCTAGGGTGAAATGATAGATAGGATTGAATATCATTGTGAACATGCTAGAGATTATATAGAGACAGCTGTTCAAGACACCAAAAAAGCTTTGGCCTATCAGAGTAAAGCTCGAAGAGTAAGTATAACCTTCTCTTGTGAAAATTTCAAATATTTAGTCTCTGAAGTACAGATATATTTGTAAATCGTATTTAGATTGCTTATTTGACATTTATTTTTTGATGAGATATTTAGAAAGAAATTTTATGGAAAAAAATGTTGAATAACATTTTATTCTCACATGATTACTCTTTGCTGTGCAAGCTAGTTATTTTCCTAATCCAACTGTTTAACCTTAGATATATTGATTTATATTCATATATTATATATAATATATTAATTCATATTCATATATTATATATTATATATAAATATTATATATAATATATAAAGAATAATACAGACTAGTATACAACTGTAAATTTTGTTCTGAAGTTCTAGATGTAGTATACAAAATTTTTAATCAGGGGTTTATAATTAATTTATTTACTATAATTTGTAATCAGTTTTTAATGTTTCAGTGTGCAGGATATCAAGGAATGTCATTTATCATGAAATATTTTAAGTATTGGGATTATTTAATTTTGTGTCTAATTAATGAATATAAAATTCATTCTACACAAAGAGTGAATTTTAGGGGTTAGCTGTTTAGTTTTCTGTTAGCAAAAGTCAGTTATGATGTTTTACAGAGGTTGTTCATAAGCTTTTTAAACAATTTCCATTGTATTTACAGAAATATTTTACCTAAAATTGTGTTGTAAATGTTCTGTTTGATAACCCTTATTCTTCTACCTTTATACACAATAATTTCCAGAACAAAACCTTTTGTAGTATCAGAAAAGGTATTTTATCTGATTTTCCTTGAACAGCTTTCCAAAGTCTAAAGGCTCGTCCACACGAGTACGCTTGCGACGTAGTTGACGCAACTTTTTTGACGCCAGTGTAAATTCGCGTGACGCAGAAGACGTAAAACTGAGTTCACTCCTGTTCAGCTGTTTCGCCTGTGACGTGCACGAATAGTCAATAGCCGACCGAGTTCTTATCTTGTGTCATAATCAGAAAACCTTCTTGCTTACTCGTTTCAATATGCCGTCAGAACCACACAGAGATGAATTTTGCTTAGAAATATCATAACTGTATGCAGCAATAAAATAATCAGCATTGTTCACACCATCTTCAGATTTCTTAAACCGTATATATTGGTATAAATATAAAATTCTCATTAAAGGGGAAAACTGTATATTTATAAAGCAATGATCCGACCAGTATATCCATATGCTTCACCTGTTTATAACACCGTAAGTAATAGGAACCTAAATTAATTGCAGTTTCTACAAAATCAAAGTTTCTGCCTTACAAAATTCTCCTTAATTCTTATAAATATTGGCTATATCATGTGTAATAAAAAGCTAACAACTTCTAAAATAAAGCAGTTGACTGTGAAAGGGTATTCAATAAAATACAATTACGAATTTTTGGAGGAAAGTTACAACTTGTGTCATACAGCAGTCATTTAATTAAGTGTAATTAAATTACCTTTGCAGTGACTTCTACTTGTTACATTATTTTTCACAAATACTGCTATAACAGATAGCTGAGTGGTCAGCGCGCTGCTTTGCAAATGGAACGGTGGCGAATTCGAACCTCACCCGTAGACAGTATATAATTCAGTTAGCTTTTCTCATTTTGAAACGTGTTTCTTATACTTAATCATGAATCATTATATTCTTATTTTACCTATTATTATTATTATTGTTGTTTTCATTTCTTATTTTATTCATTATTATTATTGTTTTTAATTTAATTTAAAAATGTGCATTGCAAATAGAAACCCTTATGTAATAATATATCTACATCTCTTTATCATATATCATCTATAAATTCTCTCTTTATTTTTACTTTATTGCATATTTTATCATGCACATAATTTCTCATAAACTGTCCAAAGTTTGAACCTCATTCTAAATTCAAAAATAAATAAAAAGAAAAACAAAAGACCAAGGGAGGGGGAGTTAAAAAAATATGAAGTTGGTTTTATTATGTGGTGGATGGTGTATATAAAGAGAATTAAGTAATTTAATTCTCTTTATATACACCATCCACCATTTAAGAATGGTGGATGGTATATATAAGAATTAAATTACTTAAGAAAATTAAGTAATTTAATTCTCTTTATATACTGTATTTTGCATCTAATGGTTCTGTGAGACTAAAGGTGCATCCAAGAGATAATACGAGGTTTTGTTAACAATAACAACATTTATTTACAAGAAAATATACGAAAATTTCAATCAATTAGATATATTATTAGGCATCTCTGCCTTCCACGTCTTACACCTTTAGTATCCTGCCTGCCACTGACTATTAGGACGAACGCAGCGCCCTATAGTCAGAATGACGCTGGAAATACGTAATACTCCCCACCTGAACTCACTTGAGTTCACTTACCATTGAATTTTAACTAAATTTACATTCAGGAACCATTTAAAATTACAAGAATAAAAATATAAATAGCATATTATATCAAATACAAAGCTTCAAAATTATTCAGTGACTTAACATACAAAAACCAATTACACTTTTAACTTCCAAAGAAAAATTTTCAAATATCAAGCATTAAAATATAAGCACAATTAAACTATCATTAATACACAGATAGAACATTAACAGGTTGCAACTCAATTAAACTAACACAATTAAGGATTAATTTCCAAATTATACACAAGTTGTACTGAGCGTCTTATTTGTCCTTTAGGAGTCTGAATAAGAAGAGAACGAACTTTTCCATCTCTTCCTGGATATAGCTCTAAAATTTTTCCCATCATCCACATATTTCTGGGATAACGCTCATCATTAATCAAAACAATATCATTCACTTTAAATGAAACTATTTTACCTGGTTGTGGAGAAATATAAGCTGATCTTAGATTAAGTAAATATTCCTTTCTCCACCTGTTCCAGAAGTGATTCAAAAGTGTTTGCTGATATTTATATTTCTTTACCAAAGAATTCCTATTAACATTTAAATTTTCATTTTTATGTTTTATTACAGGTAAAGACACCAATCTTTTACCAATAAGAAAATGAGAAGGGGTGAGTGGAGAGGGTTCTGAGGGTTCGTTGTACAGATACGTGATAGGCCTGGAATTAATCAGAGCTTCAATTTCCGAAAAAACAGTTTCCAATTCCTTCAAAGATAGAGAGGATCGTCCAACAATTTTCTTTAAGCAGGTTTTAACCGTCCGTATCTGTCTCTCCCAGAAACCTCCCCACCATTGACTTTTTTCAACTATAAAATTTCAAACTATACCTTTAGAAGCAAACAAATTTTTAACTTGATCATTATTTATCTGATTCCACCATTTTTTCAATTCACTATTTGCTTTTTTAAAAGCTTTGGCGTTATCAGAATATATAGTGGAACATAATCCTCGACGAGAAACAAATCGTCGGAATCCTAACAAAAAGGAATCAGCACTTATGTTAAGAACTACTTCTAAGTGGATAGCTCTTGTCACTGCACAGCTGAATATAAGTAAATAACACTTTGAATTAAAATCACAAACAAAAAATGGTCCGGCAAAATCCACACCGCATACATCAAATGGTGGATGCTCTTGAATTCTATCAGGCGGTAAAGGGGCAACCACCTGCATTCCAGATTTCACTCTGAATCGTCTACAAATCAGACAGTTATTTAACACTTTTTTCACAAATTGACGACCTTTAACAATCCAGAATTGTTCTCGTAAATGTGTTAAAGTTGCATCAACACCTAAATGGCACATTTTAGTATGAGAATCACAGATAAGTAGTTCCACAAATTTATCATTAGATGGAAGAAGCCAAGGATGTTTGGCTCGCATATCGTTACTTGAAAACTGTAAACGTCCCTTTAAACAAAGTAAGTTATTATCATCAAGTTCAGGATTCAAATTAAATATGCGTGTACTCTTATCGATAGTTCCTTTAGAAAGAAGTTGGGTAACTTCTGTACTATAATGTTTGAATTGAGTAGCTTTGATCCAAAAACGCAAAGCTTGCTCGAGTTCTGGAGCACATATAGGTCCATTTAATTTTGTAGAATTAGGTTTAGAATTGTGCACAAACCTTTTAATCCAAGCAGTAACATGCAGTAATCTACTTAATTCGCTGAAGTCATTAACGTCCAGTAACGACGACATAGGTAAGTTTCCATTAGCTGAACTGGTTACCATGGAATTAACCAGTGTAGTCCGTCGCTCTTTCACTACAACGCGTTCATCACAGATGTCATTAAAATGTTGTAGCGATTCTTGAAGAGGCCATGAGTAAAGTGGTTTAGACAACCAAACAGGGCCTGACCACCACAGAGAACTTGTAAGAAATCTCCTAGCTGATTCTCCTCTAGTAGTAAGGTCTGCGGGATTGTCGGAGCCACTGAAATGGTTCCAACACTCTGGTAGAGTCAGCGACTGCACTTGAGCTACTCTGTTGGCGACAAATGGTTTCCATTGTTTAGAAGATCCTTTCAACCAATGAAGGACGATTTGAGAGTCGCTCCAAAAGAAAATTTGTTTCGCGAAATTAGGAAATAGACCTTGTAAATAATTTCCTAAACGTGCAGCGAGGAGAGCTGCCATTAACTCTAATCTTGCAAGAGTCAAAGTTTTTAAAGGAGCAACTTTACTTTTTAACATTATAAAGCTCACTTTGATTTGGCCATTGTAATTCACGTACCTTAGGAACGCAACAGCCCCATATGCCTTGGGACTGGCGTCACAAAACACATGAAGAGAAACTTCACTTATTTCTACACTTTCAAAAAACCTTCTTTCAATAGATACTGATTCAAGTTCACAAAGTTCAGAACACCAGGTTCTCCATTTATTTTGTAGGTCACTTGGTAAATCTTCATCCCATTGTAGACCACGTTCCCACATCTCTTGCAGAAGAATTTTCACAGTGATTACAAAGGGACTGATCAGTCCACATGGATCAAATATCTTTGAAATAACTCTCAAAACGTGACGCTTGGTGATTCTAGCATCAATGGAATCCCTAACATCTCTTAAATCTAATTTAATTTTATCCTCAATCGGATCCCACTTCAATCCCAAGAAACCTGTTCCTTGCCCAAAGTCAGTATTTTCCTCATATCCGTTTTCATTCCAAAGTTTATACAATTCCGGACAATTAGTTTTTAATTTCCTCAAATGAAATCCCGCTGCTTTTAATATCTTTATTGCCGTAGATGTTAAATGATAAGCATCTTGAACGGTATTGGCTCCATAGCAGAGATCATCAACATAAAGAAAAGAATTTAACATGTCATAACATTTTGGATGAAGTTCCTTAAATTTCTTTATGTGAAATTGCAAAACACACTGCCACTGACTATTAGGACGAACGCAGCGCCCTCTAGTCAGAATGACGCTGGAAATACGTAATACTGTATTCCAAACCAATTTTATAAATCCTAATTTTCATACAATATAGAATTTGCAAGTCTGTCAAACTGGTCGATACTCATCCTAAAGTAATTTTAAAAAAAATAATAATTCCTACTTAGGTCCACAAAGAAAAGTTAAAAAAATACAAAAATAAATAAATAAATAAAAATACAAACAGAATTTTTTTAAATTAAAAATTTTAATATGTGAAAAAGCTGTATTAACATCAAGTGTTATCCACTACAAGTTTAAAAAATTGTATTTGAACTTGAGTGGATGAAAAAAAAAGTATTTTATTAACGACTGAAAATTTGAACAAGATATACGGAGAGTGTGAGCTAATAGTAGGAATTTAATAATTCCGGATATTCATTTCGCAAACGAGGCAGTAAAGAAAAAAAAAAATTCTTTGAACATTTTGCTCTAAATAAATCTTTCGGAACCATTCTCGTCATTTTTTTTTTGCGTTTTTGCCTTTGCTTAATGAAGTAAAGTTTCAGCTATCAAAAAATCATTTGATTTGGGCAACTTGCCGCAAACATATAGAAGCACAGCAAAGTAACAAAATACAGCTCCGTTGACGCTATATTAAAGCGCCACGTGATTTTTGCGCAAAATAATTCTATTGGTTAAACGCACTCTTCACAAGTGTACTCGTTTGGACGCTTTTTCGCTGGTAACATAAAAGCGCGTTCGTCAGCTATGTTTCGAGTGGAGTCGTGTGGACAAGCCTTAAGGAGGGTTGTAGAATGCTTGAATAATCTGCTATTTAAAAGTCCAAAAGTGCAAAAATCCCTGGATGATGACATGAGATTTAGTAGGGATATGAGTGAAAGATATGGCCTTTATACCCATTTCTTGTTCCATTGTTTCCTAGAAATTAAAAGTGGACTTTGATTTGTGACTGCTTGTTTTATCTTGAAGCAGTTCTAATGATTGATGGCACTGTGAGTGAAGAAAAGGTATTTCAGATTTAAAAATTGGGCATTCAAATATCTTCCTAATAAATAATATGCAAAGTTGATATGAACATTTTTCTCCACTCTCTTTATTTTTAATTTGTCATTATATGAAAAGCAACAACACTAATTAAATCCCCTTAGAAAACGTTCTTTAGATTCTTTGAACCATGCTTTAAGATTTTTGTCTCCTTTTCTCCTCTTTCTTTGATGATAATAAATGGATCTCATTTTATTGCTGTCATTTAAACACACCCGAGATTGATCTATTATGATAACATTTTTCCATATTTTCCTGAATAAATGTTTCACATAAAGAATTCTGCAGTGCTTTCTGCATTTGGTGATATATCATAAAGAAAGACTATGCACATTATGTTTTTTCTCCTTTTTAAGATTCAAATCAGCATTGTTTTCTTTGCTTACAACTGATACTGAGCATAATGATTTTGCAGCTGTCTTTTGACTTGGCAGATTTTTTTTAAGCATTAAAGGTCATACCTTTGCAACATTTGAAATGTTTCATTATTTTTTTATATGTATTTGGAACAATTTTTCCATTTAAAGCCAAACTTTGATGCTTCTTTCCTTTCTTGTTGACAATATTACCTATTGCAGCTTTAAATATCAAAAAGCCATGGCTTTCACAGGATTTTTTAATAACTAGATACGAATCATTTTCTTCAGAAAGAGCACAAACATAGCCATCCAACCACTGCTTCCCTTAAAAGTGCCGTTTTGCATGAAAACAAAACTGTCAAGAAACAGATGATAATTTAGACTTTCAAAAATATGTTTACAATTTTTAAAAAATTTTCAAAGTGGACAATTTTTTATAGCAAAGTAAAGTTGTCTAAAACAGCGGTCGTCGTCAGTCCATAGAACTTCACGGATCACTACACATATAATTTTATATTTGGTGGACCACTAATATGAATT
Organism: Stegodyphus dumicola; assembly: GCF_044657685.1. Lineage (NCBI taxonomy): Eukaryota > Metazoa > Arthropoda > Arachnida > Araneae > Eresidae > Stegodyphus > Stegodyphus dumicola. The sequence goes on along the minus strand of NC_140768.1, from coordinate 76,796,410 downwards.
AAAAATAAGGCAAATACATTTACACGATAATAATCAGCAAACTACACATATTTCTTACTGATCACAAAAAGGGAAAATGTCATTTTAACTATATATGTTCAGACAGACTTTTATGTGTTCTGAGTCACAGTCAGTTCAACATACAAAATCTGGCTGAAAAGTTTTAAGACTGTTTAAATATTAACTGTCTGAATGGCACTCTCTATTTGTAACAAAAGAACTATTTAGTAAAAACCATTTTGATTCTAGTCTGCTAATTGCATTAGGATGAGTTGAGTTGTTAAGGAGAAAATTATTGTGTTTAAATGTTATTTACGTTAGTGATGGAATTATATCGGAACAAAGATGAGCAATAAAGTTTTGTTTTTAAAAGTGACACAACTGCTAGCAAAAGTTATCAAAAGGTGCAGAACACTTATGCTGAAGAGAGTTTCTCATGTTTTAATGTGCTTTTATGGTTTGGTAGATTTCAAGATGGTAGAGATGGCATAAAAGATGATAAAAGGACATCTTCACACAAGCCGAACTTGCCCGAATGTCAAAGCTGTCCGTGTTGTGTTTAATCAGTATCATTGATTAATGATTAGAATGCTTACAGAACATTTAAAATTGATAAAGAAAATCTCCATACAGTAATTGTTGAGGATTAAAGAAATTGTGTGAACGTTTTGTTCTGCATTCATTACTAACAGAACAAAAGGATGATTGAGTGGTGTCTTGTCAGGTTCTTCTTGACATGCAAAACCACGATTCAGACTTTTTAAAACAAATCATCACAGGCGATAAATCATGATGCTTCACCTGCAATCCAGAAATGAAGAGAGAGAATGCAAAGTGGATTGGCCAAAATTTGCCAAAGCCAAAGAAAGTGTGTTTCTAAAATTCCAGGATGAAGACAATGTTGGTGTTTTTTTTTTTTTAACTGCAAAACAGTGAATGTGGTGTTTTACATGGTTATATTGGATCAGCTATTGAAACACATCACACATGTGTATCCAGACTTTCATGCAAACAAAACCAGCTGCACAATAACATGCCATTCTACAATAAAACTGTTATTCATGCATTTTTTGGGAGGGGAAGTAGCTGTGCTACAACACCACCTCTATTCGCAAGAATTTCACCACCAAATTACTTAACTGAAATTAAAGCTGAGACCATCAATTCAACAATATCAAGATGATCCAACAAAACATTGAGGGAGCTAAGAGGCCTTCCTGCAGAGGACTTCCAACACACCATGGAAGGCTTGCAGATCGTGCCAGCCAACATATAACTTCTCAAGGGTTCTATGTAGAATATATGGTAAAAAAAAATTTACTGCACTCATTTTTTTTTTTTTTTTTTTTTTTTTTTTTTTTTTTTTTTTCAAGCTCAGTCCCAAAGCTTTCCAACCAGACTGTGTAATCATCAAAAATCAGCTTTTTGCTTCAAATCAGTTTCCTCAGATTTTTTTTCATGGGGCATTTTTATTCAGACTTTTATCAGATACCATTGTTAGCATATACAGTTTCTGCTGGACTTCAAAATCAACATGATAATTTTCAGTCCCCCTGAAATGTTGGAGCAGTGCAAAGTTGGAAGACTATTATCTTCATAAATTTTATCTTCAATTAGAGCAGGAATGATATTTTTCAAAAACAGTTTCCTGTAAGGCTGCTATCACACGTTGGTTTGTTTCGGAAGAACAACTGTTTGGAAAAATTTTTTCTGCTTTGTCACAACAGCCAATCAGCACAGATCGCTTTGGGGTTAACGCAGGGGAAACTGGTTCCCCATTACAAACAAGCTGATAGCATTCAAAGCTGATAGCTGATTGGTTAAAAACGAACAACCTGCAATTTTTTTGGAAAGGACGGAAAAAGTCGCGCGTCTTTCTTTCAATAGTAAACCAGGCAGAAAAATTATCCGAAACAGTTGTTCGTGTGAAACAAACGCCATGTGATATGGGCCTAACTGGGTGTAAACTAATATGATCCATTGATCAAGAAGCTGAAAATAAGCCATATTTTCCATATGTGTTTCTTTTGTCCATACTCTCTTTCAGCAAACAAAATTCCGAGAAATGCATACCCATGAGAGAAACCTCATCTCTTCCTTAGGAAATCAGTTTTTTTTTTAAACAAACAGTGTCCCAAGAGAATCGTAGTACAATTGTACGCTGTTTTAGCTGATCTTGTGGTATTGCTAAAATGAGAAAGTGTAAGCAAGAGTCATCTATGTCTTCCTGAGGCGTTGGTAGTTTGTTTACATACAGAACTCGGAAATATGCAAAGGCAGACATCTGTTTACATAATTGCACATTTAAGGATTCATCATCTGTTTACATAATTCACAGTTGAAAAACTGATGAGAGCTGAATTTGAATGCTCTGTTTGGAATAAACAATCTTGGCTGGTCATCATATGGATGTTAAAAAAAAAAAGCATAAATTGCGATAATAAGGTGTATAACTGGAGAAGTGTTTGGAATTTTTTGTATCAGTCATTGGGATAGAATGGTGGACATAGTAAGTAGTTGTCATATGAACATCAAGGGCATTGTAAGTTAAATGTATTTAACTATGTATGTATCAATTGAATATACTATTAAAGAAAGCAAAGCAAGTTTAAATTACTAACAAGGGAATTTATTACACATTTTAAGTTATTATGGATTGATGAAATTTGGAAGCAAAGTTATTGTGCATTGTTGAATCGCTGCATTTCAAGAATTTGCTATTTATAAATTCATACGAAAGAAAAAGAGCTAAAGTTTCATACAGTAGCAACACTTGCTAAGTCACCTCTCGCTGGAGTATTCTCTTGCAACCATTGTTCCATGTAATATGGAAAAGACAACAACAACTTGCTAAGTCACATCGATGATGAATACTTTATATCCTAATTTAACATAACGTAATAGTTCTGAAATTTTAGAGACTCTGTTGAAGTTTTGAGGTTCGAATCCCGCGAACGGGCTGGCTGCATGGATGTTTTCATGATTTTCCCCATGTTTAACGTGTACACAAGCCAGTTTCCCTTAGAAAGTCCTCCACGAAGGCATCCCTCCTCTTAGGAAGATAGCCCTCGAAGCTTTGCTGTAATTAAAATAACCTAACCTAACCTGTTGAAGTTATTTCTAATATCAACAAAAGAAAAAAAAACTTGTAAAATGTGATTTTTTTAAAAAAACTGCAATCTATGAAAATCTAAAATTCAAAACTTGCATGAAAATCATTTGAATCATTGGTAAATTGTGATTTGCATCTTATTTTGAATTAATGTGTGACAGAGAATATTGGTACTAATTGTGAAGCTTTCCTTGTTAGAATAATGCTGAGATATTAACACTAGAATTACGGTGGTCTTTGTATACCTAGAATTACGGTGGGTGTCATTTTGACCACTTGATAAGATATCTGCATATTTCTGTTTATGATATTATATATTTGTGAAAAAGCAATTAAAATAACGTAAATTACGACAACTACAGTTTATTTTAAAGAATATAGAGACTTTGCAGGTATGTAGTCAAATAATGAACAAGCATTTAAATATTTCCATCGGAAAATGTAATATCCCCCCCCCATTTTCAATAGTTTACATTTCAGTAACACAGAAAATCAAATATATAAATATTTACACAAATTTTTCCAAAAAAAGTGGTTTTTAATCCAAATATTAAAGTATTTTAAAACAAACTTTTTGCTATAAAGAGTACAGTCAAAAGTCGTTAATTTGGACACCCATAATCCGGACCTCAAAGCTACAAACTTTCTGCGCATGCGTCACATTGACACATGCACATAGGCATTTACGTGTGCACGTAAGACCTTTATGGCTGCGAATATGCATGTGCGCATGCGAATAATACGTTTACGCAAGCGTGTTTAATGTATAACGGGTGGTATAAGCTAAGCTAAAATTATCTAATTCAGTTAATGTTGCAGATTGCGTTGTTCCTTAATCTTCGAATTGGATCCGGCTTATTATTTTTTGCAGACTGTTAGAGCAATTTTATAAAAGTAAGCTTGAACTTACGATTATGTCAAATAGAATTTCCGATATATATTTACTAATATGTAAAGGATCTACAAAGCGAAAATATGTTTCGAAGTCCATTAAACAGAGAGTGGAATTGCTGCATAAAATGGATAAAGGCATATCCTTTGATTATCTAATCATTCTGAAATATGTTTATCAATTTCATACTGCTCTGCGGGGGGGGGACGCCACGGCGCGCAATGAATTCGAAGTTCATCTGTCAGCACTATCCTTATCTTCAGGGCAGATGTTTTTATTTTATTCGGCTTATAATTCTTTACTAAATATAGTATTTCATCTCGATGTACTCCGTCTTTGATATGATTTAAATCAAGTTCATCGTCATAATTTGCTTCCGATAGTGAAGAAAGGGACACAGAGGTTATTGAAAACGAAAAACTTTCAACTGACAAATTAGTCGGTATTCTCGACACAGCAATTATAGGACTTGAACAGCGGAACTTTGTAACTAAACAAGAAATTATGTCTGTTTAATAGAATTAAAGAGAAAATATTATCACATGAAACGAAGCAACTTACATTGAAAGAAATGTTTAATAAAGTAAACAAATAAATATTAAGCATTCTTCTTGTAACATTTATACCCTTTATATCATAATCACTCTTTATTTCATAAATTACGGTTTCATATTTTTAATTTTATAATTTCTGCATGCCATCTAACCAGATTTAAACTGATGATCTATAATCCGGAAAAATCGATAATCCGGAATCGCCGAGTCCGGATTAACGACTTTTGACTGTACATAGAAATAGAAATATATAGAAATATTTTATTTCCAGATAATATATTAGTCAGCGCAGCAATTAGCACACATGCTTATCTTTCTGATTTTTTGTGTACAATATCCACATACATATTTATTACAGTTGTCGCAAATATTAGAAGTTTTGTTACCATTGCATTTCCTTGCTTGACATTTCTTCCTCCTTTTTTTTTTTTTTTTTTTTTTTTTTTTTTTTTTTTTTTTTTGTTTTTGAGTGTATTGAATCTTGTCCATCCACAAAGCCACTTGAAGAGAGAACAAATTTGTTTTTACTAGATATATATTCTTCTCTTAGTTCTTCTGCCAAACGCAATAGAAAATCCCTTCTGCTGATATTTTCTTTTGTAACTTCCTTATACAGAATCCACGCATTTATGCCTGCTAAATCCAAAATATTGTAGAATACATGTACTGGACAATGGCGTGATGGTGCTTTCACGAAGTACTTTCTTGCCATTTGATCCAAAACATCTACACCGAATTTTGTAGAATTGTAAAACTGCGATGATGAATACTTTATATCCTAATTTAACATAACATAATAGTTCTAAAATTTTAGAGACTGTGTTGAAGTTATTTCTAATAAAAGAGAGAAAAACTTGTAAAATGTGATTTTTTTAAAACTGCAAAATATGAAAATCTAAAATTCATAACTTGCATGAAAATCATTTGAATCATTATTGAATCATTATTAAATTATAATTTGCATCTTATTTTGAATTAATGTGTGACAGAGAATATTGGTACTAATTGTGAAGCTTTCCTTATTAGAATAATGCTAAGATTTTAATATTTTTATGCATGACATATTGTAATATTTTAAAGCAGCTTTGAGATTTCAAATCTCTGTGCCAATGATGTGTAGTTCATCTCACGTTTTAAATGATATATATAAAAGACAAAATTGTCATAGCATAGAAACTGCAATAATTGTTTATTATTTGTATTATTACTTTATGGATTCATATTGCAATTGAAAAACACTTTATAAACCACAAAATTTAAAGTATAAATATGATCATTTTAATAAATTTAAAATTATTTTATATTTTAAACATTTTCTGTGTTTACTGTATACAAATAAAGTGTTTTTATTTCATGCATTAGTTCATTTAATAGAATTTATTTAAAATTCTAAATTAAAGGAAACTGCATATTGAAATAAACTGGCTTTCATCTATGAAACAGAATATTGACGTTCATATTTAAAGCAACGCAAAAGCTTGTCACCTGTTGAATCAAGAAAATATTTGATTAACTTGGAATTTTTTATGATAATTAATAGTAAATACATATTTCTGGCTGTGGTCCATAGCAAAATAACTGTTTATTTTATTATTTATTATACAGTCAAAAGTCGTTAATTCGGACACCCATAATCCGGAATGATCTATAATCCGGACCTCAAAGCTACAAACTTTCTGCGCATGCGTCGCTTTGACGCATGCGCGTAAGATCTTTACCGCTGCGAATTTGCGTGTGCGCGTGCGCAAAATACGTTTACGAATGCGCGTTTAATGTATAACGGACGGGATAAGCTAAGCTAAAATTATCTAATGATCTATTTCAGTTAATGTTGCAGATTGCGTTGTTCCTTAATCTTCGAATTGGATCCGGATTATTATTTTTTGCAGACTGTTAGAGCAATTTTATAAAAGTAAGCTTGAACTTTCGATTATGTCAAATAGAATTTCCGATATATATTTACTAATATGTAAAGGATATACAAAGCGAAAGTATCTTTCGGAGTCCATTAAACAAAAAGTAGAATTGCTGCAAAAAATGGATAAAGGCATATCCTTTGTTTATCTAAACTTTAACGTTTGTTTATGTAAACTTTAACGTTTGTTTATCTAAACATTGTTTATCTTTAACACCGGGCGGTGTGCAATGAATTGGAAGTTGATCCAGCACTATCCTTATCTTAAGAGCAGATGTTTTTATTTTATTTGGCTTATAATTGCTTACTCAATGTAGTATTTCATCTCGATGTGTCTTTGATATGATTTAAATCAAATGCCTTGTCATTATAATTCGCTTCGGATAGCGAAGAAAGTAATAGAGGTTATTGAAAACGAAAAAATTTCGATTGACAAATTAGTCGGTATTCTCGACACAGCAATTATAGGATTTGAACAGCGAAACTTTGTAACTGAACAAGAAATTATGTCTGTTTATAGAATTAAAGAGAATGTATTATCACATAAAAAACGAAGCAACTTAAACAACTTACATTGAAAGAAATGTTTAATAAAGTAAACAAATAAATATTAAGCTTTTTTTTTTGGTAAATTTTGATATCCTTTAGATCATAATTGTTCTTTCTTTCGTAAATTACGGTTTCATATTTTTAATTTTATAATTTCTGCATGCCATTTTACCAGATTTAAACTGATGATCTATAATCCGGAAAAAATCGATAATCCGGAATCGCCGAAGTCCCGATGAGTCCGGATTAACGACTTTTGACTGTATTATGTTCTACATTTTCTTTTTATATTGTGCATGATTTTTTTTATGAGGAGGTATGTTGTAATATTTTGTTTTTATGTTTATTTTGATTACTTTTCAGTTTATGAAAGTTTTTTTGATTTTTATTTTTATTCTTTTATAGAAGAAAATTTGCCTGATTATAGCAGGTATAATCATCTTAATAATTTTGATAGTCCTCATTGTCTATGCTTGTGGTGGCTTTTGAAACAGCAGACATCAAGTTTTCTTCTTTACACTGGATATTTTGGAACGTGTTAAGTGTGTTAACTATGCAGATTCATAACCACACAGTCAGATATCTTTGTAAATACAAAGTATTATTTTCATGATTTTTGATTTATATACATATTGCATCATAAATTATTACCATTGTGAATACATCATGATTCCTTTGTGATTTAAAATGTCATCCTTTTCATGCACAATGTGTATAACATAAATATGTGTATTTATTTATGTTTTATTTAATTATGTCCCATGATGAAGTCATAATGCTGAGAAGCAAAGAAAAATTCATATGTATAATAATTATGAAAGGGAACACATCTATTATAACAACTAATATACTAGTTTTTAAGAAATTTTTATGTGCCTTATTTAGTAAAATCTGAAAATATATAGCATGAATAATCAATCATTTATCTTCAGTATATTCTGCTGCATATTTCTTCATTTTTAAGGGTACATTATTGGTCACTTTTTTTTTAAGCATTTTTATCTAAATTATATTGAAATATTTAAGTGTCCAGAGTGCGACACGTATGAAAGTGTTTGACTTTTTAAACTTCATTGCTAATTCAGACTCCCTGGATTCAGATACTTGTATATCTTTATATGTACACTAATATAGTCATCATAAACACATTGCAATGTCAATAGAGGCAATAAAAAGTGTTCCTAGTTTCTTGTATAAAATGTTTATATGAGCATTAGCTACTTAACTTAGTAAAAGTGATCTCTTTTATGTCTGTTGTTTGTTCTATTACTTCCCCCCCTTTGGTAGTTTCCAAAGGCAGCATTAAGTGAAATTTGTATATAATTTTATCCAGCTTCTTCTGGTTTTATATCATTTTATAAAACTAAAACTTCATATTTTGTTGAGCATTTGAAATTCTGTATTTATTCATAGTTTTAACAGTTCCTTCAGCAACATAGTTTTATCAATTCAAAAAATTTCTGAATACAAACCTCATTTTATTGTGTGTAACATTTTTTTTTAATTCAAATATTTTGAATACATATTAACTCTTTGGTTGTTATCACAATCTTTTATCATAACTCTTCTCTCATTTGCATTACACCAGAGAAACAGTAACTACAAAAGTCACTTATTTTTTCTGCTGTTTCTTTTGTTAATAATACCCATTCCCATTACAGAAGATTAGAGATAAATGTTTTGAAAGAGAATTGTGTACCTCATTTCTTAACAGAATATTCATTTTTTCATACCTGCAGCATTTGTAAAATTATATCGATACACAGAGCCAGATTTAAACTTGATAAAGCCCTGAGTTATTTTAGATATAGAAGCCCTAAGCTATTGAGATATAGATAAGTCTATAATATATTTTAATACTATTTATACCATATTTTAATTTGGACCTTAAGCTATAGCTTGTACATAAATCCGGCCCTGTCGATACAAAACTGAATGACATTTAATATTTTTATGATGTCAACATGTAGAGTCATTAGGTTTATTTTTTTAAGCAGGGAATGTGAAAAATTAATGCTCTTGCTAGGACTCGAACCTGGACTTCTTGAATATGTGCCATGTGTGCTACCGTTACATGACGAAGGCATGCTGAAAGGAGAGAGAAAATAAATTAAACATAAACTATTTCTAAATAAAATTTCTAAAATTGTTTTCTTGTTTCCTTTTCTGAATGTGCAAGCGTATAAAATATTTTAAGCTATAAATAATAAAACACAAATCTTTCATAATTAATTGTAATTTTTTTTTTCCTATCAATCTAAAAATTTATCTAACTTTCAGTTTTGTGTTACTTTTCTTGCAAAAATATAACTTCCTAAAATGTTGATTGAGAAAAACCTTAAGGCAAAGCAAAATTCTCATTAGCTATTCGTAAAATTTTAATAGCCATTGTAAAAGCTTCTGTGTTCATTAAATTCAGTTTTTCCCATTAAGTCTTACAATATCGAAAGAATGTCTACTCAACATTGGATTATTTCCAGCAATGATGTCAGCTCAGCTAATTGTGCAGCTGGAGCAAAGATATGCTTTATAAGTAGCACATATTTGTGTCTTTTTTTTTTTTTTAGAAGAAGAATTCATTCTCACAAAAGGAACTTATTTGTGCACATAATAGTCTGAATGGGAGTTGGTGTTATTCGTGATCACTAAAAAGGAAAAAGAATAGCAAATAATATCTAAGTATTCCTTAAACTTTCTGTAGCATGTAATGAGTTAATCACATGGATATTTCCGTTATTGTTTCTCTATATAATATGAATATAATTTACTTTAGAAAATTCTCCATGTAGGAATTCTTTGATAGGATTTCATATTCATCATTTAATAATATGTGTTACACAATTTTGTAAATTGTGGTTCAGTGGCCCCCATTTTGATGGCAGATATTCCTTTAAATGCTTTGCTATGATTAAATAATCTGTATTTATATAAAATAAAATAAAATTAGATTTTTCAGTTTTGTAATGAGCATTATGTATAATTATTAAAAATATGAAAAACATTACTTGATTTTAGATATGTGAGTATTTTTTATTATTTGAATTTCTCTTTTAACTATGAAAAATATTCCTTTAGTCTCTTGTTTAACATTTTTCAAATTCAAGATGTTAAGGTAAAGACTTCTCTAAGGCAACCACCTATGTTACCAGTATCTTAAACTTAAATACAGTATGAAGTCCAAAATCCATTAAATGATCTAATAACCAGACCTCTGCACTATCAAGCAAAAAAAAAAAAAAAAAAAAAAAAAAAAATTATAATCCCTAAATAAAATAATAAGCAGCTGAATTGCTAGCTAAGCATAGTCTTGAATATTTTGAATTTGCTGTTAAAGGGTGACACAAATAGCAAGCAGTGAGGGTTTAACTAGAAGCAAGATAGCCAGTTCATTTGCACTGTAATCTGAGAGCATAACACACTCAGCTTTGAGCTGTTTGAAGTGGCTGTCACTCTTTGTGTAATTCTCAATGCGGTATCCATAAGGAAAAAGTTTGGAGATAATAACTAAAAAGCAAACCTGCAGTCTCGACATCTCACCTCAGGATCTCCTTTGTTTTGAAATCATGTTTTTCATATATACTTCCCCTTCTCCTACAAAAGAAAGTAGTTGCTAAATGAAAATTGCCATTATGTGGTATTTCCTGAAGAACATATCTTTTCAAGAGTTTTTCCTGTAATAAAAGTTTCATTTAGCTTTAATGGAATATTACTTTTCTTCTACTCTTCTACTTAACTTGCTGTTTGAATTACTGCCTGTTGTACATGCTCAAGACTTGCAAGATGAATTTCACCTGTGTTTTATTTGGCATGAAATGAGAAAAACAGTAAACAGAAATAAAATTAATTGTTTTGTTTCACCAAAGAGACTCTTGGAGATGTAGCAGTGTTTTGAAGAGAATGATGTTTCTGGAGCTCTTGAAGTGGTCTGTGACAGGATCATAACTGGAATGCACACCAATCTAAAATTTAAAGTTAGAAACATCCAAGAATTTTTTTAAAAATTTCTAGGAGGAAAAAAAAAATCTTTAAAGGTTTTGCTGGTGTTTCTTGAAATATGTAGTTTTTCTGTAAGCATTGGTTTAAATTAAATTTTGCCTAATTATAATATTCAGTGATAAAATTTTTTGATAATCTATCCCTGGTCTGTAGCTGTGATTTGGTAATCTGTTGTAGCTACAGAATGTTAAAAAAATATGCTCATAAGACAGGAGTTGTCAACTTCTTTATTAAATTTCTTTTTGCAAAAATTTATGTGATTGTGCAAGACTAAAATGTATATGACAATTTTCAAATTAAAATGTAAGCTAATTAGCTAAAAATATTTTAAACAAGCAATAACTAATTGTTTTGAACAAACTGCATTCTTTAGATATTGTATATATATATATATATATATTAGCAATTATATAAATTATAATTAGTCTCTTTGTGGTATTGTCCTCTTATGAAGAAATGTTATGTGTTTATCCTGAAGTAAAAAATTTGTTTTTATGAGTTCCACTTCTTCCCTACAAGGGAAAGTTTCTGTCATATTTTATCACTTATGAGTGGTTCCATGTAAGCTAATTCTGTTAACAACTAAATTGAATGAATTGACTTTCCTTTTCTTTCCCACCTTCCATCTTACTGATTCTTTTTTTTCCCTTAAAATATTCATTGCCTGTCAATGTACAGGGTTTTCGCAAATGATGTATACAATTTGGGGTTGCTTGTGGGGAAAAACTGTACAGTGAAGAGTCTGTCAAGGTTAGACATACAGTACAAATTTTGTACAGCACAATCATTATATCTTCATATGTGCACCATTAGTTGCACATATGATGCACAAGCAATACACCACTTCCTGCCACATATCCTGCAGAATGTCATTTATGACCTGTTTAAGTGCTGTAATAATGCATGTTCAAATACCATCAACAGATGTAACTTTAGTCTTTTACTTCCTGTGCCCGCAGAAAAGATTCTCTCTCTTTTTTTTTTTTTTTTTTTTTTTTTTTTTGATTAATAACTAAAACCATGACAGAGACATCATTTCTGTTCATTGGATTCTACATGCCCTGCTACTCATCACAGTCTGAAAGTAGTCTAAGGGTCAAACTTTGACAATTACCACTTTCCTGTGAAAGGAAAGGGAAAAAAAAAAGGTCTTGTAGGTTCATTGCATTTTATTGTGAAATTGTATACATCATTTTGTTGATACAATGTATTGTAACTGTGACTAACTGCTATTACTACTTTTCCTTTCTTGCTAATTCTATTTTCTTCTCCCTTCTGCAGAAGAAGATCATGATCATGATCTGTGTGATCATCTTGGTGGTGATACTTGTGTCCGCCTTGGCTGGTTCTCTGGGAATGTAATTCTACAGCTTGCTGCACCTCTTACACATTTTACTCATTCTACAACCTTACACTGAGGGAAGTGAATTTCAAATCTTTTTTCTTCCCAAATTGTTGGTTGTCAAGAAAAATAACTTAGTTCACTAAAGGTGCCATTACTAACAGGTAGTGCTATCCCACATTTCTGAATGTATGTATTGTAAATCTTAAGTTTAGGAAAAATGTTCTAGAGTGTGACACCTTAAGGCCTGGAGTAAATGAAATTTATTTATTAGTTAAATTTTATAATTGTTAATACAGTATGAAATCTTAACAATGTGTTCCCATTTCTTGTGATTTCAGATGTGAATGATTTAAAAAAAAGTGTTGAAATGTCAATTATTTTGGATATACAAATTGTGATTCAGATTATAATTGGCTGATAAAATATTATGAAAGTACTCGTGAAATATGTATAGTTTAACCATTTCATTTAGAAAACTGACGTATCAGTGTATGTATTTTCTTTAACACACTTATTTTGTTTAATTGTAATTAGACATTGGAAACTTTTATAAAAAAAAACTTTTTGAAGTGTTCTAAAGAAGGAAGTATAATTTGCTTTTACAAATCAATGTTGTCTTGATTGAATACACTTTTTTATTTAGTAATGTTTGAAATTCCAACTCGTATAGAGTAGCTATTGTGAAATTTTTATAAATTTGATTTTTTGTTAGTTCTTTTAATGCATTTGTATTTGTTTATATATGCATATATAAGTGCATGTATAAACAAGTAATATTTTATCACAGGCATTTCAGTGTGATATAGGCATGTATTTGTTTCAAAATTACAAAATTTAACATCTCGATCATAATTTAATGGTACATAAGTCATTATATTTATGACTGTAATAGTAAATGTTTATAAGCCTGGCAGACTCTGTGATGTAGCCATATGTACCTGTTGGCTATGTACATATTTATACGTGTAGTGTTTAAAGTAGATCTTCTTTATATTACACTCTTTGAATAATTGGCTTTCAAACTGAATGTTGGATAACAAATTATATACTGTAATTTGTGGTGTAGCTTTGCAAGCATGCTGTAATATGTATGAATAGATAGAAAATTGCAGTATGGAAAGAAATCTGCGGCTTCTAGTAAGCAAAATGGTGATTTGTGTCTTAAGTGAAAGAACGCACACAATATTTTTAACTTCTTTTTTTGGAGGTAGATTTTAAAACAAATACAGTATCTTTTGAAATTTTTTTGTCCATGGTATATTGATGCAATTGTTGAAATTTTAATTTCATCTTGTGATTAATATTATCGTGATTCACATTTACTTTGTCTGGAATGAATTTGTCCTCCTCTGTATGTATGTTAATTTATTGTAAAACCATATGCTGAGCTAAGTAACAATCTTTGTACTTTATTATGTATTTTATACTATGTAAAATGTAATTATACTGTAATAAGTGCTTGTCCTAGAACAAGAGTGTATCATGTGGAATTTGTGGCTTTTGTTTTTTTTATGTATCTCATGAATAATAAATACTTTGTATGTGTGAAGTTGATGATCTCATATTGATCATCATTTCATCACCATTTAGCGATATTTAGAACCTGTCAATTAAAAACAAATTTCATTGTTCCACAGAATATGTATTATCGGGTTTAATACTTAAAGATATGAAATATCTGGTCATCATCTTGCCTTACATTATATAGCAATAATCTTCCTACCATCTCTGTCTTTCCTTATGACCTTTTGATGTTTTAACGCATGCATGATGTACCAGTTGTATAAGCAAGTTTCATGAATTCTCATCCTAGCATGTCTGTTTTGTTGAATTACAGATTTATTTCATTCTCTTTTATTATAGAAAGATAATGGTTCTTAATCTTTTGTGCTGGTATTCTGAATTCAGAAATCAGTTAAATTTTCCATAATTTATAATAAATGAATTTTCTGTCTATAGAATATTTTAACAAATTTATTATTCAAAGATAACATGCTGTTTGCTAACAGAGGATAATAGATAATAATGAGAAACAAAAAATTCTATTTTCATTATAAATTTTAATATATATTAAAATAATAACATGACAAAAAGTTTCATTTGAACAATATGAATTTCAAAAAATTAAACCCATCCGATCTTGTTTGGTGAAATTGCAAATCTGTTTCTCTCTGGTGCTTTCCTCTCACTTCAGAGAAAATTATGCATTGCTACTTCAGTTGACTGAAGGGTCTGTTAAATGCTTATACACTTGTGATCGCAGCCGGATAAAGACTGTCTGAGACTAAGCACGAAAAGATTTTGGTTCCCCCCCCCCTCCACATACATTTACAGTATAATGCCTGTTATTTTTCCCAGTTCTTTTCTTTTGGTCTTGGTTTAGCTGTACCATACCTTCCATGGTAAAATCAGAAATGAAAAATTTCTGTGGTGCCACCGTCCTAAGCATGCTTAATGGTACTTATTTTGCTTAATGATAAATCCAGCTCTGCTTATAATTCTCACAACAGACATTTGTTCATACATTGTGCGTACAAGATATTTGGCCCTTATATTAATTAGTATATATACTAATTAATATAAGGGCATAATCATTTTTTCATATCTTTTATGAGAAAATAATCAATTTTCATATCTTTTATGAGAAAGAAATAACTCAATCAGAATCCCTTTGTTTGGTATTAACTTTTGTTGATCACATTTGTTTAAAATTATGTTACTTTTATGTCTTTATTTGTGATTGGATTTATTTGCATTCCAAATTTCATGAACCCGTAAGTATTTTTAATGGGATAGTTTTTGCATAAAATCTGTGCATAGAAATATAAGTAACATCTGAGAAAAATTTTACTTAAAATACGATAGATTAAAAATAAATGTTTTTGAGTAAAGAAGTCTAAAATAGGTATCTGATTTTACTTCATGTTACTAAATAATGTTTAAAGTTTCCAGTATGCCAGAATATGAATTAAAATTATGTCATAACTAAATCTCCAGTGTTAACTTCAGCTATAAAGAAATTTAAAGAAAATCAGCTTCCTATAATGTTTCTATATTCTGTAAAAATCAAAGTTTAAACACAAAGAATGTTATATTTAACTTTATGAAAATATCAATAGATTATATTCTGAGCTAAAGATCAAAAATAAAATATCAAATAGAAAATATTTAAGTTTGTTTTCTGAGATAGTGTTCAGATTCCAAGTTTTCTCATAAATAAATATCATTAAGTTTTTAAATACAAAAAATATAATCAGTTTATTTTGCATAGAATAAGAATTTAATTCATTTTGATTATTGGTATATAAAATCATATGTTCTGCTAAGTACTGTGGTAACTTGTTAGCTTAACCAAATTTTTCCATCACTTTAGAAATCCTTGAAAACTAAAAACGCCAAAATAGAAAACTAAGCCACAAGTCGACAAGTGCAAAGAGTAAAACAGCATATAATGTTTTAACCTTTTTTACATAATTCAATGTAGATGGTTAACTTTTGCTGTAATGCTGAGTGTCAAATTAATTTTTAAAGTGTTTTGAGGAGGGAACATTATTATTATTCAAATAGTATTTGAAGGTTAAGAACCATTATTCCACAGCTCAGGCCCAAAATAAATGTTCTTATTTCCTAGAATTTCCATCTACAATTTTAACTGAAATACCCTACAATAAATATTATTCATTGTGATGTAAAAAACATTCTGTTTATTGTATTTCCATCTGAGGGAGTTATGTGGGGTAGTACTACCTTAGTTTTTGGCTTAATATTAAGTTAATTTATTTCATGTTCAAATATTTACAAACTTTTCTCATCTCCATCTTTGCAGTGCCACTTAATGTATGTTTAGGCTAACATATTCTCCCTTGTGCATTTCTGATTAAGGAAATTATTGGAAAATAGCTTTTACTGCTAATGAATCTTCAACTAGAAAAATGGATCATAATAAATCTTTATAGAAGATATGTCAATAGTTAAGTGTTTTTGCACGCTGTGTCCTATGTTTTCTTGACTTTGATGTTTTTGGTTAGATCTTAAGTATATATGTATTCCAAAATATGACTGGTGTATTCCTTTAATAATTTAAATTTATATAGCTTACTTTATTTTATTCAAAAATGTTAATAGTGCTTAAAAGAAAAAAAAGATGCAATTTATTTCTTTATTATATACGTAATACTTGTCTATTTTTGCTACAAATTATTTAATTATGCTGTAAACAGAAGTAGGAATAAAATTAATTTGTACATATATATTTCACAATTGTTTTTCATAATATACTACGAATGAAGCAAACAGAATTTGTAATGGAGAAAAAGATTTCGTGATTAAATTTTATGAACTGTAATTTATAATGCCAAATGTGATCTTGTAAAATATTCTTATTTTTTAAATTACTTTCTTCGAAATTAGACCTGTTAAACATAAAATGGAACGTATTCTCTTTTGGGCTACCAATAATCTATTATTTTTCTATTTTGTAAGATTATTAAAAAAATAGAAAATGGTTATTGAACTCTTTGCTTAGTTTAGAATCCCCTTAAAAATGTCAAGGCCTTATCTGTTTATAAAAAGTGAAATTTCCCATCCTTGTTCATCATGTCAAATATTTGCTATCTAAATATTGTAGAGAAATTCTTCACCTCCCTTAAACACAGGTCTTTTAAAAACGTGTAGACTAAAAAAGAACAGACAATAAATATTATGTAATTTTATTAGGCTGGGGGTATGATTTATGTCAAACAAATTAAACACTTCTTTTTTTATATTTTTTATGTGTTTGGTGTTAAAAAAAGAATAGATTTTTTTGTGATCAAATTTAGTTATGAATAATATGCTAGTAATAAAGCACATCAAATGAAATTTTATCTCAAAAAACCCTTCTAGGTATATTGGGTTTAAATGTTGAAAAATTATTATTTTTATTTATTTTATCATCAAGGATTACTGTAAAATGATTCTTATGTCCTTTAAATTCAACAACTTCTGTGCATATATAACATTAGAAAAGCATTAAAAATTATGTAGTTTGTTAATTTTTCTTCCCTCTACCAACCAAAGAGCTCAGCAATCAGCAAGCTCTGAGAAAGTGCTGCTTTTAAATGAAGTTTTTTTTAATGCAAGTTTCATAATTTTTTAATTTGATTTATTTAAAAATGATGGTACCCCACTAAACCCCTCGGGGGGAGAAGAATATATTCTACTTGAATTTGGGGGTACACCAGTATTAGTTATTCAGGTGGTTTTGTTTAGTAATACATAAATATATAAAAGCATATCTATTCAAAATGTACATATTAAAAAAAAGAAAAAAGAAAGAAAGAAGAAAAGAAAGTAGAAATTTGAAACTGACTTATCAAAATGTGTCCTTTGAAATAATTGCTTATGTTGCTTTTAAAGGAGGAGAAATTTATCTAGATTCTGTAGACTGAGTGGTACATATAGAATTTATGCAGAAATATGCCTTCAGTTGATACTTTACATTGCAGATTAAATTAATATTTCAAATGTATGATGTTATTTTACGAAATTGTTGAAATATTTTCTCCCTTTCAAATATTGTTAACATGCCCATACTCGAAAAATTCTGATGTTAGGAAGATAAATTACCGTTAAATTAAGCACTGTCATAAATTTTGGGTTTAAATCTTTGGTGAGCCACTGCAAATATAAATGTCCACCTACTTGCTTATATTGATTTTTATTCGCAGTTACAGAAGCCTTCATTTATTTATGTATAAATATTTATTAATGAAACTATTTAACCTGACAATCTATAATCTGAAATTTTTGTTATAAAACATGTATTAGAATAATAATTACATAAATCTGAATCAGAGCAGCTTACATTTTGGGGGGTTATATTGTCACCTGCTCTTAATGTAAAATATATAATAATATGTACCTAGATACATTTTCAGAAGACTTGTTACATTTTAATTTGAAATAGGGCTTATTCTGTTTGAAAAAATGAATAAAATATCATTTAATTGAATATAAGAAAACTGCACTCTTGTTTAAACAAATTTTGCAGGTATTTGTGATCTTGTGTGGAGTTTAAACTTATGACTTCAAAAAAGTTGTACCATTTATCTTTCTATCTTTGGATATAATTATAGTTTTTTCCTTCAAAAAATGTATGTCTTTCTGCACATTTTTAAAACAATGCCTAGTGTTAAATTCTGCATAGTTTAATATTTATATGTATACATATATATTACGGCATGACTGCAAGCCACTGCCATACAGAAATTCTATTTCTGTCTAACATAAAAGCAGTGATGTTCATCTTGGAACATTGTTCTTTTTGAAAATCTTGTTGTCGTTTTAGTGGCCACTTCAAACTTGTAGCATAGAAAAGTAAAAGGTCCCACTGAACTACTGTCCTTTTCACTTTCTGGTGTTGTCATTCCACCAAATCATTCCAACGTTCAGTGTAAATAATATTGTAAATACTCGGGCATAGTTATTATGAGAGGGCTGCTTCGGTGACAACACTGTAGAAGACTTGGTCTGGGAATGACATAGATGTTTCATCACTGTGCTTCCCCTTTTTTTGATCTGAAATTTGTATTTATAAAAACTTGTGTGAATTCTTCTGTTTTACAAGTCAGTATATGTAGAAATTCTGTAAAGATATAGAATTTTACCAATCAAAATGTCAGCAAAAAATGCAGTATATGGTATGATATGTTAGATGCATTGAAATTTACTGAAATGTGTTAAGACCTTTTATTAGAAATATAAAAACAACCCATAGCAATTACAGTTGAAACATCTGTTCCCTTCTGTACAATTAGGTAGCTACGTGTTGTAAAATGTTGAGGAAAATCTGTATTAAAATAGTAGAATATCAATATCATAATGTTCAGAAAATTCAGTAGCTTTATTTTGATAAATTTCCTTAAATGAAAGCATTTTTGAATGCCAATTATAATAGTATATGCATTGTACATAGATATTTCCTGTGGTATTTAATTCACTTTTTTCATTATTTTATTAGGCGGAAAATAGTTATTTGGCATTAAATCATTTTCTTTAGGAACAGGCTAATATATTTTATAATAATTATATTAATTTGGGATACTTTAATCTATAATCGCATATTATTTTGGTAGGAAAATAATTTTGTAGCCTTTGTATTGTTTCTGGTGATATTTTACTGCCTTTTGTGGAAGAGCTACACTGTGTGTTAATATCTAACTGTAATAAAATAAGTTATTGTATTTTTTTAGTGTCTTAATATCTTTATTATTATAAGAATATATTACTAACATTTTCTTCTTATCTATAAAATGACTTTGTAATTCTTTAGCTCTTCAGTGAAAGGTAACTAATATAGTAATTTGTACTATTATTTAATATAAACAGTATTAACTATTCCAGTGCTTAATTTTGGTTCATACAATGCAATGTTGTGAACTTATATCTAAAATATCAGGAATAAAAGTACCTTAATGTGGCATTATATCCTTCATTGCCTTTAATCAATGAATTACATTTGTTTCAATCAAATAAATAGCTTGACATAAACAAAATTTATTTAGAATCTGATTTTCGTAATTAATCTTTTAAATGATACAGTTATGACACTTATATTTTTCAGTAGCATCTATGTTTCTGCATAAAGGCTTGACTTGTTATTTGACTAAGTTCTACAGTTATTACATGATAGATAGTTATACTGAATGCGCATAATTAATTGATCTCATTTAAAAGTTGCACATAACCATATGGCATATCGATTTGTTTTTAAAAATTGTTATATGAAATTAAATACCTTATTAATTAATATGTGAATTTAGTATCAAATAAATTATTACTGTAATTACTCAATACCATTTGCTGTTTTCAGCATTTCTGAAGTTATATGATGAAGAATGCAAGATTAAGATTCATAGCATAAAATAATCATTCATTAAAGTTACATTGTTTAAAAGGAAAAGTGTAATGTCAATTGCAGTACAACAATTGTAAAAACAGTCCATTATGTCTTCTGTATGAGCTATAAAAAACTGGTGATACAATTAGCTTGGAGGCATAGATGACAACAATGTTTGGTATTTACAAAGTTATGAAAACACTGTAATCAACATTAAATTTGATATTCTAATGAACAAGAGAGAGCCCTATTACTGTTTTATTATTGGCATCAGATTTAATGTAAGATTGCATGTGCCTAATTCATTGTCTAAACCCGAAGTATCTTATTTGCCTAAGAGTTAATTCTGCATATGACGTTATAGTGTGATTAACATCTTGTCACACCAATTAAAAACTACTAAAATTCATTCTTGCATTTTCAGTAAACATATTGTCTTTGAATTTTTTCCTAGTATTTGTGATTGGATAAAAAATTATGCATGTTCAATGTATGTTTGTACAGGTACAATAAATAATCAAATTGCATATAAATAATCAAATTCTTAATTAGAAGTAAGTATAGGGCAGTAGAATGATCAGATGAAAAATAATACCTCTCTAATATGAACAAATAATGTTATGGGCTGTATATATATTTCTAATTAAGGCTGGAAGTTTTCTCCTCATAATGTGTTGAAGTTACACATGTTACTTTCACACTGTAGCTCTCCTACAAGCTTAATAGATGACATTCTCTTTATTCAACATGCAAAAATTGTAGTTTTATTGAAATTTTACTATTATATTCTAATAAATTCAGTGCATCATTATGTTTACTTTTCCCATTTTTATCAGATAGAAATGCATTTAATTTTTTAATTCTTATAGACTTCTGTAAGTTATTGTGCCTTATCTGTGTGACTGTAACATGTGGTTCAAGTTGGGACTCCACTTAAATCTTGTGTACAGAATGATAATTCCTTTAATACACTAAATGATAGAGTAAATTTCTCTTCAGAATATTTGTTCCTCAATTTATGCATTTTAAGAATGGATTATGTAGAATTTATTATAATTTCTAATCAGTGTATATGATTTTATGAATTTATTATGTATATGTATATAGTATCACTCTTATTGTAAATACAAAATATGAATTAATGTTTTTACATTGGCTCATTGCTTTGGCAATTAATATTATGCAGGCCTGCCAAATAGAAAGTTTTATGCCTTGGAGTGCATAAGAAATTATTAACATGTATTTTATTACTGTAATTTTTTTCATGTTAGAAAGTGTGTCTAAGAAATGAAAAAAAGCACTTATATTAAAATTTGTAAATGTAATTATTAACTTATTTATTTGTAATAGTTCCAGTTATCAACATAAATATATAATACATAATCTGTTAGTTTAATTAAAATTTAAATTACCTGCTATTCTTTGAAAATGAAATTAAAGGAAAAGAATTAAAACTGTACAAATACAGATAGGTTTTTTTTTTTTTTTTTTTTTTTTTTTTTTTTTTTTTTTATGAATAATGTTTCTGGTTTACTTATGTAAAATATAGATGAAAGAAAAACTAAGGCTTTGTTAGAATATTTAAAGAATTATGAAATAATACAGTTTTGTCTGAAATGAATCGAAATGTGTGTACTGATATGCTATCAAGAAAACAAAAATTCAGAAATATAGAAATTGTAAATAATTTTAAATCTAAACTTTCAGCGAACTGATATATTTTTTCCCCTTCTTTTCTCAGTTTCTCCTCTACATTTGAAATTTGTTAACTTTTTTAGAGTTTTCCTCCCCCCTTCCATTTGAATATACTTCTTTGACGTAAATAGGGAAGAATATTTTATATATTCACTTTTAATGCATGAAATTGGCATTAATGTAAGTTTAATCATTTTAAACTTGAAACATATATATATATATATATTTAATGTATATATAAAACCTTTTATATTTCACCCATTTTAAGGACTGAATGTCTTTACTGTACTATTAAGTGATTCTGAAAGAACACAGAATAAAAGTTCAAAAAATATATTATGACCAGACTTTTGCATTATAAATGCATGGTATATAGTTTAAAGTGCAAAATAAAGTTTACGTTTTAAGTAGCTTACTTCAATTTTAAAGAATGTCATTTAAATTATTGCATTTATAACTGAAATTGAACCTTTAATAAATCTTCATTGTTTGTCTCAATACATTATTTCTTTTTAATGTATATTTATAAAAAAAAATTTAAGTGGCCTTTCAGCTTATTTTTACTTATAAGAAATTTAATACTGAAAACCAAAACAGTTCATAATAGAAACACTTATGTATATTTAAACAGTACTATATCAAAATATATTTAACTAATTTGTATCTGGCATTCATAAAAGGTTTATTATAAATTTTAAAAATTCATAATTTGCACTTAAATTGTAAATAACAATAAATACATTTTTCAGAAGTGTTTATCTATAAAATTTTATTGACTTATGTGTGATGTAGCATTTCAATGATTGTTGAAATTTTTTACTGCATTATTTCACTGAATATGTTATTCTTGATTACTAATCGTGAGAATTCCTACTATTTAATTTAGATACTCCTATGAGTGAAGTTTTGGCAAACCTGCATAAGATTTTAATTGTGTTGCTAAGGCTCATACTGTTTTGTTTATTATTTCATAATATTTCTGTATATTTAATTTATATTTTTCATGTTGTAAAAACATCATCATTATATATTTTACTCTTGTAAGAGTCATTTACACATACTACTGATTATTTATTAAATTATCTTACATGTCATTAATGTAATTTGTCACTTGTCACCATTTCACGGCTTAAAATTTATTAGTGCAATTGTTTCCTACAACAGAATGCTTTGAATACCTGTGACAATTATCATAATGAGTGGTGAAACTTGACTTCACATAAAGTTTCTAAACCTTTCCCCTCCCCCCCTTGTTCAATATTATGTAGCAAATTAATGACTTGGCATTGAAAAGTTTTCTGTTACTGCCAATTTTGGAAATTATGTACAAAAAAAAGTTAATGCATCCAAATTATATTCATGCAAATCAAGTTATTGGAATGATAACTATATCTAGAAATGATTTAACTCATTAGTTCCTTCCATTATTAGAAATAATTTTAAGGAATTATTTGTTGCCTGAGTAATTTAAATCACTTAATGATAAACATTTTAAAATAATATATAATTAGTAAATTGAAAAAAGAAGAGCCTTATCAATTTAACTCTTTAGGAATTAAACTATATTTATGTATTGCATATTTTACATAGTCAATGTAATAAAAAATTAATATTTTCTTAGCATTAGAAATTTAAATTTCTGTAAAATTGTATAAACTTTGAACAAAATTTTGAAATTAAAAAAAAAAGGTGCCTTCCTAACTAAGATAAAATAAGTTCATCACTCTCTTTTAATTATAAGAGATGCAAGATATAGTTAAATAATTTAAAAGGTCAAAAAATCTTTTTTGTATGTTTCATTGCCACATCTTAGTTGGAATTGTCAATGCATTTTAAAGTAAAATCATGTACTGAGATAATTCTATTTAACTCTCTTCATGAATACTGAAGTCATTATTGTGTACTATACTTAAATGTATGAAGTCACAATGAATTAAAAGGCTTAGAGACATGATAAGGGTATTCTGTAAATCAAATTATGATTTTATAGTCTCATCTACAGAAAAAGTTTCTTAAAGAAAGCCCTGTAAGTTGCCTTAAACTAAGTGCTAATCTATTATATATACTAATTTCAATTTGATGTTTTAAAAGCATTGAATATATTGAAAAAAAAAGTTGTAAAAACGCTTCATGATAACATATATGTAACAATATTTCACTATGTGAATTATTATAGTCCTTCACATTTTGTACTTTTAATTTTTTTCCAATAGAGAATATTTAAAACTGTAAATTAAGTCAAGTTTCAGCACATTTTGTTGTAAGAGAGATTGATTTCATAATAGAATGCCAAATGGAAAAACTAAAAATGAATTGCTGGATTCATATACCTTTTTTGCAACAAAGATTGAGATCAATGATCTCACAGTTTAACAAATCTATGTAACAGCTGTTCTATAAGATAGCTTATTGCCAAGAATTTAGTTCTATACTTCCTGTACTTTTTTCATGCTAGATAATTCTTAAAACTTGCAAGTTTTGTTGTTCTCTCATATAAATTTAGAAATCTACAAATTTTTGTC
Source organism: Stegodyphus dumicola (assembly GCF_044657685.1). Taxonomy (NCBI): domain Eukaryota; kingdom Metazoa; phylum Arthropoda; class Arachnida; order Araneae; family Eresidae; genus Stegodyphus; species Stegodyphus dumicola. The sequence continues at coordinate 76,771,951 of NC_140768.1, read as the reverse complement.
ATAGACTGGTCTTTCTTGATGGAATGAGCAATAAACATGTTTAGGGATGACTGAATGCATTTAGGTCCATTTTTTTTTCCATGTCTTTCTAATAATGATTAGATTTTTATTGTATTATTTTATTTAATATAATTAACTCAAATTCATGAAACAAAAACAAATATTTCATGCATAAAATCCATATGCCACATACAGAGGGTACTCGCACATTTTTGTAATGATTTTGATTTTCTCCATGAATTTAAATATTAATTTTAAAATACAAATGTGACAGGCATCAAATTATCCTCTGCAGCATCAAAAATATTTTCTTTAAAATGTCGCAGAAAAATAGGATGGAAGGCTATATTTTTGCACTGCCCAAATACTCTTATTCAATTATTTGAAAAAGATGTGAAAAGTATGGTTTTAATATTTCTACACGTAAAATAAGTGACATAATTAATATGAAAGGAAAGAAATGTCAAAATTTACATCAGACTGGGAAAAAGGCAAAAAATTCATACCCAAAAAAGGTAAGTACAGGTCTGAAGTCGCATCTCACGCTTTAAAGGAAAATCCAGGCCCCCAAAGAGCTGTTGCAAAATCTTTAAATATCTCTGTAGGAACTGTGAACAAAACTATAAATCTAATTTAAAGCTAATCAAAACAAAACAAAAAACATGATGTTCATTGCCTAATGCCAAATCATGTTTCTCAGCATACTTACAAGGAAAGTTTTCCTAAAGGTTTTATGGTTTACTGGATTCTTTTATAATGGAAAACTGGTTGTTGAAAAAAATGTCAAAATTAATTTGGATTACTATCTAAAATATGTTTTAAAACCTTTTTTTTAAAAAAAAAATTCCATCTCTTTATCCAAACAATCTTTACTGTGTTAAGTTTCATTAGGATAAGGCTCCAAGCCATACCTCTAAATCTACTGCTCTATTTTTTGAAAAAATGAGAAATGAAACTGAATTTGAAGCTACTTCCTTTAAATGCATCCCACCCAAGTCCTCTGATGTGTCTACTGTGGATTACTGTGCATTTGGACTTTTAATACAAGCCCTCTATTAGTAGTATACCAAAACACTAGATGCACTGTAGAAGATTATGAAGGAGGAGTGGAATAAAATCAACTCTGATGTTCTGAGAAAAAACTTATTTTGGAAAGCAAGATATAATACGATAGTTCAACAAAAGGGCTATCAGACTGAACATATTAGAAAATAAAATTCTAAGGTTTGTTTATACACTCTTTTGCAAAAATAATTGAAGCACCATGAAGAAAGTCGTTTTTGGTGAAATTGAATATATGTATAAGCTCATACACAGCTAATAAAATGATTAAAAAATCAAGGTCATAGTACCTGTTCACAGCTCACAATCACCCATTAAATGTTCAAATTAGTAGTTAATCGAATCGCCCCTAGCATCAATGCATGCTTGAATTTGTTGAGGCAAGGAGTGGCAGTGGTTTCTAATGTCATCCTACAACACATTCTGCCAGGCATTCATCAATTGTTGCTCCAAATCTGCGATATTCTTGTGGTGCCCGAATCTGGTGGCCTAATCATGTCCCAAACATGCTTGATTGGTGAAAGGTCTGGTGACTTTGCTGGCCAAAGAAGAGTTATCAACTGCACGGAGACAGTCCAGAGATATGCGAGCGGTATGTGGTCTGGCATTGTCTTGTTGGTAAATGGCCCCAGGATGACATGCCATGAAGAGTAATGCAACTGGCCACAGGATGGTATCAACATATTGTTGAGCTGTTAAAGATGTACAGAGGATGACTAAAGATGACCTGCTGTCATAAGAAATAGCACCCCACACCATCACACCAAGGGTTATGGCTGTATACCTTTGTAAAACAAAGGCTGATTGGGGCCACTGGATCCGTCCTCTCCAGACATGAACACTGTGGTCATCTGCTTCAAGAGTGAAGCGGGATTTATTGCTAAACACTATACGATGGCAGCTATGATGATCGGCTGCGACACCACTCCAGACGACTCCACCGATGTTGTGGGGTCAAAGGCAAACGTCTTAAATGCCTCTGTAACCCCGCCTCAGAGACAAGCACCATGAGATAGTGGATGGTACCACAGGAGGTATACACGTGGCTGTAGTGCGTTGAATTGTTGACAAAACCATTGGGACGGTGCGGGCTTGGCGAACAATCATCCTTCTCTTACTATGTTGCCTCGCATTTGTGCTCCTTGGCTTTCCAGAGCCTTCATTTCATCAGCAATTTGCTTGTCGCAACCATTGCTGCCAACATCTTTGCACAGCAGTTTGTGTACGCTGCAGGTGGCAGCCTATTGCTCGGTGTGACCACTCAGCTTCACACAACCCTACAATGCGAACTACGTTCAAAGTTGTATAGTTGTCTGTAAAGTCTTCAATACTGTGGTAATGGCATCTGTAGTTGCTTCTTTACAGAATTACAATGGCAGCAACAAAAAAAAAATAAAATAAAATAAAATAAATAAATAATTTTTTTCCGCCTCTGTGACTGGTCTTATACTTTGTGAATTACACACTAGAAATGTGCGCTATGATCGCAATTCCTGTTTATTTGCCTTGAAACTTTGATCATTTGCATGTTCGATCAAGATGTTTTTGCATACCAAATTTCATCATGATCGCAAAAGTCCTTCTTGATGCTTCGATTTTTTTTTTTTTTTTTTTTTTTTTTTTTTTTTTTTTTTTTTTTTTTGCAAAAGAGTATACATAAATCTTTTGCAAAATCATTACAAAAATGTGTGAACAAACACCCTCTGTATTTCCAGAATAAAATTACATGGATACTGGAAACAAAAATTCTGAACTCCAACATATAGCAACCATAAATATACATTTTTATAGATGAATGAATTACTGTGACTTACCTATTTTAGCAAATTATATAAAAAAAGACGGAAATAGACATTCAATAATGCAAATAAATTGTTATACAATTAACTTAAAAAATTTTAAAATAAGGAATTCGGACAATTTAAACTTATCATTAAAACCATTGTTGAAGTAATGAGAAATTATTTAAAATGTAGTTGACAGAAAAAATACAGCATTTTCTATTAAATTAGCTTTGAACTCTTTCTTTAATTATTTCAGATATAAATAAAAACAATCGCATGTCTGTCCAAATTACTAATCTGTCTTACTCAGAAACTGAGTGCATTAAAAGCACTGAACACAGTTGTTTATCCCACTTTAGCAATTGTATACGTTAGCTGCATTGGGTCTCTTGTATTTTTTCCTATGTGAAACATGAACATGAGGTAGATTCCCATAAAAAAGTTGTCACTTGCTTTGCTACTAGTAAATAACAAAACAATTAACACTATCACAAACTGATTAACAATTCATTAACAGGTGTGATGTACAATGCAATTTCTGTTCTCTACAAAAATACAAATTTATTAATGTCCATGGCAATCTGATCATTTTACATTTCGGAAAACTAGTTTCTTTAAGGGACACAAGCACACTTATTGTTTAACTTCCTGAGCGCTAGTTTAATATATTGCTTTGAAAAATTTCTATCCTGCAGAGTATATATAGAAACAATAAAATTACAGGAATATTAAATCTTGAAGCGAGTTTCCATACCTGCCAAGTCTATAAATATACAATAAGAAGTGATGTCTAAATATCTATGAAAAATTTATTTTTCTTGATAAATTAGGGATTTCCAACAAGGCTGATATTGACCCCATGGGGGTCGATGAAGATCAAGGAGTTGATGGCTAAATAGCAATAGAATTGGCATAATATCCCCTTCATTATAAAAAAGAGGAATAATGTAAAATTCATAATTGTTTATTAATACAAAGCTACATCATGTAGTAAGAAAGAAATCTCATAAAAAGGGGGAAATATTCCCAAAAATTTAGTACATTTTAAAACTCACTTCCAAGACACTGAAAATTCAACTCACAGACCCTATGAAATGTGATATATTTGATCTTGATATTATGATGCAAGAAGGGTCAATTGCATTGAAGAATGATGTTAAAACACAATTATTACTTAAAAGTTTGGAATTTAACTTTTCAACAGTCATCAGCTAGCATTCCAGTTATGCAAAGCAGGGGGCACAAACAACGCAGCTCGCATTACAAATCTACGACCGACAGATATCCCAATAAAAATTGACAGCATCATTGACTTTTTCTCTTACATAACAGAAGCAGGTAATATTTAACTATGAGAAACAAGAGACAGGTTGAATACTTTTAAACAAGGTGATTTAAGAATTAAGAAATTGTATGCCAATTAAAAAAAGTTACATCATTATATCAAGTTCAGTCATCACATTAATTAAAATCAAACTTTTGTGCAGCTAGAATCTGTAGTTTTGCATCTGTAAACTTTTTTTTATTAATTATTGTTAGTGTTAAAAATAGTAATACAAATAAGAAAACATAAATCTAATAAGCAATTTTTCAGAAAACCTTTGTTTGTATTCTTATTCTAATCGTTATCTTTTTAATTATTTAGGACAATTATTATATTATCTATATAACAGGCGAAAAATGTAACTGAGTTGAAACAAGGAAAAGATTGGGCTGCTCTAAATCTCTGTTAAGTAATCTAAATATTTTTTGCAATGTTAAAATTTAGTTGAAACTCTCATATAATTGCTTAAGAGGAAAAGAAAAAATTTCTATTTTTAATAGTAGATAGATGTATATATCATTTCTAACTCGGAATTTTAGAAAGGTTAATTTAATTGGTTTGTTATAAAACAAATGCCACTGTTGCAATTTCAGTGTTATCTGAATCTTTAAATTCACCTTGTGTACTACATTATTTCAGTATGGCATTCAATTAAATCTGCTGGCATTCTCCCTGAAATAATTGGCTTAGTGCTATTTCTCAAAAATTCTTGAATCATCTTTATAATTACAGATAATTTATTATAACTAGATCTTCAATGTTTCTTAGAACTTTTACAAGGAATGTGCAATGTTCTCTACCTGTTAAACTATTCAGCTATTTTTGTTGAATTTTTAACTGGAGATTGAAATCTGAGTTGTTGCTCAAATATATTTATCTCACTATACTGAGAAAATGAACCTGAAGATTCAAGAGTTTAATTACATATCTCATTTACTAAATTTTATTTGCAACTCTTTAATTGACATTTTTTTTTAAATATGCCACCCAGCCAGTATTGTGGTTAGTGACCCCGACTGCTGTAGCGATGGCCTCGGGTTCGAATCCCGGAGAAGGCTTGGTTGTAACTGTCCATCCCTTTATAGGAGGCAACAGTGGCCACCTATTAGGTGCTTCCATAATAAAATGGCTAGTGGCACAAGGCTAATGGCTATTAAATAAAGTGCCCAGTCACTTAAAATAATAATATATTATCATATTTGTTTTTCATTAAATTCAAATTTTAATTCATTCAAAAACTTTTAATACTAATTAAAAGTTTTTCTTTTTTATGTGTTGGTCTTATGTTTATGTGAAAGATTTGAGAGATCTAATACTTGAAAACCTTTCTGTACTTAAATGAAAAAATTCGGTTTCAACTTATCTGTAGTTTTTTCTAATGCAAATCAAAAAAATATTGCTTTGGCAGCTTTGAGATACACTGAAAGTACTAAAAACTGTGGAAATTAAATAAAATTATATCCCCCCACACTCCCAATATCAATTTCATAATATGCTGATTAGGGCAATAAAAGCGAAGTTTCATGAGCTAGGTCTAACTCAACAGTAGTAGAGATTAGGTTGATCGGATACACAAAGAAAGACTAGTACCAAAATTCTCTCAGAAATTTCTAACAAAATGTATATTTCAAATAGATAATTACACTTTTACTAATGATGGACATTTTTCAATATGTTAAGAAAAATTTAATATAAAATATTGTGTATTTTCAAATGCTTGTGTTATTAATATTCTTTAAAGTATATTAAAGAACTACCAACAAATGATTCTATAATTTTCTTTAGTGTGAACTAAGCATGAAGGATATCAAATATAATTAAATATCATGAATATTGCATATTGATTGAAAAACAAGCAATTCTGCTTGCTTGTACATAATAAATACAATTTTCTTCTGTACTTCCATCTTTTTTACCTTCTTTTGCACTTTTCATCAGTTATTCTTTGCCTTTTTGTCATAAGCTTATTTGAAGTTGGACCAGTTGGGTTTTAGATTTGAAGTTGCTGCTACAAATCTTCCAACCAATTTTGACAAATATGCTTTGACATAACCTATAAGAAATTTTATATTAAGTCCTGGTAACCCTGAATGGTAGGGTGAATTGCATACATTTGTAAACTGCAGCTGAAGTTTTGAAAAAAAAGCAAATGATCAGTTGTCTGTAGTATATGGCATTTTGAAGTGACAAGCGTTTGAAAGAGTTGGAAAGCATCTGGGACATTATGACTGTAATAAATCAAACAAAGTATTTCACAATTGCATGAAATTCGTAGTAAATCAGGCAGTAAATCTTTGTAGTCTTCCACTAAGCTGTCCTCTTTCATGAAGAACAAGCCAAACATTAAAGATGATTGTAGACCAGGAAGAACAAAAAATATCAACAGAAGAAAAAATGTAATATTTGTAAACAAGCTAAGATATATTTGAAGATAATAAAGTAACATGTAAAGAAGTAGTGTTTTGTTTTAGTATTTAAAATGCTCTTCAGGATGGAGAGTGGGGGTAGATTCTTAAAGTCTTTTATAAAATTTAGGATATTCCTTATATGAAATATACATATTTTTAAGAAATTTTTTTTTTTTTTTTTTTTTTTTTACTGGACGTTCAACAAGGACAGATAAGAGATGAAATTATCTTCCTTCTTCACTTTTTCAGAACGATGGAAACTTATATCAGTTGTTATAAATTTTGCATATTCTTTGACATAACTCTCTTCATTCTGCATTGATGAAAATTTTCTGTGAGGGGAAAAAATTCATCCACACAGCAAGATGTAAACATAGTGTTCTTGCACTGAAGATAAGGTGAGCACTGTTCGAAAATGATGGAATGAATGTAGACAAATCTGTATTTGCAGATGAAATCGGCATCATACAGAGTATTCAGTTTATCTAAATTTATGATTAATAATATAAGGAAAAAACAAGACTCATTAATTTTTACTCATGAAAAAAATCTGAATATGAAGGAAAAGTTGAGAAAGGGTGAGCGAAAGGATGTTGAAGAATCACTGCTGAAATGATTCACTGTTCAAAGAAGTCACTGTCTGGCAGTATCTGAATAAGTGTTTCAGCTGAAAGTCGATGAACTTGCTAAACACATTTGGAAAGACAGTCTTTTTTGGGATGGGCTTAAAATGGCTGGTTAAATGGATTCAAGAGGAATATTTTTACAGAAAATTCAGAATACTTTTACAGGAAAAACTATCAAAAGTTCAAAAAGTGATTCAAAATTAGAAGTCAAGAAATGAGGAAGAGTAAAATATTTTAGATGCGTATTACCAATATAAAGAAAAAGATACTTTCAATCAATGTTAATGAAACTGATTCGTATAAGATAATGCCAAACTAAATGTTAAAATTTATAGACTAAAGATACAGTAATGGAAAACACTGTCAGAAGAACAAATTACAATTCTCATTACGTCCAATATGAATAGAACTGAGCATCATAAGCTTTTTGATAACTGAAAAATCTTAAAATATGTCAGAAATGAATAACAGTTATGAAACTGAGAGGAACTTTCGACCAAAAAGGGAAAGATTCTACTCTTAATTGACAATTCTACTGCAAATAGAGATGTCAAAAATATAAGACTGGGTTAAATAAATACGAGACTTCTTGCACACACATGTAATTTCGATGCTGCAATTATGGATCAACTATATGTGCCAATCATGTAAATAATGCCATGTAAGTTCTTGATGAAAAGTCTTGAATACTAGATAATACATCTGAAACAGTTTTCAGCGATCTGGTATAAATGATATATCAGTTGAGCAAAGAAGAAAAAGAAAAAAATAGCACAAACAATTCAAAAATGTGACAAATCAGTGAGACTGCTGTATCATAACAGCTGAGGAAACTTATATAATAAATTAGACCGCGCTAAAACAAATGAAGTTAATATGAAAATTTAACAAAAAAAAAAGGTCATTTTTATGGTTGCCTTTATACATGGTTAACGAAACTGGAAAAGAACCATGACAACATAAAATTTAAATATTTTAATTAAATTAAATTGGGCAAAAATCAGTTGTTCTAAATTTTGGATAAAACTATCAGTTTTGATAATGATTAGATGAAGATCCCTCAGATGAGGCTTGATCATCCCTGAAAGTTTTCAGAAACCATCGTCAGGAAGTCCGATGTGTGTCCTTGTAATTACATTAAAACTTTAAAAATGTTCCAAGTACAAAAAATTAACAACCATTAGTGACTATAAAATTTCCATACATATATTTCTGATGCGAGAAAAATATTCTCAAGAGTAAACATTATGTGAAACTGAAACAAGTTAATTCTTTGATATCTTATTTATTAAAAATATTTTACAAAGTAAAATTTTCATATTGTTACCAATCTCACTTGTCTGACAATGGTCAGCACACGCTCACGAAATTCATTCTACCAAGGAGTCAAATGCACCTCTCATCTGGAACAGCGTTCTGCACCATACAGATGAAAGGCCGACTTTAGCTCAGATCTGCCTCCAGTTTTGAGAAAGAGCACCCTGGTGGGATGGGTGTGAAGATCTCCCACTTCCCTTTCCCTAGCACCAACCTCTCAATAGGACTTTCGGTTCACCACATATTTAGAGTGCACTCATGTCGCACAGTCACTACACATTTACAAACATGCATGTTTTCTCTCGGATTCAAACCTGGACACTTTGGTAGGGCAGTCAAGTCATTAACCACTATCCTGATTTTAATCTTGAGAAAGAAAGAAAATAGTTTGTCATACAATGTATTCTTTCATTTGACAAGAGTCTCCCTCTAAAAAAGGATTTCACTATTTACTGAACATTATGGAAATTTTCTATTAAGAACTATTAACAAGAGGAGATACCTAGAAATATTCCAAAAATTACACCACTCATTTTAAAAATCATTGTTTTGCAATCACATGCTGTTCCCCCTCCCAAGTTTTAAATTTGCATATTGTAATACGCATGTTTAAAATTAAACTTTTTTTAACCTGAGTTAAACATAACTTACTTTTTGTATAATGCAAAATATTACAGTAACAACATAAGACAAAGTTGAGATTTATTTTGAACTTCATTGACATGTAAAAGATTGTACAAGAGTAAGAATGAAAAGAAATACTAATGTGAGACATATGTACAGGACATTTCATTTAAAAAATTACAATTTAATACTCAAGATAAAATATACTTCCAAGAAATTACGCATGGCAACTGTACATGTTTAAATAATTTCCATATTCCAACTGGCACAGTTTCAAAACTAGTCTTGGCTACTCCACAAATGGGCCCGTACACATGGAAGGTTGTACAAGCATCTAACCAGTGGTTATGCTGGACATACTTGCAAAGGAAATAAACCCTTATAAGAAGTAATCTGGTTGGGGTTTCTTGGTAGGAATTCCTCTTGTTTCCTGTAAGAATTAAGTAATGCAGTTTTTAATTACAAATTTATGCCAAAAATAGACTTTATGATCAGGCTCAAGGTATTTTAAACATATCCCCCCCTACAGATACATATTTTTTCTGGATGGAGGAATATATGAAATATAAATCACAAGATATAAAAAATGCTAATATTGGTCTACATATACAAAAATTCAAAAAGAGAGAGCAGATTGCAAATGTATTTCTTCCAAACTACAAAAGATAGAAACATGATTCTAACGTTAATGGATAGAGAAAAGTGTACAAAATTTAGTACGGGTAAAAGTTCCAATCATGGCCGCATTGGCGCTGTTGTTTGTTCTAGTATTATTTGTCAGTTGGTAGTCTGTAGTGAAATGGTGACAACACCACAGCAGAAGTCTTTTTGTGTTCTACAATTGGCAAAACTAGAGTCCATTGTTGCAGTTCAGCAAGCATTTCGCCGTCAATTTAATAAACAACCACCGTGTCATAAACAAATTTACGAATGGCATCGAAAATTCGTAGATCGTTGCATCTGCAAAGGGAAAAGCACTGGACACCACGCACATCGAATGAGAATGTCGAGCGTATTTGTACACTTTACGAAAGGAGCCCAAAGAAATCCACATCGCAAGCAAGCAAAGAACTTAAAATTCCTCAACCAACAGTATGGGGAGTTCTAAAACATTGTCTGCACGTGAAGCCATACAAAATACAGTTATTGAATGCATACCATAACTGTAAACTTTTCTCTATCCATTAACGTTACAATCGTGTTTCTATCCTTTGAAGTTTGGAAGAAATAATAATAATAATTGAATAACCCTATATATACTATATAATATAAATATATTCAATAAAGTTTTTACAGTATCAGATGAGAAATATTCTTAAACATTACTTCTTAGCGAAAACTGGCTTATATTACATATGAAGAAAATCACAAAAATTCCTATGCAGCCACTGTGTCTGCCAGGATCTGAACTACCACTGTTCAGCAAACTTGCAGCTGGTGGTAATAAACCACGGGTGGGTAATTTAAAACTGGACTAAAAATTCAATTTAGTAACAAAAATCTAATGGAATATGGGTTTTCTATAGGAGAGAAAAAATATTTAAATAATAATCCTAATTTCTCTTCTAAAAAATAAAAATTTTATCACAATAAACAAAACATATATTGTGCTAAAACTATTTCGTCTACAATGAAAATGACACTTTTTTTTTAATGCACATAGAAGCCCCCTGCAATATAAAGAGATAATATGCATGGCGATATACGGACAATCAATTTAATGCTTTACCGACCGCTAGCAGTTCAACAGCATACTCACGTTTGACAAGCCGCAGATTCTCCGTCTTGAATTAATGTCAGGACAATCTGATAAATAGTCTAAATAAAACTCTCCACTACCATTTTTCCCACTCATCATGAACGGTAAATTTTTTAAAAACGGTGTGAAAATGTGGAAGTTTACGAAACAATGCACTTAATGCAAGTGAGCAATGTACCTCAATACTAATAATAAAATGCAGATGATATAGCAAATGGCAATTGTTTATCGCCATGGCTACCAACTGATAGGCTAATTTTAGGTAACCCCAAGAAAAAGTGATTTTCCGCTTCCCCCAAGAAAAAAGCGGCTAATGACCGAATAGGATATCGGTCGGTAGGCGTTGGCCAAAAAAAAATTATTAATAGGCTATCGGTAGGTAGGCGTTGGCGAAAAAAGCCGATTAATAGGCGATCAGTTGCTAGGCATTGGCGGTAAAAAGCCGATTAATGGGCTATTGGTCGATAGGCGTTGCCAATAAAAAGCCGATTAATAGGCGATCCGTTGGTAAAGTGTTAAAAGTACAAATCAAAAACTCTTTTTGAAAAATGAAGCAGCCTTGTACTAAAAAACAGAAAAAAACATACTTCTTTAAAATTCACTTGCATTTATCTTAATGCACAGATGGACAACACCAAACCATCGACTACTATTAGTGCACATTCGCGAAATCAGACTGCTTTAAAATCTTGCTTGTTAATTGTTTTAAAATTAGGTTAAAAGTTTTAAAAGTTTTGGCTACACAAATATTTGAAATATGCCTGAAATCTTTTACTGCCATTGACAGTATTTTAGCTCAAGACTTGACTTTTAGAATCCTACTTAAAATTCAGGAAATGTTCTTTTAAGGCTACTATGCTATATTTTACTTCAGAATGAGCTCTTCGGGGTCATTATTTTGCCTCCACAAATCTTGCCTCCAATCTTGACTGTAACAACAGTTGTGGAAGATGCTAAAATCTGCTTTCCCTTCACTTCAAACATGTTTAGCTCCAGAAAAAGCACACAAATAAATGTTCATACAGAAAATACACATTTCTATGGCCTATCAAAAGGAATTTATTCTCTAGTGATCCATAAAGCTACCACACTATAAACAAAAAGGTTAAAATACTAGCTCATTTTTGCCTTGCCCTATAACTGATATTTTCAAATAAAAAAGATAAAAACAACAAACCTGAGGTGCAGCTTCAAAAATGGTAAATTCTCTTTGTAGATGCTCATCTAACTCTAAAATTGCAGCAACATTCCCACATCTAAAATAATAAAGTTAATAACATTTAAAAGCAGCAAACTGATAAACTGAAAATTCTCATTTAATTTTATTATAGGCATAACTAGTACACAATAGTATTTCTCCAGAATTCAAAATTATATTTAACATTAATTTATATAAATATTGATGTATGCATAATGACATGTATGTTCATGTAATGAAAAATTTTTGGAATGCTAACTTAAAAGAATGGTGAATTTTTCCATACTGTAATGAAAGTTTTAGATGCTCCATGATGCTTTCACAAATCATTTTCACTGAAGCATCTTTTGTTGAATAATAACACAATAAAGCAAAACACGAAGAGATTTTCACATACTCACAGAAATGTAACATACCACAGAATAGAAGAGGCAGACATGACATTACCACTCCAGAAACAAGCAAGAGAAGAAAGAAGTTCACACGGATGCTACATTAAGAATATTAAAGTTTTTACCAGTTCATCAAGGGTGTGGGTTTGCAAATTTTACAACCGAAGCTACGTAAAAGAATTTAGCTTGAGTTTTTCCAAGTACATGTATCCTTAGTGTTATATAAAAATCATATGACAGATTCATTTTGCAATGATACAGTTGATAAAGAAGCCTTTATGAGCAAATCTTTACCATTTCATTTTTATTTTTTCCTTTTTCTGTAATTCATGATATACAGAATCAAAAGACACTCAAAATGAATTTCTAGAAAGTACAGTGTTAAATGAAACAGCATTAAAAAGAATTATTTTAATGCATAGTAAATACAATCACCATACTTTCCCACTTACAAGGAGAATAAAAAATCAAATGCTTAAAAAAAAAATCAGGAAAAAGCATAAAATGAATTTTACACGACACATATCTCAATACTTTCACAAACTATAAATTCTTATCAATTTTTGTTCAAATAATAAGAAAAATACATTAAAAATCCTTTTATCCTTTTATTTTATTTTATATGTCTTGCTGGAGATTGACTTAATTTTTAAATCTATACATATGCAAAATTTTCACTCTTATGGTCATGGAACAGCAAAAAGTTGTGAGTCGTTATCATGAAAGCACTTTTGGAGAGGTTAAAAAAAAAAAAACTGCAATACATTGAATTCACTGCATTAACTGATACCTTATTATGTATAACTTTTGAAGTAAAATTAAGTTAAATATTATATTTTTAACTTACCTATAACAATAATTAGGTGCAGACCAAACAGTTAGAACAGTCTCATTGAAATGCCATTTATAACCTTCCATAACCAACTGATGGGCCCTACAAATCATGTCAATGTCATTAGCAGTATTAAACTGTGCGACAACATCACTTCCAAATAAATATCCAGCACCTCTTGGGCTGACACCCCAGCCTTGTGTATCTAGAAAATAAAATGCTCATACTACATATGAATGTATCACTAACAGAAAATATGCTTAAGAAGATGTACATGAAATGAAGTAGAGAATTTTAATTAATTTGACAGTAATTTAAATATATAATGTACTCTTCAGAACAGAAAGAAATTTCAAGGAATCTCACAAATCCTAATAAACAATTAAATTACAAATTACTTAAATTATCTATTTACAAATAGTATTTTAAAATTACAAAATATATACAGGTGTAAAATTAAGCTATACCTTCTGGATCTGACCAAAGCAAATCGCACATTGGTCCATCATGAGGAACTTCTTGTTTTCGGTCAATGGTGCGAATTTGGTCAAGTGTTTGAATGGATGGCGAAAGACCTCCATGGACACAGAAAATCTATTAAAGAATTTTTTTAATCAACATTTATTTATACTGTCTTTGCAAACAACTTTGAAGGACATTTAAGTCAAACGTAAAATTCTAGACAAAATAAATTCAAAATGCTATTTTTAATACCTTTGAAGAAACGATATGATCTTAAATTCTAAGGCGTAAAATGGAAAAGAAGCAAATGAAAATAAAGTGGAAATTATGCAAAACAAGTTCACCAATACCAATTTTAAACATACACTATTTAAAAGTTGTTCATATACTACTAAAATACTGTATACTATTAAAAATATGAAAATTTACATCCATCAGGAAGTCTGCAGTTAATAATAACAAATTCTACTAATCTAGTAGCAGAAAAGAACTTCATAATTAGGCAAATCTGATTTACTTTCAAACCTTCTCAGGGTTCATAGCCACATTTTAGCTAAAAAAATAAGCACTTTTTAAGCACATTTTAAGAAAAAAAAAAATAAGCACCAGTCAAATTACATTATACACAACTGCATTACCTTAAAAATTAGACTTGTAATTTAAAAATTTAAAATATGAAAAATGCAGTATTTATTAACAGAGAATTACCTCAACCACGGAAAACTTTTTAAATTTTAAACAACAGTTCAATTTACAGAATGTGTTTACAATAAAAGAAAAACAAACTATGTAGAACTAAACTATATTACAAGATTTAATGATGAAATTTCAGTTCAAAATAGAGAAAATAAATAGTAATAAGCCATATTTATTGTATTCGCTTGGCACCTAATAATAAATACAATTTATTTTTCTACTCATATTAATATTTAAATAATTTAACTTAAATCAAAATTCTGAACATTTTCTAAATTTTCATTGTATAACAGTTTTCCCTTAACAGATATTGCAAGCAAAGTAATTTAAGTAAAGAAGAGGAACATTTCTGAAATCAGAAGATGGAAATTGCTTCATGCAATCATCCTTTAACAATAAAAGCTTAACTAACCTGCATACTCGGAAACTTTCGAATATTCTGGATAGTCGAGCGTAACTGGAAAAAGAGGATCGAATTGGGATAAGGGGTAGATTGCAGCCGTTCTTTAGATTTTTTGGCTAAATAAATGCTTTAGACATTTCAATATGTGAATCATAAAAATAGACCAATGGAATTGAAAAAGATTCTGCTTAGCAAACACAGTAAAACTCCTAAGTGTTCATAAATAAATCTCAGATTGAACATCAAAATTAATTATCTCTGCAAAATATCACAAACATTATTGCACAATATGTGGGCCATAATTCTTCCATACGTGATATTATGTAATCGGAATCAACAGCTCCCAATATTCGGTGAATAAAGAACTAAATAAAGAAAAAGAAAGAGACTTTCTTTCTGAAGTGTTTTTCATTCTAATTTTGAACAGACTGCATTAAATTCCCGGAACAGAATCATTCTTCGCTTGGGTTAGTAGACCGCAGATCTTTTAGTCCTATTCAATCCATATTGGAAAGTGACAAAAAAAAAGTTCGTTGCTTGTTTTGAGCAAACTGTAACGGTTTCAACATTCGAGATTTTGTGGAGAAAGGGGAGAACTTCCCAACTGTATTGGCGAAAAAAAAAAATATTATTTTGACTATCCAATTACTTTACCTTTATTTAGGCCATTCCGAATATTATTCCTTAGAAAACTAATCTGTGTTAAAACACACTTATCCATTTTTGGAAGTTTATCTATACTTCAGCAGTTACTGCAACTATATTATCATAAATATCCATACATATGCTCATAATATAAGCATAACGATCACACAAAATGTGAATATGAACTGACCCCACGGAACGAGAATGCAAATTATTAAAATCTTGATAGAAATTCAAACGTGTGTAGTATTTGGGTATGAGCAAAAGAATACGGAATGCACAGGAATTTTCTAACATTTCGCAATTCTTTGACCAATAGAACGACGTGCACCAAAGGTAACATTAATGCAGAGAAAGGGGGAAAAGCTATTTCTGAGAGTATGATTCTTCACCTGACGTTCCATATAAGGAAGAAAAGTTGTTTATTTACTTTCGGCTTTGGTATGGGTGAAAAATGCACGTTCATTAAAAAAAAAAAAAAAGCACTAAAAGTAAAAAAATAAGCACAAAAACAAAAAAATAAGGGCTTTAAAGAAAAAGTAAGCACCTATAAGGGCCTTTATATTTTATTTTCAAATATAAGGACTTAAAAATTATTAAAACTGATTTAAAATGCTAAAAAATATGCAACTGAAGATATTCTTTCCATCATTCAATAAAATAAGTTAATAAAACTCAAATAAATGGAAATTTAAATTTATATAACATAGTTGCAAATATGGCATAACATACATTGGACAGATGGCAACTAGTATAAACTAACACAAAAAAATGCAAAAAAAAAGTGACAGCATTATTAGAAATTATCTTCTTAAAATATGCACTGCAATCTCAAATCAAACATGCAAAAACATAAGTTTTTAAACATGAGAAGTATGCAGTACTCTGGCATTCTACTAACAGATCTACTGCAGATTCTCCTTTGAAACTGTTCATAATACATTTTCGTTTAAAATATTTACATTTAGAATAAAAATCCTCTGACTGCTTATCTAGCATTTTCTACAGGCAATGTGAAAGTAACAAAATTTGCTCATTTAGCATTTTTTGCAGACCTTGCAATTTTCCTCTCTTTAAATGCATGTCTCACTTTTCCCTGTTTAACTGTTAATGCATTTTCTACAATATTAAAGAGTCATGTTTTGGTCAACAGACAGCATTATGCTTGTCTAAATTTTCATATTTGCATAGATATATGTGGCACAAAAAGCCTAGCAGGCAACGTGCCGTTTATTGCCCCCCCCCCAAAAAAAAACTGCAACTGGCCAAAAAAATTAACAAAGAAACTTCAGTGCAAAGAATATGAAGTAAGACATCGCCTGGAACCCTGTTTTGAAATTTACCACACTAAACTTAATTTCTAGTATAATTTATGCAAATATTTACTATTTGTATTAAATATGCATACTTTGTGTTCTATAAAGTAAATAGTAATTTAATCAAGATTATTTTTTAGAATTTTTGTCTTCATATCATTCTTCTTAAAACTGATTTTATCAAATTAAAGATCCATATTAAAAAAAAAATCACAGTTACAAATATGTGCTACATACGTTAATTCTCAAATATACAAAGATTTGAAGTGCACAATTTTAAAAATATGCAATTTTTGAAACTATTTTGGTAAAAAAAAATTAGCAGTCAGATGGTTAATATTTAAGTATATGAAATTTGAAAACACAGTACAGGTCTTTATTATCAAAGACTATAATTTAATTAAATTTAACAGCTTGTGTCAACAGACAAACTTTCACTTCCAGAAGATTTATGAAAAATTTGATGCAACACAAATGCAAACTTGTTTAAAATAAATGACACTTTTTCCCCTTCTGATATTGATAATTTTATGAATGGTTTAATAATTATTTCTTTTCCATCAAAGGAAAAGAACATGAACTATTCTTGACCAAAGTTTGGAAAAAAAAGAGTAAAATCCCCATACTCTGACAAAAGGTCTCTCAAAACATAAACATCCGAGTGATATCTTCTGCTGATATCATGATGGATACTTATTAAGATACTGGTTACATCTGAAAATTATAACCAGCTTAATTCATGAAATGACTGATCTAACTTATCAAATTAGCTTATGAATGTTAATGCTCTTCAAGCATCTAAAAATTAAAAACAAAAAGAAAGATGTACTAAAGCTATTTAGTAATAATTTTTAGTAATAATTTTTCCCAGAAAAAGAAATACATATGAACATAGGAAATGCAAAATATTTGCAGAAAATATTCCTTCACAAAGTTACCTGAGTATAACAGCAATTACTTTGCTCTGGCTGCAGATAAATGTGCATTACAGAAAAATACCTTAAAGATAAGTATTTTGATGCAAAATAATTAGCTAGCAAAACAGATACAACATTCTACAGTATTTATGTATAATCGTAACCACCTTACCAGAACTCTCCAAACTCTGGCAACCATGCACCTAATAGTTCTTTGAGTAACCATGTCCATTGTTAAGTTACAATGAAAAAGTTCGCCAAATCACTTTTTCTACTGTAAAAAATTGCCAAACTGCACCAAGGTGGCAAAGCTAATATATAAGTACCCACTCTGGGAAATTATATCTCTAATTAATACTTTTTGAGAAATTAAATTTTCTTTTTTAGAAGTTTTCCACATATGGAATGAATTTTCCACTCTTTTTCCCACAATATTATCACACATAATGCAAGTATAAAAATTCTGCAGTTATACCTTGATCTAAGAAACATTAAAAATATTTTAAACTTGACACACTGAACAATCCATGTCATTTAAGATTTAGAAACTATTTAATAAGAGTATCTGGATCTTGCACCAGATATGCCAATGATTGTAACAGAATACAATACATTCTCTACAATTAACTTGTCACAACATACCCAAAGAAAAAAACGTTAACCAGAATACAACATCTTTAATCTAAAATTCTTGTCCATAATTAAAACAATATTCAAAGCATAGATACTTCATTACTGTACCGCTTTAACCCTTTGACGCGCGGTGGTCGTGCCCTAAAACCACCAAATTTCGAATTTTTTTCTCCTCTTCCTTCAGAAATTTTTGAGTGAAAATCAACTGATTACTGATCTTTTACCTCTAAATAACACAAAATGACTGCAGAATCATACATGCTTTAGTTCTTAATACTTCAAATCGGATGCCTTTTAAAATTCGTTTTCAATGAGACAAAATAACTTCCTTTTATTAATATAAACAACTTTAAATTTCAAAAGTTATTCATCGCACATCATGATTTCTATCATAAACAACAAAAAATAGCAATAATTAAATTGCATATATATATATATATATAAACTTTCTATATGTATGACATTTGCTTTGTGGTTTCATGGCGCGACCACTGCACCACTAGAGCATTGTATCACAATGCTCATAATCCTCTAGAGGCTCGGTGGTCGCACCTTGAAACCACTGCTTTTCACAATGGTGTTTGCTTGCTTCTCAAATAGGAATGTTTATTTTTACCCAGATATAGATAAGGGATTATGAAACCACAGAGTTATTTTATTACTAAACAATACATACACCTGCCAAGTAAAAAAGGTCTTTCTTTTCCAGAGACCTCAACACACTTGCTCCCCAAGCTAATATTGTGATTTTATAAATTATGTCCTGTGGTTTAAATTTAATGTAAATATACTTTGCTGTAATTAAAAATAGAAATCGCGTAAAGTTTTATTTAAATTAAATTCAGAAAATATTTAATAATATTTTGGAACAAAATATGAATAAAATAAGTATAAATGGGAAATGAATGATCTGTACCAAAGCCAAGAAGACTAAGCCCCCCCCCCCACCATTAACATAAAAAAACGACAAATTTCATGTGCCAGATGAAAAGAAACTAAATAATGCTGGACACATACCAGTGAAATTTAGATCCAATCAGTGTACATTTTGTAGCACAAGGAAGAAACCTCATAGAAGAAGATACATGTGCAAAACGTGCAATGTGGGTCTATGCATGTACCAAAAAGACAAAACATGCTTTGAACAGTGTCACAAAAAATATTTGTTCTTTAAAAGTAAAAAAAAAAAAGAAGTCTTTTTTTTTTATCCTTATATTTTAATCCGCGTAGCCAAACTTCCTTATTATGTAGGTTCTTATACTTTCACTGCTATAGAAAAATTACATAAATGTTTATTAATTTTTTCTGACTATTTACTTTGTAAAATAATGTAAAAATATATATATTATGCAATTCCTACATGCATTTTTTTTTAATTCGTAAATTTTGCCATTTATTGGAAACGCCCAAGCAGAAAGGTAAGTTTTCCCCCCCTACTACCTAAGTAAGTTTCAAAGTCCTAGACGCGCGGTGGTTTCACAGTGCGACCACCACCCACAAAACAATGGGCAAGAGTAGATTTTTTTAATTCATATATTATTTGTTTCCAGGATCATAGTATTCAATTTCCAGAGTTTTTAGATAAAAAAATTATAAAAATAATATCGCGCGCATCAAAGGGTTAAGAGGAATTTTCCCCTTCATTCCTCATTTTTCTACAAAAATTCGGTAAATACTTTTCTAGAATATAAATTCCAATAAAAAATTAATGTAATTTTTCATAATAATTAATAATATAATGCTATTTTATTATATCTGCTTTGTTAATACACATTTTTATAATTAATCAGTTTTCCTCACATGATGCACATAGCAAGGCGACTCAAAAACCAGGAGTATTAGTGTTTTCTTTAATGAAACACAGCCATATCGTAAACACACAATTCACTAGGTTTATACATATTCGAAAACAATTATTTCTAGAGAAAAGATGCCTGGATGATTAATTACCCTTCCATCAATTACTGCAGACAAACTTAAATAATCAAAAATTTCTGTGCAGTATCTCCAAACAGTAACAGATCCATATTTCCTCAGACATTCATCATAGAATCCATACACCTGAGTGATTTGTCGACTTTCATGATTTCCACGGATCAAAGTTATGCGATCAGGGTACCTTACCTATAAAGGGGGAAAAAAAAGTTATTTGAAATCATTAACTTCATTTATCATTTACTTTAAAAAATTAAGTTTGCAACTGCTTGTAAATTGATAATATATTTAATAAATGAGATCGAGAATAATTAACCTAAGTTTAAAATTACAATAATTCTAATATTTGAAGAATATTTGGGTGGGGGAAGTGTACGAGGTTATCCTAACCCTCTTCTCCTTTCACTAACCTCCTGAGAAGACTACCAGCTCATCCTGTAGTTCGAAAGTCCTCTTGCTTCACAGACACTATATGCTTACAAATACCCAAGCCTTTTCATACCTTAGCCCATTGGTGTGGCAGTCAGTACCATTAGTTATTACATTGGCTGGGTGGTAGCACTGTCTACAGGAATGGATCTTCATAGAGAACTTTCTAAGAGAAACTAGGTCACATTAATGTTACACATGCAAAAAACCCAGAAAACTTCCAACTCATTTATATTACTAGTGTACTGTGTTCTTACTGCGTAGCCACAGACTGCTACAGCAATCAGATGGAATTAAATTAGGATATCTTGGCAGCTACAAATCTTTGGAAATAGTCCCTAACCTAAAAAATTTTTAATCTTATCTATGTTAAAGCTAAAAAACAGTATTTCTTGTATGAAAAAAAATAATTAACAGCACTGAATGCATCACTGAAACAGATGTAAAGATACACGTTGTAAGTTTATCTCCAAAATCAAAAGGGTTTGGTTCAGTGAAACAATATGTTAAGCAAATCTTTACGGAAAGCATTCTTTTTGAATGATATAGAGATTTCTGCTTTCCATATTAATATATTCTTCAATTCCATGGACAACGAAGTACCATGCAAAATTCCTCAAAAGAATGACTGCAATATTCCAGTGCCAACAATTCATACACAATTATAACACAGTAACACATTTGCAATCACAAAGTCTAATATTGCCATGGCCTGAATAATTTTTTTGCAGAAATCATAAGTTCTGTTTCACACAGTTTTACAACACTGCAGATGGCCCTTTTGATCTTGTATATGACTGCTTCTAAACTGAGGGCATTGTAGACAGTCGTGTTGAACATACACTGCACAAAAAAAAAAAAAAAAAAAAAAAAAAAAAAAAAGAAAAGAAAAGAAAAAAGAAAAAAGAAAGAAACATTTCTATACCTCCCGTTCTACAGAGCTGATTGACGAAATTCAAATTGTGTTTTTCATGTCTGGAAAGTGCGACTTAGGATATATATTAGATTTATATATAGCAATGTTCTAATATAGGTATTTTGATACAAAATCGGGCTTTTTCTGAAATGGCATGCCAATTTTTTTTCCATATTTCGATTCTACGACTCAAATTATGCTTAAATATTAAATTTTATAAAATTTGGTGCAAAATTTTAAAATTTATCTTGACTTATTTCAGTTTGTGCCAAGAAAATTCACTTGGCGAACTTCTTAATTTATAGCAACCTATTTTCCTTTTCTTTTTTACAGTGTAAACGAGTGGAAAAAAGTCATCACTCGTTATTTCAAATAATTTTAACAAAGTGCATACACCACGTTTGGCATTACTACCGAGTATAACAAATATGACAAATTTCAAAACATGGCAATATGAAAATTCACATATATCCTACGAAATTTTGAATAAAAAAACTAATTTTTTACAGATATGCTTAGAAATACATCTACTTTAAGAGGAGGTTAAAAATTTTATAAGTTATAATATAAAAATATTTTTGAAAAATTTACAAAAATATTTAAAAACACAAATTTTTAAAATAAATAATACAAAAATCTGCGAATTCTGGAAGAGAGAATCAAGTAAGTTTAATTAAAAAAAGAGAGATTAATAAATACATATTAAATTCAATTAACATTGAGGAGCTAAAATTTTGACAGCTAATTTTTAAAAAAAGGACTAGTACGATTTTCACAAAACTTGGCAGTTTGGCATAATGAGTCGTAGAATCGAAACATGGAAAAAAATTGGCATGTCATTTCAGAAAAAGCTCAATTTTGTGTCGATATACCGATATTAAAACAATGCTATATATAAATCTAATACATACCCTAAGTCGCGCTTGCGAGACATGAAAAACCCAGGTTGAATTTCGTCAAACGACCCAATAAAATGGGAGATACAGAACTGTTTCCACCCAATCTTTTTACGTCAGCCTGGAAAAAAGAAATAGTTGAAAATTTGGCTATGCTTTTGCTCATCAGATTCTTAAATATTTGACTTGATGTAGTTACTATCACAACTCAGTAGCATATGGGAGTAAAAGAAATGACCCTTGCCTATATTTTTTACAAAGTATCAACTTATTTATATTACTCTTTTTTGAACAGACCTAAACATGAACGTGGAATGGGTAGAAACAGTAGGGGAAAAAATGAAATAATGGAATATTAAACATGAACTTAAACTATGATAGAAGTAAAGAGGAATGAAATAATCGTATATTATCTTAAAAGCTAGTCTAATCAAACTATGATTAGTATTATCTTACAAATGTACTATTGGTGATAGTAATTATATTATAAAATTATTAAATCTTGTGGGTTTTACAATCTAACTTGAAAAATAAAATGCTTTCGTACATAAACAAAGTAAATCAAGAAAAACTAGATAAATCAGCACCTGGTAGAAATCAAGACAGCAAATACAGCCATTGTTTTACACATGTAAAATGTAAGAATATGCAGACTGGCTGATTTACTAAGTTTATCTCAGATACTTTATAATATATACATAAACCCCTTCTTGAAATATTTTTATTTAATTAAGTGAAAATTAACTTCCTAACGAATGTACACTGAACTTTTACTTTCTTTGCTTTACCCAAGTTGAAACTGAAGTTTTCGAGTAATACAGAAGCAATAGCCCTTTGGGTAAGAATTTTTCCTCGGTCCACTTTCCTACAATGATTCAGAAGTTTTCACCCATCACATAGTTAGGACGCCTCATTTGACTTCTGATAGATGATAGCGTAGGAGGTAATGAGTAAAACAGTTCGTCCCATTTCTATATGATTCAGGAATTATTATCAAAGATTTCAGCAGCAATTACCCTGCTGTTGGTGTTGACAGAAAAGCATAGCAGAATTGCGAAATATTTCTGAAAAATTCCCCCCCCCAATGAAATTGTTTTTTACTCGTCTTCAACAGTTTTTTAATAAAAAAATAAAATGCCCTCTGTGGGCAAATATGTTTGAAGGAATTTACAGAATGTAGATAATAAGAAAATAATGATCAAACATGCACATTTCATTTTCAGAGAATTTAACTTAATTTTTAAGGTATTTAAATAATGGGACCATACTATCCAGAAGCAAACTTCATATGTACTACTATTATAAAATAATTTTGTGTTCTAATTTTGTAACTGTCTCATTGGAATTGTGATGATGGGACTAAACTGAGGTTTGCAACAATTATAGAAACATTTCTATTTTAGTGACAAAATTTGCAGTAATCGAAACAAAAATTAAAAATTAATATCAACAAAAATCAATGTCAAAATTAATATCAAAAAATCCTCAGCAGTCATAAAACTTAAAATATGCTTTTCTTAGGTTAACACATACTTTTTCATAATTTACAAGCATCATATCAGTTTGTTAACCCCTTGGGTACAGATTTATTTGAGAAAATTTTTGCATGTGGAACGGATATAATTTTTGGTCGCGATTCATCAATAGCTACTTTACTTTAGGAGTATAAATGTAACAAAATTTAGTATTTAGGTAAATCCACTATATTTCTAATCTTTCTTATTCTGTTATCTTTATTTTCCTTTTCATTATCCGTAAAATGTAGAAAGCTTGAAATATCAAAAGCCTATCGAGTGCCATATTGCTGGCAAAAATTGGAGTACTTATTGCATATCGTTTTGAGCAATACATATGCATTTTTGGCTTCTTCATGTGCGACATCAAGATGCATAATGCAATATAAGCTTTCATTTCATCAAAACTTACAGGAAACCACCTTTTTTTTTTTTTTTTTTTTTCCCACAACCTTCTTTTTCTATTCCTTGTCTGGCATATCTATTCGTCTCTTCTACTATAGTGTCCCAAAAACCTTCATTCAAGACTTCTTCCCAAACATCTAAAAGGCGTAGGATTACTATCTACTCTACGCAGGTTCAAAGGATTAATTGCACATATTTCAGAAAAACTTTTTTTATATCGGCTACATTTTCTTCTTCTTCCCAAATCCATTCCTCTGATACTGGTTCACGAGAAGATTCACTATCACTGCTCGATAGACGTCTTGTGCATCTTCGAAACCTTGATATTATATTACAATTGTCATCATTTTCTAGTTCAATATCATCTTCATCACCTTCGCTTTGTATTTCATTGTAATTGTCAATTTCAGGATCACTAAACAATTCTTCTTTAGATTTCTCAAAGTCACTTTCGCTATCACTATTATAAAATATATTCCTTGTTTTTGACATAATGGGCAGTGTATCGCAAATAATGTTCACCGAAATACTGTAATTGACTCTTCTATTATGACTGATACAAGCTACAATGAAATGAACAGAATTGTGCCTAACCTCAAATAACGTTTTAGACATGTCATCCGCTCCTAGGGAAAACAAGTGAATGTCATCTCTCAGATGTCAAATGTACCCAAGAGTTTAATTTTTGGTTTGACGTCTTAGACACGTCAACCACTCCTAGGAGGAAAAAAGTAAATGACATGTCTCAGATGTCAAATGTACCCGAGGGGTTAATATCATTTCATTAATGAAATCATGAATTTAGTTAAAAATAAGTAGAGAATAATATAGCTAATGGAAATTTAGGAAAAAATATCAAATATCAAATATATTTATATTTAAAAAATATACAAGAATGGTATTTTAAATTACAAAAAAACAGATCCGTTCACTGTTCGTTTGTTTTATATATATATAATTTTACTGATATTATAGAAACTTTCTGAAAAAGAAAACCCAACCATGTATATATAGTAGAATCAACTTGGTGTCAAGTATAATGCTTATCCAGATGCTGCGGCGCAGGTCAAATCCTACTCAGAGAGACTCAAATGAGAAGTTTTCCTTCTCCTGCTGTTTTCACCAGACATTGCTCCTTCTGATTAGTACTTGTTTCGATTGATGATGCATGCCCTGTCTCAACAGCACTTCACACCATATGAAAATACCAAAAAGTGGTCCATATAGATTATTTTTAAGTCCTATAGTTATTTAAATCTATATAGATTGGTTCCTGCATTAGAAATCTATAATTTCACTTTACTCTTTCATGCAGTAATCTTAAGATTTTTCAAAGGTTTTAAGATTAAATAGACATATATATATATGCACATCACAGGGTGTTTTATAGATCATGGGACAAACTTGGAGGGGTGGTGGAGCGTACTAAAACATGAATTTTTTTGTATAGGAATGTAGGGTGTAAAGTGACAAGTTAAGGCAGGAACGCAAAAAAAACGGCACAAGAGAAAAATGTGTTTATGTACAAAATCAACACAAAGTGCTTCTTTGCAGCAATATAGTACCCACAGGGGGAAAGCTGACATCTCATGTACGGTGCTGCTAATGGGAACTGCACAGCAGCGCTACGGTTGTACCAGGAACGGTTTCCGAACAGGCGTACGCCGAAGCACGCAATGATACAGAGGTTGCATTGGTCTCTGTGTGAAAATGGGTCATTTGAAGCCACCTATGACACTAGGAGTGGAAGAAGAAGTGCAAGACAACCTCGCATTGAAGAATCCCTCTTGAACATTGTGCATGAATCACATCAGACAAGTACAAGAGCTATTGCACGTCGTCTGCAGCTGAGATATTCCACCGTTTGGAGATTATTGCATGAAAATGGTTTGCACCCATACCATTTGCAGAGAATCCAAGCTATTGCACGTCGTCTGCAGCTGAGTCATTCCACCATTTGGAGAATATTGCATGAAAATGGTTTGCACCCATACCATTTGCAGAGAATCCAAGCCTTGCAAGAGACAGATTACCCTCTTCGAGTTCATTTCTGTCATTGGTTCTTGCAGCAGTGTGCGGAGCAGGCGGATTTCCCATCAGATGTGCTATTCACAGACGAGGCAACTTTCTCACAGGACGGCATCTTCAATAGCCACAGCATGCACATGTGGGCAACTCATAATCCACACGGCACACGTCCACATGCATTCCAAACCCGCTTCTCCGTTAATGTGTGGGCGGGTATTGTTAACGACTACCTCCTAGGCCCATACTTCTTACCTGCACGTACAAATGGCTTATGTTATATTTTTCTGCAAGAGGTGCTACCGGAATTGCTACAGGATGTTACGGCTGTTGTTCATGTTTGCATGTCGTTCCACCATGACGGTGCTACAGCCCATAACCAAGTACAGGTCTGCAATTACTTGGATGGGACATTTCCAGGCTGATGGATTGGCCTGCGATGGACACCTTTGATGGCCACCCCATTCGCCAGATTTACCCAGCTTGGATTTTTTTTATGGGGCCATCTGAAAAGCATCATTTACGAGCCTCCCGTTGACTCACTGGAGGACCTCGTTGCACAACTATCCATTGCGGCTGCAAGCATGCGCGAAATGCCTGTCGTTTTTCAAAATGTTCGTCAATCCCTTCTGTGACGTTATCAAGCATGTATTACTGCTGGTGGTCGCAATTTTGAACATTTATTGTGAATACTGCATTGCTACAAAGAAGCACTTCA
Source organism: Stegodyphus dumicola (assembly GCF_044657685.1). Classification (NCBI taxonomy): domain Eukaryota; kingdom Metazoa; phylum Arthropoda; class Arachnida; order Araneae; family Eresidae; genus Stegodyphus; species Stegodyphus dumicola. The sequence goes on along the minus strand of NC_140768.1, from coordinate 76,744,715 downwards.
CGTTGATTTTGTACATAAATACATTTTTCTCTTGTGTCATTTTTTTTTTGCGTTCTTCCCTTAACCCGTCATTTTAGACCCTACATTCCTATAAAAAAATTAATGTTTTAGTACGCTCCACCACCCCTCCAAGTTTGTCCAATGATCTATGAAACACCCTGTATTAATGTGTAACAAGATGGCTAAGAGAAAGCTGCAATAGACTAGCGATGGTTCTCCATATTATAACTTGGAGAGGCTGTACTGTGTAGTTAGAAAAATGACTCTAAGACAGACACAGCCATAAATTCTGCACATAATTTCATTCTTGAATAATTAATTCTGAGGACACATATTCTTTTTCCTTTCACATTGTAAGTGCATTATGCAGCCTACAATTGTATACAGATATTTTTAGAATAACGGATAATAGCTGGCAGAGGATTAGCAAGCGAAGTAGCGTCTCAGCGCAGGCAATGGAGGCAGAAGTGAAAGTATACAATTATCCAAGATGGAGGTTCACCAAGAGAAAGTTTCAGTTCTCAAAATTTTGAGTTCAGTTTCTGAAACATCCTATAAGATCAATTAATCTAGAAATGACACAGCGCAGAAAAAGGAATTACTATTTTTAGAACAGAGAGGAGAAAATAAGGACTATTACAACTTTAATTGATCATCACTTAGCAGAACAAATCAAACTTACTTTTAATGCCAGAAGTAATAAAAATGTTTCAACACTGTAGAAGCCTCGATCAACAAAATCGCCCATGAAAAGGTAATTTGTGTCTGGAACATCTCCACCAACTTTAAAAAGCTCTTTCAAATCATAGAACTGTCCATGAATATCACCACAAACCTAATTTATCAAAATAACAATAAGAAGAAATAAAGTAAATAAAAAACTTTGAATTTTTATTTAAATAAAACACACACACTAGCTCTATTTACTAAAGCTTTTCTAGACCCAAATTCTAGATTTACAAAGAATTTGTTACCTTGGTTTTTTTTTTTTTTTTAATTTACTTCACTGCTTGCTTCTATTATGTTCAATTCATAAGAATGATTTCTATAACATTACATTAAAAAAAGCAAAATAAGGTACTTGTGTACTATCACAACCATCTTTGCACAATCTGGCGATTTTTTACGGATGAAAATGTAAAAGTTACTTAGGATGTGCAAGTAAAGTTTGGTAAACAATACAGTCAAAAGTCGTTAATTTGGACACCCATAATCCGGAATGATCTATAATCCGGACCTCAAAGCTACAAACTTTCTGCGCATGCGTCACTTTGACGCATGCGCGTAAGACCTTTACGGCTGCGAATATGCGCGTGCGCTTGCGCAAAATATGTTTACGAATGTGCGTTTAGTGTATAACGGACGGTATAAGCTAAGCTAAAATTATCTAATTCAGTTAATTTTGCAGATTGCGTTGTTCCTTAATCTTCGAATTGGATTCGGCTTATTATTTCTTGCAGACTGTTAGAGCAATTTTATAAAAGTAAGCTTGAACTTTCGATTATGTCAAATAGAATATCTGATATATATTTACTAATATGTAAAGGATCTACAAAGCGAAAGCATGTTTCGAAGTCCATTAAACAAAAGTAGAATTGCTGCAAAAAATGGATAAAGGCATATCCTTTGTTTATCTAAACTTTAACATTTGTTTATCTAAACTTTGTTTATCTAAACTTTGTTTATCTTTAACGCGGGGGCGGGCAATGAATTGGAAGTTGATCTGTCGGCACTATCCTTATCTTCAGGGCAGATGTTTTTATTTTATTTCGCTTATAAATCCTTACTAAATGTAGTATTTCATCTCGATATACTCCGTCTTTGATATGATTTAAATCACATTCCTCGTCATTATAATTCGCTTCGGATAGCAAAGAAAGTGACAGAGGTTATTGAAAACGAAAAAATTTCGACTGACAAATTAGTCGGTATTCTCGACACAGCAATTATACAACTTGAAAAGTGAAACTTTGTAACTGAACAAGAAATTATGTCTGTTTATAGAATTAAAGAGAATGTATTATCACATAAAAAACGAAGCAACTTAAACAACTTACATTGAAAGAAATGTTTAATAAAGTAAACAAATAAATATTAAGCTTTTTTTTTAATACCCTTTAGATCATAATTGTTCTTTATTTCATAAATTATGGTTTCATATTTTAAATTTTATAATTTCTGCATGCCATTTTACCAGATTTAAACTGATGATGTATAATCCGGAAAAATCGATAATCCGGAATCGCCAAAGTCCTGACGAGTCCGGATTAAAGACTTTTGACTGTATTAACATAGGAAAATAAAACATACTTTAGCAATTTAAAATACAAATCTGAATTATTAAAAAAGGATTATGTCACACATTAAAAATATAAAACACTTAAATTCTTCTTCAAATCTTTCTCTCTCTCTCTCATTTTTTAATTATTATTATTATTATTATGAAGTACACGGTGATCTGTTTTCACTTAAAAAAAATCAAAGAAATGCGAAGACTTGGCTTCATGTAATCTTCAGCAAGAGTGGCTATCTAGGAAACTCATTTCCTCACTGTCCCCTTTAGAAAATATTTCAGCAAAATTTTGCAAAATTTTCTATTACTACCGAAATTTCACCATAGTTTCTTCCATTGCTGGCGAATTCCACAAACTCATATTTTAAAACTAAGGGAAAAAATATGATTTTTGTATAAAAAACATTGGAGCTTGGAATACAGTAAAACAGAACATATAAGAAAATGGCAGCATTGCTTGACTGAAATTATTGTTATAAGCATGGTTGCCAGAATAATGGTTATGAACATGGTTCCTAGAGTTTTTGGCACTTCCTGAAAATTTGGCTACTTCTACTAAGATGGTTTGCGATAATACGCAAGTACCCAAAATGCTTTAGAGAAACAATGTAATTTATGAATAGTGAAAACAAATAAGGCAAATATATATGTACAATCAAACCATCTGAAAGATAACCTAGATTTATACACAGACATACCTTATTAACACTTTTAATACATAAAAAAACACATGTGACTTTGAGCAAGTGTTTTTACTGTATCTTAAAGCAACAAATTTTAGACAAATAAACAATTTTTTTAAAAAGAAAAGAAATGAAAAAGAAAATTCCCATTTTTCAAAGACATCACAAAAACTAGAAAAAGAAACATTTATGTATTTATCATTATTACTAATATGAAATCAACAGATGGTAATTTCAATGAAAATATTTTCTTCTTTATAATGTTTGCAAGTATGCATTTGGACACTAAAAATTAATGAGAATAAGCATATAGTGATCTCAAAAAGAAAAAAATATACAACCTTAAAAAAATTAGGTGATAATAAACTTAGTTTACTCTGTAAGTGATACTAATATTTTCAATATTTCTCATGCTTTAAAGAGGATTGGCTTCTTTTTGAGTTATTTACTACTACTTATTTTGCTGTACATTATTATTAATCACAATAAATTATTAAATAACTTTTCCTGCTTATTTATGAGTAACTATTTAGAAAGATACCCACAAATCCATCACAATATAAGCAAAAATAACAAATTCAGTTGATTAGCAAACACTTACAGTAACAGGAGAATCGACCCTTTGCACATTGCTTTCTTCTACAAGTATTTCTCGAGCTTTAGCACACAGAGCTTTTACTTCACTTTCTTTGATAATTTCACATCTTCTCAACTGTTCAATCTGCCGATCTAAATCGCTACAATCTTCCATTTCTGGAATAAAGTAATATACAATGCATTACTCAATACACAAACTCATTTGTAAATGAATGCTTAATTATATACAAAGTAAATAATTTTAAAATACATAGATTAGTTCAATATGGAAAATGTTTAATCAAAGTGGCAGAAATTTATCTAAATTTTCATTAAAAAAATGTTATATAATTACAAAAATTCTGCATTGCTAAAATTCAAAATGTTATTTATGCATTATACAAATAAAAATAATTAAAATATTTAAAATTCAATGCTGTATCTGAACAGGCTTTTCTACAAAATAAAAAATGAAATAAAATTTTAATTTTGCAACAGATTCAAGTTAATTTGGCTGTATAACATGTTGACAAAAATACATGATCAATCCAACAGTGCTACAAATCATTCATGTAAGTGACTAAAAAATTAAAACTGGCATTTTTGGCAATTTTAGCTACCTTAACGTCTTGCTATTCAAAAAGGGAAAAAAAAAGAAGAGAAAAAAAAAAAAAAAAGCATTAAGAAATAATTCTTTTAAAATTAATCAATACTTCCTTGTCATAGCAGCACCCGAAATTGAATCACTAGTAAACTGAGATATCTTGCCATCATTTTTGCTATAGTTTTCGAATTCACACAGGTTTTTTAAAACAGGGTTCACAGCCACATTTTAGTTAAAAACATAAGCACCTATAAGCACTTTTCAAGCACATTTTAAGAAAAAAAATAAGCACCTGTCTAATTACATTATACACAACTGCATACATAACCTTAAAAATTAGACTTGTAATTTAAAATATGAGAAATGCAGTATTTATTAAGAGAGAATCAGCATTACCTCAACCATAGAAAATAATCACTTTTTTTTTTTTTTTTTTTTTTTTTTTTTTAAATAACAGTTCAATTTACAGAACTAGTTTACAATGAGAGGGAAAAAACTATGCGCGAACTAAACTATATTACAAGATTTAATGATGAAATTTTACTTCAAAATAGAGAAAATAAATAATAAGGCATATTTATTGTATTCGCTTGGAACCTAATAATAAATACTATTTATTTTTCCACTCATATTCATATTTAAATAATTTAAATCTAAATTCTGAACATTTTCTAAATTTTCATTGTACAGTCAAAAGTCGTTAATTCGGACACCCATATTCCGGAATGATCTATAATCCGGACCTCAAAGCTACAAACTTTCTGCACATGCGTCGCGTTGATGCTTACGCATGCACGTAAGACCTTTACGGCTGCGAATATGCGTGTGCGCATAATACGTTTATGTATGCGCGTTTAATGTATAACGGACGGTATAAGCTAAGCTAGAATTATCTAATTCAGTCAATGTTGCAGATTGCATTGTTCCTTAATCTTCGAATTGGATCCGGCTTATTTTTTGCAGACTGATAGAGCAATTTTATAAAAGTGAGCTTGAACTTTCGATTATGTCAAATAGAATTTCCGATATATATTTACTAATATGTAAAAGATCTACAAAGCGAAAGTATGTTTCGAAGTCTATTAAACAAAAAGTGGAATTGCTGAAAAAATGGATAAAGGCATATTTTTTGTTTTTCTAATCATTCTGAAATCTGTTTATCAATTTCACGCTGCTCTGCGGCGGCGGCGGGAAGGGGGGAACGCGCGCCATGCAATGAATTGGAAGTTGATCTGTCAGCACTATCCTTATTTTCAACGCAGATGTTTTTATTTTATTTGGGCTTATAATTCCTTACTAAATGTAGCATTTCATCTCGATGTACTCAGTCTTTGATATGATTTAAATCTAATTCCTTGTCATTATAATTCGCTTCGGATAGCAAAGAAAGTGACAGAGGTTATTGAAAACGAAAAAATTTCGATTGACAAATTAGTCAGTATTCTCGACACAGCAATTATACGACTTGAACAGCGAAACTTTGTAACTGAACAAGAAATTATGTCTGTTTATAGAATTAAAGAGAAAGTATTATCACATAAAACGAAGCAACTTAAACAACTTACATTGAAAGAAATGTTTAATAAAGTAAACAAATAAATATTAAGCTTTTTTCATATACCCTTTACATCATAATTGTTCTTTATTTCATAAATTAAGTTTTCCTATTTTTAATTTTATAATTTCTGCATGCCATCTTACCAGATTTAAACTGATGATCTATAATCCGGAATCGCTGAAGTCCCGACGAGTCCGGATTAACGACTTTTGACTGTATATCAGTTTTCCCTTAACAGATATTACAAGCAAAGTAATTTAAGTAAAAAAGAGGAACATTTCTGAAATCAGAAGACAGAAATTTGCTTCATGCAGTCATTCTTTAACAGTTAAAAGCTTAACTAACCCACATACTTGGAAATCGGCGAATATTCGGACAGTCAAGCGTAACTTGAAAAAGAGAAGCGGAGGGGGGTAGACAGTAACCTCTTTAGATTTTTCCGCTAAATAAATGCTTTTGACATTTTGATATGTGCATCATATAAAAATAAACCAATGGAACTGAAAAATATTCTGCTTAGCAAGCAGAGTAAAACTCTTTTAAGTGTTCATAAACAAATCTCGGACAGAACATCAAAATTATCTCTGGGAAATATCGCAAACATTATTGCGCAACACGTGCACCGTAATTCTTCCCTATGTGATATTAGGCAATCGGTATCAACAGCTGCCGGTATTGGGAGAATAAAGAACTAAATAACTGGGGTGCTTTTCATTCTAATTTTCAACAGATGGCGTTAAATTTCCGGAATAGAATCATTCTTCGCTTGTGTTGGTAGACCTTTTAGTCCTATTCAAATCCAGATTGGAAAGTGACAAAAAAAAAAGTCCGTTGCTTGTTTTACAGCGACAGTTTAAATATTAGATTTTGCGGAGAAAGGAGAAAACTTACCAATCTTCGTACTGTATAATGTATTAGAAAAAAAAAAAAAAAAAATTAAATTATTTTGACTATTCGATTACTTTCCCTTTATTTAAGCCATTCTGAATATTATTCCTTAAGCTAATATGTGTTAAAACACAACCATTTTTGGAAGTTTACTATACTTCAGCAGTTACTGCAACTATGTTATTATAAACATTCATACATATGCTCATAATATAAGCATAACGATCATAATAAACACGAATATGAACTGACCAAGCGGAACGAGAATGCAAATTATTAAGATCTTGATAGAAATTCAAACCTGTGTAGTATTTGGGTGGGAGGAAAAGAATGCAGAATGTACCGGAATTTTCAACTGCTTTCGCAATTCTTTGACCAATAGAGCGACGGGCACCTGTCTGTACTCTTCGTGCATACCAAAGGTGGTGTTATATTAATGCAGAGAAAGGGAGAAAAGCTATTCGCGGGAGTATGATTCACCATCTGACATTCCATATTAGGAAGAAAAGTTGTCTATTTAGTTTCAGCTTTGGTACGGGGAAAAATAGCACGTTCATTAAAAAAAAAAAAAAAAAAAAGGCACTATAAGCAAAAAATAAGCACTAAAACAAAAAAATAAGGGCTTTAAAGAAAAAGTAAGCACCTATAAGAGACTTTATATTTTATTTTCAAATATACGGACTTATACGCACTTATAAGGACCGCTACAAACCCTGTTAAAAACCTTCCTTGCTTTTTTGAGAGTATGTGGCAAACAATCTTAAATTTACTAAATAATAAGGGGGGATGCCATATCATTTTTCCAAGAAAGTAGTCTTTCACCTGACAAACGAGTAAGCAAAAATGGCCACAACATGAAACTAAATATTAATAATGAAACAATTGGGTGGTGCAATGTTAAAAATTGTAAAAGAATAAAGGAAGTCATATTGGTTTTTAGTGGTTCCAGAATATCGTTCATCGCTGCTATGAGATTTATGCATTCTTGGGTATAGGAGTTGATGTTCATCAAATTGTGAGAGAAACAGCTTAATATGAGTGAAAATGCTGCAATTAATTGGAACAATTAACATGTGAGAAATATGCACCTTACACCTGATGCAAATATGTAGTCTGAATAAAATACTTGAAATCGATGAAATGTTCTTTCATCCAACATAACAGTACTCCCACAATAGTGGATTTTTCCAGGATTATGCTGCAAGATGGATGTGCTTTGTTGTTCTAATCTTGAATACAGATGCCAAATATTGGAGAAAATTATTCAACATGTGCAATATGAATCAATGATTTATTTAGACTGCTGGAAGGTATATAAAACGCAGAAACTTGAACAAGCTGGTTACAGTCACTTTAAAGATTATTAAAAAATAGTCTTGGAGAACAGCATGCAAGTATTATTGTTATTATCACATATTATGCCAGGCTGCCCAGAGAGAAAAGTGGATAATGATTCTGATTGTCATACCAAACAGCTCAAGTTCTAATCCCGGAGAAGGCAGAGATATAAATTGTCTGTTCCTTCAGGGGAGGCAACAGTGGGCAACCTATTAGGTCCTTTCATAGTGATTACCACTTCCCACCTTAGTAGTACCCAACACCTATAACTCCTAATGCCTGCCATTAGGGAAAAAAAATACATTGTGCTGTGTATTTTTACATTTGCACTTCACAAGCTTGGTGAAATCATAGCTGTGTAAGCTCAGGGGCTGCAATAATAAAGAAGTATCAATTAATCTAGCATTAAGAAATATACTTTTTTAGATGGAGAGATACACCTGAAAACTAAGTAGTGAAGTCAAATACAGAAAAAACATTAAAAGAAGTCAAAATCAAAACCACCATCCAGTCAGCAATCTTTATCACCAAACAAATCTTCACCAAAACTGCAAAATCACTGGTTAAAAAACAGAAAAGAACAAATGTCGACAACTAGATTTTAGTGAGGCTGTATTTAGTGAATCTTTACTTGGAACGTGGTAAGAGATATAAAAGCATTAGAAGTAATGTATACATGCCTGAAAGGCAAATAGCACTTTTATTTTTAAACTCTAATTGTTTTAAACTTAATTCTGAAATTTGTTAATGCAATGTGTATTTCGCAAAAATGGTTTGGTTTGTAAGATTATGGCAAAGCACTCGAGGGCTATCTGCCTAAGGAGAGGGATGCCTTCGTGGAGGGCTTTATAAGGGAAACTGACTCGTATACACGTTACACATGGGTAAAACTGCGAAAACGGCCAAGTAGCCAGCTCGTTCGCGGACCAAAATTGCCTTTATATAATTTGTGTGTGTGTGTGTGTGTGTGTTAAATAAAACAGCAAATGAATATGAATGACAAAGTTTTATTCAACTATTAAGTAAAAATGGTATCTTTCCGTTTTTTGCCAGGCCCACCAGTGGCCGAGCAGCAAAGTCCCCATATTTTGGTAGTTTGGTCGGAGGTTCGAATCCCGCGAATGGGCTGGCTGCATGGGTGTTTTCGTGGTTTTCCCTATGTGTAACATGTATACGAGCCAGTCTCCCTTAGAAAGTCCTCCACAAAGGCATCCCTCCCCTTAGGCAGATAGCCCTTGAGGCTTTGCCGTAATTAAATAACCTAAACGTTTTGCAGGAGCAGGAGATAAAGTCGTCAATAACGGTACAACCGATGCCAAATGGAATATCCTCACTGGCAACCTGTTATGCATCATTTTCAAAACAAGTCTGTCCCTTCAAGCACCATTTCTTATCAGATTGATTGTTTCTTTCCATACTGGCATACAATAACATACAATTTTTACCAGATAGTTCAATTTTATTCCCTAAGGCCATTCGCGGTAATTAAGTCAATTAGGATGCAATCACACCGCTCACCCAAAGACGAAAATATAGAAAAGTCAGTCAAATTCGTCAGTTCTAATGAGAATACACTAACGAAGTAAAGCCCTGAAGTTTTACATAATTTCTGTGCAAGCTATTCGTACGAATTGAAATAATTCTTGCATTTAAGCTTGTATTCCAAATTAGGATTTAAGTTGAAATTAATGTAGATAATTACTGAGAGAATTAGATTTTTGTAGTGTAGTTTACGTGAGATGAGATCACTTGGTGGTCATGTGATAGGAACCGACGAATCAGGATGTTGAACCATGAAAGCATAGTAAATTCTTAAATTAATGTATTTTTACAAATTATTTGTCTTTATTTACTGGCTCTTTTCAAAATTTTAAATGATATCAAAATGTTTATGCCTTCAAAATAAAAAATTCTTAGAATTAACATTTGTTAACATTTTTTATGTGTATAGTGTTTGTTGTCGCCAATAAAGTCTGCTTGGCGAGATTTGCGCAGGTGAAACAGAAAAGTACCATAAAAATTCAAACACTCAAAAAAGCACACTTTGTATTTTCTCATACACTTTTTTTGACAAACAAAAATTGTCGCCAAACAGTGCAATTTGCATAGCTATCAACCTTGATATATAAAAAACCAGAAGGTTATTAGCATATAAACCTGGATTTTTCAGGTTTTGGTGCTGCTAAGCAATGCCTTTTCAAAAATATCTGATATGGCCAGCACATGACCTCCCACCAATTCATAATTTATATAGCAACAAGCTTTAAGTAAAGTATCGCTTCCAGTAAATAAAATCTAATTCGTTTTTCCTGTAAATAGAAATGTCTGTAATACGAAATTTTGGATTTTATTTTATTAGGTATAATTGTATTTTATACAGCAGTCAAACAACATACAAGTTAATTTTTTAATTAAAAAAATTAAGTGTTTATAATAAAAACTAACCACTCGTTCAGGGTATATGCTCATGCACACCGGGGCTCATGGTCAGGGAAAGCAGATATTGGAGCCCTGCAGGCCATGGCCCACTAGGGCTGTTAAGCCACTGAGTTTAGTTTGTTTATTATATATTTCCAAACTAATACCTTTTATCCCCCCCCTTTTATGTTATTTGCATAGTATCAACATATCTAAATTCCCTTTGATCTGCACAAATATACCTGAAACATTTAGGTATCAGCAAGCAATGCTCATTAGTTTTTGAATTACAGCTGAACAGGAACTACTGTCATTCAGGATCAAGTAAAGCAGTAGATATTTCCAAATTTGCTCTTGTGCCTCGTCACATCATCAACATTGCAAGAAAAGAACATTATTTTGGTCAATAAACAAGTGCTAAAACTGAATAACAAGTGCATTTTTTGATAACATACTCACATTACAAGTTCTGAAGTTCTGCAAATGAAAATGTCATCAAAATCATTCTTTTTCTTGCTTGATATAAATAAATATAATGTTTATATAATAGAAACAGCCATAATATGTACTGAATTATTTTATTTTAGATTAAACTCTTATTATAATGATTCTATATTTTTCCAAAAAAATCTTTACAAGTTCTAAGTACCACTTTTAGTTTATCATATATAACACGCTGTTCTAAATATTCAAATCTAATATATAGTTCACAACTGTGATTATATGCGTATATACGAGTTTCAATTATGAAATTTGAGAAGTTTTAATTATATCATTACATATATTTTCACAAAAAACTGTTCACAGCTTCAAGTATCACTTTCAGTTTATTAATTCTAGCCCAAATCTAATATGTTATTTCCACTGATAGAAAAGTCTTAAAGTTTCATTAAAAACTGCTATGGGTTTCAAATAAAGGACTTTTAACTATCCATTAAAAATTGTTGAGAGTTCTAATATCCACTTCTAGTAGCCCAGATTTCCTCAAAAACTAATCTATACATGCATAAAGCTTAAATATGGAAAACAGAATTTTTTGGAAATTTGATTTAGCCCTTTCGCCGTCCTCTCCTGTCCGCGAAAATTTCTCCCCAGCAGCCTCTGTTTTTCGTAGAGTTATAAGATCTACCTCTACTTGTCCACATACACTAACTTAGATCCTACAATGAACCTGGCAAATTCTTGCACAGGCGTGAATTAAATACCAGTACAGAAGAAGGGTGCAAAATAACCCTTTATTAACTTAAACTAAAGTAACAAATACAGTCAAAAGTCTTTAATGCGGACTCGTTGGGACTTCGGCGATTCCGGATTATCGTTTTTTCCGGATTATAGATCATCAATTTAAATCTGGTACGATGGCATGCAGAAATTATAAAATTAAAAATATGAAACCGTAATTTATGAAATAAAGAGCAATTATTATCTAAAGGATATCAAAATTTATATATAAAAAAAAAAAAAAGCTTAATATTTATTTGTTTACTTTATCAAACATTTCTTTCAACGTGCGCATGCGTAAAGCATACATTACGCATAGTCGAAATTAGAAAATTGCAACCAGAAAACTATTTAATGTGTATTCATGATATTTATAATGACGAGGAATTTGATTTAAATCATATCAAAGACGGAGTACATCGAGATGAAATACTACATTTAGTAAGGAATTATAAGCTGAATAAAATAAAAACATCTGCCCTGAAGATAAGGATAGTGCTGACAGATCAACTTCCAGTTCATTGTGCACCACGACGCCCCCCCCCCCGGTAGAGCCACGTGAAATTGATAAACAGGTTTCGGAATGGTTAGAAAAACAAAGAATATGCCTTTATCCATTTTTTCAGCAATTCCACTTTTTGTTTAATAGACTTTGAAGTCTATTAAACAAAAAGTGTTTATTTCGCTTTGTAGATCCTTTACATATTAGTAAATATATATCGGAAATTCTATTTGACATAATCAAAAGTTCAAGCTTACTTTTATAAAATTGCTCTAACAATCTGCAAAAAAATAATGAGCCAGATCCAATTCGAAGATTAAGGAACAAAGCAATCTGCAACATTAACTGAAATAGATAATTAGCCAATGCCAATGATTATACGTTACGGAGTGCCTATGGTTCAAAACCATGTACCTCCATATCAGAAAAATATCTAAGTAGTGAGCAGAAATAGGGAAATTGCATAATTGGTTATCAAGATGCACACTAGAGGGAGCTACATAGCTCGAGAAAGTTTAGGGAATGGAAAAACCAAGTTTTTATTCTTTTGGAAGTTTTATGATTTTAAAATTTTGTATTTTTTAATTTTATATTTTTCTTTGGTATTATAGATAATTAGATAATTTTAGCTTAGCTTATACCGTCCGTCATACATTAAATGCGCATGCGTAAACGCATTGCGCATGCGCAGAAAGTTTGTAGCTTCGAGGTCCGGATTATAGATCATTTTGGATTATGGACGTCCGGATTAAAGACTTTTGACTATACCACGGACATCGTGCGTTACAAAAACACCATTCACTAGCGGCGGTAACTAAACGTAGACTATAAATCAAATATGAAAAATAAACGAGTGCAAGAATGCACTTCAAAATTACTCCTAAGAGATGGACTCGCAGAAATCTAAGCAGCTTGATACTAAACTGCTAAGGTCAAGAGGCTTACTAGAGTGACCGCGAAATAACAACAAAACATGCGATAGGCTAGCGAAACACGCTCTGAATAAACTGAGGTAATCACCCGTTTAAATAGCACTTCACTTAACTTTAAATTTACATCCTGACGAGATAATGTGAGGGGAAGTTTGAGAAGTTGAGAACAGGAAAACTTAAAATAAATTTTCTATGCAAATTAAAAAAAACCCTACAGAGTGTAATGTTGTTTTCTCTGTACATCATAACTTTCCATACATAACTTTTGTAGTGGATGAATGTCAATGAATATTAAGTAAAATGAGGAAATAAAGCATAATGGAAAAGTAATAATATCTCTGCTTATTTCTAACCGCAGGATAATTTGATAGCACGTGATCCAGGTGGTCCACACCTCTCATTTTGAAGAATGCTTGAAACGTGTTATGGCCGCCCTGCAGAAGTTTCACTTGAACGCACTAGACGCGTTACGGATGACGAAGAGGTTAAAAGTTATTGTGGACAAAAAAAATTAACACATACACACACAGACACCATTGTAAAAATAGTAAAAACGAGTTGGGATTCTAATTCATACTTATTTGCTAAAAACTCAATATCCAATATAAATTTTATATGTTCTTCGGCTGATTTCATTTTGAAATTAATTATTTAACACTTTGACACCCCCCCAAAAAAAATCCTCAAAGGGAAGAAAAGCTTTTCTTTATTGTTTTTAAACATACTGAAATAATATTAATAATTAATTTACATACTATTCTTTTGAATAAACTTAGTAAAGTACCACTGAGGTAAAAAAAAAATTAAATGCAAATATTAACAGATGAAACACAGGTTGAATCGTCATATAAAGTTCTACAAATGTCTACAACAGATTAAAACAACTCTTATTAAATAAATTTATGTTGAAAATCCGCAGAAGAATGGAATCTGCAATATGAAACTTTCAGAAATTCAATAAATTTCATTTATCACTTAGCAGGAGATATTTTCTTTAGTAAAGACTAAAAATCCAGGAGATTTGTTGATGTTCTGGGAGATGTGATGGAAAACTGGGAATCCTCCAGCAAAACAGGGAAAGTTGAAAACTACAAATTAGCATGAATAACGGATAAGTATGTCACAAAACAGTTCCGAGATCCTTACATTAGTTTTATGCAACTGCAATCCTCAATAAGAAAGTGTAGTTTTTTACTTCCTTGTATGAAGTAAAAAGGAAGTATTGTAATTACGAAAAGTTTCAGGCAGCATATTTCAACGGAAATATCCATTTTGACCGCTATCGAAAGCAATTTAGTGATGTTTTTGCGTGGCATCTGTACGTAAGGACAGAATAAAAGATCACATAACTCAAAAACAAGTAGCCTCAGAACGTTGAAATTTTGTGTATAGGACTGCTATAACAAGTAGATGTGCACCTCGTATTTTGGTTCCAATCAGCCGCACCAAACTTATATAAATATATTTAAACAATTAAATTTGCATTTTAACAAACATGTATAAAAGTAAAAAAGCAAATTTAAAGCCAAAATTTAAAAAAGTAAATTTAAAGCCCAAAAAAAATTTTAAAAATTATTTTAAAAAAAATGTGTAAGCATATAAAAGATTTAATTCTCGAACTAATCTACAATATATATATATATATATATATATACTGTGTTACCCAGCTCAGTAATCTCAGTTTCTTTACTCTTATATGTTTGTAAATTGTGCATTGTTTGCTTTAAAAATGATTGAATTATGTTGTTCTTATCTTCCGATTAGGGTTTTTATGCCTTTAGTAAATCTGGAAGCAATATTTGTACAATTAATCAATAATTTAAAAGCTGTCTAAGTTTGGTTAAGCCTAATTTTTAAATAACATAGCAGGCATTTACATTTGTTCACATTTGAAACAGCATAATAGTAGATTTGTTGCCAATTTAGAGACTAAGCTTCGGAACAACAAAGATAACACCTTTATTATTGCGAATTAAATCATGTTTAATCCTTTCTGGAATGTTTTCGAGGAAATAAATGTTTAAGATTTACTTCGTAATTTTGAATATAGATATTTTGAATTTTTATGTATTTTTGGCTTTTTGGAAAGTGACAACTGAATTAATTGAATGAGAAATACTGAATCGTCTGTGAAAAACTGTTTCTTTTTGTTTTCTTTGCTTTCTTTCTTTTATACATCGTTCTAGATTTATTATAGTATTTGAATAGAACATGTGGCCACGATTAGATAATTCTTCAAATTATGTAAATTTTGTGCATTCTGAGTTATGATATGAATGAAATATAACACTGTTAAGTGAACCTAGTGCCACAGTGTCTCTATGGTAAACAAATATAGTGAATTTTAAAGAGTGTATTTATTCTGTTGTGGTTTATGTGCTATCAAGGAAATAGATTTAATTCAATCCAATACTTTTACATGAAATGCATGAAAAATGCATATAATTTAATATTCTGTACAAGGAAGTCATGTGGTGTACACATCAATTTTTTTTTTTTTTTTTTTTTTTTAAGAAGGATATAAATTAACCACTATTTATTTGATTTTTTCCTTGCATTGTGGGAGGGAAAAAAATTTAAATTCTGGACTACATTCTACAGAACAAGAACTAGAGTTTTTTAAACTATGGGACTCATTATATTCATGCAAACACTCGAGACATTGAAAATTTCTGCAATTTAATAAAATAATGCAGCAAAAAATATCGCATACTAATATTTAGATCAGGGATAGTCAACCTGGTCCCTAAGTGGATGATTTAAGCTTTCACAGTGGGCTGTGGAGGTTTTTGTCTGATAATGATCAAGGAAGATCAAAACATGCATGGATGACTCCACTTGACAATTCTCTTTTGCACAATGCTCTCCTGTTTCCACATACGTAGCATATTCGGAAACTAAGTACCGTTTCATTCTAGCGCCGTCGCAGCGCTGTGGTAGGCGTCCCGTGCATGCGCACTAGTCTTTCTTGTTCACTGACTTTCAATTGTCGCCATTTTGGTTGCTCTACGCTGTGTTTTCAGTTTGCTGTGCACATTCAAAATGTTTAAGACAATTAGTTCTCCTGCTGACTGCAAGATTCTTGCCGTGATTAAATTTTTGAACGCGAGGAATGTTAAACCGGCGAAATTTATCGTCAACTGACAGACGTTTATGGTGAATACGCGATAAGTGATGGAATGGTAAGAAAGTGGGTAAGAATGTTTAATGCAGGTCAAACAAATGTCCACACCGAGGCTCGGAGTGGTCGGCCTTGTGTTGTCACCGATGCTTTGGTAAGGAAAGTTGATGAAGCAATTCATGAGAACAGACGCTTCACAGTGACAACTCTTTCAGAGGCATTTCCACAAATTTCACGTACTGTTTTGTTTGAAATTGTGTCTGACCGCTTGAATTATCGCAAACTGTGTTCCCAATGGGTTCCAAAAATGCTCACTGATGTTCACAAAACAAAGCGACTTGGTAGTGCCCTGACATTTCTCACGCGGTACAGTGATGAGGGAGAAAACTTTTTAAACCAAATTGTGACAGGTGATGAAACTTGGGTGTGTCATTTCACACCAGAATCGAAACAACAATCGATGGAGTGGAGACACACTCATTCTCCGAAAAAACAAAGTTCAATGTGACAATGTCATCACAAAAAATCATGTGCACTGTCTTTTGGGATAGGAAAGGCGTTTTGCTTACTGAATTTCTTCCCAGAGGTGAAACCATTAATGCGGCACGATACTGTGAGACTTTAACAAAACTAAGGCGTGCCATTCAAAACAATCGAAGAGGAATGCTCAGTAAAGGAATTGTGTTGCTCCATGACAATGCTCGGCCCCATACTGCTGGTGTCACTCAATCGTTAATTCGACAGTTTCATTGGGAGCAGTTCGATCACCCGCTGTACAGCCCGGACTTGGCGCCATCCGACTATCACTTGTTCCTGCACATGAAGCGTGAGCTTGGTGGCAAGCGCTTTGGATCTGACGATGACACGAAAAATGCTGTGGAGTCGTGGTTATCGAAACTGGCGGGAAATTTCTTTGACGATGGTATACAAAAACTGGTCACCCGCTATGACAAGTGTTTGATCATTGGCGGAAACTATGTTGAAAAATAGTTTAAGACATGTATTTTCATGTAAAAATAATACTGGATTCGAAAAAATTGTTTTACTTTTTTTTTTTTTTTTTTGTTTTTTGTTTTTTTTTGGTACTTAGTTTTTGAATACGCCTCGTGTTTATATGGCTTTTTTGTTTGTTAATGAATTTTCTGCCCATTAAAAGTTTACTATTGTGAATTATACTATACATAAATGCATTTAACTACATATATTTTACCAAACCTGAACTTAAAAACTTCTTCTAAAACTTTGAACTTAATCCCTTCTGTGTAGTGATGACTACACATATTACAACTGTAAATATGAGGAGGCTAATTATCAATCTGGAAGAGTCGAAGGCCTATTCTAAAGTAATAGACAACAGCTGTCACCTGATTATGCTTAATGAATTTGACTATTACAAGTCTGGCTTCCTACACACGATATTTTTAAAGAATATAAAATACAGTTTTAAAATATGTGCAATATCGTTCCATTCAGGAAATCTTTACAAAAAGATACATTGAGCTATCACATAAGAGGAAAAAAAAAAAAGTTCCAACAAAGCTTTTATTTTTATAAGCATAGCCACAAAAATCAATATACATGTATATAGTTTCACTTTGCTAACCATCTTAAAACATTGACATATTTAAAAATATGTTTAATGAAAGGGTAAAAATTAGAGCAAAACTTTAGTTCGATATTTTTAATCACTTCAATTTAAGAAGATATGTGATTTTGAGCTATATTAAGTTACTGTGAATGGGTAGACGGTATATAAATTTTACTGCCTACAAAGTGGGCGGTAGGTATAAAAAGGTTGACTACACCTGATTTAGATTCATGTTTAATGGAATTCATTGTACAAAGAAGATAACTAATATGTTACTATTTTAAATACCATTACAGAATTTTGGCCACTGAAAAATTGGTATAAGTTTAACTAGTTTGCATTCAAATAAAGTTTGAGCTCTTACTTATTTAAGTATTTTATCAGCTGAATCCACAATTTATCTATTGAATATCTAATTGAATAAATTATCTAATTAAAGAAAGAATAATAAGTTCCTTCAAACTTTTGCTGTAATTATTAGCATAAGTTTGGCAGGATCTCTCAACTTTCACACTGGTCAAAATAAAAATATAGATATATAAATAATATACATAATTCATGAATTTTCTTCTCTCAATAGACTTTATATAATTTGACACCCTTGAAAATATTGGCAGTTTTAAACATTCAAATTTAATTAATCTGCCTGAGATTACTTGGTAAGAAGTTATATTTACGGGGGAAGCACTTCTGCAGAGAACCCGGTAAATGTAAACATCGCCAACTTTGGCGATAATAGTTCAAACCTGGTAACCTATCGGATTCATCCTATTCGCTTGTTTGAAGGTTGCAACCATTCCTCTTGAGTTCATTTTGTTGAATTATCACTGTCGTTGTTCACATTTGGAGATTTATATTCTTCTTCTCTTATTTATTATTATTTTTCTGATTTTCCACGTTATTTTTTCTGAATTTTTTAACAACGAATAGATAGAAATATTTTCGTATAATTAAAGAAGTTTTCGTCGATAGATGCCGGTTCTCGGCTCCTATTTTTATGGCGTAAAATTTTATTAAGATACTATATTGTTAATGCTTTTCTAACAATAACCTTTTCGAGGATGGCAGGTGTGACATAAATAACTGATTAAATGGAAATAAAAAATATTATTGATTATCTAAGACGACAGAGTAGTTTGATGCATCCCCATGGTCATCAAAATTAGCAAACCACTGCTGGTGTAAGGAATACAGTTCAAATAACTCTTGAAAAATAATAAAATGTATAAAGTTCTAGTTTTATTAACAATGCTACTAAAGAAAATTTGATTACTATTGAAGTTTATTTGTATTGTGAAATATATTATAAAAAAGACAGGTTTATTTTCGTATATCACGTTTAACCGGTTAGTTTTACATCTGCATGCTTATTATCTGTAAATTTGGTTGATCTTTACAATATGGTAACTGGTAGTTTGGCGACATTTTGAAGGCTATAAAGGTTACTACCTGGGACTTTGGTAATAATGTGAGCAGTACTCAGTTCCGATTACGCATTATTTTGTGTGAGGGAAATGAGAGATCATGGGATATGTCATGTGATATTAATGGACGAATTACGGTTCTTTAATCGGAAAAGGGGGGAAATCGGGAAAAAATCTGGAAATTTTGTATTTGGCTTTATTCTGTGTTGTGTGAAACAGTGTTCGTGAATTTTTGGATCCCATGGCCGTAACAGAAGTGAATTCGAAATGGGTATTTATGTATGTATTAATTTAATGTATGTGCTCATTTATATTTCAAGTAGTGTTTTTGAATTTAATTATATTTTAATTAAATGATAGTTATTTTGTGAATTTTATGTTTGTAGGAATTTGGTACACGTTTAAGTTGAAGTAAACGTGCATGGAAATAATTTAAATATTTGATACTAAGTATTTGTAATGCTTGCGGTATGAATTCATTGGTGACGTGTATAATGTAATAGATGATTTAGAGGCAAAAGTTTTTGGATATTTTATTTATTTTATATGTGGAAATGTTCATATTTGGAAAGGGTAAATACTTTTTCACGATCAGGTAATTTCATACATGTTCTTTTTACCGGGTTTAAAGATTGAGAAAATTGTCATGTATTTTCGTGAAATTTTTCTAATTTATGAGAAAAAAGCAATGTACATGGATATAGTGAAGAGTGTGCGCAATGCCATTTTTGTGCAATTCTGGGATTTTTTTTAAGTAAAAATAAGTCGGCGTGTACATGGTTTATGTGTATGTGTTATTTTGAAAAACGCGTAAGGAGTATGGTATTGTGCACTTTTTCCCAATTTTGCAGTGAATATTTGTCATGATTAAGCAGTTTTGTTAGATAAAATTTCTAGCATAAGTGTAATTCGGCTAGTAGATTGTTGGAAGAAGTGTTCAGTAGATAAAAAGAAAAGAAACATGTCTTTACTTCGTGAAGACAAAATGGCGGCGGGGAAAAAAAATGGAGGGTTGCTGTAGGAGAGTTGGTCACCAAATTTTCGCCAAAAAAACGCCAGTTACCATAATGTAAAGATCAACCGTGAATTTTTACTACCATATGCTTAATATATTGTTTTGTCTGCTAACTTGAATTTACATGCACTAAAAATCACGTTTACGGCTCATCGTCAATGAACCGCGAGCTTGGCAAGTAAAAATGCAACGGCGCCAACGGGTTCTTTCCCGAAGCGTCAACGGGTTCTCTGAGGATGAAAACCCATTTACGGGTACCAATTGGCGATTTTTGGCAGCACATGGATACCAAGTTTGTGCAATTCTTTGACTTGTTATTTTGGCTTTGTATAGCGGCAATTTTAGCACCAAAAAATCGCCGCTACACAAAAGACGAAATAACAAGTCAAAGAATTGCACAAACTCGGTATCCATATACACACTGACCTATTTTCAATTAAAAAACATCACAGAATTGTACCAAACTAGACATTGCGCATTCCTTTGAATTTATCCATGTACACGCAGACCTATTTTCACTTAAAAAAACATGAGAGAATTCCACAAACTTGGCATTGCGCACTCCCTTGACTTTGTCTATGTACACATCGATATATTTTCACTTAAAAAGGTCAAAGAAGCACCTAATCCTAGGTAAAAGTATATCTACGGAACCTTCAACTACTCAGGTTACCATAAATGAAACAACTTGGTGATAAACGAAACAACTTCGCAATACAATGGGTACTCTTCAGTCTACTCTAACCGATTACTCCTATCAATAGCTAGAGACTAAAGCTTTTTAATTTTTAAAGCCTATCACTGCTATTTACAAAATTTAAAATGAAACACATTTCATAAAAGGTATTCTCTTTAACATAATAAAATTCTGTCCTAGCAAAACTGACAGATGACAGGAATGGAAATAATTTAGAAACAACTCTGCATAAAACCTCACATACAGCAGACTCTCAAATTGCCACACAGGAAAGAACAGACTTTTGATTTTATTTTTTTAATTTGGCCAGTTTATTACTGATTGACAAACTAAGCAATTTAAAAGCAATAAGTGTACAAAACAAAGCTTCATCTGTCACACTTCATTGCATATAACTGTCAGAGTGTTGTCATTCAACAAAAAATTAGGATTTTCAGTTTACCTCTCAAATTAAAAGATTCTGTCTGTTGTTGAGTAACAGTGAAATTTTAAAGTTATAAATGCAATTAAAATATGACGTGCGCGTGCTCATGTAAAATTTGCCCCGCGCGCGTGCTGGAAAGTTAATCAATATAGTGTATATTCTGCAAACAGCATATTTTAATTACTGTATTATTGTAGTTGCAGTACATATTTATGTATGTGAATGTTCAAATGTTCTGTTCAAAGCTTTACAATTTTTATCTCTTTCCCTTTTACCACTATTTCTTGTAACCTCTATAATTAATATGGTGACATGGAGTTTTTTTCATAGGAATTCCAGTTTATTCCCTTTCTTCTCTCAATAACGAAAGGAGTAAAAAAAGTTCAGTAACAAATGCGATTACAACTCGCATTCCTCCTTTTATTGCTAGTTGTTAGCAGATTTAGGACTATACTATAAGTTACATTTTCAGTTTGTTATATACAGGCTTACAAGTTTTGCATTTTGTTGCTTGTACAAATGAAAATGTCAATGAAATTAGATACCTCAAGAAAGAGTGAGAAAAAAATTTAACAACAAAATTACAAATGATTTAAGTATTTGACATAATACTAAGTCGTGAATAATAAAACCTAAAACTCAACATTTTCAGTAACTTGACATCCTATTAGACCACATTAGGTAGAGTTTGTGGAAAATCTATCCAGCAAACAAAGTAATAAAATCTGTAAACTAAATCAAATTTTAATAAAACATGCAGCAGCTATATCATAACAAGATATGGCACTTCAAGGCTATTTTTCTCCTTCTGCCTTTCCTTGTAACCATGGTAACAGCATGGTGTGAAAAATGGTGGAGTCTTCTAACTTGCTAAAAGCCATTAATCCCTTCTGTGTAGTGATGACTACACATATTACAACTGTAAATATGAGGAGGGTCATTATCAATCTGGAAGTGTCGAGAGCCTATTCTAAAGTAATAGACAATTGCTGTCACCTGATTATGCTAAATGAATTTGACTATTACAAGTCTGGCTTCCTACACAGGATATTTTTAAAGAATATAAAATACAGTTTTAAAATATGTGCAATTTCGTTCCATTCAGGAAATCTTTACAAAAAGATACATTCATATCAAGATCACATAGGAAGAAAGAAAAAAAAAAGTTCCAACAAAGCTTCTATTTTTATAAGCATAGTCACAAAAATCAATATATATGTATATGTTTGTATAGTTTCACTTTACCAACCATCTTAAAACATTGACATATTTAAAAATATGCTTAATGAAAGGGTAAAAATTAGAGCAAAACTTTAGTTTGATATTTTTAATCACTGCAATTTAAAAAGATATGTGATTTTGAGCTATGATAGCATAGAATTTTTCTTTCACTTTCATTATACTGCTTTATATTTTAAGTAGTCCACTGCATGCATTTCCACTTTCAAAGGAATCCTTTACTTAAACCAAAACTTTGCTTTAAAGTAAAACATAAAAACTTATGATTTTCATAAAATCACACAACATACTGTTTCTTAAGAACAAGTTATTGGTAAAAGTTTACAATTGGGTGCCCCTTGTTTTTTGGCGATTTTTTTTTATGCCAAGGTCGGCACCAGGAAGACACAATTTCAAGATGGCCGCTACACAAAACAAAAATAAAATGTCAAAGAATTGCATAAACTCTGTGTCCATGTACACATCGATCTGTTTTCACTTAAAAAAACATCCCAGAATTGCACAAACTAGGCATTGCGCACTGTTTAAATTTGTCCATGTACACATCAATCTATTTTTATTTTTAAAAAAATCAGGAGTCTAAAGCAAAGTTACGCTATCATGGTAACCAGAAATAAGATTTCATGGCCAAAATTTTACAAAAAATTGTCGCTAATCAAAGGGGCACTCAATTCTACACTAGAGCCAAATTATTTTATAATATTTTCAGCAATATCGTAGATACTGAAAATCATACGATAAAATGGACTTTTTAAAAATTTTTTACTGCTATTAAGTTTCTTTACATGCTTTTAAAAAATTACTCATACATACTCTTAAACAGAGGTATACTTCTCAGATGAATGAAAAACTAAAAAACTATTCACCACAATATATCAACTTTTCAAATACACTGATTATTGTAAAAAGAACAGAAATCCTAAAGAATCCACAAACTATGTATGTTATTGTTACATATTTCTCTACTATATACATTAATATAAACTGAACGTATCTGCAATTACCTACAATATAATTTTTATTTTACAAACTTAAATTTATTATCTTAATTTACGGTATTAATCTCAAAAGTAGAGAGTTGGGATATCATAATATACATATAACAAGTGTAAAATGAAGTAGTAGTACAAGTAATAACTATAAAATCATTCAACACTGCATTTATGCATCTTAACACACCCATTATGTAAAATGATTATACTTTTACCAAAATGCATGAAAGGGGAATGCTAAAATTGCAGTCACAAAATATTATCACAAATACTTTTTAAACACATATTTGAGGAAGGTGGGGGAAAAAAAGAATGCAATTCGAATTAAGCAATTAACTAGAAGGTGTGTTAAACATGCTAATTTACAATTTTTAAATCCTTACCATGCACTTCATAAAATCTAACACCTTTTCCCCTTCCTCATAATACATATCGTCAAACTCAATGAAGCAAAAAAATTACATTACTTTTACGATATACTGTTAAAATAAGGCAACATAGTAAAAATGTTTAATTAAAGTGGGGAAGTTATTTATTATAAACTAACACAGTAACCTAGAAAATTAGACATTTCTAAAATCAGGAAACTGTAACTAGTGATAATTACGCATCTATGAATAAACATATATGTATGTATTAGTTACCACTTACTATGCCTTTATTTCAGTATAAACGTAAAGTTTCAATCCAATACGATGCAGCGTTTTCTCAATCAATTAACAAACTAACTTTCATCACATAGCTCTATCTAAACATACGCTAAAATGACGGAATCCCAAAGAAAAAGCGTTGCCAACATAAATTCACTAAATATCATTGTGAGGTACGATACTTCGAGGCCAGCAAGCCTTACAATTTATAATTTTTCATTTATTGTTCAGATAGTTCATGCTTCTTGACATCAAAATGCTGCTAACGCTTTTAATTTTCATATATTGTAAGTAAAATAATTGTATCCGAAACGAAAATAAAACTGCACAGTATTTTTGAACCATTTCTTCATATCACACAAACAACTATAGCATACATAACTTTTCACGTACAAAACTGCTTAAAGTAATCACTGACTAAAAGAAACAATGTTGCAAAAAAAGAATACAAATATACATTTATCAACGTTAACTTTTCCGTTTTAAAATCAGCCCTTAGCCGAAAGGGGCTGTTGGGAATGGCATCACTAAGCCAACGAATCAAAGGCCAGATAGAGACTGACGTCATAAGACGGCAGAGGAAAAAAGAACAGTCTCGGTTTAGATAGCTAACTACTACTAAGAACATATAGTGAATTTGAGTTTCAGAAAGCAGCGCCAGCTTTTACTCTGTATCACGTGAAGAACATCAGTAAAGCAAAAAGACGAAAGTAAAAGTCAGGTGGCCGACATCAGTCGACGAAAAAGGTGTGTATCTGGTTGAAGGTCCAAATCAGTAAACTGAAGAATCTAATATAAGTAAAAAATGTTAAGGATGGAGAATGTTAGATGGATATTTGTGCTTTTCCCTGGAAAATGGAGAACATCTAAGAGAGTTGATGCAGTTGTTAGGATGAGTGATAACTGAATCGAAGAAATTTCTGGCAAGTTTTTGAATATAATCTTGAATTGTATCTACTTTGAGATCACGGTGGATATAAGAATTTGGAATGAACCATGGCACGTTGATGATCTCTCTTAGTGCTTTGTTTTGAAGAACTTGGATGTGTTGAAGGTAAGTTTTGGTAACGTGGCCCCAGACAGGACTAGCATAGAGTAATGGTAATGCTGGTGGAAGTGTAGATTTATATAAGAGGAGTTTATTAGAAACGGACATATGACTTCTTCTGCCAAGAAGTGGGCGCATAGTTGCAATCGTGATATTGATTTTTTTCACAGTTTCTCTGAGATGTTTCTGAAAAGTCAATTTTTTTTTTATCAAGAATGACTCCTAGATATTTAACTTCGTCAACCCAGTCAATTTCTTCATCAAACAGAAGAGGTCTATGTGGAGTGAAATTTGTTTGACCTTTGCGAAAAATTATTGCTTTTGATTTTTCGGTATTAACTGCAATCCTCCAAAGAGTGAGCCAAATTTTTAGATGATTGGGGTAATGTTGAAGAAGGAGCTGGACATCAGTAACAGTAGAAGCTTGGGTCATAATTGCTGTATCATCAGCGAAAAGAACAAGGGTAATTTGTGGGTCCTTAGGAATATCGTAAATGTAAATGTTACATAAATATGGAGAAAGTACAGATCCTTGAAGCACTCCAGCGAAAATGTTTCTCGGGGAAGAAACAGAACTGCCAATTTTCACTGCAAAGATTCTGTCTTGGAGACAGGAAGCAATAAGTCTAATACAATGATCGGGGAAGTTTAATTTGATAAGTTTGTATATAAGTCCACGGTGCCATACCCTATCAAAAGCTTTAGCAATATCAAGGAAAATGGCTGCGGTAGGGAACTTTAGATAGCTAAGGACGATGTTAGCACCTTGTAGCTAAATAGATATTTCTTATTCATTTAACTTGTACTTATGTGTAAATAAACCTTTTTTCTTAAGTTTAAATGATTTGATGTGATCCATTTATGATAACATAGCTGTTAATTCATCGGGTAGATGAGTTATGAATCCTTTCTGAGTTAGCCATTGTTCGAACGTAACGCATTACGTAACATAACAGGGGCATTAGCCCAGAAGGGATATTAGTCTCGAAACAGCATTTTGCGTCGAATCACTATAAACGGCTGTATCACTTTCAAAATTGTTAAAATATTATCGCCATGTAATATATTTAAAGAAATTAAATAAGGAAGAATACTGCTAAATAAGGAAGAATCTACATGAATGTACTTTCTCGCATTGTGAAAAAACAACGATATCTAGAATTATCAGATTTTGAATAACGTAATTTTCCACTCGAATATGGGCACCTGAAAGCCGAATCTTAAATTTCAAATTTGTTTTATTATCTATTTCATATTTTTTAAACTTTAAGGAATTTTTGATTAAGAAGCTAAACGATTTTCAAGCGAGCAGTGGCAACTCACGGTGCGGAATAAAATAACTTTGGCTCTACTCTTATATGCGAGATTCTGATTCTGGATTCTAACTAGTATGTAGTGCACTGATTGCTCTTGAAATTTTCTGATACTGACCCAGTCTGGTAGGCGGTCGGTGATTTTACCTTCGATAAATCAGTTACCTTCGGGTAAGACGAAATGTCCTTTTTCAGGGTAGATTGTGAGCTCAACGAAATGAGTTCAGTTAGCTTACATCAAACGAATAAGACTTTCCCCCTAAGAAAAAAGGATTTCTTGCGTTCACCTAAGGAAAAAAGGAATAAGAAGAAACGGACCAAGTCGGATTTGGAGGCTTTGGATACAGATAGCGGGAAGGAGGAAACCAACTTGAAGAACTATTACTTTGTTCCGGATAACGCTGAAGGTATGGTTACCCTAGTTGAGCATATTAAGAAGTACGGAAGTGAAGGAATGGAAAAACAGTCGACGACTGCTATACAGCAAGTCATGCTGAGGCAAGCTATTGAGATAATAGAAGAGCAGGAGAAGGAAAGGAGGAAACATAAAGAAAAAGAGGAGAAAAGTGCTGATAATGCGGAAGGCAAGTGGATTTCGCCGAAGAAGACGGCAAGACCTACCCAAAAAGATGAGCCGATGGAAGTTTCAAAAGAAAACATATTTGAAGCTCTTAATCCTGACGAAAAGCAAGAAGTAAGAGGAGCTAGTGAAACGGAGGAGGTGCCCCCGCCCACAGTATTCCAGCAACATGCAGTTGATTGGTTGAAAGTGCATGAGCTACTGATAGAAAATTGTGAAGATGAATTCGAAGCTGATATGAAGTTCAGATCTATCTACGTTAATATGAAGAGTGTTTCTGATTACAGAAGAATTACTACTGCCCTGCAAAAGAAGGTAATACCACGTCACTCTTTTCAGTTAGCGAGTGAAAAGCCGCTGCGCGTGGTACTGAAGAACCTGCCCAGTACAGTGACTGAGGAAGCTGTAAAAACCGATTTGGAAAGTCGTAAGTTTCCCGTGCTTAAAGTCAGGCAGATAAAGAAGAGTAAAGGAAACAACTTTGAGAAATTGCCGTTTTTCATAGTAGATCTGAAGAAAAATGCCACAGGATACGCCATTCACCAGCTTGATAATATGTTCAGCGTGAACATCAAAGTGGATAAGTTCTATCCCAGGAAGCGTCCGCTTCAATGTTTTCGATGTGAGCAGTTTGGACATTCCCAACACATATGTACCAATCCAGAGAAGTACTGTAATTGTGGAGGTAATCACCGTAGTAATCAATAAGATAAGCCTACCTGCCTGTTTTGTAGGGAATCACATGTGAGTTCGTATCGTGGTTGCCCTGAATACAGGAAAAGATTTGAGAAAAAACAGCCCACTCGGAAGCAAAACCTGCAGAAGCAGCAGAAGAAACTTTCCACCCCTGAAGACTTCCCGCTACTTGCTAAGTCCGATGTTAAAGTGACTGAAGTAAGCTCGACCTATAGCTCCAGAGCTAAAAGGAGTTTATAACCGCCGCCTGAAGAGATGACTGCTGAAATCAACTAGATGCAGGATCCAAAAATTACGAGTTTTTTTAGCACAGTTATCGCACATATTGAGAAGATTAGGGCAGATTAGGCAGCTACAGCTAAGAAGATGATAGCTGGATTCCAGGCAGCTTTAGCAATGCTGAAATAGTAGATGAGGATTAAATTTGCAACTGCTCAGATGTGACGCTGTGGATTATTTCTGTACTTAGTAGGCTTCATTATCATGGATTAGTATGATCATGGACACGACAATCACTGGTTAATTTGGAAGTGAGATTTCTGAATTTGGTTCTCACACTTGTTCGAGTTATGCTAGGTTATTTTTTGACATAATTCGTAATCACTTAGCTGTTCTACAAGGGGTAGGGTTCTTTAACCCAGGCACCTTAGTGTTACACCATTTCTCCTCGTGTCTTATATGCGCCCTCAGGTCGCCGAATGCGGCGTTATATGTTGTGCGCTGGTTTTTGAAGCGATTGCGTGTTCTGTGATGGTTTTGGAGCCGATTTTGATTTCTATGGCAACGTGGAAACTTGGATTTTACTACTGTAGTGGTTTTAGTTGCTAGTTGGTTCGTGAGGTGTGTGGTTTTAAATGATTTATGATGCAACCGAGGGCGTATATGTAATGAAAGACGTGTTGGCAAAATTTTGGTCGCGTGGTTTGGTACAACTATTTTTTCGGGTGGCTGGAAACTCTGCAAGCATTTAGGAGAAGAAGGTTTTGAACATTTATTTGTGAAACATAGCATCAATTTTGTGAATAGTGAGTCTGGCTGTCGTGTAAATATGGTAGAGATTACGTGGCGCGTTTCGGCATGTTAATCTCTACCGTACGTTGCCGACTTATAATCGGAAATGCGATTTGGAATTTTATTTGCTAGTTTATATATTTTTCCATCGTTGTTCTGAAACGGGAGAAGATGCTTTTAATAAATTTGTGGTGAAATTGGTTTCGTGATGTTTGAAATTGGTATTTCTGCTGTTCGAAGAATCATTCATTCATGGCAAGCGCATTTTGTTTTATTCTTGTTCTTATCTTGTAGAATTTTATGTTCATTGTTTTTTTAATATGAATTTCTGTCATTATTGTTGCTTTTTTGAATTGTTTGAAATTTATTTTAGTTTATTTTGTTGATTAGTGCGCAATGCCTAGATTGTGCAATTCGTATATGTTTTTTAAGTTTAAACAGAACGCTGTGTACACGGTTATTCTTGAAATTTATTGTTGTTATGATAATTTATTTAAGCCAGGTGTGCGTAGGTCGTATATTCCTTCGTTGCCTACATTGTACAATTTCTAGATGTTTTTTCAAGTTTAAACAGAAAGCAGTGTACATGATATTCTTTGAAATTTATTGTTGTTATGTTAATTTATTTAAGCTTAGGTGCGCGTAGTTCGTATATTCTTTCTGCATAGATTGTGCAATTATGTGAGTTTTTAAAGTTAAAACATATCGCTGTGGATTCTTGGCAAATATTTTTGCTTAGAAACTTTAGGCTTTTTTTGCTATCTAAATTTTTTGTTTCGGATTTTTAGCTTAAATTGTGTGTTCAAAACGTAGTTTTTGCACCTGCGAAAATCGCGTTTTTGCAGACATTTTAGGCTTAAAGTTTGAAACGTAGACAAAAAATTTAGGTAGTAATATGGCGGCGTCAAGTTTTTCTCCAAAAATGTGTGGCGAGAAATTTGTCGCCAACCGAGGACGTATATGAGAGTTGTTCCAATACTTTTGTCTCCAGCGCGCAAGACTTTCTCTCGGAAATTCTAAAGATAGGCTGTTTTAAGGTATTTTTATCCCAAAGCGGGTGTTAGCCCAAATGTTCTGGAAACGTGTATGTATGCGTAAATGAAAATCTCTCCGTTCAG
The DNA here is from genome assembly GCF_044657685.1 of Stegodyphus dumicola. Lineage (NCBI taxonomy): Eukaryota > Metazoa > Arthropoda > Arachnida > Araneae > Eresidae > Stegodyphus > Stegodyphus dumicola. The sequence continues at coordinate 76,714,786 of NC_140768.1, read as the reverse complement.
CGTGATATAAAATCTGAAAACTTTCAGAATTTTTTAATTTCTAGTTTTTTCTTTCTTTCCTCCCTCTCTTTTCCCCATGAAACAGATTCTTTTATACCAAGGATGCAGCATTATACATAGAGAGAATTACAAAAATTCTAATGAACCGAACCCTTTCGCTGGAATTCGAACTTCAGTCAAACTACCGGTGTCTCATGATTTCACCTACGTGGCCGGTCGTGGGTTATGGATTTAAATATATTAACAGGCTTGAAGATAATACATCATTACAATACTCGGGCGAAGATATCCAGGCATAGAGGTGAACTTTGAAATCAAGGATAAATCTTTCTAAATTAGTTTTCTATTGGCAATAACTGACGGCAGGAATTGCCCTGCGTGTTAAAATAAAATGGATGTACTATATGATGCTGTTTCGTTCGATAGACTCTGGTATAAAATTTTAAAAAATATTCATAATAGCTGAAATACTAATTAATAAATGTTTGTTACATTATTTATTATTATGTTACATTATTTATTATATTTTATTATATTATTTGTTAAATTAATAAATGTTAGCTCCTTATTGATTAATAATTAAGGTTTATTACTCTTAATAAGCTTGGGAATTTTCTTTTAACTAATTTATTATGATATTCAATTAACTTATTCATTTTTATTTATCATCTGAATTTTCATTGCAATTATTCCACTTTATTTTACATTTTCATCAACAAGAATTTTTGAAAGCATATTCAATTGAAAACTATGGTATATAAATTGGCATTTGAAACTAGATATCCATAATGGATGCGGTAAACGGCATATTATTATTTTATTTCCTTATCGTTATTTACACTTCTAATTAATCAAGGTAAAACAAAACTGCTTACCTTGTCCCAATGGGTTCTGCCAGGGCCACTGGTTGAAATTGATCTCTCCTGTGCATCTCAATAATCCATAAATGATAAATACATTCTTTGCACAAACATATTTTAATGAAGGCGCAAACGGGTTACAGAATATTTACAGAATGAAAAATGGTTTAAATTTGACACGACACATCGTGCGACTTCTCCGCTCCGAATTCTCGTGCGATCTCTGACAACAACTGGTCTTTTAATCGCATGGCCATTGGGCAAGCGGACAGCACAGGCTCTCACCTTACCATCTCTTCCAGGAAAGATTTCTATTATGATGCCTATCTTCCACATCAGCCTTGGAGTTTTATCTTCATGCACTAATACAATAGTTTCTTTCTTCAAACACGTTCCTGTTTTCGCCAGTTTGGAATAATGAGCAGATTTTAAATTCATCAAATAATCCTGTCTCCATTTTCTCCAGATTCTTTCTATCAGTATTTGTTGATGTCTAAATCGACGTGTAAGACTCTCCTTTGTTGAAGTCAATTTAGAGCTTCCTTGTGGCAATGATAATAACCGTCTTCCTATTAAGAAGTGACCAGCGATCAAAGATTCTGGCTCTCCTAGATCCGAGTATGTAAATGTTAAAGGTCTGGAGTTCAATATAGCTTCCACTTATATTATGACTGTCTCTAATTCCCTAAATGTCAAGGATGATTTGCCTAGGATCCTCTTAAGAGCCTTCAGAGACTGAACCATACACTCCCAAAAGCCACCATGTCGCCCTCTCAACTATAAATTTCAATTTGATTCCTTGCTTAGAGAACTCGTCTTGAACTTTATTGTTTTTCTTCACCTCGTTCAATAGCTCTAATTCTTTTTTCGCTCTTTTAAAGGTTTTGGCGTTATCGGTATACACTATTCGGCACAAACCTCCTTTCGCTATGAGCCGTCTAAATGCAAGCAAAAATTTTTCTGTGGAAATGTCAGCTGTAAGTTCTAAATGCACGGCTCTAGTTACAGCACAGGTAAACAGTAAAACGTATGTCTTAGATAATTCTCTTCCATTTTTGACTTACAATAGGCCTGCGTAATCTATTCCGGAGTTCTCAAACGGAAAGTCTTCTCGGCATCTGTCTGCTGGGAGAGGTGCCATATCTTGCATGACAGATTTCGTTCGAAATATTTTGCAGACATTGCAATCGTACAGAACACTTTTAATTTTCCTACTAGCCTTCAGCAACTAAAATTTATCTCTTATCTGATTTAAAGTATCTGCTATTCCTCCATGCCCTACCACCTGATCGGTACAGGTCAGTTTGACGTCAACGTTTCGACGCGGGGTCAATTCGGACGCGGGGCCAGCTCGACATCATACTTTTTTTTGCTTTTGTTTGACGCCATACTTTTCGTATTTTTATTTATTTTTAGAATAAGTTTGCATCATCATTCAAATAAATTGTGTCATCATCATTTGATGTTTCAAATTTAAGTATTAAACTGTAGATATATACTGTAGATAAATGAATTCAAATTTAAGTATTAAACTGTAGATAAAATCATGCTTTAGAGCGAAAGCCTGCATGTCTAAAGATGAATGAGGGGGAATTTAGAATGAATGAGTTTTGTAGGGTTCTCCACCTACACTTGAATTTTAAGAATGTTAAAATAGCCCATCGAGTTGTAGAATGTCGAGTAAGGTGTGTCTATTTGGTCGTTAAATTCTTACAAATCATTGTGGTTAGGGGAAGTGTTGCAATACTAAAACACGAATATTCCCGTTTGACACCACATATGGTGGAGAGCCAGGGTAAAGTTAAATTCATGTTTGAATACTTGAATGAATGTGAATTAAGCAGTAACTAAGGAAAATAAATCGTTCAAAAACAAAACTTATTCAGTGTCAAGAAAGTGTAAATTATAATGCATTTAGAAAGATATTCCTTCCAGATGCTGGAAGGAAGAGAACAGATGATTGCTGAAGTCCAGGAAAGGTTGCTGTAAGAGGAGAGAGTTAAATAAGTATCTACATAAATTTATTCTACCTTTTGTGAAAAAACAGTTTTTTTTATGTAAACGAGGCTCTTAAATTTTAGTTCAGAATTGTGGAAACTTTTCAACAGGTCGTTTCTAGGACCTGCTTCCAAGTTTACCAAATTATGGCAGCGGCAAATGTAGGGTTTATATTTATTTTAACTAACATTTATTTTAAGTTTAAACTATCTTTCCTGTCAAGCCTTACTTTCCCCTGGAATTGCCAATGCCAGAGTATGTAAATTTTAGTAGAACGCGCAAGGATTCAAATTGTCAGCGGAAGTAATCTGAGTTAAATAGAAGTGAAACGAGTTCGAAGGTGTGCTTTCTTGTTTCACGAGCGTGGAGGTGGCTAGTTAGAAATTGAAGAACCACGCGTTTCGGCCGGTGTGCTTGCCTCAGTAGATAGTTAAATCTTTCAACGTAATATTCAGAAGTTTGCTGAATTGTCAGCTGTATCTTAGAACTCGGTTAGGTTAGTTACGTTTAGAGAGCCTCGTAGTTAGTCACTTGTTATTATTCTTTTTTTAGTTTCTTATTTTTATTTTACCGCCGGGTCGGCGTAGTTTGTGAGCGTTAACAGCACGCATCTGTAATTTCTAAAGTAAATAAAAATAATATAAAAAGGGATTTAAACCCTTCTCAAGACTTTGTATACTTTCCAGTTCATAGCAGTCACCACTATTGTTGCGTGCAGGTTGGAAGCGCGCAACATTACAATTTAATTAATTAACCTTTGGTTAAGACTTGACATAATATAGTATTGCCAACAGATAATTCTTTATTTTTATTAATTTTGGGTTTCTTTCTATATATATATATATATCCTTTTTCCTAAAAAACATTGGAACTGCATAACACCTGAATTTAAAATTATTTTTGTCAGACTTTATGTGAGTAATAATATTTATTCTAATAAGCAATTATTCACTATTATTTACATATTTATTTATTTTTGTTACCTTCATGTACTAGTAATTTTCTGTACTGCTTATGAATAGTTTCTGATTTATTGTCATTTCTGTTTTATGTGCGCTATGAAATTGTAAACTCTTACCGATGGCTTCTAAAGATACGTCTTCCTCACCATCATTATTAAACATCTTTCAATCTTTAACTAGCAATCCTGAAAATGATTCCATATAACCCCTCCAGATTGAATGATATTCTACGAATTACTGATAAAATTAAAGATCTTTTAAACATCGTCAAAAGTAGAAAACTTTTGACGATGTTTCATTTGTGTTCTTGGGTGTTCTTGGGTGATTTTGTGTTCTTGGGTTTTACCCAAGAACACAAAAATATTCCTGGCCATTTAACAGCTCTTCGTCAAATAGTGGCAGACCAAGAACTTACTCTAGCGAAGCACGAAGGTACAATTTCGGAACTGAGAGAGCAACTGTCTCTTCAGCGTTCAAATACTACAGTTATTTCTGAAGTGAAGGAACATTTGCAGCAACAACAACACGAAGTTAAAAAATTATTCGAAACAAAGTTTCTAGAACAAACCCCAAATTCCTACGCCGTTTCTGCCGCCAAAAACATTTCTTTGAAACAGACTCCAAAAAGTCAAATCAGAGATCATATTCTGCACCTGAAACCTAAAGATTCAGAGAGAACACCTGAAGATATCAGACATCAACTAAGTTCGACAATTAATCCACAAAAACTGGGTATTTAAATCAATAATATTCGTACTACTAAGTCTAATGAGCTTTTAATCGGTGTCGAAAAGAAAGCAGATTTAGAACACTTACATCGCTCAATCATTGAAAAATTCACAACTACAAGCCTCCGTAACTGTTCGTACTTCAAAACCCAAAAGAACTAAACTCATAGTGTTTAATGCACCCTCTTCAGCGGCTGCTGAAGATATCAAATCGGCTTTTCTGAAAATTACATCAAATAATAATCTTGATATTTCGTGTTCTCCAGTTCACCGATCTGAAAATACAAATAATTGGATTGTAGAAATTTCTTCAGATTCTAGTGACTGTTTTACTTCGTCAAGAGTCTTCATTGGATACAACTCGTGTTCCTTCCGTCCCTACATTTTTGCCAGGGTCTTCGACAGGTTTTTTGCCAGGGTCTACGTTGCCTTCATTGCCAGGGTCTTCGACATAATAGTCGAAGCTGTCAAAATCCTCCCTGCTGTTCCATCTGCGCAAAACAACATTCCCATAGAGAGTGTACCTCAAACGTAAAACTCTGTGTAAATTGTGTGCGAAATAACCAAGAAACTGGTTCTTCGTTGCCAACTGATCACGGTGCTCATGAAAAAACATGCCAGACTTACAGGAGTCAGCTCAACAAATTATTGTACCCAGACAAAGCCACAACCTCACATGTTGCCATCATCCATAACTAAAAATTCTTCAGTTGCAATTAACATGCAAGAGCGCAATTTAAAGAACAATGTTTCAACTCAAGATTATAACGTGGACAGTGATGTACAAAATAATCTACCCCCAACCTTGCTAAAAGATTCGATACCATTTTCTTCAATTCGTTTTCTCCAAATTAACTTACAAAGAGCAAAAACGGCTTCTGATCATCTAGCAGAATTCCTAACTCATAACCTTAAAGACTTTGTTTTAATCCAAGAACCCTATTGTATCGAAGGGAAAGTAACTAGCATTCCAACATCTTGGAATGTCTCAATATTCTCCTCAGTCCCCTAATCAACATCCCAAAGCAGCTATCATCAGTTTTAATCATAGCTGGCACCCAATTCTAATTACAGCCAAAAGAGACCTAGTTACAATAGGTCTTAATAGTTACAACTCTCAACTTATTTCAAGTATTTATGCATCTCCCTCCGAGGATATTTCTCCTTTGCTTCAAGATTTAGAATCCATCTTGTTTTCCTTAGGAGGTCCCCACATAATTTGTGGAGACTTCAATTCACACAAACAGCTTTAGGGCTACAACTCCACAAGTCCAAGAGGAAAGTCTGTTGAGGAATTCTTTAATTCACATAATATTGTCATTCATAACCAAGCCTCGGATTTACCTTCTTTCGAAACAATGTATGGGAGAGGGTGGCCAGATCTCGTAGTTACTTCCCATCACCTAATTAATTCGATTTCAAATCGCAAAATTGAAGAAGGCAACTTCCACTCAGATCATAAACATATTATTTTTGAAATCAAAGAGAACTCAGAATCAGTTTTAATGAAACGTTTTAAAATTACTAAAAAGAAAGGAAAGAACTTTATTAAGCAAATTCAACAATACGCACTTCCAGTGACTTCTTCCTTCCAACTAAGTGCAACAAAAGAAGATCTAAATAAAGCTACAGAAGATTTTATAAAAAAATCCAAGAAATATGTGAAAATACCTTTCCAATACGATCTTCAAAACCTTACTTTCATATAAATTGGTGGACTAAAGAGTTACGCGCTCAGAAGCATAAGGCGAGAGCATTGAAACGGAAAATGAAATCGATTACTGACGATGAATTAAGAAATAGAGCCTGGCTCAAATTCAAAAAAGAAAATGCACACTACAAAAAGATGATTCTCGAATCTAAATTAAAAAGTTGGCACAAATATTGTTCAAACAATAAAGAAATTTATGGCACCTTAAACAAGATCGCCAGTAGTAAAATATTTAAACCGTTGCAAATCCAACTTCCCTCAAATTTGCTTTCAAGTTCTGCTGAAATTCAGGATGCCACTCTCTCAACCCTAAATGAGATTCTTGACTCTGTCTTTCTAAAAGATGATCCAGCTGAAGATTCACCTACTCAAACCAGAATCCGTAACTGCGATGACATTCCACAAACAGACAACGATATTCCGTTCTCAAAACAAGAAATAAAGCAAATAATTAAAAACCTAGCTTTAAAAAAGGCACCAGGCCCAGATGGCATCGATAACCACATTATAAAATTAATCAATCAAGCCCATCCTGATATAATCTTTAGTTTTGCAATCGATGTATAGAGCTCTCTACCTTTCCTGATTGCCTGAAAATTGGTACTCTTCAATAAGAAGAATAAAAGCTCCGATGAACCTAAATCTTATCGTCCGATAAATCTTCTCCCAGCCATGGGAAAAGTTTTGGAAAGATGTCTTATTGGTCGTCTAAAATTTAATGTTTACAGCAAAAACTTAATAAGCAATAACCAGTTTGGATTTCAAAGCCTACTTTCAACAAGTCATGCAATGAATTCAGCTCTTAAACAAGTCAGAAACAATAAAATAAACCAACTTCATTCTGCAATAATATGTCTCGACTTAAAATCAGCTTTTGATTCTTTATGGTGGCCAGCAGTTTTACAAGCGCTGCGTTCCTTTAAGTGCCCTCAAAATTTATTTCTAATTAATCAATATTACTTCAGAAACAGGAAAAGTATGATTCTTTACAACAAGACTGAAATTGTGCGTAATCAAGTCCTAGGATGTCCTCAGGGGTCTTGCTTAAGTGCAGATCTCTAGAATATCAGCTTCAACAACATCATTGCCTATCCATGGCCAGATCACTCAAAAATTGTTGCTTTTGCAGATGATGTAGCTTTTATTACAAGTGGCCGTACCAGAGACATTTTACAGAATAATTGCATCGAAACACTCCAGTTATTTAACCAACTTTGCAAAATTTAAAAACTACAAATTTCACATAGTAAGTCCCAAGTCTTAGTGATCCATAGACCAGGACAAAATATAACTAATGCTTTAGCTCTAAAAATTGACAATCAAAAGATCAAATCTGTGAATACAATCAAGTACCTCGGTTTAACAATCGACAAGAAATTCTCCTGGATTCCTCATCTACAAAATATTTAACTTCGTACAACATCAATAGCTAACTGCCTACGACGTATGCATGGATATAACTGGGCCTTAAATCCCCATATAACACGTATTCTTCTAAAAACAGTCATCTCAAAAATGGTAAATTACGGAGCCGGAATTTGGGCACAACCAATGACAGTGAGAAAGATCAAATGTTTAAATTCAATTCAAAAGCCTTTTACTCTTTGCATTACTCTGGCGTATCGCACAACTTCAAATATAGCACTTGATACTTTAGCTGGTACTCTTCCGTTATCAATCAGTGCAGAAATGGAATGCACCTATATGAAAGTCCTTCATCTTAACCAAGCCGCAGAATTCAACAACCAAACCTTTTGGCCATCCAACTATGAAAAGAAAATTAACCCCAATCTTATCGATCCAGCGCTTCGCTTCAGCAAAATAATATTCCCCACGTCCGAAGAAAATTCAAGTTCATCTCCAATTGCTTATACTGATGGATCAAAAATTGAAGGAAAAGTTGGTTCCGCACCCTTTTTTCAAATTACCCCCTCAAATGTCATCAAATGGAAAAGCCATCTTCATAATAATAATAGTGTTTTCCAAGCGGAATTGTCAGCTATAAAAGCAGCGATTGAAATAGCCATTCTCAAAAATCTCAACGAGTTTAGCATAAAATCTGACTCCCAAGCAGCTATTCTAGCTATTAAAAATCCCTTACCTTCCTCTCCATTGATATCCGACATAAATTCTCTTCTTGGCAAAATTCCAAACTACAAAATTCAAATTTCATGGATCAAAGGACATAGTGGCCATTTTGGTAATGATCAGGCAGATGAACTAGCCAAAGAAGCAGCTATTAATCAAGATGGTACTGAAATCACCATTCCATGGCCTCGCTCAATTTTCAAGTACCAACTAAAACAACTTGCTTCAAAATCTTGGCAAGATTTGTGGAACAATGCTCCATAGGGAAGACGCACATATAATTTGATCCCCAATGTAAGCTTCGCATCTCTGAACTCGAATCTTTCACTAAATTACTTTATGACAGGACATGGATCCTTCCCCACATATTTCTACGCAAGAAATTTGGCAAATTCTGATATCTGTATATGTGGGGAACAGAGAACTCCTGATCATTACATTTTCTCATGCCCCTTAACTGAGGATATTCACATAAAATCCCCAAGAACTGACCTCCAGGCATTCCAAAGGTTTTTAATTAAAGATAAACATCAATATCCAAAGTTTCAGAAAATTATGCAACGACTCTCTTCCTACGGCCTAGATCTCTGTCAAGTGTAAGTCCACATAAAGTTTAAACTTAGTGAAGTTTTACATGCTTTGATTATCGACAAAATGGCTCCGCTCGTGAACTTTATAAACTGCAATAAACCAATATATTTGAGATAACCCATGGACACCCACCTCTTTAGCATTATTATAACAATTCATTTTAACATTGTGTTGCCAGTACTAATTATAATTATCTCATTATGTTTATTTGTTTATTAATTATATTTTTATCTCCTATTTTTGTAGCACCAAATCAGATGTTCCATTTATCTTGTGAATCTCAAATTGTATTCCGACTATATTACACCCCCCCTTTTTTTTCAAAGAGTTAGTATCAGAAGGCATTACCAGTTGACCTATGGTACATTGCTGGTGTCCCCCATACTTTTACCTTTACCTTTACCTTACCTTGTCCCAATGGGTTCTGCCAGCGCCAATGGTTGAAATTAATCTTTCTGTGCATCTCTATCTGGAATCCTTTAAAGAGAATAATCCATAAATGATAAATAGATTCTTTATACAAACATATTTTAATGAAGACGCAAACGGTTTACAGAATGAAAAGGGTTTAAATTAGGCACGACGCAGCGTGCGACTGCTCCGTTCCGAGTTGTCGTGCGATCTCTGACAACATAGAGTCGGGCTGGCTGCATGGGTGTTATGTGGTTTTCCCCATGTGTAACGTGTATACAAGCCAGTTTCCCTCAGAAAGTCCTCCACGAAGGCATCCCTCCCCTTAGGCAGTACCTCCAAGCTTTGCCGTAATTAAATAACCTAACCTAACCTGAGCGAGAGTTCATAGTTCGAGATGACGTCACCCAGCCACTGCATCTCAGCAAGAGTTGCAACACGGCAAAAAGTTGAAGTTGAGTCAACTCGCGTGGTCTCCGGTGGTCCGGAAAATACCACATTTGAGTTCGCTTTTAATTGGTTACCGCCTTCCCCCCGAACGTGCGATTGCGCTGGAGTGAATTTGCTTAATATCCCAAAGTATAAGCACGGTATTTACAACTAATATATAACTGAAATGTATTCGTGGAGCGGATTCGGCTTGCAGGATGCTAGTTTAAGACCACTGCTCTAATAAACATCTAAGTATCGTCTTGATTGGAAAGTCTTTATATTTACAAAAATATTTATTATGCATATATCATTGATATTTAAAAAAAAGTACATCAATGAAACACACAAAGCATTTTCCCTCATTAATTTAACAAATGTCTCCCCCCCCCCTCGCCAAAAAAAATTCGCATGCCAATCTCACCAGCGTATGAAAACTTATATCCTGACTTAAAGACTATACGTAGTATATTCAGATTTCAAGCTGAACTTCTCATTGAGTAGCAATGGTCTTCAAAATGTGCGTTTCATGTAACCTTGCTAGAAGTTTCGTAAATCGAAATTCGAAAGAATTTTAGATTACGGTATGGACTGCAAAGCTAAACATCTAAAATAATTAACTAATATTTTTTCCTGATGCTCCTATCATTTAAAATAATTAATTTTTTGCTACTACTGTTATTTTAAATTGTATGAAGCGGATTTCTTTTTATGAGCGCAAAACCTCTCAATCAGACGCACATAAACCACCTTAAGAGGAAGCAAATAACTATTCGTCAATCTTTGTCTTCGTAGAAGTCCGATTTCTTTCTGAGATCAGTACTAAGACAAAATATTAAGATACGCAAATTTTGAAGCCGATTCATCACATTAGTTTCTTAAAGTTAGTTGTTCCATGTTCTCGACACCTCAACTTTCCGGAACTCGTTTTCTTAAAAAACAAATTCGAAGTCATATGTCAGGTTTATGCATAAAGTTGTTAACCACTATCGATCGGCGAAAACGTTGCGGGAACTAGTCGAAATATTTCCTACAATTTGTTTGCGTCGGTAACTTTAGTCGCATTCTAAACATAAATCAATCATCACTCGCAACTCGTATTATGCGGTTTGATATCGGTTGGAAAGGAAAGAATGAAGATTAAACTGAAAATTTACAATTTTTTAAACCAAGCCGGGTAACAGAATGGCAAATGTACTTTAGTGATTTTGTACGTTTAGCGCGGCCGATTGCAGCGAAAAAGCGAGTTGCACAATTAACATGCTATAGCAGTCCCATATGCAAAATTCCAGCGTTCCGCGTATGCTCGTTTTTGAGTTATGCGAGGTACATACCTACGTAAAAACAACATGGGGAAAAAAAAAAAAAAAAAAAAAAAAAAAAAAAAAAAAAAAAACCCACCTCTTCTGAAACCATTTTACAATTCGTTTTGGGAAAAATAAATAAATAAATAAATAAATAAATAAAAAGAGTTCTTTATTCTTTCTGTACGCATAACTACACTAAACATCATTTCTGTACACTAAAACGTCATTCAAATAGAATGGAGAGCAATCAAAATGGATATTTTCGTTGAAATAAGATACTCGAAATCAAAATGGATATTTTCGTTAAAATATGATACCCGAAATTTTTCGCAAATGCAATAAATACTTCCTTTACTTCATACAAGGAAGTGAAAAACGTAAGATATCATACATTTTTTCTCTTAAGATATTATGTTAATGACGACGAAAATGAGGAAACTATCTGATTAAATAGTAAAATTAGTGTTGCATTCTGACCTTTATACAAACCAATGAGTTCTTACTGCATAGATATTTAAACATAAGAATGTATAACGCAGCTGCGAGAATTTATACATGAGATGCAGATATATAATTACGCACGCATCCACCCGAATTTATTTCCCAAAATTATTGCGCGCCTACTAAAACTTTTAGTGATTTTGTATTGTCTACAAAATATAGGTCGGATTCATCATAATGGCATTTTAACATTTCGTGTACTGATCTATCAGGGGTGCAAACATACGCATATATGTAATGTTCTCTGTTATTAACACTTCAGATTCTATTTTCTTCTTAGGGTCAGTACACTTTTGTAACTGGATTCTAGTTACTCCGAATAATTTTCTCTATGGAGCGCGATTTCCAAATGTACAAGCAATTAAATTATCTTTTTCATAATTTTAAGTTTTAGCTCATCCGCTAATGATTTCGCGATAAAGGTACGCATTGAAGCATTATCAAATAATACCCTGATGATTTTCGATCTATTAGATGTCACAATTCTCACGGGACACTTTTGTAATAGAATTGAATTTGAGTCATTTGCAGACGAAACTATCGTTTGAGATTTACTGCCTTTTCTTAGGACAATTAATGCTCAAATGGTAGGATTTAAAACAACGACCTTCAATCTTTAGCTTGTTTTGTTTTTTTTCACCTGTGAAAAAACTTCGCATCGAAACGAACTGCGGTTCGCGCCACAGAATAAACGGTTAAATTTTACATTGGTTGAAAATGCAGCTGTCGGTTGATTAAACAGGCTTGAACTCTTTATATATATATATATATATATATGTTTCATTCTTAAAATAATTGCTAGAAACTATCATAGATGTCTTCGAATCGTGTAATGAGCTGGAAGCTTCTCAGCATTCCGTTTCACTTTTTAAGAATTCAAACTAATTCTAAAATATCAAATTCTGGTTTTTATTTCTTTTTCTTGTTCCTACTATCGCTTTCGCAAGCAATTTCATTAAAATCGAACACAATAAATGGCCATAACTTTCCCAAACTACAAATAAAGTTGCTAGGGATCGAATATTAATTTCTGCTTTATCATTTAATTTCAGAAGAGCTACATCACACGCCCGCTTCACTGGATCTAGACTTTGTAGCTTCGTCATATGACTGTTAATTAAGATACCCTTTCTTCGAAACGTTATTTTAGTAAAGTAATGCTTTTATTGTAATTTTTGCTCGTTACAGCAAATTCCTTAATTATTGCATTCAACACAATTTCACCTAACAAACTTTTAAGTTTAACTTTATGACAATTTTTCAACGTCACGTAAACTTTCGTTTTTGTAAATGGAACTTTTAAACCGACTCCAAAACTGAAACCACATGCTTACATCACCAAAAAAATTTATTATTATTATTTTTTTTTTGTTGTAAGTTTTGATAACTTAACGGTATTTTTTGCACGGATAGTGATTGATTCATTAACCTTATTAGGATTCAAACTCGCAACAGAATCTAAATTTCCTGAAAACTCTTTTAATCGTTTAGAAGCCCTGCCTTATTATCTTACCCCGATAATCCTCTGAAGCTTCACTTTGTAGTTTTTCAATATCAGTATCCAGCTTACTAAGTAAATCCTGTTAAATCTGTTAACTGCTCAAGAAGTTCATCTAACGATTCTGGAAATGATAGATCTTGTATAGCAATTGCAATTTTTTTAAACACTTAAGTTGTAAAGGAACGTACTGCTGCTCTTTTCTTTTTAAGATATACTAACCAAGCTCCATAATAAAAAATAATAAATCTCACCTACCCTCAAAAATGAAAGAATACTGTTTCTTACTTCACACCTTAAGTTCGTGGCGCCAAAAAACGTTAGATTCTTTTCAAATCTTATCGGAGTGGGCTCTATCTTTAACAGGAGCAATTCGCAGTATCTGTGAATGAGTCATATATGAAGCTTGATTCACACACATACAATAACAAAACACCTATTTGATACAGGAAACAATAACTCTTGTCTTGTCATTACAGGCCGCCAGCTTCTTTTTCACTAATCAAACTCTTCAGCACACAGTGCAATTCAGTTCAACAGCAATATCGCAAAATCATTTTAAATTAAGCATATCTTTAGAATTTCCGATACACAGTCTCGCGCACTGGAGATAAAAATGTTTTTTCTGTACAGCGTTGCCATTGCTCGCTTTGAAATCCTTGCGTTTGTTAGTCAAAAATTCGTTAAAGTTTTACAAAATATGAAATCTACAATAAAACAAATTCTAAATTTGGGCTTCCAGATACCCCTATTCACAGTAGGATTACGTGATTCAAAATTCGATGGCTCTAGGTACTGTTGTTTTATCACAATGTGAGAAACATACATCATTTATTCAGATTCTTCATTATTTAATTTCTTCAAATATAATACAGGGCAATAATATTTGGTGGCAACAGTTTGAAGAGTGAAACGGACATTCAGAGTGATTCCACGCAAAATCGCAAAATGAAAAAAATAGTCCCTCAGGGATAAAGCCTTTTGGACTAAAAAGAACGTCATAATTAGACTTCTGATAAATTTTAAGAGTAACAATGCATATAAAGTCAACAGCATGTAACACATATGAATCACAATGTTAAGTGTTATGAATGATTAATTAAGTTTTTAATAAAAAAATACAAATTTACCAAGATTTAAATCTATTTGTTTAATCAAATATATTATATCTGGTTGTAACGAAAGTTTTCCGCCAAACTTTCGGTGACGGTGGACTTTAAAATAGCTAAAAATCAACCAAAATATCGATTTTTTTTTTATTGTCATAATATTCCATATACAAAAATGCATCGTTTGCAAAAAAAACGAGTTCAAATATTCTAATTTTTAAAGAAGTTGCAAGCATTTCGAATGCGTGAACAACGTAAACTTTGCCCTTTAAATTTTGGAGAAAATGTAAAAAATGTATTTCAACAGCTATTTATTGATGTAATAATTAATATATTTGTTCAAAAGAAGTATTTATTTCTAAAAAAGGGCTAGAAATGTCAGTATTGATAACTATTAATGAATTTAGCTTTGGTTGTGTAAATGCTATACGCGTAGAACAGGAAGAAACAAACTCGTTTTCCCTACTCGTTGCAAAAACGCGTGATCAACGTCGCTTGAACCAAGCAAAAGGAGGGGTTTACCTGCTTGGAAAAAACAGAAAACGTAAAAAATATTGTAAAGCATTAAAAGATAATGTAAATGTAACAAATGAAGGTAAAACATAAGTTTCATTGGATATAAAGCATAAATAGTTTCTACCTCTAACTTCGAATCAGATACTAATTTGCGATATTGTTTATTTTTCTCATAATATGAGATTAAAAATAGTTTAATGATACGAAAATGTTATCTAGTGTCTATATATTAGTATTTAAAGTTAATTTTCTGTGTCTCCTGACCATGTATTAAAGGTAAGTTTGAAAAAAAAAAAAAAAAAACTTTATTCGGTTTGGTTTTCTCAAAACAAAAATTTTCGCAGTTCGCATCTCTTGAAAATGCTCCATGCGTCTCATTTTTAGTTAAAAATGAATGACATTTGGAAGAAACTATCTTGTTATATGTTACAGTAGATCTAGTGAGGTTATTAAGAAGTTTAAACTTGTGATAATGTTTAACAAAAGGTGACATTTTCCCGAAAACTATGTTTAAGATCACAAAAATGCTTTTTAAAAATTTCTGATCCATTATATTCAATAACGGATACACAAAAACGTTTGTCAAGTCTTTATAACTAAAATTAAGGAAAAATTAGGAAGAAAATATTGAAAACTAGCAGCTTCGCTGCCAGCCTTCGTCTGGCTTTTAAATGTACCGGAAAAATGGCTGAAGGGAACAAACAGCAAACGTTAAATTTAAAAACTGCGTAGAATTTTGCTCTAAAGAACAACTTCATAAAAAAAATGTTATTACGTATAACCAAATTGGCTAAATCGCAGAATAGGCTGCATCAGTCAATGCTGTGTTTACTTCTCTTATGCTTGGACACGCCTTTTTATGACGTAATATTGGTTACACCTCTTCTTAAAAACAAGTATGCTATAGCTTCGTATTTAAAGAAAACTTAAATTATATTTTAACTAAGTTGAAATGGTAGGTTTATAATGTTCTGTGCGAGATTTTTTTAATTATAAATCTACTTTTGTGTGGTAGTGTTAGCATTTAACGCAACGAATTATCTCTCACAAATGTATTATTAAGATACCAAACGATTGAAAACGATCATTAGCAAACGATTGAAAATATTGAATGCATGAATTAGAAATTATAACCGTAACTTCTGAAAATACAGAAAAGAATTCTTTTGCTTAAAGAAAGTTTTTTTTTTTTTTTTAATTTTATTTTATTGATGAGTGTGCCTAATTCGGTGCTTACTGCAGAATGGATGAGTATCTGAATCTGGATTTTTTTAATCAGTCGGAGCGAAGAGATAAAAAAAAAAAAAAAAGCGTTATTGAGTGGTGTATGGAGAAATGTTTCATTGCAATAACGTATAAGTGCCCAATTTGTGGAACAAATATGAAACTAGTAGAGCGAAAAAACCGTATAAACGGTTTTAAGTGGATGTGCAGAGTTACTGGAGACGAATGTAGGCATCGAATTTCAAGGTCTGTTCGAAAGAACTCCTGGTTTGCGAAGAGTAAATTGAGCATGTGTGATGTTTTGCGAGTTACCTATATGTGGTTGGGTGAGTGCGGGAATGATTTTATACGAACGGAATTACGTATTGCTAAAAATACGGTGACAAATTGGAAAAGTTAGGTTATACAGAAGAAGTGTCCTTTTATTTCGGGCTCCGGCTACAATTGCAATTTACCTCAAAAACTGAGAAGTACCGGAGACGGGCTCCAGCCCAGTTTAAGCTCTGACTACATTAGAGGTTAAAGGACACAGACAACTTTCCACATGAGGCATTATTACTCATAGGTCTTTTCCCACAAAAGCAAAAAAATGAATCACCACCGTTGTAAAAGGCAGACAAGCCCAAAGGCTACATCCAATGTTTCAAAGGAAAACGGGTACACATTTTAACTGTCGATTCATTGTTCTAATACAGGAGATTCGAGATAGTAAGTGTTTTAGAATAGTAATGCAAAAATAGACTCCGAGATAATAATAAAAAATCTATTGATTTTGCACTGAAAATACAGTAAATAATTTTTTTCCCGACATACCAAGAGATTCGAAATAATAAGATTCAAGTTAACGAGATCCGACTAGCAGTTATATGAAGTTAAGTAAAGATCATTCATTTCATTACACTTTTATCCTACCTTTTAGCTTTGCCAATACAGTCATCTATAACTCATTAATACATACACACACAAATATAATACAATAAAAAGAAAACATTTCGGGGAACCAATAAAAGTTTTCGCGGAAGAACAACTTCGTAAGCTGGAATGCGAATAATAATTCCTTTGCTGTTTGCCCAGTTGAATTCCGTTGGATTCAGACTGTTCAGCTTTTGAAAACTGCCATCCAGACTTGGGACTAATTGGCACACAATATCATATTAAATAAATAAAAACATTTATACGTTGTAACTGCATTACAAATTTTGTAAAACCAGGAGCTTTTGCAAACGGCACGAACTTTCTCAAGTGGAATCCGAATTGAATATTAATCAATTAATTTATTTAATGTGATTTTTTAGTTGTGCCACTTGCACTTTTTGATCTCCCTGCCCCAAATTTTAACTTTGAAAATTCAATTATTCTAACTATTCATTAGTGTAAAGATATCATAATTTTAAAAATTTAGCAACAGGTTACAGTCATAAATAACTGGACATAATAAAATATGCTTCAAAGAACAATGCAATTATATTTATTTGCTTTCATTCATAAGAATATATTTTCTGCCGAAATTTTACACAACAGTATATATTAATATACAATAAAGATCATAATAATCACTAGTATAAAGAAAGTGAAATAAGTATCACACTGATTTTTACTAAATGATATTTTAAAATTTTCTAAGTTCATTTTAAATAGAATGGAATAATCATAACTCTTTTTTTTTAAAAAAATATAAATCACAGCAAAAGGCATTTCTAAGGCAAACACTTTTCGTATGTACTTAATTAACTGAATGCAATAAAAATTAATGAAATAAACATTGCAGTACCTGCTATTAAAAACACAGAGTACGTAACTAAAAATAGAGGTAGATTGAGACATTTGCTATACTAGTGGTGGCCAACGAGTTGTTTTTGATCGATTCAGAATTTTATTTCAATGTTTTTAAATACAACTGCAAACAAATTAGAATGCTTGTTTATAGCAAAAATAACAATATTGTTGAATAAAATAAAATACAGTCAAAAAATTAAGGAACATTCAAATAAACATTCCAATACAAAATATGCAAATTAAATCAACTTCATATTAAAGTTTGTACTTTTTCCAGTTATATTTCATAATGGAATGCATTTCTAAAACAGCAGTTACAGTGATCACCAATAAAGATGCTATATTATTTTTTAAATAAAATTGTCTATTCAAACAATACATGTGGATCGAAAAATCAAAATAAATATAATAACTTTTTTAATATTTAAATATTTCTTGGGGTGAGAATACAAGTGAAATTAACTGAATTTTCCAATTATTATAGTAATCCTGTATGAAAATTAATAAATACTGGGATGACTAACTTGTTGACCACCTTTATATCCTACAGGAAAGTACTCCTTTGCAATTTAAAATAACAATTTTCTGTACTCTCTTTAGGGTACATTCAGACGATGGTATAGCTATGGCAATAGTCACAGTCATATAACATAAGAATTATTAGTTTTGCTCACACCTGTGTAGGGTTTTTAACCGCAGCCCATCATGAAAGGTGAAATTTCGCATACATGAAAGAGCAGCCAACTCAGCGAAATCATTGATCGGACCGGGGCTAAAGAAAGTGACCCTGCATGTGTTCGCTTTCTGTAATTGGTTGGTTCTTACACCAGGCGGCATAAAGTTGAGTAATTTAAACATTTAGACAATACAGACATTCAATAGCAATGGACATTCGGCTTACGCTATTTGTGAGCGCAAAGTCATCGTCTGAACATTCTTACATACATACAAGTAATTAAAATATAAATATTAAAGCATACACCTTTTAAAATAACATATTTGTTTAATATTGTTTTAATGAGACAAACAATTCTAAACATAGGATTATTAGTATAATCACATTAAAATTGTAAATATACATAAAAAACATCAAGGCATTAATTTCCAACTTTTTTAGCTTTTACCTTCAGTGACTATAAAACACACATAAGCATGAATAAAAATAAAATTGCGCTATATTTAGCAAATGAAAATAAACTGGACACAGCTTAAATTATAAAACGGCAATAAAAATATAAACCTCTAAATTTGATTCATTAATATCCAAGCAATGGCAAGACTATGTTCTTGCCAAATAGGTATAAATTATACTGCAATATTTTTCTGCTCAAAGCAACTTGACCTCTATATTGCAGTCAGACTTCTAATTATGAGTAGGGCTTGATTACTGTCCATGGTCAAACGGCCTGAGCTTATAGTTCCAGATTTTATAAAGCCCAATATTTCATCCAATGCTTCCCAGCCGATATAATGGTTAGTGGCGTTGACTTTCGTACCAAAAGGCCCGGGTTCGAGTCCCAGACATAGCACACATTTTTGTAAACATATAGTGTCTATGGGGCACTAAAAATACATGAAGAGCCGAAAGTCCTCTCAAAAGGTTGGTAGTGGTAGAAGAGGTGTGGGAGACCCTTGGGGGTGTTCTCCCGCAAAATTGGGACGGAAGCTTAACAGTTAGTTTGGTTCAGCAATACCTCAGTCACCTGTCATGCTGCAGGGGTGCTGACCTAGCCTGCACCTAGATTTCATCCAATAATTCAACAGAATCCTCATTTGTTCTTATAAAGGCAAGGAAAGTGGGCATTGGAGGACTTCTAAAAGAATAGTGTTTATAATCAAAAGCACTTAAAATATAGATTATAATTAAAATAAAAAGAACAGCTTTCTATATACATTTAGTTAAAACTGATTGACTTACACAGTTTTCTTAACTCAGTTATTAGTATTTATAAATACAAACTTTGAAAAAGTACTTTTTTTCCCTCATTATATACATATACTAGCACTGGGAGGGGGAGGAAACACATTGTTCATTGAACGGGAGTTGAATTGTTCCCCTTGATAAGTCAACTAATTTCCGATCAATGGCAATGATTACTTGCTTTTAATTTAATTTCTTTTTACAATTGAAATTTTGTTATTCATGATTTAATTCAAGTCCCCCGTTAAACATTTTTAACAATTTACATTCAAGTTACTTTAAAACAATTTTCGGAATTACACTTACTAACTATGGATTCACTCTTTTTAGATAATTCTACTAAAATTAATCTTAGGAGGTAATATAATCAATATTTCTTTAGTAAATAAATTATTATTAACTTACTTTGCAGCAATTGCGCAAGTATTAGAATAACTCGATTTCGCACTAAGTGAATTTAAGATCATACAATATATGAAAATATAAATATATAACACATGATCAATTTTTTCAGAATTTTGAAAAAAAATATTATACACTGTAAAATAATTATTTGGAAAATAACTATCTGCAGTTAACTGCATCATACAATACATCTTTATCACATGAAAAAGAAAACTAAAATCTTATTTACAAGGTATAAACATTACAAATTTGTCTATGCCAGAATGAGATTATCAAGTTTAGAGAAACATGTTCTAATTTTTCCATTATCAATCCAATCGATGCCTCTGGTGAAAGATTGAAAATGTTAGCAGCAGAATTGTAAATATAATAATAAAAAATATATATATATATATATATATTTCCAACAGGATCAGAAAGATGCATGCAGCTCAGCCACAGGAAAGAGCTACACCAGAGGGTAGTGAAAGGAAGAAATGCTTCACTAAATTTCTTTATATGATAAGACTAAAAAGGAAAAATTACTAGGCAAATTGAAATTTTTGGATTATTAACTGGAAATCTGAACATGTAGTTACAATTAGAGTCGAATAAATAATATATCTCCTCAAAAGCTGCAAAGTATTTTACAATACAAAACTTTAATTCACAAAGGCAAATAATTTAACTAAGACCTCTTTTTCTTCCTTTTCCTCTCTTTGTTATCTCTATGATAAGTTTACTAGCTAAAACAAACTAATTATTAGTTTCTTTCTATGATGGGTTTATCAGCTTTATTTTAACTATGATTAGTTTATTCACATGATGAAACAAAGTCTCATTATCTGCTTTTTTTTATATTACATTCTATTTGATATTTGAAAAATTATAATAAGACTAAAGGTCTACTTTTTCATACAAATTAATACTTCACACAAAAAGTTATACATACAGTTTTTGAAAATACATCTCTACTCAATACTATTTATGTGTTTTTGCTGCATTATATGTTAGGAACAATAGTCAGATATTTGAAAATTTAATATAATTTCAGGTTTATTTAAAGATAAGCAAGATTACACACATCATATTAAATTTTACTTCAATATCTTGTTTGGGAAAGGAAATCATTACCCAGTTAATATGGCATTTTTTTAAAACAGATCTGAAACTGCAGCTGCACAGTTCATTCAAATTATACAGATATTCTCAGTAACATTTAAGATATATTACAATGAAATTTATATTCTACAATTTAAGCAAAAAAAATCTGAAATTTACTGAAATCCAACTAATTAAATTTTCCAAGAAGTATAAATAGCTAGTATAAATTAATAATTTTCTCAAGAGTAACATTTTAAAAAATACATAAGACATGTAGATAATTAAAAAACTTATCTTCTCACATTCTTAATTAACCTCTTATTATGTGTATGCTAACCTTAATCAAACACAGTATCCATAAAAGTTCTTACAGTTTTTATTTTTATAACCAACAGCTGTAGATATAAATTTCCAATGACAAAAATTCCAGTTTGGATACTTCTAAATTTAAGAAATAAATTTTGTAAAAATTACAAAATCAAACACTTTACACAGTTTTCTGTTTCCTATAATTATATTTATTAAAGTTTTAAAAATAAAGCAAAAGAAGTTTGATGCCTACATGAAAAAATTGACCACACTGCTTAATTTTAAAATTTAGAATTTTTGCAATTTTTTTGGCTTTTTGTACAGGGGTTAGTTAATAAATAAATTATAATGATTTAAAGTTGATTTTTTCCCTTTTAATACCTTTCAGTAATATTCTTTTGTGATTTACTAATGTGTAACATTCTTTAATTAATAATTGAATTGCATATGGTACATTAAAAAAATTTATACAAAACTAATTTATAAATTTTTAAAAGCTAAAAATGCAATTTTATTACTGTAGAGTCAAAATCTAATAATCATGCCATAAAAAAGATGTATTTTTCATTCATGCAAATAATGTTAAACTGCTTGTATGCCAAAACTGAAGCCTGCCACTGTTTTCTGGAAATCAAAATCTATAATAATATTTGTGAAAAGATCTATTTGAAAAAATTTACACAAAAACTTTTGACAACAGTGCACATAGCATTGCTCATCACTTAATCCATCAACATTAGAAACCTTTTTATAAAACAACATTAGATTCTTAGTTACATGTGTATGTGTGATTATGGCAAAGCCTTGAGGGCTATCTGCCTAAGGGGAGGAATGCCTTTGTGAAGGACTTTCTAAAACTGGCTCGCATACATGCTACACGTGGGGAAAACCACGAAAACGCCCATGCAGCCAGCCCGTTTGTGGGATTCGAACCTCGGACCGAACTACCAGTGTTCAGCAACTTTACCACTCGGCAGCTGGTGGGCCCTTTAGTTACATGTGAATGTAAACATTTGTACGACCCCTGAACATAATCTGACTTGAAATTTATATATCTTGGTAAATTTTTGTCATCCTCCTTGCGAAAGACGCTGCCCTAAATAAGGAAGCCGAGAAGCTAGCATTACCGAGGCCACACTCTACCTTAAAAAGAATGCTCCATCTGCAAGCACTCTCAAAGTGGCAGGCTGAGTGGGACATTGCTGAGACCGGCAGACGTACTCATTATCATCTTTTGTATGTTAATCCAGCCAGGCTCTACTCTAACCTGCACCTGGTCCGTTATGTTACAGGCCATGGGCCCTTCCCGGAGTACTTTGCCAGGCACGGCATGACCGACACAGACCAGTGCAGCTGCGGTCACCTGGGTACTCCGGAGCATTACGTCACTACCTGCTCTCTGACCAACGGGATGTACATACGTATTCCCACTACAAACACACAGGCATTCTGTAAGCTCATGGTCAAACAGAAGCACCTCTGCTGGCAGCTCATTAAAATTACGGAGAAGCTAGCCAGTCTCGGCACGGATCTCTGCACAGCAGAATAAATGACCCTGGAGTGACCATTACAGCAGGAAGTATCCTCTTTTAATGGCAACAACTGGAATACTAATTGTTAGCACTTTACAGACTATCACTACATCTTTGTCTTTATCGTAACTTATTTACATAAATGCAACAATTTTACTGTCAAGGTATACCACAATTGTTTGTAATCAATCATTCATTTTCAATAATGTACTCACGTATTTGAATTAATGTTGTCTTAAGGGTTCTCTAGATCATGGTGG
Source organism: Stegodyphus dumicola (assembly GCF_044657685.1). Lineage (NCBI taxonomy): Eukaryota > Metazoa > Arthropoda > Arachnida > Araneae > Eresidae > Stegodyphus > Stegodyphus dumicola. The sequence continues at coordinate 76,691,567 of NC_140768.1, read as the reverse complement.
ACGTGGTGCTATACTAATTAACCGTATGGTAGAGGCATAGTGCCCCCGTTCCTTATACAAGAGTTAAACCTTTTTATGTTCTATTGTTTTTGAATGAGTATACTTTTACTAAATATAATTACATAATTATACAGGCTAGGTCCTGTAAAAGTTGGCTTTCATATTTTTGTCAGAGGTTATTTTTTGAATTTGAAAATACTAAATTAATTTCCAATTATATTTTTTTTTTACTTAAAGCAGTTTTGTAACTAGAAGTACAATATGACCGATGATTTCAAAAATAAAGGTCACACAAACACACTATAAAAACTAGCTTCACCATGCAGTAAGAATGTTCTCGTTTTGGCAGTTTGAATCGAGTATATTATCTAAAAATTCTAGAATTTATAATCATATAAAAATCTCCTTATATATATATATACATACATACATTATATATACATACATACATTATATGCACATATATATACATAGACACATATAAGCATGCATGTATGTATAAACTAATCTAAAAAGCTATAGATAAAAAAATCAGACTGAATAGAAACATGGAAAAATAAAATTTTAAATTAAGCAAAAATACAACTTTAGTTTGGCACAGATTTTAAGCAAAACGCTATCAATTATTCTTGAAATTCATAGAGTTTTATACAAAATCTATGATGAACAAAGGTTGCTTTTTCTTTTTAAAAAAGTAAAAATGCAAACAAATGCAAGTAAGTTTCATAATTATGCAAACATAAAAATGCAGAGCGGACTGTCAGATGACAAATACATCGCTCAAGAGTTGAGAAAGTCAATTATGCCACATTACACATCAAAGGACAATTCTCAATAAAGGAGAACGAATGAGTATGTGGAAACAAGCCAATATCAGATTGACATGATTTAAACTATGCTTGAAACGTTCCTAATTAATACTCAGGAAACAATAAAAAAGAACAACAGACACTTGTTAATAAAGTTGCTAAAAGGCAAAAATTATATGGGATGACTGCTGTTTCCTTCACAAGCTTAAATACATACATCAAAAACTTATTTTTGGTCTATGTTTGAACTTGGAACAATTACAGTTAAGGTCATTTTATGGCCTAGTTGCTTAAGGAAAAATTCACAAGATATATTTCTGCCCAACTGTTAGTGTACCATGACTTGGGCAGCATTTAACATAAAATATTCTCTGTCACAGATGAAACCAACAAGAATAAGAATTTTAGTTTTCTGTGATTATGCAGTTCAAATTAAAGAATTTTTATTATACATTTATTTCACAGGAAAACTAAATGAACTATCGCTTCCCCCCCCCCCCCTTGAAAAAAAAAAGCTACCGAAAACCTTAGTGACAAATGTGATAACTTAGGCAGGCATCATGGCAGAGTTTAATTTAGTATGAAAAAAGTAGTTTAGAGATGCAGTTCTTCATATTAGCATTGTCAAAAAGCAACAGAATGTGTTGTGGAAAAATACTTTGCAGAAATATTTAATAAGAATATATTATTATGGCTTTATGGAACTGCATAGATGTCAGAAGCAATAACTCACATACAATATTAACATTTTAAGAGATATATTTACATAAATTCCATGATGAACTTTTCTGCTGATACCTGAATTATAACATCCAAATTTCAAACTTTTAATAAAAAAATAATTTGGAAAATAATGCCTTAAAGTAAATATTAATAGATACAACTATTTGCTGAATAAACTTGATTGAAATATCAAAACAGAAAATGGAAGCTTTAATTAATTAAATACAGAATAGTTTTAATATATATATAAAGCATTTAATATATAACACATACTAGAAAGTAACATTTGAGTTACAAGACAACTACATTTTATGCAAAAATACTTTACATAAAGATCTAGAAATAGCATATATATGTGTACAAAAAGAGCTAGGAATTGTATATAATTACATAGGTTCATTTGTGGCAGTGTATTAAGAGAATATCAACTGTATTAAAAAACTAAATTACGTTTTCTAAATCTGGAGTACATAATTAAAGATTTTTTTTTTTTTTTTTGGTGTGTGTGTGTGTAAAATAACACTGGGATATATAATATATGCTGTCCTGAGCATAGCTATAAGTCAAATAATTTACTCAAGTTATAAATATTGATGATAATGAAATTATTTATTAATATTTTAGAAGATTACTCATTATGTAAACATTAAATAATGTTCTCATTATGTAAACGTTAAATAATGCACAGTCAAATGGAAATACAAAAAGTCTTCAATGCAAAAATTGTGCTAAATATATATCTTACAAAAACTTAAACGGGAATAAAATATATTGATATATAAAAGTTAAATGGACTATTTAGAAATTGATTTAGTTTTATTATATAGCATAAAATATACTTGAAAATTTTATTTAAACAGAATGAAATCAAGCAATTAAATAAAAATTATTATCATCATTTTCAAAGAATATCATATTTAATAGAATAAATAATTTTTTCTGTAATATCTAAATCTAAAATTTGCCTATTTTCAACCATGAAAGATAAAAAGACAGGGAAAAAATGAATTCAGAACAATAATAAAATGTTTAGTTTTACAAATTACATTACTTACTCAACTATATTTTTACTTTTATGCTATAAAAAATGTTTATATATACTTAAACAAGCTTACAACGCTTTTATTTAGATAAAAACTTAAATTTATATCATATTTATTAAATAAAAGAAACAATTCAGTTTTTAAACAAACAAATATTTTAAAAGTTTAGCTATATTTACTACCTGCGTAAAAACACAGCCAAACACATAAAAACTATAAAAATAACTTTTATAACGTAAATTAATATCATCTACAACATGACACAAAATGTAAAAGAGCATATATACCTATACAGAAAGAAATTAATGCTGCTAACATAAATAAGATTTAAGTCAATTATTATTTACAAACTATATGGACAAAATTTTCATTCTGCAATAAATATCAACTTTATTCTCCATTATAAACACAGATGAAATACATTTAATTGATTATGAAAATGATACAGGAACAACAAAGCTGCAATTTAACATTCAATAGCCTCACTTTTCAAAATTGCACAAATTCATCAATTTTTTTTGCTTTCATTCTGCAATAAAAGTTTTACTTTGTGGCTGCTATTTTTTTCTTTCTATGCTCATTTCTTCACTGAGAAATAAGACAAAGTCGAAAATTTTCCTCAACTAGAAAAGTATTTAAAATACATCATTAAGCAATAACGCAATAATGAAATTGCTTTATTTTAATTTAAAACAACGTTAAAATAACTTACTCAGTAGCAAAATGGCCATGACTTATTGAATAAGAAACACTAATAATAGAAAATATAAAAAAATTTCATCATATGTAGAAAGGGAAGCTAAGGCACTGGGAATTTTTAATACATGTGATGAATCTTGGTTAGGACGTTTTCTTTGCTTATTTCCAATAAAAAAACCTGATTCTAACAACTAACGCTACAATCAGCAGTTACATTAAGTGCAGGAATGTAAAATTAGAATTTTACAACTACTGAAAGAAACAGAAAACATTAAATTGAATGAAAAAAATTAGAATTAGTTATTGATAAAAATATGGTTAACAATGAATAAATTTTTTTTTAATAAAGAAACATTTTATTTCTATATTTTGCAAAAAAATTCCTTTTTATTCTGTTCTGAAACTACATTTTAATACAGTGATTAATATGCTGCACGAAAGAAAATTGCGATAAAATACAGACTTAATTTGTAACAGCTTGAACCTACTGGTAACAGGTCTGTTTTAGACAGAAGAAAAAATTCAGAACTCTCATATTAAAGACAATCAGAATTTCCCTATGCATAGCAGCACTTGGTTTCCATTTCCTCAGATCATCATTATCACCATTTAAGTAATACCATACAGGCAATTCATTCAAAATTTCTTAATATTAATAACTAAAATGATAAGCAAGATGGGCCTCATAACTTCCTAATAACTCCCTTTGGTTTTGTTACATGGCTTTCATGAAGATCCAATTTTGTAATTTTCATGGATTTTACAGTGTATATTTTTAAATAAATTATAATCAGAACCTTCAGTCTCATAAAAATACAATTAAATATGAAAAATCTCCAATTTTAACATTGCTTAAATTTTACACAATACCTTAAGAATTTCAAATAGGAAGCAAGAAAGGCTAATAACATTCTTAATCAAAAAATAAAATAAAATAAAAACTAGACTAACTTTATTTTCCATAAAATACTTAATATATGATGAAAATGCATTGATCCAGAAATAAAATACTGAAATATGCAAGAAACTGATCACAGTAAGCGAGTTCTTGATGTAATAGTCTTTCACTAAGAAAGAAGGGTAGATGATTAAAATTTGTACAAAGAAAGAACCCAAAAATATTTACCATGGAAATCCTAACTAAATATAAGCCAGTTTATAATAAATCATAGAAATAATGAAAATATATGTACATAAAATGAGGAAGAAATGGAGAAGAAAGAAAAAGACAAAACATTGAACCACACATACTCATAGTGTATAAGAAACATGTTTACTAGCAATGTCCCTTTTAATAAAGAAAGTCTTAATTCTAAATTTTTCTGAACTCTAAATTTTTCTGAAAAAAATATAAATTAATTTACTCATCTAGCAATATTTAAATGCAAAAGCTAATATTCTAATGTTAAAAAAAATAACAAGTTTGGGTGGTACAGTTCTATTCAGAAATTTTCAAAAAGCACTTTTAAAAATTTGCTAATACTTGGAATAAAAATAACAAATAATTAATGTAGAATTAAAACCAAATACAGTCAAAAGTATTTAATCTGGACTCGTTGGGACTTTGGAAATTCCGGATTATAGATCATCAGTTTAAATCTGGTAAGATGGCATGCAGAAATTATAAAATTAAAAATATGAAACTGTAATTTATGAAATAAAGAGTAATTATGATCTAAAGGGTATCAAAATTTACAAAAAAAAAGCTTAATATTTATTTGTTTACTTCATTAAACATTTCTTTCAACGCGAGCATGTGTAAAGCATACATTACGCATAGTTGAAATTAGAAAATTGCAACTAGAAAACTATTTGATGTGTATTTGTGATATTACTAATGATGAGAAATTTGATTAAAATCATATCAAAGATGGAGTACATCGAGATGAAATACTACATTTAGTAAAGAATTATAAGCCGAATAAAATAAAAACATCTGCCCTGAAGATAAGGTTAGTGCTGACAGATACTTTCAGTTCATTGCGCTCCGCGACATCCCCCCCTGCAGAGCAGCGTGAAATTGATAAACAGATTTTGGAATGGTTAGAGAAACAAAGGAGCCTTTATCCATTTTTTGCAGCAATTCCACTTTTTGTTTGATGGACATCGAAACATGCTTTCCCTTTGTAGATCCTTTGGTAGCTCCAGCATCGGAAATTCTATTTGACATAATCGAAAGTTCCAACTTACTTTTATAAAATTGCTCTAACAGTCTGCAACAAATAATAAGGCGTATCCAATTAGAAGATTAAGGAACAACGCAATCTGCAACATTAACTGAAATAGATAATTAAATAATTTTACCTTAGCTTATACCATCCATTATACATTAAACGCGCATGCGTAAACATAAGGCATGCGCAGAAAGTTTGTAGCTTTGAGGTCCGGATTAAGATCATTCCGGATTAAAGACTTTTGACTGTATATATTTTGATTGTTCCCACAGTCACACAGTAACTTAAAACATAAAGTTAAAGAGAACTGACAAAAATTTAATTTTCGAAAAATTAGGTCAGAATACAAGAAATTCTGGAAATAATTTCAGTGTAAAGTTCTTTTTGGTTTAGGCTTGGTTTATTATGGCAAAACATACACTTTACGTGATAATAAATACCCTAACTGAAAACTGAATGTATACAGTAGGATTAGATGTTGAAAAAAATTACCAAAGCAATAAACTATTTTATGTGTTACAATAAATGAAATGAATCTAATTACAAGTTTCAGATATGCAAGACCATCGGCAGCCATGTGGTAAAACTACAGACCACAGATGATATGAAATGGGGCCAGATCTCGGTGAACGGACTGACTGCAGTGGAGTTCCCATGGCTAACATGAATACAAGCCATTTAAAAAAGCCGTCAGTTTCTTAAAAGTTTTTTCTGCCATCACTAGACTTTTGGAGCTCTTCCTTCCAGTAAAAAAACTTCAGCAAATTTATCACCCACCTAAACCTATTTTAAGACACATAGCAAGCTAAACTACTACTAAAAAAAAAAAAAAAAAAAAAAAAAAAAAAAAACTTCTTTTTACAATCCTATAATATATGATGAGGCTTTTTTTCCCATTCAGCTCCTTTATTTGATGAAATATCTGTAAATTCATTTTCAGATAAGTTATGCAATTCATTTTCTGAACTGATGAAGCAAAGGCTTTTTTTTTCCTTCTATTACTTGATCAAAGGGTATATATATATATTTGACAGTTCATTGTTGGAAGAGCATCCTTGTAAGTTGAGAGCAAGTGCAACTAATTAACACGCTGATTTCTGCAAAGTTGTGCAGGTTATTTTTCTTGTACACATGTTGACTGCAGGATATTAGTATATAAAATATTTAGGGTTATGTAAATAATGCTACACATTTGCTCCATGTAGCCATATTTTCCATATGCCATACTTATGCCACATTTTCATTTTATACAACTATGAGACAACTTAGACTAGAAATTGTTTTAATTCTTCTGAAAGGAATGCCTTGAAAATTTAATTCCCTTGGCTTCTGTATCTGTTTTGGTATGCAAAAATATGTTGGAAGCCCAAATGCAATGCATGCATATTTTCATATGCAGTCACCAAAGGATTAACATTATATAACTTTAAAATTTTTCTCCGACAACTCCTGTAAATTAGATTGTATTCCAGAACAAAACATGTACATTATCCTTGATTCTATAACTTAAACGAACTGCTTAAAGTCTTCCCTTTTATAAATTTCTGTTTAGTTATGAATTATCCTCATATTATTCTTCATACCTATACAGCTTATATCATTTTATAAGAATTATAATTAATAAATAATGCCTACTAAAGACAGTACTACTAATAATGCCTACTATGCCCTTAAAATAATGTCTACTAAAGATAGTTGGAGTAATGGACTACAATAACATAGGTACAGAATTTTTCCCTCTCAGAACAAAGAATGAATAATTAATTTAATTTTACTGAACTAAACTATTCAAATTATGATAAATTATTCTAAGGCTTATTCTATAATTATTCTAATATTATGCTTTCATATTTCAACATGACATTTAAAATGCAACTTCAACAGAAGAAAAAATTTCTATTTGCAATATATTTTCTTACTCCTAATATTAAACTTTAATTACTTTTTTTTATTTTGACTTGGAAATTTTTTATCTCTCATGTTACATTATAATTTTCTAAATAGCAGCCAAACAAAAAATTAAAATGAAATACAAATTAAATTTATGTTTCTAAACATGCCATATCTTTAAAACTACAGAAGTGTAGTACCATCATGCAAATTTATCAAAAGGAAAGTTCAACTGGAATAGAAATATGTGCAAATATATGAAATAAAAGCATTTTACACAGAAATTAAATTTCAATAAAATCCTACAATGCAGTCAGACCATTAAATTAGGGAAAGATTATTATTATAAGCATTTTTAAAACAAATATCAATCGGAATAATATGAAAATCATTGAAAAATGGAAAATTAGAGGAAAATAATATAATCTAAAGTACATATGCTTAAACAAAATTGTTTAAAAACAAATATTCAGTTATTAAACAAGGCTGATATAAGAGTTTATCTTGAAGGATACATGCATGACCTTATCTACAAATTTGGAGCCCACTTTTTGTACCAATTTTAAATGCTCAAATCTATCACAATTTCTGCATAATTTATTTTCATTAAGTTTCCCAGTCTCAATATTTCATTAGACTTATTAATTTAACATATATCACTTAAAATACACATTAGTCCTTTCAGAAATACAGAAAAACTTTACAGAAGACACCTCTTAAGCTACATATTAATCAATCATTATAAAAAACCAAATGTAATTTTGGACGGCAAGCTTTTAGATCAATAATACAAATAACAGTAAAAAATATCATAAGCACAAAATGTAATTAACAATTTATTTATACGTCAAAGAAAGTAACATCAATTGTTTAGTCATCAATAAGCCAATATTTTATGATTTAATTAAAACTAAGAAGCACCCCAACTACAGATGGGATATCTTAAACCTAGATTTAAAGAAAAATACTTGAATACCTCTACATATATATACATATATGTTTAAAAAATAATATATTTTGAAACAACAATCTGACACACAAAATTGAATTTAAAAAAATTCATTTATCTATTACAAAAGCTAGAAAAAGAAATAAAAGCAAGAAATACAGAAATAAACTTCAGTTAGAAGCATTTGTATTTTTGAGCCTTTCTTACACTGCACTTTAATTATTTCTCAATAATTCTTACAATTATTCTCAATACTCTTAAATGATTACATGTAAACACATAAAAGCTTTATTAATGTAAATCTCAACAGCATTCTGTTTAAAGAATACAAATTTTGAAGTGTACTCTTTTAGTACTTTGAGGAGTATATCTTTTAATTACATATATATTCATGAGATCTGAATCATAAAAGCTAAATATACAGTTTTTCAAATTTAATATGAATGATTAATATATAATAATGAAAAATTATAAGCACTTTTCTACTAAAGCCATACCAATAGGCACTTTTTTTGTTTTGTTTTGACATATTTTCTAAGCAACAGATATTGCAAGTTTAGTTTGGTTTCTTTCCTGGTGATAATGTCTTCACAGTTATCATATTTTCTATCTGTCTCTTTGTAATCGATTCTGCAATTTGTAAATGCCAGTTAATTTATGTTGTCAGGAATTAAATCCCTTCTGAGTTTTGAGAACCAAAGCTTGCTTCAAATGAATTACAACACAATGGTTAATTATAATAGTTACATAAGACCAACATGGGGTAATTTCTTGCTATCTGGTTTTAAAGTAAAAATTGATGGATGTATTGAAATTTTGGAAACTGATGAAAATTTATTCAAAAAAGAAAATATAATAAAAGCTGTGTTCATCCTTCATAATGGGTTTTTGGATTTTATCACGAAATTAGAGAATGTTCCTGGCTTTTCCATTTTGCTAATATTGAGTCAAAAGCATGCAGAAAGAAATAAGCCAAAATGTACCAACAACGTATTGTATGGCCTTTAACTGAAAAGTAATTCATTATATATATTTTTTTCATATTTTCAAGTAAGTTAAGCATTATGGAAAATGCCTTTAAAATCAAATGACATTTTTTAAATACACTTTGAAAAAATATGAGAAAACGAATGCATATGCACACATAGCAATTAGTAAAAATGTATTTATTCCAAAAATGACAATTCAAAACTTTTAACCACCTCCTTAACACATATAAAAAATGGTTTTGCAACCTACATATGGGTTCACTCTTTTAGATACTTCTACTAAATTTATATTAGGAGATAATATAATCAATATATCTTTAATAAATAAATTATTATTATCTTACTTTGCAGCTATTGTGCAAGTATTAGAAAAATTTGTTTTCGAACTAAGCGAATTTAAGATCATATGACGTATAATTAAATAAGATTTACATAAAAGATAAAATGATAATTTTGTTCAGAATTATTGAAAAACAGAAATTTTGTTGATATTTATGAAACAGTAATAATAATGCTAATAAAAATGCTTTATGCAAAAAATATGAAACTATAGCCATCTAACTACATATCAAACTTTCTAAAAATATAAGAAGATATTTTGATACCTGTTTTTAAAAAGAAACTTTTACATACATAAAACACACTAAATACACTTTCATACAATAAAAAGAACCTGGTTTGCTACAGAAACTAAATGAAAAAAATTACAAAGGAAAAACAAAAGTTACATGATAATACATTTGAGAACACGTCATGTAAGTGAAGACAGTCCTAATTTCAAAGTAAATAAGCAAGCAGCAGTACAAATACTAAACTACAGTAATAGGTACAGAAAGTTTATTTTACACAAAAGATTTTTTTATAAGCAACATTTCTTTTAACTTATTTTACCAATGACTAGAAAAAAGGAAGGAATAAAGTTTTATGCTGACAGCCATTCAAATTATTATAACAGCTTTCTCTTTCAATACATCAATGTTACTTTGAAAAAGACAACATGAACTCCATATAAAAATATACATCAGCCAACCTTGAACTTTAGATTGTCTACACAACATAATTTTTCATACTCCTTCTTACTTATCAAGCAATGCTATGGCTAAATAAAACAAACTATACAAAATTTTCTCATATTAGCCCATTTACAATTTTAATCAGTTACATATTCCATTGGCATAAAATGAAAATTCAATAGTTATTTTACTATACATTACACCATACATGTAATAATCAAAAGACACTTCAGGAGAAATATTTCTAAGTTATTTAGAAAAATACCTCTGTGTAAGGAAAGTATACAGCTTTCAAAAAAATAAATAATTTTTCAATAGATTTTGTTAAACAACTACTTTAAAAATGTTATCTAAAGTAGTTTACCTAGTCATTGGACACAGCATTTGTTGGCAGTAACAAATGCTACAAATTTCCAATCACAACATTTTCTAAAGTTTTAGAATCAAATTTTATTACAAAACTCATTATCTTTCATAAAACATATATAATTGCTAGAAACATATATTTAAAAATTTTTAATTTGAATAGAATAAAAAGGACAAAAATCATTGAGCAATTATAGTAACAATTCCCAGGAATTTAACCTTGGTATTATTAATGTAAAAATAATATTAAAACTCAATTAACTAGAATACAATTTTGGAAGGTTCTTGGTGTATATATAGAACAATTTTTATAAAATTTTTTTAAACACTGGAAAATATAAAGAACAAAAGAGATTTGAGTATATGAACATGAATATAAAAAATTTAAAACAAATACACTTATAAAATTTTTGATAAATTTTAAAATAAACAAAACTATCAAATTCACTAATGATTTAAACACAAACATGTATGAAAATATAAGCCTTTTTTTAAATATAAGACAAAACTATGTACAAAGATCAAAATAGATATCTAAAAACCGCACTCTACAAAATAGGGCAGCTATATGTCACAACTAAATACTGTCATCTGATGTGATAAACGAAGCATTAAAATCTGAAAAGTCACCAAGGGTGATATTATGATGAAGCAACTCCTAAACATGGACACCTTTATTTTACATTGGAAATATTGGACAGCATCTATTAGGAGAAATTAGGAATGAAGAAAAAAATTGCATAAATATTTAATAATTTTTACATAAACTAAATAACTTCACTCAGTATTATTCTACATACATATAATTTGTAATTCTTAGATTCATTAAATATTAGGATCTGTCACTAAACCCTAATAGTTACCAGTTTCATTAAGATTCATACTGATAATTTCTCTTATTTTCTACCACTAAGATAAGCGATATCAAGCTTTAAAGGACTTATGAGTTTTTAAGCAAATTAGTAAATACAAACACATACAAATTTTTTGCTTAACACATCCTCAGCGTTTGTACATTTTAAACTTGCACCATTTTCTCAAAAATGGAATTAATAATGTTTTAAAGTGTGATATCTTTTAAAGCCCTTTGCTTTATGAAAAATTCAATGCAAAATTTACACACATACCCTGTTACACTGTATATTTTCTTGCCAGAGCACAAAAGACATTGTTGTAAAGTATTTTTCTTTTTTCTAGTTCCAATGATGGGCTCTAATATATGTTTCCTCATGTTCAAAGAAGTCTCTCTGTAGAATTTTAATTAATTTTTTTTTTTTAATACTGGTTACTGACAGTATATATAGTGTTGATGGACATCTGCAGGAAACAGGTATATTGGCCCTACTGGCAAAAACAAACCGGTGGATTACAACTCATAATGGAAAATGAGTTTCTTGTTGATACAGGACAGCAGATGTCCCAAAAAACTTTAGCCAGACATTTGGGAGAAGGACTATAGGCAGTTAGATCTGTGGTGTGTGTGTGTATCATTATTTAGACAGCAATTATGTCATGAGCGACTATCATGGACTGAACAGGAGTGGGTTTGCGAAACATTCTCAGATGAGAGTAACTTCAACTTGTCGTCAGCTTGTAGATGCCAAGTGATCTGGCATGAGAGTGGCACAGCTTATCATTTAAAAGTATCCAAGAAAGGGACCTTATCCAAGATGCAGTATCATAGTGTGGGCGAGCATAAAGATCAATGATTGCACGTCCCTATATATGCTTGTAACAGGGACTATGAGCGGCCACGGCCAACAATACATTGATATAGTTTTACTGCCTCATGTTTGCCTTTTCCATGGTGCTTTTGGTGATAAATTTGATAATTTAGTGTAGGGTACACACCATATGTGCTATACTATCTGGAACCTTTTTCGTATTTATTCCTGAGTGACCTAAAAACTCTTCCAAGAATAATGGATTTGTCTACTGGCAACCATTCTTCAAAATCTGAATTAAGGCTTGAATCTGAACTATTTGAAATTCTTAGTTGGTAAAAAAAGCTAGGGCATCACACAAATTTGTAATTACTAGAATTATCATTGGTAAGCTTGTTCTTGCAGAAATAATTTGACAAATGATCTGCACACAATTCTGCATTACCCCATTCTATTATACTGTGGTCTACATTTTAGGAATTTACTGCAAAAAAAGGTTAACTTATAGTAAAAAATCACTTTGTCACCAAAAAACTCAGCGATTACAATAATTCATTGATAATTCGTAGAAAACAAGCTTTGTCATTGCCTGTGCTTTAATAATAATATGAATAAAAAGAGTTTAGTTTTTTTCTACAATTTAATAACAATATGCACAAAAAGAGTTTGGTTGTTTCCTACTTAAGATGCGTTAACCTGATTATTATATTGGGCTGGGAATCACACTAGTGAGTTTCACTCACAAATTTCTGGCTAATTAAAACACATACTTTCAACTTAAAGGAAAACTTATTCAGAACTGTTTAACAGCTCAGCTAGCAAAACCTTATTTCTTCAGGCAACGTCCAAGTATTCCCAATAATACCCAATTAAAGCAGAATCCATTGGAGGAATAGAGGGATCATTAGTCACATTTGCAATTGGTTGGAAAATATCAGACCCATAATTGCTAGAAGTTATATGTATATTATAGGTTTTTAATCAATTTATAAAATACAGTCAAAAGTCGTTAATCCGGACTCGTCGGAACTTCGGCGATTCCGGATTATAGATCATCAGCTTAAATCTGGTAAGATGGCAGGCAGAATTACAAAATTAAAAATATGAAACCGTAATTTATGAAATAAAGAACAATTATGATCTAAAGGGTATCAAAATTTACATAAAAAAAAAGCTTAATATTTATTTGTTTATTTTATTAAACATTTCTTTCAATGTAAGTTGTTTAAGTTGCTTCGTTTTTTATGTGATAATACATTCTCTTTAATTCTATAAACAGACATAATTTCTTGTTCAGTTACAAAGTTTCGCTGTTCAAATCCTATAATTGCTGTGTCGAGAATACCGACTAATTTGTCAATCGAAATTTTTTCGTTTTCAATAACCTCTGTGTCACTTTCTTCACTATCGGAAGCAAATTATAATGACGAGGAATTTGATTTAAATCATATCAAAGATGGAGTACATCGAGATGAAATACTACATTTAGTAAGGAATTATAAGCCAAATAAAATAAAAACATCCGCCCTGAAGATAAGGATAGTGCTGACAGATCAACTTCGAATTCATTGCGTGCCACGGCGTTTCCCCCCGCCGCAGAGCAGCGTGAAATTGATAAACAGATTTCGGAATGGTTAGAGAAACAAAGGATATGCCTTTATCAATTTTTTGCAGTAATTCTACTTTTTGTTTAATGGGTTTCAAAACATACTTTCACTTTGTAGATCCTTTACATATTAGTAAATATATATCAGAAATTCTATTTGACATAATCGAAAGTTCAAGCTTACTTTTATAAAATGCTCTAACAGTCTGCAAAAAATAATAAGCCAGACCCAATTCGAAGATTAAAGAACAACGCAACCTGCAACATTAACTGAATTAGATAATTTTAGCTTAGCTTATACCGTCTATTATACATTAAACGTGCATGCATAAACATATTATGTGCATGCGCACACGCATATTCGCAGCCGTAAAGGTCTTACGCGCATGCGTCAAACTGACGCATGCGCAGAAAGTTTGTAACTTTGAGGTCCGGATTATGGGTGTCCGAATTAACAACTTTTGACTGTACTTCTTCTTCAATGGCCAGACAGCCCAGGATGGGCCCTTTCCTTTATAAGAATCAAATTCCAAGCTCTTCTATCCCTGGCCATGGACATCCAATTGGTTATTTTTACAGACAGACTAACAAACAAACTTAAGTTTTCTACAAACAGACTTAACAGTTTCCAAACAGTCGAGCCACCTAAGTTTAAGTCTTTCTCAATTTATAAAATACAATGCAGTAAAAATTTCCACGTTTTTTCCTAACAATTATTTGATATTTTAAATGTTTCCCTGTGTAAAATTATATAGGAGATAATGAATTTTAATTACTTCAAATTGAAATTGAAACTTTATTGCAAACATTTCACTTAAAATACTGTATAATTTTCCCCTAAATTAAATACAACTTCTGAAAGTCTTTAAATAAACATTAAAAAAAAAAAAAAAAATATATATATATGCAAAACAGCAATCTTAATTTGGCATACATTTCAAGCAAAACTATCAATTTTGAGGGCAATCAGACACAAACAATATTTAAGGAGCAAAAAGAGCCTTTCCCCCTTCTCATGAAGACAGACCTGAATCTGATTTCCATTGAAATTGATTCAGTGTTATTTAATGCCATTTAATGTTATTAATAGTTAAATCTATGCCAAAATAAATGTTGCAATTTTGCCTAATTTTAAAATGACATGTTTTTCTTCCTATTTGATTAACCTTTTCTCTACTAAAAAGATTGTTTATTAGTTATTGAAATTTTTTTTAATATATAAATTTCAATCTACACATGACAAATGGGAAATGAATTAGAATAATATAATTTTAGTGTAAAGCATTAGATTTAAAATAAATAAAAGGAGCTTTAAATTTTTATAGTTATTATATGTAAGCATAAATAATTCTCTGTACTTATAACTGGGAAAGTGTAAAAAATGTAAAGTATTTATTTTGATATGTAATGCATGCCATATAATGCATTTTAAATTTCAATTCATTTAATGAACACAGTTGTATTAATTTTTAAGCAAAATAAATTTTTCTAGCTTATTTATTGTTTCCATATATTCTGCAATGTCATAAGCAAATTTTAAAACTGACATGTACCATATCAAATTTAAATTGATTAAAAGACCATTATGTATGTATATAAGCTAAGAGCGATGGGGTTTCCCATGCATGCGCAACTGGGGCCAGAACACACCGCTTGGAAAATACAGTTTATGCTTGTGCATGATAATTTAATACTTGTGTACAAATATTTTAATAAAATGTTAAATACATTAGTGTGAGCCATAGTTAAATATATTAGTGTGATAGTTGAGACTGAATTTTATCAATGATTTTTAATATATTTGAAAGTTAGTGGTTCATATTCTTAAGACATATTGCAAGTGTTGATCTGTCAGTTTATTTCTTAATTTTGACTTTAGATTCATAAGAGAAAATGTTTGTTCACATATATAAGTACTAACAAATGTAGTAGCACATCTGCTTGCATTTTTTAAGCGCAAAAATTCGAAAGGTAGAGTTCTATAAGAATTCAGAATATCTAAATTAAGGAATCTGGATTTGCATAAGACAGAAGTTTGTAAATCGATAAGTTCTATTTGAACACCTTCTGGAGCTTCTTTGACTACAAAAGAAAATGGATCCCTGAACAGTTTAAATTTAACAGTATGCAACTCAGTCTGAAAAGCGCTTTTCAAAAGAAATAAGCAGCCTCTTTATTTGATCTGAATAATCCAGTTGTTTATCCGGAAAATTTTCTTCGAGTTTCTTCAGATAAGGTAAACTGACAAAATTTTGACAGCCAAGCTGCTTTGAGAACAGCTGGAGTTTTAGTTTGAAAGCAGATATTGCATTGGCCAGGTGATTGATGAATTGGTTTTTTCCCACCAATTTTTTGTTTAGGTCATTCAGATGGGCTGTCACAACAACTAAAAACGCTAAGTCACACTTGAAAGATGGTTCCTGTAACATCCAAGTTTGCTTGCCATTTTCTTCAAGGAATGGTATTATTTCATCAATCAAATTCAATCATCGTACTTCAGAGTAATATATGAGATCACTCTGTGGTGCAGCTGTGTGTTCAAGGATTTCTTTAAATTGCCTGTGGTTTATACCATGAGAGCAAATAAAATTGATTGTATCGCTCACTACTTTCATTAGGAGGTCAAGTCCTAGTTCTTTTGCACATAGCTGTTATTGGTGCATGATACAATATTACCCTAGCAAATCTTTTTCTCTATCATCCAAATGGTTTCTCAGCAGACTCATCATGCCATTCTGAATTCCAACCATGGCTGGAGCTCTATTAGTAGTGATACTAACAAGTATGACAATATCAAAATTATGTGCAAAACACAAATTTAAAACAGAGGATAAAATATCAGTTCCAGTTGTTTGCCCCTTCCTTGAACTCATTCCAATAAGTTCTTCAGTTACTTCAAAATTTTCAGTAATTCCTCTAACAAACAAAAGAAGCTGAGCTGTTGAAGTAATATTTGTTGACTCATCAGCTGCTAGAAGAAAGTACTTAAATTTGGTGGCAGCATTCTGTAATTGTTCAGTAACATCATCAGATAAATTTTCAATTCTTCTTTGAATTGTCACTCTGCCGAGATTCACATTTTTAAATTCCTGCGTAGCTTCAGGGCATTTTTTTTTTCAGAAGCCAACAATATAAATTCCTTTGCAAAATCGCCATCAGTAAATGGGCAGCCACTTTTAGCAATTAAGGCTACAATTCCCAAACTAACTTCAACACAGTTATCTAACTGTGAAGATGACTTCGTAAATACATTCCCTTGAGCAACGACAGAACGGCGAAGAGATTCTATTTTATAATTTCGATCCTCTCCCTCAAGTTTTGAAAATGTTGAATGTTTCGTGTCGTAATGCCAGTTAATTTTACTCCTTGCAAACACTAATCATAAAGTTACACATCAAACATGCCATTCTATTATTTTACTCCACAAAAAAATATTTCGAAGTCCAGGCCTCCAAAAATTTCCTGTTATCGTCCGCTAACTTTCTTTTCATTTTGCATCCATTCATCATGGCAACTATCAAAGCCACGTCGAACAAAAACTGCAACAATTCTACGCCAGTTCCACTTTCAAAATAATATTTAAATAAAAAAGTGAAATATTCAAAATATGAAACTTCTTAACCCTTTGACGTACGGTGGTCGCGCCCTGAAACCACCATTCTCCGAATTTTTTTTCTCCTCTTTTTCCCGAA
Organism: Stegodyphus dumicola; assembly: GCF_044657685.1. Lineage (NCBI taxonomy): Eukaryota > Metazoa > Arthropoda > Arachnida > Araneae > Eresidae > Stegodyphus > Stegodyphus dumicola. The sequence goes on along the minus strand of NC_140768.1, from coordinate 76,673,950 downwards.
ATTTTTGAGTGAAAATGAAATGGTTACTGATCTTTTACATCTAAATAACACAAAATGACTTCAGAATCATACATATTTTAGGTCTTAGTACTTCAAATCGGATGCCTTTTACAATTTGTTTTCGATGAGACAAAATAACTTCTTTTTATTAATATAAACAACCTTAAATTTCAAAAGTTAGTCATCGCACATCATGATTTCTATCATAAACAATAAAAAATTAAACTGCATATATGTATAAAAAAAACCCCTCTATATGTATGGCATTTGCTATGTGGTTTCAGGACGCGACCACTGCGCCACTAGAGCATTGTGTCACAATGCTTACAATCCTCTAGAGGCTCGGTGGTTGCGCCTTGAAACCACTGGTGTTTGCTTCTCAATGACGTTCGCTTGCTTTTCAAATAGGAATGTTTATTTTTACCCGGATATAGATAAAGTGCTTTGAAACCACAGAGTTATTTTATTACTAAACAATACATGCACCTGCCCAGTAAAAAGGTCTTTCTTTTCCAAGTACTTTTCTCTGACATTAACACACTTGCTCCCCAAGCTAGTATTGTGATTTTATAAATTATTTCCTGTGGTTTAAATTTAATGTAAATATACTTTCCTATAATTAAAAATAAAAATTGCGTAAAAGTTTATTTAAATTAAAAATATTTTCTGAATATTTTGGGACGAAATAGGAATAAAATAAGTATGAATGGGAAATGAACGATCCGTACAAAGCCAAGAAGACCAAGCCCCACCCCCCATTAACATAAAAAAAAAAAAAAAACAACAAATTTCATGTGCCAGATGAACTGGACATATACCAGTGAAATTTAAAATGTGCAATTTGGGTCTATGTATGTACCAAAGAGACAAAACACGCTTTGAACAGTGACACACACACACACACACACACAAAAAAAAAAAAAACTGAGTTTTTTTTTATTCTTATTTTATTGAATTTTTTAATCCATTTATCCAAATGTCCTTATTATGTAGGTACTTATATTTTCACTGCTATAGAAAAATTTCATAAATTTTTTTTTTAAATCTGTAAATTTCGTCATTTATTGGAAATGCGCGCGGAAAATGGTAAGTTTTTCCCCCCTACTACATCAGTAAATTTCAAAGTCCTAGACGTGCAGTGGTTTCACAGTGCAACCATCACCCAGAGAACAATGGGCAAGAGTAGATTTTTTTAAATTCATATATTATTTATCTCTAGGATCCTAATATTCAATTTCTAGAGTTTTTAGTTAAAAAAAATTATAAAAATAATATCACGCGCGTCAAAGGGTTAATGGTTTCGAAAAGAACAATAAACACCACACATGATAAAACAATGTATAGTCACAAAGCCAAAAGTGCAATGACACCAAGAAAATGAATGCACTGCTTCAGATCTCAGCAAATTTTTTTTTTCTTCCACTTTACTAGCGCATGCGTGCAAACACACTCGTGCTATGTCATACCACAGACTCTTTCTCAGTCTTCTACAGGTGTTGGTCCTACAGGCTAGGAGCAATTTTCGTGTTCAGGCAGTGGACATGTGCTTTGGTTGATGCCGGGAACTTGGCTCAGTGCCAAATCTCACTTTAAGGGGACAGAGTATAATGAATAATGAAGACGGGTGAAATTTGTTTTGCTCGCAAACCCTTCTAGAGACAACCTATATGTCAAATTACAAAAAAAGTTTGAAAAGGTCTCGGCGGGCCACTTGTTTACCGCTCATGGGCCACAGGTTGTGCATCCCTAACCTAAATTTTGTGAAAACACACATTAAAGTTACACCTTTAAAGAATGTAACTTTTCCTCATTTGGAATTATTGTCCTGCTTAATCAGAGCATGCTTGGGAAGTGCAGTCATTTCTGATTTGAATATGCCAGATTTAAGAACATTCTATGGACTGATTTGACAATTGCTTTGAGGTGGAACTAGTGAGATGTATGATGAGAAAACTCTATTTGGAATTAAGTCCAACAAAACACTTTCAAAAATAGAAGAATGCTGACATAACCTTTCAGAGCTAAATGCATCAACCTCCCTTTTTAAGTTGCTTAGTTAAACAGTTTTTACAGTCAAAATTATGGAAGACCCATCATTGCTGTTAGAATCAGAATCGTCATGGCCAAAAAGGGTCAACTTGCCAGTTGAAAAAGCCATAACTCAGTACTGATCACTATCAGCAAAGATTATAAACTTCACGATTGGTATTATAAATACTTTGCATCTGTAAAGAAAATTTTACTCGTTAACTTGAATACTTAGAAAGTTAAAGAAAACTGGCAATGAATCCCTCAAAATTTTGTCCTGAGCTGATGTAGCTTTTATATTATTGATTCAAAACCTCAGACCAATAGTTGATAGTGATGGTCTGATTAGATCTAAGACCAATATTGCTTATCAGGATGGTACTAAGGGCTTCCAAGTTTCTTACTACATAGCTATCTGATCACACAGAAGTAAAGTTACTGATAATGAATGCACATAATGAGCTGATGCAAGGCTTCTGTGGTGATGTCTATTTTGCGAGGAAAGTACTACATTCTCAAGGCTCATAAGATGATATTAAACCGTATTAGAAGTGTGAAATACCAAAGTTTTAATCCTAAAAGATGTGACACAACTTCAGGAATTTTACCAAACGATAAGAGTACACAATTTTACTTTTTTATTTTTGAGATATTTTTGGAATCATGGGTGTAAATCTTGCAGGTCCCCTTAAACTCAGAGACAGCTGAAAAGTTTATGTTGTTCTTTACACTTGTGCAGTCTATCAAGCTATTCTTCTGGAGTTAATCATGTCTTGGTTGGTGTGTTTAGTTCATAGCTACACAGATGAGAAAAAACATAGGTTGTGCCGTCTTAAATTGCGAGGAACTACTTATAATACTATGTGACTGTGAAAGAGTAGTTAACATTAGACTACTTAAATACATGTCTGAAGATGTTGCATTATTAACTCTCAAGATGTTTTTGTGGGAGATTTCAAAATTAGGAGTCTTTGATTTCAATATTGTGAATAAAAAAAAGATTGAGCAAATGAGAAATACCCATAAAAAATGACACAACTCACATTAAGATTCTCTGTAGAGTATCCAGAGACCCAGTCGCCAAATCCTGGTGGTGAAGAATCATCATCAACCACCTTTTTTAGTTTGGTGTAACACTGTAGAGTCATTAAGTTATTTTAAAAGAGGAGACATGAAAAATGAGCAATGCATTCGACGGGACTCGAACCGGAACTCTCGAATACACACTGAGTGTGATACCATAACACCACAAAGGCATGCAGAAAGGAGGGAGAGAATAACTAATAGCTTTACTGGAAGAAAGTAAAAAGAAACCTGTGTACTGGAATCTAGCGTGTGTTTTGAAACCGATACTTGGTTGTGATGGACTTGCTCACATAAGAAGAGACTTCCAAATTTTTGACACCAGTACAGACTTGAGTTGGATAATTTAGTCCAAAAATCTTCCAGAGAAACTGTTCCTCTGACTACTAGCATAGGGTAGAACAGTGAAACCAGTAATGCATCATTCCGGATTTGGGATTTTTCTGGTTATTAGATCATTAGTTTAAATCTAGTTAAGGTGGCATGTAGAAATTATAAAATTAAAAATATGAAATTATGATTTATGAAATAATCAAGCATTTGTGATTTAAAGGGTAACAAAATTTACAATAAAAAAGCTTAATTTGTTTACTTTATTAAACATTTCTTTCAATGTAAGTTGCTTCATTTTTGTGCTAATATTTTCTCTTTAATTCTGTAGACAGACATAATTTCTTGTTCTATTATATTGTTGAAGTCCTGTTATTGCTGTATTGAGAATTCCGACTAACCTGGCAATCAAATTTTTTTCGTTTTCAGTAACCTCTCTGTCACTTTCTTTACTATCAGTAGTGGTATTTTCTGGATCTAGATTCAACCATACTACAATTTGGTGGGATCTCTGCCAAATTACATAGTATTCGATGGGAAAATGTAAATACCTGAGAGATTAGTATGCAATAATGCAGAAGTTCTTGTTAGTGTTGCTTAGTTGAAAGGAAATGAATTAGATTTGTTAAGTGTTCGAAAATATGTTAACATAACCATGCCTAACATCATCAAATGAATATGTCAGTCTCTTCTTTTTCAAAATGAACTAGGTATAAAATACTCCCTAACAGAGGATTGATCCTCCTAAACAGAGGATTCCCTCACTTAGGATATTGCCAATCAAACTACAATACAGCTTGGATCACTAGTAGTTATTCATTGATCTTCGCAACTGTATAGCTTTGACTGCCTAATGACAAACAAATAATAGCAGTGGTACACTGCCTACTTATGACCACTTCAGTGGCCTATTGATGTGATTAATGATGGAAATTAGGTTAAGCAACTAAATAATGTAATTCTTTTTTATGTCATGCTAGAAAATATGCATACCTCTTTTTTATACCAGAACTAGATGAAAAATAAATTTATGAGCCTTGTAAGGCAAGTTTACAGATGGAAAATTGTTAATTAAATTACAGTGGACAAGAAAGTGTATGATTGCTAACTTATTTGAAGCATTCATCTAATGTAGCACTGGATAATTTGATAAAATCAAGTATCTATTCAGGATATTAACATCATTAAGAACTCTGTATATATGTAAATAATTTTAGTCACATTATATGTGAATTGTGCTATCTCCTGTGTAACATAACATGAAAGACCTAAAAAATGCAATGCAAAGCTTTGCCAGAAAAATAAGGTTACACAGCAAGTCCATTTAACATTGAGGTAAATGGCTTTGTTGCCAAAGATAGAATCAAACTGGCCATTGTCCAGTTGACTAATTTTTGTCACCAAATCTGGGGACTGTTTAGCAACATTTTGGTACTACACCTATGTAACTGCAACGGGTTTGATCCTTAAGTAACTGCATTCTGCCATATGTAACTGTAATTGTGTATGCCTTCTAGCAATTTTGAGAAACTGAAGGTACTGAAAGTTTCTCAAGCATCAGGGGAAAACTATATAAGACTAGAAAAACCATCAATTTAGTTCAGAGTACTGAGAGATCACTATGTGAATTTGAACATTTGATTTTATACTGTCTTGTACATACATTTATACTGTCTTGTGTTTTACACTCTTAGTAGCTGGAAGTGATAACTACTGATTGTACTCTGTCATACTGAGAAGAGCTGCACAAGTACTTTTAAGAAAAGTTCCAGAACTGTAAAAGGTTTCTTTTGGGAAAATAAATTTCATCAAGCTATCATCAGTTCTGTATGCATTCAATCCATTACGAATCCGTACGCATGTAACAATAAAATATTAAACTGTGAAACATACAGATATTAAAAGCAACAAAAATGTGCATTTATAACTGATATTATTTCTTCTTTTTTTTTTTTAAGTTAATAATATTGTTATGGAAATAAGTTTACCACAATCAAGTTTTGTATCTAAATTATAATATTTGTATCTGCTGTTCAATAATAATACAACACATATGAAAAATGCTTAAATTTCTAAATAATGAGGCACTCTTTTCCAGACTATCTTTTTCTCTCAACATATTTCAAATTCCAAATATATGGGTGAAAAGATATTATTATTCTAATATCACACAAAATTGCTGATTGCAAAAATAAAGAAGTTTCAATGGATAAAAAGACATTATTGTTCTAACACTACATGATACTGATCAGTTCTGAAAATCAAAAAGTATAAATTTATAACAATACTTAGCTGATGGGTATCAAAATAAGCATTTAAAATTCATTTACATTACATACATTATAACATAAAACATTAAGAAAAGAATTTACAAAATGTACTAGGTCAAAAACATATAAAAATACACATTTGTAATTCTGGAATGATGCTGAAAATATACTATTAAAAAGTAACAGTGAATAGAGAAACACAAAATAACCATTGGAAGTACTAAAGCATCCAATATATATTTCATAATCAAAAATACAAGAACACTTACAAGCAAGATGCATAAACTAACTGTTATGTAATTTCAGGCAGAATATATTAAAATGCATAAATAAAACTAATATTAACTATTTCAGCCAAATGTAATTCACACAACATTACATAGGGAAAAAAATTAAGATAATCTTATTGGCCTTTTCCTTTAGAATTGAGAGATACTTATTCTTTCCTAAGTAATTCTGTATTATTATTTAAATCATGAGGCATAACTTTCTCAAATTTTGAAACTATTTGACAAACTAGCAATGGAATAACAATTCAGGAAACAGCTTCTAGTTATAAATAAATAAAAAATTTCTATATAAGATAAGACAGAAATCAACTTTGAAGTCAAAATAACATTACCTTAGATAAATCCACCCCAGTGAGAGAATGCACAGTAGGTGGTAATTGACTGGCTAATTTTGTTACTTCAGATGCTACTTTATTTGTTTCACCAATTAAAACTATGTCTCCAGTTTTTGCCAATGGTGCACAAACTTCTGCTGCTACCTGAAAATACAATTCAGTTAGTAAAATTTCAGATGGGGAATTTAAATATAATTTATACAAACCCAGCTTAACAAAAAATATCTTATCACATGAAATATTTCAATAAACTAATAAATATTTTCAGTTTTTAATAAAAACACTTTAACCACAAAAGCACATTTACTGAAAATGTGTAAGATGAAATGCTTTCATGTAAGATAGGGTATACTTGTGCATTTTATTTTCATTTTTATCTTAAGTTCATCTTATTCAAAAGAGCAGTAAGAAAAACCGTATAACAGATTTTAAATCTGAAGTAAAATAACCAAATATTATTCATAAATATAAGAATATCTTCAAAGCTTTTAAGTAAAAGAATATTTGACATTTCCATAAAATTCCACAGCCATGAATTCCTCTATTTTCTAAGCAAATTCCAGCCACAACAATAAATGCAACTTCTTATAAAATTTTTTAAAGAGTGCTTGAGACTCAGAATTTGGAAAGTATAATATGATTTTACAAGCTCTGCACAACTTGAGTTCTCTAAAAATTGTTACATCTTAGTACATTATAAAACCTTTGCATTTAAAAGGTGACTCTCGGTCACCATCTGATTTGATGCAGCAACTTCAGAGGTGACCCTTGGTTTGATGTGATAACACTGAAGGTGACTCTCAATCACCACTCAGTTTGCCGTGATAATTTGAGCAGTAATAATGTTTATTTAGGTTTTGTTGGGTATATTACTTCATGAGTATAATTCAACAATACATGTGTATAAAAATATGATGTGTACACCACATGACTTCCTTGAATGGAATATTAAATTATACACATTTTTTCTTGCATTTCGTTTAAACTTATTGGATTTAATTAAATCTTCTTCGCCGACAGTGCATAAAACACAATAGAATAAATGCATTCATTAAAATTCACTCTATTTGTTTACCATAGCGACACTCTGGTGCTAGGTTCACTTAACAGTATTATATTTCGTTCATATTATAACTCAGAATGCACAAAATTTATACCATTTAAAGAATTATCTAATCGTTGCCACATGTTCTATTCAAATACTATAATAAAGCTAGAACGATGTATAAAAGAAATTAAGCAAACAAAACAAAAAAGAAACAGCTTTTCACAGACGATTGAGTATTTCTCATTCAATTAATTCAGTTCTCACTTTGCGGCAAGGCAAAAATAAATAAAAACTCAAAATATCTGTATTAAAAATTACTAATTATTAAAAAGTAAATCACTAATTATTAAAAATTAAATAAATCTTAAGCACTTATTTCCTCGAAAAAATTCCAGAAAGAATTAAGCATGATTTAAATTGCAATAATAAATGAAGGCATTATCTTTGTTGTTGCGAAGCTACGTTTCTCTAGAATGGCAACAAATTCACTACTCTGCCATTTCAAATGTAAACAAGCAATGGCGCCATCAAAAAAATTATTAGGCTTAGCGGCACTTAAACAACTTTTAAATTGTTGATAACTCTAAAAATATTGCGTACAGATTTACTAAAGGCATAAAAACCTTAACCGGAAGATAAAAACAACATAATTCAATCATTTTTAAAGCAAAATATGTGAAATTTACAAACATATAAGAGTAAAGAAACTGAGATCATTGAGCCGAGTAGAGTGGATATATATATAAATATATTTATATATGTTTGGCACAGCCGATTGCAACCAAAATACGAGGTGCACATCTACATGTTATAGTAGTCTTATATACAAAATTTCAACGTTGTGAGGCTACTCGTTTTTGAGTTATGCGAGATACGTTCGTACATACGTTCATACAGACGCCATGAAAAATTCTCTTCAGAATTCATTTTAAAGCAGTTTCATATTTTTTTTTGGAGGAAAAGAGTCTTTTATTCTGTCCTTACATACAAATATCACGCAAAAACATCGTTAAATTGCATTCAAAAGTGGTCAAAATGGATATTTTTGTTGAAATATGCTGCCTGAAACTTTTCGCGATTACAATACTTCCTTTTTACTTCGTACAAGGAAGTAAAAAAACCTGATGTGTACACCGCATGACTTCCTTGTACGGAGTATTAAACTATACACATTTTTTCTTGCATTTCGTTTAAACTTATTGGATTGAATTACATCTACTTCGCCGACAGCGCATAAACCACAATAGAATAAATGCATTCTTTAAAATTCACTCTATTTGTTTACCACAGTGACACTCTGGCGCTAGGTTCACTTAACAGTATTATATTTCGTTCATATTATAACTCAGAATGCCCAAAAGTTATATCATTTAAAGAATTATCTAATCATTGCCACATGTTCTATTCAAATACTATAATAAAGCTAGAATGATGTATAAAAGAAATTAAGCAAACAAAACAAAAAAGAAACAGTTTTTCACACACGATTGAGTATTTCACATTCAATTAATTCAGTTCTCACTTCACGACAAGGCAAAAATACATAAAAACTCAAAATATCTGTATTAAAAATTACGAAGTAAATCTTAAACACTTATTTCATCTAAAAAATTCCAGATAGGATTAAGCATGATTTATTTCAACGTTCTGAGGCTACTCGTTTTTGAGTTATGTGAGATACGTACATACATTCGTACAGACGCCATGAAAAATTCTCTTCATAATTCATTTTAAGGCAGTTTTATAAATTTTTGGAGGAAAAGTCTTTTATTCTCTCTTTATTTACAGATATCACGCAAAAACATTGTTGAATTGCATTCGAAAGCAGTCAAAATGGATGTTTTGGTTGAAATATGCTGCGTAAAACTTTTCGCGATTACAAAGTATTGTATCGAAGTAATTGTATTGTAATCGTACAAGGAAGTAAAAAACAGTCAATCTTAAACTTAAATACTCATTTTAAATTTATAATTATATATGCATCTCTCTTATGTTTGAACTCAACAGTCATGGCAATAAAAATATTATTTTCTAAATTATGGGGCCCAGTAAACATATAATAAGATGAAGAAATCAGTTCAAGTTAAGATGAGTTCCATTTTTCATTGATGAAATACGAATTATATCTATGCATAGACTACATAATGACAGAGAGCAGGAAAGCAGTGATGAAGATAGCAGTGAATTAAGAGGTGCAAGAATGCAAAGAATCAGACTTAACAGATATTCAAGGTGATATCACCAGTGGTTCCACAGAAGAGACAAAAAATTCAGAATGGATAACTTGCACAAATTCCGAAGAAATACTGCAAAAAATATATTTTGTACAAAGCTAAACAACAGTAGGACCACTAGGATTTTTAGATATAAAAGAATCATTAGATTTCTTTAAATGGTGTGTGAAATAATTTAAGTGAGCTGTAGGAAATTCACCAAATATGCAGAAAATTGTCTTGAATTGCTGGTTTGCTGGAGTGAAAAAGGGCGTTGAACGCAAAGGGTTAAATATTGTACATAAAAAATTAGCGTAAAAATATTTGTTATCAATATTAAAACAATCTAAGAGAATAATCTTTCTTATATTAAGATGAAACAACTATTTTTCTATTTGCATTAATAAATATATTATATATAGCATTACTAAATATTTTAACTATTTTTGCATTAATAAATATATTTTTAAAATTAAAATAAAGTTACTTTAGTCGGTACATTGCACAGTTTTTGAAAGCTTAATTCTGTAGTTCCCACTACACAATTAACTGTACATTAATCATTAAGGTACAATTGATATACAATATATCTAAAGTAAATAAAGCTGAGGAAAAGTTTAAATTATTAACAGAGGTTTTTATTCTCTTATTTATTCTGTCAATTCAGCCTGCAAAGACTTGGATCTGTATTTGGTTAGAGATTTTACACATTTCTAAAGGTATATATGAAAGTATGTATAACTGGAAAACACTCTATTAAGATTATTTGCCTAAAACAGATACTGTTGTTCTGGATTTCTTATGAAAATTTAATCCCACTACTTATTGAAAAACCTCACAAAATAACACGTATTCTGTTTATTTAATGAAAATGAAATACTTCATAAAGTGCCCATTTCCCGTGTTCATCTACCTAGTCAACAATATTGCAATACTGGAAAATTTTGAAATAAAATATATATATATATATACTATATCACCATTAAATACTATGAATGTTTTAACACAATTTAATCACATACATTGCAAAATTCCTTTATGTTAATTAATTGCTGATATTTGAATAACCTCGCCAATGAGATTGTGAACCAACTTTGTATTAATTTGATCTGTGTAGCCTTTTGCTACTAGCTCATTTAAATTTTACATTTAACTATTATTTAAATTACCTCACAACAAGTGCAGGCTGAGTTCTAAGCATCAAGTGTGCCTGCTATTTTTCCTCAGTTTCAAATAAAGGGTCTTCTGTGCCTCTTTCAAGTCTTTACTGTTATTTCAGACCTAGCGATAATTCACTTAACATCTACAAAAAGTTTTTTAACAGTAATTAGTGATCGCAAAACACATCAAACTTTACAGTGGCACTTAAATGAAACTTTACAGTGTTCAGTGTTTGGTCTGTCACCCTGAACATCACAGGCTTCACCAATAGAAGTAATTTCCATGGAGAGATTTGGATACATTGTGGATAAGATACAAGTGTAGATGAAAGCCACAGCAACTTCTGCTCAACTTCTGACAGCAGAAGTTGCATAATGACATTTTTTAAAATATAATTGGACTTGCATTTCTCACTTTAACCCTTTGCGACACGCATATTTAAAATATATTTTAATCTTTAAAAAAATGCCTTAGAATAAGTCAGATGGACTTACTTAAGTGCCTTTAAGGCTTGAAAAAAATTCTGAGCTTTTATTTTTTACGGTGGAAGGTGGGATACCGTTTGTCCCACCATGCAACTAGCACATGTCTTATAGCATATTGGTGTATAGCAGGAAAAAAAATGTGGAATGAATAAACAAAATAAAGCGTGCATTCCAAAATATTCATAATAAACACACTAAAATGCTTTTTGTACTTATTGCATATATGCATGACTTGTAAAATTTTGCATATACAGTCAAAAGTCGTTAATTTGGACACCCGTAATCCGGAATGATCTATAATCCGGACCTCAAAGCTAAAATCTTTCTGCGCATGCGCATAGGCGTTTTACTCGTGCACGCAAGACATTTACGACTGCGCATATGCATCTGCGCAAGTGCAGAATACGTTTTCGCGTGCGCGTTTAATGTATAACGGACGGTAAAAGCTAAAATTATCTAATTATCTATTTCAGTTAATGTTGATAATTGCATTGTTCCTTAATCTTCAAATTGGATCCGGCTTATTATTTTTTGCAGACTGTAAGAGCAATTTTCTAAAAGTAAGCTTGAACTTTCGATTATGTCAAATAGAATTTCCGATGCTGGAGCTCCCAAAGGATCTAGAAAACGAAAGTATGTTTCGATGTCCATCAAACAAAAAAACGAATTGCTACAAAAAATGGATAAAAGCATATCCTTTGTTTATCTAACCGTTCCGAAATCTGTTTATCAATTTCACACTGCTCTGCGCGGGGGGGGGGGGGCACGTCGCGGCGCTCAATGAACTGGAAGTTGATCTGTCAACACTATCGTTATCTTCAGGGCAGATGTTTTTATTTTAGTCGGCTTATAATTCCTTACTAAATGTAGTATTTAATTTCGATGTACTCTGTCTTTGATATGATTTAAATCAAATTCCTCGTCATTATAAATATCACGAATACAAATCACATAGTTTTCTGGTTGCAATTTTCTAATTTCGGCTATGAGTAAGGTATGCTTTACGCATCCGTGCGTTAAAAGAAATGTTTAATAAAGTAAACAAATAAATATTAGGCTTCTTTTTTGGTAAATTTGGATACCCTTTAGATCATAATTGCTCATTATTTTATAAATTACGGTTTCATATTTTTAATTTTATAATTTCTGCATGCCATCTTACCAGATTTAAACTGATGATCTATAATCTGGAAAAATCGATAATCCGGAATCGCCGAAGTCCCGACGAGTCCGGATTAAAGACACTGCTGATTAAAGACTGTAGTATATATTTAATATTTTTAAATTTTAGGAACAAAAGAAAATATTTTCTTGAATATTATTTTAAGATTAAAATTTGATACTCGTACTAAATAAAATATTAAAATTGGCACTTGATTCAAAAACATTTATATATGATTAAAATTGAAAAAAAGTCATTTTTCATGAAACTTTGAAAAACATGTTGTTTCATTCTTTTGTAAGCATAGAGGCACTTCACATGTTTCACACATCCAAAATGTTCGTCGTTCTTCTTTCGATATGCTGCAATATGCACATCTTCTCCTGCTCGTTCTCTTTGGCGTTTTACTTACATTTTTTAGTCTCTTTTCTGGTTGTACGAACGAGTTTTTAATTTTTATTTGAACTGGGGATTTCAGTTTTCTTTTCAGGTCTTTCTTGCCTGCAAGTGCCATTAGACCTTCTATAACTGAGAGAAAAAAATCTTTCATTGTTTTTACATCATGATCAGGTTCGAGAACAAACTTGAATAAATGTGTTTACTATACTCGCATCTAAAAAGTAAAAAAAAATCATGTGCCACCATTTCTTGCTTTTGCGGTCTATTTCATATAGTCCTTTCAGTTGATCAATCAGTCGACATATCCCATATTCTTATTGTATGGAATAATGCTGTTTGGGCACAGTACTTTTTTTTTTTTTTTTGGCTTTCCATCTCATTCTTTTCTATTAATTTCTTTCATTTCAGTTGCCTTTTCCAAGCAAGACAGGACAGAAACGGATCTTTTATCCTTCCATTTTATGCAAAAAATTTAATCATCGCTAATTGAAAAGTCTATATATTCTCTTGACATAAATTTGTCTTTTAAATTTTTGGGTAGATACTTCCGATCCATATTTACAGTGCCACATGCATAGATAAGTCTGTGTCTTTAAAAAGCGAAACAAACTATAACTACTTCCCTTTCTTCTTCAGCAATAACTTCAACCTCAGTTATTCTCTTCTGGATTTCAATTTCATCTGAATCAGAACTGACATCTGAAGCATTTGAGTCGCAATCGGATGGCAATTCAGCAAAAAGATCCAAAGCTTCCTGAGTTGTTAATTTTTTTCTAGACATTTTAGCACATCAGAGCATACAACGGATGTAAAAGCGCGCACAATCACGAAAAAAGTAGATGAAAAAAAGAAAAGAAAAAATAATCGTGAGTGCTGCCATCTATTGAGCGGAAATTCAAGTGTGTGGTGGGACAAATTTTAACCCACTTATTTCAACTGCAAAATTAATGTTATAAAATATTGAAACCAATTAAGATTTTTTAAAATAAAATACCTCTGAATATTAAAAAGAATCATACATATCATAAATTGTATACCAAAATTTTTAAAATATTGAAAAATGCGAGATACATGGATATCACTCTTGTGATCCTATTTTGAATATTTTTTGCTTATAAACTTAAGCCCTGGTATAGTAGTAACATCTACTGAGAAAAATAATAGCTAAAATAGATTATTTTTAAAAGATTAGAAAATTTCTAACGGAAATTGCTAACTGAGAAAATAAATATTAATTAGGTGGGACATATATTGACCCACCATGCCGCAAAGGGTTAAACAGTTGGGGAAGTGGACTAGACAATAATTCACTTAATGTCTACATAGTTTGATTAATAATTGTGATTGTGAAACATATCAAACTTTATAACACAACAACAGGTAGATATAAAAATTATAAATGTTTTGAGAAAGGGACTGAAAATTATAGTCGATATAAACACTTAAAATACCTTAGGAAGAACTTCCAGAACAGAACTCATTATAGCAGCATCTCCATAACCTTTGTAGGCTGCAGCTTTCATTCGCATTCCCTCTGCTTCTGCTTTGCCTACTGATTCAATAGCATAGGCTTCTGCAGTACCAATCATCTTGATTTTTTCTGCTTCAGCACGAGCAACTTCCATTGTCTGTGTTCTGGACCAGAACAATATATCTTTAAACAACAGCTCCAATAAAAAAATTTCATTATGTAGTATTCAGTGGTGAGCCACAAAAATTTTAATAAAAAGACAGAATAGCAATTTTATAGGATAAAATGTTAAATTTTACATGAACATTTTTAACACCTTATTCTGTAAAACAAAATATCAAATTCTAATGAAATATTTTACTTATTGCAAAAAAGAGAAAATACAAACAATTGTGGGTTAATTAAGAAAACATTTTTAAATTATAAAGCAGTCATTATCTTGATGAAGCTGTATGTATCATTAAAGGTACCATCTAGTTCAGACTTTTGTGCCAACAGTTATTTTGGCAGTAAGCGGGTCCACATTAATAGAAAAGAAGCAAAATCTCTTTATGCTTAACATTAAGACAAAATAAGCTGAATAATTCCTTCTCACAATAACAGTGTTCGTAAATTCTATGCTACTCACAGTGGCCAAACATATAGACAATTTTTAATATACTCATGTCCATAAATTAAGGAAAATTTGAAGTCACGCGGAAATCAAACTCTAAAATAAATATATCACCTGTAAAATCACTGCACACATTTTCAAGAATCATATGCAAATTTCAGTAAGTAACTAGATGACACCGATGGTACGTCACAATGACGAGAGTGTATGAGAGTGATATATAAGGAATATAGGCAAAGAAGTAAAATTGGTCGCAGACGTTTTATAAGCATTTCAGTTCAATAACCGAATAGTTATGACACAAAGGACGCACTTGGATGATTTTTTACGTGGTAGAATTATCGGCCGTATGGAATGTGGGCGTACCCAACTGGAAGTATCAGACGAACTTGGAATTACCCAGAGTGTCATCTCCAGCCTTTGGCAACGATTCCAAGATGATGGTAATGTGAATAGACGTTACAGCACAGGTCGCCCCAGAGTTACAATGCCGAATGAGGACCGGTATTTGGCAGTTACTGCCAAAAGAAACAGGCGGAGCACAGCCTCAGACCTGTCTCGTCAGCTCCCTTCAGCCACTGGTATGACAATTTCAAGGCAGACCGTGTACAGACGCTTAGGGCAATTTGGTCTATATGCTCGTAGACCTGTCAGATGCGTTCCACTTACTGTAACTCACTGTCGCCTGCGGTTAGCCTGGCGTAGAGAGCATGCATTGTGGACACCGCAACAGTGGGCTTGTGTGATGTTTTCCGACGAGTTCAGGTTTAGCTTGCAGTCTGATTCTCGACGGACTTTCATATGGAGAGCTCCAGGTACCCGTTACCACCAAGAAAACATCACTGAACGACACTGTTACGGTGGTGCAGGAGTGCTCGTTTCTGGTGGAATTATTCTGGGTTCCAGAACAGACCTGCATGTTCAAATTTGAATCATGACCAGCCAAATCTATCGGGACATCATTCTGGAACAACATGTACGTTTGTTTCGGGGTGCCATGGGCGCACAATTTGTGTTTATGGATGACAACGTCCGTCCTCACCATGCAAACATCGTAAGCGAATGCCTTCAATCGGAGGATATCACCCATATGGACTGGCCAGCATTCTCACCGGACTTGAATCCAGTAGAGCACGTGTGGGATATGCTTGGCCGACGAGTTGCAGGACATCAACCTCCTCTTACATGTCTAACGGAACTTTGGAGAGCATTGTGTTTTGAGTGGTGTAATATTCCCCAAGATCAGATCGATAATTTGAAACTCAGCATGTCTAGGCGTTGTACGGACTGTATTGCATCGTTTGGGAGACATACAATGTATTAACAATCATACCAACCATGTAATATTGTTTTTTTGTAAATAGGTTTTTTTTTGTAATTTGCTCCAGGGAGAAAAATTCGCTAATTTTTTTAATAATATCAAACATATAGCATCTTTTTTTTGCTCTTTCCTTTTTGTTCAATAAATACGCTTTACAAATAAGTCAAATTTGTTTTGCTTCTAACTCTTCCTTTGCCTGATTTTGCATTATCCTTAATTTATGGACATGAGTGTATTTCATTACTAGATGTTTACCAATCTTGTTGAATTCTTGCTGATTTTTTAGGAATTGGTGATAAAATGCATACAATTTAGTGAGAAAACATTTTACAATAATTCATTTCATTAATGGCTTTAATCAGATCTTCTGATACTCATTCACAGCTATCAACCTTAAAACCTTATTGTGCACAAAACAGAGAGGTTCTTGTGCACAACACTGAAAGCTTTTAAGAGGCTTTTTTGCATGATAGTACCATGCAGTAGCACAGTAGTTTCAAAAGAACTCCAATAATTAAACTTAGATTCACTTTATGATGCATGGTTAAGGTTATTCGACTACTTCTAAGATGATATTTTAATATTTAACTATATATTCTGAATTTTGCATTGTTTAGTTAATTTTGTTTTGTAATCTTCTTACACTTTTATACTGAAAAAAAACCTTGACCAGGCAAGTAAAGCTTAAATTCATTAAAGTACTTTTAAAACAATGAAAACAAAATTATAATTAATATACTTCCTATCATATGGATAATCTCAGTAATTTTATCATGTATTGATGCAAAATAAAATAATATAAATATTAACTGATTGAACATTAATTTAATCTTCATGAAAAGTTCTGCAAATGTCTATTGAATATTAAGACAATTCATATCAAATAAAACTTAAGAAAAATTATGCAGAAAATTATTAAGGATGCGGCATGAAATCTGCTGAATATTAGGTTTCATTAGTTCAGTATACTTCATTTATTACTGAAAAACACTTTCCTTGGTAAAGGTTAAAAATTAAAAGCCAGGAGATTGGGAGATGAGATAAAAAAAACAGGAGATTTTGCAGTTGTGTCCATTGCAAACAATGAACTATACATAGCCACATTACAATGTTAGGAAATTCTTGAAAAATTTGATCGCAATTCCTGATT
Source organism: Stegodyphus dumicola (assembly GCF_044657685.1). NCBI lineage: Eukaryota > Metazoa > Arthropoda > Arachnida > Araneae > Eresidae > Stegodyphus > Stegodyphus dumicola. Next base: position 76,656,591 of record NC_140768.1, on the reverse strand, counting down.
TTTCTCCTACTATTACACTAGCTCCACTGGAACGAAATGCAATTAAATGACTTTTAAAAGAATCTTCATAAAATCCATATGAATTTAAAGTATTAATTGTAAAGGCATATATGCATTCAGTTGTAGCATTTTCTACCTTCCACCCCCCCAAAAAAGATCCAGGGATTAGCAAATTAAAACACAATTAAACAAAGGGCTCTTGTGAACTCCCTAAAGCTCACCAGTGGTAATGACTAAATGTTGATCAAACAATTAACAGATATTGGACAATAATGGCATGATATATCTATGAAATTCTATAATGAATCTAAATGTTGCATCTAAAATTCTACATGTAGTGGTTCAGTGGTGTTCCTGTCTAAAAACTCAATCCAACTTAAAAGGATATTTATTGGAATATCAAACTAAATAATCTAATTTAGAATATGATACAGTCAAAAGTCGTTAATTCGGACACCCATAATTCGGAATGATCTATAATCCGGACATCAAAACTAAAAACTTTCTGCGCATGCGCCGCGTTGACACATGCGCAGAGGCGTTCACGCGTGCGCGTAAGACCTTTTACGACTGCGCATATGAGTGTGCGCAAGTGCAGAATACGTTTTAGCGTGCGCATTTTATGTATAATGGACGTATAAGCTAAAATTATCTAATTATCTATTTCAGTTAATGTTGATGATTGCGTTGTTCCTTAATTTTCGAATTGCATACGGCTTATTATTTTTTGCAGACTGTAAGAGCAATTTTATAAAGGTAAGCTTAAACTTTCGATTATATCAAATAGAATTTCCGATATATATTTGTTAATATGTAAAGGATCTAAAGCAAAAGTATGTTTTGAAATCCGAAATCTGTTTATCAATTTCACGCTGCTCGGCGGCGGGCGCGTAATGAATTGGAAGTTGATTTGTCAGCACTATCCTTATCTTCAGCGCAGATGTTTTTATTTTATTTGGCTTATAATTCCTTACCAAATGTAGTATTTCATCTCGATATGCTCCGTCTTTGATATGATTTAAAACAAGTTCCTCGTCATTATAATTCGCTTCCGATAGCGAAGAAACGTGACAGAGGTTATTGAAAACAAAAAAATTTCGATTGACAAATTAGTCGGTGTTCTTGACACAGCAATTATAGGACTTGAACGGCGGAACTTTGTAACTGAAGAAGAAATTATGTCTGTTTAATAGAATTAAAGAGAAAGTATTATCACATGAAACGAAGCAACTTACATTGAAAGAAATGTTTAATAAAGTAAACAAATAAATATTAAGCTTTTTCTTTTTGCAAATTTTGATACCCTTTAGATCATAATTGTTCTTTATTTCATAAATTACGGTTTCATATTTTTAATTTTAGAATTTCTGCATGCCATCTTACGGGATTTAAACGGATGATCTATAATCCGGAAAAATCGATAATCCGGAATCGCCGAAATCCCGACGAGTCCGGATTAACGACTTTTGACTGTATCACATCAGCAGTGTTCAAACTACACCGAAACAAATCAAAAGAGTGTTCTGTTTTGCTCTGTTGCCACTTATCATTTTCGAAATCCTATGCATTATGTTTATGCTTCTACTACTTTTCATGCTGCCAATCAGAGATAGAGAAAAGTATATATTCAAACAGGAACAGACGCTGAAAACATAATTTTCAACCCTAAACTGATTTTCAATAAGTAACACCCAAATAACGCTATATCTAACCCGTTCAATGTTAAGATCTCTAAGTTAATCCTGTGATCCAGCGATTGAAAATGATAGCATAGCGGCTAACTAACCAGCAATTGAAAATGAATGCAAAAAATATTGACTGTGTTTCAGAAATAAACCATAAATATTAAAAATATTATTCACATTTTAATTACATCAGCAGCAGCATTAAGAACAGCAAATGCTATCTTTTAAATTAAAATCACGTTTTGATGTTAAGAAGTCCACAATAACTTAGCATTTCTCAAGTAGAAACCATTTTTATTATTTCAAATATTCTGCAGACCACCTTAATCTTGACCTCTTTGAAAACAATTTTTTAGCATATGCTACTATCATTATACAGTCAAAAGTCGTTAATATGGACTCGTTGGGTCTTCGGCGATTCTGGATTATCAATTTTTCCGGATTATAGATCATCAGTTTAAATCTGGTAAGAGGGCATGCAGAAATTATTAAATTAAAAATATGAAACCATAATTTATGAAATAAAGAACAATTATGATCTAAAGGGTATCAAAATTTACAAAAAAAAAAAAAAAAAAAAAAAAAAAAACCTTAATATTTATTTGTTTACTTTATTAAACATTTCTTTTAATGTAAGTTGTTTAAGTTGCTTCGTTTTATGTGATAATACTTTCTCTCTAATTCTATAAACAGATATAATTTCTTCTTCAGTTACAAAGTTCCGCTGTTGAAGTCCTATAATTGCTGTGTCAAGAATACCGACTAATTTGTCAATTGAAATTTTTCGTTTTCAATAACGTCTGTGTCACTTTCTTCACTATTGGAAGCAAAATATAATGACGAGGAATTTGATTTAGATCATATCAAAGATGGAGTACATTGAGATGAAATACTACATTTAGTAAGGAATTATAAGCCAAATAAAACAAAAACATCTGCCCTGAAGATAAGGATAGTGCTGACAGATCAACTTCGAATTCATTGCGTGCCGCGGCGTTTCCCCCCGCCGCAGAGCAGCGTGAAATTGATAAACAGATTTCGGAATGGTTAGATAAACAAAGGATTACGCCTTTATCCATTTTTTGCAGCAATTCCACTTTTTGTTTAATGGACTTCGAAACATACTTTCGCTTTGTAGATCCTTTACATATTAGTAAATATATATCAGAAATTCTATTTGACATAATCGAAAGTTCAAGCTTACTTTTATAAAATTGCTCTAACTGTCTGCAAAAAATAATAAGCCGGATCCAACTCGAAGATTAAGGAACAACGCAATCTGCAACATTAACAGAATTAGATAATTTTAGCTTAGCTTATACCATCTGTTATACATTAAACGCGCATGCGCATATTCGCAGCCGTAAAGCTCTTACGCGCATGTACGCAGAAAGTTTGTAGCTTTGAAGTCCGGATTATAGATCATTCCGGTTTATGGGTGTCCGAATTAACGACTTTTGACTGTAGTTTTAAATACAATTAATTAAAATTAATTTCCTTTTATATTGGTATTAATCAATTAAATTAATAGAAGGAAAGATATATTCATTTTTAATAATTCAAAGCTGTTAAGAGTTCAGAGAATTTCTATCTTATTGACTTTAAAAAGAAAGAAAGAAAAAAAAAAAAAAAGAAAAGAAAGAGTTCAGATTTTAATCATCGCCCAAAAGAATTTGTTAAGGTCCTTTACACTCTCGCTGTGTGCTCTACTCACTTCTGTTAGCATTATTATTAAGCACCATTTTCTTTGCACTTACACCATATACAATTCAACAGCAAAATTATAAAATTTTAAAAAATGCATATGTTTAGAATTCTCAATGCAATGTTAAGTGTTGGCATACATTTTTCTATTTTTTTTCAGGCTTTTCTCAGTTTATCATATCCATATTCAGTTTTTTAAGTCAGATGGCTTGCAAAACATCTTTTTTGTCTTTTTATTATGAATGTTTTGTGTGTGAACTATTTATTAAATATCACTTTCTTCGCACTTATGAAACATAAAATTCAATTCAACACCAAAATCACAATATTTAAAAAACAGTGCATCTTTAGAATTTCTTAGACAGTTTCATGATAAAAATATTTTATACCATATAATGTTTACACTGCTTGCTTTCAAATTGTTGAGTTTGTTAATCAAAAATTCATTTAAGTGTTACAAAATATGAAGTAAAAATTCAAAATTCAGGCTTCCAGATACACATGTTCAGATGGACGACTGCATTATTCAAAATTCAAGAGCTCTAGGTACTGTTATTTTTTCACAATGTGAGGAACATCATACATACACACATGCATGCAGATTCTTCATTATTTAATTTTTTTAAAGCTTATACTGTTAAAAATTTTATCAACTTTGTACTATTAAAATTTTTAGATCATTAAATAGATAAGTGAAAGTTCACTTACCTTCTAAATAGGGCTACCCTGAACTGCCTGCTTTTCCTTCTTGTCAGTATCCGTCTCTATGATGAACTTCGATTCACTGCGAAACACAGCTATAAACTTTTTAAGAAATTTTAAATCGTATGAAATATATCTACAAAATATTTACAAGTTACAATGATTACAAGCATAATTTATACGGAGACGGTCTATCGTTATACATCTGTTAGACGCGTCAGCCGTTCAAGTGATTACTTTTAGTCTCTTTTGCCAGAGGGCGTTCGTGGAAGTAAAGTTCTAGTAAGCAAACGCAACACTCCCACCTTGAGGTCCATTATCAACAGAGGATGGACCTCAACTGACCTGTAGTTCAAGTCTTTTGAGGTTTCGTCATACGTCGAGTTCCGCACCTCATTTGCACATCCGACTCAGGTGTAAAGTTGAGTTCAAGAGGTATGAGGTTCTTAGTAGGTCTTATAATCTCCCCTTGTGCAGTTTTCAGTTTCACTAATCTAATGTATTCGTTGTGGGATGGAAAAATTTCCAGGATTCTAGCTAAGGGCCAGTTTATCCTTTTTTCGTTGTTGGACAAAATTACAAGATCACCAACATTCACAGAAGATGGTTCGCGGATGAATTTTGAGCTTTGTTTTAGTTGCCCTAAATATTCTGACCGAAATCTTTTTCGTAAATCTTTTCTCAATTTGGCTCTGTAAAGGTATCTTTTATTGATGGATTTAGAATCCAAAAAATCTAATTCAGGAACTCCTGTCTCTGGAATTTCTGTTAGAAACATTGCTGGGGTGAGAGCTCTTAAATCCTTTACGTCTTCTGACAAATACGTGAGAGGACGGTTGTTCATAATGCTCTCGCAGTCACAAATGATTGTCAACAATTCTTCGTAGTTCAGAGAAGATTTTCCTAGTACCTTTCGAAGAATTCTCTCTAGTACTCCAATTAATCTTTCCCACCATCCTCCCCACCATGGCGAGGAAGGGGGTATAAATTTCCATTCAATTTTCTTAACTGTTGCATTTTCTAAGATAGAATTCCAATCTATGGTCTTAAACAAATTATTTGATCCAACAAAATTGGTTCCATTGTCGGAGTATACAGTGACAGGTCTACCCCTTCGAGCGATGAATCGCCTGAACGCGTGCAGGAAACTTTCGGTTGATAGAGATGAGACTAGCTCTAAGTGAACTGCTCTATATATTGCGCAAGTAAAAATGACGATCCATGTTTTTTGGCCTCCTTTTAAAATTAAGGGACCCGTCAGATCAACACCAATAATCTCAAAAATTAAAGCATCTCTTATTCTGTCTTCAGGTAGTGGCGCTTGAGGAATCTTATATGAATCAGAGTCGAACCTTCGACATCGTACACAGTTTTGGATAACCTTGCATACGGTCTTCCTACTCTTTATGATCCAATATTTTTCACGTAAAGCGCACATAACGAATTGTACTCCAGCGTGACTTAGCCTTTCATGTTCAGATTTGATCAGTTTTAATACTAATGGATGTTCTGAGGGAAGTAAAACTGGGTAATGAAAGTCAGCGTCATTGTCTCTCTGAAAGATACGTGTCTTCACTTTTATAAGGCCATTGGAGTCCATGATAGGTTCTAGAGCACGTATTCTTTGATCTTTCAATCCTTTGAAAGATTCTCGTTGGATGAGTCGGAAAACCACTGTTTCAGCTCCTTTTAGTTCCTCGACTGAAATTCTCCCATGAGTTCTTTCAACGATAGACCGTCTCCGTATAAATTATGCTTGTAATCATTATAACTTGTAAATATTTTGTAGATATCTTTCATATGAATTAAAATTTCTTAAAAAGTTTATAGCTGTGTTTCGCAGTGAATCGAAGTTCATCATAGAGACGGATACCGACAAGAAGGAAAGAAGGCAGTTCAGGGCAGCCCTATTTAGAAGGTATGTGAACTTTCACTTATCTATTTAATGATCTAAAAATTTTAATAGTACAAAGTTGATAAAATTTTTAACATATACAGAGCCATATTATTAGCTGGCAATTTGAAAAGTAATTCCCCATTTATAGTGGACAATGCAAAACTTTGTTTAGAGTCTAATAGCTCATTCTGGTTAACAATTTTTAGGCCAATAAATGCTGATTCTCACATTAATGTGGTGGATGAGCTTGCTGATTCTTGCATAGCTGTTCTGTGTTTGGATATATGCTGGTAATCTTAGGTGTGAGATCGGCACATACGTCAAATGAATTTCGGCCAATTGTTTTTATTTGAGCTGATGAAGAACACCCTTATTGACATGGAAGCAAACTGAGAAATAATAATTTTTTAAACACTACATTCTGTCTTCATTGGTAATGGGGTTCAGATATAAACGATACCTTCTGCTTGGAATTTCATTTTGAAACCAGTGTAATTCAAGAGCTCTATCAACAATTCTCTTTCATTCAGGGACAGTTCCCCCCCCCAAGTATTATAATGAAAAGGATCGTGAACTGATCAAAATTTGCTACATCCACTTGGAAAATAAATTTCATATTGCGATCTCAAAAATTTGAGATGTGAATGTAAGTCATCATATAATTGCCAATAATGATATAATTTTCCATTAAAAAAGATTCTAAGATTGGAAATGGTTAAAAATTTCTCTGTTTTATTCAACTAACTAACAAATTAAGTTTTCTCTCCTTCATTTCTCATGGCCACCGAGAACAATCAAAGAATTACCTTTTAGACAAAGATTTAGTTTATTTTTTTAGAATACATCTGAAAGATATGCCAATGTACTTAGCCACAAGTTATCAGCAAGAAATAATGTAAAGTCTTGTTAATTTTAAATTACAAATAACAGGCCATTTTTGCAAATCTAGGAAAATCAAAAAGAGAGGCTTTGAGGACCACAGTTTGAGGAACACTTATTTAACTGCTCTGGATTATATATATATAGATATATATATAAACACTTCATGAAGAATTTGAATATTAACCTTTAAAAATTTTTGCTGAAAACTATTAGTTTAACATTTATTTAATTTTATTTTCTGAGCTTTTTAAAACTGAAACAAAATTTAACTATCAAGAATTAGAATGGCAACACACTAGACTTGGAATTTTGCCATGAATGTAGCCACACAATTACAAGTCCAAAGTACCAAATGATTACATTCCAATTCCTATTTGTGCATTCACAGCAGGGTCAAATATTTATGGCATGGTAATTTTAATAAATTTTATAATTCTTTTTCAACCATTTTTATGAATACTTGATATTTTTTTAAGCTGTTCCATTAAGCAACTTGTAATACATAGTAATTAACTGATAAATATTAATGATATTTTCAGAATATAGCAGCTGTTTTTCAGTTGCTTCAATGATCAGAAGGGAAAGCAATTTTTCAATAAACTTGCATATCTTACCTCTTACCCTGGGCTATTAGCTCAACCTTATATGCCTCTGCTTCCGCAGGAAGGCAAATCATTGCAGTAAGTTCTTTGTCCTTGCGCTGAATCTCTTTTTCTTCAACAGCTATCAGTTTCCGTCTTTCTACAACCTCAATTTCAATTTCTTCGCTTCGAATTTTTTGCTTCATCTTTGCTGCTTGCAATTCATATGCCAGTTGTGCTTCAGCTTTCTTCAATCATAAAATAAAAAATGTGAGTAAACATTCTGAACACCCCCTTCACATTTGAAGATTTAAGTTTAAAAAGGTGGAAATTATAAATAATGAAGAACATAATTTAAAATAATGAATGCAGTTTTACATATAAGACACAGTTTATTGACTATAACACTAAATAATAATTCATATACTTAGCTAAATTAGTTGACTAAATAATATTTAGCATAGCAGCTAAAATAGTTTAAAATAATAGCTTTATTATTTAAATATCATCATCAAATAACATACGTTTAGTATTTTAACAAATTTCTGTTTGTCTAAGTAAATAGTAATACCCAATAATAACAAATCTACTGAAAAAAAAAAAGTAATAGTTAGATATTTAGAAAATAATAAAAATGACTTTATAACATACTTACTTAGATCAATTTTGGAAGTAGGTATAAAAGAAAGTCAAAATACTATTTCATTTTCCACTTATATATTATTCTATCGATTGTAAAACTGTCACCATGCATGCAATTAAGTGCCAAATATGGATTATCATATCACAATTAGCATCATAACATATGTGTTTTCATATGACGTAACTCTGATTGATTCTTGATAAACCACCTTTGTCTTTATAAATGAAGGATAAAAATTAAACATTCCTGCTGTATTTCTTCTAGCAAAAAACTTAGTTTAAGTGCTGTAGAATCACATTTGTATCTACACTCCAGTTCCTTTACAGCTGATCAAGAGAATAAACATATGCTGAATGGAAAAAATAACAGCTGGATATATATGACTGACAAAACAACAATATATTGTAATAATTATCAACAAGAAGTTTGTACTCAGCATTCTAAATAGAGCTTCTGGTAAAAATGGAGGGCCTAACAAGAGAAAGTGAATAAATAGCAGAAATAACAGAAAACGATGAAAACTTTTTTTAAGAAGCTCAAAAATGAAATAAGTTGAATACTTGCACAACAGTGGCTGTTTGGTGATAATGCAAAGAGACTGATGAATATTTTATTATAAGAGTTGCAGATTTATTATAATAAGTGCAGTTCAGAATTCTGCAGCAACAACTGGTTCAAATTTGGTGGGATCTTTGCCAATTTTCTTGGTTGAAAAAATAATATATAAGTACCATTTTGATTGTATGTCTAAAAGCTTGAAAGTCATTAACTTAAATACATATATTATAAATTTGACAATATTTTTGATATCAATACAGGAAAAAATACTAACTTTTGTATTGACTTCTGCATCAAAATTTGATTTCTGCAATTGATATAAACGATGTGAATCTTCTACTTTTGTATTAGCCCCATAAGTAACATCCATAGTTGCTTTTTCACATTCAGCTTCCTATATGATATTGTACAAAATATCAGGATAAATTAAAAAAAACATGCATTTAAAAATTAAATCTTATTTATACTAGATACACTAATTATATTGAAAAATTGAAAGTACATCTTATCTGAAATCTCTGTTATTAAAATATCATTATCGTTAATACACTTTTCATTAAATGGAAAAAAAAAAAAAAAAACAGTTTTTAGACAGCATTAAAATTTCTCTACTGTATTCATGGATCTTTTGAAATTTTTATGCTAAGTCACCTTTTGTAATATTCAAATTTATTTCTTTATGTCATATTTTTAACAATACATTTGATCCTTTTTAATTAAAAAAATATTTTGAAATGAATGTCTCCAATTTATTTAACAAATAATGCGAGGGGGGGAGAGGGGAAGTGGTTTCCAATCATTATATTTTTAAGTTTATTTTCAATGGTGGAATTTCAGCTTCATTTTATTTCACCTCAAGTTCATTTAAAAATAAAATTCCCTTCCTTTTCTTATTCATTAAGATTTCATACATAGTTCTGTTTCCATCTGAAACATTTCACAAATTTATTTCCTAAAGAGTTAATATAAGTCAAAGCCCCCCCCCCAAAAAAAACCTACTTTCTAAATTAAAGTACATATGATATTTAACAGTATTTATTTCCCAGCAGGCTTGGGTTCAATTCATAACAACAGCAACAACAAGAGGGGAAAAACCATTGAATCTACATTAAATTCAAAAAAAAAAAAAAAAAAAAAAAAAAAAAAAAAAAAAATTAACCTAAGAGCATTATTAAACATAAGCAATAAGATTAACTTATAACAATGCTTAAATTTAGTAAATGCACCCACAAACAAGTTCACAATTATTATTTAAAGACTTAAGAAAAATTAAAATTATTTAGTTTAGTTTAAAACACAAGTACAAACACAAATAATAAAAATAATTTGATTTTAAGTATATACTTATAAACAAACAAGAAATATAAAGCAATATTAAATTTCAGATAATAACGTTTTCAATCTATAATGAAATACCATTCAAATTAAAAAAAAATAAAAAAAATTATGAAAATAATGTAACTTCAGTTAACCGTCTTTAATACTAGAAAGACTGCAACTTAGCATATACAGTCAAAAGTCGTTAATTCGGACACCCATAATCCGGAATGATCTATAATACGGACCTCAAAGCTACAAACTTTCTGTGCATGCGTCGCGTTGACGCAGACCTTTACGACTGCGAATTTGCGTGTGCGCGTGCGCAAAATACGTTTACGAATGCGCATTTAATGTATAACGGATGGTATAAGCTAAGCTCTAATTACCTATTTCAGTTAATGTTGCAGATTGCGTTGTTCCTTAATCTTCGAATTGGATCTGGCTTATTATTTTTTGCAGACTGTTAGAGCAATTCTATAAAAGGAAGCTTGAACTTTCGATTATGTCAAATAGAATTTCCGATTTATATTTACTAATATGTAACGGATCTACAAAGCGAAAGAATGTTTCGGAGTCCATGAAACAAAAAGTGGAATTGCTGCAAAAAATGAATAAAGGCATATCCTTTGTTTATCTAAACTTTAATGTTTGTTTATCTAAACTTTGTTTATCTTTAACACCGCCATGCGCGCAATTAATTGGAAGTTGATCTGTCAGCACTATCCTTATCTTCAGGGCAGATGTTTTTATTTTATTTGGCTTATAATTGCTTACTAAATGTAGTATTTCATTTCGATGTACTCTGTCTTTGATATGATTTAAATCAAATGCCTCATAATTCGCTTCCGATAGCGAAGAAAGTTACAGAGGTTGTTGAAAACGAAAAAATTTCGCTTGACAAATTAGTCGGTATTCTCGACACAGCAATTATAGGACTTGAACAGCGGAACTTTGCAACTGAACAAGAAATTATGTCTGTTTATAGAAATAAAGAGAATGTATTATCACATAAAAAACGAAGCAACCTAAACAACTTACATTGAAAGAAATGTTTAGTAAAGTAAACAAATAAATATTAAGCTTTTTTTTTTTTTTGTAAATTTTGATACACTTTAGATCATAATTGTTCTTTATTTTATAAATTACGGTTTCATATTTTTAATTTTATAATTTCTGCATGCCATTTTACCAGATTTAAACTGATGATCTATAATCCGGAAAAATCGATAATCCGGAATCGCTGAAGTCCCGACAAGTCTGGATTAACAACTTTTAACTGTACCTATATTGCCCAAAAGTAGTCAAAATGACTGCATTGTGAAAGAATAACCAATGTGTAAAGAAATTTGTTTAAAATTAATTTCTAATATTTTTTATATTATTTATAATTGTATAACAAGTTATTAGTAAATACTAACAATAAAAAAATTACTTCACTTGGAAAAAAATAATTTATGCATTATTATTTGTACATTTTTTGCAAATGAAAGTGGAATTCTTTTTATGTATACATCTTTTGCAAACATACTTTTGACATTTAGAACAGCTACTCTTTTATTTGGTTTCCTTTTACGTATTGTAAGAACACAATTCTCTGATTTATATAACAGAGTGGAAAAACGAGGCACGTTATCCTTCGTTTGTGTGGCTGATTTGGGTAGTTATCTCTTGTTTCCTCTAATAGTTCAAACTAGAGTTGTTTGTTTGGCCAGCAATTTTGTCGCGAGTAACATGCTAGTGAAAACGTTATCGGTCGTGATATTTTTTCTACAGCTTGTATATGGCTCGACAAGTTTTAGAACAACGTGTTCACTCAGATTCAAGTAAAAAGTACTACTTTAGCTTATTGAGAAACTGCAATTTATCAAGTATACGCCCAAATTGACAATTTATCATGTACTTGTATGTTATCTGAAAAAAATAAAAAATGTTATTTCAACACAGAGCTGAATTGGTCATATAAGAAACTTACACAATTCAATAAGAGCCATTTGATTATTTAAAATTTCCCAAGCAGTCAAAATGACTACTTTGGGGCAATATAGGTATAACACACGCATATATATATATGTTACCGTGAAAGACCGAAATTGGAGAATATCGACTTTCACCAGAGAATGTTAACATTCACCAAATACGTTGGTGAAAGATCGAATATTGCACTACATTCTTGTATATTCGGACCCTCACCGGTGTATGTCAACAATCACAGATATGCTCTGGTGAAAGTCGAAAAAAGAAGTCATAAAGTGCCATAATAGTTTAAGTTGTTGCAATAAATAAGATTTGAATCACATAATTTAGTAAGTTTTTTATTACTGTTATTTTATTTTTTCATTTATAACTTACTGTATAATTAAGTAAGTTTTTAACTTCTATTATTTTCCTTTCTCAGTTTGAATGTATTGTGTGTTTTAGGTTCTCATGTTCTTATTTCAAGTCTAAAGTGCGTTTATTTGCAACTGAATTACGGAGAAGAAAATATAATATTGTTATATGTTCAACATTCACCGTTAGTACATGGTGAATGCCCACATTGACCGGTGTAAGTCAGAAATAAGAGTATTTGGAAAATATTTCGGACATACACCAAGAGACTATGCAAATGTTGACATTCATTGGTGAAAGTCGACACTCTCCAGATTTCGGTCTTTCACCGTTAACATATATATATATATATACAGTCAAAAGTCGTTAATTCGGACACCCGTAATCCGGAATGATCTATAATCCGGACCTCAAAGCTAAAATCTTTCTGCGCATGCGCCGCATTGACGCATGCGCATAGGCGTTTTACTCGTGCGCGCAAGACATTTACGACTGCACATATGCATCTGCGCAAGTGCAGAATACGTTTTCGCGTGCGCGTTTAATGTATAATGGACGGTAAGAGCTAAAATTATCTAATTATCTATTTCAGTTAATGTTGATAATTGCGTTGTTCCTTAATCTTCAAATTGGATCCGGCTTATTATTTTTTGCAGACTGTAAGAGCAATTTTCTAAAAGTAAGCTTGAACTTTCGATTATGTCAAACAGAATTTCTGATGCTGGAGCTCCCAAAGGATCTAGAAAACGAAAGTATGTTTCGATGTCCATCAAACAAAAAAACGAATTGCTACAAAAAATGGATAAAAGCATATCCTTTGTTTATCTAACCGTTCCGAAATCTGTTTATCAATTTCACACTGCTCTGCGCGGGGGGGGGAGGGGGCACGTCACGGCGCGCAATGAACTGGAAGTTGATCTGTCAACACTATCGTTATCTTCAGGGCAGATGTTTTTATTTTAGTCGGCTTATAATTCCTTACTAAATGTAGTATTTAATTTCGATGTACTCTGTCTTTGATATGATTTAAATCAAATTCCTCGTCATTATAAATATCACGAATACAAATCACATAGTTTTCTGGTTGCAATTTTCTAATTTCGGCTATGAGTAAGGTATGCTTTACGCATCCGCGCGTTAAAAGAAATGTTTAATAAAGTAAACAAATAAATATTAGGCTTCTTTTTTGGTAAATTTGGATACCCTTTAGATCATAATTGCTCATTATTTTATAAATTACGGTTTCATATTTTTAATTTTATAATTTCTGCATGCCATCTTACCAGATTTAAACTGATGATCTATAATCTGGAAAAATCGATAATCCGGAATCGCCGAAGTCCCGACGAGTCCGGATTAAAGACTTTTGACTGTATATATCGAAAATGAAAGAGGGGGAGGTAACTACAATTATTAATAAACATATTTATATGTTGTAAAAAAAGTCACAAAATTCTAAGAAATTGTGTCATTATATTTATTAATTGTTTTTCTAATGGAAATTAAAAAGTCAAAATGTCTTCCTTGGGCAATCTAGTGTTAACAATTAAAATATAATTTGAACAATGTATGATACATATAGAAGATTATAACTGCAAAAAACATATATTTGATAAACGAAGGGAAAAATCAATTGATTTTTCTTCTTTGAAGTTAATTATATTTCAAGACACAATGATTAAAAAAACAAGAGAGGAAGAATAAATTCTTTGCCATCAGAAAGAATAATTTAAGAGGGTATCAACGAAAATGCTGAGGCAATCAATTTGCAACAATGACTTCAGTTTCAGGATAAGTAATTAAAGTGTATGATCTCCAGTCACAAAGGAAAGAACAAACTTGCATGCAAAAAAAATATTTTAATTCAAGTGAATCAAATTTACTTTTTCATTAAACTATTTGATCAAAATTATACTAATTGGTTTAAACTGATAAGAATTCCAATGCTACGCAAATATAAACTGAAAAGCAGTTTTTTTTCCCCTTATTATTCTTGCGAAACATTTATAAATTGAAGGGAAATAAGCAATTGTAAAAAAATGTAAAATAAAATAGAAGCAGAAAACACTCACTTTGACTTCCAAATGTTTATCACATCCTATCACATACATAAGTACAATATATACATCACATATATTATCTGACTATTATTTTGTAATGTAAAGCATCAGCAGTGTATATAGTATATTTTCCCACTCTTTCTCTCTGTATGGGAAGAAGAATTAAAAGTACATATTGCTTCAGTTACCATTCGGACAGGCTCCAACACAGGTGCCAAATGTAGCTGCTAGTTTTGGAAGGTGGAGGCCAAGTTGTTCTCACAAGTGACACCTGAATTTAGCTTCCGAAAACTGAAATATTTAATTTACATGGATACCTATATTGCCCAAAGCACCAACTCTGATTGCCTATGGCGCCAAAAATACTGAAACTAGGGCTGATTAGCATGACATTTTTACTTCCAAATAAATGAAAAATTTTAATCATTTTCAAACATCTTACAAATAGCCTGATGCCTTTTAACGACTCTTAAAGTAGCAATTAAAGACAGCACTTATTTTCTTCTGCTTAAGTGAAAATTATTGACTGGGATTAAATGAAACCAGGCCCTTATATTACTGGGCAACAAATAAACCTTCTGCCAATATCCTTTTCCAGAAAGGAATTTTAAACTTACATTTTGAAGTTCCTTTTAGGAAAGAAGCATTTTCATTACATATTTTTTTAGCATTCTTTAATCTATTAAAATTCTAACAAACACTAAATTAGTTTATAACATCAGTAAGCAGAAATTCCAGGAACTGCAAAAAATAATTTTTGTCAGAAGAGGAGCCCTCATTTATAACGAAATTTGTAATATAAAATTGTTTGATACTAAATCTGAATTTTAATTAGTAGTGGGTTAATCTTTGGATTATGGTAATTTGGCGATTTTTTGGCGAAAATTTAGCGACCAACCCTGCTACAGCAACCTGCTAGTTTTTGTTTGGACGCCATTTTGTTTTCATGAAGTAAAGGCATTTTTTTTTTTTTTAATCAACATTTTTTTTCCAACAATCTGCTAGCCGAATTACGTTTATGCTAGAACTTTTATGGTACAAAAGTGCTTAATCATGACAAAGATTAGGTGCGAAATTGGGAGAAAGTGCAGAATCGCAAACTGCTTGCCACGTTTTTAAGAATTGCACATACATGGTATTCATGTACACATCGACCTATTTTCACTTAAAAAAAACATCCCAGAATTGCACAAAAATGGCATTGCGCACACTCTTGACTTTATCCATGTACGCTGCTAAAGTCCCAGCTAGTAACCTTTATCGCCTTACCAAAATGTCGCCAAACTACCTGTTACCATATTCCAAAGATTAGCCCAGTAGTGCTCTGTAATTTAGGCTCTGTAATCTTAGATTAATTCAGAGCCAACATTCCTGTGTATGATAAAAAGAAGCCATTTCAAAAATGAGCTCTTTCAAAAATAAGAACATTGATACATTTGTATGCATTTGACAAAATAATAACAGCTACACTTTCACAACTTGAAAAAAAAATTCTTATTTCATTTACTGTGATAAATATTTTATATTACACAATTTCATTTAAATTGTTGGCTCACATCAGTTCTATCTTCTTCTCTGTATTTTTTTTTTTTTTTTTTTAAGAAAAACAGAAATGATGTAGCAAATTATTTTTTGAAATAAAAATTTATATTTAAATAAAAAATGTTTTCATGTAATCTTATAATAATTAAATTGTAATGTTATGCATAATCAGTTGATCATTATTATATTATGTCAATTAAATTAACATCTTTATTTTTTTTTAAATCACTACAGCAGGGGGGGGGAATGCAAAAATCATTAGTTGTTTATTTACTATTTATATTTGTCTCTTAAAACTGTCAAATTTTAGAACAAAAGAATGACAAAGTCCATTTCATTCAGTATTCAGCTTTTATTTTTTTACAAACACCATCAAGTCTGTCTGTATTAACTGAAAATTCTTCTCATATTTATTATAGATATTTAAATTTGAAAATAACTAAAGTATTAATATAAATAAATATTTTTAGCTACAAATAATTCAGAAAAAAATATAAAATTTCCTACCTTACAAATAAGCCTAATGCAAGTAATTCATAAAAATGAAAAAATATAGTGTTTTTTAAATAAGTTTATCTTTGAATGTATCAAATAATTTACTCATGAATTGACATGTAGAACATAATATAAATAAAATAAATAAATAATAATAATAATAAAAAAAAAAAAAAAAACTATAGTCTTAATCTGTGCCAACTCTAAAGAATTGATTCCTGTGAGAGACTTTTAGCTAATAGTTTGACATATTCCTTTTAAATGTTAGGCACCAAATGAAGTCAGTTAAAAAAAGTAAAAGCTAGCTACGAATTTATTAAAATTTTTCAAACTATATAATCCCTAATTAAGACACAATAACACGCCGAACAAATACTAATTCAGAAGTCAAACAACAAAAATCAGCGTTAATTTACAAAATTTTCACAGGACTAGTTTCGATGGTTTTACCGAACCATCATCTTCAGCTGCAAAACCGCAAAATTTTCACAGGACTAGTTTCGATGGTTTTACCGAACCATCATCTTCAGCTGCAAAACCGCAAAATTTTGCGGTTTTGCAGCTGAAGATGATGGTTCGGTAAAACCATCGAAACTAGTCCTGTGAAAATTTTGTAAATTAACGCTGATTTTTGTTGTTTGACTTCTGAATTAGTATATAATCCCTAGTCATAAGACTACTTCCTATGCTAATAGTGAATTTCAGATAAATAAGCAGAATTAGTCAGTTGGAAATTTTAAAAATAAACTTGTCCTTCTCAGTTTCAATGTTTGCAAACTATTTGTACTAACTCTTCATTATTTCTATATTTTTTGATTTTATTCAAGCTACATGACTAAATATTCTAAGTACACAATGTGACACAGTACAGCATGATAAGTGATACATTTCAGGATTTATTCTATCTTACCCCAAAAATTTAAGTTTTTCTGTTTATTTCTTGAGTCAGACTGCATTCCATACCATGAAAAAATTCTGAGCTACAGCAGGATTAGTAAATTCAAAATCTGATATAATATTTAACAATATAAATAAGTAAATAAAAAGAATAAACACTAAAAGTACTTTCCGATTTTAAAAAATAAACATTAAATGTGCTTTTTTGATTATCCCTCTCCATTACAGATTAAGATACAATTATGCAATTGCAGTGGTTTTATGTAAGAATTTTAATTTAAAGAACTACTACAATAACATCAAATAAATTTCTAATAATCTTTGATCAGTATGGAGAAAATATTTTGCAAATTTGGCTTTATAAAGTACTTTTCCCCTCTGTATGTAGGAAACATGCCTTTGTGGTATAACGATAGCACACTTGGCGCATATTCGAGAGGTCCAGGTTCGAGTCCTGGTGAGAGTATTGCACATTTTCCCTGCTTCATAATAACCTAATATCTCCACAGTGGCACCCAAACTAAAAAGGTAGTGGATGATGATTCTTCACCACCAGGATTTAGTGACTGGGTTCCTTAATCCCCAGTCGCCCTTTAAAAGATGGAGTATATAAGGCATGCAAATATCATTGAAACTTATAAGCCTTGTTCACATGCAACGCTCCTTCGCACAGCTGCCGTTAGCAAGAGGAGAAAAAGGAGACGTGAAAGAGTTTCGTCTTTAGGACCTGTTCAGAAGACCACCATTTTCCTTACCTTTACACCTAAGCCTCTGTGAACAATCCTGTCTCCGATTTCTAATACTGTTTACACATTTTTAACGTTGTTTACTGTTGTTAATTTTGTAATCTGTACTTTCGCAACTAGTACCAGAACTTTCATAATGGTTCCTGAAAAATATATGCTTTTAAATTATTATTATTATTATTTTATAAGCTGTTATTTAGTTTACTCATGGAGTTTGTTGCTATAGTTAAAAGATGGTCATGGATTTTTAAATTGCTTCTTGATAAGATATAGAACTCAAACTCTGTATATACACTGCTTGTGGATGTCGTGTAACGCTTTTGATTTTTAGAGGATTAGATTTTTTTCAAATTTAAAGTTGAAACGATTTTGTGCAAATATTAACAAATAAACTGAGAATCTCAGAATATTATAGTTTGCACCATAACACACTGTGAAGGAAAAAAATTAAATGAAATTTTTAGTGTAATTTAAAAAAAAAAAAATATTTTGTGAGAATTTTTGAAAATTGTTTATATTTCAAACTTTTTGACGTCCATTAATTTTAAAATTTCATATCTAAAAATATATCAGTGACAAACTTTCGACATTTTCACAGCTTGTAAAACAAACATTTCGCATTTAAAAAAAAAAATGATAAAGGAAATTAATTGGATGATTTGTTTTACTTTTATTAAAGATATGCAATGAAGCAGAATGGGAAATATTGGTTTTCTTGGGCATCAATTCGAAACATCGGTTTCAAAGTAATAATCTCATTATAACACACTATTTTTATGACATTATTTATGCTATATAAGTTGTTAGTTCAGCGGGAGATTGGAGATATTTCTGAGTTAACCCCTTCGCGCCGACTGTCACGTATACGTGTCAGCAACGAACACACTTACCTACCGGCCGACACGCAGGCGTGCCAGAGGATTGTTCCGTTTACTACCGACTGTCACGTATTTGTGCCAGTACTTTGGAACATTTTTCAAACTATAATTTCTGCCACAAGATGGCACTGTATGTCCATATGGTTTCAGATACATGTACATTAGACCTTCTACTCGAAATGAGAGAAGCATGACTCACATACACGTGTTTTTGATTATATAAACAAACGGGGAAATAAATGTTTCTGAATGACGTCTCTTTAAATCGCACTTTATTCGCATGTGGTAGTTGTTTACTGTAAGTAGAGAAGTTTTATTTGCTCTAAAGCCTTGGGTATTTCGGTTTGCAGTTCAGTTTTTAGAAAATAATTAGATCTTGTTAGACGTGAATTCTTTGTTTTTACCGTTGCAATGTCGAAGCGTCGAAAATGTTTAACAGAGCATGAAATAGCAGAAATGATGCAAAATATTTCAGATATTGATTCTGAAAGATTAACTGAAAGACATTTTCCAAAATTTTGTTCAGAAGAGACTGATAAGAAAATGAGACGACGATGCTTCGTTTATTCACATTCCCGTAAAAATCCTCCAAAACGGCAAATGAGTTATTACGAGTGCAAGGAATGTAACGTAGGACTGTGTGTAGATCCCTGTTTTCAAATTTTTCATACGAAAAGAGAATTTTAAGTAATATATTTAGTTTTCAGATGTATAATGTTAAAATTCATAAAATGGTGAGTAATTAAAATAAAATGTGTAAAATATGCATTTAAACAAGAAATAAGGTAATTAAAGTATATATATATACATAAATATCTATAAAGCATAAGCCGTTTAAATACTCTATAGAGCATTATTAAACAATGCGTTGATACTTCGGAAATTTCATGGATTTAGGCTTAGTAGCAAAAAAGCCCCAGGCCCTGGAGAGACGCTCGCGTAAGACACTGCCGGCCTCAGCGATAAGCGCGCGTTTTCGCTACCCGGCTCGAAGGGGTTAACTTTCTCTTAAGATGCGTTTTGCATTCCGTTGTGTTTAATGTTCTTATTACATTGAAGCATAATTACTGATTATACTTTGATATTCTAAATACTTGTACGAGTATTTCTGTGGAAAATTCTAGAACTCTGAAGTGTTTCTGTTTTAAAATTAATTTAATTAAGCTATCATCGGATTTGAGTGCAATGACAATCATTTATGAACTATTATCAATCTATTACAAACCCGTACGCATGCAACAATATTACAATTACTTAATGCATTAAAATTGTTTTGAACGTGTTTTACAAAACAAAAACAGGTAAAGAAAAATTCTGCTTGCGTTTTGAGTTTTTGCAATTTTTCTGGCCACATAAGGTTTTAAAAAAGGGTTTGTAATTTATGTCTATATTTACCAATTGAATAAATAACACTAGGTTTGATTTATATATATGTGTGTATTGAAATTCAGTACTAAAATTTTAAAGATTTGAAATTATTAAGTGTCTATTTAGACAGTTTGTATTCTTTAAACTGCAAATGCAAACTGAGAAACCTTTTGCATTTTTTTCAATAAATCCTTTTACTTAAAGTCCTAAAACATATACAGGTATGGACTAATTTTTTTATTATTTTTACTGCTTATTTAAAATTATATACTTTATATAAACAAGGATGGGTTTTGCAAAATACTGAAAGGAAAAATTATTTGAGATGAAAATGTGACTGAGATCATATCTGTTTTAAAGATTTTAGATAAAAGTGTATTTTTATTTTTTTCTCAGAAACTAATTCATTAATTGCAAAATCCTTCCTTGAAGTTATTAAGAACACTCTAATAAATACAATAAAAAAACTGGGGGGAGACATTGAAAATTGTAGGAGAAGAAAGACATTCATTGTAAAATTTTTCTTCAAAAATTTAAATTAAAAAAAATTACTAGCAAAAACTTTTTTTTCAGCTTAAAATTATTTTGTCTCACAAAACCATTTAATAATATTCATAAAAAGTAGACGAAAATGCTTAATTTTTTTTAAAAATCATTCAAAAGGTATCAACTCCCTTGTCTCGTTGAAGCTGATATGCACTTGTCTTAACTTTATTTTTAATTTGAACGATATTTCTGGAATACTTAGCATCAGATAACCTTGTCTGTATTTGTCTATAATTTCCGTATCTTGTACAGTTCTATCTAATTTTCGGGCGGATGCTATCACATTCCCAGACATCTATCAATGCAATTATTTCGCTGACAGTCCAGCGAGCAGTAACTAAAATTAAGTGAACCACACAGTATAGTATGGGAAATCTCCCTATTTGCCCTGCTCCCGAGAGGTAAGGAACATTCAACCAAGTTCTACCTCCAATTCGGCAAGGCAGTTAATGCTTGTCCCATGTGAACGGGACATGTTGGAAGAACCGGTTTTCGCTACCGGTCGAATCTGCTCTTGTGAACAGGGCTATAAGGTATTTTCTCCCTCTTTTCTGCATGCCTCCGTGGTTTAAGGGTAGCACACTTGGCACATATTTGAGAGGTCCAGGTCTGAATCCCGCAGAGGGTGCTGCTAATTTTTCACGTCTCCAGCATCAAAATAACCTAGTGACTTTACAGTTTTAAAAAAAAAAAAAGCAATCTGGCAAATAAACATGTTTATTTTTAAAATTTATTTTATAGTAGTAAATTAAAAGTACCCATGTGGTGACCCAGTGTGAAAGTCTAGTCCCAATGTAGCCTATGAATGTGATAAGAGGCGACTAAAATGGGTACCTAGAGTCTGGGAGTATAGCTGGATACCCCTGCCCCTGAGAATTACATCAGGGAACTGGTCCTCCAGATTGGGGTTGGGGCAGGGCTAATCATTCTGCTTCATAGAAACGCTCCTGATTAAGAAACTTCAAAAAGAATTCTCCATGATGATACATTCCTGACAATTTAGCATTAAATCGGATCTGAAATTTGGAATATGGAATTTATGAACTTTATATGGAAGTGGAGCACTGAAAAAGTTTATTGATATTTTCCCATCCAATGCAAGCTAGATTTTCTGGCCATCCAGGAAATGAGATGGACTGGCCATGTAATGATCGATACATGAAACTGCAGTGTCTATTACAGCTGTCATATAAAGACACATCAGTTTGGTACTGGTTTTATTGTTAGTAAGCTAGTTAGTAATAGAATTTTTGAATTTAAACCAGTGAATGAATGAATTTGCAAGATACACATTAAGGGTAAAATACAGAATATTCCAATTATATGTACTCAGGATACCCAGGAAGAAAACAATGAAGAGGAGAAGAATGAATTCTATGATATTCTTGAAAGGATTTATACTGAATATCATTCAAATGATGTAAAGCTCATTATGGGAAATTTTAGTGCAAAAGATAGGAAAAAATGAAAACATGAGGGTATTTACTGGATCCCATATTCTACACAAAGAGACAAGTAATAATGATTTTAGACTTGTGGACTTTATCATTGCATCTAATATGATGATATCAAGCACAACATTTAAACATAAAGATATATACAAAGTCAACTGAAGATCTCTTCCAAATTCAAACCAAACTGAGCATGTTCTCAGAGCACTGAGACACAAAAGTAGTCTTTTGGATGTATGGACATTCTGAGAAGGAAATGGTTATTGTACACTTTTTGGTTATTGTAAAACTACGTTTAAGGATCAACAAGTCCTTCAACAAAAAGAGAGGGGGGGAAACAGGCTTGATATTGCACAACTAAAGAAAACCAAAATATGTGGGAAGTATTATGTGACAAAATATCAACCGACGAGGAAAGCTTGCCATAGTCTTAAACATATCATAATTCATAATTGAAACTGCTTAGAAACCAATACCTGAATATTCTGTGAAGAAACATATCCAATAATTTAATGAGAAATGCTCAGTGATAACAGAAAGGAAGAATGAGTCTTATTAGCTAATGATCAAGAAGCATTTCATTAGAGATGCTAAGGAAAGATATAGAGAATTAAGAAGAGGAGGGAAAAAAGGATACATAAGAGTTAAAACAAAGCATATCTTGATGAATGCTTTGTTTTAACTCTTATGTATCCTAAAGACAATAACCTAAAACCTAAAGACATGAAAGGAGGATAGAAAATTTTATAATTCAGTAAATAACGTAAGAGCCAAGAACTATAGCATTAATAAGCTATAGCACTATAGATTTAATCCGAGAACTACAGCATATCAAAAAGAAGATAGAGAAATTGTCAGAGATGTGGAAGATGTTCTATCTAGATGTCAAGAACATTTAAATGGCTCTATTTGGGGTTAGAGATAACGAAGAAGAGACTACCACTTATTATATACAACTTAACTCCATCTATGAAGATCAGGATGAAGAGATGGAAGACAGTCCTCTAACCTTCTATGATATTGAACTTGCAATCAAAGCCTTAATAAATCAGCTAGACCAGGTATCAAAGCTGAGCTATTAAATATTAATGAAATGAAACTCACTAAAGCAATTTATTACATTATTTGTGATATATAGACAGAGGAATGAATGTCTACTGAGTGAGAAGAAAGGTCTGTTTGTACTGTTATTAATTAAAAAATCCAACTTGTCCTGTTTGTACTATTATTAATTAAAAAATCCAACTTGTCCTAAAGAGACAAGTTGGATTGTTTAATTACAGAGGAATTACTTTATTGAATACAGCATATAAAATTGTCTCCACCATCCTTTCTAAGAGACTGCAGAAATATACTTCCAAAATTGTTGAGAACTACCAGTGTGGTTACAAGAAGGGAAAACAACAATTGATTAAATACATCCCATCGGACAAATTTTAGAATGAACAAAGGAATATAACATTTATACCTATTACCTGTTTATTGATTTTAAAGCTACATATGATAGTTTAAATACGGAATTAATTGACGCCATGCTGGAATTTAACATCCCAAGGAAACTGATCAGCCTTCTAAAGATGATTTTTAAGAGTGTGAAATGCAGAATTAAAGTTTTGTCTTTTTCTCAGCACCTTTTTGGACTAAGAAAGATCTGCAACAGGGAGACTCACTTTCTTGTCTGCTGTTTAACTTGGCACTGGAAAAGGCCATGAGAGACTCTCAACTAAACACAAGTGGAACTATTTTACAAAGAGCACTAAAACTACTATCTTCTGCTGATGACAATAATGTCATTGGATGAACTAAACAGGCTGCTTTCAAGGTATTTGTCTCGCCTGAATATACATCAGGGAAGATAGGTCTAACCATCAATGAGGATAAGACAAAATTTACAAAGGTAACAAATAGACTAGAAATTGAACGTAAATCATGGATCTACCCCCCTTTAAAGATAAACAATTACACTTTTGAGACTGTTAAACAGTTTAACTATCTGGGTACAATGATTTCAAGCTGCAATAACATTAAAATTGAAATTAAAAATGATATCTATGGCCAACAGATGTTTTTATGGATTAGAAACCAACTTAAATCCAAATTAATTAGCACAAAAACCACAACAAATTTATATAAGACTTTGATAAGACCTGTGGCTCTGTATGGAAGTGAATGCTGGGTACTTAACAAGACAGAGGAAGATCCACTGCTGATATTTGAAAGAAAAATTCAACGGAAGACATCTGGATTGGTGAAACTAAATGGATGATGGAGAATATCATATAGATATAAAATTTATAGGAAATATAATGAACCCGATATTGTCAATATTGTAAAGGCATCTCGTATTAGATAGCTAGATCATATTTATAGATATGATGCATTTCCTACTAAAATGATAACCTTATCAAAAATATAGGGGAAGCAATGAAAAGGAAGACCACCCTCTAGATGGCTGGACAGTGTGGAAAAGAATTTGGGGTAAACCTATGGGAAGCTGTGGCACTGGAGAGGGTCAGATGGAGAAAACTTGGAGAGGCAGCCTTGGTCTGTAGAGTTCAAGAAGAAATTTAAGGAAATGTTGATAAAAATGGTTATTTCACAAACTTCTGCTCACTGTTATATTACACAACATTTTTTAGACAAAAATTTACATTATTACAGAGTTCATTATTAGTAATTTTAAGAATAAATTTATGGAGTCTTTCAAAAATCAAGGCAAATGGAATATTTATATAAAATCATATTTTCCACAAAATATATGACGCTACTTAAATGTGATAATATTACCTGAAATCAGTAAATATATAAGGGTTGCTCAAATGAAAAGTGGATACGTGCGATAACGTCAGAATGAATGCATTGATAGCACAGCCACTGCACAAGTATATAAAGGGCGGTATGATGTATGCATCTCAGACGGTGTGCGAAAGGAAAGTCGTGCTATCTATGGATGTGTCCAGATCAGAACAATGCGTGGTAGTATGGTTTCTTGTTGTGGAAGGTGAGCATAATGCGGACATCTATCGAAGAATAGTGACAGTGTATGGCGACCACTGTTTAGGTCGTACGGCTGTAAACAAAAGGTGTAAAAGTTTCCATGAAGGGCAGCAAACGACATCACATCTGCCGAGACCGGCCGAAGCAAACAAAGGGATCACCAATGATTCCATTGCCTCTGTTAATGAAATAATCCAAGCTAATCGAAGGGTTAAAACCCATGAAATCAGTCACAAATTCAACCTGAGTAAAGGAACGGTTAACACCATTATCCACAAACATTTGGGATACAACATGGTGTGTGGCATGGGTACCAAAACACCTGATCCTTAATCATCAGAAACGACGAATGAGCTTCTGTCTCTAGCACTTGATCCATTATGAGGAGAATCCCGCATTTCTGGATCAAATCATTACGGGCGACGAGACCTGGTGCCACCACTACACACCCAAATCCAAGAAAACGAGTATGCAATGGAAACACAGGTCAGCTCCTCTACCACGGAAATCGAAAGCAACGATAACTGCATGGAAAGTGATGGTTTCATTTTTCTTCGATTGTCGTGGACCACTTTTAATCGAGTTCCTGCCCCAAGGGAGCACTATCAATTCCACACAATATTGCAGTACTCTGACGAGCAATAAAAAACAAATGGCCGGGCCTTCTCACACAAGGAGTGATCCTTCTGCATGACAATGCCCGCCCACAGCACCCCCCTTACAGTCTGGACATGTCACCCTGGGACTTTCACATCTTTGGGTCAATTAAGAGAGCCTTACAGGGAAAACGTTTCCATTCGGACGATGGAGCGAGGGAAGCCATGCAGGTCTTCCTCAGGAACCAGCCCTAATCTTTCTACAGCAAAGGCATCGAGCTGCTGCCGCAACACTGGGACCTGTGTTTCAACGCCCATGGCGATTTCTTTTGATTTACAATAAAGGCATTATTTTTCTTCAACTTGTCCACTTTTCATTTGGGCATCCCTTATATTATTAATTAAATAAAATATAACAAAATATATTATTTATTAACTGTAATTAAAAAATATTTTACAGCTCTACTCTTGTTATATAATACAAATATAATAATTATCTTTACTAGTTACAATTTATAGTATTTCTTTTATATGTGACCAAAATCTGTATGGCTATTAAATGGAAATGAGGGGGAAAAAAAACAGCAAAATTGATTTTCCCCTCTTTTTTTTTTTTTTTTTCATTTCCTAAAAGCAAACAACTTCATATAGCATTTCCTAATTGTAATTATAAGCACCCAACTATTAAATATAAGTATACCTTTATCCCTGCATCACGATTAGCTTGTGCTACACCAATATCTGCATCTCTTTTAACAGCAGCTACCCTTGCTTTTCCTAATGAAGCCAAATATTCAACTTTATCAAAAACATCTTTTATCGTAAAACTAAGTATCTCAATACCCATTCGACCTACATCGGGTGCAGCTACTTCTCGAACTAGCGAAGCAAACTGGTCCCTGTCTCTATAAACCTCTTCAACAGACAAGGTACCTATAAATAAAATAAATAACAGTTAATTTTTAAGTAAGCAATTAAAAGAAACACATCTAATAGATGCCAAGCATTATATAATTTTTCTAACAGAACTTCCTATTGCTGATTTTAATACACACTTTTTTACCAAAAAATTAATTACTCAGTAAATGGTACATTTCCATGAAATAGGAAAGATTTCACATGGATTTACCTGCAGAATCTTTTTACTAATAATTGCAAATTTACTTGGCTTATAACAGCTATCTTCAGTTATAACTAATAAAATATCCTATACATAAAAAGCAAAATATAAGCTTGATCTAATTTTGGTTTTTGCTTTTCATTACTATATTTGCATAATGCCTAGATCTTTATTTAGTGTAAAGATTATAGCTTTTAAATAACTGATCCTGTAATTGTCCATTGCCGAGATACAAATTCATTTTAGTGGACAATTTACTCATCTAAATCTAGGAATTTAAAATCTATTATTTTTAACCCAGTCCCAAGCAGTAATATTATTTATTTCTAAAGATAATTTAACAATTGTACTTAAATATGTTTCATACATTTTAGCTGTTTTTTTATGTGAAAATATCACAAGAATTGCTAAAAATCTATGTCAGTCTAAGGTTGCTTTTTAGATTAATTTTATATAAGCTTTAAGATGTCTGATCATGGATTCTAAATAAGCAGTATCAGTGAACAAAAATCTGGATGAAAATTAAAAATTATCATAAATTATTTCTCAGAGAAACTGAAATTTTGCAATCAAACAATATGATTTAAATCAATAAAAAATGCTATGTGGAATAATTCTGATGTTAAATTACTTGAAGAAATTAAGAATATGAAATTTATTTATAATTATTAAGAATATGAATTTGATTCGTAATATCCCGCACTCTCCCAGATCCATAGCCAGCTGTGGCATTTTATCTGGAGACCAGACATGATTGTCTCATTAAACATCTGCACCACACTGGTATATATCATGGTCCCTTGTGCCCATTGTGCAAGCAGAATTTTGAGGTGGACAGAGATCATTTGCTGAAATATTCCTCATTGAAATCTATGTTGGCAAACTGTGGTTCGTGAGCCACATGCGGCTCAGTAGAATCATACTTGTGGCTCTCAAGTAGTTTAATAGTATTGGAAAATTAGCTGCAATTTGCCATTGCCAAACAAATTTTCATAATCATGTACACACATCAAAATGTGCAGCAGATCGCATGCATGTAAACCTAGCTTTAGCTAATCTTGCTCCTGCTCCTACCAACGCAACACTCAGGACTGATGGCTTTGCTTGGGTGAAATTGATGTATTGGCAATTGACCACTAGATTCGACCAGTCATTACTGCAGTGATCATGAGTTAAATTTTTGTATACCACAACAGCTATAAATACCAGAAACAGAAGAGACAAATTTGGTAATATGTTATTGACTATTTTAAGAGGGTAAGTGTTTTTTTTAATTTCAAGTTTAATATTAAAATATAACATGATTGGCAAATAATGAAAGATAATTTCAAAAAACACAATCAGCCCTGTTACACGAATGACTAACAATGTCTTTTTTTTTTTTTTTTTTTTTTTTAAGTCACTCTGAGACAGTTACACTTTTTTACTATGGCAATACAGAAAAAGCAGTGTAAAATTCAAGATGAACATCAAGAATTTAAAACTGAATGGACAGAAAAATATGCATTTATACAAAACACTCTGGGTCTTCCAACAGGCCTAATCTGCAATGAAAAATTATTAAATAACAAAAAGTCAAATATCAAGCATAATTTTTTTAACAAAACATGAATCTTTTACTAGAAAGTATCTCCTCAGAGATAAAGAAAGGCAGCAGTGATGGAATTACATCATAGAATGCAAAAACCAACAACATTATTTAGTGTCTGAATGCATTGTTCTATTAATATTACCACAGCCACTTTTGTTGTTGCCTAGAAAGTAGCAATGTATTGAAAATCATTCATATACCTCAGAGCATCACTTCAAGCATAATTTTTTAACAAAACATGAATCTTTTACTAGAAAGTATCTCCTCAGAGATAAAGAAAGACAGCAGTGATGGAATTACATCATAGAATGCAAAAACCAACAACATTATTTAGTGTCTGAATGCACTGTTCTATTAATATTACCACAGCCACTTTTGTTATTGCCTAGAATGTAGCAATGTATTGGTGCAATTGCGATTGGTGTTCTGCAGTCTTCAGAAAATGGTTTATAACAAATGATTAGCATTACAGATTGTAATATACA
The DNA here is from genome assembly GCF_044657685.1 of Stegodyphus dumicola. Lineage (NCBI taxonomy): Eukaryota > Metazoa > Arthropoda > Arachnida > Araneae > Eresidae > Stegodyphus > Stegodyphus dumicola. The sequence continues at coordinate 76,627,519 of NC_140768.1, read as the reverse complement.
GAATAAACCAGGAATAAATATTTTGCGAATTAAGAAAAGTCTACTGTGTTGCTTCGGTTCGCTTTCATAAGTTCTTTCACTACAGTTCTTTTAATCTTATAATGCAGCAAATCTCAAAGTAGTGATTATGAACCTAAAATTTAACCTTATGAAATTCATATTTGCATGTAATAAAATGAATAATCAGTTTTAAATAGATTAGTACCTATACATGCACATAATGTAAAGAAATCAAATTAACAGTGAACGGAATCAACAGAGCATCAGTGTCTCAAGCAAACAAAATTGATGCAAACGCACATATTTATAAAGAGTGAGGGAGAGAAAGAGAGTGATACAGATGCAAAAAACTAAAAAGGACTTGTTATGAAACATAATTAAAAAAAATTCAGGAATTAACACTAAATGATTTTAACCTAATATTGCTCGTAGATGACCCTCAAGAGTTTGAAGGATAACTGATTTCACTTGGCGAATTTCATCTCCTAAAAACTGTTCAGCTGCTGTAGCTAAAAATTCAGGTTCTGTCATAATTTTACATTGGGCAACACCAGTTACAGTCAGAGGCACTCCTTGTGCTGTTTCCACATCTTCACAACGAGGTGTAAGAGTCATTATTTCCAAATGAAGTCTATAAAAAGTAAATTATAATGACATACAGCACATGAATTTTTTCATATCAAACATTAACAAAGATATAAATATTATTTTAATAAAGATTACACAAATGTTCATGAATTCATTGTCTACATAAAAACGCTAAAAAGTAATACTATAAAAACTTATATTCATTACAACAAATTGTTACTCAAATTGTATCAAACATACTTTGAAACAAATCAAATAAATGTATCATTGCAAGACCATAGAAATATTTAAATAAACGATGACATAACTGAAAATATACAGACAATTTACGCAATTTATCAGTTTTTTTTTCACAATATTCAGACTATTCATGTTATACTAATTTAAAGGAATTCAAAGAATGGCAAAACGTTTAAATATGCACTTTCTCTAAGGTTTAGGTGCATCAAACATTTAACCCTTTCCAGCTCACTACCTTTTAATGTCAGAATTTCAGGGGGGAAAAATGATAGGAAGTCTAACCATGCCTAGAGGAATATACAGCTAAAATTTTGTAAACACAATACTTACAATTTTAAATCTGTGAGTGTGCCTGAAGCGGGCTCACAGATTGAATAGAGCTTTGAAAACTGCGCTGAAACAAGCATTGCTGGGAAGCCCAAAATATAGTAAAAGATTTTGCCTATGATTAAAAAACACTAGATTCTGATTACTGTACGAGATTAAGCATTACCCAGGGTGCATCACGGGCGAGCCTGCTACTCTACACCCCCCCAAAAGGACTTCTTGGTTATACGATGATACATGAGTATAAATGAAAAAAAAAAAAAAAAAAAAAGGTAACTTTGCTGTATGATATTTACATTATTCACACTTTTATCAGTTCGTATTTTCTATCACTGGCATCTGAATGGTTATTCAGTCCAGTAATGTAATCTTTAGTGTCACTGCTCTTCGTATCACATTTATCATCTGAAGGCAAATTCATTTAGCATTTTCATTGCTTCAGAAGTGGTCTACATTCTCCGATCCATTTGTAAATTAATTAAAAATCAGATAACATAAACTAATATTATATCTACAATTAAGAAAATATGAACTATAAAGCAAAATGAATAAACATGTACAACTCAAAACTATCAAAACATAGTTTTTTAATCAAATATTAATAACGAGCTAACAGAGCTTCTTGCAATGAAAGCGAGTGAAAAAAACAGAACTGCTCTAGTGAAAGTCAAAGAGGTAACAGATGAAATTACCCATGACCTTCAGAAAAACACCTCAATAATTTCTGAAGTTAATACCCCCCCCCCAAAAAAAAACAGGAAATGAAACACAACACAAATGTACATCGACCATTCTGTTGTGAATGGGTTCGCTGAAGAAAACATACTGCAGTGAAGAAAAGCTACAGTTGTTGGTTTGGTCTTGGGGTTTCAATGATCACAGTCTGGGCTTACCAAATGTTCGTTGTTTGATTTTAGGCAAGATTTCAAGGTAAAAATTGAAAACTAACATAGAATAAAGAGATCAGCATACAGCCAAGAAAATAAGATAGAAATTTCTTTTAAAACAATTTTTTTTCATATCCTAAAAAACTAGAAGTTTTTTTTTTTTTTTAAATGAGGGTCTTTAAAAACTAAACATGGCTGCAATGTATGGACTTGTTTGGTGTTGTGCTGCCATCTAATATTAATAAAGAAGGCTATAATAATCCATAAAGCCTTTTGCTTTCAATTTTTCTTTGTGCACAGAGGAAATTTTTTGGGCGTGCCCAGATTGTGCTGAAAAGGGTTAGACGTTTCCTTTAGAATTTTTTCGAAGATCTATGCTGCATATACAGCTACATGTTACTGATAGCGGTTTTCTTGAATGATGTACCAAACATGCTGGATTTTTTTTTTTTTTTTTTTCCTGAACACTACAGTCATTAGATCCCAGCCAATTTGATTTTTTTCTTGAAGAAAGTATGCAAAAGACGCAAGTCTACAAAATTCAAATGGACAGTTTACAGGATCTGAACTACTGTTTTCCTAAAGTTATATCATCCAACACCTGAAATTCGTCAGAAAAATATAAACAGACTATCATCTTAGCATACTGCTGAAAGAATACACTGCTAGCCATTAAAATTGCAACACCATGCAACCAACATCAAATTTGCATGAAAGTTGCTGGGATATGCAAATGGTTAGTGCGTACGCATGAAAGCAGATGTATAAATGGGAAAATTACTCAGTGGGTTTTTCACTTGAAAATCGCAGTTGAATGCTGGGTTTTTTTTTTTTTTTCCTTTCTTTTTTGTAAAGATCATGTTATGCCTCATGCAAAAAGGAAAATCTCCTACCAGCACATCCACCACATGTCTGAATTCAACAGTGGCAGGAATGCTATCATCAGGAATGTGGTTAATCATTTCATGCAATGCTGCTCTTGATTCCATGACTGTCAAGTAAATACAGAATAGGTCCAGGGATTTTACTGAATGCCATGCAGGATTTCAATGGCCTTGGACCACTAACACTACAGAGAACAGATGTGTTGTCCTCTCTGCCTTGCAGGATTGTAGAGTTACATAATCTACCCTGAATTAGGAACTAAGCTCATGAGCAGGACAACAAGTGTCCACGTGGACAATACAATGTCTGCAGCACCATGGCTATTGTTGTGGTTTTCCTTGATGTGCAGCAGAGACAATCATGCAAACAGAGATAGAGCAACAACCCTAGTGGTGTCCATGTTGGCTTTAGTTTTCCTTACACAAATTTTGGTCGGAGGTCAATCGACGGTAAGCTAACGTGGTTGCCGCTGATGTCAAGATCGACGGGCTGGGCGACTATTATATGTAAGCCGGTATTGGCGAATGTGTATTACGAGTTAGCATAATGCTAGTTTTCTTTCACTCAAATGATTTTAAATGTAAAGGCTACTGTGTTAGCTTATTTTATTTTAATTTACGGACTAAAGCATGAATTTTATTTAGATTAGTCTTAGCTTTATTTAAGGGAAGCAAAATATGCTTTGCCTAGATCCCCACTGTCAATAAGGTTATGGGCCCAGCCCCAACAGCTAGCCTGTTACCCAGTTCAACTCAGCATTGAAGGAATGTAGGTGAAGAGGGCCGTTATCCACGAAAAGAGGCTGCCTGTCTTAGAAGTTTGTTTAAGTTATTGTGCTCACACTTAGTTGAAGATGTCATTACTACCTGAAGGTTTTCAGCTGTTAAACCATGACAACTGGGATCACTGGAAAGTCGATATGAAAATGCTGTTACTGGATAGAAATTGTTGGAGCTTCATAGAGGACAAAGAAGAAGAACTAGATAAAAGTGCAACAAGGCGTGAAAAGCAGGAATTCACATTGAGAGAGAATAGAGCCTTCACTACATTATATTATGGAATTAAAACTGAGTTCAGGCCACTGATACAAGAATGCTCAAGTGGTAAAGAAGCATGGGAAGTTCTACAAAAGCAAGGATAATTCAGTTACTGGATGAATTTTTTAGCATTAGATATACCCCAAATGAAGAAATAGGATTATTCATTGCGAGGATAAGAATGACTGCAAAGAAGTTGGCTGAAGCTGGACACAACTTGGTAGATCTTTTTAAAGGATTTCAGGCAATAAGGAGATTACCCCAGGAATACTCCGGCATTGTACAGTTGATCTATAGGTGGAAGGACGAAGATTTTACGCTGGAAAGAATTCTGAAGAACTGATAAGGGAAGAAAGCCAACTTCGCCAGGTAAATGCCGATTTAGAAGACAGCAAGGTAAGTGTGATTAATACTATTAGTTCAAATGCAGGGAAAGATAGAACTGAAAATAAAACTAAATCTAAGAAAAAAATGGGGAATATGAAAATAGGACCTTGTTTCAGATGTCATAAATTTGGACACTTAATAGCTCAATGTAAAGAAAATGTAAGTAAAAATCAGAAATTTAAAATAAACGATAAAAATGGATAGTTTAAAGATAAAGAATTAATGCTAGTAGAAAATTATGTAACAACTACAGATAAAGGAGGTAACGCAGATAAATTTAATTGGGTCGTAGATACTGCAGCTACAACTCATTTCTGTAATAATAGAAATTTAATGACAAATTTTTAAGAAATAAACAACATACGTATGTCTTTAGCTGTAGGAAATTGTAAAAGCAAAGTACTAGGAAAGGGTACCGTCAAATTTGCAGTAAAAGTAGGCAATTGAATAAATTGGATTGAGTTAGATAATGTGTTATATAATCCAAATCTAAGGAGAAATTTGCTATTAGGAGCAAGGTTAGAAAAGGCAGGTGCTCATTTTGTGATTTCAGAAGGGAAGATGTGGATATACTTTAATAATTAGGATAGATTATGCTATGCTAAACGATATGACAGACTTTATTACGTAAACCCGTTTAGATATGCAACAGATAAAAAGGAAGCTGGTTATGGTACAGAAATTGGAAAGTTAAATAAAACAGATGATGCGATGCTATGGCATCGGAGATTTAGCCATGCAAATTTTGATTATATTAAGAAAACTACTAAGAATCAAAGCGTGAAAGGGTTACCAGAAATAGAAAAACCAATGGAGAGGTGTGAACCGTGTATTATTGCTAAATCTAGTAGAATAACTTTTAAAACTGTTCCGAAGAGATCGGATAAACCATTGCAGTTGGTTTATCTAGATGTTTGTGGCCCACTCCCAGTTCCACCTAAGGGTGGGGGTAAATATTTCCTTGCTATTGTGGATGACTATAGTAGATTAGTAACAGTGTATTGTATGAAAAATAAAAGTGAATTGTTCTACAACTTTAAGAATTATCATAGGCAAATGCAAAGACTAACGAACAGAAAATTAATAAGTATACCACCGACAACGGTGGGGAGTTCTGTAACAGGCAATTCGAAAGGTACTTAGCCGAAAATGGAATTAGTGTTGAACGTACAAACGCGTACACGCCAGAAGAGAACGGTACGTGTGAACGTTTTAACCGAACGGCATTAGACGCAGTTAAAGCTATGCTTAATGATGGTAAAATGGGAAAGAATGGTGGGCAGAAGCTCTTGTCTGTTTCGTACATACGTGGAACAGAGTATGTCATAAAAGCAATTGAACCCCTTATGAACTGTTCCTAAATAGAAAACCCAGTGTTGTTTATTTTAAAATATTTGGTTGTAAAGCCTATGTTGGCATGCCAAAACAGGTTAGAAATAAATTGCAAATGAGGTGCGAATCATGGTAGGATATGCGAAGAAAACTAGGGGTTATAGGATATGGCTACCAGAAGAATGCATATTAATAGAAACCTGTAAAGTGAAGTTTGATGAAAAACTGAATGCAGCAAATGGCATCCTGGAACAGAAATCAAAAATGAAGTTTAAAAGACTAAAGGAATCTTAGTTATTAGCAGAATCAGGTGAAAAACAGGAAACTTCTAGATAAGAAATAAAGTTGTCAGATGACAAATCTACCCCGAAAGAAGTATCAGACTTAAACTGGCAAAGAAAAGCAGTTAAAAGGCCAGACAGAACACGTACAGATATATACAGTCAAAAGTTGTTAATCCGGACAGCCATAATCCCGAATAATCTATAATCCGGACCTCAAAGCTACAAACTTTCAGTGCATGCAACGCATAATGCATTGACGCATGCGTATATGCGTGTACGCATGCGCGTTTAATGTATAACGAACGGCATAAGCTAAGCTAAAATTCTCTAATTATCTATTTCAGTTAATGTTGCATATTGCATTGTTCCTTAATCTTCTAATTGGATACGCCTTATTATTTTTTGCAGACTGTTAGAGCAATTTTATAAAAGTAAACTTGAACTTTCGATTATGTCAAATAAAATTTCTGATGCTGGAGCTGCCAAAGGATCTACAAAGGGAAAGCATGTTTCGATGTCCATCAAACAAAAAGTGGAATTGCTGCAAAAAATGGATAAAGGCTCCTTTGTTTCTCTAACCATTCCGAAATCTGTTTATCAATTTCACGCTGCTCTGTGGGGGAGGAGAGGGGACATCGCAGCGCGCAATGAACTGGAAGTTGATCTGTCAGCACTATCCTTATCTTCAGGGCAGATGTTTTTATTTTATTCGGTTTATAATTCCTTACTAAATGTAGTATTTCATCTCGATGTACTCCGTCTTCGATATGATTTAAATCAAATTCCTCGTCATTATAAATATCACTAATACAAATCAAATAGTTTTCTGGTTGCAATTTTCTAATTTCAGCTATGGTAATGTATGCTTCACGCATACGTGCGTTGAAATGTTTAATAAAATAAACAAATAAATATCAAGCTTTTTTTTTTTTTTTTTTTTTGTAAATTTTGATACTCTTTAGATCCTAATTGCGCTTTATTTCATAAATTACAGTGACATATTTTTAATTTTATAATTTCTGCATGCCATCTTACCAGATTTAAACTGATGATCTATAATCCGGAATCAGCGAAGTCCCGACGAGTCCGGATTAAAGACTTTTGACTGTATTATTATGTAGAGGGAACAGACACCCGTTTTAGATCCTATAATGATATTGAAAAGTATTGTGAAGCAAGAAATATTAAATTTGAAAAAGATAAGTTTGATTTTAGTGGAAAAAACGAATACTCGGGGAAAGTTAATTTTGCAGAACAAGAGACTAGCTCCGTGTCTGAAGAGACAAATTCCGTAGAAATTGTTATCTCACAAAATTTTAAAGAAGCACACAGACATAATTATATCACTTTATTAAAAGACTAGTAAATTATGGAGTGCTTGACCTTGAATTTATCACCAGTAAAATACTGTGGACTTATTTACAAAAGCGGCAACTGCTGATGAACTTCTGTAATTCTGTGTCAGTTTTGTTTTTGTATTTGCATGAGGAAAAGAGGGCTGTTTGTTGGCTTTAGTTTTCCTTATGAAAATTTTGATCGAAGGTCAATCGGCGGTAACATGGTTGCTGCTGATGTCAAGATCGGCAGTTTGGCCGAGTATGTACATATGTATGCTGGTATCGGCGAATGTGTGTTTGTTTTGTTAGTATTATATGCTAGTTTTCTTTCCCTCAAATGGTTTTAAATGTAAAGGCTACAGTGTTAGCTTTATTTTATTTTTAATTTATGGAATAAAGCATGAATTTTATTTAGATTAGTCTTAGCTTTATTTAAGGGAAGCAAAGTATGCTTTGCCTAGATCCCCACTGCCAATAAGATCAATGGTGTATCTATGTGGAATGTTTCGGTTTGAAATATGCAGCAATGCAGCCAAATTACTGATCGTACAATTGTATGCTAAAATGATTATTTCTTCAATAACAAGGTATTTTATTTAGTGTCGAAGTGAAATTAAGAATAGGGACTCTCCAGATGTTTTATGATGCGCGGAGGGGGAAATCAAATGTATATGTGTAAAGCCAGAAATATGTTGTTAGTGGTTTTGAGGTCCAGATTTTAGATTATTCCGGATAATGGACGTTCAGATTTTGGACTTTGTACTGTATTAGTTAACGATTATATTTCAGCATTTTAGTCACAATTAAAATATAATAGCATGGTTAAAATCTTTTAACAATAAGACTTGCAATTAGGGAAAGACTTCACACTCAACCTGTATTACAAGAATTTTTTCACTGCAACATATATTGTGAAATACCATTAAGACAAATATATATATATATATATATATATATATATATATATATTTTACGATTTAATTCGTTAACTGCTGATGAGAAACACACTTTTATGAACTGTAGATACATAAATGAACCTTATTCTTTGCCAACCAACATGTTTTTGTGTTTCTGATCTTTTCTAACTAATTAACTAAGAGGTTTTTATGAATGGCTGAAAACAATAATTTTTTTTGAAGTGTTTAAAAAAATTGGATGCTTGACATGCAAGCTATTCAAACTTAGATTACAGAACATCTATGAACACACTCATACAGTGATATTACTCTTATTTAATCCCATCTAAAATTTTTTCACGCAGAATTTCTCCACAACATAGCTTATTTAAAAATGACTATTACCTCAATTTTTTTGAAAAATTTGATAGCAGAAATTTAAACTTTTAAAATTATCAAAACAGCATTCAATTTTTAGAAATTTTTTCAAACCTTAATACTTTAGGAACCAAGTTAATAATTAACTTTGGTACGTTCATAACATTTAAAAAAGCACAAAATAATATATAAAATATGCATAGACTATGTAGTAACTCTAGAACTTTCAACTACATGACCTCAAAGAAACTAAATAACTATGTTACAAATTTATTTACTATTCATTTTGAAATATATGTTGAAAGGCAATATAATAAATCATGTCATCATGTTTCAAAATAAAATACAACAAACATCAGTGTAACAAAATATAAAAATGCATAATTAATGAAAATTATTTTCAAAGCCATAACTCAAGTTACAATAAAACTAAGTTGTATTACTAACTTTTGCAGTGTTAATATACCAGGCACTATGTTTAGAATAGAAAAATAAATAAATAATCTGAAAGCCAGGAGTTAAAAATAAATTAAAAACATAATCTAAGCAATGTCAGTTATTAAATACCATTTTAGAAATGTGTTATTCTATATCTTGGAGTTAATAAAATTGTTTTTAGATGATCATGATACTGGGTTCATACACATTTCTTTAAATGGAAATTAAAGATTTTTAAGGGAAATCAATGCAAACATTTAAGAAACTATCAGCAACTATATAACTGCCTTATTATCAGAACTAAATACATTAAAGTCATTATCTATGCAACTGCCTCCTCTGTTACAATATTATTTTAAGAATAAAACAGAATTATGTAATATGCATGTCAATATTAATCACAATCTTAAAAACAAGTTTGAATATAAATTCAACTCTCTAAAGTTTACAAGCAGTTAATATTAAATTACAAACACAATTTCTTGAAACATTTATACTTTACATTTACAATATACTGGCAGGAAAAATTAAAGGAACAACTACAAAAATGTGCTAACGTACAGCATCAAATCTGTTTTTAGCAGTTCTGGAGCAAGGGCAACTCAGCTCTTCACAGAAATAGTGGCAGTCTCCAGATTTTGATAGTTCTAATAATGACAGCTCTAATGCTTTCTCTTTTTGAGGGCTCTATTTAAGTCTTATATTCATATCCTTAATAAATTTCTGAATTCACTCATAATAGTAAGTGGAAGCATAACATCATAAATAATAAAGCATGAATTTTATTTAGATTAGTCTTAGCTTTATTTAAGGGAAGCAAAGTATGCTTTGCCTAGATCCCCACTGCCAATAAGATCAACGGTGTATCTATGTGGAATGTTTCGGTTTGAAATATGCAGCAATGCAGCCAAATTGTTAACCTTTGCCTTTTCTGAAGGTCACATTAACACAGTAGGTCAAAGCATGGTTGTACGGTTAAAAACCAAGAACTAATTTCCAATTAGGAAAAATAGTATTCTTGCTAATACCACTGATTTTGAAAGGTTGGTCAAGCAACCAATCAGACACTACAAAACTGATCAAATGTTCCTTGTTGTTCACAATGCCAATTTGAAATGGCTCCATTACAAACCATGTGGACTCAACTCTAAATTTACATAAAATGATATTCACACAAAAGGAATGGAAATGTCAACAAAATTAAGGTTCATTTGCAAATTTTGGCTGAAATTAAAGCCTTTTAAGAACCATACAAAACCTGCTTTGTTTTTCAAGTAAAGCATTCTTAAAATAATAATAATAATAAAAATAACTGCATTTAAATAACCATTTTATGAATTTAAATTGAAATTTGAGCCCAAAATGATTATGCAGCCTTTGTTCCTGCCAAGAAGTAAAAGATATCTAAATACAAACATGGTTTGCTCTATCACACATTACTTTTCTTATTACTGATTCTTCTATTTATGAGGTTAGGACTTAACATCTATCGAGTTCTACTAACCAAATTTTGCTTCAAATGAATCTCAGTACAATAGCTGACTGTAATAAATACATGAAAGTATGTGCCAAATTCTTGCTATCTTGTTATAACATTAAAAGTGATAGATGCTATAAAATTATGAAAGATGATGAAGCTTATTCCCCAAAAGAAAAAGATTTCTGAGTATCCACACCCCTGAAAAATATTCACAAGGGAATATACTATGTCACCCAAAATGTACTTGTATGGTAATCTAGGCATGCACCCGTTTCCCCCAAAGGCCATTTTTTCAGTTTCAAATTCAGCGATCATTAGCATTTATTTTTCAAGCAACGGGTGCCTTTTTTTTTTTTTTTTTTTTTTTGTAAAGATTCATAATGGGACTGTGAAGTCTGTCAGCTGATTAAAGAGTAAGTACTGCATTTCTTCAAAAATATTGCAGACATTTTACCCAACAAAGATTGCAGAAATTTGCATTCCATAATGTTGCACTTTGTAAAAAATCTAATTTTATGGGTCAAAATTATTGCAGTTCTTTGATTTCTTTCAGAAGAAAAAAAAAAAAAAAAAAGTTTATTGGGAACATAGAAAAGCAACACTGTATACAATTATAATATGTGCAAATTCCTGATTTTCTTTCAACAGAAAACAGATTTAGTACATATGGGGAGACCAAGTTTCTGCAGTTCTCTTTTGTTTCAGAAGCTAAAATTGTTTGCTGTGTTCATAGGATGAATAACGTAAAAAAAAAAAGTAAGTGTTTTATAATAGATGTTTCTGGCATTTTTTATTTTGTTAATTGGTCATTATTTTGTGTAATTCTTAGTAAGTCATCAGTTTTGGAAATGGCTGTTGTTTTTCACATCTTTGCTTGGCAAAAAATTAGTCACCAACAGTTGGCAACTTATCGGTATAACAGTGAAGATAATCTGAAAGAACTAAAACTAACTTAGGTCATATTCTCTCCCCACACACAAACACAGAACGTTTCTTAGAGGATTTTATATTATGAAAGAAAATGTTTTTGTTTCGCCATTCCTGATCATTCCATTTCATCAAGACTCAGCCAAAGGCATGGAGAAAGGAAGAATACAAAACGCACCAAGGTGGTGCCAAAAATGCATTGCATGGCCTTTAACAGAAAAGTTTCTGGTTGTGAGATCTATGAACACAAAATATTCCACCCTAATAACTATTTAAAAATATATCACACATGACCATAATTTATTATTTAACACAAATAAAACACGATTATTAAAAAAAATATTTTGTGATTTTTATTATTAATAACATCCAAGTTACATTTATAGGTACTTTTCGATTATATGCACCCCTTGTTTCAACTTTTGGTGAAACTGCATAGATTTTGGCTTATTTTTTCGTATCTACATTACACTAGCCCATGTATGCATGCTCGTAACACATGCTTGAATATACACGGATCTCCACACTTTAACCATTATTTCTTCATAGCTAAACAGCATCTGTTACTGTAAATATCAGTTGTATAGATTATTTTTACAGTACAATTGTTTCTCATAAAATGCTTCTTTGCATTATTTATGAACACAATAATAATCATCAGCTCTAAAGATAACAAACGAGTCCCTAATTCAGAAAGTCACCAAATGAGTTAGTGATTTTTTTGCGAGATGCAAACAATCAGAAAGTATCTACAGTACAAAGTCCGTAATCCGAAATGATCTATAATCTGGACCTCAAAGCCACAAACTTACACATGCGTGTTTAATGCATGCATCTGCTACGCATGCGCGTAAAGCCTTTAGCCATGTGCGCTTCTGATAAAAAGTGACAGAGAGGTTACTGAAAACTAAAAAATTTCAATTAACAAGTTAGCCGGTATTCCCGATACAGTAATTACAGGACTTGAACAGTGGAACTTCGTAACTGAACAAGAAATTACATCTGTTTATAGAATTAAAGAGAAAGTATTAGCAAAAAAAAAAAAAAAAAAAAAAAAAAAAAAAAAAAAAAGAAGCAACTTAAACAACTTGCATTGAAAGAAATGTTTAATAAGGTAAACAAATAAATATAAAGCTTTTTTTTCCATAAATTTTTATACCCTTTACATCATAATTGATTTTTATTTCATAAATTATGGTTTCACATTTTTAATTGTATAATTTCTGCATGCCATCTTACCAAATTTAAATTGATGATCTATAATCCGTAAAAAACCTTAATCCGGAATCACCGAAGTCCCGACAAGTCTGGATTACACACTTTGTACTGTATTTATAATATCAGTTTTCAAATATTGTCCAGCAAATACAGGCTAAAAATGAAATTAATTTATAGGCAAAAGGTAAAACTAAAATATGAGAAGCCAAAGAGTTCATTTACATAATAACAAAAAAATGTTAATATCAAACTGATATTACCATTTTAGAGTATTTAATCTTGTCAATAAGAATACGTAATTAATAATTACTAAATTATATACTTGAAGTCAAAACATGTTCCAGCTTCCTCAAACATTTAATCAATGGCTTTTATTTTTCATTAATTTAAGACAGCAATACTTTTCTCAATTTCATGCAACTATTCAGTGGGAAGGGATCCATGCTTTTTTTCAGTTTCATGCAAAAAATCAACGGCAGAACAGCAGCATCTTCTATAGTGCAAAATATTAAAAAAAGGGAAACTTAATAAAACATACAGCAAAACCAAATAAATAAAAGAAAGTATATAAAATAAAAGATAATTTAAGGATATTAAGAAAAACTAAAGTATTTTAGATGCATTAAATTAACCTTTGAACATCTGTAACCCACCACCATGCCCAACCCCATCCTCCTACAACCATCTTCTTCCCAGTATTTCCACACCAGCCACCTAAAAAAATAAATAAATACAAAAAGTATTAACTATTATATGTATAACTTTCATTTTCCTTATCATGTCTCATAATTTTCACTAAAACGAAATCAATACATAAATATGAGTCATGAAAATATTATTAAATACATTAGCAATCATATATAAAAATATATTAACATTCATATGTCATATATGTACACATTACACATTAATTTAAATGTTAATATTTAATATTGATTTAGGAAATACTCTTATATACGCCCTTGCTTGGTGACAAATTTCTCGCCAATCCACGGTGCCATATTACAATCTAAATTTTTTGTCTACATTTCGAACTATAAGCCTAAAATGTCTCCAAAAACCATGTTTTGAACACACAATTTAAGCTAAAAATCCCAAAACCAAAAAATTTAGATAGTAGAAATGTTAAGTTTCAAACCAAAAATATTTGACAAGAATTCATGTTCACAGCGATATGTTTTAACTTTAAAAAATATCGATGAATTGCACAATCTAGGCAACGAATGGATCTACGAACTACGCACACCTCACCTTAATAAAATAACATAACAATAATAAATTTCAAAGAATACCATGTACACAGCATCCTGTTTAAACTTCAAAAAAATCTATGAATTGCACAACCTAGGCATTGTGACCAAATCAATCAAATAAACTAATTACAAACAATTCAAAAAACAACAATAACAACAAAAACTCATAGTAAAAAAAACAATGAGCATAACATTCTACAAAATAAAAACAGTAAAATAAAATGCACTTACCGTAATACATTCGTTAATAAAATTTCGCCAGTCACACAACGTCTGTGAACTAAAGTGCCACGATTTTGCTTTATCACATGCCTTTCTGAGATTCAAAATTTCGAAAGTAACGATAAAAACTTCCTCCAAAGTTAACTTACTACACGAAAACCACAATCCAAATCTTCAACTCCACTGAAAGCCACATACTTTACCAGCAAGGATTTGACTGCAACTCCACAGAACTATCAGAAACACCCTTCTTCGTCCGAGTTCTCATAGCAGGTCTGAATTTTGAACTCCGTTTTAAAAGTCCCAGAGAAATTCCAAAAATACACTTCGATCCTCATAAACACACCTGTGAACAAAAGACTCGTTAACAACTCTAACATCATACCTTTTAATACTAAATTTACTTTCCACACAATCTAAAATACGCAACCGAAATCTTGCCACCACATCTGTCGTTGCAACATAGGCCATTTCAAAACATGCACAACACGAACCAATGGGCAATTAAAGCACTGCAGCTAAAGAGTTAAGTTTCAACGTCAAAAGGGTTGCCATACAAACAATTTCGTTCACAAAACCACTGCACAGCACTGCAATCGCACCAAAAACCAGCGCAGAACATATATCGCCACATTTGGTGATGTCAGGTTTGGTTTGGTTTATTTAATTATGGCAAAGCACACTACGGCTATCTGCCTAAAGGGAGGGATGCCTTCGTGGAGGACTAAGGGAAACTGGCTCATATACACGTTACACATGGGGAAAGCCACAAAAACGCCCATGCAGCCAGCCTGTTCGCGGGATTCGAACCTCGGACTGAACTACCAGTGTTCAGCGACTTCACCGCTCAGCCGCTGGTGGGCGTTTGGTAATGTTAGGACGAATATAAGAGTAGAGCCTTAATTTACAATACATCAGAAGGCCATGTAACTGAAACAGCAGTTAATTAGCAATACATGATTACCATGCTTGATGTACACACATACAGTTCAAATTCTAAGACATGAAGATTTGTTTTTGTCATTTCTAGGTGAAAAAAGAAATGCATCTGTTGATGGTCCAAACAAATCCTTTGCTGATCTTTGAAATATGGTAACAGGTAGTTTGGCGACATTTTGAAGGCAATAAAGGTTACTACCTAGGACTTTGGGAATAATGTGAGAAGTTTTCAGTTCCAATTACGCATTATTTTGTGTGAGGGAAATGAGAGATCATGAGATATGTCATGTGACATTAATGGATGAATCACTGTTTTTTAATCGGAAAAGGGGGCATATTGTAAAAATATCTGCTGTACTTTATAGGAGTAGTTTCATTCTATGTTCTGTGAAACAGTGTTGTTTAATATTTGGATCCCTTAGCCGTATATAAAGTAAATCCGAAATTTTTATTACGTTTATGTGTAATTGAAAAGAATTGCTTAATTGCGGATAAGTATGAATGTCCAATATGTAGGAATGAAATGAGATTGTGTGAAAGGAAGGATATTACAGATAGTTTGAATGGCGGTGCAAGAAACCTGGTGAAAATGTACATTTTGTGATCCGCTATGCACTCAAGATTCTGTAGAAGATTAGGTAAGTTAGTATTTTTAATTATTTCAGGATATTATTTTTATGCATTGTTCTAAATGTAAGGAGTAAATAAATTAATATGGTATTATTGGAAAATTATTATTAGCACTGATTTAGTTTAAAGTAATTAGGATTGTAAGCTAATTTTTATTAATTTAATGTACGTGCTTATTTATATTTTAAGTAGTGTTTTTCAATTTAATTATAGTTTAATTTAATGATCATGATTTTGAGAGTTATATGTTGGTAGTATTTTGGAATACATTTGAGTAGAAGTAAATGTGCTTTGAAAGAATTTAAGTATTTGACACTAAGTATTTGTAATCAATTTTAATGTTTTGTTATAAATTCGTTGGTGACGTTTATAATAGTTAATTTAGAGGTAAAAGTTTTTGGATATTTTATTTATTTTATACGTGCAAATGTCCATCCTTGGAAAGGGTATATACTTTTTCGCGATCAGGTAATTTCATATATGTCCTTTTTACCGAATTTAAAGATTCACAAAATTTTCATGAAATTTTTCTAATTTATGAGAAAAAAGCAGTGTACATGGATATAGTGAAGAGTGTGCGCAATGCCATTTTTGTGCAATTCTGGGATGTTTTTTTTAAGTAAAAATAAGTCGACGTTCGACGTGTACATGGTTTAGTGATATTTTAATTAAATGATAGTTATTTTGTTAATTTTATGTTTGTAGGAATTTGGTATACGTTTAAGTTGAAATAAACGTGCATGGAAATAATTTAAATATTTGATACTAAGTATTTGTAATGCTTGCGGTGTGAATTCGTTGGTGACGTGTATAATGTAATAGATAATTTAGAGGTAAAAGTTTTTGGGTATTTTATTAATTTTATATGTGGAAATGTTCATATTTGGAAAGGGTAAATACTTTTTCGCTATCAGGTAATTTCATATATGTTCTTTTAATCGGGTTTAAAGATTGAGAAAATTGTCATGTATTTTCGTGAAATTTTTCTAATTTATGAGAAAAAAGCAATGTACATGGATATAGTGAAGAGTGTGCGCAATGCCATTTTTGTGCAATTCTGGGA
The DNA here is from genome assembly GCF_044657685.1 of Stegodyphus dumicola. Taxonomy (NCBI): domain Eukaryota; kingdom Metazoa; phylum Arthropoda; class Arachnida; order Araneae; family Eresidae; genus Stegodyphus; species Stegodyphus dumicola. The sequence goes on along the minus strand of NC_140768.1, from coordinate 76,610,771 downwards.
TGTTTTTTTAAGTAAAAATAAGTCGGCGTGTACATGGTTTATGTGTATGTGTTATTTTGAAAAACGCGTAAGGAGTATGGTATTGTGCACTTTTTCCCAATTTTGCAGTGAATATTTGTCATGATTAAGCAGTTTTGTTTGATAAAATTTCTAGCATAAGTGTAATTCGGCTAGTAGATTATTGGAAGAAGTGTTCAGTAGATAAGAAGAAAAGAAACATGTCTTTACTTTGTGAAGACAAAATGGCGGCAGGGAAAAAAAAGTAGAGGGTTGCTGTAGGAGAGTTGGTTGCCAAATGTTCGCCAAAAAATCGCCAAGTTACCATAATGTAAACATCAACTAAAATCTCCTATCATTTCTTAGGTTGACTTCAATTTCATTTGGCTACCTAAATTAGAATAGACTTGATGTAATGCTAATGCCCAAGATCTTTGACAAACAATGGTATGCTCCCAATTCCCTTTTTAGGATTTTGCGGATTTCAGGACAGAAAAGATAAATCATAATATTCAGACTAAAATTGCAAAATAAATAAGGCGTATTAGATACATTTAATTTAATTATTATATACATTATTGCAATAACTTATTATTACATATATAAATTGATTATATTATTCATTGTATTACATATACACAGCATGGAGGTTTGCCGATTTCGCCTCATGCAAAGATTTCCAGTTTCGGATTCTGGTGTTAGAATCACTGTTGCTGTAAAATTTCAACAGCCTTTCTTTATTTTTCCGTATATCGTACACAATTGTATCGCAATTCCATACGATTCTGCTATAAACCGAGTAGTAGCACCTGTCTCCATCTTTTGCAGAATTTGCACTTTGCATTACCGTCAATGCAACGTGTTTACATTTTTCCATGTTGCAAGCAGTAAAATCATGAGTGCATTTCTTATCTGTAATTGCATTAAAAAGGACTGAAATTAAAAATATTCTAAATTTATCCAATGTATGAAAAGCAAAACAGTCTGATGAATGCACGTATATACTCAAATTATTTGGATGATAAGTAAACAATAAATTTCTAAACTGAGATATCAAGCATCCCAAAACATTTTTTGCTTTGTAAATTTTGAAAATTCGAATTTAGTATAAAAAATGATGAATCAAGATATTCTATCTTAGATTAATTATTTAGTTCATTAATTACTAAATAAAAAAATATTTTCAAGCAATTATTTTGTGGCTAATCTTTGGAATATGGTAACAGGTAATATGGCGAGATTTTGGTAAGGCGATAAAGGTTACTAGCTAGGACTTAAGCAGTGTATATAAATAAAGTCAAGAGTGTGCGCAATGCCATTTCTGTGCAATTCTGGGATTTTTTTTAAGTGAAAATAGGTTGACGTGCACATGGATACAGTGTATGTGCAATTCTTAAAAACGCGGCAAGCAGTGGGCGATTCTGCACTTTCTCCTAATTTTGTATCTAATCTTCGTCATGATTAAGCACTTTTGTTCCATAAAAGTTCTAGCATAAGCGTAATTCGGCTAGCAGATTGTTGGAAAAAAATGTTGAGTTAAAAAAAATGCCTTTACTTCGTGAAAACAAAATGGCGTCCAAAAAAAAAAACTGGTGGTCGCCAAATTTTCGCCAAGTAACCATAATCCAAAGATTAACCTATTTTACTTGTTTGAAAGAGGAAAAAAAGGGAGGAAACAATTATTTCAGTTTAATGAAAAAAATCAAAAATAAGCAATCTTATTTTTTGCTAGAGAGATGAAATTTAATGAAAATCAAAAGAACTATTTTTTGATTCACTTTATACAATAACAATTCTCTTTAACTGTTTCCAGCAGTATTAACACAAAAACATTCTAATAATCACCACAAATTATCTGTGTATGTACCTTACATCTGTTCATGTGCCTTTGTGTGTGTTTGCTACTTCAACATATTTAATACATTACTAGATGAAAAGAGTGATATCTTTAGGTACTGGGGCAAAATGGGTTTTCAATGGATCAAAATCTTCAAATAATTCAGAAAAATCAAACATTTTTTTCCCATGCTTTGATACTGAAATTCAAATCTTTACAAACATTTTAAAAACCCAATGTAAAAATTCATTGCAGAAACAAAGTTATAGTAAAAGTAAAATTCTGCCATTTGAAAAGCCAGAGAATTTGTTTACAGTTGTACTAAATTCAACATATTAAATCTCCTGAACTACATATAATATGCTTTTTTACACTATTTTGTATAAATATACATGATAAAAAGTTAACTTATTATAATATCTATCTGTTTATTAATTTTAATAGAGTAACCTGCTTACAAGATTCCAAAGTAATTTCTTTTTCAATTAAGATTTCATAAAAGGTGCAATTTTCCTGCTTGTATGATTGATCTCGCTGAACTCACTGATTAGAATTTCAAGAAATTTTTATTAAGTGCAAACACTATATCTGTATAAAATGGCTAATTATTGTGCCTCTGACAGAAAAATGTTTAAAATTATAATTAAATTTGAAATTGTATGAAATTTTAACTCCTCACCTCTTATCATTTCCATTTAAATTATGGCGATTATATATACAATTCTGTTTAACTATATGTTTATGCACACCAGCAGACTTTAAACTTGGATATTTTTATACTTCTATTAATATTTAGAAAATAATGTGCATTCACAGGATTTGAATACTTGAGTAAAGATTTCTAACAACTAATTTACCTCCTTGCTTGCATAATTTCTCTGAAATTTCTAGTCCAAATTTTAACTAATACAAGCCATATGTAAATATGCAATCACCAGCTATTGTGCTTCTTGCATAAAGTTTACAAATTACCTTCAAGTTAAAAAATAGTCAATTAGGAGGAATCAAAAATAAAAATATTCTTATGATTCACTTGCTTTTAAAGAACAGCATTTCAAAAAGATATTATTTTACAAAATTGGGGAGTAAAATAAGTTAAAAAGAATGATTTGTTTATCCAAAATACTGCACAAATTACATATTACAATTTTATGCCAAAGAAGAAGACTGTGCTTTATTTTTTTTGCAAGACTTCAGTTAATTCAATATTTAGAATATAAAGTAAAAATGCAAAAACAACATCAAGAATATCGAAATACGTAAACAACGTTTCAAGATCACAAACCAGTTAGTTATTGAGATACTGAGCTGTTTTAAAATGTGTTATACTTTTGACATTTTAAAAGTATCTAACTCTTTAAAACTATTAGCTTATGGAACCTTTATCTTAAATTTAATTATGATGAATTTTGTATCATTACCTAGTTACATTTAAATAAATACATATTACGACACATTCAAATTTTATAATTATATACAGAAACTTCTCACCAAATTCAAATTTCAGCAAAACAAACAGACGGTATTAAATAATTTTTATATTACTAAAATATTACTTAATTTTGAGAGAAATACACGCCCCTTCCGTTGCAGATAAAATCTTTTTCTTCATGGAATTCTGATTACATGCTTAAAAACAATTTAAAGCAAATCTGACATATGTTATTGCTACAGATACAATTTTATGGTAGAAAATTATTTTCTCAAAGGCTAAATGAACAAATGTTGAGGAAAATTCGAATTTCAGTGTGTCTATTATAAGTAGGGAAAAAAAAAAAAAAAAGCTCTGTAAAATACGGATTTTACAACAAAAAACAAAAAAAATACTGTACTTACCAGAGATGATGAGAGCCTCATTTGGCCCGGCTGTTTCAACATTACCCATTTTTTATTTCCTAAAAGCTATTTTTTTATATTATATAAAATCAGCTATTTTAAACTAATCCTTACTGTGCTGGCGTTTTCTGAAAGATAATTTCAATAAAAATCGAAATACTCAAATCCTACACAGCACTTTCAACAACTACTAAATGCCGGTCTTCTGTTTGTATCTTTTCAAGAAACCCAGTGCTACGTCTATTGCAAGACTTCGACATCGTTCACATGTCTTCCGCTCTTTTCGCACATGCGTAAGAAGTCGGGAACCAACCAAGGAGGTTAGAATAAGGCTCCTGTAAACCAGGCTGAATCACCAACGTTTCTCTCTTGGCGAGGGAGTGAACGCGCTGCCAATTTTGGCGCGTTTATCGCACACGCTGGCTGAATGTCTGCTGTTTTTTTAAAGATTTATTTTATAGACGCGCGGTATTCAGCGCATATAAACTTTTCGGATAATTTATTAATTCTCGAATAGTATATAGACGTTTTCACTTAAATAAAAATTTCGCGTATATTTTGTAAACATATTCAAAATAACTTATTCTTTAGATGTTTCAGTTTCGTTAGCAGACTATAATAAATAAGATATGAATAAAAACTTTCAATAGTGTCAAATGGGGAAATAGTTAAAGCGTAGAGTGTGCAAATAAATTTATCTTAATGACATTTTAACAAAAATTTCCATAAAAACACTGTAAATTCATACTAAAAAAATAACTTAAGAATATGTTGTCATTTAAGTCTGAGGTACATGGAAATAATTGTGCAAGATTCTGAAGAAACACTTTCTTTTAAATGTGTGAAATATTTCATAACATAATATGGAAGAAGAAAGTACAGCATTCTGTGTTTTGGATGCTTTTCATCAAATGTAATATAAATACGAACTAGAAACCATAATAAAAAGTCCTTCCTCTTCAATCAGATCACCTTTGTGTTGCATTGTATTTGTAATACTTCTAAAAATCCAGTTTTTACCTAAATTAAAAAAATAGTTATTCCATAAAAGATAATAACTTTGAACGTATATAGAATGAATTTTGTAATTTGAGTTATGTTACAAAATAATTCATAGTTTATATATTTTATACTAATAATTTAGATAAAACCTGTCCAATTTAAGAATGTGTGTTAACCACATTCTTAAATTGTAAAAGGACGACTTAACCACATGTAATTCATTTCAAAGCATAAAAGAAAGCTTATTTTTTATTTTACACAGCAACAGCATTTTCATGCAGTCAAGTTTTTTTAACTGCTAGTTATTATACATAATACTTAATTTTAAACCCATTCTTATTAGAAAGCATAACTAAGAAACTTCTTTTTAAAGCACCACAGTGATTGCAAAGAATGTCGTTAAATTTACAAAAGTATTGAAGATATATTGAACAGCATTATAACAAGAAAGTACTGTACAAAATATGTAAATTTAGCATAACTTCTTTTTTAGTATTTGCATAGTTTCCTCCAAATGAACCTTAATGGGAAGTTATCTTGCGAAAATTTAAAAGTATTAAAATGGCCTCTATTTAAGATGTAACTGCATTTATAATTATTTTGTAATTGCGAATATATTATATTATTGCAATTAGATTATGCACTTACAACATAATTGCATAAAGTAATGAAATTAAGAGTTCACAGATACAATGTAATATAATTACAATGCAATTACCTAAATTGTAATTATAATCACTTATTTCATACCACAATATTATTACAATCACAATGTAATTTAAATTGGGTACTATATTTGCATACCCTCCACTCAAAAGGAGGTACTGATAAGCCTGGAAGTTATTATCAACAAAAAGCCTGTTCAGGACAGTTTGATGACAATTTCCACCGGGCGAAAAGTACATTCTTAAGCCCAGGCAAATCATGACAATAAAAATCATTTAGTCTTATGATTCACTATATTTTAAACCCTAAATTTCAATTCTGCACCAAATTATTTACCTATATTTTAACATACTTTATGAATTATTAGAAGCGATATGGCAAATATCTTCTAAAAATAACTGTAAAATATTTGTATCCATTAATTGATTCAGATACACACTTTTATTATTTAAGTATATCAAAATAACAGTTTCATGTTCCTGAAATACAAAAATTATGGAAAAAGTTAAAGTAATATTCTTAGAAGCATATGATATTAGTCACCAGATGCAAAATTATAGTTAATTTTTTGCCCTAAATACAATTTTATTACACAGTAGTCAAATGTGTAACTTAATAACATGTTATATAAAAAATTAATGATAATAAGTTTATCAGAAATGAATTAATTCTGCAAATAAACTTTCTGCACTTGAAAATTTTCTACACCTGAGGGGAGGGAGAGATCTAGTAAAATTAGATTTATTATAACTTCAGTTGGACCAAACACCTTCTCTCTATATATATGCATCACTAAAGAAATAAATAAAATTATCATGCTTAAAAAACAGATATACCATACCAGTTTTTTTTCCCCTTGTTACACTTTACATTGAGAAATAACAAACCGTACAACACTGAAAAATACTATCCTTGAAATTTTGTTTAAATGAAGAAACACACACCATCTTTTTATTTAAGCATTACACTTCAAAAACAGATACACATACCAATTTATTTTCACTAGCCTTTATACTGATAACATGCCATATAAAAATGAAAAGAATTATCCTTGAAATTTAGATAAAATGAAGTAACACAATGGGAAAATTTATGCACACGGACATCTTTTTTCTATTGCATGTTGTCTGACATGATCCACAAGTGCCTAAAAATGTACCCAAAGAAACGCATTTCAATATTAACAAAAAATTGTTTACAGATTAAAATTCATTCATTTCATACCAGTATTATAAAGATCATGCATGAAACAAATCTGCTTTCCCATACTTTTAAGTAAAACTTTTATACTGGAAAATAGACTATATTTCTATAATTAGAAACAAGAAAATACTAATTTGAATTTTTGCATTCATTTCTAAATCTTTACTCCATTGCCAAATTGTATAATACTGTGATTATAAATAAACTTGCACAATCCTTGCAATTATTGAAGTCAGATTATATATATTTTGTCTCACACTATTCAATTTATTCTATTGACTTCAGATGTCAATGTCAAAATTCTGGAAGTTATTTTAACCAAGAAACAGTAGTGGGCACCGTGCATAAACAACTCATCTAACTTTTTAACAATAGTGATTATAAAATAAAGAAAAAATTATATATCATTCCAACGATATTGCAACTATAGTATAATGTTACATATATCTTTAGCAAACATTCAGATTTTATCTTGACTTTCCAAATTATTATTTATTTTTTAATAAATTTCAATATGCTAATGATTTTCATGTTACATTAGTATAAATTCCACAATTAGCACAGGAAAACAAAATCCGCGCTTTATATTAGAAGAGAAATTTCTTTTCCATATTCAAAACATCTACATTGGCGATGTTTGGCGACGGGTACATTAACCCTAGACTAATTTAATTATAGGTATTATTACAGAAATTAGCAGATACTCAGGTTATTGTACACAAGAATTTCACTTTACTTGCACATTATAAACATCAGAGAAGATATAAACTCTAAATGAAGGCGTAATTAACATTATACTTACTAAGCAAAGTTCAGCGCCTGGACCAGGTTTCCAATTGTCTCTTCGGCAATTATTTACCCATATTTTTCTTCTTTCTTCATTTTTAGGAAATTTTACCAATGTATGACCTTTCCGTGAATGATTTGAACAATTAATAGCTGTACATCCGCCCATTTTACACAAAAAAAACACAAAAAATTGTTGCACCTTAACCACTCAGCCGCCATTAAATCTCCCACTTGGGAGCGCGAATGCCTGATGATTCAGCCTGGTTTATAGGAGCCTTAGGTTAGAATATAAGGAGGGAAAGTTCGGATACACGATGAAGCTTCGCGGCCATGTTACTGTTATCGCAGTGACTTGCATGTTCACAAAGCCTACAGACCATTTCGGTCTGCTCTCATTGGATGAAACATCTGCTTGGCGGTCATATTTGGAATGGCGAGTTATCGCCCTGTAGGCGTGGTAATTAACGCCAAACAAACGGAAACAGCGTTTATTTCATTCGATATTTTTTTATTTTATGAATGAAAGCTTAGAGGAATTGTGTGGAATATATTTTAAATAACCTACGGATCTTATTAATAGTTTATTTGTATTTGAATTTAAACTTTTAAAAGTACGTAATTGTTTTACAAGAAAAAGGTGTTTACATGGAGATAGCATATGCACTTTTTCTTCATTTCTGTTAGAAAGAGTCTATTGTGTAGATTTCCATAGCACATTAATTTATACAAATAAAGAAATGTTAAAAAATAAATGAAAACATTCAGTAAACATTTAAGGGCGTCGGATACCTATTCTTTTTACATGAGTAAGTATAACTAAAATTATATTTTATTCCATTATGCGCTATTTCTATTGAAATGCTTTACGGGATCTTGGATCGTAATCTTGCTACTGGTACCTACTACAAAGAGTACAAACCCGTAAGTAAAAGTAAGAAAAATTAACATTAACAAAAATAGAGAAAATAAAAGCGTTTAATTTTTAACACCACACCCGAAGGCGAAAAGACAAATAATGACAAAGTCATTCAATAAAGTTAAAATAAAAATAAATCCGTGTAGAGCAGAGTTTAGAAAAGCTACGAGCGGGGATAGAACCGATGATCTAGAAGGTTGAGGACGTTCCCGCGCTCATTACAGCTGAGCTGCGGTTTCTCCGATTGGTTATGCACACCTTTTGGTACACGACTCTCAAATACAAATTGTAAAGGCGATGAACCAAAAGTCGCCAAGCACTAGATTCTGTAACCCTACATTTCCTGTTTTAACCAATCGGAGCAAACAGCAGAGGAAACGTTCTGTAGGCTTTGTGAATAAGCCTGTAACTTCTGCAAGGAAGTCTGTAATTGCAACATTTTTTTCTTTTCTTTTTGAAGCATGTCAACTTGTGTTGCATATGGATGCACAAATAGATTTTCGAAAAAGATTCCTGGAATTACTTTTCACGTGTAAGTATTGATTTCCTTTTTTTTTATGTAATTTGATAAATATGTTAAAAAATAACACAATGTCATGTTGTTTTCTTTCCAGATTTAAAAAAAAAAATGGACTTCATAATAATCAAAATATATTAAATACATTTTAATGTTTCTGTTTATAGCTGGTATCTTCATTCCTTAACATACAATGATATATGCTAGGATTTAAATTGTATAATTTGAACTTTTTAGGTAACTGGTTTTATAATTTTCATGGAAAGTAAGAAATCAATTGTTACTATTTTTATGAATTGTAAACGTGTTAAATAAAGTAATACTTTTATGTATTATCTATTATTCATTTCTTAAGTTTCATGAACTGTTATGAATATAATTTGTGCATTTGATCAAGATAAACTATTCTGTTGTTAAAAAATTGTTTGCATAAACTTACAAATTTCTGGGCAGTATAGAGATAAAAGTAAGTAAAATATTAACACAATTGAACATGTGGAAAGACGTATCCAAGAATTTATATAGGTATATTTTCTGTAATTCAGCTTAATTCAAGGCAATTTCTATGGGATTCATAAATATGAAACACATCCGTGTTTCACTGATGATATTATTAAATTCACATAAATCTGTTTTATTTTATTAATATTTTTTCTTGTTTTGGCTCTGACAAGGATATATTTAAAACTTTCATTTAAAAAAAATGCAACCTGTGACTATATTTTAGATAATTATTGCTAAATATGTGAATTTCTGTTTTAGTGTATTGCAGCTTAAATTTGAAGTATTTAAGCATACTAAAATAAAATAACTTTCTTTTCTGTCTCATAAACTATGTATATGAAATAATTCTTTAATAAATTATGATAATATTGTGAATAAATCAGAAATATCACTTCTTAAAGGAAAAATTGGAAAAGTACAATCAACAGGTAGCTAATAAAACCTAAGCAAATCCTTTAAATATGCAGAAACATCATTTTTAAAGGATTTAATGTTATACATATGCATTTAGATTTCGAACTATTTCTTAATAATTTTCTGTTCATAGTAAATTATGGATATCATCTTTATTACTTTAAAACAAAAGTTTATCAACAGAGAAGCATTTCATTATAAATTTAACATATTTTTACTGGAAATTACATGCACAGAACAGATGTACGTTTCACTGCCGTAATGCAATGTTTTGAAGTTACAAACATGGACGCCGTTTGTTCGGTGAAGTTTCATTCCCCTATAGTGAAGGAAACTGCGAACCCTCCCTCCATCTATTCTAACCTCCTTAGAACCAACCATTGTTTTCCAGAGATCCCCTCCGTTTGGACCGCGATTTACCCAAACCAAGGATTACAGTTTTCTGTACAAGCTTCAACATGCTTCATTTCGTGTACTTTTATTACGAAAAATTTGCCATCGATTTTTCACCCTGCAAGGAATTGCTACAAGGACTATTCTGCTTATTATACGTTATTATATTATTTATACGTTATGTTTTCATGCTACGTTTATCACATATCTTGTTAGCTTGGGATAGGGCTCCGCAAGGCCAACTAGATATACTAGATATCTAGTAGATATCTATTTGGGCCTGGGGTCCAGCCAAGAAACCCGTGTTTTGTGGCCTTGCGGTCACCTAAGAAGGATTTCATTGATTATAGTTACTCCTCGACTTAAATTCAATGACTTTGTCAAAAACTCAATGATGAACTAAACTTGGTATTTACTGCTAGAATTTCAGGAGAATTCCTAAAATTATTACCGCTTACCGTTGACCATCACCGCGAGACCACCAGATACCTAGAAGCTAATAGTATCCAACATCATGTATAACATGTCAAAAAAGGGAAGCCATTGAAGGTAGTTTTACGAGGCTTATCTGCAGACTGCAATACGGACGAAATTAAAGAAGAGTTAGATTCAACATCATTAATCAAAGTACAGATTTAAAACCAGGACACCATTACCTCTATTTCATATTCACTTAACCAATGTTTTGGGAACAGAAAATTTATGATATCAGTAGCTTTCTGTGTTCTGATGTTAATGTTTAGCCATACAACTACAAATGTGGTGCGACTCGATGCTACAGCTGCCAGCACTTTTTCTTCTCAAAGGAGTGTAAACCCGCTCAGAGCTATATTAAATACGCTCTTTCTCAAAAGAGTTCGGAATCGGAAGCAATATTTTTTAATAAACTCATATGTTGTAAGTGTGGTGGAGCGCATGCTGCTAGCTTTCGATTATATCCGAAAAATCGCACTGATATCAAAAAGCGACCCAAAACCCAGGATATGAATGAAACTAGATCTTAACCACGTGGAGGGCATGTTTCCGCCAACAGTAAAAGAAAAAACTCCTAATTCTGAAATACTTGTCACTTTTAAGGGTTGCCCCATGGGGAACGCAAATACAGGTAGATCTAGTAAAACCATTGACATAAGTGACCAGACTTCACTTTTCAACCTAGCCGATAAAACAAAAAACAGAAATGCTCAAAAGAAAATTCCTTAAATAATATCTCTGCAGATTTGTAGATGTTATGAAGATCATTCGCAAAATAAATAAGACTTTCAGTGACGAATATATATTCGATATAATTAAAATAAGCAGTGGCCCCATGAATGAGGTTCATGCTGCTCCCACTTCTATTTACAAAATTTTTGAGCTATTTAACATTCTGGAGGACATATTTAGGGGAAATTTATTTGATGTAAATATAAACTAAGTATATGTCATATTGTGCTGAGAGTTTAATACTTTCTTTCTCCATTTATTTTCAATCCGGGGAAACTTTGATAGATTTTTACTCTTAGCTCATGTATTTGCAGTTTTGTTCTTATTGTCACGTCTTCAGCCCGACAGCCACAACTAAGATCCTGACTTTTCTTGTGAATATGATTATGTTCCTTCATCTTCAGATCTTTTGTAAATACTGTTAGAATGTTCTTCTTCTTTTTTTTTGGAGGGGGAAGGGTTCGCCTTGATAAATTAGAACGTGCATATTATTTGATGAAGGTAAGGTCAGAGCACCTAGGTACTCAAGTGTTGCATCATTCTACTCAACAAAAGAACGTGATAATTCTATGGAATGAGGAAAAGAATTTCCTTCCTCCATGGATAATATAAAAATAATCGGTGTCTCACCAGAGCTTAAAATTAAACTGGAGCCAGGATGCCGAGACAAATAACGTCTATTTACATATTCTTTGGCCAAGGCTTATAGAAGAGGATTCTATAGACCTTGAGGCTGGAGCACTTCTCAGTTTTTGAGCGGAATCAATTCCAACGGAAGACACAAATGCAACTCAGGTGCTTCTTTGTGAAACTCATTAACTATGTTAACATTCAATTTTATGTGAGCATTTAAAAATTTAGTTATCCCTCTTAGGTTTTGTTTATAAATGCATCTTGTTTGCTAAACAAAATCCGTGTGTTCGTCTTCTATAGTAAAATTTTCGCACATAACGATCAAGATGAAGCCATGCAAAACTAAGGGTTTCTTTTCTTTTACTCGTTTTTACATTTTTTCTTTACTTATTCATGATTTTATTCAACATGGCTTCATGACAGCATCTGTTCAGCCCACTCGAGTTAAGTTTGGGACATCGAGCTGGCCAATCCATGTACAAAATGATCTGCTCTTATGGACAAAGTTATATATGTGATTTATCTCACTTGTATGATAGTAACATCAGAACAAGCCTACAAAATTCATCGTGGCAAGGAGTGAAAGAGTGCTTCTGTCGTTGGTAAGTAAGAGCCTTGAACACTATACAGGTGACAGTACGACTTTACTTAGTTCCATCCCCAATTCTGAGGACAGCAGACTAGGAAGGCCTCCTACCCCTCTTTCCTACCAGCAAACTCTCGAGAGGACTTTCAGGTTGCCGCGTATTTAGAATGTCCGTCCCCTTGCCGAACAGACACTATACCTTTACAACCACCCATGCCTTCTCTAAGATTCGAATCCTCCTCGAAGACATCTTTCTTCAGTGAAGGTTATACAGACAGAGAAGATGCCATTAAGTAATATTATGCCAGTTCTTTAAAACGAAGATACGGTGAAATATTTGGGAGAACATTTACTTTAAGCTTATCAGGAAAGATGAAGAATGTAAAATATTCTATATGATTTTTCCTCAACGTTTTCTAGTCTACATTGATAAAAAGTACCTTACAGTCAACAGATTACGAAATAAATATACACAGCAATTAAAAGTAATGGAGAAATGCAGTACAGTTTAGGAGATAACATTGAATGAAGCGACGGAGAATCAATGAACAATCAAAATGGAAGCGAAGTACGGTGCAATCAAATTAGAATTCATCTGAATGAGGCACGTATGCGTATGCCTATATACTACTTTCGTTCTCATAAGTGACAAAAATGCACTTTGATATAAATGCTTTTTTCTGAAAATTATTACAAACAGTCGTATCTTTAAAATTAACACACAAAAAGCGCAAGTAAAGGATTTTTTTACAAATTAGTAAATGGTTTTTTTTTTTTTTTTTTTTTTTTTTTACAAATTAGTAAATGAATTTTTTTAGAAATATTTATTAATTTATGGTTAGAGTAATCCTTTTTCAAACGAAAATTAAAAAATAACTGCAACTGTATCCATTCTGTAAAATATCAGTTGATGCGATAAGCTCCCAGCCGATATTGTAATCTTATTTTCTGATGCTAAAAGCTTCAAGGTAAAGAATAATATTTATTAAATAAAATTTTGGGAAAGCAGAGCTGGCAATAGTGATTTTGGGACACGTTTTGTGTTCTTTCCATAGTATTTATCAAGTAATGTCTCGTCATAAATCTACAATTTTCACTAACTTCGAAAAGAAAGAAGCTTTCGAAAAAAGTAAGCAGAAACAAGTTTCTAAATATAATTTTTCAGTTCAGCATGTGAATTCAGCGTGTGAATTAGTCTCATTTGTAAGTAAGACTGATTTCTTTAGAAATAAAGAAAGCACTTTTGTTTCCTTTCCAAGCAAGGATCAAACTAAGGAAAATGAAATTAGTTCAATCTACAAAGATAAATTAGGTTTCGCAAAAGAGATGCTTGAAGCAATTAATAGAGCAAAAGACATTACGCAAATGGCTTTGCGTATACAAAATTGTTTAAATTTAGATATTCCGAATGAAGAAATTGCAATTATTATATTTAAAGAATTCCTTTCTTACCCGATTTCATCTTTGGCATTGCAGTATGCTCCACATTTTGTATCAACAGTAATTTTTTGTAGAAATTGCTTGAAGTGTTCTAAAAATCTTAGAATAATAGTTGATAAATGTTACAAAAAGTGCAAAGCCATGTTTTGTCATAGTTCAGAGAAAAATTTTGTGTCTACTTACAAAGCTGAAGTACAAAGAAATATGCCATTGAACTTTAAAGAACGTTTTTTAGCATGCAGAAGTGTGTTGTAGTATACGTTTTTTAGTATTCAGATTAATCATACCTGAAATACATCAGACGACACGAATGTGAAAAAAAAAAAAAAAAGATTTGTGTACTGTTTGTAGGAAGATAAAAATAATTGGTTTCTGTTGTAGAATTTTTTTCTCTTTTATGCCAATAAAAAGTTTCTAAATAATAAAGTAATTTCATGAAAGTTATTATTTTTATTTCATTTTTATAACCATTTTAATGATGCGAGTTATGAATGATTTTTGAATTATTAATTTATTAATCAGAGGAAAGAAATCATTGAGAGAAGCATTCAGAACAGTATAGGCGTTCATTCGTAAATTTATTTAAAATTTAAAGTTTTTTTTTTTTTTTTTTTTGTAGCCCAGAAGAGCTGTTAGTGATTAGTCTCGAAACGCATTTTGCGTCGAATCGCTATAAACGACTGTATCACTTTTCAGATCGTTGCCATAAAATATTATCAACCTATATTATTTTTAAAGAAAGTAAATAATGAAGGATCCGCATGAATGTGTGCGTGTTTCTCGCATGGTGAAAAAACTACGGTACCTAGAGCCATCAAATTCTAAATAACCTAGTCCTCCACCCGAAAATGGGCACCTGAAAACCCAAATTTCGAATTTGTTTTATTACCTATTTCTTATTTTGTAAACTTATACGAATTTTTGATTAAAAAGCTGAACGATTTCAAAGTGAGCAGTGGCAATTATGTAGGAATATTTTTAGTCCAGATGCTCTCAAAAGGTGTATGTGTCTGTAAAAAAAAAAAAAAAAAAAAAAAAAAAAAACACGCCTGCTTGGTTGTCATATGAAATCTGAAGGCTTTCAGAATAAAAAAAATATTTATTTACTTATTTTTCACTTTCATAAAATTTTAGCTTTTTAAAAAGTTGTTATTCGCTATTAGTTAGTTCGTGAGATATTTGTGGACTTCATGTGAAAGATTCTTTGAAATTATTAAGGATAAAAAAATTATCTAGTCATGCGCGAAAAGATTTGCAAGGTACTTTATATTAACTAACCAATTGTTGTTTACAATTTCCCCATGATTTTTTATTTCCGGAGTCTTCACTGGAATGGAAATTAGTTGTTTTTGTATATAAGCTGAGGGTTTTGAACGTTAAGATTAGGGCTTCTGGTAGTAGCATCTTGCTACTACGAGAATCTCAAGCTCTGCCGAAGTTGCATCCCACCAGCTCTTTCTTAAGTTGTTTTCCGGCTTTAGCATCTTGCTAGCCGATGTTTTAAAAATATGCGCCGGTAAATAGCTGAACCAGCTTAAGGAACCTATTTTATCTGTAATCTCAGATTTCGTTATCTACACAGAAATTTGACGTCCCACTATGTTAATTGAAGTACGCGCAAGGTAACGGAAATTCGTTTGTAGCACAAGCTGTGTCTGTCGTGTTCAATTTAAGCTTAAATAAAAGTTTTTTTTTTTTTTAAATTTTATTTTCTTCTGACTTGGTGATTTAGACTCAGCAATAATTCTCTATCAGTCTAGTAGGGCCTGTAGAAATTAACTCAAGTTTTAAATGGAGCATAACTCTACAAGTTATGAAAATATTTCGTGGGCTAGGAAAATAACTCTTTCGTCTCCTTCTATTTCACTGTCAGACATAGCCTATACCCAGTTGCTCATGTTTGTCTGTGGATACTGCGAAATTTATTTGCAAAAAATTCTCAAGGATTATTAACTTTTTTCACTTTTTCTGTTTATATATTTTTAAACCTACCTGTTTCTAAAAAACTATGTTAATAAAATGTTCTGAAAAGTAATATAATTTACGTAAAAAATAGTTAAAATTTACATTAAAAGTCGTACACTCGAAAGTTTTCTTGAAATGATTTTGCAAGAGATGCTTTTTTTACATGTTTTAAAAATTTAAATCAAAATAAATTATAAAAATTATTGTCTACAGATTGAAACTCGTATTTTATCAGAAAAATGTAGTTATTTCAGACTTGATGCGAACATAGCAAAATGTGTAAAGTAACTATAAGTTCTATTTAATTTTATTGTATAAGAGCCAGTTCCCTTAGAAAGTCCTCCACGAAGGCATCCATTCCCTTAGGCAGATAGCCCTTGAGGCTTTGCCATAATCACACACACACTATTTAATTTTATAACATTTTAAATGTGACAAAAGTAATATAAGTGTCGTAAAGTCTGTTGATATAAAAAATTCAATTGTCTTTAATATTACAAAACGGTAGATATTAGATGGAATAAGTGGTCAATTATAAAAATTTTAACAAAAGGCTATCATTTTAATCTTATAAAAACAAAATATCAAATTCTAAGTAAATGTTTTACTTTTTACAAAGTGTGTGTGTGTGTGTATTGAGAATACGGCAAAGCACACAAGGGCTATCTGCCTAAGAGGAGGGATGCCTTCGTGGAGGACTTTCTAAGGGAAACTGGCTCGTATACACGTTACACATGGGGAAAACCACGAAAATGCCCATGCAGCCAGCCCGTTCGCGGGATTCGAACCTCGGACCGAACTACCAGTGTTTAGCGATTTTACCGCTCGGCAGCTGGTGGGCTCTTTTTACAAAGACCAGAAATAAAAATAATTATATGTGTATGAGAAAACATGTTAAAATGAAAAAAAAAAAAAAAAATCCCAAAATATCCCAGACATTGCATAAAAAATGAGTAAATTTAATTATGCTACACATTATTTTCTTCTTTTATGTTAGCTGATGTTTTAGAAGACTAATTAATTAGGCTTGAGCGATGATCTTCCAGAAAAGGCTTTTATTTAAAGTGAAGACTTGAGCTCAATTCTTATTTGTCATTAAATTTAAAATATATTGAACAGTCAAAGAAGATTTTTCATTTTATGTTCTGTCTTTTAATGAAAACTTCCTATAATCATCATGGTAAAAAATTTCATAACAGCAACACATTTATTAAAAAATCTGATGTGTGCACCACATGACTTCCTTGTACGGAATATTACGCATTTTTTCTTGCATTTAATTTAATTTTATTGGATTGAATTAAATCTACTTATAGCGCATAAACTACAATAGAATAAATGCATTCTTTAAAAACAAACTCTATTTGTTTACCATAGCGACACTCTGGCGCTAGATTTACTTAACAGTATTATATTTCGTTCCATATTATAATTCAGATTGCTATGTCTATGTCTATGTCTTATCACTTAGTAAGAGGCAATCGACCATTAACGACCTTTACCAATATAATGATACTTGACTTTTAAATGCTTGAAGAATCGAGTAAGTTGTATCCAATAATATGGAAGTACTTGTACACATGCTGTGCTAGAACTCAGAGATTACTAGCGACGGAGGCTCCTGTGCCGCTGTCCGTAGAATAAGTAAACTTTGAACAAATGAGGTGCTCGTGTGGCGCCATCTATTAGTAGTGATCAAAAGCATTTTAGTTGACTGGAGCTCTGGTTGCGCCATCTCTTGCAGGATGTATTGTAAGGCATTTTTAAAATTTCATAAAAATTATTCTTTTGATAAGCAATAATTGGCAAGTAAAATGATGAAAAACACAATTTGCAGTACATTGAAACGTTTCACAAGAGTAAAAACTATTTACACACAAAGTCTACCTACTTTGGCAGGAACAAAGTCCATAGCGCTTTGTAATTTGATAAGTAAATCTATAAGTAAAAAGAATGAAGTAAAATCTTGGCTAAATATTAACGAAAACGAAAATATATACATTACCACCGACTATTATGGTGAATATATGGTGATTTTAATTTTCCAAACGTTAAACCATGGGAAGATATAGTCTATTGCATTTTGGAGGTTTTGGATGGCTCTTTGCGGATTGATGGATTTGCTGAGAATTACAGTATCGTCTGCGATTATGGCATCTTTGTGGCTGGGAAGATCATTTATGTAGATGTTAAAAAGAAAAGGTGAAAAATTCGAGCCCTAAGGGACACCTGCTTTCATTACACTGATGTTAGATAGCTCGTTCTTAATACGAACTTGAAAAGTTCTGTTTTCCAAAAAACTTGAAATTAAGAGGTAATTCAGAATGCACAAAATTTACATCATTTAAAGAATAGAATTATCTAGTCGTTGCCGCATGTTCTATTCAAATACTATAATAAAGCTAGAATGATGTATAAAAGAAATTAAGCAAACAAAACAAAAAAGAAACAGTTTTTAACAGACGATTGAGTATTTCTCATTCAATTAATTCAGTTCTCACTTCGCGACAAGGCAAAAATACATAAAAAATCAAAATATCTGTATTAAAAATTACGAAGTAAATCTTAAACACTTTTTTCCTTGAAAAAATTCCAGAAAGGATTAAGCATGATTTAATTCGAAATAATAAATGAAGGCGTTTGCGAAGTTAAGTTTCTCTAGATCGGCAACAAATCCACTAGTTTGCTGTTTCAAATGTAAACAAGCAATGGCCGCAATCAAAAATATTATTAGGCTTAGCGGCACTTAAACAACATTAAAATTGTTAATAATTCTAAAAATATTGCATACAGATTTACTAAAGGCATAAAAACCTTAACCGGAAGATAAGAACAATATAATTCAATCATTTTTAAAGCAAAAAATGTACAATTTACAAACATATAAGAGTAAAGAAACTGAGCTCAGTGAGCCGGGTAACAGAGTGGATATATATATATAAATATATTTATATACGTTTGGTGCGGCCGATTGCAACCAAAATACGAGGTGCACATCTATATGTTATAGCAGTCCTATATACAAAATTTCAACGTTCTGAGGCTACTCGTTTTTGAGTTATACGTACGTACATACGTTCGTACAGACGCCACGAAAAATTCTCTTCAGAATTCATTTTAAAGCTGTTTAATAATTTTTTTTTTTGAGAAAACGAGTCTTTTATTCTGTCCTTACGTATAGATATCACGTTAAATTGCATTCGATAGCGGTCAAAATAGATATTTTCGTTGAAATATGCTGCCTGAAACTTTTCGCGATTACAATACTTCCTTTTTACTTCGTACAAGGAAGTAAAAATGAAAATATATTTTCGAGTACCTGTTTAAATTTTTAGGTTATCTTCAGTTCATTTGATAGAAAGAAGTTAATGGAAACTAGACGAGAATATTAATTATGCAGACGAGAAAGATTAACGTAAGCTGAAGTATGATTATGATATGAGAGATGCGTGTTTTTCTTGGAATAAACAAACAAACAAAAATTTGAAAGCTTTCTGGTTTTATATTACGCCCAAAGGGACTTTTTTTAGCGTTTTATGTGTTACGTTTTTTTTATTAAATATCCTGTTCTTCGCATTTAAACCATAAAATTCAATTCAACAGCCATATCACAAAATATTTAAAAGAGCATATCTTTAAGAATTTCCGATATGCAGTCTCGCGCGCAGGAGGTAAAAATGTTTTTTCTTTTCCCCGAATAGTGTTGCCATTGCTGACCTCGAAATAACCAAGTTTCTTAATCAAAAACTCATAAATGCTTTAAAAAATATGAAATAGATAATAAAATAAATTACAAATTTGCGCTTCCAGATGCCCATATTCGGGTGGAGACGAGGTTATTAAAATTTTGATGGCTCTAGGTACCGTTGCTTTATCACCATGCGAGAAACATACATACATTTATGCAGATTCTTCATTACTTAATTTTTTAAATATAATACAGGGCTCTAATATTTGGTGGCAACAATTTCAAATGTGATTCACCGTTTATAATGAATCGACGCAAAATACCAAAACAAAATTAGTAATTGGCCTTCTGAACTAACGCTCCTTTGGGCTAATAAAAAACAAGAGGCTTGCAAATTAGAGCCATATTTAAGAAAAGGCTCGCACGAGCTTCCCTACTGGTCACCACTCGTTGAAAAAGTTAAGACGTCCTTAGAAACAGAAACACATTTTAACTTAACCCAAGGAATCGTAGATTAGCTTGCCAAAAATCAAGAAAGATACAAGGTTTTATTGCAGTAATACTTGCAGCTGGCTTAGAAGTACGGATTTATAATGAAAGGACATCAAACTATCAGGTAACTGAAACTATCAGTTAAGTCATCAAATCATATATATACAACGTTCGAGTAAAAAGGAGAAAACGCTTTGAGTACAGTTAAGGAGGGAAATTAGAATACTGATTTGGAAATTCATGAAATTACATATTTAAGTATTAAAAATGAGTTATTAAGTATTAAAATTACATATTTAGATGTATAATTTCTGCATTTTTTACGAATGTTGGATTTTTCACTCATTATTCTCTTAAACTCTTCACTTCTTCAATTTCTGTATGGTTTAGATTGTCTTTTAATTCAAACTCTAGTTTTGGCACCATCTTCGGCGTTAAAACGAGAAAACATTGTTATGCATATGACCTGAAAATAATTAGAAAATATAATTCTAAAAAGAATTGTTTTAAAAAATAATTAGATCTTTAAAAAACAATACTAATATTAATGAAGCAAAATAATAATAGAGCAGCTGAATTAATAGAAATATTTCTGTTAATTGAAAATAATTTCTATAAGTGCAATTTTGTTAATTGAAGCAAAATCACGGAAAATAATAAAAACACCTTGTTTGTTTTATATAAAAAAAGTTTTGTTTTAAAATATAATATTAAAGATAAAAGTCAATAAGCCCCAAAACACAAAACTCAAATATTTTTTTCTTTGATGGTGTTTAGTTGTTGAGAAATGCTATTTTAGAAAATACTTAATGTTTGAAAATTATTTTTAAAAATTCTTTTATGTTTACTGAAGTAGAAAACATTAGACGAAATCTCTCAAAGCAGAATATTTTTTAATAGGGTGACCATTGTTTTAGTTCTTCACTGAAGGGGAAAAAGAACTTTTGATGGAAGGGGAAAAAGAGGGAAGAAATGCATTTTGCAGCCAATGAAATGCGGCATGAAAAACGTTTTCTTAAGTTAACTGTAACTCTTTCAAAGACAATTAATTTCACTAATAAAAAAATTGCAGATATAGGTATGAATTCTAAAAATGAAGCGTTTAAATTCTGATTAACGGCAGGTTTAAATACAGCGAACCTTCTGTAAGGCGATCATCTACGATCTCAGATGACTTTGATCATATATGGAGATAGTCATATTAAAAAGGGGATGCTCAATCTTTATTTGTTTGCAGAAATACTGGAATCGTCTACGAGAAGTTATCGAACTGATTGCTATATAATGCAATATTTGAAATTTTCTTAAAAAGAAACATCTCATTTGTACTTAAATGATCATACTAACTACATTTCCGCAAATGAATGGAGTCTATATAAAGAAATCAACAATTTTAGAGCTCCGTTCAGTATGCAATCGTCGAAAATTATTGCATTATAATGCAATGATTAAAATCTAATACATCGAAACAAAACACCACCGAGAAGTACTATTTTAATGCTCTGAATGAGAACTGCAGTATTACGTGAGGTGATTCATATTCACCAAAAAACTTTCATTGATTGAAAAGCAAGCAAAAATTGAGCAAGTGGGCAAAAAAAGCTAACCAGTTGGTTTACAGCAACGGGATGATCGATTACCAAGATTATTTGTTAAAGGCGTTTTTCCGGAAGACTTTTGTTATCAAAAACGGTATACGGCTACGCTCTTGAGAATGAGCGCATAGTATTAGAGGAAAAAGAGAAAAATGTTTCATTTACTGGACGAGAATTTTAATCTTCCAAATAAATAAAGATCTTTTTAGAGACTTATGGCCTGAAAAGTTGCCTTAAATTTCTTAAAACTTAGAGACTTCAGAATTTTTCTTACTCGTAAACATTGACAAAAAATAACAGAAAAATTAGAAATCAAGTAATAAGATCCTTTTCACGGCCTAAGCAAAGTTAGTAAAATTTATTATTATTATTGCTAGTGACTATTTATTACTATTTTGCTAAATGTTCACTTGAAAGCATTTGATTTCCAGATGCTTTTACATCTTCCTATTTTAAAGCTCCTTAGGCTCAGCGATTTAATAAAAACATCAATATTAGCATAAAAACAGAATCGGGTTAACTAATATTTTAGTGTGTTCATTCACAGAGTTGTTACTAAATGTACTATTAAATTCTAAACTTAAGAAGACTTATTTTGATTAATACTGTTACGGATTTGGTATTTAAATAGCTAATGTTAGTTGAATTATAAATTAAATTGTTTTATTCCCCGTTTTTGAGATTTGAAAGAACTACCCGTTCTCCTTTCTCCTAATAAACTTAAAATAAAATAACTTTACATATAAAATTCCAAAGCGTCATATTTGTTTTTCAAAATCCGTAGAACTACAATGAAAATCAGATGATTGCCACTCTTACAGTGACATGACAAACTATGAAAAGAAAAATAACAACTGAGGCTGGGTTCTAACAATACTCCCACCTTTTGATTGATGACATATACTTAATCAATCAAAACAAAATATAATAAAAAATACTGTCCACACAAATATTAAGGCTAAATAATAAGCAAAAGAAAAAATTAAGTTCTTGAATTTATACTCTGTAATAACTCAAGTAGTGTTCAGGTTAGAAATCTAGATGGAATTTTAATTTGTCGTCCACTTCTAGTCACGACAGTCTTAATGTCCTTTGATAAATCTGCAGCTGAATTATTCTTTGGTAATTTTGAGACTAAACTGTCTTCACCCTGCGTCTCAGTTTCATTTGCCTCATATGACTCCAAAGATGAAGGTATTTCGAGAGGGAATATTCTCTGAATTGGTCGAACAAATTCTCCAGACATGGTTTTGACACAAACTACTCGAATGTTGCCGTCTTTTCCGGGATATAGTTCAATTACTTCAAATTTATTCAAAAACCACAACACCTTGCGTTCGTCATCACATTCGATAAGAACTATATCCCCGATTTTTATCTGTTGAGAAAATCGGCACTGTAGATTGACGTTGCACTAGTAGGCCGAGATATTCATTTCTAAATCTCTTTCTCAAGAGCTTTCGTAAATTTTGTAAATGTCTCAGTCTCTGTTGAAATCAACTTTATCAAGATGATCCAAGTCAAGACTCCAAAGACTGGAATTTCACCTAAAAACAAGGACGGTGTCAAAGGGATCAGATCATCTAAGTTCTCTGATACATAAGTGAGTGGTCTGGCATTCACAGTTGCTTCGCAGTCGCACAGCACACTCAACAATTTTTCATAATTCAGACATGACTGGCCTAGGACTCGACGCAAAAGCTTCTTAATCATTTGAACAAGTCATTCCCAAAAGCCACCCCACCATGGTGCTGCGGGTGGACTGAACTTCCAATCGATCTTGTTTGTGGCGGCTTCTATCTCAGTGGTATTCCAATTAATCGATCTCAAGAGATTATTGGATCCGACAAAATTGATTCCCTTATCGCTATAAATTATCGATGGCCTCCCTCTACGGGCAATAAATCTTCTAAGACCAAGCAAAAATCCTTGAGTTGAAAGGGACAAAATCAGTTCCAAATGGACCGTCCTGAAAACAGCACATGTGAAAAGTAAAATCCCAGCTTTTCTTTTATCCTTCAAAATTAATGGGCCAGATAAATCAACGCCGACAATCTCGAAAACACTAGCATCTCTAACTCTGTTTTCTGGTAGCAGCCACAGTCTGTAGTCGTTTACTTCCATGTCTCCTGCACCTGACACATGCATATAAAGCTTTTCGAATCGTAGCTCTGCTTTTCAGGATCCAAAACGTCTCTCTAAGTGTTGACATCAGTACGTGAATTCCTGCATGAGACATAGAGATATATGTTTATCAATTATCAATTTCTCCACAATCTTATGATTCTTCGGAAGTAACATCGGATAAATAAAATTTTCATGGTCTTTCCTTTCAGTCAACCTAGACTTGACACGTAAAATGCCTTCGTCATCTTTGAACACACTTATTGACTTCAGCTTCTTAATATCATCAGATGAAAAAGAATCATGTTGAATAATCTTCACGATAGATTTCTCAGCCCTTATCAATTCATAAACTTTTAACTCTCCTGATTCTCTTTCTTCTTTCCTCTTTCCGGTATTTCCTATAAATCTGGGTATCCACCCAATCATTCTAAGTATTTTCTTATACTTAGCCAAAGAATAATAGCCAAAGAATTGTGAAGACATATCGCTAACATTGCTTAACGAAACTATAACTGCTTTACGTTTTTCAGTATTAACCTCTTCTTTATTATCGATAGGGATAGAACGAGGCCATTCTTCTTCCGGCAGTGCCAACCAAGGTGGGCACTCCCACCATCTTGATTCAATGAGTTTCTTCACAGAACATCCTCTTGATGGCATATCGGCTGGGTTTTCCGCACCTGGTACATGATGCCAATTTTCACGATCCGATAGGATTCTAATTTCTGAAACTCTGTTATTCACAAAAGTGCTCCAAACTTCTACGTTCTTTATCCAGAATAGTGCTGTTGAAGAATCGGTCCAGTAATATTCCTTTGAAATTTCGACCTTAAGGTTCTTCTTGAGAAATGATGCTAATCGCACCCCAATAAGACAAGCAAGCAATTCAAGTCGTGGTATACTTATTTTTTCAAGGGAGCCACTGGTGCTTTGGCTTGCACTAGGGTCACTTTTATTTTGACTTCTCATATATACTGCATTTGCATAAGATCCCTGTGAAGCATCGGCAAACGTATGCAAACTAAAATATTGTCCTTCTGTCAATGAAAGTAGTCTGGGAATCTTCACAGAGGATAACAAGGGCAATTATTTGACCCACTTCAAGAATTTTCTTTTAGTATAGTAGTACTGCATCCCAGCTCAATTTAATTTCCCAGCTCTTTTGCAAGTATAACTTTGGAAGGAGTGTAAAAGGGCATGTGAAACCTATTGGGTCAAAACCTCTCTGTACAGTTGATAGTACGTTTCGTCTTGTCACTGAGATATCAACCAAGTTGATATTAGGGATGCCCCAAAACAAAGAATTTTCATATTTATTCCACAGATGACCAAGTACATTCAATGGTTCGCTCATTGTAGATTTTCCACTGTTCAGTTCTGTTTGCTCCCACCCTCTTAAGTTTAGCACTTGCCATTAACTGAGTTGATTTTGCAATAAAGTGTTCTGCTTCTTCATTCGAATTCACTGAAGTGACACAGCATTCAACAAAGAAGGAATTTTTCAATTTTGTAGCCACTTCCTTCAAAGAAGTTTCACATTGGTCTAAATGAGAGTTGATCACTGCTCCTAAAAGAAACGATCTGCATTTTAGTCCGAAGACTACTCTGCAATGGCGAAATTTTCTTATTTCCTTTTGTTCCGAGTTTTTCTACCATAGGAATCTTAGGAAATCACGATCAGATTTTTGAACAGATATTTGAAGAAAAGCTCTTTTAATATCTGAGATAATCCCTATTTTTCCTTGCCTAAATTCAAGAAGCAATCTAGGTATTAATTCAGTTAAATTTTAACCTTTTGCTAAACAATCATTAAGTGACAGGAAATCTTTTTGCTTGCACGAAGCGTCAAATGCAGGCCTTACTGCTGTTGTACAGTTATCTTTGAAGACCGGTCTGTGGGGAAGATAATGATTGTAAACTCGTTCCTCTTCTTCTGTTACTTCTTCTATTACTCCAGATTCGAGCCATTCTTCGAACACTGCATTGTATGTTTCAAATTTATCTTTCAACATGAGCTTCTTTATCGTTGATCCATGGTAAACTGACTTCACAGCGATCATCCACCGTCTTCAGAGTCTTGTGAAAGTGATCCCACACTGCTTCTTCTAACTCTGAGTCAGTTTTACTTTCTTTGGCATCTGTAATTCCCAGTGCTTTTAGCTTCCACAAGTTTTCTATGTCACTGCTGTGAGTCAACATCGACGTTATGGTTGAAGACATGGACAAGGAGTTTCTTTCTGAAACGTTATCTTTTATCTTTCCCATGATTGTCCATCCAAGTAGTGATTCCACAGCAGTCAGCCCATTTTCTAATTTCTGAATTCTTTTGCTTAATAGAACACCTGCGACGTCAACTCCAATAAGAACTTCTATTTTCAAATCTTTTTTTCCTACATCAGATGCATGGATATTCTTCTGTCTTAGTTCTTCTATCCATGTTCCAGGCTGTAAACTGACTACTGGTCCACAAATATTCGACTGTTCCAACAACATTAGTCGTCTAGAAAAATCACTTCTTAGGCTTCTAACGTTCACTTCATAGGGTTTGTGAATTTCTCTCTTTGTTGTTACTCCTCCAAAAAGTGCATGGATTAAAGATTCAGATCCAATTGCGTGGCACCCTATGTCTACAGCAGTCTCCTTTAATATGTATGAACGTTGCGATCCTGTATCGATAAGTGCCCTTACTGTCTTCTGCTTTTTTTGCATCTATATTAATTAATAGGATTTGAAGAAACACTTCATCTAGGAAATTAGTGCTCGCAAGTGATGCGTTTTGGTTTCCTCTTCTTTATTCTTTTCAACATCATTGCTCTTTTGATTAGTGGGCAAATCCGGACACATGACACCCCAATGTCTTTTCGAGCATATCAAACATCGTACATTTGTCTTGCATTGCTTGGCCCTGTGTCCAATTTTAAGGCAGAAGTAGCACCCCTTCTTTTTCTTAATTTCATCATTCTTTTGAATCAGAGGCATCTTCTGAGCAACAAAGCAATCTCGACTTTCATGAAATTTTTCACAAAATATGCAAGAATTCTTCTCACTATAATTGGTTGCTTTATTATGGCCTGAGAATAAATCATTTGCTGTAGGCACGAAATGTTTATTCTGGTACCTTTTATCTCTTCTACTTTCTCTCTTGGCACCCGAATCAATTAATTTAAATCCAGCTTTTGCCAAAGAAATTCTCTGCTCTCCTTCCACTTCATTTTTTAAAAACAATAATAATTGTTTCAATTTCTCAGAGTGAGAATTTTCTGCTGCAATTATTAATGCATGATTTCTAATCCAAACTCGTAAAATTTCCTCAGGAATGCAAGATTCCACGAGCGGAAACAGCATTGCAGCGTATTTATCGCTTGTCATTCCTATTGACTCCAACGAACGTAAATACGACTCTAAATTGTCATACAATTCTGATATACTGCATTTTCTCTTTTGATCAGTGACATTTTTAATAATCAAACCTAATAATTCCCGAATATAGAATTCTACCAACAATTCTTCCCTGCCAAACCTATTTTTTAAGCTTTCTATAACTTTTTCATAATTTTCGGTAGTTGCAGGGAAGCTGTTTACAATATCCCGTGGTCTCGTACCGGGTACGGTCGCTTGAACGAGATAATGCATCTTATCCTCGTTTTGAATTTCTTTATCTTCATGTATTCGCCGAAATTGTCCCCAAAACGGTAACCAATCTTTAATTTCGCTGCCACCGAATTGTTTTAACTCTATTTTAGGTAATTTCAGTTTCCGTTTGTTCGAATTCGGCGGAATACTGCTAGTAGATTGTATCATTTGGCGATTGAAGAATAATTCCGCTTTTACTCGTATTAAATCTAATTTTTCTTTGTATTCTTCAATTTTCGCCCATTCATTTTCAAACTGATCATTTGAAGAAATTTCTGAATTTAATATTTGAGTATCAAATGCATTAAGTTCAACAGATAAACGTTCTAAAGTAACAAGTTTCGTTTTTATAAATTCTTCATCAGGAATTTCCTTTTCTAATTGCTGCAAAATTGCATTACTTGTTCTCGTGGAAGCACTTCCGCAGAGAACCCGGTAAATGTAAACATCGCCAACGTTGGCGATAATAGTTCAAACCTGGTAACCCCGCGGATTTATCCTATTCGCTTGTTCGAAGTTTGCAACCATTCCTCTTGCGTTCACTTTGTTGAATTATCACTGTCGTTGTTCGCATTTGCAGATTTATATTATTCTTCTCTTATTTATTATTATTTTTTCTGAATTTTTTTAACAACGAATAGATAGAAATATTTTGGTAGATAAATGCCGGTTCTCGGTTCGGGATGAAAGGAAAATACGGCGGGAGAGGTGAATGCTAATTTGTAACACGGCTGTTGACGTTGTGTTCTTAATTATTAACAGGTGTAAGCATGCAGAACTATGAGGTTTTTAACCCGTAAAATAATTTGTTTTCGTAGGTCGCAAAAATATGCATGTGCATTTTAAGTAATGCTTTTATTTTTATTATTGGTTATTGTCATCTAAAATTATGAGAATAAATCAATTTTTATGGAGTAAAATTTTAACAAGGTAATATCTTGTTAATGCTTTTCTAACAATAACCTTTCAGAGGATTGCAGGTGTGACATAAATAGATCATTAAATTGAAATAAAAAATATGATTGATTATCAAAGATGACAGAATAGTTTGATGCATCACCATGGTCATCAAAATTAGCAAACCACTGCTGACGTAAGGATTATATTGTTTTCCGTGTTAACTGGAATTTAAGACAATTTTTTTTTCGTTAATCACGTTTAACCGGGTAATTTCAGTACATTAATACTAATTTATATTTTTTATTTACGTTATAAATGCTTATATATTGTCTTATGCTTAATATATTCTTTTCTGTGCTAACTTGAATTTAATACAAATTTATATCCGTATATCACGTTTAACCGGTTAGTTTTACTTCTACATGCATATTACCTGTGAATTTTTACTACCATATGCTTAATATATTGTTTTGTCTGCTAACTTGAATTTACATGCACTAAAATCACGTTTGCAAAATAATAAATATCACGCTTACAGCTCGGCTCCGGCGCCAACGGGTTCTTTCCCGAAGCGTCAACGGGTTCTCTGCGGATGAAAACCCGTTCTCGTAAAAGACGCTCTGACAGGTTTTCGTTTCTCAATTAACAATTCCATTCCAATAAAAATAAATTCAATAAAGTCAAATAGAATTAAATTCGATAAAACCAATAAAATAACCTTGACTTGTTTTACCAATCACTTCCGTGGTCACCAAAATTGTTCGAGATTTGCAAGAACTACCCGTTCTCCTTTCTCTTAATAAACTTAAAATAAAATAACTTTACATATAAAATTCCAAAGCGTCATATTTATTTTTCAAAATCCGTAGAACTACAACAAATTACAACGAAAATCAGATGGTTGCCACTCTTACAGTGACAAACTATGAAAAGAAAAATAACAACTGAGGCTGGGTTCTAACACCCCGTGCAGTGCAGCGCGTGATGAATATTAAAGGAAAGCTAAGCCGGAAAATTAAAAATACAAGAGCACGTGCATCTAATATTTAATAAATAAACATCTCTTTTTAATTTCGAGAAAGTTCCAGAAAATTCTCGCGCGCGATTTAAAATCTTATAAAAGGAGGAAAACCTCTCAGTTCGTTATTATTAGTGTACAAGTTAGTTCGTTATAAGAATTGCTTTCGCAGAACTTAGGATTAAAGCTAAGTGAGTAAATTTTATTTATACTTCAGATTAAGTTGGAGTTAAAATACGTTTCTGAAAATTTGTGATTTGTGACGCGCTTCGAAACGCTTTAAATTACATCAGAGTATAAAGTTTATACAAAGCTGCGGCTACCAGTAGCTAACAGCTAGGTTGGAGCTAGCCATGTCAGTAACAGAGATAGATGATTTACGGAAATATCTAGATGAACGGGTTATCAGTAACCTACCGAAGGAAAAGTTTAATGAGATTTATAATCTGATTATGGAAAAGATACAATTAGAAAAATCGGGTTTGAAAGCAGGACCGGTTACTGAGAGAATTCAGCATATTTCAGAGCAGTTAAGTTACAGCTAAATATGCAAGCGCAGGAAACCCCTAAAATTAGGAGGACGAATTCTAAGCTTAAAAAGAAAAATGTGGTTGATGAGGACGGATTTATTGCCCCTCGCAATACCCTAAAAATAACCTCGATCTGAGACTGAGATAAATGAACCACCTCAGAAAAGTAAATTTGCGGATTTACAGGATAACGACAAAATGGATAGTGCAGATACTGAAGGCGAATTTATTGCCTCCAGAAAAACGGCAAACCATGTTCCCCCAATTGTGTTAGACGAGTTCAGTGGCGACTGGGATAAGATAAACAGATAAATAAAGATAAGATAAACAGAGAGAATAGAGGAAGATTTAAAAATTAAAAGTTACAAAGCTGGAATGAAAGGAGATACTCTAACCATTCGAGCAAAAACCCCTGATGATTATAGAGCGATCACAGGCATGTTCGCAAGTGAAGGAGTCCCTTTCCACACTTTTAAAATTAACTCAGATAGACCGCTAAAAGCGGTGATAAAAAAGCTACTCAGAACGATGAAAGTAGAAGCTATTGAAAACGAGCTGAAGGAGTTAAAAATACCCGTAGAAAAAGTGAGGCAGCTGACCACCTATAGGGAAGGTCAGATAGTGAAGCTACCCTTGTTTCTAGTTGAAACCAAGCGAAATGATAATGGAAAGAAGATTTGGAATTTGGAAAAACTTCGAGGACTTGATGTCGTACTCAGACAGTACAAGAAGAAGCCTGGACCTTTTCAGTGTCACAGGTGCCAGCGTTATGGACACTCAAGAGAGCACTGCCATTACAGAGCCCGCTGCATGAAATGTGCAGGCTGGCATGAAACGTTCACGTGCAAAACTCCCAAGGAGAAACTAACGGCGCGCTGTGCGCTCTGTGATGGAAGTCATGTCTCGTCGTACAACGGATGTCAAAAGTATCCTAAAATCCAGAGAAATGAGCCCCAACTCTCAGCGAAAGAGCAGGAAGCTAGATTTACTTTGAATAAAGATGACTTCCCCACCTTGCCGGGTGGAAAAACTGACGAAAACGCCAAAACTTGGCCCAGTTGGGCGAAAGGCGGAGAACCTGAAGAGAACATATTTGATTGGTTCAAAAAGCAGCTTTGCAAAGTGAAGGAACGTTTTACGAAGTTTAAGTCAGCAAAGTCCCTAATGGGTAAAATTGAAGTCGGCATGGAAGCCATCGAATACATTTCAAATATTGAATATGAGTTCTAATAACCATGCTCACGTGACAAATCTGATCGATGCGACGCACTCTTACTTAAGGATATCCCTTTTCAATGCAAATGGTGTTTATTACAAGAAACTTGAATTAATGCACTTTTTATCGGCTCATGATATTGACATTATGTTGATAGTCGAGACTCATCTCAAGCCTTGTGATAAGTTCAAAATCCCCGGTTATAGCGTTATTAGAAGCGATAGGCTCAGGACTACCCGCGGAGGTACTGCAGTTGTGATCAAGAATCACATTAAATTCAACACTATCAAGCTCCCGACGACGACAACGAGATTAGAATACACTGCAATTCTTGCTAGCAGTACGACCAATGAGAATTACCTTATAGTAGCAGCGTACAACCCCCCGCAGGATATCAACTTACAGGACTTAGACATCATAATGTCGACGAATTTCCCTACCATACTTGTGGGTGATCTAAATGCAACAGATCACTCCTGGGGAGCCAGGATGGGTAACAGAAATGGTAGTCTGCTTAAAAACTATATCTATGCAAATAACTTACAGCTAGTCACCCCAAGTGAATACACTTTCTACTGTCGAAGTGGCGGAGACATACTAGATATTGCATTACTTAAAAATATTAGTCAGACTCCCTACTTAGAAGTCAAGAAAGAACTGTCGTCAAACCACTATCCAGTAGTGTTTGATTTTCACGGCTTTTACCCTGACCCTCCAAGGAAACGCACTAAAGTGAATTGGACCAGCTTTACAGATAAACTACGGAACATGCCTTGTAATCCCCATCTGAGAGACAGCCGGGAAATTGAAAGTGAAATTTATTCGCTGACTTTCAAAATTCAAAATGCGATTAAGAGTTCTTCGTATGCTTGCAGAGATACCTTGAGGAATAAACTCCCTGAAGATATTTCTCGCGACATAAAGGAAAGAAATAGAATTAGGAAAAGTTTTAATGTTACGCAAGACCCTTCACTTAAAAGGACTATAAATTACTTCAACAGGAAAATTCAGGCCGGCATCATGGAATTCAGGCCAAGTAATTGGGATAATCTTTTAGAGCATTTTAGCACTGATACAAGCTCTATGTGGAAAATTGTAAATGCGATGAAAAAAGATAGGACGTATCACATTGCTCCAATTAGTCACATGGGATCCACCCACTATTCTGAAGAAGACATAGCCAATGTGTTCGCAGAGAAACTTGAGGAGACGTTTAGGCCCAACCCCTCGACCAACCCCCAGCACGATGAGGAGGTTCAAAATGTCGTTAACATGCTCAAAAACAGGGATAATACGGATTATATAAAATTCATCTCCCCGAAAGAAGTCCATACTATCATTAAACATATCAATACCAAGAAAGCTCACGGGTTTGACGGGATCAGCAATCGTGCTCTGAAGGCCCTCCCTCCAAGGTGTATAGTGCTACTTACAAACATCTTTAATGCTTGCATCAGGACGAGTTATTACTCTTCGCAGTGGGAAACACTCGATTATTATCACTATACTGAAGCCGGGGAAAAACCCCTCACTTGCAGACAGTTATCGTCCTATTAGCCTTCTTCCGGCTATCGGAAAAATATTTGAGAAAGCTTTAAACAACAGAATTACAGACCACCTTGAAAGATTGGATCTGATAGACCCGGCCCAATTTGGTTTTCGGAAACACCACAGTACAACCCATCAAGTACTAAATATCGTTGAGTTTATCACGAGAGCTTTTTTCCACAAGACTGGTGTGGCAGCATGCTTCATAGACCTTGAGAAGGCCTTCGACAAGGTCTGGCACGAAGGACTGATTTACAAGCTAAATAACTTTCTTTTTCCTGTCAGCCTTGTGAAGTTAATCATCTCATACCTAAAAAGAACCTTCCAGGTGAGAGTTGGAGACTCCCTTTCCGAAAGGAAAATCATTGCCAGCGGCGTCCCGCAAGGGTCTGTTATTGGCCCACAATTATTCAACATTTTCGTTAATGATTTACCCAACCCACTGAATGCTAAAACCCCGCAATATGCAGACAACACGGTGATTTTGTCGGAATCTAAAAGCCCCCAAATTGCTCTTACTAACCTACAGTTTCACATCAACATAGTAGCTGTTTGGTGTCAACTTTGGAGAATTAAAATTAATACCGCGAAATGTAAAATTGTCCAGTTCCGTCGCTACAGAAGAAATGTCACTATGAACACGGATATCAAGATAGAGAATGATGTGATTCCAGTTTGCTCGTCCGCAAAGTACTTGGGAATTACCCTAGATGATAGGCTCACCTTCAAAGAGCACGTAACCAACCAAGTAAATAAAGCAAACAGAGTTTTCATGTCGCTCTATACTATTATAGGTAGGAAATCGAAATTGAGCTTAAAAGCTAAAGGCATGATCTATCTCACTATGATTAGGCCAGTTATGCTCTACGCCGCCCCAGCGTGGGCAATTGCCAATAAGACGGATAGGAGAAAACTAGAAGTCCTTCAAAACAAAATTTTGAGAGCCATCACTAACGCGCCCTGGTTTGTACGAAATAGCATCATTCATGCAGACTTGAAAATAAAGCCCATTCCTGAACAAATCCTCATGGAGGCGCACAACTTCTTCGAAAAAATGGATAATTCTCCAGTGCACACGCTAAGAGAACTCGGTAATTATGACCCTACAGTGGACAGCGTGGTCAAGAGACCTCGGTCAATTCACCAAAATGCGCGGTGGTGATGTAAATATGTAAATAGTGTACATATGAAGTTGTGTTTTGTGTTCTATCTAACCTTATTTAACCAAGTACTGTGTTACTGCGAAAATTGGCTATTTGCCTGGAAGCAGGCTAGAGACTCTGAATTAATTAATATGTGTTAAGGACTGTACATTGTGTGCTCTCACCACGCCCACTGCTGTGGTTCTACTCCTGATTACCTGCTGGACTGCGCACCCTATCTGAGTAACCTTACGCTACTATCCTGACCGAATGCATCATGCATGGACTTGAATGCTGGACGATTTTGTTTTCTAAGTACTAATTTCCCAATTTTCGAATATTCAGCTTGACTTCGCCACGGAATGATTGCATCTTATTCTAATGTCACGCCCCCGGGCGAGGTGCAGTAGCACCTTAATGTAATAAAAATCGTGAATGAGGCTGCACAGATTGAACAGGTCAAAACTCAATGTAGTTGTATACCTGCGGTGAATAAGAAATAAATAAATAAAGTTCGTTATTATTGTAGTTAGCTTGTTGTTCTTTTAAGAGTTTGTTTAGAAAACTGCTCTTGTTGATTGTAGCGAATTCGCGGATTAGCTTTCTTTAGCTGTTTCGAATTAACTTCTGTTGAACGTTTGAGTGGTTAAAATAACTACTGTGAGATATTGTAATACTGAAAGAATATCTGAGGAATTTTTGTTGTTGTGATAATAATAAATTTTGTCCATTTTTCATCGGACTTGTGCATCCATTTCATAACGAACCCGTACGCACGCAACAATACTTTATCTCTTGCGTTGTTAAACTTTTATTCAGTTCTACAGTTTCGTTTTCTCCACCAGAAAATGTAAATAAAGCAAATAAAAACCCGTAAAAGCGATGATTCTCTTTTCGTCCGCTTTTTGTGTTGATAAGTGAATTTTGCATTTGTAAGTACGAGCGAAGTTGTATTGTCCTCAGAAGCAGGTTTTCATGTTTCCAAAATTTATTTGTAATTAACGAGCTAATATTGTATTTTAGGGCTGCACGTTGCAAAAGTTTAGTTTATTATTATTTTTAATTGTAAATTTCAAGCTTAAGTACAAACGAATGCTTAAATTGTTCCCATACATTTGTTGCATTAGTTTATATTTTAGCATGCTAATTTAATATTGGGCCAAAAAAAAAAAATTCCTGTAGTCTAGTAAGGTTACTCAGTTTAAATAGATATAGAGTGTAACCTTATAACTGTAAAAGCGCCCATAAATATTTTATAAACAAACGCCTTCGAACAGATGCTCCAAATTTTCGCGGAGTACCAACAGCAAGACGCGGTTGCCATAATCTCTAATCTAAAGATTCAAACCACTCAGATTAAATACATACAAACCTATAATTTGCATTCTGGTGAGAAATACGAAAAGGAAATGTAATAGTAAAAGATTTAAATCACAATAACTATTTAATTAACACAAGATAATTTACAACTCTGTAAACTAAGCTTTAAAAATTAGACGCCATACATGTTTAAGAGAGGCATATCTATGTGGGCTCTTGAGAAAATAATATTCAAAACATATTTTATTCTTTATTGCAATCCGAATAAAAAATTGTGTGCATTTAGGTTTTTTCCTGATATGCATTACACTTGTCGAATTTATGAATCTGGATTTATTCTTTCGATAAATAAAATGTAATCTTTATTTTTGGAATCTTCCAGTAATTCCGATACTATTTTGAATATTTCTAATAATAATCATTTGAAAAAGCTAAAAATATCATTGCTTTATATAATTTAACACGGTAGTGGCAGAGAAATCTATTTAAATGTTTCAGTACTTTAATTAAGTGATAATAATGTATGTTATTTGATACTATGCACTTTTCATCTAGAGTAATTCTCGTAATCAAATAGTTCTCACAAAAATAGGCAAGTGTCCAACTGTGTAATATCTTACCTTTCGTTATTAATAATTTTAATGCATTCAGAATTTGAAGTCATTACTGTATAGTTTTCAACTGAATTACCATATTTCCTAGCCCATAAAACTCATATTTTTTGACTCCAAAATGCACTTTAAAATCAGTTTGCGTCTTATGGGCCGACCGTATAACTTCGTCTTCTAATTCGCAAGTTGATTTTCCCGGAAAAAGTACTACTAAATTTTTTCCCCGCATTTTGACATAGAAAATGGTAGTTTTTATTACAAATGTCGATGATAACAATGATTTAAACCAGTAGAAAGCAAAGTTATGGTTTAGTTATAAAGTATTTCTCCCGCCTTCTTCGAGTACCTTCGTGGTGTAGTGGTCTGCACGCTGGGCGGCGCATATTCCAGAGGTACACGGTTCGATTGCCGGCGAAGACGTTGCTTATTTTTCATATCTCCTGCTTCCAAAAAATCCTAATATCTCTACAGTGGCCCCCGAACTAAATGGGTAAAGGGTAAACCCTCTGAGAAGGCCTCCGTCCTAAGGACAAACCAAACGGAGTAATGGCAGCTCAGAGGAAAATTTGAGAGAACCTGGCCGACCGGACATTTGCAACTTAGACTGAGGTAACGATTGTCTCTTAAGTACCGTAGACGTCTTGCATGGTGATGCTGCGTACAATTCGCTGATGTATGTTCCTTACAATAAAAATGCGCTGCCTAGAAGGCGAAGTTACATTACATAACACTGCACTTAACATTGCATTTAAATTAGGCAGATAAAATAGCACAGAATACGATACACTACATTAACATTGAATAGTGTGCAGTTTACATTTCATTTGAAATATGCAGATGAGAAACAATACAGTAAATAAATAATACAGTAAATAATAAATTTCATTTCTTGAGTATAACGTACGGCATACGATACATTAATATCAGATGCACTGCCTGAGATTACTTAGAATCTATTATGTAGAAATGACATGAGTATTTACAAGAAAGGTCAATATCGAGATAGCGTACATTTACAATATGCTAAGTCGATGAAATTCTATTTTTTATTTCAATGCAAATTTGTAGCATCTTGATGAGTTTTGTGTGTGTTGCTGGGTGCTTCACGAGATGAAGGGTCCATTCCTTCTAGTAACGCTCTGAGGGTCATTTTAGGTGGTGGCATCTAGTTAACGGGCAGTCGAAGGCATAGTGGTCCAGTGAACCCACCGCCCCACATTCACATAGTTCGCTGTCCACAAATCCAAATCTATGTAAGCACGTCTGGAATGGACCGTGTCCTGTAAGAAACGTCGTGATGGCAGATGAAAACGAAATGGTTGTACCTGATACTCTAGGGATGAAGACATGCGTCCGTCGTCCAGTGCTGGAAGTATCCCATGTCGTTTGCCATTGTGTTATTAACCATTCATAAGTTACGTTTTTGAGGTAAGAGTCTGGGAGAGGTAGTGTACTCCGGTAAGTATGCACCCATTGCTGCCTCTTTGGCCAAATGATCAGCTAGCTCATTACCGGCAATGCCAGTATGTGCTGGAACCCAGCTCATTAGCGGTCGATGATCAAGTGGCATGCTTAGAAGTAGTTTTTGCACTTCGAGGACAATGGTGCTCCTGCTGTTAGCGCCAGCAATTGCCTTTAGGCTAGATAAGGAGTCACTGCAAATTTGAGCCTGTGCGTTAAAACGGCGAGTTAGATTAACTGCCTTCTTTACTGCCGTGAGCTCCGCTTGAAGACGGAGTTATTTAAGAAGACCGCTTGGAAGACGGAGTTAAGTCTTCTTCGCCATGTTTGTATACATTCGTCTCTTTCCATGATACAAAGGCCACAGCCTGTACCCTCTTCCGTGCGCGAGCCATCTGTAAAAATTGTGATGCTGTTTGTTGGTACTGGCAATGGCGAGAAGCTGACGTTGCGTTGTACATCGTGTCTGGAGGGATGGCATGGGATCTCGAAGGTTTTAGCCTCAAAATCCGAGTACCGGAGGTTAAAATTCCACAATTGGCTATCTTGTCTGAGTCGTAGAACCCTAGTGAGGGTAGCCTCTCTCTCTGCAGTCAAGTCGAGTGGCGGGCTGCCGGTCATAACTTGTCAGGCCGCTGTTGATGTAGTGCGGTAACCTCTGCTTATCTGCAGGAGATGTTGCCTTTGAATAGATGATAGAATTCTACGTCGGTGGGTATTGAGTCTTTTGGCCCATATGCCCGAGCAGTAAAGGATAATCCGTTTCGGGACTGTTAGATACCACCTTTTCAACATTTGGCAGGAAACACCCCAATTCTTTCCCGTGACTCTTTTCATGTGATTATTTAGAATCCCTATACGATTTTTAACACATTTCAGGTGGGGAATCCACGACAATCTTATGTCTAGAACCAGACCCAGGTATTTAAGTTGGTCTACGACTTTGATGGAGCTTCCCAATAATTTCACTGCAGGTTTTTTTCGATGTGGGCATTTAGCCCCTATGCACATTGCAATCGTTTTTGTCGTCGATATTGTGATTTTGTGAGATCTTGCCCAGTTGCTAAAAACGTCTAGCACTAATTGCGCGGTAGACTCTAGTTTTGATCTGCCGTTTACGACTAACAGGAAGTCGTCTGCGTATGCGATGATGTTGCAATTTGGAAATTTCTTGAGTTTTTTAAGGATGGTGTTTGCCAAGATTGTCCAGAAAACAGGACCCAAGCAGGATCCTTGTGGGCATCCCCGTTGGATCTTATGATCGACGATTTCAGATTCCAAAGTTGCTTGCACTAAGCGATCTTGCAGATAACTTCTTATTAGATCTACAAGGTCGCCCGGGCACCCCATAGTGACCAGAGCATCTATGACGTCTGGCCCCCACAGGGAGTCAAAGGCGCCTTGTATGTCCAGACTGATGATCAGGGAATGGAGACCATTGTCCTTGTTGGTGTTCAAGATCTTCATCAGTTCTAAAATTGCATGCTCGGTCGACTTGCCTTTCTGGAACCCGAACTGCGCTGAATCGAGTATCTTTCGGGTGTTCATGAAGTACTGTAGACGGCCCTGTATTATTCTTTCCAGCAATTTCCCAAAAGTAGGAAGCAGGCAGATGGGGGATGATGATTCTCCACACCCAGGATTTTACGATTGGGTCCCCTAAAACCCCCAGTCGCACTTTAAAAGGGGGAGTATATAAGGTATTTTTCCCGCGTTCTTAGCGTGTCTTCGTGGTGTAGTGGTCTGCACGCTGGGCGCGTATTCGAAAGGTCCGAGGTTCGATTCCCGGCAAAGGCGTAGCTCATTTTTCACATCTCCTGCTTCAAAAAAAAAAAAAAAAAAAAAAAAAAAAAAAAAAAAACTAATGTCTCTACATAGTATT
This sequence comes from Stegodyphus dumicola, assembly GCF_044657685.1. Taxonomy (NCBI): domain Eukaryota; kingdom Metazoa; phylum Arthropoda; class Arachnida; order Araneae; family Eresidae; genus Stegodyphus; species Stegodyphus dumicola. Next base: position 76,571,704 of record NC_140768.1, on the reverse strand, counting down.
GGACATATTAAATATAAATTATCCGGGAGGACGCGCCCTAGCGCTGTATTATGTAATACGAGAACGCGCATGGCGTGTCAACACATACCAAGCAATTAAATGACGTACAAATTAGACATACTATTACAATTCTGTAAAAGAATGCATTATATATTAATTGCAACATTTATTGTATAAAATAGCTTAAAATAATGTTAATTTTTAAAATTAAAAACAAATAAATAATTTTTTTTTTTTCAGATGATTAGGAATCATTGTTATCTATGAGAAATTTTGTTTTTGATTTGTGAATGCAATTATAATTCAAATTATGCAGAATTATTACATGAACAACGAGCTATATAATTAATTTTAAAATCAATTGGGCTCAAGTAGGATTAGATATTTTGTAGTTTATACATGAAGCATCTATTTCACAGTGCTCTTGACATTTTTTTTTTTTAATTTTTTTTTACACTTTACACATATAGTTTTTGATTTTCTGTCTTTTTGTCTTGAGCACATGTAACATCTCCAGCATTATAATTTTTTATCTTTGTTTGTGATTCATCAAATCATTTTCTGTAAGAAATTAGCCAATTCTTAACTGGTATACTAATCGTCTGCGGTAAAGTTTCTTCCATATTTCTATAATGGAGCTAAGATGCGCTTTGCTATTTCACTAGAACTATTGAATTTCTTGTATGACACATCTGGCTGATGATCTGCGTAAATTTTCATATTGAAAGTATAGAAGGTTCTAGAATCAACCCCAGCAAATATCTTTATGCCATATCTTGCAGGTTTCTTAGGTATACTCTGCCGAAAGGAGCATCGTCCTGGAAAAGGTTCTAGCTTTTCGTTCAAAGTCATGTATTCCCCTACATGATATAATTTCTGTCAGGTCTTGACAAAATTTTCAAATAAATCTCTTATTGGAGCTAATTTTTCACTCTTTCTTCTGTTATCCTGTATTCCGACATCATCAAATTATAAGACACGAAGAATGAAAAGAAAACGCTTATAGTTCATAACAGGTATAGTGGTTAGCATTACAGACTGCCGTGCCCAAGAGCCCGGGTTCAAATCCCGCAAAAGACGTGGATGTTTGTAAATGTATAGTGTCCGTGCGGCAAGGGGAAACTCTAAATATGCGAGGCGAAAATCCTCTCGAAAGGTTGGTGGTAGGGGAAGAGGGATGGGAGACGCTCGGACCCGTCCCCTCAGGGTGCTCTCCATCAAAATTGGGGAGCGAAACTGAGCTAAATCGCACTGTCACATGTAAGGTACTCAAGGCCGTTGCTAATCACAAGCGTACCTTGCGCTCCTTGCCACGAGGAATTTCGTGGGCTTGGGCTGACTATAGGTCAGACAAGTGAGCATTAGTCAACAAGAATAGATAGGGCTTGAGACGCCGTGAGTGTAAGTCGCACTATTTGAGCTCCGTCTATTTGTTCAATAACTACGGACATTTTACTCGCATCGACTTGGTAGTAGTTGCTATCTGTTCCTAAGATCAACAGGAACAATTTGATACCCCATTTATATATGTTGGTCAATTTGTTCTTTAATTATCATTTTTACAACAAATTAGCATTGAGCTGTGTTATTCCCAGCGGATATACCACCTTTGAAGTCCTCTGAGGGAGCTGTTGTTATCCGTCGCGACCTAAAAGTTACATCATCTTGTAGAGATAAATTCCCTCTTCAATTCAAGATATGTGTGAAAACAATTGGATAATTACAAAATTAATTATGGACAAATTACTGTAATTACATAGCAGCATTTCGATTCGGAAGACGATTTGACCGTTGAAGCTTCGTAACGGTCGCATTCCACCCCCCTCGTGAGCAGAGGAAGCTGTCAAGGCCAAATCCAACGGCGAATTTCTTCATAGTAGGCTTTTAATCAGGACACTGCTAATTAGACCGCTAATTATTGTATCAACTTGAAACCTGTGCCATACTTCCAATAAGATTACGGAAGGTTCAAGTTTCCAAATTTGAAACAGATCCGTTAATTAGAAGCGGAGATACAAATTTTTGCACTAATTTTTGGACTTAGTGAAAATTGTGTTTTGTGACTCACTTGCGATTTGAAATAGTGTGCGCTCAGTGTGTAACACCTGAATATAACAGCTTTTGGATTACAGCAAGTTTTAAAACAGATGAAAAACAGAGAAGTTTAACGACCAAGTTTATTACAAGTTTTGGAGTGCACCCAACATTGTTAGGTTATTAAGTACAGTCTGCCACCTTTACAATTGTTCAGTCATCGAGTACTTTAAGCATTTACAGAATTCTTCTTTGAAATATGTCCTGTCAATCAGTTCTCCCGATTGACGGTGATTCAGCACATCCAGAAAATGGACTTGATCCTACATTAGTATTGGCATCTGATTTACCTCATACTGATAAAATTACTGCACTGTGTGACGACATTCGAAGAATTGCAACTACTAAACGAAGTTCAAAATTTTCGCTGCCCACGGATTTACGCACTAGACTCTTAAATTCTCTTACTGCTTTACAAACTCTTGCTTCAGCGGGTCCTGAATGTGTATTAAAGCCCGCCAAGGTTGATATTGGTGTTAACACCTCCACAGTACTTTGTTGCGAATTAGCTCATTCCTCGCCATCACTTCCTTCTGTTCCTTTGCTAAGTGATTTACCGGCGTCTACATCTTTGCCTGTTCCTCCAATACCTACTTTTGCGGAGATTGCTAGAAAACATAACAAGCCTCGTATATATATTAATCCCAAAGCGCATGTCTCAGAAGTTGAGCTCAAAGCTGAATTAAATGCTAAAGTTTCTCTCTCAAAACTTAAGGTTGGCATTGAGAGAATTATTAAAACCCGCCGAGGTGGTTTAGAGGTGGTGTGTAACTCTAATGATGACGCCAATGTCCTTGAAAAAGAAATCCAAAACCAGGACATCCCAGCGGAGATTAGCCGTCCCCGCCGGCACAGACCTCGATGCGCAGTTCATGACCTGCCCGAATCCATCAAGCCAGAGGATGTCGTTGCCGAAATCAGTGGTGCCACTGGCATGCCCAGTAACATCTTCAAGCCTCTCCATCGATTTAGAGAGCGCCGTAAAGGGCACGTTAAGTGGATCTTTGAGTGCGAGCCCCGAGGCTTCTGTGCACTCATGCAACAACACAAGATCTTCCTCGGCTGGCAGGCACATAGAGTCTCGGAACACATTGGAATTAGCAGATGCTTCCGATGTCAGCAGTTCGGTCATCTACAAGCCAACTGCAAGAGTCGAAAACAATTTTGTTCCTACTGTGCTGAGGAGCACGGCATTCGGGACTGTACAGCGCAAAATCCACTATGTATCAACTGCAGTGATGCCAATGCTCGATTCGGAACTGGTTTCGACTACGACCATCCTGCCTACGACTCAGCCTGTATCCAGTACCAACGTCGTGTGCAATCCATCCGAGATAAGACAAACTATGAGTACTAATAATCAGTCCTTGCCTTCTATTGGAAATGCATCGGCTGATACTATAAACATGGATTTTATCCGCAGTGGACTTTCAATTAAATGTATACAGATCAATCTTCAACACGCTAAGGCTGCTGTTGCTCAACTTACGCATTACGCAGTAGAACGTGAGGCTGATCTCATCTTTGTTCAGGAGCCTTATATTAAGGACGGACTTGCTGTGGGTTTCCCGCTTCAGTGGTCTATCTTTCAAGCAGGCGATTTGGAGAAACCACCCAGGGCCATCATTATCAATTGCAACAAGGATTGGAAACCGACAGTCGTCGCAGCTAATAGGGATAATGTAGCCATTCTTCTTGATGTACAGGAAACCTCCATGCTTTTTATTTCACAATATTCATCTCCATCCGAGTCCATTCTTCCTTCATTGACTTTTCTATCAACTACTCTACAGCGCATTAAAATCCCTCTTCAGTTTATTGTGGGTGATTATAACGCCCATAATACAACTTGGGGTTATGCTTCAACGGATGAAAAAGGCCATTCTTTGGAGGATTTTCTATCAGCACATCATTTAATTCTGCATAACTCAATTGATGCCCCTCCAACCTTCGACAGAATACATTCACGTGGATGGCCGGATCTGACTATTAGTTCCACTTCTGCGGCTTCTCTCCTCCAGAACTGGACAGTTGAAGATGAAATAAGTCTTAGCGACCATCGCTATATTACATTTACAATAGCTCAGCCTACAACCATTCAAATTATTCGACGCTACAATCTGCCAGGGAAACGGATACGTGCCTTTACTGATCGTATGAAAGCATTAGTAAATGATCTCGATGGTCAACTTTCTTCAGCCAATACTCGCGCTGATTTGGAGAATTTCACGGTTGTTCTACAGAAGGGTCTTCAACAAATCTGTAATGATCTTTTACCACAACGCCATGCCAAAAAGCTTAATAATATACAATGGTGGAACAGTGAACTTCGTTCCCAGCAGAAGAAATGCCGCGCTTTACGACGGCGAATCAAATATGAGCGACGAATGCATCTACCACCAACTTCGCTCCCTCTATATCAACAGGAGAGAGCAAAATATAAACGTTCAATTTTACAAGCGAAATTGAATTCCTGGCATGCCTTCTGTACCGAATCGCATGATACATATGGGATTCATCATAAGATAATGACAGGCAAATTATTCAAACCTGCTCAATTATTTCTTCCTCTTGGCTCAACAGCCTCACAAGATTTTACCAAAGATACTCTGACTCATATCTTGGATACTGTTTTTGGACCGTCTGATCTCTATGAGGGTACTTCCCATCACTCATCGATATCTGAAGAAGAGCTCTCATCTACTGCGTCTCCGGACAAAGAAATTACTTTAAAAGAATTAAAATTCATTGTTGCCCATTTGCCGAAACGGAAAGCTCCAGGCCCGGATGGCATTGGCTATGCCATCGTCAAAACTGCTATCTTGGCCTCACCAGTATTTTTTGTTATATTTTTCAACAAGTTATTGGCAACTGGTACTTTTCCTAGGTCTTTTAAAATAGGCCAGGTTGTCTTGTTTTTAAAGAAGGATAGAAACCCGACTGAGGCTACTTCATTTCGACCCATTTGCCTACTTCCAGCGCTTGGGAAAATTTTTGAGAAGATACTGATGACTCGTCTGCGTTTCCATCTACATCAGCACCAAATTATTAGTTCTCGGCAATATGGCTTTCGGCCCGGTTCATCTACATTACATGCACTGCATGATATCACACAAGACATCCTAAATAATAAATTCTCTGGCTACCACACCGCATTAGTCAGCTTAGATCTTAAAAGCGCATTCGACAGTTTGTGGTGGGTAGCTATTAAACAAGCTCTGGTAAACTCCAATTGTCCGAGTAATATTTATAAAGTTTTAGAACACTATTTGCAAGACAGACGTCTTATTGCAGTACATCCAGCGGGAATTATCGAAAAAGTACAGACAAGAGGATGCCCGCAAGGTTCTTGCGCAGGTCCTCAACTCTGGAACCTCACTTTTAATAAGATCCTTCAAGCTCCCTGGCCTGATCATACGCATATATATGCGTATGCCGATGATGTGGCTCTTGTTATCCGGGGACATTCTCGCGAAGTTTTACAGCAAAATTGCAATGAGTCTCTTCAACTCTTTCAACAGCATTGTGATGATTTGAAATTGATTATTGCTGAAAACAAATCCAAGGTACTTCTTGTACCTAAGAAAGGAGGTTCCTTGGTCAGGCGACCAAGAATTGTCCTCAATAGCCACAGGTTGCAAATCCTTAGAGAAATCAAATATTTGGGAGTTATCATTGATGATAAGTTAACCTGGATCCCACATATTCTGTCCATTAAAAAACGAACACAGATGATTGCCAAACAGCTTCGTTATCTTCAGGGATATCGATGGGGATTAAACCACCATATCCAAAAAATTCTATATACTACTGTCACAGAAAAGATTGTTACTTACGCCGCTGCTGTTTGGGCACTCCCCATGCAGGGGAGAAAAGTCAAACATCTTTCAACCATCCAACGCCCTTTTGCCCTGAGTATAACTCGGGCATATATTACAACTTCTTCGGACTCACTAAATGTTCTAGCCGGTCTACTCCTTCTTCATATTAGAACTGAGGAAGAGGCTGTTCGTCAGTCACTTGTGCAACTACGCAGTCCTATCACATTTGATGGAGAACATTATTTGCCTGATGACTATGAAGCAAAACTGAAACCTTTTAGTATTCATCCAGCAGACTATGGGGTTGGAGTTAGGCTCCATATTCCACCATCAGTGTTTTGTAATTCTTCAAGCCACGTGATATATACTGATGGATCAAAGATAGATGATAACGTAGGAAGCGCTTTTGTTGCTTTTCGTGATAATCTTCCTCTAGCCCACTGGAAGGGACATTTATCTATGCAGAATAGTGTTTTTCAAGGGGAAGCAGTGGCGATAGCACGCGCTATCCGCTACTTGCTGACTCAGAATATAACACAAGCGACAATCCATTCTGATAGCCTTTCTGTCATCCACGCCATTGGCAATCCTGAGCATTCCTCTCCAATTATACGAGACATTCAACAGGACTTACGTGCTTCTCCGTCTTTCACTATTCATATTGCTTGGGTTAAAGCGCATGTGGGAGAATGTGGTAACGAACTTGCAGATGCCTATGCCAAGGAGGCGGCTTCTGGTGATGCTGATGAGAATATATCCATTCCTTGGCCACATTCTTTTCTCAAGCGAACTTTACGTCTTCAAGCAATTAGTAAGTGGCAAGAGGAATGGGACAATAGCTTCACCGGTCGACGTACTTTCTACCATCTTTCATATGTGTCGACTGATCGCTGCTATGGCAATACCCATCTTTCCCGTTACATTTCGGGGCATGGTCCTTTTCCTGAATTCTTCGCACGCTTTGGCATAAGTGATACCAACGTCTGCAGTTGTGGTGAACTCGGCTCTCCGGAGCACTATTTAGCCAATTGTCCCCTGACAGAAGGCCTACACATACGATTTCCTACGCAAAATCGTCAGGCATTTTGCAAACTCTTAGTTAAGCAAAGACACCTGATCCGCAAACTAAATTGCGTAATGGAGAAAGTCTCCAGCATTGGGCTTGACCTATGTCAAGTTTAATCTAAATGGTTTTCAGGAAATATATTAACCATGTACTATCTGCTTTTTGTAGCTAGACTGTTAATAACAAATGAAATATAAGTTTGACTGCATCACGTTAGTTTGTGTGTATCGAACTCCATCTATCACCTTTTCAGGTTTGTTAGAAATTTTTATTTTTATTTTTATTTATCTATTTATATACATATATATATATATATTTATATTTAAGCTATGCCTTTACATATTTCTCACGTTGGTTTGATTGTACTGTACTCTTCTATCGATAGTATGCTTTTCTTATTAAGTTGATTGTCTATAAGACAATCATTATCTTAATCATTGTATCATGCTTATAAGTATCTTCATTCAGTATAGTACTATTAGTAAATTATGTTGGTATGTTGTATTGTAATGTATAGTGAGCCTTTGTACTATAACAGAAATTGTAAATGTTTATTTGATGGCATCATGTTAATCTAATTACATTGAAATCTGTCTCATGTTGTAAGAATCTATCTACTTTTTATTTAGTACACGATTTCAATATCATTGTTTCTTGTCTCATGTTAGCTAGTTTCATTCTTAAGTCAGCAAGTATAGCATTATCAGTAAATAATTCTAGTCGATCTGCAAATATCGCATTCAGTCAGTAATATAGTTCTGTCGGTACTATAGTTATTGTTGACAATATGGATAGTTTCAGTCAGCAAGTATAGCTTTTTCCGCAAATTCTTCTTTATTTTGTATGCAACTTTCTGTCTTTGTATATGTTTTTGTTTAACTATTGCATATTTGAGCCTAGTATTTTTACAGATGACTTGTTTGTTTGTTCCGTACTCTCCTACTGTTCATATGCTTTTTTTTTTTTTTTTACCTTCCAAACTGTGTATTATTGCAAATTATGTATTCAGTACAGTGTCATTGCAAATTTTGTATTCATTACAATTATGTGTCATTGCAAATTTTGTATTCATTTCAAATTATGTATCTGTTTGCTAATATCAATAAACGACTGGGATCACGTAGTGGGGAGACGGCGCTAAACCAATTAACCAAATGGTAAAGGCGTGGTGCCCGTCTTCCCCGTTCCTAAATCCTAAATCCTAAATTAGTCAACAAGAATAATATGTTATAAAAACGTAACTTTGTAAGCGAAGCGAAATAATACTAAACGCATTGGATACCAAATATATTGCTGAACACGATTTATTATCTTAAAAATAAAAACAAATTAATATACATATCTAATAAATTTGCACTGAATAAATTGTTGTTCTCAGCGTAGTTTACGACACGTGATTACAAAAAGGCACAGAAAATGCTCTAGAGCTGATATCTAGGGATATATCCAAAATTCTTTTCTGCACACCGCTATGTTGTTGACAGCGATATAGTGTAGTTTCAACCGGCGATACTACATTTGCTCCAAAGGTTTGCGAAAGTTGCAATTCATGCATTTGATTTATACTATTTATATCGCTTTGATTTTTATCAGTTAATGCTTTTTGCAGTGTTTGAGAAGGAGGAAGTTAAACTGATCTTGTAAATATATGCAAACAAAAATACTTAATGCCGATCCTTATGTAAGGGTACAGGAGGCGCCGTAGACGCGTTGCACATATTGCTTAGTCCATATTTTGAGTCTACTGCTGCAATCATAGTAATTTGTGCAACATTTATCTTTTTTGTGAATTTTTTGTAGTGGTGATTGCTTGTTGTAATTGTTATTATACATAAAAAACAAGGTTAGTTAGCAGTTAGTTACATATTATTTTAAATTAGGTTAACTTTTTATTTCAGAAACGCGACGATTTGAGCATAATTACTCGAAAAATAATTTTCTACAGTTTTAAAGGTTCTTAGATGCATCAACTGGCGTATAATAAATATATTGAAGAAAATGAGGACGGACGTGATCATGAATGTTTAGCTTATATGATAATGATTCTCAGAAAGTTATATTGATTATGAAAACGAAAGTAAGAATGACATTGGAAAAAATATATCGGGAACGATATAAAAAAAAATGAAGATTTTGCCCAGCGAAAACGCACACAAAAACGAAAACGTGCTGCGCAGAATGTGAAAAATATTTGTATGCGGAACACACAACACTTTGTACAAAGTACTGCTAACATTTGTTGCTGCATTTTTTTCTCCGTGTCTATAGTGCTAATAAAGAAAATAAAGAATCGATGCTGCGTAAACAACAGAGCTAATAAAGAAAATAAAGAATCGACACAGAGATAAAGTATTTTAAATATATAATATAAATTTCCATTCCTTTAAGAAATTTTATTTCATAAAAGCATTTGCAGAAAATAAAAATTTTAATAAGCATATTTTTTATGTTTGATCCTAAAATTTACTATTAGCACAGATGTAACACGTTTTCTTAAGATTTACAATTTTTTCTTCAAAAACCGCGAATCGGGTCGCGCTAGTGTAACTTATATGAGCTCGCGCGCTCACGGTTTAATATAATATGTTACTGCACTTACTTTTATTTTATGTAGAAAAACAATACAACAAGCAATCACAAAAAAGATAAATGTTGCACAAATGACTACGATTGTAATAGTAGATACAAAATAAGGACTAAGCAATTTGTCAAATGTTTCTACCCTTACATACGCATCGGCATCACATATTTTCATGTTGAAATAAGACAGAAGAGAACACCAGAGACGAACTCTTGCCCTAGTCATAACTTTCTCTCAAATCAGACAGGGTGGCAGGAGGAAGAAGCGCTCAGACCTGGCAAGCTCTAGGCTGCCTTAACACAGTTAAACGCCCCAAAACCTTAGAGGTGATCCAAGAAGGCGCTAACCTATCGGCCGAGCCGACGAGCTAAGCTGAGTCAACAGGAATACTCAGCAACTCGCATTCCACGTTCCCATTCCGGAGGGATAGTAAAAAATCTGCCATCAACGGGTACCCCAACCCCGGACAGCAGAACAAAGTCTCTTAAACGCTGTCAGATAGACCGGACCACTAATCCGGCCTGCTAACACTACATCATGAATGTCGGCTTTAGGCTCCTCCAGGGGGGAACCAAGGAAGGATATTAATATGCAGTTTTGAGGCTCTAGGCGCCCGCTGGAAAACTCAAGCAGTTTAAAGGCTAGTTGAATTCGCCAACTCCATCGACGGGATGTTTCGTCCCGGACAACCATGACTGTGTTACTATATAGCTCCACCAAAACCAGCGGAACGGGCAAAGCAGTACCATACGGTCCCTGTCGAGCCTGAAACAGTCATTGCCAGTGATGACTCCAGTCTTGTGAAGACTGATTTTAAACACCCGTGGCCGAGGACAGCCTAGGTAAAGATCCTAATCAGTAGCTTCCCAGGTTTTACTTGAGTCGACTACCGGAGGAGCGATCAAATAAGACAAGAAGTTTCATACAGGCAGCGAGACGAACTGCTTGTTTTAATGATTGCCCGGCGCCTTTTTGACTCGACCTTGAACCTACTGTCGGCGCGGGTTTGCATGAATTGAATGAACATGCCACAAGACGGAAGCTGTGGTTATAGAAGTTGTGGTACAAGTATCAGTTTGATTGCTGAAGAAATCGGTCTTTATTGGTGTGCGAGCAGTCTAAGATTTATATAACAAAGTCAGCAATAATCCTTGCTACTGAACTGAAGATGTATCTTTTTGTGATTCCTGGTGGATTGGCTTTTCCACTGCAACCTCTGGACGTTTCATTCAATAAACCGTTCAAGAAAAGAACGTGTATGAGCATACACTTTCTTTGCTTCGATATAGGCTTGACAGTTGTTTCACGTATGCGCAGAAAGATATTAAGGCTGAATAGATAGCCCCTGTAAGTAAACTTCCAGTAAAAAATTTTTCCGTCTGCCAATCTGACAGAGCCACTTCTGCTTAAGCCAAAGTTTTCATTCATAACAGACACATTCTTTAATTCCATGAGGCTCACCAGCGGCCGAGCGGTAAAATCGCTGAACACTGGTAGTTCGGTCCGAGGTTCGAATCCCGCGAACGGGCTGGCTGCATGGGCGTTTTCGTGGTTTTCCCCATGTGTAACGTGTATACGAGCCAGTTTCCCTTAGAAAGTCCTCCACGAAAGGCATCCCTTCCCTTAGGCAGATAGCCCTAGTGTGCTTTGCCGTATTTTCAATACACACACACACTTTAATTCCATGAAGAATGAGTCCATTTATCCATGAAGAGTGACTAAAGTGGAATTGAGGCGCCAACTCATGACGTCACACGACGGGGAGATTTAAACGGCAGTCAAATTTTTGTGTTTGTGAGTGGATGAAAATATCCTATCAGAATGTTAAAAGTGAAACTATCATAAAATATTTTAAGAAATATGGAATACGCTAGGGTGTGTGTGTGTGTGGTGTGTATTTAATTATGGCAAAACACACTAGGGCTATCTGCCTAAGGGGAGGGATGCCTTCGTGGAGGACATTCTAAGGGAAACTGGCTCGTATACACGTTACACATGGGGAAAACCACGAAAACACCCATGCAGCCAGCCCGTTCGCGAGATTCGAACCTCGGACCGAACTACCAGTGTTCAGCGACTTTACCGCTCGGCCGCTGGTGGGCCGGAATACGCTAGATGGAGGTGAAGATGATATTGTATATGAGGAAAGTGACAATTCCAGTGAGAGTGATAACCAATGTAAAAATAACTGCACATATCATTCTAGCAGCAGTGATCACGAATTTCTAGGGTTCTACGATGAATAAAGGCTGACATATTTGCTAACTTTTAATGCAAAATTTCCGTTTTATAAAATGTTGTCATTAAAATAGATACTTTGATCTTGTGCTATTTGATGCAAGTACAGAATGTGATTCAAAAGTTTCAAGACTTACCTCAGAACTAGAAATTTATTGGACATTTAAGTACAGAGGACTAAAAGTTTTCAAAATATTATCCTTCAGCATCAACACAGCGCTACCATCCCCTCTTCCACTGTTCGTAGCCCTTCTGGAAGGTCTCGAGCGTCATGCTGTCAAGGGCTCTAGTCGAAACCTCCTGGATGGCGGTCGATGGAGTCGAATCGCTTCTCTTTTAGGCCTGTCTTGATTCGGGAGGAGGAAGTGATAAGTGACGGTGGACATGGGCACTGTCCCTTTGCCATAGAGATTATTCAGTACAGCACCATGTCCACCCTTATCTAGAGTTGGCTAGAGAGGAGCCTCACGCGTGCCTCGCACCGAGCGCCCAGACGCAACGCCGGATCCATCCCAGGAGCAGTTCAACGAACCAAAGGGCCATCGGGAATTTATTGAGACTAAAAGAAGAGAGATACATTGCCATACAAGGGCGGATGAACATGCAGTTGATACATGATAGATACAATATAGTGATTTATAAAATATCAAGTGAGATTTATAAAGTTTAAAATGAAAGCAACAAATCAAATGTTATTATTGCAAGAGCACACGATGAAACAAGGTACAAGAATGCATATATTGACACCAACGGAAATAAGATTAGTATATTAATTCGTACAATAAAATAAATGGTTAACCTAAATAATACCAATGACACTTATCAAACGCTTGCATTCATAAGTTTCAAGAATGCGTTCTGCTCAATGATAATTACAGATTATTTAAAGTTAATGCTGATTGAACAATGATACAATTATGCATCGAACCTCATGCAATAGATCCCTATGGGGATCCATACAGACGAAAACATAACAGGTATACATATTCAGGTAAATTAAAAACTACATTAATATTCACGTACTGGAGCAGAGATATATGCAGTAAGGATACATTACCCCCTCCCTTATGCATATCGGGTTACATACGTATACTTTTGGGATTACATACTTGTACATTAGGATTCCATACAAGTGCAGTTTAGTTAGAATTACATTAAAATTCGCGTACTATAACAGAGGCATATGCATTGAGGATATATGACGTATTCATTTGAGATTACATGCATATACAATTCGGATTACATACGTGTACATTTGGGATTACATACAAATGCAATTTGTTTAAATACAGAGCTGTGCAGTATTAGCAATACTGAAATGATTCTGGTATGCCTGAATTAGTGTAGAATTACATTTAAATTCGTGTACAATAACATATGCATATACGTTAAGGGTACATTAAGGATACGTAACAGATACAATTATGATGTGCATTTTCGCGTGCAATAACATACATATACGTTGAGGGTACATTAAGGATACATAATATATACAATTATAATATGCAGTAAGGATACATGACATAATCATTAGAGTGACATCAAAATTCACGTACTTTAACAGAGACATATGCATTGAGAATACATTACATATTCGTTTCGGATTACATACATATACAATTCGGATTTCATACATATAATTTTGGGATTACATGCAAATGCAATTTGTATAAATACGGAGCTGTGCAGTAATAGCAATACATAGATAATTCTGGTATGCATGAATTAGTGTAGAATTACATTTAAATTCATGTGCAATAACATATACATATACGTTAAGGGTAAGGATGCGTGACATATACAATTATAATATGCGATAAGGAAATATAAGATATTCATTTGGATTACATACGTATACATTTGGATTACATACAAGTGCAGTTTAATTAGAATTACAGTAAAATTCACGTAATATAACAGAGACATATGCGTTAAGGATACATTACATGATCATTCTGATTACGTACGTATACGTTTGGGGTGACATCTAGAATTACAGTAAAATACAAGTATTATTACAGAGACACATGCATTAAGGAAACATTACATATTCTTTTCAGATTGCATACATATGCATTGGAGATCACATTCAAATGCAATTTGTTTAGATATGGAGCTGTGCAGTAAAAGGAATACAGAGGTAATTCTGGTATGTCTGATTTAGTGTAGAATTACAGTTAACTTCGCGTGCAATAACATATTCATAGACATTAAGGGTACATTAAGGATACGTAACATATTCAATTATAATATATACATTGAGGATACATTGAAGATACAGGAAATATTCATTAGGATTACATGCAAATATATTTAAGATTATATACTAGTGCAGTTTAATTAGAAGTACATTAGAATTTACGTACTATAACAGAGATATATGCATTAAGGATACATTACATATTCATTTCGGATTACATACATATTCGTTTGGGATTACATTTAAGATTACATACAGGTGTAGTTTAATTAGTATTACGTTAAAATTCACGTACTATTATGGAGACATATGCATTAAGGATGCATTACATATTCATTTCGGATTACATGCATATACATTTGGGATTACATACAGATGCAATTTGTTTAATTATGGAGCTACATTCATTTATAAGTGATGAATTTCTTACAGTTTCATATCAGTGTGGACAAATGTGCAGAACGTTCCAGAGGCAGGGATCGTATAAAATTACACTGAGATTCACGTGCAATAACATATACATGTACATTTAGGATGCATTACATATTCATTTAGGATCCCATACATATATATTCGCGTACTATAACAGAATACTGAGATTCTCTGACGATTATATTACATATATATTCGCGTACTATATATATTAGGGTTACATGTGTAATTTGTTTAGACATGAAGCCATGCAATAGAGGTTACACTGAAGTTAGAGCAGTCTCTTAGCGCAGTGAATACTGTGTAATTTGGCCTCTGTATTGCTGAGCGCAATATTTATTCTACGGCACATAGATCTGTGCCGTATCTTGCCAATGCCGTCATGATTTTTGTAATCTTTTGGCTGAGATGCCTTTGCTTCACCATATATTTACAAATTCGGGAGGAGGAAGAATAAAAAGTTACTTGGAGCAAAGTCGAGGCTGTAGGGTGGCTGCGGCAGTGTTGTCACGTTGAACTTGACCAAAAGGCGGCGGTGCGTGACGGGTGAGCGGGCGCGTTGTCGTGGTGGAGAATCCAATTGCCTTTGATTGCCGGGCGGACTCGATCCCTCAAGCGGCGGAGCACTCAAGCGTAAAAGTCACCTGCGACAGTCTGTCCACGAGCAACAAACTACAAACTCCTTGTAAATCACTCCTTTACCATAAAAAAAAAATCAGCATGCACTTCACACGCGACTTGCTCATGCGAGCTTTCTTGGGCTTCGGCGAGGAAGCAGTGTGCCATTCTGAGCTTTGATGCTTCGACTTAGGATCGTACTCGTAGACCCAGGTCTCATCACCAGTAAACACTTTTTCCAGAAGGTTTGGATCAACATTCAACCGTTGGAACATTTGCTGGCGAAGTCATGAGCCGTTTCTTCTGATCCACCGACAAAACTTTTGGCACCAGTTTGGCACACACCTTGTTTAAAAGTTCCCTCACTCTCTTCACATTTTGATTCGTTCGGTTTGATGATGGCCTCCCAGAGCGGTCGTCGTCTTCAACATTCCCGCGGCATCCTTTGAAACGTTTTTGCCACGTGAAAACCATTGCACGGGACATGGCTTCTTCCTTAAAGGCCTCTTGAATTATACCGAGAGTATGCGTTGTGGTTTTGTTCAGTCGTACGCAAAACTTAATCGCATAACGTTGCTCCAAGTACTGCTCCATTTTCGCCTCCCTCACTTTTCGACCGAGGTCAATGACACGCATTCACGCTGCAAGCGATGCGCACTCTCCAGGGTTCCGGTGGCAACTGCCGCAGCGTTAGTTCGTTTCCTGAGACCTCCACTACTTCCCCCACTCGGTGGAACCGGTTTGCGCGCGCTCTCATACTCAGAAATGAGCCAGTCTTGAAACTTCTGACTCACACCTTGTATGTTTCGAAATTATTACCTGATAAATCCCAGTCATCCCATAGATTTGGAATTGCAGTACCTTAGCATGAGAAATCGATTCTATACTCTCGGATACTTGGATACTAACGTGTTATACAAGAGTTCTACTGCTAAGCAGTATTTTCCTGTTCATCGAAATAGGTCCACAACGGGCATGATAATGTAAAATCCTGATGAACTCCCGGAGCTGGAGGACTTGATGTTGAGAAGATAAAAGGAGGAACCGAACGCTCTGAAGCCTGAAAAATCATAATTAGGGCAGTTTGAAGCAGGAAAAATAGACGGTACACTTGGCTCTATCTATTGTTTTGTAAGAAACAACAGAGAAGAAGGAAAAGAAACTAGTAAAGTGCTTGGATCACTAGCGGGAGAATCTGGAGGCACCTTCAACAGCGAATCCAAAAACTAGAGCTCACGTGACATACGTCTGAGAATCGTAACTCCAGGGAGGACAAATTTTAATTTCTCTTACCTACTTCGATGATTTTTAATAGTTACAATGCAAAATGTGATTTTTGTAACAAAAGGAAAATCAGATTTCTTGCACTTTTTCACAGTAGGTAGGTAGGTAGGTAACGGGGAGCACGGGCACTGTCCCTTTACCATAATGGTTAATCGGTATTGCACCGTGCCCACCACTGTCTAGAGCCAATGTGTAGGAGCCACATTTGCGCCCAGCACCAAAAGCCGAGGCCCAACGCTCGGACCATCCAGAGGGCAGTCAAACTGACCAAAAGCGCCCTCCACACAACGCTCACCCAACCGTCCAGGCATTAGTACATATGATAGCAAATACTGAGATTCTCTGACGATTATAATACAATGTGCAATTCGTACATAATGAAATTGCAATCATAAATATACTGCATAATACAAGTCCAATACTACAATATCAATGTAAAAAGTAAGATATAATTACAAATGCAAATATTTCATGAACCATAAGTGCAAAATAATAGTAAGTTAAAGGACTACTGCTTCAAATATTAGTACATATGATAACAATACTGAAATTCTCTGACAATTATAATACAATGATCAGTTGGTACATAATGAGATTGTAAATATAAATAGACTGTATAATACAATACAAGTCCAACAGTACAATATAACGCAAACACGAGTATGTAATTACAAATGTTAATATTTCATGAACCATCAGTGCAAAACAATACTAAGTTAAAGGACTATGCATATCAATGCAAAACATAAAGTTAAAGAGTAGTAGTATACAATGTTAGATATAGATATACTATATAAAAGAAAGTCGTATTCGTACAACAGAATGGTATTGCAATTTAAATACCAACAGTATTAAAATATAATTATAATAATAAACTCAAATAAAAATCCGAATATATGACCAATACAAAAGCAAAATGTTATTCTTAAAATATCTATGCAATGCATATTCAAATACAGTCAGTAGATATATACTGATATAATTATAAATGCATAACAAGTTAAAGACATATCGAGAAAACAACCCAATACAATCGATAAGATCTATACAATACAAATTCAAATACTAAAATAATCCAGATATTAATAGAAAAGTAAATGCATATATCAAATGGTACTTCTAACAAAGATAAATAATATATATATATATATATATATATATATATATGTAAACATTCTTATTGAACAAAATTCAACGAAGATTCAATGAGACAAATACCAATCCAAGCATGTGATAAGTTGACATATGGGAATAGTAGATTAACACTAACATGTATGCGTACAATATAATAAAATTGTAAATTATGTTACCAAGCACAAGTCAGTACCAAATGAAGTATTTACATAATTTTGATCAGTTTTTTAACTAAGTATTTTTGTTTAATTAAAAACTTACAAAATGCACGAGTGTTAGTATTTGGTATGGGAATGTGATAATCTTGTGTAATAGGACACTGAGTCACATAATGTTCAGGATTTCCAAGTTCACCACATACACACATATCAGTATTTGAAATCCCATGTCGATAATAGTAAACTAGATAGGGTCCATGCCCTGTAATATAACGTACCAAATGATGATTGGTAACCTGTCTATGTATATCAACATATGAAATATGAAAATAAGTACGACGACCTGTGTCGGAGTCATCCCAGTTTGTTTGCCACGCAGAAATAGTCTTGAGTAAAATTTACTTTTTAAAATACGAAATTGGCCGTTTTACCATTAGGTTTTCAATTTCACCAATATGATTAATACGTTTTTGGGCAGCTATTTTTGCAACGAAGTCTGTTTGGATATTGCCGATGTTATCTGCATGACCTTTTGTCCAGGCCATCAGTATTTTAGAATTTCCGGACATGAGCAATTCCTGCTGAATGGCAGAGAAAATAGGCGAAGAATGCCTTGGATTTTTAATTGCAAAAAGAGATGAAAGGCTATCCGTTATTATTATACCTTTCATCTCGCCGGTTTGTTTAAGATATTGAACAGCTTTAAGAATAGCCATCGCTTCTGCTTGAAAAACGCTGTTTTCAGCAGTAAGATGTCCTAACCATTTAAATATTTGGTCTTCATTGTGATAAGCCACAAGGGCACAACCAGTTTGTTGCTCAATTTTCGAACCATCAGTGAATATCTGTAAGTGAGGTAGTTGTGGCAAATTGTCACATTTCAAAAATAGAGTCCATATCCTTTTTCATATATTTGATTATCCAAATGCTGTGTTTGCTTTTCATAGTTGGTTGGAAGAAATATGTCATCATAAAAATTTACAGATTGCTGCAATTGGCGAACTGTTTGATAAGCTGCCTCCTGTAGAGTGCGTAGAGGCAATGGAATAATGCCTGCAAGCACAGTCAAGGCATTAGAAGAAGTTGTACAAAAAGCGCGTGTAATCTGTAATACAAAGGGTCGTTGTAAGCTTTGCAATAGTCTGGCCTTACGACCCTGCATAGGGTCGGCCCAGAATGCAGCTGCATATATAACCATCTTCTCGATTACAGTTTGATATAATATTTTTTGTATGTACGGACTAATATCCCAATTGTGTCCATACATACGGCGAAGATTAGTTGCAATGATAGTTGTTCTTCTTTTCAATTCCTGCAGATGCAAAATCCAATTTAATTTCTCATCAAATACTATACCGATAAATTTGAGCTGCCTTTTAATACCAATTCTGGTACCATTTATTGTAATTCTCGGTCGTCGGTTTAAAGATTTTCCTTTCTTTAGGACAAGGAGAATGGTTGACTTTGAAGAGGAAATTGTAAGTTTGATATTATTACATAACTCATAAAAAAGATTACAAGTTTCTGTGGAGTTAATTTGCAGTTCATCTCTTGTTCGCCCTGTGACAACAAAAGCTGTGTCATCAGCATAAGCATATAAACGGGTATGTGCTGGCCAAGTGGAGGATAGAACATAATTAAATGTTACATTCCACAAATCAGAGCCAGCACAGGAACCCTGGGGACAGCCACGATTTTGTATCTTGGTTATTACTTCCCGGTTAGTTAAATACATTAATTTTCGTTCAGATAGATAACTTCTAAATACCAAGAATATATTCTTAGGGCAATGAGCTTTTCTTAATGATTCCAGAATTGCTGGCCACCACAGCGTATCAAAAGCATTTTGAAGATCAATACTAATGAAAGCGCTGTGGTGACCACTGATTCTATTAGATTGCAAATCATTAACAATCTTTGACAATACCTGAACAGTGGATCTACCAGTTCGAAAACCAAACTGATTATCAGACAAAAAGTTTTGCACATGCAAATGATGTTTTAAGCGTAAAACAATTATTCTCTCATATACCTTACCCAATGCAGAGAGTAAGCATATGGGTCTGTATGATGCAGGATTATGTGGGTCTCGACCCTGTTTTAGGAATAAGACCACTCTGCCAATTTTAAAAGCCCTAGGAAAAAGTCCTAAATGGAAAAGTTTGTTGAAGAAGTCCTTGAAGAAATAAGGATGAGAATTAATAGTCGCTCGGATGATAACATAATCAATTCCATCTGGCCCTGGCGCCCGTTTTTTAGGAAGATTTCGTATTGTAGTTTTAATTTCGTCTAAAGTTATATCTTGATCGTCTGCAGTATCAGAAACTGTTAAGTTATTTCTAATTTCTGTCTGGAACTGAGAATATGTGGAAGGATCATCAGATGGAAACACGGTGGTTAAAATTGATTCTATTGTGTCTTGTGTTGGGTGCTCAGTCGAAGTAGAAGATGCTATTAGATGAGTTTGCGAAGGTAGAAAAATTTTTGTCCTTGCAATTTTGTAAGGAAGTCCATATGGATCATGATTTTGAGTGCAATATTGCTTCCATGCTGTTAATTTAGATTGAATAATCATGCGTTTATAAATTGCTTTTCTGTTTGATAATGTTGCAAAGTATTTGAGGTGATACCATTTCGACGGTCAGATTTTAATTTTCTTCTAAGCCCTCGACATTTCTGTTGTTGAGTTCTTAATTCACCGTTCCACCAATGGAGAGCTGAAAGTTTTTTATTTGTTTTCCTTGGAAGAAGATCTTGACAAATATCTTGGATTGTAGTTAAAACCAAGTCCGTAAATTGTTCCAAGGCAGCTGGAGTTGTTTGCAAAGATAGTTGTCTTCTCAGTTGGTTCAATTTTCCTCTAATTTTTCTCGTAAATTGACGATATTTACGACCTGGGAGATTATATCTAATGAGAATAGGAACTGAGCCATTGTTGGTTATTTCAAACGTAATAAATTTATGGTCCGATAAACTTATTTCATCATGAATAGTCCAGTTATGAACCAAATGTGCAGTATTTGCTTTAGTAAAAGTTAAGTCAGGCCATCCAATAGCATATGTTCTATCAAAGGTAGGCGCAGAGTCTGGTGAGTTAAAAAGCACATAATTTTCTGAAGATATAAAATCCTCCAATAGGCGACCTTTAGGATCAGTTGTTGTATAACCCCATGCTATTGAATGGGCATTAAAGTCCCAACTGATGATTTGGTGTTTATTACCAATAATGCGAAGATTCTCTTCTAAAAAGGCAATAACTGGGGTAATGTCATCCGTAGGAGGAGAATAAATTGAATAAATAACAACTATTAAATTTCGAATTTCTAAAACTACAGCAACTTGATCTCTATTAATACTTTTATCTTCTCTATTATACTTTTTCACAGTATCCAAAATCTTGAAAAGGAGGCTGTGAAGCTTTTTATCTTTCAGAAGATCGGTGGTAGAGCTTCAAACAAAGTCCATTATACGTGGCGGAGCAGCAGTGTCCGGATAACGGTGATTAACCTTTCTGCAGGATTTAGGTAACCTAGTTTGCTGTTTCGGAAATAGTGGGCAGTCCTTGGAGGCAGCGAGATGGTCCGAAAGACGTCGAAAACACGTTGATTTTTCATCCGCCTTCAGTCCAAAAGTGTAAGTTAAATGATACTTCTCGCACTTAAAACATCTAGGTCAGTTATTGCAGCCAATCTGAGCATGACCAAAACGCTGACATAGAAAGCAGATCATGGGGTTTTTACCTGGGAAGTATCTTTTGATGTTAATATTCTGATTCAGAAGCTTCTTAAACGAAAAAATCTTCCGGCCAGTATCCGTGTGTTTAACTTAACTATCCGTATTAAGCGAAGAAAACAGGAAGCATCATAGACCCTCATTGAGTCTTCCTAGTCGTTCGTAAGTGCGAAGCCAAATTCACAAATTCTCATATTATTTCTCGAACATCAGCTTCAAATGGGAGTTCTCTGATGGCCACTTTAATCGTAGCATCTGATTTCCTACTATCACGTTTTGTTCTAAATGGGATAAACTGAATTGCTTTAATCATCAGGCAGACCAACGCCCTATCACGCATTAAGCTCCAAGTTAAGTCAACTTGTAGAGACATTAGGATTTTTGAAGCAGGAGAGATAAAAATGTGCAATGCTATCGCCCGGACTCGAATCCCGGACCTCTCGAATACGCGCTGAGTGTGCTGATGACTACATCATGAAGGCATGCTAAGAAAGCGGGAGAAATACTTTAGATACTTCCCCTTTTAAAGGGCGACTGGGGATTAGGAGACACAGTCGCCAAATCCTGGGGGTAAAGAATCATAATCCAACACCTTTTTTAGTTTGGGAGCCACTGTAGAGACGTTAGTTTATTTCGAATCAGGAGAGATGAAAAATGAGCAATGCCCTCACCGGGACTCGAACCATGGACCTCTCGAAAACGCGCGGAGCGTGCTGACCACTACATCACGAAGGCATGCTAAGAAGACGGGAGAAAGATCTTATAATCTTGCTGTCATCTCTGGAGGGTAGCGGTGTAGTCATTTATACCGTTTTGCGAAAAGAGCGATCTTATCTCTTTCCAGCTAACTTGTGATCGGGGTAGATGACTTGAGGTAGTCTTTCCTTATTGTCAGGCACGGGAACTAGAGGCTCATCTATTTCAATCTTTACAGCATCATCGTCTATGATGAGGGCAGCAAAGGCGTTATCGTGAGAAATAACAGGAGAAAATTCTTCAGTAGCTTTTGTTTTAGTAGTTCTAGTAGGAGTACTCCATAATTTCGTAGCACCCTGTCGGTTGTTTTTCGTTTTATTTAATTATGGAAAAGTACTCGAGAGCTATCTGCCTAAAGGAAGGGATGCCTTTGTGGCGGACTTTATAAGGGAATTGTCTTATATACACGTTACAAATAGAGAAAAACACGAAAACGGCAATTCAGTCAGCCCATTCGCTGGGATCCGAGTCCGAAACCGAGCTACCAGTGTTGAACGACTTAGCTAGTAGGCCATCGCCCTGCAGTTAGCTCAGTGTCAGTGGGCCACCACTTGGCAGCTGGTGGGCCTACTAGCACGTTGATGACGGACATTTACAAGTTTATCACGATGAACAGATATATGTTCAGCTTCTTTCATATTAGAGCTGCATTGCGTGTGCACTTTCAGGAGTACTACGTGCACTATCAGGAGTACTACGTGCACTATCAGGAGTACTACGTGCACTATCAGGGATACAATGCGGCAGTGTTGCATAATGAGTGCACTGCATAATTAGTATTGTAGTGTATAATAATTGTATAATTGGTAATGTTTCTATTATTCAGTTTCGTAACATACACTGTAAAGTCTATATGTGTACTGCATAATTAGTATTGTAATATATATTAATTGTATAATTGGTAATGTTTCTATTATTCACTTTCGTAACATACACTATAAAGTCTATGTGTGTACTGCATAATTAGTATTGTAATGTATTGAAATTGTATAATTGGTAATGTATGAATTGCATAAATCAGTATCATAATATATAGTGCACTGCTGCAAAATTAGTTTTTAAATGTATTATAATTGAATCATTAGTAACGTAACGCATGGCCATGTACTTATATTTTTCTCAGATATCAACAAACACTGGGACCCGGGCAGTTGGACGGCAGCGAACCCCATCGGCGGCTCTAGATAATGGCGGACGTGGTGCTGTACTGATTAACCATTAAGGTAAAGGGACGGTACCAACGTCCTCCGTCACTTATCACTTCTTTCATATTAGGAAGTTCCGTGGCTTCTTCATGAGTGAGGTTTCGATCTTTTGGCAGTTGCGCAAGCCCAGGTTTGTGCTTTAAAGGTTCAGCATCAGGAGATTCTTTTTCCGACAATTCAGCATCCGCTGAATCCATGACTTTATTGTCTGAATGTTTGTTAATAGCTGTAGGAAAAGCTTTCCTGGCTATTGCATCATCTGCATGATCTTATATAGGGTACGTAGGTCAGATAACATTTCGCTATCCACAGAAAAAAATGCCAGCCATTTCCTAAAACTCAGACAAATCACAGAGTAAAAATCACATGTCGCGCAGTGAGGGATGTCAACCTTAATCTGATTTTATATTCAGCTTCTTTAAAGGAGTATATTAAAAGACAAGAGTGGCTAAAAGAGGTGGATGGTCTCATTTTTTTTTTTTTTTTTAATTTTTCCTAAACGACAATAGGATTGGATTGGATTGGATTATTCAGTTATGGCAAAGCACACGAGGGCTATCTGCCTAAGGGGAGGGATGCCTTCGTGGAGGACTTTCTAAGGGAAATTGGCTCGTATACACGTTACACATGGAGAAAACCACGAAAACGCCCATGCAGCCAGCCCGTTCGTAGGATTCGAACCTCTGACCAAACTACCAATGTTCAGCGTCTTTACCGCTCGGCCGCTGGTGGGCTAAACGACAATAGGAAATGATTGGTGAAGTAAATTAATTTAACGAATGCCGCTTGTATTCTTTGACGAAATAAAGCGAAATGGAACGCATTTGTGTTAATCTAGTATCATGCCACCGAAAACTGTTTTTGTTTTTCTGTACGACATTATCAGTTGAAACGCCTTTTAAATGACTGCTGTTTAAAATATGTACTACATTTTAATCTAGGAAAGGGAGAATATCAAGTAGCGAGAGCTTAACAGTTTCTGCAGAATAATTTGCAAGTTTTAATGACCAACAGAACTTTATGGTAAAAGAAGGCAGTAATATAAGTTGGATGTGTAAGGTTATAAGGTATTTCTCCCACCTTCTTGGCGTGCCTTCGTGGTGTGGTGGTTCTGCACACTGGGCCGGTATTCCAGAGGTCCGTGGTTCAATTCCCGGCGAAGGCGGTTTGTTAACTTTTCCTCTCTCCGGTTTTTCCAATTAACCTAATGTTTCTACAAGGTTTTATTTAAAATAATCTTATTATTTTGGCTTTTCTGTAGCTTTCATCTTTTTCCATTAGAACACAGATTAGGCGAATATTGGTTGATGTTACCAAGGCTTATTTTCTGAGATGGAAATGCCTACGAAAGGTCTCAGGAAATATAAATAAAAGTAATTAAATAAAATAATTAATAATTAAAATTAAATAAAGCCTAAAGAGATAAAACTAATTAAAGTAAATGAAAATTAAAGTACCGGAGATCACCTTATTTGGTGCTCCAGCTTATCTTGAGATTTCACTCAAAAACTTAGAATGTGGGCTCCTGTTGAATTTAAACCACGAGTATAATGAATATCAGTTATTCGAATAAGAAATATAATAACGAATGCAAAAGATCTTTCTTCTAATTCATTCTCGGATCGATTGCTGAAGGAAAAGATTTGCCGTATATGGTTATTTTTGCAGAATTCTTAGCAAAATTTCCGACACAAATTCTTCAGATAATTGCACTTTTTGCTAAGTACGTGGCTTTTGTATATTTGAAAATAATCTAATAACACAAGTTGAACTGGAGAAAAATATCGAAATATGCAGTCTGGGTTTGAAAAAATAAACTATAAATTAGTAATCTGTAATTATCACTAAAAAGGCATCGGAAGAGAATATGGCAAATATTTATTTCTTGATGGATGATAAAGGCAAACAAACAAAAGAATGGAAGTTACAAGAAAAGAAACCACTTTATTTAATAAAATCGAATCACTTCTGCTGAGCGAATTATACATAATTCAGATTATGGCTTCGGTAATCCAGATCTTATTTCCGTCGAATTTATTCTTTTTCAGGTTTTCTCACAATTTTATCGACGTAATTTATTAAAGGTGGGGTAACTTCCAAAATTTCACCTGAAAATAAAATTTATCTGAATAATTAAAATTGCATATTTTATTCAAATATCTATTTTTATAGGAAATACTTTTTAGCTTCTGTATTCAAATTTCAGGCTGCTTAGAAAGAAATGACAGCAAACAGAAGAAAAGACAATCGTATTATTTTGTAAGAAACGTTTTGTCGGTGCGTGATGTATCTAGAGGAATTTCCCACGGCGAACTAGAGAAGGAAAATACCCTACTCATATTTCTTGGGGCGCTGTAGAAAATATGTGCGGCGCGTAATTTTAATTGCTATGTTGTTATAATTAGTTCGAAAAAGGTTGTAGTAAATTGCGATGGACCAATTATGTTAAAAAAAGGCGTGGTTGCATGAGAACATGCCGTTTAATTAATAATTAGGCCTGGAATTAAATAGCAAAGATTTGGTCGAAAAAAAAGGTGAGCTTTTTTTCAAGATCGTTTTTTGTTTTGATGAGGAAGAAAAAGATGGTAAAGAATGGTGTAATGTGAACTAGATGCTGGAAGGAGAAATTCTAACATGTGTTCTCCTTCAGAGTTTAGCAACACGAAGAAGAAAAAGGGAAAAATAAGGAAGAAAGAATTGTGGGTAATA
Source organism: Stegodyphus dumicola (assembly GCF_044657685.1). Taxonomy (NCBI): domain Eukaryota; kingdom Metazoa; phylum Arthropoda; class Arachnida; order Araneae; family Eresidae; genus Stegodyphus; species Stegodyphus dumicola. The sequence continues at coordinate 76,545,676 of NC_140768.1, read as the reverse complement.
ACTGATAGAAAGGGTGTTGGAATGAAAGAACGAAACTAGAGTCATGCTATCATGATCCTCAAGATGAGCCAGATGGATGGTAAAATTACGGAAAATGTATCAGGCTCTTGTAACTGAATTATATAGAGTAGGAAGAATGCGGAGGACTCGCACGTGAAAATCCTCTCTGACAAAAATGCGACGATTTGTGCGGTGTTCTTACAACGATGTATGTAACAGGAAAAAGATACCGAATTTATGACTCTAAAAGCGATGACAAATGTAATTCAATTTCAGAATGCTTTTTAAATGAGTGAAGGAAGTAAAAATATGCACCAGAATTCAGATTTCTGGTTTAGCGACCTAGAATATTGGGTTCTGGTTCCCGTTGATGATGTGCAACTATCTCGGCATTGTGTTTCTGTTTCCGAAGTACACTGTCCTCCAGAAGTCAAGGAACAGCATGTTTTTGTGTCTAATTTGAAAATGAAGTAACAAAGAAACAAGAAATTTAGAGGACATGTTCACTAAACAGTTCTTTAATGAATGCGACATAGAATGTTGCTTAAGTTCAACACAAATATGAATTACAACCAAAAAATTGCACTCTTGGAAGAGAAATCCAGTCTTGGAGAAACAGTACAGTTTTTTGAAGAAAAATGGAGTCGTAACATTACAAAAATGGTTTCTAATAAGAAATGTGTCCACGCCTAGCTGCAATACATTGGCGGCAGCAACGTTCCATGCTGTCAATTAAGTTATCGGTCAGTGAAATGGGAAGCAACGACTAGACACGGAGTAATCCTTGTTCAAGCTCATCTAACGACCTTGGAGGAGGACTTAAAGCAGAAACCTATCTCCCAAGGTAGTCCCAAAGATGCTCTATCTGATTCAGGTCTTGAGCTGGTCATTCCATCCGCTCCATGTCGTGACCCTCAAAATATTCTTCAGAAACTCGAGCGCAGTGCGGTCGCACATTGTCGCCCATCAAAAGAAATCCAGGACCAACAGCAGCGGCATATGGGTGGATATATTGATCAAAGATTTCGTCTCGATATCTCACACTGGTCAAAGTTCCTCCATGGAACATATTCAGGTCAGTGTGACCACCGAGAGAGATCTCAATCCAAACCATTTTATCACCACCTCCTCTGCAACTGTATCTTTTCACAATGTGGGATTGATTGCCTCTGGTGTGTTGTTCCCTCTAGATCAGCTGATGACCCGAATCACTCTCCAATGCAAACATGGACTCGTCTGTGAAGAGAACAGACGTTCATTGTTGACTGGTCTATGAGACGTGTTCTCTAGCCCAACATAAACAGGCCAAAGGGACACAAACAACTGGTCGTCTTGCCTACAGACTTGTATCCTGCAGGTCTCTGTGCGCTGCTGTAGCTGTAATTCTTCGTTTTGCCATTAAATGATCTGCTATGAGCTGAGGCACAGTAAGCTTGTTCCTCCTTCGGACCGAAAGAGCTAAATAACAGTCTCCCACAAGAGTTATAACTCTTAATTTGTCTGGTACATGTCTTCTAGGCACAGAACCCACGGATTCAAACTAATTCCTTAGTCGGTGGATCACACTACGAGAGACAGTGATGCATCTAATTGACATCTCCGTCCACCTCAACTAATCGGGAAAACAACTTCTACTAGACACTGATAGAATGGATATTGTTACCGAATTTCGTAATAACAACTGAAGATAAGCACTCGTAAACAAAACTTACATTTTTTCTCCAGTTCTTATATAAGTATTCATTTCTACTATAAAATAAAAGTGGTAGCTATTGTTTTTCATGTATCTTCTTAAACTCCACTGTTATCATGTATATAATCTGTGAATTTAAATGTTACTGACATTTCTGCAATGATCTTTGAAAAACATGCTGTTTCTTACCTTTTGCAGAGCAGTGTATATGAAGAAACTTCATGATTCACAGAATATCGAATTCTAGCTTCAGCTGATGACGTGCAATTATCCCGGCGTTGTGTTTTTGTTTTTCGTATTATAAAGGGACTTTACCGAACTGATATTTTAGCATGTTGGCGATCGACGGCTTCACTCTATGAATTACATCGAACCGCGTTAAATACTATAGGTGACTATGTTAAAGACAGATTTTATGTGCTGTCTCACTCCCGGAAAGTTAGCTTTCGATACTGCGTTAAGTTTGGTTAAATCAGAATACCCAAAGTCTTCTCAGCTAAATGCTCGTCACCATCCTTATTAGCAAGTAGTGATGGTTATATAACACTAAATGCTAATATATAAATATTTATTCATGAGTTAATTTTAAGATTAGAGTAATATCATTATTTTTATTTGATTGGGAATCGGTATATTAATGAGGTATTTGGGGATATGTATAAAAATTATTAATTTTGTAGCTAAGATTATTATTTGGGATTTTGTTTTCTGTCCACGACAGCAGTGCTAACGAATTGCAAATAGAGTTATGTAAATCGAAGCTTGGGTTAATTAACTGTGGTTGTGTTTGAAATTGTAACTGCTATTTTGGAATCAAATTCAATATCAGAATCATATCAGAATCATATTCAATATCAAATATCAGAATAAATATTGATTTTATCAATTGTGTTCAGCATCTATTCCCAACACAACACACACACTTTTTTCTGTGTACAATATACCATATATATATAGTATCTAGTATAAAGAAAGATAGGGAAAGATTTAGCAATTTCATGGAGTTTTCATGTACAGTCAACGTCAATCTAAAGGAGAATTTTGTTCGATACCAAAACAGAGGGTTTTTCTCTTCCATTTACATAATGTATTCTATTTATGCATTCATACTTCTTTCTAGGATCCAAAAATACTTTTAAAATCCCGCTAATTTTTAGTGCTTTTCTTTAACCCTGATTATCCGTTCGATATGCCGTTTTCTGTACTATAATCAGTGATTTTCTTCAATCTTTACGAACTTTACATTTTAAATTTCGCTTTCCATATACTTAACTAATGCATCATTTGATATCCCCATTAATGCATGTAATGGCGTTTTGGAAGAAGAGAGGAAGGAGAGGTTTACTTAGTCAATCCCTTTCCACCCTTTTTTGAATAAATTAGGTTTACTGTCCCTCGCTTAGGTTAATCAAAGCGACAGTTTTAAAAAATAAATAAAGAAATAAAAAATAATAATAAAATTTGAAAGTTTTCAGATTTCATATTACGCGCAAACGGACGTTTTCTTCATTTACATACACATACACATTACGAGAGCATTTGGGATAACGCCACTTTGAACTGAAAATATTTAAAACGGCACCTCTTTAGAATTTCGGACAGGCAGTTTCGTGCGCTGGAGATAAAAATGCTTTATTCCCTACAGAATTGCCACTGCTCCCTTTGAAATCGTTAAGTTTTTTTAATCAAAAATTCGTTCAAGATTAACAAAATATGAAATAGACAGAAACACAAATTCCATGTGCCCATGTTCGAGTGGAGGACTATGTTATTCAGAATTTGATGACTCAAGGTATTGTTTTTTTACAGTGCGATAAACATGCATTTCTTCATTATTTAATTTCTTTAAATATAATACAGGGCTCTAATATTTGGTGACAACGATTTGAAAAGTGATTCAGACTTTTATAGTGATTCAAAGCAAAATTCCGTTTTGAGACTAATAAGCATTTTTTGGCTCACGCCATTTAGGCTAAAAATAAAATTTTAAAAAATTCTCAAGAGTTATCTTCTGCTTTTTATTAATTTTAATCCATGCTGTGTTATTCCTTTAACTTTTTCAAGGAAAAGAGTTAATATGAAGAAATATAATATGAAGAAATATAATCTTACTTTTTAACTAAGACTAGAGTAAAGCACAAAAGAAATTTTAAACAATATATAACTATTAAAATAATTAAATTTTTGGATCTAATTTACTTTTTTCTTTATCTTCCTCTTGAACAACAGAGTTCTTCTCCGTGACCTCTCTTTTCCTTAGAACTGTATTTGCCTAAAAAATTAAAATATACGGAAAGTAGTAAATAATAAGTGTTGAAAATGAACGGTAAAAAAAATATTCCAGTGACGTAAGAAGGCACATTATCACCGAAACACAAAAATATTTAAGCATTCAAAACTTAATTCTAATTAACTGCATAAGCGTTTCAAGAGAACTACTTAAACATAGAAAAATAAATTAAAAAAAAAAAAAAGAAAAGAAAAGAAAACTGAAAGGCTTCAGATTTTAAATTAAGTTCAAAGGGGCGTTTGTTTTTTGTGTATTACCTTTATTTATTAAATATGATGTTCTTCGCATTTACACCATAAAACTCAGTTCAAGAGCATTATCGCAAAATAATTTCAAAATGGGCATATCTTTGGAATTTCCGTTACACAGTCTCGCGCGATGGAGATAAAAATGTTTTTTCTGTACAACGTCGCCATTGGTCGCTTTGAAATCCTTAAGTTTGAAAATTTGATGACTCTAGGTACCGATGTTTTTCCACAATGTGAGAAACATGCATACATTCATATAAATTCTTCATTATTTAATTGCTTTAAATATAATACAGGGCGATAATATTTGTTGGCAAGAATTGGAAAAGTGATTCAACGCTTTTAGTGATTCGACGCAAAATGCTGTTTTGAGACTAATAGTCCTTCTGGGCTAATTACATTCATGCAATAATTATTAAATTACTGTGTAAATAATTAATTGAGATAAAATTTTATACATAATAAAAATAACGTAAATAATAACATTTTATGCATAATAACAAAATAGCGTAAAATTATCATGTTACGTGTAAAAATTTTTATAATTTTTGTGTTAACATATCTCTGTTAATTACAGAACTACAGGAGCAATAAAACAATTATTTTCAGTTAAAAAAAAAAAAAAAAAAAAAAAAAAAAAACTGAAAATAGCTGTAGAGTTTTATTTAATTTAATTAGCAGTTAATTGTATTTTGGAAGAAACATTTCCTATAGTTCTTACTGTCAACCCACGCTTTCTTGCCAGAACTAGATTTCAGTTTCGTGCATTATATGCAGATTAGGATAGAAGACTATTATTTAAGCTGGTGCCTGGATTATTTTAGACAGAGCGTGTTCTGATTTTCGGCCACGTTGTTTATCTGTTACTTAAGCTTGCTATTTTACGGCAGTGCATTGCCGTTCAGTTTTCGCCGGTGGCATGGCCGAGAGACAACTACGCGTTAAAATATCTTTGTGCAGTTTCAGCTGATTATTCAACTTAGGATCAGTTTTAATTTTTCGTTTTGATTTTGAGTTGCCGCCAAAACTATTGGCGAAACTCTGTAAGCGCTAGGATAGCCAACTGTACATACTGCTCTTGAGTTGACACCCATCCTGTGCGTTGTTACTGATACAGCTGAACTTGGCAAATAGTTGCTTCACAGTTCAAATAAAGATATAGCCAACAAAGTAACTTTAATTTAGCTGGAATCTTCCCCCTATAGCTCAGCCGTATTCGAATTTACATTCTGCTAGTTCCCGGAAAGTTTAAACACTTTGGTAAATGCGTTAAATGATCAAGCTAGTCAGACCTAGACCGAAAGTTTGACAAATTATTAACAGAAGAAAACGGGAAATGTAATCAAATGTAAACAGACTATAAATTAAGCTTTTCTTTCTTGTCAGACTTCTGGAAACGGAAGATTATAGCAATCCTCTTCGACAGGAAGAATTATTTCAGCAGACTAATGCTAACAACTGAGGTAAAAAAAATACATCGCTGTATAGCTTACAATAGCAAATCACTCGTATCAAGGTGAAAAAATGTTTTATTCATAAAGAAATGAATCGGAAATTATGTTCCGACAGAAATATCGCATAATAAATTAATTAAATTTCTTAGAATAATAATAAAAACTCTAAAAGATTCGCGTTGTGTTTTTCAGTAATTTAACGCTGAGAGTAGCCGCCATTGTTTTTCGGAAACGTGATTTCCATTCACAGTTTTACTGTGTTGCCAAATATGTCTCAGACGACAATGCATTCCATTATGCGCAGCGATCACGACTCGAGTGCAGGCGCCGCAAACATGTATCTAACGCACCAGATAGTTTCCCTGTGTAGATGAGATTGGCAAAGGCGCTGCAGACTTGAAGAGATCAAGTCTGCAGCGCTTGTGCGGAGTCAGAGACTTGTCCAGATATAGTATGTATTCTCCTGTAGACGGGCTTAAGATCATCAAAATTGAAGCGCTGACGATTAGAAAAATTTGCTGAGTTTCATAAATTTCATTTCCTGCTCCGTCATGTAGATGACAGGGTGAGAATTTTGTAGAAACAGAATAGATTCATAGACTCTTATAATTGACCACCTCTTCCACCTGGTGCCGTGGAATTATGGTCTGTGAAGTTTTTTCCTGGAGAACCATGGGTTCCTTGATATGTTTGAAAACAGCTGTCACTGTCACAGCTTGTAGAGTCTTCTAGTGTGTTTCGGGATCATTAGCTAATAGACCCTACTCAAAGACCATGTGTAGCTTATTCTCGCTAAGTTTTAGAAAAGAGATGACTACAGCAGAAGGTTAAAATAACCTTTTTATTTTAACTAAACAAAAACGCATTCACTCGGTGCTCATAATTTAGCTACTACTTGTGGCTAAGTAACTTGAACAGAAAATGGGATATATACTGCTCTGTATCTCTCGTTCTACCGTTCTACTGGGCTGATTGAGGAAATTCAATTTGCGTTTTTCATGCCTTGAAAGCAGATGCCATTTTTTCCATATTTCGATTCTACGACTCAAATTATGCCAAACTCCCAAGTATTTTAAATATCGCTCCAGTAGTTTTTAAAAAATTAGCTCCTCAATGTTAATTGAATTTGATATATACTCGTATTTACTAATGTCCTTTTTTTTTAATTAAACTTACTTGATTCCTTCTTCTAGAATTCGAAATTTAATTCATTCCAAATAAAATTCGCCTATTTTTTATGATTTATTTTTTAAATTTTTTTTTAAATAATTCTTAAAAATTTTTCGAAATTTTTTTTTCGAAATTTTTTTTTAACTTAGAAATACATCTACTTTAAGATAAGTTTTACCATTATCTTAAAGTAGATGTATTTCTAAGCATACCTGAAAATAGAGTTTTTTATACAAAATGTTCTAGGATATACGTAAATTTATCTAGAGGCGCGTTTTGAAATTTGGCATATTTGTTACAAGCGATAATAACGCCAAATGTGGCTTACGCACTTTGTTAAAATTATTTGAAACAATGAACGATGAATTTTTTCCGTTCGTTTACAGTGAAAAAAAGGAAAAGGAAATAGGCTGCTATAAATTAAGAATTTCGTCAAGTTAATTATTCGCAGTGGAAACTAAATAAATAAATAAATAAATAAATAAAAAGATAAAGTTTTGAATTTCTCCGTAAATGGTGCACCAACTTTTACAAAATTTAATATTTAGGCATAACTTGAATCGTAGAATCGAAATATGGGAAAAAAAACTGGCATGTCATTTCGGAAAAAGTCCGATTTTGTGTCAAAATATGTATAGTAGAACAATGCTATGCATAAATCTAATACATATCCTAAGTCGCGCTTTCGAGACATGAAAAACGCAAGTTGAATTTCGTCAATCGGCGCAGTAGAAAAGAAGAATAGAATTGTTCCAATTTTTTTTTCGCAGTGTACAATCACAGTAAGATAAAGATTGGTTACACGACTGGCTTCTTCTTCAGCTGAACCTCTAAATTGGCTGCAGACAGAAATACCTAGCCTAGAATATCAATATAATCTAAAGAATTGTGGCTAGCACCAACTGTTCACTTACAGAGCTATTTCAAATATAAATTCTGAACTAACTCTCTTACCTCGAATTCTTAAAAAACATCTGCTTAAGTACTGTTTCCAACTCACTTAAATTTGCATATACGTCATTAAATTTACATTCTGGCAGAAAATTGAAATCAGAAGGGAAAGGAAAGTTTCTTAAACTGAAAATAGTTGATTGAACAAAATAAGGACTTTACAAGCTTACTTCAAAATCGTTGCCAATGACGTACTTTGACTTTAATCTAATACATACTGCTGCAATGTTCCCTGACACAAATGCTCATTTTCAGCACTATAATGCGCCTGGTCACCGTGTACGAATGAACTCAAATTGGTTTGAAGAACGGGATTTAGAATTCGGGATTGCTTCCATGGCCAGGTCAATTCTCTAATCTCACTTCTGCTCAATACTGAGTGAAGAGTGTGAAAAGACCATCTAACTTGAACGAAGCCAGAGTTGCCGTTATGCCAACAAGGACTAATACACCTCTGAAGCGATATCATTGTTCAATTAATGCACAGAAGAATACCTTCTGTGATCAAAAGCTAAAATGAATTAACGCTGCCTTTCAATGTATATACGTGTAATGTATTGTGAATTTACGATAACAGACGTATACGTTTTAAGTAAAGTTTAGAAATAAATTATTTTCACTGACTGAAATACTTTGATAGTCGTGTTTATACTCCCCTTGAATAATATCAATGAAAAGTCATTCGTTGTAGTATGATAGTTATGTTAATTAGCTTTTATTTGGCAAAGTTTAGGGCTCAAAATGTGCATCACAAAACTCAAAGTTATTAACCACGAAAGCGTTAGCTGTGTTACATATATAAATTCCAGAAACATTTTCGTCGAATAATAATATCTTCGCCAACTAAATTACAATATTTAATTTTAAACCACATTAGAGCAAAATAAATAAAAATTTACTAGACTAAAACCGCGCTGAGCTCATATTATATTTAAAAAAAATGTAAATGCTTTAAAAAAATTTAAATGTAAATTATTCTTTATAACAATCATTAAAATTACTCGAATTTTAAGATTAAATACTTTACTGGTACTACTTATTTCTTACTAAATTCTTACTAAGCTTAACATTTGGATTTCATTTTTTCAGAAATACAGTAAATGTTAGTTTGGTTTGGTTTACTCGATTAGACAAAGCACACTAAGGCTGTCTACCTCAGGAAAGAAACGCTTTCGTAGAGGAATTTCTAAGGAACACTGGTTCGTATCTACGTTACACATGAAGAAAACCATGAAAATGCCAATGCAATCAGCCTATTCGCCTAGAATATAACCTACGTAAAACTACTAGTGTTTAACGACTTCGGATGGTGGTGAGCACAGTAAATGTTAACACAAGTGAAAAATATTAAAAATCTTTTCAAACTTCTAATTTCATTTCCGTCATAGATGATGCACTTAATTCCTTAATTCCGTATGCAAATTTGACGTACTTTAGGCATAGTGACCAGTAAATGTCCAGTAGTCTGCGATCGTAGTGAAGTGCTTTGGTCTGGATGGACTTCTTGAGGAAGAAGCAACTGGAAGATTTTTCCTTTCACTTTGATGCGAACATAATTGGGTTCCACATCAGCTTCTAAAAGAGCAGAATCCAGATATCTGTAAAATTTTATTACACAGCTGCTGTAAATTTTTAACAGCAAGTGTTATTCAGTACTAGTCTAAATATGCAGAAAACTCCAAAAAGTTATTATGTCAAATATTTTTACTCTCATTTTAAGCATTTTTTTCCCTCAGTCGCTGTTAGTTCTAATACAAGAATGAAACAATGCACTCTTTCAGAGATAATTAAGCACGATACCAGAGGATTTGGTTTTCTGCGGAGGTGGTCGTCTGAGAGAGATTGAGTTGCGACAAAGCACGCGAAAACTATCTGTCTAAAGGGAAGGATCCAATGAATTAGTTTGGGCTTGACTCTATTCCGATCGGTTAATTTACGTAAGGTTTAAATTCTAATATTTTTATTGGTTGAAGAGTTGTGTAAATATCCGCGACATTAGCATTGTATAAGAATCGTATGACAGCTATTAATTTTGAAAAGACATAGTTTAGTGTTATTTATTAAAAGTTATGTTTAGGATGTTTAGGATGGAAATTAGGATGCTTAAACAGAGATTTGAGGAGTTATTGCAAGTTAAAGATGAGCTGTGTATTATATACAATTTTTATCTTTATATAAATATATTGTAGAGTCATTATGATTTTTGAAGCAAGAAATCAAAGAAATCCGCAATGCCCTCGCCGGGGCTCGAACCTGCACCTCTCGAATACAAGCCGAGTGTGCTAACCGTTACATCACGAAGGCATACTGGAAGGAGGGAGAAAATACCTTATATACTCCCCCTTTTAAAGGGCGACTGTGGATTAGGGGGCAAAATCGCCAAATCTTGATGGTGGAAAATCATCATCCACCCTCTTTTTAGTTCGGGCGCCACTGTATAGACATTAGGTTGTTTTGGAACAGGAGGTACATGAAAAATGAACAATGCCCTAGCCGGGACTCGAACCTGGACCTCTCGAATACGCACTGAGTGAGCTAGCCGTTACACTACGAAAGCATACTGTAAGGAGGGGAAAATACCTTGTAATACATACATATATATATCTCTCTCTATATATATATATAGAGATATATATATATATAGATAGATAGATAGATATATGTCAGAAATACATAATTTCGCAAAGAAAAATACTTTCGAGTCTAATTGAAGGTAGAAAAGAAACGCGATGAAGTAATTTATTATCTGGTTGACAAATTCCATAATATATTTTAAATAAATATTTCTGTTAGAACATTTGACATTTAAAAAGGAAGAAAAAGCTTACGGGCGCAATGATACCTAAAATTCGATACAAGGAAGATCTAATTTCTTTTTTTTTTTTTTTTTTAATTCTTTCTTTCTTTTTTTTACCAGAACCATTATTTTAAATTATTTAGTTACAATATTTGAACTCATTATCTCGCTGTTGTCTAAACATCAATAGTTTCGACACAACAGCAGAAACAAAAAGCATTTATTATTTTCTGAAGCAATGTTGATCTGAACTTCTAGCCTAAGGAAATGCTTCTTAGGCACACGTTAAAATTGAAGGAGATTATAGGTTAACCTAGGTAAAGCTGCAAACGAAATCTGTGGTTAAACCAAAATTACGATTAAACCAATTTAAAAAATGCAATCCATATTATAATTAACAGAAAATTATTGTTAAATTTTTAACTGTATTTTTGAGTAGTTAGATTTGGGCGATAGGTTCATTTTATCAAGTAAATTAAATCAGGATTCCAAACAAGACCATACTTTAAAATCGAAGGAACAATTTTTTTTTTTGTTTTGATTACTCTTGTGTAAGATGGGTGTCAATCTTACACAAGAGTAATCTTGTGTAAGATTACTCTTGTGTAAGATGGGTGTGTAAGATGAGAAGCAGACAACTGAATGGTTGTGCGCTTACTTTATTTTTATGCTTTAGCAATTAATTCATATCGGTGATTTAACAATGTTTATATATTCCAGATTATGCACAACCAAATTATGTACCGCTATGGATAAAAAACGGCATCTAAATACTATTACATTAATTTGTTATCACTCCAATTATAACATACATTTTCTTCTCCTTTCTATAATTCCAATAGGAATTTTGCTTTATTCTGATGATCTGTGATAATAAATTTTCCATTGTTTTATAACTAACAATCTGAAAATTTAGACAATGCCTTGTTAATCTGCTGCCGGCTAATCGAGAGCTCATTGCCCATAATAGTTCCTTTTTAGGCTTTTTAAAAATATTTTGCTGTTGAAATAGTTTTCTTGTTCTACTCATTTTTAGGAAGGAAAGCTTCGAAGTCCAGGTTTTAGTGAAATTTTACAGTAATGCAGAAATAAAATATTATGATTTGAAACATTTTGAAGTAGCCTCAATGTAGGCGTCTCGAATAAATTTGGCTTAGGTAGAGGAGACTGACAGTTAACAATGAAGACAGGTGCTGGGATAAGCACAAAAATGAAAGCTCTCTCTCTCTATACATACATACATCTATTTACTAATATTTTTTTTCAAAGGTTGTTATCCACAGCCATGAGCGCGTGTGATCTTTTATCATTAAATTTTCACAAAATGAGCAAGAACAGTTAGAACTAATAACATTAAGATCGCTCTCTAGAACAGCATTTTTCTACAGTTCGTTTGAAGGGAAATTAACTTTCACGTAGTACAGCTGGTTTTTTAAATATGTGTAAGATAAAAATATTGAAATCAATAGTCTAACTTTAATTTGCTATAGTTGCTTAATCTTACATTTTAATTTGTGTTATTTTCCATTTCTGTCAGAAAAATAGTTACTGTTTATAATACATCGTTCTAAACTGCATTATTTCAAAATAAATCCCCGTCAAATGATTCTCACATAAAGTTAATAATGCAGGTATTTACAGCAAACAATGATTTCAGATTTGGGAACCGAATTTATTATTAACCAATGAGGATAAATCTGAACCATTCTACACCACACTTTTATTTTAGTAGATACGTGGTTTGATGTCATACGAATACGTTACGGCTTGCCTTTCTAGCATCAACTGTATTATCATAACGATCTAGAAAACGTACAAACAGGATCAAAAGCAGGTTCGAAGATAGCGACCATTGCACTTTATAGTTCAAATTAGGAATTTAAAATCAAGAAATAAAATGTATTAAGGTGTCCTTCGTTACTTAAGAAACATTAAAATGTTTTTGTAACCGGATAGCTGACTTGAATGTAGCGTTACATTTTGTAAAATAAGACTATAAAATTCTTTTTACTAAATGCATTACATTAACTATAAATTATAGCACAAACAAACGCAGTTTAAACCTAAAATCATTAGAAGTTAGAAGTGCCAGTAATAAATAATATATTTATTTTACAACAACTATATCGATGTGTATAGCAATGATACCTTTCATTATATGGAGCAAAAACTATAAGAAATGATAAAAAGGATTTCATATAAATCAAAGTATTCAATACTGAATGAAGATTAGAATGCAGTACTTTTTCTTTCTTGTACATTACCTGTAAACTGCCAAATCTAATTTGTAGCAATTGTTTTCTTCATCATCAATAAATTCAAAGTCTAGTCTGAAAATGAAAGGTATGAGATAAACATTTAAATACACAAATAAATACTTTTAATTTTAATGAATTTGAAGTATTTACTATTACTATAAGAGCTAGTTTTGGAATTCATTAGAATTTTAGAATTTGTTTCTTATTAAAAGACCTCCAACTCTCTTGCGTGGAAATCGTTACAAATTTTCATCTTCCATTCAGAATTAAAAGAGATGAAAATACGTATTCATTTTATTTTTACTCCAAAAATTTCTGTGTGATTTTAGTCGGATGTCAACTATCTTAAAGAAAGTTAGTAATTGACAATTTTTACTCATTTAGGAACCCAAGAGATAATTAAATAGTGCAACAGTTTGGATATCTTTTAAGGTAAAGCTATGTAATCCATTCTCTTCTGTAAGTCTGTATTCGTTATAATTGCTTTGCGTTGTTTTTTGTTACTGAAATATGTAAAACTATTTGAAGAATATTCATTTTGGGAGGAAATCCCCTGTCTGTGCTACAGCAGTAAATTTACTGGGACAAATCGTACCTCTTTTCAGAAAGAATTTATCCTAAAACGTTTATTTAAAACAAAGCAACATTTAAAATCTTTTCACATCTTTAACTTCACTGAGCGAGTCAAAGCATGGATGCCCTGAAGAGCAGTGCAAATCAAACATTTCTATTTGCACTGGATCCGTGGTTCCGAATCGTGGTGAGGACAGTTGATTTTTATGTTTCCTGCTCTGAAAAGCACAGCAGTCTCTACATTCTTTACATCTCTGCATTCTTTACTAACTCATGCTCCATATCAAGCAAGATTCTCAATTGTTGGATACATTTTAGCTAAGAAACTCTCTGTTATTTATGTCAAAAGGTCAGACTAACAAAGTTATAAAATTTCTCATTAAAGGACACAAATCTTAGTACAAAAATCAAGAATTGATGTCTTCCATCGATAATCACTGAAGACTTATCAACACTATTTTGCTAAAATACTTTATGACTCTGTATAATTTAAAATTTCGAAAAATATAAAGTTTAAAATATGGAATATTTCTCGAATTTTTAAACTGGAATAATGTAAAATTATGTTAACGTTACAAAATCTTCTACAACGATCTAACATAAGCATTTCTTTAAAAATAAGTTTTAAGAAACTCTGTATGGACATAAATTAAAATAAACCCCGTAGAGAAAGTTAAAATGAGTTCAAAGAAGTGATGATCATTGAAGAAGTTATATATCATATTAACTTACTTGGGTTCGTTTACGTTCAAAACTCTTCCGTCCTCTGTAATTAGTTTTCGAGGTGGCTTAGGTTTCTTTGTTCCTTTGTAGCTAAAATGAGGCAATTCATTAAACATTTTTGAAAATAACATTGTTACACACTTCCCTTCCAAGTTATTATAAATGCTATGAAAATACTGGATTAAATAACTTTGTCCATTTGTCCATGAATGTTCACCCATTTAAGTAGACTCATCAATAATACTAAAGATGCTGGAAAAAGATAGTCACAGGCTTTATTTTATTCAATATTGATCACAGACATGTGTTTGCAATTGTAGGTTTCCTTAAAACAAGATAGAGAAGTTCATGAAAGCTATTTCCATATTACTAATGGAAGGCCTTGTAAAAATAAAGTTTAATTTATGATATATTACATATAATTAAAAACGTCCTGTTAATAAAATATTCATGGAAATTTGACGAGTCAAAAAGTGTTCGTATGTGGAGAAAATTCATGAAAATATTCAAGCATGAATTCATCGATATAGGTAATCGTTTAGCAGCTACCAATGACATAAATAGGTGCTATTCAACATTTCAAAGAACAAATTTAGAAACAGTTTGCAAAACAAAGTTACTGTTCTAGCGATTAGTTATTCTGTCTTCTGTGAAACTGCATTAGTTATAATAATTGTATTTTAACCACTAAAATATTTTTAAGTATATCTCAGTAGATTTTTAACGTGAAATGGAGGAATTTTAATATAAATGTTTTAAATATTCAATATATATTTCTTAACAATTCAAAAGAGGTTTTCTTAAAGAGGATAGCTTAATTCAATGAGTTAGCAAGACATTTTGTTTATTAACAATATTTATATGTTGGACTACATTCATTGACAAATTCCCGCTCATTAACGATAAGCTGTACAGAATTAACGTACCTGTCACTTTTCTTTGAAAGCTTCTGCATGTGTTTGAAGATTTCTATTCTAGACTGAGGAGTGTGTTTTGTTTGTTGCTTCCAGAAACTGAAAGAAAAGAAACAATAACATTTATTGAATTTTCCCAAACCACTTCTGATGGTATTCGGTGTATAAATTTGAATACAAGGCTCGAAGAATGTATTTGACTTTCAGTAAAATTTAATACTGAATCAATTTATTTTGAAACAAATTATAAATCCCAACAAAAACAGATTTTATAAAGACCTTTAGCTTTTAACTTGAACCATATGAATTACTCATACCATGTGGCTAGCAGAGATGCTTGGTGAAGCAATGGTGAACTAAAATGGTATATAAGTTTTTATAATAATTAATATTTAGTTAAAACAACGATACTGCTAACTACCTGCTTTTTAGATAATTTAACTGACTAACTATATGCAATCTAATAAATAATGGATCACCTTTTTTGAAGACTTTGCACTCATGATATAGTTGGATTCTCAATGTAAAACGGATTAAGAAAATATTTAGACCTCTGAAAAACTATGATAGCTGGAAGATGTATTGCTTGAGCATTTCCTTGAGTAATATATTTAACATGCATGGAATTTAGATCAAATCTTAATTTTTCAATTTAAATAAAAGTTTAGATTTTTATTAGAAAACAATTTATGTAAATAATAATAGTTATATTGTGGAAACAAGAGTACCTGAAGTTTGTAGGGAAAAATAAATTGCAATTCAAAGACACCTATTGTAATAGATTTCAAAAGAGAGAAAATTAAAATTACGTGTCTTTATGAAAAAAGAATTCCTTACAGAATGTCTCAAACTGTGAACAAAATGAAAGATGGTTTCGAACGAAATAAAAATGATTCGAAAAGAGAGAGAAAAAAATCCTGAAGGAACAGAAGAATTCTTCAGACGCAAAAATCTCGCACATATTTTTCTCTCCTTTATTTAGAAAATGAGAGGTTTAATCTTATCCTTTGTGTAGGTAAAACAAGTAAATCAATAATTACTTGTCCTCCTTGTTTGCATCATCTGATTCTTTTGTGTCGTAAACAAGGTCCCCATCTTCGAAATCATTCAAAACAGTTTCATTTTGTCCAACCTGCAAGAAAATGTTCATTAAAATCTGAAAGTGGAGATTAAAGTTTTATCTGCAAAATATATCATTTTTAGGGAATAGAAAAATAGATTACTTCTTTTCTGAATTTAGTTACAGTTACCTCTTCATAAATCTAATCTCTGGAATGCAATTGAATAATCAACGAGTGATTACTTTAAATTTAAATATATATACATTCGCTACCTTAAGAAATTATAAAGAAGTCAGAAGGGCTTGCTAACGCCCAATTTATTATAAGATAAATTTTTAAGCTCTTTGTTTTGATATAATTATACATATTTCCTAGTAATTATTACTATTCCTAGCAAGCCTACGGAATTCATCGTGGAAAGGAGCGCAAGATTGTGCATTCGTCGGCAAGAGCCTTGAGCACCATGTAGGTAATAGTATAACTTTGCTCAGTTTCGTCCCCAGTTTTGATGCAGTGTACTCGAGGACGATGGATTTGATGTTCTCCCATCCTTCCTCCCTTAACACCAACATCTCGAAGAGACTTTCGGCTCGCCGCATATTTAGAGTGGCCCAATGCCGCACAGTCACCACACATTTACAAACAACCTCCAGGAATTCGAACCCGGGCTGTTCGGTACAGCAATCAGCATCGCTTACCACTATCCTGACTGGGCGGCGGCGGCTACTGCTATAGAAGATAAAATTCATATGGAAGCGCTGCGGTAGTCTTAGAGGAAGTTTTCTGTAACAATATGATATTTTTAACTGCAAAAAGATATGAGAAATTATTTTTAGCTGCAACAAATTATGAAATTATAAGGAAAAAAATGTTAGTAAGTAGGCAAAACAAAATTCACAGCGGAATAAATAATCTACAAACAGTTACAAAACTTACTTTCAGTAGATACCGTTTTTGTTGCTCTAGAACTTCTCCTCTTACTTTGCTATATTTCTAGAAATAAAAGGAACTTGTATTAAAAGCAAGTATGGTAATCTGAAGAAATTAGATCTGATGGAAGTATTACGCTACTTTCTAAAAAATTATTATTGCGAATGATTAATGTTATATAAATAAAAATACATAAAATGTTGGTCTTAAGGACTTTTTTTAGAGAAGTTAATTATCTCTCTGACTGTCATAAGCCGTAAGAACAGCAGAATGAATAAGGCAGTTAAACGCTCCCAATTTGTTTCTCAGAAAATGAGTCAGTTGCATAGTGGTTCTGTGATTTTCATCATGCGAGAAGTGCATAACTGTCAGTTTTTCTTAGGAACTTCTCCACAAAAGTATCCCTTCTAACCAAATAGCTCTGAAGAACTTTATCGTAATCACTTAGTCACCTAATCAACTCTGGCTATCTTTTATGAAATAAATGAGGAAAGTTCAGATATATTGACAAATTCACGAAGGTTATAATTGAGAATGTGAGAAAAAAGTTTATCAAACTTCACTTTTTAATTCAATAAGTATTTCTCATATCATGAATTCATGACATTGATGAAAATTTTCTCATTTATCAGCTCATCATCTAAGAATTGCCTTACACCAAACCCTTCAAAATCAAGCATTATTTGGGAAACATTGGCATTCTTCAAACCATTTTTCATAAAGGCTCGAATATTGTTAGGTGTAACTATTTATTGTTCAAGTTTTAGCGACTGCCGCAGGATTTTAGGTAACTTAATTGCTTTCAACAATATTTTAACGTAAAATAAGATCTCAGAAGCTCCAATCTGCACTTTAAAAATATGAATCCTCTTCTGACTGACAAGAGGCAGTATACCAATAGCATAAACGCAAACAATCTTCCCCTAAAGCTGCAAGAAAACCTAGTATTTTTAAGAATTTGGTTAGATAAATCTGTAGCATTGATTGCTTGTGTAGCCAACCTTCGGTTTGGCGTGTTACGTAAGCCAGAAGGCTGATGCCTATTTTAAAAAAGAATTCGAATATCCCCTAATTAAGTTTTTAATCATTCCTATTTTAAAACCGGGAGGGGAAATTTTCATAGTTTTATAAGCAATACAGTTTTAGATGTTAGAATTTCACTAAAATTGAGTATAATAATATAATAATACAGTGAAATTATGAGAATCATCCTTTAAAATAAAATGCCTAGAAAAATTCATCCAAACTTTCAAACAGATAAAAAAACTATAAATGACACGACAAATTTCGTTGCTAATAATTTTAAATGCCAGTCAACTCTTAAACTCTCTTGTTTTGAAATAAATCAAAATAGGAAAATAAGGATAATAAAATGGCACGAATATTAGATGCAAAATCTATTAAAATATAACAATTATAAGATCTTAGACGGCTTCTAGAATAAACTTAATTTCTTTGAAAATGAGTTTTATGGCGAGAGAAGAAATGAGATTAATAAATAGCCAAAATTAGAGAAATCTATGTAGAAGGGGGAAAACAGTGTGACGAATAATAACCTCATGTTCTTCAAATTATGCTTCGAATGAAAGTGACGAGATGCTCGTCGAAGAATGAAAACTTGCCCTTCCTAAAATTATATTAATGCCTATTTAAAGAATCTAGAAAAATAGCCCAATAATATTTTTCATCGTACTTATTTTTAAATTACTGTGAAGAGTTTGCTTTATAAACTGTGAAAATTGCAAAACTTTACAATCGATGCATTTTTGAAAAATGGAATTTAAAAATAATGCATGAAAAATGGTCAAAAGAATACAGGGCTTTCCGAAAAATTGTCAAAAAAGAATCAATAAATTATGCTAAAAATTCGATATAAGCTTCACTTAAAAGATTTTGTTTTGTCGCTTTCCTACAGTGCAAGCAGTAAAATTCTGAGAATTTTAGTTTGCAGCTAAGAGAGCAACTATGCGCAATAAGTCGTTACAGCATTAGATAAAGAAAATCTTAATTTAATCCTGAAAAAATCGTTTCATTGTGCGCACACCTTCTCCATTCACACAGCGTGTGTATGAAATTTTGCACTTCAGGTCTTTACATTTTATGTTAAGTGACGAACTCATATACGCACATTTCTTCATTTTATAATACTAGAAATCAGGGATGCTTCTGGTTCTAAATAGCAATATACGATGTTCTCGATTAGAAATTTGTTATTCTGATTAGAGATACCTGGTATATAGTTTGCATCAATAGCATCTATTACGTTGAACCGGTGAGAAGAGACGAGGATCCCTGAGAGTTCTGCATTGAGCATCCGCTTTTGCAAATCGACCTTGGTGATAAGCAGAAAGATAAGCTAGCTAGGCGTTCAACATGCTAATGAACATCAAATGCATAAGTTCTCTTTCTAAAGAATGTGCTTCAGTCAGCCATATCAATAGTAGCAATTTTCATAAATTACTTTTGCTCTGAAATTTTTATCATCACTTTTAATTCATTTAACCAATAAAATATTAAATAAAATTTCCTGAATTTTATAAATATTAAATAAATGTCATCTATTAGTCTTTATCTGCAATAAAAATAATTAACAATTATTACCTGCATAGCCAAGATTCTTTCTGATTTTTTAATCTTCTCACCATCTAATCTCTGTAAGTACAATTTGCATTAAATATTTCTATATAACAAACCATAAACATTTTTCATAATGGAGGAGGATACATTCATATTTTTCATACTAATTTAAAAAATGGAAACGGGGATTTATCGTAATAAAATCTATATTCAGCCATTTGTGTATCATAAATTATTTATTCCTTACATGCTGTTTAAATATATAAAAGAAATGATTACGAGAGAAAAATGCCTCAGCGAAACTAATCAGAACGTAGACCTTTTGGCTAATATTAGTTCTTCAAATTAATCTATGGTGATTAATTTCGTGGAATAAAGATAGCAAAAATGTGTAATACATTACACCTACGCAATTATATACTGTACTATATTTCCATAGCTACATTATTCAGAAATAAGGAAAGTTATTTTCCTCAAATTTTTCAATTTTATTTCGTCCCTTTACTGCAGCGCAGCTTCCAATATACCTATTCTGTTACACCAGCTTAGTTTTCATAAAGAATGGGATATCTCACCTCTGCACGCATTGTTTCCGACGATAATATGAAAATTTAAACTCAGTTTGGATTTAATCTAAAACACTAGTCTAACCACCTTAGACTGAGGGAAGAAATGTCCTCATTCTTTACTTTTCAATCCCAGAATCCTGCATGACTAAAATTAGATAGATGCAACTAAAAAATTTATTCTCACTTCAGCTTGAAATAAAACATCAGAAAATATACCATTAGAAAATTTTAATATTTAGGACTGAACAGACAACAATAATTCCGATTATTTGCAAGTCAAAACTTAAAAGTCTAGCAACCTGGCTCCGCTAATGCGCAGTTTCTAATGTAACTTCAAACAAAGATACAAAGATAAACTCTCTGATTAAGACAACCAATAACAGAAAAATTTTAGGATCGTAGGATGAAATAAGGTTGCCAGCTTTCTCTCAAATTCAGATTCTCACTCTTTACTTAAAACCCATATCATATACATTTTCTATTGGAGTAGACCAAACAAGAGAAATGCGAGACATTCAACACAAGAATTGTGCAAAATAAAATTTGCAAATGATATTTTGCACAAATAGAGTCTACAAAGATTTCACTTTAAAATTATTAATTTTTAATTATAATTACATTTTATTTATATTTTCATTGAAATCATTATAAGGTATATGATACAGATCGATAACTGCCAAAAAATTTTCGGTTTTAATCGTTATTACGTACATTTATCATATTTAACTCACCGAGCCAGTGTCCAAAGAACGAAGTTAAAAATGTATTCGATGAAAAATTAATAGCAGTGCAGATTAAACGCCCGAGTATTCACAAAAATAGTAGCTAATTAAAAATATAAAATAAAAAAACTAGCTATATATTATTACATAAATAACTTAAAGTTTCTGTTTTAGAAATTATAGCGTGTAGTAGTTTCAGCATTATTGGTTGGTCAATGACAATATTTTTAAGAATGGGAAAAATTTATTTGATACATGCTGTTTCTATGACTTATTATAATTTTAGAGATATTTCCGTTTTTGATAGTTTAAAAACTTTGAGGTAACTTTTAATATAAAGCAAATTTTAATTGATATTAGTCTTTAAATTAGTATACACTGGTGTGCAAAAATTAAGGACGAAGTCGAAATATGAGCATATCAGCTGAACGAAGAGGCAGAGCGGACAGAAAGACCAATCAGGAGATTAAGTAAGGTGATGTACGGTAGCACATGCGCAGATATGCAGGTAGACGTAATGGGGGAGTGTCTGAGTAGTATAAAGCATGTTGTCGGTGTAAGATCAGTATTTCTGGCAAAGAGATTGCACGCCGTATAGCAGTTAAAATCACACCGAGTTGCTACCTCAGCGAGAAATGGTGAATAATCAATCTGTTAGACGACATCTGGATGCTTTTACCCGAGGTCGAATCATTGGGAAGTTGGATTAAGGCCGCAGTGTGACAAGTGTGGCTGCAGAGTTCGGAATTGCTCACAGCATCGTTTCACGACTTTGGAGACAATTTCAAACTACAGGAACAGCTATCCGGGGGTTTAGTAGTGGTCGTCCACGAGGAACTACACCCGCAGATGACCGGTATATTGCCTTAGGCCAGAAGAAACAGGCGGCAGACAGCGGGAGAAATCGCTAGACACACGACACAGGCGACTGGACGACCGATAGCGCGTTTTACCGTGGCCAGAAGAATGCACGGTGGTGGTCTGTTTGCACGACAGTGTGTACCTCTAACGCCTGCCCATCGAAGAAGGCGTTCTCTGTGGTGCCGGGAACACCGGAATTGGAGAGACAATGAATGGGGACGAGTACTCTTTACAGATGAGAGCAGATTCAATCTGAGTAGCGATTCTCATCGCATACTCATCTGGAGAGAGCGGGGAAGCCGCAATCATCCCTCGAACATCATTGAAAGGGACAGGTATGGAGGTGGCGGTGTTCTCGTTTGGGGAGGCATCATGCTTGGTAGTCGTACAGACCTTCACATCTTCGACGCAGGTTCAGTCAACGGGATCCGTTATTGTAACGAGATTCTTCTTCCATATGTGCGTCTTTTTAGAGGCGCTATGGGTCCGCAGTTCCTTTTCATGGACGACAATGCACCATGTCATCGCACAGTAGCTGCCGAACAGCTCTTAGAGAGTTAGGATATTGAACGTATGGATTGGCCGGCACGATCTCCTGATCTCAATCCCATCGAGCATGTATGGGATTTTCTAGGCAGACGCTTGGCAGCTCGTACATTACCACCAGTAACGATTCCGGAACTTCGATTGGCGCTGCAAGACGAATGGGCAGCAATGCCTCAACAACTCATTACACCCTCATTCTCAGCATGGGCAGACGCTGTGAAACCTGCCTAGCAGTCAGGGGAGATCATATCCCCTATTAAAGACCGGATGTTTCTTGCTGGACACCCATCACAGGGATGTTTCGCCCTTTAGTCGCATTGCGCTCCATGCTACTTTTTCAATAAAGCTTCTTTTTATCCCTCTGATTTCTCTTTTAGTAAGTGTTGCTTACATTACTCATGTCCTTACGTATTGGGGATCTTACGGTATTAAATGTGTTGATTTGGAAAGCTTTTGTACAAAGTTATATTGAAAAAAAACCGTCTCGTCCTTAATTTTTGCACACCAGTGTAAATTAGTTTGGAATCATCACTTGAGCATACATACGTTTCGCAGTTATGTCTATAGTATACTGAGTTTTCTCAACATTTCGGTTAAACTCGATTTTAGCTAAGCTTGAATTTTATTGCATTAAAATTCCAAAAATCATGTTTACATACCACTAATTGCGGTAATGTGGCTATAACATATTCACGGTAGCCTTCAAATTCCGTACAAGGATTTCCTGTTAAGTATCTGAAAGTAGAATTCTATTATTAAAAAAATGAAAGCTGTTATTTTATTATAATATGACATAATCAATTTAGCACAAACAAGACAAACTTGGGAATGCAAGGACAGATTCTCATATGTGTTGATATTAACTCATCTTAGATGGCATAGGACAAAATTCAAATTTTTTGGCAGAGGTAATGCTATTAAGAATTTATCAATAAAGATTATTTTGCGATATCTTTTTACCTAGAACAAAAATATTCCTTCCCAGTTGTAATCAATCGGCAAGTCAACTCTGACAGCTAAAAACCCATCTGTTTAACATTAATCGATATTTGTATGGAATTAGGGTTATTTCTCTTTTGCATTTAACAGGTTTCGTATCACTGTTCTGTGTTCAAGTCCTTCCTCTTTCTGAGCAGAGATTACTGAATGAACCTTTCATTTGTCTCATTCGTGAAAGTCTGTGATGCTATGTTAAACTTATTTCAGTTGCCACCTACATATTGATCACTATTAAAGGAAAAAAAAAGGTCGCTTTTTTGCGACATAAATTATTTCCCTTCAGTAACTTAACGAACACTCTATGCCTGTTAATTTACGAAAGATTATTTTATTTATTATTTGTTAACAAAGCTGAGGTACATTACTTTGGATAGTAATGCTTAATTTATGAAAACAGCTATGAATGGCTCACAGAATTTACTCTCAGGAAAAAAAAGTGATTATTTATTATTAGTCCAAAGGAGCATTAGCCCAGAAGTTCTATTAGTCTCAAAACGGTATTTTGTGGCGTTTCACTATGAATGGCGAATCACTTTTTAAATTGTTGCCACCAAATATTATTGCCCTGTATTATATTTAAAGAAATTAAATAATGACGAATTTGAATGAGTGTATGTATGTTTCTCGCACTGTGAAAAAAACGACGGTATCTACAACCATCAAATTTTGAATAACGTAATCTCCCCCCCCCCAAGCATGGGGACTTGGAAACCCGAAATTTGAATTGCAAATAGTTTTACTATCTATTTCATACTGTGTAAAACTTTAACGACTGTTTGATTAACAAACTCAACGATTTCAAAGCGAGCAATGGCAACACTGTATGAGAGAGAAAAGAATATATGCAGTGCGCGATCATGTCTGTCAGAAATTCTAAATATAGCTGTTTTTAAATATTTTGTGATATTTCTGTTGAATTGAACTTCGTGTGGTTTAAGTACGGAGAACATGATATTTAGTGAAGTGAAGGTAACACACAAAGCGTTAAAAAAGTCCCTTTGAATGTAATAAAATCTGAAAAATTTCGGATTTTCTAAGTTTTGTTTTCGAAATGTGATTAAAAATATGGTGATTTATTTCCTGATTTGATAGCCGTAATTTGTAAATTATGCCTTTCTACATGTAGCAAAATTTTCTCTTTTTTTTTTTTATCAAAATACGCATAATAATATTAAATCAGTATCTGATGGAATATTAAGGATCCAGTTTTTAAATGTGTCGTACTTCAGTATTATTAGAACATTTGCTTGAATCTCGCAAGTTTAATTTTTAATCTAACTGCATTCACTTCAGAAACTGTAGAAAAGTTTTCAAAAATGTACTTACAGTTCTTCCAGATTGTAATTACCCTGCAGACTTTCGATGGACGTCAGTTCTCCAATGAAATTGACCGTGAAATCTAGTTTCTTCAACGATTCACATCCTGAAACGTAAACTCAAGTTTTTTATAATATTGTAAGAAATCTGGAAGCTAAAATAAATTGTTATATGATTTGGTATAGAGAAAATTATTTTTTTGTGTAATTTCTTATCAGAATATTCTAGAGTTTAAATGCTTCTATTTAATCTGAAGGTAACATGTATAATGGTGCAATGACTGACTGACATTGAAATAGCTGGATTATTGAGTGAATTTGTATGCTGCTGAGCACATTATCTTATTATTTTACCTGTACCATAAGTTCTACTTTTCTAACTCTTGCTGGGATATAAGCTAATGTTAGCGACTTTGGCATCGACGATGATCATTGTGCTTTTTCCTCGCCTATCTCTGAAAATTACTTTTAGATCGGCATTAGTCTTTTGCTATCCGAGTTGCTAGTTAAATTACACTGAGCCAACATGTATAGGATTTGCATTTACGAGTCTCCAAAGTTATATGAGTTCAATTTTAACTTTTTAATTTTAATTTTTTTAATTTTAATTTTTTAATTATTTCATGCTAGTTAAATCTCGCAAGCTGCTGAGATTATTCTATCAACACAGATCGTGCGTTTATTAAGTTCAAATTTTAAAAAGAAGGGTTTGCTTAAAAATTTCTTGAGTTTGTAGTTTTATTATGGGGTGTAAGTCATCTAATAGTCTCACTAGGGAACCAAATAAGTTAAATAAGTGAATGGATCCGTAAACTTTTATTATTGGGAAAGGAGAGTTTAGGAATCGATTTTTTTTTCTCCGTTTACTTCAAAGGCACACGAAGCATTCAAAACTTTATCTTTCTCCTATACTTAAGATCCTCGAATTATAAAAATTAGTTGGAAAAAATAAATCACTTTAACTACATGTATAAACAAAGTTAATAATTATATTCAGTCCATCTGTATAGATTTTATCTCAAAATTAACAGCTAGCTTGTAGTGTCCAGCTGCTTTACCCTCTAGCTGGATACAGGAGTAACAGGAAACTACACAGAAGAAAAGGTTCAAACCCTTTATTAACTCTTTAAAATTTACACTGCGTCAACTTGACGCTAACAAACTTCGCCTCCACTTGGGTGGTAACTGAAGAGCAGATAATTTAAAAATCAAAAGTTGAAATGTTTAACAAGTGCTAAACTAATCTACAGGGCTCAGCGAAATACCGACCTTCGACCTCCTCTATAACTAGTGGCAGCATATAAATGCATTTTAGCCACTTAAACCAGCAATCAGTAAATTGTACCCTATGGCAGTTACGGCTGTGCGAGCCCAACTCTCTCACTTCCCTTCTAAAACCTCAGTATTTAAACTTTTCTCCTCAAGGTAGAATTTGCATTCTCATCACGCGCGCTACCCAATTTAACCATTCGGCACTGACACTTAGGGAATTGAAGGCTTATAGAAAGTCTGAAATAAAATTTAAATTATTAGTAAAACTAAATATAAATCCCTACAAGCTTAATAACTTATTCAAGTGAATGTTTCTTTTTTTCTATTTTGCAATACTGTCAAGTTATTAGCTATATAAATTTCATGTAAAATGCTAGGTACGTCCAATCACTGGTCAGCAGACAAGATCGCCGAATACTGCTAATTTGACCTGCGTCCAAATCCTGGCGAAAAGGTTGGTTGCAAGGTGTCTTCGAGATTTTCCCTATGTGCAACATGGGTATGAGCCAGTTTATCTTTAAAAATGTCTTCTCAAAAGGCTGCAAGGTGTCTTCGAGATTTTCCCTATGAGAGTGAACTCTCATGAGAACATGAGTATGAGTCAGTTTATCTTTAAAAATGTCTTCTCAAAAGGCATCTCTTCCTTTAGGCAAACAGTCTTTATGTCTTCCCAAAAGGCATCTCTTCCTTTAGGTAAACAGCCTTTTCCGTTATTAAAATTGGACAATCGGAAGTGATTATTTACTTGAAGCTCATAAGAGCTTTTGATGAAAAACTATACCAAAATATAAGCCAAAACTTTTCAATTTTAATATTTAAGACTTTTATGTTAATAAGATCAAGATATTAAATTTTGGATAAAATTGATAAACTGCAAGTGATGCTTTAAGTAAAGCTCCGAACACTTTCCTAAAAAATACATTATAAGATAATCAAAAAGTTCTCAGATTTGATATTTAAAATAGGTTTGCGACTGAGAATAACTCATTACATTTATAAGCATTAAATGTAGTCTTAGAATTATGTTAAATGCAACTAGAATAAGCTCATTATGACAACAAGCTCTCTTTATGAAGCAATTAAACGCTTCAAGCTTTAACCCATGCGTTTAATTGCTAAACAAGTTTTATGGAAGGGTTTTCGTTTATGTAATTTCTTGTATTTGTTGTCACATTTAAAGTAAAATTTCATCTTTTAAAAACAACTAATTAATTTATTTTTAGATTCAATTTTATAGTCACTACAATTGATTTTAGTTTTAATTATTTCTTTTTCCTGCCACTATGTCGCACGTTTGAATGCTACTGAATTTCGTCTAACCATAGGTCCGTTAATAAAAGTGATGACTGGTTTTTGACTATGCTGCACTATATTCAAAATATGCGGTTGAACAAGCCATAAAAACTACAACAAAAGAGCTACTTTTGCTTTTATTTTGCAAAATTGGAAGACATTTAAATTTAACGGAATAACAGATTTAATAGGTTAGTAAATTAATTAATGGAATCATTTTCCTTTATGTATTCTTAATTATTTGTATTTATTTCGCATTTAAAAATAGTGTTTTAGTAGCACCATCTAAGAAATAACTAACTACTAAAAGCGGTAGATTCTGAACTACATCATTGCCTAAAAATCTGACATAAAAATACTGGTGTTTACAAGAACTCAAACTTCGTGAAAAATATTCATAAAATGTAATAAGAGTGCAAATAAGAAAGAATCTTGCAAATAATTCAGTAATACAGAGCATTTCATAAATTCCCAAGCTTTATGAATTGTAAAATGCCATTTTTACATAAACATTTATTTCTAAACATTCAACTGCCCTCGGAAAAAATAGGAGGAGGAAGATTACCATCTTCTTCTCCTTCAAACTGCACTACAGCCTATTACAGACAAAGCCATCGCAATACGATTCTTCCAACGGATCCGATTAGTCGCTACAGTCCGCCAACGATTGATTTTTAATGTCTTGAAATCTGTCTTCACATAGTGTATCCATCTTGTGCGAGGTCTTCCTCTTTTCCTGGTACTCTATAAACTTGCAAAGGTCACCTTTTTAATGAGTTCAAGTTGTCACATCTAAAAATATGTCCAGGCCTCTTGATACGATAAGATTTGATGACTCGGACGTTATTTATATCTTCTACAGATTTCAACAAATTTCTCCGTCTATTATTGTCTCTGAATTTTTCTTTCAAAGATTACAAGTCTTTCTTCATCTGTTTTTGTTTATGGTCAGCATTCACTGCTACAATATGATAGGTGTAATATAAGTTGTATAAAGATTTAGTTTAATCATTAAATCTAGCAATTTTGGGTTACATATCACATTGCTACATTACTATATACTCGTAATAATAACCTCTCTAGAAACAGATAATCTTTCTGGTTTTTCGATTTAGTTAAAAATTTGAAAAAAAAATTGTTTTCAACACTATATTAATTTGTAATTTTATTTAACTTCTGAGTAAATTCTACAAACATTGCATTGTTCTCTGTTTAATGAAAAACGCTTATTAAGTTCAACATGCATTTCGTTACTGTAACCAGGTTTAAACACTTTATTACAAGGAATTGAGATCATTTTTTATTTATTGACTAAAGTAATTGAGTAAAAAGAAGCCAATGAATTCTTTTAAATATTTAAATGTACTCACCTTCAAGGTTTTCTACCCTGGTTATATTATTCAAAGTGAAATTAATGTACTCCAACTTTTTTAAATGACTTAGATTTTCTGAGAAAGAAAATGTAATGCATTATTATAACATTCGTTCTTTTAGACAATTTGGAAGTCTATTTTATTTAAATAGCTACATCAGAAAAAGAGAGAAGAAACAGTTATAAACTTACCAGTCTTTGAAATAAGATTGCTGTGTAAATAAAGTATTTTTAAGTCCTTGCACCACCTATCAATATGCTCAATTCTGCAATAGAAATTCATGAGTAAATACATAAAATATGAAATTAATAAATACAGCAACTATGTCTGAAAAACTGCTATTAAAATTTTGAAAACATGCCCTTAATACTCCCGGTAGCTCATTGTTTTGATTTCGACCCCCAACATTTCTTGAGTGTGTAAAAAATATGTTAATTTATCTAACAGTTAAAATTTGAGTTAAAGTTACCTTCTTATCTCTTCTTAATTTCAAGCTTACAACTTCCGGCCAGAACGTATTTTTAGAATCGCGTTTGAATGCAAATGAGGAGGAATACTTAACTGTGAAGTTCTACTGGAGTTAGAGAGCCAGTGATTCTGACTAGCAGGCGTTCGCCTATTCAATCTATTCTCTTAAGTTATTACTCTTCTATTCTTCTCTTAAGTCTATTCTATTCTTCTTTCTCTCTCTTATAATCTATTCTCTTAAGTTATTACTGCGCTCGGCCGTACTTTAGGCCCTTGATAGCTTCGCCGTTACTTAGCGTTAAGGGGCCAACTCTAGTAGAATCTTGATAGCTTCGGCTATATCTTTTTAGTTAAGTTTTAATTCTTAGTTTCTTGAGTTCAAGCCCGAGTGGAGGCTTTATTGTAAAACTCCAAGGAGTTCTGTTAAATTTTATTGGAATAATAAAGGGGAATTTCACCTTTCGTACGTTTTGTTTTCTGTATCACGAATTCAAGCGATTATTCGCTTGTTATTTCTTAAGATTCCTCAACTTTAGCTATAGATTAAAACACTTAGGAATCTTACAAATGATATGGAATTTGGAGAAATTGTTTGCAATTTAATTGAAGAGAAATAGTCCAACATTTTTTAAGTGAAAGGGAATATGGTGAAAATGTTTGCAATTTAATTCCAATTGGAAATTTCTAGAAATTAAGAGGTTTAGCAAATTTTCTAAAAAAGGTGTTTCTTCAAACGTCGTTGATCGCAAAATGTGATTCTGGTTCATTTAATCGAATTGTGTCTAACACAAAAGCAAATTTTATAAGCATGCTGTAATAAAATATTAAATAGAGATGAAGTATATTTTTGCATTACTTGTTCTGTTACCTTAGTTATTTGTAAATGATGCAACAATTAATTTAAAGTTACGTTATTTATATGATTTACAACATTTCTTAACAACATTATAAAATCATCAAAACAAACTTTAAAATGTTTAGCAATTTTATCTCACTAATGTTGGTAAAAAATGCATGTAATAATTTTAAATTATATTATTAAGTTTAAAAAACATTGGCGTTATTATCAATTTAATAAATTAATTAATATAAGTTTAGAAATCATTCTATTCTAGGCATCCATTTTGGGGCGATTTCTTATATTTCAAACAAAAGAAAGGAGGATAAAAATTCTGCTAAAGTATTACTATGAATGAAAATTTGTTGCACTCTTACTTTATAACATTTCTCTGGTGCAAAGATAATTCTTCTAAACTGAAAATTTCGCACTCATTGTGCTCTGCACACTTACGAATCAAGTCTTCAGTTACTGAAAGCAAAGAAAAAAATAAATTTCAGACGCAAACTCTTACAGTGTTTTATTAGACAATTTTATGCAAGAGATTTGTTTTAGAATTCAAGAAATACGAACTCATTTAATTCAATTAACACACTTCTCATCGAAATTAGGAACAAGTGCAACTAAACAAAATATGAATGTTTTAAAAAATAATTCTTTGGGTGAACTTGCGTGATGGTTAATGATTCCTGATGCAGGTAAACAAACACAAAGGTATTTTCGGAGGGGGGTTGTGGGATTGTTGCAACTATAGTCATACCTAAGAAGCATTGACAAAATATGATTATCTAGACTAGAGGTGGGAAACCTTCTTACCATGAGAGGCCACATTTAAATTAGGAAGTTATAAAGGAGACCGCATAAATTGATATACCTATAAATGCGACTTCTGTGAAATTATTATGGTTTTTATATAGTTCTATTGCATTATACACTGAAGTGACAAAAGTCATGGGATACCTCCTAATATTTTGTCGGTCCTCCTTTTGCCCGGCGAAGTGCAGCAACCCGATGTGGCATGGGCTCAAAAAATCGTTGGAAGTCCCCTGCAGAAATATTGAGCCATGCTGCCTCTATAGACGTCCATAATTGTGAAAGTGTTGACGGTGCAGGGTTTTGGGCACGAACTGACCTCTCGATGATGTCCCATAAATGTTCGATGGGATTCATGTCGGCGATCTAGGTGGCCAGATCATTCGCTGGAATTGTCCAGAATGTTCTTCTAACCAATCACGAACAATTGTGGCCCGGTGACATGGCGCATTGTCATCCATAAAAATCCCATCGTTGTTTGAGTACGTGAAGTCCATGAATGGCTGTAGGTGATCTCCAAGTAGCTGAAGGTATCCATTTCCAGTCAATGATCGGTTCAGTTGCACCAGAGGACCGAGTCCATGCCATGTAAAAACAGCCCAGACCATTATGGAACCACCACCAGCTTGAACAGTGCCTTGTTGACAACTTGGGTCCATGGCTTCGTGGGGTCTGCGCCACACTCGAACCCTATCATCAGCTCTTACCAACTGAAATCGTGACTCATCTGACCAAGCCACGGTTTTCCATTCGTTTAGGGACTAACCGATATTTTCACGAGCTCACGAGAGTCGCTGCAGGCGATGTCGTGCTGTCAGTAAAGGCACTCGAGTCGGTCTTCTGCTGGCATAGCCCAAGGAAGACAAATTTCGCCGCACTGTCCTATCGGACATGTCCCTCGTACGTCCCACATTGATTTCTGCGGTTATTTGACGCAGTGTTGCTTGTCTGTGAACATTGACAACGCTACGCAGACGTCACTGGTCTCGGTCGTTAAGTGCAGGTGGTCGGCCACTACGCTGTCCATGGTGGGATGTTATGCCTGAAATTAGATACTCTCGGACTCTTGACACTGTGGATCTCGGAATGTTGAATTCCCTAACGATATCCGAAATGGAATGACCCATGCGTCTAGCTCCAGCTACCATTCCGCGTTCAAAGTCTGTTAATTCTCCTCGTGCGGCCATAATCACGTCAAAGCCTCTTCACATGAATAACTTGAACACAAATGAAAGCCCTGCCAAAGCACTTCGTATTTATACATTTCTACGCGATACTATTACCATCTTTATATTTGCATATTGCTATCCCATGACTTTTGTCACGTCGGTGTATACAAATAATGCAAAAAAATGAAGTCCTTTATTAAAATAAAAATTTACAATATAAAATGCTTTTGTATTCACATAAGGCTAATAATTTATAACATTAATCTTTAATAATTCTTTAATAAACAGCTACATATATTTAAATATTGTTTCAAATAAAAATAATAAAGTAAAAGTATTTTTGGATAAATTTATTACATTATAAGGAAAACAATACAAAAGTAATAATATTAAGTTATAAAAAATGACCTAGCATAAGTAGGTAAAACAATATTAAATTCCGATGGAAAATTTAATTTAGTGGGATATTTGCATTTATTTCTTGTCTGAAAGTAATTGAGTGTTTGGTTCAAGTTTCGTAATGAGCAGATTTAACCTTAGTAAATCCTCTAAATAAGAATCTGTAATTTGCGTTCTTAACTGGTTTTAATTTTTGTCATGAGACTTTTGTGGTGACTCACAGCAGTAAGTACTTCCAAAGCAGGAAAGTAAACGGCTTGCATGCTGTTGTAGGCATGGATATTCAGCAGTATTTTTTCAGATATCTATGGGATTCTTTCTAGAGTCAAAAAAAGATTTGAAGATACTATTTTGCCGCAACTCAAATAATTCCCTTGTACTTCCGTAGAAGCTTTGGATATATCTACTAAATGTGCTTCAAATGCCATTTCCATACCAGAAGTGTGCTCGTCAAAATCTGAAAATAAATATATTCTTCTATTAAAACATCCAAGACGCCTACATATTCATCAAATGTTTTATTTTGACATTTTTGCTAGCTCCGGGAAGTGTTCTGCAGATATATCTGAGCAAGAAAGCAATGTTTTGAAAAATGTTAATTTTTTTCGAAACGTTTGGATCTTTTGCCGCATTTCATATATATGCTTCGTTTTACCTTTCAGTCAAATATTTAAATTGTTTTGTGTTGTCATAATATCAGACAAAAATGCAGTGTTTCTGCAAAATGCTTCATCTGATAGATTACATAGTCTTCCCTATTCTTGATAAAAGTTTTAAATTTGTAGTTGTAAAGTTAAAACATTTATCAAAACCTGTCCTGTTGATAACCAGCGAACCTTGCAGTAGTACGGTACATCACCGCTGTGCGTTTCCTCGTCTAAATTTAGCATCTGCCGAAATTTACAATGACACATTGCATTTACACGAATATAGTTGACAATCGAAATAGTTCTATCCAGTGTCTTGCAAAATGGTTATTTTTGGACAAAGATTTTGCTTTTGCAAAATGCTTAGGTTATTTAATTTTATTAATTTTCAAATTGTCGTAATCTATATAATTAAATTTTAATTAATATAAGAGCTAAAGGCCGCACAAAAAACTCACGGAGGCCGCAAGTTCCCCACCTCTGATCTAGATCATAAAAGGTATAGATATTCTTTTCTATTCCTACTGAAGGTCATATTCTGATTCGAAAACAGAGAATATTGTCCGCGTTTAAATTAAAGAGTCAGATCTACGCCTATTTATAACACTTGTGGTATTATATAGAGTATATAAGTAACTTTTGAAAAGATCTTCATGAAGCAAGTTAATAGCATTAAAGAAGTTACAGAGCTATCAAGATATACTAGTACAGTTAAAAAATACTGTAATACTAGTATAAAAAGGTACTTTCATACGCTCACAATTGAAGAGCACTGAAATCGCTTACCGTTAGCTATACTTCCGTCTTACTTACTGTCGTACTTGGGTTAAAATATCTACACTGCTACTCTTTCTTCTGGCTTCATTTTCATGCAAGTTTCAGAATATTTTAAATTAAAAAAATATCGAAAGGTTTCTCATTTATGAAAAAGCACTGTATTTGTAATGTATTGTATTTGAGTATCTTATGTTATGAACCAGTTACTCGTATTATAATTTCGGTCTTTACTATAATTTCTCCTTTCCGTGATCCTCATCGGAATGTAAATTAGTTGTTTGAGTGTTTAAGCTAAGGTTTTTGAATCTTGAGAGAAATCTTTCTGGCATTGCGCCTACGTAGATAATTTCTGATAGCTTCAGATGTTGAAATAATTCGTCTCGGCATTTCTCGCGCCGCTGATACTTTGAGTCTGACACGCTGGTAAATTATTGAGCCAGCTTTTAAGTTAGTAATTAATTGTATAGTTTTAGACTAAGGCTCAACATTCAAATAAGTGGCTGCTCTTATTTTAGTATGTATTTCCATAAACTGTTTTTATCGTAGCACAAAGTCTGGCTTTTATGTTGAAGTTCAGCTTGAACAGCAATGCTGTGTTTATAACCTTTCTAAGACTTTGTTGTTCTGCCTCAGGTATAGCGATAACTCGCTTCATGTCTGTTAAGGTTATATGACTAAAGCAGCATTACCAGATCAAAGGTTTTAAATTTTAGTTAATATAATTCGCAGAAATTTGGTTCTTAATATCAATTCTGACATTTCTACTTGCATATCCAGCTGTAATATTAGACTTCTAAGACATTTGAACTAAAACTGCTCACATTGTATTTTAAACACTCCATTTTGATGCAATTCTTTGTTACAATTATCTTTCTATGTAAATGATATTATATAAATGATATTTCCTTTAGTTATACTATTGTAAAATATTTAATAATTTTTCAGAAGGAAAAGGTTCCTTAAGGACTTTATTCTTTGAAATATATAATTAAATTGTAAGGAGTTTTCGCATTGATCCTTTGCGTCGTCCTGTAATGTAAGTGGTCACCACATTCAATTAACAATAAAAATCCGTGATTCGAATCCCGGAGCAGGTACAATTGGTTTTTACTAAATGGCTGAACACGTTAATCACTTATATTACGAAACCACTTACTCGGTAAAGTGCAATAATTCTTTACAGGTGTTTTCTATGCTTTGCTTTGCTTTCGTTATTATTTTATATGAAACTGTAAATAACAACTTACTGCTTCGAAATAATGCATTAAATTTTTAATGCGGGGCTAATTAAAGAAATTTTCAAATAAAGTTTCATTTTTTGAACAAAGTCACTTTCCGAACTTAAAAATTTCAAAATTTTTAATTACAGCTATTTATATTTTACGCTTAATTAAAGAATTTTTAATTCTTGAAATATGAAGATGTGCGATTTCTATACTTTTCAACATTTAGTTACAAAATTGTTTCGGCTTAGAAATTTTTTAAGAAGGATATTTATCATCATCTTAGTTTCTGATGAAATTTACAATAAGTAAAATGCATTATTATTTCTTTTTCATCAAATTTTCTAAAGAATTTCTCCTGCGTCAAAGGATTTGAAAAACAGATATCGCTTGACTAAGGAGGAAACTAAAACAGGAGCTCATTATATACAATAGAGGCATATTGAAAAAATATTTTCCATAATTTTTCAGTTTGAAATGTATATACATGTGCAGGAAAATTTTATACATCTGGTTTCTCTAATATTTTAATACATACATATATACAGTTAAATCCCGATTAAACGGGTTATTTTGTGGGGTCTGATAACCGAATAAATCTCGATTAACAGAAACAACATCCAAGGTTAACTCAAAATCATGAGTAATTCGACAACAGTTATAATAACAGAAAAAATAAATAATCTACACTGTAATTTACAGAAAAATATCATTAACAATTTACTTTATTTTTCAGCAGTTTATGGAGAATAAATATATTTGGTCATGTAATTAAATCAGCATTCAAAAGCAGAACACACTTCAAAATAGAAAAATAAAAATGTTTTTGTTTACATATTACTTTTGTGTTTCAATAGAAATCAATGGAAAACAAAAGATTAATAGTTCCGTATTTCATTAATTTTTTACTATTTAGAAATTTATTTTTTACATATTTTTTTAACATTTATATCCTGATTATATATACAATTACATTACGTACTGTTGCAGAAAGATTTCTTATCATTCCACAATAAGCAAACATATCTTTTCAAGACAAGGCTCGGTTAATACTCACCCGGATAATTCGTATCCGGTTAATCGGAAGTTGATTGTATATATTAATATACAGGAATTAAAGAATAAAAAAATATTAGTAAATGAATTTTCCGAAGAGTTTATGAAATGCATTAGTTTAGGTATTAGAAATAATTAAGCTTTATGATTTTATGTCAGTATGAGTTTCTTTAAAAATTTAAAATAACAACTATTTAGCTTATATTCTAATAATTTCACTAAAAATAACAAAAACACTTTCTACAAAAGAATCTAATTAAAATATTAACTTACTTCTCGCCATTTTCATGTGAAGAAAAGATAGCTTCTAATACGAAAGACAACGAAAGAACTGCTTCGTTGCTAAGGACGCCATATTTTTTGATTGGGTTGCTAGCTTTCGCGTGCTGGTGTTTCTTGTTGAAAGATAAAGAATTGTGATTATTCTACATTAATTGAGCACTAATTTCTTAAAAAAGTAAGTTAAAAATGTATACAAGTTCATACAAAATATCTATCGCGGTTCATATATGCTCAATTATATAATAAGACTAGTTAAATATAAAGTGAATATGTTTTCGTCGCTTGTTTCGTATACTTGTATTACACACACACAAAATATTCCCATGAACTTTTCTTTTTCATTTTACCTGTAACCAAAATCATAACATAGAAATTTAAGAATGTGAAAATTCACCCCAGCTTCATATTTTGTTTAACTGAATTTGAAAACAATGCAATTATTTTCTCAATAAAATATTTGTAATTTTCAATTTATTTAATCATTCACCTTTATTTAAATCTTTCAGTTTTACACAATAATTTTTCACATCAACAAATTAAATGGACATCTTGAAATGCTCTAGTAATAAAATGAACTTTAGTAATGCCCTAGAAGTTTTGACATCTTGGCATCATACACGTAAACTTTGTCATCATGCGAGCTATGTTTTTGTTTAAAGATAATTCAGAAATATAATTCACTACAGTGAAACCAAATCATGAACGCCTGAGTTTAGCAAATCTTTCACAAACGAATTATCTGAACAAAATAGCCTTGGATAGCCAAAGGTGTCTCAAGTTCGAACACTTAAGTAGTCAACATAAGATTTTCAAAGTTGTTTTGAAGTAACATATGATACATAATTAACACTCAGAGACTCTGGAAACGCCATTTTAATATTTACCATTCCTTACATTTCATTCACAAATTCTTCAAAGAGTAATCTTTCTGATCGTTTTCCTCTTATATAGCCACTCTCCTTCATATAGTTAGAAAAAAAATTAAACTACGCGTTCGTCTATTTTATCTGTTTTATGTTGTGTTTATCTTTTTTGTCTTATATTTGATAATTTCTGTTGGTTTTGAGTTTGTCTTCAAAGTACTGTTGTCAAATTAAATAAACAATTATTTGTTGCCCAGGAGCAAACTAATCTGTTTTACATTAACTGCTGTGGGAAAACATTTCGAACATTTCGGTTGATGAAAGATGCCTTTGAGAACGAATTAAATTCGTAAACGGAGGTTTCATTGTATTACGATACTGATATCTATAGACAACAATGAAACCGGTACATGAAAGCAGTTTTCTCTGACAGCAGATTTTTTTATGAACATTCTTTTGCCACTGAGAAATATGAAAGTATTAAGAAGCTACTGGCTCATAGTACTATTTTTTTGATAAGCATACAAATATTATAGTTTAAAATAGGCATTAAAATACTTCATATGATTGGCAAAGAGTCTTACATTTCAGACTTCCTAGTTTATTTCCTTTTTACTTTTTACTGAGAAAATTGTTTTGATTATTTTTAGACTAAGTTTTTTATGCAAAGTGGATAAATAACTATTTTATTAGAGGCTATTGTATTGGTTGCACATTAATAAACGAACTTAATTATGAATAAATAATATTTAAGTAAATAGTAACAGTGAAGGAATAAATAATAGGGAATATTGTAATAAAAAATAACCGCAGAAATGCGTGAATTTATGTATATAAATAAAGACATGAGAACCACTAAAATGTATTTAAAAGTGAATAATAATATGGAAAGATAGTTGAAAGGAAATTAAAAATGTCAAATTGCTTTCTACATGATAGTTGGGTTCCTGGATGTGTAATCCATAATCGATGACGTGCTCAAAAGCCTTCTAGAGGTAGAGGCATACAGATAATTTGTCTGCTTATAAAATATGTATCAGTCATCATGAATATAAAATTATATGCCATTTTGACGATATTAAGAAGATATATCTTGAATAATCACGTAAAAACTGAAAAGACACATACCCCATTATCGTTATTTATTACCAGTGTTTAACAGTTTTATTCACTCGGCTGCTTAGTCGAACTGAGGAATCGTACATTTATACCCAATTATAGTTTGTTAGTAGAACCAAAAAAATCAAACACCGAAGTTTAGAAAACATGGAAATAAATCTGGCATCGCTTGGAGAAGTATAGTCAAATTTGTGGAATTTTAGACGATGTGTTGCTTCTGTAATATATGGGATCAGGATATAGACACAAAGAGCTTTAATGCCATTTTGTGCTAAACAAAACTGCGACATTTGGTAATCAAAAGTTAAATGTGATTATGCTTCAGAAGGTTATCTTCTTTATGATGTTTTAGTGGTAATTTATCTGAGGGTCTTTGCTTATTTTCAAATGCATTTTGAAATACTTTTGCAAATAAAATCGCTGACTTACTCATTACTCGCTATTTACTGTCTGACATTCTTTAAAACAGAAATTTTTAGTAAGTAATAAAGAATTTATTGATTTTACTGCAGATTTTCAGGCGTTATGTAGCAGATGCAGAGTCCCTTAAGCTACTGTTTGCTTAAATTCAGAAGAAAATTAACTTAATTGAGTAGGCAGTTATAAAATGGTAACGAACCTTAAGCTAAGGCTTTGGAAAAACAAAGAAAAAACATTTCAACTTTGTCTCGAAATTTTCGTTATGTAATATTATTATATTACATCATATAAACTCTCATAGAACCTCATGCATAAACTCTCGCACAAATCTTAAAGAAATTAATTTCTATCCCTTATTTCTAAAGAAACTTGCGTACCAGTGATATTAATAAAAACAAACTCCCATATTTTAGAGTTTATTCTGTTCTTCAGTCTGATAATGAAAGTACATCCTAATGAAAGTATGTTTAGATTTGGTTTTATTAAATCACAGTTTCGTAATAATATTGGGGAGCAATATTAAGAAAGGTTCTTAGTAAGTACAGATTGATTGAGCTTCTTATTTGGTTTATTTATTTTTATGGGTATTTGATGTTTATTTAAAGAGGAATTTCCAATTTTTGTTTGGATATTTAAATATCAACCAAGAAAATTAAGAAAAGTTAATTAAACTTTCTCTTTTTGGATTTTTAACTCATAAAAATGCATTGCCTTTCAGTTCTCAAAGCAAACTATGTGTCAGATTTTCTGGCACAAAGTACATGAGTTCAGAATATTTGTCACAGGGCATGAGAATTCTTTTACACTGCTTTATATTGCAATCAGGTTGATTTACACCATTTAGATACGATTTGTTACGTAATAGCAGCTGGAATAAGATCTAGTGTCATAAGGATAAAGAATTTTAACAAATTATTCAAATTTCGTACAAATTCAGCAGGATATAATATCACAGCTATCAGATAAACTCCAATGAAGTACATGAAGTACTTCACTACAGAAAAACATATTAAGTTTTTTTTTTCACTTTTTTCATTTGTTTATACCGAATTAATTTTACACAAATTATACTCTTTCAAATAATTAGTCTTAAAAACTCCTAAGATGAATGTACAAGACTGTAAGTTGAAAACAAATTAGAAGCACAAATCCGATGAAACTCTAGAGCTAGTTGCGATAGAATTCACCAAGAATAACGGTATTTGCTGGGTTAAGAAGTTTAAGAAAGCTATAAGAGTTCAGTTTACTAACCGATTAGTTATCCTAATAAAACAACCCGTAAGTTAGAGAACCATATAAGTTCTCGTGTCGGTACCTTGAATACGATCCAGTTTTCTTTACACGTTCTCCATGAAGGCCTTCCGTCTGTTAGGTAGAGAACCATAATGTGTTATGCCCTTATCAAATAATCCAAATTCTTCAAAAGAATGCATGTAGAGAATTCGGAAAGTAGGGAGCGGGATGTTTGATCTCCTTGCAGTTTATTAGATCACTCAATAAAGGGTGTGTTAAAATATTTTGGGTATTATGTTGCCTTCCATCGAAAAGAAGAAAGGGATAGATTAACTTTAAAAAAAAAAAGAAAGATATAGTGCAGGGGTTCTCAAAAAGGGGGGATTTCATAGTTTCATGGGGATAATGTGGTCAGCCTTCTATTCATCTATTAAGTATTTAATTTTACTTTATGAAAAAAAACAAATTAATTTTAATTATTAAAGTTTTGGTATTCACCAGGATTTGCTATACTTGTAAAAGGTTAAATAAAGGAACAATGAATATTTACCTTGAGGTTTCTCCTACCGTTTTTGTAAACGAGTCCGCAGGTGGCGAATATCTTCTTTGCTAAAAATCTCAAATTCATCAGAATTCACAATAATAATCTAATATTTGAAAACATTTAATAAAACATTAAAGTTATAGAGATTTACAAACAATATTGCCACTTACACTTTAGAGCGATTTACAAACAATACTGCTCATTTACAATCCAAGCGGCTACAACTCAAAACCAAAGCTTAGAGTCTGTTTAAGTTAGAGAGGAAGGGGAACGCCTGCGATAATACTTTTTGGTGTTAAATTTGAAAAACACGTTAGAAATAATCTAAATCTAAATAAATGTGTATATGTATTTTTCAGGCTAGGGAATTACTGAAGCACTAATTTGAAAGATTACATAATTTGTACGCAAGTGATAGGCACTGGAGATAAGAATCAAGGTTGCCAGATTGCCATTGAATAAACTGAAGATATGTGTGCTGCAATGCACATGTTAGTATAGAGTTTTGATGAAGCATTATGCCTAAAAGCTATCAGTTAAAAGCTTCAGTTAGATAACTACTATTTACTCCTGTTTAATTTTCTCTTGCTCTGTGAAATTTCTTCTTCAAAGTAAATAGCAATCCAACTAAACTTCAGTAGCATAGACAAGAAGCACAAATTTACGGAAGTGGTTTTTAAAGGTATAACATATTAACGTTTTTCTA
Organism: Stegodyphus dumicola; assembly: GCF_044657685.1. Taxonomy (NCBI): domain Eukaryota; kingdom Metazoa; phylum Arthropoda; class Arachnida; order Araneae; family Eresidae; genus Stegodyphus; species Stegodyphus dumicola. Next base: position 76,504,529 of record NC_140768.1, on the reverse strand, counting down.
AAGATATGTATCTTCAGACACAATTAAAAATAACAAATACAGTTATCAAAACTCTGATTTTTAAAATTTCGTGTATTTAGTAAGCCAGAAAATCAAATTTTCACCTCTAAACTCAGCTGCGAGAGGGTGTAGAGACACTAGGTATTTTTTGAAAGCAGGAGGGATGAAAAATGAGCAATGCCCCCTCCAGGAATCGAACCACGGACCTCTTGAATATGTGCCGAGCGTGCTAATCACTGTACCACGAAGGCATGTTAAGAAGGCGGAAGAAATACCTTATATACTCTTCTTTTAAAGGCAACTGGGGATTAGGGGACCCAATCGCCAAATCCTGGCGGTGAAGAATCGTCATCCACCACCCTTTTCAATTCGAGCACTACTGTACAGACATTACGTATTTTTTGAAAATAGGAGAGATGAAAAATGAGCAATGCCCTCCCCGGGACTCGAACCATGGAGCTCTCGAATACGCGCCGAGTGTGCTGACCACTACACCACGAAGCATGCTAAGAAGGTGGGAGAAATACCTTATAAAAGGGGGAATTCAAATTCTAAAGTCTATCATAAATCCATTCACCAATACACAGGACAACCAGGCGGACGACGTCTCTTCTCGGGCTAAACAGTTATACTAGATTGCCACAGCACTTCACATTAAACTTTATATGCGCTTTCTAAATAAACTTAACTTATCTACCGTTGGTGGCTGACAATACAATGACATACAATGACCTGACTAGAACAGAGAGCTTACTAAAGCTATGTTCACTAATTGTAGTAAGTAGACAGGATACAGACGAAGGGTATACAAAACCCTTTATTTTTTTTCTTTATATACAATGACTTCCGTACTTCGGAATACAATGACCCTCCACTCGGGGTCTAACTTAAAAGATATCAAAATAAAACTAAACTCTAATTTAACTTTAGAATAAGATTGGCCTTATAATAACAGAAAGCGTATGTAGCACAGAGACTGTGAACACTACAATACGTTTAATTTATCAAGAGGATTAAAACCTCTGGCCTGGAAGGCAAAGTAGCAACTGCGTAACTTCTAAGGTAAGCGGCCTGCTTCGAACTCACGGCTTCCTCTCTTCTGCTTGGCAAAAAGGCCACACTTAAATACTTGGCGTTCGCCAGACAACTTTGCATAAACTCCTTCACGCTTATAATTCTGGCCGGAAGTAGAAAATAAGAAGTGATAGTAAAGATTTAAAATAAAATAAACGTTAGTAAAACTTAAGATCCTTACATACTTCCCGCCAGAGTTAATTAGTTTGAAACTGAGGTCTAAAACGACCTTGTTGAAAACTTTTAGCTCTAGAAACTAACGCGAGGCCAAACTTTTACAATCCTAACTTAGCTAGAAACTAGAAAATTTTAAAAGAAAGAAATTTGTTACAATAGCAGCTCCCGGAATATACAACAATCTTTTTTCTTTTTCATCTGTACTGCATCAAAACAGGAGCTTTATTCAATTCTGGTTCCTTCCAGAGATTTATCTTTGTAATATTCAGACATCCTTTTCTGGGCCCAGTCTTTAAAGGTGCTGCAGACCGTAGCTTGGTTGATCCTCCTTCTTGTACGGGCTCGCCCTTCAGTGCTTTCCTCTGGAAGCTTCCGTTTTTCACCACTACGGCCACCCTTGAACATCTTCCTTCTGTCCTCTGCTTGTGCTCTTGGCCGTTTGAAGGCAGCTGGTCTTGGTGGAACCGGGAAACTTCTGTCGTGATCCTGCTTGGACCTCGTTGTTGGCCGTTCAAATTTTTCTTGTACTTTTTCCTCCGCCGCTGATGGCCCTTCCGCAGTTCGGCGACTTTTCCTGCGGAGAGTTCTGTCGGATGAGTCAATCTTCCGTTTCACAGCCGGGTTATAGTTGCCGTCCTTTCTCCCGGTCTTTTCCACATACGTCGTCCTTCTCCCTTCTTCATTCTGGGGGTGTTCGTGAACTCTGTTTTTTGGACGGTGGAACGGCTTCTTTTTCTTTGTACCTTCAATTTTTCCGCGGGGCAATTTTCTTTTCACTTGCTTCTGTCTCTCATTGGCTTGCCCTTGTACTTGTCGTTTTCCCACCTCTGGAACTTGTACCTGCGGTGTCTGCCGTACCGGATCCTGCAAAAGATCTGAAAAGATTTGCATTTTATTACGGTCATAGAATGGTTTTATCTGGTCAATGTTTGCGGAACAGGTTTCACCATTTCTTGCCTTTAACACTACAACAGCGTGAGTTATTTTTTCTATAACATATGGTCCTTCAAAGCGTGGAAAAAATTTGGCAGTTTTATCTTCTGGTGCTGAAGAAAGTGAATGCTTAATTTTTAGTACTTCATCCCCTACTTTATAAGTTACTCCCCGTCGTTTCAAGTCATAATACAATTTTTGTTTTCTTTGTGCTACTTCCGTATTCTTTTTTGATTCTTTTATTAGTTTATCTATATCACCCATTTTAAATTCTGGGGCTCTTTGTTGCACATAAAATAGTTTATCTAACGGTGTTATAACCTTTCTGCCTAGAAATAACTCAGCAGAAGTTTTGCCCGTTGTATCATGTTTTGCGGTCCTAAGGGCGAAAGCAAATTCATTGACATAGTTATCCCAGCTTTTATGAAAATTTTTAACATAACTACGGATAATTTTCACTATATTTCTGTTGATCCGTTCCGCTATATTTGATTGCGGCCGATACGGGACCATTTTTAAATGACGTATGCCCAGTTTTTGGCACATGTCTTCAAATATATTACTTACAAATTGAGGACCATTATCCGATATAACTTTTAGGGGCGCCCCGTATTTTAAAATATATTTATTTAAAATAGAATCGGTAACTAATTTCGCGGAGGCTCGTTTTAAGGGAACAATTTCGGTCCATTTACTAAAATGATCAACTATAACAAGGAGATAGCGACTTTTGTTTAACTGACTTTTTGGGAAAGGGCCCAATAAATCGATGCCGATTATTTCATTTGGAAATTCGGATTTAATACTATTTAGAAACCCGGCCGGGCGGAAATTAATATAATTAACGGCTTGACATGTTGGGCAGGACTGGACATACGCCCTTGTTAACTTTTGCAGTTCAGGAAAGTAGACTGCCTCGCGTACGCGTTGAGTAGTTTTTCGAACACCAGCATGAGAAGCTAAAGGGCTGTCATGGAGCTCTTGCAGGATATTTAATCTAAGACTAGCTGGGATAACAGGTCGAAATTCGTTGTTGGAATTCGTAGTTTTTGTATAAAATAATAGACCATCTATTAGTTCGTAATGGGCCGCCCTATTTCTTATCGCCACAATATCTTGGTGGCTAAAATTTTCAGGATCCTTCAAATACTCATAAATACTTCCAAACTCAGGATCCTTATCCAGTTCGGTTATTACAGTTTCTCGGGAATTTATTGTACACGCTGTCAGCATTGCAACTTTTACGGTATTACCCTGTTCGTCTAATTTAATTCGTGACAGGGCATCTGCTACGATATTTTCCTTTCCGGGGGTATGCTTGATTACCAGATTATATTCTTGCAGCTTGAGTGCCCATCTTATTAACCTTGGGGATAAATTTTTTCCAGAGTACAATCTAGTTACCGCCGCATGATCAGAATATACTGTTATCGGCGCCTTTCCAAAATAGACTCGGAACTTTTGCACTGCTAACAGAACTGCAAGTGCCTCTCTCTCGGTCGCGGAATAGTTTCTTTGTGTTTGATTTAAAGTTCGGCTAAAAAATGCTACTGGCTGCTGATTTTGCGAAAGTACCGCTCCTACCGCATAATCCGAAGCATCCGCTGAAATTTCTAAATTTTCATCCTTTTCAGGAAATTTCAACACAGGGGCTTGCGTTAATGCTTGTTTTAATTTTTCGAAAGCACTATTGGCTTCGGCCGTCCACGAGAATCTTGCCTTTTTCCTTTTTAATTTTAACAATGGCTCAGCGATAGCCGCAAAATCTTTTATAAAGGACCTATAATATGAACAAAGTCCTAGAAAAGAAGAGAGCTTCTTTGCCGTGTTTGGAGTCGGATACTTTTGTACAGCGATTATTTTTGATTCATCTGTCTCGATCCCTTTTTGCGATATTTTGTAACCTAAATATTTTAATTCAGGGGCTGCAAATTTGCATTTTTCGACATTAACTTTTAGACCGGCCTCATTTAATAAAGAAAACACCTGTCTTAAATCCTGTACATGTTGGTCTAGATTATCACTAGTAATAATGATATCGTCTAAATAGATAAATGTGGACTTTCCGAGAACAGGTCTTAACACAATGTCCATGCATCGCTGAAATGTTGCTGGGGCGCCTGAAAGGCCAAACGGCATTCGCAAAAATGCATAAGTGCCAGACTTGGTTATAAAAGCAGTCCTAGGCACGTCCTCAGGCCTGATCCCTATTTGAAAATAACCATTCGTTAAGTCTAAAGTTGTCATAAATTTGGTTGATTTTATGTTCCTTAAAATTTCTTCTATAATCGGTAACGGATATACCGGATATTTCGTTATGGAATTTAATTTACGGTAATCAATAGCGAATCTCCACCTTTTTGGATGCTCCAAAGGATAATCATTATTTTTCTTACATAAAACCACTGGACTAGCATAACTACTTGAGATAGGCGTTACGATCTTTTTACGTAGCATATCGGTAATATGCCATTCTATAATTTTTTCCTTATTCTTATCATACCGGTATGGTTTTTGACGAACCGGCAATGCATCTCCGGTGTCAATACTATGGTTAGTAACCTGGGTAAATCCTGGAATATCACTAAATAAGGAAGCAAATTCACTTACCACTTGTCGGATTCTATCTTGCTCGTCATTAGGCAGGTGGTCGAGATTTAACCTTGGCGGTTCAACCTTTTCTACACGCACAGGTTTCATCGTCAGCTTAAGAGACGCTTCATTAAAATCCAGTGTAGCTTGTGCGTCTGAAAGAAAGTCTATTCCTAGTATTAAGTGTGCTTGCAAATTCTTTACTATAAAAAACATCACCTTTACTTGTTCGTCCTTGATACGGATGTACAAAGGTACTTTACCTACGCACTTACATTGTTCTCCTTGCGCCGCTAATACTGTTGTATTATCCGCATTATATATGCGGTATTTGCGAAAATACTTTCTAAAAAAGACTTCTGCCACACAGGAACACTGCGCGCCGGTATCCAGGAGTGCGGTGGCCGGGATATTATTTACCAAGACTTCAATCTTCGGAAGAGTTAAATTTTTCACCATTACTGTATTTAACTTGTAGGAAGAGGGGTTTTCGTGGCCTTCGGATTTCCGCACCCTCTCGTCAGCAGAAATCCGTTTTAGTTTAAATTATTTTTCCTTTCGGTGCTTTCCTTCTTTCTCCACTGGCCTTGAGACTTTTTTCCTGGGTTGCTATTGAACTGTCGATGTTCGCCGGCTGTTTTTGAATGCTCGGGTTTCCTTGCCCACTGATTCGCTTTTTCTCCGTAGCCATGTGCTTGAGTTTGCTGTAGTCTTGGCGTACCAAATTGGTTTCGCTGTTGATATTGGCGTCTTCTTTCGACGTCCGCCGTTCTTCTACTTTCAAACTGGATTGCTAGCTCAAATAATTTTTCCAGTGTAGTCGGATTTCTCAATTCAATAAAGTCTTGCACTTGGGGTAGTAACCTCGGCAAAATCACTTGAATTATTTCAGGATCCGGACGGTTTCCATACAAGAGCTTGAAAACGTGAATTTTTCTTAAAATAAAACTCGAGATGTTTTCCATTCTTTGTTGATATATACTGAAAAGTTCTGTTTCTAATTTCGCACGATCCCTTACAACAGGGAAGGCTTTTAGTAGGGCAGTCTTGAAATTTTCGTAGGTATAGGTGGGACTTCCTGCTTGACCCAAGAGACTTCTGCCGATACATTTGAACCAGTTAAGCGCTTGGCCCCTCAAAGCGCTGGTAGCTAAGGTAACTTTTTGAAACTCGTGCACGGGGTAGAGCATGAAGTGGTCATCCAATTTTTCCAAAAAACTGGTTACCTGTGAGTTTCCATTAAACGTTGCTTCTGGTTTCATCGAAGCGCGCATGGTCTGGACAATATACCCAAATCCTTCCAGGGCGGCAGCTGGCATTTCTGGATTCTGAGCTGTTTCTGCAGGCAGCACAGGTTCTTCTTGAAACTCGGCCATGGTTATTCTTCGTCGGGCGCCACTATCAGGTTCAATGTTTCTTCTAACCTTCTTCGGAAACATACAATGACCTGACTAGAACAGAGAGCTTACTAAAGCTATGTTCACTAATTGTAGTAAGTAGACAGGATACAGACGAAGGGTATACAAAACCCTTTATTTTTTTCTTTATATACAATGACTTCCGTACTTCGGAATACAATGACCCTCCACTCGGGGTCTAACTTAAAAGATATCAAAATAAAACTAAACTCTAATTTAACTTTAGAATAAGATTGGCCTTATAATAACAGAAAGCGTATGTAGCACAGAGACTGTGAACACTACAATACGTTTAATTTATCAAGAGGATTAAAACCTCTGGCCTGGAAGGCAAAGTAGCAACTGCGTAACTTCTAAGGTAAGCGGCCTGCTTCGAACTCACGGCTTCCTCTCTTCTGCTTGGCAAAAAGGCCACACTTGGCGTTCGCCAGACAACTTTGCATAAACTCCTTCACGCTTATAATTCTGGCCGGAAGTAGAAAATAAGAAGTGATAGTAAAGATTTAAAATAAAATAAACGTTAGTAAAACTTAAGATCCTTACAATAGTTAGTTGTATATACAACTCTTATCATAGACTTATGTAATGTATATGTTGTAGGTTTTCTAATTGCTCAAATGAAATTTTCATAAAATGACCTAAACTTGTGTGTACAGAAGAAGTTGGATACTGGACATAAGTAATTTATCTATAAATTTTTAATTAATTTTTAGTTTAGAAAAGTAAAAGGTAGATTATACACTACAGTACTGAACAAATACCAAAGCACATATTGGCACAGTGTGATTCAAAAGTCGAGCCATTAAACATTCAAAATTTGTGGAAATTCCAAAATGGATATCAATAGCAAATTGTTTCAAGAGATGCGCTCATTATCCTATGGCAAGTAATCAGGGCGCCCCTAGGTGTTCTGTCACTTGGTATAATATTTTCAGGCTCAAATTTCTGAAGCCCGATGCCTCCACAAAATTCTAAAAACTTAGCCATTTTTGTTGCTCGATTTCCCTCTAAAAATTTTGATGCCCCCAAATTTTAATATCCGTTACGGCTACAGATGTTGCAACGGCACTGCAAGTAATATATCACTTTAAATTTCAAGTACAATTTATTCTGTAGGCTTTTGAAGCTGTTTATTTGGTGCAAGATGAAGGTAACCTTTTATTAAGTCTAACAAATTTTTATAATAGAGCATTACTTCGTAAAACTTCCTTACGGAAAAGCTGACGAAGCATATGATTACGAATTCTGTATTTAGATAGTTAATTTTAGTAAAATTATAATTAAAATTGTTGTATTTCCCCATGCAATGCAGCGCGAGACAAATTTTAAGAGAAAGCTATGCCGGAAAAAGTAAGAATACAGGGACACGTGCATTTAACTTTGAGTAAATAGATATCTCGGTAATTTATATTGAAACTGAATAAATGTATTTGACCACTATGTTAGTTGTAACTGTAATTACATCCTCTTATTGTTTTTCAGAAATCTCGAGAAGCAGAAATTTTCTGGAAATTTCTCACGAGCGGTTGAAAATTATAAAAGGCCGGAGAGAGAGCGTCTCAGTTCAGTTGCTTAGTTACTGTTGTTGCGAGTTGTTATTTCCGCTTGAATTGAGAAATCTGAGTTAGCTTTCTCTTTAGAAACGCTTTGCATTGCGTTGTATTTTAACGCTTTTAGTAGTTTTAAGTATAACTACTGATTATACTGCGTGGTATTGTGAGCACTTGTACGAAATCTCTGAGGAAAATTCCAGCATTCTGGTATAGTTCTTTTGATAAGAATAAACTTTACTAATGCATTTATTCTATTATGAACCCGTACGCACTCAACGATATAAAGGAATCTTCCCAAACATTCATGAACATAATAAAACAATGATCTTCCTCTTGGCAGTCTGAATTTCAGAAAACGTTCCTTATGCTCACTTGTCTGAGGTAGTCGGGCCAAGCCCACGAAATTCTTCGTGGTAGGGAGCGCTAGAACACTTCTGTCATTGGCAACAACCTTGAGCACCATTCAGGTGACAGTGCGATTTAGCTCAGTTCCGCCCCCAATTTTGATGCAGAGCACCCCGGAAGGACGGCTCCGAGGGTCTCCCACTCCTCTGCTCTTCCATCAAACCACACCGGAAGACTTTCGGCTCGCGTTGGGCGGCTGAGAAAATGTAAGATTTCTGTTTAAGAAATGAAGTAGCCACCCGTATCTTTCGAATTCGAACAAATTAGCTAAAATGCTTCAATCACCAACAAATAATAAGAGAAAAATGCAATCGGTAAAATTTATACTGTAGAAATAACGCTCAGTCATAAAAATTCGTTCCACCTGGGAAACATTCGTCCCCATTTTGCTCCGAACAAATGGCTTTTATCCTGACAGCATAAACTTAGATTGAAATTTCAAGTGATACTTTTGGCCCACCAGCGGCCGAGCGGTAAAGGTCGCTGAACATTGGTAGTTCGGTCCGAGGTTCGAATCCCGCGAACGGGCTGGCTACATGGGCGTTTTCGTGGTTTTCCCCATGTGTAACGTGTATACGAGCCAGTTTCCCTTAGAAAGTCCTCCACGAAGGCATCCCTCCCCCTAAGCAGATAGCTCTCGTGTGCTTTGCCGTAATTAAATACACCACACCACACCAAGTGATACTTTTAATACACTAGTGTGCAAAAATAATTTCTCTGATTCTGGCCTTAATTCCGCAAAAAATCAACTGAAAGACACGAAATCCGTACTAAAGAGATACAATGTAGTAGTTAAAGGATAAGGAAAGTACGGGGAGTTTCCTATTGAATGGGACAAATCGAAAGCACACATGTGAATGCTGTACTCACTTTATTTTGATAAATAAAATTTACAGTGAAACTGTAGTCATCCAGTTCTCTACAGATGTTCTACGTGTGCTCTTCTGGTGAGACGGCGAATGTCTATGCAGTATTCCAGATTCTGCCACACTCGTGATAGAACATCCTTTGTTGATGATTCGAGCACTTCAGTTATCTGCTACTTTAGTTGCTTTAAGTTCTGGGAAATGGAGACAGGAACACTTTGTCTTTAACAAAATACCATAGGATATATCACAACGGGTTAGATCTGGGGAACCCGATGCCCAACCAAGTAATGGCATATCGTATGAGCCAGCAGGCCGCAGTGAGTGCAGCAATGAGGTAAACTACCGTTCCAGTACAGTTTTATGATAATGTGGAGCACCGTCTTGCTGAAGAATGCAGTCAGCAACCGCTTCCTACAACTTAGGGAAAAACAACTCTGAAAGCCTATTTTGATAAATGCACCCGTTATTCGTTTTTTCCACGAAGAAAAAGGGACCAGAAAAAAAAAAACTGTTGCAAACGGCCCAGAAAATGTTCACCTTAGGAGAATCAAGCTCATTTTCCATTACACCATGTGGAATCCATTAAAAAAATTGGGACCAATGGCACCATAAAAAACGCGTACATGAGAGAGGATAACCTCTTAACAGTAATAATCTCCCGTAAGTCAACCTCTGTCGAAAATATGGAGCTCCGTCCGTTCGTTCATCATAATGTCTTCCTTTATAAGCACGCCAGGATCACCCTAGAGGTCTCTTTTCCTGAAGCCGCTGGGATGAAAGCATATCTTATCTCTTTTCATACCATTTGGCGCCGGGAATCGTTTGGCAAACTCAAATGACTCTTAGGTAAAGAGGATATGATTCCATTCAGGAAATGTCCAGTCTTTGAGTTCTCTACACTTCTGTAACGGTGTCGCCGATGGGCTGCTCTCACTGGTTGAGGACATCGGGTGAACAGGCCATCTTTATGAAGTCGTCTGTCCACAGTAAACCGGGACACCTGTCATCCTGTTGCCCCTGCATAACTGCTAGGCAATTTTTCTAGTTTCGATCTCTTTTTCGCCTGCAGAGCGATAGACGGTCGTCAGTCATAGCTGTTTTCCTTGGCCGACCACCATAAATGTTTCGTACAATCTTTCGTTTCGTGTGTATATTTCGTATGAAAGCCTTCCAAGCTCGTGAAACAACGCTTTTATCGGTTCCTAACTTTTGGGTGACAGACTTCAAGGTACGCCTTTCTTTAAAAGCTTGCCTATTATTCTACCATATGTGAAGGCGCACTGATGCTTTCTTGTAGCCATGCCGCATGTACAATCTCTCTTTCGCTTGCAGAAAAATGCCTGGAAATAGGCCTTTTTTTTTCCTTCTTTTTAAGTTACTTTGCGCGCTCCGATTTCTCACATTTTGCGTGCCCTGGTGAAACTTCTGACGTGATGATGCTGATATTTGCCTATTCATCCCCTTTCTGCGGAGTTGGCTTTTCACTGTACTGGTCTCAAAAAGCCCTTTTCAATAATTTAATGGTGATGTGTTGAAAATTAAATTTATTACTTGAATTTTAAAGTTGCACACTAGTGTAGTATAGATATGTAATTAATAAATGTTCCATTAATATCCACTCTGGAATTTTCATAATTTTTGAATTTTGAAGTACACGACTTTTGGATCATCCTATATACACACACACTCACATACATAAATACATGTCCATATGTACATACATACGTACCTGTATACAGTAAAAGTCGTTTAACACGAAACTGAAGGGAATGAAATATTTTTTTCGTGTTAAAAGAATTTCGTGTTAAAGGATGTTGGAAAAAAAAATCAACAAAATTAAGTTATTAGAGTACATGTTATTTACATAGATATTGTGATGCTTCTTTGGCGAAATGAAGCAACTCCAATGATGGAATACAGCAATAACTTTTATTTAACACTAAAAAAAATGGCGACATACAAACAAGAAGAGAAAACATATTCTATCATTTAAAAATAAATTACATTCTTCGTGCGAGAGTCGCACGAGGCACTCGAGTCTGGTTTCAAATATTGCCATTCACAAATACCTTAATGTTCATCTATTTAAATTATTTAATCTACAAGATTTTAATATTATTTAAAGCTGTTACAACCTCTCCCCCAATGGAGAGACTTTTACCGAAGGGAAAAGTTCTGTAAATTTCGAAATTTTGTAAGCTCGGTTTGCTCGATTGCTTAAAGAGAAAAGGTTATTTCTCTTATAAATTTCTAAATTTCAGGCCAAAAAATTTTAAGTTTTAAACAATACTTTTACACCACATTTAAAAAGAAAGAAATGGAGAACGTTCAAATACATTAGTTGAGCATACATTAAATAATAAAATTAATTCTAAACGTGGTTACATACACTAAGAGTTACATTACTTAATTCTACTCAGAACATCTACGTTCTTGTGCAAAGATCCTTTGCGATGAATGATCTTAAAATTATAAGGTTGTAATGAGAGTGCCCAGCGCATCAATCTAGAGTTACATTTGGCGTTGGATTGTAGCCAGACCAAAGGATTATGATCAGTTTGAATCAAGAATTCTTGCTGACCATCCAGATAAAAAATTTCTTGATAGATTTCTTGATAGCGTAGATGATCGCAGCGCACTCCTTTTCAGTAGTACAATAATTCTTTTCAAACTTAGTAAATTTTTTGCTTATATACAAGATAGGATGTTCACGTTGTTCATTATCTAATTGGCATAGTACTATACCCATGCCATTGTCTGAGGCATCGGTTTGTATAATAAACCTTTTATCAAAATCGGGAGCATACAGAATTGGTTTCTTGCATAGCAACTCTTTTAAATTTTTAAATGCTTTGTCACATATTTCAGACCATTGTATATTTCCTTTTTTTGTTACCCCCTTCAAAGCGTCCGTGAGGGGTGAAGCAATTTCTGAAAATCTCGGTATGTACTGGCGATAATACCCTACCAGTCCTAAGAAAGCACGTACTTCTGTTTTGGTTTTAGGTGTAGGATACTCCTTTACAGCCAGGATCTTTACTTCATCCGGGGTTCGTTGTCCTTGTCCCACAACATGGCCTAGGTATCTCACTTGATCTTGTGCAAATTTACATTTTGATGGTTTTAGTCGTAAATTTGCTTTCTGTATTCTTTCTAGAACAGAAGTTAAGTTTTTAAGATGCTCTTCCCAGTTTTCTGAGTAAATGGCAATGTCATCCAGGTATGGTACAGCGAAACCTTCGCATCCAGCCAGGACTTTAGTCATAACTTTGCTAAAAAAATATGGGGCAATTTTTTAATCCAAAGGGTAAACGTAGAGGCCTGAAACTTACAAAACTAGTTACAAATGTTGCATATCTTTGGGCTCTTTCTGTTAACGGAATTTGCCAGTAGCCTCTAGATAAATCTAATAGGGTAATATATTTTGCTTTTGCTACAGTTTCGATACGTTCTTCAATATTAGGCAAAGGATAGTATTCAGTTTTAGTAACAGCATTGAGTTTACGATAATCAATACAAGGCCGAGGATCCTTTGATGAAGATTCTATCAAAATCATGGGAGATGTATAGTCCGATTCTCCCGGCTCTATAATTTTAAGATCGAGCATTTTCTGTATTTCCTTTTTGAGAATTTCAGTCTGTCGGGGTGACAGTCTGTATGGCTTTATTTGTATTGGTTCGTTATTTAATAGCTCAATATCGTGACAAACTAAGTTTGTTAGTCCAGGATTATTTGAAAAACAACCAGAATATTTCCATAAAATCTTTCGTAAATCTTCTATTTGCTCGGATTTCAACCTTTCCTTGAGTTCATTCTCCTCTATGATGTCCGAGAAATTTAATATACTTGGATTGGAAGGTAAACGAGGAATGTCCATTTCTAAGTCTCCTTCCACTTCAGTTATCATATTAATCATTTCTGGTCTTTTGTAATATGGTTTAAGCATGTTAATGTGATATACTTGATTTGGCTCATTTTGTTCCTCGAAACTTACAATATAATTGGTTTCTGAAATTTTCTGCTCTATTTTTCCAGGTCCTTTCCACTGTACTTCTAGTTTATTTTGGCGATTCGTTGATAAAACAAGAACTAAATCTCCTCTAGAAAATTCTCTTTTCACTGCGTTTCGATCGTACCATGTTTTCCACGGCAAGTTCTTGGCATTTCTTCATTCGATTAATAAGTTCAAAAACGTAACTGACAACATTATTACTTTCTTCAATCGGTTCTAGCCACTGCTCATAAAGTAAAGTGACTGGCGTTCGTAGGTTTTTGCCATGAACTAATTCTGCTGGTGTAAAACCAGTGCTTTCGTGTGTGACTGTTCTGAGAGCAAAAAGAACTGATGGTAGATAATTCTCCCAATCCGAAGTCGCTCCTATACATACGACTCTTAACACCCTTTTTAGCGTTCTATGGAATCGCTCAACGGGATTACTCTGCGGATGATACACAGAGCTTCTTACATGTTTAATGCCGAAACGCTCCAAAAATTCCTCTGTCAAAGCACTGACAAAAGAGGTCCCCTGATCTGTTTGGATCACTTTTGGGAAACCCATACGACTGAAAATCTGTAAGAAAGCATCAATCACAGATGGCGAAGAAATGTCTGTCACCGCTACAGCATCTGGATATTTGGACGACATACACAGAGCTGTAATAATATATTTTTTCCCAGTCTTTGAAATAGGTAGCGGACCAACGGTATCGACATTTATTTTAGTGAATATTTCGAAAATTACTGGTACTAGTGTCATTGGAGCCTTCCTTTTGTCATTTCCTTTTCCAGCGCGCTGACAAGCATCACAGGTTCTTACAAAATCTTCAGTTTCTTTGTAACACCTCGTCCAGTAAAAATATCTAGCAAGTCTGTCTTTGGTCTTTTTGACACCCAAATGACCAGAAGTTCATTCGTGGCACATCTTTATAATTGACGGCTTAAGTTTTTCAGGTATAACGACAAGCTGTCTTTCAAAGCCCATTTTATCCGTCGTTTTTTTAACTAAAACTTCTTTTCCTGTCAGACTATAGTTCTCATTTTTGCATGTACCTTCTTTAACTTCTTGGATGATTTTAGACAGTTCCTTATCAGCAAGCTGAAGTTGTGCAATTTCTTCTGAGTCAATGTTTACCAGTTTCATGAGAGTTTCATCTTCCGAATTTAGCTCCGGTAAATTATCTTCTTCTTCAAAAACATCTCTGGATACTTTATTTTATTCCTTCATCGGTTCCAAGATCTTCTCTTCGGCTATTTCTCTTTTCTTCTGAGCTCTAGTAGAGACAGCATTAACCTGGTGAGGACAACTATCAGGTTCCTTTCCTTGTTTATTCAACAGTGCAAAAGTTCGATTGCCTAATAAATACCTTCCTTTGTCGAGTTCATTTCTAATAATGGCAGCCTTAGTTATTACTCGCCCAAGATTGCAATTTAGTTCGATCTCAGCCAATGGTAAACAGGTTGGATTCAAATCTAATGGCTGTTGCACCCACGCATTTTCACCTGTCAGCATTTCCGCCGTGATGTATTTGCGACAAACTATATCAATACTGGCACCTGAATCCCTTAATATAGGAATTTTATGACCATTTACGTAACCCATACTAATATAAGGCAATAGAAATTTATCCTCTGGTTTTGCACTAATTCTGTTAAGATTAGCAGGAGATTCAGTACTATTCTTAAGTTTTGGACATTGGGGTCTTAAATGTTGATAGGACCCACACTGGTAGCATTGTGGCGTTTCTCGTTTTTCATATTTATCATCTGGACGTGGACTTCTAGGTCTATGAAACCAGCTTTGCGAATTAAATCCTGATGACAATTTTTTTTCAGTTTCATTTTTATTATCTGAACTCAATTTACCTTGAGTTAGTGCATTGTATCTTTCTTTCTGCCGATCCACTACAGGCTTTTTTTGAAAGTTTCCGCAAACGTTTTCATAGGCATCAAGTTTTTCAGCTAATTTTTTAGATGAAATCATCTCTACCCATTCATCAAGAAAATGATCTCGAATTTCAGGAGGAACTCGACGTTTAAGTTGGTCAAGCACCATCAAATCTAGCAACTGATCAAAAGTCTTAACTCCTAGACCAGTCACCCATTATTTGCAATAATTTTCTCATTCATAATTGAAATCCACCCATATGGATTCGGTACTTTTTTGATGTTTCATAAATTTCTGCCTAAACTTTTCCGGGCTTAATTTAAACCGTCTTAACAATAAATTTTTCACGTGTTCATAGTCTTTAGCTTTATCGGAGGGTTCTCTAGCTATTAACTGGGTTACTTCGTAAGGAAGTAGTCCTAGTAAATGAGATACAAATTCTTCTTTATCAATTTTAGCCCATTCTGCTTGCCTTTCAAACAATAGCAAATATAGACTGATATCTCCTTTCTTGTCATCGAATTTCTGCATAAGGTGACGCAGCTCCGTTTTCGGCCGGATCTGTCCGGTATTTTGAGACTTTGTCTCTGCTTCAAGTCTTAATCTCTCTAATTCATACTGTTCGTTTCTTCTCCGCTCTTCTGCTTCTTCCTGTCTCCTACGTTCTTCTCTTTCCTCCCTCTCTTTCCGTTCTTCTCTTTCCTCCCTCTCTTTCCTTTCTTCTCTTTCCCTTTCCTCATTCTCTTTCCGTTCTTCTATTATTGTGTCTAAAACTCCTTTGACGAAGATTTCATCATAATCTCTACTTTCAACAATTTTCTGTTTTAAATCAACTATTTTCAAATCTGCAGTCACATGAACTCCCAGTTCAGCTGCGAGATTTTGCAAATCTTCCTTACGAGCTCTTCCTAAGTAAGACATTGTTTCTATGTTTAAAATTAACGAACACTATGTTCCTATATTTCCTCAAAATAGCTCAATTCAATTACTTTAGTTAATTAATGCAGTCAGGAATCACGAAATTAAATGCACTTTGTTAAGTACGTATACCTCAAAAATGAAATATTTAAATTATATGAAGTTCATTCTCTGTACCACATTAATTGTGATTAAAATAAGAATAATAACATAGAGCAATATATATATATCTACCGTCTGGACAACTAAAATGAATATTAAATATAATATCAAATACGGTAATAAAATAAGACAATTTATTATTAACAGGAAGTAATAATCTGGTATGACTAATATTGCGTTCAGTGATGAACTAATAACATAAAGCAATTCTATATAAACATTAAGTAATAATCTGGTATCACTAATATTATGTTCAGTGATGAACTAATAAAATAAAAATACGCACGATTATTCGATCTCGGTCAGTGCCTCCAAAATAATTATGACTGTGATGCTTCTTTGGCGAAATGAAGCAACTCCAATGATGGAACACAGCAATAACTTTTTATTTAACACTCAAAAAAATGGCGACATACAAACAAGAAGAGAAAACATATTCTATCATTTAAAAATAAATTACATTCTTCGTGCGAGAGTCGCACGAGGCACTCGAGTCTGGTTTCAAATATTGCCATTCACAAATACCTTAATGTTCATCTATTTAAATTATTTAATCTACAAGATTTTAATATTATTTAAAGCTGTTACAATATGTATATATGCATGCATTTAATAAAAGTCAATGAAACAAAAACATCCACAAGAATTAATTTTAATACAAAATTTTCAAGTTTTTTTTTTTTTTTTAAACCAAAACATTTGTTGAGTTTTTGGAAAATAATCTGATATTTTTCTTTGCATTGTTTTTTGTAGCATCAAATTGCCCAAAAATTGTTCGATGTCGTCCATTTTGTTATTCATTTCACCATTGAAATGTGCGTCTAAATAACTGCGCATATTTTACATAATGTTCCTCATTTTGGATGACGTGAGAACAGGAGCAGCATTATTCATTTCATTTTCATCGTCGGAATCTGCATTAATGATATTTTTGTAGCTTTTAACAAAGTCCAAAATGTCAGCCATAACTGGGGCTGTACACACATTATCATCATCTACTGCATCGACTTCTTTCGATGATACAGTAGGACAGTTCAATAATACAGAGACTTTCTCAAACATTTCATTAAGTGTCGGCTCAGTTTCAATATCCTCCTCCTTCTCCATTTCTTTTGGCGCGAACCAAACTCACCGATTTTTACACACATTGCGATGTGTTCGCCACCGAATTCCAAAGGCAACTGATGAGAGATGAGCACACCCCTCTTAAATTTCGGCTATAAACACGGCTGCTGTTTTCCGCATTTTGTTCATTTCCAGAAGGGAAATCTTTTCGTGTTAAGCGATTTTTGTTTTGTGTTAAAAGAAAACAAAATCCATGAAAATATATAGTAGTTTGTCGGGATCGTTGTGGTATTTTGTGAAAACCGATATTTCGTCTTAAGCGTTTTCCATTAAACGTATTTCACTGTATATATATATATAGAGAGAGAGAAATGATTTACGTTCATTATCACAAAAACAAATTTTTTACTTGATTCTAAAGGGGTAGTGTGCCAAATTCTTCCTTTCCCTGCAAATGTTTATAATCTTGGATTCTTGTTCACAAAATGTGGTAACTCTAAACCAGGGGCTGTGATACTTTTTAAATTGTTTGCTACCTGAATGAGAAAAAAAGTTATACGCTAACATCATGTTTCAATATTTGTGACAAAAGAGTAGCCATTTTACACTAATTGTGAAGATTCATTTAAATTTTTTGTGTAAATATTTTACCACCAAATGTAATGTAATATACCATATTAGTTGGACATGCGCAGTAGTCTGAGAATCCCTGCTTCTAGACACATTGCAGAAGCAAAACTTTTACATTTCTAGAGGCTTTGAATTCGCTTTTTATTATTTCGTGCATCAAAATTCAAAGCTTATGTTCATTAAAGAGAAATACTAAATTAGTTTAGCTGTAAGTAGTACACTAAATTAATTAGCAGCAATTCATTTTCTATGCTAATTTGAATAATATTAAAGTATTAAAAGGTAATTATAATTTTCATTTCAGTAATCTGCTGCTATGAGTATGTTATGAGTTAATCTGCTATTATGAATATAGTAAGAGTACAGATGCAAATTTATTCAACTGCCCACTAGTGTTGCCACTTTGTTCTACCCTAGGGAAATCAAATAATTCCTTTTTACTGCTAAGTATTGCGATAATTCAGGGATGCCATCTGTATAAATACTGGATGAGTGGACTCTAGTATACAGCTCTTTTCGCTCCGAGGCGGAAAAAAGAGTAAATGTTTTGGGTGGGAACACCTGTTTCTCATAGCACGGAATACATTTCATGTATAAATTAGTAGTTTCTGACGTAATGAATATTTAGAGGTATATTTTGCTTTATTTATTTTCCGCCTAATTTTGGTAAAAACGAAGGCCATCAAGTTGCCAATTTTATGGAAAGTTTTAGACATAAAATTAGAAGATGTATTTAATTAGTTAACTAAATATTGCACTTAGAATGGAATTAATTGATTTTTGTATCGTCATATGCTTTACAGAGGTCGAAAAAAACTTTATTTCAAGGAAATACCATGTATCTACCTCCTTTCCTTTGCAATGGGCGGCACAGGATCTTTTGACAAATAATCTTTCTCCTACGTAATTTATTATATCAATAAAAAATAACATTTGAGAACCAATATTTTTGCGAAAATAACCAAATTACATTTCTATTTACATTTTGAAGCCAAAACGAAACTCCTAATAACATGACAAAAGAACAGTTTACATATTAAAATGCTCTTTATGTATATATATATATATATATAGTAAAATAAAAATAATAAATAAAATAAATCATTTAAATTCATCTCATATCTGATTCGGAACAAACCAGTCGAAATAAAATCGAGAAGCAAAATGATTGAGTTCATGAAAAGCTGAAAAAAAAGTGTAAACCAAAAAGCAAGCACTTAAAAGAAAAAAGATTACTTACATCTTTCTCCTCGTCGTAATCAGTGGGTTGGTGCAACGAAATAAATAAATGAATGGATTGCTCCTTCATGATGATGGGACAAAGGATGTAAATAACATTCTTCTCTTTTACCGTTTTCGTTTTTGGCTTGCACATTTTTTTCAACTTTTAATGCAATTTGGGTACTGTGTTTCTCGATTTTTATTCTGAATGTTTTATTCTCAGTTGAATATGGGATAGATTTAAATGTTTTATTTTTGTTTTTATTTTACTATATTACCCCCAGGTGTTGCAGCTGTCAGCGTTTAATTAAATAAGGTTTTGAACTGCTGAAATGCTTTTTACCCTTATTTATTCATATATTATTATTACTCCGCAGTTTGAAGGTGGTGACACAGGACTGCTACAGCTCTACAGAATCAAGTGAGCCGTGTGCTGCCACTGGAACCCGAATTTCACTATTTGCAGTCGCCCGCAGGCTTCATGAGATAGGGCTGTATGTGCCTTGCATCAGACTTAAGTGGAGCACCGTGTTTTTTTATAGATGAGTCCATATTCAGCTCGACACTGATCCTCGGCATACTTGTATCTGAAAAGAGTCTGGAATACAATACCATCCCTCTCTCATCTGGGAAAAGAATGGCGGAGCTGTAATGGTTTGGGCAGGCATTATGTTGGACGGCCTTCACGCCTGCATGTATTTGACAAAGCTTCCTGACTGCTATGAGGTGCACAGAGAAACTTGAAGAGTCCTATGCTCGACTGTTCAGGGGAGCAGTTTGTCTTGGATTCCCATAGGACAACTCTCTTCCAAATAGGACTCAGCTGATCGACGATTACCGGAAAAGTAAGGATATTCATCTCATGGATTGGCCAACCGATCTCCTAGGCTTAACTTTGTACAGCATGTCTTGGACGCTCTTGAGAGAGCAATTTCATCTCGCCTCTGAGAACCATCCCAGAACTGAAAAATTGCCTTGTTGCAGAAGTGGGAAGTCTACAATTGCCTTCTGTTCCGTATGCGTCATGATGTGCTATCTGTCTGGCTATGAGAAGGGACCATGCCCCATATTAGATTAATTTTCTATTCGATAACACATCGTGGATTTTGAACATCCCAGCACTATGAGCTTTACTGATAATCTGTAAGCTGTTAATACATAAAATGACTTTCGAATAGTACATCTCTTTCTCTGATATAAATGTATATTCGTACTAAATTTCATTAAAATCTGGCCATTAGGTTTTCAAAAATTCGACATAAAGTATTTGAATGCCTGGCAATGGAAAATACGTGGCAAAAAATTACATGCAGTTGGTAGAGGAGACCATATACAGGGCTACGGGTAAAACGGAATTACTACTCGAAAGAAGTACAAGAACGATTTCCCAGTATGTTTCTTTGAGCGGAAGCCCTGTAGCTTTATAGATGAGCTTGGCCGACGAGCTCAGCTTTTGAGTAGCAATGTATTTGAGTAGCAAATATGTGTGTAGCGACGTATACCTTTCGAGATGCTTCATAATTCTTTGCATTTTTCTGTCTCCCCGTAATCTTAGTATTGTTAGATATGTCGTAAGTTAATTAGCTGCTAGGCTGAGTCCCAATTGTATAAAACATTTTTAACCGAAAATGATATGGCAACTCATCGAGAAGGTGAAAGACTTGGTGAGAAGTCACATCTCAAAGGGAAGCGCTTCAACTCGGGCGATGAGCAGAAGGACACAGTGGAGGACTGACTGCTCTAACAGCTACAAGAACCAGTTAAGGTGGTAACTTGGGTCATTAACAGGACGTCTTCGAATACTTCCCTTTTCTTGAAATCACATCCAAACGTGTGCAGTTTTATTTTTTCTTATTCCAATAATGGATGTATCGATCTATTAGTTTCGACCAATTCCTAATAACTATACGGCTCGCTTCTATATACTTTTGCTCAAAATGCAATTATTTAGATGCAAAAAGCTGCTTCTTTTGCGAGAAGCGGAACATGTAGTTCACTAAGAAACATCCATTTCATATGACACTGCATCGACATACACTGTGATGTTACTGTTGCTAATTTTTATTTCGAAATGTTAGTTTCTGCTCAGAATTTCTGGAATCACTGTTGACGTTGACTTTAAAGCTCTCTTTTCATGATTCAGAGGGATCTTTTGACGGTTCAATAAAATTTACTCAAACGCTGTGAATAAAATCTTTTAACAAAGATGTTCTTCTAATTTCATATACCAGTGCATTTACAGAAATAAAATTAAAATCTGAAACATATATATTATATACCATTAGTTATATATCATTAGAAGCTGCTTTAAGAAACATCACAATAATATTTTTTATTTTCACACATCAAAGAAAAACGTAAAGCTTACAGACTTGTCTCCGAAATATTATAGCTAACCACTTAATCAGAAAGCAGAACAGCTCACTTCGTTTGCCCACAACTATAAAATTCTAAATTGATATTTTTAGATAAATAATATAGTCTGGAAGAACTTATCTTCAATTTATAGACATAAGATATATTTAAGATACTAAAAATCAGTACATATTCTCCTTCACCGTCTGTTAGTTTTTCAATAGTTACGATGGAATATGTTCCACCAAGGCTCGCAGGATATCATCATCAAGCTGTATAGATCTTCCAAGAAGAAGCTTTTTCTCTAGCTGTAGGTTTCTGTTCAGAATTTCTGGAATCACTGTTGATGTTGACTTGGTCGATCCCCAAACGCTGCATCAATATTCCTATTAATAATTATTTAATGGAACTCATTAAACAAAAAGTTCTAAATATGCTCCTTTGTCACTTACATTATAACTTTGAAAAATAAATGTTAAAATCAAACTCCATTCTTCAAAACTTATACTAAGAATAAAGTACGTTGACGTAATTATCTCATCTCCATTCGAATTTTCACGCAATTGAAAAAAGCGCGTTATCTATGGTCTGACCCGATACGATTCAATTATTTTGTTTATTATAATTACAATCAAAAATGCATTTTATATTATTAACAATTAAGATCTATATTAGTAACAGTCATATGTCTTTTTACATGTAGACTTTCCATGATGTAAGCTTTGAATAACGGGAGCTTTTTCCTGTATGAGTCTTAATTCATGTGGAATTTTATCCATGCGGATATTTATTGTGTGGGCTTTTATCAAGGAACTCATTAGTACTTACGTATTATCCCCAAATCATCGGAATATGCCAAACTCTGGCAACCACGCGCATTAATGTCCTTCTGGCAACCTTCGTAAGTCTTTCAGCCAAGCAACATCGCCATTTTCTTAAGCGTTCTTCTCGTTCTAAGTTGCAACCTCAATTTTAAATTATTCGGTTCCAGAATTTGCTAGCAATGGAAGAAAAAGCAGTAAAATCTCTGCAGGAGTATATTATTTTTGTGGCAAAATCGCTAAAAAAAGAAACAATGAGATGCGTATGATAGATAGCTTATTAATAATGTTGAAATTGTGTCTGAGACAGGTTTGTGTGTTTCTCTGACCCCCCCCCTTTTTTCGGAAAAAAGAAAGCTGTATGCACAGGGAGATCAGAGCATAAAATTACAAAATGATTTTGCAATACTTATTTATTTTGTTACCATATAATCTCTATTAATAATTAAAAATTTTTATTTTAAATTGCTTAACTGTTTTTCTAATATATGTTAATAATGTTTGCCGATTTACGATAAATATAGTATAGGTATGTTAAAATACACAGTTGCTAAAGTCACCACCTTGAACTCGATAAGTAACTTTCACATTTCCATCGGCAACATAAAATCGCCATATTGTCCCAGGGTGGTTGCGTTAATATGTAAGTGCCGTTTGGAATGATAAATGCACGAAAAAAAATAATGAAATATGGCTAATGCTTATTTTCAAATGTTAGCACTTTAGTAATAGAATTGTTCTGATTAAGTTGTAACCTATTTCTTCTAAGTCATTACATTTATCCCGAAACTAAATTATCGAGAATTTAATTTACGATTCTAAACTATCAATACTGCATTTCTTTGTTTCTAAAATATAGTATTTGAAATTATATTTTAAAAACTATTAAAATTTCATTATGTAATACTTTAGTTTTGTATATGTAAAACAAATAACAAAAATATTAAAGATTATACACTATGCCCTTGAAATTTACATATTGCTAGCTACCGTCAAATAACATTAAAGAGAGTTACCATTCCTTCATATAGTATTCTAGCAGACATTTGATCTTTACTATTGTAATAAAAACCAGATAATATTAATTCGACTAAGTAACGTTCATTCAACCGGCAAATATATCTTCTCAAATCTTCATAAGTAATACCTATAATTCTGAGTGGTTTTGTAGAGTTGAGTTTTGTTTTCTGTAATGTTCAATGTTTTTGTAACTACGCTGTCCTCAAAACATTAGTTTCTATTTGTTAATTTTATATCATACAAAATCTTTTCATATTTTTAAAAGTAATTATGAATAATGAAATGTATCATGCTCAAACAAGTCTAGTTGTTTTTCTGGAAATTTGACTTCTTATTGGTAATTCATCTTTTGCTGAATTAATTTAACATTTCGTAAAAATTAAAGTCACACATTGATTTATCATATTTTAATAGAAAGGCATTCACTTTGAAGAGATTTAGATTACGTCCTAGCTGATTTGTCATAATTAAACAAATCATTTTGAAGAACGGGGAATTTTACCTCAATATAGGAATGTGAATTGAGAAAAGAGTACAATATTTGTTCAATAATAATAGATATTTGTTCTATAAAAGTATTTTCATATTTTACTGAAAAGTTATCAATAACAAACACTTTGTATAGATCTGGTACAAAACAATTAATAAAAAGAATTTTGGTCCTTATTTATAAAATTTTATATCCGTAAATACATTACAGTAATTACAAAATCCCTGTTGTTTCTCCCCATGACACATTTTAAAATTTAAATACCAGCTGTAAATATTTCTTATTTTAAATATATGTACAGTTTCCAAAATATTTCATGTTATTTCTGCGTTGATAGGAAATTGTCCATACAAGTTTGACAAAAATATTTCAATATATCAGGTAAGATTTACTAGAAAATATTACAAAAGTAATTGTAAAGCGAATGATATAATGAAAGGGGTGGTAAAAGCTAAAGAAAAATCAGATTATTACTTGCTTCTACTAAAAAATCTAATAATTTAGTTAGTGCAATGGAATAAATGTTTACAATGGAAGAATTTAAATATACAGATGGAATAAACTATTACTATGCGAATTCATAAGACGCAATGTATTTCTAATAACGTAAGTAAACAACGGCAATGCAAATTGAATCACTGACGTATAATGGTGTGATAGTGGCGGCCCCTTTTTTAATATAAATCACAGTTTTACTTCTCAACAATGTTCTTTGCCTTTCTTTTTGTCAAAGCACGATGGCGGAGCAAAGTTCTACTGAAACTTCAGTAAGTTATAAATTTCTAAATGTTTTAATAAGCGTTTGTATTTTTATGTTCTATTACAGCTGCAATATTTAAATAAGTGATAGATAATTAACTGCTAGGAAGAATTCTGTCAAAATAAGATGTACGAGACCTGTTTCTGGTTAACTGAAAGATACGGAATAAATTTTTATTACAGAGTTCATTTCTGATAAGTAAAAGCGTAACTCAAGGATACGTAAAGTTATTTATGAATTATCTAAATCTGCTAGTTATTTGTTCTGAATTATCGAGTCCATTTTAAATGAACTATTGTCTGTTGTTATTTCGCAAGATGCTTACAAAATTATCAAAGCGATACCATAAGGTACTTCAGTGTTTCTTAACTGAATTTACTCCAAGGACCGGTAAAATATTTCGGTACATTCTCGCGGATTTGTAAGTTTAATAATTCGACCCATTGGCAGAATTTTTGTACAAATAACTAGATTTTGGACTGACCAGCGGTTGAGAAACACTGTGGTACTTCACTTTAAATGTGAAATTCGTTTTTAATAAACAAGCCAGTCGTTCCACTTCAACTTTCTGCCCAAGGTAAGCTGTCATAAGTCTGTTATTTTTAACAAATACTTCCTTTACATGTACTTTTAAGTATCTCTCGTGATTACCAGTGATAGCTTGATTTTTGATCTATTCTAATAAAATAAATTATCTCCAATAGTTTAGTCAGAAACGTGGGATAAACCCCGAAGAATAATAGAAGGATCAGTTCAATTATTTTTAGGATCAGCTAGCTCTCCGTAGATCCTAAAACAAGCGAAGTTTTCCTTGTCTTTAAAACGTGGAATTGCAGAGTATACGTGAGTTTTTTTCATAATTCAAGCTCCTGTATTTGGCAGAAGACTGTTGCAAAGGGAATGTTTGATTTAACATAATATTTCTTCTATAAATAATACTCTAGGTGGCCATTTGGAATAGTAGCTGATATTTTATAAATTCTGATGCATAGAAACGAAAGTTTGCAATCCAGCACAGTAGCATATGGATTACTGCAACTGTTCTGCATTGGATATTGTGTTGGCTGACACTGATTTGAATTTTCTTGTGTTTTCAGAGTATTTGCTTTCAGTACCGTACTGACAATCGTTTTAAAGGTTTATTTGGGTAACTGCTTAAGGTTTATTTAGGTAACTGCGGTTAGATATCTTGAAGCGTACGGAATCACTTGAAAATTTGTATTTTGATTGCTTCTATCTACTACTTTTGAATCCCCATCACTATTAGTTTTTATAACTAGTATTTTTATCATGGAGTTTTTCCGTTCAAAATTCTAACCACATTAGCGTTCTTTAAAACATTTCAAGGTACTGAACTTTCTAACCTGCATGCACAAATAAATTCTAACTTTAAGGATACTAATAAGAATGGCTTAAAATTCGCAAAGGTTTTCATATTCGAAAGTATTCAGTTACAAGTGTAACTTAACTTTACCAAATTTAGATGTTTAACCTCTGAATATTTGCTTCTAAAGGTTTAGGGGCAAATACAAAGCCCTAGTATTAGATTCCGATTTGTATCAGATTCCGATTTATTTATGAACTTCAATTCATACGGATGCAAACATTCAAAATCATTATCGAAGATAAATTCTCTTCCGATTTTATATTTGTCTCTATGTAGTGATCCACTTAATAAAGAAACGAAACCTTCATTCATTATTCAGAATCGGTCTTGGGAATAACCTGTGGTGTGTGTGTGTGTATCCGCCAGTTAAGCTATTTCTTGGTTAAATCAAGTTATTTGAACATTGCAAATCACATGAAGGCAATGTGCCAAGAGGCCGGGCTACCTTCATGGAGGACTTTCGATAGAAAACTGCCCCGTATTCATGTTACGCATAGCAAACCTAATCGAGCTCCGAACATTCAGTCTTAATGCGCTCAGTCGCTGGTGGGACTGTCTTGTTTGGCGCTCATTTCTCAATCTTGAACTTTTCGTTAATTTACAACTTTGTGAGCTTTGAAATTTTTCGTATCGAATTCAGAGCAGGAGCGAATAATATGGAATCATTGTTAATGTCTATATTATAGAAATATATGCAGCACATACTTTCGCCATTTTTTGTAACGTCCCACTAGAACAAAAAAAGTACCGTTTTAAACATTCCAAATATTTTTGAGTACGAAACTAACTTTTTACACTTCAACTCCCAATCAGCGTGATGCAGTTTCCATCCGTTTATGTAATACTATCATTTCTGTTTAATTCCTGGTGAAGTCCATTTGAGCTCCCTATTTTACAGCGCTTCATTGAACTGTAAAAATCTCTATAAATCTTAATTCGTTTATCAGCCAATCGTTAAAAACTGAGGGAGATTAATTCAGCAACAAATATGGAAATGGTGCTTCAAAGCTTTGCAAGTTATCTAATATCATTTTCTTTCTTCCAGTACAACGTTTTGGCTAGTTACGTTTCGTCCAATGTAAGCAGAACTCGTATGCAGTAGCAAGTGATCACACTATCTGTATGTTGGATACATTGAAATCCATATTTTATTGACTAGAATGCATTTTTACCAATCTGAAGATAATGCAGGTATTAACTGACATTTCATTCATTGCTCACGCATTTTTACACCGTTATGAACGAGTTTCAGCTATACTAAACGGATTTCTCAAGACATCAAATGTTATTTTTATTCAATTAAATGCTAATGCTGCTTTTTTGTCCCATAAATTTTCGTGAATTTCCTGCTTTTAAAGGAAGTTTAATGTATTGATGGATTCGAGGTTTTTCCCGTGTACCAAGAGACTTCACTCATATTTAGCTATTTGAGTGCAGGAGTCGCCAATTGGAGGTTTTTGAAAGGTGAATGAAATTGATGTATTAACATCGGTTCTTAATAAAGCAGACCAAGAGTATAAAGCGAGCTGATAGTAGTATGACCCGAGTTCAATTCCAGACGAATAGACGGGTTGCATAAGCGTTTTCGTGCTTTTTTCCATATTAAAAACGGCAAGTAATAGGTTTGCGTTAAAATCCTTAACAAAGGAATATTTCTCTTGGGTGTAGATAGCTCCATTGTTACTTTACCGTTATCTAATGAATCCAATCCTAAACACTGCGGCATTAATAAAATCAATAGATGTAAGTTATCGTATCGATTCTTTAAGATTTCGCGAGCTAATTAAGCTTTTTCGCCAAGATGTCGTTCAGGATATAACTTAGGTTATTTAAAAATGACTTGAATTTACGATCTGCGTTTAAAATATCGCCTTGTAAGTTGCATAAAATGAACAGTGTCCATTTTTACTCAACTTGAGCTGAATATTCCCTGTTATAGAACAAGAACCCGCCAAACAACCTCCTGTATCAAGACATATGTAGGGTGGAAGTATGAAGTCATCGCCTTTTCATATGCATTAACTTAAAAACATTTTCATCCAGCTCGTTTCGACCGTGATAAACTTCCTTAAACGTTAATCTCTTAAATTACTTCAAAGAACAAAATTCGTCCTTCCTAGAAACTGAAGGGAAGCACGGAAAGATGCAAAACTCCAAAAGTTGAAAGGAAATAACTGTCAAATTGTAGTATAGGAGTTAATAATTTTCTTTTTGAAAATTCGTATGAAATTTTCCTGAATTTAACTAAACTGACGGGGATCAGAATGAAATTGGGTTTCGCACTTTTCCAAAACTATTTCTTTAATTTAAAAATACCAATTGAACATTTGCATCATGCAAGATTCTTCCAAATGGAATCGTATTTACTACCGACGGTTGTGAAAATAAATGCCACGCACAGAATTTGTTTATAAGTCTGTTGTACCACTGGAAAACTTTACTGCATGTTCTATCACAGTAAAGATCCTTTTTGTTTATTGTAATCTGCCTTTCGAAAAGTATTCGTTGCCTTCGGGCGGTAAAATTGTTGAACACTGATAGTTTGCTCTGGGTTCGATTCTAGACGAAAGGACTACCTGAATGGGCTTTTTTCATGAGTAACGTATCTACACGCCAGTTTCCCTTTGAAAATTCTCCATGAAGACCATGGTAGATGGTGGCCGTCACCTATTTTGCCATATTTAAATAAGCTGAAAAATAAAACTTAAAACCCAAATAAATCTTTCCTTTTATGAATTCGGGCATATATCTCCTAAATTAAGAAATAACAGATATATATATGCAATAGAACTCGTAAGATAAAACTGATGGAAGCAGGAGGAAAACGTAGATTCGGGAACTTAATTTGAATGTTTAACTCGTACCTTAGCCTTGTCTATTAGGCTTATCAGAAATTTAGGTCATAATCGAGATTTTGGTGTGCTACAAAACACGGGAAGACTCTTTAACAACATCTCTTCACAGCGACAGTCCCCTTATGACTGCTGCAAATGTCGCCGATGAGGGCATATTAAATCCAACTTTCTTATAACCACTACTCATTATATCGGGAGAGGCTGTTATAACTGGCAAATTGTACTGCTCAGAACTTCAGAATTTAAATGTACAATATCTCTTTGGATTAACTTATTTTAAGATAAACAAGGTTAACAATCTTTGCTACTGTAAATCCGTAAACATAATATTTATGACTTTCACCAATTTAACGTACGAAAGTCTGACATTTATTGCTGCATAGTATTTTCTTGAATTACCATTCTGAGTTAGCCCCACTAACCGCAGCGGTAAAATCGCTGAACTCTGTTAGTTCCGATCTGAGTCCAATCCCATAAGAACGACTGCTTTTTCTGTGTGTAACGTGTATACGAGCTAATTTTCCTTAAAAAGTCCTTCACGAAGGCATCACTTCCCTTAAGCAGATAGCTCTAGTGTACTTTGTCATAATCAAGTAAACCAAGCCATTTTAGGGTATCTATATTTCTTGTAAATTGTTAGTGTCCGTAAAATTTTAGCTTCTGGCTACATTGCATATTTTGACTTTTCTTTACAAAACGGAAGTTTGAACATTGCGAAATATAGCAACGGACCGAAATTTCAAAAAACGTTCGAAGGGTATCTGCATTAAAAGAGGGAAGTCTTTCGAGAAGGACTTAAAATAAATTCGCTTGTATTCATGTTACCTATAAAACGTGTTAACGAGATTTTTAGACTATCAGCAGGAAACTTTTCATAATCTGGGAAAAAACAAAAAGCGTAATGTCGCCGAGGACGAATTAAGTATATATCCAGATTCCCCTTCTCTAGGAATCTAATCCATGGGCAACTAGAGGCATTGCAATATCGTGTATTTGCTAGTAGGGTTACATGATTAAGCCCAAATTATGAATAATTAGAATAGATATTAACAAGTTTTCTAATATTTGTGTCCTCTAATGTAGAAATATAAAGGCGGCATTTACTGTTGAAATATGTAAATAATTTAAGCTTAATACTATTAAGCTCCGAAATATAAAAATTTTGTGGCAAATGGGTATTAATGATTTTATTCTTTTCAGCCTAAAAACCAGCCAGGAAGCCTGTCCATAATGGAAACATCGGAAGGCTATTCAGTAGAAGAGGAACTTCATGATGATCCGTTGCCAGAAACTGATTATTCTGAAAAAGATAAAGATTTAATTTCCCTAACAGATGAATTGCAAGACTATCCGACGCTTCCTCTAAAGAGTGAAACTGAAGACTATTTGAGTCTTCCCTTGCACTATGAACCCCGAAGCAATTCAATACCAGAAATCTTTACCATCTTTTCCAAACTTCGGTTTTCGAGAGAAAGGAAAGACAGTTTAATATCTGAAAGTGGTCCAGTAGAGGTGGAATGTGAACAGATTTCCTTTGAAGTGCCTGAAAATTGGAATGATAATCGATCGCGTGTAATCGATGATTTTGAAAGACCTAATGAATTTGCTAGACGTCAATTAGCTTCAGAGTCTACTGTAGTCAACCCTTCAGAATCATCACCAGTTGCTCTTGAGTTTGCTACAAATATTAATGTAAAAAAGAAACCACGCTCTGTAAAACGGAGAAAAAGGTTTCGTTCAACTCCTTCTTTATACAAAATTGAAGGTACCGAGCATTTAACTGTAGCTGATGTTATTCAGGTACGTACATTAAATGCATCCGATCGCAATGCATGTACAAGCAACATAACAGATGAACTAGAGGATGCTAAAGGGAAGTTGCGGGAGTTCAAGAAAGATTTGGATGAAAAATTTGAGTTAAAAGATCAAAGGAATAAAAAACGAAAGCTCTCTCCAAGAAAGAGTGGGACATCTTCAGAGATCTCATTAGAGGAGAAAATGAAGAATATTGCTGAACTATTAAAGGCTGTTTCTGAAAGTTTTAATGAACTGGTAGAAATTCACATTTCTTCAATGACCTCTTCACAGAATGTTAGAAGTTCGTCAGAAAGAGAAATTTTCGATGAAAATAGTAAACCTAAAAGCAGTTGCTATCAAAATCGGCTAATTGTTGCCGGAGGTGCTTTGTGTGCTGTTGGAGGTGCACACACGATAATAACACAAGAAAACTCGAAGGGAAGGGCTATTGGTATTGCTGTGTTTCTTTTGGGTTACACCCTATTTCTTAAAAATCTGTGAGTGCAAAGGCGTTTTTAACATTTCTTTACAAGTTTTAATATTTCTTGACATAGAACTAATTTATTTTAAATTTCCTGACTTAATGCAAATTTATTAGCATGCGACATGAGAAACTGTGGACTAATTCACTTATTTTAAATTGGAGTTAAGCATAATATATAACTTTAGGTATGTGTATAATCATTGTTTGCCAATAAAAGTGAGTAAATGTATCGTTGTCGATTTCCTGAGCGTTTTTATATCGGAGTACTTTTATTTACTTTTTATACGATATTCTGCTCTTTATGCTGAACGTTTAATCAAAAATACAGGTACCGAAACCCTGAAGACGTAAGATCTTCTAAACACAGAGGTTTCTCTTTTGAACTTGTAGGAAACTTATCACATTAACTCGAAAGCACTGTTAAAAGAACTTTAAAATAAGAAACATGGTGGGAACTGAAAAGTAGCTGTAAAGCAGTTTTCTATTTTATAAGTCATTTGCAAGTAGCTCTAAGTGTAGATTCACTGGAAAAAACTCATTTGCAATTGCATGTTTACTTGGTTTCGATGTATAAAACGACAAACTTCCTCCTGATTGTATATCTCGCTAAGAACTCGAATAGTTTCACAGTTCAAGTGGCCACGAATTCCAAATTATCAATTGAATCATAATTAGCGAAAACTAGGTTATTACATTTAAAATGTTTTAAAAGTTGAAGCGGTTTTCTTCATTAGTTTTAGGTTTGGTATTCAAGTAATACATGGAAAGATTGAGAAATCGAGTATTGTGAAAACAGCTGACATTTGTTAGGTTTTGCAAAATACATTTTGATATAGTAATGATATTCCACAAATCCCTTGTAACCATCGAAAAATAAAACCTCCTCAATTTCGTAAAATAACGTCAGATTTTTTTCAATTTTTATCTCTATTTACCAATTAATTTAATATGGGTGTTAAGCGGTAAATAATTCAAACTGCGAAGCTTTCTGTTAATTTTCTTGCATTGGTTGCTAGTTATTTTTATGAATTAATACTGAAATCTAATTTTTTGCATCAATATAGGCCTCGGTATTTTTTATGTAGTAGAAACGCAGTGCCTTTTAATATGGTGGTTTCAGATTCTATAAGTAGCCAGTATATTAAAATTCGTAGCCAGCGATAGCATCTGCCCAAGTAAACCTTTTCTTTACTGCTTTACGTACACTGTTTATTATTTCCGCGTCCGCTTCGGAATACCCCGAGAATCCTCCACCCGGAGGCAAACTTACAAATGCTAAATTGTAAGCAAATTTCATTCTGTGATGGACTAACTTGGTTGGGTTTTTTGCTCGAATTTTTATTTTTACCTATGTTTTAAGATTTTGGAAAACTCAAAACAGCTAGAATAATCATAATCTGGGAATAATTTTTTGGATTATTTCCTTGAAACAGGCAAACAGAAGCAGCAATACCGTCAGATGACTCGCAGGTGGGCAGTTCTTTTGCTAACTTTACTTCTTGCTTGATATTTTCTTTCATTAGAAGCTTTTTACTTGTAGAAACTTATTTTTTTAAATACTTTATTCTTTAGCGTGCATTTTGTTTTATACAAGAATGCATGAGCTTAAGTAATCAACTTAACAAAGAACAGTTTTAAAAAATTCGTTAAAACTGGTAAGACAAAGTACAACTAATTCAAACTGGGGATGAAACTGAGGAGTGGAATCTAAACTGTAACGTGACTTTAACAAGTTTATGAAATGTATACACAATTGTAATATTAAAGCTGTAACAAACTTGTAAGGTAGTTAAAAATTCTTTGTATGGAAAAATTTATTTGAATGGTTAAACGAACATTAAATGGGCATTCCCCTCCCAGGCACAATGTGTGTGTGTGTGTGTGTGTGTGTGTGTGTGTGTATAGCAAAAGCACTTCTCTTCTATGCACTCGGAGCTCATTTAATGTATTTTAAAGCTGATTTTCAATGTTTAAAAACTTTTGCATTCAAGAACTGACTTGTGTAAATTTTACTCTCACAAACAACAATGAAATGCACGCCAACTTCTAAACCGTGCTCACTAGCTCCACTATCCCGCAGATATACTACCTAGTTTTTTGTATTTAAGATGCAGTTGTAACTGAATGTGGGGTATTTTCTGTCTTTCAGGAATGCCCTTTACTAAATGTGAAGAGTTTTATTCTAGGGTCAAAGGCTGTTTCTTCAGCTGTACAAAGAGAATTCGGTGATTACGTGAGAAAAGCATTAAAAATTTAAAGCATAATTTAACATTTATGAATAGTTTTCACAAAAGGGAAGTGATAGAGGCCTCCAAATTGCAAACAATTTAAATACGGTAACGATGATATATCGCAGAAATTCTTCTTTGCCTCAGAGACTCGTAATTCCAAACCATTAAGCAATTAAGCATTAGGCAAATATAAAATCGCCTGAAAGCTGTCTCAAGTTTTGAAAACCTTTCGATTTGAGGTCATTTAATTGTATGGTTGTTGAAATTTCTACGAAAAGGTTAATAATTTTAATTCAGTAATTGGAAGTAACGGTCTGACAAGTCTAGTTGGTATTATGCCATGTTAATCATATTCAGCAGGAAGAATGGTGTTCTAACATGATTCACTGATCTAGCCGGAGTATCAGTCATATTAACAATATAACTCGTTTATAAGAAACCTGTTGCGATGAGTTCTTGCGGAAAATAAATCTTGAAGGGTTTGGGAACAATTTTAAATGAAGAGCAGGACTGCTAAATTCGTGGAATGAAATTCAGATCTCGATTTGAATTCGGGGTTTGAAAAAATTTATTCCCTATTTCGTTAAAACAAAGTTTTGGCAGCAAAGCTATTGCGGTAGCGTGTCTTAACTGAAATTATTTTTAGTGTTTCTGATTTTGGAAATTAAGAAAATTAAGACGAATGGTTGGAAAGTGAGAGGAATGAGACTTGTCACTAATCGTATTAAGAATATTATAATAAAAATGGCTGACGTAGGTACAATAAATTAGCAAATGGAAAATGATGTGAACCACAGAGAATTGGAGGAATATGTAGACAAGGTACGTGGGTCAGCAAAGAGAATTTGAATTTAATGATATTCTAGCTGCACGTAATATTCATAAAATGTATCTAAAGGATTTCAGCATGGATCGCGAACAGTTTTATATATAATATATAAATTATTTCAAAAATAAAAAAATATTTGTTAATAAGTTTAGCTGGGTAAGACATTTGGATATTGTTCTTATAGCTGTTTTTTTAAGTGGTACGGGCATCAGATTTTCTAGGCATACACTTGACGCTGTTTAAAAATTTGAATTTTTTTATTTTTAGAGCATTTTCTTATTTCTCGATTATCTATTCAGTTAACCGTTTCATGTTTAAACGTTTCATTGGTGAGGAATGCATAAAAAGGCCTACACGTCCGTGTTTTATGAGTAAGCCAAACTACTTCGGACAGCTTTTTATCGAATTTTGGTTAGACCTTATTCTTTATGCAATTTCGTTTTTATACGATTTTACACTTATACACAATATTATGCTGGGGCTTGAAATGTGTTGAGACATGTTTCGCGACATTTGAATTAGCTAACACCCATAAATTGGTGTCTTGTTCATTTTGCTTTAACTTTATAAAATGCGTCAACTTATCGGCAGGATTCTTCGTGTTTTTTTTTTTTCCCATAACCGCAACACTTTATAAGTTCCTGCGCTCTGATTTCATAGGTTGTCAGCCTTAAGAAAATGTTTCTTATGACTACTGCAGGATGAAATCTTATTTTGATATAAGACTGCATCTTTTATTACATACTCAATTCTTATTTACTCTTTAAATAGACCTCACTGCACATTAATGACTTCCTTTTGACTTATAGGATTAATATTTTGAACCATAATTTACAAAACACAATTTTTGTAACGCTTACGTGAGAAAATTGTCAGAAATCATTGTGGATTCTCATGAAACTAAACATGTTTGGGCAAATAGATTTGAGGAAAGCTACAGATCCAGTTTTAAATCTGCTGAGAAAATCGCTAATGTTAAGAGCTACCCTCTAGATTCATTCAAGTGTCGAGCACTGTAATCTGTTCCTGGAAATGAATTTACAAAAGTTCTGTTCTAGGAAAAACTGTGTCTGGATAAAAAATTTAAATTATGGCAAAGCACAGTAAGACATAATGTCTTATGGAAGGAATGCCTTAGTGGAGAACTTTCTGAGGGAAACTGGCTCATATTTCCTTTATACATTTATAAAACTACGGAAATCCATAACTTGTATAATATATCTAACTTGTTCGTCCAAATCTGGACCGGGATCGAACGACCCAGGTGTGCAGCGGTTTTAATAGCCGGCCGCTGATGGACTTTGTGGCTACTTTTGAGTTGCTTGGAGTGCTACTGACTGGGGTAGTTCTGTGCAACTAGAGTTGTTAGATTTGTAAAATTAAAATGACGCTTGTGCCCAGTAAAACCATTTTTTTATCTTTTCAGTTCACCATTTTAAATACTACCTTTCGGATTTTGCATGCGCGGTGCCTCTTATCGCGGTACAATCGAGGCTTAATAGCGCAAAAATACTTTGCACTCAGACTAGTTATAACGAAGGTATTAATGTATCGAACCATAAAAATATTTCACAAAAGTCCAAATTTATCTACAGTAACCTGATTTCATAGTAAATATTTTTTTCTTTAAGAAAGCAAGGGTAAAACAAAGAGAAATCTGTATTTTCTCTTGCTCATCAAAAGAAGCGCTTATTGGTACTTCTTATCACTTTGACTTGTTTCAATTGGAGCTTTGTCAATTAAAAGCTTTTTATATATTACAGCACAAAAACATGTTTCAGATTCATTATCGCCACTGGTAGAAGAAATTTAGAAACTTCGGAAAATCTCCGAAACAGTGCTGTATCTTCAAAATAGATTTGTCCAGTTTCGAATTCCTATTCATACTGATTTAGAAATTAGTTTTTTATAACATTATATACTTTCAAATGAGTTTTTTTTAATATGTGTATTGGTGTTTTCCAGCAATTTCAATGTTTAATCAGTTTTACAACTAAATTGTAATCTGAACTTTCTTTAATTGTAACTGGATTTTAGGAAAACAAATGTAGTTCTGCACCCTCAAACAAGAAGCTATAACTTCTAAATTCCTATAGAAGAAACAAAAGTAAAGAAAATGTTTTTAGCCATTAAAGGCAAACGTCCTTCGAGGATTTTCTGCGAAAAATATGAAAAGTATGTAAAATGTTTTTTATTCCTTCAAAAGATTCTGAATAATTTCAGAAATCCCAGAAATAAACTAACTGAATTTCATTATTGCAACTTTCTAATTATGCAGTTTATTTTGCGTTTGATTTGGCAGTTTCACTCGGGCTAATTATTGACAAGTTTTGTTTTAGTTTTGATTTTATGTCTTGTTTATTTTTATACTTAATTTCTGTAATAAACACTTTTTTCTGCAATCAAAATTTCGTTCTGTATAAATAAAATGACCGCTTGCACTTTATTTTTAATTTAAATAAATATCATAGACATATCTAGTAAGATACATTGTGCTTGCACTCTTAACTTTTGTATTGCGGCCGGCAGAAAATATAAAATTTTTTGCCTACTGCGACCGTATTACCTCAGACACCCACATGGTATAGTGGTTAGTGTAACCTACTGCGGTACCACAGGCCGGGGCTCCAGTCTCGCAGAAGGCTTGCATGCAAATTGTCTATCCCTTCATAGGAGGTAAAGGTGGCCGCCTCTTAGGTGCCTCCATAATAAGATGACCGCCGCTTCCGGTCACTTAGTAACGGCGAAAGCCTAAACCTTTATTACGTCAAGAAAATATCCACACAACTTTCGCCTTCTTCTAATAAGAATTAATTATAATTAAATTCTTTACACTTTATTAATACTACCTAATATACTATAACGCAGATTGCTGCTATTTTGTTTTCTTTTTTGTAAATTTTTATTTTTACAAGCTGCAAATAGGTTTATTTAAACTTTCAGTCAACTTCATTGCCAAAGTCTAAATTATGAAGACATTAGTGTAGATGTAGTGTATTAATTCTAAAAAAAAAAAAAAAAAAAAAAAAAGTGTGCATCTATTTGGTGATATAAATACAAGATACTATGGACAAGATGTGTTTTAAATTTATGCATCCGACATTTGAGATGAACAGAAGTTACCCAAGAATCTCTGAAATGAACAATCTTTTTTCGATTTTAAAACAATATAGGAGTTTGAGGCAAATTATGGTTGACGAAGAAATCGAAAAAATTCTCTTGTCATCACGCGAAAAGACCATCTCTAAAAATTGTTCAGGTGACACATTTTAATGTGAATTCACAGTTGTTTTATCGAATAATCTGGGGAGGGGGATGAAGCCTCAACAGTGTGTTATGGGATTATAAGGGCAAAAGTGATAAAATTTTAGCGCAATATTATAAATGATTACAAAATATCGAAATGTAGCTGAGATTATATTCAAAATAAAATTAAACAGATGAAAAATTTTTAGCATTTTCATTTTAAAAGAAATGTAAGAAAAGTAAAAGGGTTAGTATTTACATTAAACATAGGAAAAATACGAAGACTCCACACCACTTGCAGCTCCTCTGGTCACCGTGATTGGAACCCACTTCGAAATACACGTGTTCGGTGGTTTTAGTGGTCTGCCTCCAGTGGTCTTGGATTTTTGAAATTTACGACATTTTTCATTCGCTAACGTTATGCACTTATTTTAGCGTAAAATAGTAATGTTGGTATTACGACTAGAGTGAATAAATCAAACCTTTTATTTCAAAGTTTATTTATACGATAGCCAAATCTAAAACTTAGTTTGGGTTATTTTGATTATAGCAAAGCATGCCAGTGCTATCTGCCTTAGAGGAATCACACCTTCGTGAAGGATTTGTTAACAAAAACTGGCTCATATCCACGTTTTACACGGATAATCCCACGAAAAACAATTATGCAGCCAGCCCGTTCACCTGGGATTGAACCCAGATCGAAACATCAATGTTCAGCGACTTAGGACGAACTACCACCAAGACTCGACCACTAGTGGGGACCAAAACTATGTTTGCTTTTTATCTCTTTACTTATTATTTTATATTTTCATTGCTTGAACTGATCAGCTGGACGACTTTCCAATTTTCAACCCTTTTTTTGAAATTCACCAAGTATCACCAAATCTCGTTATTTCTTACGAATTTTTAAGTGCCTGTGTATATAATATCAGTAGCTAGTTTTTTAATTTGTTTGTAGTTCTAGATAAACTGATTCATAGATATTTTTTTTTTCCTCAAAATAAGGCTGCTTAAAGTTTGAACACCTTCCTTGTCGGAAGAATCGGAAAGCACTTGCATGTAATCCTGTTGGATGCATCACTAAATATAAAAAAAAAAGTAAATAATAATAAAAAAAAAATCTGAAAGCTTTCAGGCAACAATTTGAAAAGTAAAACGTTTATATTTAACCAACGCAAAATACAAAAACGAAATTACTTCTGGGTAAAAAAACTTCTAAAAACTTCTGGGTAAATTGTCTCTTTTGGCTAATTATATTTTGCGTACTGTAATATAAGTCTCAATTTATTTGAGTGCAAAAAAAAAAAAAAAAAAAAAAAAAAAAAAAAAACATTAGTAAACAAAACTCTGGCTTCTATTTTTTTCACACCTAATCTTCTTTGCTATTTCTGAATCTTTATCCACAGCTAATATGCTTCAAATAAATATTTATAGCTGTTGTAACGGCTGTAGTGTCCAACAAGATAAAATATTTAAAACAGCTCCGCGGCTGTAATTTTTCCTCTTTCGGAAGAAAATTTTGTGGGAGAAATGTTTTGTTATTTTTTCACGTAGAGTTACTTTTAAACTTTGATTTGCGTTTTGCTGCTTTTCTATGTTTAACAAAGTTTTCTTTGCCGTTGTTAAAAACCTCAGTGTTCCCAACAACACTGAGGGATCATAGCATACCTCAAGTGTCCGGAGGGATGTTTACATGTGGTCGGTGTCGTGTTTAATTCTAAGTATTTACCAAAGTTCACATAAAAAATTTATTACGATAACAAACACAATATGGAACAGAAGAGTTATACATATTCAAGTGTGGCGCGACAAGATTTTCGCCCTTTTGACGCTGCAGGATATGTGTCTGAACATGGTGAGTTACAAGGATTAACTGAACTTTTTTGGCGCCACGATAGCGACATTTATCTATCTATTATGGACAAAACAAACATAGTGTACATTACTCAAAATGATTTCTTTTTGCACTTTTGCAAGTACAAGGGAATTCTTCCTCCTAAAACTTGAGAATAATTAGAATGTGTTTTATATATTATTTACAACTAGCGGAAGTACCCGATACCAGTTAAGTTAGATTGAGAGCCATGTCTCTAACAACAGACAGAACGATGCTACTATAATCCTTCTCTAATAGCGATGCAAAAAAAAAAAAAAAAAAAAAAAAAAAAAAATTCATTGTCATACATTTTTCACTCTGATTCCATATGGAATCTACACAAAAAAATTTCTGTAGAAAATAAGCTCAGTCTGTCTCATTATATCAGCAACAATGGCACGCAGTTTTTAATGATTTTCGTCTTTCTAATCAAATGGTCGTAAAGGCTCAATTTCCAACCAATATTTCACCTATATTCAATTTTAGTCGATTAAAAGTGGCAAAAAATTTATCATAATTGATCAGAAATCAATAACGCTAACAAACAAACACTTAAACAGACGTTCTTCCTCTTACATGGATAGATTTTGTAAAACTTACAAATTTTTGATTAACAAACTCTACGATTTGAATACGAGCGGTAGCAACGCGTTTCGACATAAAGCATTTTTATTTCCAACTCGGCAAGACTGTTGCTACTCGGAAAAATTAGTGCGAAAATTAGCGCTTTCAGGTGTTTTAATTAGTACTTCGACTGATTAAAGTTGTACGAAGGTGGAAATAATCGAAATGGCTTCCCGCGATTTTTTGGAATCGGGAATAATACGTTTAATGTTTGGCAATGCTATTTTTATTTCATCGTAAAGCTCAGAAATTTTTTATTAACAAACTCTAGGATTTGAAAGCGAGCAGTGGCGAGCAGGGCGAAAATTATCGTTTTTCCAAGTTTTTAATTAATATCTCTGATTTTATCTTTTTTTCGGGGGGGGTAGTGGACGTCGACTTTTTTCAGGACCCAGAACAGAGTTGTAGAAAGTTTGATCTGAACGAAAACTTTGTTTTTGCGTAGAAACTCTAATTTTAATTTTAAAAGTTTTTCTTTAAATTGTTTTAACTGAATTAATGTTTTATATTTTTATATTTTTCAATTTTTAATAAAATTATTTTGAGGTTTTTATGTATTTTTGCCTTGCCGTGAAGCGAGAACTGAATTAATTGAATGAGAAATACACTCTTTTGCAAAAAAAATGGAAGCACCAAGAAAGACTTTTGAGATCGTGACGAAATTTGGTATGCAAAAACATCTTGATCGAACATGCAAATGATCAAAGTTTCCAGGGAAATGAACAGGAATCGCGCTCATAGCGCGCATTTCTAGTGCGCAATTCGCAAATTATAAAACCAGTAACAGAGGCGAAAAATTTACCTTTTTTGTTGCTGCCATTGTAATTCCGTAAAGAAGCAGCTGAAGCTGCATGACGATATCGAAGTCTTTTACAGACAACTAAAAAACTTAAAACGTGGTCGCATTGTAGGGTTCTGTGAAGCTAGGGGGTCAAACTGAGCAATAGGCTGCCACCTGCAGCGTACAGACACTGCTGGTGCAAAGATGTTGGCAGCAATGGTTGCTACAAGGAAATTGCCGACGAAATGAAGGCTGTGGAAGGACAAAGAGCACAAATGCGAGGCAAGATGGGATGATTGTTCATCAAGCCCGAACTCCCCCCCCCACACACAACGGTAACATTGTCGACTATTCAACGCACTACAGCTACGTCTATACCTCAAGTGGTATCGTCCACCATCTCACGGCACTTGTATGAGGCGGGTTTACACTCACAGAGGTGTTCAGCGATGAATCCTGCTTCACTCTTGACGCACATGACCACCGTATTCGTGTCTGGAGAGGATGGGGCCAGCGGCCCCAATCAGCCATAACCTCTCGTGTGATGGTGTGAGGCGCTATTTCTTATGGCAGTAGGTCATCCTTCGTAGTCATTCTCCGTACATTTTTAACATCTCAACGATATGTTGATACCATCCTGTGGCCGGTTGCTTTACCCTTCATGGGGTGCTACTTTGGTAGACGGTTGCACGGATTTTTTGCGATTTACGTTGGCACAATTGTTAGCGCGATTTTTACAATCGCAGCCATCTTGAAAAACGCTGCTTTTACGCATAGTTAAGTATTCGAAACTTAAATAAATATCGTTAAAAGTAATGGATTAATTTTTTGTTGATAATGTCGTTTTTTAAGATGGCAGGCAAGTATAAATAAATACATTTATGAGTATAAAATACTAAAGTAAGGCTATTATTACTTTCATATAGCAAAAAAGAGAATAAAAACACCGCTATAAAAACATTGTGCCAACGTTTAATTAGATTAAAATATTACTGAAACTGAATATCGGATTAAAAACCATCATACAAACATTTAAAAGAATTAGAATATTATTAAATTCAAATACTTTAAAATACGTTAGATAAAATATAATTAACATTAAAACATATGTGACAATAATTATCTCAGCAATTTTTGAAAATAGTGTATTAATTTTTTTTAACAAAAATTGAAGTATACAATTATAAAATAAAAGAAAATTATGTACTTACATTTTTTTGAGTAATTTAACCTCTTGTTTATTGATAAGTACTACAAAAAAAATCGAAATCATAATTGAATCGGCTCTTTTAACCATCTTCATCTGTTATCCACATATCTCGCACTTCATTGAAGAAGCAATTAGCGAGGTTTCCTCCAAAAATTTAAAATAAATTTCCTCTGAAGCTATTAACAATTTATAAATAAATCTTTGTTTAGGAAAGACAGGTTGGCCAAAATAAGGTCTCAAAGGGCAATTTTTTTATTCCAATACCAATAATTCTTGGTAATTACCAATAACAACATTCATCTTCGAAACGGAGATATCCATTCCATTTGAAATCTGACGAATTCGAAGAGATGAATAATAAAATTTAAAAATGGCCCGGTAATGCACATATATTCAGTAACCAATCAGTTATGGTTACATCACGCATAGAATTAAAATTATTTAAATAATCATTCATAATAAAATCATTTTTAAAACAAATGCAAAATTAAGTTGTATTTTAATATTTAACAGCCATAAATAATGTTTAAAACATTAGATTAAATTTATAGATATTAATAAAACCAATTACTTTTTAAGTAAGGTGACGTCATTGATTACATCATCAACAGCGTAAAATTATATAAAATATTATAAACAACAAAATTTTTATTTCAAATAAAAATGTAAAATTAAATTGATTTTTAATATTTAGAAGCCATAAATAATATTTCAAACACGGAAGTTATGCATAATAAAACGCATTATTTTTTAAATTAAATAACAACAAAGTATCGGTTACCATAAATAACTTATCCAGCAATGGGTTTATCATAAGTTGTATTACTCGCCAAAAGAAAATCGCCAAAATCCGTGCAATCGTCTACCAAAGTAGCACCGTTCGTGGCTCGTCATCCGGGGGCCATTTTCCAACAAGAAAATGCCAGGTCGCGTACCGCTCGCATATCTCTGGACTGTCTCCGTGCGATTGATACTGCTGCGTGCGTACGGGTTCGTTTGAATTAAATGCACAAGTCCGATGAAAAAAGAACAAATTTATTATTATCACAACAAAAATGCTTAAATTTCCTAAAATATTCATCAAGTATTACAATTTCTCACAGTAGTTATCTTTTAATTTCTCGAGAAATTAATTCAAAACAGCTAGAGAAAGCTAATCTGCGAATTCGCTCACAACCACACCTTTTCTTCTTTGAATCTGTGTCCAGTAGCTCTCGTTCGTATCTGGTCTTCACAGTCAACAAAAGCAATTTTCTAAACAACAACAAACTAACTAATCGTCAAAAATAGAGAGGTTTTCCACCTTTTATAAGATTTTTAAATCGCGCGCGAGAACTTTCTCGAAATCAAAAAGAGATATTTATTAAATGTTACATGCACGCGCTCTTGTATTTTCAATTTTACGGCTTAGCTTTCCTTTAACATTCGTCACGCGCTGCACTGCTCGGGAAAAAAAAAACAATTTAATTTATAATTCAACTAACATTAGTTTTTTTTTAATACCAAATTCATAACACTGGCCCCTTCCCAAGGAATGCAAGTCCCGGGCAGTACAATTCCTGGACAGGAAGTCAAACTTATAACTGAAGCATAAATGCAACTGAGGGCATAAACATTACATTACAATATCAAACAACATGAACAATGAATGAAATAACTAACTTAAACAAATCAAATGCTATCAAATACTAAATACAAATCAAATCAAATACACATTTAAAAACAAAAAGGATCATGGTCTTATACTATTTACAATTATTTACTCTACGTACTATGACCATAGTAATGAGCTAACCTGTCGTAATGAACGACTTTAGGTTTAGAGTTCGAAGAGTTGCGAATCCGAACCACGACGTCATTCAGCCTGTTTAGGACTGTGTACGGGCCATCCCAAGGTGACTGTAATTTCGGACAGATTCCTTTTCGTCGAACTAAATTCCACAACCACACCTTTTCTTCTTCTTTGAATCTGTGTCCAGTAGCTCTCGTGTCGTATCTGGTCTTCACTTTCTCCGTCGCCAAGTTGACTCGCTTTCGTGCGGAACGGTGCATCTCTTCAAACCGGGCCTGGACATCTTAGATGTATTCCTCAAGCGATGAAGACGCAACCGTAGGACGGCCAAACAGGCGGTCACAAGGCAGACGAAGGTCTCGACCGAAAAGCATCTGGGATGGAGAATAGCTGGTATTCTTCCGTTTCTTTTCGACCCTAATATGATTTCGGCAGCTTTCTGAATAGGGTCTTTCACATGAGACGTCGGCGTTTCCAG
Organism: Stegodyphus dumicola; assembly: GCF_044657685.1. NCBI lineage: Eukaryota > Metazoa > Arthropoda > Arachnida > Araneae > Eresidae > Stegodyphus > Stegodyphus dumicola. The sequence goes on along the minus strand of NC_140768.1, from coordinate 76,460,590 downwards.
GAGATGATTCCTTTTGAAGATGGATCGTCATGTCCTCAGATGCTGAGAACAGCTTATTGATTTTGAAGTCCAAGGAAAAATTGTATTTCCTTAAAAAATCCAATCCGAGTATGCATGGATCTGTAATATCCGCCACATATGCCGTGTGATGGTAGGCGGCACTTCCAAACATGATGTTCACGTTTAACTTCCCAGATATGTCGATCTTATCACCAGATGCAGTCTGAAGGGTAACACAGGATGGCGTCCAAATAAGTTTATATTTAAACTATTGAGCTAAATCTCTCCGAATGATGATAACATTATCTGCTGTGTCAATGATCATATTGCAAGGAACTCCATCGATGTACCCATTCATGCACAGTCCGTTACTGTTGCCACTCACTGTAGAAATCTTGAGAGCGCTTTAAAACAAGGTTTTTCATTCTCTGGCAACCTCCGTTTCTCGATATGGTCATTCATTTGTTTACTCCGTCGTTGCTGGGAAATGGTCTCAATTTCCGTGCTCCGGGATGTTCTGCAGTTCCTTCGCACGTGGCCTTCAATACCGCAGTTCGAGCACTTTAGAACTGGTTTCTTTTCACTTCTGTTCCGTCTGAAGCCACTGACGTGTCTTGTAAAATCATCTGTTTTATTTTCCGTACCCTGGGGTGTTCTGCAATTCCGTCGCAGGTGACCTTCAGAACCACATTTCCAAAACCTTAGAGCCACTTTGTTCTCACTGCTACTCCGTATCAAAGCGTCGACTTGTCTGGATAAATCATCTAAACGAGCCATCAAATATCCACTGGCTCGTGGACTCGCACAGGTCTGACTGGGTCTGACCTCTACGAGTTGTTTGCTGAGCTGCCTCGAATTTTACGGCGTAAAACAGAGCGCTTTATATGTCCTTCACATCCGCCATTCGCAGAGCTTTCTGTATTTCAGGATCCCGGATGCCGTCGATAAAACATTGCAGCGACAAGGTGTCTCTTGTTTCTGTCAGGCATTCCGTAAAGGCGAGGTGGGACAGCCTTTCAACATCCATCGTGAGCTCCTGAAGTGTTTCGGTGAGCTGCTGACGGGATTTTAGTTGATGCCTGCTGTAGTCTTTTAAACACTTCTCCCCAAAGCGCAGCTCCAATGCGCTGGATAGATCTTCAAAGTCTAATCTCTGGTTTTCGGGAAGAGTCTGCAGGATATCCGCTGCGTCTGCTCTCACAGAAGCGGCGAGATGACAGGCCTTAGCTTGGGAATCCCATCCATTCGCATCCTCAACTATAGAAAATTGGGTCTTATACACTTGCCATGACGTCTTCCCATCATATGTGGATAGCTTCAGAGATGTACGAGAAGGCATCGGTAAGAATTTAAGACCATCACTATTGCTCCCTGCCGTTGCTACGAACGAATGTCTACGAGAATGACGTTTTAGAATTTTTTGACTTCAGACTTGCATAACTATATTCAAATACCCATTTCTATAGACGCATATCAAAAGTATTCAAAAATAGATTAAAAAATCAAAAATTAACATTTGGCAGTTGCATGGTAAAAAAGTGCTCTACAGTATTAATTATATATCGTCTCTCAAAATTCAGATTCCACTCTAGCCTTTTTTAAGTCTCAATTGTGTGTTTTAGGGGTCCGTAAGTTACAATTCATGGAAAATTTTACCACAATTTAAATTCTTTTACATACCACCCCTGAATGGGTTTTAAAAGATTTTTTTTTTTAATTTAGCTCAACAAAAACATAGTTATTGTAGTTTTTATTTCAAATGGTATCAATTTTCCGAAAGGTGACAATTTTCCAAAAAAAAAAAAAAAAAAAAAAAAAAAAAAAGACGATTGTTTATCAGATTGCTAGGTTGATGGATGGGCTTAAAATACGTCAGGACTCCCTCGGAAAATACAAGGACTCCCTCGGAAAGAGTAAATGACTGTAAATATTCTATTTAATAAAAACTGTTTCAGAAGTATCGACATTGTTTTTTTTTCCTCTAGCATCTTTATTTGGTGTGACTACAGTGCTTTCTTTGTACAAGGGATTACAATTTTTTACGGAATGGATTAAAAATATCCCTATAAAAACTAAATCTCTAATTGAGAGATTCACAGGAACTAATTCGCTTATTGAGAAGATACAAATTATCATGGATGGAACTTTATAACTGCATTTAGCATTGAAATGCAATCAATTATAACTGTTATTTTTTACTCTTTATTTATATTTTTATAGCGCTTTGAACATTAATTATATTAATTTTTTTAAATTCGTTTAACTTTTTTTATTTTATTTATTTATTTGTTCATTTTTTCAGTAACAGTACATTTTAGTTTTAATAATATATATATTATTTCATTAATATTTAAGGCTTCTAAAAACGCAATTTTTTTATTTACTTCAGCTTCTATGGAATTAGTGATGTTCATAATATGCATTAAGTCCTTACTTATCTAAAAATTGCTAGCATACTTTACTTTCACAGTTCATAAGCAGAAATAAAAATTTCCAATAACGTGGAATTTAGTGAACAAAACTTTTCTGCGTTCTACGTCAGGATCCATATAAAATCCAAAACAAACAATACTCGCTTAAGCGGGAAACATTCAGATGCTCAGCGTCGTAACTCGCGAACTGCTTGTTTTGCGCCAAAATATTAAAGTGATACCTAGCGGCGAAAAATGAAAATAATCTACGGATACGTGGCAGTGGAAACGCTTGTACGGATGCCGTAGGCGTGTCTTCAATTGACGCAACGCGTTCGTACGCTGGAGTGGAAACGGGCCTTTAGCCTTAGCGCAAATAATAGCTTCCGACACTGAATCGTCATTTAACTGCTTCTCGGTAATCCACATCGACAACAGTTTCTCAACATCTTCTAGGAGTTTTTGGAAGGTGCTTGGAAGTAACAATATCTTCTTTGGATACATCACGTTTCTTAATTTTTTCCTTCTTCAGAATAGTACAGATCGTTGATGTCGAACGGCCGTAAGTCTTTGCCAATTCCGTCACTTTTACATCGCGCTTTTCTTTATATGTGATTTCTTTCTTAATTTCAACAGGCACGGCTTTTTACTTGCAGCGCGATCTGAGGCAACAATCTTCTTAGGAGGCATCGTGAAATAATTATTTTCCCGTTAAATGTAAAAAACAATTAACTCACAAATGCACAAACGCAAGAACACTGAGTGATCTGACAAAGGGATTCCCCGAGTCAAGCCGGATATAGAAATGGCACCACGCATACCAACAGCCTCGCTCAAGTTTATTCACAAAGCCTACAGACCGTTTTTCTGCTGTTTGCTCCGATTGGTTAAAGCAGGAAACGTAGGGTTACAGAACCTAGTGCTTGGCGACTTTTCGTTCATCGCCTTTAGAATTTGTATTTAAGCGTGGTGTACCAAAAATTGTGCATAATAACTCACAGGAGAAACCGCAGCTCAGCGGTAACGAACACGAAAAAGTTCGCAGACTTCTTGACCCGCTCGTAGCTTTCATAAACTTTGCTCTACACGGATTTATTTTTATTTTAACTTTATTGAATGACTTCGTCATTATTTGTTTGGGTGCGGTGTTAAAAATTAAACGCCTTTATTTTCTCTATTTTTGTTATTTTTTCTATTTCTCTATTTTTGTTAATTTTTATTTACTGGTTTGTACTCTTTGTAGTAGGTACCAGTAGCAAGATTACGATCCAAGATCCCCAAAAGCGTTTCGATAGAAATAGCGCATAATGGAATAAAATATAATTTTAGTTATACTTACTTTTCATAATTTAAGTAAAAAAGAATAGGTATCCGACGCCCTTAAATGTTTACTGAATGTTTTCATTTGGTTTATTTTTTAATATTCCTTTATTTGTATAAATTAATGCGCTATGGAAATTTATACAACAGGCTCTTTCTAACAGAAAGGACGAAAAAGTGCATATGCTATCTCCATGTAAACACCTTTTTCTTGTAAAACAATTACGTACTTTTAAAAGTTTAAATTCAAATACAAATAAACTATTAATAAGATCAGAAAGTTATATAAAATATATTCCACACAATTCCTGCAAGCTTTCATTCATAAACTAAAACAATATCGAATGAAATAAACGCTGTTTTCGTTTTGTTTGGCATTAATTACCACGCCTACAGGGCGATAACTCGCCATTCCAAATATGACCGTCAAGCAAATGTTTCATCCAATGAGAGCGGAACTTAGACAAATGGTCTGCTCAACTGCTCGTTACTTGCTTATTCACAAAGCCTACAGACCGTTTCTTCTGCTGTTTGCTCCGATTGATTAAAAGAGGTAGGGTTATAGAATCTAGTGCTTGGCGACTTTTGGTTCATCGCCTATACAATTTGTATTTGAGCGTCGTGTACCAAAAAGTGAGCATAAACCACCGGAGAAACCGCAGCACAGTGGTGACGAGCGCGGGAATAATTCTCAGGCCTCTAGGTCGCCGGTTCTATCCGCGCTCGTAGCTTTCAGAAACTCTGCTCTATAAGGATTTATTTTTATTTTAACTTTATTGAATGACTTTGTCATTATTTGTCTTTTCGCCTTCGGGTACGGTGTTAAAAATTAAACGCCTTTATTTTCTCTATTTTTGTTAATGTTAATTTTTCTTATTTTTATTTACTGGTTTGTACTCTTTGTAGTAGGTATCATTAAGCAAGATTACGAGATTACCAAGATCCCGAAAAGCGTTTCAATAGAAATAGCGCATAATGGAATAAAATATAATTTTAGTTATATTTACTCGTAAAAAGAATAGGTATCCGACTCCCTTAAATGTTTACTGAATGTTTTCATTTGGTTATTTTTTTAATATTCCTTTATTTGTATAAATTAATGCGCTATGAAAATTTACACAATAGACTCTTTCTAAGTGAAATAACGAAAAAGTGCATATGCTGTCTCCATATAAACACCTTTTCTTGTAAAACAATTACGTGGTTTTAAATTTTAAATTCAAATACAAATAAACTATTAATATGATCAGTAGGTTATTTAAGATATATTCCACACAATTCCTCTAAGCTTTCATTCATAAACTAAAAAAAATGTTGAATGAAATAAACGCTGTTTCCGTTCGTTTAGCGTTAATTACCACGCCTACAAGGCGATAACTCGCCATTCCAAATATGACCGCCAAGCAGATGTTTCCTCCAATGAGAGCAGCCCTTAGCGAAATTGTCTGTAGGCTTTGTGAATATGCTCGTTACTTGAGTCAACGATCGTATTTAGAGACGGAGTTTTCGCTCTCGAATTTCTCGCATATAGAGGTGCTCATATCTCGAGGTTGCACTGTATGAAATATTACGAAACAGGTGCTAATCTTGACAAGAAATGACATTATTTGAAACTATGTCTGTTAACTGAATACCCGTTGCGGATTTTGTATGTTAAAATCTACGTGTTATAGTCGAATATTTTTTAAAGAATAAACGTGTTTGCCTATCTCCTGGGGGCATTTCATTGGTCTTCTTGTAAAATCAGTAAAATATCTTTGACCGCAGACTTATAAATTAAACGAAAATTAAATCCAACACTAATCATAAATATAACAATATGCGAATAATTATTAATAAAAGAAAAGAAGTAAATAGCTCAAATTAAGCTAGAAAAATGGGCAAAAAAAATACACACCTCACACCCGCTAATTAACACGTGAACTAAATCGGCGCCAATTCTTGAGCTTGCGGAAAAATTTACGGGAAAAAATAACGCCAAATGCTCCGCCAAGCATTGTTGCCAAAGGAGATATCAAAGGTACATATCTGGTTAAGACGTAGAACACAGTTCCGATTTGTAGAATTCCTATAAAGCTCCCTCAGACTTTTGTTATTCTTTTTGGGTTCAAATTCTTGTAACCAGTAGCTGATGTCTTTTTTTTTTTTTTTTTTCCTTCTGAGTAATATGAATACAAACCAATTTTTCTAAAACGTTCTCGACGACGGCAGCTCCTCTCTTACTCAGTTGGCCTTACACGCTGGCCATATTCGACTGAAGATATCCGAAATAACAGCATTTGAGACATCAGAAAGTTAATTAGCTGAGAGGTTAAGACCATCTTTCTTCGTGTGTTAATAAGTGGGTCTAATATAGGAAATTCCATAATTTTTTTGAGTAAATTACTTACTGGGTATTTAATATTTATTTCTGTGGGGAAAGTGCAGAATCACCTACTGCTTGCTTCGTTTTTAAGAATTGCACATACTCGGTATCCATGTGCGCATCGACCTATTTTCACTTAAAAAAGCATCCTAAAATTGCACAAAAATGGCATTGCGCACTCTCTTAACTTTATCCATGTACACATCGACCTATTTTTACTTAAAATGTCAAAGAAAAATGACAAAATTCTAATTCTTCTTACTTTTGTGAAAAGCTCCAAACAAATAAGTGGACGATTCTGCACTTTACCTTCTTTATTGCTGTATCTCTCCGATGGAGTCCTTACATTAAATTAAAATAAACATTTTGTTAAGAGTCTTGTAGATATTTAGGTTTATAATCTGAAGATATTACTAACAGTGTCCAGTTAAGTACATTTCTAGTATTGATTTTTCGAAATTATTAGTTTAGGATTTTAGCGCCATCTATTGTCTGTTTATGATAGATGCTGTGAGAAAGATAATATTTTAGATTGTGTTGATATGTGCCTTAGAAAGCACATGAACATAGTATAGATTGTTAAAAGTTTTCTAAAATTTCTGTTGTTTGTATAATAATTAAACGCATTTTATTTTTATATGTAGCGAAATCGTCTTGAAAAATCTAGTCTGGTATACGATAGTTATATTTTATTACAAAGTGAGCACAAGGTCATCTGTATTTGAGAAACAAAACTTGTTTATCCGATTGTAAATGTTGACTATTAAGTTTAAATTAGTATTTTTTAAATTTTAAGTTATTTATAAAAAATTTTTGACAAATATTACACCAGGTTTTTATAAGTTTAAATAGTTATGCATTTTGTTTGAAATATTTGTAATTTACGTCCCTTTAATTAAACGTAAAATTTCAAAAGTAACGAAATCAGTACTTCGAAACGAACGAAATATTTGTATAATTTATAAGAAGCTGAAAAACATTGTTGATTAGCCTATATTATTACAAAAATAATTAAAGTAAAATTCTTGTTTTATTATGCATGAAAACAGTACTATAGTCTTAAAACTATATGAGGAAGGAAATAAAGTTCTCAAAATTTTAATGTTGAATAATATCATGTTCAAAAGTCTTTCAATGTAGAACATTATAACATTTAATTGCAGGTATGGATGGTGATGCAAGGAATGCATTTGAGAGGTTTATGCACAAGGTATTTAATCTGATTGATGGTCCATGTACATGGTTCAGAGGTAATTAGTTATTTATTCTGTTCAAAATTTATTATTTTGTTGAAATAAAAATAGTTACGTTTTCCTTGGCAGAAGTGAAATTAATACATACTTATCTAAAGCATAAAAATAAAAATCTGTTAAAAGTAAGAAAGAGTGTTGAATAGTAATTAAAATCATGGTTTCTTTTTACTTGGCTCACAAAAATTTTCTTCTTCAAACACATAATGAAATGTATTTGCTTTCTTTGCTTAATTTCTACTTTGAAAACTGTTTTGAATGATTCAGTATAAATTTAGGAATTGCTTCAGTTAATTTCAGTATTCAAATATTGGGGAAAATGCAGAATCACCCACTGCTTGGCACATTTTTAAGAATTGCACATACTCGGTATCCATATACACATCGACTTATTCTCACTTGAAAAAACATCCCAGAATTGCACAAAAGTGACATTGTGTACACCCTCGACTATCCATGTACACATCGACCTATTTTCACTTAAAAAGACAAAGAAAATTTACAAAAATCCAATTCGTCTTACTCTTGTAAAAAGACAGTAAAATGAATGTGGTAAGATTAATTTGAAGTTTCTTTGCGATTTGGAATGTAAGAGGGAAAGAGCATTAATTGACTGGTGTGTAAATGAAGGTTTACTTTGTAGCCATTATAAGTGTCTTGTTTGTAGGAAGGAAATGCATGTGGTCGAATGTCGGAGGATACTGGCATTAACTCTGCAATGGAGGAGCCGGTGTACAGAGTACGCCAATGCCATCTTTTGGGCTGTAATTTTTAGACAACCCCTTCCTGAGCTTCCTCCCTTCCTCTACCCTCGCAGAAACATTCCATGAGTGCAACGCATCTGGTATTTCTGGTCAGTCGGATTTTCGTCTTCCTTCCAAAAGCAGTTATTGTGAACATGTCGCATAGGCGAACTCAGTACGCTGCTCCTACAAGTATGTACAGAAAGAATATTGTCCCTCCTGAAGATTATTTGCACATTTTAGGACGCGTTTTAGGAGAAGTGTCGGTTGATGAAGACTCCGACAATTTGGATAATGCATCTAATGTCAATGAAGTCATTGAACATTCTGATCATAAAAGTGACTCGGAAATTGAGGGCAATGTTTCTAAACATCCTCATTTTCCTTCCTGAAATGATGTTTCCCCAACAAATGGCGATTTTAATAAGGTTGAAAATGACATACGTGATTTAAAATATGAGGACTTTCTTGTAAAAATAATTTACAAAAAGAAGAAAGTTGGAGGACAGTTTCTGAAAGAAGAAAAGGAAACTTATAAGTAGAATAAAAATCCTGTCAAGATCAAATTTGCTAGAACGGCTCGAAAAAAATTTTATGAAAAAAATATTTCCAAGTGCCAAAACTTGTGACGATATAAATGATGAGCTTTCTGCTTTCCAGAAAATCATAAATACAAATATGATTAATGCTATCCTACAATATATAAGTATTTATCTCAAATGTAATAGGACTGCAGATGATCTCCAAAACATCTGAAAAAGAAGCATGTATGATACTAATAGAGCAGAAATATTGGCCTTTTTACGAATTTTTTCCTTATTAGGGTGCAAAAAAATGTCAAAACTCAACTTGGAGGAAGCATGGGCAAAAGATTGTACTGGAATTGAAATTTTGCAAGGGGTCATGGATCTTGAGCGATTCAGAAACTGTGTGCTGCTATTAGATTTGACGATAAAGGCACAAGGTATGTGCGAAGAAAAACTGATAAGCTTGCTGCATTAAGAGAATTTTTTTAATCTTTCAGCCAGAACTGTCAAAACTTTTATACACCAGGTTACAAACTCACAATCAACGAGAAGCTGGAACCCTTTCGCGGGAGATGCTCTTTCAGTTCATCCCCAACAAGCCCGCAAAGTATGTTCTGAAAATTTTTGCCGTTGTTGATGCACGAACGTTTTATACATTGAAGCTTGAAATTTATTGTGGCAATCAACTCCCAGGACCTTACGAGGCTTCTAATTCAAATATTGACATTTTCAAAACTTGAATTGGGTGTACGAAGGTTTCAACTGTAACCTGACAACCGATAATTGGTATACAGGCTATCTGCTAGCTCAATATCTTTTTACCAAAGGTGTAACACTTGTGGGTACGCTGAAAAAAAAAAAATAAAAAGGAAATTTCAAATTAATTCCAGCCATCAAAAACAAGAGAAGTCAGCAGTTCACTGTTTGGTTTTCAAAAGGATATGACAACTGTTTCATATGCAACAAAAAAAAAAATAAGTGTGTAATATTGCTCAGTACTGTACACAATGATGACAAAATTTTCACTTAAAAAGGAAACGAATAAACCCCACATAATCCTGGATTATAACAAATATAAAGGCGGAGTTAACACCGTAGACCACCTTTGTAATAATTTCACTGTCGCCCGAAAAACCAAGAGGTGGACAATGGCAATATTTTTTGCACTGCTAAATGTAGCGGGCATAAATTCACACGTGCTCTTGAACTTAGCCAAACCTGATACAACCATCAAGTTTAGAAGATATTTTTTAAAAAATCTAGTTACATCTTTGATGAAACCACATCTTCAGAATCGTCTAAAAATGCCATTTCTCCTGTCACATTCCAAAGCTATTATTAGAAGGCTGGTAACAACAGAAGTGGACAAGACGGCCGAAAAGGACAAGAACCACCTGCAAAAAAGATCAAAGGACATTGTGCTGAGTGTGGTAGAATGAAGAATAATTACACTATCATAAAATGCTCTGAGTGTTCTAAGTTTACCTGCAAAAATCATCTGGGCAAGACAGTACATGTTTGCAAAGCCTATTGCAGTGAACAGGGACAATCGGAAGAGGATTAAATAAGATATTTATGATATTATAATTTTCATACAGACAATGACATAGAATACTATATAACTTTAAATTACCTTTCCAGTGCATTCCATTTTTTGAATTAATTAAAAATTCAGCTAATCTTTAGAATATGGTAACAGATAGTTTGGCGACATTTTGGTAAGGCGATAAAGGTTACTAGCTAGGACTTTAGCAATAATCTGAGAAGTACACAGTTCGAATTACAGATTATTTTGTCTCAGAGAAATGAGAGATCATGAGATGTCATGTGACATTTTCCAGAAAATTCCGATCGTGATTTTAGCTAATAAGCACTTAGAAACAGTTTCGCTGCTAAAGTGCAGATGACGTCCAAAACAAAACTAGTAGGTTGCTGTAGCAGGGTTGGTCGCCAAAAAATCGCCAAATTTCCATAATATAGAGATTCACCAAAAATTCGTAATTTCCATCGTCACTGCTTTTGTTTTCTGTTATTCTTTTTACTATGACGAATCACCTTATTAATGTAATGTATAAGATTAAATAGTTTGAAACACAAAGCAGAGGCTTGAAAAACGACCTTGCATACTTCATACGCTGCCCCCCTCAAATTGTACCATACACCAGCTCCTCCAGCTGAGGGTTAAGGAGGATATTTTTTACTCTTATGTTTGTGAATTTATGTGGCGATGCCAGTATACAGAATCTAGTTCGGATGTATTTAGGAGTTTTTTAAGGAATTTTGTTTGACTGAAGACTGGGAAATTTCTAAATAAGATAAGTATATATTTCCTTTGTGTAATGCTCAGATGAATTTCCTTTTTTATGTTATTTTATTGTTTGATTTAAAATGTAGTTTATTGAGATTATATATTTTTTGTTGGTTACTTACTCCCTTGACTTTTTAAGTGAAAATAGATGTACATGGACAAAGTCAGGCACACTTAATGTTACTACCTAGATATCTCGCCAAAACTGGTGAAAGGGTTAGGTTATACAGGTTAACCCTAAGATAAGTTATAGGGGCCACTAAAATAAAAAGTATTATCCTGCACTAGTTCCACACTTGCTGTTACCACATCTTTTTTTGCTATATTTACGCGGATTATTACATTCAGGTTAAACAACAGTGTGTCTTTAGTGGAATTTGCCGGGAGACAAATGAAACACTTCTAATCAGAGTTCCAGACCAGAAGGCAACAACATTAATGCATAAAATGTAAAATAATATTACTGAAGGCTCAACAATAATGTCAGATTCATGGCCTGGATATCAAACAGAGGAGCTCATTGCTGCCGGTTTTGAACATTTTAAGGTGATACAGTTTGTTGACCCATCTACGCAGACTCGGACTCAACACGTTGAAAGGATGTTGGGTTCCGCAAAATGGAGGAACAACATAGGACAAGCCACCATCATAGTGAAAATAGGTCGATGTGTACATGGATACCGAGTTTGTGCAATTCTGTGACTTGTTATTTTGGCTTTGCATCGCAGCGATTTTGCAAAAATTGCCTACACGAAGCCAAAATAACAAGTCAAAGAATTGCACAAACTCGAGATCCATGTACCGCCTAAAATCACCAATTTTTGCCCAGGGGCATTCATAAATATATTTTTACCAATATTCCACCCATTTTGCTTGCTTGGTGAGATTTTCATTCTCCTAGCAACATGTTTGAACATTTCATGATTTTTTTTTCTTTTCATTTTAGCTAACATTGGTTTTGAATAGTGGATAAAGTTTTAAAGAAAAAGTGCGCTCTGAACATAAACACAGATTGACTTATATTTGGAAATATATAGTAGTTAAAGGTTAAAAGTGGAAAGAAAATAAGGTACTTATGTGCTATGATGACTACCTAGATATCTCTCCAAAATTGGCAACCCTTATAGATTATACAGGTTAACCCTAACATAGGTTATAGAGGGTGGTAAAATAAAGAGTATTATCCCACACTAGTCCACACTTGCTATTACCACACTTTCTTTTTGCTACATTTATGTGGATTATTACGTTTAGGTTAAATACGTGAAACTTTTTTTGATTATTTTTTTTCCCAATGGACTTCCTTCAAATGAAGAAGCGATAGAATCTTTCAAAGAGGCTGGAATTTTATCCAAAGAACGCGTTTGTAAAAAGGGCCATGGTATGAAGTTTTATAATTCAGGATTTTTTGGAGATGCAATGTCAAAAATTGTCAACATAAGTTTGGTGTCCGAACTGGTATGTGGTTTGAAAGGAGTTGGCATTGGGAGATGCATGTCGGATTTCTATCGGCAAATGTTGCCAAGGTAGTCGTCATAGTACATAAGTACTGAAAATAGTTTATGTATCAGCATGTTTGCTTTGTGAGATGTATTACTCATAATTAGTGCATAATTAGGGAACTATTAAAAAAAGGTGCTAGATAATTTTATAAAATTTTCGCAGAATAGTCATAATATTAGCTTTTTTTTTTTTTTTTTAGTTCAAAGGGGCTTTGACCCTAAAGGACTATTGTTTTCGTTTTTCGATTTTGCATTGGTTTCAGGGCTTAAATTGTGCCGGAGCCTACTGGAGCCAGCCTCCGGTACTTTTCAGTTTCTAAGATATATTACATTTCTAGCCGGAGCGCACAGGTGCCCTAAATAAGATGAGCTCCGATACTTCTTTTTATGAAACTGAACCACAATTTAAAAAAAAATAGAATTCGTAATGTTTTACTTTAACAATAAGGAAGACCTTTCAATACTCTGTTTCCCTAAGATACAAACTCATGAGGCATTGAAGGAAAATCCCTTCACTCACATGTGGAAATCTTTCCGTTTACGAAGAGCAATAAATTTATGAGAGCTTGCTTAGGAACGCGTAAATGTCTCATCATGCCATCGTATCTAGTGTTTTTTTATCCATGGTTAAAGTTTATTATCCTCGCAGAAAGGGGAATTTATATGCGTTAAGTGACAGCGAACATAATAGAGTGAAATAAAGAGATGACCTGCTCAAGCACTCCCTATACTATCATTTTCTCACAGTATCCACAAATGTAACCAAATATGGGGGGTCGAAAAGTGTTACCAGCAACTTCATGTTTGTTCTTAGGAGTCAGATTCAGAACTATTTTTGCCGCTGACACACATTCCACTTGATGGCTATAATTATATCAGTAGCGGGACGTGGTCAAAGAGTACGCTCTCTCTCTCCATGCTCCCCCAGCAGTTCTTCCTTATTTCTTAACTGCTCATTTCCGTTCAAAAAGTGTCTCACACCCTCTTTTTACCATTATCTGTATTCTCATCAGCGATAGTTTAAACATATTGTTGCCTGTGTACGGGTTAGTAATAAATTGAATACAGAAGTCCGATGAAAAGTGAATAACATTTATACTTATCACAACAATAACAACAAAAAAAAATGCTGAAATTTTCTCGGAGATATTCGTACAATATCGCAATATCTCACAGTAGTTAACTTTTAAACTGCTAAAACTTTGGGCTAATCTTTGGAATATGATAACAGGTTACGTGGCGACATTTTGGTAAGGCAATAAAGGTTACTAGCTAGGACTTTAGCAGTGTACATGGATAAAGTCAAGAGTGTGCGCAATGCCATTTTTGTGCAATTCGGGGATGTTTTTTTAAGTGAAAATAGGTCAACGTGTACATGCATACCGTGTATGTGCAATTCTACAAACTTTCTGCGCATGCGTCGAGTTGACGCATGTGCGTAAGACTTTTACGGCTGCGAATATGCCTGTGCGCATGCCCAAAATATGTTTACGCAAGCGTGTTTAATGTATAACGGATGGTATAAGCTAAGCTAAAATTATCTAATTCAGTTAATGTTGCAGATTGTGTTGTTCCTTAATCTTCGAATTGGATCCGGCTTATTATTTTTTGCAGACTGTTAGAGCAATTTTATAAAAGTAAGCTTGAACTTTCGATTACGTCAAATAGAATTTCCGATATATATTTACTAATATGTAAAGGATCTACAAAACGAAAGTATGTTTCGAAGTCCATTAAACAAAAAGTGAATTGCTGCAAAAAATGGATAAAGGCATATCCTTTGTTTATTTAACCATTCCGAAATCTGTTTATCAATTTCACGCTGCTCTGCGGCGAGGTGAGCTGTGGGGAACGCCGCGGTGCGGCCGCAATGAATTGGAAGTTTGTCTGTCAGCACTATCCTTATCTTCAGGGCAGATGTTTTTATTTTATTTGGCTTATAATTCCTTACTAAATGTAGTATTTCATCTCGATGTACTCCATCTTTGATATGATTTAAATCAAGTTCCTCGTCATTATAATTTGCTTCCGATAACGAAGAAAGTGACACAGAGGTTATTGAAAATGAAAAAATTTCGATTGACAAATTAGTCGGTATTCTCGACACAGCAATTATAGGACTTGAACAGCGGAACTTTGTAACTGAAGAAGAAATTATGTCCGTTTATAGAAGTAATGAGAAAGTATTATCACATAAAAAACGAAGCAACTTAAACAACTTACATTGAAAGAAATGTTTAATAAAGTAAACAAATAAATATTAAGCTTTTTTTTTGTAAATTTTGATACCCTTTGGATTATAATTGTTCTTTATTTCATAAATTACGGTTTCATATTTTTAATTTTATAATTTCTGCATGCCATCTTACCAGATTTAAACTGATGATCTATAATCCAGAAAAATTGATAATCCGGAATCGGCGAAGTCGTGACGAGTCCGGATTAACGACTTTTGACTGTATTGCAATAATGAGAAGTGCGAAATTTATTATTTATAGTATTTAATCATTTTTTATCCTTTGTATCTTACCGCATTTTTAATTTTCTCATATCACATTTGTTTCACGACTGATTTAATTTTTATAATGTATTTGTTACTTATTTAATTGGTTATTTATCTACTTATAATTAATTTAATAGCAATTTAATAATGTGCGTTATATTTTATTTAACTTTAATTTCTCATCATTTAGTGTTTTATTTATTATTTTTCATTCAGTTTTTATATGTTATTCCTAACGGGTTAACTCCGGCACTTCTGATTTTAGAAATTAAGCCCTGGTTGGTTGACTATAAATGTCCGTTTCACTTTTCAAACTGTTGCCGCCGAATTCATTGTATTTATTGCATACAATGTCCTGCACTGTATTTGAAGAAATTAAATAATGAAAATCCTGCATAAATGTATGTATATTCTCACATTGTGATAAAACAACAGTACATAGAGCCATCAAATTTTGAATGATGTAATCCTACTGCGAATATGGGCATTTAGAAGCCCAAATTTGGAATTTGTTTTATGTTATCGATTTCATATTTTATAAATCTTTAACGAACTCAAGGATTTCAAAGCGAGCAATGGCAACGTTGTACAGAAAAAGCATTTTTGTCTCCCTCGCGTGAGTCACTGTATCGGAAATTCTAAAGATATGCTCAATTTAAAGCTATTTTGTGATATTGCTCTTTAACTGAATTTTATTGTTTAATTACGAAGAACGTGATATTTAATAAATAAATGTAGCACACAAAATGTTAGAAAAATGCCCCTTTGGATGTAATTTAAAATCTGAAACCTTTAAGAATTTTTTTTTTTTTTACCCTTTTCTTTCTTTTGCAGAAACTATTGTTTTGCCGAATCAGAAGCAATATCCGTATTACCATAGGAAGTATCAAAGAGTACCTACAATTGATGAATGCTATGAGGGAGATGTCCTTTGCATGTATGAAGCTCAAATACAATTCAAACGTGACAAGTATGCAGTTCATAGTTGTGTTTTTATTTTAGTTTAGTTGAAGAGATTTTTCTATTTCTAATAACTATTGATCACTTTTGAGCATATTTTGCTTTGTATATGCAGTCAAATAGTGAATCTGGTTTAAAGAGAACCCCCATATACAATGAAAAAAATTTTTGATTCTGTCTTAATGTTATTTTATATGCAGCATTAATGAATCTCGAAATACAGTACAAAGTCCGTAATCCAGACGTCCATTATCCGGAATGATCTATAATCCGGACCTCAAAGCCACAAACTTACGCATGCGTGTAATGCGTTTACGCATGCACGTTTGATGCGCGTAAAGCCAGTAAAGCGTTTACCCATGCGCGCTTCTGATAGTGAAGAAAGTAACGGAGAACGAACGTTATTGAAAACGAAAAAATTTCGATTGACAAGTTAGTCGGTATTCTCGACACAGCAATTACAGGACTTGAACAGTAGAACTTTGTAACTGAACAAGAAATTGTGTCTGTTTACAGAATTAAAGAGAAAGTATTAGCACAAAAAACGAAGCAACTTAAAAAACTTGCATTGAGAGAAATGTTTACTAAAGTAAACAAATAAATATTAATTTTCTTTTGTAAATTTTTATACCCTTTAGATCATAATTGCTCTTTATTTCATAAATTACAGTTTCATATTTTTAATTGTATAATTCTGCATGCCATCTTACCAAATTTAAATTGATGATCTATAATCCGGAATCGCCGAAGTTCGTAATCCGGACTTCGGCGATTCCGGATTACGGACTTTGTACTATATATGGAAGTCAGATATTGTAAGCTTCGGGGATAATTAAAAAAAAGTATTTCTGCAAGTTTTAACTGAAAAATAATTAGTTATCCATGTTTAAGCTATTGGAGTAGCAATCAATTACAATGTTATCTTTACTCATATGTTTCTGTACATCCTTAACAAAGACTATTCAAAGCAGGTATAACAACACTACCTTTAGAAAATGAGGAGACATAACAGGCATGTCTTAGCGCTTTTGTTGCTGGTGATGCGAATTGTGTGGTTAGTTATTTCCCTGACATAGATTGCGGCTTATTATAAAAAATATGATTTAGAAGAGGTAATAAAAGATGATTTTGTGTATCATGCTGATTTTTAGGTAAAATTATTTCTGCAGTGGACTAAGCAAAAATTAATTAAAACAAACAAAAAAAAAAAAAAAAGTAACACTGTGTATTATTTTTGTATGAAACTATATCACAAGCAAATAAATATAGTACAAATGAATTTATTACAAAGTAACTACAATGAAATTATTACAAACTATATATTTCAGAATGTTAATTGTGTATAATCTTTGCTAAAAATGAAACTTTAATTTGAAAAAGCATTCATTTACTTCCAGTTTCTAATCTTCACTCCACATAAATATCAGCATGCATACTCAAAATATAACGGAGATTAAACTAAAGAATAAACAATAAGGTGTTTCTTTTTTGGAACCAGCGTCGCATGCCGGCACACGATTGCCTCTTTAGCAATGTGGCCTCCAAGCAGTTTTGTGTGGCCCATGAACACACTTTTCTTTAATCCAGACGTCCATAATCCGGAATAATCTATAATCCGGGCCTCAAAGCTACAAACTTTCTGCACGTAATACATTTATGCAAGCTCGTTTAATGTATAACGGACAGTATAAGCTAAGCTAAAATTGTCTAATTATTTATTTCAGTTAATGTTGCAGATTGCGTTGCTCCTTAATCTTCTAATTGGATCCGGCTTATTATTTTTTGCAGACTGTTGGAGCAATTTTATAAAAGTAAGCTTGAACTTTCGAAATGTCAAAAGATGTCTTTCGATGTCAAAAAGAATTTCCGATTCTGGAGCTGCCAAAGGATCTACAAAGCGAAAGCATGTTTCGATATCCATCAAACAAAAAGTGGAATTGCTGCAAAAAATGGATAAAGGCATATCCTTTTTTTCTCTAACCATTCCGAAATCTGTTTATCAATTTCACGTTGCTCTGCGGGGGAGGGGGGGGACGTCGCGGCGTGCAATGAACTGAAAGTTGATCTGTCAGCACTATCCTTATCTTCAGGGCAGATGTTTTATTTTATTCCACTTATATTTCCTTACTAAATGTAGTATTTCATCTTGATGTACTCCATCTTTGATATGATTTAAATGAAATTCCTCGTCATTATAAATATCACGAATACACATCAAATAGTTTTGTGGTTGCAATTTTCTAATTTCGACCATGTGTAATGTATGCTTTATGCATGCGCGCGTTTAAAGAAATGTTTAATAAAGTAAACAAATAAATATTAAGCTTTTTTTTTTTTTTGTAAATTTTGATAACCTTTAGATAATGATTGCTCTTTATTTCATAAATTCCGGTTTCATATTTTTAATTTTGTAATTTCTGCATGCCTTCTTACAAGATTTAAACTGATGATCTAGCCCACTAGCGGCCGAGCAATAAAGTCGCTGAACGCTGATAGTTTGGTCTGAGGTTCGAATCCCGCAAACGGGCTGGCTGCATGGGCGTTTTCTTGGTTTTACCCATGTGTAATGTGTATACGAGCCAGTTTCCCTTAGAAAGTCCTCCACGAAGGCATCCATCCCCTTAGGCAGATAGCCCTAGTGTGCTTTGCTGTAATTAAATAAACCAAACCAAACCTAAACTGATGATCTATAATCCGGGAAAACTGATAATCTGGAAACGCCGAAGTCCCGACGAGTCCGGATTAAAGACTTTTGACTGTAGTTGATTTCAGATTATGCTGGTGTGAGATGTACCTGTTAGCTGGTTTCAGATTGTGTATTCAGTCCACATGCAATCTGAGTTTGAGGCCACAATCTCATTTCAGTTATGTTTTTGTTCTGAATATGCTGTTGCAAAGATTTTAGTTATTTGAAGTCCAGGTTTACATTATTTTTTAATTATTACCATTAAAAATGAATGTGAATAATGCACCAGAAGATCTATAAATGGAGCTAATTAATTTACTCTGTGATTTAAATCGTATTCAGAGATTCAAAGATGCAGATTCGATTTAAATTTTATTTTCACTTGCCAAAATATAAATCTACTGTGCTACGGATTTTTCCACTAAGATTAATTGCTTTGCTTGGGAATACATTTATATATAAGCAGCTTTTTTTCACAGTTGAAAATTTATAGGAACAGAATGTTATTGACTGATGAGTGTCAACAATCTTTGATGAAAATAATTCTAGTAGTTTCTCTCTAAAGCTACGAACTTTATCAGAATCAAAATGCCATCAAGCGTAATATTGTATTAAAAAAAGAAGTTTATAGTTATTTGCATATAAACATACATATTTTATTTATATGTTGAAAAAAATTAATGAATAAGGGTGGAAAAAGACTAAATTTTTATTATTTATTCTCAAATTCTTTCCTACTTGGAAACTTTTCTTTGAAAAAAGTTTTCATAGTTAGTTTATTTTCAGTTTAAAGTTATTTAACGATTAGTTAAACATGTTGGAATTATTAAATAGACCTTGCATATTATCCCATAGACCAAGAATATTGGTTGCCATCAAACCATCAAAGTTGGAAGAGATCTTGACCAAAGTTTGGCAAATCATTCCTGTGGAATTCTGATGCTTCTTTATTTAATAAACAAACAATATTTGACCCTCTCCAATCTATTACTGTTTTGTCAGCCATATTCAGTTAACCGTATAATGTCCGATACTGCACACTTCTTTTGATGGTATGATCAAATAACTTGAAGATAATCCACTGGTTGCTGTTCTGTAGAAAGTGAGACTCGAACCTTAATATACATATATATATATATATAATAAAATATGATAGCTGTTTTAAAAAAATAATTGACGACCTCAAAATTAACATTCTAAATTTGGTGATCTGCCTCTAAATTCATCTCTTCTCACAGGTTCCAGATTTTTCTATCGTACATAATGTTTTAATGCAGATGCCTCTTGTCAAATCAAATTAATTGTAAACCAAAACTCTGAACTGAAACTTTTCTGACTTCTGCCCTTCTCCTTCTGAAGTTGTATGATACTCGCCCCTTTTCACATAAGCTCTGCTGCCGGCAAAACACTTTTTATGTGCGCTGCTGCTTACTTGCTGAAGATAACATCGTACTTCAAAATGCAACTTCTGTATTCAAATATAATTAGGAAACATCTTATCTGAAAAAAGAATGGTTTGATATACGTAAAAAAAAATAAAGATTGTGATTTTTCAAGATGCGTTGTGCTAAATTGCGTCATCATGCTTTTCCACTCAGCCCTACCTTCAGCCACTACAGTCTTCTCGGCCATCTATGCAATATCGAAAGATGTTAAAAGTTCCACTGTTTTCATCTATGCATTTTAGAATCATTACATATTTATAAAAAGTCAAGACAGGATTAACCTGATGCTAGTTTCCCCAATGGTTTTCGAACTCTGCTGCCTCAAACTTCCAGTGAATCATCAAATTCGTTTCCGGTGTTTGATTTAATGGCATGTTCAAAAAGTGCTTTGAAAATCATCGAGTATTTGTAAGTTCAAAATCAAAAAGTATTTCGAATCAAAGTCAGTGCCGGCAACATAGTGAAATATTGTTACTGGTTCTCACTCGCTTCGAATATTCGTAATGCATTTCTGATCATTGCGTAAAAAGAAAAACCCAAAGTGCTTTTTTGAGTTGTAGGTATTTCTTTAATGTTTTCAAGATAAAAGTTGAAGGCTCTCACCTTATGAAATAATATATTTTTTTAAAAAATCTAAGTATTTTTTATTTTCATAAGATAGAGTGTGTTTTTAATTTTTATAATGAAATGACAGCATTTCGAAAAAGGCGAGTTGCCTCTATCAAAGAACGTAGGCCTTTTCTACAGCGACTGCTAATTTGGCAAAGCTTTTGGCCACTGTTGAAGAATAACTCCAGTTTGCTCAACTGATAAACCAATATGATGGAAATGCTGGTATTTAGAGAAAGTTGTGGAGTCTTCAAGGTTTGTAAAGAATAAGTAAATTTTAAATGTCTTAATAATAGTGAGAAGTTTGAAATTTGTTGTGTTTATGAATGATGTGGACAAAATTTTTATATTTTAAAATGCCTTCCCTAAAAATATACCGTAATTTCCGGAAGAAACGCCGCGGCGTTTACATGTTTAAAACTTAAATTTTCAGCGGGTGCGGCGTTTAGGTGCACTAAAAATAAAATATTTCCTATGATGGTCATTGTACATAGTTTGGATGGCCTTGTCATTGTGCATAGACTGGTGCTGTTCCCACACAAAAGACCACTCAGTTGCTTTTTGCGAACGTTATTTTGTTTACATTCTTTCCCTTGAATGAACCTACATGCCTTATACACCCTAAACGAGATCTCAGAACAATAACATTCTTCCCCCTTTCAAATCAACATTCTCATCAGTTTAAATAGTCTCTCTCCTCTGCCATTCGATGAATCTTCCAGGACCCATCCTCTCCCCACCCCTGCCTTTTCTGCAATTTTTTTCAAAGGCGGATAAGACTCCACCTGCCTCGCAATAACGAACTCTGACGTATTTCCCCTTCAGCATGAATAGATTTTTCTTGGCATTCTGCCAAATACAGATCCCATCAGTTTGGGTACAAGTACTTGTTGGATAGTTTTTTAAGTAAGAAGGGAGCGGAAAATTTTTGAAAATGTTTCTAAACGGCACAGAATTTATACATTTCTTACCTTTAATTTATATTTGAGTTATGGTTTCATTTCATGCATTTTTCTTAACTGGTATGTCATATATCAGGACTTAGGTTGAGTTTTTGCATCTATACGGCCCACGATGATGTCATGCGCAATTTAATCTATTGCGGCGTTTACGCTGATGCAGCGTTTCTGTGTAATTTTAATTTTTTTCCCGCCATTTTTCTCGAGTGCGGCATTTACGCTGATGTGGCCTTTCTTCCAGAAATTACGGTAATTATGATAATTCTAACAAATAACATGAAAGTTGGCATCTTAATTTGTATTATAATAAAAATATTTTCATCAAAAATTGGAAAGACTTATTTGAACATTTACTTTTTGAAAAAATTTGAACTTTTACCGTGTGGAACTATCAAGAACTTTACAAAATTTCATTGTACATTCTTGCCTCAGAACTCTTAAAATATATTATTCTTTTAAAAGAATGCAGTGCTAAAATTAATAATTGAATTCAAAATTTTATGACTTTCAGTGAAATGTCAAATTGAGTTAAAATATCGGTCAAAGTTTTATGACTGTAATTTTTTGTTTAAAAGTTAATATATTTTGTATTTTCACAATTATATCGTTCACATTTTGCTGCTCTAATGTTTTTTTTCCCCACCCTGCTCACCCAACCTTTCTTTTGAAGGGAGGGATATGTAAGATATAACAAAATATGATAGCTGTTTTAAAAAAAATATTTGGCGACCTCAAAATTAATATTCTAAATTTGGTGATCTGCCCCTAAATTCATCTCTTCTCTCAGGTTCCAGATTTTTCTATCATACATAATGTTTTAATGCAGATGCCTCTTGTCAAATCAAATTAATTGTAAATCAAAATTCTGAACTGAAACTTTTCTGACTTCCACCCTTCTTCCTCTGAAATTCTATGATACTTTACCTATACCTCTGAAATTCTATGATATTTCTTTTCGCATAAGCTCTGCTGCCAGCAAAATGCTTTTTATGTATGCTGTTGCTTACTTGCTGAAGATAACGTCGTACTTCAAAATGCAACTTCTGCATTCAAATATAATTAGGAAGCATCTTATCTAAAAAAAGGATGATTTGATATACGTAAAAAAATAAAAATAAAGATTGTGATTTTTCAAGATACGTTGCATTAAATTGTGTCATCATGCTTTTCCACTCAGCCCTACCTTCAGCCACTACGGTCTTCTCTATTCACTATTGAAAGGTGTTAAAAGTTCCACTGTCGGTCATCTACACATTTTAGAATCATTACATATATATTTTTAGTGCAGAGAAAAAATACAACAATAAAAGCTAATTCAAATAATTGTTCATAAAAATAAAATGTGCCTTATCAAGAATCGATAGGATTTGTTTCTAACAAAAGTACAGATTATGTGAATATGTTGGTCCATAATTGTTTATCCATAATTGGCATTAAATCATGCTGCTTGGCAACAGTTTCATGGTAGATTGGGTAATATGTGAGTACAATTATTTGAAATAAATATCAGTCTAATAATTTGATATCTTGGTGTCAATATGTTTGAATTACAAAGTATAGCCAACAAAAATGTTTTGCAGGTATGAAAACTAACTTCAGATTTTCAGATAGAAAATATATATAAATTTGAATATTTTCTCTTGTGATGTTCTTCTTCTGTATATGTGTATTGATAAAAATTTAGTAAGTGAAATCTAAAATTTATTAATTCTTTTTATGTTGTAAATAAAAAAAAAAGGGGAGGCACCTGTTAGCTGGCTTCAGATTGTGCATTCAGCACATATGAAATCTGAGTTTGAGGCCACTGTCTTAGGAGATCATATTGTGTCATAAAACTTTTTGTTCATAGTTATAAATATATATTTTTGAGGAAGAGATGCATTTTGAAGAAAGAGTCTGAACCATGACTTTTTTGCCAACCACTTTGTAATGTATCACCATTAACATATGATGAAAGTAAGAAAGAATAAAAAATATGATTAAAAATTGCACTTAATTGTAATTAACCCCTAATATGATTTTTCTTGAAAAAATATTATTCACTTCTTTTTGTAGATGTGACAATGCTTATCTGTTTAGTCTTGCCATTAATCAGTCAGTTTATATATATTTTTTTCTGAAATAATCCATTTTCATATTGGATCAGGTGTAGTAAATGAAACTTTCAGTCTCTTAAAGTTCATTCTAGTGGAATTTGACCATATTATTTTCAAATTTTCATTTCATTTAAAGTAGACTCTTGATTAGCCTGAGTAATACCATACATTATGTCCATGATTAAACAGACAGCACTTAAACATAAAAGAGGAATAACCCATATTATAATTAGCAGAATAATATTATCAACAATTTACCTGCGTTTTTAAGCAGTTTAGTTTAGAGCAGAGTTTCTTAAACTGTGGTTTGTGGGACTTGCAATAGGGGGTCGCCAAAAATTTAGCAATTTTGATATTTCTTTAACTTATTATAATAATTTTATAATTACCAAATATTTTTACGTAATGTATAAATAAAATAAGATAAAGATAAGACAATACAGACAAAGAAAAAATGTAAAGACTTTGTACTGTATTACTTTTAAACACATGCTGGCAAAGGAGTCACACTATTGCCAATAACAGTGTGTTGATTGACATTGTATTGATGTTGGCTACTAATGTACTTTAGACCCTTAAATGGTTGTTGTGGGAGTTGCTGGAGCTATATATTTTGCTGCAAGATGCAATCTGTAGAAATCTCTGTGGGCTGTAAATTCTGCTGCTCAGTGCCTCTCCTAAATTCTAAAAATTCAGCCATGTGTAAGTTTTGTAGTGCGGTGCTCCTCTAAATTCTAAAATTTTTGCCATCCCTAAATTATGCCACACTGTTGTGGCCATACAAATTGCACCTGTTCTGGCCCTATGGAGAGCGGGGTTATTATTCTATCTGTACTAAAATAATAAGTGAAGTTCCAAATGTAGCCATGCCAATATATCATCTTACTAGATTTAAAGTAAATGGTCTGAAATCTTGGAATCGCCAAAGTCTCAGTGGTTCCATATCTGAAACTTTGCATTCTATATCATGAATATAATATGTATAATGCTTAATATGTACAATGCCAAACTGTGCAATTCTGTGTTTTTTTTAAGCAAAAACTAATTACTGTGTATGTGAGACAATTCAAACTGTCATTCTATATACTCAGCAATCTGTTTTCACTAAAAAAAAAAAAAAAAATAAATAAATAAATAAATAAATAAATAAATAAATAAATAAAAAAATTTCATAAATTGGGCATCCGGCACAAATTTGGTGAAGAATGATTATCTGCCCTTCAACACAAAATCTAGGATGGAAAATTATTGGACTGATGGTCATTCTTCTCACTTGTTCGCAGTGGTGCTATTGCGGACATGATGTAAATAGGCATTTGGTGCATTGATGCACATTTGGTGACTGGCATCCCATTGACAGAACAGTATCTTTTTTACTATAATTTATTCTTTAAAAAAAAAAAAAAAAAAAAGGAAAGAGTGACCAAATTTTAAAACTTCATCAAAATGAAATCCAGTCTCCATTCTGCTTAAAGTAACCTTCTGTCTTAATTTGCATCATGCTTTCAATGTTCTTTGGAACTCATTAATTCAAGTGTGTCTGGCAACCTATGGAATTCTACCACTGTATCATGTATGGAATCAATACTCAAGATCATAGAAAGTGTCTGCAAAGAGGCTAGGTAAGCTAGTAGGATATCAATGGAATGTTGATATATATATATATATATATATATATATATGCAAATCGCTGTGAAGTCAATTTGAATAATAATAAAAAAATAAAAAGCTGAATTTAAACCAATACAATAATAGATACTTTCTTCATGTTTGGCTGCTATCCCTCATCTTATTGATTAATATTTGTGTTATTCTTATATATATATAATTTTTCAAATGGAAAATTTATAATCCTTCTGAGAATTTTCATGCAAAATTGATCAGTAAATATATAAAACCAATTTTTCACAAAGATTAAAAATTGAAATTCAAATGAACATAAAATCCTATAAATGTAGAATAAGAATATTTTAAAATATAAAAATTAAAATGAACTATCGGGAAAAAAAAAAAAAAAAAAAAAAAAAAAAGAGGAAGAATATAAAAGAACTAGAAAAAAAAGGAATCCAATCAACTTTGACATAACGTCATCAGGAGTTATGTTGAATTTAATTACAGTTCCCCTTCCAAAACAAAATCCTTGCTTTTCTGTATCCAGAATTAGCTGATGAACCATTTCAATGTATTTTTCATATCAATTATTCATGTAATTCATATAATTTATTTAATAGTTCACCCGAAAATTCTGGTCCTCCTCAAAGCAAAAGAAATGGCAAAAATACTTAAAATTAAAAAAAAAAAAAAAAAAAAAAAATTATTCAAAAACTTATATTTATGTATAAGCTAATACAGTCAAAAGTCGTTAATCCGAACTCGTCGGGACTTCGGCGATTCCGGATTATAGATCATCAGTTTAAATCTCGTAAGATGGCATGCACAAAATCTAAAATTAAAAATAGGAAACCATAATTTATGAAATATAGAACAATTATGATCTAAAGGGTATCAAACAAAAAAAGAAGCTTAATATTTATTTATTTACTTTATTAAACATTTCTTTCAATGTAAGTTGTTTCGTTTTATGTGATAATACTTTCTCTTTAATTCTATAAACAGACATAATTTCTTGTTCAGTTACAAAGTTCCGCTGTTCCTGTAATTGCTGTGCCGAGAATACCGACTAACTTGTCAATCGAAATTTTTTCGCTTTCACTAACCTCTCTGTCACCTTCTTCATGTCTTTATCCATTTTTTGCAGCAATTCCACTTTTTGTTTGATGGACATTGAGACATACTTTCGTTTTGTAGATCCTTTGGGAGCTCCAGAATCGGAAATTGACATAATCGAAAGTTAAAGTTTACTTTTATAAAATTGCTCTTACAGTCTGCAAAAAATAATAAGCCGCATCCAATTCGAAGATTAAGGAACAACGCAATCATCAACATTAACTGAAATAGGTAATTATATAATTTTAGCTTATACCGTCTGTTATACATTAAACGCGCACGCGAAAACATATTCTGCACTTGCGCACACGCATATGCGCGTGCGCGTAAAGCTCTTACGTGCATGCGTAAACGCCTATGCGCATGTGTCAATGCGGCGCATGCGCAGAAAGTTTTTAGCTTTGAGGTCCGGATTATAGATCATTCTGGATTATGGGTGTCCGAATTAACGACTTTTGACTGTATATATTTGATTTCCTTTATCTCTCTCTATGAAAGGAAATCAAGTACTAAGAATTCATGTCTTCAAATGAGATTGACAATGAAAAATTTAATTGCAATTTTTTGAGTTTTGACCTTTATTTAAGGAAACATAATTATTGCAAATAACCTTATTTGTGCAAGAATGTGAACTTGTTGTTTCATCATGACAACATACCAAGTCACTTTGTTTTGAAAATGTAATAATTTGGGGTAAAAGAGAAATTTGTCATGGTTCTTCATCCATGTGCTTTATCAGATTTGGCATTCTTAAGATATTTTACCCCAATAGCAGAATCTAAAGAATTGACATTTTGAATGTACGGGGAATATTTAAGCTAAACTGCAGACATGCCTTGACACACTTCACTTAAAAGATTTCCAAGGAACAGTCTAATCATGATATGAGTATTGTAATCAATACATAAATGTAAAATGGGATAGTTTAAAAACGAATGTAGATTTAATTCACTTAGATAAATTTTCAGATTTTTATTAGCTTTCTTCTTGCTATTAAATAAGCATGTACGTCAAATAAATATAATTTTATGACTGTATTGAAATTTGTTCCAAATTTTATAATGTACATATTTCTGTATTAGGGCTGTTGATGGTCAAATAGTAGCCCTTTTAGGGCGAAGAAAACTTGATTGCATAAAATATGAAGGTTATGAGGCTGAGGAGAGATGCAAAAAAATAGTTGATGACCATAAAGAAGCTTTGCTGAACTATTTTATTAAATGTAAGTATATTTTTAGAAATATAGGTGATTTTTAAAATGAGTAGAATTTAAAACATTTTGTAGGTTAGTAATATGCCTTTTCTCTGCTCTGGGAAAAAGAGGTTAATTTTTGAAAGCTACCTGTTTCGATGTATCAAAAATTATAAAAAAGCCATCTAATTAACTTTTTTTAAATCATTACACTAAGAATAAGGTGAAGAAATGGTTTTCATAATTTGTGATAAATTGAAGATTTTATAAACCATGGATTTGGTAGTGTTAAAATTTAAAAGTATTGGATATGAAATGATTTTAAAAAAAATTATTTGTCTTGATAAATAAGGAAACATTAGCATTAGTGATGCAGAATGATTTTCATGTAGAAAATTATTTGCAGATTTGTATGATGTTGTAAAGCACGTGGTTAAATTCACAGTTCATAAGCTGCATTTGCCATTATGGCTCCTTCATATTTGCTTCCCACCAAATCCAGTGGAACTAACTGATGTACGGAACTCTAATTTACGTTCACACTTGCTTGAACTCTCTGTGAACAAGAACCAGCTTCTAATTGCCAATAAGCAAAAAAATGACTACCCATTTACATTGTTTGCATTTCATTTAGGATGGTTTTTCACCTTAAACTTGAATTGCCTTTTGCTGCATTATATAATATTTAATTACTATATTGTACAACCATAATGTGTTCTGCTACATTATGCATATTTACTTATATATAATCTAGCAGAATTATACTTTATACTTTAGAATAACAACAAAGAATGACCTTGTTTGATTACCTATATTCTTTAAATCTGATCAACTTTTTATATATTTAATTTAAGTTAATATTATTTTTATTAATATTATTTACAACTTTTTATATATTTAATTTAATCTGATCAACTTTTTATATATTTTATTTTTCAGCAATGAATTTAATTTTAAAACTGTAATGGTCAGTATATAACATATTTCATATGTCTAATACTGACCATTACAGTTTTAAAATTAAATTCATTGCTGAAAGGGTTAAAAGAAGGAAAAATATTATGTTCTTTCATTGCTTAAAACTTACTTTATATTCCATAGTAGATTTTATCATATTTATGAACTTTAAAAAAACTATGGAATTTTACTTATGATAGGTGGTATCAGTTATTCAGTTCAGTTGTCATTTCAAAATCCAACCACAGAACTAACTGTAATGGAGAAGAGAAAATTATTCACCATTTCAGTGTAGGTCTGCTGTAAGAATCGAAACGCTGTTTCTTTTTGAAACATACATGTCTAATCTTTCAACCAGTTATCTCATAAAATGGGTTGCTACTTTCTGTAGGTAAATATCACTTAGATTGGCGGTTCTCAACTTTTTGACTAATGCATACTATCTAAACAAAAATTGAAATCTTTAGTACCACCACTACATTTTACAATGATTATTTTTCAGTTTCTCAATAGAAATCTTTTAAAAATAGTATTTTGTTATTTGCACAAGCAATTGGTTATTTATATTAAATATGTACACCTAAAAATATTAGATTAAAAATTGGTTGCCATTTTAATTATTAAAATTTAAGTTACAATAATTTAGTCTGAAATTTAATGTGAAATTGGGCTTGTTTAAGAGAGATCAATTTCTTTATGTATGATCTTAATTCATTTAGTTTTAACCATAAATTAAGATCCACTTTTAATTTTTGTTCTGTATTTATTTTTCATATATAACATGGAAGATAATCCTTGTTCAAACAAATAGGAGCAAAAGGGCAATAAAAATTTAATAGCTTTATTTGAAATACCTGTAAATTCTTTTTTTCAGTTCAGCCAAATTTAACAAATTTGTTATTTTTGAAATCTTCAGTTAGAGTTCGATAACAGAAAATTTCTATTAATTATTTTTTTTCTTCATGAGATAAAATTTCAGTTACACTAATGAATTTCTAATCCAATTTTCTTTTTCACAATCCTCGGGAAAATACATGTAGAAATTATTTATCAATGGTAAACAATTATTTTTAATATCGGATGCTAATTTTTCTTTTAGTTTCAAATTATTTTCGGATAGGAAACTTTTTAAAAGTGGTAAAAGGCTTCTAATATTATTATCCAATTCTTTTATTATTAGCTTGAATTTTTCTATCATTACATTTATTTTATCTCTAATGGTAAACAAATTAACACTTTGTCCTTGTAATCCTAAATTTAATTCCTTTAACTTTCCAAAAATATCAGCTAAATATTCTAAACATGCCAACCATAATTTACTAAATAAACATTTTTACAATTCAAATTTTGAATTAAAAGGAAAATTTTAATTTGTGATTGAAGTTCAAAAAGACAACTTAAAATTTTGCCTCTGAACCTTACTTCGAAATATAACAAAAGCATTTCATATCCAACTGCCCATTTCTTGGCATAAAATTGCAAATATTCTTGAATTGAAAACTCGGCTTTAAGTAAAATTAACAATGTTCTCAGCTTGATTCAAAACGATTTCCAGGTTTTGGGGAATTGTTTTGGCTACTAAAGCTTCACGATGAATGCAGTAATGAGTAAATTTAGTTTCAGGTGTGACGTTCTTTATTTGAGAAAAAACACCGGAATGTTAAAGCTTCCATCTCTGCATATGGCAACACAGTTATTCCAACAACAATCATTCTCAGACATAAAATTGTCAGTTACTTTGAAAATGTCAGGCAATTCATTTCTATTTTTCAAAATGTATGTAAACTAATAAATAAACAAAGTTCATTATATCAGTACAGTAAGACCCGCTTAACGCTGTTTTGTTAGCGCTCTTTTATTTCAAACCGGGTATTCCCCGAAATTGCTCGCATCACTATGGGGATTTTCTGAAATTGTCACAGCGTTAGGTTTCCAAATAACATATCTGAAACAGTGTAGTTGTGTTTGTTGTTTGGTGCAGTGCTGTATGGACGCATTTTTATCATTTGGAACATTTGTTGACATTATTGTAAGTATAAATTTATATAATACTATAATGATT
Source organism: Stegodyphus dumicola (assembly GCF_044657685.1). NCBI lineage: Eukaryota > Metazoa > Arthropoda > Arachnida > Araneae > Eresidae > Stegodyphus > Stegodyphus dumicola. The sequence continues at coordinate 76,429,968 of NC_140768.1, read as the reverse complement.
AATACAGTGACAAATATTATTATCTTTAGTTTTTATCATGGGTGATAATAAAAAAGCAAGAAAAGAAAGCAACCAGAAAAAGCATATCAAAATGAAATGGAATGGAAACTAAAATGCAAGTGATTAGAAGATTAGATTCTGGTGAACGTCAATCTCAAATTAGTGCTGCATTGAATTTGGCAACTTGAACAATAAGGACAATTCTTAAGAATAAAGAATACGTCTTCGGCAACTGCGTCAAGCTCTGCAACTAGAATTACCCGTTCTAGAAATAACATTATAGAGGAAATGGAAAAATGACTGTCTATATGGATTGATGACGAAATTGAACACAATATGCCGTTAAGCCAATCTATGGAAAAAGCTAGAAGAATTTTTAATTACATTCAAGCTGACGCAAGTGACATAAGTGAAACTTTCCTTGCTATTCGAGGATGGTTTAATAGATTTAAACATCAAAATAATTTTCACAACATAAAGATTACAGGAGAAGCAGCAAGTGGTGATATGAAAGCGGCGGCTGAATTTCCAGCAACATTAAAAACAATAATTGAACAAGGAAGCTATCTCCAGAATTGGTTTTTAATGTTGATGAAACAGGCCTGTTTTGGAAAAGAATGCCAAAACGAACATTTCTATCCCATGAAGAGAAGCGAGCATCAAGATTTAAAGCTGCAAAAGATCGCTTAACACTTCTACTGGGTGGTAACGCAAGCGGAGATTTCAAATTAAAACCACTACTAGTTTACCACTCCAAAAACACAAGAGTGATGAAAGGCATATCTAAATCAACTTTACCTGTACTTTGGGAGTCTAATAAAAAATCATGGATAACTATGAAAATTTTCCAGGATTGGTTCACTGAACATTTCTGTCTGTCTGTTAAACGATATTGCGAAATTAAAAAACTTGAACAAAGAAGTACTACTATTAATTGATAATGCTAAAAGCCACCCAACAAATTTATCAGACTTAAGAACATGCATTCCAGTCAAAGTGGTTTTCTTGCCGCCTAACACAATTGCCTTAATCCAACCAATGGACCAAGGCATTATATCCAATTTTAAGGCTTATTACTTGCGGCGAACATTTAAGCAGATGTTTGAAAAAACAGACAGGGAAGAGAAGCAATCAATAAGAGAATTTTGGAAAAACTACAATATCATGAATGCTGCAGAAAACAAACCTTTCTTGGAATGAGATAACAGAAAGATCTTTGAAAGGAGTATGGAAGAACATTTGGCCAGATTTATGTAAGAGCGAAGACATAGGACATTCTGTCGATATAGATGAAATAGTGGAATTAGTGAAACAAACCGGTTTAGATGAGGTAAATGTGGAAGACATTGAAGAAATAGTTCAAGAAACATCAGCTACTCTTTCTAATCACGAGCTCAAGGAATTAACTGAGCAAGAAGAAAACAAAAATAGTATTGATAGTAGTGATTTCGAAGAAGAGCAAGAAGAACTTTCGATGCCGTTTGTAAAAAGGAGTTTGACCAGTATAACTGAAATTATGGACCCATTTGTTGAAAATGATCCAAATTTTGACAGGAGTTCAAAAGCAATACGAGGTGTTATAGATGCTTTATCCACTTATCAACAACTTCTAACAGAATGCAAAAGGAAAACGCAAACTACATTAGATGCCTTCTTGACAAAAAGGCAGAAAATTTGAAATGAATAGACTGAATGATCTGACTGACTGAGAATTTTGTTTTTATAAGTATATTCGTTTATATTGTTTTTATTTTTCTAAGAAATAAATGTTTGGTTTTATTTTTATTAAAAAAACATTATTAAATTTAATACCTAACCAATTTTCTATCCATCTTCCCCTAACCCCATTATTTACATGTTAAGATAGCCTCGTTTAGCGCTGTTTCGCATTACGCTCTGCTTTGATGGAACGTATCCCCCCGTGTTAAGCGGGGTTTTTCTGTACTTTCATCCAATTGTAGTGCAAAATATTCGTGTTTTATTTTTTGAATAAGTGTCTCTTTTATGGAATTTATCATTTCATGAATTTGTATACTTATTGTATCATTTGATAATGGAATTTTATTAAGTTCATTAGCCACTTTTCCGTTGAGTAAAAGTTAAAATGTTATCTTTAGCTGCAGGCAGTATAAGATTTTCCCCAATAGTGTGAGCCTGCCCAGTCCTGGCAATTCGTAGGCTTATTAGGTAACTAGCTTCCAAAGCTTTTTCACTTTAACAAAACTTTTCATTACTTGTTTACTATTTTTGAAGTCCGATAATTTTCTCTTAAAATATACTTCAGATTTATACTTTGAATTAGCATGCTTAGATTCAAGAAGGCTTTTAAGAAAAGATGGTTTCACACTTTGATTGAATAATAAATTCACCACAAATAACACATTGAGGTTGAGGGTTTATTTCATCTCGATTCCAAGTGGAGCCAAATGATGAATAATTTCCATTATATTTTCTATAAACAATTTTTCTTTTACTTTCAGTATTCTTAGTGCTAGTAAATTGACCTGGACCCATCACCTGTGAGTCATCACTTTTCCTTTTAGTCAATCCTAGCCATTTTTCCATTTTAATAATCTAGGTTTGTTTTATTATTTTTTTACAAATATTTAAGTGTACAGTATATTATGAATTCAGCAAGAAGGCAAAATGCCTGCTGTTAGAGACAGCAAATCAATGTAAAAAGTTATTCTAATTGAAAATAGAGCAGTATGAGCCCGGAAATGGCATCGACATAAAGGGTAGACATGCTAACAAATCGGATCACCTTTAAGAGAATTAATGAAATACTGTTATCGTTTGACATGAGCTAATTTTTATTTCATTTTGGATTGCTTTGCAAAGTCTATGAGCGGCTACTGACCTTGAATAAAGCTCAGATTGCATAAATTTAAGAGTGTTAGAGAAAAAAACTTAAACAGGATGTTGGGATATTTAATTTTTGAATGTAATAGTTAAAAATACTTTGTGTCTTTGCATGCCACCTATTTTTCTTTTGTGCACCACCGGTTGAGAATCGTTGACTTAGATCAATGGTTTTAACCTTTTAACTGTCATGCCCGAGATTATCTCGGGCTCAGCACTGGTGATCGAATTCTCGGACGTGACATTTTCGAACAAAACTTTAAAAATTTTACCCATGTACTTCAAAATATCAATTTTTAACTACTTAAGTATATTTTATTTTGTACTAAACATTTGATTTTTCCAATTAAAAAATTTAACAATTTGTGTACCCAAATCATCAAAATAACTTGACAGTTAAAGGGCTAAATGTTTCAAGTCACAGCTTCTAAACATGCTGATGTCCTTGAAAGTGGTGTAAGTCCATTTTATATTATATGGAGATATTTAAGGATTTGTAAATGGCTTGAAAAATATAAGTTAATATGTTCATTTTATGTTTTTTAAATATTAAATTGATTAAAATTTTTAATGGGATCATTTTTAAAGCATTAGTTAAAAGAATTTTATACTTTTGTTGGTCTGAAATGGATTTGCACCACTTTCACAATGTGAAAATCATACATTTGTAAAATATTTCAAATTTTCATGGTCTTCTTCGTGTTGGGGATAAATCTGCTGTTTTAAACTCTGTATTTTCATCAAATGAAGTTTTATGCAGCATTGTATATGGTTTGTTTTTTAAAACCCTTATCTAACATATCTTCAGCAACATACCTCTTCACCATTAGTATTTTTTCATCTTTCTTACAATTGTATTTTCTAGTGGTTTTGTCAAAACAAAATCATCTTATTTCATTTCATGTAAAATAAACTTTTTATGTTTTAGGCATTGTTGTATGCTGATACAATAATCTGTAGCAATAGAAGTTTTTTTCTTTTTTCTTTTTTTTCTTTTTTTTCTTTTTTTTCTTTTTTTTTTTTTTTTTTCTTATGGACATCTTGATAGTTCCAAATTTGGCATCATTTGGTAGATCAGAATGTCCAGAGTATAAAAATTTATGATTGATAATTTCTATGTATTTTGGGAGGTCTGTACAATTCCACATCAAAGCCAATTTTAAATTCCTATTTAGTCCAGTGCACATATCGCTGTATGCTATTACATGTTGTTGCGTTGGTTGGTTACCTTTTGCAAATGCTTCAAACAACACAAAGCAATTTCTTGGATAACCCTACATGCAATAGTTTCATCCCATGCATACATACTAATGTTGCTGTCTTGAAAATTGTGAAATCCCTCATTTAAAACATACATATTATGTTTATAATATGCAATGGATGTTGACAATTTTGGGTAGGGTGGTCTAAAAGGGTAGCATATAATGGCTCTCGTACACTGAAAACTTTGAATGTGTATCTATAAATTTTATTTCGGATTCTGAAGTTTTTTAGAGTATTCTGGTGTGCACCCATACATATCCAAATCATTATCTTTATATTTTAAAATACAATCTGTTCACCCTATTGATATTTAAAAAGTATTTACAAAAAAGTTTTGGCAAACCCAAACTTTCCCAGCTAGATCAGTTAAATGGTATTTATTTGCATTTTTTTTTTTTTTTTTTTGTGTGTGTGTGTGTGATCCTGAATAATTTTTTTTTTACATTAAAGCTTTGAACAGCTCTGGAGAGACATATATTCTATTTATTAAAATCTGCCAGGTTCCAATATGTGTTAGAATTTGCTTTGCATTCAGCTTCATTAACAAAAGTTTGAAAATTTGTTGAGCAGTTATGTGATTTTCTTTTAAAATTTTTATTTAAATATGCATTTTTTTCATCAGAATCTGATTCTAAAGTTCTCTTTCTGTTTCTTTTCATTGGAATGATTTCTTTAAAATAACATTAATATTAAAATTAATTAAAATGTAGAACAAAATGTATCAAAGTAAGAGTTTATTTTATAAAAACCTGCCAAAATCACTGTCTAGTTTTAAGGTGCCATTATCAAATATTACATAATATAAAATGCACACTTGTTATAAAATTAACAATTAGTAATTTTAGAGGTAATTGTACTTTACTTCAAAATAATTGAACAAACAGAACACATAACTAAATTTTATACTGTACAATAAACGAAGTACCAAAATTCCAGTGAATGAACAAAAATGTTTATGTCATTAGCAGTGTTGCCATACATATAAAAATGAAGTAGAGAAATTGTATAGTATAAGTTTTGAAGTAAATATTGTGTCTTTATTGGACTTACACCACTTTCAAACTAATTATATTTGTAATTTCATTAACTGCGTAAATTAATATTGACAAAATGAGGAAAATTTTGAAACCTTTTTTTGAAGAACTGTTTATAGATAAAAAGCTCCTAGCAGATTGCATTCATTGTTATCATTAATTAACACTTTTTGTCAAAAATGAACTTGCACCACTTTCAAAGAAACTGGCTCGATTATAAATACCAGTCTCCTATGTGCATGAGTCATAGTTACAGGTCTTTAAATGAGCATAATCAGCACAGTGTTTTATTTTCAGGATACTTATTTTGTGCTGATATGTGTATAATTTTGCATTGCGAATACTGGTATTTTCATTTTTTTGAAAATAATTTCATATTGTATTTATTTTATTTACATAATAGTATAGGAAGAAGAAGTAAAAGAATAATAATAATTTTAAAAATTACAGGGAATTTATAAAATAATGAGGTTTTGTGTTCAATATTTATCTAAATGTGGTCAATTTGTGCCAGTTGTACTGTTTCGGAAAACTATTCAGGCTGCAAAAATAAACAAAAAATTCATAATAATGAAACGGTTGTACGTAATCATATTTTTTGTTTTGTTAAAGAGAATTATGAAATAGTTTTCTGAAGTTTTCCTTAATTAAATGAACTAGCTTTTCTGAATTAATATTGATAATAAATTTTAAAAAAACTATAAAAGTTGAGAAATTTTCTTTCTCTTTTTCTTTATTTTTCTAATTTTTGTATAAAGTAAGTTTTTTTTTCTTTTTCTGTCCTTTTATATGCATATATGTAAATAATTTTTTCTGAAAATTAATTTGTTTTAATATTTCAAGTTTAATAATAAAATATTTAGTTTTGGTAAAGAGCTGCCTCTTTTATATGTTTCTGCATTATACTTATTTCCTATAAGAACTTAATTTTTCCTCTGCATTTTGTTCTTTATTTCCTCTGCAGAATCTTTTTTTTTTTTTTTTTTTATTGTCATTTTTTCTCACATTATTGGTCCAACAGATATGCCAAATGTAATTTAAAAAATGAAACATGGTATCAGCTCTGATAAGATTGTAATTCTTCGGCCTTGCATTATTGCAGCTGTTGTTTAAAGTGTTATGCTGTGGTGAGAAGTTTTTGAGCTAACTTTGCATTAAATCATTTTGTGTGTAGTCCTTGAGTACCAGATTTAGTTTTAGTTTGAATTAGACTGTTACTTTAGGATATGTCACCACAAGTGGTGGTTGGTTTCTAAGCACGAGATGTGCATTTTATGTTTAATCTTCATAAAATTATAAATATTTAATAAAAAGGTTTGTTTTAAACTTTTTCATGACTTCGTTGGTATTACAAACCAGTGATAAATCAGTCCAAGTCTGTTAAGAGTTTAAGTGTTCTAGTTTTCGCTGTCAAAAAAAGCCAAACTTTTTAATTGAACTGGGCAGTTTGTATTGATTTATAAAGTAGATATGTTGAGATTAATTATAAAATATGATATCCACCATATGGCTGCTGTCTATGCTGGAATAAGCCTAACCCTTTTGATCAAATTTTCGAAGACTTTTTTTTAAAGTTGGTTGGCTCAAATATCAGCAATAAAGCATTGGATTTCTGTTTTCAGGTCAGGAATTGTTTATGGTTTATTAGCATCTTGGACATAAAAAAAACCCAAATAAAAAAACTCGCATAGTGTCAAGTCAATGTCTGAAAAGCAGTTAACATCTGAAATCAGATGACCAGAAAAACATTGTTTTAACAAACTGATAGTTTTCACTACCTGTATGTGACAGTATTATCTTAAAACCCCATAGAAGGTTTGATATCATGTTAAGATATTGTTCAGCATTTACAGTCAAAACTTTGCCAGTCTCATTTTTAGTGTGTTTTTCTTTTATATCGGAATGCAGTTTTATTAGCCTCAGTGACTGCAGATAGAAAATGTCAAACATTAGGGTTGCCAGCTTAATTATAAAAAAATCTGGAAAATTTAAATCTGATGCATCAGATATGAAGAAGTGAATAGGTAATAGAAAATAACCCCAAGACAAATAAAGGACACAGTAGATGTTCCTGGAATTTATTTTATTCTTGTGTGTATAGATAAATAGGTTGTCATTGTATAGTATATATGATAGCATAACATGTAACTTAATTTTAGAAGTGTTTAGAACAGCGTTCGCCAACTTTTGGTCCATGAAAACCTTTTGGTGGTCCACAGAAAAATTAGGACATTATTTATATTTTTATGAAGATTCAGTTTAAAAAATGACGAGTAACAAAACCTATTAGGGAATATGGATTATACTTTTTTTTTTGGTTTGTTTAAATTTTAGCTACTACTTTTAGCGAAATTCCTTCTGAATTTAGCGATTTTTAGCTACTTTTGCAGGTGTATCTAGTAACATTTGAAAGTGAGAGTTGACATCCATTACAAACATATGTTATTTTAGTTGTTAATAGTACAGTATTTCTCCATGTCTATAGGCAAGTTGATGGATTTTTAGGAGAACCATCTACATTCTTGTTTATAATTGTATCACTGGAAGTTTCCATTTTTGTTTTGTCTTACTATCAATCCATGGGGTCATTGCTGAGTAAGCTTTATTATGTTTACATTAATTAAAAATTAGCAGCATAACACTTTCAGTTTATTGATAATGCTTTGTGTTTGCTGGTATATTCTTGTTTTTCGTGAAGTTCCTTTATAGTGATGTGGAAATGTGAAGCTTTTTGTACAAGAAGGTAAGATTTTTGTACTTTTAATGTATTTTTTCAATGTGAATGAAATGTGTGTGTTAATGAAATGTTAATAGTGTTTTAGTTGTTACTCATAATCAGGGGCGTAGCCTGAATTTCCATAAAGGCATGCTTCTGAACACCAAATGATTCGAAAATTATATTAACAAATGAATATTAGAATTACATGTATTGGAAAATTGAATATTGTTTTTGCATATTAATATGTTGTTTCTAAGTTCTGATATAAGTTTTTTTTTAATTCATATTAGAGGTTCGCCAAATATAAAATTATATATGTAGTGGTCCATGAACTTCTAAGGGTTGACAACCTCTGGTTTAGAATAAGAATTATATTATCAAAGTATATGCATAAATATTATAAGAGAATTTATGTACGTATATTCTCGTATATTCATTAATGTTCTAGAATGAAACCATGTTTCATGTTATATGAGAGTTTCTGCTATTCTCTTATGTAAAAACCAACTAGTGTTGTAGGAAGCTGTGTTATAAATGGAATACCTGCGACTGATAATTTTTTTCTTTTTCGATTGAACATGTCCATGGATCGTCAAAACATGACTTCATGACTTCTAAGTCATCATCCATTGTGCTTGCAAATAAGTAAAATCTGTTAAAAATTTCAACACATCTATACACACACTAGCCAAATCACAATGAAAGTAACATCAAGTTGACATGATGCAGCACATAAAAGAATTAAAATTGTCCGTTGCAAAATAGTTGTGAGCATTAAAAAAAATGTGAATGCCTTATCTTTTTGATTTTGTCTAGTTGTTGCCAAAAGACAAAAATAAACTTGTGTGCTTAAAAAACAGCTATCGTAAGTTTGCACAATAGCGAAGCTCTGACACAAAGCACTGAGTGAAGCATAAAATATACATGTGTTCCGGTAGATCTCAAATTGAGCTGGTTAAAAATCATTACATTTATTGTTCATTACTGGAAATTATTAATAACAAACAGTTAATTTGATAAATTATTCACTTATAATTGTGGCATTTTTGAAAGCTAGATCAATGGTTTGATGTCATTTATTTGAAAAACAACCTAAATTTTATTCTTGTTTTTTGCTTCTGGAACCAATCTTCCACTTTTTCGTATGCACTATATTTTATGTTATCCTGTCTCCCTGCCTGAGAATTTATCTGCTGCATTAAAATGAAATTGTATACATTATCATTCTCCTGTTGGATTGCTTTAAATGCACATTTTATCCTTTAAATTATTTTAAAATAGAATTGTTTTAGTAGGCATTGAATGTTGCTATTTATTTCATGTATGTTGAGGGGTTTTTTTTTTTTTTATTATTATTATTATTTTTTCCCTCCCCTGTATTGTTGTGAGGTTAATTTGATTTCTATTTTATATTTCATTTTGTATTTCCTTTATTTATTTTATAAATGTTTTTGTAAATCTCTTTGAGGCTGAATTATCTTTCTGGAACAGTTCTTATAAAGTACCTTTCTAACTTATATAAATTTACATGTTGTACTTTCAGTAAATTTTTGGTTCATGTTCATAATAATTAAGGAAGCAACAACGATATAATGTTTTAATGTTTTTACAGATGGTGATCTTGGAGCTTATGCTCATGTGAAAAGTTGTTACATGAAACAGAAGCATAGAATGGTGTATGAACGTAGGAAAGCAGCTGGAACATGGAATCCTGAAATCAAATAAATTGTACCTTTTAGTGTAGAATTCTATGAATTTTGCTGAAAATTAATAACATTGTTTTGCTTTCAGCTATGAGCTTTAGAATAAAATTGTACATTAAACTTTTGTTCTCTAATTGTAGTTTAATGTTCATTAGCTTTTATGTATGAATGTGTTTTTATAAATCTTAATTAATTTTGAATCCCTTTGATTTGTAGAATTTGCATAAAATAAATTTAACTGGACAGAAAGTAATAGAGAAATTAAGCTAAAAAATACTCTTTCAATATAATACATACTGGATTTATGTATGCTATATTTATTTTGATACTTTATTTCTTTTCATAATGAAGTGATAATGATTTATTGGGTTTTTAAATAAATTTGTTAATCTGAAGTAACATATAACATCTATGAATAATAACATCTATGAGTTCATTTTTCAATCATGCAGACAGCAGTTGTTAGACTGATTTGAGATTTTTTGTTTGGTAGGTTGGATTAAAATATACATTATGAAACTTCTTGGGTTTCAGCTATATTCCCAAGGTAAGTGCACAAAACTGAAGAGACAAAACAATATTAGATATCACACACATTACACCATCTAATTTACTGCAGTGGAAGGCTTGTGCAGAATTTTATAATCATGTGATATGATACAGAGAAATGTAAATTGGTATCTTCTCAAGCATACCATTTAGTAGGAAATTTACTATACAGTACAAAGTCCGTAATCCGGACTTTTCGGGACTTCGGCGTTTCCAGATTAGGGGTTTTTCCGGATTATAGATCATCAATTTAAATTTGGTAAGATGGCATGCAGAAATTAGATAATTAAAAATATGAAAACGTAATTTATGAAATCAAGAGCAATTGTGAACTAAAGGGTATCAAAATTTACAAAAAAAAAAAAAAAAAAAAAAAAAAAAAAGCAAGCTTAATATTTATTTGTTTACTTTATTAAACATTTCTTTCAATGTAAGTTGTTTAAGTTGCTTCGTTTTTTGCGCTAATACTTTCTCTTTAATTCTATATAAACAGACATAATTTCTTGTTCAGTTACAAAGTTCCACTGTTCAAGTCCTGTAATTGCTGTGTCGAGAATACCGACTAACTTCTCAATCGAAATTTTTTCATTTTCAATAACCTTTCTTGTCACTTTCTTCACTATTGGAAGCGGTATTTTCTGGATCTAAAACCATACTACAGATTTGCCGTCCGTTCATTGATTGATGATTGGGGCATTGTCGTCGCAATGGAAAATCGCAATGGATGATTGGGGCAATGTCGTCGCAATGGATCTGTTATATCATCTTCATTTATTACCACTTCTCTACATTTCTTTACAAAATCCAATAACTGGAAAATTTCACCTTTAGTTTGCGATGTCCAAAAACCTTCAAATTTGCGGCTATCATCTTCACCGTCCTCACCATGAAATATGGTAGCTGACCATAAATTATGCCAAGCATTTTTTAACGTATCTGGAGACGCATCCTCCCACAATCTTGCGATGCTCCACACAGCAGATTTTATGCTAAAATATTTCAAAAATTCTTGAATAGTCTTGCTGTTGTTCAAGAAATTTAACATAGATATTAAAAGTGCTACTTTATATTTGCATTTCAGCATGTGCACTATTCCCTTGTCCATAGGCTGATTGATAGACGTACAATTTGGAGGGAAGAATAATACGGATACATGATCTTTTACTAAAACTTTAAGTGAAGTATGCACCGAACAGTTGTCAACAATCAGAACTATTTTTGAGTAATCAGGTAAACCAACCGAATTCAAATGTCGCCGAGCCTCGGGTATAAAATTATTTTCAAACCAATCATTCATCAACGCTTGTGTCATCCATGCTCTTTTATATGCGTGATATATAACGGGGAAAATCGTTACTCCTTTAAATGCTTGAGGTCGTGCATGTTTTCTGATTATGAAAAGTTTGGATTTGTGCATTCCTGCAGCATTTTCACACACTAAAATTGTTAGTCTCCCTTTGGAATCTTTGACACCAGTTGGAGCCTTTTCTGTAGAGGCTGCCAAGGTATTTCGCAGTACAGATTGCCAGAAAAGACCAGTTTCATCAGCATTGTAAATTTGTTCTGGAGATAATTGTTCACTAGTAATGAGTTCAATAAATTCATCACCAAATTGGTCAGCAGCTTCAGTATCAGCCGAAGCTTTTTCACCTGAAATTTTATATACCATGGCGATTTTTAAATTTGGTTAACCAACCTGTCGAGTATGTGCACTCAGTGTTTAAGTTAATTTCTTCATGAAATATTTTGGCTTGAGCCATTAGCATTGGACCCGTCAATGGCACGCCCTCAGTGCAACGCTGTCTGACCCATTCAATCATCACTTTGTCATGATCGTCACTTTTATCATAACGAACCCTTTTTCTGTTATTCATTGCAAGTGGGGTGTCTGAATCCACAAAAAATTCAAAAAGTTCCTTTTTCTTTTAACTTATGTCATATACAGTTGACATTCCAATGTCATACTCCTCGAGTAATTTTGAGACGGATATGCCTTTATCCATTTTTTGCAGCAATTCCAATTTTTGTTTGATGGACATCGAAACATGCTTTAGCTTTGTAGATCCTTTGGCAGCTCCAGAATTGGAAACTTTTTTTGACATAATCGAAAGTTCAAGCTTAATTTTTATAAAATTGCTCTAACAGTCTGCAAAAAATAATAAGCTGGATCCAGTTAGAAGATTAAGGAACAGCACAATCTGCAACATTAACTGAAATGCCTTAGAATCAGTAAAGATAATTTTAGCCTACTTTATACTATCCGTTATACAATAAATACGCATGCATAAAGCATACCAAAAAAAAAAGTTTGTGGCTTTAAGGTCCGGATTATGGATCATTCCCGATAATGGATGCCCGGATTACTGACTTTGTACTGTATTAAAAATTGCCTTATGCCAAGCTTGATATTTTCAGTGTTAAAAAAAAATTATCTCATATAAAGGCAAATAACTAACACTAATTATGTTTATACCTTTTAAGTTAAAACCCACCTGCAAATTAAAATGCATTTTTCATGCTTCTATTTCAGTACACTGTGCTCGGAATTTTTATTTTTTTATGCCTTACCTCAGTTGTAAAATGTAAGCAATACAACAGCTGAACTAGAGAACTGTTTTAGTTGTAATTATGTCTGAAATTTTTCCTGACAGTATGTTTAAAAGATGCAAAATTTAAACTATTTTCAAGACTAACTAATGCACTCTTTATATTTAGTATGATAAAAATGTTATGTATAGCTGAATAAGCTTCCCATGCAGTTAGTATTGTTCTTAAATTACAGGTAAGCCTCAAAATAAGTGCACATGTTTATCATTTCAATTCAAAGTTAACAAAACATAAATACAAAAAATTATTATTATTATTATTTAAACTTGGGCTGAACATTTTTATCTATTATCAGTGAAGATTTCAAATTGATTTACTTGCTAATTTCGTCTTTTGTATCAGCTCAATTTTGGAAATAGTGTTTCTTTCTTGGAATAATTTTGGAAAAATAGATCACTCTAGATTTGCTTTCAAGCATAACACTTACACCATTGGATCAAAATTAAATTTGTTTCCTAGGTATAAGTTAATAAATTCTATGTTATGTGAACTTTCGTAAATGGAAAGCATACTGTAATCTGCGTCATGCTTTTCCAATTCATCTAGTCAAACAGGTGATATCATAACTAAGTCTTAAATTATTGGGAAAGTATTATATTTCTTTGCAGAATATTGCTGAATCATTTTTGATAAACAAACTTGTTTGCTGATTTTTTTCAATTATGCACAGCTCTGAAAGTAAGGCTGCCAACTGTCCCAAATGAGGCTGTATTATTTAGTAGTAGAAATCAGTTTATTAAATTGGATGTATAGAATCATCTAGGAAATGTATCTGTTGTCTTGCTTTTGGCTAGATCTGTAGCCAGCCATTTGCATTTATATCTTATCATCTTCTTTTATGAGTTCAGCAGAAAATATCAGATATTAAACTCACAGTTTTTCACCAGGTACTCTAGTCTTCCCTTAAATCACAGAATCTCCCTGTTTTTAATTTTTTTTCTTTACTAAGGAAAATGTTTCCCGTCAATAAAGGAAATTGATTGAATTAGTGAAACTTAAATTGTGCAAATTCCATTCTCCCACTCCTAGTTATTTCCAGCATAAATCTTTTTAATAACTTTTGTTAGATGTGAATTAAGCTACTACTGTATGCATTTGTTAAGCAGTGTTTAATCAGTTAATATTTGTGTTTGTTTTACATCAATATGTTGTGCATCGCTAACTTAATTTTCACAGTAGTATGTATATTAATTTTCATCATAGTTAAAATATGACATTTTATTTACATATTATTTTGATAAATAAAATCTTTCCTTTGCTACTCAAAATTATAAAAGGAAAATAGTAAAAGAACATAAAAATTAGAATATCTAATTATATATTAATACATTTTATGTCAGAATTACGTTATAATAGTGTTTCTGACTTGTTTAATATTTTCATGCTGTATAATGTGATATTATATACAGGGTGTTTATAAATGAATAATGTGGTTTAAAAAATTATTAACATATCAATGTATTGCCTTAACCATGGTAAAATGTACACTGTAAGCATTCGCAACTGTAAAAATGTGTCATGTGCTACCTGCTGTTTGCTTGTCGTGCTTACTGCGCAACCACAGCACAAGTTTCCAAGATGACATCGCAACAGGAAAAGGCTTTCTGTGTACTCCGTTTTGAATTGTCCACTTCTGTGGTCACAGTGCAACTTGAGTTTCGTGCACGGTTTAGGAAAGACCCACCATACAAGAATAAAATTCACAAGTGATACCGACAGTTTGTGAAAATTTGTTGCCTTTGTAAAGGCAAAAGAGTTCTGGTTGACCTTGTATGTATGATGCCAATGTTGAAAGAGTGTGCATGGTGTTTCAGCAAAGTCCTCGCAAGTCACTTAGTAAAGCAAACATGGAATTGGACACATCAAAGAATACACTGTAGAAGGTGTTATGTAAGCAGCTATGTTTTAAATCATGCAAAGTGGTATTAATGCAGAATCTTACACCAGCGAACTGAAAAGGCATCACTTTTGTAAAGAGATGCATTTAAAAGTGGAAGAAGATGATATTGTGTAAAGACTCATCTTCTATGATGATGCCACTTTCCCATATAAGTGACAAGGTTATCAAGCACAATGTCTATATCTGGGGAAGTGAGAAACCATATATAGGGAGCATCAGCGTGACTCTCCAAAAGTGAACGTTTTCTGTGCAGTATCCCACAAGAAAGTGCACGGCAATATATTGTCGTGCACTATATATTGCCATGCACTTTCTTGTGGAAAAGAAATAAAAATATTTTCATTGTCTAAAATGGCATTGATAAAATTGTATTTTTATTTGCTTAAAACATGTAAACTACGAGTAGTTTTTTCAGCTAAAATAAAGCAATACAGCTTTCTCTTTAACAGGCTGTGAAACTAAACCTTAACCCTTTCCGACGCAGTATCGGTGTGAACACAGCAAAAATATTCCCTTCTTTAGACACTGAAAATAATCGATAAATATCACGAAAACTACACTAATGGTTACTTTTCATCTCTTTTATGAATAATAGATGGCAGCACCACACAAGCAAATGATTAATGTTGAGATATATTCTATTTTTAAAGACACTGATTTTTCAAAGAAATGTTTCAGATTTTTTTTAAATATAAAGATAATAATGAAAAAAAAAATGTTTATATAATTTTGTTGTTCGTATGCTAATCTTCCTATTCTGTATTACTTTTAATTTTTATCTTTGAAATATTGGGTATAATGAAGCCTTCAGTGTATGGTGCTTCAAACACGGGGGATGCTGAGAACGCAGATTTATTTGTATTTGTCTTTATTCTTTTCTGTTTTTGGTTTTGAAGACCCCAGTGCTTTGTTTTCACTTAGCTATTTTATTTTCAGCGAGAGCAGACCCTTTGTTTCTCTTGCTTTCATCGTGCGTAGTTTGCTTAGTTTCGATTTCTGTAGATTTTTATTTGTATATATATTTAATAACTATTTTTTCTAGTCAATAATTAATTGTAAATATTATAGCATTTTAATTATTTTTCTTATAAATTTTAAAATTGTGTAAATGGCTCGGAAAGGCCTCAGCATTGCCGAAGCAATGAGAGTTTCCTTTCTTTTCTCGGGTTTTTTTGGGGGGATGTAGAGTAGCAGGCCTCTCCGTGGTGCACCCTCGGTTATGCTAAATCTGCTATAGAGATCAGAATCTACTGTTTTTAAATCATAGACAAAGTATTTTACTCTAATACGTGCTTCACAGCAATGCTCACCTATTGCAGCTCATGCGGCTGAGTGTGTTCGCTTCAGACACACCCGCAAAATGGAAACGGTTTGTGCAATCCTTGTAAAATTATACCTACATACACTCCTAGGCCTAAATAGACTGCCTACAAATTTTGTTTGGTGAAATTCCAACTTTAAAGAGTAGCGTGCCTGAAAGGGTTAAATAATCTTTGTAAATATCTTTTCTTTTTACTTCATTTTTATGTAATACAGATTTTTATCATTAATTTAATGTCTAAGCAATAGCTCACAGATTGAGTAGACTACTATATACAGTATGTGGAATGCTTTTCTACTAATGTTAATAGGTAGTATATTTTTTTACATTATAGGCCTATTTATCAGACTTAGTTTAATACCTTCTAAAAAAAGTATTTACTGTTCCGTATCATCTTTTATTATTGCTTAAAAAAGAAAGAGTGAGAGAAAAATATGTAAATAAGTTAATATTAATTAAAAAACAACTATTGAAACTGTAGTACATAATCCTTAGGAATTAAAAACAGAATGTGGGGAAAAGTGCATTTTCATTCAGTAATTATGTATATAAATCATCAGAATTACTTTTAGGAGAAAATGTTTATATTTCAACAATTTTTAGCATTAGTATTTCCTTCTGCTCGGCAAAAATTAGTTGGCAATACCTAAAATATGCATTTTCGAATTTTCTGAGATTTTACTTTCTGATAAAATCCCTTGTATGGAAATTTACTCTTCATTTTTTTTTAATAGCTGCATCCGAATCTGATATTAAGTAACTACATTGCATGATAACAAACATTTGTCTCGGTAGTTGGGTTCTCCTTTAATTATGATGCTGCTGTTGTATTTTATGATTAAAATTAGTAAATAATTAATTTATGGGCAATTTAGTAGCAATTTCGTGGTAATTGTGATAAAGATAATACTCTTAATTATACTGATGCCATTAAATTTTGAATTTTAGAAATCTCAAACTCAATCGTTTGTATATTAAAGTGACTTATGTAGTGAGTGCTTTTCCCTCGAGCTGGGAGTGAAGTAATAAATGTTATAGAACGTATAGAAAAATACTTTTAGCCGCGAATAAGCTAATATACTTTTAGCCTAAGGTTCGTCAAATCCGGGTTACATCAAGAGATGCCACAAGCTTAATGACGTGAAAACCTCTGAAACGGTATTACCGAAGCAGCTCGATAGTATCCGAATTTCCCCTTATGCGGAAACGAAGAGGACAACACTTTAGTGCGTTCTGAGCGAATCGCTAATTCCTGAATTAGTTGTATCTCTTTAGCTTAATTCTGTATTCCCAAATTTTGAAGAAAGCTGACTAGATTTGTCAGGTCATCGACGGTAATTTCCAAATCAATCTTATGACGTGTATTGTGAAATTTGAATATAGATGGCAGCATCAGTTAGTGATGTATTCTTAACAGAAAATTTTCTCGTTTGAAATAAGAACATTTATATTGCAAAACTCATTGTAACCATAGCGTCTGCGACTTTTAATTAATTTTTAGGCCCGAAAGAAAAAAAAAAAAAAAAAAAAAAAAAAAAGATGGAGAAATGAATGATTCAGAAGAAAGACAACTGGCGCTATCTGTCATACCAAGGCGTAATCGCTATATAGAAGAAATAATCCCCTGGTGTATACAAGAGTTCGCAGTTGCGCCTGGTGTTGTTCACTTTTCGTGTTTTTTATATGAGAGAAAATAGTGTTATGGTGATTTATATGTTGGTGTTAGGGGGAGGGACTTTTAAACCCTTTGGCTAAAACTGGTCTCGGAGGTCTGTACAAGTAATAAAACTCTGGTCTGTAGATTTACACTTCGATATATTTTAAACAAGTTTCTGCTTTCTGAATATTATTTTAACTTTATCGAATTCGATTAAAAAATTTTGACTTATTTGATGTTATGTGTGGATATGTATGTATTCAAATTAATTTAATTTATATTATCTCCGAAGAAACGAAGAATAAACACTTACGTAATGGAGGTTTTTTAAAAGTTTAATATTAGTAAACACTGTTAAATTGTGCAAAACAAAATAAGGGAAATGTATTAAATTTAATTAATAAAACTGAGATGTTAAAAACAAAAGAAAAATATAAGATAATTATTGCTGATCTCATAAAAAGATTCTGACTTTTCAAGGGGAGTTAGTCTCTATTAAATCATTAATAACTGGATTATCTATATGCATGCATACACATATCAGTGGTAAGCTGTGGAGCTTCGTGCGAGATGTTTAAATCTGTAGCCCCTTGTTCTTTAGAGCTAGAAAGTGCTACCGCCGAATGTATGCATGTCTATAAAATTATTAAAAATCATTTAATTGTATTTTGTTCCTGTGAAACTAGTGTAATGTTAGAAAGAAAATCGGGAGCTGCATTTGAACTTCTACAACTTTTCCTTCATATTATAATTTGGCATGGCATAGCTCATCCTTTATAAGTAGCATTAAGAGAATTGAAGAAAAAAATAATGAAATGCATCGTTTGAAATATTTCTTGATAAATTATATGCACTTTATCATTAATTTCCCCAAATTCACAGAGTATTAAGTGAGATTGATAAAGCCGTAGGTATCGAAATATTAAAATTCGACCGTGTGTTTGGATCACAATGCACAAAGAACCGATCATAGCATGATAGAATTTATTTTACACAAAGAAATATTTTACAGTTTTGGAACTTTCCACAAAAATATTCGTACCACTCTTCTTAGTATCACAGAGTACCATCGGTAGTTATCAAGAACATTAAACGCAATGCAATGCAAAGCGCATCTAAAGAGCGAAGCTAACACGGAGATATATCAATATTCTGAACTCATGCTGAACTAAATTACTACGCAGAAACTGATGCTCTCCCTGGTCTCATATAGTTTTCCTCAGTCGCCGAGAAATCTCTTTATCTTCTACTTCTCTAAATTACTAAAAGGCATCTGAGGGCCGGATGTAGTTAGTTACATAGAGGATCAATTACTGTTATTCAATTACAATATCCATTACAGTTATACAGAGACCGAACCAAAATTTTATCCAACGGTCACCAAGTTTGGAGACTTTCTTTTCCGGCAAAGCCTCGCTTCGCGAGATGACCATTAATATGGTTTCTGCGTTCTTGCTGGGGAGCGGCCGTATTTTCTTTGCCTTGGGATGCTCTGCAGTTCCTCCGTATGTGGCCTTCACCGCAGTTTTAGCACTTTAAGTGCGATTTCTTGCCAGTCCTGATCTGCTTCAAAGCATTGACTTTATTAAATTGTTTAGACGAGCAGTGAGTTGATCCATTAGCTCCTGGATTTGAGCAGCTTTGATTGGGTGTCGGTCTCTGCGAGTTGCTTGCTGAGCTGCCTTGAATTTGAAGGCGTAAAAAGCGCTTTTTAAATCCTTGGCATCTGCCATTCACAGGGCTTTCTGTATCTCAAGATCCCGAATGCCATTGATGAAAGACTGTAGAAACAGGATTTCTGGTGGGTAGTCCGAAAAACAGAGATAAGACAGCCTTTCAACTTCCGTGGTGAGCTAGCTCCTTATAGGTTTCCGTGGGCTTCTGCAGGCGAGATTTTAATCGAAGCCTGCTATAGTCTTTAAACACTTCTGGTCAAACCGCAGCTGCAATGCTCCGGATAGAGCTTCGAAATTTAGTCTCTGGTTTTTTAGAAGAGTTTACGCTGCGTCTGTCCTCAGAGAATCGGTGAGATGTCAGACCTTAGCTTGGGAATCCCATCCATTTGCGCTTGCCACTATAGATAACTGAGTCTTTTTACTTGTGTTTTTACTTGCTACCCAATAGTCCACCAATCTCTATTTCTTAGGAGAACGCAGTATCAGATAGTTATTGCAGAATGCACAACTAAGCGATGAAGAGAGGAGAGCTGCCGAAATGTGTCATTCAAGAAATTCAAGATATTTCTCCCCCTTATCTTCTGACGTTGGTCGAATCAGTTAGACGTAGCATAGAAATGATATCGGGGATTATCCACCAATAAAGCAGTATCCAAGACGTCTAACGATTGCTAAACAGGAAGAAGTAGGAAAACTCTTAAAGCATATGCAAGACAGCGACGTTATCGAGCTTTCAGCGTTTCCTTGGGATTCCAGCATTTCCTCCAATCGTCCTAAAGCACGATGGTTCAACAAGATTTTGGGTTGACTGTATCCTGTTGAACGAGGTTACGAAGACAATCAGCTATCTTCTTCCTAGAATTGACGACTTTCTGGACATTCTGGAAGCAAGAGAGTTTCGATGCTTCATTTAAAGAATAGATATTGGCAGGTAGAGATACACCCTGATGATCGAGAATACCGGGCATTTACTCCTGGACAAGGACTCTAGCCGTTCAAGGTGATGCCTTTGAATTATGTAATGCGCCGGCAACATTCGAACGCGTCATGGAGACCGTGTTAAGAGGTCTTTCTTACGAAACCTATCTGATATACCTAGATGACATCCTCTGGAAAAAACTTTGAAGAGCATTTAGAAAATCTTGGAAAAGTGCTTCAGAAACTGAAAGAAGCCAACCTAAATTTAAGCCCCTTCGAATGTAAACTATTTAGACAAGAAGTGACTTACCTCGGACATGTCATCTCTGCCGAAGGTGTCTGTACGGTTGAATGTTTGTAAATAAAATTAAAAAACATTATAGCTCATTGCTAATTATAAACGCTGTTCGATTCTCCCATCTAATGGACAGCAATAACTATACTTTTTCACGTACGCATACATCCTCATGCTTTGATCTGTTAACATAGCATCGATCTTAGTTTACATTATTGTCACATAGTGTTTCGGATTCATAAATCAACGACTTAACAATTAGAAAGATTTTAAAAGCTGCTCATCTTTAGAATGTTAACTGTTGACATACACTGTTAGATATATATATATATCTGTCGACCCCCCTTTAATTTTGGGGGCGAGTTCCCGCCAACGGACAGTCTTATCACATTGGCTGTGTTGCTCAGTGACTTTGTTTCCCCCTTCTGACGTCACACGACGAGTAGGAGAGCGTTGAAAACAAACAATTCGTGAGCATTTTCATATACATAATTTTGATAACATAGAAATTAATGTGCTAGATATTGTACCAAACACCAAACTAAGACTGTTTAAGGAGTCCATTTACATACTTCAAAAAAAGTCACTGTATCCCTACGGACTAAATGCCTATCTAAGTAATACCACCAATAGACAGTCAGAAGTCTCTATGTATGGACAATTCAGATTTTTTAGCAATATTACTACCAGAGGATCGAGAGGAGGTGATTCCAAAAACAAAAAATTTTTTTCAACACAAGATCTGAAATTAATTGTTAAAAATCTTAATTCCTACCTTGAACATAGAGAATTCGCTAAAAATGCCATAAAACTTCTTCATACCTTTAAAGAATACTACCTTATGGAATCTGGTTAAAATAATTGATCAACGATCTCAATGTTTCCAAGTAAATAAAGATCTGATTATTGACTTTTGCAATTTTTAGCTAAAGAATAGTAATTTTTTTCACAAAAAACTTTTTTGTACTATACAGTTCAAGCACCCTTCTTACGATCAGATAAAATTCCAAGGATTTAAAAAAAATATCAACACTTCAAATTAACTTCCTGACCAACGACTTCAAATTAAGCCCTGTTTTAAATTTGAAAAGACCTTAGGTCAACTAGTTATCAACCACCACGTTTTACAAGAAAATAGCATATGTAATGGCCAGCTACCTATGTACAATAAATATGTCGATCCTTTCCACCAACATGTTATTACTCGAGATCTCAATATCATTGAAGACTTAGAATCGCGAGCCCTTATGCAACTTGACGCCAAATTTCGTCCTACTTTCAGTATTAATAAGCACTTTTGCCCCAAACAATTCAATAATGATCTTGATAAATTTATCATATTAGCTAGTAATAGTTCCAATTTACCTACTGCTACTTTTCTTGAATGGAAAGCTGCACTAATTAAAGAATTTCAACTTTTACTTTTCAAGTCGCCTTATTTCAATTCTTTGCACAGTAAAAAGCAAATAGAGAATCTTATTCAAAAACCGCAAGATAACTTTATCATCACGAAGGCTGACAAAGCCAGCAACAATTTTAGTGTTATTTGAAAAAAAGTTTTACTTCAGCCTTCTGCATAATGAATTAAATAACACTTGCACTTACCAAAAAATTACTACCAGCACTAAGATTCTTCTCAATAAATTTAATGCACTACATAAAAGACTTAAAATTCATCCCCGGAAATATAATAACAAATTTGCCAATCTCTATGCACTACCAAAATTTCATAAGTCTCCGATCAAATTTAGGTTCATTGCCAATAGCACCAAAAGTTATCTTAAAGAAATAGATTATCTTTTTGCACAAAAACTTCGCCTAATACGTGACCTAATTAATAACTATAATTTTAAGGATCTGCATTGCAACTGGATGATTTCAAGTAACGAACGAGTTCTAAAGACTGTAAATATACTTAAAATAGACCATATCCAATGCTAAGACTTTGAAAACCTCTATACTACTTTACCACTGGAAGAAAATATATACAAGTTTACTTGCTCTTCGCGATTTATTTCCGCAAATTTCTACAATAATAAATATCGAAAAATGACATTTTTCTCTCTCAAGCGTGCTTTGCAATAATTTTATTCAATTTAAAAATAACATCTTTAAACAAATACAGGGAATTCCAATGGGAGGTAATTTTTCAAGTTCTGTCTGTTAATTTTACCAACACATCTATCGATATATTGATGATGTCATTGCCTTTAACAACTACAACAAAATAGAAGTTGCTAATATCTACCCTACATGCTTAAAACTAAATAATACAAATACGGTGCAGCATAATGTATTCTACCTTGATTTACATATTATTGATTACAATTTAATAAAAGTTTACGACAAAAGAAGAGAATTCAATTTTTCAACACTAAAATTAACCAACTGGAATTCAAATATTTCCAAAAGAGTCATCCTAAACACTATCTATTCACAGCTACTTAGAATAAAAAGAATTTGCAACACAACAAAACACCTTCAAGAAGAAATACTTTACATCGTGACAATTTCGAAAAATAACCTAATTCCTCAAAAAATAATTAAAAATACCTTAAAAAAAGCTGGCATTAGCCTTACCAATTTTTAGATTTTTTGAGTTAGATAATGATATTTTATACTTAAAGCCCAATGGGACGGTATAAAGTGGATGGCTGATTCTGAGAATCTAATGTAAAAAATGTACAATTAATTCTTGTCACTACGGTTTCTTTCCTCCTAAAAATTTTGGCACAATACTTTTAATACTATTGTTTAAATAGTTTTAAATTACTTTGATGGCCAATTCTCCTCCTGTTATTAACAAACGGGCCTTTTCGTTTTTCACTGAAGTTTGATCGCCCTCTAGCTTGAAGAATTACGACTTTTATTAACAAATAACTGTTCTTTCCATTTTACTCTTACTTTTGTGGCGCATGTTAAGTAATTTTAGCAGATTTAGCCATTTTCACTTTTTGAAACAGTTCTTAAAGCAATTTGACTGACCCCATTTTGAACTTTTCCCACGTCTTTCCAAGTCTGTCGACCCCCTTTAGTTTTGGGGGTGAGTTCCCGCCAACAGACAGTCTTATCACATCGGCTGTTGCCCAGTGACTTTGTTTTCCCCTTCTGACGTTACACGACGGGTAGGAGAGCGTTGAAAACACAGAAGGGAATTACAACCCCTTTCAATTTATGCTTCACGATAGAGAAGCCTGCTTAGCCACAGGTCTGTTTTTTATGTTTCTTTTACAAAAAAATTTCTTGGTCTTAGCAAGACCCACCCTGTTAGATTTAATTTAAATTTAATTTCAAATTTCTAATATTTATACAGGTTTAATTCTTTAAGCTTGTAGGTCCAACCCGTACGTTATTGTATATTTTGACTAATAGCAGACCGCTATTTATTATTATTTTTATTATTGCTGCACATCGGAGTTGCATTTACATTTTTTACACCTTAATGTGTCATTTTATGCGGACACGTCGGGAAATTGGAACAGAGAATTGAGACTAAAAATTTTTTTAGGACAATTTATCTAATTCATCAAAAATTTCGTAATGCAAAAGTTTCAATTGTCTATTTCGGCGAAACGCGTAATGGAGTTAGCTTGGTTCGACGTTTAACCAGAAATTTCCCTTGTAAGCCAGGTTGGACCTCGAATTGAGCTAATTTACCATTTTCCGCTTTATAATTTTTATATGTTTTTATTTTTTTTATTTGTTATAACTTGTTCCATTGATTGGTTTTTTATATGTTTTAACTTGTCACATCGATTGGTATTTTACTGTATTTTTTGCCTTTAACTTGTATCCAACGATTAGTATTTTACTGTGTTTTATAATTTACATTTTATCTCGCGTGTAGCCTAATTTTTCACCTTTCAATGTCTTTGTTTTTTTTTTTTTATAAAACTGTGTTGAACTTTTTCTTGGAGCCACAGCTCCTGGTAACTTTTTGGCGAGCTAGCTACAATTTCTCTTCTCATTTCCTTAATTTTGCAGCATATTGCACAAAAGTTTTTGACCAAATTGGTCTTTTTGGTATAGTACTTACAACCTAGCTTATATATATGTATTAAAAAAAGACGCACCGAGAAGATATAAAGCAAATTGAACAAAAATTGATATGCATACAGGTTTCAACGGAAAATGCAAAATTTTACATTTTGGCTGCCAATGAATGAACGCTTGTCGCTACAGCGCATGTGATCTGCGCAACTAGCAGAATATTTAACGGGAGAAATTACTATTCTAGGTTATAAATTCTTCACAAATTTCATTCCGTGTACTCTGGTAGACAGTAACTATGCCTCGCATACAGGTGCGCGAACGATATGCGCAGATGTCAGAATTTGAGAGAGGTCGTGTAGTTATGCTAAAAGAAGCCGGTTGGTGTTATCGGCGATAGCTCGACATTTGAGCAGGAGCGATGCCACTATTAGACGATGTTGGCATGAATGGGTGAACCACGGCCGCACACAACGTCAAGAAGCAAGCGGTAGGCCTAGAGAAACGACAGAACGTGAAGACCGAGCAATCGTCAGAGCGGCACTCACAGTCTAAGATGCATCATTATCATCGATTGTACGTGCAACTAGTGCTTTAGTGATCGCAAGGACCATTCATAGACGGCTCACAGAAAGGGGGCTGAGGTCACGGCGCCCCTTGCGCCGACTACCATTGACCTCTGTACAACGTTAAGCCCGTTTGCAGTGGTGTCGAGCTCATTCGCACTCGAATGTCACTGAGTGGAGTAGAATAGTCTTCAGTGATGAGTCCCGCTTTGAACTGATCCCCGATGATCAGCGAAGGCGAGTCTGGATACGCCCCGGACAGCGGTGTGATACCAACCTGACTGTCTTCCGGCAGACAAGCCGACAACTAGGAGTGATGGCCTGGGGTGCCATTTCACTTCATAGTAGGACCCCTTTGGTTGCCATCCGTCGCAACCTTATAGCACAGCTGTACGTCGACGAAGTTCTAAGGCCCGTTGTGTTGTCCTTCATGTCTAGCCACCCAGGGCTTACATTTCAGCAAGATAATGCCCGCCCCCATACTGCACATGTTTCTACTGCTTGCCTTAGTGCTTTTCGAACATTTCCTTGGCCAGCAAGATCGCCAGATCTCTCTCCTATTGAGCACGGTTGGAGCATTATGGGCAGGGCCCTCCAACCGGCTCGGGATGTTGACGATCTAATGCGCCAGTTGGACAGAATTTGGCACGATATCCCTCAGGAGGACATCCGCAACCTCTATCAATCGATGCCAAGCCGAATAACTGCTTGCATAAGAGCCAGAGGTGGACAAACGCGTTACTGACTTTTTCACTTTGTAAAGCTCTATCACTTCAATAAATCATCCAATTTTTTCTCAAACTGTAATCATTTGTTTTTCTGTACATGTACATCACCTCTACCGATTTTCGTCCCATTCTCTTCTATGTGCATGTTTTTTTTTTTTTTTCCTGTCTAAGAGTGTACATTCTTTTTATATTCGCTATGTTATTTATATTTGCTATATTATTTCTTTATAAATAATACATAAAGATAACATTTGGTAACGGCATCCTTTAATTAAAAAATAATTCGACGCAAATGTGGAACGAACGTAACATTGGGTAATGAATCTAACACATTTAATTGCCGCATAACGAGAGCTTGTTTTCATAAAGAGCTTATTCTCATTGCATTAGCATAATTCCAAGAAAATATTTAATATATTTAATGTTTATAAATGGAAAATGTTATTGTCAATCACATACTTATTTTAAATACCAAATTTGAGAAGTTTAGAATTATCTTATAATATAGTACTTTCCCACGAAAGCGTTTAAGTGTCACTTTCGATTTGCCAATTTTAGTCGACATCTAATATGTTATTCCCGTTGACATAAAAGCCTTAAATTTTAAGAGTGTAAAGTTTGGATTATGTTTAAAAATATTCATTAAAAACTGTTATGGGCTTCAAGTAAAGTACCACTTCCTGTTATCTATTAAATACTGTTATGGGCTTTGTGTGAAGTACCACTTCCGGTTGTTCAATTTTTATCCGAAATCTAATCGACTTTTTATATGAATGCAGAAAGTTTAAATACGAGAAATTAAATTTTTTGGAAATTTAATATAAGAGTTATAGAGAATGAAAAGTTATCACACATATACAGGCAGACAGATATCATTGGAAAAATAGTAAAAGCCTGTTTGGGGGATTTGAATTCGTGCTTATTTAATGAAAACTGTTTGTCGATTGTTTGCATCGGAAACATTAGCTCTCTTATCTATGTATTAGTGTAGACTGAAGAAATACTTTTTATTTTTATTTTGCTACCGTTATACCGTGGAAAAGTAGCTTATCGTCTGACTATGCAAAATGGAGGAAGGAGAAGTTGTCTATAAAAATATGCCTTCTATTCGCGCATCGCACTCAAAAATTTTGAAAAATAGCGAAATTTTTCTGTTTTTCGTGAATTTTTTATAATCACTAAACTCACTACTATCGAAATGAAGTAGTTCTTTACACGAGTTTGGTGTGCATGAGGAATACGAACCATTGTTGTCTTCGCATTTACACCATATTCAATTCAACAAGCAAATTACAAAATTTTTTTTAAGCAGTATAGCAGAATTCAGAATTCCCGATTCAGCGTTAAGTGTTCCAATATAATTTTCTGTTTTTGTTTTCCCCCGTCTTTTCTCAGATCATCAATGTTCATTTTTCTTACTAAGAGGCTTTACAAAACTTTTTCTGCCTTGCTATTATTAACGTTTTGTGTGTTTACTTTATTTATAAAATATCACGTTCTTGGCGCTACATAAAATTAGATTCAACAGCAAAATCACAAAATATTTAAAAACAACATATCTTTAAAATTTCCGACAGCCAGACTCGCGCGCTGGAGATATAAATATATTTTTTTTCTTTTTCCATACAGTATTGCCACGGCTTGTTTTGAAATCGTTGAGTTTGTTAATAAGAAATTCATTGAAGTTTTGCAAAATATGAAATAGATAATGAAAAAATTCGAAATTTAAAATTCGGGCTTCCAGGTGATGTTCGAGTGGGGGACAACATTTTTCAAAATTTGATGGCTCTAAATACCGTTGTTTTTCTTCACAGTGCGAGAAACATGCATACGTTTATGCAGATTCTTCATCATTTACTATCCTTAATTATGACATAGAGCGATAATATTTGGTGGCAGCAATGTGAAAAGTGATACGCCGTTTATAGTAATTCAATGCAAAATTCCGTTTCGAGACTAAAATCCCACTGGGGACTATTAATGTCCGTTTTGGACAAAAAAACAAAATTTTAGTAAACTGTGAGTGAAAATATTATCCTGGTTTCAGTCAAGATTTGAGAGGTAAACTTGAGCTGTTATATAACTTATAAAATCAGAAACTTATCAATTATTCCAAAATAAATTTAAATCTAATGATTTATCATATGCGTATGGCCTGATTAGACACTGTTAACCTACGGACAAAAAGGATGTGTACTTATAGATAAACGTTTTGATAAGAATGGGTTTGAATCTTGTGTTCTTTCTTTAAAATGGGTACGTTATAGCGAAAAATAAATGCCATATTCAGATTTAGTAGAATGAAACCTTTAAGAAAGATCCAAAAATATTACGAAAAAGAAGAAAAAAGCAACTTATTTTTGAATGCCGAACAGTGTCATAATGTCTTAGAGAGATTATATTTTGTATAAAATCTGTTAGAAGCACAATGTTGCATCTGCTTGCAGTCATGCATTAGAGAATAAAAATTTTGAATTACTGTTTTTAATTCACACGTTCTACTATAACAGAGACAATAATAATAAACTAAGATTAAACATCTTGGAAAAAAAAAAAAAAAAAAAAAAAAGGAAAATGTTCAGTAAAACTAAAAGGCCTACTTTTTTTTTTTTTTTTTTTTGAGCAAAATTAGTCTTAGTAGTTAACCACACAACAGCAGACATCAAGCCTTATGTGTGCTCACCCAAGCGAGTTTCATTCATTTTTTACTGAGCGTTCCAGTTTAACTACCACATCTGAGAAAGCAACAGCTGCAAATGTCTCAGGGAATATCACTGTATTGTTATTACTGAAAAGAAGTGCATTAATTATTTTATTCTCTTGTTTTAAAACAAAAATAAATTCAACAGGTCATGCCTACTATTAAGGTAAACGTATCTAGTTATTTCGCCCCAGCAGTCTCTCTGTCTTTTTCAGTTTTTTAGTTCAGCTTTTACGATAAAAGAACTTCATTTTAAAAATCTGCGATAATTTCTTAGTCATAAAAATATGCGAATTTAATTACAGTGGGCGGAAAAGCTTATTCTCCAAAATTAATGTTAGTTACAAAAGTAGTTATAGTTTCCTAAATGTTTCAGTAATCTCCTAGAAACTTCTTATGCTTAGTCATAAATGAAAAATTCAAGAAACACTGCTTTTGTTTAAAGATACTGAACTCTTTGCTTTCCTGATTTATTCTAATTTTAGGATCGGAAATATATATATTATATCAATGTCTTAGGAAAATCTAAATTCATTTGTTTAATAAAAATCCATTATTCTCTTATTATTTTAATAATGCAAATAATTTTGACTATATTTCAAACTAGTCAACTTGCAGAGTCATTAGGCTTTCTCTGAAGCAAGGAGAAGAAAAATATACAATACCCTTTCTGGGTCTCGAACCCTGGACCTCTCAAATGCGCTTCGAGTATGCTTCCAGTTACACTACGAATGCATGCGGAAAGAAGGGAGAAAATACCATATATACTTCCCCCTTTTAAGGGCGACTGGGATTAGGAGACCCAGTCGCCAAATTCTGGTGGAGTTTGTCCACCACCTTTTTTAGTTTGGGCACCATTTGTAGAGTCATTAGGGTTTTTCTGAAGCAGAGAGGTGAAAAATGTGCAATGCCCTCTCCGGTACTCGAACCCTCGACCTCTCGAATGTGCGTCGAGTATGCTTTCAACTACGCTACGAAGACCTGCGGAAAGGAGGGAAAAAATACTTTATAAACTAAAAAAGAGAAATAAGAAATGAACACTTTACATGGGAATAATTACAAAATGCTTTCAGTTATAGAATATTTAAGGTAAACGACGTTTACTGTGTAGAGACATTAAGTATTTTTTGGAAGCTAGAGAGATTGAAAAATTAGCAACGCATTCGCCGGGAATCGAACCGTGAAATACGCGTGCAGCGTGCAGACCACCACACCACGAAGGCATGCCAAGAAGGTGGGAGAAATACCTTATATACTCCCCCTTTTAAAGGGCGACAAGGGTTTCTAGGGGATCCAATCATCAAATCCTGGGTGTGGAGAGTCATCATCCACCACCCTTTTAGTTCGGGCGCCACTGTAGAGATATTAGGTATTTTTTGGAAGCAGGCAAGTGTTGAAAAATATGCAACGCCTTCGCCGGGAATCGAACCATGGACCTCTGGAATACGCGTCCAGCGTGCAGATCACTACACGACGAAGATGCCCACTGTAGAGACATTAGCTATTTTTTTGGAAGCAAGAGAGATTGAAAAATTAGCTACTCCTTCGCCGGGAATCGAACCGCGGACCTATGGAATACGCGCCCAGCGTACAGACCACCACACCACGAAGGCATGGGAGAAATACCTTATAACTGGACTTATTGGTTTTCCTCCTGTTTTCACGGGAAAATTAAAATATGGAGTTGAAGAATTTCAGTCTTAAAATTTAACTAGAATTTGTCACACAAGAACATTTTGCCACTATTTTCAATCCATTTTCGGCTTTCAAAAGGAATCATTTGTGATGAAGGTTAAACAGATTATTTTTGCTTTATTTTATAACGAGCTATAATCTAACTACGATACATATCTATTTTTCTACAGTGAGCCTCTGCTATAAAGATTAAAAGAATCGATTGGACATATGTGGGTGTCAGCATTCAGAAGAAGAATGTTAAGTTCTCTATTATGCAGAATTGATCTGCGATGGAAATTGAGAACAGCGTTGAAGCAAAAATGCATTTTCTCATGGCCAGCTGTTGTCCATTTAGCACCTTGAAAGCAGACTCGCTGGCGTTGCAAGATGTTTTAATCGATAACCTCGTTGAGAACCATCTTTTAGAACATTACACAATGAATTGCGTTATACATACCAAGAAATCATCATTCAGGACGTGATTAACAGAAATTCCCCCCTCTGTGCTTTTCGCAGGATTATGCAGAAAATATTCAACTGGAATATATTATATTATTTGGTTTCCTTTTCTTGCTTATACTTTAAAGTATCATGTTAACCCAAAAAGCGAGCCGTGAAATTCCAGTTGAGTTTTCTCCTTTTACCTCCCATCAATCTATATACACATGTAATGGTTTCGGTCCAAAGCTCGAATTAAGAGTCCCCATAACACATTTTTACTATTTTCTTCGCAATGTTTCTTTGTTCATGTGTCTGTATGCATGTGACGAGTTTTTCGTCTACAATAACTCTTATATCAAAATTCCAGAAAGTTTCATTTCCCGTTTTTAAGCCTTTTGCATTCAACTTAGAGCCCAAGAAACGAGGATAACCTTTTAAGAGAAAAAAGCGCATTAACTATTTCTATTGCCCTTCCGCTAGCCTATACGAATAGGTAACGCAAATAATATTTGCAGTCCAAATATTCGGTAGTGAGTTTTCAGAGAATAAGAGAGTACGAATTACTCTCTTATTCTCTGAAACACGTTTTTACTATTTTTTGCAATGATATCTGTCTGTCTAAATGTATGTATATAACTTAATACGAGTATTAGAAATAATAATAGAAACGTAATACGTAAGTATGTATATTTTCGTATTTAAGTTTCTACGTTCATATACGATTAGATTTCGGTTAAAACTGGACAATCGGAAGTGGTATTTTTACAAAAAAGCCCATAACAGTATTTAATAGATAACAGTGAGTAGGAAGTGGTACTTTACTTAGAGCCCATAACAGTTTTTAATGAAGAACTATTTAAAAATATAACACAAAGTTTTACAGTTTTATTATTTAAGACTTTTACATCAGTGGGAACGACATATTAGATTTTGATTGAAATTAATAAATTGAGAGTGATACTTAACTTAAAGTTCTGAACAGGTTTTCGAAAAGAAATAATGTATATTGAGGGATAATCCAGAACTTCTGAAATTTGGTATTTAAAACAGGTATATGATTGAGAATGACATTTCACATTTATAAGTGTTAAATGTATTCTTGGAATTATGCTAAATGCAATGAGAGTAAGCTCATTATGAGAACGAGCTCTCGTTATGAAACAATTAAATGTATTAACCTCAGCAGTCAATCTTATGTTCGTTTTACTTTTGTGCCGAATTACTTTTTTTTACCTTAGGATATACTACGATTGATGCGATATTATCAGATCAAAGCATGAGAACGGATTTATACACGAGCACGTATATTTATCACTGTTCATTCTATGGGATAACGGAATATTAAAAAATGTTCGATCCCACCAGTTCGATGGTAGATCACGTGGAAGTGGCGAGAGATCATGTGCTGGCCACGTCAGATATTTTGACTCATAATTTTCAAAGCATGTTAACGAGATCCTCTGCATGTAAGACAATCTTCCATGTTATAATCTCATATACAAATATTCCTTTTTTAAAAGATGAAATTTTCGTTTTTATGAATAACCCTCTCTAAACGTGAACCTTATCTAAAACGGTTATTACCGATGGTTCAAGTGATTTTAGTCATCTAGAGGTATGATCTTCTTAAAGTGTCATGTGTTATCCATTACTTATATTTTTTTGATTTCTTGTAAAAAAAGCTATCGGATTTCCACTGAAAATTTCCGCTTGAAATTTTAGAGGCAACAATCACTAAACTTTCATGTGAGATGAAGCATAAACACAAACCGTAGACGAACATGTGAACAAATTAATAAACAGACGAGCTAAGAAGAATAGGAAGACTTAACTAAGTGCTAGTGAAGTTTAAAGAATAATAGTCCACAGTTACTATTGGGTATCTTTTATATGTCTTTCACACACTTCCATGCTTTGCTTTATAGAGACATTAGGTATATTTTTTGGAAGCAGGAAAGATGAGAAATAGCAACCGCCTTCGCCGGGAATCGAACCACGGACCTTTGGAATACCGGCCCAGCGTACAGAACCACTATACCACGAAGGCACGCTAGGGAAAGTGGGAGAAATACCTTATACACTCCTCTTTTTAAGGGGCGACTGGGGTTTTTAGGGGACCCAATCGCCAAATCCTGGGTGTGGAGAATCCTCGTCCAACACTCTTTTAGTTCGGACGGCACTGTAGAGACATTAGGTATATTTTTTGGAAGCAGAAAAGATGAAAAATATTAACCGCCTTCGCCGGGAATTGAACCACGAACCTCTGGAATATCGGCCCAGCGTGCAGAACCACTACACCACGAAGGCACGTTAGGAAAGTGGGAGAAATACCTTATAGCTTTTACTAAACAAAATGGCCTATTTCGTTTACAAGTCTGCATTCAGACCGACAATTGCTTTTTGCCAATTCCTTTATGTTAAATATATATATATATATATATATTGTAAAAACAAAATCTTATATTCAGGTCCGGAAGTGAATCATAATTTTAATCTATTTTAAAGCACATGCACATGCATTACTTTTTATTCAGAAGACTTTTATTCATTAGTGATCTTTTTAATTTTATATCAATGGGAATGAATTAAAGGAAGTGCTGTAACAGCGAAAAATGCTGTTTATCAGGTTTAAACAGAAGTATCCATTTTTACTTTTCTGAAACCTTTTTGACTAATTTCTTGCCTGATGTCTGTACGTATGGATAGAATTAAGGACTCTTTATTCCAAAACGATTTCTAAAATGCATTTTTTCGTAACGTCTATGCCTACGCACCTACGTATGTATATCGCATAGCTCAAAAATGATTAGCCGCAGATCGTTGAAATATGTATGAAAACTTTTAAGCAGGGTAAGAGGATAGATATACATGTATAGGGTAAAGAAGGGTAAGGGGCTTAGTATCCGACGAAAATATCGTCGACAAAACATCGTGGGAGCAGAGAAAGCTAAATGAAAACATTGCAGTTCTAAAACATCGTTGCGCAGAGCAGCGTCGTCAAAAATAAAGCGTTCCCCAAATCTCTGAGTTTAAAAATATCGTTGTCAATTATATCATGGTAAAACTTAAAGCACCTACAAATGATTGCATGACCATAGCATCGCATGCATGCGTTTTTCAGGTTTCAAAAGCTGAAAATATATATTCCTACAATGATTTGTGAGCGCAAAAAGGAATGACAAAATCGAGGCTTCCCAAATGACTGATGTAAAAGTAAACTAGAGGTTTCCGTTTTGTAAATTTTACTCTGTTGAACTGGCCAGCAACTGAGTGACTGAGTGACTTGGCAGTGACTAAGCAGTAAAATCGCTGAACTCGATCCGGCCAATGACCTGGTTGAATGAGATTTTGGTATTTTTTCTAATATATAACTTCGATACAAGCTAGTTTCCGGGAAAGTCTTCCACAAAGGCATTCCTTCCTTTATCCAAATCCCATAAATATATTATGTAGCTGATATGTTTCGTCATAATTCGCAAATCCTCATCCAAACGATTAACTGCTATCTGTTACATGGTGCTTTAAGAATGAATTAATGACACTTTAAGAAGACGAATAAACTTAAACAAAACAAGATTTAATTTTCACTCAAAGAATATCAGATTAATGAAGGTGAAACGAAGTAATCCAATTTGATAATTATAATAATAACTTGATAATTTACTAAACAATTTTAATAGAAGTATCCTAATGCAGTTATTAATTTTTCTTTCCTTAATTTTTTTAGATTATATTTTTCGTGAAAAAATGCCAATAAAACTTTGTAAAAGATTTTAACTTTTTAATGACCTATATGAGTTAACTAAGTAAGCTTTACAAGCACATAAATTTTCTACTCATTTTCAGTGCTTTAATGTTTAAATTTCCTTCTTACATTTTTAGTAAAAATTTATTAGTTAATTCAAAAATATGAAATAGAAAGTAAAAAATATTCCTCTTTCCTTCTTGCGCTCACAGATCATTTTGAAAATATACATTTACAGCTTTTTAAGCCTAAAATATGCATATTTGCGGATGTTATCGTAATGCGATGATTTGAAGGTGCTTTATTATTTGCCCCGATATTTTCGACGACGTTTTAAAACTGTGAAATTGTTTTAATTGTTTGGTTTTAGACGACGATGTTTTTAAACTGCGGTGTTTTTCTCCATGCATTCTTTTCTCCTACGTTGATTTGTCCAGCGACATTTTCGCCCTTGCGTTATTTTTTCCATGACGTTTTCGTCCGCGATGTTTCTGCTGCGATATTTTCACCTGTTTTCACCTGCCGCGATATTTTCACCTTATCCAACCTTTATTTTCTCAATGATTGATCGTAGGCATGTATTTGCAGTTAGTTATAGAAGTGTTTGAAATGACTGAAATATTCATATTTCGGCAATTTAAAAATTTAAAAAAAAATTGCCGAAAGATGAATATTTTGGACAACTAACGAAATCTAACTTTTAATCTGGTCTCCGGTTCCTGTGCTTATATTTGAGAAGGTTTTTTACTCGTTATGATAAAATAATAATAATAAAAAAAGACTGTACAACAAAAGTAGAGATAGGATATTTAAATTTGCATTTTTTATGTCATTTTCAAATTGCTTTCAGGGATCGAATGCTCCGTTTGAATAATTCGTGGAGTTAAGTTTAAATGGAGTGCGTTACAAAAATGTATATAAATAGGTCGTACAAGGAAGTCATGAGGTGTCCACATCAGATTTATAAAGCAATGCATTCATTTGCATCTTTGAAATCATACGGTTATAAAAAACTTTTCTGAGGGAAATTACATACTCTGAACAAACTGCAATCTGTGATCAGTACAAATGCATACTGAGAAAGTCAAAAGTAAAAATATTTAAGTTTCTGCCCAACAGCTTGAAAATCGCACTTTTCCAGTACAACAGTATTTATATGCAAGTCTGTATGTTTTATTTTATTGAATTTTGGCTTTTTGTATATATTTATAGTGTTATATGTTGTTTTTATTCATTTATTTGCTAATGAAGCTCATTTTATGTAATAATTTTGCTGTCTATTTTTGTTTAATTGTAATAATTTTGCTGTCTATTTTTGTTTAATTAATTTTTGTTTAATTTGTGGCCAGCTATTGTGCTTGTAAGTGTTTTACGTGTACTCTATTTTAGATCTTGCAATTCTGAATCGATTGAGGCTTGAATTGTGAAGAATTCAAGCTTCAGTCGAACCAGAAATAGAACCTGAAAAACATTTTAGAATTCTCCTAACATCTCTGTCACCGAGTTAGCAGCATTTAGCAATTTTTATCATTTATCATACATTTTTTAAATTATTAAAAAAAAAAGGCGTTTTTGAAAGAGGAGTTTTTCCCCGAAGCTTTAAAAAAAAGTCGGGTAATTTTACAAATAAGGCTACTTTTGCAACTACCAATCAATAATTTCAGTCTTTCAGTTTGTAGAGACATTAGGCATTTTGCAAGCAAGAGAGACTGAAAAATTAGCATTCGCCTTCGCCGGGAATCTAACCACGGAAATCTGGAATACACGTCCAGTGTGAAGACTACTACACTACGAAAGCACGCTAAGAAGGCGGGAGAAATACCTTATACAGTTCAGAATTTTGCAATTATACCTAGGATACAGACTGTGTGAGTGATTCTGTTGCCCTGCAGTCCGTTTCTCATCTCGAACTATTTATAACTGTTTATTTTATACGAATTTACCATTTACGTTTTTTGTTTTTGTATTTTTGCTAAGTCTTATATCACACTTTTATTCTCTTGTTTAAAATTTGCCTTACCTTGATCAACATATTACTTACAATTAGATTTCATTTTATTTGTAAATATTCTAGTGATAATATTGTTTATTTAATGTTTACACTTTTCATTGCACTTTATTTTACTTATGTCAAAAATTTTTTTCCACCGAAACCGCAGTATCTAAGCTACTTTTTAGCGGAAGCACTAAGAATATTCTTTTAACTTGTTTTCTAAATTTTGCAGCTCAATGCGCAAAAGTTCTTGACCACAAAGATCTTTTTTAGTTTGTTCTCCTCTCTTTAATTATTTTATACGAATTATTATTTATTTCCATAAACTGGCATTTGCTTCCCATTCAACCTCTCAGTTATTAAGAAATTTTTACGAAGCCATAGCTTGCAGCAATAGCCATAGCTTGCGTGGTAGTATGTGCATCTGGGGGGGGGGGAGTGAAATCACAGAACTACACAGCAGCAGTTTTCTATATATTCATCTTTCTTGCTTCTGATGTCAAAGAATTAATATGTAGCTCTTGAGCATTAAGAGAAAGTTAACTAGATGAGGTTATATTTATGAATATTCATGGTTTAACTTGCAGTATAGTAGTTTGTAAGGATCTTAAGTTTTACTAACGTTTATTTTTATTTTGAATCTTTACTATCACTTCTTATTTTCTACTTCCGGCCAGAATTATAAGCGTTAAGGTTTTTATGCAAAGTTGTCTGGCGAACGCCAAGTATTTAAGTTGTGGCTTTTTGCCAAGCGAGAGAGAGGAAGCAGTGAGTTCGAAGCAGGCCGCTTACCTTAGAAGTTACGCAGTTGCTTGTTGCCTTCCAGGCCAGAGGGTTTAATCCTCTTGATAACTTTTAAACGTATTGTAGTGTTCTCAGTTATCTGTACTACATACGCCTTCCTGTTAATATAAGGCCAATCTTCCACGTTTATTATTCTAAAGTTAAATTAGAGTTTAGTTTTATTTTTATACTTTTTCGTTAGACCCCGAGTAGCGGGTCGGTGTATTCCGAAGTACGGAAGTTATTGTATATAGAGAAAAATAAAGGGTTTGTATACCCTTCGTCTGTATCTTGTCTACTTACCACAATTAGTAAACATAGCTTTAGTAAGCTCTCTGTTCCGAGTCAGGTCCTTGTATGTTCCCGAAGAAGGTAAGAAGGAACATTGACCCTGATAGTGGCGCCCAACGAAGAAGAATAACCATGGCCGAGTTTCAAGAAGAACCTGTGCTGCCTGCAGAAACGGCTCAGAATCCAGAAATGCCAGCTGCCGCCCTGGAAGGATTTGGTTACATCGTCCAGACCATGCGCGCTTCGATAAAACCAGAAGCAACATTTAAGGGAAACTCACCGGTAACGAGTTTTTTGGAAAAATTGGATGACCACTTCATGCTCTACCCCGTGCACGAGTTTCAAAAAGTTACCTTAGCTACCAGCGCTTTGAGGGGCCAAGCGCTTAACTGGTTCAAATGTATAGGCAGAAGTCTCTTGGGTCAAGCAGGAAGTCCCACCTATACTTACGAAAATTTCAAGACTGCCCTACTAAGAGCCTTCCCTGTTGTAAGGGATCGTGCGAAATTAGAAACGGAACTTTTCAGTATATATCAACAAAGAATCGAAAACCTCTCGAGCTTTATTTTAAGAAAAATTCACTTTTTCAAGCTCTTGTATGGAAACCGTCCGGATCCTGAAATAATTCAAGTGATTTTGCCGAGGTTACTACCCCAAGTGCAAGACTTTATTGAATTAAGAAATCCGACTACACTGGAAAAGTTATTTGAGCTAGCAATCCAGTTTGAAAGTAGAAGAACGGCGGACGTCGAAAGAAGACGCCAGTATCAACAGCGAAACCAATTTGGTACGCCAAGTCTACAGCAAACTCAAGCACATGGCTACGGAGGCAAAGCGAATCAGTGGGCAAAGAAACCCGAGCATTCAAAAACAGCCGGCGTACGTCGACAGTTCAATAGCAATACAGGAAAAAAGTCTCAAGGCCAGGGGAAAGAGAAGGAAAGCACGGAAATGAAAAATAATTTAAACTAAAACGGATTTCTGCTGACGAGAGGGTGCGGAAATCCGAAGGCCACGAAAACCCCTCTTCCTACAAGTTAAATACAGTAATGGTGAAAAATTTGACTCTTCCGAAGATTGAAGTCTTGGTGAATAATATCCCAGCCACCGCACTCCTGGATACCGGCGCGCAGTGTTCCTGTGTGGCAGAAGAGTTTTTTAGGAAGTATTTTCGCATATATCGCATATATAATGCGGATAATACGACAGTGTTAGCGGCGCAAAGAGAAAAATGTAAGTGCGTAGGTAAAGTACCTTTGTATATCCGTATCAAGGACGAACAAGTAAAGGTGATGTTTTTTATAGTAAAGAATCTGCAAGCACATTTAATTTTAGGAATAGATTTTCTTTCAGAAGCACAAGCTACGCTGGATTTTAATGAAGCGTCCCTTAAGCTGACAATGAAACCATTTCGTACAGAAAACGCTGAACCGCCGATGTTAAAACTTGACCACCTCCCTAATGACGAGCAAGGAAGAATCCGAAAAGTGGTAAGTGAATTTGCTTCGTTATTTAGTGATATTCCAGGATTTACTCAGGTTACTAACCATAGTATTGACACCGGAGATGCAATGCCAGTTCGTCAAAAACCATACCGGTATGATAAGAATAAGGAAAAAATTATAGAATGGCATATTACCGATATGCTACGTAAAAAGATCATAACGCCCATCTCAAGTAGTTATGCTAGCCCGGTGGTTTTATGTAAGAAAAATAATGACTATCCTTTGTCGCATCCAAAAAGATGGAGATTCGCTATTGATTACCGTAAATTAAACTCCATAACTAAGTATCCGGTATATCCGTTACCGATTATAGAAGAAATTCTAAGGAACATAAAATCAACCAAATTTATGACGACTTTAGACTTAACGACTG
Organism: Stegodyphus dumicola; assembly: GCF_044657685.1. Lineage (NCBI taxonomy): Eukaryota > Metazoa > Arthropoda > Arachnida > Araneae > Eresidae > Stegodyphus > Stegodyphus dumicola. The sequence continues at coordinate 76,390,671 of NC_140768.1, read as the reverse complement.
GTTATTTTCAAATAGGACTTAGGCCTGAGGACGTGCTTAAGACTGCTTTTATAACCAAGTCTGGCACTTATGCATTTTTGCGTATGCCGTTTGGCCTTTCAGGGGCCCCGGCAACATTTCAGCGATGCATGGACATTGTGTTAAGACCTATTCTTGGAAAGTCCACATTTATCTATTTAGACGATATCATTATTACTAGTGATAATCTCGACCAACATGTACAGGATTTAAGACAGGTGTTTTCTTTATTAAATGAGGCCGGTCTAAAAGTTAATGTCGAAAAGTGCAAATTTGCAGCCCCTGAATTAAAATATTTAGGTTACAAAATATCTCAAAAAGGGATCGAGACAGATGAATCAAAAATAATCGCTGTACAAAAGTATCCGACTCCAAACACGGCAAAGAAGCTCTCTTCTTTTCTCGGACTTTGTTCATATTATAGGGCCTTTATAAAAAATTTTGCGGCTATCGCTGAGCCATTGTTAAAATTAAAAAGGAAAAAGGCAAGATTCTCGTGGACGGCCGAAGCCAATAGTGCTTTCGAAAAATTAAAACAAGCATTAACGCAAGCCCCTGTGTTGAAATTTCCTGAAAAGGATGAGAATTTAGAAATTTCAGCGGATGCTTCGGATTATGCGGTAGGAGCGGTACTTTCGCAAAATCAGCAGCCCGTGGCATTTTTTAGCCGAACTTTAAATCAAACACAAAGAAACTATTCCGCGACCGAGAGAGAGGCACTTGCAGTTCTGTTAGCAGTGCAAAAGTTCCGAGTCTATTTTGGAAAGGCGCCGATAACAGTGTACTCTGATCATGCGGCGGTAACTAAATTGTACTCAGGGAAAAATTTATCCCCAAGGTTAATAAGATGGGCACTCAAGCTGCAAGAATATAATCTGGTAATCAAGCATACCCCCGGTAAGGAAAATATCGTAGCAGATGCCCTATCAAGAATTAAAATAGACGAACAAGGAAATACCGTAAAGGTGGCAACGCTTACAGCATGTACAATAAATTCCCGAGAAACTGTAATAACCGAACTGGGTAAGGATCCTGAGTTTGGAAGCATTTATGAGTATTTGAAGGATCCTGAAAATTTTAGCCACCAAGATATTGTGGCGATAAGAAATAGGGCGGCCCATTACGAACTAATAGATGGTCTATTATTCTATACAAAAACTACGAATTCCAACAACGAATTTCGACCTGTTATCCCAGCTAGTCTTAGATTCAATATCCTGCAGGAGCTCCATGACAGCCCTTTAGCTTCTCATGCTGGTATTCGAAAAACTATCCAACGCGTACGCGAGGCAGTCTACTTTCCTGAACTGCAAAAGTTAACAAGGGCGTATGTCCAGTCCTGCCCAACATGTCAAGCAGTTAATTATATTAATTTCCGCCCGGCCGGGTTTCTAAATAGTATTAAATCCGAATTTCCAAATGAAATAATTGGCATCGATTTATTGGGCCCTTTCCCAAAAAGTCAGTTAAATAAAAGTCGCTACCTCCTTGTTATGGTTGATCATTTTAGTAAATGGACCGAAATTGTTCCCTTAAAACGAGCCTCCGCGAAATTAGTTACTGATTCTATTTTAAATAAATATATTTTAAAATACGGGGCGCCCCTAAAAGTTATATCGGATAATGGTCCTCAATTTGTAAGTAATATATTTGAAGACATGTGCCGAAAACTGGGCATACGTCATTTAAAAATGGTCCCGTATCGGCCGCAATCAAATATAGCGGAACGGGTCAATAGAAATATAGTGAAAATTATCCGTAGTTATGTTAAAAATTTTCATAAAAGCTGGGATAACTATGTCAATGAATTTACTTTCGCCCTTAGGACCGCAAAACATGATACAACGGGCAAAACTCCTGCTGAGTTATTTCTAGGCAGAAAGATTATAACACCGTTAGATAAATTATTTTATGTGTAACAAAGAGCCCCAGAATTTAAAATGGGTGATATAGAAAAACTAATTAAAGAAGCAAAGAAGAATACGGAAGTAGCACAAAGAAAACAGAAGCTCTATTATGATTTGAAACGACGGGGAGTAACTTATAAAGTAGGGGATGAAGTTTTAAAAATTAAGCATTCACTTTCTTCAGCACCAGAAGATAAAACTGCCAAATTTTTTCCACTATTTGAAGGACCATATGTTATAGAAAAAATAACTCACGCTGTAGTAGTGTTAAAAGCCAGAAATGGTGAAACCTGTTCCGCAAACATTGATCAAATCAAGCCCTAGTTCGATCGTGATAAAATGCAAATATTTTCAGATCTTTTGCAGGATCCGGCACGGCAGACACCGCAGGCACAAGCTCCAGAGGTGGAAAAACGACAAGTACAAGGGCAAGCCAATAAGAGGCAGGAGCAAGTGAAAAGAAAATTGCCCCGCGGAAAAATTGAAGGTAGCAAGAAAAAGAAGCCGTTCCACCGTCCAGAAAAGAGAGTTCACGAACACCCCCAGAATGAAGAAGGGAGAAGGACGACGTATGTGAAGAGAACCAGGAGAAATGACGGCAACTATAACGCGGGTCTAAAACGGAAGATCAACTCATCCGACAGGACTCTCCGCAGTAAATGTAGCCGAACTGCGGAAGGGCCATCAGCGGCGGAGGAAAAGTTAAAAGGAAAATTTGAACGGCCAACAACGAGGTCCAAGCAGGAACACGACAGAAGTTTCCCGGTTCCGCCAAGACCAGCTGCCATCAAACGGCCAAGACCACAAGCAGAGGAGAAAAAGAAGGTATTCAAGGGTGGCCGAACTGGTGAAAAAAGGAAGCTTCCAGAGGAAAGCACTGAAGGGCGAGCCCGTACAAGAAGGAGGATAAATCACACAACTATCTGGAATACCTTTAAAGAAAAGGATGTCCGAATATCACAAAGATAAGTAAAATTTTATGTTACTTTGCAAACTTAAGTTAATCTTTCATTCTTACGGCAAGTGGCAGATTTCAAGAAGTTTTACCTCATGCGAGGTCTACCTTTATCGCCAAAAGAGCGAGAAATCAGTTGTTACCGATTTTGATATTATGTTTTTCAATTACTCGCGCGTAAAACTAAAGTTGATGTATAATAGCGTTGTGTAAAGACTTAAATATTGAAAAAAGTTATTGCATAAATTTTATTTAAAACATTCTAGCAAGAGAGAAGTTTTAGTCTGAAAGACTTTTTTAAATATAGTATTTCAATGTAGAAAGAATTGGCACTTGCTTTGAAAAGAATAGAAGTTAACAATGTACTACTAATGTATGTTTTCAAATGTGTAAAATTAACGGCATGTTGATATGTTCTTATATACAATGTGAACTGTTATTTTAAATGTTAAGAAATACCGTGATATGGTAAAAGTGAATGTTAAAATTTTTTTTTATTCGCGTGACTGTAAAAAGACTAAAGCATGGCGAATATGTGTTAAAAGTTGAATGATGTAGTTAGGCTCTCTGACGCTACACTTTAGAGTTAGCCAATTTTAGAATAGTACCTCAGGGTTTAGAATTGAAATTAGGGTGTGTTAAGAGGTCTGGTTATGTTGAAGTTTAACACGTTAGTGTTTTGATTGTAGGAGGAAGTGTGGAACACGTAGACAGAAACACATTCGTGTTTGGTGTTCTCTTACAACACATGTCAGAGAGCACGGGGAGAGATAATTAAAATAGTCATGAATGAAATAAGAATGTTAAGAGAAGTATAATTGTATATGTTACTTGCCATTTCATTCTGTAACATTTCATTAAACTAGTTTTCCTTCCAGATCTCTGGAAGGAACCAGAATTGAATAAAAGCTCCTGTTTAGATGCAGTACAGATGAAAAAAATTGTTGTATATCCTGGGAGCTGCTATTGTTAAAAAAAAAAAAAAAAAAAAAAAAAAAAAATTCTTTCTTTTAAATTTCTAGTTTCTAGCGATGTATGTTTGTAAAAGATTGGCCTCGCGTTAGATTCTAGAGCTAAAAGTTTTCAACAAGGTCGTTTTAGACCTCAGTTTCAAACTAATTAACTCTGGCGGGAAGTATGTAAGGATCTTAAGTTTTACTAACGTTTATTTTTATTTTGAATCTTTACTATCACTTCTTATTTTCTACTTCCGGCCAGAATTATAAGCGTTAAGGTTTTTATGCAAAGTTGTCTGGCGAACGCCAAGTATTTAAGTTGTGGCTTTTTGCCAAGCGAGAGAGAGGAAGCAGTGAGTTCGAAGCAGGCCGCTTACCTTAGAAGTTACGCAGTTGCTTGTTGCCTTCCATCCCAGAGGGTTTAATCCTCTTGATAACTTTTAAACGTATTGTAGTGTTCTCAGTTATCTGTACTACATACGCCTTCCTGTTAATATAAGGCCAATCTTCCACGTTTATTATTCTAAAGTTAAATTAGAGTTTAGTTTTATTTTTATACTTTTTTGTTAGACCCCGAGTAGCGGGTCGGTGTATTCCGAAGTACGGAAGTTATTGTATATAGAGAAAAATAAAGGGTTTGTATACCCTTCGTCTGTATCCTGTCTACTTATCGCAATTAGTGAACATAGCTTTAGTAAGCTCTCTGTTCCGAGTCAGTTCCTTGTATTTTCCCGAAGAAGGTAAGCAGGAACATTGACCTTGATAAGTTTATTATTAAATTTTTTCTGTTCTTAATTTTTTCTGCTCTAAGATAATGTTAACCAAAATTATAAAGGGAATAGTAAATCTTTTGGAAAGGAAACCACCCCCCTATTATTTCAAAGAGACAGATTGGTTCAAAAGTTAACGTTGGGCGTATATTGCAAATTTTGAGACATTGCGACTGTCTTTTTAAAGGAAAATTATGCTAATGGTAGCGAATTTTAACAGAAACTAGTCGAATAATGATTTCAGTGCGTTTGTTAATTATTTATCTTTTAGAATTCTAAATTAAGTAGAAATGTTCATACGCTTAGCAGAATTTCTTCTACCATCGTGAACACGAAAGAGTAAGTAAGTGATATAAAAAATACAAGCTCATATTTATCTAAAAAATTAGTGTTTTTTTCTATAAAACATGAGTTTTCTCGATTAAATACAAATTTATTATTTTCTTTCAGTCATATTTTAATACCTTTAAATTTTATTTAAAAACAAAATATCGTAGCGTACGTATCCAATTAAAAAAATTTTCTAATACATTAGTATGCTACTTGAGAAACTAAAATATTAACTGTTAAAGAAAATAAAAGTATATTAGAAGTGCATTTTGTTTTTAATTTACTTTAATAAACTGTAAATATAAATTTATTAACTCTTATCTCAGAACAGAATTTTTCAAACGCTGTATTGTGGAGGAACGTCAGAGATATATCTCAAATCGGATAGGAAACCTATGTTTTTATGTCATCCTGGCGTAAAAACATGGTGCCTGCATCCAAAGGTACATTTTTAGGCTGCCTAGTAAACTGTAGATAAAAATAGTTGAATCTGTGGATAAATAGAAGTTACAGATAAAAGTAACGATCACTGAGAATATTGATTACGGTTATATTAAGCAAATATCCATGTATTATCCACTGGGCTAAACTAGACTGCGTCATAGGACTGCTGGAAAGACAGAGGTAGGAGCATTTCGCACTCCGTTTAAGATAAAAGTTTATTTTATACATTTAATTTTATAAAGAGACGAGGATGCTTTGCATTAATGCTGAAGAACTGGTGACAGAATCCTGGAAGGTGTAGAAGAAAGAATTAAAATTTATAGCAACTGAAATGGAGTGAATGTAGATAAGACTGTTTGGCTCAGTGAGGATGTGCCCTCAATTTGAAGTGATAGAAAAAAGGAGAATTGCTGGAGCAACATAATGTGTGATAGTGATGGAGTTTTTTTTATAGCAAAAGAATGGTGTTAACAGGGTATGCATATTTCTCAACGGTAAAGGGTGTGTTCAGTAACAATGAGTTTTGATAATATTTGGCAGAAGAATAAAATTTGATTCCATTGGTTCTGATGCAGTCAGTTTGTAAGGATCTTAAGTTTTACTAACGTTTATTTTATTTTAAATCTTTACTATCACTTCTTATTTTCTACTTCCGGCCAGAATTATAAGCGTTAAGGTTTTTATGCAAAGTTGTCTGGCGAACGCCAAGTATTTAAGTTGTGGCTTTTTGCCAAGCGAGAGAGAGGAAGCAGTTGAGTCAAAGCAAGCCGCTTACCTTAGAAGTTACGCAGTTGCTGTTTGCCTTCCAGGCCAGAGGTTTTAATCCTCTTGATAAATTTTAAAACGTATTGTAGTGTTCACAGTCTCTGTGCTACATACGCTTCCTGTTATTATAAGGCCAATCTTCCACGTTTATTAGTTTAAAGTTAAATTAGAGTTTAGTTTTATTTTTATACTTTTACGTTAGACCCCAAGTGGCGGGTCAAGTATTTAAGTTGCTTTTTGCCAAGCGAGAGAGAGGAAGCAGTTGAGTCAAAGCAGGCCGCTTACCTTAGAAGTTACGCAGTTGCTGTTTGCCTTCCAGGCCAGAGGTTTTAATCCTCTTGATAAATTTTAAAAGAAGAAAACGTATTGTAGTGTTCACAGTCTCTGTGCTACATACGCTTCCTGTTATTATAAGGCCAATCTTCCATGTTTATTAGTTTAAAGTTAAATTAGAGTTTAGTTTTATTTTTATACTTTTACGTTAGACCCCAAGTGGCGGGTCAGTGTATTCGGAAGTACGGAAGTTATTGTATATAGAGAAAAATAAAGGGTTTTGTATACCCTTCATGTGTATCCTGTCTACTTACCACAATTAGTGAACATAGCTTTAGTAAGCTCTCTGTTCCGAGTCAGGTCCTTGTATGTTCCCGAAGAATTTTAGAAGGAACATTAACCCTGATAAGTTATGTACTCGATTTTCGTATTTTTGTTATGACAGAGTTCTTGATATACTAGGCGGCCTTTTTAATTTGTCGAAGTATCTTGAACTGAATGAACTGCATTTTGCGCATGACCCCAGACAGAGAAGGCATAAAATAGATTAAGTCTGAGTACTGAGAGTACAGGATTATTTTATTGCTGATGGAGAATTCACTGGGGCATCTGAAGAGAGATCGGATCTTGCAATCCTCATATATATTTTTCTCTAATGTTCTTTATATGATGGTTAATTGTGGGTTTGGAATCTGACGTTACTCCAAGGTAGTTTTGCTTTCCCAGGCATTGGTAGGTCAAATAGGCTTGGTTCAGGTATATGTTTATTTGAATTTCCTTTTCGGAAGATGATGTCAAAAGATTTGTACATGTTTGCCAAGATTCTGTGTATCAATATTCAAGAAGGTCCAGATAGCGTTGAAGATATTACTGTCAAGTTTTGATGCTGACAGCTTGCGTGAGGATGGCTGTGTCATCTGCAAACAGTACAAATTGGGTTTTGGATCATGTGGGATGTCATGAGAATTGATGCTGAAAAGAATGAGGCCCAGAATACTGACTCGAGGAACTCCAGCATTGATGTTGCGAGTTTATTCGGAAACAGAACTTGCGGTTTTTGAGGAAGGAATTGGTGATCTTGATGATATAAGCAGGCAGTTTGAGATGAATGACCTTACAGAGAGAGCCATTGTGCCTAATGAATTAGCAATCTTTAAAAAGATAGAACCAGTGATTAATTTGCAATTGAACTTCTCTGTTGCTGTGTTTATAACTCTGAGGAGGAGTTGGTGTGTGATACAGTGACTTGCTCAAAATTAAAATTATTTAGGAGAAAGGTTTCATTATAGTGATGCAGTGGTAGATGCGAGCTGATTCGTTTGGCAATTTTTGGGTGGGCGTTGAGTAAGCTGATGGACCTACAACTCTGCAGCAGCATATGATTTTGCTTGGGTTTGGGAAACGTAAATATTATGGCAGTTTTCCAACTTAAAGTAACTGAGCTGTAAACAGGAATTTATAATTTTGGTAATTGGTAATTAAATTGTTGAGTAAGTGAGGAAGTAACTGAGCTGTAAACAGGAATTTATAATTTTGGTAATATTGGATATGGTATTAGGAGGAAGATGCTTTAGAGCCTGATTACTGATTCCATTAAGTTTGGTAGATTTTCTGATTTTGAATTTCTTGATGATGATGATAATTTGTGATGGAGAGGCAATAAGGAAAAGACCGTGGTCCGAGCTGTTGCTTGAAATAGTTAATTTTTCTATTGACTTTAGTGGTGGTATTGGCCTATTCATTTGTACGATCCCTTCATCTACGCGACAATATGGCCAGGGTGTTATCCGGAAGATGTTAAGTTTATCACGAAGACCGCTCACATTCACACCGTGTTTATCAGCAAGATCAGTTCACAGCAGTTTATCAACAAGGCCGTTCATATTTTCATGTGAACGTTCAAGACCGTTCACACAGCATCAGAATAAACTTTTTCTACTCAGTCAGAAAGTCCGGGGATTGGCGTGCATCTTTTTTAATTTTTCTCTTATGCTCATTCAAGGAATTATCTTCAATCATCACCAATTTCAAGAAATCTTCCTGTTTCTATTGTTTGAAAGTTTTCAGTTCTATTTTAATTTTATTCTGTAATTGATTATATTGATGCTTCCAGTTTGGGCCCAATCTGGCTCTGTTCTCTTTTGTATAAGCTCCTTGAGCACTTTTGGCAATCTTTAGAACTTGCAATTTCGAGGTAAAATTTGGCATTTAGCTAATTAAGTTTTAACCAATATTGTGAAGTAATGCCTTAAGGCGGTAGAAATTAATTAGTTTTTAAATGTGCATGCAAGCACCATCTAGCGGTACAAAAAAGGGTATTTTTTCCGATCTTATTTTTGCTGCTGTCGAGCTGATGACATAGTAATCAGAATTTATTCTTCTCCTGCAAAATTTAGGAGTATTTTTGCTGTTTTCAAAAATAAGTTCAGAATACCCTCTGATGACATGACTTTCCTTAGTCCTTTTAGCAGGAAGATGATTTTCCTCATGATAATCGCGAAGTTCATGACTGGTTGCATGTTTTCATCAGTTTGTATTACTTCTGATATAACGTTCCTGAGCATATCGCTATATTTCTTTAGGGTAGGTCTGACTGGGCATTGTTTCTTCAGAATTCTTTGTCAGCACGGTTTGCATTGTTTGTTAGCATTTTCGTCTATTATTCTTCTGTCTGCTGCTTCTGTTTCCGAGTTTTGGAAGATTATTAAATTATTTTTAATAGTACATTTAATTGATGTAAACAGAAATGCATTTTTGTAATTAATAAAATATATTTTTAACGTCGTGTACTATGTATCTGGTACAAACTCATTTCATTTACATTTAAGAATTGTTGCATTTAATTTTTATTAGATAATTTTTTTGATAAATCTGTTTAATCTGTCTTGTATATGAACCAGTCTTACACTAGGAAGCACTATGAGTTTGGAGGCTGATTTTTCAGGAAAAATTCAAGAGCTGTGCACCCTGTTTCCACTACGTCAGAAAAACGTCCTTTCATTCTTTTGCGTATCACACAATCATGGAATCATTCACATTTATTAATGAAGTCTGGCTTTATATTTTTTTGAGTTGATTTTGTGACCTCCTGGCAACGAAGAAGAGAAAAAGTGATTTTGGGTTTCTGAGTGAGTTTCTTTTGTCAGTATTGATACGGGTATACATACAGTGGCACAGCGGTATGTGTCTGCTCTGAAATACGTCCAACGTAGTACACGTCCTGTTTGGTCACTAAATTTTTATTTGATATATTACGTTTGTTTAAGATAGGATTCGAGTTCGGTGAGTTACGCACTTGTTTACCTCTTTCGAGAGGATGCTACGACTGCCCGCATGAGAGTATACGTCCAATGTGGCTTCTCTTCAGTAAACAGGTTTCGCTACTCTGAATTTTCAAGTGATTTTCTGTTTTTGTGTAAAGATTTTGTAATTCATTAACAGGGAGTTTTAGGAAAGTTAATGAGAGGGAAGAAAGTCGTTAGGATCACCAAGAAGGTGAAAAAAAGAGGTTCTTAAAAAGTAAGAAGAGGGACTTGGCTATTGCATACCACATGCCAAGTACGATGGTGTCTACGTTTGTTTAAAAAAAAAGGACGGTATTAAATCAGCTAATCTTGCGAAATGGGTGAAATTGATTGCCATGCAAAGATCAGACATATTACTACATGCTGAGAAATTGATTTTGATCTAGACAGCAGAAAAACATTTATGTACAGTACCATGTGCAGTGCTTCATTTATGTTGTAGAGTTCCTCACTTTGGAATCCTAAGTTAATGTTGGAAGTGAAGTAGCTAAGAACTGATAAGCGAATAATCGCTTGAGTTCTGTGGCAAGAAACAACAAGATAGAAGGGTAACTAACCCTTTATTATTTCAATAAGATTTAACAAAACTCCGCCTGAGAGTGTACAAGCAAAGTCCGCACTTGGACGTGAACTTAAAAGACTAAGAATTAAACTAAAACTAAGATTAACTAAAGAAGTATAGCCGAAGCTATCAAGGTTCAAATCGAGTTGGCCCCTTAACTTATTTGACTACGAAGCTTAGCAAGGGCCTGAGTACGGCCGAGCGTAATAACAGCTTTGAGAGAGAGAGTGGCCAAAAAGGCAGACGCGCGTAAATCAGAAACTCTGATTCTCTCTGACTCAGTAAGTAACTTCGTGGTTTAAATACCGCTCCTCCTTATTAAATATTCAGCAAAATTCCAAAACTATGTTCTGGCCGGAAGTAGTAAGTTGAAGTCAAGAATCTGCCTGGAAAGGAACTTAAAATTTAACTGTTAATAAAATTAACATAATCCTTACAATGTACAGTATAAATTTCCTTCATTTCATTTGTATTTTTGAATTAAACGGTATTATAATAATAATATAGGATTTTTGTAAGAAAGGATTAATTAATTTCCCCTTATTTCTTATCCAAAATGTTCGTTTGGTATACGTCCAAAGATCTGGAACGGATTAATGACGTATAACAATTTACCACTGAATTATTAAAAATATTTTTAAGTATGGCATGAGTAAATGAGATATAATTATGAAATTAAAGAGCTACTGAGCAGATTTGTGATGTTCTTTCGGTATGTCATCTTAAGTAGCTTCTTATTGCCACTGAATAAATGTGCGTCTCCTGAAATTATGTTCTCATATACATACTGACCTAACATCCCAAACAACCTAAAGCTAATAAGTTAAGTTATTTAAATATGGCAAAGTTGAGAAGGATGTCTGCCCAACAGAAGTGATGCCTTCGCGGAGACCTTTTTGTGGAACTAGCTCATATTCACGTTGCACATGGAAAAAATACGAAAACCAACCATGCAACCAACCGGTCGCCTGGGTTTGAACGCAAACCAGGTCGAATTACCAGTATTCAGCTTCTAAACCACTTGAGCCGAAAGTTAAAGAAAAGAGGTTAGAAACTTTAACGCAGTCTCCGGGAATAAAATCAGATTGATATACTGGCCATTAATCCACAAGACTGCATGGAAAACATGACCTTAGTTTCTTATAGTATCATCATTCTTATAGACACTGCTTCTGTAATTATTTTTGGAAGTTTTATTTCGAACCACGTGGGAATACACTTTGGATTATAGAGGAAGTTATGGCATCTGAATCATCTTTATTAAAAATGGTGGATTGTTGTATCTTGAAATTTATTGCTAGGCTTAGATTTTGCTGAGGATGTTTTACACGTAATGAACGGGAATTTGAACAATCTCTAAAATGTTCAGCATGCCCTGGTTGCAAAAGTTGCAACATTTGATTTTTCAATTTCAAGCAGTAAAGATGAAAAATATGCAAAGATTTCGTCGGGAATCGAACCGTGGACCTCTCAATTACACGCTGAGCGTGCAGACCACTACACCACGAAGTCTCGCTAAGAAGGCGGAAGAAATACCTTATAGTATATGCTCAAAAATGATATTGTATTTTGATTAACTTGAACTGATAGACACATAATAGCATTATGGGATTTAGCTTCATCTTGTATTATTAGCACTGAATTATTTTCGATTTATGTGCCTCTCTTACAGACAGTTTTTAATAATGAAATGTTTTGATGTCTTTTATGTTAAATTGTTTTTACAACTATTGTTCGTATGCTAATGGCATTGCAAAGCTGGGCGGTATATTGATGCTTTCGCATTTAAAACTGTATGCATGTGGACTGTAACGAATCGTAGATTTGGGAAATAATGTATTGTGTAAAAAAGGGCGAGTTTTCCGTTTTGCAGAATTCAATTGCCATTTTTGTTTTAACATGTGCTCGATGAGCTCTTGAGCTGTGCATCTTTTGAGTTGTGTGAAATAAAAATTTAACTACTGATTACCACTGATTCGCTACTGATTATTCTAAGAAACTGGGCTAACCAAGAAATAATGAACAGAACTTAATTGAAAATTATTGTTCTGGAGTAAGAAAATAATAACACTTTTCTAAAGTGTAAATGTAGCCCAAAATATGATGGCTTTGATGTTATAAATATTTAAAATAAGTTGAAGTATTATTTTATCAAACTACTACGTGAGCTAGAAACCAAGGAAAATAAGAATTTATTGGACCTTTTTCAACAGCTAGAATGGCTATTATTGTTTACAGTTTCGATAAAATAACATTCGACATATTTAAACATCGTTAGGAATCAATGAAGAATAAGACTAGTTCATCTTCCACATTATAAAAGTACTGCGACAATATTGTTTTAATTCAATCCTTTAAAAAATCGTTTCATCTAAACTTCTAAACAATATTTTGCAGTATGTATTATTTTGAATATAATTAAATAAAATAGGCTTTTTGCACTAGTTTCCAGTTCCTCTTCTTGCGTACACTACCATCTGTGTCAAAAAATATCCTTATCTTTTTTTTAAATATTATATTATTTAATCCTTATATTATAATGAACTTTGAATATCATACGATTGCAAATCTTTTTACTTCTTTTCCTTAATATAATTTGTCTGATAATTTTCTTGATTATACTATTTTATTGCCAAAAATGGAATGCAAAAACAAATGTTGGATCTTGAAAAACTGAATTTCTTAAAAAATGAATTTGAAATTTATTCAACAAAAAAAGGTTTAGTTATATGTTGGCTTAGAGCTAATTATAAGCTGTAATAATAAAGTTAATCATAAACTGGCCTCATAGATATTATTATGTTTATTTAAGATATTCATCGAAATCATAGTCTAAAATAGTTTTAAAGTATGGTTTTTATACTTTAGAAATGCTATATATTTAAATGCAAAAATTCAATATTAAATGTCGTTTTTGAGATGCTATAGCTTCAAGTTTAAAGATTGCACTGTTTTAAATCGTTGACATGTAAGTAACAGTGAAGATGAACATTTCGTGTTAGAAACAAAAACCAAGAAATTAACTGTAGAAGAAAGAACTTTTCAGGTATATACTATAAATGCAATCGAAAACACTATGTTTACCTCCCAAAAATTTGTAAAGCATCTCTGGCTGAAAAAATGTAATTTTATAAAAAAATTGCTTTTTTATTAGACACTCTGGGGAAAGGGGCTAAAATTTTAAGTGCAATAAAAGCCGTCTATGAAATATAGGAAAAAGATTGAACAGTGTCTTGAAGATCAGACATTGACAGGTCAAGCTTTCAATCTTTCTTGTCTCCACCTTTTCGTTGCTAGGACAGTCCGGCTTCTTTAAGTTCCCTATTCAGATATTATTCGGTTCTTATCTTTTTCGACGCCAGATACTCTTCGATATTCTACTGAAAAAGTTAAAAAAAAATGACGGGTGGGGTAGAGGAAAGAAACCACGGTTGCATTTTTTATTCCTTTTTTCTTTTCTTTTTCTTTTTCTTTTCTTTTTTTTTAAGTGTTTACTTCAACAGCTTGAGGGAGGAAGAAACCTTAAAGGTGCACCCCGCATTTATTTCTTATTTTTTATTTCTATTTTCAGAAAATGGGAGAGCTTTCAGTTTCATCTGCGAAAGAGCGCGAATGAAGTTATTGTTCTAAAAAAGAAATTCCTATTTTCTTCCATCAGTTGGTTTTAAATTTCGAAAAGAAATGTCTCTGCTGACTAACGATATCTCACAGCAGTTTCATGACATGTCTTCAAAGAATCAAAATTTGAGACAGAATTTTGCTTTATCACGAATACGTAAATAAGCTATTTCACAATGTTTCTTCAGAGTCTCTTGTGTTTAATAATAAGAATTCGTTATATTAAACTTTGAAAAAATAAGTTTAGTCCAAGTCAAAGTTTCTAGGGGTAGAAAAGCTTTCATTTAAATACTTTGATTCTTAAATAGTTATAAATGGCTAGCAGAATACAGAGCAGGGTGATAACCGATATTTGAATGATTGTGATACAACAAAGAAAAGCTGGAAAGAAATGTACGAGTCGCTTTTAATGAGGGGGTCAGAATCTTACAGAAAACGAAAAATTAAAAGTGATTATTTGTGGCTATTAAAGGCATTCTTAAAATGTAAAAACAGCGAAGTTCTATCAATAGTATGCTTTCGTTTTTTCTTGCGGACTGTTTGGTTGGAAGTGGTTAAAACGTACAGTTTCGAAGGGAATGATCTGTGCTTTGAATGCTGGTCAAGACACAGTTCATGTTTCATGTATCCTGACTTCCAAAAAAATAACAGACTGTATTACCATTTCCTCAAATGCCGTCAGATGCTCACTTTTGGAGATTTCATTTTCTGAATTTTTAATTATTATCATTCTATATACAGCTGTATTTTTAAGCACAGCTTCCTTTAACAAATCAGTCTGCATCACGCCACCCAAGCACTTTTCTAGTACTTTCAGACGGGACAACACATTTTAATTTCTTTACTACTGAAATAAGTCATTTTCTGTACAATATTTTCAAAAACCTTTGAAACAACCATGTATCTAGTTATTTCTTCTTATTTTTTTCAAAGTTAATTCTTTTCACATGCATCTCTAATTCCTTTAATACCGTCCAAAGGTCCTCCGAAAACAATGAGACAAAATTATCGAAGAAGAACATGTCGCGGAGCTAACGAAGTAAGGAGGAAATATTGTCGTTTGAAACATCGTGATACAAAAGAAAAGCAAGAAGCAAACTTCGCAATTCTATAACATCGTGAAACAAAACATCAATGTAGGAAATAAAGTGGTGAAAAGATTTCACAGTTTGAAAACATTGTCTTGCAGAAAATTGTGGTAAAAATAAAGCAACTGAAAAAAAAAAAAAAAAAAAAAAATCGCAGATACGTATTTTGCATTTTTAAGACGTTTCACAATATTGTGAAAAAATTTTCCCGGTTCTAACAACAAGCAAATCCTCTTCAAATGATTTTAATATTTATTAGAGGAAGTCGTCTTATAGAGTTAATGTTTGCTAAAGATGTCAGTTTAAGTTTTCAAATATACCAGTTCTCAAACTCATTTCAGAGGTGGCAGTCAATCTTAAAAGATGTTTGCTACGGGAGGGCTTACTGCAAATTCTTCTGAAACCGTGAATATAACCATCTGAACCCGTTTTAGACAGGGTTCTTTAAACGAAAAATAATACTGAATACAAACAATCTTCCATAGAATTATGAAAGTTTTGTAGCTGCTTTACATTTTACCCAGATGCTTTGTATAATAAATTGAGAGATTTTGTCAATGATTTATTTTTACAACGATGTTTTGTACCACCTTGTTTTTACCATGCGAAGTTTTCTCCTTGCTTTTTTTTTTTCTTAAAACCATGATATTTTGTACGGTGATATTTTCCACTTATTTTGCCTTTTTCGCGATGTTTTCGCTGGTAATTTGCCCTAAGCAAAGCCTTTAGACAAAATTCTTAATTTATTTTGATTTACTATGACAGATATTAGTCATCGTTAAATGCAATATAGGCAGCTGCAAAATTCTTTTTAGGTAATGAATTCGAATACTGTAATCTAACTTTCATTCAGTGATATTAGCGGCAACAGTGGTAACGTTGCGATGGCAGCGGCAATGAAGTTGTGTTTGTTGTGGCTAGGGCAACATGAATTTATTTTAATCTCTAAATATCAAATATTTTCGTGGATAAAAACATTTAACCGTTGTTCACACACCACACCCGTCTGGTGAATGAAAATGTTAAGGGGTGTTGGATGCCGAAAAATGGTGATTTCGGATTTTTGCATTTACAAATTCTCTACACTTTTACCTTTCTTAAAATACCATTATTTAATCTGTATAAAAATTAGAACTGTGAAAAAGATAGTTTTAATTTCTCATTGAATGCTTTGATAAATGAGAATTTTTACATAAAAACGCGTGTTTTTCCGAACGGGATTTTTCTATACTCGATGTACCTTTTCTCAGGAACTACTGCTCACAGGTATCTAAAATCTTTATGGCTTATTTATTAGGTTTGCTAATATTTACTGAAATGAGCTTTTTGTGATAAAGTAAAAAAATTATGTGAGAAAAGTCCTAAATTTTACTATGCCTAATAAAATATTCTGTAAATTACTCTAAAATTAAAAAGATGTTACAAAAGCTCATTTCAGTATAATTAGATAGGTATACTTTAATTACACAAAAAATTTCCAGCTTGTATCTGCAGAGGATTTTGAGAAAAGGTACATCGAAAATGGCCAATTTAATATTGTCGGTATAGGGGTTTCTGATACCCGTTAATCAATGACGCATCCAGTAACTTGAAAGTCACAGTGAGTCGTAATAGTTCAAACACAAGAAATGAGGAAATATATATATATATATATATACATATGCAATAATTTATATAGTTATAGTTTAATATATAATAATAATAATAATATATGCAATAATTTGGAAATTATTGAAGATATCCGTTGATGCATAATCGAAGAAGAAAGTTACAGTCATGCTGATTCAATTCCTTTTTTTATTTCAGTTGACAAATATTTTTATGCCAACTGATTTTTATTAATCATAAATGTATCTGTTCCAGAATATTTTTACATGTTTGAAAACAAAAGGCTCCAGCAAGTTGACAGAAGCGAAGAGGAAAAGCACATTCGATGTATTCCGATTGGAAACCTAATTGAAAGTCTATGGTTTGCAATCTTAAATTTAAGTTCCGAATTAGCTGCGTCACTATTGTTATGTAAAGGATGTAAAGGAAAATATCTAAGTTAAAGTAGATGTGCTGCAAATTCAAATTGGAATTTTACTTTACGTATATATTTTTTATATTTCATAGGAAAAAAAAAATGTTTTAACGTCTGAAAATAAGTTGTTCCTTTTACCCTCTCATGGATGTTACAATAAATAAATGTCATATCAACGAATATGAATGAATGTATGTAAGGTATACAGTATATCGACGTAATATTGATTCATAATTCCTTTACTCTTCTGATGCAAGAAGATGTTGCAGGTTCTGATTTTATGGTTGACTGCAATATTTTTTAATATACCATTTCGTTTTTTTTAAATATCATTATGGATGTCATTAATGCATTTCTCAAAGGCCAGTTACGTTGTGTAAGGAGGGCTTTAAAAGTATTTGCCGCCCATGCCTTGGCTAGTGGTGCAGTTACACACAAGTCAGACAATGCAGATATGCCCACTTTGATGGAAATGTTTATTCTAAAGAACTGCGGGATGTCTCAGCTTGGTTAAAATAAGGAATTAGAAATGAAATGTAACAATGAAACTCTAATTTTAGTAAGAATATTACAATATCTATGATGTTAAAATGTAATTTATAAATGTGAAAATTAGTGTTATAAATTTTTGATATTGCTATGATTACCAAGATAAGTAATGGGTACATAAAATTTTTATATTTATACTGTTCTGTGAGAAAAGTTACAGAAACCTTATTTGAGAAATCATAATCGGATTTTCCAAAAATGAGAACTTTTTGAAATTGGACTGAAATATTGAACTATTAATATGACTCAAAAATTGTGCTCATTTTCAAAAGTAGTGCTAGAAATTTATGTTCTACATTAATTAAAAAACTATCAATGTTATTAACTATGAACTATAATTCAAAATTTCCTGAGTTATATTTTCCACAGTTTAATGTTTACTTCATCGGCTTTAAAGCTTTACTGCTTTGTTTAAAAATGGCTTTTCTGTATCTAAAACTTTTTCTTCTTGTAAGGGGGAATATGTAACATAAAATAATATGTCAAGCAAAATTCTAATTTTAATTTGCAGTAATCTTTAACTCTCTAATTTACACTCATGTCCATAAATTAAGGATAATGCAAAATCAGGCAAAGGAAGAGTTAGAAGCAAAACAAATTTGACTTATTTATAAAGCTCATTCATTAAACAAAAGGTAAAGAGCAAAACAAATGCTATATGTTTGATATTATTGAAAATATTAGCGATTCTTTCTCCCTGGAGCAAATTACAAAACAAACCTATTTACAAAAAACTAATATTACATGGTTGGTATGATTGTTAATACATTGTATGTCTTCCAGACGATGCAATACAGTCCGTACAACGCCTTGGCAAGCTGAGTATCAAATTATCGATCTGATCTTGGGGGATATTACACCACTCAAAAAGCAATGCTCTCCGAAGTTCCGATAGACATGTAAAAGGAGGTTGACGGGCTGAAACTCGTCGGCCAAGCATATCCCACAAGTGCTTTACTGGATTCAAGTCCGGTGAGAGTTCTGGCCAGTCCATACGGGGAATATCCTCCGATTGAAGGCATTCGCTTACGGCATTATGTTATATTAATTTGCCATAATCCAACTTTTGTTAATAGGTCAATCTCTTTGTAATAATTGTATACTGTGTCTTTGTAATTGTATATTCAATACGTAAGTCTAGTATTGATGTAAAATTACTATGTAAATGTCTTGGTAGACTAGCATCCGATGCGGGCCAACTAAAATTCCAGCGGGGTACAGTAGTGCGGCGGAGCAACACCTGTAAAAGTCACTGACGAAGTTCTGGTGCTCCGTCCACTTTTCCCTGTCCCTGTCCCTGGCATTCGCTTACGATGTTTGCACGGTGAGGACGGGCGTTGTCATCCATAAACACAAATTGTGTGCCCATGGCGCCCCGAAACAAACGTACATCTTGTTCCAGAATGACGTCCCCATAGATTTGGCTTGTCATGGTTCCAATTTCAACATGCAGGTCAGTTCTGGAACCCAGAATAATTCCACCCCAAACGAGCATTCCTGCACCACCGTAACGGTGTCGTTCAGTGATGTTTTCTTGGTGGTAACGGGTACCTGGAGCTCTCTATATGAAAGTCCGGCGAGAATCAGACTGCAAGCTAAGCCTAGACTCTTCGGAAAACATCACACAAGCCCACTCTTGCGGTGTCCACAATGCGTGCTCTTTACTCGAGGCTAACCGCAGGCGACAGTGAGTTGCAGTAAGCGGAACGTATCTGACAGGTCTACGAGCATGTAGACCAATCTGCCCTAAGCGTCTGTACACGGTCTGCCTTGAAATTGTCGTACCAGTGGCTGAAGAGAGCTGACGAGACAGGTCTGAGGCTGTGCTCCGCCTGTTTCTTTTGGCAGTAACTGCGAAATACCGGTCCTCATTCGGCGTTGTAACTCTGGGGCGACCTGTGCTGTAACGTCTACTCACATTACCGTCATCTTGGAATCGTTGCCAAAGCCTGGAGATGACACTCTGGGCAATTCCAAGTTCGCCTGATACTTCCAGTTAGGTACGCCCACAATCCAGACGGCCGATAATTCTACCACGTAAAAAATCATTCAAATGCGTCCTTTGTGTCGTAACTATTCGGTTATTGCACTGAAATGTTTATAAAGCGCCTGCGAACAATTTTACTTCTTTGCCTGTATTCCTTATATATCACTCTCTTACATTCTCGTCATTGTGACGTACCATCGGTGTCATCTGGTTGCTTCCTGAAATTTGAATATGATTCTTGAAGATGTGCGTAGTGATTTTACAGGTGATATATTTATTTTAGAGTTCGATTTCCGCGTGACTCCGAATTATCCTTAATTTATGGACATGAGTGTAGTTTGGATATTTCGCCTTTTCATCCTTTACCTAACGGTGATGACGCAGCTAATTCGGGAATGAAAGTCCAAATTTGCAAACCGTAACTTTCCAGTCATTGGAATATGTCACATTTGCTTTTCTTCTTCGCTTCTGTCAATTTACTTTAGCTTGTTCTCTATAAAAACGTAAAAGAGCTCTATATATATACACGCAAGACTGTTACTTGACAATTAAATTTGCCCATAGAGAGCTAAAGATTCGTTTAGAGCTATAGGTAAAAATGCAGCATTAGCAATGAAATGGCTTAAAGCGAATTTTCTGTTATTTGCAGCAAACCTCGGTTGTCAGTTTGAAATAATTTGGGAAGCAAGCTATAAATAAAATAATAATCATTCAGGTTTTGGTATTGGCATCATGATAAGCTGGATAGGCAAACGTAAAATAGTTTATCAGCTCTGAGGATATGCACAGAAGTTTTGCTTCTCTTTCAAGAAAAGTTCCAACCAGAATAGTCTTCTCCAGTTACATACACAAAAGCTTACTTTCTGGTATAAGCATTTCCATATATAACGTTTTCGACTTCTGCTGGTTACATTTTCGCAACTGCGTTGCCTATGCTAGATACATCTTCCAGCACTTTTATATCATGCATATTGTCTCCATTGTTACTACTTTGGTCCCACATAAGGGCACTTAAAATTATAAACGTATTATAATTAATTCTGGTCGTTATACTCGTATTATCAGGGTCAATGTTCCTTCTAACATTCTTCGGGAACATACAAGGACCTGACTCGGAACAGAGAGCTTACTAAAGCTATGTTCACTAATTGTGGTAAGTAGACAGGATACAGACGAAGGGTATACAAAACCCTTTATTTTTCTCTATATACAATAACTTCCGTACTTCGGAATACACTGACCCGCCACTTGGGGTCTAACGTAAAAGTATAAAAAAATAAAACTAAACTCTAATTTAACTTTAGAATAATAAACGTGGAAGATTGGCCTTATATTAACAGGAAGGCGTATGTAGTACAGATAACTGAGAACACTACAATACGTTTAAAAGTTATCAAGAGGATTAAACCCTCTGGGATGGAAGGCAACAAGCAACTGCGTAACTTCTAAGGTAAGCGGCCTGCTTCGAACTCACTGCTTCCTCTCTCTCGCTTGGCAAAAAGCCACAACTTAAATACTTGGCGTTCGCCAGACAACTTTGCATAAAAACCTTAACGCTTATAATTCTGGCCGGAAGTAGAAAATAAGAAGTGATAGTAAAGATTCAAAATAAAAATAAACGTTAGTAAAACTTAAGATCCTTACATACTTCCCGCCAGAGTTAATTAGTTTGAAACTGAGGTCTAAAACGACCTTGTTGAAAACTTTTAGCTCTAGAATCTAACGCGAGGCCAATCTTTTACAAACATACATCGCTAGAAACTAGAAATTTAAAAGAAAGAAATTTGTTACAATAGCAGCTCCCAGGATATACAACAATCTTTTTTCATCTGTAATGCATCTAAACAGGAGCTTTTATTCAATTCTGGTTCCTTCCAGAGATCTGGAAGGAAAACTACTTTAATGAAATGTTACACAATGAAATGGCAAGTAACATATACAATTATACTTCTCTTAACGTTCTTATTTCATTCATGACTATTTTAATTATCTCTCCCCGTGCTCTCTGACATGTGTTGTAAAAGAACACCAAACACGAATGTGTTCCTGTCTACGTGTTCCACACTTCCTCCTACAATCAAAACACTAACGTGTTAAAATTCAACATAACAAGACCTCGTAACACACCCTAATTTCAACTCTAAACCCTGCGGTACTATTCTGAAAGTGTCTAACTCTAAAGTGTAGCGTCAGAGAGCCTAACTACATCATTCAACCTTTAACACATATTCGCCATGCTTTAGTCTTTTTACAGTCACACGAATAAAAATTTTAACATTCACTTTTACCATATCACGGTATTTCTTAACATTTAAAATAACAGTTCACATTGTATATAAGAACATATCAACATGCTGTTAATTTTACACATTTGAAAACATACATTAGTAGTACCTTGTTAACTTCTATTCTTTTCAAAGCAAGTGCCAATTCTTTCTACATTGAAATACTACATTTCAAAAAGTCTTTCAGACTAAAACTTCTCTCTTGCTAGAATGTTTTAAATAAAATTTATACAATAACTTTTTACAATATTTAAGTCTTTACACAACGCTATTATACATCAACTTTAGTTTTACGCGCGAGTAATTGAAAAACATAATACCAAAATCGGTCACAACTCATTTCTCGCCCTTTTGGCGATAAAGGTAGACCTCGCATGAGGTAAAACTTCTTGAAATCTGCCACTTGCAGTAAGAATGAAAGATTAACTTAAGCTTGCAAAGTAACATAAAATTTTACTTATCTTTCTGATATTCGGACATCCTTTTCTGGGCCAAGTCTTTAAAGGTATTGCAGATAGCTGTGTCATTTATCCTCCTTCTTGTACGGGCTGGCCCTTCAGTGTCTTCCTCTGGAAGCTTCCTTTTTTCACCAGTTCGGTCACCCTTGAATACCTTCTTTTTCTCCTCTGCTTGTGGTCTTGGCCGTTTGATGGCAGCTGGTCTTGGCGGAACCGGGAAACTTCCTTCGTGTTCTTGCTTGGACCTCGTTGCTGGCCATTCAAATTTTCCTTGTACTTTTTCCTATGCCGCTGATGGCGCCTCCGCAATTCGGCGATTTTTGCTGCGGAGAGTCCTGTCGGATGAGTAGATTTTCCGTTTTAGAGCCGGGTTATAGTTGCCGTCATTTCTCCTGGTTCTCTTCACATACGTCGTCCTTCTCCCTTCTTCATTCTGGGGGTGTTCGTGAACTCTCTTTTCTGGACGGTGGAACGGCTTCTTTTTCTTGCTACCTTCAATTTTTCCGCGGGGCAATTTTCTTTTCACTTGCTCCTGCCTCTTATTGGCTTGCCCTTGTACTTGTCGTTTTTCCACCTCTGGAGCTTGTGCCTGCGGTGTCTGCCGTGCCGGATCCTGCAAAAGATCTGAAAATATTTGCATTTTATCACGATCGAAGTAGGGCTTGATTTGATCAATGTTTGCGGAACAGGTTTCACCATTTCTGGCTTTTAACACTACTACAGCGTGAGTTATTTTTTCTATAACATATGGTCCTTCAAATAGTGGAAAAAATTTGGCAGTTTTATCTTCTGGTGCTGAAGAAAGTGAATGCTTAATTTTTAAAACTTCATCCCCTACTTTATAAGTTACTCCCCGTCGTTTCAAATCATAATAGAGCTTCTGTTTTCTTTGTGCTACTTCGGTATTCTTCTTTGCTTCCTTAATTAGTTTTTCTATATCACCGATTTTAAATTCTGGGGCTCTTTGTTGCACATAAAATAATTTATCTAACGGTGTTATAATCTTTCTGCCTAGAAATAACTCAGCAGGAGTTTTGCCCGTTGTATCATGTTTTGCGGTCCTAAGGGCGAAAGCAAATTCATTGACATAGTTATCCCAGCTTTTATGAAAATTTTTAACATAACTACGGATAATTTTCACTACATTTCTATTGACCCGTTCCGCTATATTTGATTGCGGCCGATACGGGACCATTTTTAAATGACGTATGCCCAGTTTTTGGCACATGTCTTCAAATATATTACTTACAAATTGAGGACCATTATCCGATATAACTTTTAGGGGCGCCCGTATTTTAAAATATATTTATTTAAAATAGAATCAGTAACTAATTTCGCGGAGGCTCGTTTTAAGGAAACAATTTCGGTCATCGAGGACAGACGTCGTTTCGATTCGCTCCTGTATTTTTGAGATTTTTGGTGGAAAAAGTGCCGCCGGAAGTGTATTGTTTGTTTTAAATTGTGTGTGAATATACGCTGCATCCGAGGATATGTCATTTTTGCGTGTGCACCAAGTATTTCTCTAGTTATTAGTGTTTTAGTGCCGAAAACAAAGGATTCTAGGCCGCTGCAAAAGTGCCGGACTTTTGTTCATATGTGATGCCGCCATTGCTACGATCGCCTTCCGCCAGCTTACCACGTGGTGCCCTGGTAGGGCTAAGAAAAGTGCTCAATTATTTCTAAGTCCCGAAATTGGTGTGTAATTTTGAAAAAATCATATCTTACCTCCAGTTGCACCTAGGCTTACCTGGTTTTCGGGAAAAAGGTATTTTTTTCATGATCTATTATTCTGTACAGTTCTTTTATTGCTAACTATTGTATCTTCGGACTTGATCTTTTTACTGAAAATTCTATTGTTCTATTAATTGGTCTGCAATCATTTTACTATGAAACCTATATTCTCAAGCTAAATATTTAATAGTGCCAAAAGGTTCGTCCTTCTGGCTTAGACGCTTTGAAATTGCAATAATTTTGACTCTGTTGAATTGCCCTATATTTCGTCGTTATTTGAACTCGATGACGAGTGTTATTACGACACTTTCACTCTGATTTCGACAAGTGTTGAATACTATCTATATGTATTATTGTAACAGTAATTAATGTTTAAACTGTTTTAAATCATTTTAATTGATGTTTTAATATACTTTATGTTTAAATATTGTTGTTATTTTGCAGTATTGGTAAATTTACTTGTATTATATTATTTTGCTCTTTATACTTCTTGTTGAATTGCATAATTCTGTGGTACAATTTTATCTTTACTCATTATACAGCTGATTAATATATATGTTTAATGGTGTTTAAGCTACATTACTTTTTGTAAAATGTCTCGCCCTTCTGTAATACCTGTTGATAGTAATCAAACTCCTTCAATAAGTGATTTGGATCCATTTACATTGATATATTCAGACATTTCTTATCATGAAAAAATAAAGGTATTATATGAAACTATCCATACTATAGCAGTAACATATAAAGGAAGCAAATTTGTCCTTCCCTCAAATTTAAGAGAACCTCTTTGTAAATCCTTAGACGCCTTCAAACAATTAGCTGAAGAAGGCCCAGATTTTGTACCTAAGCCTCCCACAACTGATACTGGTAGCAATACCTCGACTGTTATTTGTTGTGAACTTGTCCATCATAAACAGGCTTCAGATATCTCATTTCCTGTGCAAGATACAGTAAATTTGCCAACTCCACTCGCAGGCTATTCTTACGCTGCTGCAGTGCAGCATTCCATCCTTCCAGCAGCTCCTCAACCGACGTTGCTAATATATCCAAAACATACGACAACTAGTCGTAAATTGAAGGATAAACTTGCTAAGGAGTTCCCACTTCCAAAAATTGGAGCTCAGGTAACTGCTATACGTTCAATTAAAAAGGGTGGTCTTGCTGTTGTCTGTTCAACAGAGTCAGATAAGAAGAAACTAAAAGATACCTTAACATCTGAGAGAGCTTCATCACTAGTTACTATCAAGCAACCAACATTAAAAAATCCTTTACTAGCCATTCATAACATTCCTACAGATCTTCCTCAAGAGGATTTAGGGGAAGCATTTCTTACTGAATTTGGTTTAGACACAGAGGACATAAAACCTCTTTTTCGATTAAAAGAAAAGAAAAATGTTAAGTGGATCTTCCAATGTAAGCCCGCAGCTTTCAATACAATTATGCGATACCCCAAACTCCATATTGGATGGCAGTCTCACAAAATCACAGAACATTTTAACATCAAGAGATGTTATAAATGTCAGCGATTTGGACATTTGCAGCGGGAATGTCGCAGCAACTTCTACTGCACGTACTGTGCCGGTGAACATGACTCCCGAGACTGTTCCTCGGATTTTGCAGCCTGCATCAATTGTCTCGACGCAAACAAGAATTCCAGAAACCCAGTCCCAGTTGATCATACCGCCAACTCCAACGCATGCTTTTGCTATCAGAAACAAGTCGAACGAATGCGCCAGAATACCACATATGTCTAAAGGTGCGATTCATGTATCACAGAGTGCTTTGCAATCATTTAGATGCTTACAAATAAACATGCAGAGATCTCGGGCAGCTACAGCACAGACAATAGAATTTGCATTAAGAAATCACATTGATCTCATATTGGCCCAGGAGCCGTACACTAGAGACGGTCAAGTTGCAGGTTTTCCTCTTCTTTGGACAACTTTCTCCAAGGCAGACACTTTAGCACCTCCACGTGCAGCAGTTATTAACTGTAATACACAAATCTCTCCCTCAATTTTATCAATTAATAGAGATCAAGTTGCTGTAGTTTTAGAAATTCGAAATTTAATAGTTGTTATTTATTCAATTTATTCTCCTCCTACGGATGACATTACCCCAGTTATTGCCTTTTTAGAAGAGAATCTTCGCATTATTGGTAATAAACACCAAATCATCAGTGGGGACTTTAATGCCCATTCAATAGCATGGGGTTATACAACAACTGATCCTAAAGGTCGCCTATTGGAGGATTTTATATCTTCAAAAAATTATGTGCTTTTTAACTCACCAGACTCTGCGCCTACCTTTGATAGAACATATGCTATTGGATGGCCTGACTTAACTTTTACTAAAGCAAATACTGCACATTTGGTTCATAACTGGACTATTCATGATGAAATAAGTTTATCGGACCATAAATTCATTACGTTTGAAATAACCAACAATGGCTCAGTTCCTATTCTCATTAGATATAATCTCCCAGGTCGTAAATATCGTCAATTTACGAGAAAAATTAGAGGAAAATTGAACCAACTGAGAAGACAACTATCTTTGCAAACAACTCCAGCTGCCTTGGAACAATTTACGGACTTGGTTTTAACTACAATCCAAGATATTTGTCAAGATCTTCTTCCAAGGAAAACAAATAAAAAACTTTCAGCTCTCCATTGGTGGAACGGTGAATTAAGAACTCAACAACAGAAATGTCGAGCGCTTAGAAGAAAATTAAAATCTGACCGTCGAAATGGTATCACCTCAAATACTTTGCAACATTATCAAACAGAAAAAGCAATTTATAAACGCATGATTATTCAATCTAAATTAACAGCATGGAAGCAATATTGCACTCAAAATCATGATCCATATGGACTTCCTTACAAAATTGCAAGGACAAAAATTTTTCAACCTTCGCAAACTCATCTAATAGCATCTTCTACTTCGACTGAGCACCCAACACAAGACACAATAGAATCAATTTTAACCACCGTGTTTCCATCTGATGATCCTTCCACAGATTCTCAGTTCCAGACAGAAATTAGAAATAACTTAACAGTTCCTGATACTGCAGACGATCAAGATATAACTTTAGACGAAATTAAAACTACAATACGAAATCTTCCTAAAAAACGGGCGCCAGGGCCAGATGGAATTGATTATGTTATCATCCGAGCAACTATTAATTCTCATCCTTATTTCTTCAAGGACTTCTTCAACAAACTTTTCCATTTAGGACTTTTTCCTAGGGCTTTTAAAATTGGCAGAGTGGTCTTATTCCTAAAACAGGGTCGAGACCCACATAATCCTGCATCATACAGACCCATATGCTTACTCTCTGCATTGGGTAAGGTATATGAGAGAATAATTGTTTTACGCTTAAAACATCATTTGCATGTGCAAAACCTTTTGTCTGATAATCAGTTTGGTTTTCGACCTGGTAGATCCACTGTTCAGGTATTGTCAAAGATTGTTAATGATTTGCAATCTAATAGAATCAGTGGTCACCACAGCGCTTTCATTAGTATTGATCTTCAAAATGCTTTTGATACGCTGTGGTGGCCAGCAATTCTGGAATCATTAAGAAAAGCTCATTGCCCTAAGAATATATTCTTGGTATTTAGAAGTTATCTATCTGAACGAAAATTAATGTATTTAACTAACCGGGAAGTAATAACCAAGATACAAAATCGTGGCTGTCCCCAGGGTTCCTGTGCTGGCCCTGATTTGTGGAATGTAACATTTAATTATGTTCTATCCTCCACTTGGCCAGCACATACCCGTTTATATGCTTATGCTGATGACACAGCTTTTGTTGTCACAGGGCGAACAAGAGATGAACTGCAAATTAACTCCACAGAAACTTGTAATCTTTTTTATGAGTTATGTAATAATATCAAACTTACAATTTCCTCTTCAAAGTCAACCATTCTCCTTGTCCCAAAGAAAGGAAAATCTTTAAATCGACGACCGAGAATTACAATAAATGGTACCAGGAATTGGTATTAAAAGGCAGCTCAAATTTCTCGGTATAGTATTTGATGAGAAATTAAATTGGATTTTGCATCTGCAGGAATTGAAAAGAACAACTATCATTGCAACTAATCTTCGCCGTATGTATGGACACAATTGGGGTATTAGTCCGTACATACAAAAAATATTATATCAAACTGTAATCGAGAAGATGGTTATATATGCAGCTGCAGTCTGGGCCGACCCTATGCAGGGTCGTAAGGCCAGACTATTGCAAAGCTTACAACGACCCTTTGTATTACAGATTACCCGCGCTTTTTGTACAACTTCTTCTAATGCCTTGACTGTGCTTGCAGGCATTATTCCATTGCCTCTACGCACTCTACAGGAGGCAGCTTATCAAACAGTTCGCCAATTGCAGCAATCTGTAAATTTTCATGATGACATATTTCTTCCAACCAACTATGAAAAGCAAACACAGCATTTGGATAATCATCCTGCTCAACAAGGATATGGACTCAATGTCTTTTTGAAATGTGACAATTTGCCACAACTACCTCACTTACAGATATTCACTGATGGTTCGAAAATTGAGCAACAAACTGGTTGTGCCCTTGTGGCTTATCACAATGAAGACCAAATATTTAAATGGTTAGGACATCTTACTGCTGAAAACAGCGTTTTTCAAGCAGAAGCGATGGCTATTCTTAAAGCTGTTCAATATCTTAAACAAACCGGCGAGATGGAAGGTATAATAATAACGGATAGCCTTTCATCTCTTTTTGCAATTAAAAATCCAAGGCATTCTTCGCCTATTATCTCTGCCATTCAGCAGGAATTGCTCATGTCCGGAAATTCTAAAATACTGATGGCCTGGACAAAAGGTCATGCAGAAAACATTGGCAATATCCAAGCAGACTTCTTTGCAAAAATAGCTGCCCAAAAACGTATTGATCATATTGGTGAAATTGAAAACCTAATGGTAAAACGGCCAATTTCGTATTTTAAAAAGGAAATTTTACTCAAGACTATTTCTGCGTGGCAAACAAACTGGGATGACTCCGACACAGGTCGTCGTACTTATTTTCATATTTCATATGTTGATATACATAGACAGGTTACCAATCATCATTTGGTACGTTATATTACAGGGCATGGACCCTATCCAGTTTACTATTATCGACATGGGATTTCAAATACTGATATGTGTGTATGTGGTGAACTTGGAAATCCTGAACATTATGTGACTCAGTGTCCTATTACACAAGATTATCACATTCCCATACCAAATACTAACACTCGTGCATTTTGTAAGTTTTTAATTAAACAAAAATACTTAGTTAAAAAACTGATCAAAATTATGGAAATACTTCATTCCTATGGTACTGACTTGTGCTTGGTAACATAATTTACAATTTTATTATATTGTACGCATACATGTTAGTGTTAATCTACTATTGCCATATGTCAACTTATCACATGCTTGGATTGGTATTTGTCTCATTGAATCTTCGTTGAATTTTGTTCAATAAGAATGTTTACATATATATATATTTTATTTATCTTTGTTAGAAGTACCATTTGATATATGCATTTACTTTTCTATTAATATCTGGATTATTTTAGTATTTGAATTTGTATTGTTTAGATCTTATCGATTGTATTGGGTTGTTTTCTCGATATGTCTTTAACTTGTTATGCATTTATAATTATATCAGTATATATCTACTGACTGTATTTGAATATGCATTGCATAGATATTTTAAGAATAACATTTTGCTTTTGTATTGGTCATATGTTCGGATTTTTATTTTAGTTTATTATTATAATTATATTTTAATACTGTTGGTATTTAAATTGCAATACCATTCTGTTGTACGAATATGACTTTCTTTTGTATAGTATATCTATATCTAACATTGTATACTACTACTCTTTAACTTTACGTTTTGCATTGATATACATAGTCCTTTAACTTAGTATTGTTTTGCACTGATGGTTCATGAAATATTAACATTTGTAATTACATACTCGTGTTTGCATTATATTGTACTGTTCGACTTGTATTGTATTATACAGTCTATTTGTATTTACAATCTTATTATGTACCAATTGATCATTGTATTATAATTGTCAGAGAATTTCAGTATGTTATCATATGTACTAATATTTGAAGCAGTAGTCCTTTAACTTACTATTATTTTGCACTTATGGTTCACGAAATATTTGCATTTGTAATTATATCTTACTTTTTACATTGATATTGTACTATTGGAGTTGTATTATGCAGTATATTTATAATTGCAATTTCATTATATACCAATTGCACATTGTATTATAATCGTCAGAGAATCTCAGTATTTGCTATCATATGTACTAATGCCTGGACGGTTGGGTGAGCGTTGTGTGGAGGGCGCTTTTGGTCAGTTTGACTGCCCTCTGGATGGTCCGAGCGTTGGGCCTCGGCTTTTGGTGCTGGGCGCAAATTTGGCTCCTACACATTGGCTCTAGACAGTGGTGGGCACGGTGCAATACCGATTAACCATTATGGTAAAGGGACAGTGCCCGTGCTCCCCGTTACCTACCTACCTACCTACTAAAATGATCAACCATAACAAGGACGTAGCGACTTTTATTTAACTGACTTTTCGGGAAAGGGCCCAATAAATAGATGCCAATTATTTCATTTAGAAATTCGGATTTAATACTATTTAGAAACCCGGCCGGGCGGAAATTAATATAATTAACTGCTTGACATGTTGGGCAGGACTGGACATACGGCCTTGTTAACTTTTGCAGTTCAGGAAAGTAGACTGCCTCGCGTACGCGTTGGATAGTTTTTCGAATACCAGCATGAGAAGCTAAAGGGCTGTCATGGAGCTCCTGCAGGATATTGAATCTAAGACTAGCTGGGATAACAGGTCGAAATTCGTTGTTGGAATTCGTAGTTTTTGTATAGAATAATAGACCATCTATTAGTTCGTAATGGGCCGCCCTATTTCTTATCGCCACAATATCTTGGTGGCTAAAATTTTCAGGATCCTTCAAATACTCGTAAATGCTTCCAAACTCAGGATCCTTACCCAGTTCGGTTATTACAGTTTCTCGGGAATTTATTGTACATGCTGTAAGCATTGCCACCTTTACGGTATTTCCTTGTTCGTCTATTTTAATTCTTGATAGGGCATCTGCTACGATATTTTCCTTACCGGGGGTATGCTTGATTACCAGATTATATTCTTGCAGCTTGAGTGCCCATCTTATTAACCTTGGGGATAAATTTTCCCCTGAGTACAATCTAGTTACCGCCGCATGATCAGAATACACTGTTATTGGCACCCTTCCAAAATAGACTCGGAACTTTTGCACTGCTAACAGAACTGCAAGTGCCTCGCTCTCGGTCGCGGAATACTCGTAGCTTCTTCGTGTTTGATTTAAAGTTCGGCTAAAAAATGCCACGGGCTGCTGATTTTACGAAGGTACCGCTCCTACCGCATAATCCGAAGCATCCGCTGAAATTTCTAAATTCTCATCCTTTTCAGGAAATTTCAACACAGGGGCTTGCGTTAATGCTTGTTTTAATTTTTCGAAAGCACTATTGGCTTCGGCCGTCCACGAGAATCTTGCCTTTTTCCTTTTTAATTGTAATAATGGCCCAGCGATAGCCGCAAAATCTTTTATAAAGGACCTATAATATGAACAAAGTCCTAGAAAAGAAGAGAGCTTCTTTGCCGTGTTTGGAGTCGGGTACTTTTGTACAGCGATTATTTTTGATTCATCTGTCTCGATCCCTTTTTGAGATATTTTGTAACCTAAATATTTTAATTCAGGGGCTGCAAATTTGCACTTTTCAACATTAACTTTTAGACCGGCCTCATTTAATAAAGAAAACACCTGTCTTAAATCCTGTACATGTTGGTCGAGATTATCACTAGTAATAATGATATCCTCTAAATAGATAAATGTGGACTTTCCAAGAACAGGTATTAACACAATGTCCATGTATCGCTGAAATGTTGCCGGGGCCCCTGAAAGGCCAAACGGCATACGCAAAAATGCATAAGTGCCAGACTTGGTTATAAAAGCAGTCTTAGGCACGTCCTCAGGCCTCACCCCTATTTGAAAATAACCAGTCGTTAAGTCTAAAGTCGTCATAAATTTGGTTGATTTTATGTTCCTTAGAATTTCTTCTATAATCGGTAACGGATATACCGGATATTTAGTTATGGAGTTTAATTTACGGTAATCAATAGCGAATCTCCATCTTTTTGGATGCGTCAAAGGATAGTCATTATTTTTCTTACATAAAACCACCGGGCTAGCATAACTACTTGAGATGGGCGTTATGATCTTTTTACGTAGCATATCGGTAATATGCCATTCTATAATTTTTTCCTTATTCTTATCATACCGGTATGGTTTTTGACGAACTGGCATTGCATCTCCGGTGTCAATACTATGGTTAGTAACCTGAGTAAATCCTGAAATATCACTAAATAACGAAGCAAATTCACTTACCACTTGTCAGATTCTTCCTTGCTCGTCATTAGGGAGGTGGTCAAGTTTTAACATCGGCGGTTCAGCGTTTTCTGTACGAACTGGTTTCACTGTCAGCTTAAGGGACGCTTCATTAAAATCCAGCGTAGCCTGTGCTTCTGAAAGAAAATCTATTCCTAAAATTAAATGTGCTTGCAGATTCTTTACTATAAAAAACATCACCTTTACTTGTTCGTCCTTGATACGGATATACAAAGGTACTTTACCTACGCACTTACATTTTTCTCCTTGCGCCGCTAACACTGTCGTATTATCCGCATTATATATGCGGTATTTGCGAAAATACTTCCTAAAAAAATGTTCTGCCACACAGGAACACTGCGCGCCGGTATCCAGGAGTTCGGTGGCTGGGATATTATTCACCAAGACTTCAATCTTCGGAAGAGTCAAATTTTTCACCATTACTGTATTTAACTTGTAGGAAGAGGGGTTTTCGTGGCCTTCGTATTTCCGCACCCTCTCGTCAGCAGAAATCCGTTTTAGTTTAAATTATTTTTCCTTTCCGTGCTTTCCTTCTTTTTCCACTGGCCTTGAGACTTTTTTCCTGAGTTGCTATTGAACTGTCGACGTTCGCCGGCTGTTTTTGAATGCTCGGGTTTCCTTGCCCACTGATTCGCTTTTTCTCCGTAGCCATGTGCTTGAGTTTGCTGTAGTCTTGGCGTACCAAATTGGTTTCGCTGTTGATACTGGCGTCTTCTTTCGACGTCCGCCGTTCTTCTACTTTCAAACTGGATTGCTAGCTCAAATAACTTTTCCAGTGTAGTCGGATTTCTTAATTCAATAAAGTCTTGCACTTGGGGCAGTAACCTCGGCAAAATCACTTGAATTATTTCAGGATCCGGACGGTTTCCATACAAGAGTTTGAAAACGTGAATATTTCTTAAAATAAAGCTCGAGAGGTTTTCGATTCTTTGTTGATATATACTGAAAAGTTCCGTTTCTAATTTCGCACGATCCCTTACAACAGGGAAGGCTCTTAGTAGGGCAGTCTTGAAATTTTCGTAAGTATAGGTGGGACTTCCTGCTTGACCCAAGAGACTTCTGCCTATACATTTGAACCAGTTAAGCGCTTGGCCCCTCAAAGCGCTGGTAGCTAAGGTAACTTTTTGAAACTCGTGCACGGGGTAGAGCATGAAGTGGTCATCCAATTTTTCCAAAAAACTGGTTACCGGTGAGTTTCCCTTAAATGTTGCATCTGGTTTCATTGAAGCGCGCATGGTCTGGACGATGTAACCAAATCCTTCCAGGGCGGCAGCTGGCATTTCTGGATTCTGAGCCGTTTCTGCAGGCAGCACAGGTTCTTCTTGAAACTCGGCCATGGTTATTCTTCTTCGTTGGGCGCCACTATCAGGGTCAATGTTCCTTCTTACCTTCTTCGGGAACATACAAGGATCTGACTCGGAACAGAGAGCTTACTAAAGCTATGTTCACTAATTGTGGTAAGTAGACAGGATACAGACGAAGGGTATACAAAATCCTTTATTTTTCTCTATATACAATTACTTCCGTACTTCGGAATACACTGACCCGCCACTTGGGGTCTAACGTAAAAGTATAAAAAAATAAAACTAAACTCTAATTTAACTTTAGAATAATAAACGTGGAAGATTGGCCTTATATTAACAGGAAGGCGTATGTAGTACAGACAACTGAGAACACTACAATACGTTTAAAAGTTATCAAGAGGATTAAAACCTCTGGCCTGGAAGGCAACAAGCAACTGCGTAACTTCTAAGGTAAGCGGCCTGCTTCGAACTCACTGCTTCCTCTCTCTCGCTTGGCAAAAGGCCACAACTTAAATACTTGGCGTTCGCCAGACAAACTTTGCATAAAAACCTTAACGCTTATAATTCTGGCCGGAAGTAGAAAATAAGAAGTGATAGTAAAGATTTAAAATAAAATAAACGTTAGTAAAACTTAAGATCCTTACAATATCCTTAAAAGGAATAACCTCCTGTATACTGTTGCAGTACGTGGATAAACTTGTAGTGCGGCTGGAATGTTCTCGAAATTTAAATGAAATATATCTACCTTATTTAAAGAAACTTTGTAACTGAAAATGTGTACTAAAAATAATAATTGAGAAAATAAAGTTTGTAGAGTAAACGCTCTTGTACGATATAATGGAAAAAATACGCAGAAAGAGAAATTTAGTGATTACTTCTACTTTTTTTCACAATACAATAAAGAAAATAATGAAAAAGAGAAATGTGGAAACTACATCTTGAGATCATTAATCATTTGATGCTCATAACATTATCAGATTTTTTTTTTTTTTTTTTCAAAACACAGAAGTGGTGCACATAAAATATGACGATATTATAAGTAAGCAGTATTTGTTAAATGTAGAATACAACAACAAAATATTTCTATATGAGCAATGTAAAAATTACGAAATCATTCTTAAAAACTGAAATAAAATCATAATTTGATTTCTTTTGCCTTCTAAAAGTATTCATATAATAAAAGAATTATTCTGACTATTAAACATAAATTATTGAACAAATTCAGAAAATCTCATCTACATAATTGAGACGCCACTTTATAGCTTCTACGTTACTCTGATACCAATAAATAAAAATTCTAGCTTCGAGATGAAGTTTGAATGAAGAAGAAAAAATTAAATTCTTAATGGATGTCAAGAAAAAACGCAATGATGTAGAAAGATAAAATTCTCTCGCCGAGAAGCCAAAAAATGGATTTCATGAAAACGAAATTATGCTAGAAGAAACACAACTATTTCAAGTAACATATAAAAAGGCAATTCACGAATTGTAAGAAAATTCCAGAAAGAAATTTGGCGGTGATGATAAAAATAGCTCATATTTTATAAAGACAAAGGTTTATTAAGGAAGCAGTGTTACTGAAAGTCATACTCCCAAGAATTAAAAATTTTAACATAAAGCTAACGCTGGATTAAACGGAAGCAACCATCTTTTCGCATTAATGAATAAATAATCGCATATACTGTACAACGGATTTAATGCCAATCTAACTTGTATAGCTTATGCATTTTAAAATTTTAAGAGGAAGTAACTATTATTTATGGTGGTGAAAATGATTAAACAGAATTTTAAGTACTATACTAAATAGTATTATGTATATTTTATTTACATAAAATTGAAACTAAATCATGAAACTTCAGCATGGTTATAGCTCATTTACAAAGTGTTCGAAATAAGTAACTGCGGCTTTTGTTTCTTTAAATGTTGACCGGAACTATAGATACAGCGAACATTATTTAAGATGACCACCGATGGTTTTGGTAATTTAGATTTTCTGCAGAACTAGTCTAGAACGTCTTAAACAGGTTACATTTAATGAAAATGTTTATTTATGTTTTCCCAAATAATGGTCAAAAATGGTCATCATAACAAAATGAGGCGACTACATATCCTTCAAATTACGAAAATTCTAAAAATAAGAAAAAAGATTTTATCAGAAAAAAGTCTCTACATTTTGGTTTAAAAAGGTTTTATTAAAAATATATATTTTATTTGATCCCAAGAGATTTGTTTTATTTGATCCCAAGAGAATAAAGTTTTCAGTTCGTATGATAATATACTGTATTTAGCTTTAGCAAGAAATTGCATATCTTTATATGAAACATTATTGAATAAGTAATTTACTGGTATAAAGCATTTCGCTTTGCCTATTAACCACAAGCGAATAGTTTTGAGAAAAATGTTGGGAGCATTTAAGGAATGGCAAAATAAACTTTGCATTTCATCTTAGTTGAAATAGTATTCAATTTTAAATTCATATCTGCCCTTTTAAAAATATTTACTCATTTATCTTGGTGAAATTTATTATTAAAGGCATGAAAATTTTGTACTTAACTGGTTAAAAAATAACAAATATTTACTTTATCAATTATAAGGTAATTAATATTTTACTAATTTAAATTTTGGTCTACAAGAATCGTATGAAATTTATATTACATATTTGCTCCATTGCAACTAAAGAGCCGAAATTCTTTACATGATATTCTCCATCTCGCTTTTAAATTTTTGTATTTCCAAGTAAATGTTTAATATACATTTACTGAAATATTTCATTAAATATGTATATTAAACAAACCTCTTTTTGAATTTGAAAAACTATTTACTTAAATAGACTATTTACTGACACTAAACGAAGAATTGTTAAATGTCTAATGCTTAGAGTATCTAAACAGCATTGCTATAAATGTATGATGCCTTTGAAATCAATAATTGTTATAATATCAGTAATTGCTTTGGAATCAATATCAATAAAATATTGTTGATAAAAAGGATTAATTCATATATTTTTTAAGGATACGTACCAACACTTTAAAAGAAATTTCTTAACTAACGCTTATTCAATACTAAAGAAATTATTTCATGTAGATTATCAGTTTTCCAACTAATTCTACAGTTAGATCTTGTGTTAACGACCCCTCACGTTGTAAAGAAAAAAGATGTTATGATGAGAAGTCGCTACACAGACAATGAATTTAACAGATTCTTATCAGATGGGAACTTTTTGTATCGGTCGTTGCATGGAGCAACTGCTTAGAATAAGAAAGCTAGCAATTTTAATGATGTTTAATGTTGAAATAGTTATCGATGAAGATTATTATTTTAATCCTCCTTCAATAGTTAAAAATTATTATTAAAATTACCAAAACCTAATACCATGTTATACTTTATTTTTCATCTCGTGTATACACTTACACACACGTAAGATTACAAGAAAATAAAATATTAAACAAATTCTATTTACAAAGATTTTCTAGTATGTAACATAATTATAATCTAAATAATTCTGTCAAACCAAAATATATAAATTTGAAAGCATATATCTACACACTTTCAGGAAAATGAAACGGTGGAAATTTAAAACTTTCCAGCTTCAAAAATATTTTGCGATGTGTATTGCATTTGCGATTTGCATTTGTAATAAATATCGTAACAGCATTTTTTTTATTTTATATCTTTGAAATAAAATGTGCTAAATCATATTATAAAACTTAATACTCGTATAGAATCACATATCTTTATTTTGAAATTACTGAAATGTAAATGTATGATCAAACGTTAATGTTTCTTCTACAATTTCATTCGGAGTTTAAAACATTTCCCGGTGTAATTCCTTGTTATTCCTAATGCAATACACTGATTTTTGATTGAGATAAATTTAGAATTTGATAACATAGGAAAAAGAGGAGTTAAATGAAGGTAGGCTGTAGAACAAATCGAAAAGTGAAGCCTTAGTGTCAAAAGTATTCTAGGATGCTCAAAATATGAAGACTGGAATATATTAATATCACACAAAAATGATAGACACCTTATCACTTTTTGAGACATCTTGTCTTCTTTCTTTAAAAGAACCAGACCTACTAAAAATTACAAAGGTATTACAGTTAAAATTTTTTCCTTTTGAATAGTCAAAGTTTCATTTGCCAAATCCGGAAATAGAAGTATTTTCTCAGCAATTTAAATGTACGTAAGTTTTGGAACTGAAATGACCTCCCTGAGAGAAATCTATCGCTGCATTTTGGTGAATAAAGAAGACCTTCGATCCATACTTCCCAGATAGATAATTTTTCCTTATATGTTTCTCGCTATTTCTGAGTATTATATTTAAGATTATTCGTATTAAAGGATATATATATATATATATATATATATAAGGATTATATGAAAATGTTACATAAAAGGATTATTTAGATAAGGATATCCAAATTTAATTATTAAATTATATTACTATTATTTATTAATGTATTAATAATAACAATTTAATGATATATAATATAATAATAATATAATTATTTAACTATATTTTTTATTTATTACTGTTATTTGATTATTTAAAAAACGATGTATACTAGAAGGATTATTCATATTTAATAAAAAATAAAGAAGAAATTGTGCAGAGATTTACAAAGACTGTGCAGAGGTTTACAAAGACTGTGTTAAGTATTTTTCTGTATGCAAAGTCAGAAGTGATGGGGCCGTAAAAACAATTTAAGTTTCGAAAAGTCGTATTTGAAGCAGCGTTCATGCAAGATGCATAGGAAAATGAACAGCATTTTTTCTTAAGAAGTTTTTAATGTAACGTATTTATATTAACAGTAATAAATTTATTTATTTACAAATACGTTACTAACTTAGAATGTATAATAATTTACTAGGTTCATCATTTTCCAGTATTCTTTTTTTTTGTTTTAAATTTCCCTTCCACTGAAAACAATAGATCGAGGTTCCACTACTCTATTAGATTTATATAGAATAAATCTAAATTTCTGTAGTTTATTTTTATCTTTCTATAATGTATATTAAACTCCTTGCTTTATTTGAACTCTTATTTAGAATTTTTCGCACTATTTTTATCCAGTTGTACGTGTTGTCTTACCTTGTTTTTTTATCGATCCATCCAGTTTTATGTGAAGCAAATTGGGGTAAAAGGTATAAAATCGCATCCGTTATATTTTACCTTAGTTTCACACTTCTTTATCTATTTTTTCCATTTTTATGCGTAATGTATGTTTCGTATTTTAAATTTACACTTGCATTACTTTGAAATTCAAATTCTTACAATTATTGTTTCACATGGCACATCTACAAAATGGCAAGAGGAATGATGATGAAGAATACAATTAACAATTAATGCATGTCTCATGAAGTAGCGCTATAGAAGATGCATCCACATTTTATATACAATTTTCATTGAAAGTATTTTTCATCCTGTTTGGAATGACACAGAGTTGGAGAAAGACACAGCAATGGAGCTATCACTGGCGATCTATATTGTTTTCATGTTTAGCATTAGAAAACTGGAAGGCAGATGACTTCATTGTTTTATCATTCTAGCCATTTTCCTCCATTTAAGTAATTCTGATATGGAGCAGCATTACGGAGAACAAGAGAAACCAATGAAGAAAATAGTCTGCGCATCCACTCTTGGAACTTTGGGCTGAAAAAGAAAGTAATTTTTAATGAATGATTATACCTTTCATGAAATGTTTAATATTTATTTTTACTCGTATTTCAGTAGTGAACCAATTCTTAAAACGCTTTGAGAATAACAATAAAGAATCCAACTAGAGCGTACACGTAGCAGCTAATTATTTGCCAATTATTATTAATTATTTATAATTTTGTTGGTTTTATCGTGATCCTTATAGGCAAACACCTCAGTTAAAAATTAGTTCGATTCTACAGGCACATACCCATTTGTTTTGCAAGTGGAGACACTCATAGAGATTGGGGTTACATAAACATGCTATTTCACTTTTTTTATTGAAAACATTATTTGGTTTGATGATCTGACATCGGATCATAATTTAATCTATATCTTAAGTTTAAGGGCTAAGGGAAAAGATGTAAAATTCTTAATTAAAGTTATTTTTCTATTGTGTAAAGTGGCGTTAGTCCAAATGCTCTCGAAACGTATGTCTGGTAAATGAAAAAAAGTCCCTTTGGGTATTATTTTATTTTGTTTTTATTTACTTACTTTTGCTAGCCTTTCCTGGTGAACTTCCGTAGGACTCCGGCACTTTTAATTTTAGAAATTAAGCCTTGGTTAGTGGGCATATAACTAGAAATTAGTTGTATTAGCATAGATCAGTTAGCTAGTAATTTACCATAGACCAATTCGAAAATCCGAAGAACCCTGTTCTTTAGAAACTGACCAAAGAAGTTTGTATTCAGGTTTGTTTTTTAGTATATTTTTGAAAAACAATTAAATAGGTTTAATTTTCATTCCTCGTAATATGCATATCATATGGCTGGGTAATTTTAGAAAAGGGAAATTTTAATTGTACGTAAATAATTACATTACTTATATTTCTAGATAATTATATTACTTATCTAAATAATTATATTACTTATATATGTAAAATATAAAAAATACGATGGCTTTGTTCTGCGCGAACAGGCAACCTATCATTAACTTTCCGCAGTTTCAGGATCTTTAACCTAGAGTAGTACTTTCGAGAACATTCTGGCATGTTATATAACCGAAAGTATAAATATGCGCCATTTTTCGTCAGACTGCTTTCTTCTATCGATGCTACAAGACCTTGCTGCTACTCATCCCTTTTTTCTTCCCTTTGTTTGAAAAGTTATGACGTAGAAAGCCTAAATTTAATCTTACTTAGTTTAAATCACTATTGAATATGTAATTTGGAGAATTTCATCTAAAGGCAAAATGATCTGCTGTGAAAAGTGAATAAAGATGTGGAATCTAGAAAGCTAAATTCTTCTTTGTCGTCATTTTGCAGCCTTCTACTCAGCAATAACAACCCCCGGACTACGATGTAGTTATATCGTCAAGCTTTGTCATTCCTGTACCTGCCTGCAAAAATATTACACACACACACACATACATATATATATATTTCTCTTCACAGACGAGTCCAGGTTCACACTGGAGAGTGATTCAGGTCGTGAACTGATCTGGAAGGAACAACGCACCAGATACAACCAATCCCACATTGTGGAAAGACACAGTTAGAGGTGATGGAATAATGGATTGGGCTGGGATCTCTCTTGGTGGTCACACTGACCTGCATGTGTTCCATGGAGAATCTTTGACCGGTATGAGATATTGAGACAAGATCCTTGATCAATATGTCCTCCCATGTACCGCTGCTATTGGTCCTGGATTTCTTCTGATGGACGACAATGTGGGACTGCACCGAGCTCGAGTTTCTGCAGAATATCTTGAAGGTTACGGTATGGAGCGGATGGAATGACCAACTCAATCTCCAGACCTGACATACATAGAGCATATTTGGGTCTACCTTGGGAAATGGGTTGCTGCCTTAAGTCCTCCTCCAAGGTCGTTAGATGAGAGAGAGAGAGAGAACGGAGGATGTGGGCACTATCCCTTTACCAAACGGTTAATCAGTATAGCACTACGTCCACCACTATCTATAGCACCCCTTCAAAATACATAATGCCACCTGAAAGGTATTCAACGTGCACGACAAGACATACAAAATAACATGTTACAGAGTTACAGATTAATATTCTAGATACATTACTGGTACATTACTGATGCAAATATGACAGATGCAAAACTGATTCAAGGCTGATATAATACTGATACTGATATTAATACTGATTAATACTGAAGGTCGTTAGATGAGCTTGAACAAGGTTTACTCCGTGTCTAGTCGTTGCTTCCCATTTCACTGACAGATAACTTAATTGACAGCATGGAACGTTGCATGGAACGTTGTTGCCGCCAATGTATTGCGGCGAGGGGTGGACACATTCCTTATTAGAGCCTATTTTTGTAATGTTACGACTCCATTTTTCTTCAAGAAACTGTACTGTTTCTCCAAGACCGAATTTCTCTTCCAAGAGTGCAATATTTTGGTTGTAATTCATATTTGTGTTGAACTTAAGAAACATTCTCTGTCGCATTTATTAAAGAACTGTTTAGTGGACATGTCCTGTAAATTTCTTCTATGTTGTTTCATTTTCAAATTAGACACAAAAAACATGATATTCCTTAACTTTTGGAGGACAGTGTATTTGGTGGCAACAATCTGAAAAGTGATTAAGACTTTTAAAGTTCTCAACGCAAAATGCCAAAACGAAATTGAATGCCCTTCTAGGCTAACGCTTTTTGGGCTAAAAAAATCTGAAAGCTTTCAGATTTTATTTTACAAAGAGCCTTTTTTAACGTTTTGTGTGTTACATTAATTTATTAAATGTCACGTTCTTCACACTTAAACCATAAACTTCAACAGCAATACCACATAAAA
The DNA here is from genome assembly GCF_044657685.1 of Stegodyphus dumicola. Lineage (NCBI taxonomy): Eukaryota > Metazoa > Arthropoda > Arachnida > Araneae > Eresidae > Stegodyphus > Stegodyphus dumicola. Next base: position 76,348,379 of record NC_140768.1, on the reverse strand, counting down.
ATTTAAAAAGAGCATATCTTTAGAATTTCCGATACACTGTCTAGAATTTACACACAGTCTAAATTTATACCAGTCTGGAGATTAATTTTTTTTTCATACAGTGTTGCCATTGCTCTCTTTGAAATCTTTGAGTTTGTTAATCAAAAATTCATTAAAGGTTTACAAAATACGAAATAGATAATAAAACAAATTCAAAATCCTTCCAGATGCCCATATTCGAGTGGAAGGACTACGTCTCTAGGAACCGTTGTTTTTTCACAGTGCGAGAAACATACATACATTTATGCAGATTCCTCATTATTTAATTTCTTCAAATATAAAACAAGGCTCTAATATTTAGTGGCAACAATCTAAAAAGTGAAACGCTGCTTATAGTGAACTAATGCAAAATGCCAAAACGAAATTAATATCCCTTCTGGGCAATTTACCTCTTTGGGCTAAAAGGAAGAGCAATTTTGTTTAGCAGAATGATAAGATTTGAACATGTGTCGGGGAATGGGTCAGTTCATTAAGATTTATGATACACAGTTGTACTGAAGTCAGATTCATTGTGTAATAAAAAACGACAGGAAACTGGATGCCTTTAGCTCAAAATAAACTGACCATTTGCATCACGGCTGAGGAAATAGTTGAACTTTTTTTGTTACTTTCAACAATTGCAAATGCATCATCCTCATAACATAATCAAACTCGAAAATTTAATATTTTAAATAATTTTGATTCATTAAAATTCATATAACTATCAGCTAGAATAGGATTGAGAAGATTTGTCCTATTTAATACTCCAACCTGAAGATAATTACTATTTTGGAAAAACAAATTTCAAAGAAATAAAATGAAACAAAACGTTTAAACGTTTTTGAGAAAAATGAAAATGTTTAGCATTTTTAAGAATAAAATTACCTCTTTATTTAAAAACACTTTTTCGCATTATGCTTTTGTTATCCCAGCATTTAGTTTTCAATGACAATGAACATTTCTAGTTTAGAAATTTCAATATCTCCAATGTTTTGAAAAAATTATTCTCATTACTTATGACGCCTAATGTCGGCTTTTGCTGTTAAACCTGCGATAATTAAACTTTGAATGCTCTAGTGTCGATTATGAAAGTTAATAGGCTATTATTCCCCTTGGAGTGTTTCTGCTTAAACTCTAAGAAGTAGTTATTGCATCGGATCAATATAAATGAAATTCTGCTTTTATATGATAGCAAAGGAAACTGAACTCGAAATTAATTAATGATTTAAGTGACATTCGATGATCAATAGTACTTTACAAAGAAACCTAAAAAATATGACTAATGCAAAGGCTCAGTAGGAGAAAAAATGATAATGTAAGTAAAGAACTCTTTCACTTCTGCGCAGAATTAAAGGAACTGCGGAAGCGGTATTTAATAGACAATAACCTATTAAAAATTCTATGAAAGAAAGTGTACGTACGTAATAATTCTAAACTTCCCAAATTGATTAATGCATACAATGAGACATAAGCGAATGAGGTAAGAGTGTGGTTCAAGATTCGAGTTTGTAATCTAGCTTTAAATAAGTTACGAGTTACACAGTATTTAGATATTGTTAAATGTATTTGATGGACATCATTTAGACGAGCGTCAGCGATAACGAGCACTTGGTAGATTGGAAGCTGATCAGTCACCGTTAGATATGTGCAAAGATTTAATTATTCGACCAAAAAACAAAGGCTTTATCCAGTAGTATAGTAAATCACGTACTTCGTCGTAGCAATCACTTCACAAGAATAAACAGCAAGGTAAATATAGCTCTGCAAGGTGACCAATATGTTGCATCCATCTTTCCAAATTTTCTAGCATAGTGTGGTTATGATGATACCTTCTGATTGGCCAGGATGCTCAGACTGATGAGCGACGATTTTCTTCATTGATGTGTAAAAGTTTAGTTTAAGTATCGATTCTCAACATACTTTGACCTAAAGAGGTCTTGAAGTATGTAATGTTTCATCAAATATCTATAAAGAAACTTATCATGATGAAACGTTGCTTGTTTTAAGAGAAAACATGATAAATGACACACCTTTCTGGATGTTTACTGCAACATCCATTGATATGTAGACGAAGTCATAGTTCGTATGTAAGAAATTTTGAGATTTGTAATCCCCGAGATCCTCCGGATGAAGATTAGATAGCATCTTCAATGATCCTCTCTAATGATGGAAGGAAAACTTGAAAATAAAGATAGTATAGTTTGATTAAATAGGCCACGAATACTTCATAACAATATTCCATTACAATAAGTGTTGTTTTAAATTGCCACGAAAGCCAGCTTCTTCAGTTGAGCTGCAGCTGCTTTTATAAAACTTTCTAAATGAATTTTAGATGCTTGCATGTAAGCTCACTGTGATTATATACTATTTCTCATCAGAATAATGGTGATAGCTCAATTTGTTGTTTTTTTAGTCAAGTATATATTTCTCTTGAAATATTTAAAATAATTTAATGTTACACGTAGAATTTATAAAAAAAATGTACTTTTTCATGCTCCTATAATGTAATTGATTGACTCTGAAAACTACAATACTTACATAGCTTTACTCCTTTCCGTTTCGGACTAGCAGCACCTTTAATAGGTTTCTCTGTATAAGGAAAAAAAAATGCACTTAAGCATGCAGAAACGTATTTTATATAAGTAATCTTAAAATAATTGCATGGCATGCATATCTCTTGAACGACTGACTGCAAACCCTACGTTTTCAGTTCAAGAAATAAGGCTTCAGTATTTACATATTTTTTTAGCAGAAATGTAAAAAATTTGTATTTTAACGCTAATCCTGTGCGAAGGAAGTTCCAGACAGTGAAGCTCTTTCAACCTATGACAGTACTTTTAGAAAATAAAGTAATAAAATGTTTTCCAAATAAAATTGTTAAAATGATGCAATTAAAACCACTTTTACCCGACGGAAAGAAACCGCATAGACATCGATTCCAAAGAGTCACACCAAAACCGAATTATGTTATACTATTTGTACTAATGGGAACATTTAAAACCTGCATATGTATATATCTAAATCTATATCTATATATATCTCTCTCTATATATATGGGGTATGTTTGAAGTATTAAATATATGGTAATTTTTAAATATCTGGCAAAAGGGTAAAAGAAGAGAAGATAGAAATGAGCAGATTTTGTAATAGAATGTGTATACACAAATGGAGAGCTGAAATGGAAAGGTTCGGTTGAGATTGGCTGGTGAAAGCGATCTGCTGGCGTAAATCATAACTCGCAGTACGGATTCCGAGATTATTATTACAGGAAAGTAGAGCTTCTCAGCATGCATTTTAATTTTAGGGTTGCTGACGGAAATGGGGCTTATACTCAAAAGGTTTACAGAGAAAGATTTCCGAGTAGACAGTTCCCAAGTCGCCACATTTTTGAACGCATTCACTGGGAGTTGCCCGAAAGCAAATTTTGTATTACTGTTGGTGAACGCAGTTTCGAGCCTTTGTAAAACGTTTAATGATTAATATGTTTGCTTGTTACGTTTCTGTTAACGGGCCGATAGTCGCAAAATATTATCCAAAGTGTCACATATATTAGTCTGTTTATATCGCGTCATAAATAGCTGTGCAGTGACGTCATTGCGAAAAAGACTGAAAAATGAACATTAGTTCAGCAATTTAATGTCCTAGATTATCAGTTATTTAAGGGGATGAAATCGAAGTAGCCAAATATGAACACCTGCAGATTAGTCACAGTTAATACAGTTTTATTGATCTTGATACCGGATGCCTGCCACATGCAAAATGGCAAAATAAACAACAACGCGACATTGTCTATCACCATATAAATTCCTTCAGCACGGAATTAATGGGGCGGCAGTCGCATGAAAAGACACGCACACAAAATAAAATCGCATTTTTAAGCCTCTTGCGTAATCTTAAAGAAATGTGGTAAAATCTAATTTGTACTTTAGTATTTGTTTTCATTTTCTTTGCATTTATTCTGAATTTAATAAATAGTTATTCTTTTCATAGAGCTACAACGTCCCTTACTCTTTGGGAACATAAAATGTACGAAACGGCTTAAGACTTGAAGTGAATTATCACTGTTTCTTGTCAAGCACCACAGAAACTGAAAAGTGTGTAAAGGACTCCTTTATTTAACAAAGTTTTGTACTTATTTTACAAATTTTTTTTATTAACAGAAGGCACCACTCATGATTACATAAACCAGCATTTATGGCTTAAATCAAAGATAATGAATTTGACTTAGCTAAGTAATAGTAAGTTAGCCTAACGGCTATACAAATAGAGTAATGGGCAAATTGGCTCTGACCTAAGGTAGGCGTGACAGGTCTAATGGCGAGAATAACGCAACGCCGCAGAATACTACTCTGAAGAGAATTAAATGAGCAACGTGTCCTTCAGCAGGCTAAACACGCCTTGATTCTACCCTCTAAAATCTTCCTTTAAATATTAACTCCTTTTTACCTCATTTGAATATCACGCAAGCTAAAAATTTACATTCTGGCAGGAAATTAGGAAACGAAGAGGACGGGAAAGCAGTTTAACATACAATAACTGATTAATAAACTAACCGAGACCTTACAGAGCTTGTTTTATAAAGCTTTACATCTCTTGCCACCATCTAGTTTGTTCTCGCGCTAACGTTTATGTTTGAAAAGTACTACTCGTTTCTTTTGAATTTATCTGTATTATTTACTCAGTTATTTATACATTCACAAGAACTTATGTGTGCCATTTCCGCATACACATTCCATTACAAATTTTGCTTATTTTTCTCCTTTCTGTCTGCCTTTACACTTTTTATGCTTATTTTTGAATCACCCTGTATATATAAAAGCAAGATTATTAAATAAGCAGGAATTGAAAAAGTTTATTTAAATTTTTAAATTTTTAATTTTCCTTTATAGATTTCCTGCATATATGAATTTCAAAATTTTCATCTTTGTGAAACATTAATTCTAAATTCCTTACTTTATGTCTTTAATGATAATTTTCAGCAGCTTAAAGTGCAAAAGTACTAAGCATATTTCCATTTTTTTTAAAAATTGTTTTGTAATTATATATATACTTGTATATATATATATATTCACGTTTATCCGATATAAAATTCATGCTAGCAGAAATGTATATTAAATTTTTATGTAAATCTGTCTTTAATGATTTGGTGCAGTTCCTCAAAAATTAACTGGGATTTTTCGGGCAATATTGATAGCATGAGGATGTGTTTTTGTTTTATTCTAAACTAGAGAAAACGTTTTTCTTATTGATTGATTTTCTCTTCCTAATCAGCTCATATAAAAATTTCAGTATCGCATATATTTGATTAGCGCTTGAAACATGCTCTTTATTATATAGTACAAAAGTAAAATACCAGAAATAATAAAATTTTCCCCTGAAATGCGTTTTTCATGCACTTGACTTTTTATTATTTTAATCTACAAAAATAGAAAAATACAGATGCTAAAAGAATTTTGTTTTATAAATAAACAAAGAAACAATTCCTCTTCCAATTGTAAGGATTTAATTCTGTAAATTTTATATAAGTTCGTATTCAAAAGCTAAATGCGGAAAACATGAAATCAAGTTAAAACTAGCTCATAGAAATAATAATATTAAGAAAAAAGTAAGGAAGAAAGTAATATTAAGTTTATTTTTTCAAAATTGCCTGCAAATTGATTTTTAGGAATACAGTTTAACGCTGTAATTTTGTTTTGATTCTTAATATTATTTTCTTTAGAGATCGAGGTGATAAATCTACCCGTAAATGCGTTTTTTCGTTTAATTGTCTTTTTTGTATCACAATTCGCATTTTCATAACGCATTAATAATCAATTTTTTTATATATTATTTTTTGCTAGCTTAAGTTATGCTATGCTTTCATTAAAAAATATTCCCGCTTAAAACTCAGGCATATTTCGAGATAGTGAAACTTTGTTTTTAGGCCAAACGAATATCACGATGAAATGAATATCATGAAGCTTTTGGTTTCTTATAGTTCATATAAAAGTTATGTTTATTTTATGCACACTGAACTCGACAGAACAGTAACGTTTCTTTCGTATTTCACCATTAGGTTTTCTAAAATTCCACTTCTCATTTCCTAGTGCGTTCGTTCACTTGTAAATTAATTGTGTGCCATAGAAATATATTTTTGTTTTGCAAGAGCCTTCAGAACCGTTCGACTGAAGTTGCTTGCGTCTTTGCGGGTGTTCCGCCCCTCTCAATTTTATACAAATTATACTACAAAAAGTTTCGATTAGCTAATAAAATTATTATAGATACTGAAATTGGACAAAAAGTACTCACAAATAAGGCCTTCCAACAAGAGAATGAGGATATTATTCACCCAATGACACGATTTGGATTATTTTATGATCTTGAGTTTCCTTCTGGTGGCGAAATAGATGTTTTTTACAGATGGTTCTGGAATGGATGGGAGAGTGGGTAGCACTGTGGTAATTTATTTTCATGTAGTGGAGATAGACAATGTGAGAATAAAACTTAAACCAATGAATTCGTATTATCAAGCAGAACTATACGCATTGATAGAGCCTTTGAATTGTATTAATAAAAAATTAACAGTTCGATGTTTTATAAATATTTATATTGATGCCCTATCTGCGCTTCAGGCACTCGTCCAACCAGATCATAAAAATCGACTGATTAATGAAATAAAAGACTTGTTTAAAAAGGCTGAAGAACCTATTGTTAAATTACACTGGGTGAAACCACACAGTGGAATTGTCGGAAATGAAAGAGCGGACACCCTTACTATAAATAGTGGCACTTGGGGTTGAGGCCGATAATTTTGATATCCAAGATTCAAGAAAAAAAGAACATTGCTGAAATGGAAATTGGATTTATACAGAATGGAATTTTTGCTGGGAGTCATATAATAATAAAAAAAAAGAGTTAATGAAAAATATGAATTTAAACAAGAAGATGAATATTATAAATAATGTTGATATAAATCAGGTACTGACTAATCATGGGCGTTTTCCGGCTTATTTTAATCGGTTCCATCCACAGAATAATGATAAATGCTTAATTCGTAATAAGTTTGGGGACGCCAGGCACTTCGTCGATGAATGTACGCTTACACGGAGTGCAAGAGAGAAATATAGAAAGAATTTTAAGGAAGATTTTAAAAGAAACTATTTAAATTTGAAAGATTTTGCAGAGAAAATAATGAAGATTATAAATAGGAACAAAGATGGAATTGGAATTCGGCACTGAGACTTATATTTTGGACTTTATATGTTTTTTCTTATATTTGTTTTTTTCTGGTCAGACCCATTTTTTGATCATCCGGCTGGTTTGTGACGGCTAGGAAGATTGGAATTGTGCCTTTATAATAATAATACTATAGAAAATTCTTGTATTCTAGTTCGAATTTACATATCCAAATCGTGTGCCCTACAAAAAGAATAGTTTGTGAGTAATTTTGGTGTTTCAATCAGAAAGTGCGTTTTTGTACTTGGAGAAATAGCTACCCCATTTTTGGAATTTATGTAATCTTGTATTTATATGGAAAAGAGGTGCGAAAACTTTCTTTGCAATTTGTAACTGAGAAAAAAATAATGCACACAAATATGTCATTCAAAATTAAACTGCTGTTTTGAAAAGCAATACTCTCGGGGGTGCTTTCTACAACTATATTATCACTGGCAAACATTCTCATCAAAAACCTTTGTATAAAGACGACATATACTCATGTAACAACGATATATACTTAGAGATAATTACTAAATAATTTTCTTGTTTTTCTAAATTTGTAACATTGAAGATAAAATTGGACACCCTCCTCAGTTATATATTGTTGACACCTTACGATATAGATAAATTTGCAAATCACTGTTTCAAGAAAAGCGAGTTGTACGTTTAACGCGAGTTTGGTTCTGAAAAAAATCAAACTATGTCTCTTTAGTAATAATCCTTCTATTTGCATTTCTCTTTTTCAGCATAGAACAAAACATTTAAAAATTATTCAGAAATGCACATAAATAAAAGCAGCAACAAACCGCATATTTGTGAATGTGTGCAGAAATGGCACGTTAAGGTGGGACAGGGCGCTGTTGAGCTGTAAATAAAAGGGCTATGCAGCTGTAAATGGTCATTCCATGCGAATTTCGAGTGGTGTGCATCGTTACTTGAAATTCGAAGTCAGTTGTATGCATTTTATCTGTGGAGCTGCTGTTAAAACAGTTAACTAATGAAAGGAGTAATTCAGAACAGAATTAAAAATCAGCGTTAATTTTCAAAATTTTCACAAGACTAGTTTCGATGGTTTTACCGAACCAGCAACCTCAGCTGCAAAACCGCAAATTTAATGCTGATTTTTGTTGTTTGACTTCTGAATTAGTACTTATTCGGCGTAATTGTCTTGATTAATGAAAGGAGGTTCAAGGAACAACTCTCGACTACCTCCTTTGAGAATCTGTTCTATTTCCATCCACGGTCTTCTAGATACACTCGGTCGGTTCGTGTATTGATACATTCCACTCGAAATTCACATAAGAAATGCTAATTTACGCCACCAAATATCTTTTATTTACCATTTAATAGTACCCTATACCCCCTCATGCGCCTTTTGTTTACACCATTTTCGCATATACAGGGTATTTATACATGAATGGTGCGGCTTTAGAAATTAATAATAAATGGATGCATTACATTATACGGGCAAACCTTACAGCATAAGCAGCGGCAACTGTCCAAGTTTTTGATGCATTAATCACAATAATTCAGTATGTGCATCTTTGGTCACATGACACACAGCTACACGGCAATCAAATTCTTCCCATATGCGGTATAGCATGTCCGCCCTGACAGTCTGCAGTGCATCTTTATCGGACCACAAAATTCCTCAAGGAACACGGGCATTGGCGGTACATAAATTAGCCTTTAACAAACTCCTTAAGAATGAAAACTCATGGTGTTAAATCCTGCGAACGAGGTGGACAGAGGAGAAGGTTGCTGTCTACTTTTGCAGCACGTCCAATCCAGCGCTGGTGAAAAACACGATTAAGAAGCTCTCGCTTATTTCTGTGAAAATGAGGAGGTGCACTGTCCAGTTGCAAAATGTAATCATCATTATTGGTGTTCAGCTAGGATTAATTACCAGGTTTCCAAAATGTCTAGAAATGGGTTACCGATCACAATTTCTTGTTCGAAGAAAAATAGGCCGTGCACTTTCTTTCGGGACACCGCACAGAAAACGTGCACGAAACTCACGCTACACTGAAACCACAGAGCTGGATATCTCAAAACATAGAACACAGAAAGCCTTTTCCTGTTGCGGCGCTGTCTTCGAAAGTGATGCTTCAGCTGCGCAGTAAGCATCATAAGCAAACAGCAGGTAGCACATGAGAAATTTGGATAGTCGCCAATGATTACTTTGTAGGTTTTACACGGGTAAAGAAATACATCGATTTATTTTCAATTTTTAAAACTGCACTCTTTGTATATAAACACACTGCACATTCCGTTATAAAATCTGTTCAGTCCCGTCCAGCCTCCTTTACATTTTTGACAAGTGTTTTTGGATCACCCTGTACGTAATCTCTGTTATATCAAGAAAATTCTAATATAATGAGTTCAGACTGTGAGATACGCTACAAGTTAACAAAGTTTCGTTAATTTGTTCAGCTTTAATCCTTTAATCATAGGACTACTAATGGACAAGTGTTTCGAAATTCGAGATATAACAGAGCTATAATTGATATACATACCTCTGCTTTCATTCTCGTTTATCTGAAGAGTAGAGGATTGCTGTCTACCTCCGACAAACATCTCTTCATTACTCATAACATAATCTTTAGTTATGGAAGCCGTACACTTCAGCCGCATGTTTTGATTTATGAAATGTTTCTCTTTGGCCACGAACTTCAAACTCAAGCTTGATGTTTCTAGTCCATCCTCATGTAAAGTAGTTGAGTGCTCTGTTTGAAATTCAGGTCCTACCTGTAAAAATTAAAGTTTTATACTTCCCTGCAGCACATCAATCTAAATGAGAATCATGATCAAAATATAGAAGGGACATTTAAATACACTTTGAACGTTCCTAACTTTTTGTCAAGAATTTTCTTAAAGAACATTCAAAGTAAATTTCATAAATAGTGGAAATTCACACACTGGAAAATTTATGATTAAAAATAATAGCATATACCAATATGCAACTTGTCACAAATGTACATGATTCGTAAGTTCGGATATCTTTGTAAAATATATGAACAGGCTACTGTATCGCTACAAAAATGACGTATGATTGAAAGAAAACAACTAAGGGCGTCCAGATTTTGCATTTTGAATATTTTCCTCTTTGAAAGCATTTTTTAAGTTTCTGAAACATTTGTGGACAGTTTTAGAGTTTTTTGGGGTATATCAGAGCATTTTGAAGCATACTCTAGTAATAAAAATGAAAAATAAAATTACTTTTGAAATTAACACTATCTCAATTCTTATGAAGTCATCTTTACTAGGCAGGCATATCCTACCCACATAAAACTTTTCATGTAATCTGTTAGTCCTTTCTGTCACGACAGGCTTTTTAAACAAGGTACGAGGGACACTTCTGAGAATTTTTCCATACCGACATTTCTTAACTCTTTAAGACAATTTGTGTATGTTTAGTTGCATACATGCAGAGGGAAAAATGCTATTCCACAGACACATTTTTGGAATAACATACTCACAGCTGTGAGCAATATGTTTTTTTAACCCCCCCATTTATTTATTTATTGTACTCAGTTGGCATAGTCGGTCCGCAGTAGGTTCGCCATCTTGGATCTTTCAACTTTTAAAAAGGAACTGTCGGATTAGATATGTCATGAATACAAAAGCTATTTGTGGCCGTACCTTTTGCTTCGAAAGTACCGCCGAAACGAGCAGTATATTTTTAAAAAATTTAGAAGCTTGGCTGTATATGTTTTGTTTAAATATTTTCGCAAGGATCTAGGATACAAAATATTCCTTCACATAAAGTTTAAAAAGGAGCTTCCTATTTTTAAAACAAGGCTTTCATAAGAACTCTTACAAGGGCTTATATGCATATTACAAGGGTTACTCATTTTTGTAGTGTGAAGTTTTTTTAATTAAATATTAAATTAATATATGTATTTTTAAAATAATAAAGGAAAAATGAATACTTTTTACATGAAATCTTCGAGCATTCATTTTGAGTTTCTAGAAACATGTACGAAGACATCTATTTGTCTATCTTTTTCGCTCTCTCTCTCTTAGCTTTTGCTTGTGCAATTTTTTTAGCAGTATCATCAAAGAAACATTTTTATAATACTTGATATTTTCATGTCCACAAACATTCCTCTAGAAAAACATAATAACGTTAGATTTTGCCTGTTTTTAGAAAAAATGTGTAGATCAAATGATACCTGACTGATCTTCACTGTGACAAAAATTCAAAGAAAAATGGGAAAAATTACTGAAACTATAAAAGAGAAAAAAACATTCATTTCAGTTGATGAAATGAATGATGCGGATGGTTGACAAACGTGTGATGTAACAATATGTACTCTGGGATTCATGTTTAGCAGACAAAATATTTTTACTTAATGTCGAAGAATTTGAAAAATGAACTCCAATCAGTTATTAAAAATAACTAACCATTTTATGGTCTAATGGCATACGTATTGGAAATGGCATGTTACTCTTTTTAATCGTTTATGCATTATACATTGTTAAAGAGGAAAAATCAGTAAAGGGATTTTATTTCAAGCTAGTGCATGTGACTTTTCTTCTTCACGCGTTACATCGTCTCGCTGAAGGAATCCATGCAAATTACCCTGACCTAGCTTGTATCTAACGTAAGGAAAGTATTCTGAAAAGCACAATATAATTATGTAAAATATAAAATATGAAAGACGTCATTTAAAAATTACTAACTTAATTAACATATATATCTTTAAATTCCTAACTTCAATCTAAAGATAACCCTCTTCGCATCTACATTGAAGCCTGCAGTATTCCGCATTGCGAAGGCTTTTGTATAATCATCATTCAGGTTAAAAATAACGAAGCCAAGCTTATAAATATTACTGCAACTATCTACGCATCTCTATTTTGTCGCAAAGACTGGCCTGCTAAATGACGTCTCTGCGCTTAGCCACATTCTTCCATTATTCTAAAATATAGCTGCGTATATAACATTGTGAAGCGTTTAGCAGCCTTAGTTGCACCAATTAAAAAATTACCTGTTGTACCAATTCCGAACAGACATGTCTCTAGAGAATTATTCCTGTTAAAAAAATAAAAGTGTTTTAATCATCAAGCTAGTTCTAATTTTCCCTCCAGCCATTTACTACGCAGCAGCTTTATATCCTTCTCCACTCTGGCCAAGATTGAAAAATAATTGGCGTCTTCTCCACTAAGTTTTTTCATCATACCAATAAGTTATTACACATATATACATATATATATCTCAAAAAATACTTTTATATAAAATAACTTGAAAAAAATTATTTTATAGCTATAAAGTTGAATTATTTGCATAATATATTAAGCACATTTTGTAACTACGTTCGGTGGGCTATATACTATACGTGAAAACACTGTATAAATCACTTGTAGTAGATATATCAGGACGTCTTTGTAAAAATTATTTAGGCTTTGCACCCGCACGAAATGATACTAATAAGTAGCAGTCATAGAAATGATACCCATTGCAAAATTCAGGGCGTACAACCAATATACATCCACTGTATGCCATATAATAACCATTTGTATGCACATGCCTGTAATAATTTTTGTTCAGAAACAGCCCACTGTATTTAGACAACCAGCTGACGAGCGGTAAACTCGCTGAATACTGGTAGTTCGCTCTGGGTTTTGAATCCTGTCAAATAGGCTGACTGCATGGACGTTTTCATCGTTTTTCCCACGTGTAACGTGCATACGAGCCAGATTTTATTAGAAAGAACTCCAAGAAAGCATCCCTTCCTATAGGCAGATAGCACTCTAGTTGTTTGCCATAATTAAATAAAACAAACCAAGGTTATTCTCTGTAACTGGTTTGCAACCCATGAAATCCTAATACAGCAAAAAATAAATTCCTCTTACGCTGGTCACATAGGCATAATTTAAAAACCACTGGAAGATTTTGTATTTTAATATTCATGAACATTAGTCAAATGCCCTGCAAAATTGCTTCATACAATACTTTCCTGAAATCCAGTGTTATGCTTAATTTTTATCTACTAGTGAACTTTTAAAAAACTATCCGGAAAGAATCGCTTGGCTTCATTCTACTTCTACGTTTTACAGTTTTACTTAGTCTCCAAAATGTTCGATATAGATTTCTAGGATTCCAGATAAAAATTAAATTAAAAATCACTAATATAATAAGTAACTAAATAACAATGCATTTAATAAAAAATAATTTGATATTAATTAAGCATATAAAGAATTTTCTCCTTGCTCACTGCGTACGTTTGTGGTGTAATTGTAAGCAATCCGGAGTTCAAATCTCGGCCAAAGCATGAATGGTTTTTCTTTCTTCCCGTTACGGCAAATATCTGATAGCTCTCAAACGTGTACAATTATATTTTGCGGTGAAAAAAAAGAGAGATTCATGAATTGTATTTAATGTTTTTATAAAGATATAAATAATAGAAATGAAATTAGCCGCAGCGGTGCTATCATATTGAAACTTCTCCGATGGAGTAGTTAATACAGAGTTATAATTTGCAACAATATCTTCATTTTTAATGATTTTTTTTAACATGGGAGTGAGTTTTTTATATACGAGTTTTATATGTGACTAGTAAAAATAGTGAAGTGAAATTAATGATTTCTTTCTTATGTAAGTTTGCATTTTAAACTTTCCAATATATAACTTGTTAATTCCTTTTTTTTGACGTAATAAAATTGTTACCAAATTAATTATTAGATTTCGTTAGCCATAAATATACATTTGATATTCCTAATACAAAAAATCATAAATAATCTAAAAATAAAAAGCGTTCGATTTTTTTCGAGGGGGGGGCGGGCTCATAGCATAATTATTTAGTTGTAAAGAAGAAAGAGTTGAGAAAATGTTGAAAAGTTATTGAAGTCGAAAAAGTTATATCGACTGTCGAAAACGTTTGTAAACAACACTTCTCTAAATAAAATAAACATTGTAAAATACGTAATAATTTAAAACCATTAGTTTTTTTGGGGTATGAATTAGCTAGAATAATTATGCAGTCTTAAAATAGAAAGTGTCGGTAAAATGTTGAAAAACGTTTTGGGACCCATACTTTGCAGAATTGTTAGAATATTTGAAAATATTCACTCTGCATAATGAATAATATTGTTGCAGAATATTTAAATTATCTATCCATTACCTGAAACGTGATATCATTTTCAAAAACTTTGTCTTGAATAAAACTATTTCTTCAGTATTTCGAGACTGTTTATTCTGCTACTTCCCTAACAATTTCAATCGATATTTGTTCAGCATACGATTAAAAGCAGCGGCGTTGTAATGTGAAATGAAGCTTATCTTCATTTACAGCAAAGTGACACCATAAAGTAATCCTTAACACTATTAGTCCAAGAACAAGCCTTCCGGATTATAGTTATTGCACAGTACTAAAGCCAATTAATGCGAAAGTAACGATACTTCGTAGAGGCCACTCTACTCAAAGCTATGGCTTTGTATTTATGTAAGGCATTTTCTACTAGTTCCCTGTTAAGGGAAATGCAATTTGGTTAGGAATAGTCTGCAGTGTACAGCACCCAACTCTTTCAGGGGCACTAATTTAAAGTAAATATTCTCAGGATTAAAAACCTAATAATATTAATGTTCCCACCCCTTATAATAATTATTGATTTAAAAATTTTCTGATCAAGTTTTCTTCTTTCGTAGATAATGGCTATACGTTCTAGTTGCTGCATATATAGGAAGTTCATCTTATCTGAAGTGAAAAGCAGTATTTAAAAATACCCAAGTTTTAACAAAAAATTTAACATTAATTAATTTTACGATATGTCAAAATACTATTATTTTGCAAGGAATAAATTTATTTTCTTCATGCTTTCACTGTAATGTAGTGGTTAGCGTATCCTCTACTAAATGGAACATCCGTTGGTCTATTACTGAGAAGGCGAATTATCGCATTTCCTTGAACGTCTTGCCACAGTATAAATGGTTAATATTTTCAGCTAGCATTGGTAGATCAATGTTTCCCAGCAAAGGCACAGTTGATTTAACATAGTTTTTGGTTTCCAAAAACTTCATGGTATTTATAAAGATACAGTTTGCTTTTTGCATTTTTGGCTCCACACATAATACTTTATAGAGTAAAGCTGAAACTAAAATATTGTGGTTGATAAAATGTCATCGACTGAATCTACCGACTGGATCTCATCCGCTCTTCTCAGTCGCCTTTTAAATATGGAAAAAGAAATCTAACAAATTACTGTATCTTTTGTTTTTATAAAAACGGATAATACAACCAATTAGCAGACGGAAGACTCCGCATTGGTAGTTTTTCAGGATCTCCGCTCCGAAAATTCATTATTCTATACAGCTGCGACCAAATAAAATTTAGTGGGCGTCAATTCTTTATTACCTATATTTGGCCAATTGGATCTCGTCAGCACTTCTTAATTCCCCATTAAAGAATGAGAACGAGAAATATAATGAATTGCAGAAGTCCTTCCTGCATGCATTTGTGTTGTACCTGTTACCATACGCAGTTAGCAATCGGAAGATTCATGATTTGATTCTCGATGATATGTTTCCAATATAAACAAGTTTTATTTCTGTCCATATTTACTTTTTAAAGTCTATCAGAGACCTTTTGTATCTGAAAAGAGAAGCGTATTAGATTCAAATTCTTAAATCTGTCATCTGTTGCGGTGTAGGTGACTATGGCTATAATGTATAGTTATGTAAAAACATTTTTTAAAGTCAAGCTAAAATTAATTACTTTTGCATGTATTTCAACGTAATAATCTGATCTTTATGTGATGAATTTATATGGTGTAAAAGTGCATATTCACATCATCGTTAGCTGTCGAAAAAATAATTAGCTATAATATACAAAAAAGATGTAAAAAAAGGAATGTTTTGCAAAATGGCATATTTCATGTACTAATTAAATAAGATTATTCACAAAACCTCTTTGTGAACAGGCTTACTAAATGAATACTTGGCGTATAAAAGATGTGCTATAAATATCGAGAGATTTGCAATATATTCGTCACTTTGAAAAGTTAAAAATAACAAAGAAGCGTATCTATGTGACTCATGGTCTATGGAGAAAAGGCGAACTAGTTAAAGGAAATGTTTTAAAACTTAAAAACTCATTAAGCGAAAGCAAACTATCAGTTTATTGCAAAAACATTGGTATTGGGTAAATTTTAAATAATACACGTAATTTGTTTAACACGTTTAATACTTTCACGTGTAATACGTTTTAACATGGGAAGCTTCGATTTAATCAGCAGCTTCGAGATAATTTCTAGCCAAACTTACTCTAATATTAGCAAACAATACATACATTCCTAATGAATCTTGTACATCATACCCATTTATAGTTTCGCTAACATACTAAAGTTAAATATAACAAGTTGTTTTTGTTGAGCTTTGATATTTGTAATACTTAAAAGTTACATATCTTGAGAATATTAAAAATTAGAATAATAAAAAGGTTACATTCTTTTATTTTCGAGAATGAAAATGCGAATGAAAAACTATCATGTCATATCTACTGGCCATCTAAAATGCAACACTATGAAGAAAAAAACTGAATCAGAATGGAACATCATGAGATATCCATATTTACTGAACAATGCATATATGGGTTACAATAGAGAATTGATTAAAGTTACAGCCCCATTGGACATACAGAATACGAATAAATCAGCATTTTGTGCTACCGCCATGTCTGCCAGTAATTGCTGCAGCATGACTTTGTAAGGATCTTAACTTTTACTAACGTTTATTTTATTTTAAATCTTTACTATCACTTCTTATTTTCTACTTCCAGCCAGAATTAAAAGCTTTAACTTATTTATGCAAATTTGTCTTGCAAACGCCAAGTACTTAAGTTGCGGCTTTTTGCCAAGCAAGAGAGAGGAAGGAGTGATTAGGAGCGGGCCGCTTGCCATTGCAGTTTTACTCGGTTGCTGGTTGCCTTCAAGGCCAGAGGTTTAATCCTCTTGATAATTTTAAACGTATCGCAGTGTTAACAGTTCTCTGTACTACATACGGTCTTTCTGTTAATATATGGCCAATCTTCAAGTAGACCCTTGTTTATTAATCCAAAGTTAGTTTAGTTAGAATTTAGTTAATATTTTTATATTCTTACGTTCAGACCACAAGTGGTTGGTCTCTGTATTCCGAAGTCCGGAAATCATTGTAAAGAGGGAAAAATAAAGGTAAGGGTAAAATAAGGTATAAATTCGTATACCCTTCCTGTGTATCTTGTCTACTTCCCACATTTATTGAACATAGCTTTAGTAAGCTCCCTGTTCCGAGTCAGGTCATTGAATGTTACCCAAGCAAGTAAGGAGAAACATTGAACCTGATAGTGGCGCCCGACGAAGAAGAATAACCATGGCCGAGTTTCAAGAAGAACCTGTGCTGCCTGCAGAAACGGCTCAGAATCCAGAAATGCCAGCTGCCGCCCTGGAAGGATTTGGTTACATCGTCCAGACCATGCGCTCATCGATGAAACCAGAAGCAACATTTAATGGAAACTCACCGGTAACCAGGTTTTTGGAAAAATTGGAGGACCACTTCATGATGTATCCCGTGCATGAGTTTCAGAAAGTCACCTTAGCTATCAGCGCTTTGAGGAGCCAAGCGCTTAATTGGTTCAAATGTATAGGCAGAAGTCTCTTGGGTGAAGCGGGAAGTCCCACCTATACTTACGAAAATTTCAAGACTGCCCTAGTAAAAGTCTTTCCTGTCGTAAGGGATTGTGCAAAATTAGAAACGGAACTTTTCAGCATATACCAGAAACGAATTGAAAATCTCTCAAGCTTTATTTTAAGAAAAATTCACGTCTTCAAACTCTTGTATGGAAACCGTCCGGATCCTGAGATAATTCAAGTGATTTTGCCGAGGTTACTTCCCCAAGTACAAGACTTTATTGAATTAAGGAATCCGACTACACTGGAAAAGTTATTTGAGCTAGCAATCCAGTTTGAAAGTAGAAGAACGGGGGACATTGAAAGAAGACGCCAATATGAGCAACGAAACCAATTTGGTGCGCCAAGACCACAGCAAAGTCAAGCACACGGCTACGGAAGCAAAGCGAATCAGTGGGCAAGGAAACCCGAGTATCCAAAAACAGTCGCCGAACGTCGACAGTTCAATAGCAATCCAGGAAAAATGTCTGAAGGCCAGTGGAAAAAGAAGGAAAGCATGGAAAGGAAAAAACAAGATTTAAACTAAAACGGATTTCAGTTGACGGGAGGGTGCGGAAATCCGAAGGCCAAGAAAACCCCTCTTCCTTCAAGTTAAATACAGTGATGGTGAAAAATTTGACTCTTCCAAAGATTGAAGTGTTGGTGAATAACATCCCAGCCACCGCACTCCTGGATACAGGCGCACAGTGTTCCTGTGTGGCAGAAGATTTTTTTAGGAAGTATTTTCGGAAATACCGCATATATAATTCGGATAATACGACAGTGTTAGCTGCGCAGGGAAAAAGATGCAAGTGTATAGGTAAATTACCGCTATACGTTCGTATCAAGGACGAACAAGTAAAGATTATGTTTTTTATAGTAAAGAATCTGCAAGCATATATCATCTTAGGAATAGATTTTCTTTCAGAGGCAGAAGCAACACTGGATTTTAACGAAGCGTCCCTTAAGCTGACGATGAAACCAGTTCGAGAAGAGAAAACAGAACCACCAATGTTAAACCTTGACCACCTGCCTAAGGAAGAGCAACAAAAAATCCGACAAGTGGTAAGTGAATTTGCTTCGTTATTTAGTGATATTCCAGGATTTACTCAAGTTACTAACCATAGTATCGACACCGGAGATTCACTGCCAGTTCGCCACAAACCATACCGGTATGATAAGAATAAAAAAAAAATTATAGAGTGGCACATTAGAGATATGTTACGTAAAAAGATCCTAACGCCCATCTCAAGTACTAGTTATGCGAGCCCGGTTGTTTTATGTAAGAAAAACAATGACTATCCAGTAACACATCCAAAAAGGTGGCGTTTTGCGATTGACTATCGTAAATTAAACTCCATGACTAAATATCCGGTATATCCGTTACCTATTATTGAAGAAATTCTAAGGAACATAACTTCTACCAAATACATGACGACTTTAGACTTAACAACTAGTTATTTTCAAATAGGGGTTAGACCGGAAGATGTGCCTAAGACTGCTTTTATAACCAAGTTTGGCACTTATGCATTCCTGCGTATGCCGTTTGGCCTTTCAGGGGCACCGGCAACATTTCAGCGCTGTATGGACATTATGCTAAGGCCTGTTCTTCGAAAGTCCACATTTATCAATTTAGACGATATCATTATTACTAGTGATAATCTATACCAACATGTACAGGATTTAAGACAGGTGTTTTCATTATTAAATGAGGCCGGTCTAAAAGTTAATGTCGAAAGGTGCAAATTTGCAGCCCCTGAATTAAAAAACTTAGGTTACAAAATATCTCAGAAAGGAATCGAGACAGACGAATCAAAAATAATCACTGTGCAAAAGTATCCGCCGCCAAATATGTCGAAGAAGCTCTCTTCTTTTCTAGGACTTTGTTCATATTATAGGTCCTTTATAAAAGATTTTGCAGCTATTGCTGAACCATTGTTAAAATTAAAAAGGAAAAAGGCAAGATTCTCGTGGACAGCCGAGGCCAATAGTGCTTTCGAAAAATTAAAGCAAGCATTAACGCAAGCCCCGGTTTTGAAATTTCCTGAAAAGGATGAAAATTTAGAAATTTCAGCGGATGCTTCGGATTATGCGGTAGGAGCGGTACTTTCGCAAAATCAGCAGCCCTTGGCATTTTTTAGTCTAACTTTAAATCAAACACAAAGAAATTATTCCGCGACCGAGAGAGAGGCACTTGCAGCTCTGTTAGCAGTGCAAAAGTTCCGAGTCTATTTTGGAAGGGCGCCAATAACAGTGTATTCTGATCATGCGGCGGTAACTAGATTGTACTCAGGGAAAAACTTATCCCCAAGGTTAATAAGATGGGCACTCAAGTTACAAGAGTATAATCTGGTAATCAAGCACACCCCCGGAAAGGAAAATATCGTAGCAGATGCCCTATCCAGAATAACAATAGATGAAGAAGGTAATACTGTAAAGGTGGCAATGCTCACAGCATGTACAATAAATTCCCGAGAAACTGTAATAACCGAACTGGGTAAGGATCTTGAGTTTAGAAACATTTATGAGTATTTAAAGGATACTGAAAATTTTAGCCACCAAGATATTGTGGCGATAAGGAATAGGGCGGCCCATTACGAACTAATAGATGGTCTATTATTTTATACAAAAACTACAAATTCCAACAACGAATTTCGACCTGTTATCCCAGCTAGTCTTAGATTAAATATCCTGCAGGAGTTACACGGCAGCCCTTTAGCTTCTCATGCTGGTATTCGAAAAACTATCCAACGCGTACGCGAAGCAGTCTATTTTCCTGAACTGCAAATTTAACAAGGGCGTATGTCCAGTCCTGCCCAACATGTCAAGCAGTTAATTATATTAGTTCCCGCCCGGCCGGGTTTCTAAATAGTATTAAATCCGAATTTCCAAATGAAATAATTGGCATCGATTTATTGGGCCCTTTCCCAAAAAGTCAGTTAAATAAAAGTCGGTATCTCCTTGTTATGGTTGATCATTTTAGTAAGTGGACGAAATTGTTCCCTTAAAACGAGCCTCCGCGAAATTAGTTACTGATTCTATTTTAAATAAATATATTTTAAAATACGGGGCGCACCTAAAAGTTATATCGGATAATGGTCCTCAATTTGTAAGTAATATATTTGAAGACATGTGCCAAAAACTGGGCATACGTCATTTAAAAATGGTCCCGTATCGGCCGCAATCAAATATAGCAGAACGGGTCAATAGAAATATAGCGAAAATTATCCGTAGTTATGTTAAAAATTTTCATAAAAGCTGGGATAACTATGTCAATGAATTAGCTTTCGCCCTTAGGACCGCAAAACATGATACAACGGGCAAAACTCCTGCTGAGTTATTTTTAGGCAGAAAGATTATAACGCCGTTAGATAAATTATTTTATGTTCAACAAAGAGCCCCAGAATTTAAAATGGGTGATATAGAAAAATTAATTAAAGAAGCAAAAAAGAACACTGAAGTAGCACAGAGAAAACAAAAACTTTATTACGATTTGAAACGACGGGGAATAACTTATAAAGTAGGAGATGAAGTATTAAAAATTAAGCATTCACTTTCTTCAGCACCAGAAGATAAAACCGCCAAATTTTTTCTACGATTTGAAGGACCATATGTCATAGAAAAAATAACTCAGGCTGTAGTGGTGTTAAAAGCCAGGAATGGTGAAACATGCTCCGCAAACATTGACCAGATAAAACCATACTATGACCGTAATAAAATGCAAATATTTAAAGATCTTTTGCAGGATCCGGCACGGCAGGCATAAGCTCCAGAGGTGGAACAACGACAAGCACAAGGCCAAGCCATTAGGAGGCAGGAGCAATTGAAAAAAAGTTTCCCCATTGGAAACCAGAAAAAGAGGCCGTTCCACCGACCAGAAAAGAGAGCGCACGACCACCCCCAGAATGAAGAAGGGAGAAGTACGACGAATGCAAAGAGAGCCAGGAGAAATAACGGCAACTATAACCCGGCTCCCAAACGGAAGATCTACCCATCAAACAGGAGTCTACGCAGCAAATGTCAACGAGTTGCTGAAGGAATACCAGCGGCGAAGGCAAAGATACAAAGAAAATTTAAACGGCCAGCAACGAGATCCAAGCAGGAACGAGAGAGAAGTGTACCGGTTCCGCCAAGACCTGCTGCCATCAAACGGCCAAGACCACAGGCAGAGGCGAAAAAGAAGGTCTTCAAGGGTGACCGAACTGGAAGGAAAAGAAAGCTCATAGAGGAAGGAACTGAAGGGCGAGCCCGCACAAGAAGGAAGATAAACCAAACGCTAATCTTTGCTACCTTCCAGGACTGAGCAGAAGAAAGAATGTCCGAATATCACAAAGATAAGTAAAACTTTATGTTACTTTGCAACCTTAAGTTAATCTTTCATTCTTACTGCAAGTGGCAGAATTCAAGACGTTTTACCTCATGTGAGGTCTACCTTTATCTCCAAAAAGGCAAGAAATGAGTTGTTACCTATTTTGGTATTATGTTTTTCAATTACTCGCTAAAATTAATATGTAATAGGATTGTGTAAATACTTGAATATTGTAAAAGTTATTGTATAAAATTCTATTTAAAAGATTCTGGCAAGAAAGAAGTTTTAGTCTGAAAGACTTTTGAAATGTAGTATTTCAATGTAGAAGAATTGGCACTTGCTTGGAAAAGAATAGAAGTTAACAATGTACTACTAATGTATGTTTTAAAATGCGTAAAATTAACGGCATGTTAATATGTCCTTATATACAATGTGAACTGTTATTTTAAGCGTTAAGAAATACTGTGATATGTTAAAAGTGAAAGTAATGCCAAAAATTTTTAACTTATTCGTGTGACTGTAAAAAGAGAAAATTATTGTGAATATGTGTTAAAGGTTGAATGAATATAGTTAGGCTCTCTGACGCTACACTTCAGAGTTAGCCACTTTCAGAATAGTACCTCAGGGTTTAGAGATGAATATAAGGTGTGTTATGAGGTCTTGTTATGTTGAATTTTAACACGTTAGTGTTTTGATTGCAGGCGGTAGTGTTGAACACTTGTACATAAACACATTCGTGTTTGGTGTTTTCTTTTACAACACATGTCAGAGAGCACGGGGATAGATAATTAAATAAAGTCATGAATGAAATAAGAATGTTAAGAGAAATATAAATATTCATGTTACTTGCCATTTAATTGTGTAACATTTCATTAAACTAGTTTTCTTTCCAGATCTCTGGAAGGAACCAGATTTCAACTAAAAGCTCCTGTTTAGATGCAGTACAGATGAAAAGTAATTGTCCATGAAGGTGATAATGTAAAAAACGATTTTTTTTTTTAATTTCTAGTTTCTAGTGAGAACTGTTTGTAAAAGATTGGCTTCCCGTTAGATTCTAGAGCTAAAAGTTTTCAACAAGGTCGTTTTAGACCTCAGTTTCAAACTAATTAACTCTGGCGGGAAGTATGTAAGGATCTTAAGTTTTACTAACGTTTATTTTATTTTAAATCTTTACTATCACTTCTTATTTTCTACTTCCAGCCAGAATTAAAAGCTTTAACTTATTTATGCAAATTTGACTTGCGAACGCCAAGTACTTAAGTTGTGGCTTTTTGCCAAGCAAGAGAGAGGAAGGAGTGGTTAGGAGCGGGCCGCTTGCCATTGCAGTTTTACTCGGTTGCTGGTTGCCTTCAAGGCCAGAGGTTTAATCCTCTTGATAATTTTAAACGTATCGTAGTGTTAACAGTTGTCTGTACTACATATGGTCTTTCTGTTAATATACGGCCACTCTTCAAGTAGACCCTTGTTTATTAATCCAAAGTTAGTTTAGTTAGAATTTAGTTAATATTTTTATATTCTTACGTTCAGACCACAAGTGGTTGGTCTCTGTATTCCGAAGTCCGGAAATCATTGTAAAGAGAGAAAAATAAAGGGTTTCGTATACCCTTCCTGTGTATCTTGTCTACTTCCCACATTTATTGACCATAGCTTTAGTAAGCTCCCTGTTCCGAGTCAGGTCATTGAATGTTCCCCAAGCAAGTAAGGAGAAACATTGAACCTGATAACTTGGTACTGAAGATGCTTTAATTGTGTGCCCGAAGTGAGGCCAATACGTGTTGTTTCCACATTTTATCAAAGTTTAACTGATGTATAGCGAGTCATTCATTTGCCAGCAATTGACTAGACATGCTCGATGCGCGATATATCGGACTATAAGCGAGGCAAGGTGACCTGGTGGGCAATCAAAAATTGTCAAATGTGTACTACGTACAATCACAGATTCTGCTATTAAAACTTGGATGAGGGCAAGCCTTAATTACGGGAGGGACAGAAACTCCAAAACTTAAGTGTGTGTGTGTGTGTGATTATGGCAAAGCCTCGAGGGCTATCTGCCTAAGAGGAGGGATGCCTTCGTGGAGGATTTTCTAAGGGAAACTGGCTCGTATACACGTTACACATGGGGAAAACCACGAAAACGCCCATGCAGCCAGCCCGTTCGCGGGATTCGAACCTCGGACCAAACTACCAGTGTTCAGCGACTTTACCACTCGGCCGCTGGTGGGCCCAAAACTTAAGAGATATAGCAGTAGCTATTGAGTATATTGGCAGTGCCTATTAGGCAGATGCAGGAGTATAATCTAGCGATACCTCAATCATAATTTCAGATGACGAGCTGGTATGTAGCTACATAATGGAAGAATCATAATGTCCGTCACTGAGACGCTGCAGACTTAGATACAACAATCGTAATGTCGGTAGAATCAAGATTCGTTAGAAAAGATAATGTCGTGCCATTCGTTTGTCCATGTCAGAAGTTCAGTGCACCACTGCAACCGCCAAATGCGAATCAACGATAATCGAAGCAATTGACGCCTTCCAAAGATTCCCCTCGTCTGGAGACATTATAGAATGCAAGTGCTGACATTGGTTGCTGTGCAACTGTCCCTAATGCTTTAGGGATTAGGGGCAGTTCCTGATGTTGCTATGAAATTCATCATTGCAATGCAAACAACATACCTATCTCTCTTTCCGTTGTGTGACGGGGTTGGTGGACACGTCCCCGTTTATCAGTTTGTCCTTTCTACATACATCGATTTCATATACTGATCGTTGTGGTTTGATTTCGTACAATAAGAGAATCGATTTCTCGGAAGTTTAATGCACAGTCTGTAGAAGCCACAATTCTTCCAATCTCAAAAATTAGAATAACTGTAATGCTTTTTGATGAAGCATACAAAAACTTCCCATGCAAAGAAACAGCAAGAAAAACACAAACCATTCCATTGTTCGTTCTTTTTATAATGCTTCTAATAAAGCACTGCTGGCACATCTGATTTGCCTTTGCACCGCAAAGTTGATCAATGGTATGCCCTATCGAGATCCACGCATGTTGTAAATTTCAGGTCTATTATATGCTTTCTTCATGCACAACTTGGGAGTACAATCAAACGCCGTCAACTTATGCGTGCTAAAATAACATAAAATTAAGTTTAAACGGATTTGTAGCCTAAGACTACTTAAATTTTCCTAATTAAGCTTTGGCTCAAAATCTGCAAAGGCGCGATTTAACTTCCATTTGCAAAATTGCTAATGCCAGAATACTAACTGGCAGAGATGGTCGAGAGTGTGGCTGAGAAAAGCTGTATCTCTAAAACATGCAAACCCTCGCCTTAAATAGACATAAACTTATTGCATCCTGGTGAAGGCTAATGAAACGAAAAAGTAACAGTACCGATACAGCACTTTGAACTTGGATACCTACAGATGAATAAAATACTATATATGCACACACCCCTAGCTATAATTAAAAGTTCTAAAGTACGTTAAATATTTCAGTCACTGTCTCTAAAGCGATTAAAATACAGAAACCATTTCATTAAGAAGCGAATTAAGAATAACCACATATATATACATTTGATGGCACATATTACTACGCATATATTTTAATCAATCTACCAATCTGAACAAATAGACATCAAGAATAATTCAGATAATTACTAATTAAGATAATGTGAAGAGAGTATTTTTATTCTTTCTCAGGCGTTATGATAGTTAGATTAATCTTCTAACAGCTATTAGCAATTATGAAGTATTAAAGAATTTAGGCCGTTTATGTACTTGTTCATTATATAGAAATTCTTAAAATATTTGTGTTGCACATTACCTTAAATTATTAAGACTAATTACAGTTCGAATATTAGTTTCATATAAACAAAATACAGAAATAATAAGAGAACTGAATTATTTCGCCGGAAGACAAAAGCGTTTTCTGCCTTATTTTAAGGAAGAAAATTTAGAAAGAAAATATCAATTATTTAGATAAGCTAAACTTCTTGAGTAGCTGTATTATTCAATATCATTTGATATATTTACTATTGTATTAATATAAGAGGCTGGATGAGAAATTTATATTTGTATACGTATTACTTATACCAATTCACATCTTCAGGTTATACCGTTTTTGATACTATTTTATTTTAACGAGAAAACTTTGAAGAAAAGTATATAGGAAGAAAATTTCTTTGAGAGAAATTGTATATAAAACTTGTTTTAATACCAGTTTGTCTCTACAGAGAATATCACTAGAAAGAAAAAAACTTATTAGAAGAAAAACTTCTAAAAGCGAAAGTGTGATAAGAGTAACAATTTCCACCATGAATAATTCAGTTCGTCGACACTATATTCTGGATTCTTACTTAATATTTTCTGGCTGATATATTTATTTCGTTAATCCTTTTACCAAATGGTGGAATTTACTAAAATGATGGAATTAAGAAATCGTAGATGTTTGAATGCTATAACTATAAACAGGAAAATTTAACTCAATCTTAAAATACTTCAGGTTCTTTCTTACTGTTTCTTTTGTTCGATATATAGCTCTTGAAGTTCAGTTACTGAATTGGCGAGTATGCTTATGCTCGTATTATTATGAAGATAAGATGCTCTTTGTGATTATTACTAAAAACGTTGAATGTGTAAATTTCACTAATTTATGGCGCGTTTTGCTTATTCAATTAAAAGAAAGTTTATTTTATTTACGTGTCATTACAGTGTGACTTTTGTTACAATTACTGAATATTGATCACTTGATCATCCACTAATTTAGTCATTACCAACAGTCTGCGATGGGAGTATTTATGAGAAAATTCAGTCTCGAGGTTTTAGCGTTTGGAAGACACATTTGACACTGCAGGGCAGGACTAAGTGTGGGAAGCAGCAACACATCGCCATTGGCAGAACTGGTGTCGCTCCTTCACACTAACAGTCTTGAGAAGAACACCTCCACAAGGCGTACTTATGCCACGCATCGGTGTTAATTGAAACTTTATCATTAGGGCATACAGAACTTGTGGGCCGGGAGATAAAGTTGCTGATGACAATGACATTACAATACAATGCCATACATTACAGTTAATGGTGAAATATAGCTATAAATATCAGTATATGTACACAAATAAACACAAATAAACAAATAGAATTGAATGGAAAAACATTAAACGTAATTAATTTGATTAAGTTATTGTGATATTAATGTGATGTTTTTGGGACAGTGTAGCAGTTCATAGATGGTTCACAGTTCATTGACAGTTCATGAAAAGTTCATGGATTGAGTCAGAGTTCATACATACAGTAGAGCTCACCAGTTACAGTTAAGCCATTTTTGATGTGCATAACTGTGGTCGTATTCTCTAGGTGCTAAATCCTTGCTACACTAAGATAATCTGTTGCAATGACTATAAAGGCACATTTGATACTACAACAAACTTAGTAAGATAAAAACAAAGTAATACTAGATGAAAGCAAATAATCAAATACCGCCAAGTTCTAATAAGACACAAAAGGGCGCAGCGTAGAATGTCGTAGAATCCTTGAAGGGTTAAGATTAGTTTAATTAAATTTCCTTTATCTTCGACCAAAGAGAGTACAAAGGAATACTTTTAATAGAGGGTAATCCATAACGAACCGAGTTCATTGTAGAGTTTTATAATACCAAGCAGATCCCTTATCAAAGTGCTGGATGCCACCAATGCATATCAAGATGGCCTGAATGAAGAATTTTATTCAAGTTGTATATAAATAGTCAGTTGCTTCCAAACACCTCCAGAATTTTTCTCCAAATTGTCTGCAAAACGATCATAGCATAGACAGTTCATGAAAAGTTCATGGATTGAGTCAGAGTTCATACATACAGTAGAGCTCACCAGTTCCAGTTAAGCCATTTTTGATGTGCATAACTGTGGTCGTATTCTCTAGGTGCTAAATCCTTGCTACACTAAGATAATCTGTTGCAATGACTATAAAGGCACATTTGATACTACAACAAACTTAGTAAGATAAAAACAAAGTAATACTAGATGAAAGGAAATAATCAAATACCGCCAAGTTCTAATAAGACACAAAAGGGCGCAGCGTAGAATGTCGTAGAATCCTTGAAGGGTTAAGATTAGTTTAATTAAATTTCCTTTATCTTCGACCAACGAGAGTACAAAGGAATACTTTTAATAGAGGGTAATCCATAACGAACCGAGTTCATTGTAGAGTTTTATAATACCAAGCAGATCCCTTATCAAAGTGCTGGATGCCACCAATGCATATCAAGATGGCCTGAATGAAGAATTTTATTCAAGTTGTATATAAATAGTCAGTTGCTTCCAAACACCTCCAGAATTTTTCTCCAAATTGTCTGCAAAACGATCATAGCATAGACAGTTCATGAAAAGTTCATGGATTGAGTCAGAGTTCATACATACAGTAGAGCTCACCAGTTCCAGTTAAGCCATTTTTGATGTGCATAACTGTGGTCGTATTCTCTAGGTGCTAAATCCTTGCTACACTAAGATAATCTGTTGCAATGACTATAAAGGCACATTTGATACTACAACAAACTTAGTAAGATAAAAACAAAGTAATACTAGATGAAAGCAAATAATCAAATACCGCCAAGTTCTAATAAGACACAAAAGGGCGCAGCGTAGAATGTCGTAGAATCCTTGAAGGGTTAAGATTAGTTTAATTAAATTTCCTTTATCTTCGACCAACGAGAGTTCAAAGGAATACTTTTAATAGAGGGCAATCCATAACGAACCGAGTTCATTGTAGAGTTTTATAATACCAAGCAGATCCCTTATCAAAGTGCTGGATGCCACCAATGCATATCAAGATGGCCTGAATGAAGAATTTTATTCAAGTTGTATATAAATAGTCAGTTGCTTCCAAACACCTCCAGAATTTTTTCTCCAAATTGTCTGCAAAACGATCATAGCATAGACAGTTCATGAAAAGTTCATGGATTGAATCAGAGTTCATACATACAGTAGAGCTCACCAGTTCCAGTTAAGCCATTTTTGATGTGCATAACTGTGGTCGTATTCTCTAGGTGCTAAATCCTTGCTACACTAAGATAATCTGTTGCAATGACTATAAAGGCACATTTGATACTACAACAAACTTAGTAAGATAAAAACAAAGTAATACTAGATGAAAGCAAATAATCAAATACCGCCAAGTTCTAATAAGACACAAAAGGGCGCAGCGTAGAATGTCGTAGAATCCTTGAAGGGTTAAGATTAGTTTAATTAAATTTCCTTTATCTTCGACCAACGAGAGTACAAAGGAATACTTTTAATAGAGGGTAATCCATAACGAACCGAGTTCATTGTAGAGTTTTATAATACCAAGGAGATCCCTTATCAAAGTGCTGGATGCCACCAATGCATATCAAGATGGCCTGAATGAAGAATTTTATTCAAGTTGTATATAAATAGTCAGTTGCTTCCAAACACCTCCAGAATTTTGTCTCCAAATTGTCTGCAAAACGATCATAGCATAGACAGTTCATGAAAAGTTCATGGATTGAGTCAGAGTTCATACATACAGTAGAGCTCACCAGTTCCAGTTAAGCCATTTTTGATGTGCATAACTGTGGTCGTATTCTCTAGGTGCTAAATCCTTGCTACACTAAGATAATCTGTTGCAATGACTATAAAGGCACATTTGATACTACAACAAACTTAGTAATATAAAAACAAAGTAATACTAGATGAAAGCAAATAATCAAATACCGCCAAGTTCTAATAAGACACAAAAGGGCGCAGCGTAGAATGTCGTAGAATCCTTGAAGGGTTAAGATTAGTTTAATTAAACTTCCTTTATCTTCGACCAACGAGAGTAGAAAGGAATACTTTTAATAGAGGGTAATCCATAACGAACCGAGTTCATTGTAGAGTTTTATAATACCAAGCAGATCCCTTATCAAAGTGCTGGATGCCACCAATGCATATCAAGATGGCCTGAATGAAGAATTTTATTCAAGTTGTATATAAATAGTCAGTTGCTTCCAAACACCTCCAGAATTTTTCTCCAAATTGTCTGCAAAACGATCATAGCATAGACAGTTCATGAAAAGTTCATGGATTGAGTCAGAGTTCATACATACAGTAGACCTCACCAGTTCCAGTTAAGCCATTTTTGATGTGCATAGCTGTGGTCGTATTCTCTAGGTGCTAAATCCTTGCTACACTAAGATAATCTGTTGCAAAGACTATAAAGGCACATTTGATACTACAACAAACTTAGTAAGATAAAAACAAAGTAATACTAGATGAAAGCAAATAATCAAATACCGCCAAGTTCTAATAAGACACAAAAGGGCGCAGCTTAGAATGTCGTAGAATCCTTGAAGGGTTAAGATTAGTTTAATTAAATTTCCTTTATCTTCGACCAACGAGAGTACAAAGGAATACTTTTAATAGAGGGTAATCCATAACGAACCGAGTTCATTGTAGAGTTTTATAATACCAAGCAGATCCCTTATCAAAGTGCTGCATGCCACCAATGCATATCAAGATGGCCTGAATGAAGAATTTTATTCAAGTTGTATATAAATAGTCAGTTGCTTCCAAACACCTCCAGAATTTTTTCTCCAAATTGTCTGCAAAACGATCATAGCATAGACAGTTCATGAAAAGTTCATGGATTGAGTCAGAGTTCATACATACAGTAGAGCTCACCAGTTCCAGTTAAGCCATTTTTGATGTGCATAACTGTGGTCGTATTCTCTAGGTGCTAAATCCTTGCTACACTAAGATAATCTGTTGCAATGACTATAAAGGCACATTTGATAATACAACAAACTTAGTAAGATAAAAACAAAGTAATACTAGATGAAAGCAAATAATCAAATACCGCCAAGTTCTAATAAGACACAAAAGGGCGCAGCGTAGAATGTCGTAGAATCCTTGAAGGGTTAAGATTAGTTTAATTAAATTTCCTTTATCTTCGACCAACGAGAGTACAAAGGAATACTTTTAATAGAGGGTAATCCATAACGAACCGAGTTCATTGTAGAGTTTTATAATACCAAGCAGATCCCTTATCAAAGTGTTGCATGCCACCAATGCATATCAAGATGGCCTGAATGAAGAATTTTATTCAAGTTGTATATAAATAGTCAGTTGCTTCCAAACACCTCCAGAATTTTTTCTCCAAATTGTCTGCAAAACGATCATAGCATAGACAGTTCATGAAAAGTTCATGGATTGAGTCAGAGTTCATACATACAGTAGAGCTCACCAGTTCCAGTTAAGCCATTTTTGATGTGCATAACTGTGGTCGTATTCTCTAGGTGCTAAATCCTTGCTACACTAAGATAATCTGTTGCAATGACTATAAAGGCACATTTGATACTACAACAAACTTAGTAAGATAAAAACAAAGTAATACTAGATGAAAGCAAATAATCAAATACCGCCAAGTTCTAATAAGACACAAAAGGGCGCAGCGTAGAATGTCGTAGAATCCTTGAAGGGTTAAGATTAGTTTAATTAAATTTCCTTTATCTTCGACCAACGAGAGTACAAAGGAATACTTTTAATAGAGGGTAATCCATAACGAACCGAGTTCATTGTAGAGTTTTATAATACCAAGCAGATCCCTTATCAAAGTGCTGGATGCCACCAATGCATATCAAGATGGCCTGAATGAAGAATTTTATTCAAGTTGTATATAAATAGTCAGTTGCTTCCAAACACCTCCAGAATTTTGTCTCCAAATTGTCTGCAAAACGATCATAGCATAGACAGTTCATGAAAAGTTCATGGATTGAGTCAGAGTTCATACTTACAGTAGAGCTCACCAGTTCCAGTTAAGCCATTTTTGATGTGCATAACTGTGGTCGTATTCTCTAGGTGCTAAATCCTTGCTACACTAAGATAATCTGTTGCAATGACTATAAAGGCACATTTGATACTACAACAAACTTAGTAAGATAAAAACAAAGTAATACTAGATGAAAGCAAATAATCAAATACCGCCAAGTTCTAATAAGACACAAAAGGGCGCAGCGTAGAATGTCGTAGAATCCTTGAAGGGTTAAGATTAGTTTAATTAAATTTCCTTTATCTTCGACCAACGAGAGTTCAAAGGAATACTTTTAATAGAGGGCAATCCATAACGAACCGAGTTCATTGTAGAGTTTTATAATACCAAGCAGATCCCTTATCAAAGTGCTGGATGCCACCAATGCATATCAAGATGGCCTGAATGAAGAATTTTATTCAAGTTGTATATAAATAGTCAGTTGCTTCCAAACACCTCCAGAATTTTTTCTCCAAATTGTCTGCAAAACGATCATAGCATAGACAGTTCATGAAAAGTTCATGGATTGAGTCAGAGTTCATACATACAGTAGAACTCACCAGTTCCAGTTAAGCCATTTTTGATGTGCATAACTGTGGTCGTATTCTCTAGGTGCTAAATCCTTGCTACACTAAGATAATCTGTTGCAATGACTATAAAGGCACATTTGATACTACAACAAACTTAGTAAGATAAAAACAAAGTAATACTAGATGAAAGCAAATAATCAAATACCGCCAAGTTCTAATAAGACACAAAAGGGCGCAGCGTAGAATGTCGTAGAATCCTTGAAGGGTTAAGATTAGTTTAATTAAATTTCCTTTATCTTCGACCAACGAGAGTACAAAGGAATACTTTTAATAGAGGGTAATCCATAACGAACCGAGTTCATTGTAGAGTTTTATAATACCAAGCAGATCCCTTATCAAAGTGCTGGATGCCACCAATGCATATCAAGATGGCCTGAATGAAGAATTTTATTCAAGTTGTATATAAATAGTCAGTTGCTTCCAAACACCTCCAGAATTTTGTCTCCAAATTGTCTGCAAAACGATCATAGCATAGACAGTTCATGAAAAGTTCATGGATTGAGTCAGAGTTCATACATACAGTAGAGCTCACCAGTTCCAGTTAAGCCATTTTTGATGTGCATAACTGTGGTCGTATTCTCTAGGTGCTAAATCCTTGCTACACTAAGATAATCTGTTGCAATGACTATAAAGGCACATTTGATACTACAACAAACTTAGTAAGATAAAAACAAAGTAATACTAGATGAAAGCAAATAATCAAATACCGCCAAGTTCTAATAAGACACAAAAGGGCGCAGCGTAGAATGTCGTAGAATCCTTGAAGGGTTAAGATTAGTTTAATTAAATTTCCTTTATCTTCGACCAACGAGAGTACAAAGGAATACTTTTAATAGAGGGTAATCCATAACGAACCGAGTTCATTGTAGAGTTTTATAATACCAAGCAGATCCCTTATCAAAGTGCTGGATGCCACCAATGCATATCAAGATGGCCTGAATGAAGAATTTTATTCAAGTTGTATATAAATAGTCAGTTGCTTCCAAACACCTCCAGAATTTTGTCTCCAAATTGTCTGCAAAACGATCATAGCATAGACAGTTCATGAAAAGTTCATGGATTGAGTCAGAGTTCATACATACAGTAGAGCTCACCAGTTCCAGTTAAGCCATTTTTGATGTGCATAACTGTCGTCGTATTCTCTAGGTGCTAAATCCTTGCTACACTAAGATAATCTGTTGCAATGACTATAAAGGCACATTTGATACTACAACAAACTTAGTAAGATAAAAACAAAGTAATACTAGATGAAAGCAAATAATCAAATACCGCCAAGTTCTAATAAGACACAAAAGGGCGCAGCGTAGAATGTCGTAGAATCCTTGAAGGGTTAAGATTAGTTTAATTAAATTTCCTTTATCTTCGACCAACGAGAGTTCAAAGGAATACTTTTAATAGAGGGCAATCCATAACGAACCGAGTTCATTGTAGAGTTTTATAATACCAAGCAGATCCCTTATCAAAGTGCTGGATGCCACCAATGCATATCAAGATGGCCTGAATGAAGAATTTTATTCAAGTTGTATATAAATAGTCAGTTGCTTCCAAACACCTCCAGAATTTTTTCTCCAAATTGTCTGCAAAACGATCATAGCATAGACAGTTCATGAAAAGTTCATGGATTGAGTCAGAGTTCATACATACAGTAGAGCTCACCAGTTCCAGTTAAGCCATTTTTGATGTGCATAACTGTGGTCGTATTCTCTAGGTGCTAAATCCTTGCTACACTAAGATAATCTGTTGCAATGACTATAAAGGCACATTTGATACTACAACAAACTTAGTAAGATAAAAACAAAGTAATACTAGATGAAAGCAAATAATCAAATACCGCCAAGTTCTAATAAGACACAAAAGGGCGCAGCGTAGAATGTCGTAGAATCCTTGAAGGGTTAAGATTAGTTTAATTAAATTTCCTTTATCTTCGACCAACGAGAGTACAAAGGAATACTTTTAATAGAGGGTAATCCATAACGAACCGAGTTCATTGTAGAGTTTTATAATACCAAGCAGATCCCTTATCAAAGTGCTGGATGCCACCAATGCATATCAAGATGGCCTGAATGAAGAATTTTATTCAAGTTGTATATAAATAGTCAGTTGCTTCCAAACACCTCCAGAATTTTGTCTCCAAATTGTCTGCAAAACGATCATAGCATAGACAGTTCATGAAAAGTTCATGGATTGAGTCAGAGTTCATACATACAGTAGAGCTCACCAGTTCCAGTTAAGCCATTTTTGATGTGCATAACTGTGGTCGTATTCTCTAGGTGCTAAATCCTTGCTACACTAAGATAATCTGTTGCAATGACTATAAAGGCACATTTGATACTACAACAAACTTAGTAAGATAAAAACAAAGTAATACTAGATGAAAGCAAATAATCAAATACCGCCAAGTTCTAATAAGACACAAAAGGGCGCAGCGTAGAATGTCGTAGAATCCTTGAAGGGTTAAGATTAGTTTAATTAAATTTCCTTTATCTTCGACCAACGAGAGTACAAAGGAATACTTTTAATAGAGGGTAATCCATAACGAACCGAGTTCATTGTAGAGTTTTATAATACCAAGCAGATCCCTTATCAAAGTGCTGGATGCCACCAATGCATATCAAGATGGCCTGAATGAAGAATTTTATTCAAGTTGTATATAAATAGTCAGTTGCTTCCAAACACCTCCAGAATTTTGTCTCCAAATTGTCTGCAAAACGATCATAGCATAGACAGTTCATGAAAAGTTCATGGATTGAGTCAGAGTTCATACATACAGTAGAGCTCACCAGTTCCAGTTAAGCCATTTTTGATGTGCATAACTGTCGTCGTATTCTCTAGGTGCTAAATCCTTGCTACACTAAGATAATCTGTTGCAATGACTATAAAGGCACATTTGATACTACAACAAACTTAGTAAGATAAAAACAAAGTAATACTAGATGAAAGGAAATAATCAAATACCGCCAAGTTCTAATAAGACACAAAAGGGCGCAGCGTAGAATGTCGTAGAATCCTTGAAGGGTTAAGATTAGTTTAATTAAATTTCCTTTATCTTCGACCAACGAGAGTACAAAGGAATACTTTTAATAGAGGGTAATCCATAACGAACCGAGTTCATTGTAGAGTTTTATAATACCAAGCAGATCCCTTATCAAAGTGCTGGATGCCACCAATGCATATCAAGATGGCCTGAATGAAGAATTTTATTCAAGTTGTATATAAATAGTCAGTTGCTTCCAAACACCTCCAGAATTTTGTCTCCAAATTGTCTGCAAAACGATCATAGCATAGACAGTTCATGAAAAGTTCATGGATTGAGTCATAGTTCATACATACAGTAGAGCTCAACAGTTCCAGTTAAGCCATTTTTGATGTGCATAACTGTGGTCGTATTCTCTAGGTGCTAAATCCTTGCTACACTAAGATAATCTGTTGCAATGACTATAAAGGCACATTTGATACTACAACAAACTTAGTAAGATAAAAACAAAGTAATACTAGATGAAAGCAAATAATCAAATACCGCCAAGTTCTTATAAGACACAAAAGGGCGCAGCGTAGAATGTCGTAGAATCCTTGAAGGGTTAAGATTAGTTTAATTAAATTTCCTTTATCTTCGACCAACGAGAGTACAAAGGAATACTTTTAATAGAGGGTAATCCATAACGAACCGAGTTCATTGTAGAGTTTTATAATACCAAGCAGATCCCTTATCAAAGTGCTGGATGCCACCAATGCATATCAAGATGGCCTGAATGAAGAATTTTATTCAAGTTGTATATAAATAGTCAGTTGCTTCCAAACACCTCCAGAATTTTGTCTCCAAATTGTCTGCAAAACGATCATAGCATAGACAGTTCATGAAAAGTTCATGGATTGAGTCAGAGTTCATACATACAGTAGAGCTCACCAGTTCCAGTTAAGCCATTTTTGATGTGCATAACTGTGGTCGTATTCTCTAGGTGCTAAATCCTTGCTACACTAAGATAATCTGTTGCAATGACTATAAAGGCACATTTGATACTACAACAAACTTAGTAAGATAAAAACAAAGTAATACTAGATGAAAGCAAATAATCAAATACCGCCAAGTTCTAATAAGACACAAAAGGGCGCAGCGTAGAATGTCGTAGAATCCTTGAAGGGTTAAGATTAGTTTAATTAAATTTCCTTTATCTTCGACCAACGAGAGTTCAAAGGAATACTTTTAATAGAGGGTAATCCATAACGAACCGAGTTCATTGTAGAGTTTTATAATACCAAGCAGATCCCTTATCAAAGTGCTGGATGCCACCAATGCATATCAAGATGGCCTGAATGAAGAATTTTATTCAAGTTGTATATAAATAGTCAGTTGCTTCCAAACACCTCCAGAATTTTGTCTCCAAATTGTCTGCAAAACGATCATAGCATAGACAGTTCATGAAAAGTTCATGGATTGAGTCAGAGTTCATACATACAGTAGAGCTCACCAGTTCCAGTTAAGCCATTTTTGATGTGCATAACTGTGGTCGTATTCTCTAGGTGCTAAATCCTTGCTACACTAAGATAATCTGTTGCAATGACTATAAAGGCACATTTGATACTACAACAAACTTAGTAAGATAAAAACAAAGTAATACTAGATGAAAGCAAATAATCAAATACCGCCAAGTTCTAATAAGACACAAAAGGGCGCAGCGTAGAATGTCGTAGAATCCTTGAAGGGTTAAGATTAGTTTAATTAAATTTCCTTTATCTTCGACCAACGAGAGTTCAAAGGAATACTTTTAATAGAGGGCAATCCATAACGAACCGAGTTCATTGTAGAGTTTTATAATACCAAGCAGATCCCTTATCAAAGTGCTGGATGCCACCAATGCATATCAAGATGGCCTGAATGAAGAATTTTATTCAAGTTGTATATAAATAGTCAGTTGCTTCCAAACACCTCCAGAATTTTTTCTCCAAATTGTCTGCAAAACGATCATAGCATAGACAGTTCATGAAAAGTTCATGGATTGAGTCAGAGTTCATACATACAGTAGAACTCACCAGTTCCAGTTAAGCCATTTTTGATGTGCATAACTGTGGTCGTATTCTCTAGGTGCTAAATCCTTGCTACACTAAGATAATCTGTTGCAATGACTATAAAGGCACATTTGATACTACAACAAACTTAGTAAGATAAAAACAAAGTAATACTAGATGAAAGCAAATAATCAAATACCGCCAAGTTCTAATAAGACACAAAAGGGCGCAGCGTAGAATGTCGTAGAATCCTTGAAGGGTTAAGATTAGTTTAATTAAATTTCCTTTATCTTCGACCAACGAGAGTACAAAGGAATACTTTTAATAGAGGGTAATCCATAACGAACCGAGTTCATTGTAGAGTTTTATAATACCAAGCAGATCCCTTATCAAAGTGCTGGATGCCACCAATGCATATCAAGATGGCCTGAATGAAGAATTTTATTCAAGTTGTATATAAATAGTCAGTTGCTTCCAAACACCTCCAGAATTTTGTCTCCAAATTGTCTGCAAAACGATCATAGCATAGACAGTTCATGAAAAGTTCATGGATTGAGTCAGAGTTCATACATACAGTAGAGCTCACCAGTTCCAGTTAAGCCATTTTTGATGTGCATAACTGTGGTCGTATTCTCTAGGTGCTAAATCCTTGCTACACTAAGATAATCTGTTGCAATGACTATAAAGGCACATTTGATACTACAACAAACTTAGTAAGATAAAAACAAAGTAATACTAGATGAAAGCAAATAATCAAATACCGCCAAGTTCTAATAAGACACAAAAGGGCGCAGCGTAGAATGTCGTAGAATCCTTGAAGGGTTAAGATTAGTTTAATTAAATTTCCTTTATCTTCGACCAACGAGAGTACAAAGGAATACTTTTAATAGAGGGTAATCCATAACGAACCGAGTTCATTGTAGAGTTTTATAATACCAAGCAGATCCCTTATCAAAGTGCTGGATGCCACCAATGCATATCAAGATGGCCTGAATGAAGAATTTTATTCAAGTTGTATATAAATAGTCAGTTGCTTCCAAACACCTCCAGAATTTTGTCTCCAAATTGTCTGCAAAACGATCATAGCATAGACAGTTCATGAAAAGTTCATGGATTGAGTCAGAGTTCATACATACAGTAGAGCTCACCAGTTCCAGTTAAGCCATTTTTGATGTGCATAACTGTCGTCGTATTCTCTAGGTGCTAAATCCTTGCTACACTAAGATAATCTGTTGCAATGACTATAAAGGCACATTTGATACTACAACAAACTTAGTAAGATAAAAACAAAGTAATACTAGATGAAAGCAAATAATCAAATACCGCCAAGTTCTAATAAGACACAAAAGGGCGCAGCGTAGAATGTCGTAGAATCCTTGAAGGGTTAAGATTAGTTTAATTAAATTTCCTTTATCTTCGACCAACGAGAGTTCAAAGGAATACTTTTAATAGAGGGCAATCCATAACGAACCGAGTTCATTGTAGAGTTTTATAATACCAAGCAGATCCCTTATCAAAGTGCTGGATGCCACCAATGCATATCAAGATGGCCTGAATGAAGAATTTTATTCAAGTTGTATATAAATAGTCAGTTGCTTCCAAACACCTCCAGAATTTTTTCTCCAAATTGTCTGCAAAACGATCATAGCATAGACAGTTCATGAAAAGTTCATGGATTGAGTCAGAGTTCATACATACAGTAGAGCTCACCAGTTCCAGTTAAGCCATTTTTGATGTGCATAACTGTGGTCGTATTCTCTAGGTGCTAAATCCTTGCTACACTAAGATAATCTGTTGCAATGACTATAAAGGCACATTTGATACTACAACAAACTTAGTAAGATAAAAACAAAGTAATACTAGATGAAAGCAAATAATCAAATACCGCCAAGTTCTAATAAGACACAAAAGGGCGCAGCGTAGAATGTCGTAGAATCCTTGAAGGGTTAAGATTAGTTTAATTAAATTTCCTTTATCTTCGACCAACGAGAGTACAAAGGAATACTTTTAATAGAGGGTAATCCATAACGAACCGAGTTCATTGTAGAGTTTTATAATACCAAGCAGATCCCTTATCAAAGTGCTGGATGCCACCAATGCATATCAAGATGGCCTGAATGAAGAATTTTATTCAAGTTGTATATAAATAGTCAGTTGCTTCCAAACACCTCCAGAATTTTGTCTCCAAATTGTCTGCAAAACGATCATAGCATAGACAGTTCATGAAAAGTTCATGGATTGAGTCAGAGTTCATACATACAGTAGAGCTCACCAGTTCCAGTTAAGCCATTTTTGATGTGCATAACTGTGGTCGTATTCTCTAGGTGCTAAATCCTTGCTACACTAAGATAATCTGTTGCAATGACTATAAAGGCACATTTGATACTACAACAAACTTAGTAAGATAAAAACAAAGTAATACTAGATGAAAGCAAATAATCAAATACCGCCAAGTTCTAATAAGACACAAAAGGGCGCAGCGTAGAATGTCGTAGAATCCTTGAAGGGTTAAGATTAGTTTAATTAAATTTCCTTTATCTTCGACCAACGAGAGTACAAAGGAATACTTTTAATAGAGGGTAATCCATAACGAACCGAGTTCATTGTAGAGTTTTATAATACCAAGCAGATCCCTTATCAAAGTGCTGGATGCCACCAATGCATATCAAGATGGCCTGAATGAAGAATTTTATTCAAGTTGTATATAAATAGTCAGTTGCTTCCAAACACCTCCAGAATTTTGTCTCCAAATTGTCTGCAAAACGATCATAGCATAGACAGTTCATGAAAAGTTCATGGATTGAGTCAGAGTTCATACATACAGTAGAGCTCACCAGTTCCAGTTAAGCCATTTTTGATGTGCATAACTGTCGTCGTATTCTCTAGGTGCTAAATCCTTGCTACACTAAGATAATCTGTTGCAATGACTATAAAGGCACATTTGATACTACAACAAACTTAGTAAGATAAAAACAAAGTAATACTAGATGAAAGGAAATAATCAAATACCGCCAAGTTCTAATAAGACACAAAAGGGCGCAGCGTAGAATGTCGTAGAATCCTTGAAGGGTTAAGATTAGTTTAATTAAATTTCCTTTATCTTCGACCAACGAGAGTACAAAGGAATACTTTTAATAGAGGGTAATCCATAACGAACCGAGTTCATTGTAGAGTTTTATAATACCAAGCAGATCCCTTATCAAAGTGCTGGATGCCACCAATGCATATCAAGATGGCCTGAATGAAGAATTTTATTCAAGTTGTATATAAATAGTCAGTTGCTTCCAAACACCTCCAGAATTTTTTCTCCAAATTGTCTGCAAAACGATCATAGCATAGACAGTTCATGAAAAGTTCATGGATTGAGTCAGAGTTCATACATACAGTAGAGCTCACCAGTTCCAGTTAAGCCATTTTTGATGTGCATAACTGTGGTCGTATTCTCTAGGTGCTAAATCCTTGCTACACTAAGATAATCTGTTGCAATGACTATAAAGGCACATTTGATACTACAACAAACTTAGTAAGATAAAAACAAAGTAATACTAGATGAAAGCAAATAATCAAATACCGCCAAGTTCTAATAAGACACAAAAGGGCGCAGCGTAGAATGTCGTAGAATCCTTGAAGGGTTAAGATTAGTTTAATTAAATTTCCTTTATCTTCGACCAACGAGAGTACAAAGGAATACTTTTAATAGAGGGTAATCCATAACGAACCGAGTTCATTGTAGAGTTTTATAATACCAAGCAGATCCCTTATCAAAGTGCTGGATGCCACCAATGCATATCAAGATGGCCTGAATGAAGAATTTTATTCAAGTTGTATATAAATAGTCAGTTGCTTCCAAACACCTCCAGAATTTTTTCTCCAAATTGTCTGCAAAACGATCATAGCATAGACAGTTCATGAAAAGTTCATGGATTGAGTCAGAGTTCATACATACAGTAGAGCTCACCAGTTCCAGTTAAGCCATTTTTGATGTGCATAACTGTGGTCGTATTCTCTAGGTGCTAAATCCTTGCTACACTAAGATAATCTGTTGCAATGACTATAAAGGCACATTTGATACTACAATAAACTTAGTAAGATAAAAACAAAGTAATAGTAGATGAAAGCAAATAATCAAATACTGCCAAGTTCTAATAAGACACAAAAGGGCGCAGCGTAGAATGTCGTAGAATCCTTGAAGGGTTAAGATTAGTTTAATTAAATTTCCTTTATCTTCGACCAACGAGAGTACAAAGGAATACTTTTAATAGAGGGTAATCCATAACGAACCGAGTTCATTGTAGAGTTTTATAATACCAAGCAGATCCCTTATCAAAGTGCTGGATGGCACCAATGCATATCAAGATGGCCTGAATGAAGAATTTTATTCAAGTTGTATATAAATAGTCAGTTGCTTCCAAACACCTCCAGAATTTTTTCTCCAAATTGTCTGCAAAACGATCATAGCATAGACAGTTCATGAAAAGTTCATGGATTGAGTCAGAGTTCATACATACAGTAGAGCTCACCAGTTCCAGTTAAGCCATTTTTGATGTGCATAACTGTGGTCGTATTCTCTAGGTGCTAAATCCTTGCTACACTAAGATAATCTGTTGCAATGACTATAAAGGCACATTTGATACTACAACAAACTTAGTAAGATAAAAACAAAGTAATACTAGATGAAAGCAAATAATCAAATACCGCCAAGTTCTAATAAGACACAAAAGGGCGCAGCGTAGAATGTCGTAGAATCCTTGAAGGGTTAAGATTAGTTTAATTAAATCTCCTTTATCTTCGACCAACGAGAGTACAAAGGAATACTTTTAATAGAGGGTAATCCATAACGAACCGAGTTCATTGTAGAGTTTTATAATACCAAGCAGATCCCTTATCAAAGTGCTGGATGCCACCAATGCATATCAAGATGGCCTGAATGAAGAATTTTATTCAAGTTGTATATAAATAGTCAGTTGCTTCCAAACACCTCCAGAATTTTGTCTCCAAATTGTCTGCAAAACGATCATAGCATAGACAGTTCATGAAAAGTTCATGGATTGAGTCAGAGTTCATACATACAGTAGAGCTCACCAGTTCCAGTTAAGCCATTTTTGATGTGCATAACTGTGGTCGTATTCTCTAGGTGCTAAATCCTTGCTACACTAAGATAATCTGTTGCAATGACTATAAAGGCACATTTGATACTACAACAAACTTAGTAAGATAAAAACAAAGTAATACTAGATGAAAGCAAATAATCAAATACCGCCAAGTTCTAATAAGACACAAAAGGGCGCAGCGTAGAATGTCGTAGAATCCTTGAAGGGTTAAGATTAGTTTAATTAAATTTCCTTTATCTTAGACCAACGAGAGTACAAAGGAATACTTTTAATAGAGGGTAATCCATAACGAACCGAGTTCATTGTAGAGTTTTATAATACCAAGCAGATCCCTTATCAAAGTGCTGGATGCCACCAATGCATATCAAGATGGCCTGAATGAAGAATTTTATTCAAGTTCTATATAAATAGTCAGTTGCTTCCAAACACCTCCAGAATTTTGTCTCCAAATTGTCTGCAAAACGATCATAGCATAGACAGTTCATGAAAAGTTCATGGATTGAGTCAGAGTTCATACATACAGTAGAGCTCACCAGTTCCAGTTAAGCCATTTTTGATGTGCATAACTGTGGTCGTATTCTCTAGGTGCTAAATCCTTGCTACACTAAGATAATCTGTTGCAATGACTATAAAGGCACATTTGATACTACAACAAACTTAGTAAGATAAAAACAAAGTAATACTAGATGAAAGCAAATAATCAAATACCGCCAAGTTCTAATAAGACACAAAAGGGCGCAGCGTAGAATGTCGTAGAATCCTTGAAGGGTTAAGATTAGTTTAATTAAATTTCCTTTATCTTCGACCAACGAGAGTACAAAGGAATACTTTTAATAGAGGGTAATCCATAACGAACCGAGTTCATTGTAGAGTTTTATAATACCAAGCAGATCCCTTATCAAAGTGCTGGATGCCACCAATGCATATCAAGATGGCCTGAATGAAGAATTTTATTCAAGTTGTATATAAATAGTCAGTTGCTTCCAAACACCTCCAGAATTTTGTCTCCAAATTGTCTGCAAAACGATCATAGCATAGACAGTTCATGAAAAGTTCATGGATTGAGTCATAGTTCATACATACAGTAGAGCTCAACAGTTCCAGTTAAGCCATTTTTGATGTGCATAACTGTGGTCGTATTCTCTAGGTGCTAAATCCTTGCTACACTAAGATAATCTGTTGCAATGACTATAAAGGCACATTTGATACTACAACAA
Source organism: Stegodyphus dumicola (assembly GCF_044657685.1). NCBI lineage: Eukaryota > Metazoa > Arthropoda > Arachnida > Araneae > Eresidae > Stegodyphus > Stegodyphus dumicola. The sequence continues at coordinate 76,304,494 of NC_140768.1, read as the reverse complement.
ACTTAGTAAGATAAAAACAAAGTAATACTAGATGAAAGCAAATAATCAAATACCGCCAAGTTCTTATAAGACACAAAAGGGCGCAGCGTAGAATGTCGTAGAATCCTTGAAGGGTTAAGATTAGTTTAATTAAATTTCCTTTATCTTCGACCAACGAGAGTACAAAGGAATACTTTTAATAGAGGGTAATCCATAACGAACCGAGTTCATTGTAGAGTTTTATAATACCAAGCAGATCCCTTATCAAAGTGCTGGATGCCACCAATGCATATCAAGATGGCCTGAATGAAGAATTTTATTCAAGTTGTATATAAATAGTCAGTTGCTTCCAAACACCTCCAGAATTTTGTCTCCAAATTGTCTGGAAAACGATCATAGCATAGACAGTTCATGAAAAGTTCATGGATTGAGTCAGAGTTCATACATACAGTAGAGCTCACCAGTTCCAGTTAAGCCATTTTTGATGTGCATAACTGTGGTCGTATTCTCTAGGTGCTAAATCCTTGCTACACTAAGATAATCTGTTGCAATGGCTATAAAGGCACATTTGATACTACAACAAACTTAGTAAGATAAAAACAAAGTAATACTAGATGAAAGCAAATAATCAAATACCGCCAAGTTCTAATAAGACACAAAAGGGCGCAGCGTAGAATGTCGTAGAATCCTTGAAGGGTTAAGATTAGTTTAATTAAATTTCCTTTATCTTCGACCAACGAGAGTACAAAAGAATACTTTTAATAGAGGGTAATCCATAACGAACCGAGTTCATTGTAGAGTTTTATAATACCAAGCAGATCCCTTATCAAAGTGCTGGATGCCACCAATGCATATCAAGATGGCCTGAATGAAGAATTTTATTCAAGTTGTATATAAATAGTCAGTTGCTTCCAAACACCTCCAGAATTTTGTCTCCAAATTGTCTGCAAAACGATCATAGCATAGACAGTTCATGAAAAGTTCATGGATTGAGTCAGAGTTCATACATACAGTAGAGCTCAACAGTTCCAGTTAAGCCATTTTTGATGTGCATAACTGTGGTCGTATTCTCTAGGTGCTAAATCCTTGCTACACTAAGATAATCTGTTGCAATGACTATAAAGGCACATTTGATACTACAACAAACTTAGTAAGATAAAAACAAAGTAATACTAGATGAAAGGAAATAATCAAATACCGCCAAGTTCTAATAAGACACAAAAGGGCGCAGCGTAGAATGTCGTAGAATCCTTGAAGGGTTAAGATTAGTTTAATTAAATTTCCTTTATCTTCGACCAACGAGAGTACAAAGGAATACTTTTAATAGAGGGTAATCCATAACGAACCGAGTTCATTGTAGAGTTTTATAATACCAAGCAGATCCCTTATCAAAGTGCTGGATGCCACCAATGCATATCAAGATGGCCTGAATGAAGAATTTTATTCAAGTTGTATATAAATAGTCAGTTGCTTCCAAACACCTCCAGAATTTTGTCTCCAAATTGTCTGCAAAACGATCATAGCATAGACAGTTCATGAAAAGTTCATGGATTGAGTCAGAGTTCATACATACAGTAGAGCTCACCAGTTCCAGTTAAGCCATTTTTGATGTGCATAACTGTGGTCGTATTCTCTAGGTGCTAAATCCTTGCTACACTAAGATAATCTGTTGCAATGACTATAAAGGCACATTTGATACTACAACAAACTTAGTAAGATAAAAACAAAGTAATACTAGATGAAAGCAAATAATCAAATACCGCCAAGTTCTAATAAGACACAAAAGGGCGCAGCGTAGAATGTCGTAGAATCCTTGAAGGGTTAAGATTAGTTTAATTAAATTTCCTTTATCTTCGACCAAAGAGAGTACAAAGGAATACTTTTAATAGAGGGTAATCCATAACGAACCGAGTTCATTGTAGAGTTTTATAATACCAAGCAGATCCCTTATCAAAGTGCTGGATGCCACCAATGCATATCAAGATGGCCTGAATGAAGAATTTTATTCAAGTTGTATATAAATAGTCAGTTGCTTCCAAACACCTCCAGAATTTTGTCTCCAAATTGTCTGCAAAACGATCATAGCATAGACAGTTCATGAAAAGTTCATGGATTGAGTCAGAGTTCATACATACAGTAGAGCTCAACAGTTCCAGTTAAGCCATTTTTGATGTGCATAACTGTGGTCGTATTCTCTAGGTGCTAAATCCTTGCTACACTAAGATAATCTGTTGCAATGACTATAAAGGCACATTTGATACTACAACAAACTTAGTAAGATAAAAACAAAGTAATACTAGATGAAAGCAAATAATCAAATACCGCCAAGTTCTTATAAGACACAAAAGGGCGCAGCGTAGAATGTCGTAGAATCCTTGAAGGGTTAAGATTAGTTTAATTAAATTTCCTTTATCTTCGACCAACGAGAGTACAAAGGAATACTTTTAATAGAGGGTAATCCATAACGAACCGCTTTCATTGTAGAGTTTTATAATACCAAGCAGATCCCTTATCAAAGTGCTGGATGCCACCAATGCATATCAAGATGGCCTGAATGAAGAATTTTATTCAAGTTGTATATAAATAGTCAGTTGCTTCCAAACACTTCCAGAATTTTGTCTCCAAATTGTCTGCAAAACGATCATAGCATAGACAGTTCATGAAAAGTTCATGGATTGAGTCAGAGTTCATACATACAGTAGAGCTCACCAGTTCCAGTTAAGCCATTTTTGATGTGCATAACTGTGGTCGTATTCTCTAGGTGCTAAATCCTTGCTACACTAAGATAATCTGTTGCAATGACTATAAAGGCACATTTGATACTACAACAAACTTAGTAAGATAAAAACAAAGTAATACTAGATGAAAGCAAATAATCAAATACCGCCAAGTTCTAATAAGACACAAAAGGGCGCAGCGTAGAATGTGGTAGAATCCTTGAAGGGTTAAGATTAGTTTAATTAAATTTCCTTTATCTTCGACCAACGAGAGTACAAAAGAATACTTTTAATAGAGGGTAATCCATAACGAACCGAGTTCATTGTAGAGTTTTATAATACCAAGCAGATCCCTTATCAAAGTGCTGGATGCCACCAATGCATATCAAGATGGCCTGAATGAAGAATTTTATTCAAGTTGTATATAAATAGTCAGTTGCTTCCAAACACCTCCAGAATTTTGTCTCCAAATTGTCTGCAAAACGATCATAGCATAGACAGTTCATGAAAAGTTCATGGATTGAGTCAGAGTTCATACATACAGTAGAGCTCACCAGTTCCAGTTAAGCCATTTTTGATGTGCATAACTGTGGTCGTATTCTCTAGGTGCTAAATCCTTGCTACACTAAGATAATCTGTTGCAATGGCTATAAAGGCACATTTGATACTACAACAAACTTAGTAAGATAAAAACAAAGTAATACTAGATGAAAGCAAATAATCAAATACCGCCAAGTTCTAATAAGACACAAAAGGGCGCAGCGTAGAATGTCGTAGAATCCTTGAAGGGTTAAGATTAGTTTAATTAAATTTCCTTTATCTTCGACCAACGAGAGTACAAAAGAATACTTTTAATAGAAGGTAATCCATAACGAACCGAGTTCATTGTAGAGTTTTATAATACCAAGCAGATCCCTTATCAAAGTGCTGGATGCCACCAATGCATATCAAGATGGCCTGAATGAAGAATTTTATTCAAGTTGTATATAAATAGTCAGTTGCTTCCAAACACCTCCAGAATTTTGTCTCCAAATTGTCTGCAAAACGATCATAGCATAGACAGTTCATGAAAAGTTCATGGATTGAGTCAGAGTTCATACATACAGTAGAGCTCAACAGTTCCAGTTAAGCCATTTTTGATGTGCATAACTGTGGTCGTATTCTCTAGGTGCTAAATCCTTGCTACACTAAGATAATCAGTTGCAATGACTATAAAGGCACATTTGATACTACAACAAACTTAGTAATATAAAAACAAAGTAATACTAGATGAAAGCAAATAATCAAATACCGCCAAGTTCTAATAAGACACAAAAGGGCGCAGCGTAGAATGTCGTAGAATCCTTGAAGGGTTAAGATTAGTTTAATTAAATTTCCTTTATCTTCGACCAACGAGAGTACAAAGGAATACTTTTAATAGAGGGTAATCCATAACGAACCGAGTTCATTGTAGAGTTTTATAATACCAAGCAGATCCCTTATCAAAGTGCTGGATGCCACCAATGCATATCAAGATGGCCTGAATGAAGAATTTTATTCAAGTTGTATATAAATAGTCAGTTGCTTCCAAACACCTCCAGAATTTTTCTCCAAATTGTCTGCAAAACGATCATAGCATAGACAGTTCATGAAAAGTTCATGGATTGAGTCAGAGTTCATACATACAGTAGAGCTCACCAGTTCCAGTTAAGCCATTTTTGATGTGCATAACTGTGGTCGTATTTTCTAGGTGCTAAATCCTTGCTACACTAAGATAATCTGTTGCAATGACTATAAAGGCACATTTGATACTACAACAAACTTAGTAAGATAAAAACAAAGTAATACTAGATGAAAGGAAATAATCAAATACCGCCAAGTTCTAATAAGACACAAAAGGGCGCAGCGTAGAATGTCGTAGAATCCTTGAAGGGTTAAGATTAGTTTAATTAAATTTCCTTTATCTTCGACCAACGAGAGTACAAAGGAATACTTTTAATAGAGGGTAAATCCATAACGAACCGAGTTCATTGTAGAGTTTTATAATACCAAGCAGATCCCTTATCAAAGTGCTGGATGCCACCAATGCATATCAAGATGGCCTGAATGAAGAATTTTATTCAAGTTGTGTATAAATAGTCAGTTGCTTCCAAACACCTCCAGAATTTTTTCTCCAAATTGTCTGCAAAACGATCATAGCATAGACAGTTCATGAAAAGTTCATGGATTGAGTCAGAGTTCATACATACAGTAGAGCTCAACAGTTCCAGTTAAGCCATTTTTGATGTGCATAACTGTGGTCGTATTCTCTAGGTGCTAAATCCTTGCTACACTAAGATAATCTGTTGCAATGACTATAAAGGCACATTTGATACTACAACAAACTTAGTAATATAAAAACAAAGTAATACTAGATGAAAGCAAATAATCAAATACCGCCAAGTTCTAATAAGACACAAAAGGGCGCAGCGTAGAATGTCGTAGAATCCTTGAAGGGTTAAGATTAGTTTAATTAAATTTCCTTTATCTTCGACCAACGAGAGTACAAAGGAATACTTTTAATAGAGGGTAATCCATAACGAACCGAGTTCATTGTAGAGTTTTATAATACCAAGCAGATCCCTTATCAAAGTGCTGGATGCCACCAATGCATATCAAGATGGCCTGAATGAAGAATTTTATTCAAGTTGTATATAAATAGTCAGTTGCTTCCAAACACCTCCAGAATTTTGTCTCCAAATTGTCTGCAAAACGATCATAGCATAGACAGTTCATGAAAAGTTCATGGATTGAGTCAGAGTTCATACATACAGTAGAGCTCACCAGTTCCAGTTAAGCCATTTTTGATGTACATAACTGTGGTCGTATTCTCTAGGTGCTAAATCCTTGCTACACTAAGATAATCTGTTGCAATGACTATAAAGGCACATTTGATACTACAACAAACTTAGTAAGATAAAAACAAAGTAATACTAGATGAAAGCAAATAATCAAATACCGCCAAGTTCTAATAAGACACAAAAGGGCGCAGCGTAGAATGTCGTAGAATCCTTGAAGGGTTAAGATTAGTTTAATTAAATTTCCTTTATCTTCGACCAACGAGAGTACAAAGGAATACTTTTAATAGAGGGTAATCCATAACGAACCGAGTTCATTGTAGAGTTTTATAATACCAAGCAGGTCCCTTATCAAAGTGCTGGATGCCACCAATGCATATCAAGATGGCCTGAATGAAGAATTTTATTCAAGTTGTATATAAATAGTCAGTTGCTTCCAAACACCTCCAGAATTTTTCTCCAAATTGTCTGCAAAACGATCATAGCATAGACAGTTCATGAAAAGTTCATGGATTGAGTCAGAGTTCATACATACAGTAGAGCTCACCAGTTCCAGTTAAGCCATTTTTGATGTGCATAACTGTGGTCGTATTTTCTAGGTGCTAAATCCTTGCTACACTAAGATAATCTGTTGCAATGACTATAAAGGCACATTTGATACTACAACAAACTTAGTAAGATAAAAACAAAGTAATACTAGATGAAAGGAAATAATCAAATACCGCCAAGTTCTAATAAGACACAAAAGGGCGCAGCGTAGAATGTCGTAGAATCCTTGAAGGGTTAAGATTAGTTTAATTAAATTTCCTTTATCTTCGACCAACGAGAGTACAAAGGAATACTTTTAATAGAGGGTAATCCATAACGAACCGAGTTCATTGTAGAGTTTTATAATACCAAGCAGATCCCTTATCAAAGTGCTGGATGCCACCAATGCATATCAAGATGGCCTGAATGAAGAATTTTATTCAAGTTGTATATAAATAGTCAGTTGCTTCCAAACACCTCCAGAATTTTGTCTCCAAATTGTCTGCAAAACGATCATAGCATAGACAGTTCATGAAAAGTTCATGGATTGAGTCAGAGTTCATACATACAGTAGAGCTCACCAGTTCCAGTTAAGCCATTTTTGATGTGAATAACTGTGGTCGTATTCTCTAGGTGCTAAATCCTTGCTACACTAAGATAATCTGTTGCAATGACTATAAAGGCACATTTGATACTACAACAAACTTAGTAAGATAAAAACAAAGTAATACTAGATGAAAGGAAATAATCAAATACCGCCAAGTTCTAATAAGACACAAAAGGGCGCAGCGTAGAATGTCGTAGAATCCTTGAAGGGTTAAGATTAGTTTAATTAAATTTCCTTTATCTTCGACCAACGAGAGTACAAAGGAATACTTTTAATAGAGGGTAATCCATAACGAACCGAGTTCATTGTAGAGTTTTATAATACCAAGCAGATCCCTTATCAAAGTGCTGGATGCCACCAATGCATATCAAGATGGCCTGAATGAAGAATTTTATTCAAGTTGTATATAAATAGTCAGTTGCTTCCAAACACCTCCAGAATTTTGTCTCCAAATTGTCTGCAAAACGATCATAGCATAGACAGTTCATGAAAAGTTCATGGATTGAGTCAGAGTTCATACATACAGTAGAGCTCACCAGTTCCAGTTAAGCCATTTTTGATGTGCATAACTGTGGTCGTATTCTCTAGGTGCTAAATCCTTGCTACACTAAGATAATCTGTTGCAATGACTATAAAGGCACATTTGATACTACAACAAACTTAGTAAGATAAAAACAAAGTAATACTAGATGAAAGGAAATAATCAAATACCGCCAAGTTCTAATAAGACACAAAAGGGCGCAGCGTAGAATGTCGTAGAATCCTTGAAGGGTTAAGATTAGTTTAATTAAATTTCCTTTATTTTCGACCAACGAGAGTACAAAGGAATACTTTTAATAGAGGGTAATCCATAACGAACCGAGTTCATTGTAGAGTTTTATAATACCAAGCAGATCCCTTATCAAAGTGCTGGATGCCACCAATGCATATCAAGATGGCCTGAATGAAGAATTTTATTCAAGTTGTATACAAATAGTCAGTTGCTTCCAAACACCTCCAGAATTTTGTCTCCAAATTGTCTGCAAAACGATCATAGCATAGACAGTTCATGAAAAGTTCATGGATTGAGTCAAAGTTCATACATACAGTAGAGCTCACCAGTTCCAGTTAAGCCATTTTTGATGTGCATAACTGTGGTCGTATTCTCTAGGTGCTAAATCCTTGCTACACTAAGATAATCTGTTGCAATGACTATAAAGGCACATTTGATACTACAACAAACTTAGTAAGATAAAAACAAAGTAATACTAGATGAAAGCAAATAATCAAATACCGCCAAGTTCTAATAAGACACAAAAGGGCGCAGCGTAGAATGTCGTAGAATCCTTGAAGGGTTAAGATTAGTTTAATTAAATTTCCTTTATCTTCGACCAACGAGAGTACAAAGGAATACTTTTAATAGAGGGTAATCCATAACGAACCGAGTTCATTGTAGAGTTTTATAATACCAAGCAGATCCCTTATCAAAGTGCTGGATGCCACCAATGCATATCAAGATGGCCTGAATGAAGAATTTTATTCAAGTTGTATATAAATAGTCAGTTGCTTCCAAACACCTCCAGAATTTTGTCTCCAAATTGTCTGCAAAACGATCATAGCATAGACAGTTCATGAAAAGTTCATGGATTGAGTCAGAGTTCATACATACAGTAGAGCTCACCAGTTCCAGTTAAGCCATTTTTGATGTGCATAACTGTGGTCATATTTTCTAGGTGCTAAATCCTTGCTACACTAAGATAATCTGTTGCAATGACTATAAAGGCACATTTGATACTACAACAAACTTAGTAAGATAAAAACAAAGTAATACTAGATGAAAGGAAATAATCAAATACCGCCAAGTTCTAATAAGACACAAAAGGGCGCAGCGTAGAATGTCGTAGAATCCTTGAAGGGTTAAGATTAGTTTAATTAAATTTCCTTTATCTTCGACCAACGAGAGTACAAAGGAATACTTTTAATAGAGGGTAATCCATAACGAACCGAGTTCATTGTAGAGTTTTATAATACCAAGCAGATCCCTTATCAAAGTGCTGGATGCCACCAATGCATATCAAGATGGCCTGAATGAAGAATTTTATTCAAGTTGTATACAAATAGTCAGTTGCTTCCAAACACCTCCAGAATTTTGTCTCCAAATTGTCTGCAAAACGATCATAGCATAGACAGTTCATGAAAAGTTCATGGATTGAGTCAAAGTTCATACATACAGTAGAGCTCACCAGTTCCAGTTAAGCCATTTTTGATGTGCATAACTGTGGTCGTATTCTCTAGGTGCTAAATCCTTGCTACACTAAGATAATCTGTTGCAATGACTATAAAGGCACATTTGATACTACAACAAACTTAGTAAGATAAAAACAAAGTAATACTAGATGAAAGCAAATAATCAAATACCGCCAAGTTCTAATAAGACACAAAAGGGCGCAGCGTAGAATGTCGTAGAATCCTTGAAGGGTTAAGATTAGTTTAATTAAATTTCCTTTATCTTCGACCAACGAGAGTACAAAGGAATACTTTTAATAGAGGGTAATCCATAACGAACCGAGTTCATTGTAGAGTTTTATAATACCAAGCAGATCCCTTATCAAAGTGCTGGATGCCACCAATGCATATCAAGATGGCCTGAATGAAGAATTTTATTCAAGTTGTATATAAATAGTCAGTTGCTTCCAAACACCTCCAGAATTTTGTCTCCAAATTGTCTGCAAAACGATCATAGCATAGACAGTTCATGAAAAGTTCATGGATTGAGTCAGAGTTCATACATACAGTAGAGCTCACCAGTTCCAGTTAAGCCATTTTTGATGTGCATAACTGTGGTCGTATTCTCTAGGTGCTAAATCCTTGCTACACTAAGATAATCTGTTGCAATGACTATAAAGGCACATTTGATACTACAACAAACTTAGTAAGATAAAAACAAAGTAATACTAGATGAAAGCAAATAATCAAATACCGCCAAGTTCTAATAAGACACAAAAGGGCGCAGCGTAGAATGTCGTAGAATCCTTGAAGGGTTAAGATTAGTTTAATTAAATTTCCTTTATCTTCGACCAACGAGAGTACAAAGGAATACTTTTAATAGAGGGTAATCCATAACGAACCGAGTTCATTGTAGAGTTTTATAATACCAAGCAGATCCCTTATCAAAGTGCTGGATGCCACCAATGCATATCAAGATGGCCTGAATGAAGAATTTTATTCAAGTTGTATATAAATAGTCAGTTGCTTCCAAACACCTCCAGAATTTTGTCTCCAAATTGTCTGCAAAACGATCATAGCATAGACAGTTCATGAAAAGTTCATGGATTGAGTCAGAGTTCATACATACAGTAGAGCTCACCAGTTCCAGTTAAGCCATTTTTGATGTGCATAACTGTGGTCGTATTCTCTAGGTGCTAAATCCTTGCTACACTAAGATAATCTGTTGCAATGACTATAAAGGCACATTTGATACTACAACAAACTTAGTAAGATAAAAACAAAGTAATACTAGATGAAAGCAAATAATCAAATACCGCCAAGATCTAATAAGACACAAAAGGGCGCAGCGTAGAATGTCGTAGAATCCTTGAAGGGTTAAGATTAGTTTAATTAAATTTCCTTTATCTTCGACCAACGAGAGTACAAAGGAATACTTTTAATAGAGGGTAATCCATAACGAACCGAGTTCATTGTAGAGTTTTATAATACCAAGCACATCCCTTATCAAAGTGCTGGATTCCACCAATGCATATCAAGATGGCCTGAATGAAGAATTTTATTCAAGTTGTATATAAATAGTCAGTTGCTTCCAAACACCTCCAGAATTTTTCTCCAAATTGTCTGCAAAACGATCATAGCATAGACAGTTCATGAAAAGTTCATGGATTGAGTCAGAGTTCATACATACAGTAGAGCTCACCAGTTCCAGTTAAGCCATTTTTGATGTGCATAACTGTGGTCGTATTTTCTAGGTTCTAAATCCTTGCTACACTAAGATAATCTGTTGCAATGACTATAAAGGCACATTTGATACTACAACAAACTTAGTAAGATAAAAACAAAGTAATACTAGATGAAAGCAAATAATCAAATACCGCCAAGTTCTAATAAGACACAAAAGGGCGCAGCGTAGAATGTCGTAGAATCCTTGAAGGGTTAAGATTAGTTTAATTAAATTTCCTTTATCTTCGACCAACGAGAGTACAAAGGAATACTTTTAATAGAGGGTAATCCATAACGAACCGAGTTCATTGTAGAGTTTTATAATACCAAGCAGATCCCTTATCAAAGTGCTGGATGCCACCAATGCATATCAAGATGGCCTGAATGAAGAATTTTATTCAAGTTGTATATAAATAGTCAGTTGCTTCCAAACACCTCCAGAATTTTTCTCCAAATTGTCTGCAAAACGATCATAGCATAGACAGTTCATGAAAAGTTCATGGATTGAGTCAGAGTTCATACATACAGTAGAGCTCACCAGTTCCAGTTAAGCCATTTTTGATGTGCATAACTGTGGTCATATTTTCTAGGTGCTAAATCCTTGCTACACTAAGATAATCTGTTGCAATGACTATAAAGGCACATTTGATACTACAACAAACTTAGTAATATAAAAACAAAGTAATACTAGATGAAAGCAAATAATCAAATACCGCCAAGTTCTAATAAGACACAAAAGGGCGCAGCGTAGAATGTCGTAGAATCCTTGAAGGGTTAAGATTAGTTTAATTAAATTTCCTTTATCTTCGACCAACGAGAGTACAAAGGAATACTTTTAATAGAGGGTAATCCATAACGAACCGAGTTCATTGTAGAGTTTTATAATACCAAGCAGATCCCTTATCAAAGTCACCAATGCATATCAAGATGGCCTGAATGAAGAATTTTATTCAAGTTGTATATAAATAGTCAGTTGCTTCCAAACACCTCCAGAATTTTTTCTCCAAATTGTCTGCAAAACGATCATAGCATAGACAGTTCATGAAAAGTTCATGGATTGAGTCAGAGTTCATACATACAGTAGAGCTCACCAGTTCCAGTTAAGCCATTTTTGATGTGCATAACTGTGGTCGTATTCTCTAGGTGCTAAATCCTTGCTACACTAAGATAATCTGTTGCAATGACTATAAAGGCACATTTGATACTACAACAAACTTAGTAAGATAAAAACAAAGTAATACTAGATGAAAGCAAATAATCAAATACCGCCAAGTTCTTATAAGACACAAAAGGGCGCAGCGTAGAATGTCGTAGAATCCTTGAAGGGTTAAGATTAGTTTAATTAAATTTCCTTTATCTTCGACCAACGAGAGTACAAAGGAATACTTTTAATAGAGGGTAATCCATAACGAACCGAGTTCATTGTAGAGTTTTATAATACCAAGCAGATCCCTTATCAAAGTGCTGGATGCCACCAATGCATATCAAGATGGCCTGAATGAAGAATTTTATTCAAGTTGTATATAAATAGTCAGTTGCTTCCAAACACCTCCAGAATTTTGTCTCCAAATTGTCTGCAAAACGATCATAGCATAGACAGTTCATGAAAAGTTCATGGATTGAGTCAGAGTTCATACATACAGTAGAGCTCACCATTTCCAATTAAGCCATTTTTGATGTGCATAACTGTGGTCGTATTCTCTAGGTGCTAAATCCTTGCTACACTAAGATAATCTGTTGCAATGGCTATAAAGGCACATTTGATACTACAACAAACTTAGTAAGATAAAAACAAAGTAATACTAGATGAAACAAATAATCAAATACCGCCAAGTTCTAATAAGACACAAAAGGGCGCAGCATAGAATGTCGTAGAATCCTTGAAGGGTTAAGATTAGTTTAATTAAATTTCCTTTGTCTTCGACCAACGAGAGTACAAAAGAATACTTTTAATAGAGGGTAATCCATAACGAACCGAGTTCATTGTAGAGTTTTATAATACCAAGCAGATCCCTTATCAAAGTGCTGGATGCCACCAATGCATATCAAGATGGCCTGAATGAAGAATTTTATTCAAGTTGTATATAAATAGTCAGTTGCTTCCAAACACCTCCAGAATTTTGTCTCCAAATTGTCTGCAAAACGATCATAGCATAGAGAGTTCATGAAAAGTTCATGGATTGAGTCAGAGTTCATACATACAGTAGAGCTCAACAGTTCCAGTTAAGCCATTTTTGATGTGCATAACTGTGGTCGTATTCTCTAGGTGCTAAATCCTTGCTACACTAAGATAATCTGTTGCAATGACTATAAAGGCACATTTGATACTACAACAAACTTAGTAATATAAAAACAAAGTAATACTAGATGAAAGCAAATAATCAAATACCGCCAAGTTCTAATAAGACACAAAAGGGCGCAGCGTAGAATGTCGTAGAATCCTTGAAGGGTTAAGATTAGTTTAATTAAATTTCCTTTATCTTCGACCAACGAGAGTACAAAGGAATACTTTTAATAGAGGGTAATCCATAACGAACCGAGTTCATTGTAGAGTTTTATAATACCAAGCAGATCCCTTATCAAAGTGCTGGATGCCACCAATGCATATCAAGATGGCCTGAATGAAGAATTTTATTCAAGTTGTATATAAATAGTCAGTTGCTTCCAAACACCTCCAGAATTTTTCTCCAAATTGTCTGCAAAACGATCATAGCATAGACAGTTCATGAAAAGTTCATGGATTGAGTCAGAGTTCATACATACAGTAGAGCTCACCAGTTCCAGTTAAGCCATTTTTGATGTGCATAACTGTGGTCGTATTTTCTAGGTGCTAAATCCTTGCTACACTAAGATAATCTGTTGCAATGACTATAAAGGCACATTTGATACTACAACAAACTTAGTAAGATAAAAACAAAGTAATACTAGATGAAAGGAAATAATCAAATACCGCCAAGTTCTAATAAGACACAAAAGGGCGCAGCGTAGAATGTCGTAGAATCCTTGAAGGGTTAAGATTAGTTTAATTAAATTTCCTTTATCTTCGACCAACGAGAGTACAAAGGAATACTTTTAATAGAGGGTAATCCATAACGAACCGAGTTCACTGTAGAGTTTTATAATACCAAGCAGATCCCTTATCAAAGTGCTGGATGCCACCAATGCATATCAAGATGGCCTGAATGAAGAATTTTATTCAAGTTGTATACAAATAGTCAGTTGCTTCCAAACACCTCCAGAATTTTTTCTCCAAATTGTCTGCAAAACGATCATAGCATAGACAGTTCATGAAAAGTTCATGGATTGAGTCAAAGTTCATACATACAGTAGAGCTCACCAGTTCCAGTTAAGCCATTTTTGATGTGCATAACTGTGGTCGTATTCTCTAGGTGCTAAATCCTTGCTACACTAAGATAATCTGTTGCAATGACTATAAAGGCACATTTGATACTACAACAAACTTAGTAAGATAAAAACAAAGTAATACTAGATGAAAGCAAATAATCAAATACCGCCAAGTTCTAATAAGACACAAAAGGGCGCAGCGTAGAATGTCGTAGAATCCTTGAAGGGTTAAGATTAGTTTAATTAAATTTCCTTTATCTTCGACCAACGAGAGTACAAAGGAATACTTTTAATAGAGGGTAATCCATAACGAACCGAGTTCATTGTAGAGTTTTATAATACCAAGCAGATCCCTTATCAAAGTGCTGGATGCCACCAATGCATATCAAGATGGCCTGAATGAAGAATTTTATTCAAGTTGTATATAAATAGTCAGTTGCTTCCAAACACCTCCAGAATTTTTCTCCAAATTGTCTGCAAAACGATCATAGCATAGACAGTTCATGAAAAGTTCATGGATTGAGTCAGAGTTCATACATACAGTAGAGCTCACCAGTTCCAGTTAAGCCATTTTTGATGTGCATAACTGTGGTCGTATTTTCTAGGTGCTAAATCCTTGCTACACTAAGATAATCTGTTGCAATGACTATAAAGGCACATTTGATACTACAACAAACTTAGTAAGATAAAAACAAAGTAATACTAGATGAAAGGAAATAATCAAATACCGGCAAGTTCTAATAAGACACAAAAGGGCGCAGCGTAGAATGTCGTAGAATCCTTGAAGGGTTCAGATTAGTTTAATTAAATTTCCTTTATCTTCGACCAACGAGAGTACAAAGGAATACTTTTAATAGAGGGTAAATCCATAACGAACCGAGTTCATTGTAGAGTTTTATAATACCAAGCAGATCCCTTATCAAAGTGCTGGATGCCACCAATGCATATCAAGATGGCCTGAATGAAGAATTTTATTCAAGTTGTATATAAATAGTCAGTTGCTTCCAAACACCTCCAGAATTTTTTCTCCAAATTGTCTGCAAAACGATCATAGCATAGACAGTTCATGAAAAGTTCATGGATTGAGTCAGAGTTCATACATACAGTAGAGCTCAACAGTTCCAGTTAAGCCATTTTTGATGTGCATAACTGTGGTCGTATTCTCTAGGTGCTAAATCCTTGCTACACTAAGATAATCTGTTGCAATGACTATAAAGGCACATTTGATACTACAACAAACTTAGTAATATAAAAACAAAGTAATACTAGATGAAAGCAAATAATCAAATACCGCCAAGTTCTAATAAGACACAAAAGGGCGCAGCGTAGAATGTCGTAGAATCCTTGAAGGGTTAAGATTAGTTTAATTAAATTTCCTTTATCTTCGACCAACGAGAGTACAAAGGAATACTTTTAATAGAGGGTAATCCATAACGAACCGAGTTCATTGTAGAGTTTTATAATACCAAGCAGATCCCTTATCAAAGTGCTGGATGCCACCAATGCATATCAAGATGGCCTGAATGAAGAATTTTATTCAAGTTGTATATAAATAGTCAGTTGCTTCCAAACACCTCCAGAATTTTTTCTCCAAATTGTCTGCAAAACGATCATAGCATAGAGAGTTCATGAAAAGTTCATGGATTGAGTCAGAGTTCATACATACAGTAGAGCTCACCAGTTCCAGTTAAGCCATTTTTGATGTGCATAACTGTGGTCGTATTCTCTAGGTGCTAAATCCTTGCTACACTAAGATAATCTGTTGCAATGACTATAAAGGCACATTTGATACTACAACAAACTTAGTAATATAAAAACAAAGTAATACTAGATGAAAGCAAATAATCAAATACCGCCAAGTTCTAATAAGACACAAAAGGGCGCAGCGTAGAATGTCGTAGAATCCTTGAAGGGTTAAGATTAGTTTAATTAAATTTCCTTTATCTTCGACCAACGAGAGTACAAAGGAATACTTTTAATAGAGGGTAATCCATAACGAACCGAGTTCATTGTAGAGTTTTATAATACCAAGCAGATCCCTTATCAAAGTGCTGGATGCCACCAATGCATATCAAGATGGCCTGAATGAAGAATTTTATTCAAGTTGTATATAAATAGTCAGTTGCTTCCAAACACCTCCAGAATTTTGTCTCCAAATTGTCTGCAAAACGATCATAGCATAGAGAGTTCATGAAAAGTTCATGGATTGAGTCAGAGTTCATACATACAGTAGAGCTCAACAGTTCCAGTTAAGCCCTTTTTGATGTGCATAACTGTGGTCGTATTCTCTAGGTGCTAAATCTTTGCTACACTAAGATAATCTGTTGCAATGACTATAAAGGCACATTTGATACTACAACAAACTTAGTAATATAAAAACAAAGTAATACTAGATGAAAGCAAATAATCAAATACCGCCAAGTTCTAATAAGACACAAAAGGGCGCAGCGTAGAATGTCGTAGAATCCTTGAAGGGTTAAGATTAGTTTAATTAAATTTCCTTTATCTTCGACCAACGAGAGTACAAAGGAATACTTTTAATAGAGGGTAATCCATAACGAACCGAGTTCATTGTAGAGTTTTATAATACCAAGCAGATCCCTTATCAATGTGCTGGATGCCAGCAATGCATATCAAGATGGCCTGAATGAAGAATTTTATTCAAGTTGTATATAAATAGTCAGTTGCTTCCAAACACCTCCAGAATTTTGTCTCCAAATTGTCTGCAAAACGATCATAGCATAGACAGTTCATGAAAAGTTCATGGATTGAGTCAGAGTTCATACATACAGTAGAGCTCACCAGTTCCAGTTAAGCCATTTTTGATGTGCATAACTGTGGTCGTATTCTCTAGGTGCTAAATCGTTGCTACACTAAGATAATCTGTTGCAATGACTATAAAGGCACATTTGATACTACAACAAACTTAGTAATATAAAAACAAAGTAATACTAGATGAAAGCAAATAATCAAATACCGCCAAGTTCTAATAAGACACAAAAGGGCGCAGCGTAGAATGTCGTAGAATCCTTGAAGGGTTAAGATTAGTTTAATTAAATTTCCTTTATCTTCGACCAACGAGAGTACAAAGGAATTCTTTTAATAGAGGGTAATCCATAACGAACCGAGTTCATTGTAGAGTTTTATAATACCAAGCAGATCCCTTATCAAAGTGCTGGATGCCACCAATGCATATCAAGATGGCCTGAATGAAGAATTTTATTCAAGTTGTATATAAATAGTCAGTTGCTTCCAAACACCTCCAGAATTTTTCTCCAAATTGTCTGCAAAACGATCATAGCATAGACAGTTCATGAAAAGTTCATGGATTGAGTCAGAGTTCATACATACAGTAGAGCTCACCAGTTCCAGTTAAGCCATTTTTGATGTGCATAACTGTGGTCGTATTCTCTAGGTGCTAAATCCTTGCTACACTAAGATAATCTGTTGCAATGACTATAAAGGCACATTTGATACTACAACAAACTTAGTAAGATAAAAACAAAGTAATACTAGATGAAAGGAAATAATCAAATACCGCCAAGTTCTAATAAGACACAAAAGGGCGCAGCGTAGAATGTCGTAGAATCCTTGAAGGGTTAAGATTAGTTTAATTAAATTTCCTTTATCTTCGACCAACCAGAGTACAAAGGAATACTTTTATTAGAGGGTAATCCATAACGAACCGAGTTCATTGTAGAGTTTTATAATACCAAGCAGATCCCTTATCAAAGGGCTGGATGCCACCAATGCATATCAAGATGGCCTGAATGAAGAATTTTATTCAAGTTGTATATAAATAGTCAGTTGCTTCCAAACACCTCCAGAATTTTTTCTCCAAATTGTCTGCAAAACGATCATAGCATAGACAGTTCATGAAAAGTTCATGGATTGAGTCAGAGTTCATACATACAGTAGAGCTCAACAGTTCCAGTTAAGCCATTTTTGATGTGCATAACTGTGGTCGTATTCTCTAGGTGCTAAATCCTTGCTACACTAAGATAATCTGTTGCAATGACTATAAAGGCACATTTGATACTACAACAAACTTAGTAAGATAAAAACAAAGTAATACTAGATGAAAGCAAATAATCAAATACCGCCAAGTTCTAATAAGACACAAAAGGGCGCAGCGTAGAATGTCGTAGAATCCTTGAAGGGTTAAGATTAGTTTAATTAAATTTCCTTTATCTTCGACCAACGAGAGTACAAAGGAATACTTTTAATAGAGGGTAATCCATAACGAACCGAGTTCATTGTAGAGTTTTATAATACCAAGCAGATCCCTTATCAAAGTGCTGGATGCCACCAATGCATATCAAGATGGCCTGAATGAAGAATTTTATTCAAGTTGTATATAAATAGTCAGTTGCTTCCAAACACCTCCAGAATTTTGTCTCCAAATTGTCTGCAAAACGATCATAGCATAGACAGTTCATGAAAAGTTCATGGATTGAGTCAGAGTTCATACATACAGTAGAGCTCACCAGTTCCAGTTAAGCCATTTTTGATGTGCATAACTGTGGTCGTATTCTCTAGGTGCTAAATCCTTGCTACACTAAGATAATCTGTTGCAATGACTATAAAGGCACATTTGATACTACAACAAACTTAGTAATATAAAAACAAAGTAATACTAGATGAAAGCAAATAATCAAATACCGCCAAGTTCTAATAAGACACAAAAGGGCGCAGCGTAGAATGTCGTAGAATCCTTGAAGGGTTAAGATTAGTTTAATTAAATTTCCTTTATCTTCGACCAACGAGAGTACAAAGGAATACTTTTAATAGAGGGTAATCCATAACGAACCGAGTTCATTGTAGAGTTTTATAATACCAAGCAGATCCCTTATCAAAGTGCTGGATGCCACCAATGCATATCAAGATGGCCTGAATGAAGAATTTTATTCAAGTTGTATATAAATAGTCAGTTGCTTCCAAACACCTCCAGAATTTTGTCTCCAAATTGTCTGCAAAACGATCATAGCATAGACAGTTCATGAAAAGTTCATGGATTGAGTCAGAGTTCATACATACAGTAGAGCTCAACAGTTCCAGTTAAGCCATTTTTGATGTGCATAACTGTGGTCGTATTCTCTAGGTGCTAAATCCTTGCTACACTAAGATAATCTGTTGCAATGACTATAAAGGCACATTTGATACTACAACAAACTTAGTAAGATAAAAACAAAGTAATACTAGATGAAAGCAAATAATCAAATACCGCCAAGTTCTAATAAGACACAAAAGGGCGCAGCGTAGAATGTCGTAGAATCCTTGAAGGGTTAAGATTAGTTTAATTAAATTTCCTTTATCTTCGACCAACGAGAGTACAAAAGAATACTTTTAATAGAGGGTAATCCATAACGAACCGAGTTCATTGTAGAGTTTTATAATACCAAGCAGATCCCTTATCAAAGTGCTGGATGCCACCAATGCATATCAAGATGCCCTGAATGAAGAATTTTATTCAAGTTGTATATAAATAGTCAGTTGCTTCCAAACACCTCCAGAAGTTTTCTCCAAATTGTCTGCAAAACGATCATAGCATAGACAGTTCATGAAAAGTTCATGGATTGAGTCAGAGTTCATACATACAGTAGAGCTCACCAGTTCCAGTTAAGCCATTTTTGATGTGCATAACTGTGGTCGTATTCTCTAGGTGCTAAATCCTTGCTACACTAAGATAATCTGTTGCAATGACTATAAAGGCACATTTGATACTACAACAAACTTAGTAATATAAAAACAAAGTAATACTAGATGAAAGCAAATAATCAAATACCGCCAAGTTCTAATAAGACACAAAAGGGCGCAGCGTAGAATGTCGTAGAATCCTTGAAGGGTTAAGATTAGTTTAATTAAATTTCCTTTATCTTCGACCAACGAGAGTACAAAGGAATACTTTTAATAGAGGGTAATCCATAACGAACCGAGTTCATTGTAGAGTTTTATAATACCAAGCAGATCCCTTATCAAAGTGCTGGATGCCACCAATGCATATCAAGATGGCCTGAATGAAGAATTTTATTCAAGTTGTATATAAATAGTCAGTTGCTTCCAAACACCTCCAGAATTTTGTCTCCAAATTGTCTGCAAAACGATCATAGCATAGACAGTTCATGAAAAGTTCATGGATTGAGTCAGAGTTCATACATACAGTAGAGCTCACCAGTTCCAGTTAAGCCATTTTTGATGTGCATAACTGTGGTCGTATTCTCTAGGTGCTAAATCCTTGCTACACTAAGATAATCTGTTGCAATGACTATAAAGGCACATTTGATACTACAACAAACTTAGTAATATAAAAACAAAGTAATACTAGATGAAAGCAAATAATCAAATACCGCCAAGTTCTAATAAGACACAAAAGGGCGCAGCGTAGAATGTCGTAGAATCCTTGAAGGGTTAAGATTAGTTTAATTAAATTTCCTTTATCTTCGACCAACGAGAGTACAAAGGAATACTTTTAATAGAGGGTAATCCATAACGAACCGAGTTCATTGTAGAGTTTTATAATACCAAGCAGATCCCTTATCAAAGTGCTGGATGCCACCAATGCATATCAAGATGGCCTGAATGAAGAATTTTATTCAAGTTGTATATAAATAGTCAGTTGCTTCCAAACACCTCCAGAATTTTGTCTCCAAATTGTCTGCAAAACGATCATAGCATAGACAGTTCATGAAAAGTTCATGGATTGAGTCAGAGTTCATACATACAGTAGAGCTCAACAGTTCCAGTTAAGCCATTTTTGATGTGCATAACTGTGGTCGTATTCTCTAGGTGCTAAATCCTTGCTACACTAAGATAATCTGTTGCAATGACTATAAAGGCACATTTGATACTACAACAAACTTAGTAAGATAAAAACAAAGTAATACTAGATGAAAGCAAATAATCAAATACCGCCAAGTTCTAATAAGACACAAAAGGGCGCAGCGTAGAATGTCGTAGAATCCTTGAAGGGTTAAGATTAGTTTAATTAAATTTCCTTTATCTTCGACCAACGAGAGTACAAAAGAATACTTTTAATAGAGGGTAATCCATAAAGAACCGAGTTCATTGTAGAGTTTTATAATACCAAGCAGATCCCTTATCAAAGTGCTGGATGCCACCAATGCATATCAAGATGGCCTGAATGAAGAATTTTATTCAAGTTGTATATAAATAGTCAGTTGCTTCCAAACACCTCCAGAAGTTTTCTCCAAATTGTCTGCAAAACGATCATAGCATAGACAGTTCATGAAAAGTTCATGGATTGAGTCAGAGTTCATACATACAGTAGAGCTCACCAGTTCCAGTTAAGCCATTTTTGATGTGCATAACTGTGGTCGTATTCTCTAGGTGCTAAATCCTTGCTACACTAAGATAATCTGTTGCAATGACTATAAAGGCACATTTGATACTACAACAAACTTAGTAATATAAAAACAAAGTAATACTAGATGAAAGCAAATAATCAAATACCGCCAAGTTCTAATAAGACACAAAAGGGCGCAGCGTAGAATGTCGTAGAATCCTTGAAGGGTTAAGATTAGTTTAATTAAATTTCCTTTATCTTCGACCAACGAGAGTACAAAGGAATACTTTTAATAGAGGGTAATCCATAACGAACCGAGTTCATTGTAGAGTTTTATAATACCAAGCAGATCCCTTATCAAAGTGCTGGATGCCACCAATGCATATCAAGATGGCCTGAATGAAGAATTTTATTCAAGTTGTATATAAATAGTCAGTTGCTTCCAAACACCTCCAGAATTTTGTCTCCAAATTGTCTGCAAAACGATCATAGCATAGACAGTTCATGAAAAGTTCATGGATTGAGTCAGAAGTCATACATACAGTAGAGCTCAACAGTTCCAGTTAAGCCATTTTTGATGTGCATAACTGTGGTCGTATTCTCTAGGTGCTAAATCCTTGCTACACTAAGATAATCTGTTGCAATGACTATAAAGGCACATTTGATACTACAACAAACTTAGTAAGATAAAAACAAAGTAATACTAGATGAAAGCAAATAATCAAATACCGCCAAGTTCTAATAAGACACAAAAGGGCGCAGCGTAGAATGTCGTAGAATCCTTGAAGGGTTAAGATTAGTTTAATTAAATTTCCTTTATCTTCGACCAACGAGAGTACAAAAGAATACTTTTAATAGAGGGTAATCCATAACGAACCGAGTTCATTGTAGAGTTTTATAATACCAAGCAGATCCCTTATCAAAGTGCTGGATGCCACCAATGCATATCAAGATGCCCTGAATGAAGAATTTTATTCAAGTTGTATATAAATAGTCAGTTGCTTCCAAACACCTCCAGAAGTTTTCTCCAAATTGTCTGCAAAACGATCATAGCATAGACAGTTCATGAAAAGTTCATGGATTGAGTCAGAGTTCATACATACAGTAGAGCTCACCAGTTCCAGTTAAGCCATTTTTGATGTGCATAACTGTGGTCGTATTCTCTAGGTGCTAAATCCTTGCTACACTAAGATAATCTGTTGCAATGACTATAAAGGCACATTTGATACTACAACAAACTTAGTAATATAAAAACAAAGTAATACTAGATGAAAGCAAATAATCAAATACCGCCAAGTTCTAATAAGACACAAAAGGGCGCAGCGTAGAATGTCGTAGAATCCTTGAAGAGTTAAGATTAGTTTAATTAAATTTCCTTTATCTTCGACCAACGAGAGTACAAAGGAATACTTTTAATAGAGGGTAATCCATAACGAACCGAGTTCATTGTAGAGTTTTATAATACCAAGCAGATCCCTTATCAAAGTGCTGGATGCCACCAATGCATATCAAGATGGCCTGAATGAAGAATTTTATTCAAGTTGTATATAAATAGTCAGTTGCTTCCAAACACCTCCAGAATTTTGTCTCCAAATTGTCTGCAAAACGATCATAGCATAGACAGTTCATGAAAAGTTCATGGATTGAGTCAGAGTTCATACATAAAGTAGAGCTCAACAGTTCCAGTTAAGCCATTTTTGATGTGCATAACTGTGGTCGTATTCTCTAGGTGCTAAATCCTTGCTACACTAAGATAATCTGTTGCAATGACTATAAAGGCACATTTGATACTACACAAACTTAGTAAGATAAAAACAAAGTAATACTAGATGAAAGCAAATAATCAAATACCGCCAAGTTCTTATAAGACACAAAAGGGCGCAGCGTAGAATGTCGTAGAATCCTTGAAGGGTTAAGATTAGTTTAATTAAATTTCCTTTATCTTCGACCAACGAGAGTACAAAGGAATACTTTTAATAGAGGGTAATCCATAACGAACCGAGTTCATTGTAGAGTTTTATAATACCAAGCAGATCCCTTATCAAAGTGCTGGATGCCACCAATGCATATCAAGATGGCCTGAATGAAGAATTTTATTCAAGTTGTATATAAATAGTCAGTTGCTTCCAAACACCTCCAGAATTTTGTCTCCAAATTGTCTGCAAAACGATCATAGCATAGACAGTTCATGAAAAGTTCATGGATTGAGTCAGAGTTCATACATACAGTAGAGCTCACCAGTTCCAGTTAAGCCATTTTTGATGTGCATAACTGTGGTCGTATTCTCTAGGTGCTAAATCCTTGCTACACTAAGATAATCTGTTGCAATGGCTATAAAGGCACATTTGATACTACAACAAACTTAGTAAGATAAAAACAAAGTAATACTAGATGAAACAAATAATCAAATACTGCCAAGTTCTAATAAGACACAAAAGGGCGCAGCGTAGAATGTCGTAGAATCCTTGAAGGGTTAAGATTAGTTTAATTAAATTTCCTTTATCTTCGACCAACGAGAGTACAAAAGAATACTTTTAATAGAGGGTAATCCATAACGAACCGAGTTCATTGTAGAGTTTTATAATACCAAGCAGATCCCTTATCAAAGTGCTGGATGCCACCAATGCATATCAAGATGGCCTGAATGAAGAATTTTATTCAAGTTGTATATAAATAGTCAGTTGCTTCCAAACACCTCCAGAATTTTGTCTCCAAATTGTCTGCAAAACGATCATAGCATAGAGAGTTCATGAAAAGTTCATGGATTGAGTCAGAGTTCATACATACAGTAGAGCTCAACAGTTCCAGTTAAGCCCTTTTTGATGTGCATAACTGTGGTCGTATTCTCTAGGTGCTAAATCCTTGCTACACTAAGATAATCTGTTGCAATGACTATAAAGGCACATTTGATACTACAACAAACTTAGTAATATAAAAACAAAGTAATACTAGATGAAAGCAAATAATCAAATACCGCCAAGTTCTAATAAGACACAAAAGGGCGCAGCGTAGAATGTCGTAGAATCCTTGAAGGGTTAAGATTAGTTTAATTAAATTTCCTTTATCTTCGACCAACGAGAGTACAAAGGAATACTTTTAATAGAGGGTAATCCATAACGAACCGAGTTCATTGTAGAGTTTTATAATACCAAGCAGATCCCTTATCAAAGTGCTGGATGCCAGCAATGCATATCAAGATGGCCTGAATGAAGAATTTTATTCAAGTTGTATATAAATAGTCAGTTGCTTCCAAACACCTCCAGAATTTTGTCTCCAAATTGTCTGCAAAACGATCATAGCATAGACAGTTCATGAAAAGTTCATGGATTGAGTCAGAGTTCATACATACAGTAGAGCTCACCAGTTCCAGTTAAGCCATTTTTGATGTGCATAACTGTGGTCGTATTCTCTAGGTGCTAAATCCTTGCTACACTAAGATAATCTGTTGCAATGACTATAAAGGCACATTTGATACTACAACAAACTTAGTAAGATAAAAACAAAGTAATACTAGATGAAAGCAAATAATCAAATACCGCCAAGTTCTAATAAGACACAAAAGGGCGCAGCGTAGAATGTCGTAGAATCCTTGAAGGGTTAAGATTAGTTTAATTAAATTTCCTTTATCTTCGACCAAAGAGAGTACAAAGGAATACTTTTAATAGAGGGTAATCCATAACGAACCGAGTTCATTGTAGAGTTTTATAATACCAAGCAGATCCCTTATCAAAGTGCTGGATGCCACCAATGCATATCAAGATGGCCTGAATGAAGAATTTTATTCAAGTTGTATATAAATAGTCAGTTTCTTCCAAACACCTCCAGAATTTTTCTCCAAATTGTCTGCAAAACGATCATAGCATAGACAGTTCATGAAAAGTTCATGGATTGAGTCAGAGTTCATACATACAGTAGAGCTCACCAGTTCCAGTTAAGCCATTTTTGATGTGCATAACTGTGGTCGTATTCTCTAGGTGCTAAATCCTTGCTACACTAAGATAATCTGTTGCAATGACTATAAAGGCACATTTGATACTACAACAAACTTAGTAAGATAAAAACAAAGTAATACTAGATGAAAGGAAATAATCAAATACCGCCAAGTTCTAATAAGACACAAAAGGGCGCAGCGTAGAATGTCGTAGAATCCTTGAAGGGTTAAGATTAGTTTAATTAAATTTCCTTTATCTTCGACCAACCAGAGTACAAAGGAATACTTTTAATAGAGGGTAATCCATAACGAACCGAGTTCATTGTAGAGTTTTATAATACCAAGCAGATCCCTTATCAAAGTACTGGATGCCACCAATGCATATCAAGATGGCCTGAATGAAGAATTTTATTCAAGTTGTATATAAATAGTCAGTTGCTTCCAAACACCTCCAGAATTTTTTCTCCAAATTGTCTGCAAAACGATCATAGCATAGACAGTTCATGAAAAGTTCATGGATTGAGTCAGAGTTCATACATACAGTAGAGCTCAACAGTTCCAGTTAAGCCATTTTTGATGTGCATAACTGTGGTCGTATTCTCTAGGTGCTAAATCCTTGCTACACTATGATAATCTGTTGCAATGACTATAAAGGCACATTTGATACTACAACAAACTTAGTAAGATAAAAACAAAGTAATACTAGATGAAAGCAAATAATCAAATACCGCCAAGTTCTAATAAGACACAAGAGGGCGCAGCGTAGAATGTCGTAGAATCCTTGAAGGGTTAAGATTAGTTTAATTAAATTTCCTTTATCTTCGACCAACGAGAGTACAAAAGAATACTTTTAATAGAGGGTAATCCATAACGAACCGAGTTCATTGTAGAGTTTTATAATACCAAGCAGATCCCTTATCAAAGTGCTGGATGCCACCAATGCATATCAAGATGGCCTGAATGAAGAATTTTATTCAAGTTGTATATAAATAGTCAGTTGCTTCCAAACACCTCCAGAAGTTTTCTCCAAATTGTCTGCAAAACGATCATAGCATAGACAGTTCATGAAAAGTTCATGGATTGAGTCAGAGTTCATACATACAGTAGAGCTCACCAGTTCCAGTTAAGCCATTTTTGATGTGCATAACTGTGGTCGTATTCTCTAGGTGCTAAATCCTTGCTACACTAAGATAATCTGTTGCAATGACTATAAAGGCACATTTGATACTACAACAAACTTAGTAATATAAAAACAAAGTAATACTAGATGAAAGCAAATAATCAAATACCGCCAAGTTCTAATAAGACACAAAAGGGCGCAGCGTAGAATGTCGTAGAATCCTTGAAGGGTTAAGATTAGTTTAATTAAATTTCCTTTATCTTCGACCAACGAGAGTACAAAGGAATACTTTTAATAGAGGGTAATCCATAACGAACCGAGTTCATTGTAGAGTTTTATAATACCAAGCAGATCCCTTATCAAAGTGCTGGATGCCACCAATGCATATCAAGATGGCCTGAATGAAGAATTTTATTCAAGTTGTATATAAATAGTCAGTTGCTTCCAAACACCTCCAGAATTTTGTCTCCAAATTGTCTGCAAAACGATCATAGCATAGACAGTTCATGAAAAGTTCATGGATTGAGTCAGAGTTCATACATACAGTAGAGCTCAACAGTTCCAGTTAAGCCATTTTTGATGTGCATATGTGGTCGTATTCTCTAGGTGCTAAATCCTTGCTACACTAAGATAATCTGTTGCAATGACTATTAAGGCACATTTGATACTACAACAAACTTAGTAAGATAAAAACAAAGTAATACTAGATGAAACAAATAATCAAATACCGCCAAGTTCTAATAAGACACAAAAGGGCGCAGCCTAGAATGTCGTAGAATCCTTGAAGGGTTAAGATTAGTTTAATTAAATTTCCTTTATCTTCGACCAACGAGAGTACAAAAGAATACTTTTAATAGAGGGTAATCCATAACGAACCGAGTTCATTGTAGAGTTTTATAATACCAAGCAGATCCCTTATCAAAGTGCTGGATGCCACCAATGCATATCAAGATGGCCTGAATGAAGAATTTTATTCAAGTTGTATATAAATAGTCAGTTGCTTCCAAACACCTCCAGAATTTTGTCTCCAAATTGTCTGCAAAACGATCATAGCATAGACAGTTCATGAAAAGTTCATGGATTGAGTCAGAGTTCATACATACAGTAGAGCTCAACAGTTCCAGTTAAGCCATTTTTGATGTGCATAACTGTGGTCGTATTCTCTAGGTGCTAAATCCTTGCTACACTAAGATAATCTGTTGCAATGACTATAAAGGCACATTTGATACTACAACAAACTTAGTAAGATAAAAACAAAGTAATACTAGATGAAACAAATAATCAAATACCGCCAAGTTCTAATAAGACACAAAAGGGCGCAGCCTAGAATGTCGTAGAATCCTTGAAGGGTTAAGATTAGTTTAATTAAATTTCCTTTATCTTCGACCAACGAGAGTACAAAAGAATACTTTTAATAGAGGGTAATCCATAACGAACCGAGTTCATTGTAGAGTTTTATAATACCAAGCAGATCCCTTATCAAAGTGCTGGATGCCACCAATGCATATCAAGATGGCCTGAATGAAGAATTTTATTCAAGTTGTATATAAATAGTCAGTTGCTTCCAAACACCTCCAGAATTTTGTCTCCAAATTGTCTGCAAAACGATCATAGCATAGACAGTTCATGAAAAGTTCATGGATTGAGTCAGAGTTCATACATACAGTAGAGCTCACCAGTTCCAGTTAAGCCATTTTTGATGTGCATAACTGTGGTCGTATTCTCTAGGTGCTAAATCCTTGCTACACTAAGATAATCTGTTGCAATGACTATAAAGGCACATTTGATACTACAACAAACTTAGTAAGATAAAAACAAAGTAATACTAGATGAAAGGAAATAATCAAATACCGCCAAGTTCTAATAAGACACAAAAGGGCGCAGCGTAGAATGTCGTAGAATCCTTGAAGGGTTAAGATTAGTTTAATTAAATTTCCTTTATCTTCGACCAACCAGAGTACAAAGGAATACTTTTATTGGAGGGTAATCCATAACGAACCGAGTTCATTGTAGAGTTTTATAATGCCAAGCAGATCCCTTATCAAAGTGCTGGATGCCACCAATGCATATCAAGATGGCCTGAATGAAGAATTTTATTCAAGTTGTATATAAATAGTCAGTTCCTTCCAAACACCTCCAGAATTTTGTCTCCAAATTGTCTGCAAAACGATCATAGCATAGAGAGTTCATGAAAAGTTCATGGATTGAGTCAGAGTTCATACATACAGTAGAGCTCAACAGTTCCAGTTAAGCCATTTTTGATGTGCATAACTGTGGTCGTATTCTCTAGGTGCTAAATCCTTGCTACACTAAGATAATCTGTTGCAATGACTATAAAGGCACATTTGATACTACAACAAACTTAGTAATATAAAAACAAAGTAATACTAGATGAAAGCAAATAATCAAATACCGCCAAGTTCTAATAAGACACAAAAGGGCGCAGCGTAGAATGTCGTAGAATCCTTGAAGGGTTAAGATTAGTTTAATTAAATTTCCTTTATCTTCGACCAACGAGAGTACAAAGGAATACTTTTAATAGAGGGTAATCCATAACGAACCGAGTTCATTGTAGAGTTTTATAATACCAAGCAGATCCCTTATCAAAGTGCTGGATGCCACCAATGCATATCAAGATGGCCTGAATGAAGAATTTTATTCAAGTTGTATATAAATAGTCAGTTGCTTCCAAACACCTCCAGAATTTTGTCTCCAAATTGTCTGCAAAACGATCATAGCATAGACAGTTCATGAAAAGTTCATGGATTGAGTCAGAGTTCATACATACAGTAGAGCTCACCAGTTCCAGTTAAGCCATTTTTGATGTGCATAACTGTGGTCGTATTCTCTAGGTGCTAAATCCTTGCTACACTAAGATAATCTGTTGCAATGGCTATAAAGGCACATTTGATACTACAACAAACTTAGTAAGATAAAAACAAAGTAATACTAGATGAAAGGAAATAATCAAATACCGCCAAGTTCTAATAAGACACAAAAGGGCGCAGCGTAGAATGTCGTAGAATCCTTGAAGGGTTAAGATTAGTTTAATTAAATTTCCTTTATCTTCGACCAACGAGAGTACAAAAGAATACTTTTAATAGAGGGTAATCCATAACGAACCGAGTTCATTGTAGAGTTTTATAATACCAAGCAGATCCCTTATCAAAGTGCTGGATGCCACCAATGCATATCAAGATGGCCTGAATGAAGAATTTTATTCAAGTTGTATATAAATAGTCAGTTCCTTCCAAACACCTCCAGAATTTTGTCTCCAAATTGTCTGCAAAACGATCATAGCATAGAGAGTTCATGAAAAGTTCATGGATTGAGTCAGAGTTCATACATACAGTAGAGCTCAACAGTTCCAGTTAAGCCATTTTTGATGTGCATAACTGTGGTCGTATTCTCTAGGTGCTAAATCCTTGCTACACTAAGATAATCTGTTGCAATGACTATAAAGGCACATTTGATACTACAACAAACTTAGTAATATAAAAACAAAGTAATACTAGATGAAAGCAAATAATCAAATACCGCCAAGTTCTAATAAGACACAAAAGGGCGCAGCGTAGAATGTCGTAGAATCCTTGAAGGGTTAAGATTAGTTTAATTAAATTTCCTTTATCTTCGACCAACGAGAGTACAAAGGAATACTTTTAATAGAGGGTAATCCATAACGAACCGAGTTCATTGTAGAGTTTTATAATACCAAGCAGATCCCTTATCAAAGTGCTGGATGCCACCAATGCATATCAAGATGGCCTGAATGAAGAATTTTATTCAAGTTGTATATAAATAGTCAGTTGCTTCCAAACACCTCCAGAATTTTGTCTCCAAATTGTCTGCAAAACGATCATAGCATAGACAGTTCATGAAAAGTTCATGGATTGAGTCAGAGTTCATACATACAGTAGAGCTCACCAGTTCCAGTTAAGCCATTTTTGATGTGCATAACTGTGGTCGTATTCTCTAGGTGCTAAATCCTTGCTACACTAAGATAATCTGTTGCAATGACTATAAAGGCACATTTGATACTACAACAAACTTAGTAAGATAAAAACAAAGTAATACTAGATGAAAGCAAATAATCAAATACCGCCAAGTTCTAATAAGACACAAAAGGGCGCAGCGTAGAATGTCGTAGAATCCTTGAAGGGTTAAGATTAGTTTAATTAAATTTCCTTTATCTTCGACCAAAGAGAGTACAAAGGAATACTTTTAATAGAGGGTAATCCATAACGAACCGAGTTCATTGTAGAGTTTTATAATACCAAGCAGATCCCTTATCAAAGTGCTGGATGCCACCAATGCATATCAAGATGGCCTGAATGAAGAATTTTATTCAAGTTGTATATAAATAGTCAGTTGCTTCCAAACACCTCCAGAATTTTTCTCCAAATTGTCTGCAAAACGATCATAGCATAGACAGTTCATGAAAAGTTCATGGATTGAGTCAGAGTTCATACATACAGTAGAGCTCACCAGTTCCAGTTAAGCCATTTTTGATGTGCATAACTGTCGTCGTATTCTCTAGGTGCTAAATCCTTGCTACACTAAGATAATCTGTTGCAATGACTATAAAGGCACATTTGATACTACAACAAACTTAGTAAGATAAAAACAAAGTAATACTAGATGAAAGGAAATAATCAAATACCGCCAAGTTCTAATAAGACACAAAAGGGCGCAGCGTAGAATGTCGTAGAATCCTTGAAGGGTTAAGATTAGTTTAATTAAATTTCCTTTATCTTCGACCAACGAGAGTACAAAGGAATACTTTTAATAGAGGGTAATCCATAACGAACCGAGTTCATTGTAGAGTTTTATAATACCAAGCAGATCCCTTATCAAAGTGCTGGATGTCACCAATGCATATCAAGATGGCCTGAATGAAGAATTTTATTCAAGTTGTATATAAATAGTCAGTTGCTTCCAAACACCTCCAGAATTTTTTCTCCAAATTGTCTGCAAAACGATCATAGCATAGACAGTTCATGAAAAGTTCATGGATTGAGTCAGAGTTCATACATACAGTAGAGCTCAACAGTTCCAGTTAAGCCATTTTTGATGTGCATAACTGTGGTCGTATTCTCTAGGTGCTAAATCCTTGCTACACTAAGATAATCTGTTGCAATGAGTATAAAGGCACATTTGATACTACAACAAACTTAGTAAGATAAAAACAAAGTAATACTAGATGAAAGCAAATAATCAAATACCGCCAAGTTCTAATAAGAGACAAAAGGGCGCAGCGTAGAATGTCGTAGAATCCTTGAAGGGTTAAGATTAGTTTAATTAAATTTCCTTTATCTTCGACCAACGAGAGTACAAAGGAATACTTTTAATAGAGGGTAATCCATAACGAACCGAGTTCATTGTAGAGTTTTATAATACCAAGCAGATCCCTTATCAAAGTGCTGGATGCCACCAATGCATATCAAGATGGCCTGAATGAAGAATTTTATTCAAGTTGTATATAAATAGTCAGTTGCTTCCAAACACCTCCAGAATTTTTTCTCCAAATTGTCTGCAAAACGATCATAGCATAGACAGTTCATGAAAAGTTCATGGATTGAGTCAGAGGTCATACATACAGTAGAGCTCAACAGTTCCAGTTAAGCCATTTTTGATGTGCATAACTGTGGTCGTATTCTCTAGGTGCTAAATCCTTGCTACACTAAGACAATCTGTTGCAATGACTATAAAGGCACATTTGATACTACAGCAAACTTAGTAATATAAAAACAAAGTAATACTAGATGAAAGCAAATAATCAAATACCGCCAAGTTCTAATAAGACACAAAAGGGCGCAGCGTAGAATGTCGTAGAATCCTTGAAGGGTTAAGATTAGTTTAATTAAATTTCCTTTATCTTCGACCAACGAGAGTACAAAGGAATACTTTTAATAGAGGGTAATCCATAACGAACCGAGTTCATTGTAGAGTTTTATAATACCAAGCAGATCCCTTATCAAAGTGCTGGATGCCACCAATGCATATCAAGATGGCCTGAATGAAGAATTTTATTCAAGTTGTATATAAATAGTCAGTTGCTTCCAAACACCTCCAGAATTTTTTCTCCAAATTGTCTGCAAAACGATCATAGCATAGACAGTTCATGAAAAGTTCATGGATTGAGTCAGAGTTCATACATACAGTAGAGCTCACCAGTTCCAGTTAAGCCATTTTTGATGTGCATAACTGTGGTCGTATTCTCTAGGTGCTAAATCCTTGCTACACTAAGATAATCTGTTGCAATGACTATAAAGGCACATTTGATACTACAACAAACTTAGTAAGATAAAAACAAAGTAATACTAGATGAAAGCAAATAATCAAATACCGCCAAGTTCTAATAAGACACAAAAGGGCGCAGCGTAGAATGTCGTAGAATCCTTGAAGGGTTAAGATTAGTTTAATTAAATTTCCTTTATCTTCGACCAAAGAGAGTACAAAGGAATACTTTTAATAGAGGGTAATCCATAACGAACCGAGTTCATTGTAGAGTTTTATAATACCAAGCAGATCCCTTATCAAAGTGCTGGATGCCACCAATGCATATCAAGATGGCCTGAATGAAGAATTTTATTCAAGTTGTATATAAATAGTCAGTTGCTTCCAAACACCTCCAGAATTTTTCTCCAAATTGTCTGCAAAACGATCATAGCATAGACAGTTCATGAAAAGTTCATGGATTGAGTCAGAGTTCATACATACAGTAGAGCTCACCAGTTCCAGTTAAGCCATTTTTGATGTGCATAACTGTGGTCGTATTCTCTAGGTGCTAAATCCTTGCTACACTAAGATAATCTGTTGCAATGACTATAAAGGCACATTTGATACTACAACAAACTTAGTAAGATAAAAACAAAGTAATACTAGATGAAAGGAAATAATCAAATACCGCCAAGTTCTAATAAGACACAAAAGGGCGCAGCGTAGAATGTCGTAGAATCCTTGAAGGGTTAAGATTAGTTTAATTAAATTTCCTTTATCTTCGACCAACGAGAGTACAAAGGAATACTTTTAATAGAGGGTAATCCATAACGAACCGAGTTCATTGTAGAGTTTTATAATACCAAGCAGATCCCTTATCAAAGTGCTGGATGCCACCAATGCATATCAAGATGGCCTGAATGAAGAATTTTATTCAAGTTGTATATAAATAGTCAGTTGCTTCCAAACACCTCCAGAATTTTTTCTCCAAATTGTCTGCAAAACGATCATAGCATAGACAGTTCATGAAAAGTTCATGGATTGAGTCAGAGTTCATACATACAGTAGAGCTCAACAGTTCCAGTTAAGCCATTTTTGATGTGCATAACTGTGGTCGTATTCTCTAGGTGCTAAATCCTTGCTACACTAAGATAATCTGTTGCAATGACTATAAAGGCACATTTGATACTACAGCAAACTTAGTAATATAAAAACAAAGTAATACTAGATGAAAGCAAATAATCAAATACCGCCAAGTTCTTATAAGACACAAAAGGGCGCAGCGTAGAATGTCGTAGAATCCTTGAAGGGTTAAGATTAGTTTAATTAAATTTCCTTTATCTTCGACGAACGAGAGTACAAAGGAATACTTTTAATAGAGGGTAATCCATAACGAACCGAGTTCATTGTAGAGTTTTATAATACCAAGCAGATCCCTTATCAAAGTGCTGGATGCCACCAATGCATATCAAGATGGCCTGAATGAAGAATTTTATTCAAGTTGTATATAAATAGTCAGTTGCTTCCAAACACCTCCAGAATTTTGTCTCCAAATTGTCTGCAAAACGATCATAGCATAGACAGTTCATGAAAAGTTCATGGATTGAGTCAGAGTTCATACATACAGTAGAGCTCACCAGTTCCAGTTAAGCCATTTTTGATGTGCATAACTGTGGTCGTATTCTCTAGGTACTAAATCCTTGCTACACTAAGATAATCTGTTGCAATGACATTAAAGGCACATTTGATACTACAACAAACTTAGTAAGATAAAAACAAAGTAATACTAGATGAAAGCAAATAATCAAATACCGCCAAGTTCTAATAAGACACAAAAGGGCGCAGCGTAGAATGTCGTAGAATCCTTGAAGGGTTAAGATTAGTTTAATTAAATTTCCTTTATCTTCGACCAACGAGAGTACAAAGGAATACTTTTAATAGAGGGTAATCCATAACGAACCGAGTTCATTGTAGAGTTTTATAATACCAAGCAGATCCCTTATCAAAGTGCTGGATGCCACCAATGCATATCAAGATGGCCTGAATGAAGAATTTTATTCAAGTTGTATATAAATAGTCAGTTGCTTCCAAACACCTCCAGAATTTTGTCTCCAAATTGTCTGCAAAACGATCATAGCATAGACAGTTCATGAAAAGTTCATGGATTGAGTCAGAGTTCATACATACAGTAGAGCTCAACAGTTCCAGTTAAGCCATTTTTGATGTGCATAACTGTGGTCGTATTCTCTAGGTGCTAAATCCTTGCTACACTAAGATAATCTGTTGCAATGACTATAAAGGCACATTTGATACTACAGCAAACTTAGTAATATAAAAACAAAGTAATACTAGATGAAAGCAAATAATCAAATACCGCCAAGTTCTAATAAGACACAAAAGGGCGCAGCGTAGAATGTCGTAGAATCCTTGAAGGGTTAAGATTAGTTTAATTAAATTTCCTTTATCTTCGACCAACGAGAGTACAAAGGAATACTTTTAATAGAGGGTAATCCATAACGAACCGAGTTCATTGTAGAGTTTTATAATACCAAGCAGATCTCTTATCAAAGTGCTGGATGCCACCAATGCATATCAAGATGGCCTGAATGAAGAATTTTATTCAAGTTGTATATAAATAGTCAGTTGCTTCCAAACACCTCCAGAATTTTGTCTCCAAATTGTCTGCAAAACGATCATAGCATAGACAGTTCATGAAAAGTTCATGGATTGAGTCAGAGTTCATACATACAGTAGAGCTCACCAGTTCCAGTTAAGCCATTTTTGATGTGCATAACTGTGGTCGTATTCTCTAGGTGCTAAATCCTTGCTACACTAAGATAATCTGTTGCAATGAATATAAAGGCACATTTGATACTACAACAAACTTAGTAAGATAAAAACAAAGTAATACTAGATGAAAGCAAATAATCAAATACCGCCAAGTTCTAATAAGACACAAAAGGGCGCAGCGTAGAATGTCGTAGAATCCTTGAAGGGTTAAGATTAGTTTAATTAAATTTCCTTTATCTTCGACCAACGAGAGTACAAAGGAATACTTTTAATAGAGGGTAATCCATAACGAACCGAGTTCATTGTAGAGTTTTATAATACCAAGAAGATCCCTTATCAAAGTGCTGGATGCCACCAATGCATATCAAGATGGCCTGAATGAAGAATTTTATTCAAGTTGTATATAAATAGTCAGTTGCTTCCAAACACCTCCAGAATTTTTTCTCCAAATTGTCTGCAAAACGATCATAGCATACACAGTTCATGAAAAGTTCATGGATTGAGTCAGAGTTCATACATACAGTAGGGCTCAACAGTTCCAGTTAAGCCATTTTTGATGAGCATAACTGTGGTCGTATTCTCTAGGTGCTAAATCCTTGCTACACTAAGATAATCTGTTGCAATGAATATAAAGGCACATTTGATACTACAACACACTTAGTAATATAAAAACAAAGTAATACTAGATGAAAGCAAATAATCAAATACCGCCAAGTTCTAATAAGACACAAAAGGGCGCAGCGTAGAATGTCGTAGAATCCTTGAAGGGTTAAGATTAGTTTAATTAAATTTCCTTTATCTTCGACCAACGAGAGTACAAAGGAATACTTTTAATAGAGGGTAATCCATAACGAACCGAGTTCATTGTAGAGTTTTATAATACCAAGCAGATCCCTTATCAAAGTGCTGGATGCCACCAATGCATATCAAGATGGCCTGAATGAAGAATTTTATTCAAGTTGTATATAAATAGTCAGTTGCTTCCAAACACCTCCAGAATTTTGTCTCCAAATTGTCTGCAAAACGATCATAGCATAGACAGTTCATGAAAAGTTCATGGATTGAGTCAGAGTTCATACATACAGTAGAGCTCACCAGTTCCAGTTAAGCCATTTTTGATGTGCATAACTGTGGTCGTATTCTCTAGGTGCTAAATCCTTGCTACACTAAGATAATCTGTTGCAATGACTATAAAGGCACATTTGATACTACAACAAACTTAGTAAGATAAAAACAAAGTAATACTAGATGAAAGCAAATAATCAAATACCGCCAAGTTCTAATAAGACACAAAAGGGCGCAGCGTAGAATGTCGTAGAATCCTTGAAGGGTTAAGATTAGTTTAATTAAATTTCCTTTATTTTCGACCAACGAGAGTACAAAGGAATACTTTTAATAGAGGGTAATCCATAACGAACCGAGTTCATTGTAGAGTTTTATAATACCAAGCAGATCCCTTATCAAAGTGCTGGATGCCACCAATGCATATCAAGATGGCCTGAATGAAGAATTTTATTCAAGTTGTATATAAATAGTCAGTTGCTTCCAAACACCTCCAGAATTTTGTCTCCAAATTGTCTGCAAAACGATCATAGCATAGACAGTTCATGAAAAGTTCATGGATTGAGTCAGAGTTCATACATACAGTAGAGCTCACCAGTTCCAGTTAAGCCATTTTTGATGTGCATAACTGTGGTCGTATTCTCTAGGTGCTAAATCCTTGCTACACTAAGATAATCTGTTGCAATGAATATAAAGGCACATTTGATACTACAACACACTTAGTAATATAAAAACAAAGTAATACTAGATGAAAGCAAATAATCAAATACCGCCAAGTTCTAATAAGACACAAAAGGGCGCAGCGTAGAATGTCGTAGAATCCTTGAAGGGTTAAGATTAGTTTAATTAAATTTCCTTTATCTTCGACCAACGAGAGTACAAAGGAATACTTTTAATAGAGGGTAATCCATAACGAACCGAGTTCATTGTAGAGTTTTATAATACCAAGCAGATCCCTTATCAAAGTGCTGGATGCCACCAATGCATATCAAGATGGCCTGAATGAAGAATTTTATTCAAGTTGTATATAAATAGTCAGTTGCTTCCAAACACCTCCAGAATTTTGTCTCCAAATTGTCTGCAAAACGATCATAGCATAGACAGTTCATGAAAAGTTCATGGATTGAGTCAGAGTTCATACATACAGTAGAGCTCACCAGTTCCAGTTAAGCCATTTTTGATGTGCATAACTGTGGTCGTATTCTCTAGGTGCTAAATCCTTGCTACACTAAGATAATCTGTTGCAATGACTATAAAGGCACATTTGATACTACAACAAACTTAGTAAGATAAAAACAAAGTAATACTAGATGAAAGCAAATAATCAAATACCGCCAAGTTCTAATAAGACACAAAAGGGCGCAGCGTAGAATGTCGTAGAATCCTTGAAGGGTTAAGATTAGTTTAATTAAATTTCCTTTATTTTCGACCAACGAGAGTACAAAGGAATACTTTTAATAGAGGGTAATCCATAACGAACCGAGTTCATTGTAGAGTTTTATAATACCAAGCAGATCCCTTATCAAAGTGCTGGATGCCACCAATGCATATCAAGATGGCCTGAATGAAGAATTTTATTCAAGTTGTATATAAATAGTCAGTTGCTTCCAAACACCTCCAGAATTTTTTCTCCAAATTGTCTGCAAAACGATCATAGCATAGACAGTTCATGAAAAGTTCATGGATTGAGACAGAGTTCATACATACAGTAGAGCTCAACAGTTCCAGTTAAGCCATTTTTGATGTGCATAACTGTGGTCGTATTCTCTAGGTGCTAAATCCTTGCTACACTAAGATAATCTGTTGCAATGACTATAAAGGCACATTTGATACTACAACAAACTTAGTAAGATAAAAACAAAGTAATACTAGATGAAAGCAAATAATCAAATACCGCCAAGTTCTAATAAGACACAAAAGGGCGCAGCGTAGAATGTCGTAGAATCCTTGAAGGGTTAAGATTAGTTTAATTAAATTTCCTTTATCTTCGACCAACGAGAGTACAAAGGAATACTTTTAATAGAGGGTAATCCATAACGAACCGAGTTCATTGTAGAGTTTTATAATACCAAGAAGATCCCTTATCAAAGTGCTGGATGCCACCAATGCATATCAAGATGGCCTGAATGAAGAATTTTATTCAAGTTTATATAAATAGTCAGTTGCTTCCAAACACCTCCAGAATTTTTTCTCCAAATTGTCTGCAAAACGATCATAGCATACACAGTTCATGAAAAGTTCATGGATTGAGTCAGAGTTCATACATACAGTAGAGCTCAACAGTTCCAGTTAAGCCATTTTTGATGAGCATAACTGTGGTCGTATTCTCTAGGTGCTAAATCCTTGCTACACTAAGATAATCTGTTGCAATGACTATAAAGGCACATTTGATACTACAACACACTTAGTAATATAAAAACAAAGTAATACTAGATGAAAGCAAATAATCAAATACCGCCAAGTTCTTATAAGACACAAAAGGGCGCAGCGTAGAATGTCGTAGAATCCTTGAAGGGTTAAGATTAGTTTAATTAAATTTCCTTTATCTTCGACGAACGAGAGTACAAAGGAATACTTTTAATAGAGGGTAATCCATAACGAACCGAGTTCATTGTAGAGTTTTATAATACCAAGCAGATCCCTTATCAAAGTGCTGGATGCCACCAATGCATATCAAGATGGCCTGAATGAAGAATTTTATTCAAGTTGTATATAAATAGTCAGTTGCTTCCAAACACCTCCAGAATTTTGTCTCCAAATTGTCTGCAAAACGATCATAGCATAGACAGTTCATGAAAAGTTCATGGATTGAGTCAGAGTTCATACATACAGTAGAGCTCACCAGTTCCAGTTAAGCCATTTTTGATGTGCATAACTGTGGTCGTATTCTCTAGGTACTAAATCCTTGCTACACTAAGATAATCTGTTGCAATGACATTAAAGGCACATTTGATACTACAACAAACTTAGTAAGATAAAAACAAAGTAATACTAGATGAAAGCAAATAATCAAATACCGCCAAGTTCTAATAAGACACAAAAGGGCGCAGCGTAGAATGTCGTAGAATCCTTGAAGGGTTAAGATTAGTTTAATTAAATTTCCTTTATCTTCGACCAACGAGAGTACAAAGGAATACTTTTAATAGAGGGTAATCCATAACGAACCGAGTTCATTGTAGAGTTTTATAATACCAAGCAGATCCCTTATCAAAGTGCTGGATGCCACCAATGCATATCAAGATGGCCTGAATGAAGAATTTTATTCAAGTTGTATATAAATAGTCAGTTGCTTCCAAACACCTCCAGAATTTTGTCTCCAAATTGTCTGCAAAACGATCATAGCATAGACAGTTCATGAAAAGTTCATGGATTGAGTCAGAGTTCATACATACAGTAGAGCTCAACAGTTCCAGTTAAGCCATTTTTGATGTGCATAACTGTGGTCGTATTCTCTAGGTGCTAAATCCTTGCTACACTAAGATAATCTGTTGCAATGACTATAAAGGCACATTTGATACTACAGCAAACTTAGTAATATAAAAACAAAGTAATACTAGATGAAAGCAAATAATCAAATACCGCCAAGTTCTAATAAGACACAAAAGGGCGCAGCGTAGAATGTCGTAGAATCCTTGAAGGGTTAAGATTAGTTTAATTAAATTTCCTTTATCTTCGACCAACGAGAGTACAAAGGAATACTTTTAATAGAGGGTAATCCATAACGAACCGAGTTCATTGTAGAGTTTTATAATACCAAGCAGATCTCTTATCAAAGTGCTGGATGCCACCAATGCATATCAAGATGGCCTGAATGAAGAATTTTATTCAAGTTGTATATAAATAGTCAGTTGCTTCCAAACACCTCCAGAATTTTGTCTCCAAATTGTCTGCAAAACGATCATAGCATAGACAGTTCATGAAAAGTTCATGGATTGAGTCAGAGTTCATACATACAGTAGAGCTCACCAGTTCCAGTTAAGCCATTTTTGATGTGCATAACTGTGGTCGTATTCTCTAGGTGCTAAATCCTTGCTACACTAAGATAATCTGTTGCAATGAATATAAAGGCACATTTGATACTACAACAAACTTAGTAAGATAAAAACAAAGTAATACTAGATGAAAGCAAATAATCAAATACCGCCAAGTTCTAATAAGACACAAAAGGGCGCAGCGTAGAATGTCGTAGAATCCTTGAAGGGTTAAGATTAGTTTAATTAAATTTCCTTTATCTTCGACCAACGAGAGTACAAAGGAATACTTTTAATAGAGGGTAATCCATAACGAACCGAGTTCATTGTAGAGTTTTATAATACCAAGAAGATCCCTTATCAAAGTGCTGGATGCCACCAATGCATATCAAGATGGCCTGAATGAAGAATTTTATTCAAGTTGTATATAAATAGTCAGTTACTTCCAAACACCTCCAGAATTTTTTCTCCAAATTGTCTGCAAAACGATCATAGCATACACAGTTCATGAAAAGTTCATGGATTGAGTCAGAGTTCATACATACAGTAGAGCTCACCAGTTCCAGTTAAGCCATTTTTGATGTGCATAACTGTGGTCGTATTCTCTAGGTGCTAAATCCTTGCTACACTAAGATAATCTGTTGCAATGAATATAAAGGCACATTTGATACTACAACAAACTTAGTAAGATAAAAACAAAGTAATACTAGATGAAAGCAAATAATCAAATACCGCCAAGTTCTAATAAGACACAAAAGGGCGCAGCGTAGAATGTCGTAGAATCCTTGAAGGGTTAAGATTAGTTTAATTAAATTTCCTTTATCTTCGACCAACGAGAGTACAAAGGAATACTTTTAATAGAGGGTAATCCATAACGAACCGAGTTCATTGTAGAGTTTTATAATACCAAGAAGATCCCTTATCAAAGTGCTGGATGCCACCAATGCATATCAAGATGGCCTGAATGAAGAATTTTATTCAAGTTGTATATAAATAGTCAGTTGCTTCCAAACACCTCCAGAATTTTTTCTCCAAATTGTCTGCAAAACGATCATAGCATACACAGTTCATGAAAAGTTCATGGATTGAGTCAGAGTTCATACATACAGTAGGGCTCAACAGTTCCAGTTAAGCCATTTTTGATGAGCATAACTGTGGTCGTATTCTCTAGGTGCTAAATCCTTGCTACACTAAGATAATCTGTTGCAATGAATATAAAGGCACATTTGATACTACAACACACTTAGTAATATAAAAACAAAGTAATACTAGATGAAAGCAAATAATCAAATACCGCCAAGTTCTAATAAGACACAAAAGGGCGCAGCGTAGAATGTCGTAGAATCCTTGAAGGGTTAAGATTAGTTTAATTAAATTTCCTTTATCTTCGACCAACGAGAGTACAAAGGAATACTTTTAATAGAGGGTAATCCATAACGAACCGAGTTCATTGTAGAGTTTTATAATACCAAGCAGATCCCTTATCAAAGTGCTGGATGCCACCAATGCATATCAAGATGGCCTGAATGAAGAATTTTATTCAAGTTGTATATAAATAGTCAGTTGCTTCCAAACACCTCCAGAATTTTGTCTCCAAATTGTCTGCAAAACGATCATAGCATAGACAGTTCATGAAAAGTTCATGGATTGAGTCAGAGTTCATACATACAGTAGAGCTCACCAGTTCCAGTTAAGCCATTTTTGATGTGCATAACTGTGGTCGTATTCTCTAGGTGCTAAATCCTTGCTACACTAAGATAATCTGTTGCAATGACTATAAAGGCACATTTGATACTACAACAAACTTAGTAAGATAAAAACAAAGTAATACTAGATGAAAGCAAATAATCAAATACCGCCAAGTTCTAATAAGACACAAAAGGGCGCAGCGTAGAATGTCGTAGAATCCTTGAAGGGTTAAGATTAGTTTAATTAAATTTCCTTTATTTTCGACCAACGAGAGTACAAAGGAATACTTTTAATAGAGGGTAATCCATAACGAACCGAGTTCATTGTAGAGTTTTATAATACCAAGCAGATCCCTTATCAAAGTGCTGGATGCCACCAATGCATATCAAGATGGCCTGAATGAAGAATTTTATTCAAGTTGTATATAAATAGTCAGTTGCTTCCAAACACCTCCAGAATTTTGTCTCCAAATTGTCTGCAAAACGATCATAGCATAGACAGTTCATGAAAAGTTCATGGATTGAGTCAGAGTTCATACATACAGTAGAGCTCACCAGTTCCAGTTAAGCCATTTTTGATGTGCATAACTGTGGTCGTATTCTCTAGGTGCTAAATCCTTGCTACACTAAGATAATCTGTTGCAATGAATATAAAGGCACATTTGATACTACAACACACTTAGTAATATAAAAACAAAGTAATACTAGATGAAAGCAAATAATCAAATACCGCCAAGTTCTAATAAGACACAAAAGGGCGCAGCGTAGAATGTCGTAGAATCCTTGAAGGGTTAAGATTAGTTTAATTAAATTTCCTTTATCTTCGACCAACGAGAGTACAAAGGAATACTTTTAATAGAGGGTAATCCATAACGAACCGAGTTCATTGTAGAGTTTTATAATACCAAGCATATCCCTTATCAAAGTGCTGGATGCCACCAATGCATATCAAGATGGCCTGAATGAAGAATTTTATTCAAGTTGTATATAAATAGTCAGTTGCTTCCAAACACCTCCAGAATTTTGTCTCCAAATTGTCTGCAAAACGATCATAGCATAGACAGTTCATGAAAAGTTCATGGATTGAGTCAGAGTTCATACATACAGTAGAGCTCACCAGTTCCAGTTAAGCCATTTTTGATGTGCATAACTGTGGTCGTATTCTCTAGGTGCTAAATCCTTGCTACACTAAGATAATCTGTTGCAATGACTATAAAGGCACATTTGATACTACAACAAACTTAGTAAGATAAAAACAAAGTAATACTAGATGAAAGCAAATAATCAAATACCGCCAAGTTCTAATAAGACACAAAAGGGCGCAGCGTAGAATGTCGTAGAATCCTTGAAGGGTTAAGATTAGTTTAATTAAATTTCCTTTATTTTCGACCAACGAGAGTACAAAGGAATACTTTTAATAGAGGGTAATCCATAACGAACCGAGTTCATTGTAGAGTTTTATAATACCAAGCAGATCCCTTATCAAAGTGCTGGATGCCACCAATGCATATCAAGATGGCCTGAATGAAGAATTTTATTCAAGTTGTATATAAATAGTCAGTTGCTTCCAAACACCTCCAGAATTTTTTCTCCAAATTGTCTGCAAAACGATCATAGCATAGACAGTTCATGAAAAGTTCATGGATTGAGACAGAGTTCATACATACAGTAGAGCTCAACAGTTCCAGTTAAGCCATTTTTGATGTGCATAACTGTGGTCGTATTCTCTAGGTGCTAAATCCTTGCTACACTAAGATAATCTGTTGCAATGACTATAAAGGCACATTTGATACTACAACAAACTTAGTAAGATAAAAACAAAGTAATACTAGATGAAAGCAAATAATCAAATACCGCCAAGTTCTAATAAGACACAAAAGGGCGCAGCGTAGAATGTCGTAGA
Organism: Stegodyphus dumicola; assembly: GCF_044657685.1. Classification (NCBI taxonomy): domain Eukaryota; kingdom Metazoa; phylum Arthropoda; class Arachnida; order Araneae; family Eresidae; genus Stegodyphus; species Stegodyphus dumicola. The sequence goes on along the minus strand of NC_140768.1, from coordinate 76,260,585 downwards.
ATCCTTGAAGGGTTAAGATTAGTTTAATTAAATTTCCTTTATCTTCGACCAACGAGAGTACAAAGGAATACTTTTAATAGAGGGTAATCCATAACGAACCGAGTTCATTGTAGAGTTTTATAATACCAAGAAGATCCCTTATCAAAGTGCTGGATGCCACCAATGCATATCAAGATGGCCTGAATGAAGAATTTTATTCAAGTTGTATATAAATAGTCAGTTGCTTCCAAACACCTCCAGAATTTTTTCTCCAAATTGTCTGCAAAACGATCATAGCATACACAGTTCATGAAAAGTTCATGGATTGAGTCAGAGTTCATACATACAGTAGAGCTCAACAGTTCCAGTTAAGCCATTTTTGATGAGCATAACTGTGGTCGTATTCTCTAGGTGCTAAATCCTTGCTACACTAAGATAATCTGTTGCAATGACTATAAAGGCACATTTGATACTACAACACACTTAGTAATATAAAAACAAAGTAATACTAGATGAAAGCAAATAATCAAATACCGCCAAGTTCTAATAAGACACAAAAGGGCGCAGCGTAGAATGTCGTAGAATCCTTGAAGGGTTAAGATTAGTTTAATTAAATTTCCTTTATCTTCGACCAACGAGAGTACAAAGGAATACTTTTAATAGAGGGTAATCCATAACGAACCGAGTTCATTGTAGAGTTTTATAATACCAAGCAGATCCCTTATCAAAGTGCTGGATGCCACCAATGCATATCAAGATGGCCTGAATGAAGAATTTTATTCAAGTTGTATATAAATAGTCAGTTGCTTCCAAACACCTCCAGAATTTTGTCTCCAAATTGTCTGCAAAACGATCATAGCATAGACAGTTCATGAAAAGTTCATGGATTGAGTCAGAGTTCATACATACAGTAGAGCTCACCAGTTCCAGTTAAGCCATTTTTGATGTGCATAACTGTGGTCGTATTCTCTAGGTGCTAAATCCTTGCTACACTAAGATAATCTGTTGCAATGACTATAAAGGCACATTTGATACTACAACAAACTTAGTAAGATAAAAACAAAGTAATACTAGATGAAAGGAAATAATCAAATACCGCCAAGTTCTAATAAGACACAAAAGGGCGCAGCGTAGAATGTCGTAGAATCCTTGAAGGGTTAAGATTAGTTTAATTAAATTTCCTTTATCTTCGACCAACGAGAGTACAAAGGAATACTTTTAATAGAGGGTAATCCATAACGAACCGAGTTCATTGTAGAGTTTTATAATACCAAGCAGATCCCTTATCAAAGTGCTGGATGCCACCAATGCATATCAAGATGGCCTGAATGAAGAATTTTATTCAAGTTCTATATAAATAGTCAGTTGCTTCCAAACACCTCCAGAATTTTTTCTCCAAATTGTCTGCAAAACGATCATAGCATAAATGTCGCACTTCAGGTACAGTTAGTGAAGGGAAAATTATTTCCCATGAGATTCATTATGATCAAAAAGAGGCTTGGGGCAAATTTGATTCCCCTGTTAATGTTTTCAGGTAACCATAAGACAAAAACCGCATGAAAATTTAGAAACACTAATTAAAAATTAATGCAAAATGATATTTGGTAAAAGTGATATCCATCTTATTAATTAAGAGAGAGATGAATGCTTCCAGGACATGCTAATATTTGAACATTGCTATCAGTGAAAATATGCTGGAACATTATATTTGCTGGGTAAAGCATGGAAGCGATTTACTGTACTAATAAATGATTTATATGTACTTGCTCCGAGGTACTATAATCAGTGTGAACATAAACATTTTCTAAGAAAATATTAAAATACGTTGCTATGTAAAATATGAATCATAAATTTTTTATCTAATTTATAACATCTAGTATTAATCTACATATTCGTTTCTCAAAATATTACGCTTTGGCATCTTAATATCAAGATGTCCACTGCATACTAATTGACGTTAAAATCATAATATGAAACATTGACACTCTCAGCGTCGCATCTTTTAACAAACCAAATGAAAAAAGAAACGTTTAAGTTGTTATTTTAGATAAGAACCAAACATTAAAATTTACTTAATTATTATCGAAAGCCATAAAACATATTTTAGAAAGAGAAATTAACACTCTGATGTCCTTTAATATGTTATTTAATATGTCCTCTGATGTTAAAATAATTTTTCATTTACGCCTTAATTCTTTTTTACACGAAAAGAAACATAGTTACTTTTATCTCATGGTACGATATACAAACTATTTCATTATTGTAAAAATCCTTCAACGTAATAAGATCATGTATTGTAAATAAAATCAGGTTATTTATTCCTGAGACACGTTCAAAAAGGCAGATCATATCATAAGCCATCTTTTACACCAATAAATAATGGTATATATAGGGCGTTTCATAACTAATGGACCAAATTCTAAGTGATGGTAGGACACACCGAAACAATCATTTTTCCTCTCAAAATGCATAGTCGAAAGTTAAGCAATAAGGCTTGTAAGGATCTTAAGTTTTACTAACGTTTATTTTATTTTAAATCTTTACTATCACTTCTTATTTTCTACTTCCGGCCAGAATTATAAGCGTGAAGGTTTTTATGCAAAGTTTGTCTGGCGAACGCCAAGTATTTAAGTTGTGGCCTTTTGCCAAGCGAGAGAGAGGAAGCAGTGAGTCAAAGCAGGCCGCTTACCTTAGAAGTTACGCAGTTGCTGTTTGCCTTCCAGGCCAGAGGTTTTAATCCTCTTGATAAATTTAAACGTATTGTAGTGTTCACAGTCTCTGTGCTACATACGCTTCCTGTTATTATGAGGCCAATCTTCCCCGGTTATTATTCTAAAGTTAAATTAGAGTTTAGTTTTATTTTTATACTTTTACGTTAGACCCCACGTAGTGGGTCAGTGTATTCCGAAGTACGGAAGTTCTTGTATATAGAGAAAAATAAAGGGTTTTGTATACCCTTCGTCTGTATCCTGTCTACTTACCACAATTAGTGAACATAGCTTTAGTAAGCTCTCTGTTCCGAGTCAGGTCCTTGTATGTTCCCGAAGAAGGTAAGAAGGAACATTGACCCTGATAGTGGCGCCCAACGAAGAAGAATAACCATGGACGAGTTTCAAGAAGAACCTGTGCTGCCTGCAGAAACGGCTCAGAATCCAGAAATGCCAGCTGCCGCCCTGGAAATATTTGGTTACATCGTCCAGACCATGCGCGCTTCGATGAAACCAGAAGCAACATTTAAGGGAAACTCACCGGTAACCAGTTTTTTGGAAAAATTGGATGACCACTTCATGCTCTACCCCGTGCACGAGTTTCAAAAAGTTACCTTAGCTACCAGCGCTTTGAGGGGCCAAGCGCTTAACTGGTTCAAATGTATAGGCAGAAGTCTCTTGGGTCAAGCAGGAAGTCCCACCTATACTTACGAAAATTTCAAGACTGCGCTACTAAGAGCCTTCCCTGTTGTAAGGGATCGTGCGAAATTAGAAACGGAACTTTTCAGTATATATCAACAAAGAATCGAAAACCTCTCGAGCTTTATTTTAAGAAATATTCACGTTTTCAAACTCTTGTATGGAAACCGTCCGGATCCTGAAATAATTCAAGTGATTTTGCCGAGGTTACTGCCCCAAGTGCAAGACTTTATTGAATTAAGAAATCCGACTACACTGGAAAAGTTATTTGAGCTAGCAATCCAGTTTGAAAGTAGAAGAACGGCGGACGTCGAAAGAAGACGCCAATATGAACAGCGAAACCAATTTGGTACGCCAAGACTACAGCAAACTCAAGCACACGGCTACGGAGGCAAAGCGAATCAGTGGGCAAGGAAACCCGAGCATTCAAAAACAGCCGGCGAACGTCGACAGTTCAATAGCAACCCAGGAAAAAGTCTCAAGGACAGTGGAAAAAGAAGGAAAGCACGGAAAGGAAAAATAATTTAAACTAAAACGGATTTCTGCTGACGGGAGGGTGCGGAAATCCGAAGGCCAAGAAAATCCCTCTTCCTACAAGTTAAATACAGTAACGGTGAAAAATTTGACTCTTCCGAAGATTGAAGTCTTGGTGAATAATATCCCAGCCACCGCACTCCTGGATACCGGCGCGCAGTGTTCCTGTGTGTCAGAAGATTTTTTTTAGAAAGTATTTTCGCAAATACCGCATATATAATTCGGATAATACGACAGTGTTAGCGGCGCAAGGAGAAAAATGTAAGTGCGTAGGTAAAGTACCTTTGTATATCCGTATCAAGGACGAAGAAGTGAAGGTGATGTTTTTTATAGTAAAGAATCTGCAAGCACATTTAATCTTAGGAATAGATTTCCTTTCAGACGCACAAGCAACACTGGATTTTAATGAAGCGTCCCTTAAGCTGACAATGAAACCAGTTCGTACTGAAAAGGCTGAACCGCCGATGTTAAAACTTGACCACCTCCCTAATGACGAGCAAGGAAAAATCCGACAAGTGGTAAGTGAATTTGCTTCGTTATTTAGTGATATTCCAGGATTTACTCAAGTTACTAACCATAGTATTGACACCGGAGATGCAATGCCAGTTCGTCAAAAACCATACCGGTATGATAAGAATAAGGAAAAAATTATCGAATGGCATATTACCGATTTGCTACGTAAAAACATCATAACGCCCATCTCAAGTAGTTATGCTAGCCCGGTGGTGTTAGGTAAGAAAAATAATGATTATCCTTTGGAGCATCCAAAAAGGTGGAGATTTTCTATTGATTACCGTAAATTAAACTCCATAACTAAATATCCGGTATATCCGTTACCGATCATAGAAGAAATTTTAAGGAACATAAAATCAGCCAAATTTATGACGACTTTAGACTTAACGACTGGTTATTTTCAAATAGGGCTGAGGCCTGAGGACGTGCCTAAGACTGCTTTTATAACCAAGTCTGGCACTTATGCATTTTTGCGTATGCCGTTTGGCCTTTCAGGGGCCCCAGCAACATTTCAGCGATGCATGGACATTGTGTTAAGACCTGTTCTTGGAAAGTCCACATTTATCTATTTAGACGATATCATTATTACTAGTGATAATCTCGACCAACATATACAGGATTTAAGACAGGTGTTTTCTTTATTAAATGAGGCCGGTCTAAAAGTTAATGTCGAAAAGTGCAAATTTGCAGCCCCTGAATTAAAATATTTAGGTTACAAAATATCTCAAAAAGGGATCGAGACAGATGAATCAAAAATAATCGCTGTACAAAAGTATCCGACTCCAAACACGGTAAAGAAGCTCTCTTCTTTTCTAGGACTTTGTTCATATTATAGGTCCTTTATAAAAGATTTTGAGGCTATCGCTGAGCCATTGTTAAAATTAAAAAGGGAAAAGGCAGGATTCTCGTGGACGGCCGAAGCCAATAGTGCTTTCGAAAAATTAAAACAAGCATTAACGCAAGCCCCTGTGTTAAAATTTCCTGAAAAGGATGAAAATTTAGAAATTTCAGCGGATGCTTCGGATTATGCGGTAGGAGCGGTACTTTTGCAAAATCAGCAGCCCGTGGCATTTTTTAGCCGAACTTTAAATCAAACACAAAGAAACTATTCCGCGACCGTGAGAGAGGCACTTGCAGTTCTGTTAGCAGTGCAAACGTTCCGAGTCTATTTTGGAAAGGCGCCGATAACAGTGTACTCTGATCATGCGGCGGTAACTAGATTGTACTCAGGGAAAAATTTATCCCCCAGGTTAATTAGATGGGCACTCAAGCTGCAAGAATATAATCTGGTAATCAAGCATACCCCCGGAAAGGAAAATATCGTAGCAGATGCCCTATCAAGAATTAAAATAGACGAACAAGGTAATACCCTAAAGAGGGCAATGCTTACTGCATGTACAATAAATTCCCGAGAAACTGTAATAACCGAACTGGGTAAGGATCCTGAGTTTGGAAACATTTATGAGTATTTGAAGGATCCTGAAAATTGTAGCCACCAAGATATTGTGGCGATAAGAAATACGGCGGCCCATTACGAACTAATAGATGGTCTATTATTCTATACAAAAACTACGAATTCCAACAACGAATTTCGACCTGTTATCCCAGCTAGTCTTAGATTAAATATCCTGCAGGAGCTCCATGACAGCCCTTTAGCTTCTCATGCTGGTATTCGAAAAACTATCCAACGCGTACGCGAGGCAGTCTACTTTCCTGAACTGCAAAAGTTAACAAGGGCGTATGTCCAGTCCTGCCCAACATGTCAAGCAGTTAATTATATTAATTTCCGCCCGGCCGGGTTTATAAATAGTATTAAATCCGAATTTCCAAATGAAATAATTGGCATCGATTTATTGGGCCCTTTCCCAAAAAGTCAGTTAAATGAAAGTCGCTATCTCCTTGTTATGGTTGATCATTTTAGTAAATGGACCGAAATTGTTTCCTTAAAACGAGCCTCCGCGAAATTAGTTACTGATTCTATTTTAAATAAATATATTTTAAAATACGGGGCGCCCCTAAAAGTTATATCGGATAATGGTCCTCAATTTGTAAGTAATATATTTGAAGACATGTGCCAAAAACTGGGCATACGTCATTTAAAAATGGTCCAGTATCGGCCGCAATCAAATATAGCGGAACGGGTCAATAGAAATATAGTGAAAATTATCCGTAGTTATGTTAAAAATCCGTAGTTATGTAATTCATAAAAGCTGGGATAACTATGTCAATGAATTTGCTTTCGCCCTTAGGACCGCAAAACATGATACAACGGGCAAAACTCCTGCTGAGTTATTTCTAGGCAGAAAGATTATAACGCCGTTAGATAAATTATTTTATGTGCAACAAAGAGCCCCAGAATTTAAAATGGGTGATATAGAAAAACTAATAAAAGAAGCAAAAAAGAATACGGAAGTAGGACAAAGAAAACAGAAGCTCTATTATGATTTGAAACGACGGGGAGTAACTTATAAAGTAGGGGATGAAGTTTTAAAAATTAAGCATTCACTTTCTTCAGCACCAGAAGATAATACTGCCAAATTTTTTCTACGATTTGAAGGACCATATGTTATAAAAAAAAATTACTCACGCTGTAGTAGTGTTAAAAGCCAGAAATGGTGAAACCTGTTCCGCAAACATTGATCAAATCAAGCCCTACTTCGATCGTAATAAAATACAAATATTTTCAGATCTTTTGCAGGATCTGGCACGGCAGACACCGCAGGCACAAGCTCCAGAGGTGGAAAAACGACAAGTACAAGGGCAAGCCAATAAGAGACAGGAGCAAGTGAAAAGAAAATTGCCCCGCGGAAAAATTGAAGGTAGCAAGAAAAAGAAGCCGTTCCACCGTCCAGAAAAGAGAGTTCACGAACACCCCCAGAATGAAGAAGGGAGAAGGACGACGTATGTGAAGAGAACCAGGAGAAATGACGGCAACTATAACCCGGCTCTAAAACGGAAGATCTACTCATCCGACAGGACTCTCCGCAGCAAAAGTCGCCGAACTGCGGAAGGGCCATCAGCGGCGGAGGAAAAAGTACAAGGAAAATTTGAATGGCCAACAACGAGGTCCAAGCAGGAACACGAAAGAAGGTTCCCGGTTCCGCCAAGACCAGCTGCCATCAAACGGCCAAGACCACAAGCAGAGGAGAAAAAGAAGGTATTCAAGGGTGGCCGAACTGGTGAAAAAAGGGAAGCTTCCAGTGGAAAGCACTGAAGGGCGAGCCCGTACAAGAAGGAGGTTAAATCACACTACTATCTGCAATACCTTTAAAGACTGGGCCCAGAAAAGGATGTCCGAATATTACAAAGATAAGTAAAATTTTATGTTACTTTGCAAACTTAAGTTAATCTTTCATTCTTACTGCAAGTGGCAGATTTCAAGAAGTTTTACCTCATGCGAGGTCTACCTTTATCGCCAAAAGGGCGAGAAATGAGTTGTGACCGATTTTGGTATTATGTTTTTCAATTACTCGCGCGTAAAACTAAAGTTGATGTATAATAGCGTTGTGTAAAGACTTAAATATTGTAAAAAGTTATTGTATAAATTTTATTTAAAGCATTCTAGCAAGAGAGAAGTTTTAGTCTGAAAGACTTTTTGAAATGTAGTATTTCAATGTAGAAAGAATTGGCACTTGCTTTGAAAAGAATAGAAGTTAATAAGGTACTACTAATGTATGTTTTCAAATGTGTAAAATTAACAGCATGTTGATATGTTCTTATATACAATGTGAATTGTTATTTTAAATGTTAAGAAATACCGTGATATGGTAAAAGTGAATGTTAAAATTTTTATTCGTGTGACTGTAAAAAGACTAAAGCATGGCGAATATGTGTTAAAGGTTGAATGATGTAGTTAGGCTCTCTGACGCTACACTTTAGAGTTAGACACTTTCAGAATAGTACCTCAGGGTTTAGAGTTGAAATTAGGGTGTGTTAAGAGGTCTTGTTATGTTGAATTTTTAACACGTTAGTGTTTTGATTGTAGGAGGAAGTGTGGAACACGTAGACAGAAACACATTCATGTTTGGTGTTCTTTTACAACACATGTCAGAGAGCACGGGGAGAGATAATTAAAATAGTCATGAATGAAATAAGAACGTTAAGAGAAGTATAATTGTATATGTTACTTGCCATTTCATTGTGTAACATTTCATTAAAGTAGTTTTCCTTCCAGATCTCTGGAAGGAACCAGAATTGAATAAAAGCTCCTGTTTAGATGCAGTACAGATGAAAAAAGATTGTTGTATATCCTGGGAGCTGCTATTGTAACAAATTTCTTTCTTTTAAATTTCTAGTTTCTAGCGAAGTATGTTTGTAAAAGATTGGCCTCGCGTTAGATTCTAGAGCTAAAAGTTTTCAACAAGGTCGTTTTAGACCTCAGTTTCAAACTAATTAACTCTGGCGGGAAGTATGTAAGGATCTTAAGTTTTACTAACGTTTATTTTTATTTTAAATCTTTACTATCACTTCTTATTTTCTACTTCCGGCCAGAATTATAAGCGTGAAGGTATTTATGCAAAGTTTGTCTGGCGAACGCCAAGTATTTAAGTTGTGGCCTTTTGCTAAGCGAGAGAGAGGAAGCAGTGAGTCAAAGCAGGCCGTTTACATTAGAAATTACGCGGTTGCTGTTTGCCTTCCAGGCCAGAGGTTTTAATCCTCTTGATAAATTTAAACGTATTGTAGTGTTCACAGTCTCTGTGCTACATACGCTTCCTGTTATTATAAGGCCAATCTTCCGCGGTTATTATTCTAAAGTTAAATTAGAGTTTAGTTTTATTTTTATACTTTTACGTTAGACCCCAAGTAGCGGGTCAGTGTATTCCGAAGTACGGAAGTTATTGTATATAGAGAAAAATAAAGGGTTTTGTATACCCTTCGTCTGTATCCTGTCTACTTACCACAATTAGTGAACATAGCTTTAGTAAGCTCTCTGTTCCGAGTCAGGTCCTTGCATGTTCCCGAAGAAGGTAAGAAGGAACATTGACCCTGATAGGCTTTGGAATGCTGTTTCCGTTTACTCGTATACAATGTCTTTTGCAACACAAGGGACAGATGATAATGCATATACCGATCCATTTAAACTCACAAATCACGGTGCATAAGCCTCGAAACTGACGATTTATTCGAAAATATCGTGTGAAAGATGACGTATCTGATTTAGTTTGTGATGTGCGATATCATTGTAAACACATGACATAATTAACTCTAGAATTGAGGGTCTCTGTCAGAGAAAGACGGAGAAGAAAGATAAAGAAGTGAGACCACTGCATCTTAGCCAAAAAAATTACTTAAAGCGTTTGAGAGAAGTCTCGAGCCATCGCGAATTAAAAACATCTAATATAAAATCAAAAGAAAAGTCGCGCCATAAAAAAGGAACATATATATAGTACATTAAAGTACACAAAACATAAATACCAAAATAGCATCGTTTGGTTAATACCAAACGATGCGACGAATAATGACGGTGCGCAAGAAAATTACATTTGTTATTTGTCCGCTTAAAGCGTTTTCTTTACTTTGCAAGAAAGTTACGTATAGGGAAAGGAAAAGTGCTCTTCAGCGATGCACTTAAGGTGTGACCATGCATTTTTACGATAAAAATGATTAGCTTTTGTGTTTTATATCACCTGTTAAAATTTCTTCTATTAGATTTTAAACACTCTATATTTATGCAGAAGCAATAATTCAATAATATTATAAGCAATGTTTGAGTGAACATTAAGAACTACAAATTTTGCCCTTATATTTTCATAGTACAAGTATTTGAATTCAAAATTTAAATTAAAGTATTATAATACCTTTAATCAGAAATTCTTACGTGTTTATAAATATTCCTAAATATGTATTTCAACGGATGACGTTTAGTGACGTCAGTCATTCCATCTAATTTTTCTTGAAATTTCGAGTTGAGTCCTCTAAAAAATAATGTTTTATCGATACTTACAAGATGGTCATTTATGTACCAACGAAGAGTCGCAGCTGGTTTTGATTTGGCCGATGTGCAGTTTATGGCAACAACGTCCCCGACGTTATATCTGTTTTGCCCTCCAGTAATCTTGGGCCCCTCCGTCGGTAGAACTGAAAGACAAATTTATTTTTGTGAGAATGAATTGTAAGGATCAAGATCATAACAGTTACATGGCTCTTTATCTTCTGGGCGTTTATCTCGAGATCAATATAGATATTAAGATTTACAGTCGTAAAAAAGTTTTTGAAAGCTGAAAGTTTAGAATCGGGTAAAATTCTCAAACAGAAATTTCATATATAGGTCGCCGCAGCTAGCTGAGAGTATGTACAATAAAAAATCGCCATCTTGTTATTACTTTGGCATAAGTAAATTTTCTCTGCAATTTCTTAAATACTATACTCGTAATCTATAATTGCTTCTAACTGTATTTCTATGCAAAAAAAATCTTCATTTTTATAAGTTTCGAAACTCTAAAATGTATCGAAATTGTTTTCATAAGTTTCTATACTTTATCTTGAGAAGCTTATAAAGTAATTTCTCCTTTCTTTTCCCGTGTCTGCCCAGTGTAATTGAAGCATACACGAAGCACTTTCGAGTGTCTTGTTTCGAAAAACGCTAATGATTCTATAAGTGGCGCCCGAACTAAGGCTGATGATAATTCGTCCACACCAGATTTTAGTGACTGGATTCTCTAATCCCCAGCCATACATTTAAAAGGGAGGTTACATAAAGTATTTTCTTCCTTCTTTCTGCGTGCCTTCATGGTGTAATTGGTAGCATACTCGAGGCGTATTCGAGAGTTTCAAGGTTCGAGTCCCGGAGAGGGCAATGCACATTTTTCACGTCTCCTGCTTCCCCAAAACCTAACAACAAACTTAATACAGAGGTTTAAGAAACGAAACGTATAAGGTTATAAGGTATTTTCTCTTTCCTTCTAGTATGCTTTCGTGGCGTAACGGTTGTGCACTCGACGTGTATTCGAGAGGTCCAGGTTCGAATTCCGGCGAGAGCATTGCACATATTTCATGTCTCCGTCTTCAAAAAAACGTAATGACTCTACAGTGGCATCGCAGTTAAAAAAGATGGTGGACAGTAATTCATCATCACCAGGATTCGGCAACTAGGTCCCCTAATTTCGAGTCGCCCTTTAAAGGGGGAATTCTTTTCAGCATGCTTTCGCGGTGTAACGGTAGCACACTCGGTGAGTGTTCGAGAGTTCCATGTTGGAGTCTCGGAGGAGGCATAGCAAATTTTTCACGTGTGCTGCTTCAAAATAAGCTAATGACTCCACAAGATATTAGTTAAAAAGTAACGCCTGTAACCTCTGCTTTTGAGCATTCCATTCAACACACCGTATACAAATCCAAGAGCGCAATTTATATTATCAGGTATAAAACTTCATTAATGCTTACTTAGAGACATTTAAGGAAATTATCACTTCTAGTGACAGGAACTGCAAGCACTGTTAATATAAGTTTAATTAGTTTACCCCTTCATTTACAAATATATATTCGTTAACTACGCTTTTATAGGTGTATTTAAACCGAAACTGAAATGATTAATATTTTAATAGGTTATGAAAAATGAAGAAATTATGTGAAATAGAAGTGTTTAGAAACTAAATGTTTCTTATTGTAAAATATATTTGCAAGTGTAATTTTATTTATGTAATTCGATATTAAGAAGGGTCTACATCTTCAAAAGTCACGTTTGAAGCTATATGTAGTATTTAAAGGTTAGGCTAGGCTAGGTTAGGTTATTTAATTACGGTAAAGCCTAGAGGGCTAGATGCCTAAGGGGAGGGATGCCTTCGTGGTGTGTATTTAATTATGGCAAAGCACAATAGGACTATCTGCCTAAGGGGAGGGATGCCTTCGTGGAGGACGTTCTAGGGAAAACTAGTTCGTATACACGTTACACATGGGGAAAACCACGAAAACACCCATGCAGCTAGCCCGTTCGCGGAATTCGAACCTCGAACCGAACTACCAGTGTTCAGCGACTTTACCGCTCGGCCGCTGGTGGGCAGTAGTATTTAAAAGAAAAATAATTATAAATAAGGTATGGTAATCTGCATAATTACTTTTACAGATAACAGTGGGAAGATACCGATATGCACATTTTTAGTATTATATATAAACATTGTTTTAATTAAACGATACTCAGAATTAACTTTATCTATGTAAAATCTCATTGAGTATTAACATCCAGGCTTCAGTAATTCTTTCTTATGAAAGAAGATTTGGTATTAAATATCTCCTCTCAAAAACCAGACAGAAATTGACGTTTGTGGTCGCCTTTGTTTCAATTATTATGCAACTGTTTACTACAGTATGGCATTTGTATAGAATAGTATATATTTTGATTTTTAGATTCATTTTTTGTATCACATATTGTAATTTAAGTGTTTCTATTTAGGTTGTGAAAGCTTTTTCGTTTTGTTTTTCTGTCTGAATGCACTGAATAAAAGTTATATGTATATGCCTTTGTATTTACTACAATATAGTACGAATACTACGCCCTTCCTATTCATATAATAGACACTAAAAGTGCATTCATAAAGAAATTTAGGTGACTGCTTTCACATTGGATTTACTAGCATTGCTGAAACCTGTTTTGTTTTTGGTTCGAGGTGATAATAAACGCAGTTAACTTCTCTTTCTCTGTTCATATAATGGGCTACATTATCTGACTATGACTAGTGTTTTAGCGGTTATCACAGAATGCAGAATGCAGAAGAAATTTTTTCAGTATTGAAAATAGAAGTTACTTTCAATCTTCTTTCACAGAAATTATATAACTCAAATTTTAATTTCAAATTTCCAAATAGATTGAATTTATAGGGACATAATATTAAATCATTTTTAACCATTTAATCATAAGAAATTTAATTACAGACATATAAAATCAAGAGAAATTATTTCCGTTATTTTTTATGATTAACTGAAACATTATTCTCACCCTGAAAAACAAAAAAGCATCTACAAATTTAAACGTGTAGTTCACATTAAACATAAAACATTAGGACAAACATTCCTAAAACGCAGACTGCAATATGGACTAGCATATAATTAAAATGACCATATTTTCTACCTTTAAATCAAAGTATTGTTTTATTCTCACATTTATAAAACAAATATGCATTCGAATAACATAGTACTAATTAAAAATAACGTAATATATACAAATATTTAATAACATTATTATTTGCTTTAATTAACGTTATACACTGTGTAAAGTCATTAGGAATTTTCAGGGCGAAAAACATAAAAAACTTGCAATGCCCCTTGCCCAGATTCGAACCTCCGGCCTCCCGAGTGCTAGTTAGACGTGCTTCCAATTACACGATGAAGGCATACCGTAAGGAAAGAAAGAGTTCCTTTACATTCTCATTCACTTAACGGGCGAATGGAGAGACGGGGAATCCAGGTAGTGATGAATTATCATCCATGACACATTTTTAGTTCGGCCGTCACAGGAAAGATTAGGTTTGTCTTTGGAACAGACAATATAAAACAAAGATGATACTCTCACTGTAATTCGGGCTTCAATGCTTTCGAGTGCTAGAATACTACGAAATTCCTACTACGAAATACTACGAAACTACGAAATTTCAATAACACTTAAAATTACACTACGAAAACACGTGGTAAGGAAGGAGAAAAATCCCTTACATTTGCATTAAAGAAATATTCTTATTTGAAGGCTCTTATTAATTTTCTTATTAATTAAAAATTAATTCCATTTAGTAAACTAACATTATGAATTTTTTATTACATATCTATTACATTTTTAACGTTTCATTTTGAATGTTCAATTTAAAAAAATGCGAAATAATTAAGATTTCCTACTTCCGATCATCTGTTTAAATTCTGTAGTTTACACATGAGTACAATTTTAAATGCAAATAAATTCACTAGACAAATGTATTAGTTTCCAATATATTCGTATGGCTAATGACGTATGCAGCAACATGAAACTCAAGAAAACTAAGAAACAAACGTAAATTTCATTTTATAAAAATTATGTTTATAAAATCAACCTGTGTGTAAATATTAAATCACGCTATTTCTAAAAGAAAGTATTAGATCATAAATTAATTAAAAAATTTTAATGTTTCAGAACTAAAACATTTCATGTGAATATACAGACTAGTAAAAGAGACATTACCAGTTTTGGGAGTAGATTATCTCAAAGCTCTTTTTCAAAAATACGGAATGAACGAAATTTAATCTTAATTCGTCTAATTTTAATCTTAATTTAATCTAAATTAGAAATTTTAATGAAATTTAATAAATATTAAATTTGATATTAGTCTTTATTGCTCTTACATGCCAATCGCATCTTCAGATCAATTACACGTGATAACAGTAATTCGACCTCAACGGCGTAACTTAAGATATTGCTGTAAAGTGCTTTGCGGATAAGAATGAGACAATTATATAGATTAGGTATGAGAAAATAAAGATACGAATGAAATTTTTTCAATTTGCTGCCGTAACAACTATCAATTTCCTTAAAAGAAAATAGGAATTTGAGTTAAATACTAAAAGCGTTTGTGAAATGGCTTACCACTGAATAAAAGATATTAAGAACGTCAAAATATGCTTTTATAATTGATATGTCTAAAGAAGCAGAACATCTATGATTAAATATTGCAGAAACACTGAAATATCACTGAACTCCAAGGCAGAGGTTTAAAAATTTCGGAGAGAGGAATTATTGAAAGTAAATACACCAAAGATAAAAGTGGAGCCTAAATATTTCATTTAGTTCCAGAGAATTTACCCTCGGCTATTTTTTATAATGGCCGGGCGCTTAATTTAATAACCATTAGCCTCGCGCCACTACAAGAGCCAGAAGTGGTTGTCATTTCATTATGGAAGCACCTAACGGGCGGACACCATTGTCTTCTATGAAGGCATGGACAGTTACAGCCATGCATTCTTCGGGATTCGAGCCCGGGCCCACCGTTACGGCAGTCAGAGCTACTAACCACTGTACTGGCTGGGTTGCACCCTCGGCAAATAAAGACACAAAAATAACATACCATGAGGACATCCAGAACAAATCTTAGTAAGACAGGCCAGACATATAATTATTTTAATGCTATTTAAATACAATGCTATTTAAATACTATTCTTATGCTATTTAAATACAATTCTTATGCAAACTTTAATTTTAGCCCAGAAGGGCTATTAATTTCAAAACGGCATTTTGCGTTTTGAAATTCACTTTTCAAACTTTTGCCACCAAACATTAGCGCCATGTATTATATTTAAAGAAACTAAATAATGAAGAATCAGCATGAATGCATGAATGTTTCTCGCATTGCGAAAAAACATCGGAACCTAGAGCCGTCAAATTTTTAACAACGTTGTCTTCCAACCGAACATATGCACTTGGAAGCCATAATTTTGAATTTTGAATTTCTTTTATTATCTATTTCAAATTTTATAAAACTTTTAAGAATTTTTGATTAATAAACCCAAAGATTTCAAAGCGAGCAATGGCAACACTGTACTGGGTGAAAAAAAAATTATCTCCAGCGAGCGAGATTGTGTATCGGAAATTCTAAAGATATGTTGTTTTGCTGTTTTTAAATATTTGGTGATAAAAGTGGAGCCTAAACATTCCTGTGAATTGATTTTTTATGTGTTTTAAGCGCGAAGAACATGGTATTTAATAAATAAAGGTAACACAAACGTTAAAAAAAGCGTAATATAAAATTTGAAAGCTTTCAGATATTCTTTTTCTCTTTTATGAATATTAGTTTTAGCTTTAAAAATTCCCAACATTATCCATCTCATTTTTATCCAGAGTGCTCTTGCGTAATCCAATACTTTGTTTCCTTCACTCTTTTCCCATATGATGTGGGATTCGTCGCGGCACAATTTACTAATAAACTCATAAAGCACCCTTGGATAGCTTCTTTAGCTGACTCAGGAACATATGGACGGTTAATTCTTTAATTAGTAACTGTTCAGTGTAAATCGCAGCAGCAACCACGCAATTGGAGTACTTTCGTACAATTAACCATAAAAAATATTAATACAGAGACATTCGTAAAATATTTTTGCTTGTATCAAAGATAGCAAATGCAACATATACAGTTTTAAAGAAAATTATCTTTCAAAAGACATATCAGGATTTAGGAGTTAATTGGAACACGTGAATTATAAATGTTACCATTTGTTCTACAATCAAAGAATAAAGAAAAGTATTCAAATATTTCCTTACAGTTCTCTTTCTAAAAGCATTGTTTCCAAACAATGCTTTCTATTTGAAATCGCGTGATCTACAAAATTAACGAGAAGCTTAGAAGTTCAAAAAAAAAAAAAAAAAAAAAAAAAAAAAAAAAAAATTATGATTACTGTGTTTCATTAAGGGAGCAACTTTTAAGTTTAAAATGATGCAGTCCATTTGAAAAGGAAAGCTCATTAAGGTTTCAAAATGAGATTTTAGCCATTAATTGTTCAGACTAGAAACTTCTTGAATAACGGAAATAAATGTAGACAAAAAAGTAAATAAAATCCGTCGGTGAAATCAATAAATGTGATTCTTTTCGAATGCTTATTTTAACAAACTGTAGTTCCACTCTTTTATTTAACTAAACTCTTGAGTGACTAATGCTGGAGGTTTTTAGATCTTTTATAAATTACTTAATAATAAACTCATTAGGATAAAATGTTTATTATTATTATAGCATGCATTTGGGATTTAAATATAAAACTAACGTATTCTGGCTTCAGGTTTCTTGATTTTTTTCTCCTTACTTAATTTGTATTTTGTAATGTAATGGTGTATATCGAGATTGGAAAAAACGCCAGGCAGCGGTGAAGGGAAATAATTTTAATAAATAGAAAGACGTTGAGATGAATTTTAGAAACTTGTTGAGGAACTTCCTGCGTTTAATTTATTAAAACTTAATAAAATTTAAGAAATTTTGAAAATATAACGCTGATTTTTGTTGTTTGACTTCTGAATTAAAATTTAACAAGTTGGATTTCCTGATCTACGGGGTATTTAGATTTTATATTACAGAATCTGTTACATCTTCAAGACTGAGATTATTTTTCATAAAATTTTTTATGTTATTGTACGGAACTTATCTTGGAACTGTGTGCCAAGTATCAGTACTCATCTTGGAACTGTGTGCCAAGTATCAGTACTCAGGAAAATAATGATGGTAGCAGTGTTTTTCGAATACCTTGCATGTTTCATATATCATGGAACCATAATCATCATCTGAGATTTAGAAATTCTATTTAGGAGTAGAAAACTCCTAAAGAATTTATTTCCTTATAGCTAAACGTAAGGAAATCCTTATGGAATATCTGTTCTTTTTTTACGAAGACGCCAGCACTTTTTAAAAGTTTTTTTAATGGCTTTCATTTTCTTTACCTTTAATCTCTTACTAGGTACATATTCATTTTCGCACTATGCTCAAAGAAGAAAATCGGGAATTTCTCGTCTGGATTTCATCAAGGATACCATTGCCTTAACCGAAGTCGATCCTAAAGTGTCTCAGCTTTGAATTATGCAGCCACAAGGGGAAGACTTTGCAAAACGGGAGTTGCACCACCACCTGCA
Source organism: Stegodyphus dumicola (assembly GCF_044657685.1). Taxonomy (NCBI): domain Eukaryota; kingdom Metazoa; phylum Arthropoda; class Arachnida; order Araneae; family Eresidae; genus Stegodyphus; species Stegodyphus dumicola. The sequence goes on along the minus strand of NC_140768.1, from coordinate 76,242,591 downwards.
CCTCTTCCCTTATCTCTCTTCTCGGGAACTTTGTTTATGCAGAGGTATTTTAAGTGCACAGAGCTGCTTAATATTCGGGAGATAAAACTCTAGTGCGTGGGATAGTTATACTTTTTAAGAGATAAGTTTTCACCCACAATGAATAAAGAATGGTACGAGTCCTTTTTGTTGCTTTTGTTTTAATTTGAACACTCTTCGGAGATGACGAAGACAAGAAGCTGAATTATTTGTGCATAGATCTAAACTGTTATTCTAGTGTTTTCTTCCTCTGAAACATACCAGAATTGATAAAACATTGAAAAAGGATATCTGACAAAATACGACAGCTGAATTTTAAAGAGGGATGGATGCTTTTCAGGCTAATGCATTTTTTTCATGTTGTATTAGTTTGGAAACTTTACTGTTTTAGCACTTAAACGGGGAAAGGAAGTATATTCTTAATGAATAGTTCGTATTTTTTAGTTATTGATGTCTTCCTATAAGTAATTAAAAGATAAATTTCAACGTAGGTTACTAAAAAATTAACATATTTCTTCCACATGATCTGGCACTACCATAGTTAGTCCATCAATTCAGAAATCTATACTATGCTACCTGCGCACTATGCTCCTGCGCATACTAGATGTTGCTGAAAGAACATGCATGTGTGGTAAAGTAGAATTTAAGCTGATAGCTTGTAACTTCCATTTTTTTTAATTAAAAAATATAACTATATAGAAATTGGACTAAAATGTATGAAGGGTCGACTGATATGATTTTGTAATATTTGCATTATCAGATGAAAGTTTAAATTAATTAAACAAATTCTTAATCAGTAAAATTTTCCGACTGTGATCTTATTGCACACCTGCTTCTCGATGCTCTTCGGACCGGAAACGCCTCTTAGATCTTCTAAGAGCCCACGCTGTGAAACTGTTTTAGGTTATTAGATGTTTTAGGAAAATAATACTGTTTTTGAATATAATGATGTTTATAGTAAAATAAACTGCAATTGTATAAACTTTCTAACTTATTGTTTCTTTTTTTTTACAGACTACATAAAGAAAATGTTATTTAAATTTTTTTAAGTTAAATTTTGGTGACAGTATGAGATAAGTATGAGCATTTGGATTCTTTCATTCCGCTATCGTAAAATAGCATAAAGCAACATTGTTCGCAAAATGGCATAAACGTACTTAAAACTTTTTTATGATTCATTGAAATCTTAAAACCATTGCCTTAACCATTGCCTTACCATTGCCTTCGATCCTAAAGTGTCTCAGCTTTCAATTATGTAGTCACAAGGGGAAGACTTTAGAGAAAATTTCAATGGATGTAACTGAACGTAACTAGAAGCAATGGAGGTACAGTAGACTTCCTATTAAAAATTCTCTAACTACACATCATTATCGCAACCGTAGGAGGGGCTTCTTGCATAGGAACGGTGAGTTTGCTACAGTTGTCTCTGAGTCAGTTATTGAATTTCGGCGTTTCATGAGCATTTTGACACCAATTTGCAATCAAAGAGAACGCTTTGTTGTTTTTATTTCAAAATAATGAAAACTTACAGTGATATTCATGTTTGATGAAGGCATTGTTTCCGCTTAAAAATTTATTGCGTAATATCCTGATAAAACTAACCATTTGATCGCAATAAGCGATGTAATTCTCACGTTTCCGTATACAAATAAGCTGGTCTTAGGTGATTCGATAATAAGATCCGAATGATAACATTAGCCGCGATTATACGAAGCATCACCTACTGAAGTCTAATATTTGGGCTATCGGTAACTTAACGATCAGCAAGAGCAATTAACGATACTTTTTTGGAAAAGCAAAATGAATGTGCGAATTTTGCAACTATTCGGAATGCTGGTGTCCGTAACTCCAAGAGTATTTCAAGAACGAACTTATGATAAAACAGAAAAATGCTACCTATTCTGATCCTATAAAATCTTACATTTAATTCCATTGCTGTAACAATGGATTGTTTATTAATCTAACAAATGAGTCATTTCAATATAATGCTTGATTCTTAAAATAAATAAAAGAGCAATTTTAACAGTACATTATACACATATTCTTTGATCCACACAAGAGAGATAATTCAATACTAAATTAGTGAATATACAAAGTTAAACCTAATACTCTTTAAATACTTTAACAATGAAGAATCCCCGGGTGAACGGATGTAAGGTTCTTCCACCCCTCATCCCCTACCACAAACCATTCAAGAAGATTTTCGGCTCGCCGTGAATTTTATGTGCCCTCATGCAATTATATTACACATTTACAGACATCAAAGCTTTCCCCAGGATTTGAACCTAAGCTAATCAGTACAGCAGCTAATACTGCTAGCTACTGTACCGCCAGGGGGAAAATTAATATAAAACTGGCCGCCTTCAAACAAAAGAATTTACATCGGAAAATATGCAGAAATGGTAGTTCCCACGCATGAAAACACATTTTTCTGCCCTGTCAGTATAATAGTTAACCAAACAAATAACATATAGCTGGTAAATGTACTGCAATTCTAATTATAAGGGCACGGATATTTTTTAATAAATAGCACTGTAAAGTATCTCGGTTTCAGCTTCTTTAAAATGAATTGGTGAATTGTAACTAAATTATTTCAATTAAAAAGAATCTGAGAAAATAATTAGATAAGTAAAAGCTTTAATTTTTAGAATTAGAAGTCTGAATAATTAACTATTTTTGATACCTTCTGTCTACCTGCACCCCAATGAAACGTATTTACGAGGCAACGCGGCATGTCATCAAAATCCATTTATGCGGCCGCTCGCAGGTATGCGTACTCGCGCAGGGGGTGATTGCTGATTTCAACTTCAAATTCGACGATCCTTAGTATTTCTTTTATTATACTGAGTGTTTTTATTTAATAAAAAATCGTAACAGGATTGTGAAGTTTGCCTGCTGGTGAAAGAGAAAGCGTTGCATTTTTTCGGAAATATAGCGTTTCGCCTATCAGAATAAAAAAATTCATTTTTCATTTTAGTTATACCCCCTAAACGATCGAAAGTTAAGCATAAAAATTTGTGCTCCAGTAACGAAATTTGTGCAATGCTGTGACATCTTTAAGCTAAAACAGATCCCTGTATACATGGAAAGAAATAGCGTGCGCAATGCGAAATTTGAGCCATTCTCATATGTTTTTCAAGTGAAACAGATTGATATGTACATAGGAAGAATGAAAGTGTGCGTAGTGTCAAATTTCTGGCGATTCCGAGTTTCTGCAATTTTCTGATAATTAAAGATGATAGTTAAAAATCGTTATGATATGAAGTTAAAAATCGTAATAATCGTAATGATAAGTTAAAAATCGACCGCTGTGCACAGAATACCGCAAAAAAGATAAGTATTTTATTATGGACGTTTCTTGAGTTTTTAATTTTATTAATTAGTTGCTATTTTATGCAATTCTTATCGCGGTACCATTTTTGAAAATTACTATTGTCTTTCGTATCTTAGAGAAAAATTAGTTACCAAAGGTTAGAGACTTTTCGTGAGGGGGGAGGATAGTCAAAAAATATCCTATTTTCTTCCACAATATCTTTGAAAATGATCAATGTTTCTCAGAACACAAACAATTAAAACATTACCTCTCTGTAAAGACAACCATAAATGACAAAATTATATGCAGATAATTCTCTTAAGCGAGTTTCATTGCATATCTATATGTATGGGTTTGAATTCGCATCGAATTCCAGTATTCAGGGGTTTAATCACGCAGCAAATCAAAACTATGTGCCAGTTATAAAATAAATGAAAAATTATTATATTTTATCTGCAGAATTATTTGATTTAGTTAGAAATGCAGTACAAACAAATGCAACTTTTAAATACAGCACTGGAAGTTTTATGTTTGATTATCTGTGATGCTTAAAAAGGACGGATTTATGAACTACCAAACTGGATTCTATAAACTTTCTCAATCACAAGTTTAAGCATTTTCACGATCATTTTATTACTTCTTATAAATTCAGAGTCCACTAATTTAGAATTTTATCCTAGATTCCAAATAGCTAACATTTGAAGAAATGCAATATAATACCTTATTTTTTATAATTGCTTTGGAAACGGTAGATTTTAAATCCAGTCTGCGAAATCGTGATAATATTTTTTTGCACCAATAAGAAAGTATTTTTAAGTCTTACCGTTAAAGAAAATGGTATGGCAAAGTAAAATCATTCAAACCAGGTTTAGAAAGAACCAAAATGCAGATTACAAGTAAAATATGGAAAGCTTCTGGTAATTAGTCCACTTCTATCTATGATGATAGAGGAAAAATAAATGAAAAGGAAACTTGTAGAAAAGCCTTAAAGGATGAAACTGATTTTCTTTCCAATGAATCAGCACGCTTTAAAAAAAAAATAAAATCATTAACTTGGCTTAATTTTTGTTCTCCTTAGACAATGACTATTAATTCCTCGTGTTCCATTCAAATCCCCATGGGCGAGTTAAGTCCCTCCCCTGACAAATATCGAACAAAAAATTACTTTCCTCATTTTGCGTCGATAAGTAAAACTAGAAAAATGCTTCTGCATATTAATTTCTTTCAGCAATATTCGTTTGTTTCTTATGGCTCTTCAAACTCGAAGAGCAAGAGCAGCGCAATTATCGGAACAATTTTGGATCTTTTTTCTGCTGCGGCTTTTTTATCATGCGAGCTGTGATTCCCTTTTTGCTTTGTCGCTAGATATGTTACGTCGTGGAATTTTATACTTCACCAAAGAAGGAATTCTTCCTCTGTTAAATCGCGGTTACATGACGAGAAGATTCGCATAGCTCATAAATTTTTATTTACGCTTATTTTGCGTTTTGTCTTTAAGAACCAATGGCATTGGAAGTTAGCAGTGTTCGGTAATCACCCATCTATTTTAGAAGTACACTGAACATAAAAAAGAAGCGAAGCAGAAATCGAAGTTTAGTATGCTACGTTTAGAAGAATATTATTATTCTTTCGATAAATAGAAACTTTCAAATGATATGCTTAGAATTTTATTTTTACAGAAAAAAATGGTCATACTTTCTTGCTGATATTAAAGCAAGTAAAAATACAGGGATGAATAATGCTTAAAATATGGGAGAATATGATGCCTCAAGTCACCGGATATGCAGAAAGACGTTTTCTGATATATATGAAGTGCTTCATTAATGAAATTATTGATGTCTACGAGAAACGATAAAATTTTAAACTTTTATAAGGAAATTTATTCTAAAATCGTTACAGATTTTTGTTCTTATACATGGCATGGTTCTTATATATGGTTCTTATACATATCTGAATATGGCAAAGCCGTGAGGGTTATCTACCTAAAACGATTGATGCCTTCGGGAAAAACATTCTGAAAGCGCCTGGCTCGTATTTACGTTACACATGGAGAAAACCACGAAAACCAATCATACAACCATCCCATTTGCTTGGGTTTGAACTCAAGTCATGTCAAGCTAAACGTATTCATCGGTCTTAGCCACTCGAGCCCTGAAGAGGCCTGCACTGGGGCATATATAAAATATTCGCATAGAAAAAAAGTTAAATAATCAATGTGTACATTTATATAATAAACTTAGAGAAACGAATGGCAAATATTTTACTATAAAATTATTAAAAAATTCAGATATTCGAGAAAAACGTATTTTTATCAAATTAATGAATTACGAACGCACAAAATATATAAAAATATAAAATGTTTCAAATACGGAGCACAAGATAAATTTTGTAAAGAAAATGTTTTAAATTGTCTAAGTAATGCATAAGAGAAAATACGCTTCAATGTTTTAAGAGAAAGTGATATTAAAATTCGTAAATATGCTTGTATTATTATAGAAAGGCAAATTTATTTCTTTTAAAAACTAAACGTGACTTTAATTTTTTACATCTGGATAAATGTGCCCATTTAGGCTCTCTAATGAAAAACTTCACAATAAAATTTGCCGCTACTAGAGTAAGTAGTTAATAGAGCGACAAAACGGAGTGTAAAAGCAAAAAGTAACAAGTTTCAGTTGCGGTATGCCTTAATGGTTTTACATTTAAAAGAAAATGTAAAAATGAAGATGATGCAACTCAAAGTTTTAAAATTAAATTATGATGCTATAAATTAGGGCCACAACCAATACCAGCTTCCTTCCTTAATTATTTTTAAATGGTAGTACAATCGATAATTTATTTTCTGTTAATACATGCTTCACAAAAAATCGGATATCGAAAAATAATTAGCATAAGAAAATTTAATTCCCTATTTGGTGAAATACTATATTCTCTTGGATAGTGAATCAGAAACATCTGCACAACAAAGTATTAAGTATACAAAACATGTGTGTTCCACACATAACTAAAGAACTGTAGCTTGATTTTAAATTGAGTTATTTATTTCTCCATTTTAGGATTTTCGAATACCAAACTATAAAATGCAGAATTTCGCAAAAACGGACAGCCTTTATTGCATAACCTCGGGAAAGTGGCATATCGGTTGCTGTGCGGTTTTTTTTTTATTTCAAATATAAATTATAGTTGCTTCTGATACTTAGGCGGTAGAGTACAACCAGTAGTCCTCAGAGTCCGCTGATCAGCTTTGCATCGTATAATAACAATGTAAAAGAAAAAAGAAAAAAGGTAATAATATGCAATCTCGAATTTGGAAAATAAATTAATGAAATGATTTTTATTGGACCTGACTGCTTGTATTTAAAGGCCGAAAGCGGCCAATAAATTATGTTTCAAGAATGATAGCGTCTGAAATTTCCGTTAAACTTTCATTAAGAGTAAAAACAACTTACTAGTATTCAAAATTAAAAGATAACTTATATCATTTCAGGTTAGAATGAAAGAACATTCTACATTTTTAAATAAATATTGATAAGGTCCAGAGTTGGACAAATAATTTACATGCAGGTGAGTTGCACATTAAAATTTATATAGGAAATATTTACAAAAGAACAAATTTTAAAACTTCTGATACACTAGACAGAAATAATAAGGTGCATGACACCATGAACTGACATGCAAGTGTCGCAGTGTCTACGCATAGAGTAAATTGGTCTAAATATTAAACCCTGGGATATTTATAGTCACGCTTCTAAGAGGTCCAGTTTGAGCTTCTAAAGGTTCTAGAGAATGAGATTATATGCTGCAGCCTGAATTTATATCAAGTATCTTCAATAGAATTTATTTAAACAATGTATGCCGGCCAATTTCGTTGAACAATGTCTTAATTTTTAAATTGTTCATTCTTCGGAGAGGATAATAAATTCGGAGTTCCATTAGGATAATTCTACAGCTGATCCTAAAACACTTCCTAAACACGCTTATTTGATAGTGTGGGGCCTCATTCATGCATCTTTAATTGGTTAGGTTCTGTAGTTATGCAAATCAGTGCACTAAATTACCATGTTTTAACTTCAAGCAATTCACTTAGAAAGACTGGGGTACCTCGCCCACATTCTGAATAAAGACGTCTATTTCAAGTTTTCCAAAATCACTATTTAAATTGAACTTCGTTTTTTAAGTGAAGAATACTCGAAGTTTACCATCTCGACTCAATGTTTAAGTAAGTTGGAGCAGCCTCGAGTCACCGACCATTCGCCATCTCTGACCTTCATCTAAAATACCTTTTATCTTTTAGACATGATTAGCTGTAAATTATCCAGACTTTAAATTGAAAGAAGATGTGCGCGCGACTCGAGCACTCTTCCTTTTATGATTTACTCATATTCGCCACTTTGTGTCATAATCTGTGCATTAAAACCTGCGCAGCAGTAATTTTTTTTGTTCAGTAGCATATAGTTCTATAAACTCGGTGGAAATTTGAATTAAATTTCATATCTCTTTTAAAATATTTCTTAATAATTCAAACCGGGAGGTATAGTTTCTAATTCCTTATGAAAATCTACCTCGGCGAAGATGTATAAACAGAGAAAAATATATGACACGGATTTCTGTTTTAGAAGAATATTTTGAAAAATTTATATATTTTGGAAAATATCAACTACATTTCACTGTATTGGGTATTTCTTTCTGATTTGACATGAAATTTACCAGTGTATATACAAACAGAATATACTGACTTTCACCGAAATCTGCAATGTAAAGAAAATTTATTTAAGCAACATTTATAAATTGTACTTTACTTAGAAAATTTCCTGCGCTTCATAAATATTCCAATTTATGATGTTTTTGCTGGAAAGCACGTATATTTGCGAGCAACATTTTCTCCAGAATAAAGAATATAAAAAGTAAAGTAACAACATAAATTCAAGCTGCCATCTAAAATATACACTTGGCAATCGATATCTTGAACATCATATTAAATACAGATGCAAAGATATTCAAAAAATGATTCAATGTTCATATTTTATTTTCTTATAACCTTTTTCTGGTTTAAAACTTAAATGTATTTTTAGACGCAATAGTGATATATAGTATATAGTGGTCGTTAATAAATAATCAGAGTTATTCTGCATGCAGGCCTAGACATATTTTTCATATTATGCGGTCCTTAGTATATCTTCATTAAGGCATGTGATGTAAAAGTTGGAAAAGTTTGGATTATCTGTACCTAAATCTATGGAAATTATTTGTCTATTTCAGGAGAACATACTGTATGAAAAGATCTAAGTATATCGTAAGTGAAATTTGCCAAACTGTATACAGCTGCTCGTTAACACATGGCGTTATCCTGCGAAATAAATCAGAGAAACCATATATTCTAAGACACTCACATACATGTATATTGGGATATGAGATTTTCTCTCAGACCCACTCCTGCCAGATATAATCTCTTTCGATTACTACCTCTTTCGTTCATTTTAACATCTGCTGGTTGGTACACATTCCGAAACCACTAAAGAGATTAAAAAACGCATTACCAGATCTATTCAAAAACAGACATAATTTTCAAAAGAGGGAATTCAACAACTACCCAATAGAGAGAGTAATTGTAAGATGGAGACTGGTTTCAAGAACTAGATTACTATACTAATTCAGAATTTAAACGATAAAAATCAGCGTTATATTTTCAAATTTTCACAGGACTAGTTTCCATAGTTTTACCGAACCATCATCCTCAGTTGCAAAAGCGCAAATGAACGAGATAGGATATAAGGATTAGATCAGATAAGAAAGCCTGGACAGGAGATAAGCTACTGGCGCCATCTGTTGATGAAACCAAAACTAAAACATAATTTCTTTAAAGGTCGAAGGCAAAGATGGATTGGAATTAGGGTCGTTAACTAGAACAGAAAGATTTTTTTAATGTGAAATGCCTCTAGAAAATCCCGTTCACCAATGGAAGATGTTCTTTGAATAATTTTGGCAGCAGAAAAATTGAAAGTGTGATTTTCGGACCAACAATGTTGGGCAACAGAAGACTTCTTTGTTTCCTTTTTTCTAACATATGCTTCATGTTCCTTGACGCAAAATTTTAAGGCTCTTTTAGTTTGGCCAATGTAAATTAAACCACACTGGCAAGGTATCCTGTAACTACACCAGGAATTCGTATCCGGAATGGGGTCCTTGAGTATGGAACTCGGAATTTTATTGATGAGAGAATAAACGACCCGAAAGTTAAATTTCTCCAAATATGTGAAACTTTATAGCTAATTGATGGAAAGAAGGGAATGACAACAGAATTTTTATAATCTCCTAAAACAAGAGTGTGCCTTTTAGTGTGTTGAGAATTTTTTAACTGCTTGATTAATAATGTTGGGTGAAAAGTCCCCGTCAATAGCTATTGCTTTAAAATAATTTAGTTCTTCATCAAGGGATAGTTTGGAGGAGCAAACTTGAAGAGCACGGAAAACATAGGAAGAAAATGAAGCTAACTTTTGTTTAGTCGGATGACATGATTTAAAGTGTGGCGGAAGGCAAACCGATGAAGGTTTATGGTAAACCGTAGTATTGAAGTTGGATGTGTTACGTGTGACCAGAATGTCGAGAAACGGAAGAAAATTTCAAGTCTCAAGTTCAAAAGTGAACTGAATAGCAAGATCAATAGAATTCATTGTTGAAAGTTTATTTAAATCATCTTTATTACATACCTTCAAACAGGGTAAAAGTATCGTCTACGTAGCGGAACCATATCGGGAAGTTTAAAGTTTCAAACAATTTTGATTCATAATAATGCATGTAGATATCAGCCAGGATTATTATTATTATTATTTAGATTATTATAATTAATTTTTTGAAAATAGTAAACAAATTCATGGATATGTACCGGAAATTAATTCATATATTTAACATATATGATTCAAGTATCCCTTTTCTGCGAAATCTTGCTTTATGTTAATATACTTTTTCAAAAGATTCATATGCATTTTTGTTAATTAGAAAAACTTGCTGTTTTTTTCAAAGGCAAAGAACTTTCGGTGTTTAGACTCTGCAACGTTTTTAACGATTCTGTGATAGAAAAATGCTTGAGACTTAGACAAAGAAACTGTCACTTTTAACATCAACCATGCGCTACGGAAACTAGACTTACGATATCGAGGCATGCAAAACGTACACCTTATCTATGCCTCTTCGTCTTTATGGATGATGGATGTCTTGATAGTCTGCCTCTTCCACTTGATGGATTGAAATAACAATGAGATGTTAATACTTGAACTTTTTTCCCTGCACTCCAATAGTCTTCACTTCCCACCAGTCATCCTAACATTCGATTAATAAAACCGCTTTCTGAACCGGAAGTACTGTAAAGAACGCTCCTGAACTCTCTAGAAAGACCTATGATGCTCTCGACAAGAGAGAACTTCGTTAGCGATTTCCTCACACTACGAGGACTGTAATTCATTTTAATACCTATTTTAAAGAACTGTGAATGGCAACGACTTAACTGAGTAATACGCATGCGTAAAGAGAAGAGACTTCTGTTCGGACGCCTGCCAGTGAGAGAGAGTGCTGGGAAGCTCCGCCAGCGAGCTGAGGTGTGGAGACTAAATTTGTCCAGTGATGACGAGTGCTATCTTCGTTAACGTCTCTGATCGCGTCACCAACTCGGATATGTACTCAAGTTTTCTAAATGTATTAATTAAATGTTGTATCTGTGGTATGTGCTGTAATTAAAGTGATGCATCACCAATACCAGTGTTGATTCCGTTCCCATTGAAGCATCCACGACGTCACAGACGAAAGAAATCATGACGTCACAGTACGCACTAATTTTTCCCCGATTTTGGAAGATACAGCTATTATTTATACTTTCTATAGGATGTTTATTAATTCCGTCCTTTCCATTTTGCACTATTATTATAAGTGTTATTTTTTATTTGGTAGGTAATATTATCAGTCTAGATATTTTCAAAATGCTTTCCTTATATAATTTATATGGCAATTCAAACTTTGTTTAATGGAAGTTTTGCTTATGAGTAGTGTTTAACGACAGTTTGATTTATGAGCAGTTTTATAGTTAGCCTATTACTTTCGAAAACAGGATGAAAATTTTACCCTTCCAGGTGTTTCATATGAAAGATATAACATCTTTTGAAACGAAGTACTTCTTATTTGTACTTCAAGAATAATCTTATATTTGTTTCCTCAGACTTTTTAAAGAATATCCACAAGCATAGATGTAGTTGAAGATGCAAGGTTATAAAATTAATAAAAGAGTGTTTCATATTTTCCCTACAGCTCAGTAATAAAAATTCCTAACAGGAATAAAAACCAGCTCTCTTACGTTTAATTACTCTTTCATTCATCTAAAGATTGAAGCACCATCTTTCTACAAGACTCATTTCCAAATTTTAATTAACAACAGTTTTAGACTAGGAAAACGGCAACACACTTCGCAAACTAAGAAGCCAATTGTAAAAGTGTTTCTATGACACTCACAACTCTCGATCAATGTGTCCAATCACGTACAACTCCTCACTTCCACATTAAGGATAAACGCAAAAAAACATTTTTCAGCGAAAAATGCTTATATATATATACGAATAAAGAATCTTACCACCAAGTATTGATTTGTTGGTCCCTTCAAAGAATGATAAATGAACTTTGTTAACCGAGTTTTTTCAACGGAGGTTTTTTTTTTTTTTTTTGTTTTGTTTTTTGGAAAGAACTCGAATGTTTTTGAAATGGTATTCGGTTATGACTCAAACTTCGACAAGCACATTTAGTGGTAAAAGTAAATAAATAAATGCAATTAGAGGCTTTTAAAAAATTCTCTTTGCTCACGATTTCCTAAAATATGTTTACAATTGTGCAATACATTTACATTAATTTATGAGAAAAATGAATGAACAGTTTTTCAAAATTTTAAATATGAATTCATTAACTTTAAGTAAACATTTTAACTGACTTTAAAATTATTTTTTGTAATAGAAAGTGCTTTGTTTTGTTCTGAAAATCGGAAATTCTATTAATTACAGAAGTAAATGATCATTCTCATTAAAATTAAACAGATGCTAATTAAAATCACCAAAAGCAATCAACTTATTTTTTCGAACGCATGCATATTAGAATACAGAAGAAAGGGCAGTATGTTTTTTAAAACATTGAAACATTTTTAATAAGAGTATGAGAACAGCAAATCAATAGCAGAAATTCATAATAGTGCAGTAAATATGACATTATTTTTAGTACAATCAAATTTTGCTGGAAAATATATAAAATAGTTCTCTAGTTCTTTGATGTATCTTTTAAACAGAATTAATTTTATATCAAATGAAATACAACTCCATAACGACTCAAACATTAGACCCAACTCAGACTCGATATTTCAAAAATCTTAATGGGGTACATATTTCATTTACTTTTCCAGAAGTAACAAAGAGTAAAAAAAGTAAACTGTAATATTTTACTTCTTATTTTTCCTTAAACGTTAAACGTTCTTGGAAACTAAATAGCTATGTAGAAAAATAAATGTAGTAAGTCACTAGAGACATCAATTCAGACACATTTTCCCTTAAATCACATTATAATAAACTAATCGTATTTTGATATAAGTATATATATATGTTTACATGATCAGACATACAGTTATATTAAATATCCTTCTACCTCTTAAGCAGATGTCTGAAGTGTGCCGATGTATAAAATAATGCTTGTTTTAAAATAAAGACTAAAGAAATTATACAAAAAACAATTTTGACCAAATGTGGTTCACCGGCCATAGTGGCATAGCTAGAGGAGGTCAGAGACGGTGGTCTGCCCCCTGCGGCACTTTGGGGGGATATTTTTCAAGAAACAGTTAGAAAGGTTTGTCTTATGGGTCTTCGAAGCAGAAAGACATATTTACTGGATTACAGAAAAGTTCACTACAGGTTTCGGGTCTAAAGGGACGGATGTTTTTGTGAAAGAATAAAATTCTCCGCGAAGGGCTTAAAAATTTCGAATTAGCTCATATTCATGCTACGAAAGGACCACATATTCACATCATGCATGCGTGAATACAATGTTACATATCTTATGTTATGTATAAGTTACACCACACAAAACCAGCGCGTGGTTTGGGATTTGACTCCAACTCTTGGCATTTATCCATTTTATTCACTTACTCAGTTGGTGAGATGAAGAATCGCAAGATGTGATACAAAACTGAATTAAGAAGAGAACTGATTTTGGAAGATGTGAGATTTTCTGTATATCATTTATTTTCACAAATTTAAGCATATTATGTAGAGATTTTGACTTTTTCCTAGTTGTATTCCTAATTGTCGAAAATTAGTGACAGGTAATGAGCGGTAGGTGCCAATAAAACTGATTGCGATTACGATAAAGGATCCCTTTTTCTCTTGTGTCTGTTAGCTTTTTCGCCCCTTAATGAGAAGCAAGTCTCGGGGACCCGCAAGCGAATGGACGTTTGAAAAGTCTTTCTTACGGATGTGTTGAAGGCCTGGGAAAAGAAAGTTAAAACTTATATCTGTTGCGGGAGGTTACGGAGAGGCGACTTTGTAAAAAAAAATCATTAAAAAAATAAAGACTTAAATGAGAATTGATGCCATTTATTTTCCCTTGAAATATGATGCAAAGAGATTCTAACGTATTGTTTCGTGGAAACAATGTCGAGATGTGTTGTATCTCGGAAAATTTCTCTCAGCCAACGATAGAGGAAATACCTACACCGCCTTTCTTGGAGCATGTAAGGAAAATATATGCGACGCCTCAATTTAAATATTTTGGGGAATAACTGGCTTAGAAAATTCTGAGGCAGACGGGAACTGACCAAATATATTCAATCAGGCGTGACTGCACCGGAAGAAAGGTTAATTCATAATTAGATTTGAAGTTGAGAAATAAAATATTTTTATGAAAGTGAGGAGGAGAACAGGTTTCGGGGAGACTTTCTTTTTGTTGCAGTTTCGTTTCTTTTCTTGATCGAGATATGTAGAAGAAAATAAAAATAAAAGGGATAGAAGAGTCTTCATTTATTTTTCTGGTTTGTTGCCCTTCTTAGAAGCGACTTCAGGTTTTAGACGAAGGTGAAATGTTTCAGTTCCCAAATTTTAAGAAATGATTCCTATAAGTTAAATATAGCCGGATCACTGGTGTGCACGGGGTATAATCGAGAAAGAACTTTTTTAGCAAAGATGTCTTGGAAAGACGAAGCGAGAAAGATTCCTGCTGTGGTTTGATGAAAACGTTCCTGTTTGCAGCTGTGAGATTAGGTGATCGGGGTAGAGACCTTCAAGTGAAGACCGACAGAAAAACTGTTCTTGTCCTACAGAGAAGAAGAGGATACAGACACCGAAAACGGTTCCTCTTAATGAATTATATCTAACTACATGAAGGAACTGAAATAACTGAAGTCACTGTTCTTCTGAATTAGATGGAACTGTCCGAAAGCCAGTGTCCCTATGCACTCTATCGAACTGTGTGAAAGTCAGTGCTCTTACGAAAACTATCAATCTGTTTCAAAACCAGTGCTCTTACGAACAAAATTGGACTATAGAAATTTACTCCGAAGCAGTAAAAACTTTAAGTACTCCCCCCCTCTGTCAGGCATGAACGGATGATTATAAAAACTATGTGTTAAATTAGAAATGTATAGTCAGGAATTTATTTTAAATTTAGGGATAAGTGTTTATGTGTACGTTGATTGTAATTTTTATATGTTAATGAAATTCTAATGTAAAACAAAGGATTTGTGCAGCTAAAAATATGCGAATTTTTATAATATGTTTCTGTCCATTAGAGTAAAGTAAGGAAATTAAAACAAATTATTATAATGTAAATCGAACCAGAGTATATGTAAGTGCGGTTGCATTGTCACATTATTATCAGATGTTCATTAAGAAATAAGATTAAAAATTTGGTATTTTATTATCAAAAATGTGTGGAGTAATTATTGAGGAAAAGTTGAAAATGACATCAAATGTTGAAAATTTTAAAATTAACTAACTGCGCAGGTCAAGTTTTGTCGTAACGTAGTTCCCGCAATTTTGCGTTTTCGTAACGAATATAAAACTTTCCCAAATATAAGTAAGTATAGGAACAGGAGACGGCTTTGAACACTGGGTTTCGTTATTAGTCAAAAATAAATATTTTAAAATCTGACATTTCTAAAACATGAATATTTTAGTCATTTAAAACACTTCTGTAATTAGAAGTGCATGATTACGACCAAGGATTGCGAAAATAAAGGCCCGGTAAGGACTTTTAAAACGGGTAATGGGGTGAGTATATATATACATAGATAAGTCTGGTACTGCCGATTGCAATAAATTGTGGAGGTGCACAACTAGATGTTACAACAGCCCCATATACTAAATTTCAACGTGCTGCAGCTAATCTTGAGTTATCCAAGATATATACGTACAGATGTCACGAAAAATTCCATTTTAAATCCATTTTACAATCCATTTTGGATAATAAAGCCCTTTAATCTGTCCATACATACAGACGACACGCAAAAAAATCTTTTATATGGATTCAGGAACGCTCAAAATGGATATTTTCATTTAATATGATACCCGAAACTTTTCGCAATTACAATACTTCTTTTTTACTTCGTACAAGGAAGTAAAAACGTTAAATGAATGAAGATAAAATAAGACAAAACTTCTCGTACTATAAACGTTTAAATGTAAGCAATAGAAAAAAGGAAACCTGTATCAACCTATGTAACAATTATATTAACAATACCTAAATGGAGTCTGTAAACATTTGCAATCAAAAAAATCTCACCGTGGTATGACCGTGAAAAAATCCATAATCATCTAAATTTTCAATTTACAGACATAATATCCATTATAAATTTTAATATAAAAAAAACCAAAACACGAAATAACGCTTTACGTTGACAAAATTACTTACCATGTTACAAATATCAAGACTGAAAAGTATTATTTCAACTGAAACATATAATGTAAACCAACAGTTTGCACACAAATGTTTCAAAACTTACAACGAACTAATGAAAAATTTCGAAATTACCAACCAAAAAATATACATGCATTGTGCCAGCGTGGGACGAACATTTATTCGCTGGCCGAGGCGTTCCAGTTCACTCAAGCTGCGTCTTATTCGTATTATAAATTCGAATAGCAATTGCATTGAACTGTCATACGATAAACGCATATCATAAATCCGTATCGTTACTTGGAGACAACTCGTTACGGCACTCACCACATTGCGAGATATTTGCAAGCTAATTATTACAAATATGTATTCTTTTAAAGCTATAACATATATGGCATGAAACTGATTATCGCTCTGATGCACATCGACTTATGACAGATGCATACATAGAATGCATGAGAAGCAGAGTTCCGTCTTTCTCCTATTAGATAATGTATGGCAAAAAATTTTTTTTATAAGAAGTCACCATTTTTAGTGATAGCAAGTGCAGTTGTCTTTGTGAAATGCCCAATATTATTTCTTTTCATTCCTTTACTTTCACGAGAAAGTTATGTGAAAAACGTAAATACATATAGGTATTTATAAACCAAATATAAACTTAAAAAAATGGGAAACGTGAAAGATCTCATTGTCATTGAAAAATATCAAAATGTTATAAATAAACACACTGGTGTGTCCTGTTGTTAACCATTATAACTTTAGTTCAAGATGTGTAAAGTAGGTACGTATAGTGGATGACAAGTTCAGATGCTAGTATTTTAATTTTCCTTTCTTTCGCAGCTAAACAGTTCTAAAACAGTTTTAACAGTGTCCTAACAGTAACAGTTTAACAGTCCTAACAGTTGAATTAATTAAATTTTCTTCATCCTAAGTTCAAGGGATTTAATTAAGGGATGAAAAAAACAATACTTAATTTCTTAAGCTACTGCTTTTGAGTCAATTTATTTGATTTACATTTTTACAGGATTTATTTCATAACACGGTTCAAATGACGATTTCTCAAAAATCTTCCTCTGAATTCGATTTTGAAAAAAATATTCTCATTCAAGAAAAAATTCACAGAACTGTCATTTATTGCAGATGTTTCCATTTTTCCAAAGCAGTTTGAAATTTAAAATGTATATTTTATAATCTGAAAATTTCTTAAATAAAAATTACATAACAAGTTTTTGCATTTCGTTCTACAAAATCGGTAAAAATTCTTTCCTTTCGTTATCGAAAGCTTATTTTGGTCCTTTAGGTTAAGTGCATTTAAGAAACAAATTTAACAATGAATGAGAATGTAATAAAATTGATGCAATTGGCAATGTAATTTATTTAAAGAAATATTAAACAAAACCACCCTCGATAAAGAGCAAAAAGTAAGAGCGAATAAAATATTTTTTTATTAATCTGTAAATAAATCGTATTTTTTTATTAAATATTCCTTTGGATTGATGCGATCTCATAAAGAACAATATATTTTATGCAAGCTATAAAATAAAACAGAAACGCATGAATATAAACGAAATAAAGAGTTAATCAAAGATTCATTTGAAAATTAATTATTTGCATTAGGTTTTCATATCTAGAACCAATCTTCTATTTCCTCATTGGTAGCTTTAATTTTTACCAACCCTTTTTCAGGAAACTATCGACCGTTAATAAATTATTGGGCGTATTGACTTATATAATAAAATATGCAAGCAGAGCAATCAGGTACTGGGTATATTGAACGTATGTACCATCAGGTCAAATATCAGCATGTCAGTCTATAATTAATCAACTTCGGACTTTAATCTACAGTAATATTTAAGCTTTGTCTCTGGAGAAATCAAAACCCAAGATAGAGCTTCGGAAATTCCCGGCTCTTGGAGCGGGTCGAACAGTGGTCATTACTTCGCAGTCCAAAGAGGAGAATCGAACGTGGACACGTTTTTTTTTTTTTTTCTTTAGCTTTCCTAATGATTAAATAAGAGCACAAGAACCTGGGCTGAATTGAGGCGCCTTTTTTACATCCATGTATTTTTTTTTATTACAGAACAAATCTTTGCCCGCTTAGAATCTTAAGAATCAGAAAGAAGCTCTGCCGCCATTATGTAATTCAGGGTTCTTCACACTGCGGCCAAATTTTCAGCGAAGTTAAAATAATAGTTATAATTTATAATAGACTTCCATTTTACACAGTTGAATGCAATAGTTTCAACCGTACTGTAAACAATTTCAAACAATATTGCAAACAAAATTAAATCAATTAGTTTTCTATAACTTTCCCTTAAAATTTATATCTTTGCGGGTTCTTTCTGTTGCAGAAATTCTTGCGCGATTTCCTTTTGACGTCTTTTAAATATTGGTAATAATAATAATGATATTTATTAAATTATTCTGTAACCCAGAGGAACGAGTATAATAAGCATAATAGTGCAAAATGATACATAGTAATATAACAATAATGTATAATAATACAATATTTGACAAATTTAAACATGCCTTGTTTATTCAAAAATAAGACTCCCTCGAATATAAGACTTCCTACCATGGTATAGAAAGTTTTCAATAATACAGAAAAGATAATTAGGAAAAATATTGATAGATTTTTGCCTTTTTTAGGCATATTAGTGACCATTACAGAGGATGCAGGCCTAAATAGAAATCACTCAGGTAAACACGCTATTATATAGTTAAAAGTAATTATACAGTTCCATATATACAGTTACTGTGTATGTGGTTTATTCATTATTTAAAAAGGGTAATTATTCTATATCTTATGTTAATTAAACTCCTTATTCTCTTCTATATACCATATATCATTTATCAAAATACCCGCTTGTAAAATCCTGTAAAATTTTAAATAAAATACAGCACAAAGCACGTCATATTGTCGAATTACAATAATGCAATAGTAAGCGAAGTAATAGGTATAGTAATAGTATTAAGCATAATATGGGGAGAACTTTTAAAGCTCCCCCCCCCATATTATAATACAACAGCGACAATCATTTTCAGAATTTTTAATTGCATGATCAAATATTAACCGCTTACCTGAAAATTAGGGTTTGCCGGATTTTACGAAGTTCATTTTTTACAACCGCTATTATATAAAATTAAACTGAAAATGGGGTACCGGATCTAACCTTCATGCTTCTAAGACGAATTTGTATGCTACTATCCTCATAGAAGTTTTAACAAAGCCAACAAAAGAATAAAAGTTATGGAGTTTGACTCTCTTTGGTTGCATAACTAGTATCAAACTTCTAACAGACTTGGGGAGGGAATTATCGCTTGGTCTGGAGAAACATCAGAGTCTTGAACAGGTTTAAAACAACCTTTTTATTAAATCAGAAATTGAAACTAAAATGCACATGTCTGGCTTAAAAATCAACCATCACTTATGACGAAGTACCAGGTAAAAGTTCGTTTAGTTTTCGTCACTCATCATAAACGGCCCACAAAAATCTTAAAACACCCATTTTATTCTTCGAAATAATCATCATGTTTTCAATTACTTGTCCCCAACGAGGTACAAGCTTATAGATGCTCTTTTTGGAAAAGTTCTTTGTTCTTTATTCTGGAGTCCAAAAATTGTGATACAGCCTTTATGACGTTGTCGCCGTTTTCAGAACTGCTGTTCCCGCACGTGGTTATCCATGGTCGAAAACAGATAATAATTCGATGGGGCGATTCCGGGAAATAGGGTGGCTGAGGCAGAATTTCTCAGCCCAGTGTTATTACCTTATACGTATTTTCTCCTTCCTTCCAGCAGGCCTTCTTGGTGTAACGATAGCACACTCGTATACGTGAGATCTAGGTTCTGGTCACGGTGAGGGCATTGCACATTTTTTATGTCTCCTGCTTCAAAATAGCCTAATGACTCTACAGTGGTGCCCGAACTAAAAGGTCGTATCCAACGATTCGTCACCACCAGAGCTGGCGATTCAGTTCCCTAATTTCCAGTCGACCTTTAAAAGGTGGGTATATAAGGAACTTTTTCCTTCCTTCCAGCATGCCTTCGTGGTATAAAGGTAAGACACTCAGCACGTATTCGAAAGGTCCAGGTTCGAGTCCCATAGAGGCTATTGCTTATTTTTCATACCTGTTACTTCAAAATAACCTAATGACTCTACAACATCTTTGGCCGCTTTTGCCGTATGAGGTCGGACATTATCATGGAGGAGGAAAACTCCTCTTCTGTTGACCAATGCTAACTGCTTCTGTGCAATACAGCTGAAACTCTTTGCAGCTGTGGTGAGTAGACATCGGCTGTTATGTGTTTTCGCTTTCGAGATATTCACAGTGGACTATGCCAGCACTGTACACCAAATACACAGCATTAGTTTAGTACATGTTCGGTTTAGGCCAATAAGACAGAACCAAAAGTCAAGAAATGTCAAGATTAGGTCCAGGAACGAGGTTTTAGTATAGTGCAACAGCTACGACAAGCAAATTTATAATAGCTCGAGCTTGTTTTTCTCGTAGATAACAGCAACCCACTGGTTTAGTTTTCATGTTATTCCAAGGTTATGAAAATGTGATCGAATGGTTTCGTCAAGTATTCCAAGTTTGTGTGCAAACTTCTGGCAAGTTTTATGAGAATTCTGCTTGATTTCCTTCTGTTGTGTGGAGGGTGGATGGACGACAAATACGAGGCTTGTATTCAAAGCTCTCGTCTCCAAAAGGAAATAGACTGAGCCACTTTTCAGTAGTCCTTCACTCACTGACGTTTCTCCAAACGTGAAGCATATTCTTCTAGCGGCCTGTACAGTTTCGTTTCCTAATTTGTACTCGTAAAGCAAAATAGGCCTCAAAATCTCCTTTTCCAAAGACATTTTCTTTCAAACATTACGCTTCCTACAAAATCACAGCAAAACGTATGATTCACTGAACAACTCTCTACTGAATAAGGTTTTGAAAGAAATGTAAACATATGAAGTCATCAGAATCAGTTTGATCACACTAACGTACCAAGCCTGGGGCCGGAGGTGCGTCGGAAGATGGTGGATAGTTGGATGTCCTGTATTATCTGACAGGATAGCTTCGAATAATAAATAAGAAGCCGCGAGCCTCCTTATGTTACCTTGGTGTCATACGATCCGTGCCTAGGGTGAATGACAACGGATTCTCTAGAGTGCATGGCAACCTTACTAGAGTATTTTTCTTTACCCAGCAACAGGCAATACTGAGTGGACCTTTTTTATCCTCTAATTTTCTTTATAATTAGAACATTGTAATTTTATAATTAGAACTTTATAATTAGAACTTTATAATTAGAACGACATTATAATTAGAAATTCTGAGGCAGACCTTTCCTGAAAACAAGGAAACCCAGAAGTAATCAATCGAAGAAACAGAAAGGAATCTTTCATCGAGTGAGAAAATAACCTCTACTCATAAAAACCTATTAGTTGCCAACCCTAAAGCGCAACAAGGTTTGAGATGATAACATATGCATCATTGATTAGTATACAGACATGACTACTAATGCAAAAACACAAGATGCATTTTCACACTAGACTTATACTCATTACACTAGACTGTACACACAGTTACCCACAGCAGAGAATAACAAATATTCTTACTTTAAATCACACATTAATTGTTTAGAAACTATGTATGTTTACATCATAAAATCATAATGGGATACAAAAAATGTTATCTTATTATAGTTCATTTACAGAAATTTTCAAACCTTAAAAATGTTCTTCATATTAAAATTTTCAAGGTACTTAAATAATTTTACAATAGACTATTTTTAAAAATTTAGCAAAAGCCACGTTGGAAAGATATTATTTGCTATATATTCATTTAATTTTTGAATAATTTTTATAAACACTAATGCCTTTTCTTTCTGGAATTGTTATGGAAAAAAGTGCATTGTGTGTAAGATACTGAAAGCTTAGCAGTGCAGTTGTACGTTTACAAGAATAAAAAAATAAGATTTATCAAACTGAACACATTAGTCAATAATGTCAGACTAGAGTTCCATGGGAAGCATAAAATTGATGATGGAAGCAGTCATTAAGGATTTCCTCTTCAGTTAATTGCCCTACAAATGGCACACAAATACTCTCCCATTCACAGTATTGCATGTACATTGCAATACATGGCATTTATTGCTAGGTATTATAAAAGATGCTGACGTGAATGTTTGCTGTTCTTTTAGATTAGCGGTTATTTACTGG
Organism: Stegodyphus dumicola; assembly: GCF_044657685.1. NCBI lineage: Eukaryota > Metazoa > Arthropoda > Arachnida > Araneae > Eresidae > Stegodyphus > Stegodyphus dumicola. The sequence goes on along the minus strand of NC_140768.1, from coordinate 76,220,139 downwards.
AGGCTCGCAAAATTATTTTCTGTGACCCTCCACAAAATTAATAAAATTTAATTCTACTCTACTCATCACATCGTGAGACATTTTCAAGCTAATTATTATAATTATGTATTTTTTTAAGCTATAACATACGTGGTATGAAATTGATTATCGCTCTGATGTACATCGACTTATGACAGATGCATACATAGAATGTATGACAAGCAAAGTTCTGTATTTCCTCCATTAGATAATGTAAGGCAGAAAAAGAAATAACAATTTTTAAGCAAGCAAATCTCTCCCTCAAATTTTTCTTTGAGAACTGTCCAATATTATTTCTTTTCCTTACTTTCATGCGAAGGTTATGTGAAAAACGTGAATACATATAGATATTTATAAACCAAATAGAAACTTAAAAAAATGGTAAACATTAAAGATCTCATTGTCATTGAAAAATATCAAAATGTTATAAATGAACACACTGGTGTGTCCTGTTGTGAACCATTATAACTTAGTTAAAAATGTGTAAAGAAGGCACGTATAGTGGATGTCAAGTTCAGATCCTAGTAGTTTTCCTTTCTTTCGCAGCTAAACAATCCTAACAGTTTTAAATACGTACAAAGAATAGAGATATACGTAGAAAAACATAGTACAGTAAGTATAGCTATTTCATGCCGATAGATAGTGTGCACCTTATTAATACGTGCGAAATAAATTTCGTTCAAAAAGCATTTCTAAATAGTGGCTAAACAAAACATAGTGTATGGCCAGCACAGCAGCGAAGCCAATAACGATTTTAGATTAGCTTTTTTACTTCCTTGTACGAAGGAGAAAGGAAGTATTGTAATCGCGAAAAGTTTCAGGCAGCATATTTCAACGAAAATATCCATTTTGACCGCTATGGAATGCAATATAACGATGGTTTTACGTGACATCTATACGTAAGGATAGAATAAAAGACTCCTTTCCTCCAAAAAAATTATAAAACTGCTTTAAAATGAATTCTGAAGAGAATTTTTCGTGGTGTCTGTACGTACGTATATACGTACGTATCTGGCATAACTCAAAAAAGAGTAGCCTCAGAACGTTGAAATTTTGTATATAGGACTGCTATAACATGTAGATGTGCACCCCGTATTTTGGTTGCAATCGGCAGCACCAAACGTATATAAATATATTTATATATATATCCAGTCTGTTACCCGAATCAGTGAGCTCAGTTTCTTTACCCTTATATGTTTGTAAATTGTACATTTTTTTCTTTAAAAATGATTGAATTATGATGTTTTTATCTTCCGGTTAAAGTTTTTATGCGCTTAAGCCTAATTTTGAAATAAGATGGCGGATGTTTTTTTTTTTTTTACATTTGAAACAGCAGAATAGTAGATTTGTTGCCAATCTATAGCGACTAAGCTTCGCAACAGCAAAGATAACGCCTTCATTTTTTATTGCGAATTATATCATGCTTAATCCTTTCTGGAATTTTTTTCGAGGAAATAAGTGTCTAAGATTTACTTCGTAATGTTTAATATAGATATTCGAGTTTTTAGGTATTTTTCTCTTGTTACGAAGTGAGAACTGAACTAATTGAATGAGAAATACTAAATCGTATGTGAAAGACTTTTTTTTTTTTTTTTTTTTTTGTATGCTTAATTTCTTTTATATATCGTTCTAGATTTATTATAGTATTTGAATGGAACATGTGACAACGATTAGATAATTCTTCAAATGATATAAATTTTGTGCATTTTGAGTTATAATATGAACGAAATATAACGCTGTTAAGTGAAGCTAGCGACAGATTGTCGCTATGGTAAACAAATATAATGAATTTTAAAGAGTGCATTTATTCTATTGTGGTTTATGCGCTATCGACGAAGTAGAATTAATTAAATCCAATAAGTTTAAATGAAATGCAAGGAAAAATGCGCATAATTTAGTATTCCATACAAGGAAGTCATGTGGTGGTACACATCAGATTTCTTTCTTTTTAACAAAGAGCTTCTTACTATCGCTGTAGACAGTAATGAATAGAAAATACAATATAATTAGAAAATTTCGGCTGATTTTGAAAACATATAGATGATTTCGATTATAACACGGACAGAATGCGTTATAACCAATATATCATCCGCCCCCAAATCATCCGATTCATAATTATCGTATCCTCTCGCGGATGGTAAAATATTTGCCTGTAAAACGAATTGTGTCGTGAGATGAGCTATGAAATTAATAAATGTACATGTAATATAAATTTATGGTGAAAGGAATTTAGAATGGTTACAGTGATTACTATAACATTGTGAGGTGGTCTATATTGCCTGATACACTTATTATATAAATACGTAGGTTATTATTTAAATAAAGTGCGTTTCTAAGTATCTTTGAAATTTTACATGTGCGAGACACTGAATGCGTATACAGGCTCCCAGCATTCCCTATGTAGAATCAAGACTTCACTTGCTTTCACAGCGTCAATCTGTAACTTCGGAATGTGAGGTTAAAAGTTTTAAGAAAATTAAGCATCCCACCGATTATGATATACGGTAAGTCATTCAATTCTTAACAGCCATAAACATGTAAGCTGAAGATATTCATCGCCAAGTATGTGAAGTGTTTTCTGACGAATGCACTGAGTGATAGTCAAATGCGTAAAATCGGTGAGATTGTCAAGGAAGGTCAGGAAAATACCGATGACCATTCAAGCTCTGGTCGGTCATTCGTAAGCATCAGACATTTAGTACATGTTTACTTGTTTCGTTTATATTGCAAAATAGACATTACTTAAACAGCCCTCGTAGTATATAGAAAGTGATTTCATTCAGTCAGCAATAGATACATAAGCTATGCCATTATTGTAAATGTATTATGTCTAAGAGTAACTGCCGTGAGGCTCTGAAAGTATGTGCTAAAATACGCGTAAATTTATAGAAATCTGACAAAAGTGCTTTACAGTTGTAGAGTCATTAGGTTATTTGGAAGCAGGCAAGATGAAAAATTAGCAACGCCTCCGCCAGGAATCGAACCACGGACCTCTGAAATACCGGCTCAGTGTGCTGACCATTATACCACGAAGGTACGCTAGGAAGGCGGGAGAAATATCTTATACAGTATCTAACATGCGATACCAGCATAGGAATTTTCTGGCTAGTTTGTTATAGTAACTTCAATTTTCGTTTATTCCAACATAGATTCATCAAGAATATCAGTAATAGGAAACGTTGTCACGTTCCTGATATTATTTTAAACAAGTTCGGCTACATGTATGCCTTTAAAAATTTTGTCGAATAAAAATTTTGGTTTGATTTCAAGATAATTGCAGCCGGATTTGATTGTACACCATATTTTTCATTAAAAATTCATTGGCTTTTAAAATTATTTATTTATAAGCTCTTAATAAACAAATTAATTTCTTTTCGATTTTAATTCTACAGAAAACGCCCTCTTTTTTTAAATACCTCATTTGAAAGAAACGTTTCCTGTTTGTAGGTGACACATTAACCATATACTCACAACCTTATCAAGCGTCCTTTTGCTTCAGAATTCTTTATATTCAAGGCAAAAGTCGATTTTTTTCCAGTATTTTTGTAATTTTATTAGTTGTGGAATGATGTTATTAACAATAATGCAATATAAATTTATTATTCCTATAAATGTTACATAAAAATTTTTATGTAATCATGTCAAGACTGCTTTTCCTTCTAATTGCCTTTGGGAACATGTAGTAATCCTGAATGGGAGTAGGGAGCTTACTCAAGCTAGGCTCGTGTGTAGGACAAACAACACCAATAAGGAGGGTTAACTTTACCATTTATTTCTCACAGCGCACAGCCGCTTCCGCACTTTGGGATACAGAGCCCAGCACGTTTGGTCTAAAACGTAGAAAATAAGTAATAAACTAACTAAATAAGAACTAAACTTTAAAGAAACTAGTAACGCGAAGATTGGCCTTTTGACACTATGTATGTAGTGAGCGAAATGCAAATACCACAATACGTCTTAGTAATATCAGCACGAACTAAGTTCTGGCCTTAAAAGGCAGACATAAACTGACTAAAAAGCATACGCGTGGCAGAGCAACAAGAAGGCTATCTCACACTTGGCTAAAAGCCACTTCCTAAATACCTATACAGTTTGCAACCTCATTAGCATAAACAATTCTATTCGCACTTATTCTGACCGGGAATGGAAAATAAGAGAGGATAGCAAAGTTTTAAAATAAAATAAACGTTAATAAACGAAAAATCCTTGCAATCAGACAATTACACTGATATAATTACAAAATAAATTTTGATAGAAAAAAATTAGTATAACGCAATTGCAATATTAGCCATTATAAGAGAAAACGAATCTTTATCCCGGAAACAAACTAACCTGTTCTAATATAAACGCCGGACGCTACGCTACATCACATAACTATCGTCCTGAATGTGTGGCGTCATGTGTGACATAAATATTCTTCTGTTATACTTTGCATCTTTTTTTGTCACACAGTTTTTAAAGCCAAAGCTTATTTCATTTCATAGTATTTTTAGATTAGACGGAATCTGTTCGGTGAGAGTACAATATTTAAAGTTGCTTTAATCAGTAATGTTTTAGTTTTGTTCTTATTTGTCCTGTCTATTTTGCTTCCGCTTCTACCTGCACAAAACTATGCTAACTTGAATATTATTTTTATAAAAATACTCTTGTCCTGGCTAACTACCAAAGTTAAAAATGACTCGCTCAAAAAGGGTGATAAGAAAGGAGTGCAATGTTGAAAGCAGCTTTGTTGTAATTTAAAAGAGTCAATTTTAAATCGATCAGCGCTTTTTAAAGTTCATCAATTCTTGTAGTCTTATACAATTAGTTTTAAAAGAAAATTTGTACCGCTGATAAGAGTGTGAGAGAGATGGAAAAAATCTATATAAGGTGCTTGAATTTTCTTTACGTAAATCTTTCATTTTATGCTTAAGAATAGTAAATTACAGTGCGTGAAAGTATACGGAAATATGTATGTAAATTAATGAGATGGGCGTTCGTGAACCTGTTCGACTCGAATTACGAAGCAACGATAAATATGATTATTTAATTGAAAGTATCATTTTATGATTCATCTAAAATTTCAACTGGGTCTAGGGCAGGAATAAATTTACTTTATATAACCTGTTATAAGAAAACAGAACAGAATAGTATTTATTTCAGTTTAAGAATTCTTTTGACAGTATACGTTAGCAAATATGTAAGAGAAAAATGCATTAGGCTAATTTAATATTCGGCCTATCACATGTTTAAGGCAATATATAAATAAGTAAACCATATTGTACATCAGTGCGTCCGTACCTTCAGATAACAAAGATCAAGAACTAAGACGGCTACATAAAACCACAGGAATAACCGAAGAGTAACTATAAGGTGGTCTTTGAGTAACATACGTAGATATGATGAAGTTCATAATTTACGCACCATGAAATGGAGTAAATAAAAAATTACATAAAACATCCTTAAGGCTGATACCACAAACATTATATAAAGAACCGTGTACGCTTCATTTCACATTTACAACCAATTTTTTCTAAGAATAAAAATTAAATTCACTTTAGTCAAATACTGAAGAAAAGGTTAGGAAGAATAAAACAGTACTGTGACTTTTTTGTGTTTAGTAGCCTTAAGGAGTTACAAAGCTTTAAGGAATTAAACGACAATAAAAAGCATGATTTACTTAAAAGAACTGTATTATAGGCAATAAAAAAATTGCTCAGAGTCGTGAAGCATACGTCGAATTTTGTGTAAATTAATGTATGGATATGTATAGATATCCGTAGAACATGAATAATATCTCTGTTAAATAATAAAATGCTCTGTTAAATAGTAATTAGTACACATATCGTAAAAATGAGGTTTTTAATCACTGATTACGATAATAAAAATACATAATTACCATAGTTTATAATGATACATACAAATTTAATCTTTACCGGAAGTTTGTCGACATTCTTTCAGACAATATGACAAATACTGAGCAAAACAACGATGCCGAGTATATTTATGCATTCTTAATGCCCCATCTTGCCCAGTCCTCTATTTTACTTCTTTTGGTTCCGTGATTGGTATAGTGGTTAGAGATGCTGCTTGCAATACCAATGGGTTCTGGTTCGAATTCCAGAAAAGACAGGCATGTTTATAAGTATATAGTTTGTAAGTTAAGTATGGCAGCACTTAAAATATAATCGGCCGAAAGTTATTCCGATTGTTTTACTGGTAGGGAAAAGAGGGTGATAGACTCTCCGACCGTCCCTCAGGGTATTCCTGGTTCTCTGTTAAACATCCGGTGGAGCTGCACATTTAGTGTGCAGAACTGTACCTATTTATTTGCAATGATGAAACTCTGGTATCTCGCTGCAGTTACTTGTATCTATTTTTATTTTACTTTTATTCTCCATTTTCCTTTCAGCGCTTTTTTATTGATTTTTCTAATTCATTTCATCAAAAATGTCTGTATAGGAAGAAATTCTATTTCTTGACTTTAATGTTTTAATTATCGAACGCCAGGAATAATTTCAACGATGCTGTTTTCTATACTCTCTTTACCGGTAGACTCTTCCAAGTTTAAAATACCAATTCCCACCCCATTGGTTAATTCGTTCAATTTTACTGCTCACCTTAACAGTGCGATTCCGATCCAAACTTGTTTAGTTTTTGAAAAGATCATAGATTGTTTTTCATTTTTATTAGTCTGAGAAATATTCTGTTTCTGGAAGATGAAACACCGATAAACTGCTGGAGTATAATTGGAATTTTAGTATATTTACGCTCTTAGTCGATTGAAACGTGAGGAAAGTGACAAGTCACTTAGCTTAGTGTTTCGAAAATTTTAGATTATTTATTATATTTTATGTTCTAAATTAAATTCATTTACATCCACGTGCTAAAAATATTGTACTGAAAATATTGTAAAGAATATCTCTTTCATTTCTACGAGTGAATTGAAGTTCAGCATTTTTAAACTCTTATAATTCTAATTGTATATTTATTTTTAGCTGATTTTCAAAATCTTAGATATAGCAAATGGGATTATTTAGTATGCATTTAGAAGTTTTTCAGAGCATAATTACAACAAAAAAGTTCTAGACTCATGTACAATTTACTGAAGCGGCGGATCTTAAGCCTATCAGATGTTAATTAAGAAATAGAAATAAATATGCTTATTTAATTGAAAATGTTTTCCTGTTATTCAACTAAGTCTTAGGCAACATTACATTTACTTTATACGGCCCGCCTTATGAAAATGGATAAGATTTCCTAATTGTATTTTACCATGTTATGACCCTGTTATCTCCTATCGTCCATAAATCTAGTGATTCGAATGAGCATTAGAATTAGAAGAATTTGGAACTAAGATCAGAAAATAATCGGTTAAATTCTTTTGGAGAATATATGATGCACTAAATATTGAGTAGAAATAAATGTTTATGATTTTTTTGATTTCTGAATCTTAAAATCTGCTTATTTTTATCAAATACTTTTAGGAGCAAGGATAAAATATGGATATATGAAAGCGAGAATATTGAATCAATGAATATCTGAATACGAATGAAATATGCTTTAAACCTATAGGCATATATTTTTGCAGCGTTTTGGTGACAACATTATCAACATAAAAAAGTTCTAAACAATAAAAAATGCCTATGTCAGTGATAAAGATTTACTATTTGTTCATAAATAAAGTAATCAACTTAAATGCAGAATACATATTTACATATTTCCTCATTAACAAGTCCTCGTTTAAATTAAACATTTCTATATGTAGATAATGTTGCTCACATATCATAATACATGTGATTAAATGAAAAATAAATTTTCTATACCCTGTTGTAAAACTCATACGTCATTTGCTTTACAATAAAATCTTTCCCATTCTGAAAATCTAGATAATTATCATTGAATTCTGTAGATAAATCAAATTTGTAAAATTGCTTTCAAACGTTCTGCATAAAGACACAAAAAATATATTTCCTTTTAATTAAATAGCTCTAATTTTGTAGAGACATTAGGTATTTTTTGGAAGCAGGCAAAAAATTAACAACGCCTTCGCCGGGAATCACACCGCGGACCTCTGGAATACCGGCCTAGCGTGCAGAACCACTACACCACGAAGGCACTCTAGGGAACCGGGAGAAATACCTTACATACTTCCCTTTTTAAAGGGTGACTGGAGTTTTTTAGGGGGCCCAATCGCCAAATCCTGGGTGTGGAGAATCCTCATCCAACACCCTTTTATTTCGGGCGCCACTGTAGAGACAAGAGGATTTTTTTGGAGGCCGGAGAGATGAAAAATTAGCAACGCCTTCGCCGGGAACCACGGACCTCTGAAATACCGGCTCAGTGTACTGACCACTACACCACGAAGGCACTCTAGGGAAGCGGGAGGAATACCTTATAATTTTAATAACATTAACTTAACTTAAGTAGAACAGTTCCTTACTAATGTTACTTCAAATTCCGGTGCCAGGTGTGATGACAAAACTGTTTAATTTTTGTTTCCGTTTTCCGCATCTATTTTTTTTTAATTAACGATTTCTTATTCTTAAACCTGTTAATTGTGTCACAAATTAATAAAAATGATATCTCTAATAATAAACTGTTTTGTTTTCAACTATCTTGAATTTGCAGAAATAAAAATTAAGCTTAATAACCTGAAAAAATTGATTCAATCTGAATATTCTAATGCTAATAAATAAGTTTATTTAATTTTTCTACTGCAATATTCTTCCTCGAAACAAAACCGACAAAATTCTTTATGAAGTTGGAGAAGAAAAATAAAATGGCAATGCAATGTTATCTTTATTTCTTTTTTCTTGTCCAGCTTTATGTTATTAATGGGCAGTTTTTGTTATTCATATTTATGATAGTTATAAGCGTCATTATTTATATGAAGACTCGCAAAGCTTTAACTAATTATATATTCCTAATGTGTACAAAGAAACGTGATTCGTTGAAACGTTGAGGATTATTTTTCTCTTGTTCACGTGTTAAGAAAAACTAAACTTAAATCAGCATAATAATAATTTAAACAAACATTTAAGAATCTCTTTTATTATAACAATTTCTTGGCATTAACAGCTAAGAATAAAGCAAACGAATGTTATTTTCTGGTTCACGGTGACAAGTTATCTTCTAAGATTAAGCAGAAATAAAACAGAATTTGCATAAAAATACCATTAAAGGATTCATTCGGAATAAAACGCTGCGATCACAGCTAATATAAATAAAGCTAACAGAATTTCAAACAAGAAAATAAAGTATTTCATGAAAAAAATGTCAAGAATTTAACCAAAACAGGCTCAATCTGCGATCAATACTTATTATGGAGTTACAGAAAAGAAATAAGATTGCAATTAGGGAATACATATATATAAAATGTAACATTTTTCTAAACATACGAACGAATAAAATAGTTTCGTAATGGTATTCATATTTTTGTTACAAAAATTTAATATTAAAATTACCTAAAGATTTCAAATATTTCTTCTATTTTTGAAAATGCTTAATTGAATAAGAAGAATACAATTAAAATTCCTTCCAAGTTCTTGAAATAATTTAGAACATCCTACTGCATTAACTTCTATGATTGATTAATAAGAAAAGTAAACTCTGTTCACATGTAGCTTTTCATTGGTTAGAGATTGGTACTCTTTTGATATGTTAAGTGATTGAGATATTATTGTTTTCGAGTAAGATACCAACTTTTGTAGTTTAAAGTGTAGAAGAATCAGAAAATTTATTTAAAGGACTTTTATTTTCAAGTCAAACATTGCACGTTATGTTGAAAATAAAATGATCATGTGATCTATGCGTTTGCAATCGTATGATATATTTTTTCCGGCAGGCCTTGCGAAAACGTTTATGTTAAAATTTTTTAAATTCTGAATGTAACGTATATTTTTTGCTTACTAGGTTTAGTTTATTCTTTTCCTCGGATTAATTAAACTGAGCTACTAAAGGAAGTTAAAACTATAGTAATTTAAAACCTCGCTTAATCGAAATCTAAACTTACAATCATACCCTACAGATACGATCATGAAGATGCAAAACAGTTGTAAAATAGCGCCCTTTAAAAGCTTTACTGTAACAATATTATATTTTAATGTTTCATGCTTAAAAGCGGGAAATACTTCATAAATTTTAGGCTATACAGCAGAAGGAACTGCTATGTTATTTCAAGCTACCTTGGTTTACCTTGGGTTTTGCTAAATTTTCACTGGCTGATACCCTTTTCATTAAACTGTGACATGATAAATATTACAAGATTAAAAGGAAAATCCCACATTTTCAATTGTATAACTCAAAATTAAAATAAGTAAAAAGAAAATCACGTATCATTTTTAATTATCAGATTTTACTGTTAAAAGCGACAGAGGGGTTAAGAAAACATTTTTGTTCTACTTTTCATTCTCTTAGATATTAAATTAAAGTTGACGGACATAATTTATTGAGATTATAATTACGAATTACTATATAACTCTAATAGTAAAAGTGTACTTTTTAGATGGCTAAAAACATACACAAAATATCCATAGTGGCTTCCTAACTATTTCCAGTTCTTGCACCCTTGTAGCTGCTAATCATTGATATATCCTTTGAATTTTTTTCTCATTGTTGCCAGTTTTAAACTCGCTTCAAAATGAAATTATCACAAAATGTCTTTTCCACATACTGCAAAAACATATCGCATCTTGTGAATGCGCTGTGCAAAAACTTGTTTATGTTAAGCATCAGACCATAACAGCTATTGTTATAACTTTATCCAGCCGCCCTGTTAATGCGGTATTAAGGGAGCTATCTGCCTTAGCCTTAAGCCTGGACTAGAATCGCGGAGAAGATATGAATGTCTGCAAGTGTATAGTGTTTTTATGACATGTAGGCACTTATAATACCACCAAAGTGAAATTCCTCTCGAGAGGTTTGTGGAAAGGAAAGAAGGATAGCAAACCTTTGATTCGTTGCCCGGCGTATTTTCTTCAAGAACTGGGACGAAGGTGGACAAATTCATACTGTCGCCTATACAGCTTCCAAGGCCTAAGCAACGACATGCGCAACCCTTGGGTTTATGGCCATATTTAAATCCATGGAGATATAATGTTATTGTCAGACGCTTGAAAGTCACAAATATCAGAAAATTTATCCCGTTTTAAAGTGCCTTTTTTAAACAGTTTTTCTTAAAGCTTCTGACGGAATAATGACGGACTTTAATTTCGAAATGTTTTATGGCTTAGGTCCCAGTACCCCGCTACTTATGCCACTATACAACCCTTTACTTAACCACATGCTAAATTTAATACGGATGTATTCCTAATTACGGGAAGTGGGGAGGTAACGATGTTTGCACTCAAGTTTACTTTACAAAATTTCACCGAAAGTGCGCAGCGATTCCTTAGTTCCCTTATATTCATTCTTATTTCAGTAAACATGTTGCAGCCACAAACACTTTGACACTTTAATTCATGCCCATTTCCTACAGAGAGCTTCTATGGCTATATAGAGCAGCAGTCCAGCTAGGCCGAAGTATAGAAAGCAAGTGACTTCTGATTATGATATAATCTTAATTCAGAATGAGTTAGTTTCAGTTCTTAATGCATTTGATTAGACAATTAATACTGCTGTAAAATTATTATTGCCTGTTTGCATTTTAGTTCCATTTACATTATCAGCGTTATGTAAGAGGCATATGACAGGAATTAGTCTCGAAATGACACAGAGGAGAATGATTTTAAAGCAGAGAAGGGGAATAAAAAAAATAAGCATTAAGGGGTTATTTCTAATTTATATTATAATTTACATATTTTTTATCTTTCTTACCTATCATGTAAGATGTATTCTTACATAAAATGTAAGAAACAGGCACGAATTAAAGTGAAGTTAGTTGTGGCCGTAATGTGTTTACTGAAAAATGGATGAAGATTCAATATGCCTCGGCTGTGAGTATTGTTCTTAACGTATCAACTAACTGAGAAAAAATAACTAATTTGATCCTTATTTCAAAAAGACGAAACACTCTCACTTAATTTGGTTATGGTTAATTGATAGTAGATTGGTTTGTTCCTCTTGACAAGTCAATTAATCTGCGATCAACAGCAACAGCCACTATTTCAATACTTTAAATTTAAAATTTAATAGTTGGAATTTTTACTGTCAAAGAATTTTTCCTTACAGATTTTAAATAATTTTTGCCGCAATAGATCTAGATAACTTTGGATACTGACTTGGAGAGCTACTTACTTTTTCTAATAATTCATAGCTTTAATTAAATTTCTTTTCCTTGGAGATGTTATATAAATACCTTTTCTAATAATAAATTATATATATGTAATTTAATACAAAGAAACTTAAATGAATTTAGTAGCTAATTAAGTTATTCATTCCAAAGATATATAATTCAGCGCATTTGCAGCATTAACCTTTATGTATGGTTTTTGAACTATGACACAACGTCGGGGGTTGAGTTATGCAATTACTAGTGTCATTTATTCAATTATAATTAAATTTTTAGAAATATTATAACTTTCAGACACGTTGTATTGGATTTCCTATGTTAGGACCTAATTAGTTGTGCTGATTTCAGCCATCGGATTCAAAACGAAAGGATTTATGGCAATAGCTTTCCATCCCAAGATTAGCTTATTAGCTTAAGTTTTAATTTGTGTTTTCAGCCTATATGTTTGTTTCTTCCATTCGTTAAAATTTTGTTTAAGTAGTATCATTCTTTGTTTTTTTCTTTCTTTCTTTCCTTTTTTTTTTTTTTTTTTTTTTTTTTTTTGTAACATTTACAATTCTTGTTTGTGCTTCCGGCAATTGGAAAGATTTAAAATTTGTAAAGTATTTTTGTCGCACACGGAGGGCCGTGTATATAATTTGCAAATAAATCCTTCACTCTCCGTACGCAGTTCATCTAGTTTGTCTTTCATATTATGATGATGTCATTAAATTCCTGTTTCTTAGTAACATGGATATATAAAATTCTTCTAATGCAACTTGGAAATTTGTAGTGAGATCATTGGAAATTTTTTGTAACTCACGCTCAATATCGAATTAAAAAAATTCCTAAAAATTAATAAGTAGGAAAAGGGCAACATTCCGTGAGCCGCAAGCGATTAAAGTTTAGCGGAAAAAATAATAAAAATGACATTTAATGTTACCTCTTAGTCGCCACACGATTTACCATTATTTATTGATTAAAGACTGAAGTCGCTCCTCTAATGTGATATATTAAAACGCATCGTTAGTTGACGAGCAAACGATTATAAATCTTTAAAAAAATACTAATATAGTCCCACGAACGAACTTATTAAAAAAAAACTTAAAATAACATTAAGAAAAATAAAGATATGATAAGTGCACAATTCATGCAAATATAAATAATAGATGCAGAGTGTAGTTTCACCTTCCGAAATTGTAAAGATAGTGAGCACACTGGAAGACTTAAAGGTGGTAGTAGTAACAGTGGTGGTAGTAACGGTGGTGGTGCGCTGAGTCGTTGGAGATTCCGTAGTGGGAGATTCAGGGCCTATGGAGTAGGAGAAAGAGGACAAAAACCATCTATTAATATCTCATCGTCATTTGCAGTAATCAGGATACTACGTCTACAATTTCTGTCCCTACCTAACACAATGTTGACAATAAGGATTATAGTGCTCTATGGGTGATATTAAAGCTATAAGGAAACTGATAACTACTTGACTGCTAATGTGCTACAAGACTGCTACTTGACTGATATGTATACTTTTTCTGCCTTAAGACGTATACGCAAGGCTGTGAGAACATGCTACAAAACTGCTTTACACTTGTACGCTTTTCATACATTTATGCAATCAAACATCCTAACGTCATTTATTTATGCAATCAAAAATATAAATTATTAAGATAATACGTACATTGCTTTTATATTGCTCAATTAGTTAAGTATAAATCTATTTTTTTTTATTTCAAAGATAAATGAGCGATTTCATGTCACATCGAATTCCAGTACTTTTCTGAAATGGTGATTTGGCAGCGTAACGTCGATGATGACTACCAGAACAGCAACACTTGCGGCGTGGATGACAAACGCCCTGGCTAAGTAAGGTTTACATAACTGTGATGAAAAGGAAAGGTATTAACGCCAAAATTCTCTCACTTGTATTACAGAAAATATGTGTTTGATTTTAAAAGGCAACGCTATTATTCCAATTTTCTCAACATCCGAATGGGCTATGGCCCAAGTTAATTCGGATAACTGGAACTCTATTGTAATGCATTTATTTCCTATTTTGGTAAGCAAACTCTGCAACAATCTTAATTTGGTGTCAGTGGCAATTAAAAATGAAACTAGCATTATGATCACAATATCATAATCTCTATAACAATGATATGACGAAATATCAGAGGTAAAATCCGACCTTATTACTATTATCCTCACATTACAAAATATTAATTTAACCATGTTTTACTTCGAGTCAGACAAAACATGGAAACGTAAACTTTGCTTTTTTCCTTCCTAAATTTGATTACAGCTTTCTTCTGCTGATAAATATCAAAAGAAAAGTACATAATAATGGATAGAAATGACGAAAGACCTCTGCGAATAGAATTGCTTTAAAGCAAAGACTTAATGCTTTTAGGTCCATTCAACTAATCAATAGGTTAGTAACTACGTGCTAAATTTGTTCTTTCAAACCTCCAGGCAAAGTAGCTTGATAAATGGCGAAATTATTTCGAAAGACTAACTAATGCGTTTTACAACATCTTTTAAAACGGATTACATAACCTTTTCCTCTTACAGTGCGAAGGAAAAAAATATTGGAAGCATTCCTTTAAAAGCTATTCTTCGACTCATTTAAAGCACATTCGAAAGTGCAAATCTCTTCGAACAGAAACAAAACTATTGAAGCTTCCATTCATAATGAGCAAAATCTTACGAAAGTACTAATTTGGGGAAACGAAGAATCTTACGAAGGATTAAATTTGAAAATAAATAAATATTGTTGTAAATTTAAATAAATATTTTTTATATTTTAAATTATCCTTTTTTCACTTATTCGTATTTTAGTGAGTACCTTTCCTATTTTGCATTATTAGCGCCTGATTTTGTTTATTTATTTGTTGTTATAAAATATATTATTGCAATCTTTTGCGCTTTTTGTAGTTTTCTTTATTTTTAATTTGTTTACAATAATTGTATATTCAGATGCTTAATTAACTTACTACGTATCCATGCATTAAATTCTATATATAAGGGATAGGATTTTATTAATAACTGCAGCAGAATATTAGAGATATCGACTTTACTCCCAATTTTCGGAATTAATTCTGTAGTTGAGATGATTATCGAAAACTTGGCGACATTTAGAAGTATTTCAAAAGAATGGCTGTTAAAAGACGATAATGGATTTTTGCTGAAAATTTCAGTAACCCCTTTCCCTCCTACTAAGCACCAGCGTTCGAGCGGTAAAGTCACTGGACACTGGTAATTCCGACCTTGGTTCGATTCCAGGAGAACGGGATGGCTGCATGGGCGTTTTCGTGGTTTTCCTCATATGTAAGGTGTATAACGAGACAGTTTCCGTTAGAAATGGAAGTCAATTCTTCCATTAGGCAGATTGCCCTCGTGTGATTTGCCATAATTTAATAAACCAAACCTTTTAGGACTTTTATTGGTGACGCTAACAAGGGCCATTTTTGCTCCAAGTTTAGCAAAAAGAGTTCAGAATCAAGTCTTTTAGTAACTCCATTTTCAGCGTTAGCTCAGTAAAAGAGTTTCGATTTATAGGGGCTGTTTGAAATTCAGAAACGGAAGAAGCTGAATTGTAGAACCTTGTTTATGTATCGTCCAGCTATCACTGTTTCACTAATGCAGTATCATTTGGACAAGCATGCTCGTATGAGGAGCTAATGTTGCGATACGCAGCCAGCGCCCATCACAAACGATATTGAGATGCAGTTTACTATCAGACAACGGCCAGAAACATCTGTTGGTTGCCAGTGTCTACACGGAAACGGAATTCATCACTGTTAACAGGCAGTAGAATACGCGTGACTTTAGTTCGCATGACTTCAGCTGCAAGCTAGATGAGCATTGGAGTAGCTTGCATTCAGTAGCAATTTACATAACCATTACCTTACGCGGGAGTTTATTCTTCATATAACTTTACTGCTCAAGGTACTATGATGATGATACAACACACTGAATATTTCCCTCACTGTGAGACTACATAACGCGTGGACTTAATAACACACGTTGAAATATATTGGACTTCACCATTGCTTGTATAACGCACCTAAAAACTTACATTTTGTCACTTGAACAGCAGCAACAGTGTACGTATTTACTGTACACACGCCGATAATGCAATTTGTAGACTAATCTGCTACATACATCAAATCTGTCTTTTAGAAAAACATCCGAAACGCAAGAAATCTGCCAATGTCACGTAACACAGCAAATTTGGCATTTATTGAACAGCTACTAAGCGACTCAATAAATCTGAAATGCATAACATCTGCAAAAATGCATTACCATTTTTGCCATTCCTTGCACCTTCTACCTTAAGAATGTGTAGTTTCACAAATTTCGATTTAATATAATTTAATTATAGATACTTGGAGCGGATACAGACATTTTGTAATGCATTACACAATAAAATACATACAATTCTTTTGCGCAAGTTTTTAAAATATTGTGTTAAAACACTCTTTATGAATTTTACTAATGATATAAACGTTAGAAATGTTGATGCAAATTTACGCATACTAGTTCTAAATTGATAAGTTTGTTACATAGATTTGCAGTATAAGGTTATTTGAAAATACATTCATGATCTTATGTGACTTGAATTGGTAATTGTAACCGATTAGATCTGATAGATTAAAGTGTCGCATAAAATAAAGACTAGTTTCTAATATTATATCTATTTTCAAGAAATAAAGCGAAATAAAAATCTAATGTTGAAATCTAACATAGTGTATGCATTGAGCATAAGATCTATAATATAATTTATTATAGGCACACTGGCACACTGGCACAAATCAATGCTACCAATCCTTCAAATATTCCCACAGATTATTAAACATCTTGAATTTAGAAATTTTGTAATAATTCTAACAACAAAGTAAACCTTGTCAAATTTGAATGATAAATAGATTTTATCATAAGAATGAAAACTTTTGTTTTATTTTTCAGAATAATATTTGCATTGTTTGGATCACTAAGAATTCTTGAAAATCCGCTTTTCGTCTGTCTATGTTTTTATAAATAAATTATACATTATAAAAAGAATTATCGGAATAAAATACCTAATTCTCATGAGGACAGCAGGAAAAAAAAAGTACAGAATGTCAAGCAAAGGCCTAATCACCTGCTGCTCTGACCCAAGATGTGCTCTTGCACATTGGAGAGAAGGAGGTTAAATGGAAAAGTTGTTCTGAAGGCGTGGTCATTTGATTTATGTCTTTGCTCTTGTTGCCTAAGTACCCGTCTCAACATTATTCTTGTTTAATCCCGAAAGAAAGGTTAAACGTCCAAAGTACACTTTTCTAGACTTTCCACTTCTGCCATAATGTACTTCACAAACAAAATTCAGTCATTTAAAAAATATTTTTAGCTGAAATTGGATTTAAAATACTCATTATGTTTAATTTATTTCTTGTTGATCAAAATAATAATAAAAAAAAAAAAAAAAAAAAAAAAAAACTAAAATTCCTTAAAAAAAAAAAGGCCTATTTAATAGCAGAAAATCTATCTAAATGCCAGATATTTTTGATGATATAATCTTTTTAATTATTTATATTGGTTTTGACAGCAAAAATAAAAGAAATAAATCTGTTTATAAAGAAAGGAATCTAAATGCCGGCAGCTTTTCATATTCTCATCTTTTTGTATTTTGAAACTATTCCAGTTAAAATTGCAAAAAAAAACCAAACAAGGGTATTCTGCACTGGTTACAACTGCTTTCTACAAACAATTTTTTAAAAAGCAGCTGTGTGCAAGAAAGTAGCAGAAAGCTCTATTTTCTAAACATGTTAAATCTGAATTGGTTGACTCTCGACTAACAGTAAAATACTATTAACAATTTATCTGTAATTGTTAATAATTGCCAGTTAATTAGATTTTAAACAGTTTAATTTGGAGAATAAGTTTATTTGATTCTGTTGATTAAATAAGAATGCGAGGATTTATTTATTTTATTTTGACTAATAGTTAATCTTTAGTTAAAGCAACTTTCCTTTTCACTCTCTTTTTCGTCCACGCTTTCCTGCCACAATGCTTCTTAATCAGTTAGCGCGCGGTTGTTCAAATTAAGGAAAAAGAAGTGATTATTTTTAAGCGAAGGTTTCGGAAGCTGATTTTAGAGCGTGTTATGCCTGCTTGAAAACCTGCGACTTTGACTTCATAGCGATTTCATATTGTGGAGATCAGTGCTTCTAGCTATTAAGCTTGTTCCGCCGGCTTGTACGAGTCAGAGCGATTAAATTATAAGCCGTTAGGCTAGTTTAATTGCATTTTATTTTCAATCAGCATTACTTGCTTAAGATAAGCCAGAAGTTTTGACTTACGTAAGTCCAAGTAGAGCCGTCTGTGAAACTCTTTGTGATTGAATAAAGTGTAATTTACACCCTTCTTCTGAGTTTGTCAGCTGGCAAGACCTGAGGATAACTCCTCCACAGTCTTTCTAGAGCTCGTTAGTTTATGTTGCCAAAAAATACGAGACTTATAATCAGAATTGCACACTTTAAAACAGAAAGAACAATGTTTTGCTTGTATTACTCTGGTATTTCTATTGTTAGAAGCAAAACAAATTTGACTTATTTATTAAACAAAAGGTAAAGAGCAAAAAAAGATGCTATATGTTTGATATTAAAAAAATTGAGCGATTTTTTCTCCCTGGAGCAAATTACAAAAAAAAAAAAAAAAAAAAAAAAAAAAAAAAAAAAAAAAAAACTATTTAAAAAAAAAAATATTACATGGTTGGTTTGATTGTTAATACATTGTATGTCTCCCAGATGATGCAATAAAGTCCGTACAACGTTTAGGCATGCTGAGTATCAAATTATTGATCTGCGAAGTTCCGGTAGACATGTAGGAAGAGGTTGACGGGCTGCAACTCTTCGGTCAAGCATGTCCCACACGTGCTCTATTGGACTGGATTCAAGGGTCAATGGGAAACAGGTGATCAATAGCTGTGCACTTAATTTATTTTTACAATTTAGGAAGTTATTATTAACAGATGATTTAATAATACTCGTATATTTTAAATTATATGTAATTAAGTTCCGAACTATTTTGAATAAAAACAATTCCTAAATGTTAGGACATCATGTGCTATCACTGCAGTTATTTCACGCACTTTTTCCGGTTGCTGTATTTCAAAAATTTTGTTTTACATTTATTACTTATTTATGTTTTGCGAGAGCAGTATTTTCATCGTTCCGTAATAATAGCACGCATTCTAGAAAAAGCCCAGTTAATCCGTCGCCTTCGGTTTAATAAGGTGTTGACTAAGCATTTATTTTTCTAAAATATGTATGATTTATATATAATTTAATTTTCCTGAGAGCTTGCGTTTTGCTAAACTTTATGTGAGTGTATGAAAAATCGCAAATCAACTCTTTTTTACTCACTAAATGTTTTAGCCATACCAGCAACAGTTTTTTATTGATATTCAAAAATGCTGCGTTAGAAAATATTGAAATTTAAAAAACAAAATAATGTACTCACTATAATTTGACACATTTAAAAAAAAGCAAAACATAAACTATAAGGTATTTTCTCCCTCCTTTCCTTCCTTCGTGGTGTAACTAGAAACACACTCGACGCGTATTCGAGAGGTCCACAGTTCAAATCCCGGCGAGTGCAGTGCACATTTTTCCAGTTTCTGATTCAAAATAACTAATGATTCTACAGTGGCGACCGATCTCAAAGGTGGTGGACGATAATTCGTCACCACCAGGATTTGGCGATTCGGTCCCCTCATCCCCAGTCGCCTTTTAAAAGGGGAGTATATAAGATATTTTTTCTCTCCTTTCCGCATGCTTTCGTGGTGTAACTGGAAGGACACTCGATGCGTATTCGAGAGGTCCAGGGTTCGAGTCCAGGCGAGCGCATTGCACATTTTTCACGTCTCTGCTTCAAAAAACCTAACGACTCTAGAGTGACTCTCATGACTAGATTCGATGGAATGACTCTCAACTACTAAATTCAATGGAATGTAAAACAAAAATATTTTCTGTTGAAAAAGTTCGCTCATTTTATTAAACGCTCAACGGAATGCTTTTGGTATCCCATGAATTCTTCAAGGTGCTGCAGCTGTGTCCTGTTAAGTCACTATGCATCTTGGTAATTCCGGCTAGCAAATCTAAATTTTGAGTTCAAAAATCTTACCTATTTTAAAGACATCTTCACTTCAGAGGGGATTGTAAAATATTTAAATTGATGTTTAATAGTTGTCGCACCAGAGTAAGTTAGAAGGATATTATTCTTTGTAGTGCCTCGCTTGTAGTATTGCTCGCTATTCTTTGCAGTGCTTGCTTTGTAGTGAGTGAATGATTTCCCATTTTATTCTTCTAAATATTGATCTGTTTAATATAATCTTGAATTTTATCACATAAAGCAAATATATTGATAATTTGTCCTTGATCAGACTTAAGATCTAGATATTCTAGATCTCAAAACAGCTCTGGTAACCATAAGTCATCTTGAAAAGGAGCAGATAAAGGATATTTTTGTTCCATTTAAAACATAATAATTTTGTCTTTTAATAATAATAATTTTCTTAAATTTATCCTCTGGATATTTAATTATACTTGAATGTAATAACAATTTGGCATTCGGACGCCATGTCTTCATCAGAGATCTGAAAATAAATGGCTGTTAAGAACACAACTTTTGACCTTTTACAGGCCACTGTTCCCAGTTTGGAACATAAAATTGAAAATTCATTTAAATATTAAATTTCATTCATACTGACGTCAAAAAACAATGAAGAAAAACCATAAAATATGAAATAATATGAAGAAATTCATGTAAAACTGATAGATGATGATAGCAATTTAAAAATTCATATAAAATTTAAAAACGATCCAATTATTTCTAAAAATATGCAATAATAGTTAAAAAGTTTCCTTTTACTACAGAGGCATAAGCTATAATATTAACAAGAATGCAGTTTTTGCAATTCAGTAGACATATGAGTTCCCGATTGGGAACACTGACCAGTAGCCCCTATTCTGTGAAAGACAGAATTCCACTTATTGTAAGTTTCCACTGAAAATAATAATAAAAAGCATTTTCCCTAGATTTCCTTGGAAAGAAAAAAAACCACTCTACATTTCAGGAAAAGGAATTTACTAGTTATACGAAAAGTGGAATCTCTCGGTACTAGGCACCTGGTACACTTGGTACTTGGTACAGAACCTTTAGATACAAGTATTGCCAAAAACATTCCATCAATTATTACTAACCATCTTCAAGTAGAAATGAAAGAACTTGCAAATAAAACTCTAAAAGCTATATGTCCGAGAACATTGAATCGAAAACTATACACTGATGCCTTCTAAAGAGATTTAAAAAATGGATAAAAGCGGTACATACGATTATCAATGTGAAGAATTGGTATTCATGTGTAACGGGAATGATAATTTTCTGGTGACTGTTTCTTCAAATTTCTTCAACATCGAAAATAGGAGATATACAGCAAATAAATTTGATTCACAAATATAATTCTGCAAAGGGTGGAGATAACCTATTAGATATAATATTAAACAGCTACCTTTCCTAACTCCGCAATAAGAAATAATAGTGGAATTTAATTTCAAATGCATTCAATATGGCTGTGGTGGTTGGATGGCTTTAACATGCAGCAACTCACACAAAGAATCTGGACACACTCACCTGGAGTTCCGTCGCTAAGTCAATCAAGATCAAAAATTCACCATCGCAAATCATAGCGCAAGATGGTCTCAAGAACTCAAGAGAAATGGTAGATAAATTGTGCTGTGATTTAAAATGTTGTGTCATCTAAGCTAGCACTGGAAGAAAATTTATTTAACAAGTTTAAAGCAAGTATATTGAAAGGGATACGTTGCTCTTAGAATAATATTCTAATTTCAGCACTGTACACTACTTTATACAATTATCACCTTTTCTGTTACATACTGCTGTCAGTATCTTCTTTCCTCTTTTTCAGTTACCTAAAATCATCCTTCTTTCCTCTACCTTCACCTTCTGCAACCTATCGCTATTAGCCCTCTTCTGTAAAGTGTTACAGAAATGGGAATGCTGCCTGCTAATTTGTACAGACATAACTTAAATTATTAAATACATTTATTTCAAATATTGAAATAATATAATAAATGTGTAAGTTAAACAACAGGTTGCTAGAACTAAAAAATCTGATACCTGAAAAACTTGATAACTTTAATATTTCCATCCCTTTTAATTATTATTTGATTAAAAAATTTGGTGATCCAGCGTTCTTCATTTGTAGATGAAGGCTAGACGTTCTAGTTGCTGCATATTTAGGAAGTTCACCTTAACCAAAGTAAAAACTCTGATGCAGACACCACATGACTTCCTTGTATGGAATATTAAATTATACGCATTTTTTGCTGCATTTCATTTAAACTTATTTCCTCGAAATTCATTAGAAATATATTTCTCATTCAATTAATTCCGTTCTCACTTTGCGGCAAGGCAAAAATACATAAAACCTCAAATTATCTTCATTAAAATTGAAAAATATAAAACACCAAATGAAGTTAAAACAATTAAAAATTTTTTTTACAATTAAAATTAGAATTTCTAAGCAAAAAGCAACCAATTCTTCCGAAGGCAAGAAGGCAGATTTTTCGATGCACAAAACTGAAAGTTACTTTTGGTCCCACTCGGGAAAAAGTCGCTAAAGGTGCAGAAACTGACTTAAATCACTATTCTGCTAATTTTCAAATGTAAGCAAATGTGACTGCTATGGTAAAAAAATCTGATGTGTACACCACATGACCTCCTTGTACGCATAATTAAATTATACGCAATTTTTCCTTCATTTAATTTAAACTTATTAAATTTTACTTCGTCGATAAGGCATAAACCACAACAGAATAAATGCACTCTTTAAAATTCACTATATTTATTTACGATAGCGACACTCTGGCGCTAGATTCACTTAACTGCGTTACATTTCATTCATTTTATAACACAGAATGCACAAAAATCATATCACCTGAAAAATTATCTAATCGTAATTATCACATGTTCTATTCAAATACTATAATAAATCTAAAACGATGTATAAAATAAATTAAACAAATAAAAAATAAACAGTTTCTCACAGGCGATTCATCGCCGCTTACCTAATGCCGCATGCGCTACTCGTAAACATTCTCCTGTCCGAGTCAGACTGGCGACAATATTTGCTGTTAATACGAAACACTTATTTCCTCGAATTTCTTTAGAGATATATTTCTCATTCAATTAATTCAGTTCTTATTTAGCGGCAAGGCCAAAATACGTAAAAACTCAAAATATCTTCATTACAAATGAAAAAACACAGAAAAACATAAAACACCAAATGCAGTTAAAACAATTAGAAAACAATTTTTTTTTTAGCAAAAACAAGCAATTCGGCCAGCAGACAAAAAAGACAGAGTTTTGGGTGCACAAAAATAAAATTTTTATTTTGTCCCACTCGGCAAAAAGACACTGAAGGCGCAGAAACTGATTGAATAATTTGTGGAAGCTATGCTGAGTTAATATATGGGATAATTCAATAACTTAAATGATAATTCCAGAATGGAATGGGATTTAATTCGAAATGATAAAATTAGACTTTATCTTTGTTGTTGCGAAGCTTAGTTTCTCTAGATTGGCAACAAATCCACTATTCTGCAAAGTTTCGAATGTAAACAAATATGGCTGCTATAGTAAAAAAGAATAGGCTTAGCCCCACTTAAAGAACTCTTAAATTATTGATAATTCTACAACTATAACATGCACGTTAACTAAAGGCATAAAAACCTTAACCGAGAGATCAGAACGACATAATTCAATCATTTTTAAAGCAAAAAATGCACCATTTACCAACATATGAGAATATAAAAATTTAGCTCATGCAGCCGAGTAACAGAGTGGGTATATACGAAAGGCTTTCTACTATAATCTAATTAAAAAAGAACTCCATAGCTCAGTTACCTATCATAAAATTAAAACTACGGCGAATATCCTGCAATTCATTCAAGATTTAAAATAACTACGAATATATTTTACAAAAGATTTGCTAACCATTAGCATGGCCTATATTTCACAAAACGCCAGTCAAATTTCGATTTATTGCTGACGAGACCAGAAATTGCATGAAAGAAATAGACTATCATTTAAGTAAAAGTTTTCTACTTTATTAAAGATGCTCAAATACAAGACCACAATTTCAACTCCATAATAAGTAATAACGAACCGACACTAGAAGCGCTTCGCACTTTAAAGATTAAAAATATTTTCTGTTACGACTTTTTCGAGAATTTATACATAGCTCTCCCGTTACAAGAAGTCTTCGAAAAGCTTGGATATATATACTTTTGGTGCGGTCGATTGAAACCAAAACGGGAGGTGCTTATTTACATGTTATAGTAGCCCCGCATACAAAATCTCAATGTTCTGAGGCTATTCGTTTTTGAATTATGCGAGATATATACATATCTACATACGTACGTACAGACGCCAAGAAAAAATGTCTTCTAAATCCATTTTAAATCAGTTTTATAATTCGTTTGGGAATAAAGAGTCCTTTATTTTGTCCGTACGTACAGATATCAAGCGAAAACATCGTTAAATTGCATTTGATAGCAGTCAAAATGGATATTTTCGTTGAAATATGGTACCCGGAATTGTTCGTGATTTTAATACTTTACTTCCTTTACTTCGTACAAGGAAGTAAAAAGGGAAACATTTAATGAACTATCTTTTATTTGTTTACGAGTAAGTTAAGCTCCTTATTATTTTGGCATCACTGACGATCGTCGAGGTTCGCCTGAAGGTGAAACTAGCTCTAGAGTAAATTTAGAGTGGACATGTGTTAGATATTTCGAGAAGAAAGGCAGAAAGGAAGAAAAAAAATACATTCGAGGTGACAGAGGTAAACAGGGGGGGGAGGGGCTTTATTTTATTATGGATGAAAGAAAATGTTTTAACTTAGATTATCATGTTTATTATATATATTTTTTGGCTGGATGAATATGCATTACTATTATACCAGTGTAAGTTGAGATACAGTATGTCACTGTATTTAGATTCTACTTGTGAGATTATTTTTTTAGTTTACATTGAGATAACAGTTAGCTCTTTCTATATTATTATTCCTCTCATTTGCGTTATTCTGTTCTTAGATACGTCTGTATTTTATTATTTTATTGTTAAGTAAGATGTTATTATAATCACTAGAATAACTTAGTATGGAATTTAAGAACTTTCCAATTGTGCTCACTTAAATTTAGGACGAAAATTAAAAAAATGTCAAAACTAAATGCTCATATGAAGCATTTATTTTTGACAGCATTTAAATTCATGATATTTTAGAAGATTTTTACGTTTGTATACAGAAAAATTCGACCACAGAGGCCATGAAACGCTTTCATGTTTAATTTCCTAACAATGCAGAATATTGAACTTCAGTTGTTTACTCTATATTATGTTATTACCTCATGCTCGCGTGTCCTGTTATCGTCCGGTCTTCTCTCGTGACTTAGTGGACAGCCACCATTACAGGATAATCCTTCACCTCCCTTAGTCCATTAGATAGAAGCTTTATTGTATGCCATTGGGAGAGACGATCAACATTAGTTTTAATTGTCTATTCTCTCGCTAAGAGCCTTCCACAAAAGATCTTATTTAAAAGTGATACAAAAGTTTCTGAAAAAGAAGTGAATCAATAATTTCACGAGGTCGACATTAAATTGGGAGTATAAATAAAAACAATGGCTGAAATGAATAAAGATAGATTTTGTTCTGAAGGTCAAAAGAACTGAGATTCGTGCTCTGAGTTTCTCCCATTCCAATAAAACGGTTTTCGATTATAATGATTTATACTGTATTGGGGTGGGGGTGTATTAACCGCATTAACTAGACCTATCTGAAAAACGTTACTTATTGTGTGAACAAGAGAAAATTCTGATCTCAGACTATAAAGAAAAAAGAAAATTTTCAACGGAAAATATAAAAAGAAAGTAGGTGGATCAATGGTAGCGATAATAGATGATGTCGTAATATTCGGGAGTTTTCTTTTACATATAACAGTAGGTAATTTAATTCTATTAATAGGAAATACATATAGTAGAACCCCGATTTACCGAGCTAATGCGAACTGAGGCTAACTCGAAAAAGCAAAAACTCTGACAACAGGGATTGATGCAAAGAAAATTTAATATTGTAGTCTTATTGTATATACTAATATACATGATTCATGTTTGTACTAGTGAAATAAAACATTTATATGTTCAAATGTACAAATATACATGTAGTACTAAATATGATACGTACTTCGGTTTGGTTTATTCGATTATGGTAAAGCATTCGAGGGCTATCTGCCTAAGGGAAAGGCTGCCTTCGTGGAGGACTTCCTAAAGTAAACTGGCTCGAATACACGTCACACATGGAGAAAACCACGAAAATGCCCATGCAACCAGTCCGCTCGCAGGATTTGAGCTCCCATGATACGTACTATAACTTGAACACACATTCATAAAACTCTAATGAGATGCTATGAAGTATACATAACATATTGTTGCGTGCATACGGGTTCGCAATAGATTGAATGCACAAGTCCGGTAAAAAGGTTAATAAAATTTATTATTTTCAAAAGAAATATAACAGAATGGTGGAATTTTCCTCAGAGATATTCGTACAAGTGTTCCAAATATCACGCAATATAATTAGTAGTTATACTTTAAACTACTAAAAACGTTAAAACACAATGCAGTGCAAAGCGTTATCTAAAGAGAAAGCTAACTGCTATTTATCTCAGTACAGCGCGGAACTACAACTTGCACTAACAATACCTAAGCAACTAACTACACAACTACTGAGCTGTCTCTCTCCGGGCTTTAAATAATTTTCAACCAGCCGTGAAATACAATTCTAGCAAATTCCGCTTTTCGAGATTTCTGGAAAGCAGAAAGAGTATGGAACTACGGTTACAGTTAACATAGTGGTCAATTACATTTATTCAATTTCAATTCAAATTACCGATATATTCATTTATTCAATGTTAGATGCACGTGCTCCTGTATTTTTATTTTTCCGACATAGCTTTTTCTTAAAATATGTCTTGCACTGCATTGCACGGGAAAACACAACAATTTTAATTATAAATCTACTAAAAATATGGTGCTAGTTTGGTAGACGGCTGCACGGATTTTTGGCGATTTACATTGGTGCAATTGTTGGCGCGGTTTTTACAGTCGTCAACCATCTTGAAAAATGCTGTTTTTACGTATTTTACGCATATAGTAAAGTATTCGAAAAAATTTTAAAAAAATAAATATCGTTAAAAATAATGGATTAATTTTTAGTTGAAAACGTTATTTTTTAAGATGGCTGGCAAATGCAAATAAATACATTTACTAAGAATATAAAATACTAAAGTAATGTTAAATTATTACTTTCATATAATAAAATAAAAACACCGCTATAAAAACATTGCGCTAACATTTAATTGGATTAAAATATTACTTAAATTGAATATCGAATTAAAAACATCATACCAACGTTTAAAAGAATTAAAATATTACTTAAATACTTTAAAATAAGTTTTATAGGATTTAATTATTTAACATTAAAACATATGTGGCAATAAATATCTCAGGAATTTTTGAAAACATTGTAGTAATTTTTTAATAAAAACATAAGTATACAATTATAAAGTAAAAGAAAATTATGTACTTACATTTTTTTTAAGTATTTTATTTGCCGTATATTGATAAGTACCTCAAAAAAAAAAAGGTCTTTTAACGATCTTCATCTGTGATCCTTATCTCTCGCACTTAATTGAAGAAGCAATTAGCGAAGATTTCTCCAAAAATTTAAAATAAATTTCCTCTGACGCTATTAACAATTTATAAATAAATCTTTGATTAGGAAAGACAGGTTGGCCAAAATAAGGTCTCAAACGGCAATTTTTTTATTCCGATACCAATAATTCTTGGTAATTACCAATAACAACATTCATCTTCGAAACGGACATATCCATTAAATTTGAAATCTGAGGAAATCGAAGAGATGAATAATAAAATTTTAAAATGGCGCGGTAATGCACAAATATTCAGTAACCAATCAGGGAGCTGATTACATCAGGCATAGAATTAAAATTTTTTAAATAATCATTCATAATAAAAATCATTTTTAAAAAAATACAAAATTAAATTGTATTTTAATATTTAACAACCATAAATAATGTTTAAAACATTAGATTAAATTTATAGATATTAGTAAAACCAATTACTTTTTAAGTAAGTGACGTCATTGATTACATCATCCACAACATAAAATTATATAAAATATTATAAACAACAAAATTTTTATTTCAAATAAAAATGCAAAATTTAATTTATTTTTAATATTTAGAAGCCATAAATAATATTTAAAACACGGAATTTATGCATAATAAAACGCATTATTTTTTAAATAAAATGACAACAAAGTATCGGTTACCATAAATAACTTATCCAGCAATGGGTTTACTATAAGTCGTATTACTCGCCAAAATCCGTGCAACCGTCTACCAAAGTAGCACCAAAAATATCTAATTAAATACAAAATTAGTAGCAACATTATACATATAAAAAAATCAGTAAAAGCCTTCTGTTTTATTATGCTGCCTCATTTTCTTCCCGCCGTATTGTACAGACTTCGCAACATCATAATGTCGGCTGGTGACGTGTGGTCTTGCTGTTTAGCATAGAGCAATGCCTTGTTTATCTCGTTCAAGCCGTTTGTGTGACTGATCTTTGAACAATTTTCATGTCTTCGTCATTAGAACATTCATTGTAAGTAACTAAATTTACAATGGCCTCGTCATAGAGTTCAAATCTTTCAGTATTTTTCATACAGATCTTCATTCGTTATTACCTCTGCAACCTGTAGCTGGTTTAAACATAGTCATCATTTCTTCATCATCTGCTTCTTGAATTTGTGTTATCATCATTCGAAGAAATGTTTTTTCAGCCTTTCAAAAGGGGTAGATAGTTTGACATCGTTCCATGACTCTCCCAGCCAGGAAATGACGTGTTTTAGATTAACCTGTTTTAGAATTTTAACAGCTGTTTTGTTTTTTTCTTGATCTTCTGTAATAAATGTTACAAGAATCTGCGTTGCTATTTTCGTTTTAGGTTTTTGTTTTAGATTTTAGGTTTTAGGTTTCGGTTTGAATTATTATTAAAACCCAAGTCAGTTTACCTTTCGGGCGAAGCTATTTTAACGACTTTTTTTTCATTGCATTGGGCTCGGATGATAAGAACTTTGATTAATTAAATCTTGGGCAATGGGGGTTATACTGTATAAAGTGTTAAATCATCCATTCAAAATAAATTGCTGTCTTAAAACTAAATCAAGTATACAGCCACTAATCTGTTTCTTACTGATTTTTGAGAGCAAGTTTAAAAACAATTAACAAGTATTTACACTGTAAAGAAGAATGCAAAACAGGGATACTTTAAAAGAGAGGAAATTTGAACACTAATTTAAATTTATGTAACTGAATGAATTTGTCCTCCTAATTCAACTGTTCGAAGATAACAATTAAACAGTGATTAACGACTTTTAATTAATTATCCCTGCTGTAATGCAATTCCTCTATCCCATGCTGTCATCAGGATTAACCGTGATTTCGAGTTAATTATGGAAGTTGTTCGTGGTATTATACCGGTTAATTGAATATTGTCTGCATATCGCATAGCAAAAAAATTTACAAAAATCCAGAAGAAATTAAACACTTATAACACATTTCGCCCGCCTTCCTAACCTGCCTTCGTGGTGTAGTGGTTAGCACACTAAGCCGGAATTTCAGAGGTTCGTGGTTCGATTCCTGGCGAAGGCGCTTGCTCATTTTTCATCTTCTAAAACTCCTAATGTCTCTACAGTGGCGCCCGAACTAAAAGGGGGATGAGTTCTCCCCAGCCAGGATTTGGCGATTCGGTTCCCTAAAAACCCCAGTCGCCCTTTAAAAGGGGGAATATATAAGGTATTTCTCCCGCGTTCCTAGCGTGTCTTCGTGGTGTAGTGATCAGCATACTGAGCCGATATTTCAGAGGTCCGTGATTCGATTCCCGGCGAAGACGATTGCTCATTTTTCATTTTGCCTGCTTCCAAATAACCTAATGTCTCTACACACTAATACAATTATTATTATTATTTTCAATTACTTAAATAAATATTTTGTTTAGCCTTTTAAGTGCAATGCTCCTACACCCGCTATGGGATATGAAACCCTAATAAAACATCGTGCATGAATATTCAGCACGCCAAACAAACTCATATAAATGTGCTTTAATGATACTTTCATGCCTACAGATAAAACAAAAAATACCCTAATAAATATTTCATCAATACTGTTTTTCATTAGTACGTTTTCCTCGAAAGCAAATTTTTACAGCATTTATTATGGTACTTTTTTACATACTTTTATTTCCTTGTACGAAGTAAAGAATGTATTGTAATAGCGAAAACCTTCGGGTATCAAGGGAAATATCCATTTTGACGGTTCTCAAATCCCTGCTAATTTTTTTTTCCCACCACATATTTGCTTACGGACAGAAAAAGACTCTGTTTCCCAAAACGGTTTATAAAATGGATTTAAAAAGGTTTTTTTTTTTTTACAGAGATTTTGGATTGCATCAGAATAGTATTAAAAATACTTTCTGACTTTCTCTTTTCCACCTTTTTTTAATGCTGTTGTTTATAATTATTTATGAAATTTAATGTAATGTTATAATATTAAAAATGTTCAGTGTAATAAAGGATTTTATAAACGTTTTTGCAGTTTGATATCCAAATTGTTTAGAATATAGTTGGAATATTTTGCAGCGTTTAAACATGGTCAAATTAGTCAGCGCTTTGTAATAAGTGGACACCAGAGACTGCGACTAACATCGAACTACATCGCATGAGAAAATGAATTGAACTTAACTCAAAGTGAACTAGCGAATTGTCTTTAACATAGAGTGAATATATTTTGAAGAGAAGCATTCAACTGTAAGCATTTATTTCAAAGAACATATTGCTACGAAAAGATCAGTTGCGGTGAGATAGCTTCCGCGCAAAGCGGATATAGGGTTGCCATGAAGTGGCAGGAGAAGGCAGGGTTGTCAGGATTTATGGGAAATAGCCTATTTGGCGATATTTGGCAACAGAAGTCGCGATTTGCCATATAGACGGAGCGAGAGCATTTTAGAACGCATTTTTAGCTGTTTTCCTCGGGAATATTCTAGAAGGTAGGTTATAGCTATGTATATCCTTCCTGTACGCGGAGTAGTTTTATGTTGGGGTCCAGATATTTTTTCTTCTAGTTTTTACACTGTTTACTTTTACTACTTCCCCAATTATAATTATTATTATTATTTACGTGTTCTCTGCCCTAAGGCACTACATGTAAGAGAGAGATGCCTTCATAGAGGACTTTCTAACTGACACTGGCTCTTATTAACACGTTACAGATGGAAAACAAGGAAAACGCTCATGCAGCCAGCTCGTTCGCTAGATTCGAACCTCGGACCGAACTACGAGTGTTCAGGGACTTTACCGATCGGCCGATGGTAGGCCAAATATGTTTAGTTCAGTAATAGTGTTTTGAGTTCAGAGATTAGCTTGCGAGCGAGAGAACCGAGCCGGGAGCTGTACTTTAGTGCTTTGCCGTAAGCTGTCTTCACCGTTTTAGACTGAAGGCTGTGTTGCTGATTGTCTCAGCGTGTTTATTGTAGATTTGGACGACTGTAAACGTGTCTTTGGAACTGTCCTGTGTAATACTGGCAAATAAATTGTGTTTTGATTCTCCATAAAGTGTTACCATCAATTACTCCAAATCCACAAACCCGTACAACGCAACAATATTTATTAAACATAGGAGTAATAATCTTTTTTTGAGCTAGAAATACTTTAGATGAGATGGAATGTAGTCTTATAAAAAACTGGCAGAAAGTCAAAGAATAACTATTTTTTTAATTTCCTGGTTGAAGTAATGTCTGAATTAAATTAGCTAGTTTTTTAACCCAAAAAAGTAGTAAATAGTTCTGAAAGGGTAAATATTAATTAGCGTTTCCGCTGCTAAGAAATATGTTACACAGAATGATCGAATACTTCGATAATTTCTTTTTTAAGAAACAGCTATACGTGCAGATGTATAAATGATTTTTGAAGCACGAAGAAATATGGCTTATTCAAAACTTTACGAAGAGTTCGCAGATAAATGCAATATCAAATCGAATTCGTAATACATTATTTCAGGCAATAAATATTACTCTCGAGTCCTCTAAAAACATAGATTCTTACGATCTTGGTTTCTTGGTTGAGGCCCGTCATTGTCAAAATAATCGTAAGAACATATAGTACATCAGTTACATTTTGTTTTGCAATGTAAACCTTTCATAGTAATCTCTTAGATCTCACAAAGCATTAATTTTTTTGAGTCGATTTAGGCCTCCCATCCCATCTCGTTTCAGAAAGCCAACAATTCTAACAACAAGATGGGCGTCTTTCCCACATATCGGTGAAGAAATGAGAAAATACCCAATTGTCACTCATTGACTGTTACGGGCGGTTTGATCTGAAGCTCTTTTCAGTATCAACTTCAATACGCTACTCTTTTCTTCCTCTAGATTGATTTATTGCATCCTGAATTACTATTATCTTATTTTTTGAAGAAAGCCCTTGTTAGAGTATCGAATCTTTATTTTCCTTCATATATATATATTTTTTTACGTTGTCTTGGTGAAGTGAGAGGCCGTCATAAACTGAAACAGGAGGGAGGTTATTTTATCCCCTAACTAGACACAGGCAGTCGATTTATTGCTCGCAATAAATCTTCGTAAAAATATATTCCACGGAGGACTTGAAAATTAAGGCTTCATTTTATTCTGGTTATAAAACTGGAGCTCAGCCATTTTCTTGCTTAGATAACTAATTTAAGAGTTGGATCTACTGACTACAATACCGGACAATAATACATAACCCGTATTCGGCATTTTTTAAACAATGTACTAGAATGCCAGTATTAAGAGTTTTTCAAAAAAAGTGAAATAGCACGTTTCTTTTCCAAATTTATTATTTTCATACAAAAAATACATAAACTATATACAATTTCGCTATGTACAAAACATAAAATAAAGGAATAAATATTATTAATAAGAGCAGAAAAATAATAATTTATAACATAAGAAACAAAAAATATTATATCATAAATAAACCATTAATAGAATTACACTGCAATAAAGGAACAAAACATATAGTATTATTATTAAGAAGCATAAATATCACATAAAAATCTTACTGTGTACTTTATATGTTATCTATTAATATAAAAAAGAACTAATTTATTAATGGCGGATTTTTTTAATATGATCCCAGAAAACATAATGCATCTATTGAACACAAATTACCTGCAGTTTAAAGTTCTGTTTTTGCATTTACGCTGGTTGGTGGTACGATTAATTAATGAGCGTTATACTTCCTCTAAATATTTGCTTCGCAGTCCTCCATCTTCTAACTACTCGGTCGTCTCGTCTGATGCTTTTGGTTTACTTGTTTGTTATTGTTTTTCTATTTATAGCTAATTATAATTTCTTTTCCAAAGACAATTCTTTTTCGATATTAACATCACCTTCAACGAATTTCTCTGGACAGGTTTTGAGTGGAAATTTACGACGAACGCAATTAAAATTGGCCTTGTTTTATAAAGTTGTTATAATTATGTAAATACCTTAAACTATTTTTTAGTTCACTATTCCTTTCTGATGTGCAGATTTTCAATGGATTTCACAATTCCTCAGATAATGGCATGAACTAATCTTTCAGTGACTCCAACACAAAATGTATTGCTGAACTCACTGTTAATAAGCTGGAATCCTTCCGATCTGATACCTCTACACAATCAGCTTTATTGGAAACAGAGCTGATACAGTTTCAGATATTAAATCGAATTCACTATCGGAAAGGATAATTTTTAAAGTTAAGTCAATTAATCTCTGAATTGAATTTTTTAGCTTCAAAAATAGTTCCGCCATTAAGAGCAAACTTTTCCAGAGAGTTCTGAAATCTAAACGTTGGCACAAATTCCTTTTCATTTCAGGAAGTATGTATTTTTCTGCAAAAATACATACTTTATTCTGGTTATAAAACTCGAGTTTTATAACCAGAATAAAGTGAATTTCTTAACAGTGGGAAATTTTAAATATCTTAACAGCTTTTCGAATTTTCTTAATTATAGGCAGCAGTTTATGGTAAGTTAATATTTTCTCCTCGTTCTTCATATACAAATAAGGTACTTTTAACAATTAGCCCAAAGGGCCATTAATTTTGTTATGGCATTTTGCGTTGAGTCACTATAAACAGAGAATCACTTTTTAAATTCTTGCCACCAATTATTAGAGCCCTGTATTTATTATATTTAAAGAAATTAACTAAAGAAGAATCTGCAAAAATGTGTGAAATTTTCTCGCATTGTGATAAAGCAACGGTACCTAGAGCCATCAAATTCTGAATAACGTACGTCTCCATCCGAATATGGGCATCTGGAAGCAAAAATTTGGAATTTGTTTTATTATCTATTTATTATTTTGTAAAGCATTTATGACTTTCTGATTAAGAAACTCATCGATTTCAAAGCGAGCAATAGCAACACTGTATGGGATAAAAAAATTATCTCCAGCGCGCGAGACTGTGTATCGCAAATTTTAAAGATATGCTCTTTTAAATATTTTGTGATATTGTAGTTGAATTGAATTTTATGGTTTAAGGGCGGAGGCCATGATATTTAATAAATAAAGGTAACACACAAAACGTTAAAAAACGCCCCTTTGGGTGTTCAGATTTTATAATCTGAAAGATTTCAGAATTTTTATTGTTATTATTTATTATTATTTTCTTCACTGTCCCTTTCTTCGAAGTCAGAATAAGAAGTTTGCAAATCCTGAGAATTTTTCTTCTTCTGCGCTTGAATTTGTTGATATAGTGCACTTATTCCAAGTTAAATTTCATGAGCATAGCATAATTTCTAATTTGCATCAATTATCTTCCCAACGTCTTTTTATCACCGCTACTCGATCAGTATTTACACAGACAATATCGTTTTTAGAGATAATCTATGTTCCTCCAATTTCAGTTAACTACGTCTATATATTTTGTAGCTGGCATACTGCCTGAGATATCTTTGAGTCCTATATTCCAAATCTTGTTTTCTGAATGAATGTCTTTATTTAAATAATGTCTATTTCTTCATTTGTCCAATAATAAAATGCGAGACAAAATTTTGTGCTATTTAATTTTAATTCTGTTAATTATTTTTAAGAGAAATGCTAATATTTATAACAGCATTTCTCTTAAATATTCTTATAATACTGCTATAATTTATAGCAGTTATTCGTATAGAATAAATAGATTTTGGAAACCTCTTGCAAATGGTTTCCTTTTTCAATTCAGTTGAAGTGACTCTGAACGGCAAAACTTTTAATACTCTCATTCTAAATAAACTTCATTGAAACAGTAATTTTTTTATATAAAAGTCATTTGTGATGTTTTCGGTTTAGTAACATGATTTTTAAGTGAGTTAGAATTTATCTCGGGTTCTCTTCTTTTCAAAACATTAATGTTATGTTGTGTTTTTAAATGTGAATGTAGTCCGCTTGTACTTCCTACAAAGACATCAAAAACCTTTAATATGTTTTGCATCTTGCCAGCATATATTTTTCGTTATATAAATATCAAAACCAAGCCGAAGTATTATCGGCAGAATTTGTATGCTCTTTGAAGGCATTACATTCGTAATGAATTAATAAAACACAAAACATATACGTTACAAATATAAGTATTTTGAACAATGAAATATAATACAGAATGCTGGGGTTTTCATGTTTCCATTTCAACACTAAACCGCTCACAAATGCACGTTGTATCTGAAACTCGCAGAAATTACGTGGATTATATGAAGAATTAGCGAGCATCGATAATCATGTCTTTTTCATCTTCACTCTCCGTGGGTTCATTTCGGTAGTTCTTGCATGCATACATTGCGAAAGCGGATTTGAAAAAAAAAAAAGAAACAAAAAAGGTCTCTTGGTAATGGAGGAGAGAGAAGGGGATCAACCGGTCCAGACTTCAGTGAGGGATTTTATACAATCTCCAAAGACTTTCTCAACGCAACGAGATCATCTAATTTTATAATTATGTTACAAACCCAACCCATAAATGGCTGCCAATAATCGTTTTGTCGTAAACAATCATCCTAAATTTTAATTCCACTCATATTTAAAAATTTTTTAAGCACGGTTAAAAATATAAATATTTTGTTGTTGGTATGTTTAATGTTGCCTCTACGAAAAATTTGTCTAGGTTTTTGTTGTTGATCTAAGAAAAAAATTATACGAAAATACGTTTTTGACGGGTTCAAACAATAATAAACAGATCGTCATGGCAAGAATTTGGGAAGAATCATAGATCTTAGTATATAAAATTACCAAATTTTATCTAACAATGAGAAATATATTTAAGTAGTCCTTGCACTGATATTATTCACTCGTAGTATTTGTAATTAAGGCACTACTGTCATTTGTAATCAGTTAACTCCTCGGTGAAGGGAGAGAAAATTCGAAAACATTCTCATTTGAAACGAACGTAGTTACGTGACATCCTGTAATAATATCTTGAATTTCAAGACAAATGTTAAGTGAACTAAACGTGAGATCGTTCTGTCTTCTTAGTCGGAAGCAAGAAAGAAAACCTTTCAAAAAACACCTCAGTTTCGGGTTCCAACTGCCGAAGAAACATTAATTTCCGTAAGGAAACACCCTTGTAGGTTGGCACAGAAGATGCTGACAGCAACGGCAGCAAAACGTGATTGGAATCCTGGTAGTATTTCTCCCCCAGGGCGTGTGTTAATACAGAACTGCTTTCGTAAACGCATTGTGAAGAAGATTCCTATTTAAAACTAGATTTTCTTTCTCTGACGTTAACATCTTTGCTCTGCAAAACAGTGATCAATCTGCAAACAGTCATGGTTGCGCAATGAGCAATAAAATTTAGACACAGTGAAAACACCTTCCTTATGAATTAAATCAAAGAAAAAGATACAGTAAACTCACGATTTTTATATCGCAGATAGAAGAGAATATTTATCAAAAAATATTTCCAGCGTGAACAGTGAAATAGCAAATAGCGTTATCGTACCTACAAATTATGTATGATCAAGAAATCAACGATTGCTTAATTTTACTAGAAAGAAAGCATGAGTTGAAAATTTCGTAAATTGGAAGAACAAAAAATTTCAAATAATTTATAATTATTCAAATAATTTCTAGTTATAGATACAATCTATGTTTTTACTTTTTGCTTACTATCCTTTTGGTATCTTCGAAATTTTTACTCCGTTTTTTGACTGAAATTCAGTTATTGAAACTTAAAATTAGATTAATGAGTACATATAATTCCTTCATTTTGTGTAAGTATTCGACAAACAATGAAATCTGTAGATGCATCATGGACATCTTCAAGGAGAAGGAAATTGAGCTTACCTTCCCATGGATCAAATAAAAATATGTTTTTCTATTGGTGCAATACTGCATTTTATAATCCAGTTATAAACTCCATCAAATAATTATATAAAACGTTATTGGACAAATTAAAATAATTATATAAAAATTATTATCCAGTCTCACACTGGAATATTTTCTGCGGGCTTCTTTTCATATAATGCCTTGAAAATCAACATGCGGGTTTCATTTTACCAGTGCAGATATCCATAATCATAATTTTAATATTACAAAATGCAAAAACTAAAAAGAAAAGAAAATTTCGGGAAATGCTTTATATGCAAATTTTATAATACCATTTATAATACGTGTGCTACCTACTTATTAAGCAACATTATTTACACAGTTAAATTCATTAAAGCCTACGTGTTATTCTCTTCCATATTTTGCATAACATGTTTTGCATTTTGAATTCAATCCTTTTTGCTGCTTTTTGTGTGCATTATTTGTTAACTATATAAATAATTTTTTCTTTCTTTAATGTGTGCTTTTCTCGTGCAATTCGAAAGTCGTCTGGCCTCGGAGTTCGAATCGCGGTGTCGACGTCGTTGATTCTCCATGTTTCCGGTTCTAAAAAAACCTAATTTACTTATAATAGACATAATCAGTTTTTGAATTTTATTTTATTATTGAATATAAAATATTATTTTACAAGCTTATACCTCGTAAGCGATGTAAATTTCCGCTTGCTGTTTATGTATCTACTTGTTTTTAAATTTATTTCGGCTATAAAACATTCATTATACAAAATTTTATTTTGGTTATATAAATATCACAACACATTAAAGCACTCATTAGAAAGCACACATTGAGCTTTATAATATTTCTAAGAAGTGTTTTAAATGAAATTATATTATTATTTTAATAAAGTTTATAATTTATTGGTTTATCATTTTACATCAACAAAATATAATGTA
Source organism: Stegodyphus dumicola (assembly GCF_044657685.1). NCBI lineage: Eukaryota > Metazoa > Arthropoda > Arachnida > Araneae > Eresidae > Stegodyphus > Stegodyphus dumicola. Next base: position 76,181,461 of record NC_140768.1, on the reverse strand, counting down.
ATAGTTTAGCTGTAATTCAATAAAAAAGATTTTTAAGTAAAAAAAAAATGTTTTTCTTTAATTGCAGCACATTAAGCGTAACAACAGATTATGAGTTTTAGTTTTATGTCCTATATTTAAATAAAGCATCTGATGTGGACACCAAATCACTCCCTTGAGCGGCTTATTAAAAGTACACGCACTGCTGCACATCATTTAAACTTATTTTCTCAAATGACACCAAAAATTGCAAAATTAAAAAAATTAAATATCCTGGTCAGTTTTTGTGATGCTGGAGTCAAACATCTTACAATTTATTAATTTTTTCCCGATGGCCGGCTGCAACCATTTATAGGCATTGGTGATTATTATCGCCGGTAGCGGTTGTCACTTTACTTATAGAGGTACCTAATAGGTGGACCACCGCCGCCTCCTATGAAAAACCAGATAATTTACATCCATGCCTTTTCCGGGATCAACAAAAAAGAAGTGCACAACTAGATGTTACAACAGTCTCATATACAAAATTCCTTCTCTCTACGGTTAATCGTTTTTAAGTTATGCGAGAAACATACATACGTCACGAGAAAAATCTCATTCGAATCATTTTAAACCCATTTTATAATACGCTTTCGAAAACATCTGATATGGGCTCCACGACTTCCTTGTACGGCCTATTAAATTATGCACATAAAAATGTGCGCATAAAAATAAAGCATAAAATAATTTTTATGAAATTTTTATTTTTATCTTCATAAAAATTATTTATAAAAATGTGCTTCATTTTATTTTAACTCATATCCTTGAATTTCATTAGTGATATATTTGTCATTCAGTCAATTCAGTTCTCACTTCACGTCAAGGCAAAAATACATAGAAACACAAAACATCTTTATTTAAAAAAAACCTAAAACCTCAACCACAGTTAAAAATAATTTTAAAAAAATTATCCAGTTAGAATTGGATTTTCTATGCAAAAAAAAAGCAACTCGGCCAATGGTCAGTATGACGCAATTTTCGATGCACAGAATTTAAAGTTAACTTTTGATCCCACTGGACAAAAAGAGACTGAAATTGGTACAAAATCTGACTTAATTCACATTTAAACTAAGAGTTTCAAATTTAAACAAATGGCGGATTCCTTAGTACCCTTTAAAATGATGATATTCTACAACACTTGCTCGCGGATTAATTAAAAGCATAAAAACTTCAACCGAAACATTAGAACAACATAATTCGATCACATTTAAAGCAAAAAATGCGCAAATGCGCAATTTACTAACATATAAGAATAAAAAATTGAGCTTACCAAGGCGGATAACAGAGTGGGTATATACGTATGTGCGGTTTGGTGAGACCGGTTGCAATCAAACAGGGAGGCGCTAAACTATATGTTACACAAGTCCCATATACAACTTAAATTTCTTCTGAATCCATTTTGCAATCCGTTTTGAGAAAAAGAGTCTTTTATTCTGTCCGTGTGTGCCGATGTCATGCTAAAATATTTTTCAAATGGATTGGACAGCGGTCAAAATGGATATTTTCGTTGAAATATCATTGCCGAAATGTTTCGTGATTACAATGCTTCCTTTACTTCGCAAGAGGAAGTAAAATGTTCCCTTTATTTTGTCCGTAAGTACAGATGCAACGCAAAAACGTTGATTAAATGGATTCGAGAGCGGTGAAAAGAGATATTTGTGTTAAAATATGATACCCGAAATTTATCGCGATTACAATACTTCCTTTACTTCAAGGAAGTAAAAAGAGTCCTTTATTCTGTCTGTACCTACAGAATTTACGAAAAAATATAATCCAAATGGATTCGGGAAAGGTCTAAATCAGTATATCCGTTGAAATATGATACTCGAAATTTTTTGCGATTGTAATACTTCCATTACTATACAAGAAACTAAAATTTAATTCTTTGTCTTATTTTAACTCAAATAAAACTGAGTTGCATGCTACGAAAATATAATATTTTTCCCTAATCAATTTATTCTTGATTTAATTTTGTTCAAAAAAGGTATATTTTATATACTGTTTCCAAAAAGCTAAAATATTTTACTTTTTAAGTTCCACAATTCCTTGTCATACTAAAATGCTATAAACTAAAAAACAAAATCCATTGCTTTGAATTACATTATGTTCCGACTAATAAAATTACTATGTGAATTTTCTGCACATTTGGTGAGCAGCTAATGTGGATATTTGGGGTTGCATTGCACTAGGTAAATATTCGAATTACTTTATTGGGAAGCTGGATGCCATCAGTGTGGCTTTGATTAAATTCTTGTTGCGTAAACTTGCTTTAAGAGAAATGTATGTGTATAGATTAACCCATTAACGGCCGCATTAACTTACCTTCAAATACTTCATTGCACCAAAAAAATTATTGTTGCTAAAGGTAAATTGAAATTATTGTTGCTTTTGAATTTATGAATATTTTCACCATCCAATTATATAATTTCAATTGCCTAGATGGCATTCAAATTTTTAAAAGAGTGCTTCACTAAGGTAGATTTCACTGTCCTACTGTTAACTGGGAACGCAGGCGTTAATATGCTAAAGGCAAATGACTGAAAATGGTTCAGAAAGACAGCACAAGTATAATTTGATTGGAAAAGAGTTATGTTATCCCTTTATTGATTGCCTTTTAGAATTCCTAGTCCAGTGATCTGCTGAGAGCCTTTTAAAATTATCTGGCTTTGGAATAAAATTATCTGGTCGAGAATTTCTCAAACAATATTGAGATAGAACATAGGCGGATAGTTTTCATATGCTTTGCCGAAATCTAATAATCTAATCCAAACCATCTGAATTTAAAAGAGAGGTTGGAGGAGTGTGAAAGTTGCTTAGAGTAAGTTCATTTAATTTTGAAATCATGTATAGAAATTAAGTAAAGTGAGAGCCAGTTATCCAACGGCCTTGCATATTTTGACGTTAGAAGCTGAATCTTCCTTTTTGTGTTGCATTATGATCCTCTCTTGCGTACAAATTATTCGCACTGCATGACAGATTGTTGCCATTCTGCATATTGTAAAATCTTTCATTTACTGTTCCCGCAATTTAGTAAATTATCAACTCTAAAAGCTTTTAGCATTCCACGAAGCAAAACATCTTTATTTTACGAATGAAATTAAAATTGCACTGTTTAAAAACCTAAACAATTTAAAAGGATAAGCACAATTCTTAATAATGTAATATATTTTTTATTTGCATTTTTAATACGTAATCAATGTATTTTTCAGTATATCTAATTTATATACAGGGTACATGTACATGTAAAGGTAAAAGTATGGGAGACACCAGCGATGTACCATAGGTCAACTGGTAATGCCTTCCCATACTAACTCTTAAAACAAGGGGGGGAATAGGAAATTTTATAAGAATTTATGTAGACTAAAGCTTTCCAAAAGGTCTAGAGCTTGCCTATTATGGTACATCTTTCAATCCCACCATTATCATTAAAAATAATGATGTAGGACATAAGTAAATTGCAAAATAGTCTGAATACAATTTGAGATTCACAAAATAAATTGAACATCTAATTTGGTGCAACAAAAATAGGAAATAAACATAATTATAGATAAACATAATGAGGTAATTATAATTAGTACTGGCATAACAATGTTATAATGAATTACAATTATAATGCTAAATAGGTGGGTGTCCATGGGTTATTTCAGATATAAAAGTTTATTGCAGTTCAGGAAGCTCACAAGTGGAGTCATTTTGTCCATAATCACAGCATGTAAAAGTTCACTAAATTTATGCAGCATGTGAACTTGACAGAGATCTAGGCCGTAGGAAAAGAGTCGTTGCATAATTTTCTGAAACTTTGGATACTGATGTTTATCTTTAATTAAAAACCTTTGGAATGCCAGGAGGTCAGTTCGTGGGGATTTTATGTGAACACCCTCAGTTAAGGGACATGAGAAAGTGTAATGATCAGAAGTTCCCTGTTCCCCACATATGCAGATATCGGAGTTCGAAAGATTTCTTGAGTCAGAAATATGTGGGGAAGGGTCTGTGCCCTGTTATAAAGTAATTTAATGAAGGATTAGAGTATAGAGATGCGAAGCTTACATTGGGGATCAAGTTATATGTGCGTCTTCCCTGTGCAGCATTGTTGCACAAATCTTACCAAGATTTTTAAGCAAGTTGTTTTAGTTGGTGATTGAAATTTGAGCGAGGCCACGGAATGATGATTTCAGTACCATCTTGATTAATAGCTGCTGCTTTGGCTAATTCATCTGCCTGGTCATTACCAAAATTACCACTATGTTCTTTGATCCATGAAATTTGAATTTTGTGGTATGGAATTTCGCCAGAAGAGAATTTATGTCGGACATCAATGGAAAAGAAGGTAAAGGATTTTTAATCGCTAGAATAGCTGTTTGGGAGTCGTAGTTTATGCTAAATTTGTTGAGATTTTTGAGAATGGCTATTTCAATCGCTGCTTTTATGGCTGACAATTATAGCCATCATTTTGCATTCTTTAGTTGCAAAACTACTAATCTGACGATACAATAAGCGTTTCAGGCACATAAGAACCTAATAGAATAGGAAAAGAATTGGAAAGTAAAAGATTCCCTTTTAATTACTCGGTATTATATATCAGGCAAGCAGCTCAACATATTTAAACATGAGATCATTCAACCTGCCTTGCGCGCGGATAAATGTAGATAAAGCGGCTGTTTTCAGAATCCAATTTGGATATTCAACATATCTTCTTTAAGACACTAAGATCTTTTTCTTTTCCAGGTGGTGAAATTAAGTGGTGGTCATTTACAGGTGCTGGAATTTTCCGGGTGATTTTTTTTCTTTCTATGGTAGTGATTTTGGGTTATAGGTTATATCTAGGTTATAGGTTATATCTAGGTTATAGGTTATCAGGTTATATCTAAATTAATACACATGTTTAATTAATTATAACAGAGGGATTGTATTTTAAAAGGGTCAACGTTTAATACAATTTTACTAACGACTTATAAAAAAATTAGTTTTAGTTCTACATTGCCAATTTTTGTAAAAGTTTAAAATATGAAATAATAAATGTATATAGAATTTTTTGGTATCTAAATACTTTTCTGTTTCTTCTAAAACTTCAACAAAAATATAATACTGTAAGAAAAAATTAATTTTCGTCAAACATCTGAATTCCATTCAGACTAATCTATATTTCAGTATTTTTCAATAACCTAATAAGCTAAACAGATTTTGGCAAGTTACGGTCTATTAGTTTCTTAAATAATTAATTTAAAAAGCAAAGTTATTCCATATTTAAAATATCTGATATGGACACAACATGACGTTCTTGTACGGCCTATTAAATTATGCACAGTTTTTTCTACACTTCATTTAAAAGTATTTCCTCGAATTTCATTAGAGATATATTTCTCATTTTATCAACTTAGTTCTCATTTCGTGGCAAGGCATAAAAACTCAAAACATCTTCATTAAAAATTGTAAAATACAGAAAAACCTAAAACAGCAAATGCAAAAAATTAAAAAATAATTTTTACAATTACAATTGGAATTTCTACGCCAAAACAAGTTAATCCGCCAAAGGGCAGGAAGACCAATATTTTCGTGCTCAAAATTGAAAGTTTACCTTTTGGTCCCATTGTGCAGAAAGGCACTGAAGTTGATTCATCAACTAACTTAAACTACTATTCTACGAACAGTTTCAAATGTAAACAAATGGCGGCCTCGTTAGGCCTAAAGCAACTTAAAAACTTTGAAATTGTTGATAATCCTATACTTATGGCATGCTGATTAACTCGGGCAGAAAATCTTAAGAGCAGATAACATAAGCAGATAATAATTCAACCAGTTTTAAAGCAAAAAATGCGCATTTTACCAACATATAAGAATAAAAATACTTAGCCCATCGATCTGGGTAACAGAGTCGGAATATTTATAAATGTTTGGTGCTGCCGATTGCAACCAGAAAGAAAGGTACACAACTACATGCTATAGCAGTCCCATGTACAAAATCTCCACGTTCTACGGCTACTCTTTTCTGAGTTGAGCGCTCAACCATCTAAATTCAACTAAAAAATCTCTTCTAGCGTCACTAAAAAATTTCTTCATTTAAAAGACTAAAAGTCACTAAAAAATCTAACGTCACTAAATAATTTCTGCTGAATCCATTTTATAACCCATTTTGGAAAAAACAGTCCTTCATTCTGTCCGTATCTACAGATGTCACGCAAGAACATTGTTTAAAGTGATTCGAGAGCTATCCGAATGGATATTTTCGTTGAAATGTGCTACACGAATTTTTTCGAGATTATAATACTTCCTGAACTTCGTACAAGGGAGTAACAAATTTAATTAGTTATTTTGCAAACTAAGAACTGCAGTTTATAATCTAAAATTATATATAAAAAATTGCTTCGGTAGTGAAATAAAAACGTGTATCAGAATACATCATCGGGAATAACACAGACGCGGGTGTGTTACAGAGGGTGTTTTGCCATTTTTGGAATGATTTCAATAAAATGAAAAAAGCAAATATTTTGGAATAAAAATTTCTGGCAACAGCTTATTATTTGAAATGAGAAATATCGTCTGCTAATTTTTAATTTATTCTTCTCTCAACATGTCGCATGCAAACAAACTGTGAATTAAAGTATATGTTTTTGCGCTTGACAAAGAGAAATATTCCTACTTCATAATTCAAAACAATTGTGAGATGTATGGTTTGAAATTTAAGTGAAAAATAATCAACATTATTAATCAGAAAGGGAAAAACTGTTAATTGTTACTTCTGCCTCGAAAGAAGACTCCAAATCAATATCTGAAAAAAGTACTTACTCTTTGTAATGTTTCTAAAGCTAAATCTTTAGTGGCAATAGAAAATCCACCGATGCAAAAATCAATTGTAAAAATCTCTAAATTAATTTGTTAGTGCCATACGTAAAACAATAAGCCAAGATTTACAGCTTAAAAAAAGCTAAAAAGCATAACGTTTACTAGCTTTTGTCGAAGCATTTGGTTCAGCGCAGAACAATTTCTAAAACCCTGTATGAAAATGAAGCATGAGTTTAGCTAAATGACTGCAAAAAAGGATTTATTTATCATCAAAAGCGGACAGCAAAAAATATATAAAGCTGGTTCCGTCAATGCAAATTCTTTGCACTGACTGTCAGTAAAGTCTCAGAAAGAGGTTTATGACTGCCAAAGAATACTCTTACAATGGGACATTAAAAAGAAGAAGAGTAGAAAAATATATTAGAATGAACTCAATGTACTTTCAAGGGAAAGTTTTATGGCCGATATTTACAGAAAAAATTCCTTTCTATATCTCAATGACTTTAAAAGAGTGAAACTTCATCAAGACAAAGCAATAACTCATACTTCGAAATGTTCAACTGCATTTCTTTAAAAGAAGATGAGTGATACAGGTATTGCATATACCTTTTGAACATATTTTTGTAAACTTCCCTAACGTTTCATCTACGAACTATTGTGCCTTTACTTTTTTGATCAGAAATCATTCGAAACGTAAGTCCACCACGAGTGATGGACTCTGGAAAATAGCGGAAGAGGGAAAAAATTAATACCCATAGAAATTTTTTAAAAAAGGCCCAACATGAAATTCACGATGCAGACGTATAGTCCAGAAAAAAAGCTGTTAGATCGAACATTTAAAAAATTATTCTTAGCATTTTAAACATTAATTAAACGACCCCTAAATCACTCTAAAAATGTGTAAGCACCTTCTATAGAGTATCTGTAATCGCTTAGAAACACCACCTAAGTTAATTCTCTCTTTAGCTGCGCCTTACGAAACAGAAAAAAGCGAATAAACATATTTAAGAGCTCTTATAGTGTCTGGTTAAACATTCAGCAAGCAGGAATAAGGAGATGCACACTCATTTAGCTGCACTTACTCTCAGACTTCATCAATCGTATCTAATTGTAGCTAACCCTTTCTTTTACACTGCCAACAACGTTTGTTTTCCTCTAGACGTATTAATTTAGTTTTATTGTCTGGAATTAGAGTGCACGTAATTGAATCAAAAGTAAGAGAATAGAAACACACTTAAGAAAACTCAAAATGAACTTAAATTCTAAGCAAGTATTATTCTTATAACTGCTATAAATAAAGAACACTTAAGCAAATTTTAAAAGACTTTTTTAAACATGATAGCATTTTTCATAAAGGGTTCTTGTTTTCTGAGTGCATCATTTTAGATCCCTGTGGTTTGGATTATGCTCAGAAACACTAAAAGAAACTAGTTAATAATAATCTTTAAATTACGATAGTGTGGAAGCACTCGCCTCGTAGAAATTTAAATGAATAATAAAAGACACTGGTCTTAGATTTCTATAAACCAAAACAGTGGCTCGATCGTTCACAGACGATGAAGTTTGGAGCTGTTTTACCAATCGAAATTAAGACAGCTTCATGTAACATACAATGAAACCATTTCTAAGGTGTTCCACACCGTTCACAGTTCCAGACAGTTTTGGTCTTCTGTGTGACTAAAATTATTTTCTGTTGTAGATCATGTGACAGAAGAAGACTATTAGTGATGGCGATTGACAGTTTGTATAACATTCTAATTTACTTTGTTCAAAACTGATGGAGTCTATTAAAGAAAAATACTGAAGATGAAGAGTAGTGTAATGGTTTATCAATAGCTTTTTATTAGTAAATTTATAAATTAACTATAAAGTAAAAAATAGTAAAAAAATAATCTTAACAAATGAACTTAATAACGTAAGAAACAACTTGTAAGCCTCATACCTATTCAGTTTCATTGGCACGATATTGCGAGACAGACATCAATAATATGGTGCAACATTCAAATTCGGATTCAGAAATTTCAATATTGGTAAAATGAAAAATAAATAAAAATAAGCATACATAGCGCAACAGAATCTCAAAATGTCAGTATTTCTTAAGACAGTCCTATTAGATCAGGCAGGAACCTCTGCATAAGCCTAATTTTATTTTTAAATAGTATGTAGCAAGATAAAAATGAAGTGTTGAAATTATGTCAATATGAGGATTTAATTTATATGTAACGTTTCGTACCTATTTTAGGACCGACTGTGACTGTTCATTATTCTATGGATGTTATGACCGACTGTGATGTTCAATGTCCTACAGATATTATGATTTACTGTTGCTCATGCGCCATACTTTCGCATTACCTATATTATCTTTTCAGCCTCGAAGTGGTTAACAAGAGTCTCAGAGTGGTCATTTTCCTGCTGATGAGACTGGTTCATATATCGAATAAGGAATGTTATATATATATATGTTGTAACTGCAGTACTTTAGTGGAATGAGAGTACTTGAAAAGCTTCAATCCCAAATTCTCTCGAGATGATAAGGTAAGGTTAAGCAGTGTGAGACTTTCGCTAACCACCTCTAGGAAGAGCAGCTAATCCACTGAGATAATAGTTTATCAGCCATTTACGTTGATTTATATGTTTCCAAATCACGTACAATTCGACTATAAATGACAATTCAAATTATTTACAACATTCAGATGAAAATAAAGGGAATTTTCATCTGATATTGATAGATACAGAATGTATATACAAATGCAATGTTGGCAGTATGGTAAAAGTTGCAGCATAGAAGGAATTACTCTAGACTAATGAATAAGAATTTAGAGTTAGAAATTTTTTCATTTCTATATTTGTGCTCTCTCTTATGCGCTTAAGCTTACTGATGTCTTCAGAAGTTTTCTGACCATGCATATGAGTTATTGGAAGCATATAAAAATGGTGGTCTGCTGTTTCTAGGCGGTCAAAGAAGTAATTTCTGGAATCACCAACTAGCCCACGTGTTCACTGATCATTTTATCGTAAGTGGCGATGTAAATAACTAATACAGGTGTCTAACCCAGTTAGGCATTGAGTAGAATATGCAAGGCCACTGTTTAAGAACTGGACTACATCTGGAAAGAATTTGCGCACTTTACTTCCAATCATATCAGAGTCTTAATATTAGTGCTATCTTTCGAAGAACTAGTATTTTATAGCTCAGTTTTTAAATGCGAGCTTGACACCAGCACAGCTGTTGTATGTATGGTTAGTACCTTCACTTTTATTAGTGGCATCATCTCATTACTTGTCAGTTTAGTGTGAGCAAGCACCCACTACTGTTGCAGCCTGATATTTGTTGGCATAGCAGTCAGAAGTTTCTGTGTGTCCCTGAATGTAGCATCTGTCGCCTTTAATGGTCTGCAAGCTGGAAATAGAGTTTGTATATGTAATTTTAAATTGGCCATTCCCAGAGATGTAGCAAGCTGCTGCCTTTAAAGCAACCGATTTAGTCTGAAAGACTGGGCTTTAAGGATTTAATTTTCTTATCTAGATTCTGACAACATCTTCACCTTTTACAATGCACTGTCTGCATCTGGTTCCATGCTCCATTTTAGAGCCGTCAGTGCTTACTGCCACAATCTCAGCGCCAACGGCAGGCTACAAGTAGTATCTATATTACATTCTACGAGACAACTATAGAACGGAGGACTGATTAATAACTGAGGTGAACATACGTTTTGTGCCAGATTTTGACATTTTCTTTTGGTTAAACCACACGAACTATTGCACTTTTGAGCTGCCACAGCACTGAATGCAATGTAGGCGACCTTTGATTCTCCGACAGATGCTTAAAAGAATTGTGTTTTGGGCAAAAGTAAGAGATTCTGCATTTTGGGTATGATGCAAATATTCCACATGCTCAATGTCACTGTGATGCGCAGCGATTAGATAACTCATAAACAGAGTGTTATTCATGAAGCCGTCCATAGCATTGGAGTGCAAATGGCATTAATATCATTTTATTCGGAGCTTTCATTGTTTTTGGTTATACCTATACTACAATCTATAGAATGTACTGCACTATTTTTATGCATAATTAAAAGAGCTCATAGTAGCATTACTCTTTTTACGCAAAACATTAAGGATCCATAATGAAGTAATAAAAACTGTAGTTTTTTTCAATGCGGGCATTAGATTTAATCCACAGCCAAAGATTTCAAATCATGTTATAACGCGAAGGATAATTTCGAAACAGCGTTCTAAACTAGTGCATTTAAAATATACAGGCTGTTTCAGAACTGACGTACAGTACAGCACAATGAAACAAATATTCATCATAAAATAAGTTAGCAGTTAATCGCTGGTGAGCGTTTTTAATTTCTCCGGGTACGGGTTGTTTCCTGACGCAAAGACATAAGCGTATACTTAAGTGCCATATAAAAGCGGTGGTTTTCTCATGCGCTGTCTTTTAGTTTTGAATTAATTTTACTTTTGTATTTGCATTTTGCAATTTTCATGCATTTTATTTGTATGTGCTCCTCGGTTACTGCGCGGCATTGCTTCTCGGTTGATGATTTTTAAATGTGATGTTTCTACTTCACAGTGTTTGAAAGTGCTCTCAAACCATCTAAATACTCTTTGACGAATGAATAGTTTCACTTCTCTACTCCCGTGCTCCACCATCTCCTCAGAAGGACTCTCAGCGCTAGTCTTAATTAAGTCAATAAAATACATGTTCAATAAGCTTAGTATCTTAGTATTGTTCAGTGATCTTAGTATTCAAATCTTAGTATAATTTCACTATCGGTCATATCTATTCGTATTCGTGGTTAAATCGACGAATTCAAACTTATACACCTTCATCAATGACTTAAAATGAATCGCTATATGAATGAGAAGGCGAACTTCATTTACTGCCTTTCCACTTTAAAGATGGCCTTTGTAGGCAAACGGGAATCGTACTTTAGCGTTATCATTTAGCGTGAGCCTATGCATTCTTTTGTGAAAAATAATTGTTTCGCTGAGTTTCATCATCCCATAAAGTGTGTTCCATTAGTTTCAAAACGCCTTGTACATGCCTCTTCACCGTTCGTGTGATCTTGATTACATTTTTTACATTAAAAAAAATAACATTTTCACCGTCTTTCATGTTAACATGTCTTTTATTTTGCACTTAACTCTCAAAGACCGATATTTTTTAGTTATGACTGAAATCATTCCAGAATATTTTGAAGACTCGCCCAGGGTTTATTTCAATAGAAGTATTTTAAAAATAAATGTACTATTACGATTGCGTCCACACTATTACCATTGCGTCCTACGTAGAAGACTGAAAAAAGTGAATCGGACGAAGCGCCAGTTATTTGCTAAAATGAAATATGGCAGAATTCTAATTATCTGGAAGCAGATTAACTGGATCTCTAGTTATTCGGATCGATGGTAAGCGATCAGAGTATTTGCGCCGAATTCCTATGCCAGTACTGAAAGCACTAATCTTCATCTTCCCCATTTCCTCTCTAATTCCAACGTGAGAATCTGATAAGTCTCCCTCTGTCTTCCTTCGTGCCCTGCACGTTCATTACACTGACCGTGAGCTGCAGAAATCCGAGTGTTGTGTGCGCATTATTGTGTCTGAGTTTACAACTTGTGAATTTCCCATGTGAAGTTCACAGACTGTTCAATATACTCGATGTTTTAGTACCTGCAGTTTAACTAGCGCCTACATTAATGACAGCAGGACACTGCCTAACCGAATTAAAGAGGATGGTTCACTTCGTAAAACGTGTTATTTTGGATTCTAAATGTGAATAATTTTAGAACGCCAAGGTAGAAATATGCACACTTAGACCTGATTTGCAAATTTATAGTTGACCTTTGCAGTACATGGAGAGTAATAAGCACCGAATAGCAATGCTTTCAAAAACTAACGTATAATATTTACTGTCTCTCTAGGAAACTAATTACTACGGTGTCCATAATATTTTTTTATCAAAAGCATAAACGACAAATTAACAACATTTTTCGTACATTATGCTGTAGAGACATTCAGAATTTTTTTGGAAGTAGGAGACTTGAAAAATGAGCAATGTCTTCGCCGGGAATCGAACCGCGGACCTCTCGAATACGCGCCGAGCGTGCAGACCACTACACCACGAAGGCACGCTAAGAAGGCAGGAGAAATACCTTATATACCCCACATTTTAAAGGGCGAATTTGGTTTTTAGAGGACCCATTCGCAAAATCCTGGGTGTGGAGAATCATCATTCACCACCTTTTTTAGTTCGAGCGCCACTGTAGAGACGTTAGGTTTTTTTTTTTTTTTTTTTTTTTTTTTTTTTTTTTTTTTTTTTAAGCAAGAGATTTGAAAAATCAGCAATGCACTCGCCGGGAATGGAACCACGGACCTCTCGAATACGCGGCGCCTTCTTAGCGAAGGTACGCTAAGACGGCGGGAGAAATACCTTATAATACATATTAAGCACAGTTTTGATAAAGTAGGATACAAAAATTGCATGTTAAAATGTTGAATGTTGAAATCACAAAGGCGAGACGTGTATACTTACAGTAATATCATGTGTTTATTAACATTTGAATATACGTCAACTGTTTGCAAGAGGAATGGTTTTGCGAACAACTGAAAACAGTCCTTTTCGTCTATTAATTTATCTGTATCTACATTTACATTGGCGACATAGTATACCTGAATCTACATGTGTATTATATGATACATGAACGTACCTGTATCTACATACGTATTGGTCACATCAAACACCAAAAATGAAAAGCAAAATGATAGATTAATAGATTATCAAAACGCACTAAGGCTACATGCCTAAGGAGAGAAATGCTTCCGTGGAAATCTTTCTAAGGGCAACTTGCTTGCAATTTCTATAATATAATTTGGGCATAGAAGAAGATATACTCAGCAGACATATTCTGTAACAGAATTTGAGGCATATTTGGAAGTAAAGGATATAATATTTATATATTTAAATATTTATGAGATATAGTAGACTACAGAGAATTTTCTTTGAAGCAGGGAAACCAATACTTTCAAACATGAATACTATGGATTTGTTAATATTTTGAATTAAAAGATCACATAGGAGAGTTTAATAAGAGCTGTTCGATTGTTGTAACACAACTAACCATAAATTCAGTATTCCTTTCATATTAAAAATACTCACACTTATCAAAAATGACTAACATGTATGCTTCGCTTGAGAAAAAATTCCCATAGTCATTAAATATTTTTTTATAAAATCACCGACTTCTCTATTAAACATTATACGTTATAAAAGTAAATATTGATAGTCCAATTTTTGTAAAAACTCGCGTATTTCTTGTATCTGAATTTTTTATTATTAATAAATAAAAAAATTATACATTAAAATAGTGATATCACTTCTAATCGTAGCTATGAGAAATTTTCTGCGCAACACGTATACGGAAGATGTTATCCAACTATCGCCACAGCTTCATATTTATGTTTAATGGTTATCACTCAAGCTTACATTTTTCATATGATTAGTAACTAAATCGGATGCAATTAGTAAACTATTTAAAAAGAAATGACTTAAAATAAAAAATCGTCCTATGGTAGAAATTCAATCCAGAAATCTTGATAATGATACTTTCTTACGCGATTTTTCTATAAATTAAGAAAGTGCATTGCTAAGCTAAGAGCAGGTGAATGACCGTGTACAGACACTAGGTATTTTGGAGCAGGAGAGATTGAAAAATTTGCTACGCCTTCGCCGGGAATCGAACCGCGGGCCTCTCAATTACACTCTGAGCGTGATCACGACACCACGAAGGCTCGCTAAGTAGGAGGGAGAAATACCTTATATACTCTCCCTTTTAAAGGGCGACTGGGGTTTTTAGGAGACCCAATTGCCAAATCCTGGGTGAGGAGATTCATCATCCAACACCTTTTTAGTTCGGGCGCCACTGTAGAGACATTAGGTATTTTGGAATCAGGAAAGATTGAAAAATTTGTAACGCTTTCGCCGGGAATCGAACCGCGGACCTCTCAATTACGCGCTGTGTGTGCTGACCACTACACCACGAAGGCTCGCTTAGAAGGCGGGAGAAATATCTTATAACCGTGCTAATTATATGAGTATACAGGTATCTTTGTGGTTTTTCCTTACATGAACGCTCACGAACGTGAGTACGAACCAGTTTTCTAGAAAGTAATCCACGGAAGCATCCCTCCCCTGACTCTTGCGCTTGCGATAAAACAAACTATCATGCCAGATCTGTGCATAACAAAAATAAGAACCAGTTCCTCTTATGAAATCCTCTTAGACACATTCTCTTTCCTTAGAGAGATATCATTCGTGAGTTTTGCTGTATTCGTTTAAATAAATAATAAAAAAAAACAAGGCCACTTGAAAAAAGGAATTGTACTACAGAAATAATATGTAAGATGGCTGCCAGAGAGCGACTATTGTAACTTCTTGCCATCGAATTCTTCAACAAGAAAAGAGGAAAGAAAAGGAAACACTCGATATTTGAGCTGACATCAGTACTGCCAATATATACTAAAAAATAGAATACCATACCAAACCCAATATAAGTACAGTTGAGAAGATACGAAGAAAGAAATAAGCTGGGTGGTATTTCCTTCTCCGTAATTAATTTTTGAATAATAAGAAGCTTTTATTCACTGAAAAATAAAATAACGAATCTAAACTAACGTTACTAAATTATAACAATGAATAAAAACTATTTATAATGAAAAGTTGGATCTGACGAGTTAAAAAACTACACAATTGTCTCTTAAAACATTTTTTTTAACTCCAAACTTTTATTCTATGGGACTTGCAAATTTTAGTCTCTCGTCCTCGAGGTCGTAAAGGACGGTCACTTCATTATAACAGCTGCGACAGAAATAACAAATGCGTTGATTTCCTAATCTTTTAAATCTAAAATTCGCACATAATATTAAAAAAAAAAAAAAAAAGTCTGAAAAGATTCAGGTTTTAAACTCTCGCACCCGGTGGTTTGAAAAACCTCGCATGCGAGTCTTATATATATATATATATATATATATATGTTAATTGTTCATGTATATATTATATCATATATATATTGCAAAAAACGTTATAAGCGATGTAAGTTATTGTCCGAAAAGCACATATTCGACAATATAGTGTTTTTGAGCGTTATAAACGTCCATGCGCTCATCGAATTGAGCGGAAAAAAAAATCTTTTCAGTGAAATATGTATGAAATTTATTGTAATTTAATTTCTGAATTTGTTGGCGAATTTTTGAAAAGAGCTTGATTTCTTAGACTGTTTCTCATTTATGGTTTAATATCTCAGCATCTGAAAATACATCGGATATAAAGTTTTCAAGCATTTACAGGCTGTATAGTGGTTAGTTACCCTAACTACCGTAGCGATGGTCCCGGGCTCGGATTCCGGAGAAGGCACGGTTATAAGTGTCCGTTTTTTGACAACGGTGGCCGCCTTAGGTGGTTCCATAATAAAATGGCATCCACTTCCGGCCCTTGTAGTGGCGCAAGGCTAATGACTATTAAATAAAGCGCCCGGTCATTTAAAAATAGCGAATAAAAAGTTTGGCCCTCGTTTAAAACAAGAATGACAACAAAAAAATATAAACTGAGCTATTTTCTACAATATTTTTTATCCACTTAGCTCAAGAGGGTCAAGAACACTGGTTAGAACACTGTTATTACGCACAATTTTCGAAACTGAATATTCAAAGCAATTTCTTCATTCTCTGAATGACGTTCAGTTACTTTTCTTTATTTCATATTTCTCTTACAATTTATTATTTGTGTTATTAATGACTAAAACGTTCATCATTGATAACGTGTAACTGAGACTAAAAACAGAAAATATAATAAAAAATAAAAAAAAGCTTTTAATACAATAAGCTTTTATTCAAAATGGATATGATAATTCATGTACTAAAAGGAGGAAAATGTTTTATTATATGGGTACCTTTATTCTGGTAATGGGAATACCAAATTAAATAATTCGTCTAAATAACAAATCTATTGGATTTTCAAATATATGAGCCATTACCTTTTTTAATTGAGCATGGGCGCAGCACGTTTTTGTTATTCGCCATAAAAAATTGTAGAGAAATTCTGTAAATATAATTATTTAATCTAAGTCTCATTAAATTATATGCTAAGTAATTATTTTTCTCCTTTTAGTACATTAAATATCATACCCATTTTAAATAAAAGCTTATTGCATAAAAACCTTTTTAAATTTCATTTTATTTTTCATTATTGTGAAAAAATAAATAGATAGAAAAACACAAGTATGACCACCAGCGACCGAGCGCTAAGATCAATGAAGGTAGTTCGATCCGAGCTCGAATACCGGCGAACGGGCTGGCTGCAAGGGCGTTTTCGTGTTAATCCTCATGAGAAACGTATATACGAACCAGTTTCCCTTAGAACGTCCTCCACGAAGGCATCTCTCTTCTTAAGCAGATAGCCTTTGAGTGCTTTGCCATAATCAAATAAAAACCAAACGTAAAACACTCGTGGGTTCTTTGTATCGGCAGAACTGCTTTCTAAGAGATTCGTATTCACTTTACATTACATACGAATACGAATCCTTTAATTTTACCAAGCCCCATCAATAAGCACCTCTTTCATTTTTCCAAAGACCGAACTCATAATGAAATACTATCATTCATTAGTCTTTTCAGTCGGTTGAATGGTGCCTGTACTGAAACAGATAAAAGTATCTCGCATTCCTAATTTTTATACGCCTCAGTCAGTTTTAAAGTTTTCGTTTTAAGTATTTCGAAGGTATCAATTGTTTATCGAAATGCGTAAAGGTTTCATAAATACATTCAGATAGGGTTGATTTTATAACCTATAAACATATATACAGTTCTAACTTGTGCCGCTTAATGCAAAAGGATTGTTCCCTGAACCAGATGCGGAAGAAGATAAATTAAAGAAAGTTATTAAACCAAATACCATAAAAATATAGATAATAAATTAAAAGATTTAAGAAATTTTTCCCTCGATTATGCAAAACAAAATCCCCATATTAAATTTACACGTTGTATTTACATCTTCATTTCAGTATGTTTCGCTTGTTATCAAAATATATTTCTGGTACCTTACAGCATAATGCTTTAGAGACATAGCAAATATATGACTGCAGGATCAATAGATTTCCTTTATTCTCACGAGAGAAATATCTAAATATTCTCAGATCCGAATATCGCACAGAATGCTCTTAAAAATTATTTTATAGATGTTGCTACATATAGAGAATAAAAATATATAGTCAAGGCAGTGTCTAAAATACATATTATTTACTAACAGAGTGCAGCTGATTAATTGCTTGTGAATTAAAATTTGACTATTATTGGAATATTTAATTACGTCAGAGTTGCGACTTTTCTTAAAAAAGGTAGGGTTCAGATAATGAATACTGAAATAAAAATTGCATCGAGTTTCAGAGAATGAAACGGTACATCGATAGAGTTCTCCAAATTTACAAATTTAGATTTACAAATTCTCTGTTCTCCAAATTTACAAATTTAGATCTTGATTTCAACACGCAAAAAGTAGACTTTTATAAAAAAAAACTTAGTAAAAGTAGACTTTTATAAAAACATAAAATTTGTAAAACCTTTCTGCAGTTCACTTTAACAAGGAACTATGAATACTTCACGAATCAGAAATAAACTACTTTTTCTCATATAGCAAGTAATAATAATGGCAATGGGGAATTCGATAAAAGATGTCATCAAAAGTACTCAAAGATTTTGCCAAATGATGCACTGCTAATATCCGCTTCATCAGCTCTACCTTCTTTCAGCGCTTGGCGTAAACACTTCATCGTGGTTTTTTTTTTTTTTTCAATTAGCTTTTGACACCCAAAGATCTGGCCTCATCAAATTTAAGGATCAGTATCCTTAATATCCTAGTTATGATTATAGCCCTTTCGTTTGAAATCCTTTGAAAAATTTCGTAAAAGTTTTAACTAGTCTTGTTCTTAAATAGTCTGAAGTTCGTTTAACTCTTTACTGAGAAATGCAAGGTATTTTAATGATAGTATGATTCAGACAGAGTCGGCGCTATGCTTCTTGCCGCTTACTGCAATCTTTGGCGGTTCCTTAATTCTGCCTCACAGTGCTTTCAGAAACATGAAAAAAGTTCTTCCGATCCTTGTGATCGCACTTGTTGCACCGGCTCTGGAGATACATTCAGCTGTAACATATTCATTTCTATGAGAGTGAGATGGATTAAAATTTGCAAAAAAGAATACGAGATACGAACTAAACATCTTTAATTCGAATTTTAAAATATCTAATTAAAATTAATTTTGATTAAAACTAATTTAATTAAAAGATAGTGAAAAGCAAGAGAAATAGGGTTTTTTCTTTGAAGTGACTGATTATGAAGGAAACTTTAAAGAAATAAAAAGAAAAAGAATAACCTTGATGTTATTAATAGCCGTATGAGTTTGTATGTAAATAATGATAAAAAAAAGAGAATAACCTACTCATTTTGCTTTTGTTGTTCGTTACTTTACATATTACTTTTTTTTACTTTTCCGATTAACGTTTACTATTCACACAAGGCTTTCAATAATGTAATTTGCCTAGGTTAACACTTAGAACTTTTATTTCTTTAAATCTTAACCTAGGTATATACTTCCAATTACAAAGTTTCATAAAACACGACGCAGAATTTTACGCAAACAATATCGACTCTGGGTGAAGAGGGTCATGTAAGAAATGTTTGTGTAATTTCTGTAGCATAAACTTTTAATTAGTTTATAAGGTTTTTGGATTATTCTAAAATCATGATTTGGATTATTCTAAAAACTAACCCAACTTTCGTAGACTGCAGAACAGATTATTATCCCGTCTTTATCTTTCATACATAATACTAAGCACTGAAATGTAAAACAACTAAAGGATTTATTTGATTAAAACTGAAACGATTAAAAAATTAACTTCGACTTGCGGACAAACATACATAGAATGATATATGCACAGCATGATTAAAATTACTTACAAGGGACAAAGTTCAAATTTAAAGCCTAACAACTAGGCTCCACCATTTGATGATTATTAATTGAATTTCAATTAAACGCACTCATCTGCTCATAGCAACAGTGATAATACCAGAGAATTTTCACCACGGGAGTCTGAGATTGGCAACTCTGGATTCTAAACTTACATTCTTCAAATTTTACTTTGAGTATTAGAGTGAAATAGATGTTTCTCTGAAGTAGATGAGGAAGGAGAAATGTAGGAAAGATTCAGCAAGAAATAACAAATCATTTAAAGTAAATCTTAAAAGTATATAATATAAAAGCTTGTATCTTTATAGATCAATTAGTTGTTCGGCAAAAGAGCTTTCATCGCTAACTTTGTGGCAGATCCTATACTCTAGGGAAAACGTTTATTCAGCCAAATGCCAAGAATTTACATCTAAGGTATTCCGATTTTATTAAACTGTAATGAATGCTTTAATAACTGGGATTTTTACGCTACGAGACCTGTGTAATAATTCAGATTTTATGTTTACAGAAACCTCTCACTCACAGTGCCTAAAACATTTATATAAAATTCTTATACTTAATTTCAAAATATTATAACCAACAGTACTTATATGATTAGTAACTACAGGACAATGAGTAACTTATTCTAAAGTTTCAAACCACATGAGAATAATTTATTCTGAGTATATTATCATTACTTTTATTGCTGTCTTCTTTATTTTATTTTAATACGTTATGCTTAAAAGAACATATATTTTCATTAAAATATTGTTATGTTTAACAGGCAGCATTTGTTTGCTTTTAGACTGGATTCTAGTGCTATTAAATTAAAAACCTGTCTTGCGCTGAATTAGCAGAAACCTTGGCATAAACAGCTAAATACGCAAACATTCCATCGCAGAAGCAAATAGCATATCGTAGATCAAGGAAGAGTTAAGTGTAATCGGGAGCACTCACCCATCACGTTCATGTCTCTCTCCGCTTCCACAGACTGGAATGAAGGCGCCTCCGCTGACACTTCGCACCGGTACGTCCCCGTGCTGTTCAAGTCCACGTTGCGTAAATAGACCGACTGCTTCCCGGATTTGGACAGCTGAAAGGAGAGATGCATTTTATGAATTTCATGAATGACAGGGTTCAGAAAAGCTTCATTTCTCTACTCATGCTGCATAACCATTACAGCTCCATTTCTCTACCCATGCTGCATAACCATTACCTCTTTCAGAGTAAGATACACTTTGTCAAAATGCTAGATTCTTTTGCTCAGTGCCCTTTCAGCTTGAATTCACTGGAATTTGCTGCCAGAAAATAGCTCTTCCTATTCGATTTATTGAGATAAGCGCACATTCCTGCCAACGGTAAAGGAGAAATATTTACATTGGATAAGTTTCCTATATATCCTAAGGAACAGAAAATAAATTCGAAATTCTAGACATGGCAACACAGAGTATTTCTGCAAAATATTAGGACTGCATTTTTTCAAACAGCTGAAACTGTAATGGCAATGATTATTAGAATCTCAACTTCCTTTTAACAAACCCTTTTACCAAAATATCATCTTTTTGCGAAATGTTTTAATGCAATTTCTTGTTTGGTTTTATGCAGCCGATATCTGCTGAACCCGAAGGCTGAGCAACTAAAAACAATAAAGTTGTTTTCGCACAGTGCAATTTTCAACAATATGTTTACTTAAAACCAGAAGTGGAGCTATTTTAATCATCCCTTTGTGCACCACGTTTGGCAAAAGTAACATTTTTCTCTTCTCTGAAGTCAGTTCCTATCTAAAAACATTTAAGAAATTTATAAAATATGAAAGACAGATAGAAGGTTTCGATAATTGACTTCTAAGAAGGCATTTTATTAACTCATTATTAGGCATTATTAGAATCTGTCAAGAGATATACAGCATTACATGCAGCATGTAGAAGTTTAATAGTAATAAGGCTGCTTTCTGCAAATCTCGAAATTTATAAATTCGGTTCTAAAGCTGTGTAAACGTGAACGTACTGTGTATCAGCCAAATAAAATTCTGTTTATTATTCCATATCATAAAAAATCACTAGTTACTAAGAAATGCTGCTAATTCTCTTTGCCTAAGCATAATGTCTGCCCTCTTGGTCATGACGAATTTTGATGAATCTCGTATAATCAAGTCAATGAAGTTCACGATGACCAAGAGCAAAAATAGCATGTGTTATTATTTAAAGTCTTGTTTGTCTTATGAATGGCTATATAAATTATTCCAGTTTCGCTCCAGTTTTGTTACAGAAGACACGACAAAGGATCACTTACCTCTCTTCTACTGTCTCCAGCCTCTCGGGGATAGGACAAACTTTCTTTTTTTAAGCTCCCTCGTCTGTTTAGATACTATGCATTTGAAACATTAGTGCCTTCATCGGGATTCAAAGCCGAATTAAATTATATGGTAGCCTGTATCATTACCATCATACCGAGCAGCAGGGCACTTTTCAAAGTTAAATGAGTGCAATAACATGGTGAAATGTATAACATATTTTATAAGACGGAGAAGTATCTCACTGTTTGACACAAGGCTTTTCGAGGATGTAGTTTAAGGCTCTTAGATTACATTTTGAGAGATTTTCAGAAAGATCTAAAATGTGCCTCAAAATTACTTTAAAACTGCTGCTCCCATTCCGTATATTTCCGCAGTTTTGCATAACTGAGCGCTAAAAATCGTTTTTTTTTTTTTTTTTTTTTTTTTTTTTTTTTTTTTTTTTTTTTTGTCATGTTCTTCTCACTATGGTAAGGCACTGATTTCTGACGTTAAATTTACATGGTTACTGTAGGCAATCCCATTAAAATTAATTTCTCTATGCTAAATCTAATATTTTACACTATATTTGCTCAATAATAAAACCCGTTTATCTTTTGTTATTACTTTTTGTGATCATGTGAATTTTTACAAAATCTTTCTAAAACTCCTGTGCGATCTTAAAGCAATATTGAAAATTCTGATGGCTTTTTCTGAAAGTTTCATTCAGTCAAATTAAAACACTGAGTCAAAATTATAAAATAATTACATACCCCGATGAACAGATAAATTCATTAGCTGATAAATTATTTATTGTACCAGCATCTTTTCTTATTTTATGAAGTCAAATTAAAACAGTGAGTCAAAATTCTAACAGACATGCTTCCCTCAATGAAGATGTAAATTCACTTTTAAATATCTGATATATTATTCATTGTACCAGCATTTTTTCTTCATTCAATAAGCGAATAAATTAGAGAATTAATTTTTCAAAATGTGCTAAAAGTTGAATCTATTGCTGGGATTCTGAACTTTAATATAGCTTCTCAAGATAAATTTGTAAAACTATATTCGTTTGCTTATTTTAAGACCGCTTTAATAAAAATTTGTAAAATATTATGTACATGAAAATAAAGGAAATAATTGTTTTTAAACTTAAAGTTTTGGAAAATAATAAGCTATTTTGAAAACAATAATTCAAAGCTTTAGAAGGTGAACCTGTAAGAAATCGTAGAATACGATTTCTTGCAGATATTACAGAGAAGGTGAATCTGTAAGAAATCATAGTAAAGGATTTCTTACAGATTCACCATCGAAAGCTTTATTGTTCGAAAAATATCTTATTATTGTCCAAAAAGTTTTAATTTTAGTCTAAAACCAATTATTTTCTTTGTTTTTCTATAATAATTCACAAATCTTTATTAAAATGGTCTTACAATAAACGAATGAATATAGTTTTACAAATTTATCTTGTGAAATTATTTAAAATTCTCAAAGGATAAAGAAATGCAGCTAGAATCTAAGCAATAAATGCAAGTTTTAGCACATTATGAAAAATATGTGTAGCATATCGACTTATGATTTCTCAGGTATATAATTAGTGCCTAATTTCCTTTATATTAAAAATTGTATTCGACCAATTGCTTCCTGGCAGTTTTCGATACATCTATGGGTTTCAAACGAGTGTTTTGTGGTTTTGCTAACCGTAAAAAGTTGCTTTTGTTATGCAAACATTTCATCATATGCTCAAAACCATTTTCGGAAATATTAAAGCAGATGTGTTGCGAAGAAATATGCTTTGTTCAAAAGAATCAAATAGTATAGAAGGTTTCATTAGTTATGGAGTTCAATAGTTCTACACCTGCCACTTTTGAGAGAATAAAATACAAAAGAATTCGTGAAAATTCCAGAAAAAAGTGTAGAATGAATTTTGAAAGAAAAAAAAAAAGAAAACGACAGGTATACAAATATTTTGAAACAATTAAGGGAGAAAAAGCACTTATTAAAATTGGAAGAATCTGAAAATAAAATTAATTTTAATATGTTTACAATAGCTTTCTTTGGTTGGGCAAAATGCAGTTCATAAATTGTGATTTATAATATTTATTATCTCGTTCATATATCAGTTTAGATATCGCCAAAAGGAAAAGTAAATAATTACTTTGTCATTAAAATATGACAGAGGGAAATAAAAATGCTTCATTTTAATGCTGTGTTTCTAAAAATATAATTTTAATACTACTGTAATAACATATGTTAAAAAATCCTGATGAAAGTGTGAAGCATGGAATATATTCAGATAAAATTGATCCTTAAGTCTCCAGATGTTGATAAGTAATTAAACACAGTGAATGCAACAGAAAATTCCATAAAGAGAAAAGCTTTTTTAATGTAATAAAGAGAAAGAATTAAATGGTAATCCGAATTTCTGCCAGGAGTACGCACTTTAAATACAGATATGGTGAAATCTATAAATTGGCTTAATGTTTGTCGTATTTAAAAAAAACTGAATTTGTTAAAAAAAAAAAACTCAATTTTACTTGATTATAAAACTACAGCAGTTTCCGTAAACATTATGGAACATTCGTAAACGCATCGGAAGATATACTATCAGACGTAAATTGGTATGCTTGTTCTCTTTATTATCCGAAATCAACTAGCTATTAAGTCTTAATTTTTTTTGAAATAATTCAGATAGCAATATTAATCAGAAAATATAATTCCATATACTTATTCTGCTATCCACGATATTACTATGCAAGTACAGGTTATGAACAAATGTTTATGACTGTTTAGTGAAATCATATTTGTAGCTTTTATTAAAAAAAAGAGTACAAAGAGGTTATTTTTAACAAAATGAAAAGGGAGCCAAAAATTGCTGAGAAACCAGATACTGTTCCGTTCGGAATGGCCTTTATTATTGTATAAAAATGTACATGCCTACTCAGTTTTCTAAAAGCGTTAAAGAATGCATATTAGGACTCTCTACATCTTCAGGTTACCATTGTTCAAACAACGCCTTGTTCAGCATTGTTAAAACAATGTTTCACACGGAATAACTAAGCAATAATTATTAACAATGTAATTCATTCTATAGTTGAAAGCTTTAAAATTTTACTTGCAAAACAGTATTAATTTAAGGTGTAACTTATTGAAATAAATGCAATTAATATTTCCCTTTAATAAATTCAGTTCTTGAATTCATGAATGGATTTCATACTTCCAAACAAAGGTAAACGTTTTTCAAAACCTAAAAGAATGGATGGTATACCGGATTACGAAGCAACTAGAAATAGCGCTACTGATTGCGAATACCAAGGAAAGGATCATATAAATGTTGTTACCTCTTCAGTTGAGATGAAATGTAACCATGAAAAGAGAGCACAGAAATTCAAGAAAAGTAAATCTTGGATCGACACGGACACTATTCCAATTCAGCCTACAATCACCAACTACAAGGCATGGTGGGAAAAGTCACCGGCTGCAGGAGATGACGGACAACAAAAAAATCTTCAAGAAGATAAACTTCAAGTAAATGGAAACGATGAAAGTTTTTCCCATAATAACAAAATGTCTGGAAAATATATAGATAACAATTCCATGAAATCTGCTAAACATCAGACAAACGGTTCTCGTCGAAATCGCGATTCAGAAGAATTTGTTATTCATGAATCCAATGATGCATCTACTTCTAGTTGTGATAAGAAAGCTGAAAGATCTCAACAAGTAACGAAAATGATAGGGAAAGTAAATAGGCAAAACAATACAGACATTGAAACTATACTTCTCAGGGAAGAAATGAGATTGTCTACTTTTTTCCCTGTTCAATCGAAAACCACTGTCGAATCGGCAAACCATGCTGAGAATTACCCAATTACACAAGCAGAAAAGAAAGGCAGAGCGCAATATTTGTTCCTCGATACCGAAAAGCAGGGATTGCAAAGACCATCACAGGACAGGACGGAAACTCCCATAGGTTTAAGAAATAAGAATTCTAACAGTTTTTTAAATTTTGACAAAGAATGTAATTGTAATGCTGACACAAAGGGAATGAGAAATTACTGCAGAAATCACAATAGATATTCAGACTTTAACAAGCGAAAATTAGATATGCATTCTGAAGACTTTTTATTTGTAGATGAAGACAAAACATGCACTTCTGAAATACCGATACAAATCCTTTTATCACAGGAAAAACAAAAATTCTGCACTAGAGAAAGTCCAAAAAATCAAAAAAGGGAAATAGCTGTTCAGACAGAAAACTTATCAACAGAGCACTGCAATTCAAATACAGAAATTACAGAAAGCACATGTAATGGTGTCCCTGATGAGAAAGATAGTGTCTTTACCACATTGCGGAGTAACGATAATTCAGAAAGAATAAAATCAGATAGAAAATACAGTGTAGTTCCTAAACAAATATTAACCAATTCCGAAATCAAGCTTCCTAGTGACCTCGATTTAAGAATGCTCATTTTACAAAACTTAAAAAGCAATTCGAGTGATGAATACAACGTGGCAGAGAACAACAGTTTAGAGCAAACTGAACCAGAAGCAGAAAGAAGAAGTTTCAAGATCAATACATGTAATGCAAAAGACTTTTGTACATTGCAAAATATGATTGAAAGGATAATAGAAAATAAATTACTCGATAGATTAAGAAATGACGAGAAAGAATATTTTCCTGAGGAAGATCTATCGCCACAAGTAGGCAATATGTATTTATCATACATTCCAAAATTAGAAATAAGCAGCAAAGGAAAAAATCAAGTGCCCTTTTATAACCTTAAAACAACAACTCATCAGAAATCAGATGTCAGTTGTAATGAAAACGAAAACCTTAATGGCGAGAAACAGCAAAACCCACATGGCCATGAAATCGTCCTAAGTAATAACGATTCAAAAACTGATACAAAGAAAAACTTTTCTGTGTTTAATCAGGGAAATGTTATGGCATATTCTATGTACAGTATACCAGACCTAGCAGATAAAACTACTGTTGAAGAGGATGAGAATCATCAAAAAGAAAAAGATGAGATTTTGGACCAAACATTCATTCGGAAAGAAGAAATTTTATTTCTACCAACCGATAAAAAAGATAAAAATTCCTGCAAGAATAATTTAAAAATTCCAATGGCTAATGTAATTTCGACAAGTGTAAATACAAATCCCAAAGACAACTTCAATGCTTTTCACAAAAATCAAGTGCTGTATGGTACCTCTCCAGAAATTAAGTCTAAAAATGTAAAAAAAGATCTAAAGCCCCTTGTGCATGAAGTAGATAAAGGCGCTTATGATTCAAAGATTGATACGAAACAAATCCTGGCAAGTTTCAATTTGGGAAGCTCTGCTGCATATGCTTTATACGGAACATCGGATCTAACACAAAAAGTATTGAGTAAAGATGAGGACAATGACCATAAATCAGCTGATTCTTCCCTGGAACATATTAGCTCTGCTAAATGCAGCTCCCCAAACGCTGATTTAACTGGCAAACGCACGGAATGTAATACTTTGCCATCATGCAGTAAAAAAGATACATTTCCCAAAATGAAAGACCTGAAATATTCTACTGACAGTGTGGATTCATCAGATTTTGAGGAGTCAAATAGAGAAAATAACAAATCTGAAAAAGAAGAAAAGAACGAGCAAAAACCACTTGTGCATGAAATTGATCTAAGAACTAAAAATTCAAAAATCAATACAAAGGAAAAGTTAGCCTACTTCAATTTAGGCAATGCTATGGCACACGCTTTGTATGGTGTATCAGACATTGCCCACAAAACACAGGATGATAAAAACGTTTCTGACTACCAGCAGGATAGTGCAAATTCTGCGCTCTTGAAAACCACAAATCAAGAGAACAGAAATGTTGATAATCAACAACAAATGTGCGATTCCATTAAAGCATACACAAAAGAAAAGCTCAAAGAATTCAACTTAGGAAATGCTATGATTTACGCTTTGTATGGTGTATCGGATATTACCGACAAAAAGCAAGCCTCGGTCGAAATTTCGGAGAATGTAACAAACTCTCCCAGTTCGAATGCTACACATAAAAGAAATAAAAATGTTGATAAACAAGAAATGTGTGAATCTGGGAAAGCTATCACAAAAGAAAAGTTAAAAAAATTCAACTTGGGGAATGCCATGACGTACGCTTTATACGGAGTACCCGACATAATCAACAAAGCAAAAAACTCTCCAAACTCTACCAAGAATGGGAGAAATGGTACAAGCAGCTCTCCGCAAATTCCATTTCAAAACAAATGTAATGTTGACAGCCAAAAAGAGATATACTATCCTAAAAGTAATACCAAAGAAAAGCTACAAGAATTCAATTTAGGCGATAGTATGAAAGGCACTTTATACGGATCACCAGTTCACCAAACTCAGAGCATTCAGACTATAATTGAAGAAACAAAAGAGGATGAAACTGAATCAATTTGGGCAAGTGATGTTCAGAACAGAAGGAATGAGGTTATTGAAAATACTGAAGAACTCAGCAAGAATATTTATAATTATCATGACATTCCTTACACATTTAACATGAAGCCTCAAGCCTTCATGAGCAGTAATCTTATGTTTAATCCCATGCAAAATATTTGCAATCCTCCTATTACCTTTTTTGTTCATCCAGCGTATGTGAGACCTATGGCACCCATGATGAACACTCTTTATGCTTCTATGTATAATGGACATTTTCCAGAAAGCAGTTTTCCAAGTGCCAGAATTACTGAAGAAAAATTTTATTCGACTTCAAACAGTTTACAAAATTGTAACACCAAATCTCCTGCAAAGATTATTAGAGAAATTGCGTATGAAAGTACAAGTAATAGAAACAAGCCACAAATCCATGACAATACTGAAACCAGAAATAGACGGAATACCCAAAATACTGATAAACAATGGATGCAAGAGGATCCATCTCCTAATCCAGAAACTTATCCTAAAGATCGAGTCCCAAGTGAAGCGGGAAAAATTATAGGAAGTGCAGCAACTTCGGGTGAAGATATGGCTTTCGTACTTTATGGCTCGCGACTGGATATGAAGCAAACTTCAGATGATTCTTGCCGTTACACCACTACAAGCAGAGAATCTTACAAGTGGCTTCACAATGCACATGCATCCAATCAACAAGAGAATTCCTCCCGTTGCATTAATACAAACAGTGAAGCTCACAGACAGCAGCAGGAATCTAATCGACAAAGAGCAGAGAATTCAGGGAGAAACTCACGCAGTTATGAACAGAAGAAAAAGAATTCCAGGAAACTTCTAAATGCAAAACCTGGTCTACAAAAATCTGTCTCTCAAAAGTACCTTCCTTAACACGAATGCAAATCGGTTTCAAAATTCCTAAATTCCATGCACTTCGAGAAAAATCTGTACTCAAGGAAATAAATGATGCTAAAGAATTTATATTTATAGAATCAATGTAAAATTAACAAAAAATAAAATCTATTCTTCTTTTCTAAGAGTATGATTTTTTTCCCTTGAAGATTATTGGGGCGAAAACCATTGAAACGTCAAATCCTTCACAAAGATCGTATAATCTTATGGGAAAATTTGGAGCCTTTGTTTCGAGCATAGCAATTCACAGATAAATTCCGCACCAAAACTTTTCTCTCTTATTCCTTCCTGTGTTTTTTTCTCTTTTAATATTACCGGTTTTTCACCTTCGAGCCATCTGGGCCCTGATACGTTTCCAAGATGCATCATTTTCTAGGAAGCTATAGAAATATATTTTATTTACATATGTATATATTTATACGTATTTCATTTATATGTACGTGTATACTACGCATGAGAAGAAATAAAATTTTTTTTAATTTGTTTGTTGCTATACTCCGGAAAAGTTGCCTATCGCTTAGCTATGCAAAATAAAAAAAAGACGTTCTCACATAAAAATATATCTTCCTTTGAAAAATAGCGAAATTTTACTGTTTTACGTGGATTTTTTATAATTACTAAAACTCTTTGCGATCAAAAGGCAATTGTTCTTAATGTGAATTTTAGGACACGAGTAAAAGTTTAAAACCTTTAAATTCAAATTAATGTTTTCTTGAAACATTTTTGACAGTTTCAGGATTTACAGATTACCCGAACCTATCATAACACTGCAGAGGGCCACCAGCGGGGTAATGTCGCTGAACACTGGTAATGCGGTCCGAGGTTCGAATCCCGCGAACGGGCTGGCTGCATGGGCGGTTTTCTGGTTCTCCGCATGTGTAACGTGTAAACGGAAATTCTATTTCCAACCCTTCCCGCTCCCTTTGATAAATTAAAAGCATTTTTTAATGCTTTACCCTTTTTTACTGCCTTGTACGAAGTTAAAAGGAAGTATTGTAATCGCGAAAAATTTCAGATATCACATTTCAACTAAAATATCCATTTTGACCGCTATCGAATGCAATTTAACAATGTTTTTGCGTGACATCTGTACGTAAGGACAGAATAAAGGATTTTTTCCCCTAAAAAATATTATAAAACTGGTTTAAAATAAATTCTGAAGAGGATTTTTTTGTGGCGTCTGTGCGTACGTACACTGCTATAACATATAGATGTGCATGTCGTACTTTGGTTGCAATCGGCCGCCCGAAAAGTATATATATATATATCCACTCTGTTACTCGTCTTAGTGAGCTC
This sequence comes from Stegodyphus dumicola, assembly GCF_044657685.1. Classification (NCBI taxonomy): domain Eukaryota; kingdom Metazoa; phylum Arthropoda; class Arachnida; order Araneae; family Eresidae; genus Stegodyphus; species Stegodyphus dumicola. The sequence goes on along the minus strand of NC_140768.1, from coordinate 76,150,746 downwards.
AGTTTCTTCATTCTTATATGTTTGTAAATTGTGCGTTTTTTCCTTTAAAAATGATTGAATTGTGTTACTCTGGTTAAGATTTTATGCATTTAGTTACCCTGCATGCAATATTGTGGAATTATCAACAATTTAAAAGTTTTTTAATTGTGGCTAAGCCTAATTTTTGACTACCATAGCAGCCATGTTTGTTGTTTACATTTGAAACTTAGCAGAATAGTGGATTTGTTGCCAATCTAGAGAAATTAAGCTTCGCAAAAACAAAGTAACGTCTTCTTTTTTATTGCGAATTAAATTATGCTTAATTCATTCTGGAATTGTGATTTAAGCTATTAGCTTGTTTTGCGTAGAAACTGTAATTTTAATTGTAAGAATTGTTTTAATTAGTAACGCATGAGCATTAGGTAAGCGGCGCTGAATCGTCTGCGAAAAATTGTTTCTTTTTTATTAGTTTAATTTCTTTTACATATCATTTCAGATTTATTATAGTATTTGAATAGAACATGTGGTAATTCTTCAGATGATATAATTTTTGTGCACTCGGAGTTATAAAATGAATGAGATGTAATGCTGTTAAGTGAACCTAGAGTCGAAGTATCGCTATGGTAAATAAATATAGTGATCTTTAAAGACCACATTTAATCTGCTGTGGTTTATGCGCTATCCACGAAGTAGATTTAATTTAAAATTCGTTAATTTTTAATTCCATATGTTTAAATGAAATGCAGTAAAATTGCGTATAATTTAATATTCCGTACAAGAAAATCATGTGGTGTACACATCAGATTTTTTAATTTAAACAATCTGAAAAATTTATTTCTGGCCTGGAGGAAAAAATTGCCAAGATTTTGTTTTAAAGTAAATCATTTTTTCTAATCTGTCTGAAATCGTCGTCAGACTCAAAGTTTGTACAACTGCTTATCATCTCTTCATTTATTGCTTTCAGTCTGCAGGCGATAAATAAAACTTTTTCTTACTTGAAAAGTTTTGTCAGTACCTTCTTAGTTAATTCAGACAGCTTCTTTATTTTTAATGGTATGAGTTTGTGAGACAAATCAGAATAATGATATATTTTCCTTTTATTAAATATTGAAGCTAGTCAACTGAAGCCATATTCTTTCACTACTTCACCCATATTTCTGGACATCATGTTAGTAAGTTAAAAATATGGTTTCTTTTTTCCCAACTTACAGAATCTATTCCTCAATAATTTTACACAAATACGAGGCATATTAAGTACTACGAGAAAATTTACGAGAAATAAAACGTTTCTTGGAAATTATGACGTAAGAGCCATTGGTTTTCCTATCCTGCAAGTAAACTGAAAAATAAAAATTGATTAAAATGAAGTATCTCTAAAAGACTGTCCAAAAGTCTTTAGAAGAATTCTACAAATACAATACGTGTATTATTGAGCAAGTGTCTTAAGTTGATAATGGGTATATTTCAGCATTATTAAGTACAAGAAATTAATATTTATGTATCCAGTTACGAGAATTTGAAACCTAATCAGCATTTGTACCTTCAGAAAGTTAAATCTTGGTAGTTTTTTTAATTATTATTAACTAAGATTCAAAAACGTATAATTCTAAGTTAACATGCTAGTAAAAATTTTCAGGGTCCCTCACCTAGGAATAAAATTCACAAAAATGATAAATTAAGGTCGGGTGTAAAAGAAAAGATACACCAATTAAAAACCGAGTACAAAGAAAACATAACATGAATAAATTATTCGGATGATCAAGTGTGAATTAGTGGAAAATACTTTACAGCTGATTAGCTGATTTTGATAATTTAAAGATATGAATATTTCTTAAACTGAATTTGAGGAATGAACGTCTTATTTAGCTGTGCCATACTTGTTGATTCGCCATTTGATACGATCGGTGTATGTTGATCAACTTTTATATTGCGCTATATGTTATGTAATTGTTAATGCTGGATTATTTCTTTAGATTCTTATCTATACACTTGTAGAGTGGCTCTTATCTAACCAGCTAAATAGTTTAGATATAAATTAAAAGCTGCAGAGGTTGGAGTTGCAATAATGCAGCAAGCATGTCTGGTTAATATAGAGGTCTGCAGTCTGGCTATATTAAACAATAAAACGAAACATTATGGAGTGTTTTGTAGAACTTTCTCACTTACTCATAATTTAGTTAGAAATATCTTTCAGTGCTGTCTGCAAGCGACATTATATATATATATATATATAGTAGAAAGCATTTGCACGTTTTTTTTTCTGTGCTGCCTAGTCGTTGAAACGCTTTGGAATATAAATTAATTGAAAATGAGATAAAAGATTCTGATACTCATCATTTAATAGAATCAAGTCTTGTCACGAATATCGCGTTAAGCGCGACATGTCCGTCTCAGTAACCAAAAAAGGCTGTTTAGGCACACCACATAGGACTGTCAAGGTTGTAGCACTAGATGGTCATGCCAATCAAATACAATAAAAACAATCTGAAATAAATATAAGGAAATACGAAGTGTCCTGCTTCACTGCTCTCAAAGTGAATCAAAAACATCGGACTCCAAGCCGAAACAAAACATATTGAGGGAAAAAAATATGAAAATTGTGGTTTCTTCTAATGACTAATACATGATTATGATAATGACTAATATATTTAAAGCAAAACACTGAAAAGAAAGAATGCCATCTTTAAATCCATATAATATTCCAATAATAATTTAATGATCTATATAAGTTTGCAGCAAAGTTTGTCACAATACATAAAAGGTTTTTATGTATTGTGACAAACTAAGATATTTAAGAAATTTAAGAGATAAATATAATAACATTGAAAATAAGGTATTAGGGCATTAAATTTCACGCTAATACACAAGAAAGAAAACGGAAACGAATTTTCAATGAAAACTAATCATGTGAAATTACCAATTTTAACTGGGTAAGCAGAGTTTAAATTAAATATGTTATATATTATTTGTAACAAAATTTGTAATTAAATTGAAAGGAAACGCAAAAAATACAAAGAAATTAACAAATTATTTCAAGTATTTAAGAATGAAAGAATGTGCCGCTGTCGACGGAGAGGTTGTTGATTTATGGTCGCTTGCTTGCGTTTTTGATGCTATTGCTTGTGTTTTTGATGCTAAGCTAGGGCTAGCTCGTTGCGATAGCTATGGGCTTGAATGGAAGTGCATGGCCTTACGTATCATGTTCGCCCTTGAGGTCAGAACATGAGTATATGTCATGGAAGTGAAACAGTTTATCATCGTAAGGAACTAGCATTTAGATGACAATTTTAAGTAATTCATCTCTTTCCAATTTGCAAGCGTGGGTGGGTCACGCGAACGCCATCTGCGTCAGAGTAGCGTCGATCAAACACTCATGCAGCCACTTTCAACCAATGAATGGTCAAATTAGCGCAAACTAACCCGCTCACGTTGCCGTTATTTATTGAAAATAACAGTTTTGCATCTCCGTTTTCCTAATATCTAAATATTGTTCAGAATTTACATAATTATTAGGCCTGTAAGTAATGCAACAGGAGAAAGAATTTTCTCTGGTCTGAAGCAAACTACAAATATGAAATTCAGTGAGACAGAAAAGGCTAACGTCTTTAACAATGATTAACTACATAAAAAGATTTCCCCATACCACTAGACTGCGAAGATATTATTGATGAATTTTAAATTAAGATCCAAAAATGAAATTTTAAAGGTTCTAAAGGTTGATTAATGATTATACATGCAATAAAAGCAAAATTTAGAAATACTGATGTAGAAATGCTGAAACGTAGATATACATTATTGTTGTTGGGTGTTGAACGTAGAGAGGACATATCGTAGATCCATATTGAAGAGGAAGAACTCTGATTGCGTAGAATGCTAATCCATAACTAATACGAAACTTGGCACTCGAGACAGATTAAATTCCATTTTTATTTAAATTCCCATTTGTGGCCAAGATTTACATGGCGCTCTAATCGTGCTTATTTCCAGAATATTTACATTTTTTAATACTATTGCGATAGGAAGGGAGCACGGCATAATTGCGTCCAAGCAGAAACAAAGATACAGGGGAAGTGTGCATATATAGGTTAGAAATGTTTGCGTTTATGTTATGTTAGAAATGTTTCCGTTTTCAGAGTTTAGGTTCCGAATCCACTAAGTCATTAAACGTTACGCAAGCTCCGGTATAGATTTATCTAGAAATGACGCAGTTCAGAAATGTTATTATTTTTTTAGAATACAGAGAAAATACCCAGATTAAAAAAGTAATTAAGACGCTATTTATTACTAAATTGAATTATGAAGCTGATTTACATATTTTTTATCTTGCATACACACACATATATATAATTATAAAGATAGAGAGAGAAAGATTGTTTTCGCTATACCAGAAACTCTTTCATTAATCAATTTTATTTGTATTAGTGTTCCTTGTTATGAACAAAAATTTTAAGTGATTCTGTTTACGATTTTCAGCAAATCACTTATACAAGTGGTACCCCAATTGGCATTTTATCCTCTTGAAGATTAATCAGGCACTGAGAAAAGAAAACTTTATTTATGTGAAACAAATGAACTATCTCAGAAGTCGATACCTCTTCCCAGATGAAGGAAAATCAAAACGAGTTGCTTAAGTATTATCGTAATTCTGAGACTGCTATTTATTCAGGACTGAAAGATATTTCTTGTTAAATTTACACTGTTACCAGCTACGGTTGACTTAATTCCCAATAGTTTAATAAATTCGGGGTTTGCAGCGAGTCTGGTTCTCCTACTTATTGAGTGTACCGCGTAATCAAGATAGTCAGTTTCCTATAGTATATGAGATATAAATATTGAATTCTACACTAAATTAAAAGCTTTGTTGTAAGTACTTACATCGACCGATACACCTGGTAGAGGTAGGAACTGTCCTGGTGGCCAGTCATTGGGTACGTATCTGTAAAATTCAATGTCATTCTTATACCACTTTATGGAGTACAGAGTAACGTTATCCAAATCATAGATGCAAGATAATTCGACGGAATCACCCTGGTTGGCAGTTTCAGGAACGTCCAGCATCGCTATACGTAAGCACTCGCACATCTCAACTAAAAGAAAAGATTATTTCTTTAAGAATATGGATTCTCATAAGTTTTTTAATCAAAAATAAATTAACTTCTGTAAGTTGAATTAAACTCAACAGTTCGTGATATTTTTCTGTAAGAATAAAAACAGAAATGTCTATGATATTAAATTATTTGTTTTAGGTTTTAGGTACCCTTATTTTTTCACAATGCGAGAAACATACATAAATCCATGCAGATTCTTCATTATTTAATTTCCCTAAATATAATTATGTTTATAATATTTGGTGGCAACAATTTGAAAAGCGATTCGACGCAAAATACCACTTCGATATTAATACTCCTTCTGGGCTAAAAATTTGCTAAATGTCTTTCTAAAGTAATACTGACAGTTAATTCATTTGATTAAGTTCAGAATGTTATAATCCTCACGCAATAACATCTCTTCGGACATTAAAATATAATTTAATTAGATAAACATGTAAATATAATAATACATAAATATACTTAGATAAATATATAAATATAATTAGATAAATATAATTTAATTAGACTTTATAATATAATTAAAATAAAATATAATTTCAATTAATTTCAATTCTTTTCTTTTCAATAATTAGAAAAATATTTCATTTTCGTTTTCCTGTGAATGCTTAAGACAGCAGCAAAAAATTCTTACAATCATTATGCTGTCATAAAAATTTAAATTATTCTATATTTATTTAATAATATTATTCATTTAAAAGTTTTGAAGTTTTTATTTCAAAGATGAAATTTTAGTTTAATTAAAGTGGATTAAAATAAGATAAAACTACAGCTTTAGAGTAATAATAGTGAATGATGTATAAAGGTGAAAACATTAACACAGCGTAATGAATGCGATTTCAAAAATAACTGCTTTAGCTCCCAAAAATTATTAAAAGTGAATGTGGAAAATAGATACGTACTCAAAGCAAACATTCCAGGAAAATGTAATAAATTTTGGTTATCGCCTCTCTAAATAACTTTTATTTAAATACTGCCAGCTATCAGCATATTTTTTCATCCTAAAAAATGGCAAAATAAGCAATTTAATTAGCACTATTTTACGACAAACCCTTCAGATATACTCCAGTCTCTCTCTGCTTAGTTTCAAGCATTTTTAATGATACTCAGTATTTATGATCACTGCTGGCAACAGAGTATTCTGTCGCTCGAAGAGTTAAAACGGTAAAAATGAAAACACAATGGTATTCGGATAACATGTTTCTCTGGAACTTGTTCATATTTCTGTTCGATGCAATAAGAATAAGGGAATAATAAAAAGTGGCATATGTTAATCTAGTTTTGGGAATAAAAAGTTCATTCTTTTTTAAATCTGATATATGAAAAATGCTCGTTGCAATTTTAACCGCAATAATTCCGCTATAAAAGTATGTTGATTTCAGTTAAATTAGTTTTGAATCATATACCCTAGAAGTACTGCAATTACAGAATGATACATTAATATTTATCTTTGAAGAAAAGTGTCAGATACTTAATATTGCATCACCGTCTCAACTATACGAATCATTTTGAGGCTTTTAATATTGTACTATTTATCGACGTTTGAAGATATCTTATTTAAGCAGTAGAAGGTCAGTTATCCTAGGGAAATTGGACCGTTGCTATCCCCGAAAATAAGCAATTTCTCCAGTTTGCAAAATAGTACATCCCCTTCGTAAGCATAAAATGATAATCACAAATGCGTATGCTGCACTTCGGCAACAGAAGTGGACAACAATGCAATGCAACAGAATTGGGTTTGTCAAATTACGATAAAAATCAGCTAGTAGTCAGATTTTTAATAACGACAGTAAATCTAATAACGACAGTAAATATTTTTGAGATACTAAACCAATTTCTCTTAGCAAATTTTCAGCTCATTTTTATCGAATGCTTTTTATATCTAGATGAAAGATAAATTATCCTCAATGGCAATATTTGCCAAGTCGCATAAATGAAAATGCGCAATTGATAATGTAATGGAATAGTCGAAACTTCTCCATAAACTTACAGTTTTGCTCCAGAAAATGAGAAACCATGATTATTTGGGGTTATACTGTATTTGTAATTCATAGCAAAATCCTAATTAATAAATAATTACTCACAGTTCACTTTACTAAATAATTAATGTCAAATCACGTGCACGGTTGAAAGTTTCCGACGGCTATTCTAAGCGAATTTTAGGGTTTAGGAAAGCAAAGCCGGTTATCATAAAACCAATTAATTATTTCCGCCGCGAAAGAAATGACACGCAGCGACAAAAGACACATTTTTTGGAAACCCATTTCCGATCTCACGCGACACTTTTGAGTGCGTTTTCTCAGCTATTAATTCAAGAGATTTAAATATGCTACGGTTAAAGAACGGTTTGGGCGTGGTTGTGGTGACCAGTAAACAATAGATTTTTTTCCAATTTTCAGGCCATGTCCGGTTGTATGACTTGAGTTTTAAACACCTTAATGGTAACACGAGACGAAGTTCAGTGACAGAAATTTTCCTCGACACGGCGTTTGAGATTGATTGATATTGTCGACACAGCAGGTTTATGTGCTCTTGCTTTCCGGGAAAAAAACAAGAACGTGTTTTGAAAATTGTATATTAGTTTAACGCTTTAAAACATATTACAAAAATGTGAATTTTTAATTTGATCTCCATATTTCAGTTCCAGTTTAACACCTTAAACAGTTTTAAGCAGTTGCTACCTGATACTTGTTTCAGAATTAATCCTTCGGAAATGAGGATGCGTAATAACACTCATATATTTCAAACAAGTTCTTCTAAACTCGTTTGAAATGTATGAATCCTAATAGCAAGGAAAAACACAATACGATATTATTATTCCATCATAAATTAATGCTACATGAAGAATACTGCATATGTTTAGTAAAGACTTAACTCTTCAATATTTAAATATACAGTTTTTTCATTTCATTTCCTGCACGCAAGGTTTAAAAATTATGCACGCATTTAAATGAAATAACAACAATTTTCCTTTTACCAGAACACGAAATTCACAGTTAGAACAAAGCTTAAGGTGTTAAAAACACTTTACACTGCATGGATTTTTTACTTTTTATTCTTTTTTTTTTTTTAATTTTATACACAATACTCTAAATACACATTTTTCACCCTCAAGTGGAAACGAACTAATAATTGATAAACTGTCGTTTGTCATATAGTCTCTCGCTTCGTTTTGGATTGGTTCGCAAGTAGAAACATGCTTATGAAAGGTTTTTTTCATTAGAGTATTTTAATTGCCCTAATCAAGTCTAACATTCAGTGAAGTCTTCAGTGACTGTCGTGATAGTTTTGAAATACTATCGAATATTTTTTTACGTAACTAACGAAGTTAATATGACGTAGCAAAAATTTAATGTCACGAAATCAAGGAAAAAATTCCTACTTTAACTGTCACACTGATTATTCCTAATGGGTTTTGTGAAGTGGTTGAAATTTTAAAATCAAACTGAAAATTCCTAATCTAAAAATGTAGCTCCGTTATCAGATACTTTGGCAAAGAAACTTATCCAAAACGCGTTTTAAAGTCTTTTTAAAATTATAAACCGTTTTATAAAGTCTCAAAATTTTATTATTGCGGCTTAAATAAAACAAATGAAAAAGGGATGTGTAGATATATATATAAACTCAATGTAAAAATACTTCTTTTCACAAAAATTCATTTTCTAAGGCATTTTGCTCACAAAGTGGTCGAGTAAATATCACGGCCGAATATCGGTTATTTGAGTCGGGATCAAATCCCAGCAAGCGGACAAAGATTTCCTTACAATAAGCAGCTATCGGACTTGCATTCGAGGTTTATTTCTCATTCAATTAATTCAGTTCTCACTTCGCGGCAAGGCAAAAATACATAAGAACTCAAAACATCTTCATTAAAAATTGTAAAGTACAGAAAAACATAAAACAACAAATACAGTGAAAACAGTTTAAAAAAATTTACAATTGAAATTACAGTTTCTACGCAAAAACAAGCAATTCGGCCAGCGGGCAAGAAGGCAGATTTTTCGGTGCACAAAACTGAAAGTTTACTTTTGGTCCCACTCGGCTAAAAGACACTGAAGTTTCAGAAACTGACTTAATTCATTATTCTACAAAAGAGTTTCGTAAACAAATGGCAGGTACGTTACGTACGACTTTTAATTGTTGATAATTCTACAACTATTGCATGCAGATTATCTAAAGGAATAAAAACCTTAACCGGAACATTAGAACAACATAATTCAATTACTTTTAAAGTAAAAAATAAACAATTTACCAACATATAAGATTGAAAAAAATTGAGTTAACCGAGCCAAGTAACAGGGTGAGTATATATATATATATATATACTTTTGGTGAGACAGATTGCAACCTAAAAGGCAGGTGCACAACTGCATATTATAGAAGTCCCATGTTCAACCCTCATGTCGATGCCAACGTTCTGAGGCTACAAAAAAATCTCTTCTGAATCCATTTTAAATCCATTTTACAATCTGTTTTGGAAAAAATAGTGCTTTATTATGTCCATACGTCCAAATGTCACACAAACACGTCGCTCAAATGGATTCAAGAGCGGTCAAAATGGATGTTTTCGTTGAAATATGATACCCGAAATTTTTCGTGACTAGAATAGTTCCATTACTTCGTACATGCAAATGACAAGAAAGAAAAAATTAGTTTTATCAACATGCAATTCTGTGACATTTTGTACTGAATCGGACATTCGACGGGTTGCGTTAATTATTAATTCATTAGATCTTTGAACAGCGCTCGAATTCGATCTATTCGACTACAATTCTGATGTATTTGTGAACATCCACTAGGGGAATATATTTGGTGTGATGATAATTATTGTTGAAAATCCACATCAGACGCAAGGGTCGCAAAGGGAATCAAAGCTTTTAAAGACTGGGTAGCTATCTCAGAATAATCCCATTTCAACAGTGTTCAAAATTGTATTACAGAAGACGGCACAAACTCAGATTTCAGGTTTCAAGATGGAGTTTGATGAAATGTCAATGACTTTACTCTCACTTCTTCAGCTGAGAATACTGATGAATTATAGGCATCCTGAGTTATACTGTTCAGTCGCTTCCAAAAGTACTTGTCAGAATGAAAGGGGAACGTGATAAATTGTCAACGATCGCGTATTTCTTTTCCGAATTCAACATGAAGTCATTTTCTTTTAAGAAAGTGAGCAACAACAAAGGAAAGCAAGCGTGTAAATCTTCTTAGTAAATTTTTAAGTAACGACAGAAACGAAAATGGAAACACTATAGCTATTAATAACTTTTCATCTATGTTGTCAGGATACAAGTAAATTTCTCGCTATGAGCGGAGAGCTTTCTTACATTTTATAATCTAAAAATTCCCTATTTTATGGGAAATAAAATGTGGGAAAGCCAACTCATTCTAATACATATACAGACGAAAAGCATTCCACATTAAAAACAGAACATAGGTGAAATCTCAATTTTTAGATCGAACTTGGTTTTTATCAGAAATTTTTATGCATTTCAAAGGATAACGAAATAGGCCTCTCTTTATAGAGAAATAAAATTATTCTATGACATTTTTTTAGTAATACATTGCTTATATATATGAAATAAAAAATAAAGAAATAAGTGCAGTAGCACAGACTGTTGGGGGGGGGGATAAAAATGGAAAAATTAAAATCTTGTAAGTTTTAGAAGAAATACGGGTAAAAAACTTGAGAAGAAATTTAACTGTAATTTAATAATAGTTTAAGTGGATATATTTTGAGTAATGTGAAAGGTTCAAGAGATCTAATCCACCAACTGGAAAAATTCTTGCATAATTGCACGGAATTAAAATAATTATTAAGTGATCAGAAATCATTTAAATTATAAGATTTATTATTTTTTAATTTTTGACTTATGATTTTTAATTTATAAATTTTCGGTCATACATAATTAAAGTAAAAATAACATGCCGAATAGCTACTATTGGAGACGATAAGGCAACAAGAATTACTGCAAATTTATGAAAAGTTCCACTAATTCTTGTGCTTTAGCATCTTCAATAATCGTATATCGTTAGTATTTCAAAGACTGCTTTGGGAATCACTAAAAATACTAGATCGGTTCGATGAATTTTGCTTTAAGTTTTTCATACACATTAAAATTTCCTATTTCAAAGTAATTCAATTAGTTTTTCTGGATTTCTTCATCAGATGGCATAGGTTTTGGCTCGTATGTTTTATAGGTTATTACCTAAATTCGAACACACATTAGCGTGCAAAACGTAAGCAACAAAATTAATTTTTCGACATATAATCATGACATTCTTGAAAAGGACTTTTTGCGATCAATACAATGAAAAGGCAACTCGGCAGAAAGATATGCCGATGTAATATCTGTACCATGATGTCAGAGGGTACGTCAGGGCAAGCAAAACTCAAGAGGTTTTTGTAACAGCTCTTATTTCTTACACTAAAGTCTATTCCCTCCATGCTGCATGCGTCCTATTCATTTTTTAACTACTCTACTTTCTTCATCCCTTAAGTAGTACATTATGTCTGTGTAGTATGAACTTCATGTCTTCCAGTTGGTCTTTTACGCAGTTATGAGCAAAATCAGAAAAGTTTATTCCTTTTTGCACGCTAGTGTTATTGGTTTTATTTTCATTGTGGACACCTTCAGTAGACGAAAAGGGTATCTGAATAAAAGATACGTCAGGGCAAGTTATCTGAATAAAAACTAATGAAATTACATCTCATCTAATATTTATCACAAAAATTTCTACCGTATGGGGTGATATTATAAAAGGAAACTATGAATCTTTTTATCATTAACTTAAAAAATTTTTAAATGTGGACGCCATTTGTAGCATGATAAGTATCCATATAACATTAAACATTTTACTATATTCTGTTAATTTTAGTTTAGTATTTCTTTTCATACACGCGTATATGTTTCAAAGTTAATGTGTTAAAATTAAGTATTGGAAATGGAAAATATAAAAAATGCTATGTATTTTAATAATAAATTCTAGTTATTGATGGATGTGAGACGATACCTATTAACCAACGATAAATACGAGCTGGCCCCATTCAACTTCAGCTGGATTGAACTTATAAAGAACAAGGAAACACTTATAATTACCTTCTAATTCTTTATTTTTAATATTTTAGAATAATAAAGATTAACGATTATTTTAGAATTTTCTTATGATTTAAATTAAGTTCAAATTTTAATAGAGTTTTGAAAACTAGTGTAATAATTTTGTATATATATTTCCTAGCATGTATCAAAGTGTTCTCTTTTGTTCTGTTGAAACTTAGTTCTTTCATGTTGAAAGTATCATCAGTTGCATATTTCTTCTTGCAAATTATTTGTGTTTGATTTGGAGTGAATCAGTTCTTGTAATTATTTCAGTTACCTCATAAGAAAACACTTCTTCTATTTCATGAAGTTATCATATGGTATTAGAATAACTGTATAAAATTTCTTTAAAGTTAAAATTGTTAGAAACTTGTAGTATCAATGATACAATAATACAATATTTACTCCTAGCATTATTCAAATAATTTACAGTACTTTATTACTTTTTTAAATAATTCTTCTGGTTACCTAAATAAACGAGCAGAAATGTTGAATAGCAAATTCAGTAAATCCTCACACAGGGTCTTTTTAACAAAGACGTTATTTTTTCATTTTTTGGTTAAATCCCGCTTTGGAAAATTATTTATTCGAAATCCACGTATAAATTTCTAGGAAAAACGTGATTTTTTGACAGAAGAGAATGCAAAGAATAGTAAAATAGCTTGTTAAACATCAAGAGCATTTCATTCACATTCTGATCATTTCAAAGTTGTCAATTTTTTTTAAATAACAACTATTTCTTGCGACGTCATTTTTATTTAAAGTAAATTGAACCATTAACAAGAATTTCCCCCGAACTCAGTAATTACATTTTTATTTAATAATTTATCATTTAAAGGGTGGTACTTCTCATATCGTGCTAGTTTTGGTTCATTTAAATGTTTGATATGTCTACAGTGTAATGTTTTGATAATAGAAATATTTATGATATAGCCTTTCGAACTTTCGTGTTATACTATTTCACGCTACTACGACATATTAGTGTCTTCTCACATCTGAGAGTTATTGCCCTTTCCAAGATGTAATATATCTTTAATTTGTTCTTTAGTACAATGTTTGTTATTATTAAAAGGGAGATATATAAAAACGTTAGACTTCTTAGTAATTTATATACGTGTGAGTAATGAAATGTATTTAAATAATGTTTGTAACATTATTTAATGTATCTAATTGAAAATTTATATAAACATTCACAATATTTGTTGAATTAATAAAGGACGTTTCGAAGACCACATATTATGCATCTTAGCAATCATTTGCCTCTTACATTCTCTATTAAATATTCTCGTATTTTGATGTCCCAAACGAATCTACCAAAGAAATTATTTCACTTTCAATCACTTATTTAGCGATTAACTCGTTATAATAATTCTGCAGCCTTCAAAAAATCAAATCTGAAAGCGTTCAGATTTTATATTACTCCCAAACGGTTTTTTTTTTTTTTCTTTTTTTTCCCCCATTTTCAGACACATACACGTTTCGAGAGCATTTAGTCTAATGTCACTTTGGACTAAAATATTAAAAAACAACATATCTTTAGAATTTCCGATAGACAGTTTCGTGTGCTGGAGATAAAAATAGTTTATTCCCTACAGCGTTTCCACTGCTTGCTTTGAAATTGTTGAGTTTTTTAATCAAAAATTCGTTAAAGTTTTACAAAATATGAAGTAGACAATAAAACAAATTTGAAATTCCGAGTTCGAGCTTCAGGTGGAGGACTATGTTTTTCAAAATTTGATGACTCTTTTTACTGTTGTTTTTCATAATGCTAGAAACATTCATAAATTCATGCCGATTCTTCATTATTTAATTTCTTTAAATATAATACAGGGCGATAATATTTGATGGCAACAATTTTAAAAGTGATGTATCGCGTTTAAGGGATTCAACACAAAATGCCGTTTCGAGATTAATAGCCCTTCTGGGCTAATAATAATAGCCTGAATTTTATTATTTTGTGTTTGTAATATAAATTCATCAGTTCTTATAAATAAAGTGCAATTTTTCGATTGTTATTAGACTAGGATATTTTATCATTCAGGTATACTGCTCCAAGCAAGTCATTACTGTTCATTTTACGGATGTAAGGTTGTGCAGAATCAGAAGTTAGCTTTGTACTTTTCAACACGAATTCCATTATTTGTCGAACCTTATAGTTTAGTTTAGGCTACACGGTCTTAAGACGGAGCGTAACTAGCGCAAGAATAAAGAACTTACAACTAAACAATAGTAATTAAAAGTTCCTTTGAACTACAAGTGTTCTGACTTTACAATAATGTGCAACACAAAACCTGAATATATCTCATTTGCAAATAACATGACCCAAAACCGTTAACAAATTCACAATTCCAGCTGCTAAATGAACTAAACCTGAATGTATTCTGATTCGCTAACTTTAGCTTTCATTTGTAAAGTTTATTATAGCTTGCAAAATATTTTGTATGTTAACCCAATTCTAACCTTGCATTTTAACCGTCATTAGAATGCAAATTAGGTTGAGTTAAAATAGAGACCGAAATTTTTAGTTTAGGAGAGACTTATGGCACCCACAACCAGTAATATGCTTAATTCAAGAAGCCCGCCTATAATATCTGGAGAGTGAATTTTATACTTATTAGCACTCAGGGCTAGAAACCACATTAGCTGGAACTGAGTATTATAGTCGAAGAAAGTTAATGTCTTTCTTGTACTAAATGTATGCAGTAAAAAAGCTAATTTTCAACTACTTATGTACTGCACTAAATATAATATTTGAATTGCTAAAACCCAGTTAATATTTGTTTTCAACCTTACTTATTTACACACAAAAGAATCTAAAATTCCCGGTCTGCCGGCAGTTAAAGCAACTTTCAAAATAGCAACGAACAAAAATTAATTTTACTAAGATCCTGCTCAAGTTGCAGTAGAGAAAAAGTAATATATAAACTTACTGTGGTTACTGCGATTTGCGCAATATACCTTACTCTCTTACAGAGATTTGCGTGAAATTTTTAAATTGAATAAATAAAGTAGAAGAACAGAAAAGTGTACATCTTTTAAAAATTTACTGACAACACATCAACGTAATGAATTGTTTAGTTTTAGAAAATAACGTAACCTAGTTCGGCATAGATTTCCAATAACATTTTATCGGTTTCGAAAGCGATCAGGCACAGGTCCGTCTTCTTCAGCAGAAAAAAAAAAAAAAAAAAAAATATTAGGAAAGAATGAGAGATGCGCAATAGTTTTAGATAGAAAGCAATGGACGAAACAAAACGAACACGAACGTAGCGCCATCTATCACGAGAAATACTAACCAAACATGAAAAGTTAAGCTATTAGAATTCGGAAGAATGGAATTAGAAATAATATTGTTAACTTTAGAAGATAAATTTTTGTAAATGTGAAGAGCTTCAAAGAAATTTAATAGTCAAAAGTGTTATTAAGTGTCCAGTTATGATTAGCTATTGAATATTCGTTTATATCTCTTTTTTGAACGATTCGTGTTCCTTTGTAGACACGTTAGGTTTTTCTCGAAGCAGGAGATGTGAAAAATGTGTAACGTCCTCGAAGAACTCGAACCTAGACCATTCAAATACGCGCCGAATGTACTACCGCTGTTACACCACGAAGACATGCAGAAAGGAGAGAGAAAATACCTTATATCTTGAGCTCTTTTACTCTCGCCGTTGTATCTTAAAACCACACTGATAAGATATGCTATGAATTCTTAAATAATTAAAGTTTGGGATGGAATTCGAACAGAATTCAAACAAATTTACTGATTACATACTTTAAAAAGGATATATAAGCTGAAGTTTTAGAGAATATAAGCAATTCTGTTGTGAGGATTTATCTTTTTTTGGGGGGGAGGGAACTAATAGTTAATTTTAAGTATTTTCCTGTCACTCTCTTTCCACCCACACTTTCCATGCCAGAATGTAAATGAGATAGCGAGGGTTTATTCAAACTATTGGGGGAAAGAACTGCTATTTAAACAAGTTGATTTTAGAGCGTGTTCTGAATACTTAAGGCCACGTTATCACGGTGGTTTAATAGCGATTTGATTCTGTGACGTTGAGTGCTTCAAACCATTAGGCTTGCCTCGTCGGTTTTCTACAAATTAGAGCCTTTCCTACGCGTTACTTTACCCTGCGAGCCGTTAGGCTAATATTACTATGTTTAATTTTAATTCAACAGTACGTATTTAAGTTGAGCCAGAAGTGTTGGCTTCTGTAAACCCAAGTTGGGTCTTTGTTACTTCTTTGCGTTCAAATAAAAGGGTCTTTTTAAAGTCGGTAGTGTATGCTTCCTAAGAATACCAGACTTTATATTGCAATTGATATAAGGATAAAAACAAATAATAATAATCTTATTGATGTTATTTCTAAAAGCGATATAATTTCTTTGATGGTAAGAGGAAGAACCTTTATCAATGGCCATGGAAGAAAATTCTCTCCCGACCAACCAATTTCAAATAACTGAGTTCATGAGAAAGCAAACATTCTGAAGAACAAATTTTGAGAGCTCGATATACATAAGTGCCAAAAGAAGCCATTTTTTGTGTAGCAAGTTGAAATGATTTAGCTTGGGGATTCAGAGAAACAGAAAAAGGTTCAGGGCAAACAGCAGGACTGAAATCAAATTCATCGAGGATAATTACAATATCAAGGAAAGGTAAATAATCAATCGAATTCAGTTTCAAATCTAATGGGTAGCTGGATTAATCGATTCATTAGAAGATAAAATTTTGATTAAATCTTCTTTATTACCATCAAAAGGATGAATGTAAAGAATCCAGAGAAGGAAAGATAATTTTTCAAATAATTTGAGCTTAAAATAGTGCGTGAAAATGTCAGCAAATGCTGACATGAAGAGACTGAATGCTTATGGCTAATCCTTCAATTTGGTGATAATAATTATTTTAGAAAGCGAAGTGGGTCTAACTCAGAAGCTATCGTCACCAAACTTTCTACAATTCTTTTCTGGATCCTGGAAAAGGTCGACGTACACTTTTTTCAAAAACGAAAAAAAAAAAAAGGCTAAAAATCAGAGATATTAATTAAAAAAAAGCTTTAAACGCTAATTTTCGCCCTCATTTTGCGCTCAGTGGCAACAGCCTCGCACGCTGGAGATAAAAATCTGCTTTATTTCGAGAATTCTTGCCACCGCTGGCTTTCAAATCATAGAGTTTGTAAATAATAAATTTCTAAGTTTTCTCTCGTTGGAGAAAAAATGCTTTATTTTGAAAAGTATTGTTACTGCTCGCTTCAAATCGTAGAGTTTATTATTTAAAAAAATCTGATGTGTACACACCATATGACTTCCTTGTACGGAATATTAAATTATACGCATTTTTTCTTGCATTTCATTTAAACTTATTGGATTGAATTAAATCTACTTCGCCGACATCGCATAAACCACAATAGAATAAATGCATTCTTTAAAATTTACTCTAGTATTTGTTTACCATAGCGACACTCTGGCGCTAGATTCACTTAAGGGTATTATATTTCGTTCATATTATAACTCATAATGCACAAAATTTATATCATTAAAAGAATGGCAATAATAAATGAAGGCGTTATCTTTGTTGTTGCGAAGCTAAGTTTCTCTAGATTGGCAACAAATCCACTAGTCTGCTGTTTCAAATGTAAACAATCAATGGCCGCCATAAAAAAAAGGCTTAGCGGCACTTAAACAACTTTAAAATTGTTGATAATTCTAAAAATATTGCATACAGATTTACTAAAGGCATAAAAACCTTAACCGGAAGATAAAAACCACATAATTCAATCATTTTTAAAGCAAAAAATGTACAATTTACAAACATATACGAGTAAAGAAACTGAGATCACTTTGCCGGGTAACAGAGTGGATATATATATAAATATATTTATATACGTTTGGTGCAGCCGATTGCAACCAAAATACGAGGTGCACATCTACATGTTATAGCAGTCCTACATACAAAATTTCAACGTTCTGAGTCTACTCGTTTTTGAGTTATGCGAGATACGTTCGTACGTACGTACATACGTTCGTACAGGCGCCACGAAAAATTCTCTTCAGAATTTATTTTAAAGCAGTTTTATAATTTTTTGGAGGAAACGAGTCTTTTATTCTGTCCTTACGTACAGATATCATGCAAAAACATCGTTAAATTGCATTCGATAGCGGTCAAAATGGATATTTTCGTTGAAATATGCTGCCTGAAACTTTTCGCGATTACAATACTTCCTTTTTACTTCGTACAAGGAAGTAAAAATGTAGGTTTTACAAAATCTCTTCATAAAGAAGAATTGTTTGTTTTTTCGCGTTATTCATTTCTGATCAATTATGATAAATTTTTTGCCACATTAAATCAACTAAAATTTAATATAGGTGAAATATTGGATGGAGCTTGAGCTTTTGCGACAAATTGATTACAAAAACGAAACTCATTAAAAATTACGTGCCATTGTTGCTGATATAATTAGAGAAAATTAGTTTACTTTTCTATCGAAATTTTTTATGTGGGTTCCATATCGCATCAGATTGAAAAATGTATGACTATGAATCGTATTTTTTGCATCGTAATTAGAGAGAAGGGTTACAGCGGTATGGTTCTCTCTGTTGTTAGATACATTACTCTCAATCTAAATTGGCATCGGGTACTTCCGCTAGTTTAAAATAAAAATAATAATAATAATAATTGAAAGGTGGATATAAATATCTTTCCCATGCTTAGCACTTAAAGTTTACTGAACCTCTTTTTTGTTCACTCTTCTACCAAATTAAAATTGCATTTTTTAATCATCTTGGTTTCAATTGGTAAATTTTAATTTTCTATGTATAAAAATATTAAAAAGAATCTATGCATTTCTTTTATTCATGAAACTAATCTTCAGAAAAAAATTAATACATTTAACATACAGAAGGAAAAGCAATTAAAAGCAATTAAAGATTGTTTTAATTAGAAGGAAAAGCAATTAAAGATTATTTTAATTAGAAGGAAAAGCAATTAAAGATTATTTTAATTAGAAGGAAAAGCAATTAAAGATTATTTTAATTAGAAGGAAAAGCAATTAAAGATTATTTTGTGAAAAAATCTCTTGTTTTGTGAAATGATTAATTTTTCTTAACGGAGCTTCCGATAACAAATACTCTGCCTTTATCTGAAGTTTGCTGACAGACAGGAAAGCGAGTTTTACGATTTTAAACTGACATATAAATTTAATGTTCTCAATATCTCATTTGTAGACTGAATAAGAAAATGCAAAAATAGCCGTGCGGTATACATGAGTGATAACCATACCTTTTTATTTAGAAAAATATTGCAAATTGAAATAATTTTCTTTTAATTGTGCTTAAATTAAAGGCGAAATCTTAAAAAACTATGACAATTAAGTTCCTTTATATTAAGTACTTAAACCGTTCTAGACATCTCTGGCTTAAGCATCCATGTATATTGAAAATTATTTTGCATAAATTCAAGATGATATAAGCGCGAAGTGTTATTTCTCTCTGTGTGTATTTCTTTCCCTCTGTATTTTAATAACCGTGCTTACTGTTTGTAAGCATCTAACTAGTACAACACGAAGTTCAGTGCAAGGGCATTATGAATACTACCTGAATACAGAAAGCATGATCAGCTGGAAGCCAGACAAATACCAATTGCTTAATGACTTTAATATGACGTAACTTTAGACGTCGTTTTGAATCGCATGCCCTTTACATCCTCTCGCATTTAACTTCCGCAAGCATCGAGAATGGAGAGCCCCAAAATTTTAACTTACTTAACATATTTCTTCATGTAAAAAGTATCTATAACTATGATGAAATTTATTCACGAAAAGATATAATTACAAATCAGTATAACATGAAACAAACTTTCTTATTTAGCATGCTTAGCTTCAAAAAGAACACTGTTTGGAGAACAATTAAGTATGAAAGATTAATGTTAGTATCTTATCACAGGTACATTTTGAAATTCAAAACCTGAATTTTTAAATTTCGTTAAAGACTCTTACAATACTCTATAATTGATATAATATGCAAACACGCTGTATTTATTAAACTGGAAATTTATTTCTTAGTATAACGTTTGATATTTATTTACCTAAGTAAGTGCTTCCTTACCCCAGATAAAAAACTGAAGATTATCCGAAAATCAGTCTAATCATTTAGAAGTACCATAATTATCATCAATTACCATGATTATTCTAATTATACGAAAACGTTAAGTGACTTAATTTCGTAAGCACGTAATTAGTTTTAAAATAAATGGACTCATCATTATTTGAGTTATATGAAGCTTAGTTTTTAAAAGGAAAAGACATATTTATTATTTAATGACTAATTAATTATTCTATCAAAAAGTACAATACAACATCACTTTTGTTATTTTAATTATAATCGCTTACTTGCTAATGTCCTCAAATGGGAACATTCTTAAAAGAAATTATTTCGATTAGACATGTTTATTGGATCATAATAATTAATTCATTTCAATTATAAAATGAATAAAAATTTTCACAGCAGTTTCTTTCAGCAGAAAGAAGAATATTTTTCTATAAGTGCAATGGAGGAACATTCAGTAATGTTTGATAAACTAAATTTAATACAAAATATAAAATTTTTGCTGTCACTGCTGCTTGGAAACATGTAAAAAACATACATAATATTAAAAATGCTTGAAAAACTGTGAAACAAATTTCTATTGAAAACGACTAAAGTATATTTCAAAGATCAATCACACAGATCTTCAAAGTGTTCCTACGAATAACACAAAAAAATCTAATGCGGACAGTACATGACTTCCTTGTACGGCCCATTAAATTATACACATTTCTTGCTGTACTTCATTTAAACTTACTTCCTTGAATTATTCTAACTTGAAACGATTCCTCAAGGCATAAACCGATTCCTCAAGGAAAGTTGAAATGACATCAAAAAGTGCAAATTTTGAAATTAAATGTCCCATTCAATTATTATCGTACGGGAGTCAAATTTCTTATAATCTTATTTTTGCGTAACAAGTATAAAAGTTTCCCAAATATGAGTATAGAAACCGGGAGATAGCTTTAATAGTTAGATTTCGTTATTTGTCTGAAACTATTTTTTTAAATTTACATTGCCAAAACATTAATATTTTCTTCATTTAAAATAATTCTGTAATTTGAGGGTATATTGGGTATATGACAACGATTGTGAAAATAAAGGCAATGTTTTTAATGTAAAAAGTATAAAGCTACTGCAGTTACTTGACATTTATTAAATAAAGCAACGATTTCGAAAATATTCGGGCTGTTCTCCAGAATTCTTTCGATCAAAAGTGGGATAAAGCTTAAGTAAATAATCCTCTTATGCTTTGACACAGCTAGATAACAACTAATGCAGTTTAGCATCATTAAATATAATGGTTAAGAGTAATAATTTTTCAATTAAAATTCCAGTTAATTGAATATTACTTTCTGAAAAATACCTGCTGTTTCGCTGCAGTTCATAACGGTAAGAAAAATCACAATTTAGTTTTTAAATCTATACATATAAAGTAATCCATAGACCACCGTTTAATTTTTTCATGTTGCAAAATTTTTAAATCCCTTTTCTTGCCTTGATTAGTTTGTTATCAGGTATTTTTTCTTCGTCAAAATACTTTTATTAGAAAACTAATAAAAGTATTTTAAAACTTTTATTAAACTTTTCTCCAAGTAATTTTGATTTCTCAGCCATATTCTCCAGTATGATCCATTTAAAATATTGCAGCTGACTTAATGTCGATATCCATATATGTTTACAAATATGAAACAAAATTTGAATTAGGAACCCCAAAAGTCTTTCCCAAATCATTTTTTCTCGTGGACCCCGCGAATTCAGCAAACAGATACATCTAGAATGCATAATTATTCGATTTATGGAATATAATTATATTTTTTCCTTCAAAATATATGTCCATCTTATATAGATCGGCAGCAGCAGAATTAACTCAACACCTTAAAATATAAGTATTATTTATAGAATTCGAAATTTTTACACATTTCTTGAAATACCTTGCACGGGATATTGCATTAAACCTCAGGACTGCCATACAAAATCTAGTATGTTTGGTTACTATATGTAAGGTATTTGCACTTAAATATAGTTAATAAATGAAATTCAAACATTAAATGAGAAATAATGGTTCAATAAAGCAAATTTTTTTTTAAAAAATAGGAAGATCTTTAACAAATCTTGATGAATTAAGACAAGCATATGCATAAGCGCATGTAATTGTTCTTGGGCTTGGCGGACGTTAGCTACCATTGCAATTAGAGGATTGGGGTGTGTCTTGATGCTGTCAGAAAGGATTTCTCAAAGTTTTTCTAACGAAAGCTTTAATCACACATCTATTTCAAAATTATTGCGAAGGGTGTTTTCTCAAGCGTACGAAGCGGCAGTAATTTATTAAAGTTTTACTTTGAAGAATGCGCATAAGTTGGTATTGAATGCAGATAAGGCTACTGAGTAAATGAGTTTATTATATTTAAAATACATACAGATTTTATATTTTAAAGTAAATAATAAAAATACTACAGATCTAATATTCTTGCTAATTGTGAATTAAAACAAAGTTCGATTACTGACAATAGTAAGTTACTAAATATTTCCTTTGATGAAATATTTAGTAATTATTTTCCTCAAACAGTTAACTGTTTCGTGTAAGAGTTCATTTGACCTAAAACTACATTTTGAATTAACATATTTTTGGAAAAAGATGGTATGCATTTTATCATTGTTAAATAAAATACTGCATTCTATGAAAAGCTTTTTGCATGTGATATACATATTTTACAGTCATTTGACAAAATTACGTATTTTACATTTATGTCTGATTCTATGCAATCTGCACAATACCCGTAGACTATTAGAAAAACTCCTCTGAGTTTCTGAAGTTCTTAAGTTATTTAATTTCAATGTTTGGATTCTCTATTTATTACTATAAATTTCTTTAAATACTTTTTTAATTAAACGTTTTCAGTATTTCTTTGAATGCAGAGTTTCACACAATCGGTATTTATTCAATTTAAAATATTTTTTATTGATAAAAATTGCAGTTACTAAGAAGAATTATAGTTTCAATAACTTTTTTTAACTCGGATTGGAAAACTGGCAAATAAACTGAGCATAAAAATGCATTTCCATTGCCTGTAAGTGTTGTTGTTGCTTATGCTCACTTGTCTGACGTAGTCAGCCCACGAAATACCTCGTGGCAAGAATACGCTAGAGTTATTGAACTCACTTTTTAATACAAATTGTTATACGGTTCAATATTGATGATAAAAACCTTATTGTGTCGATCCGTTTCTTTATCGCTATATTGTAGTTCAGGATTTGAACAAACTTGAAGAATTTCATATTTTTTTTTTATTATTTTACTGATGATTAAAGCATATATATTTATTTCTGTTTATTTTTTTCCCATCCGTTCTGTCGAGGTGTAAGTAGTCAATACGTCCGCCTAGCAAATGGATGATTAGTGTTTCGAATCCGGAGAAGTCACAGTTGATTTCTCACATTTCCTGCATCAGAAAAATCCTAATGATTTCTATAGTAGCAGTATACGATATAACTCAGCACCACTTAGATTTGGTAGACTCAAGGAGGTTAGAATAGAAGGAGGGAGGGTTCGCGGTTTCCTCCACTATCGGGGAATGAAACTTCGCCGAACAAGCGGCGTCCATGTTTGTGACTTCAAAACATTGCATTACGGCAGTGACATGTACGTGTTTCTAACCTGTTTCGTGCATTTATTTTCCAGTAAAAATATGTTAAATTTATAATGAAATCCCTCGCAATTGTTGAATTTTTGTTTTAAAGTAATAAAGATGATATCCATAATTTACTATGTACAGCAAATTATTAAGAAATAGTTCGAAATCTAAATGCATGCGCATAACATTAAAGCCTTTGAAAAATGATGTTTCTGCATATTTCACGAATTTGCTTAGGTTAGAAAATAAATCTTAATAAAATAAAACAGATTTATGTGAATTCATTGATTTCAGTTTATGCGCATTTCATATTTATTAATCTGAAAGAAACTGCCTTTAATTAAGTTGAATTACAGAAATACACCTATATAAGTTTTTGGATACATCTTTCCACATGAACAATTGTGTAAATATTTTACTTAATTTTATCACTATACTGCCCAGAAATTTGTAAGTTTATGCAAAAAAATTTTAACAACAGAACAGTTTATCTTAACTTAAAAAAATGAATAATAATTAATATATAAAGAAAAGCATTGCTTTATTTAACACCTTTATAATTAATAAAAATAGTAACAATTGATTTCTTACTTTTCATGAAAGTTATAAAACGAATTAACTAAAACGTTCAAATTATAAAATTTAAATTCTACCATATAGCATTGTATCTTAAGGAACGAAGATACCAGCTATAAACAGAAACATTAAAATGTATTTAATATATTTTGATTATAGTTATATTAAATTATTTATATTATTTATTTAAAGTCCTTTTTTTCACATCTGGAAAGAAAACCACATGACATTGTGATATTTTTTGACATAGTTGTCATATTACATAAAAAAAGAAAATTAATACTTACGTGTGAAAAATAATGCCCGGAATTTTTTTCGACAATCTAAATGTGCATCCATATGCAGTACAAGCTGACATGCTTCAAAAAGAAAAGAAAAAAAATGTTGCAATGACAGACTTCCTTGCACAAGTCACGGTGATAACAGGAAGATGGCCGCCAAGCTTCACCGTTTGAGTTGAACCTTCCCTCCTTCTATTCTAACCTCCTTGGGTAGACTGCGTCTCGTGCCTTCTCCCATTAGCTTTTAAGTAGAAGAAGAGAATGCAAGGAATTATTGCATTCCCTTTTGCACGCTCTTAGGGTATATATAATTAGTACATTCAGTCAGCAAGTGGATTATCCATGGTATGAATCTTTGCATGAACACAGAGGATTTTTTGTTTCCCACTTTGAAAGTTCAGTGAATTTCTTTAAAAGCAATTTCATGTTCTTCAAAAAGCAATTTCATGTTCTTGCTGCTGTGAATAGTAAGGTCTGTCAGAAATTGTTTGCAATGAAGACATTTTCAACAATCATCATATGAATGGTCCATTATCACGAATATAAAATTTTGTTCAGAGAAAAAGGTTTTTGCGTATTTTTGTTCATGTATAACAACAAAAACAAAGCTTTCATGATGGACGTTAGCATTCTGTTTGCTTTAGATTTTTTTAACTGAAACAATTATGAATATAAAGAAAACTTAAAGTTATTAATTATCTTTGCTTTTACAAAATTTACAAAATTTTTAATTACATCATTTTTTGGTTAGTAGAGTAATAACAAAGATGATTTACCCGGTTAACTCAAAATCATGGTTAATCCGAGGGCCAGTATTAAAGCATAGGAAAGTGATATTATATTTAACAGAAAATATACAGTTAACAATTTACCAGAAGTTTAAGCAAATTAATCTGGAGAATTAAATACATTTTCTTATGAAAATTAAATCATTCAAAACAATAAAAACACATTGTAAATAATGAAAGAATAAACATCATTAGAAACGAAGAAACTTTGCATTAAGTGGCATGTATACACAAGAGAAACTAAACGATAACATTAACCCTTAAACTAGCATAAAATAATTGGTTTAAACCTGTAGCGTCATTAGGATATTTTGATGCTGGAGACGAAAAATGTGGGATGCCCTCGCCCGCTCGGATCTCTCGAATACGCGCTGAGTACACCACGAAGGCATGCAGAAATGTGAGAGAAAACACCTTATATACTTTCCCTTTTAAAGGGCGATTGGGGATTAGGGGACCCAACCGCCAAATCCTGGAGGTGAGGAACCATCATCCACCATCTATCTTAGTTCGGGTGCCACTGTAGAATCATTTGGTTATTTTGATGCAGAAGTGCATGAAAAATAAGCAGTGCCATCCCCGGGACTCGAACTTGGACCCTTGGAATACGCGCCGATTATGCTACCGTTACACAACGAAGGCATGCAGAAAGGAGGAAGAAAACAATTTAGAAACCTTTTGTTTTTCTGTGGTAGAATTATCTTTTTTTTCAATAAAAACAAAAGCAAAAAAGAAGAAGAAAAACAGAAAAAAAATCAGTGAATTTCATCTTGTAAAGTCTCTAAACAGAAAGCTGCAACAGTGTTTCTTCAGCGGTTATAAATAAAGATATAAATATAGAAAGGCATAAATATATAAGAATTATCCCATTCTCAATGCGTGCGCTGGTGGGGCAAGTGTTTAGTTAGCATATTCAAACAGCAGCTGAAAGATCTATAGCTCATATCCGGGTGAGAGTACAACTGACCATATCTCCTTCTAAATGATCCAATAGTTACTGTAGTGGCGCGCTAACTTAAATACGGTGTATGATAATTACACCTGAGTTTGGTCGAGTGGGTCTCGTCTTTTTGTCCGCTTGCTCTTTAAGTGTAAATGAATAAGCAGTTACTGCATTTACCCTGCATGCTCTCGTGATCCACGAGATGTGGAACAACCCGCTCAGTAGCTGTCGCAAAATCCGTAGTTCGAATCCCGGCGAGGCACAGTTGTTTATTCTCACGTTTCTCGCTCCAAAAAATCAAATGAGTCTACAAATGCTATATCAAACTAATCAAGTATCTAAACAATTACTAAAAGGTTCAAGGATTTTCAGCTCCATAATAAATTTTTTTCCGAAATGCAGTCCAATACCATGAAATAGTTCTTATTAAGTATGTAATCAACTGAAATTTAAAAAGAAAGAGAAAATTTTGATTAAAGTTTACGTTTTCTTCACCAATAACTTCAAGTATCCAAATTTTTAAATTATTAACTTTTGATTCTGTTTGATAACCTAATTCGAAAACCGAAGACATGTCATTATTAACTACTAGTATTAAACTAGTTAAAACACTATCAAGTTATATTCATAATTTGAATCTTCTATTCCATTTTAGACGAATTTTGAATTTTGTCACCTGAATAAAGTTAAACACAGTTACAGTTAAGCTGAATATACCCATGGTTAAGATTTACTATTTTAAAATGATCCGTTAGTTAGAAGAAAATATAGTTATACTGAAATAAAAATAATTCCACTTACTAATTTTTCTGGCACCAGCTACTTTGGAAATACATCCCTTTTGGAAACGCGAAACTCAAATCCCTTTGTAATACACAAATTCATCTGTAATTCATTCATAAATATAATTTCTGGATTGTCATTAAGTAATTACCAGTAATTATTCTAAGATTTTACTGAATTATTTTTAACTTGTGAGGTTTCAATATCAAGAAATTAAAAAAATTATCTATCAGGTAACAAAAAAACATATATTTAATGTTTTGTTCAAAAGAATGATTTTAAATATGAATTTCATTCATATAGTAACTGTAGTTAGTTCTTTATTATATACAAAGTTAATTATATCAGTTGGTTATGTAGTTATTGCTATTTATTATATCAAACATTTATTGATCTTAGCTGTCATTATTAATGTCCTCATCTTCACCTTCGACAATATCTTTATTATCAAATTCACTCATTACTAATACCATTATCACTAATACCACTCACTAATACCATTATCACTAACTTACATTACACAATATCCGAATGGGTTTAAAAATATTAGTTAAAAAATTATATTCACTAGATGATTTGCAAATGCATTTCATTTAAAACATTCGCTGGGGCACATTAATTAACCTGTTTAAAAATAATGCAAGTATATATCATTTAAAGCTTAAGACATTTTATAAGCTATGTGTAAATAGCTACTGACGCGAAACAATATTCTGAAAAATATTTGAAAAACAGTTCTGAAAAATGAAGAAAAAATTTCTATAGAAAAAAATTATTATGTTATTTTGATTTATACTCCCACGCTTTGCACTTTTTTATCCTTCTCAGTTTCAAAACTTTATGAATAATATAGAGTTCGGAAGCTATTCTTTCATTGAAACTATTGTCTTTAAATATACAGTCGTAGCTAAGACCCGCATATCTACTACTTGCATCCTTCACGGTAAAAAAAAAACGGGAAGAAATAGAGGTCTATCATTATTTGTCTATTGATAAAGGAGACGAAAGATGTGGTCCCTCCAAGAAGATGACCGAACAACTCATCCGAACACACGCATCCATGCCCCACACGCATCGTTCTGGAAAAATCCTCTTTTAGGATACAATCGGCCTCTACTGGCTGGCCGGGTGGCTGATAGCAGTTCAAGGACAGCGGACTATCACTTAGCGCTTAATTCGTTTTGACAAATGACAGAGGAAGGATGTGATGCAAGAGGAAGGCTCATGCGGGAACTGTCCCCGCAGCTACACTCCGCCAGTTGCTAACACTCGCTAAAAAACAATGGTCATCGTCGTTATCTTCACAGATATCACAGACATAAGCCCCCAAAGGATTTTTGCAGTTTTCCTCCAAAGCTTATGTCTCTGATGAAAAATTGAAGTGCCACAATAAAGTGAAAAGATTTTTTTTTTTTCCAAATATTCAAGTTATAAGATTAGGTTGACTTCTTTTCTCAGTGAATGAAGTTGTTTCGTGCTATATGTCTCTTATATCAATCTGATAGAAGAATACCAGGATTGGCGTGTCGGAATATCGGACGTATTTTGATCGAAAGAATACATGATTATTATTTGATCAATATTTGGTAATATTACTACATAAGTATAATCAGTTGAGTCTTATTTTGTCGTTATAGTAATAATATGCATTATTAGGTCAAGAAAATCTAAATGTTCAAATTTACATTGGAATAAGTAAATTTCGGTGCTATAAATATTAAATGTTTCATTCCATGCAATACACATGCAGAATACGTAACTGAAACAAGTTGAAAGAGATTGCTAATTTTCAATAAATAAAAATAAAATAAATTAATTTTTAATGCGCAAAAATAAAATTCAAAGGTATTGTAGTAATTTTAAAATTCCAAACCACAAATAGATTTTATGCATGACTCTTTATAAAGTTTGAAAGTTGACAACGACATCATGATTACTAAGACAAAATTTTATAATATGTAATGTGATAAAATATATAATAAAATTTTTATCAGATGATCTTTTTATTGCTTAAATAGTCCATTCAGTTTTTCATATTTATTCTTCCAACTGAAATAAAACGGATAATATTATTATAAGGAAATTGGATTAAATAGGGGAAAAATCTATGCAAACGTCGCTGTCTATTACAAGAAATGATTTGGATCAGGGAAGATGAGTATATATATATATATATATATATAATATAAACTTAGTGTAGTGATGTAGAAGAGAAAATGGCAGTGTTGGAAGTGGTGCATAAAAGTGGTTTTTCCAGTCACATCGTTACATTCTGTTTTTTTTTTTTTTTTTTTTTTTTTTATTATTTTTAATACAGTATTTTTGAAATAAACAAATGTAAAAGAACTGACCTTATATGCGAGCTCTTTATCCAATAATTAAAGACGTACTTCTTTTCTTTACATATATAAGCGTCTAAAGTGTGTGTCGTCGATAGTTTATTGTTGCCATTCGGAAAAATGAGCGTGGAAATTAACGTTTTAACATCTCAACCGATTAAAGTCGTACGAAAATGAGAACGGTTTCGATGGATTCGGAGAATGTTTTGGAATCCGAGGATACGCGTCTCGAATTTCAACTCGGCTTCGTTCCGTAGATATTCGAGAAAAAGAATTTGGCATGTAGCCAAATCCCTCTAACAAGGTGTGGTGGTGGTGTATTTAATCATGGCAAAGCACACTAGGGCTATCTGCCTAAGGGGAGGGATGCCTTCGTGGGGGACTTTCTAAGGAAAACTGGCTCGTATACACGTTACACATGGGGAAAACCACGAAAACACCCATGCAGCCAGCCCGTTCGCTGGATTCGAACCTCGGACCGAACTACCAGTGTTCAGCGACTTTACCGCTCGGCCGCTGGTGGGCCCCTCTAATAGGGAAAACCCAAGAAAGAAAGTGGGAAATGTAGGGAAAAACGTATAAGGGAAAATTAGTTTTTTCTCGGCTAATTAAAGTCCCAAGAAGACGCGAATGGTCAAACTGGCGTGCCACGGACCTGCAGAATCCAACGGTGTGCTTCGCTAAGCCCGGGAGCCAGCCGTTTCGGAGGATACGATGTTACTTCACCCCATATATATATATATGCGGCTTAAGTGTCTGTTTGTAGCTGATAGTTTATTGTTTGCTTGCGTAACTGTACTAGACAATGGAGTGAAGTTGCCTCGACACAGAATTGCTGTTCCAATTGAGACGTAGACAATTTCCTGTAAAACTTGCCTTTGCTATGACCATCCATAAGTCTCAGGGCCAAACGCTTAAGCGTGTTGGCATTTTTTTACCTGAGCCTGCATTTGGACACGGTCAACTTTATGTTGCCAGTTCAAGAGTTCGTGAAAGAACGGACGTAAAATTAAAAATATTGGATGGCCCTCTGCAAGGCAAGCTTAAAAATAATGGAAAGATCTACACAAGAAATGTTGTGTGCAAAGAGATCTTTAACATGTGAATTAACATTTCATTATTTAAATAACCTTTACTCATTGAGCTAGCGATGGGCTCCTAAGAAATGTACCGCCAGTGATTTCCTTCATTGCAGTCTACTTTAATCAGTTAAGCAAGTAGAAGAGGGAAACCCCGTGGGGCAGTAAGCAAAGGTTCGTCCTCGCTGTCTGCCCTGGGTAATTCAGTTTAAATTAGCACACACATTTACACAAATCATTTTAATTACAATTTATAATATCTAGAACAGTGGTCATTTCGTATGACCGCCGGGCTTTCTAGTTTAACATTTCACAGCATATGTGTTATGTAAAATTCATACGATATGAATTAATTTTGAATTGATGCACTTCAGAAAGATTTGTTATAAGCATTTTACTATTTTTAGAACATAAAGGGGAAAAAACGAAATTAAAAATGAGATTAAGAGATTGTTTACATACTAAAGATGAATTATTTTTACATATCCACATCCTATATTACGTATCTATATTTAGGTACTGAAGATGAATTATTTCTGACATATCATCGTAGACAGTAAACTATGAACCGTTATTTTAAAATAAGCACTTCAGCGTCGTAGTGACTCTTCCTTGACTTAGGACCGTAGCGTTTCTCGTCATCAAAGGGAATTAGAGAAGTTTAGCAAATTAGATCACTTGATCCTCTTTTTAGAAGAGGCTTAATAGAAGCTTAATGATTTCGACTCAATATATTTATAGAAATAATAAATAGAATTCAGTTTAATTTAGTTTGAATAGAAATTAGAATAGAATAGAATTTAGTTGAATGAATAAATATTTAAGTAGAATTTTTTCCTATGTTTCTGTGAGTGGTAATATGGCTTCTGTGAAAACTTGTCCACCATGCATGCTAGCGGATAGGCACTTAAACTGTAAACAATGACTCAATACAAGCAATATCAACCATTGTTATTTCTCCAATTTCTTTCACCATCCGAAGCAATAATTTTTCTTCGACTAAAACCAAGTGGAATGTATCTAGTATTTAAGCGTATTTAAATTTTTAAATTAAATGATTTATGAATGTGTAAACAAATATTTTTGAACATTTGAAACATAGATTTGCATCAACACATCCCCCAAAAGAAAAAGTCTTTAATTTTACAGCAACTACTTTAATTGATATTTTATATGTAAATGGGAACATCATTAATAATTTCCAAATAAACTGAAACATCAAAGCATAAAATCTATGGTAAGATTTTTCAAATGTATTTCTTTTAATGCTCAAAATCTCATTAAGCTAAGTAAAAGTTACCTTTTAGTTCAAAATGTAACGTAGACGCTCGTTAATTATTTTTACAGCTTCGAAAAAACGTGAAAATAAGGTGCAGCCCTATATGAATTAAATATTATGCACTTAAATGGTAAAATTTAAAACTCCTGAAAATGTTACAAATCCGATTTTTAAGCATCTAAGAAACATGAATTTTATCACGAAACACAAGATCTAAAGATTTTAAAAATATAGTTGACATCTGACTTATAACTAATTACTGAACATGAAAAATATTTGATCTAGATTCTTCATTAAGTATGCTTTCCTCTGTCGTCCCACCAGCGGCCGAGCAGTAAAGTCAATGAACACTGGTAGTTCGGTCTGAGGTTCGAATCACGCAAGTGGGCTGGCTGCATGAGCGTTTTCCTGGTTTTTCCCCATGTGTAACATGTATGCGAGCCAGTTTTCCTTAGAACGTCTTCCACGAAGGCATCCCTTCCAGTAGGCAAATAGCCCTCGAGGCTTTGCAGTAATCACATAAGTCAAACCAAACCTTTTTCCTTTCGTCCATCAGCGGCCGAGCAGTTAAGTAGCAAGTTTGGCCTGGGTTCAATTCCAGGTGAACGGGCGAGCTGCATGGACGTATTCGTGGATTTCCCTATGCGTAACATGGATACAAGCCAATGTCGCTTAGAAGTTCTCCAAAAAAGCCTCCGTTCCCCTTGGCAGATAATCTTAGCGTACTTTGCCATAATCAAAGAAAACCAAAACCAAACCCCTGGGCTTTTGAAGTCCTGAATTGATAAAATATTTCAAGTACTCCTGTTTGAACTTTAAAAAAATCTGATGTGTACACCACATGTTTTTCTTGTAAGGAATATTAAATTATACGTATTTTTTCCTGCATTTCATTAAAACATATTTCCTCGAATTTCATTAGAGATATCTTTCTCATTCAATTAATTCAGTTCTCCCTTCGCGGCAAGGAAAAAATAAGTAAAACCTCAAAATACCTTTATCAAAAATTGAAAAATATAGAAAAATATAAAACACCAAATACAAATAAAAAAATTAAAAAAAAAAATTACAATCAAGATTAGAGTTTCTACGCAAAAACAAGCAATTCGGTCGGCAGCAACAAGGCAGAGATTTCGGTGCACAAAAATGGAAGTTTAATTTTGGTCCCACTCGGTAAAAAGACACTGAAGATGCAGAAACTGAATTCACTATGCTGTTAAGTTTCAGATGTAAACAAATATGGCTGCTATGGGGAACAAAAATTCGGCTTAGCCACACTTAAATAACTTTTAAGTTGTTAATAATTTTACGCCTATTGCATGCAGATTAACTAAAGGCAAAAAAAAAAAAAAAAAAAAAAAAAAAAAAAAAGCTTAACAGGAAGATAAGAACAATATAATTCAATCATTTTAAAGCAAAAAATATGCAGTTTACTAACATATAAGAATAAAAAAAAAAGTAAGCTCACTGAGCCGAGTAACAGAGTGGGTATATTATTGACATTTATTTTTAGTACTTTTGATGCGGCCAATTGCAACCAAAAAGGGAGGTGCACAACCGCGGAAAGTCATATATATAAAATTTTAACGTTCTGTGGCTGCTCATTTTTGAGTTATACGAGATACATACATACGTAAGTACGTACAGACGCCACGAAAAACATCTCTTTTGAATCCATTTTAAATCAGTTTTATAATTCATTTGGGGAAAGAGTCATTTATTCTGTCCTTACGTACAGATGTCACGCAAAAACATCGTTAGATTCCGTTCGATAGCAATCAAAATGGATATTTTAGTTGAAATATGATACCTGGAATTCTTCCTGATTACAATACTTCCTTTATTCATACAATAAGTAAAAAGAGATTATATTTATTAATATCACCTTAACAAATAGAGCATGTTCACCAGTTATATAGGGTAATTTTTCGATTTCGTTGCTAATGCATCCCATTATTCTGCATAAAATAATTTTCAACTTTATATGGTTTTCAATGCTTCGGATTACCGTTATGTTCTATTCAGAGTGTATCAATGACCTCGTGATTATTTAATGTAATGATAAAAATCTCGCTTGACGTATTTCGTTTAGTTTCAGAAACCATTGGCTAACTGCAACATTCAATGTCAGCGGACGCAGACATTAGCTATGCTTTTTAGATTCGATAACTTCTCAATTCCATTAACCTTCAAACAACAGCCGGACGCATCTATTAACTGCAGCATTATAATTCGATTACTTTTTCAATTTCATCAAGCGTTTCAAGTACTCGCTAAACTATCCTTCCGCCTCGTTTAGCTTGTACATACAGATAGCAATACTTTGGGCAGCTTCTGAATGTTTTTACGTTCATTATACTGATTTTAAGCGAAAAGATATTAATGAGCTGAAATGATGTAAAAAAAACTATTTTCATTATCTCTACATATAATAAAAGAAAGAGTCTGTGTGTGTGTGTCTTTCGTTTGCGCTGCTCGTAAGCTAATAGATCCACGGCTACGAAATTTGGTACATAGGTGCATCTAGACAAGAGCCAGTGCACCTCGAAGCGAATTTTTCGAAATTCGAATTAGAATTTTTTTTATTTTATGTTTTGTGACGAAATCGCTTCATTTTGAGACATTTTGAGACTATAGGAAAGCGAGATTTTACTCTACACACTCTTTTCACAACGTCATGAAACGTAGGCACTTAGCTATTTTACGAACTTAAAATAAATTTCGTGTTTCAATAAATAAATTAAATACGAATTTAACAAAGTGAGCTTAACACCTTTTCAACGGGATTTTTTCTAAAAAAAGTTTATTTTTAAAAATGTTTATTTTTCTTTGATTATTGGACACGTTAAACTTGCGACATCCTTGCGACACAAGACATCCTCACATCTTTAAAAATGTGATTTTGGCAACAATTTTACTTTCTTATTGTTGTTGATAGATTTTTGATGAAATCGCATCATTTTGAATAGTTTCATTCTTTTAGAAATATGGGTTTGGCAACAATTTTTCATCGTATTTCTTATGTCACTGTTTTTAAGAGATTGGCATATTTCATTGTCATTTTTTATATATATAATACATTTTTATTGTTTTTTATTTTTATTTTATTTATTTATTTATTTATTTATTTGATAAAGTTGTTCTGCAGAGTAAACTTCTGCGCGGAATGTTTTGTTTTTGAGTTTCTTTCATTTTATTTTTTGCTTATTTCACTATTTGTAAGATATTGAAAAGTTTTGCATGATTTTTTTTCTTCAACGAAAAGTTTTTTTTTTTTTTTTTTTATTAGGATAATTAATATTTGTATAAAGGAATATAGCTTATTTCATTTTAATTTTTTTTCTCTTGAAAATATAAGATAAAATATCATTAATTATACTTTGCTTTTAAGAATTTTTTTGTTTTTTGTATTCTTTTATGCTATTTATT
Organism: Stegodyphus dumicola; assembly: GCF_044657685.1. NCBI lineage: Eukaryota > Metazoa > Arthropoda > Arachnida > Araneae > Eresidae > Stegodyphus > Stegodyphus dumicola. Next base: position 76,115,348 of record NC_140768.1, on the reverse strand, counting down.
GCTCATTTCACTGTCTTTAAGATATTGAAACGTTTTGAGTGATTTTTTTAGGAAACAAAGTTCTTAACCTCCTTTATACCATTTGAGTTCTTAAGATTTTGCAAAGGGAAGTTGGTTAATTTATTTATTAGGATAATTAATATTTGTATTAAGTGATATTTCTTATTTCATTTTAATTATGTTATACGTAATAACTTTCTTTTATGAAGTTGTTCTGCAAAGTAAAATTCTACGCAGTTTTTAAATTTAACGTTTGGTGTTCCCTTCAGCCATTTTTCTGGTACATTTAAAAGCCAGACGAAGGCTGGCAGCGAAGCTGCTAGTGATGACATAAAACGTTAGAACCAAAGACAGCACAGACTGATTAAGAAGAATGATTTTAATATGCAATATATTTTGATTCTAAAACCCAAATAATAAATAAAATTATTAAAATGAAATAATTGAAATTAATGTGACTATTCTTAATGTAAATATCTTCCAGTCTTATATTTTCAGTTTTTATCTAAGTAATATAATTAAATATCAATAAGTTATCGTTAAAATAATAATAAAAGGGAATGCAGCGGTTGCTACATCACAAAAAATGGTGTTTACATGTTTAAGAATAAATTTTCAGTACTATATTTTAACGAAAATTATTTATTACTTTTAAGACATCGATCTTCTAAAACAACATCGTTATTCAAAAACATATTATACTTTTTACCGTTGCCATTTCAATTTACGTAAAGCTTTAGAAACAAAAAAATTACATATCCTTTGTTAGAGGTTACAGGAACATTTCTTTATGTGTGTGTTTATCCTATGTAACAAGAAAGATCGCAAAAAACAAGTTTCCATTACTTAAGGGAGACAGAAGTTTCCATGTATAGTTGAAAAAATAAATCATAAATCTCCTCATACGGCTTGCAGTTTACAACGCTAAATTCGGAGCTAATCAAGCTAGTTTTTCTTGGAAAGCCAACTACAAAAACATCTCTCTTAGGCCGTTTCCCTCAAAGAATTTGTTTCAATACATTTTTTTTTTTTTTTTCGGGAAAAAAAAAAGACTTTTGGCAAAAACAAAATGCACCAGAAACATACCGTTGTTTTCATTTAGCAGTAAATTAAATTAAAAAATGTAATAACTGTAATAATAAGCTAAATTATTTTATCACAAGAACAAAATTGATTTGATATACAGAAATGTTTAAGGCCTTCTTGAAATTTCAAGTGAGATAGGAAATGCAAATGGAAGAATAAGTATGTAATAAGAAGATTTGCGGTTCTAAAAACACTTTCCTCTTTGTTTCAGAATAAATGATTGGATAAAAAAAAGTTTAGGCAAGAGATGTTTTATATTATTTGGAAGATTTCTCTTCCGACAAGATTTCTCGAAAAAAGAAAAGAATTATGTAGGAAAAATAGGTTGCTGATTCTTAAAACAGTGAGAAAGACTGCTTTTTTGAAGGCACTTTTCTTCAAATGGATGAAAAATGTGAAAGGATTGCATAGTGCAGTGTTAAGGACTGTTCAAGAAGAATTTTTTTGTTGCAAGAGGAAGTATCAAGGCTGTTATTTCAACTAGAATAAAAATCGAAAAAACAGATGTTTGAAATTTCACAAAAAATTACCACTGACCTCAAGGAGCGATCAATAATCTTGCATAGCGTAAGTAGGCGAGTAAGTTTTCTCTGAACCCTTAATGTAACATCAGTTTCTCTTGCCCCATTATTCGCAAATGAAAAGTTACAATTATTTAACAACAAATAATTTTACTCATCATGTTCTTCTTTTATGTAATCCTTTCATAATATTCTTTTTAACATTATTCACCAAACATTGGTTTTCTCTTTGTGCGAATGCAAGCAATATCCATAATAAGACTACTGGTAACAAGCTCGTTCATTCACTTGTTTTTAAAACATTCGGCGGCTTTGGGATAAAATAGGGGACTTCGAAGAGAAAACTCCACGGTTCAAAACCTGATACATAATGTAACTCTACCAAAGCTTTTCAAATCAAGAATCACTACTTTTTAATTTTAGATTCTATTTCTGCCGCCCAACCGGGAAAGTGGTTAGTTACTCTGATTGCCATACCGAACAGCTCGAGTTCGAATCCCGAAGAAGGCATGGATATTTACAAACGTATAGTGTGTTACTATATGGGGGAACTCTAAATACACAGTCAGTCGGAAGTCCTCTTGAGGGGAAGAGGGGTGGGGACCCTCGGACCCGTCCCCCTGGGGTGCTCTCAATCAAAACTGGAGGCGGAACTGGGTTTGTTCTGATGCTGTCAGACAAGTGAGATAAGTCATAACAATAGATTCTATTACTGATGTTGAAAGAGAAGATTACATGAGTTTTTGTGTTTTTTCCTATGTATAACATCCGTAAGTACTAGTTTCCTACCAAGAAACAACATCTTTCCACTAAGAGATAATCCTTATGTGTTTTGCTGTGATTAAATCCAATTTAATTCACGTAAATTCTATATTTTTGGATTTTTACTATCATTATGTTTCAGACAGCAGGCTCTAGTCCAATATGGGTTAGGTTGTAGGATTTTATGTTAATTAACCGATTATTATGATGTGAAAATTTACTGTAACTTCTTCTTTCCATAGTCTTCAGTAAAATGCAAATTAGTTATAAAGTATTTAAATCGGGGGTTTGATTATTTTAGTTATCGCTTTTGGCAACTTCGCTGTCTGTTTACGTCCTATCCCCAGCTCTGTCAAAGTTTATTCTGGCTTTCAGCCATTTTGTTAGCCGCCGTTAAAAGCGCATCGTTAATTAGTACTTGAACCAGCTTAAGTAGACTATGTTAGTTGTCTTAGATTGCGTTACTTGAATTTAAACTTTTACTAATGTTATTTTAACTAACTCATGAATGGCGGAGTTTTATTTTGTAGCATGAGTGGCGTAGGATTTCCCTTAGTTCAATTAACCGATTATTCAAATTTTTGTTATCTTTCCTGAACTCCTCAAATTTCCTCGCCAGGATGTTAATTTAAAGTTAAATGAAGTGAACATTTAAACCGATGAATCTTTGAAATTATTCAGCGAGTATTTTCGCTAGCGAGCGCAAGTTACCCATCTGTCCTTGCTGTTACGCGAAGTTGCTGATACGCCTCTTTGACCATTTAAATAAATATCACGCCGGGTAGGTTGTCGAGTCAACCCAGTTAGCCTTAACTTAAAATACTAGTCCAGCATTACTCTTTAGACTTGAATTTATTGTGTTACGATTTCTTAAGTTCCCCCGCAAGTTGTCGGTATTATTAAAAAGCACGAAGTACGTGCCCTTCTCTTCTTAGTTGAGAACAATAAAGGGTTATTTTAACTCTTCTTCTGTGCTAGTATTATTTCACGCCTATGAGAGAAGTCGCCAGGTTCTTTAATAGGCTCTAGTAGAGTTTATGTGGCCCAAGAGTGGTAGATTTTAGACATCTGTTAAATTTAAAGAGTTCATAAAAAAGAATAATCATAGGGTTTCTCTGATCTTAATTCAGACTGCAGCGGTAACTCGATTGTCGGTCTTCTAAGGTCTAAAGGGCATTGAGTTAAATTTCTGTTCAACAACTACACGGCTATCTGCCTATGGGGATGGATGCCTTCGTGAAGGATCTTTTTAAAGAAAACTGGCTCTTATCCACGTTACACATGGAAAAAACCACAAAAAGTGCTTTGTCCCTTTCGCCAACTCGTTCGCCTGGTTTCGAGCCCAAAACAAACTACACCAATGTTACTGGTCGAATTACCAGTTTTACACTGGACTGTGGCTTACTAACAACATTACTGCTCGGCTTGCTGGCGGGCCTCATCTAGTATTGGAATTAGTGAAGAAGGGTTCGACCTCTATGGCTAAGATCAAGTGTGTACTATCATACTGATGAACTCAGACTTGAATTCCCCAATAAGAAACACTTCGTTAGTGTCTCCCCCTTTTCCTACAGAAGCCCCTTTCCCACCTTCGCATTTAATGATGCAACCCAGGCAAAGTTCTCAACGATGGGATGGTAGATGATTAGTTCGTTCGGTTCTTTCCCCCTATTAAACACCATTTTCAGTAAGTCATTTTATACAAAATATACCATAGCAGCCTCTTCTAAATAGATGTCAAAACGGGTTCTTAAAGGAAAACATGAGAAGGGGAAAAAGTTCAAATTTCATAATAAATATACCACAAGAATAATATCAGTAAATTTCACATCAGTTTTGAAATTAACCAAAGTTCAATTCTGGATTGGTATTAAATGCTACATGCGTGTCGAGACGTTTCATAACAGTTTCCTTTTTGATTAGCCCAAAAGGTCATAAACCCAGAAGGGCTTATTAGTCAGCCTTGAATCACTTTTCAAACTGTTGCCACCAATTATTATCGCCCTGTATTATAACACAGAAATGAAACATTTTTATCCCTAGCGCGCAAGACTGGCTATCAGAAATTCTAAAGATGAGCTGTTTCTAAATATTTTTAACCCAAAGGGGCGTTGGCTCAAATGCTCTCGAAACGTGTGTGTGCGTGTGTAAATGAAAAAAATGCCCCTTTGAACGTAATATAAAATCTGAAAAATTCAGACTTGTTTTAGAGCTAAAGAACTTCATGCCATTTTGTCGAAATTTAATCGTTAAATAAAATAAAAACAAAGAAGCTATTACTAGGTCTTCTATTAGAAAAATATAAAAGCAAAAATTAAAAAAAAACGTGTGTATGGTTTTTTGAATGTTTTCAGAATGGCAAAAGTAGAACGAGACTCACAAACTGTCAAAACCATAGTTAGAATTGTAAACTAGCCAAACTCGAATTAGAATCATGAAATTTTCACAAATTTCGATTTAAATATGTCTACAGATACAGTTATATCAACAACTGAACATATTTTTCGAATAATTTTTATCAATTCTTTATCAATGTATCTTCAGCTCTTCTTTGACATGATTCATTACTTTATGAATAGATATGTGTTTCTATAGCTCTCGAATTGATTCTTCCCAGTTTTATGTTTTTGTATTTTAGATTTAAATTAAATAAATGTATATTACATTTACATAACTGTTGGTCTTCTTTACCGAAGCCATAAAATTTAAGACTTCAACTTCAACATTTAGCACATACTTCAAATTAATTTCATTTCAATTCTTTACTGATATTCATAATTTCAGGACATAGTCTGTGCATAATTACAAATATATTTCAAAACATACGTTTGAGATTTTTTTGTATAATCCAGCGTTAGAAAATAAGAAACATTAAATAAAAGCTTCCATTGACCTCATATTATTGAATTCCATTGGAAACCGGTTTTCTGAACTACATAAAAAATTACAAACTTGTAGATCATTTTGAACATGTACCCTACGACAGTAATGGAAGGCATGTCAAAAACTAGTTTCTTATTTTCTTTGGTAGATCGATCAGATGTTTTTTGCAATTTCGAATAGTTGGCGATATTCTGAAATAGTAAAAAAAAAAGAGTACAAGCATAAAAAAAAAATCTCTTAGAGCTAAACTTCGCACAAGGAAAAACCATAGATAAGTTGCATAACCTTTGTTTTGTTTTCTAGAAGAAGAAAATAAATTGAAATCATTGTTGTGTAGACTTTAATATCACTGCAATATTTACATATACATATTACATTATTTAAGAGCAAAATCCAATGAAGCTCTCAGGTGATGCTTGTTTAATTATTATGTAATCATAAAAGCCCGCCAAAATAACCAAAATATTAAAGAAGCAATTAAATTTCTGAATCACTCTTAATTTTTTTGTTGAGGTTTCAAAATAAGAAACTATGCTGTAATTATTCTTAAGCAGGCAAATGCTAGTAATTTACAGCTTTTTACCACTTATCTCATATGCTTTAAGTTTAAATATTATAGTCCATATTCATTAAGATCATACAGTTAATAACATTCAGGACAGTTCTTCCAAACAGAGTAACACTGAAAAATTTTTCGATAATATTATATTTACTCAAAAATAAGACTCCGTTTTGTGACATCTTAATAGTAAAATTTTATGGGACCTTATAAATAGTAGTTTTAATAAACTGTAAGTTATCTCTCCTTCTGTACCACATGCTATCGTGGTTTAATTTAAAAAGCACCAAAAGCTAGCAATCGGATGGTCTAAAGTTCGGGTTCCAGCGAGGATATTGCTCATTTTTCATGTCTCCTCCCCCAGAATAAAGTGCCTAGAAGTCTCTGTAGTGGAGCTGAACTGTAGTAGATGTAAGATGATAATTCGTCACTCATCAGGATTTGACGGCTGTGTCCCAGCCTCAAAGTCGCTCTTTAAGAAGGGAAAATGTAAGATGTTTTCAACCTCATTAAAGCTTGGCTTTGTAACATAACTGGAAAGTACATTCGACTAGCAATCAAAATGTCCAGAGTTCAAATCCCGGCGAGGGATTTGCTCACTTTTCACATCTCCTGCTCCAAAGTAACATCCTAAGGCGCTCTGTAAAATGAACTTGCACTAGAAAAGGAAGGTGCATAATTAACCATATACTGGCTGACAGATTTCTATCTTTAGATACAAACATTTGGTTTGCATTCCAAGGACCGGTCCAGCGAATATGGCTCAAGCATACAGTTGCAAGACAGTTCCGATAATGGATAATTCCTTTTCACCATTCGTTCCGATAATTCCTATTCTCCAGAATGCTAACCAAACCTAATGGAAGGCTGCCTCGTTATGAAATGGTGTTGGTGTGGTGTATTTAATTATTTCAAAGCACGCTAGGGCTACCTGTCTAAGGGAAGGGATGCCTTCGACGTTATGAAATGAAAGAGAAAAATAAGAAACGTCTCTTTTAGTTTTTAAGTCTTGGAAACTAGACGTCCTTTATTTTCAAGTTCTTTGCTTTCTATTAGAGTGTCTAGGCCGTACATCAAATTTCCTGTTACAAAGTGAGACATCGCGTAAAGGATATTTAAAAAGTACTAGGTATACTACAATTTAAAAACTTTCAGGGAGCATTCCATTCATTGCGACCCGTGCATAGAGGCAAAAGAAAACTATTTTCGTGAAGATAAAGACTAGAAGCTAAATTTTCAAAGTTTTGCTGGCCTTGTTCGACTTTGTTTTGGTAAATGTGTTAAATAATGTAAAAGAACTAGAAGTTGGTGGTGAAAGTAAAATGCTTAAATCTATGACCTCTGTGTTATATTTCATTGTAGTAACCTTAATATTGAACTTCAGTCGACATTAATAAAGGTTTCAGATGATTCAGCGGTAGATCTATGTGTCCCAATTCAGAATTCAAAGATATGATGATACTCGGCCGAGATCGGATGAATTCGGGTCTGCTTGGTCAATGATCCAATAGGTGTAAGTAAAAAAGCAACTATATGGGATATTTACCATAATGCTTTGCCGTGGTCTTGAAAAAAAAAGGCCCTATTACCATGGCTCCCTTAGTTTGTCGCGAACTATTGCAAAATTATTCTGCTTTCATTCCAATAAAAATCTGTGACATATTATTTTATGTTTCCAACACGTAACGACATTTAATATTAAATTACTATTCGAGAAAACTGCTGCACGTTTCCATTTACCATAATTTCACGTGACTTAACAATATTTAAGAGATTTTTCTCAGAGAAATCATTAAGATATAATAAAGACAAGTTTTGAAGGCTAAATTGAAAACTGCCAAATAAAAGTGGCGAAAGATCGAATGCTAGTCAGAAAATTAATCATAAAACGATTTTTCCCTTCGCGTTCTCTATTTTATATTTTATAAATGCTTCTTTAAATAACGTGTATCATTTTCACCCAATGACCAGGAAATGCTAATTAAACATGTGCCAAAGAATGGCCGAACCTATATAATACGGTGTACTATCTAGCTAGAGAAAATCTACCTTAAGTTGTGAACTGATATTATACTTGCACAGCTACGGTGTCTAAATTTCTATGCTTTAACCAAGATTTCAATACTTCGCTGACTATCAAACTGATCGAGTATCCACAATTCAAATAATTAAAATGATGCTCTGCAAGCACTGAATGCCATTCATTATACATCATCATTATACATCTAGCATTATACATCATCTACGACAAAGCTTGATTTTAGTATGCAGTTAACGATTCTTGAAGATATTTCTCAGCCTGTCTAGTTAAAAATAGGTTTTAATTTTATAAGATATGCTAAAGTTTTTACAAAATTAATCAGTATTTTACATTTCAAAATGTCCGACTGAAATTTTGTTGCATTTTTAAGTTTTGAATTCAGTCCTTCAACGACAGGAATTTACTTTCTGAAACTGTTGCATGTTCGCATTAAATTCAAGGTCATTTCATCTGCTAGATGTTGCCAAGATTGCTGTCGCTTAACTCTCCATCATATGTCTTCATTTCCGAGCTTGCTTCATTAAAGTTTAATTCACATCCAATGGCACAATTTCATCAACAACCGTGACTAATTGCTGGCTAAATCCATTAAAATCAATTGTGCTATGAATAGAAAGCTCTTCCTGCTCAGCTCTCGCACTCTTTGATATCATTTTAAAATTTTTAATTTCTATAGTCTTATGCATTCATTCCCACTTATAAAAAGTCTGATGTTGACACCATATGACTTCCTTGTATGGAATATTAAATTATACGCATTTTCCTGCATTTCATTTAAATATATCTCCTCGAATTTCATTAGAGATATATTTCTGATTCGATTGATTCAGTTTACACTTCGCGGCATGGCAAAACTACGTAAACACTCAAAACATCTTTATTTAAAATTGAAAAATATAGAAAAACGTAAAACACTAAATACAGTCAAGGCAATTGAAAAAGGGGATGTCACGAAAAAAATCTCCTTTGAATCCGTTTGAAATTCATTTTGGGAAAAAGAGACCTTTATCATGGCTGTACATACAGATATCACGCAAATGCAGCGTTCAGATGGATTCCAGAGCGGTCAAAATTGACATTTTCGTTGAAATGATACTCGAAATTGTTCGCGATTACAATACTTCCTTTACTTCGCACAAGGAAGTAAACATTCGCATTTCCTAAGTATATTATCAGAAAATATTTTGCTTTCACATATGAAAAATCTTACATAAATCCAACAAGTAAACAATTTAATTACGCAGTTATTGGTTCAGCTATAATTGTATTTTGAATATTAATTAAAAATAAGCCGAAAAATTACTGCTCTATAATATGATAACATCTCTTATTCGTGTTTCCGAACAGGAATTCGTTTCAATTAATAATTTATTTATTTCATTAAAACTGTTGGAACTGAAACTTATTTCCATGGATTATATCAGAATATATTTTGTCGTCTAACATCATCTAACAGGAAACTCTTGAAAGAATTCAGAAAGCTAATTAAGTTCTGAATAATGGTTCGAAAACGTTTTAGAGTATATACGCACGAAATTCGATTTAATCGAGTGACAATAGCCAACAACCCCTTTTATTAACCCACGAATTGTCTTAAATAACAATCAAAGGCGCGACAGATTAATTTTTAAAGCAAAATGTTTCTTCAGAAAGATATTTTCTAATAGTTTATCTAAAACTAAGGTTAATTCTAAAAACATTTACCACAACTTATGCAGATTTAGTCTTCCCGTTTCATATCCATGAAGAGATCCAAAATTTAATAATATTACAAGTGTTGTCACAAAGTAAACACATTTTTAAATATTAGTATATGAGTTAGCACAAACTGAACATTTTTTCTCAAATCAAGAGAAGCATTGGTGCAAGTAACGAATCACTTAACTCAGGCGCATTTGGTTTTCGGCTTTAAATGTGCATTTTAGATTTTTCTTTAAATATTCATTTTGCTCTGAAGCCTTTATTTGCTATCCGTATAACATTTTTTAACTCTTCTAAAAAAACAATATCCCCCCAACGGACGAGTGGCTGAGGGAGCTGAGTACTGATAGTTCGACCAAAGTTCACATCAAATAAAAAATAAGATTTTTTTCATTGTTTTCTCTATTTCCGAAGTGCAACATGAATATGAGCCAGTTTTCAATAAGAAAGTTCTCCCTAAACGTATCCTTGTCCTCAGACAGATAACTTACCGTATCCAAATAATCTAATCTTAACAAACCTATGAATATTTTGGAATATTTTGCATGCCATTTAGATATTTAGCAGACTTTTAGCTATACAAACTGCAGTGAAATTAAATTAAATCATTGAAATCAGAAATCAGTTATTTCCATCAAAACTAATTTTAAAAAATCTGATGTGTACACCACATGACTTCCTTGTACGGAATATTAAATTATACGCATTTTTTCTTGCATTTCATTTAAACTTATTGGATTGAATTAAATCTACTTCGCCGACAGGGCATAAACCACATTAGAATAAATGCATTCTTTAAAATTCACTCTAGTATTTGTTTACCATAGCGACACTCTGGCGCTAGATTCACTTAATAGTATTAATAATTATATGACAGTTAACTTATATAATAATTATATAACGGAAACTAAGTGAACTGTTATATAATCCAATAATTATATAACAGTTAACTTATGTATTTCGTTCATATTATAACTCATAATGCACAAAATTTATATCATTTAAAGAATAGAATTATCTAATCGTTGCCACATGTTCTATTCAAATACTATAATAAAGCTAGAATGATGTATAAAAGAAATTAAACAAACAAAAAAAAAAAAAGAAACAGTTTTTCACACACGATTGAGTATTTCTCATTGAATTAATTCAGTTCTCACTTCGCGAGAAGGCAAAAAAGCATAAAAACTCAAAATATCTATATTAAAAATTACGAAGTAAATCTTAAACACTTATTTCCTCGAAAAAATTCCAGAAAGAATTAAGCATGATTTAATTGGCAATAATAAATGAATGCGTTATCTTTGTTGTTGCGAAGCTGTTTCTCTAGATTGGCAACAAATCCACTAGTCTCTGTTTCAAATGTAAACATCAATGGCCGCCATATAAAAAAGGCTTAGCGGCACTTAGACAACTTTAAAATAGTTGATAATTCTCAAAATATTGCATACAGACTTACTAAAGGCATAAAAACCTTAACCGGAAGATAAAAACAACATAATACAATCCTTTTTAAAGCAAACAATGTACAATTTACAAACATATAAGAGTAAAGAAACTGAGATCACTGAGCCGGGTAACAGAGTGGATATATATATAAATATATTTATATACGTTTGATGCGGCCGATTGCAACCAAAATATGAGGTGCACATCTACATGTTATAGCAGACCTATATACAAAATTTCAACATTCTTAAGCTACTCGTTTTTGAGTTATGCGAGATACGCACGTACGTACAGACGCCACGAAAAATTCTCTTCAGAATTAATTTTAAAGCAGTTTTATAATTTTTTTGAAGGAAAAAAGTATTTTATTCTGTCCTTACCTACAGATATCACGCAAAAACATCGTTAAATTGCATTCGATAGCGGTCAAAATGGATATTTTCGATGAAATATGCTGCCTGAAACTTTTCGCGATTACAATACTTCCTTTTTACTTCGTACAAGGAAGTAAAAAGGGCATACACATGCCTACAACGACAGGGGAAAAAAAAAGAGATTTTCTAGGATTGAATAAAAACATATTCTTTCAAACTCAATTTAGCTACTTAAAAACTCCATCAACATTGCCTGAAAACTCTTAAAAAGAACATTATTTTTTAATATCAGGAATATTTCATTTTCTAGCAAAAAAGTTTAGTTTTGATCGCATAGTTTTTAATAATGCTGTTGCTTTTAGAATACATTATGCTTAAAATAAAGTTTTAAATTTTCATTTGAGTCATTTTATTTTCGCTTTAAACATAAAAAAGAAATAATACGCTTTAGATATTACAAAAATTAAATTTTTAAATTTTAATGATTACATCAGTTATTGAAATTTTTATTACTTGTTGTTTCTATAAAGGAAATTTTCATTTCCATCATAAAAATGTCTTTCCAAATGCCTAAAGAATAAAGCTGAAAAAATCTCATAATCAAGTTAATAGTAATGAAGTTTGCATGAATGACAGTTTTCTTCTTTCTAGGTATTTATTTCTCCTGATGAGGAGGGACCTTCATCAGCCTCGAAATGCCTCGAAATCGATTGAGTGTTTCAATATACTTACGCTAAATACAAGGTTGTTTTTGCGATTTTGAAGTTTATATTTATTGAATAAAAACGAAAGTAGATGCAAGGATTTTCTATGCGACTGCTGCTGACTGAAATGGGTGCAAAAACAGTGTAATTAGTCATAACTAAGCCGCCAGTATCAGTCACTTTGCTCGATTCCTTATGCACAGTACCTCCCTCTGATCTTTCACTTAGTATGGTTTTGAAAAGATTGACTGGTAATTATTTTTCAGTATTATTTGAAGCATCAAAGATTCTCTTCCTTTATGACATTCAAACCAATTTGAGCATGGAGTTTTTTTATGAATTTAATTAATTTTCTTTTAGAACTGTTAAATGTAAAATGTTTCTTGTATTATTAGTACAAGATATAAAATATAAAAGGTAATTTCTCTAATTTGGATTTTGAGACATATACTCCCTAGAAATCGGCAGATCTATTTGAGGTACCATTTGAGGGCATTGATGTTATTGCTGTATTAAGAGATAGATCAATTAATGCTAATTAAATTCCAAGTAGTGATTCTTCCCGTGAAAGTGAATAATATCCTGAAAGTGTTTAAAAAATAATTTTCATCATTCACAGGAGAAGAGGACAACCAAAATCCTCTCTGTTTAGTGTTTAATGTCTGGGGAAGTTTTATCAAACATAACTAAGAAACCTTCATTGCTGTTGCGCCACTTGAAAACCAAGCACCCTCATTAAAAACATGAAGAAGCAAGTAAAAAAAGCTTTCAAATGTTTATTGCCATTTAGAAAGAAAAAAACTTGAAGAAAGAGCAATAATTCTCCTCATATCAAGAACTGTTGCCGCAACAAACTGGATGCTGCTCCTGATTTAAGACTTAGCCTCTCTAAATTTGATCTTGATTTTAAAAGACTGAGCTCAATGAAGCAGACACAAGGATCACTTAATAATTGGGCTTTACTAACAGTTCAAGACTACCTTACTAAGCTTGTTGTTTAATGTGTTTTATTTACCTTTTGAAAGCTGAAAATAAGCCTGTTTGTTCAATTTGTTATGTTTGTCTATCAGTCTGTCGTATTTTAATTGAGTGTCTATGTTTTAACAGTCTTCGTCAGAAATATTTTAATAGCTGTGACTTACCTCTCGACCATTCAAGCGGAAGAGAGTTCAATTGTAATTTATTTTATTATTTAAAAGAGATTGGCTTTTATTACTTAATATAATGTGTTTTGAAACATTGTGTATGGTATTTTAATGTGCTCTTTTATGACTTCTTCCTCTGGATTTGGTACATTTGTCCACCTTTTTTTTATTTACTGAGAATTTGTTTTTATTTCATTAAATTAGATGATCCTACCTCGTGTTTGGCGCATTACAATCTTCTTTCGTTTTGCGCCAAAAATCTCACTCACTCACTCACTAATGTGTTTTATTAATTTTAGATGTAGAATACGATGTTGTATTATACGTTTTGGGGTTAAGTGTCTGTATTAGCTTTTTCTTGTAGATATAATCTTAATTTCTGCTTTGGTATGAACGAAATTATATATTAATTCATTTCAAACTTATTACAGGTGCAGTATTTTACCATGGCACAGTACTATTTCAGGAATGCATAGGATTTTTAGTATAAGCATGAACTTCTTCAGTACCTAATACATTCATCAATTCACTAATTTTCTCATTTTCGTTTTACAAAAAATGATTTTCTAAATACTTACAGTGTATTAGAAATATTATATTTTTGTTTAAAATATATGTATATTATCGGTATGTTTGCTTGAAATAGATACTCAATCTTTTTAAATTATTTTTTCAGATCGCTTTCATTCCAGTTTATCAATTTTATTGTATTAAAGTATTACAGTAATAAAATACATTGCGAAAATACCGAAGGGGTATGAGAGGCGTATAGACGTTAAAAGAGAGGGTTTAGGAATATTCTGTAGTTACAGAATCTTGTTAAAGAATACTCCAAAGATAGACATTGAAACCGCTAGTTTAAGTAACCAGTAACAAGTTTCCATTCAACTAGCTGCCAGGGCGCGAGCAAATTTGAATTCGTTGGCCATACTGTTCCTAGATTTTTTTAGGAATGTAAAGTTTAAAAAAGATTAGCATAGCATTGCTATAAATAATGAAATACAGAAAATTCTTTAATTTGAAAATAAATAAGGTAATATTGCTTTAGAGCAGGGTGGTTAAGATTGCGCCGCTTTTTTTGGGGGGGCACCATTTGTTGTCAAGTATAAAATTATGAAATAATAATATTCAAAAATCTAAAACTAAATTTCCTTTAGTAAATTTTTTATAATTTCTTAATTCTTAAACAAAGTGAATTTTTCTTTCTAATTTTTTAATCTACAGTATTCATAAAAACGAACAATATTCATACAATATAAAATAACCAAAAAAAAAACGAAATTTAATCTAAACAGATGGCATAAAGTTACAAATATTATTCAATATTGCAAAAAAAATTTCACTTTTTAAATATAACCGACGCCAGATAATTTCTATCAAATATGACTCTAAATGGTGTGAGTAGTGCTTCGCTGATGTTAATTTCTCCATTTATCACTGCCCCACAATCGCTGCACAGCTTAGTATGGTATACAGTTCCAGTTCTATAAAATTATAACTGCAATGCACATTGAAACTGCAGTGTGAGTTAAAAATTAACTTCATCGGATGATTTTGAGAACAAAGACTATTGCTATGAATTATTCTTTTGTACTGAAAGAATATTATGGCAGCCTCTTCGTCATTAGGTAATTAGGAAATTGTGTAATCCAAAGTATTAAACAAATAGCGAAATATGGCGAAAAAATAACAAGTGATGATATTTCAAACGAGAACTAGAAATCTGGAGCCACGATATTTCAAACATAAATAAAACATACTCAGAATAAGGACTGTCAATATTTCAAACAAAACTATAAATCCCTACCCACGATATTTCAAACGTTAAATTCTTTGAGCTATGATATTCGACATGTTGTTGTAGCGTTGTATTCTTTTCACTTTTACTTCATTTTTAAGTGACGCTGCTCTAACGGAATAGTACCGAAAATAATGAAGAGCGCTAGTTTTTGAATTATCGAATTGTTTACGGAAATTATAATATGAACACGTGAATACTTTCTTTCAGTGTTAAAGCCTTAAAGCCCTACTTAAACTGCGGAGAAATCTCAAGATGTGCTCGCTACCTAAATTAGCAAATAATTTTTATATTTCAGTCGGTGGAACACCGCAAGAATCATTAACATAATACGACGTATTTAGAGCAATAGTTAGTAGATTTTGCTAAAGACACTTCTAATAATACTAGAACTGCAATAGAGGACAACAGCATAAAATTAATAAGTTTAGCATCCTTGAGTACTCATTTAACATTAATCTGTCTCGGAAAAAATATATTCAATGTTCACTTTGAACAATTAAATTACATTTATAGTAAAGGAAGCTAAAATACTATAGGAAACTGAATATCGCAAAACGTATCCGAGATACCGTAAATAACAGCAATAATTTCATTACTTGATAAGATGCAAGGAAAATGTGGAAGTAAAAAACGTAAATAACTAAAGAATTGTTAAAGAAATTGCATTATTTCCTAACACTGCTAAGAGACAAGTAAATGCTCCCTAATTTAATTGGCGTTCATCTTTGCAGAATTACCCTCAGTTCATCAACAGCGCCATTTCAGTCAAATATTTGCTGATCATAATATTCTGCCACTTTTAGATCCCCTGTCCTTCATAACCGCATCATCACACATCGCAGGTAACTTGTGATCTATGTCTACTTTAGCCAGCTCTGTAAACGTTTGTGACTTCAATAAGATGTCTCTCATACATATTAAGTTATGACATAAAAGACGCAGTTTGTTCTTAAAACCCGTGCTCAAGGAAAAGGAAAGGGATGATAAGGAAGCGAGGGGGGGCTAAACTTGAGGCATTACATCGATTTTTCGCATATTTTTTATCAGTGATATTTTTTGGTGGATTATACGAAAATGAAGAATTCTTATTTAAAAAAAAATCAGATAAAACATTAAATTAATTACATTAACTAATTAATTAACTTTATTACATTTAATGATAACATTTAATTAGTCTTGCATTTTTAATCTTTCTTTGATAAAGCAGAAACTTTGCATAGTTTCGTCTGAAAATCACAGATAAATTAAAGGAATATATATACAGCATGTATTATCTTTTTTAAATTCTGTCATGATGATTTTGGATTAAAATGCGTTTTTAAATGTCTTCAAAAACTGTTGCTTAGTAGATACAATATCTTCACCCCAAATTTTAAATAATAATTTAAAAAATTCATGAGCGTTGATGTCATCAGAAAAGTCTCAGTGCATTTCAAGAGATAAACATGCAATTAGCCTTGTTCAGGAGCTAACTATCCTCCGCATGCACACCCGTTCAGCCAGACTTATAATAAATGCTCCGCTCTATTTAATGAGCATAATATGAGAAGAAAATAAAAGTAAAGTCAAAAGTAAAGTTAGAAGATAAAACACGAAAACAATCTCAGATAATAATGATGACTTACATAAAACCATTAATTAAAAATGGGTTTTTCTCTTGAATGAGAAAGACTTCAAAGAAAATTAATTCCTAAATTTGAAAAAGTTCATAGATAAATTTTAGCAACAGAATTTTTCAAATTATAGTAGAGACCCCAAGAATGATTGATATTGGACACTTTACAAATTTGCTTTTGCTTAAGTTTCAAAATGTGAAACTGCAAAACTCTTTAGCTTGCTCTATTTATTAAAATACATAGTGTTGTAAATTCCTTACTAATTCATTTATGACCAAAGAACTTAATTTCAGGTTTCATTAACAAATTTTTTCTTACTTTGTACAAAAAGGTATAATGTCAGATAATAATTTCATAGTAAAACAATTTTGATTGTATTAGCTGTAATATACATGGACATATCTGAGTTATGACTTTCTTATATTTTTAAGTATATATGTACTTATTTTGTGGATATAATGCAAACATTACATTAAATTAGCTCATCTCCTGCTCAACAAGAACATTTCTACGAACTTAAATTTTTAAAACTGACATTTCTTCATTTCAAAGAGAAATACTTGATCCCATTATTGCGAGTGAGTCCTTGTCCTGCATATAATATTTCAAGTTCCATTTAAGTACCAATAGGAAAATAATTATTTGAATTACTTGCAAAAAATGCGTAAAATCTCATCATTATCTAAAGATCTCAGTGTGATATTTACATTATTTATAGATTAAGAATAGATAAATAAATTACTGAAGATAACCTGATTGGATGTTTTATATTTTAAGCTGTAATGTTCTGTGTTGAATCTGTTTAAGCGCATGCAGACATTTTGCTTTTCCAATTTTAACACAGTTTGCTAGAAGGCAGGTATCAGAGTCTGCTAAATAGAAGAGGTGAAGACGTGTTTCCTTTCAAGCAGCATAAGCGAGTTTTAAAGTGTTCTCAGAAAAGTCAAGACGTGTACAAAATGCAAAGACGATGGAAGATAGAATTTGATGATCCGCCAAAGTTATGCATAAGAGTTAATAGATTAAGTGACAAGCTTTAAGGGAAAAGAACTGATGTGATCTAAATGAAAATGATGTAGCAACAAAACAGCAGCGTGGGATGAAGGTGTGAGGAAACTGTGACACGTCGCATCATAAGGTGTTACAAAGCCAGGGGTATAATATATCAGACATACGATTTACGACTATTTGTGCTTCCGCTCCTGTTAAAAATCTCATCCGCATTTTGTCAACCTGTTCCGTAAGCGTTGGAGGGAACATATTACTGCGTATTGCCTGTCATTTTAAACATCTAATAAATTTAAAATATGCGACTCCAAAAATCATTAATACTTATTGTTATTAGTATTCTTGCTAGAAATATTTATACTGAAAGTTTTAGCGTAAAAGTATTATGCGTAAAAGGTATTCCGGTAAATTTCATAGATATAAAATAAATGATGTGCTAACTGTTATTTTTGGTAAATGGAAGACCAGATCTTTGCTGTTTTTGTATTAATTATTTAAGAAATATTCTAGATAAAAAAATTTGACATGCAAAAGGCATACCATTCACATTAAAGGAATCATTAAGCATTACAAGTGTTTTTAACTAAGAACACGCAGGTTGAGTCTGAATAAAAGGATTTTGTTTTATGTTGTTTCGTATGGACAGCTGTTGCCAAAATTCATAAGAAATCAACAGTAAATTCTCCAGAATAAGTCTATCAGAATTCTTACTGATTCTTTATGGTTCCTCGGGAATTAAGCAACTCATAAATATGTAAAAACTATATGCATCAATAAGGATATTTTGAACTCTGTTTCAAGATTTTGTGATAGCATCAGAGTCATCAATCTAATATCATTAACATCAGCGGAAGCATGTCCTATGATAATAAATATGTATAAGTGACCAAAGAATATTTTGCTTTCGAAAAACGGTAATTGAAAACAGCTCCTAATTCGACAGAATCCCTATAGTGTTTCAAAGTAACCAATTAACAGACATATGGATCGATAATTATGCAGAATGGCTGACTTTTGTTTCTGCTGAGAGAAGTAAGAGAGTAGGTAAGATGTATTATTTCTTAACTCGTACAGTGAAAACTCTACTGTTCTTAGAGTAAAATAAATATGAATAAAATATCCTTATTAGGTAACTTTTTACAAATGCGTATTACTTCAAAATATGAAGATATGAAAAACATCAGAATTTTATTTCTTTAATTCGGTGAACGAAATGCAGCAGATCATATCCATTTAACGGGTTGTCTTACTTCAACGGATTGTAAAACGAGTAGGCATTGTAAATACCTTGTAAGGCTGCTTTTATATAAAATTTTACGAATTATACTGGCTATTATTTACTTTGACTGGCTGTATGAAATTCATTAGATTCCCTGAAGCTAAATCGTATTCCTTTTTAAAAAGTAAGCTAATAATTTTAAAAAAGTATATTAATAGGATTTTAAGTGAGAAGTAGATTTGTGTCACTTAACCCTCGATTGCTCTGAGCGAAAAAAGATCTTCTCGTGTTAAATAATTCAGTGCTGCAAGCTTCCAGCACACCACAGTAGCCGTAAGAGACTGTCGGACGGCCTTTTTGTTCCATCTGACTTTCTAGCTAGATGTATCACTATCAAAGCCAGAAATAAAAGTATTTATTAACAACATCTATATACTTGATGGTTATATAAATTGAAGTTAATAGAAACAAATTTCTGTTAGTTTGTGGATAGAATATCAAATTTTCAGTGCAAATTCAAGTTCAAGAGAAAATACTTCAAAGCATTAGCAAAGGTCTAACTGAAATTTGTTCACTCCTTAACAAATTCCTCGCAAAGAATCACATCAAGCCAATTTTTGGCGGCAAGCTAAAGCGAATATCAGAAATTCAAAGCCGACAGAAACTACTGATTACTGTTTGATAAACTTTTAAACATGGCCTGTTTACATTTTCAACTAATGTGCATTCTGGTGGATGTTGACGAAAGGTGAAGTATAGAAAAGCCAAAATAATAAGATAACTGTTTAAATAAATAACATTGTAAGGATCTTAAGTTTTACTAACGTTTATTTTATTTTAAATCTTTACTATCACTTCTTATTTTCTACTTCCGGCCAGAATTATAAGCGTTAAGGTTTTTATGCAAAGTTTGTCTGGCGAACGCCAAGTATTTAAGTTGTGGCTTTTTGCCAAGCGAGAGAGAGGAAGCAGTGAGTCGAAGCAGGCCGCTTACCTTAGAAGTTACGCAGTTGCTGGTTGCCTTCCAGGCCGGAGGTTTTAATCCTCTTGATAATTTAAACGTATTGTAGTGTTCACAGTTCAACTACATACGCTTCCTGTTAATATAAGGCCAATCTTCCACGTTTATTATTTTAAAGTTAAATTAGAATTAGTTCTATTTTTATATTTTTACGTTAGACCCCAAGTAGTGGGTCGGTGTATTCCGAAGTACGGAAGTTATTGTAAATAGAGAAAATCAAGGGTTTTATATACCCTTCTTGTGTATCCTGTCTACTTCCCACAATTAGTGAACATAGCTTTAGTAAGCTCTCTGTTCCGAGTCAGGTCCTTGCATGTTCCCGAAGAAGGTAAGAAGGAACATTGAACCTGATAGTGGCGCCCAACGAAGAAGAATAACCATGGCCGAGTTTCAAGAAGAACCTGTGCTGCCTGCAGAAACGGCTCAGAATCCAGAAATGCCAGCTGCCGCCCTGGAAGGATTTGGTTACATCGTCCAGACCATGCACGCTTCGATGAAACCAGAAGCAACATTTAATGGAAACTCACCGGTAACCAGTTTTTTGGAAAAATTGGATGACCACGTCATGCTCTACCCCGTGCACGAGTTTCAAAAAGTTACCTTAGCTACCAGCGCTTTGAGGGGCCAAGCGCTTAACTGGTTCAAATGTATAGGCAGAAGTCTCTTGGGTCAAGCATGAAGTCCCACCTATACTTACGAGAATTTCAAGACTGCCCTACTAAAAGCCATCCCTGTTGTAAGGGATCGTGCGAAATTAGAAACGGCACTTTTCAGTATATATCAGCAAAGAATCGAAAATCTCTCAAGCTTTATTTTAAGAAAAATTCACGTCTTCAAACTCTTGTATGGAAACCGTCCGGATCCTGAAATAATTCAAGTGATTTTGCCGAGGTTACTACCCCAAGTGCAAGACTTTATTGAATTAAAAAATCCGACTACACTGGAAAAGTTATTTGAGCTAGCAATCCAGTTTGAAAGTAGAAGAACGGCGGACGTCGAAAGAAGACGCCAATATCAACAGCGAAACCAATTTGGTGCGCCAAGACTACAGCAAACTCAAGCACACGGCTACGGAGGCAAAGCGAATCAGTGGGCAAGGAAACCCGAGCATTCAAAAACAGCCGGCGAACGTCCACAGTTCAATAGCAACCCAGGAAAAAAGTCTCAAGGCCAGTGGAAAAAGAAGGAAAGCATGGAAACAAAAAAGGATTTAAACTAAAACGGATTTCTGCTGACGGGAGGGTGCGGAAATCCGAAGGCCACGAAAACCCCTCTTCCTACAAGTTAAATACAGTAATGGTGAAAAATCTGACTCTTCCGAAGATTGAAGTGTTGGTGAATAATATTCCAGCCACCGCACTCCTGGATACAGGCGCGCAGTGTTCCTGTGTGGCAGAAGATTTTTTTAGGAAGTATTTTCGTAAATATCGCATATATAATTCGGTTAATACGACAGTGTTAGCTGCGCAAGGAGAAAGATGTAAGTGCATAGGTAAAGTACCTCTGTATATCCGTATCAAGGACGAACAAATAAAGGTGATGTTTTTTATAGTAAAGAACCTGCAAGCACATATAATCTTAGGAATAGATTTTCTTTCAGACGCACAAGCAACACTGGATTTTAATGAAGCGTCCCTTAAGCTGACAATGAAACCAGTTCGTGCAGAAAAGACTCAACCGCCAATGTTAAAACTTGACCACCTGCCTAATGACGAGCAAGGAAGAATCCGACAAGTGGTAAGTGAATTTGCTTCGTTATTTAGTGATATTCCAGGATTTACTCAGGTTACTAACCATAGTATTGACACTGGAGATTCAATGCCAGTTCGTCAAAAAACCATACCGGTATGATAAGAATAAGGAAAAAATTATAGAATGGCATATTACCGATATGCTACGTAAAACGATCATAAAGCCCATCTCAAGTAGTTATGCTAGCCCGGTGGTTTTATGTAAGAAAAATAATGACTATCCTTTGACGCATCCAAAAAGGTGGAGATTCGCTATTGATTACCGTAAATTAAATTCCATAACTAAATATCCGGTATATCCGTTACCGATCATTGAAGAAATTCTAAAGAACATAAAATCAACCAAATTTATGACGACTTTAGACTTAACGACTGGTTATTTTCAAATAGGGGTTAGGCCTGAGGACGTGCCTAAGACTGCTTTTATAACCATGGCACTTATGCATTTTTCCGTATGCCGTTTGGCCTTTCAGGGGCCCCGGCAACATTTCAGCGATGCATGGACATTGTGTTAAGACCTGTTCTTGGAAAGTCCACATTTATTAATTTAGACGATATCATTATTACTAGTGATAATCTCGACCAACATATACAGGATTTAAGACAGGTGTTTTCTTTATTAAATGAGGCCGGTCTAAAAGTTAATGTCGAAAAGTGCAAATTTGCAGCCCCTGAATTAAAATATTTAGGTTACAAAATATCTCAAAAAGGGATCGAGACAGATGAATCAAAAATAATCGCTGTACAAAAGTATCCGACTCCAAACACGGCAAAGAAGCTCTCTTCTTTTCTAGGACTTTGTTCATATTATAGGTCCTTTATAAAAGATTTTGCAGCTATCGCTGAGCCATTGTTAAAATTAAAAAGGAAAAAGGCAAGATTCTCGTGGACGGCCGAAGCCAATAGTGCTTTCGAAAAATTAAAACAAGCATTAACGCAAGCCCCTGTTTGAAATTTCCTGAAAAGGATGAGAATTTAGAAATTTCAGCGGATGCTTCGGATTATGCGGTAGGAGCGGTACTTTCGCAAAATCAGCAGCCCGTGGCATTTTTTAGCCGAACTTTAAATCAAACACAAAGAAACTATTCCGCGACCGAGAGAGAGGCACTTGCAGTTCTGTTAGCAGTGCAAAAGTTCCGAGTCTATTTTGAAAAGGCACCAATAACAGTGTACTCTGATCATGCGGCGGTAACTAGATTGTACTCAGGGAAAAATTTATCCCCAAGGTTAATAAGATGGGCACTCAAGCTGCAAGAATATAATCTGGTAATCAAGCATACCCCCGGAAAGGAAAATATCGTAGCAGATGCCCTATCAAAAATTAAAAATAGATGAACAAGGTAATACCGTAAAGGTGGAAATGCTTACAGCATGTACAATAAATTCTCGAGAAACTGTAATAACCGAACTGGGTAAGGATCCTTAGTTTGGAAGCATTTATGAGTATTTAAAGGATCCTGAAAATTTTGGCCACCAAGATATTGTGGCGATAAGAAATAGGGCGGCCCATTACGAACTAATAGATGGTCTATTATTCTATACAAAAACTACGAATTCCAACAACGAATTTCGACCTGTTATCCCAGCTAGTCTTAGATTAAATATCCTGCAGGAGCTCCATGACAGCCCTTTAGCTTCTCATGCTGGTATTCGAAAAACTATCCAATGCATACGCGAGGCAGTCTACTTTCCTGAACTGCAAAAGTTAACAAGGGCATATGTCCAGTCCTGCCCAACATGTCAAGCAGTTAATTATATTAATTTCCGCCCGGCCGGGTTTCTAAATAGTATTAAATCCGAATTTCCAAATGAAATAATTGGCATCGATTTATTAGGCCCTTTCCCAAAAAGTCAGTTAAATAAAAGTCGCTATCTCCTTGTTATGGTTGATCATTTTAGTAAATGGACCGAAATTGTTCCCTTAAAACGAGCCTCCGCGAAATTAGTTACTGATTCTATTTTAAATAAATATATTTTAAAATACGGGGCGCCCCTAAAAGTTATATCGGATAATGGTCCTCAATTTGTAAGTAATATATTTGAAGACTTGTGCCAAAAACTGGGCATACGTCATTTAAAAATGGTCCCGTATCGGCCGCAATCAAATATAGCGGAACGGGTCTATTGAAATATAGTGAAAATTATCCGTAGTTATGTTAAAAATTTTCATAAAAGCTGGGATAACTATGTCAATGAATTTGCTTTCGCCCTCAGGACCGCAAAACATGATACAACGGGCAAAACTCCTGCTGAGTTATTTTTAGGCATAAAGATTATAACGCCGTTAGATAAATTATTTTATGTGCAACAAAGAGCCCCAGAATTTAAAATGGGTGATATAGAAAAACTAATAAAAGAAGCAAAAAAGAATACGGAAGTAGCACAAAGAAAACAGAAGCTCTATTATGATTTGAAATGACGGGGAGTAACTTATAAAGTAGGGGATGAAGTTTTAAAAATTAAGCATTCACTTTCTTCAGCACCAGAAGATAAGACTGCCAAATTTTTTCCACGATTTGAAGGACCATATGTTATAGAAAAAATAACTCACGCTGTAGTAGTGTTAAAAGCCAGAAATGGTGAAACCTGCTCCGCAAACATTGATCAAATCAAACCCTACTTCGATCGTAATAAAATGCAAATATTTTCAGATCTTTTGCAGGATCCGGCACGGCAGACACCGCAGGCACAAGCTCCATAGGTGGAAAAACGACAAGTACAAGGGCAAGCCATTAAGAGGCAGGAGCAAGTGAAAAGAAAATTTCCCGGCGGAAAAATTGAAGGTAGCAAGAAAAAGAAGCCGTTCCACCGTCCAGAAAAGAGAGTTCACGAACACCCACAGAATGAAGAAGGGAGAAGGACGACGTATGTGAAGAGAACCAGGAGAAATGACGGCAACTATAACCCGGTTCTAAAACGGAAGATCTACTCATCCGACAGGACTCTCCGCAGCAAATGTCGCCGAACTGCGGAAGGGCCATCAGCGGCGGAGGAAAAGTTACAAGGAAAATTTGAACGGCCAGCAACGAGGTCCAAGCAGAAACACGACAGAAGTTTCCCGGTTCCGCCAAGACCAGCTGCCATCAAACGGCCAAGACCACAAGCAGAGGAGAAAAAGAAGGTATTCAAGGGTGATCGAACTGGTGAAAAAAGGAAGCTTCCAGAGGAAGACACTGAAGGGCGAGCCCGTACAAGAAGGAGGATAAATCAAACAACTATCTGCAATACCTTTAAGGACTGGGCCCAGAAAAGGATGTCCGAATATCAGAAAGATAAGTAAAATTTTATGTTACTTTGCAAACTTAAGTTAATCTTTCATTCTTACTGCATGTGGCAGATTTCAAGAAGTTTTACCTCATGCGAGGTCTACCTTTATCGCCAAAAGGGCGAGAAATGAGTTGTTACCGATTTTCGTATTATGTTTTTAAATTACTCGCGCGTAAAACTAAAGTTGATGTATAATAGCGTTGTGTAAAGACTTAAATATTGAAAAAAAGTTAGTGTATAAATTTTATTTAAAACATTCTAGCAAGAGAGAAGTTTTAGTCTGAAAGACTTTTTGAAACGTAGTATTTCAATGTAGAAAGAATTGGCATTTGCTTTGAAAAGAATAGAAGTTAACAATGTACTACTAATGTATGTTTTCAAATGTGTAAAATTAACGGCATGTTGATATGTTCTTATATACAATGTGAACTGTTATTTTAAATGTTAAGAAATACCGTGATATGGTAAAAGTGAATGTTAAAATTTTTTTTATTCGTGTGACTGTAAAAAGACTAAAGCATGGCGAATATGTGTTAAAAGTTGAATGATGTAGTTAGGCTCTCTGACGCTACACTTTAGAGTTAGCCACTTTTAGAATAGTACCTCAGGGTTTAGAGTTGAAATTAGGGTGTGTTACGAGGTTTTGTTATGTTGAATTTTAACACGTTAGTGTTTTGATTGTAGGAGGAAGTGTGGAACACGTAGACAGAAACACATTCGTGTTTGGTGTTCTTTTACAACACATGTCAGAGAGCACGGGGAGAGATAATTAAAATAGTCATGAATGAAATAAGAATGTTAAGAGAAATATAATTATACATGTTACTTGCCATTTCATTGTGCAACATTTCATTAAAGTAGTTTTCCTTCCAGATCTCTGGAAGGAACCAGATTTGAATAAGAGCTCCTGTTTAGATGCAGTACAGATGAAAAAATTGTGTCCTGGGAGCTGCTATTGTAAAAACAAATTTCTTTCTTTTAAATTTCTAGTTTCTAGCGAAAAATATTTGTAAAAGATTGGCCTCGCGTTAGATTCTAGAGCTAAAAGTTTTCAACGAGGTCGTTTTAGACCTCAGTTTCAAACTAATTAACTCTGGCGGGAAGTATGTAATGATCTTAAGTTTTACTAACGTTTATTTTATTTTAAATCTTTACTATCACTTCTTATTTTCTACTTCCGGCCAGAATTATAAGCGTTAAGGTTTTTATGCAAAGTTTGTCTGGCGAACGCCAAGTATTTAAGTTGTGGCTTTTTGCCAAGCGAGAGAGAGGAAGCAGTGAGTCGAAGCAGGCCGCTTACCTTAGAAGTTACGCAGTTGCTGGTTGCCTTCCAGGCCGGAGGTTTTAATCCTCTTGATAAATTTAAAGTATTTAAGTATTGTAGTGTTCACAGTTCTCTGTGCTACATACGCTTCCTGTTAATATAAGGCCAATCTTCCACGTTTATTATTTTAAAGTTAAATTAGAGTTTAGTTCTATTTTTATATTTTTACGTTAGACCCCAAGTAGCGGGTCGGTGTATTCCGAAGTACGGAAGTTATTGTAAATAGAGAAAATAAAGGGTTTTATATACCCTTCTTGTGTATCCTGTCTACTTCCCACAATTAGTGAACATAGCTTTAGTAAGCTCTCTGTTCCGAGTCAGGTCCTTGCATGTTCCCGAAGAAGGTAAGAAGGAACATTGAACCTGATAACATAACAGATTAAAAGTTTCAGCCTAGAGAAAAATGCTTTTATTGAGGACTTCTTTTGATATTTAATGTGCAGAATCTTTTTTGACAGCTTTCAATAGTTTCGTCTTATTCTAGTATTATAGTTTGATAACAATGATCTACTTTTGAATGGTCTTCCAACTGTATTCTGCGGAACCTTGGGCTTCCGTGTAACTGCTCTAATGGTTAAGAAAATCAAAATTAAAATCTGAATGGACAATACCGTGGGGAACTCGAAACTTTTTTAAGGTCTTTAAGTTTTTTTATGCAAAATGTTCATAATGTTGATATACTGTGATTGTTTTTTAATATATATTTTTCTGAAGATAGAAAGTTTCGCAAAATTGAACTGCAATATTACGAGCTTTCTGAGTCCATTAAACAATGAGTTCCTTGACAAGGCAAAATGGAAAGAGCACTGATCTACATTAATAATGATAAATTCATTCATACATTATAAAAAGGAATTAAATTACTTCTGAGTTACGTCTCAAGGGATGAAGTTTCAAATATTCTTATCTTTAGATCTCGCATCGATAACATTTGAAACATACAAGTGGCTATCTTTAATATGTCCCTGCTATAAGTAATATAATATTAATAATTTAGTATATAAGTCAAACTGCCAAACCTTTTGGCAAGTAATTTGGTAATGTGTCCGCGTGATTGCTAACATATTCTTAACAACTACTCTGCAATACAAAAAAAAAAAAAAAAAAAAAAAAAACGCACGACTGACCTGTAGGCTCATTACTGACATTATTATAAACTTCTAAACTTCTACCCATTAGTCTGTTACAGAGTCTGTTCCTAATTACGATGTTTGCGATCTCATAATTAAAGGCTGCTATCGAAGAGACTAATTAGCCTGGGAACTTTATTTCAAGTACAAATAAGTTTAGCCGCAGAACTCTACGACAACTATGAACAAATGTTCTTCATGCAAAACTTTCTGATAATAAATTGA
This sequence comes from Stegodyphus dumicola, assembly GCF_044657685.1. Lineage (NCBI taxonomy): Eukaryota > Metazoa > Arthropoda > Arachnida > Araneae > Eresidae > Stegodyphus > Stegodyphus dumicola. The sequence goes on along the minus strand of NC_140768.1, from coordinate 76,087,761 downwards.
AGTAAAATCTTCTAAATCTTCTGAAAGAAAACACCTAAACAGTTTCCCCAGAATTGATATTATTCGCTTTGAATTTGTAGCTGATAAAAACGTTTTACGGATAGCATTTTAACCATCTCATTTCTCACCCAAAATCAGGCTGAATACAAGAATTACTTTTGCACATATTGTTACGATTTTGCTTTTATGTAAATAATTTTAGTGAAATTATATATGAAATTGTAGTATATTTTGTATAACGTAACATGAAATGCTAGAAAAAGCGAAGCTCTGCCAGAAAACTAAGGTTCAGGAGCAAGTCTATTTAACATTGAGGTTAAATCTCAATCTGAGGAGTCTATCTCGCTAAATTCGCGAGATATCGCCAAGCTTGCGATGGTTTTGGCAACTAATTTTTGTCACCATATTTGGCGAGAAATCTTAGAAGTCGCCAACATTGGCGACCATTTGAGAACATTTTGGTCCGATCTCTATGTAACTGTAATCAATCCCTATATGTAACTGTAACTGCATCCGACCCTTAGATGTAACTTTAACCGTATATGCGTTCCGGTAATTTCGAGAAATGGATTCTCGGCCGCCGGGTGAAAACTATGCAAAATTGGAGAGAACAGCAGCTTTTAGTTCAGAGTTAAATGAGCTTCTCTCTTTACATGCGCTTTTCATTGCATTGTGTTTAACGGTCATAGTGGTTTGAAATGTAACTACTAATTGTGCTCTGTTACACTGAGAAGGGCTGTACGAGTACTTTTGTAAAAGTTCCAAAATTGTAAAGTGTTTCTTTTGGTAAAATAAATTCTATCGGTTCTGTGTGAATTCAATCCATTATGAAACCGCATGCAAGAAACACTATTTAATAGTTTAATTTTCTTAGAAATAAAGCATTATAAAAGATTATTTTGCTTGGATATACAAAATGATTTTTATTTTGAAATTCGATAAATATAACTTCGTCAACTTGGAAAAAGAGTCATTCCCTCCTCCTGACTTTTACTAAGCTGCAAATGCATTTCAAGGTTAATAGTTAAAGTAAATCATTAAAGTATACATCCGCAGACTAAGCCATGACGATTTTAGACCAAATTAAGATATTGATTTTCATTGAGACTTTATGACACGTGATTACTACCGTTACGATTTTAATATTATATTTTAATGAAAACATTTAATACAGACGTAATTTAGCATCGCATTTTATATTTAATTTATGTATTCTGTATCAGCAAAAGAAGTGAAATTAATTAAAATCAGATTATAAACAACATTAAGTTTAATTAGAAGATGCATTTCTTAAGTATCATTTAAGATAAAAACTTGCACATTGCTATGCATTCCTTTACTGATGCCAAAACAACTAAAAAGTTTATTTCAGCAAGAGTTGTCTTTTCAACCAAACTGAATTTATAAAATAGTCTTTAAACAGCAAATGTATGGGAACTGTATACCTTTATTTTTATTCCTCAAATTTATCCACTCTGCATTAATCGAGTGCGAAATTGAATTTATTTGCCCTCTCCCGTTGCATCGAATGTTAACGCCCGCGATGCATTCTCCAGATGAAAACATTCCATCAAGAGAGGCATGAAAAACACTTCAAAAATCTATTTCGAATTGATTCAGTTCGCGATTTAAACTTCCAATCGTCTGGTGCAAAGTAGCAGAGTACTGTCAAAAGAGGCATCGGCTATATAGCTTTTACAGTAACTGAATAAACCTATTTCATTGGTGAAGAGCAAATAACAAGAACAAATAAATACTCGCAGTCAGTCCGGATGCATTCCTTTGCGACGACACCTGGCAACGAAATATGGGAAAGAAAAAGGTGGGTGAACTGGTGGGGGAGGATTTTTCGTTTTCTCCGTAACCGCGAGTGATAGCAGTGAAAGGCGGGAAATCGAAATTGCTTCCATTTTGAGTGATACTTCGACAACTGTGTGTAAATAAGTCGACGGATCTATGTGTGTTGCGTTTCTATGCAATAATATATATGCAGAAAGGCGAATGTAGCCGACAGCGCTGTAAATAATATGGCAATCTGTATGCCGTTGGGTATCCTCTTTCCAGGATCCATTGTTACCAGTTCGGCAAACAGAAACGAGACGTAAAGGGAAAAAAGACCAAAAAGAACACCTGCCCAGGTGACGTATTACGAGCGAGATTTCGTATTGGTTGAACGAGCTGCGCCAAAAAACAACTCGTTTTAGAATGAAACATGTAATGTCGTTCATTCGTAAAAGAACAAATTTGGTGATAGCCAGTTTTAAGAAACATAAGTATTTCTTTTCTGTCTGTTGCGTTTCCGAGACGAAACGAAAAGAGAAAGAAATGCACCTGCCTCGAGCTCTTTTTATCTAATGAAAATAGCACAATCATGGAAGAATTCACGCTTGGGTTTTATTGCAATGAAATTCCAAATAGCATCAAACAATTTGAAATGAAAGCTGAGAACGCAATGAATTTAATATCCCATACAAGCTAATAAATATAGACAAGTTAAATAAAGCCAATAATATTTCTGAATGTAAAACAAATAGAATAGTATTTCAAAGTATATGATGTGATTTTAATTATTTTTCTTGCTGTCTCTAGAACTGGAAACTTATATAGCATCAGATAACTTCAAATATATTAAATGAAAAATTAAAGAAATCAGAGAGTTTAAAAATCTTAATATTTTTAATTCTCTTTCGTTGCTGTTGCTGTTCACACAAATAACATGGTCAGACCTTATGGGCAATATTTGGTGTCTGCACTGTGTCATCACACTTTGAACACCAGGGATAATGTGTGTTTGCTTAATTCCATCCCAGGTTTGGGCAAAAAAACTCAGAAAATGGAATTAAAGGTTTGATATCTCTCTTTTTTAATCACCAACCTATCAATAAGACTTGGACAAGCGATTTTGATTACTCCCATTTCACCAAGATGTTATAATAATTAACGCTCATTCTTTAAATAAGATTCCAACAACACTCCACCACTGTCTGTCCTAATGATATGGTAGCATTCTTCAGTCTTTCATATTATTATTACTCTGAAGCTGATAAACTGCAATGTTTGAATTATAGTAGAATCTAAGTATTCTAGTAGCATTAAGTGACATTCCTCATATTTTATATTTTCTGACGATTCCTTTGGTTTACTGATTGTTTGGCACCCTCAGTGATAAGCTTTGACATAGAGAATAAATAATATAACAACTTTACAAGTTATCCTGGAGGAACACGGCAGATGCAGTTAGGAAAAAAACCTCGGACACTGGCCAACAAACAGAAGTTTAAGAAATAGCAACCGTTTATAAAATAAAAAAACTATATAACTTTTCTAATAGTAGCAGAGTATTTCTGCCCTCCAAATAGATAGTGAGTCGAAAAATGAAAATTTAGAACACTGTAGTTCTGTACATTCTTTGGGATTTATAATTTGGCAGGTATATGAGCAGTTAAAAGCTGCTCTTGGTACTCTTCCGCGAATGGTTCAGCTAATACTGCAAACCCCAAAATTCTGCTAGTGTGAACATCTCATGTGATGCTTAGAAGACATACCTATGCCATTAGCGATATTTAAATCTTAGTGTGAACACGCACTTAGAGTATAACGTCAATTACTAGGATGAGTTAAGTTAAATTCTTGGAAATATGGTATCGAGAGATGAAGAAGACTAAGAATGAATCAGCCTTTATATCTAAAAATATCATCACAGCTATTATTTATTCCTCTGTTTGCCGTCTTCTCTGGCTGTGTGAAAAGCTTTAAATGAGACTTATATTTGACAGCTAAGACTTATTCATTTTTTATCGTATATTTCTCTGTAGGAAATCAAAAAATACTGCAAAGTTACCCTAAACCTATCAACCTTTTCATAAATATACTTTTCTTCAGCAATTGCGCTCCATCAGTGACCGAGTGATTAAAACCGCTAAATGCTGGAAGTTCAATTTGGGTTCGATTCCAGGCAAACGGACTGACTGCATGATTGGTGTTCGTGGTTTCCCCATGTGTACCGTGAATACGAGTTCCGTACAAGTCTTCCGATCCCTTCCCTTAGGCAGACAGCCTTGCGAGCTTTGCCATATCCGAAAAACCTACCCTTTCAACCATTGCAAAAAGCAAAAGCAAACGAAAATACATTTCCTTTTCTTCTGCCTCGTAAAAGTGTAAATATTTTTTGAATTTCTGTTGTAGAAATAGCGTTAGACGAAATTGCGCGTAAAGGGGAAAGTTAAACGCAATCCTGTTAAACTTTTTTCTCTGTGTTAACCAATAATATGAAGAAAAAAATATTTTAGCTTAAAAGTAAGCATAACATGTAAAGGGAGAGAGAGAGATTAAATTTTACTCTAATTTTTATCATAAATGTATCATTCCAGCGCCATTTATGGTTTTTCAAAGCACTGATCAGTTTGCCCAGGAAAACTGCGGGTATTGCCATTTGAAAATTTAGACTTTTTTTTTCACTTTCACCGTAACTGTGAGAGCTGTATTGATTTAAATCGTCACGATCTCCAGGGCATGCCCTCAAATAACAATATCTGAAATTTAACTCATATACCACGGAAGTTTTTTTTTTTTTTTTTTTATGATATGCCTTTTTTATAATAATAACAATGATTCTTTTACAATATTGAAATATGCTACTATTCATATTTGTATAATGTTTTATTACGTATGATTTTTGTAGTAATGCTAAATATTTTTCATATAATATTAGATTGCATAACTCACTTAAATATGATGAGAAAATGTCAATTATTAGGTTTGGTTTAGGTTTATTTGATTCAGGCAAAGCATTCGAGGGCTATCTGCCTAACGAAAGTGATGCCTTTGTGGGGAACTTTATAAGGATTACTGTCTTTTATATATGTTACACATGGGGGGAAACCATGAAAACGTCCATGAAGCCAGCCCGTTCGCTGGAATTCGAGCCACGGACCGAACTACCAGTATTCAGCGACTTTACTGCTCGCCGTTATTGGGTCAATTATTAGATTGTCCAATGAAAAATAAAAGCAACGCGATTATTACATCACATTCTAACATCTCAAAAACGTTTGCTATTACACATTTTGAAAATAAAAAAATCTGATGTGTACACCACATGACTTCCTTGTACGGAATATTAAATTATACGCATTTTTTCTTGCATTTCATTTAAACTTAGATTGAATTAAACCTACTTCGCCGACAGTGCATAAACCACAATAGAATAAATGCATTATTTAAAATTCACTCTAGTATTTGTTTACCATAGCGACACTCTGGCGCTAGATTCACTTATTATATTTCGTCCATATTATAACTCATAATGCACAAAATTTATATCATTTAAAGAATAGAATTACCTAATCGTTGCCAAATGTTCTATTCAAATACTATAATAAAGCTAAAATGATGTATAAAAGAAATTAAGCAAACAAAATAAAAAAGAAACAGTTTTTCACAGACGATTGAGTATTTCTCATTCAATTAATTCAGTTCTCACTTCACGACAAGGCAAAAATACATAAAAACTCAAAATATCTGTGCTAAAAATTACGAAGTAAATCTTAAACGCTTATTTCGTCGAAAAATTCCAGAAAGGATTAAGCATGATTTAAATAATAAATGAAGGCGTTATCTTTCTTGTTGCGAAGCTAAGTTTCCTTAGATTGGCAACAAATCCGCTATCCTGCTGTTTCAAATGTAAACAAGAGCAATGGCCGCCATAAAAAAAATTATTAGGCTCAGCGGCATTTAAACAACTTTAAAATTGTTGATAATTTTAAAAATATTGCATAGAGATTTACTAAGACATAAAAACCTTAACCGGAAGATAAGAACAGCATAAGTCAATCATTTTTAAAGCAAAAAATGTACAATTTACAAACATATAAGTGTAAAGAAACTGAGATCACTGAGCCGGGTAACAGAGTGGATATATTTATAAATATATATGTTCGGCGCGGCCGCTTGAAACCAAAATACGAGGTGCACATCTACATGTTATAGTAGTCTTATATACAAAATTTCAACGTTCTGAGGCTACTCGTTTTTGAGTTATGCGAGATACGTACGTACGTACATACGTTCGTACAGATTCCACGAAAAATTCTCTTCAGAATTCATTTTAAAGCAGTTTTTTAGTTTTTTTTTGGAGGAAAAGAGTCTTTTATTCTGTCCTTACGTACAGATATCACGCAAAAACATCGTTAAATTGCATTCGATAGCGGTCAAAATGGATATTTTCGTTAAAATATGCTGCCTGAAACTTTTCGCGATTACAGTACTTTCTTTTTACTTCGTACAAGGAAGTAAAAAGATCTAAAAAGTGTAGAAACTTGAGCTAACGGTTCGACAATTTTTTCTCAATTAAAACCTAATGTATAAATGTCTAGTATGAATATTGTCAATTTAGATTTAAATCTTTACTGTTGAATAAAATTAAACGCAATTTGAATTTTTTTTAATAAAAGCGTTTATTTCTCCCTCTATCTCATTCTATATACAAATATTGATTTTTTTAAATATAAAATGGTATAAACAGAATAAAAAAGTACATTACCGTTTGAACAAGATTTTAAAAAATAAACGAAAAAATAAATATGTACTTTGGCTGACAATCTGTATGCAACTTTTTCTCAAAGCCAGATGAAATATAGAATTTTACCGAAATAAAGTTTAAGGCAAAAATAATATACAATTTTTAAAACAAAAAGTAAACCGAAAGTGATGTGATAGACGTTGATGCTTAAATTAAAACGGTGATGCATACATATTCCTCTACAGTCTTTTATTCGAGTGTGAAAACGAAATTAGTGGCATAGATTTGGGTGATTTTCTCTTCTTTCTGTGATACACTGTCTTTAAAACGTGTGGAATCATTAGATTCATTTGGGAGCAGGCAATAGGATAAATAAGCTACATCTTCGCTGAGATTCAAAATTCGGACCTCTCGACTTCTAGCTGTGCGTACTTTCAATTACGCCACAAAAGCAGGGAAAAAAAAAAAAAAAAAAGAAAGAAAGAAAAAGGAAAAAAAAAAAAGAGAGAGGATGGGTAATTCTTTCTCCTGTACTTCTTTAAGCACTTTATTTGATGCAGAAAAAGGCTGACTGTTGCTATTCACGTTCACAGTAATCTTGTACCTGTATCAAATACCAAGTTTAATTGCGAATCATAGTTTATAGCATCCCAAATAAGAAAACTTTTAACCATATACATTCTCGTCAAATTCTTTTCGATTCCCGTCATGCCAACATCAACAGTGAGTATCCCAACGATACTGCTGCAAGCCATCTTAACTGCTGTGAGGTGACAAAGATAATCTTTCTAATTACACATATGAGCTTAGTCCTCTATGTCCTTAGTCCTACAGTCCTGTCCCAAATATGTGTGAATCTGGACCGTATTGTTGCTCATTTCTGAAAGTAACTGCAACTCTAATTCGCGCTTAAAAGGCCATTCTGCTGGGTAAAGCAATCCACAGCATACACCGATTCGTCTTAGTTGATTTCGTTTGGTTATAATAATTCCTAACTTCACAGGATACTTGCTGGCTCATTCACTTGAAAATCTGATAATGGAACTATTCAGCTTCTTGGCACTCTTTTTAAAATCCATTGTATAGAGAAAAACCTCTCACAACTTGGTTGTTCACAACTTGGTTCTTGTTCTAGGAAGGATAATTTCATAATAGAGAACGATTTTCTAAATATATAATAATACAGAATGAACTTCAAAATATAGTCTCAAGACCGTTAAGTATCGTTGAGAAAAGGAAACTTAAAACAAAATTTAAATAAAGCTAACTAACATAAAACGTCAGATTACAGTCCCATACTTCAAAGAAGAGCTTATCATTGGAGTTTTAAAGTTAGTAAAGTAATAAAAAAATTTTAAAATATAAAAAAATTAAAATATTTAGTTTATTTTCCTACATGAACACAATATATACGGTTGCAAACTCTTAAAACTTTATTGTTGAATAAAGTTAAACGAACATCAATTATTAAATCTTCAGACTTTGTTTCTGCATTTCTCTTTAAAACACAAAATGGTAAAAACAGAAAAACACCAATATGTTATAAAAAATTATTTTAATTTTTGGAGATTTGATTAACTTAACTAACAATTAATTTTTATTTTAAAGCAACTTTCATTCTCGTTTTCACCCACGCTTCTTGCCAAAATCCTAATAAGTTGACTCGCGTGTATTCAAATGAGGTAGAAAGAAGTGCTGTTTAAGGGAAGCTTGAGAAAGTGATTTTAGAGCGTGATATTACTGCTTGAAAGCCACGTTTCTATATTGAATTATTAGCGATTAGATTTCTGTGGCGTTGAGTGCTTCTGGGCCATTTGGCTTGTTTTCGCCGACTTCTGCGCGTTAAATTATCCTATGAGCCTTTAAACTAAACTTACTACATTTTATTTTAAGTTCATTGTTACCTGTTTTGAATTAAACCACAAATGCTAGCTTGTGTACTCTCAAATGGGGCCATCTGTGAAATTATTTTGAGTGAATAAAGGATTCTTTACATCCTTCTTCTGAATTTTTGTCGCCAATAAGTGAGTGAGTGAGTGAGTGATTATGGCGCAAAAACCAGAGATGATTATGAAGCGCCAAACAAAAGATGAGATGATTACAATTGATGACATTAAAATTCAATAAATAAAAACAAGTAGATAAATGTACCAAATCCAGAGGATGAAGTCATATAAACACAAGTTAAAAGCACATATTAAAATTCAAGACACAGTCTTCAAAACAAATTACATTTGGTAATAAAAGCCAATCTCTTTTAAATAATAAAATAAATTAGAATTGACCTCTCTTCCGATTAAACGGTCGAGAGGTAAGTCACAGCTATTAAAATATTTCTGTCTAAGACTATTAAAACATGGACACTCAATTAAAATATGACGAACAGATAAACAAACATTACAATTAAAACAGACAGGCTCATTTTCAGCTTTGAGAAGATAGTTATGTGTGACTCTAGTGTGACCAATTCTGAGGCGAGTCAAAAGAACGTCCTCCTTACGATTTCCAACAAAATCCCAATGCTCAATTCTAGGCTTGACGTTTTTCAACTTGTTGTGATGCTGAACATCCCAAAATTGCTGCCATTTTTTTCGGACCTTTCCCTTGACGACATTGCAGATATCTCTAAAAGGGATAAGGCGACTGGACAGTTCAACAGCAGATTTGGCTGCGATATCTGCAAGCTCATTTCCCTTTATTCCAGCATGTCCAGGAACCCAGCAGTACAGGACTTCATAACCTCGAATCGTTAAATTTATATGAATTTTGAGAACATCCACTACCACAGGATTTTGAGTGTTGGCAAAAGCTTCCAAGGATTTAAGAGCACTATACGAGTCTGTGTAAACTATGAACTTTTTGTGGCAGAGCTTTGAGATGTACAAAAGACCATAATATATTGCAGTTAGTTCAGATGTTAGGACTGAGAAAGCATGGTGCAGGCATCTGTCCTCTATGTAATTTTCAAATACAAAAGCCATCCCGACATGATCATTTGACTTTGATCCATCTGTGTAAATCGGATAATAATTGCTATATTTCTGCCTGTGCTCAGCAAAGAGTTGTCTGTAAACGATCTCGTTAGTGCTTGCCTTCACGTGATGTTTGAAAACATCAAGAAGCTGAATCCGTGAATTTTCCCAAGGTGGGATTTCAAAGTTCTGTACTGCTTGGGGGCGCATATCAGAGAGGGAATGTTCCTCAATGATAGGGCGAAGTCTTAAAGGAAAGGTAGGAACACAGGATGGACGGGTTTTAAATAAAGTGTTACACTCATTATCCAGTAAGCACAGCTTATTGGGATGTTCAGGTTGGGATAAGATATTAAAATATTATAAAAGGGACAATTGCTCACGCCTCAGATAAAGTGATGGTTCGTTAGAGTCAACGTATAGGCTCTGTACAGGAGAAGTCCTGAAAGCTCCTGAACAAATCCGCAAACCTTGATGGTGAACAGGATCCAGTTTTAACAAAACAGATGAGCGAGCGGATCCATAAACCACTGAGCCATAGTCCAGTCTAGAGCGGATAAGCGCTCTGTAAATGCGAAGCATGGAGCAACGCTCTGCACCCCAGGAGGTGTTCGCCAACACTTTTAAAATATTTAGTGTTTTTAGACACTTCTTTCTCAGGTTTAAAACATGAGAAAGGAAAGTCAATTTCTGGTCGAACGTCACTCCTAAAAATTTCACTTCGGGCGCAACTGGAATAATTGTACCATTTAGATATAACTCAGGTTCAGGATGGAGACCTCGCTTCCTACAAAAGTGTACGCACACAGTTTTCTCTTTCGAAAATGTAAATCCCTGTTTGTCTGACCATTCTTGGATCTTATCCAGAGCCATCTGCAATTGCCTCTCTATGTATCTCATGTCTGCTCCTCGGCAGCTAATCTGTAAATCATCTACATATAGTGATCCCAAGAAGGTAGGAGGAAGTTCTTTTAATACAGAATTTATTTTTAAACTGAACAGCGTTACGCTAAGCACACAGCCTTGAGGCACACCCTCTTCCTGTTGGAAAACATCCGAAAAAACAGAGCCAATCCTTACTTGAAAAGTTCTACTGTTCAAGAAATTCTGAATGAAAATTGGTAGGTTGCCGCGCAAGCCACTCTCGTGAAGATCCCGGAGTATACCGTATCTCCATGCCTTATCATAAGCTTTTTCAATGTCGAAGAATATCGAGACAAGGTGGCTTCTTTTTACAAATGCTTTTCGAATAGATGTCTCTAAGAGGAGCATGTTATCTACAGTTGTTCTTCCCTTTCGAAAACCGCTCTGATAAGGCGATATAATATTATTCTTTTCCAAGAAGTAGACTAGGCGGCTGTTTACCATCTTTTCAAACAGTTTGCAAACACAACTGGTAAGGGCAATTGGCCGATAGTTCGAGGGATTCCTCGGGTCTTTCCCTGGCTTCGAAATAGGAATGACAACAGCTCTCCTCCATGCACTGGGAAATGTACGCTCCTTCCACACTCTATTGTAAAGTGTGAGAAGGGCACTCAGTGACTTATAGGACAGATGCTTTAGCATTTCATAATACACGCCATCTAGACCAGGACAAGACCTATGTGTCTGCAACAAAGCTCTCCTTAATTCAACCATAGTAAAGTCTCTATTGTAAAGCTCAGATTTGGAAGAGTTGAATGCGATGGGATTTATTTCAGAGTGTTGCTTGATAGAGAGAAATGCAGGTGAATAGTTTCTGCTTGAAGAAACGGCAGCAAATGTCTCACCAATAGTATTTGCAATTTCTTCTATGGAGCTAATCACTCGGCCATCTTTTTCCAGAAAGGAAAGTGAGTGGTCTTTATACATTCCGCATGCTTTTCGAACTCTTTCCCAAACCCGCTTACTAGGCGTAGAGGATGTTATTGAGGACACATATGAAATCCAGGAATCCCCCTGGCTCTGCCTTCTTACTTTTCGTGCATTTGCTTTGGCTCTTTTAAAGGCTATGAGATTTCGCAGACTAGGATATCTACGAAAAATACCCCATGCTTTTTTCTGTTTTTTCAGTGCTTCATGACAGTCGCGATTCCACCATGGTTTCGTATATTTAAGCATTTTTCCTGATGTTCTAGGAATCGAAAGCATAGCTGCCTGAATAATAATATTAGTAACATCTTCCACAGCGTCATCGATATGCACATCTTCTACCATTTCCTCTGTGAGCTCTGCGGAGGAAGAGAAGAGTTCCCAGTCTGCCCTGTCCAGTATAAACCGAGGGAGTCTCGACATGGGGTTTGCTCCTCTTCGTGCAAGAGATACAAAAATGGGATAATGATCGCTGTTGTACAGGTCATTTCCGACACTAAAAGTGCAAAATGGCAACAGAGATGGTGAACAGATGGCAAGGTCGAGAGCGTGGAATGACCTTGAAGGCTCATGGAAGTAAGTATTCTGCCCATTATTCAGGAGACAAAGGCTATGATCTTCGATCATCTGCTCAATTTGTCTTCCTCGGCAATTTGTGTCTCTACTACCCCAGAGTGGATTATGGCCGTTAAAATCTCCTATTATGATAAAAGGCTCAGGCAGCTGCTCTATTAGATTATTTAAATCTTGCTGATCAATATGCTCATTTGGAGGCAAATACAGGGAAATGACTGTTACAACAATATCAAGATTTGTTTGAGTAGCGACAACTTGGGGGGGGGTCGTCAACGGAAATGAACTTGAGGGGTAGTCCAGTGAGGTGAGGAGACCTGTACCTCCACTGGCACGCTCACCTGCAAGGTTATCCTTCCTGACGAAAGAAAACCTCCGAAGTTTTGCTTGTTGTTCCGGTTTTAGATTTGTTTCCTGTATTGCGAAGCATATAGGTTGATGAACATTGATTATAGCTTTCATGTCGAGCAGATTTCGGTGGAATCCGCGACAGTTCCATGATACGAGGGTGGCCATTATGAATAGTTTTTGTTCTTTCTGTGCTCTTGTTTGGTTTTTCGTGGAAGTAGATGCTTGGGAACTTCCAGACCCTCTTCTACTTCCATACCGTCTGAATCCGCAGATTCAGAAACCATTCCATCAAGAGAGCTATTGCTGGAACTTCTATTTTTATTTGTTTCTTTTCGTGTGGTAGTTTTGGGTTTGCTTTGAATTACTATTTCTTTATTTTGTACTGTATGGGTTGGGTTTTCTTTCTTCTTGTTTGTAGTCTGTTGAGTTTTGTTTGGTGGAGTCTGCATACTAACTGACGTTTGGGTGGCAACTGTGCGAGATCTTTTAAGAGCATTGGCGTAAGATGTATTTGGTCGTAGCTGTGTGCTTTGGACTAATCTTCTGGCTTCGGCATATGAGATGTTCCTCGTAACCTTTGCAGTCTGCACTTCTTTTTCCAATTTCCATTTTGGGCAGAGGCGTGAAAATGCTGGGTGCTCACCCTTGCAATTTATACAAAGAGGCGCAGCGGTACAATTTTCAGAATCATGGCCAATCTGTGGGCATCAGGCGCATGTGAGGCTGCCACGACAAGACGTCTTAGAATGGCCGAAACGCTGGCATTGGAAGCATCGCATAGGGTTGGGAATATAAGGTCTTACGGGACAATTTAAATATCCGGCCTTAATATTCTTAGGCAGATCAGGCGTGTTGAAGGTAAGGATCACGTGTTTCGTATCGATCAACTTACCTTCCTTACGCATCTTGATCCGCCTAGCACCGCAGACATTTTGGTCGGATAGCTCGGAAGCGATCTCTTCTTCAGGAACATACAGAAGGTCGAATTCCGATATTACGCCACGACAATAATTCAGCGTCTTATGTGCTGTTACAGTGACATCCGCTTGCCCAAGTTTAGTTATTTGAAGTAAAGAAGCAGACTGGGTGGCTGAGATTGTATCAATAAGCAAGTCTCCGGAGCGGAGACGCTTTATATTTCTCGGCTCACCAATACAAGAATGAATATATTTATTTATTATGAAAGGAGACATCTTCTGCAGCTCGCCAGAAGGACTAAATTGACTAGGAAACGGGGACTATTGTTATGATTTTTTTCATTTGTATCTGTGCGTAATTTTTTTGCAGTAGACTTTTCAGAAGTAGGTTCAGTGACTGGTTTAGCAGTAGACTTTTCAGGACTAGGTTGAGTGACTGTTTTAGCAGTAAGCTTTTCAGAATTCGGTTGAGTGACTGGAGTGACTTCAAAATCCTTTATAAGAAAAATTTGAGGGTTAGCCATCATGAGGAAAGAAAAGATTCGGGTCCGACGGCCCCGCCCATCACGGAGCCCTACAAGGGAACACAGATTCCTGTGTTAGGGCTAGCCGGACCTATACGCAAACTGAAGCCCCACAGTCGGCTTTCCCGAAAGCAGGTACTCCCGAGAGCTTGACCCCAAGCCACTGACACAAGGACTAGTGACCAGCCGATTGACACCCGTGAGGACGACTAAGGTGCCTCCCGTTTAGCTGAAGCAGAGGCCAAAGCAGTGTGTTGGGGACAGTACCTCGCCCCTCAACTACCAGGAACCTCCTTTCCAGCGACACGGGTCTCCACGCACGGCAAACACGTGGGCAGTTTTCTCGCCACTCGAAAACTAGAAACAAGGTCTGTTCCAGCCTCTCGTGACGAGCCCCAAACTCCGTAGAGAGAAACCACAAGGGAGAAGGGACGGGAAAAAGTACCAGCCAAGAGGAGAGGAGACGGAAAAGAGGATAGATCACTGGGGCTCCAGGATCGTGACACCCGTCTCACCAAGAAGATGATCCCCTGAAGGGCTAGGGTACCTCGGGATTGCCACACCCATACTCACAAAAGTGAGCCCCCTGAGGGCAATGTCGCCAATAAGACCTGAGGATAATTCCTCATACAGTCATTAAGAGCTCGTCAATTTATGTTACCTAAGAAGACGAGACTCTGCACCGTATTAATAAAAGGTGATGGACCATAATTCGTCACCATCAGGGTTTGACGACTGGCTCTTCTAATCCCCAGTCGACCTTTAAAAGGGGAAGTATATAAGTTATTTTCTCCTTCCTTCCAGCATGTCTTCGTGGTGTAAAGGTAGCACACTCGGCACGTATTCGGGAGGTCCAAGTTCGAGTCCCGGAGAGGGCATTGCACATTTTTCACATTCCCAGTGTCAAAAACCTGATGATTCTACAAAGCCTGGACTAAAAGGCAGTGGAGGACAATTCATCACCACCAGGATTTGGCGACTGGCTCCGTTAATCCTAATCGCCCCTTAAAAGGAGGAGTATATAAGGTATTTTCTCCCTCCATCCTCATGGTGTAACCGTGGCACACTCGGCGAGTATTCGAGAGGTCTAGGTTCGAGTCCCTGCGAAGACATTGCACATTTTTCACGTTTCCTGCTTCAAAATAACTTAATGGTTTTACAAGTTTTTAACAGTTTACAATTTTGGTAAATCAAAACAAAAATTATCAGTTTTAATAAACTAAAACGTTTAAAAAATGTAGGCCAAATGTAGGGCGTATATTATATTATTAGAAACTCAGTTTTATCAGCTCATTTACGGTATAAAACTAATACTTGCAAAAAAACTTATTAAAAATTTTTCCCTTTGTTTTACGCTATGACCAACAGACTTTTAATACCAAAGATAAATAGAAAGTCCTATGAATCGTCGACTGTAACAACATGCTCTTGCGTATCTGATCTTTATGTGCAACGGAGAACAATTTATCTCTAACATAAATTGCATTCCTCGAAAAGATAACAATATTATATTCTTTTTCGAAGAATATATAATAAAACCAATATTGTATCCCTCTTCGAGTAATCAACAAATGAAAATGCTAAGGATTCTTTGTTATTCATCCGACATGCTGGCCGTTGAATAAAGTAAGCAGAAAATATAGGTCTCTTTCACGTTATTTTGTCAACGCATTCTAACAATTTATCAAGAAAAAAGTCGATCAATAAATTTACTCTCTTCACACTTCATCGACCTTAAAGCAGCATGATCGTGAATTTTTACAGAGACTGTTTGAATATTTATAAAAAGATTTGACGAAAAGCTTCAAAAATAGCAACAAACTCATCTCCAGGGTGTATCACTTTTGCAAATTTTTGACTAATGACCTGTCTGCTGCCACGAATATTTGAAAGATGGTGTTATTAACTTCTTTGAGCTCGGCGAATGTTTCGCTTACTTTTTCTCGACAATGGAATTTGCACTTTTAGTGATGGCAGATGCTGAATTAAAATAATTACCCAGAATGCGTATTGCTTAAATAAAGAATGCACATTCATACATATTATGTGAGTAAAAAATGTGCAGAATAAATAATCACATTTTGCTGAAAATCAGTGAGTATGAATAGGGCGCAAAACATATCCCAAATTCATGAAACAATATTTAAGGGAAGGGAGGGAAATTACTATATGAAAATATTTACAAACATGATTCAAACAATCAGCATACCTTTAGACCAGAAGTGCGTTTAATTTTAGATGATTTTTCTGCGTAAAAATGATCTTTAGAATCTGAAGTATCTGAAAATCACGGTATTTACAAAATTTAGTAATAAGCGAATTAGCAATTTATATGTAAACTAATGGCGAGGAAACAAATACAGAAAAATAACGTATGCATTCCTCTTATGAATATCACGTATGCATCTTCTCCTGATATGAAAAAAAGCAGTTTAGCTTCTTAAAGCTTCGAAGGGTTATTGTTGTTCCCATTTTCGATGAAATTGCGTCTAACAGAGACGTTGTTGCCAATCAAAGAATTTTCACTTAGCTACTTGCTTTACATGTTTAATATAGAAAATTTAAGATAGTCTTTTAAGAACTCTTTTTATATGGACTTTTAAACAACAATTTTAAGCAGCTTTTACTTTATATTAGTGTCAAAAATGAAACATTTCTAACGGTCATGTCCCATTTCAAGATTTCCCTGAAACGGACTTTAACACTCGACCCATTTCAGGCTTTTCCGATGGTGTAGGTAAAAGATTCTATATCAGCCTTTCCATCCAATGTTAGCGCTGAAAAAATTTGATCTGAGGTCACCTAACTATGAAATATGCATTAAATAATATCACATAGATGCTGCACCTTTCACACTTCGTGCTCAGGCATTATGTATACACGTTCAGTGTCAAGTAATACACTGACTACCAATAACTATTTGGACACCTGTGATAGAAAAAAAAAACTAACTTTATTCAAAATCAATAGTTGGTAGAGCCTCCACGAGAGGTAATTACAGCGTGGACTCTCCGAGGCATACTTTCCACAAGTCTTTGTATGACAGCTAGTGGTATTTTCTTTTACTCGGCTTGGAGAAGACATAGAAGTTCCTTCACCGATTTTTCACGGGTAGTGCACCCCTGAATTCGGCGATGCAACTCGTCCCAGAGGTTCTCGATAGGGTTCAGGTCTGAACTCTGGGCAGGCCAGTCCATTCGATGAACTCCATTGGCACCATACCAAGCCTTGGTTAACGTCGAAACATGACAACTGGCATTGTCGCCCTGAAAGTAACAGGGGTTAAACCCGAAAAACTGCCACAACGTAAGAAGCACATTGTCATCCAAAATAGTGCAGTAGGCATCGGAGTTGAGCTTACCATGAATGGGGACCAAGGGTCCCAGCCCATACCAGGAGAAACACCCCCAGACCATAATTCCACCTCCGCCGAACTTGACTGTTGGCACAATGCATTCTGGCAGGAGACGTTCTCCAGGTAGACGCCAGACCCAGACCCTGCCATCCGAACGGTAAAGAGTTAACCTTGATTCGTCACTCCAAAGAACCCGTTTCCACTGATCCACGGTCCAATTTCGATGTGCTTTGCACCACATTAACTGAGCAGCGCGGTTGGACTTTGTGATCAAATGCTTATGGGCAGCAGCACGACCATGAAAACCAAACAGATGTGCTTCCTTACGGATGGTATTCATCGAAACAATACTCCCGGATGCCTGTTGAAACTCCTCGTGGATGAGGGTTGGGTGCGGTTCTTCCGAATTTCTCTGGACAGCACTCGTCGGTCTCTATCTCCCAGTTTCGTTGGTCTGCCGACTCGGGGCACATTCCAACAATCGCCGCTCACCTTCCACTTCTTAATCAAATAGGCCACTGTCGATTTTGGGTACTTCAGATCGCCAGATATATCCCTTAAGGATCGGCCACATTTGTGATACCCAATAACTATACCTTTCTCGAAATCAGAGAGCTCCGAAATGCGAGGCATCTTGCATGCGACTAAAGCCGATGCTGCTTCCTACACGATATATACCGGCGGAGTCCGTTACATACCTTAGGACCGCAGATATTGCCATTTGCATAGGTGTCCAAATACTTATTGGTAGTCAGTGTAGGTGATATCTAATACAGAAAGTAGGAAAAAATTCTTTTGATCGTGGTTCAGTGTTGTTATTATCTTGAGATATTAGCACAGCGCTTTCTCAAGAATATTCGCAACTAAATTATTCTAAGAATTCTACACCTTCAACAAAAACAAAACTTTGTAAATATGATTTAAAAATATAATAGACCTGTTACGAAAATTAGAAGAAACACTGCTTTCAAAGCTTTCAATAAATAGATCAATTTTGGTTATTAATTCCTTAAATATATGTGTCTCATCGTGCAGAATATTAAGTTATATATAGAAAAATGCATTTTTACACCCATTTGTGAAATAAAGTATTGGTAATAAAATAGAGGGTGTGTGTCCTCCTTTTTATTTATTATTATCGTTTCCGTTATTATTATTACTATTATTATTATTGTTGTTGTTACTATTATTATTGTTGTTGTTACTATTATTATTATTATTATTATTGTTGTTGTTGTTGTTACTATTATTATTATTATTATTATTATTATTATTATTATTATTATTATTATTATTATTATTATTATTATGCTAAAATAAAAAACAAACATTTTCCTTTCACCTACTTTTTACAATTTCCTCCTTTCATGTATAATTTGTTTCAGAATTATATGTAAATTTTACTTCTATTCCTATTTCTGCTTTTAAAATAAATAGTAATAGGGTTTTCTTGCTTATAAATATCCGATGCTAAATAAGCAGGATAAATTGAATTTACAATCATGGAAATCAGCCTGGTACACATTAAATACAATTTTAAGCAAATTTTGCCTCTTGTTTGGGGGAAGGAGGAGTAATTATTTGTTAAAAAAATAAGGAATTCTTTTTTAATGTGATATAAACGCTGAAATGGTTCAGCTTTTTATATTCATATCTCGAACAGCTGAAAAAGAAAAGAAAAAGGCCTGAAGGGGCACTTTTTTTTTTTTTTTTTTTTTTTTCTCGATTACAAGACTGACGTGACATGGGATATCACATTTTTCCAATTCCACTTCTGTATACCTCCGTTTGCATCAAAAATGAAATCTACTAACTATAATGAAATTTTCTAATCCTTTCCAGATTATAGGTCTCTTTACATAGTATATTTTGTTAAAACAGTAATACACCTTTTAACAATTTGGTATTATCCATTTTATCCATTTTATGTTCAAAAAATGAAATGCAAAATCGAACGCAGGAACTTACAATTCTCAGAAAGTCGTTTTCTAATTTAAATTTTACTCTATAGCAAGGATTTAACTTTATGAATAACCAACAGTAGATATTTTTATTTAGAAAGAGAAAGGAAACAATTGTATTATTCTCTATATCTTTGAAATTATATATAGCTTCTTAATTCTTCATTTTTTAATTTGGATATTTTCTTTCTGTATTAAAAAAGTAGTAATAACTTTTCTGACTGCGCCATTTGTAAATTAATCTATGTCACATGGCTTGCGTAACACTGATAACTTGACTAATTCGGAACCTAAACTCAAAATTTTGAGAACTAAAGCCATTTTAACCTATACCAAAACCTTCCTCTTGGTGAGCATCCATATTGGATAATTGCGTACTTTGCTTCTAGCTCCCTTGCTGCTCATACACCGGCGTACTGCTTTTCTTCCTATAGCAATAGTATTAAAAAATGTAAATGCACTTGAATAGGCACAATTAGAGTGTCAAGTAAACTTAGGCCACAAATGTCAATTGAAATAAAAATGAAGATCTAATACTAATCGGCTGCCAAATTTCCTAGTCTTTACGGATTCAACATTTTAGCATTCTATGCGATCAGAATTCTTCCTCTTCAATGCGTTATGTACGATCTACGCCATCAATATTCCCTACGTCTTTTTCTACTTTTTTCATCACACACACACATGTTATATATATATATATATATATATGACATAATAAAAGCACAAGAAAAGGAAAAGCCGCAGCAGTATTGATGCGTAGTTATGCTATACTGAAGAAGAAGTATTATTGCGTCGTAAGCTAATGTGTTGACTTCGTAAATAAAACTTGGCAGTCGAGGGGATTTTAATTCCAATTTTTATTTCCAATTGACATTATGTGGCCACAGATCACTTGGCACCCTAATCGTGCATGTTCAAGAACATTTACATTATTGATATTATTGCAATAGGAAGCAGCGTAGCGAAGTTGCGTCCAAACAAAGCACAGACAGAAGCTGAAATGCGTAGTTATGAAAGATGGAAGCACGCGAAGAGAAAAGTTTTGGTTTACTATGGTAGTTTCAGTTCCCAATTATTACGTCATCAGAGCTGCGCAGGCCATAGAGTGATATAGAAATGACGCAATCCAGAGAAGTTATTGCGATTTTAAAATAGAGAGGGATAATTAATGTTTTACCGTTAGTTTAAATTATAATTTTGATTCACATATCTTTTATCTCTCTTTGAAGGGGGGGGGGAATATGTAACATAAAAAATATGTGAATCAAAATTATAATTTAATCTATCTCTCTTTGAAGGGAGGGAATATGTAACATAAAAAATATGGGAATCAAAATTATAATTTAAACTAACGGTAAAACATTAATTCTCCCTCTCTATTTTAAAATCGCAATAACTTCTCTGGATTGCGTCATTTCTAAATCATTCTATGGCCTTCGCAACTCTGATGACGTAATAATTGGGAACTGAAACTACCATTGTAAACCAAAACTTTTCTCTTCGCGTGCTTCCATCTTTCATAACTACGCACTTCAGCTTCTGTCTGTGCTGTGCTTGGACGCAATTTCGCTACGCTGCTTCCTATTGCAATCATATCAATAATGTAAATGTTCTTGAACACGCCAAGCGATCTATGGCCACATAATGTGAATTGGAAATAAAAATGGAATTAAAATCGCCTCGACTGCCAAGTTTTATTTACGAAGTCAACACATTAACTTACGACGCAATCAGAATACTTAGTCTTAAATATAGCATAACTACTCATCAACACTGCTCTGTCTTTTCCTTGCTTTTATTATGACATATATAATCTAAAATTCATTGAATTCGAAAACAAGTTTTTCTAATACTTGCGCAATAGCTGCAAAGTAAAATAATAATAATTTATTATTATTTTACTATTTATTATTATTTTCTATTACCAAAAGAAATATTGATTATATTATCTTCTAATATAAATTTAGTAAAATGTATCAAAAAGATATATATATATATATATATATATATATATATATTATTCTTAATGTAATTTATCTCGGAGGTCTTAAGTTATAAAATAAAGTTTCCAGACAGCAAATGTTTTACTCTGTTATTTCCATTTCAGACACGGTCAAGTTATTATTGGTACATCTTTCGTTGACACGTTTAATGAAAAATATTTTTTATTTAATCAATATAGAAACTTCAGATACATTACAGAGGCATCTAGTAACTAAAGTCATTGTTTTTTAACATCCCTATACTGATAATACGAGTAAATCATTATTGATCAGAACACAAAGTTTATTATTCTTAATTATAGCTATACTATCTGGGCCTAGGCATGTAATACAAAATTAAATTCTACCAAATATCATCTTACTAATAATAAATAGTTATTCATGATAATTTCGAAACTCAAAGATTCACGTGTCTGCACTATCTGGGCTATTAGACACAAAATAAGCAAGATTAAATTCTACTATCACCTAACAAGTACTAAATAGTTATTACTGATTATTTAGAAACTCAAAGTTTGACGAAAACTTTAAAAAGGCAAAATTCAAGGAAACTTTGTAAAACTTATAAAAATATTTTATGCAAAATTAAAATTGCAAGATACTGAAAATCTTGCATTTATTATGTACAGTTGTAAGATATTTTATCTGTTTATTATTTTTATATTAAACCTTTACTAGAATTTCTCCTTTCCCTAGCAGTCAATGGGATGCAAATTATATAGAAATGTAGTTAAGGGTTTAGAACGTTTTAGATACAGAGTATTTTCGAAGTTTACCTCTCACCCAACTACGCCAGTGAAACTTTCCGGCTTTAGCCATTTTGCTGCCGCCATCAATTTTAAGCTATACTAAGTATTAAGCAATACCTTTTAAGCTATATTAAGCAATACCCGCCATCAATTTTAAGCTAGCTTAAGTAGACCAATTTGTGCAGTCTCCGGCTACGATAGCAAGCTACAACAAATTTGAGATTTCAAATTTGTTGCTTTAAATATCTGCAAATGTTGAAGTTAATTTGTATACACAAGTTGTGCTTTCCGCTCATTTCAAGATTTAATTAAAACAAATGGTTATTTAAAACATTTTTAAGACCTTTGCCTAAATATTTCAGACAGCGATGATTCTCTTGTCAGTCGAATAAGATTTAAAGCACTTTGCATTAATACTATGCAATTAAAATCCTATTAAGTTAATTTTAGAATAATAATTTAGACTAAAAACTGTCTATTTACTGACAATTATGAACACTTCACTTTCTCTATAATGCCCTTATTAATTTTCCCATCGTGCAGTACGATTTCAACTATAATGCTGCGCTTCTTACAGCCCGAACTGTTAAGTTGCTAAAATAACATTAAAAATATTAATATATCGGGTTTTAACGAATGTTTCCCGCCACCACAAATATCATCTGCGCAAACAGTTCCCATTGTCGTGTTTAATAATAGTTTGGCAAACACTTTCTGGCATTTGGAAGAAAAAGATTTGCTTTAGAACACTGTTTGTGAAATCTGTAAAACAAATATCGTTATCGTTAAGTACAAGGTGTCTGAAATAGAACTATCACGCCATCAGATTAGAACCATTATTTACTTCCAGTTCTGTTGCAAAAAATCAGCTACAGAATGTCACCAAATCATGTGTACAGCTTTCGGTGCTCATGTTGTATCGTATGACACTGTGAAGGTCTGGCACCAAAAGTTCTAAAACATTGACAATAACATTCAAGAAGCAGAGAGTTCTTTCCAGCCTACTGATGTTGATGAGGCCTACCTGCGAGACTTGTCGCAGAAGATCAGTATACAACCACTCGAGAGCTTGCAAAGGAGTTGGACGTTAGTGTCATGCCCATTAGTCGTGCTATGCATCACATATACTTGATGTACAAGTTCAATCGCTGGGTGCTGCATGAGCTGACTCAAGCAGATAAGGACAGACGTATTCGAACCTGCACTAATCTGCTCGAATATCCACGCCACCTTTTAGTTAGGGGGGCACTTTAGAGTCATTAGGGTTTTTTTATAACAGGAGACATGAAAAATATGCAGTATCCTCGCCGGGAATCGAACCCTGGACCTCTCGAATACGCGTCGAGTATGCTTCCAATTAAGCTGCGAAAGCATGCGGAAAGGAAATTTACACTTCAAAATACAAAGTGTGTGTCTGTACTTCAACAAATTATGAAATATATTCCTGAAAACGTAGGCACGGAGATTATAAATAATTAATCGTATTACTTAAGCGAGTTAGTTTGTATTTAAAAACAAGTAAAGATTATAACATGCCGTGTGGACATTTGTAAAGATCATGAGAAAATTATATCAAGTCTTCTTTCCATATGTATATGATGTATACGTTTTCCTTGCTTACTCTATTATTTTATTACTTTATACGTTTAACAAAGGACCAATGGTCCCGTTGACAAGGTTAACCAAATTTCCAGTGGAGCGCGGTTAATCAATGTTAATTCTGTCAGCTTTATGGCTGTATATGCTGAGCGGATGGCTAATCAATTGTTTCTTCAATATAGGCACAGAATTTTAAATTGTCTCCCGGCAGTGTTCATCATTGTACGGGGCGGAAGCATAGATTTGAAATATCTTCAAAGCCTCTGGCTTTCTTGACGTCTAATTGGTTGATGATATTGGAGACTTCGTTTGGCGTAATGTGCGATATTGTTGCTATATGGATTCTTGATTTGAGAATAAAGCAATGTCATTTTTAATCTCATCATCACGCTATGACCATTTAGTTGCGTTCGGAGTGAAAAGTCTTTACAAAAAACATTTCTAAAACTTCAGCAATTTCTTCTGACGCTATTTTTGCTGCTGGTTTTTGCGCTATCTGATGCCATTTGCGTATTAGGGACTTAATCTGGTTTGTTGTACTTTCATTTCTTAATGATCGAGCAATTTTTCAGAAGGTATCCCGTTCTATAGACGTGTTACTTAGCATGGAGTTCTATTTTTAGGAACAGTAGTCTGCAATTTCTTCGGTGATTTCTCTTACTAGATTACTAGATTATTGACTCTTTTTTTTTCAGCATTGGATAACGTGAGTGCTTCCTCTACTTCCTTGTATGGTTTTTCAGTTTGTAGAGACATTGGAATTTTATGGAAGCAAGAGAGATTGAAAAATTAGCAAACGCCTTCGCCGGGAATCGAACCACGGACATTTGAAATACCGCCCCCCGTGCAGAACCGCTACACCACGAAGGCACATTAGGAAGCGGGGAAAATGCTTTATATACTCCCCCTTTTGAAGGACGACTGGGGTTTTTAGGGGCCCAATCGCCAAATCCTGGGTGTAGAGAGTCATCATCCACAACCCTTTTAATCCAGGCGCCACTGTAAAGACATTAGGATTTTTTGGAAGCAAGAGAGATTGAAAAATTAGCAACCGCCTTCGCCAGGAATCGAACCACGGACCTCTGGAATATCGGCCCAGCGTGCAAAACCCCTACACCACGAAGGCACTCTAGGGAGAAATACCCTATAAGTTTAATTTTATTTCTATTTCTCCTTGGTAATTTATTACAGTTGTTTTTTAAGATAACTTTGCTTAAAGCTTCTAAGGCATTTTGAAAATATGAGTTTTTTAATGGCTAAACTCTATGTATCTGAAATAGTACTGAGGTACTCTTTTTATGAGTTCAGCTTACTTTGCAAATTTTCCCAGTTTGCCATTTTTCGAAATTCTGGAGCTAGTGTGTACAGTCCCTAGAAATATTCGTTACGTTAACAGAGAAGTGATCACTGACAAACTTTTCTATCATTTCCAGCTGAGGGAAAAAATGTTTGCGTGTTCCTTTGTCAGCCGCGATTATCATAACAATATAAACTCTGTAACTGCAGTTCCGTAATGGGTAATGAGATGAAGGGAGGAAAGAAGAGTGAATTTTGTCACGTGAACGTCTACCAGCCATCTGATTGGCTCGTAAAGTCCTAAAATGAAGTACATATCACACAAAACACACACACACACACTTAAAATAAAGTAATAAATTGGTGAGCATGGCAAAATAGTTAAGTACTGGAGTATGTACAGTCCAACGTCTCATAATTTCGTTCTGCAGGACATAACAGAACATTAAATAGTCCAATAAGGAAAACTGAATGATGAAATACAAATCCAATACACAATAAGTACAAATGACACATAATTGCAAGTCCAGCGATTTATCAGGTGGGAAAGTTATCTTCAATTATAAATGCTGCAAGTGGCTGAAATATCTGTCTTCATTGAAGGCCTCGTAATGAAATATCCTGAAGTGGGAACGGATGGAACATTCTCTGGCCTTTCTGAAGAAGTTTTTCATTTGCCTTTTTCAGGTATTTATCAACAGGCTCAATCTTGAGATCTTCATGCAATAAGTCATTGTGCACGTAAATGGGCGTTTGTCATGGTCCGTAGAAATTTTGTCTGTGCAGTCTGCAATTTATATATACCATTCTTAGATGCAGCCGCCTACGCCGGGAAGGCATAAGTGAGAATAGATGTGATTGTTGAGAAGTAAATAAAGCACTGTTTGGCAAGATCAAGCCTACCCCTGTAATGAGAAGCAAGGCTTTATTTATCACATATTTTATGTGATTGGGTCCAAGTGAGGCGGTCATTTAAGTAAATTTCAAGGTATTTTGCATGTTTCACAATCTGCACTGGTTTATCGAATAGAATCAGGATTTTCTTGATTATTCAAGAACTTTTATTTTCATATTCCATTTAATAAATATGGAACTCTTATTTCCATATTTATTTCATATTCATATTCTTCTGACAATCAGCAGCTGAGATTGTTGTACATTTATGTAGACTTTACATTGCCTGCATTCTTCGATAAGTGAAATGTTGTCCTGCAGCTTACGAATAACATGATTAACATTTGTAGATGATACCACCAAGGCAGTATCTGCACAGCATGTTAGCATGAAACTGGGGTTCGATTTTGGAAATCTGATGTATAAAACAGATATAAAATCGGTCCAGTTATCGATCCTTGGGGAAGGCTCGCGCAAGTGGTGGTTTCATGAGAGAGTTAGTTACCGGCCGATAACTGAAACCTCCGACAAGACAAGAAGGAGAGAAGTAGATAATTTCTCTGTCGAAGTTAAGGTCAATCACTTTGTAAATAAACCCCTCATGGCAGACGAGGTGGGAAGCTTTCGCCACATGTAGCACGAGAAGTGAACTTTTAACGCATAAGACACGGCAGCCCCTACAAACTCAGATATTCTGAAAAGTTGCTAGGTCGTCAAGAGCTGCCGAAATCCAAACTGTTTCGGTAGAAGCAATTGTAGATAAGATTTCATTCTTCGAAGTATGACTTTCTCGAAAATTTTCCGAAATCTTGGTAAGAGACTTATTAGTCTGTAACTTTTAGGTTTGGTGTGGTCTTTATTCGTCTTCGCTTTGTTCTAATTAATTTGCAGATTAGAATTAAGTTTAAGAGATTATTGTATTTCTCGATCGTACTTTCGTGGTGCAAGTGGGAGCACACCCTAATCTAAAAAGCCAACTGGAAGATCATGGTTCGAATCCAAGCGAGGGCACAGTTCATTCCTGCTTTCATAATTCACTAGGTCCCGGTCGTCTTTGAACTGAGGAAGAAGGTAAGGTATTATCGCTTTACCCATGCATGGGAATATAATAAAGTAATATAATCTTGCTGAATGCTGAAAAATAAAATGCTGAAACATCTAGGAAATAAATAGCTAGAGGGCAAAACTTATAGGAAGACTTTTAGGATATAAAAGAGTATTTTATAGAAACAAATATATAGTATATAGATTAGTGAATCATGTATAACAACCAGTCACAAATAATGTTATTTTGTTATTAACCCATCGCTAAGACGATCATATATCACTTGAAAAAAAGTAATTGTATATTACTGAAATTTTATTACAATAAATAGTTGAAAATTTCTGTAGAACTAAAATATGAAATAACTAGAAATGTGCTTGCTTAATATACTACAACCCACTCAACTTAATATGACTTTTGAGATAAATCTATGTTCGTTTTTTTTTCCATATAATCATAAAACATTTTATTTCTATTATTATTATTTCATTACATATAGAAATGTGTTCATCTTTAGATAGATTTCTGTCAAATGAGAAAAATTTTCTTCAAGGTGAACAACAAACTTCAAGAAATTCATTTCGAAATATTCTACGATTTTTACAATTTTTAGACTTCTATTCCTGTACCTAAATAATGAAGGGGAAAATAATCCATATGAATTAGTCTTAATTTAATCCCTTTTAATCGTTCGTTCACCAGTCAATAAAATAGCTGAAAGCGAATAATTCGATTGGGTCTTAGCTGGCAAAAATGCTGACTGAATGGGAGTTTGCATGGTTTTCCTTGTGTGCAACACGAATATGAAGCAGCTTTCCTTAGAAAGCCATCTATGAAGGCATTTATCTCCTTTAAGTAGATATTCCTAGTGCTCTTTGCTATAGTCGAATATCCAAATCAATTCTTTTCAGACTTTCAGCATAATATCTATAAACAATGTATTAAAAAAATTGCGAGTCGCCTTTATACGAATAAAAGATCAAAGACATGGCTAATGGGATGTCATTGGTTACTGAATAATATATGCCTTCTTAGTAACTGAGCTAAAAAGATTTGAATTATCTAATTTAAACCATAGAAACTTTAAAAGAAATTACTTTATATAAAGAATAGGAGTTCTTTAAAGATTCATGCAGTTAATATAATTAATAAAACATATTTCTAAAGAATCATAACATTATAATAGCGTCATGTATTATATTTTTCTAACACCGTAAAAGATGTTTCTAATGTGTCTGCTATTTCTATATGAGAGAGTTCCCCCAAACTCATTTACCATCGTGTCTATACTTCCGTAGATATAAAAGACATTGAAACCTTTCAAATATTTTTTTATTTATTTTAAATACTTTATTTTATAACACGTTATTTCATACATCATTAAAATTAAATAGGGAATCCATCACCATGAATTACTCAAGCTATAAATCGTTGTAAATGGGAAAAGGTTCTCAACAAACTAATCAAAGTTTATCTGCTTTGAGAAAAACTGATCATAAAATTTTTCGTTCGGTACTGCAATTCATTAGTCTTAATCAAAACAACATCTTTCCGAAAATTGTGATAAAACACAACAAGCAATGAGACGAAAGAAAATTGAAAAGATGAAATAAAACATTAACAAGATAAACGCAATGAAGTCCCGCTAGGAATAAGAGAACAAACAAAAAAGGTGATTCAGCAGCAAGTGGCAGACCTAGTGGCGCCTCACAGGGACAATAAGAAAGAATTTGTTTCAGCCGTTATAAATGACGAAAGGGCAAACAGGAATATTCCCCCTTTCCTCCAATAAAGTTGAAAATCAATATCGTCTGCCTTCTGTATTTCCTTAGAGTCTAGAATATTTTTCTTAGAACAGACTGACATTTTTCGGTTGTTTATAATGCTGAATAGATATTTCGAAATAACAAATACACTACATTGTTTAAAATTACATCAGGCATTATAGATATTATGTTTTTCAAAACTCTTCTGCGGTTATAGATTCCGTTTCTTTCATTTACATTTAAAACAAGAGGAACGGCAGAAAGGGCAGTCTTAGAAAATTCAGATAGCAGAGCACAGTTATCGAAAGTTTCGGTTAAGACAATGAAGGAAACCTAAATTCAATGACTAACATCAGGTATATATGTTAATTTATTCAAATTACGTAAATTAAATTAAAGAGCGAAAGACAGAATTTTAGTATGGATCTTGACATTTTTCAAAACCATAAGAGTGAGATGCAATCAAGATTTCTTAGAATTACGTCAAGACGCTTTTTAAACTGATCGTTTTGAAATTATAGGCGTGAAATATTGTTGGATTGTGCTTTTTTACGCCACAATACTAACTGTTAAAACCGACCAGTAAGAAAATACTATTTTCAATCTCCTAGGGTTTTTCTCTAATATACATAAATAATCAAGAACTCAGCTAAATCAAAGTCTAAGTTAACCTTAAAGCTAAGTTCTACTCTACTAAAATTTTTACTCAGACATCGCTTTGTGTTTTTTCCTTTCCGGGACCGTGCTCGTGAAATGATTCGCTGAATGACAATAATAATAATAATAATAATAACATAATACCTTCTAAACGTTAATTAGCAAATTTATTTGAGTTGAAAGTGCAGGTTCTCACTGATAGTGTGGCCTAATGACACAGTAAAATTTTGCTGAGCGTGGATTTGCGGAAAATGATTTCGTATATACACGTTATCTTAATTGTTTCTATTTACGAGGGTAAGATGAAAAATAAGTTTCCCCTGTCGACTGTGGTCAGAGTTGTGTATGAAAGTCAAAAAATAGAATGAGACATTAAAGATATGACATACCTTTATTTTTCCACATAGGTACCAAGTACATTGAGACATTTGTCATATCGTTTGATAAGCTTCAAAAAGCCCTCCAGGAAAAAATCAGGGCTTTGTATATGGAAAAAGCGTTGAACGGCTTGTTTCCCTTCAGTATTGCTTTCAAAGCGCCTTCCCCCGAGATTTTTCTTCAAAGCCGGAAACAGATGGAAGTCGCTTGGTGCGAGATCAGGACTGTATGACGGATGGTGTAGGCGCTCCCAAACAAGAGTTGCAATATGGTTTTGCGTTGCCGTCGCCGAATGTGGTCTGGCATTGTCATCCAACAGCAGAACGCCAGATGTGAGAAGGCCAAGCCACTTTTTCCGAATCGCCTCTTTCAATTTCGACAGGGTGTAAACAGTACCGCGTAGCATTGATGGTTCCAACCTCCAAAAAGTTCAGCAACAAAACTCCTTGGGCGTCCCAGAAAACTGTGAGGAGCACTTTACCTGCAGAGGGAGTTGTCTTGAACTTCTTTCGGACAGGTGATGACGGATGTTTCCACTCCATAGATGCGGCCTTCGATTCTGGCGTGAAATGGTGGACCCACGTTTCATCCCCCGTCACAATCCGAAACAGAAAGTCATTGCCATCTTCATGGTAACGCACGAGATGTTCCAGGCTGACCCCCATGCGTAGTTCCTTACGCCAGTTCGCTCTAATCATGTCATCCACCTTCCTGACATTTGCATCTGTAGTGGCCGTGCGCGTCCGTCCAGCTCTCGGTATGTCCTCCACTTGCTGACGCCCATCACTGAATGTCCGACACCATCTCCGCACCATTTGCTTCGACATCTGGCCCATAGACTTCCACGAGGCGGTTATGAATTTCTGTTCCTGATACTCCACGTGCCCATTCATAGCGGATAACCGCTCTCACTTCCTCCTTTGACCACGAATTCAAAACGCACCTTCTCTCCATACCTACCGGGGCTCAAATGAGAGGCTGGTCTCCGCTTTGCGCAGGCACTGCAACAACGCCATCTGCTTGATTTGCAGCGACCTCTACCCAATGGTGTATCGGTGACTTGCGCGTTTTCCTGCTGTGTCGCCTTTCGCCCATAGCCGTTCAACGCTTCTTCCATATGCAAAGCCCTGATTTTTTCCTGGAGGGCTTTTTGAAGCTTATCAAGCGATATGATAAATGTCTCAATGTACTTGGTATCTATGTGGAAAAATAAAGGTACGTCATATCTTTAATGTCTCATTCTATTTTTTGACTTTCATACACAACTCTGACCACAGTCGACAGGGGAAACTCATTTTTCAACTTACCTACGTAATTTACCCAACGATAGAACTTCATTCATACGCGGTTTAACACTCATTCATCAACACTAAATTCTTGCTGGCAGATAAAACAGTGGTAATGAAAGAGTAGATAAAGCGTCTTTAACTTACAAGAAGTTAAACGAATAGTTTGGAAAAGCCCAGGAACTGTCTGATTTTGCAGTGGAACTTGAACTCAATGAAGAAAGAAGAGGGCACTTTATAAAAAGCATTTAAAAGCTCTGCTCTCCTTACCGGGAAACTTTTAAAGAGTTTCGACAGTTATTGCTCCAAGCAAAAATAACCACCTTTAAAAAAATAATTATGTCACATACTTATTAAATAGTAATAACAATTTTTTCAACTAACTGTTGTTTCGTTTTTGGTTCTTTTTTTACTTGCTTGTTCGAAGTGAAAGAAGTACTGTAATCAAGAAAAATTCCGAGTATCACATTTCAAAGAAAATATCCATTTTGACCGCTCTTGAATCCTTCTGAATGATATCTGTACGTACGGAGAGAATAAAGATCTCTCTTTCCCCAAACGGATTAAAAAATGGATTTAAAATGAATTCAGAAGAGTTTTTTTTTTCATGACGTCTTATCTTTTCCGTTTTTATTTAAATATAATTTACGGTACTTTTACAAAGTATTAACTCTTTAAGCTCGCAGGTCTACCCATAAGATCTTCTATATTTTGACTAATAGCATATCGCTATTATTGTGTTATTGTGTCTTAATTATATCGCTATTAGTCAAAATATTTATTTATTTTTAATAAATAATATATATAAATATTTATTTTTAATAAATAATATATATAAATATTTATTTTTAATAATAATTTTAAATATTTATTTTTTTCTGTACATCGGCATTTCCTTTCCATTATTTATTTATTATCATTTTTACACCTTAATGTAATTTTTACACCATAATGTGTTAATGTAAGCGGACGCGTCGGGAAATTGGAACAGAGAATTGAGACTAAAGTTTTTGACATAGCTTATTTAATTCATTGAAAATGTATCGCGTACAGTTTCAATTGTCTGTTTCGGCGAAACGCGTGATGGAATTAGCTTAGTTCAAAATTCATTGAAAAAATTTCCCCTGACGTGACAAAATGAACTTCGAATTGGGCTAATCAACCATTTACCGCTTCTTAATTTTTATTTTATTTTTATTTTTACCTCGATCAATTGATTAGTACTTTTACTATGCTTTAAATATACTTAATTAGTTTAACATATAGCTTACTATTTTAGTTAATTTTTACTTGTAAATATTCAAATGTTGTATATTTCTCTTTTAACAAAATTCATTGCAACTAAATTTGCTTATGTTGAAGTTTTCTCGGAGCCACAGTTTTTTAGCAACTTTTTAGCGTGCGTACTAAAATTTATCTTCTAATTTCCTTAATTTTGCAGCACAATGCGCAAAATTTTTGACCACATAGGTCTTTTATCGTTTGTTCTTTCTACTTTACTTGATCGAGGTAAATTATATATAATAATTAATCTTAGGAGGTAATATAATCAATATTATTTAGTAAATAAACGCATAACTCAAAAACGAATAGCCACAGGATATCGAAATTTTGTATATACAACTGTTATAACATGTAGTTGTGTAGCTCCAATTTTGGTTGCAATCGGCCTCACGAAAACTGCATAAATATATATACACACGCAAACTACAATCATATATATATATATACTATTTACTGGGCTCGTTGAGCTCAGGTTTTTATTCTTATATGTTGGTAAATTGTGCATTTAGGCTTTAAGAGTGATTGAATTATGTTGTTCTAATGTTCCGAATAAGCTTTTTATTTCTTTAGTTAATATGCATGAAATTGTTGTAGAATTATCAGCAATTTAAAAATTGTTTAAGTGCAACTAATCCTAACGAAGCAACTATTATTTACATTTGAAACTTAACAGAATAGTGCAATAAGTCAGTTTCTGTACTTTCAGTGTCTTTTTGCCGAATATGACCAAAAGTAAACTTTCGGTTTTTGTGCACCGAAAAATCTGCCTTCTTATCCGCTGGCCGAATTGTTTCTTTTTGCGAAGAAACTGTAACTTTAATTTTAGACATTTTTTTAACTGTTTTAAATGCATTCGGTGTCATATGTTTTACTATATTTTTCAATTTTTAATGAAGATGTTTTGAGTTTTTGTGTATTTTTGAAGAACTTAAGTGAAGTGAGAACTGAATTAATTGAATGAGAAATATATTTCTAATGAAATTAGAGGAAATAAGTTTAAATGAAATCCATCAAAAAAAATTTGTATAATCTAATAGGCCATACAAGGAAATGCGATGTTTACATCATTTTTTTCTATTAATTACAACAACATTTAGCTTTAATTAAGACACAATAACGCGCCGAACAAATAATAATTCAGAAGTCAAACAACAAAAATCAGCGCTATATTT
Organism: Stegodyphus dumicola; assembly: GCF_044657685.1. NCBI lineage: Eukaryota > Metazoa > Arthropoda > Arachnida > Araneae > Eresidae > Stegodyphus > Stegodyphus dumicola. The sequence goes on along the minus strand of NC_140768.1, from coordinate 76,054,605 downwards.
TCAAAATTTCACGGGACTAGTTTCGATGGTTTTACCGAACCACCATCCTTAGCTGCCAACAGCCTTTAGCCAACATCATATTACTGTACACTGAATATATTAATTGCGTAATGTCCGCATTCGCAAGCATTTAAAGCACGTAATGCACCATTTACTTCTTCAGACACAGAGCATGATCTTGTCTAGGTACAAAGGTAGTAATGAGGTATAATACTCCGGGTCACCTGAAACCAATTTCGGGTGCACTTGGAAGTGTCATAAAAGATCCACTTTTAGTCACTCCTGAGCACTCGACCAAATATGGGTATTTTGCAGTGCCGAGAAAGAAAAGGCAAAGAGACTGTCACTCGTTGTTCCTTGGTTGGCTACTGACAATGTGTGGTGTGCCCTCCTGCTGAACTTGTACACCTTCTCTATGCAGTAGAGGTGATGTTTGCCTATTTTCTCGTAAACCAAGAAACGCACGGCAAATTTACTACACGTTTTACTGCTTTCCTTCTCAATGGCTGCCTTCAGGAACCTCATCCAACACCTGTGGTTGCTCACTGCGGGGTTCATCACAAAGGCTCAGATCTCCTGACCTGAACTCTGGAATCAGTGCCTGGCGATGCGTTCGTTCACGGTATCCTCGCCCAAATGCCTGGAAAATTCGATGACTTGATATCAGCTGTTGACAGGTTTACCGTACAGTTATACAGAAAACGAGCTGCTTCGATGCCCCCTATTTATCTCCGACACTTCCATATGCTAGAAGAGCTGGACTTGTGTGAAACTTGCCTGTATTAATGTAGGTCAATGGTCACACTAACACTCCATCTCTTTTCTGGCGCGTGAAACCAGTGCCTGGTGAAGCGCGAATTACTTCTTTGTGAGCGCTTCGTGAAATGGGATTTAAAAAACGGTAAGAATGTTTTTAGTTACCTAGCATAATTTAATCTGCAGGGGCAAAATGTTCTTATTCTTATTTGTTTGTTTTCAATCACGCTTCTACAATCAAACTAACTCACAGATTTTGCATACATGCACATTTGTGTAGACGTGAGCAGAAAAGCACACAGACATGCATATCACGTTAAAATAACAAAGTATCTGCAGAATAATCGATTCATTATTCTGCAGATACTTTGTCAATTAAACTTAAGCATTTAATATAAATGCGCTGCAGAAAAAAGGGACTAAAGACACTTTGGTATTTCATGATATAATCGAGAGAAAATAATAATAGCAGCCAATAACGCATGCGTTCAAAACATTTACTTTGAGCACATAAAGCAGATTCTTCTATAAGAAAGTGTTAAAGAGTTTCGATATTTAAATCATAAATTTCGTATCACTGCAAAACAAGCAAATCTGTAATTTTTCAATAAACCGTTTACATCCCAAGATTGAAAAGCTAAAAATAATATGGGAAGTGATATATATTATGTAATATGCATAACTGCGCCATTTTATAAATTAAATAGCTTACATATATTTATGATAGATTTCCTTTGACTTGCTTTAGTTTTTCTGTGTATTTTGTGTTCATTAACTTTTCATATTATACTAAGAAGATGAAGCCTTCTTCTCTGGTTTGACATCCTGCTAACTTTCATTTAATTTCTTTCCGTATTCATATTTATAAGTAACAGGGAATTATAGACGTCGCGGTTCAAAAAGCATCTACTTAACAAGTAACAAGTAGTCTACTTACATTTTGCGTTTGGGAAATATTATTATGGTACACACTATGTCACTTTCTTCACAATAAATAATACAGATAATGCTTTAAATATATATATACCGTTTGGTTAACAAGTTTTAGAGCTGTAAATTTAGAGGACAAAAAATTTCAGGATAAGTCGGAAGCATCACAAAATTTCACAACCTAGGAGTTTTACCAACAAGTGGAAGAAACTTTTGCATCTAGGATTTACATTTGCATTTCTAAAAAAATCTACCAGATATAAAACTGTGAAACAAATGATTAAGGCTAAATATAATATTGTTTTATATACATATATAGCTGTTAATCTTGAAAAATCGAGAATTTCTCGCACGAAAGTAGGTAATTTCTGAGAGGTTTCATTTTAAAAGAACTTCAAACTGACTTTACAATACGTGAGCCAGGTTACTGAAAGAATTACAATATGATGGTGAAGTAAAATATATTGATATTTTTTTTTCTGCGCTTTGGCTAATCTCATTTTGTTATTTTCTTACACTTTTATACTGTGCAACCTTGGGTCCCGAAAGCCTTGGATCACAAACAAATCGGTTCATGATCCAAGGAAGCATCCGAACAAGTTGGATTATGAACAAATTTTTCAAACGAAAAATATCTTAAGTAATGAATTATGTAACGATATCTCGAGATACACATTAGTAAGCCGACAGAAAATGATACTGCAAATTCCAGTTAATGCACTGAAGAAAATATCAGAAGAAAAACACAGAAAGGAAGACGTTCCTAGTTAACTGATTCGCAAAAATTGTGCAGGAAGTGGTAAGTTGCAAAGGTTCTTAGAATATTATCACCCTGAAAAAGCAATAGTAAGCTGCAGCATAAATATTTGCAATGAACAACGCCATATCTTGCTTTAGGAGCATTTTAAAACACGAACAGAAACAAATTACCGTGGAGGAATTTTTATTGCGACGAAGGTTTAGAACTTTTCAAGAACAAACGTGCAAAGTTAAGAGAAAGAGAAAACGAAGAAAAACCCCAGAAAGACAGCAAGTACCTGATATTTTTACGGAATAGGGTTTCTCTTTTAAACAATAATATTGTTGCGTGCGTACGGGTTCGTTATGAAATGAATGCACAAGTCCGATGAAAAATGAACAAAAATTTATTATTATTACAACAAAAATGCTTAAATTTTCTCAAATTATCATGCAGTATTACAATACCTCACAGTAGTTATCTTTTAACTACTCAAATATCCAATAGAACGTAATTCAAAACAGCTAAAGAACGCTAATCCGCGAATTCGCTACAATCAACAACAGTAGTTTTCTAAACAACAACAAACTAAGCAACTCCTACAAACTGAGATGTTTTCCTCCTTTTATAAGATTTTAAAATCACGCGCTAGAATTTTCCAGTACTTTCTCGAAATCAAAAAGAGATATTTATTTATTTAATGCACGCGCTCTTGTATTTTCAATTTTCCGGCTTAGCTTTCTTTTAATATTCGTCACGCGCTGCACTGCGCGAGAAATAAAACCAATTAATTTATAATTGAACTAATATTAGCTTTTTAAATACCAAATTCGTAACACTGCCCCCTTCCCAAGGACTGCACGTCCCGGGCAGTACAATCCCTGGACAGGAAGCTAAATTTACAACTGTGGCATAAATGCAACTGAGGCATAAACATTACATTACAATATCAAACAATATAAACAATAAATGCAATAACTAACTTGAACAAATCAAATGCTATCAAATACTAAATACAAAACAAATACTAAATACAAATCAAATACTAAACACAAATCAAATACTAAATGCAAATCAAATACTAAATACAAATCAAATCAAATACACATTTATAAACAAAAAGGACCATGGTCTTATACTATTTACAATTATTTACATTATGTACTATGGCCATAGTAATGAGCTAACCTGTCGTAATGAACGACTTTAGGTTTAGAGTTCGAAGACTTACGAATCCGAACCACGACGTCATTCAGCCTGTTTAGGACTGTGTACGGCCCATCCCAAGGTGACTGTAATTTCGGACAAAGTCCTTTCCGTCGAGTCGGATTCCACAACCACACCTTGTCTCCTTCGTGGAATAGATGTTCAGTAGCTCTTGTGTCGTATCGGGTCTTCATCTTCTCCGTCGCCAAGTTGACTCGCTCTCGTGCAAAATTGTGCATCACTTCAAACCGGGCCTGGAGATCTTGAATATATTCCTCAGACGATGAAGGAGCATCCGGAGGGCGGCCAAACAATAGATCACAAGGCAGACGAAGGTCACGACCGAAGAGCATCTGTGATGGAGAATAGCCGGTAGTCTCGTGGACAGCACTGCGATAAGCCAGTAAAAAGAGTGGTAATTTCTTGTCCCAGTCCTGTTGGTTTCTGGAAACCACTAATGAGAGGTTATTAAGGATGGTTCGATTGAACCTCTCTACCATGCCGTCCGACTGGGGATGCAATGGCGTCGTTTGAGTTTTGTCAATGCCAAGTAGTTTGCATAGTTCTTTGATTACTGCCGAGGCAAAATTACTTCCCTGATCGGAATGTAACTGAAGAGGCACTCCGAACCTGGAAATCCAGTGCTGTATCATTACCTCAGATACTGTGACTGCCTCTTGATCAGGAATAGGATAAGCTTCAGGCCACTTGGTAAAGTAATCAATGACAACGAGTATGTATTTGTTGCCATCAGCAGTTCGTGGCAGAGGTCCCAGGATGTCAAAGGCGATACGTTCAAAAGGCGCACATACGTTGTAACGTTGCAGTCTGCCTCGGTTGCGTTTCCTCGGTCCTTTCCGACCTGCACAGGCATCGCAAGATCGGCACCACTTTTGCACGTCATTCTTTGCATTATTCCAGTAAAAGCGCTCACGAACTCTCTGTAAGGTCTTCATAATTCCAAAGTGACCTCCTGTAGGGCTGTTATGTAGTTCTTTGAGGACATCAGGAATCCGGGATCTTGGAAGTATCAGTTGCCATCGGAACGTCTTCCCATCATCCGACTCGAATTTCCGGTATAAGACGCCGTTTCGAATGTGAAGTGAATCCCAGAGTGCCCAGTATTGTTTTGTTGTAGGACTACAGATAGAAATGTCCTGCCATGTAGGTTTTCTGTTTAATGACTCTATTAAATCAAGTATGGGTTTAATGTCGCGGTCTTCCAGCTGGTCTTTCCTGACTTCATCATCACTCCACGGGTCTCGATCAGCCGATGTTGATGTTGTAATTTGTCTTGCGACCGGAGTCAGCAGCTCGTATTTCGCTTCCACCCTGGAACAATATCGGCAGCTTTCTTGGCAAGGTCTTCTAGACAGGGCGTCGGCGTTTCCGTGTGATGATCCCTTACGATGACGGATAGTGATGTCATATTCTTGGAGTCTCTGTATCCACCTGGCTATTTGACCCTCAGGATTTTTGAAATTTAAAAGCCAGGCCAATGAGGCATGGTCCGTGCGGAGGAGGAATTTTCTCCCGTATAGATAATGATGGAAATGTTCTACAGCTTTGACTATGGCGAGCAACTCTTTCCTTGTGACACAGTAATTCCTCTCCGGTTTAGACAGGCACTTGCTCCAGTAAGCTACTACACGTTCTTGGCCGTCTATTTCTTGGGACAAAACAGCACCGACACTTTCATTGCTCGCGTCGGTGTCGAGAATAAATGGTCTGTCGAGCTGAGGATACGTCAGGATTGGAGCAGATGTTAAAGCTTCCTTTAAGTTGTTAAATGCATGCTCGCATTCCTTTGTCCACAAGAATCTTTGCTTGCTCTCTGTCAGCTTGTGAAGTGGTCTTGCGATGGAAGAAAAGTTCTTCACGAATCTCCTATAGTAGGTGCAAAGCCCTAGGAAGCTTCTCAGCTGATGGACATTTTCGGGACGCGTCCAGGATTTAACCGCTGATACCTTTTCAGGATCCGTGCGCACACCTTCTGCAGAGATGACATGTCCCAGGTAAGTCACTTCCTTTCGAAACAATTTGCATTTAGCGGGAGTCAGCTTCAGATTGGCCTCTTTCAGTTTCTGAAGCACCTTTCTAAGATTTTCTAGATGCTCTTCAAAACTCTTTCCGACGATGATGATATCGTCCAGGTATATCAGACAGGCTTCGTAGGAAAGGCCTTTCAAAACAGTCTCCATAAGACGTTCGAATGTTGCCGGCGCATTACACAGTCCAAACGGCATCACTTTGAACTGCCAAAGTCCTTGTCCCGTAGTAAATGCCGTCTTTTCTCGGTCTTCAGGATGGATTTCTACCTGCCAATACCCACTCTTTAAATCAAGTGTTGAGAACCACTTGCTTCCAGAAAGAGTGTCTAGAATGTCATCAATTCTAGGAAGAGGGTAACTGTCTTTCTTCGTAACCTCATTCAACCGGCGATAGTCAACGCAAAATCTTGTTGAGCCGTCTTTCTTTCTGACGAGAACGATGGGAGATGCCCATGGACTCGCTGAAGGCTCGATGACATCGCCTTCTTCCATATCTTTTAACAGTGTTCGCACCTCTTCCTGTTTAGCAAACGGTAGACGTCTTGGATGTTACTTGATTGGGGGATGATCGCCAGTATCTATTCTATGTTGTGTCAAACTAGTTCGACCCACGTCAGAAGACGAGCGGGAGAAAACAACTTGAAGATCTTTAATGATGCGATCGGCAGCATTTTTCTCTTTATCGTTTAATTGTGCATTCTGCAATAACTCCGATGTAATGCTCTCTGAGGACACGGATTCTGGGATGTTACTCTTTCTTTCAACGCTGGTTACTGGAGTACATGTTGCAACCACTTCACCTTTCTTAATAACTCTCGACTTTTCAGTTACATTGGCGACTCTCACCGGGATAACCGTTCTGGATAGGTCGACGAGTGTTGAGGCTACTAGTACTCCTTTTGGGATATTACAGTTATTGGGATATTCTATGATGCCGTAGCGGAAATTTCTATTTTCGGCTATGGATCCAGGAAGTAAAATTTCTGTTCTTGCCGGTATTGTGATATAGTCTTGTGCTATGATTTTATGGACAGATTTAACTTCTTCATCATTAACGAGAAATAACGCTATGTCCTCAGATGTAGAGTGCAATTCGTTATTTTTAAAATCCAAGTAAAAATTGTATTTCCTTAGAAAGTCCAATCCGAGTATGCAAGAATCAGTGATCTCTGCTACATATGCCGTGTGATGGTAAGCGGCACTTCCAAACGTGATGTTAACATTTACTTTTCCGTCGATGTCGATCTTCTCACCGGACACAGTCTGGAGGGTAACGCAGGGCGGCGTCCAGATAAGTTTGTTTCCTAGTTGTTGAGCCAAATCTTTTCGGATGATGGTGACGTTGGCTCCTGTATCTATAGTCATATTGCACGGAACTCCATTAATATGTCCTATTATGAAAAGTCCATTACTGCCGCCTCTCACTGCAGAAATCTGAAGCGCTTTAAACGGGGGCTTTTCATTATCTGGCAACCTCCGCCCCGCGAGATGGCCACTAATTAGTTTCCCTGCTGCTTGTTAAAAGCGGTCTTAACATCAGTACCCTGGGGTGTTTTGCAGTTTCGTCGTATGTGTCCTTCAGCACCGCAGTTCCAGCACTTAACGGTCGGTTTCTTCTCACCAATATTCCGTCTCAAGGCGTTCAGTTGTCTAGTTAAATCGTCAAGTCGAGCGGTGACTTGATCCCCTGGCTCCTGGACTTGAGCAGCTCTGACTGGGTGGCGGTCTCGACGAGTGGCTTACTGGGCTGCCTCAAATTTCATGGCGTACACTAGAGCACTTTTTAAATCTTTTACATCCGCCATTCGTAGAGCTTTCTGTATTTCAGTATCTCGGATGCCGTCGATAAAGTATTGCAAGGACAGGATTTCCCTTGTTTCTGTCGGGCATTCCGAAAAGGCGAGATGGGACAGCCTTTCAACATCCGCGGCGAGCTCCTGAAGTGTTTCGGTAGGCTTCTGTTGACGAGATTTTAATTGGAGCCTGCTGTAGTCTTTTAAACACTTCTCCCCAAAGCGCAACTCCAAGGCGCCGGACAGAGCTTCGAAATCTAACCTTTTGTTTTCGGGAAGAGTCTGAAGGATATCCGCTTCGTCGGCTCTTAGAGAAGCGGCGAGATGACAGGCCTTAGCTTGGGAATCCCATCCATTCGCATCCGCCACGATAGAAAATTGTGTCTTATACACCTGCCAGGAGGTCTTCCCATCATACGTGGATAGCTTCAGTGGTAAACGAGCAGGCATTGGTAAGAATTTAAAATCATCACTCCTGCTCCCTGCCGACGTTACGAATTTCTTTAAAGTATCCATTTCTTTGGCAACTGCAGAAACTCTCTCATCAATTTGTTGTTCGATTTGGTGTTGGACGGCACAAACTCTTCCTTCAATTCGTTCCTCCACAGCAGAAACTCTCCCTTCTATATGTTCTTTTACAGAAGAAACTCTTTCTTCTATTTCTTCTTTCACCGAAGAAACTCTTTCTTCAATATGATCTTTTACGGAAGAAACTTTTTCTTCAATATGTCCAACTTTATTTTCAACTGCGTCAATTCTGCCTTCCATAGCTTCAAATTTATTTTCTATTATGCAAGTAATTTCTCTTTTCATTTCTTCTTGACCAGCTTGAACGGCTTTCATTTCGTCCTTAACGGATTCCTGGCCCAATTTCATTTCTTCCTTAACGGATTCCTGGCCCAATTTCATTTCTTCCTTAACGGATTCCTGGCCCAATTTCATTTCTTCCTTAACGGATTCCTGGCCCAATTTCACTTCCTCTTTAATTTCTTCTTTAAATGAGGCAAAGGCTGATATTAACTGCCTTAATTGCTCTTCCATCGCTCTTGTTATTGGCATTCAAACCCCACTTCTGACACCAAAAATTGTTGCGTGCGTACGGGTTCGTTATGAAATGAATGCACAAGTCCGATGAAAAATGAACAAAAATTTATTATTATTACAACAAAAATGCTTAAATTTTCTCAAATTATCATGCAGTATTACAATACCTCACAATAGTTATCTTTTAACTACTCAAATATCCAATAGAACGTAATTCAAAACAGCTAAAGAACGCTAATCCGCGAATTCGCTACAATCAACAACAGTAGTTTTCTAAACAACAACAAACTAAGCAACTCCTACAAACTGAGATGTTTTCCTCCTTTTATAAGATTTTAAAATCACGCGCTAGAATTTTCCAGTACTTTCTCGAAATCAAAAAGAGATATTTATTTATTTAATGCACGCGCTCTTGTATTTTCAATTTTCCGGCTTAGCTTTCTTTTAATATTCGTCACGCGCTGCACTGCGCGAGAAATAAAACCAATTAATTTATAATTGAACTAATATTAACTTTTTAAATACCAAATTCGTAACAATATTTTGAACCTTTAGCCTCTTCACCGTCAATAACTTTTGTTCTGTAACTGAGAAGAGAATAGCAGACTTCTCGTTCACGTGAAATATTCTTTTGCTGTAGTGCTTGAATATTTTAGATGCACTTTTTTTACTACTGTGCCTTACTTTCAAAGTAAATGAACAAAATCTAGAAGCTCTTTCGTTTTTTAGCTGTTTTTTCCGCTAATTTAACTATTAACACAGTTGATCAATTGCCATCGAAAATCATAAACTCGTCCAGTATAGCAATAAGAAAATAAAGAAAACAATGAAGAACCATTTATACACTTTTAATTTTACCCGCCTTTTATATTTATGCAACGTTTTACATTTGTCCCTATTTACTTATTATTACTAGTAAAATTACAATTATACATTCGTACAATATAAAATTTTGGTTATAAGTATTTTCTTCTTGAAGTATCCATCGACATTTTCTTTTCACAGCTCAGATAATTTTCCCCAAATTTATTTATTTATTTCAGTAGCCTTTGGAAGTTGTACATTAATGTTCGAAATATGTGGAAGTTGTACATTAAGGTACCAAATGAAACAGAAGAATGTAGGACATCTCAGATTGGACAGGGTTTCAAATCCTGTCGGTTTACAGAAGGCTCTTTCTTAGAGAATTAGAAGAGACAATGGTTGACCAGGCAGGTTTCTTAAAAAGCATGTTTTGACTAGACTGTTGTTTGCCCTTTGTGAAATTTATTTAGTCAATTTGAAAGGCATTAAAAAGATATAATTGTTCTAATTTTTATACCGGATAACTTTACTTAGATTCTTCAGCTGACTGCATGCAAAATGGAATCTTGAATGACAATTCAGGATTCAAGTTTAGATTTCTGGAACAGGATTACTTGGAATTCTGAAATTGATCTGTTTTTAGAGTATACCTCATTGAAAACAGCATTAAAATTATTTGAGTATGAAACATAATCTGTTAACAGAAATAACAAAAAATAGGTGAGGAAAAATCTGAAATTTTTAGATTCATTTGATATCTGAGAAATATCATAAATTCCCCACATATCGCGAAAATAATCGTAAAAATTCACGCTGTGATAACGCTACTACCTTAATGATAATTCTTCATAGACTACCAGTACCGCTCTTTAAACAATATTTTTCACACTTTGAAGAGGAATAATTACCGCTGTCAGTTTCATCAAAGTGGCATCTGACATAACTAAGCATTAGCGTTGTTCGATATTGAATCAGAACTTACATTTACCTTCGATATTACAGAAGTTTACTGCCGAATACAGCGCTATGCCAAGAAAATTAATTTATTCGAACGTAGCACCATTTTTCAACAACTGTTATTTTATAGTACAAATATTTATAAATAAAATAAGTTTCTAACATCCCATTATATGTCGATACCAAAATTTTTAATTTTACTTTGTATACACTTTTTTTTGCATTAAAAATAAAATGTAACGCTTATGCTTAAAATTTTCTAATATACGGATTACAACCCACTTTACATATTTCTTGTCTAAAGTTTGTTCAAATGATAATGTTCTTTTTCAGTATTTTTATACTTTTATACTCTTATTTTTATATCTTCGAGAACAAAATACACAGATTATATGAGTAGAGTTTTTGAACAGAAAAATCTACTTGACTTTATCGGGATTCAAAAGTACATGTAATGCATATATTTTTCTCGCATTGTGAAGAAACAACGGTACCTAGAGCCATCAAATTTTGAATCACGTAGTCCTCCAACCGAATATGGGCACTAGGAAGCTCGAATTTTGAATTTCGAAATTGTTTTATCATATGTTTAAAATTTTGTAAAACTTTAACGAATTTTTCATTAACAAACTCAACAATTTCAGAGCGAGCAATGCCAACACTGTACGGAGAAAAGCAATTTTATCTTTAGCGCCCGAGACTGTGTATCGGAAATTCTAAAGATATGCTGTTTTGCTATTTTAAAATATTTTGAGATATCTCTGTTGAATTGAATTTTATGTGTTTTAAGTCGGAAGAACATGATATTTAATAAATAAAGGTAACACATAAAATGTTTAAAAAAAACGCCCTCTTAGGTGTAATATAAAATCTGAAAGCATTCATATTATCAGTTTTTTTTAACGATTATATTAACGAAAAATATTTAATGACGAGATTTTCTTCGAGAATACGTTTTTCCCTCAGTGACTGTAAACGTCACATCGCGACGATTTTAGTTACGTATTTCACCTTCAGAAAGTAGGTGTTTATCATTTAGATTTTCTGTTTCTTAAAAGTTTTGTTTTTTTTTTGTTTGCGGATCCATATGGTTATTTGAAGCAAAACCGAAATTAAATACTTATTTGTCTTGAACATCATCACATTGAATCAACTGTACTATTCATTCACTGACTCTGTCGGTTTCTGAATTCCATCAATCACGCTGTTAGCGAAAATTGTTCGCTAAATTCTAGAACAGAGGATGATTTCTAACAAAACCAAAGTCATTGGCAAGTTGAAAGATATTTTTTCTTTCTTTCAGTTCATTGTCATCAGAATCCAGCTGTTTAACGCTTTTAACTAGTGTTTCCTTATCGCCAGTATCGTCACATTTATTTATACAGTAATAATGAAATTATTTTTCTTTTGTGGACCGCTTCCGCTGTTCATCCAGTAAAAAACCAAATGTCGCTCGAATCTTGACCTTCTCCCAAACCGTCCTTTAAAAGATAATTAAAATAGAATCGACAAAACGCTACTAAACTTGGCGTTTTTCCATCCATGATATGCACATAAGTTTATTAACTCAATTCTATTTGCTTGTAATAATGAACTACATAGTAAAATAAGTAAGCAGTTGCTTAAGAAAGCCCCTGCACTGTAACGCTGATAAACAAGCAGGTCTCTGCCCACTAAACATCCGTAAGGAATTTAGTTAGTACTTGTAGTATACAGAGCATAATATTAATCTAATACATATTCATATGAAGTTGAGAAGTTATTTTTCCATATACTTAATCGAAAAGGATGTACGCTGCTGAAAATGTGCATACAATGGAATAATGAAGGTTATACAGAAATGCTTTTGACGAACGTCATTGAACTTTGAAATTGCTAAATATACAGTTGGAAGAAGAGACATTTATTGGAGAACTCATCTGCAATTTAAGATTATTCTCGGCTATTCTACAGGTCAGGCACAAATGTTCTCTTAATATTTCTCATAGCTCTGCAGTTCAGAAATGTGACTTCGCTCTGCGAATATTATTTAAATCATCACGAATATTTTTATGCTAATATCATGCAGCTGATTATCACAGGAGGTAAAAGCATTTGTGGAAGTTCAAAACAAGTGCGAGATTTAAACGTGCGCATCTTAAAGAGACAGTTATTGCAAACCAAAGCTGTTTTGAAAGTCAGAGAAATAGAAATGGCAAACCAGTTTGTTTTAGCGTAGAGGTGGATTTTTACCAGCAAAAGTATAGGCGAAAATGATTATATATTACTTGTGAATTAATGTGAAAAACTAAAATATCATGTAGACGAACGTGATAACGTGTATTCAAAAGCACCAGGAAGTGACCAAAAGCTTACATTTAAATTTGCAAATCTGTAATGAGAATAAAGTACGGAAGGGGTGGAGGAGAAATTACGTTCAGCTAATTTTTGATCGGTGCCTACCAAACATGACGATGATTTATGGTACATTAATTGAGCACTGTAGAGAGTGAAATATAAATGAAATATAACGAGAACACGTTTCCATATCAATCTAGATATAATTCTCCATTCTCGTCGGAGTACATAAATTTTCAGTTACTCGTAAAGAAATGAATTACATTATTTCATACCAATCTTAAATTAAAATCAATTTTGTATCCTAACGTATCCTCAAGACTCATAGTTGAGGCCATAAATATTTAAAAATATTCAAGAAATTCCGGCAGTAAAATGAATTATGTTCAAAACCACTACAGAAGATTAACTATTTTACTTAGAAAACGCTCCTCTGAGCGAACGTAGGCAGCGAAGGCGGGGAGGGAGAACTGAAGTATTTTTAGTGACTGAAGCAATTGCTAAATCTGGAGTATTTATTCTCTTTTGTCACGAGGCTGAAAATCTCTAATATCTCTCTTTAGGCGTAGGCAGTAGTAACGCTTCCATATTTGCCTGAAAGAACTGCACACATGATTAGTGCTATCACATGCAAATTTAACTAAATGCTCCGTGTTAATATTTTTATTTATTTATTTTTCTTAGCAACTGAAATTTTTATTCTAGTTTTCTAGCCTCATTTTTCATGCAAAAGTACCCTTGTTGTTGGAAATATTCTAAATTATTGTTGTTTTAGAGAGTTAGATGGGATGGTTGAATATGCAAACACTTAATTGCAGTAGAATAATTTAAAAATAAGAAGGGAAGTTTTTATAAATATAAATGAATGCATTTGGCACATTGTCTTTTACAACATATTGTTGATTCTGTGCTTCCTTTGCAACCTAAAAGCCAATCAATGAAGTAAAGCATACACTAAAACAGGAGTTCTCAACCAGGGGGACGGGAAGATTAGACGGGGAATTTTATACTTTCAGAGGGGGAGAAGAATTTAGTCAATGTATTATTTAATTGTTAAATGTTTTAGTTTTAGTTTATGACAAAAAAAACCTATTTTATTTAAGTTTGATATTTGTCAACGTATTGTATCTCTTTTAGTGTTTAATTTAAAAAACATTAAAATAAAAATTTGAAAGGTTTCAGATTTAAAATTACGTCAAAAGGAGCGTTTTTTTAACATTTGTGTAACCTTTATTTATTAAATATCATGTTCTTCACACTTAAACCATAAAATTCCGTTCAAGAGCAATATCGCGAAATAATTTTAAATTGAGCATATCTTTAGAATTTCTGATACACAATCTCACGGGCTGGAGATAATGTGTGTGTGTGTGTGCAACGTTGCCATTGCTCGCTTTGAAATACTTGCGTCTATTAATCAAAAATTCACTAAAGCTTTACAAAATATGAAATCGATAATAAAACAAATTTCAAATTTAGGCTTCCAGATGCTCAAATTCGCAGTAGGATTTCGTCATTCAAATTTTGATGGGTCTAGGTACCGTTGTTTTATCACAATGCGAGAAAAAAATACAAACATTTATGCAGATTATTCATTATTTAATTTCTTCTATAAGGGCGATAATATTTGGTGGCAACAGTCTGAAAAGTAAAACTGACGTTCAGAGTGATTCGACGCAATATCGCAAAACGAAAGCAATAGTGCCTCAGGGACAAAGCCCCTTTGGAATTTAAATCTCAATTAATATATGTATGTATTTTGTAAGTTTTAGAAATGGGGGGGGGAGCGATCTTCTAGTAATGGTAAAAGGGCATCGGGGCAAAACAAGTTGAGAGTCACTGTACTAAAGCTTCCACGAAAGATCCAACAAAAGAAAAAGCTTTAGCTTGACAGATTTTCTTCCTCTCTTTGCAAAATTATTGAATATTCTGCATTTTATATTTTGTTTTTCGCATTTATCATCTGTTGTATATTGCACTGTTAATTTACTTAATAATATAAACAATTATGCATATTAAAAATGCTGTAGGGAAAATGCCAGTCAAAAGAATAAGTGTACTTAGAACTCACTACCATATCAGGAAATGAAGAAAACAAAAGAACTAAAATTCAGTAATACTTGGTGTTTATTTTAAATGAAAAAGCAATTATTTAAGAGCTCTGATAATTTTAAAATAGTAATAATTTTTCTTGTCACAACGTTATTTAAAAAATTCTTGCTCGATTTTATAGCTTCTGTTCTTTTAGCACAACCAAATCACAATAACCTTATTATCATTCCTTTTTTTCTGCCACTTTGTTGCAAACTTACTCGATTTTATTTGTAAATCTAACTTTGAAGTTATTTTCTTTTCGATTAATAAAATTCTTAGCTCAGTTTCTATAACTTTATAACATGTTTGAACGTTTGTAGATTTTACAATCTTCTTTATAAGTGTGGTTTAATATAGAGTCGGTGTAAGTTTAAATACACTCTTAAACACACACACACAACAACAACAACAACCAAAAAAAAAAAAAAAAAGACGCACCACGACGCACCGAGAAGATATAAAGCAAATTGGACACAAATTGAAAATTGATATGCATACAGGTTTCGACGGAAAATGCAAAATTTTACATTTTGGCTGCCAATGAATGAACGGTTGACACCACAGCGCATCTGATTTGCGCAACTAACAAGATATTTAAGAGGAGAAATTACGATTCCGGGTCATGAATGCTTCACGAATTTCATTCCGTGTACTTTGGTAGACAGTAACTATACCTCGCATACAGGTGCGCGAACGATATGCGCAGATGTCAGAATTTGAGAGAGGTCGAGTAGTTGGGCTTAAAGAAGCCGGTTGGTCTTATCGGCGAATAGCTCGACATTTGAGCAGGAGCGATGCCACTATTAGACGATGTTGGCAAGAATGGGTGAACCATGGCCGCACACAGCGTCAAGAAGGAAGCGATAGGCCTAGAGAAACGACAAAACGTGAAGACCGAGCAATCGTCAGAGCGGCACTCACAGCCCCAGATGCATTATTATCATCGATTGTACATGGAACTAGTGCTTCAGTGACCGCAAGAACCATTCATAGACGGCTCACAGAAAGGGGGCTCAGGTCACGGCGCCCCTTGCGCCGACTACTGTTGACCTCTGTACAACGTCAAGCCCGTTTGCAGTGGTGTCGGGATCATTCGCACTGCAATGTCACTGAATGGAGTAGAATAGTCTTCAGTGATGAGTCCCGTTTTGAACTGAGCCCCCGGATGACCAGAGAAGGAGAGTCTGAACACGGCCCGGACAGCGGTGTGATACCAACCTGACTGTCTTCCGGCAAACAGGCCGACAACCAGGAGTAATGGTCTGGGGTGACATTTCATTTCATAGTAGGACCCCTTTGGTTGTTATCCGTTGCAACCTTACAGCACAGCGGTACGTCGACGAAGTTCTAAGGCCCGTTGTGTTGCCCCTCATGTCACGCCACCTTGGGCTTACATTTCAGCAAGATAATGCCCACCACCCCCACGGTACACATGTTTCTGCTGCTTGCTTTAGTGCTTGCTGAACATTACCTTGGCCAGCTAGATCGCCGGATCTCTCTCCTATTGAGCACGTTTGGGGCATTATGGGCAGAGCCCTCCAACCAGTTCGGGATGTTGACAATCTAACGCGCCAGTCGAACAGAATTTGGCACGATATCCCTCAGGAGGACATCCGCAACCTCTATCAATCGATGCCATGCCGAATAACTGGTTGCCTAATGGCCAGAGGTGGACAAACGCGTTACTAACTTTTTCACTTTGTGAAGCTCTATCCCTTCAATAAACCATCTAATTTTTCTCAAACTGTAATCATTTGTTTGTCTGTACATGATCATCACGTCCCATTCGGATAACTCCTTCTTGATGCGACTCTTTTTTTTTTTTTTTTCCTAAGAGTGTATTTCTGAAGTTAAACACTGATGAACACAATTTTTAGGCCATTACAACAAGAAATTGTAACAAAAATTGGATATAATACTATATTTGATTTCTCAATCATTCTCTTATTTTTGTTAATTACGAAAATGACACCAAATAAATATGATTTCCTTGATGGTTATTAAAATCTTGTAAGGTATTTTCTCCCATACTGTTTCTTCCCCCATTCTGTCTGTGGTGTAATTGAAATCACTTCCGATTAACAAAGGGAGGTCCGAAGTTAGAATCCCGTTGAAAACATTGCATATTTTTCATGTCTTCTCCTTCGACAGAAGTCCAGTTCTGTTCAAACTGTGTTCCGCGAATCAGAATAAAAATTTGGAACGAAAATTGTAAAGCACTCGCATTATTTGACAAGTTTTATTAACTAAAAGATATAAAGATGTATTTAGTTACAGATTAGTTTTAAAGCTTAATATGTAGTCATCATATGTCAAAAAGAATGACGTGCAATTCTTTATGAAACTAAACAGTTTTCTAATAGAGTGGAGAATTTCAACAACAGTGGTTAAAATTATACAATGGAATACTTTTTTCAGTTGAAGAAAACTCCAACAGAATATTTCCTAGACGAAAAAACTAAGCATGCCTAAATAAAATATCGATATATCAACAGACTCGAGGTTAAAATATAAATTTAAGCAAGAGCAGCTCTTAACGTTTTGGTTGTAGATTTATGCAAAATACCTTATCGTTTTTGACACGACTATAAATGCCAATAAAATGCTATAAATTTCACTTCAGAGTTACTTCAATGCCATTCGGAACAACGTATTTAAGTGAAATTTTCCTCGACATATGTGACAACAGAAACAAAATATAAAAACAAATTTAATGCAGAATATAAAACGCGACTGCAAGTAACAATAGAGCTACACTTCAACAATTTGTAATAAAAGGCAAGCCCAACTCTTTCAATAAATACTATAAAGCTATGGTAGGTCACACCTGGAGCACGAGTTAATGCTTGGCATTGAAGAGTAAATTACATTAAATTTATGTTAAAATTTTTTAATAAAAAATGCAATACTTTTCTTTAATTGTCTTGATGTTAAGTAACTATAACATATTGATCTACTTTAAATATTATTTTCAGACATATTTTTCTGAAAGTGAGATGCCCATGAAGAAAACCTTATAATTTTAAGGGTTTCGTAAATCGGGAAAGATTAAAGACCTCTGTTCTACAGTGACGTCCAGAATCAAATATGACGGACAATAAGTCGTCACTACCTGGATTTAGCAACTGAGTCCCTTCCTCCCCAACCACCTATTAAGTGGAAGATAATGTAAGGTATTTTTTCTCTCCTTACCACATGCCTTCATGATATACCTGGAAAGCACATATGACTGGCTGTCGGAAGGTTAGAGGTGTGAATTACGGCGAGTTCATTGCTCATGTTTCCTATTTCCTGCTCAAACAAAAACATAATAACTCTACAACTTGTCAATTTAAATTAAGGATACTAAATTTAATACGTACTTCCCGAACATGTTTACACATAGGTTTGCCAGGCGTCCTGATTTTCCGGGACAGTCTCGATTTTGTGAAGTCTTTCACTTTCTAGATACAATGTTTTAAGACGCTGGTTTAACTCTATTGTTCTTTCTTATAAGAAAATTTGTGAGATGGAAGAGCAAATGCGACTTATTCTTCGTTCCTGACTTTCAGTCGTAAAATACTGTTTTCTTTCCCAATTTTGCTCTGGCTGAAAACATATTTCTCCTTGTGTCTACCTATCCTTATACTGGGAGAATGTTGATATTCTTATACATGGCTAATAATCTGATTGCTTCTGGTACTTCTCGAGGCGTTCTTATGGTAATGGTATTACGATCATTTTGTCGCTCTTTTCCGACCAATATTACGATCTTTCCTCGCCGACAGAAATTTGGATGGAATTTCTTGTTGTCAAATATCGGGCTAGACATGTACTTAGTGTGTTCTTCTGTATCTGTGAAAGGTACTTCTTGCACACATGTACAGTAATTTTTAGTTACACATGTTACATTAATTTCAAGTTTAAATAGGAGAATATCCCACACAACATACGAATATCCTTTAAATATTACACGGAGACTATGAGAATATGCCAAGAAAATTCCACAATAATTCATATATATATGTAGATCATCCAATAGCAGCTCATTTTTATACGTCAGGAATATTCTCAGAATTATCCAAGGAATATTCTGTACATGTTCTGAGAATGCTCCATAATTTTAGGCTATAAACAGGAAACAAATATATTACCTTGTTAATATCTAAAGTTCTTTGAATACTTCTGTGCAAAAAACTATCACAACTCACTTTTTTCTAAGGCTTGGTAGGCTTTCAAAAAAAATACACGATTTTTTTTTAATACAAAGTATACGAAAGTCCCCGAAATATTCCATGGAGACTATGAGAATACGCAAAGAAAACTCCAAAATCTTCAAATCATATATATAATGTAAAACATCCTAATGTCCACTTATTTTCATACGTCAAGAATATTCCCAGAAATACATAAAAAATTTTCTGTACATATTCTCAGAACTTTCCAGAGATTTAGGCTATAAACAAGAAACAAATATATTAGCTTGTTAATATCAAAATTCCCTTGAATATTTCTATGCAATCACAACTATCACAACTCCCTTCATTTCAAGGTAGGCTTTTCAAAAATACGCAAAAGAATTGTTTCTGTAGTGTAAAATAATATTGCCATGAAATCTACTTGAAATATGTTAGGTATATTCTATCCAGCAGATTAGAATAATACTCTAAACTGGAATACGCTTGGAACAGTTTAGGAACATTCCTCGAAACTCATGAAATGTTCCATAGAGATATGCTTGGAATACTCCAGATTCTGAGTCTGTTGAAAGAGGATACAAAATGAAAATGGGATATTCCTGGGCATTCCGAGCCTTGCAAGTGAAATATTCAAATTAGTTTTGGAGGTAAAGAATGATTTATTTTTTTACTAATACGCTTGCCGAAAACAATAACACAAGTGACCTGGTTAATCAGGCAGAAAAAAACTGGTAACCTGTGTTCATTTTACTAATTCTGCTCACTGCTTTTAAAGCTCCTTTTCCTTCCTGTTGTTTTTTTCAATAGCTAAGTACTATATTTTTTTAAATTTATTATGAGTGAAGTAAAGTGTCTCTGCAGAATGACTTTCTCTCGCTAAAGAATGATCGCTTTAATTTATCTTTAAAATGTATTAAGCATTTTCACTGAAGTAAAGCTCTCCAGACTGCGGTTGGATACTGCGTTTTTAAAATGTTATAAGAGTCGTAATTTTATCATTAATATATATTACACTACATTTTATATACTAATTACAAATGTAAATCAAGACCTTTGAATATTTACTATTAGAATAGGCTGTAAAAAAATAAACAATAGGCAATTTTATTACAAATAAATAGATATAGCCAATTCTGTTAGAGAATCCTCCGCAAAGTCATTGCCCCCCTAAAGACAAGTATCCTAGTATCCTTTCTATAATCACATAATCCTATTAAATCCAACTAAAAATGGGTACCACCTTAAATCGCTAAAGCGGCTAAACAGAAGATTTTTTGCAGGTTCAATTCTATGCATGTGACTAGCTGCGTTATATTTCCATTTGTAGAGTCATTGGGTTATTTGGAAGCAGAAAAGATGAAAAATACGCAACCGCTTTCGCCGGGAATCGAACCACGGACCTCTGAAATACCGGCTCAGTGTGCAGAACCACTACACCACGAAGGCTCGCTATGGAAGTGGAAGAAATACCTTATATACTCCCCTTTTTAAGGGCGACTAGGGTTTTAGGGAACCTAGTCGCCAAATCCTGGGTGCGAAGAATCATCATCCACACCACTTTTTTAGTTTGGGCGCCACTTGTAGAGTCATTAGGTATTTTTTTGGAAGCCAAAGAGATGAAAAATTTAGCAACCGCCTTCGCCGAGAATCGAACCACGGACCTCTGGAATACCGGCCCAGCGTGCTGCCGTAACACCACCAAGGCACGCTAGGGAAGTGGGAGAAATACCTTATATAGCCCCCTTTAAAGGGCGACTAGGGTTTTAGGGCACCTAGTCGCCAAATCCTGAGTGCGGAGAATCATCATCCACAACCCTTTTAGTTCGGACGCCACTGTAGAGACATTAGCATTTTTGGAAGCTGGAGAGATGAAAAATTAACAACCGCCTTCGCCGGGAATCGAACCACGGACCTCTGGAATACCGGCCCAACGTGCTACCGTTACACAACGAAGACACGCTAGGGAAGTGGGAGAAATACCTTATACATTATTTTCCCAAAATGCATTGAAAAATTAGTCAGTTGACCTTAAAAACTTAAGCTGGGGTATATTTTCTATTGCACATAGTCTTCGCATGCTTTGGGTTTTCAACTAACTTATAGTTAAAAACAGAAATGATTTCAAACGTAAAACAATAAAATATCTACTGTAGAGTCATTAGGATTTTTTTGGAAGCAGAAGAGGTGAAAAATGTGCAGTGCCCTCGCCGGGACTCGAACCTGGACCTCTGAAATGCGCCCCGAGATTATATATTTACATCACTAATGTATATTTACATCACTTACAATTTAACCACATTAGAATCCGTTGATTTATCTTTAGCTCTTGGCTGCGATGGAACCTTCGTTTTATCTTTTATAGAATTAGATTTATTCCATTTCAAAGAATTTTAAAACACTCGAAGATAGAATTGAATTTTTCTAAATTTTTCGAATACGTACAATGCAGTTTTAATTCAAATAGAATTCAAATAGAATGCTGCACCAATTTGGATAAAGTTTCTTCAGTGAAAACAAAATCAACAGAAACAAGTTAAAGTGTAATGCGCAAAAAAAGGTATTATCTTTCCCAGTTTATACAATATTTTCTCTCATACGTCACTTCTCGCGTGATGGTTAATATCATGTTACATAATTCTATATTACTCCATCAAAGATGACAAGCGTGTGGCAGAACGCGCGGTTTCACATTAAATATTTAATGCATAATTTCCATTGCATATAAAGAAAAAACACTGTTTCCTTTTCCTTTTCCGACGTATAGTATGGCATTTTATTCAATTACGGTTTCAATCTCTACATCTTACAATTTTCATATCTTCTAAACTTTCCACGAATGCAATTACTTGTTCTAACCACGAAAGGAGGAGCAGTTTCACGTGACTTCATTATTTTTATTGGAATAAATCATAAATTATCGATTATGATGTTAAACTGAATTTTATTATCTTTTTTTGGGGGGGAAGAGTTTTAAATGTGAGTTAAGAATATTATACTGTTTGGATTGTTGTTTTGTTAAATTTATTTTCACCGTCACGATATGAAATATATCTCAGACCTAAAGTATATTATAAAAGTATTATTTTCCAAAGCAAAGACTGCGGTAGCAAATATTATTTCGTTATAGAAATACTGGATTTTTCTGAGCAGGAAACAAAAATTCAGTTCTACTTTCGTCGGGATTTCAACCATAGATATTCCAACTGCTACGCAAATTACCACTTATTCCATGACAGCAAACAAAGGGAGGAATTCAGTAATTCTTTATAATGTAAACGTTCACTTGAAACTATTAAAATAATTTTATAAAAATAAAATTATTTATGAAAATTTATTAAAATAATTTTATTTATATTAAATTAATTTTAATTTAATTATAAATATTACTATATTTATAAATACTAATTTATTTTATATAACTTTTATCATATGAAACTGAGAAAACTTCAGTGTTTTTTGGTGTAAGCAAAGGATTATATAGTAAAATTCGTTGAGCACTACTTTTCTTTCTAAAAACAATACAGTAGTAGTCTTCTTATCAGACCCAGTTGAGATGGTATTACTGTTCTAAGCCAGAACGCTTAGCCTGCACAAATTACTCACTAGCTTTAGTGTTAACTAGAGAAATCATAGTCTTTACGGTTAATCTGTTGTGCACCTTTTAATGGTTTTGTGTGATTACGGCAAAGCCTTTAGGGCTATCTGCCTAAAGGAAGGGATGCCTTAGTTGAGGATTTTCTAAGGGAAACTAGCTCGTATAAACGTTACACATGGGGAAAACCACGAAAACTCCCATGCAGGACGAAAACTCCCATCCGTTCACCGGATTCGAACCTCTGACCAAACTACCAGTAGTCAGCGACTTTATCACTGAACACTGGTAGGCTGCTGGTGGGTGCACCTTAAATGAGTATGAAATTTGTAAAAATTATTAGAAAATCGAGAGAGAGAAATATGAAATATTAACTGCGCTGTTGCAGGGATTCCAAGAACGGATCTTTTAATTGATAGCTGAATGTGACCCCTATTTAACCATAACAGAAGGCGCGGAGTGGGAGATAATTTTTACAACATAAATAAAAACAACTGGTATTTTTTTATAACTAGATAACTTATAATTGCACAGCCAGAACTAATGACAACTTAAATAGTTAATTCTGTTTACAATTTGACAAAAGGTATTTACGATTTAAAATGAATTAGTTTCTACATACAATCTAACAATATTTTGGTTTGAAAGGATGAAGGTCTAACGTAATAAAGTCTTACCACAAAGAGAGTTAGTTAATTATTCATGTTAAATTTCAGCAACTAACATATCTCAGAACATTAAACAGCAGCATAACAAGCGTAGAAGCAAGTTTACCGCTACCATATATACTCTATCGCACACTAAATGTTCTACATATTCTTTTATTTTTTTATTAAATTAGATTCTTTTGAATTTGAGTGACACCTAAATATTGAGAAACGGAAAATACAAAGAAAAGAAAATTCTAACCACTTAGTTTAAAAAAACTGACATTATTATTATTATGTATCCATATAATTATGCTGCTTAGATTGCCAAAACCTATTTTTATCTCACTGCAGTTTTCTTAAAAATAAAAGTCTCGTATCATTTTTCTGAAAGCGTCAAAGAGAAAGAGATGTAATTTCACAGCAAAATTCTCACATCTTACAATACCAAAACATACCATATATCACATGATGGGGAAAAGATAAAAGCTAGCTATATCAAACATTTTATGCGTACCAGGGTGGGTCGAAAAAACGCTTTTTTCTTTATTTTCTATCACTACACAGGAAAAAAGTTGCATATCGCCTCCTAAGCAAAATGAAAAAAAAAAAAAAAACTGTAATACAAAAATATATCTTCTGTTCGCGCATCGCACTCAAAGTTTAGAAAAACAGCGAACTTTTCTGCTTTTCGTTAATTTTTTGTATTTACTAAGCTTACTAGTATTAAAGTGAAGTAGTTCCTAATGTGCATTTAGGGGCATCGGGAACACAAAGAAAGTTTAAAACCTGTAATTTCAAATTATTTATTGCTTGAAAAAAAACTCAAAAAATAAAAATCTAAAAAAAATTAAGATTTTAACTGTCGCCCAAGACGGTTTATTAAGGTTTTTTTTACACTCTCGCTGAGCTCGCAGTCTACTATCTGCTGTTAAAATTCACTTCTGCTAACAAGTTAACTCCTGTTGTCTTTTAGCTTTATTATTAAGCATGATTTTCTTTGTACTTACGCCATGCATAATCCAACAGCAAAATTACAAAAATTTTAAAAGCAGCATAGCAGTATATATTTAGAATTCTCGATGCAGTGTTATGCGTTGGTATGCAGTTTTCTATTTTTTTCAGTCTTTTCTCATTTCAGCATATCAATGTTCGATTTTCTTAGTAAGTTGGCTTACAAACCTTTTTTTTTGGGGGGGGGGGGAGTTGATGACTTGCAGTAAGTTTTGAGTTTGATATTGTGATGTTCTAATGATTTCAAAATCTATCTTTGGACCAACTGTGAAAATTTGCCGGTGATAATTTTGAAGCAGATAAGCATGTAACTGTTCAATATAACTGTAGCAACTGCTTAATTTCATTAGTATGTACTTAGCTCACGTACAGTTTAAGAACTCGATTTGCTGTCGCCTTTGATTGTGAAAGCAGATCAGGTTTATAAATCGCTTAATCTTATAAAATTGTACCTGATTTTATAGCAGCAGAAATATTAAGTAAAACTGATGTTTGATCAACACCTTTCTTCCAACTTGAGGAATGGGGAGTTACACAAGATCAAAGCGAACCAACAGAATTTTCACCGCCAACGAGTTTTTTCCAGGTAAGTCTACTGCAGGTTTTGGGCTCTGTGGTAATACCATCTAAGTGATGAAAGAGATGACCAAATAGCCCACTGCATTGGCCTCCCAAAGTGTATTTCTATCAAATAGCTAATAACCTTTTTTAAAACCGTGTTAATTATTGTTCCATCGCTAATTATCACAAGTTCTTCAGGAGAAATCTCATGTATGGTCAAAGCGTAAATTATGATAGAAGCTAATATGTTTAGCAAGCTTTGTAGAGGAGAAAACACGACCGAAATTTTATGATTCTGGTGCTTGTCTGGGAGAATAATGGTTCTCTTTTTCAGTTCTTCGAATCAATTTGAATTATTTTTTCAATTACATCGTGTCGTCTTTTCTTCCCTCAAATTATTTCTGGCATTATGAATTATTCCTCTTCTTATTTTGTTTTAGTCAACAACGTAAGAATTGTCTGAATTAGTTATTACATACATAGTTACATAATATTTGAAGTTATACTATATAGTTACATATTATACGAAAATTACTATAGTTACCGTTTAAAAAGATTTGTAATCAAATTAATAAATACTGCTATTTTTCCAAAAAATTGTGTTTTTTGAGCTTTTTACATAAAACCATAAATAATCTGAAATTACAGATAAAATGTTTCGATATTAGTAAATTTAGTAACTATAAAAATTTGACGAAAAACATAAAAATTGGTGTAACCATTTTTCAAAAATTTGACGAAAGGTATAATTTTATTTGAATTGTATTTTTCATTTTGCTTAAATAGGCGAAAAGGCAACTTTTCCGGAATACAGTGATATAGAAAAAGTGTCTTTTCAACACACCTTTATGTATACACTTCGCGTAAATCAACATAATCAAAACAAAAATTAAAATAACCAAAACGGCGCTTCCTGAATTGCATTAGAAGTAGTAGTAATTAGATAAAAACCTGAGGGTACAAACGTTGCCAGATATCTATTTTTCTGTGGCCCATGGTACGATTAATAAGTTATCATTATTATTAGTGACCTTGGACCTTTTTCTAATACGAACACATTTTCATGCATTTTTCTGATAACGTACAGTGCACAAGTGCATAATACACGGATGTTAAGTGCAATGCTTATTTCTGAAAGCATAAAATGAAGAATTGTTTTTTGTGCGATTGCAGCTTCTCATAAATATCTACGTTGCCCTTATTAATTTGAATAATATTTTGAGGACCTGCCGTGAATGTTTTACTACAAATATATACAAAATGGCATTTGGACTTTCTGATGAATGTACTCTGTTTGATTGTATATGTAAAACTGTTTTTATAAAAATAATTTGAAATAAATATGAACAAATATGTATAAATAACTCTTATTTGTTGTTCCATAGCATATTCCTTCGGTTGAAATAAACATACCGGGCGGCCTGTGCCATTATGTCTTAAACCGTGCCCTTGTGTATACAGAAACTTGCTGCCATTGATTACAGTAATTACTGTACATGTTTTTCGGTCACCGCCGTCGGAACAAGACACAGAAATGAGTCATTGCTTTGTTTAGCTTCTGCAACTTTTTCCCGCTTGCTTTTAACGTTTTTCACGAAGTGAGCGGAGGCTTGACAGAGCCGGTAATTATGCTTTATAAGCAACGCAAAAGTTTGCTTACTTATTTTACAATAATAGACTTTAAAGATAATTGCTTATTAAATGGAAGCAGAAATCAAAAATATACAAAAACATTACATCCGTCAATTTTTAAAATTAATAAGAATTGAAAAACTATATTTGGAGAAGAAAATTAACAACTAAAACTCCCTTTTCGTTAAAATTAACTTCATGTGAAACATTGTGTGCTGCTTAATGTTTCGTAAATGGTATCTCTTCTTCTTCTTTTTATTATTATTGCCATTATTAGTTCAAAGGGGCTTTGTCCCTGAACGACTATTATTTCCGTTTTGCGATTTTGCGTTGAATCAATATAAATGTCCGTTTCTCTTTTCAAACTATTGCCACCAAATGTTTGTTCAAACTATTGCCACCAAACGAGTCTTGCATTATATTTTAAGAAATTAAATAATGAAAAATTTGCATAAATGTAGGTCTATTTCTCGCATTGTGATAAAACAACAGTACATAGAGCCATCGAATTTTGAGTGACGTAATCCTCCTACGAATATGGGCATATGGAAGACCAAATTTGAAATTTGGAATTTGTTTTATTATCGATTTCATATTTTGTAAAACTTTAACGAAGTTTTGGGTAACAAACTCAACGATTTAAAAGCGAGCAATGTCAACATTCTACGAGAGGAAAAAAACCTTTTTATCTCCAGGGGGCGCGGAACTGTGCATCGGAAATTCTAAAGATATGCTGATTTTAAAATTATTTTGCGACATTGCTACTGAACTGAATTTTATGGTTTAAATGCAAAGAACATGATATTTAATAAATAAAGGTAACACACAAAACGTTAAAAAAAGACGCCCCTTTGGGCGTAATTTAAAATCTGAAACCTTTCAGATTTTTTTTTTCGGGGGGGGGGCTTGTTATTATTTTGTTGTTGTTTTGGCACTATCACTTCAGCGTTATTTTACTCGATAGTGCCTATTTCTTTAAATCTGAGCTCAAAGTCTGAAATAGTCAGTTTCTGAGTCTTTACATGATAATGTTTAAGGATCTAACAATTTTCATAACAGAGTCACATGCGAAATAATAGAAGTATATATGAGCATTGTTAGAACAGGAAGAGAGCTTAATGAAATTTACTGAAATATATTCACATCTTAAAAAGCTGAAATGTGGTCAATGGAATCAATACAATCCTGGATGACTGTTTCAAATCATGCGATGCAATATAGCAATATTCCTGAAACCATCCTTTGAGTTGATATTACGCGAAACGGTAAGCATGAATGTTCTTCAAATGATGTTCGCTACCCTTCACATAAATCTCAGGACCTAATATCCCTATATTTTTTTTCTGAAAAGATACATAAAGTCGAAAAGTTGTGCTATGAACCCTGCGGTATTCAAGTGCTTAAACGATATATTATATGTAAAATTTTATATATTACATCTAAAATGATGATGTCGTTAAGTCTCAGGAAAAGAAGAGAAATTTTTATGCGAATCTGCATTAATTGTAATGAAATACCACATTTCTAGTATGATTTTAAAACGTTAATATGTCTAAATTAATTGCAGTAACCTTCTTTCTATTTCTAACACTGCTTTTTTAAATATTTATAACAAATTCTCTTGTAACATTATCATTATAATCTTAAATTCTTGCACCCCATCTACCTAATTTCACTACCCGACACTGAAAATACAACACCAAGAAGTCATGGCCAGAAAGTTATGAACTCGACAAATAGGAGAGAGACAGCAATGAACAATAAGTGATCTTTATTTCGACATGATATTCACAACAGAGCAAAAGCAGCGTCAGCTCAGTAGGTTATAGAACTAGTAAGACCTTGGACGGCGATACACGAATCAACACATCTAGGTACATAGTCAATGAGACTACGGATGGTATCCTGAAGAATGACTCTATATTACTTGTCAACCATTTGCCACACTTCGTTTTCTGAACGCGGCAATGGCAGGGTCTGCAAATGGTGTGCATTCACATCCCAAATGTGTTCCATTGGTGAGAGATCATGAGAGAATGGTGGCCAGGGAAGCATCTTTACATCTTGCAGAGCACGTTGGCTGATGCGAGCAGTGTGCGGTCAGGTGTTATCCTGCTGATAAAGGGCACTGGGATAAGGCTGATAAAGGGCACTGGGATAAGGCTGGTCAAGGGCCCTGCTGATAAAGGGCACTGGGATAAAGGGCACTCCTCTGAATATAAGGGAGTGTCGCCGGCCGCAGTACATCATCCACGTGTCATTGGGTCCTCATAGTGTCTTGAGTACGAATTCGAGGTGACCTGGAATCGTATGCAATTGTGCCCCAAACCACGATGGCCGCTGTCACATGATATTAAGCTAAATCGCAAGCATGGACTTAGAATAATTCATAACAACATTCCTCTGAAAAAAGCTGCAATATTAAAGTAAGATTTACTAATTCTTGTTTAAATTTTCTCATTCCTTACAATAAACCGCGTTTAAGTACAGGGATTAACTAAATTAACCATTACTCCTTTCCTCCTAAAGTGAGATATTTATAGTTGTACCAAAAGACTATTTCGAACCTCAAAATCAGTTCCTCGCTCTAGATTAGATAAAAAAAGAGCTTTATACCAGCAAATGTGTTAGAGCTAGGAAACTCGTTCTGCGCATGCGCACAACCTTAAAACTGATTTCAAAATCAAATTGTATATTTTACAAAGCTTAACAAATTATCTTGACATCGACGAAATGGTGAATGCCGCGTCCGTGAATAACATTTAAACTTTACAATATCTATCTTAATCTCGTATGAGCATAGACAACAAGACCTACAGCCATTTACGCGCCGAATATTTAAGACACAATAACATGCCGAACAAATACTAATTCAGAAGTCAAACAACAACATGAGGCATATGTTAGAAAAAAGGAAACACAGAAGTCTTCTGTTGCCCAACATTATTGGTCCGAAAATCACACTTTCAATTTTTCTGCTGCCAAAATTATTCAAAAAACATCTTCCATTGGATAACTGGATTTTCTAGAGGCATTTCACATTCAAAAAAATCTTTCTGTTCTAGTTAACGATCCTAATTCCAATCCATCTTTGCCTTCGACCTTTAAAGAAATTATATTTTAGTTCTGGTTTCGTCAATAAATGGCGCAACTAGCTTATTTTCTGTCCAGGTTTTCTTATCTTATCTGATCATTATATCCTATCTCGTTCATTTGCGCTTTTGCAGCTGACGATGGTGGTTCGGT
This sequence comes from Stegodyphus dumicola, assembly GCF_044657685.1. NCBI lineage: Eukaryota > Metazoa > Arthropoda > Arachnida > Araneae > Eresidae > Stegodyphus > Stegodyphus dumicola. Next base: position 76,025,024 of record NC_140768.1, on the reverse strand, counting down.
AAAACCATCGAAACTAGTCCTGTGAAAATTTGAAAATATAACGCTGATTTTTTGTTGTTTGACTTCTAAAAACCAATATTTCTTAGGCGCAATTTACCTAAATATATGAAGCAAGATACGGAATATCGAATAATGAGAAAATATGCATAATTTCGATATAGTGGTGTAAATTCCCGTTGTCCGTATAACAGGATCCTGATCATCCCAGGTGATGACAGGCGGTGCTGTACAATTAGTGCTATGGGACAAACCAGCCAAAGCTGAAATTCTGGTGTTCCACCTACTTGTACCTGTATCTGTTATTGAATCAGTAGACCCAAACCGGTGTTAATTTCACGGCTATGCTGATCCCAGAAAGATGATAAAGTGACATGGTATCATATCAGATGAGTATGGAGCTAGCTTGATAAGCCATATTTTATTACTTCAACATTCATAAACAATAAGCATTGTGAGTAGGTGTGTTTTCGCGGTGAAGACTCTGTGAGTTATTTTACCAAATTCAGTTAACTTTCTATGAACTTCTTCACTCAAACTCGGCAAAACACTGAAATAATATTCTTTGTTAGCAGTATGATTAACTGATAGGTGATCAAGATAATAGGAAGAAAAACACACTCAGACTACCATGATCACGAGCCGATTTCTTCACTATATGGTCTTGCTTCAACTTTCGAGCGTCCTTCACTTGAGTTTTGAGCTGTTTCTCTACTAAAGGTGTAGGTGTTTCTTTTTATCGCAGTAATAATGAATTGTATTGTGATAAACTTACCTAGAGAAAACATCTCTTGGGCCACTTGTTATTCTTTAAAAAAATTCTCAATATTTCAAAAACAGTTAGAAAAACTACGCGCCATAAATCCAAATAATCATTCAAAACTTTTGACAAGATGCAAATTATGTAAAACTTCTTCAATAATCTCTCTAATTGTTAAACGACGATCACTAAGTAGCAAGCGATCAACATGCTGCTCATTGCTGAAGCGGATGGTGTATCAGGTCATAGTTCCTCTTCGACGAGTTCGCTGCTTTCTTTATACACATTATACCACTCATAAACTTTTGTTTTTGATAAAATATTGTTCTCAAAGACTTTATTTTGTAAACAATAAAAGGAAATGAAATAGAGTATTACCAGATGTCGAGAAAAGTTGTACCAAGTTCTAAAAAAAATTCAAGCAATTTTTTACATGTGCATATTTTAAATGAATCATCACCAATACTCTTTCATCACAGTACAAATTTTCGATATTTTTTCTCTTCGCTACCTGCAAGGTAGTTTAAAGTTACCAATGGCGAACAAAAATACTGGAAATCATTTAAGACGTATAGTCCAGCGTTATTCTTTACAGCATAAAATAATGAGATCTATTGCCTGTGCGGAAATAAAATTAGGAAAAATTCATTAAACTACCAGGCTGACGAATTTTTAGAACTCATTTTCATAGTCTTTAATTCGCGAGTTTTAAGCCTAAGCACGAAAATCCATTTTTTCCCTTTTGAATGACCAAACAATTCTCCCTATTCTTCATGCAAATGGTCCAGAGTCGCCAAAATGTTTTTTTACGATCGGCCATTATATGATGTCCTTTAATAAATTTAGAAAAAACGAAATTTTTCTAGAAATGAGTTCTAAATTTCCCGTTTCTTATGCAGAATACTTAATGTTCGTCATAGAAAGATCTTTTCAAAGCTCTTATTTCGTAAATGGCTTTCAAGAAATAGAGAGATTACGGTCAAACATTATTATCAAACAGAACAAATCGTATTAAATGATGAATAACCAGAAAAATAAGAAGAGTTTTTTAGTAGTCTGTTGTACATAGCAATCACAAAAGGGGGAAGGCAACAATTCTAAAGCAGAACAGTAAGAGGAAAGCTCGGCCATTCTGTCATTCTAGATAATTTACTGTAGATAAAATGAGATCGTTAGAAAGGTTAAGATTTGTTAATCGATTTTTGAGCAAAACTAGTATTTTTTATTTTAAATATTTTCAGCGTTTCATTCGGATATTAAAAGATTATTGTTAAATAGCAGTACTCCACTGCTTATCATTTCAAAATAAAATGCACTGAAGAGTGTCACGGTGACCATCTCCCATAGACGAACAGTTCTGGAAGTATTAAATTTCATTTTTATAAAACTGCTAATTTGTAAATTGTAAATTGTATGCTAATTTGTAAATTGTAAATTGTATGCTAATTTGTAAATTGTAAATTGTATGCTAATTTGTAAATTGTATGCAAACGCGACCGCTTAGGCACGCTGATTGTAATGCATCGCTCCGAAAAGAATACTATCATGTTTAATTATAAAAAAAGTCGTGTAAATCCTTCAAAATTTTAAACTGCGACTTGAATTTTCCCATATTTTAGTTATGATAACTTAGTTATAACTGGAAGTCAACAATATAAGTCGCACTTCGCTTTTAGATGGCAAGATGTGTAATCAGAATAACACCAAAGCCATCGTCCATTTTCGACTCGAAATCATGATTAAACAGTAGGCAATTAAGAAAAACACAGGAAACAGGAGTGACCCTCTTATAATTAACAGACAATTATTGTTAAAGATTACTTTTGTTTTTAAGCACTAAATGTGAACAATAATTTCATTTGGCTATGTAAATTAAATCAGTATTCAAAATTCTCTCGCTATGTCAGTATGGGCGTTTCTTCTTCATTTAACGGTATGCATGCTGTGGTTACAGCCGAAAACATCGTGGCAAAAACATCGCGGACGAAAACGTCGCGGAGAAAACAACGCAAGGCGAAAACGTCGTGCTACAAAACAACGTGGGTGAAAACATCGCAGTTGTAAAACATCGTGGTACAAAACATCGTCGACGAAAATAAAGCGGTTCAAAAACTTCGCAGTTTAAAAACATCGCCGTCGAAAATATCGTGGTTAAAAAATAAAGTATCTACAAATCATCGTATAACAATAACATCGCAGACATATATTTTCAGGCTTTAATAACTGTAAATGGATATTCCCATAATGATTTGTGAGCGCAAGATGGAAAGAAGGATAATTTTTACTTTCATATTTTTTATTAGCTAATAAATTTTTGCTGAGAAAATAAGAAGGAAACTTGAGCATAGAAAATTAAAGCAACTTATATATCATTTAATACAATTTTAAACCGACATAGTTAACTAACAAAGGCCGTTAATAAATCATTTTGTATAAAGTTTTTACTGATAATTTTTCATGAAAAGTATAATCTGTAAGTTGCATTTAATTTTCTATGTATGCTTAAGTTGCTTTCTTACTTTTTCAGCAAAAATTTATTAGTTAATAAAAAAATTTGAAAGTTAAAAATTATCCTTCTTTACATCTTGCGCTCACAAATCATTATGGAAATATCCGTTTAAAATTATTAAAACTTGAAAAAAGCGTGTCTGCGATATTATCGTCATGCGATAATTTGTAGATACTTTATTTTTTATCATGATATTTTCGACGACGATGTTTTTAAACTGCGAAGTTTTTGAACTGCTTTATTTTCGACGTCGATGTTTTGTATCACGATGTTTTAGGACTGCGACGTTTTCCATTTTCGATATTTTCTCCCACGATGTTTTGTAGCACGACGTTTTCGCCTTGCGTTGTTTTCTCCGCGACGTTTTCGTCCGCGATGTTTTTGCCGCGATGTTATCGGCGGACACCCATGCTGTTTATATTTGTTTAGATTGCTTTCACATTTCGCTAGACATGTAGAACTAGACATGTCAGTGTAGAACAGAAGATGAATGACAGTACTGGTTTTAGGATTGATCATTTACATTTAAAGGATAGTTTCAAAATGTTCCTATAATCCGTACTTTTTGTTAATAAATTATGTAATATTTGTGATGTACGAAATCAACTCCCAATTACTAATATGACATCATCTACTATCATTTCTGTTAGGATATACTACCTTTTTTCCCCTTTATTTTATTTTCAGTAGACAGTTTTGCATTATGCTGATGATTTGTAATAATAATTTCTCCATCATTTAAAAATAAAGGAATATTACTTTCCTTTCTGTTTTTTTTTAAATAGGGTCTGGTTAATCTGCTTTTCCATAATTGGGACAATATGCTTATGTGTGCAATCGGGAACTATATGCTAATACCATTATGTTATTGCTCTTTTATCTTCAAAACTCACCCTTTCTCTCTTCCTTAAGAATATTCCAAGCAGATACTCATTTCTTAAGAAACCAAGACACACAATAATCGTATCTTAAGATATCATATTACAGTACTCTTATATGACTGTACAATGACTTTAGCTGTGTATGATAGTCCTATAAGAGAAATGTCCGCTAAAATTTACTGTATAATAATTTGTTGCAAGTATGCTAAATAGATATTAAATCAACTAAAATTAATAATTAATAAAGTTGAAATCAATTAAAATTGGTAAATAAGGAGCAAATTATTGATAATAAAAATGGTAAATTACTAAATGATAAAACTATTTAATAAACAAAATTAAGCATAAAGGAATTATTAGTCAATTTACAAAAGATAAAATTTTAGTTCCAGAATTACATCAAAAGAAAGAGGGATGGAATTCCGTTAGCACAATTTGACTATGCCCGTTTAATACTCGAGGAAGAAATTATCTAAGCGCAGTCTGGACCATATTCGCGTATGCAGTGCAACTTGAATAAGCTGCTGGAATTTCAGAACCAATTACACTTTTTAAACTATTTTAGACGCAAATTGTCTTCAAGAATAAAACTGATTTTCTTGCATTATAGAATGCACAAATATACGTAAGATATTCGATAGTCGAATTTTCGTTTTTGAAATTCGATTTCACATATATTTCCGCAATTTTTAAAAAAGTATTTATTAGTGTATCAAAGTATTTATTAGTGGATACTAATAATGCGAAACAGAACGACAGCAATTTTTAACGTATTGCTAATGAAAGTTCTATGACAATAATAACGCGATAAAAATCTCTTTAAAAAAATAATTACAATCTAACGCCACTATAGTGAATTTCGTTTATAACGATCTCTCTGATATAATAAATGAAATGTCTAGTACTATCTCATTTCTTATAAATTAAACGTTAATTAATATCGCAACAGCGAACTTCTAGATGCATCAAAATTTGATATAGATCTATATAGATCTTTGACTGAAATAATTTTTGTATTTTTCATATTTTTTACGAAATAATTTTCATATTTTTTTTTTTTTTTTTTTTTTTTTTTTGTATGTCAGCAAGTTTTTGACTCAAATTACCCTCCACTAAAATTCATCCTTATTTAGGCTATTTAAGGTAGCTAAAAACACCTTTACGTTACCGTTCCCTTATCTTCTCCACCTTTCTTCTTCCCTAAAGAAATTCCAGGCAGGTACTCATTTCTGAGGAAATCAAGATATAGGATAATGGTGTTTTAAGATGTCATATTACACTAAGCGCCGTTTGATGTGATCACGTTTGCTCACGGCCATTTTAATAACATAAACCGAATGATAACAACAAACGATGACAAAAAATATCCTTCAAAATAGCAATAGAATTTAACTAATTTAATACAAATATAACTAGAAACATATAAATAGCCACTTTTCACTTTTTAATTAGGAATGTGCGAAAGTTTGTTTATGAACTATCTATAGTGTCTTTAATGCAAATATTCATTTATATGAACTATTCTATTCATAAACGTGTTTATAAATTATCTTACCGATGCAGTAATCTTGATACTCGAAGGGTATCCCTCGATGGAAGAGAACATACAAATGCAAAATTTAAAATTAGACAGAAAAACCAAACAAACGAAAAAAACTTTGTTCGGCGTAGACGTTTTCAGGTGTTTTCCCCCCTCCAGAAGAAGAGGGACCTGTGTCTAATTGCCCTAAAATTCGGCAGAGTTATTCAAAATTTACGTTAGGCTGATTTATTGTCTATTTTTAACTGGTTGACTGAAATTGAATTCAAGCTGTTTGGTGACTTAATTTTTCAACATGGTGATATTTCCCTGTCGCTTAGAAATTTTTAACAATTTTGATTATCTACTATGACCTTACCGCGACTTCATTTCAGTTTAAAAATTTATTCTACAATATTTTGATCATATTCATCTAATTGTTGATCATGATAAGAGATATATAGCATTTTCCATGTTATCGTATACAAACGGACTGTGACAATTGGATAACAATATCCAAATGATAATATTAAACTACATCTACTGTACGTTAAAAAAACATTATTATGCATAGCTGTAAATGTGTATTTTAGAGAGAAGGGTCGAACAAGAGAAGTACCTGAACCAAAACTCTTATACTAAGTAATTTTCTTGTGTAACATTAATGCATGGTGAAATGTAAAAAGAAGTTTAATAATCCCACGTAATAGTAACTATAATTAACCCTTAATATGATCTTTTTAATTAGAGTAATTTATCATTTCCGTTGGTCCTACCAGCGACTGAGCGCTAAAATCGCTGAACAATAGCAATTCCGATCTGGGTTCGATTCGAGGCGAATGGGCTGGCTTGCATAGGCCTTTTTATGGTTTTCCCCACATAAACCGTATATGCAAGCCAGTTTGCCTTAGAAAGTCCTCCTCGAAGGCTCTCTGCCTTGGGCAGATAGCCCTGGTGTACTTTGTCGTAATCTATCAAACCAAAACCCAAACTATTTCCCTTGGTAAACGTGACAATGCTAATCAGTACTTTAACACCTTTTTTACGAAGTAATCTACATTTTTCCTTATCAGCTATAGCGAATAAAATTTTTAAGCCCTCGAAATTCGTTATAGCGGAGTTTGATTGTATTATAGATGGTTCCTAACGAGAAGCAAAGGCTTGATTTTCGAGACTTAGATATTTGCAGCTACACTATAATAAAATAGTCAAAATAAAATATTTTAAAAATCAATATATTTTACCCTAAAATACTTTTGAATAAGAAAAAACAAACAGTTATAAATCTTCGTTACCTAGACAACCAAATCCGCGTTATCAGTGGGAATGATAAATTTCGCTGCATCCTTACATAAAGAGGGTTCTAATCGGATAAGTCCAAACATGAGTTGTGATTGACGGGTAGCAGGCAATGGCCTTAAATTGAATTAAGACTAGCGTTGCCAAACACTGTTTTTTTTTTTTTCTGCTTTTACGGAAATATATGCCATGTTTTTTATAAGGTAAATTCTGGTGTGAAGTCCTGTAAGTTGCGGGACAAATATTTCTTAAATTTATCGTTTTTGATAAGATCGAATAACTGCGTTCTATTATTATGGAACTTGGGTTTTAATGCTGATATCATCTTCTTATAAGGTGAAACCAATATGAGACAAATATCCCTACAAGACAAAATAATCACTACAAGACAAAATAAGGTTTAAAAAATTACATCTTTATATTATTCAAGAACAGAATTTAATCTTTATATTTTTCAGGGGGGAAAAGTGTACTTACGTATTAGAGCACACACATTAGTAGAAGTCGCAAAATGTTTAGAATATGCCAAACTTTGGCAATCATGTGTATAGCACTTCTTCAGGCAGCAATGACCGTAATAGTTCGTAAGTTTTGTCAAGCAATGTCGCCATTTTCGTATGCCTTCTTTTTGTTGTATTTGAACATTTTTATAGAAATATTGTCTTAATTTTAAAATATAGTTTGTGATATTTAAATGGCCTCGATAAATATGCGGCATAATTTCTGCAAGAATATAGTAGCAAAATGTCTCAAAAGAAAACCAATTGCTGTGTGGCTATTTTAAAGGGATTGTCATTAAATTTCTACTAGGAGAGGAGGGAAAAACAAAAGCGCAAAGCGCTTGTACAGTAGATTTATTGATTGATTTTCGGGATAATTTATAACTGTCATAATAATAATATATAATAATATGTACATATGCAATAATTTTTGCAATTATAGGGCATATTTCTTGTTAAGGTAAATTCTAATATGCATATGTAATCACTCTTTCCTTCTGCAAAAAATAATCAATCAGCATATGATATCTGCAAAAAAAAATTATTTTTAACCGACTTATTTTGGTCTAGTTTCAGCTCAATGAAATTATTCAAAATCTCTTTTGAATACTATTTTTAATGACGTTTCTAATCTATTTTCTTCATTTCTAATAAAATTCTTATGTTGACAAAGCGTTCTCTTTGTTTTGAATTACTGATTTAATTTACGTAACCAAATAAACTTACTCTTTAGATTAAACTGTTTCAAAATATATTGGTATTTGGTAATTTCTGAAAAATTTGGTAATTTTAATATTATTTTCTTGTTAATTAAAATACGGGTTACTCCTTTTTCCTGTGATTGTTTTAGGTTTTCTCAGATAAATTTTGAGTCAACTGTGGACTCGTTACGCCAATTAATCGCGAACTAATTGTACACGAGCGTAGTTCGAATGGGCTAGCTATATAGTCCATTTCGGAGAATCTCATATAAGGTTTATATGGTTTGGTTTATTTTATTATGTCAAAGCATTAGAGGGCTATCATCCTATGGGGAGGGATGCCTTCGTGAAGGATGTTCTATGTGGCAAAGCGGACAATTGTGCCTTCTCCATAATGCGTTTGTGAATCTATCTTGAATGATTCCAACGTTACTCATGAGAAACATTCTGAACTACCTTCACATCTCACCTATTTCGCAGAATTATCCTTCCACAAATTTTATCTCTTTTTAATAAACGAAATAAGATATGAAAAGACGCCGATTGTGTCAACCTATGAGGCAAAAGCAGCATTGAAGGTGTTCAACTTATAAGGTAAAAGCAGCACCGAAGATGGCATTGTAGGGAGTTACGAAAAGATGGCTTACAGCAGTGCTTCCAGAAGTTATATGAGCACTGACAAAACTGCATTTGCTTACCAAGTAATCATTTTGAAGATGACTATTCATATGTATTTTATATTCTTCCCAGTAAAAAACCCAATATGCTAAGTTTCTGAACTTCTGCATTTTACCACGCAAGTATTTCTTTAACAGCTATATATATGAAATTACGCTATAGATGCGAAATCCGCATTCGATTCTTGGCAGAACAAAAAATGGTAATATGGAGATTTTTCTCCTTGTGCAGTGCAAATGCAAGCCATTTTCTCTCAACAAGTCTTCACAAAAGCATTTCAAAGAAGCAGATTTCATTAGGTTTACCATAATGAGCCTCATGTACTATAGACAAATTATTGCAAACTCTTCAGACAAAAGTCCATCGCTGCATTTTCAGATGCGAGTCGAAAATTTTTTCGAAAGACTAAAACGTTTCCAAAAGACGCTCACTGCATTCCAACGCAGATAAATTTTTATGGAAAAATTTTTTCGTCCCGTCTCTTTCTGCTATTTTCAGATATCATGCTTAAGGAAAGGAAGGAAGGGGAATCAGAAATATTCCAAACGTGCATTTCCGACACAATCTTCAATTCCAAATGGTTTATGATTGCTATGTACTCCTTTTTTTTTTTTTTTTTTTTTTACCGGGAACGAGAACTGAAAAAGAACGTTCCACTTTCTCCATATGTCAATCGAAAACTCAGTAGCGTAGTATGTGATTTGCGCTACTTTCATTTTATACAACATCAGCACTGCTGGTGGTTTTTTTAAGTTTCTTGTATGTCAAAGTAGACAGCAGCTCGTAAAAACGAATTTTAAAATGATTCTTGAGTTTTTTAAAAATTCATTCAAAACTTTGAGGTTAGCATATACAAAGGGAAAATGAAAATGTTTAAAACAAATTCTACATTTTATATTGGAAAAAAATCATAAAAATATGTCATATATCTTCAAAAAAACCCTCCTCGAATATTTTAGGATGAATTTAAAAAAATAAAAACGCAGGCAAATAATTGATGAAAGCATGGTTTTAATTAAAGTACATTTGTTTCTGATTATAATGAAAACTAAGTTACCCAATATAATACAATATGTTACTGCAACATAGAAAGAAAATTCTGAAATTAATTATATATTATTACTTGCTTGTCTGTAAAGCATTCCAGTAACCAGTATAGCGGATAAAGAACTAAAGAGTAATAGCTTAGTTAAACGTGGCTGTTATAATTAATGGTAGTTATGCAGTTTGCATTTACAGAATTACTTGTACAGTTTATTTACTAATATTTAAACAGTATAATTATTCTATATATTATGGTAATTAAACACCTTCGTCTCATTTTGCAGTTTCATTTATTATAATACCCGCACGAAATCTTAGAAAAAATTATGGCAGGTAAAGGAGGTCTTATTTTCGAGTAAATACCGTAAACTAACAGAAATAAGAAAACGCCAAATGAAATTTTACGAAATATGAAGAAATACGAAATCAGCCTGAGAGATTCAAAATCCTGGAAAACAAATAGAAAATATTAAATCCATTTAACCACACAGGGCCTTAAGAGTCAATTTAAATCAAAGGGAGTAAATTTTAAAACCCAATAAATGACTTAAAGAATTTAATTACCAATGAAACGGAATGTGAAGAGCGCACTCGATCGCTTTGCATTCCTAGAAATACTCAAGTCCTTCGATTCACTTCATCAAAGTCGAATTTCCAAATCTCATTTGTAAGTAAGAATTATAGGTGATAGCTGGTATGTTGGTCCACCGTCTAGCTGTAGAGGAACAAGGTCATTGGTGTGCAATCCCATTCGTATCACTGAAGCTGATCAAGAATATTTCCATGTTTTTTGTTTAATTTCTTCGCGTTCTCTTGAATCGAAGTGAATATGAATTTTCTTTCTGTTTAACGCTTGTTTTGTTTTCGTGTCATATTCATAGTACCACGACTCATCTCTTAGTCGTGATCTTTGTAAAGTAGTTTGTATCATATTTAATTTCTGCTTCAAATCATGGCAAGCATTGAAGTGTTTTCTCTTCTACGATCACGCAAGGCATAATTTGGCGACAGTTTATTTTATTACTAATCTTGTGAAAAAATTCTCTAGTAGGTATTTCACGATAAAGAGATTTTTCAGAAACTTGATCTTTTGACTTTGAGATCAGCGTTCTTTTGACGATTTTCATTTATATCCTACCGCACTTTCTCAGTGTTTCCCTCATTTCTGTTCGGCAGTAGACGATCAGGTCATGACAGAGTTTCCGTTTTATGTCACTATTTTTGAATAAACTACTTATGAATGTCAAAGCATTATCTTCAAAGACTTACCGAAAGCAGAGCAAATGGTTTTAGCTATTCTCCAACAACGAAAAAAAATCACGCACATTCTTTATTTAGTATTTCATCACAAAAATCACAGAGCCCTTAGTCGGAATACAAACAACTCAGCACCAGGAGCAACGTACTTCACACAAATTGATCCCACTTGACAGAACACCATGGGAAATCCCAAATTAAGCTCGCCTAGCAGCACGATTTGCAGTTACAAGAGTGTCAGTGTTGCTATTTCGATAACTATTAAATACCGTTGTATAGACAACACGGAAGTCAAACGGCTTGTCCTTTTCAAGCCTGTAGAGGCTGAATGGTATAAAATTGATAATCACGTGGTGGTTTGAGAATTTCAAGTAATCTCAAGCATACAATATAATTCAACATTATACTTAAATTTACTTTTCCATTTAAAATTAACATTCGTCGTTTCTCTTTTAAAAATAGTCGCTCAGTTATTTTTCTGTTTCAGAAGTCAGAAACTCATGTGTACACTAAATTGTAATAATTCTTTATTTAAGACTCAAATCCTTCACTTAGACTTTTTAAATTTCTACTTTATAGAGAGATATGTTACATTTTTTAATAGCTTTTACTGTAAAAATGTAAACGTAACTTGAATGCACACAAAAAGTTAGAAATTAGGTCCATAAATTGTACTGTATTAGCATAAATGTATGCATATACTAAAAAAATTAATAAATATAATTGTATATTCGCTTAAATCTACATATTCTTACGCATATATTTAGATAGTGCATAAGAATACATAAAAGCACTACGATTAAGTGTATTTCAAATAAAAATTATTATTGGGAAAGTTAATTGCTTTAATAATTAAAAACTGGCACATTGATTTTAATACTAAAGAATTTTTACTGCGATAGTTTTATTTCAGGAAGGATATTCTTGTTTTAAGAGATAAATCTATACAAACAACTACCTAGATAGCTGGCCTTTGCCTCTTACCGGGTGAACAGATAACGCATAGTAAAAATATTAATATTATAAGTTTTTAAAAATTAGTATTTCCGTTCTTTTAATGATTTTATACTTTTTAAATATTTTACTGCGCTTAGACATATTACCTTATAAGGTATTTCTCCCGCCTTCTTAGCATGACTTCGTGGCGTAATGGTCATTGTGTATACCGGCGCGTATTCGAAAGGTCCGTCGTTCGACTCCCGGCGAGGGCATTGCTCATTTTTCATCTCTCCTGCTTTAAAAAAACCTCTACAGTGGTGACCGAATTAAAAAAAGCTGATGGATGATGATTCTCCACCACCAGGATTTGGCGACTGTGTCGTCTAATCCCTAATTGTCCTTTAAAAGAGGAAGTATATAAGGTATTTCTCCCGTTTGCTTAACATGCCTTGGTGGTGTAATGGCCAGCACATTCGGCGCGTATTCGAGAAGTCCGTGGTTCGAATCCCGGCGAGGTCATTGCTCTTTTTAAATCTCTCCTGCTTTAAAAAATAACCTAATGTCTCTACAACCTTCCCTCAAAATATACAACTCTTTTCAAGATCACGAACCAAAATTTTCCATTAGCTGTACTCATTTAATAATTTTTGTACTATCTAACAGTTTCGTGACCTCACTCTTAATAGAAAACAATAAATACTTTAGCGGTAGTTTATACGTTAGAGTTACCTAACATTGTTTAGTGTTTTTGCTAAGATCAAGCTCTCGAAACAAACAGATAGCTAAAATTAGCTATTAACTGTGTTTATTTACTTTTAATATTACCTTCTACTTACTAACTAAATTGAAACTTTAACATTTTGAAGATAAGAAAGGGTGAAAAACTATAATAATACATTTACAATAAAACTAGTATTTGACAAAAAAAAAAAAAAAAAAAAAAAAAAAAAAAAAAAAGATAATATATCCTTCCAACCACCTTTAAATTTCAATATGTGACTTTAGAAGTATCATAAAAAAAGAACAACAACCTGATCCATCAGATCCCAGTTTGAGAAATAGTCTGTTGAAAATCTCTACTGTTTGAAATATATGACCTCATCAAAAACTCAAAATTGAAATTTTTATAATGGTATTTATTCATACATAGGCATAAGATATAAATTAAATAGGAATTGGGAAGATACTGAACTTTAAGAGCGAGCTTTACTGAAACACAAACCATCAAAACATCATATAAATATATCGCTTCTGTTTTTAAAAGAAAAATTTGCCCATTATAGTCATCTAGTAAATCAAACTCTTTAGCATCTAATTAAATTTTAGGAGGGAGAAGGAACATATTATTATATGAGGTTACAACACGTATATTGCTATAAAATCATTTTTATTATGACGATTTATTTTTAAATGGAAATAATGAGGCTCAAACAGAAAAGAAAAAAACATTTTATAACTAAGATATGTAATGCTATAAATTATTTTTCTTATTGCTTATATTAACTTAAATATTTAAAAAATAAATCATCTTGGCGAAAAGTAAAATTTCACTTTAATTTTATTTGTAATTAAGATTGATATTCCAAATTTATTTCCAGTAAAATTATTACTAAGAAGTATATTTTTTAACCCTCACATTGTTACTCTGATAAATCATTGTGATGTTATGATCTGTAAGTTAAAAGTTCTATACTAGGTGGGTCGGAAATTACCAGCAAATGTGTAAATCTCATATGACCACCGATCTCATATGAAATTATATCTAACATACTCAAATAAAAGGATTAAAATTCCTAAAATGCAAGTCCTTCTGTATCTAATCATCGGTATAAATTCTCAGTAATCACGTGTGTGACATTATAAGGTGGTTACTAACGAAACTAAAACATATCATCAAGGAACCCTAAAAAATGGCAATAACAATCAAACTCTGATAAAAATGGGCAGGTGCTCTATAAGCGAATCAGCGTAACTATATGCTGATGGCTGTAGATGCTTCAATACAACAGCAAATAAAAACAGCCGTTCCTTAAGTCATATCTGAGGTTTTTGCTTGTTTTTTTAAATCTTTTTTGACACTATTTTCGTCGGCTTCCCCCAGGATGCAAATTAATTAACGTCTATGACAATAGAATTCTTGAAGTTATGAGAGAGGTTTTGGCAGCAGCCGCTGATCTTTCTCCATACACTCAAGTACTACTTTACGCCCAGCTACTATATCACTTGTATTGGTGTTAGCTTTTCGTTAGCATGTTGGAGCCAAAGTCTACGAAAGGACTTTGCCTTGTGAATTTTATACGTTGAATTACTTAGTTTTGTGTTAACTATCATCCCGCAAACAGTAGCGACTTTATTTTGTAATATACCAGCTGAGTAGTTAAGTTCTAATAAAAGTTCATTTAAACCTTCTTTTGATTTCGTAGTTTCTTTAACTGGACGTCTCGCCATACCTTCTACAGAATTTAGTTTTAACTTCTACAGAATTTAGTGCCCGAGTTCCTTATAAATAATCAGAAAACTTTTAAAACTCAACTAATAAATATCAGAACCAGAATTTCCATGGATTTTGAATCCGCCAAACACATGCGCTACATTATTTCACCATTAAATGTGTTTTTGAGTGTAATATAATGAGTTGCTCAAAATCTTTACTATTTCTAGAACAGTCCATGCAAATTCATATTCAATTAACAATTACGTAATTAACTGTAACTGTAAAATTTTATATGGAACCAAACGTCTGGATCATTATAATTTTAGTTTATAAAATTATGTTCTTTACTAACTGCTTCTGTAAAATAAAAGTGCAAAACCAACAATAGTCGCCTGAAACTATATACACGCATACACAAACACGTTTATATACATATATATATATATATATATATATTATATATATATATATATGTATATGTTTATATACATATATATATATATATATATATATTATATATATATAATTTACAATTAGAAAACGTTTTATGTATCATCTCCAAGGAACAGAAATTCAACTAAATCGAAGAATTAATAAAAGAAAAAGTTTTTACTCAGTTTTTTAATTAGTATTTTAAATTAATATTTTTTAGACAGATATATATATTCTATTGCACCACGTGGCATCACGCTTTTCCTGCAGTAACCGCAATGTGAAATCGTTTGCCCAGTCGCTGCTCACGATTAAAACAAAACCTTTCTGCTGTTATAAACACTACTGTAGTTATTTCGCGTCACTCTTGCTGCTTCCTGTGCCAAGGAAAGTCGCATCTCTTAGCTAAGCTTCTTTTTTCTATCATGTAACGTGTAAACTGCGTGTACAGAAATTGATGGGCGCGTTTAGCTTTTATAGCATTGTACTAGTTTAAGCTAAAATATATTTCAGAATAATTTTTCTTGTTCAAAATAAAAACGATCCAAGGTTCCTCCCCTCTTCAAGGTTCCCCCCTCTTTATTTTTAAGACTAAGTAAAATACTGTTTGACTGCTACATATTGATACGCATTTTCAAACGTGGGTCTCAAAAAACCTTCTCCTAGTCCACTTACCATTTTTCATAAGTGCAGTCTTGATTGGCATAGTGGCTGCTGTATCGTTCTTTAGGTTCGCATTTGAATCTCGGAGAAGGCATGGACGTTTGTAAATGGATACTGTATGGGCGGCATGAGGCACTGAAAATACACGGATAGCCGAAAGAGCTTTCGGGTGGTTTGGTGATAGTGAAAGAGGAGTGGGAGACCTTAGGAACGTTTCTCGGGGATACTCCGTCAAAAATTGGCACGGAGCTGGGAAACTGTCACCTACTTGGCGCTCAAGACCCATGTCAACGACAGACATAAACTTGCGCTTTTTGCCACGATAAAATTCGTAGACTTGTTCTGATTAGATCAGACAAGTGAGATAAGTGACTACAACAATAAGCTGTCCCACATCAGGCAGCATATTCTTATAGAAAAGCATTATTAATAAACGGTATCCGAATAAAGAATAAAATCTCCTCATTCAAATTCCAAGTGAAACTTAAACCAACAGTTATGGATTTATATAATTATTCATATGAAATATGATGATTAAGTTATAATATTATAAACGTCATCGTCATATTTCAATACGAATAATTATACAGATCTCAAGCTACGACCTGTACCCACTTTGTACTGCAGGAATATAGTTTGTAAAAACAAGGAAATGGATTGACTTCCATAGCTAACGCAGAATCTAGAAACCAATTAAAAAGCATCACAATTGTATTGTTACTCTGAAATAAAGAACTTAATTTTGCTTCAAACGGCATCAGAAAATATTCTACCCTCTTACTTGTCTTCACTCCTCTATGTAATTGTTACTGTCATTGTTCCTATTCGTCTTGTTCACGTTCTCCTTTTTTTTCCCTCTTCTACCACTTCATTTCTTCTCTTCAACAACGTTTTATGTACGACAACACAGATGTGAATGTTACGTGCTAGATTTTTTAAATTTTAGGAAAATTAAATTAAACTATGTTTGCTAATAACATTGTATATTACATATGTATTTATTGATTTATTTATAACCTTAAATAAAATAAAATAACATAATTAAAAACACATTTAATGAATATTAAATTTAATAATATATCGCTAAAGATAAAAAAATTGGAAGAATTTAATTAAATCTCTTTATCTTTGTTGTTGCATAAGTAGCAAGTGCCCCTAACGTGGTTTGCCTAACAGTAAAACCATGTCTGACAATGTTGCATATGTGAACACATTTTCAGTTTTTCAGATTTGAAATGTTCTGATGTGAGAACGTTCCTGTACGAGTGTAAATTTATAACAACCCTTCAAGCCATTGTCTAGGTGGGCGGGTTGTTCCTTTAGCGTACCAATCTAAATTTAACATCTAATAACTTTGACACTTTTAACTGCCCTCGAAAAATTTTCCACCAATGTCTTAACAAACAAAGTTTACAGCCAGTAAAAGAAGAACAATTCTTAAATTTTCATTTATTAAAAAAACGTAGCCTAATTATGTGTGGTTTTATGTATTGCATACTGAAACATCAAATAATAAATAAAGCACAAAATTATAGTGCAATAATAGTAATAGTAATAAAAAAGCTATTAATTACAACAATAGTTCCGTACTTCGAGTTTTGAAATACGTAGCTTTTATAGCATTGTACTAGTTTAAGCTAAAATATATTTCAGAATAATTTTTCATGCAATCGTAGTTTCATGCAATGCATTAATTATATGTGAGAAAAATAAATTATGAAGAATCAAAAAGCAAGAAAACCTAATCGGTGATTTACTGCACACATTATATGTAGGTACAATAATAATTAGGATTTAAAATAATGTCGAAAAAATATCCAATTTAGTTTCTTCAATTAGTTTTAGATAGCTTAGTTAGTTTCTTCATATTCTGATTCAGTTTATGTTTCAGGCAATAGGGTAAACAGAAACTGGAAAGAAGGAAACATGAAGAAATTTCCACGATAGTTAATCTACAAAGGCATATTCTAAAGTAGGTAATTTTCATATGCGTTGTTTTACCTATTTATGTAGCTCACTTCTTACTGAGTTACTTTAAATCTATTCCATTTGTTGATATATTTTATAAATAAACATTTGATGTTAAATACTACTTAATATTACATATTAAATGCAAAAACTGTTCATTCAAATAAATGGGAAATGTTCCTTTGCAGGAGACTTATTACTGTATTTTTGTTGTTTCTAATCCTCTTGATCTGAGCCTGCAGCCAGATGCGATCCACGAATTGTATCTTTTCCAAAAAGCAAAGGTACGCCTGTTGTTAGTTTGATGAGGTCTTGATCTACTTATAGCATACGAATATGCTAAGTTCCATCCCAGTTTTGAAGGAGAATTCCCCAGGGAACGGATCTGAGGGTGTCTATCCCTCTTTCCCTACCCCTAACTTCTCTACAGAACTTTCAACTCCCAATATTTTTAAGTTTACCATGTTGCAAAGGCACTAAAAACTTACAAACATCCATGTCTTCTGCGAGGTTTGAATCCGTTGTAGTTATGACAGCCATTTCTTACCACCATGTCAACAGAGTAGCTATATTTTTATTAATCTCGATCCCATTTTCCTCAATAATTGCATAATATATTTTAACATAAATACGAAGTGATAAATTGAGCTATTTATATATCAACTAATATAACAGCATGATGATTTAAAGTGGTATAAGTTATAATGTAATTTATAAAGTACTTTTCCACTAGTCCAAACTACCAGTTGCTGTGGGGTTCTTGTTTTATTATTGTCAGTTGAATTTAAAATTTACGTTTTAAAAATTGGATATTTTTTCGACATTATTTTAAATCCTAGTTATTATTGTACCTACATATAATGTGTGCAGTAAATCACCGATTAGTTTTTCTTGCTTTTTGATTCTTCATAATTTATTTTTCTCACATATAATTAATGCATTGCATGAAACTATTTCAAAACTCGAAGTACGGAACTATTGTTGTAATTAATAGCTTTTTTATTACTATTACTATTATTGCACTATAATTTTGTGCTTTATTTATTATTTGATGTTTCAGTATGCAATACATAAAACCACACATAATTAGGCTACGTTTTTTAATAAATGAAAATTTAAGAATTGTTCTTCTTTTACTGGCTGTGGCAAATTACCAAAGGAATCAGTTTTAACATTTTCTAAATTTTTGACCTACCAGATTCAGTATTGCTGTCGTAAATTAATCCGAAGTTCTGTATGTGCAATTGATAATACCAAAGTTGTTAGCAATTGATAATACTAAAGTTGTTAGCAATTGATAATACTAAATATATTTTTTCTCACTTTCCATATCCATCCAATTGCAGTATTTGTTACTGCAATTGCTACTCGTAAACTGTTGCTGCAAATGTTATTTGATAAAAGAACTTAAAGTAATATAATTTCAACTTAATATCAGCAGCCTGATAAAAGTAATGGGAGTTAATACTCGATATGGTAATCCCAGTCTTGCAAAAATAATCAGAAATATTTTGCACTTTGTTTATTGTTATTTTGAATTACCACTCAGCATTCCAATTAAAAATAGAATATCTTATTTTTGGCTATGAAAATAAAAAATAAATAGATAAAAAGAAGAAAAAGAATGAAGAAAAGAAACAAACAAACAATCTAAAAGAATATGGATATCATTATAGCAAATATAATAAGCTTTCATAATTCATTCTAATCATCACATGAAAGTGAAGCTGTTAAATAATGAACAAATTTACTTTGAGACAAATAGAATAAAGAGGTGTATAAAATGCCTTCCAAATGAAGTATGAAGTGTAAGAATGAAAAGCATTCGGAAATCGCTATCAGAAAAATGAAATTCTGTTTAAAAATATTTGGAAAAGGCGGATAATGCATCAAAGAATCTTACCGGCAATGAGAAAAGAAGCGATAACTAGGAGCCTCTGGGCCATCCCTGTGTAACAACAAACTTAACTCTCCCCATACATGCGACTACACGCGTTTGTTTGCGCTTCCCTCCATGAGATGCACGGGATTGTTCCATCCGTTACGTTGATGCGCGCGCCATCTATCGGAAGTCCTTGGAGTTGTTCAGAGCCAATAAGGAAGTGCGTATGATCATCTATGCGGCACAATCTCGCATAGTTATGTATAACGAGTTTTTGTGTATCTCTTTTATTATTTTTTATGTCTCCCTATTTGTAATCATTTCCCGTCAGCTGTGTTTTCTTTCGCGGTGATAAAACAAATAATCAATTAACACCTTTCCTTTGTTTTTTTTTTTTTTTTTTTTTTTTTTTTTCAGAAAAGGCGTTAAAAAGTTTATAAACCTTCAATAAAATTATTGTAAAATGCTTTCATGACTTCGTTTGTCCATTAAATTTACTGAGCTATGAATGGATAATACCTTAACGAATTGTACGTCAGTTAAACGCAGTTAGAGTGCATCCTCATTTGTGCAACAAGTGCTAATTTAGAGAGCCGACTGAGCGCTGGAAGGGCTCGAAGATTCAGCAGTTTTTACACTTTACGCCATTTTTTTAAGCTTGTGCTGATTTGATAACTGCAGAGCAGTTTTGATGTTGTAAGGCACCTCTGTCTTTAAGAATTTTTAATCATAAAAATTAGAGGAAATATACATATAAAATTAATAACACAAGTTTGCGATGAACAACTTTTTTTTTTTTTTTTTTTTTTTTTCGATTTTAAACATTCTAAGTGTCATTTTGGACACTGAATCCAAAAATTGCATTACAAATTAAGCATCATATACTATTTTTTTTACAGAATTGAATTTTTATCTACATAAATTATGGTAATACTTATTTACTCAACTTTTACATTTTTTTTTTCAAGTTCCTTACAACGTTAATGAAAAATCTATTCAAGTCTGCTATTAAATATTTTGCGTAAATGCTTACTAATATTCATTCTTTATTGAATCTTCAAAAGTTAATATTCCCAGAAAAACGTTTTTAATCTTTTTTCAGTTATGAAATAAAAGGAGAACTTTTTTATAATTTATTCGAAATTTTGCTTATCTGGTGTTTTTCAAAATCTGTTTTAGCTCTTCCTCCCCCCTCCATTTGTTTACTGCACTCAGCAATTGTAAGTTAAGTTTTAGATATAAACAATATAATATAAATGAATCGATATACGCGTAAAGGAATCAATAGAAAAATAACAGTGCTAGAAAAGTGTTATTGCGAATTATTCATTTCATTAGAATTTTTTATTATTTTTCATCTTTCTTTTAGAAATATGAAAAATAATTACGTTTTTAATTTATTCTGTTAAAGAACTTTGTAGAGACATTAGGTATTTTTTGGAAGAAGGCAAGATGAAAAATAAGCAATTGCCTTCGCCGGGAACCCAACCACGGACCTCTGGAATACCGGCCCAGAGTGCAGAACCACTACACCAGGAAGACACGCTAGGAAGGCGGGAGAAACACCTTTATATACTCACCCTTTTAAAGGGAGACTGGGGTTTTTAGGGCACCCAATCGCCAAACCCTGGGTGTGGAGAATCATCATCCAACACCCTATTTTAGTTCCGGCGCCACTGTAGAGACATTAGATATTTTTTGGAAGCAGGCAAGATGAAAAATAAGCAAATGCCTTCGCCGGGAATCGAACCACGGACCTCTAGAATATCAGCACAGCGTGCAGAACCACTACACCACGAAGGCACGCTAGGAAGGCGGGAGAAATACATTATAACTTTTCTACATTAAAATTACATTAATTACTAATGTTATTTTTAATTTATACATATATGCATAATATAACTTCTGATGAGTAAACGAAACTTGATGAACAAAATTAAGTACAAAAGCAGAGAATGAAGAAAAATTTGGTACTAATTTAATACTATGAAATAAGTCGTGAATTTTTAAAAGCTTTGTTTTGGGGGGCAGAGAGAATAAGTTTCTATACCTGTTGTTTAATTCACACATCTTCACATTGGAACTCAGCTCTCACGCATGTAGATCGCCAATGCAATGATCGCCAATGCATGATTTATAAATAATAATTGTTATTGCAGTACAGCACCGTTTGTAGGTCTTTCAAGATACTGACAGAAAATGGACGATAAACGTGAAAGATGAATAATATAAATTTCGGTTAAAAAGTGTGTTACATATATTTTAGCTATGTAATTTTAATCCCGCTATTGTATTACTTCTTTACTGCTGTTATTGTGCAAATTTAATTTGATCAATTTTCTTTTAGTTTGCACAAAAGGATTTTCTTACCTTCATGAATCTGGTCTTTTCTGCTAGTAGGAAAGATGTTAACTAAGCTAGCTGATCGCAGTACGTTACAGTACGTTAAATGATCAAAACTTACTAAATAATACTACAGATCATATATAGAATCAAAAGATCTATTTATAAGTCTTATCCTATTCTCAACAACAAAGCAACTAAAAACAAATATCTCAACAGGGCCGGATTAAGATATTTACAGGTCCTAAGCACTTAAAAGATTTTGGTGCCCCCCCACATAATACAGCAACAACATCATACCTATTTTTACCCAATTTCTTCTCTCTCAGTCTTGGTTTATTTTCACAATGCATTGTATGGTAAAACCAGCAGTGAGAATTCTTTGTAATGTTTCTTTCCATGAGTTCAAAGGATCATTTTATGGTGTTCCGCCTCTGATGCCCTAAGTACCTGCTTATTTTAGTTAATGGTCAATCCGCCTCTACATCTCAAAATCTATTGTACCCGATATTTATCATGATTATAGTCCAAACAGTATAAGTTCGAATGCTGCGCACCAGGTGAGCCGGGGTGAAACCAGGAAACTTTACTTCATAGTAGAGACATTCCACAGAGCCTAACAAGACTGCTAAACCACGAAAAAACTCAATTAATGATGATAAAGTTTCGGATAACGTAACTATATTAAAAAAAGCCTGTCAAAAAAACAATACTAATGACAAGGCCCCAAGAATTCCAAAAGACAATGATATGAGATCTAGGTCTACAAATAGCCTCCTAGGAGCACAACTGCTTTTAGAGATTTCTTAAAAATTACCAATAAAATATGTAGCTTTTTTTAATGAATATTTGATATTTGAAATGATAAGAACCATAGCACACCGTATGGATGAAATTCGTCATGCCTCAACATCTATAGACAAACTATTTGAAGTTGTCAACATTCTGGAAGAAATTATTACTGAAAAGTTGGCTAAAAATTGTAAGTATCCCGCAGTATTAATATTTTCCGAGATTTGTAAATACATTATTAAATTCTCTTGTATTAAAATCTTCTAAAATCTGTTAAATATGTCGTCCATTGGTGTTCTATGTTTTTATTGCTTCGATACTTCTGCGTGTTTTGCCTATAATTACTTTTACAGTACAAAACTTTTTGTTATGTTGCCTTCTAGAAATTCGTACTTTCTTGTATGTTGTGTTTTGTCTGCAATTTTCTTTCCTACTAGTTCATTTGCAAGCTGAGCAACATATTTAATGTTCTTCGGTGGCATTATCTATTTTGCACGATTTTCCTCTTACCTTCATGAACTGCTTTATGATTAAGAATTACTTCATGGAGACATAATCGAAAGTATTTGTTTCTCGATGAAGGTTGCTGACCTAAGACTGAATACTCCGGTGTTTGCACCATTATACTGAAAAAAATGCTTCACACAGTTTGGACTTCAGCAGTGCAGATTCCAACATTACACTCTCTCTTACTCGCAGGTACTATTAGTAAGACAAATTATCATGCCCCTCCTAATTCAAATTATCCTGCAAGAACAATTACAAAGGTTGGGTCTGATGCAGAACAGACGGAACCAGAGTTGTTCTTACACAGCTTCAAGCTGACCAGCAGCTGCAAAGTACTAACTGCTATATCCTGATGAACGGCATCTGTACTTAAAGTCAGCGACATTTAGAGAGCATGAAAAGGAAATCGTTTGATTTCTGATACGTAAACCAAAAATATTATTATAAAGTTACGTTAGTTTAAAACTTTTGTAAGTGTTCTTCTGCTATTTTTTACACCTTGTATAGCATTTCACTTCCATGTCCGATTTCTCTTAGCGAATGATAACTTGTAAATTTTTAGCAGTAAAGATCGATCGTTATACTATGAGTCAGTCAATTCCAATCCAGAATATAAAATGTTCCAACAAATAGCCACTGAGAACTTAGAAGAACTTCAACAAATAGAAAACGTCTCTTGCCATTTCCTGAATATTTTTCTCTAGGCTATAGCCGTCGCAAATAACTACGATGTCTAAATGTAAAATGTTACAAGGAGTTGGAAAACAGGCACCATTCACTTTCACAGCCCGAAGGGAAAATATTCGAAGGTTGTATAGAGTACCTGCATTTTAATGCTGAAAGCTTCCCCCCTCCCTTTTTTTTCCCCATTTCACAAATCTGTTCGCGTCAAGATTAAATGTAGATTATCCTATGCTATTTTTCAACACATTTTGTAAATAATATTGAAAAGTTAATACGTAATGTTGACTCTGCATAATCTGTTAATAACCACAATACTAATTCTGTATTAATCTAGGGTTTTTTATTTAAATATATTATTTCCTAATTAATTAATAGCTTAATATTGAGCAAAATAGTAATGGATACTACAATTCATTTATATGTCCCGTTTAAAAATTTTTGAAAATTTCTGATGCATAAAAATTAGTAGTCCAAAGGGGCTTTGTCCCTGAGGGACTATTGTTTTCGTTTCGCGATTTTGCGTCGAATCACTCTGAATATCCGTTTCACTTTTCAAACTGTTGCCGCCAAATATTACCGCCCTGTATTATATTTGAATAAATTAAATAATGAAGAATCTGCATAAATGCGTGTATGTTTGTCGTATTGTGATAAAACAACGGTACCTAGAGCCATCCAATTTTGAATGACGTAATCCTACTGAGAATATGAGTATCTGGAAGCTCAAATTTGAAATTTGGAATTTGTTTCATTATCGATTTCATATTTTGTAAAACTTTAACGAATTTTTGACTAAAAACTCAAGGATTTCAAAGAAGCAATGGCAACATTGTACAGAAAAAACATTTTTATCTCCAGCGCGTGAGTGTGTGTCGGAAATTCTAAAGATATGCTCAATTTAAAATTATTTTGCAATACTGCTCTTGAACTGAATTTTATGGTTTAAGGGCGAAGAACATGATATTTAATAAATAAAGGTAACTTACAAAATGTTTAAAAAATAAATAAATAAATAAATAAAAAACCCGCCGTTTTGGACGTAATTTAAAGTCTGCAAACTTTCAGATTTTCTTTTTTTTAAATAAATATAATCCTTATAAAATTTATCTCAAGTGAAAAACCAGTTCTTGTGATAAGTAATAAATTTATTCGACTTAATATAAATGACTTCCGATAAATGTATATAATAATTTATGATGAATTTGTGAATTTTCATGCATTTATCCTAATATTAAAGAATCGATATTTATTAAAATGAAAATAAAGAATCATAGAGTTGTATATTTCAGTTGATATAATTGTTCATCTGTTACATAAAAGTTACATAAAAGTTCAGTTACATAAAAGTGCCGTGGCCTTCTTATTTAGGGCTTCGGTGCACATCGGCTAGAATTGTGATTTATTACAAAAACTAAGAAGCACCGGAGCCGCTACCGGTACGCTCTGGCCCAATTTTAGCTCTGATCGTAGGATGAAAAAGTTCTCTTTACATTACAAAAATTAAATATACTTAAAGTATAACTGATGAAACTTTAAATAATGCTAAAAACAGGGCGAAACAGAATGAGGGCGGGAGGGTGTGAATGGGTGGAAACATAAAATGAGGGGAATCTTGAGAGAACGTTCTGTTTGACCGTGGCTCTCTGCTGATTTATTTATAGCCATCAAGCAGATGTGTGTCCGGGGTGAAATGAGTCCTGAATCTGACTCCCAAGGATGAAAGTAAAGTTGCTAGTTATGCTTCCCCCCCATTAGTGGATACTGTGGGAAGACGATGTATAGGACGTGCTTGAGCAGTTTATCTCAGTATTTCACTCTTATTGTACTCGCTGTCACTTAACGCGCATTTAAGAACACAAATTTTCCTTCCTGCGAAGATAACTATAAACATCGATAACAATACACTAGATGCGATGGCATGGCGAGAAATTTACGCGTTCCTAAACAAACTCCTCTAAATTTATTGCCCTTCTTAAAGGGAAAGGTTTTCGCATGTGAGTGAGGGGACTTTACTTTCTCATGTTATCATGAGTTCATATTTCTAGGGAAATAGAGTATTGCAAGGTTTGCTTATTGTTAAACCATAACGATCAGTCAGTGAATGCCGAGTTGGTCGTCGATATTCTAATTTTTTGTTCTTTGAAATTTGTGATTCAGTTTTATAAAAAGAAGTACGGGAGCTCATCTTATTTAGGGCTCTGGTGCGCTCCGGTTAGAATTGTAATTTATCTTAAAAATTGAGAAGTACCGGAACCGGGCGGGCTCCAGTGGGCTCCGGCGCAATTTAAGCACTGTCTAGCACTAGAATTTTACAATACACTCTTTATAGGATGTTTCGGATAGGATTTTTTCTTTTGACTTACGTTTTATTATTCTATATGAAATCTGAATCTTTCTTTCTTAGTGCTAGAGTTCTTTCGTCCAGAATTATTTGATTGATTTTCTGCATAAGTAGACAAGGTCCAACTACTCTGGCTGGTACTGCATAAGACGAGTTATAATGATTCTAATAACAAACTATGCATTAGTAAAACTAAAATATTTATTGGTTTCTCAGTTTGTAACTTGTTCTCAGTTTTGTAACTAAAATTCATAACATGACATCTAAAAACAAATTGCATTTGTAGTAAGCTTGAAACCAATTCTGGACAAAAACTCGCAATTGAATCTTGGGAGAAAACGCCATATTTTCTCAGCTGTCAGTAGCTCAATTATTCCCTAACTCTGAACATTAACAATTGTGTTTCAAGGTATTTAACAATTGTGTTTCAAGGCCTCTGACAGGCAGCTGCAACCACTTCAAGAGCTTCAAAATACGTTTTTGAGGATTAGTACTGGAGTACTGTGTATCTCGAGAAACTTCGCACTTTGTAGAAACTTTAAACCGAACTCATGAAAAATAAACATCGTATGATCAATTGAACAGTCAGAAAACCTATAATTAGTGATACTGTTGTTAGGACGACTTCTCTATCAAACCGTATGCTATTGTTAAGAAATGTCCAGGCGCGGTAAGATGGCTTCCCCGCAAAGCAGTTTTAGAGATGCCATAAAACGGCACGGAAAGGCAGGGTTTCCACATTTGGCGACAAAACTGGCGATATGCCACAGACGGATGCAGAACCTTCTGGAACGAATTCTTACTGGTTTAGCCCAGAATGTTCTCGAACACAAGCCAAAAGCTATATAAATCCTGCTGGTACGCGGAGAGTCAGTTAGTTAGTATCTCGTCTAGCGAGTTAGTCCGTGCGGAGTGCATTGAGTTGATAGTTAGTCAGTGAGTGTCGAGTTTGTCGTCGAGCTCACCGAAAGAGTCTCTTAGTGTATCGCGGTTAGTGCATCATCGAAAGAGTGTGTTGAGCTCCGCGAACGACGGAACCGAGGAGTCGAGAGCTGTACTCTAGTGTATAGTCGAGTGCATTGCGAGTTGTAGCATGGAGAGTCTCGAGAGTAAGCAGAATTCCGGGAACGACCGAGCAGAGTCGGGAGCTGTACTCAGGTGCTTTGCCGTGAAGCTGTCTCCACCGTTATAGCCTGATAGTATGAAAGCTGTGTCGCTGATTGTGTCAGCGTATTTATAGTAGTTCTTCCACGACTGAAAACGTGATTTTGAAGCTGTCCTGAACGTGATTTTGAAGCTGGCTACATAAACGTGATTTTGAAGCTGGCTACATAAAGTGTGTTTCAATACTTCAAGAAATGTCGTCATTATTCACTCCAAATCCACGAACCCCTAACAAACGTGAAGGAAGAAAATAAAGCAACACTATGTTCCTGACCAAAGGCCTCACTCTCATACCAACTCCTTGTTTAATCTATTGTCTGCTGATTTATTTATGTCCGCAACGACCAATGAATGTAAATTATGCTTTTATTGTTATTTCCTTATTTTTCACTCCTCAAATCCTGGCTCTCAAATTGTTTTGGGGGATCCAAATTCATGGAATTCTTACTTCCAGGTTCTTAAAGGATTACGTAGAGTTATACCATGCACTTTTAGTGGTAGTCTAATTTAATTTAACAATTGTGTTTCAAGGTATCAAGTTGTTATCTTGATACACATTTGTTAAACTCAGGGTTCAGTTTGGAGTTACATAGAAGCATCGGAGTCACAATAGAAACATCAATGAATTAGAATGTTCTAATTTGAAAGGATTTCAACTTTAATCATGGCCACATGCTAGAAATTAAAAAAACGAATGTATTCATAAAAGATCTGATCTTCTTTTTAACTGCTTGCAGAAAATTATGGAGGTTCGAAATGCTACAAAACAGCAGTACGTCTTCTTCAGAGAAATATCACATGGGCTCAATTCTAGGCAAACTGACTGATGGTTGCATGGGCGTTTTTGCGGTTTTTCCCAGCTGTATGTAAACACTAACTTACCAATTCGCTTTAAAAATCTCTCCACGAAGACGTCCATGCCCTTATGCTAGATAGCCCTTGCGTACTTTGCTGTAATCAAAGAAAACAGACCAAACCATAGGACTATTAGCTAACTATTACGCTTGTTAGAACTCCTTTCATATTAATTAAAGCTGTATATTTCTAGTGTGAGTTGTATTGGAAAGGAAGTCAGCCAGAACTAAGCAACAGAAAATTACATATTAATGCATACTTTAAGTTATGACTCTCAGTGAGGAGGGAACTTCTTTCGGTAAAGCCGTAAATGAAGAAAATTTCATGACAATCTCTCATTCTATTGCGCATTTCTCAAAAAACTTCCGACTGGGAATTACATATGCAAAGCATCGATTCCAGTGTGGCTGACTATTATTTGATTAAATGACGATATTCCTTGAATAGAATGATCCATCATATTAAATAGACATTAGTCCAATTAACCATATGCGAACGCTTAGAGTATGTGATACTTTATTCATTGCCGGCTGATCATTTGATCGCAATCGATTTGTTAGCTGCCAAGCAATTTTCGGGTTTTCGTGCTGTATGCTTCTACAGTACATGTGAATATTTTTCCACTTAAAGTAAATTTTTAGCAAAGTAGATTCCGTTCATATTTATAAATCAATTTATAGTAATCAGTTATCCCTTTTTAATACATGTAGGTATGTCTACTCCTAATGTATGTACGTTTTTATAAAGAGTTCGTGCAAACGTTTTTCTTGGTAATTTATAGGGAACATCACTTTTTCTATGGTTGTTAATAAACATTTAATTAATATTTCTTTTCATACTATGCCCGCTACAAATCTATGATGCAGGACCGTTTTTAACTCTTCCTCTAAACGCCCAAATAAGACTTTTATAATTTTAGTGTTAAATATCTTTTTATCGTATTTATAAAAAGTTGCATTTCGTGATAAATAAATAACAGAACAGCAAAGCATAAAATGTTGTTTTACAATTCTTTGTTCTCCTCAGTGTATAAACTCAGGTAGCCTAAATGCGTTAAATTTAGCGAATTTGACAAATGGTTTGATTTGGTTTATTATATTATGGCAAAGCACACGAGGGGTATCTGCCTTAAGGGATGGATGCCTTCGTAGAGGACTTTTTAAGGGAAACTGGCTCGTATACACGTTACGCATGGGGAAAACACCCATGCAGCCAGCCCGTTCGCGGGATTCGAACCTGGGACGAACTACCAGTGTTTAGCGACGTTACCGTTCGGCCGCTGGTGGTCTGAATTTGACAAATGAACTGCGAATATATTTATTTGTTTATAAACAGCCGCTCCCGTCAACGAACAGTTTTCAACCCTCGTCTCCAAAAAATGAACTAACATATGAAACATTCAGCTTTTAAAAGTTATCATGATCCATTTTTAAAATTACTATTTAACGCAGGGATTAATATTATGCAAAAGTAGGTATATTCATAATAACAGTTTAGAATATTATGAAGGCTATTATTAGATGCATACAATTCCTGGGGTAATACACCTTTTAACCTACCATATATACTTTCGCAGGATACCTAAATTTTACTATTTCTAATAGTTTGCAAATTTAAACTCTACAATATCGATATTACCTCACCTGAATTTTATGAGTCTCTTCCTCTCTCCATATAAAATGCAAATTTTATAAGTAATCTATCAAAGATTTTATACATTACCTTCTAGTTTTGAGGAGCATGATTAATTTTGAACCATGGAGCTTCAGAAACACGTGTTACAGAAAAGATATTCACGAAATTATAAAGAAACTTATATAAAGAAAGTATAAAGAAAAGTTCTAATTTTAAGTTCCCTAATTCTTTCTTCTTCCAATTTCCTTTAAAAAAATTATAGTTTTTTTAAGTTGAAAAAAGAATATTTAATAGAAATATTAACATTTGGAACAGCAGTTCGCCTTGTGAATTTTTTTAATACTCTTTCATTCTTAATCTGTATGTCTTTATATCAAATGCTTTTGATATAAAACGCCTTCTTTTATTATTGTTTATCATGTTTAATCCATTCTGGAATTTATTCGAGGAAATAAGTGTTTAAGATTTACTTCGTAATTTTTAATATAGATATTTTGAGTTTTTATGTATTTTTGCCTTGTCGGGAAGTGAGAATTGAATTAATTCAATGAAAAATGCTGAATCGTCTCCTGTTTCCTTTTTGTTTTGTTTGCTTAATTTCCTTTATACATCGTTTTAAATTTATTATAGTATTTGAATACAACATGTGGCAACGATTAGATAATTTTCAAATGATATAAATTTATATGCATTCTGAGTTGCAATATGGCTAGCACAGCATGTGCACAAGTACTTCCACATTATTGGATACACCTTATTCGATTCTTCACGCGTTTAAAAGTCAAGTATAATATATTGGTAAAAGCCGTTAATGGCCGATTGTCTCTTACTAAGTGATAAGACATAAACATAGTTATAATATGGACCAAATGTTAAGTGAAACTGGCGCCAGAGTGTCGCTATGGTAAACAAATATACAGTGAATTTTAAAGAGTGCATTTATTCTATTGTGGTTTATGCGCTATCGACGAAGTACTAGATATAATTCCAATAACTTTAAATGAAATGCAAGAAAAAGTGCGTATAATTTAATATTCCGTGCAAGGAAGTCATGTGGTGTACACATCAGATTTTTTATTTTTAAATATTCAGGTGATGAATGATTGAAATGTATAATGGTAGGATGCAGTAAGAACGCCTGTTATGATATGTACCCTGCGATAAAAAAAAAAAAAAAAAAAAAAAAAAAGAGAGAGAGAGAGAGAGACAATTCCTATATCTCCCGTTCGTTCTAGTGGGCCGATTGATAAAATTCAAATTGCGTTTCTCATGTCTCGAAAGCGCGACTTAGGATATATATTAGATTTATATATAGCAGTGTTCTAACTTAGATATTTTGACACAAAATCGGATTTTTTTTAAAAAAACATACCAAATTTTTTACATATTTCGATTCTACGACTCAAATTATGCCATACTGCTAAGTTTTGTAAAAATCCTACAAGTACTTTTCAAAACATTAGCTCTCAAAATTTTAGCTCCTCAATGTTAATTCAATTTGGCATATATTTATTAATATCTCTTTTTTTACTAAACTTTTTTTATTTTTTCTTTCAGATTTTGAAATTTAGGTTCATTCCAAATAAAATTCATCAACTTTTGTGGTTTATTTTAAAAATTTCTATTTTAAAATAATTTTATTAATTTTTCGAAAAACATTTTGAATCATAACCTATAAAATTTTTACCATCATCTTAAAGTAGGTATAGTTCTAAGCATGCCTGCAAAAAATTACAGTTTTTTATTCAAAATTTTCTAAGATATACACAAATTTACATATTTCCGCGTTTTGAAATTTGGTATGTTTTTTTTTTTTTTTTTTTTTTTTTTTTTTTTTTAGAGATAATAACGCCAAATGTGGTTTATGGATTTTTGTTACAGTGAACTGCCACAGCTGTTTTTAACCTTAAATTTCAAATAAATTTTTACGAAGAAATAATTAGTATATTAATTTTTTCCCTCGATGATGCGTAACAAATATTTATTAATACTATATGAAAAGTTATTTTTTTTAATTATAGATGATATTATTCAAATTTTTAACTTTTATTTTTTAATTTCTTTCTTTTTACTTCCTTGTACGAAGTAAAAAGGAAGTATTGTAATCGCGAAAAGTTTCAGGCAGTATATTTCAACGAAAATATCCATTTTGACCGCTATCGAATACAATTTAACAATGTTTTTGCGTGATATCTGTACGTAAGGATAGAATAAAAGACTCGTTTCCTCCAAAAAGATTATAAAACTGCTTTAAAATTAATTCTGAAGTGAATTTTTCGTGGAATCTGTACGAACGTAATTACGTACGTACGTATCTCGCATAACTCAAAAACGAGTAGCCTCAGATAGTTGGAATTTTGTATATAGGACTGGTATAACATGCAGATGTGCACCTCGTATTTTGGTTGCAATCGGCCGCACCAAACGTATATATAAATATATTTATATATATATCCATTCTGTTACCCGGCTTAGTGATCTCGGTTTCTTTACTCTTATATGTTTGTAAATTGTACATTTTTTGCTTTAAAATGATTGAATTATGTTGTTCTTATCTCCAGGTTAAGGTTTTTATGCCTTTAGTAAATCTGTATGCAATATTTTGAGAATTATCAATATTTTTAAAGTTGTTTAAATGCCGCTAAGCCTAATATTTCTTTTTATGGCGGTCATTGCTTGTTTACATTTGAAACAGCAGGATAGTGGATTTGTTGCCAATCTAGAGAAACTTAGCTTCGGGACAACAAAGGTAACGCCTTCATTTATTATTGCGAATTAAATCATGCTTAATCCTTTCTGGAATTTTTTCGAGGAAATAAGTGTTTAAGATTTACTTCGTAATTTTTAATACAGATATTTTGAGTTTTTATGTATTTTTGCCTTGCCGCGAAGTGAGAACTGAATTAATTGATTGAGAAATACTCAATCGTCTGTGAAAAACTGTTTCTTTTTTGTTTTGTTTGCTTAATTTCTTTCATACATCGTTCTAGCTTTATTATAGCATTTGAATAGAACATGTGGCAACGATTAGATAATTTTTTAAATGATATAAATTTTGTGCATTCTGAGTTATATAATACAGCGAACCACCAGATAGAGGCAAAATTCCTTGGCATGCTACTTTCAGCGATTATGATAGCGATAATGATTCTATTTATTCGAATTATTCAAGAAAATCGACTACATCCAAACAGATGCCTGTAATTGCTTCAGATGACCCGGCGCTTCAAAGTATAATTGCTACTCTTATTTCTACAAAGAAAATTAATCCCAGAGAAAAGAAAAGAAAACCGCAGGAAGTCCAAAGAAAATAGCCGATAATACTAAAGAAATTCAAACCCTCCCCTTCAAATTTTGAAGCAGTAGTTAACAAACGCAGAAAAGTTTTTCCTAATTTAACAGAAGCTATCTCACAAAAATATCTTAATACTCAACTTCCGAATACCCAAAAGATCTCTCACTCAAATTAGAAAACGAAATCGCCGATAAATTAAACTGTATTGAGTCTATGAAGACATTAACCTCCCCACCAGCGATAGAAATGCGTTCTTTAATTACAAGAAGAAATTCAACAAAATCAGCTCATTTTAGCAAGCAATCAGAACACCCCGAAGCTCGCAAATTCTAAAACAGATGATAAAACAATAAATCAGAAGGATTGGAAAACTCCAAAGAAAACTGTGAAAAATTGCCAGTCTATCCCACCACCAGATATTCTGCAAAATAACAGATTTGAAACTCTTAACGAAAATAACGAAGCTATGGAAGTTACAGATGAAACGCAGATGACTGCAACACAGAATAACGCAGAAAATAAAGCGAAAATTCCCCCATTATTCATTCCAGAAAACGATGATGATTGGCCTGAAATAGACAAAATGCTCAGAGAAATATGTAAAAACGAATTTGAAGTTACATTCAAAGCCAGACAGATTTTCCTTTACACTACCACCGAAGCCGATTATAAAGCTACAGTTGATAAATTCCAGGAAGCACAGATTATTTTTCATACGTACCAAAATTCCCTCAGCCTCTTCAATTAACTTAAGAATATCCCAAGATCCTACACAGACTTGGAGCTAGGCAAGATCCTACACAGACATTCACGCAGACTTAGAACGCAGAAGCTTCCCTATAATTTACTTTAATTATTATTTATTTATTATTATTAAGCAATTCACGAAGAAAGCAGAAGACCAAATTATCCGTTTACCTATATTTTCCCTTGAACTAAAAAGAAATTCTGCAGGAGAGAAAATTCACCAATTAAACAATATGTTCGGATTCAATATCACAATAGAAAAATATCAGCCCAGAAAACGCCCAATTCAATGTTTCAGTTGCCAGAAGTTCGGGGACTTCCAAAATAACTGCTTTAAAAAGGTCAGGTGCTGTAAATGCCGACAAAATCACAGATCCAATACGTGTAAATTAAAACCAGATGAAAAACCAACTTGCATTTACCGTCAAGAATATCACGTTTCATCTTATCGCGGTTGTAAGGTATACAGAAAAAGATTCAATCATTTAGAGAAGATAGAAAAACCACAAGAAATTCCCATTAAAGATGACTTCCCCGAATTCATTCAAGCTTCAGGCCAAACTAATCAAGAAATGCCTAAAAACCTTTACAGTGACAAAGTTAAGCAGAAAAACCCACAGGAAAATTCAGCAGAAATCATTAACATTTTCAAAGATCAGAAAACCCTTTATCTCATGAAATCAATAACCACAATAGTCCAGAGAATTAAATCAGCTAAATCAAATATGCAGAAACTTTGCCTAGCTCTTCAAGCCATTGAGATGATTTTGAACTTTGCAGATCAAGATTAATTCGCAGCTTCTCTCAAGACAAGCATAGCCGAGCGGCAGAAATCCTCAAGCTGCAGATCCTCACATCGCGGAGCCACGTTTACTTCTCTTCTAGAGACTCTGCACTAGGTGCAAAAAGTACGTTCCTGGATTCAACTCATCATTAAAGACACCCTACTTATAATATATTGGTAAAGGCCGCACTAGGCCGATTGCATCTTAATTGTGTTATGACATAGACATAGTTATATAATATGAACGAAACATAATACTGTTAACTGAACCTAGCCAGAATGTCGCTATGGTAAACAAATATGGTGAATTTTAAAGAGTGCATTTATTCTATTGTAGTTTATGCGCTGTCGACGAAGTAGATTTAATTAAATCCAATAAGTTTAAATGAAATGCAAGAAAAAATGCGTATAATTTAATAGTCCGTAGAAGGAAGTCATGTGGCGTACACATCTGATTTTTTTAATATTTGTAAGAGTAAATTTTTACCTTCGCCGTGTTATTGTCTGCTACTTTACTTTAACTGCTTTTAAACTGAATTGTCTAAAACTGAGAAAGTTCGTTTGATGTTTATTTTCACAATTTTTTCAAGCAAACAGAACGTTGACAGTTTAGATCATGTCCCAGCTTTAAAAAATGTATATATAAATATAAATTTTTACATTAATTCTCTTAGAAAGAATATTTTAAGTAGCTAATTTTCTCTCGTGTTATAGAGATTGTATAAAAACATGATCTTTAATATTATTTAGATTGTTTTCAGCCAATATAATAATCGGGTTTCTCGATGGTATAGAATAAACACTGCTGAACTGTTTTATTTCTTTGTCATTTAGCAAAAAAATATTAATTAAAATATTTATCCTTTGGACTTTGCTTTAAACTTTATTTATAGTTAAAATGCCTAGAAAATGAAAAGCTGTCTTCAGCTGAAACTCAAATGATGTAATTAATATTTTAAAAAATTTGACAAGAATGCAAAATTTATGGAAGTGTAACAATCGAAAAATCTTAATTTTCTTGTCTGAGCACAGAAAATAAATGCAGAAGGAAAGAAGAAAATTAGGGAGAAAAGTAAGTAAAAAGTTGAAGTATAATTTGGCTGTCAGAAATACCAAGGTGTTTCGAAAAGTTAGAGTTGGATGCTTCTGAATATACTTTCAGAATACTACAAGGAATTTAGGTGTTCAAAGAGAAAACACTTGGACGTGTACACTAGCCAATACCATTAATTGAGCTTGTGCTAACGGAAAAGACGAAAGAAGAGCGGCTGGTTTTCGACTATATATTTGTATAAATTTAAATTACGTTATAGAACATCATATAATTATAAACGGAGAATCCGATGATTTCTTAGTCGAATTATTTGAAGATTCAGGGATTTATCCAGTGATGTATGTGAATGTTACCTAAAGACGTTTTCCCTCTTGATGAAAGTAGTCTTTCCATTCATCTCATGCCTTCAAAATGCTTAGCCTCTAAACATTGATAAAGGCTCTGACCAAATACTGATGAAATGTATTGATTTGGATTATTAAGTTACGGGAAAGCAGAGCTATCTGCCTAAAAGGAGGGACGCTTTCGTGAACAATTTTTTAAGGGAAACCAGCTGGCATATACGTGACAATAAGAAAAACCAAGAAAACGCACATGCAATCATCCCGTTCGCTGGGATTCGAAACTCGGAGCGAACTACCAGTATTCAGCAACTTTACCGCTCGGCCGTTTATGGGCCTTTATGAAATGGAAGGCGATAACTTTATTTAGAATGAATGTCAGAAATACTAAGATGTTTCGAAAAGTCGGATGCTTTTTAATATATTTCAAGTATATTAAAAAGTATCCAACGAATGCCTGAAGAAACAGAGCAAGCCATTAAGAAGAAAAAAAAAAATTTGCATACAATATTGTATTTTTTTTTAATTTAAAACTGATTAATCTTATGATTCTTGCAATTTGAAAAATAAAATATTTGACTAAAATATGAGTAACATTTTAAGACACTAAATGTAGGATGATAAAATTGTGTAAAGCAATGAGCACAATTATAAAGCTGTTTAAAGCAATATATGCAAGTCATCCTAAGTTAAATGACGGTTATACATCTTTCTTATTTATATATCTTTTCTGAACGGAACATTGAAAGGCGTGTTAAATGTGCTTTACGGTATTTTCTTTTTTAATATATGCAGTTTTCAAATGCATCGTAGTCTGGGTCATAAAGTATTCTTCCGAAAGAAACGCAATTCAAATAAACAAAATCAAATTCTGAAAAATTTATTTTAATAAATATATTTAAAATGCTCAGCTCGAATGAATAAATAGAAAATTTTAAAACAATTATCTGAAGAGACAATGCAACACAAACAATTAAAATAAAAGTCTAAATATTAAAAAATTACCTATAATAACTATGACAAAAAACTAAATTATAAAGAAAACTATTTGAAAAAAAAATCGATGCACCTTTTATTTAAACTACGCAATTTGAATGGGTAAATAGAAATTTTTAAAACAGATTTTCGAAAGAAACCATGTAACTTAAACAATTATAATAAAATTCGAAAAAGAAAAAAAATACTTAAAATAATAACAATTATAATTAAAAATATAATATAAAGAACATTATTTGAAAAAAGGAACGATTGTTACTTTTTTTTCCTCTTACGCACGATGTAAAAAGGGAAAGGAAAATAAATTACCATACATTAAGAAGTTCGCCAAGTGAACTCTTCTTGGCGCAAACTGAAAAAAAGCGCCAACATAAATTTGCGAATTTCTCCGTAAATTTCGCACCAAATTTTACAAAATTTCATATTTAGGCATAATTTGAGTCGTATGTAAAAAATTGGTATGTTATTTTAGAAAAAGTCCAATTTTGTGTCAAAATACCTAGGGTAGAATAGAGCTATATATAACTTTAATATATATCCTAAGTCGCGCTTTCGAGATATGAAGAACGCAATTTGAATTTCGTCAATCGGCCCAGTAGAACGGGTAACGTCTTATGAGTTATTAATTTAAGTACAAGATGACGCGAATAGAAATCAGAAGAGGGATAAATCTGAAACCGAAGCCTAAAGCTACTAGACATTCTGAGTTGGAATTTGCTTTGAGCTGGTTGCCTTTTTAATCGCATCCAGATCGGGTTTTTCAACGCATCGTCTGCGCATCCATTTGGATATTATTTGCTTTTCTTGATTCCCTCGCTATGCTTTACCTCGGTGAAATATGAGTGAGTGTCAGTCATCCTCAAATTTAGATAATGAAATCTCAGCCGCCGAACAAGCCTTCGGTAGAATTAATATACACTTAGAGAGAGCTAATCTCCCACCCAATGTTAACTCTTACACAACCCTAAAAAAGCAAGCTATTGCTGATCTCCTTAAATTCAACTCAGTTGAAAACAAAACTAGCGATGATCTGAAACGTATAGCGGAACTTGAACGCATCATTCAGGATTACGACGCATTCTTAAATCTGGCCGTCATGCATAAAAATCAAACAATTCCATTATGGAAAATAATAACGAAAGCGATGCTATGTTAAAGGCAAAAACATCTAATAAAACACAAAAAAGCGATGCAAAAAATATAGAGCGTCCGACTATAAGAATAAGAAAAAGAAAATTACTACTGACAGCGATGGGTTTAAAACCCCTCGTATCACGCATAAACGAACGCATTCAAATTCATCGGAAGCTGAACTACCCGTACAGAAAAATAAGTTCAATGACCTACAGGACGATGACCGCATGGAGCAGAAATCGAACTCAGAGTCCGCAGGATTTACTCTCGCCAAAAGAAACACTGGACATATTTCCCTAATTGTTCTCTCAGATTTTACAGCCAACTGGGATGCGTTAAAGGAGGAAATCGAAAATTTAGGAGTAAAAAAAGTCAAAGGCAATCTCACAGGAGATACACTCAACATCAAAGTCTGGGATAAAGATGACTATCGCGCAATCACGAAGTTTCTAGCCGAACGAGGTGTGCAATTCCACACATACAAAATTAATTCCGAAAAACCAAAGTAGTAATTAAGAAGCTGCCTAGAAACTCAAACGTGGAAATAATTCACAAAGAGCTGACTGAACACGGAATTCCTGTAGAAAAGATACGTCAGCTCGAAAGATTCCGAGAAGGAAAAATTGTTAAACTACCTATATTCTTAGTCGAGGTCAAAAGAAACGAAAAGGGTAAACAAATCTACCAAATAAAGCAACTTCGTGGATTAGACGTCATAGTCCGTGCTTACAAATCCAGACCTGGCCCTGTGCAATGCAACAGGTGCCAGAGATACGAACACACTCGAGATCTATGTCATTACAAACCTAGGTGTCTTAACTGCGCCGAACCGCACGAAACTTACACCAAGAACAAGGACGAACTACCAGCGCTCTGCATTCTGTGCGGCGATTGCCACCCGAGCAACTCGAAGGAATGTAAATACCATCCGGATAACCTACCCAAAAGAGTCTTCAATAAGAGCAATCAAAACGAGAGAAAGCATGAACAGGAACAATTTCAATTAAATAAAGAAGATTTTCCTACTATCTCTGGAGCTACGGAAAACGAAAATACTAAAAATCAACCAAGCTGGACAACTTAAAAGGAAAACAAAAATAAAAAAGAAAGCGAAACTAAAGAAGTTTCCTTTTTTGAGTGGATAAAAACCCAACTTCTAAAAGCGAAAGAATTCTTTACAGAATTTAAAAAAGGAAAAAAACATCATGGGTAAACTCGAGGTCGGAATGGCCGCAATTGAATATTTCACTTCTTTAGACTATGACTTTTAGACCTCATAGCAATATAAACGCGATGATTTCAGCTACCAATAGCTTCTTAAAAATTTCCTATTTCAATGCGAATGGTGTCATAAAACAATATCAAGAAATTGATGTCATGATGATAGGTGAAACTCACCTTAAAGCTTGAGATAAATTTAAAATTAACGGCTACAATATTATAAGGAGAGACAGAACCCGAAGTAGATGGGGTGGTACTGCAATTATCATTAAAAATCACTTAAAGCATACTGAAAATGAAGCCTACCTATTTATTTCTATTTACAATCAAAAAAAAAAAAAAAAAAAAATCCTCCTAATAATCTGATGACTAATAATGACCTGGATATCTTAACCTCCACCAACTTCCCGACTATCATCGCAGGGGACTTGAACGCAAAGCATAATGCCTGGAATTCTAGAGGATCTAACAGCAATGGAAACATTTTACATAAGTATTTAATTAGCAACGACCTCAATTTTGCTGCTCCCACTTCTCCAACAAGATTTGGTGCTAACGAAAACGGCGAAGTTTTGGACATTGTACTTCTTAAAAATATTCCTCATACCCATTTCTTAGAAGTAATAACGGACTTAAATTCTGATCATCTTCCAGTGAACTTCGACTTTTATGGCTTTTATCCCCCGTTAAAGAAACACAGAACTAAGATAAATTGGACCCAATTCTCTGATACTATGAAAGACTATAATTGCAGAAATAATTATAATCATTGCAGTGATATCGAAGATGAAATTTATAAATTCACCACTAAAATGAAAGATGCAATCAATAATGCGACTTATTCCTGCAAAAGCACTAATTTTCTCTCCCTTCCTAAATATATAAAAGATATTATTGCAGAGAAGAATAGAAAACATAAGGAATGGCAGCGGTCCGGAGACCCTCGTGCCAAAAGGCACATCAACTTTTTAAACAGGAAAATCAAGCATGAAATTATGGAATTCAGAAACAAAAAATGGGACTTTCTCCTATCAAACCTGGATCCTCAAGATCAAGCAGTATGGAAAATTGCTAAATCTCTAAGAAATAGCAGACCAAATCAAACCTACAGACCTATCAGTCTTTTACCTTCATTAGGAAAAGTATTTGAGAAAATCCTCTGCTCAAGGCTCACTAACCATCTCGAAAGACTAAATTTAATAGATGATCTGCAATTCGGCTTCCGCAGTGGACACTACACGACTCATCAAATTCTCAATTTGGTGGAATTTGTTTCGCAAGCCTTTACTAAGAAAAACGGGGTGACTGCATGCTATCTCGACTTCGAAAAGGCCTTTGATAGAGTGTGGCATGCAGGCCTCCTGCATAAATTGAATAATTTTATGCTTCCAAACTGTTTCGTAAAACTCATTAGTTCCTATCTGAAAAACAGGACTTTTCAAGTTCGCTGCGGTGACGTCTTATCTGTCAGAAAAAGAATTCATAGCGGGGTCCCGCAAGGATCCGTTCTTTCCCCCCCCCGGCTCTATAATGTTTATATCAATGATTTCCCGCACCCATTCAACACGAAAATACTCAAATACGCTGACGAAACTGTAGTACTGACTGAATCCAGAAGTCCCCAGCTCGCTCTAAGTAATTTACAAATGCATCTCAATATGATCAATTACTGGTGCAAGACTTGGAAAATTAAGCTCAACGCCTCTAAATGTTGTATTGTGCTCTATCGGAGATACAAAACAAGATTAAGAGTCAATACTGATATCTACTTAGATAGAACTCTAATCCCTGTAGCTAATTCCTATAAATATTTAGGTGTTTACATAGATAAGTCTCTCAACTTCAAAGATCATATTTCTTATATCTTAAACAAAGCAAATGCAGCCTACATGGCAATTTATCCTATTATCGGCAAAAAAATCGAAGCTCAGTCTAAAAATAAAGAAAATGCTTTACATATCTCTAATTCGACCGATCATGCTATAAGCAGTGCCGGCCTGGGCAATCGCCAATAAAACTGAGCGCAAAAAATTGGATATACTTCAAAATAAAATTCTACGTAGCATTGTGAATGCACCTTGGTACGTGAGAAACTCTATAATTCATAACGACCTGGATATTCCATCTGTGCATAACTTTATACTCATGACAGCTCACAACTTCTTCGAGAAGATGAAGCATAGTCAGTATAACGCAATTAAACAAATGTTAGATTATGATCCAACCATTGAATACACTGTCAAACGCCCAAGGACAATTCATCACAATTCGTCATGGTGGTAACTTGTAAATTTTAATTTTAATTTTAAAATTTACTTGAACACTGAAATTGGACTCTATCCTATTATTTGTGTTGCATCTTTTACTTATGTTAATCAAGAAAATTTTTATTCAATATTTTTATGTTACTATTTCATTTTTTAAATTATTTTGTATGAATTTTTACTTTATCGTATGATTCTACGAACTTTTGAACTTTTTACGGCCATCTAGCTACCGCATACTTCTGAAGAACTTTGAACTCTTATGCCATTCACAGCTTCAAACTGTCTTCGCGCCATTTTCATGATGTCTCAATATTGCTTATCCTGCACTCTTACTAGCTATATTGCACTCACCACCTGCATTTGCCCTACAACTCACTGAACCTGCCTACATGCTTCAATTTAATGCCATTGCTTACCACTGCACAATTTTTATGATGAACGCCTACTTTCGTAAATATTAAGATATGCCTGGTCACGCAGCTGAATTTTCTTCGCCCACGGGTGTTGGTACTTCCCTAGTACCATTTATTTGAAAATATCTTTGCCTAGTGCAATTTAATGCGATCTACTGGCGAAAACTCTTTAGTAGTTAATGACCAGAAAAAAGTAAGTCATAAGTCAAAGCTACTAGAATTTGCTACACGTAAATAAGATGTGAAAATTTGAATTTCAAGGTATGTGCATTGATTGATGTAATATATTTATTACAAAATTTGATTTTATTTTTCGATTATTTTGGAAAAAGAGTTTAATTTTCTTTTTATTTATTTAAATTTTGAAATATATTCAGAACGTCAAACTTACAAAATACCAATAACTGTGTTCTACTAAATTATCTAATAGGAAGTTAATAATAATAGCATATATATATTTGCACTTTATTAAGTAAGAAAATGTCTATTTTCGATAAGGCAAAGAAATGCGATTTAAGAATATTAGCTGAAGAATTGGCAGAAGATGTAAATGAGAGTCATAAAATGAGGGATTTGAAAAAGATCATTTTGGCTAGCAAAGAGTACGATGAAGAATGCGCCAAAGAATGGTTGAACATTATAATAAATGATAGAAAAGAAAAGAAGAAATTGAAGAACGAAAACGTCAAGAAGAAATTGAAGAACATAGGTGAAAAGAAGAATATGAGGAACGAAAACGAAAGTATGAAATGGAATTTGAACTGTAAAAGTGTGCTTTAATTGATATGGGGAGCATTCTTGTATCAGCGGCCTGAACTCAGTTTTAATTCTATAATGCAATGTAGTGAAGGCTCTCTATTCTCTCTCAATGTGAATTCCTGCTTTTCACGCCTTGTTGCACTTTTATCTAATTCTTCTTCTTTGTTCTCTATAAAGCTCCAACAATTTCTATCTAGTAACAGCATTTTCATATTGACTTTCCATCGATCCCAGTTGTCATTGCTTAACAGCTCAAAATCTTCAGGTAATAATGACATCTTCAATTAAGTGTGAGCTGGATTACATATTAACTCATTTTTTTATCTTACATATATATATACGTAATAGGATGACTTGGAATTGGCGATGTTTCTCTGTGATACAACTTGGATAGGCTTTACTGCGTAGTCAGAAATAAGACACTCGAAGATAGGCATAGCCGTAAATTCTACACATAATTTTATTCCTAGATGAATTCCCGAGGACACATATTCTTTTACATTTCACATCACTTTTGTCGGTGCGCTATGTACCTTACAATTTTATACAGATTATATTTTTAGAACGATGGACAATGGCTAGAAGAGGCTAAACGTGAAATAGCGTCTTAAAAGGCAGATAGCTGAAGCAAAAAGTGCACAATTATCCATTATGGAAGCTCATCAAGAGAAGATTTTGGTTTAAGTTGCTTATTAAGAGAAAGATTCAGTTCTCGAAATTTTGAGTTCAAATTCCGAATTAACTACGTCATTAGCGTTACGCAAGTCATACGAAATGGATT
This sequence comes from Stegodyphus dumicola, assembly GCF_044657685.1. Lineage (NCBI taxonomy): Eukaryota > Metazoa > Arthropoda > Arachnida > Araneae > Eresidae > Stegodyphus > Stegodyphus dumicola. The sequence continues at coordinate 75,981,448 of NC_140768.1, read as the reverse complement.
AATTTAGACATGACGCAATCTCGAAAAAAGCATTGCTATTTTTTTTAATAGAGAGAGGGAATTAGGAGACTATTGCTAGTTTAAATTATAATTTTAATTTGCATAATTTTATCTTACATATATATATTGATTAAGTTATAAATTAGAATTAAGCAGGCAAAAAAATCAACTTTTTACAAAATTTTCCAATTATATATATATATATATTATTCCAATTTAATTACATATATGTAAATGAATAAATACAAAGTAAAAAGGAGTTCAAACCGTAATCCAACTGTGCACTGAAAGCAGTAAGAAGTAGTGGGAATAATGCGAAATAAATTAAAAAAATAATGTGCTGAAATTTCATCCCACATTCAATTTGCGGGGAAAAAAATGCAAAAACCAGAAGCACAGTGGCAAACTGCAAATAAAGGGCCAAAACATGCCAAAACCAAAAATGGAAAAAAAAGAAAAAGAAGAAATTTACACCTTTCGCCACATCTTCTTAAAGAGTTGGCGCAACGAAAGAGCTAAATAAATCAGCCTGTTTCTGAACTAACAAAGACAATTAAAGATAAGAACAAAACAATCTCAGAAAATCAATCCAGTTAATCTATGCCTTTATTAGTCCAACCCCTCCAGGCCGACATAAATAGTGTGAAAATTCTAAAATTATAGCATCAAAAAACATAATTTTAAAAAAGCATAAATATATTATTTTGGATGGATCGAAATCAAACAACAAAACATATAAATATATCAATCCAATGCATGAAAAAATAAAAACAGATGAAAATTTTGGAACCAATACAGGCGGGATTACATTTTTTATTTAAATTATACTATCAGAACCATAAACAAGAAAAAAAAAAGCTTAAAAATCTAGTAATAATGATTTTCAATTTAAGACCGAGTCCAAAAAAACATGTAAAACAGTAACAATCCAACGTATAAAAAAATAGTAAATGAAAATTAGATTTGTAAAATATATAATAAAATAAAAGTATAAAATAAAAAAGGTAAAATAAAAAGAGGGGTAAGTTTGTTGAGTTTGATCTTCTTGGAAGTATACACTGTGACAACACTAATTTAACATAAGGCACTTCTTGTGCTTACAAAACTAGCCAGCATTTATGACGTAACTCAAAAGTAAAGAAGTAATATGAAATTCAATTTAAGTTGTTAGCCAAAGGCTAAGCGGAACTGATTAACGTGCAAGTTGGATCAAACCCATACCAGCATGACAAGCACTATTGGCAAGAATAAAACAAAGCCGCAGACAGACATCTTAGAATTGCAACAAGCAACATGTCAGCAGGCAGAACATGCTCTGATTATATAATCTGAAAGTTCCTTTTAAATACTATGTTTTTCTACCTCATATGAATACGCGCAAACTAAAATTAGCATTCTGGCAGCAAAATGGAAAGGGAAAATAACAGTAAAGTTGCTAAACATAAAATGGCTGTTTAGATAAAATAAATGAATACTTTACAAGTTTTTAAAATCTGTAACATTACACTAACAAAAATTTTGAATTAAAAAGTATATTTGACCTGCTGAGTAGCAAAATACTGTTACTAAGGCTAAAATGTGTGAAGCAATGAAATTAGATAAAGTGATTAATACAGTACAAAGTCCATAATCTGGACTCGCCGGTATTTCGGCGATTCCGGATTAGGGGTTTTTCCGGATTACAGATCATCAATTAAATCTGGTAAGATGGCATGCAGAAATTATACAATTAAAAATATGAAATCGTAATTTATGAACTAAAGAACAATTATGATCTAAAGGGTATCAAAATTTACAAAAAAAAAAAAAAGCTTATTATTTATTTTTTTACTTTATTAAACATTTCTTTCAATGTAAGTTGTTTAAGATGCTTCCACAAGAAGTTCAAAAAGTTCCTTTTTCTTGTGTCATATATAATGGACTTTCTAATGCCATACTTCTCGCATAATTTTGAGATGGATAGGCCTTTATCCATTTTTTGCAGTAATTCCACTTTTTGTTTTATGGACATCGAAACATGCTTTCGCTTTGTAGATCCTTCGGCAGCTCCAGAGTTGGAAGCTCTTTTTGACATAACCGAAATTTCAAGCTTAATTTTTACAAAATTGTTCTAACAGTCTGCAAAAAATAATAAGCCGGATCCAATTAGAAGATTAAGGAACAGTAGAATCTGCAACATTAACTGAAATGCCTTAGATAATTTTAGCCTAGCTTATACCGTCCATTATACATTAAACGCGCATGCGTAAAAGCAAGCATTATGCGTTTACGCATGCTCATAAAGTTTGTAGCTTTAAAGTTCGGATTATAGATCATTCCGGATTATGGACATCCGGATTACAGACTTTGTACTGTATTAATAAAAATAATTAGGAAGGACTTCTGTTTAACATTAAATATGGTGTAATAAAAATAAATATTGAATGATATGAGTGATAAATGAATAATAATTTGTAATAGGAAAAAATATCGAATTATATGTATTATAAATCCTAAAAGAAAACCAATAGCAACTGCTATTATGTATCATTATTATTATTACATATTTCTACATACAAATTGCCACATTAGCTGTACTGCTCATATTGTTACGTTTTCATCGAGCACTAAGCTGTAAAATGGACAGGATTTGAGTTTGATAATTAGAGTTGCATTTTTCTAAAAACACCTACTTTTTTTGCAATCAGTTTGGTGCGTTGATTTCTTACTTTCTAAGTTGGCATTTTTTCTTTTCTTTTTTCAACATGGACAGAGTACATATGTTTAAACAGTCCTTTACAAACTCCTACTCTGAAGAAGTGCCTCCTCTAGCTCTTTATTCATCTATAAAATAATTTATCTTAATATAAACACCAGGTATCAAAAAACTAATCTCGTATATCTGAAATAACAAAATTATGTATTTGATGAACTCTGCAGCACCAAGAAAAAGCTTGTAAGAACAGTGTGGGAATGCAGCACATGCAAAGTTGCACTCTGCTTGAAAAAGAAAAACTGTTTCCATGAGTACCATAGAGACTGATTTGTAGGGATGTGTTCTGTGGGCTGTGGTTACTGACACTAACCATCAGAAGTGGTTTTTCCGTGCGTCTTAGACAAAATGTGTGTAATTGTCGCAAATAATTTCATTGTAATGACACTAACCACCAGAAGTGGTCATTTTTTTCACGTGTCTGGGACAAAATATGTGTAATTGTCACAAATAATTTCATTGTAACACCCGATATAGTAAACAAGAGTTTTGCCGAAAAAGTTAATTGCCTTTTCCTGCCCCTCAAAGAGTTAAACTGTGAAGTTTTTGAACCACTCTATTTTGGATGACAATATTTTAGATATACCATGATGTTTTCTTTTTGCTTTATTTTCTCCCACAATGTTTGGTACCATAACGTTTTCACCTTGCGTTGTTTTCTCCACAATGCTTTCGTCAACAATGTTTTCGGCTGTAACCGTAAATGAGTTTAGGTCTTCTGTTATAAGATGAATTATTATCTATCAGTATCTACGTACTTTAATACTCTTTTCTAGGATATAAAAATCAATAGATTTTGCATAAATTACTAACCCTATAAATTAAAAACGAAGAGGTAATTTTTATATGCAGGTATAAAAATTTATGTCTTGACAACAAAGCAATGATAATATGTTTATTCTATCACAAAGTAATTGGAACTGATGTGACTATATTGTATTAGCCTAGGTTACACATTAAATTACCACTGTCAATATTTTTATGGCATACAAGTACTGCATTCATGTTTATACCAAAAGCAATAAATAGAAATTTTTTAATTAAAAAACTTTATGTTAAAAAGCCAAAAATAAAAATCAGGCAATTTAATTTGTTCTTTGCGTTTTTTTTTTTTTTTTTTTTGGGTGTGTGTGTGTGTGTGTGTGTGTTTGAAACAATAATCTTTGAAACAATTTCATTATAAACAGAGGCATTTCAAATGGACCTTATAGTGTTTAATGTTTTTAGCACAACTCATAACCCAACAGAAAAAGCACATAACCAAAAAAAAAAAAAAAAAAAAAAAAAAGATGCTTTTAAAAAATTTGAAATCTTTAAATGACAGCCTTCAATGTCAAAGAAATTTAACCATTAAATTTTGAAGAAGTTTTTAAATTTACACATAAATACTGTAAGATTTAAAGAAAAATTACTATTCATTCTCGATGTGTAGCTGCATTTTAACAGCTGAAACAATTTTAACCTAAGCAGTTGTAACATTGTCTATTAGTTAAAAATTACTTCCTCAAAATTAAAGATAGAGAATATCATATCTTATGCTTAAAATGAACTAAAACAGCAACCCAAATAACAGAACAAATTTCATTTGATATTGAATTTCATTATAATTAATGCTATGTGGAAACTAAATAAAAAGACTTAATTATTTAAGATACAGTTGTACATTTATTTATCTAGATCATTTGCACAGATAAGGCCTGCAATAAACATTTTTCTCAAAGGCAGTATTCGGTATTTTAAGTTTCATAAGCTACAATATCCACTTACAGAAAATAATATTAACCACCGAACTAATAATTGAAAGGATATAACATTTAACTTCAATGCTCAGTTTAAGCGATTGTCATGATTTTTAGACAAACATGTCGTACTGTATTTCAGGCAGGCACTAGCTAAGCTCAATCCAGTACTGACAGCAGAAGTTGGCTACTAAATTATTATTACAGATTAGATTATCTTAATCTTTAATTCTCAAAAGATATTCAAAGTTTAAAAATATGCGTCTTTTTATTTTAATAATTGAAATGTTTCAAATCCTAACCTGAAAAACATTAAATGTTTTTACTTATAGTTCTGAACACATTAGTTTTATTTAGTTGAAGAATTCATCTTACAAAATAAATAAATTAAAAAAATAAACTGCTGCAATTTTATTTTGCCTGGATCACCAAATCGTGTTATGAATGTGTTACAAACTTAATTTTCAGCAGACATTTCAGCATTTCCTGTTTTTTGAGTATTTATGCTACATTTTGAAATAATCTCCCTATTTGCTTTGATTTTAAAAATATGGGAAAAATGTAAAAAAAAAAAAAAAAATAATGTTACTCAAACAATTTATTGAGGGATAAATAAAAAATGAACCTCTAAGATATATTTCATTTAATGATAAATTGAAGCTTCTTGATAAATGTAGATGTATTTCTAAAAAACTGCATTCCTAAATTTGTTTTTCATTTAATGCAGATTTTGTTCTAATTGAATACTTTTTCTTATTGTCCTTACACAAAGGATTTGAAAAAATTTCAAGTTTCAAATTCAAAAAAATTTCCATCTCTAATTATTACAAAAGGACATTAAATGTTGCATTAATTTTATGCAAGAACAATTTAACTATATGTTTATCTTATTCTAATTCATTTTTTTTTGTTTACTTATTATCACCTTTGTCTAATTGTTAATGACACCATGCAGGTGTATGTGTTTTTAAATTTCCACAAATGCAAGTTTTTTAAATAATAGATTTTGCACCATAAATCTTAAAATGAAAATGTTAAAATTTGCATATATATATGTGAAACCATGATACTAACACTCTGAGCGGCTCGGGTTTTTGGATCTGTCATGAAGTTATGTATTCAAAGATCCTTTATTAATAAAATTTGTATATTTACTTATTTTAGACTTTATTTTCATAAACTTACATTTATTAAGATGACATTCATATTATTAAAGAACGTAAGAAAGCAAAATATTGTAAATTATAAGCTAATATATACAAAGTGACAACAAAATCTCATGACCAAATAAAACCGGTGATGGCTCTCAGAGGGTTAAATTCAAAAATTATAAGTCAACTGTATATGTATATTGATAACTTCATATGCATATTAATTTTAAGTTAGGATTAGATTTTCCATTTACTAAGTCCTGACAAAGTAAAAAGAACAAACACAGGATAGAGCAATATAGCTTTATTTCCACACATGTTTCTACCTTATATGAAAAATGCAGTATTTATGATCTTATTGGATGAATACCATTACCATAAAAAGCAAGCATTTTGGGGAAAACATCAGGATTATAATTGGTAATAAGATCTTTCTCTGATACTTCATCATACAATGTAGATAACTCATCAATCCAAACTTGGTTCTTGACACCTTCACTATCACTCAGTTCTAAAGTATTCAACTGATATGCAATAAAATTAAATGACTTAACATCCATATACATACACTGCACACTAATGGGTTCAGGAAGCTTTCCAACATCATGCTAAAAAAGAAAGAGGACAATAAATTTAGAACACAATAAAAACATCTAAAACTATGTAAAATTCATTTATTGATGATCAATGATTTTTAAAACAACTCTGTACTTTCTAACAAAAACTAATACATTACTTTCTTTTTCATGGAGCAAGTACTCTATGCTTCACCCACAAGTGCAATGTCTTAATACACACACACACACACACACACAAAAAAAAAAAAAAAAAAAAAAAAAAAAAAAAAAGAAGAAGAAGAAGAAGAAGAAGTGACACTGTCTATTGAGAAAATCCATAAGGAGGGTAAAAAATGCATGATAATAATGAGATAAAACATATACAAAAAGTTAAAATCCTTAGTTAAAACTGATAGATTTTGATGACTGTGCACAGATACATTCACCATTACTGTGAGTAATGGTGAATAGCAACATTTATTTCTCCTTTCATTTTTAGAAAAATTGAAAAACAGATGATACAATTAATAGCAATCAACATTTATTTCTCTTCTCCTGGTATAAAACTTGAGTCCAAAATCCTTAAAAACATAGATGGATTATAGTTTCACAAGTACAAGGGAAACATATTATATATGCCACTACTTTTAAATTGTACTATTAAGCTTTTAATTAATAGTGTTTCTTAGTGTGATGATTAATAGCAGCAATACACAATAAACATTAAAATGGGAAGAAACACTTTATAAAATTATTATAAATAAAATGTAACATTAAATGACTTTTTAAAAATTTAACTTACACAAGCACATAGTGAAATATTACCTCTGACAGGCACATTAACAATTTTGTTAATTAAAAGGGTTTTTTTGGGGGGGTCAAAATTAACAAGCTACATAACATTTAAAGAAATAATCAGTAAAAAGTAGTATACAGAAATGCAGACTTTTAAACTGTAAGTAAATGTGGTATTTCAATGTGGTGAAAAGGACGGCTTTTCCTACATGTAATATTATGAGAGCTAACTTCCTTTAAAAAATTCTTAGCATATAACTTTCACGTGCTATGTTTTAACTAAATCAACCAATTACTAGTGCAGAAATATTTCTAGAATTTGCATCTTTTTTTCATTGAACATAATATGCTATATGTTTTCTATGGAGTTGGGATTAATATAAAAATTACCAAGCTCTTCAACAAAGACTCAAATACATTAAGTAACATTAAAATATCACTGAGAATAAGAATGAAAGAGTTTCATACATTTAGTTCTGTTCAGTGGCGTAACTAGAACTCTTGGACCCCTATGCAAAAATATTTCCTGGGCCCCCCTCAATAAATTTAATGTGCTTAAAAATAAAAATTAAAATTAAAATTTTTAAAAAGTTTAAAAAAATCAAGGATTTCACGAACCAGTGTTTTTATGATGAATTTTATTACATCTGGATTATTTGTTAAAAAATAAAAGCACATCCTTAGGGAATCAGTTGAAAGGTACGTAACATGAAGAAAGAATAAAAAAGAAAATATTTTCCCTTGATCAACTGTGAAATTTGCTTTAGTCTGGTTATTTGATATCAGATGATTTTAATCAGTTATTTAAGACTTTTTGTGTGCGTGCGAGAGACAGACTTTTCTCTCCTTTCACTGAGATACATACTGATAATAAATGAATAAGTCTATATAAAAAAAAGGAACATGTCACGTAAAGTATAGCATTAAGAAAAGTATGAAAGCTTAGTTTTACGATTTTTATATCAAATCCAAGAGGTTTTACATACATTAAGATCTCAAACAATTTCTAGGGAAAGCAGGTTTAGGTCCCTCTTCGTCAGAAGTAAAGAAATCTACAAGACTGAAGAATAGTCATATTTTTCAATTGCACCAAAATATGTGTAAATATTTATTCTTGAATGATTTTTTTTACCAGGGTAACAACTTTTATTTTATAATATTAGCTATAATTTTATAAATGCTCCTTGCCTTCATTTCCGAAAACTCTCGAACATAGTCAGAAAGATCAATTTCTTTAGGTGTATCTTGCTCTATAGAAATTAGCAAGATTTGTCAGCCTAGTCTCCATCATAGAAGATCTTAAACAAGTTTGTATGTATTTTAATTTTGAAAAATATCTCTCTCCACTTGCAACAGTTATAGGAAAGGACAGCAAAATTCGAAGTTCCACTCCAGTATATTTGGAAAACATTCAAGATTTTATACATATTCTAAAATGACAAGGGGCTCCGCTCCAGGAACGATGTATGTATTTTGACAGATCTTCCAGTTCATCACAAAGTTCCGAAGCATTCAGATTACTCGAATGTTTATTTGTGAGTTTCAATTTCTAGTCTTTGCGTCTATTCAAAAGTTCTCTGAAAGATGTTTGAGGGTTCCTATGTCGTACAGGAAACTGTACTGTAGTATGCTCTGTATTCCCGAGTAAGTTCAAATCTTTCTTCTACAGAACGAATAGCAATGTCTAACGTGTAGAAATACAGTTCTACTTTAAATTCCTCTTCCAACACTTAGTATGTTTTCATATGAAGCCTCGTACCCAAACAATCTACGTTGCCTTAGGGTATGATGGACTGGCTAAAGGAAGGGTAGATTTCTAACGTTTCTGCCATTTAATTTTCTTCGGAGATGAAACCTATTCAATTATTATTTAAATTATTAAATTATTATTATCACTTCTACAACTTTCTAAATATGTTTTCTCATTCTGCAGAGTTCCGACAGCTGACTGCAGATTCGTCTTTATACTTTGCAGAATTTACTCTCGTGGTTTACATGAATGAGTAAATCATGCCAAATAGCAACTGAGATGAGAAATTTTAAATTTTGTCTGCCAAGGATGACGCCGAATGCCATAAGAAACTAGAATAAATATTTTTAGCAAGCTGTAATAGTACAGAATAAATTTCCTCCACAAATAAAAAAAAAATTAAAATGTAAACAATGATTTGTGTTAATTTTTATTTACTTTTTGTTTAAACCTTAAAAAAATTTTGCAGAATTTGTAAAAAAATAGCTCTTTCTGTAACGTTATTTTATTGGCATTAAAACACTGAATAAGATGAAAATAAAAAATAAGAGCAATTAACTTAAAAAATTTCCACTTAATTAACCAAACAGACAAAATATTCTGCTTCTGTGTTTTGATTCGGGGGAGGGAGCGCCATATAAGTTATCCATGAAATAAATAAATATTGAAAAGAAAATGAATAATCAAGCCAGAAACGAGACAAAGGTAAAGCCAGTGAAAAACTTACTGCAAGTAAACGGCTAGAGGTGAAAAATTAGTTCATACGAAATTAAAAAAAAAATCTGAAAGCTTTCAGGTTTTATGTTACGCCCAATGGGGCATTTTTTTAAAGTTTCGTGTGCTACTTTTATTTATTAAATATCATGTTCTTCCCGCTTAAACCATTAAATTGAATGTAACAGCAATATCGCATGAGCATATCTTTAGAATTTCCGATACACAATCTCTAGCACTAGCGATAATTTTTTTTTTTTTTTTCCGTACAAAATTTCCATTGCACGCTTTGAAATCGTTGAGTTTTTTAATCAAAAACACGTTAAAGAGTTATAAAATATGAAATCGATAATAAAACAAATTTCAAATTCCAAATCCGGGCTTCCAGATGCTCATATTTGGTGCAAGATTACATGATTCAAAATTGGATGGCTCTAGATACCGTTGTTTTACCCCAATGTGAAATATATATATACGTTTATGCAGATTTTTCATTATTTAATTTCTTTAAATATAACACAGGGCTGTAATATTTAGTGGCAAAAATTTGAAAAGTGGAACGATACTTATAGTGAACCAACGCAAAATGCCAAAACGAAATTAATAGCCTTTTTGGGCTAAAAATTTAGAACTTTTAGAGTGAAAAATCTAGCACAAATGTAGCTAAGATTGATCAAATTTAAAATTTTTACAATTTATTGTTTATACTATCAGGAGAGAGTAATATGCTTGTGAAAAAGATTATTGCAACCAGTATAAATATTTAACGAATAAAAATTGAGCAAAATAAATTAATTTTTTAGTCCACAAAAAGGTGCAATTTGCTCTGTCGGACTATTATTTTCGTTTCGGCATTTTGCGTTGGTTCACTATAAATGTCCGATTCACTTTTCAAGTTGTTGCCACCCAATATTACCGCCCTGTGTTATATTTAATGATATTAAATAAGGAAGAATCTGCCTAAACGTATCTATATTTCTTGCATTAGTATAAAACAACGGTACCTAGAGCCATTCAATTTTGAATAACGTACGTTTCCACCCGAATATGGGCATCTGGAAGCCCAAATTTGGAATTTGTTTTATTATCTATTTCATACTGTGTAAAACTTTAACGAATTTTTGATTAACAAACTCAGTGATTTAAAAGTGAAACTTCTGTTTCGAATTCATACATATCCTTATCAGAATACCTTTATTCAAGCCAAGAGTTACTTTAACACTATTTAGTTTCTATGAATTATCATGAAAGACCTCAGATTTCCTGTTTTAACCTTGATTATAAATTAAGCCCTATTAATTTTCTTTTTATCTTCATAATTAATTTATTAATGAGAAAAATCTGAAAAATAAAATAGAAATCTCTATGAAAAGTTTTTCGTTTTCTTGGTATTAGAAGTTTAGTTTAGCATAATCGGGGATCACCCAATTTTTGAGTGTTGTTTAAATGACAATTTGGTTTAAAGTACATTTGCTTTGCTCTTTATTTGTAATTGCTTTTGAATTTTGGATTTGCATATAATGGCTTTAAACCAATTTGTTTTTTTGAATTTGTTTGAAAGGTCAATTTGCATAATGAAAAGTTTTATGATTTTTTTGAGTAGTTAATTTGGCACAATGTTATGTTTTATTCTTTTTTCCAAGTGTTTCGAAAACGTGTAGAGAAAATTCTCGTACATTTCAGATTCCATTTTTCGGTTTATATGAATTTTAATGTCTTAAATGAAAATTTAACTGATTCTTTTTACGGTTTTAGATCTCAAATGAACCAGGACAACAAAATATGTTTTCGAAACGTATTAATCGACTATTATGAAGCTTTAATTCATTTTCTTCTGATGAGTTTTGAATTGGAATTCCAGTAAAAGGAGAATAATTTTTATAATTTTGTATGTTTTCCCTTTCGCATTTTTATTTTTCGAGTTTGTGCTACTATGAATTCTTTTTTAAATTTGTTTAGATATTGTGTTAAACCTCTTATACACAGTTGCAGTTATTTATAGCATCAAGGAATTGCCTTCCTTTTGATTCCAATTTAATTTTAACTTTAGATGCTTTAAGTTTATTTTACTTCAATCCTGCAGCTATAGCGCAGGACAAGTTAAAAAAAATTTGTTTTTTATTTTCGGCCTGTCATTATGTTTCTTAATGTATGGAAACATATATTTATCATAAAAATATTTCATGTTAATATAACAATACATTATTAATATTAGAAGACATTTGCATTGTTAATGGTGATAAGTTTGGATTTTTAGATAAATGGATTAAAAGTTTAGTTAAATTGAGTTTTTAGTAAGTTTGAAATTATAAGAATTTAGTTTATGTAATATTACAAATCTTTAACTTACCTTTATAATGAAGAATTATATTTGAGATCCCTTTCAAATTTAATTTTAAAGAAAAACTTCTTTGCGCTCTCGATGTAGACTAGAGAAATGTCATTAGAATAAACGCAAGTTCAGTTTACTGTTCTGAGTCATCAGCCAATTACAAGTATACTGAAGATAGCATTTCACACTTCAATGCAGCTGTTTAGCAAAGAAAGGGACCCCGCCTCCACCATAAATTTCCAGTCTCTTCCTAAGTTGAGTCACAGTAAAACTTTCCTCTAAGATTTTACTGTAAAGATGTCCACTTTCCATTCTAAAAAGCTGAAACATCTGTTTTTTTTTTTTTTTTTTTTTTTTTCCAGTCAAATTCTACTATTATTATTGCCATATTCCAATGACACATAATATATGACCTGCAATATCTTTTAGCATTTCCTCTGTACTATAAATGTATTTCAGTCAATGTATAATTATTAAATATTTAACCGTAAAAATTATGGATATTCGAATAATTTTAGGAAATTCTTCCACATGTTTAGGATGAAATAATAAACAAATTTTATTGACCTGTATCCAAAGAGCTTTGAAGATGACTGTGTAATATGTGAAATGGAAATTTTAAAATTAAACCTTCCAAGTTTCAAGTTCCCAGAAATGTTTAATAATTTGTAGTTAAACTTATTGACACTGACGTATATTTGAAGATGAGTACTCTGTCGCATAGATTCTAAAATTAGCATAAATAAATACTTGTTTGGGAAACAAGTATAAAGTTTCTTCATAATTACTAAAACTAAAGTTGTATGAAACAAGTTTTGCGCACTTCTTAGAGAAATGCGAGAAACATCATTTAATGAAAATAGATTTTTTTTTAACCCCAGGTGGATCAAAAAGCAAAAATCACGATATATTTTAGCAGCATTAATATTTTTGATTATTGTTATCTTTTTTATTTACGTCTTAAAACAACTATTTCTGTCTCAGAAATTAATTACCTCAGATTTCCAATTTTTACATTGCTTATAAATTAACCCGTATCATTTTTATCTTAAACATTAATTTATTAATGACAAAAATATGAAAAATACATATAATATAGGTGAACATATATTAACGGAACCTATTTATGTCTTAGAAAAGCTACGCAGTGGTGCCAAAATGAAAGAGAATAATGCTAAAGAAGATTTTATGAGTGAAAACCGCATCATTTTCTACTAAAACGTTTTAACTAAATTTTTTTAATTGCGAAAATAATTGAAATATTGCAATGAAAGTGGGAGAATTCTTTTCCATTCATCTGTGTAGTGAAAATTGTATTGTAATTCGTGTTCTTTCAGATGTTGAAATGCAACTTAAAACTATTAGGTCCAACACTGCCATTGATATGCTTAATATTTTCAGTAATGAATTTATCGGAATTTACGAAGTAGTATATACTTTTAGTTGTATGATGTCATTTTTATTATCATTATTATATTATTATTGATGATTTCACGTACTGAATGCTGTGCAAAGTAAAAGTAGAATAAAAATTAAAATAAATTAAAAGCAAAAGTGTAAATTTTAAAGTTTCATTTCAAATAACGGCCCACTAGCGGCCGAGCCGTAAAGTCGCTGAACACTGGTAGTTCGGTCCGAGGTTCGAATCCCGTGAACGGGCTGGTTGCATGGGCGTTTTCGTGGTTTTTCCCATGTGTAATGTGTATACGAGCCAGTTTCCCTTAGAAAGTCCTCCACGAAGGCATTCCTCCCCTTAGGCAGATAGCCCTTGAGGCTTTGCTACAATCACACACACACACTTTTTCATTTCAAATAACGATTAGAAAGTACTCCACGAAGGCGTTCTTCCAATTGGGCAAATATTCCTCGAGTGTTTTATTATTATATAATAATTCAATTCAGTTCCGTTTAAATAACGTAAAAATTATTGCACATTACTGAATTCTAGGCTTAAATGTTTCACGTTGTTAAAATGAATTGTAATTTATTATATTTTTTCAAACGAACGGAAATTAAAATATTTCTTTCAAAACAAATTTAATATCTTCAGAATTATCTTTTACAGATTAGTGTGAATTTTTGGTAGATGAGTAATTTATAGGCTAAGAAACACCACAGCTATTCTCTTTCCTAAAGCAAATCAATTTATGAGTTCTGTGCCTTCAGATTTAATGCTCGTTTAGGAATTTTAAAGAATTCTTAAACTGCATTTTATCTGCAATGTGAGAATATTTTGTAAATTTTGATATGAAAAATAGGACAAATATTGATTTACTCATTATTTCAAGTAAAAATATTCATCCATTCCATTTCCTCACGCCATAAGTGAAGAAGAAGTTATGAATTTTGATAAATTTAAGGGAAAAAATTAACTGGAATATTTGCCGCTTAATGTTTTTAAGCAAACAGAATGAAACTTTGTGTTAGCTTGTCTCATAAAACATGCCCCCTTTTTCTTTGACCTTGAATTCATTCAAAGATCCCTAATAAGAAACAGGAAATCTCTCTTTGCTAAATGTGGTGTCATAAATTCTTTGCATTTCCTGGACAAGGACATCATTTCGACATGTGGGTGGGGCAAAGTCCTTTCATGCCACAACTGCTCAACTTACGTCAATGATTTTGTGTCCTTAAGAAAGGAAAGCATACATTCTGGAGTTAACATTTGGTACTTACGAATGATTTCCTCCTCCAGATTATTAGTCTAAAAAAGAGAAAAAAATCGATCCGCCTTTAACTTTGCCATTTTGGAATGTTTCATACTTCTAAAACCAAAATTTTCCCGTCCCTATACCCTGCCTTCTGGGGCGACTGCACCGTCGTTTCTTACATTGTGAGAACCATACATTCAAACATTCTAGATAACGTTGTTTCGTCATAGTGCGAGAAACATACATACATTTATGCAGATTCTTCCTTATTTAATTTTTTAAAAAATAGTACAGGGTGAAATTATTTGGTGGCAACAATTTGAAAAGTGATATGCCATTTATAGTGAACCAACGCAATACATGTTATATTAAATTGTAAAAATCGTTCACATTAATAAATTCAATTTCAAGCTTAATATCAGTCCCGATTTTTGGACTTGGGTTTAATGGAAATGCTAGTAACAGATTCAATATATGAGCAAAAGTAAAAGCTTCGGAATGACATATTATGAAAATTTCGAATTGCAAATAATATACCACGTTTCCTCTTAACTTGCAAAGGTCATTCGAAATTAAGTACCAGAAACCTGTTTAGTTACTTCTTTATTTATATTTAGAAAATGTGTCTATTAATTATTCGATCATAATAACGAAGATATAGAAATAAATTAATATACAAAATAATTACATTATAATAAATAGTTACAATTAATTTCCATTTCCACCCCCCATTGAATTGGGATTGCAAAGGGAAAAACATTTCCTTCAGGATATCGCCTTTAAAAATTTTCAGGTAAGAAAATAAGAAATACAAAGGAACTTTTCCTATTTTCTGCTGACTCCTATGCCTGAACTGAGGTAGGTCACGAAGTTACTATTTCATAGTCAAATGATGGAATATTAACTTTTGCAAACACTTAATTTAACTGTTTCATGTGCTTCCAAGGGCCCCTTTTCTGCGTCTTATATGGAACTGCGTCACTGCACCATATAGGAAGAGGGCCCTTAAAAACTTAAGACGATTTCTATTATATTGAAATAAGAATTCATAGTAGTACAAACTCTAAAAATAAAAATAAAAAGCGAAAGGGAAAAATACTTTTAAGTTTAAACATGTAAATGTAGTTCAGCAGGACATTTTAAGGGCACCCTAAACCTTCAAGCCCCTATGCGATGGCATTCCTTGCATACCCTTATTTATGCCACTGGTTCTGTTTGGTGACAGTAAATACTTTTTTAGGGGGAAGGGAAGTCTAATTTAGAAAACTAGTAAAGATAAAATCCTAAATTAAGATTAAATCCTAAATTTCAATGTAACAGAAACAGAACTGAATTCAGAGGACAAACATTCATATAATTTAGACAGTATTGTTAATAGCATGTGTAACCAATCCTTTAATATAAACTATTGGACGAACTGTAGTAACAAGGGTGCCCTCTGGTGAGCAGCCAGAGAAATACTTTAGTAAAAGCCAAGTGATGAACCTGATAGGTTATATCAGACTCTAGCTCTGTAAAAGCCAAGTGATGAACCTGATAGGTTGTATCAGACTCTAGCTCTGTAAAAGCCAAGTGATGAACCTGATACGTTGTATCAGACTCTAGCTCTGTAAAAGCCAAGTGATGAACCTGATAGATTGTATCAGACTCTAGCTCTTTAATTTTCTTAAAGTTAAATGTAATGTCTGTGTGTAACTTAAGCCTGTTAATAAATTATTGTTATACTATAAAGGACTCTTTTATGACCCCATCCAAAACGACCCCCCTCATAACTGACACCCAACATTTATGTTTATCTGTAAGAATTTTTGCTTGGCTTTTGCTCACTTTCTTTTTCAAAAACAGTACTTGAGTACTGTTAGCCTAGAGTACTGAGTACCCAAAGGGGGGGTAGCCTAGAGTACTGAGTACAAAAATTTGATACTCATTAATTAATTTTTTAATTATTAATGATTTTAATAGTCATTTTGTTTTAATAGTCATTAATTAATTAGTTAATGAGTATCAAATTAATTAATAATTATTGAATTGATGTTAATAATTAATATTTATTAATTATTATTTAACTTTTAATTATTGTTTAATTAATTCACGATTTATTATTATTTATTAAAATAATTAGGGATTAAAGTAATTAAATAATTAAAATTAAATAAGATGTAAAGAGATAAATTAAAATTTAATAAGCGATTTATTATATAATTTTATTTTTAAAAATAAAATTTTCTAGATCAAATTTCTACTAAAATAAGTGTTCCGTTACATAAAAAAGTGCCGGAGCCTTCTTATTTAGGGCTCTGGTGCGCTCCGGCTAGAATTAGAATGTATCCCAAAAACTATGAAGTACCGGAGCCGGGCCCCAGTGAGCTCCGTCGCAATTTAAGCTCTGCTTTTGACTTCTTAAAAATTTGTATACATTTAATTCTAATATTAAAATTGTATTTAACCGTAATAATTAATTTTGCTTGTATTTTATAGTGATTATTTTTAAATTTATTGTTAGTTCTGCATAAGATTTTTTTTTATTTGCTATTAATTTAATTTATTAGCCCAAAGGGGGGTAGCCTAGAAAGGCTGTTAGTTTCAAAGCGGCATTTTGCGCTGTTTTACTATAAATGTCCCTTTCTCCTTGCAAATTGTTGTTACCAAATATTATCGACCTGTATTATATGAAAAGAAATTAAATAATGAAGAATCTGCATGAATACACGTATGTTTCTCGCACTATGACAAAAACGACAACATCTAGAGCCATCAAATTTTGAATAATGTAATCCTCCACCCGAACGGTTGAATTTCGAATTTGTTTTAATCTATTTCATATGTTGTAAAACTTTAACGAATTTTTGATTAACAAACTCAACGAGTTCAGGGCGAGCACTGTACGGAAAATAACAGTTTTATCTCCGGTGCAGAAATTCTAAAGATATGCTGTTTTCAAATGTATGTGGTTTACGGACGAAGAACATGATATTCGATAAATATAGGTTATACACAAAACTTTAAAAAAGTTTCCTTTTGGGCGTAATATAAAATCTGTGTGCTTCTAGATTTTATTTTATCTTTCCCCCCTTCATTACGCTCAGAAAATTTTATGCTCCGAATTTTATGAATTATTAAAATAAATAATCCAATTTGATGTTAATAATTTAATGATCATATAATCAAATAAATATGAATGTTTTGAAATGTTATTATAGTTTGGAAAATCACTGCCTGAAACTGTTCATTAAATTTTTAAAAAATTATCAGATCTTGTTTAATTTTATCTTATTTATTTCAAAGCATCGCGTACTATCAATCTATTTAATTTTACTTTTCTTTTTACACAAAATTAAGCTCATAAATTTTTTTGCTTAGAATTTTTGCCGTTTTACCAAAGTAAACATGTTTGTACAAGAATTACGCATGAAAAAAATGGGCGAAATGCAGTAAAAAGTGTTTTAATGAGATACATTAAATCCTATTTGGAAAAACTGTGGCTTTCATAATCTTATCACTATACAACGTATCACATTTAATAATTAAATAGAGTTATATGATACAAACGCCATAGGTTTCAGTGTTAAAGTAAACCAGATCATCCCTACTCTTTCTTGCCGACATGTCGGTGACGCCCGCCACGCCCACTGGGTTAGTCTATTTCTTATAAGGTCCATGCCGGCTTCACGCTTTCGTCACAATCTGCCTAAATTTATGGATAACACCTGTTTGGAAAGATTGGGTGAATAGCCAATCAGACACCAATACTTTCGTTCGGGTAGCTAATTGTTTCTTTTCTTTTCTTTTTCTTTCTTTTTTTTTTTTTTTTTTTTATCGTTTGCAACGCAAATCCACCAACAGATTGGTAAGAGCCGTGTAATTTTAATTCCATATTCATGAGAAATCATAATTCACACTTAGAATGGCAATCATTAGAAATGATAAGAAATGTCAAATGAGCAAAATTAAGGACCGTTTATTCATTTCGGCCAAAATTAAGGACTTTTAAGGACCGTACGAACCCTGTTTTATGCCTTTAGTAAATCTGTATGCAATATTTTTAGAATTATCAACAATTTTAAAATTGTTTAAGTGTCGCTAGCCTAATAATGTTTTTGATGGCGGCCATTGCTCTTGTTTACATTTGAAACAGCAGGATAGCAGATTTGTTGCCAATCTAGAGAAATTTAGCTTCGCAACAACAAAGATAACGCCTTCATTTATTATTTAAATCATGCTTAATCCTTTCTGGAATTTTTTCGAGGAAATAGCGTTTAAGATTTACTTCGTAATTTTTAATACAGATATTTTGAGTTTTTATGAATTTTTGCCTTGTTGCAAAGTGAAAACTGAATTAATTGAATGAGAAATACTCAATCGTCTGTGGAAAACTGTTTCTTTTTTGTTTTGTTTGCTTAATTTCTTTTATACATCGTTCTAGCTGTGTTATAGTATTTGAATAGAACATGTGGCAACGATTAGATAATTCTTTAAATGATATAAATTTTGTGCATTCCGAGTTATAATATGAACGAAATATAATATTGTTAAGTAAACCTAGCGCCAGAGTGTCGCTATGGTAAACAAAGTGAATTTTAAAGAATGCATTTATTCTATTGTTAAACTTCGCTGTCGGCGAAGTAGGTTTAATTCAATCTAATAAGTTTAAATAATATGCAAGAAAAAATGCATGTAATTAAATATTCTGTATAAGGAAGTCATGTGGTGTATACATCAGTTTTTTTTGGGGGGGAGGGAGGATTTTTCAAATGTTTCTAATTAGATTTACTTTGTTTTTTCCTTGCTTTGGAGAAGTGCCAGAATTTTCAGGTGAACTATTATAATTATAATTGAAATACATTGAAATGGTTCATTGGCTAATTCTGGATACAGAAAAGAAAGGATTTTTGTACAAGAGAGATTGCAATTAGTTCCTACCCCCTGATGAAGTGACATTGAGATTGATTGCATTCCTCTTCTGTTTTTGTTCATTTTTCTTTAAATTTCATGGTTTTTGAAGAAGGGTTTGGCTTGTTTGAAATGTTTTGGTTTTAACATTTTTAAATTCATTGTTGCATTTATATGTTTATTTGAAATTTATTAATTATGAATTTCAATTTCTGGTCTTTGTGAAATATTAGTTCTAAATTTCTTACTTTATACAGTACAAAGTGCGTAATCCGGACATCCATTATCTGGAATGATCTATAATCCGGACCTCAAAGCCACAAACTTACGGATGCAAGTAATGTGTTTACACATGCACGTTTGATGTGTGCGTCCGCTACGCATGCGCGTAAAGCTAGTAAAGCGTTTACACATGTGCGCTTCTGATAGTGAAAAAAGTGACAGAGAGGTTATTGAAAAAGAGAGAATTTCGATTAACAAGTTAGTCGGTATTATCGACACAGCAATTACAGGACTTGAACAGTGGAAATTTGTAACTGAACAAGTAATTACGTCTGTTTATAGAATTAAAGAGAACAACTTAAACAACGTACATTGAAAGAAATGTTTACTAAAGTAAAAAAATAAATATTAAGTTTTTTTTTTTTTTTTGTAAATTTTGATACCCTTTAGATCATAATTGCTCTTTATTTCATAAATTACGGGTTTCATATTTTTAATTGTATAATTTCTGCATGCCATCTTACCAGATTTAAATTTATGATCTATAATCCGGAAAAAAACGCTAATCCGGAATCGCCGAAGTCCCGACGAGTCCAGATTACGGACTTTGTACTGTATATATATATACCATGAATTTATGTCATTTTGAAATGATTGAGAAATTATATGATTTTGTTTACATATAATGCCTGCGAGCGAACTGTAGAATCATAATATTCATTTTTGTTTCGAAATAATAAATATGTGTAATATATTAAAAGTGAGGCATTTTAGGAGTAAAATTCTGTATTAGAAATTGGTATAATAACATGTTGAACTTAATCAATTTTATAAACTTAGTTTTGATTTCACTGGCATCAAACCACTTGAGAAATTTCAATGACATGTTTATTACCCTTTGCCTCCATAGCCACTTTATTCATTGATATTTTTTCTTGCATTTACGTTACATAGCTGGAAAATTGATTATAGTATTTGATGATTTAAAGTAGCATAAGATTCTGTCTGGCAAAATGTTAGTTTCTTTTAAGGCAGACAGTGTTTTTTTTTCATATATTACTTTGACACCTGTGTTATAGTTAGTTAATTTTTTCATATTAACTAACTATAGTGTAGTGACAGTCTGTGGTAAAATGACTGCAGATCTTTTCTGGGTAAGGTGACCTCACTAAAACCTTCTATTTAGCGCCATAATAAAGTTTTTTTTTTTTTTTATTTTTTTTAATTTT
This sequence comes from Stegodyphus dumicola, assembly GCF_044657685.1. Taxonomy (NCBI): domain Eukaryota; kingdom Metazoa; phylum Arthropoda; class Arachnida; order Araneae; family Eresidae; genus Stegodyphus; species Stegodyphus dumicola. The sequence goes on along the minus strand of NC_140768.1, from coordinate 75,960,666 downwards.
TTTTATGGATGAATTTATTTTAACTGAAAAAGGTCATCATGTAGTTTTTTGCTAAAGGATGTAAACAAGATATGTGTGTTCTAGCAAGCGAACTTGATGTGAATGTTACTGAACAAATGACAATAGTTGATATTAAGGATGCCATTTTATGAGTAAGGGTATAATGAAGAGTTTACAAATGATCTATTTTTTAGCATAATTGTGGAATGAAAAGATATACAGGAACACGAATTAAAGGAAAGAAAAGAGCGTCAGGAATGCAAATATGATGAAAAGAAAAAAGTAGAAGAATGCAAGCACAAGCTTGAAAAATTTTAAATACAAGCAGCTAGTTTAGGTGCTAGTGTTGTGTAGATAATTGTCTGATTGTGTTATAAAAACTAGGTGAATGATTTTTCTGATTTAAGAAAATCTTAATTTTATTTGATTCTGAATTATTTATTTTAATGCTTTAATTTTGGGGAAAAACAGATGCTTCTAAGAATATTATTTAGTTTCAAAGAATATTATTTATTTTCCTTTTATTTGCAATTTTTGTCCAAGCTTTGATTCATTGTGAAAAGAAGGAGGGTAGGGAGGCGATTTTGTTAAGTCATGATTCCGCGCGTTGTTTTGTCCTTTAGAACTTTAGAATGTTCTAGAAAAAATTTCTTTTGTGCAATTGACCTTTAGGACAGGAAGTACGTGACAGAAGAGTCAGAGGTTGCCACTTAACTTTCGATGTAAGTCATTCTGGTCTTGGCAATCGGGGGTCCCGTTGTTGGCTAAGTGAATAGGGGCGCACATGTGTGATCACCCTAATTCTGTCATTCGGGGAAAGAAACGCAAATTTTGTCCAGATTAAGGGGGCGATAAATTAAGCCATTGTGGGAACCCGTGTTTGTGAAGGAGACGAAGAAAATCCGAGTTTGAATCCCTTTTGGGACTGACGCTTTGACTAAGACTTGGAACATCGAACTTGCTCTTGGGTTGAGCGATAGAAAGGAGGAGATGTAATTTCGTCGTGACATGTGTTTCCGGCGGGGAGCAGTAAATATGCTCCCCGGCCGCGTTTTGGCAAAAAGGCGAAATTGAAGAGTGGGAGAGTTTTCCTGAAAGATCTAAAAGACTTTTGGACGGTATTTTCCTGGTGGAGCTGAGAGTCTAGGCAGACAGCTGTGTGGGGCAAGCGGTTCTCTTGCCTTCCAGAGTGAAAATTTTTCGTCTATGGAAACCAGTTATCCGGCCGCGTGTTTCACCAAAAAGTGAGAATGAACTATGCCAGGACAGGACGATGTCCTCTGAACTTCAACTTGTAACCGAGGGGCAGTGCCGTTCGTCGAAAGCCTAGAATTAGGATACGAGTTCTCCACTTCAAGATGTCTACCTAAGATAAGTCCTTTTTCTGTGTTTGATGTATTCCTATGAATTTTAAGTAAAGTTGCAAAAACTTCCTTGGAATTTTAAAACTAACATTGAATCTTTAAATTAATTCTAAATGGCTGGAAATTGTCTCAATTTCTCCTGCTTTCTTTTTCTGAGACATAAATGACAAAGAGTAATTATGGTATAAAAATATAGTTTGTTTTGTGAAATCATCCTTAGAATAGATGTTGAATTTCAGATAATGTATTTCTTGTAAAATCCTAGAAATTACAGCAGTAGTTCAAGTTAAATTAAATGAGTCATAAAGTAGATTTGCAAATCCTTGATTTAAATGTGTAAATGATATAAATTGAAGAATTCACATGTGTAACTAAAATAAGAAAATTGAGTATCGATTACCTAGGATGTGAAATTTAATTTTAATTGTTGAGGAATTTGAATAAACTTGTATTTTAATCTGGAAACCTATTTCTTATGTTTTCTTTATATCTTTTATGTGTTTTCTTATATGTATATTGATTTTACATCTTGTTTATACGATCCTCTCATGGCACGGTCCCGGATGCTTAATACACAACGATCACGAAAAAGTGTGGAAATTAGCTAACTCTTAAGCGTTTAGTTCTCAGTTTGATACTTAGTTAGTTACAGGATCACTTATCTGTTTCTGCATCAGTGTATACACTTAGATGCGGTCCAGAAACAGAACACTAGTCATAATTCGGTACCTGCTTTGAAACTCACCTACATGGATGTCCTTCAGTTACAACTACAAACTCTAATTCCTCACTTTAATCCAGAAACTGATGACTCTCAGACTTTTTCTCATTTTATTTGAAAGGCAACTAACAATATTGAACGTACATCAAGGGAAATGGGTAGTGTATCTCTTAGGTTTTTTACCCAATGACATTGCAAAATTAACTGCAAAGGAGTCTGCTGGTTATGCTCAAGCTTATGACAACATCAAACAAATTCTCTTAAAGTGTTTTAAATTAAATGCTGAAAAATTCCTACAGTTATTTTCACAATATCGCAAAAATCCTGATAGTGCATGGTGAGATTTTAACTTTGATTTGAGAAATTTCTTTGATGGCTGCATTGGTGAATTAAAACTCAATACTTTTGACAAGTTACAGGATTTGATGATATCTGACCAAATTAAAAGACCCTTCTGAATATAGAAAATATTTTGTGGATCATTGTTGCGAGTGGACTGATCTTCTTCAACTGGCTGATAAATTGGATTTATACGAAGAAGCTAAAAACATCAGAAGTAGAAATGTCAGTAAGGATACTCAAAAAGTTGCTCAATATAGTGGTCCCAAAAATTATAAAAATAACTCTCAAATTGTTAAAAACTCAGCGACAAGGAATTCTGGCATGACAGATGATTGACCAACTATTATGATTGTGGAAAATCAGGCGTTGTTAAGGCTAAGTGTCCAACCTGCTGTCTTTTTTTTAAAGTAAAGAATCAGCCAATTTCAAAGCTATAAACTTACATACACTGTCTGTAGAGACACCTCACATGACTCCTTTAAGAGTGAAAATCAATGGATTTACTGGAACTGCCTGTGCTGACATTAGCACAACTCACACCATAGGAGTAGAAACATTATATTATCTCTTGAAAGAACATCAAAGAGAATTTAAGAAAACTACTATGAAGGTCACTCTTTCCAATGGTATTCAAAGGGACAAAGAGGTCCACATGATTCAGGTAGATATTCACATTGAAGGAAGATCACTCTGCATAACTTCATTTACGCTCCCCTCAGCAAAGGGTAACAGGACACTTTAAGGATTGGATTTTCTTAGAAGCACTGGAATTGTTTTAGAATCACTAGTGGTTTTACCACAATAATCTGAAACAGAAGTTTAAGTTTATTGATGATAATTTTAAACCCAATGAGCGAACCGAATGTACATCGGAAGTTGACATTGTACTGTTAAGAGAAGATAAAGGACAACATCTGTTGCCTCATCAAAGATCACAATTAAATAAATTATTGAGTCAATATTCAACTATCTTTCAACCAGAAGGTAGAAGCAACACGTTTCATAGAGCACCAAATTAAAACTGGAAACCATTCCCCAGTAGTGGTACCACCATACAGGTTTAATCCTGTCATGAAGGAAATCTTAAAGCAAGAAATTGATTATCTCTTAATAATTGAAAAATGTGAATCACCTTATGCATCCTCAGTTGTTTTAATACTGAAACCTTAAGGAACAATATGCCTCTGCATAGATTACCAGAAACTGAACGCAATCATAGTTCCAGATTCCTACCCACTTCCGAGAATGGATGACCTGTTACATGAGGCAAAACCTACTCCTTTCATGTCGACCCTTGATCTTCATACAGGTTATCACCAAGTGAATTTTCAAACCAATGATCAAGACAAGCCAGCATTTGTGTGTCCCTTTGGAACATATCGTTTCTTATGAATGCCCTTTGGTCTTCGAAATGCCCCAGCAACATTCCAGAGATTGATAGATCGTTTTCACAATGAACTTGAGAACATCCTAACTCTCACTTATCTGGACAACATAATCGTTTTTTCAGAATCATTCGAGAAACACCTTTCCATTCTCAAAGCTATTTTCAAAAGGCTTTTGCTCTTCAAACTGTACACAAACAGAGAGAAGTGCCACTTCGCTTCTTCTTGTGCGAAATATTTGGGATCACACAAAAAGGGATCGAAGTTGATCCAGAAAAAATTTTATCTATCCAGAGAATTCCACCTTCCAAGTACCCTCAAGGAACTCTGATCCTTCCTTCAAACGCGTTCTTGGTTTAGACGATATGTACAAAACTTTGTGAAAATATCACAACCCCTGAGTGATTTAACAAAGAAGAAAGTCCAATGAGATTGGGGTTTCAACCGGCAAAAAGCATTTGAAACTTTAAAAAAAAAAAAAAAAAACTGCCTCATAGCACTTCCTGTATTGAAGCAAGCAAATGGAACCCAACGTTATACTTTTTGAACTGATGCAAGCAATTATGCTCTTGGAGTCGTTTTACTTTGAGGGGAATGGTCAAAAGAGAACCCTATAGAATATGCCAGCCAATTGCTTTCTCTGGCAGAGCGAAACTATTCAACGACTGAATGATAAGCATCACTGTAGTCTGGGCCCTGAAGAAATTCCATGGTTACGTCGAAGGATCAATTGAAGCTCAAGTCTCCAACCGGACGATTTGCTAGACGAGCACTTGAAATTCAGTCTTTCAACCTGAAAGTACAATACATCCCTGGAAAGGCAAACATCATCGCTGACATGTTGTCCCATCCAAGATTCGAACATGAAGTTTCACTTTGCGAGATTTTAAATATATCTGTAGGGGACATGCTCATAAGAAGTCCAAAAGACAGGTGTGAATTCCAACTTAAAGATGAAAATTTAAAAAAGATTATAGAAAGTTTCGAATCCACTCAGAAAACTGAAGAATGTGCCAACTGGATTGAATGGGATTCTTAATGAATCAAGGTGTTGTCTACCAATATGTCCCTGACTCTGATTCAAAAGAGGCCCAATTAGTATTTCCAAATGACGAGCATGAATCCATCATGCAAAAGCACCATATGGCCCAATGGCTGGACATTGTAGGGAGGAAAGAATATTCCAAAGAATTGCCAGACGTTTTATTGGACTGGTATGAAAATGTCCATATCCGACTATGTGAAAAGCTATCTTGAATGCAACCACTACAAGGCTACCAAACAAAAGCCAGTTGGACTGCTAAGAACCCCTGTCTATTCCTAACATTTTGAGATTATCTCTATTGATTTGTTTGGACCACTGCCAGAAACTGACACTGGAAAACAACGGATCTTCATTGTCGAAAACTGTGTTACATGATGGGTTGAATTATTTCCTCTTGCTCAAGCTACAGCATGCAATTGTGACATAACCTTCATCAAAGAAGTATTCATGCAGCATGGTATACCACGAAAAATCATCAACGATAATCGAACCCAGTTTATCAGTGTCGTCATGCAACAAGTAGCAAACTTGTTGCATGACGGCACTTGCAAGTTGTTAAATGTCAATCAAAACTTAATACCAGTTTACTTTCCTCGATCAAATCATGCGGAATGAAAAATAAAGACTTTAAACCTTGAGGAGATGCACATGCAGGGTTGCCACTCAAACAGGAGAATGAAATTCCCTGACTTTTCCAGGTTTTCCAGGTATGTTTCGAGAAAATTCCAGTCTATCCGCGTAATGTACGTTGGCTGTGCTAAGAGGTAAATTAATTATGGTATTACTTGTACTGTGTAGCAAATTCACTCAATTATTCAATAAATCCCAGAGGACATTTATTCTTAATTATTCTTGGTACACTTTGTTTGATAATTTTGTTTACTTTTCCACTTAAGAAACTTAATAAAATTTAAGATATATACATTGGATCACAATTGTACGTTTTATTTAATTATTACTCATGATCATCACCAGTTCAACATGAGGCTAATCCGGTTCTTATAAATCACAACGCAATGCTAAAAGTTAGGTTAGATTTTCGGTAAATTTAATTTGTGTGAGGTGTCTTCTTAAAAGGCACCTTAACACTTGAAAACACAAATATAATTATAATAGGAGTTGTTTTCTCCACTGAAGATTGAGATTAGAATCTCCCCAATCTGGAATAAAATACGGCTTTTTTTGCAGACATTCTGCAGCTAAATGAAAGAAAGAAATCTATTTAATGATATTTTTTTACTAAATTGAGGTATTTTATATTTATTTCGCAGCATACATAAGGAAAAAATATGTGCATTAAATTTCGTGATGTCATCATACTGCTAGAATTAATTTCAGGATTATGCCAGAGAAAATTTCCTGAAATTTGGAAAGATTATTTACTAATGATAAATAAATTTAGAGGGAAGAAGCAACATTAAATGATATGAATAACATAAAAATAAAGATAATTACTTAAAAATTTAATTAAAATAATCAACGATATTTTAGCGAATATAGTTATATTACACGGTTAGCATAGATGACTGATTACTATTTTTTTTATTTTAATGCAAAATGACAAGGTATTTATTAAAAAGAAAAGAAAAAAAAAAAAAGATTTTGCGGTAAAATCCTAGTATACGATACGGCCTTCGCAGGATTTTGAAAATTGTCGCCAAGAACAAAATGACTCGTTTACTGCTCATCATCATGTTGCCAAATACCGCTGTACCATACATGGAGATTATTCTAACCAAAGAACATCTATGTAAAGAAGAAAAGGTTCCATACACGTAAATGCTATTACGCGGCTAGAAAGCGGAGGTAAAATTTGCCGACGGAACCTGGCGGCCGGAATTTCCTTCTCTGCGATATGTACAGGAAATTGAAAAACACGTGGTAAGAAGAAACGTTCTTTGACAAAAAAGAAAACTACGAAAATCCTTTTTTAAATTATTGCGAAAAATCCAAAAAGAAACGTTTTATCAAAGAACGTTTTTTCTTGGATTTTTCGGAATAATTTTAAAAACAGATTTTTGTAGTTTTTTCCCCCCTCAAAATAACTAATCCATGAATTAATTTTCTTGCGCCAAAAATATTTTTTTTTCCTTTAGAGTTTAAAGAAATTTTAAACGATATTCATTTTATGAACTCTTGATAACGTGACCTTCGAACTTCGCCACTGGTTTCGAGTTTTGGCGACAGATATATCGCACATGCACAGCTGTTTCCCTCTATGATGGAACGGAGCTACGTCTGTTGCAGAGAGGTTTTCTTTCTTTACAATACATACTTTTTGATTCTAACCTTCATGATACCGTATACTAGGATTAAACCCATTTTGTTTTATACGAGAACAGGTACTTTCTTTAGTTCATGCACTGCACATGCTATTCTCGAGGTTACTGGAAACCAAAAGTTGCGGGAAACTTGATTTGCCTTTCTAAAAGACAATCAAATTGGAGCTGCGAAAATTGGCTCAATGCCAGCTGCCTGAATGACACTCACGTGATACACAATTCACCAAAAAAGTGATCTTTTCCGACGTCGGCGCAAAACTCGCCTTTTTTGGCAGGATCGTTGTATTAAATTCCCTGACTTTTCCAGATTTTGACTAAAACACTTAAATTCCCTGACTTTTCCCTGAAGTTTTTGGTCAATTTCCGAATTCCCTGACTTTTTACGGTTTTCCAGGTAGCGTGGCAACCCTGGCATGACAACTGGCATTCAAAACTATCAGTTATTCGCTTTGCTATGAATACGGCCATCTGTGACACTACAGGCCATACACCAGCATTTCTAATGTTTGGAAAAGAGCTGACGACTGTCAACGATGTTGTCCATGATTTCAAAGCTGTGGTCGAAAATGATAACTTTGTTCCCAAAATCACCCCTTATCTGAAATGATTCGCAACTGTTGCAAAGGACATACAAGAATGTATCAAAATGAAGCAAGATCAACGTAAAAAGCAATATGATAAAGGAAGACAAGTGTTTTATTCATAAGGGGATAAAGTGTGGGTCAATTTACATCCCATTAGTACTGGAAAAAAAAAAAAAAAAAAAAAAAAACTTCAAAGTTCATACCAAAGCGTGACAGTCCATACTTGGTAATGACAGGTTCAGGTTGTAGTGCAGCAGACAACCATTGTTTAACCATTGGTAATGTGGGTATTGTCAAACTACACTATCTCTTTATTTGAACATTATAATTTTTTTGAAGAATTTTGACATATTTACATTTTTTACATATGATTACAATATAGCTGTGACATATGGTGCCTTTCATAAACATAATGATAAATACAGAACATAAAGGTAAATATATAACATATTGGTACATAATGACATACATATATTTATGAACAATACATTTATGAACATATAATAGCATGATTATATACATAAATGCAAAGAGCACTTTTTTCCTGTATATGTAAAAGAGTATATACTAAGTCAGGCAGAAATTATTTTGTATATGAATTTTTTTTCAGAATATTTTAGACTTTTCTTTTTTATTGGATGCAAAGAGGTGCTGTATGATACTTTAGTCTTTTTGCTAATTTTAGTCTGTACTTTTGTCAATTTTGTCCTTCAATGTTTTGTTAAGTAGGTAGTTTTGTCAATTCTAATTTAAATTTTTTTTAAGTTCCAGTGCGTTCTTTTTTGCTTATCTTGTATTGCACAATTCTTCTCCTCTACTAGTGAGGTATATAACTGAGAGTTCTCTTTTTCTTCTTTGTTGTTTGATTTTTAAAGCTATTTGCAAGCACTGATATATGTTAGTCTCAGAAAGTATCAAGTGATAGTTTTTTGTTAATGGACATTTGAAGATGTAATGGTTGGGGGTCGCCCCTTTCCCCACATATACATTGCTCAGAAGGAGCTATGTTTCGTTCATAAAAATAACTTGGTAATGACATAGAAATCACCTAAAACCTACTTCATTTCAAACCTTCATAAACCATCAGAACCCTTAGGGACATACCATACATCTGCACTAACTGCACTCACCAAAGACATATGCACCTCTCCAATTCTTCCGCTCAGGAAGAGAGGTCGACCACCAAAAGTTACTTTGCATTCCCGAACTAATCAACAACTTGTGATTCCGGACAGTGCTTCAAAGAGAGGTCCCCTTGCCCAGGAAACTAAAAAACCTGAGACTAGAGACAATATTACAAGAGTTCCCAAATCTTGCAGTTCTGTCTCCATGCCAGGACATCGACGGAGCCAGTGCACCAGGGGACATCGACGAGGGTGCCCCCTGGTGAGTAGTCAGAGAAATATTTCAGTAAAAGCCAAGTGATGAACCTGATAGGTTGTATCAGACTCTTGCTCTGTAATTTCCTTAACTCGTTCAGTACGGGCGTGTCATATATGCATCAGCAGCAAACATTATCTCACGGCTGGGTGTGTCATATTTGACTCGCCATTTAATTCACTCTACGGCTGGGCATACCACATTTGACTTTTTAGATAGAACATTAATATTTTTTATTGCCGCTAGATGTAGCTGTATGTCTGTTATGGTAAAATATATTGAAAGTTTTAAGTATGTTTACCTTCATTCCTACGCAATGGTATTTTATTTCAGAATGAGAGCGAGATTCGTGGGTGGGTGTTGAGCAACATAATGTCTCTTTAACTGTGTCATTTGATATAAACAAATGAACATGTTCTCAATGCTTTGGAATACTTTTGAATTTAATTTATTAACTTTTCTTATTTTTATTTTATTTTTTATCCTGTTATAGTGGAGTAGACGTTCTATCATTAAATACTTTTTTATTATTCTTTCAGTTTTCCGGCAGGCATTGAGACGAATATTTTGTAGCGCTTAGTGAATTTTTTTTTTTTTTTTTAATGGCAAAACGAAAGCACTATCTAAACGTAGCAGAACATACACAAATGGTAATTGAGTCAAATTTGCTGAGTAAACTAGCAGCAGATATTCTATTCCTGTGATATATGCTATGTTGGACTTTGCATATTCCCATGTTTCAAAGAATATCATACACTGTCTTTTTTTTTTTTTTTTTTTTTTAATATTGCTTCCTTTTTGTTGTCTGCACGTTTAATTTTTATGAGACAGTTTTAATATTTTTTAATTTTAATTATGTGTTGTGTCAAATAAAATCTGCGATTGTGTGCATATTTTTCCATATATATTTATTTGTGGGATAAGAGAAAAATTATATTATTCTAGAATGAGTATGTTATAAAATTTTTAAGGAAAATACACTTTCCCAAATCTCTAATTTTGTATAAAATATTTGCTCTTTAAATGTAAATAAATGCCTGAAAGTAGTAGAATACAGTACAAAGTCTTTAATCTGGACCTCAAAGCTAAAAACTTTCTGCGCATGCGCATAATACGTTTACGCATGCGCGTTTAATGTATAACGGACAGTATAAGCTAGGCTAAAATTATCTAATTATCTATTTCAGTTAATGTTGCAGATTGCATTGTTCCTTAATCTTCTAATTGGAATATTATTTTTTGCAGACTGTTAGAGCAATTTTATAAAAAGTAAGCTTGAAATTTCGATTACGTCAGAAAGAGTTTCCCATTCTGGAGCTGCCAAAGGATCTACAAAGCGAAAGTATGTTTCGATGTCCATCAAACAAAAAGTGGAATTGCTGCAAAAAATGGATAAAGGCATATCCTTTGCTTCTCTAACCATTCCGAAATCTGTTTATAAATTTCCAGCTGCTCTGCAGGGGGGGGGGGAACGTCGCGGCATGCAATGAACTGGAAGTTGATCTGTCAGCACTATCCTCATCTTCAGGGCAGATATTTTTATTTTATTCAGCTTATAATTCCTTACTAAATGTAGTATTTCATCTCGATGTACTCCATCTTTGATATGATTTAAATCAAATTCCTCGTCATTATAAATATCACGAATACACATCAAATAGTTTTCTAGTTGCAATTTTCTAATTTCGACTATGTGTAATGTATGCTTTACGCATGCGTTCGTTGAAAGAAATGTTTAATAAAGTAAACAAATAAATATTAAGCTTTTTTTTTTTTTGTAAATTTTGATATCCTTTAGATCATAATTGCTCTTTATTTCATAAGTTGTGGTTTCATATTTTTAATTTTATAATTTCTGCATGCCATCTTACCAGATTTAAAATTGATGATCTATAATCTGTAAAAAACCCTAATCTGGAATTGCTGAAGTCCCGATGAGTCCGGATTAAAGACTTTGTACTGTATTATGTTTGCAGTGTTTTCATCCATCACTAAGTAGTATGAATTAAACTTATGACTATTGCATTATTATATGGAATATAACTGAGTTTCATCATTGAAAAATTTTATATTAGGGTCGAATCTTTAACTCTTAGCTTAATCCAGCAGTGGATATTAAATGCTGTAAATTATATGTCAATGGACAACATTGAGTTACTTGCTTGATCTTTGAAAGAATATCATATTTTTATATTATTGCATTATTTGTTCATCATTGAGGAGACTGGTCATTCCATGATTATGTTTTATGGCCTTACGGATTATAGCATACAATATGTCAGTACATATTTTAATAATTCATCAATGAATGTAAACATACCAATATATACTGCTATTTGCTTAAAATTTATTGAGTACAGTATTAGACTGTTGGTACTATTATTCAATATTTATTTCAGTAGTCCTTCATTGAATATAACTATAGCGATATCCATTGTTATCAATTCATGATTTATTGCGAATGGCATTAGACTGTTAGCACTATTATTCAATGTTTTTTTTAATAGTTCTTCAATGAATGTATTATTAGTGATATCAGATTATTACATCGTGTGAAGGTGTACCATCTTAATACATTAGCATATCGGATATTATGTTTAAAATTTTAGTTATCCAATAGTTAGATGTATGTACAGTACATCCATTGCTCTATGTTGTTATTTTTATTTTAGTCACATTTAAGATGGTATAGTGTATAAATTTCATATAAATTAGGTATCTCATGTTTGAGGTTTGCATATTTGAAAGAGTGCATTCACTTCCATTATTGAATGCATTAACCCTCTAAGCGGCAAGGCCGTATATATACGGCCTTGCCGCTTAGAGGCTTAGAGGGATATTTTTTGTGATATCCGTAAGAACGTATATATATGTGCATATTAAAATATGTCAAAGAAATTAAGGCAATAATATCAAAAGAAAACAAATCCAGGTATGAAATAACAGGAGAGTTTTTACATTAAAATCAAAAAAATTATTTGCTCTCATAGTAGTTTTGGGAAATTTGTACTTTCTTAGAGAAAACCCTAGCCGCTCAGAGGGTTAATTAGTTAAAGCAATTAAATTGAGTTATTTTGATAAAGCAGAAAGAACGGGGTTTCATAAATTTTAAAAATAGAAAAAATGTCTTATTTAGGAAAAGCTCGTGGAGGATTTGCAAAATTTTGCAAGTAAGTGGGAGTTCATGTGACTGCAGATTTGAAAATACAGTGTCTTTATAAAGTCCCGGACCCATTTTGATGTTTAATAACTCATAAAATAATGAAGATATAAACAAACTTATGGCATTTATTGATGGAATAACTTATATATTTTCCTTTTCAGGTTTGAATATCTTTACTTTTGTAAATATCGTCTGCGCGTGTGGTTAATTTCAGATAATTTCATTTTCCAGTCTAAATATCTGTACTTTTCTAAATATCGTCTGCTTAATAATTGCATTTTTCTCTCTTTTGTTTTTGGCAACTATTGCAATGTTATGGACCTTCTCCTTTGCGGATTTGTAAAGGACAAAGTTTACAGGAGGAGAGTGTCGAACATTGATGACCTAAAAGCCAGAATTACAACCGCAATAGCCTCTGTGGATGCTTACATGCTTGCCGGTACCTGGGGTGAAATTGAATATCGACTTGATATTCTCCGTGCGACGAAGGGGACACATGCGGAAATTCATTGACAAGGGTTATGAAACTTTATGAGTCTATCTAACCATTTATGTTATTAATTTTAATCTATCTTTATTATTTTATGAGTTATTAAACATCAAAATGAGTCTGGGACTTTATAAACACCCTGTAGTTGATTTGAAACAGAAAATTATTGACACCAGAGATTACAACCAAGTATCCATCAAAGGGGTCTTAGACATGATAACAGAGGAATGGAAAGGGGGGAAGAATTTAGGAAGGAGGAAAGAGCACAGGAAGAAAGAATAATATGATTTAGAGAGATTAAGCACAAACAAGGTCTCATGCTACCAGATAGGTCCAGCCAAAAATACAGCTGTGTCACCTTACGCAGAAATTTGATGACAAGGAAGGATATATCAATCTATGTTTGTTACTGCTTGAAAGGCAAGCAGAATGGGATAAAATTGATAAAGATGAATTTTATCTCACTTATTAGGACTACTTTCTTATGAAATCACACAGGAAACAGCTAGAGAACCCTTCGATAAAGCTAAAGACTATTAACTTGTGAAGAATTTATTGTTAAAGCGGTTAAGCTAAGCCCTTGGAAAGTTTAGGCAGGAGTCCATAAAACAGTGAAGGAATACTGAATCCACATGGATGGATTTCAGCTATGAATCAGAAAATTATTGCAAAGAATGGGCGACTAGCTTAGGAGCTCAGACTTTTGAACAGTTGATAGATTTGATGGTGATTGACCAACAAGCATGGAGTCCCTTCTGAAATTAAAAGTCATTTTCTTGATCAGTGGGTAGAGATGATTTCATCCAAGAGATTAGCTAAAAAACTTGATGCTTACGAAAAGCCTGTGGAAACTTTAAAAAAAAGTCTGTAGCTGTTTAGCAGAAAGAAAAATACAATGTGATAACTCACAGTAAATGGAATTCAGATAATAAAAATGGTCACCAGGGTTTAATTTACAAAGCAGGTTCCATCAGCCTAGAAGTCCATGTTCAGATAATAAATATGAAAAACAAAGGATGCCACAATGTTATCAATGTGGATCCTATCAGCATTTAAGACCTCAAAGTGCAGAACGTAAAAATAGTTCTGAATCTCCTGCTAATCTAAACAGAATTAGATCAAAACCATAGGATGAATTTCTATTACCTTATAAAGGTTATAAAATTCTACATTATGGAATTCAAGTGCTAGTATTGATACAGTTTGCCACATATGCATCACTCCAGAAATGCTGACAGATGAAAATGTGTGAGCGCAACAACCATTAGATTTGAATCCAACCTGTTTACCATTGGCTGAGATCAAACAAAACTGCAGTCTCCATTGAGTAAGAACCACCAAGGCTGACATTATTAGAAAGCAGCTTGAGTAAGGGAGGTATTCATTAGGTAACCAAACTGTTGTGCTATAGAATGAATAAGGATAGTCATCCTGATCAGATTAATGCTGTCACTACTAGAGCTCAAAAGAAATGAGAAATAGCTAAATGTGAAGAAAAGAAGAGTTTGAAATGAATGAAATAAGAAAATGAAGCATTAGGAAATGCCCCTGAAGGTGAAGTTAAATTACCAAGATTAAATAAGAAAGATGAAGCACTCACAAAATCCACAAGTACTGATTCAAAAGAATTTTCATGACTTCAAAATACTAATAAGAAACTGTCTAAAATCATCCAAAAAGTTCAGAAAGATACATACAAAAATGAGAATTACAGCCTGACAGAAAAAAGCCTTTTAGTTAAAAAATGACAGATAAAACAAGCTATGTGACAGTTTTTAATTATGCCTAAAAAAGTCAAGTCGTCAATTATAAAAATGTGCGATGAAAGAACTTCTGTTTATTTGGGGGTCAGAAAAGACTAAAGACAGGGTGTCCAGATATTTTTATTACATGAGGTGTTACAAAAACAAAACAAAAAAAAAAAAAAAAAGTGAAGCTTTAGTAAAAACCTGTGATGCTTGTCAGTGACTGAGAAGGGAAATGGAAAAAAAAAAAAAAAAAAAAAAAAAAAAAAAAAAACTCCAATGACATCAGTAGTAGTCATTTCTGAGATGTTTACTAAAACAAATGTTGATGCTATTGGTCTGCTGCCTTCTTCAAAGACTGGCAAAAAAATTATTATTACACTTCTATGTATGTCTTCCATCCAACAGTAACATCCAGAAGCTGTTACAGTGGCAGATGTATCTTCGCCATTTGTGATTAATGCACTCTTACAGATCTTCACTCACATGGGTTTTATAAAAGTCATCCAAACAGATAAGAGGACCTCTTTTGTCAGCACTTTGACAGTGGAATTTTTGGAGCAATTCAGCATTAAATATGTAAGAAGCTCTGGGTATTATCCACAGAGTAACCCCATTAAACAAGTCCACAGAAAGCTAAAAAGGATATTAAGAGTTGTGTGTATAAGAGCGACTTCTAAGTGGGAGAAATATCTACCAGCTTCTCTTTTTGCTTTCAGCATGGTCACAAAAATACTGGTTTCACACCAGCAGAACTGGCTCATAGCAAAAACCTGTGAATGCCAATCACTTTACTTTAGCTAGAACTGACCGATAAAAGAAATAATGTTGTCAATTACACTTTCAAACTTATAACTGAATAAAAAATGCCAAGACCTGGCCATGGAAAGCATCAAAGAAACTCAACAGCGAAGAAAAACATGGTACGATTGGAACGTAGTGAAAAGAAAATTTGCTAGAGAAGATTAAAATCTAATTTTAATTACAAATCATCAAAATAAACCACAGGTGCAATAGAAGAGTCCTGGGAAAATAGAGCAGGTTTCAGAAACCAATTATGTTGTAAGTTTCGAGGGACAAAATCAGCCAAATAAAGTATATCACAGTAACATGCTTAAACCATATTACAAAAGACCAGAAATGACTTGATATGATAAACGAAGTGGAAGGAGACTTAAAAATGGGCATACCTCATTTGCCTTCCAATCCAAGTATATTACATTTCTTGGATATCACAGAGGAGAATGAGCTGAAGAAAAGATTGCTAGCCGAGCAAATATAAGATTTACGAAAGATTTTATGGAAAGATTATGGTTGTTTTTCATATAATCCAGGACTAGCAATTTAGTCAGCCACTATTAAAAAATGAACCAATACAAATAAAGCCATACAAACTGTGAACTGAAATTCTGAAAAAGAGATTCAGAAAATGCTAGATCTAAAAATTATAGAGCCAGGGGAATGGAACTATACATCTCCCATGATTCTGATAAGAAACTTCATCAGAGGATCTTTGACTTTGTATCAACTATCACAAACTAAATACTGTTACTAGAACTGAATACTACCTTTTGCCTAATATGGAAAAATGCATCGAAACAGTGACAAAAGTGAAATATATAATGCTATTAGACTTATCTAGAGGCTACTGGCAAATTCCATTAACTGAAAGAGTCCAAAGATACACAACATTTGTAACTAGCTTTGGAAGCTTCAGACCTCTATGATTACCCTTCATATTTAAGAATGCCTCATATTTCTTTAGCATAGTTATGACTAAAGTTCTAGCTTGATGTGACAGATTCGCTGTCCCATATTTGGATGACACTGCTATTTTCTCAGAAAACTGGGAAGACACCTTAAAAACTTAACTTCTGCTCTAGACAGAATAAAAAGAGCAAATTTACAATTATAACCATCAAAATGTAAATTTGCACCACATCAAAAGAGATACCTAGGCCATATTGTGGGAAACGGACGACAAACTCCAGATGAAGTAAAAATCTTGGCTGTAAAGGATTACCCTATACATTAGTATGTGCTTATTTAGGAACAGTAGGGTATTATCGGCAATACGTACTGAGATTTTCTGAAATTGCTTCACCCCTTATTAACACTCTGATAGAGGTTACAAAAAAAGGAAATATACAATGGTCTGAAAAATGTGATCAAGATTTTTAAAAAAAAGTTTCTATGCAAAAAAAAAAAAAAAAAAAAAAAAAAACTTTATGCTCCCAACTTTAATGAAAAATTTATTATACAAACCAATGCCTCCAACAATAGCATAGGCATAATATTATCCCAATTAGAAGATGATCAAAATCAGCATCCTAGCTTGTATATAAGCAATATATATATATATAAATGCATTAAATTTGAAAAGAATTATCGTACTACAGAGAAGAAGAATGAGGCCATCACCTATGCTATAAAAAAGTTCCATTTTTATCTTGATGGTCAGCAAAAGTTTTTGATTCAACCTGATCTTTGGCTGGTGAACCTTTGGTGTGGCTAAAATCTAATGTCAAAAGTAATTCTAGATTGATGTGCTGGGCACTCACTTATAATTATATAATTTTAAAGTCATTCATTGCAAGGGATCCTTGCACAAAAAATCAGATTTTCTAAGCAAATTAAGTAATGCAGTGTCTCTTAGCTTAAGTTTATATCATATTCCGTTTTATCATTTAATGTATGCTGAAGTGATGTAATTTGAACATTATCCATTATCCTCGTATTTAAATGTGGTGTAAAAATACATGTTTAAAATTTTTGCCTGGAGTTTGGAAACTAGTGACAGAATTTGCCTTCTCCTAGAGTAAAAGAAAAATTTCAGTCCATGAACTTTCGAATTTTACAGAATTTTTCTCTTTGGAAAAAGTATCTCCATTGGGGGTAGAGGTCGTAACAGCACATAGTTAAAACATCTCGGATACTTTGTTTTCCTATTGAGGTGTTCCTAACAACCTCGCACAGACTTTCAAAATTTCTTTCTTGCTGGTCAAAGTCAACCAGAGGAGGGTCAGCTTTAAGAGCCTTAAAGAGACCAGAAAGGGGTTAAAGTCATTAACAGACAGTTGGAAGAGAGACTGTGATGGGAGATAACAGACTGTAGCAGCCCATGTCACCATTTTCTTGTTTTGGGTGTATCTTTTATGTTGTAAATTTATATATTCAATAAAGTCATTGTTGTGTTTCCATTGATTAAGTTTTTCATCAACTGTAAAGCAAGTACTACACTATTACTGATATAATTTAAAAGTTGTAGAATATAAAATAAAATGCATTTATCTGAAAAAGACTTAAAAGTTCACTAATTTATAATTGTTAAGAGCACAAACTCATAAAAGAATTTCGGATTCAAATAGGTTTGCATCTGTAGCCTTCTGAACCAATGCCACCAAAATACTTCTACACATCCATTCATACCACTGAGAATCTTTCCAACATAAAATTTTCAAAAAAAACTATAGTATTTTTTGAATACATTTCCCCCCTCTTCCCCTCCTTTTTTTTTACGTTTTTGTGAACAACAGCTGAACTACGATACATTTTTACTTGCACACCCACTTAATTCATTTTCAAACTTGTAAAATATCAAATCCTAAAACATTTCTCAAAATTTCAGTTTAACATAAGCAAAGAAACATTCAAAATTTGTTGTTAGTCTACATTACAGGATAGGCAGTTGAATGCGATTTTATAGCATGACAATACAGTTCTGTGAGAACATAAAATTCTCACGCTGTTCAGCTTATCTTCATCGCTACTGTAATTGTAATCGCTGGACTGCCACGTGCGCCGCATGCATAAAAACTAGACAGACTGGTTTTTCGGTTTTTTTTTTCTGCTGACGACATTTCAACCGAGTGTGTGGGGCCTTTCAGCCTCACACATCTCATCCTCGTATGATAGAGCATCACTCACATCTCTCTGCTATTTTATTTTTCCCTGAGTTGGATGAGAAGATATGTTCCATTTTCTTAAAAGTGCACGATTTAGTGATAAGTGTTTTTCCATCCAAAACACATTTTCAACACCACATTGTCACATTTTCAACACCACAAGTTCTAACACCTTAGCAGTGACGTGACATACTCTAGAAAATTAAAGATAGTATATACTGGCGAAATTGCTAGAATTGTCATGTGGGACAGGATGGGATGTTAATTGCTCCAATACCAGCAATTTACCCAAAACGTTTCTGATCCCTTAGCAGAAAAGAATGAAACTACTTGTGCCCTGTGTGTTTCAGAACTACACAAAATGACAGCCTGCATCTTCTGCAAAGGAAGTCAAATTCCATACTAAACCCTGAACTGGATACCCCAGTAGTATTCTTTTAAAAACTCTTAAAGCATGTGGCACATATATAGCATATTATTACTCACATACAATATGTTTGAATTATTATTAATTTAATACATTTTCCTCATCTCAGAACATTTTGCTTTTTATGTCTAACAGAACACATTCTATTCTCAATACATATTAAATAACTTAAATATTCTCCAGTTATCAGGACCAGGTTCAGAAGTGTACCTATATATGCACATGTTTATGTATGTATGTGTACACACACAGATACATATGTACATACCAAGGCTGCGGAATCGGAATCAGAGTTAGGCAGATTTTTGGCTAAAAGGAGTCAGAGCTGGAGTCGCTAAAAACACATCGACTCTTACTTCAATTTTTGTTGGACAGTTTGAATTTGAAATGGAATTAAAGTGAATTGGAAAAAAAAATTAATGATAAACTGAGTTATTATTTTTATTTACGGACTATATACATTAACAAATAGTTATTTTCTATTCCATTGACATATTAATAAATAAATATAAAGGAGGAGGATGGATGTGATATTGGCCATTATTGATTAAACTGATTCATTTAGTTACAAATCTGATTGGTAAATTTAGGTAAGTAGTAATAGCAGCAAGAACTCCCAAAATTGATGCCATTCTTAGGAAGCGATCAGGAACAGGAGCAATTATTGATCAAGCAATGTGATGAGGAAGTACACTGCTCAAAAAAAAAAAAAAAAAAAAAAAAATGGGACAGTGCTATATCTCCCGTTCTACTGGGCCGATTGACAAAATTCAAACCACGTTTTTCATGTCTCGAAAGCGCGACTTAGGATATATATTAGATTTATATATAGCACTATTCTAACATAGGTATTTTGACACAAAATCGGACTTTTTCTGAAATAACATACTAATTTTTTTACATATTTCGATTCTATGACTCAAATTATGCCAGAATACCAAGTTTCGTAAAATTCGTACGAATAGTTTTTAAAATATTAGCTCTCAAAATTTTAGCTCCTCAATGTTAATTGAATTTGGCAAATATTTATTAATATCTCTTTTTTTATTAAACTTTTTTGATTTTTTCTCTCACATTTCGAAATTTTGGTTCATTCCAAATAAAATTTACCCATTTTTTGCATTTTATTTTTTAAATTTCTATTTTTAAATAATTTCTATAGATTTTTCGAAAAAAATTTTGAATTATAACCTATAAAATTTTTACCATCATCTTAAAGTAGGTGTATTTTTAAGCATATCTGCAAAAAATTAGACTTTTTTATTCAAAATTTTCTAAGATATACACGAATTTACATAATTTCGCGTTTTGAAATTTGGCACCTTTTTTTGAGCGATAATAACGCCAAATGTGGTCTATGGATTTTTGTTACACTGAATTGCCACAGCTATTTTTAACCTTAAACTTCAAGTAAAATTTTATGGAGAATTAATTATATGACATTTTTTCCCTCAATGATGCGTAATAAATATTTATTAATACTATATGAAAGGCTATTTTTTAAATTATAGATATTATTCAAATTTTTAACTATTTTGTTTTTAATTTCTCTCGTATCTTTTCTTTTTTAAAAAAATTTAAGAGTAAGTTTTTGTAAGAAAAAATTTTTACCTTCAACGTTTTATCGTCTGCTACTTTACTTCGTTTAAATCGAATTGTCTAAAACTGAGAATTTTCGTTTGATATTTATTTGAATTTTATGACATTAACTGCATAATTTATTTCTAAACAAACTGTTGCTTTTGAAGTGACTGAAAGAGCGGCTGATACTATTATCCATATATTTAAAGCACAATATATTTTTATAGAAACATAATATTTAGAATAATCATTTTTAATAAAAGTCAAATTATGATATAAACATACAACTCTCTAGAGACTGAATTAATGGAAGTTCAATGGTTATGTAGAAATGATCTGCAGCTACTTAATGGCTGGATAAGTCAGCAGATTCTGTGGACAAGTAAGAATAATTATATAAACGACACCAACATTCTGGATTCAATAAACAACGAGGATACGATGTTTACTAAATGAATTTAAGAAGTTTTAAAACATAAAAAATCAACTCATTTTTTCCTAAAATGTATTTTTGAGCATAGCGTATTTTCATTATATCCTTAAAATTCTAATTTAGAATGTAATTGTCAAGAACTGAATCCTGATCATCAGTAATATAATAAGTAATTATTACGGTTATTAATAAATCCTTCTTATAAAGTAATTGCAACTATTTCAAAAAACTTTCTGTCTGAATGCAAACATTTTTCTATGCAAATATTTTTAATTTTATATTAATCAAGATTGCACACCATATTACTTATTTCCACTTCAATTCTTACCATCAGTTCTATTAGAATTTACAAATCAATTATATTTAATTAAGGATTGGATTGGATTATTTAATTATGGCAAAGCGCACGAGGGCTATCTGCCTAAAGGGAGGGATGCCTTCGTGGAGGACTTTCTAAGGGAAACTGGCTCGTATACACGTTACACATGGGGAAAACCACGAAACCGCCCAAGCGACCAGCCCGTTCGCGGGATTCGAACCTCGGACTGAACTACCAGTGTTCAGCGTCTTTACCGCTCGGCCGTTGGTGGGCTATTTAATTAAGGAATGACCATCTAAGTTAAGAAACAGTGTACCGTAACAACATTTCAATTATTGGCGCCATATCTTTCATGTTACTCCCGATTGGCTAGTTACATGATTTTTAATGAGTATTCGGATTTTACTAGTAACTTCACTTGGAAATCGCGCTTAAACTAGGTTTGTTGGTTATTTGAACATAGAAAGAACATGGGAGCTATTTGATTAAGATGCTTTCATAGAGAATCTTTGTAAAGAGAACCTAAAAAACTACGAAAACCAAGCATGCAGCCTGGGTTAGACTGAGCAGCAAACAATTAGTATTTAACAATCTTTTCTTTTTCAAATGCTAGGCAACTGATGAAGCTCCAATTAAATCTCCAATTTAATATTTTATTTTTAAATATTTAAAATATTGTTGTATTCTTAGACACAAAAAGCAGAATTTAAGTTTTGTTAACTCGTTAGTAAACTACCAAGCCGTAGTGCAAATGAATATTCAATTTCTTTGGCAATAATTGTATTCACTTAATATTCTTGGAATATGAGCTAAAGAAGGAACGTTCTCGGAAGATTAAAGAAGTGTTTAAATCCAGTGATATTAGGTTTGTCTTACAAGCTCAGGATCAAAACGATTCTGCAATTGCCCGAGTAGTTGACTTGTAAATGGATATGAATTAAGCAGATGACTTTTAATCTTACGTTATTCAGCCAGAAATGTTTTGTATTGCATGACAATGCATCTTTTCATTATTCAATAGCCAGTCGGAGAACCGCTTGTGTTCCGAAAATAAGTATGTGTACTCAATCGTCCTGCATGTTCTTCAAATTTGTCTTCTTGTGATTTTTTTTCTTTCTCAAAAACTAAAGTTGCCTCTCAAAGGAAAGTTTTTTGACATTGAAGAGACAAAATTAATATGACATCTACTTTTAGAGGCATGTCAAAAACAGATCTCTACAAACCTTCTCTTCCATTACATGTTGTGCAGTCAGACAAAAAGTTACATCAGCATAAATTCTATAATCTATTTTTATTACACTCTGATTACTTTATTAACATACAGTGAATATATACTAAATCTTTTACTTTAGCTTAAGTAATTCGGAATTTTTGACGGAATTGTTGTCGGAACTAGGACTTAGAAGATAAGTCAAATTAAATATTTCGATAACCCAATAAATTCAAGTTCGAAATTTCAATATTTTTTTTTCGGAGGGAGGGGAAATGTTTTCAGTTTTGGTCCATTATACTAAGTATATTTGCTTCGATTTTTTATTTTTCCATAAAAGCGAAAATTTTACGCATGGTATACATATAACGCATAGCTTCAAATTAAAATTTAATAATTTACAGAGTGGTTATAAGTGAAGTTCCACATTGAAACGGTCATAAAAGGAAAACTACTGGATCAAATGTTATCAAACTTGGAAATCGTGTAAAGGAGGTCATGGGAATTTATTTTCCACGAAAAAAAGAAAGTTCGAAACCTCACCACCAGGGGGGGAAATGGCACTGTATGCAATATTGTTAAACGAAATATGGGTCGGAATCTAACTTAACCTTTTGTTAAACGGGTTTAATATGTTGTATACCCTTGAGAAACTTTGAAGTAAGCAAATTACCATTTAAAGACGTTAAATTCGATGAATGTCGAGTGCGCCATCCCTATAAGTGAGAATTTCGTCCGTGGAAACCACGAATTAGCGATTAGAAAATGTGAGATCGCAAATCACTCTCATAAGTGCATAGAATCTGGAAATCGTTTTCTTACAGATCGCTAATTTGTAATTTTTTAAGCCTGAATTCGGCACTAAAACATGAAGATACTGATTCAAAACGCTTTTAATCAATTTAGGCCAAAGAAATCTTTCATGTTATCTATCTAGTTCCATTGCATTTTCCTACTGCATTCGATTGCATACCAGTCATTTCACACCGTTTACTGTTGAATGACAGCTAGTTTTATAACTGAACCATTTTTTTCTGAAGAGCAGTCGACAGCTGGACCACTGCGATTGCAACTCACTTAGAGCCAATATTAAAATGTTTCGTGATACATGAACTGCAGTAACGTGGCATTTTAGATACTACAATTTTTATGCAGGGCTGGGCACCACCTCAAGAGTGTCGCATAGTTACTTAGGCAACATTTCACGAATGAACGTCTTATAAGCCAACACTTCCCCTCTTCCCACCAGACCTCAACCTCTGTGACTTTTGTCTATGAGGTTATCTCAAAAGCACTGTTTATGGTGATAATCTAAACAATTTGGCAGAAATGAAAAATGTGATACACTGATAACATTCCTCCTGATATGCTATGTGTAACGTGTATACGAGCCAGTTTCCCTTAAAAAGTCCTCCACGAAGGCATCCCTCCCTTAAGGCAGATAGCCCTCGAGTGCTTTGCCGTAATCTAATAAACCAAACCAAAACCAAACCTGATATGCTAAGAGCTGCTATTGAGAATGCAGTAACATGATTTAACTTGCTTTCGGAAAATGCTAGACGCTACATTGAACATGCTTTGTAACATGTTTCGGAAAATATTAAACACATTTTAAACAGATGTTTTCGTGTCTTATTTCATTTAACAATATTGTATACAGCGCCATTTTTCCCCTGATGGTGAGTTTTTGAACTCTTTTTTTTTTCCGCCGAAAATAAATTCCCATAACCTCCTTTACACGATTCCCAAGTTTGATAACATTTGGTCCGGTAGTTTTCCTTTTATGACCATTTCAAAGTGGAACTTTAATAATAACCACCATGTAAAATAAGCTTTAAAAGTCTGATAGTTTGGTTCAAGTCCCAACTTTAAAAAATATATATATAAATATAAATTTTTATATTAATTCTCTTAGAAAGCATGTTTTAAGAAGCTAATTTTTCTCTCGTGTTATAGATTGTATAAAAAAACATGATCTTTAATATGATTTAGATTGTTTCAGCCGATATAAGAATCGGGTTACTCTGTGGTACAGAATAAACCCTGCTGGACTGTTTTATTTCTTTGTCATTTAGCAAAAATCTTTTAATTAAAATATTTATCCTTTGGACTTTGCTTTAAACTTTATTTATAGCTAAAATGACTAGAAAATGAAAAGCTGTCTTTAGCTGAAACGCAATTCATGTAATTGATATTTTAAAAAATTGACAAGAATGCAAAATGTATGGAAGTCTAGCAGTTGAAAAATCTTAATTTTCTTGTGTGAGCACTGAAAATAACTGTAGAAGGAAAGAAGAAAATTAGGGAGAAAAGAAGCAAAAATTTGCAGGGAAATTTGGCTGTCAGACGTACCAAGATGTTCAAAAAGTTGGACGCTTTCGAATATACTTTCAGGATACTTCAAAGAATTTAGGTGTTCAAAGAGAAAACACTTGAACGTGTACACCAGCAAATACCATCAATTGAGCTTGTGCTAACAGAAAAGACAAAATTAAATTTAAGTTTAACAGATTAATAATTAAATTTAACAGATTAAAGTGAAGAGCGACTGGTTTTAAACTATATGGTTGTGTAAATTACGTTATAGAACATCATATCGTATCATAAATGGTGAATCCCATGATTTCCTCAGTCGAATTATTTGAAGATTCAGGAGTTTATCCAGTGATGTATGTGGATGTTACTTAAAGATGTTTTTTTCCCTTCCTGATGAAACAGCGGCCGAGCGGTAAAGTCGCTGAACACTGGTAGTTCGGTTCGAGGTTCGAATCCCGCGAACGGGCTGGCTGCATGGGCGTTTTCGTGGTTTTCTCCATGTGTAACGTGTATGCGAGCCAGTTTCCCTTAGAAAGTCCTCCAGGAAGGCATCCCTCCCCTTAGGCAGATAGCCGTAGTGTGCTTTGTCATAATAAAATAAACCAAAACCTTTTGATGAAACCAGTCTTTCCTTTCATCTCATACCTTCAAAATGTTTAGCCTCTAAAGACTGATAAAGGCTCTGACGAAATACTTTGTGAAGAACTTTCTAAGGGAAACCAGCTGTCATACGCGGTACACATGAGAAAATCCATGAAAACGCTCATGCAACCAGCCCGTTAACCGGGGTTAGAACCCCGGAGTGAACTACCAGTGTTCAGCGACTTTACCGCTCGGCCGTTTGTGGGCCTTTATGAAATGGAAGGCGATAACTTTATTTAAAATGAGTGTCAGAAATACCAAAATGTTTCGAAAAGTTGGAAACTTTTCAATATACTTTCAGAATGCTTAAAGAAAAAGAGAAGAAAAATAAATTTTTTCGTAAAATTTAGTATTCGTAATTTTTTTAATTTAAAACTTTTCAATCTTATGATATTTTATTCTTGCGATTTCAAAAATAAAATGTTTGACTAAAATATGAATAACATTTTAAGAAACCAAATTTGAAATCATTTTAATTATATTATTTAAAAATTGTGTAAAGCAATGGGCACAATGATAAAACTGTTTAAAGCAGTGTATGCAAGTCATCCTAAGTTAAAATATCGGTTATACATCTCTCTTATTTATATATATTTTTTCTGAACGGAACATTGAAAGGCGTGTAAAACTGTGCTTTACTGTATTTTCGCTTTTAATATAGTATGCAGTTTTCAAACACATCGTAGTCTGGGTTACGAAGTATTCTTCCGAAAGAAACACAGTTCAAATAAATAAAATCAAATTCTGGAAAATTGATATTAATAAATGTATTTAAAATGCTCAGTTCGAAGGAATAAATAGAAAATTTTAAAACAATTATCTGAAGAGACAATGCAACACAAACAATTAAAATAAAAGTATAAAAATTTTAAAATGACCTAAAATAATAACTATGACGAAAAATATATATAAAGAAAACTATTTGAAAAAAAAAAAAAATAAACGCTGCAACTTTATTTACGCAGTTCCAATAGGTAAATAGAAATTTTTAAAACAGTTATTCGAAAGAAAAAAAAAAAAAAAAAAAGTGCAACTTAAACAATTAAAATGAAATTCGAAAAAGAAAAAATTACTTAAAATAATAAGTTATAATTAAAAATATAATATAAAGAATATTATTTGGAAAAAAGGAACGATGGTGACTTTTTTTCCTCTCACAGGAAAGGAAACTAGGTTGCCATATATTAAGAAGTTCGCCAAGTAAAGTATTCTTGGCGCAAACTGACAAAAAAGTGCCAACATAAATTTGTGAATTTCTCCGTAAATTTCGCTCCAAATTTTACAAAATTTCATATTTAGGCGTAATTTGGGTCGTAGAATCGAAATATGTAAAAAAATTGGTATGTTATTTCAGAAAAGGTCCGATTTTGTGTCAAAATACCTATGTTAGAATAGTGCTATATATAACTCTAATATATATCCTAAGTCGCGCTTTCGAGACATGAAGAATGCAATTTGAATTTTGTCAATCGGCCCAGTAGATCGGGAGATATAGGACTGTCCCATTTTTTTTTTTTTAGCAGTGTACATAATTAAGACACAATAACACACCGAACAAATACTAATTCAGAAGATGATATAGAGGTTGTTAGAATTAAGAACTTTTTTAGAAGATGTAGATAACCCTATTGTTTCACTAATAGAAAGACTGTAGAAAGATATTGCAGAATTGCAAAATCTTCTTTCTACACCATATATAGCCACAAAAAAGTTACAATCTGAAGAATTAACGGGAGGTGAAAATGGAAGAATGTGATGTTTCTTTCTGAATGAGAAACTAGTTAACTAAACAAATTAAAAAGGCAAAGAAAGCCATCTGTGAATTTATTAAGAATGAAATTATTCTCAGAACATTTGGAGTATTCAAATCAGGACAGTCAAACTGCTGACATTGCAACTGACCCTCTACCATCCTCTTCCAGTGATGAATAAGATTTTGAGAAATATTTGAATAATATTGAAAAGGCAAAGCAGATGAAAATGAGGACCCAAGAGCCTTTATATTATAAAAATTTAAAATTACAAACAAGTTTACTACACGGTCTTTGAAGAAATATAGAAATATTATTGCACTTGCAAGACAACTCCTTTAGAACTTACAAAAATCTATCCTGAAAAGTTAAAAGAAGTAGCCCTAACAGTGACAGCTCTTCCTCTTACTCAAGTCAGTGTGAAAAGCCTCTTCTCAGCTCTGAAGTTTATCAAATCGGATCTATGGTCCTCTAACAAAGACGATCTTGCCAAAGCTATACTGTTCCTTTGAAATTACTAATGCCAGATTTTCCATTTCATAATAAATGCTAATTACCATAAATTATTTGTTATGCCATCATTTTTTTTTTCTGTAGCATCAATTAAAAAAAATAAGCTGTAACTCATGTGTTATGTTCACATACATATCAGGGAGTCGAAGTCTTTAAAATTCCAGGAGTCAGAGTCGGAGCTGGTCATTTTCCCTACAGACTCCACAGCCCTGATATATACACATATACGTGCATACATTAACACATAATCCATATATACATGCATACATACATACATTGCTGAACCCAGTCTCAATAACAGAATAGAACCAAAAAACTTGTTATAGATAAAAGTGGTAATAGCAGCTAACATAATTACCTTTAAAAAAATGATCAATGCATATATATTATCAGATCAGTACCTCTTGTAAATCTACAAATAACCACATATAAGAAAAGATATATTAATTGTGTGTAATGATTTTTAAGAACAAAATATTACTTACACCATATTTTCTTTGTGCTTCTGAGGCAGTAAATGCAAAGCATGTTGCTATAGCTCTGGCCAACAACTGCTTTGGAAACCAAAATCCAATTGACTTTTGAGCAATGAACAGTGTATGGACATTTTCATTTCCCAAACTAACAGCTGTGAAAGCAAAATATTTTGAATCATTTATATATTACCCGTAAAATTAAGAAACTTAATTTTTAATATTCTGCTCAGCATCTGCTTGTGCACCAATACTGTTCAAAATAAAACTAATTAAAAAGTAAATATTATATTTTAGGAGAAAAGTACTTCATTATGGAACTTGTAGCACACTTATTATTTTTTTTAATTATTCACTTTCAAAACCGGAAAAAAAAAATTTCACTGGTACCTGTGAATATAATGTTAACAAAAAGGAAGGCAAAATACTCATGTTGAATACAAAAGTTATCAATAACTTTAAAAGCTTTCAAAAATTAAATACTTCTGTTTTATTATTTTGAATAACGCTACACAATGCTAAAATCTGTAAAAGGTATGAAATGAATGTTTTCTTGGAGTGGAAATATTTTCTATTTTGCTAAGATACAGAATTTTTCAAACTGGGAGAGAGGGACTCTCAAATCTTATAAAAATACAAAAGTAACAATGGCAATTCTGTTTCCTAATTGTGCTTAGGAAAATTCTATAAAAACATTAAATCAATTTATTTTAAATTACTTTAACCACTCATTTTTTTCTCAACATTTTGCAGAACATCTAGAATATTTAAGGAAAATTTCTAAACTCTAACATAAAGACAAAAATCAATTGAAAATTTTAATAGTGATGTTTTACACAGAGGAAAATCAAATTCATAGGTAAGGAGATTGGAATCCGGAAAACACTCTTCCTATACAGTTCTATATACCAAAAGTGTTTAAAAACTGCAGCCTCCAAAAAAGATAAGGAAGTTATGATTACCTAAACATTTAGAAATTAATTTTGTTCACAACTAACACATAAATTATAAATTTTTAATCATATATATCAATGCAGATTTTTTAAAAAAATTATCATTAACAATAACATTGTACTGCATTATAAATCCCTACAAATGCTACTGTTATTAAAATAAGCTCACTCACTGATATTTTTTTTTTTCTTTCCAATTTCCATTTACATATATTCATTTTCAACAAATTATTATCAATGAAAAGAATGATTTAATTGAAAAATATGGCAACATACATAAAATGAAAATACAAAATAATAAAAATAAAAATGAATTAATTGAAATGTGTAAGATGAACAAGGAAGAGTAATTACAAAACAGTTCAGATTTTATCATCTCACCCACAAAACTTACTAGGTTGCAGTGTGAATGGACTTTCTGTATATTTGTCAAGATCTAAAGTAGGTTTGATAGGATAGATATTTGGAACTACTTCCTTTTCTGTTGCAGCTACTTGTTCAGCAGATGCAAATGGTTTCAGAGGTTCTTCAGAAGTTAGTAAAATATCACAGGGCATCCGGTATATTATTTCATCTCCTCCTAAGGAAAAAAGCTGTTTGTCAAATTATAAGTTACAGTAAATAACAGCATCATCTACCCATTACTGCATTAAAGACTGCTTTTTAAATTTTTAAACATTTAATTGGATTAGAAAATGCTTTTTAAAACATTTAATCTGCCTGTTACAAAATTATTGTTTTTTATTAATTACAAAAGCATGGTTCAAAAAAACTGATAAAAATATAATCTTGAAAGTATATATTAAAACTATATATGTGTGTGTGCGCGTGATGTAGCTTTTGCAGAAGATAAAACCAATTCAGTTTTTAGCCATGGCTGAGAAAAATTGCTGTGTACTGACTAGAACGAAAATCACAACTGGCCTGATATAACATCACTTT
Organism: Stegodyphus dumicola; assembly: GCF_044657685.1. NCBI lineage: Eukaryota > Metazoa > Arthropoda > Arachnida > Araneae > Eresidae > Stegodyphus > Stegodyphus dumicola. The sequence continues at coordinate 75,930,700 of NC_140768.1, read as the reverse complement.
TATTTTGAACAGGAACCATTATTCAGAAACACATTTTTGCTCGAACTGGTACAACACTAGAACTGCTTAATACACCCCACAATTTCTATATGTGCAGTTTATATTTTAGATAACATAAAAAGAAGCTTAGTGAAGAGACCTGATTTTTCTTGGTAGAGCAAGCAGCAAAAGAGTGATGCATATTGACTGCAGCAATATTTGTTAAGTTCGGAAAGTCTTAATCCTCAGCATTGACTGGGCAAAATACTTCACACTGTGGTTACTGAAAGGAATAAATTTTTCTTCATATTTTGATATGTTACATATATATGTCTGTATTTTTTAAGAATTTAAAGGACCATTCTAATTAAGTTTAATTTGGTAATAAATTTTTCTTTATATTTTGATACTTACACATATGTGTGTGTGATATGTGCTTCATACTTGAAACTTACTAAAAATAATTATTAATTAAATATGAAATATTAATTGTCCAAATTTTAATTTGGCAGTTTGTTTTTATTTATTTATAAATTTGACAGTTATCAAATGCCTCATTTAAGTTTATTCATAAACTGATAGTGAGTTTACATCAACAAGTCCAAAATTATTCATTAAAAACAAATGTAATTTCTAATTCATTAATGTAAATGTAATTCATTAAAAACAAATGTAACAAATGTAATCATGAATATATCATTAAAAAAATAATCTCATCTTTGTTGTGAGTTTATATTGTTACGAATTTTGTACATATACAGATAATTTTAGTAAAATTATAGTATTTTTCTGTATAATGTAACATAATATAGAGGGAGAAAGCTCTGCCTGAAAAATACGAACACAGGGGCAAATCTATTTAACATTGAGTAAATGGCTATCTTGCCAAAAGTTGAACATGATCAAACTTGGTGATCACTTGGGGACATTTTGGTCTGATCCCTGTATCACTGTAATAAGTATTGTGATTGAATAACTATAATTAATTTCATGTGTAACTGTATTAGGCCCTTCCAGTAATTTTGAGAAGCAGAAAGTACAAGAAATATATCAGCGGCCATGTGAAAACTATATAAGGCTGGAGACAGCATCTGCCTTCAGTTGTTATTGTTGTGAGCTATTAGTTAAGAGCAACTTTGAAGCATTAAAGACAAAATTTTCTATAGTTGTGGACGTGAATAAATGAGAATCCCAAGCTAAGACCTACCATCTCGTCACTTCTCTGAGAGCAGACACCGTGGATATCCTTCAAACTCTGCCCCAAAACCAGAGGTTAGACTTTGAAGCTCTATCTGCAAAACTGGAGCTGCACTTTAGAGAAGTGTTTAAAAGATTATACCAGGCTTCAGATAAAATCTTGCCAATCGAAGCCCATGGAAATACTCCAAGAGCTTGCCACACATGTTGAGAGGCTGTCTCATCTCATCTTTTCAAATTGTCCATCAGAAACAACAGAAATATTGTCCCTGCAGTACTTCATCGATGGCATACAGGATACTGAAATACAGAAAGCTCTGCAAATGGTGCATGTCAATGGTTTAAATGTGCGCTCTAGTGTGCACCATGAAATTCATAGCAGTTTAGCAAGCAACTCGCAGAGACAGATACTTACTTAGAGCTGCTAAAGTCCAGGAGCCAGTGGATCAGCTGACTGCTCGTCTAGACGGTTTAAACAAGTAAGTCAATGCAACCTTACAGTCCATTTGTTGCCAGTCCTGTTCCTTGAGCAAAAAAATTGACTCTGAGATGTTGGAACTGTGGTGTTGAAGGCCATGTACAAAGAAACTGCAGAACATTCCAGGACATGGAAAATTAGACAGACGAAGGCCATGTACAAAGAAACTGCAGAACATTCCTGGACATGGAAAATTAGACAGACAATTTAACCAGACAAATCAATGCCTTGAGATGGAACAGGAGTGGCAAAAAACCGACCCTAAAGTGCTGAAACTGCAGTGGTGTAGATTGCATACGAAAGAATTGCAGAACATACTGAGGCACAGAAAATAAGACCACTCCCCAGCAAAGACGCAGGAAACAACTTAATGGCCATTTCACGGAGCGAAGGTTGCCAGCTAATGAGAAGCCCCATTCTAAAGCACTTCAGAATTCTGCAGTCAGTGGCGGCAGTAATGAACTTTGCATTATGAGACATATCAATGGAGTTCTTTACAACATAATCATTGATACTGGAGCCAATGTTACCATCGTCCAGAAATATTTAGCTCAACAATTGAAGAATAAACTCATCTGGATTCCGTCCTGCATTACCCTCCAGACTCTGTCTGGCAATCAAATGGAAACTGTTGGAAAGTTTAATGTTATTATTGGCGAGGATGCCAATTTGCTTACTGCCCCACGGGGCTTCCCAGTTCTACTTGATTAATTGCTTAAAGTAGAGTGCAATGAAGGAAACCACTGGCAGTACATTTCTTAAGAACCACCACTAACTCAATAAATAAAGTGACTTAAATAATAAAATGTTAATTCACATGTCAAAGATCTCTTTGTACGTAACATTTCTTGTGTAGATCTCATTTTTAAGATTGCCTTGCAAAGGACCATCAATTATTTTTAATTTTACGTCCATTCTTTCATGAAATCTTGAACAGGCAACATAAAGTTGACCATGTCCAAATGCAGGTTCAGGTAAAAAAATGCCAAAACGCATAAGTGTTTGGCCCTGAGACTTATGGATGGTCAGCAAAGGCAAGTTTTACAGGAAATTGTCTACGTCTCAATTGAAACAGCAACCCTGTGCCGTTGCAACTTCACCCCATTGGGTAGTACAGTTACGCAAGTAACCAATAAACTATCGCCGACAAACAGACACTTAAGCCGCATATATATATGTGTGTGAGATGAAGTAACATCATCTCCTCCGGCTGGCTCCCAGGCTTAGCGAAGCACACCGTTGTATTCTACAGGTCCGTGGCACATCATTTTGACTATTCGCGTCTTTATGGGACTTTAATTAGCCGAGATAATAATTAAAAACTAATTTTATTATATGTTTTCCCTACATTTCACTTTCTTTCTTGGGTTTTCCCTATTAGAGGGATTTGGCTACATGCCAAATTCTTTTTTCTCGAATTTCTACGGAACGACGCCGAGTTGAGTTGAAATTCGAGACGTGTATCCTCGGATTCCAAAAAATTCTCCGAATCTATCGATACCGTTCTCATCTTCATACGACTTTAATTGGCCGAGATATTAATTAGAAACTGCAGAAACCTTCATTTCCGCACTCATTTTTCCAAGTGGCCACAATAAACTATTGGCGACACACACTTAAGCCGCTTATATATATAAAGAGGCTCACAATTTTTTCATCTAATTCAATATTTACACATTTTAAAAAATTCCTTTACCACGCAAGCTTTCATATTCAAGATCCAATAACTTTACATATAAAATTTATGATCCAGACCATATAAAAATATATATATACTGAGTGAATTTTTTTTTTAAACTTAAGAACTACGAGGGCCATCCAGGAAGTAGATTACGTTTCCGTCTGTGTCCGCTAGGGGCGGGGCTAGCGCGGCCATCTTGGGGTCAGAGCGTTGCGCAGCTCAGTCTGCATCTAGCCGTGCTAGTGAGAGGTTCGTGCTGTGCTCCGTTCAGATACTGTGATGGTTTGAAATGTCTGCGTTAATTGAAAATCCCGTGAGCTGCGAGGTGCGCTCAGTAATAAGGTTTCTGACTGCAAAAAACTGTAAACCGATAGAAATCTATCGGCAGCTTCGTGAAGTGTATGGGGACAACATTATCACTGAAGGTGGAGTGCGTCAGTGGGTCATAAGATTTCAAAATGGCCGAACCAATGTTCACGACGAAGATCGAAGTGGGAGACCCAGCATAGTGACCGCCGAACTTCTCGAAAAAGTCGATGCTAAAGTCCGTGAAAATCGAAATTTCACAATAACGGAACTTTCTTTGAGTTTTCCACAAATTTCGCGAAGTTTGTTGCACGAAATCATCAGCGAAAAGCTTGGTTACCACAAGTTTTGTGCAAGATGGATTCCAAAAATCTTGACAGAGGACCACAAAAATCAGCGAATGGCTGCAGCGTTGAACTTTTTGGACGCTTACCATAAGGATGGTGACTCTTTACTCGATCGCATCGTTACTGGTGACGAAACATGGCTGAAACATGTGAACTGTGAAACGAAATTGCAATCAATGCAGTGGGGGCACACAAGTTCTCCCCAAAAACCCAAGAAATGCATGCAAACAATGTCGGCAAGGAAGATGATGGCGACTGTTTTTTGGGACAGAAAAGGTGTAATTTTGGTGGACTTCCTGGAAAGAGGCACTACAATAAACTCTCAAAGGTATTGCCAAACTCTCCAAAAACTCAGAAGAGCAATTCAAAACAAGTGCAGAGGAATGTTGAGCTCTAAGATCTTGTTGATTCACGACAACGCCCGGCCCCACACGGCAAATGTCACTCGTAAAGTTCTTGAATCTTTTAAGTGGGAGTTGTTTCCTCATCCGCCGTACAGTCCCGACCTGGCACCGAGCGACTTCCACCTATTCCCAGCAATGAAGAAGTGGCTGGCTATGCAGCGTTTTGATGACGACGCACAGCTGCAAGAAGAGGTAACGAAGTGGTTGAAGGCGCAGGCGGCCGAATTTTTCGACGAAGGAATTTCCAAGCTCATACATCGCTACGATAAATGCCTTAATTTGTATGGTGACTATGTAGAAAAGTAGTATTTGAGTGTGGCTTTCATCTGTATATAATAAAATTTGTTTCCTATACTTTGTTTATTTTTTTATTCCAAAACTTAATCTACTTTCTGGATAGCCCTCATATAACGTTTATAAAGTACAAGATGGACTAAATGTTTGCCAATTTTGTTTTCTATTATTACCTCATTTTATTTCATAACATTTTGAATTTTACACCAATTAGGAAAGCCTTTTAAAAGAATGAAATGCGAGTAATTCAGTATGAGAATGATACAAAAGGCAATTTACAGAAATGATTTCTCACTCTCAGGATTTACATCCTTTGTTAGAAAAGTTCCAGGACAAAGGTTGTAAAAAACAGCATAGTTGAAAAATTCCTTTATTAAGCAAGTTTTCATATCCAAGATCTAATAACTTCACATATAAAATTTGTGATCCAGACCATATAAAAATATGTATATACTGAGTGAATTTACTGAGTGAATTTGTTTTAAAACTTAAGAACTATTAAGTTTATAAAGTACAAGATGGACTAAATGTTTGCCAATTTTCTTTGATTATTACCTCATTTTATTTCATAATATTTTGATTTTTACACCAATTAGGAAAGTTTTTTTAAAAGAATGAAATTCAGTATGAGAATAACACAAAAGGCAATTTACATAAACGATTTCTCACTCTCAAAATATACATCCTTTGTAGAAAAGTTCACAGGACAAAAATTGTAAAAAATAGAAAATTGCATTTATCAAGTAACGATCCTGACTGCTATCAGAGTCTATACACAACATGCCCTTAGCTGTCTATACACAACCCCCAACGTTTCTGGAAGTCTTAGAAGCAAGCAGGGAAATCTTCAACTGTGATGCTTGTAAGCTCATTTGTCACAGCCTGTGGATGTTTGCAATAATCTTGATGAAGCTTTCCTTTCAGTCACCTTTTTCACTTACGGAAACAAGAAAAAATGACAATAATCTTTTACACAAATGTGGGATCACATCTGGTTCTATCCAATAGTTCGATCTGCAAAACCTTACTTTCATATAAATTGGTGGACTAAAGAGTTACGCGCTCAAAAGCATAAGGCGAGAGCAATGAAATGGAAAATGAAATCGATTACTGACGATGAATTAAGACACCAAGCCTGGCTCAAATTCAAAAAAGAAAATGCAAATTACAAAAAGATGATTCTCGAATCTAAATTAAAGACCTGGCACAAATATTGTTCAAACAATAAAGAAATTTATGGCACCTTATACAAGATCGCCAGTAGTAAAATATTTAAACCATCACAAATCCAACTTCCCTCAAATTTGCTTTCAAGTTCTGCTGAAATTCAGGATGCCACTCTCTCAACCCTAAATGAGATTCTTGACTCTGTCTTTCTAAAAGATGATCCAGCTGAAGATTCGCCTACTCAAACCAGAATCCGTAACTGCGATGACATTCCACAAACAGACAATGATATTCCGTTCTCAAAACAAGAAATAAAGCAAATAATTAAAAACCTAACTTTAAAAAAGGCACAAGGCCCAGATGGCATCGATAACCACATTATAAAATTAATCAATCAAGCCCATCCTGACATAATCTGTAGTTTTTGCAATCGATGTATAGAACTCTCTACCTTTCCTGATTGCCTGAAAATTGGTAATATAATACTCTTCAATAAGAAGAATAAAAGCTCCGATGAACCTAAATCTTATCATCCGATAAAACTTCTCCCAGCCCTAGGAAAAGTTTTGGAAAGATGTCTTATTGGTCATCTAAAATTTCATGTTTACAACAAAAACTTAATAAGCAATAACCAGTTTGGATTTCGAAGCCTACTTTCAACAAGTCATGCAATTAATGCAGCTCTTGAACAAGTCAGAAACAATAAAATCAACCAACTTCATTCTGAAATAAGCAGTTTTACAAGCAGTTTTACAAGCGCTGTGTTCCTTTAAGTGCCCTCAAAATTTATTTCTAATTATTCAAGATTACTTCAGAAACAGAAAAAGTATGATTCTTTACAACAACACTGAAATTGTGTGTAATCAAGTCCGAGGATGTCCTCAGGGGTCTTGCATGAGTGCAGATCTCTGGAATATCAGCTTCAACAACATCATTGCCTATCCATGGCCAGATCAACTCAAAAATTGTAGCTTTTGCAGATGATGTAGCTTTTATTACAAGTGGCTGTACCAGAGACATTTTACAGAATAATTGCAACGAAACGCTCCAGTTATTTAACCAACTTTGTAAAATTCAAAAACTACAAATTTCACATAGTAAGTCCCAAGTCTTAGTGATCCATAAACCAGGACAAATATAACTAAAGCTTTAGCTCTAAAAATTGACAATCAAAAGATCAAATCTGTGAACACAATCAAGTACCTCGGTTTAACAATCGACAAGAAATTCTCCTGGATTCCTCATCTACAAAACATTAAACTTCGTACAACATCAATAGCTAACTGCATGCATGGACGTATGCATGGATATAACTGGGGCTTAAATCCTCATATAACACATATTCTTCTAAAAACAGTCATCTCAAAAATGGTAAATTATGGAGCCGGAATTTGGGCACAACCAATGACAGTAAGAAAAATGAAATGTTTAAATTCAATTCAAAGGCCTTTTACTCTTTGCATTACTCAGGCGTATCGCACAACTTCCAATATAGCACTTGATACTCTAGCTGGTACTCTTCCGTTATCAATCAGTGCAGAAATGGAATGCACCTATACGAAAGTTCTCCAACTTAACCAAGCCGCAGAATTCAACAACCAAACCTTTTGGCCATCCAACTATGAGAAGAAAATTAACCCCAATCTTATCCATCTAGCACTTCGCTTCAGCAAAATAATATTCCCCACATCTGAAGAAAATTCAAGTTCATCTCCAATTGCTTATACTGATGGATCAAAAATTGAAGGAAAAGTTGGTTCCGCAGTCTTTTTTCAAATTACCCCCTCAAATATCATCAAATGGAAAAGCCATCTCCATAATAATAATAGTGTTTTCCAAGCGGAATCGTCAGCTATAAAAGCAGCGATTGAAATAGCCATTCTCAAAAATCTCAACGAATTTAGCATAAAATCTGACTCCCAAGCAGCTATTCTAGCTATTAAAAATCTCTTACCTTCCTCTCCATTGATATCCGACATAAATTCTCTTCTTGGAAAAATCCCAAACTACAAAATTCAAATTTCACGGATCAAAGGACATAGTGGCCATTTTGGTAATGATCAGGCAGATGAACTAGCCAAAGAAGCAGCTATTAATCAAGATGGTACTGAAATCATCATTCCGTGGCCTCGCTCGAATTTCAAGTACCAACTAAAACAACTTGCTTCAAAATCTTGGCAAAATTTGTGGAACAATGCTCCACAGGGAAGATGCACATATAATTTGATGCCCAATGTAAGTTTAGCATCTCTGAACTCGAATCCTTCCCTAAATTACTTTATAACAGGACATGGACCCTTCCCCACATATTTCTACGCAAGAAATTTGGCAAATTCTGACGTCTGCATATGTGGGGAACAGGGAACTCCTGATCACTACGTTTTCTCATGCCCCTTAACTGAGGATATTCACATAAAATTCCCGAGAACTGACCTCCTGGCATTCCAAAGATTTTTAATTAAAGATAAACATCAATATCCAAAGTTTCAGAAAATTATGCAACGACTCTCTTCCTACGGCCTAGATCTCTGTCAAGTGTAAGTCCACATACAGTTTAAACTTAGTGAACTTTTACATGCTGTAATTATGGACAAAATGGATCCGCTCGTGAACTGAACTTTATAAACTGCAATAAACCAATAGATCTGAAATAACCCATGGACACCTACAGGGGTTGGACAAAAATATGGAAACACCTTTAAAAAAAACTTGTTTCTTTGCTTAATATGGTGTAGGAAACCCGTTGGCATTCAAAACAGCTTGCAGTCTTCTCGGAATGGATAAATACAGTTCCTGTATGTTTTCCAAGGGATTATTATACCATTCTTCCTGCAAAACGGTGGCAAGTTCAGATAACGATGTTGGCGGTGGATAACGAGAACGCACTTTCCGTTCCAATGTAGACCACAAAGGTTCGATAATATTCAGGTCTGGTGACTGAGGTGGCCAGGGTAGATGGGACAACTTATCCTCGTGCTCAGAAAACCAGTCCTGGACAATGTGAGCTGTGTGAACAGGGGCTTTGTCATCTTGGAAGACACCATCACCATCGGGGAACAAAGTTTGTACCATGGGATGAACTTGATCGGCCAAAATGTTCACATAAGTCTTGGCAGTCATGTGCCCTGACACAGTTATCATGGGGCTAGCAGAGAACCACAATATGGCTGCCCAAACCATAACAGAACCCCTGCCATGTTTCACTCTTGGCAACAAGCAGTCTGTATTATAGGCTTGAGATGGCGTTCTCCAGACGTAAACTCAGCCAGAAGTGGGAAACAATGTGAAAGAAGACTCGTCAGACCATATTACTCGCTTCCACTGCTCTATAGTCCAGGCTTTATGACTTAAACACCACCTTTTCCTGTTACGGGCATTAGCATCACTGATGAGTGGCTTCTCAATTGCAGCACGGCCAGCAATTCCCTGTTTATGAAGCTCCCTTCTAATTGTTTTGGTACTCACAGGGTTTGGTAACACAACGTTCATTTCAGCAGTAACTTTTGCAGCTGTGGTCTTCATCACAATTGCCCTTAATGATCGTCTGTCACGATCACTCAGGACACACTTTCGTCCGCGCTGTGATTTAGCAGATGATGTTTTTCCGCTTTTCAAATATGCGGAATAAATCTTCGATACAGTACCTCTTGAAACACTAAACACCTCGGCTACCTTGCTTACGGAAGCACCTACCATACGTGCTCCAACAATTTGCCCACGTTCGAAGTCTGTTAACTCTGACATAATGCAATGACAACCTCACATAACAGTACTCCGACAACAACTGAACTGTTTAGCACATTTACAAAGTTGTATAGGTGGCGTCAGTAGTCAAAAACGCCAGCGCCACCTACATATTTCATTAAAATCAATCTTTCTTTTCAAACATGCATTTCACAAGGTGTTTCCGTATTTTTGTCCATCCACTGTACCTCTTTAGCATTATTATAACAATTCATTCAACATCGTGTTGCCAGTACTAATTATAATTATCTCATTACGTTTATTTGTTTATTAATTATGTTTATCTCCTATTTTTGTTGCACCAAATCAGATGTTCAATTTATCTTGTGAATCTCAAATTGTATTCCTACTATTTTGTAATCTACTTATGCCCTACACCATTATTTTTAATAAATACTGGATGCGGGGCATACTGTGGAATTGCACGACGTACCATAATAGGCAAACTTTAGACCTTTTAAAAAGCTTCAGTCTATGCAAATTCTTATAAAACTTGCAATTGCCCCCCCCTTTTTTTTTTCTCAAAGAGTTAGTATGGGAAGGCATTACCAGTTGACCTATGGTACATCGCTGGTGTCCCCCATACTTTTACCTTTACCTTTACCTATCCAATAGTTCAGGAGAAACTTTCATCTTTCCTTTTCTGTTCATTTCTTAGTGAGTGAGGGATTATTCTTGCATTAAGTTTCTGTTTCCCTAAATCGTCGCATAAAATCTTATGACACACATCACAATTGAAATTCAGTTCTTGTGATATCATACACACAGTTACACAATGGTCTTCTTGCAATAACTGCCTTACACACTCCACCTTTGCATCAGTATCAGCTCTGGGATCATATTGCACTGAATCTCTGCTTTCATGAAACCTTTTGTGCCACTCAGAAACACGACTTCTTGAAAGTGCCTTGCCTGTGTATGCTTAATTAATTATGTTTCATGCTTCACTACGGGCAATAGCGAGTTTAACGCAGAACTTAGTGTTCACCCTTTGCTCACAATCTGCATTCATTGTGTCACTTTAACGAATGCAACAACAATCCAAACAGTGTGTTGGTAAGCACAGCCTTGCCACCTAAGTAAGTTTGCGCAGAAAAGCCTAGTAAGCTTGTGCAGAAACATCGTCAAGATTATGCCAAGTAAGAATACATACCAGGTAACATAAAAATAACATTTGTTCCTTTTTAGTACTGCAAACTATGAAATAAACAAAATTTTCCTGGAAATTTTCTGACAAAGGATGCAATTCAAAATTATGTGAAGAGTTGCGAGCTGTAGAGCAAGAAGAAAATTCCAAGCTTTCAAACAAAGAATTAAGCAGTAAAATATCCAAAAGGTATCTACTTCCATTAAGTCAACAAACTAAAGTAAACAAAAATGCTAACTGGGCACTTTTAAATATACAATATTGAAAGCCATATCACTTCAAAGAATCAGATTTGCTCAGTGACAAATTTGAAGATGGAGGAAAGCTTTGCCATCTTGTGCTTATTGAAAGTAACGTGGTGTGCAAATGAAATAAGCACAAACTGATTTTTAATCTAAATTTATATAAAATGTACTTTATATGTACAAAACAAATGCATTGCCAAATATATGTGACATTTAAAAAGGATGTAGAAATAGGATATTAATATACACAAGTGTAAGAAATTAAGAGAATTTTCATATTTGATCTACGATCTCCAGAACTACTGGACAGATTTTCTAATAAAATTTGGTGTGACCATAGGCTGATATAATACAAACAAAATAAACATTCAACAGTTATAATAGACACACATGTTCGTGTGTAACACTCATGGGAGTCGAAAGGTCTGAAACAGCGGTTACAGAAGACACATAAGAAACGGGTTAATAGGGGGTATGGTCCCCTCTTACAGCCATACAGACCTCGCAGCGTGATGTCATAGTAGAAATAAGGCAGTTTATCAGTTCCTGCGGCAATTGGCCCCACTCATTCAGCAATGCTGTTTTCAGTTCCTGGGTGGTTCTAGGAGGGGGTTGCGAGTTGCAATTGCCCTCCCCAGAGCATCCCAGATATGCTCTATAGGGTTGAGGTCTGGAGACCTGACTGACCAATCCATCCGGCAAAAATCCTCACTCTCGAGAAATTCGTTGATCAAAAGTGCTCTATGTGGCCTCGCGTTATCGTCCTGTACGATGAACTCGGGGCACACTGCATCTCGGAAAAGCGAACATAAGGCTCCAAGAACTCATCCTTTATACCTCACACCAGTCACAGAGCCTCTGTCAAAAATGTGCAGAGGTGTGCGGCCATCCAATATGATGTCTGCCCAGACCATTATATTGCCATCGCCATAATTGTTGATTTCGAGGACAATGGAGGGTAGATAGCGGGTTGCTGACTCTCTCCATATGAAAGCAAAATGGGACTCGTCGATAAACAGAACGGTCGCCCATTGCTCCATAGTCCAATCACTATGCTGCCTGTACCATGCTAATCAGACTCTCCTGTCTGTAGACGTGAACGGGACACAAACAGCCAGTCTTCTGGCAAACAACCCTCTCTCATTCAGTCTTTTGGAAATAGTCACCCTTGTTACACGGGTTCCTGTGGCTACATACAGGTTCTGAGAGAGCTTAGAAGCTGTAGTCTCTCTATTACACCTCGCTAAAATGGACAAATAGCGATTTTCTCTGGCCGTCGACCTTGCCTAGGCTTCTCTCGATGAATCCAGTATCCTGGAACTGTTTCCATACATTACACACAATACGGCAAAGCCTCGAGGGCTATCTGCCTAAGGGGAGGAATGCCTTCGTGGAGAACTTTCTAAGGGAAACTGGCTCGTATACACGTTACACATGGGAAAAACCACGAAAACGCCCATGCAGCCAGCCCGTTCGCGGGATTCGAACCTCGGACCGAACTACCAGTGTTTAGCGACTTTACCACTCGGCCGCTGGTGGGCCTGGGCGTTAAATTAAACTCTCTGCATATTTGGACTTGCGATTGGCCTGCTTCTATCCTCCCCACAATTCGCCACCTCGTTCCATCATCTAAACGTTGGTGGTTACTCATTTTTACTGTTTCGATGTGAATTTAACCGATTGCTGCAAGATAACACCAAGAAATTCGATGATGTGTGATAGCTAACGCAATTCATCTTACCCTCCACAAGCTTATAAAGCCTGTTTTTCTGCTGGCTCCGTCTACACACATGTGTACGCTTACGTATTTGCCGTACAAGATTTGAATTTTTATCTAGAAGCGGTGGTTTTCCTTCAGTTCAGTTCTTTTCATAAAATTAGATAAAATATGCAAATTCTCTTAATTTATTTCACCAGTGTATGTATTCTCTTGATTACTTGGACTTCCTGTGAATGTAGGCTTGATAATACGGGTCAACGTGAAAAATCTGTTACCAGATATATCATCACTTTCCCCCATGTTTCTTATTGTATCATTATTACAGAGAATTGATGGTGTTATTTCTTATGAAATGTTTTACTTTTCCGTTGGAAATTTCACCATTCAATACTGTGGTCAACTTTACATTTATGAAACTCCAACTTACTCTGTATTATGCTGCTTTTCTAAAGAAAGAAAAATTTTTGGATTAAAACTCTGCTTTCCACACATTGTGAAAAACAAGGTCAAATGTCTATGCATTACGGGATTTAAAGGAAATATGGGACACTTTTCAATATGTTCCCTCATATTAAGGAATCAATGGTAAAGAAAAGACAGACTTTCTTGCCATGAACAAGTCATGGACATGTGGAAGTTTAATAACAGCATTAGCTTCAATGCTCTGAAGCTCTTAATGAATTTAACTTAAATGAAGTAACTGAAAATGTGCAGCAGAAAGACTAGGAAAATTCTTAGTATGAATCCTGTGATCCTGAGTTTCCCAATATATGCTGCTGTTGACAAATTCAGCCTTTTGGCAGATTACAGGCTTATTTTTCATTGATTTGAACTGATTAACAGCCCTGCTTGTATTTTATGCTCTTCTACAGAATAAATGACAACTGATTATTTGAATAAATATTCTACACTAATTTTTTCAACTGCATATTGGAAAGACAAAAACTAATGAACCAGTGGTGACTACCATTTTCAAAATAAAAATATATGCATCTGTAATTTTTCATCATCTTCAGCATTCTTCTCAGAAAGTAAGACCTTTTCCTCATTGTCCTCAAAATGCACAATTTTTTTTTATTAAACCAGCAACAATCTAATGTCAAAATAAATTCATATTTCAAAAGGGAGTATATCAATGATAAATGATGATAATATTTTCACATTTAAAATCATACATTGTGAAATAAGGTAGTTCAACATTTATAACAATTAACCTTTAAGAGAGGAATGTTCTAAATATCTGATTCAATAGCAGCTTTTGTTAAAATACTACAGATGCAGTAGCAACTATAAATAAGTGATTTTATCTGTAATTTCCAGTTATGTTAATTATTGAACCAGTCTTGCAAGCATAAAAGCCTCTTTCCAACCCTTTAGCTTGTATTCCAAAAAAAAATTATTGAAATAAAAGTGAACATGATAAAGATGACAATACAAATAGCTTTTTTAAATTTAAATTGCAATGCTAAATTATTCCTACAATATTTTTAAAATGCTGCACTATAGATGTACAATTTTAATATTCAAAATTCAGACAAACCTCTTTCTACAGCTATCTCACCAAGAGTATCTAATATTTTAGTCCGTTGTAATGAAGCAGCATATTTCCCAGTTGCACAATCACACAAGTATGTCAGTTTTTCAAGCAGACTTGACCTAAAAACAAAATAAAATTGGAAATAATATTTAAAATAATTATATGTATATATATGTTACCGGGAAAGACTGAAATTAGAGAATGTCAACATTCACCAAATTCGTCGGTGAAAGATCGAATATTGCATTACATTCTTGTACATTCGGACCCTCACCGGTGTATGTCGACAATCATAGATATGCTCTGGTGTAGGTCGTAAAGAGAGGAGTAGACAAAGAGGCGATTGGCTGTTTCCCGCCAAATCCTTTGTTCTGGTGGGAGTCAGTCTTATGCAAGGTTTGATGGTGCAAGCAACGTTTCCTTAATTCTCCTTCCGAAATTTCCGAATTTCTCCTTCTGAAACCAAGTGCATCTAAGAAAGGTATTGTTGTGAAACCAATGATCAGTTCTGAGTTAAACTCAGATGTCAGTTGATCTGATAGATCTGCAGTCAAACAGAGATGGCGAATATAAGTTCATAATGCTGTATCAAGATCATTTAACTAAGTTTGTACAGCTATGACCTTTGAAAACTAAGCGAGCTGAAGAATCTGCATATCATGTTCTTGCAATATTTTTAACATTTGATGCTTCAGCAATATTTCAATCAGATAATAGTAGAGAATTCAGTAATCAAGTCATATTCGAAATATGTGCTATGTGGAAAGATGTTAAGATAGTTCATGGAAAGCCTCGTCACAGTCAAACACAAGGCTCAAACACAACCAGGATATACAAAATATGCTAACTGCATGGATGAATGATAACAATACAAATAAATGGACAGAAGGTTTACCCTTTATTCAATTTGCCAAGAACACTACATACCACGAAGGAATATGCCAAAGTCTTTATGAAGCCATGTTTGGCATTAAAGCAAAAAGAGGCATAGCATCGTCTCTTTTGCCTAGCAAATATCAAACGGAAAAACAACTCGAAGAAATTGCCAATACTTTCGAAACCAAAAAACAGCTTGAACAAACTAGTAATACTTCTGAAAAGAATCTGAGCGGTAGTCATACCAAAAACAATATTCCAAAGAAAAATATTGAAGAGGACTTGCAATCTACCATGTCTTCACATCAAGTTCTGACTGAAAAACATGAGTTAATTCCTATAAAAAGAGTGGCTGTGAAAAAGAATCTTCAACTGCAAGCAACAAAAATGTTACGAACCTCACAAAAACAATTCAAATTGGTGATACTGTACAAATACAAGTCCCTGATGTTGACCGTGGTTGTACAGATAAACAAAATGTGTTAGCGGTTGTTGTTGGAACAGAAGATTCCGGCTTCTATAAACTTGCAAATGAAAATGGCACCCTCAAGCAGCTTTACGCATGTAATCAGTTTATAATTTGTAAAGAAAAGTTACTTTCCACAGATGAGATTTATTTTCAAGAAATGTTGCTGAGAGAAGCAGCTGCAGCTAATCCGAGAAGCGGTGGGCAAGGCTATACACGCTGTCATTGCAAAAGAAAGTGTTCCACAAATAATGCAGTTGTAAAAGCAAGGGCCTCTTGTGCAATTCAAAGTGTCATAATAGTTTAAGTTGTTGCAATAAATAAGATTTGAATCACATAATTTAGTAAGTTTTTTATTATTTTATTTTCACATTTAGAACATACTGTATAATTAAGTAAGTTTTTAACTTCTATCATTTTCCTTCCTCATTTTAAATGTACTGTGTGTTTTAAGTTCTTATTTTAAGTCTCAAGTGAATTTTTTCGGGACTGAATTACGGAGAAGAAAATATAATATTGTTATATGTTCAACATTCATGGTGAATGTACATGGTAATAGTACATGGTGAATGTCGACATTTACCAGTGTAAGTCAAAAATAAGAGTATTTGGAAAATATTTTGGACATACACCAACGGTGAAAGTCAACATCCTCCAGATTTCGGCATTTCACCATAACATATATATATCATACACACTGTATTAGCCTGAATATCAGATAGTCTCATAGTAAAAGACACCAAATTTTCAAGATGTGCTAAATTCTGGCAAGCTTGCGCATAATAAGTGATCAGTTTTAATAAGCAACATTAACATTTTCATGCATGTTCTTTCTTCTGTATTCCAAATACCAACAGTTTATCACTTGCAAATTGTGATTTTTTAAAATTTAAATTCAATTTTAAAGCATGTGCTTGTGAGATGTCCCTACTGTAGAAGAAACTGTAGTAAAACTTTTGCAGAAATACACTATTTTTCCATAAAATCGCTAAGGGAACAATTGCTTTGAATATATTCTTAAAGAGATTGCCACAAAAGTTCTACCAGGGGGGATACCCAGAATGTCCCAAAACTGCAATTAGAATGAGGCTTTTTCTTTATTATAATATCAAACTGTCTTAGTTTCTTGAACATATTTCAAGACAAATGTATATGTTACTGTAAAAGCCTGAAGTCTGGTAAAACCTAGCTTTTACCAAAGTGACTTGGTAAAAGTCAACATAGGCTTTAATATGACTCCATTTTGGGCTTATACCAAGCTTTTGCAGTAAATCCTAGGCATTACCAATGCCTTCTGGTACAAACCCAAAACGAGGGATTTAAATCGACCTTAAATAAGCCTGTGCACGCAATTTCCATGGCAACATTTTTCTGTTCCTGCCCTTCCTTATTCAAGCCTTTTGCAGTCTAGCTTTGAGCAAATTCAAACAAGTATAAGCAACTGTCTACAATAAAAGCAGTTTGTTTCCATTTTAACATAGTTCACATTTTTAATTTTGCTGAGAGGAAATGAGTGATGTTATGCGAAAAAAGGTTTACGACATTTTTTCTGAATCTGTAATAAATAAGCAGGAATAACAGCTTTTATTTAATAAAATGAGAAATATATTTCATTGATAAATGAAGTGAAGGAAGCAAAATCTATGAAGGAAAAACAAACAGTTCATTACAGAAGGTTGAAATGCTATGATATTCTAAATATTGGAGGAGAGGACAAACTTATAGCACCACTGTCTGCAGAAAAAGCAGAAATCCTGTATCATGCTACAATTGATGATGTCTTCAATGTCATACATGACACTCATATTGGAGTTGATCATGGTGGAAGAACTTGTATGATTAAGGAACTGAATCGCTACTACAAGAATGTAACAGTAGAATTGATCATCACGTATTTGAGACTATGTGAACCATGGCAGAAAAAAACAGAAAACTGTGAAAAAGAGGATTGCAATCAAACCAGTTGTGCATAGCGAAATAAATTCTTGATGCCAAGTTAACCTAACAGATATACAGTCCAATCCTGATCATGATATGCAATTCATTTTAGTGCATTAAGATCATCTTACATAATTCATCCTACTCTGAAGTTTACATAATAAAAGAGCTGATGAAGTAGCATATCACCTTAAGGATATTTTCACAACTTTTGGAGCTCCGAACATTCTCCATTCCGACAATGGTAGGGAACTTTGCAACCAAATCATAAACAGTTTATGTGAAATGTGGAGTGATATAAAAATAGTTCATGGCAAACCAAGACACAATCAATCACAAAGTTCTGTCCAACAGGTGAACCAGGACGTTCAAAACACGTTAGCAACATGGATGAAAACAAATAAAACAGAAAAGTAGTGAGAAAGATTAAAATTCCTTCACACAATGAAAAACAAAGCATATCACGAGAAAGTCAAATGTTCACCTAATGAAGCTATGTTTGGTTGTCTTATGAAGCTAGGACTTGCTACCTCGATTTTGCCATGTAATTTGATTAGTAACATGGCCACTGAAGAGGACTCTGAAAATATTATATATATTAATAATGAATGCATGGTTGATACAGAAGATGAAGGTGCTAATCTCGAATTAACAGTTGATTCAAAATTGCAAGATAATAATAACACATGTGAAAAAGAATCATGCATGACGATGGAAGTAAATAGAAGTTCAAACAGAAAAAATAAAAGAACCAGATATATGCTTTGGCACAACGGGTGCGATTATCAACAAAGTTCAAAGCATGAAAGTCTTTCGAGAGACAGATAAGGAAGAACTTGAGAAGCACGAAAAGAAGATCAAGACTGTGTCTACTAAAAACTTTCCCAAACCCACTCTCAGACAAGGCCCACCAGCGGCCGAGTGGTAAAGCCGCTGAACACTGGTAGTTCGGTCCGAGGTTCGAATCCCGCAAACGGGCTGGCTGCATGGGCATTTTCGTGGTTTTCCCCATGTGTAACGTGTATACGAGCCAGTTCCCCTTAGAAAGTCCCCCACAAAGACATCCCTTCCCTTAGACAGATAGCCCTAGTGTGCTTTGCCATAATTAAATACACCAAACACCACTCTCAGACAAAATGTTAAAATAAAAGTACCTGATATTGAAGATTGAAAATGGATCCAAAATCAGTAATAGCCGTTATTATAGACATTAAATATGATAAGTTTCATGTTCTTGGTACTAAGTTTGGTAAATTAAAATTGCTGCACACAAGAAACCAGTTTACCTTTTACAAAGAACATTTTTTAAACATCAAAGAAGTTGGTACAGAAGAAATAAGTGTACACGAAGTAGTAAAAAGACTTTCGTTAGTTGGGGGACAAGGGATCAGAAAATGCAGCTGTTTAAGGAAGTGTACTACGAAGATGTGTTTGTGTAAATCAGCTGATCTACTTTGTAATTCAAAATGGCATAACAGTCAACCTTGCTGTAACAGGTAGTAAAAAGTATCAAAGAAAAATGCACTACATTTTCTTATTTTTTAAATTTCATGTTTTTTTTTTTTTTTTTTCTGATCTATCAATTTAATTTTTTTAACTATTGCCAAAATTATTTTTTAAAACTACTGAAATCTCTTCAATAATTTATTGAAAGAATTGGGCATTAGTTCAACTTTTTCACATGGGATCTTACATGTGAAATGGCACAAATATTGTATTTTTATTATTATTATTTTTATTTCTTGTAACTCTTTGAAAAATAATTGTAAGACAGTTCCATCGACATAATTTTAAATCATACCTTATTTTGATCAATTTTACAATTTATATTATTCATTAAAAAATTAAAGTGTGTTTTAACCTTTTAGGGATTCACTACCAATGGAAGGTATGCAATACGCAATACACTACTACACCTACCAATGGAAAATCCTACCATAAGTAATCCTTCATTTTGGGCCTTTACCAGGAGTTGCTGGTAACTTCTGGGATTTACCCCAAAGGCTTGGTAAATGCCCAAAATGGAATCATATTAAAGCATACTTTGGTCTTTTATCAAGCCACTTTGGTAAAAGCTTGGTTTAACTGGTAAAACCTAACATTTACCAGACAGTACAGTACCAGGCTTTTACAGTAACATATGCATGTAGCACATTTTAGTTTATTTTATTTTTTCATTTATCAATAATCTTTCCTTTCCTCCAGTAAAACAAATCATTAAACTGTACCAAAGTGGTTACACTAATACTTAAATACCAAAGTGTTTTATAAGAAAATAATTAAATTGTTGAAATATGTGAACTTGAAATAAAATTGTAAATTGTATCATTGATTCAATATACATGACATCAGCTACCAGTAATTTATAGTGGATCCTTTTTTAATTAAAAAAAAATGATTGGTTTATAGACTACTAAATGCATTCTAAACTAGAATGGGTCTTTACAAAGTACATGCATTAATATGAATTTTTCCAATGCAATTTATCAGTGATAAAACCAACCATCAGCAAAAGTACACATGCACAGTTCAGACAGATAATCCATTGCTACGATCTTTGTCTTCTAATGTCTTTCAGTGTGCATATGATACAGCACAGGAACATTATTTTTCACTGCTTTATCATTGCTTGAGAATTATACTGGAACATCAGAATCCCCTTTTATACAAAGACAGAATGAAAGAGAGAAATAAACTGGAAATGTAACATGCAGCATTGGAACATCAGAATCCCCTTTTATACAAAGACAGAATGAAAGAGAGAAATAAACTGGAAATGTAACATGCAGCATATAACATTGGTAATGCATTAATTACAGTTAATACTTTACTAATAAAACTCTAATATATTTATGTACTTATCATGACTACATTATAAATGATGTTTGATATCACTTGTTCATATCATCATTATACAATGATTATGAGCTTTAGAAAAAAAGCCAACATGGCAGATCTAGAAATGCATTACTTTCAGAGACAAGGAATTATTGCAAATATGTTTTCTTTACTGTAAAAGTACATGAATATGCAATATATTATAGGTATATCAGGCTATGTACAAAACAGTTTTTCAAAAGGACATTTTAAGGAGGAAAAGGGTAGCCTTATATCTAATCTGGGTGAATAGTGATTCTGATTCTTCCTATGACAGATGTTTTGCTACATAGTTATCTTACCTGGATACCATTTAGAAAGCTCCAGATACTTAATATTGCATAATTATTTTTATGCATTAATGTATTAATTATTAATGCATTAGTACTACAGTAACTGAAGACACTATTTTCTTAAATTTTGGTCCAAAATATATACTTTTTTCAAGCGTATAATTTCTGAAAATATGATAAAGAGCTTTATGGGAACACTAGGTCTGTAAATACATAATCTAATTTTTATATGATCTCCACAAAGCAAAAACCTCACACAAAAAATATTTTATTATATCTTAATACATCATATATGAAAAGTTTAATTTAATAAATTAATATAAATATTTTGAGTTTCTACTTAAATGTGTGAAAAATCTGTCAAAATTGATTAAAAATAAATACTGAAAGCAAGCTAAGTTATTCAGTTCCTTGTCAGATATCTTCACTAATTTTGATTTTGACAAAATGTTTTGAATTAAATTTTTCAGTGCATTAAACTTAATTCATGAAACCATAATGAGCAATTCACTGTACAAATTTACCAATCTGCAAAAACAATATTATAATTATGGGTTTTGTATCAACAAATCCCTCAAATTCAGAGTATTGAAATTAATTTCATAAAATTCTCTACAATGAATAGAAAAATATTTGTGCTAAAAAAGCCCTCATGAATTTGATTAGCTTTATAGGAATTTTCTGTCACCTCATGGTTATTTTTAGACTCAAACTGAATTAAATTATATGACACTCAGTTTAAAACGCTATTACTCTAGAAGTTATTTTGAGAAATTTTACAGCTGAAAATACTTGTTTAGGATCAACAATTGGTGAAATTTTGCCAGGTGACACCTTTGTATGAAGACTATAAGAAAGTTATTTACTAATGCAAGTTTAAAATTACATATTATTAAATTTGAAATTTATATTGCATTAATGAATAGCAGCAATATGAAAAGAGAATGCCACTAGAAAGTATAAATTTCTAAATTTTTTTCCATTTATACATTAAAAGCTAAGATTTCTTTAATTAAGGTTTTAAAGAACCTGTCTCATTGGTTTTGGGAATAATCTTTATTAAGAATAGAGTTGATGTGAACTTAAGATCATTACACATAAATCAATGCTTTTAATGCCAAGAAAGCAATTTATCTGGCATTTTATATCATTCTCAATTGAAAAGAAAATCTTTAAACATATTAAATTTGAAAGTTGAAATTATTCATTTATATTACTTGTATGTTTCAAAAAACATTACTAACTCATTACACATTTACTTGTATGTCTCAAAAAAATCGACAGTAGTAATATTATATTCTTACTTACACTTTCCTTTTATAACGAATTCCAAATTCTCTTCTAAATATGAACTGTGGTCTTGAAATGTCAAGCTTTTTAGGTAATTTGTGTTGTATGGCATCCCACACTTGAGCCTGTAGCAAACTAGTTTTTACTAATTCATCTTGATTAGGTAAAACATCAATTCCAATCAAAGAAGTAAGTTCTTTTGGCAAACCTTGATATGGTACAGTTTTTGTAAGTGCTAAAGTTTGATTTTCATCTGTGTAAAAGTAGACAACAAGAATTTTCAATAATGTAAAAAGTCAGCCTTAAGTTCAGTTACTTTCTAAAAATACATTAAAAATAATTAGCAACAAATTTCTAAAATATATGAAAAATAATTAGCAACAAATTTCTAAAATATATGAAAAATAATTAGCAACAAATTATGCATAAAATTCCTGTTAAATATAAAATTAAGCATACTATTATTAAATTGATGAAACTATTTGAATTCATTTTAGTGTATTTCCTTTCTTTCTTTTTAGTTATTGTTGTATGTGTGTATTATTAAAATATGTATATTTTATTTATTTATGCTATATTTTAGGCAGTACTTTTGCTTAATTAAAATTTATGGT
This sequence comes from Stegodyphus dumicola, assembly GCF_044657685.1. Lineage (NCBI taxonomy): Eukaryota > Metazoa > Arthropoda > Arachnida > Araneae > Eresidae > Stegodyphus > Stegodyphus dumicola. The sequence continues at coordinate 75,908,100 of NC_140768.1, read as the reverse complement.
TAGGTACAAAAGTACTTATTTCTTGTATGGAATTGTATAGCTTGTGACTGTTGATACAATTACATTTAAATTGCAAAAATAGCTCAATAGTCCCAGATAGAGGGAAAAACTCTCTTGAAGGTGCTGACAACAATTTTTCATTGCCAAGCTGGAGCTGGCAACATTTAGAAATTTCTCACCAACTTGGTAACTTTCTAGAAATTTTGAATGCTTGATGATTTTTCTTGAAGTTTCCAGAGGGTAGGACAAACCTACATATGCAGCCATGTTTGAGCTATAAGATTAGTTTAGTTCTGAGTTAGTCAATGTGCTATTTAAAGAGGTAAATGACTTGTGTTTTAGGGTTTACTTTGTGAGTTATATTGGTAATCTGCAATATTTCTTGTGTCTTTAGGAGGGTTTGCCTTATTTCTGCACTATCTTTGAGTAATTTACAGTTGTTACTTTTGCTATATACTGTCACTTTGTCAATAATTTGTCAATTTCTTCTGGATCATTTGAAAAGATTTCCATAAACCCAAAATTTACAACAATAGAGAAAATGAGGACCTTTGTTTATAAAATTTCACTAATTGTAATTATCACTATCATGCATGATATATTAAAATATTCACACTTTATGCATTTAATTCAAAAAAATTTCTCTCAGATAAATTGCATGCTAGTCAAATTACCATAACATAAGCAAGATCTTAAATATAGTAAGGCAAGATATACAATAACTTATTAAAAAATAAGAGGCTGAAATTTTTCATATTAATAACTAAATTTGGAAAAAAAAAAATCTTATCTCAAATTTTTTAAGATTATCTATTTTAATCTTAACAGATTTCTTAAAATAAAAACCAGATGTAAAGGGAAGATCAATTTTAAATTAATCAATTTCTTAGTTTTCAAATATCTGGTTGTAATGAAAGTTTAACACTAAAAAATGTTCTTAATAAAGTTATAAAAAAAACACGAAAGCAGTACCTTTAGTGTGGGTAGTAATCACCACCCAAATCTATGATTTTCCGCCAACATTTTTTGGTAGTTTTCCAAAGCCTTTGGCCCAGAAACTTGGTGGTCGCGAGTCCAAAAAACAGATCAACTCTTTTCAGACATCCCGTGCAGAATGAAAGATAGCACAAGGAAGATGTAGCTGCAAGTGTGAAAAAAGGTAAAAGTCCGAAGGAGCGATTTCGGAGCTATATGGTGGGTGTGGCAAAAGATCCCATTTCAGTCTGTACAAAGCCAAGCCAATGAATGCAGACACATGTTGTCTTGCATTATCTTGATGCGGGACTCAGTTTGAGGTTTTTCCTTGATAGCAGCATCAACATGGACTAACACTTCACTGTACAACTTACTGTCAAGGGTTTCACCTTTTTCCAGACTCTTTGTGAATAATAACATGGCAGTCCCACCAGATACAAAGCATGATCTTTTTGTTACTCAAATTGTGTTTTGTGATGCCACCAACGGACTCGCCGAGTGCATACCAACCCTCTTTTCAGCCTGTGTTGTTGAAGTAAATTCACTTTTCATTACAAGTGACAATCCAGTCCCGAACTTTGTCCTTGCATTGATTTCGAGCAGATCAGTGCAGGTCTGAAGACACCTGTCCTTATCTTGATTCAGCTCATGCAGCAACCAGTGACTGAAATGCATCACATGAACTTCAAGTTTATGTGATGCATAGCTCAACTAATGGAAATGGCACTAACATCTAACTCCCTAGCAAGCTCTCGAAAGGTTGCATACTGATCTTCTTCCACAAGTTCCTGCAGGCAGGCCTCATCAACATCAGTAAGCCAGCCAGAGTGTGCTGCTTCTTGAATGACATAGTCCTTGTTTTGAACTTTTGAGATATAATACAACATTAGTACATAAATCTGTACACAGGATTTGGTGACATTCTGTAGCTGACTTTTTGCAACAGAATTGGAAGTAAATAATGGTTCTAATCTGGTAGCGTGATTTTCCATTTCAGGCACCTTGTACTTAATGATAATGATGCTTTTTTTACAAATTTCACAACACGGTGTTCTAAAGCAAATCTCTTTCTATCAAATGTCAAAAATCATTTGACAAAATATGATTAAACACACCAAAATGAACTGTTTGTGCAGATAATATTTGCAGTGGCAAGAAATTTTTGTTAAATCCTGATACCTTAGTTCAGAACATAAATATTGGATATTAATAAAAATGTATAATTAAGAAATCTTAAAAATTACATCAAATGATGATAATTTGCAGTGAAGCAGCTGAAGTCATATTTTTCGCAAAATTAAAAGAAACAACTTCATGTTTTTATGCTGCTCTCAAGAATTTTCACACATAATGACTACTCATTTTATCAAAAGATCAATCACCTTCAAATGTCTTTATCATCATCTCACTCCATCTCACCATCAAATATCAATACTGTGACAATGACAAAAAAAGGACATAAATCCTGCTACTTTTCATACATACCAACAAAAGATCATGACATTTTTTAAAAAATTAAACATTAAACTACATTTAATCCTCTGTCATCAAATGAGAGGTTTAACCAATGTGATATTATGAATAGAGGTTCCCACAAGAAATTTTATCTTGGAAGGCAGCAGAATTTCAGTGCTAGAATTGATTTACAAACCATCAAAAATCAAATCAAATAATTTTAGGAAATTAATACCTTAATTACTTTTAAACTCATTACTGCATTCATAATCAGTTGAGAGTATTTACTAACTTAAATGACAAATTTTATTATGCACTTTGTTGCAGATGAATTGGTGAAATTTTATGCAAAACAAAATTTTAAATTGTAGATCTTTAACTACATATTATAAATAATTTTTTTAGCTAGGATAAATTTCGTGAATAGGATAAAGCTCAAAGTAAATTAGTATAGTCCATTACTGCATTCCTGGCATTCATGAAAGCTACATTTGCAGGTCCCCCCCCATAATATGTGAACATACAATTTCACCTACACTCTCGTCCACTGCCAGACAGTATTTCACTTGATGCATGTTTTAATTTGTGAATTGCATTTTCATGAACATCTACAGCAAAAACAAAATTTCATTTTGCTTTATGCTGTGACTGTTTTCAGCAGCCCTTTCTGTTCAAATTTGCTCTAATTTTAAATATTCAGGTATATTTTATTACAGACAGTCTCTGAATATCAGTAAAAGTAAAAATACATTACACCCAGTACAGAAGACATGGAGCATCAACTACTATTCAAATCTGCTTAACTTGAAAATGTAAGTGCTACCATTAACAGTAAAATTTACAACAATGCATCTGCATGTCCTTTACCTTTTAAAGAAGATTCTAATTGGATGCATTAAGCTCTAAAACAAGAGAATTCAGCTCAATCAGAAACAGCACTAGCATAAGTTCAATTTTCTTATTATTTAATTTTAAAAATAGGAAAATCAAAAACAACTTATATGTAGGATCTGCTTTAACATGGAATTATCATATATTAATATGAAAGCACTACTGTATAATTTTACAAGCAAAGTATTGCAGGTAATAAAGTAACTTTCAACTAGCAAAACTTAATACAATAAATAGCTATACAAATTTTACTCACTTTCTGACACTTTTGTTTTTTCATGCATTAAGTACAAATATTTATTTTGAGATAGAACACTTGGTGGTGTAAATTTAGGCCCCAGTTTCTTTTCTTTTGGAGCTATATACCTGAAAAATGTGTATAAAAAATTATTTCTTGCACATTAGGAAAAAATGGCCTTTTGATCAAAAAAGTTATGAAATTAGATACAAAATATCTATCTCTCTAAAGAATGTTCCTAAAATGCTAATACAGTGCAAAGTCCGTAATCTGGACCTGAAAACCACAAACTTTATGCATGTGCATACATTATGCTTTACGCATGCGTGTTGAAAGAAATGTTTTAATAAAGTAAACAAATAAATATTAAGTTTTTTTTTTTTTTTTTTTTTTTTTTTTGTAAATTTTGATACCCTTTAGATCATAATTGCTCTTTATTTTATAAATTATGGTTTCATATTTTTAACTGTATAATTTTTACATGCCATCTTACCAGATTTAAATAAATGATCTATAATTTGAAAAAACCGGTAATCCAGAATCGCTGAAGTCCCAACGAGTCCAGATTACGGACTTTGTACTGTATTTAACTTTGCCCGCATATTGAATAACATTTAAAAATGATTATAGATATTTAAAAAATTAGAAAATTAATTAACACAAAATTTCTCAAATAAATTCAGTTGTATTTAAATTAATTGGGTTAATATTTAAAGTAAAACAATCTTATTTTAAAGAATTACAATTTGCCATTTCTAAGAAAATGTTTGCTCATTTCTTTAACAAAAGCATAATAGTTATTTCTCCCATTAAATGGATATATACCCATGTATATGAAACTAAATAAATAAAGGCAGCAAAAAAGAAAAAAAAAAAGAAAAGAAAGAAAGAAAGAAAACCTTTGTGTTTCCAAGAAGAAATCCTTGGCATCCTTTATTTCCACTCCCATTTTTTCAAGTTCAGGGGGAATAACCACATCCAGAACTTGCAATTTCCCTTGCCTTTTCCATATTCTTTGAAAATGTCTATGATAATTTACTTGATATAAAATATTTGTGAGTCGCATTTTCTAGTCTTTCTGGAAACTTTAAAAAAGGAAGTAATTTTTTATAATGCAATGCTATACACAAAAACATACAATGTTCCATAATTGGTTAGATAATTGTAAAATCATCAATCACCAATATAAACAGCTTAAAAATTATAATAATCAGAATTTGATTAAAAATAAATTGAAAAAAAATTCTAAAACAGTTTATATGCAATCAATTGGTAAATCAAAACTGAACAAACCAAAAAAAAAAAAAAAAAAAAAAAAAAAAAAATTCAATTGAACACAGCAAAAAAATTTTTTTAAATAACTGAAATTTCTAGTCAGTGACCATTTTAGAGAATTGTGAGCAAAATAGCTAGAATTTTAGGTAGATACATACACTTTAAATATATTTTGATACAGAAGAAAAATTTAAATCAAGAAATCAAACTTTTTAATAGTGCATTTACATTACATAAATTATATCCTTTATATGCTTGTTTTCAAATTTATTATATATTTTACTTGTAATAATGAAATTATCTGTCTTGATGGTAAATTATGCATATGTTCACCTAAGTGATAGACACTTTCTTTGCATTTAATAATCATTGGTTCCTCTATATTTTAGGGTGCCCCTTGGATTATCACCAAGTTGTTGTTTCATTTATTGTAACCTAATTAGTTAAATGTTATGGAAACCTTATTATGACGTGAGTGGTTGCGGCAAATTGGACTGATGGGAAAATATTTGTAAGGGCTTATTTCTGTGTTAGATGTCAGTTAGGAAGTATGTTGCTTATTTTGTGCTGTACACCATAAAATGTCTGTATGCGATGAGATTAGTCTGAAGTTTGGAATGAAAGGGGAAAAAAGCATTAATTGACTGGTATGTAAATGAAGACTTACTTAGTAGTCATTATAAGTATCTTGTCTGTATGGAGGAAATATGCATAGTTGAACATAAAGATCGTTCGGATGGCTTTGAATGGGTTTGTCACAAGAAATGCTATTGACCGGCACTACGGAGAAGTGCAGGTTTATACATTGGGCACCCAGGGGCCCTAGGGCCAATAACCTGGACCCAATCAGAATTTCTGGTTTATAAATTTCGACAGCTGATGATAAAAACTTTTTAGAAAAATAAAAAATGATTTTGCAAAAATAATCCACACTTCTCATCTGCACATCCATGTCTGTACTGTTCGTTGATATCTAAGGCTGGTATGGCGTCGGGTGGTAAAAGTGGGATTGAAAACTATATCGATATATATTACATCAAGAATCAGGCAGATAAATTAGACTACAGACAGTACCTTACCAAATCTGTAACATGACGCAAACGTTATATATAAATAATGGAGTGTGGACTGCTGGACAAATAAAATGATAGATTTATTGTACTGGTTGCAGGATAGTAGATAGCAGGGAATAAGGTAAATTATTACAGTCAAAAGTCGTTAATCCGGACTCGTCGGGACTTCGGTGATACTGGATTATAGATCATCAGTTTAAATCTGGTAAGATGGCATGCAGAAATTATAAAATCAAAAATATGAAACCGTAATTTATGAAATAAAGAACAATTATGATCTAAAGGGTATCAAAATTAAAAAAAAAAGCGTAATATTTATTTGTTTACTTTATTAAACATTTCTTTCAATGCAAGTTGTTTAAGTTGCTTTGTTTTTTTATGTGATAATACATTCTCTTTAATTCTAAAAACAGACATAATTTCTTGTTCAGTTACAAAGTTCCGCTGTTCAAGTCAATTGCTGTGTCCAGAATACCGACTAATTTGCCAATCGAAATTTTTTCATTTTCAATAACCTCTGTCACTTTCTTTGCTATTGGAAGCGAATTATAATGACGAGGAATTTGATTTAAATCATATCAAAGATGGAGTACATCGAGATGAAATACTACATTTAGTAAGGAATTATAAGCCAAATAAAATAAAAACATCTACCCTGAAGATAAGGATAGTGCTGACAGATCAACTTCCAATTCATTGCGCGCCATGGCGTTAAAGATAAACAAAGGATATGCCCTTATCTATTTTTTGCAGCAATTCCACTTTTTGTTTAATGGACTTCGAAACATACTTTCGCTTTGTAGATCCTTCACATATTCGTAAATATATATCAGAAATTCTATTTGACATAATCGAAAGTTCAAGCTTACTTTTATAAAATTGCTCTAACAGTCTGCAAAAAATAATAAGCCGAATCCAATTTGAAGATTAAGGAACAACGCAATCTGCAACATTAACTGAATTAGATAATTTGAGCTTAGCTTATACCGTTCGTTATACATTAAACACGCATTCGTAAACGTATTTTGCGCACACACATATTCGCAGCCGTAAAGGTCTTACAGCCGTCAACGCGACGCATGCACAGAAAGTTTGTAGCTTTGAGGTCCAGATTATGGGTGTCCGAATTAATGACTTTTGACTGTATTAGTAGTACTAGCAGAGCTACCTGTTCTGAGAACGGAATTTTATAGTATTCGTCTTAAAAAGCTTTTTCTATCTTTTTTTTAATTATATATATTTAATAGAAGTATTGCTTCCTTTAATCTGGTTACAGTAACTCCTTACAAACTACATTTGTAATATATCCTTTTGAATCCATGGGCAATACAATTTTTTTACATTATCTCTACTCCTTACTCTACTTAATGCAACATATAGCTGACTATGCGTGAACAAAGGTTCAAGGTAAGTATATATCTACACTTTCATATGATTGCCCTTGTGCTTTATGTATGGCTATGGCAAATGCTGGTATAATTGGGAACTGTCTTCTCTTAAGACAGAATGGTAATGTCGTTTCGCTTTTATAACTGTTCAAAGTATTTATGCATTCTTTTTAGTTTTCCCTCAAAGATGGAACTTACTGCAAAACTGTAAATGTTCTGTAAAATGATTGGTTGAAACTAGATGATCTGCCCGATTTGAAGCAGTAAACACTTTGTATAAAAACCACAAGGCAATAAAAATATTTTTAATTACATATTTTTTAATTATGCAATAATACAGAAGAAAAATTATTGAATACAAGAATTGTGGAAAAATTTAAACAAAAACATAATTTATGAAAAATTTGAGGTTGTCCACATGGCGAAAGCAACTTTTCCGAATATTCTAACTCTACTGCAAATTTATTTAATGATAAACATTTCTAATGCACTGAGCAAATGGTCCCTTTCAACCCTAAAAAGAATAAAAACATACTTAGGTCTAATTTGAATCAAGAAAACCTTGATGCATTGTTACTATTATATATTGAATATAACACACAGGAGAAACTTAATAGTGATACTATCATACATCAGTTTGCCAATATTAAGTCACGAAAAAATGTTATAATTTTTTTATGTTATATGTTATATCTTAAAATGTTATTTTTATTTTTTTGTTATATTTTAGAATGTTGTTTTTATTTTTAATATTTTTATAAGAATACTGTTTTGTTTTTTATTCTTATATATATTTATACAATAACAATTAAAATTTTGTATCATTTGTTAGCGGACTCAAGAGCTCCTCCTTGAATCCACCAGTGGCAAAGGGGCCCGTAGACCTTCTGCGCCCACAACCCAAAATGAGCTTAAAATAGCATTGTTAGGGAGGATATTTTTTGCTCTTATTTTTTTTTTTAATTTATGTGGTGACAGCAGTATGCATATTCTAATTCAGATATTTTTAGAAAAGGAATTTTAAGTGCCACAGAAATTTCTAAATATGGTAAGTCGATATTTCCTTTTTGTAGTGCGTATATGCTATAATTTGTTTTTCCTCTTTTATGCTAGTTTATTGCGTGATTTAAAATGCAGTTTTTTGAGCTGCAATTGGCTATAAATTTTGTACAATTCTGGTCACAAGTAATTTTTTTTAACATTATATGACATCATCATTTTCCTGATTTTAAGTGAAAACAGATCAATGTGTGCATAGGCAAAGTCAAAGGAGTGCACAGTCCCGAGTCGGTGGAATTCTCTAATCGATACATAGATCGATGTGTACATGGACACCAAGTTTGTGCAATTCTTTGAATTGTTATTTTGGTTTTGTGTAGTGGCCATCTTAAAATTGTGCCTTGCTGCCCAATCGCCAAAAATCGCGAATTTTTGCCAAGAGGCAACTTAAATATATACAGTCAAAAGTCGTTAATTTACACACCCATAATCCGGAATGATCTATAATCCGGACCTCAAAGCTACCAACTTTCTGCGCATGCGTCACTTTGACGCATGCGCGTAAGACCTTTACGTCTGCAAATATCCGTGTGTGCATGCGCATCATACTTTTACACATGCGCCTTTAATGTATAACGGACGGTATAAGCTAAGTTAAAATTATCTAATTCAGTTAATGTTGCAGATTGCATTGTTCCTTAGTCTTCAAATTGGATTCGGCTTATTATTTTTTGCAGACTTATAGCAATTTTATAAAAGTAAGCTTGAACTTTCAATTACCGTATATACCCGCGTATAAGTCCACCCCGCCCCCCCTTCGACATAAAAAATTCGTAGAAAATAAGAAACCCGCGTATAAGTCGACCCCCCACTTCCGAAATCGATCGAGAAACTTCGAAATTTTTTTTTTAAATACTACATTTATTCAAAATCATCTGAGAAAAAAAGTAAATATACGATAAAAAAATACCTTGGTAAATAAACAAAATCAAAATCATTCAACGTCCGATTCATGGTCAGATTCGCCAAACACTTCATAGAAATCTTCTGTCGTCATCGTACATATTTTCAGTCTCGGACTCTGTATTGTTACAATCACTACTAGAGCCTTCGTCATCATTTTCACTTTCAAAAACAGCATCATCTTCCGTACCGTCTAGTTCGTTGCTAATACAACATTTTTTTAATACAACATTTTATAATCATTTCAGAGGGTATTTCGTTCCAAGCATCTTTAACCCACTGAGCAATTAATTTAATGCTTTTTCCCCCTTGCAGTCAATTGTTTTATTTTCTGGTAGATCGAAACACATGGGGATTTCATCCATATTCCCTATTAACAAAAGTATTTCACGAATGAACAATAAATATTATACAAACTTATACGTACGTAAAAACTATCTATCCGAAAATTCTTTAGTTTAATCGAAACTTACTCTAGTTAAAATATGAAACTCTGTGATTAGTTCGTCACATAATTTAAGTCATGAAATTACTTCGAGTAAGTGACTTATTTGATAAGTTGTCCAATTTGAGTGCCGGATTGCATTATATAAAGAAAACAACTGCATTATATAAAGAAATTTTTGAACTTCCGATTCTTTTAATTTTTTATGGCCCCGCGTTTAAGTCGACCCCCCCCCCACTTTGAAGTCTATTTTTTGTCCAAAATATCTTGACTTATACACAGGTATATACGGTATGTCAAATAGAATTTCCGATATATATTTACTAATATGTAAAGGATCTACAAAGCGAAAGTATGTTTCGAAGTCCATTAAACAAAAAGTGGAATTGCTGCAAAAAATGAATAAAGGCATATCCTTTGTTTATCTAACCATTCCGAAATCTGTTTATCAATTTCACGCTGCTCTGCAAGGGGAGGGGGGATGCCGTGGCACGCAATGAATTGGAAGTTGATCTGTCAGCACTATCTTTATCTTCAGGGCAGATATTTTTACTTTATTTGGCTTATAATTCCTTACTAAATGTAGTATTTCATCTTGATGTACTCCGTCTTTGATATGATTTAAATCAAATTCCTCGTCACTATAATTCATTTCCGATAGTGAAGAAAGTGACACAGAGGTTATTGAAAACGAAAAAATTTCGATTGACAAATTAGTCGGTATTCTCGACGCAGCAATTATAGGACTTGAACAGCGAAACTGAAAAAGAAATTATTTCTGTTTATAGAATTAAAGAGAAAGTATTATCACATAAAAAAACAAAGCAACTTAAACAACTTGCATTGAAAGAAATGTTTAATAAAGTAAACAAATAAATATTACGCTTTTTTTTTTAATTTTGATATCCTTTAGATCATAATTGTTCTTTATTTCATAAATTACGGTTTCATATTTTTGATTTTATAATTTCTGCATGCCATCTTACCAGATTTAAACTGATGATCTATAATCCGGAAAAATCGATAATCCAGAATCGCCGAAGTCCCGACGAGTCCGGATTAACGACTTTTGACTGTATTTACCTAAACGTGTTTTTTTTTTTTTTTTTTTTTTCACTTTTCCAAAACAAAAAATATATCAATGAAAAACATTAATCCAAAAAAAGGAATGCGAAAATATTTTATATCATATTTAAGTCATCGTATTTGATTCTTTGAAGAAAACACATTAAATATTTTAAAAGAGAGGGCAAAAATACAAAATGTGAAATAATTCAATTTTACTTTATTCAAATTAAAATATTAGATTACATATACATTCACAACAACAAGTGAACAGATGATTGTAAAAAATCTTTAAATAGCCCAGGATGCTACATAAATGCAAATTACTTTGGACTTAAGAACTTTATAAATGAGATTTACAGATGATTGCAAAAAATCTTTAAATAGCCCAGGATGCTACATAAATGCAAATTACTTTGTACTTAAGAATTTTATAAATGGGATTTAGGATCTACACTTTATACTTTGAAGATATATCCAACTTCCTCTTATACAAAGAAAGAAATGTGAAGAAAGTTATGTTAACATCACAATAATAAAAGTAAATAAAATAAAGAATCAAGTTAAAGGAATCTGTTTTGGGGAAGAATAATAAAAACTTTATTTGTGTAGAAATTTCAGTGTGATTTATCAAGAATTTTTTGTTTCCGAAATATAAGTAACTGAAGCTCATACATGTTTTCAGAGCACATAAATATGAATATTGTTCATATACAAATATAGATTTGGACTTCTAAGCTAGTCTTTCAAATATTTGACAAATTTTAAAAATTTAAACTCTAAATAAAGCACAAATGACATGATATGTTAAAACATTATTTACTGTTCATAAATTAACATTAAATGAAATATCCTTAATTTTCCCCACTATATATGCAAAGGCAACTTATGTGCCAATACTTTACATTACTACTACTCCAGAGACTGATAAGATATCAAATTAAAGATTTTAGATCTTTTTTAACTTTAGGCAATATGCATCAACTGTATAGAAAAAGTCATGTTAAAATGTAAGAATTCTAAAAAGATTATACAAGTCATAAAGTTTTTCTGAATAACATCATTAATGAATAGTTAATATACAGAAAAACCCAAATTAATTTGGAATATATTATCAATGCATCAACCAAAAAATGTTAAATATTCTTCTACAACTTCAAGAGTCTAAGTCATTTTTTTTTTTTTTTTTTTTTTTTTTTTTTTTTTTTTATGCAGTGAATATTTATTGCTAATACTTGTACTGAAGTTAGCAATCCTTATTTCCTAATATCATTTAAAAGTAAGATTTTGTTGATAAAGAGCTAACAGAATCAAGCATTGCTAAAATACTTCCCAGTGAAAGATAACTTACTGAAATTTTACAAAACATTAAAAAGTGGCTATAAAAAGAATGTTAGGATTTTATCAGATTATATTATTTTAGATGTAATGATTGAAAAGGTGCCAGTAGAAGAACAAAAATACATGAGACAAAGGCTCTAGTGTAGAATTGGCTGCCCCCTTCAATTAATGACAAATTTTGTTCAATTTTGGCGATGAAACCCCATTTCTGGTTACCACAATAGTTTTAACTTTGTTTTAGCTTCCTAATTTTTTTTAAGTGAAAATAAATTTATGTGTAAATGGATAAAGGCAGTGCGCTATGCCTAATTTGTGCAATTCTCTGGTGTTTCTTAAGTGAAAATAGATTGATGTGTACATGGACCCCAAGTTTGTGCAATTCTTTGCTTCTTATTTTGGTTTTGTGTAGCACGCATCTTGAAATTGTGCCTTTCTGGAGCCGATCTTGGCATCAAAAAAGCACCGCAAAAGAAAACAAGGGGCACCCAATTGTACACTTTTAAATTATCCATGGTAAATCAAAATTCTTAAAGAGGCTATTAAATTATATGAATTAACAAATTCAGTTCAAATTTACAAACACTGCATATTTGCATACTGATGTACTGCCATGTCAAGATGAAGATAACGTCAGAGTATGAAAAAAGTATATAAAATACAGGGGAAATTTACGGAGAAAATTTAAAAATTAAATCAGTAAAAGTTTACAATTGGGTGCCCCTTGTTTTTTGGCAATTCTTTTTTTGACGCCAAGATCGATGTCAGGAAGACACAATTTCACGATGGTCGCTACACAAAACCAAAATAAGAATTCAAAGAATTGCATAAACTCTGTGTCCATGTACACATCGATCTGTTTTCACTTAAAAAAACATCCCAGAACTGCACAACTAGGCATTGTGCATTGCTTTAAACCTGTCCATGTACACATCAATCTATTTTTATTTTAAAAAAATCAGGAGTTAAACTATCATGGCAACCAGAAAAGAGATTTCATCTCCAAAATTTTACAAAAAATTATCGCTAATCGAACAGGCACCCAATTCTACACTAGAGCTATTAAATCTACATAAATTTTAATAATTCACATTTTCAACAATATGTATGTATGTTCCTTTATAATCTATAAAATTTCGCTAAAAGGACTTCTTTAGTAGAGTTCTGTTGAAATAAAATAATAAATTCTTCAGAATCAATTCTTTTAATGCTCAAGTAAGTACTACAGTTTTCAAGAAAAAAAAGCTTTTCTTGAAACATTGGTACTTTAAGAGATTCAATTAACCAAATCTACCCTACGCTCAGTCAATCAAATTAATTAATAGTGTCCTATCGCAAATGCATTTGTGTAAAAGTTTACAATTGGGTGCCCCTTGTTTATTGGCGATTCTTTTTTGACGCTAAGATCGGCGCCAGGAAGACACAATTTCAAGATGACCGCTACACAAAACCAAAATAAGAAGTCGAAGAATTGCATAAGAACTGTGTCCATGTACACATCGATCTATTTTTACTTAAAAAAACATCCTAGAATTGCACAAACTAGGCATTGCGCACTGCCTTAAATACGTCCATGTACACATCAATCTATTTTCATTTAAATAAAATCGGGAAGCTAAAACAAAGTTAAAACTATCGTGGTAACCAGAAGTGAGGTTTCATCGCCAAATTTTTTAAAAAATGTCGCCAATCGAAGGGGCACCCAATTCCACACTAAAGCCTTTATACGTACATAAATTTGACTTATAAATAAACTGGTAAAATGTTCGCATAAATTATATAAAATTTACATATATAAAACTGATCAGATTAAATGAAGAAATATTTGCGATAAAAATGTAAAAAATTACAAAAGTTATATAAACTGATTAAGGGAAAACAATCTTGGAGTTACCACTAAACGTACAAAAGGAAATATCCCTCCAAATCAATAGAATAAAAACAATACAAGAAATCACATACGCAAAATAACAAATTTTTAATTGCAGTAAACATTAAATCATATTAGACAGACTGACAGAATAGACAGATGTCTTGTTTTGCACCCGCTAAGTCTTTCTGCCCCAAGGAGCCTACCTCCTTAACTGAGCCTTTGAATTTTTACGCATTGAGAAGTTTGTTATTAGATGTGATATGTCTGAATGTTATCTTACACGTAGTCTTCAAATGATATATTAATCATCTTAATAATAATATCTTGTTTCAGTAAGTTATCTTTCATCAAGTTCGCTAATAAAATAACTTACAAATATTTTACATAACTTGATATTTTATATTGATTTTATATTGCCATTACTTAAACCGGCAAATCGGGCGAAAGGATTTAGCAGATGCAAAACAAAATACCTTTGCATTTCACGTGTGTTTATACTGTTTTCAAGTTTCATTCTGGCTATTCTGTAAATTCTGTAAAAAAAAAAGATGTTGTTAATGTATTATTTAAACGAAAAGGGTGAACGTGTATATACACTAAATGTAAGTATTAATATAGATCGCTTATTTATTTATTTTTTGGAGGGTAGGTATAGATAACTAATGTGAAAAATTGCTTTAAAATTTGCCACATGTTTAAAAAATAAATAAATAAAAACGATATGTTTTACTTTTTTTAACGTATGTGAGAAATTTTAGGGAACAGCCTGAGTATAGGACCCCATTGGCCATTTTTTGGCTTGGTCGCCAAGCCATGGAAAAGCCGTTAAAATTGAAAACACAAGTTAGAAAGCACGTTTTAACCAGAAAAAATTTTAGAATATATGTTTAAACAGCAAATTTGAAGGTACATAAGTAAGTAGGGGCACATTTTAAGTAGTAATATTGAAAATAGGTGTTAGAATGTACATTTTAACAAGAAAAATTTTAAATACAAATTTAGAATATATATTTAAACAGTGAAACTGAAAATAAATAAATAACGGCAAATTTTTAGCAGTCATACTGAAAATACAAATTACAAGCTGTAAAATTGAAAATAGGAGCTCAGAATACATGTTTAAATTAAAAATATGAAATTAAAAATAGGAGTTAAGAGTGCATGTTTAAATTAAAAGTAAAGAAAAGTTTGAAAATACACAAGTACATGGAGGCATATTTTAAGCAGCAATATTGAAAATGCAAGTTTTAAGTTATAAAACTGAAAACAGGAGTTCAGAATACATGTTTAAATTAAAAATAAAAGAAATGCTGGAAAGTTAGTAAAGTTTACAAAATCATGGTAAATTTACAAAGAAATCCTATACTCTGCCCAGTTTATGTCCCTTACAATTTCGAGAAATTTGTTCAATACAACAATATTTTGCTCCTTTGAAGAAAAAGTCACTTTCCAGTCTAAAACACGCGGGAATGCGACAGGGTTGCTGAAGTGGAGTATTCTAGAATTTGCTGGGTTACCAGAAAAACAACAGTCCAAAAAGTGCACCAAGCCAAAAGTTGCCAATGGGGTCCTATACTCAAGCTGTACCAATTTGAGATATTCAAATTAATAGTTTTGAAAAATTGTAGATATTCAAATTAATAATAAAATTGAACTATAATCGCATTATAATATACATCGTTATAATTCTAGCGGAGTAAATTTTAATCGCTTTCCTTAAAATTTAATAGGAGTGCTATGTTCTCTTGAAGATTTTATTAAAAACTGGCCTAATGCAATGAATTGTTACCCAAAACTTTAGAAAGAACACAGTTTTTAAGGTTTACAAACCAAAATCAGATGAACTTGTTTATGGCAATTAGCGTAACTGTAAACATTCAGTATGGCAATTAGCGTAACTGTAGACATTCAGTATGGCAGTTAGCGTAACTGTAAACATTCAGAAAAGAGACTAAAAATAAACAAAATGCTTGCCACATATTTGTTAATAAATGTCACTTTTTATTTCTCCTCTCTCTTTAAAATGGTGATTTATAATAAATAAATAAAAAAATCATTGTTATAATTTTGCCTGTAGTTACATTCACAAAAGAAAATTAATCCGACACATGCTTAAACACCAGAATTTTATTCTACTGATTAGACACAGAGAATATAGAATTTTTTTAATTTAAAACAGTTCTGTTGGTAAAATTTTAGGCACTGTAATTTTAAATGTGGTACTATTCTGTTAGAGCAACATCAGTTTAAAATGAAGAAAACCGTTACAACCACATGCCAAATATGGCTCGAGAATTTAACCTTTAAATATCATCA
This sequence comes from Stegodyphus dumicola, assembly GCF_044657685.1. NCBI lineage: Eukaryota > Metazoa > Arthropoda > Arachnida > Araneae > Eresidae > Stegodyphus > Stegodyphus dumicola. Next base: position 75,891,806 of record NC_140768.1, on the reverse strand, counting down.
CTCGTTATGTTTTTGCCATATTTCGCAATTTATTTTAGTATGATGGATTACACAATTTGGCAATTACATAATGACAAAAAGGTTCTCATGAAATTTTTTCAGGGCAAAGGAATAATTCATAGCAATAGGTTTTGTTCTCACAATCCTCCGATAAAGTTAACTGAAACAAAGTTCCTATATGGCGTTTTCACATGTGTTCTTGCTGTGAAAAAAAAAAAAAGAATTGAATTGATGTTGATTGAATTTTCTAACTTCAGTTAGAAATCGGCCATAATTCAACAGTAGATTAAAATAGCTACTTTAAGGTGTTTTTCTTTTTCACATAAAGAATAAAACAACTGTGGACATGTTAAGGGACAGTGAGTATTCGGGAGTTTATACCAGGAAAGCAAACAATTTTTTTCTGGTCGCTGTTTTCAATCGTGCTACAACATTGATGACTGCTATTTAGGAAAACATTACAGATAGCAGAATTATAGTTTCTGACTTCTAGAAAGGATATAAGAAAAAATAATTAAGAAATGCTGGGTATGAGCATTTTACTGTAAATTGCAGTTATAATTTTGCAGGCCCCGAAACAGATGTCATACCCAAACTATGGAGTGAATGTGAAGGCAGTGCTAAATAGAGAAATAAATGTCAGGTGAGCACTATTCACAACCATTTAAAGTAATATTTGATAGAATTTATGTGACGTCAGTTATATTCAAAAACTTAAATTTTTTCTGCAATATTGAATATTTATAATTTTATGCCACCTGTTTAGACTGAATTTCATTTTGTATTATTATTTTTTATTTACGTGTAGAATATTGTAGATTACAAAATTTAAAAGAAAAATTGGGAACTACTCTGATATGAGCCCTCAAGTCGCCAAATTTCTTTGGCGAGAAACTTCACGCTGCCATATTACTATCTAAATTTTTTGTCTATATTTCGAACTTTAAGCCTAAAATGTTTCCAAAAACGCGGTTTTGAACACACGATTTAAGCTAAAAATCTGAAACAAAAACAAAAAATTTAGATAGCAAAAACGTAAAGTTTCTAACCAAAAATATTTGACAAGAATCCATGTACACAGCGACATGTTTTAACTTTAAAAAAAAAAAAAATCTACGAATTACACAGTTTAGGCAACGAACGAATCTACGAACTACGTACACCTCGCTTTAATAAATTAACATAACAACAATAAATTTCAAAGAATACCATGTACACAGCATCCTGTTTAAACTTTAAAAAAAATCTACGAATTGCATGTAACACATGATACACGGTATCCATGTACACGCCGACCTATTTTCACTTAAAAAAACATCCCAGAATTGCACAAAAATGGCATTGTGCACACTCTTGACTTTATCCATGTACACTGCTAAAGTCCTAGCTAGTAACCTTTATCGCCTTACCAAAATTTCGCCAAACTAGCTGTTACCATATTCCAAAGATTAGCCGAAAAATTTACTTTCTTTAATTATTGAGAAATTTTAAAAAGTTTACTTTTTATGGAACTGATTTTTTTAGTCTTTTGAATTCTATTATTATTATTGCATAATTTTACACTTGGCAACAACTGGTAGCAAAAAAAAGTGCCGCATTTTTAACTAATGCCACTTTAACAGAATAGTACCTAAAATATAAAGTGGGTAAAAATATATTTATGGGTGCCCCTTCGCAATATTTGGCCATACATGGATATGGCAGAGATTGTTCATACACTAACAAAACAACTTTAAATGTCTGAGAGTAAGGAAAGGGAATTTCAGAAAGCTACATTAGAAGATGAAGGGTTAATGTTAGTGAAAGAATATTGGCAAAAGGGATTGCCTTTGAGTGTTGATAAAGTTTTTAAAGAAGCAAGATCTAATTTTAAATTTAAAAATGAGTTGAGTGTTGAACAAGAATTAGTCTTTATCAATAATTGAATTGTAGTACCTGTTGCATTAAGGAAGTGTATGTTAACATTATTGCATTAAGCTCACTGTGGGGTTGAAAAATCAAAAACTATGGCTCAACAAGTACAGTCAAAAGTCGTTAATCCAGACCTCAAAGCTACAAACTTTCTGCACATGCGACGCGTTGACGCATGCGCGTAAGACCTTTATGGCTGCGCGTGTGCGCATGCGCATAATACATTTACGCATGCACATTTAATGTATTACGGACGGTATAAGCTAATATTATCTAATTATCTATTTCAGTTAATGTTGCAGATTGTGTTGTTCTTTAATCTTTGAATTGGATCCTGCTTATTATTTTTTGCAGATTAGAAATGAGCAATTTTATAAAAGTAAGCTTGAACTTTCGATTATGTCAAACAGACTTTCCGATGCTCGAGCTCCGAAAGGATCTACAAAGTGAAAGTATGTTTCGATGTCCATGAAACAAAAAGTGGAATTGCTGCAAAAAATGGATAAAAGCCTATCCGTCTCAAAATTATGCGAGAAGTATGGCATTGGAAAGCCAACTGTATATGACATAAGAAAAAGGAACTTTTAGAATTTTTTATGGAAGCAACTTAAATAACTTACATTGAAAGAAATGTTTACTAAAGCAAACAAATAAATATTAAGCATTTTGGGGTAAATTTTGATACTTTTTAGATCATTAATGTTCAGTATTTCATAAATTACGATTTCATATTTTTAATTGTATAACTTCTGCATGCCATCATGTCAGATTTAAATTGATGATCTATTATCCAGAAAAATTCCAAATCCGGAATTGCCGAAGCGAGTCCGGATTTCGGACTTTGTACTGTAGTAATAGGCTGTTACTTAACTAAATGGGTAGACATAATTCCTCTAAAAAATAAAAGTGCAGTGGAAGTTACTAGTAAATTGAAATCAATATTTGCAAGAAATGGAATACCTCAAACTTTAATTTGTTATGATGTGCCATTTAATAGTTGGAAAATGAAGAGTTTCACAAGGGATTGAGGATTTGAAATAATCACTAGCAGTCTTTGATATCCTAAATATTTGCAGAAAAGTTGGCAGGTATAGTTTATTTAGAAAAGCAGGATTGGAGAAATTAAATGAAGCTTTACTGGAATATAGAAATACTCCAGTTTCAGGTATAAATTTATCAACAAGTCAAATGCTATAAAGTAAGAATTTAAGAACACGGTTACCAATTACACAAACAGAATTGAAACCAACTGTAAATGACACCTTCAAGATAATAGCAATAATATTAATTGTGATTGTATATATAAAAAAATAAGTGGTCATAATGTATATCGAATATGATAATTATGTAATGCCGTGATTCCTATGACTGTACCAAAGAGGGGAGATGTTACATATATGTGGCAACACTAGTTGCTGGTTGAACTGAAGTGAAGTAATCTCCAGTTGATGTTGGTTTATAATAAACAATGTGCTATGTGATCCTGTAGTAATGTCACTTATTTATTGATCAGGTAATATTAATATGTATATAACTATTGTCTTTCCGCAGACTAATTTCATGTCACGTATGGTTCATCCTACTTTCTTTTCAGGTAGTGCCCATCATTAATGGGAGTATAATATATGAAAGAAAAATTATCTAGGTGTTCTTTCATTTTTGTAATTTAGTAAATGATGTCGCCATGCATTTCACAAAATTGCTCACTTTTTAAACTAAATCCTATAAAAAATATGCGGTTTAATGAAAACCTCGTAAACTAGATTATATTTTTTGTCCTAGATTTTTTTTTCATCTCAGCATATTTAGAAACTTTTCATGTATGATAACAATGTAAAATATACAAGATCTTTGAAATACATAATATAATAATATTAGTGAGTTTTTATTGTGCTGTATTTTAAACAGTCTATTTTAGAAATAGGATTGCAACATATTTGTCTCCTCCTAAATTTGAAGCGGTAAAATTAGTAGGGAAAGGTGGTAAATATGATATTATATAAAACAATTAAATTGCTTAATTTTTCATCTTGCAACACCATTATTTATCTGTTTTTAAAATAAAGTCAGATTTCTTGCCCATTAGCACACAGTTTTCTTAATACCAGAATCCTGCAACTTTGAGAATACTCTTCTGCATGCAAAATGCAAGGAAAAAACAAATAAAGGGCAATTAAGTTACATCCTTCTTTAAAAAAAATTCAAACGTCTTATGAATTAATCAGGTTTCCATAAAACAAAGGTTGTAATTGTGCTGTGACATCACTACTTATCTATTACAGTACAATGTCCAAGATCGGGACTTTTGCAATTTGGAATTATTCTGGATATTAGATCATCATTTTTAATCTGCTAAGATGGCATGTAGAAATTATAAAATTAAAAATATAAAATTGTCATTTATGATCTAAACAGTATCAGTATTTACAAAAAAGCTTAATATTTATTTGTTTACTTTATTAAACATTTCTTTCAATGTAAGTTGTTTAAGTTGCTTTGTTTTTTGGGCTAAACGCACATGTGTAATATTAAACATGCATGCATAAAGCATACAAAAAAAAAAAAAAAAAAAAACAGTTTGTGGCTTTGAGGTCCGGATTATAGATCATTCCGGATAATGGACGTCTGGATTACAGACTTTGTACTTTCTCTTTAATTCTATAAACAAGTATAATTTCTTGTCCAGTTACAAAGTTCCATTGTTCAAATCTTGTAGTTACTGTGTCAAGAATTCTGACTAATTTGTCAATTGAAATTTTTTAATTTTCAATAACCTCTTTGTTTTTTCTTTCCTCACTATTGATAGAGGTATTTTCTGTATCTAGAACCATACCACAGATTTCACCATCCGTTGATTGATTATTATTTTTTTTTTTATTTCCAATGGCAGATTATAAACAATTACAGCCAAAGAAAACAAGAACATAGAATACAGCAATTTAATGGAAAAAAACCAGCGGTAACAGATTCCATTAATCTAACATATCTCTTGCCTCCCAGTAACGCTCGGCGAGAAAAGTTTTGCTCAGAGCAAAACAGTAGGTTAGATGTGCGGCATCCATCACCTCTCCAGAGCTGCACAGAGTGCATATCGAATTTTTGGAGAAGGAACAATTTTGAATCTATGAAGATGATATTGGATATTGTAGGCAATCATGTTTGGTGGCAAGGCAGAATTGAACGACTGCTCTACGCCTTGAGCAATTACACTAATTCGAGATAGCATTCTTCCAGGACTTATGAGAAATGTGATGATAGAGATCTTCCTGAGCACGTACTTTGAAAGATCTTTCAATAAGATCCCTAACAGTATGGTGTGTGGTGTATTTAATTATGGCAAAGCACACGAGGGCTATCTGCCTAAGGAGAGGGAGGACTTTCTAAGGGAAACTGGCTCGTATGCACGTTACACATGGGGAAAACCACGAAAACACCCATGCAGCCAGCCCGTTCGCGGGATTCGAACCTCGGACCGAACTACCAGTGTTCAGCAACTTTACCGCTCGGCCGCTGGTGGGCATACCCTAATAGTATGGAAAGGCAAAGGACAAGAAATATTCTGCTTGATTAAAGCACCCTTTTTTGCCAAGAAGTTGGCTTTCTCGTTACCTGGAATCCCACAGTGGGCAGGAACCCACTGGAGGACTATAGTTTTCTCAAGTGAATCCAGGTTTTGTAGATAATGTCGACAATCCAATATGTCCTGTGATATGGGATTTTTATCTGAAACGATAACCAACAGAGCAGCTCATGAATCACTGATATAACAGCTCTTGAGAATTTTTCAAGTGGCATGATAGCTGGTACAGAGCTGTCCGAATCACAGCAATTTCACCGTCAAACACAGAACCTTGGCCCACAGGCATGTAGAAAGAGAAAATTTCGGAGAAAACTCCAGCACCTGCATTAGGGCCATCGGACAGGAGGGATTCATCAGTGAAGATCCGAAGCCACTCTGGCTCAGGGTAAAAAATATTTAATACTTTGAAAGCGAGGGCTCTCAAAATAGACGGATCCGTATTACATTTCGTTACTTTTTGACTCAGTTAAGATTTATCTAGAAAGATTTCAAATTTATTGAATTTTTTAGTGGAAAAAGTAATTCTTTTTCGTTCATTAAACCAAGTGAATTTTTTAACTGAAAAACTCTCTGTAGAAAGCCCATCTGAGTCTTCAGATTTCTAGTCAGATTTTGATTGACTTCATTCCAGAGTGAAAGACATCCAGGAACTCTAATGATATTTTCTCAGAGAATTAAGCCCATGTCTTGAATTATGGTTCTTAAAGATTTATCACCAGTTAACATAAGCATGTCGTCAATCAGGGTGGTCTTCATGGCTCCAGAAACAATACTGATTTTGGATTTTTTCTAGAGTACATTTTCTACAGCCACAACAAGTGGTTCTCAGCAGCAAGTCAGAAGAAGGAGGATAAACGAATGATAAGATTGGAGCACAGTTTGTCCATTAATTGATTATTTATTAGAGCATTGTCATCGAAATGAAAAAATTATGTTATATCATTGTTTATTACCGCTTCTCCACATTTCTTTACAAAATCCATTAATTGGAAAATTTTACCTCTGGTTTCGTATGTCCGAAAGCCTCCAAATTCACGGCTATCATCTTCATCATCCTCACCATGGAATATGGTAGCTGGCCTTAAATTATGCCAAGCATTTTTTAAAGTATCTCGAGACACATCCCCCCACGATCTTCCGATGCTCTTTGCAGCAGATTTTATGGTAAAATGTTTCAAAAATTTTTGAATAGTCTTGCCATTACAATTAAAAATTAACATGGACTTTAAAAATGCTATTTTATATTTGCACTTTAGCTCGTTTGTCATCCGTTAATTTCTACTGCCTGTTGCGGCCATTCAAGCTCTGGCACCATTCTGTGTTTATGTGAATAACAAATTAGTAATTCTTAATTCAAATAGCACTAAATGTAATCTCTTTTGGCCTGTGAATATCATTAACAAAATTTATTTTTAGCCTGTCCAAAGAAAGTTTTGTTAAACTTTTCCTCATCAGCATATCTTAGCGTATTTAACTTAAATCTATAATCACAGCCAAATGTAATGTCAACAGAAAAGTTTACCATGCTCTTTGTTATTCAATTACCAGTTACTAATATTAAAAAAAAAAAAAATGTTTAGGTATTATTGAATGAGCCATTACACAAGTTGTCATTAGCTGATAAACATGCTGTGATGAAAGCCAAATATAATAAATAATGATTCACCAGGTTGGCATCAAGGATATAAAATATTAGTTGATGTAAAATCAACAATGTTTCTATGTAGAATGTTTTGGTTTGAAACGTACGGCAAGCAGACACGCAGCTACGGTGTCAAATTATTGATCATACAAATATATGCTAAAATGATTGTTTCTTCAATAACAAGGTACTTTATTTAGTGCTGAAGTGAAATTAAAAATCGGGATTCTCCGCATGTTTTATTATGGGGAGGGAATCAAATGTGCATGCGTAAAGCATAAAGAAATACTTCCTAAAGAAAAATTGTTGGGTGGCTTTGAGGTCCGGATTTTAGATCATTGCGGATCTCGGACTTTAAATCAACTGCTTGTTGATTGTGTTCTATATGTGCTTTGTAATGGCTTTACAAGGCCCTTATTTGCTTACTCGTTTGTGGGGGGAGGGGGGAATTTACAAAATATTTCATTTAGTTAATTGCCAAATAGTTCAGGCTTTTATTCTAAAGTCTAATCATTCAAGTATACTTGCAATGTAAATCTTCTATATAATTTAATTCATTTATATGTTTGGTTAATATTAAGATTTTTGTAACTTTTATTAATTCTAATTTATGAGAACATTTTTTTCTTTTCAGAAATTTGATCCAAATGGAAAACCTACATTTTCTGCGCATCCTGGTAATTTTTATTTGTACAATCTATTAGTATTGTCTACTGGAAATACAAATAATTTAAGTTTTTCCTTTGCTTTAAGTTCTATTATTTGGAAATAAATAACTGTTAAGTAATCCATATGTGTAAGTATGTATACATTGAAAGTTTGCAAATATCTTCAAATTATCTGTGATTTTTCCCCCTACTTCTATGGCATAATTATGCCAAGCCCACTCCCCCTTGTGAAATATTTAGTTGTCTGTATAGCTCACCCCCTAGGGGGAGAAAATATTTCATTTGATAAATTTTCAAGAAGTCTTCTCACTTTTTTATGTATCTAATTATTTCTTTTCAGCTCGTTTTTCTCCAGCAGATGGATATAGTAAATACAGAATTATAATAAAAAAGAGATTTAAATTGTTGCCAACACAGCAGTTGAAGCCTGCATGTTAAAGAAAACTTGTCAGTAATACAATATGTTATGTAATGTAAAAAATTTTTTAAAAATGCAATTTTTGTTTTTTTAAGATACTGTACACTTGCAGTTTTATATGTGTGTGCTTTTTATGTATATTAAAAATACTTAAAAAATTAAAAATCCATGACTCTTTTCACTGGAAAATCTACTGCATCGTATTACATCTTGACTAATATTTACACTTATACACACATGTAGCCAAATTAAAATGGAATGTTAAGGATTACTTCAAATTACAGTCAGAATTTTGATTTAATTTTGTGTGTATGTGTCTTCAATTTGATATCACAGCATTTTGTGCTACATTGATAATTCAAATTTCTGATATGTAATATGTGTATATAGTAAATTTGCATAGTTGCATTTGCTGTATAAGTTTCAAATATGCATTTCAATTATCTAAAAGATTTTAATAGTTGGCAGGAAAAGATTGTGAGCAACACGTTAACTGGACATCAGATGACGTAAGAAAATCAAAGATTATGTTACTTAAATTAAGAATGGTGGAATTATTTTTCAGTAAAGGGGTATATTATTACTTAAATTTTGGTTGGATTATAATTAGATAAAGGAATTTACTTTCTAACATGCAAAAGTGAAACAGTAAATATGAAATGAATTAATCTTTGGTAATAGAAATTGTATATCACTTATGTTTATCATTTTTCCTTATTTCTTTCATTATTCATTTCCTTATTCATCTCGGTCAGGCACTGCTAAATCAGACCTAACCTGTTACTATTACCTATGTCATCAGCAAATTATCTTATCTTTTTGGAAAAGGTTCTTCCAGTGTCATAAAATGTGAAATGCAATATCATGGGGAAGTTGTATTCAGAGACATTTGAGTGTGTCATTTGTCAACAATTGGTTGGACAGGTTGCCTATCCTCCACGCTCTCCAAATTTGAGCAACTTTGATTATTTTCTTTGGGGAGCACTTAAAACTGTTGTAAATGAAATATCTGTCGTGTCTAAAAAATTGATCTGGTTGTGAGAATCATCTGTGCTATTTCAGATATCTAAGCAAACCCATGTGTTTTTTACTGTTCCAGTCAGTTCATGGTCTGTTGCTGTAAAGGTGGAAACTAATGTCTTTTGGAACATTTTGAAATGGTATCATCTACTGCAGCATATATGATTTTTATGAGCAAGGAATAGTTCTGGTAATTTCTGTCCCTTTATTTCTTGTACTTGTGATACTGTAGTGGCCTAGTTATTAGAAATAATTATTTTTTATTTCATATGTTTGTTCATGTGTTTAATTATTTTATAAAATTAACTTATATATTAACTAATATTTTGTTAATATTCATATTTATATTTCTTTTATGCTGAATGGCAAATAGTTCTGATTCATGATTGCTGGGTTTTGGTTTCAAAATTTTCACAGCTCAAACCTAAGTTCGTCAAAAATATTTGGGACATTGTAACGAACGACAGTGCTACAAAATATTCGGATGCTAAAATTAGGTTATTACATTTATTCAAAGATAGTGAAAATGTACGGATTAAACGTTTGATTACTGGTATCGAGCTTGGAGACATGAAACCAAGCTAATTTTTGCAGAAGTTGAGATCTGTTGCTACTACAGATGTGTCTGAAAATCTAATCAAAACTTTATTGCAGGAGAAGCTACCTGAATAAAAAATATATTATTAGTTAGTGATGAAGGTGTAACCAAGTTAGCGTCTATGGCAGATAAAATTAGTGATATGAATCGGAAACCAGAAGTATTTAGTGCTAATGCTCCTTCCATTCCTGTAAAGGGTTTGTTGCAAAGAATTACCTCTCTTGGACAAAAAATTGATAAAATAACCATTCGCTCAAGACGCAGGGACTCGGATTTACGTAATTCACGTTCACGATCTCCAAGCCGATCACTTAAACAATATGACCCTACTGGCAAATTTTGTTTCTATCACTTTCGATTTGGAGCAAAATGTATTCCAGAGAAATGCCGGCCTCCGTATGCTTGGGTAAACAATTCCAAAATCCAGGAAAACTCGAATCTTCAGTAGGTTCAGCGGCAAACGCGTCTGCAGAAAATATGAACGATTGTCGCAAATTTCGTTTATTCGTTCGTGACCAAAGATCAAATTTGCACTTTCTTATTGATAGCGGAGCTGACGTAAGCATAATTTCTGCTACTTCACAGAATAAATGTAAAACTGAATACAAACTGTATGCAGCTAATGGTACAGGTATTTCCACTTATGGCATAAAAACGCTAACTCTTGATTTGAGATTACGTCGTGATTTTCAGTTTCCATTCATAACTGCTGATGTCACAAAAGGTATTTTAGGAGCAGACTTCACAAATATAAATTGCTTATCGATATAAATAAGAAAAAATTAATTGATGGCGTAACACAGCTTTGTGTCCCACCTGATGTCACTGCTATTTCCAGTGATAACTCAGTAACCACATTAAATAAATCCATAAAAATTTTCGATTTACTGTTGAAATATCGTAACATTTCTAAACCTAACCTTTTTCCTACACGAATTAAACATGGTGTTACACATTTTATTACGACTGATGGTCAACCCGTTTATTCAAAGGCACGACAGCTCGATCCAAAACGCTTAGCTATAGCTAAAGAGGAATTTAAATTTATGCTTGACAATGGAATAATTCGTTCATCAAACTCCCAGTGGTCAAGCCCTTTGCACCTTGTTACGAAAAAGGATGGTTCATATCATCCTTGCGGGGACTACCTACGATTGAATGCACAGACAATACCTTGCATTGAAGATTTTCATCATATTTTAAGAGGTTTTTCCTAAAATTGATTTATTCAAAGCTTACTTTCAAATTCCCATTGCAGAAGAAGACAAATGTAAAACGGCTATCATCACTCCTTTCGGTTTATACGAATTTAATGTAATGAGTTTCGGTTTAAAAAATGCTCCTGCAACGCTCCAATTCGTTTTTTCCTATTTAGACGATATACTCATTGCATCGAGTACCCATGAAGAACACGAAAATCACCTTAAATTAGTTTTCGAAAAATTGAATACATTTGGGTTAAGAATTAATGTTTCAAAATCTGTATTTGCTGTTCGACAAATCGAGTTTCTAGGCTACCTAATTACACCTAAGGATTCCCGTCCTTTGCCAGAAAGAGTTCAAGCTATTTCCAACTACAAACGACCAGAAACAATTCATGAAATTAGGACTTTTCTTGGAATACTTAACTTTTATCGTCGTCACATAAAAGATGCTGCAAAGAATCAAGCATTGTTACATGCATATCTTAAGGCCCATATCACAGGCCGTTTGTTTCACACGAACAACTGTTTCGGACAATTTTTCTCCCTGGTTTACTATTGAAAGAAAGACGCGCGACTTTTTCCTTCATTTCCGAAAAAATTGCAGGTTGTTCATTTTCAACCAATCAGCTATCAGCTTGTTTGTAATGGGGAACCAGTTTCCCCTGCATTAACCCCAAAGCGATCTGTGGTGATTGGCTGTTGTGACAAAGCAGAAAAATTGTTCCAACAGTTGTTCTTCCGAAACAAACCGATGTGTGATAGCAGCCTAAGGGAGCTAAAAAGAGGGACAAACGTAAAATCAAATGGACTGAAGTAGCTGAAAAACAGCTTGAAACGTGCAAGAATGACCTGGTGAACACGGCACTGTTGTCTTTTCCCAATTCTGAACTACCTCTGGTGTTCTTTACAGATACGGCAATTGGCTCAGTGTTGCAACAATATGAAAACTCTTCGTGGAAACCAATAGCGTTTTTTCTAAAAAATTAAATGATACTCAGCAAAAATAAGCACCTATGATAGAGAACTATTAAGCATATATCTTTTAGTTAGACACTTTAAGCATTATCTAGAAAGAAGAGTATTTACAATTTATACAGATCACAAGCCCTTAATATTCGCCTTTCGTCAAAAAGTTGACAAGGCAGCACCTAGACAAGCTCGACAACTTCAATACATCTCCCAGTTTTTGACTGATATCAAATATGTAAAAGGTGAGAATAATATTGTGGACGATACATTATCTAGAGGTAAGGAAATTTCATCGATAGATTATGATAAAATAGCCGATGAACAGACTCAAGATGAAGAACTGAAGATTTTGCAAACCACTACTTCCTTGAATTTAAAGCAATGTTCTCTACCTTCGGGGAAATATTTGTGGTGTGATACATCAACTAAACAGGTCATGTAGTTATGAAAAAGTGTGCATTTTAAGTAGGTTTTTCCATTTGTTAAGAGTCATAATTGTGAGCATATCAGGGAAGAGTTTAGGCAGATCTAATAGACTAGTAAATTACTACAAGCACACTTACAGATATATTGATGACCTTATTACAATTAATAATTGGTTTGCCAGGGAAACTTGATGCACAGCAATAACTGTTTACGTTTAGTTTCTTCGAAGAGGGTTCCAACCATGGAGGTAAGAAAGGCAGGAGTGGCCAAACCGGCATTAGAAGTGAAGCACTGCTCCGAAGCTTCGGTCACCAGATGGGGTGTTTTTTGTTTACATTCAGAAGCTCGCTTGACAGCACTCGACACATGACAGTTCCATACAAATCGAAAAATGGGACATTTCCGCATAAAAGAAACATTCCTAGTATGATGGATAACAGCAATTTGTATAGTTTAGCGACATTTACGCAAAAATTACATCTTGCTTATTTTTTTATAACTAACAACAGCGATTTTGATTATGAATTTGTTTTATAAAATTTTAAGCTGTTGAACTACAAAAATATAGATTCTATCAAAAAAGTTATGCTTAAAGAATGAAAAATACCTCAATACCCTTAATACAGTATTCGCTACTTTTATTTTATGTTCCAAACACCAAAATGTTTTAAATAAAATAATTTTTTTTCTCATTCACATATTATTGTAACGTACTTTTTAAAATTAGTGTAAATTACTTTCCTTGAAAAATATTGTGAATGCTCAGAAATTAAAGATTTCCACATGCCGGAAATGAAAAATATGAAATATATATGGGTATTTATGCATATGCTTCCAAAAAGCATGTATCTGCCTTTAACAAAACACATAAATATTTATTAAATTATTTATAAATGTATTTGAAATGAAGGATTTATTCATTCAAAAACAACTGTGAAGGAATCTAATTATTAAATGTATCTAAATTTATAATGATTATAAATATTATCTAAATATATAATAACCTTAACATTGAATTGTAAACATAAATTGACATCCTGTTGACAAATACGTTATAAAATTATTTAAGCAAGAATTGTTCGTTCTGCAAAGCAATCTGTTAAAAGGTATTGTAAAGTAATTTCTATGAGATGCGTACTTAAGTAAGTAATAAAGAAGAGTTTTGGAATATGTATTGTTGAAATTAAGGTTAAAAAAAATCTAATAAGTATAATTAAAAGAATTATTCTCCTTACATTTTATAATAAGTCAGTTACAAGTTTTAAATAATATTTAAAAGATAATGCTTATTTTATTCTCTTTCAGAAATATTCAGAGAAAGTTAAGTACTATTTAAAGTATTTCGCTATTAAATTAAAAGGCGTTGTAATTTGAAATGGACCAAATAGAGCATTAATTATAAATTGACTTGCTAGTTTTCGATTTAAAAGATGCCTCAGAAGCTAAAAAATCATGTCATATTTGAGAAAGTATTTTAGGAAGAAGCTCTATAAATAGAACAGAAATAATGCATAATTTTAATAATACAATAAATTTTTATCTTAATTTTTGTAATCTTTAACCGAATCAAATCAAATTACCTTATTTTCTTTTTCTAATGTAATTAACGAAAACTTGTGAAAATATTAGTAAACCATTTTGAGCAAACTCTTCTGTGAAAAGTATAGCATTTAATTTCATTCAGAATGAAATGTTCGTTAAAAATGTATTCTTTTCATATACTTAAGACTGAAGTATTGTAGAAAAAGAAAATATATACATTTATGTGCATATTTACGATGTAATTACAAAATATTTACATCCGATCGTCTCAAAACCCATTGAACTCAATGGTAAATTACCCAATGTTTTGGTCACCAAAGAAGGGGTCGCCAGTGCTTCAAACCAGGGTATGGGGAAACCGGTTTAGGGCCACTCCATCTAACTTCCTACCTCCATGGTTCCTACGCTCTTTCCGTATAATCTTATGAAGTGTAAAATGATACCCCTTTAAATGGAGATAAGATGTTCTTATCTTAAATCATATCTTTTCTTATCTATCACAAAGTCTGTTCTCGGAGAAATTAACCTGGAAAAAATCATCAAACAACATATTATTGTAATACATGCTTTGACAAGCTGGGCATGCATCTTGGGAATTGTTATGTAAAATGTCATACACAGAACAATTATAGAGACTAACATTTAAAAAATTATGTTTATAAAGGTGTAAAGTTATATAAAATGTTAAAATATAAAAGTTTTATACATTAATTTGTCTGTAATGATTTTAAGTTACTGGCAAGAAATTCGTCAAAAAGGGTGCGAAACGTCTTGAGTTGCTGGTGTGTCGCGCGAGAAAGGCCCCGAATTCAAAGGATTAAAAGGTCATCTTAAACATATTCACGATGCTTTTCTGTATTTATGTATGTATATTGAAGTTAACATTACTTGTATATGAAGTTGCTTATTTCATTGATTTAACCTTTTCCCGGGGGCTGGGACATATGTGTCCCGTACTAAGGATACAGCAACTGGGGGCTCGGGACAGTTTGTCGTTGGTGGCAGGGGTAGGAATTCTAGCGCTTGAGACTTGATGACCGGGAGAGTGCCTTCCTTTGTGGGATTCCGCTAATGGATTTTGGGAAAATTGTCCGTGTTTTAAACTCACATGGCTTGTTTGCAAATTTGGTATCTTCCAGGAAATATTTTGTTGAGAGGAGAAAATAAAAGAACGTTTTGTTACTTCGATTCTAGCGCGTTTGCGTTTTCAGGTTTTTTCCTGTACAAATACGGCTTGGAGGTCAAATATCAAAGAAATTTTATTTTCAGAAGCTCGGCTGCTAAAATTATTCGGAAATTATTTTAAAACCTTGAATGAAACATTGCATAATTTTTTCAGTTATTTCTAATTAAATTCTTTTTAATTTGGTTTCAATTCGATTTTGAAACTATCTTCGTTTCATTCTTTTCATAAGTGTTTTATCACTTTATTCCAATTTTTAGTATAAGGCAGTGTAGTAATATAAATGTTTCACGTAATGAAAATTAATTTTAATGTTATTTCTAAATGACATGCATTCCACGACTACCGCTTACTTGAGTGAAATTTTGGTTTGTTATGTTCTAAATGATAACTAGCGGCCGAGCGAATAATATTTCTTTAACTCTGATAATTTGACTTCGATTCAAATTCCGATGAACGGATTGACTGCATGAACGTTTCTTGTTCTCTCACATATGTAAAGGGTATATCAGCCAATTTCCTTTGAACGCCCTCCACGAAAGCCCCTTTTGCTTAGGTAGGTAACACTTTATTTAATTCGACAAATAAAAATAAAATTATTTTCGAAATAAGAAAGCTAAACTTATGAGCGTTTCATAACTATGATTAGGAACCCTTCCTTTTATGAATCATTTTAATGACAAAATGAATTTTAATTGTGCGACAAATGAAATACGAATTTTTATTAAAGCAGTTATTATGGAATATTTTCTAATTCAAAATTTAAAAAAAATTTCAAAACTTATTAATTTATCTTTTGTTATATGATTTGCATCTATAATGTCATATCTGTATCAATTTGTTCAGAAATTAGATACGTTAGTTTAGGTTAATTGAATATGGGAAAGCACACAAAGGCTGCCTACCTAAAGGAAAGCATGCCTTCGTGGAGAACTTTTAGGAGAAATTGGCTCGTATTCACGTTTCACACGGGGGAAACAATGAAAACCAACCATGCGGCCAGCTCGATTGCCTGACGTCGAAGCTATGTCTAACTACCAGCATTCAACGGCTTTAACCTCTCAGTAGCTTGTAGTGTTCATAAAGTAATTAATTTTACGTGAGAATCGTGTTTTGGAGGGAATCGACAAGATATTGGAATACTAAGCATGTATACAGGAATTCAGATGTGTACTATATTTTAGTTCCCTGAATTTAATCATCAGTGCGAATCTTCATTAATATTCATTACTTCCATAGAAAGCAATAGTAAATAGCTTGAGATCTGAAAATTTCGCATAACAGTTTGATACCTCAAAGGCGATTTTAGCATTCTGAAAATATAGGTCATAAAAAACTGAAGAAATATTTCGCCATTCGACAAAGATGTTTACATTTTGAAATTTCAATGCGTTCCTGTATATGCAATTTTGCATTCAAAGAAAAAAATGGAGTAGCAATATATAGTATCATCGAACAACTGTTCCCTTTCTATTCTATGGTAAAAGTAGTATCTTATATCTCTAAGTGATAAAACTAAATTTTTGAATACATTAAAACTCAACAAAGATTTTATTTTCTAAAGCTCCAGGGTCTGCATCTGCATTTCTTTCTTGAACCAAAAACTATGAAGCGATTAAATAAATTAGACATCTTATATCCCTGATGTAAAGGCAGATCAACTCTGGGACCACTATTTTCAATGCCACATGGGAAAAAAAAATTTAAAAAATTCTTGACTTATGCATTGTAAATTTTTCTTAGTGCTGGCGTTATTCAATAATAATTTAGTGCTGTACAAACGCAGTGAGCAAATTTTATTTCTCCAGGAATGAATATTACTAGAGGTATAAAAGTATTAACACTCATTTTGGAATCCGAAAATGCTTTTTAAATGGCACTTGTAATAAATAAACTCTATTTAATTTGCTCTTCAATATCAGAATAATAATACTATTAAAAATGAAAATGCATATATTGTTTGAAGGAAATGTTTGAATATATGAAATCACTGCATTTTCGATACGATGACAAATGAATATATTTAACACTGATTACTTCGATAGTTTTTTAGTACATAATATAGATGCAAGTTTAAAAAACTATCTTAATCGTAAAATGGAACACTTTCTAGAACAAAATTTCTAGTTATAGCATACATTTCGTTTGAAGGTTTTTTTTCTTGGGTTTGGTTTTGGTTTATTAGATTACGGCAAAGCACTCGAGGGCTATCTGCCTTAAGGGAGGGATGCCTTCGTGGAGGACTTTTTAAGGGAAATTCGTTCGTATACACGTTACACATGGGGAAAACCACGAAAATACCCCTGCAGCCAGCCCATTCGCGGGATTCGAACCTCGGACCGAACTATCAGTGTTCAGCGACGTTACCGCTCGGCCGCTGGTGGGCTTTTTTTTTCTTGCGAAAACTGTATTCATCTACCTGCAGTGTGAAAGCGATAAGAATGCATCCCGTATTCTAACGCCTTGAGCGTTGGAACTAGATTGAAAGGAAATCCTGAGCGTTTGCCGACAAAAAGAGCACTAATCAACCACTCGTTAAGGACTCGATTCGATAATTTCCCCCCCTTTCCATAACCGCTGAGCCAAGAGCCCCAAGTGAAGGTACACAACTGTTTTTCGAGCCCACGGGCAAAGGTTAAATTTAATGCAGATTTATGATATTAATGTAATTGGCAAATTTTAGATGCAGCTTAAAACATAAAATTGTAAATTTGGTCATGAATGCCTTTGTATATAAACTTGATCTTTGGTGTTGCTGTTATGGCGGTGCATTGAATAGATTTGTCTTTGAAAATTTTAAAGAGTACTCTGATCAAGACAGGAGTCAAAGCCATAGCGTATTAAAGAAATGTAGGATTGCTGAACCAAAATGATGTCTTGCATTGTCCTGCTGAAAAGTGGGGTGACAGAGACTATGACGATATAGTACAGTCAAAACCATCAAAATCTGTAATGGTGGCTGATCAAGAAACTGGATATGCAAATTAGATGGACGTGTAGTGCGCAGTAATACCTCATATCTTGATCCAGGTGTTGGGCTGGTATGATGATGAAGAATCGAAGTTTCCAACATTTGACTCTACTCACGGGTCATGTTGCAAGCAAACCTGGAATTTATCGGAAAAGATTACCTTACACCATTGATCAAGCAGTATATGCACATCATTGCAGAAACTGATTTCTTGAGTTATGTCATCAAGTGAAGTTGGAGCAATGGTTGCATTGGAAATGTTGTACCGCATGATTGAATACTTCGTGCTGTGCAGCATGTCTAATTCCCTGCCCTAGAGTATGTGATGTGACTATGACCATAAGCTGTCCTCACAGACATGCTTTTGCCCCCCCCCTTTTCAACATTTTTGTCAGGTTTTTTAAATATTCTTCATAAATAAAACAAAAAAAAAAAGTTTTGATCAAAAAGACGTAAAGTAATTGGTCAGTCTCCCCCACCTTTTTTTAAGATTTCCAATTAAAATGTTATTATTGTTGTTAAAATGTTCCTACAGCAGGAATGTTGGATGTTTTTTACTCCCAGACTTGCATTGTACAACACAGAATGTTTCAATTTTTGGTGCAGAATAGCAACTGCATTTTTCTCTGTCTGGAACAGCAGAAATGGAATATTTTGAAAAAATAAAAATTGAGTAATTTAATTGATCTCAGATAGGATCCTGAATTATGTACTAAAAGAGTAACAATTTTTAAACAAATTGATTAAAACTGACCTTAGATAGTGTCACATTCTTGCCACTAGGTAGCGGGCATCTCTTCCTTTACTTTTGCTGTAATTAAGTTCCGAGAACCAGTCGAGATTGGAACCGCTCTGAGGAGCGTAAAGACTCAGAACTAAAAATGTACTGTCTTAAAATAATTATCACCTACCTTGTAAATAGTGTATATTAGCTTTTTATTTCAATAAATAATTAAAAGACAAGATGGCTTGTTAGCAGTAATAGAAACTCTTACTGAAAACGTGATTATTAGAAGCCTGGCGTCGTGAACACTGAAGATGCAGCAGGTAAGGAATTTTACATTAATTTTATTGTAAATAGAAGAACCTGATGCAACATTTTTATGGCGCCCGAACAGGGACGCCAGGTTTTTTGAAAAATTATTCATATGATACGGAGATGATAGCTAAACTCTTGCGTAGCTTCTACGTAGATAACGAAGATAACTTGAAACAGGAAACTATTTCACCCGTATTGGGTCTGTTATGGAACTCTCAGAAAGATAATTTAACTTTGAATCTGAATTGGCTAGAAGATTTTGAAATAGGTATAATAACGAAGAGAACAATTCTCGCTGTAACACACAAAATATTTAATCCTACTGGTATTGTAAGTCCTGTTCTCTTGTATCCTAAAGTATTGTTGCAGAACCTATGGAAAACAGGAATTTCTTGGGATACTGAAGTCGACGAGAGTACAAAACAAAATTTTGTGAATTGGTATAAAAGCCTTTTTCTCTTAAAAGAAATATCCCTCCTACGTTGGATACATTCCAGCAAGGACAATAGGAAGTTCTGCAGCATTCACACATTCTGTGATGCCAGTAGTAATGCGTATGCTGCTGCAGGTTTCTTGAGAACTGTGACGAATTCTGGAGTTGAAGTTCATCTGTTGGCATCGAAGTCTAGAGTAGCTCCCGTAAAATCTATTACGATCCCTCGTCTGGAATTGATAGCTGCCACGATAGGTGCCAGACTATGCTCTTCTGTTTTAAATGGTTTACAATGGCAAAATGTGGAAACGCATTTTTGGACGGATTCTACAACAGTTTTGACATGGATTCAAAGGGAAGAGATTGTATGGGCTGTCTTTGTGGAAAACAGAGTCAGAGGGATTAGGAAACTCACAGATCCAAAAACGTGGAAACATATTGCTGGAACAAAAAATCCAGCTGACCTCCCATCAAGAGGTTGCACCTCTAAACAACTTTTAGTAGTTAGATGGTGGGAGGGCCCCGATTGGCTAAAGAAAAATCAGGAAGAATGGCCTAGACAAAGGGAAATACCGGATATGGAAATAGTGAATTCAGAAAAAAGGAAATCAGTCATTTCTGCACTAAATACGCAAAGGGTAGAACATTTTTTTGAGAAATATTCATCTTACCATAAAATGTTAAGAATAACTGCTTGGATATGCAGATTTATCAACAACTGCAGAAGACCAGATTCTAAACAATCAGGAGGACTCACGGTCCCTGAAATAGAAACTGTAGAAAAGAAAATATGCAAGATAATACAGATAGAAGCATTTGGCAAAGAACTTAAAGTTAGAAACCTTTGTACTTTTTTTGACTCAGATGGCCTTATTCGGTTAAAGACCAAGATTACTAGAAGAAGAGAGGAAGAAGAAAATTTTCTCTGTCCAATTGTATTGCCCTCAAATCATGACTTAGTTCATAGGTTAATTTTAGATTACCATTTGCGACTATCCCACGCTGGTGTGCAATTCGTACTAGCTAATATTCGACAGAAATTCTGGGTTCTGAGAGGAAGAAAAACAGTACGTAAAGTTCTTATGAAGTGTGTTCGCTGTAGAAGATATAGCGCAAAGAATATAGAGACTGTTCCAGCACCTCTTCCTGAAGATCGAGTTCGAGATGCTCTGGTGTTTGAAGTGACCGGGGTCGATATAGCCGGTCCTCTTTATTTAAGAAAAGGAAAAAAGGCATGGATCTTGCTCTTTACTTGCACGGTCTATCGCGCGATACATCTTGAGCTGATAGAAAGTTTATCAACAAATGCGTTCATCTTGGGATTAAGGAGATTTATTGCCAGAAGAGGTCGTCCAGGTATTATTTACAGCGACAATGGCACTAATTTCGTTGGAACTGAAAATCTGTTAAGATCGATAGATTGGAAAGAAATAGAATGTCATTCAACTAGTATGAGAATACAGTGGAAGTTTAATCCCCCAACTGCTTCATGGTGGGGCGGTTGGTGGGAGAGGTTGGTACAAACAGTGAAGAAGATGTTGAGAAATGTTCTCGGCAAGTCCTGTGTCTCTTACGAGGAAATGTTGACTATACTTTGTAATATCGAATCAGTAATCAACTCAAGACCCCTTACGTACCTTTCAGAAGATCCAAATGATCTTATGGCACTAACTCCTTCAATGTTTCTACAAGATGTGCACGACGTAGGAGTGCCTGACTTAGACTACCTGGATACCATCAATCTGACAAAAAGATACAAGTTCTTGCAGAACTTAAGAGAACACTTTCGCAAAAGATTTCGTGATGAATATTTAGCTATCCTAGTGCAAAAACCATCTAAACGATCTAGTCGGACTATCAACAAAAATGACTTGGTGTTTGTCGGCAGCAACAACAAGAAGAGAATAGATTGGCCAATAGGTCGTGTTGTAGAACTATATCCTGGGAAAGACAACGAAGTACGTGTTGTCAAAGTGAAAACTGCAACAGGTGAACTCCTAAGACCTGTGAAACGTATTTATCCTCTCGAACTTGATAGACCTAACTTGTTTAGTGACTTCACCATGAACAGAAAAAACTCTGCGGATAAGTGTGACAGTGATATGAACTATCAAACTAGATATGGATGTAAAACTGTAAAACCTGTTACATATTTTTAAATTGCTATACTAATTTTTGTTTCTTTTCAGTATTTTAGAAATTTAATTGTCCTAACAGTAGTCAATTGGAACATGTTATCTGGATATGGTATGAATGTAATGCAGAAAATGTTTAGATGTGTAATCCTTCTTTGTATGTATTAATTTTAGAGCATTAGTTACTTTTCATATTTGTGAAAGTTGTACTTGAATTTTTGTTTGATTATTGATAAATTTTGTTTTGATTTTCCATCTTATCGAGGTAAAATCAAAAGATGGGAGGATGTCACATTCTTGCCACTAGGTGGCGGGCATCTCTTCCTTTACTTTTGCTGTAATTAAGTTCCGAGAACCAGTCGAGATTGGAACCGCTCTGAGGAGCGTAAAGACTCAGAACTAAAAATCTACTGTCTTAAAATAATTATCACCTACCTTGTAAATAGTGTATATTAGCTTTTTATTTCAATAAATAATAAAAAGGCAAGATGGCTTGTTAGCAGTAATAGAAACTCTTACTGAAAACGTGATTATTAGAAGCCTGGCGTCGTGAACACTGAAGATGCAGCAGGTAAGGAATTTTACATTAATTTTATTGTAAATAGAAGAACCTGATGCAACAGATGCTGAATTACGTACTAAAAGAGTAACGATCTTTAACCCCTTAAGGACCAGCGTCGAGAGAATGAAGCGCAGTCTTGGTTTTAGCGCACACAACGCATCTTCTCCTACTTTTATTACCTTTACTGTCGACATAAATTTTCAGAAACTGTCTTCCAATAACACAGAAAGCGGGTGCATCCGGTGATTTTGAACAAATTTTGAAGTTTTTAAGCAAGATCTCTTAGCCATGGCTAACGGAATGAAACTGAATATAACCCCAACACATGCCTCAAAACATCTTCAAAAGACACTCAGAAATATTTCATTCTCAAACCCTGTGTGACATCAGGTTTATATTAGAAACCTTCTTGTTTTTCTAAATCGAAAACAGCGTCCACAATGACCGAAAAGTGATCAAGGAAAGACCCCCAATGGCGCGATATTCATTACTGATCACGTCAATCTATACATTATATGTAAAGTAAATACATTATATACCAAAATATAATGCCTATGTCATATATAACGACCTATTAAATCGAGTAAGAAAAACAAAATGACGCATTACGCGTCGAGAAAGCTGATAGTCTTTTTCCTTCTGTAATAATGTTGTAATGTTACTTTTTAATTAACCAAGAAAGCTCATGTTGAGTTTCAAAATAAATAGAAAAGAAAAAAATCCTAACAAAATAAACAAAAACGCCTGTGCCCCTTTAATTCACAGGCGCACTTATAAAGAGCCGCAATTTCCAGTTTCTTTATTTCAATAAATCTCTCAAAACCAGAAACACAAAACAGAAACTAATGCCAGTACATGAAGGTCAAATGCCGTATAAATCAACCTATGTGAAAAAATTACCACTTAGCTCCATTTACTAGCTTTTAAAAATTCAAATAAATCGTTCCGTTTTAGTGTCGCGTATACGCGACGCTGGGTTTGTAGGAGCAGAATCGTTGCGTCGCGTATACGAGAAGCTGGGCTGGACGCCTATTCTATGATCACTGGATCTGTCTACAACTTGAGCGAACAATATCGACTCAAAAGAACCGGTATGGACAGCCATCACAACTTATCGGAGAAAGCCATTCTGTGGTCCTCAGTTGGAGGGCGGGTGGGTCCATTTAACTTTACTGGAAGGGGACAAGGCTTCAAGGAGCTTTAGACCAATCGCAGTACAGATCGAGTGACGAAATTTATAGCGCGCGCTGGCTCAACACGCAGTAGAATATGCTGCTGTGTTATGTGAAAGAAAATCTCGTTTTTTAATGGGAAAGTTAACGCAGGAATTTAGAGCTAAGAAATAAAGAATGATATGGGATACCACGAAAGCAATAGTAAATAGATAAGAGTAAATGGATTAAGCTTACTTCAAATCCTTTTAGAAATAAACAATTTTAATTATGTAAATTTATAATATGATTAATTTGCATTACAATCCAATAGCAAATTTAGGTTTTTTTTTTTTTTTTTTTTTTTTTTTTTTTTTTTTTTTTTTTTTTATGTTTACATTAAAACTGTTTTCCCGCAATTTATTTTACAGTTACTATTCGAAAAATATTTCTTTAACTAAGAAATTAGAAAGAAAATATTTCTTTCTTAATATTTCTTCCCTTTTTTATTTTCTTTTTCTATGAAAATTATTTCTTTCAGGAAAAGAAATAAAATTCATTCGCTATTACAGTATGGCCGATTGCTGCTGCATTCAATTATCACACACGCATCAAAATGCTTTATTTTAAATAATTTATTCTATAATTAACATGAAAGAAAATATTTTTTCAATATAAAATACATAACCAAAATTAAACTAATCCATCCTGTATGTGTGATTAATTCGTTTTGCAATTTTTGTCACACAATTACTAATACCTTTTTTTCAATATTACATTGCTGTTATTTTAATTTTGTATATATATAAGAACTGCTCAGTTTAAATATTCTTTCTTTGCAAAAGATTTTGTTCTGTGAAAATAATTAAAAGATAGTAATATTTTCACAATGGAAGTACTAAAGTAAAAATAATCAGTGTAGGTCTCCTGCAGTTCAAGTCCTTATCAAACCAGCGTTTCGACACATTTTAAATAGAAAACTAATAATAATCAATATCTCTTTTACAATATAAAAAGGAGAATGCTATGAACAATATTTTTATTATTTATTTATTATTATTTTTTTTTAAGTTTGCAAAGAAACAATGATTTTTTAATACTATAATAGGTTACAAAAGTACTATTCCATGAACAAACCCTCAGTCTTATAGCATTGCCACTTTATAGCATAATACAATAACAATACAGTATAATTCTGCTAACAAGCCCACTAGCCGCCGAGCGGTAGAGTCGCTGAACGCAGGTAGTTTGGTCCGAGGTTCGAATCCCGCGAACGAGCTGGCCGGCGTTTTCGTGGCTTTCCCTATGTGTAACGTGTATACGAGCCAGTTTCCCTTAGAAAGTCCTCACTTAGAAACCAGTTTTAAAACGTATTAAAATTACACACACCCCCCCCAAAAAAAAAAAAAATCTGAAAGCCTTCAGATTTTATATTACTCCCAAAGGGCCATTTTTTTAATGTTTTGCGTGTTACCTTTATTTATTAAATATCATGTTTTTCGCACTTAAACCATAAAATTCAATTCAACAGTAATATCATATAATTAAAATAAAGCATATATTTAGAATTTCCGATACATAGTCTCGCGCGTTAGAGATGAAAATGTTTTTTGCCATTGCTCGCTTTGAAATCGTTGGGTTTCTTAATCAAAAACTCATAAATGTTTTACAAAATATGATATACGAAATGGATGAAATGGATCGTATGAAATGGATAGCAATACAAATTCTCAGTTCCAAATTTGGGCCTCCAGATGCCTATATTAGGATAGAGGATTACGTTATTCAGAATTTCATGGCTCTAGGTACCGGGATTTTATCACAGTGCGAGAAACATTCATACATTCTGCAGATTCCTCATTATTTAATTTCTTTAAATATAACAGAGTGCGATAATACTTGGTGGCAACGATTTGAAAAGTGAAACGCCATTTATCGTGAAACGTCACAAAATGGCAAAACTAAATTAATAGCCCCTCTGAGCTAAAACTTATTTTTAAAAGTATCACACTAGTAGTAGTACAACTACTGAAAAAAATATTATAAATCTATTTTATAGTTTTATAATTATTATTATTTTAAATTTTTATTTTACAGTAGTGTGAATTTCGCGTAATAATGAACGACATTTTTGTGTTCACAGTATTATTCGTAAGGTATTCAACTGTTAGATTTTAAAGTAAACGTAATTCTTGCTGTACATAAATCGAGTAGATGCTTATCGGGTGTCTATATTTGTATTAAATGAAGAAGGTTTATGTGCTTGATAAACTTATTATCTTCTACATTTTTAAAGCGTACAATTACAATTTATATCTATAATTTCAGGAATAGTATAACCTTTCTTTCAGTAGAAATTGCGTTCTTGTTTTCTGAATGTGGCTCCAAATACTCTTTCAGTTCATCACAAATTAAAATAAGTATAAATTTTGGCAATCTGAAATACGCAATGAAAACATCTTTTGGCAGAGCAAAAGCATCAACATATTTTCCATAAATTCGCCACCGATTCAGAGATCTACGACCGTATTCTTCGTTTAAATATGAAAAAAATCAGCGGCGAAAACACATACAAAGCCATTGTCTACTTAGTACGTCAACTGGACAACCCTGATTGATGACGCGGCAACACTTTTTCACGCGCTTTCGACAACTTCCGTACTCAGAGAATATAGGATGTCGAGCAGACCTGTTTTTTACTAGCAGCGACATCTGGCGGCCCACAACTTGCTGTCGACTCTCGTAGCGTAGAATAACCGTAAAGAGTGGAATCGTTGCGTCGTGTATACGCGACGCTGGTCCTGAACGGATTAAATTTGCGTATGGCTTTGATAGATGTTCATAATAATGCAAATTTGAAACAATGGTAAATCATACAAAGGTTAATTGCCTTAGGTGAAGGATGCCTTTGCGGAGGACTTTCTAGGAGAACTGGCTTGTATAAACGTTTCACATGGGGAAAACTCCCATACAGCCTGCCTATTCGCTTGGAATCAAACTCAGGTTGGAACTACTAATGTTCAGCGATTTTGCCGCTAGGCTGTTAGTGGGCCTCATCAGTGCTATAAGCAATAACAACAGTAAATATATGCTGCATTCTGATTCTGTAAATGTATTTAATCAGTTTCAAATACGAATGTTCGTGAACCTTTGTTGATCATAATGGTCAATAATTTTTACCTATACTGCACTCTCAATTTTAGTCTTCTGAAAATGAAAATTAGGCAAAAAAGTAACCCCACGATAGTTCAGATTTTCTCATTTTACAATACTCTGATATATACTGATACTGTGGCAAAGTATTTGCATTCCGACAAGAATATTTGTATGCAGTATTCACATGTTTGCTGAGCTGTACCCGTGCGCACTCATTATAGTGGAAGTATAAAGACTTAAACTTTTCATCACTCTACTTGCATTTGTACTTCACTGTTCCTGCTTCTTTTTGGTCGATGTTTGACACTGGCTTATTATCATGTATTCAATTCCTTGTTTTACCTTTTAAATTAATTTTATGGTTTACTAAAGACTTCGGCCTTTCTTTTAACGAACCA
The DNA here is from genome assembly GCF_044657685.1 of Stegodyphus dumicola. Taxonomy (NCBI): domain Eukaryota; kingdom Metazoa; phylum Arthropoda; class Arachnida; order Araneae; family Eresidae; genus Stegodyphus; species Stegodyphus dumicola. Next base: position 75,864,799 of record NC_140768.1, on the reverse strand, counting down.
AGTTTGGAGTACTTGGGCGTAAGCCATCGTCACATTTAGTGACCCAAGAAGAACGCTGCAGTTATGCGTGGTCAGAGTGAAGTACTCGAAGAAGCTGAATATAAGATTCCGTGACAGTAGTATCTGTGCAAACGATTCTATTGTGGAGCTACAAAAATCAGGAATATTTCAGTGAAGGCATTTATTACTTAGTGTATCGATGTTGATAATGGATAATTGTTTCCCCAGGTTATTGTGTATTTCATAATGCAGGTAGGACTCGTTCACAGGAATTAATTTTTCTCCCATATTAATGTGCACAGTATTCATTTATGTCATGAATATTTTATATTTTCGTTGATATGCATTTTTATTTCAGTGTGTATCCGTAATACGTACAGGTTTTCTAGGGTAGTCTATATTTTGGGGCAGCCCTTGGATTATCGCCAAGTTGTTTCAGTTATGGTAACCTGAGTATTTTATGATGTATGTTTTGGAAACCCTATCATGACATGATTAGTTGTAGTGCGTTGATTGCGCTGAATTTGATTGTTGCGAGATTAATTCTCAGGGCTTATTTCTGTTTTGGCTGTCGGTTAGGAAATATGTTGCTTAATTTGTGTTTTAGGCCATAAAATGGCTGCCGGTGATAAGATTAACCTAACGTTTCTCTACGATTTGGAACGAATGGAAAAGAAAGCATTGATTAACTGGTGAGTAAATGAAAGTTTAATCGTAATTTAACGGAATGTCTTGCCTGGAACAACGATAATATCCGATTGCTGGAAGTCGTATAATTGTCTTTCTGATGATGGCTTCGTTCATCTCTCGGTAAATTATGCAGTGACATTTAAGGATTCGGAAACCAAACCTCATATCAACACTATCAAAGTTATGTGGGTTGTAATAAAAAGGGATTTTCGAAATAAATGCCACCGGCAGTATGGAGGATATTTTTGATTCTTATTTTTGTGAATTTATGTGGTGACGGCAGTATACAGATTCAAGTTCGGATAATTTTAAACAGTTTTCGAATGCTGTTAAGGAATTCTGTGTTCTACACACCGAAGACACAAATTCCTAAATAAGATAAGTCGATATTTCCTTTTTGTACTGCGCATATTAGATAACGTATTTCAATTTCTATGTTACTTATTTGTTTTATTTTGATTTAAAATGCAGTTTGTTGAGATTATTATTGTCTGTGTTTTATTGCATTATGTTTTGGATGCCATTTGACTTGGGAAGGCGTTGCATATAAACATGAATGGCGCCAAAAATAGCCAAGGGGGACCCTGAAATATATTTTTCCGGTTTTCTATCCTTTTACGTTATGTTTGAAATTAAAATTTGTAATTAGTTGTAGAAAGTTATGTCGCGTAATTAAAATTCTGTTGATGCCATTGCAGCTGAAAGTGCAGCGGCTACATGCATCGCATGTTTCGGCAAAATTACCGCCTTTTTGGAAAACAAGTCCTGCCTTATTATTTGTCAGAATGGAATCGCAGTTTTCTTTTTCCTACATACTAACAAAATTAAACCATGTTGTTGCTGCTGTAGATTGCTATACTTAATTCTGTTGGCGGTATAATTTTAAAACCTGCCGCTACTGAAAATATGATGTCCGAAAACAAAGATTGATTTCAGTACATTTCAAGATCGAAACGTCGAAAATTCATACTAATGTAAGGTTTAAATATTGGCGACCAACTCCCTTCTCAGCGGTACAGGTCGCGTTTCGACGCGTGGTCAATTCGACACGAGTCGTTTCGACGCGGGGTCAGTTCGACGCTATACTTTTTTTTTTTTTTTTTTTGCTTTTGTTTGACGTCATACTTTTCGTATTTTTATTTATTTTTAGAATAAGTTTCATCATCATTCAAATAAATGCGATATGCATGATATAATATCTATTATAATAGATTTTTTTGAGAAAGACACATAATTCATTTTCCCTGCTAAAACATACTCCAGAATTGGAAATGTGCTTGACGATTTTGAATGCCTAACTTGTAAGTAAACATTTGTCATATTAAGTATATAATCCCTCACTCTGAGTATGAAGTTATTGTTAACTTACCCTCCCCATCGACCGACTCTGTGTCAGAGTACTGATACCTGTATGTGTCAGATTAGGGGGGTTTATGAAATGGCTTCAGATTTGTCGTTATCTATTGCCGATTATCAACGCATGCGCATTTATTATCTTCTCTAAAGAGCCCCGTAATCTATTTGGACGCCAGTCGACATTTTTTAATTCAATGTTAGCACTAGCAGCCGTAGAAATGTCTGGAAGCGGAAAATATATGACTAAGAGAGGTAAAGAAAAGTATGAGCACGATGGATATTTATACTGTTTCGATAAATGTATAGAAAATGAAGCTAAAAAATCGTGGCGTATTTTCCGAAAACAATAAATGTAAAGGAAGAATTTACAGTGATGCAGTTTACGTGAGAATTTTTAAAACTTGTTCGCAATCATGCTCATGAAGGAAATGCAGCACGCGTGGAAGTTGTCCGCACTTTAACATCAATAAAGCGAAGGGCTGTTGAAACACAAGAAACTCCCGCAGTAATTCGCATTGAAGAAACGCAAGAGCTGTCTGTTGGAGCATTAGGACAGTTTCCAAGTAGAGAAACTGTAAGAATAGTTATTAAACGACGTAGAAAAGACATAAATGCAGCCCCGTCGCAATTAATTGACAGGGCTTCCATTGAACTGCCAGAAAATTATAAATATTACTGAAAAAATAACGAAAATTTTGTTAGCGGATGGAAAGTAGACTCAAACGTTCGTTACTGCGTTTATTAGACTGTGTGAAGAACAAGTTCGTACAATAGATATACAAGTAGTTCGGCGCTCGCAGGCGCCCTCTTGCAGGGAACAAAATCAAAATTTACATAAGGCGCGAACATGCCGCCCACCTTGAAATACTATTTCAACATTTAGTGGTTAAAATTCAGTAAATTTAAAACACAATACAATATTAAAATTATGATATAATACTTAATTTATAATACATGAATTAAAACTCAAATTGGTAATGGACACAATTTTGTAATATTTCTTTTAACCATGCCATCTGAAGTCTTAATAGTCACAACCCTAACAACACTATCAAGACCAGGATGTAACTGAGTAATTCTACCCATTTTCCATTTAGTTGGAGGTAAGTTATCCTCCTTTATGAGACACAGATCATTAACTTGAAGATTTTTAGTTGGCAAAAGCCATTTTGGTCTTTGTTGTAATCGACACAGATATTCTTTGTGCCAACGTTTCCAAAATTGTTGAACCATTTTTTGAATATGTTGCCATCTGGTGAGATGGGAAACTTCAATGTAATTTGGTTCAGGAATGCTTGTTAATGATCTACCAATAAGAAAATGACCAGGCGTTAATGCTGACAAGTCATTTGGATCATTAGACAAACTTGTTAAAGGTCGCGAATTAAGACAAACTTCTATTTGTGTGAGAAATGTTTCAAATTCTTCATATGTCAATCTCGCCTCACCAACTACTCGTTTTAAATGGTATTTTGTTGATTTTATGCCAGCTTCCCAGAGTCCACCCATATGTGGCGCACCTGGAACGTTTAGATGCCATTTAATGCCATTATCAACCAAATATCTGCTAACATTTTGGTTATAAGTTGCAGACCTAGCAAGCCTTTCAAATTCCATCAGTTTGCGTTTTGCTCCAACAAAATTGGAACCACAATCGCTATATATATCACTGCTTTTGCCTCTGCGGGAAATGAACCTCTTAAGAGCTGCAATAAAAGCATCTGCTGAAAGATCAGTCACTAATTCTAGGTGAATAGCTCTTGTCGTAAAACAAACAAATAGAGCTATATATGCCTTGAATGACCTAGAGCCTCGACCCTTATTTGCTTTAATTTGAAAAGGACCTGCGTAATCCACTCCACAACGCAAAAACGCAGGAGCAGGCGAAACGCGACTAGACGTTGAACTAATTTGAAAAGGACCTGCGTAATCCACTCCACAACGCAAAAACGCAGGAGCAGGCGAAACGCGACTAGACGTTGAACTAATTTGAAAAGGACCTGCGTAATCCACTCCACAACGCAAAAACGCAGGAGCAGGCGAAACGCGACTAGACGGCAAATCGCTCATCAATTGATTAGTGACAGATGCTCTAATTTTGCAACACTTTATACATTTCCTAACTAAATCTCTGATAACAGCTCTACCATTTATGATCCAATATTGTTCTTGAATGCAAGATTGCATAAGTTGTGGACCTGCATGCAAAAGTCTTTCATGGTAATGTCTAACAATGAGATGAGTTAAAATGTGCTTCTTTGGAAGCAAAATTGGATGCCTAAAACCATATGCAAGGTTTGCATGTCGCAAGCGACCGCCCACCCTGAGAATACCTAAATTATCTAAAATTGGATTCAAAGATAAAATTTTGCTTGTGCCAGATAATGATTGATTTCTGCCTAAAGTGTTAATTTCATTCTTAAATTCAACATATTGCATTAATTTAATTAACACATGCATAGCTTTAGTTAATTCACTTGTTTTTAGAAATTCACTTACCTGATCTTCTGAATTTTTACAGTTATTTACAAACCTCATACATAATGCTACAACACGTTTAAGTTTAGTGAGAGAGGAATATTTATAAAATAAATCATGAGCGTCTGTCAAGTGACTGGCAGCAGTTGTAGACTGTAAAGCACATCTTTACTCTGGCACAGAATCATCCAGTAGTGGTGCAGATAATGCTTGCTGAAAAGGAAATAAATTATACAATAAATCTGGACCACGTAACCACAATGAAGTAACCAGTGCAGATGTGACACACCACGGGTTGCAAGATCAGCAGGATTAGCATTTCCACTCACATGATGCCACTGGACAGGAGAGGATAAAGTCTGGATTTTTGCTACTCTGTTGGCGACAAAGGTCTTCCATCGGCTTGCATGAGATCTTATCCAGGCTAATACAATAGTGGAATCAGTATGAAAATAAACTTGCGATATAGGAGTATTTAAAGCCCTACAGGTGAAATCCATTAATTTAGTCAACAGTAATGCTCCACAAAGTTCCAATCGGGGAAGTGATATGGTTTTTAGTGGTGCAACTCTTGTTTTGGCTATCACTAACTGAACATTAATTTGTCCAGCATCTAACACAGAACGATAATAAATTGCAGCGGCGTAGGCCTTCTCTGAGGCGTCACAAAACCCGTGCAGTTGAAACTGGTTATCTGATTCAACCAACAAGAATCGTGAAATTTTGATACTTTTAATAAATAACAAATCTTCTGTAAGTTGTTTCCACTCACATTCAATATCTGGAGGAACCTTTTCATCCCACTGAAACTGATGTTTCCACAATCTTTGCATAATCAATTTATACCGAACCGTGATCGGTGCCAACCATCCAAGAGGGTCAAAGGTCTTTGCGATTATTGAAAGTAATGTTCGTTTGGTTAAGACTTCAGGATATGATGAATTGACTTTGAATAAAAACATACCTGAAGCTGGATGCCACAGGATACCTAACGTTTTTACAGTATCATCATTGTCTATGTTCAAAGAAACATTTGATAAGCACAAATCTGGATTAATTGAATTCAAGACTTCTTTGCTGTTAGAAGCCCATTTTCTTAGAATAAATCCTGCACGTGACAACATCTGATTCAATTGCATTTGTAATTCTATAGCCTCAGTAACTGAATTGGCTCCGGACATCAAAACATCAACGTAGAAGTCCCTAAGACATGTCTTGGAAGCCAAAGGAAAATTAGTTGCTTCATCTATGGCTAACTGCTGTAAACATCTTACCGCAAGGTACGAAGCTGATGCAGTACCGTAAGCAATCCTAGTTAATCGAAAATCCTGAATTGGTTTATAAAGTGAATCGCGCCAGACTATTCTCTGAAAGTCTGCATCTTTTAGTATAATTTGTCTGTACATTTTCTCTATATCTGCAGTTATAGCTATTCTGTGAATTCTGAAACGAATAATTAATGTTGTCAGATCAGTCTGCAACTGTGGACCAACCATCAATTTCTCATTAAGAGAAATACCGCTAGAAGATTTTGCAGAACCATCAAATACGACTCGAAATTTATCACCATTTTATCTGGAACTGAATGGTGCGGAAGGTAAAAACTAGAATTAGCTGGAACATCAATTTCATTTTCTGGAATCAATTCCATATGACCAAGTTGTTGATAGTCCTCCATAAATTTGTGATATTGACTGGAAAGAGATTTATTCTTAATAAATTGACGTTCAATGCTTTGTAATCGATGTACAGCAACATCCCTTGATGACCCAAGTTCATTTCCCGATCTACGAAATGGAAACTTAACAACAAATCTACCTGTTGAATCACGAGAAAAATTCCGCTTGAAATGATTTTCACATTCAATTTCCTCTTCTGTGTAATGCTTTATGTCCGAAATTTCTTCCAATTTCCAAAAATTTTCAACCTGGAGCTGAACATTGGTACAACTAGCATGATTCGATACAATTGTCTGCGATACACTTTTAGTCTTTCCGATAATGACCCAGCCGAATATTGATTCCAAGGCTGTTAACGAATGACCCGGAACAGTTAAACGTCCATGAAGCATTATCTCGCCAAATACTTCTGCGCCCAAAAGAATATCTATTGGGCCAGGCTGGAAACAATTTGTATCTGCCAACCACAAATGTTTGAAAGATGTCAAAACAGATCTATCAACTTGATATTGAGGAAGGTCACATGTGATCTTGGGTATAATTAATGCATTAACCGAAATGCTTGCGTTTTTATAAAATGGAGATGTTACTTGTAATTGAACTGAACCTGAAACCTTTCCAATTTTTTGCGAGCTCAGGCCATTTACACTTACGTTTGCACTAGTGTGCTTTAGCTGCAGTAAATTTACACAGTGCTCCCGAATAAATGAGCCCTGGCTACCTGAATCAATTAGCATCCTGCATTTTTGTAAATCGCCATTAATATCTTTAACATAAACAATCGCAGTAGGCAATAAAACTGCTTGCGCAACAGGCACCGTGGCGTTATTGCTACTAATAGCAGAAGTTCCGTGTTCCATGGGTATATGACATTTTTCATCATTTGAATTTTTCGAACATAACGCTGTATTATGTGGCTTTGAACAATATTTACACATTCTTGCACGACATTTAAAAATGGGATGCGTTTTACTATCTTTCAAACAATTAGCACGTAACTTATTCCTTTTAATAATATCCCATTTTTCTTTGATAGGGAGTTCTAAAAAACTATCACATTTAAATAACTGAGAATGAGAATTACTCTTACAATGAACGCACACAGTAGCCACAAGTTGGGAAGAAAAAGCGTATCTGCTACCTGAACCGCGAGTTTTAATTTCAGAAGGCAAAATTGACTTCTCCCTCTGGCACTTCGCCAAAGAGGCAATAGCATTCGCTCTGTTTAAAATAAAACGCTTGAATTCAGCGAAAGCAGAAATTTTCTTGTTCGAATGCTCTATCGTCCACTCTTTTAGTGTTTTATGATCAAGTTTCCCTTTTAACAGAAAAATAATCATAGTATCCCAATGCTCTACCGGCTGTTTAAGGATTTTTAATGTATCAATACACTGTTGTGTTGTATCAATTAATCTCCGCAAACCTGAAGCTGATTCATGTTTTAGAACAGGCTGTGAAGTTAATTTATTTAATGCTGCGTTTATTATTTCTATTTCGTTTTCATAACGTTCAGTAAGCGCTTCCCATGCCTTTTCATAATTCGCGTTTGAAATTTGAACTGACTGTAGTAAAACAGCAGCTTCACCTTTCACAGAAAGCTTAAGATATTGCAATTTTTGACTGTCACTTAATGTACTATTATTTCCAACACTGGCAAGAAATAAATCCCTGAATGATATCCAATCAACATAATTAGAAGTAAACACTGGCAATTCCACGCGAGGAAGTTTCAAGCCGTTTGCATTAGCATTTATTATATCTTTGCCTGAATTTCTAAGTTTTCTTGATTCTTCCTTTAAAGTAATTTTTAATACATCTAATTTGGAAAATAATTCATGCATTTCTATTTCATATTTACTAAACTCTGCGTCAGAACAAGTACCAAGAATGTTATCGTTTAAACAGTTCACTTCAACACTTAATGCACCAACATCATTTTCGTACACTTCAAAGGCAGAAAAAGAATTTTCTTGATTTTGTAAACTATTTATTTGTGAAATTAAACGAGTCAACTTACCCTTAATGATACGCTTTTGCTTTAAAATTGACTCCATATTCCTGCCGCTGTTTTCACAATCCAGACAAAATATAAATCCGTTTTCCTGCACGAAATGTCCTTCTATACCAGAACGTTAAAAATTGTCTTGACACATCATCCAAAGAAATGCTCCGGCTCGACGGACCATGTTAGCGGATGGAAAGTAGACTCAAACGTTCGTTACTGCGTTTATTAGACTGTGTGAAGAACAAGTTCGTACAATAGATATACAAGTAGTTCGGCGCTCGCAGGCGCCCTCTTGCAGGGAACAAAATCAAAATTTACATAAGGCGCGAACAAATTTTGTTATCGGCGCTTCGGGATTGGGTGATCAAGACCGAATATTAATTTTCGGAAAAGACAGTGTCAGCGATTGGATTCACAGCGTAACAAAAATTTACGTTGATGGAACTTTTAGCCTAGCACCACATCTTTTTTCTCAGGATTTTGTTATTATGGCCGAACGTGGAGGTTTTGTATTGCCAATCATTTATGCCCTCTTACCCAAAAAGGCGGAAAAAACATATACACGCATGATTGAAATAATTCAAGACAATTGGCCACTTTTTAAGCCGAAAAAAAATTCTTTAGATTTTGAAATTGCCTGAATTAACACCTTTTTAAGCAAATTTCCAAACGCAGAAATTCAAGGGTGCTTGTTCTACCTTGTGAAAAATATGAAGCGTAAATTAGCAGAATTCCATTTAATGCAACGATATAATACCGATGCTGATTTTGCTCTCTATGTACGGACGATTACTACGTTAAGTTTTGTGCCTATCGAAGAGCTTGAAAATGTTTTAGAAGCGAGAATTTACCTAATGAGTTAACCCCAATTTTAGATTACTTTGGAGATTATTACGTTGGAAGGATTCAGAGAAATAATCGTCGCCGTCGTCCTGCTTTGAAACCAGAAATGTGGTCATGTTATGCTAGAACTTTAAATAACGAAGGACGCACCAATAATTTTGCGGAAGCAGCGCACAGGCGTCTACAGTCCGAATTTGGTGTTTCACACCCCACATTATGGAAGTTCATAGATGATTCAAAAATCAATTGATCAATGTTATGAACAATTTGTACGTGAGATGAACCGATGTTCTGATGTTCGGCTTTTTCCTGAAAAAAATTACAATAATTTTTTAACTTCTCTAAGGCAGTAACAATGTCCAAATTAAAGAGATTTTTGGCATTGATGGATTTTTATCGACGACTTTTGCCTAAGGCAGCACCTACCAAGAACTACTTCATTCTCTTTTAAAAGATTCTAAAAAAAATAAACATCTTATTCTCTGGACAGAGGAAACAACAACGGCTTTTGAAAAATGTAAAACGTATTTAGCGAATGCAGTGACTCCAGCTGAAAATACAGGACATATGATAGAGAATTACTTACTATCTATTGCGCTGTAAAACATTTTCAACATAATCTCGGAGGAAAAAATTTTACAGTGTATTAAATACTCTCTAATATTTTTATTTCGAAAAAAAATTTAAGATATACATACCTGCCAACTTTTACGAATTTTTCGTAATTTTTACGAAAATGCGTATGTTTTTACGATTTTACGATCGTAATCCATTTTTTACGATTTTTTTCCTTTTTCAAGTGTTTTTAGTGATTTTTGTCGAAATTTTAGAATTTTTCGCCAATTCAGCGATTTTCGCCAATCGCATCGTGTTTTACCGCCAACTACCGATTACTTCGAATCCAGTAACCTGCGGTTTCTCCCAACTCGCCGCTTAACCAGCCAATCCAATGCGCTGAACTTGTTTCTCCCACTCTTTTCTTTGTGGGCGCCAGATTGTTTTTTAGCGTGGATTGTCGCATTCTGTTTTTTTTTTTTTTTTGTTGTTGTTGTTGTTTGCACGTGCTACGAATTTTCTTAATACGTCGTTGTTACGAAATGAGTTCAAAAAAACCATATTCTCAATATTTTCGGCCTGCCTACAAAGACGAATTTCCAACAATTAAAGAATCCTTCAAAAGAAATAACTATGCATTTTGCAACGTGTGCGTGTGTGACTTCATAATAAGTCACGGTGGAAGAAGCGACATTGTGAAGCATTGTTAAGTCTAAAAAGCATTAATGTTAGCAAGTTAATGCTTCGGCTTCGACAACGTCAAAGAAAGTGGATGATTTTTTTTCAAATTCGTGTTTTCATCCGCAGAGAGCCTGTTGGCGCTTCGGGAAAGAACCCGTTGCATTTTTACTCGCCAAGCTCGCGGTTCATCGACCATGAGCCGCGTAAGAGTGATATTTATTGTTTTGTAAACGTGATTTTTAGTGCATGTAAATTCAAGTTAGCAGACAAAACAATATATTAAGCATATGGTAGTAAAAATTCACAGATAATATGCATGTAGATGTAAAACTAACCGGTTAAACGTGATATACGGAAATAAATTTGTATTAAATTCAAGTTAGCACAGAAAAGAATATATTAAGCATAAGACAATATATAAGCATTTATAACGGAAATAAAAAATATAAATTAGAATTAATGTACTGAAATTACCCTGTTAAACGTGATAAACGAAAAAAATTTGTCTTAAATTACAGTTAACACGGAAAACAATATATTCCTTACACCAGCAGTGGTTTGCTAATTTTGATGACCATGGTGATGCATCAAACTATTCTGTCATCTTAGATAATCAATCATATTTTTTATTTCAATTTAATCATCTATTTATGTCACACCTGCCATCCTCTGAAAGGTTATTGTTAGAAAAGCATTAACAAGATATTATCTTGTTAAAATTTTACGCCATAAAAATTGATTTATTCTCGTAATTTTAGATGACAATAACCAATAATAAAAATAAAAGCATTACTTAATTACTTAAAATGCATATGCATATTTTTGTGGCCTACGAAACAAATTATTTTAGGAGTTAAAAACCTCATAGTTCTGCATGCTTACAGCTGTTAATAATTAAGAACACAACGTAAACAGCCGTGTTACAAATTAGCATTTACCCCTCCCGCCGTATTTTCTTCCTTTCATCCGGAACCGAAAACCGGCATCTATTCTACGAAAATATTTCTAATAAATAAGAGAAGAATAATATAAATCAGCAAATGCGAACAACGACAGTGATAATTCAACAAAGTGAACGCAAGAGGAATGGTTGCAAACTTCGAACAAGCGAATAGGATAAATCCGCTGGGTTCCCAGGTTGAACTATTATCGCCAAAGTTGGCGATGTTTACATTTACCGGGTTCTCTGCGGAAGTGCTTCCTCAAATTCGGCTACGAATTCGGATGTCGATGTCATTTTGGCAGAGTTATTGTTTACACAGTTTGAAGACTTTGCCAGTTCTGGAGAAGATAGACTTGATGTCCTCGTTGGTACCTTAAAAAGAATAAACAGAGCTGATGGAACACCAAAATATGATAGACTAGCAAGAGTTTTATGTGCTATTCTCGTAATTCCACACAGTAATGCTGAGTGCGAGAGAGTCTTCAGTGTTGTGAAGAAAAACAAAACTATGTTTCGTTCTTCAATTTCACCAAAAACTCTAGAAAAATTTTAATTGCTAAATGTTATGAGGAAACTAATTGTTATGATAAGAAATTTTCCAAATAATTTTTGGCTAAAGCCAAAAAATGCACTCTAAATTCATTGCAATAATTTTTTTTGGGTAACATTAAGTTCTTGTTTTATGTTTCCTAATAAATTTTTTAGTTACTACTTAATTGAGATTTACTAATGTAAATACAATTTTCTTTTTTCTATTTGTATAAATTGTTATTTTTTTAATATCAAAACATGATATTAATTCTTCGTGTTCTTCTGAATTTTGGAGATATCTTCTGAATTTGGGGGAGAAATCTTCTGACTTTTTATCTTTAAAGGTTGGCAGGTATGGATATATGAATTATATTGCCCAATTCAGTTCTCATATAAAACACATTCCTGGATCAGAAAATATGGCAAATGCATTGTCACGATATACTGCTATGATTAAGCTGGATATAATAAGCTTTGCACAGATTGCTGAGTCTCAACAGAATGATTCTGAATTTAGTCAATTACTGTCTACAGAAAACAGCTCATAATAACTACAAAAGATGGAGCTTTCTCCTGGTTTAAATATGTACTGTAACGTAGGGAAAGGTAGCCTAATTTGGACTGCAGCCTTATTTGGACCGGTACGATATACAAAGACTGATGATATCTGCGAGATTTGAGATAGGCATTTTGTTATACGTAGATGTAGAAGAGGTGAATGCAATTGTGTTTGTATAGAAACGACTCGTGGTTACATTGAGAGAAGTGTTATTCGTATGGCTAAGAAGAAAATCTGTTATTTTGACATAAGTGTGAAAGCAGTTAATTCATCTAAACGTAAGTAGTTACATGTCTTATTATACCATCACAAAACTTGCATATTTATCTACAATTTGCAATTATAATGTTGCGAGGTTATGTTAGTTTGACGTTTCTGTACAATATCAAGCATTAAATATTCAAGTTTCCCAAGTTGGGCCGAAAACAGTTGCCGAAATTGAACCGGTCCAATTTCGGCAACGACATTTTTTTCATGGATAAATTATAATTAACCCTGGAATGCTACCCTTCGAAAATCTTACGGGAATAGCAACCATTCGTCTCCGAGACGAAGAATGCATAAGCGTGCTTAAACTTATTTCCAAAGCTAATTGCAGAAATATTTCCGCAAGAAGGAAAATTCTTATCTGTAGTAGCAAAAATCAGTTCACCAAAGTTTAGTAAAATGCAGAAACATAAAAAAAAAAAAAAAAAAAAAAAAACTGGTGATTCATGGTTTTGTATATTATGTGAAGAAACCAAGGAAGAAGAAATGATACAATGCATGAAATGTCACGCTTGGATACATACTCGGTGTGTTGGAGTTAGTGCTGCGATTAAAATGTTCTTTTGTTGTAATTGCCGTTAAGAAAGCTCATGGTCCAATTCAGGAAACTAGCGGTCCAAATAAGGAAACCGGTTTCCTAAATTGAACCTATGACACGATTTTTTTAATTCATTTATCACTGTTATAAATAATTTTTAAAATTTAATAAATGGTTCTATTTTGAAGGTACACTTAGTGAGTTTATTTCTACTACTTAATTTTTATTGGAACTTTTTCCGTCCTTCTATATAGTGAAAAATACAAAATTTGTTCAAATTAGGCTACTCTTCCCTATGTGGTGATAAAATCTGTCCTTTTGTTTCTAACCAGTTGCGAAAGCTAGTGTTTGGTTCTCTCCGTGGACTTTCTCATCCAGGTATACGATCGCGAAAAAGACTCATTCTCTCTCGTTTTGTCTCGCCTTCTGTCTCAAAAGACTGTTGCTTGGACTTATGCTTGCATCGACTGCCAGAAGTCCAAAGTCATATGGCATGCTAACAGTCACTTGAAGTCTTTAGCTGTACCCGCTCAATGTCGTGAACATGGCCATTTGAATATAGTCGGGCCCTTGCCACCTTCGGAAGGATACTTCCTTTTAAACCTCATCGATCAATTCTTCCGATGTTCGTAAGCAATACCGATGAAGGATATTTCGGCCGAAACTATGGCTCAAGCGTTTTTTACTCATTGGATTGCTATGGATAAGTAACAGTCAAGGCCAAAAATTTGAGTCACGCACGTTCACTAAATACAATTATTGGTTTTTACCGAATTCAGATTTCTCCATACGATTCTCGAGCTAATGGATTACTTGAGACATTCCAGCGTTTACTAAAACAAGCGTTAATCTGTCATAATAATGTCCAATGGACAATGAATCTTACAATTGTAATCCTCGGTTTTCGAGTAACATACAAAGAAGATCTGGGAGGAACTTGCTCACAAATCCTTTTTGGAAAGCCTATTCATCTCAATGCAGAATTTTTGCAGCCCGCCCAAGTTTATAATTATTCTGATTCAATTTTATTTCATAGCGGTGGCGTGAGGCAATGAGAGAGATAACACCGATAACTATATTAGCCCATGTTAACAGTAGGTACACTGCTTGACACTGAAAATGCAACGCCAAGAAGGAGTGGTCAGAAGGGGATGAAATTACGAAAAAAGACAGAGACAGCAAGCAGCAATAAGTGATCTTTATTTCAGTATGATAGTCAGAATACAGATCGAGAACGACGTGGGCTCAGTAGGATGTAGGACCACCGCGGACAGCGATGCACGAAGAAAGACGTCTAGGCATAGAGTCAATAAGAGTGCGAATCTGTCCCGAGGGATGGCTCTCCATTCCCTTTCTACCATTTGACACAGTTCTTCTGAACGAGGCAGGGGCAGAGTCTGCAAACGACGTCCAATCACACCCCACACATGTTTGATTGGTGACAGGTCAGGAGAGTACGGTGGCCAGGAAAGCATCTGTATACCTTGCAGAGCATATTGGCAGATGCAAGCACTGTGTGGTCGGGCGTTAACCTGCTGAAAAATTCCATTAGGTAGCCCCTGAAGGTAGGGAATTGCCACCTGCCGCAGCACATTATCCAAGTATCGTTGGGCCGTCATAGTGCCCTGAATACGAACTAGAATTGACCTGGAATCGTAGGCAATAGCGCCCCAAACCGTTATGCCACGTTGTCGCGCGGTGGGGCATTCCAAAGTTACTGCCGGATTAGATCTGTCTCCACGTCGACGCCACACACGTATGCAGCGCCTGTAACTGGATAAACAGAAGCGAGACTCATCTGAGAACATGACGTTTTGCCATTCTGTCATTCACATCACTCCAGTGCGGCATCATTCTAAACGTTGGCATCTATGCTGTGGGGTCTTTTAACAGACGTCGTGAGTGCAGGCCACGTTGAACCAATCGACGGAAAATGGATCTGGGTCGCCACGGGAATATCCAGGGTATCTTGCACATGCAGCAAAATCGCGGTAAAAGGGACTTGCGGGACCGCCACAGCTTGTCGGCGGGTGCGTCGATGCACGCGTGCTGACGTCACTCTGGCCGCACCTGCACCCCTCCTTCTTCCCACATTTCCTTGTTCCAACCATGTTCGCCATAGCCGATGCACCATGCTCGCATCCATTTGGGTATCAGCTGCGATTTGACGTAAAGACCAAGCCGCCCTTCTCAGTCCGATTACCATACCCCTCGTAAAATCGTCTATCTGGCTGGAAGTGCCTTCGTTGACGGCTGCCTGTGATTCTCTCCTATTACACGTATCCTCCGGGACAAAAACCATATTTCTTCGATAATTCGTCTGGCGGAAATAACGACACGAATATTGCTCATTCTGCACGTTCCTTCCCTTATATCTTCTTTTATAAGCGTCGGAGAGCTGCGCATTTCACATCATTCGCATAACTCAGTGACGTGCGTCTACTCTAAAGTTTGCATAAATTTCTGACAACTTCTTCTTGGTGTTGCATTTTCAATGTCGAGCAGTGTATTTCGTGCACCCAGCTTTGGAATCATGCACTCCCGTATTTGTGAGATACGATGCAGTAAATCCACCACTGACTCCCCGATATGATGGACCTTTTAAAGTAATAAAAATTTTACCCTTCTTATTAAAGGAAAAAAAATATGATCGGCCTTCTCCTGAAACCAGCTGTTGCAACTCAAGTCTTGCTGAGATCCGATGGCTGAGTGACGTCATCTCGAACTATAAAACTCTCGCTCAGAGATCGCACGAGAACTCGGAAGGGAGAAGTCGCACGCTGCGTCGTGCCAAATTTAAAACCCTTTTCATTATGTAAATAGTCTGCAACCCGTTTTGCGTCTTCATTAAATATGTTTATGTAAAGAATGTATTTATCATTTATGGATTATTCCCTTCAAAGGATTCCAGATAGAGATGCGCAGAGGAGATCAATTTAACCAGTGGCTCTGGCAGAACCCATAGGGAGAAGGTAAGCAGTTTTGTTTTACCTTGATTAATTAGTTAGAAGTAAGATAACGATAAGGAAATAAATAATAATAATGTGGCGCCCAACGTGGGGCCATGGGGTTGAATTTGAACTGAAATTTAATAGATTTTGCTTTAAGCAAAAACATTAATTTAGAAAAATTAGAAAAGAAACGATCTGCTATAGGAGCAGTAGTTACGAGGCTGATAAATAAGATAGAAACAGAAATTGCTAATGAGGGGGCTAAAAATGTAATTGAAGAAACGATTGCTCAGTTAATTAGTAAAGAAGAAGAACTAATCTTCGCGGATAATGGTATTGAAACTTTAATTGATGTAACAAATTTAGATTAAATAATTTCTAGAGAAGAGTATAAAGGTAAAGTTATTGTTTGTAAATTACGTGCGAAAAGATATTTAGATACTAATCCACATAGCGCTAATTCTACTTCATGTGGACTTGTTACTGAATCTCAAAACATAATTAAACTCCCCAAATTGGCCCTGGAAACATTTTCGGGAAAGGATATCTGCAGTTAGCCTCTTTTGGCACGATTTGAGACAGCTGTACATGAGAACGAAAGTTTACATGCAGTAGATACACTGTTCGACATTGAAAATGCAACACCAAGAAGGAGTGGTCAGAAAGTGATGAAATTTGGAAAAAAGACAGAGACAGCAAGCAGCAATAAGTGATCTGTATTTCAAAATGATACTCAGAATACAGATCGAGAACGGCGTCGGCTCAGTAGGATGTAGGACCACCGAGGATAGCGATGCACGAAGAGAGACTTCTAGGCATAGAGTCAATAAGAGTGCGAATGGTGTCTTGAGGGATGACTCTCCATTTCCTTTCTACCATTTGACACAGTTCTTCTGAACGAGGCAGGGGCAGAGTCTGCAAACGACGTCCAATCACACCCCACACATGTTTGATTGGTGACAGGTCAGGAGAGTACGGTGGCCAGGAAAACATCTGTATACCTTGCAGAGCATATTGGCAGATGCGAGCACTGTGTGGTCGGGCGTTATCCTGCTGAAAACTTTCATTAGGTAGCCAATGAAGGTAGGGGATTGCCACCGGTACCAGCACATTATCCAAGTATCGTTGGGCCGTCAGAGTGCCCTGAATACGAACTAGAGGTTATCAGGTTCAATGTTTTTTCTAACCTTCTTCGGAAACATACAATGACCTGACTAGAACAGAGAGCTTACTAAAGCTATGTTCACTAATTGTAATAAGTAGACAGGATACAGACGAAGGGTATACAAAACCCTTTATTTTTTTCTTTATATACAATGACTTCCGTACTTCGGAATACAATGACCCTCCACTCGGGGTCTAACTTAAAAGATATCAAAATAAAACTAAACTCTAATTTAACTTTAGAATAAGATTGGCCTTATAATAACAGAAAGCGTATGTAGCACAGAGACTGTGAACACTACAATACGTTTAATTTATCAAGAGGATTAAAACCTCTGGCCTGGAAGGCAAAGTAGCAACTGCGTAACTTCTAAGGTAAGCGGCCTGCTTCGAACTCACGGCTTCCTCTCTTCTGCTTGGCAAAAAGGCCACACTTAAATACTTGGCGTTCGCCAGACAATTTTGCATAAACTCCTTCACGCTTATAATTCTGGCCGGAAGTAGAAAATAAGAAGTGATAGTAAAGATTTAAAATAAAATAAACGTTAGTAAAACTTAAGATCCTTACATACTTCCCGCCAGAGTTAATTAGTTTGAAACTGAGGTCTAAAACGACCTTGTTGAAAACTTTTAGCTCTAGAAACTAACGCGAGGCCAAACTTTTACAATCATAACTTAGCTAGAAACTAGAAAATTTTAAAAGAAAGAAATTTGTTACAATAGCAGCTCCCGGAATATACAACAATCTTTTTTCTTTTTCATCTGTACTGCATCAAAACAGGAGCTTTATTCAATTCTGGTTCCTTCCAGAGATCTGGAAGGAAAACTAGTTTAATGAAATGTTACAGAATGACATTGCAAATAACATATAGAATATACTTTTCTTAACATTCTTATTTCATTCATGACTATTTTAATTATCTCTCCCCGTGCTCTCTGACATGTGTTGTAAAAGAACACCAAACACGAATGTGTTTCTGTCTATGTGTTCAACACTTCCTCCTACAATCAAAACACTAATGTGTTAAAATTCAACATACGAGACCTCTTAACACACCCTAATTTCAACTCTAGACCCTGAGGTACTATTCTGAAAGTGGCTAACTCTAAAGTGTAGCGTCAGAGAGCCTAACTACATCATTCAACCTTTAACACATATTCACCATGATTTAATCTTTACAGTCACACGAATAACACATTTTTTAACATTACTTTCACTTTTACCATATCACGTTATTTCTAAACATTCAAAATAACAGTTCACATGTATACAAGGACATATCAAGATGCCGTTAATTTTACACATTTGAAAACATACATTAGTAGTACATTGTTAACTTCTATTCTTTTCAAAGCAAGTGCCAATTCTTTCTACATTGAAATAATACTACATTTCAAAAAGTCTTTCAGACTAAAACTTCTTTCTTGTTAGAATGTTTTAAATAAAATTTATACGATAACTTTTTACAATATTTAAGTCTTTATACAACGCTATTATACATCAACTTTAGTTTTACGCGCGAGTAATTGAAAAACATAATAAGAAAATCGGTCACAACTCATTTCTCGCCCTTTTGGCGATAAAGGTAGACCTCGCATGAGGTAAAACTTCTTGAAATCTGCCACTTGCAGTAAGAATGAAAGATTAACTTAAGTTTGTAAAGTAACATAAAATTTTACTTATCTTTGTAATATTCAGACATCCTTTTCTGGGCCCAGTCTTTAAAGGTGCTGCAGACCGTAGCTTGGTTGATCCTCCTTCTTGTACGGGCTCGCCCTTCAGTGCTTTCCTCTGGAAGCTTCCGTTTTTCACCACTACGGCCACCCTTGAACATCTTCCTTCTGTCCTCTGCTTGTGGTCTTGGCCGTTTGAAGGCAGCTGGTCTTGGTGGAACCGGGAAACTTCTGTCGTGATCCTGCTTGGACCTCGTTGTTGGCCGTTCAAATTTTTCTTGTACTTTTTCCTCCGCCGCTGATGGCCCTTCCGCAGTTCGGCGACTTTTGCTGCGGAGAGTTCTGTCGGATGAGTCAATCTTCCGTTTCACAGCCGGGTTATAGTTGCCGTCCTTTCTCCCGGTCTTTTCCACATACGTCGTCCTTCTCCCTTCTTCATTCTGGGGGTGTTCGTGAACTCTGTTTTTTGGACGGTGGAACGGCTTCTTTTTCTTTGTACCTTCAATTTTTCCGCGGGGCAATTTTCTTTTCACTTGCTTCTGTCTCTCATTGGCTTGCCCTTGTACTTGTCGTTTTCCCACCTCTGGAACTTGTACCTGCGGTGTCTGCCGTACCGGATCCTGCAAAAGATCTGAAAAGATTTGCATTTTATTACGGTCATAGAATGGTTTTATCTGGTCAATGTTTGCGGAACAGGTTTCACCATTTCTTGCCTTTAACACTACAACAGCGTGAGTTATTTTTTCTATAACATATGGTCCTTCAAAGCGTGGAAAAAATTTGGCAGTTTTATCTTCTGGTGCTGAAGAAAGTGAATGCTTAATTTTTAGTACTTCATCCCCTACTTTATAAGTTACTCCCCGTCGTTTCAAGTCATAATACAATTTTTGTTTTCTTTGTGCTACTTCCGTATTCTTTTTTGCTTCTTTTATTAGTTTTTCTATATCACCCATTTTAAATTCTGGGGCTCTTTGTTGCACATAAAATAGTTTATCTAACGGTGTTATAACCTTTCTGCCTAAAAATAACTCAGCGGGAGTTTTGCCCGTTGTATCATGTTTTGCGGTCCTAAGGGCGAAAGCAAATTCATTGACATAGTTATCCCAGCTTTTATGAAAATTTTTAACATAACTACGGATAATTTTCACTATATTTCTGTTGACCCGTTCCGCTATATTTGATTGCGGCCGATACGGGACCATTTTTAAATGACGTATGCCCAGTTTTTGGCACATGTCTTCAAATATATTACTTACAAATTGAGGACCATTATCCGATATAACTTTTAGGGGCGCCCCGTATTTTAAAATATATTTATTTAAAATAGAATCGGTAACTAATTTCGCGGAGGCTCGTTTTAAGGGAACAATTTCGGTCCATTTACTAAAATGATCAACTATAACAAGGAGATAGCGACTTTTGTTTAACTGACTTTTTGGGAAAGGGCCCAATAAATCGATGCCGATTATTTCATTTGGAAATTCGGATTTAATACTATTTAGAAACCCGGCCGGGCGGAAATTAATATAATTAACGGCTTGACATGTTGGGCAGGACTGGACATACGCCCTTGTTAACTTTTGCAGTTCAGGAAAGTAGACTGCCTCGCGTACGCGTTGAGTAGTTTTTCGAATACCAGCATGAGAAGCTAAAGGGCTGTCATGGAGCTCTTGCAGGATATTTAATCTCAGACTAGCTGGGATAACAGGTCGAAATTCGTTGTTGGAATTCGTAGTTTTTGTATAAAATAATAGACCATCTATTAGTTCGTAATGGGCCGCCCTATTTCTTATCGCCACAATATCTTGGTGGCTAAAATTTTCAGGATCCTTCAAATACTCATAAATACTTCCAAACTCAGGATCCTTACCCAGTTCGGTTATTACAGTTTCTCGGGAATTTATTGTACACGCTGTCAGCATTGCAACTTTTACGGTATTACCCTGTTCGTCTAATTTAATTCGTGACAGGGCATCTGCTACGATATTTTCCTTTCCGGGGGTATGCTTGATTACCAGATTATATTCTTGCAGCTTGAGTGCCCATCTTATTAACCTTGGGGATAAATTTTTTCCAGAGTACAATCTAGTTACCGCCGCATGATCAGAATATACTGTTATCGGCGCCTTTCCAAAATAGACTCGGAACTTTTGCACTGCTAACAGAACTGCAAGTGCCTCTCTCTCGGTCGCGGAATAGTTTCTTTGTGTTTGATTTAAAGTTCGGCTAAAAAATGCTACTGGCTGCTGATTTTGCGAAAGTACCGCTCCTACCGCATAATCCGAAGCATCCGCTGAAATTTCTAAATTTTCATCCTTTTCAGGAAATTTCAACACAGGGGCTTGCGTTAATGCTTGTTTTAATTTTTCGAAAGCACTATTGGCTTCGGCCGTCCACGAGAATCTTGCCTTTTTCCTTTTTAATTTTAACAATGGCTCAGCGATAGCCGCAAAATCTTTTATAAAGGACCTATAATATGAACAAAGTCCTAGAAAAGAAGAGAGCTTCTTTGCCGTGTTTGGAGTCGGATACTTTTGTACAGCAATTATTTTTGATTCATCTGTCTCGATCCCTTTTTGCGATATTTTGTAACCTAAATATTTTAATTCAGGGGCTGCAAATTTGCATTTTTCGACATTAACTTTTAGACCGGCCTCATTTAATAAAGAAAACACCTGTCTTAAATCCTGTACATGTTGGTCTAGATTATCACTAGTAATAATGATATCGTCTAAATAGATAAATGTGGACTTTCCGAGAACAGGTCTTAACACAATGTCCATGCATCGCTGAAATGTTGCTGGGGCGCCTGAAAGGCCAAACGGCATTCGCAAAAATGCATAAGTGCCAGACTTGGTTATAAAAGCAGTCTTAGGCACGTCCTCAGGCCTGATCCCTATTTGAAAATAACCATTCGTTAAGTCTAAAGTTGTCATAAATTTGGTTGATTTTATGTTCCTTAAAATTTCTTCTATAATCGGTAACGGATATACCGGATATTTCGTTATGGAATTTAATTTACGGTAATCAATAGCGAATCTCCACCTTTTTGGATGCTCCAAAGGATAATCATTATTTTTCTTACATAAAACCACCGGACTAGCATAACTACTTGAGATAGGCGTTACGATCTTTTTACGTAGCATATCGGTAATATGCCATTCTATAATTTTTTCCTTATTCTTATCATACCGGTATGGTTTTTGACGAACCGGCAATGCATCTCCGGTGTCAATACTATGGTTAGTAACCTGGGTAAATCCTGGAATATCACTAAATAAGGAAGCAAATTCACTTACCACTTGTCGGATTCTATCTTGCTCGTCATTAGGCAGGTGGTCGAGATTTAACCTTGGCGGTTCAACCTTTTCTACACGCACTGGTTTCATCGTCAGCTTAAGAGACGCTTCATTAAAATCCAGTGTAGCTTGTGCGTCTGAAAGAAAGTCTATTCCTAGTATTAAGTGTGCTTGCAAATTCTTTACTATAAAAAACATCACCTTTACTTGTTCGTCCTTGATACGGATGTACAAAGGTACTTTACCTACGCACTTACATTGTTCTCCTTGCGCCGCTAATACTGTTGTATTATCCGCATTATATATGCGGTATTTGCGAAAATACTTTCTAAAAAAGACTTCTGCCACACAGGAACACTGCGCGCCGGTATCCAGGAGTGCGGTGGCCGGGATATTATTTACCAAGACTTCAATCTTCGGAAGAGTTAAATTTTTCACCATTACTGTATTTAACTTGTAGGAAGAGGGATTTTCGTGGCCTTCGGATTTCCGCACCCTCTCGTCAGCAGAAATCCGTTTTAGTTTAAATTATTTTTCCTTTCGGTGCTTTCCTTCTTTCTCCACTGGCCTTGAGACTTTTTTCCTGGGTTGCTATTGAACTGTCGACGTTCGCCGGCTGTTTTTGAATGCTCGGGTTTCCTTGAGCACTGATTCGCTTTTTCTCCGTAGCCATGTGCTTGAGTTTGCTGTAGTCTTGGCGTACCTAATTGGTTTCGCTGTTGATATTGGCGTCTTCTTTCGACGTCCGCCGTTCTTCTACTTTCAAACTGGATTGCTAGCTCAAATAATTTTTCCAGTGTAGTCGGATTTCTCAATTCAATAAAGTCTTGCACTTGGGGTAGTAACCTCGGCAAAATCACTTGAATTATTTCAGGATCCGGACGGTTTCCATACAAGAGCTTGAAAACGTGAATTTTTCTTAAAATAAAACTCGACATGTTTTCCATTCTTTGTTGATATACACTGAAAAGTTCTGTTTCTAATTTCGCACGATCCCTTACAACAGGGAAGGCTTTTAGTAGGGCAGTCTTGAAATTTTCGTAGGTATAGGTGGGACTTCCTGCTTGACCCAAGAGACTTCTGCCGATACATTTGAACCAGTTAAGCGCTTGGCCCCTCAAAGCGCTGGTAGCTAAGGTAACTTTTTGAAACTCGTGCACGGGGTAGAGCATGAAGTGGTCATCCAATTTTTCCAAAAAACTGGTTACCTGTGAGTTTCCATTAAACGTTGCTCCTGGTTTCATCGAAGCGCGCATGGTCTGGACAATATACCCAAATCCTTCCAGGGCGGCAGCTGGCATTTCTGGATTCTGAGCTGTTTCTGCAGGCAGCACAGGTTCTTCTTGAAACTCGGCCATGGTTATTCTTCGTCGGGCGCCACTATCAGGTTCAATGTTTTTTCTAACCTTCTTCGGAAACATACAATGACCTGACTAGAACAGAGAGCTTACTAAAGCTATGTTCACTAATTGTAATAAGTAGACAGGATACAGACGAAGGGTATACAAAACCCTTTATTTTTTTCTTTATATACAATGACTTCCGTACTTCGGAATACAATGACCCTCCACTCGGGGTCTAACTTAAAAGATATCAAAATAAAACTAAACTCTAATTTAACTTTAGAATAAGATTGGCCTTATAATAACAGAAAGCGTATGTAGCACAGAGACTGTGAACACTACAATACGTTTAATTTATCAAGAGGATTAAAACCTCTGGCCTGGAAGGCAAAGTAGCAACTGCGTAACTTCTAAGGTAAGCGGCCTGCTTCGAACTCACGGCTTCCTCTCTTCTGCTTGGCAAAAAGGCCACACTTAAATACTTGGCGTTCGCCAGACAATTTTGCATAAACTCCTTCACGCTTATAATTCTGGCCGGAAGTAGAAAATAAGAAGTGATAGTAAAGATTTAAAATAAAATAAACGTTAGTAAAACTTAAGATCCTTACAAGGTGACCTGGAATCGTAGGCAATTGCGCTCCAAACCATTATGCCACGTTGTCGCGCGGTGGGGCTTTCCAGAGTTACTGCCGGATTAGATCTGTCTCCACGTCGACGCCACACACGTATGCGGCGACTTTCATTGGATAAACAGGAAGCGTGACTCATCTGAGAACACGTCGTTTCGCCATTCTGTCATCCACATCGCTCCAGTCCGGCACCATTCTAAACACTGGCGTCTATGCTGTGGAGTCTGCTTACGGACGCCGTAAGTGCAGGCCACGTTGAACCAATCGACGGAAAATGGTTCTGGGTCGCCACGGCAACATTAAGGGTATCTTGCACATGCTGCAGAATCGCGGTAGAAGTGACTTTCAGGACCGTCACAGTTTGTCGGCGGATGCGTCGATAAATGCGTCCTGACGTCACTCTGGCTGCACCTGCAGCCCTCCATCTTCCCACATTTCCGTGTTCAAGGATATTCGCCATAGCCGATGCACCGTGCTCGCATCCATGTGTGTATCAGCTGCGATTTGACGTAAGGACCATCCCGCCCTTGTCAGTCCGATCACCATACCCCTCGTAAAATCGTCTATCTGCTGGAAGTGCCTTCGTTAACGTTGGCCTGGCATTCTCTCCTATTACACGTATCTTAAGTCTATCTGCTGAAGTGCCTTCATTGACGGCGGCCTGGCATTCTCTCCTATTACACGTATCCTATGTCCAAAAATTAGTGCAAAAATTTGTAGCGGAGATACAAATTTTTGTACTAATTTTTGGACTTAGTAAAAATTGTGTTTTGTGACTCACTTGCGATTTGAAATAGTGTGTGCTCAGTGTGTAACACCTGAATATAACAGCTTTTGGATTACAGCAAGTTTTAAAACAGATGAGAAACAGAGAAGTTTAACGACCAAGTTTATTACA
Organism: Stegodyphus dumicola; assembly: GCF_044657685.1. Lineage (NCBI taxonomy): Eukaryota > Metazoa > Arthropoda > Arachnida > Araneae > Eresidae > Stegodyphus > Stegodyphus dumicola. The sequence goes on along the minus strand of NC_140768.1, from coordinate 75,839,716 downwards.
AGTTTTGGAGTGCACCCAACATTGTTAGGTTATTAAGTACTGTCTGCCACCTTTACAATTGTTCAGTCATCGAGTACTTTAAGTATTCACAGAATTCTTCTTTGAAATATGTCCTGTCAATCAGTTCTCCCGATTGACGGTGATTCAGCACATCCAGAAAATGGACTTGATCCTGCGTTAGTATTGGCATCTGATTTACCTCATACTGATAAAATTACTGAACTGTGTGACGACATTCGAACAATTGCAACTACTAAACGAGGTTCAAAATTTTCGCTGCCCACGGATTTACGCGCTAGACTCTTAAATTCTCTTACTGCTTTACAAACTCTTGCTTCAGCGGGTCCTGAATTTGTATTAAAGCCTGCCAAGGTTGATATTGGTGTTAACACCTCCACAGTACTTTGTTGCGAACTAGCTCATTCCTCGCCATCACTACCTTCTGTTCCTTTGCTAAGTGATTTACCGGCGTCTACATCTTTGCCTGCTTCTCCAATACCTACTTTTGCGGAGATTGCTAGAAAACATAACAAGCCTCGTATATATATTAATTCCAAAGCGCATGTCTCAGAAGTTGAGCTCAAAGCTGAATTAAATGCTAAAGTTCCTCTCTCAAAACTTAAGGTTGGCATTGAGAGAATTATTAAAACCCGCCGAGGTGGTTTAGAGGTGGTGTGTAACTCTAATGATGATGCCAGTGTCCTTGAAAAAGAAATCCAAAACCAGGACATCCCAGCGGAGATTAGCGGTTCCCGCCGGCACATACCTCGATGCGCAGTTCATGACCTGCCCGAATCCATCAAGCCAGAGGATGTCGTTGCCGAAATCAGTGGTGCCACTGGCATGCCCAGTAACATCTTCAAGCCTGTGCATCGACTTAGAGAGCGCCGTAAAGGGCACGTTAAGTGGATCTTCGAGTGCGAGCCCCGAGGCTTCTGTGCACTCATGCAACAACACAAGATCTTCCTCGGCTGGCAGGCACATAGAGTCTCGGAACACATTGGAATTAGCAGATGCTTCCGATGCCAGCAGTTCGGTCATCTACAAGCCAACTGCAAGAGTCGAAAACAATTTTGTTCCTACTGTGCTGAGGAGCACGGCATCCGGGACTGTACAGCGCAAAATACACTGTGAACTGCAGTGATGCCAATGCTCGATTCGGAACTGGTTTCGACTACGACCATCCTGCCTACGACTCAGCCTGTATCCAGTACCAACGTCGTGTGCAATCCATCCGGGATAAGACAAACTATGAGTACTAATAATCAGTCCTTGCCTTCTATTTGAAATGCATCGGCTGATACTATAAACATGGATTTTATCCGCAGTTAACTTTGAATTAAATGTAGTATACAGATCAATCTTCAACACGCTAAGGCTGCTGTTGCTCAACTGCATTACGCAGTAGAACGTGAGGCTGATCTCATCTTTGTTCAGGAGCCGTATATTAAGGACGGACTTGCTGTGGGTTTCCCGCTTCAGTGGTCTATCTTTCAAACAGGCGATTTGGAGAAACCACCCAGGGCCATCATTATCAATTGCAACAAGGATTGGAAACCGACTGTCGTCGCAGCTAATAGGGACAATGTAGCCATTCTTCTTGATGTACAGGAAACCTCCATGCTTTTTATTTCACAATATTCATCTCCATCCGAGTCCATTCTTCCTTCATTGACTTTTCTATCAACTACTCTACAGCGCATTAAAATCCCTCTTCAGTTTATTGTGGGTGATTATAACGCCCATAATAAAACTTGGGGTTATGCTTCAACGGATGAAAAAGGCCATTCTTTGGAGGATTTTCTATCAGCACATCATTTAATTCTGCATAACTCAATTGATGCCCCTCCAACCTTCGACAGAATTCATTCACGTGGATGGCCGGATCTGACTATTAGTTCCACTTCTGCGGCTTCTCTTCTCCAGAACTGGACAGTTGAAGATGAAATTAGTGTTAGTGACCATCGCTATATTACATTTACAATAGCTCAGCCTACAACCATTCAAATTATTCGACGCTACAATCTGCCAGGGAAACGGATACGTGCCTTTACTGATCGTGTGAAAGCATTAGTAAATGATCTCGATGGTCAACATACTTCAGCCAATATTCGCTCTGATTTGGAGAATTTCATGGTTGTTCTGCAGAAGGGTCTTCAACAAATCTGTAATGATCTTTTACCACAACGCCATGCCAAAAAGCTAAATAATATACAATGGTGGAACAGTGAACTGCGTTCCCAGCAGAAGAAATACCGCGCTTTACGACGGCGAATCAAATATGAGCGACGAAAGCATCTACCACCAACTTCGCTCCCTCTACATCAACAGGAGAGAGCAAAATATAAACCTTCAATTTTACAAGCGAAATTGAATTCCTGGCATGCCTTCTGTACCGAATCGCATGATACACATGGGATTCATCATAAGATAATGACAGGCAAATTATTCAAACCTGCTCAATTATTTCTTCCTCTTGGCTCAACAGCCTCACAAGATTTTACCAAAGATACTCTGACTCATATCTTGGATACTGTTTTTGGACCGTCTGATCTCTATGAAAGTACTTCCCATCACTCTTCGATATCTGAAGAAGAGCTCTCATCCACTGCGTCTCCGGACAAAGAAATTAAAGAATTAAAATTCATTGTTGCCCATTTGCCGAAACGGAAAGCTCCAGGCCCGGATGGCATTGACTATGCCATCGTCAAAACTGCCATCTTGGCCTCACCAGTATTTTTTGTTATATTTTTCAACAAGTTATTGGCAAACTGGAACTTTTCCTAGGTCTTTTAAAATAGGCCAGGTTGTCTTGTTTTTAAAGAAGGATAGAAACCCGACTGAGGCTACTTCATTTCGACTCATTTGCCTACTTCCAGCGCTTGGGAAAATTTTTGAGAAGATACTGATGACTCGTCTGCGTTTTCATCTACATCAGCACCAAATTATTAGTTCTCGATAATATGGCTTTCGGCCCGGTTCATCTACATTACATGCGCTGCATGATATGACACAAGACATCCTGAATAATAAATTCTCTGGCTACCACACCGCATTAGTCAGCTTATATCTTAAAAGCACATTCGACAGTTTGTGGTGGGTAGCTATTAAGCAAGCTCTGGTAAACTTCAATTGTCCGAGTAATATTTATAAAGTTTTAGAACACTATTTGCAAGACAGACGTCTTATTGCAGTACATCTAGCGGGAGTTATCGAAAAAGTACAGACAGGAGGATGTCCGCAAGGTTCTTGCGCGGGTCCTCAACTCTGGAACCTCACTTTTAATAAGATCCTTCAAGCTCCCTGGCCTGATCATACGCATATATATGCGTATGCCGATGATGTGGCTCTTGTTATCCGGGGACATTCTCTCGAAGTTTTACAGCAAAATTGCAATGAGTCTCTTCAACTCTTTTAACAGCATTGTGATGATCTGAAATTGATTATTGCTGAAAACAAATCCAAGGTACTTCTTGTACCTAAGAAAGGAGGTTCCTTGGTCAGGCGACCAAGAATTGTCCTCAATGGCCACAGGTTGCAAATCCTCAGGGAAATCAAATATTTGGGAGTTATCATTGATGATAAGTTAATCTGGATTCCACATATTCTGTCCATTAAAAAACAAACACAGATGATTGCCAAACAGCTTCGTTATCTTCAGGGATATCGGTGGGGATTAAACCACCATATCCAAAAAATTCTATATACTACTGTCACAGAAAAGATTGTTACTTACGCCGCTGCTGTTTGGGCACTCCCCATGCAGGGGAGAAAAGTCAAACATCTTTCAACCATCCAACGCCCTTTTGCCCTGAGTATAACTCGGGCATATATTACAACTTCTTCGGACTCACTAAATGTTCTAGCCGGTCTACTCCCTCTTCATACTAGAACTGAGGAAGAGGCTGTTCGTCAATTACTTGTGCAACTACGCAGGCCTATCACATTTGATGGAGAACATTATTTGCCTGATGACTATGAAGCAAAATTGAAACCTTTTAGCATTCATCCAGCAGACTATGGGGTTGGAGTTAGGCTCCATATTCCACCATCAGTGTTTTGTAATTCTTCAAGCCACATGATATATACTGATGGCTCAAAGATAGATGATAACGTAGGAAGCGCTTTTGTTGCTTTTCATGATAATCTTCCTCTAGCCCACTGGAAGGGACATTTATCTATGCAGAATAGTGTTTTCAAGGGGAAGCAGTGGCGATAGCATACGCTATCCGCTACTTGCTGACTCAGAATATAACACAAGCGACAATCAATTCTGATAGCCTTTCTGTCATCCACGCCATTGGCAATCCTGATCATTCCTCTCTAATTATACGAGACATTCAACAGGACTTATGTGCTTCTCCGTCTTTCACTATTCATATTGCTTGGGTTAAAGCGCATGTGGGAGAATATGGTAACGAACTTGCAGATGCCTATGCCAAGGAGGCGGCTTCTGGTGATGCGAGAATATATCCATTCCTTGGCCACATTCTTTTCTCAAGCGAACTTTACGTCTTCGAGCAATTAGTAAGTGGCAAGAGGAATGGGAGAATAGCTTCACCGGTCGACGTACTTTCTACCATCTTTCATATGTGTCGACAGATCGCTGCTGTGGCAATGCCCATCTTTCCCGTTACATTTCGGGGCATGGACCTTTTCCTGAATTCTTTGCACGCTTTGGCATTAGTGATACCAATGTCTGCAGTTGTGGTGAACTCGGCTCTCCGGGGCACTATTTAGCCAATTGTCCCCTGACAGAAGGCCTACACATACGATTTCCTACGCAAAATCGTCAGGCATTTTGCAAACTCTTAGTTAAGCAAAGACACCTGATCCGCAAACTAAATTGCGTAAGGGAGAAAGTCTCCAGCATTGGGCTTGACCTATGTCAAGTTTAATCTAAATTGTTTTCAGGAAATGTATCAACCATGTACTATCTGCTTTTTGTAGCTAGACTGTTAATAAAAAATGAAATATAAGTTTGATTGCATCACGTTAGTTTGTGTGTATCGAACTCCATCTATCACCTTTTCAGGTTTGTTAGCAATTTTTATTTTTATTTATCTATTTATATACATATATATATATATTTTAAATTCGTAATCGATTTTGTATTATTATTATTATTATTATTATTATTATTATTATTATTTTAAGCCATGACTTTACATAGTTCTCACGTTGGTTTGATTGTACTGTACTCTTCTATCGATAGTATGCTTTTCTTATTAAGTTGATTGTCTATAAGACAATCATTATCTTAATCATTGTATCATGCTTACAAGTATCTTCATTCAGTATAGTATTATCAGTAAATTATGTTGGTATGTTCTATTGTAATCTATAGTGAGCCTTTGTAATATAACAGAAATTTTAAATGTTTATTTGATGGCATCATGTTAATCTAATTAAATTGAAATCTGTCTCATGTTGTAAGAATCTGTCTACTTTTTATTTAGTACACAATTTCAATATCATTGTTTCTTGTCTCATGTTAGCTAGTTTCATTCTTAAGTCAGCAAGTATAGCATTATCAGTAAATAATTCTAGTCGGCCTGCAAATATCGCATTCAGTCAGTAATATAGTTCTGTCGGTACTATAGCTATTGTAGACAATATGGATAGTTTCAGTCAGCAAGTACAGCGTTTTCCGCAAATTCTTCTTTATTTGTAAGCAACTTTCTGCCTTTGTATATGTTTTTGTTTAACTATTGCATATTTGAGCCTAGTATTTTTACAGATGACTTGTTTGTTTGTTCCGTATTCTCCTACTGTTCATATGCATTTTTCATTTAGTTACTTGTTTTTTCCTCCTTAATTTTATAATAGCAAGCATTATCATTCAGTCAGCAAGTATAGCATTATCCGCATACTAAGTTCTATTGCACAATATGTTAGGTCAGCTCTTTAACATACCAGAAACTGTCAATATTAGTTTGGCATCATGTTAGTTAATTGCATTGTACTATCTATCGCTGTATGAATCTGTCAACTTTTTAACTAAAAAGTAAATATTATACAGTGAAACCTCGTTACAACAATATTTTAGGGACCAAATAAATGTATTGTTGTAGAGAGCCATATTGTTATATCGAGGGCCCACATATTTTGAGCATTTAATAAGAGTTTGTTTTATTATTATTAGTTTAAGGTGCATAACATACTACTTTTAAGTCTATATTTAGAAGAAATTAATTTGTAAAATACTAATAATAGTGGTTTAAATACTAAAAAAATAAATAAATAAGATAAATTCAGAAAATAAGCACAGAAATATTCACATACCTGAAAACACTTTTTATTGAAAATAATCCAATATTTTTGTTTGTTTATTGATTTTTTTAACTGTTAAGTTCACCAATACTGTATGCATTGAGTCTAGTGCACGAAAATGTTCTTCATTTGTCGACGGAAGGCTTGAAAAAAATGTCCGTAGAGAATTCACGGATTGAAGAGCTTCCTGAGATGACAATAAGGGCTGCGATGGACTTGTATTATCATCATTGTTCGCGCCTGCGCATCTGTAATGTAATCCACGCATGCGCATCTGTAATGTGATGATCAGACGAGTTTGAGAATCGCCATCGACGGTGTAAGAGGGCTGGTCACAGCTATAAGTTAATTGTAATTAATTATGAGATTTAATAAAGAATCGAACCAGCGAATTTATTTAGTGTGTGTTATTTGAGACGAGACCCAAACATATCTGGTCGTAGTCGACCGGAGTGTGAGTTTGAGCATGAATAAGTAGTGTTTCGTTTTTGAGAACACAGGAGTGTTTGTGTCCAAGCTTGTTCTTTTCAACGAATATCGCTGATTTTGGATACGGATATTCATCAAAAGTGAATCACTGCAGAGGTAAGTGATTCCTCTCTTGTTAATTCTGTACATTCTGTGCTTGTTCTGTTATAAATAACAATGTTATTTAAGGGTGCTAAAAAAGAAGATTTAAGGCTTATTGCCTTAGAAATAAATCTAAATGTTGACGAAAAAATGACTATAGCAGATTTGACTGATATTATTGAGAACAGTGAAATTTTTAAAACTAAACAAGATTTAGTAAAAGAGATAGCAAACTCTATTATTGAAAATAGAAAACAGGAAGAGCAAAAACTTGTCGAGTTAGAAAAAATAAAACTTGAGAGATCAAAGAATGAGTTAGAGTTGGCTAAGCTTAAAGCAGAAACTAAACTTGATGGTGTAAGCGAAACCGAAACAAAATCAGAGTCACTAGATCAATTAATAAAAAGTATCAGAATCTTAACTGTAAAAATTTCTATACGGCCTGAGAGTTGGGGATTTTTCTTTTCGTCATTAGAACGAGCGTTTATTACAAAAAATGTTTCGGAGGACTATAAAGCAGAAATTCTGTTAAATCTGTTAGGAGACAAAGCTTCGAATATAATAACCTATTTACATGATAAGGATATCGCGAATTATGAAAGAGTAAAAGAAGTAGTTCTAAAGGAGTTTCAGCCAACGCCATATTCATGTTTAGAAAACTTTAGAAAAACTGTTAAACAACCACATGAAACTCATGTGCAGTTTGCTTCTCACTTAGTAACTACTTGGGATTATTATTTAAAATTAAGGAAGGTAACTGACTTCGAGACCCTCAAACAACTAATAGTTTCAGATAGGTTATACCAATCTTTAGATGCGGGAACAGCTTCTCACACTGCAGTGAGGCAAGGTGATTCATGGTTTTCACCTAGTGAGTTAGGTAAAGAAATAGATTTATATTTCACGTCACGAGGAAAACCTCTTACTGAGAATTCTCATGTTAATCGTAAGTATAATAGCTCAAAAAGTGTAGCTAAAGTGTTTTTATCAGATGTTAAAACAGAGAACTGTATTTTATGCCACGAGAATCACAGATTGGCAAAATGCCCATCGTATTTAAAATTACCGGTACAAGAAAGAGTACAGGTTGTGAAATCTAATAAATTATGTTTTAACTGTCTACATATGCATTCAGTATCAAATTGCCCATCGAAATATTTTTGTTTTTGTCAAAAACGGCACCACAAAACTATTCACTTTCCGAAAGCAAATAATATCGTAAAGGAGAAAGAATGTTCATCGGAACAAAATAAAAACAAAACAAATGTATCTGACTGCAACATTCCCAAACGAGATGACTCATCGACTTTGAATATTAATTCGCAGGAGTTCGTTCAAAAGGCATTTATTAGCAATTATTCGAATAAACAGAGTACAGTTCTGCTTTCAACAGTCGTATGTTTTCTAATTGATAACGAGGGGAGAAAACACAGAGTGAAGTGTCTATTGGACGGGGGCAGTATGTCGAACTTTTTGACCCGGAATCTTATTGAGCATTTGCAGTTAGAGAAAGAAAAAACAAACATTTCCGTTTCGGGAATAAATGATGCTACTTTAACAATAAAGCATAAAATTAATGCTTCGATATGCAATAAAGAAGGGACTTTTATAAAGAATTTGGACTTTTTAGTAATTCCAAAAATAACTGCTGATTTAACACCTTCGCGCAAAATTAAAATTTCAGTGCAAGATCTTCCTAATTTAAAATTAGCAGATGAAGGATTTAATGTTCCAGAAAAGGTAGATATGTTGTTGGGAGCGGGAGTTTTTTATGAACTTTTGAAACCGAGTCAAATTCGAATGAATAATCCTGATCTTATTTTTCAAGATACAGTTTTTGGTTTTATCGTGTCTGGAAGTATTCCAACAGAGACTGAAAACAGGGTTCATTGTGGGTTGATAAAGGAAGAAGATAACTTAGATAAAGCTCTTAGAAAATTTTGGGAATTAGAAAATATTGAAACTGATAAACCCAAAAACAAAGAATTTCTAATTTGTGAGAAACATTTCGTAGAAAATTATACACGAGATAAAACCGGTAGGTACGTTGTTAAAATGCCATTAAAGAAGGATCCGGACACTTTAGGAAGTTCTAAACAAATTGCAACGAGTAAATTAAATTCCTTATGGAAACGCTTAGTAAAGAACCCCGAATTTTTAAAATTATATTCAGATGTTTTAAAAGAATATCAACAGTTAGGACATATGGTTGAGGTGAGTGAAAGCGAGGAGGAACGAGGTTCATATTACATTCCTCATATTGGAGTATATAGGGGAGAAGAGAAAAGTAAGTCGACTCCCTTGAGGGTAGTATTTAACGCTTCTTCTTTGACAACCAAAGGAAACTCTCTAAATTCTATGCAGTATAATGGAGATGTGATACAAGATGATTTATTCTCAATTATGCTGAGATTCAGGAAATATATTTTTGCTTTCACTGCTGATATACAAAAGATGTATCGAGCTATTTCTATCCATCCAGATCAGTGGAAGTTGCAAAGGATTTTATGGAAAGAAGGCATTGATAAGCCAGTTAAAAACTTTGAGCTAACCACCGTTACCTATGGAACTGTGAGTGCGCCATTTTTAGCAATGAGAACACTTGTACAGCTGTCAAAGGACGAAGGAGATAAATTTCCTTTAGCAGCACCTGTACTGAGAGAAGACATGTACATGGACGATATTCTATCTGGAGCTGAGTCGCTAAGTTCTGCGTTAGAACTTCAAAATCAGTTAATAGGCATTTTGAAGAGTGGAGGTATGTTACTCCATAAGTGGTGTAGTAATGCTACTGAACTATGTCAAACAAACGACAAAACATATCCCTTTGGTAAATCAGAAGAATCTAAAGCATTAGGTATTTTATGGAAGTCAAAAGGAGATTGTTTGAGCTTCAACGTTAAAATCGAAGACGACGTAAAGGTTACGAAACGGCAAGTGTTATCCGTCATATCTCGCATCTTTGACCTATTGGGTATAATTTCCCCAGTTATAATTGTAGCAAAAATATTTATGCAAAAATTATGGCTGTTAAAATTGAGCTGGAATGATGTTTTGCCAGAAAAGGAGGCTAAAGAATGGAAAGAATTCTCCACTACCTTGCAGCTAATTAACAACATTGAAGTCCCTAGATGTATTTTATTACCAGATAGAATCAGGATTGAATTACATGGTTTCTGTGATGCCTCAGAGGCCGCCTATGGAGCAGTTATCTACTGTAAAGCAACATCAGCAACAAACCATACATCAGTGAGGTTGGTATGCAGTAAATCGCGTGTCTCACCCTTAAAGAAGACTACAATCCCAAGACTTGAGCTTTGCGCAGCAGTGCTATTAGCTAAACTGATGCATCGAGTGAAATCATCATTAAAATTGGAGCTTACTGCTATTCACCTTTGGACCGATTCTATGATTGTGCTGTCATGGATCAACAAAGAGCCACACCTGCTCAAGACATTTGTTGCAAACCGGATTTCAAAGATACAGGATCTGACTGAAATAGCACAGTGGCATCATATCGCTTCTGAAGAAAACCCATCAGATCTCATATCTAGAGGTATGTCTGCCAAAAAACTGCAACTAAGTCAACTGTGGTGGAACGGGCCTGACTTCTTAATGAAAGATGAGTACCCTATAAGAGTTATACCTGAAGCAATTACTGAAAGGGACAGTAATGAACTTAAAAACTTTGCTGATTCTGAACTATCTACATGTTTAAATCTGAATGTGAATAATTTTGTTAATGATTTATTGAATTGCAGTAATAAGTATTTAAAATTAATTTGTATTATAAGTTTTTGTTTTAGGTTTTACAAGAATTGTAAGCAAGATCAAAAGCAGGTAGGTAATTTACAAGTGGGAGAATTGAGAGCAGCTGAAGAAACTTTAATAAAATTAGTACAGGGTGAGTATTTTATAAATGAGATAAATGATCTTAAAAAATCAGGTATTGTTCCAAGAAATAGTTCTATTAAAAGTCTTAACCCTTTCATTGACAGTAATGGACTGTTGAGAGTTGGAGATAGATTAAAAAATAGCAATTTAACTTATGAGAAAAAATTTCCTATTATTCTGCCTTCTAAACATAAATTAACAGAGTTAATAGTTAATTACTATCATTTAAAATATTTGCATGTGGGTCCTCAATCTTTGTTATATCATATAAGACAAAAATTTTGGATTGTAAATGGTAGAAATGTTTGTAGAAAAATTGTAAAAAACTGTATAATATGTTTTAAAGCTAATCCCATTGTAGCTCAGCAAATCATGGGTGATTTACCCAAGGAAAGAATCACAGCTAATCTTACATTCAATTGTACTGGAGTTGACCTCTGTGGCCCATTCTTAATTAAGTACAAAAACCAGAGAAAAGGTACATATCAAAAAATTTATGTGTGTATATTCATTTGTATGGTTACTAAGGCCATTCATTTAGAGCTTATAACAGATCTAACATCTGAAGCATTAATAGCTACCTTGAAACGTTTCTTTGCACGAAGAGGTAAACGTTTAACACTATTTAGTGATAACGCTACGAATTTTGTAGGTGCAAATGCAGAATTAAAGAGATTAAACAAACTAGTGAACGAACAAGTTGAGCTTTTAGCTGGTTATCTGAGTTCTGAGAATATCGAATGGAAATTTCTTCCTCCCAGAGCACCCAATTTTGGAGGCCTTTGGGAGGCTGGAGTTAAATCTTTTAAGTACCACTTCAAACGTGTCGTAGGTAATGCAAAATTGACATTTGAACAATTTTTAACAATTATGATTCAGATTGAAGGAATTTTAAATTCCCGACCATTGACACCCTTGTCTTCGGACATTGATGATTTAGAGGTTTTAACACCTGGGCATTTTTTAATTGGTAGAGCAATTAATTCGATCCCTGAGCCAGATATCACGGAAGTTAACATTAACAGGTTAAAATTGTGGCAACAGATCACAAGATTAGTACAAATTATCTGGAAAAAATGGAACTCCAATTATTTAAGTCATTTACAAAATCGATCTAAATGGCAAAGTTCTAAAAACAATATACAAGTTGGAGACATGGTCTTAATTAAAGATAATTTGCCTTGTTGTAATTGGGCGGTTGGTCGTATAATAGAAGTATTTTATGGTAAAGATGGAAAGGTTCGCGTGTGTAATGTAAAAACTCAAACTGGAACTTTCAAACGACCAATTACCAAATTATGTGTCTTACCAATACAAAAATGAGTATTGTCTTTATAGTTATTGTACAGTATTGAATGTGCTTCACATAAAATGTCATTATGTAACTGAAATGTTATATTGTATTGCTTTAAGTTGTACGCTAATGTATATGGTAAATGTCTAATTATCATAATGATTCTGTGTAATAGTACTTATTCAAAATTGTTTATGATATACTTGTTTAATTTTTATGCTATATCTTAATTACAATAGTTGAATGCTAAGCATTGCAACGCGGGGCGGCATGTTCGCGCCTGCGCATCTGTAATGTAATCCACGCATGCGCATCTGTAATGTGATGATCAGACGAGTTTGAGAATCGCCATCGACGGTGTAAGAGGGCTGGTCACAGCTATAAATTAATTGTAATTAATTATGAGATTTAATAAAGAATCGAACCAGCGAATTTATTTAGTGTGTGTTATTTGGGACGAGACCCAAACAATCATCATCATCATCTTCATCATTGTTTCCTATCTCATCAGTAATTTCAGAGAGAATATCTTCATCAGTAACTCCTGCGAAAACCATAAGATCATCATCTGCTGTTAAATAGTCTTCTATACTAATTCCAAACTTTTTACCGCTTGTTTCCTCAAGTTGGGATACGGATTTTTTGATGTGCAAAACACATTCTTGATCATCTGAGAGATCATTGTCTATAGAATTTTCATCATTATCAGATTTCTTATCTTCCATAACACAAAGACCGGCCTTTTTCCAGCAATTCCGAATGGTTTTTTCTGTTACTTCCCACCAACTTCCAGCAATATTGTCACACGCTTCCTTGACATTTACAGCTTTGGAAGGGTCTTCTACTTTATTTTCGAAGTTTACAAGTATGGAGTCCACCAACCGTTTTCTGTAATATCCTTTGTATTGAGGATAAAATTAAATTGAAGTAATTAAATTGAAATTGAAGTGCAATTGGCAGGGAAAAAAGCGATTTCGATATTTTGTAGCTTTGGAAATGACGTGTGAGCACCGCAGTTATCTATCAACAAAACGATTTTTTTCTTTCTCTTCTTCATTTCATTGACTAACTTCTGTAACCATTCGGAAAAAAATTTAGACGTCATCCAAGCCTTCTTATTTGCTTTATACTCCACGGGAAGACTTTTCACGTTCTTAAAGCACCTTGGCTTCAATGATTTACCAATGACGAGAGGTTGTATTCTATGCGTTCCTGTGCTATTTGTACACAGAAGAACAGTCAGTCTCTGCTTTGATTTCTTCCCTCCATAACACTTTTCACCCTTGAATGCCAATGTTCGATCGGCTAGGAGTTGGAAAAACAGCCCAGCTTCATCTGCATTATAAATGTCTTCTGGAGCATACTTTTCTAAGATTTCTTTCATCTTGTTTTGCCGCCATTCATTTGCGTCGTTTATCGGGGCTGACTTTTTCTCTCCGTGAACTTCTTGGAAAGTTATTCCATGACGATCTCGAAAACGCATTAACCAACCATTGCTAGCTTTGAAAGTTTCGTTCCCTAGCATTGCTGCAAATTTCCGTGCTTTTGCACATAATAAAGGTCCATTTATTGGGACATTTGTTGCTCTCATCTCTTGAAACCATTTTAAACAGCAGCATCAATGTTTTCATTTGTCGCAACTTTCAGTCGTTTTCGCTCTGGGTTAATTTCATTTGAAGTTACAGCATCTTCGATTTGCTTTCTCTTCTTTAGGAACGTTGCAACTGTAGATTGCGATAATCCATGTTTCTTAGCCGCATCAATCTGCTTCATTCCCTCATCAATATCATTGATAACGTTCAGTTTATCTCGAAAAGATAGTTGCTTTCGCCCTGCCATCTTAGGGAACAATATCGCGTGAAAGAAAAAAAAGTTTAAACCAAATGTTTCGCGTAGAACTCAAAATCGTTAAAGACTATAAAACAACCTTTGAACTCACTTTTCAGTACGTCACTTAACAACACCCCGCCTCCATCTCCCCCCTGTTCCTCTAACAAAGGGCACTTGTTCTGTAACAAGGTGACCAGACAGGTCTAGATGTCCTTAAACCTTATCAGAATTCCAAAGCTTACTGGGAAATGAGACTAGGCATACATTTACACTTCACCCCCCTCACCCACTCCAATTCTCAAAAGGATGGTCTTCATCTGTTTTGAAATCTGAACAATAGCTATTTATTCAGGGATAAGTTGAATATCCACAATGAGTCTTAATAGACGGAAAAAATAACAAAAGAAAAAAAAAAAGCATTTGAAAATCAAAATATTATTATAAAGGGAGAAAATAATACTGAAATTTAGATTGAAAAATCGTTTTACAAAGGTTTATTGTTCTAGAGAATATAGCAATATTGAGGGGAGATTAACATTAGTTTATATGCAAAATCACCGGGACCACAAAACATTATTATAGTAGAGGGAGTTATTGTTGTATCGGGTATCGTTGTAGTGAGAGTTTACTGTATATATTATATAGCATATAGCATTTGTATATGTTCTTGTTTACCTATTTACCTATCGCATTTTGAGCCAAGCATTTATACAGATTTCATGTTGGTTTGTTTGCACTGTACTGTATTTTCTACTGTTTTTACGCATTTTTCATTTATCTACTTGTTTATACGAAAATAATGGTTGTATGCTTTTCTTTTTATATTATATTAGCATACATTATCATCCAGTCAACAAATCTAGCATTATCAGTACACTATGTTACTATGTTCTATTGTACTATATGTTCAGCTGTATTATTTCTGTCAGCTCTTTACAATACCAGAAATTGTAAATGTTAGTTTGATGGCATCATGTTAGTTATTTATTTTGAACTTATCTAATGTAGTAAGAATTTGTCACGTTAGCCTGCATCGGGCTCCCAACTATTTAGCCAGTTTGTATTGTACAATTTTTTACTGAATGTAAGAACCTTATCCTACTGATCCGACTACATCCTACTGACTTGCAAAATCTGCAAATTTGAGCAATATACATGAATTACATAAACAAAATATTTATCTTGCAGACTTTGATCTATAGATTTTGTACTACATCTATAGAATATGGACTATAGACTTTGAACTGTAAATTCTGAATATAGACTTTGACTATTGATTTTTGTTGGAACTACAAACTACTCTTCATCACTACTATTTCTTTTCGTCGCATATTATATTCAAAATTCCGCACATATTTTAAAGAGTTATGTCATATATTATGTTTAAAATTTTTGTATTACATTCAAAATTTTGTACGTGTATAATTATGCTATTTTATACATTATGCTTCAATTATATATATATATATATATATATATATATATATAATTTATCAAGCAAAGTAGTAATTATAATTTTAAAAAACCAATTTTGGTCTAGAAAACATCTTGCGCAATATGCTGCAAAATAAGTAAAATATAAAAATTGTAGTATGCTTGCCTAAAAGTTACCAAGAGCTGCTGCTCCAAAAGGTTCAACACGTTTTAAAAAATTAATACATATGAAAATCAAACCATTAGACATGTAAAACATTAGAAAACAGAAAAAGATAAAAAGTAAGCGGAAAATGGTAAATTAGCCCAATTCGACTTCCAAACAGGCTTTTCAAGGGAAATTTCATTTATTTGAACGTCGAATCAAGCTAACCCCATTACGCGTTTCGCCGAAACAGACAATTGAAACTTTTTCGCTAAAAAGTTTTTTAAATTTTGACAAAGTGTCTTGGAAATTTTAATAGTCTCAATTCTCTGTTCCAATTTCCCGACGCGTCCGCACAGAATGACACATTAAGGTGTTAAAATATGTTAAACAATACCTAAACTTCCTAAATCTAGACTAAAATCAAAATTAAAATAAAAATAAAAACGAAAATAAATAGCGATGAGCTATTAGTCCTAAAAATACAAAAACATACGGGCTGGGCCTGTAAGCTTAAAGATTAACAATTTAATTTTTAAATTATAGATTTTAGAAAACTGTAATGAAAACCTGTAATTAAAATAAAATAAAACAAAAATTAAGAAGAGAACAAACTAAGTGGGTCTTGCTAAGACCAAGAAAGAGTTTAACAAAAGAAACAAAAACTGACCTTTGGCGATGCAAAGCTGTCCCTCTTAAAACTTGTTGAAAAATGGCTGCTATACTTCTGTGTCTTTCATTCGGATGACGTATGTAGGGGGGAGCGAAGTTCTGTGGGCAGTTAGCCAATGCGAAGATATTTTCGTTATCTGCAACTCGTCTCCTATTATCGAAGGGGGCCGGAAACCTCGGAAAACCGTGTAAAGATCTCAAAAAATGGCGCTTGGCTTGTAGTAGGATGGAAAAAAATTTTTTTTCGAAGTGAAAATGGCTAATTCAGCTAAAACTATAAAAACTTGGCCATTAAAGCAAGAGTAAAAGGAAAAAACAGTCATTTGTTAAAAAAGTCGTAATTCTTCAAGCTAGCGGGCGATCAAGCTACTATGAAAAATGAAAAAAGCCCGATTTGTTAATAAAGCAGTAAAATTGGCCATTATAGCAATTTAAAACTATGTACACAATAGTATTTAAGATTAAAGTGACAAAATTTTTGGAGGAAAGAGAATGAATAAACAAGAATTATCTGTACATTTTTACAATAGATTCTCTGAATTAGTCATCCTTCTTAAACCGTCCGTAGCTTTAGGTATAAAAAATCATTATCTAATTCAAAAAATCTAAAAATAGGTAAGGCTAATGCCAGCTTTTGTAAGGGAATTTTTAATTATTTTATGAGGTATTAGGTTACTTTTTAAAATAGTTACGAAGTATAGTATTTCTTCTTGTAAGTGTTCCGCAGTATTGCAAATTCTTTTTATTCTAAGTAGCTGTGAATAAATTGTGTTGAGTATGACTCTTTTGGAAATATTTGAATTCCAGTTAGTTAATTTAAGTGTGGAAAAATTAAATTCTCTTCTTTTGTCGTAAACTTTAATAAAATGGTAATCTATAATATGTAAATCAAGGTAGACTACATTATGCTGTTCTGTATTGGTTTTAGTTTTAAGCAAGCAGGGTAGATATTAGCGATTTCTATTTTGTTGTAGTTATTAAACGCAATGACATCATCAATATATCTATAGATATGTTGGAAAAAGAGACTTTCTTCTGTACTGAGTGAACGTACATAGGTCAATTCTTCAGTAAAGAGGAATAATTCACAAACTGAAGTTGAAAAATTCCCGCCCATGGGAATTCCCTGTACTTGTTTATAGATGTAATTGTCAAATTGAATAAAATTATTGAAGAGTACGCTGGTAAGGAAAAGCTGCCATTTTTCGTTGCTGAGAAAGGTAGAAATTTGTGGAAATAAATCTGGAAGAGCAAGTAAACTTGTAAAAATTTCTTCGAGTGGTAGAGATGTATAAAGGTTTTCAAAGTCGTAGCATTGGATATGTTCTATTTTAAGTGAATTCATAGTTTTAAGAAATAGTTCATTACTAGAGATCATCCAGTTGCAATGCAAACCCTCAAAATCATAGTTATTGATTAGGTCACGAATCATACGAAGTTTTTGTGCAAAGAGATAATCTATTTCTTTGTCCAAACTATGTATCATTGCAAATTATGTATTCATTTAAAATTATGTATTCATTTCAATTATGTATCATTGCAAATTTTGTATTCATTTCAAATTATGTATCTGTTTGCTAATATCAATAAATGTCTGGGATCACGTAGTGGGGAGACGGCGCTAAACCAATAAACCAAATGGTAAAGGCGTGGTGCCCATCTTCCCCGTTCTAAATCTTAAATCCTATTACACGTATCCTTCGGGACAAAAACCAACTTTCTTCGATAATTCGTCTGGCAGAAATAACGACACGAATACTGCCCATTCTACACGTTCCTTCTCTTATATCTTACTTCACGTGCGCCGGAGAGCTGCGCATTTCACATCATTCGCATAACTCAGTGACGTGCGTCTACTGTGAAATTTGCATAAATTTGAGACCACTCCTTTTTGGTGTTGCATTTTCAATGTCGAGCAGTGTAAATTTAACTATATAAAGTCAATTCTTACTTCCGATGCAGAAAGTGCAATACAAGGGTTGACGTTAACAGCAGAGAATTACGAAAAGGCTGTGAAAATATTAAAAAATCGCTTCGGACGCAAAGAACTATTAATAGATGCCCACATGAACAATTTATTAACTCTGACTCCGGTTAAAAAGTCCTGCGATGTGACAGCACTTCGAAAATTATATGATCGTTGTGAAGTACAAATTAGAGGATTAGAATCGTGTAATATTTTACCAGATTCGTACAGTACGTTATTGTATTCGATATTACTAAAGGTGATACCGAATGATTTAGCACTAGAATTTAATAGGATATATGAAGATGATAACCAGACAAAAATTACAAATTTGCTATATTTTCAAAAAAAAAAAAAAAAGAAAGAAAGAAAGAAAGAAAAAAAAAAAAGAAGAAGAAAGAAATAGAAAGTCGAGAACGTAACAGGATTTTTAATTAAGCCTACAGATTCTGTAGTCACTGAAAGGAAATCCCATTTTGAAAATAAGCTACAGTTTCGAGAACGTTTTCGAGACAATGAAAGAAATCGGGATTATAATAAGGGTAGAGTTCCTTCAGCGGCAGCTTTAAATACATCACCTTCTAATAGCTGTTTATTCTGTTCTCCAAATCATACGTCAGATTCATGTTAAAAGACTGTGCCATAAAAAAAAAAAAAAGCGTTGAAACGAAGTTGAAATTGTTTCGAGCGTCTCAAAAGGTATCATTTAGCTAGGAACTGCAAATCGAAACTAACTTGTGGTATTTGCGATCGACGACATCATACATTGATACACTCTGACGAAACAAATGCGTCACATAAGAGGCCCGTCCAAGGGGCAGTAGTCTCTTCTGTTTCCGATTGCGCAACAGTAAATAACTCATTTCTTCTGATAGTACGAGCTGAAATTATAAACACAGACAATTGGCGCCAGCAAAGCGTTCGCACCTTGTTTGATTTAGGATCGCAGCGAACATTTATTAGGGAGGACATCTGTAAGAAATTAAAACTTCCAGTGATTGGAGAACAAAAATAAAAATATTCTCTTTCGGTTGCACGACGTCTGAAGCGCAGAATGTTAAAAAAAACCAGTCTCATTTTGTATAATTCGAAGTATCGGTATGAAATCAAAATAGTTTCTTTAATTATTCCTGTCATTAATGGTTCACATATTCATTCCCCTAGAAATGAAAAAGTTAATCTTATTAAAAAACAGGGCATACAACTTTCCGATGAATGAGGACAAGGGAATAAAACGCTTAAAATTTCTTTGCTGATAGGAGTGGATTTTTATTGGAAAATAGTTACGGGTAAGGTTCACAGACTGTCTAATTCCTTAGTAGCGGTTGAAACAAAATTGGATTGGACCATTAGTGGAACAGGAATGGCTTACGGAATTTCACCAACTAATGTGAATACTATGAAGGTTGTGGTTTATAATAATAAAGATACACAGAACGAATCACTGCCTAGTTCGCTGAAGAATCTCTGGGAGCTCGAATCTATGGGGATAAATTATGATTCGGATAAGGAACTCAGAAGATAATTTAGTTTTCGATAATTTCAAAAGATCTGTGAAATTTGAAAACAATCGTTATATTGTCCGCCTTCCCTGGAATCAATATTCAAATGAGCTTGGAGATAATCTGGAGATTGCTAAAATTAGATTTAAGAGTTTAAGTCGTAGATTTCAGAATAATCAACAGTTCTATGACAGATATCGCGAAGTAATTGTTAAGTACTTAAAAGTAGGAATCGCCGAAGAGACTAGCATTGAAATTCGACCAAAAAAGTATTTTATGCCACATCAAGCCGTTATAAGAGAAAACAAAGAAAACTACAAAACTCTGTGTGGTTTTTGACGCTTCGTCACATGCGGAGAACTGTTTTTCATTAAATGACTGTTTACATTCAGGTCCCAAGATGTGTCCAGACATACTGGAATTGCTCCTTAAGTTCCGTCAAAATCGAATTGCGTTTACAGCTGACATCAAACAAGCATTCTTGCAGATTCCTCTTGCTGATGAAGACAAAAACGCAGTCAAGTTTCTATGGAACGATGGTGAATTAAATGGAAACAAAATAAAGGCTCTTCGTATGACAAGGGTAATTTTTGGAGCAACATCTAATCCGTTTCTTTTCAAAGCAACTCTTAATGTACACGCTGAAAAAGTTACAATATCCGAACGTATTTTCCATGCTAACTGAAAATATGTATGTTGACGACTTAATCGCTGGAGCGGATGAAGAATCAGAAGCATTCGAGGAATCGGAGCATGTTAAATGCATACAGAAAGAAGGTGGATTTAATATTCGGAAGTGGAAAACAAATGAAACGAATTTGCCAAAGGTATGGAATGAAGATTTTTCACAAGATTCGACTTATTCTAAAGTATTGGGGTACATATGGAATAGGTCAAATGATATATTTTTGATTGAAATTGAAGATTTGGTAAAAGATGCCAAAAGGATAGATAACATACCCACTAAAAGGGAAATCTTGAGATTTGTAGGACGTTTCTTTGATCCACTGGGGTTTTTAAATCCATACACCATTCGAGCTAGGATTTTATTGCAAGATTTATGGGAACAAAAGATAGCATGGGACACTGAAATACCAGAAAATCTCAGAAAGAACTGGCAAAGCTGGTGTGATGAAATAGCTCACATTTGTAGTTTGGAAACCAAGACATCAGTTTGCAGGTGCTGGGAGAAGGGATATAAAGGATGGTTTACAGTTACACTGTTTCACAGATGCGAGTCAGAAGGCCTATGGGGCTGTTTTGTATTTTCGTTATTCGAAAAATGGAGTCATTCATACAATCTTCATTACATCAAAATCACGAGTAGCACCGTTGAAAAAATTATCATCTCCCAGATTATAATTGTTGGGGACTTTGATAGGTTCCCGCTTGTCAAAATACATCCAAAAGAAACTTTGAGACCTTGATTTAATTGTATATATGTGGACTGATTCTAGTGTAACGTTACAGTGCATTCGAAGTGATGTGAAAAGGTGGAAGCCATTCGTTCAGAACAGAGTGAACGAAATACAGAAGAATTCAGATGTCTTGAACTGGAGATATACGCCTGGTGAAAATAATCCAGCTCATTTGCTAACTAGAGGTGAAAATGTCAAACATCTGAAGCAAAATAGCATATGGTGGGAAGGGCCCACGGGGTTAAAAGAAGAAATGGAACACAGGCCAAAACCGAATTTATGTTCTACAAAGAACATTGAAGATTCCAACAAGGAATAAAGAAAAACATCGAAGGAAGTTTTCGTAAATTCATGCGTTACCGAACCTTCCGAAGATTTATTTAAAGCCCAAAATTACAGCAATTTACACCAAATTAACCGAATTACTGCATGGTGCTTAAGGTTCAACAGCAATGTTAAAAATACATCGAATTTATCAAGATAGTTGCAGGTTACCGAATTGGAAATGGCAGAAACTTATTGGATCAAACGTGTTCAGGAGCGAAATTTCACAAATGAAATACGGGCATTGAAGAACAATGAGGAATTAAGATCAGAATCAAAACTGGAGTCCCTCAATCCAGTTGTAGAGGAAAGTGGTCTAATTCGTGTTGGTGGACGATTAGAAAATTCAAATATGGATTACAAACAAGCACATCCAATCGTGTTGCCTGACAAAGATCATTTGACTGATCTAATTATTCTTTACAGTCATCAGGTGGTAGGGCACGGAGAAATAGCAGATACTTTAAATCAAATAAGAGATAAGATTTAGTTGCTGAAGGTTCGTAAAAAAATTAAAAGTGTTCTGTAAAATTGCAGTGTCTGCAAAATATTTCGAACGAAACCTGTCATGCAAGATATGGCACTTCTCGCATCAGACAGATGCCGAGAAGCCTTTCTGTTTGAGAACTCCGGAATCGATTACGCTAGTCCACTGTACGTCAAAAGTGGAAGAGAATTATCTAAGACATGTTTTACTGTTTACCTGTGCTGTAACTAGAGCCGTGTATTTAGAACTTGCAGCTGACCTTTCCACAGGAAAATTTTTGCTTGCATTTAGACGTTTCATATCAAGAAGAGGTTTGTGCCGAATAGTGTATACCGATAACGCCAAAACCTTTAAAAGAGCGAAAAAAGAATTAGAGCTATTAAACGAGGTGATGAAAAACAATAAAGTTCAAGACGAGTTCTCTAAGCAAGGAATCAAATGGAAATTTATAATTAAGAGGGCGGCATGATGGGGAGGCTTTTGGGAGTGTATGGTTCAGTCTCTGAAGGGTCTTCTGAAGAGAATCCTAGGCAAATCATCCTTGACATTTAGGGAATTAGAGACAGTCATAATACAAGTGGAAAGCTATATTGAACTACAGACCTTTAACATTTACATACTCGGATGTAGGAGAGCCGGAATCTTTGACCCTGGTCACTTCTTAATAGGAAGACGGTTGCTATCATTGCCGCAAGGAAGCTCTAAATTAACTTCAACAAAGGAGAGCCTTACACGTCAATTTAGACATCAACAGATACTGGTAGAAAGAATCTGGAGAAAATGGAGACAGGATTATTTGATGAATTTAAAATCTGCTCATCATTCCAAACTGGCGAAAACAGGAACCTGTTTGAAGAAAAAAACTATTGTATTAGTGCATGAAGATAAAATTCCAAGGCTGATGTGGAAGATGGACATCATAATGAAAATCTTTCCTGGAAGAGATGGCAAGGTGAGAGCCTGTTTTGTCCGCTTGCCCAATGGCCATACCATTAAAAGACCATTTCAGCTACTATATCCAGTGGAGCTGGAATGTAATAAGGACAATTACAGAAATTGTCCTTCCGGGCCGGAGGATGTTGCAACTCAACTCTTGCTGAGATCCGATGGCTGAGTGACGTCACCTTGAACTATGAACTCTCGCTCAGAGATTACACGAGAACTCGGAAGGGAGAAGTCGCACGCTGCTTCGTGCCAAATTTAAAATCCTTTTCATTATGTAAATAGTCTGTAACCCGTTTTGTGTCTTCATTAAATATGTTTATGTAAAAAATGTATTTATCATTTATGGATTATTCCCTTCAAAGAATTCCAGATAGAGATGCATAGAGGAGATCAATTCAACCAGTGGCCCTGGCAGAACCCATTTGGACAAGGTAAGCAGTTTTGTTTTACCTTTATTAATTAGTTAGAAATAGGATAACGATAAGAAATTACAATATTACCAGCATTTTTAGTTTCAGCAATGGTTCCTCTTCCTGAACAGACTCCTAGAGTAAAACTGAATCGCACTATACCTCCAGTACGGTCTACTCGTTCCGGCAGAAGAGTCAGTTTCAACCCTATGTTATACCTGACCCCTCGTGCCTTTGTATTTTAACATTTGCACACAGCATTCATGTTTGCTGACCTGTACCAAAACTGACTCTACTAGTGAGTGTTGGCGGCAATCTTGATCGAGGATCAAGGAAGTTAATTTACGGAGTGCGCTAGGCTAGGCCTTTAACTCCACATCATCAGAAATAAAATAATTACATCAAAAGAGGGGTTTATCTAATACGGGAAAAATTTAGAAGCCTAATTTATAAAAATAAAAGCTTTCCAGATAATACCTTCCGCATGAGAAAAAAGGTAAAACACATAGAGGGTCTTTTATTTAAATTTCGAGTCTAAAATGGGCCAGAATTCAATTTGGAGGACAGTCATCCTTCATAAAACTTGGAAAAGAATTAAAAGGTGCAAAATGTTTCCTTGATATCAACAATAAAATAAAAATCCTAAGAACAAACAGTCCGGATGAAAAGAGCTAGCGCAAGTTCAGTGAACTTGCATCCACTCGGGGTAGCTGTGCGAAGCAGGCGAGGGGACCCGTTAGACGGGTTCTAGAAGCAAATCAGAGTAACAGCTGATAGAGAAGAAATTTTGGTCGCTATTTAACACGACATATAAAGACCAGATAAGAGCAGCCCCTTAGGGGGGTCGAAAGTAACCCGTTTAGCGGGTGAAAAGAAGTTTTTAAGAAGCAATTAAGAATAAAGTGCAGTCGGCAGAGAATAAAGTGCAGTCGGCATTGGCTGCAGAGATAAAGTTGTCTTTTGTTAAAGAGACGTTAAAAGACTCTTTTTAAAGAGTTAAAGGACAGGGTTCCCCCGGTCAATGCCCTTACGCATTGTTAACGTGGAGGCGGTTGGGGTTCAGGAACGTGAGATAGGTATCCACTTGGGCGTCCGTACGTACATACCGGCGCCGTTTAAATAGCAATTGAGCATAATCAGGTTGTGAAATAGCACTGGGTCGCTTTTTTAAAGAGGCAACTGCAGGATCATATACCGGCAAGGTATGCAATACTAGATTTCCAACAAGATGGATGTTTTTGAAAATTCTTTCCGAAAGTCGCTGTATAAAGCGATTAATGGGCATAATTTTGAGATTGTTATGAATGTCATCGTTCCTTACGAACCGTGGAGGGCTTAATATCTGCCGTAAAATTTAGATTGAAATATTTGAACGTGTTTATGGTTAGCCACAGCAGCTGAGCCCCAGATGAGACTCGCGTAAGTAAGAATAGGCCTTATTATTGATTTATAAAGCAAGATCTTGTTGTCAAGTGACAAGTCGCTAATTTTAGCGAAAAAAGAGTGCAGGTTGGCTTTGGCAGCTTTCGCATTCGCAACGATTTTTTGAATGTGAAGTTGCCATGTTAATTTTGTGTCTAGTAAAACACCAAGGTATTTGTATGAAGTAACCCAGGGAGTAGGTTCACCGAAGAATATGAGGTTATCTGAATGTAAGATATTTCTTCGGATGAATAAAGTGGCAGCACCTTTAGCGACATTAATTTTGATTTTATACAGTCCGAGTAATTGAAAAAAGAAAATTCTTGAATAGCTATGCAATAGAAATTATGAGGATTGTGAATGAAAACAAGACTATCTAGGGAATAGGACTTTAAATTCTTTAATCTTTTATTTATTTGTTTATTTATTTCATTATTATTATTATTATTATTTTGTTGTTGTTTGTCTGCGTCGGGTGTGCTGCGTTAACCATGAGGCCGATTATTGTAGGCCAGGAGGGTTGCAGCATACTCGTAAACTAAACTAAACTAAACAGTCCGAGCCAGAGTCCTAAGCCTGAAGGTAACTCTGTAATGTAGAGATTACCGTGGTGATGTTGGTATGTTGAGTTAAGATGGCCGTATCGTCTGCATATAAAGCTAGATCATTACTAGGTGCCTTAGGGACGTCGTTTTTTATATAGATATTGAAGAGCAGAGGTGAGACAAGACTGCCCTGAGGGCATCCAGGATAGATCGGGCGGGGAGAGGAGAATTTGTGGTTAATTCGTACGCTGAAACTTCGTCCGATCAAGTACGAATTAATAATTTTAATGAACTGAGTCGAAAAACCAAGCCGCATGAGCTTGTATAAAAGTCCGTCGTCCCAAACCCTGTCAAAAGCTTTGGCCACGTCGAGGTAGACGATTCCAGTTTTCTCTCGCTTACGAAAGCCTTCGTGAATGAATTCCACTACACGTAATAACTGGTGTACAGTGGAGTGTTTAGGTCTGAAGCCGAATTGTTCCGGGATTATCAAATTTTGATCTCTACAGAATTCATTCGGCGATTAAGTAAGACACATTCATATACTTTGGAGACAGGTTACTTACTAATCGGTCTGTAATTGACGGGTAAATTAAAATTTTGCCCCGGTTTTGGAATGGGGACGACCGCTGCAATTTTCCAACGGTCGGGTAAGTAGCTTCTCCTGAGCATAAAATTAATAAGGACCGTAATCCAAACAACTAACATGACGGGGAAATTCTTAACCATGCGATTAGAGATACAATCTATGCCTGGAGCCTTATTTGGCTTTATGCTTTCGATGTACTCCATCACCTCTTTAGGATTCTTTTTCAGTGGGCCTAAGTTCAGGCGTGATAGCTTGTGTTAGAAACTCTTCAACACGTGATTTGGAGTGAATTGTGTTGCAAGGTTGTCGGCTAAAACTTTAGCCTTTTCAGTGTCTGTGTAAGCCATCTGTGCGTCATCGGCCTTTTGAAGGGGCGGAATGTGTTTAAATTGTTTGCGAATTCAGTCGGCGGCACGCCAAACCGAATTATCTTCAGTCGTTAAGGACTCAATACAGTGTTGTCACTCCGTCTGTTTAAAAAGACGGGTTTCAGTCCTTATCTCGTTCTGTATTTTGCGAAGTTGGGCGCGGATACTGGGATCGCGCGACCTTTGCCAAAGTTTTCGCAAAAGGTATCGTTGCTTAATTTTGGATTTAGTCTCAGGTGGGAGTCTGACACCGGATAGAAAATAGGTTTGGAAGCCGCAGCTCTCGTTCCTTTGAGTATGGACTCCAAATTTTGTAAGCGCCTGCCAAAGTCCGAATTGCTGAAAATTTTGATAGGGGTAGCAGTACGTTCCAAGATAGATCTAAAATCGTCCCAATTTGTAGAGACTTGCTCCTGTAATTTCGGGTAACGATTTTGAACATCTAAGGTAATCAAAACTGGATAGTGATCAGAATCAAGGTCTTGAATCACTTTTATTTCATGCCTAAAATTGACATTATAAAAGGCAGTCAGATCAAGAGCTGCAGGGGACCCTCTGACAGGGTAGTAAGTCGGGAGAGTAGGAGCTATGATCTATACATGGTTACTCTGGCACCATGAAATTAGACTAATGCCATACCTGTTCCTGTTAGGGCAAAACCAAGCGGTATGACGTGAATTTAGATCGCCAGCAATAATTAGGTGATTTGATATTGCTAAAAGTTTATCAAACTCCCTGACAGGAAAAGTACTTCTTCCACGTGCAGCTGAAAGTGGAAGGAGAATTTTGGAGGGAAATTTTGATAATTGTCGCTTCCAAAGTACTTAAATCGGGGGGTATCATGTGATGCTTAATCGAACGCTTCACGTAGATACAAATGCCACCCCTTGCTTGCTAACGACACCCTGTCAGTCGAGTACATGTCATAATTCCCAATTTTGGGAGTTCTTCCTAGGGTTAAGTGAGTCTCTTGGACTAATAACATGTCAAGATCGTGATCTGCCTCATCGATAAAGTCTCTGACTCATCGATAAAGTCTCTGACCTCATCGATCTTATTGATGAGGCCGTTTGCATTCCATCTACACGTGGTAAAATCTCTGTTGGTAATAAAACTTTGTCTGTTTTGACAATTGAATTTAAGGCCGTTATGGAAAGGTTACAGCTCTGAAAAACCTAAAACACGGGTCTAAAGTAGCCGAATAATCCTAGTTTGAAAGCATAACATAGCTTTCATAAATTAGAAAAGCCCTCGTAAGAGCGTCTGCCTGCCTGAGCTTTGGCAGGGCACTTTGAAAGGCTTGCAGTAGAATACGCCTATCTACCGCTGAGTCGCGTGAAATTTCAATAAGGCATTTTAGAGTAGAAGAGAAAACATCCTCAGAGTCTTCACTTTCTACTTGAGTAACCAGGGGGCTACTTGAGACACATTCGCCGTAGCCGCTGGATTTGGACGCTTGTTTTCGGGTCGGAGCTCCATAGGTCCTCTACCTAGGGTCGCTTCATAAGGCAATGAACTTGTGCTTGGTGGAGCAGTCACAGGGGCTTGTTGTATAGCTTTTGCTGTTTGTTTCGTGGTTTCCTGAAAGGGGGGGACTGCGGGTGCAGCTGCCCTAGGAGCTTGTTTTTTGGTGCTCTTTTTGTTGTTACCTAGGTAACGAGGACAAGATTTTAATGATGCTGGATAAGAACCTCCACAGTTGCAACAGCAAGCAAGTTGATCGCCACTTAAAGTGCAATCTTTTGCCCAGTGCGGGCCGGCGCATCTCACACAACGGATGTTAAGGGTGCAAGTTTCAGAAGAATGAAAAAATCCTTGGCACCTAAAGCATTGAGTGGGGCCTTTACGGCCTCTAGAAGCCTCAATCTTGACCTCAGCGCCCCACATATCGGTAACGCTATAAAGTTGGTCAATGAAGGGATGAAGTCGGTCATGTATATAAACAAGTGGCATAGGGTGTCTAATAAGCGGTTTAGTCAACCGAGCACACCTATGCACTTGAAAACCCCAGGATTCCACTTCATTTTTTACGTCCTCGAGTTCAGTTTCTTTAGGAAGGCCTCTAATGACAATTTTTATAAGCCTGTCCTGTTTCAGATCAAAAGTATTAAATTGGATGCCAGCCTGACGCATCCATCGTGTAACCTCCCTAAACTCTAGTTCGGTTTGAACAAATAATTTTAGAAAAGGTTCAGTGAGAATGCATTTAATATTTGGGGCAATCTCTCGTAGTAAAGTCATCTGCGTTCTGCACTGCTTGCTGCTCTTAACATGAATAACCGGAATGGAGGGTTGCTGTTTGGAGGGGGGAGCGCGCTGTGACTGCTCCGGACTTGTTTCTCCTCCTGAAGTGCCCCGTTGCTAGGGGGGTGTTGTACTACCCTCGGCGGGACTGCGACCGCTGTCCAAGAGGGATTCTTTTATGCGTTCATACTTATTTAAAGTAGCAACTTTCTTTACATTTGAAATTTCATCTGATGAATTTGAAATGTTAACATAATCATCAATGGTGTTTAAAACAGGTGCTTTTTCTGTTTGCGTGATGCGGGGGGGGGGGTAATAAAGCCCTTCGAATCGACGCTCGCAGTCTTTCTCTTTCTACCAGTCTTTCTCTTTCTATTCTAGAGGTAGTAATGGCTGCTTGAGCTGGGGTAGAGGAAACTGGTTTCTCAGCCTGCTTCTTCACGCTGTGCGTGCACAAAACAGGTTTTAAGTTGTCTTTGCTGGCTCTGGGTTCCTCTTTATGGAGAAGAGCTTCCTTTTCAGCTGCCATTTTGGCCAGATTTTCATTCTCGATAATCTGCTTGAATTCTTCTAAGGTGGCAGGGAGTTGGAAAATTTGGACTTCTAGTTTGTTGGCAAGTTCATTACGCAGTGGCTAATCGCACCTACGGTGCGAATAGCTAAAAGGCTATTCACACCACCTACATTCGCGCATGCGCAGAATCAGCCCAGGTACCAGCATTTTATGCCGATTTCCATAAGGCAGGCGGTAGCGAGAGTGAAGGTTGTTAACCCTAACTCAGTAATAGAAAGGGTTGTTAATAGTTCACCAGGAAAAGAATAATTTGCAAGTAATAATTATCTGTTACAAAGACGAGGCCAATCTATATGCATGATAATGTTCAGGAAAGGATTAGATAAAATAGGGATTTAATGATGGTTCTAATTGCAAGCGAGGACGTGTAATTAGTTACAAAATCTTTTATGTATTGACAAAAAGGCTACAGAACTTACTTAAATTCTTTTATGTAACAGAGTAATTTTTATGCAAACTTAGACACTAGTCTTATAGCATATCACAGTCAGAATTTATTATTCAATAAGAAAACTTACTGAAAATTATAATATTCTTATATATTCATCACTTTTTCAGTATCCACACATGTTTATAGGTTCAAATGCCATATTTCAAAATCAAAGTTACTTATGAAATAAAACCTTATAAAATCTGATAAATCATTTGAGTCTGCAAATTTTTAAATATAAATCTCTTACATCTCTTCTGCCTTTTAAATTACATCCCATAATTTATTTAAATTTAATTTATTTATGTGTTTGTACTAATATTTCAAAGTTCTTTGAAATACTCTGTGTTCTGAAAATGCCAAGTATTTCTATTAAAAAAAATAAACAGGCATACAAAATTCTTAATAACCAGTATTATATGATTAATATTTCATTTAATCGCTTTGAATTTATTTCATGCCTAAATTTTCTACACAGAAATCCTCTGTCTAATTTGTTTTATCTTTTCTCAGAAAAAAAAAATTCAAAGAGGAATGTATTAAAGTCTTGATTGTGCAAAACACATCTTTGAAACTAAATATATTCTAAGAAGTACAAAAAATGTAAACAAGATTCTATCCCCCCAAAATCAGTCATTTAAACTATTCCAGCCGTTCAGGAAAACGATAAACATTGCGAACATAAAAATCTGCCCTTTTTTATATATACTTTAAGAAAAGGAAATGTGTTCATTCTTTTTATATATCTGAGAAAAGGAACCCATTTTCCTATCTAATCTTTTGAACGTCGCCAACGTTTAAAAGATGATAAACTACAACCAGGTAGTAACCCGCCTTTTTTAAAAAGGGGACCGATTGGGTTCAAATGACGGATCAGACAACTCAATGCGCATGCGTGGTTAATGTTGGTGCGAATAGCTCAAGCGACTAATCGCACCGCTAGTGCGAATACCATCGGCCAGTTCATTAATACCATGAAAAAGTGTCTTACTGGCGTTGTTCAGTTCAGTGCGTAAAAATCTATAATCCATTTCGTGCGGTTCTCAGGGTCATTTGTGGGATTACTCTCAGGCGTACACAATTGTACGGTCGAAGTATCCACGAGTGCGTTTTGAACATTTTGCTGCGATTAATCGCTAAATTCCTGAGAATTAGGCTGAGTTGGCGGAAGTTAGTTACACGAACGACCTTCCTCCTCGGCGGCGTCCATCCTCAGAATCACAATCTTGGGGGTCTAGTCTGGACACCGGTCGAGATCGATATCGGAAAACCAGTCGGGATTCTCTTTCCACTCGACAGCAGAAGGGAGAGCGAGTCTGGCCCCTTCAAATTCCGTCGGCGGAAAGTGAAGTGGAAATTCCGTGCGGAAGTGACGTCTATTGCATAGCAACCAGTCTATCTCACCTCTACATTGCTCCAGGCTCAGGGGAAGGGGGTAGTTTGTTGTCAAAGGGGCTGTTTCGCACGTGCTTATTACTGAGGATGGCGGTAGAAAAAAACTCGAGTTCGTGTAAATGGTGAAATTTTTCGAAAAAATACGCTGCTGGATTTAGTAAAGAGTATGGAAAAAAGAAATGTTGAACGTTAATGGATATTTTAAACGCAGAAAGAAATGGCCTTTTCAAAACTTCAGGTATGTGAAGAAACGTAAACATAATTTTACGTATGATCTTTTGCAAAATAGAAATTTTCTAAAAGGTTACATGTTTGTAAACTATTTGTTAACAGGAATTTTATGATTAAAATACATTATTTTGTCTGAAAAGGTTATGCAACAACGTCATAAGTCAAATCATTCAAATATAGCACCGCGTACACGTGTTTAATATTCCTAATCAATTTGAATAAAAAAAAATTTTAATTTTTAGCAACCCATGATTATATCATTAATTTTATTTATTCAGGAATTATACCTATCACGTAGCTACAAATATACTATGTATCGTAGATACCAATAAGCAGTCAGTAAAAATATAACAAACTTTTCACAAAAGTAATAGGAAGAAAAGTAAAAAAAATAATGTAAATAACTATAGTTTAAATCATAAAATATATTATCTCGCACACACACACACACAAACATATATATAAATTAAAAAAAATTTAAATTTTAACCAAACATGTATATACGTAAAAAAGCAAATTTAAAGTTAAAATAATTAAAAAATGTTCAAACATATAAAAGATTTAATTTTCGAACTAATCTATATATTTGAACATATGCAGTGCAAGGAAGTTGCAATACATATTCCTATTTATACCCTTTTTAAATCGATCCCACCAGTGACGGTGTGGTAAAATTGCTGAACACTGGTAATTCGGTCTGAGGTCCAAATACTGCGAACGGGTTTGTTGCATTACCAACATATCTCTGATATCCAATATATCTGTCATTACCAACATATTTCGCGTAATTTCCAAAAGCATAAAAAATTAAGGCATAAAAAACCTGTTTTAAATAAATAACTATAAGTGTATATATAAGAATAAATTGAGCTTAATTAAAATTAAATTTAAATACATATTTAATTAAATATTCTTTGCGCCATTGCTGCAAGGAATGAAATTTAAATTTAAACAAATTTAAATTCTTAACAAATACGTATAAAATTAAAAAAATAAAAAAGCAAATTTAAATTCTAAAAAAAAAGCCAAAATAATTTAAAATATTTAAAAATATGCAAACATGTAAAAGATTTAATTCTCGAACTAATCTACAATATCATTTAAATTAGTTTTATACGTATTTGTTAAGAATTTAAATTTGTTTAAATTTATATGTATATATAAATGTATTATAAATATATTAATATATGCAGTGAAAGGAAATTGCACTACATATTCCTATTTATGCCCTTTTTAAGTCGATCCCACTAGTATCCATCAGTATTTGTTTTTTCCCCAGTAACACATCTATTCACCATTACCAAACACACTCACTACACATGTTACATCTAAACTCCGAACTATCAGCGCCTCCACATCTAAACTCTGAACTATCAGCACCATTACATCTAAACTCGAGAATAATCCTACGGAAGAACGTAGTTAGAACTCTGAATCCGAATTCGATTGACTGTTAGCTGGAGAGCGCGTAATTTCATGTAATCTAATAATTGTATATAACTGTATCTAAATATAATATCTTTATTTATACAGAAGTGTCAGTTTTTATGCAAAAGCTTGGAATTATTTAGATATTTCATCGAATAAGAATTAGAATGGAACAAGCTCGGCTCCCGGGTGAAAGAAAAGGTAAGAGATTTCTTTTTACCTTTTAGAATTCTATTGAGAGATACAACAAATTTTGGCATCCCTGCCGGGACGCCCGAGCTAAGAATAAGAATTTAAATTAGACAATAAAGATTAAGAATACAATTATTGATTACATTTTGAATTTTTGAACTGTTAAGAACATGTCTGAAGAGATCTTAAATAAATTAAAAAAGAAGCGCGCAGCTCTCCGAACATCAGTAACGAAATCGCTTAAAGATTTGGAATCGCAGCTTTCGGAAATTGATCCGAAAATTCATGATTTGGAAGAAAATTTAGAAATATTAAAGAATAATTTCGAATCGCTTAAAAGTGTCGATACAGAATTAGAACCTCTTTTTAAAGTCGAAGAATTTGATGCTGAATTCCAAAAATCTGAAGAATATCGCCAAAAGGTCGTTAAATGCAGTTTCCGTACCTCCAAAAGAATCGACGAATTAAAACGCAAATCTACTGAAACGGTAGTAAATAACCAGTTCAGTACTGATAGTCAAAGCGAACCAAAACATAACGAGTCTGTTCGAATTAAATTACCTAAGTTAACTTTAACGAAATTCTACGGAGATATAAACAACTGGCTAACCTTTTGGAACAGTTTCGAGTCTGTTATTCATAAAAATGATTCATTAGATAAAATAGACAAATTTAATTATTTGAAAGCTCATTTAGGTGGTTCTGCTTTAAATACAGTCGAAGGATTACCGATTACTGCTGCTAATTACGATTCCGCAATTGATCTTCTGAAAGAAAGATTTGCGAAAACAGATGTGCTCATTTACACTCACATAAAGAACATTTTGAACACTAAACCGTTGAAAATCTCGAATGATGTTCGCGCCTTTAGAAAATTTTATGATAATATTTCTATCCAATTAAGATGTTTAGAAAATCTGGGTCAGTCTCTCGAGAATTTATCAAGTGTGTTATGTCCAATAATTCTGAAATCACTTCCCCAAGATATTTTGCTTGAGATTAACAGAATGGGTAATGGAAGTGCATATTGTAATATTAAAAGCCTGTGCTTGATTATAGCTCAATGTTTAGATTCACGCGAAAGGGCGGAAGTCATAAATAAGAATTCAGAGCATTCGACAGCGAATAGTGGGCGCCGTCAGTCTGCGTATGCAGTCCAGAAAATAAACACTCGTCATTACAGCGATGGAAAGAGCAATAAATTAGAAACGAAAGCTTCTTCTGCTTCTGATTTAGTGTCCACGGGTATTAAAGAAAAATTGATTAGGGCATGTGTTTTTTGCGGAGATTTTTCCCATTCAAGTCATAAATGTCCTATTGCCCAGAAACTAACTAATGACGAAAAGGTTGAAATACTACGCAAAAATGGCACTTGTTTTAGGTGTTTACAAAATAAGGGTCACATCAGCAAATTTTGTGATTCTAACATTTTTTGCACCCATTGTCACTCTAAGCATTCTACGATTATGTGCAACAGAATTAATTCCGAGAGTAAAAAGGGAACGATCAAAACTGTCCAGGAAGTTGAGAATAAAGTACTTTCGAATCAAAGCAACCGTTCTGAAGTTTATTTACAAACTTTGGTCGTAGGGGTAGCTGGGAAAACCTTAAAGGGTTATTTAAGATTGCTAATAGACACCGGAAGTCAGAACACGTACATAAGTCAATATACTGCTAAAACGTTGAAATTAGAAAAGATAGGAACTGAAAGAATTAAACATGGGTTATTTGGGGGTGTAGAAGTTTCGGAAGATCATAATCGTTTTCAAATAGATTTAACTAGTTTGGATGGAAAGTACAGGTGTAAAATCGAAGCACTAGACCAGAGGAAAATTTGTTCGTCACTACCTAAGATCAAAGACGAAAAATTAATTAAAGTAATGGAAAAAAGGGGAATCCGTATCAACGACAATCATGCGAATGGAAATCTCTGTCTGTTTCAAGAAAATCCGGAAGAGATTCATATGCTGTTAGGAGCGGACACCGCAGCACAATTGTTCATTGAAAGAATTGAACATTTTGCGGGGGATTACGTAGCCTTTGAGACCAAGTTAGGCTGGACTTTAATGGGCAAGATTAAAGAGAATGCGAATACGTCGAGTTCCCTGTCCGTTCTTTCTTTATCCTTACATGTTTCCGATACAAATTTGTCCAATCTTTGGCGTTTAGACACTTTGGGGATTTCAAGTCAGGAAAACAAAACGAAAAGTGCCTTGGAAGAAGAAACCCGAAAACATTTCTTAAAAAGTGTAAAACGAGATAGCTCCGGGAGATATGAAGTAACCTTACCCTTTATTTTAGATAAATCCGTCTTATCCAGTAACCGTACTGTGGCAGAAAGACACCTCGTCAAAACCGAAAGTAAACTAATTAACACACGCAGAAGAAAAGATTACGAAGAAATATTTGATGAGTGGGAAGCGAAGGATATTATTGAGGTAGTAACTGAGGAAAAGGAGGAAGGATTGCACTACTTGTCACACAGACCTGTAATAAAAGAGTCTAGTGAAACTAAAAAGATACGGCCTGTTTTCAATGCATCTGCACGTTCTAAGAATTCACCCTCTCTCAATGATTGTTTGAGTAAAGGACCAAATTTAATAGAAATTATTCCACGTATATTGAATCGTTTTCGAAAATATCGCATAGGAGTGTCATCGGATATCGAAAAGGCCTTTTGTCAAATCAAAATAGCAGAAAAGGATAGAGATTTTTTAAGGTTTCTATGGTTCGATAATCAACATAAGTTTAAAATTTACAGACATAACCGAGTTGTTTTTGGACTCACATCAAGTCCGTTTCTGCTAGCCGCTACACTTAGTCACCTTTTGAATACAGTCCCAGAAAAATTTGTAGAAACTTCTAATATTTTGAAAGATTCATTTTACCTCGATAATTCGTTAATTAGCTTAAATCACGTAGATGAAGCTGAAAATTTCGTTCAAGAAGCAAGATTGATTTTGGCTTCAGGGCATTTCAATTTGAGATGTTGGCGATCAAATTTTCGCATTGACATGATCGATGAGATAGAGAGCAAGACGAAAGTTGTCCCAGTATTAGGATTAGTATGGGATTTAGAAAAAGATAGTTTGAGTTGCAAGATCGAAGAAACATTTAACTTGAGGGAACCTATTACCAAAAGAAACGTTTTGTCAATTACCCAGAAAATTTTTGATCCCATTGGCTTTACTACACCGATAACTGTAATTCCTAAGCTAATTTTGCAAGAAACATGGAACGAGAAGATTAAGTGGGATGAAGATCTTCCTCTTCCCCTAAGTGAGCAGTTTGGGACTTGGTTGAACCAATTGCCTCTGCTATCTCAGATTGAAATTCCTCGTTGGTTAAATATTGATTACGAAAACGAAGATACCGTAGTGCTCCACGTTTTTTCGGATGCTAGTAAAAGAGCCTATGCCACATGCGCATTTTTAAGAGCTGAAACCATCGAAGGTGTAAAGGTTCAGTTAGTAAGTGCGAGAAGTCGAATAGCCCCTATTAAGGAACTTACGATTCCACGGCTTGAACTTCTTTCCTGTCTGATAGGTGCCAGGCTTGCCAAAACAATTCTATCAGATTTGAAACTTAAGAATTGTAGAACAGTGTTCTGGAGTGATTCTTCTACAGCTTTGGGGTGGATAAGAAGGGATCAAGCATGGGGTACGTTTGTTAACAATCGAGTACAAGAAATAAGATCGATTACCAAAATATCTGACTGGAGGCATGTACCTGGAAGTTTAAACCCAGCGGATCTCCCATCGAGAGGATGTACTATTGAGCAATTACAGAAATCGACATGGTGGGAGGGCCCATCGTGGCTTTACTTACCAGAAGACGAGTGGCCCCATGTACAGTCGGTCACAAAAGTATTCGAACACCGGTATCCTATCAGAAAATAACAACATGGCGTTTTTTTTCTCTTTCTCTCTGTGTGTCGTGTTATTCCATCCTAGGTTTTCTTCCCCCCCCATCTTGGAAAAAACTGGAAAAAATTGGTTACGATCTCTTTTTGAATGGGGAGATGCCATTTTGAGAAAAAGCTGACGACCCTATCTTGGAGAATGAACATGACCGCTCTACACACCCTTTCACTCTCTCTCTCTCTTTGAATTGGGAAACCATTTTGGGAAAAAGCAGACGACCCTATCTTGGAGAATGGAAATGAACGCCTCTTCCTCTCTCTTTGAAATGGAAAGCCATTTTGGGACCCTCTATTCTTGGGGAGGGAGAAAACTGAAGTCTGCATTTCGCTGTCTCTGAATGCGGAAAGCCCTTTTGGGAAAAGCGGACCCTCTTCTTCTGATCTTGGAAAACTGGAAATGAACGCTCTAAACGATCTCTCTTTGAATTCAGAAGGTATTTTGGAACCTTCTAATGTTGGAAAACTGAAATGAACGCTCTACGCATTTTCTCTCTCTCTCTCTTTGAGATGAGTAGCCATTTTGGAGGATTCTCCACCACCATCCTAACCTTGGAAAACTGAAATGAACGCTCTACACCTTCTCTCTCTCTCTCTCTTTCTCTGAAATGGGTAGTCATTTGAAAACTCCCTAACTTTGGAAAAAACAGAAATGAACGCTCTACACCATCTCTCTTTGAAAATGGGGGGTGTCATTTTGAGACCTCCCTCCCCTAAACTTGAAAAAAAACTGAAATGAACGCTCTACACTTTCTCTCTTTGGACATGGGTAGCCCTTTTTGGACCCTCTCCTCTTGGTAGGAAAAAAAAAAGAACTGAAGTGAAGGCTCTACACAATCTCTCTTGGAATGGGATCCATATTTCGGGAAACGTGGATCACCTCATGCTGGAAAACTGAAGTGAATCACCAAGATTGGACTCTATATAATATTTTTTTTAATTGACATCATGACCCTCCTCCAATTTGTTATTAAAAATTTTTTTTTTTGTTTTGGTTTTTATCCCATTTCCGATGTGATTTCAGAAATGCAATTCCATAACAGTTCAATTTCATTCGAGGTTATATGATCTAAACAGTCTTTGACCCACCCATCCGTATGATTATTTTCTTCTCCTTCCTGTTGCACCAAATTTTGTAAGTCCATATAATCATTCCATACGGGAAGGGCTGGATCCTCACAAGGCTGTCTTGAAACACTTGGAGTCTCTTTGGGATGAGTGGAGGGATCTAGGATGTCTGGACCCGGCTGCGATTCTACCTCCATGATTTCTGGACCCGTTGGAACTTGTGAACCCGGCTGTGATTCTGCCTCCATGATTTCTGGACCCGTTGGAACTTGTAGAACCGTCTGACATTCTACCTCTACGATGTCGGGACTTTTTGAAGCTTGTGGACCCGTCTGACATTCTACCTCTACGATGTCAGGACAGGTTAGAGAAGAAGAAGAAGAGGATACTGGAAGAGGTTCTGTGTGTGAGGAGTCCAAAAGAGGCTGCCTGTTTGAACAAGTCGGGGAAGAAGAAGAAGAAGAAGAAGCTTCTGGATTCTGAAGCGGATCTTGCACGCCAGGTATGTTCCGGTATATCGACCGTTTTTTAAGAGGTAATTTTTTTTCTTCCTCCTCATCTTCAATTGTGATGACTTCAATTTCATTCCGTTGCCGGGTCGATTTTGTTTCGGGAAATAACGGTTTGGTCCAGCTCCTCTTATCATCTAAGGAAGGGATGGGTAAAGGTGTCGGAGGGTTTTCTTCTTCTTTTACTTGAAACATCATCGGCAATTGGAAAGAAATCTCCTCTTTCAATTGTTTCCAAAGCGAGTACGAGCACCGATCGACGAGAAAGAGACTCTTCTGGGTTGTGACGATGAGATATTGCGTTTTCGGGGGAACGACATAGTTTTGAAAAGGTCTTAGAATATATTTCTTATATTTCATCCTGTCGCTGACTTTAAAACTTCTTTCCTTCAGATTGGGGGACGATGATTCGTAATAGGCGAGAGGAGCGGCTGTGGTTTGAACAATATGAACTTCGTCCTCAGCCGTCGTTCTCACTCCAAACGTAAAATATCGTTTCGTGAGAAAAATATTCTTCCACCGAAAACTCGTGCGCGGATCCGTATATCGCCGGTCTGTTTGAATGGGCCGTCTCAAAGCTCGATCCATCCGATTCCAAGAGAAGGGAGATTCCTCTTTCGTTTGTTGCGATTCGAATAAATTTCTGTATATATTCTGAACGAGCAGGTTGGAGGATTCGACATCTTGGTTGAAAGAAACGATCGCTTGATGAGGTGGTAAATGCGGAATAAATGTCGCACAATGACACGCCAAAAAAATTTTCAAGTTGGAGATTTGCTTTAGCGTCTTCAAATCCTCCCCGTTCGAAATCCGTTGAGTTGGAAAAACGTCTAATAGCGACATGGCTCCCAATGGAAAAGAAATGATCTCGCCCAGTACTCTCGCCTTTTTGTATATATATAGACACACACAGACACACATAGAGGCTCTATGACGTCCGTTTTATTTATTTTTTTTTGTTTCTCTCTCTCTTCTTTCCAAGAAATCTTATCTCCATGACCTCTTTTTCTTTTCTTAAAAGATGAATGTGTGTGGGAATGAGGAAGTGAAAGTAATAATTTAATAAACAAAAAATTATCCAACCATGACCTTCTTTTCTTTTTTCAAAGTCACCCTTTCCAATCCAAGGACGTCCAGAGATAGAGGAAGCAGGGAGAGAGGAGGAGGAGGGAAGGGAATGTCACACTCTCTTTCTCTCTATAAATAAAAGGGGACAGCCCCAAAGTCGTATTTTTGTCCAAGTGGATCATGAGGAGGCATCCCCAGCTCACTACGTGTATTCCTTTCAAATATAAATATGTTGATCTTTCCTTTTATATCATCCAAGGAGTCGTTTACTTGAAAGCCTCCGATTTTTCAAAATGTGCGGGTTATCATACCGTGGGGAGTTATCAAAAGATGCGGGACGAATTTTTGTCCGACGAAAACGTGTTGATAACTCGTGACATTCCACCTTTGGATGCACAAATTTTGTTAATGAAACGAGCCAAATATTTTACACGTCCCACTTTCTAACCGTCTCGCAAATGAATAGGATTATGGATCGTCTTGAGAAGACAAAAGGGATTCTCGTTCATTTTAGTGAATGGTTGCATAAATGTTTGCACGAACCTCTCTCGATCGAGAAGACTGGGAAGAATACCTATTATATTCTTCTCGAGGACTCTCCTCCTTCGTCTCATCTTAAAGAGGCCACGACTTTTGAAAAAATCCTCGAGCAAGAAAAAATAGAATGGTGGAACAACTACCCCATCCCTCTCCCCGAGCATCAAGAGGAGCCTGTTCAGAAGAAAAAGAAAAAACCTTTCCAAAAGCCTATCCTCATCCTCCTCGATAATGATGGGGATGAGGAGAAGCCTGTTCAGATTCCTCTCCGTTTGTCAAAACCCGTCGAGGATGAAAAACCT
This sequence comes from Stegodyphus dumicola, assembly GCF_044657685.1. Taxonomy (NCBI): domain Eukaryota; kingdom Metazoa; phylum Arthropoda; class Arachnida; order Araneae; family Eresidae; genus Stegodyphus; species Stegodyphus dumicola. Next base: position 75,799,731 of record NC_140768.1, on the reverse strand, counting down.
CTCGCTTCCTCAAAACCCCTTGAGGAAGAGAGACCCCTCGAGAAGGAGAGATCTCTCCCATTGTCAAACCTCCTCGAAGATGAAAAACCTCTCCCTTTCGCAAGAACCCTCGAGAAGGAGGGACCTCTTCCTTTACCAAACCTCCTCGAAGATGAAAAACCTCTCCATTTATCAAGACCCCTCGAAAATGAGGGACCTCTCGATTTGTCAAAACCCCTCAAGGATAAGGGAACCAAAACTTCTCTCTCTTTCGAAGAGGAGGGACCTCTCAATTTGTCAAGACCCCTCGAGAATAAGGGAACCAAAACTTCTCTCTCTTTCGAAGAGGAGGGACCTCTCAATTTGTCAAGACCCCTTGAGAATAAGGGAACCGAAAATCCTCTCCCTTTCTCAAGACTTCTCGAGGAGGAGGAGGAGGAGAGACCGCTCCATGTCTCAAGACAGGACCCCCCTCTATCTCTTGAGGATCCGAGGGAAACGATTCCTATTGAAAAACCATCTATCGACAATTCCCAGAAAAGGTCTTCGGAGGAGATTAGACTTCCATGTAGAAAACGAATCTGCCACTATCATAATAATAATAATAATAATAATAATAATAATAATAATATACCCCCTTCTCAACAACAGAATCCTACAACATTTGCAGATAAATGTATTCAAACCAATCCCTTTATAGTAACCCTTTTGACTGGAGAACCCGTGCATTAGTCTCGAAAAAAAAAATGAGATTCTAGACTGTTTCTATGACCAGAATGTTAAGCCAATAGATAGGTCTAGCTCAGAATTTTTCTTTTTAAAAGAAAATAAATAAATAATCCAAAGACTATTCGTAAATATAAATGGTAAAGTCTCGAGTCGGCTGGAAAAAAAATTTTCTGAGCTGAGAAAAATTCTCCAACTCAAAAAAAAAAAAAAAAAAAAAAAAAAAAACTTTTTGTTAATTTTTATCATGTCTTAGACATGATAAAAATTAACGACCCCCTTCCCTTTTCGTCTGGGAATGTTGTCTCACTCTTTTGAAAAACAAATCGTGATTCATTCATGGAATAATTGCCATTAGAGAAAGGATGAGTCATGGTCTATTTTTAGAAAGGGTGAGACATCCTTCCCAGACAAAAAGGGAGGGTCATTAATTTTTATCATGTCTAAGACATGATAAAAATTAACCAAAAGTTTTTTTTTTTTTCATTAAAGAATTTTATCTCAGCTCTGAGAAATTTTTTTTCTCCCAGCCGATTCGAGACTTTACCATTTGTTTTTAAGAATGATTTCTCCCTGATCTATTATTTCAAAATTCCAAGTTTCGCTTCAGAACCATCTGTGCTGTTGAAGAAGTAACGTGATATATGTATTTTTTTTTAATGAGTTCTGTCAAGATTGAATTGTGCAGGATCGACCTTGCGAATTTCTTCTCTGTGTCTTTAAATAATAATGATACCGAACCGCTTTTTGTAGAGCGCAATGGAAAAAACCTTTTGTATGGTTAGGACAATTCATGTGTTCGATCCCATTGTATTTGAGAATCTCTTGCGTCGATCCCGAAATGCAATAAATGGATCTTTGCAACCATTTCTCTAAAAACCGCCGTTTCATTTCTCCTCTCACCCAAATCATGGAAAAAGGTTCCGTCAACATCGTTAACACCCATTGAAAATAACTGTACGGAATTTCTCCTTCGTACCACGACAAGCCGTGATAATAATCACTCGCCCACACAGCGGTTCGTTTTTCTTTCTCGGTGAGCATTTGCCATGGAAATGGGGGTTTAAAAACAAATACCCCTCGAGAAGTACCGTCCAATGTGACGTAAGCCAATTCTTTCACAATAAAGGCTCCTTGAGAATCGTAGAAACCTTCAAAGTCGAGCACGAGTTCCATGTTTTTTATTTCTTTTTCTTTCCAAGGTGACCTTTATTATTATTATGATGGATGTGTATTGAGATACGCACGATATTATTCAAAAAACAAATATATATACGAATGTGACCTTTCCCAGAATTCATACGACCTGTCACGTGCAAACTTCTCTCTCTATAAAAGAGGAGACGGCGAGAGAACGCTATCCATTTTTTCCTTCAGGACACACAGCGAGAGAGAGAGAGAGAGAATTTTGTTTTCTTTTTTTCCTCAATTGAAGAAGATGGACATTTTGAGTGCCAAACCTCTCAAAGATTCCTACATTGTTCTGGACATGGAATACTTTCATTGTTATGATCCAAAGACGGGAGATATACGTTTCATCTTGAAAGAACTGGGCTACATCACTTGCGATTTAACCTTATGCGGATCCATGATTTTTCTCCCTCCTCTCCATTACGATGACTTATCGTCCCGCAATCAAGCTGTGGTCAACCAGACTACAAATAACCGACACGGCCTGCAATGGACCGAGGGTCGTCTTTCCTACGAGCATCTTCCTACGATCCTGAAAATACTGACCGAAAATGTGGAGGTGATCTACGTCAATGGATACGATAAAGCCGAATTTTTCAGCAAGCTCTGCCAGCGATCCGTTTACGAGTTTTACATCCCAGGGAAAACCGAGTGGCGGAACAAGTCGAAATGCACGCGACACCAATATTTCCAAAAGATGATTCATTGTGCCGAGAACAAGGTGAGAAATTTTCGATACCATTTGATGGAGGGTGGTTACGTTTTCCGGAAATTACATTGTTACCCCTCCGAGAGCAAAGCTGTCGAAGAGGAGGCGGAAGAATCTCCCCAGGAGAACTCGTGCGACGATGATGAGGAGGAGGAGGATGAACTTTATTATAATAATAATAAATGTCTAAGTTGGGATGCTTTAGAGACCCAAGAATATTGGTCTCAACCCTTATCGCACCTAGACCTGAAAGAGGATCCTCAAGTGTACTCTTTGTGGTCCTCTTCTAAAATTTGGTCTTGGAGAGAACCCTTGAATGTTCATGAATGAAATGGTATGTAAATCCCTAGAGAAAAAAATAGAAAAAAAAGTTCCTTTTTTTTCTAATGTGTTGATTTCTTTCCAATCCCATTTCTTTTCCATAACTCCAGCCCAATCGACGAGAAGAAGAAGAATTTTCCAAGTTACACAAGACGAATCTTCCAAGTTACACAAGACGTAGAAAGATTTCACAAGGATTTATAAATCACACGCTCCCACATGATATATGTATAGAGAGAAAAAGACCCTCTGTTCTCTAGCCAATACGTCAAGACTTCCCTAAACTAAGAGAGACCATGAGTACCGAGGAAACCTTAGCAGAGCAAGTGGAAAGACTTTCAAAGAGATTAGAAGAGTTAAGACGGGATAGATTTACAGTACCGCCGACTAAAGAGGAAACTATCATCGATTTCAACAAACCGCTGTACTTTCATCCTCTACCCCAAAGAATGAGACGAGTGGACTCGCCTTTGAACAGTTCCAATGAGAAACAAAATGTCACTTCTTTGAATAGTCAATTTCAACACATGAATATTTCATAAGTATTTTTTTCCCTAAAGCGTAGGGAGATCGGATCAGTAGTTTTTCCCTTTTCATCGTCGAAAAAGATTGGGAGGAAAAAACTTTCTCAGCTCTCTCAGAAAAATCTTTCTCAGCTCTCTCAGAAAAAATTTTCAGCCAAAAAAAAAAAAAAAACTTTTTGTTAATTTTTATCATGTCTTAGACATGATAAAAATTAACTCTACCCCCCTTTTGTCTGGGAATGTTGTCTCACACTTTCTAAAAATAGACCATCACTCCTCCTTTCCTAAAGAATAGAATTCCAAGAATGGGATCTGGTCTATTTTTAGAAACGGTGAGACCCTATTCCCAGACAAAAGGCGGGTAGAGTTAATTTTTATCATGTCTAAAGTTCAGGGTCCATCCATCTTCTTATGTGAAACGGTGACCCTGACAAGATCGAGATAAACAAGTCCTGTGAGTTGTTTTGTAATCTTGACGCGATCCAAGAGAGACTTTTTATTATTTTTTTTTTGAAATAGGCGGGGGGTGGGGAGAGAAAATGTTCTCACGACCCTCAGATATCTTTTCATAAATATATTTTTTATCAAAGTGTTTCTTTCATTCCGATCCTTTTAAGAGGTTGGAATGACCCTGACATTTAGATGGGGTCGCGATCCCGACAGATGTCGCGCGAGTATAAAAGTGTGTATCCTCCGCGAGATTTCTTCAGAGAACAGAAGAAGACGTGAACTGAGCTGGTAAGTCACTTTGGTCCTATGAATATGGTTTAATCATAACTTCATTTAAAAAGACCTTTGAAACTTTGAAACTTCTTAACCCTTTGAAAAGAAAAATGTCTCTTTCAAGACGACGACTCTAAAACGTTTTATTGTTTTTTTTTCCCTTTCTAGATCTTCCCTGTTATACATATATGCCTTTTCGATTCTCTTTTTTGCTCCTGTTTGTGGAAGACATCACCGTATTCATCGCCATGGCGTGTTCAGAAAACTTTATCGTGCTCGATCTAGAGGGTTTCCAGTCCTACAACCATAAGAAGGGTGAATTTACCTACGTTTTAAAAGAATTGGGCTATGCGACAAAAGATTTTTTGACCGTGGGATCGTTGACGTTTGCTCCTCCTCACCCCTTCCACCAACTGAGTGAAAAAAACCAAAAGACAAATGCCTGGCTGACGAGAAACCGGCACGGACTTCGTTGGAACGAGGGTCATATTCCCTACAACCATTTAGGACGCATTCTCCAATCGCTCACTCACAGCTTCTCCACGATTTATGTGGTGGGATGCCAGAAAGCTAAATTCTTTGCTAAAGCCTTGGATTATCAAAAACCCGTGACGGAAATTTATGTGCCAGATGGAATCATTTGGAAGTATCGGGAAAAATGTGCCCGACATCATCAAAGGAGGAAATATTTCCATTGTGCCGAAAACAAAGTGCGCAACTATCGATGGCATATTATGGAAGGAGATTTTCATATCAATCACGTCTATTCAGACGGAACGGAGAAAGAGGAGAGGATTCAGGAGGAAGCAGACAATCCTCTGCAAGCTTTTGATAAGGCCTACGATCAGTTAGAGAAGGATCCGTCCCCAAAAGCGTACGATAATCTCATCCAGAAATGGGATAATCTGTCCTGTTTCCAAGTGATGGAACATCCGGATGAGCATACGCCTTTCCACTTGATGGGCTCTTCTACTTCGTCAACTTCCTCCAATAACTCGAGGAAGACGGAGGGTTGGGGAGACATACCTGAAAATATTCCCCATTACGATCCAGCAGCCTGTTGGGACGAACCTTCCAAAGAATCTCATGAGACCCCCAAAATATCTTCAGAGGATCCAAAGACAAAATCCACTGAGTGTTGGGACAATGAACGGACAACTCATGCTCCAAAATCCACTAAGACTATGTCCACTGAGTGTTGGGACAATGAACAGACGACTCATGCTCCAAAATCCACTAAGACTATGTCCACTGAGTGTTGGGACAATGAACAGACGACTCATGCTCCAAAATCTACTGAGACTATGTCCACTGAATGTTGGGACAATGAAACCGAAAAGACGACAGAGAATTAGGATGACCGTTCTCAAAAGTATTTGAATTGATATATACATAAACTCAGGAGAAAAAAAATAAAGAAAAGATTTTTAGAAATAAGTAGGGAAAGGATCTCCGCTTTCCCTATATTTATGGAAATGGACTGAGAAGAGAGAGAGAGAGAGACGAATCAGGAGACCAAAAAAAATGGGTCTTGGAAGGAATGAGTGCAAATGCATTCGATTCCTTCCGAGACCTATTTTTTTGGGGTCCCTCTCTCATCCAATCTTGGAAAAGAACTTTGTCCTATTTTTCTAGGTCCATTCAAAAAGAAATGAATCTATCCATAAATTTTCTTAAAAGAAAGAAAAAAAACAAAAAGATCCATTACCTCTTGACGGTCCAAAGTCGAGAATCTTGGAAAAAGTCATCCACTCTCCATCCAGTCAAGCTTCTCTGTAGAAAATCTAGTAGGTGCATCTGCATTCATCAACACCCGGCAGTTATTATTGGACGCGAAACGTCGAATGCTGAAATAGTTAACAGTGAGCCCATTCTTAAAGAAACGGGGATGTTTTATTCATCCAGTCGAGTGCGGAAAAATTTCTGAAAGCCGGAGAAAAATTTCTCTAGCTGAAAAAAAAAAAAAAAAAAAAAAATACCCCCCTTTTAGTCTGAAAATTGATGTCTTCAATTTTTCAAAAATTGAAGACATCAATTTTCAAATTTTCAGACTAAAAAGGGGGGTAATTTATTTTTCAGAAACTTTTCCCAGCCGACTCGATGTGAATAAAACTTTACTGTTTGTTAAGAATGTTATTTAATGGATCGATTTCAACCTATCGAGTTTCGCTTGAGTTCCGGCCGTGCTGTGGGCCCACCTGGATACAAGTTTTCCCCTTTTGGAATAGAATAAAACTTTACTGTTTTTTAAGAATGTTATTTAATGGATCGATTTCAACCTATCGAGTTTCGCTTGAGTTCCGGCCGTGCTGTGGGCCCACCTGGATACAAGTTTTCCCCTTTTGGAATAGAATTTCCGTCAAGGTAGGCTACTTTTCCTCTTTTTGCATTTTTCATGTCATTTCATTTGTATTACAATATACTGAAAACGGGCGTTCGAACTGATTTCTAGACTATTTCTATACAAATGGAGCTCAATCCAAGAAAGAAATGATGTCTTTTTTTTATTTTGTGGACTGCCAATTTGTATTGGAATATACTGAAAACGGGTGTTTGAGTCGGTTTTCAGTATATTTCAATAAAAATAGAGCTCGATCCAAGAAAGAAATGATGTCTTTTTTTTTATTTTGCGGACTGCCAATTTGTATTGGAATATACTGAAAACGGGCGTTCACGTCGGTTTTCAGTATATTTCAATACAAATGGAGCTCGATCCAAGAAAGAAATGATGTCTTTTTTTTATTTTGTGGACTGCCAATTTGTATTGGAATATACTCAAAACGGGTGTTTGAGTCGGTTTTCAGTATATTTCAACACAAATAGAGCTCGATCCAAGAAGGAAATGATGTCTTTTTTTTATTTTGTGGACTGCCAATTTGTATTGGAATATACTGAAAACGGGCGTTCACGTCGGTTTTCAGTATATTTCAATACAAATGGAGCTCGATCCAAGAAAGAAATGATGTCTTTTTTTTTATTTTGCGGACTGCCAATTTGTATTGGAATATACTGAAAACGGGCGTTCACGTCGGTTTTCAGTATATTTCAATACAAATGGAGCTCGATCCAAGAAAGAAATGATGTCTTTTTTTTATTTTGTGGACTGCCAATTTGTATTGGAATATACTGAAAACGGGTGTTTGAGTCGGTTTTCAGTATATTTCAATCCAAATAGAGCTCGATCCAAGAAAAAAATGATGTCTTTTTTTTATTTTGTGGACTGCCAATTTGTATTGGAATATACTCAAAACGGGTGTTTGAGTCGGTTTTCAGTATATTTCAATACAAATAGAGCTCGATCCAAGAAAGAAATGATGTCTTTTTTTTATTTTGTGGACTGCCAATTTGTATTGGAATATACTGAAAACGGGCGTTCACGTCGGTTTTCAGTATATTTCAATACAAATGGAGCTCGATCCAAGAAAGAAATGATGTCTTTTTTTTTATTTTGTGGACTGCCAATTTGTATTGGAATATACTGAAAACGGGTGTTTGAGTCGGTTTTCAGTATATTTCAATACAAATAGAGCTCGATCCAAGAAAAAAATGATGTCTTTTTTTTATTTTGTGGACTGCCAATTTATATTGGAATATACTGAAAACGGGTGTTTGAGTCGATTTTCTGTATATTTCAATACAAATAGAGCTCGATCCAAGAAAGAAATGAAGTCTTTTTTTTATTTTGTGGACTGCCAATTTGTATTGGAATATACTGAAAACGGGCGTTCACGTCGGTTTTCAGTATATTTCAATACAAATGGAGCTCGATCCAAGAAAGGAATGATGTCTTTTTTTTTATTTTGTGGACAACCAATTTTGTATTGGAATATACTGAAAACGGGTGTTTGATTCGGTTTTCAGTATATTTCAATACAAATAGAGCTCGATCCAAGAAAAAAATGATGTCTTTTTTTTATTTTGTGGACTGCTAATTTGTATTGGAATATACTGAAAACGGGTGTTTGAGTCGGTTTTCAGTATATTTCAATACAAATAGAGCTCGATCCAAGAAAGAAATGATGTCTTTTTTTTTATTTTGTGGACTGCAAATTTGTATTCGAATATACTGAAAATGGGCATTCACGTCGGTTTTCAGTATATTTCAATACAAATGGAGCTCGATCCAAGAAAGAAATGATGTCTTTTTTAATTTTGTGGACAACCAATTTTGTATTGGAATATACTGAAAACGAGTGTTTGAGCGGTTTTCAGTATATTTCAATTTAAATAGAGCTCGGAAAGTCGAAAAACGAAATGAGATCGGCTGGCAAAATATTTTCAGAGCTCAGAAAAAAATTCTAGGATGTAAAAAAAAAAAAAAAAAAAAAAAAAAAAAAAAAAAACTTTGTTAATTTTTATCATGTCTTCTAGACATAATAAAAATTAACTCACCCCCTTTTGTCTGGGTATGTTGTCTCACCGTTTCTAAAAATAGACCAGAACCCAGTCTTTTCTTGGATTCTATTCTTTAAAAGGATGAGTCATGGTCTATTTTTAGAAAGTGGGAGACAACATTCCCAGACAAAAGGGGCGATGAGTTAATTTTTATCATGTCTAGAAGACATGATAAAAATTAACAATTTTTTTTTTTTTTTTTTTTTTTTTTTTTTTTTTTTTTTACATCTTAGAATTTTTTTCTCAGCTCTGAGAAATTTTTCCTAGGCGATCCCATTTCGTTTTTCGACTTTCACTTTCAACTCTTCACTTTTCTATAAAAGCATTCCACATTTCTGTTCAGAACAGTGTCTCTCTCTACCCAAATCTGAAACCCTAGTCACGAGAGAATATGAGACTAGAAAAATAGTTTAGCTTATTGATCTAAAAAATGTCCCATGCTAGAACTCAGAATTATAATCAGAGCGGGGCTTTCCAGTATCCACTTCCAAGATTTTAGATTTGCCTCTCCCAAGATTGGAGGAGAGAGTGGCCCAAAAAAATGGTTCTCGGAAGGAATCGAATGCATTTTGAAATGCACTCATTCCTTCCAAGACCCATTTTTTTGGTCTCCTGATTCAACTCTCCAGTCTATGGTATAGGGAAATCGGAGAACGTTTCCCCTTCTTTAAGCGACTGGAGACCATATCGCATCATCATCATTATCATCACCATCATCCTCTTTCTGATACTTTTCAACGCTTTCAAGCTCTGTTTCATATCAGACGAGTGTTTCGCCTTGAGAACGGAAAAAAAAATACAAAAGCCATGCTGCTCAAACTGGAATATAACGATGACTATTACGTGCACGCGTATGTGGATCTAGGATTCCTGTACTGGAATGCCAAAGATATCTTGACTCTCTTGCCTACGAACGTCTCGCATACGACGACTGTTCTCCAAGTCTTTTTTCCTAATCGACACCATTTTCTTCGACTAGGCGATTTGGACAACTACTCCAAAGAATGGGGTCAACCGAACCAGATTGTCCTCCCTTCGAATGAAGCGGCCTTCGTCGCTTCGAAATCCCTGCATAACAAGTCGCTCTTCCCTTGGATGTGTAAAATATTCATGAGACATCTGACGAAAATTGAGGAGGACGGGGAAACGTATATCACCCTCCGAGAGACTGTGCAAGACGAACAAGAAAGGAAAAAGAGTCCTCTCTTTTTCATCACTCAATTCGGGATCCATCATCTCCCCAAAATCATCCAGAGACATCAAGCCTTCGTTGAAAAGTATCAGAAAGAGGATGATGGTGATGATGATGATGATGATGCGATATGGTCTCCAGTCGCTTAAAGAAGGGGAAACGTTCTCCGCTTTCCCTATACCATAGACTGGAGAGTTGAATCAGGAGACCAAAAAACTGGGTCTTGGAAGGAATGAGTGCATTTCAAAATGCATTCGATTCCTTCCGAGACCCATTTTTTTGGGCCACTCTCACCTCCAATCTTGGGAGAGGCAAATCTAAAATCTTGGAAGTGGATACTGGAAAGCCCCGCTCTGATTATAATTCTGAGTTCTAGCATGGGACATTTTTTAGATCAATAAGCTAAACTATTTTTCTAGTCTCATATTCTCTCGTGACTAGGGTTTCAGATTTGGGTAGAGAGAGACACTGTTGTGAACAGAAACGTGGAATGCTTTTATAGAAAAGTGAAGAGTTGAAAGTGAAAGTCGAAAAACGAAATGGGATCGGCTAGGAAAAATTTCTCAGAGCTGAGAAAAAAATTCTGAGATGTAAAAAAAAAAAAAAAAAAAAAAAAAAAAAAAAAAAAAAAAAAATTTGTTAATTTTTATCATGTCTTTTAGACATGATAAAAATTAACTCACCCCCCCTTTTGTCTGGGAATGTTGTCTCCCACTTTATAAAAATAGACCATGACTCATCCTTTTAAAGAATAGAATCCAAGAAAAGACTGGGTTCTGGTCTATTTTTAGAAACGGTGAGACAACATACCCAGACAAAAGGGGGGTGAGTTAATTTTTATCATGTCTAGAAAACATGATAAAAATTAACAAAGTTTTTTTTTTTTTTTTTTTTTTTTTTACATCCTAGAATTTTTTTCTGAGCTCTGAAAATATTTTGCCAGCCGATCTCATTTCGTTTTTCGACTTTCCGAGCTCTATTTGTATTGAAATATACTGAAAACCGACTCAAACACTCGTTTTCAGTATATTCCAATACAAATTGGCAGTCCACAAAATAAAAAAAGACATAATTTTTTTCTTGGATGGAGCTCCATTTGTATTGAAATATACTGAAAACCAACGTGAACGCCCGTTTTCAGTATATTCCAATACAAAATTGGCTGTCCACAAAATAAAAAAAAAGACATCATTTTTTTCATGGATCGAGCTCTATTTGTATTGAAATATACTGAAAACCGACTCAAACACCCGTTTTCAGTATATTCCAATACAAATTGGCAGTCCACAAAATAAAAAAAGACATCATTTTTTTCTTGGATGGAGCTCCATTTGTATTGAAATATACTGAAAACCAACGTGAACGCCCGTTTTCAGTATATTCCAATACAAAATTGGCTGTCCACAAAATAAAAAAGACATCATTTTTTTCTTGGATCGAGCTCCACTTGTATTGGAATATACTGAAAACCGACGTGAACGCCCTGTTTCAGTATATTCCAATACAAAATTGGCTGTCCACAAAATAAAAAAAGACATCATTTTTTTCTTGGATCGAGCTCCATTTGTATTGGAATATACTGAAAACCGACGTGAACGCCCGTTTTCAGTATATTCCAATACAAATTGGCAGTCCACAAAATAAAAAAAAAGACATCATTTCTTTCTTGGATCGAGCTCTATTTGTATTGAAATATACTGAAAACCGACTCAAACACCCGTTTTGAGTATATTCCAATACAAATTGGCAGTCCACAAAATAAAAAAAAGACATCATTTTTTTCTTGGATCGAGCTCTATTTGTATTGAAATATACTGAAAACCGACTCAAACACCCGTTTTCAGTATATTCCAATACAAATTGGCAGTCCACAAAATAAAAAAAAGACATCATTTCTTTCTTGGATTGAGCTCCATTTGTATAGAAATAGTCTAGAAATCAGTTCGAACGCCCGTTTTCAGTATATTGTAATACAAATGAAATGACATGAAAAATGCAAAAAGAGGAAAAGTAGCCTACCTTGACGGAAATTCTATTCCAAAAGGGGAAAACTTGTATCCAGGTGGGCCCACAGCACGGCCGGAACTCAAGCGAAACTCGATAGGTTGAAATCGATCCATTAAATAACATTCTTAAAAAACAGTAAAGTTTTATTCTATTCCAAAAGGGGAAAACTTGTATCCAGGTGGGCCCACAGCACGGCCGGAACTCAAGCGAAACTCGATAGGTTGAAATCGATCCATTAAATAACATTCTTAACAAACAGTAAAGTTTTATTCACATCGAGTCGGCTGGGAAAAGTTTCTGAAAAATAAATTACCCCCCTTTTTAGTCTGAAAATTTGAAAATTGATGTCTTCAATTTTTGAAAAATTGAAGACATCAATTTTCAGACTAAAAGGGGGGTATTTTTTTTTTTTTTTTTTTCAGCTAGAGAAATTTTTCTCCGGCTTTCAGAAATTTTTCCGCACTCGACTGGATGAATAAAACATCCCCGTTTCTTTAAGAATGGGCTCACTGTTAACTATTTCAGCATTCGACGTTTCGCGTCCAATAATAACTGCCGGGTGTTGATGAATGCAGATGCACCTACTAGATTTTCTACAGAGAAGCTTGACTGGATGGAGAGTGGATGACTTTTTCCAAGATTCTCGACTTTGGACCGTCAAGAGGTAATGGATCTTTTTGTTTTTTTTTCTTTCTTTTAAGAAAATTTATGGATAGATTCATTTCTTTTTGAATGGACCTAGAAAAATAGGACAAAGTTCTTTTCCAAGATTGGATGAGAGAGGGACCCCAAAAAAATAGGTCTCGGAAGGAATCGAATGCATTTGCACTCATTCCTTCCAAGACCCATTTTTTTTGGTCTCCTGATTCGTCTCTCTCTCTCTCTCTTCTCAGTCCATTTCCATAAATATAGGGAAAGCGGAGATCCTTTCCCTACTTATTTCTAAAAATCTTTTCTTTATTTTTTTTCTCCTGAGTTTATGTATATATCAATTCAAATACTTTTGAGAACGGTCATCCTAATTCTCTGTCGTCTTTTCGGTTTCATTGTCCCAACATTCAGTGGACATAGTCTCAGTAGATTTTGGAGCATGAGTCGTCTGTTCATTGTCCCAACACTCAGTGGACATAGTCTTAGTGGATTTTGGAGCATGAGTCGTCTGTTCATTGTCCCAACACTCAGTGGACATAGTCTTAGTGGATTTTGGAGCATGAGTTGTCCGTTCATTGTCCCAACACTCAGTGGATTTTGTCTTTGGATCCTCTGAAGATATTTTGGGGGTCTCATGAGATTCTTTGGAAGGTTCGTCCCAACAGGCTGCTGGATCGTAATGGGGAATATTTTCAGGTATGTCTCCCCAACCCTCCGTCTTCCTCGAGTTATTGGAGGAAGTTGACGAAGTAGAAGAGACCATCAAGTGGAAAGGCGTATGCTCATCCGGATGTTCCATCACTTGGAAACAGGACAGATTATCCCATTTCTGGATGAGATTATCGTACGCTTTTGGGGACGGATCCTTCTCTAACTGATCGTAGGCCTTATCAAAAGCTTGCAGAGGATTGTCTGCTTCCTCCTGAATCCTCTCCTCTTTCTCCGTTCCGTCTGGATAGACGTGATTGATATGAAAATCTCCTTCCATAATATGCCATCGATAGTTGCGCACTTTGTTTTCGGCACAATGGAAATATTTCCTCCTTTGATGATGTCGGGCACATTTTTCCCGATACTTCCAAATGATTCCATCTGGCACATAAATTTCCGTCACGGGTTTTTGATAATCCAACGCTTTAGCAAAGAATTTAGCTTTCTGGCATCCCACCACATAAATCGTGGAGAAGCTGTGAGTGAGCGATTGGAGAATGCGTCCTAAATGGTTGTAGGGAATATGACCCTCGTTCCAACGAAGTCCGTGCCGGTTTCTCGTCAGCCAGGCATTTGTCTTTTGGTTTTTTTCACTCAGTTGGTGGAAGGGGTGAGGAGGAGGACACGTCAACGATCCCACGGTCAAAAATCTTTTGTCGCATAGCCCAATTCTTTTAAAACGTAGGTAAATTCACCCTTCTTGTGGTTGTAGGACTGGAAACCCTCTAGATCGAGCACGATAAAGTTTTCTGAACACGCCATGGCGATGAATACGGTGATGTCTTCCACAAACAGGAGCAAAAAAGAGAATCGAAAAGGTATATATGTATAACAGGGAAGATCTAGAAAGGAAAAAAAAAACAATAAAACGTTTTAGAGTCGTCGTCTTGAAAGAGACATTTTTCTTTTCAAAGGGTTAAGAAGTTTCAAAGTTTCAAAGGTCTTTTTAAATGAAGTTATGATTAAACCATATTCATAGGACCAAAAGGACTTACCAGCTCAGTTCACGTCTTCTTCTGTTCTCTGAAGAAATCTCGCGGAGGATACACACTTTTATACTCGCGCGACATCTGTCGGGATCGCGACCCCATCTAAATGTCAGGGTCATTCCAACCTCTTAAAAGGATCGGAATGAAAGAAACACTTTGATAAAAAATATATTTATGAAAAGATATCTGAGGGTCGTGAGAACATTTTCTCTCCCCACCCCCCGCCTATTTCAAAAAAAAATAATAAAAAGTCTCTCTTGGATCGCGTCAAGATTACAAAACAACTCACAGGACTTGTTTATCTCGATCTTGTCAGGGTCACCGTTTCACATAAGAAGATGGATGGAGCCTGAACTTTAGACATGATAAAAATTAACTCTACCCGCCTTTTGTCTGGGAATAGGGTCTCACCGTTTCTAAAAATAGACCAGATCCCATTCTTGGAATTCTATTCTTTAGGAAAGGAGGAGTGATGGTCTATTTTAAGAAAGTGTGAGACAACATTCCCAGACAAAAGGGGGGTAGAGTTAATTTTTATCATGTCTAAGACATGATAAAAATTAACAAAAAGTTTTTTTTTTTTTTTTTTTTTTAGGCTGAAAAATTTTTCTGAGAGAGCTGAGAAAGATTTTTCTGAGAGAGCTGAGAAAGATTTTTCCTCCCAATCTTTTTCGAGGATGAAAAGAAAAACTACTGATCCGATCTCCCTACGCTTTAGGAAAAAAAACAAAAAAATACTTATGAAATATTCATGTGTTGAAATTGACTATTCAAAGAAGTGACATTTTGTTTCTCATTGGAACTGTTCAAAGGCGAGTCCACTCGTCTCATTCTTTGGGGTAGAGGATGAAAGTACAGCGGTTTGTTGAAATCGATGATAGTTTCCTCTTTAGTCGGCGGAACTGTAAATCTATCCCGTCTTAACTCTTCTAATCTCTTTGAAAGTCTTTCCACTTGCTCTGCTAAGGTTTCCTCGGTACTCATGGTCCCTCTTAGTTTAGGGAAGTCTTGACGTATTGGCTAGAAAACAGAGGGTCTTTTTCTCTCTATACATATATCATGTGGGAGCGTGTGATTTATAAATCCTTGTGAAATCTTTCTACGTCTTGTGTAACTTGGAAGATTCGTCTTGTGTAACTTGGAAAATTCTTCTTCTTCTCGTCGATTGGGCTGGAGTTATGGAAAAGAAATGGGATTGGAAAGAAATCAACACATTACAAAAAAAAGGAACTTTTTTTTCTATTTTTTTCTCTAGGGATTTACATACCATTTCATTCATGATCATTCAAGGGTTCTCTCCAAGACCAAATTTTAGAAGAAGACCACAAAGAGTACACTTGAGGATCCTCTTTCAGGTCTAGGTGAGATAAGGGTTGAGACCAATATTCTTGGGTCTCTAAAGCATCCCAACTTAGACATTTATTATTATTATTAGGAAGTTCATCCCCCTCCTCCTCCTCATCATCGTCGCACGAGTTCTCCTGGGGAGATTCTTCCGCCTCCTCTTCGTCTTCGACAGCTTTGCTTTCGGAGGGGTAACAATGTAATTTCCGGAAAACGTAACTACCCTCCATCAAATGGTATCGAAAATTTCTCACCTTGTTCTCGGCACAATGAATCATCTTTTGGAAATATTGGTCTCGCGTGCATTTCGACTTGTTCCGCCACTCGGTTTTCCCTGGGATGTAAAACTCGTAAACGGATCGCTGGCAGAGCTTGCTGAAAAATTCGGCTTTATCGTATCCATTGACGTAGATCACCTCCACATTTTCGGTCAGTATTTTCAGGATCGTAGGAAGATGCTCGTAGGAAAGACGACCCTCGGTCCATTGCAGGCCGTGTCGGTTATTTGTAGTCTGGTTGACCACAGCTTGATTGCGGGACGATAAGTCATCGTAATGGACAGGAGGGAGAAAAATCATGGATCCGCATAAGGTTAAATCGCAAGTGATGTAGCCCAGTTCTTTCAAGATGAAACATATATCTCCCGTCTTTGGATCATAACAATGAAAGTATTCCATGTCCAGAACAATGTAGGAATCTTTGAGAGGTTTGGCACTCAAAATGTCCATCTTCTTCAATTGAGGAAAAAAAGAAAACAAAATTCTCTCTCTCTCTCTCTCGCTGTGTGTCCTGAAGGAAAAAATGGATAGCGTTCTCTCGCCGTCTCCCGTCTCCTCTTTTATAGAGAGAGAAGGTTGCACGTGACAGGTCGTATGAATTCTGGGAAAGGTCACATTCGTATATATATTTGTTTTTTGAATAATAGCGTGCGTATCTCAATACACATCCATCATAATAATAATAAAGGTCACCTTGGAAAGAAAAAGAAATAAAAAACATGGAACTCGTGCTCGACTTTGAAGGTTTCTACGATTCTCAAGGAGCCTTTATTGTGAAAGAATTGGCTTACGTCACATTGGACGGTACTTCTCGAGGAGTATTTGTTTTTAAACCCCCATTTCCATGGCAAATGCTCACCGAGAAAGAAAAACGAACCGCTGTGTGGGCGAGTGATTATTATCACGGCTTGTCGTGGTACGAAGGAGAAATTCCGTACAGTTATTTTCAATGGGTGTTAACGATGTTGACGGAACCTTTTTCCATGATTTGGGTGCGAGGAGAAATGAAACGGCGGTTTTTAGAGAAATGGTTGCAAAGATCCATTTATTGCATTTCGGGATCGACGCAAGAGATTCTCAAATACAATGGGATCGAACACATGAATTGTCCTAACCATACAAAAGGTTTTTTCCATTGCGCTCTACAAAAAGCGGTTCGGTATCATTATTATTTAAAGACACAGAGAAGAAATTCGCAAGGTCGATCCTGCACAATTCAATCTTGACAGAACTCATTAAAAAAAATACATATATCACGTTACTTCTTCAACAGCACAGATGGTTCTGAAGCGAAACTTGGAATTTTGAAATAATAGATCAGGGAGAAATCATTCTTAAAAACAAATGGTAAAGTCTCGAATCGGCTGGGAGAAAAAAATTTCTCAGAGCTGAGATAAAATTCTTTAATGAAAAAAAAAAAAACTTTTGGTTAATTTTTATCATGTCTTAGACATGATAAAAATTAATGACCCTCCCTTTTTGTCTGGGAAGGATGTCTCACCCTTTCTAAAAATAGACCATGACTCATCCTTTCTCTAATGGCAATTATTCCATGAATGAATCACGATTTGTTTTGTGAGACAACAAGAGTGAGACAACATTCCCAGACGAAAAGGGAAGGGGGTCGTTAATTTTTATCATGTCTAAGACATGATAAAAATTAATAAAAAGTTTTTTTTTTTTTTTTTTTTTTTTGAGTTGGAGAATTTTTCTCAGCTCTGAAAAATTTTTTTTCCAGCCGACTCGAGACTTTACCATTTATATTTACGAATAGTCTTTGGATTATTATTTTCTTTTAAAAAGCAAAATTCTGAGCTAGACCTATCTATTGGCTTAACATTCTGGTCATAGAAACAGTCTAGAATCTCATTTTTTTTTCCGAGGCTAATGCACGGGTTCTCCAATCAAAAGGGTTACTATAAAGGGATTGGTTTGAATACATTTATCTTCAAATGTTGTAGCATTCTGTTGTTGAGAAGGGGGTATATTATTATTATTATTATTATTATTATTATTATTATGATTGTGGCAGATTCGTTTTCTACATGGAAGTCTAATCTCCTCCGAAGACCTTTTCTGGGAATTGTCGATAGATGGTTTTTCAATAGGAATCGTTTCCCTCGGATCCTCAAGAGATAGAGGGGGGTCCTGTCTTGAGACATGGAGCGGTCTCTCCTCCTCCTCCTCCTCGAGAAGTCTTGAGAAAGGGAGAGGATTTTCGGTTCCCTTATTCTCAAGGGGTCTTGACAAATTGAGAGGTCCCTCCTCTTCGAAAGAGAGAGAAGTTTTGGTTCCCTTATTCTCGAGGGGTCTTGACAAATTGAGAGGTCCCTCCTCTTCGAAAGAGAGAGAAGTTTTGGTTCCCTTATCCTTGAGGGGTTTTGACAAATCGAGAGGTCCCTCATTTTCGAGGGGTCTTGATAAATGGAGAGGTTTTTCATCTTCGAGGAGGTTTGGTAAAGGAAGAGGTCCCTCCTTCTCGAGGGTTCTTGCGAAAGGGAGAGGTTTTTCATCTTCGAGGAGGTTTGACAATGGGAGAGATCTCTCCTTCTCGAGGGGTCTCTCTTCCTCAAGGGGTTTTGAGGAAGCGAGAGGTTTTTCATCCTCGACGGGTTTTGACAAACGGAGAGGAATCTGAACAGGCTTCTCCTCATCCCCATCATTATCGAGGAGGATGAGGATAGGCTTTTGGAAAGGTTTTTTCTTTTTCTTCTGAACAGGCTCCTCTTGATGCTCGGGGAGAGGGATGGGGTAGTTGTTCCACCATTCTATTTTTTCTTGCTCGAGGATTTTTTCAAAAGTCGTGGCCTCTTTAAGATGAGACGAAGGAGGAGAGTCCTCGAGAAGAATATAATAGGTATTCTTCCCAGTCTTCTCGATCGAGAGAGGTTCGTGCAAACATTTATGCAACCATTCACTAAAATGAACGAGAATCCCTTTTGTCTTCTCAAGACGATCCATAATCCTATTCATTTGCGAGACGGTTAGAAAGTGGGACGTGTAAAAATATTTGGCTCGTTTCATTAACAAAATTTGTGCATCCAAAGGTGGAATGTCACGAGTTATCAACACGTTTTCGTCGGACAAAAATTCGTCCCGCATCTTTTGATAACTCCCCACGGTATGATAACCCGCACATTTTGAAAAATCGGAGGCTTTCAAGTAAACGACTCCTTGGATGATATAAAAGGAAAGATCAACATATTTATATTTGAAAGGAATACACGTAGTGAGCTGGGGATGCCTCCTCATGATCCACTTGGACAAAAATACGACTTTGGGGCTGTCCCCTTTTATTTATAGAGAGAAAGAGAGTGTGACATTCCCTTCCCTCCTCCTCCTCTCTCCCTGCTTCCTCTATCTCTGGACGTCCTTGGATTGGAAAGGGTGACTTTGAAAAAAGAAAAGAAGGTCATGGTTGGATAATTTTTTGTTTATTAAATTATTACTTTCACTTCCTCATTCCCACACACATTCATCTTTTAAGAAAAGAAAAAGAGGTCATGGAGATAAGATTTCTTGGAAAGAAGAGAGAGAGAAACAAAAAAAATAAATAAAACGGACGTCATAGAGCCTCTATGTGTGTCTGTGTGTGTCTATATATATACAAAAAGGCGAGAGTACTGGGCGAGATCATTTCTTTTCCATTGGGAGCCATGTCGCTATTAGACGTTTTTCCAACTCAACGGATTTCGAACGGGGAGGATTTCAAGACGCTAAAGCAAATCTCCAACTTGAAAATTTTTTTGGCGTGTCATTGTGCGACATTTATTCCGCATTTACCACCTCATCAAGCGATCGTTTCTTTCAACCAAGATGTCGAATCTTCCAACCTGCTCGTTCAGAATATATACAGAAATTTATTCGAATCGCAACAAACGAAAGAGGAATCTCCCTTCTCTTGGAATCGGATGGATCGAGCTTTGAGACGGCCCATTCAAACAGACCGGCGATATACGGATCCGTGCACGAGTTTTCGGTGGAAGAATATTTTTCTCACGAAACGATATTTTACGTTTGGAGTGAGAACGACGGCTGAGGACGAAGTTCATATTGTTCAAACCACAGCCGCTCCTCTCGCCTATTACGAATCATCGTCCCCCAATCTGAAGGAAAGAAGTTTTAAAGTCAGCGACAGGATGAAATATAAGAAATATATTCTAAGACCTTTTCAAAACTATGTCGTTCCCCCGAAAACGCAATATCTCATCGTCACAACCCAGAAGAGTCTCTTTCTCGTCGATCGGTGCTCGTACTCGCTTTGGAAACAATTGAAAGAGGAGATTTCTTTCCAATTGCCGATGATGTTTCAAGAGAAAGAAGAAGAAAACCCTCCGACACCTTTACTCATCCCTTCCTTAGATGATAAGAGGAGCTGGACTAAACCGTTATTTCCCGAAACAAAATCGACCCGGCAACGGAATGAAATTGAAGTCATCACAATTGAAGATGAGGAGGAAGAAAAAAAATTACCTCTTAAAAAACGGTCGACTTACCGGAACATACCTGGCGTGCAAGTTCCGCTTCAGAATCCAGAAGCTTCTTCTTCTTCTTCTTCCCCGACTTGTTCAAACAGGCAGCCTCTTTTGGACTCCTCACAGACAGAACCTCTTCCAGTATCCTCTTCTTCTTCTCTAACCTGTCCTGACATTGTAGAGGTAGAATGTCAGACGGGTCCACAAGCTTCAAAAAGTCCCGACATCGTAGAGGTAGAATGTCAGACGGTTCTACAAGTTCCAACGGGTCCAGAAATCATGGAGGCAGAATCACAGCCGGGTTCACAAGTTCCAACGGGTCCAGAAATCATGGAGGTAGAATCGCAGCCGGGTCCAGACATCCTAGATCCCTCCACTCATCCCAAAGAGACTCCAAGTGTTTCAAGAGAGCCTTGTGAGGATCCAGCCCTTCCCGTATGGAATGATTATATGGACTTACAAAATTTGGTGCAACAGGAAGGAGAAGAAAATAATCATACGGATGGGTGGGTCAAAGACTGTTTAGATCATTTAACCTCGAATGAAATTGAGCTGTTATGGAATTGCATTTCTGAAATCACATCGGAAATGGGATAAAAACCAAAACAAAAGAAAATTTTTAGTAACAAATTGGAGGAGGGTCATGATGTCAATTAAAAAAAATATTATATAGAGTCCAATCTTGGTGGTTCACTTCAGTTTTCCAGCATGAGGTGATCCACGTTTCCCGAAATATGGATCCCATTCCAAGAGAGATTGTGTAGAGCCTTCACTTCAGTTCTTTTTTTTTATATACCAAGAGGAGAGGGTCCCCAAAGGGCTACCCATGTCCAAAGAGAGAAAGTGTAGAGCGTTCATTTCAGTTTTTTTTCAAGTTTAGGGGAGGTAGGTCTCAAAATGACACCCCCCATTTTCAAAGAGAGATGGTGTAGAGCGTTCATTTCTGTTTTCCCCAAAGTTAGGGAGTTTTCAAATGACTACCCATTTCAGAGAAAGAGAGAGAGAGAGAGAAGGTGTAGAGCGTTCATTTCAGTTTTCCAAGGTTAGGATGGTGGTGGAGAATCCTCCAAAATGGCTACTCATCTCAAAGAGAGAGAGAGAGAGAAAATGCGTAGAGCGTTCATTTCAGTTTTCCAACATTAGAAGGTTCCAAAATACCTTCTGAATTCAAAGAGAGATCGTGTAGAGCTTACACAAATAAACAAGAAATGCTTACACAAATAAACAAGAATCCATTCTTAAATAAAAATGGGGACGTCTTGTCGATCGAGTCAGCTGAAAAAAAAAAAAAAAAAAAAAAAAAAAAAAAAAACTTTTGGTTAATTTTTATCATGTCTTCTAGACATGATAAAAATTAATGAACCCCCCTTTTTGTCTGGGAAGGATGTCCCACTCTTTCTAAAAATAGACCATCACTCACCCTTTCTAATAGCAACAATTCCAAGAATGAGTCATGGTTTGTTTTTTTCGAATGGGTGAGACATCCTTCATTTCCAGTTCTCCAAGATCAGAAGAAGAGGGTCCGCTTTTCCCAAAAGGGCTTTCCGCATTCAGAGACAGCGAAATGCAGACTTCAGTTTTCTCCCTCCCCAAGAATAGAGGGTCCCAAAATGGCTTTCCATTTCAAAGAGAGAGGGAGAGGCGTTCATTTCCGTTCTCCAAGATAGGGTCGTCTGCTTTTTCCCAAAATGGTTTCCCAATTCAAAGAGAGAGAGAGAGAGAGAGAAAGGGTGTGTAGAGCGGTCATGTTCATTCTCCAAGATAGGGTCGTCAGCTTTTTCTCAAAATGGCATCTCCCCATTCAAAAAGAGATCGTAACCAATTTTTTCCAGTTTTTTCCAAGATGGGGGGGAGAAGAAAACCTAGGATGGAATAACACGACACACAGAGAGAAAGAAGAAAAAAAACGCCATCTTGTCATTTTCTGATAGGGTACCGGTGTTCGAATACTTTTGTGACCGACTGTCTGAATATACTGGGAGAACCATAAAATCGGAAAAGCGATGGGTTTCACAGTTAACGAGGCAATCGAAGACAAACTGGGAAAGAGAGATCCTTTTTTTTAGCTGAGAAGCAGATTACCCTGGAAATCCGTGACTCTGACCATATAATTTCTCCATAGACTCTTTGAACGGTATTCAGGAGACATCCTCCATGAGGGAAAAAAATCTCCCCTTCCCCTTCTAAATCGACTGGAAAGAGAATGAGGTGGAAGAGATCCATCCACGAGAGATCATACTCTTGAACGTCAGACAAATATGAAGTCGACTAGCTTAAACAAAAAATGCTTGAAAAGTCATCGAGTCTCGAAAATCTAGGTCTCTCTCTCTCTGAAGGAAATGAGAAAATGGGAATCTGCGTTTTTCTTCCTAAACGGCTAACATTCATGTGAAGTGACACTCGAAATGTTTAAATAGATAAACGAGAATCCATTCTTAAAAAAATGACGCTGTGTCGTCAATTGGAGAATCGAGTCGGCTGGGAAAATATTTTTGAGAGCCAGGAAAAAAAAATTTTCTAACTCTGAAAAAAAAAAAAACTTTTTGTTAATTTTTATCATGTCTTTAGACATGATAAAAATTAACTACCTTCCCCTTTTGTCTGGGAATGTTGTCTCACCGTTTCTAAAAATAGACCATCACTCATCCTTTCTAAAAAGAATAAAATTCCAAGAATGGGTTCTGGTCTATTTTTAGAAACGGAGAGACAACATTCCCAGACAAAAGGAGGGTAGAGTTAATTTTTATCATGTCTAGAAGACATGATAAAAATTAACCAAAAGTTTTTTTTTTTTTTAGAGTTAGATAATTTTTTTCCAGGCCCTCAAAATTTTTTCCCAGCCGACTCGATTCTCCATTGACAAGACAGCGCCATTTTTTTTAAGAATAAACTTTCGCTTATCTATTTAAGCATTCCCAGTTTGGCTTTAGATGAGTGTCAGCCGTTGAAGAAGAAGCATCCTGTCACTTGGGAGAGACATATTTTGAGGAGTCAACATGTTGTGTGGACCGTTGAGATCGATTTTTCTCTTCCCATTGTGTGGACATTGTTGAGCGTTTTGTGAAGCTTTGAAGGAATGGAGGGGTTTTGATGGAGAATATTTCTTTTTATTGAATTTTTAAAAAAGATTTAAGATTTACATTTTATAACAGGTTTTACATGGAAAGAAGGTTTTTCTTCTAGTTTGACGACTTCTTTTTCTTGGGAGATGTTTCTATTGGAAAGATGGAAGGAAAGACGATTCCCACATTGAAGAAGGTTCATGAGAAACTCGTACGGATCTTGGTTCTCTTCTCGAGCCGATATATCATACGGAATCCGGGACATGTTTTGCAATCGCTCCAGTTCCTCCTCGTATTTTTGCTTGCTCGCCAATTTCATGCGGGGACGAAACTGGTCCAGAATATACAATCCCTGGGGTTGAGTCACTCGAGAAAAAGCGACATATTGCTGAAATCGATTAAAAGGTCCGTGCATGTAAATTGCGATCGACGGAAAGGTGGCTCCTTGGGCTTTATGAGCCGTAATCGCTTCGGCTAACATCAAAGGAAACTGTTCGCGATAAAATGCGAGTCTTTTCGTCGAACAGGTGTCAATACGAATGGAGACGCGATCGATAGGAGCTAGACTATTCGAAAATTGCAGCCAGACACGCGTCACAACTCCGTCTTCATCCTGGTCTATTTGGTGTAGTGTTCCAATCGCTCCATTCATCCATCCTTTGGATCTGTCGAGCGTTTTAGTCAATTGATATCGCGCTCCTCTTTGTAAATGGAGGACGGATTCGAGATTCGCCATCTGAGATCGATGTAAATGTCGACTCCGTTTCATCATCCTCTTCCGCAATTTTTCGCTCTCGGAATAAATCACGTCTCGAGCCAGACACGAACAGTACGTCCCTCGGGATTGGAGACGTTTCATATTATATTTCTCTGCATCCTTGCTCGAAAAACAGAGAATAATAGCTTCGCAAGAAATTTCGTCGAAACTGCGAACGCGGGACTGGAAAAATGGCACATCGTCCGGTTCTAAAAAGTGATTTCTCGTTAAACGATCGAGTCTCTCCTCGTAATCCAGAGAGAATCGCATACATTCGACTAGTTCATAGTAGAGCGTGGATTGATGCGTCCACCACCCTTCAGAATAAAAAATGGGCGTGTCGCGAATCGGTTGGAGCTGCTGCAAATCTCCGAATTTAATCATATGCACATTCCCAAATGGTTTATCCGGCACATGACACAATTGTCGAAGTTGCTGGTCGAGGCGCGAAAATAAATTGGATCCGATCGTGGAAACGTCATCCAAAATCACCATCCGTAAAGGAGCATACAGGGGTCTGTAATAGTCTAAAGTCTCTTGGGTCAGAGGTCGAACAAAAGTCCCGTTCATTTGAAGACGCAGGGCATGATGCAAAGTATCTCCCGTAATGTAGACCGCTCCTTGAGCACTGAGTGCGAGTTTGAGAACCGAGCACGCCTCACTAAAAAGAGGCGTTCGAATCAGAGTTTGGTATAAAGCTTGGATCAGGAAAGATTTACCCGTTCCGGCAGATCCTTGCACAATAATATCCAGAGGAGGGGGACGTTTCGATTCAGGTAACGCGTAATAAGTGTACAAACGGACGAGAACGTAGATCAGGAAATTGTATTGCTCTTTATTACATTGTCGAATACATTTTTGATAGGCTTCTTCGGACCACATATCCTTATACTGCAAATTCGTATAGCTTTCCCACTGCTTGGGAGGAAGATGTTTCTTTCGCGGTCGGGAGTTTTTTTTAAGAACAGCATAACGTTCTCTTTGAAGTATTCGTTCTCGCTCTCGATTAGCTGAATTGCTTCGCCAGCGTCGTTTCTGTTCACGCATTCTTTCCCTAAGACGTTCTCTACTGGATAGGCTCATCGTGACACCACTCAAAAAGGTGAAGTGTGTGTATGAAAATCACTTCCTTTAATTTTTATATATATATATACTTTTTGAGGAGGAGGGGTGTGTGTGTGAAATGACCTCGTATCGAAACGAACCAATAGCACTTCAAGAAGACTTGGAACGAGATAGGTTTCTTAGAGAGAGAGGGACACAAAAAAATATATAAAAATCAGAAAGATTTATCCGTCGACCTCTGGGCTAAAAGTAAACAAACAAAATTTGAAAAGGTCAAGGTGAACTCACTGAATTCATCTTAGAAATCAGATAGGAAAAAAAAATGAGGGTACCCATGTTTCCTCTTCAACAACATAGACTCATCTAAAACGAAACTCGGAATGCTTACACAAATAAACAAGAATCCATTCTTAAATAAAAATGGGGACGTCTTGTCGATCGAGTCAGCTGAAAAAAAAAAAAAAAAAAAAAAAAAAAAAAAAACTTTTGGTTAATTTTTATCATGTCTTCTAGACATGATAAAAATTAATGAACCCCCCTTTTTGTCTGGGAAGGATGTCCCACTCTTTCTAAAAATAGACCATCACTCACCCTTTCTAATAGCAACAATTCCAAGAATGAGTCATGGTTTGTTTTTTTCGAATGGGTGAGACATCCTTCCCAGACAAAAAGAGGGGACAGTTAATTTTTATCATGTCTATAAGACATGATAAAAATTAACCAAATTTTTTTTTTTTTTTAACTCAGAAATTTTTTTCAGAGCTCTGAGAATTTTTTTTCTAGTCGACTTGGCTGGACAAGACATCTCCGGATTCTTTCTGGAATGGACTCTATGATCTATTTAAACATTTCGAGTTCCGAGTTTCGCTTCAGTTGAGTGTGAGCCGTTCAAGAAGAAGAAACCATCCTGTGAGTGGAGAGAGAGAACTATTCCTTTTTCCATTCACCCATTGTGTTGAACCGTTCAGATATTTGCTTTTATTATTATTTTTTTTCCTAATCCACCCGTCTTTAAACAATGGAATAGTTTGAAAGGGTCAACCCATTTTATAGATATCACATCATAGCCCCATCTCAACGGGTCTCGAGTGGGAGGAAGGAAGGAGCAGGCGACGAGAACTAAGCATGTCTGTTTATCGAGTAGACGCATCGGGGAAAGAACGATACCCGACCGACCCCAACATCCTCATTACGAATTATACGTTACGGATCCTGAAGGAAATCCTATCTTGGCTCGAGACGAAAACGGTCATGAGTATTACGCAGTAGATTTAAACGGAAACCAATACATTTTAGCTCCTCGACGGTATGCCCGAACATCTTTTGGACGAGAATACTACCCGAAATTTCAAAATGGGGACGAGTATTCGCTTTATACGTCTGTTTTATTCCCTTATGCCAAAGACGAATCGGGGCATGAAATGTATCCTAAAAAGGCGGATGGAGTCGAATATTGTTTAACGGCCGGCGATCGAATTCGTTATGCTCGCGATGCTTGGGGAAACGAGTTTTATCCTCGAAGAGCGGATCAGCAAACGGAATACCTCTGTGAAGAAGTGGGGTATGCGAAAAGAGCCGACGGATCCGAAACGTATCCTAAATTTTATATCTACACTTCTGGTTAAGATCTCTCTCTCTATCGAAAGAGAAGAAAATAATAAAGAGTGTGTTACTGCAATGGAGCATTCTGACGCGGAACCTGTTTCGTATTCCATTTGGTGTGTGAAATGCCGAGCCAAGACCGATACGGTCGACGTCCACTATCGCATGTCGAAAAATCGACGGCCGATGGTCACGGGAAAATGTCAGGCGTGTGGAACCAAGAAACAACAGTTTATTACAAATGCTTCCGTTCCACCTGGAATTCAGTTCCTGGATGAGGAGGAAGAAACAGGAAAATGTTCCG
Organism: Stegodyphus dumicola; assembly: GCF_044657685.1. Taxonomy (NCBI): domain Eukaryota; kingdom Metazoa; phylum Arthropoda; class Arachnida; order Araneae; family Eresidae; genus Stegodyphus; species Stegodyphus dumicola. The sequence continues at coordinate 75,772,726 of NC_140768.1, read as the reverse complement.
AGTAAGAAGAAACAAGTATATTCAAATCAAAAATTGGAAAAAGATGGATCTTACTATTATCTGCTCTCCTAAAGCGGGTGGTTCTCCTTTACAGTTTGGCATGCAGACGGATTCGCATAATCCGGTTCCAAGACTCATGAATTTTCCTCAACCGGCAACTCCACCCTTAGATACTTCTTCTTTGAATGAGTTTTCTAGCATTCTGAAAGAATATCTAAACGTCGTGAGAGAATTGATTCTTCCCCTGCATCGAAATGTTGAAGAAAAGAGCTCTGAATGTGGAAGCAAGGACACGGATCCAAAGCCAAATTCGGAGGGTTGAAAGGGATAGGTGAAAATCCATTATTAAAAAAAAACAATGGTCATGTCATGTCTTGTCGATCGAGTCGGCTAGAAAAAATTCTCTAGATGAGATTAAAAAAAAAAACTTTTGGTTAATTTTTATCATGTCTTACAGACATGATAAAAATTAACTCTCTCTTCTTTTTTGTCTGGGAAGGATGTCTCACCCTTTCTAAAAATAGACCATCACTCACCCTTTCTCAAGGCAATTATTCCAAGAATGAGTCATGATCTATTTTTAGAAACGGTGAGACAACCTTCCTAGACAAAAAGGAGGGACAGTTAATTTTTATCATGTCTAGAAGACATGATAAAAATTAACCAAAAGTTTTTTTTTCTTTTTTTTTTATCACTCAGAAAATTTTTTCCAGAGCTCTGAGAAATTTTTTTTTCCAGTCGACTCGATGATCCAAACAACAAGACATCCAAAATTGTTTCTAGAAGAAACTCTCGCTTCTCTATTTAAACCCCTCGCGTTTCCAACTTCAGATCCGTGTGTGCTGTGCACTCAACCTAGATACGCGCTTCTCCTCCCTCCTGGAAAGAGCCTTTTTTTTCTGAGCTCTTAGCATTTTTTCTCAGCTTCATTTCCATTCTCCAGGTTTCTGTCTCCTCCTTTCCGTTAACACTGCAAAATTTCTAAATTTCTCATCACTCGGAGCTTGGAAATCTGTCATCAAAAAAAAACATGACATAGCTCTGCTTTCAAGGAGTCGGTTTAGATTCGTCAGGATCATGGCTGATTTTCCATGACGGCTCTCCAACCGCAATATTAGAGTTTGAAAGGAATAAGGTAAAAAAGTTCGTCCTAGATATCCATTATTTTCGTTCGTCCAACGAAACGTAAAAAGAGCGACGAGGATCTAAAAAAGCTAATACCCTTTCCAGAAGGGGGAGGGAGCAATGGATATTCAGGTGAGTCCACAGCATGGACTGCACGAAAATGAAACGGCTTCCGCAGATAACAGAATGTTCGAAATGTCTGTCGTCGATCAAGTCAGCTGGTAAAATTTTCTAAGAGCTGAGAAAAATGTTCGCATACCTTCACAGAAATTCTTTCCAGGAGGGAGAAGTGTGTATCCAGGTCGAATTCACAGCACAGACTGAACTAAAGTTGGAAACACGAGTGGTTTAAATAGAGAAGGGAGAGTTCCTTCTAGAAACAATTTGGATCTGTCTTGTTTGGATCATCGAGTCGGCTGGGAAAAAATTCTCAGAGCTTTGGAAAAAATTTCTGAGTGATGAAAAAAAAAAAAAACTTTTTGTTAATTTTTATCATGTCTTCTAGACATGATAAAAATTAACTCTCATTTCTTTTTGTCTGGGAAGGATGTCTCACCGTTTCGAAAAACAAACCGTGACTCATTCTTGGAATAATTGCCATGAGAAGGATGAGTTTTGGTTTCGTTTTCGAAACGGTGAGACATCCTTCCTTGACAAAAAGAGGGGACAGTTAATTTTTATCATGTCTATAAGACATGATAAAAATTAACAAAAAGTTTTTTTTTTTTTTTTAGAGCTCTGAGAATTTTTTCTCCCCCAACCAACTCAATGGACTAGACGATAAGTTTTTAAGAATGGACGTTTTGTTATTTATGCAGATATTCAAAGTTTCGCGTCAGGTAAATGCGCGCTCACCTTAGAGTGGATTCCTTTCAGACAGGTCTAGAGAGTGGATAACCCATCAAGAATTCTTCGACAGGTTTTTGGAAAAAGAAATCGTCAAGAAGTGAGTATTGATTTTGATATTTTCTTTTCAACCTTGGGTCAGTTTCTAGTACATTCCTATACTAATTCCATAGTATTTAAAATAAATAATGTCAGCACGGACTGATCTGACCCGAAACGCTTGCCCATTCAGTTGGCTGGAGGGAGGAAAAAAAAGAAATTTGTTGTGAAGGATATGTCAATTCTTTTCTAAAAATAGATTTCTAAGAAAAGAATGAACCTTTGTTGGAAATCTATTTTTAGAAACATGTCTAGACAACATGTTGACAAGAAAAAAATTCTTTTTTTTTTCCTGAGAGCGAAATGATTTTTTTTTCTTTCCACCCACTTTTCTTTCTTTGGGAGGCAGGAAGAACTTCCCTTCCCCCCGCCTTTTTTCTACTAGTATTTATATAGATCCGAGTTTTTCTGCCTACAGGGTTCATTCTCGTTCTTCCTTCTCAACCGAGCAAAACTAAAATGTCGACCGATGCCGTTGCAGTTCTACCTACCCTGGTGGAAATCACGCCCGTCTGTCATCTCGAAGTAGCTCATCAATGGGAACCTCTCTCCCGTTTCGAAGAATGGTTTCGGGACCCGGAGCGTATGGAACAAATCGTCCAAGAAACCATGTGCTATTTATCCTGTTACGATGGAAAAATCCTGCATTATTTTTCATCCATCGAAGTTTTCAAGCATTTTGCTTTCCAATCGATGATGGAGGCAGGAACCTTTCGCTTACACGCTTATCTGCGATGGGAAAATGTGATCGCCGTCGATGCTGGAACCTTTTTAAAACTGTTTTACGTTTCACCCGAGTGGGTTCATATTCTTCAAACCGGAGAAGCTTCTATCCGTCTTTATGGATGGGAAATGGAATCAGAAGCCGACGGGTATCGTATGATTCCCTATCGACTGCGAGCTCGCTCCGTGTACATTATTCACGGACCTCTTTACTACCAACTCCAATTTCATGACAAGACGGTGTTTGCCGTAGACGCCCTCTCCAGGAAGAAAGTGGAGCCTTTACGAGCGTTGCATCCTGAACAGCATTTTCAATTCCCTGCTCGCGAGGAAGAGAGGAGAAGGAAAAGATCCAGAAGGAGGAGACACCTAAAGAGCTACTAAAAAGAAGTCGGAAGGTAGAAGCATTTTTTTTTCATTAACGGAAAAAAAACTGTGGATCATTCTTTGTATATTTCTTGGAAAAAAAAGAAAAAGACTAATAGTCATAATAGAGGGAGTTAGGAGGGACCCTATCTATATATAACTCTCTATATAAATCGGGAGCGTCAACAGGACGGTCCACCGAAAACAATCTATCCTATCTTTCTCAGAGCAGAGTGGAAGAAAAGCCAAGATGCGTGGACTCATTGGAAGCAAAAAAATTCGAGTGGTTTAAATAGATAAGTGAGAAAAGATTTTGAGAGGTGTTGTTTTATGGATGGAGCTGGCTGGGAAAAAAAATTGGCAAAGCTCAGAGAAAAATTTCCTGAATTGAAAAAAAAAAAAAAAAAAAAAAAAACTTTTTGTTAATTTTTATCATGTCTTATAGACATGATAAAAATTAACTCTCTCTTCTTTTTGTCTGGGAATGATGTCTCACCGTTTCGAAAAATAGACCATCACTCATCATCCTTTCTAAAATAATAGAATTTCAAGAATGGGATATGTTCTATTTTTCGAAACGGTGAGACATCATTGCCAGACAAAAAGAAGAGAGAGTTAATTTTTATCATGTCTATAAGACATGATAAAAATTAACCAAAAGTTTTTTTTTTTTTTTTTAACTCAAAATTTTTTTTTACAGCGCTGAGAAATTTTTCCCAGTCGACTCACTCATCCAAACAAGACATCTAAAATTGTTTCTAGAAGGAGCTCTCATTTTTTTCTATTTAAGGAACTCGAGTTTCGGCTTCCCATCAGTCTGTACTGTGCATTCAACCTGGATACCCATTCTTTGGAGATAGGGGGGGGAACTTTCGCAGTTTTTTTTTTCTGAAACCCTCTATGGATCAGAGAATCTCACACATATCCTCCTCCGTGGATCGAAATGGACTGACCGCCACATCTGTTTTAGATAATAGTTTTGAATTTTCCACCTCCTCCCCAAGATTGGACTATCTCAATATTTTTTTAAAAGAAAACGAAATTATTTTTTATGATTATTCTACAATTTTTAGTTTTCCCCCACTCTTTAAGAAGAATAAAAACATAAAGCACATTGAAACAGTTCCGATAAATTTTGAAACTGAAAGTCCATCACCTTGTTCTCCACGGGACTAAAATAAGTTTCCCCGGTCTGAGAATGTTCTTAGATTTGAAGAGGTTCTCTCATCACACTCTGAAGCCAGGTCGAAAAGAGGAGAGCGTCTGGACCCAAATCGTTGAGCAGTCTTTCCAGGGAATCGAAGGTGATAAAAGGAGTATAGCGGAGAATCCGGCTGGGGCGGTCCGACGTATCGATCCAGAGATCCGTCGTTAAGGATCGGTAAGGGCGAAAAGGGGCTCGAGAGATCCATTGCTGAAGGGTCCGTTGACTTTTCGGACTCATCCAAGTCCCTTGCTGGGAAAGGCAAGTCTCGAGTTCCGATCCTCGAAAATAGAGCGTGCCCGACCCCAAGTAAAACGTGAGGGGAATTGTCTTGGCGAAACGGAAACGAATCGCGAGGGAAAAAGACTCTCGCCGTAACCACTCCATGGCATTTGGTTTTCTCTCTCTCTCTCTCTTTCTCCTGAGGATGAGATGGAAAAAAAGAAAAGACAACTTTTCTCTCAGCTTCTTTTATATATAGGAAGAGAGAGGGGGAAGGGTTCTCGAAAAGACTCATGGGAAATTTCCTATTCTTCTTCTTTTTGGGGTAGGTGGGAGGAACTTGTTTTTTTTTTTGGTGGAGAGAATGCGTCGGATGACATCCCGAGACATTTAAAAAAAGAATAGATAGGATGGATTCTTCAAGTGGGAAATGCGGGGTGGTTAAGGGATCTTATTTTAAAAAATATTATTACCATTCTTCGAGGGTGAGACGTCTTACCATTAAGTCAGGTAATCCGAGATGATGAGCATTCCTTTTGACATGCCTCATATGTTTTCTAATAGTTATGTAACATAAATTTTCCAGGCTAAGAATACGTGGTTCAACAGCATAATTGAGTAACCGCATATTTTCCTCTTCCAATTTTCCATTTTTTCGCCAGCGTTCTAAAACTGTTTTGGGATCGCAACACCGGACATTTGCACCAGCAAGCAACAACATATCCACGATGAGTTTGCATCGTAATTGACAGGCATAGTGTAAAGGGGTAAAACCAAAAATATCATGTTTGTTCATGTCGCATCCAGGAAGAATCAGTTGCCGAACGATATCATCCATTGAGAACAAAATACCGAAATGTAAAGCATTTCTTTTCGTTAATCTGTGTTCATAAAAAACGGGTGGTTCCGCGTTTATTATTAATTTTGTGAATATCCATTGATGAAAAATGTTAGAAAAACTCATATTGAATTCAACTCTATTAAATTTACGCGTAGCTTCTTTGATAGATAGGTAGGAGATATCCTTAAATTCTTCACTGGACGGGGTTCTTGAGAAGAGAGGGTAGAACCATGTTGGAGAGCACACACTCATTCTAAAAGGAAACACGGATTGAACTAAAGCGAAACTCGGAATGCTTAAATAGATGAGCGATAGTCCGTTCTTAAAAAATTGGATGGTTTTGTCCATCGAGTTGGCTGGGAAAAATTTCTGAAAGCAAGAAAAAAAATTTCTAAACCTTGAAAAAAAAAAAAAAAACTTTTGGTTAATTTTTATCATGTCTTAAGACATGATAAAAATTAACTCTCTCTTCTTTTTGTCTGAGAATGATGTCTCATCCTTTCGAATATGTTTCTAAAAATAAATTTCCAAGAAAGAAATGAGTCATGTTCTATTTTTAGAAGCATATCGAGACAACAGGTTATCAACATCATTTGAAAAAGAGGGTATAGTTAATTTTTATCATGTCTAAAGACATAATAAAAATTAACAAAAAGTTTTTTTTTTTTTTTTTTTTTTTTTTTTTTAAGGTTGAAAATTTTTCTGAGAGAAATATTTTTCCCAACGACTTATCTTTTTTACTCCTACCTACTTTCATTCCCCCCTCTCACTCTTTCTCTATATAAACGATTGCAGAAGGAATCGCGGCTCATTTTCTTGAGCAGATAGGTCGAAAACAGATGGCTACGGGAGACTTAATCATGACGTGTGAAGACGATAATGAACCCTGTTTGGACTTGCAACCTTCTTCGCCTTTATATGAATGTGTTTCTTCGGAGAATGAGTATATCACGTCGTGGTCTGATATATCGCCAACTCCTTCTCCTCCACCTGTCCGCCGTAGGATCAAAAAGAAGAAACCTAATCCAATTCGTGATACTCCTTCTCTGAATTTCAATCCGCCGTTATCGCCCATTTCGTCTTCTTCCTCTCATTATTCAGAAATAATGGACCAATCCTCTCCACCACGCATGCGTTCTACAATCGAAGAAGATCTTCCCTCCTCATCTCATTCTACTTCTTCTACTAAAAAAAAGAAATATCGAACTGAAATTCATCCGAGTGTCATAGGTGTGCTGGCCATCACGTCTGATGGATACACTCTGACAAACAGTGTCCGGTTTGCCTCTAGAGACATGAAAACGTATCGACCGCATACCAAATGGACTCAGCAATTGAATGAGGATCTGCGAAAACTTCATATTCAAAGACTGTATGTCGCGAATGAACATTGTCGAAAAAAAAATTATCAATTGCTCCGTGTTGAATCTGTATGGACAGTAAGCTATAAACCTTCTCGTCGTCCACAGCAATGTGGGTATTGTGGAACGAAATATTGTCATCGATTTATGGCTATGATCGCCCTGCAACAAATAGTGAAATATGGTGTCAATAAATATATTCATTGAAGAACCAAATGAAGTGTCTTTTTTTATAGATGATGATTAGTATTTTGTCCAACCTCCTCTGTGTTCTATGACAGATGCAATTCGTCGAGGCATGGACGCGATTAATGTTTCAAAATAAGTTTCTTCCAAACTATAAAAAGCATCGCGGACCAAGTCCCATAATTCCAATCGGTTTCGAGCTACCCGATTCGCTAATCGACGTTCTAATTCCGCCCAAACATTTTCGACGGGATTCAAATCGGCTCCTTTAGGAGGCCAGTCTTCGACCATAGGAATTTCAAATCCATTGTGTGACGCGTAAACTCGTATGGATCGGAGAGAGATCGTGCATGAACAAGAGACGGTGTTCGGTGATCAAAGGGTTTAAAGAAACATCGGGAGGTTGACTATGATCGGGAAGCACCGGCTCTAAAATATTAGAGAGGTAATATTCGGCATTTAAATGCTGGATCCCGATTCGACGGATTTGGTTGGGAAATTTTCCGCTCATGCACATCCAGACACTGAGATTAAAACGACCGGAACGTTGACGGCCTTCTAACGCAGAAGAAAAATAACGTTCGTCTTGATAACGCAGGACCTGTCGAGGCCGCCATAAGCGAATAGGACCGTACCCGATCGAACTGAATACTTTCTCGTCGGAAAATATAATCCGGGACCAATCGTCGACCGTCCATTCCGCACGCTGAGAAGCAAAGTCGTAGCGTCGTTGACGATGAATCTCCCGCAAATAATCTTTTCGGACGGGGATGCGCGACACTAATCCTTTTTCTTTTAATCGTCGACGAACCGTTTGAGCGCTGCAAGGCACTTGTAATCGACGACCAATATCCGTCGCGGGTAAAAAGGGATCACCCGTCGACATTTCAAAAATACGTTGATCCATTTCTTGGGTCGTGGCTCGAGGTCGGCCGGATTTGTGTTTGGTTTGATAGTTCTCCTCATTTTCCGAGGAGCGGGAGATCCAATATTGAACTGTGGAAGGAGCGACATTCAAGTGTCGAGCAATTTGACGAACCGTTTGCCCTCGTTCATAATACAAACGACGAATTTCCGGTCTTATTTCAATAGGTGTATACGGCATGATAAGAATAAGAATAATACAAGTAGGATCTTGGTTACCATGTTCCTTGATTTCATTTCAACGTGTCACGGTCCCGATAAAATCGTAGCAGGTGTCAATGGTCAATTGCAGTGCACGGAATGTGATCAAATTCAAGATGCGTATGCTTTTATTTTACGAGCGTCCTTTCCTGATGACAGTGATCCGTTCTTATCAGCTCGTCTAGCTCGAGAATATGCGAATTGGACGGGAGATTTGAACGTACCCTGCACATTTCCTCTCATAGGGATTCCTGGTATTTTACCGACCCGTAATGTTTCCGTCACGTTACGTATTTTATTAAACTGGATTCGATTATTACAATGCGTGAATGCCCCTTTTCGATCCCAGGCCGAACCTTTTGAATCGTATGAATCGCTCGAACGGTTCATGATCGAATACATGGACGAATACGCCCAGCATATTGAAAAAATCGCCAATGAAGAGAATCACTCCCAAGTCGATAAAGCGGCTCTGTACGCTCTTTTCACCAACATGAAATCGCTCATGGAAAATGTCCATCAAGACGAGGACCAACCTTTCAATTTCTTAAGTTATTATCACAAAGTCCTAGCTCCTTATGTAAAAATATGTGACGGCGACGATGCTTCGTTCCTTCTACCTCCTACTTCCAAGGATGTTGAAAAGGATCCCGCTTATCAATTATGTTTGGAAATGAAAAACTCGAATCAAATTCGGGCTCGTTATTCTCCTTACACGACCCTATTTGATCTTGTGCACGTCATGATTTATTGCAATTTATCCCGGAACGAACTCAACGTGGTGGCGAATTTCGTGTTTGAGTTTGGAGTTCGCATTTGTCGTCGTCCCTTCTTCTTCAAAGAATCGTTCTTGACCCAGCAATTGCGAAAACTGGTCACTTCTCAAATTACGTACAATCGGAATACAGAATTCTACTACCTCCTTCGAGAGATTCAACAAGGCGGCACGTGCGATGCCTTATCACTAGAATTTATTGAAAAAATGAGTCGAATCGAAACCTTTTTAGCAAAAGTGTTCCTAGGAAAAGCGGATGATCGAATAAAGCAGTTTGCGTTCAAACAAAATTTCCCCTACGTCCTGTTTGTTCCGAAAGAAGACGAAGAGATGACGAAAAAAGCCACCCAAATTGATGAGTACCTCGGATATCTTTTCGGGACCGGGTTTATTATTTCCAAGCTCAAAGGTAAAGGATTAGTGAAAGGTTCGATCGCGACAGGTAAGAAATTTTACCGTCTTGTACAGAAAGTGGCCTTGAAAATACGCGAATTTGAAAAATCCGACGAAGAAATTTTCTGGACGATGGAAATGGTGAAACTGTTCTTATGTTCCGACGGATATATGGAAAAAGAATTGAGAATGTTACTCAATGTAGCGACGAAGGAATCTCAAGTTCCCTCTCGTCAAGAAATATGTCAAGGAGGAGGAGGAAGAAGAAACGAAGATGGCGAAGAGATGGATATGTCATAATCAAGTAAATCATTGGGAAAAATGGCAGACGCAGAGGAAGAAATCTGTGGAATTTGCCTGAAGGCCTTCAAAGAAACGAAACGCCATAAAGTCTACAATCTCGATTGTGAGCATTCCTTTCATATTAAATGTATAAAGAAATGGATTCGAGAGTATGGTAAAAATAAATGCCCGACCTGTCGGACTCGTATCAGCCAGGATGATATGCTCTATTTTACCAGCGGAACATTGCAAATGGAACATTTAAGAATAGATTCGGATGAAGAGGAGGAGGAGGAAGAACCAGAGGTGGAAGAACCGCCAAGGCAACGACGAAGACGAAGACCCGAAGAAGAATTAGTCGATCTGGGAGGCCATGGTCTCATTTTTTCAGGGCCTAGTACCAGTCAGACGAGACCCAGAAGACAGAGAAGAGAAGATTTAGTGGGAGATTATGCTTATATGGATACACCTAGACAAAGTTCACCTACCTCAGATGATGAAGAACGGGAAGTCAACCCTTATTTTGGTCGACCGAATGCATTTTGGAGAGAAATGAGACGACAAAGACGAAGTAGAAGGAATTAGATGATTCTTAAAATAAAAATAAATACAGTACGCAAAAATGGAAAAGTAAGACTCACGACTGGTGTATAATATTTTGTTATCAACAGATCCATCTCCTATACATTGTTATATCAACAGATCTATTTCCAAATGGAAAAGTAAAACCGACCGACTGTTGAAAAATATTTCTCAAAAAAAATTTGATAGTAAAAAAAAAAAAAAAAAAAAAAAAAAAAAAAAAACTTTTTGTTAATTTTTATCATGTCTTTTAGACATGATAAAAATTAACTGTACCTTCTTTTTTATTTTGAATGATGTCACCTTTTCTAAAAATAGATTTCTAAGAATGAATCATGCTTTTCTTGGAAATTTATACTTAGAAACATGTCTAGACAACATGTTGACATCATTCCAAACAAAAAGGAGGGTAGAGTTAATTTTTATCATGTCTAAGACATGATAAAAATTAACAAAAAGTTTTTTTTTTTTTTTTTTTTTTTTTTTTTTTTTTTAATACCACATTAGATTTTTTTGAGGAATATTTTCCACCAGTCGGTCGGTTTTACTTTCTTTTTTTGGAGATGTTGATAACGATATATAAGTTTCACTCACTGGGTTCTGATTCATTCGTTTTCGCCTTTGCTTTCACGAGATATCGAGACCGCTTCAGCATTTCGAAGGAAGCTCCTTTGATGTTATACTGTTTCTTCAATCGTCGCTTTAGATTAAATAAATACTGGTAATGAGTTTTTCCAAATAGTTTGGATGGAGGAGCATTGAAAAGAAACTGGAATAACTTTATCTGATTTGGATCCTTATAGACTTCTAAAGATTTAGACGCAAACGCTTTTCGTTTCTCTGGATCATCGTTTAGATAGCCCAAGATGTGAATCATCCTCCATTCCGTTTCTAAAAGTAATAAGACTATCAGCGACAGTTCATCTGTTTCATAATTGGAGAGACAGTGATTACGGATTTGATTCATCTGCTCTGCTGTAAAAAGTTGGTGTTTTCGACGACGAGGTTTCTTGACCACCACCTCATCTGCAGAAGGTAAGAACCATTTTCGTCGAATAGCATTTAAAGCATTTGAAATATATTTCGCGGAACGTTGTTTTTGATCGATAAGATATTGGTGATATTCTTGAAGTGTTTCGGTATGATTTAGATCTTTATGCATTTGTAAACACCAAGTTTCATATTGATTTTCATAAATAGAGTAGACTACTTTACTAGTTTTTGAGGGAGACATGATGCTTCTTTTATTTTTGGTATAATGAAGAACTCTTACTTATTTATAATTTTTTTATTAGGTTTTTGAATCAAAAAAAATATTTATAATAATAAGAAGAAACAGTAGAAACAAAATGGCCGAATGTTGTCCAATTTGCTTAGACGAACTCATCGCCGAAGATGTAGAAACTATTTCTACTTTAACGTGCCAACATCAGTTCCACACGAAATGTATTGACATTTGGAGAGAAAAAGCATTGACGTGTCCTGTCTGCCGAGAACCGTTTGAAGATGCCCTGCAGAAATTAATTTCTATGTTTCTCCCTTTGCGACGTTCTTTTTTATATGATGTAATTTACGATTATGAAAACCGCATCAGGTTTTCAGACGATGAGGCTGATTTAGATGATTTACTCATGTATGAATTATTGGGACCTTGGGAAACTTCTGAGGAGGAAGAGGAGGAGGAAACAGAATCAATCGAACCTGAGGAAGAAAACCAGAGTGAGGAAACTAATTGAGACTGGAAAAAGGAATCGAGACCATAGATGGGTTTGAGTAAATTAGCCGATGACGGATGTAGGGATTGGACTCGAACCGATGGAATGGATTGGGACTGATATTCATCCCATTTCTTTAATCCCATCCGAAGATTTAAAGCCAATGACTTTTTCATATATTCGGAAAGAAGGAATCGCCAGGTTTTGGGACGATACTTTCCAACAATCTCGAGAGCGTTTAATATGCTGAGATAGCATTCTTGAGCTGTCCGACACAGTTTCAAATGAAAGACAACATCCATTTCATTCTCGACTTGCTTCCACCATCTCCCAGTTTGATATTTTCTTGGGTACAGCACTTCATTGTGTGGATATATTTCAGCCTCATCTTCGATCCACGGTTTCATGGTACTGGAAGGAAGGTCGTAGGGATCGCCTAAATGATAATTCAGTAACTGACAATTAGATAAATTGAGATGAAGATGGCTCGTGAAAACAATGAGACGATCGGCATAGGCTGGTGTGACCACCGAGTCTCCAAAATTCGGTTCGATCCAGATGAGAAGATCGCAATGCGTGCCGTCGCATTCGTAAGACGGATCTAACCCGCTGACGAACCAATCGTTGGAATCGTCGAGAAGAATATGAACCGTTTTATGATGTCGAACAAAAAGGGTTTCCAAATGATAGGATAAGAGGGAAGGATGCCTTCCTAAATTACCTAATACAACGGTCACGGGTGCGTCTTGACATTTCTTGAAAAGATCTTGAATGGAACCCATGCTGGTTGTTCCGCATATTTGATTCCCGAGACGAGTCAGAAAAGATCCCATGCTTCTTATTCTTTATTTTTTTAACGCAGCTCGCATATATTCTTGATCTTTCTGGAATTCCGATTCAGGATAAGGTGGCTTTTGAAGACTGGCATTCACTTCATTATGAAATTGAAACCAGACGTGGGCAAAGTGTTCGCCTAAAAACCGTTCTTTATACGTTTTGAGTTTGGATAAGTAATGATACACACAAATCCCGCATCGGAGAGTTCGATATAAAGATTCTGTCACAAAGTCTCTCCAAAGAGTTTTCGCGAGACGAATATCCTCGTCCTGCTCGTCCTGAACTGAAAACGCTTCGGCCATCCAATGTAAAAGCCGCCAGTAATAAGGACCAAAGACCAACGTGTTGTGGTAATTGATGTGATGAAAATAATCTTCGGCTGAAAAAGGTTGTGGGGATACGGAAATGTCGATCCGGGTCATCAAGTCTCGAATCGCCTGACTTTTCCCCTGGAGTAATTCAATCACCGCTTCGTCTAAAAAGAAAAAGTATTCGCTCTTCCATCGAATACGGTACAGGAGCGTTAAGACGCAGTACGTGGTCAATTTAAAGAGTTGAATCCAACTGTATTCGCCTACCCAAGCTCCAGGTCGTAGAAACGTACGTCCCCATTTATCTTGGTTCATTAAATTGGCCATGAATAATAAATAGGTGACGACGACTTCATCTAATCGTTGTTGGGGCTCTTCTTCTCGGAAAGCGGTCGTAAAGTGGGTGACGTCAATACCCGGAGGAGGAGGTGGAGAAGAAGGGGTTTTGAAGTGTAAAAGTTCATGAATTTTATGAGCCACGAACGGTGAAACACGAGCCTGGCTTTCTTGGAGTTCGTTCGAAACGATCGGTTCATCTTCTAAATAAGTTCGTTTTAAACGTTTAAAGGTTTGAGCATCCATTCTCTTTACTTAAACCACCATTGACGAAAACGGCAATACCAATCTCCCACGTCTTTATTTTGCACCAAACTGCCGAGCAATTCGCCGAAAGTTGTAAAAATCGTCAGCTTGCGAATGTATCCAAAAGCCAGAAAGAGAAAAATGAGTCCGTTGATGAGGAGGAAAAGGAGAAAGAACCAGCTTTGTGTTAAAATGAGACAAAACAGGATCACGAAGGACGTATACGCTCCAGCGACTAAAAGCGTTCCTAATGTTAAGGAATCCATTTGTTTTTTTTCTTCTTCTTCTCTATTCTTGACCTAATGTCTCGTAATAAAGGGTCCGATACGTAATATTCTGGTAAGCATTATAAACGGGATGGTGGATAAAGAGAAATAATAAAATCCATAAGAGGATCGATACCATATTTTTGTTTTCTTTGTTCTGAGTCAGAAGAGAAGAGATAATAATAAAGTAACTCATATTAATTAAAAAAATGGTTCGAAAGGATAAATCCAAATCTGATAAAGCGGAACGAAAATTGCTTCGAATGGAAGCAGCTCCTCCTAATCATGTAGGAGACCCAGTCGTTGACAACCCCCTTAACAATCACCCTCCAAGCAATCCATCTAACCATCCTCCTCCAATCCCTGACAATCCTCCTAATAATGATAATGTAGGCAATATTCCCATGGACGTGGATGAGGAAATAATTCGTCGGCATAGGCGAGATCTCCTGAATTACGAAGAATACTACCCCGATCGAATGAAATCAGATAAGCGCTATGCCAAATTGGCTGACGGAAATGAGATTTATGCTAAGAATCGACAAGGAGATGAATTTTATATGCTGGATCCCGATGGAAATATTGTGTTTGCAAAACAAATCTCTCCCATCACCGGTAAAATAACCCCTGTCTATGCCGTCGATCATCTGAACCGTTCTATTTTACCCGTCGACGCCCAAAACCGTCCCGTGTATGGATTTGATAGTGATGGGGAACCCATGTTTCCCATAGAAAACGGAAAAATGGTGTATCTGTTCTACGGAGGAAAAGAATGGTATCCGGAAAATCCTCAGACCAAAGAACAAATCTATGCTTTAGACGAGCACCATCGACCCTATTTTGCCAAAGACGAACATCAAAAGCCTTACTATGCTCGAAAACTCGATATCAATCAATTCCCTATCGAATATGCCCCTCTCGATTCCAACAGTCAACGGATTTATATTCCCTTAGAGAACAATAAATTCCAATACCCGTTTAATCTCGTCACAAAACGACCGCTGTTTGAACTCTCTCCGGATCAGGACGAAATGTATTTCCGAAACAATACACTAGGTGAATATTATCCCGTCAACGAATTCAACGATGAAATTTACGCTCGAGATCGTTTGCACAATGAAATGCCGGCTAGGAACATCAATGGAACCCCTTATTACGCTAAGAGAGCGAGTGGGGACGAATACTATCCCAAGCAACTCAACGGTCTCGAAACGTATATTCGAATTGGAAATAGGGACGAACCGGCCTTAGATGCTTTAGGAGGAGGCATTTATGCGAAAGATGAAAACTTGGACGAATATTATCCGAGAATTTACCACGACGACAATGACGAATAAAGCAAAACGATTACCAAAGGATCTTCGATGGCAAAAGATGAGTATTATGCAGTCGACAATCTTGGAAATCAGCGATATAGAAAGGATCGAAGGGAATTTGAAACATATATTACCACTGACGATCCCAGTCTACTGTATGCCCTAGACAAATATAAAGTTCCCCATTGTGCTAAAAAACCCGTGTATATCGGTGGAGAAAAAAAATTTGAGGAGTATTATGGAAAAATCAATAACTTGCCCGTCTTTCTAAAGTACCAGGGTCGAGAAATTTACGCCAAAGAGCATTCCGGGGCCGAGATGTATCCCAAAGATTTGTTTGGGAACGACATGATTGCTCGAGATGCCGACGGGCGGTATTATTATGCTAAAGATGAGACAGGAAATGAAAAATGTCCCTTGTTCGCCGACGATACGGAACACAAGCCCGAATACATGTCTTACGCCCTCGATAAAAACGGTATTCCGTTCTATCCTATCAATTCTCAGGGTAAACCCATCTATCCTGAAAATGCTACAGGCGATGAATTTTATCAAATCCTTCACCCTTTCACTCAGCAAGTCATCTTTGGAAGAGATACCGATCAGAACCAAGTGTATGCGCGGAAAGCGGATGGAGGCGAAATTTACCCGGACAGCGGTCAATTCGCCATGACGAGGTTGAAAGAATTCTTTTATGCTCATGATAAGAACGGGGTCATTATTTACCCGGTCGATCAACACGGCAACGAACGATATTTAGTGACGGACAAAGGATCGTACGATCAATTGATGAAAGATCCGGCCGTGAAACGATACGCCAAAGATGCAGACAATAATGAAATCTATCCGGAAATTATTCATGCCGATAAGCGCATTACCCAAAAACCTTTAGGAAACCGGTATGCTCAAAATAAATTGGGTGAATATTACTACCCGGTCGATCGATATAATAACGAGTACATTGTTCAGTTCAAGAAAGTGAGTGAAGAACAAATCTTTGCGAGTGGATACCCCATCACGTGTGATCAAATCATCATTGTTCCCAATTTAAATGACAAGCCCTGGATGCCTGCGTTTATACGAGACCCTAGAATTGAACCCGAAAATTTGATAGGCTACTTGTACCGATCGCATTCGAAACCGATGGATTATTTGACCAATTTGAGATCTAAACGCGCTTCTCGACACGGATTCCAACACTATAAAGTTATATATAATAACTCGGAGGGTAAAGTGGTCGAGAAAGTGGAAAGCGGTCTTCCAGGACAGGAAGATATAGTGGAAGAGGAAGAGAAAAAGAAGAAAAGAAAAAAAAAATATATGCCAACCCGATACAGTCTGATGAAAATAATCATCAATCCACCACCAACTGGACTAAAATCATTCTTTCTATGATAGGTATCTTGGCCATACTTGCGTTCCTAATCTGCATTAATATACTGTTTAAAAACTAAAGTCGTGAGAGAAAGAAAAATATCTGAAACAATCCATTCTTAAAAAGATTGGGATGTCTTGTCAATCCAGTCGGTTGGAAAAAATTTTTCAGAGCTGAAAAAAAAAAAAAAAAAAAAAAAAAAAAAAAACTTTTTGTTAATTTTTATCATGTTTTCTAGACATGATAAAAATTAACTATCTACTCTTTTTGTCTAGGAATGATGTCTCACCCTTTCGAAAATTAGACCATGACTCACCCTTTCTAAAAATAAAATTCCAAGAAATAAATGAGTCATGGTGTATTTTTAGAAACATGGTGAGACATCATTGAAAACAAAAGGGGTTAGTTAATTTTTATCATGTCTAGAAGACATGATAAAAATTAACAAAAAGTTTTTTTTTTTTTTTTTTTTTTTTTTAATAGCTTTGAGAAATTTTTCCAGCCGACTGGATTCACAAGTCATCACCATTTTTTTTAGGAATGAACTCTTCCTTATCTATTTAAGCATTTCGAGTTTCGCTTCAAATGTGTACGTGCTGTTGAAGAGGGACCCACCTAGATCCTAGTTGACTCATTCATGGGGAAGGAAAAAAAAAGTATTCTATAACGTGTTGGATAATGTTGGAGGTAAGTCTCTTTCTTTTTCATTTTTTTCTAAAGATTTATGAATGACAAACGGAAAGGTTTCTTTCTTGTACTCTTGAAGGCGATGAAAATAAAACAAAGCTTCTTGGAAAGCACAATATTTGGTCCGACCTATATGTTTCGGACAAAACGATGAATATTCATAGTTCATTGGTATGGGCGCGGTATGAAACGCCTCCTTGTTCTTGGAGACGAAATTGAAATAAATAGGACGGGCCAGTATCTGGTATAAAACATTAATTTTCCAATAATGAGGGCAGTAAATGTTTTTATATCCTGCCGTTAGAGCTACGAGAAACGGTTTTAATTGATCGTACGGCAAATGACCCTCATTCCATGAAAAGCCATGCGTTATATCCGCTAACGGTAAATGAACACTCGATACACTTTGTTTGGCGGAATAGGATAATTCAGACCACGGTATGGGTGGTTCCACGTAGATAATGCCTTGGGAACGATCATGGGTGATATAAGCCACTTCTTTAATAATATAGTCGGAAAAGTCATCATTATAAGAAAGATTGATTTCTTTGGCGAGAGGATCACCATTCAATTCGAAACCTTCGAAACTGAGAACGATATAGGATTCCATGTTTTATTTTTATCGGTCATCTTGTTTCAGGAGAACATTGAATCTAAAATCCTCTACGGTTATCACATGAAAATCTCTCAATTTGCCTTTTAGATAGGTGGCTCCAACTAAGTGGATGGATTGAGTTCCATATTTTTTCTTTAATTGTTGGAAACAAATCCGCTCTGATACTTGTACTGCAATAGGTCCTAGACGTATCTTATCCTTGCGAGTGAACAGAGTTATATATTCTATACCCACTCGATGTTGACGAAACTTTTGTAGAAATTGTATTAAGGACCAAGATTGAAGACCCAAGGTCGATTTTAAATCTCTTTCCAAATTAAACGTGGCAGTATGGGAAATAAGAACAATATATCGAAAGGAGGGACCTATTTGTCGATTGAACCGTTCGGTGATTCGCCATGGAAGAAAGTTTGAATGATTCATTTTTTTTTTCAATTTAATTTAATTTTTTTTTCTTCTTCTTCTTCGGTTCGAAGGATTAAACAAGCATGGCAGAGTATTACGATATTTCTGTTTTGAAAACTATTCAATTACCGATTGATCGACTTATCCGATTCGTGATTGGGCAAAATCCTCAACTTGAAAATTATCAAGCGACGTACCGGTTTCTGAATTTATTTTTTGAGATTACGCCTCGACTCGTTCGAGATTTTCAATCACAGGCCGTTGCTCATATCCGTCACGTGTTAGATAATATGTCGCAATATGGACACCTATATCTTTTAATCGATCAGCAGCCCCTGTTTAATGCCCTGGAATGGAATGATGAAGAATTTATTTTATCGAATGAAGAAGTCTTAGACCCTATTCGCAAAATGGCCAGTCAGTTTTTTCCTAAAGATTCTGCTCATTACCATATCACTTGCATCTATCTCTTATATTTTTACGCACTACTCGCGAATCCGAAATATACTTGGATCACAATGGATTATTTAATGCACGGCAATAAATATCATCAATATTTATTAGCTAAACATGCTCACGAAGAAAAGTAAAAATAAAATCATTAGACGAGAAATTTATTTTTGAAAAGATAAAGCAATATAATGGAATTTTATCCGAATCGATATGGTAGCGAATATTACAAATATCGAAAAAAAGATCCAGTCTTTGTGAAAAGTGAATATGGTCATGAAAGGTATGCCATTCACTCCCAAAAGGGGGAAATCTATCCCGACAAAGGTGATCCTTTCGCTAAAACACGAGACGGCCTTCCATATTATGCCAAAGATCGGAAAGGAAATGAAAAATATCCTCTACAACGTAAAAAATCCCTCGTTATTCAAATTCAAAACGAATTCGTTCTGGCCAAATACGCGGACGGAAAAGAACGATACCCGGTGGATTTCAGAGGGAACGAATATTATTTAGTGAAAAATGAAGAACCTTACGTCCTGAAAGATGCCCAAGGTGAAATCTACTTTGCTAAAACATGTAGTGGAAAAGTCCTCATTCCCTGGAATTATTTTGAACAGTACAAGTATCTTCTCTCAGAACATTATAAACGCACATGCGATGCTGCAGGAAACTGCGTTTATCAATCCACGGTACCCGTTGAAGAAATTCTTAAAAAGTTGTTTCCATGCCTCTGTTTGTGCTTAGCTGAAATACCTACAATGGCTTTTATTCTAGCAGCTACGTTAATGTCAATACCAGGACTGTAAGAACAACGTTCTTATATATAGTCAGTGAGAAGAGAAAGAATGACTCGAAGCTGGCTGAGAAAAAAAATCTATATAAAAAAAAAAAAAAAAAATCCCCTTTTTCTTCCGAAATTGATGTCTTCAATTTTCGAAAAATTGAAGACATCAATTTTCAGACTAAAAGGGGGGTATTTTTTTTTTTTTTTTTTTTTTTTTTTTTTTTTTTTTTTTTTTTTATCTTTAGAATTTTTTCTCAGCTGTTAGAAATTTTTCCAACCCGACTCGATCGACCGGACATCACCCTTTTTTAAGAGTGGACTCTCACTTATATATTTCAGCATTGCGAGTTTCACTTTACATGATTCTGTGTTTTTGAAGAAGAAACATCTTGAAATCTGGCTTTCTTCAGTCAACTTTTGTTTTTTCCAAGTCATTACACAATGAAATGTTGGGAACCTACCTCATGCATATGTAAAAAGGTTAGTAATTCTTGTCTTTTTTCAGATTTTTGATGATAACATTATCGTAATAAATAACTTGTCTTTTATGCTGAGGCAGATCAATGGGTTCATCGTCCACTTTTAAATGTTTCGTGGTTGAGTGTTCTCCCTCTTCGTCGTCATGCTTTCGTTTGAGAGACGAATTCAATTCGGCATTTTCAAACTGAAGGGGTTCTACTATATCCAAAGACGAGGAAATATTATTTTCGGCTGAAAAGGAACTGAAATCCATTTCAGTTCGTTTCAAATGTCCAAATTCATCATTGAAACGCATAATGAGTTCCGTTTCGTGGATGGAGGTGTCGCGCATCGTTTTCAAAAATTGTCGAATGGCCGATTTCAGTTCGTTAAAGGTCGTAACAGAACCGGGAATGATTTGTACATCGGCATACTGTTTGAATTGTGTAAAAATATCGGTCGAAGATAAAAATTCTTTTTTGAATTCTACTAATATTTCCGGTTCGGAACGGTAACGGATCATGCCGTCCTCCATGTTAATATTGTGGGCCAGATGCAGATAAATCATTAAAAAGAAACATTTATAGGAATCTTCGACGATAGAATCTTTGGTTTCGAGTAAATATTGATCCTGCATCACTTGTTCTGAGGTGAGGGATGGAGCATTTTTCGTAAACACGGCGTCAAAAGGAATTGCTACCACGCGATCATTAAACGCCTCTGTGGCCGTACACACTGGGAACGTATTGGTAGAAGCCATGAGTTTGGCACTGGGAATCGCTCCTACATTTTGCTCGTACAAATTCCGAAAACTGGTGGTCGAATTACCCGTGATCTCTTTCACGAGGTTTTCGTTTAATTTTCCCGACATTTCTTCAACAGTCACTACCCGACAACAAAATAACGAAGAGGCCAGTTCGGGTTGGGCTGATAGTCCTTGACCACTCGTCGTTTGTAAATTGACGGCTCGAATACCATGACTATAGCCTCCAAAGACTTTCGAGATCATTTGAAAGAATTTACTTTTTCCATTGCGCGTGTTGCCTTTCAAAATAAAAAATTTGCGACCGTAATTGGTCGCAATGAGAAGACTGGCCAGGACATCTAAAAGGTACATGAACAGATCGTATTCGAAACACGTATATTTACACATGTGCACATAAAAATGAAGCATGCTTTGAATAAGCGGGTTGGTTTCTAGTTTGTCATGAAACTCGCGCACTTTTTCCCGCAGCGTATCCAGTAAATCGTCCGTGAGGTCGAGAAAACAGCTTTTCAGGTATTGCAGAAAAAATTTCCGGTCGGTTAATAAACGATAGATGGCTATCAAATCCGGATCGTGACGAAATTGCATCAACTCGTGTCGACTAAAATTGATGCCCAGACGTCGATCCGATAGGTAAAATTCCGGAACCGTCCCTCCTACATGACCCGTCAAGAGATTCAGAACCCCATCGTGGGTTCGAATATGCCATTTATGTCGATCCATTTGAATGATTTTACGATCAATGTTGGTTCGACTCAGAATGGACGAGACCACATAATTAATGTTGACCTGTTTCATAATGTCTGTGAAAGGACACATGTTTTTAGTTTTATCGGCAAACTGATTCCGAGCATAGGCCTGAATGGAGGACCAGATGGCATTCATCAGGTTTAGAATTTCTATCTGGTGGGGCACTTCTTGCCAGTACTCGTGGATATTATTCCACATATAGCGTTGAGGTTTCTTACAGGAATTGTGCATGGTAATGACGAGAATCGGAAAATATCGCTCTTGAATTCGATGAATTTGTTCCACGAGCTGATCTCCAGACACCGAATATAAAATAACACCTTTCATGGTTTTGATAATAGCTTCCAGTTTATCTTTAAATTTGTAAATTTTAGGATTGAGATTCGAACCACAAAACAGGATCGTGTCGAGAGTAAAATCTTGGGAAATGATATCTATAATTTTACTGTTGATTTTTTCCACAGAATCTATGAGTTCGTGAGATTCTAATATCGTACGCAAATGGGATGCGAGTGTATGGGAGGACATTCGTAAATGTTGACACAAGGCACAAAAGACAGGTAAAAAATAGTAACCTTGATTGTACTGCATAATCGTACGAAGGTTATTGGGATCGGAATGCAAACTAGGATTGTCTAACTTGAGAGCTTGATTCACCGTCTGGAATACATCGTTTTCGATGACGATAGAATTTTGACTTTCCCGGTACCATCGTTTTAGAGCCCGGTTATTAGATTCAAAGTCTGAAATCACAAACCCGTTAAACTTGATAAAGTAAAACGTTTTTAACCAATGATGACCTTCGGTTCCAAAATCCTTCCCTTTGTAAATATACATCGGGGTTTTTAGTTTATACACAAATGTAGCCACATTTTCATCGTCGGGTCCAGCTTCCTCATCTTTGCTAATAAGCGTGGGATACGATACTCGATACAAAGGATCGTACAGTGTCACCACAGGCATCATATATTCATAAAGTTGTTTTTGAATATCCATTGGCTGGAGGTGGAGCAGTTTACGAAAAAAGGAATTGGTATTATCCTTGCGACGTTTAAATTTTGATTGAATGCCTAACAATCGCATGCTGAAAGCATTAGGATTGGTCAAATCTAAACGCCAGGTGGTTTGTTCGTCTACATAAATAATCAGCATGGGTTCGTATTTATTCGTATAGGGCTTGGAGGAATTCACAAGCGTCGCATTCGCTAAAACGTCCAACTGGAAAACAAATTCAGATGTTTCGTGATAGAACCGGGGTTGAAGTTGGCTGCAGAATTGAATATAATCATCATGAGCGATCGAGATTTCCGGCAAATGGACATGAATACCACCTCCTGGACGAACAGCCACAATAAAAGTAAAATGCTTAAGGGATAAAAAGTAAAATTTTAAGGTTGAGAGAATAACAGAATCTACATAATCGTAGAGCATAGATGAAGGAAGGGATGCATCACATTCGGTTTTAATATCAATATCTAGGATAAGGGAATGATGGGTTGTCGAGCAAAGATCCATCGTTAAAAAAAGATTTTCGGCAGACGTTCGAGTATAAAATCGAGAAAATTGTGCGTAGTCTTTTCGGTTACAGTAAAAGATTCCTCCCGACATCTGGTAGAAAATGTAAGCATCGTTGGGCGCATCTCCAACCGAATTAATCCTTGTTAAATAATGGAGGCTCTGCGACATGATTATATATCTTTAACTTGATTAATATTTCTTAAAAAAATACAAGCAATGCTTTGTAAGTAAATATCCTATAAAATCTCCACGTGCTCCTCTAAAGAATAAATAAACTGAGCACTTTTACCTTCATAAAGTCTGTTCCTATATAATGTTGAATTCACGGCACAGAATGATTTAAATTCGTTTCGCACGTCTTAAATAGATAAACCAGAGTTCTTTCTAGCCAGAACTCAGAAAAAAATTCTAAAGTAGATATTTAAAAAAAAAAAAAAAAAAAAAAAACTTTTTGTTAATTTTTATCATGTTTTTAGACATAATAAAAATTAACTACCTTCCCCTTTTGTCTGGGAATGTTGTCTCACACTTTCGGAAAATAGAACATGACTCATCCTTTCTAAAAATAGAACTCCAATAAAAGAATGGGTCAAGGTATATTTTTTAGAGAGTGAGACATCCTTCCCTGACAAAAAGAGGGGACAGTTAATTTTTATCATGTCTAAAAGACATGATAAAAATTAACAAAAAGGTTTTTTTTTTTTTTTTTTTTTTTTTTTTTTTTTTTTTTTTTTTTTAGTCCAAAGGGGCATTGTCCCCGAAGGACTATTAGTTTCGTTTGGGCGTTTTGCGTCGACAACTGTAGACGGCGAATCACTTTTCAAAATAAAGAGATGCCACGACGTAAGTTAACCGAAGAGGAAAAGCTGCTGTCTCGTGAAAAAAGATTGGAAAAGTTGCGGCAAAGGAACAGACGTAATCGGAGCAATGAAGAATATCGGCTTAAAGAAGCCTCAGATAAGAGAAAATCTAGAAAACGTAAGCACCTTGGATCAGATGTCTCGGAAGATGAAGAATTAGAAATTATATTTAGAGAGGATAAAAATATGACATGGCGTGAAGAAAGATTGGTAATATTCCGCGAGTTTAACAAACGAAAAAGGGAGAACGAAGATTATCGATCTAAAGAGGCTGCATCTAAGAGAGAATACAGGAAACGCAAATCATGTCAAGCTTACGAGATCGAGATAAAACGTTTCAAAAGAGATTTCGATTTAAATTCTACGGTCTTAACTCCTCAATTTCAGAAATTATCTGAAAAATTCTTTAAAGCCATATCCGAAGGTCCTACTTACGTCTGCTATTGTTGTGATCGTTTATGGTTTAAAGAATCGATAAGATCTTTAACGAAAACCTTCCTTATTTCCAAAGGAGCCGAAGAAGATTTTATAAAATCGGTTTTCTATATCGATAAAGGCGATACGGGTGAATTTTGTGCGACCTGTTATCAAACAGTTTTATCCCTCGGTATTCCTAAGTTGGCTGTATGTAACGGCTTTAAGTTTCCCGAAATTCCTGATTGTTTAAAAGATCTGACACCTTTAGAAGAACGATTAGTTTCATGTCGATTACCATTCATGCAAATTAACAAGCTCGGTAGAGATCGACAGTTAGGTATTGTCGGAAATGTCGTGAATGTTCCTATCGATTTAGAAGCGACGGTTAATAAGCTGCCGAGAAATTTAGATGATGGCTATACCGTTCATGTAAAATTGAAGAAACGTTTAACATTTAAATCTGATTACATGTATGAGATCATTAATCCCGATAGTGTATTTAAAGCGGCTCATTACCTATTGCAGCAAGAGCTTTACAAACATTGTAATATTACACTTTCAATGGAGTGGTATGAAAACTTTAAGCAAAAGACGTTTGATGTGGATAAGCTTATAACAGAATTTGACGAAGAAGAAGAAGAGGAGGGGGGAGAGAACGATAGGTACCTTGATTTAAATCCTGGGGCCGGGCATACCCTCATCCAGCAAGATCATGGCTTATGCTTGGCCCCAGGAGAAAATCAAGTTCCCATATCGTTGCTCAACGATACGTTTGGTGAGGAATTTGCCTTTCCTACTATATATTGTGGTAAAGCTAGACATTTTGAGACCTTGCCAACTTATACGCAAATAACTAACTCTGAAATAAGAAGATCGGATAGAAGAGCAGCTCGACCCGATCATCTTCTTTATGCTTACTGTAAATATCTGCGGATTAATTTGAGAAATGCCTTGTGTATAGCTGTTCGTAAAAAGAAGTTATTAGAAGGATCACTGACGGCGGAAAATGTGTTGAATCAGGACTTTGTCGAGAGATTGATCGATCATAATGATGCTTACAAATTTCTGAAGAACATAAAGAATGCTCCGGCTCATTGGGAGAAGGAGAAGACGAGACTATTTGCAGCCATCAGGCAATTTGGGTTACCTACTTTATTTGTAACGGTTTCTGCTGCTGAAACCCATTGGTACGAATTAATGAAATTTTTGTCATACAACATCGATCATCGTGAGTTGACTCAAGAAGAATTTAAAAATATGGAATATTTGGAAAAATGCCGACTCATTCGAAATGATCCGGTGACTTGCTCTTTATTCTTCGACCATAAGTATCGTGAGTTGATGAAAACCTGGAAGTCCGTGTATGGTCCATTCGGTAAATACAAAATCGCTCATTCTTACTACCGGATCGAATTTCAGCATAGAGGTAGTCCACATGCCCATATGCTTCTTTGGTTAGAAAACGCTCCTGAATATTCCCCAGATACTTTAGAGGAGTGTGTTACATTTATAGATGAAATGATGACGTGCAGTACAGAAAACCGTTTCATCGATTATCAGACTCACAAGCATTCTTTCACATGTAAAAAAGTTAGAAAAGATCGGAAAGAGATTTGTCGATTTAACATGCCCTTCTTTCCCATGGACAAAACGAGAATACTGGAACCATTCAGCGAAGAAGACAACAATAAACGTAGTAAAGAGAAAGAAAAATTCAAAGAATTGAAAGATCACTTATCGAATATAGACTACAAAAACAACGACATGTCTTTTGATGACTTTTTACAATCGATCAATTTATCATTCGACCAATATATCAACATCATTCGATCCGGCATTAATCGGGCTACTGTATGTTTTAAACGTGATGTGAAAGAAATCATGATAAATAACTATAGTCCAAAGATTATCAATTTAATGCAGTCCAACATGGATATTCAATTCATTTTGAACGGATATGCTTGTGTGGCCTACATGGTTGATTACATCAATAAATCTCAAAGAGGCATGTCGAAACTGTTAAGACAATGTATTGAAGAACTTCGAAAAGGCAATCATACTCTGCAGGAAAGCTTAAAACAGGTGGCAAATAAGTTCATAAATGCTTCGGAAGTCAGTGCTCAAGAAGCTGCTTGGAGCCTGTTAGAATTACCCATGAGTAGACTTTCAGAAGACGATATATTCGTTCCTACGTTTCCTCCCGGGGAAAGAGCTAGAATTTTGAAAAGTAATGAAGTGTTAAAAGACTTACCAAAAGATAGCCAAGAAGTATTTGAATTGTCTGTTTTAGATAAATATGTGAAACGACCGGCTATTTTGGAAAATATATGTCTGGCGGACTTTGCTACGAGATTCAATTACCTAAAGACGGGTCAGGAAGATATGGTATTGTTGGATCATTCTTTATATGTTTACGAAAGAAAAAGCAGAAAAATTCTGAGAGCGGTCGGTTACAAACAATCGGTTGACGAACTGAATTACTACCGAGAACAAATCATGCTGTATAAAAATTGGAGAGATGAACGTAAGGAAATTTTGGATCAGGATTTCAAAACGATTTACAACACGAAACTCTCTATGATCCAGGAGAACAGACAAATATTTACGCGTATTGACCACGACCTTGAAACCATTTCGATTGAAAAGGAAGATGACGATGCTTTCAATGAGATCAGTAAGGAATTGCAGGATCCAGAAGCGGATTTGGAATTTGAAGAAGACGATTTTAAAGCAGATATCGGTCTAGACCTGGAAGAGTATGTCGGTAAAGAGTTTGACGTGTTCCGCATTCAAAGTAGAATGTCGGATGATCAATTTAATCAACTCCTTCGAAAAGCAAACATTCGACAACATGATATTTTGAAGCACATAATGTATTTAACACTGTTCGAAACAAATCCATTTCACATTTTTATAACGGGTCCTGCAGGCTGTGGTAAATCCTATTTAATCAATATGATGACAGAAAATTTGGGACGAATTTACGATGGCAAAAGAGGTTCAGACCCCTCGTCTCTCAAAATCTTAAAACTTGCGCCAACGGGAAAAGCGGCTTACAACATTTCGGGACTCACTTTACACGCCGCTTTCGGTTTACCGACGAAACTTCTCTCAACGATACCCAATTTATCTGGTAGTACGGTGAACGAATACAGAGCCCGATATAAGGATTTAAAACTCATCATCATTGATGAAATATCTATGGTGGGTTATAAAACTTTTCAAATGATGGATCAACGATTGAAACAAATCATGCAAGTTCATAAATCATTCGGAGGACTCAGCATTTTGGTCTTTGGAGATTTCAGGCAGTTAACGCCAGTGGGTGATGCGGCAGTCTATCAAACTCCTAAACGTTCAGACATGAGTCAACTCAGCCGAACTGTTCTTTGGGATCTATTCCGAATTTACGAACTCGACGAAATTATGAGACAGAAAGATGATTTGGCATTTGCTCGGTGCTTGAACAACATGGCGAACGGAACAATGACCGAAGAGGATATTAATTTGATGCGACGTCGTGTCGTGAGTGATCCGGAAGAAGTTCCACAATCAGCTATTCATCTGTTCCATTCGAATAGGGAAGTGGACGAATTTAACTCACAAAAACTTTTAAAATTGGAGACGGAAAGTGCCATGGTCAAAGCGATTGATAGAGTATCGGGAGCTGTATCCGAATCGACAAAGAAATACCTTTCGCGTAAAGTTAATACCATGAAACGAAGTGATACTGCAAATTTAGCCTCCCAACTTCAAATAAAATTGTCAGCAAAATATATGCTCGTGTACAACTTGAATACATCCGACGGACTGGTGAATGGAGCGATGGGTACTCTGAGAAAAATTGAATACGCCGAACTTAAAAATTTTTTTAAGTTCGAATTTTTAAGTTTCCGAACTTAAAAATTCGGAAACCCTATCTGTTAAAAGAATTTGGTTAGAATTTGAAGACGAAGAGACAGGGAAGTTGACTCGTAAAACGCATATGTCTTATGCTGTCAAAAACCAAATCGATCTTCTCTATACACCAATAGAAAGGGTACGAAAATTAATACACATATCGAACAAGAACAACGAAATGTCCGTGTGCAGATATCAGTTTCCTATACAAGTAGCGGAATCGATCACCATTCATAAATCTCAAGGGGCTACCTACAAAGAATGTGCTGTGCATTTATGTGAAAAATCGGTCAGGAGAGCAATGCAATATGTAGCCTTTTCAAGAGCGACGAAAGCGGAAGGATTATACATTATGAAACAATTCTTACCGCCCAACCCACCATCGGAAAATGATCCGGTCGTTAAAGAACTGACTCGATTGAGAGAAAATGCAGTGGTTCCAAGATTCAGTTTCCTGCACGAAAATGATTATGGAGGCATCCAATTCATGTATCATAACATCCAATCGCTTCCAGCTCACTATGAAGATATGACGACGGACCCGGCCTTCATGCAAAGCGATTTAATTCTCTTGGCGGAAACTTGGACCTTACCTTCCGACGATTTTCAAATACCGGACTTTACCTTGATAGAAAAATTAGACAGTTCTCAACAACAACCAAGAAAGCCTTCCGGAGTTATGATTTATATGAAAAACAAACTGATGGATAAAAACCCGAAATCCATGAAAACAAATTATAACAATGTACAAATGGCGGTGACCTACCTGCAACACAAAGTTAGATTTGCTGTTCTGTACGCAAGACCAAACCTCAGTACTGATGATGTACTCGATGCCATTTTTCGGACTTTGGAATACGATGAAGAATGTAAAACGGTTTTAGCGGGAGATTTTAATATTGATTTAGATTCTTCGGAAGGAAGACAATTTGCCCAAGAACTTCAAGCCATGAATCTCGAATTGCGGACGAATCCCAAACACTTTACTACCAGAGGATATACCACGATCGATGGAATCTTTTCCAATCAAAGCATGAGAACGGATGTATACATTAGTACATATAGTTACCATTTCCCGTTATATGGAAGAATAGAATAGTAATCATTGTCAATAAAACGGGAGTCAAGCAGCTACAACAATAAAAAACCATTGTAGTAGACATAAAAAAATAAAATAAAAAAAAGTTGTAAAGACATTTGTAAAAAACACTATTGTAAGAATCTTTTGTATTGAAAAACAATTATCATATCATTAATCACAATCAAAGTCCTTCGGGGACAATGCCCCTTTGGACGTAATCTAAAATCTGAATCCTTTCAGATTTTTTTTTTTTTTTTTTTTTTTTTTTTTTTAATAATATACATTTCAGATTATCTGAGAAATTTTTCCCAGCCAGCTTTTACTTTTCTAGACATAAACGTCCTTGTTTATGTCCTTGAATGACGTCATCTCTCATGTATATATAAAGCGTGTAAATATGTATCTCATGTATATATAAAGCGAGTGCTCAATTGGCTGCCAAACTTCATAAATTGTGGAAACGCTCCCTTCCACCTTACCTGCATACGGATTCTATTCCATCGGACTTTTATACTTGTGAAATTACTTTTGATGACACGAAATTAACCGGTGTTTGGTTTGTCGTTTTGAATATGTCTTTAGTGATGTATGTTTCGCCCATGATTGCGTCATTCCATCATGAAACGTTCCTCGACGTGAATCGTGAACAATGTAATTATTGGCTACCGTTTTACCGAAATAATGAATTATGGACCCGAGAAGGATTTAAAATATACGTTTCCCACTTTAGAAAGAATCGTCGCTACTTGAAAGAAGTCATGATTTGGTTATCGTCCCGCTCCGAAGAAAAATATCAATATATGTTGCTCGATTTAAACAAAGTAGCCTACCTTTTAATGATTTAAAAAAAAAGCAAAAAGAAAAGAATGTTACGAGAACTGGTTCGATGTCTTATTCAATACCAGTCCGACCCCACTTTTATATCTTTAAATGTTGTCGATGGTCTCAAACAAAATCTTCGAGACGACGTGATCGATGCTTTTCTCCTGAGTCGACCTTTACTCCATCTCTATCCTCAACTGTATAAAAAGAGTTCGAGCATCATCGATTTCTTGTTTCGCATTTCGGGCTTGCATTTGGAAGAGATTGTTCCGATGGAATCGCAGGACCTGGAAAACAAAATCGCTTCTTTGGAAACTCAATTGGAGGCAGATCGGAAAGCTTTTGAGAAACAAATCGAGACGCTCCAACAAGAGCACCGGAACGAAATGCGTTATTTTCTAGCAGAAAAAGAACAATATGTGAATACCGCTCGATTCGGAAAAGAGCATTCAGTCGTGGATTTGCAACGACAATTGGAACGCCTTACATGGGAGAAAGAAACCCTGCAAACTGAGTTGGAGCAGCTGAAACGGAATCACGAAACCTTACAAACTCAGTGGGAGCAATTGAAACGAGATCACGAAACCTTACAGACACAAATTCGAACGCATGAGTCTGAAAAAATACAATGGCAGAGGCAAATAGTAGAACAACAACAACAACAACAACAACAACAATTGAATAATAATAATAATATCGAGTTTCCAAACCGTTTGATGAACGAATGGCAAATGCTCCACCAACGCTACGAAACGGGACTTGAAGAATGGATGCAACGAACGGAAAGTTTAATCCGCCCTTTGCAAATGGCTTTACAAGAAACGATCGAGCAACTGAAACTTCCTCCTTCTTCTACGACTACGGTCATTGAAACTACCGCTCGAATCGCCTCCTTCTCAGCAGCTCATGATTGAGTCGTCGCGATCTAAATTAGAGCAATTACAAGAAACCCTCGACCAGTTTTTAACATCATATCAATCGGAACAAAAACAGCACGTCCAGCAATTGAACGAGGAACTGAAAGGACAATTGACCCTTTGTCAAAACGAAAAACGGATATTGGAAAAGCAGTTGGAGCAGGGTCAGAAAGAACGAACCGACCTCCTGCAAAAATGGAAAATCGAGTCCAAAACACATTTCCAGGAAGGTATTCAACGCGTTCTTGACACGCTGCAAAAGAAAAATCCTCATATCGAGACGATTCTTCTAGACGAAATGGCTAAACAAATGAAGGAGTTCCACGAAACGCAGTTTATGACGTTTTTACAGACGATCCTTCCCCCCTCATTTTGGAAACCTTTAGGTGCGAACCAAGATTGGAAAACGTTTTTCTTCCAGCAAATTCAAACGTATATCCAGTATTTACAAAATTGGCAAACCCAGCTTTTGAACCAATTAACACTTCTCGGGAATGCTTTAAATCAATCGCTAACGCCCGACAATTTAGCTCATACCGTTCTTCACAGTCTCCCTTCTTCCTCTAAAAGCATGATGGAAGACACGACCCTCTTGCAACGATTGCACGATCTTCAACAATCGATTGAGAACCAGAACGAAGCGAAGGAGGTCCTACAACAAATCCAAGCTCAACTTCATCGGGATCGTAGCCAAGAACATAAAAAATTACAGCAGAGTCTAGAACATGAAAAACGGCAACGCGTCGCTTTGGAAAAGAAACTGGAGGTCCTGAAAACGAATTTGGTAACTCTGATACGGACTAAATGGAATGCGTATTTTGGGGCCACGGATTACGATCAGATTCTCGCGGAACTCGAAAACGTATTCCATTTCAAAGAAAATCTAGAGAGGACCCTCGAAACGCAATTGGCGCAACTGAAAGGTCATTTTCCCGAAATACCGGTCGTTCAATTCGATAATTTGGCGTCGAGCATGATCGAATGGGCTCGACAGGTCGAGAATCGCAACGATTGTGAAGTCGAGCTCCGTAAAACCAAAGAACAACTTTTCGAATTGAAACAGAAACTCGATCAAGTCGAAAGTAATTATACGAAATGTAATGAGTACCTTCTCTACGCCAAAACGAAATTGACCACGTTCCTAAAAACGATCCTTCAGAATGACCCTAGTGATCAAAGAGAAGATTGGCCGCAAGCCGTTGTCCATCAACTCCAAAACGTGATTCACGAGCATCGACAATTTCAAGATCTCGTTTATAAACAAATTATCACGCTTCGAGCCCAGTTTCCGAACATACCGGATCCCATTGAAGAATTGGCGAATTCGGTGATTTTATATTTCGAGCAGGAACGAGACCTGTATCGACGGCAGTTGGAGGAACGTCCTCACATTACCGAAGTGAAAGAACCCACTACTGTACCGGCCATTACTTATCCTACGGATCAAGTGGAGGAATTACAGCGGGAAGTGAAAGATTTACAAAACCAACTGGAAGTGTCTCGGTCTCGAAACCAAACTTTAGAAAACCAACTGGCTAAAGCTCTCGTAGCTCCGCAGGATGTAGAAATGTCCGATACTTCGAAATATAAACGAAAGCACGTATCGACGGTCGACGAAGACTATGTAAGAGGTCTGTCATTGGATTTACAAGAGGCCAAACACGCTTTAGATCGATGTCTGGACGAAAAAGCCCACTTGCAAAAGGAATTGGAACACATTAAAACCGAACCAACCCCTTCTCCCTCCGTATCGTCCGATTTTAAAATGCTCAGCGACCTGTTTTATCAATTATACGTGTCCTATTTTCGATTACGATTTGATGTCTTGTACGGAAAAACCGTTTTTTCGTCGGAGGAATATATTAGATCCGTGCTGAATAAATTGGATTTCGTGGATCGAAGCATTCGATCCAATATGACTGTGAAAGAATGGACCGATGTTTTATTGCAATACATCAAGTGGGACGTACAAACTCTGACAGGAGGGTTAGATTGGCAGGGGTCGCATACAGCCTACATTAAAGATGAATTCTTAACCTATTGCATGAATCAAACGATTGAAATCATTGACCGGTACGCTAAAGAATTGAGGAAACAGACCGAGATGTTTAGAAGTCCATAAAATAATAATAAAGGGGAACTATGGAATATTCAGAGTTAATCGATCGTATTCTTGCGCACCCGATTTTAAAAGCGGGGATTGACGAAATTGTTGAAAATAACCCGAGAACGTTAAACCTCGTGAGCCGGGAATGGGAAAATATATTAGCCAACAATCCTCAGTTTCAAGATTTTCAAGCTAAAGCGATCCCGTTCCAGCATCCCGTAGAAAAAGGTTATATTCAGATTGAAAATATTAAAGATTTCAATCATCATTATAATATTCTCGTAGCGGGGTATTGGGTTCTCTGCGCTACTAATTATAAGAGGAATCTGAATGCTCATTCTTTCATATGTAAACTCTGTCCTCCTCTGGTGGACATTACCAAAGCCGTGGCCGCCGATCATTCCCAAATGCTGATTTCAGAACAATGTCGGTTCTTCATTGAAAAATGTAGACCTTCTCTCTGTAAAGCGTGTCGGCAAATGAGTCAACGAAATGATCTGAATTCTCAGATGTCTCAAAATCAATGGTGTTTACGCAAAACCAAAGTGTTTGATGGAACGACCCTTTTAAACGTGTTTCAAGAAACCCTGGACCAAGAATTTGTGAATAACGATATGTTTATTGGTATTTTAAATATTAAAATTAATTCGCGGTACTTTTACGAAACGGATGCTTTGTATTGTAGAGTAGGAGGCATTTGTAGAGATATGATTCTCTTTCAAGAAGATGCTCTGAATATGATCGAAAAACCCGTGTTTCAGTTAAATATTTTAGAACCTTCTTCGAGAAATATTATTAACGAAACCATTTCCACTACCTTCGATAAAGAGAAAATCAAAACTGAAAAGGTGGATCCAGACCAGGTTCCCATCAAAAGCAAGATCAATCCAGATCTGTGCAAACCATTCAAGAAAGAGAAGCCTAAGAAGGAGGCTGAGGATGTAAAAGGCAATGAGGATCCAGTCTATTTAGGTGAGGTTTCTGCCAGTTCTATAAAGAACAAGTTTAGTAAATTTGCGTATAAACCGTACGCTCTCAGGTCTCGTCGTGATCTGGATGATCTGGATTAGAAGTTAAAAAAAAAAAAAAAAAAAAAAAAAAAACTTTTTGTTAATTTTTATCATGTCTTTAGACATGATAAAAATTAACTACCCTCCCCTTTTTGTCTAGGAATGTTGTCTCACTCTTTCGAAAAATAAACCGTGACTCATTCTTGGAATGATTGCCATTAGAAAGGATGAGTTATGGTCTATTTTTAGAAAGTGTGAGACAACATTCCCAGACAAAAAGGGAAGGGGGTTGTTAATTTTTATCATGTCTAAAGACATGATAAAAATTAACAAAAAGTTTTTTTTCTTTTTTTTTTTTATCTTAAAAATTTTTTCCAGCCGACTCGATCAACAAGACCATCATTTTTTTTCAAGAATGTGTTCTCACTTATCTATTTAAGCCATTCAAGTTTCATTTCAGATCGTTTAATGCTGTGGTCTGTGTACAAGCTTCTACATGATGAAAACAGATTCTGTGTCAAGGTATATTACCATTTTGTTTTTTTTTTCCTTTTTACATAATAGAAATTTTTCTGTACTGACTTTTTAACCCCCAACCAAATCAATTTTTTTCTCCAAACCTTTTCGCATTTAGCAAGTTAGGAACCGCGTATCAGAAAACTGCATGGCATTTTTCATAATGAGATTATCGGGCAAATCCTTTCTCGTCAATTGTTTATTTAAAGCCGTTTCTTTGGGATACGTGATGCATTTGGATTGATAGAGATACGAAGATCCTGTTTCTTCTCCCATCACAACAATCGGTTCAGGGTGACAAATATCTTCTAACGTATAAAACCCAACCCCTTTCTTGTACGCGACATTCGAAATGACGGTTTCGGGAACGAGGTCTAAATTGGGTAGTTTATGAAAATCGAATAAACAATGCGCCAGGAGGAAATTGTAAAAGGGAGAGAATTCCGTTTTAGGGTCGACAAAGAGACCTCCATTCGCCATGTCGCATACCTTTATCTTGTCGAAAAGCGTCGCTACATTTGAATTATTAATATAGTGATATAAACCGCAAAGACGTTGCTGAAGCGTGCTCTTGAAATGAACCATCATTTCTTCTTGCATCTTCGTGGTATTGTTCAAGCCTAAACCAATTTCGTTCGTGTTGCCAACACTTAAATTCCGTAGCAGTTCGTAATGAAAACGCCGATCAAACACATCCATGGCGTTATTGCGTTTCAAGTCGGTCGGGTCTTGAGAATACAGGTGGTTGATATAGTGCTCGATGCACGGGTTGAGTTTAAATGTGAGATCGTCCAACTGGACGTCGTGTAAATCGGGTCGGAAATGTTTATCCAGGAACTCGCGCGTGGGTAAAATGACAGTATTTTTCGGAAACGAGAAATTTTCCTTCACAATCAGGAAAGGTCCAACGACCTTGGTATGCGATTCCGATTCCATTCGATGATAATAAATTTGCAATCCATAAGGATTTCGAAGATGGTTCAGGCAGAGAATATTCCGAAACGCCGAAATATTGTCCGACCCACAAGGAATTTTTCGATTACTAAAAATACAATTGGATTCGTTCATTGTCTTGGTTTCTGAAAATCCGGCAAGGGTCAAGAGACATGCGATTTTTTAACAAGTCTGGAGGCAAAGTCGCTAAACAATTTAAACGATTCGACATTCCTGTCAAACGAGCAGGGGAGGTCGCTAAAGTCGTCGCGAAGAATAAACCCCTTCAAAAAGCTTTTGATAAAGTGTTTAGTAAGAAAGCTCTTCTGACCGCAGGAGGGGTGACGGCCGTCGCGCTCGGTTCTCAATATGTCAACCAATACATTCGGGACAATTCGGGCTGTTTTCTCTACAACGGAGGGGACATGGTTTGTAAACTTAAAGAATTGAGTTGTTGTCAACCCGAACCTGTTCACGGGATCGAATCGTGCACGGGATTTCCTATTCAGCAATGGAATGCGTGTGAAGGGTACGACAACGAGAAAGAGGATACGTGTTGTCGATTATGTGATTGTCAATATCACGATTGTACACCGACGCAAGAATTGAAATGCCGTCGACCCACGATCGGAGAAGCTTTAACGCATTTCAGTCAAGACGTGACGGGTTCCATCACGAGTGGTATTTTAGATATTTTGGGTAATATACCGTACCTAAAACCAATCTTGTTGGGAATCGTTCTTGTCATCATCGGCCTTATTATTTGGAAATTCGTATAAGAAAAGATGGATATCGTTACACTTCAATCCTTAAAGACTCCTATCGATCACCTTCTTCATCATAAATATCGTCCTCGACTGAATACCGTGGTACCTCAATATATCAAATTTCATAAATTTCCGCCCTTCACGAGCCTCGTCACGCTCGAACTGGTGCGCGATCCAGAAGTACGGGAAGCGATGCGAGACTATATTCAAACGCTGTTTCGAGAAAAAGAGAAATACGGCTATTTGTATTTTTTGAGTGAACAAAACCTCGTACTTCCATTTACAATTCAATGGAATACAGAATTGGTCGTGGATCCATTGAACTTTTTTACTATCATTACGGAAATAGATCAGATAGCCGACCAGTTCGCTCAACGGGGAGATATGACGTACGAAATAACTCGCGTTGAAATACTCTATTTTTTAGTGTTGATTGTGAATATTCAACTCAATTGGATCACGGTCGATTATTTGCTACGATGTAATCAGATGTATGATTACTTGATTGCTGCTCCTAATCGAATCTTGACCAATTCCGAAATGGAAAAGAATACAATATGATCTCCAAGTGACGAAATGCTTCTTCTTCAACCCTCCTGAGCGATCTGAAGTAAAACTTGAAATCTTTAAATAGATAAGCGAGAGTCCATTCTAGAAAGAATTTTGAGATGTTTTGCCAATCGAGTCGGCTAGGAAAAATTTCTGAGAACCCAGAAAAATTTCTGTAGATGAAAAAAAAAAAAAAAAAAAAAAAACTTTTTGTTAATTTTTATCATGTCTTAAGACATGATAAAAATTAACTCTCTCTTCTTTTTGTCTGGGAAGGATGTCTCAGCGTTTGAAAAAAACAAATCATAACTCATCCTTTCTCATGGCAATCATTGCAAGAATGAGTCACGGTTTGTTTTTCGAAACGGTGAGACATCCTTCCCAGCCAAAAAGAAGAGAGAGTTAATTTTTATCATGTCTTAAAGACATGATAAAAATTAACAAAAAGTTTTTTTTTTTTTCTTTTTTTTTAATAGCTCTCAGAAATTTTTTCCAGCCGACTCGATTCACAAGACATTTCAAGATGACGTCATCGTTTCAAGAATTGTGTATATCAGTGGATAACTTTCGCACTTCTTGTGAGTTGAGTTCCTAGCTGAGCTAAGGGAATCACCATTTCTCAATCTACAGATATTTGTTTCGTTTTTTTTTCTCTTTACAACAGAACACATGGAGAGGAAACTGGTCGTTCCATAAATTCAATTCTTAACCGGACAATATCGAGAAATTTTCGAGCTTCCCGACTTAGGCGAATGACGATCGGGGACGATGAATTTCTTGGTACAATGATACCTTCTTCTTCTTCGGTTTCCACCGTTTCGGCCGAAAAGCATATTTTATGTCGAGCCAAAGTTAGAGCCAATTGAAAGAGTTTCAGATTGCCGTACCTGATTTCTGGATCCGTGGAACGATTCTGATGATAAAACTCCAGCCATGATTGAACCAGGTAAGGTAGATGAGCATAGGGTTTAGCAAGTGGAACTGGTTTTTCTTCTTCGATTTTGGTCAGACACCATAAATCATGAGGAATGGAAGCATATCGAACTCGGTGAAGCGCATGCTGACAATCGTATTCGTAACTCTCGAGAAACGTCAATTCGCTCACATCTGTGACGGGATGGAACAGACACGCTGTGTTTCTACTAGCAGGTTGTTTCGGATGAGATTCGAGCATGACATAACTTAAACATAAGAAAGCCTTTTTGTATTCAAACCGGATGATCGTCGAACAGAGTACGACCGGTTGAAGTGGATACGTGGTTTCTGGTTCGTAAAGAATAGGAATCCAGTGCACGGCTGTGGGGATGGCTTGATATTCCATGTACCGCTGATACGGTGATCGAACATATAAAATCGTTTCCGGTTCAGAACCGTTGACGACGAGTCCAATGCATTTCCCGTTAGGATTCGATCGAGTAGCATTTTCGAACCCGATTTGAAACGGGTATTCGATCAAGAGTCCGACCTTCTCAAGCGAATTTCTCTGATCGTACGTATTCAAAATATCTTGGACAATATATTGAGGATGGTGCTGATACGTCCATTGTTTTTGAATGAGCGCCGTACTCTTATTGTACTCAATGGGAAACGGGATGGGTTTCTCAGAATTCACGGACGGTAAAAATTCAATAAAGGAAGACGGAAAAGCCGTTCGCGTTTTCAGAGGATCGTAATAAACGTCCGGTCGATCTTTCCATTCGTTGATGAAATTATGGACGAGGTCGTTCTCGTGATGGACCTGGTTGGACAAAAAACAAAGACGATACCTTTTCCCTCCGTCATCTTCTGGTAAATGTAATCTGGGCCCGTTATCATCATCAAAGTAATGTCCTCCTGGATACGGTATATCCCATTCGTCTAAATATAGAATTGTATGATTATTTTGGGAGCGGTACACGTTTTCGAACACGGGATTTTGTAAATACCATTCGATCGTTTTAGGATCTTTCACAAAAAATGGTGTGGCAAAAAGTTTGAAAAGATTGTGGGAGGATTCCGATGAGTTCGGGATCGTGGGGAAAATGACCCGTTCGTTTTCTAAAAGAAGGATCCATGATGCATTGCGTTGAAGAAAAACGGTACACGACAAGTCTGACATTTTACAATAGGCGGCTAGGGCGAGAACGAGTGGTTTCTGACTCGGGACGACTTTATCGAAATGAGCGAGTTTTCGAATCACAGAAGGTTGAAGCCGCATATGGGCTAAGGGAAAAAAATCGTATCTTGAATCACATTGAATCCTCCTAAATGCAAGCCATGAAATTGGCTGTAAAGTGTAGCGTATTTATGAATATTCATTATCCTTTGTTTTTGAGAGGGTCGGATTAAAAAAAGAAGAAAATAGACATCTGAGAAAGTATCCGCAAGTGGAAAAGCTTACGATGAGCCGATTTTATAGTTGGCGTAGTATCCGAACTGACATTCGCTAAGGGGTCTAATAAAATCTAAAATCCATGGCTAGAGAATAGATGGGGAAAATCTTTTATGCTTCTGATAAAAATCGCTCGTTGTAAATCCAGAATCCATTGGTTAGAACAGATGCGGGAAATGTATTTGGAATTCTAATAAACAGACCAAACTGCCTTGAGTATCTGCAAGTAAAAAATCTTACGATGAGTCAATTTTATAGTTGAAGTAGAATCTTGGATCCATTAAGGATATTGATAGAACTTGTATGTAATTAGAGAGAAAGGAATGAACAAGATAAAATGAGTTATGAATCATTTCTCCGATCCGTTTTTGGATCTAATTATAAGACATTTATGCCTTTTATTCATACTATTCAGCTTTACTGTTTATTTGTCATTACATTAGTAATTTGTCTGACGATCTACATGATTTATGAAACACAGCAAGATAAATATTAGGAAAACTATGTTCCCCCTTCATGGTATTTGTTTTTCAGACATATATATTATGGGTTAAGTTATTTCTTTATCAATAGCGTCAGATCCTGGCACCCATTCAAAAAATCATTAATAATAATTTAATATCATTAATAAAATTTTGAAACCTTCTAGTATAAACCTTTTTATCAAATTTTTAGTAAAATAAAAAAGATCCTAAAATCCTTACCTTTTAAATCTAGTGTGTCCCATAGGACAAACCGGTTTGTCCTATGGGACACACTACATTTAAAAGGTAAGGATTTTAGGATCTTTGTTATTTTACGGTCAAGGAAAATTTAAAAGTTTTATGGAATCCTTATATTTTTTTTAATCAATTTACTTTTTAGGTACCAAAAAAGGATTAGATTAAAAAAATATAAGACGAAGTGAAAAAATGAAGATAATAATTAATAATAATGAAATCAATAATAATTAATAATAATTAGATAATAATTAATAATGAAGGGTAGGAATCAAGATGGATACTGAGGAACCTACAACTTTATCTGAAAGGAAAAGAAAAAGAAAAGCATATTTGAAACATTATTGGTCACTGGAACGAGTAAAAGAAGCAAATCGATGGAGAAAACGAGAAAGGCGAAAAGATCCAAACGTTCGATTCAAAGAAAAAGAATACCAACGAATGAGACGATGGAAATGTTGGGATAACGCTCTTCCTAAACATAGACATAAGCCTGACAATACAGTATTCAAACAATGTCCGTCGATGGAGGAATGTCAAAATATTATTAAACGTATGAATATTTCGGAAGGAACACGAGCTAAGTATGAATTTTATTTTAATGAATTCTATGATTGGTATCAAAAACATGGTGACGGTATAAAATATCATTATAAAAGAGCACTAGAGATATATGAAAAGTATCTGACTGAGGAAAAGAGGAAATCGTATAATAAAATAAAAAATAAAATCGTGTTTTTATACCGTTCGCTCGGTGAAAAAAGGGAGCGCTCGAAACAAATTCATATTAAAAGATGTCAAGGTCCTCTTCTTACATTAAATGATCTCAAAAAACTTAAAAAAATAGTTATAGATCGCTATGAATATGAAGAGATGGCTTTATTTATTCTTGTCATTCTTGAAACTGACTTAAAAGCAAACGAAATTTTAAAACTTCTGAACGAAACAGATCTTCGACGACATTATGCAGAAAAGAAATTGGCATCGTCCAATATATGGGATCAACGTAATCGGTTTTTGTATGAATTTTTGGCTTGGGTTATTGCCGGCCCACTTTTCCCTCGATCATTAGATGGTTGCTTAAGAAAATTAAAACGATTCTTTCAAAAGTATTTTCCGAATCGATCCTTTAGTCCTTCCTTTACCATCATTAAACGTTCTATGAAAATTGCAGGTTATCGTAAATATATACAAGAAGAAGCTAAAAAGGAGATGGAATCAGTAACACAAGAGTCTATTCTTTAAAAAACTTTCAAAAAATATAGGGATCATTACTTTTATGGATTGAAAAAGATAACCAGATTGGATCTTCAAAAACACTTCGTAATCTGAAGTAGAACTCAAAACACTTAGATAGGTTCAAAAAAATAGGATAATCATTTCTTTCTAGTAAAACAAAAAATAATTAAGAAGGAAAAATCTCTTACCTTTATTGAAGCATTTGTCGTAACATAGAAGCTGCGTTGAAAGATGTTACCTCTTCAGCAGTACAGACTGATCTGTAGGGAATGTCGGATTGTTTAAATAGATAAGTGAGAGTCTGGATAATTAAAAAACCACAAGGATCAAGTCGATCGAATTGGTAGGAAAAATTTTCTGTAAACTTAAAAAAATCCCCCTTTTCGTCTGAAATTGATGTCTTCAATTTTTCGAAATTGTGAGACATCATTTTCGGACAAAAGGGAGGGGGTAATTTCTAATTACACCCAATGTAAGATAGAGTCACGGTTTGTTTTTTCAAAAAATTTGAGACATTTTCAGACGTTACTCAATTGATTTGGTCCTTACATTTTTTAATGATCCAGTTCATTACGGATCCCGATAAAACCGAGCTATATTCCTATGCACACACTGAGGTTTTCCTTGAATCATAGCCTTTACTTGTGGAAATTGACACATGCATTCATGCTGATTGAACCCCCTATAGATAAATGTACCATTTTGACAAACGTCTTTCGCCAATTTTCCACCATCCAGTCCATTGTAAAAAGCTGGATCCGTACAGTAACACGACCACTGATAGAATCCATTTTTTTCGGTAAGAATAATCATACCCCCTTTTTCAGTTTGACACGGGTAAGGATTCAGTTTGGGCATACAGAGTCCTCGAACACATTGCATTTCTTCCCCGTTTGTGCAAAGAAAATCACATGTATCCACACACCAGACTTTTTCTCGTCGACAATCTTTAAGCGGTATAGATTCGTTCATGGGGATGGAATCCGATTCTATGACAGAAGTAGGAAAGAAAAATAGAAAGAGACCAAACATCATCAAGAATATATACATTTCAGCCATCTTTTTTTTTCTTTGGAAAAAAAACAAAGGATAAGGATATGGAAAGACGAGTTGATCAACACGAAGAACGTCGATCTTGTCGTCAAACGGCTCTTCAGTCTAAAATTAATACTTGGCGAGATGCTTGTACGGCATGCTTTAAAATCATGGATGATTGGGCCACGATCGATTTTAAAAAATTCCATTTCATATTTGAACGATGGGTCTCGATTCTCA
Organism: Stegodyphus dumicola; assembly: GCF_044657685.1. NCBI lineage: Eukaryota > Metazoa > Arthropoda > Arachnida > Araneae > Eresidae > Stegodyphus > Stegodyphus dumicola. The sequence continues at coordinate 75,730,273 of NC_140768.1, read as the reverse complement.
ATCGTATCTTGGAAAATCCAATTCGTCGATTGGACCGTTACGAAATGTCCATGTATTATTGTGAAGAGCCAGGAGGACCCAAAGAGGTTATTCAGTTATATATTAATGAAACCGAAACCGAGGAAGGAAAAATTCCCGTCTACGTTATTTTTAATCTTTTCGAGTTTATTAAAATTCATCGCAATTACTGCTTAAACTATTCCACTTCGAACAAGATGCTAGTAGATCAAAACAGGGGCACGATCAATATGAACACCTATTATGCTAATCAGGTCAATGTAGATCAAACTCGATTTTATCGTAATGAAACGACATGGCAATTATTATTCATTTTTACTTTACATGCCTTGGCTCATTTAGATGTGTTTGATTTATACGATCACGCTTACTATGATACACACCAGCACGTTCGAGATTCAGTTTTCTTCCGATTATATTTCTATGGACAAGTCATTTGGGGAATATAAAGCAAAAAAAAATGTCTTATCCTTCCAAAGTTCCTATTGAGTATGTTCAAAAAGTGTTAGAAGAGAAATTAAATCGAAACGTGCGTCGTTCTGAATTGACAGGGACATGTTCGTTGGGGCACGTTTTATTCGACTTGTCTCATTTACAAAAATTTTTTCCCCGCTATAGTCCAGAAGAGTTTATAAAGTTTCGAGACGATAAATTTATAATCATTCCGGGAAATTACTGGTATGACGCTATGAGTGAAGAACCTCGTGTCCAAGACTATGTAAAACGTTTCTTAAACCGTAATAAAGTAGAAATAAATCCAAATATGCGGCGTCGATCTCAACGTCAACGTTCTAGAAGTCGATCGAGAAGTCGATCTCAAAGTCCAACGAGAGTCCGCACGATCTCAAAGTCCAACAAGAGTCCGAAGTCGATCTCCAAGTCTAACAAGAGTCCGAAATCGATCCCGAAGTCGCTCTTCGAGTATAGATATACCCATTCGGCATTACTTGGCTCCTCTACCCAAAAAAAGAGGGAGAAAGAGAAAGTCCAAACTCAAAGCTCGTGTTGGCTACGATCAAAAGTTTATAAAAGCCCTCGAGACAAACGAATCGGGTCTGATTCTAAAACCGACTCGAGGAATGGATCGAGATTTAAATTTGCCGGGATCTATTTGTCGGGGTATTCGCCAAGTCTGTCGCTACAAGGATGATAAAAATTAATGACCCCCCTTTTTTGTTTTCAATGATGTCTCAGCATCATGTTTCTAAAATACACCATGACTCACCATTTCTAAAAATAAAATTCCAAGAAAAGAATGAGTCATAGTTTATTTTTAGAAATGGTAAGACATCATTCAGAGACAAAAAGGGTGGTAGTGTTAATTTTTATCATGTCTTAAGACATGATAAAAATTAACAAAAAGTTTTTTTTTTTTTTTTTTTTTTTTTTTTTTTTTTTTTTTTTTACTCTCCAGATATTTTTCTTCCAGCTCTCACAAAATTTTTTTTTCCACTCGACTTCATCAACCAAACAAGACATTGCAAAATTCTTTCTAGAATGAATTCTCGCTTATCTATTTAAGTCATCCCATTTTCGCTTCAAATCAGTTTTTGCTGCTGAAGAGGTAACATCTCCTAAGGCCAGTAGTCTAATAACCAAGATACTACATTCTACTTTGTTCGAAAAGAAGAAATCTATTGAGTTAGAATGGATTATTCGTTGATTATCAAGAATATTCTTTCTTCTCCCATCCTTGAGAAAGCTATCGACGAATTAAAAGAACGTCAAGGTGCTCTCAACTTAATATGTCCCGACTGGGAAGATGTTTTAAATCACGATCCGCTGTACGAGACACATTGTCAACAAAAAGTTCAATTTTCCAAAGGAACTCGAAAAGATACTGTTCACATCCGAAACATTATTGGTTTACAAAATTGCTATAATGTTCTCGTGGCTGGTTATTGGTATTTGAAACCGGGGGAGAACAATAAAACAGGAACTTCGTTCATGACTCGACTGTGTGCTCCTTTAACTAAAATTGGCGAAAGCATGAAAGAGAATCCGCAACACAAATTTGCGGAGAATTGTCGTTTTTTCATGGACCGGTGCGATCCCGCGTTTTGCTCTGCTTGTAAAGGAGCCCAAGATAAATTTCAAATTCATAGAAATATGTGGTGTATACGAAAGAGTCGGATCTTTAATGGAGAGGGTTTAAAAAATACTTTTCAGTGTTCGATTGAAAATATGTTTGGTATGACGACTTCTTTTCTAGGTATTCTAAACCTTCAAATTTCTAACCGGTACACTTTCGGAGAAAATTCGTACAAGATAGGAGGTTTAGTTCGCGAATTTATCTTATTTAAAGAATCTGTTCTGTTCTCGACCGATCTGGATATCGAAACTCCTCTTTCCCTCCCTGTAGTCGAAGAGATGGAAGAAGGGGAAGAGAAGTGTCCCGAAATTATCGGCATTCCCAATTACTTCAAACCCGTTACTCATTTTTAAATAAGAACAAAGCATTTAGAAATGGATTTATGGAAAATCCATCGTCGACATTTATTATCCAAACAACGTTACCGATTTTTTGCCAAGATGGCTCAAAAAGAAATGGATCAACTTCCCTATCTCACCCCTCATAATATGTTTATTCATCGAGGTTTATCGGAATCGCTGTTGAGTAACAATTTTGTGATTACCGATCATATGCTTTCCAGCATTATACACTGAAAAGATAATATTGATCCTCAGTACAGTCAATATTTGAACAAAATCGTTCCTTGCCGCAATTTTAATCAACCTCTTCTCCTTCAGTTAATAGCCACCTCGATCGCGGAAAAGGTGAAAACGGAACAGAAAGAATTACCGATGGACACAAGAGGACTTCCTAAAGACCCAATAGAGGATCCAAATGCTAGAAAAGTAAGTGTTATTAAGGGGGGTCCAGGAACCTCCACGGAGGATGCACTGAATCAAATGTTTGGCGTAAACAAGTAATTTAAAAAATAATGGACGACCCTGTCAAAATGGTGAAGGCTCAACGAAACGATATGGTCTACAGTATTCGAAAATATTTATTATCGATCCAGAATCTACAAACCAAATATAAACTTTTGCAATATTTTGAACAAATAGGGGCCCAACGAGACAATGCCGGTCTGGTGCATGAAGATCGAGGCGATAAAATAAAAGTTGTGAACCTCTATTGAAAAAAAGAAGATGACGCTTTGGATATTTCTTCTCGTCTTTTATCTTTACCTGATCATGATCTACCTGTTTCGAAACGAGTCCCAAACGACTACAACCCCTCCTTGGCAATCCATTTCTTACCACCCTCCTCAGCGGACGACGCTTTATTCGACTTGCATTCACGCAACCGATTGTGACGACGATCAAATATGTTTTCGGGGTGAATGTCTTCCCAAACTCCTTCCCCATTCCACTTGTTCTTCAGCTACGGGAGAGTGGGTTCTGGTGAATCAAAAAGGATTGAAATTCGCGACCTGTTTTTGTAAATACCCTCATCTCGTCACGCAAAAAGAACGCGGGGGGAATTGTGACGTGGACATTGCTTGCGGACCTCACGGCCGATTAGAAAGTTTAGACAAAGATCCTTTGAAAGAAGGTAAATGTGTTTGCGATTTTGGATACAAACCGCTTTTGCAAGGTTTCGGGTGTGAAGAAATGACCGCTCACGAACGATTAGCGTTTTCGAAGGAAGAAGAAAAAAACAACGTATGGGATCCGACCGTATTTTCCGAAAAGTATCTCGCGTCTTTCCAAAAACCCGGTTACTTCCAGCAGCCCTGTTCCTTCGATGCTTTTACAGGTCAGCCTTTAAAACATACTTTTTATCATGCAGAATTTGGAAGTTGTGTGTGTGATCCGAGGTATGGGAATATCGGGGTGCGACTCGATCATCCCTATTATTTGAAAAATAACGATAAGGGCTATAATGCTTGCGCGAATATTTTTAAAAGCGAACCCGATTCCCCGATCCATCATGTGAAACTGTTTGCCTATTTCTACATGTTTGATTATTCGCCGGTCGCGTTCATCGAATTTGAGAATTTAGACCCGATTCAATTATCCTATCCTTTCAATTATTACGTGGTCCAATCCAAGAAACACCATCTACAAATCGAAGAAACGTGGCCTTTTGACTACATGCAATATGTTTTTAAGTACCTTCCCTTTACGGTGCATACGCGTCACTGCCACGAAGATCCTATTTTTCATGTCAAAACGTGCTACGAAACCATTATTCGACAAAACCAGCTCACGCGTTGCCAGTTGATCGAGCAAGAACTGGATGGAAAATTAAGTCAACACGCGAACGCCTACACGCTCCTGTATCGATATCCCGTATGTCTTTTTTCAGAGGAGGATCGACGCGTTCCCGAAATTTATCAAGGCCATGTCGTTCTCAATCCTTTCCATTTACTGTTGAAAGCCCTCCCAAACCTTCTTCGATCGAACGGTATTCAGATGAAACCGAATGAGGAAGGCATGTGGCATGTCACGTTCGCTCGAGCTCCTTATGTAGAAACATATGCGGCGACGTTAGATCCAGCCGTCTTTCCCGATATTAAAGGAGAACCCACGAAAGCGTTGGAAAAAGGTCATTTCTTTTAAAGAGAAAGAGAGAGAAAATCAAAATAAAAGAAAGGGAGACATATAATCAAAATAAAAATGAAACGCGCTCATGAAGAATCCGAAAAGGAAATGGACCATGAAGAGGGGGAGAAGGAGGAAGAAGAACCTACCCATAAACGAATTAAACAGTCGGACGTGTCTCTATTATTAGAGCTTCAAAATAAACACACAGATCCCGGTCAGCAAATGAATCGAGAATTGGAAACGGCTCGCGAAAAATATCTCGTTTCTTATCTACGGAAAGTCATTGAAAAACTGCCCATGAGTAAACATGTTCTAGATTCAACGACCGAAATTCCAGAAGGCTACGAAGGATTTTTAAAAATTTACAGTATCGCTAAAACATGCGTCCATTCGGAAATTCAGTTAAAAAAATTGATGGCGTTTAATTCCATCTTTGACATGTTGAATGGCGTGATCGGGAAAGTCATTCACGATAAATATATCGCTCCATATTTAACGAAACTAGTCACCGATCATGATTTGAATCGGGCTTTTGCCGTATTCCAAGAAACTCTGCAAGCAGACGATACGAACGTATCCACGGAACTCCATTGCGTTTCGTTTTTGATTCAAGACGAATTGTCAAAGAAGGAACCTCTCAAAGTCCCCAACCCTTTGTATAATCGTTTCACGCAGCAAATGTATGCCGTCAGTAAATACGTGACAAGTATATTAATGGCGATCGCAGCGAATCATGCAACGGCATCTACGCCTGACTTTGAAATGATCGGAACACCTAGAAAAGGAGAAAAATAACCAATGAAAAAAAAAAGCTTAGGAATACGAAAGTCCATTAGTAACAAAACATGACAATGTCAGTTAGAAAAATTTTCTAAGGGTAAAAAAAAAAAAAAAAAAAAACTTTTTGTTAATTTTTATTATGTCTTTAGACATAATAAAAATTAACTCTACCCCCTTTTTCTTTTTTGTTGTGAATGATGTCTCACACTTTCTAAAACTAGATTTCTATGAAAAGATTTGGTAATGAATGAAAGTGTGTTATTTTTTAACGTATCATGTAATCCTGTAATTTAATCAAGTTAACCATGTAATTTAATAAGTAAATTTTATATTTTAAATTGATAGAATATATTTTTTCATATGTTGGTAATGTCTACAAATTTAGATAAATACAGTCAAAAGTCGTTAATTCGGACACCCATAATCCGGAATGATCTATAATCCGGACCTCAAAGCTACAAACTTTCTGCGCATGCGTCGCGTTCACGCATGCGCACAGGCGTTTAATAGTGCGCGTAAGACCTTTACGTCTGCGAATATGTTTGTGCGCATGCGCGTTTAATGTGTGACGGACGGGATAAACAAAAGAATAAGTCATATCGTTCTTGGAAATTTATTTTAGAAACATGTTGACACCTGATTCAAACCAAAATAAGGGGTGAGGGGTGGTAAAGTTAATTTTTATCATGTCTAAAGACATGATAAAAATTAACAAAAAGTTTTTTTTTTTTTCAGCCATTTCAATGTGGACAAGACATTACCCTTTTTTAACCAGAATAAACTTTCACTTAACTATTTAAATCGTCAGTCAGTGCTGTGGACTGGATCCAAGCTTATACTCCATCATAGGAAAAACCTTCTTATTTGGGTCCATATTCTTAAAAGAATTTCTTTTTTTTGAATGTCTATTCTCCATTCGATAAACCACGCAACCAACACCAGAAACACGATCCATCGAAACTGAAATATATAGAAGAGTTTAGGAAAGAAATGAAATCCATGGAATATAGTTTTGGCCGCTTCATGGTACCGTAAACGCCGATCAAGGTTGACGAGCTGTTTAACCGGTTCAGGAGCGATTAATAATTGTCTGTCTTGATTCACCAGAATCACGGAATGAGCCCAATCCACCTCATTTAAAGAATCCACGTTGAATTTTTCTGCCGAGGGGTAATTGGGATAAACATGTTCCGTTACATATCGTAAATGCGCGTCTAAGAGTTGAGCTGTAAAAATAATATTTTTGGGATACGTCAATAACAACTGACTTCTTAGAAATTCTTCCTGATAAGGAATCCAAGCTGATGAACGATCAAGAATCGTTTCCATCATGATATTATTTCATGTACTCTGTTTTTTTCTTCTTTACCTATTCCAATGTTTCATGTACCGAAATTTACTCGTCTATTATTCGGGACAATCGATCCCTTTTCATTTCAATCTTCTTCAATGGTATCGACAAGTTCATCAAGAAATCACATAATAAAGGAATCATTAGTGGATAAAACAATGTTTGGTTTTAATCTTCGTTCGACTCTCGCCATAACCATTTTAATATGTCTGGTGACAACACTGGTCATCATGGCCCTCATCGTATATCGTCTCTCCTACGGCAGTGTGGCTTTCGTTTACGATGCTGCTGATCCGAATAAAGTCACGACCAAAGGAACGACAGCGAGCGATTTCTGGGCCAACAATAAAATGTTGCTCATTGCTCCAACGGTTGTCAATGTGATCAATATACTAATGGTCGGTTTATTACTTTACGTGTAACCGAAAAGAGAATAAACACTAGATTCAAAAATACATCACGATGGATACAAAGGCTATCATGGTAATTATCTTATTAGGAATTGTATTTGTCTCGTTACTCAATTTCGGCTACCTGGCAACAGCTATTTACAGTGATGCGACACCCAAAACAGGAGCCGAACATTTTAATCAACGCAACTGGATGTTTTACGGAAATATAATGCTACATATTATAGCTCTGATGCTAGGTGGAGGCATTTTTATGAAAAAGTAATGATTTAATTAAAAAAAATATGACAAGACCTACCCAAGATGAATCCAAAATCTTTCAGAGAAATACTTTCATAGATAACGATGAGTCACTCGTATTCATAAACACGTTCAAGGTGATGGACGGGCGTAACTTCAATCCAAGAAGAAATATACCAACAACTGCTTTTATTGACATCTTGCCCACTCAAGAAGGAAGAACAAGAATGATCAGAGTCAGCTAGAAAAATTTCCCAAGAGCTAAAAAAAAAAAAAAAAAACTTTTTATTAATTTTTATCATGTCTTCTAGACATGATAAAAATTCACTCTACCCTCCTTTTCATTTTGAATGATGTCAACATGTTTCTAAAAATAGATCTCTAAGAATGAATCATACTTTTCTTGGAAATCTATTTTTAGACACATGTTGACATCATTCAAAACGAAAAGGAGGGTAGAGTTAATTTTTATCATGTCTTTAGACATGATAAAAATTAACAAAAAGTTTTTTTTTTTTTTTTTTTACTACTAGAGAATATTTTTCTCAGCTCTCAGAAATTTTCCCAGCCAACTCGATTGACCAGATATCACCATTTTCTTACAATAATGAACTTTCACTTATTTATTTAAACCATCCCAGTTTCACTTCAAAAAATCAGTCTGTGCTATGACCTGAATACAAGCTTGTGTTCAGGTATGTTAATAATATATTTTTTATTTCTTTGGCTTTTCGCGTTTAGTTTATGTGATTCGTCTTTCGCTATAGAGATCCAATATTTTATAATGGCAATTTTGATTTAAGATGGTCACCATTTTCGCCATTTTCCGTAGCGCTTGATCTGCTCGAGTGTCCATGTTGCGTCTATCTTCATAAGACATATCTAAATACAGCTCATTGGCGTTCGGTTCAATATTTAGGTGATACACTTCATGATTGCGTTCTTTGTCCATGAGAAACTTGAACACATCAAATTCATTTGGCCGGCGATCGGATTTGAACGGTTTCAGGACTCTCGGACTGTAAAGTCGTTTCCCCTTCGGATCAAAGACGAAACCCGGACAAGGTCCACCTTTTTGAGAACGAACTTCCACCTCGTCCGGTTCAACATCTTCTTCGACCTGTCGGCCATTGTCGGAACGATACTGTAATTTAAACCGTCGCCAATTGTCAATAAACGCGTCGAGAGTATCCTCCGATTCTGGAAAATATTGTCGGTAAAGCGTTTCGGCTTGAGTTTGTTCTTCGGGTAATAAATTGGCATACTCCACATATTCAGTGAACAATTTCCGGAAAATAGGATCTTTCTCACTTAAATAAGTGGCCATTTCATCCAACGTCATTTCGTATAACTGTTCGACAAAATTCATGATGGAAGTGCTTTCTTCTTCTTATTATTATTATTGAATTTTCAAAGCGGACATTATATCTTCCATTCTCTCACATTGATAGCGGTATTTTAAATATTTGAAAGATGTGATGGCCATGAGCGCTAGAAAAATGACGAGCGTTAAGACCGTGAAATGAAATTTAAAGTGAGTTTCTTCCTCATGCACAATCAACACGCAAATGGAATAGAGTAATCCGCCCGCTAAAGCAAAGATACCGAACGGTTCTAGCTTCGAAATATTCATGGGGATCCTAAAAGCGACTGGGCAACTCTCAAGTTAGTAAATACTTTATTCCAAAATTCTTCGTGAATAACGAGCGAATTTTCTAAAGAGGCCTGGAACGTTTCGTACTGAGGCAGAGTTTGAGCAAACGATAAAATACAGTCTTTGGGATTCTGCACCGGCGTATGAACTAACCATTCGCGTAACCGGTTCCACGTCTCGGGCCAACATTGAATTTCTTGGTTGAACCGATCGGCAATTGAGGGACCGAACGTTTCATTCAAAAACCAAGAAATGCAAGCTACAGTTTGTTTCATAATCGTTTCTGAATTTATGGTTCCTTATTTTTAAATATTTTTTTCATTTATTTCAGAAAAAGAAAAAGAAGAGCAAAGAATGAATCATTTAGACGAATTGTTTCAGTACCTTCTCCAACACAAGAAAACAATTGTGTTTGGGAACCTGAGTCGATTACCCTATGTGATCAACGATTACATTTCCAAACATTTATCCCACCTCACCATTTTTGTCATTTGTCCCTTTTATACGTACCCGTCTTCCCCTCATGTGCGTGTAATTAAACCGGAAGAATTGAGCACGAACACGTGCGATTTATTATTCTACATTGAACCTTTTCCGCATGCCGTTTTACATCACGACATTAAAACGGCTCAACACCTCGTCATTTTAACGAGCCACATGATTTTTATCGATCGATACCATACGTGTTCCTATTTATCCTATTTTCATTTCCCGGGAAGTTTAGAAAGGTATATGGAAAAAACCAAACAGCTGATGGATTTGGAACAGACGTTCCTTTACAAAACGGATCTACCCGAAGTTAAAGAGTCCAAGAAAGCTCTTTCGATCGGTCCTAGTCCTACCCTGGATCGATGGATCAGTCCCGAGAATCCCGATCCGACTCCCTTAGAAAACATGTCATGGATTTTAATCGATCTTACGTCCTTCCGGAATACGTCGTCACTGTTATTTCATTTTTGGACAGCTTTTGATTACATGCTGAATCATATCGATCGCATTGAAGGCTGGCAATTGTGTTTTAAAACGTCCGCGGAAGCTCGTGCTTATAAGAAACTCGTTCAGAAATGGATCGATTATCTCTGTTGTAGGGAATTCCAGCACGGGAACGTGTTACAATTGAATGAAATTCTCTCCCTCACGCCTTTTTATCGAGCAGGGACGGTCGATCTTCCCGTTATTTTAGAAAAGAAACGATTCGGACCTTTGGAATATATTCTTTGCACATCGGTTCAAGATGCGTATCGAGCTTCTATGCGATATAACTTAGATCCTGTCGTCGGATCCGTGTTTCGATTGAAATAAAGTCAGAATGAATGATCCTAACGAGGATGATGTTTCGAAGGAAATTCCACCTCTTGGAACACCCGAAGTTATTTATTATGACGATATTCTACCTTCACAAATTCAAAACCAAGTCGACCTTCCCGACGATTTCGAACTTCAATTTCCTCTCCACACGTATGCCAAATCCGATGTAACCACTAGCCCTTACATTATTCGACCGTCCGTTTCTCCTTCTTCTCGAAATTCGAGTCCAAGTTCAAGAAGAAGTCCAAGAAAACGCAGTCCGAGTCCAAGAAGGAGCAGAAGTCCAAGTCTAAGCAGGAGCAGGAGTCCAAGTCCAAGAAGAAGAAAAAGTCAGAGAAATCGTAGTCGTAGTTTAGAAATACGTCATTCTAGAAGAAGTCCTGTAAGAAGAAGTCGTTCGGCTTCCTTTTCATCGTCTGCATCTTCTTCTTCCTCTCCTTCCAATATCAATCGTAGAGAAACACAAAGACCCATTCGTAGAAGACCTATGAGAAAACGTCAAGGATACGTTCTTGGATCTCGAACCGTTCGTGTGGGTCCTAATCGATTGCTTCATAAATATGGTAACCATTCCATTACGTTTGTGACCGAAGGTGGGGCCCACATACGAAATAAGAAAATTCCCAATAAAGCTTTTCGATATCTATTAAGTCATTGCTCACGACGGCATCCAACAGCTCGAGATCGATTGCCACGACAAGCTCGTATTGTTTTGAGAAAGAAAAGAGCTTAAACACAACGAGTTGAAAAAGAAACAATATCCAAGCAATTCACAAAAGCCAAAAAACAATTCAACAAAATAATAAAGTTCACTTACCAAAATGTGTATATAATAGACTTTAACTGAAGCTCTTTCGAGGCTGGTATCCAAAGCACAGACTGATCTGAAACCGAAACTCGAGTAATTTAAATAGTTAAGTGAAAGTCCTTTTTCTGGTTTTATCGATCGAACCAACTGGGAAAAATTCCCAGAGCTATACTAAAAAAAAAAAAAAAAAAAAAAAAAAAAAAAAAAAAACCTTTTTGTTAATTTTTAATCATGTCTTCAGACACGATTAAAATTAACTACCCCCCTTTTGTTCAAATGATGTTAATCTGTTGTCTCGATATGTTTCTAAAAATAGAACATGACTCATTTCTTTCTTGGAACTTTATTTTTAGAAATATGTTCGAAAAGATGAGACATCATTCCCAGACAAAAAGAAGAGAGAGTTAATTTTTATCATGTCTAATGACATGATAAAAATTAACAAAAAGTTTTTTTTTTTTTTTTTTTTTTTAAGTTAAAATTTTTTTCTACTACCCAACTTTTGCTTCTCCTTTCTACCTCCCCCCTTTCGTTTCATAGTATATAAACAGCTGGAGCTGAGACGATTTTCTCATTTCATACTGAGGACAAGATGGATCAGGAAAACACTGTAACCCTGGAGCCTTTGACATTACCCTTGAAGGATCGTCTCAAGTACGTGTTGGATGAAGTCGTGCTGGAAGAATTTAATCAATCTAATTTGTTTACGACTAAAACCACCGTTCAGTTGAGAGTTTTAAAAAGAATAGCTAATATGATGATGTTTCCGTGGACCTTGATTCAAGATTTGAAACCTCTTGTACCCGTCCATCGATACTGTTTAAATACCATTTGGCGTTTATGGATGGATGTGCAACAGCAGTTGGTACAAAATAAAACCATCTCCACGCCAGATGAATGGAATATGATCGAGAAAGTTTTATCTAAAGACTATTCTAGATCGACCGATCTAATAAGACTTTCCAACATCTTATTCAAACGACAGGAAATACCTAAGATAGAAGTGTATAAATTATTTGCCGTAGACGGATTGCTGGGCGAGGATCTGCAAAAGTATGTTTTTAATCTACAGTACGGAGGAGATGAAAAAACACCTTTAAACGAACAAGAAGCTCTAGATTTTAAAGCAGTTAATGCTCGAATCGTCCGTTGTTTATATCACGAAGTTTCCAAACGATAGGAATCTTTTCTCTACGTGGATGTGATTCGACGTACTATAGAAGAAATAATAAACACTACACCTTCTACCAGTGATGAAGTAAGCGAATGGGGTGCATTGTATTTAAAGTATCTTGGAGAGGATCTATTTTCAAATATATTTTACGAAATTAAAGTCTGGAAGACGAAAGAATTGGAACAATACCAGGCGAAAAAGAATCAACAAGAAAATAATTCTCAAAAGAGAAAGAATGTGAGAGAGGATCCTAGAATCAAGAAGAAAAACAGAAATAATATGTCGGACCTTACTTTAGCTTCGAGTGATTATTTCGACCCTTCGATTGTCGATTTGCAACCTGTTCGTTATCCTTCTCCCAAGAGTCCACCTCCATCGGAAAAGGGGGAAGAAGATCCTATTTCTCCCGAGAGTCCACCTCCATCGGAAAGAGGAGGAGAAGATCCTGTAGAAGCTTCCTTCGAAAGACTAGAGTGTGAAGACGAAAATGTATAAACTACAAGTAGTGAACAAGGCAAAATGAACCCCTAGAAACTCGGAACATTTTTTCCATGGCTCTTTAATGGAATATAAAGAGTGGACAGTCCAATAATACATTTAAGGTATGTGGGAGACTATATATATATATTTTTGGAATAGATTTAAATACTTTAGATGCACAAATATTAGACGAAATGAACTTGTTTTTGTCCTTTACAAGAACTACTAACCATGATAAAATGTTTTTCGAATAGCATCCTTTCCAAAATATTTTTTCATCAGGTTCCATCCTCAACTGTAAAAACTGATTTTGACAAGATTTTATAGATAAGATAGTTCATTAAAAAATTTTTTTGAGAACTGGTTTTTATCGCTATTCCATACGCAACTGTAAAAACTAAAATTTATAAGATTTTATAGTTGAGACAATTTATTTTTTAATTAAAAAAAATTTTTTTTCGAACTGGTTTTTGTATATGTTCCATACGCAACTGTAAATACTGAATTGAATCTCATTTTATACTTGTTACTATATAAAAAAAAAGAATCCTTTTATTTTTGTTGTTAAAAAAGCAACAACATCGAACTTTTTTTCAATATATAGGAACAAAGCCCTCCTTCAAGATGAAATGGGATTCGTTTCAAAATAGAAATGAATATACTGTCACTTCTTACGATCTCGATCACGCTATTCGGTATGCTCAAGAAGCGACTCAACTCTATATTTACGAACAAGCTCTTCAAAGTCGGTACGCTTTTATTTTTAAACATACCACCTTCCAAATAAGAAAAGCTGACTCCAAACGGGATTACTACATACCTAAAACCCTCGATCCGGAACAATGTCACGTCGTCGAAAAATTTGTTTTTACGCAAACGGGATGTGACATGATTGCCTGCTTCCCTTTTCAAGAAAATTTAGAATCGTGTTTCCCGGAAGATGAATCGCGATGGATTCGACTCGGAACGGGTTTCAGTTTAGCTTGCCAACCCGCCTGCGATCGTTTATATTCCAACACACAGCAGAGTATGGACACGGAATATCGAAATGGAAAATGTGTAGCCGTAAATGTCGCCAGGAAATTATTAGCTCTCTTGCCCGAACAAGTTTTCTTTCAATCGAATCATCCTTCTCTTCCTCGTCATCATGCCGGCCTCAATCTCGTCGAGGGTCATTTACGACTCAACCAGCCTTATTGTGAAGCGTACGGTCTTGTTTTCAACGGGTCTGATTGTGTGACGACGACGGGGCAAGATATTGGCGAATTGTTCTTGGGAAGCAGTATCTATCGATCTATTTCCACTCTGCAAAATAATTATACGTTACCACCATATCCTCCTCATCTTCCCGACTTTGTACAAAACTGGCCCAAGAAACATGTGAAACGGTCCTTGGTTCATGAATTGGCGATTGATGTAGGGATCGATATCGGATTAGAAGCCGCGCAAAAAATCCTTGAAAAACGGATGCCTAAACTCTTAACCAAATTGAGTATGCAGTCTCTTCCCATTCAATCGGCCATCCTTCAAGCCGTCGTTCGGACCCAATTAAGTACGCTCGCAACACTTTCCAGAATCGCCGCGACAGGATTCTCGGTTACTTCCAATGAGCTGACGGGTATAAGTATTCTGTCCGCCGTACTCGATATATTGGATCCGTTTCATTTCAATAAAGTGCTGACCGCTCGAACTCTTTACGATATCGACTGGCGATTAGACGTTCAGTTTTATCAATCGGAAACGGACCATGTTCTAGAAATCACACCCGGTCTTCTATGGGACGTGTTAGAAGAAGATGCGAGCGATCGATACCTCTTCTTTGCCGAGAAAGTGCAAGAATATTTAGATGCTATCCATAAAGTGCCCATGACCGATCGACCCCAAACGCGAATGTTATTTCTCCAAAAATCACGAACAGACGAAAGAGCCCCGAAAAATTGGATTTATTTCACGATAATTGTTTATTTGTTAACAGGATTCACCCTCCTATTTCAACCCTACATGCATTACTTATGCGTGACCATCTTTTTCCTATTTGTGTTTTATTTCCTTCTTTGACATGTAGGGTTTATATTTATTTTAACTAACATTTATTTTAAGTTTAAACTATCTTTCCTGTCAATCCTTACTTTCCCCTGGAACTGCCAATGCCAGAATATGTAAATTTGAGTAGAACGCGCAAGCATTCAAATTATCAGCGGAAGTAGTATGATTTAAATAGAAGGAAACAAGTTCGGTGAGAGAGAGTTATTCTTACTTAGCGAGCGCGGAGGTAGTTATAGAGATTTGAAAAACCCCGCGTTGCGGCCTATGTGCTTGGCGGGAAGTAGTTGCAATTGTTCCAGTGAGCTTCAAGTCTGCTGAATTAGCAGCCGTATTGTAAAACGCGGTGAGTAGTTATTTGAGAGAGCCTCGTAGTTAGAATATTGTCTTTAATTTCTTTTCAGGTTTTTATTTTTATTTTGACTGCCGAGTTGGCACCGTTTGTAAGCGTCAAGAGAACGCAATTGTAAATTAGTACGTTGAATAAAAAGGGACTTAAACCCTTTATAAGACTCTGTGGTTTATACAAGCTTTCACAGTCACCTCTTGGTTGCGTGCTAGTTAGAGGCGCGCAACGTTATATTGGCGCCCGAACACTTATCGAACTGAAATGGCCGAAAACTGGATGGAAGCCGCTGGACAACACCAAGAAATGACAACGCAGTTAGAAGGATTTGGATACCTGGTCCAGACTTTGAGAGCATCAATCAAGCCAAACGTCTATTTCGACGGAAAAAATTCGGTGTCCGTATTTTTAGAAGGTATAGAAAACCACTTTCAGCTCTATCCTGTGCCCGAAAGACAAAAAGTTGCTATCGCCACATCAGCACTAAGAGGACAGGCCGCGCTATGGTGGAAAAATATAGGCAAATTTCTTCTAGGTGAATTTGGAAGCCCGACGTATACTTTTGAAAATTTCAAAAAATCGTTAGTGAAGGTCTTCCCCATAGTGAAAGATCGCGCAAGGCTGGAAGCCGAGCTATATAGTTTCTATCAACGGGATACAGCACAATTGACGGACTTTATTTTACGAAAAATCAAGCTAACGGATATGTTGTATGGGAAAAAACCCGATGCGGAGATTATTGAAATAATATTACCAAGATTGTTACCCGCTGTCCAAGACTACTTTGAAATTAGAAACCCAA
Source organism: Stegodyphus dumicola (assembly GCF_044657685.1). Classification (NCBI taxonomy): domain Eukaryota; kingdom Metazoa; phylum Arthropoda; class Arachnida; order Araneae; family Eresidae; genus Stegodyphus; species Stegodyphus dumicola. The sequence goes on along the minus strand of NC_140768.1, from coordinate 75,714,302 downwards.
CCACATTGCAGGAACTTTTCGAATTGGCGGTGAAGTTTCAAAATCGCAGAATCGCGGAAAGAGCGAGAGGGGAAACATATTCTCAAAGTACCAGAAGGAAGGAGGAAACAAGAAATGGAAATCGCTCATATGGGGGAAAGAACTATCAAGCTAACGCATCGAAACTTGAAGGGCAAGGCCCAAAAAGAAAATTTGAAAATAAGCATCCGCGTACCCAGAAGACACAGATTGAAAGGAAAGCTTTAAACGACTAGAGGGGCCTGTGAAAGGGAGGGTCCAGACCCCGGAAGTTTTAGAAAAACCCTCAAATAGACATCTAAATACAGTCATCGTAAAAAACTCACAGCTACCAATTATACAAGTCCTGGTTGGCGATGTACCAGTAGAAGCCCTCATCGATACAGGGGCAGAAGGCAATTTCATGAGTGAAAAGTTCTTCAAAAAGAATTTTTATAGGATACGACTCTTTAAAACCAGAAATACGGAAATTATAGCGGCGCAAGGAAAAACATGTCACTGCATCGGGAAAGTAGCATTAAACGTACAGGTAAAAGAGGAAAATCTCAAAGTATTAATTTTTGTGGTGAAACACCTCCAACACTCTCTTATTTTAGGTATGGACTTTTTAAGGGCCGCGAGGGCCAAATTAAATTTTCAAGATAGTTCCGTGGTGCTGGAGATGGACCAGAGGGTGGTGGAACCGGTGGAGACACCTGAATTGGACCTTAGCCATTTGAATGACCAGGAAAGTAAAGCAATACAGCAAGTGGTGAGTAATTTTTCTCATTTGTTCTCAGAAAAGCCGGGAAACTGTCAGATTGTAACTCACAAGATTCAATTAAATGCCGAAAAACCTTGTAGGACTAAACCTTACCGCTATGACAAACAAAAAGACGTAATCATCGAAGAACATATTCAGGAGATGTTAAAGAATAAAATAATAACTCCCATAAATAGTGAATACGCGAGTCCAGTCGTACTATGTAGGAAAAAGAACGAGTTTCCTCCTTCGGATAAAAGGGCTTGGAGGTTTGCTATCGATTATAGAAAACTAAATAGCATAACTAAATTCCCAGTTTACCCTTTGCCGGTTATAGACGAGATCATTAGACAGATCAAATCGACGAGATATATGTCTACTTTGGACTTAACGTCTGGCTACTATCAAATAGCTATGAGACCCGAAGATATACATAAAACCGCGTTTATAACAAAATCGGGCACTTATGCATTTTTACGCATGCCTTTTGGGTTGTGTGGGGCCCCGTCAACATTCCAGAGAGCTATGGACATTGTTCTAAAGCCTGTCCTAGGAAAATCAACTTTAATTTATCTAGATGATATAATTATAACGAGTAGTACGTTGGAACAACACATTAGTGATCTCGAACAAGTTTTTAAATTATTAAAAGAGGCCGGTCTTACAATTAACGCCTCAAAATGCAAGTTCGCAACTAAAGAACTTAAATATCTCGGTTATAAAATTTCGCAAAAGGGTATAGAAACGCAAGATTCAAAAATAAAAGCTATTAAGAATTTCCCACCGCCCAACACCGCCAAGAAACTTTCGTCTTTCCTTGGACTATGTTCTTACTATCGATCTTTCATAAAAGATTTCGCTAATATTGTTGAACCACTCTTAGTAATCAAAAGAAAAAAGAGTAAATTTACGTGGACAGCGGAAGCTAACACGGCTTTTGAAAGATTAAAAGAAGCGCTTATTAATGCCCCTGTTTTAAAATTCCCTGAGGGGGACGAAAACCTGGAAATTGCGGCAGATGCATCAGACTATGCGGTGAGTGCGATTCTTATGCAAAATAACCATCCGCTGGCATTTTTTAGTAAAACATTGAATCAAACACAAAGCAATTATACAGCTACAGAAAGAGAAACATTAGCCGTATTAATGGCTGTACACAAATTTCGAGTTTATTTCGGCAAATCGCCAGTAACTGTCTTTTCGGATCATGCGGCTGTTGGTAGACTTTACTCGGGAAAAAACCTAACGCCCAGGTTAATAAGATGAGCTTTAAAACTCCAAGAATATAATATCACAATAAAATATAAACCGGGTAAGGAAAACAATGTAGCTGACGCACTTTCTCGTATAAAACTGGACGAGGAAGGTAATGAACTTAAATGCGCTGTGTTGACTTCAAAAATTTTAGATTCTAGAGATACGGTTATTACTGAACTGAAAGCTGATCCTGAATTTGGATATATCTATGCTTATTTGAAAGACCCCGAAGGCTTTGAGCATACAGATATCGATGCGATAAGAAATAGAGCAAAAAACTATGAAATAATAGATAATTTATTATTCTATACGAAAACAACGAACGAAAATCTTGAGTATAAGCCAGTCATCCCAGCCTCGCTTCGATTAAGCATTTTGAGGAAGTTGCACGAAAAAAAAACAGCGGGCCACCTCGGGGTCAGAAAGACTTTAAAAAGGGTACGCGAGGCGGTATATTTCCCGCAATTATACAAAATAGTAACGGCGTATGTCAGGTCCTGCAATCAATGTCAGTTAATAAATGATATTAATTACAGCCCGGCCGGGTACTTAAATAGCATTCGCGCTACATTTCCGAATGAAATTTTAGGCATAGATCTCCTTGGTCCCTTTCCCCAGAGCGAGTTAAATAAAAATCGTTTTCTTTTAGTAATAGTAGATCATTTTTCAAAATGGATAGAAATTGTTCCACTTAAACGCGCGTCAGCCAAAACAGTCGCAGATGCATTCTTACACAGATACATTTTAAAATACGGTGCACCGATAAAAGTCATTAGCGATAACGGAAAACAATTCATTAGTCAAATATTTGAAAACATATGCAAAATACTTGATATACGCCATATCAAAATGGTTCCGTATAGACCACAGGCTAACATAGCAGAAAGAGTTAATAAAAACATTGTAAAAATAATTCGCAGTTACGTTAGCACACATCACAAGCGCTGGGATGGCTACATAAATGAATTAGCTTATGCTTTAAGAACGGCACATCATGATACTACGGGAAAAACTCCAGCAGAATTATTTTTAGGCAGAAAGTTAATTACGCCTTTAGATAAATTATTCTTTGTGCAACAAAGAGAGCAGGAATTCAAACAAAAGGACGTGCAAAAACTAATTGATCAGGCGCTTAAAACCTCGGATACGGCAAGAAATAGGCAGAAAATTTATTACGATAAAAAACGCCGTGAAGCAGATTTTAAAGTTGGTGATAAAGTATTGAAACGGAAATTTTCTTTATCAAGTGCCCCAGACAATTTTATGGCAAAGCTAGCTCCAAAGTTTGAAGGCCCCTATGTAATTCAGGAAATCAAAGGAGTAGTTTTATATCTTAAAAACGAGAGAGGGGAAATCTGTAAAGCAAGTCCCGACCAGGTGAAAAAATACTATAATCCCAATGATTTTGAAATCCTTAAAAGTTTCTTGCAGGACTCAAGTCTAAACGAAATAGAAAGGCCAGAGACTGCAACAACTATTCCACCACCCAAGAAACGGAGAACTGAAGAGAGACCTAGCACTTTTACAACCCGGACGTCGGTACAAAAAGAAAAAATGATTATCAAATTCCGGCGTTTAAGAAAAACAAAAGTACAGATGAACCGGGTAAAGAAACCGTGGTAAAAAGAAAAACACCACCTACAAAGGATGGCAGGAGGAATTACACATCAAGAAGAACGCGCACACGGCCACAGAGTCAGGTGCCAGCAAGGCCGCCGTGCCGGAAACTGAAACGCCAACAGGAAGCACAGAAGTACGAGGAACAGAAGAAATTCAAGGACTCCAGATCGGAGGACGTCAAGACCAGCCGTCCCAGGCAGAAACGCAAAAGCCAGCAACCAGACGATTACTCCGTCAAGAGGCCAGCATGTAGAGGACGCAAAAGAAAGATCAACGGGGACGACAATTGGAGATCAACAAGGAGAAGATTGACATCCATGACACCTCTAACTTGGGATCAATTTTGTCAAAAACGGATGACGGAGTTTCAAGCATCGAAAACTCAAAGATAAGTTAAAACCTTCTATAAATATTTTTCTCTTTTGTTCCGAAATGTTATGCATAAGTACGAAGTTCTATGTTTTGACGAAAGTCAATATGTCTCGGTTGAGACTTAGTTTTGTTTTACTTTATTTAGCTAAGGCAAAAGTATTATTTTCTTTAAGTGTAAAAGCTAAAAACAAGCATTTTCTGTTGGTCGAAAGACTAATTCTGTTATGTTAAAGCCAAAATTTGGCCGGAGATAAAAATAACTTCGTATTCTTGTATGTACTAATAAGAATTTTAGTTTCAGTGCCGCCAGCTTGGCGAAGGATGAGTAAAGTAAAAATTTATTTTCTCTTATTCATTTTATGGTAAATTGTAAAAAGCATATGTATTAAACTTTTGTAAATGTATGTAAATACTTGCATGTTATGTAAAAGTAGAATTTAGTCTAGAAGCATAAAATTGTAGATGCTAAAAGTGAATGCTTAAAAGCAATGAAGTCAAAATTTAAGTATTAAACTGTAAAGTCATGCTTTAGAGCGAAAGCCTGCATGTTTAAAAGATGAATGAGGGGGAAGTTAGAATGAATGTGTTTTGTAGGGTTCTCCACCTACATTTGAATTTTTAAGAATATTAAAGTAGCTCATTGAGTTGTAGAATGTCGAGTAAGGTGTGTCTATTTGGTTGTTGAATTCTAACAAATCATGGTGGTTAGGGGAAGTGTTGTAAGACTAAAACACGAATATTCCCGTTTGACACCACACACGGTGGAGAGCCAGGGTAAAGTTAAATTAATGCTTGAAAAATTGAATGAATGTGAAGTAAGCAATAACTAAGAAAAACGAAACGTTAAAAACAAAAATTTATTGTGTCAAGAAAGTGTAAATTATAATGTATGTAGAAAGATACTGATACTTATTCCTTCCAGATGCTGGAAGGAAAGACCAAGATTGATTGATGAAGTCCAGGAAAAGTTGCTGTAAGAAGAAACCTTTGTAAAGAGTAACAGAATTTTAATTGTTACATAAGATTATTATTGTGTAAACGAGGCTTTCGCCAGTTAGTTCAGAATTAGATAAACTTACAACAGGTCGTTTGTAGGACCTGCTTCCAAGTTTTCCAAATTCTGGCAGCGGCAAATGTAGGGTTTATATTTATTTTAACTAACATTTATTTTAAGTTTAAACTATCTTTCCTGTCAATCCTTACTTTCCCCTGGAACTGCCAATGCCAGAATATGTAAATTTGAGTAGAACGCGCAAGCATTCAAATTATCAGTGGAAGTAGTATGATATAAATAGAAGGAAACAAGTTCGGTGAGAGAGAGTTATTCTTACTTAGCGAGCGCGGAGGTAGTTATAGAGATTTGAAAAACCCCGCGTTGCGGCCTATGTGCTTGGCGGGAAGTAGTTGCAATTGTTCCAGTGAGCTTCAAGTCTGCTGAATTAGCAGCCGTATTGTAAAACGCGGTGAGTAGTTATTTGAGAGAGCCTCGTAGTTAGAATATTGTCTTTAATTTCTTTTCAGGTTTTTATTTTTATTTTGACTGCCGAGTTGGCACCGTTTGTAAGCGTCAAGAGAACGCAATTGTAAATTAGTACGTTGAATAAAAAGGGACTTAAACCCTTTATAAGACTCTGTGGTTTATACAAGCTTTCACAGTCACCTCTTGGTTGCGTGCTAGTTAGAGGCGCGCAACGTTATAGACAAATGGCTAAGAAATTCTTAAAGAATATCATGATAAAGATTTAGCTATCTATATATAACATTATGTTTTCTTTTCAAAAAAAATCCAGTCTTGATCGAAATGGACTTTACGCACAATTTATTGTATCCCCACCTTTCCAAGATTGGCTTGAAGAAGTGATAAAAAAAAATGGGTCTGGAAGGAAAAGAGTGCATTTCGAGAAAAGAAAAGAGGACCCTCTTTTTCTCGCAATGCACCCGTTTCCTTCCAGACCCATTTCTTTTGCCTCCTCAGAACTCTCTTTCTTTTCTCCTCCCTCTCTCTCTTAAGAGGGATTGAAAGAAAGAGGCTAGATGGAAAAGTTTCTTTTTTTTTCTTTCGAGAAGATAAAAAAAATTTGGAGGAGGAGCAAATTTTTTTTGTGTGGTGGTGGTTGTTTTTTTTAGAAGGTGATAACTTTAGTGACATTTAAAGAGACCACCAGAGGATCCGTTTGAGTCTCGACGACCTTTTCTTGACGGGGGTCTGTCTGGCAATAAGCGCTGGCATATTGTTTAGGGTAAGTAGAAGAATCCGTCATGCCTGGATGAGGCGGTATGTAGCGCACTCCCAGATTAAAGAGTGATGAAAAGAAATTTCTCCCCCGGATAGAGCAGTCGGTAAACGGGTTGATTGGGTACAACTCGAACCAGCGGCTGAGTTAAAATGCTATACACCCAGGCCAGAAGCTGATTATTTTTAGGATTATTTTCGGCCAGATGTAACATTTCTTCGCTGGAGAGGACATATCCCTATTGAGAACTGCCGAGACTCTCAAGATCTTTTATTTTCCTGAAGACGTGGTGTTCGTCGAAAAACACGGAGAGAATGTCCCAGGTTCTTTTACTGGAAGTATGAATCAGAGGCAAAATGTCCGTAGCGTTCCAAAACAATCTTCCGTCATCCACATAACAGCGAATGCTCACAAACTCATTATATAAGACGCGGATCATCATCTTGAGTAGAAATATGGATACGCACAGCAGTCTCTCTCTCTCTCTGGGAAATAGAGTCTGTCTTCCACTCGCCTCTCTATATATACGAGAAGACCACGTGATGGGCGACGTGACGGTTGACTTCTAGAAAAAAAAATCAACTTTGTCTACCTCTCTCTCTATGACCTTCTATTTTTTTTCCTAAAGGACACCCCGTCACCTTTTCAAAAGTCATGGGATTGAGAGGAACGAAAGAAAAAAACAACCATCCTTTGTATACTACCTACGACCTTCTCCTAGAGACCCCTGTCATTTTCTTCTCGAGAGCTACGTGATGAAAGCTTTTTTTTTTATTCTAGAGTTTATCAACTTTGTAGACACATGACCCCGTCACCTTCTCAAAGGTTATGTCGTATGGAATGGGACCCTTTTGGTTTTTTCTTTTGAGGAAATAAAAAATAAAACAACTTTATAATCATCTCTCTATGACCTTTACAAACACTCATGTTTTATCATTTTTTTTATTTTAGAATTCATCAACCTTGTTCCTCCCTCTCTCTCTCCCTCTCTCTCTGAGGAGTCTATATAAACGAATCGCCAGCGAGCTCTTGTTCATATCAGACGAGTGTTTCGCCTTGAGAACGGAAAAAAAAATACAAAAGCCATGCTGCTCAAACTGGAATATAACGATGACTATTACGTGCACGCGTATGTGGATCTAGGATTCCTGTACTGGAATGCCAAAGATATCTTGACTCTTCTTGCCTACGAACGTCTCGCATACGACGAGTGTTCTCCAAGTCTTTTTTCCTAATCGACACCATTTTCTTCGACTAGGCGATTTGGACAACTACTCCAAAGAATGGGGTCAACCGAACCAGATTGTCCTCACTTCGAATGAAGCGGCCTTCGTCGCTTCGAAATCCCTGCATAACAAGTCGCTCTTCCCTTGGATGTGTAAAATATTCATGAGACCTCTGACGAAAATTGAGGAGGACGGGGAAACGTATATCACCCTCCGAGAGACTGTGCAAGACGAACAAGAAAGGAAAAAGAGTCCTCTCTTTTTCATCACTCAATTCGGGATCCATCATCTCCCCAAAATCATCCAGAGACATCAAGCCTTCGTTGAAAAGTATCAGAAAGAGGATGATGGTGATGATGATGATGATGATGCGATATGGTCTCCAGTCGCTTAAAGAAGGGGAAACGTTCTCCGCTTTTCCTATACCATAGACTGGAGAGTTGAATCAGGAGACCAAAAAAATGGGTCTTGGAAGGAATGAGTGCATTTCAAAATGCATTCGATTCCTTCCGAGACCCATTTTTTTGGGCCACTCTCTCCTCCAATCTTGGGAGAGGCAAATCTAAAATCTTGGAAGTGGATACTGGAAAGCCCCGCTCTGATTATAATTCTGAGTTCTAGCATGGGACATTTTTTAGATCAATAAGCTAAACTATTTTTCTAGTCTCATATTCTCTCGTGACTAGGGTTTCAGATTTGGGTAGAGAGAGACACTGTTCTGAACAGAAACGTGGAATGCTTTTATAGAAAAGTGAAGAGTTGAAAGTGAAAGTCGAAAAACGAAATGGGATCGGCTAGGAAAAATTTCTCAGAGCTGAGAAAAAAATTCTGAGATGTAAAAAAAAAAAAAAAAAAAAAAAAAAAAAAAAATTGTTAATTTTTATCATGTCTTTTAGACATGATAAAAATTAACTCACCCCCCCTTTTGTCTGGGAATGTTGTCTCCCACTTTCTAAAAATAGACCATGACTCATCCTTTTAAAGAATAGAATCCAAGAAAAGACTGGGTTCTGGTCTATTTTTAGAAACGGTGAGACAACATACCCAGACAAAAGGGGCATGAGTTAATTTTTATCATGTCTAGAAGACATGATAAAAATTAACAAAAAGTTTTTTTTTTTTTTTTTTTTTTTTTTTTTTACATCCTAGAATTTTTTTCTGAGCTCTGAAAATATTTTGCCAGCCGATCTCATTTCGTTTTTTGACTTTCCGAGCTCTATTTGTATTGAAATATACTGAAAACCGACTCAAACACTCGTTTTCAGTATATTCCAATACAAATTGGCAGTCCACAAAATAAAAAAAGACATAATTTTTTTCTTGGATGGAGCTCCATTTGAAAGCTTTTTTTTTTATTCTAGAGTTTATAAACTTTGTAGACACATGACCCCGTCACCTTCTCAAAGGTTATGTCGTATGGAATGGGACCCTTTTGGTTTTTTCTTTTGAGGAAATAAAAAATAAAACAACTTTATAATCATCTCTCTATGACCTTTACAAACACTCATGTTTTATCATTTTTTTTATTTTAGAATTCATCAACCTTGTTCCTCCCTCTCTCTCTCCCTCTCTCTCTGAGGAGTCTATATAAACGAATCGCCAGCGAGCTCTTGTTCATATCAGACGAGTGTTTCGCCTTGAGAACGGAAAAAAAAATACAAAAGCCATGCTGCTCAAACTGGAATATAACGATGACTATTACGTGCACGCGTATGTGGATCTAGGATTCCTGTACTGGAATGCCAAAGATATCTTGACTCTTCTTGCCTACGAACGTCTCGCATACGACGAGTGTTCTCCAAGTCTTTTTTCCTAATCGACACCATTTTCTTCGACTAGGCGATTTGGACAACTACTCCAAAGAATGGGGTCAACCGAACCAGATTGTCCTCACTTCGAATGAAGCGGCCTTCGTCGCTTCGAAATCCCTGCATAACAAGTCGCTCTTCCCTTGGATGTGTAAAATATTCATGAGACCTCTGACGAAAATTGAGGAGGACGGGGAAACGTATATCACCCTCCGAGAGACTGTGCAAGACGAACAAGAAAGGAAAAAGAGTCCTCTCTTTTTCATCACTCAATTCGGGATCCATCATCTCCCCAAAATCATCCAGAGACATCAAGCCTTCGTTGAAAAGTATCAGAAAGAGGATGATGGTGATGATGATGATGATGATGCGATATGGTCTCCAGTCGCTTAAAGAAGGGGAAACGTTCTCCGCTTTTCCTATACCATAGACTGGAGAGTTGAATCAGGAGACCAAAAAAATGGGTCTTGGAAGGAATGAGTGCATTTCAAAATGCATTCGATTCCTTCCGAGACCCATTTTTTTGGGCCACTCTCTCCTCCAATCTTGGGAGAGGCAAATCTAAAATCTTGGAAGTGGATACTGGAAAGCCCCGCTCTGATTATAATTCTGAGTTCTAGCATGGGACATTTTTTAGATCAATAAGCTAAACTATTTTTCTAGTCTCATATTCTCTCGTGACTAGGGTTTCAGATTTGGGTAGAGAGAGACACTGTTCTGAACAGAAACGTGGAATGCTTTTATAGAAAAGTGAAGAGTTGAAAGTGAAAGTCGAAAAACGAAATGGGATCGGCTAGGAAAAATTTCTCAGAGCTGAGAAAAAAATTCTGAGATGTAAAAAAAAAAAAAAAAAAAAAAAAAAAAAAAAAAAAAATTTGTTAATTTTTATCATGTCTTTTAGACATGATAAAAATTAACTCACCCCCCCTTTTGTCTGGGAATGTTGTCTCCCACTTTCTAAAAATAGACCATGACTCATCCTTTTAAAGAATAGAATCCAAGAAAAGACTGGGTTCTGGTCTATTTTTAGAAACGGTGAGACAACATACCCAGACAAAAGGGGGATGAGTTAATTTTTATCATGTCTAGAAGACATGATAAAAATTAACAAAAAGTTTTTTTTTTTTTTTTTTTTTTTTTTTTTTTTTTACATCCTAGAATTTTTTTCTGAGCTCTGAAAATATTTTGCCAGCCGATCTCATTTCGTTTTTCGACTTTCCGAGCTCTATTTGTATTGAAATATACTGAAAACCGACTCAAACACTCGTTTTCAGTATATTCCAATACAAATTGGCAGTCCACAAAATAAAAAAAGACATAATTTTTTTCTTGGATGGAGCTCCATTTGAAAGCTTTTTTTTTTTATTCTAGAGTTTATCAACTTTGTAGACACATGACCCCGTCACCTTCTCAAAGGTTATGTCGTATGGAATGGGACCCTTTTGGTTTTTTCTTTTGAGGAAATAAAAAATAAAACAACTTTATAATCATCTCTCTATGACCTTTACAAACACTCATGTTTTATCATTTTTTTTTATTTTAGAATTCATCAACCTTGTTCCTCCCTCTCTCTCTCCCTCTCTCTCTGAGGAGTCTATATAAACGAATCGCCAGCGAGCTCTTGTTCATATCAGACGAGTGTTTCGCCTTGAGAACGGAAAAAAAAATACAAAAGCCATGCTGCTCAAACTGGAATATAACGATGACTATTACGTGCACGCGTATGTGGATCTAGGATTCCTGTACTGGAATGCCAAAGATATCTTGACTCTTCTTGCCTACGAACGTCTCGCATACGACGAGTGTTCTCCAAGTCTTTTTTCCTAATCGACACCATTTTCTTCGACTAGGCGATTTGGACAACTACTCCAAAGAATGGGGTCAACCGAACCAGATTGTCCTCACTTCGAATGAAGCGGCCTTCGTCGCTTCGAAATCCCTGCATAACAAGTCGCTCTTCCCTTGGATGTGTAAAATATTCATGAGACCTCTGACGAAAATTGAGGAGGACGGGGAAACGTATATCACCCTCCGAGAGACTGTGCAAGACGAACAAGAAAGGAAAAAGAGTCCTCTCTTTTTCATCACTCAATTCGGGATCCATCATCTCCCCAAAATCATCCAGAGACATCAAGCCTTCGTTGAAAAGTATCAGAAAGAGGATGATGGTGATGATGATGATGATGATGCGATATGGTCTCCAGTCGCTTAAAGAAGGGGAAACGTTCTCCGCTTTTCCTATACCATAGACTGGAGAGTTGAATCAGGAGACCAAAAAAATGGGTCTTGGAAGGAATGAGTGCATTTCAAAATGCATTCGATTCCTTCCGAGACCCATTTTTTTGGGCCACTCTCTCCTCCAATCTTGGGAGAGGCAAATCTAAAATTTTGGAAGTGGATACTGGAAAGCCCCGCTCTGATTATAATTCTGAGTTCTAGCATGGGACATTTTTTAGATCAATAAGCTAAACTATTTTTCTAGTCTCATATTCTCTCGTGACTAGGGTTTCAGATTTGGGTAGAGAGAGACACTGTTCTGAACAGAAACGTGGAATGCTTTTATAGAAAAGTGAAGAGTTGAAAGTGAAAGTCGAAAAACGAAATGGGATCGGCTAGGAAAAATTTCTCAGAGCTGAGAAAAAAATTCTGAGATGTAAAAAAAAAAAAAAAAAAAAAAAAAAAAAAAAAAAAAATTTGTTAATTTTTATCATGTCTTTTAGACATGATAAAAATTAACTCACCCCCCCTTTTATCTGGGAATGTTGTCTCCCACTTTCTAAAAATAGACCATGACTCATCCTTTTAAAGAATAGAATCCAAGAAAAGACTGGGTTCTGGTCTATTTTTAGAAACGGTGAGACAACATACCCAGACAAAAGGGGGATGAGTTAATTTTTATCATGTCTAGAAGACATGATAAAAATTAACAAAAAGTTTTTTTTTTTTTTTTTTTTTTACATCCTAGAATTTTTTTCTGAGCTCTGAAAATATTTTGCCAGCCGATCTCATTTCGTTTTTCGACTTTCCGAGCTCTATTTGTATTGAAATATACTGAAAACCGACTCAAACACTCGTTTTCAGTATATTCCAATACAAATTGGCAGTCCACAAAATAAAAAAAGACATAATTTTTTTCTTGGATGGAGCTCCATTTGTATTGAAATATACTGAAAACCAACGTGAACGCCCGTTTTCAGTATATTCCAAAACAAAATTGGCAGTCCACAAAATAAAAAAAAGACATCATTTTTTTCTTGGATCGAGCTCTATTTGTATTGAAATATACTGAAAACCGACTCAAACACCCGTTTCAGTATATTCCAATACAAATTGGCAGTCCACAAAATTAAAAAAGACATTATTTTTTTCTTGGATGGAGCTCCATTTGTATTGAAATATACTGAAAACCGACTCAAACACCCGTTTTCAGTATATTCCAATACAAAATTGGCTGTCCACAAAATAAAAAATGACATCATTTTTTTCTTGGATCGAGCTCCACTTGTATTGGAATATACTGAAAACCGACGTGAACGCCCGTTTTCAGTATATTCCAATACAAAATTGGCTGTCCACAAAATAAAAAAAAGACATCATTTTTTTCTTGGATCGAGCTCCATTTGTATTGGAATATACTGAAAACCGACGTGAATGCCCGTTTTCAGTATATTCCAATACAAAATTGGTTGTCCATAAAATTAAAAAAGACATCATGTCTTTCTTGGATCGAGCTCCATTTGTATTGAAATATACTGAAAACCGACGTGAATGCCCGTTTTCAGTATATTCCAATACAAAATTGGTTGTCCACAAAATAAAAAAAAGACATCATTTCTTTCTTGGATCGAGCTCCATTTGTATTGAAATATACTGAAAACCGACTCAAACACCCGTTTTCAGTATATTCCAATACAAATTGGCAGTCCACAAAATAAAAAAAGACATCATTTCTTTCTTGGATCGAGCTCTATTTGTATTGAAATATACTGAAAACCGACGTGAACGCCCGTTTTCAGTATATTCCAATACAAATTGGCAGTCCACAAAAAAAAAAAAAGACATCATTTCTTTCTTGGATCGAGCTCCATTTGTATTGAAATATACTGAAAACCGACTCAAACACCCGTTTTCAGTATATTCCAATACAAAATTGGTTGTCCACAAAATAAAAAAAAAGACATCATTTCTTTCTTGGATCGAGCTCCATTTGTATTGAAATATACTGAAAACCGACGTGAACGCCCGTTTTCAGTATATTCCAATACAAATTGGCAGTCCACACAATAAAAAAAAGACATCATTTCTTTCTTGGATCGAGCTCTATTTGTATTGAAATATACTGAAAACCGACTCAAACACCCGTTTTCAGTATATTCCAATACAAATTGGCAGTCCACAAAATAAAAAAAGACATCGTTTTTTTCTTGGATCGAGCTCTATTTGTATTGAAATATACTGAAAACCGACTCAAACACCCGTTTTCAGTATATTCCAATACAAAATTGGTTGTGCACAAAATAAAAAAAAAAGACATCATTTCTTTCTTGGATCGAGCTCCATTTGTATTGAAATATACTGAAAACCGACGTGAACGCCCGTTTTCAGTATATCCCAATACAAATTGGCAGTCCACAAAATAAAAAAAAGACATCATTTCTTTCTTGGATCGAGCTTTATTTGTATTGAAATATACTGAAAACCGACTCAAACACCCGTTTTCAGTATATTCCAATACAAATTGGCAGTCCACAAAATAAAAAAAAGACATCATTTTTTTCTTGGATCGAGCTCTATTTGTATTGAAATATACTGAAAACCGACTCAAACACCCGTTTTCAGTATATTCCAATAGAAATTGGCAGTCCACAAAATAAAAAAAAAGACATCATTTCTTTCTTGGATCGAGCTCCATTTGTATTGAAATATACTGAAAACCGACGTGAACGCCCGTTTTCAGTATATTCCAATACGAATTGGCAGTCCACAAAATAAAAAAAAAGACATCATTTCTTTCTTGGATCGAGCTCTATTTGTATTGAAATATACAGAAAACCGACTCAAACACCCGTTTTCAGTATATTCCAATACAAATTGGCAGTCCACAAAATAAAAAAAAGACATCATTTCTTTCTTGGATTGAGCTCTATTTGTATTGAAATATACTGAAAACCGACTCAAACACCCGTTTTCAGTATATTCCAATACAAATTGGCAGTCCACAAAATAAAAAAAAGACATCATTTCTTTCTTGGATTGAGCTCCATTTGTATAGAAATAGCCTAGAAATCAGTTCGAACGCCCGTTTTCAGTATATTGTAATACAAATGAAATGACATGAAAAATGCAAAAAGAGGAAAAGTAGCCTACCTTGACGGAAATTCTATTCCAAAAGGGGAAAACGTGTATCCAGGTGGGCCCACAGCACGGCCGGAACTCAAGCGAAACTCGATAGGTTGAAATCGATCCATTAAATAATATTCTTAAAAAACAGTAAAGTTTTATTCTATTCCAAAAGGGGAAAACTTGTATCCAGGTGGGCCCACAGCACGGCCGGAACTCTAGCGAAACTCGATAGGTTGAAATCGATCCATTAAATAACATTCTTAACAAACAGTAAAGTTTTATTCACATCGAGTCGGCTGGGAAAAGTTTCTGAAAAAAAAATCTGAAAAATACCCCCCTTTTAGTCTGAAAATTGATGTCTTCAATTTTTGAAAAATTGAAGACATCAATTTTCAGACTAAAAGGGTTTTTTTTTTTTTTTTTTTTTTTCTTTTTTTTTTCAGCTAGAGAAATTTTTCTCCGGCTCTCAGAAATTTTTCCGCACTCGACTGGATGAATAAAACATCCCCGTTTCTTTAAGAATGGGCTCACTGTTAACTATTTCAGCATTCGACGTTTCGCGTCCAATAATAACTGCCGGGTGTTGATGAATGCAGATGCACCTACTAGATTTTCTACAGAGAAGCTTGACTGGATGGAGAGTGGATGACTTTTTCCAAGATTCTCGACTTTGGACCGTCAAGAGGTAATGGATCTTTTTGTTTTTTTTTCTTTCTTTTAAGAAAATTTATGGATAGATTCATTTCTTTTTGAATGGACCTAGAAAAATAGGACAAAGTTCTTTTCCAAGATTGGATGAGAGAGGGACCCAAAAAAAATAGGTCTCGGAAGGAATCGAATGCATTTGCACTCATTCCTTCCAAGACCCATTTTTTTTGGTCTCCTGATTCGTCTCTCTCTCTCTCTCTCTTCTCAGTCCATTTCCATAAATATAGGGAAAGCGGAGAACCTTTCCCTACTTATTTCTAAAAATCTTTTCTTTATTTTTTTTCTCCTGAGTTTATGTATATATCAATTCAAATACTTTTGAGAACGGTCATCCCAATTCTCTGTCGTCTTTTCAGTTTCATTGTCCCAAAATTCAGTGGACATAGTCTCAGTAGATTTTGGAGCATGAGTCGTCTGTTCATTGTCCCAACACTCAGTGGACATAGTCTTAGTGGATTTTGGAGCATGAGTCGTCTGTTCATTGTCCCAACACTCAGTGGACATAGTCTTAGTGGATTTTGGAGCATGAGTTGTCCGTTCATTGTCCCAACACTCAGTGGATTTTGTCTTTGGATCCTCTGAAGATATTTTGGGGGTCTCATGAGATTCTTTGGAAGGTTCGTCCCAACCGGCTGCTGGATCGTAATGGGGAATATTTTCAGGTATGTCTCCCCAACCCTCCGTCTTCCTCGAGTTATTGGAGGAAGTTGACGAAGTAGAAGAGACCATCAAGTGGAAAGGCGTATGCTCATCCGGATGTTCCATCACTTGGAAACAGGACAGATTATCCCATTTCTGGATGAGATTATCGTACGCTTTTGGGGACGGATCCTTCTCTAACTGATCGTAGGCCTTATCAAAAGCTTGCAGAGGATTGTCTGCTTCCTCCTGAATCCTCTCCTCTTTCTCCGTTCCGTCTGGATAGACGTGATTGATATGAAAATCTTCTTCCATAATATGCCATCGATAGTTGCGCACTTTGGTTTCGGCACAATGGAAATATTTCCTCCTTTGATGATGTCGGGCACATTTTTCCCGATACTTCCAAATGATTCCATCTGGCACATAAATTTCCGTCACGGGTTTTTGATAATCCAAGGCTTTAGCAAAGAATTTAGCTTTCTGGCATCCCACCACATAAATCGTGGAGAAGCTGTGAGTGAGCGATTGGAGAATGCGTCCTAAATGGTTGTAGGGAATATGACCCTCGTTCCAACGAAGTCCGTGCCGGTTTCTCGTCAGCCAGGCATTTGTCTTTTGGTTTTTTTCACTCAGTTGGTGGAAGGGGTGAGGAGGAGCAAACGTCAACGATCCCACGGTCAAAAAATCTTTTGTCGCATAGCCCAATTCTTTTAAAACGTAGGTAAATTCACCCTTCTTGTGGTTGTAGGACTGGAAACCCTCTAGATCGAGCACGATAAAGTTTTCTGAACACGCCATGGCGATGAATACGGTGATGTCTTCCACAAACAGGAGCAAAAAAGAGAATCGAAAAGGCATATATGTATAACAGGGAAGATCTAGAAAGGGAAAAAAAACAATAAAACGTTTTAGAGTCGTCGTCTTGAAAGAGACATTTTTCTTTTCAAAGGGTTAAGAAGTTTCAAAGTTTCAAAGGTCTTTTTAAATGAAGTTATGATTAAACCATATTCATAGGACCAAAGGGACTTACCAGCTCAGTTCACGTCTTCTTCTGTTCTCTGAAGAAATCTCGCGGAGGATACACACTTTTATACTCGCGCGACATCTGTCGGGATCGCGACCCCATCTAAATGTCAGGGTCATTCCAACCTCTTAAAAGGATCGGAATGAAAGAAACACTTTGATAAAAAATATATTTATGAAAAGATATCTGAGGGTCGTGAGAACATTTTCTCTCCCCACCCCCCGCCTATTTCAAAAAAAAAATAATAAAAAGTCTCTCTTGGATCGCGTCAAGATTACAAAACAACTCACAGGACTTGTTTATCTCGATCTTGTCAGGGTCACCGTTTCACATAAGAAGATGGATGGACCCTGAACTTTAGACATGATAAAAATTAACTCTACCCGCCTTTTGTCTGGGAATAGGGTCTCACCGTTTCTAAAAATAGACCAGATCCCATTCTTGGAATTCTATTCTTTAGGAAAGGAGGAGTGATGGTCTATTTTTAGAAAGTGTGAGACAACATTCCCAGACAAAAGGGGGGTAGAGTTAATTTTTATCATGTCTAAGACATGATAAAAATTAACAAAAAGTTTTTTTTTTTTTTTTTTTTTTTTTTTTAGGCTGAAAAATTTTTCTGAGAGAGCTGAGAAAGATTTTTCCTCCCAATCTTTTCCGACGATGAAAAGGGAAAAACTACTGTTGCGATCTCCCTACGCTTTAGGGAAAAAAACAAAAAAATACTTATGAAATATTCATGTGTTGAAATTGACTATTCAAAGAAGTGACATTTTGTTTCTCATTGGAACTGTTCAAAGGCGAGTCCACTCGTCTCATTCTTTGGGGTAGAGGATGAAAGTACAGCGGTTTGTTGATATCGATGATAGTTTCCTCTTTAGTCGGCGGAACTGTAAATCTATCCCGTCTTAACTCTTCTAATCTCTTTGAAAGTCTTTCCACTTGCTCTGCTAAGGTTTCCTCGGTACTCATGGTCTCTCTTAGTTTAGGGAAGTCTTGACGTATTGGCTAGAGAACAGAGGGTCTTTTTCTCTCTATACATATATCATGTGGGAGCGTGTGATTTATAAATCCTTGTGAAATCTTTCTACGTCTTGTGTAACTTGGAAGATTCGTCTTGTGTAACTTGGAAAATTCTTCTTCTTCTCGTCGATTGGGCTGGAGTTATGGAAAAGAAATGGGATTGGAAAGAAATCAACACATTACAAAAAAAAGGAACTTTTTTTTCTATTTTTTTCTCTAGGGATTTACATACCATTTCATTCATGAACATTCAAGGGTTCTCTCCAAGACCAAATTTTAGAAGAAGACCACAAAGAGTACACTTGAGGATCCTCTTTCAGGTCTAGGTGAGATAAGGGTTGAGACCAATATTCTTGGGTCTCTAAAGCATCCCAACTTAGACATTTATTATTATTATTAGAAAGTTCATCATCCTCCTCCTCCTCCTCCTCCTCATCGTCGCACGAGTTCTCCTGGGGAGATTCTTCCGCCTCCTCTTCGACAGCTTTGCTCTCGGAGGGGTAACAATGTAATTTCCGGAAAACGTAACTACCCTCCATCAAATGGTATCGAAAATTTCTCACCTTGTTCTCGGCACAATGAATCATCTTTTGGAAATATTGGTGTCGCGTGCATTTCGACTTGTTCCGCCACTCGGTTTTCCCTGGGATGTAAAACTCGTAAACGGATCGCTGGCAGAGCTTGCTGAAAAATTCGGCTTTATCGTATCCATTGACGTAGATCACCTCCACATTTTCGGTCAGTATTTTCAGGATCGTAGGAAGATGCTCGTAGGAAAGACGACCCTCGGTCCATTGCAGGCCGTGTCGGTTATTTGTAGTCTGGTTGACCACAGCTTGATTGCGGGACGATAAGTCATCGTAATGGACAGGAGGGAGAAAAATCATGGATCCGCATAAGGTTAAATCGCAAGTGATGTAGCCCAGTTCTTTCAAGATGAAACATATATCTCCCGTCTTTGGATCATAACAATGAAAGTATTCCAAGTCCAGAACAATGTAGGAATCTTTGAGAGGTTTGGCACTCAAAATGTCCATCTTCTTCAATTGAGGAAAAAAAGAAAACAAAATTCTCTCTCTCTCTCTCGCTGTGTGTCCTGAAGGAAAAAATGGATAGCGTTCTCTCGCCGTCTCCTCTTTTATAGAGAGAGAAGGTTGCACGTGACAGGTCGTATGAATACTGGGAAAGGTCACATTCGTATATATATTTGTTTTTTGAATAATATCGTGCGTATCTCAATACACATCCATCATAATAATAATAAAGGTCACCTTGGAAAGAAAAAGAAATAAAAAACATGGAACTCGTGCTCGACTTTGAAGGTTTCTACGATTCTCAAGGAGCCTTTATTGTGAAAGAATTGGCTTACGTCACATTGGACGGTACTTCTCGAGGGGTATTTGTTTTTAAACCCCCATTTCCATGGCAAATGCTCACCGAGAAAGAAAAACGAACCGCTGTGTGGGCGAGTGATTATTATCACGGCTTGTCGTGGTACGAAGGAGAAATTCCGTACAGTTATTTTCAATGGGTGTTAACGATGTTGACGGAACCTTTTTCCATGATTTGGGTGCGAGGAGAAATGAAACGGCGGTTTTTAGAGAAATGGTTGCAAAGATCCATTTATTGCATTTCGGGATCGACGCAAGAGATTCTCAAATACAATGGGATCGAACACATGAATTGTCCTAACCATACAAAAGGTTTTTTCCATTGCGCTCTACAAAAAGCGGTTCGGTATCATTATTATTTAAGGACACAGAGAAGAAATTCGCAAGGTCGATCCTGCACAATTCAATCTTGACAGAACTCATTAAAAAAAAATACATATATCACGTTACTTCTTCAACAGCACAGATGGTTCTGAAGCGAAACTTGGAATTTTGAAATAATAGATCAGGGAGAAATCATTCTTAAAAACAAATGGTAAAGTCTCGAATCGGCTGGGAGAAAAAAAATTTCTCAGAGCTGAGATAAAATTCTTTAATGAAAAAAAAAAAAAACTTTTGGTTAATTTTTATCATGTCTTAGACATGATAAAAATTAATGACCCTCCCTTTTTGTCTGGGAAGGATGTCTCACCCTTTCTAAAAATAGACCATGACTCATCCTTTCTCTAATGGCAATTATTCCATGAATGAATCACGATTTGTTTTTCAAAAGAGTGAGACAACATTCCCAGACGAAAAGGGAAGGGGGTCGTTAATTTTTATCATGTCTAAGACATGATAAAAATTAATAAAAAGTTTTTTTTTTTTTTTTGAGTTGGAGAATTTTTCTCAGCTCTGAAAATTTTTTTTCCAGCCGACTTGAGACTTTACCATTTATATTTACGAATAGTCTTTGGATTATTATTTTCTTTTAAAAAGAAAAATTCTGAGCTAGACCTATCTATTGGCTTAACATTCTGGTCATAGAAACAGTCTAGAATCTCATTTTTTTTTCGAGGCTAATGCACGGGTTCTCCAATCAAAAGGGTTACTATAAAGGGATTGGTTTGAATACATTTATCTGCAAATGTTGTAGGATTCTGTAGTTGAGAAGGGGGTATATTATTATTATTATTATTATTATGATTGTGGCAGATTCGTTTTCTACATGGAAGTCTAATCTCCTCCGAAGACCTTTTCTGGGGATTGTCGATCGATGGTTTTTCAATAGGAATCGTTTCCCTCGGATCCTCAGGGGATAGAGGGGGGTCCTGTCTTGAGACATGGAGCGGTCTCTCCTCCTCCTCGAGAAGTCTTGAGAAAGGGAGAGGATTTTCGGTTCCCTTATTCTCAAGGGGTCTTGACAAATTGAGAGGTCCCTCCTCTTCGAAAGAGAGAGAAGTTTTGGTTCCCTTATTCTCGAGGGGTCTTGACAAATTGAGAGGTCCCTCCTCTTCGAAAGAGAGAGAAGTTTTGGTTCCCTTATCCTCGAGGGGTTTTGACAAATCGAGAGGTTCCTCATTTTCGAGGGGTCTTGATAAATGGAGAGGTTTTTCATCTTCGAGGAGGTTTGATAAAGGAAGAGGTCCCTCCTTCTCGAGGGTTCTTGAGAAAGGGAGAGGTTTCTCATCTTCGAGGAGGTTTGACAATGGGAGAGATCTCTCCTTCTCGAGGGGTCTCTCTTCCTCAAGGGGTTTTGAGGAAGCGAGAGGTTTTTCATCCTCGACGGGTTTTGACAAACGGAGAGGAATCTGAACAGGCTTCTCCTCATCCCCATCATTATCGAGGAGGATGAGGATAGGCTTTTGGAAAGGTTTTTTCTTTTTCTTCTGAACAGGCTCCTCTTGATGCTCGGGGAGAGGGATGGGGTAGTTGTTCCACCATTCTATTTTTTCTTGCTCGAGGATTTTTTCAAAAGTCGTGGCCTCTTTAAGATGAGACGAAGGAGGAGAGTCCTCGAGAAGAATATAATAGGTATTCTTCCCAGTCTTCTCGATCGAGAGAGGTTCGTGCAAACATTTATGCAACCATTCACTAAAATGAACGAGAATCCCTTTTGTCTTCCCAAGACGATCCATAATCCTATTCATTTGCGAGACGGTTAGAAAGTGGGACGTGTAAAAATATTTGGCTCGTTTCATTAACAAAATTTGTGCATCCAAAGGTGGAATGTCACGAGCCATCAACACGTTTTCGTCGGACAAAAATTCGTCCCGCATCTTTTGATAACTCCCCACGGTATGATAACCCGCACATTTTGAAAAATCGGAGGCTTTCAAGTAAACGACTCCTTGGATGATATAAAAGGAAAGATCAACATATTTATATTTGAAAGGAATACACGTAGTGAGCTGGGGATGCCTCCTCATGATCCACTTGGACAAAAATACGACTTTGGGGCTGTCCCCTTTTATTTATAGAGAGAAAGAGAGTGTGACATTCCCTTCCCTCCTCCTCCTCTCTCCCTGCTTCCTCTATCTCTGGACGTCCTTGGATTGGAAAGGGTGACTTTGAAAAAAGAAAAGAAGGTCATGGTTGGATAATTTTTTGTTTATTAAATTATTACTTTCACTTCCTCATTCCCACACACATTCATCTTTTAAGAAAAGAAAAAGAGGTCATGGAGATAAGATTTCTTGGAAAGAAGAGAGAGAGAAACAAAAAAAAATAAAACGGACGTCATAGAGCCTCTATGTGTGTCTGTGTGTGTCTATATATATACAAAAAGGCGAGAGTACTGGGCGAGATCATTTCTTTTCCATTGGGAGCCATGTCGCTATTAGACGTTTTTCCAACTCAACGGGTTTCGAACGGGGAGGATTTGAAGACGCTAAAGCAAATCTCGAACTTGAAAATTTTTTTGGCGTGTCATTGTGCGACATTTATTCCGCATTTACCACCTCATCAAGCGATCGTTTCTTTCAACCAAGATGTCGAATCCTCCAACCTGCTCGTTCAGAATATATACAGAAATTTATTCGAATCGCAACAAACGAAAGAGGAATCTCCCTTCTCTTGGAATCGGATGGATCGAGCTTTGAGACGGCCCATTCAAACAGACCGGCGATATACGGATCCGCGCACGAGTTTTCGGTGGAAGAATATTTTTCTCACGAAACGATATTTTACGTTTGGAGTGAGAACGACGGCTGAGGACGAAGTTCATATTGTTCAAACCACAGCCGCTCCTCTCGCCTATTACGAATCATCGTCCCCCAATCTGAAGGAAAGAAGTTTTAAAGTCAGCGACAGGATGAAATATAAGAAATATATTCTAAGACCTTTTCAAAACTATGTCGTTCCCCCGAAAACGCAATATCTCATCGTCACAACCCAGAAGAGTCTCTTTCTCGTCGATCGGTGCTCGTACTCGCTTTGGAAACAATTGAAAGAGGAGATTTCTTTCCAATTGCCGATGATGTTTCAAGAAAAAGAAGAAGAAAACCCTCCGACACCTTTACCCATCCCTTCCTTAGATGATAAGAGGAGCTGGACCAAACCGTTATTTCCCGAAACAAAATCGACCCGGCAACGGAATGAAATTGAAGTCATCACAATTGAAGATGAGGAGGAAGAAAAAAAATTACCTCTTAAAAAACGGTCGACTTACCGGAACATACCTGGCGTGCAAGATCCGCTTCAGAATCCAGAAGCTTCTTCTTCTTCTTCCCCGACTTGTTCAAACAGGCAGCCTCTTTTGGACTCCTCACAGACAGAACCTCTTCCAGTATCCTCTTCTTCTTCTTCTCTAACCTGTCCTGACATCGTAGAGGTAGAATGTCAGACGGGTCCACAAGCTTCAAAAAGTCCCGACATCGTAGAGGTAGAATGTCAGACGGTTCTACAAGTTCCAACGGGTCCAGAAATCATGGAGGCAGAATCACAGCCGGGTTCACAAGTTCCAACGGGTCCAGAAATCATGGAGGTAGAATCGCAGCCGGGTCCAGACATCCTAGATCCCTCCACTCATCCCAAAGAGACTCCAAGTGTTTCAAGACAGCCTTGTGAGGATCCAGCCCTTCCCGTATGGAATGATTATATGGACTTACAAAATTTGGTGCAACAGGAAGGAGAAGAAAATAATCATACGGATGGGTGGGTCAAAGACTGTTTAGATCATATAACCTCGAATGAAATTGAACTGTTATGGAATTGCATTTCTGAAATCACATCGGAAATGGGATAAAAACCAAAACAAAAAAAATTTTTTTAATAACAAATTGGAGGAGGGTCATGATGTCAATTAAAAAAAATATTATATAGAGTCCAATCTTGGTGATTCACTTCAGTTTTCCAGCATGAGGTGATCCACGTTTCCCGAAATATGGATCCCATTCCAAGAGAGATTGTGTAGAGCCTTCACTTCAGTTCTTTTTTTTATATACCAAGAGGAGAGGGTCCCCAAAGGGCTACCCATGTCCAAAGAGAGAAAGTGTAGAGCGTTCATTTCAGTTTTTTTTCAAGTTTAGGGGAGGGAAGTCTCAAAATGACACCCCCCATTTTCAAAGAGAGATGGTGTAGAGCGTTCATTTCTGTTTTTTCCAAAGTTAGGGAGTTTTCAAATGACTACCCATTTCAGAGAAAGAGAGAGAGAGAGAGAAGGTGTAGAGCGTTCATTTCAGTTTTGCAAGGTTAGGATGGTGGTGGAGAATCCTCCAAAATGGCTACTCATCTCAAAGAGAGAGAGAGAGAAAATGCATAGAGCGTTCATTTCAGTTTTCCAACATTAGAAGGTTCCAAAATACCTTCTGAATTCAAAGAGAGATCGTGTAGAGCGTTCATTTCCAGTTCTCCAAGATCAGAAGAAGAGGGTCCGCTTTTCCCAAAAGGGCTTTCCGCATTCAGAGACAGCGAAATGCAGACTTCAGTTTTCTCCCTCCCCAAGAATAGATGGTCCCAAAATGGCTTTCCATTTCAAAGAGAGAGGGAGAGGCGTTCATTTCCATTCTCCAAGATAGGGTCGTCTGCTTTTTCCCAAAATGGTTTCCCAATTCAAAGAGAGAGAGAGAGAGAGTGAAAGGGTGTGTAGAGCGGTCATGTTCATTCTCCAAGATAGGGTCGTCAGCTTTTTCTCAAAATGGCATCTCCCCATTCAAAAAGAAATCGTAACCAATTTTTTCCAGTTTTTTCCAAGATGGGGGGGGGAGAAGAAAACCTAGGATGGAATAACACGACACACAGAGAGAAAAAGAAAAAAAAACGCCATCTTGTCATTTTCTGATAGGGTACCGGTGTTCGAATACTTTTGTGACCGACTGTAGAAGAAAAGCCTGATGAAGAACTTATAAACAAGGAAAAAAGGAAAACGATTCTGACTCTTCTAGATCATGGAGACAATTTGGACCGGTACTACAAATACTTCTCTTCATATAGAAAAACCGTGAGAATGATCGCTTGGATTTTCAGGTTTTATCACAATTTAAAGAACAAAGATAAAAACCTCCCTCCTGATGTCTCAGTTGATGAATTGGAGAATGCTGAAAAGGCACTTTGTAGATTGATACAGAAAGAATCATTTACAGGCATAAACGATCCCGCTATTCGTGCGCTGAGACCAATCGTAGACAAAAATGGAATTTTAAGAGCGAAAACAAACGTCCTACAGCGTCAAGATAATGAAAATTTCCGATATCCTATAATTTTACCTTCAAAACATATTCTTGTTGAGAGACTAATTTACGAGAAACATCTAGAACTCCAGCATGCTGGTGTCAGCACTTTAATGACAAATCTTAGAGAAAACTTTTGGATATTAAAATCCAGAAAAAGTATTCGAAATATTATCAGAAAATGTGTAAGATGTAAAAGATTTGTTTCACAAAGAGTGGAAGTCGAGCCAGGATTTCCACCCGAAGATCGAGTCAGAGAAGGGGCGACTTTTGAAGTCGTCGGTGTAGATCTAGCGGGTCCTCTCTATCTCCGTGAGGGGTCTAAAGCGTGGATAGTCTTGTATACATCTGGAGTTCCTGATATGGACTACGTAGATTCCAAAGAACTAAACCGTCGAGCCAAATACCGACAGAGAATAAGACATGATCTACGAAACAGATTTCGTAATGAATATCTTGGTCAGTTGAGACAACAGGCAATAAAGAAGGGAAAATTTCAACAGTTGCAAGTAGGCGATGTCGTTCTATTGGAAGACAGCCAGAGACGACGCATACATTGGCCTTTAGCCAAGATAGTCGAGCTTTTCCCCAGTAAAGACGGAATAGTTAGACTAGCGAGGGTCAAGACAAGAAATGGAATTCTGCTTCGTCCAGTGCCCCGGCTTTTCCCGTTGGAGATCTCTACTTCCGAATCCGTTGGCCCTACGTTCCCCGACAGAGCACCTCGAGATAGAAACGACCATGCAACTGGTCAGGCTGATCAGGCTGCTAGTATTCCAGAACCTGCCTCAAGTCCTCGAGTGATGACCAGAGCTGGACGAGTTGTTCGGCCTCCTCATCGACTGGACCTGTGTGTATTGAGTTCCTCCGCATCGTCGGATCTCAATGGTGGGAGGAGATGTTACATCTAAACTCCGAACTATCAGCGCCTCCACATCTAAACTCTGAACTATCAGCACCATTACATCAAAACTCGAGAATAATCCTACGGAAGAACGTAGTTAGAACTCTGAATCCGAACTCGATTGACTGTTAGCTGGAGAGCGCGTAATTTCATGTAATCTAATAATTGTATATAACTGTATCTAAATATAATATCTTTATTTATACAGAAGTGTCAGTTTTTATGCAAAAGCTTGGAATTATTTAGATATTTCATCGAATAAGAATTAGAATGGAACAAGCTCGGCTCCCGGGTGAAAGAAAAGGTAAGAGATTTCTTTTTACCTTTTAGAATTCTATTGAGAGATACAACAACACACACACACCTGTGAGCCACTATTTATTGTAAATGAAGACAGTTTCTTCTCCTTTTAACTACACTCATGGACACAATCGTATTTTAGGATATTTTCTACTTCTTTTCCTTTTCTTTCTATAGGCCCTTTTTTTCCCCCTTCTATTATTTTTGGGCCATTTATTTTAATTTTTATTTTGTTCCAGGCCTTTTGAACTCGTACAATATGTACGAAGTTCCTTTTTACATCTCCTCAAATACGAAATTGCTCCTCTTTCTATATACCTTTCTTTCGCAGCTAGGCTTGATTTTTCGCCCATCGGTGCAGAAAGACTTAGCAGGTGCAAAACAAGACATCTGTCTACTTTGTCTGTCTGCCTGTCTGTTATAGTCTTGTTTTGTTTTGATGTCTGAGTTTTGAATGGTCCGATGCGCTTGAAGTTGTGGAGCGTTGAACTTTGAAAATGCTTCAGAAATTTGATTTATAACGTGTGTTTGTAGGTTTTTATGTGGTCTATGGGCATCTAGTTTTCTTGTCGATCGTATGTTATTTTTAATTGCTAGAGGCTGCTCTGTACTTTTTGATTTTATTTCTGTCGTTTTTTTCCCCTTTCATAACATTCAGTTTTATCATTGTTATGTATCTTAAAATTACAATGAGAGTTGTAATTTGTGTAAATTTGTTTCCAGTTGAATGCATTGTGTTTTTAATTTCTTAAAATTTGACGTATATTTTATATTATATGTCTATTTCGTTTATGATAATTTTCTGTTAATGAATCGTCATGCTAAATATTTAGTTCTGCCGTTTGATTTCTAATTATTATCTTATAATAATTGTTGCTTTTTTTCAGGTTATCAATATAAATGGCAGAAACTGCTCAAAATTTGACGGAAGGTCTTTCCGTATCAGAAGCAGTTGTAAAAAAAGATGCTTCTGAAATTTCAACGGACACAGAAATAACTTCAGATGGTAAAAATGTGAAGCAAATTAAGTGTCAAAGATGTCCATCTACAATATTAATCCCAGGGATGGCAACTTTGGTTACTAGTGAAGTGGGTATTTTACTCGCATACAGATATATTTTTGCATTATTAATGTGATCTCTTTTCAATGAAATTGTAATACATATTATGCCCTTTCTAAACCCTTAAATAAAGATTATAATGCATATGTTACATGCTGTTAGAAAATTTTGACGTTTTCCTCAAAAATTTGCAGACTTCCTTGATTATGTTTAGTATGTGGAATGTTGATATTTAAATATAGGCATATTTTTAGCACATTTTTGCATAGTTTTGTAAAATGAAAGCATCCTATTTGTAGTTAATGTTTAATTTAGTGATTTGTGTTATGTTCTGTTACATCTCCATCCACTTTAATAATTATACTCTTGAACAGAAAGGTGCACTATACAATTTCTGTTGATATTTTTTTGTTTCATTAATTTTTTTAACATATTATTTATTAGATTCGTTTTTCCTTCCATTTGATAAGATTCTATAACTGTTGTATATGAGTGAAATTGTGTTTTAAGTTAGTTAATATGCGGCACTGTCCCTTTTTTGCAATTGGCATACTCTAACCTTATGTTGTTTTATAAAATGTGTTATCATTTTATTTAATGACATAGAAATATTTTAAGGTAAGCAATAAAACATATTTTCAAAATAAAAAAAGTTATGAAAGAAGGAAGATTTCATAAATTTCTGTTACATAAGTTGCCATTCTAAAGGTTAATGTAATTTATAAGTAAAGTAATGTAGAATGATAATATACTTATC
Source organism: Stegodyphus dumicola (assembly GCF_044657685.1). NCBI lineage: Eukaryota > Metazoa > Arthropoda > Arachnida > Araneae > Eresidae > Stegodyphus > Stegodyphus dumicola. Next base: position 75,686,227 of record NC_140768.1, on the reverse strand, counting down.
ATATTGCAGAAATTTTAAGATCTTATTAAATGACCTATCTGTATGCAGTAAAATAAAATTTTTATGTACATGTATCATATAGAAGGGTGTAAAAATATTTTTTTTTCTAAATTTAAATTAGATTTTTAAAACATTTTTAAGCATTAACATATTAAATGGTTTCCATAAATTGATAATTAATGTAAAGTAATTAAACTTATAGTTAGATGATATTAGAAGCATAATAAATGCATAAATTAATAAAATAATTTATAATTAGTGGTAATATAAATTATAGATTATGCTGTTAATTGGAAGCATAAAGTACAATGAATATCTTAGCAGCTTTTTGGCATTAGTAAGTCATTTTAATCATTTCACATAGTAATAAACAAACATATAAAAGAAAAAGAATATATAACCATAGAAATGTCTTTTAATATTTGTAAACTATGTAAGTTTTTCAAAACAGTTTATCTCACTATTATGCAACACATTTACAAGTGCATTACTGTTATTTGCATTCTGTGCTGTATACAAAATAAAAAAGTTTTGTTACCTTTTGAACCTTTAAATTACATCTCAATTTAATATGTATAATTCCAAAAGTAGGAAGCATTCTTTCAATCCGTGGAAATCAAGATCTTGCTGTGTTTAACATTTCAGTGAGACCTAGTTCCTTTTCCTCTATGCATTCTTTTCTGACAGGCTATTGGTGTCCACTACTCAACTGTGGTCAGTGACTCACTGCTCCATTTTCAAAAAGGTTCTACAGAATATGAATTATAAATTTCAGTGTAATGCTGAACAAAACAGTTTCTGCATGTTTTTCTTTTACCAACCCAGTGCCTGCTCCTTTTCACTTGCTAATAAGGTTTTATATTTTGTGAAAAAATAATATGCTAAAAATGTACTGATTACAATTTTATGCTTTAAAATAAAAACTAAACTCAGTGGCACAACAGCCCTAATGGGCCACGACCTGTACTACCCCGAAATCTGCTTTCTTGACCTTAGGCCCCAGAGTGCATCAGCATGGGATTGAACTCTCTCCACTGGGCGGTCATGTTTTAAAATACATATTATATTTTAAATAATTTTATGCTTCTTTTATCAATATTAAGCCGATTTTAAGATCTTTACCAACTTCAACTTCAGAATGCTGCATTAATCCATCTGGATTTTATCCCAGACAACTAAAACTGGTTTCATACGAAGTAAGGAAGCCTCTGTATTTTGTTTAACTGAGATATTAATAACTTTAGACTGAATATTCTTATCTATAGCATCTCAGTTCTGTTCTACTACTTTCGTGAAAATTGTCCTATTCTTTATATAACTTTCAAGTGTGTTATACTGAGTTCCAGTGTACTTCTGATGGTATATTTGAGCCAGTCCATTATATTTGGCTTTGACCAGGTAGTGATTTTGAAAATATTTCAGGATTTTTAATAACATGCTCAGTAATATTTGATATATTTAGATATTAGACCAGTAAATTGTGCTGAACAACTGTCAGATAAAAGCTGAAAATTGTTTTTTAATTTTTGTCATATTTGCTGTGTTATTGATTACAAAACTATAAATTTTATACAGTACAATAAGTTTTATAAGTCCATAATCCGGACATCCATTATCCGGAATGATCTATAATCCAGACCTGAAAGCCACAAAATTTTTTTTGGTATACTTTACGCATGCGCGGAAAGAATGCGCATACATTACACGCCCTATACTTCCACAGTTATAACACCTTGGTTCTTTACTCTTATTAGGTATAGCGCATGCTTTATTTTGTGTATTAGTACTTAAAAATAACCCTTATTCTTTGTATCTGGAACACGGATTTTCTCATAAATTTTTAATTTCTCTTTGAATTCAGAAATAGTTTTACACCCATACAAAATAATTTGGTTACTACTCTGATCAGGTATACCATTGATTACATAATCAAAAATTGATGAATCCGCAACGGAACTGTGACTGGCTATTTCACGCATGGCAATTAAATATACGGAAAGGGATTTACCTGGTTTTAAGTGTCGTTTAAGTCCAGACATAGTCTAAATGAAACACATTTTTTTCTACTTAGCACGATATTACTTGCGTAATCAGAATAGCTTGGCTTAATGATTTGTTTCTCTAACCATTCCGAAATCTGTTTATCAATTTCACGCTGCTCTGGGGGGGATGTCGCGGCGCAGTGAACTCAAAGTTGATCTGTCAGCACTATCCTCATTTTCAGGGCAGATGTTTTTATTTTATTCGGCTTATAATTCCTTGCTAAATGTAGTAATTTCATCTCGATGTAATCTGTCTTTGATATGATTTAAATCAAATTCCTCGTCATTATAAATATCATGAATACACATCAAATAGTTTTCTGGTTGCAATTTTCTAATTTCGACTAAGCGTAATTTATGCTTTTTTTTTTTTTTTTTAATTTTGATATCCTTTAGATCATAATTGCTCTTTATTTCATAAATTACGGTTTCATATTTTTAATTGTATAATTTCTGCATGCCATCTTACCAGATTTAAACTGATGATCTATAATTCGGAAAAACCCCTAATCCGGATTCGCCGAAGTCCCGATGAGTCCGGATTACGGACTTTGTACTGAATTTAAATTTGTTTCCAACCATTTTAAAGGCATCAACAGTAAGGATAAGTAAATTTTCGCTTGTATGTGGTGCTAATAATTTATCTCTTATTTCCACTAAGTGTTCCATCTAGTGTATAAAAAGTTGCATAAATTATTAATTGTTTGTAGAGAAAAAAAAAAAAAAAAAAGTCATCTATCATCATGTATGCTGTTTGATTAACTAATACATTAATGCATTTTTCTGTTTGTTCTTCATATGTATCAATTAAAAATCACTTTTAGATAAGTTCTTATACCAAGTAGTATTTCTGTTAATTTTATCAAATGAGGGTTTTATACAATATGAAATGATACAACTGAAGCATTAAAAAATTACCTATTTGATAATCTAGTTTAGATTATTGAGAAGGTGCTATTTTTAAAATATATATTTACTTAGGTCATGTACCATATGTTTTATTTAGTGCATTCATTATTAGATTTATACTTGAAAATTGATGAATGTGAGTATAACACATTTTCTTGCATTGTATTAACAATGGCTTGTTTAAAGCCTTTTAAACAATTTTACTCCTTTAAAAAGTTCTATTGTATGCAATATTTCTGGAGCATAAAATAGGAATCAGCTTGCAGCCTATGGTGATGGCATACAGATGAAGATAAAGTATGAACTTGAATTTTCAGGCTTTATTTCTGTGCATATAACATCATCACAGTAGATATTTATCCAATCATAATGAAATTCGGTACATTTCTATGATTCAATTATAATGAAATATGATAATTTGCTATGTACATTGGTTCTTAAAATTAAGACGTAGGCATTTTAGATGGGAAAGCAGAGTGGTGAGATATTAGCAAGGTGGAAGCTAGCAGAATAAGAATGATGTAATTAACTGCCAGCGGTATTTATACCGAGCTTGATGTACAAGTACAGCTAAACTATAATTGGTTACTTAGTAGCATTACATAATGATGGAAAGATTCGAATTTTTGGAGAACAGATGAATTTAGGGGGAGAGCACCAAATTTTTTAATTTTAATAATTTTGAAGTTGCCAATTATTTTTTAAAGCAGTTATCATATTTTGTTATATCTTACATATATGTAATGAAGAGATAGAAATTAAATCAAACTTACAGAATGAAAGGTGGGCTGCTACCTAAATTCATAGTTTTAAAAATTTCTTGAATTGTTTTGTATTATGAAATGTTTATGTTTTGTGTATTTCCTTTTGGGTAGCAGTCCACACTTCATTATTTAATTTTGATTTAATTATATCTTGATTAATTAATTTCACAGCATAATACATGACTATAATAATATATATCATATTAATTTGAAATTTCAACTGTCATATGTATTTGATCTGCTAATTAAAATCATTAATTTAATAAACTAAGGAAAATTATTGACTGTTATAATACAGTATTAAAATTAATTCTTTAAAGTCAGGAAGAGTGATTAAGCATTTTGAATGTTTTATTTATTTCATGAAATGATGGCATTATTTATTTTTTCCTTTTTCTAAAAATTATTTATCATTAAAAGAAAGAAAAAAAAAAAAATATTTTTATGTCTTTATAATTGACTATTCAGCTGTTCAAAAATTCATTAATGTTTAAGTTGGCCTTAAAATCTTAAAAATCAATAAAATTCCATGAGAATTTTTTTTTAGTAGTTAATGTCTGTTATATGTCTCTGTGTGTAAAGTAAGTTAATTGAAAATCAATATTTTAGATAAATTAAAGCTGTGTAGTGAAGAACAAACTCGCAGTAAAGGCAGCAGATTTAAATAGTTCATTTTGTTTAGTTGACCAACCATTTCAGCAAGCCAGCATAAATAAACTGGGTGTCATAGTGCCTCTCTTTTTTTTTTTTTTTTTTGAGAATTAAATTTTTCCCATTACATTTTGAAAACGTACCTTGAAGAGAGCAGGCATTAGCAAGTCTTAGCAGACAAAGTAGAAGCAAGTATGATGTGTTCGGAAAGAAATCTTGATTCAGAATTAAGTTTTGATTTTGAATAGCTAATTAATACAGTACAAAGTCTGAAATCCCGACTCGTTGGAAGTTCGGCGATTCCGGATATTAGATCATCAATTTAAATCTAGTAGGATGGCATGTAGAAATTATAAAATTAAAAATATGAAATAGTGATTTATGAGATAATGAAGTATTTATGATCTAAAGGGTATCAAAATTTACAACAACAACAAAAAAGCTTAATATTTATTTGTTGAGACATGTCAAAAACAGCCCTCTAAAAGCCTTCTCTTTCATTACTTGTCGTACATACATTAAAGCAAAAAGTTGCATCAGTGTAAGCTTTATAATCTTTATTATACATATTTCATAATGTATAGTTTCAAATTAAAATTTAACAAGATAATTTAAGTTTTAAGAGTTTGTCAATTCGAGCAATATCTCAACTTTTAGTAAAAATATATGTATCATAAATTTTTACATTAATCCTTTTACTAAGAATGCTTCAAGTTGCTAGTTTTCGCTTATACTATTACAGATTATATAAAAAAATATGCTGTTTAATATGGAAATTGTTGGTCTAAAAATTGTCAAAATAATGTGATTTAGATTGGATCACTCGGTGGGATAGAATAAATGCTGCCTTCTGCTGACCAGAAAAGTTTGGGGATGTTTTATTTCTTTGTCATGTGGTAAAAAATTTTTGACTCAAATATTTGTCGTTCGGACTTTGCTTTAAACTTTATTAACAGTTAATATGTTTAGCAAAGTAAAAGCAGTGGCCTGAAGTTCTAAGTGATATTTTAAAAGAATTTGACAAGAATACAAAATTTATGGAAATGGAAAGGCTGGAAAATCTTAATATTCTTGAATCAACATTGAAAACAAATGTAGAAACAAATTTAGAAGGAAATTAGAAGAAAGAATATAACGTTTGAAATCCACTTCAAAGTACCTGGAGGTTTACACCATATTTTGCTAATATTCCTTGTATAGTACATAATTTGAGTCATAGAATTGAAATATAGAAAAAAGTTAATAGATCATTTCAGAAGAAATCTGAATTTTGTCAAATTACCTATATTAGAACAATGCTAAAAATATTAATTTAATATATATCCTATGTTGTGCTTTCAAGACATGAAAAATACAATTTCGTCAGTTGGCCTAGAAGGACAGAAGATATAGAACTGTTCCCATTCTAAAGATAGAACATTCTTTTTTGTGCGGAGTATACATTCAGTAACACTGTGAAAATGCTTTGCTACTATGACAACTGGAAAAAAGAGCATTGTCCTCTTCAGTCATTCAGTTTAGAGCTCCCATCTACTGAAAATAACTTATATAATGGCAACATCTTGCAAATACCATTCTTTTAACCTGGCAAGCCTAAGAAACTGAAACCATTGAAATTTAAAGCTTATTTCCAAACAAAATTGTCAGATAGTTTTAGTATCTTTTCTATGTAACTTCTGTCTTTGCTTAAGAACATAGACCAGCATGCTTGGAGATGATAAGTTATACTTGGTTTCCATTGTCATGCTGCTTCTCAAAAACTCTTAATCACATCTGCCAATGTCTGACATTATTTAGATGTTGAGAAGGGTAACTCATATTTGGATCAGTGAGAGATAGTCCAACGTAGTGAATAATCTTGTTATATGATGAGGCATTTTGACTAATCTTTCTGACATGGAGAATGCCTAGTGAATGATATCTGCATATGGGTGTACATTGTATTGACAATGAAATTTAAGTGTGGTAGCATAACAGTATTGTAGTATGGATTTGGCCCCTTAGGCTTTAGTGTTCTAACTCTTTGGTTGGTATTTATTTTCTTAAAAGACATTTTGCACAATAACATGTCTTCCACTTTGTGGTAACAATCTGAAGCAAGCATTTTGTTAGTTTGAAGACAAACAATGAAAAAAGGCTAACTGTTTATTTCTTCATCACATTCTTATCCCCACTGAGCATTTGCGAGATAAATTGGAATATTGAACACCAGGGGTAATTGACTAATTATTATTTATCAACTGTTTGCAATGCTAATAAAAAAATAGAAACAAATTATAGCAAAAACTTACAAGATCTGAATAACATTGATGCAACCATAGGAAAAGGTCTGCGGAAAAAAAAGGGGGGGCAGTTCTATATCTCCCATTCTACTGGGCCGATTGATGAAATTTAACTTGCGTTTTTCATGTCTTAAAAGCATGACTTAAAATATGTATTAGATTTATATATAGCATTATTTTAATATAGGTATTTTGACACAAAATCGGACTTTTCTGAAATGACATGCCTATTTTTTTCATACTTCGATTCTACGACTAAAATTATGCCAAACTGCCAAATTTTGTAAAAGTCGCACGAGTAGTTTTTTAAAAATTTTAGCTCTAAAAATGTTAGCTCTTTAACGTTAATTGAATTTGATATATTGTTACGGATTTGGTATTTAAATAGCTAATGTTAGTTGAATTATAAATTAAATTGTTTTATTCCCCGTGCAGTGTAGCGCGTGATGAATATTAAAGGAAGGCTAAGCCGACAATTTAAAATACAAGAGCACGTGCATTTAACATTTAATAAATAAATATCTGTTTTTGATTTCGAGAAAGCTCCAGAAAATTCTCGCGCGCGATTTAAAATCTTATAAAAAGGAGGAAAACCTCTCAATTCAGTAGTCAGTTAGTTTGTTTAGAAAACTGCTCTTGTTGATTGTAGCGAATTCGCGGATTAGCTTCCTTTAGCTGTTTTGAATTAAGTTCTCTTGAACGTTTGAGTAGTTAAAAGGTAACTACTGTGAGATATCGTAATACTGCACAAATATCGGAGGAAATTTAAGAATTTTTGTTCCGATAATAATAAATTTTGTTAATTTTTCATCGGACTTGTGCTTTAATTTTATAACGAACCCGTACGTAACAATGTTTGGTGTCAGAAGTGGGATTTGAATGCCAATTACCAGAGCGATGGAGGAACAGTTAAGGCAATTCATGGCAGCCTTTGCTGCATTTAAAGAAGAGATGAAAGACTCTGTTAAAGAAGAAATGAAATGGCACCAAGATTCCATCAAAGACGAGATGAATGCAGTCAAAGGAAAGTTTGAAGCAGAACAGGAAGGGGGGAAAAGGGATACTACCTGCATAATAGAAAATAAATTTGAGGCTATGGAAGGCAGAATAGACACGGGTGAAAAGGAAGGTGGGCAAATTGAAGAAAGAATTTCTTCTATCAAACAACAAATAGAACAGAGAGCTTCGGCCGTAGAACAACAAATCGATTATAGAGTTTCTTCAGTGAAAGATCAAATAGAAGAAAGAGTTTCCGCTGTGGAGCAACGGATAGAAGGAAGAGTTTCAGCCGTCCAACAACAGATTGATGACAGGGTTTCTGCAGTTGCCAGAGAAGTTGATAATTTAACAGGGTTGCCACTCAAACAGGAGAATGAAATTCCCTGACTTTTCCAGGTATGTTTCGAGAAAATTCCAGTCTATCTGCGTAATGTACGTTGGCTGTGCTAAGAGGTAAATTAATTATGGTATTACTTGTACTGTGTAGCAAATTCACTTAATTATTCAATAAATCCCAGAGGACATTTATTCTTAATTATTCTTGGTACATTTTGTTTGATAATTTTGTTTACTTTTCCACTTAAGAAACTTAATAAAATTTAAGATATATACATTGGATAACAATTGTATGTTTTATTTAATTATTACTCATGATCATCACCAGTTCAACATGAGGCTAATCCGGTTCTTATAAATCACAACGCAATGCTAAAAGTTAGGTTAGATTTTAGGTAAATTTAATTTGTTTTTATTTGTGTGTGAGGTGTCTTAAGACACCTCACACACAAATAAAATGTTAACACGTGAAAACACAAATTTATTTATAATAGGAGTTGTTTTCTCCACTGAAGATTGAGATTAGAATCTTCCCAATCTGGAATAAAATAAGGCTTTCTTTGCAGACATTCTGCAGTTAAATGAAAGAAAGAAATCTATTTAATGATATTTTTTTACTAAATTGATGTATTTTATATTTATTTCGCAGCATACATAAGGAAAAAATATGTGCATTAAATTTCGTGATGTCATCATACTGCTAAAATTAATTTCTGGATTATGCCAAAGAAAATTTCCTGAAATTTGGAAAGATTATTTACTAATGATAAATAAATTTAGAGGGAAGAAGCAACATTAAATGATATGAATAACATAAAAATAAAGATAATTGCTTAAAAATTGAATTAGAATAATCAACGATATTTTAGCGAATATACTTATATTAAATGGTTAGCCTAGATGACTGATTACTATTTTTTTATTTTACTGCAAAATGACAAGGTATTTATTAAAAAAAAAAAAAAAAATTTTTTTGCGGTAAAATCCTAGTATACGGTACGGCCTTCGCACGATTTTGAAAATTGTTGCCAAGAACAAAATGACTCGTTTACTGCTCATCATCATGTCGCCAAATCCCGCTGTACCATACGAGGAGATTATTCTAACCAAAGAACGTCGATGTAAAGAAGAAAAGGTTCCATACACGTAAATGCTATTACGCGTCTAGAAAGCGGAGGGAAAATTTGCCAAGGAATTTGGCAACGGAACCTGGCGGCCGGAATTTCCCTCTCCACGATGTGTACAGGAAATTGAGAAACATGTGTTAAGAAGAAACGTTCTTTGACAAAAAAGAAAACTACGAAAATCCGTTTTTAAATTATTGCGAAAAATCCAAGAAGAAACGTTTTATCAAAGAACGTTTTTTCTTGGATTTTTCGCAATAATTTTAAAAAATAGATTTTCGTAGTTTCCCCCCGTCAAAATAACTAATCCCTGAATTAATTTACTTGCGCCAAAAGATATTTTCTTTTCCTTTAGAGTTTAAAGAAATTTTAAACAATATTCATTTTATGAATTCTTGATAACGTGACCTTCGAATTTCGACACCGGTTTCGAGCTTTGGCGACAGATATATCGCGCATGCACAGCTGTTTCCCTCTATGATGGAACGGAGCCATGTCTGTTGCAGAGAGTTTTTCTTTCTTTACAATACATATTTTTTTATTCTAACCTTCATGGTACCGTATACTAGAATTAAACCCATTTTATTTTATATGAGAACAGGTACTTTCTTTAGTTTATGCACTGCACATGCGATTCTTGAGGTTACTGGAAACCAAAAGTTGCGGGAAACTTGTTTTGACTTTCTAAAAGACAATCAAATTGGAGCTGCGAAAATTGGCTCTATGCCAGCTGCTCGAATGACACTCATGTGATCTCTTCCGACGTCGGCGCAAAACTCGCCCTTTTTGGCGGGATCGTTGTATGAAATTCCCTGACTTTTTCCTGAATTTTTTGGTCAATTTCCGAATTCCCTGACTTTTTCCGGTAGCGTGGCAACCCTGATTTAAAGAAATTCGTAGCAACGGCAGGGAGCACTTCAGATGGTTTAAAATTTCTACCCATGCCTGCTCGTCCCTCTCCGAAGCTATCGACATATGATGGGAAGACCTCCTGGCAGGTGTATAAGACACAATTTTTTATTGTAGCGGATGCGAATGCATAGGATTTCCAAGCTAAGGCCTGTCATTTAAGAACAGACGCAGCGGATATCCTTCAGACTCTTCCTGAAAATAAAAGGTTAGATTTCGAAGCCCTGTCCGGCGCCTTGGAGCTGCACTTTGGGGAGAATTGTTTAAAAGACTACAGCAGGCTCCAATTAAAATCTCGCCAACAGAAGCCTATCGAAACACTTCAGGAGCTCGCCACTGATGTTGAAAGGCTGTCTCATCTCGTCTTTTCGGAATGCCCGACAGAAACAAGGGAAATCCTGTACCTGCAATACTTTATCAACAACATCCGGGATACTGAAATACAAAAAGCTCTATGAGTGGCGGATGTAAAAGATTTAAAAAGCACTCTAGTGTACGCCATGAAATTTGAGGCAGCCCAGCAAGCAACTCATAGAGACTGCCACCCAATCAGAGCTGCTCATGTCCAGGAGCCAAGGGATCAAGTCACTGTTCATCTAGACAATATAACCAGACAACTCAATGACTTGAGAAGAAATATCAATGAAAAGAAACTGACCTTAAAATATTGGAACTGTGGAGCTGAAGGACACATACGATGGAACTGCAGAACACCCCAGGGCACGGATGTTAAGACCGCTCCTAGCAAGCAGCAAGGAAACTAATTTGTGGCCATATTGCGGGGCCAGATAATGAAAATCCCCAGTTCAAAGTGCTTCAGATTTCTGCAGTGAGAGGTGGCAGTAATGGATTTTGCATAATAGGACATATTAATGGAGTTCTTTGAAATATGATAGATACAAGAGCCAACGTCACCATCATCCGAAAAGATTTGGCTCAAACTCTTGGAAGCAAACTTATCTGGATGCCACTCTGCATTACCCTTCAGACTGTGTCTGGTGAGAAGATCGACATTGACGGAAAAGTAAACATTAACATCACGTTTGGCAGTGCCGCTTACCATCACAAGGCATATGTAGCAGAGATCACAGATTCTTGTATACTCGGATTGGACTTTCTAAGGAAATACAATTTTGCCTGGCACTTTAAAAATAACGAATTGCATTCTGCATCTGAGGACATAGCTCTGTTTGGAATTAAAGATGTAGGAGTTAAATCTATCCACAAAATCATAGCTCAAGACGATATCACAATACCCCCAAGAACAGAGTTTCTACTTCCTGGGTCCATAGCCGAAAATAGAAATTTCCTCTACAACATCATAGAATATCCCAATAACTGTAATAGCTTGAAAGGAGTACTAGTAGCCTCAGCACTCGTCGACTTACCGAGAACGGTTATCCCAGTGAGAGTGGCCAATGTCACTGAGAATGCGAGAGTTATTAAGAAAGGTGAAGTTGTTGCAGCATGTACTGCAGTGACCAGTATTAAATGAAAGAGTAACCCTCCAGAATTTGTCTCTTCAGAAAGCATTACATCAGAGTTACTGCAGAATGCGCAATTAAACGATGAAGAGAAGAATGCTGCCAATAGTGTCATTAAAGATCTTCAAGATGTTTTCTCCCGCTCGTCTTCTGACATGGGTCAGTTTGACACAACATAGAATCGATACCGGCAATTATCCCCCGATAAAGCAACATCCAAGGCATCTACCGATTGCTAAACAGGAAGAGGTATGAACACTTTTAAAGGATATGGAAGAAGGCAAAGTCATCGAACCTTCAGGCAAGTCCATGGGCATCTCCCATTGTTCTTGTCAGAAAGAAAGATGGCTCAACAAGATTTTGCGTTGACTATCGCCGGTTGAATGAGGTTACGAAGAAAGGCAGTTACCCTCTTCCTAGAATTGACAGCATTCTGGAAGCAAGTGGTTCTCAACACTTGATCTAAAGAGTGGGTATTGGCAGGTAGAAATCCATCCTGATGACCGAGAAAAGACGGCATTTACTACGGGACAAGGACTTTGGCAATTCGTGATGCCATTTGGACTCTGCAATGCACCAGCTACATTCGAGCCTCTAATGGAGACTGTTTTGAAAGGTCTTTCCTACGAGGTGTGTCTGATATACCTGGATAATATCATCGTCGGGAAGACTTTTGAAGAACATCTAGAAAATCTTAGAAAGGTGCTTAAAAAACTGAAGGAAGCCAATCTAAAGTTGAGTCCCACTAAATGCAAATTATTCAGACAGGAAGTGACTTACCTGGGACATGTCATCTCTGCAGAAGGTACGTGCACGGATCCTGAAAAGGTGTCAGTCGTTAAATTCTCGAAATGTCCTGAAAATGTCCATCAGCCGAGAAGCTTCCTAGGGCTTTGCACCTAGGTGCTGTTTTTTCCCAAGAAATAGATGGCTAAGAACGTGTAGTGTCGTACTGGAGCAAGTGCCTGTCTAAACTGGAGAGGAATTAACTGTGTCACCAGGAAAGAGTTGCTCGCCATAGTCAAAGCCGTAGGACATTTCCATCACTATCTATACGGCAGAAAATGCCTGCTCCGCACTGATCATACATCATTGACCTGGCTTTTAAATTTCAAGAATACTGAGGGTCAAATAGCCAGGTGGATACAGAGACTCCAGGAATATGACATCACTATCTGTCATCGTAAGGGATCATCACATGGAAACGCCACCCTGTCTAGAAGACCTTGCCCAGAAAGCTGCCGATACTGTTCCAGGGTGGAAGAGAAATACGAGCTGCTTAATCCAGTCGCACAACAAATTACAGCATCAACATCGGTTGATCGAGACCGTGGAGTGATGATGCAGTCAGGAAAGACCAGCAGGAAGACCGTGACATTAAACCCATAATTGATTTATTGGTCATCATACATAATTGAGTCATCGAACAGAAAACCTGCATGGGAGGACATTTCTATCTATAGTCCTACAACAAAACAATACTGGGCACTCTGGGATTCACTTCACATTCGAAAAGGCGTCTTATACCGGAAATTCGAATCGATTGATGGGAAGACGTTCCTTTGGCAACTGGTACTTCCAAGATCCCAGATTCCTGATGTGCTTAAAGAACTACATAACAGCCCTACAGGAGGTCACTTTGGAATAATGAAGATCTTGCAGAGAGTTTGTGAGCGCTTTTACTGGAATAATGCAAAGGATGATGTGCAAAAGTGGTGCCGAATCGGTTGATCGAGACCGTGGAGTGATGATGCAGTCAGGAAAGACCAGCAGGAAGACCGTGACATTAAACCCATAATTGATTTATTGGTCATCATACATAATTGAGTCATCGAACAGAAAACCTGCATGGGAGGACATTTCTATCTATAGTCCTACAACAAAACAATACTGGGCACTCTGGGATTCACTTCACATTCGAAAAGGCGTCTTATACCGGAAATTCGAATCGATTGATGGGAAGACGTTCCTTTGGCAACTGGTACTTCCAAGATCCCAGATTCCTGATGTGCTTAAAGAACTACATAACAGCCCTACAGGAGGTCACTTTGGAATAATGAAGATCTTGCAGAGAGTTTGTGAGCGCTTTTACTGGAATAATGCAAAGGATGATGTGCAAAAGTGGTGCCGAATCGGTTGATCGAGACCGTGGAGTGATGATGCAGTCAGGAAAGACCAGCAGGAAGACCGTGACATTAAACCCATAATTGATTTATTGGTCATCATACATAATTGAGTCATCGAACAGAAAACCTGCATGGGAGGACATTTCTATCTATAGTCCTACAACAAAACAATACTGGGCACTCTGGGATTCACTTCACATTCGAAAAGGCGTCTTATACCGGAAATTCGAATCGATTGATGGGAAGACGTTCCTTTGGCAACTGGTACTTCCAAGATCCCAGATTCCTGATGTGCTTAAAGAACTACATAACAGCCCTACAGGAGGTCACTTTGGAATAATGAAGATCTTGCAGAGAGTTTGTGAGCGCTTTTACTGGAATAATGCAAAGGATGATGTGCAAAAGTGGTGCCGATCTTGCGATGCCTGTGCAGGTCGGAAAGGAAATTACAGTCACCTTGGGATGGTCCATACACAGTCCTAAACAGACTAAATGACGTCGTGGTTCGGATCCATAAGTCTTTGAACTCTAAACCTAAAGTCGTTCATTATGACAGGTTAGCTCATTACTATGGCCAAAATATGTAATATAAATAATTGTAAATAGTGTAATATCATGGTCCTTTTTTGTTTTTAAATGTGTATTTAGTATTTGATTTATATTAATTTAATAACATTTGATTTGTTTTAGTTATTGTATTTATTGTTTATGTTGGTTGTTATTGTAATGCAATTTTTATTATTGCATTTATGCCTTAGTTGTAAGTTTGGCTTCCTGTCCAGGGATTATACTGCCCGGGATGTGCAGTCCTTGGGAAGAGGGCAGTGTTACGGATTTGGTATTTAAATAGCTAATGTTAGTTGAATTATAAATTAAATTGTTTTATTCCCCGTGCAGTGTAATGCATGATGAATATTAAAGGAAAGCTAAGCCGGAAAATTAAAAATACAAGAGCACGTGCATTTAACATTTAATAAATAAATATCTGTTTTTGATTTTGAGAAAGTTCCAGAAAATTCTCGCGCGCTATTTAAAACATTATAAAAAGGAGGAAAACCTCTCAATTCAGTAGTCAGTTAGTTTGTTTAGAAAACTGCTCTTGTTGATTGTAGAGAATTCGTGGATTAGCTTCCTTTAGCTGTTTTGAATTAAGTTCTCTTGAACGTTTGAGTAGTTAAAAGGTAACTACTGTGAGATATTGTAATACTGCACGAATATCTGAGGAAATTTAAGCATTTTTGTTGTGATAATAATAAATTTTGTTCATTTTTCATCGGACTTGTGTATTTATTTTATAACGAACCCGTACGCATGCAACAGTATATTTATTAATTTCTCTTTTTATTAAACTTACCTGATTCCTTCTTTCAGAATTCAAAATTTAGGTTTAATCCAAATATAATTCACACATTTTTTATTACTTATTTTAAAAACTTGTATTTTTTCGAAAAATATTTTGAATTATAAAATTTTTAACATCATGTTACAGTAGATGTATTTCTAAGCATATCTGCAAAAAATTAAGAGTTTTTAATTAAAAACTTCCGATGATGTACATGAATTTATATTTTGCCGCGTTTTGAATTTTAGTGTATTTAATATAAACGATAATAATGAAAATGTGGTTTAGACACTTTGTTAAAATCATTTGAAAGAATGATCGATGGACCTTTTTTCTTCTTGTGCATCAATGAAAAATAAGGAAAGTAAGTAGGTTACTATAAATTAAGAATTTTCTGAAGTGAATTATTCTTGGTGCAAAATGAAAAAAATCTGCCAAGATAAATTTTTAAATCTCTCCATAAATTTCTCACCAAAAATGACAAAATTTAATATCTAGGCATAATTTGAGTAGTAGAATTGAAATATGGAAAACAATTGATGTGCTATTTCAGAAAAAGTTCAATTTTGTGTCAAAATACCTATGTTAGAATAATGCAATATATAAATCTAATACAAGGCGTATTCGGAAACTAAGTACCGTTTTGAAAAAAAAAAAAAAAAAAAAAATACTAAAACTATTTTTTCGAATCCAATTTTATTTTTACATGAAAATACATGTCTTAAACTATTTTTCAATATAGTTTCCGCCAATGATCAAACACTTGTCATAGCGGGTGACCAGTTTTTGTATACCATTGTCAAAGAAACTTCCCGCCAGTTTCCATAACCACGGCCCCACAGCATTTTTCGTGTCTTCGTCAGATCCAAAGCGCTTGCCACTAAGCTCGCGCTTCATGTGCAGGAACAAGTGATAGTCGGACGGCGCCAAGTCCGGGCTGTACGGCGGGTGATCGAACTACTCCCAATGAATCTGTCGAATTAACGATTGAGTGACACCAGCAGTATGGGGCCGAGCATTGTCATGGAGCAACACAATTCCTTTACTAAGCATTCCTCTTCGTTTATTTTGAAAGTCTCACAATATCGTGCCGCATTAATGGTTACACCTCTGGGAAGAAATTCAGTAAGCAAAACGCCTTTCCTATCCCAGAAGACAGTGCACATGATTTTTTGTGATGACATTGTCACTTTGAACTTTTGTTTTTTCGGAGAATGAGTGTGTCTCCACTCCATCGATTGTTGTTTCGATTCTGGTGTGAAATGACACACCCAAGTTTCATCACCTATCACAATTTGGTTTAAAATGTTTTCTCCCTCATCACTGTACCGCGTGAGAAATGTCAGGGCACTATTAAGTTGCTTTGTTTTGTGAACATCAGTGAGCACGAATCTCACAGTCAGCGGGAAAACTAATTCTCTTAAACATTTTGAATGTGCACAGCAAACTGAAAACACAACATAGAGCAAACAAAATGGCGACAATTGAAAGTCAGTGAACAAGAAAGACTAGTGCGCATGCGCGGGACACCTACCACAA
This sequence comes from Stegodyphus dumicola, assembly GCF_044657685.1. Lineage (NCBI taxonomy): Eukaryota > Metazoa > Arthropoda > Arachnida > Araneae > Eresidae > Stegodyphus > Stegodyphus dumicola. Next base: position 75,669,720 of record NC_140768.1, on the reverse strand, counting down.
CGCTCCGACGGCGCTAGAATGACACGGTAGTTAGTTTCCGAATACGCTACGTATATATCCAAAGTCGTGATTTTGAGACATGAAAAACACAATTTCAGTTTCGTCAATCTGCCCAGTAGAACTCATACAGAACTGCCCCCCCTTTTTTTTGGCACAGTGTACATGTTTGACAAGATGTGAGCAGTCCAAATGCAGGTACTAAATGATTATTTTAAAGTATATTTGATGAGGATATGTAAATCTCATAAACATGTTAGTTGTTTAAATAGGTAATTTCTGTCAATTAAATAAGAATATTTTCAAAACATATAAAAATAATTCTGTTTATTATAAGCAAATATGTATAATTATTATAAAAAAGATATATTGATCAGCATCACAATTGTGAAATGTGATTGGTAATTGAAACAATATGCATAACATCTTGGATATTTATATAAACAGAAACAATATATCCTGCTATTCGTGAATAATTGCTTTGTCCACATTTTGTAGAGATTCCCAATCTGAAATTAGTGAAGATTTTTTTTTTTGTCACCCAAACTTCAGTATTTCAGTTTTAGGTCTGTACAGCAGACATATATAATCAGAGTATTTAAATAATCCAAAATTTGATTATTCCTTAAATGATGCAACTTCAACAATCTTGAGCGAATGGATAAAATCATCTCTTATTGTTGCCATTGTTTAAAGAAAATGTAAAGAAACAACAAGAAGATATCGCTCATAATTGTGCTTCAGAATATCTTGAAGCAGCATGCAGTTGGTTGTTGATATCCCATAAGGAATCATTGTTGCAATCCGTATCAGTTTTGATGATGGAATTTTCATTTCCAGTAAACCATCTGATGAAGGAATCATTAATGTAGTAACAAAGCAGAAGGTACAAGAAATATTCACTGACATTGAAGAAATAGAGAACATTAAATTTCTGACAGCAAAGGAATTTTTAATTTGTTCACAATTATGTGCTAGTATTTAGTTAGAAGAGGTGTTGCAAATAAAATTTTTGGCTTACTGTTCAGAACTAAAGATTATTGAAAAAATATTCTTTTAAAGAGAAATTATTTTATGTTGATTTATATTTCAAAAATCTATTTGTTGTGTACAGCATTAAGTGAAAACAGACAGGTTACCATTATATATAACTGAATATTTTTTATTTCACTGTAAATGTTTCCGAGAATATTTATTCATATTGTATTAATATATCTGTATTGTACATACCTATTACATTGCTGTAAAAGATGTTGCTCAGTAATCTGAAATTTAACTATTCAAATACATGCCCTTCTCTTAATGTGGACTCCTGTTTGTATGGACAAATGCTAAGAGGTCGATGGTCCTTAATTAATTATATGCATAAATACTTATTTATGTAAATGCTATATTTTTACTTTTTGCTTTTCAGTTTGTATTACCAGATGGACATCTGAAAGAAGAAAATGACCCAAAATCAGTTGATAACATGAATAAATATTGGCGTGTTGATAATATGTATTCTTTTGAAAATGTTGGATTTAGCAAAACAGTAGATGGAGTGAAATATCTAATATGTGCTGATTGTGAAATTGGCCCAATAGGCTATCATGATTTGAATACAAAACTTTCATATGTATCCCTTTGTAAAATTACGTATTGTTAAAAACCCTTATGGAATCTGAAAAATCAGAAATTTTAGTGATTAGTTTGAAATTCCCATCCTTATATAAGGTACTATTTATTCAGACACCAATTAGGAAAAAAGTAACCTTAAAATTTTCTATATTATTGTGCCCAGTAGTATAGAATAGAAACAGAATGTAATATTTTTTCTGTGTGACTGTGAGTTGAACAATAAATATTAAAACACTGAAAACTATCAATTTAAGGTCAAGCAAACAAATTTATTTTTCAGAATTTTATGCCTTTATCAAATCATTATTTTTATACTGATTATGTTTGAAATGAAAAAAAAAGAACCAGTTTTATTTTTAAATCATCATTTTGTAAGTAAAATTTATAGCTCATTAATCAATTAAATATTTAGAATTCAACTTGAACTATTTATTAGTGATAAAAATTTCATTCCATTTTATTTCGACTTATAAAGATTGATAAAAAAAGTTTGCAAATATGTCATTTTCTTTTGTTTAGATAAATTGTGTAGAAGTAATTTATTTCATCTTCATTTAAATTAAATTGTAATTATTGATGTATTTCATGATTATGTGTGTAATGAAAAATATAATTTTTATCCTTAGCTAGTTCGTAAAAAGAGATTAGTTTCTTACCTTAAATGTTAAGAACTTTTGAGCTTTGCATTTGTAATATGTATCAGATTGCTGAATAAAGAATTTATATAAAATTATCTGTTTTTTGAATCTATTGTAGCTTTCTTTCCAAGTTAAGAAATGCTAAGTATAGACTCTCATTTTAACAACTATTAAGTGAAGATTCTTAACTGTGAAAATGACTTATTCTTTTATTTGCCTTGTAAATTTACAAAAGCAATTTTGAAATGGTATGTTTTAAACTCCCTGTTTATTTTAAAAGCATTTTTAAAATGGTAAACATATCAGTTTTCTGGATTAAACCATTAACCCTTTCCGGCATGCTACCTTTTTAAGTTGAAGTTTTGATTAAAAAAAAAAAAAAAAAAAAAGTGGTAGGCAGTCTAATTAGGCCTATAGGAGTACACAAGTAAAATTTTGTGAAGATAGCACGTATCATTTTAATTCTGTGGGTCAGTGTGCCCACTGGCTGAATAGAGCTTCGAAAAGAGTGCTGAAATGAGCATTATTGTCAATGAACTGACCAATGAGATGCGGAGAAACAAAGAATACAGACTCTTAGTTGCCCTAGATCATCAGTGAGTCCAGTCTGGGCACACCTAGGGTTCACCGCTTGATTTTAGGCAAGATTTCAAGGTAAAAATTTAAAACTAATATAGAATAAGGAGATTAGCATACAGCCAAAAAAAATAACATAGAAATTTCTTTTCAAACAATTCCTTTTATACCCAAAAAAAAAAAAAAATCTGGAAGATTTCTTTGAAAAATGAGGGTCTTAAAAAACTAAACATGGCTAAAATATATGGACTGGTTTGTGTTGAGCTGCCATCTACTATAAATAAAGAAGGTTCAGAGTAACCTATAAACCCTTTTTCATTCAATTTTACTGTGTGTACAGAAGGGAATTTTTAGGTATGTCCAGAACGGGCACACTGTGCCGCAAAGGGTTTTAAAGTAAAATCGAGAAACAATGTATAGTTGCATAAAAAGGTGAAAAATCAATGTTTAACAAAAAAGACAATTGTAAAAGAAAAAAGGTACATCCTTCACTACATTGTCATCAGGGGGTTGGTGTAACAAAAGAAGTAAATGAATCAACCTGTTTCTGAACTGATAATGACAAATTTATTAATTAAAATTTTATACTTCAATTAAGCATAACAAAATTGTTGTGCCCTTATCTGTCCAACCTTTACAGGCGGTAGTGGGTAGAGTGAAAGTACAAGTTTTTCAAGTGAGAATAAAAATGTGTTGATAACAAAACAACACGATGTGAGAACAAAATTTATTGCTAATACCAATTAATAGCACTGATTTTTTCATGTCTTGAAACTTTTTAAATTAGCAGACCACTACTCAATATCAAAATATATATTTTTAAAAAATGTTCTCAGTTTAAAAATAAAATGATGAGTTTAAAATGAGCAATAATTATGCTTCTCCCCTAAATATTAAAAAATAAACATTTATTACATTATTATGTGCATGACAAAAATGTATTTTATTTAAACCATTTTGATATTTGGGATATAAAAGTAGCAAATACACTATCAAGGGCATCGAAAGGTGTACACAAATTTTCACTTTTGTACCAGTTAGTTATACGGAAAGTCAGCTTTAAAGTGTGTTATATTTTTGTGATATTTGACATTTTACAGGTACCTGAATGTAGTTATCATTCTTTATTCATAACATAAACACTTTGCTAAAATCTATATTTTTTATAGTCCAGTAGTTTAGAATTTTATAAAACAAATTCATAATCAAAATTGCTGTTGCAAGTAATCGAAAGATAACCAAGATGTGATTTGTGCAGAAATGCCACTAAATTATACAAATTACAATTAATCATCAAACAATGAATGTTTCTTTCATGTGGAAGTGTCCACACTTTTCAATGCCATATTAATCATGTGTGGAAGTATTACCAAACCACTGTCAAGACAACATCTTTAGATATAAACAAAAGTACTAACCTTCTTTGGCTATACCAAAGCTCGGTAGCTCTGCATCAGCTATAGTGGAGGGAGGGCATCTTTAATTCCTACCTCCATGCAGTTGCTGAAGAGGATAAATTTAATATCAATTTATCTTATTTGAAAATAAATGTTTTATAATTTCTACAACAAAATGCAAATTAATAATTTTACACAAAAAATCCACTGCAAATGTGTTGTAGAATTTTATATGATATTTCATTATATTCTTTTAAATATGTTGTCTCAATAAATACATAATCACCATAATTTAAGATTTTATAGATTAATTCATTTCCCCCCTTAAATTGTGTATTTAAATAAGTTTTCAGAAATATTTCACTTCTTTAAATATGTCCTATTTATACATAATTTTATATTACTTCCTTTTACTACTTACTTCCAGTAGCACCTACTTTTTTAAAATTGGTAATCCTTTCAAAATTACAAAGCAGATTATTGCATGGAACAGCAAAAACATTGTTTTCTTACAACATGTTACACAGTCTTAATGATGAAGTAAGATTCAATTATGTAATAATTGATTCAATTTTTGTGTTTTTTAATAAATATTTTAATTCTCTAGTTTTATTGCTGTTAGGAAATGAAATGGTGCAGTTTCGGAATCTAAATTCAATGACTAAAAAAGTTATAGCAGGCATAAAAATGAGGCTAGAAAAATTATAAAGAGCCCATATTTGTTTATGCTTCCCCCCTCACCCTCGCAACAGTTGATGAGTAAAATACCAGTCAGACAGAATATATCAAATCCAAGGTTAGAAACCTAAAACTGTGTTCATTTCAAAAGCAATGGGCATAGAATGCCATCTAGTGGCCTTCGGAAAAACGTTCCAGCTTAAAATGAGTATATGCATCACCAGTCCTCTGAATGCAATCTCTAGTGATACGTGGATGGGATGCCCGGCTGTAAGAGACGTTCTTAGGGAATGCGTATATGGGACGCCTGTCCTGAAAGGGTTAAAGGAGTAAAGATTTTCCCCATTATATATCATGCAAATAAAAGACCATGGATGACACAAGCGTTATGTATGATTGGTTTGAATATTATTTCATATACGATGCTTGGCAAAATTTGAATTGGGTTGGTTTACTTGATGATGCAAAAATTGTCCTGATTGTAGATAACTGTTCGGCTTATAATTCAGTTAAAGTTTTAGTGAAAGATAATGTATCCATGTTATTCTTTCCTCCAAACTGTACGTCCATCATTCAGTCTATGGATATTGGAATAATGTGCATGCTGAAATGCAAATATATAATAGCATTTTTAAAATTCATGTTAAATTTCTTGAATAATGTAAAACTATCGCAAGATCATGGGAGGATGTATCTCCAGATACTTTAAAAAATTCTTGGCATAACTTATGTCCAGCTTACTTATGTTTTTCGGACCTTGCAAACCAAAGGTGAAAATTTCCAATTAATAGATTTGTAAAGAAATGTGGAGAAGTGGTAATAAATGAAGATGATATAATAGAAGTTTTTCATTGTGATGACAATGCTCCAATCATCAATCAACTAATGGACGGCGAAATCTGTAGTACGGTTCTAGATCCAGAAAATACCGATACCAATAGTTAAGAAAGTGTCAGAGAGGTTACTGAAAAAGAAAAAATTTCGATTGAGAAGTAAGTCAAAATTCTCGACACAGCAACTACAGGACATGAACAGTGGAACTTTGTAACTGAACAAGAAACAATGTCTGTCTATAGAATTAAAGAGAATATATTAGCACAAAAAACGAAGCAACTTCAATTTAAATTGAAAGAAATGCTTAATAAAGTAAAAATATAAATATTAAGCTTTTTTTCGTAAATTTTGATACCTTTTAGATCAGGGTTTCTTAAACTCTTTTCCGTCGAGACCCTTTTTTACACTGAGATTTTTTCGCGACCCCCAGGACGCCATAATATTTGCGAAAATTTTGTGGGACCCCATAAGCATTGCGCAAATCCAAACACAGGTGTGTGAAACTATCAATTTTTTTCACTTGTTATTGCAGTTATAATTCCTTAACTTTGATTTATAATTTTAAGACATAGATAAATGTGAAAATTTTTAATAAGTAACAGACGAAATGGCAGCATCATGTGCAAAGCAAGTAAAATGAACGTTTCTATTATAAAAAGAATGCGTCAAAATGTTTTCATTTTTTTCTTTGTCTTATTTTTATCTATTTTCAGATACATTGTATAAAAATATTTGGTCACTGTAAAATTATTATTATAAGTTAAAGAAATATCAAAACTGCTAATTTTTTGGTGACCCCCTGCTGCAGGTCCTGCGACCCACAGTTTCAGAAATGCTGCTTTAGATCATAAATGCTTCATTATTTTATAAATCATGATTTCATACTTTTAATTTTATAATTTCTACATGCCATCTTACTAGATTTAAACTGATGATCTAATATCCGGAAAAATCCCAAATATGGAATGGCCGAAGTCCCGATGAGTCCGGATCTCGGACTTTGTACTGTATTAGAGCAAATATGGATTTACATGTTTTAATTATCATTTCATTGGTTAGTTTTTTTCCCTTTTAATCTCCCCCCTGATAAAATTTCTTATTTATAATTAATTGATAATTGCTTCTTTTTATTATTTTTTATGAACAGTACTCATAAGCCATAAAAATAACTGTTTTTCATCAATGAATTGTTGACTGTTTGTGGTGAATAATCTAAAAATACCTTTTATTAAAAAATGATAGGATCTCAGAAATCTCTAAGAAAGGGAAAAGAATATTAGTGCCAAATAGTTAACAAAAATATTTCATATTAACTAAAGAAAAAAAAAATTAGAACTAGAACAACAACAAATATTTATTTGCTTTTGCTCCCTTCTATTTAGGGCAAACATATTACCATCTTATTATCATAAATATGCTCAATGTAGAAGCAGTAAATTAATGTGTATTTGAAGAGTATGAAAAGAAATAAAAATTTGCCTCACTACAGTAACTTGAAACTCCAAAAGATGTTGTTGTCAATCATCGTGATAAAAATCTCAATTGTAACTCTAACACAAATTATATTTATTTTTTTATCTAATTTCTAGTGTGATTTTTGTGTTTGAAATAATGTATCATTATACTATATGAGCAAAACTTACTGAGCGCTTTAAAGTTGGGACATTTTTTTTTTTTTTTAATTTCTAGAAAAGTGCTCGACAAATTATTCTGTAACTGCCACCGTGTGAATAATATGCTTGAACTTACATTTTCCAGGGATAATTCAGTCACAACAATAAAATGATAATGGAAATATCACTCCATATCATAAAAACCAAAAAATGAACTGTAACTTGCAAAATAATTCATGTGCTGAATGCAGTGTATGCATTTTCTTAAAATACTGTGCATATTAATAGAGATTTCTTTTAATAATTTCTTCCCCCCTTTTTTGCATGTAACATGCAGAGTTTTCAACTAAATTTAACAAAACTGACAGAAAATGTGACAATGTTCAAGAAAAATAATAAACGAAAATTTGAAATGAAAACAGTGAAGATTCAATGTTCAATGAGCAATTTTTAATTTGCATGTATGAAATATACTAATTTTTTATTTTATAATTTGGTAGTCAACTAGTAGATAGGGCAACTTGTGTAAAAACAGTAGCTGAATATTGTGAAAGTTATTAATGTCATAATATCAAAAAATTTATTTCAGAATACTTTTTTAATCATAAATATAAATGAAACAAATATTATACAAAGATAATTTACAAACGAATGAGGGCTGTGATGCAGGAGCAGATGATTCATTAAACAACTACTCAGATACCATAATGTTCTTTATAATACTTTCAAATGCTCTGAAAAATAAAAAAAGAAATTTCTCTGAATTACAGGAAGTAAATGCAACAGTTTAATTACTTTAAGCCACAAGGAAAAACTGAATAACATTCAAAAGTAGACATTTAGAGGGGGGGGGGAAATTTCAGTTACTCACTTTGAGGTAATGGTCTCTCCTGGTACATAAAATGGATTGCATACCATATCTGCATAGCCTGCATGTATCCTCCGAAACATCTGTAAGAATGAGTATTCAGTATATAGCTTAATTTCAAGAATGCAAGTAACTCAAAAATTGACATTATTCTAAATTAATGCTTTTGTTTATTAAGCACCAGTTTAGAATAATGTCAATTTTTGAGATGGGAAGTTAAGAAGTGAAGAAATTTATATCATTATTATTCATAACACTTTGCAGTTTTTTTGCATATAAAATTATTAAGAAAATATATTTTACTTACCTGGCGAATTTCATTATCTCTTAAGGTAGTGTGGGAAGATTCCACAATTACAACAAATTTAATTTTAGTGTTGGTTACGTATCCATACCTTAATAATAAGGAAAAAAAATAAGCATGTATTAATTATAAGATTTACTAAACTGCAAAATTTTAAGATTTAGCTATAATAAAGCTAAAGATTGTTAATTAGCACATGCAATATAAATGTCAAATAAATAAAACATTCAATTTACATGTTTCAAACTAAATTATATTATTTTAAATTATTCAAAACCTGTATCTCTTGATTTATTTACACTCCCCTATATCCTTTGTTAAATATCCCAAAATTCTTATACCCTGGAAGAGAAACGTAGATAAGATCTTTGCACTTTGGATGTCTTCTAAGGATGAATTCAGGGTACTGACAATCATAAGTATGATCAATGTAGAAGCAGTAAATTAATGTATGTTTGAAGAATATGAAAAGAAGTAAAATTTAGTATATTGAACCTTTTTACTTCCTTGTACAAAGTTAAAAGAAAGTATTATAATCACGAAAAATTTCAGGTATCACATTTCAACGAAAATATCCATTTTGACCGCTATTGAATGCAATTTAGTGTTGTTTTTGTGTGACAAATGTACTTATGGACAGAATAAAGGACTATTTTCCCCCAAATTATAAAACTGATTTAAAATGTATTAAGAAGAGGTTTTTTTATGGCGTCTGTACGTACTCGCATAAATCAAAAACAAATAGCCTCAGAACATTGAAATTTTGTATGTTGGTTTATTTTGTTTATTATAACATGTAGATGTGCACCTCCTTTTTTGGTTGCGATCCGCAACACCAAAAGTATATCCACTCTGTTACTCAGTTCAGCGGGTTCAGTTTCTTTATTCTTATATGTTTGTAAATTGTGCATTTCAAACGAATTATAAAAATGATTTAAAATGGATTCAGAAGAGATTTTTTCATGGCGTCTGTACATATGTATCTTGCATAACTCTAACACGAGTAGCCTCAGAATGTTGAAATTTTGTATATATTCAACATATTGACTTCTATAATACATAGTTGTTCACCTCCCTTTTTGGTTGCAATCAGCTGCACCAAAAGAACATAAATATATGTATATATATTGCTGCATTTTTCTTTTCTGACACCAGTTGTTACATTATTTTCTTCCTTCACGTTCGTAGATTTGGAGTGAATAACGACGACACTTGATGAAGTATCGAAACACACTTTATTGCCCGGTATTAATCAGGAAAGCTCCAAAATCTCATTTACAGTTGTTGAACTGTTATAAACATATTGACACGATCAGCAACACGGCTTTCAGGTTATCAAGCTATTAAGTGGGAGACAGCTTCACTGCAAAGCACCAGAGTACAGCTCCCGACTCTGCTCGATTGTTCTCGGAACTCCACGTACTCGATGGAGCACGGCTCCCAACTCTTTGGTTCAGTCGTTCCCGGAGCTCAACACGCTCTCTCGACGATGCAGTAACCACGATACACTAAGAGACTCCTTCGGTGCACTCAACGACCCACTCGGCTCTCGCTGCCCGGCTGTTGACTTGATCGACTCCACACGGCTTGCTACATGAGGCACACTCGATACTAACTAATTCTCTGCGTACCAGCAGGGTTTATATAGCTTTTGGCTGGTGCTTGAGAACATTCTGGGCTAAACCGGTAAGAATTCGTTCCGTTTCTCCATCCGTTCATGGCATGTCGCCAATTTTGTCGCCAAATGGGGCAACCCTAAAACTGCTTTGCAGGTAAGCTATGTCACCGCGCCTGAACATTTTGTAAATATATATCCACTTTGTTACTGGACTCAGTTTCTTTATTCTTATATGTTTGTAAATTGTGCATTTTTTGCTTTAAAAACGATTATGTTCTTATCTTCTAGTTAAGGTTTCGCGGAAATATTTGGCCTGACTAGAATTGCCGGTTTGGCTTTACCTTATAACTCGAGCAAAGACGAAACACCTTCGTATTTACGTATTTTTATTAATTATTGTTCATTGAACGGGAGTTGGTTTGTTCTCCTTGAAAAGTCAACTAATTTCCGATCAATGACAACGATTACATGTTTTTAATTTTTCCTTTTACAATTGAAACTTTGTTCTTCATGATGATTTAATTCCAGTCCCCGTTAAAACATTATTAACATTTTACTTTCAAGTTACTTCAAAACATCTTTCAAAATATAACTTACCAGTATGGATTCACTCTTTTAAAATAATTCTACTTTAATTAAACTTAGGAGATAATATAATCAATTAATCAATATTGTTTAGGAAATAAATTATTATTTACTAACTTTGCAGCAATTGCGCAAGTAGTAGTAACTTGTTTTTGCACTAAATGAATTTAAGATCATACAACATTATATATATATATATATTGCATTCTGAGTTATAAAATGAATGAGATGTAACGCTGTTAACTGAAACTAGTGCCAGTGTATCGCTATTGTAAATAAATATAGCGAATTTAAAAAAGCGCATTTATTCTATTGTGGTTCATGAACTCTTGGTGAAGAAAATTTAATTAAATTGAATAAGTTAAAATGAAATGCTGGGAAAAATGCATATAATTTAATATTCCATACAAGGAAGTCATTGTGGTGTACACAGCAGATTTTTTTTAAAATTTACAGTTCAAACACACACAATCAAGCACAGAGTCACCTGCATAAGCTCCGATTCATTACTCAGGAGTAAATATTTTTCTAATATGTATTTTCTTTAAAGTAACTTACACTAGCAATACATTTTGAATAATCAAAAACTATTATTAGCATTTAATTGCTTATATATGTAAACAATATTACATGCATTCAGATACTGTTGAAGGGGAGCAAATGAATTTTAATTATGTAACAAAATATGAATTGTACATAATTACTTCTGATTACTGGGGCAGTAATTTTCATCATTTTCATGGGAAAATTCTTCAAAAACGAAATCCGAAGTAATACAATGACAATGGTTTCATTCTTGTTTAACGTCTTTGTCTAATTATTGTGAGAGAATTGTAAAGAAATTGGCTATATAATATAACAACCACAGATGATATTCGCCATATGTTGATCAAGCCAAATGCAAACAACATGTGTCAGGCTAGTGATTAATTGTCACTGATGTCTTTCTGTCTTAGTTAAATGTTAGTATGGTGGGACCATGCCTGAATAAACCTATGGTGAAATTCTGGTGTTTCGCCCATTCACACCTGCAGATTATATGTCTTTCTTGGCCACATTAGCATGCTTAAAACATTAGCAGACATTAGCATGCCTTCTTAAAAATATTTAAAAATCTTTACATAATCAAATAATAATAAAATATCTGTCTTCAAAAAGAAAATTTAGCATTAATAAGGACATTCTGCACTTAATGCTAACTTTGAAAGTATGATTCAATAGACATTTCTTAGCAGTGATAGTAAGAGCAGTGACGCTTTTTTTTTCTGTAAAAAAATATTCAAAGCTACTGGCTATTGAATATGATACTGACAATGAAGACCACATCATTAACCACATCCTCAATTATCACCAATGGATTTGGAAAGAAGAAAATGGTGAATAAATTTGAAATTATATGGACTCTTGGCAAAAAAGTGGCAAACTTATATCAGGTACAAACAGAACAGTTTGATTTTGTCTATATTATGTCTAAAAATACACTCTTTGCAAAAAAACTGAAGCACCAAGAAAGACTTTTGTGATTGTGACAAAATTTGGTATGCAAAAACATCTTGATTGAACATGCAAATGAACAAGAATTGCAACCATAGCGTGCATTTCTAGTGCACAATTCACAAAGTATAAAACCAGTGACAGAGGTGGAGAATTTATCTTTTTTTATTGCTGCCATTGTAATTCCATAAAGAAGCAACTAAAGATGCCATTACAACAATATCGAAGACCTTACAGACAACTAAACGACTTTGAACGTGGTCGCATTGTTGGATTGCGTGAAGCTGGGTGGTCATACGGAGCAATAGGCTGCCACCTGCAGCGCAAAGATGTTGGCAGCAATGGCTGCTACAAGGAAACTGCTGATGAAATGAAGGCTCTGGAAGGCCAAGGAGCACAAATGTGAGGCATGATAGGATGATTGTTCGCCAGGCCCAAAGTGCTCCAACGGTATCATTGTAGACTATTCAATGCACTACAGCCACGTCTATACCTCCCGTGGTACCGTCCACCATCTCACAGCGCTTATCTGAGGTGGGGTTATGCTCACAGAGGCCTTTAATATGTTTGCCTTTGGCCCCACAATATCGGCGGAGTCGTCTGGAGTGGTGTCGCAGCCGGTCATCATGGCTGCCATCAGACTGGCATTGTATAGTGTTCAGCAATGAATCCCACTTCACTCTTGAAGCAGATGACCACCATGTTCGTGTCTCGACAACGATCCCAATCAGCCATAACCCCTGGTGTGATGGTGTGGGGCACTATTTCTTATTACAGCAGGTCATCTTTAGTTATCCTTAGTACATCTTTAAGAGCTCAACAATTACCCTTCATGGCACGTCATTCTGGGGCCATTTTCCAACAAGATAATGACCAGCCATATACCGCTCACATATCTCTGGACTGTCTCCGTGCGGTTGATGATCTTCCTCGGCCAGCAAGGTTACCAGACCTTTCACAATCTAGGACATAGAAGGCCCCCAGATTCGTGCACCGCAAAATACCACAAATCTAGAGCGACAACTGATGAATGACTGGCAGAATGTGTTGCAGGATGATATTAGGAACCTCTACCACTCCTTGTCTTGACAAATTCAAGCATACATTGTCGCCAGGTGCAGTTTGACCAACTACTAATTTGAACACTCAATGGGTGATTGTGAGCCGTGAACAGGTACCATGACCTTGATTTTTTAATCATTTTATTAGTGTATGAACTATACACATATTCAATTTCATCAAAAACAACCACTTCCTTCATGGTGCTTTGATGTTTTTGCAAAAGAGTGTACATTTTAGGAAAATATCATAATAGAGATGAAATGGTATGTAGAACAAATAATAAACTAAAGCCAAAGATAAAAAAACCACTGAAACAAGTTCTTGTAAACTGCAATAAAATCAAAGTATAAAAGGCCTACCATTAAAAGAAATAAAAGCTAGTAAAATTGTACAAAGAAGCATAGTAAAACAACTTGGGAATGCCAAAAATGTCAATTTTATTACATGGACCAAAATGCTCTGAAAGATTCTACAAGATTGAAGATAATTTAGTACTTATATATTTTGTTATCGATCATTTCGGAAAGTGTTGCCAAACAGTGAAATTTATCATCCATAATATATAACAGTGATGTCACAATACATTTATAAGAACATCACTATGTCACTCAGATCTTCAGTAAGTCAAGTTAAATTTTGTAAGGAAGTTACAAGTTTGCTATGTCCTCTTTTCCTCTTGCATTCTGAAAAATGATTAAAATTTGGGATCTGCCTTTTAAAGAACATCAAGCAGGGGAATATTTCCCAAGTTGTGGGCCTGGCTATACTGATGCACATACTCAAAACATTAAAAGATTATGGAGTTCGTCAAAATGGCACAATAAAAGACATTGTGAAATAGTGCAATACCACTTAGATTCATATTTATGGGGCACTGAATTTGTAATGAGGTAACAATTTTGTTTTTGTTATATATATATATTTTACTTGGGATTTTTGATCACTAGAATGATTGGCACTAGTTTTAATGAATTTTGTCAGATAATCTCAAAGTTTGAGCCTATAGTTATTTAAGTTTTAATATATCATATTTGTAATCTGTATCTGCTGATTATCTAATTAAATAAAAAGCAATCTATTTCTTCAAACTTCTACAAGAATCACGAATGTAGTTTTGAAAACATGTCTGCCAACATTCATGATCAGAAGGAAAACACATAAATACTTTAATTCTCTGCATGATTGTTCAGACCATTACAACAAGCATTTATTCTGAAATTGAAATAAAATGTTATTGATTCACTATTCACTTACAGATATACATCATTTTTATTCACTGATGAATTTTTCAGAATTACTTGTCAAGTATCTTACAAAATTAAAGCAACTGTACATGTATTTATTTAATAAGACATGTGTGATTTGCACATTTTCAATCACGGGGCCAAGCCATTAAATGACTCAATGTGTGACCAAAATGTCACTGATTGTAGCACATAACATCAGAACTTAATTTGAAGGGCGAAGGTTTAAAAAGATCCCCCAAATTGCAGAAATCTTTCACTTTGGGCACTTAATGTTTCTAAAAAAATATTTAATCTTTCAAAACAGTCAAGTCTTTTTTAAATGTCTTTTTTATTTATTTTCGAAAGTTTAATTGCAATTAAAGTTCAAAATTAAAAAGTAAAATTAAGTAAGTATTTATGGAACCCTTCTATTTACATTGTTAAGATCATTTAAAAAAAAATTGTTTTGGTTTAATTTGAGAATGTAACTGAAAGTATAAATTTGGGATATAAAGTTCAGGGAATAAAGTTTATTTTTGGAATACTCTGTATAAAACATGCTTATTCTAAATTTGGTATATATACAAGAGATAAAACAAATTCTCATAATAAAAATTAAATACTTACACTTTATAATCTTCAGTAGGATAAAGTAATCCAAGATACAGTTCTCTTAAATCAGAAGCTGTCTTATTCACTGTCAGAACCTTTTCTTCTATTACATCAAGAGATGTGTGAATTGTGTAGAGAAACTTCAAATCATTTCCAGGGGAAGTTGTTTTTACATACAGAGGATAGTTCTGGAATGAAGAATTATCAATTTATATTCCAGAGAACTAAAGAATATATATTAAAAAATCAAGATATATTAAACATAGAATCTAAATTACAAGTGATCTCCATTTTACAGTAATATAGTTCTTCCTGTATAGTGCTGAAAAAGTATTCCAAGAAATCTACATTGATTTATAAGTCTTGGTTCTTTAAATATTAAGTATATGTTCAGCATATACTGCATAAAAAACACTTACAAGCAACTACAGAGAAGATGAAACAAACTGTAAAACTTTCTATCTTCTTGAAGAATCCTAGGCTTGCTAACTTGTATGTTAATATGCTTGCCTAACTAAAATTACAGATGCCTAGTACCTTCTGCAAGCTTATTCTCAGGTCTTATCATAACAAAAGGAAAAAAAAAAGATCTGGTTTAAACCCAAACCATTGCCATTCAGCAATTGCATTTAATAATTCAAATATTCCTTAGGTACAATGCACTTTCAGCTGTATTGTGAATATATGCACATCCATGTTTCAAAATTGAACCATTGCTTTGCTTGACAAGTGCCAAGATACTGTTAAAAATTTTATATATCTAGAAGTAATTTTACTGATATTATACGTAAATCATATTATTTCTTGTATGCATGAAACTTGTAACATGAAATGCTTGAAGAATGTGAAGCTCTACCAGAAAACTAAGATTACAGAAACAGGTCCATTAACATTAAGGTAAATGGCAGTTTTGCTACATTAATGAGATACTACCAAGCTGGTGTGGTTTTGGTGACTAATTTTTGTCATCAAATTAGGTGAGAAATCACCAAAAGTCTCCAAACTTGGCAACAGTTTGGTCTGATCCCTTATAACTGTTATTGATATGATTCTTGCATGTAACTGCAAGTGTATCCCACTCTACATGCAACTGCAACTGTATATGCATACCAGCAATTTCGAGAAATTGAAGGTGCAAGAAATTTTTAAGCAGCTGTGGGAAAATTACATAAGATCAAAGAAAACATCAGTTCTCAGTAGTTAGCTCAGAGTATTGAGAGATCATTGCATGATATTCCCTCTTTAGATGTGCTTTGCACTGGGTTGTGTTTAACGCTCTTAGTAGTTCGAAGTGGTAAGTGGTTATGTTTTTTCATGAAGTGGTAAGTGGTTATGTTTTTTCATACTGAGTATAGCTATATGAGTATTTTTGTGAAACTTTCCAGAACTGTACAGCGTTTCTTTTGGAAAAACAAATATTATCAAGCTATCATTAGTTCTGTGTGCATTCAATCCATTATGAACTCATACACACATAACAATACAAAAGTAACTATAAACTTGTTATATTTGAAACAGTTCCACATATTTTAGGGTACTTTCATTTTATAATGACCTTGGCAAGAAAAAACAGACACTGGTGTAATTTGAACTTCAGAAAATAAAAACTTATTAGTTGGTGACCAAGTCATGGAATAAAAACTCATTAGTTGGTGACCAACACAAATTGGAGAGTTATTCATTACCTACACAACACAGTTTACTTAATATATACTTATAGAAACAATTTAATATAAAAATGTATTTATGACTTAATTTAATTCTCTAAGAAATTTATTTAAAATAAATAACTTGTACAAAAATACCCCCAAATTCATTTTTAACAGACACTTTATGGTGACCACAGTCCAGCAATTGCAGTTAATAACACATTATCATGACCCATATGATGGCTAAATATTACTTTAGGTGATGGTGAGGCATACCTATGTGCTCTTTGTTTTGTCATTTCGCTCATGCCTATAATTGTTATATTTTCCAGCTTTCACATCTTTTTCTGTCGAGGGCAGATTTAAAAGAGCATGCACGTTTTAAATTTAACAATAAAAAACTGTTATATTTTAAAAGAGAAAACTATACTTTCTGACTATCCGTACCATCATTGAAAAGCAGCAGAAAAGTATTGATGAGGCAACACACCATATTGCCAAGTGAGCCTTTGTGGCAATACATGATGACATCAAAAAGCATTTATGTGATAACTCAGCTATGTGCCCAGCATTTGCTAAGATGGCTTTCTACTTCTCTGGACATTTTTGGTAGCGTGACGAAAGATTACGATACCTTCTATGAGGATTTCAGAGTTTTAATATAGTGGAGAATTACATGCTGCAATTTATGCTGTCTTTGGAAGAATCTTGCATGTGGCTTTCTGTATGCATACAGCATAATGTGGCTCATTTAAAGACATGATGCACTTTTTATTTTTTAGTTGTTTCAGGCTTTTGGTTGTGTGGTCTTTGTGCAATTTTCTGATTTTCTTCAAGTGAAAAAGTTTGCTGTGTACATGAGAAGGAAAACAACACAAAAAACCAAGAAATGTGTGTCTTGTACAAAAAAGGATAATGTAAAAAAAAATGGTGGCACTGAAAGCATCATTGAAATTTATGCAAAGACACCCTATCAAGACTTGTATTCCTCTTTACTTGCTTTGGAAACATGAACTGTTCTGACTTGGAACAGGGAGCTTACTCAAACTATGTTCAATAAATTGTGAAGTAGACAATACACACAGGAAGGGTATACGGAACCCTTTATTTTTCTATCTTTACAGAGATTTCCGTAACTTCGGAATACAGAGACCAACCACTTGTGGTCTGAACGTAAGAATATAAAACTATTAACTAAAACTAACTTTGGATTAACATATAAGTGCCTAGCTTTAAGATTGGCCATTATTTAACAAAATTCGTATGTAGTACAGAGAGCTGCTAAATCTACGATATGTTTGAAATTATCAAGAGGACTAAACCTCTGGCCTTGCAGGCAACCAGCAACCGAGTAAAACTACTATGGCAAGCGGCTTGCAATAACTCTTTCCTCTCTCTTGCTTGGCAAAAAGCCACAACTTAAGTACTTGGCGTTAGCAAGATAAATTTGCATAAATAAGTTAAAGCTTATAATTCTGGCCGGAAGTAGAAAATAAGAAGTGATAGTAAAGATTTAAAATAAAATAAACGTTAGTAAAACTTAGGATCCTTACAACCCAAACAAGCATCTCTCATCAAAGTCAACAGTAAGCTCATAACTTTTCAGTGTCGATGAAGAGGGAAGAGTGGATAATGAGAAAGTACTGAGAAAATTTTCACTAGGAGAAGAAACGTAAACTATACATACAAGTTGGTAAACATTGATTTCTTAGGGAGATGGAAATGAACATATTAAACATTTAACAATGAAAAACTACAGAGAATTTTCATTAGCTGAATCAACATTGACCAACAGCACATATATAAACTGGTAACCACTTGTTTCCCCCAATAGCAAAAACAGACCATTTCCCCTTTTCTTGCCAAGGCCACTATAAAATGGAAGCACCCCTTATAGTGCAACATTTAATATATTACAGGAGACATTCAAAACTTTAAAATAAATCTGACTTTATATTAAATCAGTTTACTTAGTTGTATGTTAATACAATGCTTCTAAAT
Organism: Stegodyphus dumicola; assembly: GCF_044657685.1. Lineage (NCBI taxonomy): Eukaryota > Metazoa > Arthropoda > Arachnida > Araneae > Eresidae > Stegodyphus > Stegodyphus dumicola. Next base: position 75,650,948 of record NC_140768.1, on the reverse strand, counting down.
ATATTTATGATAGGATAAGATAATGATTTCTGAATTTAAAATGGACTGAATATTCAACTGAACGTATATTGTAACATAGTATATGAATTTTGAATTTTCTTTTTATCGTGAATAGTAGATTTACACTCATAGATATGCACTTCAAGTGTTACAGAATTTGTCAACCGATCTTGCAGATAGACTTATGATGGAAATCCTCATTGCAATGAGTGGCAACTTCATCTTTGCTACACAATATGTGCATGTGTTCGCTATAGCGAGAGGATTAAAACTTTATCTTTTTTCCCGAGCCTTACTTCTCACAGTTTGCCTGTTCATTGCTAATGCCTGGTATCATCTCATGTGTGTTAATGCTTAAGTTTTTAAACTTCTCGCAATGCTTTCCTCTTTCTTAAATGTTAAATAAAATTGGTTTTAACTGTTAGCTGAAGTTTTTGCGATTTTTAGGTCTTTCTGATGGAATTTAATGGTGATAAAACTAAACTAGACTAAAATGGAAATCACTTCAAAGATGTATATTCTGTTTTTTATTTAGATATTATTTTTATTGCATAAAATATTTATATCTGCAAGGATAACATTGAATATTATGCAAAAATTTAAAAAGTATATTATTTAGAAAAGGTATCAGGGTCAATGTTCCTTCTTACCTTCTTCGAGAACATGCAAGGACCTGACTCAGAACAGAGAGCTTACTAAAGCTATGTTCACTAATTGTGGGAAGTAGACAGGATACACAAGAAGGGTATATAAAACCCTTTATTTTCTCTATTTACAATAACTTCCGTACTTCGGAATACACCGACCCGCTACTTGGGGTCTAACGTAAAAATATAAAAATAGAACTAAACTCTAATTTAACTTTAAAATAATAAACGTGGAAGATTGGCCTTATATTAACAGGAAGCGTATATACTACAGAGAACTGTGAACACTACAATACGTTTAAAATTTATCAAGAGGATTAAAACCTCTGGCCTGGAAGGCAACCAGCAACTGCGTAACTTCTAAGGTAAGCGGCCTGCTTCGACTCACTGCTTCCTCTCTCTCGCTTGGCAAAAAGCCACAACTTAAATACTTGGCGTTCGCCAGACAAACTTTGCATAAAACCTTAACGCTTATAATTCTGGCCGGAAGTAGAAAATAAGAAGTGATAGTAAAGATTTAAAATAAAATAAACGTTAGTAAAACTTAAGATCCTTACATACTTCCCGCCAGAGTTAATTAGTTTGAAACTGAGGTCTAAAACGACCTTGTTGAAAATTTTAGCTCTAGAATCTAACGCGAGGCCAATCTTTTACAAATATTTTTCGCTAGAAACTAGAAATTTAAAAGAAAGAAATTTGTTTTTACAATAGCAGCTCCCAGGATACACAATTTTTTTTTCATCTGTACTGCATCCAAACAGGAGCTCTTATTCAAATCTGGTTCCTTCCAGAGATCTGGAAGGAAAACTAGCTTAATGAAATGTTACACAATGAAATGGCAAGTAACATGTATAATTATATTTCTCTTAACATTCTTATTTCATTCATGACTATTTTAATTATCTCTCCCCGTGCTCTCTGACATGTGTTGTAAAAGAACACCAAACACGAATGTGTTTCTGTCTACGTGTTCAACACTTCCTCCTACAATCAAAACACTAATGTGTTAAAATTCAACATGCCAAGACCTCGTAACACACCCTAATTCCAACTCTAAACCCTGAGGTACTATTCTGAAAGTGGCTAACTCTGAAGTGTAGCGTCAGAGAGCCTAACTACATCATTCAACCTTTAACACATATTCACCATGATTTAGTCTTTTTTCAGTCACACGAATAAAAAAATTTTAACATTCACTTTTACCATATCACGGTATTTCTTAACATTTAAAATAACAGTTCACATTGTATATAAGAACATATCAACATGCCGTTAATTTTACACATTTGAAAACATACATTAGTAGTACATTGTTAACTTCTATTCTTTTCAAAGCAAGTGCCAATTCTTTCTACATTGAAATACTACATTTCAAAAAGTCTTTCAGACTAAAACTTCTTTCTTGCTAGAATGTTTTAAATAAAATTTATACAATAACTTTTTACAATATTTAAGTCTTTACACAACGCTATTATACATCAACTTTAGTTTTACGCGCGAGTAATTGAAAAACATAATAACAAAATCGGTAACAACTCATTTCTCGCCCTTTTGGCGATAAAGGTAGACCTCACATGAGGTAAAACTTCTTGAAATCTGCCACTTGCAGTAAGAATGAAAGATTAACTTAAGTTTGCAAAGTAACATAAAATTTTACTTATCTTTGTGATATTCGGACATCCTTTTCTGGGCACAGTCCTTAAAGGTATTGCAGATAGTTGTTTGATTTATCCTCCTTCTTGTACGGGCTCGCCCTTCAGTGCCTTCCTCTGGAAGCTTCCTTTTTTCACCAGTTCGGTCACCCTTGAATACCTTCTTTTTCTCCTCTGCTTGTGGTCTTGGCCGTTTGATGGAACGGCTTCTTTTTCTTGCGACCTTCAATTTTTCCGCGGGGAAATTTTCTTTTCACTTGCTCCTTCCTCTTAATGGCTTGCCCTTGTATTTGTTGTTTTTCCACCTGTGGAGCTTGTGCCTGCGGTATCTGCCGAGCGGGATCCTGCAAAAGATCTGAAAATATTTGCATTTTATTACGATCAAAGTAGGGTTTGATTTGATCAATGTTTGCGGAGCAGGTTTCACCATTTCTGGCTTTTAACACTACTACAGCGTGAGTAATTTTTTTTTATAACATATGGTCCTTCAAATCGTAGAAAAAATTTGGCAGTATTATCTTCTGGTGCTGAAGAAAGTGAATGCTTAATTTTTAAAACTTCATCCCCTACTTTATAAGTTACTCCCCGTCGTTTCAAATCATAATAGAGCTTCTGTTTTCTTTGTCCTACTTCCGTATTCTTTTTTGCTTCTTTTATTAGTTTTTCTATATCACCCATTTTAAATTCTGGGGCTCTTTGTTGCACATAAAATAATTTATCTAACGGCGTTATAATCTTTCTGCCTAGAAATAACTCAGCAGGAGTTTTGCCCGTTGTATCATGTTTTGCGGTCCTAAGGGCGAAAGCAAATTCATTGACATAGTTATCCCAGCTTTTATGAAAATTTTTAACATAACTACGGATAATTTTCACTATATTTCTATTGACCCGTTCCGCTATATTTGATTGCGGCCGATACTGGACCATTTTTAAATGACGTATGCCCAGTTTTTGGCACATGTCTTCAAATATATTACTTACAAATTGAGGACCATTATCCGATATAACTTTTAGGGGCGCCCCGTATTTTAAAATATATTTATTTAAAATAGAATCAGTAACTAATTTCGCGGAGGCTCGTTTTAAGGAAACAATTTCGGTCCATTTACTAAAATGATCAACCATAACAAGGAGATAGCGACTTTCATTTAACTGACTTTTTGGGAAAGGGCCCAATAAATCGATGCCAATTATTTCATTTGGAAATTCGGATTTAATACTATTTATAAACCCGGCCGGGCGGAAATTAATATAATTAACTGCTTGACATGTTGGGCAGGACTGGACATACGCCCTTGTTAACTTTTGCAGTTCAGGAAAGTAGACTGCCTCGCGTACGCGTTGGATAGTTTTTCGAATACCAGCATGAGAAGCTAAAGGGCTGTCATGGAGCTCCTGCAGGATATTTAATCTAAGACTAGCTGGGATAACAGGTCGAAATTCGTTGTTGGAATTCGTAGTTTTTGTATAGAATAATAGACCATCTATTAGTTCGTAGTGGGCCGCCGTATTTCTTATCGCCACAATATCTTGGTGGCTACAATTTTCAGGATCCTTCAAATACTCATAAATGTTTCCAAACTCAGGATCCTTACCCAGTTCGGTTATTACAGTTTCTCGGGAATTTATTGTACATGCTGTGAGCATTGCCACCTTTACGGTATTACCTTGTTCATCTATTTTAATTCTTGATAGGGCATCTGCTACGATATTTTAATTTCTGGGGGTATGCTTGATTACCAGATTGTATTCTTGCAGCTTGAGTGCCCATCTTATTAACCTTGGGGATAAATTTTTCCCTGAGTACAATCTAGTTACCGCCGCATGATCAGAGTACACCGTTATTGGCGCCTTTCCAAAATAGACTCGGAACTTTTGCACTGCTAACAGAACTGCAAGTGCCTCTCTCTCGGTCGCGGAATAGTTTCTTTGTGTTTGATTTAAAGTTCGGCTAAAAAATGCCACGGGCTGCTGATTTTGCGAAAGTACCGCTCCTACCGCATAATCCGAAGCATCCACTGAAATTTCTAAATTCTCATCCTTTTCAGGAAATTTCAACACAGGGGCTTGCGTTAATGCTTGTTTTAATTTTTCGAAAGCACTATTGGCTTCGGCCGTCCACGAGAATCTTGCCTTTTTCCTTTTTAATTTTAACAATGGCTCAGCGATAGCTGCAAAATCTTTTATAAAGGACCTATAATATGAACAAAGTCCTAGAAAAAAAGAGAGCTTCTTTGCCGTGTTTGGAGTCGGATACTTTTGTACAGCGATTATTTTTGATTCGTCTGTCTCTATTCCTTTCTGAGATATCTTGTAACCTAAATATTTTAATTCAGGGGCTGCAAATTTGCACTTTTCGACATTAACTTTTAGACCGGCCTCATTTAATAAAGAAAAAACCTGTCTTAAATCCTGTACATGTTGGTCGAGATTATCACTAGTAATAATGATATCGTCTAAATAGATAAATGTGGACTTTCCAAGAACAGGTCTTAACACAATGTCCATGCATCGCTGAAATGTTGCAGGGGCCCCTGAAAGGCCTAACGGCATACGCAAAAATGCATAAGTGCCAGACTTGGTTATAAAAGCAGTCTTAGGCACGTCCTCAGGCCTAACCCCTATTTGAAAATAACCAGTCGTTAAGTCTAAAGTCGTCATAAATTTGGTTGATGTTATGTTCCTTAGAATTTCTTCAATGATCGGTAACGGATATACCGGATATTTAGTTATGGAGTTTAATTTAAGGTAATCAATAGCGAATCTCCACCTTTTTGGATGCGTCAAAGGATAGTCATTATTTTTCTTACATAAAACCACCGGGCTAGCATAACTACTTGAGATGGGCGTTATGATCTTTTTACGTAGCATATCGGTAATATGCCATTCTATAATTTTTTCCTTATTCTTATCATACCGGTATGGTTTTTGACGAACTGGCATTGAATCTCCGGTGTCAATACTATGGTTAGTAACCTGAGTAAATCCTGGAATATCACTAAATAACGACGCAAATTCACTTACCACTTGTCGGATTCTTCCTTGCTCGTCATTAGGGAGGTGGTCAAGTTTTAACATCGGCGGTTCAGCCTTTTCTGCATGCCTTTTCTGGTTTCATTGTCAGCTTAAGGCACGCTTCATTAAAATCCAGTGTTGCTTGTGCGTCTGAAAGAAAATCTATTCCTAAGATTATATGTGCTTGCAGATTCTTTACTATAAAAAACATCACCTTTACTTGTTCGTCCTTGATACGGATATACAACGGTACTTTACCTATGCACTTACATTTTTCTCCTTGCGCCGCTAACACTGTCGTATTATCCGAATTATATATGCGGTTCAGAAGTCAAACAACAAAAATCAGCATTATATTTACAAAATTTTTGATTATATTTGATTTGATATTTACAAAATTATGCTGATTTTTGTTGTTTGACTTCTGAATTAGTATTTATTCGGCGTGTTATTGTGTCTTAATTATATATGCGGTATTTGCGAAAATACTTCCTAAAAAATTCTTCTGCCACACAGGAACACTGCGCGCCTGTATCCAGGAGTGCGGTGGCTGGGATATTATTCACCAACACTTCAATCTTCGGAAGAGTCAAATTTTTCACCATTACTGTATTTAACTTGTAGGAAGAGGGGTTTTCGTGGCCTTCGGATTTCCGCACCCTCCCGTCAGCAGAAATCCGTTTTAGTTTAAATCCTTTTTTGTTTCCATGCTTTCCTTCTTTTTTCACTGGCCTTGAGACTTTTTTCCTGGGTTGCTATTGAACTGTCGACGTTCGCCGGCTGTTTTTGAATGCTCGGGTTTCCTTGCCCACTGATTCGCTTTGCCTCCGTAGACGTGTGCTTGAGTTTGCTGTAGTCTTGGCGCACCAAATTGGTTTCGCTGTTGATATTGGCGTCTTCTTTCGACGTCCGCCGTTCTTCTACTTTCAAACTGGATTGCTAGCTCAAATAACTTTTCCAGTGTAGTCGGATTTCTTAATTCAATAAAGTCTTGCACTTGGGGCAGTAACCTCGGCAAAATCACTTGAATTATTTCAGGATCCGGACGGTTTCCATACAAGAGTTTGAAGACGTGAATTTTTCTTAAAATAAAGCTTGAGAGATTTTCGATTCTTTGGTGATATATACTGAAAAATTCCGTTTCTAATTTCGCACGATCCCTTACAACAGGGAAGGCTTTTAGTAGGGCAGTCTTGAAATTCTCGTAAGTATAGGTGGGATTTCCTGCTTGACCCAAGAGACTTCTGCCTATACATTTGAACCAGTTAAGCGCTTGGCCCCTCAAAGCGCTGGTAGCTAAGGTAACTTTTTGAAACTCGTGCACGGGGTAGAGCATGAAGTGGTCATCCAATTTTTCCAAAAAACTGGTTACCGGTGAGTTTCCATTAAATGTTGCTTCTGGTTTCATCGAAGCGCGCATGGTCTGGATGATGTAACCAAATCCTTCCAGGGCGGCAGCTGGCATTTCTGGATTCTGAGCCGTTTCTGCAGGCAGCACAGGTTCTTCTTGAAACTCGGCCATGGTTATTCTTCTTCGTTGGGCGCCACTATCAGGGTCAATGTTCCTTCTTACCTTCTTCGGGAACATGCAAGGACCTGACTCGGAACAGAGAGCTTACTAAAGCTATGTTCACTAATTGTGGGAAGTAGACAGGATACACAAGAAGGGTATATAAAACCCTTTATTTTCTCTATTTACAATAACTTCCGTACTTCGGAATACACCGACCCGCTACTTGGGGTCTAACGTAAAAATATAAAAATAGAACTAAACTCTAATTTAACTTTAAAATAATAAACGTGGAAGACTAGCCTTATATTAACAGGAAGCGTATGTAGTACAGAGAACTGTGAACACTACAATACGTTTAAAATTTATCAAGAGGATTAAAACCTCTGGCCTGGAAGGCAACCAGCAACTGCGTAACTTCTAAGGTAAGCGGCCTGCTTCGACTCACTGCTTCCTCTCTCTTGCTTGGCAAAAAGCCACAACTTAAATACTTGGCGTTGGCCAGACAAACTTTGCATAAAACCTTAACGCTTATAATTCTGGCCGGAAGTAGAAAATAAGAAGTGATAGTAAAGATTTAAAATAAAATAAATGTTAGTAAAACTTAAGATCTTTACAAAGGTACTACTGATTATCTACATTTCAGTTACAACATTCAGTAGATGGCCATGTTTTTGGCATATTTTTGCATATACATGCATGCACTGGATGTTGCCCAAAACATGACCATCTACTAAATTTTCTTGCACATGCATGCAAAAATAGGTACTTATGTACAGTTGCAACTACCTTGGAAGACATCAAACTCTGGCGACTATGCATATAACAGTTCTTTAGGTAACCATATTCATTTAAGATGCAAACCGAAAATTCAACGAGTCACATTTTTGCAAAAAAATCATCAAACTATACCAGGGTGGTTGCACTGACACTCAATAGCCAATGCATGTATGTGCATACACACATATGTGCTTAAGTACACACTGATTTACAGTTTTTTTTTTTTATTTTTTATTTTAACCTGCATTTCCCTGATCATTATTTTTGTCTTCTATGAGGAAACTGAGAAATTTGACAGCTGACTTTTTAAAAAAAGTCTCAGACTTCTTCAGAAATGTGATATTTTACACAACAATATGGAATGGAAAAGTTTCCATTCTATTAAGTAATATTTTCTAAATGACTGAATTATATGGAAATGAAATGTCAAACACTGCAAGTGCTAGAAATAAAAGTTTAAAACTAATTTTAAGATAAATTGTGTCTCCTTTATAACTGTTCACTTTACCTACACATAGGCAAAGGAATATACATCAGTGAAATTCTACAATGAATTAGAATTATCACCCAGCATACCTATCAATTGGTAAAATCCCTTCTGATAAATGTGTGCACATATCTTTTATAAAAAATAATGTTAAAAAAAGATGACACTGGATGGATTAAAGAAAATACTAAAATAGACTAGAGATTATTTACTATTATTTACGAGATGTAAAAATAATGTGGATTAAGGTCTTCCACAATGGTATTATTGGAGGAATTTGCCATATGGCAAAGAAAAGTTTTCTGGTGACCATCCCATGCAGAAGTGCAGCAAAATTGATGGCAGAATTCAAAAGTGTATCAAAGAAGTTATTACCTTCTTTTACAATAAATGGAAGAGATATAGTAATCATATATGATGAGAAACCAGCTATCAGCACTGGAAAATGAACTACAAGTATAATTTGTTGTATTTGGTAATTAGCGTCCCCATGCAACATATTGAATTGAACAAGTTTGAGTTTTATTCATGCATGGGAAAAAAAAAAAGCAGAGAGGAACAGTATTTATCAATCGCCTGACTTGCTAAAAGTTGTTACAGAAAAACTTAACAAGCAAAATAAAAAGCCTATTTCAAAGAAATTTTGAGGCAATAGCTGAAAAGAATCCATCAATTATAAAAATCTAAATATCAATTATAAATTTTTTGTTTTCGTCCTAAAATTTTTTGTTTCTTTAAAATGCTTCTTTTGACTGTTATTTATAAACAGAACATTGCCTGTGAGCCATAAAGATTGATGAACAAGCATTTCTCACCAATTCAGAATGTCATCAATTTTTTTTGGAGTGAATTTTTGACTCATCACAAGGGGCATACTATGCTCAGGTCAAGAAAGATTGATAGGTATGTTATATACAATAGTCAATGAGTTTTCAAATTATGATATTTAACTTACAATTATTTTACCAGGACATAGTATTACAGGGTTCATAGCCATATTTTAGTTAAAAAAATAAGCACCTATAAGCACTTTTCAAGCACATTTTAAGAAAAAAAATAAGCACCTGTCTAATTACATTATACACAACTGCATAACCTTAAAAATTAGACTTGTAATTTAAAATATGAGAAATGCAGTATTTATTAAGAGAGAATAAGCATTACCTCAACCATGAAAATAATTACTTTTTTTTTTTTTTTTTTTTCAATTTTAAATAACAGTTCAATTTACAGAACTAGTTTACAATGAGAGGGAAAAAAAACTATGCAGAACTAAACTATATTAAAAGATTTAATGATGAAATTTCAGTTCAAAATAGAGAAAATAAATAATAATAAGGCATATTTATTGTATTCACTTGGAACCTAATAATAAATACAATTTTATTTTTCCACTCATATTGATATTTAAATAATTTAAATCTAAATTCTGAACATTTTCTAAATTTTCATTGTATATCAGTTTTCCCTCAACAGATATTGCAAGCAAAGTAATTTAAGTAAAAAACAGGAACATTTCTGAAATCAGAAGACAGAAATTTGCTTCATGCAGTCATCCTTTAACAGTAAAAGCTTAACAAACCCGCATACTTGGAAATTGGCGAATATTCGGACAGTCGAGCTTAACTTGAAAATGAGGAGCGGAGAGGGGGGGGGGTAGACTGAATCCGCGCTTTAAATTTTTCCGCTAAATAAATGCTTTTGACATTTCGGTATGCGCATCGTATAAAAATACACCAATGGAACTGAAAAATATTATGCTGAGCAAGCACAGTAAAACTCTTTTAAGTGTTTATAAACAAATCTCGGACAGAACATCAAAATTAATTATCTCTGCAAAATATCGCAAGCGTTATTGCGCAATACGTGCGTCGTAATCCTTCCCTACGTGATATTACGCAATCGGAATCAACAGCTGCCAGTATTGGGAGAATAAAGAACTAAATAACTGGGGTGTTTTTCATTCTAATTTTCAACAGACGGCGTTAAATTTCCGGAATAGAATCATTCTTCGCTTGGGTCGATAGACCGCAGAACTTTTTAGTCCTATTCAATCCAGATTGAAAAGTGACAAAAAAAAAAGTCCGTTGCTTGTTTTGCAGCGAACTGTAACAGTTTCAATATTCGAGATTTTGCGGAGAAAGGGGAGAACCTCCCAATCTTCGCACTGTATAATGTATTAGCCAAAAAAACAAAATTATTTTGACTATTCGATTACTTTCCCTTTATTTAAGCCATTCCGAATATTATTCCTTAGAAAGCTAATCTGTGTTAAAACACAACCATTTTTGAAAGTTTACTACACTTCAGCAGTTACTGCAAATATGTTATTATAAACATTCATACATATGCTCATAATATAAGCATAACGATCATAATAAACGCGAATATGAACTGACCAAGCGGAACGAGAATGCAAATTATTAAGATCTTGATAGAAATTCAAACGTGTGTAGTATTTGGGTGGGAGGAAAAGAATGCCGAATGTACCGGGATTTTCTAGTGCTTTCGCATTTCTTTGACCAATAGAACGACGGGAACCTGTCTGTACTCTTCGTGCACATCAAAGGTTATGTTAATGCAGAGAAAGGGGAAAAGCTATTTCCGGGAGTATGATTCACCATCTGACATTCCATATTATGAAAAGAAGTTGTTTATTTAGTTTCGGCTTTGGTACCGGGAAAAATAGTGCGTTCATTAAAAAAAAAAAAAAAAAAAAAAAAGCACTAAAAGCAAAAAATAAGCACTAAAAACAAAAAAATAAGGGCTTTAAAGAAAAAGTAAGCACCTATAAGGGCCTTTATATTTTATTTTCAAATGTAAGGACTTATAAGGACCGCTACGAACCCTGTATTACAAATCAAAGAGCATCTGCACATATAGCAGTGTTAAACTACAAGGTTTCTTAAGCTAAATTTTATGAGAATAGTTTTAGATTATTATCAACATGATATTAAAAACAAAAAATTAAACTTTTCATGTAGAACTGCACAGCAAAGTCCACTTAATAAAATATCCAGGTACTTATGTATAAGTGCAACTGTAGCCTTGGTTACTAATGTTTAAAATTAATTTATGACTAGTAACAGCATGAATTATAAACAAATAGCTAAGTTATTGCATTTTATTTTCCAGCTATCGAAATGCGAAGCTACGAGCAACGTTTTGAAACCAAAACCTAGCAATCATGAATCAGAACTAGAACTAGTTGCCATTCAGCATAAAGAAATTTAAATATAAATATGAACTACTTATTGCCATTCAGCATAAAAATATAAATATGAATATTAACAAAATATTAAAGTTAATTTTATAAAATAATTAAACACATGAACAAATATATGAAATAAAAAATAATTATTTCTCATGCAATAACTGGGCCACTACACTACTCCCCCACCAGTAACTAAGTTACGTTACGAAGATGGAGAAATAGGTAGTAACTAGTATTGCAGTGTTAACCACTATCAAAATAATTTAGTCAGTCCTTGAATCTAACAGGTAAACGTATAGTTCTGCCTGTGCGAGAATGTTTTTGATTCACATCCGAATTTGAGTCCGGTCTCTGAAAATTAGTGTAGTCAGGTTGTATCAACTGAGAATTTTCCTCAGCTAAAATATATGCTGGTTTCAAGCGATCCAGGGATACATTAACATGTTTTCCTTTTATGCTAATAGTAAAATATTTGTCCTTGCGATCAATAACAGGAAATGGTCCTTCATAAGGAGGTTCCAAAGGTTTTTTTACCCGATCTATTCGCTGAAACACATGAGAACAAGTTTTTAAGTCTTTATGGACAAATATCTGTTCAGATGAATTTTTACGAATTAGTCTCGGTCCAACAACTTCCATCTGTTTCTGGAGTTTAGTAGCAAAAGTCACCGATGCTGTCTGGATACTCGGTTCGCTGAAAAACTCTCCAGGAAGTCTGAGACTCTGGCCATAAACTACTTGCGCAATAGAATGATTGGTATCTTCTTGAACAGCAGTACGCAAAACCCAAAAGTACTGTTGGTAACGTGTCCGTCCAAGATATGTTGTTGTGGGCTTTTAATGCTGTTTTTAATGTTCGATGAAGGCGCTCAACTTTGCCATTACACGAGGGGTGGTAGGCAGTAGTGTGTTGTAAATTGATGCCACAGATTTTGGACAAAGCTCGTAATGTATCACTTTTAAATTGGGATCCACGATCACTAATGAGTTTACTTGGCGTTCCGAAACGCGCAATCCAGTTGCTATAAAAGGCTCTTGCGACGTTCTCAGCGGAAATATTTTCTAAAGGAATTGCTTCCATCCAATTCGAAAATCTATCTATGCAAGTAAGACAATAAATATTCCCTTTAGATGGTGGAAGTGGTCCTATGAGATCGATATGGATGATAGAAAATCTTCCTGGTGGTACTTCAAACTCACCTAATTTTGTTTTGGTATGCCGACTGATTTTAGCTTTTTGGCAAGGAATGCAGGTTCTTGTCCACAACTGTACATCTTTTTTTATGTTAGGCCAAATGAATTTTGATGTCATTAATTTCATAGTCGATTTTATTCCTGGATGTGATAAACCATGAATTCGTTGAAAGACGTGTTTTCTGAAAGCCTGAGGAATATACGGCCGAACATGTTTAGTTGATGTATCACACCACAAATATTTCCCCGAAGGTAGAGAACATTGCTTGAAATTCAAGGAAGTAGTGGTTTGCAAACTCTTAAGTTCTTCATCTTGAGTTTGTTCATCAGCTATTTTATCATAATCTATCGATGAAATTTCATTAACTCTAGATAATGTATTCGCCACAATATTATTCTCACCTTTTACATATTTGATATGAGTCGAAAACTGGGAGATGTATTGAAGTTGGCGAGCCTGTCTAGGTGCTGCTTTGTCAAGTTTTTGACGAAAGGCGAATATTAAGGGCTTGTGATCTGCATAAATTGTAAATACTCTTCCTTCTAGATAATGCTTAAAGTGTCTAACTGAAAGATATATGCTTAATAGTTCTCTATCATAGGTGCTATATTTTTGCTGAGTATCACTTAATTTTTTAGAAAAAAATGCTATTGGCTTCCACGAGGAGTTTTCATATTGTTGCAACACTGAGCCAATCGCAGTATCTGAAGCATCTGTAAATAAAGCCAGAGGTAGTTCAGAATTGGAAAAAAGACAACAGTGCTGTGTTCACCAGGTCATTCTTGCACGTTTCAAACTGTTTTTCAGCTTCTTCAGTCCATTCGATTTTACGTTTGTCCCTCTTTTTAGCTCCCTTGAGATACGCATGTAACAATGCTTGATTCTTCGCTGCATCCTTTATATAACGAAGATAAAAGTTAAGTATTCCAAGAAAGGTTCTAAGTTCATGAATTGTTTCTGGTCGTTTGTAGTTAGTAATAGCTTGAACTCTTTCTGGCAAAGGACGGGAACCCTTAGGTGTAATTAGGTAGCCTAGAAACTCGATTTGGGGAACAGCAAAGACAGATTTTGAAACATTAATTCTTAACCCAAATGTATGTAATCTTTCGAAAACTAATTTAAGGTGATTTTCGTGTTCTTCATGGGTACTGGATGCAATGAGTATATCGTCTAAATAGGGAAAAACGAATTCTAATCCTCTAAAGACTTCGTGAAAAAATCTTTGGAACGTTGCAGGAGCATTTTTTAAACCGAAACTCATTACATTAAATTCGTATAAACCGAAAGGAGTGATGATAGCCGTTTTACATTTGTCTTCTTCTGAAATGGGAATTTGAAAATAAGCTTTGAATAAATCAATTTTAGAAAAAATATTTGTAACTCTTAAAATATGATGAAAATCTTCAATGCGAGGAATTGGGTATCGATCAGGTATCGTCTGCGCATTCAATCGTCGGTAGTCTCCGCAAGGACGATATGAACCATCCTTTTTCGTAACAAGGTGCAAGGGGCTTGACCACTGGGAGTTTGATGGACGAATTATTCCATTGTCAAGCATAAATTTAAATTCCTCTTTAGCTATAGCTAAGCGTTTTGGATCGAGCTGTCGTGCCTTTGAATAAACGGGTTGACCATCAGTCGTAATAAAATGTGTAACACCATGTTTAATTTGTGTAGGAAAAAGGTTAGGTTTAGAAATTTCGGGATATTTCGACAGTAAATCGAAAATTTTTATGGATTTATTTAATGTGGTTACTGAGTAATCACTGGAAATAGCAGCGACATCACACTGGACACAAAGCTGTGTTACGCCATCAATTAATTTTTGCTTATTTATATCGATAAGCAATTTATATTTGTGAAGAAAGTCAGCTCCTAAAATACCTTTTGTGACATCAGCAATTATGAATGGAAACTGAAAATCACGACGTAATCCCAAATCAAGAGTTAGCATTTTTATGCCATAAGTGGAAATATCTGTGCCATTAGCTGCATACAGTTTATATTCAGTTTTACATTTATTCTGTGAAGTAGCAGGAATTATGCTTACGTCAGCCCCGCTATCAATAAGAAAGTGCAAATTTGATCTTCGGTCACGAACGAATAAACGAAATTTGCGACAATCCTTCATATTTTCTGCAGCAGCGTTTGCCGCTGAACCTACTGCAGATTCGAGTTTTCCTGGTTTTTGAAATCGTTTTTTACCCAAGCACACGGAGGCTTGCATTTCTCTGGAATGCATTTTGCTCCAAAACGAAAGTGATAAAAACAAAATTTGCCAGTAGGGTCATATCGTTTACGAGATCGGCTTCGAGATCGTGAACGTGAATTACGTAAATCCGAGTCCCTGCGTCTTGAGCGAATGGTTATTAGATCAATTTTTTGTTCAAGAAAGGTAATTCTTTGCAACAAATCATTTGCGGGAACGGAAGGAGCATTAGTACTAAATACTTCTGGTTTCCGATTCATATCACTAATTTTATCTGCCATAGACGCTAACTTGGTTACATCTTCATCACTAACTAATAATATATTTTTTATGGAGTCAGGTAGCTTCTCCAGCCATAAAGTTTTGATTAGATTTTCAGACACATCTGTAGTAGCAACTGATCTCAACTTCTGAAAAAGGTGGCTTGGTTTCATGTCTCCAAGTTCGATACCAGTAATCAAACGTTTAATCCGTACATTTTCACTTTCTTTGAATAAATGTAATAACCTAATTTTAGCATCCGAATATTTTGTGGCACTATCGTTCGTTACAATGTCCCAAATATTTTCGACGAACTTGGGTTCAAGCTGTGAAACTAAATAATTAAATTTCGTTTCTTCTGAAACGATATTACTAATTTTAAACTGAGCTTCAACTTGAAAAAAACCATATTTCCGGTTTATCAATCCAAAAAGGAGGTATTTTTACACTCACCTTATGAAGCTCCGATGACTGCATCGTATCTTTCATAGCAGTTTCAGAAGAGTCATTTGTTGACATTTCGAAAATTAATCAGGGTCACCACGATGTAGCCTTGGCTACTAATGTTTAAAATTAATTTATGACTAGTAACAGCATGAATTATAAACAAATAGCTAAGTTATTGCATTTTATTTTCCAGCTATCGAAATGCGACGCTACGAGCAACGTTTTGAAACCAAAACCTAGCAATCATGAATCAGAACTAGAACTAGTTGCTATTCAGCATAAAGAAATTTAAATATAAATATGAACTACTTATTGCCATTCAGCATAAAAATATAAATATGAATATTAACAAAATATTAAAGTTAATTTTATAAAATAATTAAACACATGAACAAATATATGAAATAAAAAATAATTATTCCTCATGCAATAACTGGGCCACTACACAACCACATCGGTGCTAAAAGATAAAAAAATTACGTATCAGGTGCAGGTTGGTGGTTTTAGGGCCTTTTTTAAAAAAAAGATTCCTAAACCATCAATATTTATTATAGTTGACAAACGTTATTAACATACAAAAGGAAAACACCTTTAGCAATTTAAAATACAAATTTTAATTATTAATTAAGGATTATATGATACTTTAAAAAATGAAACACATTCTCTGGGAAATCTTTCTGTAATTTTTTTGCATAGTTCTCCTTTCCATGTACATAGTAGTCTGTTTTCACTTAAAAGACAAGAGAGAATACTCAGAGGCAAGATGGGGTGTTATGGATGCCTTACCCACTTATCAACAACTTCTTACAGAGCACAAAAAGGAAAACGCAAATGACATTAGATAACTTCTTGATAAAAAGGCAGAAAATTGGAATTACAGAAGAAACTGAATGATCTGAAATGTAAACATATTGACTTAGAATTTAATTTATTTTTACATGTATATTCGTTTATTATGTTTCTATATTTGTGAGAAATAAATTTTTGTTTTATTGTTATAAAAACATAATTAATAAATTTAATAGTAAAATACCTGACCAATTTTCTACCCATCTTCCCCTAACCCCATTATTTACATGATGAGATAACTCCATTTAAAGCTGTTTCATATTATGCTTTACTTTGATGGAACATATACCCTACATTAAGTGGGGTCTTACTGTACTTTAAATGTTATACGTAGCTAGAAATAAATAGCATTTTTTAATAAAAAACTAGTTTTATGCAATAAATTTGAGATAAAACAAAACCATGTAAAAAAGAGAAAATAAATTAATTATAACTCAAAATAACATAAAAAAATTAAAGCTATTATAATAGTTAATTTGTTGAAACATAAAAAATTAAAGCTATTATGATAGTTAATTTGTTAAAAAAAATTCTGATGCCAAGAATACTGACACTGAGCTGCCCAGATGGGAAAGTGGTTAGTGACGCTGACTGTCATACTGAAAGGGCTAGGTTTGAAACCCGGAAAAGGCACCATATGTTTGTAAATGTTTAGTGTCTGGGTGGCATGGGTGCACTCAAAATATGTGGTGAGCCAAAAGTCCTCTCGAGAGGTTGTGGTAGGAGATCTTCGGACCTGTCTCCCAGCGTACTTCCCTAGAAAACTGGGATAGAACTGAGCAAAGTCGGACTGTCATCTACATGGTACTCAACGCTCTGGTAAATGACACCTGCAATCTAGTACTCCTTGCCCTGCTAATAATTTGTTCCGATACAGATAAGTGAGATTAGTAACAACAATACTAATACTGAAATTATTCAGTGACAAACATGCATATCTACAAAATGTAAATGGTATTCTAGAAGTTATAAAAGAATTCAGCTGAAGAAATACCAATTATGCTATATAAAACTAATACAATTCATTTATTGCAAAAATCATTTTTGACGGTTTCAGTTCAAATATCTTAAAACTACTGTACTAATGAATGTATATTTACTCTTATTTCCGGAAACTGTACAGCAGTATATGAGAGTTAAACATCACATAACAAATAAACTTCCCTCTGCCTATGACATATATATGATTTTATATTAATTACAAAACAAATTTTTTAAAAACAAAATACAAACATGCCTAGGTTTTGCACATTAACCCATTAACCGCCAAAACTACAAGGAATGAATCTTTTCTCATGAAAATAATAACAAATATAAAATTAAGCATTTATAACATAAATTTACATTGAAAATAAAAAATAAATAAATAAAATAAAATAAAAAAGCTCTTACCTGTGGAAAAAGTGAGTGTTGCGTTCGCACAATGTCAGCGGAATAAGACTACAGATACTTAGTGAGTAGGATTGTAATCGTGCGATGTTTCTATTGAGTGGAGTACTAGATTTCGTTTTAGCTGTATAACGTTTTATAAATCTACAAATCACTTTACTTGCATTTAATTTAATATTAAAATATACATTATATTTCTTTTACAAATACAAATTATTTCAACTGAAAGATTCACACATGAAAAGCTTCACTACAATCATGATATAAAGCTACATTACATACTTTGTATCTATAAACATGGCTATGGCACTCTTTACAACGAAGTCTTTTGTTATCATCAGACTTTAAAAAAATAATAAATGCCTAACAATAAAATGCCTAACATCACCATGCAATAGTTTTTTAATGCTGAATTTACTAGGTCTTCCTGTTGCTGATCTATTTCTGGCTAATTCTACACTCTCAATAGGAGTTTGCAAAAGGAATAATGCAATCTCGTGTCTGAAATCTAAAATGGTCTTGATATTTTCCATGCATTTATCAAGGCTACATCAATGTAATTAGTAAATATTGTCCACCACCATTTTTTGTCACGAACTCTTATTCTGTAATTGGCTTTTAAATTATCACATAAATTGACTCCACCCATTTTGGCATTGTGTTCTTCAATAAGATGAGACTGATATATAAAAACCTTTTTCCTTTGCATTTTTGAATAAAGGGAAACATTTTTTATGGGCTGAATTTTTCCAAATGTTGAACCAACCAACAACAATTACAACCGAATTGTGTTCCACTGGACAAAAATTATTTTGTTTTCTTCTTCATACTGGAAATCATAATAACCCCTACCTTTCTTATGGACACATTTTACAGTTTCTAGTGGGCACATTTGTATGCAGTTTTCCTGAATTGTTCCTGTAGCACTGAAACCTTTATTTTTTAGATGACAGAGAAGCTGAAATGATGTAAAAAAGTTATCAAAATAAATAGCATGATTGGCAGGAGTTTCAACAACACTGAGCAAATTTATCACCACACTTCCTCCAAGCCCAAATTCTTCATATTCTGGTAATTTTGGAGCTATCGACTTACCTGAATAAATGTTGAAATGAAACACATATCCATCATATGACGCCAGGGTCCATGCTTTGTATCCAAATCTTATAGGTTTCCATTTTAAAAAACATCTTTGCTGAATGTTTACCTTGATAAGGAATCATTTGCTCATCAATAATCAGATCATGAGAAAATGTACCAAATTGTTGGAATTTCTTATTTAGTCAGTTTAGATATGGTCTCACCTTAGATAATTTATCAGTATTGTCAATTTGACTATTGTCAGCTAAATGCAAATTCTGCTTCATATTCCTGTACTGCAAACGTGACATCGATTCTCGTACACAATAGGGACAGAAATATCCTTATCAAGAGACCAACACATTTCTTCTTGAGGTAAAGAATGATATGCTGTAAGCAATAAAATTCCAATAAATCTTCTCATATAGGCTTCAGATGCAATAAATTTTGGGTGTATATATTTGTATATATAAATAATTTTTTTTTTTTTGCTGAGCGTATATATTTGTCTGTTCTACAAGAAGACCCCCCCCCCGGTGTTGACTCAGGAGAATTCCTGGGAAGTACTGGTTAGGATCTGTACCTAGGCAGTCTCAACCACGGGGGCATATAATTTGTCTTCACAGGACTAGAACCCAAGTATTGTAATCAGGTAGGTTCAGGCTTGGCAGGGACCATACTGGTACTGTCGTGTCTGTTCCTTCGGTTGTGGAGGAGCTTGATTGGAGATCGCTGACCAAGTTCCAAGGGGTTTGACCTCATTCAATTCTCGTGACGGGGACTGACAGAGTGGTCAGAGCACACACTGGAGTGGTGCATGGAGGTAAACTAAGTTCATTTCATATCTACGATTTGTTCTGCCCAATGCTTTGTATAAAGCCGGGTGGAAACTGTGGGGGTTGCGCCCACGAGGACGAGGTCCCCTGGACATTCAAACTCCCGTACGGGTATGCAAGTTGGATCTGGGCCGGGGATCTATGTTTGTCTGCTGCGTCTGTTCTACAAGAAGAGAGTAAATGTCTGAACCAAAAAGAAAATCGAAAATCTCTTCATTAGTTTTACCATGTATTTTGTCTTTTATAGTTTCCCTTCTACTTCTTTCTTCATTTTCTTCCTGAGACATAACTGACGGTTCCTTTTTTATCCATTTCAAGTTTTCAGATTTCTGCTTTTTAAACTTTTTCGTACGACTACCACTGCTTTTAGAAGGCTGAAACTTACTTCTTACGTGAATTTCAACTTCCCTGGCAGAATCACTTGGTAAAATATCGTTATCATTATTTAAAAAATTGTCATTTCCTTCTTCTTCATCACTAGCTTCTGCAATTTCTGGGGTAACAACAACATCAGTTTCATTCTAGTCATTATTAAAATTATCATCCTCTGTTTCTTCATTAAAAAATCTTTGAGGGGCTTCTTCTAATGTAAAATACCTCATTCTAAGCATTTTTAAGGCAGCCAGAGCATGAACCAGAACATCAAAAGGAATGAATAAAAAAAGGAGATTACCCCTTTCCTGCTGACATTGCATCAGTGCAACACCTTTTCCCCTTCTTTCCCAACACAAATATAAACATCTGATTTATTTAATGTTCTGATAAACGGTGACCTTGACTAAAAATAGATCACTCATAAAGACGGTGATTCTTTCGTTAAATATTTTCGGCAAAAATACCCAGTCAAAAATTTTGCTTAACCCCTTAACTGCCACGGGCGTATATATATATATATATATATATACACGCCTTGCTCAGCCGATGTGCTAACTGCCACGGGCATATATATACCCGCTTCCAAACTACTATCATTTGCTTTGCACTGCTACCCGTAAAATTATTCACAAAGCTTTGGAATGCAACACCACAATAACCTTGACAATGTATGCAAAGGAGGATACTATTTCAGAGAAGTGTGGGAAGAAATTGGATAGAGGGTGTGCCTAAAGCGGTGAAAATAATGACTGCGCGGTATTGGCTGGTGGTGTTTGAGTAAAATGTATTTTTTTTATTCTGTGTCCCCCATTTTCATTTAGTTTTTGCAGTACGTTCCAGGAATAAAGAAAGATATAACAGATGTTTCAAACTCATTTATCTTTTTTGAATTATTTTTTGATGAACTGCTCGTGCTTCATACTGTTACTGAAACTAACCATTTTGTAGATGAGTATATGAACCAACACCTTGCAAAGGAAAAATCAAGAACAAAATCGTGGCATTCAACCAGTTCAGAAGAAATATATGTTTTTTAGGCATACTGATTTCACAAGGTATAACACTGAAACCTGATATTACACTTTACTGGTCTAAAAAAGAATCGATCGAAACTCCATTTTAGGGATCTTTTTTATTATAAAAACATCATTTTTATTATACTTACATCTTTTTATTATACTTTTACTCAAAACATTAAATTTTGTGCATTAATTTTTTCTTTTATTCTTTATTTTGTGAAAGTAAACAGATTTTAGAAAGTAAAACCTGCACTTATTTTCCCCCTAATACATCGCAAAACTATGCGCGCCTGTGTAGAAAAACCAAGGCATTGGGAAATGAATCTTGTACATTTTTCGTGGCGATTTAGGGGTTAAAGTATGAGATTAATTATTGTAAACTAAATGAATGTTGAAGGAAAATATTTTTTACAGAAACAATCTTCATAATATTCCCTACACAAAATCATCTGCCGGTATAAAATATCTAGGTAGTTATATTTATATATGCATTTATTTTGACCACTGCGCCAACGCAATACCAGCGGCTAATGGGCAAGCTGCTGAAAAATTATCAGTAAAGACATAAAGTAAGAAATTTAGAACTAATTTTTCACAAAGATCAAAAACTAAAATTGATAATTAATAAATTTCATATAATCCTATAAATGCAACAAAGAATTAAAAAGATGTTAAAAACAAAACTTTTCCAACAAGCAATATTCTAATTAAAAAAAAAATTAATGAAATTTAAAGAAAAATGAACATAACAGAAAAGGAATTCAATCAACTTCAATGCCACTTCGTCAGGGAAAATAAAAATTGAAATCTCTCTTCTACAAAAATACAGTCAAAAGTCATTAATTTGGACACCCATAATCCGGACTTCAAAGCTATAAACTTTCTGCGCATGCATCGCGTTGACGCATGCGCATAGGCATTAACGCATGCGCGTAAGACCTTTACGGCTGTGCACGTGCGTGTGTGCATGCGAATAATACGTTTACGCATGCACATTTAATGTATGCAAATATGAATAAAATTTGGCTATACAGTCAAAAGTCATTAATTCGGACACCCATAATCCGGACCTCAAAGCTACAAACTTTCTGCGCATGCTTCGTGTTGACGCATCCGCATAAGACCTTTACGACTACGCATATGCGTGTGCGCAAGCGCATAATACGTTTACGCATGTGCATTTAATGCATCACGGATGGTATAAGCTAAAATTATCTAATTATCTATTTCAGTTAATGTTGCAGATTGCGTTGTTACTTAATCTTTGAATTGGAATTACTATTTTTTGCAGACTGTTAGAGCAATTTTATAAAAGCAAGCTTGAACTTTCGATTATGTCAAATAGAATTTCCGATGCAAGAGCTCCCAAAGGATCTACAAAGCGAAAGTATATTTCAATGTCTATCAAACAAAGAGTGGAATTGCTGCAAAAAATGGATAAAAGCATATCCTCTGTTTCTCTAACCATTCCGAAATCTGCTTATCGATTTCACGCTGCTCTGTGGGGAAGGGGGGAAACGCCGTGGCATGGAATGAATTGGAAATTGATCTGTTAGCACTATCCTTGTCTTCAGGGCAGACGTTTTTATTTTATTTGGCTTATAATTCCTTACTAAATGTAGTATTTTATCTCGATGTACTCCGTCTTTGATATGATTTAAATCAAATTCCTCGTCATTATAATTCGCTTCCGATAGTGAAGAAAGTGACACAGAGGTTATTGAAAACAAAAAAATTCCGATTGACAAATTAGTCGGTATTCTCGACATAGCAATTATAGGACTTGAACAGCAGAACTTTGTAATTGAACAAGAAATTATGTCTGTTTATAGAATTAAAGAGAAAGTATTATCACATAAAACGAAGCAACTTAAACAACTTGCATTGAAAAAAATGTTTAATAAAGTAAACAAATAAATATTACGCTTTTTTTTTTGTAAATTTTGATACCCTTAAGATCATAATTGCTCTTTATTTCATAAATTAAGGTTTCATATTTTTAATTTTATAATTTCTGCATGCCACCTTACCAGATTTAAACTGATGATGTATAATCCGGAATCGCCGAAGTCCGACGAGTCCGGATTAACGACTTTTGACTGTATTAAGAAAAGTTGTACCTATATCCTATTTCCTTTGGTACTTCTGCGTTTTTTTAACAAAAAGACTGAATTGTTCGTATTCAAGTTCTTTGGTAGTGCAATTATTACTATTTTTACTGTTTGAAAATTTTTTAATGCGAGATATATGGTTGTTTATCCTGATGTTAAGATTATTTTTAGTTTTCCCAATGTAAACTAGATTTCATGTAATAGAATAAATGCAGTTAAATGTTTTTCATAGTGTCTGCTTGAGAGGAGTATCATTATGTCTACATGTTAATCAATATTCCTTAATTTTAATGTTTTTTTGATGAGCAAGAAGTAATTAGGCTGCTATCACACGTCGGTTTGTTTCGGAAGAACAACTGTTTGGAACAATTTTTCTGCTTTGTTACAACAGCCAATCAAAACAGATCACTTTGGGATTAATGCAGGGGAAACTGGTTCCTTACTACAAACAAGCTGATAGCAATCGAAGCTGATAGCTGATTGGTTGAAAACGAACAACCTGCAATTTTTTTGGAAAGGAAGGAAAAAGTCGCGCGTCTTTCTTTCAATAGTAAACTAGGCAGAAAAATTGTCCGAAATAGTTGTTTGTGTGAAAGAAATGCCGTGTGATATGGGCCTTAGGGTGCTAGCCTAAATTACACCAAAGTTTACAGAGGAAAACTTTAACCCTTGTCTTTGTGATGTTAGTTCTAAACCCTAAATTTGTAAAACAATAAAAATAGTACAAGTGCTAATAGTTGCTTATTGTATTTCATAACTACAAACCAATTAAAAATATATATTATATATATAAACATGCCTAGTATTTTCGCACATTAAGCTGTTGAAAAATTATCAGTGAAGACATAAAGTAAGAAATTTAGAACTAATTTTTCACAAAGATCAAAAATTGAAATTCATAATTTATAAATTTCAAATAATCATATAAATGCAACAAAGAGTTAAAAAAAATGTTAAAAGCAAATTTTGTCATGCAAGTAATACCCCAATTAAAACATTAATGAAATTTAAAAGAAAAATGAACATAACAGAAGAGGGATTCAATTAACTTCAATGCCACTTTGTCAAGGGGAAGGAACATTGAAATCACTTGAGATCTCTCTTCTACAAAAATCCTTGCTTTTCTGTATCCAGAATTAACCAGTGAACAATTTTGATGTATTTTAATTGTAATAGTTCATCCGAAAATTCTGGCCCTTCCTCAAAACAAAGTAAATTCTAATTAGAATCTCGTACCTTAAATAAAAAGAATTCTGTTTTATTTAAAGAATTGAAAATGTAAGTGAAATAATAAAATACCGTATCTGACGGCATATAAGATGCACTGGCATATAAGACGCACCCTTATTTAGAAGGCCACACACATGTAGATGTAGAAAAAGTTATGTGTGTTTAAGACCTTTATCGGGGCAAAAAATAGCATTCAGTATTGAAAGTTAACCTGTGTCCTTCACGTATAAGACGCAGGTAACTTTTTTGAGACCAAATTTAGGAAAAAAGTGCGTCTTATATGCCGTCAAATACGGTACTTCAGTGAAAAATTTAAATCAAATTTTTACCTTTAAACATATAGCATATAATCCAAAGAATTTAAAACATTAGTATATTATAAAACTTGGTGAAAAGACTTGATTAAAACTCACAAGAAGTAATTAAAAATTTCAAGCACTTTCAATAGACCACAATCAAAACTAAGAATATTGTTATGGTAGTAATATACAGGTTTGCCATTTTGGCTTCATTGACAAAACTAAAAAAACCTGGTGAGAAAGTAATCGTTCAGAAGGCTAAAATTTGGAACAAAAGATGGAATTTGGAAACTAAAAGAAAAACTTTTAAATACTTTAATGAAAATTTTTAATTTTGACAAAGAAAAAGATTACTTTACTAATTGAATGAAATTTAAGTAAATTCTGACTCTTTTAAAACAAAAATAGGAATAAAGAATATCATTCAGTGTAAAATTTTAATGAAATTTTAAAATCAATTATTCTCTAAAAAGAGCAGACTCAAAAAGGTCCCCAAAAGGTTTTTGATAATTGTTTTTTAGATAAAAGTAGAAAAATACATAAAGTTGACTTTTAGATTTTTTAATACTATTGTTATTTAAAATTACAGAAAAAGGTTGAAAAAGAAAGTAAAGGAACTATTGTTAGAAAAGTAAAATGTCTTTATGTCATAGATATATCATGACAACTTTGAATATATAAGGCCCTTGTTTAGTAACAGAATAATAATTAAGAGAAAAAATAAAAATAAATAAAAAATAAAATCCTATAAACCCTTTAAAACATCCTTCTTTATTCTTCTCTTTCGGAGCTTTGAAATATAAAATTCATACTTTTAAAAAGTGTTATAGGGTGTAGACTACTCCAGATTTAAGACTATTAATGAATTTTAAAGGAATTTCATCACCTTTTAAAATTTTGGTGAGATATAGAATTTTTTCTATTTGTGTTTCAATTTCAGTGCACACTCTTTTAATTCTGCTAATTTAGATAATAATAGTATTTGCAAAAACTTTTTTAGATATGTTGGGGTTCCAATTTTTAAGTTTATTAATAGAAAAATTAAAATCTTTCCTTTTATCAAAAAGTTTAATTTGTTTGCTTTTTATTGGTCTTATATAGTTTAGACAATTTGAGTAGATATTGCTGTTTTCTATGAGATTAAAATGTTGAAAGGAGTAATGTCATCAGTATATGTATAAGTGTGTTCATATTTATTGAAATCATTATCAGAAAGGTTCATTAGGAATTTGAATTCTTTAGAAAAAAGAAATAAGTTGCAAATATGAGTGAAATATGAACTTTCCATTGGAATTCCTAGTGTTTGCAGGCATAAAAAGTTTGAATGTTTAATTTAGTTATTCTATAGTGAAAAATGTAGAAATTCTCTTCATTTTTGTAAATCCAGAATATTAAGTATTTCAGGAAAAAATTCTGTCATTTCTAAAAGACTTTTGTAGAGTTCTTGGAGTGGCAGAAATGTGTAGAGGTTTTCAAAGTCATTGCAGTTAATATTGTAATTTTTAAGATTTCTAACTTCTTCAATGATATTCAAGTTGTCGTAAATAAATCAGCAGAAGTTTTTGTCTTCTTTAACTTATTCAAAAACAATATTACAAATTGTTTTAAGTAGATTGGCAAAAGTATTATCGAAATTGTTCTTGAAGTTTCTGGTACTACAGTACAAAGTCTTTAATCTGGACTTATCGGGACTTCCGCGATTCTGGATTAGGGGTTTTTCCGGATTATAGATCATCAATTTAAATCTGGTAAGATGGCATGCAGAAATTATAAAATTAAAAATATGAAACCGTAATTTATGAAATAAAAAGCAATTATGTTCTAAACGGTATCAAAAAAAAAAAAAATAAAATAAAATAAAATAAAATAAAATAAAAAAAAAATAATAAAATAAAAAAATAAAATAAAATAAATAAATAAATAAATAAATAAATAAAATAAAAAAAAGGAAAGAAGCTTAATATTTATTTGTTTACTTTATTTCTTTATTATTTACATTTCTTTCAATGTAAGTTTTTAAGTTGCTTTGTTTTATGTGCTAATACTTTCTCTTTAATTCTATAAACAGACATAATTTCCTGTTCACTTACAAAGTTCCGCTGTTTAAGTCCTGTAATTGCTGTGCCGAGAATGCCAACTAACTTGTCAATCGAAATTTTTTTGTCTTCACTAACCTCTCTGTCACTTTCTTCGTGCCTTTCTCCATTTTTTGCAGCAATTCCACTTTTTGTTTAATGGACATCGTCGCTTTGTAGATCCTTTGGCAGCTCCAAAATCAGAAACTCTTTTTGACATAATCGAAAGTTCAAGCTTACTTTTTATAAAATTGCTCTAACAGTCTTCAAAAATTAATAAGCAGGATCCAATTAGAAGATTAGGGAACAACGCAATCTGCAACATTAACTGAAATAGATAATTAGATAATTTTAGCTTAGCTTATACCGTCTGTTATAGACTAAATGCGCATGCGTAAACGTATTATGCACATGCATAAACGCTACTCATGCACAGAAAGTTCGTAGCTTTGAGGTCCGGATTATAGATCATTCCGGATTAAAGACTTTGTA
This sequence comes from Stegodyphus dumicola, assembly GCF_044657685.1. Taxonomy (NCBI): domain Eukaryota; kingdom Metazoa; phylum Arthropoda; class Arachnida; order Araneae; family Eresidae; genus Stegodyphus; species Stegodyphus dumicola. The sequence goes on along the minus strand of NC_140768.1, from coordinate 75,623,776 downwards.
CTGTATAAAAGATTTTGTCAATTAAAAGTTGGATATATCATTAAAAAATCTAAACCATTAGCCAAAACATGAGCAAAAGTTTCTTTATTTTTCAGAAAAGCAAATAAAAGTTAATTAAATTTGTAGCTTCAAATCCTTGAAAAAGATTTATACGTAGCGTATTCGGAAACTAAGTACCGTTTCATTCTAGCGCCGTCGCAGCGCTGTGGTAGGTGTCCCGCACATGCGCACTAGTCTTTCTTGTTCACTGACTTTCAATTGTCGCCATTTTGTTTGCTCTATGTTGTGTTTTCAGTTTGCTGTGCACATTCAAAATGTTTAAGAGAATTAGTTTTCCCGCTGACTGTGAGATTCGTGCTGGGATTAAATTTTTGAACGCGAGGAATGTTAAACCGGCCGAAATTTATTGTCAAGTAACAGAAGTTTACGGTGAATACGCGATAAGTGATGGAATGGTGAGAAAGTGTGTAAGAATGTTTAATGCAGGTCGAACAAATGTCCACACCTAGGCTCGGAGTGGTCGGCCTTCTGTTGTCACCGATGATTTGGTAAGGAAAGTTGATGAAGCAATTCATGAGAACAGACGCTTCACAATGACAACTCTTTCAGAGGCATTTTTTCAAATTTCACATACTGTTTTGTTCGAAATTGTGTCTGACCGCTTGAATTATCGCAAACTGTGTTCCTGATGGGTTCCAAAAATGCTCACTGATGTTCACAAAACAAAGCAACTTAATAGTGCACTGACATTTCTCATGCGGTACAGTGATGAGGAAGAAAACTTTTTAAACCAAATTGTGACAGGTGATGAAACTTGGGTGTGTTATTTCACACCAGAATCGAAACAACAATCGATGGAGTGGAGACACACTCATTCTCCGAAAAAACAAAAGTTCAAAGTGACAATGTCATCACAAAAAATCATGTGCACTGTCTTCTGGGATAGGAAAGGCGTTTTGCTTACTGAATTTCTTCAAAGAGGTGAAACCATTAATGCGGCACGATATTGTGAGACTTTTAAAACAAATGAAGAGGAATGCTCAGTAAAGGAATTGTGTTGCTCCATGACAATGCTCGGCCCCATACTGCTGGTGTCACTCAATCATTAATTCGACAGTTTCATTGGGAGCAGTTTGATCACCCGCCATACAGCCCGGACTTGGCACCGTCCGACTATCACTTGTTCCTGCACATGAAGTGCGAGCTTGGTGGCAAGCGCTTTGGATCTGATGAAGACACGAAAAATGCTGTGGAGTCGTGGTTATGGAAACTGGCGGGAAGTTTCTTTGACGATGGTATAGAAAAACTGGTCACATGCTATGACAAGTGTTTGATCATTGGCGGAAACTATGTTGAAAAACAGTTTAAGACATGTATTTTCATGTAAAAATAAAATTGGATTCGAAAAAATTGTTTTACTATTTTTTTTTTTTTTTTTTTCAAAACGGTACTTAGTTTCCGAATACGTCTCGTATTTATATATTTTTGTGATGTGTTACTCATGTTCATGTTTAATAGTAATCGGACTTGGCACCGTCCGACTATCACTTGTTCCTGCACATGAAGTGCGAGCTTGGTGGCAAGCGCTTTGGATCTGACGAAGACACGAAAAATGCTGTGGAGTCGTGGTTATGGAAACTGGCGGGAAGTTTCTTTGACGATGGTATAGAAAAACTGGTCACATGCTATGACAAGTGTTTGATCATTGGCGGAAACTATGTTGAAAAACAGTTTAAGACATGTATTTTCATGTAAAAATAAAATTGGATTCGAAAAAATTGTTTTACTATTTTTTTTTTTCAAAACAGTACTTAGTTTCCGAATACGTCGCGTATTTATAGATTTTTCTGATGTGTTACTCATGTTCATGTTTAATAGTAATGAATGTAATGTAAACACAAGCTTCAAAAAAGTAAAACTTATAAATCTTTGCATCACTGTATTAACAACAAATGCAAAAGTGAAATACATTTGCCGACCACATAAAATTGCTTTTGGGGCCGCCAGTTTGAAACCACTGTTATAGACAACGTTCAATTTGCACGAAAATAATATTTTATGATTTAACTTTTCATGGAAGAAACACAGAAAAATTCAATTAATCTTACGCTATGGAAATTTAAACAATTGCATAGCATCGTGAAAAGCCATAGAAGTGCTTGTTACAAATCTTGTTTGCCTGCAGTTATGCAATGCAGGATTACACTTCTTTGTTTACCTACATGAAAACTATTTTTGCACTTAAACAAGAAAAAAGAATAAAAATAACTCTCTTAACCTTATTAAGAGAAATTATGTGTGTAAACGAGTTTGGAATGTCCAATATAAACCGGACTGGACGATGACTGAATAGCCTCGAATACATTTCGAGGATGTATTACTGTTGTGGAAATATTTGCATATTTCATTTTTAAAAACTTTCATCATTTAGAGTAGAAAGAAGGGTACCCTCGTATTATTGCAAAGTTGTTTAATTTATCGCCAAGCGGTGGTTTATTTATGGTAGGCTGAGTAGTTGAATGTTATGGAAACCTTATTATGATGTAATCAGTTGCATGATTGCGGTAAATTCGTAAGGGCTTGTCGTATATGTTGGTTAGGAAGTACATTGCTTGTTTTCTGGTTTAGACGGTAAAATGGCTAAATGTGGTAAGATTAATTTGAAGTTTCTGTATGATTTTAAAAGGAAGGGGGAAAGAGCATTGCTTGACTGGTGTGTAAATGAAGGTTTACTTAGTAGCCATTATTAACTGTCTTGTTTGTAGAAAGGAAATGCGTATGGTCGAACGTCGGAAGATAACAGCGCAACGTAGGATACGTTTTACTCTTATTTTGTGAATTTATGTGCGACACCAGTATACAGATTCTAGTTCAGATAATTTTAGGAAGTTTTTGGATGCCGTTAAGGAATTTTGTTTGACTGAAGATGTGTTAATTCGTAAATATGGTAAGTGGATATTTCCTTTGTGTAGTGCAAAGATGAATTTCCTTTTTTACATTATTTCACTGTTTGATTTAAAAGTAGTTTACTGAGATTATATTTTTTTTTGTTGGCTGCTCCTTTGTCTTTTTAAGTGAATATAGTTTGATGTGTACACGGACAAAGTCCAGGGAGTGCGCAATGCCTAGTTTGAGCAATTCTCTGATGTTTTTCTAAATGAAAAGAGGTCGTTGTGTGCCTTTTTGTGGGTGACACTTAACACGACAATAAAATTTTCTTAAATGGCTAGCCTACTCCTATCCATAAAATACAATTGCGTTGTGTTAAATTTTACCGGATTAACCCGTAATTCAATTTTAGGTGACCTGGTGAATGACATGAGTAAATAATAATAATAATAATAGAAAAAAAAAACATACACTTAAATAGTTCAATGAAAATAAATTTGTTTATTTGGAAATGAACATCCATTAATTTCAAATATCATGTGATAGAACCAAATAAAAAAAATAAAATAGATATTATAGCTATTAAAGATATTCCCGGGAAATATATATATATATATATATATATTTAAAAAAAAAAAATCAACATAAGATTATATTTAATTTGTAAAATTTCACCCTTAATAGGTTTAACATTTTCTATAGACTTATTTCTCCATATTGCACACCTGCACTTGTAAAACGAGGCAAACCTGACAAAAAGTGGCTTTTCAATTCCAAAGAATGCACATTTTTTCGTTGAAAGTGAACTTTTGTAACTCTTCTTCCCCCCCTTTCTTGTTAGAAGAAAAACTTAGGAAGTTTTAATAATTAAAAGGCTATAACTTAAAATTGATTAAGGCTAGGATTAAGAAAGTAGTCTCAAATTAAGAAGCTAATTTTTTGGCATCTATTGATAATAAATTCTAAGGATTTAACTTAATTCTTGTCATGAAAAACTGAGTTTATTACATGAAAATTCACCTATATCCATTATCTGAGTGTACAAGTTTGAAAACAAAGTGGGCAGAAAATGACGCTAGCTAAGCATTTCGTGTAAAATCAAATAACCCAAATTTATTACAATAAACTACTAATAACCAAATAAATTAATAAATCCAAACCTGTTGTGTAGCTAAAATTTTGAATATTCACAAATTAAAATTTTGATTTCTGCGATTAACTTAATTACATTAAATTTGCTACACAACATGGATAAAGTCAAGGGAATGCACAATGCCAAGTTTATGCAATTCCAAGATTTTGTTTTAAGTGAAAATAGGTCAATGTGTACATGGATAGCGAGTCTGTACAATTCTTTATCTTGTTATTTTGGCTTTGTGTAGCGGTGACAAAAGCCAAAATAACAACTCAAAGAATAGGACAAACTTGGTATCCATGTACCGCCAATAATCGCCAAAGTGTACCCGTAAATATACTTTTAGCCTTTCATCTTTAACTATATGATACATATTGTGTTTTCACGATCACTACTGCATTTATATAAAGAACATGTTTTCAAACATATATAACCATTATTATGGATAAGTGTTCAAATTAAAGGTAAGAATTAAAAAAGAGAAACATAAAAGTTAAAAATGCTGGAGTTATTTACATCCTAACGTAAAATACTAGGATGGGAAAAAAGTCTATAGATTTACTTAATCACAACAATAATTAATCGTTTTATGTGTATGGTTTACCTTCTCAAAACAAACGATTAACTTTGCTTTACTCAATTTTCGCCCAGGAGAGCTTTTACTCTGATACTAGGCTGAAGAGGGAATTTTTGGAAAACGCCTTTTGATGCCATTTCCCTCTAGGTATAAAAAAATTCCTCCCGAGGATATGGCAATTTTTCATGATTTAAGATGGCGGAAAAAACTGCCCCAACTGCTGCTTATCTGAGATTACCCATGATTTTCAGTAAAAACGCTGAATGTACCCGACTTTAAATTAAAATTGTACCTGTGACTAATTAATTACATACCAGAAAAGCATTTGCAAAAAGCATATTTTACTTCTGGATGTGAACAACTTCAGAATTATAAGCAAGGTATTAATCAGAGATGAGCTATGGAAAATTTAACAAAAGCCTCACATTCTTGCAAAAAGAAAATATCAGATCCTAATTAAATACTTTACATCGTGTTTAGGATTAAATTCTCATAGATATTTACCATTTAAGGAGACAGTTATTAAATCTGAAATATATTGTACAATTGAAGATCTTGTGGAAATACTGTTCTTTGAGCTGATAGCTCGTTCTGCTTCAGTGCTACTAGCATCGATAGTCTCCATAATGGCTTTAGATTTCTTTACAATGTTAAGAATTTCGTTCTGCAGTTTTCTTGTTAAATGAACCTAAAAAATCATTTAATTTTATTTCATACTTTAATAAGAAATTTAATATTTGACACATTAAATTTCTTATTAAAGTATGAAATAAAATTCCCATCCAGATATGGGCATATAACTTCTTCCATGCTTTTAGATAACAAACACTACTAAAGTTGTTCTTAACTTTTCATTTGAGCTGTACATCATTTCCCTGTTTTATTTTATAATTATTTTGATGCAAAAGTATATTTTTAAAAGAAATCACAAGACAGTTCAGTAACTTTTCTTGGGGTAATTTGTAAAATTTATTCTTGTTGTCAATTGCTAATCCTTCAGATTCTAACATATAATTAACTCTCGATTCATAACAATATTCAAAATGAAACCAGACAAGATCCTCATTCTCAGGGAAGGAATATGGCATACATTTGGGAAAACAAAACAGGGGGGGGGGATTTGCTCACAAACTACAAACTATGGTTAGAATACAGAGAAGGGTACCACTTGTATTATCGCAAAGTTGTTGTTTCATTTATGGTAGCCTGAGTAGTTGAATGTTATGGAAACCCTATTATGATGTAATCGGTTGCATGATTGCAGTAAATTCGTAAGGGCTTGTCGTGTGTGTTGGTTAGGAAGTACATTGCTTGTTTTCTGGTTTAGATGGTAAAATGGCTAAATGTGGTAAGATTAATTTAATGTTTCTGTATGATTCTAAAAGGAGGGAGAAAAGAGCATTGCTTGACTGGTGTGTAAATGAAGGTTTACTTAGTAGCCATTATTAACTGTCTTGTTTGTAGAAAGGAAATGCGTATGGTCGAACGTCGGAAGATAACAGCGCAACGAAGGATACGTTTTATTTTGTGAATTTATGTGGCGACACCAGTATACAGATTCTAGTTCAGATAATTTTAGGAAGTTTTTGGAAGCTATTAAAGAATTTTGTTCGACTGCAAAGACATATTAATTCATAAATAAGGTAAGTGGACATTTCAGTTGTGTAGTGCAAGGATGAATTTCCTTTTTCATGATATTTCATTGTTTGATTTAAAATGCAGTTTATGGAGATTATATATTTTTTTGTTGGCTGCTCCTTTGACTTTTTAAGTGAATATAGTTTGATGTGTGAATGTTCAAAGTCAAAGGGTGCACAATGCCTAGTTTGTGCAATTATCTGATGTTTATTTAAGTGAAAATAGGTCGATGTGTACATGGATAAAGTTAAGGGAGTGTGCAATGCCAAGTTTATGCAATTCTCTGATTTCTTTTAAGTGAAAATAGGTCGACATGTACATGGGCATCACGCTTGTGCAATTCTTTGTCTTGTTATTTTGGCTTTGTGTAGCGCCGCTACAGTAAACATAATAACAAGTCAAAGAATTGCACAAACTTGGTATCCATGTACTGCTAAAAATAGCCAATTTTTGACAAGGGGTACCCATAAATACATTTTTATACAAATAAATTCAGTAAAGGTCTCTCATGAAGACCCTAAAACTCACCATTGATATTAATGTTTATGGCTCAACAGCTGGAAATACTTATATTAAATGGTACTATTTGATAATCCTCCAAAAATCTATGAAAAAATATTCATAAGACAGCATGCCATGTTGGCAAAAATTATTTATTTGGCAACCCCATGATACTGCCAAAAAGTACATATCTGACTACCCACGTATGTATGTAGCATATATCTGATTGGTTTCTCACTCTTTCGGATATTTTTGCGAGGGTGACTGCAGATTATGATCCCCCCACATGAATTTAAGCATTTTAAAACTGTAGTTAACTATATACTGCATTTCTGTTAGTTTTGTCAAAATCTCAGACTTAGTGTTCTGTATGCACACAGCGTAATGGCCTAAAGGCATCATGCAAACTCTTTTTTCCCCCCCCATTCTAATTTTAATATTTTGATGCTTGAGGTTGCACACAATGCTCAGTTTATGCAATTCTATGTTCTTTTTTTTTAGAGAAAACAGTTATATACATTTGGAAAACAACAAATCAAAAAACCAATAAGTGAATATGTCTTGTATAAGGAATGTAAAAAATTAGGTGGTGCAGAATGCATCATTAGAATAAATAGTCAAATAAATACTTTTCTTTACAGTTGTAATACATTCACAAACGCTACCCAAAATTGGTTAACAGTTTTCAATTTTCAGGCAAATGTGTGGATAATCAGAGGGACCAATAAAAATATTACTTCAATATATGAATCTGTACAGAATATATGTGTATGATTCTTTATTAATATGTCATGTAATGAAAATCTACTGAAGAAATTATTATTCAGTGAATTACATAAAAGTTTCATTATATGAATTTATGAAAAAACAGAATAAAAGCTACATATATTTTTACATAATACAAAGAACTGGATATAGTAAATAAACAAATTGTTTAATATTTATAATCTACTCTAAAATAGAGATATACATTTCTAATATTTTGATGAAGAAAAAGAAACATTCAGTAATAATTTTAAGCTGCATGTGCAATATAGATACTTAAGACTACAAATGCGGGAATAATATCAGTTTCATTTTTTTAAAATGCACAATGAAACTGATTTGTTGAAGATCGATGAAAATGAAATTGATTTGTTGAAGATTGTTTATTAATAAGGTTTGCATTAACCAAATGCTTTCGATGAAACAATGCACGATTTTACAAATTTGTCATTTCATTATACTAGTAAGCAATCTATTGATGTAATAGGGTAAATAAATAAAAAATCTTAAGCTCAAGAACTAATAATAATTTTCAAAGCTGGGAAATTGTTAGATCAGACTTGGTTGAAATAAAAATGTCACATCATTCTACATTTTTATGGGTTTGATTATGTCTCACGAGATTGCTTTTCCTATTAAAATTTCTGCCACAAGTACCACAGGAAAAAGGTTTCTCACCTTCATGAATAAGTTTGTGTTTTCTTAAGTTTGATTTAACACTGAATCCCTGGTTGCATATGTCACATATAAAAGGTTTTTCGCCAGTATGCATAAGGTAATGCCTACTTAAAGAACACTTATTATTAAAAGCCTTATTGCATAAACCGCATACATATGGCTTTTCACCTGTATGCAATAGAAAATGGTCCGCAAGATGATACTTTCTCTGAAAACATTTACCGCAAACTTCACAGGAATAATCGTTACGGCCTGTATGTATTCGGCAATGCCTCATTAAATTGCATCGAAGAGAAAAAGATTTATTACACACGCTGCATATGTAAGGTCGCTCACCAGTATGCAACAGACAATGTTTCTTTAACAAATTATTTTTTGTAAAATTTTTACCGCATACGGTACAGATAAATATTTTTTCACTTTCTGCCATAATGTCTATAACTTTTATAGTTGAAATAATTATTAATACACCCCAGTGTTAATAAAACTCATTCCGTTTTCTCAGATTCACATTGCTCATCGTACTAATTTGTTAGTAAACATCGACACAAAAGAGACGATGTAGACAGATGTCTAATTTTGCACCCGCTAAATCTTTCTGCCCGAAGGGGAAAAATCAATCTGAGGTTCGAAGGAAGTTCCAAGACAAAATTTGTACATTTGATTTTTCATGTAAAATCCCGTGCATCACTAAATGGTCCGCTTTTAAAATTCTTTCTACTTCAGTAATACAGTAAGAATTTACACCTCCTGAACAGAATCAAATATTTCGGGAAACCTTATCAACTCCATTCCACTTTTGGATGCACAAACGTCCGGTCACAATACATTTTTCTATCCGCCATGCTAATGTGTGAAAAGCGCCACTTATAAGTGAATTGAATCGTGTATAGAAAGATATTCGAGGGGTGGTATTCACGAGTGATGGTTCTTTTCTCCCATGCTCTTACTTGACCGTAGGCACGTGATTTGTAGAACGTACGTCTCTGCCTTGCGCCTTAGTCTTTACTATGCCTAGCGACCATCGTTCGGTTCTCCTCGAGCAACGTTTGCTGTCCGCTTATTCACAAAGCCTACAGACCGTTTCTACTGCTGTTTGCTCCGATTGGTTAAAACAGGAAACGCAGGGTTACAGAACGTAGTGCTTGGCGACTTTTAGTTCATCGCCTTTAGAATTTGTATTTAAGCGTGGTGTACCAAAAATTGTGCGTAACTCACTGGCGAAACCGCAGCTCAGAGGTAACGAGCGCGAAAAAAAGGTCTCGGACTTCTTGATCGCCGGTTCTATCCCCGCCCGTAGCTATTATAAACTCTGCTCTGCACGGGTTTATTTTTATTTTAACTTTATTGAATGACTTCGTCATTATTTGTTTGGGTGCGGTGTTAAAAATCAAACACCTTTATTTTCTCTATTTTTGTTAATTTTTCTTATTTTTATTTACTGGTTTGTACTCTCTTAGTAGGTACCAGTAGCAAGATTACGATCCAAGATCCCGAAAACCGTTTCAATAGAAATAGCGCATAATGGAATAAAATATAATTTTAGTTATACTTACTTTTCATAATTTAGGTAAAAAAGAATAGGTATAGACGCCCTTAAATGTTTACTGAATTTTTCATTTGCTTATTTTTTAATATTCCTTTATTTGTATAAATTAATGCGCTATGGAAATTTACACATCAGGCTCTTTCTAACAGAAATGACGAAAAAGTGCATATTCTATCTCCATGTAAACACCTTTTTCTTGTAAAAAAATTACGTACTTTTAAAAGTTTAATTCAAATACAAATAAACTATTAATAAGATCAGTAAGTTATATAAAATATATTCCACACAATTCCTCCAAGCTTTCATTCATAAACTAAAAAAATATCGAATAAAATAAACGCTGTTTCCGTTTGTTTGACGTTAATTACCATGCCTTCAGGGCGATAACTCGCCATTGCAAATATGATCGCCAAGCAGATGTTTCATCCAATTAAAGCAGACCTTAGAGAAATGGTCTGTAGGCTTTGTGAATATGCTTGCTGTCCTACTTCACCATTATCAGTATCATGAAAACGATCCGGAATAGGCTGAAATGTATAAGGCTCTTCGTAATGTGGATGAACTTAATTTACAACTGAAGGCAGGAAAATCTGTTAAATCAGCTTTGCGCAAAACTGAGAACAGGGTTGTAACTTAAAAAGGAGAATGAAATTCTCTGACTTTTCCAGTGTTTTCAGAAAATTCCAGTCTATCCGCATAGTGCGCGTTGGCTGCGCTGAGAGGTAAATTAATGATGGTACCACTTGAAAACACAAAAATTTGCCAATTGCTTATGACTTAATATAATCCTGAAAGCATTAGTATTATAGCTATAATAGGAGTTGTTTTCTCCACTGAAGATTGAGATTAGAATCTGCCCAATCTGGATTTAAAAATGAGTTTTTTGCAGCTAAATGAAAGAAATCTATTTAATGATATTTTAAAATACAGGTATTTTATATTTATTTAGCAGCATACATAAACAAAAATATCTGCATTAAATTTCGTGACAGTATGTCATCATACTGATTTAGATTCAGAATTATGCCAGAGAAATTTGAAAGTATTATTAACTAATAATAAATAAATTTAGAGGAGACAAGAACATTAAATGATATAAATAACATTAAAATGAAGTTAATTACTTAAAAATTGAATTACAATAATCAATGCTATTTTGGCGAACTGTTTACTATTTTTTTATTTTACTGCAAAATTAAAAATAAGGCATTTATTAAAATGAAAAAAAAAGTTTGAAAGATTTTGCGGTAAAATCCTAGTCTTCGCTACGGCCTTTGCAGAATTTTGAAAACTGCCGCCAAAAACAAAATGACCGGTTTACTACACAAAACCTTCTTAAACAGAGACTAAGAGACAGAGAGAGGTAACTGTTGTTAGAGTTCATCATGATGTCGCCAAATTCCATGTGTACGGTACATGGAGGTCAGAAAAAAAATATGTATTGTTAAGATAAAAAAAACTTCTCTGCAACAGGAATAGCTCCGTCCCAACGTAGAGGAAATAGCTGGGTATCAGCGAAATATCTGTCGCCGAAGCTCGCGAAGTTCGAAGGTCAAGTTTATCAAGTTTTTATAAAACGAATATAGTTTTAAATTTCCTTAAACTTTAAAGGAATAGAAAATATTTTTTGCGTGAGTAAACTAATTAATAGATTAGTGCTTTTGAGCAAAAAATGTACGAAAATCCGAGTATTAGTTATTGCGAAATTCAAAGAACATTTCTTCTTAACACATGCTCCACAATATCCTGTACACATCGCGGAGGGGGAAATTCTCGCCGTTAGGTTCCGTCGACAAATCCCTTGGCGAGTTTTTCCCTCAGCTTTCTAGCGGTACTCTAGCAAACTGATTTACATTACGTCTATGGATCCTTTCTTTCTTTACACATTCTTACATTAGAACAGAGTACATGGGGATTATTCTAGCCTCCAAGGTACCGTATATTACGATTAAACCGATTTTGTTGTATACAAGAATGAGAAGGTATTTTCTTTAGTTCAACATAACCTGCAAATACGAGTCTTAAGATTCTCGAGGTTACTGGAAACCAAGGGGTCTAGTCTGGACACCGGTCGAGATCGATATTGGAAAACCAGTCGGGATTCTCTTTCCACTCGACAGCAAAAGGGAGAGTGAGTCTGGCCACTTCAAATTCCGTCGGCGGAAAATGAAGTGGAAATTCTGTGCGGAAGTGACGTTTATTGCATAGCAACCAGTCTATCTCACCTTTACATTGCTCAAGGCTGAGGGAAAGGGGGTAGTTTGTTGTCAAAGGGGCTGTTTCGCACGTGTTTATTACTGAGGATGGCGGGGGGGGGGGGGAAGCAACAAGTTCCAGTAAATGGTGAAATTTTCCGAAAAAATGCGCTGTTGGATAGCACATTTAGTAATGAGTGTGGAAAAAAGAAATGTCGAACGTTAATGGATATTTTAAACGCAGAAAGAAATGGCCTTTTCAAAACTTCAGGTATGTGAAGAAATGTAAACATAATTTTACGTATTTACGTATGATCTTTTGCAAAATGGAAATTTTCTAAAAGGTTACATGCTTGTAAACTATTTGTTAACAGGAATTTTATGATTAAAATACATTTTGTCTGAAAAGGTTATGCAACAACGTCATAAGTCAAATCATTGAAATATAGCATCGCGTACGCGTTTAATATTCCTAATGAAAATAATAATTTTAAAATTATTCAATAATTAAAAAAAAATTAATTTTTAACAACCCATGATTATATCAATAATTTTATTTATTCAGGAATTATAGTTACCACGTAGCTATATTATTAGTATGTATCGTAGATACTAATAAGCAGAAAACTTTGGTTTGATGCATTAAAAGACGATTTACTAGTGAGTAAAAATATAACAAATTTTTAACAAAACTTATAGGAAGGGAAAAAAAAAGAATTAAATAAGTATAGGTTAAATCATAAAACATATCATCTTCACACACAAACATACGTATATATGTATATATATATATGTTAATATATATATATATTCACATATGCAGTGAAAGGAAATTGCAGTATATATTCCTATTTATGCCCTTTTTAGGTCGATCCCACTAGTGGCCGAGCGGTAAAATCTCCGAATACTGGTAGTGCGGTCCGAGACTCAAATCGCGCGAACGGGCTGGACGCATGGGCGTCAATACCAATGTATCTGTCATTATCAATATATCATTGGTAACTTCCAGAAGCATAGAAGTTTAAGGCACACAAAATCTGTTTTAAATATATATATATATATATATATATATATATATATATATAACTCAATTATAAATATATTAACTGATGCAGTGAAAGAAATTGCAGCACATATTCCTATTTATACCCTTTTTAAATCGATTCCACCAGCGGCTGAGCGGTAAAATCACTGATCACTGGAATTTCGGTCTAAGGTTGGAATCCTGCGAACGAGCTGGCTGTTGGACGTTTTCGTGGTTTTCTGCGTGTGTTACGTGTATATGAGCTAGTTTCCCTTAGAATGTCCTCCACGAAGGCAACCCTCACTTCAGGCAGATAGCCCTCGAGGCTTTGCCGTAATTACGTAAAACCCAAACCAAGCACTTTTTTGATCTGAATAAATATACAGAAAACTGATGTAATATCTAAAAGTACACCACATTGAAGAATCTGATAACTAATTATAAATCATGCATTATATTATTATTAACAAGCATTTAGTTTAACTGAAAATTATATAGGAATTTTACTTGTTTTATATAGGAGATTCTAAAAACTATTGGAAATTGACATTGATATCGGTACAGTTAAAACTACTTAAATAAATTTAACTCAAAGCAATTTAATGTAAATGTTGAATTTAGGATGTGCATAGTTTGAATTATATACTGCATATTTTTTAATGCATGTCTAATGTATTACATTTTTATACACTACAAATTCAAATAAAAGTAGAGGGATAATACATTATAATTTAAAACATAAAATTTCAAAATTTACAAATTACTCATCAAAACATGAAATTAAGTACATTGATATATATATTAGTTTAAAAATTACAATTTTAAATTTAAAGTTGCACCTCTTCTTTATATGTGAAATAGGAAAACACCAAATACATTATTTTCACTAAAATTTAATTAAGGCATTGGTAAAATAGAATAAATAAATAATGTAGAATCGTCAGCATCAAATGCATTATTTCTATTACGAAATACTCGAGTTTTTCACAAATCTTAAGAAATTAAAATATCTATTACATACACTTCCAAAAACAATCCGTGACCTTTGCCGTCCTCAGTTTAGATCTAAAACGACAGCAAGAAACATAAACGGCAGCTGTCCAGCTGACGGAAAAAATTCCGACGCGTCGATCTCTGTAATGATCGAGACGATGACACCAGACTAGCTCTCTGTTGAGTAGATTGCAAAAAACGACTCGTTCTTCTATCTCGACGGTGTCCAGACTAGGGGCCGAGACTTGCTTTGCCTTTCTAAAAGACAATCTGACTGGAGCTGCGAAAATTGGCTCTGCGCAAGCTGCCCGAATGACGCTCATCCAATACATAATTCGCCAACAAAGTCATGCTTCCAACATTGGCGCAAAACTCGCTTTTTGGGGGATCGTCGTATGACATTCCCCAACTTTTCAAGATTTTGACTAAAATATTTAAATTCCCTGACTTTTTTGGTCAATTTTCGAATTCCCTGACCTTTCCCGGGTTTCCCAGTAGCGTGGCAACCCTGTGAGAAGATCTTCTACACAATTATTAATTAGATGGGCTTAGCAAAAATACCTTTTTGCGAAGTTAACTTTGTCCAGAAATATCAAAAAGATCATCCAATTAGCATTGAAATTGCTCATCTACATAAGGAAAGAGAGAAAAAGATAAAAGTCGCTAAATATTGCTGCTTCCTACAAAACAGATGACTGCACCACTCTGCAAACTACTGATGCTGAAGGATGGACTACTCCTGCAAAAACCGCGAAGTTATACTCTGCTCCCACTTCTGAAGCAAGGAAATCTCCTGCTAAAAGACTCCCGCCACTGACGCTGCCACTGCGACCAGTACGCCTAACAATTTCGAAGTCTTAACGTCGGTTGGGAAGTTTGATCGTTTTGTTATCCATTTTCCTTCTTCGCCTCCTTTAACTCCTTCACATCCAATTTGCCCGACACGGCCCTACTTTCGCCTTCCACCTCTACAAATGCCACACAAACATCTCATCTCTCATCAGTTAGCTTTGGAATTCGGTGACGAATACATGGCAGTGTGAGTAAAAATTAGTGAGTTTGGCTCATATGTCGCACTGCATGGAATTCAGCAACTCCAAGGATGAATGAAAATTATTTTCATTACAAACAATTCTCAAAAGTATCAGATTCTTTGGCACCAAAAGAAATAGAGAAGTAGGATAGTGAAACTGAGCTGACACTTAATAAAATGTTTGAGAAAGTTTCTGTATTAATGAACTGTCGTACTGTACTATCGGAAGAATTTGCTGCAGTAATTTATTATAATGTGTGTACAGCCCCAATTATGGCGGACAACGTTATTTTGGAGTTTGTTCAAAGCTAAAAAAATATCATTGATGCAGATTCTGGTGACGAAAATAAAATGAATAATGCAGTTCCTGTTCCCACCTCATCCGAAATGAGGAACATTATAAAAGGTATGGACAGTTATTCAGACGCACATTACAATGGTGAAATGAATAACAAAATGTTTGACATTGAACAATTTGATGCTAAAAAAAGACAATGCAAAGAAAAATATCAGATTATTTTCCCAAAATTCAATAAATGTTTTGTTTTTCAAAAAACTTGAAAATTTTGTATTAAATTCTATTAAGTTCTTGTTTCATTGATTTTTATTAAATACATACATATACACATATCTACGTAAATAAAATGTACTCTAATAAGCTGAATTTTGTTGAATATATATATATATTTTAATATTCTTTAACATGAAAAAATATTTCAGTCCCCTCAGTTTTGTGTTAAATGATTTTCACTGTATATCTATTGCACATAAATCCCTTTCTTACATAAAATATAAATGTATGCATAAAATAACTAAATAAATTGTAAAGGAAGTTTAATTAGCAACTATGAAATCTTAAAAAGGTAGTATAAAATTTATAATGGCAAACATTAAAATAGATGAAAGTAAATAAAATTTAAATTATAGAATGTACTTTATAAAATTAATAACAAGCGGTTAAAAATATATATTTTAATTGCTTAAAATATGGAAGTTATTTGGCAGAGATTGTTGGATATAAAATTACTACTTCAAATTTTCAGATTACTATTGTTCATATTTAAAGTCTCAACTTGCAGTCTTAATCCACATAACAACCATTGTAAAAATCACCCGTTATCATATTCCAAAGATCAGCAGCATACATTTTTTTCAAAATCGTGCATAATATTAAATAGTCAAGTTGATACAAATAAGATGAACTGTTTTTATGAGTTTAGACTAGTAGTTTATTCTTCCATTCACTTATTACACTATTTCATTTTTTATATGCTCGACTATCCAAAATTTCAAGAGCTTTCCGGATATTTTTTTAGTTGAGTTTTTACTGTACAATCATTTCAGTATTTACATCGTCAAAATTGCACAGACACATACTTGAAATGAATTTACTTTTACAGCTAAACACAGGAACTGGAAAACGAAAAAGTACTTATTCAGAGATTGTATTTCTGTTTCGTTCATGAAAATCAAAGTTCATTACACAAACGTGCAATCACACTGCACAAGCATGTATGGAAATTCTTAACACATTTAGTAATCCTGATAATTGATTACACATTTAGTAAATAAATCAGAAAATATTTTAATGTATAACAAATGAATAAAGTATTTAAGCTTTTTTAAAGCAGAGCATAATACTACAGTTATGAACAAATTTAATGTTATAAAAGTTAGTTAATTTAGTAAATTTCAGTTTTTCACCAAAGCAATGAAATATTTTGATAATTATAAAGTTCCTTGTATATCTTTATAAATGAACTTAATTGCTGTTTTAAACAATTAAACAACTGCCCAAGTTATTTTAATACTTTTGAAATTTATACACTAAAAGAAACATTAAAATTTATTAATATATTTGTCAACCTTGATTTTGGCATAAAAGTCTGCAGAATGCTTCGTAGTTTTTAAGCACACAGAGGCACTGCAATTCTTTCTTACTCCTTGATTTGAAGTTTTCTGCAAGTGGATTTTTTTTTTTTAATTAAAATATCTGTATTGGCACACATACAATGTTTATATAGTGACTTCAGATGTGGATAAGTTTTTCGAACACTCTCATTTGTTTTACTGGCGTCGCTGAATTTTGCGATGAATGCATCACATTTATTGCCGAGTATCACCTTTCAGATTTTTCATACTATTAATGTATACATTAGCAGTGAATTATTCTCTTTTTTCACATATACTACGGCGATAAACAATAACCATTCACTAAAGATTTTGCGTAAATTTCCACTCATAATAATTTAAATTGCGAAAATCTCACAATTACCATCTAAACACACTAGTCGGCACCACAATTTTTTCGAAAGCGCGCCGTAGTAGTCAAAAGTGGGGTATGCCATCTTGCCAGGTGAAACTAGTCGATATTTCCGTGACGTCAAAAATTCGAAAAGTGGGGTAGGGTTTGGAAATACGCAGCTGGAAAGGCTTGTTGATCTGACCTTCAGAATAGTTTTATAAAGAACGGGGTAAAAGGCTAATGGAATCTTTGTAAGAAAGTACACAGGATGTCATTGGAAATCTTCACACCTATTTTCT
This sequence comes from Stegodyphus dumicola, assembly GCF_044657685.1. NCBI lineage: Eukaryota > Metazoa > Arthropoda > Arachnida > Araneae > Eresidae > Stegodyphus > Stegodyphus dumicola. The sequence continues at coordinate 75,606,255 of NC_140768.1, read as the reverse complement.
GCGTTAATGGACGGGGAGGGGAGGAAATTGCTGTGAAACTGGAAAAGAATTTCGGGCAGTTCGGGTATTTTGAGGATACAGCTTAGCGAAGGGTCTGGATTTCAGAGTTAAAAGAGAGGACATGGGCAGAAGTATCTACCGGAAGAAAACCCTGCTGGACTTGAGGGTCAAATTCAGAAAATACAGATGTAACCCGGGTACGTTAATCTGCTTTAAATGCCAGAGATATGGACATGGACAAGACCTTCTGTAACAACGAGCCTAGATGTCTAAAATGCGGGCAGAAACATCTGACGTACACATGCAAATTAAAGGATGCAGGAAAACCAACCAGTGTACACTGCAAGCTGGATCATATTGCCTCATCGAAAAAGCCCGCTATGAAGAAGCAGACTCAAGAGCCAAAGCCGCAGAGATCTGATCGTCGGGCGCCTGAGAATTCTGCACGCGAAAAAAGACAACCTCCTACGAAATCCAATTCCGATGTTCCACGCGGTAACTTTGTTCCCAATGGATGAAAATTTCAAGAAAATGATCTTCATAGAATTTACTGAGAAGTGCAAACAACTGCAGTCCCCCCAAGAAAAGATTCTTCTGGCCTTGGAAATCGTGGAAAAATTGATATGCATGGACTTGTAAATCCGTTTGCCTCTGGTAAGATGAATTACTAACTTTCTTCTCAGTTTCAGTGGGCACCGATGAATGGCGCCACCTTATGGACCTGTCTTGTGGATGCGTTTTGCTACCAGTTTTCATGGACCTTATAATAAATAGACTAATCCAAATGGGTTTTCTCCCTCGTCTGAGGCGTTCCTGGCTGTCACCGTGATCACATCGGAAGGAGTAGGGACGACTTACAGAAATTTAACAGTGGTTGCCTATTGCAGCGTGTATAATTGTCAAGATAAATCTGGTTGTAGCGCCTCATTTCACAAATTACAATTTCTCCATATTTTTATTTTTGAAACTGAGATTGATTTTTTAAAAATTTAGCATATTTATTAAGCATAATTAACGTTCCAAATAATTATAAAGCTATTGCATGCTTTCAGGGCTGGATATTTTTTTAGCTTTTCCTATGCTGTAAGGAAATTTGAAACTACTTCTTTTAGAAATTAATATTTTAAATCTGAAAAAATAGAAAAACTTCAAACAAGCAATTTTTATGCTTTTTATTGGTGTAAATAAGTAAAAAATACTAAAATATTTAAAAGCGAATTTTTGAAAGTTTTGTTTAAAATTCTAAATTGTGCTCCTTTTTTAAAATTATAGATGAGTATTATAGCACAATTTCTATAAAGCAATTTTATTTCAATTATATTTCATAATACATATAGTGATAAACACTTTTGACTGCTTAATAATTTTTATACATTTAATTCTAATATTAAAATTGTATTTAACTGTAATAATTAATTTTGCTTGTATTTTATAGTGATAATTTTTTTAATTTATTTTTAGTTCTGCATTAGATTTTTTTTATATACTGTTATTTTAATTTATTAGCCCAAAGGGGTGGTAGCCTAGAAAGGCTGTTAGTTTCGAAGCGGCATTTTGCGCTGTTTTACTATAAATGTCCGTGTCTCCTTACAAATTGTTGTTACCAAATATTATCGCCCTGTATTATATTTAAAGAAATTAAATAATGAAGAATCTGCATGAATACATGTATGTTTCTCGCACTGTGACAAAGACGACAGCCATCCCATTTTGAATAATGTAATGCTCCACCCGAACATGCGCATCTGGAAGGCAGAATTTCGAATTCATGCATGGATCTTATAAGAGATAGACTAACCCAGTGGGCGGGGCGCCTGTCACCGACATGTCGGCAAGAAAGAGTAGGGACGATCTGGTTTACTTTAACACTGAAACCTATGGCATTTGCATCACATAACTCTTTTTAATTATTAAATGTGATACGTTGTATAGTGATGAGATTATGAAAGCCACAGTTTTTTGCAAATAGGATTTAATATATCTCATTAAAGCCCTTTTTACTATATTTCGAGCATTTTTTTCACGCGTAATTCTTGTACAAACATCTTTACTTTGGTAAAATGGTAAAAACTCTAGGCACAAAATTTATGAACTTAATTTACAAATAACGTAAAATTAAATAGGATTGATAGTACGTGATGCTTTGAAATAAATAAGGTAAAATTAAACAAGATCTGGTAATTTTTTTTTTAATTTAATGACCATTTTAAAAACTTTAATAACATTACAAAACAATCATTTATTTGATTATATCATCATTAACTTATTAAAGTGGAATATTTACTTTAGTAATTTCTAAAATTCGGAGCATAAAATTTTCTGAGCGTAATGAAGGGGAAAAATCTGATGTGTACATTACATGACTTCCTTGTACGGGATATTAAATTATACGCATTTTTTCTTGCATTTCATTTAAACTTATTGGATTGAATTAAATCTACTTCGCCGACAGTGCATAAACCACAATAGAATAAATGCATTCTTTAAAATTCACTCTAGTATTTGTTTACCATAGCAATCACTCAACTCTGTTTGAAACAAACACATTTTGTTTTCCAAAATAAATATTACAAGCAAACTGAGGGATTAGCCATGGGAAGCCCCCTCAGTCCCATCCTGGCTGATATCTACATGCATTATTATGAATCAAAATTGTTGGAAACTTTAAACTTCCCGGCATGGTTCCGCTACGTAGATGATACTTTTACCCTGTTTGAAGGTAATAAAGATGATTTAACTAAAGTTCTTTCAACAATGAATTCTATTGATCCTGCTATTCAGTTCACTTTTGAACTTGAGACTTGCAATTCTCTTCCGTTTCTCGACATTCTGGTCACACGTAACACATCCAACTTCAGTACTACGGTTTACCGTAAACCTTCATCGGTTTGCCTTCCGACAAAACAAAAGTTAGCTTCATTTTATTCCCATGTTTTCCGTGCTCTTCAAGTTTGCTCCTCCAAACTATCTCTTGATGAAGAACTAAATTATTTAAAAGCAACAGCTATTGACAGGGGCTTTTTAACCAACATTATTAATCAAGCAGTTAAAAAATTCCCATCTCAACACATTGAAAGGCACATTCTTGTGTTAGGAGATCATAAAAATTCTGTCGTCATTCCCTTCTTTCCATCAATTAGCTATCCGCGATTTGATTCACCTATAGGTGGCGCTTTCACACATTAATGTGGCGGATAAAAACCGGATAAAAATGACTTTCGAATTCGCTTCGTACACCCATAGCCACGTAAAAATCAAAATATAAATCATACTCAAATGACTTTTTTCAAACCAGGTACTCTTTCTGATAGAACGCTTCATATAGTGACCATCTGAACCTTTCTTCCTACAAACCCATTCAAATCCATCTAAACGGTTTTTACATTCGACTAGACGCATATTCTTCCTACACACAGGACATTTATAATGGCTACTAAGTAAACCTTCATTTACACACCAGTCAATTAAAGCTCTTTTTCCCTTTCGCTCCAAGTCGTACAGAAACTTCAAATTAATCGGTTAATCTTTGGATTATGGTAACTTGGCGATTTTTCGGCGAAAATTTGGCGACCAACCCTGCTACAGCAACCTGCTAGTTTTTGTTTGGACGCCATTTTGTTTTCACGAAGTAAAGGCGTTTTTTTTTTTTTTTTTTTTTTACTCAACATTTCCAACATTTTTTTCCAACAATCTGTTAGCTGAATTACGCGTATGCTAGAACTTTTATGGAACAAACGTGGGTTGATCTTTACGATATGGTAACTGGTAGTTTGGCGACATTTTGGAGGCGATAAAGGTTACTACCTGGGACTTTGGTAATAATGTGAGCAGTACTCAGTTCCGATTACGCATTATTTTGCGTGAGGGAAATGAGAGATCATGGGATATGTATGTCATGTGATATTAATGGACGAATTATGGTTCTTTAATCGGAAAAGGGGGGAAATCGGGAAAAAATCTGGAAATTTTGTATTTGGTTTATTCTGTGTTGTGTGAAACAGTGTTTGTGAATTTTTGGATCCCATGGCCGTAACTAAAGAAAAGTTTATCGGACACGTAATCAAGATTCTGAAGAAGATTAGGTAAGTTAGTATTTTTAATTATTTGAGGATATTATTTTTATGCATTGTTCTAAATATAAGGTGGAAAGGAATTTGGTATTATTGGGAAAATTGTTATTAGCAATGATTTAGTTTAAAGTAATTAGGATTGTAAGGTAATTTTTATTAATTTAATGTATGTGCTCATTTATATTTTAAGTAGTGTTTTTGAATTTAATTATATTTTAATGAAATGATAGTTATTTTGTGAATTTTATGTTTGTAGGAATTTCGTATACGTTTTAGTTGAAATAAACGTGCATGGAAATAATTTAAATATTTGATACTAAGTATTTGTAATGCTTGCGGTATGAATTCGTTGGTGACGTGTATAATGTAATAGATGATTTAGAGGTAAAAGTTTTTGGATATTCTATTTATTTTATATGTGGAAATGTTCATATTTGTAAAGGGTAAATACTTTTTCGCGATCAGGTAATTTCATATATGTTCTTTTTACCGGGTTTAAAGATTGAGAAAATTGTCATGTATTTTCGTGAAATTTTTCTAATTTATGAGAAAAAAGCAGTGTACATGGATATAGTGAAGAGTGTGCGCAATGCCATTTTTGTGCAATTCTGGGATGTTTTTTTAAGTAAAAATAAGTCGGCGTGTACATGGTTTATGTGTATGTGTTATTTTGAAAAACGCGTAAGGAGTATGGTATTGTGCACTTTTCCCCAATTTTGCAGTGAATATTTGTCATGATTAAGCAGTTTTGTTTGATAAAATTTCTAGCATAAGTGTAATTCGGCTACTAGATTGTTGGAAGAAGTGTTCAGTAGATAAAAAGAAAAGAAACATGTCTTTACTTCGTGAAGACAAAATGGCGGCGGGGGAAAAAAAAATAGAGGGTTGCTGTAGGAGAGTTGGTTGCCAAATTTTCGCCAAAAAATCGGCAAGTTACCATAATGTAAAGATCAACCCAAACGTGTTTAATCATGGCGATGATTAGGTGCAAAATTGGGACAAAGTGCAGAATCGCTAACTGCCTGCCGCATTTTTACGAATTGCACATACATGGTATCATCCATGTACACATCGACATATTTTCACTTAAAAAAACATCCCAGAATTGCACAAAAACGGCATTGCGCACACTCTTGACTATATCCATGTACACTGCTAAAGTCCTAGCTAGTAACCTTTATCGCCTTAGAAAAATGTCGCCAAACTACCTGTTACCATATTCCAAAGATTAGACAATTAATCTTAATACATTCGGCCATTCTACCGTCTAAAGAATCAAACCGACACACACCACAAAAACGCTTACAAAACATCCCATAATTAAAAAATTCCCAGAATCATGCACCCAATTACGTCACAATAGGGTTTCCATAACATTCAACTACCCAGGCTACCATAAATGAAACAACAACTTGGCGATAAATCAAACAACAACTTCGCCATAATACAAGAGGTAACTTAAAGTCTACTCTACTCCTTGTTCTCTTTTTTATCAGCTAAATCACAAGAACAATGCAAAATACAGCTGTATTGGCTGAAGTGCAGAATCGCGAAACAATTAAGTTTACAAGAGTAAGAAGAACTGGATTTTTGTCAATTTTCTTTGACTTTTTAAGTGAAAACAGGTCGATGTGTACATGGATACCAAGTATGTGCAATTCTTAGAAACGCGTCAAACAGTGGGAGATTCTGCGCTTTCCCCGCTGTATTTAGCTGTGACTTATGAGAACAATTTCCTGCCGCTCTCTGAAAAAAAAAAAAAAAAAAAAGACTCCGTAGGCAATTAGCCATACTGCCTTTGCTTGCAGCCGGCCTTGAATTTCATAATTGAATATTTAACTGACAAACTCCTATTATACTAGGGTAAATATAATTAATTTTATTTCCAAATTTACATAAATAACATTTTTCTTCACAAAAGCTACCAACTATTTATAAGACAAAATATAAACATAAAAAATTACTAGAATTAAATTTAAATGATTACTTAAAGCCAAAAACTGTTTATTTCGCTTCATACAATATAATAAAAATCTTTATATTACACACCCATATGTAATTCTTCCAGTTAGCCAAAGATTGATACTATAGTGAATAAAACCTACCTCTTTACTAATGACAGCCACGGCAACCGCCATATATCAGATTTTCTATTTCAATCGCTACTAAATAATTAATCTTACGAGAATTCCTCTAAAATCCAGTACATTACACATACAAGTATTAATACTCCGTGATTGAACAAAACGTCAACTTTTGAATTGTAAATATTTCTCACATCACTTCAGTTCTAAATCGAACAGATGTTCGGAAGAACTTGAATGTAATTGTGTTGAAATTATGCAATATTATTTTATGCTAAGACTTTATAATACAGCAATGCTGAGAAATTTATCAAAGGCCTTATTCATATTTAGTTTTTGTTTTACACTTTTTAACCAAGAGAGAGAAATCTGGCAATGAAAAAGTCATGTTTATTAAAATTTGAAAGGAAGTAACTGATTTTACGTTTTCGTAATTTTTTTTTTTAAATTATTATTTCATTGCTTTTCACTGCAGCTCTCGGTATACAATGAATAGTTTTTGAAAGCACATTTTTTTTAATTATGTGATTATATAAAACATCATATTTAAAATTCTATTAAAGCACAAATAGTTGTTAATTCATTGTTTGTGGACCTGTCGTCTGCTAGTTGTTTTGTAAATATGAAATGCTGTGAAGAGTTTTTGAATGCTTGTAGATTGGGCAGTTTGCTTGCCGTGCAAAGTTACTTAGAAGAAGGTTTAATTTTATTATTATATATTGCATGAGTGCATTACTTTATTTATGACTTTATTAATTAATTACATTTATATATATTTCGCGTTTGGGCTTGTAAATGTGAATAATTCAATCATATTAATCGAAAGAGATTAGCTTAATCTTAGCTAAACTTGCAGATATGCGTCTTAAATCCCATTTAATTTTATCTTTATACTGTGCTTTCATATTTGGTTCTATTTTGCACTATTCTCTCTTTGTTATGTTACAGCATCGAACACATGTTGCTTTAAATTCGGGATTCCTAACATTCTTCTTGTATCGAACGTTATAAAAAAAATGGTTTTCTTCGGCGACACTCATTCTGTGGAATATGCAGCATACAACGCAGTCATAATACAAAAATTGTACATAAATAATTTTAAGATAACAATTGATTAAAAATATGGAAGTAAAGTGCTTTATTAGTTTTATGGTTTATTATTTTTTATAGCAGGATTATTTTTAATTTTACAAACATAAACCAGGTTTTAGAATACAAAAACCAAGATTCTAATTGCACAAAGCTGAATTTTAATTAATGTGATAACTGTGGTTGATGTATTGATGCAATTTTTATTTTATTTTATTTTTATTTATTTATTTATTTATTTATTTTTTAATATTTGGCATCAAATTGCTTAAAATTATTCTGGACCACCTTGTTCAAAAATATTCTATCTGTGTCTTGTTTACAAAATTAAAGTATTGAAATCTTTCAGTAGGTAAGAAGAGAGTTTAATAGTAACTTTTATTTTGATGATTTTTTTATTTATTACTGTTCTTTTGGATGACTTTAAAATTGCAAAACTGAGCATATCCATGTGTTTTGAATAAGACCTGCATTTGAACATCAATCCTTTTACAAAGCAATCAACTCTTCTTGCATAATTTAATATTGAAATTAAATATATCTCAGGTTTTTGTTGTTTCTTGCATTTCTGCTTTTGACTTTTTTATATTACATTAAAAGAATTATATATTTTAAAAAACAATATGAATAAATTTTATGTATTTTCCCCTTATATTTATTTTATATTTTTCTTTACTACATGATATAACTTTATATAAATCAACAATTAATTATCAATTTTATTAATGAATGTTTTGTAATCATAGATGCTTAAGTATGCTGATTAATTGGTGATGCATATTCAGCTATAGACCACCTTTAAAATTTAATTGACCCCCTTTTTCCCCAGAGGGTCAGTAGAAACACCGTTGGGAACACTTGCTTTAAATCTTCAGATTTATTTACTGGTGCCTATTTCAGAGTATGCCAGAACTTATCCCTTGGTTTATAAAAACATCCACACATAATTACACAAGTATGTTTTCTATCAGTGCATAAATGCTGTTTAACTGTGTCTAGTCAAAGTTTACAAATGCAGAATATTTCTGATATTATTTGCACAAGTTTTATAAAATAACATTTGTTGCAAAGAACACTCCCAAATCTCTAATTTTGTATAAACTATTTGCTCTTTAAATGTAAATAAATGCCTGAAAGTAGTAGAATAGATGATGAATCCTTAAAAAAGTATAGTTTTTTTTATATGTAAAGGTTAAATACTGTGGAACTTTTGAATGAGCTTGGAAAATTTATAACATTTCTGCTCAGTACAATGTAATTCTAATTAGTAAAACTAATGTCTTGTTTTCAAAGGTACATCTTTGTCAGGAAGAGTGAAATTAATACTTTCTCCCTTCTGTATTATTATTGATCTTTTTAATTTTTAAAAATGTTTTTCTCCTCAAATTACTCTCCAGATTTCTGTAATTAAATTATATTTCTTTGAAGCTTTTACTGTTCTTCAAATTCTTATTAGTTTTAATTTCAGTCATGTTTCCAAATTTTATGTTATACAGTCAAAAGTCGTTAATCCGGACTCGTCGGGACTTCGGCGATTCCGGATTATCGATTTTTCCGGATTATAGATCATCAGTTTAAATCTGGTAAAATGGTATGCATAAATTATAAAATTAAAAATATGAAACCGTAATTTACGAAATAAAGAACAATTATGATCTAAAGGGTATCAAAATTTACAAAAAAAAAAGCTTAATATTTATTTGTTTACTTTATTAAACATTTCTTTCAGTGTAAGTTGTTTAAGTTGCTTCTTTTTTATGTGATAATACATTCTCTTTAATTCTATAAACAGACATAATTTCTTGTTCAGTTACGAAGTTCCGCTGTTCAAGTCCTATAATTGCTGTGTCGAGAATACCGACTAATTTGTCAATCGAAATTTTTTGTTTTCAATAACCTCTGTCACTTTCTTCGCTATCGGAAGCGAATTATAATGATGAGGCATTTGATTTAAATCATATAAAAGACGGAGTACATCGCGATGAAATACTACATTGAGTAAGCAATTATAAGCCAAATAAAATAAAAACATCTGCCCTTAAGAAAAGGATAGTGCTGACAGATCAACTTCCAATTCATTGCACGCTGCCACGGCGTTAAAGATAAACAAAGGTTAAAATTTAGATAAACAAACGTTAAAGTTTAGATAAACAAAGGATATGCCTTTATCCATTTTTTGCAGCAATTCCACTTTTTGTTTAATGGACTCCGAAAGATACTTTCGCTTTGTATATCCCTTTACATATTAGTAAATATACATCGGAAATTCTATTTGACATAATCGAAAGTTCAAGCTTACTTTTATAAAATTGCTCTAACAGTCTGCAAAAAATAATAATCCGGATCCAATTCGAAGATTAAGGAACAACGCAATCTGCAACATTAACTGAAATAGATAATTAGATAATTTTAGCTTAGCTTATCCCGTCCATTATACATTAAACGCGCTTTCGCAAACGTATTTTGCGCACGTGCACACGCAAATTCGCAGCGGTAAAGGTCTTACGCGCATGCGTCAACGTGACACATGCGCAGAAAGTTTGTAGCTTTGAGGTCCGGATTATAGATCATTCCGGATTATGGGTGTCCGAATTAACGACTTTTGACTGTATAGCTTTTCCCATTTGTATAAACTATTTCATCAATTTTACCGAATAGATGGTGCTGTAGTTCACGTTTCTCTTTTTCTAACCACTTTCCTTATATATTTATACTATCTTTATATGTGAATTTATATATTTGTCTTTATATATTTCTTTATATCTTTATAAATGAATTTTGATGTAATGGTACAGAACATTTTTGTCTCTTAAAGAGAGGAGTAATCAATATTCTATTGAAATCAATAAAGTATTATTCTTAAATTCATATCTGTCTAAAATTTGATTTTGCCTAATGTATACAGTTAGTGTATTTTTTTTTACATTGGTCTGTACAAAATGATTGAACAATTTTCTTATCAGAGCTAAGTAATGTTGGATGGTGCGTATGTTATGCAGGTCATTAGTTTAAAAACAAAAGTTGTAAAACATTACTATAACTGAGTAGGAGATGCAAGTTTTTATGCCAACTTGAATATTCAATTATCAAAATTAAATATTTGTTTGTAGATGATCTCTTATATATATATATATATATATATAAATAGGCTAAAAATTCGAATAAAATTTTTTTTTAAACCCATCCTGTGCTATAGCTGCAAGATTGAAGTAGAATAAACTTAAAGCGTCTAAATTAATTATTAAATTGGAATAAAATTAAGGCAATTCCTCTATAATATAATAATTGCAACTTTGTATAAGAGTTATAAATGTCAGACAATTGCAAAATTTGACATCATACAAAATTTGCATAAAATTTGACCATATTGCATAAAAGTACAACCTCGTGAAATGTGAATTTTCGCTTTCACTATTGTTGAACAAAATGCCATACTTCTCAAGAAATGCGATGTTCTCTTTTTAATCATTCGGCAGTTAGAGTAGAGAGAAGGGTACCCCTTATATTATTGCAAAGTTGTTTCATTTATCGCCAAGTTGTTTCATTTATGGTAGCCTGAGTAGTTGACTGCTATGGAAATCCTATTATGATGTAGTTGGTTGCATGATTGCGGTAAATTCTTCAGAGCTTGTGTGTGTGTTGGTTAATTAGTATATTGCTTGTTTTGTGGTTTAGACCAGCGGTTCTCAACCTTTTGACTAACACATACCATCTAAACAAAAATTAAAAACCTTGAGTACCACCACTACAAAGTACTACTATCACCACCATTCTTGAACAAAACTCAAGATTGCATAAATTTATGAGTATTAGAGAAAAGGCTCAATCGAGATGTTGGGGTATTAATTTTTGAATTTAATAGTTAAAAATAATTTCTTGCTTTGCGTACCATCATTAAGAATCCCTGGTTTAGATGGTAAAGTGGCTGAATGTGGTAAGATTTTAAGTTTCTGTTCGATTTGGAAAGAAAGAGAAAAAGAGCATTACTTGACTGGTGTGTAAATGAAGGTTTACTGAGTAGCCATTATTAAGTGTCCCGTGTGTAGGAACATGTGGTCGAACATCGGAACGGCACTACGGAGGATATTTTTGACTCTATTTTGTGAATTTATGTGGCGACGCCAGTATACAGATTCTAGTTCAGATAATTTAGGAAGTTTTTGGATTCTGTTAAGGAATTTTGTTTGAGTGAAGACATGTTAATTCATAAATAAGGTAAGTGGATATTTCCTTTGTGAAGTGCAAAGATGAATTTCCTTTTTTATGTTATTTCATTGTTTAATTTAAAATGTAGTTAATTGAGATTATATATTTTTTGTTGGCTGTTCCTTTGACTTTTTAAGTGAATATAATTCGATATGTACACGGACAAAGTCAAGGGAGTGCACAATGCCTAGTTTGTGCAATTCTCTGATGTTTTTTTAAGTGAAAATGGGTCGATGTGTACATGGATAAAGTCCAGGGAATGTGCAATGGCAAGTTTGTGCAATTCTCTGATTTTTTTTTTAAAGTGAAAATAGGTCGATGTGTGCATGGATACCGAGTTTGTGCAATTCTTTGTCTTGTTATTTTGGTTTTGTGTGGCAGCGATTTTTTGCGCAAAAATCGCTACACAAGTCAAAGAATTACACAAACTCGGTATCCATGTACCGCCAACTTTCGCCAAGGGGTACCCGTAAATATATTTTTAACCAGTCGGCAAACTCTGCAGTCCTGTTACCATTCCTTACAATGAAAAAATAAAAAATAGTGACTGTGATTGTTGTACCTTGGTTGCCTGCTGAATTCTTTTCAGAATTGGGTGGATAATCAGAAAATTAATATTTAATTTATTAGATAAGATGCACCCGTATCGGTACTTAAGGAAAATTCCGTCGACCACAAGAGACGGCGGCAATTGCGCGAAACCAAAATAAAAAAACATTTACTAAATAATTAATAAAAACGTTCTATTCTTATTTTTCTTTCAAATTTATTATATTATCATTTATTTATATATAATTTTTCATGAAAAATTTCCATTATTTTTTATTGAGATATACTGTAAAAGCAATTATTTTTGCTAGCAAAAGTAATTGCTTTTGCATACCAATACCCAATAATGCATGATTTTGAATACCAGTACCCATTAATGCATGATAGAGGGAAAAAAGAAGTTTTTACTCAAGAATAATAACTAACATGTGTAATCAATGTTACACCAAACCCAGCATGTTTGAAGAAGACTTTTTCATTTTTGGCAAAAAATCACATAGTTTGACATATTTTCTTTGACAGGCAAAAATGGTCAACGGGATTTTCCGTAATTACCCAAATATCCTTTTATTATAAGTCTTATAAATTGAAGTTAATGATTAAACTAGGAGATTCAAATAATTAATGTATTGAATAGTAATAAATTAAGGAGACAAAAACTATTAAATTTTTGGTAAGATTTTTAAAAATATATATATTTTTTAAATTTTGGAGCAATATTCTGTCTATTGATAAATCAATTCTGTAAATTTCATATTGGTTTTATTATTAGAACTTATGTTGAGAATGTTTTTATGACTGTCATGTGCATTTAAAGGGATATTATATTGAAACCTTCACTTGCTGTTCTCCTTGTTTTGTATTTTTCATTACTTTAAGCTGTTTAAAATCATATTTGATAAATTAATGAAAAGTTCGAAATTTTGTTTGTTACTAATAATGCATTAAAAATAAAACAAAAGATATTCAAATTAGCATTCAATTTTGAGTAATTTTTTATGATATTAATTAGAATTTTAAGATATTGAGCAAGCATTTGATTAATAAAATAAATAAGTTTTAAAATATATTATTTTTAAGTTACTTCCTTTAAAAAAATTAATGAAATATTTATATTAAAGAAATAAAAAATATTTATCAGTGTAATCTCTTGTCATTAAATTGAAATAAGAACCTGTAATCAAAAAAGTAAGTCAAATGTAAGTCAAAAAAGAAAAAAATGAAAAATGCAGTTGGCTTTCTATCTGAGTTTATTCTTATATTAATAGATGAAGAAGGTATGATTAAAACATTTCAAATACATTTTGTTATGATTGTCATGTATTATATTAATAAACTATTTCAAACATAGTTATCTTTCTAGTTTCTAGCTTATTGTTTGGTAAATTGTAGTAAACTATATCTTCACACAAAGATTTCTAATTTTACTAGGTCTGTCTGTAGATGTACAAAATAGTGAAGGGGAAACAGCATTACAGATTGCAGCAGCTAATGGATTTATAGATATTGTGAGTTTACTTTTAGATAAGGGTGCTCTTATAGATCATCCAAATTGTTATGGGTGGACACCTTTGATGCATGCAGCTAGGCATGGCCATTCTTCTACTGTCGCATACTTATTGAAAATGAAGGCAAAAGTAAACATCTGTAATAAATTAGGTGAGTTAACTTTTATGACAATGTTCCAAAGATTTTTGATAATATTCAAGTAAGTAATTGATTCTCAAAGAAGGTGAAAGTTAAAAAAAATTGTAAAATTAGGTACTTATGTATTATTTGTCGACTATGAAAGTTGGCTACCATTGAACTATCACAGTTGGCTGAGATCCCACCAAAGTTGCATCGATCATCCCACCAGAATTCTAAAGCAACTGACTTCTCTGTAATAATAAACAATCAGTACTTTTTAACCCAAATTATTTTTTAACTACATAAAAAGCTTTCATCGATTTCTACTATTTTGTTAGGCTTTCCAATTTTATTGGAAACTCTGTTTAGAATGATACGAGTACAAACTTCCTACAGTTAATTGTTCCAATCTATTACAGTTTTATTGGGACATATTCAGCAGACCATAACATGTCCATTAATAAACACTTTTTTTGCTGGTAGGATCCCATAACTGTAAAAATAAACCGCTTCTTGGTGTTCTGTAGATCACACGTCCCAATTTTTAATTACTTCTGTTATCAAAATGTAAGAAAAAAAAGACAGTAATAACAATTAATTGCAATGTTTGTTTTAAAAACAAAACAGGCTTATCAAAAATCAATCAGAATTATATCAAACAAAAGCATAGATGTTATGAGTTTGTTGTTATATCATGCTTACCTATACTTCACTAAATTGCACTCATTGGTGACAGTTTCATGGCTGATGCGATGATACATAATTACCTAAAAGTATTTAAAACTTTTGCTTTATAAATGTTGAAAAAATTATATTACTCTAATCAAATTGGAAGAAAATATGCATGTTATGTTTGATATGAAAAATACTATTATGCATGGTTAATAAATAGATGACATAGAAATAATTAACTTCTGAATGTAAATAGTAATTGGGCTGCAAAAAGTTGAGTGGAGAAAGTTTGTTAATACAGTCAAAAGTCGTTAATACGGACTCGTCGGGACTTCATCGATTCCGGATTATAGATCATCAGTTTAAATCTGGTAAGATGGCATGCAGAAATTATAAAATTAAAAATATGAAGCCGTAATTTATGAAATAAAGAACAATTATGATCTAAAGGGTATCAAAATTTACAAAAAAAAAAAAAAAAAAAAAAAGCTTAATATTTATTTGTTTACCTTATAATAGTAATATATACATTTCTTCCAATGTAAGTTGTTTAAGTTGCTTCGTTTTATGTGATAATACTTTCTCTTTAATTCTATAAACAGACATAATTTTTTGTTCAGTTACAAAGTTCTGCTGTTCAAGTCCTATAATTGCTGTGTCGAGAATACCGACTAATTTGTCAATCGAAATTTTTTCATTTTCAATAACCTCTGTGTCACTTTCTTCACTATCGAAGCGAATTATAATGACGAGGAATTTGATTTAAATCATATCAAAGACGGAGTACATCGAGATGAAATAATGCATTTAGTAAGGAATTATAAGCCAAATAAAATAAAAACATCTGCCCTGAAGATAATCATAGTGTTGACAAATCAACTTCCAATTCATTGCGCGAACATTAAAGTTTAGATAAACAAAGGATATGCCTTAATCCAATTTTTGCAGCAATTCCACTTTTTGTTTGATGGACATCGGAACATGCTTTCGCTTTGTAGATCCTTTGATAGCTCCAGAATTGGAAATTCTTTTTGACATAATCGAAAATTCAAGCTTACTTTTATAAAATCCCTCTAACAGTCTGCAAAAAATAATAAGCCGGATCCAATTAGAAGATTAAGGAACAGCGCAATCTGCAACATTAACTGAATTAGATAATTTTAGCTTAGCTTATACCGTCCGTTATACATTAAACGCGCATTCGTAAACGTATTTTGCGCACGCGCACACGCCTATTCGCAGCCGTAAAGGTCTTATGAGCATGCGTCAACGCAACGCATGCGCAGAAAGTTTGTAGCTTTGAGGTCCGGATTATAGATCATTCCGGATTATGGGTGTCCGAATTAACGACTTTTGACTGTATTGTGCGTGATGACATCTGTTGAAAACACAAATCAGCCAATGTCACTTAGTTCAGATAAAAAATTATGGTTGACAAAAAAACTAGGTAAGTGAGGCAGTTATATTAGGAGAACAACCAGGAACTTGTCATATTAATTATGAAAAATAAGAAATAAATTCTAAATAGGAACAATTATAATAAAAATTTTTTTTGTGTGTAATTAATGGTACTGTTCTGTTATCAGGACCGGATTCAGAAATGTATGCATGTAATGGATGGACGGAGGGATGTGTTCATTTATGTAGGTACGGATGTACGTGTGTGTATGCATATACACATATATGCTGTTCGGTTTAATATAGCGCCCTCTAGGATCAGCGCCCTCTTGTGAGAGGAGCCAAATTTAGTTGAGTTGGTTCAAGGCCAACTTATACTCAAGGCCTGCCAGACTGAACGAAATTCCGGTTTCCAGTTTTCAGTGGCTTTTGTGAAATTCATCACTAGGTGGCGTTCGCATTCTGCTACAATTTTGCTATACGCTCACTATTTGTAACGTGGCTCGTTATTAACAAAAAGTGTATTTTATGTCTAGCTGCTGTATATTTAAGGGCTATACTTAACAAGCTTGTTTTTTTTTTTGGTAACTTTATATACATATAGGTTTAAAATTGTGTATATACCTCATTGAACTCAGTTCTGAAATTCCTCGTTCTGCTTATTTAATTCTGAAATCTTTGTGCATCTAATGCTGTTATTTTCAAAACTTTGTTTGTAACTTTCTTCTGATTAATCTGGAATGGGAATGGTATACATGGATTTATGTCAGGTATAGCATTCCCATTCCAGACATGTAAGTAATGTATCAAGATGGCACTCATGTATATGTGTGCTTAATAGTGACAATATTGTTTTGTGAAATTCAGTAATTTTATTTCATGTATACATTATTCTTTATAATGAACTATATCACTATCTCACGCTGCCAGCCATAAAATTTTGTCACATGTCATTCTGATTAATGTTGTATGTGTGTAAAAATGTCTAGCTGCTGCATATTTAAGGGTTATACTTAATAAGCTTGTTTTTTTTTGCCTAACTTTATATGCATATAGGTTTAAAATTTTGTATATACCTGTCATTTTATTTCATGTATACATTATTCTTGATAATGAACTATATCAGTATCTCACGCTGCCAGCCATAAAATTTTTTACACATGTCATTCTGATTAATGTTGTATGTGTGTAAAAATGTCTACCTGCTGTATATTTAAGTGATGCATTTAATAAGCTTGTTTTTTTGCCTAACTTTAAATGCATATATATCTAAAATTGTGTATATACCTCATTCTACTTAGCATTTTGGGCATGTGTGATGGATATATTATTTATATTCAGCCATTGCAAGTTTTCAAATTTTATCCTTGATATACAGAACTGAACGTTTTCTTAAGTATATACAGTGATTATGAGAGTTATTATTTTTTTGTGTGCTGCTAAAATATATTTTATGATGTCTGTGTCTCTTTTATTTATAACAAACAGATTGATTTGATCAATAGCTTTATCAAAAATTTCATTATTTTCATTTGAAAAATTGAAGTTTCTCTAACACTGAAAATGTAAATTGCTGCAATGCACTTAATTCAATTACTAGTTTTTTAATGTTAACATCAATGAAATTTAGAATACAGTCAAAGTCGTTAATCCGGACTCATTGTGTTGTATTTTATATATGTTGGGTACGTGCTCAGTGATGATTACAAGATGTACACAAACATCGTTTATTCTACATTACTCATCTAGTATACTATATTACAGTTATGGTTAAAGATAATAATAGATACAGTTACAGTTACATATATAACATCTCCCTTTTTTTGTAAAAAATAATAATAGTAGTAAAATTAAACATATTCTTTTAAATAATAAGGTTTCTTAACAGTCCTACCAGATCGAGTGACGTAGTTATGTCCATTTGAAAAATTTGATGATACTATACCTCTTTTGCTATTTGGTGACACAGCACTTCTGTTAGATTTTGAAGGACTTACAGGCACATCTAAATTTGTAGAGCTCCTACTATTTTCATGTATCTCGGGTTCATCTATAACTTCATTCTCATAGTTGTTTTGTATTGCAAACTCTTCCTGATTAGTTCCTTTAAGAAGGTGTCTTCTGTTCCTTTCTACAATTCTTCCATCTGTTATAATCCTATATGAATGTGGTCTTTCTGCTTCTTCTATAATTTTCCCTCTTTCATTTAGTTTTTCCCTTTCTCTTTTATGTAAACATGATCTCCTGTTTTCATTGGTTTTAATGGTCTTGCATTCCTATCATAATAACTTTTTTGTAAAGTTTGTCTCTTCAGTAAATGTTGTTTATGGTCTTCATATCATTTAGCTTGGACAAAATTCTCTTTTATAGGCATCAATCCATTTACCTTCCAAACATCAATTCTGAAGGTGACTTAATTTCATCTGAAATAGGAGAGTTACGATATTCCAGTAAAACTAAATATGAATCCTTGTTGTCAACTACAGCTTTTTCTAACATTCGCTTGACAGTTTGAATATGTCTTTCAACCATTCCGTTAGACTGTGGGTATTTTGGACTTGAAGTTCTGGTTTCAAAATTCCATCTTCTTGCAAAATCTTTATATTTCCTGCAATTATATTGTGGACCATTATCCGAATATACTATTTTCGGAATACCATGTCTTGCAAAAATTGATTTCAATTGCTTTATCACTGCTACACTTGACAAATCTTCCAAATGTCCAATTTCAACATATTTGCTAAAATAATCTATAACTATTAGATAATCCCTTCCTTGAAAGTAAAAGAGGTCTGTTCCCAATACTTCCCATGGACCATTAGGTATTTCTTTAGATATCATTGGTTCTTTAGTATTAGCTTTTTGTAAACTTAAACATGTTTGACAATTCAGTACCAAATCTTCAATTTCTTTGGACATTCCTGGCCAATATAATATTTCTCTTGCTTTGATCTTGCATTTTACTACTCCTAAATGACCATAATGAATTCTGATTAACATATCTTTTCGTAAACTTCTTGGTACAACAACACAGGAATTTTTAAATATTAATCCATTTGTTTCTGATAGTTCTTCTCTGAAGTTAAAATATGGTTTTGCCAGTTCTGGAACCATACATTTTTCATCTGGCCATCCAGTTTTAATTAATTTTCTTAAAACTTGTAGTTCTTCATTTTTATCTGTTTCCAGTTGAAAAACTTCCATTTTACCATTAGACATTGGTATACATTCTACAACTAATCCAACATGAGCTTCTATTTCTCCTTCAAAGAAATCAGATCCTTTATCAGTGAATGATCTTGATAATGCATCTGCTATAAAAAGTTCTTTTCCTGGTTTATATTTTACCTCAAACTGATATGGCTGTAATCTTATACGCATTCTTTGTAGTCTTACAGGGCATTTATTTAATGGCTTTTTAAAAATTGATTCCAGTGGTTTATGATCACTTTCCACAGTAATATTTTTTCCAAATATATACTGGTGAAATTTCTCACACGCAAATACAATAGCTAAAGTTTCCTTTTCAATTTGAGCATAATTCTTCTGTGTATCTGTTAATGCTTTAGATGCATATGCCACTGGTAAATTATTCTGCAGTAAGACTGCTCCTAGTCCTTCTTGAGATGCATCTACAGATAAAACTACTGGCATGTTTATATCATAATACTGTAAAATTGGTTTATTTACCAAGACATCTTTTAGTCTTCTAAATGCTTTTTCATGTGTTGCATTCCAGTTCCAGATAACTTGTTTTTTCAACAAATCTCTTAAACATGATGTCAATTCTGATACATTAGGTATAAATCTAGAAACATATGTAATCATTCCTAGGAAAGTTTCTAATTCTTTCACATTTTTTGGTGGTTTTATATCTAGAATAGCCTTAATTTTGTCTTCATCTGGTTTTAAACCATCTTTAGAAAATATATGTCCCATATATTTCATTTCATTCAGCCCAAATTTACATTTATTTAAATTAAATTTAACATTCTTTTCTCTGGCTCTGTCCAACAACTTCTTTAATCTTAAATCATGTTCTTTTTTATCTTTACCCCAAACTAATAAGTCATCTATATATATTTGAACTCCTTCTAAATCACTAAAAATTTCAGAAAAACTTCTGTGGAAAACTTCTGGTGATGATATGGCAACCTCAAAAAACAATATCTACCAAACGGAGTGTTAAATGTTGTAAATTCACAACTTGAATCTGACAGTTTAATTTGCCAAAATGCTTTGTTTGCATCTAAAATACTAAAGACCTTTGCATTTGTCATTTGAGATGAAATTTCTTCAAAGGTTGGTATATGATAATGTTCTCTCAGTATATTTTGGTTAAGGTGCTGAGGATCTAAACACACTCTTAAATTTCCATCCTTTTTCCTTACTACCACTAATGAATTCACGAATTCTGTTGGTTGGTTAACTTTCTTTATAATACCATCTTTTTCCATTCTTGCTAATTCCTTTTTTAATGGATTTAATAAGCTAAGTGGAATTTTCCTACAGGGTTCTATTTTACCAACATCTCCTGGTTTTAATTTAATATGATATGTATATCCAGTTAAATTCCCAGTTCCTTTAAACAAATCTTGATATCCTTTTAAAAGTTCTGGTAACTTTTCATTAGAATCAGGATTTACTGTACAAATCCTTTGTATTAGGTTTAATTTTTGCAATGTAGGTAAACCTAAAATAGCTGGAACAGTTTTATCACATGCTACGACTTGAAATTCTATTTCATCTTTGTCCCCTTTTGATGTTTCACATAATAATTTACATTTTCCAACTACATCAATTGTAGTACCATTGTAATTATTTAAAGTGACTTTTGATTTAGTCAAACATTTCTCTCTTAAATTTAATTGTTTAAATTTAGGCAATGGTAGCACATTACACTGAGCTCCAGTATCCAACTTAACAAATAAATATTTAGATATGTTTACTTTTAGTTTTTCAAACCATTCTGTTTTATTTTTAGAAAATGGATTTGTATCTTCTACTGACCCTAAAATATATTCATTACCATTATTATGTAACTAATGCTCTAAATTATTCTGTACAACATTAACATTTTTAAAAGTGCACATTTTAGAAAAGTGATTTTTCTTTTTACAGTACAAGCAAATCTTATTATAAGCAGGGCAGTTGTATAACTTATGAAAAGTTCCACATTTTCTACATGGTTTTGGATTATTGTACTTATTTCCTTGATAGTTTGAAGAAGATTTAGTACTTTGTTGCTTTTGTTTTACATGAAAGTCTTTCTTACAAGGCTGACTTTTTTCCTCTGAAGGTCGAAATTTATTATGTTTGATAGCTTCTATTTTATGTTCTTCAGTTAAAGTTTTCAGCTGAAGTTCTGCTAATTCAGAAGCTTTACACATTTTAATACATTTCTCCAATGTTAACTGATCTTCCCTTAATAATCTATCTTTGAGATTTTTATTTAGAATTCCACTTTCTATTCTATCCCTTATTAAACTATCTTTTAATTCTGAAAATCCACAGTTGCTACTTAATTTCTTTAAATCAGTTAAGAAAGCATCAAACGATTCACCTACATGTTGTATTCGACAGAAAAATATATGTCTATCAACACTTTCGTTTGCTTTCGGTATGCAAAAATTTTCGAAAGCTTCAATTACTTTGTCAACTTCCTTCTTATCTTCTTCACTTAAATTAAAAGTATTAAATTTTTCAAGTGCTTCTTCACCAATTATATGCAATAAAATAGCTACTTTAATTTCAGGTGATTTAGTAATACCACCAGACGCTAACATATAAATTTGGAATTTTTGTTTCCATTTTTTCCAATTTTCGCTTAAATTTCCTTCAAAACTTAGATTAGTTGATGGCTTTAATCCATCCATATTTAATTTAGGACTTTAAATAGTTTATATATACGTATTTTTAGCCACTTCCAATAAAAATAAACAACTCACTTACCAGCGATATAAGTTTCGATTTCACAGTAAACAACTTCCCATGATGTTTTTGTTTAGAACATCTTTACGGAGGCTGCATGGTTCTTCAAAAAAGGTTTTCTTTTTTAATCAACGACCGCCATGTGTTGTATTTTATATATGTTGGGTACCTGCTCAGTGATGATTACAAGATGTACACAAACATCGTTTATTCTACATTACTCATCTACTATACTATATTACAGTTATGGTTAAAGATAATAATAGATACAGTTACATATATAACAGTCGGGACTTTGGTGATTTTGGATTATTGATTTTTCCGGATTATAGATCATCAGTTTAAATCTCGTAAGATGGCATGCAGAAATTCTAAAATTAAAAATATGAAACCATAATTTATGAAATAAAGAACAATTATGATCTAAAGGGTATCAAAATTTACAAAAAAAAAAAAAAGCTTCATATTTATTTGTTTACTTTATTAAACATTTCTTTCAATGTAAGTTGTTTAAGTTGTTTCGTTTTATGTGATAATACTTTTTTTTTAATTCTATAAACAGACATAATTTCTTGTTCAGTTACAAAGTTCCGCTGTTCAAGTCCCGTAATTGCTGTGCCGAGGATACTGACTAACTTGTCAATCGAAATTTTTTCGTTTTCACTAACCTCTCTGTCACATTCTTCATGTCTTTATCCATTTTTTGCAGCAATTCCACTTTTTGTTTGTTGGACATCGAAACATACTTTCGTTTTGTAGATCCTTTGGAAGTTCCAGTATCGGAAATTCTATTTGACATAATCGAAAGTTCAAGTTTACTTTTATAAAATTGCTCTTACAGTCTGCAAAAAATAATAAGCGGGATCCAATTTGAAGATTAAGGAGCAATGCAATCATTAACATTAACTGAAATAGATAATTAGATAATTTTAGCTTACACCGTCCGTTATACATTAAATGCGCAGGCGAAAATGTATTCTGCACTTGCGCACACGCATATGTGCAGTAGTCAAGGTCTTATGCGCACGCGTAAAACGCCTGTGTGCATGTGCCAACGCGGCGCATGTGCAGAAAGTTTTTAGCTTTGAGGTCCGGATTGTAGATCATTCCGGATTATGTGTGTCCGAATTACCGACTTTTCACTGTAACTTTTGACTTAACTTGTAACCTTGTACATTATGTAAATAATTAAATATTTGTGTGGCCTAACTTAGTTTTATTTTGGAACCAGCACTATTATCTCTCGTAACTCATCACATTTTATATCAAACAAAAATATGGTCTGTTCGCGGAGTTGTTTTGTTTTTGTTAACTAAGTTCGTATTAGTATAGAATGGCCACTATAGTTACTTTAAATCGAAAGAAGGGCTCAGCTAACTAGAATAGAGACTGTCATAGCGGATAGTACCAGCACATGGACTAAAATCAAAATAGATGCCAAGCTCAAGGCCTTGGAAAAGATGTCTGTTGCTTTGGATGCACTTCGATCGGAATATTATATTGCTCTGCCTGAAAAGGATGATACTTCTGAATTAGAAGAGGAATTATATCTGCAGTGCAAATACTGCACAGAGATCTAGAAGCAAGAATCGACAATCTAGAGGTAAGTTTCAATCAAAAGTTAATTGATAATGTTGCTAATATTAATAAGGTTGATATCGCAAAGAGTAGTTGTAAAATAAAGTTACCTGAAATTCCACTTGCGCAATTCAGCGGAAAGTATGAAGAATGGAGCATGTTTAAAATTGAATTTAATAATATTGTTACCTCAAATACTCAATTAACAGGTGCATAAAAGCTATATTATCTGCATGCTGCTCTTAAGGGAGAAGCAAAATTGTGGCAAACTCAGGAAGATACTTTTGAATCATTATTTAGGGCTTTAGAAAATCACTTCGAAAACAAGAGAATTCTTGTTAATATTCACATTAAAGCTATTTTAGAATTTGAAAAAATTATTCATGAATCATCGAAAGAATTAAGGCGTCTAGTAGATGCTGTGAATAAAAACATTAGAGCTTTAAATAATTTAGGTTTTGAACGAAACAAATTCTCTGATATTTTAATTACTACTGTCATTTTTTAGACAAAATAGACAAGGAAACTCGAAAACAATTTGAATTATCGGTAAACTCTTCAGATGTTCCTAATTTCGATAACTTGATGACATTCTTAGAAAAAAAAAAGTCAAACTTTGGAAAATATCCAAAAAAAAAAAAAAAAAAAACCACAATAAAATCAAAACAAACGAATGAAATAAAACCAAAAAACCTTCTTGTTCATTCAAATAATTCGGAAAGAAACTGCGTTATATGTAAGTCGCCACATTCCCTTTTTAAATGTGGTAAATTCCTTGATATATGAATTTTGGGGAAAGATTTACACTAGTAAAACAAAATAACTTATGTCTGAACTGTTTGGGAAAAAAGCACATTGCTTTGCAATGTCGATCGAATCATTTTTGCAATATTTGCCATTCAAAACATCATACATTGCTCCATAAGGATGAGTCATCGAATTCGGATTCTGTTTCAAATAAACATTTGCAGACGATAGAGCAGAAGACAGCTGGCGGGAAGGATATTTTTCCGGCGCCTAATGGGAAGGCGACGAGTCTTTCAAATTGTTTATTAGCTACGAATAAAAGTGTTATTTTGCCATCTGCAATTGTTATGATGAAATCTTCGAAAGGGACATTCATCAAAGGAAAGGCTTTTCTTGACAGCTGCTTACAGATTAACTGCGTGTCTGCTCATTTTGCAAAACAAATAGTTATTAAAAAAAACAAGGGTTTTCGCTCCGATTTCAGGATTAAATGGAACTGATATTACTTTAAATTATAAATTGAGGACTTCAATTGCCAATAGGAAAAAAACATTCTATAGAGAGCTTGATTTTTTTATTGTTCCCAAAATTACAGAAATGACTCCCCTTATTGAAAATATTGACATCCCCAGGGATATTTCTTTAGCTGATAACAGATTTAACACACCTGAGGAAATTGATTTATTACTGGGTGCAGAATGTTTCTTTGACTTATTAAAATTGGGTTAAGTTCGCAGCGCGACAAAAGACTTATTGTTCCATGAAACGGTTTTTGGATTCGTAGTTAATGATACTGTGCATAATTCACCACTTGAATCACAATACTGTGGTCTACTTACGCAAAATGAAAAATTGAAGAAACATTGCAAAAATTCTGGGAAGTAGAAAATATTAATTTTCCGGATTCAGCACTCAGTCCTGAAGAGAAATATTGCGAAAAACATTTTAATGAAACTCATTATCGAACCTCGGAAGGTCAGTACATCGTATGCATGCCCATGAAGGACTCTGAATTGTTGGGCGTGTCTAGATGTTTAGCAGAGAAAAGACTTAATCAGGTTTGGGAACGATTGGTAGGGACTCGAATTTACAACGATTGTATTCTGAATTCATGCAAGAATACAAAGATTTAAAGCATATGGAACTAGCTGAGGGATCTGAATCCATAACTGATTCGTACTACCTGCCTCACCATGGGGTTTACAGACCAGACAAAAGTAGTACACGTTTAAGAGTGGTTTTTAACGCTTCAACTGCCAATCGGGATTGTCATTAAACGATATTTTGTTGAAGGGAAGAATTCCACAGCAGGAATTATTTTCTATAATGGTTAGATTTAGAAAACATCGCTACGCCTTCACAGCAGATGTACAAAAAATGTATCGACAGATTCTAGTACATCCTCCACAAAGAGACTTGCTCAGAATTCTATGGAAAGACAGTGTTGATGCACCACTGCAAACTTATAAGCTCAACACAGTAACGTATGGGACGTCAAACGCTCCCTATCTAGCAACTCGAGCTCTTAAACAGTTAGCTATAGATGAAAGCCAAAACTTACCTCTAGCAACGTTCGTCGCTCTTACTGACTTCTAAGTCGACAACATACTTTACGGAGAATCATCACTCAAAAAGGCTAGAATTCTACAATCCCAATTAATAGATTTGTTAAAATTAGGAAAAATGGAATTGCATAAATGGCGTGCAAATCATCCAGATCTGCTTGTGTCTGAAAATAAGGTTACAACTCATTCAAATTACACTTTTGAAAAGCAACAAGAGAATCTTCGTCCGTAAAAACTCTTGGTGTCCTATGGAATCCTCAGACTGACTGTTTTTTGTTTACAATGACCATTCCTCACTCTAACAGCTATAGTAAACAAGATGTTCTGTCACTAATTTCTAAAATGTTCAATCCACTTGTTTAATTGGGCCAGTGGTTGCAAAGGCCAAAATATTCATGCAAAGGCTCTGGCTTGCTAAACTCAATTGGAATGACACATTGCCAGATTCTATGGCCAAGGAGTGGATTAATTTCATATCCACGCTCTCTGAACTAAGTAATCTTAAGATTCCTAGATTTGTATTCCAGGAAAATCACATAGTGCTCCATGGATTTGCAGATGCATCATCTTCGGCATACGGAGCTGCAATCTATGTTCAAGCTTTGCCAGTTTCGGGATTGCCAACCGTTCGACTTTTGTGTAGCAAGTCACGAGTTGCACCTATAAAAACCTTATCAATTTCTAGATTAGAACTGTCAGGTTGCCTTCTATTATCCAGATTGATGGATAAAGTGATATCTTCGTTGAATGTTAAAGTAGAAAAAGTAATTCTTTGGTCTGATTTTACGATATCTCTTGCTTGGATTAGAAAATCACACCTTACTAAAAACTTTCGTGAGTAACAGAGTCGCTTTAATACAAGAGCTTACGAGGTCATACCAGTGGAAATATGTGCCATCTCAATGTAACTCAGCTGATGTCATATCGCGTGGACTGGATGCAAACGACATTCATACGTGTGATATCTGGTGGAATAGACCAGACCTTCTCCGTGAAGGCGTGCATTATCCGGAACAACCTCTTGCGCCTACGACTGATAATGGCTATGTCAAGGAACTGAAATGTTTATCAGACTCTAATTTTGCAATATTAGAAAATAATTATAGTTTAACCTCTCTCTTAAATCGAACAAATAATTATATGAAATTAATCAAAATTTGTAGTTTTCTTTTTAGTTTCTTCAGAATCATTAAGAATAAGGAAAGGGTTTCAGGGCCTATATCCTTAGAGGAACGGAAAGGGGCTGAGTTAACATTGATTCGGGAAGTGCAGAAATTTGAGTTTTATTCTGATATTGAGTCACTTAAGAGGGATAGCCAAGTACCTCGTAGAGCAAGCTTAAGTCGTTAAATCCATTCATCGATAATGATGGAATCTTACGCATCGGTAGCAAACTTGCGCAATCTCAGGTAAGTTATGATTGTAAATATCCAATCATTTTTCCAGCTAGACATAGGTTGACATATTTGATCATGTACTATTATCATCTAAAATATTTGCATCTTGGACCAGAAGCTCTATTAAGTACTGTTAGACAAAAGTTTTGGCCCATCAGTGGCAGGAATCTTGCTAGAAAAATAGTACATGAATGTGTACAGTGTTTCAAACACAGACCTGTACCAATAGATCAGATAATGGGTGATCTGCCTGCTGAACGAGTGTCAGTTGAATCAACCTTTAACAAATGTGGACTCGATTTTTGTGGTCCGTTTCTTATAAAGGCAAAAAATCAAAGAAAAGGAGTTTTTTAAAAAATGTATGTTGCAGTATTTGTGTGCCTTGCTACAAAAGCAATTCACTTAGAAATTGTCTCAGACTTATCTTCGGAAGCATTAATTGCTACCCTAAAGAGATTTTTCGCTAGAAAAGGAAAAAGCTCAACCATATTTAGCGATAACGCTACAAACTTTTGTGGAGCTCGAAATGAATTAAGCAAGCTGTTTAAATTAACCAAAGTACCAGAACAAGGATTATCCGACTATTTGTTGTCAGAGGAAATTGAGTGGAAATTTATACCTCCTAGAGCACCGCATTTTGGTGGGCTTTGGGAGGCGAGCATTAAATTGTTCAAAACGCATTTTAAAAAAAAATGGTTGGGAATTCAAAATTAACTATGGAAGAATTTTTAACTTTAGTAACACAAATAGAAGGAATATTAAACTCTAGACCAATTTCTCCTCTCTCTCTTCAGATGGAATGGATTTTAATGCGTTAACGCCTGGACATTTTTTAATTGGCCGTTCTATAACAGCCCCTGTAGAACCAGAAATTATAAATAAGTCTGACAACAGATTGTCTAGATGGGAAAGAGTCACCAAAATGATTCAAAAGATTTGGAAAAGGTGGCAACGGGATTATTTATCGCAACTTCATGAGCGAACGAAATGGCAGTTTAAAAAAGGTGACATTAAATCAGGAATTTGTAAATCAGGAACTATGGTGCTCGTGAAGGAAGACAATTTGCCTATTTGTCACTGGATTTTAGGTTGAGTTGAAGAAATTATACCCAGATTGGATAAAAGAGTTAGAGTAGTTAGTGTACGCACGGCAAAGGGGGTCTCTTTAAAAGGCCTGTCAGAGAATTAAATATTTTGCCCATACCAGACAACTATCAGATATGAAATTTCCATATTATGAATGGACATTATTACATTATTCTTTAGTGCAAGTATAATATATTTATGTGTGACATTTTTATTTCTTATTATATGCTACTGAATTTATTTGTAATTGAAATAATTTGTGTTAAATTGCATTTCATTGTGTATTTTATATGTATGTCTAAATTTGAATTTGATTGTAAAACTTTTATGGTATTATTGAAACTTGTTTCATTGAGGGCCAGAATGTTCGGTTTAATATAGCGCCCTCTAGGATCGGTGCCCTCTTGTGAGAGGAGCCAAATTTAGTTGAGTTGGTTGTTAAAGAAGGTACGCAGCGGACCTATGGTGCGTTCGTTCATTCCACTTTGTCTGTGCTAATGGAGCACTTAACTTGTAACCTTGTACATTATGTAAATAATTAAATATTTGTGTGGCCTAACTTAGTTTTATTTTGGAACCAGCGCCATTATCTCTCATAACTCATTGCATTTTATATCAAACATACGCACATGCATCCATCCATCCATTTATTTCTGAATCCAGACCCGATAACACAATTTACATTAGCAACTGCCCTTATAAATATTTTAGATGGCTGTAGTCGGATTTTGTAATATAATTTCGTATTCTGTAATTGTGCAATGAATTCCAAGAAAACATTGAGAGGATTTTGCGTTATGAAAAGTGTTAGCTGAATTAATAAGAGTTAGATTCATGACATTAACTGATTTTTGTAACTGATTTCATATTCACAGTTTTATAGACAGGACATTTTTTGTATATTTTTATGCATCCTTTTAATCATGACTAAAGTGTTCTAGAGCTCAGAAACAATATGTTAATAAAAAAGCAAATATGCATTGCAATATCAAAGTTTTAGTACTTCAAGGTGGAAAATAAAGAAGTTACAGAATTCTTAATCTCTAAAAAAAAAAAAAAAAAAAAAAAAGTGAAAGTTTCTTAAACAAAATTTTAGTGGGATGTGTTTGGTAACTTTAGATACGTGTTTGCACATAAGCATGTGTACAGACATTAAACAATTAAGGTAAAAGAAAGATAATACTAGGCAAATGTAAGATAAAATTATGCCCTTTATTTTAAGTGCTTCTATAGAAAATGTTATGAAATATACAACAAAAAGTAATAGATTGTTTTATAAACTAATTTTAACCCATTTACTACGCATTTGGAGTAGAATTCATTTGTTAGAATTCTTACATTTGGAGTAAACATTAAATGTTGAAAAAAATTATAGGAAAATTCAAAATATCTCATTGTCTAGATTTTTAGTTGTGAAGTGGTTTAAATCAGCATCCTTTAGACCCTGCTGGATTGACAAGTGAATTATTGCTCAGTTTGAATGTTGTATGATGAAGTCCTGAGAAGGTTAAAATAACCTTTTTGTTTAATTTTTAAATTACAAAAAATTCACCACTTGTGCATATAAATAATCACCACCACTTGTGGTATATAAAATAACAAGTTATAATTGAAATTTGAATTGTAACTTGGCTGGCAATTTGCCTTATTAACATTTTTAAGTTATTAATTTTTCATTTGCCTTTTTAACTAATTATAACTGGCTCAAATTTTTTAATGGCAGATGCATATTAGAAATCAATTTAGAGACAATTGCATGATTAACTTATTGCTGGTGTAAGGAGCTTATATCAGTCAAGTTTTGCAAAGAATAAGCATAGGTAATAGATAAACTGTAATAGAGTGGAATCATATTTAAGACAAATATGGGTAAATGAGATGGAGGCAAAAAACAGAAAAAATTAAAGTATTTTCCCATTATCCTCACTCCTAATAAAAAGTTACAAACTCATTGCTGACTCTGGAGAACATTTGCAAACTTATTGGTGACTAATATTTTAATCAAACTAATGCACAGAAGGTAGCAGTCATTTTCAAAATGGTGGCAAATTTAAATACTTTTCGGCAACAGCATGAGTTACCATGCAACTATTTTGATGACATACTGCTTAGTCTCATAAATAATTTCTCGTGATTTTTCAATGAGGCTGTGGATAATTAAAAAGTACCAAAATAACTGGTTCAGCATGCATTGTTGAGGCCAACAATCAAAATACATAATGATCACTCAAGAAGGCCAAATGATATTAGATAATATGCATGTACCAGTTTTCTTGTATTGGATTAGTATGAAATTTCATCATATATCTGTGCTACATAAATATGTATTTCTATGCTCGCTTTTAATAATTCTTTGAAGATAAGGAATATTTTAAGATAGTTGTTAGTTGCGAGAAATAAGATGTGCATTTCTGTTTTACTTCTTTATAAATCTTGCTTTACTTTCTTAAAATGTTAAAAAAAAAAAAAAAAATAAATAAACTGAGTATCTGAAGTCTTTCTTCCAGTATGAAAATACGAACAAACGTTATTTTACATTATGATATATAACTAATATTTTACTTTAAAGCTACTGCAATTACAGTTTGGATCTTTAAATCTTAGCTAATGAAGTGTCTGATTTTGTTATTTGTTATATAAATTTAGGATTAACTCCCATAGTAGCTGCAGTTTGGAGTAGAAATTTATCCACAGTAAAACTATTGGTTGAAGCTGGGGCAATTATTGAGCATTCATCTAATACTGCTGAACAAAATGAATGTGACATGTCAGCTTTAATGGCTGCATCTCTGCTAGGATGTGATGCTATTATTAGGATTCTGTTAAAAAAAAGTACTAATGTCAACCAGATGTCTCCAGTCACTGGTAACTAAAATTTTTCATAGTGAATTAATGCATTGTTAACATAAGTTGCATTTTTGCATGTTTTGATGTTAGAAACCACAAAGAGAAATATAATACATAATAATATTCAACAGGATTCTTTTAACTGTTATCTTTATGTTTCATTGATATAAATTTTAAAATAGTTATTATATTTGGTAATCTTCTGTTAACAGAATCAAATTAAAAAATATATGTATATATGCATGTATGTTGTTCATGTATACATATGTATATGTGTGTGTACACTCACACATATATGCACATACATATATACATTTCTGAATACGGTTCCAAAAACAGAAGGGTGCTTTAGACAGTCAAAAGTCTTTAATCTGGACGTCCATAATCCGGAATGATATATAATCCGGACCTCAAAGCTACATTTCTGCGCATGCGTAGCGTTTATGCATGCCCATATACATTTACGCAGGCGCATACGCATGCACGTTTAATGTATAACGGACAGTATAAGCTAGGCTAAAATAATCTAATTATCTATTTCAGTTAATGTTGCAGATTGCGTTGTTCCTTAATCTTCTAATTGGATCCGGCTTATTATTTTTTGCAGACTGTTAGAGCAATTTTATAAAACTAAGCGTGAACTTTCGATTATGTCAAAAAGAATTTCCGATTCTGGACCTGCCAAAGGATCTACAAAGCATAGGTAATAAGCATGTTTCGATGTCCATCAAACAAAAAGTGGAATTGCTGCAAAAAATGGGTAAAGGCATATCCTTTGTTTCTCTAACCATTCTGAAACCTGCTTATCAATTTCACGCTGCTGTGCGGCGGGGGGAGACGTCGCGGCACGCAATGAACTGGAAGTTGATCTGTCAGCACTATCCTTATCTTCAGGGCAGATGCTTTTATTTTATTCGGCTTATAATTCCTTACTAAATCTAGTATTTTATCTCGATGTACTCCGTCTTTGATATGATTTAAATCAAATTCCTCGTCATTATAAATATCACGAATACACATCAAATAGTTTTCTGGTTGCAATTTTCTAATTTCGACTATGCGTAATGTTCGCTTTATGCATGCGCGCGTTGAAAGAAATGTTTAATAAAGTAAACAAATAAATATTAAGCTTTTTTTTTTTTGTAAATTTTGATACTCTTTAGATCATAATTTCTCTTTATTTCATAAATTACGGTTTCATATTATAATTCCTGCATACCATCTTACCAGATTTAAACTGATTATCTATAATCTGAAAAAACCGATAATCCGGAAGTGCCAAAGTGCCGACGAGTCCGGATTAAAGACTTTTGACTGTATTCCTGTTTTAATCTGATGATACAGCTAAGCAAAAGATTTTTTTTTTACATTTATATCTTTTTATGTAGTGATAATTTTAAAGAGCATTAAATTTTTCTTTAAATCTGCCTGATAACTGATTTATATACATATACAGTACAAAGTCCATAATCCGTACTCATCGGGACTTCAGCGAATCCGTATTAGGGGGTTTTCCGGATTATAGATCATCAATTTAAATCTGATAAGATGGCATGCAGAAATTATATAATTAAAAATATAAAACTGTAATTTATAAAATAAAGAGCAATTATGATCTAAAGGGTATCAAAATTTACAAAAAAAAAAGCTTAATATTTATTTGTTTACTTTAGCAAACATTTCTTTCAATGTAAGTTGTTTAAGTTTCTTCGTTTTTTGTGCTAATACTTTCTCTTTAATTCTATAAACAGACATAATTTCTTGTTCAGTTACAAAGTTGCACTGTTCAAGTCCTGTAATTGCTGTGTCGAGAATACCGACTAACTTGTCCGTCGAAATTTTTTTGTTTTCAATAACATTCTCTGTTACTTTCTTCACTATCGGAAGCACGCATGGGTAAACGCTTTACTGGCTTTACGCACGCATCAAACGCGCATGCGTAAGTTTGTGGTTTTGAGGTCCAGATTATAGATCATTTCGGATAATTGACGTCCAGTTTATGGACTTTGTACTATATAAAATTAAAGCATCTAAAGTTAAAAATAAATTGGAGTCAAAGCAAGGCAATTCCTCAACAATATTAATAATTGCATCCTTGTAAAGGGGGTTAAACACAAAATCTAAACATTCAAAATAAAAATGATCATAGTAGCACAAACTCAAAAACTAAAACTGGAAAGAGGGAAAATACATACAAGATAATAAAAATATAAAAATTAATCTCTCTTTATTGAAACTTCAATTCAAAACTAATCAGGGGAAAATGAATTAAAGTTTCATAAAAGTTGATTAATATGCTTCGAAAACATGTTTCGTTCTCCCGGTAAACTTGAGATCAAAAACCGAAAAAAGAAACAAATTTACATTACATTAAAACTCAGATGTACAGGGATTTTCCCTACATGCCTTCGAAACTCTTGGAAGAAAGAATAATACATAACATTGTTTCAAATTGATTACAAAAAAAAAAAAAAAAAAAAAATCTTTACATATTGTAAAATGGCCTTTTGACTAAATTGGTCTAAAAATATTAGATGAAATCCAAAATTCAAAATCAAATATAAAAATAGATCACAATACAAATATACTTTAAACCAAATAGTCATTTAAACAATACTCTGAAAGCTCTTTTTATGGTTTTTGATCTCAATTTACTGGGAGAATGAAATACATTTTTGAAGCATATTAATCAACTATTATGAATTCATTTTCCTCTGATGAGTTCTGAAATGGAGTTCAATAAAGGGAGATTAATTTTTATATTTTTATTATCTTGTATATACTTTCCCTCCTTTCATTTTTAGTTTCCAAGTTTGTACTACTCTGATCATTTCTATTTTGAATGTTTAGATTTTACGTTTAAAGGATGCAATTATTAATATTTTTGAGGAATTGCCTTGCTGTGACTCCAATTTGCTTTTAACCCTACAGCTATAGTGCAGGACAGCTTTAAAAAATTTGTTTTTATTTTTTGCCTCTTATTAAGTTTCTTTATATATATACGTATGTAATGTAAGTCCAAGAATATTTTCCGTGATTTCTTTTAAGTACATATTCATGTATCTTGCATTGTGTCCTAGCAATATTTTGTTGTATATTAAAACAAAAGAAAGTCCATGAATAAAGTATCAGGAACGTTTTAGAATTATCATCAGAAAAATACCTCTTTTCTCAGCATTTTTGAGAAATCTGGGGTTTTTAGAGTCAAACCCTTGGCAGGTTACAGAATAAATATCTTTACATTACTGGTCAAAATTCTCATGTTGGCTATTAAATTTTCTACTCTGTAATGGAGTTAGAAAAACAGTATTTATTTTAGAAATATACTGTAATAAAAGGATGGAGTGCCTAAAACTTCATGTAAAATTGGCATAAATGTAGCAAAGCAACAACCTTATGTTTGGCATAGACTTAGTCAAGAGCTCAAACTTGACTAATTTGAATTTGCCAACAGTGGAAGAAACTGGGGTAACATTCCTGCAGGGATATAGTACTTTGCTACAAAATTACTAAAGGAAATAATGATGAGATTTGTTTGGGAGATAGTTGGTTTGCCATGGTGAGTTTGTGTTCTTTGATTTTTTTAAATCAAAAACAGATCAATGTTTGCATGGGGAAAGTAGCACAAAATATTAGATGGGTTTTGCAAAAAATATGTTCTTTTTTTTAATGCATCATTAATCCTTATTTAATAATTAAAATTTGTATCTTAAATTGTTAAAGTATGTTTTATAATAAATATCAATAGTTTGTAAACGTTTTAGAAAAAGTCATGAAAATCTCCACTTATTTGGTGCAAGTGCCTAATAAGTAACTTTTACCTGTTGACCCGTAAATAGAGCCAAGGTAGTTGCTTTAATATGGAAGTACCAATAAATACCTGTGCAAGATTAACCATTATCACTTTTATTTGCAGTGGAATAAACTTTTAAATTTTTGTAGATGTATAAAACGCTAATATTGCAGATCAACAATTGTCAACCGGTGGTACACATACCATTGGTGGTATGCAAAGAAACAAAGTATTTTTAACTATTAAATTAAAAATATCTTATGAAGAAAAAGAACAATTGATAGAAATTTCCTGTTATCGAACTCTAACTGAAGATTTCAAAAATAACACACGTGCTAATTTTTGGCTGACCCCCCCCCAAAAAAAATTAAAGGCATTTCTAATAAGGTTTTTGAATTTTTATTGCCTTTTTTGCACAACCTATATTTGTATGAACAAGGATTTTCTTCAGTGTTATACCTGAAAAATAAACACCAAATAAAATTAAAAGTGGATCCTAATTTACGGTTAAAACTATGTGAAATAAGACCAGACATAAAGAAATTGATCTCTTAAACAGTCCCAAATTTTACACTAAATTTTAGAATTAAGGTATTATAACTTAAATTTTGCTAATTGAAATGGCAACTAATTTTTAATAATTTTTTTTTTTTATATGTGCACATTTAATACAAATATCCAATAGGTTGTGCAAATGGCAAAATATATTTTCTTAATATTTCTGTTGAGAAATTGGAAAATAATCATTGTAAAATGCAGTGGTGGTACTAAAGTTTTTTAGTTTTTGTTTAGATGGTATGCATTAGTCAAAAGGTTGAGAACGGCTGCTGTCGATCATAGATTGTCATTCCTATAGGAAGTCAGCAATAGTGAGGCCTTTACTTCCATATGTCACATAGATGTTATAACTTGAAAAAGTTTGAAGTTTGAATGTTCGTGAAATCCAACTGCAGTGGATGAACATCTGTACAGGAGTGCTGAAAGCTCTAAAAGAGGCAAGAAGATTGAAGGTGTAGCTTCAGGAGGTGCCGCCATCTATCGTAGGAGAGAGTAATCACATAAAAATAATACAGTACAAAGTCTGTAATCCGGACGTCCATTATCCGGAATGATCTATAATCTGAACCTCAAAGCCACAAATTTATGCATGCGCTTAATGTGTTTGATGTGCATGTCCGTTACGCATGCGGGTAAAGCCAGTAAAGCGTTTACCCATGCTCACTTCCTATAGTGAAGAAAGTAACAGAGAACCTTATTGAAAACGAAAAAATTTCGATTGACAAGTTAGTCGGTATTCTCGACACAGCAATTACAGGACTTGAACATTGGAACTTTGTAACTGAACAGGAAATTACGAGTATGTCTGTTTATAGAATTAAAGAGAAAGTATTAGCACACACAAAAAAAGAAGCAATTTAAACAACTTACATTGATAAAAATGTTTACTAAAGTAAACAAATGAATATTAAGCTTTTTTTTTTTTTTTTTTTTGTAAATTTTGATACCCTTTAGATCATAATTGCTCTTTATTTCATAAATTACAGTTTCATATTTTTAACTGTAAAATTTCTGCATGCCATTGTACCAGATTTAAATTGATGATCTATAATCCGGAATCGCCGAAGTCCCGACGAGTCCGGATTACAGACTTTGTACTGTATAAACAGTTCGAATTTGTGAATGAGCAATTGCATTTCTTGCAACAAGAGTAATAAATGACATTAGTAATATATGTGTACATAAGATCCATTCAGTAATAGTAAGTATATTTACATGTAAAGATATGTACAAAAATTTGTTAAGCAAAGTCCGTATCAGCTTTGTTAGTTAAGTGGAGTCAGTACCTGCTTAAACAGTCAAGTAGGTAATCTTGGTATTAACCAATACACAATCTTGTAATTGTTTAACATTAAACCATTATCTTTCAGTACTAGCAGTAAACTTAAAGAAAGTTTAGAAATGTACTAAGTCTCATTTGAGTTCACAATGAGTTATTTAAGTTCAGGTGAGTGAATATCTTAACTGCAGCCAGCATGATGCTTAGCTTGTCTTTGGATAGTTTAAATTCAAGATAAACTTGATAAATTTCTTGAAATCTTCAAAGTCATTCTCAGAGTTTTTTTAGTTCCTTTTTCTTTTCTGAATTCTTTGTAAATTTGTGATTAGCAGTATTACTTGTGGCTACCGAAGCATATGGTTTGTTGGCAATGGAGGCTTGTGATTGTCCATTAAAAGCTGAGGTTTTGAAATGACTATCTTTTTTATGTAGTTTGCATTCTTGTTGAGGCTAGCATTCAAAGGAGCATTTGTTTCTTTCTTAGAATTTCCATGTCAATTCGGGCAATCCTTATTACATGCAGTGTGTAAACTGTTATGGAGCACATACTGTGCTTGAATTTCATTTTTGTGCTTAACTGGCCAATCATAAGATTTGTGAATTTCTAAACATCACACACATTGTGAAATGTTACGACACGCATTCTATATATGCCCATAACACTGGAAATTGAAGCATTGCCATGGGCCCAAATGATTTTTATAAGATTCAACTATTACACGCATATCAAGGATGGATTTACCTTGTATATTAATGTTTTAACTTCTGCAAAGAACACTGGTACATAAAGAGTGACACCATCTCGCATTCTGTGTATCTGGCTGCATTTTAAAACAGTAAAATTCTATCATTCTAATTCTTCTTCAATTTCCTTTTGTGTGAAAACTACAGGAAGACCTTTTATTACTGCTCAAATTCATTTGTCTGAATTTAATAGGAAAGTGTGGAAAGGATTGCTTTCTTTTCTAATTTTGCCTGAACTTTATGAAAGGTATTCTACATTGTATAGTTTTATTTTAAGGTTTTTCACTTTCTAATTTTCCTTTTATTTTTTCAACACCTAGTTGATCTTTAAATTCTTTTCTTAATTGTCCCCAATTGCAGTTCGGTTGTGTAAAGACTATTGGTGGAATTTTTTCCACATAATTTCTTGACTTTTGAAAAATATTATTATAGGGAGCAACAGTGTTAGTATCATCATTTTTATTGTCTAAGCGTTCTTCTAGATTAAGTGCATTAAATGAATTGTTAATGGGATCATCATTCATTTGTGGTGCAGCAATATTATTTGTAGTGTGTCTTATTGGGATGGTCTTCCAAGGATTATCTTTACTGGTAGTAGGTAATTTCAGAAAATTATGCTATGCATAACTTTGCTATGCTTTTTTTATTTCTTGCTCATAAGGACTAAGAGTTATCCATGTCTTAGATGTTAATCCATCTTTGCTAGCCATGTTTTTCAATTCCTCAATTTTGTGTTTTAACTCTGAGATTTGAAAAAGTCTCCAAAGAGCCAACTGGGAAGTCTTCAGTAGATGTGTTAATCTCTATAATTAAGATAAAGTAGGACTACTTGTTCAAACTTTGCACTAAGGAAATCTAAATTGTGCAATGTATTGCCTGTACATAATCATGAGAGTCACTTATGCCGTGGAAGTTGCTATGCAGTCAAAGAATTCATTCATTCCAAAATTCAAGAAGAAGGGCATAAGAAACTTCTGACTTGTCTCTATGAGCTCAGTGTGATAATTTGAAAAGCTAATACTACTGGATGCATGAGGGTTTTAAATTGGTTAATTGTAGGTCACATGATCTATGAAGTAATATAGTAGAATTAATTGTGCTATGTACACTAGTAATCATAAATTAAGGAAAAATCACAAAAATTACGATTACTGAAAAAGTTACATGTAGAATTTAGTAAAACGTACCCACAATATACAACACATAGTAAGGTATCAAATAACATAAAAAGAAATTACCAGACAAATATGGTAGTATAGAAATTAGCACATGTATAAAATGAACAAATCAAAGGTGTCAGTTTGCTATAGGAAAAGTATCTTCAGTATGGAATATGATCGCCTCTAGAAGCAACACGGCACATGCAGCGATGTGTGATGCTTTCAATTATGCGGTCTATCAGTTCTATAGGAAGCGAGAGTCTTTGTTCTTGCAAAGCAGTTGCAAGCGTGACAAGGGTCTGAGGGGGCAGATTGAGAGCAGCTAGACGTCTCCATAAAGCATCTCAAACGTGCTCGACATGATTCAAGTCCGGGGATCGAGCTGGCCACTCCATGCGCATAATTGTTTCCTGTTGAAGATAATCATCTACAATGTGAGCCCTGTGTGGTCTTGCGTTGTTGTCCTGTAACAGGAAAGCATCGCCTATTCTCCTGGTATATGGGTGCACATAAACATCAAGGATGTCATCTCTATAAGTCTGAGCATTCACGGTTCCCCTTGGAAAGACATGGAGGTCTGTACGTCTACCCAAAGAGATGCCACTCCAAACGCAGACACTGCCCCTTCCGTATGCATCTCTTTCACGGATGTTTGACGGATGATAGTGGGTTCAAGGTTCTCTCCGTATAAAATAACGCCTACTATCACTTTCTAAACTAAACCTGGACTCTTCCTAAAGAGAACCACCCTCCATTGATCAGGCGTCCAGTGGACATGTTGTCGTGCCCACTGAAAACGGTTCCTCCTATAGAGTGATGTGAGCGGCACACAAATGGCTGGTCGTCTTGCATACAGACCACATTCGTAAAGCCTTCTACTCACAGTTGATGTTGACGTGAACCTTCCGGTGGCTGTAGCAAGGGAGGATCTAAGAAGAATCGGAGTAGTGGTTCTATTCCTGTGTGCGCATAATGTCAAATATCGGTCTTCGGCGCTCGTCGTAGCAGTTGGCCGTCCTTGGCTGAACCTCCTAGATGCCGAATCTGTGGTTTGAAATTGCCTCCAAAGTCTACGAACCACAGAAGGACTCACATTTAGCCATCTGGCCACTTCTGTTTGACTTTCTCCTGCCTCTAGTCTCCCAATGGCTCACCATCACAGTTTTTCAGGCAAATGATGCCTGGAGATCATTGTTACGAATAGGCTATCTTAAATTTCTGATGTCACTGTCACAGTGAAATATGTAGGCATGCCCTCAAACATGGACTTTTATATGCTGCTCACAGATGACATATTCCGAAAGCAACGACACTAATTTGCATATTGCAGTTTTACTGAGCTACTCTTACTTGGCAACATATTCAAATTTTACACGGTTTGGATTATTTTTGAGGAAGTTATCGCTATTTTTGTGATTTTTCCTTAATTTATGATAACCAATGTATTTGTTATAAGAGTGTACTGTGATTACAAGAATTCTGATCTAAACAGAAGTTATTAACAGAAATATAATTATCAATATTTCTGTGATTATTTCAATATCTATACCTACCAAGTTAACAGATTAACTGTAGTTGTCCATATGATAAAGCAATTCACTATGGGGATATCTAACAGTGTTAGGGAAAAATTTTATAGCACTTGAAGTGCTGTTTGGATTCTGAAGCTACAGATATAACTAGAACCCATTGTTAAGCTAGAGTCTCAAAGTTTCATTTGGCCTAGATGAGAAAATTTTAATTCCAGGTAATTAGAAGTATATAATATAGTGAGATAAACTGAGATTCTAGCTCTTTGAAATAACAGCAAAATCTGATGCATGCCCAGGAATAACATATAAACCAACAAGTTTAGGAATGAGAAAACATGCTGTATAGAAATTGTGAAATTGGAAAAATATACTTATCAAATCATTTTTTATTATGTGAAGATTAAAATATGTTAATCATTGTTGATTTAGATTTTTGCTAGACAGATGTTTAGTAGTTCCATTTGCATTTTTCAGGAAGTCTCGCAAGTTAAAAAAAGTTAGTTAATGTTAAAAATACTTGCATAATACCATTCATGTTTTATACATGTATTTCTTTTCATATGAAACATTGTCCCTCATAAGTGACTAAGTCTATAAATCAATTTCATTATGAGTAAAATTTCAGGAAGACTCTTTCAGAGTGTTGCCAGAATGCTGGTTAAGTTAAGGAATATGTTTTGGTTTAATATATTTATCATAACTGCATGTTTTTCTTTAGGTTTGACCCCATTAATGCTTGCTGCTTATAATGGTCATAAGGAAACTGCTCAGATCATCATTGAATCAGGAGGTAATGCTAACAAAGTTGATATATGTGGAAGAACTGCTTTAGATATTGCTAGGGTTTGTAATAAGATTGAAGTCAAAGCATACTTGGAAAGGTTGATTCATATGAAACATGCAAAAGGTATTAATAACTATTTTCTAATTAATTAATAATTTCTTATTCGTGTAATTTAAAACAATGATTTATCTTTGCTCTTTAAAAAAAAGATTATAATATTTCTTGTAGCGGCTTTACGGCAATCTGATGGAACAGATCTCTTTCAGGCTGTGAAAAATGGTATGTTATTTAATTTTCTAATATCCAATAAATAATATATTTTGGTTTCTATTAATTAAAGGACTGGCTGGGGGGGAGCTGTAACAGTTGAACAAATATTTGATATGTTGGAATTTGTGGGAATGCAGTTTGATAAAAAATTTTGTTATAGCATAAATTGTAAGAATTCTCTAAAACATTTTTGTCAAATATTCCTAACGCTGTGAGAATGAACATGTTAAAAAAATATGTACATAAATGGATTGTGGACATTAAAAAATAATCAAAGTATCTAAAATGTCTCAGTATACTAACATAAGATTCGTGCAGCGTTTTATGTCAGTAATAATAGATACTTCATTGTTCTTTCAAGCCATTTGAATCTTTACAAGTCCTTTGGTGGGACTAAAAATAACAGTATTATAGAAAAAAAGAACTTTAATTTCTTAGTATTTCAAAATTCTACGTTGTAAAATTCGAAGAAAAAGGTCTCACTTACCTTTGTTCCTTCCTAAATTTCTTTCCCGGATTGAGTTACTGATTCATATTTTCTGAAATCTATTCAATAAAATTCTTCATCTTGAGAAAGAAGAAAAAAGTTTTAATTTCAAAGTTAAGATTTACAGAAACATTTAATCAAAAATACAGCTGAACGTCTAACATCTCCTTACAGTTCGAAATCTAATCCTACACTACTGAAAAAAAGGCAATGTGCAGCACCCTCTTATACTGGTGGTTCGCAACAAGTATACCTCTCAGATGCCTCTTGTTTGTATTGTATAATATGAACTGTGTGAAAAATTAATTTTTATGTAATTTTATTGCTTTGAAATAATTTCATGTAATGCAATAGCGACAAAAGCAACCCAAAAGAATTTTATTCTAAAATTTGAACTCGCTTTGAAAGTTTTAGGATTTTTTTCAACATAATTTTAAAATTAATGTATAAAATATGCAAGGTACTTTTATTTTGTGCTAGTGCATTGGGTTATATTGATTCTAAGAAGTTATTTAGTTTGTAGGGCAATTTATGTCATTTACTTGATTTACAGATAAATGAATATATTGTTTGTTCAATTTATCAGAACAATATGTGTTATTTACATAGGTGAAGGAATATTATATAATATATTCATATATTTTTCAATATAAGAATAGGAGTATTGTAATTCATTTAAGAAATTATTGCTCTTCATGTTATTTTATGAGTGTTCTTAGGACATGCTATTTTATAGCATTGCTAATTTTCAAGCAAGCAATTGTCACTACTATATATATGTAAAAAACTAAATTAATAAATATTTCTTTCTGCTATAATTTAGGTTAAAATAACACACCAAACAGCAATTATTTTAGAAGTCAAACAACAAGAATCAGCATTATATTTGCAAATTTTCCAGGACCTGTTTCGATCATTTAATTACCAAATCATCGGAATTAGTCCTGGAAAATTTGCAAATATAACTCTGATTTTTGTTTGACTTCTAAAATAGTGTCTTTCTCCTGTTTACAGTATCTGTAGTTTACACATCTTTACACAAAAGTAGAAAGTATATAGTTGATAAATATTTCTGGGCTTCAGAAATTATTTTGGTATACTATAGCTTTTGCTAATGAATGTAAAATTATTTTAATGTTATTTAATTTTTTCCCTTAAATTTAGGTAATGTCCTGGCAGTTAAATCAATTTTGTTAGAAAATCCAAATTCTATAAATGCTGTAGATCCACATGATGATACAACACCTCTAATGTTGGCTGCAGCATCAGGCCATCTTGATATCGTAAAAGAACTTATATCTAGTGGTGCAGATATAAATGCTCAAGATCCGACAAATGGTTGGACTGCATTAATGTTTTCAGTTTTTCGTAGGTGAGGACAAAAACATTAAATTAAATTGATATTTACTTATTATAATATAAAAGTTGCTTTATTTTTGTATAATTAGCCTTTTTTGCATGCATCAAAGTTACATTTTTGAAAAGTCAATTAGTCTGACCTCATTAACCATATCAGAGATAGTTTTAATAAGAACTATGCATTCAATCATGATCCATAGTATACACTGTGTTCTAGCATTATTTGGAAGTGAGTTATTAGCATTTGCGATGAATATGAATTATAGTCTCTCTTTGTAAGTCATATAAAATTTTCCCATATTTCCTATCTTTAATGACATTTAAACAAAAAATTTTGAAATGAAAGCATGATGAAATGATTTTTTTTACTTTCATTTAATTTGAAAACAGAGAGATATTAAAAATTCATATAATTGAAAAGCAGGCAGACACTCAAACATTTAGTATAATTTAAATGAATTTAAATATGTTGAAACTAAGATAAGAAATGCCTACTTGATTAGTGCAGTGGTTAATGATATTGGCTGCTGTTGGACATAGATTCAAAACCTGGAGAAGGCTTGGATGTTCGCAAATGTATGATGCAGCACTTAAAATATCGGTGAGCTGAAACTCCTTTTGAGAGGCTTGATGTTAGGAGAAGAGGGATGAGAAATCCATGGATCTATCCCCCAAAGTGTTTTTCATCAAAACTGGAACTGACATTCCCCTTTCTCAAAAGTGTAAAATTGGTCACTTCTCGTGGTGCATACTGGGCAACATTGTCAGTGATTGAGATAGCTAAATTACTATTTGTTTGGTTTTTTGGAGAAAGTAAAATAAGAAAGGTATTTGTAGATTTTACCAGCATCCAAAGAAAGTTCCGAGAAAAAAACTTTGTCAGATTTAGAGGGCCAAACACACACATACACACAAGACTTTTAAATAAGGAAATTTCAATTGGGGGGGGGAGCTGTGCTCAAAAGTACAAATTCCTACTTAAAAAAAAAAGTTGAAATTTATTTTCAGGTAGCCATACTCTCAAGTAACAGCTTACCACTCTCAGGAATGTGATCTTTTAAACCAGTGTAAGAGTTACCAGTGAGAAGGCCTTTCTTTTGTTGCCAGTTTTTCATATTGCCTTTACATCTAGCTTCAGCAGTGGTAGATAACTTTTTAGTCACATAACTATTTTAAATGAAGTAATAAGCATAACTATTGAATGTATGATTTAATCTCTTGTCTTAATTTTCCAGTGTAATAGCACTGAACAAAGAAGCCATAAAATAAGCTTTTTTTGTTAGTTCTTCAGTTTAATAACTGGGATATAACCTGTGTAAGAAGAGAAGTAGTCTGCACTACTTGTGGGATTAACAGAAATGATAAAGTCAAATTAGAATTTAAAATAGACTTGTAAGATAAAATAAAGCATGTTTATAAGTTTTGACTCAGACCCTCAGTTCACATGAATAAATAGAGCTAGCTAAGCTAAAGTCAAATTCAAGTAAATTCAGAAGTTGAGAAGAAGACAATGAATATCAAAATATTATGCATACCTACCTTGATAGATCTGCAGAAGGATTTGTTAGTGTTTTCTAATTTGTAGCAGACTCATTATGAATGATATTTTACTTTTAATTTATATATCTTTATATTCAGCTAATCATGGCATAAAGACTAATACCATTTCTAAAAGGCCCACCAGCGGCTGAGCGGTAAAGTTGCTGAACACTGGTAGTTCGGTCCGTGGTTCGAATCCTGCGAATGGGCTGGCTGCATGGGTGTTTTCGTGGTTTTCCCCATGTGTCACGTGTATATGAACCAGTTTCCCTAAGAAAGTCCTCCACGAAGGCATCCCTCCCCTTAGGCAGATAGTCCTAGTATGCTTTGCTATTATTAAATGAACCAACCATTTCTAAAATGTAAGGACTTTTAATTAAAAGCAA
The DNA here is from genome assembly GCF_044657685.1 of Stegodyphus dumicola. Classification (NCBI taxonomy): domain Eukaryota; kingdom Metazoa; phylum Arthropoda; class Arachnida; order Araneae; family Eresidae; genus Stegodyphus; species Stegodyphus dumicola. Next base: position 75,561,516 of record NC_140768.1, on the reverse strand, counting down.
ATGCAAAAATATAAAATTTACTTCCTTGTTTTATTATTTTTGATTTCACAATTTAAGTTTTAGTTAAAATAAGTACAAAATATAAATTGGTTTTCAGTTGATTATTATTATTATTTTGTTATTATTACCATCATCTCAGATATTTATTTTTTTCCTTTTAAGGCAATCTGATGTAGTTCATTTCTTAATAGAGAAAGGGGCTTCACTTGATATACATTCATCAAATGGCTGCAGTGTTCTTGATTTGGCATATCTCTCAGGTATGGTTCTGAGATTTTGGTTTTTTCTGGGCATTTCTGTTCTATTAAAGTGTGTTAAACACTGAACTGAGTAGAAAATTTTATAAGAATGGGTTAGTGAAACACAAACGGTATAATAAATCACAGTAATTACAAACAAATGGGGCTAAGGAAGGAATATTTGATTTAATCTAAAGTTTTTATCGAATACCATTTCACAAAATATAAATAGTTTCTTATTTTGCTGAGCTTATTTACTTGTTAGCATTTATAACCAGGGTTGGATTTCTTTCGGAAAGTGAAAAAAACTGGGGGAAAATGGTAGAAAAGGGAAGAACCTGGAAGAAGTAAAAAAGTAATGTACTTGTGGGAGGGAAGAATTATAATCATAAAAATTTAACTTTTTGAAAATAAGTGTTTTATTATACCTACTATAAAATACAAAGTAATTAAATACTTGCTCACCCTCTCACACCCCCAAAACACACCAGGGAATTGTGTGGTAGAATTCCTCTTTGTTCATTGATGTGATATTCCATTGAATTTTTTTCCCTTTCAAATTATGTTGGCTTAAAAAAAGACCATTTTAATTTAAAATTTTGCAAATGGATTATTTTTACTTTTAATTTTAAGTTTAAATAACAGTTCTCAGGAATGGTAGTTCTTGACAAAAGAAGTTTCACCTGATGTGAAATCAGATCTCATTGCTGTACCTGCACTTTGCTGTCAAAATACTAATCCATTGCCACAGCCTGAATTTATGTGCTGTGTTGCAATAAAAAAGAATCATCAAACAAAATGTGCAGTTAAATTTTATTTATATTATAAGTTATTTTAACTTTCAAATATATTTTATTCTGTGGCCAGAAATAATTTATTTTGGAGTTGCAACTTATAATTTGTTAGTGAAAATTGTAGTTAATGCATCTGCCTGTAGACCTTTTAGCAAAATCAAAATTATCCAGGAAGCTGTGATTTTTTTCTGTGTACTTTATCAATGAGAATAAGTCATAGCATGAATGAAATTTTTAATCTGAAACTTTTTTTTCTTCTACATTTTATATTATTTACAATCTTTCTATTTATACTCTATATAAATGTTTTTGAGTAGTAACAAATAGACTTGCAAAACGTTTGCATTATCAAGCTACAATTTACTTTTTGTTTAAAATATAACATTTATTGAATGTACATGGAGAATTTTGCTGAATTAAAGTTTTTATGTTAGAATTCAATTAATTAAATGGATTAGAGTCATAAGCATGATAAATATTAAATCAGTAGGCATATTTTCTAAAATATTTCATTAGTTAATAAAGGAAACTTTTTCTAGAAATTAAATTATGAGTGCAATTATTATGTTAGCAATTTTTTGTTTATGTGACAGTATTTCATTTAAGATTTATGTGAAGAAACTCATTCTAAGCAATTAATTCTTTGCTTTTATATTTTAGTAGCTTTGCATTTTTAAGAATTGCAAAAATTTAATTTCTTCCCTTGATTATCATACTATAGTGTTGTATATGGTCTGATACTTAAACTTTTAGTCTTACAACCCTATTAAACAAATCTTAAATAGTATGGCAAAGACTTCCAAATGTTTCAAATAACCTTTTTATAACACTGAACTTTTAACATAAAGGGCACGGTTTGTGCTACCAATAACTACTGCTTTGGTGATGTAAAATAAGCAATAACAGATACTGAAATTTTTAAACATTGATCAGCAGCCTCAAACTGCACAGGTAGTAACTAAGCTACAAGCTGGCTCAAATAATTTATTGAATAAAGTAATAATTATCAGCTGTAAGAGAATGCAAAGCCAAGATAATGCCATTTAGACAGAGCTGGCAGAATTCTGCTGGCAGCAACACTATGCAAGTGCCAAAAAACTCTCTCTGACTAAGATCTAGAACCATCAACTTAAATACCATAATTTCGGGTAGATAAGCTGCCCTGGTGTATGCATTGCACACATGATAATTGACGAAAAATATTGAAGTTCAACATATAAGCTGCACCCCCATTTACGCCACAACAAAGCATTCTGAAACATGGCACTTATTCATTTATTCAGTAGTTTATTTCCTTGTTGATGTAATCATCATTTATAACATTTTAAAAAAGTAATATTTAAGCAAATAAAAAATAAACATTTTACCTTAAACTTGCCAATAATGGATTCTGCTGTTTTACAGGTGGGTAAACTTTGCTTATCACCATAAATTACCATGTTATGGAAAATGAATATGTAAAATAGATAATCAAATGGAATTTTATAACTAAAATAAACTACATTTATTTATGCAAAACCTTTAAAATCAGACTCATCTGTATCTGAATTAAATAAATTTAATGAATGACCATCAAAATCACTTTCATCAATCTGTTCTAAATCACTTCGTGCAACCTCACTATTGTCATTTTCATTTTCTTTTTCAATGTTTTCTGACAGCTTTCATTAAACAATTCAGCATTCTTTAAACAGTCCTATCAGCTCGGGCTGATGGTCATGCTTTATGGACCCACAAGGCAACTTCTCAAATGAAGTTTTTCTCATCCGGCTGGAATTTTTGAAAAAATGAAGTCCGCTTCACATCCATTACTCCCACTGCTTTTGTAATTCGTGCTTGAAAATTCTATTGATGGTAAGATCCAGTGGCTGTAAATTTTTTGTAAGCCCACCTGGTATCACTGAGACATTGGTGCTGAGTTTTTTTTACTTCAGATTTTACAGTATCCACTGAATAGGATTACACTGAATCCTGAACGTTGAGTATCCAAGGTTGGAGAAAAGAATCTTTCCTTTTTCGATAAATTTCTTTCATGCAAAGCACTATCACTTTTTCACACATTTATCTTTTTTCATTGGTGTAAATAACAACACCTTTAGAGAAATTTCCTTTTTGAACTGTTTTTCTTTTGAAAATTATCAAAAGAGTTAACTTTGCTTCATTGGCGACACAACTCAAAACACAAGTAAAAAAAGTCTTTTTATTCCTGGCTGTTAAACAGAAATAGTTTTTTTCACCTGCTGAATAAACAATTCTGCTCAGAGGACATTCAAAAGTAATGCACACTACATCTGCATTAATTATTTTTCCTATATTCAATTTTTTTTTCTTTAATTTTCTCAAATATGTACTTCAAAAAAGCTATCTTTTTTGTAAGCTGTCTTCTGTCCAACTGTTGTTTTGTTCCTGATGGACAAGTTCTTTCATTTCATAAATCTGAAATACCTGCTAGTTCTGAATGCTACCAACAAAGTTCTGAATGCCTATTTGTTGAGCAAATACTTTTGCTTGAAGGCTGATTCTAACTGCTCTGCTGTCCATTTCTCTAAATTCTTTTTCAAAACAGGCCAGGTTATGATGCCAGTCTGACAAGATCTTTTATTCTTAGACATTTTCTCTAATTGTTCTTGATTGGATTTCCACCACTGAATGCATCTCTCAACTTGAAATTATCTAGCCACAATGCAATTTCAAATTTCTATCACTCTCTTCACTGTCAAAAGTTTAAAAGCAGCTGTATAGTTTTTTCTTCAGGTGAGAGCCATAATAATAATAATTTTAAGAAATTCAAGAAGCATTACTGATAAAATAAACACTGCAAAAAGTAAGCAATCAGCAAGCCATGAAGCAGAGACGCATGCATAAGAACTTAGGAACATGGCATAGTAAAAGTTCTGTTAAAAAAAAAAAAAAAAAAAAAAAAAAAAGATGGTCATTGGAAAATGCAGACAAAACCACAGAGTTCAGCAGAAAGTACATACATACATTATGGTGTCTTTACACTGAGCGCCATGTACTGTAGTTAGGTGAGTTTCACACAAATTTGCATTTATTGCACTGCCTTATGGCAACCTGAGTGCCCATATCAGGCTAATATGTTGCAGTGAATTCTACATTAACTGTTTCACTTGTGCATAACATACAATGTAAAATAGAAATTTTAAAGCTAGAGGAACAATAAAATTCCTTCATATGTCCCTCCCCAGCAGATATGCCACAGACCTAAATTTTCGACTTCCAATTATTTACAAGTAGTGGCTTATCTACCTGAAGTTATGGTCGTTTTAAAGCTTATTTGCATTCTGGTGAAGAATGCAGAAAGAAATTAAAGCACAGAACAATATCATAATAACCAGTTAGTTTAACATAAAACAATACAAAATATGAATTATAATCGTGAAATTCTCTTCACTTACCAAATTTTGTAACTATAGTTACCAAATTTTGTAACTATTCATCAAATAAAATTGTTTTTATTTAAAATTTGTTGCATTAGGTAATTTCCTTTTAGCCAAGACTAGATTAGATCTGATTAAGCTATAAAAAATATGATTCCAGTTATAAAGTCTGATTAATCTCAGAGGTATTAAGTAAAAAGTAATTATAATTAAAACAGAAATTATGCTGTTATCAAAATAATAATAATGTTAACAGTCTTCTCTTCTTTAAATAAAATCTATTATAAAAAATTATATAAGTAAGACTTGATTGATCAAGTAAGTCTAAGTAAGACTTTACTGTACGTAATATTACTATGCGCAACAAATTCAATGCTAAAATAATCCTGCTTTTCCCCAAAACTTTCATTTAAGGCAATCATCCTTTGAACTGAAAACATAAATTTATTTTCTACTTTGATATCAAATTTCTATTCTGCATGTTATCATTTCATTCTTGGAAAAGAGACAGTCAGATTAAGTAAGTTATTTAAGTATTAAGGGGCATGAGATGATAATCTTATTAGTATATATTATAATGCATATGCTTTATCTCTGAAGTTGTAGAATTGCTATTTTTAATGGTCATAGAAGAACCATTTTTCTTTCCTAGCAAAACTGTGGAAAATGTAACATCAAAATATCTCTTGCCCATAAAATGAATAACTGTGCTCCAGTGCCAGGTAACAAAATTGAAATTCATGTGCAGAATAGAATGCTGTTTACAAATGTTTTGAAAGTGTCAGCTTTCGTAATGAAGGAGGTTCAGCTTCACTGATGAGCATTAGTTGTTTTCGGGAAAAGTTTTAGGTACACTAAAAAAAATTTTAAATTGTTTAATTTCAATCATTTGAGTATCTAATATCAGCATGAAAATGGGTCTTCATTGAACATACTAGAGGTAGCTAGAATGCAAATGACAGAATTTATGCATTTAATTTTGTATTTTATTATTCAGTTGTATTTTAATTAATCAGGTTTTGATAATATATGACTTCATTATTTAAAGCGATGCTTTCACATTTTTATTTGCAGATAAATTAACTTTTCAAAATAGTAATTTATATATGAATTTGTATATTTTATTTGACAAGCCATTTCTGAAATCTTAAAGTTTTTATTTTTCATTACAGCTAATTGTGAGTCAAATATTATTGAAATTTTAACATCTCATTTAGAGTTGGAAACATCTGATGATGAATTTTTGAGAAGTCATTCAACTTCATCATCTAATGCATCTACTTATATGCCAACTGCTGAAAAGTATTTCATTTTGTTTAAAGTATTATTATTTCTTTTAAAATTTATTTAGTTCTTACACTTAGTTTTAGTTAAATTTTTTCTTAATTGATGATAGGCCGTGTGTGGGGGAAATGTAGTTCAACTTTTTATATTTTTCTGAAAGATCATAAACATAAAAATGTTATGATGAATATTTAAGAGAGAAATTTCTTGATTCTACTTGCATTTTTAGTTCTAGTTAGTTAGTAAGCGGTATGAGATAATGGTACTGGATAAGCTCATTTAACTATGATAGTTCTAACTAGATGAATTTTAAGATGTGTAGACTTAGTTGCCTTGCTGTACTGTATATAAATGTTAGTTCAATAAAGCCAGGTGGCTAAAGCATTTGAACAATAATTATCCCTGCTGATTCTTAGGAAATTGCCTTTCTGTATTTTTATGCATTTCACTGCATGTAATTTGTGTACAAGCCAGTTTATTTTAAAATGTCTGAAGAAGACATCTGTTCTTTGGCAGATAATATTGCTTATGTGCTTCGATCTAATTTTTTATTTCAAATCTGGAAAGTCTGAGGGCAAAAGCCTAAAGGCAGGATCTAATTAAAGTCAACCAAGCAAACACTTATTATAATTTTTTTTCATTTCATTTTAAATTGTTAAAACTGTTATCTAGTTTAGCTTTTAGTGTTCTATCCAGTTCAAATGCAACTAAAGTGACAAATTATAAGAATTTTATTATCCTTTTTAAAATTTTCCTCCTACTAATTTTGTTTTGTAATAGTTCTTGAATCAATGCTGTACAGACATTCTGATACAGTAAATATAGTCTGAAATGAATAGAATTGAAATGATTCCATCAATAAATATACACATAAACACATTATAGAATAAATACAATCTTTGAAATTTACTGTGCTTATTTACCATATTGACACTCAGGTAAATAAACATAGCAAATTTACCTGAATGACACTTACTTTTAAAAACCTACATCTCAAAATTTTACATTACATTAAAAAAAAAAAAAAAAAAAAGTGCAATATCTTCTGATAAATTACCAAATCATTGCCACATGTTTTATGCAAATACTATAATAAAACTAAAATGATGTATAACAAAAATTAAACAAATAAAAAAAAAGTTTTTCATATGCAGTTGAGTGACGCTTACAATTAATGAACATGTGCTGCTCCTAAATGTTCTCTGTCTGAGACAGACTGGTGACACTATTTTTCCGCTGTTTCATAACATAGTCCTTTATTCTATGTGAAAAATTTTTATTTGATTTCTTAAGAGAACGATTGATTTCCTTCCAAATTTTACTGATTCAGTTTTAATTAAATTTGTAATTTTGATATTTTCTTTACCCCACCCCTCTCCAAAAATGTTTAGTGGTTGTTGCTGCTTTCATAAATATTTATATATAAGGTATTTGTAACTTATCTCATCAGCTGACTAGACCATATATATATATATATATATACTCCCTAGAATATTTTTTCTAAGACCTTTAATTAAATATATATATCTTACTATAAAAATCCAAAGTCTAGTAAAACCTAGCTTTTAATGAAGTGGCTTGGTAAAAGTCCGAAGTGTGCTTTAATATGATTCCATTTTGAACTTTTACCAAGCCTTTGTTGTAAAACCTAGAAGTTACCAATACCAAAAAGAGGGATTACTTATACTAGGATTTTCCGTTCGCAGATACATTGTATACAGTGTGTCCCCAAAAAAGTTAAAATACTTTAACTGTTTAATTGGTAATATAAATTGTAAAAGTGATCAAAATAAGGTATGATTTAAGATTATGTCAATGAAACTTCTTACAATTATTTTTCAAAAAGTTACAAGAAATAAAAATTTAAGAATGCAATATTCATGCCATTTCACAAATAAAATCCCATGTAAAAAACTGAATTAATGCACAATTTTATCGATAACTATTGAAGCGATTTCAATAATTTAAAAAAATAATTTTGGTAATAGTAAAATTTATAGCTCAGAAAAAAATTAATAAGAATTATGAAATTTAAAAAATATGAAAAATGTAATATTTTTTAATACATCTAATACTTCTTATTACCTGTTACAACAAGGTTGACTGTTATGGCATTTTGAGTTATAAAGCAGATCAGCTGATTTGCACAAACACATCTTTGTACTACACTTCTTTAAACAGCTGCATTTTCTGAGTCTTTGTCCCCCAATTAAAGAATGTTTTTTACTACTTCGTGTAAACTTATATCTCCTGTACCAACTTCTTCAAAATTGAAATGTCAGAGCACATTATCTGGTTCCTTATTTTTCAAATTGAACTTCAGCATCTACTTCCATCATTATGCATGATTCTTTTTTACGTGTATTATTATTATTATCTTGCGATTCTGCATCAATGATTCATTTGAGATTAGTGTCTTCATCTTCTGTACTAACCATGCATTCATTATTAGTATTTATATTTTTTCTAAGTTCTGTTCAGTGGCCATGTTACTAATCAAATTACATGGAAAAACTAAGTTAGCAAGCCCCAGCTTCATAGGACAGCCAAACATAGCTTTGTAACATTTGATTCCCTCGGGATATGCTTTGTTTTTCAGTGTTTGAACAAATTTTAATCCTTCCGACCGCTTTTATTTCTTATTTGTTTCCATCCATGTTGCCAAAGTGTTCTCAATGTCTTGGTTCACCCGTGTGACAGAATCTTGTGATTAACTATATCTCTGCTTACCGTGAACTATTTTTATGTCACTACACATTTCACATAAACTGTTTATGATATGGTTGCAAAATTCCTTCCCATTGTCAGAATGGAGAATGTTTGGGGCTCCAAAAGTTGTGAAAATATCCAGAAGGTGGTATGTTACTTCATTAGATCTTAGAATGTGCAGACTTTGGAGTAATGTAAATTTTGTATCATGATCATTATACACTAAAATGAATTTTATATCACGAACAGGATTGGAATGCATATCTATTATATCTGCATATCTATCAACTTGCCATCAAGAATTCATTTTACTATGAAGAACTGGTTTGATTACAATTCTCTTTTTCACAGTATTTTCTTCTTTCTGACATGGTTCACATAATCTCAAATACGTGATGATAGATTCTGCTGTTACATTCTTGTGCTTGTGATTCAGTTCCTTAATCAAATGGGTTCTTCCACCTTGACCAACTCTGATATGAGTATCATGTATGATACTGAAGACTTCATCAATTGTAGTATAATACAGGATTTCTGCTTTTTCTGCAGATACTGATGCTATAAGTTTGTCCTCTCTTTCAATATTTAGAATATTATAGCATTTCAACCTTCTGTAATGAACTGATAGTTTTTGCTTCCTTCACTTCATTTATTAAAGAAGTGTATTTCTCATTTGTTAAATATTGTTGCTTATGCTCACTTGTCTGGCGTAGTCAGCCCAAGCCCACAAGATTCCTTGTAGCAAGGAACACTAGATTATGCCTGTCGTCGGCAGCAGCCTTGAGCACCTAACCAGTGACAGTGCGCTTTGGCTGTTTCGCCCCCAATTTTGATGGAGAGCACCCTGGAGAGATAGGTCCTAGGATCTCCCACTCCTCTCCCCTTCCACCAAACCACACGAGAGGACTTTTGGCTCGCTGCATATTTAAAGTGCCGCCATGTCGCACCAACGCTATACATTTATGAACATCCGTTCCTTCTCTGGGATTTGAAGCCAAGCCCTTCGGCACGGCAGTCAGCAATGCTAACCACTATACCGGTTGGGCTGCTCATTTGTTAAATAAAAGCTGTGTGCTTCTTTCACTTCATTTATTAAGGAAGTATATTCCTCATTTGTTAAATAAAAGCTGCTATCGTATACCGGTTGGGCGGCTCATTTGTTAAATAAAAGCTGTTATCGTGCTTCTTTCACTTAATCTAATAAGGAAGTATATTCCCTATTTGTTAAATAATAGCTGTTACCTTGCTTATTTTTTACAAATTCAGACAAAATGTCGTAAAACTTTTTCCACATAACATCGCTTATTTCCTTTCAGCAAAATAAAAAATGCATAATAATATGATGAAATGGAAACAAACTGCTTCTATTTCAGATCGTAGCCGCTTACACTTGTTTGAATTTGTTTGGAGCTAGACTCCATATGGCACAAATAAGAAGAAGCAGGAACAGAAAATTGTTGTGTCGGAATTTGTGTGGTTCAGGTTTATTCAGATTTAAATTCCTCATCTCGAGCGTTTACCGGAAGGTGTTGATGATTCCTAGGTTTTACTGCAAAGGCTTGATTAAAGTCCGAAATGGAATCATATTAACGCCTACTTCGGACTTTTACCAAGTCACTTAAACCTAGGTTTTACCAGTGAAAACCTAAGATTTACCAGACTTTGGGCTTTGTAACATATATATCTGTCTTGAAATATGTTTAAGAAAATAAGGCAGTTTGGTGTTATAATAAAGAAAAAGCCTCATTTTAATGGCAATTTCAGGAAATTCTGGGTTTTCGAGGTAAATTCTTGGCCACTTAGAGGATTAAGAGCAACTGCAGTGCATTCTACCCATCATCACTGTTATTGTTTCTTTTGTATCCATGGTAATTTATTAAAAACAGCTATAACATTTTTGAATTTAGGCCCTTAAACTAATAAATCTGTATCATTATGCATAATTCATTCATACACACAGTGATGTAAATATGTTATATAATAATGTTTGAAAATAAAATAATGCTGCATATTTTGTGTCATTGGTGCATAATTAAGAAAATAATATTTAAAAAATAGCAGAATAGTAGAGTTAATGTATAATAATAGATATTTAGTAATAAATAACCCCTAACTCCAAAAAAGATTTGTAAAGTATGTGGAAGAAGTAATGTTTAAAAGGTTTTTTTCTTTGGAAATAAGAAATTTTAATGTTTTTCTTTTAAAATGAAGGTTGAAATGGCTTGAAAAATCCAACACATTCTAACTTAATATAGATGTCCCCTAAAAAGTCAGTAACTTCATTAAATTTTACCCAACTTTGTGACTTTTACTTCCTTCTAAGAAGTGAAGGAAGTATTATAGTTGCAAAAAATTTCGATTATCTGATTTCAATCGAAAATTTCCATTTTGATCATTCCCGAATCCATTTTGAGTATTTTTTGAGTGGACAGAATTAAGAGCTGTTTATTTTAAAATGGATTCAAAATGGAATTTTTTTGTGGTCCTTATATGTAGCTATGTATGTAACTCAAGAATCCGCAGAATATTGAAATTTTGTATATGCGACTACTATAATATCTAGTAGTGCACCTCACTTTTTTATTGCAATCATGCCAAAGTATATATTTGTACAGCTTTTCACAATATTAAGAACATTAAACACAATGCATGTAAAGTGCATATAAAGAGCGAAGCTCACACAGAGATGTCTCAGTACTCCTAATGAGAGCGTTCTAGTACCTTTCACTTCTCGAAATTACTGAAAGGCATATGAGGGCTGTATGCAATTAGAGCTACATATAGCATCAATTACAGTTATTCAAATACAATACATAATACAGTTATACAAGGACCAGACATACATAATACACACTACTACTCCCCTTACGTAGGCCTTTATTTTTGTAATTGTTGGTTGTAGTCATATACTTCCAGTTGTGGAAATGTTTTCAATGATAAAAATATTAAAGTTTTGGCAATGTTAAATTAAAAGAAAAAAAAATTGAACAAATAATGAAATCTAACTTTTAATGCTGTCTCCCATTTCCTGTATTTATATTCGGAAAGGTTTTATACTTGTTTTGAAAAATACAAGTATGAGAAGTTTGACTCCAATACAAAAAAATTGGCCACCATATTTAGTTTCAAAATTTGCAATTTTTAATGTTATTTTCAACTTGCTTTGGGGTATCAGTTAATTAAGTTAGAAAGATTCAATGGAATAAGTTTAAATGAAGTGCAGCAAAAAATCTGCATAATTTAATAGGCCATATGAAGAAGTCATGTGGTGTCAATATCAAATTTTTGCTTCCAGAATGTATAAAAGAATTCTTTCATTATGAATATCCTCTCACGGTCTGGAAATCTTATCTAATGTTCCTGTCATTACAAATATTTTTTTAAGTATTTTGTATTGTATACTTAACATGTTCATAAATTTATGTCCTGCAGATAAGACACAATCACTGTGATTTATAGTAATAAGTGATTAAAACAGTCTCCCCTTTTAAAAACTATATTACCCTAATTTTTTTATAGTAGATTTTTTTTAATGTCCCATTTTTTACTTAAATAGAAATTCTGTAACCAATTCAACAGCATGCTTTTAAACAGTAAGTGCTTATTTTAGGTTGTATGATTAAAAAATGAAGGCACTAAATGAAACCATTTTAAAACTCATATGCCTAAAACTATATTACCAATAAATTTCTTAACATCATCATAAAAATTCATTATTATTATAGGCTCAGAGCTTTCAAACATAATGTTTTCATATTGATATGATAGAGATGTCTCTTTTGGTCTTACACTGATCAACTGTTGAGACAGGCTGTTTAGCTTAAGTGATCAAAATGTTTACTACAGTACAAAGTCTTTAATCTGGACTCGTCAGGACTTCGGCGATTCCGGATTAGGGGTTTTTCTGGATTATAGATCATCAAATTAAATCTGGTAAGATGGCATGCAGAAATTATAAAATTAAAAATATGAAACTGCAATTTATGAAATAAAGAACAATTATGATCTAAAGGGTATCAAAATTTACAAAAAAAAAAACAAAAAAAAAAAAAGCATAAATTACGCTTAGTCAAAATTAGAAAATTGCAACCAGAAAACTATTTGATGTGTATTCATGATATTTATAATGACGAGGAATTTGATTTAAATCATATCAAAGACGGAGTACATCGAGATGAAATACTACATTTAGTAAGGAATTATAAGCCGAATAAGATAAAAGCATCTGCCCTGAAGATAAGGATAGTGCTGACAGATCAACTTCCAGTTCATTGTGCACTGCGACGTTTCCCCCCCTTTCCCGCAGAGCAGCGTGAAATTGATAAACAGATTTCGGAATGGTTAGAGAAACAAAAAATATGCCTTTATCAATTTTTTTGCAGCAATTCCACTTTTTGTTTGATGGACATCGAAACATGCTTTTCTTTTGTAGATCCTTTGGCAGCTCCAGAATTGGAAACTCTTGTTGACATAATTGAAAGTTCAAGCTTACTTTTTATAAAATTACTCTAACAGTCTGCAAAAAATTATAAGCCAGATCCAATTAGAAGATTAAGGAACAACACAATCTGCAACATTAACTAAAATAGATAATTAGGTAATTTTAGTCTAGCTTATACCATCCATTATACACTAAACGTGCATGCGTAAAGGTATTATGTGCATGCGCAGAAAGTTTGTAGCTTTGAGGTCCGGATTATAGATCCTTCCCGATTATGGACATCTGGTTTAAAGACTTTGTACTATAGTAAGTTTTCAATATACGCACTGTATATAAACTAATGTAGAGATTAGTTTCAATGAATGAAAAAAATGTAGCTATTCTTTTACACTAAATTATAGTAAAACAAATGAAGTATTCATTTTGTAGTTCTGTACATTATGACAGGTTAAAAAACTGGAAGCAAAGTTTTGAAGACCAGTGCAATGAAAAATGTACCTAAACCTGAGTTCGATACTAATGTGCACTGCGGGGGAAAAAAAGGGGGAGACAATTCTAAATCTCCCGTTCTACTGGGACGATTGACAAAATTCAAATTATGTTTTTCTTGTCTTGAAAGTGTGACTTAAGATATATATTAGATTTATATATAGCATTCTTGTAACATAGGTATTTTGATTCAAAATCGGACTTTTTCTGAAATAACATACCAATTCTTTCTCATATTTCGATTCTATGACTCAAATTATGCCTAGATATTAAATTTTGTAAAATTTGGCAAACTTCTTAATATCTGGCAACCTATTTTCCTTACCCTTCCATTATGCCGGAATGGAAAAAAAGCCACCTCTTTATCTTTTTACATTGTGGATGAGCGGGAAAAAAGTCACATTATTCCTACTTTCAAATAGTTTTAACAAAGTGCTTAAGCCACATTTTCATTATTATCACTTTCAACAAATATGCCAAATTTTAAAATGCGCCAATATATAAATTCACGTATATCCTCGGAAGTTTTGAATAAAAAGCTCTAATTTTTTGCAGGTATGCTTAGAAACAAATACTTGTACTTTAAGATGATTCTAAATATTTTATAGGTTATATATCAAAATTTTTTTCGAAAAATTTAGAAAAATTAATTAAAAATACAAATTTTAAAAATAAATCTTGAAAAACAGGTGAATTTTATTTGGAATGAACCTAAATTTTGAACAGTGTGAGAAGGAATCAAATAAGTTGTATAAAAAACGAGATATTAATAAATACATACCAAATTGAATTAATATTGAAGAGCTAAAATTTTGAGAGCTAATTTTTTTAAAAACTATTTGTGCGATTTTTAAAAAACTTGCTCATTTGGCATAATTTGAGTTGTAGAATCCAAATATGGAAAAAAATTGGCATGTCACTTCAGAAAAAGTACGATTTTGTGTCAAAATGCCTAGGTTAGAACAGTGCTATATATAAATCTAATACATATCCTAAGTCATGCTTTCGGGACATGAAAATCACAAGTTGAATTTCTCCAATCGGCCCAGTAAAGTGGGAGATATAGAACTATCCTAATTTAATTTTTTCCCCCGCACTGTGTACCTTATTATTCATGCTTTCAGGAGGCATCCATTCAAGAAAAACTGTAAATGATGAAAATTATACCTAAAAGATTAAAAGACTATTGAAAGTCAGAAGATATCGGAACAGAAAATGAAAGAAATGTTGAAGACATGATCTCATGCTATGATCATAGGAGTTTATAATTTAGGATTCAAGTACAAGCAAATAACATTAAAGGACAATATGGAAGTGGAAGCTGTTCAGTAAGATTTCTGAATGAAAACTTTAAATGAAATTTTTCTTTAGAAGGACAGTTAATTGATCACTTTCTCAAGTGCAGTCATCTCATTAAAAGGAGACTGAATTCAGTAGAAACAAACAAAAATATTTTGGGGATACCTTATGAAGTGCTACGCTAAGATTTCAAAAAGATAAAGAAACAAAACTCTCTAAGAAAGTTTTTTTCCACCTTGCACCTTAAATAAACTTCCTCTATTTACATTGTTACCATTTCAACTGAAATTATTCAATTATACATCTTTCACCAAAAAAGAGAACAGTTTTCAAATCTAAAAAAGAGGACAGGCCAAAAAAGAGGACAGTTTTCAAATCTAATATATAGCTTAAATTGCACTTCCGAGACGTGAAGAACGCAAGTAAACTTTCGTCAATCGGTTCAGTAGAATGTTCTACCATTCTCCCATCTACCGTTTTACTGGGCCGATTGACGAAATTTTACTTGCATTTTTATCTCGGAAGTGCGACTTAAGCTATATATTAGATTTATAGTATATAGCATTGCTCTAACATAGGTATTCTGGCACAAAATCGGACTTTTTCTAAAATAACATACCTATTTTTTCTATATTTTGATTATGAAACAACGTACCTATTTTTTCCATATTTTGACTCATATTATGCACAATATTAAATTTTTAGTGAGAAATTTAAAAATTTTTCTTTGTGTGTTTTTCCAGTTTGCAGCAAGAATAATTCACTAGGCAAAATTCTTAATTTATAGTAACCTGTTTTCCTTTTCCTTTTTTTTTTTTTTTTTTTGTTGTTGTGCACAAGCGGAAAGAAAAGTGCAATTTTCATTCTTTCAGATAATTTTAACAAAGTGAATAAAGCACATTTGGCATAATTATTGTTTATAATGAATATGCCAAATTTTAAAATGCACCAATACATAAATTCATGTATATCTTGGGAAATTTGGAATAAAAAACTCTGAAATTTTGATTCAGGTATGCCTAGAAATACATATTCTTTAAAGTGATAGTAAAACTTTTATAGGTTACAATTCAAAATATTTTTTTTTCTAAAAACTTATTAAAGTTAGATCAGAAAATATCTGTGAAGTTTATTTGGATATAATATAAATTTTGAACTGTGAAAGAAGAAATTGAGTAAGTCTAATAAAAGAATATATATTAATAAATATATACCAAATTCTAACATTGAAGAGCTAAAATTTTGAAAGCTAATTTTTAAAAAAAACTACTTGGGCATTTTTTACAAAAGTTGTTACTTTGGTGTAATTTGAGTCCTAGAATCAAAATATTGGGGGGGGAATCCATAATTCATTTTAAAAAAGTCCATTTTGGTGTCAAAATACCTATGTTATGTTAGAGCAATGCTATATATAAATCTAGTATAAATCCTAAGTCATGCTTTCGAGACATGAAAAACACCAGTTAAATTTCATCGATCCACCCAGTTGAACAAGAGATGTAGAATTGGCCCATTTTTCTTTTTTTTTTTCTTTTTTTTTTTTAAATTTATTTTTAGCAGAGTGTAGATTAATGCTGAATGGCACATATGTTTTGTATGTTATAGCAATACTTTGGCTTTTGTTTATGTTTCTGTCCCTGAGAATTAGGGTCTGGTTTCATTTCATTTTGGTCATATATTTTGTAGGTATCTAAATATTTAAACAGATGCTAGAAAATGCCACCTATTTTTAATAAATTTATTGTTGGGAATTGAAATTGTTTAGCACTGAGTACTATCAATGTTTTGTTTTCAATTAAAGGATATTAATAAATAAGTTATTTAATTTATAAATTATTTTAATGCAATAAATTTGCTAACTTATTTTAATTTAATAAATTTAATGACTATCTCCTTAAATGCGAAAACTTAAGGATAATTTAATCCTAAATCTTAAATAAAATTGTTTTGAAAAATCATCATTTAGCTTTAGAACCTTTTAGGTCAGAGGTTCTCAGACTTTAAAAATTTTTTGTCTTATAAATATTAAAAAAAATATATGCACCATCATGTATCAATATCGGTACCAAAAGGGGTGCTATTTTACATTTGTTTAAGTCTTTTGTGTAAAAACTATTCCATCAAAAATATAATATACCGTTAGTGGTACATGTAGCATAGTTTGAGAAACCCTCTCTTAATTGACTTGGAAAGAAGAAATAATGTGCGACAGCTTGTGGTATAAATTTTGGTGCATATTTAAATTTATGTTATTTTAACTATATCTATATTTTATGATTTTTTAAAAATATTTTGTTTTATATGCTCAGTTATTTGTATTTTCTGTTTTTGTGGAAAATAAAACATTTAATTAGAATTTTATATTTTCCTTTTATAAGATTAAGTATGAGCCCTTTGTTAAAACTTCCATAGCTCACTTCTGCTTATGTTGTACCAAACTTATCTTTTTGTTTATCCTCATATTCTTATTATCCATGGTTTCACTGTCCTTGGACTATTAAGAGAAAATAACCTCCATGAGTAATAAGAGATCACTGTAATTTAAAAGCACAGTTTAATATGTTTTTACCTCAGATAAAGTATATCTACAGCAAATGTAAAAAAAAAAAAAAAAAAAAATTATCAAAAATACATATTGAAGAAAACTTAAGAATTTAAAAGAAATAATAAAGTGGTGAAGAGTTGTGATACGTCTATTTGTTTTATGTGCTTTAAATTATGCAATTTTAAAAAAACTACATTTATTTATTTAACTATGATTTTTCATAGGATTTTTTTTAAGTAACATTTCTTTGTTGTTAATAAAAAGGAAATTTATGTTCAGTTCTTATTCAGGAAATGTGTCAATCCCCTTTTCTTAATTAAATCTAATGTCAGCTGTCTTATCTTTTCTGTAGTTTATTGCTTTACTTAATGAGTACTGACTACTACTGTTGAAATTTTTTCAAATGTGATTTATTATTTTGTTTGACGTTATAAATTACTTTATTATCAATGTAAAATATCTGAATTCATTTTCCTTTATATACAGGCTTTCTTCTGATCAACCAGTAGAAGAAGAACAGGTATTACTTAATTGAAAATATTTTAATTGAGTGTATTCTACATAAATATTTTAAATTTATACAGACAGAAGGAAGAAACAAAATATTTATCTTGTTTTTTATGATTCGGAAACTTAAGTATTTCTAATAAGAAAGAATAATTAATCAGTGAATAAAGTTAAACTTGTTTCTTTCTCTTTGTAATAATTTACTAGCTGAAAAATTTATATTCTTTATAGGTATAGCAGAAGTCTAGTATTAAATATTCTACAGTTCTCATAAAATAATTATTTGTGTCAAACTTATAAATTTTTCATTATATTAAACTTTAAAAAAGTCAAAGGTTTGTATTCATATTAAATTTTTAAACTGGCAGATAGTAATGAAATTCAGTTAAAATTTAATTAGTGTGTGGGAATTACAATTCTAAATTAAAATAGTGGTGAATCTGGAATAAAAAAGCATTTCGTCTTTCAAAAATTTGCCTAGTGGCAGTCACTTTCATTATTCTTTAGACCTATATACAAAAGCAATGAAATTCTAATGAGATTAAGGAAAATTATGTATTGTAATTCCATACCTTATCTTATTATAAAAAATTATAAGTAGATTTAGCACAACTACTAAATTCAAATGCATTGCATATTAAAATATAATTTAAAAGTGAATGGCATGTTCAAAAAGGATAAGCCTTCACTTCATATACTATGAATATGGTACCAATTTAATTAAATATAGTTACTGTCTTCTATGATTTTCAAAATCTGAATTAAAAAATCTGTTTGAACTATTGTTGTTACGTATAACTTTATAGAAAATGGATCCATCACATCTGGTATCACAAAAGAAAGAGATATAAAGTTTATAATAAAGTATATAGAGCAGAAAGAAACTTAAATAAAGCAAAATAGAAACCAAGAATGCATAAAAGTGAAAACCATTCAGATCATTAAAATTCTGGCATTTTAATATAACTTGAAAATATTTAAACTTCTGAATATCTTCATCTAGACCTGGACATGCCAGAAGAACATTCCAGTTTATCAGATTAGTGGTAAATAGGGCATATATTTGTTGAAAGTGTATTTTTATCTTGTTTAGGTATTCAGCTAGACAATCATGTAATGTCATCAGGTTTATATCAGGGCAGAATCATGAAAAATGTGCAGTGCTGTCATAGGAACTGAAACTTCGGACCTTTTGAGTGTTAGCTGGATATGCTTTCCAATTACACCGTAAAGGTACATAATAAAGAGGGGAAAAACTTGACTATAATAGCCCATTTTTAGACAAATTTTTGATTGCTTCCTTTTGTGGATTTCAACTGATAAGTTACAGAGCTTTTTAATGTTTAATGATTCAGTTCAACTTTTTTTTTTATTTCTTAATTTTAAAAATGCAGTGATTTAAATAAAAAAAGTAAATTTATTAATTTAATAATTAACCTAATATGAAATTTTTATACAGTAGGAGAATTCAGTTTAAAGAAGTTAACAAATGAGACAAGAGCATTCTGACATGGAATGTAAAATATAATTTTGATACTTTGTATGTGTCTTTTAATAAATTGCTCACTTTTATCAATATTTTACTGGTTTTCTGAATATTTAATGGTTCTAATTAAATGAAAAACTCATAATATTTTAATTGCTTTTAAAATATTTATTTATTTAATTTTTTAATAAATTAAGAATTTCTTCTTTATATTATTTAGTATTTCAAATAAGTATTGCATATTTTACAGGAAAATGTATTCTTTAACTTACGTATTCATACTTATATGTGATTGTAAAAAATAAAATAACAAATACAGTCAAAAGTCGATAGTCCGGACTCGTCGGGACTTCGGCGATTCCAGATTATCGAT
Organism: Stegodyphus dumicola; assembly: GCF_044657685.1. Taxonomy (NCBI): domain Eukaryota; kingdom Metazoa; phylum Arthropoda; class Arachnida; order Araneae; family Eresidae; genus Stegodyphus; species Stegodyphus dumicola. The sequence goes on along the minus strand of NC_140768.1, from coordinate 75,541,952 downwards.
TTTTCCGGATTATAGATCATCAGTTTAAATCTGGGAAGATGGCATGCAGAAATTATAAAATTAAAAATATGAAACCGTAATTTATGAAATAAAGAACAATTATGATCTAAAGAATATCAAAATTTACAAAAAAAGCTTAATATTTATTTGTTTACTTTATTAAACATTTCTTTCTATGTAAGTTGTTTAAGTTGCTTTGTTTTATGTGATAATACTTTCTCTTTAATTCTATAAACAGACATAATTTCTTGTTCAGTTACAAAGTTCCACTGTTCAAGTTCTATAATTGCTGTGTCGAGAATACCAACTAATTTGTTAATAGAAATTTTTTCGTTTCCAATAACCTCTGTGTCACTTTCTTCACTATCTGAAGCGAATTATAATGATGAGGAATTTGATGATTTAAATCATATCAAAGATGGAGTACATCGAGATGAAATACTACATTTAGTAAGGAATTATAAGTCGAATAAAATAAAAACATCTGCCCTGAAGATAAGGATAGTGCTGACAGATCAACTCCTAATTCATTGTGCGCCGCAACTCCCCACCTTCCCCGCCGCAGAGCAGCGTGAAATTGATAAACAGATTTCGGAATGGTTAGAGAAACGAAGGATATGCCTTTATCCATTTTTTGCAGAGTTCCACTTTTTGTTTAATGGACTTCGAAACATACTTTCGCTTTGTAGCTTTACATATTAGTAAATATATATTGGAAATTCTATTTGACATAATCGAAAGTTCAAGCTTACTTTTATAAAATTGCTCTAACAGTTTGCAAAAAATAATAAGCCGGATCCAATTCGAAGATTAAGGAACAATGCAATCTGCAACATTAACTGAATTAGATAATTTTAGCTTAGCTTATACTGTTCATTATACATTAGACGAGCGTGCGTAAACGTATTATGTGCATGCGCACATGCATATTCGCAGCCGTTAAGGTGTTACGTCAACGCAATGCATGCGCAGAAAATTTGTAGCTTTGGGGTACGGATTATGGGTGTCCGAATTAACGACTTTTGGCTGTATATATCTGTTTATGTTGTATTTTAATGTCAAATATTCTGCATTATTCTGGCTGAGATTTTTGATAAAACTGTGATTTGAAATGAATGTATCATTAGAAAAATACCTGCCAAAGATGGGATGTATTAGCCTAGAAAAGTCTTCTCTGTTGTCTACTTTTTATTATATTGAGGTTATTTAAAGACCCACTGCATTTTAAATTAGAATTAATATTTATAAATTGCTAAATAATTTTCTTTCCTTGTTACACTGTGGGTGTGTGTAATAATTTATTGAAACATTTTAGGAATGGACAAGTGGTATTGCTCATTACTTAACTTCCAAGTTTCCTCTTCCATCTATTAAGATTTCTTCAACTATCAACTCATCAGATCCTGATGAAACTTGTGATGAAGTCTTTTCGGGTGACGATGTTCTTCCTGAGGTAAGTGAAAGATGAAATTGTTAAATGTTAATTTTGATGTTTTCAAATGATTTACTACATAATATCATTTGATTCCTATCATTTCAATTGGTTTTTTATAATCACCACTACTACAATAGATCATGATAGAAGAGAAGGGAGCAATTTTTTTGGAGACAGAACATAAATGATGAAAAAGCAATAGATCTGTTATGTAGTAGCCACTCAGGAGCCCATATTTTTACTCACTCTTCACCTTTCCTGCCACATCAGATCTTTAGCAGGAGACTGTATATTGTTATCTTTAATTGATTGATGCTTTAATTTACATGCAAACATTTCTTAATGTTCTATCTAGTGCAGTGCAGTATTGCCAAACACAAAGGTTACATCATTAACATATTGTGCACAGGGCAAAATCATATTCCACAAAGTTAACTTTCTATGGAAAAAAATGGGTTAGGTATAGTTCAGAATCAAGAAAGTATGTATACTTTATACAAATCTAAATATATTACCTCTAGTAAATAAATACCTCTGCTTATTAAAATCACTTCTTTTCTAATCATATATGAATTCTGAATGTAATAAACAGTGATCTATATACATTGCAAACCATGATATTAATTTTAAAATTTTCAAAAAAATAATAAGTAGCAATCAATTTGTTAATTAATCCTAAAATAATAATCAAAAATTAATACTAAAATATTTATGAAGTTTTCATAGTAATTTTTTAATTTTTTATAAAAATATTTTTATGATTACATTTCTGATGATATTTTATCTCTTACAGACAACTATTCGAACTGTGTTTGTTTCATATTGTTTAACGACAGTTTTTCAGCTGTATTCACAGTTGCGTTAAACTGCTGATAGTTATTTTGATCAGCATCTTCCAGTTCAAGAATTTTTCTTAGAATTTGCTGTGTTTTTCTAGATTTGATTGATGATAGCATGTTAACACTTTTACCTGTATCACTTCTGTTGACAGTTTCTGCAGTTCTTTAAACACTTTCCCAATCAGCTTTTATATAGGTTGTTCTTAATTGACACATATTCTAAATATGAATCCTCATAACTACCCTCGCTGATATCTAAAACATTAGCTATAGTTTGCAATGTCTCTGAGGCTTCTTGTACATAAAAACCATATTTTCTAAAACAGTTTTTAACTGAGCTTAAGAAATTAAGCCCTGCATTGACTATGATATGCATTGCTTCTAGCAGATATATCAACTTACTTGAGATAAGTGATTGCATTTTCACAAAATTTGCTCTTTCTTTGTTAATTGCTCTTTCACCTCCTGTCAGTTGGTATCGGAGAAGGAACCTTCACTCATTTACGATGCTTCTAGGGAATTTTCTTTGTTAACTGTAAGGAAATTTTGCTGCTATGAAGTCCAGTGAGAACAAAGAACTCTGAAAACAATGTCTCAAAGGTTATAGAGACCAGAAGGTAGAAAAATTTTGGTCAAACCCTTTTATTGAAGCACTGCATACCTGAAAGATAAAGTTACACTTCACAATACGGAACAATGTTAAGTCCTGATAGGTAAAAGTAGAACATTCTGGCTCTGAAGAATAATTTTTTTTTTTCTTTAATCCGAGTGTAATAGTTGATGGAGATAAGTTTAATAAATGGTAAATTTCAATTGATTAGTCTGTATTTGTTTTAGTTTCTGAAAATGTTAATGTAATAAGTGACTGAATTTATTAACCAGTGAGTTTAATAAGCGGTGGGTACTGTGATTTTGTAATTAAAAGGGAAAAATTAAACAAATGTTAATTGAAAGGATTTATCTGATGTACTTATTAAATGTTTTGCAATAATGTTTTCATTATTTTCAACAACCTTCATTCTTGTCCCATTGATCATCTCAACATTCGATTATTCATGATCATCATTCTCAACTAAATTTTTTTTTTTTTTAATTTCTCCTTCTTCTATATCTGAAAAATCCTTTGCTGTGTATTGCTTTTACATTTTGTACAATTTCTTTGGCTTCATTTTTGATCAATGGAAATCCTTTAAAATTCTTGAAAACTTCTTGCCGGAGGTGATGCCATTGTTGATGAATTCACTTGTTTCCATGCGAGTTTAATCGTTTCTAAGAAAAAATTTTCTTACTTACAGATCTGGTTGCTTGTGAATAAAAATTTATAACATTAATTTTTTTTATTATTCAGAAGTTTTCTGTTAACTGATAGCTATCAACTTTTGGTTGCTTAATAGCTTAATGTAATTATTGAACCCTTACATATAATATTAATCATGGAAAAATTTGGGTATATATATATTTTTTTTTTGAAGAAGAATTGTTTCTTTATGGACTAATTAGTTTTTTCATTTTATATTTTTTATTTTAATGATTTTAATTACATTTGATGTAAGAGATTTTTTATATATAATTGTTTCTTATAGCATATTGTTACTGCTCTAGAGGAACAATGTGTTGAAGCTCTAGCATCACCAGTATTAGCCAGCACTTCAAGTCACATAGATATATTAAAAAAAACTTCCATAAGGAAACTTTCTGGAGATAAATCTCCAAAAGTATGTTATTGTTGTTATAATTTTTTTTCTCTTGATATTGAAATAATAAAATGTTATATGTAAACAAAATTAAAAAAAAAAAAAAAGTTGCATTAACTTTAGTATTTCTGAAAAATTAAGAATTTATCAATACACAGAAGAATTGTTATTAGAATTGCATCTTTTTCTGGTTAAAAAGTGCACCTTTTGCTTTGTGGCAATCATTTCAATATTCCTTCAGACTTGCATATAAAAGCAATGAAATTAATTTCAGATTGAAGACAGTTATACATGTAATTTCAGATTTTGTGTCATCATCAAAAATCATTTTTAAAGTAGATTTTGCATCTTAATGTTTATATATGTATGCTCATTTCTATTTATTGCATTTCTTTCTTTTTCCTTGTTTTTTGTTTGTGTGTGTTAAAAATTGTTTTCATGTAGTTAGAAATTACTAGATATTATCAATATCAAGTAATTTGTTTATATTTTTCAAATTTATTAGAACTATACTCATACGTAAGTAAAATGCAGTATAATTCATGGTGTGATTTCTACAAAGAGAATCTGAAAGTGATTTTGTTAACTATTAGCATTTAGACATGGGTGTACAAGTGCTTCAGCTACTTCTAGATATTTCCTAAATATCCGAATGCTTCCCAAATACCAGTAGGTGCCAAAGGGTGCTTTGTTGCAGTGTGTACTTAATGTTTTTAGGGTGTGAGATAAGTACCTCTGTTCAAATCGCTTCAGGCACTATTTGTCCCCAGGGCTGAGGAAACAATCTGAATTGTCCCTAAATGTGTGTTGTGTATGTAGTTGCAGGATGTGATTACTCATTTACTGTACTGCTTGACCAGGCCATTAGATTAAAGCCATGAGAGTGATGTGTGCAATGGCTCATACATATAATTTATGTTTTGCTTTTTGATTTATTTATATCTTATTATGCAATTGGAAATACTGGGCAATGCATCATTGCATTTTGTACAAATGTATTTTATTAGCAATACACAATTTTTAATTTTTTTTATTCTGTTTGTTTAAAAAGCAGAAACACATTTAAAACTGATAAATCTAAACTCTATGAGTAGTTTTTTAGTCCACATGAAAATCTAAAAATTTGTCCACCAAATGCATGTGAATTTGACATTTGATTGCTGAGATCTACAAACCGCATGTTCATATTATAATTTAAAATTATAATAGATTCTTCACTTGTCAGTTGTTTTCCCCTAATTCATTCCACAGATATATTTTATGCAATACAAGATTTTGCATGTTTGTCAGTATGAATATATGCGTAGCTTGTTTTAGCATGTATTCATGCTAAAATACATACCTACCATGTCTTCATGCTATATTTTCTGTTCAACACAAAGTTGTTATGCTTTCTCCAAATTTTACTGAAAAATTTCCTCCTTCTGTTCCCAGAAATAAAAAAACTTTCTGAAATTTTTATGGTACAGCATAATGTTCCACAACTATTTATGTCCATTTAGCAGGTCTAAAATTAAATTAGGAAAAGGAAATAATTGTTCATATATTGTTTATGGCTCTCACCACCAATGCATTCTGATATTTTCATAACCAGAGCATGTAGTTATTATTGGTTTAGACTCATGAAGTTTTTGTCTATTCCTAAATACATATCCATGTGATATGTAAAACAAGATTTATCAACAACTTTGTACAGGTTTGTTCCTCATCTTTTGTGCTTCTTTGGAATATCCCAACAAAACAAAACCCTAACTTTGAATTTCACAGTAACCTCATCAGTTGTTATATCTTCAGTTTGATGTTATGCTACACGAAAAGAATTATTTGTTAAATAAAATGTTTTTAAAATTTTCCAGAAACTATTACGACTCATGTAATTTTTGTCTAGTTTTTGGTCTTGATTTACAAAGTGTAAATGTTTTATTAACAACATACAGTGATCAGGAGGATAATTTATCTAAATATTGGAATTCCCATAAATTGGCCAATATTCAAGCAAATTATCCTTTTTAAAATGTACATTAGGAAAACAGTTGCCTTTTTTTTTTTTTTTTTTTTTTTTTTAAATTTCATATGCTTTGTTTCAATTCAGGTAGAAGAATGCAATTTTTTTTTTCAGAACCAATACATTTTCAACAGATTTTGAAAAGCATAATTGATTCATTTATCAAAAAATTACATTGACTCATTCTTCCTCTAAAACTTATGCAAAGAATCCAATTTCTGATTTTAGCATTTTGGTATCTCGAATGCCACTATGGTACTCTGTGATAATTCTACTTCCAATGAAAAGATGTCAGTTCATTAGTGATATTGCAAATAAATTGGTGTAAAAGATTTGTTTGCTTATCTCTACTGCTAATACATATCATTCTATTCATAAATAATAATAAAAAAAAGAAGCATTTCATAAAAGCCAAGAAATTTTATGAGAAAAAAGCAAAGAGTTAGTTATATCTTTATATATATATATATATATATAATGCTGATCAGTGTATTGTAACTGGAAGCTGAAGTCCTACCAACCGTACAAATAGCAAGTTATTGCTTCATCTTAAATAACTCGCAAAATATAGAAGAAAGTTTAAATAACCTTTTTACTTCCTTGTATGAAGTAATGTAATTGCAAAAAATTTCGGTTATCATATTTCAATGAAAATATCCATTTTGACTGCTCTTGATTCCATTTGAACGATGTTTTCTCATTACATCTGTACATGCAAACGGAATTAAAGGTGTTTTTTTTTTTTTTTTTTAAACCAAAGCGGATTGTAAAATAGATTCAAAAGAGACTTTTTATGACATCTTTACATACATGTATATCTCCCATAACTCAAAAACAAGTAGCCATAGAACATTGGAATTTTGTGTATGGGACTGCTATAACATGTAGTTGTGCACCTCCATTTTTCAATGCAGTTGACTGTACAAAATGTATATATATATATATATATTGATTGTTGGATGCATACCTGTGAAGTTCATATTGCTGTGCAGGTGGAGACAAACTAACATATGGCTAATAAAATCTGTTTTGTGCTGGTTTTTATATTTACACCATGTTAACACAATCTATTATTTAGAATTGTGCATAAATTTTGAGTGTTGTTTCATATTGAAAATTTGTTTTGCTGAATTAAAGTTGTAAATAAAGCTGTAAACAAGCCATACCCAAATTACTTGTTAACATATCCAATAATTTCTGAATGTTTGCCAACTTGAATTCTGTGGATCGTTTTTCAACAAAAAAAGTTTATCAAAGAGTATAATCATCTTTTTGCCAAGGAATAACTCATTTGATGTCTTACCAGTGGTATTATATTTGGGAGTTCTTAATGCATGTGTTAATTCATTAACAGCTTTCCCTGTGTTGATAGTATTTTACTAAACAGCTATGGCTAATTTTAAGTATATTTCTGTTCACCTGCTCTATGATATTTGACTTTGATTGATAAGGAACCATATAAAAGTGTTTTATGTCATACATATTTCCTCAAAAATTTGCATACCATTTTTGAAATAATTTTAATTGAATCTCTTTAGTTTGATACAAATTTATTTAAAAATGAATCTGCAACAATTTTCGTAGATGCTTTTGTGGAGGGAATTTTTTCTATCTGCTTGAAAAAATGTTCAACAATCACGAATAAATACCCATATTTTTTTAATACCTAATAGATCAAATCCTACTATTTTATTAGGGAATGTGGCTTTTAATTCATATAAAATATTTAATATTAAACTCACTGGAGTAATTGATTTTAATTCATTATAATTTGTTACTTAAGTATAGAACAGAAGGCTTTGAATAATTACGTAATTTGTAACCCTGTTCCTCATTTGCATTATGTCATAACATTCAAAATCATTGGGTTCTTTCTAATAAACACCGATATTTTTAATTTCCAGGTCTATTTGCAGTTTTGAAATAATTGTTTCTCGTGAACATAAAATTTTAGAAGTTAACAGGGCACATTTTACTTCATTCTCTTAGCATCTAGTTTAATTTGTGACAAGGCATCATCTGCAATGTTTTCTTTCCCAGAAAAACATTTAATTATTAAATTGCATTCTGTAAGTTTAAGAGCCCATCTTATGTGTCTAGATGACAAACTCTTCCCTGTAGATAATTTTAGCCTATTGTGTATAATTCAATACATTTAGAGTATTTTCAAAGCAACTTTTATTTTTGAAATAAATAATGAATTTGAAAGTGAGCCAAAATATGTACTGTGTGCTCCTTATGTTACAATTTATATATATAGTGTCAAATTTTTTGCAGCCTTCTGTAACATCACTTCAGACACCAAAACTTCTAAAAAATTACAGGAAAAAACGTTCTGGTAAGTGAAATCTCTTAATGATTGACATGCTGAATGATAGCTGAGACTACTGCTAAATTATTAATCAGAAAATCTTGTTAAACTTTATTAAATGGTGAAATTCAATTATTTTTAATATCTGATTTTGAGAAAAGGTAGCTTAATTTCATTTTTTAGGAGTACAGCAGCCATTATTCTGTGAGAGAAAACTTCTTTATAAAAGTTGTTTCCATATATTTTATCAAAGATTTAATAAGTATAGTGGTATTTTCATAAAATTTTAATATTTGCTTGTGCATTCCTATTGTTTTTTTACTTATTTTACTGCTTGAAATTTCAGAGAGAGAAATTATGTAATGTATATCATATTTGAATTGGAAGGCCAAAGAAAAAACAAAGGATTTTTTTAGCAGATTAAAAGCGAATAGATATACTAATACATAATATACTGAATAATATACTGAATGTATTAATAGATACACTAATATTATATGTTTTTAACATCTCAGTTGCAGTTTTTGTTTTTAATAGTATTCTTTTTCCTTTTCCATTGTACTTTGCTAACCATCTCATAAATCTGTAGACATTATAGACAAACAATTTTTTCCCTTTTAAACTATGAATTTTAAATATAGAAATTCTTATTATTGATATAGGATTATTAGGATGAAATTTTTAAAGTAAAGCTGAAGGAGTCAGGTTTTTTAATTCAGAAACCAAGCTGATAACTATGTTGAGTAAATCGTAATAAATATTAAACCAAACATTGAAAACCTTGGGGTTTAATCTCTCATAAACGGTTTGAGTAGATGTAAAAAAATCTTACACACATCTGCTATGAATAATAATCATAATTTTTTCTAGTTTTTAATGAACCCTTGTCTCATAAGTAATAAGTAATATGGTTAATGTTGTGTATTGATGATGTTAAAGAATGAAAATATCTCATCTTCATTGATACATTAAATAATGTAAATATTTAAATGCTTTTTGTTGTATTTTTGATTTCCTGTGATGTTGCAGTATTTCCTATTGTTTTATTTTTTTAGAAGGACAATTTTACATTTATATAATTATTGCATCTTTAATTTAATTTGGCCTCATGCCTTATATTTAAGTGTTTATTTGTGGCATAGAATTTTAGATCTTCTAATCCTGAGCACATTGGCTTTGGAATTATAAAAAATAGATCAATTAGAAATTGAGATATATAAAAAATTTCGTACTTAAGGGCCTTTGACGACAATTTTTGTAGCAAAGTCGGCGACATTTGGCAATTTCTCGCCAACTTGGCAACTGTTAAGAAGATTCAGGAAAGCTAATTTTCAAAGTGGTCATTAAACTAATTTGAATGACCAGTTCTTCCAGAAGTTTTCTGAGCCCTTGCTTCAGGGTATAAATATTGATCAGAGAGCTTGGAGTTCAGTTGTGAATCAGCTGTGAGACTTAGTAGTTAGCTGAACTATGAGTTAGGGCCTTGCCCTGAGAGTGATTTGAGGAAATTTAGGATTTATTTCATACATTAAGAAGGAATTGTTGACTATCCATGTTCTCCTTGAAGTATTTCCAGCCATTGTTATACTCTGTGTATAACAATGGCTAGTATTTATTATGCCTATTTTCCTAATAAATCATCAATTTCTTCCTGCTTCTCTGGGTTTATTATTTTGAGCAATAATTAACGATCCCACAGCTCGCCACAACTAGTGTCAAAATTTAGGATTTCTTTGAATGCTGATAACCAAGAGAATGGAAGAGCAGCTGAAAGTCAAAATGAAAATATCGGCGCAGATTCTGCCGACATCAATGAAAGCAAATGCTGCAGAAGTAAAGGAAGAACTCCATAAGTGCCTCTGAGATGAGGAGAGAAGCAGCAGAAATGAAGACCCTTACAGAAGCAAATACTGCGGAAATGAAGAACTCCGTCGAAACAACTGCCACCAAGATGAGGGAGGAATTGGCAGAAAAGTGCCTTGTCAAAAGTACGAAAGAAAGTACCTTGTCTACCCTTACTGAAATGAAGGATATTGACACTGTCGAAAGAAAAATTGTTGGTGGTATGAACAAGAAAATAGCTGCCATAGAAAAAAATTTTGAAGAACGGTTAAAAATGTAACATCATTTCTAAATGAAGTTTCAGGTCTGAACGAAGGACTGGAGAAAGAGATTCTAAGACTAGAATAGAAAATTGTAAAACCGGTTTCATCCATGAACAATGCACCAGCTCAGCCCGCTTTGAATATTCCAGCTGGTTCTTTGAATAACATTCTGACCCATTTATTTCCTTCTGCAATTAAGCTGTGACCAAAGCATTAAATTTGGCAGCCTGTTTATGAGGAGAGGTCATGGGCGTCTTACAGACACTGCCACTCGAAAAACATTCAAATATTAATGCCTCAATTAATGGCCTAGAATTTCAGTTAGAGAAACATTCTTGAGAGATTAATACTGCTTAACTCTCCCTTGCAGCAAGCATGTGAGATCCTTCCAGAACTGGCAACTGACATCGAAAAGTTAACGCAGGTAGCATTTCCGGATTGTGGGTGTGAAATTAAAGACACATTGAATCTCCAGTATTTTGTGAATGCTGTCAGGGATCCTGAAATACAGTAAGCATTCTTGATAGTGGATAATAAAGACCTGAAGAGTAATGTAGTACATGCCATGAAAGTAGAGACTGCACAAACGCCAGTTGAAAGAATTGTCGACCTGTAGGGATGTCTGCACTCCAGATGACACAATGCTGAAAGCAATGATGAAACTGATGAAAAGAGTGGAGGCGATGGAAGCATCGAAGATGATACGTAGTTAGTAGTTATGATAAAAGGAAAGTATGTATTTCAAGAACATTCTTGAAATTGGAACTGTAATGGAGAAGGACATTTACGAAAACAGTGTTGTGCACCTCCAGCCAAAAGACGAGAAATGTGTTGAAGGAGCAGCAGGGAAACAATGTTCTTCAAATAACCTCTTTTTTCAGTGGAGATCAAGAACTGTGCATGGGAAGAGAAATCAACGATTTGCCATCCTCCATGATAGTAAACATCGGAATAAATATGACTATTCTGTAAGCTGTTCGGCATTTAGCTGATGAATGCTTACCTACTGTATATAGCTCTATTCTTAAATTTACAAACCGTTAAGTGGAGAGAAAATGTCAATGCATTAGAAAATATTGGTGCACATCAAGTTTGCATCATGTGTATGCATAGTCAATATGGCTAATACAAACAATCCATGCATCCTCGGACTTGAATTTCTAAAGATGCATGGATTTTGTTTACCTGTCAAGAATAATTAATTGTGTACTTTTAATAAAAAATACCAATGTTTGGAGTAGATGAAATTGGAATGAGCTGCTCTAGGATAACTGCTCGTGATACTATTACTATCTCTCCAAAAACAGAATGCATAAGCAGTGGTTCTGTAAAAATTCACAAAAATTTATATGTAGGGATTATTGGGTTCCTGAAGGAAACTGCACCTTTGAAGGAACTTTAAATTGTAGCTGCCCTCATAGACTTAACAAAAGAAAATGTGTCTACCAGAATTGCCAACATAAGTGACAAATCTTGTACTTTAATGAAAGGAGAGGAAATTGCTCCATGTTCTCCTTGACAAGTATTGTGCAAAGTTTCATCGATCGGAAGCAGAGTACACCTGAAATAAAAGATTTAATTGAAATTACAGAATTAAATACTAAATAAATTAAAGCTGCAAGCCATTTAATATAATTCAAAAATCTTGCTTAGTGATGTTAGTTACATGAATGTAACACAAGATTGGATTTACACGAAGTTGGGAAGCTTTTAAATTATATGCAGAATAATGCTATTATTCAGCCATCGTCTAGTCCTTGGGCATTACCTATCGTATTAGTTCAGAAGAAAAACGGTTCACACGATTTTGTGTAGACTACAGATGACTAACTGACATTGGAAGAAAAACAGTTACCTTTTGCCTCCAATCGACAACACCTAAAACACGCTAGCAGGAATGTGTGTATCAGCATTTTGAACTGTACAGCACTCCAGCAACATTCGAACTTCTAATGGAGATAGTTCTGAAAGGGCTCTTGTATGAAGCATGCCTTGTGTATCACAACGACGTTATTATTATTGGACGCACTTTTGAAGAACATTTAGAAAACATCCGAAAAATACTATAGAAACTCAGAGAAGCTAACTTACAACTCAGTTCTTGTAATTCAATATAAATTATTTTATCGAGAAGTTAGCTATCTTGGCCATATTATCTCTGCTGAAGGTGTATGCACAGATCCTGAGAAAATCAAAGCTGTTCATAATTGTTGTCGCCCGCAAGACATTCATTAGTTAAGAAGCTTTTTTGGCCTCTGCACTTACTAAGGAAGATTTCTCAAAGATTTTTTTCAAATCGCAAGGTCTTTGCACTGCCTGACAGAAACAAAGCAAAAATATTTGTGGTCCGATGAATGTGAAGAAGCATTTAAAATCCTCAAGAATGCTTTGAATTCCTCCTGTGTTGGCTTAACCCCACCCGAAATACAGCTTTATTCTCAATACATATTAGTCTCGATAAAATGAAGTACTTAGCTCTTTCACACGAAATTAATGAACAGGACTATGTCATTACCTATTTTAGCAGAAGTTTATCTAAGCCAGAAAGAACTGTTAGCCAGGCAGTAGAATATTTCCACCATTAACTGTGCGGCCAAACAAGCCTGTTGCATGCTTACCATATATCATTAAATTGGCTACTTATAAAAATTCCAGAGGGTTAAGTGGATAGATGGGTACACTGGAGTATGATATGGAAATCCGACATCGCAAAATAACTTTGCAGGAGAATTCTTATTTCAAGAAGACCTTATGTAGGAAAGTGCAAATACTTTTCAAAAGCTGAGTTATAACTTTAAAGTTCCAGTTATCGGACAAATAAGAACACACTCTTTTATATCAGAGACTGATCTCTGGAGCACTATAAAATTGTGAAATGCCCAAATGCAAGATCCTGAATTTAGACTTAATGGAAAGAACAAATGAGAAACCCAGCTGGCAAGAAATGGTCCTCTTTATTCCGACGAGGAAAAGATACTGGGCTTTGTGGAATTTCCTTCACCTGTGAGACAGAGCTCTCTGCCTCAAATGAGAAGCTGACAATGGAAAGAGTTTCGAATCGTAGCTCATCTTACCGCCTAGTGTTCTGTCAGTGTTTCATAGCAGCCCTGTTGGAGGTACTTTTGATGTATCAAAGGCATTTCATAAAGTTTGTGAACATTTCTTCTGGTACAAAGCCAAAGAAGATGTAGAAAAATGTTGCAAATTATGTGATGCATGTGGAGCTCAAAAAAGCCCACAAACACTTACATGAGAAAGACTACAGTGTGAGAATTGAAGAGTATTCCTTTGAACATTCTAGGGCCTTTACCGGAAGCTCATGCCATCCGTGATCAAGAGGCTTCAACTATTCAAAAATCCTAGTACAGAATTAGATTTCACGTCTTATTAGATTAGTGTCTCTCCTTATTCATTCTGACCAAGAGACAAACTTCACATCTTACCTCTTTCGTATTTATAGAATTCTTCGAATGGAGAAGACTCAAACCACTCCTCTACATCCACAGTGGGATGGCATGGTGGAGAGGTTAAGGCGAATCATCCCGGGCCATCTATCTCTGTTTGTATCCTAGAGCCTATCAGGACCAGGACCAAAAACTGCCATTTTTTCTGCTAACATATAGGAATGTCGTTCATGAAAGCAGGGAATTTTCTCCATTGCAAATGATTTTTGGTCATGATCTTCACCTGCTGTTCAGACTACCGCTGGACACTCATTCTTCATCTGAGCAGTATCTAGAAGATCTACAGGTACATTTAGAGGATATTCATCAGTTCACCACAGAAAGGATCAACACAGCCACCTAGAATATGGAGGTGAGATACGATGCCAAATCAACAGAGGGGGAGTTCAAAGAAAGGAATCAAATCTTGCTGTACAACCTGGAATGTCGTCGCGAGATTTCTCCCAAGCCACAATTCCTAGGGAGGGCTGTACTATATAATCAAGAAATTAAATGACTTAGTGGTATATATACAAATAACTGCTTCTTCTAAACCTGGCGTCAATTACGGTAATGAGAATTAGATATCCCTGGTCGTGGGGATTGCGCTGTTCAATATGTGCAGTTCTTAAGACGGAAAATGATGTTATAAATATATATAAATATTTTAATGCTCTTTGTTATGGTTTTGATTTTGTGTATTATTTTATTAATTATTTTTAGAATGGTAATTTTATGGTTATTTTGTGTGTAATTTAATTTATGGTCACATATTTTGTATTTATACAGGCAGCGTGTACTCGTAAATTGCATGCAAAAAAATACGTGCAGTTTACGAATGGTCCTTCATATTAAAAATGTAAAATTTGAACATTAAAATATCACAAAAAGTTTCCGGGGAAAAAATTGTACATATTTAGGTATATTTTTATGTTACAATACATGCAAGTTATACAAGTTATACGTAAAATTTGGATACATTTATGGGAACGACTGCACTTTATTCGTATTTTTACATATAATATAAATATTTCAAGTATTTGCATATATTTTTGGTGAAAATTTGCATATATATTTATTGTATATATGTAAATCTTCCCACTTTTTTACTTTTGTGTATTTTTAGTGAAAATTCACATAAATCTACACAGTCATTTAAATTTTTCACAAACTTGTACTTTACACAGAAATTTACATAAGTTTTCCATATGTTTTTACTATGCATATAGGTATAATTTTGGTAAAAGTTCAAGTAAATGGCTTGTACCTTTTACTGCATATTAACGTGCATGTTTTAGCAAAAAAATGTGTGAATCAACTATTTTCTTACTAAATCTACTACTGTGTTTGTACGCATATTTTTCGTGAAATCTACATGTATTCTCACATAGTACATTTATTTAGAAGCATATTTCTATCATTATATGCTGATAATATATGTATATTATGAATGTAAAAATGCTGTTTTAAACACATTTGATTTTTATATGCTGGTGGTTTTAGTTATATAGCAGTAAAATAGATTGTATGTACTAGTCATAATTAAAATTTGCAGTATTTAAAATGCACCACCCACACATTTTTTCCACACATGTTGAAATTTTTTGCAGTTTATTAAATGTGATAAGCTAAAATAAGAAAACAAAAAGTTTTTCATTAAGCAAATAAGTTTTCTAAAACACAAGGTGATTTTAAATTGTTTTTACAAATTAAGAGGGGTGATAGTAGCCATTCAGATGAGCAGTAATTACCATAGAATATAGGGTCGCATTCCACTGTGAGAGGCAGAAAAGAGGAATATTAGAATTCCAACCTGAACTTACAACAGTGTTGGAAAAGAGAGTGAATGTGAACAAAAGTTGCACAATCAGATTTTTTGTTTAGTGGAAAATTCACAGAATCTGCTCAAAATGCCAGTCATTGCACAGTTGACATTGGCGAAGGAAAGACTGACACACCCTCTCGAAAATTCCTGGTGTTTTGTTTGTGTCGCAGCAACAACGATTCTTGCCACGAAATCATCAGCAGAGTCCACAGGTGTCTTGTACACTAAAGATTTCATGGAAGAAAAAGGTCCAGTGGGTTGAGGTCCAATGAGTGAGGAGGCCAAGCCACATGTCTGCCATGTCTGATCCATCATGCGGGATATGTGGTATTAAAAAAGTTACAGACCATGATGGAAAAATACGCTGGGGCTCCATCGTGCATTAACCGTATGTCTTTCTAGATGGGGAGTGGAACAGCCTGCAATAACTTGGAAGCACGTGTTCCAAAAAGATACGGTATGCTGTGCCGGTCAAACGGTCTGCCATGATGTAAGTGCCTACTAGGTAATCACCTAGGATACCTGCCAGGCATTCACGGAAAATTTCTGGTGTTTATGAGAAGCAGTGCAGTGGGGATTGCTGTCAGACCAAACTTGTTGATTGAGCAAGTTGAAAATACTTTCTCTGCTGAATTTTGCCTTATCACTAAATAATATTAATAATGCAGGGAATCATGGATTGTTATTCCTCATTCCAAGCATCAAGTGCACAAAATCTGCCCAGTCTTGCTACCCCTGTGTACTTGTGGGAGGAGCTGCTTCAAATCTAGTCAAAACTCACTCTTTCATTATTGGTGTTTGTGCATTTCACGAACATCCTGTATTACTTTTTGAGATGGCAAAAGAGCCTGTTTCTCACAGTTTTTGATCAACACTGGAAAAGGTTGGATGGTTTGCAATCCAACCTAAACCGCTGTTACGCTAAGTTCGAAACCGCTGTTCGTATAAACTTCGTGCTTCACATCTATTTCTTTTTTCTTCACCATATGTGAGGTGAATATCTGCAAATTTTTCATACATGTACTCCGCCATAGCATTCATGAAAAGTTACGGATGATGTTATCAAGATAATGCATGAAGCATTGATGTTGTGCCATTTTCAAGGACACTGCTTGCTGTGACAGGCTTTCTCTGTTTTTGTTTTTGTGATCGGCTGATTGGCGTTTCTCAACTAAGACCAAAATGCTGCTTCTTCTGAGTGCAAATTTGCATATGGTTAATTCTTGATAGTCTTAGGAGATAATCTTCTTGTTCTTCCATGATGTGTTTCTGCCTCTCAGAGTGGAATGCATCTCTAATGTTGTAAGGTAATTTTTGCTCATCTGGATGGGTACTATCACCCCTCTTAACTTGTAAAAGCAATTTAAAATCACCCTGTATATGAATTGATTATTGTTGAATTTTATATTAAAGCAATTATTGAAATGTGAAATAATTCCAATGTCATTGAAAAATATAAATTTCTATTTAAAAAAATTCATACAATTTAGTATTATATATTGAATGATCAAATAACTAAGCAAATTTCAAGAATAAATTACTTTTGTATGTGTCTTACCTTAAGAAAAAATAAAAGCAATAAGACACACCTGGCTCTCTCTCTCTCTCTCTCTCTCTCTTTTTTTTTTTTTTTTTTTTTTCAGATTATGATTTCTGTTTAATGCTACCCATGCATCTATCTGTATGAAATTTCCACTTGATAAAATGCTATTTTATTTCCATAATTTATTTTTGGGAGTTAATTTAATATTTATTTTTGGGTTACTTTATTTATATAATGGTGTTTTCCAAAAATAGTGAAACTTCAGAAATTTTATTTTTTTCCAAGCCATTTTTAAAAGTACATTTGTTGATTTAGGAGTTTAATTCTATAAATAATTTGCCTATTAAAAATAATGCATGCTAATTGATACAGTATACATGGCAGTCTCTAATATTTTGGTTTGGTGTGTCTCATGTAAATTAAACAGCTAATTTAAATAACAAAGGCTACTTAAATTAGAATTTATGACCTTAAAAAAAATCTTAATTTTATTATGTAGAGAAAAGTCAATGGAATTTAAGTGCAGTTCAACAGAAACTAAAATGCATCTTGGGCATGTGCATTATCAATCTTAACTTGGAAAGGTGGAGAAATTCTCTTTTCAGTTCATTGTCAATAATAATGATAATAATCCTTAATCCTAAAATTTAGTATGCCATTTACATTTCTGTTCAATTCAATTTTGTTTGTTTTTAGTAACTTAGCATAAGACATTATTATAAGCGTACATTCTCATATCTAATGCATTGATAGGTTAGTTTTTGAAAACTTAAATAAATACAAAAGGAAAAACTTGGAGAAACACTAAATAACAATGATTTTATGTTCTTAATCCTTTATAAGTCAGCATTTCACATCTTTATTTACAGCACATGTTTAATTGAATAAAAATTAACTTTAATGATGCAGAATGTCATTTTGTAAAAATGATCTGTGTTATGGTTTCAGTGTTACTCCTAAGATTTTCAGAAAGCATGAATTATTATTAATGTTTGATTGTTCATATGTTAAATATGTCTCTTGGATTAGTTAATAGTTTTTCCCATTGCTTATAAAAAGAAAATACTTTTTCATCATATTTTTTATAGAAAACACTGTCAAAAATCAAAATGATGAAGCCTTGATAATAAAACAATCTATTTTAATTATCTAGTTTTACATTAAATTTCAAAATTTTTGCAAGTCTTTCCAAACATGCAAAAGCAATAGAAAACTGAACTCATTGTTCCAAATTCAGCATCTGAAAAATAAGTTAAGACAATATTAATGGTGTGGATTAATGGTGTCAAAATATTAATGGTGTGGAAAATGCTATATATATTTTTTTAATTTTTAATAATACAAGTGAAGTATTAAATATTAAATTCAAATGCTAAAAGCAAAATTGGCACAACCAAGTTTTATAGGAGCAATTAGTAATCTAGCAAGTGAATTTAATCTTTATGCTACATGTGCCAATAAATAATACACTGGTATAATTTGTTCCCTTTCATAACAATGCAAACAATTACTTAATAACAAAAAGTTTTTTTCTCATTGTCAGATCAAGTAATGAGATGTAACATTCATCTTTATTTACTGTTACAAATTATATAACAAACAAAAATAACTAATAGTATGCCTAAAATATTTTCCACATAATTCCTATTTTAACATTAATTTTAAAGATTACTTAATACTAAGACAGACAGCCTCCTCAATACCTGAGAAGGGACATCTTAATGGTGACAACACCTTTATGCAAGTCACCCACTAGAAATTTTCATAAGTGTGCCCTTACAAAAAGGTTTCCCTACCCTTATGGAAGACAAATTTGTAACTTGTAAGAAACAATATTTATAAGTTTTCTGCATAGGTAGCAAACTTTTGAATTAATTTATTTTGATATATTGATTAGCAAAACAAATGAATTATTTACTTAAATAACAACACTTTACTTACAATTTACTTATATTACAGACATAAAAATGCCCATAGAGGAAGGTATCCTTTTTCTATATTAGAAATTAATTTGCATAAGAATGCAAAGATCTTTATACAAGGTACTATTATGAAAATTTGCATAATTGTAATTATAAAATTTTGAACATGGACTGAATCAAATAAAAGTACTGACATCATTATGAAAGCATTTCTCCAAGAATAGTAAATGGTATTGAAATGACACCGTTTTCTATTCTAAGCTCATTATTTTTTATTAATTTTTAAATCCTAAATTCCATATAATAATCTCTGAGATATGTATATTTATATTACTGATATTACCCTTAATCTATAAAGTTTTTACTAAAAAGGAATACAGAAAGATACATTAAATCAAGTTTAATTTGTAGAATAGAAACAGATAAGCAAATTTTCACAAAATGAATGATTTTTTTACCTCATTTGATAATACTTAAAAAATTAATTATTAGTCCCCCTATTAGAAGAAGTTCCCCTACAGAGTTATAGCAGCGCAACCTCTTACTATAATTATGTGATGCTCAGGAGTATAACTTCGGTTATATTTGAGTCCTCCCTCATATTATAATTCAGTTTCAAAAATAATTTAGTGGTTTACCTTTTTATATATTTCCCTACATGTGAGGCATTTTGTTTTAGTTTCTATCAGTGGAAGAAGTCTTAGAAAACCGATGAATTCTGCAAAATGGTAAAATTCTTGTTATTTATTATTCTTAAAGAATTTATTCTGCCTGTGTGTTTTTAATTTTTTAGAATATTGAAGAAGTCTGAAGTAGTAAATTTCTAGTTTGATTTTAATCTTTTCATTAATTGATTCTAATTATAATTTATTTAAAGTTATAAATTATTGAAATAAACTAGTAGAATAATCATTTCATTAAGCACAAGATTTTTACATACTATGAGCAGTTAATTTAGCCATATATTTAAGTATCTATACTTGTTTATGCTCTGCTGATGTTAGCCAAATATTGGTGACTAAACTATCAATTGTTACGTGTATGAATAACAGGTAATGATTTTGCATAGATCAGTTACAGCCATTTTACAGAAAATCATTAGAATAGAATAGTAAATAATAGTTATATAAACTAAACAAAAAATTCACTTGTTGTTTTATTTCTATTCTCACTCATTTTGCGTCTGTGATAAATATGTAAATGTAAGGGAAAACTAGTTGTTATCAGAATATTTATCTCGTTAGTAGTATGTTTATGTATACAAATTTTGTGCAGTGCAATAGATTCTATTAGTTCCGTATTTTATGCGGGGACAGCATTATTTCGAATGAAGGCAGGAAATTTTTATTCAGCAGATTGTATTTCTTATATTATTAATTTAATATTTAAAACTGAGTACTTTATTTTGCACTTATAACTTTCGTTTGTTTTTTATGTCTTTGTTTGTAAGGAGTGATTTTAAGTATTAAAGAATGTATGTGTGCATATCTATCTAAATGTCTATATATACATACTTTTACATAGAGATGCATAAATAAATATGCACACCTTAGTTACATATTCCTTTATATTCATGCAAATGGTGCAGATATAAATATTTAGTGATTAAGTTAATAAATAAATTTACTATTTGTCTTTGCTCATAAGCTTTGAAGAAATCATTGTAGAGTTTTAATTTAATTTTAACCTTGAAGTGTGTAACCTTATTTAATGTAAGACCTACCAATGAATTAAGATTTCCTCATTGAGGAATTATTTAGTCTTCATGAATTTTACACCCTAACTCTGTTTATTATTATCTATACTTTGTTTATTTTTTTATTCCAAAACGTAATCTACTTTCTGGATAGCCCTCGTATAATGTAACACCTGCCACTAAACAAAGATTTCTTATGCCTGAACTAGGAGAACATGATTTAGTTAATTATAACTAAAGTTATAAAGACTATATACATACTTTTGATATAAGTTTTTTTACAAAGCTCTTTCTAAGCAAAATATGGGTGTAATTTTTTTTTAAATCATGCGTACAGAAACATAAGGTAGAGGATTTATGCAAGCAACTTGCTATAACTCTTTGATTATGCCACATGAAAAGTTACCAGTCATTGGTAACTGTGAATTAATGAAAAATGATTGTTTGGCTGTCTTCATAGCTCATATGTACCGTTATGTTCATAAATAAAATAAAAGAAAGAAAAAATTTTATCTTAAAAAAATAAATAAAAAAACTCTACATGACCAATATTTAAATTTTTATAGCCAGTAGTTACTATTTACCAGATTATCCACCATGAATTCACACCTCATATGAAAAGTTGTCATTCATTGGTGACTTAGCGAATAGTGAAAAATGATTGTTTGGATATCTTCATGGCTCATGTGTACTGCTATGTTTATAAATGAAAATAAAAGAAAGAGGACATTTTACATATATACATATATTACATATATATTTTTTAATTAAATTCAATTTATTCTTATCTATATATATATATATATTGAAAAAGAAAATGTAAAGTGAATTGGTAATTAGATGAAAGACCTATCTGGTCTCAAAAACTTTTGCGCATAATGCTGCAAAAAGATTTGAAAGAATAGTAGTAGGTAGGAACATTGCAGCTACCTTGCTAAAAAGTTACCAGGAGCTGTAGCTCCATGAAATGTTGTAACATAGTACTACATAGACAATAAGAAATTTGCCTGGTAAAACTGGAAAAACTGTATAAGCGCGATAAAATTGCCAAATTTTAGTGCTGGAAGACTTGCTATTGCATGAAAAAAATTAATTAATCTGACTGTTGTGAATGTGAAAAGTTAACTCACATGAAAAAAAGATGGACGGAAAAAATATATGTATATAAATCAGGAAGTTACAAAAACATGGATTATAAATGTCAATATATAAAATGCCTATACATAAAACATTAAAATTAAAATTGCCAATGTATAATATGCCAATACATAAAAATTAAAATCAAAATTAAAAAATAATAAAAAGACACAAAAAGCATAAAAAACTAGCTACAAAAACAATAATTAAATAGCGGAAAATTGGTATATTAGCCCACTCGTACTCTCAGTTGGCTTTTCAAGGGAAAAAAACTGATCTACGAAATAGGCTAATTACCATTACGCATTTCGCCGAAACAGACCATTGAAGCTCTTGTTTAATGCGAAAAAAACTTTATACAAAAGTATATTAGTATTTCCGAAAAAATTCTTTTGGAATAAATCCTTTTTAGTAGCTCCACTGCTCTGTCTCTTTTTCCCGACACGTCCGCTGAAAAACACATTAAGGTGTCAAAGGCTATTATGATTCCGAGCGATGTAAAATCAAAATCAAAATCAAAGTAGAAAAATAATAAATTAAAATAAATAGCGGTCTGCTATTAGTCAAAATACACATCAATGTACGGGCTGGTCCTAGAAAGGTGCTGTAAACAGATAAAAATGTAATCGACATTGTTAAGTAAAAAAATGTAATCGACATTGTAAGTAAAAAAAAAAAAAAATTTATTCAATTTAGTAAGTAAAAACATTGCAGGGTCTTATTAGGACCAAAAAACTTATACTAAAAACAAAAAAACTGACCTGAAAGGTTCCGTCCTCAGCTTCCGGAAAATTTTTTTGGAAAAGGGCGCAAAAATCTTTTCTTGTTCAAACCAACCTTCCTTATTGTATAATGACGTCATCGTGCGAAGCTTAAAACTGAAGAGGCCAATGGGCTGAGAGAGAAAGTTGGCCGGTCCCCCTCTTTTTTACACAAGGGGGTGACAAATGAGAAAAAAACACGGAAAAACTCAAAATGGCGTCAGTCAAGTTGTAGGAAGAAGAAAACTGTTAAAAATAAGTGAAAATGGCTAATTTCAGCTAAAATTACTTATTTTTGGCCACAGAAAGAAAGTGTAAATTGGAAAATAATCATCTGTTAATAAAAGTCGTCATTCAAGCTAGAGGGCTGTCAAGCTACTATGAAAAATGAAAAGGCCCGATTTTGTTAATAAAAGCAGAGTCTGGCCTTCTAAGTAATTTAAAACTATTACATAATAGTATTAAAGTAGAGTGCCAAAAACTTTGGAGGAAAGTAAATGTTTGAAGAAGAATAAACTGTATATTTACATTTATACAATTTTTACATTAGATAATCTGAATTAGCCATCCATCATCTGCCCTCCAATAGGCTTTAAGCAGAAAATTTCATTATCCAAAACTAATTATCTAAAAATTGGTAAGGCTAATGCCAGCTTTTTTTAAAGTATTTTTAATTATTTTCTTAGGAATTTGGTTATTTTTCAAAATTGTGACGAAGTAGAGTACTTCTTCTTGTAAGTGTTCTGTTGTATTACAGATCCTTTTTATTCTAAGAATCTGTGAAAAAATTGTGTTAATGATGATTCTTTTGGAAATATTAGAATTCCAGTTTGTTAACTTTAGTGTAGAAAAAGTGAATTCTCTCCTCTTGTCGTAGACTTTAATAAAATTGTAATCAATGATATTAAGGTCAAGGTATACTACATTATCTTGCACCGTATTTATTTTATTTAGCTTTAAGCTGGTTGGGTAGATATTAGCTGCTTCTATTTTGTTATGGTTGTGAATGGCTATGATATCATCAATGTAACGATAAACGTGTTGAAAAAATTTTTGTTCTGCTACGTCCAGAGATCGGACAAATGTCAATTCTCTTGTGAAAAGAAATAATTCGCAGACGGAGCTCGAAAAATTTCCACCCATTGGGATCCCTTGTATTTGTTTAAAGATACAATTGTTAAAGAGAATATAATTATTGAAAAGCATGCTCGTAAGAAAAAGTTGCCATTTTTCGTTATTAATTATTGTAGAAATCTGAGGAATTATATCTGGTAGAGCAAGTAGGCTGGTATAAATTTCTTCAAGCGGTAAGGTAGTATAAAGGTTTTCGAAATCATAGCATTGTATATGGTCGATTTTAATTGAATTAATTGTCTTAATTACGAGTTTGTTACTTGAAATCATCCAGTTGCAATGCAGATCTTGAAAATCATAGTTATTAATCAAGTCACGTATTAAACGAAGTTTTTTTGCAAAAAACGAAGTTTTTTTGCATCCAGTTGCAATGCAGATCTTGAAAATCATAGTTATTAATCAAGTCACGTATTAAACGAAGTTTTTTTGCAAAAAGATAATCTGTTTCTTTAAGATAACTTTTGGTACTATTGGCAATGAACCTGAATTTAATAGGTGACTTATGAAATTTTGGAAGGGCATAGAGATTTGCGAATCTGTTATAATATTTCCGTGGATGTATCTTAAGTCTTTTATGTAGTGCATTAAATTTATTGATAAGAATTTTGGTGTTGGTAGTAATTTTTTGGTAAGTGCCATTACTATTTAGTTCTTTGTGCAGAAGGTCAAAATAAAAGTTTTTTCAGAGAACACTAAAATTGTTGCTTTGTCAATTTTGGTAATGATAAAATTATCTTGTAGTTTGTTGGTTAGATCTAAGAGTCGTTTCTTATTGTGTAGAGAGTTGAAAGAAGGTGCCTTGAAGAGTGAATGTTGAAATTCTGTAATCAGTGCAGCTTTCCATTCTAGAAATGTGGTAGTAGGTAAATTGGATTTATTACTAGCTAACATGATAAGTTTATCAAGATCTTGATTGAATTGTCTGAGGCAAAGATGTTTATTGATTCTAAAAGTAGGACGAAACTTGGTGCCAAGTTGTAAAAGGTCTCGTAATTCTAAGTCTTCAATGATGTTAAGATCTCCTGTTATCACATGTTGGTGGAAAGGATCGACATATTTTTGGTAAAGAGCCTGTTGGCAATGACACATGCAATTTTCTTGAATCTCGTGGTGGTTGATAACTAGTTGATCTAAGTTCTTTTCAAATTTAAAGCAGGGCTTAATTTGGAGTTGTTGCTCAGGAAGCAAGTGTTGATATTTTTTGAAAATGTTAGGTATTTTTAGTTGATCGTAAGAAGGGTGTTTGAATTGTACCGTACAAAACAGTTTTTTGTGAAAAAAATTGCTATTTTTTAGCTTAAAATTGCAGAAGTCTATAATTAAGTCTTTTATGATTTGTAAACAGCTAAAATTTTCATTTACGACTTTAATTAGATTCCACAAGGTAACATTCTTAAATGTATGTAGAAGTTTTATGGCATTCTTAGCAAATTCATTATGTTCAAGGAAGGAATGAAGATTTTTAATTATTAAATTCAGATCTTGAGTAGAAAAAAATTTTTTGTGTTTGGAATCACCTCCTCTGGTACCTCTGGTCGTAATACTGCTAAAAAATCTGAATTGTCCATATATTGAGACTTCTGTCTGTCTGTTGGTGGTATGACTCAGATAAGCATTCAGTCCGTAAGGGTAAAGTGACTTTTTTTGAAGTATGTATAAGGATTCCTTAAAAAGTCTAATTTTAGTATTCGGTACAAAATCAAGCACAGTAATTTCTATGTTATCAAAATTATGCATATTATAATGCTTGAGAATAGCTGTATGCTGATTATTTTTTGTGAGATTATTGCTATTATTTTTAAATTTTTTAATATGAGATCTATGGTTATTAATTCTGAGGTTGAGAGGGTTTTTAGTCTGACCTATATATGTGAGAGAACATTCTTTACAGGTGATTTGGTAGATACAATTGAAAGTCTTTCATAGTGATTGTGTCTTATTAGTATTGGTGGGAAGTGGAGTAGCATTAGCCTTACAAGTTTTACAAAGCTTGTAGTTTTACAAAGTTTTACAAAGCTATATATATATATTTAAACAAATTTAAATTTAATTTTTAACAAATACGTATAAAAGTAAAAAAGCAAATTTAAATTGTAAAGAAAGGAAAAAAGCCAAAATAATTTTTAAAAAAATGTGCAAACATGTAAAAGATTTAATTCTCGAACTAATCTACAATATCATTTAAATTCAGAAGCATAAGCAAATCAAGTGCAAAATCAATCCATGAAAATAAATTTACTAATTTAATAAATTAAAATTAAATTAAACAATTTTTTTTAAAAAGATGCATATGTGAATGACCGTTGAGTAGGCAGGAGACAGACTTAGCAAGGGGAAGTTGCCTCCAAACCTAACTCTTCAATCATTCAATTCGTGTTTCATCATTCATGCAGGCAAGGGTAAAAGTCAAAACCAAAAGTAATTCCAATAAAGTGGTACCCCTAGAAATTAACATTTAAGAATTAGTTTTCAATGCAAAATCTGAAAGCTTTCAGATTTTACATTATGCCCGAAGAATCTGTTTTAACCTTTTGTGTGTTACCTTTATTTATTAAATGTTCTTTGCATTTAAACCATAAAATCCGATTCAACAGCAATATTGTGAAATAATTTTAAAATGAGCGTCTTTAGAATTTCTGATACATAGTCTCCAAAGGCACAAATGAAATTACCAGGAGCTAAAAAAAATTTTTTTTTTCTCCCGTGCAGTTTTGTCATTGCTCGCTTTGAAATAGTGGAGTTTTAATTCAAAATTTCGTTGAAGTGTTACAAAATATGAAATCGATAATAGAATTAATTTCAAATTCCAAATTAGGGCTTCCAGATGCCCATATTCAGTGGAAGATTACGTTATTCAAAATTTGATGGCTTTAGGTACCATTGTTTTATATGATGCAAGAAACACACATTTCTGTAGATTCTTCATTGTTTAATTTATTTGAATATAACACAGGGCGATAATATTTGGTGGCAACAATTTGAAAAGCGAACCAACATTTAAAGTTTTCAATGCAAAATGCCAAAACAAAATCAATAGCCCTTTGGGCTTAAAAAAAAAAAAAAAAAAAAAAAAAAAAAAAAAGCCCAATATTTAAATTTTTACAGCCGGGAGGTACTATTCACCACAGTATGTACCATGAATTTGTGTGTACGTATACGCATACAATTTGAGCATGTGTTGTTGGCTATTGTCACCTATAGACTCGAAAATATACCAAAAATGCAGAAATTTTACTGAATGCTGAAATCAGATAATCAGAAAATACACATCTTGCTTTGCTGTGAAGTGAAATAAAGCTGGAAATAGTGCTTTCAATACATTTAGTAGTTCACATATTAGAGTTAGTAAGAATATAAGATGATGAATGAGTGTAAGGTTGAAAATGAGTATAAGATTTTCAGAGATTGCAACATTTCATTTTTGTCAATTCATTTGTGATTATTGTAATCTGGCATTCCTAAATTTTAGATATTCATAGGAGGTTATACTAAATTAATTTTAACTATATAAGTATCTTAAAATATGAAAGCTGTTTTAATTTACTTTTTTTCCCAATAAATAAAAGTTTTATTTTTATAGTTTGGGTTTACCTAAATATTTTGATGTGTCAAGAGAATGTAATTCAAGTTCAGATCCTGGATTAAAGCCAAAAGTAAGAACACATTTTAAAAAGTATATTCTACTGTAAATTTTTAACAAAAATTATAAAATATTTTTAGTTATATATTCTAAAGCTGTGCATATTAGTTCAATGTTAAAATGATGTTTCTCTTTTAGCTAATTAAAAAATCTTATAACAGAATATACTGCTACAATTATTCTTAATGTGTATAATATAATCAATAGCAAAAATAAATCACAGTCAGGCTTCCCCCCCCCCTCCTTAAAAAAGGGGTAAGTTTGACTTTGGTATAAAAAGTTAGGCTTTTGTGAAAAAAGTTGAGTTTTATAATCAAAAATTGTCTGTGCATAATGTTCAGCGTGAAACTCCAGTTTACCATTGTAAGCTTATAGATAAATAACTTCGAGGCCAAAATTGTAATGTAAGTAATCATTTTCCTCCTCAAAATAAAGTTCTTAGGTAAGAATGGCCTTCCTTGTTAATAATTAATATTTTTGGATTCTGAAGTTTTCATAGTAAAATTTAATATTTAAATCCATGTTATGAATGAGCTTTTATAGCAGTAAGTTGTAATTTCTTTCTGTTAAAAGGAATAAACTTCAGTATTTTGAAATAAATGATTTTTTTTCCTTTTAATTATCATGAGAAAAGAGATGTAAATATTTATATCAGCACAAAATGTAGTTGATAACTCAGATGATTTATTAGTATCTATAAATGCTGCATAGAAAATCATTTTGAAGTAATTAAAACTTTTTATTTAAGTAAAAAACAGCATTAAGGAATAAGGGAAGGAGTACTTCTATAATATGTATGTTTACATTTCATATATCAACTAAATATATTTACTTAATTTTGATTATTATTGTACTTTCATATGACTGTACAGTGAAACTTCGTTTGACAAATTTAATTTTTTCTTGAAGGCCATTTGTCATCTGGAATGTTCATAAACCAAAACTATTTTCCCCCACTGGAATTTATGTAAAATGGATTAAACCATTCCTCGACCATAGATGATAGCTTATTTAAAATTTAGAATGTTACCATCTGCACGAATTCATAATTCAAAACCAATAGAAATCTTTCATTCTAAGATAAGAAAAAGTAAATACAATATAAAAGAGATAAAATAGAGGAAAATTTAATTTAATTTTACGTACCTGTATGTAAATGAGTGAACAACCTAAGTGGAACATGATGAGAAGGAGGATATTGTTTGAATAAGGAGTTCTCTTCTGTAAGAACACCATGTAATTGTCTTTGGGCAACTTCTTTTATCTTTTCCTTTGTTTTCATAGCCCCACTCAACTTTGCTTGAGATTTGCTGAGCCCGCATTTCACTCAAAATTTGTCCAAAAGCATTTGTCTACGTTGTAAAATATTTCTAAATTGAGACAGAGCTTTACCATTAAAAACACTCATGCTGTAGTTAATATTTGTTGCTTTATCAGAGTTACATCGTTCCATGAAACTTTTTATCTTACTCCATTTTGCACAAATTTTCAATATCTAATAACTAAATTTATCTCTCTTTCTTCCTCATCCTCTGAAGGCACTTTTTCTTCAGTCAACCTTCATTGCTGCTTCTAAAGTTGTTTCAACTCTTTCTTGTTGAGCTCATTTTTATTGGTCCACTAGTAACTTTTCCATATCTTCATTGTTAATTTCCAAGCCTATGGTTTTGCCTACAGACTTAATATTATAGATAGCATAAAATTGATCAAAGCCCTCAAAATCTCTGCAATGCAACACTATCTGGCCGTGATTTCATGATCCTGGAAGTCACTTGCTGCCTTAATTTATTAATGAGAGTTAAGCAATAGGAAACATTAAAATGATATTTCTAGAAGTCCCTGAATGTTGATTCTGTGTCAAAAATTATCTCAAAACAATATTAAAATCATTTGTTCCTGACCTGAGTGTTTGTAACTCGAGGCACAGTTCATCAGACAAGTTCTTGTTCAGTTAATTTGTTTGTGAACTTATTTATTCATTATGCTAGATGCTTAGGATCAGAAGCTCCACTATATTCAATATAGGAAGCCACAGTTTATTACAGTGATTCCTCATTACTGATGTTATATTTTGCTTTGTTATTATTATTTCTACTACTACAGTCAGAAGTCGTTAATCCGGACTCGTCGGGACTTCGGCGATTCCGGATTATAGATCGTCAATTTAAATCTGGTAAGATGGCATGCAGAAATTACAAATTAAAAATATGAAACAGTAATTTATGAAATAAAGAGCAATTATGATGTAAAGGGTATCAAAAATTACAAAAAGAAAAAGCTTAATATTTATTTGTTTACTTTATTAAACATTTCTTTCAATGTAAGTTGTTTAAGTTGCTTTGTTTCATGTGATAATACTTTCTCTTTAATTCTATTAAACAGACATAATTTCTTGTTTAGTTACAAAGTTCCGCTGTTCAAGTCCTATAATTGCTGTGTCGAGAATACTGACTAATTTGTCAATCGAAATTTTTTCGTTTTCAATAACCTCTGTGTCACTTTCTTCGCTATCGGAAGCGAATTATAATGACGAGGAACTTGATTTAAATCATATCAAAGACGGAGTACATCGAAATGAAGTACTACATTTAGTAAGGAATTATAAGCCAAATAAAATAAAAACATCTGCCCTGAAGATAAGGATAGTGCTGACAGATCAACTTCCAATTCATTGCGCCCCCCCCCCCCCCGCAGAGCAGATTAGATAGATCCTTTACATGTTAGTAAATAGTAAATATATATCGGAAATTCTATTTGAAATAATCAAAAGTTCAAGTTTACTTTTATAAAATTGCTCTAACAGTCTGCAAAAAATAATAAGCCGGATCCAATTCGAAGATTAAGGAACACCGCAATCTGCAACATTAACTGAATTAGATAATTTTAGCTTAGCTTATACCGTCCATTATACATTAAATGCGCATGCGTAAACGTATTATGCACATGCACACATGCATATTCGCAGCCGTAAAGGTCTTACGCGCACACGTAAACGCCTATGCGAGCTTTGAGGTCCGGATTATGGGTGTCCGAATTAACGACTTTTGACTGTATTATAATTAGAAAATCTGGGAAAAGAGAAAAATAAATTTTATAGCTGTTTCCAAATCAATTTTTTCAGTTCCTTTAATTACTAAATGATTTGAAATAACTGCTGATTTTTCTAAAGTTCAGTCATATTATTTCTTCCTTTAAATTTTCATATTAATAGTTATATAGTTATACCTTAAAAATTGGTTATATTGTTTCTTCTGCAAATCCTGAAGATCATATTATTCTAATTGCTATGTGTCTAAAATATAAAATATTGATGAAAAATAACTTTCTGTTTTATAGTTATATTAATATATATTTCAATATAAAATCATACATGTATTATCTTACTTAAATTTTATGCATTACCTTTATCTCATACATGTATATATATGTAAGATATAAAAAATTCGATAGCTGCTTTAAGAATGATTGGCGACCTCAAAATTAACTAGTATTCTAGATTTGGTGTTCTTCCCCTAAATTCATCTATTTTTCTTCTAATTTCACTATTATCTTTGGGAAGGCTGAGTATGATATACACGTTATAGGTAATTCTGAAGTTAAAATTACTCGTGGAGGTTCAATATTAGCATAATCCACATCATATTTGTTTTTAGCAAATATATGATTACTTCACAATTTTTGAAATTGAGTTTTAATAATTATGAAGTATATCAATTTAAACATATCATAAGTAAAGCTATTCAATTAGATAAACTTTTTCAAAACAATTTTGTATGTAATAATAGTGTAAGAACTAAGAAATTTGATAATTATGCTGAAAATAGTGAAATTGATGATGATCATATGCAAAAATTGTTAAATAACTATAATCGTATATTTGCTAAAAACAAATATGATGTGGCTTACATAAATATTGAACCTCCACAAGTAATTTTAACTTCAGAATTACTTATAGCTTGATGACCACACCGAGCCTCTCCTTCCAGTTTCGTGCGCTGGAGATAAATAGGTTTGTTTTCCCCGTAGAGTGTTGCCATTACTCCCTTTTAAATCGTTGAGTTTGTTAATCAAAAACTCGTTGAAGTTTTACAAAATATGAAATAGATAATGAAACAAATTCCAAATTTGGGCTTCCAGATGCCCATGTTTGGGTGGAAACGTACGTTATTCAAAATTGGGTGGCTCTAGATACAATTGCTTAATTACAATGCGCGAAACATACATTCAGTTGCAGATTCTTCATTATTTAATTTCTTTAAATATAATATAGGGCACTAATATTTGGTGGCAACAATTTGAAAAGTGAATCGGACATTTATAGTGAGCCTACGCAAAATGCCAAAATGAAAATAATAGTCCTTCAGGGCAAATTGCCCCTTTGAATAAGATTATATGGTATTTCTCCCACCTTCTTAGCATGCTGTCATAGTGTAGTAGTGAGCACGTATTCAAGAGGTCCCTGCTTGGATTCCCGACGAGGGCATTGCTCATTTTTCATCTTTCATGCTTACCCCCCCAAAAAAATGCCTAATGTCTCTATAGTGGCACCCAAACAAAAAGGGTGGTGGATGATGATTCTCCACACCCAGGATTTGGTGATTGGGTCTCCTAAAAACCCCAATCGCCCTTTAAAAGTGAGAGTATATAAGGTATTTCTCCTAATGGTCTGCACGCTGGGGGCATTATATAAGGTATTTCTCTCACCTTCTTAGCATGCCTTTGTAGTGTAGTGGTCAGCACGCTGGGCGCATATTCCAGAGGTCTGTGGTTCGATTCCTGGCAGAGGTGTTGCTCATTTTTTATCTTTCATGCTTCAAAAAAAAAAATACCTAATGTTTCTACAGTGGCGCCTGAACTAAAAGGGTAGTGGATGATAATTCTCCACCCTCAGGATTTGGCGATCGGGTCCCCTAATCCGCAGTCACCCTTTAAAAGGGGAACTATATAAGGTATTTCTCCCACCTTCTTGGCATGCCTTCATAATTTAGTGGTCAGCACTCTCGGCGCGTATTCGATTCCCGGCGAGAGCATTGCTCATTTTTCATGTCTCCCAGCTTCAAAAAATCCTAATATCTGTACAAGGTTTTTATATGTATCTAAATGCTGTTTATTTAAATGAGATGACATACCTAATGAACTTAAAAATTTTCTTTATCAGATAACATGAAAAGTTCATTATATTTGTCTTCAGGCACATCATCGAATTCTGTTTCATCTTCTCAATCACTGTTATGCTGATCCTTAAATAGATAATTATCTTCTGTTTGCCGTGAATTATGTCTGGTTTTAATTTCATTCCATGCTTTTATTATACACTCGCACACTGTTTCTAAACAGACATAACACATTTGGCCTCCTTTTGTAAATGTTTTTTCACCTTGTAACATCTACGTATTTCACTTTCGTTTTAATTTTTCTTTGAATGATTAATTGATACACGCATCTAAAGGCTGAACTAATGGCATTAATCTGCCTGGAATAAATGCCATGTCTGTATTATGCTCTTTCAATAATTTCTTCGTATTATCTGTTAGATAAGACCTAAAAGACTTTCTGGATTCTTTAAGGTAAAAGAACGCTTTTGCGAAAAATTTCTTATCCACAATTTCATATTCTTTTTGTCCATCTATCTTTTCTCGTGAACACGAATGAAAACACCATTTGGGAAATTACATTTTGGCATCATCTTTCTTTTAAAAATAACCATGGGTTTTAATTTTGAACTGTCTGCTACGTAGGAAGGCACTACAGTGAAGTGAAATCTTTCGTGACCTGTTGTTATGTGAACCGTTTTTGTTCCTTTCACATCAATTGTTTTATTTCCTACCATACCAAACATTACAGGAGTTTTATCCATATTTCCAGTATGTGTCAGTAAATAATTTTTTTGCCCTCATAGGTCAATAATATATTTCTGAAAACTAGTCAATTTAGTATCCAAACCTTTTGGAAGGCTTTTTGAAACTTTTTTTTTTTTTTTTTTTTTTTTTTTTTCTCGTAGAACTAAATTATTCCATGCCATAAATCCACTACACCAACTTCAAGTTGCTTTAAGGTTTCCACTTTCATTTCCATTTTTTATGGCTCACTTTGTACTATTTCTTGGTACAATTAATCCATTCTAGCTCTTTTCTAAAACCCAATTCTTAGCACTTTCTTCTAGGAAAGGCCATTACGTTACTCCTTTATGCAAAGCACATTTATTCTTTTGCATATTAATTATTGTGACATAATTTTTCTTCCACTCACACATGAAGCTTTCACCAGGACCAAATATCCTTGCTGCAGCATGATTTCCCTTTTTATTCGCAAAATGAATGGCTTTGCATTTGAAACCAGAACTGTGTTTGTTTCTTTTCGCGGGAGCCATATTTACTACTAAAACACTAGATCAATTGTATTTCAACTAATGCAAGTGCAATTTACTAAAGCCTTTGATTTTCATTCGACCTGAAAACATAAGAGCATTGCACATGTATCTTTAAGGTTTCTTCGTGAGGAATTGGGTATGCATTATATGCCAAATATACCTAAAAATTAAAAAATGTAGCTTGAAATTTTAGATGTGCGTTATATGCCAGAAAATACGATATATATGCATACATCATATTTAAAAAATAGCATGCATATACACTAGTGTGCAAAGTTTAAGTAACAAATTTATTTTGCAATATACAATCACAGAATTGTTGAAAAGGGCATTAGCGTTCAGAGAGTGAAAAGCCAACGCAGTAGAAAGGTGATGCATATGCAAATATCATAGAGTATGTCAGGATATGCGAAACTCGAATTGTGCACCCAGTGTAAGACAACTTTAAAAGAACAAAGGATTGCACATTTCCAGCCATTCTTCTGCTGGCAAAAGTGAGATTGTGTATGCGACATGGCTACAAGAAAACATCAGGATCCCTTTACACGTGGTAAAATAACTGGCAAACTAGAAGAGGGGCGGACTTTGATGTCTGTCACCCAAGTGTTTGAAATTGATAAAAGTGTTGTTTCGTGAGCTTGGAAAGCATGATGACAGGTACAGCTATTAGAAAGGTTGTTAGTGGATGGCCAGGAAACACTTTTTGTTTCCTGGCCATCCACTAACTGATTACTGGCCATCCACTGACTGATACATCACCTTGCAGGTAGAATGAGATCGAAACTAGACAGCAGGCAGCATTGCTCAGCAGTTGTGTATGGTAACATTGCTGAGCAGTTCCACATGGCTACAGTAAATTAGGACATCTGGGGTACACAGGGGTCTCAGTTTACTTTGGCCATTTGACATCATAAAAGGGGCGTAGTCACCTGATGTCCTGAATGCTGCATACCTTTGACAGCAGCCCATTGGCAGCACCATTTACAATGGCATAGAAAACACACAGACTGGCAATCTCATTGAGAATTGTTTTAGTCGGACAAACGATTCTTGGTGCTAGTTAATGTGAAGAGAGATAGGGACATACTCTCATCCCACTGACATCAGGCAAAGGGACCATTGGGGTGGGTTTGAATTTCTAGAGAAATGAATGAGAAGATGTGTTTTATATGTAGATTTTTAATTCAAAGCAAAATTCTACAAAAAATTGATGAGTGAAAAATTGGAAAATAAATCAATACATTGTGTTTTATATTTATCATATCATATGACCTTAAAATGGTAAAATATTTTTAAAAGGTTATTCATATAGTTCATAAAGTTTACATTTTTTCCAGATGTATCTAAAGATTCTTATTCGTTATTATTATTCGTATTTATTATAAAGTGATATTCATATTCGTGATGTATCTTAATCTTTATTTATTTATTTATTTTAAAGTCTAAATCACTTTTTTATTATTATTGAAAGTCTCTGGAACCCAAAACAGAAGATGAAGATTTACTTGCAGGTGAGTCATAGACAGAGAAGTTTTATTAAGTCGTTGTTTATGAAAATTGTATTCAAAATGTAAAATGTTTATGTTTCTGTAGAACCTGGATAATTTTTGTTTAGACAGATTCCAAATTATTATGTGGATATTATTTTATCAAGATTTCATTTTCATTTTTTACTTGCAGCCAAAATTTTTAATTTAAAATAAAAAGAAAACAATTAAACACTTACAAATTAAGCATGCAACTAGGTAATATAAGTTTTCATGATTTACTACTGGATAATCTTGCAATAAAGGTAAAAATGTATTTGAGTTTTATGTATGTATGCAAAATTCAAAATTACTATAAATATATATAAAAAAAAATATATTACTACTCATGTTGCAGATTTGTTTATCTACACTCGGATGCCTGGGTGGGAAGTATGAATTTTTTTTTTTTTTAAATAGGAAAAAACTGGATTACTTGATTTAAAAAAATTAATAAATAGTAGCATAAAAATATTTTGGCATTAGCAACTTGCAAATTCCAAAGTCACATATAAGCACTTAAATGTAACCTGAAGTATACATACATACAGTCAAAAGTCGTTAATCCGGACTCGTCGGGACTTCGGCGATTCCGGATTATAGATCATCAGTTTAAATCTCGTAATATGGCATGCAGAAATTCTAAAATTAAAAATATGAAACTGTAATTTATGAAATAAAGAACAATTATGATCTAAAGGGTATCAAAATTTACAAAACAAAAAAAAGCTTAATATTTATTTGTTTACTTTATTAAACATTTCTTTCAATGTAAGTTGTTTAAGTTGCTTCGTTTTATGTGATCATACTTTCTCTTTAATTCTATAAACAGACATAATTTCTTGTTCAGTTACAAAGTTCCGCTGTTCAAGTCCCGTTAATTGCTGTGCCGAGAATACCGACTAACTTGTCAATCGAAATTTTTTCGTTTTCACTAACCTCTATGTCACATTCTTCATGTCTTTATCCATTTTTTGCAGCAATTCCACTTTTTGTTTGTTGGACATCGAAACATACTTTCATTTTGTAGATCCTTTGGAAGTTTCAGCATCGGAAATTCTATTTGACATAATCGAAAGTTCAAGTTTACTTTTATAAAATTGCTCTTACAGTCTGCAAAAAATAATAAGCGGGATCCAATTCGAAGATTAAGGAGCAATGCAATCATTAACATTAACTGAAATAGATAATTAGATAATTTTAGCTTACACCATCCGTTATACATTAAATGCGCAGGCGAAAACGTATTCTGCACTTGCGCAGACGCATATGCACAGTAGTCAAGGTCTTACGCGCACGCGTAAAACGCCTGTGTGCATGTGCAGAAAGTTCTTAGCTTTGAGGTCCGGATTATGGGTGTCCGAATTCACGACTTTTGACTGTACTAAGAAATAAACACAACAAAACAAACAAATAAAACTTACAGTTATATCTTTTATATGAATACAAATAAAAAATCAGAATATAAATAACTATAGGAATGGCACATATATATACAATTTAAATGATTTTTTTTTCAAAATAGTTTGTCTATGGCGTTTTCAGAACATAAGCGTTTAAAAAGAGTTTTGAAAAATTACCTTCTAGCCTTTGTGAAACTAAAGCAGAGATCAGAAGAAAGGTGTATAAGACCCTTTATTCAAGCATAAAATTAACAAATGACCCAACTTGGGTTACAGGAAGCCAAAACTTCTGGCCTAAACAGAAATACATAACAAATAATTATTTCAGGGTGTGGTAAGTTAGCCTAACGGCTCACAGAATGCTTTAAGGCATGGGCAGAGTTCTGGTCTATAGTAACCGGCGAGACAAGCCTAAAGGTGAGAACACATCAACGCCCCTAACACAAGTTGCCAATAATCACAGCACAACGTGACCTGGAATAGGCAGACACTTTAAAACTAACTTCGAAACTCTTGCTCAAATAGCACTTCATTCTACCTTAATCTGAAATAAACTCTCGCTATCTCATTTACATTCTGGCATGAAAAGCGTGGCTGTAAACAGAGTGATAGGAAAGGATTTTCAACTTAAAAATGAACTATTAGGTAAAAATAAATAGATAAATCTCACAAGTTTTGACTTCCTGTGATCTCGAAAATTTAATCAATTAAATATGTTACTTAAACAAATGTATTGCCGACATTTCATTACTCTGCATTAATTTTTTCTTGCTGTTGGGGTATTTTTAAAATTGTAATACAAAATAAGGGATCCTTTATATATTTTGTTTGACACACATTTTTTAGAACTTTTAGCTGAATACTCTTGTCTACTGCATCTCGGTTCTCTTCCTTAATTTAAATAAAAATTACTCTGTTCCAGCATACTTCAGATGGTATATTTAAACCATTTAATTAAATTTGCCTTCAACAAGCTGGCAAATTCAAAAATATTTTGTGACTTGCTGTTTTGTGAATAACATGCTTAGTAGCATTAGACATACTTAAATCTTTTACCAATAAATTGTATGCAGAAACTGAACAACCATGAGGTATAAACTGAAAATTTTCTATTTCTCTATTTTTTTGCCTTATCTTGTTTATACTACTGATTACAAAGCTAAAAATTTTACATTAAAATTTGTTTTCACCTCTTTTAATGGCATCATGAGGAAGAATAAGTAAAATTTCATATGTATGTGGGTTGATCAGTTATTTTCACTAAATGTTCAGTTCCATTTATTGAAAAAACACATATCCAGATTATTAATTGATTGTGGATATAAACCATTCATCTAGCATCATGCATAATGTTGGACTAACACATTACAGAATTTCTTGTTTTGTTCTTCATCTGCATATTTAATAATTTACCACTAAAACAAATTTTAGATG
The DNA here is from genome assembly GCF_044657685.1 of Stegodyphus dumicola. Taxonomy (NCBI): domain Eukaryota; kingdom Metazoa; phylum Arthropoda; class Arachnida; order Araneae; family Eresidae; genus Stegodyphus; species Stegodyphus dumicola. The sequence goes on along the minus strand of NC_140768.1, from coordinate 75,503,729 downwards.
AGGTCGTACTATCCAGGATGTAGGATTTCTATAAATTTTATGAAATAAAGGCTTTCTATTCAACAGAATGATACACTTGTAGCATAAAAATTGGATCTACTTGAAGATCTATTTTATATTTTTAAGAATATGTTGTTTTTGCTATATACAGTCAAAAGGACAAGTCGTTAATCCGGACTTTTCGGGACTTCGGCGTTTCCGGATTATAGATCATCAGTTTAAATCGTGTAAGATGGCATGCAGAAATTCTAAAATTAAAAATATGAAACCGTAATTTATGAAATAAAGAACAATTATGATCTAAAGGGTATCAAAATTTACAAAAAAAAAAAGCTTAATATTTATTTGTTTACTTTATTAAACATTTCTTTCATTGTAAGTTGTTTCGTTTTTTATGTGATAATACATTCTCTTTAATTCTATAAACAGACATAATTTTTTGTTCACTTACAATGTTCCGCTGTTCAAGTCCCGTTAATTGCTGTGCCGAGAATACCGACTAACTTGTCAATCAAAATTTTTTCGTTTTCACTAACCTCTCTGTCACATTCTTCATGTCTTTATCCATTTTTTGCAGCAATTCCACTTTTTGTTTGATGGACATCGAAACATACTTTCGTTTTGTACGATCCTTTGGGAGCTCCAGAATCAAAAATTCTATTTGACATAATCGAAAGTTCAAGTTTACTTTTATAGTACTGCTCTTACAGTCTGCAAAAAATAATAAGCCGGATTAAATTCGAAAATTAAGGAACAACGCAATCATCAACATTAACTGAAATAGATAATTAGGTAATTTTAGATTATACCGTCCGTTATACATAAAACGCGTACGCGAAAACGTATTCCGCACTTGCGCACACGCAAATGCGCAGTCGTAAGAAGTCTTACGCGCACGCGTAAACGCCTATGCGCATGTGTCAATGCGGCGCATGCGCAGAAAGTTTTTAGCTTTGAGGTCCGGATTATAGATCATTCCGAATTATGGGTGTCCGAATTAACGACTTTTGACTGTATTCACATAGATCATGTACCTTGTGTTTTGACTCGGGGGGGGGGAATCATCATCAGATTTACATTTGAGATTAGACAGACATGGAAGTGACACCTTTTATTGTACTGAAATAACCATGGAGGTAAGAAAGTAAAGGAGTGGCCAACTGGCACTAGAAGTGAAGCACTGCTTCGAAGCTTCGGTCACCAGATGGGGTGTTCTTTGTTTACATTCAGAAGCTCGCTTGACAGTGTTCTGATGGTATTTCGACACACGACAGTTCCATACAAATCGAAAAAGGGACACTTTCGCATGAAAGAAACATTCATAGTGTGATGGATTTGTATAGTTTAGTGACATTTATGCAAAAATCACATCTTGGTTATTTTTCGATAACTAACAACAGCGATTTGTTATAAACTGATTATGAATTGATATGAATTTGTTTATAAATTTGAATTATGAATTTGTTTTATAAAATTCTAAGCTGTTGAACTACAAAAATATAGATTTTAACATAAATGTTATGCTTAAAGAATGAAAAATACCTTACGGTACCTTTAAAATTGTATACGTTTTTCGATACCCTTAATAGAGTATTCGCTACTTTTATTTTATGTTTCAAATGCCAAAATGTTTTAAATAAAATAAATTTTTTTCACATCCATATATTATTGTAACATGTACCTCTTAAAATTTTTTAGAGGAGAGGCTTTACTGCTGCTCATTTTAAACTCATTGTTTTAATTGTATATATCTGAAAAATAATCACTTTGGGCTTACACGTTTTACTCATTTGAGTTAATTAAAAATAAAATCCTTATTTTATTCCCTTTCAGAAATGTTCAGAGAAAGTTAAGTTCTATTTAAAGTATTTCGCTAATTTCTAATAAGTCTCTAATTTAAAATGAACTGAATAGAGCATTAATTATAAATTGACTTATATTTTTCCATTTAAAAGATGCCTCAGAAGCCAAAAAATCATGTCATATTTAAGAAAGTATTTTAGAAAGAAGCTCTATAAATAGAAAAGAAATAATGCATAATTTTAATATTAATAATACAATAAACTTTGATCTTCATTTTTGTACCTTAAACGAATAAAATTGAATTACCTTAAATTTTTTTTCTAGTGTAATTAACGAAAACTTGTGAGAATATTTCATTCAAATTAAACCATTCTGAGAAAACTGTTCTGTGAAAAGTATAGCATTTAATTCCATTCAGAAAGAAATGTTGTTTTCATATACTTAGGACTCTGAAGTGTTGTAGAAAAAGAAAATATATACATTTATATGTATATTTAATTACAAAATATTTACATCCGATCGCGTCAAAACCCATTGAACTTAATGGTAAATGACCCAATGTTTTGGTCACCACGTAGGGATCGCCAGTGCTTCAGAGCAGGGTACGGGAGAAACCTGTTTAGGGCCACTTTATCTTACTTCCTACCTCCATGGAAATAACATAATTTGTTTATAATATCTTTAAAACAGTTTTACTTCTCTAAAAATTTACTCCTTTCTATCTTTTATATCCAGTATTTAAAATCTCTAAAAATACTGCAGAATACCTTAAGCTGCAATTTTAAGGATTAATTTAAAATGGCTTCAAATTTAATCAATTGGTTGAACAAATAATTTATTTAAAAAATATACTAAAAGCACTGACATCCTTCATATATATATATATATATAAATTTGTTTCACCTTGTTGTTTCTTTAATTTTCCAGGTAGTTTAACTGATGTGCTAAACAAATTATCACTTAGACAATATGTGGACAAATTCCGAGAGCAAGAGGTATGTTTTACTATAAAAAGTAGATAGTCTCATTTGTTATTTATATAAATTTTTATCTAAATTTTTTTGGGGGGGAATATTTCCTTTCCTTTTTCTTTTTATAATTTTTTAAAAAAATTTTTGGCAATTTCAACAATTTTTATTATTTGTGGTTAGTTAAATGCAATTTGAAGAAGACTGATGAGACCTAATGCTTCTCTAAAAGATACATTTTTTATGGTTAACTTATTTTTAATGGTGTTTGTAGTTGGAGGAATGGTCTTGTTTTGCTGGACCATAAGCTGAGTATCATAAAAAAACTACTACGATTCTTTCTGTAAGGATATCAAATATATTTTGCAAATGAGTTAGAGCATGCATATTACTCTTTAGTTGTTATGAAAAAGATATTTTCCTATGGGAAAGTTTGTAAAGTCCTTCAAAGTCTTATGTGTTTCCCAAACAATTCTTATTGCTTAAAAGTCGTTAATTTTGGGTAAATTTAGGAAATGGTCTTTAATTTTGCTCATCTGACATTTCCATGCATTCTGAGTGTGAATTAACTTTTGTATGTGCATAGAATTTAAAAATACGTAACTGGTAACAGAGACAACACAAATTGAAGAACAAGAACCATAAAACTTCCATGAAATATTATCAATGAATCCAGAATTTCTTCAAGGATATGGAAAAAAGAAATGAGCTTAGCACTGGAAAGGAAGAGGATATTTTAAAAAATCTGCCAGTATTAGAACAATTTTGACAAGAGGTGCTTTTCTTTTAAAACCATACTACTTGGCCCTTTTTTGGGGGGGGGGCATTGTTGCAGGTGTACAGTTTTTTCCTGGATTGAATGCACATAGAACTGGTGATATCTTCATAAAATTTATTTTACCAAAAGGAACTTTAGACAAAAATACTTCTGCAACTCTTCTCAGTATCACAGAGTACAATTAGTAATTACCACTTCAAACTACTAAGAACGTTAAACACAATGCAATGCAAAACACATCTAAACAGCGAAGCTAAAATGAAGATCCCTCAATACTTCGAACCCAGCTCTGAACTGAAAACTGATGCCTGAGATGTAAACCAAACTAACGGTGTAAACAATTAAAGAATGCTATAAAAAGAATATTTAAATATTAAACATGTTTTAAATCCTAACCCCTTGGAAAGTTCTGTTTGAAACATTAAACAAATAGGCGATTTATAGTTCATTAGTATTCTTTTTATTTTTTATCATTCTTTAATTTAATTGTTCACATCACTTGTTACATTTTTTCCAATTTCATGAAAAAAGTTTGATTTATAGCTCAGGCTTAAATATTTTCACTTCTTGTTTACAGACACAATTATAGGCCCTACACATTTTTCCTCAGATAGGATAATCTATTAATTATTTTTTTTTTTATCTAAAACTTTTAATTCAGTCCTTTGCAGCTTTAGTGTATTTGGTTTTGCATTTTGTGTCCATTTCAGAGGTAAACACCCAATGGTTCGGTTATACGTTTGCACGTAAAGTATTAACCAATCAGAAGCAAGTTCAGAGGCGGTATTTGCCGGATGGCCAGAGACTGCGTGAGTTGACTCAACTTTAACTTTTTTACGTGTCAGTTTCAGGCATCTCGTATCAAACGTCCAGTTTATACCAGGGTTTTGAAATGATTGCACTTTCAAAAATTCTTCTTGATGGAAAAAAAAAAAGGTCAAATGGATTAGTCTTAATAAAAATTTCAGATTAAATAAAAAAAATGCATACGTTAATAGAATAAATAGCTTTATAAATTATATAAAGGAAAATTCTCAAGTTTATTAGTAGTAATAAACCTTAATAATCAACCATAAATGATATATGGTTGATAATTTTTACAGAATAACCTAAAGCAATAGATTATTGCGAGAAAATAGTGATTGATTTCGAAATCCCAGATTCTGAATTTTTCTTAAAATACAGTGGTGGCCAAAATTGTGGACACTTTTGGAAATTTTTATGTTTTTGAACTTTGTATGTTTATAGAAAATGTTACGTTTCGCAAAATGCAAACTTGTATATATAATTTTAAAGAGAATTTATTACTAAATTCAATACAAAACACAAAATTCAATTATTTGCAATACAAAAAAAAGTTATATGTACTTTAATATAAATAAAAAACACAGTTATGAAGTGGTTTGTAATGTCTAGTTTTCCTGGCCAATCACTTTTCTTGTTCTGAGAACCAATCAAATGTTAGTAACTGCCAGTAGAAGCTGACATCATGTTTACACTTGAAACAATTCATTATTTTGCTTTTCTGTAGAAGGAGGACCTGTTTATTATACACTGCAATTACAAGTAGGAATTTTTGTAAAAATTTTTAATATTTAGTCAAGAAGCAATGACATCAAATAAAAGAGTAGATTGGACACCTAGAAAGAGATGTAATATTACTGTGTTATGATCAGAGATCTCTTTCCCAACAATGCTTCCTTTATTTTTCAGCAGGATTCTGCTCTTTGCCACACGGCCAAAATATCGAAAGAGTAGTTTCGTACAAAGAGCATTAAATTGTTGTCATGGCCAGGAAACAGTCCTGACCTCAATCCTATCGAAAATTTGTGGCACCGTTTGAAAACTGTTGTCCGAATGAGGCGCCCATCAAGTAAAGGGGAACTAATTAAGGCTATAATTGTTTCCTGGCATCATGTAATAACGAAAGAAGAGCTTAAAACTCTTGTCAGCTGAATGAAACATCGATGTGAAGCTGTAATAAAAAATAAAGGGTACCCTACTAAGTACTCATAACTCACTGCAATCATCACTATCTAATGTATATCGATAACTATGATCGTTTAACTTTTTTTGTATTGCAAATAATTGAATTTTGTGTTTTGCATTGAATTCAGTAATAAATTCTTTTTAAAATGATATATACAAGTTTGCATTTTGTGAAACGTAACATTTTCTATAAGCATGCAAAGTTCAGAAACATAAAAAATTCCAAAAGTATCCACAATTTTGGCCACCACTGTATATCTACATCAATTTAAGTTTGCTCTTGTTGCCTAGTGGATAAAACGTTGGCTTCTTGAGTTAAAGATTTTGGATTCAAGCGTCACCAGAGTGATATTGTAATAGAATTAGTATTTTAAAAAAAATATATTTAAAGAAAATATTATGGCTAGTTTCACAGTAGCCCAGATGCTTCTTCAGTTTCCTGAAGGTGAAGTGTTGAAAAATGATGCTTACCTGCAAGGTATCGTAGCACGGAGGTAACATGCTCAAGTAAAAGATTCAGCTTTTACTAGGGGCTTGTATTGTGGATTCAGGCCTTGCTTTTTCGTACTTTTGATGATGGTACAAATACACTTTTTTTTTTTTTTTTTTTTTTTTTTTAAATCTACTGAAAATTTTTTGGGGGGAGGGGGAGTGACACAAGAAACTTGCATTTATTTTTCATTTTATTCATCATTCATACAAATCTAATTTTCGCTCGGCATTGTGTGCATTATCCTTCTTTTGACAACGAGCCTTTGGTATAATTCACAAGATCTGACTACTATGATCTGATTCTATTTTGGCTGACATGAGACTAGCAAAAGCAATACTGGTATTAGTATAAAACTGCTGTTTCATCTAATTAAAAATTTAGTGAGTTCTGAATTTTAAACAAGGGAAAAAAAGTAAGAAATGGTGTAAACAATTAAAGTGGTGACGAGTAAACTATTTGTTTAAAAAAATTAAGAAAACTGGTTATTTACACAGAAAAGAAGCTCGCTAGTATGTATCCGATTTCATATAATATTTCTATGCATTTTAATGGCTTCATGTTTGTTTTTCTTAACATGCATGACCACTTTTCGACAGGTTTAATCTTGATGATAATTTTTCCTTAATTTAAAAAACTTCTGCATGAGCATTAGCAAATTTGCTAATTGTGGAATTCACTTTTTAACGCAGAAAAAGAAGTATTATATAAAATGCAGTTACTTCAATGAGTTTTAGATAAAAGTGACCTTGTAAAATAAACCTTTAGATTGTGGCTGTTCAATCATATATGAATGACTAATTGAAGTAACTACTAACTGTGTTTAAGGTAAAAATATGTACATAAGGCGGAAACTAAAATATTTTTTTAAAAAATTGATGTTGTTTATTAACTTAAAAATAACTGCTTTTTGTAAGTGTGATATTTAATTTAGTAATGCTGTAAATCCTACATATATTTAAAAAAATATACATTTTTAATGCATTATTTAAACCAATTATGGGAAGTTTATTTAAGGAAGCATTTAAGGGAAGTTCATACATCATGCGAAAACATTTATGGTATTCTACCACATGAAAAATTTACTCTCCAAAAAAGAACCATATAATTAGGATTTTTTAATTATCATTCAACAAAATTCATAAATAAATTAAATTAGATATATACAGCATTTGATATACACAAAAATCCTTTTCTGTGATATCCTATTCCTATGCTCCAAACGATTCTTTTCTGCGATATTCTGACAAAAATTAGTTTTCTACCTTTGAATAAATAGTTCAGTGAGCGCTAGAAATTCATCGAATTGATGAGGTGTCATGCGAAAGTAATTTAAAAAAATTTTGTTTTGTTCAAACGTATTTCTTCAATTAAATTACTTGGATCTCCTTACTGCTGTCATCTTTCACATATTAATATAAACCACTGCATTCTGCTTCTCTTACACAAAGCAAGAAGTAAAATAAGTTTTAATCGAGCAGAAATTAAAACCATTTTAATTTTAAAATGTAATCGTAAAATGTCAAAATACCACACAAAAAATTCACATTTTTCCCCCAAGTTTCCGATATGAAGTGCTATCTAGTGCAAGTATATGACAACTTTTAAAGTTGCCGCGCTTGTGTGAACTGGCGTACGCGGAAAGCGTTTTTTTTACGCTTTGCCGCTTGACACTCCAACGGACCAGTATGAAAGCAGCTTAAAGGTTTCAAGTGATAAAGCTATTGCACAAATGTTGTTTAAATGTAAGAAGTATACTTTATACACTCATGTCCAAAATTATCTTTACATACCCAAAAATGATGATATTCAATGAAATATCGAATCAATGTGATCCGTATTTGCAGGGAATGTGTGAAAACCAAGCCTAATTAGCATTATCCAATCAAAAGTAATCAAACGGTTTGTGATATGCAAATCTAGGCGTTACGTCATCCAAGGGTGAATCAAGCGCTTTGCGCAAATTGAATATTTGAGTGAATTTCTGCAACATAGCGTTTGATTTCAGTGTGTAGGGACTCAAAGCGGTTTGTTATGGCTTCGAAGTATCATTTGGAAGAATCTGTAAAGTGGTGAATTATCGGCCGTTTAGAAGCAGGGCAGTCAATCATGGAAACAGCCACATGTCTGAATATTTCAAGACAGACAGTCTCTAAGCTATGGAAACAGTTTCAAAATGATGGAAGTGTTGTAAGGAGGCCTGGACAAGGTCGGAAACGAATGACAACTGCTTCTGAAGATCGGTATCTGGCATTAACTGCCCGTCTTAACAGAAAGGCTACTGCTCGCCAGTTAAGTTCAGAGCTTGCAGCCGCCACTGGAACTGTTGCATCACGGCAAACAATATACAGAAGGCTTAATGAAAAAGGCATTTATGCCATAAAGCCAACGGTATGTGTTTTACTGTCTTCACAGAAAAAGAGGGATCTCTTTAATTGGTGTAAAGAACATCAAAACTGGACTGAACATCAAAGGTCCCATGTTCTCTTTACTGATGAGTCGCGGTTTAGTTTAACTGGTGATTCTAAACGTGTTTACATCTGGAGGGAGTCAGGAACACGAAATGATCTCTCGAACATTGTGGAATGTGACCGTTTCGGTAGTGGAGGTGTGATGGTATGGGGTGGAATAATGATCGATGGACGTACGCCTCTACACGTGTTCAGCAGCGGATCTGTGACAGGCCAGATATATCGAGATGAGGTCTTAGATCCTTATGTAAGACTTTTCAGGGGTGCATATGGATCTGACTTTTTATTTATGGATGATAATGCCCGTCCACTTCGAGCAAACCTCGTTGATGAATTCCTTGAAAGTGAAGACATTAAGCGAATACCTTGGCCACCAAACTCTCCTGACCTTAACTCGATAGAGAACTTATGGGACTACCTTGGAAGAGCAATTGCACGTATACATCCTCCTCCTAGAGATGTAAATGCTCTGAAGACGGCATTGCTGGAAGAGTGGAGATTAATTCCCCAAACTGTGGTTAACAACGTTATTTCCAGCCTTAAAACACGTTGTGATATGTGTGTACAAGTCAGGGGAGACCATATTCCATATTAAATTCGTAAGACTTAAGAAAAAAAGGAATGATTAAGAAAAAGAATTAACTCTCTTTGTCACACTTTATTACCATTTTTATTGTTTCATGCTACAATTTTATATCATATGAGGTGATCTTCAATTTTTTCTTTTGCATTTATGTGTCATCATGTTATGTATGATTCCACGAAAATTCATTAAATTATAAGTCATAGTCTCTGAGAAATCCGTGAATTTATGCATGTAAACATAATTTTGGACATGAGTGTAGGAAGAAGCAATTTTTATAGGGTATATTATTTTTGGGTGGTAGGTTTAAATTTGAATATTGCAGCTTTTGTACCCTTATGTTATTGTAAATTTACATACAATTTGTCATATCTTGCATAAGTTGGGAATAACTATATAATTTTCATGATAAAATTCACTGTTGATTATATTTCTTTCTTTTTTTTTTTTAATATACAGGTTGACATGAATACTTTTCAATATTTGACAGAAAATGACTTAAATGAAATTGGCATCAGCAGTGAATCTCAAAAGAAGTTAATGGAAATTATTACAAAGTTAAAAAATACATGAAAATGAACAATGTTTAAATTTTCTTGTAACTGGTAGATCAAGATTCATTTACATGGTTCATTATTTTATGTAATGAATCAACAACTTTATGCTACTGAAATATCTTCAAAAAAGTAAATTTATGTAAATAAGATGTACATATATAAAATTTTTAATATAGTATGTTAAAAATACATCAAATAGTTGCAATAGCATATTCAATAGATATTAATAAATGGTATATTTTTAATAAAAAAACAAATGTGCTGATTTGTTTTGGGTTTAAATAAATTTAAAAAGTACTAGTTATAAGATTTGATTACTCTGTTTTTGAAGTAGAGACTGGCTTAGAATGAAATTCTGTTGTTTTCAGTAGTAAATTTAAATTACATAATATGGAAGTTGCAAGTAAAAATACATACAGTCAAAAGTCTTTAATCCGGACGCCCATAATTTGGACCTCAAAGCTACAAACTTTCTGCGCATGTGTTTACGCATGCGCATAATACGTTTACGTATGCACGTTTAATTTATAATGGACGGTATAAGCTAGGCTAAAATTATCTATTTCAGTTAATGTTGCAGATTGCGTTGTTCCTTAACCTTTAAATTGGATCCGGCTTATTATTTTTTGCAGAATGTTAGAGCAATTTTCTAAAAGTAAGCTTGAACTTTCGATTATGTCAAAAAGAATTTCCGATTCTGGAGCTGCCAAAGAATCTACGAAGCAAAAGCATGTTTCAATGTCCATCAAACAAAAAGTGGAATTGCTGCAAAAAAATGGATAAAGGCATATCCTTTGTTTCTCTAACCATTCTGAAATCTGTTTATCAATTTCACGCTGCTCTGCGGGAGGAGGGGATGTTGCAGCGCAATCCTTATCTTCAGAGCAGATGTTTTTATTATGTAGTATTTCATCTCTATATATTCCGTCTTTGATATTATTTAAACCAAATTCTTCGTCATTGTAAATATCACGGATACACATCAAATAGTTTTCTGGTTGCAATTTTCTAATTTTTACTATGCGTAATGTATGCTTTACGCATGCGTGCGTTGAAAGAAATGTTTAATAAAGTAAACAAATAAATATTAAAAATAAATATTAAGCTTTTTTTTGTAAATTTTGATACTCTTATTTCATAAATTACAGTTTCATATTTTTAATTTTATAATTTCTGCATGCCATCTTACCAGATTTAAATTGATGATCTATAATCTGGAATCGCCGAAGTCCCGACGAGTCCAGATTTAAAGACTTTTGACTGTATATGTCATCCATCTCTGTCAATATTCTGTAGCATAGCTAGAAAAGTTTGAAAGCCAATAACAGAATTTGCTAAGATCTAATTTAATTTATTCTTTTTCTAAATTTTGGACTTGTATTGAAATATTTAATGTACCATTAAAACTGGCCATACAGAAAGCAGAAACGTATTAACATATATTGAAAATTTTTCTCATGTGATATTTTCTAAAAATCGCAATGCTGTCATTATGTAACACAAAAATCGCTCTAAAATTCAGTGTAATATTTAGAACTATTTAAGAACAAAATATATTTTGATACAAGGTTGCAAACAAGGTGTTTTTCTTGTAATTTCCTTTTTCTTGTAATTTCCTTTTTTTTTTTTTTTTTTTTTTTTTTTTTTTTTTTTTTTTAAATCTTTGATTAAATAGTTTTAGAAAGGCAATGTGGTCAAATAGTTCGTTTACTTCAATAGTATTTTAAAGTTCTTTAATTTACCTTTTTTTTTAAATCATAAAAAATGACAGGGATTTAGTTTAATGCACAATTTATTACATGAAACTGGTTAAACTTTTGACTGTACAAAATAGGATTACAATTCCTTAAGTGTGAAAATATCAAACAATACAACATGTGCGGAAATTTTCTTCTAAGAAGAGAAGCCATTACAATATACATATAGTAAAATCTAAAATAATATTTTACAGCTAATGAGAGCAGACAAACTAATCTAAATAACACTATGTACAAAAAGATGACTATAAATTTTATACAGCATGACAAACATTTCAGTGTATAATTCAATATTTTTGCATATCAACTATCAACATTTGAAAATAAGAAAATTAAAACATTCAAAAATTAGTTTCACAAACATTACTTTGACTTTTACAGGCAAAACATGTAATTGAGCAGCTCACAGCATATACCTTAAATGCAACTTCAAAAATAATATCAGATATTTGGAGATTATTTTGTCATAGACAACATTATGATAATATGAAGATACTTATAAATTCAAAAGTCTTCTACTACAGAATTCCACAAAATCATTACTTTCATGAAATTGCGAGTGTTTATAATCCATATAATGTAAAATCAATTAAAACAATTACAGTGAAGAATGATCAAGAATATTATTTCATTTCTTAGAAAAAATATGGAGATCACCACCATACATTTGCAAAAAAGGAAAAAATTACAAAGTTAAAAAAATATTAGGTAATTTTTATGTCCAATTAGGTATTCATAGCATGCCCAATGGCCATTAGATAGGATTATAGTATCTCCCCCCCATTAGTCATTTTTTTATAACTGTCTCATTGCAGAGAACATTATTCCAAGAAACCAATATTACCTCTCATAGTTTCAGACTGGCAATCAGCATTTGCTACCCATAACACTAAGACTAAATTGCTATTTGTGGTATATTATGAAGTGTTGCTCATAATGTACATAGGGTGTTCACATATTTTTGAATAATTTTGATTAAGCAAAGTAAATGAAATTAATGAAACATAAAAAATTAACATCTCATGAATTAAATCAAAATTCCAGACAGAAGCTCATGTTTTCGACTTTTCCAAAGGAAAATATTTTTCAATACAAAAATATTGTAGGAATCTTGGAATCAAGATATGCAAGAAAACAATAAATAATGTTATTCATTATAATAATTACTGATTTATACAAGATATTCTTTCACACATGTTAATTCAAAAGAAAGACTTTGAGGATTATTTCAAAAAATAATCTGTTGGTTTAAAAGATTCGCCTGTTGAATAAGCACTACAGCTTTTAAAATGTTTGTCTTCAATGTAAATAAAATAAAGGTTTAAATTTTAAAATGTTTTATATACATATATATATATACTCGCACACCACAATCTTCATTGGCTTCCTCTGGCAGACAGTGGAGTTCCAAACTAGGAACAGAATTCTTTACAAAAATAATTTATCACATGAAAAATAGAAATTTGCTGACAATAGATGAATTATGGCTACAGTTGAAAATTTCTAACAAAAAACAATCTGTTATCATAAAAGAAGAGAGATAAACTTGAAAACTTGGTTTCAAAGTCTGAGGAAAGTTTTAGTAAAAGGTTTTATGTTTATAGCTGGTTTTTCATACAAAGGAAACCTAAAATTCAGTTGAAAGAATGAAACTAGACCCCTCATTATTGAAATAGTGTTTGACTCCCATATTAAAAAAAAAAAAAAAAAAAAAAAAAATCCTACTTCTTTTTCTGTACAATGTAAAAGAAATTTACTCAGACAAAGCCATGGATCATAAGTTAACATTTACAGTTAAATTTTTTGGAAAAAGGAAAGAAAAAAAAAATACATAACTTTTTTAACAACCCCTCTTGATGTAGTAATTAATTTGTAGCATGAACTAAGTTTTCAAATTGTTGGAAAGGGCATTTTCTGTATGTCAACCAAAGACAATTGACAAATTATGAAAAACAGCACAAAAGAAATGGGAAAATTTTCCATAATAAAATTAAGAAACGTGCTTTAATACTGAAGTCAGGTACACATCCAAAGTTGAGAAGTCTTATGGACTGAATTTTTAATATAATTCATTGCTTTGCATTAAAAGTGTTCAAAAATATGCAAGCACCCTTTGTTTAGTGAATAAATGTTTGTTATTATTGTATTCAAAGTGGAATATTTTTACAGTTATACATTACTGGCCATTGAAATTGCTAAGAAAAGAAGTCAGCCAACCAATGTGAAATTTGCATAACATATTGTAAGAAATAAAAATAAGTCATACAGCACATATGCAAATAATAGACATCCATACCACTAGAATTGGTACAAAAAAGAAAAGAGAACAAGATTTCATTGTGTTCCTTCTTTTTTGTACAACTAGAACTGTAAATCATGCATCATGACTTGAATAAAAAGAGGCAGCATATATCTCAATTTGATCTGGAAAAAAATAATAGCATATTGTGATTGTAGATTATCATATCATTATATGCTATTTGTGCTGATCAAAATCCTACCATTGTCATGCATATGTGGAATCGGTGGGTCTAGGACAAATGGGTGGAACTACATGCAGGCTCACACTGATCTTGACTACTGCCCAAATAAACATGTATCTTGTGTGGATTATCTATAGAAACCACGCAATCAAATAACATATTCTAGCACAGAAAATACAGTGTGCAGTACAAGAACTATCCACACAATTTAAAGTATTGTTTGAGGGTTCCAAAGTATCCGCATGGTGAACATTTCTTTGCCTAGCTTATAGCACAGGTGTCTGCAGTTACAGTGGTTTGTTGAAAATGCTTATAGAAGCAAGAATAGCATGATGTTTCAGATAAAACCTGTTCCTGCATCTTACATCAAGATAGGAAATGGGTGGGTAAAGGACAATGTGACAGAAATTATGTATTTTTTCAAGTTTATAACTTTATAGTGGTGGTCTATCAGTAGCTGAAGCTGTTGAGCACTGACAGTTCATCACAGTCGCAATTTAGGCACATAGGGAAAACTTAATAGAATCTTGTCTTATGCCTCATCATACTAATCTAACACTGAGAATTATGGTATGAGATGCAAATCCTTGCATCTGGTATGCATACTCAGTAGCTTGACCAGTGTTGTGTTACAAATGCCTATTATGTCATATCTTCAGGAAAAATTACAGCCACCATATGATATCACATACACTGGCATGGAAAGACCATGAACAGCTACAACAGATGCACTCTGGCAATGAATTAACAGCTGCCTGAATTGCAGTACCATAACCCCTAAAAATATAAAAATCTCTTCAACCCTGTTCTTAATTGTACAGCAATGATTATTGTTTCACCTGGTGGTCATATCTGGTATTTGATCACAGCATATTATTTTTTTTTATTACATGACACACAGCTAGTTGTGGTTTTGCCTTAGCCAGCACATTCATTGTATCTTTTCCCAGCTGAAACATCTGGTTTATGGTTCACAAACACTGGCATGATAAAGAATACCAACAACTACAACAGGCAATGAATTACAGGTGCTTGAATTGTAGTATCCCAAAATGTTTTTGGCAATTACAGTACATCCTGCAACCTAAAAAGATCAATATTGTTCAATACCTCACCATACAGTAGCTGTCATTTTTACCCATGGTGCCAATTTTAGCACTGATTATAGCTCATTCGTTTGTTGAAATTTTATAAGTTTCATCTTCACATTATAAAGAATCTGTAATCTAAATATATTTAATTGTGTTATTTTTTATCCTTGTTAGTGTTGCAATTTTTATGGCCAAGAACATAATTTCATAAGTACTAAATTTCTAATATTTTAAAATATGAATTTTTTATAATTAAAATTTATTTTTAAAGTAATTATTAATATCTATTAAATACTTCTATTATACTATTAAATACTTTTTATTACTTTCTGATGCATTTGTATTTAAAATACTTAATAGAAAGATGAGTAATTCCAATTACTTTATGTTTTAAAATATACAAATTTTTTGCAAGAATTTAGCTTTATTGCACATAGCATAATAATCACTGGAACTTATTTTGGTAAAATGTATTTTCAGTTTGGCAGGTATACATTAAACTTATTGAAATATGAATAAAAATATTAGTGTTAACAAATATACAATAACCATCAAATTCATTGTTGTGTCAGAAATTGAATTTGGTATCAATATAAAAAAATTTTATAAAAAAAGCCAACTATCTATTTGCATTTAAAAAATTTTCGTTTATATGTGAAACAGGAAGACAAATATTTGTTACATAATACAGTAGTTCATTTCTAAAAATAAAAGTTTTTCTGTTTTCATTAATTCATTAATTTAATTTTAAAATCTGAAGAGTCAAATGGTTTGGTATGTAGTTTAATATTCTTCACCTAACTCTTATCTTTTAAGCTTCTAATAACTATAATATAATTTTATTTACATATTATGCTAAAAAAACTTTTCTTCACCATCCAAACTTTGACTTTCTATTCATTACATATTATTATTACACTACATATTATGTAAATTGATATTTCTCTATTAAAAATAAAATGTAAATTAACTATTAAAATTTCTATTAAAAATAAAATGTAAATTAACTATTAAAATTTCTATTAGAAATAAACTGTAAATGAAACAAAATGCTTAGCATATGATAGAAGAAAATTATGTAAATGTCAGTTAAAATTGCCAGAAACTTATCAGCAAAAGATGAACAAAATTAAAATCCATGTCTGTTCTTATGAACAATTTTTTACAGCCTGTATGTGTAACTTTGCCTTAATTTTTATCTATTTTGAAACTAATTGATATATGCAATACCTAACTAGATTTTGATTTTTATCTTAACATATATTTTGTTCAGTTGATTAAAAATAAGCTTTTTACATAATTTTAAAACTTGAATTCTACAAACATTAAAAAAAAATTTTTTTGAAAGCAAATACAGATAACATTAACACCAGCATCTCACATATATTTACGATAATGTTCTCCAGCTGAAATTGTTATTATTTTAAATGAAATGGCAAGTTGTATTGTTAAGAGCACACAGGATAAACACGTAATGCTTATATCTCATTCTCTTAACATATATTCAGTAATTTTATTATAAAATAATGAAATCAAATAGCACAAATTTATAATATATGCATATAAATTATGTACAATGCATTATATATAGTAATATGCTTTATAACATATATTTAAATTATGTTTTACAAAAGAAAGTTAATGAGATTCAGAAAATAAGATATTGGCACATTAGAAATAGTTTAATTCTGAAGTATAATTTTTATGCCAAAAAGACTGATTAGATATTGGCATATATATATATATAGTTAAAAAAGGAAATAGAGTATCTCCTCTCCCAATTAAGCAAGACTGAGGCAATTATAGCATCAACTGAAGATTAAAACAATGTAGCTTAGTAATCCTCCTAACTGAAAATATAGACCTTAAAACTCAGAATTTACTCTTACACTGTAAAGCACAACCATTTTTTCAGAGATTTAATCAAAATTCCTGTTAAATTATTTGTTTAATAAAGTTAATTTATGTTAGAAGTGTGCGATAAAAGTCATACAAAAGTCAAGATTTACAATTTTAATCAAAGAAAAGTTCAAGATCATATTTCCCACTCTTTTTTTTATTTATTTATTTTTACTATTTACCTACAACTTTTTGCACTGAAGTTTTTCTACAATAAAAATTACGTTTTAGCATTTTTCATCACATTATGTCAGCAGTGTTTGTTCACTTGGTGATTGTAAGTTACCATTTTGTCATCAGCTGTCCATCTTTCATATAATTAATTCATATATTTAATTTCAAAGACTTACTGGGTAAAGTGCAGAATCGCCCACTTATTTGTTTGGCGCTTTTGACAAGAGTAAGAAGAATTGGATTTTTGTCAATTTTCTTTGACTTTTTAAGTGAAAATAGGTCGATGTATACATGGATAAAGTTAAGTGAGTGCGCAATGCCATTTTTGTGCAATTCTAGGATGTTTTTTTAAGTGCAAATAGATTGATGTGTACATGGATACCGAGTATGTGCAATTCTTAAAAACGCACCAAGCAGTGGTTGATTCTGCACTTTCCCTGACTTACTGCCCGCCCTATGTATTTATATATATATATATAATAATTTATTTTATAGTAATAATTTTATATAATTTTTTCGTTAATATATTATCTCCTTTGAAAAAAGTAGTTAGAATTCTATTGAAGTAATTCATAAGCATATTTAAAATGAAATCTTGAACATATATATATATATATATATATTCAATATTATAGATTCATTCAAGAATATATATATAATCGTGAACATATACATATATATATAATTACATTTTTTTTCAATATATATATATATATATATATATTAAAATTTAGAATAGCATGTATGTCTTAAAAAATAATGTCCTTCAATAAAAGTGCTTCTTGTAATATTTTAGCTTGAAATGATTTCTTAACAGCAGTGGTGGAAAACAAAACCTAAAAACTGACAACTGAAACACTTTAAATTTAAAAAAAAGAAGAAGGGAAAAAAAAAAAAAAAAAAAAGATGATGACAGCAATTTTATTACAGAATGGTTTGGAATTATAAAGTATCTTAAGTATGTTATGCTTATTAAACATTCAGAAATATAAAATGCTTTTTTATGAAATAAAACTATTTGTATTAGGTCACATAAATTTAAACTACATTACAAGGATATTAGCACATTTATATGGAAGAAATGCACACTAATATCCGAACTAAAATAAGACTAAAGTCAACTTTAGACTAGTGTTGATTTTATTGAAAATTTTATTTTGAGAGAGAACAGAAATGGGACCCTGTTCTTCAAGAAGCATAAATATTTTATTCAAACATTTTCAATCCCTGATAAAATAGGACTTCATAAGTATCACCTGAAAGAGTTTTTCCATAACTTCTACACTAATTTAATTAATAATTGGGTAATTGATGCCTGGTTTTAGTTAATCAATTCACTTTCTTTTTATCACAGTAGTGAACATATTGCTTATTTCATATAAAAGCATGCTAATAAATAATGACTTTTAATTTTTTTTTTCATGTTATAAGTCTTAAAAGTAACAATCATATTATAAACTATGAACAAATGTATTCATTACTTTAAAATACATGCATTCACTTGCATAAAATAAGTTATTTAAAAAATTAAACATCAAACAATCTTCACGTCTTTGCAATATCTCAAAGTGAAACAAAGAATTAAAATCAATTATTACATAAAATTATTGCCTTTTAGAAGTATGTCAAACAAATGTCTACAACTACTAAAAAAGATTTTTTTAGGAATCACAATCATTTTCCTCACTCAGGAATATTTTGATATTAATCAAATTCATAAATGCTCAGTTAATTTTAATGATTAAAAATAAAAATACGGCCTAAAAATACACTTAATTGAACATATACAGCTCAATAGCATTACAGCCTTATTAATAGCAATGTTAAAATATCACATTTTGGACAACCAGAACTAAACTTAGCGAAGATATTTTTTATACAACCAAGACTAACCATTTTTACAACTCAATCAGATTAAAATTATGAGATGAAAAATCAATATTTATAGTTTTTTGGTGTAATGATTCTGAACACAGAAGGATTTTAAAATATACAGTTAAAGATGATAACTAACATAGGAAATCATGCATACTGAAATATTAACCTTAAATTTTCTATTCAGATTAACTATGTACAAGCTACAACACATTATATTGCATTACAGAATAAAGTAAAACTAATGGCAAGTTAATAAATAATATGATATTATTAGACCATTTTTCTTAAAGTTATCTTCCAGATGCAGTGATCTGCTGCATCTTGCAAAGGCTGCTGACTTATTTTTGCTAATTTTTTATCTAGATTTATGCATTTATCTTTTAAGAAAGCTGCAAGGATCCTTTTAATTCAAAACAAAAAGAAGTTTCATTTGAAAAGTTCAGATATTCCTTCAGTAGCATATGATTTTAATATTGAAATAAGCAGTAACAGATATTTATGGTAAAATGATTAACATGATATTAACCAAAAATGTTTATATTTTTTAACATTAATAAACTGCAATATTTTTAGCAAATATAATAATAAGAGGCATATGCAGATAATTTTTATGATTTTTGATCTTATAGTATTAAATCAAATTTGAAATCACTCATGGCACATGATATACAAAATGCATATTTAGTTAAACAATTCACTGCCGACAAAAACACGTCAGTAACAACTCAGTTTTCTAAGTATGTTATTTGAATGAAAAGATGAACATAGTTTTCCTGATCTAGTTAAAAATTATCTATTCTGCATATATTATTTAAAACATTAAATTTGTTCACTAAGCTATCCCTAGTAGTTTGTTTCTTGACTTATTAAAGAGTACTAATAACAATAAAATAGTCATGAAGTAATTTAAGGAAGTGGAAAAAGTCTTGTAATTTTTTTTCCCTTGTTAAATTTAAATCTTAATTATTTTTAGTTATCTTTTATCTATTAAGTCCTTTACAAAAAATAATTGTGTTTTGTTTAAAAGACTACTGCCAAATACAAAAATATATTTCATTTTTGCACAGAAACAATTTTTCTCTTTTGATTGCCTAATATTGCATGAAATAATAGTATTTATTAAAACCTACACGTTATCACTTTTTTAATATTCATTTGCTTCCAAGTAAAGAAAATATCAGAAGTCTCCTTCTTACATATAACAAAGTTTTGTCAAAAATATATTTAATTAAGGAAGCACATACTTAATACTTTTTCAGTGTTGAAGCAGTGTGCAATGTTTTCACTACAGAGATCTTTAATGAGTTTATGTTTAAATGAATCCATAGGCAGTGCATGGCCAGCTCTAAGCTTGTAAAAATAATAAATACAAGATGCAGCAAAATACTTTTTTAATCTGATTTATTAATCAATGAACTAATTTATATGAAAAAGAAAAAAAGTGAAAATGCTGATATTTTCATTACGAGTTCAATGTATCTAACTCATTCGGAAATCTTTGACCATCACAACAGTCCATCTTAATTTTCTTTTTCTAGTGTCCAGAATCTCATGTCAGAGCAAAAACGTTGTTGGCATAGATTTATTTTAGTTGATATTTCTATAAACAAGCTTGTAAGATGATTTTCTTTTAACTTTGAATACCCACAAAATAAAGTTAATTAGAATTTTTCATCATTTTATTTACTTTCATATATTCATATTCTAATTATACTGTGCATCTTACAGCAAAGAGAAAAACTGCTAATTTATTTTTTAAATTTAACATGATTATACATCTAATGCACACATATATAAACAGTCAGACAAAAGAATTCAATATACAGGAAATTTACATAAGTGAACAACATATAAGAAATTTATAAACACATTTGAAACAAAAATAACAGAAATAACGCACCAACATTTGCACAGTGTCATTAAAATTTTTAAAAAGTTACAATAAATGAATGACTTAGTCATCTATTTACAACAAACCAAATTTTAAGCAAAATATTTTACATTAGTTTTTTATGTTTGAAATTTTTTCTATATTTTAATGTATGAGAAATTAACAAAAACGTTAAATAAAATATTGGAAAATGAACCATTTACTTAACACTATTTATCATACAATTAGCACTTAGTCGCATAAATAAGCATTCAATAAAATGGTTCAAGCATAAAATTAAAATTCGAACAAAATTAACATATATATATATATTAATTTACTTTAAAAATCAGGATATAACACCAGGCTCATATAACACTCAAACAAAAGTTATATTTACTGTAGTTATTTTGCATCACCCATTTCAAGACTGTCTGTTGTAGCATCCAAGTCTTTAGTTTTCTCATTGGCAGCAACTTGAGCTTTTTCTGCAATCTTTTCAACATCATTTCTATCTACTTTGTTATCCTCTTTCAAGTTTTCCTCCTAAATTTAAAACAGTATTAAATGAAAAAAAATTATAATTTCCTCTAGTCTTTTTCCTGCTCTTAAAAAAAATGAAAGGTAGAATTTTTGCTTACACATTCTGTCATAAACTTTCATTCACAAGAATACAGAACATATTTACGCTTAAATATAAATAAAAAGAAAATGCAATAAACCTCCCTAATAATGGACACTCATAGGATCATTAATTTTGTCCACTAAACAGAAATGTCCTTTATTTGGAAGGTATAAATATTAAAAAAAAATTAACTATACTTCTTTTTATTTCACGAATTTGTAGTCGTATGATTTTCTATTACTAAAAATGAGTTCCAGTAAGTATATTATGCATATTACTACTTTAAACAATAATTAATATTCGCATATTACTACTTTGAACAATAATTAATATTCAGCACATATTTTTAACTATCAATAAATTTCATCATGAATGCATAAATGTTTTAATATCTTTAATTTCTTCTGTGCTTAATTCCTTATCAAATTATTTACACAATTATACATTAGCAGTTTTTTTTTAACTTTATTCAGGGAAATCTTATTAATTTTGTCATTTGTGTCAATTAAAATGAAAAAATGAGAGTATTTAAAATATTTTTAAGTATTTTTTAATGCATATTTGTATTATTGATCAATTGCTTAATCTAATTCATAGGATCTAAAATGTTCACTATTTTAGTCAGATGATCACAATTTTGAGATAAAGCTGCTTTGGATAAAGTATGGTATTTGAAAAATTTCGTGCACTTAAGTTTGAATTTTATCTTGATCACATAGACATGATGGTACTGGGAAACATAAAATGTCTATATTTTTAGGTTTCAGGATAAAAAGATGAACAATAGCAAAATTTTCAATTTTCCTTTTTGCATTAAAATATAATGAGCATACATGGTACCATGTCACAAGCCTTTATCTGCTTCCCATGCTTCAAAAATGTGCTGAGGATGCATTGAAATCATTATTCATTGATTTGGAATGCACTTATACACTGATCAATGCATCAAAAAGGAAGAGGCTATGAATGAATGATTTAGAGAAAAGCAAAACGTTTCTTTTGTGGAATACACACCAGATTCCATAATGTTTTGAAAAGAACAAATACACACCAGATCCCATAATGTTTTGAAAAGAACAAAACAGGAATTCTTTGCTTTTGTGTAAAATAAACTGCATAGCACTCCTTATTGCCTCAAATATCTGTTTAACAAATTGATACAAGTCATTCACTGAATCACAGACTTAGAGAAATTCAGTTCTATCACCAATAACATTTTTTCAAATAAGCACATTTTTGAAGATTATCTCTGTATTAATAGTTCAGTGAATGAAACAAAATAAGAATTCTAATCTTTCGATTCCACTATAATCAAAATTTTTCAATAAGAAGAAATGTTTTCTAATATAGCTCTAATTTTGTTAAACAAATGATGATTATCAAACTGATAGGCAGGTGAAACAAGATTATGCATACTGAAAAATCTACATTTTAGTTTTGAAATTTACACATAGTTCACTAAACCTAAGAATATTTAAGCAAAAATATAAGATTTCATAACTAACTAAAATTTACCGTTAACAGTTTTTTTACATTAAAAATTAATTTCAATCATGTATCGCAACAAAATTAATTTTCACAAACAAAATTCAAAACTGTTAAAAGAAAGTTTATTAAAAATTTCTGCAGAGTTAATATTTCGAAAGGAATATACAAGTTTAGTCACAATCCTTACCAGTAAAGTATTTTTAACATTAAATGTCAGGCATATGGCAATTTTTTTTCAAAAACCTATGTTTTTTCCACCAAAGGAAGCAGAACAAATAAATTTGCTATCGAAATTACAAGAATTACTTAATTCTCATGTATTTAATATGGTAAGTAAAATTTTCAATAATTACTTTAAAATGTTGCTTGGAATATTTATTTTAAACTGAATTCTATGCTTATGATGACTCTTAAAGAATTGGGGACAATGATGAGTTGCTAAGAAATAAATTTAATAATTTTGAGGATTCTGTTTGGTGGCAGCCATGCTTGAATATGAAATGCATTTTTATAAATATGAAGCATGAAATATTTGAATATCAGAAATATATATAATATTTAATATCAGAAATGAAATATTTTTAGAAAAGTTAGATTAAAATAATACAACAGATAAAAATACATTAATGCAATCAAGGATTAAATAATAATACAAATCAAACATAAAATGAATTGGAAGTAAAGACAAATGCATTATAAACTTTAAAAAAAAAATGAAAATAAATATTTAAAATGTACATACTTCTGTTGTACCAAGTGTCTGCTCCTACAAAAAAAAAAAAAAAAAATATATATATATATATATATATATATATATATGCACACACATACATTTTTAAAGGGGAAATAAGAATATTTACAAAAATAATATTAAATTTAATACTGCAGAATTTAAAAAACAAAACTTACCAAAAGAACAGATAGAGCGATATTGGCAGCCTTTGAAAGGGCAGAACATATCTAGAAAGGGGGAAATTTTTAGAGTAATATAAATTAAAACCTAATCAAGATTGGCATAAAGATAATAATTAAAATTAATATGATGATGTATACAGGCAATATAATAAAAAAAAGTAATGTATGATAAAATACAAACATTAAATACAATAACGCACAGAATTTATACTAAATTCTCTCATTTAATGTTGTTCCTTATAAATTATTTGAAATGTAATTTATATATAATAACTTTTTATATTAAAATGGCAATACTTTCATACACTAGATAAAATGTTGCATCTGCAAAATATTATAACTGAATTCATTACGATTTGAAGAAAGCAGTTTTATATCTGTTTAGCTTTCCACATATATTTGTTAACATTATACATCTCTTTGCATATTCATAAAGCTAAACAAGAAAGTAAAGTTACCTCATCAGCTGAAGGTTGAGCCTCAAAAACATGACAATGAAAGGATGGTCTACTTTCAGAATCCAGTTTAGTTCTTGTTATAAACCCAAGCAATCTGCAATAGTTAGAAATATATTTTATTAACTTTATCAGATAGAATGAAATACCTAAAGTTAATGTTTTCATTCATATTACTTCGTAATGAAAATCATAAAACACTTAAGGTTTCTAAAATATAATTTTACAAACCTTAAAACGCTTATAATTTCTCAAACATAATTTTACAATCTCACACATTTGGTAATTTTCTTCCAAGCTAATTAATAGGACTATCAAAGACTATATACTAAAAAAATTATCAAATTAAAAATTTCTTATTTGAAAGAATTTGATAAAGCTCAGTGATAGATTCAAAAAACTAATAAAATGCAATTAATTAAAACTGCTTTCTCCGACACTGAAAACACACATTTTGAAATGACATAATTATATGATATGTACAATGAATAATGATATTACTAATTGAGCAATGCCATGAAAGTTGTTGATAATATATCAGCATTTATGATATAACTGAGAGTTTATAGTTAGCAGATTAGAGTGTAAGATACAAGTGAATATTTTACTAGGCATCAAGTAGTGATATTATCATCAGCTACTAGTCCCATCAAAACTTATACTATATCAATAAAAACAAAAAAAAAAAAAAAAAAAAGAAAGGAAAAAAAAAGAAAACTGCTTCCCTCTTTAAATTTTATAAGCATTGTTATTGGAAAGTATTTCTAAGTTGATGATCATGGTTGTTATAAATTACTTCACAGGTCATGATCAATCAAGAAGTGATCTCCAATAACCATGAGAATGCCTTTCTACATAATTCAGACAATGAACTGAATGGTAAATTATATATTATTTGTGTAGAGGGATATATATGTGCTGTGCTAAAAAAGAAAAATTGAAGGTAAAAATAACAACAACAAAATTATATTCCTACAATTTCCACTAATAAATTTACAAGGCATGTTTGGTGAATGATAAAGAAGCCTTCACAATTTAGAAAAATATATATAATAAAAATTTAAGTTTTATTGTATCTCTGATATTTTACCTTTATTTTAAATTTCAATAAGATATTAGTTCATTACTAATTGCCATTTTATTACGTTGCTCACTACTTCGTGCTAGTGGAAAACATGTTCTGAGTTACTGAAAACTAGAATAAAAAAAATTTTAAAAATTCATGCAAAATTAGCATCCATAGGAAAATTAATAGTGCAATTTTCAGTACATGATAATTTTCAGTTTTGTATTACTTAAAATTCTTTTTCATCAAACTACTGGCAAGAGCAAAAAGTTTATAGAAATCATAAAGAATATCTTTTTTAAATTTCAGTACCTATTATTTTCTTTATGTGTAGTCCAGAAAGAAACATCTTCCAAAGGAAACATTGCTCGAATAGCCTGATGAGATGGATCTACAATCCTGGTATGAAAGTAATTAATTAATGTAAAAATCAAAAAAGGAAACTGAAATTTGTTCATTTTTATGAAATTAAAGGATTAAAATATACAGAATGTAACAAAAGGGGAAAAAACCCTTATTAACACTAAAAATTGGCTTAAATATTTATTGAGAAAAATACAGCACTTTCATTATAAAATTTTTGTCTCAAAGGAATAACAGTGCTAATTTTCATTAAATATATGAAACGGGCATAAAAGCCTTTAAAAAGTAATCATTAAAAAAATTATACATGTTCTATCGCAAGGGTTCTCAATCAGAGAAAATAAGGGAAAGAATGTGATCATCATTTTATTTAACTAAGTAAAACACTTTAAGTTTATAAATATGAGAAAAAAAATTTCCCTTTTATTCAAATTTTGGCATTTACGAACATTTTCTGCATTTTTTTGCTTAATTTAAAAAAAGAGATTAGAAAATAACGTAAATTTAAATAAATGCATGTATGTATTTTTGAAGTTTTGAAAAGTACAAGAGGGAGAAATGATCTTCTAGCAATGGTGAAATGGATGCATGAGGCGAAAAGGGTTAAGAACAAATGCTCTATGGCCTTTCTACATATATGTGTGCATCACTTGAATCTTTTAATAAGATTAATTTAATTTTTAAAAAAATTTTAAATGATTGTTATATCTGCCAACATGATTATAAATTTACAAATTTTCTTACATATCCATAAAAACTGATACACATGTACCCACTCCAAAGGTTACTCAGATTAGAAAAATAAATGCAATAAAATTCAAGTCTTATTTTACACTTATTTAAGTCTTATATTTAATTTAGTCTTATTTTATCTTTTATTTATTACATTGCTGTGGTAAAGTATGTTTCATAAATTTAAAATGGGGGAGGGACAAAATACAAAAGTTAAGGAACTTAAGCACTGTACGAAGTCTTATCATATTATATATAGTTAATTTCATTCCTTAAAACAGTCAAAAACGAGATACTATTCTTGAATGCCTCTAATCAGAAATACGAAAGTTTAACTAAGTAGACAGAACAGCTGCCAGTGATGAATTAACAGCTGAAGTAAGTGTATATATATGAAGAAAGTGACTCCAAGTATTAGCTTGAGGTTGCAATAAAAACAGACTTAATGATGGAGGAAATGACAGAAACTGTTTTCTTTGAGTTAGGAAAGTTAATGCAATAGGTCAAGAGACTAAAAAAACATAGTGTTATAAAAGCACTGTATGGGAAAGTTGCTGAAATGGAAGAAAAATTTATTAAATATTGCACTATAGAATGATGTATGAATAAAGCTTGCTGATGAGGTCCTGTTACCAGTGATGTTACCTTTCATATCAGGGCCACTTTTCAAGAGGATAACATTTTGTTGAATATGTAATACTTCCGCCTATGCGCGCACATAACGATTGGAACTGATTGCGTAAGTTTTACAGCGCACTCAACGATTTGTGATGTAATCAGTGTTCTATTTTTAGTTTAGTTTGTTAATGAATGCCTTAGGAAATGGATGCGTAGTTTTTGATCTCTTGTAATAACCTCTCTTTTATAACTTGTATACAGATTAAAGTTTTAAAAAGCTGAACCTGTGCATATTTTTTGGATATACCTGAATGAAGAACCCGGTGATTCAGATAAGTACTATTTTGCTTACCTACTGTTGAAATGCTTTATGCATTGATTAATATTGTCTATTGAATTGACACAATATTAATTTGGCATCCCGTGCTGAGACGAAAGAGAATTAATCGATGATTGATATTAATGAATTTATGTATTTTGAATTTGAAAGGCACTTATTGAATTCTTTAAGATTTTATATGTTATATGTTTGATTCAGTAAACATGTCAGTAGAAGATATTACTAAAGAAAAAGAGAGGTGGTTTGAGAACGTCCATTACCAGAATTCTTAAGAAAATAGAATTTGAACTAGATAAGTCTTCTGTTGATATAAATTTGTTAGAAGAAGACTTAGAACTCTTGAATGATAAGTTTGAATCCCTTAAGATAGCTGATTCTGAAATCGAAGGTACTTTGAAACCAGAAGAATTCGATGAAGATATTCAAACTACAGAAGAATATCGCAAAAGAATTCTGTTGTGGAAATTTAGAGAGAAAAAACGGATTCATTAGGCAAACCAAAACTCTACTGTTATTGATACAAATCTATCTAATCCTCAAATAGTTAATGATTCAGCGAAATAGAAGTTTAAGCTTCCTAAAATAGAATTTAAGTTGTTCGGCGGTGATATCAAAGAATGGTCGTCATTTTGGGCACAATTTGAGAAGATACACAACGATAATGAAATCACAAAGGAGGATAAATATCAGTACTTATTACTAAAGGGTTCAAGAGCGCGAGAACTGGTTGAATCATTTCCGGCCACAGCTGACAGTTATGAAAACGTAATACAATGTTTAAAGGCAAGATTTAGCCGAAATGACATGTTAATCGAAGTGTATATTAGAGAAGTTCTTTCATTGATGATTAATAACGCAATCGGTAAAGGCCCTAAAATGCTTCTTTTTAAACTTTACGATAAGATTGAAACTCATTTAAGGTCTTTAAATATGTTAGGTGTTTCCAGCGCAAATT
Organism: Stegodyphus dumicola; assembly: GCF_044657685.1. NCBI lineage: Eukaryota > Metazoa > Arthropoda > Arachnida > Araneae > Eresidae > Stegodyphus > Stegodyphus dumicola. Next base: position 75,475,381 of record NC_140768.1, on the reverse strand, counting down.
ATTCTTCAATACTGTATCCGTTGATTGAATCTTGTTCACCTGTAGATATATTGAGAGTTTGAGAAAGAAATTTGAATTCCATATCCCTAACATCTAAAGAAGACACTGTTGATAAGTTAGATAACCTGATGAAATTTTTATGTCACGAGATTGAAAGTGAAGAGAAAGTGCGTCTAGCACGGACCGGATTTAACCGTGAAACCGAAATCAAAAGCAAAATTATTTCACCCGCGTCAGTTTGACAGGAAAGATTTACTCCGACAGCTGCAGAGTTATGTAATGCTTTGGATATTAAAAAGGAAACTTGTGTATTTTGTAACAAAGCACATATGAGTAGCCAATGTAGGTATGCTGATAATTTGCCTTATGAAGAGAAAAAGAAAATGCTGCTAAAAAGGGGTGCATGTTTCAGATGTTTAGCAGTAAGAAAGCATATTTCTCAATTTTGTAAAATGAAAGTACCACCGTGTGAGATTTGCGGTAAGGGTCATTTTAAATTACAGTCAAAAGTCGTTAATTCAGACACCCATAATCCGGAATGATCTATAATCCGGACCTCAAAGCTAAAAACTTTCTGCGCATGCGCCGCGTTGACACATGCGCATAGGCATTTACGCGTGCGCGTAAGATCTTTACGACTGCGCAGATGCGTGTGCGCAAGTGCAGAATACATTTTCGTGTGCACGTTTAATGTATAACGGATGGTATAAGCTAAAATTATCTATTTTAGTTAATGTTGATGATTGCATTGTTCCTTAATCTTTGAATTGGATGCGGCTTATTATTTTTTGCAGACTGTAAGAGCAATGTTACAAAAGTAAACTTGAACTTTCCATTATGTCAAATAGAATTTCCGATGCTGGAGCTCCCAAAGGATCTACAAAACGAAAGTATGTTTCGATGTCCATCAAACAAAAAGTGGAATTGCTGCAAAAAATGGATAAAGACATGAAGAAGGTGACACAGAGGTTAGTGAAAACGAAAAAATTTCGATTGACAAGTTAGTCGGTATTCTCGATACAGCAATTGCGGGACTTGATCAGCGGAACTTTGTAACTGAACAAGAAATTATGTCTGTTTATAGAATTAAAGAGAAAGTATTATCACATAAAACGAAGCAACTTAAATAACTTACATTGAAAGAAATGTTTAATAAAGTAAACAAATAAATAATAAGCTTTTTTTTTTTGTAAATTTTGATACCCTTGATCATAATTGTTCTTTATTTCATAAATTACGGTTTCATGTTTTTAATTTTAGAATTTCTGCATGCCATCTTACGAGATTTAAACTGATGATCTATAATCCGGAAAAATCGATAATCCGGAATTGCCAAAGTCCCGACAAGTCCGGATTAACGACTTTTGACTGTAATGTGTACTGAAAAATGCAATCCCGAAAATTCGAACCGATCGCTCCAGGTGGAGGAGAGACAAATCAAAAGTAACGACTCCGCTCTATCTAACAAAACAGCTACTTCTCTCTCTTGCAAACACTTATTGTTCGTCTTAGGAATAAGAATAAAACGAAATACATAAGGGTATTAATTGACTCAGGCAGCAGTAAATCTTAGTTGTCAAATTTTGCAATAATGGAAATGGGATATGAATGTATTGGTGAAGAAATTTTAACACATAGTTTGTTCAGCGGTATAGAAATTATGGAAACACATAAGAGATGTTTGATTCGCCTTAGCAATTTTTCAGATAATTATTGATGTAATTTCAAGGTGTTAAATCAAGAAAAAATTTGTTCCGAAGTCCCAAAAATACTGCGTGGTAAATTTATGATTGAAATTAAGAAATATAAAATTTTTCTGTTTGATTTGAATGATAAAGTAGATCTGTTGTATCAATTCTCTCCTGATGAGATTCATGGACTCATAGGGGCTGATGTCGTAGGTAAACCGTATACCGGAAACATAAAACAGTTAGACTCAGATCTAGTCTTGATGGAAATGCGGCTTGGATGGACACTAATGGGTAAGACTGATACGATCGAAATTTCAGATAGCACGAATGGCGTTATGTCACTACATATAAACGATGTAAGAATTTCAGACTTATGATGACTTGATACACTTAGAATTTTGGACCCTGGAGAAAAGGGAAGTCAACAAGAGCTTGAGATGGCAGCTGAAGAACATTTTAACAGAAGTGTAAAATGAGATGTCGATGGAAGGTACGTTGTAAGCCTCCCATGGATACAAGGCCGTCCTCCTTTGCCCACTTGCAAAAATGTTGCAGAACGAAGGCTAAAGGGCTGCGTTTAATCACTGTAGAGGAACGGAAACTTAGAAGCATACGAAGAAGTGTTTAGAGAGTGGCTTCAAGAAGGCATTATTGAAGAAGTTAAGAATTCCTGTAAAGAAGAAAGTGAACACTCCTTACCTCATAGGGCTGCAGTGAAAGAAAATTCCACTACAAGAGTCAGACCAGTTTTTGATGGATCGACCAGAGAAAAGAACTCACCTTCTATCAACGACTGCCTGGAAAAGGGTCCCAACACCGTTGAGCTCATTCCCGCCATCATGAATCGATTTAGATTAAAGAAAATAGGCGTTGTTGCGGACATTTGTAGAGCCCTCCTACAAATTGGACTGAGTGAGAGTGATCGACCATATCTAAAGTTTTTATGGTGGGAGGGTGGTGATTCTGCCAAACCTAAAGTTTTCCAGCATAGACGGGTTGTGTTCGGACTTTCCTGTTTCCCGTATCTTTTGGGAGGAACCATTCGATTTCATTTACAGAATGCTCCTCACCATTTTGAAAAAACAGCCACCAAGCTGTTGGAATCCTTTTACGTGGATAACTGTGTTACCAGGTTGGAAAATCCTGAAGAACTTGAGAAATTTATTGAGGATTCCAAGCTGGTTCTTAGCACTGCCAAATTCGAACTTCAAGGGTGGGAGCACAGTTATAATAATCAAAATTCTGAAGATCCTTCGCCTAAAAATGAAAAAGAATATTCCAGTTCTAGGGCTTCAGTAGAACTTAATGAATGACCTTTTGACAGTAGATTTACGAGAAAATGTTGAAGACGATACTGGATGGATCTGATGTCAGGTTACTGGCAAATAGAGGTTGATGATAAAGACAGAGAAAAGACAGCTTTTGTGACTCCAGATGGTCTTTATGAATTTAAAGTCATGCTGTTCGGATTATGCAATGCTCCAGCCACATTTGAACGGATGATGGACATGGTACTAAGAGGTCTCAAATGGAATATTTGCCTTTGCTACCTCGACGACATAATCGTGTATACACCTAATTTCGAAGAACATCAAAAGCGTTTGAGGGAAATACTGAAATGTATCCAAAGAGCAGGCCTGACGCTAAATTCCAAGAAATGTTCATTTGGCAGAAAGAAGCTGACTATACTGGGACACTTAGTTGATCAACATGGGATATATCCCGATCCACAAAAGGTAGAGGCTGTAGCAAAGTTCCCTATTCCGAAAAATATTGCCGATGTCTGGCTTGTTTTCTGGGCTTGTGCTCCTACTACTGACGATTTATCAAAAATTTCACAGATATCGTAAAGCCCCTGCATAACTTGTTGAAGAAAGATGCAAAATTTTCTTGGAACGCGTTACAGATTGACTCTTTCGCAACGCTCGAAAGGCTGCTGACCAGTGGCACTGTTTTGGAACATTTTATTTCCAGATGCAGAAACCAAGATACATTCTGACGCTAGCGGCTTATGGTATCGGTGCAGTACTGGTTCAGATCCAGGATGGCAAAGAAAGACCAATAGCCTATGCATCCAGGTCCCTTATTGCAGCTGAAAGGAACTATTCCACCACCAAAAAAGAATGCCTTGCCGTCATCTGGACAATTAGTAAATTCAGGCCATACCTCTACGGAAAACCCTTCACGGTAGTCACAGATCACCACTCTTTATGTTGGCTGGGCAATATTAAGGATCCATCCGGAAGACTTGCACGGTGGACTCTCAGGTTGCAGAAGTACGACATAAATATCGTCTACAAGAGCGGTCACAAACACTCTGATGCAGATTCACTATCAAGGAAAGCTATTATAGAACCAATAATTGAGAACAATGAAGACATCCCTTTCTTTGCAGCGATCGTAGATTACGAAAAAGAGCAGCAGAAGAACAAACGATTAAAATCCATCATTACAACTCTCAAGAGAGGTGACGCATATCAAAATTATCAAATGAGAAATGGTATACTGTACAAAAGAAGCTATGATCCTATGGGACAGCAATGGCTCTTGGTGGTACCAAAGCAACTTCGTAGCGAGGTTCTAATAAGTCTTCATGATGCTCCAACCGCTTGCCATTTTGGATTTGCCAAAACATATGACCGAATAAGGAGGAAGTACCGTTGGCCAGGGCTATATGGAAGCACATGGCGGTATGTATCACATTGCCGAGAATGCCAAACACGGAAATCACCACCGCAACGTCCACCAGGACAGCTTCATCCAATAAAACCTCCTGACACACCGTTTACCAAAATTGGAATAGATCTACTTGGACAATTTCCTGTTACTCGAAATGGGAACCGGTGGATTATAGTTTGCACAGATTACCTTACCAGATTTGCAGTCACAAAGGCAATACCGACAGCTGAGGGCACCGAAATTGCCAAATTTATAGTTGAAGAAATTGTACTAAAGCATGGTGCCCCCAAAGAAATGATAGGCGACTGAGGACGGAACTTCCTATCCAACGTTGTTAATGAAGTAATTCATCTATGCAAGATGTCTCCTCTGCTGACAACTGCTTACCACCCTCAGACCAATGGCTTAACTGAAAGATTCAATAAGACATTGGCAGACATATCCATGTACGTAGACGTTGAACAGAAAAATTGGGATACTATTCCACCATTTGTAACCTATGCCTATAATTCAGTCAAACAAGACACAATGGGATTCAGCCCATTCTTTCTCACTTATAGCAGAGATATCCAGACTCCTCTCGACGTAATTTTCCCATACAATATCGTAGATCCCGAAGATAGTTATGCACAACATCTGATCACTAGAGCTGAAGAAGCTAGACAGCTTGCAGAACTCCATATTCTTAAAGCACAAACCACAGACAAGCGCCGATACGATGAGAGACATTGACCTGACAGCTACAATATCAGAGACTTTGTCTGGGTCTTCACTCCAGTACGAAAGGTTGGGTTATCCGAAAAGCTCCTAAGGCGTTACTTTGGACCGTATCGAATCACACGACAGCTCTCTGACGTGACGTACGAAATAGAAAGTATGGAACAAAATACGAAACGACGGAATTCAAAAGACATCGTTCACGTATTGAGATAGAAGCTCTATCTTGATCCAAAAGTACAACTAGACGATGAAAGAAAGCCCAATATTTCCAGGAGACCTGTTACAAGAAGCCAGACCAGATCGCAGCGGGACGCTGCTTCTTCCTAAGAAGGGAGAAATGTAGCGAAAATTGCTCTTTTTGACCGACTCATCATAGCTTAGCGGAGAAGGCACAGGACTCGAAACCCGAACGTCTCGCGTTCAAAACCCGTCAACGGCAAGATGCCTGATAATTGGTTTTTATGTAAATTTCCTTCTTGTTAATGTTATCTTATTTATGTTAATTTCCTTCTTGTTCTTCCAGAACATTCCAAGTCTGGAATGTTTCAGCATGTTCACCAGCTGTATATAAGTAGCCCTTTATTCAGTTCGAGTTAATAAAAAGTCATCAGTTTAGACTTGTACTTGCCTGTTAATTTGTAGGATCCTCTCATCTATGCGACAATACTATCCTGCAATCATCCAGTTACAGAAAAAATCATCCGGACCAGACACATGCTGCTGTACCATGCAGGAGTTCAAATCCTGATGAGCAAATTAAGAGAAGATTTTTGGATTCTTAAATGCAGGAAGACAGTAAGAAATGTAATTAGAAACTGTGTAATATGTAAACGATTTAATTTGCAGCCTAAACCGATCATCGAAGATCCTCTCCCAAAAGATCACATAAAGGAAGCTGCAGTTTTCGAAGTCACAGGAATGGATTACGCTGGTCCATTAATCCTAAGAAATGGCCAGAAAGCTTGAATTGTTATGTTCACCTTTGCCATTTACCGAGCTATACATCTGGAGTTGACTACATCTTTATCAACAGACCATTTCTTGCAAACTCTTAGACGTTTCATCGCTCGAAGGGGGTCGACCTTCCATCTTTCACTGTGACAATGGTTCTAATTTTTCAGGAACTGAGAATTTGCTGAAGAAAATTGATTGGGACATCATTTCCCTATACAGCGGATCACAAAAGATCATTTGGAAATTTAATCCCCCTTCTGCACCATGGTGGGGGTGGGTGGTGGGAACGTCTGATAGGTATAATCAAAGGAATATCGAGGTAGAAGCTCAATTAATTTAGAAGAAATGAACACCATTGACATTGACCATGTGACATTGAAGGTGTGATTAATCAGAGACCTATAACCTATATTTTGGAAGATGTTGATGATTTAACTCCAATTATTCCTTCTTTGTTTTTCATGATCCTAAAGAAACAGGAATTCCAGATCTTGATGTTCTGGATTCGTCGTCGTTAAATAAAAGACATGTTTACCGTCAATGTGTGAAACAAGATTTAAGAAAACGGTGCCATACTGAATATTTAGGGAATTTATGCCAATCATCAAAATCTCATAAAAATCAGAAACCCATCCGAATTGGTGATATTGCTCTGGTTTTTAGTGATAACGTCAAGAAAATTGAATGGCCCCTGGCTAGGGTGGTCGAACTCTATCCTTCTAAAGATGGACAAGTTTGCCTAGTATAAATAAAAATGAAAAACAGAGAATTTCTCTGCCCAGTGCTTAGGTTTATATCTCTTGAAGTGACTGATAAAAGTGACCCCGTTATACCTGGGGCAGAACAGGATTCTATTTTCAATGAACCGAAGACTGATGAAAATCGTCTTTCAGAGACCGCTTCTGACAACCCAGTACTAGCTCAACAGATAACTCCTTCTAAGCAACGAACTGTTAATGATTTTTTCCCAAAAACTGTTCCTGAATAAAGATACAAATATGGACAATTAATTAAACCTAGAATTAGGGTTTGAGATTTCCTGGTTCGAATCTCAAAGGTGGGAGGATTTGGGATATGTGATACTTCCGCCTATGCACACGCATAACGATTGGAACTGATTACATAAGTTTTACTGCGCTCAACGATTTATGAGGTAATCAGTGTTCTATTTTTAGTTTAGTTTGTTAATGAATGCCTTAGGAAATGGATGCATAGTTTTTTATCTCTTATACCTGAATGAAGAACCAGGTGATTCAGGTAAGTGCTATTTTGCTTACCTACTGTTGGAATGCTTTACGCATTGATTAATATTGTCTATTGAATTGACGCAATACATTTAACCTTATGTGGCAATGCCTCCATACTCTGCAATTCCTTCCTTGGTCATTAAGATCTTCAGAGATCTCTCACTAACTTAGCCTGTTTAGGATATGCTGGACAAACACAACTGGTAGAGAGTATATGACCAATGACACATTGCAGAATGCCTATCAAAATGTTTGGCAGAACAGAATTAGAGCTCTCGATGCCTCCCTGCTTTATTTAATGCTAGCTTCAAGACTGCATGCAGGAAGGAGATGTCTTACAACTCATTGATCTGTATTAAGTACATTATCGATGTCTGATAAAAGTTAGTATTATGCTGCTCTAACTGTAATTATTTTTTTACCTCCATATGAGGCAACCAAAAAGGTTCTTGCCATTTGTAACCAGCACAAACACATATAATGCATGTTACTCAGTGTTATGAATTGAAGTAATTTCCGCCAAAATCCGGTACCTTTTGCCAATGTCAATGCAGCTGTGCAATGATAAAACTAGAAGGTTATGGATGCAAAGAAGTCTAAGCGTGCATTTTGCAGGTCTGTTTCATTGTTAGAGGATTTCTCATGGAGGTCCGGGAATGGAATAGGTAATAATCTGCGAACACTTGGTCTAGCGAGTATGGTGGAGGAATAGTGTCTCCCAGCCAAGTCATTGGATGAAATCCCTGGTTGTCCTCACTATATATGGTATTATACTGTCACAGAGGCACAGTACAGCCCCACAATTAACCAATGCTGACTCCTGCTGCTATCATGCACGTTGCAACCTTTGCAACTGCCATGAGTACAGATCAGCAGTGATGATGTGATCTGGTAGTAATAGTTTATAATGCACTACTTGGTGAGTAGTCCATCAAAAAAAAAAAAAAAAAAGCAGTAGCTTGTAACATACTACTCAGTGACTAATCCACCAGACAAATAGTACTATCTTGTATGGGTTCAGAGGTGGTCTTGAGATGTGAGGCACAACATAATGAGGTGACAAGCAAGTTTGGCTTGCTTGGGAGCATCATACCAATTATAAGCATTTGACTAAATATGGATGTATTATACTGCAAACACAGAAACGACAAACAAGCCATCTCTCTTTGTTCCTAGTTGTATGTTGACAATATGTGGGCTCAACTGCTACATCTTTCATAAGCAGTGCAGATAAAGTCTGGCTGTTTTTTTGGAAACCTGAAAGTGTTTAGCAAGCCCACCATGTGCTTGACTGCTGTCCCCATCTATAGCTACCTTCAGGGCATTGTCATCCAACACCTGTAGTTGCCGATTTCAAGGTTCATCAAAAAGGCTCAGACCTCCTAGCCTGAACTTCTAAAATCGAAGTCTGACACAGCAGTGCATTCTTTCACAGCATCCTCCCCAAATGTCTGATGTATTCGTTGACTTGATATGGCTACTGAATGGTCCATTTTAAAGCCATACACAAACAGCTGAGAATGAGCTGCTTCAGTACCTCCATTAGTTTTTGATACTGGGCCAACCAGCAGACAAGTGGTAAAGTCACTAAATACTGGTAGTTCAGTCTGCGGTTAGAATTCTAGCAAATGGGCTGGCTGCATGGGCGTTTTCATGGCTTTTCTCATGTGTAATGTGTATACAAGACAGTTTCCCTTAAAAAGCTCTTCACAAAGGCATCCCTCCCCCATAGGCAGATAGTTCCCGTGTGCTTTGCTGTAATTAAAATAAACCAACTAACATATCTCTTGGATACTGAACCAGCTATGTGTGCACGATGTGCCTGTATTCATGAAAGTTAATAATTACTCTAACTCTCCATCACTTTCCTGTTACATGAGAACAACAAGAACTTTTTTGGTTACCTTATATGTACATCAAATATAGTTTATTTCGTTAGAAATGAACCTGCCTTCATGGCGTTTTGACACTTTTCATCAAAAAAGTTTAAAAAATCTTTTGATGTTTAAAAAATCTATATACACAGGGTGTTTATAAAGTCTCTATACATTTTTGCTTAGGTTTTATTCTTAAATATATTATTACAATTCAATGTGGCCACCCTGAGTGTCTGGGCACAATTGTCACCATTCCACTACACTCCGGAACACTTTACGTAAAGTTATTGCTGTAATTTTAGCTGCTGCAGCCATCATTCACTGTTTTAATTGTTCAACACTGCCAGTCTTCAGTTGGTACACTTCGGACTTGACAAAACCCCATATGAAAAAGTCTAGGGGAGTTAATTCCGGTGATTATGGATCCCAAAGCCATTGAAAGCCTCAACCAATCCACTTATCAGAAAGGAAAATTTTCATTAAGATAATTATGCACAATAATGGCAAAATGGGGAGGTGCCCCATCCTGTTGGTAGACAACAGTGTCAATAATGCCATCTGATATTAGCTGTGGCTCAAAATTTTATTGCAACATGCCAAAATAAATTTCTCTAGTGATAATTCTTTCTGCAAACACGAAAGCTCCACACAGCTTAGTTATTCCAATCCATACATCAACTTGTGTGTCTCAGAGAGTGTCTCCATGAGATTTGTATAATACATTTGGCTGTTCATCAGCTCTCATTCAGTAATTATGCCTATTAATATGGCCACTGAGATGGAACGTGGCTTCATTGCTAATTCTTATTATCCACAGCTTCCAACAAATCATACCACATGGCTTGCTGAGCTGCATAGACATGAGCTTAAAGCTGATGTACAGTTTGAATGTGGTAGGAATCCTTGATTAAATTATGACATAAAGTTTTCCAAACAGTAGTATGCAAAATACCGAGATTCTGGTTGAGTCTTCGTGTAGATGTCTGGGGGTATAATCGCTTCTTGTACACATTGTTCAACTTGAGGCATTATCGAACGTCTTTCAAAATAGTCTTTATCTTTAACAATACCAGTTCACTTGAATTCATTTACTAAGGTTTTAGTAAATGCTCTGGTAGGGGCTTATTTTCTGAATTTGTGGGTGAAGTACACCTGCATCTGCTGATACATTAATTCCATGTGTACGGGCATAAACAATGGCTATTCTTTCCTCTGTCGATAGCATTCTTTCAGATTATCTCCAAAAAAATTGAAATTAGAACATATTTCTCAAAAATGCATAGGGACTTTATAAACACCCTGTATAACTTGTAATATAAAATGTCAAACTGTAAGCCCTTGATGGTTATTCTTCTTTTATGAGTTCTTTCTATTATAAAGAATTAAAAATATTTCCAAGTTAATTTTAGAAAAATAAACATTAAAAATTAATTTAAGCATGGATAAGCATGTTTAGTGCTTTCCAATTATAATGCACCATGATGCATTGGGGTTTTGTACAACATATGATTATTACTCACACATGAAAAGTGACTAACAAAGCATCAGAAAAATATTCCGAAGAACAAAAACAAATCAAATTATCATAAAAAAGTGCTACATTCTAAAGAAATAAAGCATTAAGTTGCAGAGCAGCATGGTACAAATTTACCATCAGCTATATGTCAATTGCATATTACGCACAGTTTTACTAGTCATGCAGACATGTACCCGATTTGTTTGTAATCTGTTTGTTGTATCTGATTTGTTATGTACTTAAATATTTTTTTACTCAAACACACAACTTATTTTTCACTAATAAATACATAAGTAGAATAATTTCTCCATTCCATGTTGATATGCAACTTTTTCTAATGGAGTAATCCTTGACATTTAGAAGAATACCTGATATCGTTGTAAGATCAAGATGACCTTACAACAATAATGTAGCAGGTTATACAGTGTGTGGCTGCATCAAACATGCATTATGATGTAGGTGGTCTAAAAATATATATTTAATTCTTGTCGAATTAGCAAAAGTCACACTCATGAATCATTATACATTAATACTTTAAAATGTTATTGAACATTGGAATATCAAAATTGCAAATTTTTCGGGAAAAAAAAAAAAAAAAAAAAAGATACAGAATGAGAGAAATTTACTTACTTAAGGGTCCTATGTGTTATAACTAGATGAGATTCATTTGTTTTAAAAATATTATGAATAGCTCTAGCAGCCATAATATGGCGAATGGTTTGATAGACAAGATAATCACCTAATAGAATATATCAAAAATTTTTAAATAATTCATACTTCATTATTTTTCATTAATAATTTAATTTATCATTTTAATAACAAATTAATATTTTTAAATCATTTAATGAAACATTCATAAATACCTCTGTCTTTTTGTACTTGCATTGATCCTAAAAATCGTACTGAAAATACTTCCCAAAATGGAGTTGGACCAGAACCTTCTTGTGTTATATCATCAGCAGGTGGTAAGTCTGATGTTGATGATCTAAAGAAATATAATATTTTAATCAGATTTCTGAAAATATACCAAAAAGAAAATATATTATTAATGACGAATTATTAGAATTTCATTACAACCTCTGATATGAATTATGTGACACAAACATGAAGTTTTGAGTTTTTTTTTTTTTTTTTTTTTTTTTTTTTTTTTTTTAAATTACTATCTACTATACTATTACTATAAAATATCTGAATCATTTTTGCTTGTTATATGCAGCTAATTTGTGGCTCATCGCTCCTAAAACATCATTCATTTAGCAAAATTGGCTAACATCGCTGCACTCAACATCCCTTTGCTTCCTTTTTTCAGTGTTGCAATTTGTATTGACTATCCGAATCGCTGATTATCCAAATCACTTTCAGAATCAACTCAAGAAGAGAAGGAAAGGAGAAAAAGGGAAAAGAAGCTTAAGAAAAGGAAAGGGAAGAGACAGGAGAAGAAAAGGATAATGTATCACTTGAGGAATTAAGAAACATTCTTTTAAAAATTCCTGGATGTTCAGAAGTTAGAGCTGAGGATACAGCAGAATGGATGGCATCTGATTCTTAAGATCCTGGGCTTCAAATTCTAAATGATGATGAACTTATTTAAAGTGTGAGAAAAGATGACCTTAAATGTCAAAGTTGAAGCAAATATGGGCCATCAGCTAGTGAAGAGTTTGCCAGCCTTGAAACTGTGTTGAAGTGGAAGGAGCGTCAGCCCGTGTGTGATCACATACAATTTCTCATTGTCAAACTAATACGCGATTTGGCTTTCCGAAAATGGATGAAGACAGTCAAACAGTTTATATTGACCAAGATTTTCAGCAATCAATAACTTTCAGCACCACTCATAAATACCATACAGCATGCTACATAACATGTTCATATAAAAGTGTTGCCTTTTCGTTTAAATTCATTAAAACCTCTTTTTCTTTAAAAATAGTTTTTTTCTCTCATTTTCAACATACAGTACATATACTAATTAATTAAAATGTGCATAGACCCTTTCTTCAGAACAAATCCAATTATCCAAATTTTTGATTATCTGAATAGGGTCCGGTCCCAATTGATTCGGATAATTGGAGTTCTACTGTAATGATGGATGACATGGATTTTCCAGGACATTCGGCACATGCAAATGCTGCCAAATTCTGCACTATTTTTTCATAATTCTTTGCTCTTCTGTCCCGCAGAAAACTCTGATATGCTCGCTGAAATGTTTGCTTACATCCACGACATTTCTGTTGAAAGATACTCATGTCATAAATCAAATTATGAGATGTAATAAACATGTCTTCTTTTATTTTATCTAAACTTAGAATAGAAATTTGCTGTATAAGTATGCACATACCAGATCATGTTTCTGCAATGCCTTTATAAAATTCTATATCAACACTAATCTGACATGAAGTGTGGTGGAGGGGTACTGAAGATACTAGATCTAGCAGTTCCAATATCTACAACAGGTTGTGAAGTAACACTTTTCATGTGAAAGATGTAGGTGGCGGCCATTTCTTCTTTTTGAAATGTAAATCCTCCCTGGCACACCTGTCTCACTTACACAGTAAGTACGTACTATAACTTTGTGCAACCTTTTTGCAAACCTAAGCAAAATTGCAATAACCTTAAAGTTGCAACAAATTTGCCACCCAGATCTTTTGTATTCTAGGTACCAAAGAATTCCTTTCATGTTTTCATACATTTCCTCAGGACAGTCACAGGTTACAGGTACTGAGGGAAGAGTATTACTGTTGTGAAATAAAATTGGTTTTAGAGAGAACTTTGAAACAATTGACAAAAAAATCTCCAATCTTATGTGATATATTTATCAATCCAAAAAGACCTCGAATGTCATGGAAGAAAGTCAGGTCCCTTTATGTTTGAAAAAATGGTAGAAGCTTTTGCTGCCTGTAGTCAGAATTTATAACTTTCCCATCATGTGCCGGGTGATCCCCTAATTATAGCCATGAGGTTAACTTTCAACTTTGTTTTCAAAGTTTTAAGTCTCTGTTCATCATGTATGAGGAACCCAAAGAGAGTTTCTAACTTTGTATCCAAAATATGTTTTTGTTTCAGAAGCAACAGTACATTTTCAGAAGCAACAGATTAGGCATTTTCATTTATATAATAAAATGTATGTAAAATACTCTTACAGGATTCGTACACATTTCCTTACATGAAAATTAAGGACTTTTAAGGACCATCAAAGAAAAAATTAAGGAACTATCAGCAAACAAAAAAATGAATAGAATAAAGCAATTATCCATACAACCGACTTCATGCTTGTAATTTCACTTTAAGAAACTAACAGAAGTGTGTATTATGCACTATTAATTAAATTCAATTTAATACTTACCATAAAACAATTTTGAAAATTAAACTAACTCCCTACAAGTTATGAAGTAGATAACATTAAATTAGGAACATAATTTCTTGAAAAACATGTATAAGTGTATTTTACACTAATAACAGTCACTATTTTAGAGATTTACATGATTATTATTTAACTTATTTGATATTTATTTAAACACAGTCAACTGCTATTATAATCACAATGTAAGAATATTTTGCAGATTAAAATAACTGATTTGTAAAAATACAAGTTATTTCCTTGGTTTTTTGAAAGATACTAAAATAATAAACTGTGCAATAAAAGATACAAAACATTTGTGCTTTTTTTAAATCTGAAATCTTTTCAGCTATTTTAACATCTAATTTATTTATGTCTATTTCCTTTTCTTTAACTATTCTTCTAAGTTCATTTGCTTTATGTCCCTTTGAAGAAATTTTTTCTTCTGCTTCATATAATCAATTTCTTCCTCAATAATATTTCTTTTCCTCTTTGAATTTTCAGATTTAGTTAAAGATTTTTGTTCTTCTAAATACTGAACATTCTTCTAAATACTGAACTCTACTTCTTGCAGAAGCTGCTGCTGATCTCATTTCTTTATTAATTTCGATATTAAGAACACCCCCAGAAAATTTTATGTAATCAAATACTGTGCGTTGAAAAATGTATTATGAGTCACTTAAATTTTCAATTTCAATTGCTTTATTTACAGAGAAGTCCCTTTCCACAGAGGCCTGTTCATGTGACAAGTTAAGAATACTTGTCACAGTGAATACTTGAATAGTGAAAATATACATTTTTTACTATATATATATATATATAATTTATTTCCTAAACAATATTGATTAATTGATTATATTATCTCCTAAGTTTAATTAAAGTAGAATTATTTTAAAAGATATATATATATACAGTACAAAGTCCGAGATCCGGACATCCAATATCTGGAATGATCTAAAATCTGGACCTCAAAGCCACCACCAACCAATTTTTTAGGGCTTTTTTGAAGGGAAGGGGTATGCTTTACGCACGCGCATTAGATTTTTTTCCTCATCATAAAAAAAACATCTCGATTCTTAATCTCAGTTTGGCACTAAATAAAATATCTCATTATTGAAGAAATAATTATTTTAGCATAAATTTGTGTGATTAGTAACTTGACTCCATAGCTGCGTATCTGCTTGGCATAATCTCAAATCGAAACATTTGTTAATTTTACACCAACTAATATTTTATATCCTTGATGCCGAAATCGCGAATCATTATTTATTGTACTTTGCTTTCATCACCGCATGTTTATCAACGGATGACAACTTGAGTGATGAATCATGCAGCGACGACAAATAACAGAGTATTATCCGATTACAGATTTAAGTTTAATGCGCTAAAATGTTGACAAGGGGAGATTTAGCAGAAATTTCTTTCCTTATGCTAAAAATAGATTTTGTTAATGATACTCATAGGACAAACGATTATATTTAGTGCTATTTGAATTAAGAATAACTGGTTTGTTATTCACATAAAGCTAGAACCAGCGCCAGAACTCGCATGGCCGCACCAGGCGGCAGAATTTAGCGAAGTTAAACAGAAGTTTTTCATTGCGATGACAATGCCCAATCATCAATCAATGAACGGAGGGCGAAATCTGTAGTATGGTTCTAAATCCAGAAAATACAGCTACCGATAGTAAAGAAAGTAACAGACAGGTTACTGAACGAGAAAAAATTTTGATTGACAAGTTATTCGGAATTCTCGACACAGCAGTTACAGGACTTGAACAATGGAACTTAATAACTGAACAAGAAATTATATGTCTATAGTATTAGTCTAAAGTATTAGCTGAGAAAACAAATCAAACAACTCACATTGAAAGAAATGTTTAATAAAGTAAACATAGAAATATTAAGCTCCTTTCTTTTGTAAATTTTGATACCCTTTAAATCATAAATGCTTCATTATTTCATAAATCACGATTTCATATTTTCAATTTTATAATTTCTACATGCCATCTTAGTAGATTTAAAATGATCTAATATCCGGAAAAATCTCAAATCTGAGATCGCCGAAGTCCCGACGAGTCCAGACCTCGGACTTTGTACTTTATAAATATATATATATATATATAATACGGAATGTATATTTTCAGTTAAATAACTTTAGTAATTCATAAAAGTTAATTTTGTGTAGTTAATTCAGGAAAATTAGTTTCAACTTTAGTTGTTTTCAGCTTTAAAAATATTAAAAAAATTTTTAATTAGTTATTTTCAACTAATAATTGTATCGCCATTAGCAAAAATTATGCATTACTATCAACAACATAGGTTTAAACCACATACTTAATTGTCTATTGAAGCTTCAAAACGTATTTCCGAACTTCACTTTTTCTCGGCTAGCGTTACCGAATTTGCCCTTGGCGACCTAAAATCGAAATGGAGCCAACAGATTTCCCGCGAAATCGATAACAGACCCTCTGCAGAAATAAACTCATAATCCCGATATCCCATACATATAGTATGTGCAAAAGAGAATAAACTCCGTAGAAGGTGATAAAAAATTAATTTATGGCTTAATTGAAACAAACACAGAAATTGAGCTAAGCAAAACCGTGTAAAAACAAATGGAAATGATAAAACGAAACTTAATTTTCATGTGAATTTTCAGCGCTAGAAATTTCAATTTGTTTCAGACAAAGACCACATTTAAGGATTGCCATCCATCAATATCCAGTCTTTGTAGTCAGCTTGATGAAGCCACAGTTTATTGAAAATGCACTTTCCAGGCATCTCGTTCCTATTGGCATCGGAAGGGTTGTGGGCTTCCAGGTTGGGATTGCTCTAATTTTGGCAAATATTTTCAGAATCCCCCCCCCACTTTTTTTTTCTCGAGAATCTTCATCATCACTTTCGCCTCTTAAAGAACTTCCGGCTTCACGCTTTCGTCACAATCTGCCTAAATTTATGGATAACACCTGTTTCGAAAGATTGGGTGAATTGTAATTCACACTTACAATGGCAATCATTAGAAATGATAAGAAATGTCAAATGAGCAAAATTAAGGACCGTTTATTCATTTTGGCCAAAATTAAGGACTTTTAAGGACCAAAAATCATTTTTGAAAAAATTAAGGACTTTTAAGGACTGTACGAACCCTGTCTTATTACAAAATTCAGCCAAGATTAAATTTATCAGCATATTTAAAAGCAACCATTAGATGTGATAAAACACACATTTACTTCAACTTAAAACAGACAACACAATGTATATTTGTGTGTATTTAATTATGGCAAAGCACACTAGGGCTATCTGCCTAAAGGGAGGGATGCCTTTCGTGGAGGACTTTCTAAGGGAAACTGGCTCGTATACACATTACACATGGGAAAAACCAAGAAAACGCCCATGCAGCCAGCCCGTTTGCGGGATTCGAACCTCGGACCGAACTACCAGTGTTCAGCGACTTTACCGCTCGGCCGCTGGTGGGCCCTTAACAGACAACACAAAGTATTTTTTCAAAACAGTAATAATCATTAGAATATTAAATGACATTATTTATCTTTGAAATACTAACATAAACAATAATAATTCAAGATAATTTTTGTGTTATTATGTAAACTTTAGTGTTATTACAGATCTATTCAGGGTAAAAAGGATATCTTTATATACACTGCTGGCCATCGTAAATGCAACACCCTGAAGGAAGTGTGCAAATAACATGAAATTTACAACATGCATTAGCGGAGGTGAGGTATTAGCGGAGCATTATGCATTAGCGGTATGCATTATGCATTAGCGGTAGTGAGGTATGCAAATGATTAGTATTTCAGCGCAGATGCACATCACGTGTGCCTGTGGCGACGCTTCAGAGAGCTATTTAAGGCTTGGAGTTTTCGACGATTTCAAGTTTGGCAATTGTGTTTTTCTTGTGGTTTTTTTTCAAAAAAAAAAAAAAAAAAAGATCAATTATGTTTTGTAGTAAACAGCGATCATTGTTTGATCAAGTATCCGAGTTCGACAGAGGAAGGATAGTGGCCTACCGAGAGTGTGGATTATCTTTCAGGGAAATTCGTAGTTGTGTTGGACGAAAACAAGCAACTGTAATGTGGATATGTGATCGTTGGATGCAGGAGGGTATCACGGACTGACGTGTTTGATCGCATCCACCTCAGTGCACCATTTCATGTGATGACGGAAACATTGTGCGCATGGCAGTGACGGATCGCTCAGTCCCATCACGAACCATAGCAATGCTTCATCCAGTGGCTGCACGTACCATTCGACGCCGTTTACAGCAGAGTGGTCAGTCCGCAAGACATCCATTGCTTCGTCTACCCTTGACGCAGAACCACAGATGTCTCTGCCGCCAATGGTGCGATGAAAGAAGGATATGGACGGCAGAATGGAATGAAATTGTCTTTACTGACGAGTCACGCTTCTGTCTGCAACACCACGATAGTCGGATTCGAGTCTGGAGACACAGTGGAGAGAGGATGGCGTTACGCACTGCCACACTGATCCTGCATTGGGTATTATGGTATGGGGCGGTATTGGATATCACTCTTGCACTTCTCTAATATGCATTGCTGGTACTTTAAACATCTAGCGCTACATCTCCGAGGTGTTGGAGCCAGTTGTCCTTTCTTACCTTTAAAGCTTGCCCACAGACACATTTCAACAGGATAATGCACGACCACACGTTGCACGCATTGTCCAAGGGTTCTTCGTCAATCGCCAGATTGAACTGCTTCCATGGTTAGCTCACTCTCCGGATCTTTCGCCGATAGAAAACATGTGGTCCATGGTTGCTGAACGATTGACCCAGATTGCATCCCAAGCTGCCACACCAGATCAACTCTGGCAACGTGTGGAAGCTGCTTAGTCTGCTGTATCCCAAGAACACATCCAAACTCTCTTTGAATCAATGCCGAGGCGTGTGGCAGCGGTGATCTCCAACAATGGTGGCTACTCTGGCTACTGATTCTGGTAGGAACCACACTTCACAGAAGTCTATAAATTTTATCATTTGATACTTGGTCAACATGTTATCTACTAAATAAATTTTGTTGCTATATCTCTTGTCTTTCTTGGTGTTGCAATTTGGGTGACCAGCACTGTATATAGGCGGCTTACGTGTTTGTCGCCAATAGTTTATTGTTGCCACTTGGAAAAATTAGCGCTGAAATTAATGTTTCTGCAGTTTTAATTAATATCTCAGCCAATTAAAGTCATAGGAAGATGAGAACAGTATCAATGGATTCAGAGAATTTTTGAATCAGAGGTTACACATCTCGAATTTCAACTCAGCACCATTCCGTAGATATTCCAGAAAAAGGAATTTGGCACGTAGCCAAATCCCTCTAATAAGGAAAACCCAAGAAAGAAAGTGGAAAATGTAGGGAAAACATAGGGGGAAAATTAGTTTTTAATTAATATCTCGGCTAAATAAAGTCCCACGAAGATACGAATGGTCAAAATGGAGTGCCATGAACCTGCGGAACCCAGCGATATGCTTCACTAAGACTGGGAGCCAGCCATTTCAGAGGTGATAATGTTACTTCACCTCATATATATATGCAGCTTAAGTGTCTGTCACCAATATTATTGGTTGCTTGCAAAACTGTACTAGCCAATGGGGTGAAGTTGCCACAGCACAGGGATGCAGTTTTGGTTGAGACGTAGACAATTTCCTGTAAAACTTGCCTTTGCTATGACCATCAATAAGTCTCATGGCCAAACGCTTAAGCATGTTGGCATTTTTTTACCTGAGCCTGCATTTGGACATGGTCAACTTTATGTTGCCTGTTCAAGAGTTCGTGAAAGAATGGACTCAAAATTAAAAATAATTGATGGTGCTCTGCAAGGACAAGCTTAAAAATGATGGAAAGATCTACACAAGAAATGTTGTGTACAAAGAGATCTTTCACATGTGAATTAACATTTTATTATTTAAATCTCCTTTATTTATTGAGCTAGTGGTGGCTCTTAAGAAATGTACTGCCAGTGGTTTCCTTCACTGCACTCTACTTTAAGCAATTAAGCAAGGGAGAAATCCCATGAGGCAGTGAGCAAAAAGGCGTCCTCGCCGCCTGCCCTGGGTAATTCTGTTTGAATTAGCAGACACCTTTGCACAAATCATTTCCATTACAATTTATAATATCTAGAACAGCGGTCATTTCATATGACCGCTGGGCTTTCTAGTAGCAATATATTTATAATGATAATGACTTCAGTTCTAATTTACAGGGTTACATATTTAAAGAAGAGCCTCAGTATTTTTGCTAACAAGAACAAGTACAGATCAAATCGAAAAATTTTCATAATTTGTAATAGCGTCCCCACCACATTTAATCCAGCAATGCCAATGCTTTAATCATGCATCAATTCTGCAAGGGAAAAAAATCTGACACAGACTGCATAGGTATTCATGTACTACATTTTTTACCTCACTTCTTATACTGAATTTCCGCCAGTCTAATGCTGTCTTATGTTATTTTTGTCTGGTTCACTTAAGCAATTTATGAACTAGTAAAGCAATGTTTAAACCTAAGACTGCCTCTTTGCCTTGCTATTTTTATTCTTTCAATGCCAGAAAACTGTTCACTGTTCTTCTTTGAGCCTTTTTCCATCCACATTTTGACAACTGTTTATTAACATCATAAGCTTGCATGCACTGATCCTATAATTGAACTTATTATTATTATTATTATTACTATTGGCATTACATGCACTGAAAGTAATCACATTCAGGCTTCTAACTCTCATATGATGAGACTGCACTAAGAGACCCTAAATTATATATATAAAATCTTATTTATGAGGGGATCTTTGTATATATATCATCTCCTAGGAAAATAAACTTAATCAAAAGCTAATTAGTATTATATTGTAATAAAACATGCCAGCAGTATAATTCACTCTTTGAGCATCATTATCTAGCGCCTTTATCCTTTCATGAGACTTTTTGTCACTTTGTAAGGTTTTAATTTAAACTAGCCAAATTTCTTTTTATTTTAAGTTACCCTTTCCTGTAAACTCTTATTTCAACTTCCCTTCAGAATGAGCGCAGGGTTCAGCTTTATGCTAATTTGTGTTGGAGCCAAGTTCTTTATTTAAAGGTTAGTGAGAAACTTCTCAAGGGTGAGAGAACTTTTAGTCTCAAACCACTTCGGCTCGGTGGACGTTCGCCACACTAGTTAGTATTTAAATTCTTATGCCTTAGCACTATTACTCTAATACTTACTGAAGTGGTTTAAGTGCACTAGTACTTAGCTAAGGCTTGCTACGCACCATAGATAAGCCAATCTCGCGTTTAAGCTCTGAGAACAGCGGCTATTTAAATTTCTACTTAAGCTTTACTTTAAATTGTTTGATTGTTCAGTTTAGACCCAAGGGCAGTCATTATTTTATTTATTTATTTATTTATTTATTTTTTTAATCACTTCCGAGCTGGGAGTTGCTGTAAATAGTGATTTAAATAAAAGGGTATTTTACACCCTTCTTACGTTGTAGTTCTTCTAGCACTCACAAGAACATTGCTGCATTCAGCTCACTGTTCGAGATCAGGACCTTGATACTGTCACCAATATGATTGCCAAGAGTATGCATAGGACACATAGTCCTGACAATTTGTTACATATTACCTTAGAATTTAAGATATTTTGCTTTCTTACTTCCATTAAAAATATAAATGCCATCTTGATGAATGTAAGTTTATAAAAATAGAGATTAAAATAGGTAAATATACATATATTTAGCTAATAAAGACTCTTTAAATACAGGTCTTCATGACAGATCCAAAAACCCGGGCCTCTCAGAGGATTAAAAGCTGGAAATAAGACTGCTTTTAATCAGGAAATTGACAAAATATGTAAAATAGAGCAGAAACTTGAAGTAACTATTGTTATTCATCAGAAATTAATTGACTTATCAAGAGGAACAAACCAATTTCCAATCAATTAATAATTAATACAAGTGAGGTTTACTCATTTTTCCCAAGTAAGAATCAAATTACAGTCAAGAACTAAGGGCAGAAAATGGGCATTTAATTAATTATTCTGTTTGATTTAAAGTACAATCCAAGAACCAAACTGAATTTATGATTAAAAGTAAAAACTGTAAGACTCTTACTTCAGAAAGTTTTATCAATTTACTGATTAAAAACATTTTTATTTCAAGCTTTTAATTATACTGCTGGCATATTTTACTACAACATTATATTAATTAATTTTCGATTAAGTTTATTTTCCTAGGAGATTTTATACATATGAAACTCTTCTCATAGATAAGATCTTATTTTATTACTTAGCAGCTTTAGCACAAGTATTTGGCCTTTTTAAACTACTCATGAACACCCTGTATATATAGAAAGGGAGAGAGAAAGACACAAACCATATAATTTCTTTTCATGCCAATTTCATATTAGGCTGTTACACTTTCTTTTGCTCTTTTGAATCAACTAACATTTTATTTTTTACACAGACTATCATTATTTCATATGTATTAGCTAAAGCAATTAGAGACTCTTAGATTAAACTTCCATAAGATTTTTCTTTTATAATTTATTTACAGTACATTCATTTTTAAGAGTTCAAAATGAATCAATCAACAATTCTAGGTTACCTTTCATTTAAAGAATGTTTTCACTATACATATATCTGAGGCAAACATTCTCCTTCATTTATGATTCTTAAGTTCAATCAGTTAAAAATCAGATTTGGATTAAGAACATTTTCTGCATTTTGTTCACTCAGTCACCAAAACATTTTTAAAAGACTTCATATCTCAATACATTTAGCAATCACACATTCTCATCACATCACATCTAGCAATAATCAGTGCTTATAACCAACAAAAGATGCTTTGCTTAATATTGGTGAACTTTCTTTTCCCAGTCCACTGTCTTCCCCCAAATGTTTTTCATTAGTGCTAGTTTGATGTGAAAAGACTGCAAACATACTGTCAGAGGACATGTAAGGACTTGGAAACTACATTTTTAATCTCATTACTCTCTTTTAGGCAAAAAATTGTTGATGGAATTATTTTAAAGTAGCACTATTTTGTGCATTCGTACAATTCATCTAAACCAAAGCGTAAATCTAGAACTTCTTACAAGTGATAAATGTTTTTAGTAATTTATACTGTTGAGCAAAAAATGTGATATCTTCAAATGAACGATTCATATCAGCAGCAGAAGTGAAACAGGTGAATAAACATTTCTGTAAGGAAGCAACTGATGATTATTTTTACATTTATTTCTGAGAAATCAATCAATCCATTCTTTAGGAGTATGCTGATGCACTAAAACATCAAGTAATTAGTCTGTCATTGCAATGTACAAAACTTTCTTGGAAAATAAATTTTTGGAATTAATTCTTGTCAGCTCTAACAGAAACTGCACATTTTATTACATTTACATCCTAGAGATACCAAACCTTTAATCTTGATACCAGTATCAGGCCTGGCATTAGAGCCATTGTAATTGGTGCAGCAGCAAATTTTTTTTTTTTTTTTTTTTTTTTTTTTTTTTAAAAATTCATGAAGGAAACGGGTGGCAGAATTTAGGCATTACAGACCTTACACCAGGCAACAAATAGCCTGATACTGACCCTGGCCGGTACCTCAATCTGACACACTGATAAGTTAAAGTTGTGGGATTTATGTTTAAGTTTTACTAATGAAAGGCTATTCAATTCATTGCTTTACTTTCAGCCTCTTTGTTGTCTCATTGAACAAAGTTCAATGAAATCGGGCTCATGGGTCAAACCCTATCGCAATAGAGTAAATTATTCTAGTTTTCGAATTTTGAACATAGCATTTAGATTGCATAGAAAATGAGATTTTTGGAGCAATTACATGAAGATCGTGTGACTAGGTAGAGATGAAAAACAAATCTTGTGAGGGAGTAGAATGTAGAAGTAAGGTCCATACTATTGCAGAGTGAGAATTGGAGACGAGACAAAAGCGTGACGACAATAATTTCAGAGTGTAGCGATGAGACGTCTTGGCGGAGAGTGTGTAGCTAGGTGAGTGAGCTTCGCCAGCAGTCAGAGGGAAGTCAAGAGATGCAGGTCAGTGAATGGTTTGGAGGAGAAGCATAACTGAGCAAGTTGACCAATAGTGTGCTAGGGGGGGAGGGGCAAGGCTCTTTCCAGTACCATACTAATTTTGAGGGACAATCTAAAGAATAGGGGGTGTGGGGGGAAGTTAAATTAGCCTGTTTATGGCTAATTAATTATATTATGCAGTTCAGTATTAAGTTAGCTCTAAGGTTGAATTTTACCTGGTCATTTTGATATATCATCGTGTCTGATAGGCTGATTTTAAGCATAGTAATTTTCTCTTTATTATTATTATATTCTTTTTTTGAAAAGAAAATATTTACATTATTGCCTACATCAATATTTGAGATAGTAAGATAATAATTACGGCAGAAACCAGTACTTATTAATTAGATGATAGAATGGAGGATGGCTTTGGGCTTTTTCCTGTTTGCTGCAGAGTTTGTATTATAATTCAAGATTAGAATTTAGGGGTTATTTGGCTTATCTAAGTTTTGATACAATTTTTCTGAGAGTTTAATCATAACTTCTAATATTTGAGGAATTCTACATTCTTGGTGAATTTTTCCATTCGAGCATACCATGGACAGTTGGTAATCTGCCTTAAGGTGGTGGTTTTGAAGTGTTTGGATTCTGCGTAAAGCGGTTTTGCAAACATATCCCCAGACTGGGCAGGCATAAGTGAGAACTGGTCACAGGATGGCCTTATGAATGAGTAATTTTTTGTCTATTGCTAAAACAATGTTTCGAGAGATTAAGGGGTTGAGTTTAGTTTTACTTACTTGAAACTTGGAAATTATGTGTTTGATGTGGGGGTTCCATGTGAGGTGGTGATCTAAAATTACACCAAGGTATTTTACTTCCTTGGTCCAAGGGATACGAGTACTGTAAAAGAAAAGTTGCTCTGAGATATTTCTTTTTCTCGTGAACATGACTGCTGTAGTCTTATCAACATTGATTTTAATTTTCCATTAGAGTAGCCAGGACTCTAGTGCGTGGATGCATGTTTTTAAGTGTCGGACAGCTGAGCTAATAGAAGCATTTTGGGAGAGAATCGCCATATCATCAGCGTACATAGAAATTGTTGTGTCCTGTGTGTGTGTGGTATATTGTTCGCATAAATGTTATAGAGTAGTGGTGCAAGTGGTGCCCCCTGGGGGACACCAGCACAAATTTTTTGTTCATTAGAGCAGCTGTTATTAATGCAAACGATAAAGTATCTATCAGATAGATAGGAATAGAGTGTTTTAAAGATGTATTCTGGAAAGTCCAGTTTGATTAGTTTGTAAATGAGTCCATTGAGCCAAACATGGTCAAACGCCTTAGCTATATCAAGAAATATTGCAGCAGTACTAACTTTTTTCTGTAGTCCAGAGGAAAGAAGTTCTGTTACCCTGTAAAGTTGATGTACTGTTAAATGATATTTCCGGAAACCGTATTGTTCGGTAATCAGAACTCCTTGTTCATCTGCATTCGTTAGGATTGCTTTAAGAATGATGAATTCTGCAATTTTACTGCAGGAGGGAAGTAAGCTAATCGGCCTGTATGATTCAGGTTTACTTGGGTTCTTTCCCGGTTTTGAGATGGGAACAATGATTGTCGTTTTCCACTGTAGAGGAAAATAATAAAGATCAATAATGTATTGAATGATTCGAGTCAATCTGCATATCATCTGTAGTCCCATTTTTTTTTATCATTTCATTGGTAATATTGTCATTTCCTGGGCTCTTTTTCTTTTTCATATTCTCAATATAGCTAAGTACGTCAGCCGGATTAACTGCGATGCTGTTGTTAGTGCATGGTTGTGAAAAGAATAGTGGTTTGCAACTGTTTGTTCAGTGGCAGTATCAGAAATGTTGTTAGTGATAAACTGAGTAGCATTAGTAATCTGCTAAAGACTGAGCTTTCTCAGTTTCTATGTAAGCGACTGAAGTTTGGCCTTTAAGGGGCAGAATATTCATGTAGCTTCTTTTGTACCTTGAAGTTCCTTTCCATAGTGAATTATCATCTGTACTGAGTCCTTCAAGGTAATTAGCCCAGCGTTTACATGCGTGTTCTTGTGTAAGGGTCCTGACTTGATGATGTAGAGTATGAATTTATCAACTGGATGCCTGGATCTTTGCCAAACTTTTCTGGCATGGTTTCGTTTTTTAATAAAGTTTTTAATCTGCTTATTTTGGTTGATTTTGTCCTCGGGAATAGATCTGGAGTTAGCATGATAGGCTGAGCAAAGATCATTAGTGAAGTTTTCTACTAAAACGTCTAACTCACCATTCCTGTGTATCGTTTTTTGCGAGTAGTGGGTGTGGTTCAGAGCTTTGGTAAAATTAGACCAATTTGTGATAACGGCTCTTCGGTCTGGTGTGCTATGGCTGCTTATTTCCAATTCTATTTCTACCAGATTATGATCCGAAGAAAGTTCATTTAATTATGCTGGATGGATGTTGAATACTTTTTGGAATGAAAAAATCCAGCGTGGAGGCGGAGCCAGGGCCATAGCATGTTGGGGTGGGAGAAGCTGCAATAATAAGATTGGCTGAAGTTGCAAAGTCAAACAAGTGCTTACCATTAGTATTGGTTGAACTGCAGTTCCATGCGCGATGTCTAGTGTTAAGGTCTACACCTATAATGACTCTATTGTTGAATATACAGGAATATCGCTTTTAAGTCTGAGATGATATTATTAGCAATTGTGTTATTTCTAACATAGTTGGAGACTAAAGTGATGGGGGTTCAGAAGGTGGAATGATGTTAATAGCTACGGCCTCTGTGGCTAAAAGCTGTGAAAGTGTACGCCTGTAATGAGTGATGGAGCGTTTTATTAGAAGTAAAATTCCTCTAGCTGCTCTGCCTGTTGTAGGCCTATCATACCTGTGAAGATCATAGTTTGCAAAATGAACTTTGAACTGAGGAACAAGGATGTGTTCTTGTAGGAATAAAGCGTCGGGACTATACTCATTTAAAAACTCCCTCTGTTCTTGTAACTTTTGGGAGAGGCCACCTGTGTTCCAGGTAATGATATTCATTGTACGGGCGTAACTATCCATGCTGTGTGTTGTTAAGCTCTTCAAAAATAAGGAATATAATGTACATTTTTTCCATTAAAGTTTCTGCATTTTTTAGCTGGGTTAGGTTCTTATTAATCAGTGACGTTAATTTCGAGAGATTTTTTAGGCCAAAAATATTTTCTAATTCTTTAATTACTTTGAAAAGTTCCATAAAACCAGTGGAGGTGATATTGCTTGAATTTTGGTTAGATTATTCTGAAACATAAGTGTTTTGTGGTTGAGAGGGGGGGTGAGTGAGTAGTTGAGAACTTGAACTCTCATTCTGATTGGTTGTGAGTTTTGGGAGTAAAGTTTTCTGTGTTGTTTGATTTTTGTTCGTGAGAATGTCTGTGTATGATTTCCTATGGGTTTATGAAGAATTATTTTTAGGTTTGGAGAATTTTTCACCCCCCCCCCCCCTGTAAGAAGCGGAGTGAGATTTCAGGCAGTTTACACATGTTCGATTGTCTATGTGGGCATGTGGCAGTGGTGTGCTCCCCGGCATACTTAACACAACATGGAGCTAAAAATCAGTTTTCTGATTAATGATGCCATTTCTGGCAATTAAGGCATTGGGGGATGAGATTTTTGTTGGTGTATTTTTCGATCTGCACAATGAAAAGCGACATATGTGCAATATTGAATATTTCGTCTACACTTGGTGTGGGTAAAATTTGAATTTGGAACAGAGGCATAAATTGTCAAGTGCGATTACGAGTCATTTGTATAACTTTGTGTACGGTTAAACCTTCCTCTGTTAGTATACCACAAATTTTAGTAATTTCCATGTCAATTGGGAAACCTCTGATGACAGCTTTTATGGGGCATTGGTTTTAGGGGTTTATAATGTAATGTTCTACATGTTTGTCCTTTAGAAACTGTGTAAGTGTTCTGTGGTCATCTGGGGTATCTGGTAAAATTTTGAGGAATTCTCCACTGATTTTTCCGAAAAATTTTGCTTTTGTTTGGTCTGCCAAGAATTTTAAATACGGGTTAAATTTCTAGTTTTCTGGAGGCTTAACCATGATTGGTGGAACTGATTTGTATTGAGAAGTGTCTCTGAAGGGTCGGTCTATCTGAATTTTGAGGGTATTGGTATTTTTGACCTGCTTTGTGTATTTTACGGGCTTAACAAAGCCATCCTCAGTTTTCGAATTCTCATCTGAACTATCTGAAATATCTTGTTTCTTACATTTAGAGTTTAGGTTTAAGTTTGCATTTAAGGGGTTCCTAGCACACTGTTTTGAATAAAAGGTCAACTTACCCTTCAGGTGCTCCAACTTTTTCTTCATCTCATGGATATTCTTTGAGAAGATAGGCGTATGCTGGTCCGGATCCGATACACAGCGTATAGCGTCCATTTGGATTTTTATCTATCTATTTTGCTCAATACTTGCTTCTAGTATTTTGATTTCCATCACTGTATCCAGGATAGCTTTTGCAAAGTTAAAGTGTGATGTATCCATGTTTCTGCCCTCAGTAGTAGAAGTATCCATAATCGTTTCGGCAGTATTAGGAGGCAGGTTACTTTCAGCAGTCAACGGTTAATCCGGAGCAATAGCAGTGCGCAATGGCAAAGGACCATGGTTGTTCTCCACCTAACACAGAGAGCAAAAAAAAAAAAAAAAAAAAAAAAAACAACCTTCATCCACGAAGGCTGAAGGCCTCAGCCTCTTTTTGCTATAAGGTTCAGAATTTATGTAGATTTGAGTGGAAAGCAGTTTTACTATAAAGTTTAGAGACTGATGAATAGGAGTGTGAGAATTTGGCCTGTGATCCGCTGCATTGCCGATTACAACAAATTCTTTTGGGGACTTCAATGCTGGTCTTGAATGGTTCAACCTGAATATTGTCAATTTGGTAAGTCACGTATTTGAATTTCTGTTGTCGTGTAGGTAAAGCTTGCAGTCTCTGCTCAGTTAGATTAAACTTGTTCAATGGATAGAAATTGTGAAAAAACATCTTTATGTCAAAATCGGCTCACGTTGGCTAGCAATTTTATATTTATACATTTTAATTTAATCACTCACTAGTAGTGAGGTAAACTAAGTATAAAGTATTTAAATTCTGTGTCTGTCGGTCTGATGGTTAGCTACCATGGTGGTGATAATTCACCACCATGGTAGCTAACCATGCAGCAAATTTATTTTTATGACAGCAAATTTATTTTTATGATAACTAACCTAGCTAAGTTATTTGGAACTCACAACAGATATTATACAGTTACAACCATAATTGAGAAAAATGGCTAAATTGACTTCTGACATAGAGCAACAATGTTAGCAAAATGATCTGTTGTAAAAGAATGATCAAAATCAGCACAGCAAAATATAATAGAACAAATTAATTTTTTTGGATTACAAAACAGTTATTGATCAGCATTACCTGATCTAAACAAACATCTCACTTTTCAGCAATTTGAAAACAATATGTACAAATCTGTATCATAAACTACTAACTCTTTAGGAGGATCCATGGATTGAGACCTCTCTCGATCTTCTGCAGGTGAGAAGAGATCAAACTGTATTGGTGTTTCCAGCAGAAGATTGTCCATTGGTGTTGCTGGCGGAGTTGATGTATTATTTGGCTTATTGTTTTCTCTGAAATGAATATTACAGAATTAAAGAGAATAAATTTTTCTACCATGTAAAATTTAGATGAAAAAGAAAAAGAAGGCAAATGAAAATAAAAATTAAAGAAATTTAACTACCCTTCCACACTTGAAGCATTGCTTGATATTGATTGTGACTTCTCAACTGTGTTTTGCTAATTGAAAAATATTAACATTAGTAAAAAATAATTGTCAAAGTCAACATATGACTACATGCAGTTTAAAACAGAGGTATTGATTATTATGCAACAATAAATCTTCATTTTGTCACTTAACATATTATTTAGCAAATAAATTACATTCAGAAAGTTTTTTTTTTTTTTAAAGGCTCATTTCAATCCAAAGAACATAATACAGACTTGACTGCAAGAAGAGGGGGGGATTTCAATATAATGAAAATCAGATAATAAATATCATTAAATTTAACAAAGGACTGACTTAACAGGTTTTCTTTTCCTGGTTATTATTTAAACCTCCTCTTCAAATCATCATGCAGAGAAGATAAAAGTAATTATAAATAAATCAGGATTCAGCTTTATTATCTATACACGCTACAGCGCTCCAAGAAATCAATCTCTGGATTTTTGTCACTTTTCTAAAGAAATTTTTTCTTCTTTTGAACTTTAGTGCTCACCACACTAAAAAAAGCTACAAAGACATCAGTCTTCAGGCCACAGTGATTAAAGATGTAAATCACAGCTTATTTTAACACTCTTGACAGACCTACTTATATGCATTACAGTTGCCCACTACCAATCCAGATATAGTTAACCTCTTGAATACTGAGTCAAAAGCACTAAAGTGGATGCCAACACTATGTGGCGCGCCACATTGTTTGGCATTCAGATAAATGAAAATGCAGATTTTTTGGAAAAGAAAGGATCAACTTGTCCTCTAAGAACATAGAAATTTTATGCCCTTTTATTCTGCTAACAGATAGATAAGTACAGAATTCAGCAAGATTCGTGATTCAAATTTGTATATAAAAGCTAGGGGAAAGACTTAAAAACATTTTTCCAGGACAAGGGTTATAATATCCCTGATTCTCCTTGTGCTACAGCTGCATCCTCATACTGGCTTTTTACTGGACATGATTGTCTCAATGCCCACTTCTTTTACATTTTACATTAAACTCATGGATTTTCCAATGTGTCCTCTTTGATACTCTGGACAACTGATGTGCAAAGAAAATTTAAACACGTGCTCTGCACTTAAAAGTTTTAATTCTGTCACCCAGAAGTACTGAGAAGCAAGACAACTAATGGCTCAAGTGCTAAAAGCAGCCATTTGTAAATAAAACAATAAATAAAAAATAGCTTTAACGTGAGATATAACCTCCTCTGATTTTGACACAAACTTCACGTTGATATTTCATTGCTTTAATCAGGTAATCCAAAGCCAGAGCTAACAATTAACTGTCATTTCTGTAAAACGGCAATTTGCATCTTTTGAAAAGTTTCATGGGCAAGGTAATCCTTGAAAGTTTCAATGGGATTGAGATTTAAAGAATACACAAGCCTTTGCATATGATTTCTGAATATGTGCTCCTCCCTGAAAAGAATTCACAAGGCACAATGTCACAAAAATAGGTAACCTATGTTGCTGCTAAAATGTATTTATGAAGCATCACAATTATACACACATGCACAGCAACCGAGCACAGATTTCTATCTTCAAATTCAACAGTCGTTTTTCTGATAAAATTTTTTTGGGGGTGTGTGTATGTGTGCATGCCTGCGAGTTGCCAAGTAGGGAAGAAAACATAAGTTTCTTCAGAAATATGATGTTTTGCATAGCAGTACAAAATACCAAGGTTTTCATTCCATGAAGTTGTACTTCTTAAATGATTGAATTTTATGGATCAAAAATTTGTCACAACGCCAAATTTGTGTAATTCTCTGATTTTTCAAATGAAAACATATTGCTAAATACATGGAAGAAAAACAGCATGCACAAAGCTAAATTTAGGAAATTCTCTGAAATATTTAAAGCAAAAACAGCATCTGAAAATTTAAAAAAAAAAGCATTTTAAAAAAAAAATCTGAAAGTTTTCAGATTTTAAATTACGTCCAAAGGGGCGGTTTTTTAATGTTTTGTGTGTTACACCTTTACTTATTAAATATCATGTTCTTTGCACTTAAACCATAAAATTCAGTTCAGTAGCAGTGTCGTAAAATAATTTTAAAATGACCATATCTTTAGAATTCCGATACACAGTTCCGCACCCGTTGGAGATAAAAATGTCCCCCCCCCCACCGTAGAGTGTTGCCATTGCTCGCTTTTAAATCGTTGAGTTTGTTACTCAAAAATTCGTTAAAGTTTTACAAAATATGAAATCAATAATAAAACAAATTCCAAATTTCAAATTTTGTCTTCCACATGCCCATATTAGTAGGAGGATTACGTCATTCAAAATTTGATGGCTCTATGTACCATTGTTTTATCACAATGCGAGAAATATACATACATTTATGCAGATTTTTCATTATTTAAATTCTTCAAATATAATGCAAGATTCTAACATTTGGTGGCAATAGTTTGAAAAGTGAAACAGACATTTATAAAGATTTAACACAAAATCGCAAGACGAAAACAATAGTCTTTCAAGGACAAAACCCCTTGGGACTAACAAATACAAGGATTGCTTCAAAAAGCTAAGTATTTTATTATGTCTGTTTCTTGCTTTTTTAATTCTATTGCTTCATTGCTCTTTTATGGAATTCTTAACATATTGCCAGTTTCAAAATGACTGATGGTTTTTTTCTTACCACCTTGTAAAAAATTAGAAGCCAAAGAGTTACTGACTTTTCAAAGGAGGGCAGATAATAGTCACGTACCTTTAATACTTTGTTACACATCCACTAACATTACTCTGTGAAAATGTTACACTCTATAAACAATACCTCAAAGAAAAGGCAACTTATAATGCTGTCATGACTAAAACATGATGTTCAGTGGTGTCACTGGACTGGCTTCATATAAGTTTTCTTCAGATCCTAAGTTTATTGCCTGATTGTGGGGTAAATTTTGATATCTCTATGAACAATGCATTACTACACTTCTGTTTAAATCATGTGCTGATAATACTAATTAAGCCAGGCTTTTCTGCCCTTAGAGATCAAAACTACCTAAAATCACAATGCTGAAACTTAGAATACTTTTATCTGTAGCCTTTATTATAAATATTAGTCTTAGCATTTCAGTTCTGAATGATATTAACTTTTCTATTATTGTTTGGAAACTCAGTGCTCTCACTTACTGACTGTGTTAGTCCAGCAATGTGATTGCACTAGTTTAACCCCAGATATAGACCTGCGAAGACATGGAATGGCTCTTAAAATAACTGCTTCTTTAGTTAGGAATAATTTTCTTTTCATGGCTTCCCTTTTAAGAAAATTATGAATTATTATTAACAGAATGATCCACAAAAGGGAAACTTGTAACTTCCTTAATTGGAATATCTTGCATGAAGCCTTCTAAGTGGATATCAATGTTGAGAATCTTTTAAACATGTTTTATGTGCCACAACAACGCAAGTCTAATCTAATTATTGCTAACAATTGTTGAAAGCACAGTTCAACATTTAGGCACAAATTGTTTTCATCCCATAATAACCTGCATGCTTTTTAAGTAGAAAACCATATTTGGACATACAATTTTATATTTGTATATCCATCTATGATTTAATGAGTTTCACTCAAAATTCTTTGAAACAATAGTTATGTGAACTAAAAAAGAATTTAAATTCCATGTTTACATTTAGGGAAATACTAAACTTTTTTTTTTTTTTTATTTTACAAAGAATGAAGACTCTAAAACAAATTTAAAATATAATCACAGGAATTTAAAAAATATTTAATTTTCTAAAAAGTTACAAATAGCAAATATGTAAAACTCATACTCTAGTAGCCTTATCTCTTGAGCACTGTCGTGATAACTGGCGACTTGAACTGCCTTCTTTTGCAATGTTATGTATAGATGCAATCCACTCATCTCGTTCACGGCCATTTAATGCTTGAAACACAACAGTTCTGAGACAAAGATAAATGATTATTAAACAGCATAATATAATAATATCTGAAAGTCAAATAAAATAACAAAGAACAATAAAAACAATGTTTTGGGAAATGTTTGATTAATCAAAGAACCATAATGCTAAAAAAGTTTCCCCCCCCCCAATTCATTTCTAAAAAACGCGGAAATAAAAATGAAAATGAAAGAAAACATTTAATATGCACAAAAGTTAGATACATACTTATTTTTTATTATTTGTCTTAACAGTTCACCTGTTCCTATTTGTGCATAGTGCAAATAAAAGGTGTCCTACAGAATATAATGCAAAAGTCAACCTAACATTTTTATTTACTAGCCCATATTGCCTACACTTCACATGATTACAGCAGCTCTTAATCTGTACTAAAGTACTATTCCATTAAGCAGTTTATTTGCACCATTACTGAATCAAACTATTTTTTAACTATTTTTTTCTCCTTAATACTGCCTTTCAAGTGTTGAGGTACTCACTTTGTTCAAAGTTTACAACAAAATTTAGCTTTTATCTTTTGCGCTGCATTGTGATTCTTCTCCCAAAAAAACTATATCCTCCACTGAAGATCAATATGTCTTTAATGCTAGTTTCCCATTTGAATTTCTTTCACTTGAGTATATTGTTAATGATACTATTTCTAAACATTCTGCAACCTTCTGTGGATGCATCTTTCTTTAGTCAAGAACTCAATGATGGCCGATTGTTTCACTTTGTATCCATTATTCACTTGCCTTGGAGAAAATTAGGTACTTACATATTATAAAAATCACCTTAGTCAAAGTTGCCAAGTTTTCATAATGTGCCAAACTCTGGCAACCACGTACATAACCATTCATCAGGAAACCTAAAAGTTCTTGTTCTATTGCAAGTTCTAATGGTTTTACAGGTCAATGTTGATATTTGTACATTAAATTCAATTTTAAAATATGTAGATGTGGAATTTGCCAGCACAGGACAGGAAGAAACTGCAGTAAAATTTCTGATGGAGTATAGTATTTTACTGCAAAATTGTTAAAGGAAACTATGATAAAATGTGTTTAGTAGATAGATGCTATGTAGTGCTGAAGTTGTATGTGATACCAAGTTTCTATAATTTTCTGACTTTTTTTTTTAACTGAATACAGATCATTGTTTACATGGAAAGAAGAACAGTGCACAAAAAAAATTATGGAAGGATTTCATAAAAAGTATGTTTTATTTTTTAATGTATCATATAAACCTTATTTAATAAATAAAATTTGTATTTTAAATCGCTAAAACTGTGTTTTCTTTTGATAATGATTGCTGACTTACAATAAACACATCATAAGATCAGGAGTTTAGAAAAAAAAAAAAAAAGCTGCGAAAATCATGAACTTGCACCTGAGAAGTAACTTTTACTTTTCATCTTCTATGAATAATAGACAAATTATGCAAAGGTGGTTGTATTAATATGCAAGTAACAAAAATTATTATTACATACTTACATAGGAGATTTACTTTGATCAAATGTGAAGTTTGAACAATCTATGTCAGTTGATAAAAATGTTATTTTTACTGTTATTAACAAATAAATGTTGAATTTAAAACCAGATAAAATATTCTAGAAAATATGAAAATAAAATAATAAATCATCGTAGATTTTAAATAAAATTTTATCAGTTTTTAAAGTCATTAGATACATGTCCATCTTTTTTCATGAGCAAACAATATAAATTCGATCAGCAGAAATTTTTTATCCTGAAGAAGAGGGACGTGTCCTGAAGAAAAGGCCCTTAAAACCAATGCAGTTTTGTTTAAAAGCTAAAAAATTAGGTTGCTGTTTTGCCTAACTTTAAATGCTAATTATTAATAAATACATACTTCTGCATTACTTTCACAGTGATTCTTGTAAAAAAAGTCTAATAAAATTAATGCCCATATCTTTTCTGAAGTAAAAAATTCACTCTATTATATATATATATATATATATATATATATATTTTCAAGTTGTAGGCCAAATGTAGTTGAAATTTTTTGCAAGTTATGTAATGTTAATTAAGAAAATTGCTGCAAGAGTGACAGTGCTAGTTTTGAATGGTACTGAAAATTTTAAGGAGGGCAAATTATAGATACCTTTAATAATAAAGGCCAGGGAGGAAAGTCTGTAATAATTTATAATTTGTCTTGGACAACATAATATTTTTCTTCATTAGTCTAACAGCAAGCTTCTGTAACAAAGGCATACAATAATTGGTGAAATATTATGACAGTTATTTAATCAGAAAAGAAGGGCATATAAATAATATTAATAAGCATAATTAATTTTCTATGATTTTTAATGCACACATTTATTGTTTCTTCTTTCCCATTTTTATTTCCAAGCTTTCTGGAACTAAATTAAAAAATAGCTCTCATAAATGTTTTTGGATTTTTTGTTGGCATTTCTATTAAGTGTCATTTTACTTCTTAAGATAATATTTTATTGTTCCTGTAAAAGATAATATTAGGTGACTAATACAATTAAACTCATATCCATACTAACAGCTACATCTATACAACTATTCCTGAAATTTTCTAACATCAGAATAATTTTGCATGTGAAACAAATTAACCTTTTTGAAAAGATTTTAATAAAATGTAATATACATTAGCAGCTGAAATAACCCAAATTCAATGTAAATGAAAAGATTAACAGAGTCCCAAATCACATGCAGCACATTTCAGCTCTAATGCAAATTCAGCAATAATTAGTGGCTGATTTACACAGATAGTATATACTTTCATATCTGATATATATATATATTTGAATTTAACAAATATTCTGTCATTCATATAAAGCTAATTTAAATTTTAAATTATGAAAATTCAATTGTATACAAATAAAAGATAAATTACTGCTGCAAACTAATTTGCAATATCATTCAAATTCAGAAAGCATATGTAAATTAAGTGCAAGTATCTAAAAACATGAACAAATATTTAATAATCCTAAAAATTTTAAAGAATTATATATACACTGCTCGACATTGGAAATGCAACACCAAGAAGGAGTGGTCAGAAAGTGATGAAATTTGGAAAAAAGAGACAGCAAGCAGGAATAAATGATCTTTATTTCAAAATGATAGTCAGAATACAGAGCGAGAATGGTGTCGGCTCAGTAGGAAGTAAAACCACCGCGGACAGCAAAGGACGAAGAAACACGTCTAGGCATAAAGTCAATAAGAGTGCAGATGGTGTCCTGAGGGATGGCTCTCCATTCCCTTTCAACCATTTGCCACAGATCATCTTCTGAACGAGGCAGGGGCAGAGTCTGCAAATGGCATCCAATCACATCCCCCACATGTTCGATTGGTGACAGGTCAGGAAAGTACGGTGGCCAGGGAAGCATCTGTATACCTTGCAGACCATGTTGAAAGATGCGAGCACTGTGTGGTCGGACGTTATCCTGCTGAAAAATTGAATTAGGCAGCTCCTGAAGGTAGGGGATTGCCACCGGCCGCAGTACATTATCCAAGTATCGTTGGGCCATCATAGTACCCTGAATATGAACTAGCGGTGACCTGGAATCATAGGCAATAGCACCCCAAACCATTATGCCACAATGTCGTGCGATGGGGAGTTCCACAGTTACTGCCAGATTAGATCTGTCACCACGTTGACGCCACACACATATGCGGCAACTGCCACTGGATAAACAGAAGCGTGACTCATCTGCGAACATGACGTTTTGCCATTCTGTCATCCATATTGCCCCAGTCCGCACCATTCTAAACGTTGGCGTCTATGTTGTGGAGTCAATGGCAGTCTTCTTAACGGACGCCGTGAGTGCAGGCCACGTTTAACCAATCGACGGGAAATGCTTCTTGTCGACACGGGAACATCCAGGGTATCTTGCACATGCTGCAGAATCGTGGTACAAGCAACTTGCGGGACCGCCACAACTTGTCGGTGGATGCGTCACTCTGATTGCACCTGCACCCCTCTTTCTTCCCACATTTCCTTGTTCCGACCATGTTTGCCATAGACGATGCACCCTGCTCGCATCCATGTGAGTATCAGCTGCGATTTGACGTAAGGACCAACCCGCTCTTTTCAGTCCAATCACCATACCCCTCATAAAATTGTCTATCTGCTGGAAGTGCCTTCGTTGACAGCGGCCTGACTTTCTCTCCTATTACACGTATCTTCCGGGACAAAAACCAACTTTCTTTGATAATTTGTCTGGCAGAAATAACGACACAAATATTGCCCATTCTGCACGTTCCTTCCCTTATATCTTACTTCACGTGCGGCGGAGAGCTGCACATTTCACATCATTCGCATAACTCAGTGACATACGTCTTCTCTAAAATTTGCATAAATTTCTGACTACTCCTTCTTGGTGTTGCATTTTCAATGTCGAACAGTGTGTGTATATATATAGTGCAAGGTAAATCAACTAAATGACTATATGACTAGAGAAGAAATATAATGCAGGAACTGCAGCTAACTTAGTTTTACTTTTATTTTTCTTTTATGATGCACTTGTGCATTATGCTGTACAGATAATAGTA
Organism: Stegodyphus dumicola; assembly: GCF_044657685.1. Classification (NCBI taxonomy): domain Eukaryota; kingdom Metazoa; phylum Arthropoda; class Arachnida; order Araneae; family Eresidae; genus Stegodyphus; species Stegodyphus dumicola. The sequence continues at coordinate 75,437,095 of NC_140768.1, read as the reverse complement.
GTCTAAGATGTAATGTTTCAGTAAACAGGCATTCTCTACTTAATAAGTATTGCCTTCATGCCACTTCATTTTTATGAAGATTCTAAATTACTTCACTTTGATTAATGAAAGAAATTTTAAAATAAATTTCATTTTTATCAAAAACAAGTTAAAAAAAACCCTCCTAAAGATTTGGTTTTAGGCCAGATAGGCACAGAAAGGTTAGAAACAATAATTTGATGAAAACAAATGATGGCAATATGATGATGAATTTTGCTCTATTAAAGGCCCTTAGTACCATATTACTAACGACTAAAAAAATTACCTCTACCACTAGTAAGTCTTCCAGCATAATTTGCTCTCTCTTCAGTCTTTGGAAAGGAAATTTAAGTTACTTATTATTTATGTGGACATTACATAAGTTATTTCTACATGGATATTACATAATTATATGGATTTTACATAATCTATCTATACGGATAGTATTTCTAATACAGAAGTACTTCTTTCATATTTAGCACATCATTATTTTTAGTGCTATTTTTAACTTTTAAGAGCTGTTTGTTATGATTAGATATATTTTTTTTTAATACTCGATAATGCTCAAAAATTCTTTACACCCAAAATAATAGCTTCTGCTTCTTTACTTTGAGTCATTTCATCTCATGAGAGGTTTCACATGAATGTTTGACATATGAATAAAATCTTTGACAACTGTCATTGTATTTAACATCATAAAAGCATAAAACTATTTCAGCATTTCTGAAACTTAACAAAATACAAGATAACCAAGAAAGTTCTTGCCGTTTCTGATTTGACATTGGAAGAGTGTACCCAACATAAAAATAATAGCCAAATCTGGCGATGAAAGTGGTTAGGATGGAAGTTCGGACACTGACGAAGGGTATAAAAGCGCGTTGCATCGCTACTTCAAACATAACTTGCAGAGCAACCAATTCAAATGGATGCATCAAAGGTGCTTGTTTGGAGTTGTTTGCTGTATGATTTTAAAGTGGGCCTGTCAGAATCAAGTCGCCAAATTTGCCAGGCCTGTGGGGATGATGCCATTAATGAACGAACTGCTAGGGTCCAGAAGTTCAGGTCAGGGGATATGTCTCTTAGTGATGCACCATGCAGCAGTCGGCCACAAGCACTGGACAATGAGACCCTGAGAACAGCCCTACAGAGTGACCATAGCCAAAGATGTGGTGAGCTTGCAGCACACTTCCAGGTATCTGATGAAATGATCAGACTCCATTTGCACTGTGTAAGAAAGGCATACAAGATGAGTAAGTGGGTACCCCACTCACTGTCCGATGTAAACAAGCAACAGTGTGTAGCTGCCTGCTTGTTACTGCTTACTTGGCATTGCAATGGCATCCATATTTGATCGAGTACTCACCAGCGATGAAAATTGGGTCCAGAACACACTCAGGCATTCCAGACTGTCACCACAGGACCCTGTACCTCACACTGCGAGACCTTCTCTCCACCCATGTAAGATCATGCTCTGTATCTGGTGTACTAGTCACCAAGTGGTGCACTACGAGCTCCTGCCAGTGGGTCAAACCATCACAGCAGGCCTGTATTCGTAGCAGATGGAATGTATGCATCAGGCACTGATGCATAAAGAGCCAGCATTAGTCGAGCATAAGTGTGTGTTCCTCCTCCATGACAATACGAGGCTGCATGTGGCTCAGGAGGCCAGGGACACCATCCAGCAACTGGGCTGGGAGACACTACCCCATCCACCATACTCCCCACACCTCGCACCAAATGATCTACCACCTTTCCCGGGACAACCATCTTCGTGGGAAATCCTTCAACAACTGGCTATACCTCGAAAAGGCCCTCACGGACTTCTTTGCACCTAAGACTCCTGAGCTAGCCACTTGCTGGCAAAAGGCACTGGATGCCGATGGTAATTACTTTGAGGATTAGCGGTGATTGTTATTTATTGCATGACCTTTTTCTTTCTGACTATCCAAAACAGTAAGAATGTTTTTGGTTACCTTGTACGATCACAAAATATGGACAAATTTTCATCTCTATTTTAAATTCTCTTCCGTTGTGGAGTAATTTCAGTGACAAGCAATATTTTAACTAAGCATAATATTCTTAAATGTTGACAAAATAATTTAGAACTTTCTGTAGAATTTCTCCTCCCTTCTTTCAATAAAGTAACTGACAGAGTTTTAGGACTAACGAGTTCAAAAGTAAAAATAGATACAGTTCTACTACAATTCGTATGCAAAATATGCCCTGCAAATGATTACATAACCCTAAACTGATTAGACATTAATTCAAAAGAAATGTCTAATGAAAAATTGCCTTACTAATTTTAATGACTTGAATTTATTTGCTGATTTCTTAGATAACTCTAATTTGAATTGCGAATAAGTCTGAATTTAGAATAGAAGAAATAAGTCATATAATCATGAAATACTTATACAAATTTACTTGAGTTTTAAAACCAATTAGAAAATATATATTTGGGAGAGCGAATTTTAAGGCAATTTTTTGTAAATGTTGCATATTAATTTATAAAAAACTCTTAATTTTAATTAACTCAAGTACACAATTACACAGAAAAATAAATTTAAAATAATTCAAATTTAACTTGACAAAAGCAGTAAACCTATTTTTAAATAGTTTACTATGACTAATATTGCCATATTACTATGATACAAGGAGCAGAATTTACAGTAACTTATTGCATATTAATTTTTGAATAAAAATAAAATTAAAAATCTGATAACAATTACTTTCAGCGAGTCAAGATAGTCAAGCAATTACTTTCATGTAAATACTATACTATTCTAAGTATACTTCTGAAGACTATGAAATAGTTTACTAGCACATATATTCAGAAAATATACCATATAATTTAGCATTTATAAGTTTACATGTTAATGCATTTAACTGCATCAGGCATAATTTTTATTATGAAAGAGAAAACATTTGGAGGAATCAAAGACAGAGAGAGAGAGAGAGAGTTGGCAATAGTCTAATTATTTATGCTGTAAAAATTTCAAATTTTACTTAATTTTATACTGAGCTTTTAGCTTACTTTTTCCCATTAGACACTTGAAAGACATTGCGACGATCTTCATTCTCAAGCGTCATGGTAGTAACATTTTTATCAAGTTCCATAATGACACTTCCTGCAACCTAACAAAACATAGCACAGAAACTTATTTACACAAAACTATGCAACTAAAAATCACATGTCTTAATTTCACTAACTCTTTAAAATTTTCTAAAATACCTCATATTTTCCCATACTCATTAATTTACTTCCCAAAGTATAAACAAACACGTGGTCCCACTTGGTCACCATTCCAGCAAATTTCCTAGAAAGTAAGTTAAAAATTAAAAATTTACAGCATGCAGATATCAGTCAGTCAGGCTGTACTGAATGTAGTTTATGACTGAAACACAAATGTACCATACTATTTAAAAATACCATAATTAATTACCAAAATATTAAAAGAAACTTAAAATAAATGTCACACATTGAAACAAAAATACATGAAGTAGAATTTTAAATTTAAATAAAAAATGCATCCATGTTGAATTAGGCAAAAGGAAATTTTATGTTAACAAGCAGAACTAATAAGAACCCTTTTACTAATAGTAAATATGATATAATTTTCATATATAGTTAAAAAGGCAACCTGTTCATCTCATTATTTCTTTGACTAGTTCAAAGACTGAGAATTTATTTAATTATAAACAGCAAATAAATAAACGAGCTGAATACTATTTATTCATTACTAACTCGTGGTTTTTTTTTTTTTTTTTTTTTTTTTTTTATGTGAAGCATATCAAACAGCAACATACACAAAGAATATTTAAAATTAATAAATAAAGTAAAATTTTATCCTTCAATTAAATTTTAAAAATATATATTCACAGTTTATTATCATAAAATTAATGTAATATTTGATTTTAAAAATGGGAAAATGGCAAAAAATACTATAATTTGAAAAGGAAAAAACTCATTACTTAACAGAAATATAATTTAAAGTTTTCTTACGTTTTTTGAAACAAATAGCCACTCTTTTGTGAAAGTCCAGTATTAGGAGGAATATAAGGCATATCTACAGGAGGTTCAGCATAATATAAATGTTGACTTTGCTGTTCTATGGTATCAATAAGTTCTACAGTTTTTTGTGTTTCTTGACCAAGTTCTGCCTGAACTCTGGAGAAAAGCCCAAATATACAAGAACTTAAAAAAACATCAAAATATATTTTGATTAAGATGTTATGCTAAGAGAAGTATTCTCATTCATCCATACACACTGTTTTTATGGAACAAAAAATGAGACTAGAAATCAATGATTTATTTCTTACAAATGTATTTTTATATTAATAATTGCTGAAAAAAATTGAATGCAAATACTGATATAAAAGATATGATAACTGAGGGATTCATGTACAGCAAGTTCAGCATTCTACATATAGGTGACAAAAGATACAAAATTATAATAAAGATCATACAGGATAATCTATAGCAATATTTTTTTCACAATAAACATGCGCATGTGAATTTCCTTTTTACAGAAAGCAATCTAATGCTATACTTAAAGCTTTGTTTCTGCTTTTAAAATTACTATAGCCTGAAGTACAAAGTCACCCACAACAGTAGACTAGGATCAGAAATCTCTTTTAACAAAATAAAAATGGACTGTGTTTATATTTTTCTCCATAAAATAGCCATCCATTGCTATGTCAGTGACACAGATGTGGGTATTCTATGTGTTTATGCATACAACATTCTTTCACACATGTTCTTTTATTTACCTGTCAACCATATTGATTCTTTATATTACAATTTCATGGCTCAGTCCTTCGCTGAGTTCAATTGAAGTACTGACTTTTGTAAAAAGAACATTTTATCATCTTTATATCCAATAAAACATTTTCAAAATCCATAAATTGCAAATGTTATGAACAAAAAACTGAAATATTTAATCACTAAAATTTATATAAGATAACCATATTCATTACATTTGTGGTGACTTTTACTTTATGAGACTTTCCAAACAAAGTACTTGCTTTAGGCAAAACTATAAGGCTCTATTTAGTTTTATTAATACTTATTTTAATTTTTGAGCCTTTCCTGAATTCTCTTATTTTGCCTAGCATTTGCATACTAGGATTTTTTTTTTTTTTTTTTTTTTTTTTTTAATGGCCAGGTGTTTGATTTAACAGCCATTAGCCTTGCGCCACTACAAAGGCTGGAAGTGGTGGCCATTTCATTATGGAAGCACCTAATAGGTGGCTAATGTTGCCTCCTATGAATGGATGGACAGTTACAACTATGCCTTCACTGAAATTTGAACCCAGAGTTCAAATCAGGGTTAATAACCACTATACCAGCTGATGACGTAAGTGAACGAGAGTATTTATACCACTGGAACAAAAAGGTTAGACAGAGCATGATTTCGCTAGTAAAAGCATACATTTGGTACTTTGTTCTCCAGCTGGTAATCTTAGCAGCGGCTATGGATTCTGGCCATCTAGTTAGTATATCACTGCTATAGGTTTCCGAGTCAGCCTGTTAAATTAAATTTAATTTTGCAGTCTAGTACTACAACTTTACCTTTTAAATTTATTGTTAAATTACTTTTAAATTCTCGCCGCAAGTGGTCAGTGCTATTGTAAGCATGAATTCCATGCCTTTCTATTAAAAAGTTGTGACTAATAAAAAGGGTCTTTTACACCCTTTGATGTGTTCATCTTCATGGCTGAGTGAGACTTTGGAAGAAATTTGCAAAGGAAACTTTACATAGATCTAGTTACTATTATATACTTGCAAAACATACTAGATTTCACAAAATATGCAAACACATGCAAAATTGAAACGAAAAGAAAAAAAAAATCTGAAAGCTTTCAGATTTTATGTTATGAACAAAGGAGCATTTGTTTCATTTACACACACATACACACTTCTACAGTCATTTTGAAAGTATTTGGGCCAGCATCCTTTGGGCTAAAAATATTTAAAAACCGCATATTTTTAGAATTTCTAATAGATAGTCTCACACACTGGAGATAAAAATGTATTCCGTACAGTGTTGCCACTGCTTGCTTTGATTGAGTTTTTAAATCAAAAATTCATCAAAGTTTTATAAAATATAAAATAGATAGTAAAACAAACTTGAAATTCAAAATTCGGGCTTCCAGGTGCCCGTATTCGGGTGGAGGACTATGTTACTCAAAATGAGATGGTTCTAGGTGCCACTGTTTGTTCACAATGCGACAAAGAAACATGCATTCATGTAGATTCTTCATTATTTAATTTCTTTAAATATAACACAGGGCAATAATATTTGGTGTTAACAATCTGAAAAGTGATTCAACATTTTTAGTATTCAACACAAAATGCCTTTTCCAGATTAATAACCCTTCTGGGCTAATGCCACTTTGGCCTAATAACATATTAAAAAAGGTGGATAAAGTATGTAGGGGGTGCAATTTTGAGACTGATCTCAAATGATAAAAAACTGTCAAATCAAATTATTATACAGTTAAAAGTCATTAATCTGGACTCGTCGGGACTTCGGCGATACCGGATTACCGATTTTTCCGGATTATAGATCATCAGTTTAAATCTGGTAAGATGGCATGCAGAAATTATAAAATTAAAAATATGAAACCGTAATTTATGAAATAAAGAACAATTATGATCTAAAGGGTATCAAAATTTACCAAAAAAAAAAAGCTTAATATTTATTTGTTTACTTTATTAAACATTTTTTTAAATGTAAGTTGTTTAAGTTGCTTTGTTTTATGTGCTAATACTTTCTCTTTAATTTTATATAAACAGACATAATTTCTTGTTCAGTTACAAAGTTCTGCTGTTTAAGTCCTGTAATTGCTGTGCCGAGAATACTGACTAACTTGTCAATCAAATTTTTTTTCGTTTTCACTAACCTCTCTGTCACTTTCTTCATGCCTTTATCCATTTTTTGCAGCAATTCCACTTTTTGTTTGATAGACATCGAAACATACTTTCGCTTTGTAGATCCTTTGGGAGTTCCAGCATCGGAAATTCTATTTGACATAATCGAAAGTTCAAGCTTGCTTTTATAAAATTGCTCTAACAGTCTGCAAAAAATAGTAATTCCAATTCGAAGATTAAGTAACAACGCAATCTGCAACATTAACTGAAATAGATAATTAGATAATTTTAACTTATATCGTCTGTGATGCATTAAATGCACATGCGTAAACGTATTATGCGCTTGCGCACACGCATATGCGTAGTCGTAAAGGTCTTACGCGCATGCGTCAACGCGAAGCATGCGCAGAAAGTTTGTAGCTTTGAGGTCCGGATTATAGATCATTCCGGATTATGGGTGTCCGAATTAATGACTTTTGACTGTATAGCCAAATTTTATTCATATTTTAAGATAATTTGTAAATGCTACAATCATTAGCCTACGTAAAGTACTCTAACTCACGATATTCTTACTCATGTGGCAATTCCAATAAACAGCACCACTACAAAATCCTGACATTTACTTGTACTATATGGTATCCAATCTTAAAAAGTACAAAAGGCCTTTGAAAAAGATGCCTATGGCTTTTATTTTTTAAAACACTAGTTTTACATATGTACTACTATTTGCAAAAATTTCTGAAAATAAGGAACATAATTTTATGAAAACAATTTCACTTTCAGGGCAACAGAGTTCTATAATGTAAAACCTAACATTTTATAAATACTACAACTAAAAAACATATTCTAGAAGCTGTTGTAAACTTTCACATACCCTTGCACGCTGGAACCTATGTTGCTTAAAAATGTTTCCAATTGTGGAGTATTAAGAGTTTCTTGGCCAACGGAAAATGTAGATCGTAAAGCATGAAGATATCCCATAATAGGCTCCAGCAAAGCTATTTTACGTTTGTACTGCAATGCATTCATATTGGCATAATAATGCAAAGCTGTCTGAAAGTTGAAGTAAAATATAAGGGAGTACATTTTATATAACATACATTATTCAATATATGAAAATTATGAATATTACATACATGCAAAGTATGACTGCTGTAACAAGAACACAATTGCTATACAGGGGGAAAAAATTGTGTCTATACAGAAAAGGGAGATTTTTATCAGTTGTTTCTAAAATGCACATTTAATCATATTTATATAAAAAGGAAGCTTATATTAAGATTTCTGATAAGCCTTTAAAAAAGATGACATGAAAAGAAATATTTTTATAAAACTAGTACTGTAGTAATTTTTACTCTCCAAAATAAATTGCTTGTCAAATCATTTTATCAATTTCATCACAGGTTCCCATAGCAGTACATTTTATCACATATAAAAAAGGTTAATTAGTTTTAAAGAGATTCCCAACAAAAAATATCTGAATACTGAAATATAAATGGTACTCATTGGATATCAGAGGTCTTGAAATTTTACATGCATCAAACTCTCTGTCATCTAAAATCAGAAGAAAAAAAAGACAAATATAAAAGAAGCTAAAAAATCATAGAGCATCCCAGTATGAAAAATTCATAAAAGAAGATGAGTAAGAAATAAGATAAAGAACTAAGGTAAAGTGACAGAACCAACAACTAAGAGAAAAATAAACTTGGAGTTTAAACACTGAAAAAGCTAAAACAATACAAAAAATACAAAAACCATATAAGGTAAAACCACAGAAGAAAATAAGAATAAAACTATTTTAGAATTAAGAATGGAAAAGCAAATATTTGAAAATAGTATGCATGGATTTACTTAAGACTTACAATTACAAGAAGAGGCAACCAGCAAATTTAGCTTTTACGTTTTGATACGAAACATCAAATGAGTTTATCAGGATTTCAATTCATATAAAAGATCAGGCTAATTCTCACAATATATTATCCTGACAAAATTTTCACCAAGTTAAATAGTAAGTATTTCATTCCTTTCAATTACTATAGCTATGTTTTGAAAAGCATAAATAAAACTTTCACTTTTTTTATATGCCCATTGCTGTGACTAATTGGGACATAACTTTTAACACTTCGGGAAGACTTCACAAACTAGAACACTTTCCTTAATAGAAAAGTTTTCTCCTATTTAAAATAGACTAAACAATGACAATCGCAGCATATAATTTACTTTTGAGGAAACTATTTTTCTGGTTGTTCTAAATATTTTTTAGCATAAGGCCTGAAGATCCTGCAATCTTACACTTAAAAGTAAATTTAGACATAATTCCAGGATATCAAGATTTGTTCATGTTTTATGAGCAGGATTATGAATATAGTCTCTGAATACCAGGGTTTTAATAAATGTACTACAGTCAAAAGTCGTTAATTCGGACACCCATAATCTGGAATGATCTATAATCCGGACCTCAAAGCTAAAACCTTTCTGCCCATGCGCCGCGTTGACGCATGCGCATAGGCGTTTAAGCGTGCGCATAAGACCTTTACGACTGCGCATTTGCATGTGCACAAGCGCAGAATACGTTTTCGCTGCGCGTTTAATGTATAACGGACGGTATAAGCTAAAATTATCTAACTGTCTATTTCAGTTAATGTTGATGATTGCGTTGTTCCTTAATCTTCAAATTGGATCCGGCTTATTATTTTTTGCAGACTGTAAGAGCAATTTTATAAAAATAAGCTTGAACTTTCGATTATATCGAATAGAATTTCCGATGCTGGAGCTCCCAAAGGATCTACGAAAACGAAAGTATGTTTCGATGTCCATCAAACAAAAAGTGGAATTGCTCCAAAAAATGGATAAAGGCATATCCTTTGTTTATCTAACCGTTCCGAAATCTGTTTATCAATTTCACACTGCTCTGCGCGGGGGAGGGGAGGGGGAACGTGGCGGCGCGCAATGAACTGGAAGTTGATCTGTCAACACTATCGTTATCTTCAGGGCAGATGTTTTTATTTTATTCGGCTTATAATTCCTTATTAAATGTAGTATTTCATCTGGATGTACTTCGTCTTTGATATGATTTAAATCAAATTCCTCGTCATTATAAATATCACGCATACAAATCAAATAGTTTTCTGGTTGCAATTTTCTAATTTCGGCTATGCATAATGTATGCTTTACGCATGCGCGCGTTGAAAGAAATGTTTAATAAAGTAAACAAATAAATATTAAGCTTTTTTTTTTTTTTGTAAATTTTGATACTCTTTAGATCATAATTGCTCATTATTTTATAAATTACGGTTTTATATTTTTAATTTTATAATTTCTGCATGCCATCTTACCAGATTTAAACTGATGATCTATAATCCGGAAAAATCGATAATCCGGAATCACCGAAGTCCCGACGAGTCCGGATTAAAGACTTTTGACTGTATTATAGGGATTGCCAAGATGTTGGTGTCTAGACTGAATTTATATAATAGTTCTTCGTGTTCTCTTTTTAGATCAATTATGCCAAATCTACTTTTAAATTCAATGGATAGTGTAATCACTCTTTCTGTTCATTCAACCTTGAAATTCTGTACTCAATATTGTTAGCAATGATATTTTATACAAAACTAGCAGCAATCAACAACTAATTAGCCTATGTAAATCCCTTTCATGTATCTTCCAGTGAGTACTACTAGAAAGCCTATGTCATCTCTTTATAAACCTCTTAAAAAATTAAAACCTAGGTTCGAGCTGAAAAGAGTACCAGTGAAATTTATGGCACCTCATATACCATATGCACATTATTAATAAACAATATGCAACTTCAATTTCTCCCTGTCCCTTAATTTTTAGTTCTCGCTTTTACAAATCTATTAAAGATAGAAACCTGGTTCATTTTAATTTAAAACTAGCTTTTACACAGCATAATTAAAGAAAATATACAAAAATTAATTGTAAGAAATGAATGCAATAAATAACTCTATTTCACAATTAGATTCATAACAATTATAGAAATCTGGGATTTTAAAATTGAGATATGCTTATATATCTTACATATACCCTCCATCTGGCCAAGGTCTTGTCTCCCAAATCTGCAAAGGCCATGGAAGATACTTTCTTCACTGTAATTTTTAAATGTTAAAACCACTTTGCAGCTGAACTCTTTTTCTCCCAATAAAATTCCTCAATAATTTAGACAGTTTAAAATGTAAATATAAGCATTTAATTTACATTAGGATAAAAATTATTGAAAAAAAATATGTACAATTTAGACAACTGAAGGGAAAATGATAAACTTTTATTCATATAATTACTAATAAAGCTTTTATTTATACTTGCACTGCCTCATTTAAAAATATTTTGCATTTTTGCTTTTTTTTTAATAATGTAAATCATTTTAATAAATGGAAATTTATGAAAACAGAGACTAAAACTAGTAATTATAAAAATTTATGTTAACAGAAGCTATACTATAGCTATAAATACTGGTCTTCATAAGGATATCCAAAATTCCACACCATTTAGAGGGTCAATTTTGGAAATTTTATTCCAGAATCGCTTTTCATTGCAAACCTACAAAACCAAAATTTTTATTGGGAAGCAAGATCTGCAATGTATCAAATTGGAAAAAAAGGAGAGAGAGAAAGAAAGAGAAAAGAAAGAAAATTGTACCAGAAAAATACAAAAAAGTCTTCAGCTGCTTTCTAACCCAAGTTAACAATTACTGAATAATACTGAATATCACACAATAAGAATAAGAAGAATATCACACAACAGATTTCACAATTTGCATTGCCTCACTCTTTCTGTCTTCCTTGGTAGTGATTCATTATGTTTTGGACATAAGTAATAAATATAATTTTCATAGTACAATCTTTTGTCAGAGGAAAATAATAGCTTACAGTATGGAGCATTTTTTAATACAGCCCATAACTAATCTAACTGATTTAATTACATAATATTGGAATGCCCTGGTGTATAATGGTTGACGTATACCTCTGGTGGCAGATGAATAAAAGTATTAAATATTTTAATAGGAATTGTAATATATGTGTGAGAAAATACTGCAAAAATAAAAGTATGTGATTTTTGTCCTGATTAAGTTTTGATCTCAAAAGCTTAATTTGTTCCAGAATGATCCTTCAAATTCATGATTCCTGGAACTGTTTATACAGGCATACTTGCCAACCTATGGCACTCAAAAATCAGGAGATTTTTTTAAGAAATCAGGAGATTTTTCACAATGTTAGAAAGACTTTTTAAATGATAAAAATGTAGTTTTTAATAATGAATTAACTTTAAATAGTTACTAAGTCTTAAATGCAAGCAAAACAAAAATACCTTAGACATAAAAACATTTTTATTACTTTCATCGTTTAAAAAAAAAAAAAAAAAAAAAAAAAAAAAGGCACTTTAATCAGTTTTCATACAAATGTTATGGACAGTGGCAGATTTTGCTCTCGTTAAGAAAGAAACTTCATAATTTTGTTCATAGCAATTGCCATGTAGGCCTGCTTTCGCTAATAAAAGTTTTTCTAATGTGTCATCACTAATATCAGATCTAAATTTAGTCCTCGTTTTCGCAACAACACTGAAAATCCTCTCACACTCTGCATTACTATGGGGAACTGTCAAGATGGCCAACATAATTCTAGAGAGTTCACTATATTTTAAAATTCCATCAGCACCTTTCAATTTTCCAATTAACCTCCACTGGGTGTCAATCCTAGCTGATTTTATAACTTCATCCAAGTTTTCTAATTGTAAACTGCAAAATTGCGACTGCAGTATATCAGTAGCAACATCAATATCATCATCTTTCATGACTAAACGAAGTAACACAGGAAATCTGTTCAAAAAGTACCTTATATCAAAAAAAGAAGATGCATTTGCTAGAGCAGAAACATCAGCAACTTTAGCATGCAAAATCACTTCATCGTTGACTGGAAATTTATGTAGTGTGTAATCACATACTCGACAGAAGTAACTTCTAACATGAAGATAAAACTTATTTTTGTCTTCTTCTGAAAGTTCTTCCACTACTTTTGTAGTTGCAGCTCCTATTACCAAATCTTCATCTTCCTTCTGATTTTCTGTTTCACCATAAATCATATCATATATAGAATTACAAGACAAAACACAGACTGGTTTTACAAACTTTGATAAAATGTCTTTAAACAGATCATAAATCATTGATTGCAAAACATGAATTAATGGAATTCTGCTTTGTAAAATTGTGTTCAGAACATCGAATGATGGCAAAATGAATTGTAAAAAAAAAAGCAAAAAGCTTTGTTAAGGTCCGAAGAAAAAAACATAAATATTCGTTCTTCACAAGATAAACTTACAGTAATTGGAAAATGTTTCGTGTGTTGAGCAATTTTTTTTTTTTTTTTTTTTTTTTTTTGAGAGAAATTTGTATCAGCTTTACGCTTATATTTTGCAGTATTATTTTGAGAACTGCCAGTTGAATTGCTGAATGATGCAGAAATTACAAAAAATCAAAATTTTTCTCATTTCAGTATTATGCAGCTGTTGGAACTGTTTCAATTTTTCCTTTCTTTTAAAACTCCTTTCAAGATAATAATAAATATCAACAATGTGTTCATCCACATTTAATGGTAAAGAAGCTGCCCCTTTTTCAGCTGCTAAATTTAAGAGGTGACAGGTGCACCTCATAATCTGCAAATCTGAATTTGCCTTTCTTAAGATGCCTGCAACACCAGTCTTCAAGCCTACCATTACTGGTGCATTATCGGCACCAAGCGCTAAGCAATTATCCAGAGGGACTGCATTTTATTTTAAAGTTTTAATAATTAGCTGTGCTATATTAAAGCCTGTCGAATGTCCTTCTAAACTGGGGACAGAAAGTAAACTGCACTCAATTTCTGAAGACTCTGGATTAAAAAAAAAAAAAACAATTGGATACAGTTTTGAATTGGTATTATTGCTTCCATCCGTAGAGAGGCAGAACGGAGCTGTTTTAATGCAATCAATAACTCAAGATTTATTTTTCAAACCCATTTCTTTAACAATTGGTGTTTTGGTCCTTGCACTTGAGTATTTCTTAGCGATTTCACTATCGGGAAACATTTTTCTAAATAAAGCTGCAGCGTGATCCGATGCATTCAGTGGCAGGTTGTGCTCCAGTAAAAAGGCAGAGAACAGACATTCTGCATTAATCACTTTTTGGTCTTTTGTTTCCGAAGAAAAATTTAATTTTTCGTTTTTTTCAAAACAACTCATGTTGTCCTTGTGTTTTTGTGTACGCACATGTTTGAGAACATCTGCCCTTCCACCAAGCGAAATCGAAAAATCGCAACGACAGATGGTACACCTCGCAAATTTATTACATTTCCTTGAAGAAATAATGGAAGGAAAGTCAACTGTGTACGATTTTTGAAACGTGCACGAGTATTTCACCTTTCTCACAGACATATCAAAAGACGATAATTTCTAAAACTATTTCCTAAAGGCACGTGTACTCACACAACTCAGGACAAGATGAACAAAATAGCGAAAGAACATCCAAAGAACGGCCAACGGCCTTCAGCTTGCTTTGTGCTCATTGGCTAATATATGCCAGATGACACGCAGTGGAGCTCGATGCCCATTGGACAACTGGAGAACGAAGTTTCTGGATACGTATGCTGTCAATCACAAAGCAGAAATTCTCATCTGATTCGCAAGGTTTCATTTTAGATATAATCTAGAGAAAATTCAGTTGCTTTCAGACGTCCAAAATCACTTTTTTTTTTTTTTTTTTTTTTTTGTTCATATAACGAAGTATTAAGCCAAGTTCCATAAAAATCGTGAGAAATATTAAGAATAAGAAAAAGTCGGGAGAAATATATTGTAAATCGGGTTCGCGGGAGAGCGGTCGAAAATCGGGAGTCTCCCGCCTAAATCGGGAGAGTTGGCAACTCTGTACAGGTATGGAGGACGACATTACCAAATACAATATCACAGTTTTAAAAAACTATTTTATTCAACAGTATACCGCTAATACTATTTGATAAAATTTCCTAACATTAAAATTTTCAAAAAAGGGGGGAAATTATTATAATTTCATTTTGAAATACATATTCCTAAATTATTATCAAAAATCAGTAGTCATCACTTTTTAATTATGCATAATATCTTATACATCATATTGTAATTAAGACACAATAACACGCCGAATAAATACTAATTCAGAAGTCAAACAACAAAAATCAGCGTTATATTTTCAAAATTTTCACAGGACTAGTTTCGATAGTTTTACCGAACCACCATCCTCAGCTGCAAAACCGCAAATGAACAAGATAGGAAATAATGATTAGGTAAGATAAGAAAGCCTGGACAAGAATAAGCAAGTGGCGCCATGTGAAACCAGAACTAAAAGATAATTTCTTTAAAGGCAGAAGGCAAAGATGAATTGGAATTAGGATCCTTAACTAGAACAAAGATTTTTTTTAATGTGAAATGCCTCTAGAAAATCCAGTTCTCCAATGGAAGATGTTTTTTGAATAATTTTGGCAGCAGAAAAATTGAAAGTGTGATTTTCGGATCAACAATGTTGAGCAACAGAAGACTGTGTTTCTTTTTTTCTAACATACACCTCATGTTCCTTGACGCGAAATGTTAAGACTCTCTTAGTTTGGCCAATGTAAATTAAAATACACTGGCAAGGAATCCTATAAATACCCCAGGAATTCATATCCAGAATGGGGTCCTTGAGTATGGAACTCGGAATTTTATTGATGGAAGAATAAACAACCCGAAAGTTAAATTTCTGCAAAATATGTGCAACTTTATAGCTAATTGATGAAAAGAAGGGAATGAAATTTTTCTGCTGCCAAAATTATTCAAAAAACATCTTCCATTGGAGAACTGGATTTTCTAGAGGTATTTCACATTCAAAAAAATCTTTCTGTTCTAGTTAAGGATCCTAATTCCAATCCATCTTTGCCTTCGGCCTTTAAAGAAATTATCTTTTAGTTATGGTTTCACCAACAGATGGCGCCACTTGCTTATTCTTGTCCTGGCTTTCTTATTTTATCTAATCATCATTTCCTATCTTGTTCATTTGCAGTTTTGAAGCTGAGGATGGTGGTTTGGTAAAACTATCAAAACTAGGTCTGTGAAAATTTTGAAAGTATAATGCTGATTTTTGTTGTTTGACTTCTGAATTAGTATCATATTGTACTATTGTTTGAAAATGACGGCTACTCCTCCCCCCCCCCAGTTGTTTTCTTAAATTGCATTTGTTTTGGGGACATCACAATATGTTAGGGATAATTCTCTAGAAAGATGTACTTCGCATATTTTTAGCAGAATTTTAGCTACCTTAAATTTAATTTTTGACATGCACTATTCACACTGTCTAGTAATTAAAGAATAAATGTAAACTGATATATACACTAAACTTCAGAAACCACAGTTTTTTTTTCTTTTTCCTACTCATGTTCTCTTTCAAATTGAATTTTTAAAAAACATTGTACACAGCAGTATTAATATAACACTGAAAAAAAATCATAAGCAATAATATCACATTAATGATACATGATGAATGCTACTTATTCTTAAATTAATACACACTTTTAATACATAGTAATTACATAGTAATTCCTTTCCGTAACGATATGATTCATATGTTCATCATAAAAAGTTAAAATATTGCCAAAAAATTTGTTTTTCCGTTTAATATTCATTCCAATAGTCCTTGTAAAACTGGTAAACTCAAGCTGGTTAACTTCAAACATTTTATTCGATTGCTTAAATTCCTCCTTGTTACACAGTACCTGGAGACCCATCTACACTTAGCAAAACTAATTTCTATAATTTATACTCATTTGCAGTGAAGAATCATTATTTTTAAGGGCAAGGAAGTTCAGGGAATAAGAAGGGTGGGAATTCATTTAGCAAGTAGGATTTGTTTGTACCCATTCCTTCATACAATTTGTTCACAAGTTATTCATGACCACTAAAGGGTTAATATTTTCAAAAAGGAGAAAGAGTATTACAGACATTCTCAAAATGCACATCATTGGAAATTCTTACTTGATGGTATTTTTTAGTAGCCATATAAACTTCTTCATTAATATCTTGTCTAACCTTTTCACTATCTCTTTTCCTTGAACATTTACAAAACTTTGTGACAGATTGCTCCATTTCTGAAAAAGAATAATTATATCTTGAATTCTGAGAAAATTTTTCTATTTACATTATTCAGTACTGATTTTGAATTTAAATGTAAAAAAAACTAATCAAACTTAAATTACTTCACCATATCACACTTGGGACTGAGTATACAGTAACATATTAAACAAAGTAAATTATGAAGTGGCTTTGAAAAAAAGGTCTGAATTATATTAAAGACTTCCTCATTAAATTCAAAATTTAATCTAGAAAGAGAAAATTATTTATTTATTTAAACAAAATTTTTACTTTACTATAAAACAGCTGCTGATTTGACTTTCATTACCTGAATTACCGGCGTAGATTTTCCAAAAACTGGAATATTATTAACTTTTGCTTGTTTAAACCAATGAATTAAAACTGCTTTTTATTAATAAAAGTTTGATCCACAAATCCCCTTACCCCTTAAAAAAAAGGGAAAATGGTATTTTAATTTTGATAATACATCATGCCTTGGAATAGTAATCCTTTTTAATGCTGTTTTTCATGAGCATTATTTACTCCTGCTCTTTTATTTAATGCCCATGTGGTTTCATTTTCAGGGGCATAATATGCTTAAAATATTTACATTTATTTGAAAAAATGCCCAGACTGAATTTGATCACGATTAAATGCTTGAAAAATATAACTGAATCAACATTTCCTGACCACATTCACAATTTGAAAGAAAGCAGAAATAAATTGCCAAAATTCTAAAACTATACACAATTAAGTAGTAGGCATATGAAAGGGGGGGAATAACACCTTTTTTTTTTTTTTTTTTTTTTTCTTCCTCCAAAATAATGATAAATGAAAAAATTTAGGAATTTAAAATTATAATGAAATAAAGGTCCCTGCTCAAAATGACATAGTAAGTGGCATTTTGTATTTGAATAGGATTTGCTTATAATAGGAATAACAGATAGGTTTAAATGGATAAGAATTAATATGCTTTGAGATTTTAGAAAAAAATTATGTGGTTAATATAGTTACATATTACCTAGAAATCAACTTAAAGAAGTGCAATTATATAAGAATTTTATAAAATTTTAGAGTTAACACAGGACTGACAGTTAAGATAAAACATTTTATGCTAAATTTTCATAATGCTTTTAAAAACTTATTGTATACCATTAGACGCTGCTTGAAACATTTCCATCATGGTGAATATATCTAAAAAGGGAAGAAAATGCAGATATTAGTGCAAATATTAAAATGAAGTATGAAATCTTAAATACTATATATAACATTAAATAAATAAAATATTAATATGCAATATCAAATTTCATACTTATGTACCAAACAGAAATAAATAATCTTATTAAAATTTACCTGATTTAAATAAACTGCATATCAAATACAATATAATCACAATATGTAAAATTAAAATATTTAACAGAGCTTTAGTTTCTTAAAGAGCATAAAAATTTATTACAACTCAATATTATAGTTTTTCATAGTCATAATAATAGAATCATAAGGAAATCATAAAACTTTTTTGCAGTAATTAATATTCTCCTACTTTCAAAATTTTTAATTCTCAAATATTAATTTCCAAATTTTTTAATGGGCAGAGGAATGTATGATATATTAATTCTCCTATTTATGATTTCTTTCCATATACTTGTCGATTATATTGTGTAAAAATACACATTTCCAGATATATACATATATATTCATACAAAAAATAGTTTTGAAAAAATTACAGTTATGGTATAATTTCATAACTGCATAGAAAAGATGAATAATTTTCAGCACCAAATAATTCTACAAGAAGTCATAAAAACTTTACTGTATTCTTTTTATACAAATGCTCTACAACAGTTTCTAACACTGCTAGTTCTCAGCAAACATAAATCTCACTACAGGAATTCTTCTCATAAGAGTTTACCTTTTAGAATGTACCTGATTTATTTTTTCTTACAATTATCTTTAATCGTGTCTAGATGGCTAAAGTATATAAAGCAGCAGCTTGTTCATATAGTTACATTATGTAGAACTCATTTCTTGTCTGCAAAGGATTAGAATTTGAGTTCTGAATATAGTTATGTGAATACAGTTTTTCACTCACATATTTTTTGTTTCCAATTAATATATAGCTAATAAACATTTATTATTTTGATATATATAATGTAATTAATTTTTTTTATTAATTTAAGCAGCTTATTTTAAAATAAGCAATCCTTTCATATGATTGCTTATTTTGAAATGCAGTTAAAGATAATATGTAGTGTTTTATAATTGAACTAAAGTTCATGTACACTGATGAACCAAAACATTATTGACCAACCCAGCATTTTTCAATAAACTCATCTGGATGACATGGAGTGCAAGTGATTAAGTAGGAATGGTATTTAACTATTGCTTGGAGAAGGTAAGGAATCATTCTTGTACTTACTTTTGCATGTGATTCGAAAGGCTGCTGATCTAAGCAAATTTGATAGAGAGTAGATTGGCCCAAAAGCTCTGAACGAGTATCTCCAAAACTGTGTGGCTGGTAGGTTGTTCATGATCTGCCATTGTTAGTATTTATGCAAAGTGGGCAAATGATGGTAAAACCAGCAGTAGATGCCAAGGTATTGGATATCCATGTGTCATTAAAGAAAAAGGATATCGGAGACTGTCCTGCTTGGTACAGCAAATCAGCACCAGACAGTGGCTCAGCTGACAGCCCAATACACAGCAGGCCAAAGTGCAAGTGTTTTGGAACACACAGTTTAGCGGACACTGTTGGATATGGGGCTGTGCAGTAGATGCTCCACTCATGTGCCTCTGTTAAGCAAGTATCGTTGTTCAGCTACACCTACAGTGCACCCAGAAACATTGAGACTAGACCACGGATAATTGGAAGATTGCCTGGTTGAATGAATAATAATTTCTCTTTAATCACAGTGATAGTCGCATCAGGATATACCATCTTCCAGGTGGACAGTTGCTTTCCCTAGAACAGCAGGTCATACACAGGCTGGTGGTGGCAATATTATGCTTTGGTGGATGTTCTCGTGGGCATTCTGGGACCCTTAGCTATGGTAGAACAGACCATGAAAGCTGTAGACTATCTGAACACACTTGCGGATCAGTTGTATCATTACATGGTGTCTGTCTTCCCAAATGGAAATGGAATCTTCCAGCAGGACAACATCCCATGTCACAAGGCTCAAACTGTGTTGGAATGGTTCAAGAAGCATAAGGATGAATTTCAATTTAATGTCTTGACCACCTAACTTGTCAAATCTTAACCCAAATGTGCTCTACTGAGCACTTTTGGGATGTAATGGAGCAGCAGCTCAAAGCTCAAATACCACTATGTCAGAATATCTCGATTTTACATGACCACCATTTAGACATTGGGTACAACCTATCTCCAGTCATCTACCAAGAATGTGTGGCATCCATGCCAAGGCAAGCTGCAGCTGTTTTGTGGGCCCAAATGCAACGTGTTATTGGGTAGGTGGTGATAATGTTTTGGCTCTTCAGTATGTATATCAATCATGATAACATTGCTTTCAATACTGAAATTTTAAATTCAGATGTATTAGATGTATTAAAAATAAGTACTTTCTGATTATCCTCTCCAATGAAAAGTTGCAACTTCGTTAGCTACTAAACTTTCACCAAGCTAATGATGAAAGGTAACAGCCATTTTCAAAATATGAGCACACTAAGAATACCATACAAGAGTTTATCAAACATTAAAACTTAAAAAAACCCAGAAATATTGGCAATGGAACATACTTTCTCAGATATTTTTTTCTTTTGTTGTTTCCCCATGGAGACAATAATCTGTTTTCACCTTAAAAGAAAACTCAGAGAATTACGCAAACTTGCCTCCATACAACTTTTGCATTGTGCATTGGTCAAAACAGACAAGTGCTTAGCACATAACTGGGTTGCCACATAAATACTGCCCACATTGTGGGTTGACACACAACTATTTCAGTGATAGACTGGTTTGCCTCATAAATACGTTTTATGACTTTTCAGCATGGGTGCAGATAATCAGAAACTATCCCCTCCTCCCCCAAAAAAGAGAGATACCTGCAAGATCAGCTTCTATAAAGCGATTCAAAGGAAACAACATTCCATCTCCCAACTGAGCAGCACACACTTGTTGTAAAGAACTAACCTATGAAAATAAAATTTGAGCATAAATTACAACTATTCTGCCATGACAACCTAAAAAAATAATTTTAATGAGAAGAAATATCTACTCAAACACACGTATAATAGCATTGTTACAGCATTAAAATTAAAATTTGGTGTTTTAATTCATTTTGTTATTTTTTAACGATTTCTCTTACAGGAGGGGAAAAAAAAAAGATATGCAGCCTGTGAGATAAATATATAAGAATTATTGTATAAAAGTTTATAAAATCATTTTTTCCCCTAAAGCAAGAACATGATCAACTTTTAAATGAGTTCTCAAAGCAATGATTTAGAAAATTTGTTACTCTGGCATGATAGCGATGACACGACCCTAAAAAATTTTGTTTAAAAAAGTCAAATTTTGTTTTCATAATGAGAAATATTTTCTCATGTACATCTATAACATATATATTTAAAAGGAATTATAAAGATTACAAGTATTATAAAATTTATTTCTTTAAAAAGATCAGTGAGATATCAAATAAATATTTCATTTGTTTACAAGAATAATACCAGTTTTTGCAATCTGAAAAATTTATATCTTTGCCATTAAATTAAGTTAAAATTAAATTTAAAAATTCATTTTTTCTTGCATTTCTAGTACTAGTGTTAATGTCCCCTCTTAAAAAAATCTTTAACAATATTTAAAAAATACATTACTACTGAATAAATTTAAAAATAGAAATATATAGACAAATGCAATCTGCAATATATGAGAGCACAGAATTTTATAATTACCATTAAATTTTTATTTTGATGTTGATAATAATGTTCACAGGAAGCAGAGTTAAAAATTTTTGCAACTGAGATATACACCAGTGGTTAACAGACTTTTCTGAGTTGCAGTGCCTTTTTCCAATTACAATTTTTCTGCGCTACCCTACCACAAGTAAAAGTATGACCAATTGTATGTAAGAAGTTAAAAAATAAAAAATATAAATAAATAAAACTCACGTATCTTGACTATTTAATAGATTTTTGTTTACCTAATTAAGATTAAATTAATAATCAATGTGACAGAGCCTACAAATCACAGCACATTTTCTCAAATCGAGGAGATAAAATGGATACGTCCACCCTCATTTCCTTTTCAATGTTAAATTTTGCTCTGTACTTGCTTTTTATTACAGTGACTACCAAAAACCACGCACAAACACAATGTCAAAAATGCAATTAAAATCCACTTAATGTTATTCATGAAATTTATCACTCAGAAGAGGATATTCATCTTTTATTGAAATCCAAAATTCTGTCACTTCCATGCTGCAAAATTTTGTTTTCAAACTCTTGAAAATAATTTGATAATAATAATAATAATTTAATAGTAATATAAATAATTTGATAAGATAATAATATAATTAATTATACAAGATAATATAAATAATTTGATAAGATAATAATATAAATAATTTGATAAGATAATAATATAAATAATTTGATAAGATAATATAAATAATTTGATACGACAAAATAATTTGTTAAGATTCTCTTCAGCAAAAATAAATTCAGATGGAGAACTAATATTAAATGGACCTTGAATCCATGAAAAACTATCGAAATTTTCATTTTGAAAGTATTTCTAAAAACAAATAATTAGCTGCGATAAGTGCCCTTCAAATACGGTTTTTATATCTTGAGAAAGATCGAGTTCATTTGACACCAAGGTTTGCTGAAATATTAAAAAATAATCTTTTTCATTCAATTTTCTTCTCCACAGTAAGAGTTTCTAGCCCAAAGGATGTTATTAATTTCTTTTCAGCATTTTGCATTAAAAACTTTAAAAGTCTGAATCACTTTTCAAATTGTTGCTAGCAAACATCATCGCCCTGTGTTATATTTAAAGAAATTAAATAATGAAGAACCTGCATAAATGTATGAATGTTTCTCGCACTGTGATAAAACAACGGCACCTAAAGGCATCAAATTTTGAATAATGTATGTTTCCACCCGAATATGGGCATCTGGAAGCCAAAATTTGGAATTTGTTTTATTATCCATTTAATATTTTGTAAAGCATTTATGAGTTTTTGATTAAGAAACTTAACGATTTCAAAGGAAGCAATGGCAACACTGTAAAAAAAAAAAAAAAAAAAAAAAAAACACTTTTATCTCCAGCGCGCAAGACTGTGTATCGGAACTTCTAAAGACAGATAGGAGCATTTTTCTAATAAATTCAGTAGTGAAATTTTTACTTTTGCTGCTGATATTTGACTAATGTTTACTATGATAAGTATAAATCACATGAAATCTGGCCTGAAAGAAAATGATGGATTTTTGACTCCAGGGAAAAAAATGACCTCTGAAAGTCGGTATGCAAACCCGAATCAAATGACAAGAACAGCTAACTTCAGGAAAAATATGAAGAAAATTTCACCATTTCTCTTTATGGAATAAGCCATGAAAAGGTCATTTTAGCATTGTAGATGTTCTCACGTTAGATTGCCATGAGATATATTGCGATCATGTCATGCGATCGAGAATGCATGTCATTGCCAGCTCGTGTTCCCAAGAATATTCTGCACTGCCGACTTTACTTTTAGATAGGGTCACGTAAATACAAATAACACAAAATATCTTGATACTTGTACCTTCTCACTTTTTATGATACTAAATGTCTTGGCTTAATTAATTATGAAGCTTTTACAATATTTCATGGTGACCCTGCGAAGAGGCCGTGGAACAGAGTTTGAGAACCACTGATATACCCTATGAAACGGAAAGTTTTTATTAACAATTTCATCATGCATTAAGAAATACAATAACTAACAGTGCTTGTGAGTTTGCAAGCAATGTTATGTAAACATTAATAGTTATCTGTGGACACAAATTTTATATGAATTACCTCACAATTGTTTCAATTTATTTTGATACAGAAAGAATTTATCTGAATGAGGGGAATACAATGTAATACATTATAGGAAATAAGGGCTAAACTACACTTGCTATATCCCCCCTCGCAGCCATTTTGTTAATTTTAGGCAACATAAGATTATTTTAGCTGAAAAAGTTCCTTTTTTCTAGAGTAGGAGTGGAAAAGAGAGAGAAAAATTAATTTAACACAATTACTTGGTCCAGCCCATTTCACAAGATAAAATGCAATGAAAGCTGCTTTTACCACCTGAAGTGGTAAAGTGGTAGAAGTATTAAAATATAAATACAAACATAATAGTATCATAAATATGAACATTCAGGGAAATTAAGCCCCTGACTGCTTTAACTCAGAAATTCCACAGACAACATGAAAATAACAAAATTTGCTTATATGCCGATTTTCACGGGTATGCAGCCCCCCCCCCATTTAAAAGTGTATCTTGATAGTATCTCAAAGCATATCTTAAAATTTATTTTCAGAATTTTTGTCTTTATATGATTGCTTTTAAAAGCGATTTTTATGAAAGTCGGTTATGTATGAAATCTAATTAAAAAAAAATCTTGTTTATTTTACTTACAAAAATGTACTCCTAAATATATGCAGATACGTAATTAAAAAAATATGCAATTTCTGAAGTAATTTAGTTAAAACAAATGAGCAGTCAGAGGGTTAAAACATGTATTTTGAATAAAACTTCTAGAATTTTTTAATAAAGTAATAGCATTTTTAAAAATAATTATCAAAAATTCAAAAGGATATTTACTTCATCTAAAGTTACAGCAAATTCTCGAAGAGTTGTTTTAAGAACACTGTCAGGATCTGTGTCAAGTGGAAAAGGCTGTAGTGGATAAAATGTAAACAAGGATTATGAGATAATACAAAAGCAAACACTCAATAACAAGAACAGCAGCGGAAAAAAACAAAACAAAACAAAATTTTTACCTGATTTTCATAAGCTCTTAAATGTTGTGAAAGCTTTGAGGTTGAAGATGCAAGCTCTCTCTATAAAAATAAACAAATAATAATAATTAAATTCAAAACTAAGATTAAGTTAAGTTACCATCTGGCTATAGCAATAAAACTCAGCACATTTCTTATTTACATTACTTCATTCACAGAGAAATTAGGCATACCTTAAATACCATTTCATTATGCTTTTAATTTCTGCTAGTTTTATATTTCATAAAATACTGATAAATGTTTATTTTAATTTCCTTTATGCAATTTTTTATGTTTTTCCTTCACATTATTTTCTTATTTTTACAATATATATTTTGTTTTGTATAATTGTGTTTATTTAATTTAAAACACCATTCCCTGAAAATAGACTCAAAGAAACTGTCACCATGTTTGTAAGACACCTTCTAAAGAACATTAAAATTATGTATAAAGTGAATCACTTGATACATTTTGTGTGCACAAGTTGAATTGATCATCTCATCAATACCACACATTTAAAGAACATTATTTAATCTTTTAATATAAATTTTTCATTGCATAAAAGTTAGTTGCGTCAATTCATATATGGAATGCAATGCATTTACAAATAATAATAATAGTATGATAACTAAAGTAGGCTCATTATTTTTTTAAGTTTTGAAATGTGCTGATAGAAAAATATATTTTGAGACTGAGAATGGAAAATGATTTTTAAGGACTGTGTTTCCTCATGAGGCATTCCCACAGACACTAATATAGTAACAGCATCTACAAAACATTAAATTCAACACTTGCAGTAATCTACAGTTGCCCTATTACGATTGAAACATCAAATTAACAACATAAAATTAATTTCTTATAACTTAAACTTTTAAAATACTAAAAATAAAATCTGCATATTTGAATCTGTTCCATTATATTATGCAGTGTTTTTTCAAGGGACTGAAAACATCATTATTATAAAGATGTTTATTTAATTTATCAAAAGTATACACAAAAAGTGCATTCAAATAAGATAGTGAAGGTTGTACGAAGTGCCCTTATAGACATAATCACTGAAGAATTAAACAGAGTAATTTCCATTGTCAACATGTTGCTCAAAATTTACTATACCTGAAGTTTTAATTATTCAGCAAAATTCTTAAAATAAAAATTGAAAAATAAACTGCTTAAAATTATTACATCTTTCTAAATACATTAAAAAGGAAAGATACAGCTGTAGACTTCATCATTTTTATTCCCTATATAGTTCAACTGCTATAAAGCCAGATTTTTTAATTCAGAAGAAAAATTTCTTGCTTAAATTCATCAGTGAAAAACACACATAGTGAACTTGCTATTAATTGAATATAGTTAGAACAGAAAAGCCTTTCATCTAACAATATGACAGGATTATTATTATTAAACTGACAATATATTCATAAACAAATCAAGATAATAATACATGACAATAATAATGCATAATATATAAATAATTTCAAATTATAACATGAATACAGTATTCATTTATATTGAATTAAAAAATAACTTTAATGCAGTTCCAGAACTATTTAACCATTTGAGTGGTTTATGTTTTTGGATCTGTAATGAAAAAATGTATCCAAACATCATTTATTAGCTAAATTTGTATAATTTTAATCTACTTTTATAAACTTACATTCATTAAAATGACATTTATAATATAAAGAAAGTAAAAAAAGCAAAATACACTGCTAGCCATTAAAATCGCAACACCACGAAGTAAAGCAAATACAAAAAAGATATTTATTGCACATAAACAATATGGCATGAAGACAAAATGATTAAATTTGTAAGCATTTTGGAGGTTTACAGGGGTGCAAAATTAGTAGAAACAGCTGCCACCCTAGCAGCTAAAACGGCCCTTGCCCTATTAAGCATAAAATCAAACTGGGATTGGATGACAGAAATGGGCAACTCATTCCATGCTGCTTCAAGTCTATGCCACACTTCATGAACCCTATTAACTGGAGAGGGGTGGCAGGCTAGTCTCTCAGCGACCCATGACCAGATGTTTTCAATGGGTGACAGATCTGGAGACCGTGCAGGCCAGAGAAGCGATCGAATACCTTGTGTATCTAGGAAGGTCAGAACACGACATGTGGTGTTGCATTATTTTGTTGGGACATGGAGTTTGGAAGCGTTGAAGACAAGGCACAACCGTTGAACGTAACATGTCAGAAATGTACCCATCTACATTCAAATTACCGTCTATCCGAACTAGAGACGTGCATGTCATGTACCCAATGGCTGCCCAAACCATCACACAAGGTGCAGGATCCCTATGGCGATATCGAATGCAAGCAGGCGACGTGCGGTCTCCTCGGACACTCCACACACATATATAACCATCAAAATATGCATGCATAACCGGGACTCGTTTGAAAAGGCGACATTGTGCCACTCCTGTACCCAGTTTTGTTGTCTGACGCATCAGAGTCGCCGTCTCTCTCTATGCTGCGCTGTCAAGGGAAAACAAAGTAATGATCACCCTGCTGATAGTCCATGCTGCTGCAAATGTCGATGCACCTTGTGAGCTGATCCTGGGCATGCTCATTTCCTGATTAATGCTTCGTGATGTGGTCGTACGGTTTTGCAGGGCTGACTTCACAATATGCCTGTCCTCTCTGGCGTTTAGTCATGGGAAGGCATTGAGATCCTGCATGCCGTTCAGTATAATCCTCAGCAATCCATCAATTCCATATTGGCATGACAGTGGTTGGATGTTGATCAATGCGACCGGCGATATCACGGAACGATAATCTACACTTTCGATTGGCAATGATCCTGCCTCTATTGAATTTTGGAACTTTCTGGTATGCCTTTCCTCTTCTTATTTGAATCATAACATGATAATATGAGCAAACTCCAACCTTACAACGCACTTTCCAAATGAGAAATCCACTATGCAATTTTTCTTTTATGCAGTGCTACAGATGTCGTTCCTCTCTCCTGTGTTGTCTAAATGCTCTGAAATACTAATTATTTGCATATGCCAACCTCTTCTTCCTTTCATGCAACTTTGACGTTCGTCAGATCATTCCTTCCTGGTGTTGCAATTTTAATGGCCAGCAGTGAATTTTAAGTTATAATCTAATATATATCAACTGACAAAAAAAGGATCATTCCTTCCTGGTGTTGCAATTTTAATGGCCAGCAGTGAATTTTAAGTTATAAAAATCTAATATATATCAACTGCCAAAAAAAGATAAAGCCAGTCATGCTGCTCAGAGGGTTAAAACGATATTTTTACGTGACTTATGAAGAAAATATATATTAAAATAAATATAATGCATTTCATTTTCTTATATTTTATATTTTTGTTACTTTTTTATATTTTTATTTTTTATCTGATATGAGCCAGCAATACAGTACAGAAGGGGAAAGTACAGGAAATTTCACTTATAAGTAAAATTATAAAACAAACTAACAAAAAACAATAAAATTGAAAATGGATATAACTGAAGAACATACCTGAGCCTTTAAAACTTTTTCACAATGATTTCTCAATGCTTCAACATAGTCTTTTAGCAATTCTGCATCACGCTCAAAGAGAGAAACCATGGAACGGGTCTAAATTTAATAATGAATATTTAAAATAGTAAAATACTTTTAAATAAATGGAACTACTCTTATATGCACCCACAGGTCGCCAAATTTCTCTCCAAAAATTTTTGGCAAGAAACTCCATGCCGCCATATTACGACCTAAATTTTTTGTCTACATTTCGAACTTTTAGCCAAAAATGTCTGCAAAAACGTGATTTTCGCATGTGCAAAAACCACGTTTTAAACACACAATTTAAGCTAAAAATCTGAAACAAAAACAAAAATTTAGATAGCAAAAACAAAGTTTCTAACCAAAAATATTCTATAAGAATCCATTACACAGTGATATGTTTTAACTTTAAAAAAAATTCACAGGATTGCACAATCTATGCAGTGAAGGAATCTAAGAACTACGCACACCTAGCTTAAATAAATTAACATAACAACATTAAATTTCAAAGAATATCATGTACCTAGCTTTCTGATTAAACTTTAAAAAATCTACAAATTGCACAATTTAGGCAGCAAAGGAATCTATGAACTATGCACCTGACACTTTAATAAATTAACATAACAACAATAAATTTCAAGAATACAGTGTACACAGCGTTCTGTTTAAACTTTAAAAAGCATCTACGAATTGCACAATCTAGGCATTCTGCACTAATCAACAAAATAAACTAAAATAACTAAAATAAATTTCAAACAATTTAAAAAAAATAATGACAGAAATTCATACTAAAAAACAATGAACATAACATTCTTCTAAATAAGAACAAGAATAAAACAAAATGCACTTATAAATAAATGCTTCTTCGAACAGCAGAAATACCAATTTCAAACATCACCAAAAATTTCAAAAATTTCACCACAAATTTGTTAAAAGCAGCTTCTCCCTTTTCAGAACAATGATGGAAAAATATATAAACCACCAAATAAAACCCCGAATCACATTTCCAACTATAAGTCGGCAACGTCGCTTTAACACGCCGCCACATAATCTCTATCGTATTTATATGACAGCCAGACTCATCATCCACAAAATTGATACTATGTTTGACAAATAAATGTTCAAAACCTTCTTCTCCTAAATACTTGTAGAATTTCCAGCCTCCTGAAAATATAGTTGTACCAGGCATGCGACTAAAATTTTAACAAAACGTCATAAATCATTTAATTACCACACGAACCAACTAGCAAATCCAAAGGTTGCCAAAGAAACCAACATTGCCCCCAAAACCATCGCAGAACAGAATATGCAATCGTGCCAAAAACCAAGACACAACACATATTGCCGCATTTGGCAACCTTAGGGCGCATATAAGAGTAGCCAAATAAATTAATTTAACAAACACCATTGAAAAAATAAGAGGATAAAAAGAAAATTTAGTTAATCATTTACTTTTTACTTTAAATGCATATTCTTTAATATAAATAAAACTAAAAAAAATATGACCAATTATTTAGTAGATATTACCTGATAAGACAAGGAATAAATAATTGATACTTTCTGTTAAAACAATAAATGTGTTTATGTAAGTAATTGTATGGTCAATTAGTCTATATTTTAGGGTATCCCTTAGATTATCGTCAAATTGTTGTTTCATTTATCGCCAAGTTGTTATTTCCTTTATGGTAACCTAAATAATTGAATGTTATGGAAACCCTACTATGATGTGATAGGTTGTGTGATTGTGGTGAATTTGACTGATGAGAAAATATTTGAAGGGCTTATTTATGTGTTGGATGTTGGAAGTACATTTCTTATTTTGTGCTTTACACCATAAAATGCCTGCTGATGGTATGATTAATCTGAAGTTTCTGTACACTTTAGAACGATTAGCGAAGAAAACACAATTGACTGGTGTGTATTAAGATTTAAATGGCTTCGTTCTTCTCTCAGTACATTATGCATCGAGCTTTAAGGATTTGGAAACCGGAGCTCATATCAACACTATGGAAGGTATATGGGGTGTAATAAAAAGGGACTTTTGAAAAAAATACCTCCGGCAGTACAGAGAATACTTTTATTTTTAGTTTTGGGAATTTATGTGGCAATGGCAGTATACAGAATCTAGTTTAGATAATTTTCAACAGTTTTTAGATGCTGTTAAGGAATTCTGTATGTCTCACATACCGTAGAAACAGAAATTTTAAAATACAGGTAAGTCAATATTTCCTTTTTGAATTGCATAGATTACATAACATGTATTTCCATTTTTTTTTAATGCAGTTTACTGAGATTATATATTTTTAGTTTTGATTATGTTTTATTGCCTTATGTTTTGGATGCCATTTTGCTGGGGAGGGCAATGGACGTAAACAGGAATGGTGCCAAAAAATCACAAATTTTTGTCAAGGGGTACCCTGAAATATATTTTTACCTATGATCAAAGATCTACCATGGAAATACATTTTCAACAAATTTAGATGTCTATGCAGTTAAAAGCAACAAAATCTATTTTTCTCTTCAGAAAAAAAAAAAAAAAAAAAGTTATTTATAAAATATTTTTTAAAGATTTTGTTAATTATACCTTTTCATTTCTTAAAAGTAAAATCAAACTACGCTGCATTAAACAAAATGGCATGTGGTTGGGGAAGGAGAATACTTTTAAAAATAAAAAACTATTTGTTGTTAATTTAATTAGAATGCATAAATTTTTATCGATATTATTTTCCATAATTTCCAAAAATAATTAAATGCATTTAGAAGTTGACAAATTAATAAAATAAAATTAAAAAAATAACAATGTTTCTTCTAAAGAGTTGTTTTTGAGAAAACAAAGATTTTGATCTCCAAGGCACTTTATAAAAATGTTCCATAAAATTTTAAAAATTACTTTCTTATTAATACAAAACAGTAATACAAACAATAAGAGGTATCTACACAGGTAATTTCTGAAACAAATACTCTAAAATAATGATAATAAAAACAATAATAGGCATTCAGAGGTATTTACAATTTTTTTAGTTAAAAATATGCTAAAACACAAAAATGTACAGAAAATGATTAATACAACCAACTATCGTTAATTTGTCTTGTAAACACTGTGTTGTAAATATATTGTAAACACTATACTATAAATATTTGTATTGTAAATAATGGAATATAAAGTAAACAATAACTGAATGATTTTTTTAATAAAGATATCAGTTACACAGATAGAATGTGGGAAAATGATTTCTTGAACACTAATGGCCCTTTTTATTTAAATAAATAAAGAACAATAAAGACCACTATGTAATAAGAAATTTAATAATAATTTAAATATCCATTTGTAACAAAACATCAAAAATATTTTTATAAGTGAAAAACATTATAAAACTTTAAAACAATAAAAGACACTTTAAATTCTTATCTATGTTTATTAGTATTAATACAAAGATATATTTAAAGCTTACTTTTATTATTTGAATAATTTACATATCGCCTAAGTAAGGTATATGTAAAATTCTATGTTCTACAATTGAAAAGATACTTTCTAATATACACAAACTTGTACAAGTAACACTAAACAACAAAAAACAAAAAAATATAATTCCTGATTAACACAAAAATTTTTAATAACAAATTGGTAATACCTCACCTGAGGATTATCTTCTAAAGCATCTTCTAAGTGAATTTTTTCTAAGCCTGGCATTTTTAAAGTAAATTTTACTCAAATAAGCATCTGGTTTTTATTTATTAGAAGTAAAATGATGAGATGAAATAACCTAAAACATAATATAGATAAAATTCTGAAAAAAATTCCATATACTATAACAAAAATATTTCAAATGGTTGAAATTTATTCTCAGAGAATCCTTTTCATGCACACATTTAATAACAAGCATTTGCTAATTAAAAAAGATAAAAGATCTAAAAAATACAAAATTTATTCAAAAAAATCAAACAGAAGAAGTAAATACGCAGAAGTAATAAGGCAGAAGTATTCAAAATTTATGCCGATCATAAAGCATAAATTGAAGCAATTTTTTTAACAATACAATCACAAGATCATTGTAGAAATATACATAAAAGCAATAGTTTTGCATCAAATGAAGGCTAAAAAACATTAAATATATGGTGAATCTCTCACTAGAGGTCCCACACTACTGTCAATAAAAAATTACATTATTCTGACATGAAAATTTACACATATTAATTAACCTTCAGCAATGTGAAACAGAACCTTCTCATAAACTATGCTAAAAATTATCTCCTGCCATATCTAAACATACTTGAATGAGCTTCCCTTAAATCCTGGCATAATTTTCACCAAGTATCAAAGTTAACAACTTGTCTTTTTGTCATACAGCAACTTTGAAGTCTTCAACTATGCAGGTTCTGGAAAACAAAATGCAGTATCTTACATATTAGTGTTTGATGTATGATGTGTCTTACTATCTTGCTAATAATATTCATTAGTTAGTTCATCATCGATAAACTAATTGAAGGTATTATCAAATAAAATGTGAAAGTTTAAGAAGAAGGCAAAACTTTAAATTCAGTATGCAAGAAATTAAAAGTTGTTTCAGGATAATTACCTAAAAAAAATTTGGTCATTTAAATATTATAGTCTTAAACACTTGCTGGACATCATTCATTGAAATCGAGCAAAGTGTAACACATACAGAAAATAAATACCACACATTCAAATAATTTCAAGATGTTACACATTTAAATGTTCAAGCAGTAAATACATAATGGGGGGGAGGGGAAGAGTTCCAGAATTTGGAGACAAACATTCAAATCTGTTTGCATGGAAAGAAATTATTTTCAGCATTGATTATAAATTTAACGTTCACTTATTTTCAATGATGCAGAATAGGACTTGATTATAAGCAAGTCTGCAAATTCTATTCAGCATCATTGAAAATACATATTTTCAAGACAAAATTTCAACAATGTAATTTTTTATATAATTTTAGTTTGGTTCCTCTAGTAAAAAAAAAAAAAAAAAAAAAAAAAAAAAAAGTCATCCAATAAAATTAAATAAAATACATACAGGAAGTAATATCCTATTTAGAAATCCCTACTGAAAACCTAAAGAACAGCAAATAATCTAATTCAAAATTTTGTATATTTGTATATATATACATATATATATAACATATATATAGTATATATTTAACAAATATTTTCTATATGTATAAAGCAAATATAATTAAAATTTTAATTAAGAAATTTAAATTGAAAAGAAATAAAAATAATAATTATTGCTGTGAGCTAATTTGCAATATCATTTAAATTCTAAGAGCATACATAAATATAAATGTATGTATATGATATAACACATGTAACTCAGAATTACCATCTTTATTTTAGCAACAGTCTTCTTATTCCTCCTTCTAATTTGTCTTCATTCACTTTCTGAAATCTAAACTACGTCACTTTAAAATTAATCCACATTATGTCATCTGCAATGCAGTTAGCTCTTATCCAATCATCATTTAAAACTTAAATAAAAGATATCAACTATATAAATATGCTTTGCTGAAGTAGTCAGTCACTTTTCCAGTCTTCCTCTCACTGTGTAAAAACCTGCACTGGTTATTTCTCTGTTCCATCCATTATCTTAAACTGTGATAAGTTGTATACAGATCTGTGGGGTCCTTGTCACACCCATAGTGGTGTGTAAATGAGAATATGTACCCTAAAAATTATTCATCAATAAATACTATTATGTGGTAAATCTACTGCTACTTTTGGTCTCCGAATTCCATTGTCTAATTCATTCCATTTGTATGGCAGCAATATCAATGACCATCTTGACCATGATTAAAAGATATTGCTATCTCGAAATCCTAAAGTTATCATCATCTATGTGGCGTTCCGACAGATACTTCAACTTCTATTCATGAGATGGTACCATGTGTAAAATCCAGTTCTTAATCGAAGCAGCAAAGCGACGTCATTACTCACTCAGACTTCTCGTTAGACAACTGTACGCGAAGGTAGCATGAACTGTGTTCCGAGCTCTGCGTTGATCTCCGCAGTGTAATTTAAATTGTAATTTAGTACTTAATATATTCTTTTGTTATAGGAGATTGTCTACTCTTATTTTCTTTAATTATATCATGCATTAAGCACACGACCACCAAAAGTGGTGACCTTTTGACTGAGCACGCTACTGACAATGGATTTTCAACGACCCTAAGCCACGTGCATCCAAGGCATTCTGAAGAACTGACTACAATTAACAACGAATATGGACATTAAACATATGCTACATACAACGTACCCCTTCAATTATTTCTAGAAGTATTGATATATATTGCTTGTGTTTTTTCCAAAGTCGTGCATATCATCGCAAGGAGCTTCAGCAAATTATCAATGTGATCTGTTCCGTTCCGCTGACTTCGCCAGTTGTGCAATAATTCTTCGATCATTCAACTTTTGTGACAAATGTGATACAATAGTGCTTTTCGCTAAATCTGCTACATCAGTAATTTTTCTGCAACGTGCTACGGCAAAATTCTTCCCTCAGTGTTCGAAAGAAGTGAATTTTTTTCCCATGTGCTACAGGAGTGATTTCCTTTTTCCTTCGAAAGTACCTTAGCAGTGTGAAGTGGTGATTTTGTGTGTGCGAATACAAAATGAACGCATCATTTTTTTTTTCTCAAATAGGGGTTTCTTTTCAAATGCATTTCGGTAAAATATTATTTGTGTGTGTAATTGCTGACCCTGTCTTATTTGTGTGTGTATCGTTACGTAAAATTTTTCTGCATGGTTAAAATATTTATTGTTATCATGGTAAAATATCAATAGTGTATCCTCATGCTACAATATTTGTGCTGTTAAGTGTTTATTAATTAAAGTGAAAATTATCTATCAGTATGGCCGATGATATTCCACCAGAGCCACAAATCACACGCGTTGCGGTGAAGCCACCGCCTTTCTGGAAAAATAATCCTTCATTGTGTTTCGCTCAGATCGAAGCACAATTTTCTATCGTTTGCATCAGTGAGGATTCTACAAAATTCAACCATGTAATTGCAGCAATTGAGTCTGATATTCTGAATTCAGTGCATGACTTAATTCTCAAACCACCTGATTGTGATAAATACTCCAAACTGAAACAGCGGCTCATTGAAATCTATTCAGAAAGTGAATCTTCAAAAATACGTACTTTACTACAAGGACTTGAACTTGGAGATCAGCGACCTTCATACTTGCTGTCATGAATGCGTGATCTGGCAGGAAGCCATTTTAGTGACGACTTGTTGAAGTCACTATGGCTTTCGCGTCTCCCTAATAACATATAAATAATTCTTGCTGCTTCCAATGAAGATCTAACCCGTTTAGCAGCAATGGCTGACAAAATTAATGAACTTGTTACTCCAGCTTATGTCAGTGCTGCTAATGCTGCACCTTCCAGTTCATCCCTCGAACAAGTGGCTGAATTGACCAAAAAAGTATCTCTACAAGTCTTCATGCTTCACGGAGATACAATCGATCAAATCAGGGCCCACGTAATAAATTTCGTGCCCGAAGCAGGAGTCGATCTCGTCACAATACTCAAACGCAGTACAAAGAACCCACAAGTGGCATATGTTTTTATCATATGAATTTTGGCGCTCAAGCTCGCAAGTGTGCCCCTCCATGCACTTTGGCGGTCTTCTGCTGGCCAACAGAATGTCCGCCACATCGACAGAATAGTACTGGCTGATCGTTCAACTCAGTTATGTTTTCTAGTAGATACTGGAGCTGACATATCAGTGCTCCCGAGAACTAAACAAATGCTCAGCAACTTAATAAACTTGTACTGTGTGCAGCCAATGGTACCCAAATTGCAGCCTACAGCACCAAACTATTGACACTTGATTTAAACTTGCGCCGGACTTTCAACTGGCCTTTTATTATTGCGGATGTAACTCAAGCAATTATTGGTGTCGACTTCTTGACACATTTCCACCTTCTAGTGGATGTCAAGAATAATTGCTTAATTGATGCTACAACTCAGCTTACATCACAGGGCCAAGCTTCTCACATATCGAACGTACCTACCAACATAAGTGTTGTATCGGGCAGCACACGGCTTCATCGGTTATTAACAGAATTCCCTGACATTTTAAACTCATCCAAATCAGGGCAGCATACTCATCAGCCAGAAGTGTATCATCACATTGAAACACATGGCCCACCTGTATTTTCCAAGCCTCGTCATCTTTCTTCAGAGATGCTAAAAGCTGCTCGCAAAGAATTTGAATTCATGCTAGCACAGGGAACCATTCGCCCATCTAAAAGTCCATGGGCCAGTCCATTTCACATGGTTAAAAAGTCTAATGGTGACTGGCTGCCTTGTGGATATTATCGTCGACTTAATGCCGTCACAATCCCTGACAGATATCCAGTCCCACATATCCAAGACTGTACCCATCTTTTTCATGGAACAAACATATTTTCTACCCTCGATCTTGCCAAAGCATATCATCAGATCCCAGTGCATGCTGAAGATGTGCCCAAGACTGCAGTGCTACACCATTTGGTCTCTTTGAGTACTTATATATGCCATTTGGCCTTCGCAATGCTGGCCAAACATTTCAGCGTTTCATACACCAAGTACTGTCTGGCCTCGATTTCTGCATCCCATATTTTGATGATATCCTGGTTGCATCTACAGATGCGGAAGAACATTTTCAACATCGGTGTCAGATTTTCACTCACCTTAAAAATCATGGATTAAAACTAAATCCATCCAAATGTGTACTTGGTCAACCCTCAGTTTCCTTTCTTGGATGTCTTATCACCCAGAATGGAGTCAAACCTTTACCAGAAAGAGTCAAAGCAATTAACGACCTACCTCAGCCCAAAACCATCTCTGAACTGAAGTGTTTTCTAGCAATGTTAAATTTCTACCGACGCTTTCTGCCAAATGCCGCAAAAACACAAGCCTGTCTACATGAGTTTCTGAAGAATAGCAAAAAAAAAACGATCAACGAGCTGTCCCTTGGACTGAATCTGCATCTGCAGCATTCGTGCAATGCAAACACGATCTGGCAAATGCAGCCACACTTTCTTATCATTCACCTAGTGATCAGCTCTCTATAATGGTAGATGCATCTGACACGGCCATAGGAGCAGTGCTTCAAGCCCATACCACTAAAGGACTTTCCCCAATGGCATTCTTCTCCAGAAAACTTACTACTGCAGAAAGGAAATACAGCACATATGACAGGGAGCTACTTGCTGTGTACTGTGCTGTTAAATACTTCCGACACAACTTGGAAGGACACGACTTCATCATTTTCACCGATCATCGACCATTAACCTTCGCTTTTAGAAAAAACTCTGACTCATGTTCTCCTCGTCAGCTTCGACATCTGGATTTCATCGCCCAGTTTAGTACAGATATCAGATATGTCTCTGGTACTGGTTGTGTCGCTGATGCCTTGTCTCGGGTAAACAATATCAACCTCACTACCCCAGATTTCTCTGAAATTGCAAAAGCTCAATTGCATGATGAGGAACTCAAGAACCTAATCTCAAATCCACAAACCTCCCTTCAGTTACAACCGCTGCACATTGATCCAACGCTTAAAATTTACTGTGACATAGAGAACAATAGAATATGTCCCTATATTCCTGTTAATTGTAGACGTGAAGTGTTTAATGCCTTGCACAATTTGGCACATCCTGGAATCCGTGCCACCAAAAAGCTGATCGCAGACAGATTTGTCTGGCCAGCAATGAATCAAGACATCACAGAATGGACTCATTCATGTATTAGATGTCAACGGTGTAAAGTATCCCGTCACACTCACAGCCCCATTCAACAATTTAACCTTCCAGCAAGACGCTTTGATCATGTGCACTTAGACTTGGTTGGCCCATTGCCTCCTTCAAATGGTTACACTTACGTCCTCACTTGTATTGATCGGTACAAAAGATGGCCTGAAGCCATTCCTATTGAAAATATATCCGCTGAAACTGTAGCTCGAGCATTCATCTCCCAGTGGCTTTCAAGATTTGGCATGCCTACCACCATCACTACTGACCAAGGCCGACAATTTCAATGTCACTTGTTCGCATCCCTCACCTCTCTTCTTGGCATTCACCATATTCGCACAACACCTCCATCCATCTGGAAATGGGATGGTGGAACGCTTTCACCGATCTCTCAAACAAGGTCTGAAGTGCCACAGTAGCACTCACTGGACAGAAGCCTTACCCCTAGTCTTGCTTGGTCTTTGCACAGCATTCAAAGAAGACATTGGTAGCACTTGTACTGAAATGTTATATGGTGCAACCCTCCGTCTGCCAGGTGAATTCTTTCACCCAGAATCTACTCCAGTTATCGACCCTCCAACATTCCTTCAACGTTTACGTGAGACCATGAGCAATATCTCGCCAACCCCAGCATCTTCGCATAACCAGCCAAGCTATTTTGTACATACTGCGCTTGAGACATCTTCGCACGTATTCGTGCGCAACGATGCAATTAAGCCAACTTTAACACCTTCATATGATGGTCCATTCAAAGTTGTCAAACGAACACCGAAACATTTCACCATCATCTGTAATGGCAAACAATCAGTGATTGGAATCGATCGTCTCAAACCAGCATTTCTAATGCAAGATCCAACAACTTCCTCATCAACATCACTCCCGGAAGAAAGCTTACATCCCGTTAAAGAGCAACCTAAAACTACCAGATCTGGAAGAAAGGTTAAATTTAACCCAAAGTACTTATAACATACCGATGGTACTTGGGGGGGAGTACTGTGGCATTCCGACAGATACTTCAACTTCTATTCATGAGATGGCGCCACGTGTAAAATCCAGTTCTTAATCGGAGCAGCAAAGCGACGTCATTACTCACTCAGATTTCTCGTCAGACAACTGTACGCGACGGTAGCATGAACTGTGTTCCGAGCTCTGCGTTGATCTCTGCAGTGTAATTTAAATTGTAATTTAGTACTTAATATATTCTTTTGTTATAGGAGATTGTCTACTCTTATTTTCTTTAATTATATCATGCATTAGGCACACGACCACCAAATCTACATACATACACTCATCTGCAAAATCAAGAGAATTTCCTAATTAAGTCTATTTTTATGAAAATTATTGAATCGAAGGTATTAATTATACTGCTGAAGAATTATGCAAATATTCAGAGTCAAATGTGTAAATGTAGATGCATGTGTCTGTGGAGCTGTGATTGTGTAAGGGATATAAGCGCACTGTTTTTCAGCGATTTGTGTGCTCTTACTTCTTCATGACATTTGGCATGGTTCTCACAAGAGTCAGGTAAGTTTCATACAATAGCAGGTTCAATTAGTAACTATGAATGTATGGATAACAGAATGAGATGGAATATTGTTGGTAGATTGGAGGCAAGGCAATCACAAGTGGAGGTAACAACAGAGTTCAATGTACTACCCAGTCTCATCTGCTATTTGTGGAAACAATTTTAGAACATTGGAACTATGTCAAGAAGGCCTGGACAAGGCCTACCAAAATCCACAATGACAAATGAGGATCATTATTTGCTACTTTCAGCATGGCAACACAGGACTGCTACAGCTTCATAGCTCTCAGGAGTTTGCTGCTACTGGAACCTAAGTTTCATGGTTTACAGTTGCCTAAAGGCTTCATGAGATAGGGCTGTATGTCAGAAAACCTGCTGTGTGTCCCACTTACTGCAACCCACGAACGAGTGCATTTACCTTAGTACAGACAATATATGCCTTAGACCAGACTTCAGTGGAGTGCCATGCTTTTTACAGATGAGTCAAGATTCAGACTGGACACTGATTATCAGTGTATTGGTATCTGAAGAAAACTTGGAGTATGATACCATCCTTCCCTGATTATTATGGTAGTGGAGGTACAATGGTTTGGGCAGTCATTATGTTGGATGGCTGCACACCCCAGTATATGTAGGAAAAAGGCTCTATTACAGCTATAAGGTATAGAGAAAAGATCTTCGAGCCCTCAGTTCAACTTTTCAGATTACAGATGGTCCTGGTTTTCTGTTAATGGATAACAATGCTCATCCACATAAGACTTAGTTGGTCAATAATTACCTGGAAAGAGAAAAAATATCCTGCACGGATTAACCAGCCAGATCTCCTAACCTTAACCTTACACAGCCTTCCTACGAGATGCTCTTGGGAGGGCAATTTCATCTTGCCATCTCCCTCAGAATAATTTCTAAGCTGAAAACTGCCTTGCTGCAGCAGTGGGATCCACAGCCACAGGAACTCCTCAACTGCCTCCAGTCTAATATGCCATCATGCTGAGCAACTTGCCTGGCTGTGAGAAGGGAGTTAGACTAATTTTTAATTCAATATTACAAAATGGATTTTTGGACATCCCTGCACTATGAGCTTTACTGATAATCATGCACACATAAAATAACTTTACAATGGTGCATCTCTTTCTCTGTTAATAAATGCATGTTCATACCAAATTTCATTACAATCTGACATTTAGTTTTTCAGATATTCCATATAATGTGTAAATTCTCTTAATTTTCAACATGAGTATGTATATATACAGTCAAAAGTCGTTAATTCGGACACCCATAATCCGGACCTCAAAGCTACAAACTTTCTGCGCATGCGTCGCATTGACGCATGCGCGTAAGACCTTTATGGCTGTGAATATGCGTGTGCACAAAATATGTTTACGAATGCGCGTTTAATGTATAACAGACAGTATAAGCTAAGCTAAAATGATCTAATTCAGTTAATGTTGCAGATTGCGTTGTTCCTTAATCTTCGAATTGGATTCGGCTTATTATTTTTTGCAGACTGTTAGAGCAATTTTACAAAAGTAAGCTTGAACTTTCGATTATGTCAAATAGAATTTCTGATGTATATTTACTAATACGTAAAGGATCTACAAAGCGAAAGTATGTTTCGGAGTCCATTAAACAAAAAGTGGAATTGTTGCAAAAAATGGATAAAGGCATATCCTTTGTTTATCTAAACTTTAACGTTTGTTTATCTTTAACGTCGCTGCGCACAATGAATTGAAAGTTTATCTGTCAGCACTATCCTTATCTTCAGGGCAGATGTTTTTATTTTATTTGGCTTATAATTCCTTACTAAATGTAGTATTTCATCTCGATGTACTCCGTCTTTGATATGATTTAAATCAAATTCCTCATCATTATAATTCGCTTCCGATAGCGAAGAAAGTGACAGAGGTTATTAAAAACGAAAAAATTTCGATTGACAAATTAGTCGGTATTCTCGACACAGCAATTATAGAACTTGAACAGCGGAACTTTGTAACTGAACAAGAAATTATGTCTGTTTATAGAATTAAAGAGAATGTATTATCACATAAAAAACGAAGCAACTTAAACAACTTACATTGAAAGAAATGTTTAATAAAGTAAACAAATAAATGTTAAGCTTTTTTTTTTTTTTGGTAAATTTTGATACCCTTTAGATCATAATTGTTCTTTATTTCATAAATTACGGTTTCATATTTTCAATTTTATAATTTCTGCATGCCATCTTACCAGATTAAAACTGATGATGTATAATCCAGAAAAATCGATAATCCAGAATCGAAGTCCCGACGAGTCCGGATTAACGACTTTTGACTGTATATATATATATATATACATATATAATTTAAAGTTAAGTTGTAAGAGAACAAACGAAAAAAGACCTACGTGGTCAAAAATTTTGCGCATTGTGTTGCGAAATTAAGAAAATTAGAAGATAAATTTTAGTACGCACGCTAAAAAGTTACCAAAAACTGTGGCTCTGTGAAAACTTCAACATAAGCATATTTAATTGCTATGAAATGTTTGAAAAAGGAGAAAAATACAACAATTGAATACAGTCAAAAGTCGTTAATTCGGACACCCATAATTCGGAATGATCTATAATCCGGGTGAAAACTTCAACATAAGCATATTTAATTGCTATGAAATGTTTGAAAAAGGAGAAAAATACAACAATTGAATACAGTCAAAAGTCGTTAATTCGGACACCCATAATTCGGAATGATCTATAATCCGGACCTCAAAACTACAAACTTTCTGCGCATGCGTGCGCACAGGCGTTTACGAGAGCGCGTAAGACCCTTACGGCTGCGAATATAATTGTGCGCATGCGCGTTTAATGTGTAACGGAGTTATACGCTAAGCTAAAGTTATCTAATTCAGTTAATGTTGCAGATTGCGTTGTTCCTTAATCTTCGAATTGGATCCGGCTTATTATTTTTTGCAGACTGTTAGAGCAATTTTACAAAAGTAAGCTTGAACTTTCGATTATGTCAAATAGAATTTCCGATATATATTTACTACAAAGCGAAAGTATGTTTTGAAATCCGCAATCTGTTTATCAATTTCACGCTGCTCTGCGGCAGAGGGGGGGGGCAGAAACGTCATTATTAGATTATGATAGATTAGAATGATTATGTCAAATAGAATTTCCGATATATATTTACTAATATGTAATTTGTATCTACAAAGCGAAAGTATGTTTTGAAATCCGAAATCTGTTTATCAATTTCACGCGGCGGATTGGAAGTTGATCTGTCAGCACTATCCTTATCTTCAGGGCAGATGTTTTTATTTTATTTGGTTTATAATTCCGTACTAAGTGTAGTATTTAATCTCGATGTACTCCGTCTTTGATATGACAATTACAAGTACTGCTAGGGCGCAGCTCGCAGTTAGATCTGAGAAGGAAAAGACAGATTTATATTTCCATTTTAAGACCAATTATGTGTTATGCGTCCCCTGTCTGGGCGACTGCTATGAGCTCAGATATCAACAAATTGCAGGTGACTCAAAACACAATCTTACGCACCATGACAGGAGCGCATTTTTACATCCGTAACAAACTCCTGCACGATGATTTACAAGTTGAATATATTAACAAATATCTGCAAAAACTTAACAGCAAGTTCTTTGACAAAGGCTTGAATTGCAGTAAAGGAAACTTTAATGCTGTACTGAACTATGTCTGCATTCCTGAGGACTACAATATCAGGCCTTTTACGGCTCACAGAATGAGGGATCACAATTTTGTCACTTAGCCCACTCGTTTTCAAATATGTAAATAACACATTTTTATGCGTACATTACTTCACTTTCATTTGTTTATTACATGTTCAACACTGTATCCTATGCACATTTCATGTATTTTCATTTCTTTTGCATCTTCATAGCTCCATACACGTGATTATTACTCTTGTCTCAGGGGTAAGAGTTAAGTTACTTTGATGATTGGACTTTGTCACTATGGCCGATGGGCCCTCTTTTCCTTACCCACTCCAATTTCCCGGCTGGGAACTAGCTGATAGTTGACATTCTGATTGTCCTTAGGGGATTAGATCAATATAGCTTATTAAAGCCCAACTGGGCTAATATAAGCATAAGCAATTAGCATTTAAGCATTTAAACTTTGATATGATTTAAATCAAGTTCCTCGTCATTATAATTCACTTCCGATAGTGAAGAAAGTGACCCAGAGGTTATTGAAAACAAAAACATTTCGATTGACAGATTAGTCGGTATT
This sequence comes from Stegodyphus dumicola, assembly GCF_044657685.1. Lineage (NCBI taxonomy): Eukaryota > Metazoa > Arthropoda > Arachnida > Araneae > Eresidae > Stegodyphus > Stegodyphus dumicola. The sequence goes on along the minus strand of NC_140768.1, from coordinate 75,393,063 downwards.
CTCAACACAGCAATTATAGGACTTGAACAGCGGAACTTTGTAACTAAACAAGAAATTATGTCTGTTTAATAGAATTACAGAGAAAGTATTATCACATGAAACGAAGCAACTTACATTGAAGGAAATATTTAATAAAGTAAACAAATAAATATTAAGCTTTTTCTTTTTGTAAATTTTGATACCCTTTAGATCATAATTGTTCTTTATTTCATAAATTACGGTTTCATATTTTTAATTTTGTAATTTCTGCATGCCATCCTACCAGATTTAAACTGATGATCTATAATCCGGAAAAATCGATAATCCGGAATCGCCGAAGTCTCGACGAGTCCGGATTAACGACTTTTGACTGTATTTACAAGTAAAATTAATAAAAGGTAAGCTATATGCTAAACGAATTAAGTAATTTTAAATACAGTAAAAAACAAATCAATTGATCGAGGTAAAAATAAAAAATAAAAATTAAGAAGCTGTAAATGGTTAATTAGCCCAATTCAAAGTTCATTTTGGCTCATCAAGGGAAATTTTTAAAATGAATTTCGAACTAAGCTAACTCCATCACGTGTTTCGCCAAAACAGACTACTGAAACTTGACCAAAATTGGTCTTTTTTGTATTGTTCTCACAACTTTTCTTATAATGTGTGTGTGTGTGTGTGTGTGTGTGTGTGTGTGTGTGTGTGTGTGTGTGTGTGTGTGTGTGTGTGTGTGTGTGTGTGTGTGTGTGTGTGTGTGTGTGTGTGTGTGTGTGTGTGTGTGTGTGTGTGTGTGTGTGTGTGTGTGTGTGTGTGTGTGTGTGTGTGTGTGTGTGTGTGTGTGTGTGTGTGTGTGTGTGTGTGTGTGTGTGTGTGTGTGTGTGTGTGTGTGTGTGTGTGTGTGTGTGTGTGTGTGTGTGTGTGTGTGTGTGTGTGTGTGTGTGTGTGTGTGTGTGTGTGTGTGTGTGTGTGTGTGTGTGTGTGTGTGTGTGTGTGTGTGTGTGTGTGTGTGTGTGTGTGTGTGTGTGTGTGTGTGTGTGTGTGTGTGTGTGTGTGTGTGTGTGTGTGTGTGTGTGTGTGTGTGTGTGTGTGTGTGTGTGTGTGTGTGTGTGTGTGTGTGTGTGTGTGTGTGTGTGTGTGTGTGTGTGTGTGTGTGTGTGTGTGTGTGTGTGTGTGTGTGTGTGTGTGTGTGTGTGTGTGTGTGTGTGTGTGTGTGTGTGTGTGTGTGTGTGTGTGTGTGTGTGTGTGTGTGTGTGTGTGTGTGTGTGTGTGTGTGTGTGTGTGTGTGTGTGTGTGTGTGTGTGTGTGTGTGTGTGTGTGTGTGTGTGTGTGTGTGTGTGTGTGTGTGTGTGTGTGTGTGTGTGTGTGTGTGTGTGTGTGTGTGTGTGTGTGTGTGTGTGTGTGTGTGTGTGTGTGTGTGTGTGTGTGTGTGTGTGTGTGTGTGTGTGTGTGTGTGTGTGTGTGTGTGTGTGTGTGTGTGTGTGTGTGTGTGTGTGTGTGTGTGTGTGTGTGTGTGTGTGTGTGTGTGTGTGTGTGTGTGTGTGTGTGTGTGTGTGTGTGTGTGTGTGTGTGTGTGTGTGTGTGTGTGTGTGTGTGTGTGTGTGTGTGTGTGTGTGTGTGTGTGTGTGTGTGTGTGTGTGTGTGTGTGTGTGTGTGTGTGTGTGTGTGTGTGTGTGTGTGTAAAACTGGAAGGCTGTTGAAGGTAGATAATAATTTAGAGATGCTGAAGATGCATAATGAAGAACAAACTTATAGTCAAGGCAAATTTAAAATTCCTTTTTTTTATTTAGTTGACCAAGTGTTTCAATAAGCCAACATAAATAAACTCTATGTCCATAGCGCTTGTTTATGAAGAATTAAATCAGTATTGTTACATTTAAAAAATATCATTTTAAAGAGAACAGACACAGTAGAATAAGCAGAAGCAAAATTTGATATATTCAGGGCGAAATCTAAATTCACAGTTAGTTAGTTTGGTGAATCTTCGGATTATGGTAACTTGGTGATGTTTTGGCGAAAATTTGGTGACCAACCCTGCTGACCAACTAGTTTTTTTTTTTTTTTTTTTTTTTGGACGCCATTTTGTTTTCACAAAGTAAAGGCATTTTTTTTTTACTCAAAATTTTTTACAACAATCTGCTAGCCGAATTACGCTTATGCTAGAACTTTTATGGAACAAACGTGCTTAATCATGACGAAGATTAGGTGCGAAATTGGGAGAAAGTGCAGAATCGCCCACTGCTTCCCGCGTTTTTAAGAATTGCACATACACGGGGCCCATTCTTGACTTTATCCATGTACACATCAACTTATTTTCACTTAAAAAGTCAAAGAAAATTGACAAAAATCCAATTCTTCTTACTCTTGTAAAAAGCGCAAAGAAGTGGGCGATTCTGCACTTTAGCAGTGAAATTCTTTCCAAGCGCTTATTAGCTAAAATCACGATCGGAATTTTCCGGAAAATGTAGCATTACATGTCTCATGATCTCTCATTTCTCCGAGACAAAATAATCTGTGATTCGAACTGTGTACTTCTCAGATTATTGCTAAAGTCATAGCTAGTGACCTTTATCGCCTTACCAAAATGACACCAAACTACCTGTTACCATATTCCAAAGATTAGCCATTAGTTTTGATTTTGATATCATTTGACTGGCTAGTTGATATAGCTTTAAAATTATTATTGGCAGCTTGAGTTACCATTCACAAAACCATTTACATGACCAGCATTATGTAAAAGTCATATGGCAAATACTAATTTTTAAATGGTGCAGTTTACAGAGATCTATTATAAGCAATTATTATTTTTAGAATAGAAAGAGGAAATACATAAATTACAATGAAGAGTTAAGGAACTATTAAAAAATTAAAATTAGAATTTTGATTTACATACTTTTTATCTTGCACATACACATAAAAAATAAATACATAAAATAAAAAATATATTAATAGAAGCTGAAGCAAGCATTATGTATTTCAAAGCACCTGTTCCTCAATGCTTCAGATTATTTTATGATATTCCAAACGACATCATGAAGGTCATGGTAGATTATACGTATGAAGCATTCATAAACATACATCTAATGTTGGTTAAGCAAATAGGAATGGATGAGAAGCACAGTGATTGTACTAGGAGCAATTTTCAATGTATTGTATTTATGCCTTTACCATTATTCACGAAAGACTGAGAGAAACTGACTTGTTTGCTATCTCAAACAGAGATACAGGACATATGCAAAGCGTGCATATTCTGAAAATAGAAAACTAGATTTGCAGCAGCTTTGTCCTCAAGTTTACAAGCAGTTAGTTGCATTTAACATTGGTATTTGTCACAATATGTAGAATGTTATACATGCACCATAAGGCATGCTCCTCTAACACATGCAAAATGTCCAATCTTTAAATGCAGATGATTATCCCTACTGGCTAATGCTTGCGAGATAATATTCCAGAAGACAATCTATAAAATACTGACAAGCTGCAATTTTCTGCCTTTGGACCAAAGACCAAAGTGTTTTGGTTACAAGGTACCTTTGCAAATTAATTGCAATTACCTCCACATTATAGTTAAGAAAAACGAATAATTAAGAGTAAGCATTTGCTAAAGAAATAAAGAAATCCATTATGGGCTAAAGAAAAATGCTTGATAAGAATTGCCTTTGGGTTATTCATTCATGAGGTCTCATTTATCCAGAAAGGCATTTTCAGCACTTGCGACTAACATGTCAGGGCTGAAAGCAATCCTTATGTCACTGCCTCTTGTACATACCAGTAGAAATTTGCCATGCAAGCACCCTTGGTGAATGCCAAGTAAGTGATGCAGAAATTGCCAAGTTTATGCATAACAGAATTCCAGCACACTTTATGACCATGGTCTGACAGTTGCTGACTACAATGTATGCAAAATAATGGACTAGTTACCTCCTCCATATTCAACAGACCTAAATCTACTGGAATGTCAGGGACACATAAAATCTTCAGTATGTGACATATCTATGGGCTCTATGGAAGATCTCATCACATAAAGCATTGTTGCAGAAGAAACATGACACCAACAGTAACTCCAACTACTTAGTGATTGTGAACTACTTGGTGACTTCATTAACTCTATTCATTAACTAACTACTTCATTAACTTCATTAACTAACTACTTAGTAGTGCAAAGATTTTAAATATACAAGAACGAGGGTAAAAGTTTACAATTGGGTGCCCCTTGTTTTTTGGAGATTTTTTTTTTTTTTTTTTTGACGCCAAGATCGCACCAGGAAGGCACAATTTCAAGATGGCTGCTACACAAAACCAAAAAAATAAGAAGTCAAAGAATTGCATAAACTCCACATACATTGCACAAACTCTACATACTCAATGTGTCCATGTACACATCGATCTGTTTTCACTTTAAAAAAAATCATCCTACAATAGCACAAACTAGGCATTCCGCACTGCCTTAAATTTGTCCATGTACACATCAGTCTATTTTCATTTAAATCAGGAAACTAAAACAAAGTTAAAACTATCATGGTGACCAGAAGTGAGGTTTCATCGCCAAAATTTAAAAAAAAAAAAATTGCCGCTAGTCAAAGGGGCACCCAATTCTACACTAGAGCCAAAACGAGATATAAAATGAAAATGTTCTGTATCATCATCATAGTGATTATTCAAATAGTAAGGAAATTTGAACTGAATATTCTGGTATCAATACAGTTTCTTCTTAATATATAATATTAATTATATATGATTAATATATAATTTAAGTTCTGCACTGCAATCCTAAGGTTAATTCTTACTAATCTCAAAATTTCAGCTGGAAATATCACAGGTATGAGAAATTCAATGTAATATTTTAGCCCATCATTTTGATGAGGGTAAGTAATAACAGGTTTAATCAACACATAAAAAACCTATTTTATAATACTCTTTGATGAATGAATGCATAGTACCATAAAACGTTTAAAAACAACGAAGGTTACTTAAAAAGACAAAATAAAAAAAGATTTATTTAATTGATACAAAATAAAACAATAACAAGTAAACAAGTATACTTTGGGAGTAATATCAGCAAATCCTTAAACAGAGAAGATTGTGAACTTAAGAGTAATACTATTAATAAAAATGCAACTGTTCCATTTTAAATTATTCTCAGCACGATGAGAACCATGTACCGCACATTTCTTCGAAATATTTATAATATTGCAGCACACCATTTAAATATAACCGGTTAAAAAAAAATTTCGGATTAATAAAAGACCGATACACAAAAACACAGATATTATATCATGTCGTACACCTATTGAGTCGATTATCTCTCCTATCTACAAATTATCAGACATCATAAGAGCTTCACCATAATAAAATAAAATTTTAAAATCTCAGAAGTTTAAATATATTTTCAAAGTTTAAAAATACTACTAGCATTTTGATTTAAAAAAAAAATACCAATTCTAACGAAAGAGCAAGAAGTTGTTACAAACCTACATAAAATTCAAGAACTTTAGAGACAAACTACTTAATGCCGTAATTTAAAGTACTCGAAGTTACCTATCTGTCATTCCAAAACACAGACACACCGATCTTTATTATGATGCCAATCTGAATTTTGAAATTTATGTATAAATTAATATGGATTAGCAAGAAAAGACGATTTTGTTAACCATAAAATTTTTATTTTTGTTTGTGGTGATATTCAATAGCAAAGAGGAATTGTTATTTTCATGGTTTAAAATTAGAGGTAAACAACATAATAGAAAGCATGAATTAATTTACTGAAATCGAAACTTAGGCATACAGGGTATCTGATGGACTTAAAATCCAGATTAAGTTTCTGCTTCAAGCATGGCCGGATTATGACTTACAGAGACCTAAACACTTTGGGTACCCCACATATGCTTACACGAGTTTTATACTCATTCCTTATTTCTCTCGGCTTTGGTTAAGTTGCACTATGGAGATGAGATGCACCATACATTTCATGGTAAAACTGGCAATGGGAAAATTTTTGGTGCCCTTTTTTCCTGTATACCTAAGGACCCTTTGCGTATTTCCAAACCAAGGAGGTTAGAATAGACCTCCTTGTTCCAAACCCTACCTGGATGGTTCCTGGATGGTAATTCTTGAGCATGCGCTGAAGGGCGAGAAGTAACATAAACAGAACTTTGTCTTGCATTTGTAAACACTATTAAGTATATTGTTTGAAAGTGCGTTCGTTTATGTAATTGCATAATTTGACTGTTTCTGTAATAAGAAAAATTCATTTAGATAAAATTTCTTTTAATATTATTATTATCTGGTTATAGGATTATACTCTAGGTACTATCATAATCTTCGCATAACCTTTCACATTGTATTTTGCGTTATCATTGTAAAATATATTGTATTATAAAGATTAAATTACTTTGTTAGAAATGTGAATGTTCTAATTTAATTTTCTTTTTATCACTTATTATTTACTTCCGCTTTGAAAACACATTCATATTTGGCAAATAATTATCTCCGCTGAAAATTTTTGATTGTTAAAACTATATTTGTCAATAATGTAATAAAAACTCACCAATCTGGTGCTTCATAGATCAATATGACAATGAATTCGAAATGTTTTAAAAACAGTTCTTTAATCTTTAGTTTGTAGTAGATGCAACTAATGTCACAGAGAAAAAATATTTCAATAAAAAAGTTCCCCATGTTAATTCAATAGCAAAATTATTTCTATTTCAGTGACAAATCCACTTTCAATGCTTATATAACAGAAAAATGGGAAACATAAAGCATTTTAGAAGTTTTAAATATAAGCTAAAGGTTTGCTGTACAATTTTATGTAAGAAACGTAATAATTTACTTTCATTCCTTTTAAATCGGCATATTCGTTTCCAATAGATAACTAAAATTTTTGGCAAGTTACAGACTTAACTTGAACACACAGTATTCCATCACTTAAAATATCAATTAATTGTTCTTTTTCATTTAGAGATACATTGGAATTGAAAATACCAAAGGCAAAATGGGTCACAGATCCAACCTAATTCCTTATTTGAAAATTTTTCAAAAAATTTTCTGTCAGTTTTATCATATGTTGTTTTAAACAAGAAACCTGTATTATTTTCTTTAGTAAATTCTGAAAATCATGTTTCTGTTGTTTTTGTTCAATGCTCCTTGCCAAAGTATTAGCTTAGTTTTAAAAGCTTCAATATTGGTGCTCAGTATTAAAATGCTTAGGTTTTTAGAAAATGTCTGCTAAGTAACTGAGTTTTCCTAATTAATCATTATTAATGAATGACCTTGCTGATGTATGTTTCTTTTCTTCCGAAAATATGTAAACTGTATTTCTCAAATCGAAAATATTTCTCGCTATTTTTCTGTGTGAAAGCCAACTGACTTTAGTAATTATGTCCCATATACAGTACTTATCTAATTACATTGTATTAAAAAGAGACAGCTGTTTAAGATCTTGCCTTTTAATGTAATTAATTGCAGTAATAACCCTGCAATATCTTGTGCAATTATTCATCAATTTGCAACAAGAGCTTTTCTATGTGTCATACAGTGATGGAATATTATATGGGGAGCAATTTTCATCATTAACCCTCTTAGTCTTTATAATTACCTGTTTATGCTGCAACATCATTAGTACAAACTGCGATACAGTGTGTCTAGGTAAGATTATTCGTTTCAAAATGTCTGTTAATAATTTCAAATATTTTCTCTCCGGTTGCTTTTCCTTTCCAAATATTACAACATAAAAAATATTCTACTGCGTCGTCTTCAAAAACGTATCTCAGATAAACGATGAATTGAGACATTTTTATAATGTCGGTAGTTTCATCAAGTTTTATAGTAAAGACTGGATTTTGTATTCTATAGTGTCTGATATTACAGAAATTTGGTGAGAAACGGTATCTTTTTTAATGCTATTGTTTTTAAATCAGTATATATTTTTGCATGCATAACTGATGTCATTTTAATTGCTGAAAGAAGAATGAGCGATTCTCCAATTGTATGAGGTTTTAAATTTTTTGCAATTAAATATGAAACTTTTAAGATGGCTGTAAATCCTTTTCAGGAACTGTTGTATATTTTTCAAAAATACATTTTAATTTTTCATGCTCTTAGCTCATTCCTTAAAAAAATTCTTCAGATTTATTTACTTAATCTTTATGTTTAGTTTCTGAGGTACTTTCCGTTTCACTGGCGCAAATCTCGTCAAGCAGACTTTGTTGTCGACAACATACAATATAAAAATAAAAAATTTTAACAAACGTTAGTTCTAAGAATTTTTTATTTTGAAGGCATAAACATTTTAATACCTTTTAAAATTTTGTAAAAAAAAAACAAAAAAAAAAAAAAAAAAAAAAAAAAAACCAATAAATAAAGACAATAAATTTGTAAAAAGACATTAAGAATTTACTATGTTTTCATGTTTCAACATCCTGATATGTCGGTTCTTATCACGTGATCTCATCTCACGTAAACTACGCTACAAAAATCTAATTCTCTCGGTAATTATCTACATTAATGGCAAGTTAAATCTTAATTTGGAATACAAGTTTAAATGCAAGAATTATTTTAATTCATACGAATAGTTTATTCAGAAATTATGTAAAACCACAGTGCTTTACTTCGCTAGTCCATTCTCATTAGAATTGATGAATTTGACCTGTGATTTTGCCTTTTCTATATTTTCGTCTTGAGAAGAGCGGTGTGATTGCATTCTAATTGACTTAATTACCGCGAATGGTCTTAGAGCATAAAATTTAACTATCTTGTATAAATTCTATGTAATTGTATGCCAGTACAGTCAATCCGATAAGAAATGGCTGAGACTTGTTTGAAAATGAGGTGTAAAAGGTTGCCAGCAAAGGTATTCTGTTTGGCATCAGTTGTACCATTGTTGGCAACTTTTTCGTTTGCACCGTCAAAACGGAAAAGTACCGTTTCTAAATGTGTTTTTAATTTCGTAGGTTTCATACTTTCCATGTGCCAAGTTTTCACTGCATTTAACACACAATGGATATTCATTTTCCATTAATAATGTAACATGTAAAACAGTATAAAATAAACTCTTCTTGATATTTTCTCAATTTTTTTAGAAGTAAAAAGAGAGCCAGTGGATTCATTATTGTTTGCATTTTCATTAATAGTTTTTCTCTAAGTTTATTTGATGTTGGTCCATCCATCCCGTTTCTCTTGTGAACATTGGGTATCTATTTTGGGCCATTTAACCATCATGAATAAAATTGCAGCTAAAACAAAATTGTTTTTATTATCCTTTGAGACACTACTTTGATTACACTACTTTCCAATACTTAGGAAATGTTATGTGCTTACTTGACAACAAATTTGATTAGGATTAAGAAACATAGTTTATAAATGATGCGTATTACAATTATATGCAAGACACTACTAACATAGTCGAAAAAACTACATCTTAGCTACGCGTATGCAATTGCTTTGAAATTCGATTCGAGCTGTTTGGAAATCATCAAGCATAACACACAAATCAAGTGGAAAGCAATAAAATCAAAATTAAAATATGGAAATGTTAAAAAACATCCAAAATTCTCTTCAAATTCTGTATACCTTTTATTGTCAAATAAATATCTCTGAATTTGGTGACCCCCCACAAATTTGTTCACGACTCCCAGGTTTAAATTTTGTAAAAAAACAATACAAGTTATCAATTGCATTTTGAAAAAACAGAACAGCATGCAATGGAGTATTTTTAAAATTATGGGAAAGTACGACTTATGTGAAAATTGATAAACATTGGCTGTCCAATGTGAAAAGTGAATTACGGTTTAATATGTTATGTTCATAGCTTGTGTATTTTGATTATCTAACTGAATACAGAATGATCCATTCCTTCAAATTTCTGCTGGAATAACTGCTAGAAAATCTATCCCATTTCAGATGAACAGAAAGCGTTTTATTCTTATTCAAAAATTACAGTACACTCGCATAATACTTACAAGGAATAAGTTAGGTTATTTAACTAAAGTGCAATCAATTTTATTCCTTATTTACATGAATGACGTATCACACAATACTGTGTAGGCTGGTGACCTAGCGATGATGACTCAAAATGCATCTCTGCATTCAGGCATACACTCCTTACAAGAATATAACCATGCACTGGAGTCCTAGCTTCAGCAGGTACATTTTGGTGTGCTGTGCAATCTCTGTGGGTCCTAAATTTTAAAAACTTTTCCACTCCTAAATTCCAAAAATTTTGCTACTTGATATTTCTGTAAATTCCAAAATTTTGCGCACCTGCCATAACTGTACTGGCTATGGCTTCAGTTATCCAAAGTTCTAGCAAAATCAAATATTGTAACGTTATTTCAGATGACTTTCTTAAACTGTAGATCGCAACCCCCATCTACAGCAGGGAGTCGCAAAAAATTTTATTAGTTTTGGTATTTCTTAAACTTAATGTAATAATTTTACAATTACCCAACATTTTTACACAATGTATCTAAAAATAGATGAAGATAAGACAATACAGACAAAGAGAAAAACAAAAATGTTTCAACGCATTCTTTTTATAACATAAATGTTCATTTTACTTGCTTTGCACATGACGCTGTCATTTCATCTGTTACGTAATTAAAATTTTCACATTGTTTTATGTCTTAAAATGAGAAATTAAAGTTAATGACCTAAAACTGCAATATTATCTTACAGTACAAGCGAAAAAATTGACAGTTTCACTCACGTGCGTGTCGGATTTTCACAATGGTTATGGGGTCCCACAAAATTTTCGTAAATATTTTGGGGTCGTGAAAAAATCTTTGATAAAAAAGGGTCCCGACTGAAAAAAAGTTTAAGAAGCCCTGTTTTAGACCAATCAGTTTCCTGACGCCAACCCATTTTTTTGCCTGTTTTGTTTCTCAGCCGAATTATGTTTTTGTGGGAATTTTTCTATATTTTTACTGTTTCAGCTGAATGGAAAAACACGCTAAAATGTTTCAAATGACTATTAGGGGAAGAGGATCAAATACCCCACATTATTATTATCTCTGTTTATCTCCTGTTTCAATTCTGAGTTGAATTATGTTTTTTGATAGAATTTTTCCATATTACATATTTCAGTTCAACAAAAAATCAACTTTTAAAATATTGAGGAAAAGCATGTACTAAAATGTTTCAAAATGAAAATGTTGGATAAATAAATACAGTACAAAGTCTTTAATCCGGAATGATCTATAATCTGGACCTCAAAGCTACAAACTTTCTGCACATAAATAGCATTTACGCATGCGCGTTTAATGTATACGGACGGTATAAGCTAGGCTAAAATTATCTATTTCAGTTAATGTTGCAGATTGCGTTGTTCCTTAATCTTCTAATTAGATCAGGCATATTATTTTTTGCAGGCTGTTAGAGCAATTTTATAAAAAGTAAGCTTGAACTTTCGATTATGTCAAAAAGACTTTCCGATTCTGGAGGGATTTGCGGAGCGAAAGCATGTTTCGATGTCCATCAAATAAAAAGTGGAATTGCTGCAAAAAAATGGATAAAGGCATGAAGAATGTGACAGAGAGGTTAGTGAAAACGAAAAAATTTCTATTGACAAGTTACTCGGTATTCTCGGCACAGCAATTATAGGACTTGAACAGCGGAACTTTGTAACTGAACAAGAAATTATGTCTGTTTATAGAATTAAAGAGAAAGTATTAGCACATAAAACGAAGCAACTTAAACAACTTACATTGAAAGAAATGTTTAATAAAGTAAACAAATAAATATTAAGCTTTTTTTTTTTTTTTTTTTTTTTGTTGTTGTTGTAAATTTTGGTACCCTTTAGATCATAATTGCTCTTTATTTCATAAATTACTGTTTCATATTTTTAATTTTATAATTTCTGCATGCCATCTTACCAGATGATCTATAATCCGAAATCGCCGAAGTCCCGACGAGTTCGAATTAAAGACTTTGTACTGTATATAAATTACTTTTTTCTAGGAGTGTAGGAGTTCTTATATATATATAAAGAAATTTAGAACCAACTTTTCACAAAGACTAAAAAATTGAAGTTCATAAAATCCTATAAATGTAGAATAAGAATACTTTAAAATGTAAAAATTAACACGATGACTGCCGTGAGCATTTTACAAGATTTGCCTATGACGCCAAATTGAAATTTTTATTATGCGATATATATTATGTTGAAATTTTATCTGCAGATGTTATATATAATCGTGCTTAATGCATTTTTCATGCTGGGGGTGACCGGAGACCCCCAAACATCTGTAGACCATTTTTGCGATTTATAATTTAAATTTTTACAATTTATTATTCTTCAAATCATTATAGTAACAATGGTACTATTTAAAAATTTATCAGTATCGATATTTATTCTAATTATATCCGGTATCACCCACGGCGCTGTAGCCGAGTGCTGGTCACCGGTGACCCCCACGGCAGTCAATGTGTTAAAAAACACCATCACAAGAAAAACCAAAAAATAGTATAATAGAACAAGAAAGGCGAGGAATCCAACCAACTTCAACATAATATCGTCAAGCCGAGGTAAGTCAAATTTAATTACATTTCCCCTTCTAAAACAAAATCCTTGCTTTTCTGTATCCAGAATCAGTTGATGAACCATTTCAATATATTTTTTATCTTAATAGTTCACCCGAAAATTCTAGTCCTCCTCCTCAAAGCGAAGGAAAACCATTAAAAATATCTTCCAATTTAAAAATATTTTTCTAATCTAAAAAGAATCTTAAAAAAAAAAAAAAAAAAAAAAAAAAAAAAAAAATGGAAACATGCCCTTAAAAATGTAGAAAAAATTAAAATCCTGCAGTGGAAAATCTTTGAAAATTCAAAATAATCTTAACTCAAAACTTTACTAGAACCTCTTATCAAACAGCAGTAGCAAAGAAAAATGGGGGGGGGGAGTAAAATCATTAAAATTATCTTACAATTTAAAAACATTTTACTAGTCTAAAAAGAATATTTGATATTCCACATTTACAGGATTTTATCAAGTTAATTTGAATTTCAATTTTTATTCTTTCTGAAAAATTGGTTCTAAATTTCTTTCTTTATATATTTACTGATCGATTTTTAACAGCATAATGCACGAAAATTTTTGGAAGGATTATAAATTTTCCTTTTAAGAAATTATTTGCATATACATAGTCCAAACGCATCTGTATACGGTGGAATACGTTTAACACGAAATATCGGTTAACACGAAATAATGCAACTGTCCCGACAAACTACTATGTATTTTCATGCATTTTGTTTCTCTTAACACGAAAAGATATCCTTTCTGGAAATGAACAAAATACATTAAACACTGGCATCGCAGGCGAGATTTAAGCGGGATGTGAAATAAAAGGGACGAGGTTTTACATTTTTCGTAGAAAAGAGACTAATTTGGTTTTGAAATACCCTGCGACATGAGTCAGTTTTGTTTATCTACGCTACTTTCGCCTTCCACCTCTACAAACGCCACACAAACATCTCATCTCTCATCAGTTAGCTTTGGAATTCGGTGACGAGTACATGGCAGTGCGAGTAAAAATTAGTGAGTTTGGCTCATATGTTGCACTGCATGGAATTCAGCAACTCCAAGGATGAATGAAAATTATTTTCATTACAAACAATTCTCAAAAGTATCAGATTCTTTGGCACCAAAAGAAATAGAGAAGTAGCACAGTGAAACTGAGCTGACACTTAATAAAATGTTTGAGAAAGTTTCTGTTTTAATGAACTGTCGTACTGTACTATCGGAAGAATTTGCTGCAGTAATTTATGATAATGTGTGTACAGCCCTAATTATGGCAGACAAAGTTATTTTGGAGTTTGTTCAAAGCTAAAAAAATATCATTGATGCAGATTCTGGTGACGAAAATAAAATGAATAATGCAGTTCCTGTTCCCACCTCATCCGAAATGAGGAACATTATAAAAGGTATGGACAGTTATTCAGACGCACATTACAATGGTGAAATGAATAACAAAATGTTTGACATTGAACAATTTGATGCTAAAAAAAGACAATGCAAAGAAAAATATCAGATTATTTTCCCAAAACTCAATAAATGTTTTGTTTTTTAAAAAACTTGAAAATTTTGTATTAAATTCTATTAAGTTCTTGTTTCATTGATTTTTATTAAATACATACATATACACATATCTATGTAAATAAAATGTACTCTAATAAGCTTAATTTTGTTGAATATATATATATATATATTTTAATATTCTTTAACATGAAAAAATATTTCAGGCCCCTCAGTTTTGTGTTAAATGATTTTCACTGTATATGTATTGCACATAAATCCCTTTCTTACATAAAATATAAATGTATGCATAAAATAACTAAATAAATTGTAAAGGAAGTTTAATTAGCAACTATGAAATCTTAAAAAAGTAGTATAAAATTTATAATGGCAAACATTAAAATAGATGAAAGTAAATAAAATTTAAATTATAGAATGTACTTTATAAAATTAATAACAAGCGGTTAAAAATATATATTTTAATTGCTTAAAATATGGAAGTTATTTGGCAGAGATTGTTGGATATAAAATTACTACTTCAAATTTTCAGATTACTATTGTTCATATTTAAAGTCTCAACTTGCAGTCTTAATCCACATAACAACCATTGTAAAAATCACCCGTTATCATATTCCAAAGATCAGCAGCATACATTTTTTTCAAAATCGTGCATAATATTAAATAGTCAAGTTGATACAAATAAGATGAACTGTTTTTATGAGTTTAGACTAGTAGTTTAGTTTATTCTTCCATTCACTTATTACACTATTTCATTTTTTATATGCTCGACTATCCAAAATTTCAAGAGCTTTCCGGATATTTTTTTAGTTGAGTTTTTACTGTACAATCATTTCAGTATTTACATCGTCAAAATTGCACAGACACATACTTGAAATGAATTTACTTTTACAGCTAAACACAGGAACTGGAAAACGAAAAAGTACTTATTCGGAGATTGTATTTCTGTTAGAACATGAAATCTGGTTAAGAGCTAGATAAATTTTATCCCTGATATCAAAGAAAGGAAGTTGGAGCAGCAAACAGGTTGTAGCAGATAACCTTGTTAAGTCATTTTTGGTACAAAAACTGATATATTATATTCATTATTCAGTTATTTATATTTATTTTAAGTAAATAACATTTAACTCGTCTGAATGCCTTTAACGGCATTTATGGATATTTTTAGGTTTACAAGTATCGTAATTTTCTGTGCATGCCTATGTTCTATTTTAAACATCTGAAATTTTTATTTTTAAAGCGAACGGTGAAGCATATGAAACAGCACTCCCTGCGGTTCGAGGATTAGAGAGTGGCCGCGTGTTGCACATAGCTGTATGTTTTATCCATTTCATGATATGTTCGTAGTCATTAGATTTACTACATAAATGAATGTATTTGATTTATTTTACGTTTTGTGTTAATTAAGTTTAGTGATTAATGATTTAGTTTAAATATGTACAAAATTTCTTTTGAATTTTTAAATTTGAAATTTATTACTTAGTTTGTATACATGCCGTTTTCCATTTCTTGTTTTATCTGAAAATGCAACAACGCTAAAATATTTAGTGCTTTCTTATTTTTCGATTATCTGTGTATACCTAGGCCTTAATTAGCTTGCATTATTAATTAGCTCAGGTGGTATTTCAGAGTCTGTATCGTTATTTATTAGGAGATATTTCCGGGAACTGACTATAGGTTTGAAATTTTAATATCTTTCACAGAACAATAAACTGAAAATCACTGATCTGAGAATACGCTCATTTAAATTTTATTGTAATGTTGGCTGCATTTTTGTCCTCTGCCTAAGTGAGTAACTTTTTAACTTCCAAAATTTCATTCTTTGTTTCAGAAATGTTGTTTAGCGTCTTAAATAACACTTTAATTGACTGAATGAATTAAGGAAGTTGTGTTGACTCACATGTAGTCCGGATTAATAGAGTCTGAGTTAATCAGCTGTTATTGCAATTTAACATTATTTTTCTTGAACTAACATAAATATTACTCTAAAATTCATTTTAAACATTTCAGTCATTTTCGTACTGCAATATCTTAAATTTATTAAATATTTTTGTCACTGAACCCATAAATTTAGACGTATGCTCAAATACGGCCATTGATTTTAACTTGGCCATTCATGTATCACTGCTCTTACTCCAGTGTAGTAAAGAAAATTGATCTAGAAATTATTCGAGCATTGTATTAAATTGATTAAAAAACCGAGAGCAAAATTTTACTGTCAAATGAAGAAAAAGTCATTTTTGCAGTTTCTAACAATTTTTTCCTGACCTTAATTTGAAAACATATCAGAATCCCATTTAATAAATGTAACATCTTTTTGATGTGATTAATGATTAGTGATTAATGATTTAGTTACGACGATTTTGGTGATCTCGATGATGATCACTAGTCGAAATAAGCACAGCAGAGTATTGTTTACCATGTTTATTAGTATATTTTAAAATAGCTGTACATATTTAATACAATCGAAATGCTGCTTATTGAAATCATATAATTCCATACTCGAAACGATTTAATAATGTGGCACTGGTGGAGGAGGTAGTGGGTGGAAGTGGTGGTGTTCTTCTTTCAATCTGAAAGAAAAAATATATTACATTTATAAAGCTATATATCTTTTAAATAATTCAGTGTAGAGAAAAAAAAATAAATAGTCCTTTTGACTAGCTGCTAAAACAGGAACTTTTAATTTTTGCAGCACTGCAGACTTTACTTTAAAATATGTGAACCAAACAGATAACTTCTGAGTAAAAAAAAAAAAAAAAAAAAAATTTAAAAGCAAATAGTAAAAAAGAGCGTATAAAAATGGTTGTGCAATATGTGTATATGTCAATTAAAAATAAAAAAATAGGATGTAATAAATGTCACTGTAGGATAATATAAAAGTTATTATAAGTAGAATTGCACTGTGACCTTGGAATAATGTATAATTTTTTTAATATCCTTTTAATTTTTGATTGATCCTTTTTGCATTTGCGTTGATTTATTCTTTCTATATTTGTATGCTTACACAAATATGAATGTTCTCTTGCATATTCACCTCACGTGAAACCAGTAGCAAATCATGGGAATATTGCATATACTATTGCCAGCCAATTAAAACTGCTGCATTGGAGGGCGCTTTGCTTTGGCTGCATATAACAAATGCCTGTTAGGAACTTTAGAATGAGGGAAAATTGTATTAAAAATAGTATATATTTAATTATATAAATAAACACTGAGCTTTAAGAGCTTTCATTTACAGCTCATTGGTATAAAATGAATATTAAGTGTTAATCATATAATGTGATTAGGAATAAACAGAGTATTGTTGTGAAAATATTCTCCTGTTATGGAAAGATTATTACAACTCCCTGTTATGGATCTCTAAGTAAAGATAATCACTTCAATGGAATAATTCTGGTAAAAGTAAAATAGCGTGAAGCTTTTAAATAATTTGCATATAGCAATATCTCCAATTTATTTCAATCCTAAGTGTCGAGGAACTCAATTCAGAAGAATCGCCAAATGTGACTTGTAACTTTATTATTTCAGCTCATGAGACGATTTTATTTTTTAACCAATGTTGAGAAACGCTGCTAATAGCAACAATTCATTGAAGAATAGAAACAGTGAAAATAGTAATATATTGTTAAATGGAAAAAAAAAAAAAAAAGCATTACCGACAAATTCTGCCTGGCCTTACTTTCATTCACAGCACTACCATAATGAAATCATTCCACGAAAGCAATATTAATTCATTGTAGTGTGAATGTGTAAAAATTAACACCACAATTAGATTTTACCACATTTATTTGTCTGTTTTGAATATATGCATGTATTTTTATATACAAAACGTTGCTTATTACAAGCATTTAACCCCGAAATTCAAACTATTTAGTAATATGGCATTTCTGGAGGAGGTGGGGGAAGGAAGTGGTGGTGTTCTTCCTTTAGTCTGTAAGAAAAAGCAAATTATAAGATTTGATGTACTTATTCAGCATTCGAGAAAGAGAAAAAACGGTGAAACAAAGGAAATGGCAGTTTATTTGATTATAAGTGTTAAAAAATATTTAAAACCATTGTCACGCTATTGACATCTCTGACAGACTTAAGAACAATACAAGCTACATTTAAAAGTAAATTATTAAAAAAAGTGGCTTTTATTTCCGAAATCTTACTTGTAGGCTTGTGCTTTCAATTACAAAAAAGGTTTCAAAAGACATAAATATTCATATTATGGTATTTTTAAATTAAAAAGAAAACAATTTTATAAAAAAAATTATAAAAAAATAATAATAAAATCTGAAAGGTTTCAGATTTTAAATTACGTCCAAAGAGGCGTTTTTTTTACCATTTTGTGTGTTACCTTTATTTATTAAATAACATGTTCTTTGCACTTAAACCATAAAATTCAGTTCAACAGGAATATCTCAAAATAGTTTTAAAATGAGCATATCTTTAGAATTTCCGATACAGAGACTCGCGCTGGAGATAAAAATGTTTTTTCTGTACAACGTTGCCATGGCTCGCTTTGAAATCCTTGAGTTTGTTAATCGAAAATTCGTTAAAGTTTTACAAAATATGAAATCCATAATAAACCAAATTCCAAATTTCAAATTTGGGCTTCCAGAGGCGCATATTCGCAGCAGGATGACGTCATTCAAAATTCGATGGCTCTATGTACTGTTGTTTTATCACAATGCGAGAAATATACATACATTTATGCAGATTTTTCATTATTTAATTTCTTCAAATATAATGCAAGACTCTAACATTTGGTGGCAACAGTTTGAAAAGTGAAACGGACATTTATATTGATTCAACGCAAAATCGCAAAACGAAAACGATAGTCCTTCAGGGACAAGACCCCTTTGGACTAATAATGGCAATGATAATAAAAAGAAGAAGAAGAAGAAGAGATACCATTTTTACGAAACATTAAGCAGCACACAATGTTTCACATGAAGTTAATTTTAACGAAAAGGGAGTTTTAGTTTTTAATTTTCTTCTCCAAATCTAGTTTTTTCAATTCTTATTAATTTTAAAAATTGACGGATGTAATTTTTTTATATATTTTTGATTTCTGCTTCCATTTAATAAGCAATGATCTTTAAAGTCTATTATTGTAAAATAAGTAAGCAAACTTTTGCGTTGCTTATAAAACATAATTACTGGTTCTGTCAAGCCTCCGCTCACTTCGTGAAGAAGGTTAAAAGCAAGCGAATGCGATTAAGCAGCGATTTACGGAACATTAACCTTAAGACTAAAAATTATGAAATTAAACTTTTTTGATCTGCCCGGTCTCTGCATTTCAGCATTTAATTAACATATTTAGCTATATATAATAAAGGTTTCTATATGTTTTTAAAAAATAAAATTTCAAAAGTTTGATTCTTATACGACGAAAATTAACCGAGATACTGAATTTTAAGTTTTCCGATCATACTTTCTGAAATTACTGATTACCTTAGTATATCTTAATAGTGCATGTCATTCAATGGGAATGTTTCACGCAAGAGAAATCAAAATTATTACTATAAAATGCGTTTCTAACGGCAAAAATAAAGTTCTCTCTCTCTCTCTTTTTTTTTTTTTTTTTTTTTTTTTTAAATAAAAATTTGTGAACATTAATAGAGGGAAGAATACTAAAATCAGTAACTGAAATCCAAAAAGTAAAGTTAAAAAGCTATTGTGTTAGCCAAAATAAGTTTGTTCCCTTAAAATATAGTTCCACAGTTTTACAAATGCAATCTATTATTAAGATTATATGGTATTTTATCTCTCTTTCCAACATGCCTTCGTGGTGCAAAGATATCACACTGGGCACCACGATTATAATTGGTAATGACTATTATTTTTATGCAAGGCCTGGAAATTAATGAGAGAGTAGGAAAGGAGAGACCGCTCTTTCTACAGAATGCGCTAGACTACAGCTTGATTTTCCAGAGGTTTTTTAATATTCCAGAAATTTTCCTCTTTTTATAAATTAAATTCGAGTTCTGGCGAGGGCACTGCACATTTTTCAAATCTCCTGTTTCGAAAAAAAGAAAAAGAAAGAAAAAAAGAAAAGAGGATTTTTTTTTTTTACTTATTCTTCCATTTTTACGTTCAAAGCAGACACATTTATTTAAATTTATATCTAGATTCGGTATTTGGACCTAGAACTGCCCTTTTTAGAAACCATCTCTATACAAACCATATGCAGTTGAAAAACATCAAACTTATAGGCAAGCTCCTTTTCTTTCTTCTTAAACACCTTTAAAAATGCATGGTCCTCGTTTGATACCGTCTTATATTTAAGATAATACTGACTGTAGTCACGATTTGCTTTTAATGCTTTGGCATTTAAATCCCAAAGTATTGTTAAGCGAGTACAGTAATATAAAATTATAAAATTTATATTTCGCGTTCAGTCTACTCCTAAGCTTGACACGTATAAGTAGATTAATCATATAAATCTTTCAAATTTTAAGACAGCTAGATAATAATTTCACAAAACGTGCATTCGAATGAGAAGTATATATATATATATTTCTCATTACAGTACTAAGTCCGAGATCCGGAGCCGTTGGTACTTTAGCAGTTCCGGTTTTGGGAAATTTCCAGATTTCAGATTATCAGTTCAAATCTACTAAGATAGCATGTAGATATTTAAAAAATTAGAATATGAAATATTTGTTTAGGAAGTAATGAAGCATTTATGATTACAAATCAACATTTACAAAACGTGCATTCGAAAAAATTCAATATTTATTTGTTGTTTTATGAAATATTTTTTGAATATAAGTTGTTAAAACTTCTCTTTTTTTGTGCGAATGCTTTCTCCTCAATAGACATATTTCTTATTCAGTTGGAAAGTTCCATTGTTCAAGCCCTGAAACTTCCGTGTCCAGAATTCCCACTAAACTGTCAGCCAAAATACATATTTTCATTCCCAACCACCTCTTTGCCAGTTTCGTAACTATTGGTAGGGATTTTTTCCGGATTTAAAACCATACTACAAATTTTGCCGTCCATTAGTTGATTGGCACCTGAGACATTGTCATCCCAATGGAGAACTTCTGTTAAATATTTTTTATTTAGTATCACTTCTCCATATTTCTTCACGAATTTCCATTAATTGGAAAATGTGCTTACGTATTTTGCCGTCGATAGTTTTCGACAATATCGCAAAACGGCACAAATTGTTGCCGTAAGCGTGACGTCACAATACATTCACCAGAACCGAAGCCTATGTTAAAAGAAGGGCCTGCTCTTTCCGTCATTTTTTAAACTTATAAGCAGCAAAATTATGGTAATTTTTACATCTTCTACAAATTACATAACATATACCATCGAATTTCATTAAATATTCAAAACACGGTGATCACAATGAAATGCAAGTCGGACAGCAGTAGTAGGCGACGCTTAGATATAAAAGTATATGTAGAATAATTTAAATTTGTTTATCGAAATGCAAAGGGTGCAAGCTCAACGGACAATGAAATTTCACAAATGCTACTCTAATCCATTCTGAACATCTTACTTCAAAATTATTTGACCGACCGTGAAATCGAGACACTGATACGGAGGTAGCTTTTTAAATAACAGTACATCAGTACATCTGGAATCTAATGGCTAGAGATGACCTTTCAAACTGATTGACTAGTTTTAGTGTATTTACGATGTCCAGGTTTCAGACTGAAATTGTAAAACTACTGTTGTTTCTTTGACACAAAATTTATATTTATGTTCTTGTAATTTGTCTGAATAACAGTACCATCACAGTAAACTTCCGTGCGTGAAGGTCACTTCAGAATAAACAGATATGTATGGAAATAAAAACAGACAGAACTGTTTAGAATGAATTGATAAGAATGTAAGACAAAGTGGTTGCATATATATACAAGTACGTGGGAATTTATATTTGTTTATGGAAATGTATACCTACATATCCATGTAGTATGTATGTCTGCACTGATATAATATGGTATAAGTGCAGATATGCACATAAAGCGGAAAACATGACTACCCTTAAATGGGAATAACGTATATATAGACACGTACATGTACACACACAGGCACACATATGCATTTATATATATTTGTTTGCGTGTGGATTTATGCATACGTGTATAAACGTACAGATATATGTAAGTGTATATATTTCATCATCAAGCTCTTGAAGAAGTTTTCGTATTTCTTCTCCAGTCAGTCCTCTTTTCCTTTTCGGCATATTGCTAGAAAAATGTCAAAATAATTCCTAAAAAGTTACGAAACTATGCAATATTCTAAAGCAATGCAAGCTCTGTTTATAATTTACAAATTCAGTTATCGCGAATTCTGTAGCTATGTAGCTGCAAAAACTAAAAGGGAAAAATTGGGAAAAACCGGATTCTTAACACAAAGACCTTTGAAAGAGATAAGTGGTTAAAACCCCAGGGACGTCAAATTTGACATTTCATCCCACTCTTTCAGCCTGGAAAATGGGGGAAAAGACATGGCCACTAAAGTGGACAATCCCGTCCGTCATTTCAAACAGAGGACTCTATGGCCACTATAATGGCCATCCCGTTTTCAAAAGGTTAAGGTACACTTGCCTCTTTCCGTAGTATTATATACTGCATTTTTAAATTTTTTGAACGAAAAAATATTTAAAAAAAAATTACTGGTGAACCGGATGTCTGGATATTAGATTTTTCCAAATATTAGACGCCCAGATTTCGGATTTTGAACTGTATTTCATTTTATTCTACTGCTAGTATTATGTAGGGTCGTGCTAAACCTTTCCTCAGCATATACTACGGCTCGTAAATTCCTCTTTAATGTCCTCCATCGAATTTTAAAAGTTTTTCCGTGTCTAAATTTTGCCCCTCGTTGCGGTTGCACTGGTTTACTTTTACGTTTCAGATTTCAGATGTCTCGTTAAAGGGAATGTTTCGGAGTAATCTGTTGTTAAGAATATCCCCTGTTGAAAATTTAATTGAAATGTTTTCATATATTTCTCTCAATCTTTTAACCATTTGCATCTTAATCCCGTAGTATTCTTTCAAACATCTGAAAGTAAAGTATTGACAACGAGGTGTAAGGTCAATAAAATAGAGAATTATGTTTAATCTTTGTGTTTATCTAATGCTGAAGTTTTAGGTTTTAAATTTGATTACAGATTCATTCATTTTGTAGCACAAAAGTGTTACCAAAATGAATTTTTTAATACTTACGGCAGAAAAAGAGGGAGAGGTAGAACAACCAATTTCTTTCCAAATAATTGCGACACCAGTAAAGCTTTGATGAGTTTCTTCTTGATTGCTTGAACTTCATCAAATACAGTAGTGCTCAGAAATAGAGCAGAAAATAGGAGAACCGCCATAAAAGTTGAAGTTTTCATATTCCTGAAACGTGAAGAAAGAAATTACTATAAATCTAATTGCTTTTCCTCATGTTTAAACCTCTTTTTTTATTTTTCTTAAATTTGTTTTTTATGTATTTCAAATTTTTCACGCAAAGTAAATAATATCGCCTACATTTCTCAAAAAGGGAATTTTGATTAATATTTTATATCAGGTTGCCGAAAGGTAACTTGAACTCAAAGCAAGTGCGAAGTTTCTCAAGTCCTGTTTGGATAATCTTGAACCACCCAACCATATTTACAATTACCCAAATAATTGCTTTACATAGTTGCAAAGCTGTAGTGAGACATATACAAAGTAGTTTTTACAACGATGTAAGTTAGAAAGGCTTTCTGGATGGTGTACGTTTATAACACAGTAAAAGTCTTTTAGTAATTAACTGTTTTATTACTATTTGCATATTTCTTCTAATGACGTATGGAGTTCATGCCATACGGTGGGTAATATGTTTAAAAATATGGATGCTAGTAAACTTGTAGGAGAAACCTTGGTTTCAGAAATGGGAGAGAGAGGAAAAAATTATTATACAAGTATTGATAAAATGCATGGCGAATTAAAGCTATAGGTAATTTTAAAAACATCTGTGAAATTCTAGAATCCTGTGACAGTTTAAAAAGTTTTGCAACGACGAGCATCCCAATTATACATCAGATTTAATTATTTTAAATGAAATTGCAGTTTTGATACATATAATGAATGGTATAGACCAGCGGTTCTCAACCTTTTGACTAACGCGCACTATCTAAACAAAAATTGAAAACCTTTCGTACCACCACTACAAAGTACTACTACCACCACCACGCTTGAACAAAGCTCAGATTACATAAATTTACGAGTGTTAGAGAAAAAACTCAATCAGAATATTGGAATTTTGATTTTTGAATTTAATAGTTAAAAATACTTTGCTTCTTTGCGTACTACCTATTTTTCTCTCGCGTATCACCGGTTGAAAGGCCCTGATCTAGACTAAGTACATAGGCAAAAAATAATTTTCATACTTTTCAATTTTTCCATCCGAGAAATTTGGAAATATACTTTCAGTATTTATTGCTATGTCTTTCAAGGGAAATATATTTATATTGTTCCAAAAATTTCCGCAATAGCAAGAAAAAATATGAATTTTTATCTCATGCCTTATATCATTCCTGTTTAGGGGGAAGAGTTTTCTAAAATTTATAAAGGTATAATTCTTTAAGCTTGCAGGTCCAGCCTGTAAGTTATTGTATTTTTTGACTAATAGCAGACTGCTATTTATTTTTATTTTTATCTTAATTCTTGTACATCGGAATTGTTTTTACATCTTTTAACACCTTAATGTGTCATTTTGTGCGGACGCGTCGGGAAATTGGAACAGAGAATTGAGACTAATAAATTTTCTAAGACAATTCGTCTATTTAATTAAAATTTGTAACGCAAAAGTTTCAATTGTCTGTTTCGGGGAAACGCGTAATGGAGTTAGCTTAATTCGACATTCAGCTAGAAATTTCCCTTGAAAAGCCAGGTTGGACTTCGGGTTAAGCTAATTTACCATTTTCCGCTTTATATTTTTATATGTTTATGTTTGTTTTATGTTTTAAACTTTTTACATCGATTGGTTTTTCTATGTTTTAACTTTACACTTGTCACATCGATAGGTATGTATTTACTGTATTTTTTGCCGTTACTAGTTTCCAAAGATTAGTATTTTACTGTGTTTAATTTAACGTGTAGCATATTTTTTCACCCTTCAATAACATTGTTTTTTTAAAAAATGTGTTGAACTTTTCTTGGAGCCACAGCTCCTGGTAACCTTTTGGCGAGCTTTCTACAATTTCTCATATCTTTAATTTTGCAGCATATTGAGGAAAAAAATTATTTAGACCAAATTGGTCTTACGGTATTGTACTCACTACCTTGCTTGTTAATTTTATATATATATATTCTACTTATCACTTACTTAAGTTAGATAATTAAATGGAAAAGAAGCATGTCAAGACGGATTATTTTTGCTTCAAAAAGATGTAGAAGTATTTAAAATTGGCATGTTTCTCAGCAGAAGGTAATTGCTTCTTGTCGGAGGGGACGAGAGCTATATTAAATTACTTCGCCTAGTTAATTGGTATTGGGAAAGTGTTTGAAGGCAATTTGCATTAGAATTCATGGAGGCCTTTCTAAGAAACGTGAAGTGTTTTCACATTAAACTGAAGAGAAAACCTCATATAACCAATTATTCTAAGTGATCTGAGCTCGGAATTAAGCCTAGAACGAATTACCAGGGGTAACGTTTTTTTTTTCATTCCAAAACTCTACAAGAATGCATAAATATTTATTGTAAAATTATCACAAATGTAAGGTTGAATATTGCCTTATTGAAGCCAAACTGAATGAATAATACAAAGCTATAACATTTTGAGAAAAATTTTCCCTTCACACATAAGAATATCTCTTCATACACATTGAAAATGTTTGCATTGAATTTAAAGTTTGGAAATCTTCAACATTAGATGCTTTGATAGACACTTCTAAGTGTAAGCCTTTATTCACTTTTAATTGGTTCGAAAATAGCCACTATCTGAGTCAAGTCGAAAAAATGCGCATACAAATGAAATTAGAACTAGTTTTGATAATTTCACGAAGAAGAATAGTTTTTCTTCTGAAACATAGCAAGTTTAACTCGAGAATACAGGAAACTTAATAAGCAGTAGGTACTTTTTTCCTACACATAATGATCTAATTACTTTTCAGGTTGATTCGAAAATCACAGTCATAAATTGAATACTTATATTTCTTAAGCTCAACCAGAGCTTAAATTGTGCCGGAACGCACCACAGCCCGGCTTCGATAGTTCTCAGTTCTTGAGATAAATTGTAATTTTAGCCGTAGCGCCCCAGAGCTCTAAATGAGAGTGACTCTGACCCTTTGTTTTATGAAATTAACCACAATTTCAGCAAAAACTTTCTTTTGATCTCATTAAATTTTTGTAATGCATAAATATACATAAACCTTAAAAAGCGATTCTAACTTTTGAAGCATGCATTTCCGTCTCTAAGAAGCAAACCGTTGGACGAAAATTACAACATTTAAGGAAAGAAGAGCCCTCCACCGACATATCAAAATCTTATTTTCCAGGAAGTTAAATGAATTTATGAAAACTTGTTTGAAAAACGACAAGGTTTACTTTCCTGAAGAAACTAGAAGTGATCACTGTCAAAACAAAAATCCTTTTATGCGTTTCATGATAGAGGCGAGAGAGGAAAACAAGAAATATCAGCAGGTCCTGATTGCAGCCTAGTACCAAAAGATTTAGCTATCTTAAAGAGCCACAAAAACCATCCCATAATTTTCATTACCTTATTTTCTCTCATAAAAACAAGAAAAAGGCGTTCTGGGAATCCCTGGCAGAATATTGTGCTTAGAGTCCCCGAGTGATTTAATCAAACCTTCATAACTGGAGATGCTTTTGATCAAAACTGGAACTATGTACTAACACACTCCAATTGTAAACACAAGGTTAACAGATTTATTACAAAAGATAAGTGCATTAATTTAAAATTAGTACTTCATTAAGAACTTGGCCCAGTGTACACTCGTGATAGAAAAGAAAGCCTTGGCATTTAATACAAAAATTTAAGGTTGATACGATCAGCTCTTTTCATTCTAAACAAGAAGGGCAGGGATTTACATCCATCTGTAAGTTAAATGTGAATGATTTTATAAACATGATATCTGAATTGATGCAATGCAAAGCAGAGTTTTGCATCTGAATTATCTTGCAGTTTTTATCAATGGATACTGTTCATCTTTTCAATTATGCTTGTTTAATCAGATATGACAAAGCAACAACGATTGTTGGCCTAAAAAGAGGAATGTCTTCGTGAAGGATTTTCTAAATGGCAGATTCCATGCCGCATAAGCAACAAACCATGAAAAAATCCGTGTCACCATATAGTATCTTTTAGTAGATTTGAGAGTGTTTGGATTACTGTAACCTTTACAGCTAGCTCTGTGGTTTCCAACTATGAGGGAGGCCACTGATTTCGTTTCACGAGTTATCGTGATGAAAGTGATATTCCTAGGTTCATGCAAATAAAAACTTAATAAAACTGAATCTTTAATGAGTTTCTGTTTGAGAATTAATATAAAAATACAGATAAAAGTCCACTTGACTATGCTAAATTCACACTTCATTTTGATTCTAAGAGGAACCACAAATTCTATTTAATTTTAACACGCTAAGCTTTCAACTGTAGCTTACCGTTTCGTACAGAACTTCTGGATTAGCTACACTGCTAAGAATTTAAACATCAATAATCACCAGCTGCTACTTTCTCACAGCTTTATCTTCCAGCTTGCTCCACTAAACCTAGGCTTAGACTTGGACTGACGTTCTTCAGACAACAGACAACTTCTACGGTTGCAATCAAGCAACGTATAATCCTATGTTCATCTCAATCTATATAACCTTCTGAAGAGAACGTGTGTGTGTATGTGATTATGGCAAAGCCTCGAGGGCTATCTGCCTAAAGGGAGGGATGCCCTCACGGAGGACTTTCTAAGGGAAACTGTCTCATATATACGTTACACAGGCGGAAAACCACGAAAACGCCCATGCAGGCAGCCCGTTCGCGGGATTCGAACCTCGGACCGAACTACCAGTGTTCAGCGATTTTACCGCTTGGACGCTGTTGGGCCCGCTGGAGGGACGAGCTGGGTAATTAAATCAGAAATGATAGAAGGCGTGAAAACTAAAAATCCAAATTGTCAGTTAAACTAAATTGTTACAACCAGCCTGTTCATCGATATTCGAAACTGAGTTGAATTACTAGTATTCAACAATCCTGTCAAATCGGCTGCTGCAAGCTGTATTTAATTATGTCTAAATATTGATACTTATACAGTTTCAAACCATTATAATAATACTGTAAGCTTATTTTTCCTCTCATATTCCTATTTCGAGCTTATTAGCGAGGTATGAACGTTAAATTCGAGTGAGCATGTTTATACGCTCACACTAAAATAAGCTGTTCTCGGACACTGAATAAAATAACATACTTGCAAAAATATATCCCAGCTCCATACATTCAAAAACATATATTGAACATGAATAAGAATAAAAAATCTACATGAATCCTCGCTAAACAAATGGAAAAAAAAATTTTAAAACTTAGCTGGACTACAGTAAAATTTGTCTCCCATTTTAATCATGTTGAAACTTAGTTTTAAACTTACTATCACAAACTAAGAAGTTATGAAA
The DNA here is from genome assembly GCF_044657685.1 of Stegodyphus dumicola. Classification (NCBI taxonomy): domain Eukaryota; kingdom Metazoa; phylum Arthropoda; class Arachnida; order Araneae; family Eresidae; genus Stegodyphus; species Stegodyphus dumicola. Next base: position 75,364,463 of record NC_140768.1, on the reverse strand, counting down.
TTATAGAATAGAAGAGCTTTTATTTTCCAGCTTTAAATATATTTTGTAAAGATCTTATTTTGTACTGATTATTTTTATTTTAAGAAACTTTTCTATCCGTTCTGATTTCAACTTCCTGCCAAAATGCAAATTTTAATGACGTATATGCAAATTCTCAAAGAATTCGGAAATAGTATTTAAGTAGCAGAATTGAAGAGTTCGCAGTAGAAGAGTTGGTTACAAGTAGAGCGGATTACGCCGAATTCGAGTTTATGCCACTTATTTGCGAGTAGCTCTGTGGCTGAATATTTGTGTTAACCACTTACTTTTAGATTATATTGCTATTTTAGACTCTGCTTTGCTATGTGCAACCGATAAAGCGGATTTAGATTGAAGTAGGAGCCAGTCGTGTAGTTAAAATTTAATTCGCTCTGATTGTATTTTGTGTTCAAGTTACTTAGTTACTAGTGGTGGTTAGTTGTGAGCACCGAGTGTGTGCATGTTCTGTTCAGTTTAGTTAATATATAAAGGTTGTCATAACCTTCGTCTGTAGTCATCTGTTTTCCAAGACATAGCGAGAATTCGCTATTTCGTCTTCAGTAAGAGTCTATATTTCATGCTCCCAAAAAGAACACGAGTCTACAACTTGCTCTCACCAGGATTTTTACTAAATAAAAACTCGCACATTAATCAAAACAATTTATAGCAGTTAATTTATAATTTTAGTTATGTACATAATTTTGAAAAACTTTCCTACTCTCCTTATACCTAGCGAAAACTCAATAACCTTTTCATGCATTTATGGAAATGAATATTTTATTTAAATAAAAACAGAATGTAAAATTTAAAACCATATTCAGCAGTCAAAACCTTATTCATTATGATAAATAGTAGTTAGTTTATAATTTTAGTTATGTTTATAACTTTTAGAAAATTTTTTGCTCGACTTTTATCTAACGAAAACTTAAAAACCTTATCGTATATTTATTGAAATAATAACATTTCATAGTTACTTTGTTTACAGTTTTAGTTACGTTCATAATTTTGAAAATTTTTGTTACTCTCCTTATATCTAACGAAAAACTCAAAAGCTTCTGATTTTTAATTGTTTTCTTAATAAAAACCAGCTTAATTTAACATGCTTTATCCTTATTTTATAGAGATAGACAGAAGATTTAGGTTAAAGAAAGAAGAGAGAGAGAGAAGACGAGAGATGATAATCTTTTTATGCTAACGAAAACATCAAAGTTTTTATATAAATAACATTTTTTAATGCACGTTTAAAAAATAACTTATCTGGAATCAAAGACTTACATTATATTTCAGAATAATTATATAATCAGAATTTAAATAACAATATTTCTCCTTCACTGAAAAATTGTGGAAGATTTACTAATCATTGGCAAAAAATAAATATTAAATAAAGTAAACTTTTAAATTATTATAAGCATATTTTCTGTAATGCAAAAAAGAATGATAGTAGCTTAAACTTTTAATAATATCACTCATTTTCTTATTAACGTATATTTTAGATCTCGTGTAAATACATTTTATAGCCCTTCAGAGTAAAAGGTCTCGACTCCTATTTGCTTCGTTAGTAACAATTCCATTTCTGTTTACGTGATAAAAAACTCCACAGAATATTCACTCTACAGCATTTATCTTCTATCTTTTGTAATAATATTTTTTTATTCTAATCTTACTCGTTGAACCCGCTGAATCCAACCCGCATATTACTTGCTTCAAAAAAGAGTTGACTAGCTATTTTGTACAGAAATAAATTGAGGAAAAATACCAGATTTGAATTTAAAAAGTATTGTCTTATTGATTAACAATGCATTTGTTTCGAAAATTTATTACTAAAATGTAATTTGATTTCTTTATCTTTAATGAGGTCAAAAGGATAGTAAATCTGAACAGATTAAAGTTTTGTGAAGCTGTCAGCGGATTAGATCATATTGATGAGTAAGAAAAATTACTTAAATAAATATGGAACGTAAATGTTTTAAGTAATGATCTCACACTTTTTGAAATCTAGAAATTCTCTCAAAATACAGTTGGAGTAATCACATGATAATACAGACTCATAAAAGCGATCATAATACGTCAAAGAGTCATCAAAATTATTATAATACATCAATACTTACAAAATCACGTTGAATAGTATCGGTTTGAAAGAACTTACTTTTGCGATTTCTATATGAAATCAAGTGAAGTAGGTTTACAAGCGCAACTGAAATGAACGATTTTTGCAACTTCAGACCCGTATTTATACTAGATTCTACTTTCAGTTACTTCCCATAGATTCTAAGATTAATTCAAATTTTACCATTTCGAGGAAAATTCAGAGCTAATTAGAAGTTTTTTCCTATAATTAGACTCACCCATTTTTAGATCCTGCTGTCACATTGCTCGACCGAAAGGGAAAACCGAAATCTCGCTCTTCCTTAAACACAGGTATTTCATCTCTGCAGGGTTGCGCCATCAAATTCGAACCCTGTGATGTTCGAAATGTAGGTTCAGAATATAAGAGATTTAGAATATAGGTCGGGTGGAATCCCGTCAGATTCTATAACTAGGTTACTTAACCGTTGACTCTTATGATAAATTCAAGAGTTCGCATTAAATTAATAATTTGATAGTGTTTCCAATGTTTTCTTGCCTGCCCAAGAAAAGTAAGGATCAGTAAGCGCATTATAACTAGATAGCAAATTATAATTTCGCATTTTCTGATAATAAATTAAACTTTAAACATCCTCCCTCATATGGGGTCAAGGCATTTGCGAAAATGAAAATTTACAGGAGGCAATGGCTAATACTTCAAAATCGATAGAGTGAAAATGTATATAGAAAATTATGACACATTAATTGCATTTTACTATAGTATTAATTTTTCATATCAGTATAATGAACTAAACATAGTTAATTAAGTCCGTTTAAGTTCATTGTTCTAAATATCTGCTGAATGTTTTAAAAATATTAAACTAATGACACTTAGTTTTAAGTGCCTTTAGTTCAAAATGCTTATTATTCTAAATGTCTTTTGAGTAGATATTTATATACTTTCTTAATACGACAGCATGAGAAAACATTTTTGAAAAATCCTATTGGTAGATTATTGAATCAAACATACTACCAATGGCAATAGTTTCCACTAGTAGTTAGCTTCAATGGTTGCTTAAAATTTTATTATTAAAAATGCATAGATATCAAGCACTTTGTCTTAAAACATAAATGCGAAGCTTTTATAAAATATAAATACAAAGTTTCGTAATGTTCCATTACGTTAATCTAACCAGGTATTATGATTTAGATCTTTACTGTCACTTCTCCTTTCCGCGTCTATACCAGAATGTAAATTAGGTTTGAGAATGTTTATGATGAGGTTTTCGGATTGCATATCAGAGCCTGTTTCCGCTTCTCAAGACCACGTTACTAGGTTTAGCCAGCTCTGAAAAAATTCAATTATTCGGATTTGCGTGACAAGTGCCTTCATTTTAAATTGTTACGCCGGTTAGAAGTTTCTGAGCCAACTTTGCGTTAAATAAATTTATGAAGTCAATGGTTACTAGACTTAGTTTTAAATTTTAAATTTACTGTTATTTTAAGTTACATCGCCACAAATGGTTTGATGATCTTGTCAAGCATGATATATTATATTCAAAGATATCAAATATACTATATAGATTCGTAGACAATCTATTCAAAGCCTCTAATTTAATAAAATATTATTTTGTAACTTTCTGAAATCTTTTTCGTTATCTTCAGACGCAGCGATTATTCGCTCTAAGCCTGTCATGGATTTGGATACCAGTTTATGATACCAAAGAATTCCAAACGCTATATTTTTTTTATAAAATATTAATACAAAGTTTAAAATATAAATATAAATCTTAAGGGGCCCTTGGAAGCGAAAAATCGCTTGAGTTCGTGAGAAAAAAATTAAAACTTGGGAAGGGTTAAAGACTCTTTATTATTCCAAATTAATTTCACAGAACTCCTCCTTGGAGTTTTACAATAAACCCTCCACTCGGGCTTGAACTCAGGAAACTAAGAACTAAAACTTAACCAATCTTAACTAAAAAGATATGGCCGAAGCTATCAAGATTCTAACAGAGTTGGCCCCTTAACGCTAGTTAACGTCGAAGTTATCAAGAGTACGGCTGATCGTAGAAATAGCTTTAGAGAGAAAATAGTAGAAATAGCTTTAGCCAAAAAGGCGCACGCGCGTCTGGCTGTCTCTGGCAAAGTTAGTAGAACTTCACAGTTAAATACTTCTGATTTGCATTCAAACGCGATTCTGAAAATACGTTCTGGCCGGAAGTTGTAAGCTGAAATTCAGGAAGATAGGAAAGTAACTTTTAATTAAAAAAATAACTGTTAGAAAAATTAACATAAACCTTACAAGTTAAGTCAATGCCTTGGATTTACAATACTGAACACTGCACTGAATACCTGTTGAACTGAATTTTATGGTTTAAGTGCAAAGAACATGATATTGTGAAGGGGTCGTTTTAGTTAGGGTTATAGAAGAGTCCTGTATAGCGTAACAGCGTAACAAGTATTTATTAACAGGTTTAAGTTACACACGAACATTACATTTAACTTAAGGAAAATTACAGAGCAAGAGTCTAATATAACCTATCAAGTGGGACGCTTGGCTTTTACTGAAGTACTTCTCTGGCTACTCACCAGAGGGCAGCCTTGATGTCACAGTTAGTCCAACAGTTTATGTTAAGGGATTGGTTACAATATTTAATGAATAAAGGTAATCCACGAAACGTTAAAAAAACGCCTCTTTGGACGTAATGTAAAATCTAAAAGCTGTCAGGTTTTTTTTTTTTTTTTTAAGAATGCCGTTATTTTTAGAATTTTCCGAACGGCTACTCTCTATATTAGCACTCCAAGAGTCATTCGACGTTAAACATGTTTTAATACTTTTAATCCATTTTGTAGTAAAGATGGAATTATTTATTTTCTCTTGCTATTCTTATTTCATTGTAGTTTAAAAACAGGTAAATTTCTCTTAGCAGAAGCGTAGCTCATTGAAACAATTTTTATAGAAAAAAATTAACTATTCTATTTATCTTAAATGCTATTATTTTGCAAATCATTATTAATAATTTCGTAAATTATATTTTATATAAAACAATGAAACTTTCTAAATTTGAGCTTTACTGTAACGAATAGATTGATAGGATATATTACAGTATAATTTATCACCTCATTAACTGTAATATAAAACTCCAGTCTGTTTACGCGCTTTTAAAATAAGTAGAATACATTACATTAAAATTGATAGGCATGAAGTTAAATAGTTGAATAGAATATTTTACATAAAAATTAATAGACATGAAGTCTTTGACTAAATAAGAATTTTAAAGCAATGAGAATTTTGAATTATGCAAATATATACCCAAAAAATTTATTATGGGTTGCTGATGACGTACACTGAGCCAAAAAAGGGGGGACAGTTCTATTCCGTTCTACTGGGACGATTGACCAAATCCAACTTGCGTTTTTCATGGCTCGAAAGCGCGACTTAGGATATGTATTAGATTTATATGTAGCATTGTTATTTTGACACAAAATCGGACCTTTTCTGAAATGACATGCCAATTTTTTCCATATTCCGATTCTACGTCTCAAATTATGCCAAACTGCCAAGTTTTGTAAAAATCGCAAGAGTAGTTTTAAAAAATTAACTTTCAAAATTTTAGCTGGTCAATGTTAATTGAATTTGACACTGTTATGTATTAATTGTTATTATTTTCAAGCTTTAAGTTGTTTGCTTACTTAATTCAGTTTTGATCAGTAATTGAAGTTATTAATTTTTTGCTGGGGAATTTGTTATGGAAAATTGTTATGTATTATTTTGTGGTGCATAATTATTACGTATTTTTTTACTGTGCATAAGGTATTCTTAGTAATTATATTATTTTACTGTGAACAATGAATTTGTAATGTTCGTATTTAAGAATTAATGTATAATATTTAGTATTGTTTAAACTTTTCGTTCAATTACGACAAAGCTCTTTTAAGTTTAGCTGAAGATGTGTTACAGTTAAAAGGGCGCGGGTGTATTTCCGTTTCTCAAGAGTCGACTTCTTGTGGGGGGTCGGACTGCCCAGCTGAAATTTCTTCTTTTCGCGATGTTGACCATACGTTTAAGGTGGAGGCGAGAAAGTATTTCAGCCTTTCTGAAGTAGAGAACTGGGTGACATATTAATTATCTACAGATGTCACAAGTTTAACTGAATTACGATTGAAAACATTCCTCTGTTGCTTGGGAAAGAAAGGATCTGTCATCTTGTATAGAGTTCTGAATTCCTTCGAATTTTCGTCCAACCTTTATTCTAATTGGCTAGAGAGGGTCCAAGTTTTGTTTAAGATTGGTTAACTTTTAATTTTAGTGTTGTTTGAGCCAGTAATGATTTAAAGGCGTTTCTTTGTGAGAATTCAACCGAGCTTTCAAAAGCTGTTGCACGGTAGGAGGAGGTAGATTGCTTTTGTGAGTTTGGGCTAGTTTTGATGGATTGTTAAGAGGAGCGTGGCCGGGAGACCCCTTTGTGGGCGACCGCGGTTACGGTTAATATTGTTTATCTCCGTGGCCACTGTCAGCCGGGACCTGTCCGAACTCGCCGCGGTCTCCTTTCGGTAAATTTCGGCGTAATTGGCTGAAGATCCGAGGCTAAGTTCAGCGTCTTAATCATGTCTCTGGCGTTTTCCACGTGTGGAAGAGTTGAGTCTGAATTGCTCACGCTGAAGTTCCAGTTTACTTTGGAAAATATGAAAAGAGGGAAGTCGTCATCTCCTGTTGTCTATCTCCTTCTGTTATCTTCAGAGGAACTTCAAAATAAAAGGGAAGGCTGTGTTTTTATCAACTATTACGTATCGATTGGACATTGTTTCTGACTGCAAGAGTTTTCAGACTTGTTTAAGGACAGCGATGAAATAGCAAACCGTGACTGTTTCGGCAATTACCAGATTGATTATGGTTATGTCAACTAATTAAGTATCAACTGAATATTGTTTCTACACGAGCGTCTTCAGATTTTGGATTTTAGAGAGCGATGATCCTACAGTGAGTAACATTTTGTTATTTTCATTTTTGCCTTTTCTTTTAATAAGTAATTTTTAGGATTTTGGAAGAGTTAAATTCTAACTCCTTAGCTGACATTTTATATAGATTAAAATTGATATTTTACTGTTACTCAATCAATTAATAGTTGAGAAAGTGTTATGATCAATTAATAGTTGAGAAAGTATTATGATCAATTAATAGTTGAGAAAGTGTTAATTTCTTTTTAATGCTTAATTGTCATGAGTTTAATTCTTGAGTACATGTTTAAAAGATTAATAACAGTAAAGTGTTTCACTATGATTTTTGTTTGAATTGAATAACGTTAAAAATGAGATAGATATGAAAAAAAAACTATGAGTCACTTTTAGAAAAGATTTTGTAGTGGTAGTCTGGCCAGCTACCTTAAATTATATTATTTGGAATATTTAATGAATGTGTTTATTGATTTAATTATTGTACGTTTTATTTTGTGAGTTTTAATTTCGGTCTACTGTAGGTCACCCATATGTGCTTTACGGAAACATGGTTTTACTCCCAATTCGAACCTGGGTAGTAGAAAAATCTTTTTTTTTAGAGTTTTGTGACTATACGATCAGCCTAACTATTTTATTTTGATTTTTGTGAGTAGACTTCTGAAGTGTGTCATTTATCCTTCTCTGGTGTTTTGAAGAGTTTTGTGCTGCATCTTAAAGGCATTGGGTTTATGGCTATCTCTAGATTTGTAATGAAATTTATGTGTTTTCAGGTTGGAGATCTGAATTAGCTTTATTTTAGTGAGAGACAGTGTGTTAATGATTTTGTTGTAGAAATGCCTTTTCGCATTTTGTTTTGATAAATAATCTTTGTTTTTACCAAAACACCAGGGAGGATATTTTCCTTTATTTGTTTGATATAAACTGTTAAGATTTTGAATATGAGAGTAAGTGTTTAGTTTGAGTTTAGTTTATTGTTTTTTTGTCACGTCACCAAAGAGGAAGTTAGTTAAGAAGACAGTTAAAAGTTGAGTGTAAAAGTAATTTTAACGTTTCTTTTACGTAACAATTATGCATTGCACGGAATGTAAGTAATGTCACTATTGAAAATGGTAAATGTGTGCAAATGTTCAACATCAGTAACTTTTCTCAGTTTCGAGATAAAGTAATGTGACATCTTTATTGTGTAAATCTCATACAAAAACAATTCGTGTATTTTATCAGAGGGAACATAAACAATAAAACAATTCAAAATACAAGTAGAAAGGGGTTGCGTTGCGTTATTAACTAGAGGGTAAAAACTGTTCAATTACTATCGTCCAGATTAAAAATTTAATTAAAATTAAAGCAATTGCCAATAGGTAAGAAAAACAAACTAACGTTTATTCATAGTGATTATTCATAATAAGTTACAATACAGATAGTGCCAGGATAAGAACAATATTCATTTTGAATATTAGGATGTGGCTTGTCAACATAATTAGCAGAAGTTCAACTATAAAAAACATACCTTTAAATTAGTTAACAAGTGGGGGCCCCACAATCTTACTGGAGTAAAATGCGATTATCTCTTCGAAACGCGGAGCTCTTGAAATGCATGTGGTTTTGTTTGAGCAGAGGATCACAGACATTAAGGTGGAAAACGGGTATGCAGCAAATCTGTTGAAATAAAAGAAAGTTATGAGCAAAGTGGAAACAACTTATGGTAAGGAATCGAGGACGAGGTCAGGCTCCAATTTTCCTCCTGGACAGCAGTTCCATCAGGATGGTTCCGAACTTCCAACTTGCCATAGGCCATTTTCGGTGTAGGACAAAAAGGTTAGGATTTTCCTTTTCAGCAAACAGTTTCAAATTTTGGAGTCCGTCCGCCTCTCTGAAGCTCTCTCAGGTCAGCCATGTAGAAGATAGAAGCAGGTAGCATGTTTTTCAAAATCAGACCTCCGCTGCCACTCGTTATGCTGTGCAATTGACGTGACTTTTTTCTCGTCGCAGCTTTCCGTCCCTCGTCCCAACTACGCAGCAACTTTTGTACCTGGTGAGATCTTGAAATATTTGGCGAAGTATGATGATGGGAAGAACACCAAAGATGGCAACCCCAAACGACGAAACACATGAATCTTCAGGAGAAAGATTCCCCCGTCTACCAGAATTTGGAAAACAATGCTGTTCAACAGTTCATCCTCCAAGGCCACTCCGCTGGGTCAACCTCCTCTTTGCTGATGCAAGGGGGAAAGCACTAGCCTCGCTTCGGGGTGCCTCTCCACTATGGCGAGCAGCCTAACCGACGAATCTTCACCCCACGTAAACAATATTCCAGTAGAACATTTCTATGACAGAGCAAACAGGGTTCCGATTATGAAAAACATCCAGATGGTAAAGAAATCCGCACACATGGTACGGTATTCAGGACATATGGAGAAGAGCTTGACCAAAAGAATTCGAGGCACAGCAATCCCCAGATAAGGAATTCTGAGAAACGAATTCCCAGCCGACAAACTTGGATGAGAAAATTAAGGAGCCAATGAATAGTTTACAACACAATAAACAAATTTAGTACAGTAAAAATTACACTATTATTTAACAATTAAGTTCATTAAAATGTCAATACATATTGTTTTTTCAGAAGAAATTAAGTATACGTATTCATTATCCAGATTGAGTTTCTTTTACAATTGATTGACCATACCACCAGTCAGAAAATATGAATTCGATAAACTTTAATAGAAAGAGGGGTAAAAATTAAGTTACCTTAAATAAAAAAATTAAAATTAACACACCAAAAGTGCAGCAACAAAACTTAAAAAAAATTTAAAGTTAAACAGCCTTAAAGGTAAAAACAAACAAGTACAAAAACCAAGTAAAAGTTAAGTCCCTAAACTCAAATTAAAATTAAACAACTTAAGAAAACTTTTAAAGCAACCAAACCTATATTTAAAGTTTGCAAAAACTACAGTTTAAACTTACAACCAACTTTAAACAAACAAAAGCAAAAAATTAATAGCTTCAATTACTGATCAAAACAGAATTAAGTAAACAAACAACTTAAAGCTTTAAAATAATAGCAATTAATACACTGCTCGACATTGAAAATGCAACACCAAGAAGGAGTGGTCAGAATGTGATGAAATTTGGAAAAGAGACAGAGACAGCAAGCAGCAATACGTGATCTTTATTTCAAAATGATAGTCAGAATACAGAGCGAGAAAGGCGTAGGCTCAGTAGGATGTAGAGACCACAGCGGACAGCGAAGGACGAAGAAAGACGTCTAGGCATAGAGTCAATAACAGTGCAGATGGTGTCCTGAGCGATGGCTCTCCATTCCCTTTCAACCATTTGCCACAGTTCATCTTCTGAACGAGGCAGGGGCAGAGTCTGCAAACGGCGTCCAATCACATCCCACACATGTTCGATTGGTGACAGGTCAGGAGAGTACGGTGGCCAGGGAAGCATCTGTATACCTTGCAGAGCATGTTGAAAGATGCTAGCACTATGTGGTCGGGCGTTATCCTGCTGAAAAATTGCATTAGGCAGCTCCTGAAGGTAGGGGATTGCCACCGGCCCCAGTACATTATCCAAGTATCGTTGGGCCGTCATAGTGCCCTGAATACGAACTAGAGGTGACCTGGAATCGTAGGCAATAGCGCCCCAAACCATTATGCCACGTTGTCGGGCGGTGGGGCGTTCCACAGTTACTGTCGGATTAGATAGGTCTCCACGTCGACTGTCACTGGATAAACAGAAGCGTGACTCATCTGAGAACACGACGTTTCGCCATTCTGTCATCCACATCGCCCCAGTCCTCATCATTCTAAACGTTGGCGTCTGTGTTGTGGAGTCAATGGCAGTCTTCTTAACGGACGCCGTGAGTGCAGGTCACGTTCAACCAATCGACGGGAAATGCTTCTTGTCGATACGGGAATATCCAGGGTATCTTGCACATGCTGCAGAATCGCGGTACAAGCGACTTGCGGGACCGCCACAGCTTGTCGGTGGATGCGTCGATCCACACGTGCTGACGTCACTCTGATTGCACCTGCACCCCTCTTTCTTCCTACATTTCCTTGTTCCAACCATGTTGGCCATAGCCGATGCACCGTGCTCGCATCCATGTGGGTATCAGCTGCGATTTGACGTAAGGACCAACCCGTCCTTCTCAGTCCGATCACCATACCCCTCGCAAAATGGTCTATCTGCTGGAAGTGCCTTCGTTGACGGCGTTCTCTCTTATTACGGGGATCCTTCGGGACAAAAACAACTTTCTTCGATAATTCGTCTGGCAGAAATAACGACACGAATATTGCCCATTCCGCACGTTCCTTCCCTTATATCTTACTTCACGTGCGTCGGAGTGCTGCGCATTTCACATCATTCGCACAACTCACTGACGTACGTATACTCAAAAATTTGCATAAATTTCTGACCACTCCTTCTTGGTGGTGCATTTTCAATGTCGAGCAGTATAAATAAATAAAAAAGAATTAGTAATTTTTTATAACAATTTTCATTTTCAAACTACTAAACTAAAAAGAATTATCAACTTAATAATATTTGAAAAATGATTTAATTATAATTACGTCCATCAAAAGGTATTGTATTAAGAAAAAAGGAATACAGAATATTTTATAATGAATCAGAACATGATAGCTATTACTATCATCAGCTATTTAAAGATGAGATAACATGTACAGGTAACAGAAATATTGCCTTTTTTTTTTTTTTTTTTTTTTTTTTTCAGGAATACACAGTGCTTTTTTTTTAAAACTGAGTCTACTCAATGCCATCTGCAGCTCGATCTATAAGCTTGAATGCCACGAAACTTGGTAGGGGGACTAATAACGACATGAGAAAAAAGATTTCGTGAAAAAAAAATTAGTTTCGAAAGTTGCCGATAGGGGAAAATGCGTCGCTGTTCTAGTCTACGCAACTGAAAATTTGCATGAAACATAGGTAAAATAGGAAAATGCAAATATTCGGTTACGTAAACAACTGCAGTATCAATAATTTAGTCTCTCATTTTACCTCGACGCTCTTCACTTGTGAAATTGTTTTATTTTCATCAATTGAATGCAACTGCCGCTCTTCGTGAATTCAGATTTCAGAGCATGTTGGTAGATGCAAGCACTGTGTGGTCGGACGTTATTCTGCTGAAAAACTTGCATGAACAACTTACACAAAGGCCCTCCATCAACTAAGGCATTGAAATGCATTATTCAGAAGTTAGAAGAAACATAATCCTTAGCAGCTTGGTTTTGTAGAGGTTGGAAATTGCTGTCAAAACGGACAGTTACTGATGTCGTAACTGCAATATTTGACGGCATCCATGGGACCATTGTTGGTATTAGCAATATCCGGGGAATAGCGCGATAAGTGGATTTGAATCTTTAAACAGTACGGCAAAGCTTGCGGAAGTTCTTCATTTCTATCCACACAAGATAAACCGCTTGCAGGAATTAAAGCACAACGGTTGTGATAAACGGTAGCAGTTGCTCTGACATTTCTTGCCGGGATGGAGATCAACGATGCATGAGCCGTGGAGAATTCTGTGGGAACATAAGGCCCATTTCCACCTAAATGGAACTGTTAACACACAGTTCTGGAACTGGAGCATCTGAGCAATTCCATGCAGTTCAGGAAATCCCAGGGCATTCACCAAAAGTTATTGTTTGGTTTAACTCCAGAGCACATTTCATCAGCGAAAATTCTTTTTTGAGAATATTACTCTAATATGACCATACACCTGTACCTTTACCACGTGCTGACTATTCTGTCATTTCACAACTTGAGTAGAGGCAGTTGCTGTATCAGATAACTTTTATGCAGGGTGGAACACTACCACAAATTGGTCTATCGGTACAGTGGCTGTTGCGCCATCACAGAAGAAAGGGTATTAGGTCACGTTTCTGCTGCGTCACGTGCGTCGGAGTGCTGCGCATTTCACATCATTCGCATAACTCACTGACGTACGTATACTCAAAAATTTGCATAAATTTCTGACCACTCCTTTTTGGTGGTGCATTTTCAATGTCGAGCAGTGTACATAACATTATATATTTGTTAATATTTCTTTTTTATTAAACTTCTTTGGTTCCTTCTTCCAGAACTCAAAATTTAGGCTTAATTCAAACATAATTCGCCCATTTTTTGTGAATTATTTTTAAAATTTGTATTTTTAAGTAATATGTATAAATTTTTTTAAAACAATTTTGAATTATAATCTACATTTTTACCTTTATCTTAAAGTAGATATATTTTCTAAGCTTACTTGCAAAAAAATTTAGTTTTTTATTCAAAATTTTCTAACATAACATATAAGTGAATTTACATATTGGCGCATTTTGAAATTAGGCATCTTTTTTTTTGATCGATAATATTGCCAAATGTGGTTTACGCAATTTGCTAAAATTATTTGAAAATATGAACGATGACCTTTTTCCCCTTCTCGTCTAGAATGAAAAAAAGGAAAGGAAGATAGGGTGCTATAAATTAAGAAGTTTGCTAAGTAAATTATTCTTGGCGAAAACTGAAAAAAAAAATCCGTTAAGATAAATTTTTGAATTTCTTTATAAATTTCGTGCCAAATTTGACAAAATTTAATATTTAGGCATAATTTGTGTCGTAGAATCGAAATATGAAAAACAATTGGCATGTCATTTTCGAAAAAGTCCGATTTTGTGTCAAAATACCCTTGTTAGAAAAATGCTATATATAAATCTAATATATATCCTAAGTCACGCTTTCGAGGCATGAAAAACGCAGTTTGAATTTCGTCAATTGGCCCAGTAGAAAGGGGTAAAACTGTCCCTTTTTTTTCTAAGACCAAACCCTCCGACACATTAACTTTGAAGCGTTGTTGTGCAGTACACTGTGATGGCTTTTTTGAGCCCACAAATGCTGATTGTGGTGACTGAATAAGCCATTTCTATTGAATGTGACCTCATCCGTGAACAGCACATAAGCTGGGAAATTAACATCACGGGCAATTTCTTGCAGAAACCACTGTGCAAAACGCACACGTTCAAGATGGTTATCGAGGAGTAGTAACTGAACCCTTTGGAGACGAAAGGCGTGGAAGGACTCTGCATTCAAAACACGCTGGACACTGGTACGAGACATTCTTGAGAGGCAATGGCACTTATGCTGGTCCTTGGATTACTCTCCACCGTATCCCACACACGTTTTCCCTAACCAGCGAGCGAGTCGATCGTGGCCTGCCCTCACTTATCCTGCCACTTCTGAATGCTCCGTAGTTGCGCAAATTTTGATGCAGACGTGCAAACAAACTGTAGTGTGGTACCTACCGCTCAAATGAGCCAATCCTCACTTTCCACTAGGACTCTGCTGTATTAGCATCCCTTGGTGGCGTACAGCGACGATTTGGGCATGGGTTCCTATACAATTCTTAATCATTATGATGTGCCCGATTTGACCTCGAAGTTCTTCGCAACATTTACGGGACACCCTGTATATGTTTACTCACCAGAAAGTATTCATGCATTGGAGAGTTTAAAAGCTAGCGAAAAATAAATGCAACTCATGCCTTATGGGGAAAAAGAGCCGCCTTGCTGACCATGCAAATTAGTGCTAATCTGCCTAGAAAGAGGCAACATTTCTTGCAAACAGCGATGATTCCTGTTTGACACTCTAGGTTAACGAGCTTTCCTTATGGTGCTTAACTGAAAGAATAACTAGGTATCTTTGCAGAGTTTTATATTTATATTTATATTTAGTTTATTTGTAGATTTTTATATTTATTAATATATTATCTTATTAATTTGCTTGTACCAGCAGTTCTCTTTCGTCAGCTCCCCCCAGGATGCAAATTAGTTGACAAATATAAGAATACAAGAGTTCTTAAATTTTGGAATGATCTTCTAGAAGCTACCGCTGATCATCTCAATATTGTCTTCGCCATGTTTCTTAATTTAGTTCAGTCAGCTTTAGCCTTTAGCCGTGTTTGCTTGATTGTATGAGTCGAAGACCTGAGCCAAAACTTACATGCAGACTTTGTCTTGTGAATATCATATTTCAAACGCCAAAGTGTCTTTTTGACTTTCGTGATCTGTTGATCTTACAAGAGCGCAGCTTTCTGTTTTTACTTGGGCTGCGTAAGTTGTTAAGCTGAAGATCGAATAAAAAGGTTTATTTTAAATCCTCTCCCAAGTTCATTTTATTTTACTGGAAAATTTGAACCAGGCGATAAGTCTATTGGTTATCATTATATTGGAGCTAAAATTTAATATTTAAGATAATTAGCTTCAGTACATCTTGTACTAGGATTTGATTTTGATAACTGTAAATTCCAAGACAAGTCGCCCAAATATTATTACCAAGAACTGAAAGACCTTTCAGTTGTACATTCTCGCTTTTGTAAAATTCACCAAAAATGAACAAATTAAATTGTTGAAATGCTACTTTATGCTTGTGTAAGTCGATGGTATTTACGGTATAATACTGAGTGAAGGTTTAGTGAACTTAACCTTTAAGAATAGTTTGTTGCTTGTGTAAGTTGATTGTATTTACGACCCTGATACCCGTTGTCTTGTTCCAGGAAATTAATAGTGTATTTTGACGTGTGACTGCTTGCTTTGTCTTGACGCAATTCTATTGATTAATGGCACTGTGAGTAAAGAGAAGACATTTCATTGAAAATATGTTCTTGATAATATGTGGAGTTGATCTTAACATTTTTCTCCAATCTCTTTATTTTTAATTTGCCGTTATATGAAAAACTAGCAACGATGATAAATCAGTTGGAAAAACTTTCTTTGAATTCTTTGAACCATGTTTTAAGATTTTTCCTCCACTTTGATGATAATAAATGAATCTCTTTTTATTGCAGTCATTGAAATAAATATACACAATAGTCATATACTGTGGCAACATTTTCCATTTCTGTCCAGGTTATATGTATATCATAAAGAATTCTGCAGCGTGTTCTGCGTTCGACGATATGTCGTGGAGAAAAATAAAGCATTATGCGTTTTTGGCTTTTTAAGATTCAAATCGGCGTTAATCACATTACTTATTGTTGACAATGAGCATTTTAATGATTTTGCAACTGTCCTTTGTCTCAGAGGATTTTTTGAGCATTAACTATTGTACCTTTTCAACATTCCGTGTTTTTTCTTTGAATATGTCTTTGGAACAATTTTTCCACTTTAAGTCAAACTTCAACTTTCCCCTCTTTTCTTATGGACAATATTACCTATCGTAGCTTTAGATATCAGGAAACCACAGTTTTCACAGCGTTTTTCAGTAACTAGACAGAATAATTTTCTTCAGAAAGAGCAAAAACATACCTTCCACCCATTACTTTTTTAAAGCGCCATTTTGCATGATAACAGATCTGTCAGTACCAGATGGTAATAAATATTTTCAAAAATACAGCTGCAGTTTAAAAAAAAATTCCAAGCAGCCTTTTTTTTTAAAGCAAAGTAAAATCGTCTAAAATGTGTGCGAACAGTCTCCGTAGAATATAGCAGGACTAAGGCGAAATCTTTAGCTAAACACATGAGTCTTCGAAGTTTCGAATAACGACGTAAATGACAGCGTGTCATTTACGTCGATTTTCGCGTCCTCACTTTTACTCATATTAGGTGTGCAACCGAAGTTCACTTTCAAAATAGCGTTTAGTAATATTTTGAATAGATAAAAAATTTATTTTTTATTACATAAAAAGTTGTGGAATTTCGTTTTAACTGTCTATTAAAATCAAAATGCTGGCTGTTTTATTGTAACTGTTATTCCACATAACTTCTATTAACAAAATTAATAAATAACTTTTCAAAATTAACCACTGTAAATTCCAAGCTAAAATGTTAAAAGTAATTCTCAAGAATGATATCTTTGTTGTGCATTTTCGCTTTTGAGTAATTCACCAAAAATGGCCAAATTAAATATTTGCAGTGCATTTCGATACATAGAAATGTAATATAAAATGAAATCTCTGAATTTTTAACTTACGATTTTTATTACACCTGATGAGCATTAAGAGCTCAATTTTATAATGAAAATTTGTACATTATTGTACATTGGGCTCCTTTTAATGTGCGTCATTGGTGTCACAATTATATTCGAAAAAAAAAAAAAAAAAAAAGACAGAAAATTTCTAAGGCAGTTTTAGCACTGGGAGAGGGGCTGTTTCCTTTTACAACGACTCCAGAAAAAATAACTTTTCGTCAAAATTAGCAGAGTAGTTTTCACTGATTCATTTGAGAAATATAAATTCAGTTTCCTAAAACCTATCAGGGTCAATGTTCCTTCTTACCTTCTTCGGGAACATACAAGGACCTGACTCGGAACAGAGAGCTTACTAAAGCTATGTTCACTAATTGTGGTAAGTAGACAGGATACACACGAAGGGTATACAAAACCCTTTATTTTTCTCTATATACAATAACTTCCGTACTTCGGAATACACTGACCCGCTACTTGGGATCTAACGTAAAAGTATAAAAATAAAACTAAACTCTAATTTAACTTTAGAATAATAAACGTGGAAGATTGGCCTTATAATAACAGGAAGCGTATGTAGTACAGAGACTGTGAACACTACAATACGTTTTAAATTTATCAAGAGGATTAAAACCTCTGGCCTGGAAGGCAAACAGCAACTGCGTAACTTCTAAGGTAAGCGGCCTGCTTTGACTAACTGCTTCCTCTCTCTCGCTTGCAAAAGGCCACAACTTAAATACTTGGCGTTCGCCAGACAAACTTTGCATAAAAACCTTAACGCTTATAATTCTGGCCGGAAGTAGAAAATAAGAAGTGATAGTAAAGATTTAAAATAAAATAAACGTTAGTAAAACTTAAGATCCTTACATACTTCCCGCCAGAGTTAATTAGTTTGAAACTGAGGTCTAAAACGACCTCGTTGAAAACTTTTAGCTCTAGAATCTAACGCGAGGCCAATCTTTTACAAATATTTTTCGCTAGAAACTAGAAATTTAAAAGAAAGAAATTTGTTTTTACAATAGCAGCTCCCAGGATACACAATTTTTTTCATCTGTACTGCATCTAAACAGGAGCTTTTATTCAATTCAGGTTCCTTCCAGAGATCTGGAAGGAAAACTAGTTTAATGAAATGTTACACAATGAAATGGCAAGTAACATGTATAATTATACTTCTCTTAACATTCTTATTTCATTCATGACTATTTTAATTATCTCTCCCCGTGCTCTCTGACATGTGTTGTAAAAGAACACCAAACACGAATGTGTTTCTGTCTACGTGTTCCACACTTCCTCCTACAATCAAAACACTAACGTGTTAAAATTCAACATGCCAAGACCTCGTAACACACCCTAATTCCAACTCTAAACCCTGAGGTACTATTCTGAAAGTGGCTAACTCTGAAGTGTAGCGTCAGAGAGCCTAACTACATCATTCCACCTTTAACACATATTCATCATGATTTAGTCTTTTTACAGTCACACGAATAAAAAAATTTTAACATTCACTTTTACCATATCACGGTATTTCTTAACATTTAAAATAACAGTTCACATTGTATATAAGAACATATCAACATGCTGTTAATTTTACACATTTGAAAACATACATTAGTAGTACATTGTTAACTTCTATTCTTTTCAAAGCAAGTGCCAATTCTTTCTACATTGAAATAATACATTTCAAAAAAGTCTTTCAGACTAAACTTCTTTACCGCTAGAATGTTTTAAATAAAATTTATACAATAACTTTTTACAATATTTAAGTCTTTACACAACGCCATTATACATCAACTTTATTTTTACGCGCGAGTAATTGAAAAACATAATACCAAAATCGGTAACAACTGATTTCTCGCCCTTTTGGCGATAAAGGTAGACCTCGCATGAGGTAAAACTTCTTGAAATCTGCCACTTGCAGTAAGAATGAAAGATTAACTTAAGTTTGCAAAGTAACATAAAATTTTACTTATCTTTGTGATATTCGGACATCTTTTTCTGGGCCCAGTCCTTAAAGGTATTGCAGATAGTTGTTTGATTTATCCTCCTTCTTGTACGGGCTCGCCCTTCAGTGCCTTCCTCTGGAAGCTTCCTTTTTTCACCAGTTCGGTCACCCTTGAATACCTTCTTCTTCTTCTCTGCTTGTGGTCTTGGCCGTTTGATGGCAGCTGGTCTTGGCGGAACCGGGAAACTTCTGTCGTGTTCCTGCTTGGACCTCGTTGCTGGCCGTTCAAATTTTCCTTGTAACTTTTCCTCCGCCGCTGGTGGCCCTTCCGCAGTTCGGCGACTTTTGCTGCGGAGAGTCCTGTCGGATGAGTAGATCTTCCGTTTTAGAGCCGGGTTATAGTTGCCGTCATTTCTCCTGGTTCTCTTCACATACGTCGTCCTTCTCCCTTCTTCATTCTGGGGGTGTTCGTGAACTCTCTTTTCTGGACGGTGGAACGGCTTCTTTTTCTTGTTACCTTCAATTTTTCCGCGGGGCAATTTTCTTTTCACTTGCTCCTGTCTCTTATTGGCTTGCCCTTGTAGTTGTCGTTTTTCCACCTCTGGAGCTTGTGCCTGCGGTGTCTGCCGTGCCGGATCCTGCAAAAGATCTGAAAATATTTGCATTTTATTACGATCGAAGTAGGGCTTGATTTGATCAATGTTTGCGGAACAGGTTTCACCATTTCTGGCTTTTAACACTACTACAGCGTGAGTTATTTTTTCTATAACATATGGTCCTTCAAATCGTGGAAAATTTTGGCAGTTTTATCTTCTGGTGCTGAAGAGAGTGAATGCTTAATTTTTAAAACTTCATCCCCTACTTTATAAGTTACTCCCCGTCGTTTCAAATCATAATAGAGCTTCTGTTTTCTTTGTGCTACTTCCGTATTCTTTTTTTGCTTCTTTTATTAGTTTTTCTATATCACCCATTTTAAATTCTGGGGCTCTTTGTTGCACATAAAATAATTTATCTAACGGCGTTATAATCTTTCTGCCTAGAAATAACTCAGCAGGAGTTTTGCCCGTTGTATCATGTTTTGCGGTCCTAAGGGCGAAAGCAAATTCATTGACATAGTTATCCCAGCTTTTATGAAATTTTTAACATAACTACGGATAATTTTCACTATATTTCTATTGACCCGTTCCGCTATATTTGATTGCGGCTGATACGGGACCATTTTTAAATGACGTATGCCCAGTTTTTGGCACATGTCTTCAAATATATTACTTACAAATTGAGGACCATTATCCGATATAACTTTTAGGGGCGCCCCGTATTTTAAAATATATTTATTTAAAATAGAATCAGTAACTAATTTCGCGGAGGCTCGTTTTAAGGGAACAATTTCGGTCCATTTACTAAAATGATCAACCATAACAAATAGATAGCGACTTTTATTTAACTGACTTTTTGGGAAAGGGCCCAATAAATCGATGCCAATTATTTCATTTGGAAATTCGGATTTAATACTATTTAGAAACCCGGCCGGGCGGAAATTAATATAATTAACTGCTTGACATGTTGGGCAGGACTGGACATACGCCCTTGTTAACTTTTGCAGTGCAGGAAAGTAGATTGCTTCGCGTACGCGTTGGATAGTTTTTCGAATACCAGCATGAGAAGCTAAAGGGCTGTCATGGAGCTCCTGCAGGATATTTAATCTAAGACTAGCTGGGATAACAGGTCGAAATTCGTTGTTGGAATTCGGAGTTTTTGTATAGAATAATAGACCATCTATTAGTTCGTAATGGGCCGCCCTATTTCTTATCGCCACAATATCTTGGTGGCTAAAATTTTCAGGATTCTTCAAATACTCATAAATGTTTCCAAAACTCAGGATCCTTACCCAGTTCGGTTATTACAGCTTCTCGGGAATTTATTGTACATGCTGTAAGCATTGCCACCTTTACGGTATTACCTTGTTCGTCTATTTTAATTCTTGATAGGGCATCTGCTACAATATTTTCCTTTCCGGGGGTATGCTTGATTACCAGATTATATTCTTGCAGCTTGAGTGCCCATCTTATTAACCTGGGGGATAAATTTTTCCCTGAGTACAATCTAGTTACCGCCGCATGATCAGAGTACACTGTTATCGGCGCCTTTCCAAAATAGACTCGGAACTTTTGCACTGCTAACAGAACTGCAAGTGCCTCTCTCTCGGTCGCGGAATAGTTTCTTTGTGTTTGATTTAAAGTTCGGCTAAAAAATGCCACGGGCTGCTGGTTTTGCGAGAGTACCGCTCCTACCGCATAATCCGAAGCATCCGCTGAAATTTCTAAATTCTCATCCTTTTCAGGAAATTTCAACACAGGGGCTTGCGTTAATGCTTGTTTTAATTTTTCGAAAGCACTATTGGCTTCGGCCGTCCACGAGAATCTTGCCTTTTTTCCTTTTAAATTTTAACAATGGCTCAGCGATAGCCGCAAAATCTTTTATAAAGGACCTATAATATGAACAAAGTCCTAGAAAAGAAGAGAGCTTCTTTGCCGTGTTTGGAGTCGGATACTTTTGTACAGCGATTATTTTTGATTCATCTGTCTCGATCCCTTTTTGAGATATTTTGTAACCTAAATATTTTAATTCAGGGGCTGCAAATTTGCACTTTTCGACATTAACTTTTAGACCGGCCTCATTTAATAAAGAAAACACCTGTCTTAAATCCTGTACATGTTGGTCGAGATTATCACTAGTAATAATGATATCGTCTAAATAGATAAATGTGGACTTTCCAAGAACAGGTCTTAACACAATGTCCATGCATCGCTGAAATGTTGCTGGGGCCCCTGAAAGGCCAAACGGCATACGCAAAAATGCATAAGTGCCAGACTTGGTTATAAAAGCAGTCTTAGGCACGTCCTCAGGCCTAACCCCTATTTGAAAATAACCAGTCGTTAAGTCTAAAGTCGTCATAAATTTGGTTGATTTTATGTTCCTTAAAATTTCTTCTATGATCGGTAACGGATATACCGGATATTTAGTTATGGAGTTTAATTTACGGTACTCAATAGCGAATCTCCACCTTTTTGGATGCGTCAAAGGATAGTCATTATTTTTCTTACATAAAACCACCGGGCTAGAATAACTACTTGAGATGGGCGTTATGATCGTTTTACGTAGCATATCGGTAATATGCCATTATATAATTTTTTCCTTATTCTTATCATACCGGTATGGTTTTTGGCGAACTGTCATTGCATCTCCGGTGTCAATACTATGGTTAGTAACCTGAGTAAATCCTGGAATATCACTAAATAACGAAGCAAATTCACTTACCACTTGTCGGATTCTTCCTTGCTCGTCATTAGGGAGGTGGTCAAGTTTTAACATCGGCGGTTCAGCCTTTTCCGCATGCCTTTTCTGGTTTCATTGTCAGCTTAAGGGACGCTTCATTAAAATCCAGTGTTGCTTGTGCGTCTGAAAGAAAATCTATTCCTAAGATTAAATGTGCTTGCAGATTCTTTACTATAAAAAACATCACCTTTACTTGTTCGTCCTTGATACGGATATACAAAGGTACTTTACCTACGCACTTACATTTTTCTCCTTGCCCCGCTAACACTGTCGTATTATCCGAATTATATATGCGGTATTTGCGAAAATACTTCCTAAAAAAATCTTCTGCCACACAGGAACACTGCGCGCCGGTATCCAGGAGGGCGGTGGCTGGGATATTATTCACCAAGACTTCAATCTTCGGAAGGGTCAGATTTTTCACCATTACTGTATTTAACTTGTAGGAAGATGTGTTTTCGTGGCCTTCGGATTTCCGCACCCTCCCGTCAGCAGAAATCCTTTTCAGTTTAAATCCTTTTTTGTTTCCGTGCTTTCCTTCTTTTTCCACTGGCCTTGAGACTTTTTTCCTGGGTTGCTATTGAACTGTCGACGTTCGCCGGCTGTTTTTGAATGCTCGGGTTTCCTTGCCCACTGATTCGCTTTTTCTCCGTAGCCGTGTGCTTGAGTTTGCTGTAGTCTTGGCGTACCAAATTGGTTTCGCTGTTGATATTGGCGTCTTCTTCCGACGTCCGCCGTTCTTCTACTTTCAAACTGGATTGCTAGCTCAAATAACTTTTCCAGTGTAGTCGGATTTCTCAATTCAATAAAGTCTTGCACTTGGGGCAGTAACCTCGGCAAAATCACTTGAATTATTTCAGGATCCGGACGGTTTCCATACAAGAGCTTGAAGACGTGAATTTTTCTTAAAATAAAGCTTGAGAGGTTTTCGATTCTTTGTTGATATATACTAAAAAGTTCCGTTTCTAATTTCGCACGATCCCTTACAACAGGGAAGGCTTTTAGTAGGGCAGTCTTGCAATTCTCGTAAGTATAGGTGGGACTTCCTGCTTGACCCAACAGACTCCTGCCTATACATTTGAACCAGTTAAGCGCTTGGCCCCTCAAAGCGCTGGTAGCTAAGGTAACTTTTTGAAACTCGTGCACGGGGTAGAGCATGAAATGGTCATCCAATTTTTCCAAAAAGGTGGTTACCGGTGAGTTTCCATTAAATGTTGCTTCTGGTTTCATCGAAGCGCGCATGGTCTGGACGATGTAACCAAATCCTTCCAGGGCGGCAGCTGGCATTTCTGGATTCTGAGCCGTTTCTGCAGGCAGGACAGGTTCTTCTTGAAACTTGGCCATGGTTATTCTTTTTCTTTGGGCGCCACTATCAGGGTCAATGTTCCTTTTTACTTCTTCGGGAACATACAAGGACCTGACTCGGAACAGAGAGCTTACTAAAGCTATGTTCACTAATTGTGGTAAGTAGACAGGATACACACGAAGGGTATACAAAACCCTTTATTTTTCTCTATATACAATAATTTCCGTACTTCGGAATACACTGACCCGCTACTTGGGGTCTAACGTAAAAGTATCAAAATAAAACTAAACTCTAATTTAACTTTAGAATAATAAACGTGGAAGATTGGCCTTAAAATAACAGGAAGCGTATGTAGTACAGAGACTGTGAACACTACAATACGTTTTAAATTTATCAAGAGGATTAAAACCTCTGGCCTGGAAGGCAAACAGCAACTGCGTAACTTCTAAGGTAAGCGGCCTGCTTTGACTCACTGCTTCCTCTCACTCGCTTGGCAAAAGGCCACAACTTAAATATTTGGCGTTCGCCAGACAAACTTTGCATAAAAACCTTAACGCTTATAATTCTGGCCGGAAGTAGAAAATAAGAAGTGATAGTAAAGATTTAAAATAAAATAAACGTTAGTAAAACTTAAGATCCTTACAAACCTTTATTAAAGAAATTAAATATAAGAATTTTTATTGATACATTTCCATTAAAATTTATTATTCTTAGACGGAAAGGGAAATATAGAATTTTTAACATTTATTTATTAAACATGAGCATATATGGTTTCTGTAAAAATTATTTAACAATTTTAGTCAATCACAAGTATACATATTAATAAAAGAGAAAAAACGAAAATTTTATTTTTTCATCAGTTTTGTAGTATTTATTTTCTATTTGGTTGCAATAGTGTCTCTTGACTTAATTTTGCTTCCTCTTGATTTCCAGGCAGTTTTCTCTTCGTTTTGATTACTTTCATTAGCCACTTTTTTAGTACTCTTCTTTCCTCTGCCTTCGTTTGATTTTATAATTTCAGTGGATTTCCTTTCGGAATCTTTAAGGACTTTGTTGCCATTCTTAGGAAAATGTATTTCTTCTTTTGGCTTTTTTGATTTCAATGAGATATCAGCCTTTTTCCTAGAAATTACTTTGCATGCTTGATTTTTAACTGAATTGTTTTCTCTTTCATGAGAATTTGTAAGATTTGAAAAAACATATTCACCTGTGTTAGATTTTTTACTCGAAAACTTTGGAACGAACCTTTTTTGCGGAGTTTTTTGTGAGCTATTCTCTAATGCTAGGGTGGTTAAAATCGATTCCGATGTTCTCTTCTTTGGATAAAAGTGTGGCGCATATTTAGGTTGAGACTTCTCATTTTCTGTTGTCAGTGTCATACTTGAGCACGATGCTGAAGCTAACTGCTGAGATTCTTGGATTAAAAATATCTTGCTTACATCATTTTCTGAATAAACAGATGGAAAACGATGGGAAATATTTTGAAGAGTTTTACCTTCGATACTGAGATTTCGATTATCTTGCAGACACGGATCAATAGTAGCATTATAATTCCCTATGAAGTCTGTTTTAGAACGGTTTACACAGCTTGAAGTGCTTGTATGCACGTTATATGTTGTTCCAGGTCTCGGTTTCATATCCTAATGAGAAAATTCAATTAAATAGGAAATGTTTAATAATAAAACTATACCATCAGATGTTTTATTATAAAATTATTTGCACACATTTTCAAATATCACTGTACGAAAAAGCTCTTTGAGTATAAAAAAAGAATCTATTTTAAATATTGATCATTAAATTAAATAGTTCATTTTTTGTAATTGTTTCGCGTAACTTACGTTTTGCGCTTCTTTCAAATAAAACTGGAAATATAACCATCTTAAAAGTTCAGTGAAATAAGCTTTCATTGAAGAAAAGAACAGGAAATAACAATATATATTTATTTTGAAATTTTAGTTTCTATTTCAATAAAATCTTTCAGAAGCATTTTATACATGAAGGACATTTTTTATATTTTATGGTAAGATATAAAATAAAATGTTTAAAAATTAAATTTAATATTAATATAGATTTATGTTTTTATGCGATATATGTAATATTATATACAAGTTCATTGATACTTACAGTAATTTATTTCTCATCGAAGGAATTATTATTTCACAAAGATGTATAAATATTCAGGTAAGGCTATCTTTTGGAAAATACGAATAAATTGGATATCATGTAGATTTAGGATTTTCATAAAATGAAACACGAAAAATGAGCAAGGGCCTCTCGGGGACTCGATCCTGGACTTATCGAATACGCGCCGAGTCTGCTACCGTTACAGTACGAAGGCATGCAGAAAGCAGAGAGAAAATACCTTATGTACTTCTCCTTTTTCAAAAGGGACCCAGTCGCCAAATCCTGGTGGCGAATCATCATCATCCACCACCTTTCTGTTCGGGTGCCACTGTACAGGAATTAAGATTTTTGAAATAGGAAACGCGAAAAATGAATAATGCCCTCGCCTGGACCTCTCCAATACGCACAGAGTGTGCTACCGTTACACCACGAAAGCATGCAGAAAGAAGGAACAAAATACCTTATAATCATTTTAGACCAAGTGGATCGAGTTTTATTCCTCTCATTTGTTACCTTACAATCATGCCTAGCATTAAAAAGTACACTTTTTCAGCAGAAATATTGCTGACTTAAAAATCCCTCTCATATCACCTCTTGTGTAAGATGAATGATATCATATTTAAATACTGACCAGAAGTTTTTGTTTCAGTATAGCTCATTGTTCATTTTTTACTCGAAACCATGGCCAGTGTTTAAACTTATACCACAGTTTGTCTATCCTGCTATTTTCATATCATTCTCTTTCTTTGATTATGATACTGCATTTTTATGTGGCAACAACATAATAATTTAAGAAAAAAATAAGATGAAGAATACATCGGATACGCTCGAGATGACCGTTTGTTTAAAACAACCCCAGAAAGTAGTATTTCTGAAGCCATAAATAATCGTCGATATTGAACATTACCTCTTTGAGACGACCGCCTCCACAGAAGATCAAAATCATATGGAACCCTGAGTGCCCCAGTTTAGGAAGAACTCATTATATTCTTGCTGTAGAATTTGTAGTAAAATAGAAGTAAAATTATAAAAATGCCCTTGAAGTTAAATGAATAAAATATTTTCTGTTATACATAGGTTACAATTTAAATGATTTCTTGTTAAAACGTCACTAGAGGGAGAAGACAAATATTGTTACTTATTTAACAATACCCCATCTGAATTTTATATTATAATTTGACAGAACTATTAGTCTGTACCTTCCAGTTGTATTTAAATTTCTGTATGGTTTCTAAAGCATATTATTTCACAACTTTACTTGAGCTTATAACTAAGTATATAAAAGTGAACATGTATTAAAATGTATGCTGTATTTTTGATGACATAAAGTTGAACTGATAATAGACTTAAGTTTCTGTAAGTCCTATACCCTTATAAATCCTTATTAGTTAAGGTGAGGACATCACTTGTCTATTTATAAAAAAAAAAAGATCTACATTTTCTCGCTCGCATTGAAAATCCACGAGAAATGCGTCTATCGGTCTTTTCTGGTATTTCTTTCAGTATTTCAGGTGTGACCTCTCTTCATATTCAGAAAAGTAAGCAGGTCTCTAAGATTATCCAAAAAATCGTGCTTGAACAGTGATGCATGTGTGATGTTGCTACTTAATGTAAGTTATATCCTTTTAGATGCTATTATAGTGTCATTTGTCAAGAAAATATAAGGGTATAGGCATTTCCTAGACGACCTGTACTTTTATCAAATTTCCATGTGAGACATACCTCTTTGATTTGTAGAGCAGGATAAAACTGAAGAAAAGGAAAGCAAGCTTTCGTGTCAAGAATCGTACACTTCTCACCGCACACATTTCCCAATCTTTTACAGAAATCACTAATGAATGAACGGAGAACATTTTGATAGTTGATCCCACTTCTTTTAAAAATCAGTGGAGATGATCTCACACAATACAATGGATATCTAGGTATACGTTAAGCAAATTAAGCTGAGAAATTTAATTCAAATTTTATATAAATTCAAGAACTAAATTTCACATTTTTTTTTTACTTACTGTATTCTACACTGTATCGAAAGTTTATACACGCTGATTAAGATAATTTTTACTGCCACGGAAGTGAAATTGTCGTTAATGCGACAAATGAAGCCACTGAAGTTTTTTTTAAACTGCTTTAGTATTTTCTTTTAGAATCAAAAGATTCTTTACAGATATGAATAAAAGCGATTGTGGTCAACAATTTTACAGATAAATGATTACGATATTTATAAAATTACATTTATATATAAACAATTTAACATTAATTAATTGTTCGTATCTTTGAAATGCACTTGTACAGAAATAAATCATGTAAAGTTTATACAGAGTATTAGAAAGGAACAGCTTTAGAAATTACAGTCGAACATTATTAAACTTATTCTTCCTTACGCTCATATCCATAACATTTTCTATCTTGAACGAACTTTTTGGTTCAGTTTGAATAACAGAATAACAGAATAACAGGATGGATTATAATTGGATAATGTTAATAGATTCCTGGAGATAACCTAGTTTCATTCAAATGTTATGGCAGCTTGTATAATAGTAAAGCTTTTGAAAGTTCCTCACCTCAGAAGAAATGCTTTCGGGGAAGGCATTTTGAAGATAAATGACTTACGTTCACTTTACAAATGAGTTGAACAGCAAATGATTCTTTTGAGAGACCAATTATTTTTTCAATCTACTTGCTTAGTTTTAGCATATAACAGTTTTTATCAAATTTGAGAAAAGGAAAAATATGAGCACATATAGCATATTATTTTAGAAGAATATTGTTCCATCACGAAAGAACTTCGCGACATAATATGAAACCTGTCAAAGACAACTCCCGACCAGCCCAGCAGTACCCAATATGTTTCAACCACTGGCTAGTATCTCGTCTCTACCCACAGACATAGCGAAGGAACAGCGGGCTCCATCACGGCCAACACGGCTCCATGCCGTTCGTAGCCAGAGCAAACAGCCATAGCAGAGAGGAAACGAATGAACCTCTCCAATGAAAAACTCCCACGAACGTTCCGTCACGTATGCTTTGGAGTCGGAGTAGTAACCTAACCCTCAATCCCTCCACAGCCGTATCCGAGGAAAGGCTTTTAGCTCAGGATGTCGGCTACCGAACAGAACAGGGATTTTAAAGATGGCTGAGAATGTAATACTTTGAAAATGAAAGTATTATTACGTAATTAAAAAAACCTTTGTTTCTTTCTACTTTCCGAAAAAGGATCTGGCTATAACTTAAAAACTGTTAATCGGAAGCACTCAGTTTTGTTCCAGTGTTTATTAGATTATATGAAGCAGTTTAAGAAAACAGAGCATTCTTTTTAATAAAATTGGAAATGGTTTTAAAAATTGGAAAAAATTAATTTTCATTTTACATCCCACTTGAAAAGCTCATTTTCTAAAAATAAACAATACGGTAGCTTTAGGAGCAAATTATTTTGTGTAAGAATATTATTTTTATCTCCTTAAACAGACACATGACAGATAATCATCAGTGCTGCCTGTATTTTACTATAAAATAATAATTTAATACTATTTGGCTGCAAAATATCATAATTTCATGATCTATTATTTTAAATAACATTTTGATTAAATCATTATATCTATTGCATGTTTAACAATCAAAATACAGTAGACTCCAAATTAACGACGGTAACACCGAGGATTACGTCCATGGTTAACCCAAAATCATTATTAAACTGACAGTATTTAAATAAAACACGAGAAACAGGAATAAGCCATGTTATACATTATTGAGAAACATTATTAAATACTTTACGTGCCTTTTTTTTTTTTTTTTTTGATTTGGAGAATAAATATATTTGATTATACATATTAAACGAGCATTCAAAACAAGAACATGCTTCAAAACTCGAAGAACAACCTTTTTGCTTACACTGCTTTTATATTTAGAAAAGAGTCGATGGGAAACAGAAGATGAGTGGCTGTACGCTTAAATTTATTTTTACTAATAAGCAATTTATTTTTAAAGGATTATTTAACAATATTTATGTACTTAATATTATTTATAATTAAATTACATAATATAGTGGATAAAAACAATTCCTAAATACTGCGACGTCATCTATAGTGTCACTGCTCTAATCTTTCGTTTTTTCATACCTTTTTTATACTCCTCATAGAAATTTTGCTTAATTATGATGATAAGTGATAGTAATTTTTCCAAAATTTTCCGTAAGGAAACTTGACATTTTTTTTTAAGACAAGAGCCAGATAATACGCAATCCGATTTATCCACTTTAGTTAATCGAGAGTTGACTACATCCAGCAATGATTTGTATATTTAAATCTATACAACAAATATAACATTTATACAACTTTATTTTCTTTTCTTTGTAATGTTCATATTTTGTTTTGCTTTACAGTCTTTAAAATAGTGCTGTATATATGTATATGTAATGTAATGATATTTTCACTGGAAAATTATTGCGTTTTGCAAGCTTAGAATTTTATGGTCACATTTTTTAAATACGATATCATATAAACTTTTGTAAATTGTTTGTTTTTTAGTACGCCATACTTAGAACTGCTGTCGTACGTATTGCAATTGTTTTTTGTGGTATTAAAAGAACATTGCTTTTTGGTTGCATTCTAAAATCAGATAGCATTTTCGGAAAATAGAGATTTATCACTACTTATAAGCATTCCGCATATTGATACTTTTAGTTCAAAATTTGTCACTAATCCATACTGTGAAGCAAATGTTGTATTAATTTTATCTTTAGAAACATTAAAACTGTTACTGAAGATATGTTATTTATATTTAGGATAAAAATGTCTTATAAGTATTTTAGTTAAGGAAGAATGTATTTTAAACACGAAAACAATTATCAAGTTTTTCATTTTATGGATAGCTTGGAAACGAATTAAGTAATCATTTTGGCAACTTTTTGTTTACATACGTTGCACCATATTTCATAGTTTAACAAGTTTCTTTATTCAAATGGTCAATATTACAATTGATTCAATGCAATTCAAGTGAATTAAAAATAATATCAAATGTTTTTATAAAAGTATAGAAAATTCTTTCAAAGTAAATTATTTTCTACTATTTTTTTTTTTTTTTTTTTTTTTTATTAAATATGGGAACAAATTAAAAATCAAGTCTTTAAAAGTAAAACAAGAAAAAGGTATGCGGGTTCATCTCCTTTTATGTGACCAAATAACGTATCAATTCGATCTGCTACAGTCTATTACTTAGGGACTTCGAGGCATTTGCCATCCCACCCCCATTAGCGATCGTAACTCGTGTCACCCTTACTGTATTTTCGCCACGTCATTTGAGACTATGATTTAAGTCAGCCTTTACTCGCGGACCTTTCCACGAAACGACTTACGCTAAACGGAAATGAAAAGGAGAAAAAATTAAGCGAGTAGACTTCTTTTCCGCAGCTGTTGCTCCTACGGTTACAAATTTAATCGCGAGGTGGAAAATAACCTTGAAGTATTTAATTTAAAGTAAGATAAGAGATTATAAGAATTCTACTCCCAATTATAAAAAAGTAATATTTGCATTGTATTTTAAAATATCCTTTATAAATACGAAATTATTTTTATGATATTTGAAATCGCTGTTGTAAGAATATTGGTATAGAATTAAACAATTTCATAAAATACATTCATTGCGTTTCAGTCTTAAAGGATACGTGTAAGAAACAACATCTTGAATCCATGTGTTAGTATTAAAAACGACATTGAAGTAGCACACGTTTTCTTCTGGAACATCAGGCAATCTATAGCCATACTAAAAAAGAATAATAGTATAATAATAATTATCGGGAAAAATAAAAATTGCATCACTTATATTAACTCTAACCCTTTTTATGCCAGTAAAAAAATGTATCTAATTAAAAATATAACCTACCTTGCAAAATACACAGAATATTGCTTAAATTTATTAGAACCTAGTGTCTTTATAATCTCTATGGTAAAAATATACAAACAGTGATACATGCAAAACATACAAATCATTAAACATAACTGAGCATTAAATACGCAAACTGATATTCTTTTTCAAAAAATTAAACAAAAGGCGCTGAAGAGCCATGTATGTTATTAAACATTCAAATATACCGAAATATTTATATTCTACATTGCATAGTATGAATGAATAGGTGTTTAAATATAACGCTTCAAATATTTTCAAAAGTTGAAATTTTCTAAGTATTGTAAGCGGTTTTTTTAAATTGAGGTAAAAATGCTGCAGATTGCCTCAAGCAAGACTATTATGAGAAATTTCAAGGAAATACCCAGTTAAGGGTTAAAAGTTTTGCACCAAGATAACAGTTTAATACCTTTAATTAAGAGTTAATTGTAAGTAATAATTCTTTTGATAAAATTTCCAAAAAATTACCATATTCTTCCAGTACTTTTTTAAGGCAGAGTAATTTTTAAAAGTGCTGTCATTAATGTCTCTTGTTATGGACTTGACCCATGCTCTTCTTACGCTGCAAAATGGAAATATTATACATGTAAAAAAAATCAGTTGAATTAGCTGAGGAATTATCAATTTTTACTTCCTTGTACGAAGCAAAAAGAAAGTATTGTAATAGCGAAAAGTTTCAGGCAGCATATTTCAACGAAAATATCCATTTTGACCACTATCAAATGCAATTTAACGATTTTTGCGTGATATTTGTACGTAAGGACAGAATAAAATGCTCTTTTCCTCCAAAAAAATTATAAAACTGCTTTAAAATGAATTCTGATGAGAATTTTTCGTGGCGTTTGTACGTATCTCGCATAACTCAAAAACGAGTAGCTACAGAACGGTGAAATTTTGTATATAGGACTACTATAACATGCAGATGTGCACCTCGTATTTTGGTTGCAATCGGCCGCGCTAAACGTATATAAATATACTTATATATATATCCACTCTGTTACCCGGATCAGTGATCTCAGTTTCTTTACTCTTATATGTTTGTAAATTGTACATTTTTTGCTTTAAAATGATTGAATTATGTTCTTCTTATCTTCCGGTTAAGGTTTTTATCCCTTTAGTAAATCTGCATGCAACATTTTTAGAATTATCAACAATTTTAAAGTTGTTTAAGTGCCGCTAAGCTTAATAATTTTTTTGATGGCTGCCATTGCTTGTTTACTTTTGAAACAGCAGAGTAGTGGATTTGTTCTCAATCTAGAGAAACTTAGCTTCGCAACAACAACGATAACGCCTTCATTTATTATTGCGAAATAAACAATGCTTAATCCTTTCTGGATTTTTTTCGAGGAAATAAGTGTTTAGGATTTACTTCGTAATTTTGAATATAGATATTTTGAGTTTTTATGTATTTTTGCCTTGTAGTGAAGTGAGAACTCAATTAATTGAATGACAAATACTCAATCGTCTGTGAAGAACTATTTCCTTTTTGTTTTGTTTGCTTAATTTCTTTTATACATCGTTCTAGCTTTATTATAGTATTTGAATAGGACATGGAGCAACGATTAGATAATTCTTTAAATGATATAAATTTTGTGCATTCTGAGTTATAATATGAACGAAATATAATACTGTTAAGTGAACCTAGCGCTAGAGTGTCGCTATGGTAAACAAATAGAGCGAATTTTAAAGAATGCATTTATTCTATTATGGTTTATGCGCTGTCGGCGAAGTAGATTTAATTCAATGCAATAAGTTTAAATGAAATTCAAGAAAAAATGCGTATAATTTAATATTTCGTACAAGGAAGTCATGTGGTGTACACATCAGATTTTTTTTTAAGTTAAATGGCACAAATATAAAAATGTTTAGTATTCTGGCTTATATATATATACCTTGGTAGCACATAACATGGCTTGTTACAATGTATAATAAGAGATTCGGCAAGTCGTTCTTTGTCTCCATAGTCTTCTACCTGTAAAGTAAAATTCATTTCCTGTTCATTTCTTGGAATTTTTTTTAAAATTTTGATAAAATGTCTTTCAATAATTGTAAAAGTTACTGAAACGAATAATTATGAAAATAACTTAAATTACAATCAAATATCAAGGAATAAGCATTTCAGTCTCTAACCTTAATTGGTATTTACTCGTATTTTGATCTAGGTTATATTTTTATGACAACTTTCAACATACATTTTCTAGTTATCCATCGTATTTTATTACGTTCTAAAGTATCTGTATATACCCTTGACTTGATATCTACTATTCATATCATATTTTCGTAGTTATTTCATTTTAAACTCAGAAAACGTTTACTTGTGCTGTAACTGCGATTTCGAGTATCATATTAAAGAAAAATGTAGGTTTATGCATTCATATTAAAACTTAAAATTTGGTCTTCGAAATATTCTCATTAAAACTATGATATACCATATATTAATTTTAAATGCTTGCAATTATTTTGATTTGCATGTTAAGTTTTAGCATCAGTAATCATTAAAATTTTAACTTTAATTATTCGTGATCATTCACGTCATGATGCTATTTGAAATATATTTTTCGTTCACTTTAAAATATTAATTCATGAAGTTGCAAAAGTTTTAACTTGACCTAGCTTCCAGCGATACCAGTTGCAAAATTATAACATAGCAGTATTCACAAGATGCATAGTTAATGAGTTTTTAATCTACTTATTAAATATACGGAGCGGCTTGTTAAATATACAGAGCGATTGCGGTTTTCCATAAAATAGAAAGAACTTTTTTCACTCAGCAATATATTTTTTTACTGTTAATAAAGAAACAGTTTACTGAACGTTTTAATTTATAATCAGGGGAAAATTTCTGGAATACTCAAAAAGCATAGACATTCTATCTCTTTTCTTTCAGCTATTTAAATGGGACCGATGCCAATATTCTGAACGTCTGTTTGTAGCACTGAACTAAAAAAATTTAAATCAGCTGATAAAAAATTATTTCTAATTTTTCGTTTGCATTCATCTAAATCTATGAAATACGTTATACATAAAAACAGCAAAATCAGGATAGGCATCTGAAAACCGATTCATGAGTCCTACAAAAGTTAAAAACGGATTTATATTGCTCTATAGTTGTTATAAAGGTTGCAATTTTCGTGTATTTGTTACCCGGGTAATTTTAAATTGTACGAATATAAAACGTACATCATGGCTAGGCTTTCCTAAAATGATCCTTAGTTCTTCCTTAAAGTAGTATTTCATATATAGTTCCTAAAACTTTCCATAGAGCAGAATTTAGAAGCATAAGTAAATTGCCTTGAAGATGTAAGAATTATGTTAATTTTATTAACAGTTAATTTTTAAGTTCCTTTCCTGTCAAACTCTTAATTTCAATTTACTACTTCTGGCCAGAACGTAGTTTTGGAATCTTTCTGAATACTTAATGAGGAGGAGCGGTATTTAAACCGCGAAAGAGAGAATCGGAGTTTCTGATTTACGCGCGCCTGCCTTTTGGCTACTCTCTCTCTCAAAGCTGTTATTACGCTCGACCGTACTCAGGCCCTTGATAAGGTTCGTAGTCAAATAAAGTTAAGGGACCAACTTGATTAGAATCTTGATAGCTTAGGTTATATTTCTTTAGTTAATCTTAGTTTTAGTTTAATTTTTAGTCTCTTAAGTTCAAGCTTAAGTGTCGGCTTTGATTGTACACTCCAAGACGGAGTTTTGTTAAATCTTATTGGAATAATAAAGGGTTAGTTACCCTTCCATCTTGTTGTTTCTTCTCACACGAACTTAAACGATTATTCGCTAGTTAGTTCTTAAGATTCGTCACTTTCCACAGTAACTGAGAATTACACTAGTGAGAATCTTACATTTGGCGCCCGAAAAGTTTTTCAATGGACCATGCCGTTAGAATCCGGGAAGTTTACGTTGACCCCTCCGACCTTTAAGGTACCTCCAGACATCCACGTATCCTATGGAAGGGTTTGGATGTATTTTGGAAGCGATGCGGGCCTTCATGAAGCCAATAGTAACATTTGACGACAAGGGCTCAGTTCTGACGTTTTTGGAGCAGTTGGACCTACATTTCACCTTACATCCTGTGAATCAGCTGCAAAAGGTGACCATCGCTACTACAGCCTTAAAAGATCTAGCCCTTAGCTGGTATAAGAGCACAGGAAATTTCTTGTTGGGGGACCCAGGATCGAAATCGTATAACTGGGAAAATTTCAAGTCTGCATTACTAAAAGCGTTCCGTGTTTTCGTGCGAAGCTTCTAAAAGCGTTTTCGTGCGAAACTTGAATCAGAATTGTTTAGTAAATATCAAAGCAATTTCGATGAGTTGACGAAATTTATTTTACGAAAAATACAAATTCTAAATTTATTATACGGGAAAAAGCCCGATAATGAACTTATTGAAGTAATTCTACTGCGTCTTCAACCGTCAGCGCAAGATTTCCTCGAAGTGCGTAATCCGCAAACATTAGAAGTTCTATTTCAGCTTGCAGTGAAATTCCAAAGTAGAAGAAACTGGGAGAAAGTGCGTGCAAGTCAGTTTGGCCAGTACTAAGATTCACTCAAACCGCAAGTTCAGTATGGATATGGATATGGAGAAATGTGGTGGACACCCATTGTTTAACCATTGGCAATGTGGGTATTGTCCAGCCACACTAGATATCCAGATAAATTACACCCCACAGGACTTACAGGGGATTCTGCCAGGCGTTGCTTGCAATGCTTCGTATTTTACCAGACCGCGGGCAGTGCCTTTCTTTTTCCCTTAAATATACATCGGTGTTTTTACAGTTGGTGCCTTTCGCACTTACCTGCTATGGAGGGCAGCTCCAGGTCTGCTTGCATACTATGTTTTAAATAATAGCTTTGTTATATTATTCTAGGTTGTGCTGCATAGCTTAGTGCCTCTTATGGACAGGAAGCTCATTATAATTATGATTTTTTTTCGGAGAGGGACGTTCTTGATAGCGTACCTAATAAAGGGAGTCACTTCACTCTCTGAATTCGGGACTTTTAGATGATGATGAGCTGTAAGGGGGCATTTGAATATGTAATGGTCGGGACTGCCCCTTTCTCCACATGCACATTGATCTGAGGTTGCTAGTTTCCTTGCATAGTAGTACGTGAGAAAAGGGCCATGCCCTGATAAGAACCACGTTATTTCTCTAGTTATTAAACTGGGAGCTATGCCTACTTTTGGGAACAACTGATAAGTCTTTCTTCCTTGTTCGGCGTTGTCCCACCAGTTCTGCCATTCAGCTTTAGATTTGTTGGTTATGATTTTTTAAGGTGCGAGCCAGGCCATGGTACTGATAAATATTGTGCATTTTGACCCCTAGCTGCTTCTTTGGCTAGGATGTCAGCCTCCTCGTTGCCTTTTGTCCCTGCATGTGCCTTCAAGTGATAAAGAAGTGTTGATTTTGTGATGCTGAAGTTCTCTCTGTAATCCCTTGGATTAATTTTGATCGGTGGTGCGGGTTTGCGATGGCATGCATCGCTGAAAGACTGTCTGTAAAGATATGTGCTGCTTTTAAGGAGTTTGGGATGCTGTATTTTATTGCTTCAAGGAGCGCTACTGATTCCGCTTGGAATACACTATTTTGTTGATCTAGATGGAGCTTCTCTTCTGTTGTCGAATTGGGATCTAGGTAGATTTTGATTGCGCTGCCTTTATCTTCTTCTAGACCGGAACCGTCTATAAAGAGTTGGAATTTCTTTTCGCTTACTTCTTTTTTCAGGCTTAATGTGATATTTTTTTTTTCCTGGGTGGTGTTCATATGGGTGTGCCGGTGTCTCGTAATTCTCTGCTAAAAGTTCTAATGATTTGTAATGGCTCTTCTTTCGTAGTTGTAGTACTGTGTTGTCTTATGGAATTCTTGTTCAGCGCGTATAAAAAGTGGAGCGCCGTTAGCGATTTGGAAGAGTGCCGCATTTGTGTTGTTCTGTAGCTTCCTGGATAGTTAAGAAAGAAGGGTAGCTGAATTGTATGAAGCTTTTTTTGCTTTCTTTTGTCATTGGTTCTGCCCATATGGCTGCTCCGTATAGGGCAATCTTCTCGATTACTGTATGGTAGATGAGGTGTTGGATTGGTCTGCTCATTCCCCATCCTATTGCGTAATGGCAGACCGCACATTGAGTTGAACAGTGTTAAGCGAATTTCGCTTACTGCGCTCGCTTGAGGGTGTACCTTTGGCGCGGGGAGAAATATTGGTGACTAAAAGCAACCCTACGCTAGCTTATTCGTGATCTCCATGGCTGTCGAGTGTGATCGAGTGATGTTAACAACTGCAATGTTGTGGAACTTTGTTTATTAGTTATTTTAACGTTCATACCGATTGCACTTGCTTATTTTTCTAATATATGTTTCATTTTAATTTGTCTAACAGTGCATTTAATAATTGTTAACATATACTGTGCTTAATAATTCGTTATTTAGATGTAATTTGTTTACATGTTATAATTCTCAGTAATGTAAACTGGATTTTCCCGCTTAGTTTGTTAACGTATATTCGCGCTTTTATTTTCTTATTTCAAAGAATTAAATAAACAGCATTAAGGAATTGTAAAATTTCTTCAATGTATTTACAAACACTTGCTATATTCTTTATTTATGTACGTATGTACGAATGGAACGTATGGCAAATTCTGAATTGTTTTTATTCCTTAAAAGTATAATGAATAAATTTTCAATTAATATATCCTAAATTTCAGTCTTTTTCTGAGCGAAAATTCGTACAGTTCCAAAGTAAAGTGCAGAATTTCATAAGTATAACATCTTACATTTTGAATGCAAACACTGCTTCACATTATTTCGTAATAATTATTTACATCTCCTCCATCTATGCGTGTATCAATTTTTTCATCTGGTTATTTATCAATAATTCCTAGTAGAATTAGAAATATATTATTAGAAAATGTTTTTCCTGTATCATCTGCAAAGAACAGAAATTTAAAGCGATGAATTATTGTAATGAATTTTAGTCAGTATTTGAAGTTATTTAGAATTCTACTGCAGTGGAAAATATGTTATTTAGATTTCTGTTGCATTAACGATTAGGGAAAGAGGGCCTGTTAAACCACCATTAATAGGATATGTACATATCCTATTTTAACAAGCCCTCTTTTCCTAATCGTTGGTTTATCAACTTAAAGTGATACGAAGTACCCCATCTGCTTATTCTTAGATGATTCAATGTGATTGTCATCGTCCTGGAAAACATGATGTTATCGGAACAAATAAGGCTATTACGGATTAAAGGAATGAAATCTTAGCGAGATAATGAATCAAATGATCGTTTCTTATCAGTAAATGACTATATAAATAAGTTGTTTAAAAATATCTCATCTCAGTAGATTTCTAATTTCATTGCAAATCTTGGAGGACTGTACTTAATTCTTAACATTCTTAACTCTTACAATACTCCCGATTCTTCATTCTTCATTCCATCGGGAGTATTGTAAGAGTTAAGAATTCAGTCATTCTTAACTCTTACAATACTCCCGATGGCCGAAATATTTGATGATCAGTTAATACTATCCTATTTCAAAGATTTTCTTGGCAAAGAGAAGGTTGATTCTGTCTTTGCGGAACTCTGCACGTATCCTTTCCAACCTGTAAAACTGAATATTTACAGCCACCAACATACTCCAGCTCGACTTTGTTGTGCCTTCGGGGATGAAAATGGACTCACCTACAGATTTTCGGGGACATCGATCGCCGCCCAGCCGTGGACTCCTGTGCTGCAGCAAATTAAAAGTGAAGTGGAAGCACTCACCCACGAAAAATATAATTACGTTCTGCTCAACAAATACCCTGACGGAGATGCCAAGATTTCCGCGCACAAGAGACGATGAAAGCTCCCTGGACCCTTCCTACTGCATTCCCACACTGAGTTACGGTGCGACGCGAGTAATGCATTTTACAAGAGAGAAATATATGACTCATATTCTGAGTCTGGAACATGGATCGCTTCTGGTGATGAAACCCCCCACGAATGTAGTCTGGAAACACGGTATCCCATCCCAGCCGCCCGAAGTGAAGACTATTCGAATAAGTTTGACGTTTAGAAAAATTATATCTTCGCAACTGAACCGTTCTTCTGATGAAATGGACTTCGGTTATTATGACGACATAATTAACTCCATAACCCCAAAACTGTATATGAATAAAAAGACTTTTCTGCGCAAGAAAGCACCTTTAAAAGATGAGATATTCGAGATACCCCAGGACGACTGGCTGACTCGACATTATAAATCATCACGAAATCATGATGAAGTGATCAATTATTGGTCATCAAAACGGATGTGCCATCTTTCCATCGTTGTAAGTAGAAATAATAACGTTCGAATTCATATACAGAACTTTGCAGAAAAGAATAATTTCAACTGTGGATCTTCTCTTGAGGGTGTGAATATGACTCCTGCGACGTGGTATGATTTCATGAACAAATTACCAAACTTTAATTTCAAATATTCAGAAGCATCTTTTATAGCCAATAATCAGTTGGCGGTATTTTGTACAAACGCGCAATGTGTTCTTCAACAAATTTTTAAAAACTCCTGCGGTGGTTTCCGTCTCGTAGCAGATTGTTTTGAATTAAAATCATATCAGACCGATAAACTTTTAGATTTTTACGATGAAATAACTCAGACTATCCAAACTGCTCTATTTCAAAATGTGTTACCGCATAAGATAAGAAAACGGCGATCAAAATGCCAGCAGCTGGAACATTTAACTAGCGAGCTATGCATGCAGAAACTTAACAATATTATTTACGAGGAGTACTTAACCAGTCTCAACGAGGTATTTATCTGTGAGGGATGTGCTGTCGATCATCCAAGTCAGCGTCGCCACCCCTGTATAATGCAGACAACTCGGGAAAAAGCTATGAATAATATTGACAAAGCTATATTGTCAATGAACTTTAAAAGACTTGCTCAAAAGCTTTATGTAAACAATTGTTGTTGTATTTATGACAGTGATGACGTTTTAAAGAATATTTCATTGTCAACTTTACGTGATAGAATAGAAAATTTGTGAGAAAAAATTGTTTTAGTAAGTATGTATTTTAATAAAAAATGTTTTATTTATATTGAAATGTAACTTTACTTAGCTGTCAACTGTTTCATATTATGTTTTAAATGAATATCTCTTTACATTACTCTTACTGCTTAAGTCTTCATAAGAATACTCTTTTTTTACCGTTTACTGATTATAGGAAATGATATGTTGCTCAGGTTTTATACTAATGCATTGCAAGATTTTACATTTCATTTAAGTATTGGTAAAGTTTTACTGTTCCTAATGAATGGGATTTTCGTAGTGTGTACGTGGATATTTAATTGCATTTATCTTAATAATGCTTGGGAATAATTTGATAATATGCGCATAAATATACTTTTCTTTTTAAAATCTTAATTGAAAGTTAATTAGTATTAAAATGTTAATTGTACTGCAAAATGATTCATGACTTTTTTGTAGTATATACTGGCAAGGCTAGAAGAAGTTAACTTTATGATTTTCCCACTGATAGTAAATCTGAAGCCGATAAAAATCTGTAAAGACTCATGTTTAGGTAAATAAGTTACTTTCTATAGCACATTTTCTAAAATTTGTTGGAATTTTGGGTAAAAGACTTAAATTTGGTAAAGGTTCTATCTTCATTTTGCATAAAACAGTAAATATTCTACCAGTGGACAATGTTTCTTTCGTATTTAGTTTGTAAGGATCTTAAGTTTTACTAACGTTTATTTTATTTTAAATCTTTACTATCACTTCTTATTTTCTACTTCCGGCCAGAATTATAAGCGTTAAGGTTTTTATGCAAAGTTTGTCTGGCGAACGCCAAGTATTTAAGTTGTGGCTTTTTGCCAAGCGAGAGAGAGGAAGCAGTGAGTCGAAGCAGGCCGCTTACCTTAGAAGTTACGCAGTTGCTGGTTGCCTTCCAGGCCAGAGGTTTTAATCCTCTTGATAAATTTTAAACGTATTGTAGTATTCACAGTTTTCTGTACTACATACGTCTTCCTGTTATTATAAGGCCAATCTTCCACGTTTATTATTTTAAAGTTAAATTAGAGTTTAGTTCTATTTTTATATTTTACGTTAGACCCCAACTAGAGGGTTTGTGTATTCCGAAGTAGGGAAGTTTTTGTAAATAGAGAAAATAAAGGGTTTTGTATACCCTTCTTGTGTATCCTGTCTACTTCCCACAATTAGTGAACATAGCTTTAGTAAGCTCTCTGTTCCGAGTCAGGTCCTTGCATGTTCCCGAAGAAGGTAAGAAGGAACATTGAACCTGATAGTGGCGCCCAACGAAGAAGAATAACCATGGCCGAGTTTCAAGAAGAACCTGTGCTGCCTGCAGAAACGGCTCAGAATCCAGAAATGCCAGCTGCCGCCCTGGAAAGATTTGGTTACATCGTCCAGACCATGCGCGCCTCGATGAAACCAGAAGCAACATTTAATGGAAACTCACCCTCACCGGTAACCAGTTTTTTGGAAAAATTGGATGACCACTTCATGCTATACCCCGTGCACGAGTTTCAAAAAGTTACCTTAGCTACCAGCGCTTTGAGGGGCCAAGCGCTTAACTGGTTCAAATGTATAGGCAGAAGTCTCTTGGGTCAAGCAGGAAGTCCCACCTATACTTACGAGAATTTCAAGACTGCCCTACTAAAAGCCTTCCCTGTTGTAAGGGATCGTGCGAAATTAGAAACGGAACTTTTTAGTATATATCAACAAAGAATCGAAAACCTCTCAAGTTTTATTTTAAGAAAAATTCACGACTTCAAACTCGTGTATGGAAACCGTCCGGATCCTGAAATAATTCAAGTGATTTTGCCGAGGTTACTGCCCCAAGTGCAAGACTTTATTGAATTAAGAAATCTGACTACACTGGAAAAGTTATTTGAGCTAGCAATCCAGTTTGAAAGTAGAAGAACGGCGGACGTCGAAGGAAGACGCCAATATCAACAGCGAAACCAATTTGGTACGCCAAGATTACAGCAAACTCAAGCACATGGCTACGGAGAAAAAGCGAATCAGTGGGCAAGGAAACCCGAGCATTCAAAAACAGCCGGCGAAGGTTGACAGTTCAATAGCAACCCAGGAAAAAAGTCTCAAGGCCAGTGGAAAAAGGAGGAAAGCACGGAAACAAAAAAGGATTTAAACTAAAACGGATTTCTGCTGACGGGAGGGTGCGGAAATCCGAAGGCCACGAAAACCCCTCTTCCTACAAGTTAAATACAGTAATGGTGAAAAATCTGACCCTTCCGAAGATTGAAGTCTTCGTGAATAATATCCCAGCCACCGCCCTCCTGGATACCGGCGCGCAGTGTTCCTGTGTGGCAGAAGATTTTTTTAGGAAGTATTTTCGCAAATACCGCATATATAATTCGGATAATACGACAGTGTTAGCGGGGCAAGGAGAAAAATGTAAGTGCGTAGGTAAAGTACCTTTGTATATCCGTATCAAGGACGAACAAGTAAAGGTGATGTTTTTTATAGTAAAGAATCTGCAAGCACATTTAATCTTAGGAATAGATTTTCTTTCAGACGCACAAGCAACACTGGATTTTAATGAAGCGTCCCTTAAGCTGACAATGAAAGCAGAAAAGGCGTGCAGAAAAGGCTGAACCGCCGATGTTAAAACTTGACCACCTCCCTAATGACGAGCAAGGAAGAATCCGACAAGTGGTAAGTGAATTTGCTTCGTTATTTAGTGATATTCCAGGATATACTCAGGTTACTAACCATAGTGTTGACACCGGAGATGCAATGCCAGTTCGCCAAAAACCATACCGGTATGATAAGAGTAAGGAAAAAATTATAGAATGGCATATTACCGACATGCTACGTAAAAAGATCATAACGCCCATCTCAAGTAGTTATTCTAGCCCGGTGGTTTTATGTAAGAAAAATAATGACTATCCTTTGACGCATCCAAAAAGGTGGAGATTCGCTATTGAGTACCGTAAATTAAACTCCATAACTAAATATCCAGTATATCCGTTACCGATCATTGAAGAAATTCTAAGGAACATAAAATCAACCAAATTTATGACGACTTTAGACTTAACGACTGGTTATTTTCAAATAGGGGTTAGACCTGAGGACGCGCCTAAGACTGCTTTTATAACCAAGTCTGGCACTTATGCATTTTCGCGTATGCCGTTTGGCCTTTC
This sequence comes from Stegodyphus dumicola, assembly GCF_044657685.1. NCBI lineage: Eukaryota > Metazoa > Arthropoda > Arachnida > Araneae > Eresidae > Stegodyphus > Stegodyphus dumicola. The sequence continues at coordinate 75,320,694 of NC_140768.1, read as the reverse complement.
AGGGGCCCCGGCAACATTTCAGCGATGCATGGACATTGTGTTAAGACCTGTTCTTGGAAAGTCCACATTTATCTATTTAGACGATATCATTATTACTAGTGATAATCTCGACCAACATGTACAGGATTTAAGACAGGTGTTTTCTTTATTAAATGAGGCCGGTCTAAAAGTTAATGTCGAAAAGTGCAAATTTGCAGCCCCTGAATTAAAATATTTAGGTTACAAGATATCTCAGAAAGGAATAGAGACAGACGAATCAAAAATAATTGCTGTACAAAAGTATCCGACTCCAAACACGGCAAAGAAGCTCTCTTCTTTTCTAGGACTTTGTTCATATTATAGGTCCTTTATAAAAGATTTTGCAGCTATCGCTGAGCCATTGTTAAAATTAAAAAGGAAAAAGGTAAGATTCTCGTGGACGGCCGAAGCCAATAGTGCTTTCGAAAAATTAAAACAAGCATTAACGCAAGCCCCTGTGTTGAAATTTCCTGAAAAGGATGAGAATTTAGAAATTTCAGCGGATGCTTCGGATTATGCGGTAGGAGCGGTACTTTCGCAAAATCAGCAGCCCATGGCATTTTTTAGCCGAACTTTAAATCAAACACAAAGAAACTATTCCGCGACCGAGAGAGAGGCACTTGCAGTTCTGTTAGCAGTGCAAAAGTTCCGAGTCTATTTTGGAAAGGCGCCGATAACAGTGTACTCTGATCATGCGGCGGTAACTAGATTGTACTCAGGGAAAAATTTATCCCCCAGGTTAATAAGATGGGCACTCAAGCTGCAAGAATATAATCTGGTAATCAAGCATACCCCCGGAAAGGAAAATATTGTAGCAGATGCCCTATCAAGAATTAAAATAGACGAACAAGGTAATACCGTAAAGGTGGCAATGCTTACAGCATGTACAATAAATTCCCGAGAAGCTGTAATAACCGAACTGGGTAAGGATCCTGAGTTTTGGAAACATTTATGAGTATTTGAAGAATCCTGAAAATTTTAGCCACCAAGATATTGTGGCGATAAGAAATAGGGCGGCCCATTACGAACTAATAGATGGTCTATTATTCTATACAAAAACTCCGAATTCCAACAACGAATTTCGACCTGTTATCCCAGCTAGTCTTAGATTAAATATCCTGCAGGAGCTCCATGACAGCCCTTTAGCTTCTCATGCTGGTATTCGAAAAACTATCCAACGCGTACGCGAAGCAATCTACTTTCCTGCACTGCAAAAGTTAACAAGGGCGTATGTCCAGTCCTGCCCAACATGTCAAGCAGTTAATTATATTAATTTCCGCCCGGCCGGGTTTCTAAATAGTATTAAATCCGAATTTCCAAATGAAATAATTGGCATCGATTTATTGGGCCCTTTCCCAAAAAGTCAGTTAAATAAAAGTCGCTATCTATTTGTTATGGTTGATCATTTTAGTAAATGGACCGAAATTGTTCCCTTAAAACGAGCCTCCGCGAAATTAGTTACTGATTCTATTTTAAATAAATATATTTTAAAATACGGGGCGCCCCTAAAAGTTATATCGGATAATGGTCCTCAATTTGTAAGTAATATATTTGAAGACATGTGCCAAAAACTGGGCATACGTCATTTAAAAATGGTCCCGTATCAGCCGCAATCAAATATAGCGGAACGGGTCAATAGAAATATAGTGAAAATTATCCGTAGTTATGTTAAAAATTTCATAAAAGCTGGGATAACTATGTCAATGAATTAGCTTTCGCCCTTAGGACCGCAAAACATGATACAACGGGCAAAACTCCTGCTGAGTTATTTCTAGGCAGAAAGATTATAACGCCGTTAGATAAATTATTTTATGTGCAACAAAGAGCCCCAGAATTTAAAATGGGTGATATAGAAAAACTAATAAAAGAAGCAAAAAAAGAATACGGAAGTAGCACAAAGAAAACAGAAGCTCTATTATGATTTGAAACGACGGGGAGTAACTTATAAAGTAGGGGATGAAGTTTTAAAAATTAAGCATTCACTTTCTTCAGCACCAGAAGATAAAACTGCCAAAATTTTCCACGATTTGAAGGACCATATGTTATAGAAAAAATAACTCACGCTGTAGTAGTGTTAAAAGCCAGAAAAGGTGAAACCTGTTCCGCAAACATTGATCAAATCAAGCCCTACTTCGATCGTAATAAAATGCAAATATTTTCAGATCTTTTGCAGGATCCGGCACGGCAGACACAGCAGGCACAAGCTCCAGAGGTGGAACAACGACAAGTACAAGGGCAAGCCATTAAGAGGCAGGAGCAAGTGAAAAGAAAATTTTCCCGCGGAAAAATTGAAGGTAGCAAGAAAAAGAAGCCGTTCCACCGTCCAGAAAAGAGAGTTCACGAACACCCCCAGAATGAAGAAGGGAGAAGGACGACGGATGTGAAGAGAACCAGGAGAAATGACAGCAACTATAACCCGGCTCTAAAACGGAAGATCTACTCATCCGACAGGACTCTCCGCAGCAAATGTCGCCGAACTGCGGAAGGGCCACCAGCGGCGGAGGAAAAGTTACAAGGAAAATTTGAACGGCCAGCAACGAGGTCCAAGCAGGAACACGACAGAAGTTTCCCGGTTCCGCCAAGACCAGCTGCCATCAAACGGCCAAGACCACAAGCAGAGAAGAAGAAGGTATTCAAGGGTGACCGAACTGGTGAAAAAAGGAAGCTTCCAGAGGAAGGCACTGAAGGGCGAGCCCGTACAAGAAGGAGGATAAATCAAACAACTATCTGCAATACCTTTAAGGACTGGGCCCAGAAAAAGATGTCCGAATATCACAAAGATAAGTAAAATTTTATGTTACTTTGCAAACTTAAGTTAATCTTTCATTCTTACTGCAAGTGGCAGATTTCAAGAAGTTTTACCTCATGCGAGGTCTACCTTTATCGCCAAAAGGGCGAGAAATCAGTTGTTACCGATTTTGGTATTATGTTTTTCAATTACTCGCGCGTAAAAATAAAGTTGATGTATAATGGCGTTGTGTAAAGACTTAAATATTGTAAAAAGTTATTGTATAAATTTTATTTAAAACATTCTAGCGGTAAAGAAGTTTAGTCTGAAAGACTTTTTTGAAATGTATTATTTCAATGTAGAAAGAATTCGCACTTGCTTTGAAAAGAATAGAAGTTAACAATGTACTACTAATGTATGTTTTCAAATGTGTAAAATTAACAGCATGTTGATATGTTCTTATATACAATGTGAACTGTTATTTTAAATGTTAAGAAATACCGTGATATGGTAAAAGTGAATGTTAAAATTTTTTCATTCGTGTGACTGTAAAAAGACTAAATCATGATGAATATGTGTTAAAGGTGGAATGATGTAGTTAGGCTCTCTGACGCTACACTTCAGAGTTAGCCACTTTCAGAATAGTACCTCAGGGTTTAGAGTTGGAATTAGGGTGTGTTACGAGGTCTTGGCATGTTGAATTTTAACACGTTAGTGTTTTGATTGTAGGAGGAAGTGTGGAACACGTAGACAGAAACACATTCGTGTTTGGTGTTCTTTTACAACACATGTCAGAGAGCACGAGGAGAGATAATTAAAATAGTCATGAATGAAATAAGAATGTTAAGAGAAGTATAATTATACATGTTACTTGCCATTTCATTGTGTAACATTTCATTAAACTAGTTTTCCTTCCAGATCTCTGGAAGGAACCTGAATTGAATAAAAGCTCCTGTTTAGATGCAGTACAGATGAAAAAAATTGTGTATCCTGGGAGCTGCTATTGTAAAAACAAATTTCTTTCTTTTAAATTTCTAGTTTCTAGCGAAAAATATTTGTAAAAGATTGGCCTCGCGTTAGATTCTAGAGTTAAAAGTTTTCAACAAGGTCGTTTTAGACCTCAGTTTCAAACTAATTAACTCTGGCGGGAAGTATGTAAGGATCTTAAGTTTTACTAACGTTTATTTTATTTTAAATCTTTACTATCACTTCTTATTTTCTACTTCCGGCCAGAATTATAAGCGTTAAGGTTTTTATGCAAAGTTTGTCTGGCGAACGCCAAGTATTTAAGTTGTGGCTTTTTGCCAAGCGAGAGAGAGGAAGCAGTGAGTCGAAGCAGGCCGCTTACCTTAGAAGTTACGCAGTTGCTGGTTGCCTTCCAGGCCAGAGGTTTTAATCCTCTTGATAAATTTTAAACGTATTGTAGTATTCACAGTTCTCTGTACTACATACGTCTTCCTGTTATTATAAGGCCAATCTTCCACGTTTATTATTTTAAAGTTAAATTAGAGTTTAGTTCTATTTTTATATTTTTACGTTAGACCCCAAGTAGAGGGTTTGTGTATTCCGAAGTACGGAAGTTTTTGTAAATAGAGAAAATAAAGGTTTTTGTATACCCTTCTTGTGTATCCTGTCTACTTCCCACAATTAGTGAACATAGCTTTAGTAAGCTCTCTGTTCCGAGTCAGGTCCTTGCATGTTCCCGAAGAAGGTAAGAAGGAACATTGAACCTGATAAGTTCTTAAGAAAATAGTTCTAAGATAGGTATTCGATACTGCGGGAAATACTGCAGACGGAGATGAATGATTTGAATAGTCTTTGAAGTTGGAAAGTTGAATAATCTTAGGAGTTTTTCTTAGGAGATCTTAGGAGGTAATATTTAACAGCATTAATTAAATTACATACATAGAAAGTTCCTATAATGTAAATTTATATGTACAATTATAGGTAAATGGAACACTTATTTGGATGTAATTTTATATTCTAAAGGGGTTATTCCTCATTAAATGGGTATTAGTAAGGAATATTTAATTGATGTAATAAGTATTTATGAATGAATTTCTGTATTCGAGATGTATGAAAGTTAAAATATTCGAAAATATAGCGGAGATTTTGGTAAATTGTCTCTCACTGTTTTTTTCTTTGGTTCGTTCTGCAAATATAAGTATGTTGGTAATGATGTATGTTGTGTAAAGGTATGGTAGTGTTTCACAAGATTTCATTCATAAGGGAATAAATTGGTAAATAAATTAATGAAAACTGACACTCACGAAAGAAAATCCTAGTATAAGAAATTAGAAAACTAGACTATATATGCAATTGTCTAGGGAAATTGAATTGGAATTGGACTACGTTCGACGAAATGTGTTAACATTATGCACTAGAAATAAAAGTATATTGATTAAACATAATTTCAAGGGCTGAAATGATAACCAATGGGTAAAATCTATGGTCATTCATCTCTCATTTGATACTGAAAATGTTTATCTTAGGAATTTCTTTTGTGCATGTAACGTAAATAATCGGTAATTTCACTTGAACGTTGTCCATGAAGGCAGAAATACTCGTACTTGGTGCAGAAAAAAAGTGATAAATTTAAAATTTGCATAGTCGGGGCATTTAAAGTGTAAAAATGATGGTATGAATGCAGTGAATTAGCAAAAAATACCGAATTCAAAACGTAATAAGTGTCCAAAACAATATGAAAGATTTCTTTATGTGTACACGAATCAGTGAAAATGGTTCTAAAATTATAGATGAAAACTGAGAATCCATTCTAAAAATTCGGAGCCTATCAAGTTAGCTTAATAGCAATCGAGGTTCAAAACTGAACATTGGTAATACTGAAGGGCTTAAAAACGTATATTCAGATATAAATGATGTAAGAATATATCAGAATATGCAAGAAATGTTAAAGTTTGAAAATGCGAAAATACGAATAAGTTAATAATGAAGGAAAATAGTAGAATCAGTCATGGTAAGAGTACTACAGAATGATAAATTGTACAGTAGGCAAATTAAAACAGTACTATAAAATATAAACTAAGTAAGCTATTCAACGAATTGGGTTGGAATAACAGTTAAAGGTTCTAAAATAAAATGTTTAATTGAAAACTGTCTCTATATTTAAGACATTGAAACGTGTAAATTTAGCTGAAATAGTAAAATCAAAAGCGTGATTACAATCGAGAATTATAAAAAAGAGTAAAAAAATTTAGAGTATTTTGGAAACTAGAAAGAAACAAGTGTCAGAAATGTATAAAAAATACATCTAAAATTAATTAAAGTTCATGCATATAGTAGGAAGATGCAATAAACAAGTTCAAAATTAGAGTACTTTAAAAATTACGAAGGTTTAAAATGTATGAAACAAGTTAAAAATATCATCTAAAATTAAATAAAGTTCATATACTATATGGTTAGAAAATAGAGGAATTAAGCTAAAATTAAGGATATGTTTGAAATTACGAAGGTTAAAACGTAAGAAAGTAGTTAAAAATTAAATGAAAGTCATGTACATAGTGTGAAAATCTAGCAAATTAGTTAAAAATTCAGAGTATGTTAAAACTAAAAACATTAAAAAGTAGAAAAGAAGTTAAAATTTACATCTAAAGTTAAGTAAAAGTTAGGTATATGGTAGGAAAATATAATGAACAAGTTTAAAATTAGAGTACTTTAAAAATTACGAAGTTTTAAAATGAATGAAACACATTAAAAATATCATCTAAAATTAAATAAAGTTCATATACATGGTAAGAAAATAGAGCAATTAAGCTAAAATTAAGGATATGTTTGAAATTACGAAGGTTAAAATGTATGAAAGCAGCTATAAATTAAATGAAAGTCATGTACATAGTCTATAAATATTATAAATTAGTTAAAATTCAGAGTATGTTGGAAACTATTACGTCAAAAATAGAAAAGAAGTTAAAATTTACATCTAAAGTTAAGGAAAAGTTTATATGATCCGAAAATGTAATGAACAAGTTAAAAATTAGAACACTTAAAAAATTACGAAAGTTTGAAAAGTACGAAACTAGTTGAAAATAGCATCTAAAATTAAGAACTTCTGAATCAATGATTAAATTTGAAAATAATAGCCGTTAAGGGCACCTAGGAAATAACCATCGTATATGTAGTAAAATAGCTGGAAAACAAAGAAAAAATACAAAGGCTAAAAATTGATTAACAAAGAACTTCCATAAAATCAATAAAAGATAATCTCTTATCAAAGTGTGACGTCATCTTATCAGTTAAATGAAGAATCCCCGAATTATCAATTAGCCTCCGCGTACTCCGCCTCCCCAATCCGCCTGCGAGCTTGCACCGCGCACCGCCTCCTGTCGCTGAACTCTCCGTTTCACACTACTGTTATTGCTGAGCTTTAGTACAGCCCTCAGCATGACAAGTTATTATTAGAACTACAGAAAGCCTATATCCATTAACGCGGTGAGGCGAAGACTTTACATGACCGGTCTGTTATATGCAATCCACAAACTACTGAATTACCACGAATTGACACTAAAACACGGTAACCGTTTTAAGTCGATTGCCAGAGGATCATATTGGACTTAAACATAATATTCTGTAAATTTCTTCAGAGATTAATTAAGACACAGATAATAAACGTATGGAAGTCAAAAGAGAGGTTAAAAAACATGTATTAGATTAAAAAGTATCGTTAAACGCCGCATTTTGTATAGAAAAGAATGATGGTATAGATTGGATTATAATAAACTTTCATATTTATAATTCTCAAACTTTTCACATTGTACCATTACAACAAAAACAGCAATCTGTGACATAAAGAAAAGAAATCTAATATAAAGCTTTAAACACTCCGTGAGATATGCTCCAGCAGTCAGCCCCAATTTTCTTTTGACAAATGATAAGGCTCATATACATACAAAGATGGACAAAATACGCCCCAGTTTCAAGATTATAACATAACAGAATTCACAAACAAACATCCGTAATGAGTTCTTATCGAGATATGAAATATACAGAGTATAACTGCTGATTAATCATAAAAAGTCTGATGTGTGACACGACTTCCTTGTACGGAATATTAAATTATACGCATTTTTTCTTGAATTTCATTTAAACTTATTGGATTGAATTAAATCTACTTCGTCGATAGCGCATAAACCACAACAGAATAAATGCACTCTTTAAAATTCACTATATTTGTTTACCATAACGACACTCTGGCGCTAGGTTCACTTAACAGCGTTATATTTCGTTCATATTATAACTCAGAATGCACAAAATTTATATCATTCGAAGAATTATCTAATCTTTGCTACATGTTCTATTCAAATACTATAATAAATCTAGAACGATGTATAAAAGAAATTAAGCAAACAAAACAAAAAAAGAAACAGTTTTTCACAGACGATATAATATTTCTCATTCAATTAATTCAGTTCTCACTTCGCGACAAGGCAAAAATACATAAAAACTCAAAATATCTATATTAAAAATTATGAAGTAAATCTTAAACACTTATTTGCCCGAAAACATTTCAGATAGGATTAAGCATGATTTAATTCGCAATAATGAGTGAAGGCGTTATTTTTATTGTTGCGAAGCTTAGTTTCTCTAGATTGGCAACAAATCCTCTATTTTGTCAAGTTTGCAATGTAAACAAACATGTCCGCCATCGCAGATTCGCGGCTGCACTTAAACAACTTTTAAATAGTTGATAACTCCACAAATATTGCATGCAGATTTGCTAAAGGCATAAAAACCTTAACCGGAAGATAAGAAGAACATAAATCAATTATTCATTTTTAAAGCAAAAAAATGCCCAATTTACAAACATATAAGAATAAAGAAACTGAGATCAGTGAGCCGAGTAACAGAGTATATATATATATCCACTTTGTATATAAATATATATAGAGTGTATATATTTGTGCGGCCGATTGCAACCAAAATACGAGGTGCATATCTACATGTTATAGTAGTCCCTATGTACAAAACTTCGACTTTCTGAGGCTACTCTCTTTTGAGTTATGCGAGATACGTACGTACGCACAGACGCCACGAAAAATTCTCTTAAGAATCAATTTTAAATCAGTTTTATAATTTTTTTTTTGGTGGAAAAGAGTCTTTTATTCTGTTCTTACGTACAGATGTCCTGCAATAACATCGTTGTATTGCATTCGATAGTGGTCAAATGGATATTTTTATTGAAATATGCTGCCTGAAACTTTTCGCGATTACAATGCTTCCTTTTTGTTTAACATTTTTTACTCAACAATACATTTTATTTTTATTTAACACGGAAACAGTTATTTTACCTTTTAATTTATAAGCAGAGGAAAATTTCTGGAATATTCAAAAACGGACAGAGAAATATTTATTAACAGAGGAAATTTTCTGTAACATTAAAAAGTTTCTGAAAAATCAATCTATAGTCTCGCGCATTCTGTGGGAAAAGCTGTGTTTTCCTTCCTACTCTCCCATTAGTTTTCAGGACTTGCATAGAAGTAGTAGTCATTACTATCTGTAACCATGGATCACCTGAATAAAAAGATGAATCATGGATGGGAAACTTGTACGAAAAAAAGCGGGGGGGGGACACACTACATATTAATTTTCAATGAATTTTTTATAACCTATATAACCAATATATTCGAATTCAGAATAAAATGACCGTGTTCACGGGTTTCTGAAGATTTATTTTATTGTAGCTATACAGAAATAAATATATACGAGTAATTTCACACTATGTGCAGGTAAATCCATAGCAAAAACTCGAACTTGATAAAAAATGACATTTATAGATTATAAAGGAATCAGTTCTTTGAAAATCTAAGACGATTGGAATGCAGCTTTTAACCGGTTTGGAATCTGTTCATTATTGTATTAAGCGAAAATCCTATTAAACCAGAAGCTGATGCGCTTGCCTGACAACCCTTTTTGGCGAAAATATGATAAGGAAATTTCTAGGAATCTTAAAACTCAAATTGGCTTCATACAAGCTGATCAGAGAGAATCTGATGCTGTGGAGTTAAGTCTAGATTATATAATTTTACCTCCTTCCCATTGTTATACTTTTTGAATTCGAATAAAAATATTGATCTTATTCAAAGAGTTGTTAAAAACGAAATGAGCGATTCACAATTAAGATCTATTGCAATGGAAACTATTGGGGTTCGCCTATCCTCAAAATGAGTGGGTGCATGTCTACACTGACGGCTCATGCTGGAAAAGAAAGCGAGCTTTTCAGTTTCTACTTACCAATGGGCTCTCTTACAATGGGCCTTTTGATGCTGAAATCGAAGCTATTGCTGTGGCTATTCAACAACTGTCGATTTGTAGCTACTCATTTGTAAAGGAAGTCATATTCTTAGATTCCAAAAGTGCACTTCAAACTCTTCTGAGTAATCAAAATAGTTCCCAAAGAATCTTAGATTGTAAGCCGTTGCTCAAGGCAATGGCACACAGGAATTTTTTCCAATGGATTCCAGCCCACTGTGGAATTATGGGAAATGAAAAAGCTGATAGTTTGGCTAAGAAAGGAACGTTCATAATGCAATGCATTAATCGAACGCTTTCATTTTATACGACTAAATTGTTTGTTAACCTGACTCTTAAGAAAATTCTTAAGCAGGATGGGATTCAACGTGCTATGGATAAGAGTTGGAAGATGCTGGGGGAAGAGACAAATTCCATTCCCAGTTTTCCAAGAAATACAGCTTTAGCACTATTTAGACGTCTGACCGGACATGACTGTTTGCGAGACTACCTCTACAGAACTGAAGTGGTGGATTTCCCAAAGTGTATTTTGTGTGACTCCAATCAGCCTATGATTTTTGAACATTTAAATAGTTGTATTGCACTTTCTCGGTATGAGAACATTGTTAAAAAGTACTGGAGAGCCCGTAAACTGATAGCTTAAGCGCTAATGTTTAGCATTTATAAAATAAAAATGTAAGACGATCGGTTTCCTAAAGAAGCGGAATCCATGTTTTCCATACACTGCGAAAAATTTTGCAGCAGAATTTGATAAAAGAAAAATTGTAACTACTTATCATCGGCAGGTTAAAGAACAGTTAACAGTTGACAGGAGAAGGAAATGTCATCATTCTACCAAGAGGTTATGTGGTATTGTCTCGCGTCTCCTCATACCTAGCATTAGGAGATCACATAGCACTATATCACATAGAACTTTAAGAGATTGTAGCCGTTGTAGCTCAGAACATAATTACATAATTTTCATAATTATTATATTATTTCAGATACTCAAATTACTTTTCAGCAGAACATGTTTTACAATAGTATACATTTACAGAAATTTACAAACTTATATTGCGCGATATCCAAACACAGTAGCAGTAAAAATAGTTAAACTTCTAGAAACAAATTAAATGAATATTAAATTCCAGTATTATGCAGCATTCTTATTACCCTCTCCTCCATAAAAGAGCTTTAATTGATTTAAGACTTGGATTTCCCACATTAAAACTTATTAGCCACACTGCCCCCAAATTCCGACAGTCCCAAGGAAATAACCAGGAGATTAAATTCGCACATTCAAACGATCTCTACTCAACTGTCATAGAAAGAATGATTACATATGCTGCTCCAGGCTGGGCCCAGCCGATGCAAGCGAGGAAAGTAAAATAGCTTCTCAGCTTCCAGCGCCCATTTACGCTAAACAACAACTACATCGGTTAACGTCCTGGCAAATCTAATTAAACCGCATATTCGTGTTGTGCAAGAAGCAGTAATTCAGTCAATATTTCATCTTCGTACTAATAAAATCTTCTTCTATGAGTGGCATTATCCGAACAATTATGAAATGCCAGAGACGAAGCTACATGTCCACTTAGCAGTTAAAGGCTAAAGGACAGAGTAATTTAGATAAGTATTTTCTAATTCTTAGCTCCTTAGAGTTGAAGCACAAAATTATGAAAAATGCACAATGCTCACAAATTAAAACTTTAAAGATCAGATTTTGCTCTTCTAAGTAAAGTTTGACTACATTAATGAATGAATTTTCAAAATAGTCAATAACGAGGACTTTGTTGCCTACGCTTTTCTATTCCACTTCCACACAACTGGCATTTGCTCAAAATGTTTTACTTGCAATGCACAAGGAATTTTAGATCAATGAGTGCGCAAAGGATTGCACGAAGTCGCCTGATCATTTCCATAAAAAAGCAAAAGGAGTCTATCTTTAAAAGCTTAAAACATGGGGCTACGTTTTGCGTCTTCGTGATGTAGGTTCGTTGTTCCATTCATTTTTAAAATAGCCACATCTCATCCATATTGAAAACCTGCTGCGGAGTGTACTTCAGACACAGCGTGTACTGCGGCTTGGCTACTTTGTTTCGCTGATTAAGCTTGCTATTTTATGGCCGTGCATATTGATTGCCGGTTTGTCTACGTCGGTAGTAGGGTTAAGGTTAACATCTAACTTGCGTTAATTATCTCTGTGCAGCTCCCGTAGATTCTTTAACTTAGTTTTAGTTTTACAACTCTATTTTGAGGTGTAACCAAAAGTATTGACTAAGTTTGTAAGCACCCAGGAGTTCCATCTGTAAATATTTTATTGAGTTGAATAAGGGTCTTTTCACATCTTATCATTGATATAGTGTAATTAAGCGAATAGTCCCTTCACAGTTCAAGTAAAGATCTAGCCAGCAAATTAAAGTTGGTTTAGTTAGAATCTTACAAAATAAACACGTACAATATGCAAGAAAATTGATTATCCGCGTTTTTCGAATTATCCGTGACCAGCTTCCCCGACATTAGCCCAGATAATCGAGAGCACATTGTAATAGTGAGAGCCTCTGGTTAAAGATTAACCTCTGTTTTAGCTAAACTTTACTTAATAAATTCTCATTCGTTAGGAAACATGATGCATTTCTGAAATTAATACATTTACCATATTTTTAAATTATTTATTTCTTATGTTAAGTAATTTAGTACTTGATAAGTCATCGAAATTGGTAATACCATTCCCAAATATTAATTAACAAAAATTAAAAATAAATTACTTTACCCTGCCATGTGGAATCACAACATTGAGTGGTTTGATGCAAAGGATAATTTCGTTTTCAGAAGCAGACATATTCAATTCTATCAGTAAAACCAGAATTACAAGTTAAATAAGTAAATTACAAGTTAAGAATGTAAATAAAATTCAGCTCTTTCTAAAACAATGAGAAATTTTAAATATTTAAGGAAATAGCAAAATAGTTTCTTAAAAAAATCTAGTGCATTAATAAAAGAGGAGACTAAAGCTATCAATTCTCTATCAATAACAATTTTTGTCTGTTTTACAAAATAATTAGCAGTTCATTCCCTCTCATAAATCAGGAAATTGGTTAATTAACTGTAATCCCCTATACTCCAAGTTATCTAAATAAGATGGACCTTTATGAAGGACATTTTGAATAAAAATGTCTCTTATTAGAAGAGAAACATGCCTGTAAAAAGAGCAACCTTATATTGGCTTTCATTCTGGATCAAGTTATAAAGATTTAGAGGGTAGTCTGGCACAAGTTTCTTATTATCAGGAGCAAAAGTATTTTTTCAAAAATTTTCAGTCACTTAAATGCAATATCGTAAGAACTTATATATAATCGTAAGTCCCAATGAAAAGAATAGTAACAAATAATACCATTAATGAAAAATTATTAAAATTTTGTCATTAATTTATTTTAATATATTAGTAAAATAAATTAATTACAAGTATGAACACTTTAATTAATTCTTTTTGATTCTACATAATTAATTATTCACATATCTAGCTGTTTTCATACTTACCTACAGCTGTTAAACGACCATTGGAAATTAAAAAATCTCGACCTGTAAAATATTTCTTTTTTAAGACTGCTTTTCAATTAATAACAACAATATTTTACGAACAGATACTATAAACGAAATCTACATAGAAATAATAAAACTAATCGAATAAAAATATAATTATTGTAGAAAAGTTTTTCCTTATCTGAAATATCTGAATTGCATCTCTTTTTTTTTTTTTTTTTTTTTTGATAATTAAAAACAAGCGAACTCTTCCTCGGCAATCGCTTCCTTAGACGCCCATCTCTAAAAATTATCAGTTTTTCTGAGGACACAAATAAACATTGACACTGATAAGTATTATAACATTCTGTAAGATGACCGCTTTCTAGTCCAGCGAGATCTTAAAATGCGTAATAAGGCGATCATAGTATGCATAATATTTTGCTCAAAAACTGATGTACTTTGTGTACTACATGATTCAAAGAACTTCATTTTCAATTGTGACAATAAATGATTAACGATACAGATAAACGAGTCCATACTCAAGTGTTTCATTTTATGTTCCGAAAGGAACCAAGTATAAATCGTGTTCCCAGGAGAACTGCTGGATATATTAGACATAATATCACAAATACCGGCATACCTATGGCTGTTAAAGAGGTTGATGCTGCCAAGCTCCGAGTATGTCCCAATCATTGCTGCACTCGGAATTGCAAAACACAAAATTCCCAAAGCTAAAGCCAATAACTGGTTCTTTTTCCACAATACTCAAGCAAAATCCGCCCATATGCAAAGAACTGTGAAACCATGCCAGAACTGACGCCCCCAGCTCACTACCCAACAGAGTGATACCTACCAAGAAATCCTTGAAAGAGAGTCGAACTACCAATACTTAGCGGTTTTACGGCTCTGCCGTTGGTGAGCCTGTGGTAGTGATACTCCTTGTTTTTAATTATTTTTCTCCTTAGTACCGAGAGACTAAAATCATGGAGACATTTCCATATCAGTTTCTATTTCTGGCAAATAGTTTAGCAGCATGGAGTTTTTTCTCATGTGTAGAGTGAATCTGAACAATTTTCTCCTAAAAGGCCTATACTATAAACTGGCTTATACTCGTGAAAGGCTTTTTATCTCAAAAAAGGTCTATACTGTGAAAAAAGCTGTGAATAGCTTCTTCTCCGTAGAGGAATCCCTCCTTTGGCAAGCTCTGTAGCGTTTTATTAAGTATCTAACGTGCCTTAGATAAAATTTTAATTGGGGTCTCATTTAAATAAAGTTGCCTCTAATAAAATTTTAATTTTTTTTAATAATGGAGAACATAAACTGTAATATTATTATAGTAAAAAAAAAAAAAAAAAAAACCTGAAGGATTTCAAATTTTATATCATGCTCAAAAGGACTTTTTTTTTTTTTTTTTTATTTTTTATTTTTAACGTTTTAGTGATGCCTTTATTTATTAAATATCAAGTTTTTCGCACTTAAACCATAAAATTCACTTCAACAGCAATATTACAAAATAATTTAAAAACTTATCTTTATAATTTCCAATACACAGTCTCGCGCACTGGAGATAATTTTGTTTTTCGTACAGTGTTGCCATTGCTCGGTTTGAAATCGTCGAGTTTGTTAAACAAAACTTCGTTAAAGTTTTACAAAATATGAAATGGATAATAAAACTAATTCCAAATTTGGACTTCCAAATGCCCATATTTGAGTGGAGCACTATGTTATTCAAAATTTTTTGTCTCTGGGTGCTGTTGTTTTTTCACAGTGCGAGAAACATACATACATGATTGCAGATTCTTTAATATTTAATTGCTTTCAATATAATATAGGGCTCTAATATTTGGTGGAAACAATCTAAAAAGTGAAACGGTGTTTATACTGAACCAATGGTAAATGCTAAAATGAAATGTATTGCTTATTAGCAAACTGCCAATAATGAATCATCTTTTAAAAAAACTAGATTTTTTTAACTCCCGATTTTCATTTCAGAAAATTGAGCAATAATATCCACGAATTCTATCCTTTCGAAACTATTTGTATCTATAACAAACTTTTTTACGAAGTTTAGTCTTTCCTAGCTTACAGAATAAATATATAGAAAGATCTATTGCATCTATTCCAAGCGTGGTTAAGTAAATTATTAGTAATATTTCAGTAATAAGAAACAGAAATATAATGTGGTAGGTTTGTTTTATGAATTATTTGTATTTTGTTCGGGCTTCGCAAATTTTATTTTCTTGCCATTAAAATAAACTATGTGAGGTCGTCCCGTAGTTCTTGAACATCAGTGTCAATGAAGTAAATCTTTTTTTTTTTTTTTTTTTTTTTCATTTCACTTGTATAATCTGATACATTCTGTAGACGCTCAAGTTTTATTAAAATACTTAACATCTTTTGTAAATTTCTTGATATTCTTTTGTATTTCATAGCAATTGTGTGTCAAATTTTGTCCCAAATAACATAGAAGGCATTTATTTTAAAATCTGCTTATTCACTTTGCAGGGATTTATATTTATTTCGAAATAACCAATTAAGTTTAATTTTACGCTTTCCTATATTCCTTCACTGCCCTAATTGTCAATGCCAGCATATTTAAATTTAGTAGCACGCGTGAAGTAATGCAGTTTCTACCTTGAGAAAAGGTTTAAATGCCGAATTCTAGAAGGGAAAAGTTAGAGAGTGTGGTCAAGCGCTGTATCTTTGTAGCGTGAGCTTCTGATTCTGCATTTATTTATTGCTGGCATAACAGCTGTTACTCGGCTGCCACGAGGCTTCGACATGGTCTTAGGTAACAGTATTACTTGAGCCCTGTAGATAAATTCTACTGTTTGTTAATATCTTCGAATTTTAATTTAGTTCTTGTGAGTTGAGTTACCGCCCGAGTGAGGCGTAGTTTGTTAGTATCAAGTCGACGCATTGTGAATTTTAAATAGTTTTAATAAAAGGTTCTTTTTTCCCTTTTCCTGTATGGTTCCTACACGTACTCCACCTGTCATAGCTAAGGATACACACGTAGGTATTATAATACAAATGTATACATTTGGCGCCCAAATTTCTACTCGAATCCGATGGCCAACGATCAGGACGGACAATCATCTCCACAAGACTCAGAAGTCGCAGGTCCGATGATGATCAGCCCTTTGTATGGATTTGGTGTTCTAGTACAAACAATGAGAGCTTCCATCAAGCCAGCAGTGATGTTCGACCGCAAGAACTCCATCACCTCATTCTTGGAAGCACTTGATAATCACTATCCTGTACCCAAGAGACAGAAAGTAGCAATTGCATTGAGTGCCCTCCGAGGACAGACGGAGTCATGGTGGAAAGGAATTGGAAAATTCTTACTTGGAGAAGTCGGACGCCTCACCTACAATTAAAAAAAAAAATAATTAAAACGGCCTTCTTAAAGGACTTCCCGATAGTTAAAGACCGAGCAAAATTAGAAGCCGAACTTTACGGCTCCTACCAGCGAAAAATTGAGGATCTCACAGAGTTTATTTTACGTAAAGTTAGTAAATATGCTATACGGAAGGAACCCGGATATTGAAGTCATTGAAATTATATTACCAAGGTTGTTACCCGGAGTAAAGATTTCATGGAGCTGAGAAACCCACAAACGCTTCGAGAATTATTCCAATTAGTCGTGAAATTTCAGAACCGATGGATAGCAGAAAACTCCAGATTTTCTACCCAGCGATATCATCAGCAGTTCTCCCGACAACCGGTCGCAGAAAAAAGTAAATTCAACGGAGGAAGACGTTGAATCGTCAACGAGTAAGCCAAACCGTCAACCGTCAACAGCCAAATCGTCAACGAGTAAGAACGAAAGCGATAATGCGCAAAAAAATGTTCGATAAAGACCGCCAGCGTACCCAAAAGAAATTAGAAGGAAATAAAAATTATTTAAACAAATAGACGGGTCTGAGAAATTGAATTTACAGACCCAGTGCGCATCACAAAATTCCTCTAAGGTGCATTTAAGTATAGTTGTGGTGAGAAATTCGCAATTACTTGTAATACAAGTTCTTCTTAACAACGTACCCGTAGAGGCACACATGGACACCGGCCCACAAGGAAATTCCTTAAAACAGAGCTTCTATTACCGGAATTTTCGAAAAGTAAGGATATTTTAAAAACAGTAGTACGGAAATAGCCGCACAAGGGAAAGTCTGTGAATGCGTTGAGAAGCTATCGCTTAACGTAGAGGTTAAAGATGAATTTTTGAAAGTTTTTTGTTAATGTGGTTAAAAATTTACAAAATAAAGTTTTTTTAGGTAAGGAGTTCCTTAGAGCCGCTAATGCAAAAATAAATTTTGCTGACAACTGCATTATCCTCCAGCATTTAAAGCAAAATGAATGGAAGAACTTGTAAGTAAATTTTTCACATTATTTTCTGAAAATCTTGGAAATACACAAATAGTCACACATACTATTGAATTAAAATAAAGCTAACCATATAAAGCGAAACCTTATCGATATGATAAGGAAAAAGAGGATAGAACTCCATATACAGCAGATGTTAAAAACAAGATAACAACCTCCATCAATAGTGAATAAGCTAGCCCAATTGTGCTATAAAGAAAGAGAAGTAATTTTCCCTCCTCGTATCGAAAAGCTTGGCGTTTTGCCATTGATTACAGGAAATTAAATGACATAACTACATTTCCTGTCTGCCCTTTACCGGTAATAGAAGAAATAATAAGGAAAATTAGGTCTATGAAAGTTATGACCCCTCTTGATCTTACTTCAGGCTACTTTCAAATAGCCATGAAACCAGAAGACGTGAATAAAACGGCGTTTATTTCAAAATCGGGCAATATGCATATTTACCTATGCCGTTTGGACTTTGCGGCGGCCCGTTAACTTTCCAACGCACTGTGGATATTATTTTACGTCCTGTCCTTAAGTCCATAATAAGCATAGACATTATCGAATTTAGTGAGGAAAACGTTTCGTAGGGTACTCGAGGCGGTATATTTTCTGCAACTACAGAAGGTAGTGACAGCATATGTCAGAATTGAATTTTAGATGACATCATCATTACCATCGACACCATTGAGGAATATGTCAAAAATCTCCCCGAAGTTTTTTCATAATTAAAGGAAGCAAGGTTAACTGTTAATTCATCAAAATGAGAGTTCGCAACTAAAGAACTGAGATATCTTGGTTGCAAATTTTCAGCTAAGGGTATCGAGACTGAGGATTCTAAAATAAAAGCAATAAAAAATTACCCTCCGTCAAATAACGGCAAAGAAACTTTCATCCGTTCTTGGCATGTGTTTGTACTACCGTTCTTTCATCCAAAATTTGGCCAATATCGTTGAACATTTGTCAGTGTTAAAAGGAAAGAAATCAAAGTTTGCGTGAACAGCGGAGACAAACACGGCTTTTGAACAATTAAAACCAGCTCTAATTAATGCCCCAGTGTTAAAATTCCCGGAAGGGGACGAGAACTTTGAAATCGAGGCTGATGCATCAGATTCAGTGCAGTTTTAATGCAAAAACGGCATCCCTTTGCATTTTTTAGTAAAACATTAAATCCTGCGCAGTGAAATAACACAGCTACCGAACGGGAAACGTTAGCCGTGTTAATAGCAGTTCAGAAATTTAGTTTATTTTGGGAAAACACCGGTTACTGTCTATTCAGACCATGCGGCCGTAGGTAGACTATATTCTGAGAAGAATTTAACTCCAACTTTAATTAGATGGGCCTTAAAGTTACAAGAGTACAATTTAATTATTAGGTCTATTCCCGGCAAAGAAAACACTGTGGCCGACTTGTTATCAAGAATTAAACTGGATGAAAATGGTGATCAAATAAAATGCGTTATGTTAACTTCTAAAGTTTTAGTTTCCAGGGCAACAATCATTTCTGAGTTGCTAACGAATCCAGAATTCGATAATGTCTATGCTTATTTAAAGGATCCAGATAATTTTGAACATGCAAACCTTGCTGCAATTAGAAATAGGGTCCAAAACTACAAGATTGCAGATAATCTGCTGTTCTATACTAAATCGACAAATGAAAACCATGAATTTAGGACAGTCATCCCAGCCACACTACGGCTAAGTATTTTTCAGGAATTGCATGACGCAGCAACGGCTGTCCATTTAGGAGTGAGGAAAACGTTTCTTAGGGTACTCGAGGCGGTGTATTTTCTGCAACTACAGAAGGTAGTGACAGCATATGTCAGAATTGTAATTTATATCAGTTAATTAGCGACGTTAATTATATATATATAGATAGATAGATATATGGATATCTAAATAGTATTCGGGAGATTTTTTCTAACGAAATTCTTGGAATAGTCCTTCTTGGCCCTTTTCCCCAAAGTGAGTTAAATAAAAACCCGATATCTTTTGGCGACTGCTGATCATTTTTCTAAATGGATAGGAATAATTTCCTTAAAGCGAGCATCGGCTAAAATAGTCACAGTTGCGTTTTTACATAAATATATCTTAAAATACGATGCACCGTTAAAAATAATAAGTGATAATGGTAAACAGTTTTTTAGACAAATTTTTGAAAACTTATGTAAAGGGCTTGATATACGGCATATGAAAATGGTCCCATACAGACCACAGGCAATTATCTCAGAAAGAGCTAACACATTAAAGGCCGGGAATCTTGACGAAATAACGCGGCGACCGCTTCGCCTCGTTTTTCGTCCTAGAGCGGGCGATATTTTGTGTAATCATAAAAATTTAGACTTAAAAAAGTTTATTTAAACTCTTAAAACTACAGAAAATATTAAAAAAGAGCTAAACACTAATTACAAAAAATGTTTTAAAGTACATATTTATGAGAAGAATCTAGTATTTTTATGAGTGTGATAATGTTGATAACACTCGCCACGGTGAAGAGGTGCATTGCAAAACTCGCATTTGAAGCAAGTCAACTTTCTTTTTTTATGGTGCCGCACAAACTACGCAGTTTCGTTGGGCATATAGCTTTTTGCCTCTATTTTCTATCCGAATTAATCTGTGCTTTTTGATGTCTAGATAAAGACGTCCAGGCCCATCAATTTTATATCGTGGAGTCCGTGGTGTCGAGTTCGATATACCAGATTGTGGCTCTTCAATGTCCATTAAATCGTCTGCATATATATCTTTATTTTCACGTGAAACCATATTGAAGGATTTCAAAATTTACTGTAAGTAGAATTTGAACAACCGAACAGCTTCAAACCACAAAACATACTAAATACAAAAGTAAAGTGGCGCATGGATTGCGCGATGTGGTTGCAAACCACACTGAGCAATCTATGCGCTAGCTACAGTCGAGATTAAATGCGCAAGCTACAGTCGAGATAAATCGTATTACTACGACTCCCGCCTTTAAGCTACAGTCGAGATAAATCGTATTACTACGACTCCCGCCTTTAAGCTACAGTCGAGATAAATCGTAGTACTACGACTCTCGCCTTTAAGCCACAGTTGAGATAAATCGTAGAACTACGACGCCCGCCTTTAAGCTACACCCGAGATAAATCGTAGTACTACGACTCCCGCCTTTAAGTTACAGTCGAGATAAATCGCAGTACTACGACTCCCGCCTTTAATGTGCTAATAAAAACATTGTTAAAATAATTAGAAGTTATGTAAAAAAATATAAGCACTGAGATGGTTGTATATATAAACTAGCCTATGCTTTAAGAACTGTCGAGCAATGATGCGAAGGGTGAAACGCTCGCTGAACTATTTCTGGGTAAGAAGATTTTAAGACCGTTGGATAAACTCTTATTCGTCCAAGAAACGGAAGCCAGAATTCAAAATTTAAATTTATTTATGGTGTTATTAATTAGAAGACATACGGAAGGAAAAATTGTCTTACTGTCTCTTACGTTTACTTTAAGTTTCGAACTTTATATTGTTAGAGGTAACCGAATAAAGATATTATATAGCTCTTTTAATAGGAGAGTACCTTAATATCATTAGGAGTTTGTAAAGACAATGTAGAATAAAAATCAGTCGTTAATATACTTTTATCATCTGGTATCATAATATTTTAACATTTTACAAATCTAGATACCTTATGTGATCATTATCACATAGAAATTTAGATCCCCATCATTTGATTATTACTAGATTCAGTTTCTAACTTCGTAGTATAAAATCCATAATAAAAATTACTTTATCAAAATTGTTTTAAAATTTTAGAAGTCTTATGATTTAACTGAAAGTCAAATTTAATTTTCACCTTGAACTAAAAGGTTATTTACTACATTCCAAGATGGAGCCATTTTTGCCATCGCTGTATACTGAATGCATGCCTCTAAAACAGAAGTATCAACTTCACGACAGGAGAGGATAAACAAATTCATCTTCTGTATACGTTCTTTAAATTCTGGCATGTTATATCTAATTTTCTAGCAAAAGAAATATTTTTCTCGTTAGTTATCATATAAAAAACCATTAAACATCTGATGTATAAAAATTGTAGATATTAGTAAATATGGCATGCAATATAAAATAACTTATATAGCTTATTATAAAATAACTTTTATAAAATATAAAACTACTGATATATTTACCCCCCCCCAAAAAAAAACATAAAAGTAAGGATGCTTATGTACTATTTTTTACTTTAAAACTTATCTGAAGCTCTTATAAATACAATAATAGTGCGAAATTGGAAAAACAGATTAGTAATTTACCATAAATAATAAGATCAATATTATAGAAACAAAATTAGCAATTGTTAAAACTTTAAAACCAAATATATTATTGTTTGCTTACGGGTTCGTAACGGATTGAGTCACTCATAACCGATAACAACTGGATAAAATTTATTTTACCAAAAGAAACACTTTACAGTTCTGGAATTCTTCACAAAAATACTCGCACAGCTCTTCTCAGTGTCACAAAGTACAATTGGTACATTTTAAACTACTAAGAACGTTATAGGTATTGTAGTGCAAAGCGCATCTAAAAGGCGAAGGTCTCACGGATATCTCTGAATACTTCGAACTCAACGCTGAATTAAAGAATTGAGCACTGATGATCTCTCTGGGTTTATATAGCTTTTCCCTGGCCGAGAAAGCTCTAGTAGCTTCCATTTCTCGATATTATTGGAAGGCGATAAAAGTTACATATAACGGCCGGATACGGTTACATTTACATATATGGATCGACTGCAGTTGTTAAATTACAATATAATTGCCAGAAGTCGCCAAAATCCTCACCAACTTCGCAGTATCTGGCCAATTAACGACTAAACCATTTACCTCAATATTAAACATATTTGCCCCTCTGTAATCATATTTTTCCAGTAGAACTTCATCACTTCAGACTTTTTATGTTACATTATATAAAAGATACCACAAATTCAGTAAAACTATTTACATACATATAAAATTCGTAATTTATAAAACTCGAATCTTTGTCAAAGAATCATTTAATTACGAACTACTAGTATAATATATATATCTTTTTCTTGTTTTAGGGCACTTACATGAAATTTAATCAAAATTAAATACATTTTGTAATCACATAGAATTATTTACTTTCTTTGATGGTCATCTCTTTTAATGAACTTATACTTCAAGTTATCTTTTATTTGACAAAATTAAGTCTGTGTTCAATAAAAGACAAGGAAAAATCTAAAACAAATTTTATTTTTGAGAAGTGAGCCGCTGAATGATAATATCCTCTAAATTGATAAAAAAATCCTGGAAAGGAAATATAAAAAAAGTTAAAAATTTTCTCACTCTGAAGTTTAACTTCTTGACAACGTAGCAATCAATCCTTAAAATCAACCAATATTTTTGGTCGATTTTTAGGAGAACAAAAATAGAATGAATGATTGAACAATCAATAATTTTTTTAATGATTGTGAAAAGGCGTATCGCTAAAGGCAGATCTGACAAAATTTCGAATTTAAAATTTGAAAACACTTTTACAAATTAGTTGATCAGAGTTATTTACAATAATTCCTCCCATTTCATAAGATATACTGTTGTATCATAAATTATAATACGACATTTAGCTTAAGAGAGCTTCTCCTGACGCATGCGCCGTTCGCGTTTATCCGCGCGGTGAATGATGACGTAACTGTTTATTACGTATACCATTCTTACTTCTTCGCCTTTTTTTTTCTCTGCTGTACGCAACTATGTTTAAGTTAATCTCTGTCATTAAAAATGTTCATTGATATTACAATCTATTTAGGCTCATTTATTTCTTCAATGGTTATGGGCCCAGGAGCGTTTCAACTGTGCTTAATTAGCAAAATACCTATTTTAAAACGAACATTTTGAAGTTTTCGAGCATTGAACTCTTAAGCCTAATTCAGTGCAAGAACTGTTACGTCTAATCAACGGTAAGAACTGATCAGCGTTCAGTTAAGCCTGCTGTGAGAGACTGTATTACATTATGTCGCATTTGACTACTATAGAAAAGCTCGGAAAAGATAATTTTGACAGTTGGAAATTACAAATAGAAGCAGTATTGATTAAAAACGACCATTGGGATTATGTAACCGATAAAGCGCTAAAACCTGCTGAAGGAACCGAGGACGAAAAGAAATGGCTCCAAGCTGATCAAAAAGCTCGTGCAGATATAATTCTTGCTATTAATCCTAGTAAACTGTGTCATATAAAGCATTGTGTGACATCGAATGCTGTGTGGAATAAACTCAAAGCCGTATATGAATCAAAAGGACCTGCGAAGAAGGTTACATTATTAAAACAGCTTTTATTTAGAAAAATGGTGGAAAGCGAAACGATGTCTGAACATTTGAATAATTTCTTCGAACTAGTTGATAAGCTTAAACAAATGGAAATTGACATAGCTAATGATTTATTATCGATTCTTCTGCTCTATAGTATTCCAGAAAATTTTGAAAATTTTAGATGCGCCATCGAATCAAGAGATCAGTTACCTAGTCCCGAATCTTTGAAAATCAAAATGTTAGAAGAATGGGAACCAAGAAAAGGGAAAACGTCTCAAGATTCACAGAATGCATACTATACTGATTATAAAAGACGAAATCAAGAACAGAAGAAAAATGAAAAATGGAAGGTAAATTCAAGCAAAAATTTTCCAGCTGAAAGAAATTTTCGAAACTTGAAATGTAATTACTGTTCGAAAATTGGGCACAAGGCATCTGAATGCAGAAAGAAAATAGCTGATAGAAAATATGCGCAATCAAATAAGGGAAATCAAGGTTCTATGATGGCTTCTAATTATGAAGAGCAGATTAGTTTAGCTGTAAACAATGCTTATCAGAAGACCTCCTCATGGTGCTTAGATAGTGGCTGTACATCTCACATGTGCAATGACAGAAGGTTATTTTCAGAATTTCACCCTCGAACGAATTCAACCATAAAGTTAGCAGTTGACAAAACAGCAAAAATTACAGGAATTGGAACTGTCCTTATAACAGTACCTAACGGAAATAAGACAATTAAACTTACGCTCAAAAATGTGTTATGTATTCCGGAATTAAAATGTAATTTGCTGTCAACATCTAAAGCTACTGCAAATAATCGTTCAGTGACTTTTACAGAACGACATGCTAGAATAATAGAACCAAATGGATCTATACTAGTGCAGGCTATTCGTAATGGTGATCTTTATTATATACATCCGAGCACTGAAACAGCTGCAATAGCACAGGTAAGTGAATTTGTAAAGTGGCATCTTAAATTAGGTCATTTAAATGAGTTTGATTTGAAAAGACTTAAGTCTGATAACATGGTTATAAATTTAAATTTTAATAACACTGAATCTCTAAAAGACTGCAAAGTCTGTATCCGAGGTAAACAAACTGTGCAACCTTTTCAAAAAGAATCAAAATTTCAAAGTGATGAATTACTGAACTTGATTCACTCAGATTTGTGTGGACCTATGAGAGTCCCATCCCATGCTGGTTCGCTTTATTTTGTTACTTTCATAGACGACAAATCGCGTTATGTCGAAGTCAGTTTTCTTAAAACTAAAGATGAAGTGAAAAATGCATTCATTAAATACAAAGCTGCGGTCGAAAATCGTCTAGGAAAGAAAATAAACATCCTTCGGACTGATAACGGTCTCGAATATCGCGGAGAAGAATTTAATAAATATATTCAAGAATGCGGGATTAAACGAGACTTCTTTGCACCAATGACTCCTCAACAGAATTCGAGAGCTGAACGCATGAACCGCACTTTAACTGAAATGGCCAGATGTTTGTTACTACAAAGTAATCTTCCCCAATCCTTTTGGGCTGAAGCCTTGAATCGTTGCCCGAATCGAAGCCTGGGAGTAAACAAAACACCTCATGAGTTATTTTTTGGCATCAATCCAACTGTATCTCACTTCAAAGTATTCGGACAGAAATGTTTTGTACTTAATAAAAGGTCTAAAGGGAAATTCGATCCTCGATCAGAAGAACATATATTTGTAGGATACTCAAATGAATCGAAAGCATACAGGCTGTGGAATAAAAATTCCAGAAAAATCGTTATAAGCCGAGATGTTAGATTCATTGATGAATTTGAAAACTGTACTAATTATAATAAAGATTTAGAAGTTTTATTTCTCGAAAATATTCCTGATAAAAAGAAGGAAGAACCTCTGAATGTAAAGCAAATATCGGCTGATGAAATAACAGAAGACCCCTCAAATATGGCAGAAGCATCTGCTGAATCACCTGATAATGAAGATTCTGATTCCGAAGCACTACCTGAAATGCAGATTAAAAGGGGGGGCAGGTCGTCCAAAGAAAGTCAAGACTGGGAAGCCAGGAAGACCAAAAAAGGAATACCACAATATAAACATAGAAAAGGAGAAAGCACAAATTGCTGAAGAAGACACAAATTCGACATTAGAAGAAGCATTAAATGGAAGTTATGCTGAAGAATGGCATAAGGCTATGCAAAGTGAGTATGAAGCACTTGTTAAAAATGGTGCATGGAAATTAGTAAAGCGACCACACAACAAAAAGGTAATAGGATGTCACTGGGTTCTTAGAACGAAATATAATGCAGATGGAACAGTTCAAAAGAGAAAAGCTCGATTGGTTGCTAGAGGATTTGCACAGGAACCTGGAATTGATTTTAATGAAACCTTTGCTCCAGTAGCCAGAGCAAGTTGTATGAGAACTGTGATTGCATACAGTGCTGAACAAGACCTTATGTTATATCAACTAGATTTTGTTATGGCTTATGTTAACGGAGATTTAAAAGAAGAAATTTTCATGGAACAAACTAAAGGTTTTGAAGACCAAAATAATCCTGATTATGTTTATGCTTTGCAAAAGTCTCTTTATGGTTTGAAACAAAGTGGACGACAGTGGTATGAAAAATTAGACAAAAAAACTCAAAAACTTTGGATTACAACCATTACAATCAGATAAGTGTGTATACAGGATGAAAAAATCTCAAGGTGAGTTAATTCTAATTTTATATGTTGATGACTTAATAATAGCAACAAATAGCTGTGATTTATATGCTGAACTTAAAGGTTATCTTTCTAAAGAATTTCATGTTAAAGATTTAGGCAACCTTCATTATTGTCTTGGAATAGAATTTAATCAAGATGTAAATAATAATTCTATTAGTTTATCTCATCAGAAATATGTTGATAATATTCTACGAAGGTTTAATATGCAAGATGCAAAACCAGTAGCAACTCCTTTAGATCCTAGTGTAAAATTAAGTAAAGAAATGTGTCCTTCTGAAACTGAAAAGGAAGAAATGAACAATGTACCTTATCGCCGTCTAATTGGTTCGCTTATGTATCTTTCTGTGTTTACTAGGCCGGATATTACATATGCCGTCAATCACCTGAGCCAATTTAATAACAATCCTGGAAAATTACACTGGTTGGCTGCAAAGCGCATTCTTCGATACTTAAAAGGAACTACAAATTATTGTTTAAAATTTCGAAAGACTGGAAAAGCACTTATTGGATATACCAATGCCGACTGGGCGTCTGATGTTAATACTAGAAAATCGTATACATGTTACCTAATCAAGTTTGCTAAAAATGCAATAACATGGGAATCACGAAAGCAACAAACTGTTGCATTATCAAGTACTGAAGCAGAGTACATCAGTCTTTCAGAAAGTGCCAAAGAAGCAGTTTATTTACGTCGTTTTCTTAAAGAATTAAATTTTACTGCTGATTATCCAACCATTATATATTGTGATAATCAAGGTGCACAGAAGCTTATGAAACTGTTTATCACTCACGCACTAAACACATAGATATTAGACATCATTTCATTCGTGAAATTTATGAAAGAAATGAAATAGACGTTAAATATGTGCCAACAGTGAAAATGCCTGCTGATGTACTGACAAAAACATTGACTGCTTCGAAACATTCTAAGTGCTGTAAATTAATTGGAATAACTGTAAATAATGATTGTTTTTTTTTTTTTTTTTTTTTTTTTTTTTTTTTTTTTTTTTTAAGCCGCCAAACGTCGAAAGGGGGATTTCATAAGATATACTGTTGTATCATAAATTATAATACGACGTTTAGCTTAAGAGAGCTTCTCCTGACGCATGCGCCGTTCGCGTTTATCCGCGCGGTGAATGATGACGTAACTGTTTATTACGTATACCATTCTTACTTCTTCGCCTTTTTTTTTTCTCTGCTGTACACAACTATGTTTAAGTTAATCTCTGTCATTAAAAATGTTCATTGATATTACAATCTATTTAGGCTCATTTATTTCTTCATATACTTTCATAGTTTATTAACGTATTTTTAAAATTTAGCTCTGAATAACAGAGATAAAATTGTAGAATAAGTCCATTCATTTAAAATCGAATTCATGTGTTATAATTTAAACATAAATTAGGCTTATAATGTGACTAGACATATTAAAATCCAGCGTGTTGTTGAAGTTTTGCATTCTAGTGTATAATACACTATAGAGTCTGTCTCTCTTAATCCACATAAACTAGAATAGACCCTATAATGACCTGGCGAATTCTCGCATAGGCGTGAATAAAACTACTGACTCAGGCGATGGGTAAAAGTAACCCTTTATTAACTAGTTAACAGAAAGGCACGGACAACTAGTTTTCGTGCGTTACAAAGACACCGTCAACTTGCGGTGGAAACTAAAACGTAGAATATAATATAAGTCAAACCTGAAACAAATAGTGCAAGATCGCACTTAACTTACGCCTAAGAGGTAGACTCATAGGAATCCAAACGGCGTGATACTAATCTGATAAGGCCAAGAGGTTTAGAAGCGTGACCTCGAAAGAACAACGCAACGTGCGCTTGGCTAGCGAAACACGCTCTGACTAAACTGAGATATTCACATGTTTAAATAAGCACTTCACTTAACTTTAAATTTACATCCTGGCGAGAGAATGTGAGGGGAAGTTGAGAAGTCTAGAATAGGTATCAAACTTAGAATAAATTTGTTATGCAAAATAAGGAAAATCGTACAACACTAGCGTGCAAAACTTCAACAACAATTTCATTTTTCAACATACAACAATGAAATTGTTGAAAAGGGCATTTTGTGATCAGTACAATGAAAAGCCAACTGAAGAGAAAGGTGATACATATGCAAATATCAGCACCGTGACATCAGAGGGTACGTCACGCAAAACTCGAGGAGTCAGCGTGCGCAGTGCAAGGCAACGCAAAAAGAAGAAAGAAAGGCGCATTTCCAGACGTTCTTCTGGATGCGAAGGTAATATTGTACTTTCAGTATGGCTGCAAGAAAACATCAGGACTCCTTTATACGTCATAGAATGATTGTAGAATGATTGGCAAGCTTGCGGACGTAGTGTCCTCAAAGAGTCTGGAATTGATAAAAGATTGATACACTCGTTGTTTCACGAGCTTGGATAGTCTTCCAACCGACAAGTACATCTGTAAAAAACGTTGGTAGTGGTCGGCAAAGGAAACCAACGGCGACTGATACATAGGACTTAATATAGGGAAAAAGGGATTGAAACCAAACAGCGGACAATATTGCTCATCAGTTGCGCACGGCAAAAGGACAACAGGTGTCCTGGTTTACTGCGGCCAGACAACTTCATAGAAGTAGCCTCTTCGCCCGCTGTCCTGAACATTGCATACCACTGACCGCAGCCCATCGACGGCACCGTTTACAATAGTGTGGAGAACACAGAGACTGGAAACCTCATCAATGGAGACCCATCCTCTTTACCGATGAGCATCGTTTCAGTGTGACAAACTATCCTCGGTGCCACATGATATGGAGAGAGGTAAGGACACGAATCCATCCCCTTAACATCAGGGAGAGGGATTATTCAGGTGGCCCTGGCATACTTGTCTGGGAGGTATTATGAGGAGCTCTACATTTTCGACAGAGGTTTGCTTATTATCGTTACTGTAACGAAGTTATCCTCCCCCCACGAGCCTCCTTTTTGGAGTGACATTGATCCCGATTTTGTTTTTATGGATGACAATGTGCAACCACATCAATGGACTCATGCTGTTGAGAAGATCCTGTAAAGTGAAGATATCTACAAAATGGATCGGCCAACATGCTCCCATGATTTAAATACAATTGAACATATTTGGGATACTTTAAGGAGATGCCTGGCAGCACGATCATGCCCTCCGGAGAAGGCCAAACGGCTGAAATATATGCTCCTTGAAGATTAGGAACTCTTACCTAAGAACTGTTGGATAATCTAATGTTGAGTATCGATAGACGTTGCAATGTAACGACTGCAGCTAGGGAAAGTCACAGCCTTTCCTAAAGCTGTTTGGTTTGTTGTTCTTCCTTTCGGTCTACAGCTTTTTATACAAACGCCATTCTGTCAATAAACACTTTTTCTATTCGTTCTGTACTGTATGCATCCTACTGACGGTTTTGCTGCTACACTTCCTTTATCCTTTAAGTTATACCCATGTAGTATGAATTTTATGACTGAACTGATTTTTTGCTGAATTACGGCCAAAATAAAAAAAATTTCAGTTTTTCACACTAGTGTAGTTCCAGATAAATTTTAGCGCGCCTATATTGAAGGTAACTTGCAGATAGCGACAGCAGTTATAAAAATCTCGCTTTCTATATGTTTTGTAATATTTGCATAGAAAGTGATTCTAGAAAAACGAGCAGCTATGCTTTTCCTGTGTGATTAGAATTTCCTATAAATTTAACTCAACTGAAAATCTTTACATTTCTATACATATTAAGGTTACTGAGAAGCTCTCTTATTAAATGAAGGCTTATAAATTACCATATGTCTTGATATATACGTTTTTAACGCGAACGGGCTGGCTACGTGGGCGTTTTCGTGGTTTTCCCCATGTGTAACGTGTATACGAGCCAGTTTCCCTTAGAAAGTCCTCCACGAAGGCATCCCTCCCTTTAGGCAGATAGCCGTCGTGTGCTTTGCCATAATTAAATAATCCAATCCTATACGTTTTTAGAGAGTTTATTAGGTATGACAGGTTTTCCTCACTGGTTTTTTTCGTTCTACTGCTGTTCCATTTTTATAGATGCCGTAAATACTTTCTATTAATCAGATTGTATCTTAATCTTGTGATTTTATGTCATACTTTTAAAGAACATATTTAACTGAATACATAGCCACGTTTTATAAGGGTTTATTTCGTGTAAAGTGTTGTAGACCTTGTAACTCTAAACTGATCAACGTCTAAACCGTGAAAATAACTCCATTAGAAGTCGAGATATAAGTAAAAACTCTCCTGGACAAGCCTTGGTGACATTTGTCACCGAGGTTGCGATATTTTGTGGCAGTTTTAGGAAAGCATTCGAAGCCCTTTGACAAGTTTTCGCTAAGCTTTCGAAAGACTGGGATTCTTATGCAAACGGTTGTGTTTTAGCTTTGTGAGCCAGTTCAAGTTATAGAGTCAGCTCGGAGTTATGCAGTTACATTGAGCTTTTGTTGAGTGATTACTGCTTTAGAGTATATGAGTGATATCGGAGATCTGAGACATTTCTTGTTTATAAAGGAGAATTTGCCTTATCTTTATTGTCTTCCTTGAGCTATTTATAGCTGTTTACATAGCCGTGAACTGTTATTTGTTTCAGCAAATGTCCATTTCTTTTTGCTCCTTGGACATAATTATTGAAGATATAACCACGAACTCCTAGTTCATAGTTATACATAACAGAACGAATATATGCATATAGTTATGATATTGCATACACTTGTGCAAATATGCAATATAAAATTAAGATTTAATTTTCTTTATTTAAACGAATTCTGTTTTTATTCATTCAAAAGACAGGTCTTTTCTATTTTAAGGTGTTGTACTTCATACATTAATTTCACGTATATGTATTCTTTCCAGGACCTTCCTTTATACATTATTTATCTATAATGTTCTGAAAAATATGCTAATATCCTATATTCAGAAATGTTTATCGTCTAATTTCAAAACCAATGATATCTATACTATCGCAGTATGCTGATACCAATTCAAACTGAATTTGTAGTAACATTTTCTCTGTAGGCCTGTATTTTAGAGTATTATCGTGTCCGAACAAAAATTTATTTTGTCTTTCCCCTTGAAAGACAAGTTTCTAGAAATCTTTTTAGCTTACCTTTGCCAAAAAACAGTTTTCGTAATTTTATGCAATTCATTGAAAAATATTATTTCAGTTACTCTTGAAATACTGCATATAAAATTAACTTTAATAACAAAGCTCTGTTATTTAACATAATTGACTGTAAACATCTTAAACGTTAAGACAAATAATTAAGAAAAATCGCCTTTATAAGAAACATTGAAAATAGTAGCCTATTAGAAATTTCAGTAATTCATAAATAAATTTTCTCAGGATTTTCTTCTTATGCATTATGCGTGAATATGAATACCATTTATTTCATTTTTATTACATTACATAAAGTATTTTTTATTACTTTACATAAAACAGGAAACATTCTGATACTTTAACAATATTTTAAAGCCTCTTACAAACGTGCTGTGGGCTTATGATACATGAGACAAATTGGTAAGCGAAATTTATATGTAAATATTAAATAAGTAATGCACAAGCATTCTGACATATTCAATCACTGAAACACATCTAAAACTCGAAGCCAGTAACACTAAATGCATAAAAATATACCTTCAGTTAAATCTGAATAAAAATATATACATAGTAAAATCACTATTTTCACTAGATTTATGTTACTTACTGGTATTACAGCCACAATTTTCTGTAGCCTATCGTAATCAGGTGAAGCAATAATATTTTCCTCACTAAAAATTAGTTGGCTAAAAAAAAAAAAAGAAAAAAGAAGAAGAAAAAAAGAAATTCAAATTTCAAAAATTGAATTATTTGTATGTTAATTTATTAAATACCTAATTAAACAGAATGTTTTCAGGTAAGTTCTTCGCTTATGATATTTACAAACTGTTAACTAAATTGTTTACGTTGTGGCATTTTATAGCTTTTATGAAAATTCTAAGCTTTAAATATTATTAAATTCAATAACACACACAATAGCAAATAAATAATTAAATGACATCATGACTAATAATTAAATTATAAATTAAATGAAGACTGAACGTCAGCGCGATAAAAAAATTTTCCTTTTAAATTTAGATAAACTAATTTTTGAAACAACATTTGAGAAAGAAATTAAAAATAATGTTACCGGCATTTCAGTATTCTTTGAGTGCGATTTTCCTTCTGTTTTGAAAAATCAAACTGCGTTTCAGGACATGTATCAAATTCATCTTTGTAACAATTGTTAATATCTAGGTAAACAATTAACAAATCCGAAAATTTTGGACTTTTCATAAAAAATAAAAAGTTTCGTTTGCTTATAGACATTTTCTACATGTACTACATCTTATATACTGAAAAGTTTATCTGATCATTATCGTCTGATATTTTCAATAAAGAAACATGTGAATTGGTAAGTTTTTTCCCGTTATAAAGGTTTTGGGCTATTTAAGTTGTAAAATACATACGCTTATAAAATCATTTTGCAGATTATGGAATTTAATGCAAATTTCATTTTCAATTGAATAATGTGTTTTGTACCAACTTAAATCCTTACTGAGAATAAATTTGGGTAACTTGGAAAATAATGGTGTTTTTTCATATTCAGATAAAACTATAACTTTTCTTTTCTAAACTAATTCTAGAATTCAAAAAAAGCTAGTATAATTAAAGCTAGTAATTCATAAATAGAATTTTTCGCATGTGCAGAGTCCAGGTTTTAAGTTTGAAATTTGATAATTATTTTATGTAACAAATTAGTCAAATTCAACATTAGTTGAAGACTATCAAAAGCAATAATCTAAAGCTTCTATTACAATCTTTCCTTTTCTTCAGTGGCAACACTGATTTTCTCTAGGAGTACTTGTATATATTTACAAGATATTTTTATGTGCTATGCTTGTATATGAATATACAATGCACACTTATTTTGAAATTGAAACCATCAGAATATTAATTCCCAAAACAGCTTGTAATTTTTACAGCATCATTTTATAGCGGTATGTTGCTATTTTTCAGAAAAAGAAAAATTTAATGTACATTGCGAAAAAAACGGACAATTCTATATCTCCCGTTCTACTGGGCCGATTGACGAAATTCAAATTTCGTTTTTCATGTCTCGAAAGCGTGACATAGGATATATATTAGATTTATGTACAGCACTGTTCTAATATACAGTGTCTCAAAAAAGTGATGGGACACTTGTGCTTTACAAAAGGAAACTGCAATAAAATAAATTTAAAAAACATGTAAAATTTTTTGTGGGTGTGTTTCATACTTAAATGAATGTAGCAATTATTACATAACATACATTTTCTCAAAATATTAAAATATTAATTTAATAAAAATACAGTTGTTTAGAACGGAGCAGAAAATGGCTCACTTAAGTGATGGGACACTTACTTTTCCATCAAATATTTATCCAAAAATTTTACTTTTTAAAAGGTTTTAATATTTTGTTGGATTTCCTTTTACTTTTAAAACATGATTTAATCTTCTTGGAATGGATTCGACTAATTTTTTTTTTGTGATTTCTGGAGTGATTTTACCCCATTCTTCTTGAAGCACCGATTTTAATTGTTGTTTTGAAGAAATGGTGTGTTTGCGAATTCTTGATTCCAATTCTTGCCAAATATTCTCTATGGGATTTAATTGTGGAGATTGTGGGGGTGTTTTTATTATTTCAGGACAGTTATACAGCAGCCAGAGTATAACGTTCAAAGCACTGTGCTTGGGGTCATTGTCCTGGTAGAATTTAAAATCGTTATTAAGGTTCAATTTTCGTGCTGAAGATTTCAAATTTTGATTTAAAATGTCAATATACTTGTACTGATCCATTATACTCTCAATAAAAACAAGATTACCAACTCCAGCGGACGACATACACCCCCATACCATAACTCCTCCTCCACCATGTTTTACTGTTGGCACCGAGTTCTGTTTGCGAAATTCTTCCCTTATTTTCTCCACACCAAGATTCTACCGTCAGAACCAAATATATTAAATTTACTCTCATCAGCAAATATAACTTCATTCCAGCAATCAGAATTCTTATTTATGTTGGATTTTGCGAAAGCCAGTCTGAGTTTTCTATTCTTTTCACTTACGAAGAATTTTTTCCTGGCTGCTCTACCGTGATATCCAGTAGATCGAATTACTCATCTAATAGTCTCAGAATTAACAATTACTCCATATAATGCTTGTAAATCAGCAGCAACTTTAGGAGCACTCATTCTTGGATTTTTGTTTTTTAATATTTCGAACGATAATTCGCTTTATTCCATTGGATAGCTTTGATGGTCGGCCAGGTCTTCTTTTATCCTGAATCATATTATTCTTTTTATATCGTTTAATGATATTGAAAACTGTTGAATGACTGAAGTTAACTGTTTCAGTAGTTTCTCTAATAGATTTTTCACGTTCAATATGCAAATTAATAACTAATTTTCGAATTCTAGGCAAAGTTTCTTTTCGTTTAGCATTCATGGCTGCACAGAGCTAAAAAACACAAAAATTCCAAAACAAACTGGAGAGAAATACTGCACACGATTTTATAAATTATTGGTAATTGCTTTTGAGTAAAAATAAAAAAGATATTTTTATTGCTTACTTCAGACGATTTTTGTTGCATAGTACGTAGTGTCCCATCACTTCAGTGAGCCATTTTCTACTCCGTTCTAAACAATTGTATTTTTATTAAATTAATATTTTAATATTTTGAGAAAATGTATGTTATGTAATAATTATTACTAAATTTAAGTATGAAACACACTCACAAAAAATTTTACATTTTTTTAAAATTTATTTTATTGCAGTTTCCTTTTGTAAAGCACAAGTGTCCCATCACTTTTTTGAGACATTGTAGGTATTCTGGCAGAAAATCGGACTTTCTTCGAAATGACATGCCAATATTTTTCCATATTTCGATTCCACGATTCAAATTATGCCTAAATACTAAATTTTGTAAACTTTGGTACGAAATTTAGGGAGAAATTCAAAAATTTGACTTTGCGCATTTTTTTCAGTTTGCGCTAAGAAAAATTCACTTGACGAACTTCTTAATTTATAGCAAACCTATGATGTTTTCCTTTTTACTTCCTTGTACGAAGTAAAAAGGAAGTATTGCAATCGCGAAAAGTTTCAGGCATCATATTTCAACGCAAATATCCATTTTCACAGCTATCGAATGCAATTTAACGATGTTTTTGCTTGATATCTGTACGTAAGGACTCTTTTCACCCAAAAAATTGTAAAACTAATTTAAAATGAATTCTGAAGAGAATGTTTCGTGGCGTCTGTGCGTACCTACGTACGTATGTATCTCGCATAACTCAAAAACGAGTAGCTTCAGAACGTTGAAATTTTGTATATAGGATTGCTATAACATGTAGATGTGCATCTTGTATTTTTGGTTGCATTCGGTCGCACCAAAAAGTATATAAATATATGCATATATATATCCACTCTGTTACTCGGCTGAGTGATTTCAGTTTCCTTATTCTTATATGTTTGTAAATTGTGCATTTTTTGCTTTAAAAATGATTGAATTATGCTATTCTTATCTTCCGGTTGAGGTTTTTATGCCTTTAGTAAATCTGTATGCAATATTTTTAGAATTATCAACAATTTAAAAGTTGTTTAATTGCAGCTAAGCCTAATAGTTTTTGCCATGTCGGCCATTGCTTGTTTACATTTTAAACAACAGAATAGTAGATTTGTTGCCAATCTAGAGAAAGTAAGTTTCGCAATAACAAAGATAACTCCTTCTTTTGTTATTGAGAATTGAATCATGCTTAATCCATTCTGGCATTTTATTCGGGAAAATAAGTGCTTAAGATTTACTTTATAATTTTCAATACAGACATTTTGAGTTTTTATGTATTTTTGCCTTGTAGTGAAGTGAGAACTGAATTAATTGAATGAGAGATACTGAATCATCTGTGAAAAACTGTTTCTTTTCTTTTCTTTTTTCTTTTCTTTTCTTTTTTTTTTTTTTTTTTTTTTGTTTTTGTTTAATTTCTTTTATACATCGTTTTAGATTTATTAATTTATTATAGTATTTGAATAGAACAACGATTAGATAATTTTTAAGATGATATAAATTTTTTGCATTTTGAGTTAAAAAATGAAAAGATCCTAAGTTGGTCCCCAGCTACCGTCCTATTAGCCTGCTATCTGCTTTGGAGAAAGTTTTTGAAAGAATTCTCAAAATTAGACTGACAAATCACCTTGAAAGGCCTGATCTCATCGAGAGCTCACAATTCGGTTTTAGAAGTAGAAATTCAACTACTCATCAAGTTCTGAACCTTGTTGAATATGTTGCAAATAATTTTCATAAAAAGAAAGCAGTCGCTGCGTGCTTCCTCGATTTCGAAAAAGCTTTCGATCGAGTGTGGGCACGCAGGACTAATCCATAAACTTAGCAACTTTCTGCTTCCAGTCAGTTTCATCCAGTTCCATATTTCATATCTTAAACGCAGGACTTTTCAAGTCAACAGTGGAGATGCTATTTCTCGTAAGAAAGTAATTTATAGTGGAGTTTCACAGGAAGCGGTTCTCGCCCTCTGTCTTTTCAACATCTATGTTAACGACTTGCGAAGCCCTCTTGACTGTAAAATTTTGAAATATGCAGACGACACGGTCGTCCTCACGGATTCACTTAGCCCTTACTCACCATGGACAAATTGCAGTTAAAAGTTAACATCGTTAATAAATGGTGTGACTATTGGAAGATAAATTTAAACTCAAGCAAATGTTGTGTTGTTCTTTTTAGATGATACAGAAAAAGTGTAATTATCAATAATGAGATCAAAATTAAGAATGAAGTTGTTCCGTGTGAAAGCTCTTACAAATATTTAGAAGTTATTATTGATAACCGGCTCACCTTCGCCTATCATGTAAAAGCAGTGGCAGATATAGCAAATACGGCTTTTTGTGCGCTTTATAGTCTAATAGGCAAGAACTCTAAATTATCACTCAAAATCAAAAGAACTTCTCTGTATCACCTTAATAAGGCCTATCATGTTTTATGCCGTGCCGGCTTGGGCAACCGCCAATAAAACAGAGCATGCTAAACTTGATACTCTCCAGAATAAAATTCTACGTTTCATAGTGAAAGCTTCCTGATGTGTGAAAAATGCTGATATTCAGCACGATCTTAAAGTAAAAGTCATGCACGAACAAATATTAATCTCGTCTCATAATTTCTTCGAAAGTTTAAGTAACTCAGGATACGCCTCTTTCCGAAGTTTGTGTGACTACGATCCTACAATTGAAAGCGTGGTAAAAAGACCCCGCACAGTACACCATAACGCATCTTGGTAACTGTAAATATGTAAATAGTTCATTTTTCTTCGTATTTAATCAAGTATTTTGTATTCATGGCTATAAACTTTATGTTTAATTCCAAGATTTGAAGTGGAAATTGTGCTACTTTTTTCGTTGACACGCCCACGTGGGCGTATCTGCGAATAAATTTTTAACGTGTCTTCATGGGATGTGACTTTGGAGTGATTGCAAATTCTACAAAATTTTATGAACTTTGTGTTTTTGACCAAAGACAATTGTGTGTGAATGCAAATTATACTAATTTTTATGAACTTTGTGTTTTTGACTAAAGTCTGATTGAACTTTGACGTTTCGGTGCATGTTAAGGACATTCTGATTAATTGAACGCAGACTTAAACTGTTTTCCTATCTTGTGACAAAGTGCTCTCAATTCAGAATGCTTCTCCTTAAATAACTCCGAATTAATATCTAGCAGAGACTGAATGCGACCATTTGTAAAAGATTGCTTTACAACTTAAGATCCATGGAAACTTTTGCTTCCCCACGACCAGATTACTCCAAACCTTAGAGTTTTTTAATGCATTCTACGCCTCTGGGTGATAGATGTACCAATAGTACATGTTTTTGATACAAACGTGAAAGGCCTAAGGCCTACTTGATCTATTGGTGATAACTCACAGCAGCTGGTACCAATGCGAGAGTAGGTAAATGTAAGTTAAAGAATGATTGAAATGTAGCGCTGTTAAGTGAACTTAGGGCCAGAGTGTCGCTATGGTAAACACATATAATGAATTTTAAAGAGTGCATTTATTCTATTGTGGTTTATGCGCTATCGATGAAGTAGATTTAATTCAATCCAATGCGTTTAAATGAAATGCAAGAAAAAGTGCGTATAATTTAATATTCCGTGCAAGGAAGTCATGTGGTGTACACATCAGATTTTTTTATTTATGTTGAAGGTTATATATGTTAAACAAATTTTATGTTGTCTATTTTTATGTTAACAAATATCTGTAAATTATGCATAATTAATACTTAATAAAACTCTGAATCTTGTATTCTTATCCTCTATTCACTAACTCTGCATACATTGCTGCGAGAATCGAATTGTTTCAAATATTTCCTACTCTGCGGCATTCTGAATCATTGGTAGATTGGTTTGCCACACCACAGCTACAAGGTTACCGAACCTTGATATAGTATATTTTGGTGTTGCGTGGCCCCAACCTGCCCGCAACAATAGTAGTGACTGCTATGAACTGGAAAGTACACAAACTCTTAAGAAGGGTTTAACTCCCTTTTTATTCCACTTTAGAAGTTACAGATGCGTTCACTTGACGCTCACAAACTACGCGGACCTGGCGGTGAAATAAAAATAAGAAAGTACAACTAAAAATGAATAATAACAAGTCACTACCTACGACGCTCTCTAAACGTGACTAACTTAACCGCGTTCTAAGATACAGCTGAGATTTCAGCAAACTTTCTGAATGAAAAGTTGAAAGATTCAACTAACTGCCGAAGCAAGCACACAGGCCGAAACGCGCGGTTCTTAAATTTCTACCTAGCAACCTTCACGCTCGTGAATCAAGGAAGCACACCTACAAACTCGTTTCCCTTCTATTTAACTCAAAAATACTTCTGCTCAAAATTTGAATACTTTGCGCGTTCTACTAAAATTTACATACTCTGGCATTGGCAATTCCAGGGGAAAGTAAAGGCTTGACAGGAAAGATAGCTTAAAATAAATGTTAGTTAAAATAAATATAAACCCTACAATATGCTCATCCTGACATTTTCTAGTACCATCAAGGTGGTTTTACAAACTGATGACTCTGAGAATAGTTGCCATTCCTTGCCTTTTAAACAATTTAATTGATCTTTTAGATTATAATATATTTTGTTTGTTAACAAGCTGGTTTCCTTAAGTGTGGTATATAAGCTTCTTAAACATATAATGGTCATAAGTGCAAATCAGTAAGAAATATTTCTACCATATATTATATACCTTATCTGAAGAATATACTCGCTTATTTTTGTTCATTTAATATTTAGTAATTTATTTCTGTTGCAGTGAAAAATTCAAAACTTTTTAAATATTTACTTATATTTTAAAATCTGTTAAGAAAGAAATATAAAGATTATGTATCAGTTCATGGAAAAATTTCTGTTTTATACAGATTAGTAAGAGTAAATGAATGATAGAACATGAACGTATAGTATTCTGAAGTTCTAGGAAGTGACCCTCTCTACTCCATTGCAGATAGATATAGCAAGATCTGAGTGTAATAATCAACAGTGGGATATCTATATGTGCTGAGTGTAATGTCAGCAGTGGGAACAAAAAAACTTCGCGAAAAAAAAAAGACATTGAGAGCAAGCATTCCAGAAGAAAGTAATAATGAAATAATAATAATAATAATAATAATAATAATAATAATAATAATAATAATAAAAGCAGAAGAAAATCTAAAAGGTTTCAGATTTTAAATTACTTCCAAAGGGACGTTTTTTAACATTTTGTGTGTTATCTTTATTTATTAAACATCATGTTCTTTGCACTTAAACCGGCAAATTCAGTTCAAGAGCAGTATCGCAAAAGAATTTAAAATTGAGCATATCTTTAGAATTCCATCACACATTCTCAGTCTCACGCGCAGCAGATAAAAATGTTTTTTCTGTGCAACGTTGCCATTACTCGCTTTGAAGTCCTTGAGTTTGTTAATCAGGCATTCGTTAAAGTCTTCCAAAATATGAAATCGATAATGAAACTAATTCCAAATTTCAAATTTGGGCTTCCAGTTGCTCATATTCGCAGTAGGATTACGTTATTCAAAATTTGATGGCTCTAGGTACCGTTGTGTTATCACAATGCGAGAAACATAAATACATTTATTCAGATTCTTCATTATTTAATTTCTTCAAATAAAATTTTGGGCGATAATATTTGGTGGCAACAGTTTGAAAAGCCTTTTAAAGATTTCAACGCAAAATGCCAAAACGAAGGCAATATTCCCTCAGGGATAAAGCCTCTTTGGACGTAAAAAAAGAAAATCTGATGTGTACACCACATGACTTCCTTGTACGGAATGTTAAATTATACGCATATTTTCTTGCATTTCATTTAAACTTATTGGATTGAATTGAATCTACTTCGTCGATAGCGCATAAGCCACAATAGAATAAATACATTCTTTAAAATTCACTATATGTGTTTACCATAGCGACACTCTGGCGCTAGGTTCACTTAAAAGCATTATATTTCATTCATATTATAACTCAGAATGCGCAAAATTTATATCATTCGAAAAATTATCTAATCGTTGCCACATGTTCTATTCAATTATTATAATAAATATAGAACGATGTATAAAAGAAATTAATTAAGACATAGAATCAGATAATAAATATATGGAAGTCAAAAGAGAGGTTAAAAAACATGTAGTAGATTAAAAAGTATCGTTAAACGCCGCATTTTGTATAGAACAGAATGATGGTATAGATTGGATTATGATAAACTTTCATATTTATAATTCGCAAACTTTTCACATTTTCACAGTGTACTATTACAACAAAAAGAGCAATCTGTGACATAAAGAAATCTAAGCTTTAAACACTTCGTGACATATGCTCCAGCAGTCAGCCCCGATTTTCTTTTGACAAATGATAAGGCTCACATACATACAGAGAAGGACAAAATATACCCCAGTTTCAAGATTATAACATAACAGAATTCACAAACAAACATCCGTAATGAGTTCTTATCGAGATATGAAATATACAGAGTATAACTGCTGATTAATCATAAAAAATCTGATGTGTGACACGACTTCCTTGTACGGAATATTAAATTATACGCATTTTTTCTTGAATTTCATTTAAACTTATTGGATTGAATTAAATCTACTTCGTCGATAGCGCATAAACCACAACAGAATAAATGCACTCTTTAAAATTCACTATATTTGTTTACCATAACGACACTCTGGCGCTAGGTTTACTTAACAGCGTTATATTTCGTTCATATTATAACTCAGAATGCACAAAATTTATATCATTCGAAGAATTATCTAATCTTTGCTACATGTTCTATTCAAATACTATAATAAATCTAGAACGATGTATAAAAGAAATTAAGCAAACAAAACAAAAAAAGAAACAGTTTTTCACAGACGATATAATATTTCTCATTCAATTAATTCAGTTCTCACTTCGCGACAAGGCAAAAATACATAAAAACTCAAAATATCTATATTAAAAATTATGAAGTAAATCTTAAACACTTATTTGCCCGAAAACATTCCAGATAGGATTAAGCATGATTTAATTCGCAATAATGAGTGAAGGCGTTATTTTTATTGTTGCGAAGCTTAGTTTCTCTAGATTGGCAACAAATCCTCTATTTTGTCAAGTTTGCAATGTAAACAAACATGTCCGCCATCGCAGATTCGCGGCTGCACTTAAACAACTTTTAAATAGTTGATAACTCCACAAATATTGCATGCAGATTTGCTAAAGGCATAAAAAATCGTTATTTCTGCCAGACAAATTATCGAAGAAAGTTGGTTTTTGTCTCGGAAGATACGTGTAATAGGAGAGAATGCCTGGCCGCCGTCAACGAACGCACTTCCAGCCAGAGAGATT
The DNA here is from genome assembly GCF_044657685.1 of Stegodyphus dumicola. Lineage (NCBI taxonomy): Eukaryota > Metazoa > Arthropoda > Arachnida > Araneae > Eresidae > Stegodyphus > Stegodyphus dumicola. The sequence goes on along the minus strand of NC_140768.1, from coordinate 75,277,831 downwards.
ATTTTACGAGGGGTATGGTGGTCGGACTGAGAAGGGCGGGTTGGTCCTTCGTCAAACCGCAGCTGATAACCACATGGATGCGAGCACGATGCATCGGCTATGGCGAACATGGTTGGAACGAGGAAATGTGGGAAGGAGAGGTGCAGCCAGAGTGATATCAGCACGCGTGGATCGACGCATCCGCCTAGAAGCAGTCACGCAAGCCACTTGTACCGCGATTCTGCAGAATGTGCAAGATACCCTGGATGTTCCCGTGGCGACACAGAACCATTTTCCGTTGATTGGTTCAACATGGCCTGCACTCATGGGGTCCCTTAAGCAGACCCCACAGCATAGACGTCAATGTTTAGAATGGTGCCTGAATGGAGCGATGTGGATGACAGAATGGCGAAACTTCGTGTTCTCAGATGAGTCACGCTTCCTGTTTGTCCAATGACAGTCGCCGCATACGCGTGTGGCGTCGACGGGGAGACAGATCTAATCCGGCAGTAACTGTGGAAGGCCCCACCGCACGCCAACGTGGCATAAGGGTTTGGGGCACTATTGCCTACGATTCCAGGTCACCTCTAGTTCGTATTCAGGGCACTATGACGGCCCAGCTTGAATACTTGGATAATGTACTGCGGCCGGTGGCAATCCCCTACCTTCAGTGGCTGGGGCTGTCTAATGCAATTTTTCAGCAGGATAACGCCCTATCACACAGTGCTCGCATCTGCCAACATGCTCTGCAAGGTATACAGATGCTTCCCTGGAAACCGTACTCTCCTGACATGTCACCAATCGAACATGTGTGAGATCTGATTGGACGTCCCTGCCTCGTTCAGAATTAAATGCCTACAAATTAATTTACAACACGCTAAGGCTACAACTGCTCAAGAAAGTCAGTATGCAATACAGTACGGAGCCGATATGATATTTGCACAAGAACCGTACTTCAGGAATGGAGTCGCTATTGGCTTCCCGCTGCAATGGGAAATTTTTCGGAAAGAGGATAAGGACAATCCCCCACGTGCTATTATAATCTGTTGTAAGGTAGACTGGGATCCCTCTATCATTTCTCTAACGCGGGACAATGTTGCAATACTTATCGACGTTCAAAATCTAACCATGATCATGGTTTCCCAATATTCTTCTCCAACAAAAGACCATAGTAATATAACAGAATTCATGAGTAACACGTTACAACGCTTCCGCATCTCAAACATAACTTTTGCAGGGGATTACAATGCCCATAGTACCACGTGGGGATATTCAACAACTGATGATAAAGGTCGACAGCTTGAAGATTTTATTTCTTCACATAACTTAATTATTCAGAACACTTACGATGCACCTCCTTCATTTGACACCAACTATGCCCATGGATGGCCTGATCTTACAATTACAACAGCAGAAGCAGCGGAATTAATACAAGATTGGAAAGTAGAGGACGCTATAAGTCTCTCGGATCATAAATTTATAACATTCAGTATAGACAAGATTACTTTAATTCCTATCATTAAGCGTTACAATCTTCCAGGTCATAAAATAGCCCCTTTCGCTAGAAAAATACGAACCCTTCTACAGGAAAAAGCACAACAACTTTTGCAAGCACAGACCCAGGAGGATCTCGAGGACTTCTCGACTTCTCTACAAACTACCATACACCAAGCCTGCGATGACTAACTTCCAACACGCAATGCGGAACGCTTGTGTGGAGTTAATTGGTGGAATGGATCCTTCCGTACACAACAACACAAATGCAGAGCATTTCTTCGGAAGTTAAAACAGGCACGCAGACTCAATTTGCAAACAGATGAGTTAGAACGTTATCAAAGAGAACGAGCCTTATACAAGAAAATGATTATAGAGGCGAAAATTAACTCATGGAAGCGCTTCTATACGGACATTAAGGACGTTTATGGTATTCAGCACAAGATTGTGACTGGGAAACTATTTAAACCAGCCGAGTTTCACTTCTCAACTTCCATCCAGACCAACACCGACTTTACTGCGAAAACTCTTCAACAGGTCCTAGATACATTTCTCTGTCCTGACATGTCTCCAGATGATATAGAATATCATCACTCTGTCAGAAATGATCCAACACTATTTAAAGCTCCTGCGGACTTGAATTACACGAGTAAAGAGCTTCTACAAGTACTTACACATCTCCTGCGAAAGAAAGCCCCGGGACCTGATGGCGTGGATAACACCATTGTCAAACTTATAATAAGATCGGTTCCAGACCTATTTGTCAATTACTTTAATAAGCTTCTTTTTACCGGGACATTCTCGAAAATCTTCAAGATTGGCAAAGTGGTGCTCTTTCTTAAAAGGAATCGAAATCCCTTAGATCCTAGTTCCTTTCGACCTATTTGCCTGCTTTCGTCTAAGGGCAAGGTGTTTTAAAAATTACTGATGAATAGGCTCCGTTCTCATCTTCACTGCAACAATGTCCTTAGTCCTCGTCAGTATGGATTTCGCCCCGGCGTGTCAACCATCCATGCATTATTTGACATCAAGGAAACTATCTTAGAAAATAAAAATAATGGTTACCATACAGCTCTTGAGAGCATTGATTTGAAAAGCGCGTTCGGTAATCTATGGTGGCCCGCCATCAAGAAAGCACTTAGGGATGCCAACTGCCCTGAAAATTTATACAGAACACTAAGCCACTATTTTTCCGACCGACACTTAACAGCAATACACAATAACGGCATTGTGGAGCTTCAACAGACAAGGGGTTGCTCGCAATGCTCCCACGCGGAGCCCCATCTGTGGAATGTAACATTTAACAGCGTCCTCACTGCCGCATGGCTTCAGCATACCAAAATCTTCGCATACGCTGATGATGCAGCTCTGCTTGTCAGAGGACATACGCGTGAAAACCTTCAAGCAAATTGCAAAGAAGTTTGTGCTCAGTTTTATGCTCTTTGTTCTTCTTTAAAATTAACAATTGCAGATGAGAAATCAAGGGTTCTCCTGATTCCAAAAAAGGAGGGTCATTAGCAAGACGACAACGAATCGTAATAAACCAACAGCGAATTCCGATCATCAAAGAGCTCAAATACTTGGGCCTAATCTTTGACGAAAAACTGACTTGGATTCCTCACATTTTAGATCTTAAAAAACGTACGGCTGTTATTGCCAAAACAAATGAAATATTTACAAGGATACAAATGGGGTCTCAACCCTCATATTCAAAAGCTTCTCTACACAACGGTCACGGGAAAAATGCTCTCATATGCTGCTGCAGTATGGGCCAACCCCATGCAGGGGCGAAAGATCAAACATGTCTTCTATCCAAAGGCCATTTGCACTTAACATTACTCGAGCATATTGCACAACGGCCTCAGACGCAATCAATGTTTTAGCCGAACTACGCCCCCTGCATATTCGTGTAGAAGAGGAAGCTTCCCGGCAACTCGTCAAACAATTACGTAGGCCTGCAACGTTTGCATAAGATATCTTCCTTCCTGAAGAGTATGAAGCACAGGCCCCCCACCCTTTGCAGAAGGGCGTCGGGGATGAGAATGCGATTAAACCCAACATCTAGTGATTCACGTCTACATACAGAGATCTATACTGATGGATCAACAACTGATAACAACACAGGCAGTGCGTTTATAGTTCTACAGGACCAATCGAATATTTATCAATGGAAAGGTCAGCTACGCACTAATAATAGTATATTTCAGGGAGAGGTAGTGGCAATTGCGCACGCAATATGTTACCTGCAGGAACAGCAGATTACACCTGCAGTGATAAAAACAGACAGCCAGTCTTCTTTATATGCTAACAACAACTCGGAACATTACTCCCCAATTATCTAGCAGATGCAACAAGATCTACGAGATCATCCGGAAATTCATATCTCGCTGGAAAGGATAAAAGCCCATGTCGGTCATTATGGCAATGAGCTTGCTGACAAATTGGCTAAGGAAGCTGCCAATGGACAGGCTTACGAACAAATTAATATCCCATGGCCCATTTCCCACCTTAAAAGATCTCTTCGACTTAAGTCCATAGGTCAATTTCAGGAAGAATGAGACGAACGGGCCGCCGTACGCAATACCATCTCGCGTATGTTGATACAACTCGAAATATTAACAATCCCAATCTCGTTAGGTACATTACAGGACATGGGCCTTTTCCATAATACTATGCACGATTTCGCTTATGTAATACTGAGCTCTGTAGTTGCGGAGATGTGGGTACGCCAGAACATTACCTCTCAACATGTCCACTCACTGCTGGTTCATATATTCGTCTCCCAGATGCTAATCGTCAAGCATTTTGCAAATTTTTAATTAAACCGCGGCAACTAATCCGTCAAATTGTAAATTCATTCTCTACTGATTTTGGAAGGAACCACACTTCACAGAAGTCTATAAATTTAATCATTTCATACTTGGTCAACATATTATCTACTAAATAAATTTTATTGTGATATCTCTTGTCTTTCTTGATGTTGCAACTTGGGTAGCCAGCAGTGTACATTTCATAACTTCAATCAATGATCAGTTGTTTTTAAAAATTAATTTAATTTTTACGATTTGACAGAAAAACTTGGCGTTTCACCGGCGTAGGATATGATCGACGAGAATAACTAAGGGAAATTAATGCAGCTTTTGACGGCATCAGATTATGTTGAAGCTATGTCCAGACACACACGTTCTACCTAAAAGTACTTAGAAAAATATTTTAGCTTGCACAGAAAAGAAAGGAAATGGAAGACTGTAGATTGATCTATATGAAAGAGAAACCCAGTGTGCAACTTGATCTCCCTCAGTTGGACCTGAATTTTTGTAGCATTCTGAAAGCTAGTAAAATTCGTAATAGTTTGCAGAAGAATTTTGAGTGGTGATAAAGTTTTGTTCGAAACTTGGAAAACTTGTTTTAGCCCAAGTGAAGGCTTCCTGTAAGCCCGAGTGGGGTCATCTGTGAATAGTTATTGAGTTGAATAAAAGGGCGTTTATTCCTTCTCTTGGACTTGATATTTTCCACGTGAACACAGAGATAATTAGGTACACAGTTCATGAGTATTCTAGCTGTCAAGGACAACAAATTTAGCTAGAACATTATAGGTGCTTCCTGTATTTCCTGCATCCTGCTCTCAGTAAAGGAAAACTGACGCAAGAAGAAATATCCGTGAAGTGAAAACTGTTTTGAATCTTAAAGTTTCTATCAGAGGATACAGATCGAAAAACTCATTATGGTCAAAAGTTGTGGCATGGCCAAATTTTTTGTAACAGTATCCAAGATGCTTAAAATGTCATACGGATCGTCTGATCCACAGCTGTGAATTTCTAAAAACGGAAAGCCTGTTTGTGTCTAGTGCAAAAAAGTATCATTTAACTTCAGCCAAGATTTGTAAATTTTATTCTAAAATTCATAAGCGGAACTCTGACATTTAGTTTTCATCTGAGAAAACATTTTCTATGCAAAGACTCTCCAAACCATGGAGGTAGATGAATTAATATTCAAACCATGGAGTTTCCAAACCATGGGCTCTCCAAACCATGAAGGTTATTCTTACCTCTATGCTCCAAACCATGAAGGTTACTCTTACCTCTATGCTCCAAACCGGAGTTAAATATCCAAAGACAACTTTCGTACTGAGCATGTGCATACAGAAGCTGTGAAATAGCCATAATTAGAAATTTTCAGGACTCTCTTTCTCACTAATTTCCTTAGTAAATTTTTGGAATTTGCTAACAAATGCAAGAAGATAAAATCTCCAGAAGTGTAGTGAAAATTGGCATCATTGATTGTGGAAATCTTACACTATATAAAAATGTAATTTTCTGCTTCTTACCTGTAAGATGAATTTTGGAAGTTTCAACTGAGTGCGATAGATGGCGCCGTCTATCCGATTGTACAATCTTGGCACGATTATAAATTTTCTTTAAAATTTTTATATTTTTACGGTCCCCTTTATTCACCTTAAAAGCCTCTCTCCTTTGGAGAACCGGGCCCACCAGCGGCCGAGCGGTAAAGTCGCTGAACACTGGTAGTTCGGTCCGAGGTTTGAATCCCGCGAACGGGCTGGCTGCATGGGTGTTTTCGTGGTGTAACGTGTATACGAGCCAGTTTTCCTTAGAAAATCCTCCACGAAGACATCCCTGCCCTATTAGGCAGATAGTCCTAGTGTGCTTTGCCATAATTAATTACACCACACCACCTTTAGAGAACCACCAGTAAGGGAAAATTCATGCTCACACGCCTCTAAGATAAAGTGACCACATTTTCATCGAGACAAATGGAATGAAATGAAAATTGTAATTTAGTTATGAAAGCAGACCAATAATTCAAAAAAATTTTATTGTATACGTTCATTTACTATCTATAAATGTACAAAAATATATTTATTATTAACTATTGATAACTATAAAAATATTTGTAAAAAACTATAATTTGAATATTATGTTTTTTAATTAATTTAAAATTTTATTTAAACAAATTTATGGTTTTCTTTCACAGTTATATTTTTTATCCGAGTGAATACTTTGCAATAAATTCGGATCATTTATTAAAATGTCGCGAAATTTCTCACATGAATGTGTCAAATTATACAGGGTGTTTTATTGATCATGGGACAAACTTGGAGGGGTGGTGGAGCGTATTAAACATGCATTTTTTGGATAGGAATATAGGGTCTAAAGTGGCGGGTTAAGGCAGGAACGGGAAAAAAAAAACCGACACGAGAGGAAAATGTGTTTATGTACAAAATCAACGCAAAGTGCTTCTTTGTAGCAATACAGTATTCACAATAAATGTTCAAAATTGCGACCACCAGCAGTAATACATGCTTGGTAACGACTCAGAAGGGATTGACGAACATTTTGAAAAACGACAGTCATTTCGCGCACGCTTGCAGCCGCAATGGATAGTCGCGCAACGAGGTCCTCCAGTGAGTCAACGGGATACTCGTAAATGATGCTCTTCAGATGGACCCATAAAAAAATCCAAGCTGGATAAATCTGACGAACAGGTTGGCCATCGAACGGGTCCACCACGGCCAATCCATCGGCCCAGAAATGTTCCATCCAAGTAATTGCGGACCAGCACGTGGTTATGGGCTGGTGCACCATCATGCTGGAAATCACATCCGATCACGAACGACAGCCGGAACATCCTGCAGCAATTCCGGTAGCATTTCTTGTTGAAAAATATGATAACATAAGCCATATTTGTACGTGCAGGTAAGAGGTATGGGCCTATGAGGTAGTCATCAACAATATCCGCCCACACATTCACGGAGAAGCGGGTTTGGAATTCATGTGGACGTGTGCAGTGTAGATTATAAGTTGCCCACACGTGCATGTTGTGGCTATTGAAGATGCCGTCGTGTGAGAAAGTTGCCTCGTCCGTGAATAGCACATCCGATTGGAAATCCACCTGTGCCGCACACTGCTGCAACCAGTGACAGAAATGAACTCGAAGTGGGTAATCTGTCTCTTGCAAGGCTTGGACTCTCTGCAAATGGTATGGGTGCAAACCATTTTCATGCAATACTCTCCAAACGGTGGAATGACTCAGCTGCAGACGACGTGCAATACCTCTTGTACTTGTCTGAGGTGATTCATGCACAATGTTCAAGATGGATTCTTCAATGCGAGGTTGTCGTGCACTTCTCCTTCCAATCCTAGTGTCAGAGGTGCCTTCAAACGACCCGTTTTCACAGAGAGACCGACAACCTCTCGAACATTGTGTGCTTCGGCATACGCCTGTTCGGAAAGCGTTCCTGGTACAATCGTAGTGCTGCTCTGCCGTTCCCATTAGCAGCACCATACGTGAGATGCATGTCAGCTTTTTTCCTGTGCGTAAACTCACCCATCACGCTCGACATCAGAGTTGCGAATGATCCTCTGATGCATCGGATCGTGGTTTGTCCGGCTCACTACCGCCCTTTACCGCTGTATTACCAGCCAATCACAGTTGTAGTTCCTATTACTGTTAGCGCCCCCTTTTTTGAACATTTATTGTGAATACTGTCAATGAGTGTAATACGTCGTACTATGTGTACTTTTAAGATAACGTAATCGGTAATGTAGTCATTAGCGCGTGTAACGGGTGCCCCATGTGTATTATTTTAAGTAACGCATATATGATTATAAGGCAAAGTATGTGTGCCTATCTTGTTATATAGCATAATGTCATTTAAGAAGTAATAGCAATAATGTAAACTATAAGTAATCCAGTTATAAAGTAACTTAGCAAGTTCGCAATACAATTAGCTTAATGTAGTATACAGTCAGGTTATAACTCTAATAAGTGTAGATTAATGTCATGCATTATGTATGTGTAGTCTAATGTCATGTGAAGGTGAAGTGTAAAGTATGTATGTACTAATTCATGCAAGTATTATGTATAAGTTTAATGTCATGTCATATATCATGTATGTAATGTTATGTTTCATGTATGCATTATGGCCTATGAACACCCAGGTCAACCATTAACATAAGAATCTGTACAAAACCAATGTCAAACTGGAATAGCCCCTGTATGGCCATGTAAACGTTTTCATGAAGGCTCAGTAACTCCCGGTGCGCCCTTGTGGGACCCCCATGGAGTTCTTGTATCTATATAGGGGAGGGTGTGAGACATTTGCCTGTTTACCTCCGTTAAACGCCAGGCGTCCCCGTCCTCCGTCACCTGTCACCTGTATTGCTGCAAAGAAGCACTTTGCGTTGATTTCGTACATAAACACATTTTCCTCTCCTATCGTTTTTTTGCCTACTTTAACCCGTCACTTTCTACCCTACATTCCTATACTAAAAATGCATTTTTTTTACTCTCCACCACCCCTCCAAGTTTGTCTCATGATCTATAAAACACATGTATTTTACCCTTAATACATATTTTAAAGTTTTAATGCTCAACTGTGTTTTTTCAATTGTCCAAATTTTATTCATACTAGAAAAAACACCTTCTATGTTCTTTGTTCCTGTAAGGGAGAATGCGTGTTCTACAATTTTCAAAATATTTTCATAAGGAATATTATTCTGTTTAAAATGAAGGAATAACTCCATCCATTTTTTGTCTGTTTCCACATTTGTAGACAACGAACATTTAAATTTTTCTTCAGTAACGTGTATTTTTAAAAATGACACCTCATCAAAAAGATCATTTTCGCAAATATTATTTTTTGGAAAATGGTTACTAATATATAAAAAAGATTTTTCCACATATTCCCGTAAAATCTCCTTTTTTAATGTCACCGAATGAAAATTTTTAATATCCTCGAATTTAACTGTCTGTTCTTCAAGATATTCCAAGCAGTTATTATAAAAATTTCTGACTTCTTTCAAAAAATCGAGTCGTTTAATTGCACCTGGTTCTTCCAACCTAGTGATGTCCTTTCGAATAACTAAAGGAACGTAATCGTTATCAATTCTTTCTCGCAATTTTGTTTTTAAATTATTGATTTCATTTGACATTTCCATAATTTAAATTTTGTCCCCTTCAATAATTTTCACAGCATTGTGAAATAATGTAGCTTGGTTGTGGATGAACTGATGCCAAATTTGTGATATGTCATTTTCGATAAAGACCTGCAATATTCTTGGATATTTAGCTTGTGATAAAAAGTATGATTTTAATGGTTTATATCTATAAAAATACAAATAAATTTTTGCATTAATGTTTTCAAGATCCAGTGGAAGTAAGTCAGATGCTGTTTGAATAGTACTGTGTAGAATGTGCGCTGCACAACCTACCCCAATAATTTATTGGTTCAAATGTTCATTTAAGTTTCGTAAAAACGTTATTGATGCGTCTTCTAGCTTTTCCTCCAAAATTCGAGTTATTGTTATCCTCACAATAGGCAATAATTTTATTGTTCAAATTATTATTTTTTAAAATAGTACTATTGAATCAAAAATTATTTGTGAAGTTTCACCCGGCAATGAAACAAAATCTAATATTCTAATTTTAATTCCTGTTTCTAGATCAGAAAGTCTAAATGTTGTGGTCTAACAGTAACATATTAAATCTTTGTGGTTGGAAGCATCATAATATATTGCTATAAATGTGCATTTATCTAATTCTTTCTGAAATTGTGAAAACGAATATGGTGAAAAAACATTACAAATAATTGCTTCGGTTTTTGTCCTTGCACATGCAAATTTTTTGTCGTACAATGTTTTGATCATTTGGCGACATACAATCAATTGATCTGAAACTTCGATTGTGGTTTATCGTATGGAAAGCAAATAGTCCTTCAGCTAATGCTAGCTGTTCCTGCGTTAACAATGCATATTCATTGACGAGACGTAACGTTAATGATCGAACACCACCGAGTAAATCTAACTCGTTACATCGCCTAATTTAGTTTACTCTGCATGCATTTTATGTGTTTTTTATTTCTGTATTTTTTATTTCTTTATATTTACTATAATCATTAATAAATAATATGTAATATATTTTTACAGTACATTTAAAATAAGAAATGCAGATGTTTTCTATAAAGCGAGACATTTTTTAAAAATCGGCGAGACGCAGGACAGTCCTCCAAAAAGCGGGACTGTCCCGCCGAAATCGGGACAATAAAGCAGAACTAGGAGCTTGAGTATGGTCACTAGTTATGTAGCGGGTTGCCAGTAACTTCATTTGTTTCTTAATTTAGATTATGTTTCATGTGACTTCTGGTGCTTTTATGTACGTGTCATTATCACGAGCTTAAAAGTATCAAAAGCAAAACTTCTGTTATTCCTAAAAGCTAGTTTAATCACTATATTATTTACAAACTCTTTGTAATAGAAGATAGTTGATGGTTAGTTAGACGTTATTTCTGCTGTTATTCGTAAAAGCTAGTTTAATCACTATATTATTTCGAAATTGATTGTAATAGAAGCTAGATGCCAAAATAACTGACTGCCTGAAAGGGGCTTTTAATGGCAAAGTTTTAAAATTAAAAAGTGGCTTATATTAGTTTTCAGAGATTATAAGGCTTTTGGAAAAGAAAATCAGCTGAGCAGTCGTTGGAATTCCAACTGCGATTCTTCGAACTGCTACTAACCACTTACACCACAAAACCGCGCGAGTGAGAGTACGGTAAGTAATGGCAAGTTTCTGGTAGTTTGAAATCTCTGCCGAAAGTGGAAGGATACTATTATACACTGGTGTGCAAAAATTAAGGACGAGACGGTTTTTTCAACATAACATTGGGCAAAAGCTTTCCAAATCAACACAAATAATGCCATAAGACGTAAGAACATGGGTGATGTAAGCAAAACCGTCCCAAAAAGGAAATCAAAAGAATAAAAAGGAACTTTATTGAAAAAGTTGCATGGAGCGCAATGTGACTGAAGGCCGAAACATCCATGTGACAGGTGTCCAGTAAGATACATCAAGCCTTTATTACGGAATATGATATCCCCTGACTACTGGGCAGGTTTAACATCGTTTGTCCATGCTGAGTATGAGGTTGTCAATGATTTGTTGTGGCACTGTTGCCTGTTCCACTCGTAGCGCTAATCGCAAATCCGGAATCGTTACTGGCGATAAGTTACGTTCTGCCACGTGTCTCCATAGAAAGCCCTATACATGCTGGATGGGCTTTAGGTCTGGAGACCTTGCTGACCAGTCCATGTGTTCAATAGCCTCACTCTCCAACAGCTCTTTGGCAGCAACGACCCAAAGCACCTCTGAGAAGAGGCACGTAAGGAAGGAGAACCTCGTTACAACAACGGCCCCCGGTGATTGAACCTTCTTGGAAGATGTGGAGGTCGGTACGGCTAGCAAGCATTATGCCTCCCCAAATGAGAAATCCGCGACCTCCGAACCAGTCCCATTTGATGATGTTAGAGGGGTTATTGCGAGTTCCCTGCTCTCTCCAGATGTGTGTGCATCTAGAATCGCTACTCAGACTAAATCTGCTCACATCTGTAAAGAGTACTCGATCCCACTGATTATCTGTCCAATTATGGTGTTACCTGCACCACAGAAAATGCCTATTCCGATATAGGCGTTAATGGCATACGCCGTACAGGTCGTCATGCAAACAGACCACCATTGTGCAGCCTCCTGGCCATGGTAAAACACGATATCGGTTGTTCAATCGCCTGTTCCATGTGTCTTGAAATTTCTCCCTCCAACTGCCACCTGTTCCTCTTTGCCTGCAGGGGAATAAACCAGTCATGTACTGCCGTGGTTGCTCGTGAGCAACCACTGCTGATCTGTCGAATAGCTGTTCCAGTAGTCTGAAATGCTCTCCAAAGTCGTGAAAGATTGCTGTGTGCAATCCCGAACTTCGTAGCCACACTTTTAACCTTTCGACATGCATCAGTCTTTCCAATAATTCGACCTCGGGTAAAATCATCCAGATGTCATCTAACAGATTGATTGTTCAACATTTCACACTGAGGCATTAACTCGACGTCGTTTAAACTGATATACGCCATGCAATAGTTCCCAGAAATGCTGGGCTCACACCTCCAGCAATCTTTATATTCCTTCGACACTCCCCCATTATGTCTAGCTGCAAAAATGCGCATGTGCTACCGTACCTGACCCTAGTTAATCTCCTGATTCATCTTTCAGTCTGATTTTCCTCTTCGTTTCGCTGATAAGCTAATTTTTTAATTTCGTCCTTAATTTTTGCACACCAGTGTATGCTACAGATTAGAAGGTCTTTTGGTCTTCGTTATGAAATAAAAACGGTTATTTAATGCGAAATTTCTTACTAACGTTATGTATCAGATTTCAGTGATAATGATAATAACAAGGTAAAATATTAATCACATTAATAATTAGTTGAAAATGCAGAATATATTATTGTCAATTTTTAAAATTAATATAATACAGATCATACGGTTTTCAATAGATGTCAGTTTTGTTCTGATGTGCAACGGCATACCCAAACGGACGGGCGGGCTGTTCGGGAGTTTTAGAGGTTTTCTGCATGAGCAACATAAATATGAGAAAGTTTCCTTTTGAAAGTTCTCCATGAAGGTATCTCTTTCCTTAGACCAGATAATGCGCAAGTATTCTGCCGTAATCTAAACTATCCGATCCAGTCCCAACTGCACATGTATTTCCCTAGCTCTATTTCAGAAAACGAACCTGACAGTCAGTAGAAATCGTGAAACTTGTAGAGACAGGGCTAATATTTCATTAAACGGTAATATATTTTGCGTTTTTATATCCTGCAGATAATTCTCATTCGATGCAGAAGATAAGAATAGCTGCATTTCTTTTAGGAATTTACACAATATGATTTTAAATCGTGTGGCCTGTTTTGTTGCACTGTTCAGTGAAAGACATTGCTGAATGAAAGCTGATGTTTAGACATTTTGAAATTTAACGAGTGCTCTTATTTATTTAATACTGCCGTTCTAAAAGATGTGATAAATGAGGCTGAATGTCTGTCCGAAACGTAAAAAAAAAAAAAAAAAAAAAAAAAAAAAAAAAAAAAAAAAAAGAGTCTTTCTTTTATGTTATAGACGTGAAGAGATATTATATTTACTCAGTCTTAGTCTGAAATATCGAAACTTATGTCTTTTAATATACATAATTTCAATATTTTCATGTCAGATTATAGAGTCTGTGGGTATTCTTTGGTAGTATAAACCATTATTGACCCTACGTTGAAGACCAAGTGGCGAATTCTCGTTATGTCTTTAAGAACAAAATACTGCAGAAGAAGGGTTTTAAATAACCTTTTCATTTAACAAAAAGTAAAACAGATGCAAGCATTTAAGCATTTCCTACGCACAAATCACCACCACTTGTGGCTAAGTAACAGACACTAAGAATGTAACAAATCACTAGTAAATTAAGAATTCTAATGACTTTTGTCTCCTTAGCTTAAGCTAATGCTAAATCGGCTGGCTGCACACAGCAAAGCCGAGTAATATCAGTATAAACTGAAAGGTGTCAAACACTGAACTAGAGAGCTAATTTTAAACTCGCAGCATAAACATTGGAAATAAGTCCGCTATTACTCTTTTGAACTCTTGAAACGCAGCTTAAATACTGCTTCTGAAACACGTTGAGAATTTACATCTAAGTCATGCAAAATTTGCTTTTCGTCAGAAAACTGCAATCATGAGAAACAGAAAAGTTCAACTAAAAATAACTGGTTAGAATAAAGTAAAACCTTACAAGATTATCTTATATTTATTATAACATTAAAAAATAATGGCATTTGAGTTTCACAATTTCTTAAAAAATGCGACTTTGAAAAAGGCCACTTCTATTTCTGAAATGCCTTGTAATACATTAAAATTCCTTTTCAATTTCAGGCATTTTTTGAGGTTCGAAAAATATCAAGCACTTAAAATTCCTCTGCATTATACATTTTCTGGAGAACTTCCGGGATATCTTTTCACTGAAATCTTTTTACCTCTACGTATATAATTTCGCGATCACTTTTATACGAGTATGTCTATTTTTTATAAAAAGCTGCGTGTAATATTAATGTCTCTGGTTATATATTCGGTACCTCATACTTTAAAAATACACATATATCTTAATTTTGTTATATTCTTGATGTTCTGCCTATTGTCTCCTTTCGAATTTCAACTGCAGTAAGTAAGTTAATAAGGCTTTTGACTGAAACTGTTATAGAAAACATTATTTACTAGTTGAAAATAATTCATTCTATTATAAACTGATTCATAGCGAAACTTCATTAAGTTAACTTCGTGAAATTTCACATTTGACTGTATTTAATGCTATAAATATATTATCGGTCTGCTCATTCTTAAACATGTAACGAATTTGCTATGTTATCACCATCAGCGTTAGAATCCTGATCATTTTGATATCAGACAATTATTTCTTTGAAAGTTTTTAGGTTATAGAGATTATTAGTATTTTTGGAGACGAAAACATATGAAATCAACTGCGACATCTTTACGAACCATGGGTCTTTCAGTGTTTGCTGGATGTGCTAACTACTTACATTTCGAATAACACTTACGTCATCATGCATGGGGAATGTTAAAATTCCTTCAATTCTTCCCTTCATTATGGATTACTGGGGAGAGGTACAAGACCCCCCGTCAATCAAATCCGGGTGGTGACGAATTATCATCCACTACATTTTAGTTCAGGCGCTACTGTAGAGACTTAGGATTTTCGAAACGAGAAACGTGAAAAATCAATTGTACCTTCACCGGAATTCGAGCCACTGATCTTCATATGCTAATTAGTTCTTTGTAAAATGTATATTTGGTAAATTTCCTTTATATGCATATTTTGTATGACTTTTGAGACAAAGAGAGGACATCCTCTATCTTAAAACGTTGACGTGATAGACACAAAGTGAGGTTATTGTTGGCTTCAGAGAGCAAAAGTTAGTCAAAAACAAGTGACAGATCTAAGACAACAAAATCGCTGTTCCCCAGTGTTATTCTTGTTGTGCATGTATATAACCAGAAAAAGGAAGAATTTAAAATACGGACAATTTAAAATTATCCTGAAGGCATGGATTTAATGCAAATGAAATGAAAAAAAGGATTTCTACAGAGGCTTTACGTGAAGTGCATAAGCATACTGTTTCAAATAGTTTTTAATTAAAATAATAATAAAATTTACATAGATTTTAAGTTTTTCTTAAAAACATTGTTCGATTACATTCTTTGCTGATTGCTTAATTGAATACAATAAAGAATGCGATGGCCGCAGAACACATGCTTTCGAGGAAGATTTATCAAGGGAAAATTGCATGCATTCACGTTTTATGGAATAAAATTACAATAATTTCCAAATCATTTCCCGTTTATTAATAAAATTCGTTATTCGGTTCATAAGGACCCTAAATGCAACTTTCTGTTTCTTGGAGTATTTACAGCATTTCTTGTCAGTGTGGTTTGACAAATTTGAGCCAAATAACTGAACTTTAAATTTGCGCATTAAAAACATGACCTGTGTTTTGATATAAATCAATCTTGAATAATTATAGCATGTTATTTTAAAAGAGTCACTTAAAGGTCTTTTCACCTTCCGTATTTCACGTGTCGTCATTTATACATGGCATTTATTTTCTCCACCTCGTTTGAGAATTTATATTGGTGTGCAAAAATTAAGGACAAGACGGTTTTTTCAATGTAACATTGCTTCCAAAATTAACAAAAATAATGCCATAAGATCCCCAACATGTAAAAACATGGTTAATGTAAGCAAAACGTACCAAGAAAGAAATCAAAATAATAGAAAGTACTGAAAAAGCAGCATATGGAGCACAATGACACAGAAAACTGAAACATTCATGTGACATGTGTCCAGCAAGAAATATCCAGCCTTTAGGAGGGAATATCATCTTCCCTGACTGCTGTGCAGGTTTCAGATCACTTGTCCATGCTGCATATGAGGTTGTCAATGAGCATTGCATCGGAGATGGTGCGCTGTAGTGTGAAGGACTTCAGCCCCAATATTACTGTCAAACTCCTGAACAACTGTGATTGAAACTGTGTTCTTTGATCCATAATAATTTTATATGGGACGCCAAATCTGCAAATCCAACGCTCATAAAAGGCTTTGCTTACAATTTCTGCAGTGATGTATGGTAATGAAGTGACTTCCATCCAGCCCTTAAATCGGTCGATGGAGGTTAAACAATATACGTACCCATTTTGAAGGGAAATTCCGGTGAAAGGCCAATGAGATCGATATGCACTATACTGAAACGGGTATCTGGTTCTGGATGTTTTACAAATTTAGTTTCGGTGTGCCTAGTAACTTTACATTTTTGGCATCTGATACATGTTTGGGCCCAATCTTTTATTTGTTTTTCATTCCAGGCCGCACAAAACTAGCAGTCATCTGTTTAATGGTAGATTTAATGCTAGGGTGTGAAAAACCATGAATGTCATCAAAACATTTTCTCCTGAAGCTAGCCGGAATATAAGACTGAATCTTCTTATTTAGTATTTTTTGTTACCAAACGAATTCTAGTGTGTCTTTGCAACAATAGAAGGCGCTACTGCCTGATGTTTCAATTGTGGTGTCTATGGTAACGTACTTTCGAATAGGTGATTTATTATGTTCTCATCTTTTTTTTGCTTTTTAATTGCTACAGTGCTTTGAGTGATATGTGCTGTGTCGTCACGTGGACGGCATTTCTTCTATTTCGAAGTGTTATGTAAAATAAATAAGTGGTAATACAGTCCGCTTACCTTTGTTTTTGTGAACTTATTCTTAACCATTTTCTGGTCCGTGTGACCGCAGACTTGAATCAACGAGCTTTGGATATAATGTGATTTATTCAAATATTAGCAAGTGAAATCACTTTCGATTTGTGGATTAATAATCAGCGTAGTGTGCTTTCGATTTGTGGATTATGCGTGTGACATCCGTGGTGAAATCAGTTTCGATTTGTGGGTTATGAATGTGGCATGGTGTAGTGCAGAAACCTCAGCATTGGGGTGAGTACGTTCCAATTTTTCCTCTTTTTCTGCTAAAAGTTGTTAGTATAATATTTATTGTTATTCACAATGGCTGATTTGAAACCAGTTTTAACTAAAAAGAAGGTTTTAAAAAGCAATATAACAACGTTTAAAGGCAAGGTAAATTCGAATTTAGATCAAGCAGAAGTTTTAGAGGTAATGTTCGAAACGAAACTAAATGTTTTTAACAGTGAGCTTCGCTCTGTCTTTGAGGAAATATTTTTGTTGTGTCCTGAAAGGGATTGTGATACATTCATTACGGAACAAAAAATAGTATAAGAAACTTTATATGAATTATGGATAAAGTTACAGAAACTTTTCAGTGATTCTGCTATTGAAACAAGTAGTGTAGCAAAAGTAAATTCGTCTGACGTTCGATTACCAAGATTAGAACTTACTTCCTTACTTCCTGTACAGGGGAAAACATAGAAGAGTGGATTAATTTCTATGATCCTTTTAAGGCAAGTGTAGATAACAATCCGAATATTTCTAAATATCAGAAGTTTCAATATTTAAAGGCTTCTTGTAAAAAAAAGGCTCTGTCTATTATTGAGCCTATTCCAATATCTGATGCTAATTATGATACAGCGTTGCAACTTTTACAGGAACGTTATTCTAATAAAAGAAAATTAACTAATGCATTAATCCGTAAAATGTTTAATTTGTCAAATGTTTTTGATTAAGCTCAAGCTATTTTATTTTGTGTTGATGTAGTGAATGAATGTGTACGTTTCTTGAGAACTCTTAAGCTAGAAGTTTCTGATCTTTCTGATGTTCTTTTCGTTTTTGTGAAAACTGAGCAGTTATATAAAAACATAAAATTTTGGTAGGAAATAACTTTGAAAAAAGATGAAATAGGTACTTTAGATACTTTACTCGAGTTTCTAAAAGACCACGCTAGAACCCTTCAGAAAAGTAGAAATCAATCTAAAGATTTTAGGAAGTTTTCTAATTCCAAAGTAACTTCTTTAGTGTAGAGTAAAAACAGTTGCATAATGTGCAAGGAAGATCATTCTCTTCAAAAACGTGGTAGCTTTTTAAACTTAAGTGCCCAAAAAAGAATCGAATTTGTTAAGAAACACAAACTTTGTTTTAATTGTTTATCTTCTCAGCCTAATTTAGCGAAAAATTGTAGTAGTTTACATAAATGTATGACGTGTAAATTGTCTCATCATACTGTTCTTCATTTTAATCGAAATCCCAAAACTAGTGAAAATGAGAAACCAAAACAAACGTCCTCCCTTGCCCCCAGTGCCGAAGTGTTCTTACCAAAGAACGAAGTGTTCTTACCAAAGAACGAAGTGTTCTTACCAAAGAATGAAGTGTTCTTACCAAAGAATGAAATCGTTACAAATGCCACAATATGCACAGGACAATTTAGTTATTCTAAAGGTGAAGCAAAATGTGTATTACTCTGTATTGTTGTCATTAAAATTAGCGATTGTAATGGTAAAGCCATCTCTTGCAGGGCTTTACTAGATTGTGGCAATGAAGAGTGTGTTTAAAAACTAAAGTTAGGTAGATTAAAAAAAAAAAAAATTGAAGTGTCGTGTCTTGGTTCGTTCAACACCGTAACAAGTGGAATTGATCTTTACTTCGCACTTTGAGTCAAACTCCAAATTTCGAACATACGCATTCGTGATTCCAAATATAATTTCAGATGTGTTTAACGTGTCGCTTCCTTCTAAAATTGCGAATCATTTTGACGATCTAGTCTTAGCTGATCCTAAAGTTCTATGAAAGAAAACCTATTGATATTTTGTTAGGTGTAAATGTATTTTTATGTTTTGTATTAATTACCTTACGGAGACATCATAAAGAGAGGACAATCATTACCCTTTGCAATTTGTTCTCAGTTGGGTTGGATCATATCGGGGAACACTATTACAGATGATTGAAATCTAACTATCACTTATACAGTGAATAATCTTCAGTTGAATGCAAACAAATTAGTTGAAAGATTTTGGTCTTTAGACTCCATTTCTGAAGTCAAACGTATCTCCAGTGAAGATCAAGAATGTGAAGAATTTTTTAAAACAACACACTTCCGGGATCAAAATAGTCGTTATGTAGTGAAACTTCGATTTAAAAATAACCCTTCAAGGTTGGATAATTCTAAAGATCTTGCTTCACAAAGATTTAAATCTTTAGAGAGATATCTCTTAAGACCCCTGATACATATGAGATGTATAAACTGTTCATGAAAGAATACTTGGATCTCGGGCACATGGAACCAGTTCATATTTCAGAGTCCCCCAAGTCAGGCATACTACATGCCACATCATGCAGTAATTAAGGAATCTAGCTCTACGAGCAAAATACGTGTGGTATTTAATGCTACTAGTAAGTCTTCATCAGGACTATCTCTTAACGACATATTGATGACAGGTCTTAGCATACAACAAGAGCTGTTTCCAATTTTGATCAAATTCAGATGTTGCCCAGTAGTTGTCACAGCTGATATCATGAAAATGTTTAGACAAATCCTAGTTAATGAAGAGGATAGAGACTTTCAAAGGATATTTTGGAGGGACAATCCAAGTGATTCTATTCAAGAATTTCGACTTCGAAATGCTGTCACATATAGCACTACCTCCGGTCCATATTTGGCTACTCGTGCTTTATACCAGCTTGCCTACGATGAACAGAATAACTATCCTTTAGCTTCGAATGCTGTACTTCAAAACTTTTTTGTAGATGATTGTTTGGTAGGTGTTCAAAACACCGAAGAGTGCAAAAATCTAGTAAATCAACTCTTGCGAATGTTAGAACGTGGAGGATTTCTTCTGCGTAAATGGTCATCCAATGACTTATCAATGTTAGAGAATATACCCAAGGAGTTGTGAAATGATTCTGAGGCTATGAAAATTCAAGACGATAGCTCAATCAAAGTTTTAGGAATTAATTGGAACCCCCGTAAAGACTACTTTAATTTTTCTGTGTTCATTTCTGGAGAAAAGTTTAAAAAGAGATATCCTTTCTGATTTAGCGAAAATATTTTACCCATTAGGTTGGCTTGCTCATTGCATTATTTATGTCAAAATCTTGATACAAGACATTTGGAAACTCCATTTATCGTGGAATGAACCTTTAATGATGAGATTGCTAACAAATGGAAGAGTTTCCGAAATGATTTACATCTTATTCAACAATTAAAAATCCCGAGATTTGTTTTGATTTCTGACGCAAACTATATTGATGTTTGTCTTTTTTGCGGTACCTCCATAAAACTCTACTGTGCAGTAATTTATTTGAGTTCAGTGTCACGTATCAAATGCTTCAACATTGTTAATATTAAAAACGAGAGTTGCTCCTCAAATATAACATCAAAAACGAGAGATACCTCTCTGAAGGTACAATCACTACCACGTTTAGAGTTCTGCCCCGCAGTTTTGTTAATGACTTTACTTAAATCACTGTTAGAACTTTAGAACCATACTCTTTGTTGGGTTCCCTTTGTAGCAAACAGCGTTGCCAAAAAACACAATTCCTAATGTAAGGTGAAACCATATCAATGGAAAGCTTATCAGGACATGTGTTCCTCTTTACTTGCCTTGGAACCATGAACTGTCCTGACTCGGAACAGGGAGCTTACTAAAGCTATGTTCAATAAATTGTGAAGTAGACAATACACACAGGAAGGGTATACGAAACCCTTTATTTTTCTCTCTTTACAGAGATTTCCGGACTTCGGAATACAGAGACCAACCACTTGTGGTCTGAACGTAAGAATATAAAAATATTAACTAAAACTCTAACTAAACTAACTCTGGATTAATATACAAGTGCCTACTTTAAGATTGGCCGGTAATTAACAAAAAGCCGTATGTAGTACAGAGAGCTGCTAAAACTACGATACGTTTAAAATTATCAAGAGGATTTAACCTCTGGCCTTGAAGGCAACCAGCAAACGAGTAAACCTACTATGGCCAGCGGCTTGCTTCTAATAACTCCTTCCTATCTCTTGCTTGGCAAAAAGCCACAACTTAAGTACTTGGCGTTAGCAAGACAAATTTGCATAAATAGTTAAAGCTTTTAATTCTGGCCGGAAGTAGAAAATAAGAAGTGATAGTAAAGATTTAAAATAAAATAAACGTTAGTAAAACTTAAGAACCTTACATACTTCCCGCCAGAGTTAATTAGTTTGAAACTGAGGTCTAAAACGACCTTGTTGAAAACTTTTAGTTCTAGAATCTAACGCGAGGCCAATCTTTTACAAACATTTCTCACTAGAAACTAGAAATTTAAAAAAAAGTCGTTTTTTATATTATCAACTCCATGGACAATTACGTTTCATCTGAACTGCATCTAAACAGGAGTTCTTAGTTGAAATCTGGTTCCTTCTAGAGATCTGGAAGGAAAACTAGTTTAATGAAATGTTACACAATTAAATGGCAAGTAACATGAATACTTATATTTCTCTTAACATTCTTATTTCATTCATGACGTTATTTAATTATCTCCCCGTGCTCTCTGACATGTGTTGTAAAGGAAAACACCAAACACGAACGTGTTTATGTACAAGTGTTCAACACTACCGCCTGCAATCAAAACAATAACGTGTTAAAATTCAACATAACAAGACCTCATAACACACCTTATATTCACCTCTAAACCCTGAGGTACTATTCTGAAAGTGGCCAACTCTGAAGTGTAGCGTCAGAGAGCCTAACTACACTCATTCAACCTTTAACACATATTCACAATAATTTTCTCTTTTTACAGTCACACGAATAAGTTAAAATTTTTGGCATTACTTTCACTTTTAACATATCACAGTATTTCTTAACGTTTAAAATAACAGTTCACATTGTATATAAGGACATATTAACATGCCGTTAATTTTACGCATTTTAAAACATACATTAGTAGTACATTGTTAACTTCTATTCTTTTCCAAGCAAGTGCCAATTCTTCTACATTGAAATACTACATTTCAAAAGTCTTTCAGACTAAAATTTCTTTCTTGCCAGAATCTTTTAAATAAAATTTTATACAATAACTTTTACAATCTTCAAGTATTTACACATTCCTATTATACATTAATTTTAGTTTTACTCGGGAGTAATTGAAAAACATAATACCAAAATAGGTAACAACTCATTTCTGGCCTTTTTGGCGATAAAGGTAGACCTCACATGAGGTAAAACGTCTTGAATTCTGCCACTTGAAGTAAGAATGAAAGATTAACTTAAGGTTTTAAAGTAACATAAAGTTTTACTTATCTTTGTGATATTCGGACATCCTTTTTTCTGCCCAGTCCTGGAAGGTACCGAAGATTACGGTTTGGTTTATCCTCCTTCTTGTGCAGGTTCGCCCTTCAGTTCCTTCCTCCATGAGCTTTCCTTTCCTTCCAGTTTGGTCACCCTTGAAGACCTTCTTTTTAGCCTCTGCCTGTGGTCTCGGCCGTTTGATGGCAGCTGGTTTTGGCGGAACCGGTACATCTCTCTCTCTCGTTCCTGCTTGGATCTCGTTGCTGGCTGTTCAAATTTTCCTTGTTTCTTTGCCTCCGCAGCTGGTGTTCCTTCATCAATTCGTCGACATTTGCTGCATAGAGTCCTGTCCGATGGGTAGATCTTCCGTTTTGGAGCCGGGTTATAGTTGCCGTCATTTCTCCTGGCTCTTTTTGCATTCGTCGTACTTCTCCCTTCTTCATTCTGGGGGTGGTCGTGCTCTCTCTTTTCTGGTCGGTGGAACGGCTTCTTTTTCTTGTTACCTTCAACTTTCCAACGGGGAAACTTTCTTTTCAATTGCTCCTGCCTCCTAATGGCTTGCTCTTGTGATTGTCGTTGTTCCACCTCTGGAGCTTGTGCCTGCAGTGCCTGCCGCGCCGGATAGTGCAAAAGATCTTTAAATAATTGCATTTTATTACGATTATAGAATGGTATTATCTGGTCAATGTTTGCGGAGCATGTTTCACCATTTCTGGCTTTTAACACTACAACAGCGTGAGTTATTTTTTCTATAACATATGGTCCTTCAAATCGTGGAAAAAATTTGGCAGTTTTATCTTCTGGTGCTGAAGAAAGTGAATGCTTAATTTTTAAAACTTCATCCCCTACTTTATAAGTAACTCCCCGTCGTTTCAAATCATAATATAGCTTCTGTTTTCTTTGTGCTACTTCCGTATTCTTTTTTGCTTCTTTTATTAGTTTTTCTATATCACGCATTTTAAATTCTGGGGCTCTTTGTTGAACATAAAATAATTTATCTAACGGCGTTATAATCTTTCTGCCTAAAAATAACTCAGCAGGAGTTTTGCCCGTTTTATCATGTTTTGCGGTCCTAAGGGCGAAAGCTAATTCATTGACATAGTTATCCCAGCTTTTATGAAAATTTTTAACATAACTACGGATAATTTTCACTATATTTCTATTGCCCCGTTCCGCTATATTTGATACGGGACCATTTTTAAATGACGTATGCCCAGTTTTTGGCACATGTCTTCAAATATATTACTTACAAGTTGAGGACCATTATCCGATATAACTTTTAGGGGCGCCCCGTATTTTAAAATATATTTATTTAAAATAGAATCAGTAACTAATTTCGCGGAGGCTCGTTTTAAGGGAACAATTTCGGTCCACTTACTAAAATGATCAACCGAAACAAGGAGATACCGACTTTTATTTAACTGATTTTTTGGGGGAAGGGCCCAATAAATCGATGCCAATTATTTCATTTGGAAATTCGGATTTAATGCTATTTAGAAAACCGGCCAGGCGGAAATTAATATAATTAACGGCTTGACATGTTGGGCAGGACTGGATATATGCCCTTGTTAACTTTTGCAGTTCAGGAAAATAAACTGCTTCGCGTGCGCGTTGGATGGTTTTTCGAATACCTGCATGAGAAGCTAAAGGGCAGTGGTTTAATTCCTGCAGTATATTTAATCTAAGACTAGCTGGGATAACAGGTCGAAATTCGTTGTTTGAATTTGTATTTTTTGTATAAAATAATAGACCATCTATTAGTTCGTAATGGGCCGCCCTATTTCTTATTGCCACAATATCTTGGTGGCTAAAATTTTCAGGATCCTTTAAATACTCATAAATGTTTTTAAATTCAGGATCCTTACCCAGTTCAGTTATTACAGTTTCTCGGGAATTTATCGTACATGCTGTGAGCATTGCCACCTTTACAATATTACCTTCTTCATCTATTTTTATTCTGGATAGGGCATCTGCTACGATATTTTCCTTTCCGGGGGTGTGCTTGATTACCAGATTATACTCTTGTAACTTGAGTGCCCATCTTATTAACCTTGGGAATAAGTTTTTCCCTGAGTACAATCTAGTCACCGCCGCATGATCAGAATACACTGTTATTGGCGCCCTTCCAAAATAGACTCGAAACTTTTGCACTGCTAACAGAACTGCAAGTGAATCTCTCTCGGTCGCGGAATAATTTCTCTGTGTTTGATTTAAAGTTCGGCTAAAAAATGCCCCGGGCTGCTGATTTTGCGAAAGTACCGCTCCTACCGCATAATCCGAAGCATCCGCTGAAATTTCTAAATTCTCATCATTTTCAGGAAATTTCAAAACAGGGGCTTGCGTTAATGCTTGCTTTAATTTTTCGAAAGCACCTTTGGCTTCGGCCGTCCACGAGAATCTTGCCTTTTTCCTTTTTAATTTTAACAATGGTTCAGCAATAGCTGCAAAATCTTTTATAAAGGATCTGTAATATGAACAAAGTCCTAGAAAAGAAGACAGCTTCTTCGCCGTATTTGGCGGGGGATACTTTTGCACAGCGATTATTTTCTGATATTATTATTATTAGTCTGTCTCGATTCCTTTCTGAGATATTTTGTAACCTAAGTATTTTAATTCAGGGGCTGCAAATTTGCACTTTTCGACATTAACTTTTAGACCGGCCTCATTTAATAATGAAAACACCTGTCTTAAATCCTGTACATGTTGGTCCAGATTATCACTAGTAATAATGATATCGTCTAAATATATAAATGTGGACTTTCCAAGAACAGGCCTTAGCACAATGTCCATAAATCGCTGAAATGTTGCCGGTGCCCCTGAAAGGCCAAACGGCATACGCAGGAATGCGTAAGTGCCAGACTTGGTTATAAAAGCAGTCTTAGGCACATCTTCCGGTCTAACCCCTATTTGAAAATAACCAGTCGTTAAGTCTAAAGTAGTCATGTATTTGGTAGAAGTTATGTTCCTTGGAATTTCTTCGATAATAGGTAACGGATATACCGGATATTTAGTCATGGAGTTTAACTTACGATAGTCAATTGCAAAACGCCACCTTTTGGATGTGTTACCGGATAGTCATTGATTTTCTTACATAACACAATCGGGCTAGCATAACTACTTGAGATGGGCGTTATGATCTTTTTATGTAACTTATCTCTAATGTGCCACTCTATAATTTTTTCTTTATTCTTATCATACCGGTATGGTTTGTTGCGAACTGGCAGTGAATCTCCGGTGTCGATACTATGGTTAGTAACTTGAGTAAATCCTGGAATATCACTAAATAACGAAGCAAATTCACTTACCATTTGTCGAATTTTTTTGTTGCTCTTCCTTAGGCAGGTGGTCAAGGTTTAACATTGGTGGTTCTGTTTTTTCTTCTCGAACTGGTTTCATCGTCAGCTTAAGGGACGCTTCGTTAAAATCCAGCGTTGCTTCTGCCTCTGAAAGAAAGTCTATCCCTAAGATGATATGTGCTTGCAAATTCTTTACGATAAAAAACATAATCTTTACTTGCTCGACCTTGATACGAACGTATAACGGTAATTTACCTATGCACTTGCATCTTTCTCCCTGCGCAGCTAACACTGTCGTATTATCCGAATTATATATGCGGTATTTACGGAAATACTTCCTAAAAAATCTTCTGCCACACAGGAACACTGCGCGCCTGTATCCAAGAGTGCGGTGGCTGCGATGTTATTCACCAACACTTCAATCTTTGGAAGAGTCAAATTTTTCACCATAACTGTATTTAATATGAAGGAAGAGGGGTTTTCTTGGCCTTCGGATTTCCGCACCCTCCCGTCAGCAGAAATCCGTTTTAGTTTAAATCTTGTTTCTTCCTTTCCATGCCTTCCTTCTTTTTCCACTGGCCTTCAGACTTTTTTTGTAGCTTACTATTGAACTGTCTACGTTCGCCGGTTGTTTTTGGATACTCGGGTTTCTTGCCCACTGATTCACTTTGCTTCCGTAGCCGTGTTCTTGACTTTGCTGTGGTCTTGGCGCACCAAATTGGCTTCGTTGTTCATACTGGCGTCTTCTTTCAATGTCCGCCGTTCTTCTACTTTCAAACTTGATTGCTAGCTCAAATAACTTTTCCAGTGTAGTCGGATTCCTTAATTCAATAAAGTCTTGTACTTGTTGAAGTAACCTCGGCAAAATCACTTGAATTATCTCAGGATCCGGACGGTTTCCATACAAGAGTTTAAAGACGTGAATTTTTCTTAAAATAAATGTGGAAAGATTTTCTATTCGTTGCTGATATATGCTGAAAAGTTCCGTTTCTAATCTTGCACGATCTCTTACGACAGATAAGGCTTTTACTAAGGCGGTCTTAAAATTTTCGTAAGTGTAGGTGGGACTTCCCGCTTGACCCAAGAGGCTTCTGCCTATACATTTGAATCAATTAAGCGCTTGGCCCCTCAAAGCGCTGGTAGCTAAGGTGACTTTCTGGAACTCATGCACTGGATGCAGCATGAAGTGGTCATCTAATTTTTCCAAAAACTGGTTACCGGTGAGTTTCCATTAAATGTTGCTTCTGGTTTCATCGATGCGCGCATGGTCTGGACGATGTAACCAAATCCTTCCAGGGCGGCAGCTGGCATTTCTGGATTCTGAGCCGCTTCTGCAGGCGGCACAGGTTTTTCTTGGAACTCGGCCATGGTTATTCTTCTTCGTCTTCGTCGGGCGCCACTATCTGGTTCTGTGTTCCTCCTTTCTTGCTTTGGGAACCTGACTCGGAACAGGGAGCTTACTAAAGCTATGTTCAATAAATTTGGGAAGTAGACAAAACACACAGGAAGGGTATACGAAACCCTTTATTTTTCTCTCTTTACAATGATTTCCGGACTTCGGAATACAGAGACCAACCACTTGTGGTCTGAACGTAAGAATATAAAAATATTAACTAAACTCTAACTAAACTTAACTTTGGATTAATCAAATAAGTGCCTACTCCAAGATTAGCCGTATATTAGCAAAAAGCCGTATGTAGTACAGAGAACTGCTAACACTACGATACGTTTAAAATTATCAGGAGGATTAAACTTCTGGCCTTGAAGGCAACCAGCAACCGAGTAAAACTACTATGGCAAGCGGCCTGCTTCTAATAGCTCCTTCCTCTCTCTTGCTTGGCAAAAAGCCACAACTTAAGTACTTGGCGTTCGCAAGACAAATTTGCATAAATAAGTTAAAGCTTTTAATTCTGGCCGGAAGTAGAAAATAAGAAGTGATAGTAAAGATTTAAAATAAAATAAACGTTAGTAAAACTTAAGATCCTTACAAAACCATCTGAAATTTCAAGTGACTGCGCAAATAACTTCAAAGATGCTAGTAAGGAAGTGAAGGAGTTTTATAAAATTGCAGCTTACATCGCGAAAAACAGTGAAGTATGTAACTACATTACCTCAGAAAGTATAACTTGCTTATTTAATCCTCCAACATCTCCTCACTTCGGTGGCTTGTGCGAATTTAATGTGAATTCCACGAAATTTCATCTTAAACGAGTATTAGGATCCACACTTCTAACTTACGAGGAATTTTTAACAGTGCTTACACAAGTGAAAGCGTATATGAATACCCGCCCTCTGTGTGCGATGTCTAGTGATCCAAACGACTTTAGTGCATTGACTTCAGGTCATTTTCAGGCCCACCAGCGGCCGAGCGGTAAAGTCGCTGAACACTGGTAGCTCAGTCCGAGATTCGAATCCCGCGAACGGGCTGGCTGCATGGGCGTTTTCGTGGTTTTCCCCATGTGTAACGTGTATACGAACCAGTTTTCTTAGAAAATCCTCCACGAAGGCATCCCTCCCCTTAGGCAGATGGCCCTAGTGTGCTTTGCTGTAATCTCAATAAACCAAACCATCTGGTCATTTTCTGATTGGAGCCCCCTTTGCTTGCCATTCCTGAATCTGACTCTGAGTGATGTTAAATCTTCAAGACTTAACCCCTTGAGGACCAGCGCGCTGGAAATAAAACTCAGTCACGGGACCCAACGTAAATTGTAAAATTAATAAGTGATAAATACAGTCAGCTTACCTTTGTTTTTGTGAACTTACTCTTAACCATTCTTTTGTGAGGTATCACATTATAAAACTTTTGAAGATGGAAGTTAAAACTGGCTAAATTTAGGCGTCGTGTCACTTTTCATTAGATCTTTCAATTCTGGATCTGTTCTTTGTTCTACGACAATTTGTTCATATTAAATAACAGAGATTTCTGATAGAGTGACCGCAAGAACGTTTTCTTGTCCATTAATTATCCGAATATCTGCGGTGAACTGCGAAATGTATTGTAGTTGATGCAGTCGTATCGGGGACGCTTTCGTATTTTTTTGCTTAAAGGCGAAGGTCGATGGCTTGTGATCCGTTATAATTACAAATTCTCTACCTTCTAGCATGTACTTGAAATGTTTCACTGAAAGGTATGTATATATATACCCACGATTTCACGATCGTAGGTGCTATAAGATTTCTGAACATCATTTAATTTCTTTGAATAGAAAGTAATTGGTTTGCAGTTTCCTCCTTCAAATTGTTGTAGTACCGAGACAATAAATAGCCCAGTCTGATGCATCAGTACACAATGAATATAATATTTAAATTCTGCATTGTTATTTTTAAAACTCCCACAAATTTAACCCCAAATTAAATCCTGTTATTAAATATTTACTTGAACAGAAAATAAAATTAAATACATAAAATATGACTTGTAATATAATATGATCACACCTTTAAAATAACGCGTTTTCTTTTCCAGGATGAGCTGACCACTCCCCCTTCCCTTGTTTACTTACCGTTTTGCTTTTACAACTCAGTTAATTACGAGTATAATACTCAAACCATTAATTGAAGAAAAATCTGAGAATTATAGATGTTTCTTCGCGCACGTCACACCGAGAAAATACTCAAACTCTTTTCTGACGGCTTTTCAAACGCACATTTCAATTATTCTACTTATTTATGCATGTTAAAAAAACATTCTTTTATATGGAAATGAAATCCGAAATGTAGACATTATTTCAATGTAACGATTCAGTACCTTATAACCCTCTCACGTCTTCACATAAGAAATCAGAAAACACACTCAAAACTTCAAACAAGCTGACGTTTAACCTCACTTCACATAGTAAGGGAAGCGTTTTCTTGCTCTCACGAGGCGTGGCTTATTTGCTTCCCCTGGCTTCACTCTCCTCGTATTGCGACAGCAGAGACGCAATCTCCATGTATTCTAACCTCCTTGCTGTCTGTAATACAAAGTGGCAAAAACTGTGTGGCAACATAAAATGATTCGTATTTTGAATTTACGAAATGCGAAGTGTTGAGAGCTGATGTTATATTGTTATTTTATTTTAATATGAAATTGTGGATTTGTGCATGGTAGAATAGTAAATCTTTTTGCCAATTTCAGAAAAATTATTTTTTGGCATCTAATCACTATCATATGCTGCGATTAATATAAATTTTCTGAAATTAAAATGGAAAGAAATCATAGAGGTAATCTGTGAATTTGACATGTGTGCTGATGTAATGAGTAATAATTTAGAAAATTTGCTTCCGAAAAATGTACAATAATTTGTTTCCCTCTCTCTACCTTTTTTTTGCCCATCTTGATTGCATGTTTTGCGGCTCAGATGAAACTAACAATAACTATTATGCAAATTTTCAATTCAGTATATGGGTGACGATAATCTGGCCACGCACAGTAGTTTTTGTTAAATGCAGATATTATACCTTTATTTGTGGCTGTATGGGCTATAAAAGAGTAGTATCGAATAAATGTTTGGACTTCTGTTGCTTATAGCTTGGTAATGGGAATTAGTTGATATGGTATAGTTCCTGAGCGTCACTTATTAGTTTCTTAATGACTTCTTTTATTTAGTTGGGGAGTATCATGTATCTTAATACCTTCATTGTTTTCATTAAAAATGCTGGATGTATCCAATTTTAAATTATTTAATTACATATTAAAAGTTGACGCATTTAGTTTAATTTCATTTTTGGGCATGTATCAGTTATTAACAAATGTTTCACAATAAACCAGCAGGATGCTAATAGTATTCTCTAACTTTTAATTTTATCCGAGAGACTAATTGTATGTGTCTGTTCATGGTTTCTCATGTGTAACATAAAATATAGCAGAGCTGCTGCTATCCAAATTAAATAAGGTCGCTGCCTATCCATATAATTGGGAAATCTCTCCGTTTGAATGATTTTTTCTTTTATTCTGTAACTCAAATATGTATTTATTATAATGTAAACAAAGAATATTATTATTTTTCTTTTATCTTGTTTTATTTGCGCAATGATAATACAGTAAAAATGGGGAAATTCTTAATTTGGGGAGCAATGTATGTTAAGTTGTAAAAAGTTTTATGCACAAAATACTGGTGTACATTAAAATGTTAGTGGAAAGTAAATGATTGATACATATTGTAAGATAGATATTTTGTCTACTGAAGTATACTAGTTTAGTGAAACAAATATTTTAAGACTAGCTAATTTTATAAAATAGTGTGTTTTATAAATGAAGGCCTTGTTATGTCTAAATAGTAATTTGAAGCATAAACAAAAAATAGTAAGATTGCATATTATACACAGTTGCTTTTCTTTTAATAAGCTGTATATTTGGGAAGTGATATATGATGACATTTTAGTCATGTGCAGTGACACACCATTCAATTCAATGTAGTGAATGTAGGGATTTATTGGCTTTTAATAAGTTACTTTTTCATTGTCAGCCAATAAATATATTATACTCATTTAATTACAATAATTTAATAGCTTCTAATAAACTACTGCTTTATTTTATTATTGTGTTATGTAAATCTTTGAAAAAAATATGTAAATAAATTAACAGCAGTTCTCAATAGAAGAATAAGTGATATAAATAATAAAAATTTTGCATAAGTGGAGTCCAGATAATGGAGCTGTAATTTTCTCTGAAACATTGTTCCAGAATATATCTCCAAATCTCCAAACTGAATTGATAACACTGAGGAACAGCAATTCCATTGTCTTAGATCTGTTACTTGTTTTTGGCTAAATTTTGGACTCTGAAATCCAAATAAAACTTTAGTTTTGTCTCTCATGTCAACTTTTTAAGCTACAGAATATTCTCTTTTAGTCTTGAAAGTCATACAAAATATATACATAAAGGGAAAATTTATCAAATATACTATTCACAAAGAATAATTTTATTCATACAAAGCTATATATATATATATAGTGGAAGTTAAATTTTGCTCACATAAACAGTACAGTTTTTTTTACCAAATGATAAAACATACGTATTTAATATGATTTATATGTGTGTAATAATTAATACCAATGATAAACATTAAGTAAAAATTTTTGCTTATCACTTTCTCTAGAGTGTTTAATGTGTGGATATTTTCCCTTGGTTCTTCTAGCAGTAGTCAGCCATCATATGTACATCCCATCTATGTTGGTAACATGCCTCCATGACCTTCAAATTGTGGTTCATTCGTTCACTCACCTTGCTTACCACTGACTACACTAAGATTTTTTGGAAAGTTAATCAAGATGAATCTAAAAATTGCAGTTTGATGCTCATGTTGTAACCGAGCATTTTGAAGTTCTCAAAAAGTTGATACACAGATTTACTGTTATTGTGTGCTTGTGCATTTCCAAGAAAGTTTTTCACTATGTTTTTGAATGCCAGTCGAGTATTCTTTTGAAGTTCTGTCATTGTTCCAATGAAATATTCATCACTAAGGAGCTGTCGAATCTGTGGACAATTAAACACAGCAGGCTTTTATTTATTCAAATGACATGCTGGGAAATGCTGAAATCACATACTTGAAACAGTCTCCTTCAATTAGCAAAGCTGTAAGAAATTGTATCATGACACCTGGTTTTTACATGCAGAAGTAGAAGTATAATGTTCTTTCTGTTGATAAGTAGCGAATGTAGAATGTTTGGATCATCAGGTTTCACATCAGATCTTGGTGGCCTATTCAACTGCACCCAATGCTTCTCATGAGCTTTCTCGTCTTGCATACATAACAAACATTGATACTTGGTCTATCCATGTTATTGGCCAAGAAGGAAGCAGACCGTTTTAAGATCAATGTAGGTGATCCATTGGTTCATGTGATATTGCAACAAAACGATGACTGTCTTCATATTTTTCACACAAACAAACGGAATGGCCTATTGGGACTGCACCAAATAAATTTCCATTGTGGATCAGAACACACTTCAAACTCCACTTTGAGCTATCAATGATATCAATTGCCATTGAGTTTAATTATGGGCAGAAATTCCCATCTTCTATTAAACCATGTATTGCAGAAATGCAATTTCTCTTGATCGAAAGTATGATGCCTTAGCTCCTTTCTCAAGAAGGCTTTTCTTGCAGTGTTGATGTTAACAGCTCTGAAACTTTTTTGAATAATTCCAAATCTTGTGCGAAATTGTTCAAAAAATCTTTGTTATTGGGGTCAATTCAATATTCACCAGAATCGTATTCCTGTATTTCCAAAGAGTGATTCTTTGAAAACTGTATCTGGGAGTGTAGCTGAGTGATGCAATGGTCATATAGCAGGTGGTAAAATAGGATACCCTACACTGGTGTGAAAAAATTAAGGACGAAGTTGAAAAATTAGCATATCAGCTGAACGAAGAGGCAGAGCGAACAGAAAGACCAATCAGGAGATTAAGTAAGGTGATGTACGGTAGCACATGCACAGATATGCAGGTAGACGTAATGGGGGAGTGTCTAAGTAGTATAAAGCATGTTGTCGGTGTAAGATCAGTATTTCTGGCAGAGAGCTTGCACGCCGTATAGCAGTTAAAATCACACCGAGTTGCTGCCTCAGTGAGAAAAGGCGAATAATCAATCTGTTAGACGACATCTGGATGCTTTTACCCGAGGTCGAATCATTGGGAAGTTGGAGGAAGGCCGCAGTGTGACAAGTGTGGCTGCAGAGTTTGGAATTGCTCACAGCATCGTTTCACGACTTTGGAGACAATTTCAAACTACAGGAACAGCTATCCGGAGGTTTAGTAGTGGTCGTCCACAAGGAACCACACCCGCAGATGACCTGTATATTGCCTTACAGGCCAGAAGAAACAGGCGGCAGACAGCGGGAGAAATCGGTAGACACACGACACAGGCGACTGGACGATCGATATCGCGTTTTACCGTGGCCAGAAGACTGCATGGTGGTGGTTTGTTTGCACGACGCCCTGTACGGTGTGTACCTCTAACGCCTGCCCATCGGAGAAGGTGTTCTCTGTGGTACCGGGAACACCGGAATTGGAGAGACAATGAATGGGGACGAGTACTCTTTACAGATGAGAGCAGATTCAGTCTGAGTAGCGATTCTCATCGCATACTCATCTGGAGAGAGCAGGAAAGCCGCAATCATCCCTCGAACATCATTGAAAGGGACAGGTATGGAGGTGGCGGTGTTCTCGTTTGGGGAGGCATCATGCTTGGTAGTCGTACAGACCTTCACATCTTCGACGCAGGTTCAGTCAACGGGACCCGTTATTGTAACGAGATTCTTCTTTTGTACGTGCGTCTTTTTAGAGGTGCTATGGGTCTGCAGTTCCTTTTCATGGACGACAATGCACCATGTCATCGTACGGTAGCTGCCGAAGAGCTCTTAGATAGTGAGGATATTGAACGTATGGATTGGCCGGCATGATCTCCGGATCTCAATCCCATCTAGCATGTATGGGATTTTCTAGGCAGACGCTTGGCAGCTCGTACCTTACCACCAGTAACGATTCCGGAACTTCGATTGGCGCTGCAAGACGAATGGGCAGCAATGCCTCAACAACTCATTGACACCCTCATTCTCAGCATGGGCAGATGCTGTGAAACCTGCCTAGCAGTCAGGGAAGATCATATCCCCTATTAAAGACCGGATGTTTCTTGCTGGACACCCATCACGGGGATGTTTCGGCCTTCAATCGCATTGTGCTCCATGCTACTTTTTCAATAAAGCTTCTTTTTATCCCTCTGATTTCTCTTTTAGTAAGTGTTGCTTACATTACTCATGTCCTTACGTATTGGGGATCTTACGGTATTAAATGTGTTGATTTGGAAAGCTTTTGTACAAAGTTATATTGAAAAAAACCGTCTCGTCCTTAATTTTTGCACACCAGTGTATTTTACATTTGTCTTTCTTGCTACATCCTCTGACATTTTCACTGTATAAAAATTACAGTCATTTGAGGCTTTAGGCTCTTGCTTAAATCATATGTATACCAAATAAAAATTTAGAACATGTAGACACAAAGATAGGTTTCATTTTGTGTATAAATAAAAACTAAACACTGCTAACCTTGTACCCAAGACTCTATGGTGGAATGCGCTTCACTATATCAGCCATAACTGAACTAGTCGAGACAAGTATGTGACTGTTGCTGGTCAGCCAATGGGAAAGTGATCCAGACTTCATGCTGCAGAGAATGGTTACAATCACATAAAGTGTAGAGGAAAAAAACTTGACATGGTAGAAGAAAACTAATTACAGTTTTGAAATCAACGTGCCTGTTCAAGATCAAGCTCAACAGAAATTGTTCCCTAGTGTGATGTTATATTGTAATTAGTTTCTCACTTGTGTTCTTATGAATCAGCTAGAAGCCAATCATCTTGTAGTAAAACTTTAAAATTGTATTCATGTATAAATTAATTGGGACAAGTTATAAAACACAGCTGTTGTGAAAATCCAAGTTGTCCATTAAAAAAAAGTTATATTTGTATATGCTAATACAGTATAATTATTTGCAATGGTTTATAATTTTTATAATATATTTTATTATGGAATTGATTAATTGGTAAAAATTTATGGTATTCCTTGGTGAATCATTTCTTTTTTGACGTCAAGATCGGCACCAAGAAGGATCTGCAACAGTTTCAAGATGGCTGCTAGACAAAACCAAAATAAGAAGTCAAAGACTTACACAAACTGTGTGTTCATGTACACATTGACCTATTTTCACTTTTAAAAAAATCAGAGAATTGCACAAATTGGGGTTGCGCACTACCTTAACTTTGTCCATGGACACATCGATCTATTTTCATTTAAACAAAACCAGGAAGCTAAAACAAAGTTAAAACTATTATGGTAACCAGAAAAAAATTTGCTATTGTCTTAACACACAGAGATGAACAAATAACCAAAAATACACAAACAGAGAGAAATAAATAGCCAAAAATACATATTTTCTAACATAAAAACATTAAACAACGGATCTATTAACAAAAATTAACACAAAGAGACGAATAAATAAATGAAAGTCAATTTTTTAATAATATAACTTTTTTTCATGTGCATGCATTTAGGCTTCCCACCACCATCTCCTCCGTCCTCCAGCAATTCAATTAATTTTTTTTTGTCGTTTCGCCTCATCTGCTGTTAACCAGCATTCATCCTCTTACCCACCTCAGACATACTCAAATGATGGTATCCACAGCAAAATAATAAGTTCAAAATCCAAGACCATATCACGCACGTACAAGCAAACACATCAATTGAAAACCAAACCCGGGTTCATAGGAAAGGATTACTATTACAAAAGGTAGCCAAAATCTAAATTTGTCACAATTTGTTTGCTGATATTCACAGAAATAATCCTGTGTTAATGACAAAAACTAAAGGAAAAAATCAAAATTTTTCCAAGGCTAGTTTCACCAACATTATGAGCATTAGGGTTACCGAAAAACTTATTTTGTGCAGTGAGCTTGCAGATTTCACGAACAACCTATACTGCTTGGTGATTTTTCCAGACAAAAACTAAGGGTTACTGTACAGTAAATATTAGCCGATTAATTTTACAGCAATTGTATAATATTAATAGTATTTATTTAAATGTTTTTTAGTTTTTATATCTTTATATGTAATGTAATAATTATGCACATATCTAATACCTATATTTATTATATATTGAATTACTTCCTATCACCAAATTATGTATACAGTGTAATAAATACAGCAAAATCTCTATTCATGAATTCGTTTCTAAAGGCCATTCAGGAGCCAAAATATTTGTGAAACGGAAAAAATTTTTTGCCATAGAAATTAAGAAATTAATCTAAATCAGATTAGTTCATTCCTGGAACACAGATAATTGTGTATTTAAACTTTATAACAGTACTTTGTACAGATGTTTGTACCTCAAATACAGTGGCTGACATTTGTTTTTGTATGCTTGTGATTTTCATTTTTATTGGCAAATATCAGTCACTAAGTATTAGCTAAATGACTTTTTTTCCTCTTGCATATACCATTAATTATATATTTTAAAATATGCTTGTTTTGGAAAAAGTTATTAAAAATTTCCGTTGAACATCAGCGTCATCGTTTTAGAACACAAATATTACATATTTTTCACAGATGGTGCTTCTGGCGTCAACATTATATATTCTGAAGTAAGGAAGTTCCAAATTATTTATTTATTTATTTTTTTTTTTTTCAAAATGTGAAAAAAATATACAGCAATTATAATTTATATCCTTGTTCATAAAAAGAAAATGTGGCTAACTGAGAATCAATTGGGATTACATCAAATTAAGGCACAGATGTTATGCATATGTATGTATGCACTCACATATGTACACAATTGAAAAATCTTCATGGCTGATATTTACATCTTTACAACTGGTGATATATCTATGTGCATTCAAACACTTGTAGAGGTTTACTGTTGTCATGTACAGTACTTGAAAATATACCTAAAACATGGCAATTATACTCAGTATGAAATTGGGGTTTCAGGTAATCAGCAAGTACTTTTTGAAGGACAACACTTCATAAGTTATCTAAAAGAATTGTTCTGTTGGATTTATTTTTCAGTTAAGAAGGTTTTAATTAACACTCTTTCCTTTTATGTATATCTTTATAGTTCTACATCAAGACTCATTGGAAGCAGACATTGAAGTAGGCGATTTTCAAGTTATTCCTCGTCCAGAAGAACTTATTAAATCACATCTGAGGTCATCTGGTGCTAAAGTGAAAAAGTCAAAGGAAAAATCTGGTAGTTACATTTTTAATGGCTTGGCAATTTTGTAGAAAAAATTTTATATATATTAAAGTAAAAATTTATGAATGTGTGTATTTAAGATTAAAAAATATGTAAATTGTAACTATAAATAATAATTTAAGCCCTTGGCTTGAGACAATTCCATGTCATATGACTTGTGCATATCGTTGGTAATGTACATGGAATTAAAACAAAGTCAATAATAATTTTACATCAGAGTATTAATTATCTAATCAAATTCATTGTAAACCAAAACTAACTCATTCTGAATTAAAATTTCAACCTGAACACAACTGTACTTGCTTTCTACACTTTGTCATAGCTGGATTGCTACCTGCTGCTTCTTATTGCAAATCTATCAAAAATGTGAACATTTTGAAATATGCCAAGATATTCGTGGCTGCAACATGTTACTGAAATAAAGGTTAATATTTAATCTGCCTCGGCTGCCAACTTGCTGTTCATTATGGATTCAGCATTCTATATTCTATGTTTCTATGCCATCAGTACTTCAAAGTTTGGTTTCATGACAGTCAGTGTTTGCTTCACCACAATGATGAAATGCCATGTTTCAGCATTCTATGCTATCAACTTATTCTATGACATTACGACTACGTTTATGTAAGTATTACACAGATGCATATGCATATATATGTGAGATATAAAAATATAATGGAAATTTATCAACAAATTAAACTTAAATGGAACAAATTGGGGGTAGTCCTTTAAAGTCCTAATTTTAATCCCAATACAACCCCTTCAGTGCATGTATACTGTATCATTGATGTCATTGTTCAGTAACCGCAGTGTGAAAACGTGTGCCCAGTTGCTGTGTGGGATTAAAATAAAGCACTCTGGGATTACAAATAATTTGGGCCACAATATACACATTTTCTTGTTGACTTGAACAACCCACGTCTCTCTGCTTATTGGCATTCTCCATTGTTTAAAAATGTAACTGCATGTTTTAAAATTGTTGGGCACAGATGCTGCTCATTCCTCCTTCTACTATGCAGTTACACTGTCACCACCCAGTCATCGGTCAAAGATGTCAACTGTGCGTTCTAAATATCTCAACTACTGCTATGACTGCCAGAAATTTCTCTTTGTCAAAAGATTTTTGTCTCTCCTAATAAACTATGTTTTACAGAATGAGTGATGTGGAAACATTGTGACTTGCATCATGGT
The DNA here is from genome assembly GCF_044657685.1 of Stegodyphus dumicola. Classification (NCBI taxonomy): domain Eukaryota; kingdom Metazoa; phylum Arthropoda; class Arachnida; order Araneae; family Eresidae; genus Stegodyphus; species Stegodyphus dumicola. Next base: position 75,239,032 of record NC_140768.1, on the reverse strand, counting down.
GATTCCTAATGCATTGTGACTTATATTACAACATGCAGCATCCTGCTTGCATCTTAGCTGGAAACTTTGAGCATTGTTATTAGAATGGTTTAGAAACAGGATTATGGGGCTAGACGTAGATACAGCAATAACGTCTATGAGCTAGTAGAAGAGCATAGTTAGGAGCTGATTAAAGAGTTTATGAAGCTGTATTCTGTGTCATAGCAAGAAGCTGTGGAAGAGATTTTGTCATGAGAGAAGGAGATAACAGCTTCTGCAAAGTAACAGTCTTCCAGTGGAATAAGAGATGCTGAAAGCATGGGAAACTGTTGTATCATATGTATCACTCTTAATAAAGCAGTAGAGAAAGTTTAAAAAAATGAACGATAATGCTGTGTTGAATTTTCATCTGTTTTTGAGGTGTAAATAAAAACATGTCATTAGACATTTTTCTTGTAATAAGGGTGTATTATAAACAATAAATTACATAATTTAAAATTTGAGTTTTTTTTTTTTTTTTTTTTTTTTTTGAATGCATTATCCTATTTTATACAGATTCCTATGGAAAAAAATATTTCAGTTACGGAGTGTTTTACATTATGAGTAAGATTCAGAAACAAATTATGCTTGTTAAGCAAGGTTCCACTATATCTTTTATTATTTATGTGAATTTATATTAAGTTCTTTACAAATTTTTGGCTTGAAAGCTTCCTTTATATTAATAATGGTTTTTTATTCCAATGAAAGTTATGTGATAAATTGAGTTTTACTGTGTGCCTGTATGATTCATTATGATCTGTTTAATCTTAATGCAATTTATATATATATCAATATACAAAAATATGAACAATAACTTAACAGTACATATGAAATATGCTTTTAGATATAATTTAAGCATATATTTGCATATAATTCTAAGAAATGATTTTTTTAATAATTTTATATTACATTTTTTTTTTCATTCTTGCTTAAAAAATTTCATACTTTGCTTTTAGTAACATTTTTCACTGAAGTAGTTAAAAAAATTTTTGTGTATGAAGTGTTTATATTCAAAGCAGAAATTTAATTTTTGTCTTTTGTTCAAAGGCAAATTATATACCGTCTTTGGCTAAGTTGTATTTTTTTCCCAACTGTCCCTTATTTTTCTTTGCTAAAACAAAAATGTTTATTTTCTTTCGCAGCTGTTTAATATGGATATTCTTTTCTTTATTTATGAATTTATGAGAGATAATCCAAAAAGACATTTACCCATTTTTACACTGTAGAAGAGAATTTCTAGTAATATAAAAGTTATTTGTATGTACATCTTTGTAACATTCAAAATACAGTAAAATATTACCATTGGTGGTTCTGCATGAAAGACAAACATATCTTAAATTTAGAAGTTGGTAAAATATTGATATCGACTAATATTGATTTGAACTAAGAAGAATTATTATTTTGTGTCAAGCTTCATGGTAATTTACATTGGCTAAATGCAAATACCTTATCTATCATATTGTTTTCCAGATTAATTCAATTCCATCATCCCATAATTGTCATTAGTATGAAATGATTTATACAGAATGCATAGTATAAATTTGAAGATTGTGCTTCTCTTGATGTCTGTGACCTACCTGACCTTTAATCATTCATACCTCTGAAAAGTCCCTGAAGAGCACAAATACCCCAGTGGAAGACTGTACTACGATCCACTGCCTGATTTCTACAAACCTCACTCACAGCACTGTGAAATTTTGTTGGTGTTCTGAGTATAATGATTTAATGAAACATTCAATTCTGAAGTATGATCTTTGATTTTCTACAGTCATATTTTCAGAAGCCTGTGGACTCCACTCCAAACATTCATCACTTCAAAATGCCATACTTTAGAAAACTCAAGTAAGTGACCCTCAAATAAGAATAACAAGAGGAATAAAAGGGAAGGAAAAAATATTAAGGGCTTTTAGAAAAAACAAAATCTCAGATCAGCATTTATTGAGGAAACCAAGAGCATTTAATGAGAAAACTCGTGTCTAAAAATTATTGTAAAATAATTTTTTGTAATATATCGTACATATATTGTAAAATAGTTTCAAATTTATATAAATATGTGTGAATAAAAGACTGAGTCATATGATAGTTTCAAATTTTTGTAACGCAGGAGCAAACATCCCTGAGTATAGAGTTGCAGGAATAAGAATTACTCATTTGTATTTATATCATCATTATATGTAATTTATTTGTATTATGTGTATTTCTAATAATTTACTTCACATGTTTCTTTCCATCCAAAATGTATTTCATTATTTTAAATATGAAATTACCACTCTGGAAAATCCAAATGTGGCTCTTGAACTTCCTTGAATACTAACATTCATCTCTTACTGCCATGATTTTTGACCAACCCAACTGTATGATATTAAAGAGCATGGAGAAATTAGAGTGTTAATATTGCTGCTAATTATTAATTCAATTAAAAATTACATTGCATATCATCTATTACTTGGATTGCAGGTAAGAGCAAATTTTTTAAGCTGTATAATTTAAATCTGTAGACTCTTATTGCTAGTAATGATTACGACGAATGAACGACCTTGAAATCCATTTGCAAAAATCAGCAATCTGAGGATTTCCAGAAATTAGTCATTCTTATGATGGGCTTTCTGAATTTAGGAAATTAAATTAAAAATTATACAAATCAGAAAATATGTTTATGAAGTTAAGTTGAAAGTTATGCAGAATTAATCAGAAGTTTCTAAACCATGTTGTAAAAAATGCAAGAGGAAAAAATACATGAGAGAAATAATTAAGTAACCAAGTATCAGTAAAATAAAAATTTATTAAGTATTGGATTTAACCACTTGCGCTAAAAAGCCGTGCCGCGCACGTCGAGATGCTTTTGTCTCAAACCGCGAGCGATGTGAACACTACGTCGATAGGCATTTATCGTAAAAATGAAAATAACATGGTGCACACGTTGCCTAACAACGAGATTGGTTATTTTACAAGTTACAGCTCTGGATTGCAATTGCGGAGCGGCGTAAATGAGACACTTTATTGCTTGTTATATTGTAGTGCACGGCACCACAATTGTGAAGTTTAGTCGTAGCGCAAGTGGTTAATGCATTTTTTTAATGGGCCCACCAGCGGCCGAGCGGTAAAGTCGCTGAACACTGGTAGTTCGGTCCGAGGTTCGAATCCCATGAATGGGCTGGCTGCATGGGTGTTTCCTGGTTTTCCCCATGTGTAACGTGTATACGAGCCAGTTTCCCTTAAAAAGTCCTCCACGAAGGCATCCCTCCCCTTAGGCAGATAGCCCTAGTGTGCTTTGCCATAATTAAATACATAACATAACATTTTTTTAATGTACATGTAAATATTACCAGAGATTTGTATTTTGTTGTCAAAATCCTAACTGAAGTTGGATCTTTTTGCATTTATACTGTTTATTTCATATTTATACTACCTGAAAACTGGAAATTGAGCAATTCTCAAGCAATAAACAATTGTTGTTTTCAAGGTGTTAATATTCTCTTGCTGTTTTCACTGGTAATAACGTATGTACCTAGTTAGATCAACATTTAGGGCAAGTAGTTAAAAAATAAAAATTGTGGGGGTGGGGTGGGGGAGTTATAAAAAGGAAAAAAGTAGTTTTCTATTATAAAATCATTACTTTTAGGAGTGTTTGATGCAATTACTCATAAATATCTGTTTATAAAGTACTATTTAATTTTTTTAAGTGATAATAAATTTTTAATCAAAGATAGTCCTAAGTGTATTTTTATATCTAGCTTCTAAGGAATTCTCTGCAAAAAAGGAATCTAAATCAAAGTCATCAATCAAAGAAAAGAGTAGCAAAAGTATGAGTAAAAGTAAGTGTTATTTTGAATTTTTATTGATGTTTAAGTTTTCATTGACATTTTTATGAAAGATTTTTTTTAAAGGAGATATAACGTATTTAAATTTCTCTAACCATTATAAATTTTGTAGTCTTTTTGCCTTATTTTAGGTAGATTGAAAGCAGCTGAGAAAAAACAGCGTGAGAAAGAATTGGATAAAAAGTTTGAATTATTTTTGCATAGTGCAAAACATGCTATGTGTAAACATAGTTCTAAATCTGAGACCTCTTCTAAAATGTCTAATCTTGAATCAGATAAGCAGAAATCATCTGCTGAAAGTGGAGAAAATGTTGCAGAAGGTACTTATATTAGCATATATTAAAAATTGTTTTTAATTATCCATGATAATATTGTGCATGATAATGTTGTTAATAAATACTGTTACTAGGTTTATAAGCAACTCCTTCCTTTAGAATCAGAAACTAGAATTTTTCTTTATCTGAAACTAGAGTTGTACATTATTTTTATGTATTTTGGGACTGTGAAATGTTGTTAAAAATTTTAAGTTTTAAAATATGTAGGGGGTTCTAGAAAGACTGCTTAACTAAATAGCTCTTGAATCATTAATCATAACCTCAATATTAATTTAGAAAATTAATCAAATTAGATGGACCTGCATACAGGAACAATTTTATTCATGTGACGAATTTTAATAAAAATGTATAAAACTTAAATGCCATGGATAGTAGTAGCTACTGTAGAAAGGGGTACAAAGTAGCTAACAGAAAAATGTTTTCCATAGTTGAATTTTCCCTGTCCCCCTAAAATATTTCATGTTGTTTTATGATTGAAGGCTTGTCTGCGAGTGATATGTTCAAGTACATGTGGGTTTTTATACTTTATATATAATTAATAGGCATGCACCAAGTCTCAAGGAAAGTGCTGTCTGAGCTTATAATAGTTTTAACCCTCTTAGCGTTACGGGTTTAGCCCTGAAATTTCAAAGTTCCTCAAAATGTCATGAATAAGTGATATTTTCTTGATTTTAATTAAAAAAATGACTCTTTCATTTTGTACCTTGATTCCTTTTCTTCCAATATACATCCAAACTGAAATCAGATACATTAAAAGCTAGCAGAAATTTTCATGTATAATGAATGTGGAAGGCAACCTTCTGTACGGAATTTTCCGGCCGTAACGCTGAGAGGGTTAAATGGTGCTATAAAAATAATAAACTATATAAAATCCTCACCTCTCTTCAAACTAATGCCTGAAGATTGGGAACTCCTTATTAGTCTCTCCTGCTGCATGCTGACATAAGGTGGTTTGTCGTTAACACATTTGATTGAACTGCATGCAGAGGGAGCAACATCTTCAATGGACCATAATACTATTGACAGTTGTTAAATGATGAAGCCCTCGTATGCAAACTGGCATGCTAGATGAATTTTTAGCAAGTTGAATGAAATTAATCTATCATTGCAAAGGAAAATGGCACAGTTTTTGATGCAAACATCTGAGCATCTTCTTTTAAAAGATTACTCATGTATTGCTTAAAAATGCATGGAAAAGGAAGGTATTGATTGCCTCGCTCTTACAAAAAATTTCTTGAATGAAAATAACACCCAAATTTAAGAAAAAATATAGAAATATATTCACGAGCGTCTTGAAGATTTCAAAGGCTTGCTTGAATATTGTTTTCCAACAACTTAAGAGAAGGTACCTCATGGTTTTAAATGGGTTCTGAATGAATTCAGTGTGAATATAAAATCACATAGCTTAAATTCAGCAGATGTAGGATTTTTACAGATTTGACATCTTACAGCTAACTAAAAATCATGTTTCAAGACCAAAATCTACTGAAAGTTTGGCAGCATGTACACGATGAATTAAATATCTAATGAGAAGGCAAAATTATTGTTGCTGCCTGTCTTAACTACATAGCTTTGTGAAGTGGGATTTAACACTTTTGCACGTACTAAACAAAAAAATTAAAGTTCCTTAAATGCAGAGGCAGCTTTCATGTGCAGTTATCGTCAGTAGAACTTAAAATAAGTGGAACTTAAAATAAGTAGGCCAAAAATAAGTGGAACTTAAAATAAGTAGGCCAAAAATTGCAGTGTGTGTCAGTAAACATTTATGTGTTATAATTTAGGCCTAATGTTGTGTACAGTGCCCTCTAGTTAGTAAAATTAAATTGAAATTATTCTCTGTAAGGAATAATATAAATTTTAAATAGCAAATAATGAAAGAATATTTGCTTTAATTTAATTGGATATAATAATTAAACTGAAGATTACTCTATTGGTCTTTTTTTATTGCTGCTTTCACCAATAGTCTGTTGTAATGCAAATGGTTTGATTTATTTAACTGCTCTCACCAATAATATGTTGTAATGCAAATGGTTTGATTTACAAAATTTTGAAATAACTTTTGTGCTTGACAAACTTTTGATAAAACCATGTGAAGAGTCATAGCTAGGATTTTCAGCACCCAGGGACAACTGAAGATTTTGCTCCCCCCCCCCCGGTTTGCTAAGAATGGAAAACCTTTAATTCTAAAGTTTTGTAATGGCAATTTGGTGCTTCCTAGATGGTGCATCTATTGGTAGATGTCCCTCCCCCTTTGCCCCCTCTAGCTATGCTACTGACCATTGGTCTTGATTGATTGGTACTTGAGAATAAAAAAATATATCTTAAATTTTGAAGCTTTTAAAATAATTGCATTGCAATGATACAATGCTGTTGTTAAATCTGCTTTCATATTTAGTATTTATCCCCTTTACTTCTCATTATCACTACTAAATAATATGAACTTGTAAAGACATAGAGTAGGCCTAAGGGTTCTGGGAGCCAAAAAGTTTATGTACCTCTGAGAATTAAATTTGTAGCCTTGGCTACTAATGTTTAAAATTAATTTATGACTAGTAACAGCATGAATTATAAACAAATAGCTAAGTTATTGCATTTTATTTTCCGGCTATCGAAATGCGATGCTACGAGCAACGTTTTGAAACCAAAACCTAGCAATCATGAATCAGAACTAGAACTAGTTGCCATTCAGCATAAAGAAATTTAAATATAAATATGAACTACTTATTGGCATTCAGCATAAAAGAAATATAAATATGAATATTAACAAAATATTAAAGTTAATTTTATAAAATAATTAAACACATGAACAAATATACGAAATAAAAAATAATTATTTCTCATGCAATAACTGGGCCACTACACTACTCCCCTACCAGTAACTAAGTTACGTTACGAAGATGGAGAAATAGGTAGTAACTAGTATTGCAGTGTTAACCACTATCAAAATAATTTAGTCAGTCCTTGAATCTAACAGGTAAACGTATAGTTCTGCCTGTGCTAGAATGTTTTTGATTCACATCCGAATTTGAGTCCGGTCTCTGCAAATTAGGGTAGTCAGGTTGTATCAACTGAGAATTTTCCTCAGCTAAAATATATGCTGGTTTCAAGCGATCCAGGGATACATTAACATGTTTTCCTTTTATGCTAATAGTAAAATATTTGTCCTTGCGATCAATAACAGGAAATGGTCCTTCATAAGGAGGTTCCAAAGGTTTTTTTACCCGATCTATTCGCTGAAACACATGAGAACAAGTTTTTAAGTCTTTATGTACAAATATCTGTTCAGATGAATTTTTACGAATTAGTCTCGGTCCAACAACTTCCATCTGTTTCTGGAGTTTATTAGCAAAAGTCTCCGATGCTGTCTGGATACTTGGTTCGCTGAAAAACTCTCCAGGAAGTCTGAGACTCTGGCCATAAACTACTTGTGCAATAGAATGATTGGTATCTTCTTGAATAGCAGTACGCAAACCCAAAAGTACTGTTGGTAACGTGTCCGTCCAAGATATGTTGTTGTGGGCTTTTAATGCTGTTTTTAATGTTCGATGAAGGCGCTCAACTTTGCCATTACACAAGGGGTGGTAGGCAGTAGTGTGTTGTAAATTGATGCCACAGATTTTGGACAAAGCTCGTAATGTATCACTTTTAAATTGGGATCCACGATCACTAATGAGTTTACTTGGCGTTCCTCTTCTTGGCTCCTTACTTGGCAAACTCTTCAGTTCTTCATCTTGAGTTTGTTCATCAGCTATTTTATCATAATCTATCGATGAAATTTCATTAACTCTAGATAATGTATCCGCCACAATATTATTCTCACCTTTTACATATTTGATATCAGTCGAAAACTGGGAGATGTATTGAAGTTGGCGAGCCTGTCTAGGTGCTGCTTTGTCAAGTTTTTGACGAAAGGCGAATATTAAGGGCTTGTGATCTGCATAAATTGTAAATACTCTTCCTTCTAGATAATGCTTAAAGTGTCTAACTGAAAGATATATGCTTAATAGTTCTCTATCATAGGTGCTATATTTTTGCTGAGTATCACTTAATTTTTTAGAAAAAAATGCTATTGGCTTCCACGAGGAGTTTTCATATTGTTGCAACACTGAGCCAATCGCAGTATCTGAAGCATCTGTAAATAAAGCCAGAGGTAGTTCAGAATTGGAAAAAAGACAACAGTGCTGTGTTCACCAGGTCATTCTTGCACGTTTCAAACTGTTTTTCAGCTTCTTCAGTCCATTCGATTTTACGTTTGTCCCTCTTTTTAGCTCCCTTGAGATACGCATGTAACAATGCTTGATTCTTCGCTGCATCCTTTATATAACGAAGATAAAAGTTAAGTATTCCAAGAAAGGTTCTAAGTTCATGAATTGTTTCTGGTCGTTTGTAGTTAGTAATAGCTTGAACTCTTTCTGGCAAAGGACGGGAACCCTTAGGTGTAATTAGGTAGCCTAGAAACTCGATTTGGGGAACAGCAAAGACAGATTTTGAAACATTAATTCTTAACCCAAATGTATGTAATCTTTCGAAAACTAATTTAAGGTGATTTTCGTGTTCTTCATGGGTACTGGATGCAATGAGTATATCGTCTAAATAGGGAAAAACGAATTCTAATCCTCTAAAGTGAATAAATCTTTCGAACGTTGCAGGAGCATTTTTTAAACCGAAACTCATTACATTAAATTCGTATAAACCGAAAGGAGTGATGATAGCCGTTTTACATTTGTCTTCTTCTGCAATGGGAATTTGAAAATAAGCTTTGAATAAATCAATTTTAGAAAAAATATTTGTAACTCTTAAAATATGATGAAAATCTTCAATGCGAGGAATTGGGTATCGATCAGGTATCGTCTGCGCATTCAATCGTCAGTAGTCTCCGCAAGGACGATATGAACCATCCTTTTTCGTAACAAGGTGCAAGGGGCTTGACCACTGGGAGTTTGATGGACGAATTATTCCATTGTCAAGCATAAATTTAAATTCCTCTTTAGCTATAGCTAAGCGTTTTGGATCGAGCTGTCGTGCCTTTGAATAAACGGGTTGACCATCAGTCGTAATAAAATGTGTAGCACCATGTTTAATTTGTGTAGGAAAAAGGTTAGGTTTAGAAATTTCGGGATATTTCGACAGTAAATCGAAAATTTTTATGGATTTATTTAATGTGGTTACTGAGTAATCACTGGAAATAGCAGCGACATCACACTGGACACAAAGCTGTGTTACGCCATCAATTAATTTTTTCTTATTTATATCGATAAGCAATTTATATTTGTGAAGAAAGTCAGCTCCTAAAATACCTTTTGTGACATCAGCAATTATGAATGGAAACTGAAAATCACGACGTAATCCCAAATCAAGAGTTAGCGTTTTTATGCCATAAGTGGAAATATGTGTGCCATTAGCTGCATACAGTTTATATTCAGTTTTACATTTATTCTGTGAAGTAGCAGGAATTATGCTTACGTCAGCTCCGCTATCAATAAGAAAGTGCAAATTTGATCTTCGGTCACGAACGAATAAACGAAATTTGCGACAATCCTTCATATTTTCTGCAGCAGCGTTTGCCGCTGAACCTACTGCAGATTCGAGTTTTCCTGGTTTTTGAAATCGTTTTTTACCCAAGCACACGGAGGCTTGCATTTCTCTGGAATGCATTTTGCTCCAAAACGAAAGTGATAAAAACAAAATTTGCCAGTAGGGTCATATCGTTTACGAGATCGGCTTCGAGATCGTGAACGTGAATTACGTAAATCCGAGTCCCTGCGTCTTGAGCGAATGGTTATTTGATCAATTTTTTGTTCAAGAAAGGTAATTCTTTGCAACAAATCATTTGCGGGAACGGAAGGAGCATTAGCACTAAATACTTCTGGTTTCCGATTCATATCACTAATTTTATCTGCCATAGACGCTAACTTGGTTACATCTTCATCACTAACTAATAATATATTTTTTATGGAGTCAGGTAGCTTCTCCAGCCATAAAGTTTTGATTAGATTTTCAGACACATCTGTAGTAGCAACTGATCTCAACTTCTGCAAAAGTTGGCTTGGTTTCATGTCTCCAAGTTCGATACCAGTAATCAAACGTTTAATCCGTACATTTTCACTTTCTTTGAATAAATGTAATAACCTAATTTTAGCATCCGAATATTTTGTGGCACTATCGTTCGTTACAATGTCCCAAATATTTTCGACGAACTTAGGTTCAAGCTGTGAAACTAAATAATTAAATTTCGTTTCTTCTGAAACGATATTACTAATTTTAAACTGAGCTTCAACTTGAAAAATCCATATTTCCGGTTTATCAATCCAAAAAGGAGGTATTTTTACACTCACCTTATGAAGCTCCGGTGACTGCATCGTATCTTTCATAGCAGTTTCAGAAGAGTCATTTGTTGACATTTCGAAAATTAATCAGGGTCACCACGATGTAGCCTTGGCTACTAATGTTTAAAATTAATTTATGAGTAGTAACAGCATGAATTATAAACAAATAGCTAAGTTATTGCATTTTATTTTCCGGCTATCGAAATGCGACGCTACGAGCAACGTTTTGAAACCAAAACCTAGCAATCATGAATCAGAACTAGAACTAGTTGCCATTCAGCATAAAGAAATTTAAATATAAATATGAACTACTTATTGGCATTCAGCATAAAAGAAATATAAATATGAATATTAACAAAATATTAAAGTTAATTTTATAAAATAATTAAACACATGAACAAATATACGAAATAAAAAATAATTATTTCTCATGCAATAACTGGGCCACTACAAATTTAAAATGTTATCTCTGTCGATTAACTGACTTGAAATTATAGCTTCAGTTTTTAAACTAAATTTACATCAGGGTTCATACGGTCCTTAAAAGTCCTTAAATTTTTCAAAAATGATTTTTGGTCCTTAAAAGTCCTTAATTTTGGTCAAAATAAATAAACGGTCCTTAATTTTGCTCATTTGACATTTCTTATCATTTCTAATGATTGCCATTCTAAGTGTGAATTGCGATTTCTCATGAATATGAAATTAAAATTACACGGCTCTTAACCAATCTGTTGGCGGATTTGCGTTGCGAACGATAAAAAAATAATTAACTACCCTAGGACGAAAGTATCGGGTGTCTGATTGGCTATTCACCCAATCTTTCGAAACAGGTGTTATCCATAAATTTAGGCAGATTGTGATGAAAGCGTGAAGCCGGAAGTTCTTTAAGAGGTGAAAGTGATGATGAAGGTAGTCGAGGAAAAAAAAGGCGAAGGATTCTGAAAATATTTGCCAAAATTGGAACAATCCCAACCTGAAGGCCACAACCGCTCTGACGTCAATAGGAGCGAGATGCCTGGAAAGTGCATTTTCAATAACCTGTTGCTTCATCAAGCTGACTACAAAGACTGGATATTGATGGATGACAATCCTTATAAAGCTAAATGTGGTCTTTGTCGGAAACAAATTGAAATTTCTAGAGTGGGAGAGTCAGCGCTGAAAATTCACATAAAAGCTAAGTTTCGTTTTATAATTTCAATTTGTTTTTACACGGTTTTGTTTACCTCAATTTCTGTGTTTGTTTGAATTAAGCCATAAATTAATTTTTGATCACCTTCTACGAAATTTATTCTCTTTTGCACATATATGTATGGGATATCGGGATTGTGAGTTTATTTCTCAGAGGGTCTGTTATCAAATTTCGCAGGAAATCTGTTGGCTCCATTTCGATTTTAGGTCGCCAAGGGCAAATTCGGTAACGCTAGATGGAAAAAAGGGAAGTTCGGAAATACGTTTTGAAGCTTCAATAGACAATTAAGTATTTGGTTTAATCCTATGTACAAGGTTTCCGCTGCATAAGGGATTTATGCGACTTTATGATGAGCAGTAAATGGGACATATACGATGAGTAGTAGTTAAACGGGTCATTTTGGTGTTGGCGATAATTTTCAAAATTTCGCCAAGGCTGCACCGTATACTAGAATTTTATTAAGTATTTTTATAAAAGGAATACTGCTTTCAGAAGAATGTTATTGAATTTTAATATCGTATCAGTTATCCAAATAGTTGGTCTATATAAAAATTTCATTGTGATAATGATTGAAATTATCTTTTGTTATTAAGCTAATTTCACCTATTTATAACTAGAAATTAAAATAAAAGCTAAATCCTGAATAAAATGTCAGTGTTGAAATGATAAGGAAAAAATAAAAGAAACGGAAGATTAATAAATTAAAAGAAAATGACCGATAAGCGGAATGGTTGCTACACGGAGAAAACGTGTTCATGATATTGCCAGTATAGCATTCTTATGGGAATTTTAGCGATGTAACGGAATCTCTGCAGAAATGCTTGCCTAGAATATTTCCCGATGTCGCAATTTTTTATCGATATAGTACATTTTTTAAGTGTTAAAATATCCCCTTTACTTCTCATTATCACTACTAAATAATATGAACTTGTAAAGACATAGAGTAGGCCTAAGGGTTCTGGGAGCCAAAAAGTAAGGGTTCTGGGAGCGTAAGAAAAATTCATACATTTTTGTTTAACAATGAAACCAATTATTGCAGAATTTTTATCTTTGCGCCATCATCTGGTAGATAAAGAAATAATGTTTTAATTAAAATTTTCTGCTGTGAAGTTCTGCTTTTACCGATGGTTGCAAAATGTCCCAGCAGTTGAAAGAGCCATTGAAATATGGAATGACTTGCTACTATACATTAAAAAAGTTGAAGTGGGGCAGTTTTAAAAAAATTCATTGAAATCCTTCTCAAATATTTTGGAGGCAACTAAGGATTAAACATTTCTTATAAAATTACATTTTTTTCTCTCTCTGTCGAAAATATTATTGCCTTTCCTTGAATATTATCAAAGCGATAAACCACTTATTCCCTTTTTTGCTGAAGATATCTTAAAACTTGTAAATGATTGCTTTTAGCACTTTAAAATTTTGAAACTAGAATATTCAAAAATAACTAAAGCAGAAAATCTTTATAAATTTAATTTTAATGATCCAAATTATTATATAAACATAAAAGTAAAGTTTATTTGGGATTTGTTGCTGAGCAGTTAATGAATGATAAATACCGTAAGAAGGACATTTCACAAGCTGCAAGTTTTGCATTGAAACAAGAAGGTCAACAATGTGTCTTAACAATGGTACAACACTTGTACCATTGCTAAATGTCCAATAAATTATTCTCTTATTCGATGGCTAAAAGTCCAGAAAAAGCCCAGAACAAAATGAAAATAGTTCTAATGGTATTTACGCGGAATAAACATGTTTTACAAGATACTTGTGATGAAATTCTGCTGCAGTTTGGAGAGATTCTAGACAAAGTACGTAGCTTGTTTGGAAAGTAGGTACCGTTTCATTCTAGCGCCGTCGCAGCGCTGTGGTAGGCATCCCGCGTATGCGCACTAGTTTTTCTTGTTCACTGACTTTCAATTGTCGCCATTTTGGTTGCTCTATGTTGTGTTTTCAGTTTGCTGTGCACATTCAAAATGTTTAAGACAATTAGTTCTTCTGTTGACTGTGAGATTCATGCCATGATTAAATTTTTGAACGCGAGGAATGTTAAACCGGCCGAAATTTATCGTCAAGTGACAGAAGTTTACGGTGAATACGCGATAAGTGATGGAATGGTGAGAAAGTGGGTAAGAATGTTTAATGCAGGTCGAACAAATGTCCACGGCCTTCTGGTCGGCCTTCTGTTGTCACCGATGATTTGGTAAGGAAAGTTGATGAAGCAATTCATGAGAACAGACGCTTCACAATGACAACTCTTTCAGAGGCATTTCCACAAATTTCATGTACTGTTTTGTTCGAAATTGTGTCTGACTGCTTGAATTATCACAAACTGTGTTCCCGATGGGTTCCACAAATGCTCACTGATGTTCACAAAACAAAGTGACTTGGTAGTGCCCTGACATTTCTCACGCGGTCAGTGATGAGGGAGAAAACTTTTTAAACCAAATTGTGACAGGTGATGAAACTTGGGTGTGTTATTTCACACCAGAATCGAAACTACAATCGATGGAGTGGAGACACACTCATTCTCCGAAAAAACAAAAGTTCAAAGTGACAATGTCATCACAAAAAATCATGTGCACTGCCTTCTGGGATAGGAAAGGTGTTTTGCTTACTGAATTTCTTCCCAGAGGTGAAACCATTAATGCGGCACGATATTGTGAGACTTTAACAAAACTAAGGCGTGCCATTCAAAACAAACGAAGAGGAATGCTCAGTAAAGGAATTGTGTTGCTCTATGACAATGCTAGGCAACATACTGCTGGTGTCACTCAATCGTTAATTCGACAGTTTCATTGAGAGCAGTTCGATCTCCCGCCATACAGCCCGGACTTGGCGCCGTCCGACTATCACTTGTTCCTGCACATGAAGCGCGAGCTTGGTGGCAAGCACTTTGGATCTGACGATGACACGAAAAATGCTGTGGAGTCGTGGTTATCGAAACTGGCGGGAAGTTTCTTTCACGATGGTATACAAAAACTGGTCACCCGCTATGACAAGTGTTTGATCATTGGCGGAAAGTACGTTGAAAAATAGTTTAAGACATGTATTTTCATGTAAAAATAAAATTGGATTTGAAAAAATTGTTTTACTATTTTTTTTTTTTCAAAACGGTACTTAGTTTCCGAATACGCCTCGTAGTTAAGACAAATTTACATGAATTTTCTACTTTTGATCCTCAAAATCTTTCTCTTGACACATTTCTCACTTCTTATTTTCATGATTTTCACAAAATAGTGAAAATAATTCTTGTCACATTGGACAGAATTGATTATATGAAGCAGAAGAAAAAATTTCTTCAAAGGGACATTAAAGATATTAATTAAAGATAGATGCTTTTAGCAGATGAAGCTGAGACCAGCAGGAACATTGATTTGTTTATCAAAGCAAATGAACCTAGAAGAATAGTTAAAGAAAAGGAAATAGACATAAATAAATTAGATGTTAAAATATCTGAAAAAATTTCAGATTTAAAAAAAGCATAAATGTTTTGTATCTTTTATTGTATAGTTTATTATTCTAGTATCTTTTAAAAAACCAAAGAACTAAATTGTATGTTTACAAATCTGTTATTTTAATCTGCAAAATATTCTTACATTGCAATTATAATAGTAGTTGACTGTGATTAAATAAATATCAAATAAGTTAAATAATAATCATGTAAATCTCTAAAATATCTGTGGCTGTTATTAGTGTAAAATACACTTATACATGTTTTTCAAGAAATTATGTTCTTAATTTAATGTTATCTACTTCATAACTTGTAGGGAGTTAGTTTAATTTTCAAAATTGTTTTATGTTAAGTATTAAATTGAATTTAATAATAGAGCATAATACACACTTCTGTTAGTTTCTTAAATGGATAATTGCTTTATTCTATTTTTTTGTTTGTTTGTTTGTTTGCTGATAGGTCCTTAATTTTTTCTTTGATGGTCCTTAAAAGTCTTTAATTTTCATGTAAGGAAATGTGTACGAACCCTGTACATAATGTTTTTTGAAGGTACATTCTTTGTAATTCTAAAACAGCATGTCTACACATATTTTTTGTGTAATAATAAGTTTAATATTTGTAATTTTTTTTTTTTTTGTTTTAAAATCATTCTATGAGTACAGTCTTTTTCTAATTTCAGATCAGCATTTAAAAATTATGGAGGAACCAGCTTTCACAGCTCAGGAACGACTTAAAGTTCTTAATGCAAGAGACAATTTTATCCGTTTAAGTAAGAATAATATTTTTAAAATGGGTAATTTGATCTTTTCCTGATGTTACAGTTTTTCCTTCTTTAATATTCATACTATTAATTTACAAGTTTCTTAATCTTGTAAAAACACAGGGTTATCCAAATTAAACTTCCCCAACTCAAAGGCCTGTGCAGAGTGTTGTATGGGTCATAATGTGATAAAATTTTGAAAACAGACACTTCAGATCATGGGCTCGAGATTTATTACACAAAAAAATTAGTACAAGAAGTTGGTGATAGGTGGCGCTGTAACACTAGTAATGTGCATATTGCAGCAACGTGATTTGCAGAAATAAAGTTTCTGTGCAACGTATCCAAAAGACGAGCCCTACAAAAGTGGAAGACAGGCCTTGCACAAGCAGTTGTTTCCTGCTCCCTGATGCACAATGACGACTTTGAAAGACAAAGCTCTGTTAGTGAAACTTTTCTACCAGAATGACGAGTGAGTGACTCCTGTGTTGCGATAGGAGCATTCCGTCGGCTGAAGATCTTGCGCCAAGGACTAATGACACCACACGCTCTACGAGACATGATGAAGAAGTTCGAAAGAACGGGACAGCTGGGAATTTTACCAGGTAGAGGACGACAGGTTGTGGAATCTGCACGTGTAGAAGACGTTGCTTTGGCGGTCGTGGACCCCACTAGCCAATCGCCACATGGTGTTGTCAGTGTGCCAACTGTTTCTGGTGCTGTTGATATGCCCTATACGACCGTCTGGCATGTGATGCATCGAATCCTCGGTTATTTTCTTACAAAATCCATAGTTGTCATCAGCTGTCCGATGGGGATCCTGTAGTTCGGGAAACATTTGTGTTGCAGTTCCTTGCCAGAATGGAAGTCGATGCTGCTTGGCTGTGGAACATCCTTTGGACGGATGAGGCCCATTTTCACCTGAATGGTCAAGTGAATACGCACAACTGCCGCATTTGGGCAAGTGAAAACCCGCGCGCAATCCATCAAGTGTCCTTGAACCCCCCAAAGATTACTGTATGGTGCAGTTTCACTGCAACCTTCGTCATTGGACCTTATTTTTTTGAAGAGGTGACTCCAACAGGGTTAATGTGGACTTAATGCGTTCCGCTGTGGAACACACTGCTTTGCGAATGGAAAGTGTTGTGGAGAACCACAGCACACATATAGAACATTTGTAGAATGTCTTGTTAATCTGCAGCGTCACCTATCGGCAACTTCTTGTACTAATTTTTTTTTTTTTTTTTTTTGTTTAATAAATCTTGAGCGCATGATCTGAAGTGTCTGTTTTTAAATTTTCATCATATTATGACCCATACAACACTAGGGTGAGGGCCTCTGAGTTGGGGAAGTTTAATTTGGATAACCCTGTATATTATATGAGCTGAAATGGAGCAGATTATCTATAATTTCTGTTTTTATTAGATAAATTAAAATAAGTGGGAAGAAGTTTTATTCAAATTTTGGCCAAATTTGATAGGCATTTTAAAGAAATTCTTAGAAACTGGTTATAAAGTAAGAATAAATCAAAATATGGATATATTATTTTTGTAGGCAGTGCGAAATGTGTATGTAGCATTTTTCTGAGCATATATATCAATTAGATCTACTACAATATTTAGAATTTACAAAATAAAGTAATAACAATAGGTCTTAATCAGGATTCCTCAAAGCTTAAGTTGTATATCCTTCATTTTAAATCACTGAATATTCATTTCAAGATTATTTATCCAGAATATCAACTATTGTAACTTGTCAATATGATCATATTTGCATGAAGTTCAGTTGCAAAAACTTAATATATTAAAGTAATATTACTAGCCACGTTCACTGCCAACCACCTTAAATATTTATTATAAAAATAAAATACATAGGCTATTCAAAAAGTAACTTTTATTTTAGAATTTAAAAAAAGAAATTAAAGTAAAAATTTTTTATTACTTAAATTTGAAAGGCACACTATTCAGATATTTTTCTACATAATCTCTGTATAGACACTTATCATAACGGTACATGAGCTTGTTTAATTCCATTGTCGTAGATTGTTGTCGCCTGAGACTTCAACTACACACGAACGCCTGCATGCAGTTTCTTGTTATCATCGAAGCGTGTGTTGCAAGCCAGGTCTTCATGTATGGAAACGAGTGGAAATCGCTAGGAGCAATGTCTGGACTGTATGATGGATGATCAAATAACTCCCATCTGAAACCATCGAAGAGCAGTCGAGTTTGAATGGCTGTGTGTGTGTGGGGGGGGGCGTGCGTTGTCACGAATGAAAAAAAAAAGAAACCTTGGAACTCAACTACCTTGATGATTGTTTTGTATTGTTCTTAATTTCTTTAATGTTTCACAATATCTCTCACTATTTATTGTTTCACCATGTTAGAGGTAATCCACCTAAAACACATCCTCCTGTCTCAGAAAACAGTTGCCATGATTTTCTTAATGACAGTTTGTAAACATTTCCTTGGTTTTCTGGGAGAATTTGTGTGACTCCACTGTTTTGTATTGCAAGTGATGAACTTTACCCAAGTCTCTTTTCCTGTCATGATATAATCAAGAAGTGATTCACCATGTTTGTGGTATGCCTCGAGAAATGTCAAGGTTGCTGCCATGCACTGCTTTTTGTGGTCATCTGAGAAGAGTTTCGGTATCCATCTGGCACAAAACTTGTGATGCCTAGATCTTGCATTACAACACCAAACAACAAAGTTATGAAATTTGAGGAAACTCTAGTGAGAGCTTCAAAATTGTGAAGCGGCAGGTTTCATGAATCTTTATCAATTTTCTCTACCAGTTCAGCATTAACAGTGCTTGGCCGGCCACTTTGTGCTTCCTCATGAACGTTAGTGTGGCCATTTTTAAACATGATGCACCATTGTCTCACTCTGGCTTCACTCATTATCTCGTTTTTATACACCTTACAAAGTTCTCGATAAATTTCAACTGGTCTCAGTTTTTTGTGAACAAAAGTTTAATTACTGATCACACTTCATAACTGGCTTCATAACTTTTCTATTGCCGCACACATTTTAAACATTCACAGTGAACAAAGCAGAGACAACATATACTGCCAACAATTACAGCTGAATGCATAAGGATTCAGTAGATACTCCAACACCAAATTGGGGATGCTAGCTGCGGCGAAATGTAACTTCCTGGATAGCCCTTGTATATAATAATTTCAGTGACAGCAGTTTGTGAAATTTATTAAGTCAATTTAGTGGTTAGTAATTAAACAAAGATGAAAGACTGCATTTATTGCTAAGTTGCTTAGCTTGTTAACTGAGAGCAGAGAGATTAAATTTGAAAGAAAAATTGATACTTTCTGATTATCCTATTTTATTGCCAAGCCTTAGTCATGAAAGAAAACACTCATTCTAAATAATGTGCCACACCAAAAATTCTGTAAAACAACTAGTTATCAAAATGCAGATGACAAAAAAAAAAAAAAAAAAAAAAAAAGGAGAGCCTGTTTTTTTCCCCCATTGTCCTCTCCATGTAACTTAAGCTGTCTGTTTTTGTTTCAATAAACACCTGAAAATTCCATGAGCTCAGCATTTAACACAACTTTGCCCTGCATACTTTGTTCTGTGCATGAACACAGCAATATGTTTTTGCTTTAATGAAAGAGAAAAAAAAATCGGAGAATTGCACAAATTTTGATGTTGAATTTTTTAACATTTACAGTCAAAAGTCTTTAATCCGGACTCGTCGGGACTTCGGCGATTCCGGATTATCGATTTTTCCGGATTATAGATCATCAGTTTAAATCTGGTAAGATGGCATGCAGAAATTATAAAACTAAAAATATGAAACCGTAATTTATAAAATAATGAGCAATTATGATCTAAAGGGTATCCAAATTTACCAAAAAAGAAGCCTAATATTTATTTGTTTACTTTATTAAACATTTCTTTTAACGCGCGGATGCGTAAAGCATACCTTACTCATAGCCGAAATTACAAAATTGCAACCAGAAAACTATGTGATTTGTATTCGTGATATTTATAATGACGAGGAATTTGATTTAAATCATATCAAAGACGGAGTACATCGAAATTAAATACTACATTTAGTAAGGAATTATAAGCCGACTAAAATAAAAACATCTGCCCTGAAGATAACGATAGTGTTGACAGATCAACTTCCAGTTCATTGTGCGCCGCGACGTGCCCCCCCCCCCCCCCCGCGCAGAGCAACGTGAAATTGATAAACAGATTTCGGAACGGTTAGATAAACAAAGGATATGCTTTTATCCATTTTTTGTAGCAATTCGTTTTTTGTTTGATGGACATCGAAACATACTTTCGTTTTCTAGATCCTTTGGGAGCTCCAGCATCGGAAATTCTATTTGACATAATCGAAAGTTCAAGCTTTTAGAAAAGCTTTTTTAGCTTTACTTTTAGAAAATTGCTCTTACAGTCTGCAAAAAATAATAAGCCGGATCCAATTTGAAGATTAAGGAACAACGCAATTATCAGCATTAACTGAAATAGATAATTAGATAATTTTAGCTTATACCGTCCGTTATACATTAAACGCGTACGCGAAAACGTATTCTGCACTTGCGCAGATGCATATGCGCAGTCGTAAATATCTTGCGTGCACGAGTAAAACGCCTATGCGCATGCGCAGAAAGATTTTAGCTTTGAGGTCCGGATTATAGATCATTCCGGATTACGGGTGTCCAAATTAACGACTTTTGACTGTATTAAGTACAATTTCATGGAATGTAAATTTTTGCATTTTGTATTATTAAACAAAAGCCATGTTTCCTAGGAAATGTAATGCAATGCCTTTTTTCATCATGTGGCAAACTCCACAATACTGTTATGATACCTTACAAGAAAAAAAAAAAAAAAAAAAAAAAAAAAAGTGTCAAATGCCAAAAAATAAACATTTAGAGGGAAAGACCATCAAATTTGAAGTCAGAAATTGGCTGTTATCTGCTGTGCATTCACACATCCTTGGTTTGCCACATGGCTTGTGTATACTTTTCAGGGATGTTGTGGATGATCAGAAAGAAATAAGAAATGAAATATTTTGTACTTTTCCAAATAGTAACATGCTGGTGCACTGATGATAAGGGCAATGGCAACACATTTCTTGTCACGTGCAACACGTATCCAAGTTTGTTGATTAAGTTTGAAAGACAAACGTCTAATGCTTTGCCTTGGTGGTTAAATTTGAAAGACAAATATTGTACAGTTTACTGAGTAGCAACACATTTCTTTTAAATTACCAGTTTCTGATTAAATCTGAAACATATATATCCTATCCTCTTCCAAGTGGCAATGCGTTGCTTATAAATGAGAAAGTTTCTTAAAAAAATTCCTTAAATTTGTACAAAATAGGAAATAAATAAATAAATTTAAAATTCTTTCCTTAAAGTGCACATGTTATTCACATGGAAGACTACATATGTTCAAAATTTAGTGCTCTAGGTGTTGCTATTTTTCCATAATACCTATGTACAGTGTCTTTATTATTTAATATTAATATTATTGTGATTTTGTGTGATGGATCAAAATTAAACATTCACAGTGATTTTTTTGGGGGGGGGGCTTTTATTGAAGAATTTTTTTTTTTTTTTTTTATTTTATACTTATGTATCTACTAATCCTAATTTTATGTCATTTGTTTTAACATTTTTATCTTGTGCCAAAATTTATTCAAAACCATAAAAGTTCACATATTTTTCCCTTTCCTTTGAGATTTCAAATTTTTAAGTTGTATATCATCAGGCGCTGTATATATTTTTTGTCCATTGTTTACGGAACAAACAAAATTTAAACTAAACACCTTGTTTCTAAGTTTTCATAATTTAATATTTTATTTAGTAGTTAATATTTCATAGCTTTAAACCTATAGCAAAATTTTTATGTATGTTGTTTTGCTATATTTATTTAGCAATGGAATAACAACCTGTACTGTTATTTATTTATACATTTTTGAGTACAATTACTGATTTTTGGTTTTTAGTTATATTCTCAGATGTAGTTCAGCCAAAAAAATAAAATGAAATAAATTTTATTTTTTAAATGTAATATTTTAATTTGTTAAACATTTTTTTGTGTTTGACCAAATAAGCAAAGTAAAGAGTGTGGCTTGCATTAAAATTTTATTTTTCTTTAAAAAAGATATTAAATCAGAAGAGACTGAGAGGAAGAAGGTTACTGGCTCTTGTCCTGATATGTGTCCAGAGAAAGAGCGTTACAGTCGCATAGCCAAAAACTGTTTATCTGTATTGGAGATGAAAATGGCATTAGATCCCAAGGTAAAAGGAGACTGATTCTTAAGTTTAAAACTTTTTCTTAAATTGGTGCTTTCTGACTATCTGCACCCCCACTGGTATAGGTGGTATTTTTCTTGATTATAATTTCAAAATGACTCTTTCACTTAGTACATAGACTCCTTTCCTTTCAATATACATTCAACTTGAAATCAGATTTATCAGGATCTGGCAGAAATTTTCATGTATACCAAATGAGAAAGCCAGTCTTCAATATGGAATTCTGCTTCCATAAACCTGAGGATGAAATCAACTATGATCTGGACATAACCCACTCAAAAACTTGTAACCATATTTTTTCTCTACTACAAAAAGTATACTTCTGTTGAAAAATATAATTCCAACTTTTTTAATGATCTTATTTTTTAAAGTAAGTGATGGAATGTGCACTGTTCATATAAAATTCATAAATTATGAAAAAAAAAAAAACATGCTTGTTTTCCAGGTTTCATATCAATATAAATCTTAATTTCTGTTCATGTGAACCAAAAGTGTAAAAAGCATGTGATGACAAAATCCTCTCATGACATGGGGATTCCCCGCTTTTTCTGTGTAAGTTCTATCTTTTTGGCAAAGAGAGTACCCGCATGTGCCCCTTTCACTGCAGCACATAATAATACTCTTTCTGGACGATTTTGTTTTGGTAAAATGCCAACTAATCTTGTGTTTGCAATGGTTGAACTATATGTGGCAACCCACGTTTGCATGTACCACATTTCTTTTGTCTGCTGTGCAGTGATAGAGTTGTGCAGATGACAAGTTTGTGCGTTTCTCTAATTTTTTCAAGCAAAAAATAGATCATTGTGTGCAATAAGAAAACAACAGTACAAAAAAGAAGGATATCTCAAAAAAAAAAAAAAAAAAAAGTACAGCTTTAATTATAGATGCTTCTTAATTTTTTTTGATCGATTGCTGCTATATGGTATTCTTAGAGTACCACCATTTTGAAAATGGTTGTTGTTTATTTGTTCGCTAGCATGGGGAAAATTAGTGTGCAACATGTTTGTGAATTCTCTCCTGAGTTGCCATTGATTCTGCAACTTTTTTATGGGGGTGCAAGTAATTAAAAAGTACCTTTAAAATTATAAGTTATACATTATAATTTTCATATTTGCATTTCATTTATGTATTACCCAGACATCATCAAGAGATGCTGACCATCGCTACATGATAAAAGAATACAGCCGTTCTTCTGCTGATCAACAGGAACCTCTGCCACACGAGTTGCGACCTGTACCTGTGTTAAAATTTACAATGGACTATATAATTTGCAATTTAATGGATATGCAATTAGATGCTGTAACAATAAGAGATTGGTATGATTTTATTTGGAACAGGACTCGTTCAATTAGAAAGGTATTTTTCCAAGTATTTATGATTTGCATTTTATTTAGATTGTGGTATAATTGATGACATAATGTAATGTAAAAATAATCTAAGCTGGAATGTAGAGTTAAAATGTGTTCAAAATGGTATCCCACCCTTTTCTGTATTGGAATAATAGGTCCCTTTTTTTTAATATTCTAATTTTTCTTTCTGTACATTTCTGAACATAACTTAAGTTTTGATGACATTACCCACTATTAAAATATTTAAAAAAAAAAAAAAAAATGCCACTGCTATCTTCCTATGAAGGGACAGACAATTTTACATCCATGCCTTCTCCGGGATTCGAAGCTGGTCCCTTTGGAATTACAGTCAGGCTTCCCTAACCACTACACTGTGTGAGTGGCACTATTAAAATATAGTTCTTGTTCATTTTAAATAACTAAGCTTTCAATGGCATACACTATGAAAATTGAGGTTTTTTTAAAAACAATGAAAAGCATATTCAAAAGTAAAATGAAAATATTGTATTTTTATGGGTTTTTTTGGGGGGGGAAATTGATTTAGGCATATGTTTTTCTAATTCTGATGTGCTACTAAAACTCTCACAACATGTGTGTACAAAAAAAAAAAGAAGTTTGGAGCAAATAAAATAAAATTCTTATTTCAAATTATTCAAAATACTTTACTTATTTAAATATATTTAAATATAATCATTGTGGTATATCAGTATCTGGTATCTCTTTTCTAAAAATAATCTTAATTAATTTTTTCTTTTTTTACTTTTAAATTTTTTTCTTATTGTGCTTACTCAGAACATGATTTAAGTTTTCGGTTACATAAACTTAATTTTTTTTTTTTTTTTTTTTTTTTTTTTTTTTTGTCATGCTAAATGTTATTATTTGAATCTGTTGAAGAAGCTGAAAATGCTATCTGCACTTTTGAAATAAGTGTTTGATTAAATAATTTTTGTTTTTTCCTCCTTTCTTTTTCCTTCTTGCCCTCCCCCCTTTTTTTTTGAAGTTGATGGTCACAATTTAATGGGTGATAGAACATGATAAAAATAACTATTTTCATAATTCCATCAGAAAATAGTTGAATACTGATTGTGTATTGTCCATATAGCAGCGTTTCCCAAACTTTTTTGGCTGCGGTCTGGTATGAGATAAATTTTTTCATGACACACCTTATAAACAAAATTGTAAGTAATTAAAGACAATCCATTATTTTCATTTAAAACTTAAAGTTAAATAAAGTAAATTTTGTCTTACATATTTTGACCTTAGTGCGAAGGATGATGTTGTTTTCATCACATAATAATTTCAGATTAGGACTTAATGATGTTAATTTTATTCTCAAATTAGGTTCGACATCCAATCTGTTTCGATACTTATTTTTTAAGTACACCAAGGCTAAGAATGCAGTTTCACACATGTAAGTGGTGACAAAAGGCATTAAAAATTGTATCTCCTTTTTCATTTATGCTTGGATATTCCTTTTGACAGTGCCACCAAAAATTAATTAGTGGTACAGTTTCAAACATTTTTTTAAAATCGGTGTCGCATGAAATTTCAATTAAATTATCAACTTCTTGTTCACTAAGATTAAGCATTTCTTCCTTTTCAGTATCGACAGAAAAAGGATCTTTAATCCACATATTATTTAAAGGAATATCCAGAAAGTAGTCTTTAAAACTATTTATTAGCTCCGAAAGATGTTCTTGAATTGAAACTGATAGTGTTTCAAGATGTAAACCTTCTTCATCATAGTTTGAATGGGTTTCAATAAATTTATGTAATGTTTCAAGGGATTTAAAATTTTCTTTTGAAAGTCATTGTTTCTACAGAGTCATTTTTTTTAATTATTGCAGTGACTTTTTCCGATACTTGGAAAATATTTAAACCAAAGCCTTGCAAATTTAAATTCAATTCATTGAATGTTGCAAATATGTTGCACAAATAAGCTACTTTTATTAATCACTCGAAATCATGGAATCTATCCTTAAATGGAAAAAATAGCATCTTTTTTAGATGGTGGGTGTTCATTCAAAAATACCAAGGCTTCGTCTTTTAGCTCAAACATATGTTTTAAAACATTTCCTTTTAAAAGCTATCGTGAATTACAATACAAAAGGTGGTGTTTATGATCACTCTCCATTTCCTTGCATAATTCGATAAAAAGTATGCTATTTAATGGACAAAATTTTATATAGTTTACAGACTTGATACATTCTTCCAAAGTCATGCTTAAATTTAAAGGCATTCATTTTACCGCCAACGCTTATTTATGGATACTACAGTGCTCCCATACACAATTAAATGCTAAATCTTGAATTTGTTTAAACAAACCTTTATGACAGCCTGCCATTGCACATGCTCCTTTGCTACTTAGCCCAATACACTTCATCCAATCAATACCATGACTAGTGACAAAATCATTAGTAGCCTTAAAAATTTCATCTGAGGTCATTCTTGTTGGTAGCCTTTTACAAAACAAAAAATTTTCTTGTATGATGTCTTCGCCAATATATCTGATAAAATACATTAGATTTGCATTATCCTCGATATCTGTGCTTTCATCTATTTGCAAAGAAAAAAACTTGCTCTTTTTTACTTGAGCAATTAGTTCTTCTTCTAAATGTTTTGCGCAATCATCAATTCTCTGTTTAACTGTATTCTTTGATAATGGTATCGCCGAAAATAAACATTTTTCCTTTATTCCGCATAAATTATTTGCAACAATTTTCAAAGCAGGAGGTATTAATTTTTCTCCAGCACTATGAGGATATCCGGTTTCAGCTATTAATTTGGAAATTAATAGGTGTAAAAGTGAGGTTTTTATTTGACTGGTGAGGTAAGAGTCTATTTTTCTTTTTCTTTTTTTTTTTCTTAATTTTTTTTAGCAGCAATCAATTTATTTTTCTTATCAGTAAAAAAGTTAATTGGCTTATCAGAGTACTCAGAACGGAGTGTGTTTAAATGCCGTTTCAACTTTGACGGTTTCATACTTTCATTTGAAAGTTGCTCTTTGCAAATAACACATAGCGGCAAATTATATTGGCAGCCACCGGCAATAAACCCAAAGTGTAAATATTCATCGCAATAGTTGCAAGTCCAAGTAGCTTTACGCTTGTTATTTTGGTGCTGTATATCTTCTTTTGATGATTCAGGCACAGTTTCTTCACGATCATGATGTTCAGCTTTGCTCGTGCTTGGTTGATCATCCTCATTTAAATCTGTGGTTTTCTTGATTAACCATTTATCCATTTTAAAAAAGGTTGAAAGCTTTAATAAAAAGAAATTGTTTATTAATGATTTATAAGAAAAATTATTTTTATTACTTACCAATATGAAGTTGCTGTTAATAATAGGTAATAATAACTATTGTCAAATAAAATAGGTAACAAAAATTTAAACATAACCTTATTTTGATACACGTGAGTTTGCAGCGTATGTACTGGAGAAGGCACTGAATGACGAATCAAAATCGGCCAATCAGAGCATCCAAATTTAAATGGTCCAATAGGAAATGGTGGTAAAGGGTTGCCACCTGCTGTAATTGAAAAGTTTTGAAAAATATTAAATTTAGAGCAAAATATTATAGATTTTTTATGTTTTTATAATTTTTGCCATGACCTAGCTGAATTTTTCTGCGACCCGGTAACACACTTTGGGAAATGCTGCCATATAGCATACTCAGTTGCTGTGACGGTACAGTGACATCCCAATGTTATGTTTTCATCACATTTGTGACCACAGATTTCTCAGTCTTCCCCACCCTGACCTATCTTGACTCATAATTACATAATAAATAATAATTAATCATAATTTTTTAACAGGAGGTATAGTATACGTATGTTGACCTTCCCCACACAAGTCATTATTAAATGTTTCAATAAACCTTTCAAAATATATTATTTTTAGACTAGGTTAATGTTTAAAATAAGAGTACTGCGATGTTACACTAGTTATTCAAAAAGTAATGCAATGTTGCATGACATCCATTCACATCTTTAGTGACATTACATTCATGTTACTATGTGACGTTAAAGTCACTCTGTGATGTTCATGAATGACACGTGCGATTTCACAACGTCCCAATGTAACTTTACAAAAACATCTTTGTGTGACTATGCATCAATGACACAGTGTGACTTCACAACAATGTCATAAAGAGACTTAAAATCACAATGTGACTTCTCATTAACATCACAATACAACACCTCAACATTGCTGAGACCTGTTTGCAATGGCACAGCTATGTCGTTGTACTTTTGAGGGTAAATAAAAAGGCATTAGTTCCTTCAGAATTCTGTAGGATGGATTGGCACAGATTTGGTTGGATCTCTGTCAATTTTCATATTTTGATAATGGCCAACTTACATGGATGATGGGATAATGCATAAGTACCAATTGTTAAATTGGTACTCATGCATTTTGCTGGCGCAAGCAGACTTTATTGGCGACAACACATAGTATGCACGTAAAAATTTGAAGAAAAAAAAAATCCGAAAAGTTTCAGATTTTAAATTACATCCAAAGGGGCATTTTTTAAATGTTTTGTGTGCTACCTTTATATATTAAATGTCATGTTCTTTGCGCTTAAACCATAAAATTCAGTTCAACAGCAATGTCGTAAAATAATTTTTAAACGAGCATGTCTTTAGAATTTCCGATACACAGTTTTGTGCGATGGAGATAAAAAGATTCCCCCCCTAGAGTGTTGCCATTGCTCGTTTTTAAATCATTGAGTTTGTTAATCAAAAATTCATTTTACAAAATATGAAATCAATAATAAAACTAATTCCAAATTTCAAATTTGGGGTTTCAGATGCCCATATTCGCAGTAGGATTACATCATTCAAAATTGGATGGCTCTAGGTACTGTTGTTTTATCACAATGCGAGAAACATACATATATTTATGCAGATTCTTCATTATTTAATTTCTTCAAATATAGTACAGGGCAATAGTATTTGGTGGCAATGATTTGAAAAGTGATACGCTGCTTATAGAGTTCCGATGCAAAAAGGCAAAACAAAAATAACAGTCCTTCAGGGACAAAGCCCCTTTGGACTAAAAAAATTCAGTTCTTATAATTTTTTACTTTGGAGGCATAAATATTTTAATATCATTTAAAATTTTTTTAAATGGCTGTTTCATTTCTGTTCTTCACATAAATTCTGCGAGATAGCTTTCCAGTTGGTGACATGGCATTCCTCTGTGTTTCTTATTTCACCATTTGGTGCTGCCACACAGTCCTTTCTATTTTCTGTATATGTGTTCGAGTTTCCAGATTGACAAAATTGTATTTATGGTTCAGTTTGAAATGTTCAAAACTTTCCTCTTCCAGTTTTTCAGTGCTATAGGATTTCCATAAATCGGAATATATTGTAGTTTTTTTTTTTTTTTTTCAATATTTACTCATGGATTGGTTTGGCACCTTCAGAAGGAAACATTCGTTTGTTTCATAGCATACTCTACTAAAAATTCACTTTTGTGGTAGAATCCGCCCCACATTGTTTTTGCACTTCGTGAACATTTTTTCTTTTCCTGAATGATCATACTAGGTTCTCCTAGTTTCTGTTGTTGATGTTTAAGCAAAGAATCCACACTCAAACCTTGCTCATATAGTTATTCCAGTCCACAACTGTTCCGTGACTGATTTCCACCTGCTTTTCACACCATTTAACTGAAGTTCTTTCTTCGTTCCTGCCATAAATAAACCTCATGCACTTCATGAAACTCAAACCATGTGCCTTTCCGTACACTTCTTTTACTACAAGTTGAAAGGTTGCAGAGCCATTGAATTTTGTCTCCGAAATACAATTTCATTTCATGATTATTAGCAATTTTAGGCAAAACACCTTTTGCTTGAACAAAATTTGACAGATTCTTCCTCCTTTCAGGGCAAATCTCAAATTTTTATTGGTTTTTCATCCATTTTTGAAGTATTAGGAAAAAGACAGTTTAAGAATTGACTATGCTTTCATAGGACAACATCCTGATTCGCTAGTTAATTTCACATGACCACGAGTAATCCCATCTCACATAAACTACATTACAAAAATCTAATTCTCTCAGTAATTATCTATATTAATTTCAAGTTAAATCTTAGTATCGAATACAAGTTTAAATGCAAAAATAATTTCAATTCGTGAAATTGCTTACTGAGAAATTATGTAAAACCACAGTGCGTTACTTGGCTAGTGCATTCTTATTAGATGTGAAGAATTTAACCCTTGACTTTGCCTTTTCTATTTATGCTTTAGGGTGAGCAGGGTGATTGCACTCTAATTGATTTGATTACCACAAATGGCCTTAGGGCATAAAATTGAACTATTTGGTAAAAATTCTATGTAATTGTATGCCAGTATTGAAAGAAACTATCAATGCTCAGTCTGATAAAAAATGGCTGTGACATGTATTGAAAATGGGACTGGCGGGGGGGGGGTATTCCGTTTGGCATCTGTTACACCATTGGCAACTTTATTGCCAGCGCTGGTGAAATGGAAAAGTACCATTAAATGTAATTTATAATTTGTAAAGAAACTATGAACATATATTATTTCAATAGTTTAAAAATTCTGTTTCATATATTCAAACTTTTTACATCACTCTCCCGGTATTTGAAAATTTTCTCAATTATGCTTTAGGACACTTAAAAAAAAAAAAAAAACTATTCTTAATGTACACTATATTATATTATGATATATGCTTATATACAGTACAAAGTCTTTAATCCAGACGTCCATAGTCCGGAATGTTCTATAATCTGGACCTCAAAGCTACAAACTTTTTGCGCATGCGCATATGCATTTACGCATGTGCATAATACTTTTACGCATGCACGTTTAATGTATAACGGATGGTATAAGCTAGGCTAAAATTATCTATTTCAGTTAATGTTGCAGATTGCGTTGTTCCTTAATCTTCTAATTGGATCTGGCGTATTATTTTTTGCAGACTGTTGGAGTAATTTTATAAAAAGTAAGCTTGAACTTTCGATTATGTCAAAACGAGTTTCCGATTCTGGAGCAGCCAAAGGATCTACAAAGCAAAAACATGTTTCGATGTCCATCAAACAAAAAGTGGAATTGCTGCAAAAAAGGGATAAAGGCATGAAGAAAGTGACAGAGAGGTTAGTGAAAACGAAAAAATTTTGATTGACAAGTTAGTTGGTGTTCTCGGCACAGCAGTTACAGGACTTGAACAGTGGAACTTTAGAACTGAACAAGAAATTATGTCTGTTTATAGAATTAAAGAGAAAGTATTAGCACATAAAATGAAGCAACTTAAACAATTTACATTGAAAGAAATGTTTAATAAAGTAAATAAATAAACATTAAACAAACTTTTTTTTTTTTTTTTTGTAAATTTTGATGCCCTTTAGTTCATAATTGCTCTTTATTTCATAAATTATGGTTTCATATTTTTAATTTTATAATTTCTGCATGCCATCTTACCATATTTAAATTGATGATCTATAATCCGGAAAAACCCCTAATCCGGAATCGGCGAAGCCCCGACGAGTCCGGATGAAAAACTTTGTACTGTATTATATTTTACACTAGCGGTTTTTTTTTTAAAGGAAAATCTAAAAAAGAAGAAGAATGTTACTCTGCAGATTTCCTGAATTGTCTTAAGAATCTTTTCTTCATTCGCTGAAATAAATAAATAAATAAATAATAAAAAACCTTTTGTTTGGATTGATAATAATCATAATAATGAATCATATTAAAAAGTTTATTGCTTGCTTATTTATTAGCTTTTCTTGTCTTTGTAATTTTGTGAATCTGGTTTTACAATAATAATATTTAAATAATTTCACAGTTTCATTTTGCATAAAAACATATTTCTAAAACAAACTAGGTTGGCTTAACCACTATGAAATATGACCATGAGCTTAGGGCATCAGGAAAAGAGGCACAAAAAAATTTCCCATTGCCAGTTTTACTGTAGAACCTGTAGAATGCTTGTTGCAGCTAACCCAACCTAGAGAGAAAGACCGAATGAACGAAAAGAAAATGGTTATAAATGTATATGGGGGCAACAGAATCTTTTAAATGCTTAAGGCCACTGAATGTCTTAATCTGGGCCTGAAAACATATCTTAATTAATTATAAATATTATTGATAAATAAGAGATGAGCATTAGTTACTTATGAATATTATTAATTAGGGGAGAGCATGCTAAAAATTTCATTTAGGTTTTGGATGTGAATGAATTTTTTGATATTGATGTGTATATTTGTAGGAAACATGTTTCTCAGAGGCAAAAGCTAAACTTATTTTGATGTAATTGACTGATTATAACAGTATTTATAATTTTTTTTAGAAACATTATTGCTTTATGTAATAGATGTTTAAACAAACAAAGATTAGCAATGAAACATGTTTGCCATAAATGTAATGTATTGCAAATATATTATTTTTCATTGTAATTTTATCGGGACAAATGTGTAGCATAAAGAGTGTTTTAATGATTTTTCTTCAAGGAATTATTTCATATTTTTTAAATAATAAAAATTAAAAAAATCCCTTTTATTATTAACCCTTTGCACTTGTGACCTTTTCCGTGCAACACACCAGCTACTCGAGATGTTTCGCAGCCTTTTTGACGCATTTCTTACCAGTAATTTAAAATCATTATATACACAAATAATTGTATAAAATTTTTATATTTTAACATTTTATATATCTTAACACCTTTATAAACATTAGTCTCTGTAATTTTTCTGTGTATGATATTTCATGTAACAATACCTGGCTTGTCAAGACAAGTATTACAATAATATGTCATTTGATGCTTTTTTCCGGGTTCATTTCTCTGAGAACAGACTTTGTGATAGATAAGAAAATCTTATTTCCATTTAAAGGGGTATCATTTTACACTTCATAAAATGATACAGAAAGAGCGTAGGAACCCACTTCAAAGAAACTAAATGTAAACAGTTATTGTAGCTCATCGAGTTTCTGCATCAAACCAAGTGGTGAACCCAGGCCATTTAGTATCACAGTCAGTCATAATGAATCAGTATACATTGCAGTATTTTGATAGTTCATTTCTAGTCCTTTATTTTACGAAGAAATGAAGATTTGGAAGTGATACTGTTCAATAATTTACAATTTCAGTGATCTGCTAGCAGAAAATGCAAGTCATGTATATCTATTTTCAATAAAATGACAGTACTGCACACATGGGAAAAAATTCTGCAAATTTCTGAGTGAGGTTTTTAATTGAGTATGTGTCATCTTTGGAGAGTTATAACCTCCTTGCTGCACCAACTTTTAGCCCAAAAGGGCGTTAGCCCAGAAGGGCTATGAATTTCGTTTTGGCATTTTGTGTTGAAAACTTTAAAAGGCTGTATCACTTTTTCAAATTGTTGCCACCAAATATTTTTGCCCTATGCTATATATAAAGAAATCAAATAACGAAGAATCTGCATAAATGCCTTCGTTTCTCGCATTGTAATAAAACAACCCTACGTAGAGGCATTAAATTTTGAATGAATGTAATCCTCTACCCGAATATGGACATCTGGAAGCCTTAATTTGGAATATGTTTTATTATCTACTTTAATGAATTTTTGATTAACAAACTCAATGATTTCAAAGCAAGCAATAGCAACACTGTACGGGGGGAAAAAACATTTTTATCTCCAGCTTGCAAGAATTTGTATCAGAAATTCTAAAGATATGTTCTTTTTAAATTATTTTGTAACATAGCTTGAATTGAATTTTATGTTTTAAGTGCGAAGAACAAGACATTTAATGAATAAAGGTAACACACAAAATATGGAAAATAAAGCCCCTTTTGGGCATAATGTAAAATCTGAAAATTTTCACTTTTTTGGGTGTGTGTGTGTGGGAGGGGGAGGGGGAAGGGGGTAAAACTTAAACGATTTTTTTCTTTTTTTCCTTGTGAAAGGCGATTAAATTCGGCCGTATATGATGGCCATTAGAATTAATACTTGAAAAAGTTTTTTTTATTTATTAGAAAATATGTAAAATTCTAAGTTAGTGTTCATATTATTTCATTTGCTGAACAAAACTATGAGCTTAAGAAAGATTAAAAAAAATATTTTCATCTGCATAATATAGTATTAAAGCAAGCATAATAAATGATCTGTACCTGGAATATCTTGAATTTTTTGAACAATCTAGGTAAATATGTGTAATTTTTAATTTGTATTTAGTTTATTGAAGTTTCTGTATCTAAGCGTAAATGATTCAACAAATTATTGCTTAACTGTGAAAAGCATGATTCTAGATTTTTTTTCTACAATACTTTGTTGGATTATTGCATATGTTAATTTGTATCATGAGCTGATAAGTGAGTATTGTGCATTAAAAGTTTAAATAAAAACTTAATATACAGTAAATGTAATACCATAATATTTTTATAGGATATAACTCAGCAACAACTTTGTGACATTGATTGTGTTGACATCATAGAAAAATGTGTTCGTTTCCACATTCACTGTGCTGAAGCAATGTCTGAAGAAGATACTGCAACATTTGATCCAAAGATCAACAATGAAAATCTGACCAAATGTCTTCAAACTTTGAAACATATGTATCATGATTTGCTTTCAAGGGGAATAGAATGTACAAATGAAGCAGAATTTCGAGCATATGATATCTTATTAAGTCTCACTGAAGGTGAAACGCTCAGGTAATTATGTTTGCTCAGCTTAAGTGCTGTTGTTAATGTTAAGCTTTTATTGTTTTTTTAAATCTAAGTAAATGTCTTATTTAATTTTTATACTTTTCTTTATATGTGTATTAACCCTTTTGTGCTGACTTTCATGCATATGTGCCAGCAAGAAACGCACTCATTTCCCTGCTGGCACGCTGCCATGCCAGAGCATTTTCTCATTCAGCCCCAACCATCACTCATTTGTGCCAGCACCCTGGAACGTTTTAAAAACTATAACTTTGTCACGAGATGGCATTGCATACCTGTAGGATTTGAGATACATATAGATTTGACCTTCTACTCAAAATGAGAGAAACATTACTCACTCGGGGGAGGAGGGAAAGTATAATGTGAACAAACAAGATTCAGCTCTTTAGCTCATCATATGATATACACAATCATGTTACTGATATCCCTCCGAGTCTTTTTTTTATTCTTTTTTTCACTAATTTGTAGGTTTTTTTAGAACTATTATGTGAAGTTCCGTTACATTTTGCGTTGCTTTTCGATACGTTTTGCAATCTTTTTATTTTGGAAACCCTTGACTCCAATTTATTATGGTGAGAAAGCGTTATTTATCAGAGGAAGGATATACTCGCATCGTAAATGAGCCAATTAGTGACATGGATGAGAATGATAATTCATCTTCTAAAGCAGTGGTTCTCAACCTTTTGACTAATACATACCATCTAAACAAAAATTGAAAACCTTTAGTACCATCACTACAAAGTACTACTACCACCATCACTCTTCAACAGTGCTCAGTTTGCATAAATTTACAAGTACAGTACAAAATCCGTAATCCAGACTCGTCAGGACTTCGGCAATTCTGGATTAGGGATTTTTTCAGGATTATAGATCATCAATTTAAATCTTGTAAGATGGCATGCAGAAATTATACAAGTAAAAATATTAAACCTTAATTTATGAAATAAAAAGCAATTATGATATAAAGGGTATCAAAATTTACACACACACAAAAAAAGCTTAATATTTATTTGTTTACTTTATTAAACATTTCTTTCAATGTTGCTTCATTTTTTGTTCTAATACTTTCTCTTTAATTCTATAAACAGACATAATTTCTTGTTCAGTTACAAAGTTCCACCTTTCGGAAGCGGTATTTTCTGGATTTAGAACCATACTACGGATTTCGCCGTCTGTTAATTGATTGATGATTGAAGCATTGTTGTTGCAATGAAAAACTTTTGTTATATCATCTTCATTTCTTTACAAAATCCAATAACTGGAAAATTTCACCTTTAGTTTGCGATGTCTGAAAACCTTCAAATTCGTGGCTATCATTTTCATCGTCCTCGCAATGAAATATGGCAGTTGGCCATAAATTATGCCAAGCATTTTTTAATATATCTGGAAACACATCCTCCCAACGCGCATACTTAAACGCATTGCACGCATGTGTAAAGCATACAAAAAAAATGTTTGTGCCTTTGAGGTCCAGATTATAGATCATTCCAGATAATGGACGTCTGTATTATGGACTTTGTACTGTATTAGAGAAAAAACTCAATCAGGATGTTGGGGCTTTAATTTTTGAATTTAATAGTTAAAAATACTTTTGCTTCTTTGTGTACCACCAGTGGAACAGGGGTCAACCCCTGTTCTAAAGTGATATTTTTAATGAATCTGATATGGGCATATTGTCAGAAATTTAGCTCTCTGAGTGCCTGTCTTACACTTCCAGTGAAAAATGTTTTTACTTCTCCTTGTAAATAGTCTTTCTTGTACTTTTAAAATTAATTTTAAAGTTTTTTAATGTGTTTTGTGAATTAAAACTTTGGAATAATTTGAGTAGCTCATCAGAAAACTATTTTTAAAGCAAGCAATTTTTTTAATATAGTTTTATGTAAAGAAAAATGATTATTAAATACTAATTTTAACATATATGATAGCTTAAGTAATAATCTAAAATGGCATAAAAATTTCAATGTTAAATTTTTTTTTTCTAATATTAGGCTTAGCGACACCCCCCCCCCATCCTGTAGGAGCATTCCTTTCAACTCCCCTCCGTCCCGAGGGAATATCTTAGACACAGGCAGGCTGTCTTGAAAGGGTTAATTTGTTAAGTCATTTGATTTGTTTAATACTGAATACACACAGCACCAAATGTTAAGTACTATGTAAACTGGCAATCACTAGTTAAATAACTGCCGGTTAAATCAAACCAGCTCAAGTAGTAACCTTAAGGTAAAAGAAAAATGAGAATCCCCTGCAACAGTGGTATGAGCATGATTTTGAGTAGTAAAAAGCTTTGAAAACACAATACTTGATTTCAACCTGTAACCTTAATACTAATTGCTTTGTGATTAACGGCAGTGGCAGCGTCTGCAAATACCGTCCAATACCATCTCAAATGTGCTCGATTGGTGAGATCAGGCGAGAATTGTGGCCAGGAAAGCATTTGTACACCTTGCACAGGGTTCGTATGGTCCTTGAGCCCTTAAGTTGTTTGGAATCGATTTTTGGTCCTTAAATGTCCTTAATTTCGGCCAAAATTAGCAGAAGGTCCTTAATGTTAATCATATGAAATTTCTGTCTGTTTTTACGACTGCCATTTTGAGTGTGAATTAACATTTTGGATTAATATTTTTGGCAATTCACTGACAAATATGGTTATCTTTTGAATGGGTTATAATTTGTTCCTATTTCTAATATAAATGGTGAGAGATTCGAGTTCCTGATCAAGAAGTGAAACATAAGCATTTCGAAATTATTTCATTATTTCTACTGAAGAGTTTTAAACAACTTTTTGCTTTTAGGGATGTGAATTATTTTATTAAATGGTTCTAAATTTGACAACTTATCAACATTTTGGCGACTTAAATCAGTTTCTATAGAAAATTTTTATTTCCGATCTGGGAATTTTTCGACGATGTTTTTAGAACATTGCAACATTGATAACTGTCATTTAGATAATGGTAATATTTTAGAATTATATTTAAAAAATAATATTAAAATAAAGCATTTTTATTTTTTGCTGTCATATTATAAAGTTCCATTTTGGTCACTTACTATACAATATTTTTGAATGTGAAAAATAAGCAAGGTATAATGCTGTAAAGCACCATTTACAAAACATTTCTTAGCAAAACCAAAATAGCTATGTAATTAATTTAAAATGTATTCTTAATTTTTTCATGGTAAGAGTTTTTCTCATGTGATTGTCTCAGAATATACATCGCCCACCAGCGGCCGAGCGGTAAAGTCGCTGAACACTGGTAGCTCAAACGGGCTGGCTGCATGGGCGTTTTCGTGGTTTTTTCCATGTGTAATGTGTATAAGAGCCAGTTTCCCTTAGAAAGTCCTCCACGAAGGCATCCCTACTAAGGCAGATGGCCTTCAAGGCTTTGCCATAATCACACACTTCACACCACACCAGAATATACATCAGTTTTCTCCAGAGCTTAATTTGCAACTGAGCCCACAGAAGCCCTGCTCCGGTACTTCTTAGTGTTGCGGACAAATCATAATTCTACCTGGAGCCCTAAATAAGAAAGCTGTGTCACTTCTTTTATGTACCTGAGCAGAATTTCAGTAGAAATTATATCTTGAAATTTTTATTTCGAGTAATAAAATTATATTAAAAATCGCTTATTAAATTTTAATTTATCTCTTCATATTTTGTTAAATTCTAATTTACACTATTTAATTATTTTAAGCATTAATTAATGAATTATTTTAATAATTATTTAATTTTTAATTATTAATGATTTTATTTGTAATTTATTTATTTATTTTTGTTCCTCTTTCCTGACGGTGTTCTACAAGGCTCCTACATATCTAATTTTAGAATTTAAGCCCTGATTTTCTTTATAAAATTAGTTTTACACTTTTTGCCTGAGATTTATATTTATTTATTTATTTATTTATTTGCAAAATATTCCTGGCTTTATGCTGTTACACAATTGGTAGGGGTAATTTTTCTTTAGAATTTTAGACATTGCAGCTTGGAAAGTTTAGAAAGATGTGAAGGCAAGATTTATAGACCCACGATTCTAGAAGATTCCAGAAAAATGTGTTAAAATGAAAAATGTCTCCATGGTATTAACACGTAATTTCTTAATTTTTGGAGAACGTCTGGAAGAACAATGAAAACATTATAGTTGAGTGTTTTACTTCTGATACTAGAATCTTTTTCTTAACATTTTTATCTTTCCTTTATTATCTCTACTTTTCGCTAGTCACAAGCATGGAAAATATCAGAAATGCTTCTAATCTTATCATATGGACAGCCATTATAGAAAGAAACTTGAAAGAAACTTGAAAATAAAGAAGTTGAAAACTGTCAATTTAAAAGATTAATCTAATATGTCTTAATGCATCATACACACAGGCATTTTCGCACCTGATGCAGTCTCTGTGAATCTTAAATTCTGCTGCCTGATGCCTTTCTAAATTTTGCTTCCAGTGCCTCTTCTAAATTCTAAACGTTTTGCCATTTCTAGATTTTGTTGCTCGGTGTGTCACTAAATTCTAAAAATTATGCCACATCAGCTGTGTAACCGGACCTTATAATTATATATTTATATTTCTTCTGAATGTTGATATTACTAAAGAAATAAAATTAGCAGTTTTTTCTATACATTCTAAATGCATTTAGTTTATTTAGAGTAACAGAAATCTTTAATTAAATCCGAAAATTCTAAAATGAAAAGGAAACGTGGAAGAAGAAACTGAATACATAAAGAGAAAGAAAATTATTCTTCAAAGATACGTACAGTTATTATTATGTAAATTACCCAGTTGTTTACAATTTCGGCCTTTACTATAATATCCCATTTTTTTTTCCTGACCAGAATGCAAATCACTTAGATAGTTTTGAAACTGAGGTTTTTGGAGTGTAAGACAAGAGTGTTTCTGACCCTGCATTAATTCCTGCCAGCTCTTATAATTTGTAATTATTTGTCTTTGCGTTACCGCTGCCGACATTTGAGTTTGTTATGACGATAGAGTTACTGAGCCAACTTAAAATGAAATTAAGTTGTATAATCTTTGACCACTAGTCGATATTTTTAGTTTGAATTTGACTATGTAATTGATTTTGTTAGCATAAGGAACTGTAATTGATTTTGTTAGCATAAGAACATGCCTCTATGTTATTTTTAAATAAGAAGCTTATTTAAATCTTTTCTGACTTTGTACAGGGTTCGTAGCGGTCCTTACAAGTGCTTATAAGTCCTTATATTTGAAAATAAAATATAAAAGCCCTTATAGGTGCTTACTTTTTCTCTAAAGCACTTATTTTTTTGTTTTTAGTGCTTATTTTTTTTTGCTTTTAGTGCTTTTGTTTTTTTAATTCATGTACATTTTTTCCCTGTACCAAAGCTGAAACTAAATAAACAACTTTTCTTCCTTATATGGAACATCAGATGGTGAATCATACTCCCAGAAATAGCTTTTCACCCCTTTCTCTGCATTAACATAACCTTTGGTGCGTGTGAGTATAGACAATCGTTCTATTGGTCAAAAAATTGCGAAAGCATTAGAAAATTCCGGTACATTCCATATTCTTTTGTTCCCACCCAATACTACACACTTTTGAATTTCTATCAAGATTTTAATAATTTACATTTTCGTTCTGCATGGTCAGTTCATATTCGTGTTTATTATGATCAGTATGCTTATATTACGAGCATATGTATGAATATTTATAATAATATATTTGCAGTAACTACTGAAGTATAGATAAACTTCAAAAATGGGTGTTTTAACACAGATTAGTTTTCTAAGGAATAATATTTGGAAATTTGGAATGGTGTAAATAAAGTGAAAGTAATTGAATAGGCAAAATAATTTGGGGGGGGCAATGCATTATACAGTATGGAAGTTGTGGGTTCTCCCCTATCTCTGCAAAATCTTTTTTGGGGGGAGGGGGTCACTTTCCAACCTGGATTGAATAGGACTAAAAGTTCTGTGGTCTACCAACCCAAGCGAAGAATGATTCTTTTCCGGAAATTTAATGCAGTCTGTTCAAAATTAGAATGAAAAACACCCCAGATTGGTAAATCTCTTTATTAATCAATATGAGTATGGCAGGGATATCGCACGGAGCACAACTGCTCAGTGATAAATATTCCACATGGGCGCAAGACTGTGAAAACTGGATGAAGCAAAGGGGCGTTTTCCTTTATTTAGTAATTTATTCTCCGAATACCAGCAGCAGTTCATTCTGATTGAGTAATATCACGTGCAAAAGAATTAACACGCAGACGTATTACACAATATTGTTTGCAATATTTCGCAGAGATAAGAGAGTTTTACTGTGTTTGCTAAGCAGATTATTTTTCAGTTCCATTCGGCTCTTTTTTTATATGATGCACATATCAAAATGTCAAAACCATTATTAAGCTGTAAAATCTATAGAACGGCTACAATTTAACCCCCTTCTTCTTTTACTAATTATGCTCGACTATCCGGAATTTTCAGATATTCCGCAATTTCCGAATATGCCGGTTAGTTAAGCTTTTAAAGGATGATTGCATGAAACAATTTCTAGTCTCCAGATTTCAGAAAAGTGCCTTTTTTTTACTTAAATTACTTTGCTTGCAATATCTGTTAAGGAAAAACTGTTATACAAGAAAATTTAGAAAATGTTCAGAATTTTGATTTAAGTTAAATTATTTAAATATGAGTGGAAAAATAAATTATTTATTTTTTGGTGCGAAGCGAATGTAATAAATATGGCTTATTATTCTTTATTTTCTCTGTTTTGAACCGAAATTTCTTCATTAAATCTTGTAATATAATTTAGTTCTACATAGTTTTTTCTCTCATTGTAAACTAGTTCTGTAAATTGAAATTCTATTTCTAAAAATCTATCTAAAAAAAGGAATGTAATTGTTTTGCTTGGTTGAGTAATGCTCATTCTCTCTTCATAAATACTGAATTTCTCATATTTTAAATTACAAGTCTAATTTTTCTTTTAAGGTTATGCTGTTGTGTATAATGTAATTAGACAGGTACTTATTTTTTTCTTAAAATGTGCTTGAAAAGTGCTTATAGGTGCTTATTTTTTAACTAAAAATGTGGCTACGAACCCTGTTGTAGTTACTTTCAGACATAGCGATAATTTGCTTGACATCTGTCAGTGGGTTTTGAACTATTTAACTTTTACCTGATCAAATAAACCCTCATTAGTACATTGTGGAGAGGTTGACATAATCTGAGATAAAATATGCAGAAACTAGTGAGGACATTCTTTTGCATATTGAGACAAATTTCTAATTGTTAGGAAAAGAGAAGAGAAGGAAATCAATAAAAATTAGCCAAAATGTGTGGGAAGGCTTCAAATTAAAAAGACACATAAATATTTTGCTGAGTGTTGTTAGCTTTCAGTGCGCAATTATCATAATATCATTTTAGAATCAATGTCATAAATTACAGGTATTTTAAACTGTGAAATTTTGTTACATTATGATTTTAATAGTGCTTTTTTACCAAATATTGTTAAAAAGTAAATAAAATTTAATAGTAGCCATGTAAATCCATAATGACTTAAGGTTATCTAATACCTAATTTAATTACTTATAACTAATTGCATATCCTAAAAAATTATCTCTGTATATTAAAGTGAGTTATTTCATTTAATCCTTACCGTGGCCACAAGATAAAACACA
Organism: Stegodyphus dumicola; assembly: GCF_044657685.1. Lineage (NCBI taxonomy): Eukaryota > Metazoa > Arthropoda > Arachnida > Araneae > Eresidae > Stegodyphus > Stegodyphus dumicola. Next base: position 75,197,174 of record NC_140768.1, on the reverse strand, counting down.
AAAATGTAAAAATTCATGTAAAACTTGTTCTTTGCATCTAGTGAGACTTAAAATAATGAAAAATAACTTATCACATCTGGTACTTTATTGGCTTATTATCTGAGTGACAACCCCTGGAACTTTACATGAAGCTACGACACTAACTGTGTCAGACGGAGGACAGCTAACTTTCAGAACTTGTCAACCGTGCCTACATCAGGCCTTTCAGGTTTGTTCTGATCAGCATGTCTCTCTCTAGGCAACGGTGACTACAGCCATTCTTTAGTTTTGAATTATTCTGATTATGATCTTACTTCTCATTTTAACCTGTGCCACTTGACATAAAATCTGCTTACTATTTACTAAACCTCTAGATAGTGTGAGTATGTGACAAATTGAGACTTTAAAAAATAATAATAAAAATAAACATAAAGCTAACTGTTAGTAAAACGTAAATAAAATGTTACTTATCTTCTTTCAAATAAGTCCAATTATTATAAGTGCAAAATATTTAATGCTACTTGATAAATTTCATAAGTTAATTTTATTCTCAAACTTATTAATATTAATGTTAATTAAGCTATGTTTAATAATAATGCATCCTATTTATGGATCTATATTTTATTTTTAGACTGCGTAACAAAAGTGAAGTTCAGGCATAGATAATATTTTTAATTGAATATATTCAGTTCCCATTTGCTATATGTCCTTAATTTTTTTCATTAATGGTCCTTAAAAATTTCCATGTGCAGAAATGTGTACGAACCCTGTTGAACTCTGAACCTTCCTATTGCTAGCCAGATGTGCTTCCAATTTTACTATGAAGGCACATGCTGATGAAGGAGAAGATTCTGTATAAGTTTAATATCTCAAAATTTTTAGTAATTTTTATAGTCTTCTGTTTTATTTAAAGGTTATTTTCCATATTAAATAAAATTCCCTCCATTTTTCATTTTTACTAGCTTCATTTTCTGTAGTACCTATGATAATTCAAAATCATGTTCATCTCAATAGTTAATAAATAAAGAAAGAAAAGTTGGTTATCATCTTGATAAATTCCCTTATTTCCTTTCTATTTTTGGAAGTCTTATTATTTTCAATAAAATTCTGAGCTATAGAAAGTGGCTAATATTTCAGTGCACAAAGGTTCAGCTTTGTTTTCACGTAATATTTAAAATTCTTTAACCTTGAAGCTAAGATTAAACCTTAAGATTTATTTCTTTTATTGCTTGTTATGATGGTAAAATGGAATTATCTATTGTATAATTGTGATTATTACAAAACATAGATTCCAATAGTTGAGAAAGTTTTGCACTAAAATGTTAATTTTTTATAGATATTTGGGAAGAGGAGTATTATTCATGTGATTATATTAATTTATTAGTATGCTTAACTTTTTTCTCATATTGTCTGAAGCCTAAACATATTTAAGCTGCATAATTTTATTTAAGTTCACCTTTATTAATTTGAACATTTTTATACATTTCTTTTTTAGGCTTGTAAAAGATATTAGAAAGGATGTATTAAAATCTTCTTTCATAAAATTTGCCTTTGAGGCAGCATTGGCATTCAAAAGTAATAACTATGTGAAATTTTTTAAACTAATGGAAGAAACTACATATTTAAATAGTTGCATTATGCATCGTTACATTAATGAAGCTCGAGCTCAAGCTTTGCAAGTTATAGTGCGTGCTTACTCTACTCTTCAGCGTTCTACCATGGTGAATACATTTTTTAAAATCTGGATTTTCTCTTTGATTGTACTGTTCTTTGGTAACTATAATTATTGTTTAGTTAATTTAATTATTTTGATATTTTTAGTGATCAAGATAATTAAATTATTTATCTCTAATTTATAATCAAGATAATTAAAATTGTCTCTAATTTATAATCAAGGTAATTAAATTAATTATCTTGATATTTATATTTAACTATCTTGATATTTTTAATTTACTTTTATGTTTATATTGATATTATTTAAGCTTATTTCCTCACTTTATATATTATGTTTTATGTATTTTTTCAATATAATCTGCAGTTAATATGCCATGAGTTATATTAATTTGTATCCTAATTTAATCTAATTTTGAAATTGTTATTGATATTTGTTGGTTGTCTGATACCTACCAGTGCACCAGGACAACCAATTTCATGTCATAGAGCCACTTTGGGGGCAAGTAAGCTAACTGCTATATTTCTCAAACCCTCTAATGGTATGTGAACAGCCTATTGCTGCCTTTTAGCAATGAAATCTGCTTTCTAGGTTTCTTGCAGTATTAGGCAATCACTTTCAAAATGGTATGAAACAGATAGTTAATTTATGCAGATAGTTTCTGCAGGCATATTAACTCAAGAAGACAAATAATAAGCAAGAAGACAAATCATGAGCTGTACCATGTTGTCTTTAGTTCTTCATTTCATTTCATTGATTCCCACATTTGTTCCATTGTTTACATGTGAACAGTCTCAGAATAAAAATTCATATTGAAATCAAAAAGAAACTCTCTATCCCCCCTTTCAAAAGAGAGGAGAGCATAATAACAAGAAAACAAAATAAAAATCCTGCCTTTGTAGAAGAATTTGGAACAGCTCTTGCTGAAACTTTTGCAAGAATCATGGCCATGAGTGGTATGTTTGGCAGGGTACCAACTGAAATCAAATAATTATAAAGTACCATATTATTAATATAATAAGATGATGGTAATGGTTTATTAGCTGAATCATTATCACCAGTATTCACTTTACGGTGTTATGTGACCTTTGGTCTTCCATAGAAGCTCCATCTAGATTTCCCTGTGAATTGTAGTTATTTACCAGTTTTTATTAATAAAGAATGGCTCTAACACAGTGAAGCCATCTATTTTATATCCATTACTCAGATACGAGAACTTTTTCAGTACATCATCAGTGCATACAGCTCATGGATAAATATCTTGTGCTGAAGCATATCAGATGTGATTTAATGATAAGCTAATATATTGACATTCCAGGATACTCACAGATAACATGCCATGATTCCTAAGCATATGCTAAGCATTGTGACACAATAAGTTGTAAAATATAGCTGATATATTGTTTTGCTATTATATTATTAAAAACAAAATACCAAAGGTATTGAGTTAGTTTTAAAAATAGCTGTCTTGCTACTTGAAGAAATATGTGATATCCCTCAGCAAATGTAGAAATGAAGCATGTTTACGAACGTGCGTATATAATTACTGATGCCCTTTTGTTAAATGTGACTTTTCTGTAAAGTTTATACACTACTTTGTTCGTAGGTTGCTTCTGAATTGCAAAGGTCAAAACATTATTGAAAGGTCCAACAAAGCTTATTTTTCAGTGGCTGGATTGTAGGAATTCCATATTTCATAATTTCTTTGGAACTCATTGAATCAGTATCCATTTGTTTTTTTTTTTTTTTTTTTTTTGTAAAACATGGATGATAAAAAAGAGATTTCATTTTGCTATTCATGTGTTTTCATAATACTCAATCTTAAAATCATTTTCTTCCTAAAAAGAAAGGTGAATAAGAAATCTCAGCCTGTGTTTAAATAATAGTACTCCTCTAGTAAGAATAAATTAAATAATGAAGAAAAAATAAGGGGAAATAAAAGGTTTATTTTTTATGTCAGCTTGCTTTTTAAGATTATTTAACAAACAGCCAGCCAGATTGTCTTTAGATCATATCGCTGCTATATATTTTTTTAGCATTTATTTTAAAATATTAAAATTTAATTAATAGCAATCTTTTAGCAAAGGAGAGAAAAGATATCGATTTTTAAGCTATGATATTATTGATAATTTTGTACTTGTATATTTTATGAACAGACATCAGCAACATTATGTAATTAGTAATAAAAACTTTGCTTTATTATTGAATTATCTGTTTTTTTCTTTTTGTGTTATTCTAACATCAAATCATATAAAAGGAAATATTATTTATATAGTAAATATATTTTACATGTTAACTATGTTTTTCATAAGTTATTCATTTGTAAGCTTTTTTATTTCATATATTATAAGTTTTTTTTTTTTTTTTTTTTAAATATAAAATTTCTGATGCATTTTACTGACATCAAGTTAGAGTAATTCTTGAGCATCCCTTCTTGGAACCTGTTAAACTTTTTAAGAGAGAGAGTCTTCTCGAAACTCAGCATATTGTATCCTAATAAGTATTCCTATCTAACCTTAACAAAATTATTTAAAAAACAACAACAACCCTGTTTGACTTATCTTTCAGTTATTCTATACCGCCTTTCGAAATGATCATTCTACAAGGGTTAGAGCCTTGGCTCAGACCAAGAGCATGATTGTAAAAACATCAGTGTCACAGGTCTTTAAGGAATGGAGAAGTTCCTGTTTCTTTGCTTGTGATAAGCCATCAGATTTCTACCACAAAGTGCTAAAAAATTTGCATTAAGAGCCAGACTTTGTCTTAACTTGGTGTCTCAAACACCGTTCTACAGAGAGATGAATGCATATTGTATCCTCTACATATGATCTCCAGGAAAGTTTTCTATCAAGGGTTGCACCCAAATATATGAAATTTTCAGTGTCCTTCAGAACAAATCTTGGAAAGAAGGATTAATGGGTCAGGGAGAAAGATTAGCTAAATAAAGTCTTATCAAGGTTTACTTTAATGCTGTTTAATCAAATCCAATTTTCTATGGTTAGTAATGCTTTATTCAGAATGGAGTTGATACTGTGCTCTGTAGTGTTTTGGGGAGACATTGTCCAGATGACCAAGTTGCCAGTATAGAGAAGACATCTAACACCATTTATTGATTTCAGTTCACTTACCAAATTATTGACATAAATATTAAAAAGAGAACAACTAGAGACTGCTCCCTGCGGAAGACCTGTTTTGAGAGCTTTATGTTTTGAATGGCAGTTTTTGTACTTATGCTTGCAAAGCCTATTATTCAGCTTATTGTTTAAGCTTTTAATTATGACACATGTTAATTAATGGATCATTAATCTTTTACACCAGTTTGTTCTTCCTTAAGTACCTTATCTATTTCAAGATGCCAATTTAATGTTCTAAAAATAGATCTTTCCATGGTCTTAGACAAAGTGCTAGTTAAGGAAATTTCTTGTATAATTTGATATAAGGTGCGGTTCATTATCCTTTTTATGGCTCGGAATAATCATATATGTGCAGCACTGAGAAGGAGTACTTGTAGAGGTCCAGGTGCATAAGAAATTCAGTGAAAATACTATCTTTGCGTGGGGACTTTTATGGTTTTAGGTAATTTTAGGTAATAATGTTTGTGCTTTGCATCCTGTAGATTTTATGACTCAAACATCTATATTTTTTCACCTTACCGCTTGGAGTACTCTTTTTAGCAGACATAATAATTTTGCCTCGTATGAATCTATATAAATGTTTTATATTTAAACAAAGATATGTTTTTAGTGCCCAGAGATTCGTTTGAGAGATGTTTAAAGCGTTTCCATTTGGCCTTCTTAAAGTTCCAATACATCTTAGACGTGGGTCCATTGAAGTGAGGAACAAAAATGACAAATTCTGCAACAACCTGATGATTGCCAGAACCAGGTTCTGCAAGTATCCTATATTAAGAGTGACTAAGATCGGGAGATACCAAAAGTAAATCTGCTGTCATTTTTGAGACGTTATAATGTAAAATAAGTTTGAAGGTCTTTATTATTATTATTATTATATACTAGATCAAAAGGGCTGAAATTAAGTAAGTCTTCAGCTGCCTCACCAGCATCGCTCCTGTTGCTGTATCCTCTCTGAACGTAGTTTGCATTGAAATCCCAAATGAACACAGATCTGCGTGAGACATCAAGGAAAGAAAAGTCTGGTTTTATTTCCCATAGGAGAGTAAATTGAAAAAAATTAAAAATACTTATCAAATTTCCAGATATTAAGGGTGAGCTTGTAAGGTATTTCTCCCGCCTTCCTAGCGTGATTTCGTGGTGTAGTGGTATTCCAGAGGTCCGTGGTTTGATTCCCGGCGAAGGCGTTTGCTATTTTCCATCTTTCCTGCTTCCAAAAATACAGTGGATGGACAAAAATATGGAAACACCTTGTGAAATGCATGTTTGAAAAGAAAGATTGATTTTAATGAAATATGTAGGTGGCGCTGGCGTTTTTGACTACTGACGCCACCTATACAACTTCGTAAATTTGCTAAACAGTTCAGTTCTTGTCGGAGTACTGTTATGTGAGGTTGTCATTGCATTATGTCAGAGTTAACAGACTTCGAACGTGAGCAAATTGTTGGAGCACGTATGGTAGGTGCTTCCGTAAGTAAGGTAGCCGAGGTGTTTAGTGTTTCAAGAGGTACTGTATCGAAGATTTATTCCGCATATTTGAAAAGTGGAAAAACATCATCTGCTAAATCACAGCGTGGACGAAAGTGTGTCCTGAGTGATCGTGACAGACGATCATTAAGGGCAATTGTGACGAAAAATAAGAAGACCACAGCTGCAAAAGTTACTGCTAAAATGAATGTTGTGTTACCGAACCCTGTGAGTACCAAAACAATTAGAAGGGAGCTTCATAAACAGGGAATTGCTGGCCGTGCTGCAATTGAGAAGCCACTCATCAGTGATGCTAATGCCCGTAACAGGAAAAGGTTGTGTTTAAGTCATAAAGCCTAGACTATAGAGCAGTGGAAGCGAGTAATATGGTCTGACGAGTCTTCTTTCACATTATTCCCCACTTCTGGCCGAGTTTACGTCTGGAGAACGCCATCTCAAGCCTATAATACAGATTGCTTGTTGCCAAGAGTGAAACATGGCGGGGGTTCTGTTATGGTTTGGGCAGCCATATTGTGGTTCTCTGCTAGCCCCATGATAACTGTATCAGGGCACATGACTGCCAAGACTTATGTGAACATTTTGGGCGATCAAGTTCATCCCATGGTACAAACTTTGTTCCCCGATGGTGATGGTGTCTTCCAAGACGACAAAGCCCCTGTTCACACAGCTCACATTGTACAGGACTGGTTTTCTGAGCACGAGGATGAGTTGTCCCATCTCCCCTGGCCTCCACAGTCACCAGACCTGAATATTATTGAACCTTTGTGGTCTACATTGGAACGGAAAGTGCATTCTCGTTATCCACCGCCAACATCGTTATCTGAACTTGCCACCGTTTTGCAGGAAGAATGGTATAATATTCCCTTGGCAAACATACAGGAACTGTATTTATCCATTCCGAGAAGACTGCAAGCTGTTTTGGATGCCAACGGGTTTCCTACACCATATTAAGCAAAGAAACATGTTTTTTTAAAGGTGTTTCCATATTTTTGTCCAACCCCTGTATGCCTAATGTCTCTACAAGCTCACTTTTTTCTTGATCAGTGCCCATTTCTTTAATGATTTTAAAGTCTGCTGTGAGACAGGATTTAACTCCAGTCAAAAGGCCACTGGTGATTTGCTTTGCCTTGTTTACAATAGATAGTGTAACCCTTGGGTAGGAAATATTTGGTATTTTGGGCTAAGAGGTTGGCCTGCATGATTGTAAAAACATCAATGTCACAGGTCTTTAAGGAATGGAGAAGTTCCTGTTTCTTTGCTTGTGATAAGCCACCAGATTTCTACCGCAAAGTGCTATAAAATTTGTATTAAGAGCCAGACTTTGTCTTACAAGACGTTGCTCGGGATGCACCATGTGGAGGTAAATCTGCTTCGTAACCAGTAATATGTTCATACCAGTCCAGTAATATGTTCCACAGTGAATTATGATATATGCCATAGCATCTTTTTTTTTAATTAATTATTGATGAAGTTACTCAATATTTGTACAGTGTTGTTTAGATGGTTGCCACCTTTATAGTTTCAACCCAAAGACTTTGGTCTTTATTTCAAATTTGCAAGCTCCAGTTTTATGAATGATAGTATTTTAATATTTTGCTATTTTATAAATGATTTTTACCATTTATGATGAAAAGTGTCAGCCCTGTAATGTTTTCCCCTTGGCTTGAATCGAAGTCATTACCCCCCCCCCTTGTGGCCCCTAAAAGAATGTTTTCAGTAATGGGAAATCTCTTCAGTATCGAAAGAAACCGAATGAGGGTGGAATTAGTAAAGGCAGAATTTTATGCAAATTTAAATTACAATATGAGTAACAAAGATTTTTATAATGTTATTGCACATACAGACTAGAAAATGAATAGAATGTGAAATTTCAAATAAAAAATATAATTTTAAGAAAGATTGGTATGCTATAAATTTATTCCTGCAATGTAATCAGGACTGAAAAAGTCAGTGAAAGTCTTTAACTAAAACAAAAGTTATCATAGATGTGTAATTAAAGCTTTTTTTTCCTATTGCAGTATCCCATTACCAGTTTAGTTAAGGATTTAAAATTTGAAAGCCCTCTGGATGCTTGCAATTTTTGCAAATTGCATGGATTATCTGCCAATGAGAGATACGTCACACTGGAAAGGCAAACATTTAGCAAAATGTCATCTGTCTTTCCAGCAACAAGATCTAAGGAACTTGTTCACAAGAAAAAAGGTTCCAGTTTGGGCAAGGTACTTATATACATGTCTTAAAATCTGATTTAAATATAAAATGACTTTGATATGCATACTAGTAAGTCAACTTTAAGATGTCAATGTCTAGTTTCTTGCATGTAGAAGATGAAAGTATTTTATTCTTTAGAATGCTAGCTTTTCTGAGGTTACTGTCCGGTATGATTATGTAGCAGAAGGTTCATTGATTAAATATATGACTTGAATAAGCTATTTCTTTAATGTTTTATTGTTAATGTCTTTAATGTCAATCTTTGTTACCTAATGTATTTGGTGAGTTGTATCATAAGGACTTACAATGCAATAAATTATTCATTTTCTAACTTTCTTTTATGGCTTTCTTGAATATTTTCATTGAGCATACACTTGTAATTATGTGTCTCTAAAATTGTGCATTGATTTTTTCTTCCATCCATACTTGAATGCTTTTGCAGTTCTTATAAACTGCTCCATTCTAGGAATGGAACATTCACTGAAATTATCTAGGAAGAAAAATGTGAATTTAAGAATATCTTTTGAGCATTCTTTCTGCAACAAAAATTCCATGCATTAAAAATATTGTTAGTATTTATTCCAGAATTTTTAGGATGACATTTTCACAAATGTAGCTAATCAATTTAAGATATTTTTTTCTGTTAATTATGTTACATTTCAATACATGATTGTATTAAAAATTTATGAACTATTCAATAAATATCTCAAAGCATTCAAACCAGCATCCAACTCAATAACCATTTTAAATGGAGGAAAATATAGTATTTAATTATTATTTGTAAATTAAATATATTTTTCATCAGCAATGAACTAAAGTATTTAGCAAAATTCAACTGAAATTGTACTTGCCATTTCAGTTTTGCTGTATTGTTTATATCACTGCTTGTTTTTGATAGCAAGAACAATGATTTAGAAAATTTAAAAAATATGAATTCTTTGGATTACTACCTTTAAAAAGTCATTCTCGAAACTAAAAGTATCATAAAGTTAATGTATCTTTCCACTTGCAAATATATGTATGTAAGAAAAGAATATGTAAAAGATTAAATTAGCAAACTAAATTAATTTCCCTTCCCTATTCTAAAAATAATAACCTCTCTCTGTACTGCGTCATTTCGAGAAAAATCTGTGTCATATGAATCTTACATAATTCTGATGATGTAAACGGAACTAAAACTCTTTAATGGCCAATAATAATTTTACAGCAATATTAACCATCCAATCAGAATGCTTTGAGAACTAAAACTAACTCAGTCTGACTTCAGATTTCATCCTGAACATTACGCACTTGCTTTCCATGCTTTGGTCTAGCTACACTGCTGTGCTGCTTTCTTGCTACAAAATTATCAAAAATATAAGGCTTTTGGAACAGGCACATTTAATGTGCCGATTTGTGTGTAACTGCAACATGTTGCTGAGCTGAAAATAAAACTGATGATTTAATCTGCATTCGCCACCAATTTTCTATTCATTATGGATCAGCACTTCTACTCCATCAAAAATTCCTGCTCCTGGTCATTGCTTCTGAGTTTGAATTTATTACATATATATATAAACTAAGATACTGAAACTATCAAGCTTTGATAACTCATCAGTTTATTGGTTCTTGGTGACTGATTGATCAGAGTGTATACAACTTTCATGGCTTCCATCATGTATAACGTAAATATCTATTTCTATATTATATGGACCAGTTTCCATTGAAAGGTTCCTGCATAGATGCATTCCTTCTTTGACAATTAGCTCTCCAAGCACTTTGCTGTATATAACCAACTGGTGAGTCTTCCAGAATCTTTTCACCTGATGAATCATATCTCCTTGATAACTGACATATTAATCAGAATCATATTTTTGCTATATTTTATTATAAAGAGTATCTATTACATTATTTTCAAATGGGAAGGAAAAAACTCACATACTAATGATTCAGTTAATTTTTAATGATTGTTCAACTGACGGATTATTAATTTGAAGTTTAAAATGATATTATGGATTACAACACTCAAAAGGCAGTAAATATAGAATCTCCAACGATTTTAGTTTTATTTTTCAGGAATAAGTTTTTTTTTTAGTCATTTGCAAATACGTAAAAATAAAATTTCGAGAGCAAAAGCATTCAAATCACACACATACCAAAAACCTGTATACAGGCTGTAAAAGATTGCTTTAAATGAAATTATTAACTCATTCACTAAATTTGTTTAGATTATCTGGTTTTGGCTCTGACTGCAATCTCTAATATGTGACAGCAAAAATTATTATCAGATCTTGGCTTTAGATTTGATATATTTACTAGATCTTTAACGGAATACCTTGAAACATTTGTCTCTTTGAGTTTGTTTTTCTTTATTGCAACATGATTTAAAAATGCTATGCATAAAGACAAAGCTATTATGCAAATCCTAGAATACTAGAAGCCTTTCCTTGCTAATGTTTGCTGATCTCTATAAAAATTGCTTTGCATTTTCCTTCTGAAAGCTGATTCTTTAAATGAGCTTTCTTTTGTTGAGTAAAATACAGCCATAGCAGAATTAAAAAGATGGCATTTTTCCTTAAATGTGCAACGTGCAGATTATTGCCCAGAAAAATATTTTCAGACATTCATGATATACAGGTAAGTTTGGCATGATGGTAATTATGATAGACTTTTCTGAGTTTGCTGCAAATGATAGTGCATCACAATTTTTGTAGTCTAAATATATCATTAACTAATAATAGCAAATGCCATTTCTCCGATCTCCAAGGGCCCACCAGCGGCTGAGCGGTAAAGTCGCTGAACACTGGTAGTTCGGTCCGAGGTTCGAATCTCACAAACAGGCCGGCTGCATGGGCGTTTTTGTGGTTTGCCCTATGTGTAACGTGTATACGAGCCAGTTTCCCTTAGAAAGTCCTCCACGAAGGCATCCCTCCCCTTAGGCAGATAGCCCTAGTATGCTTTGCCGTAATCTCAGTAAACCAAACCAAACCGATCTCCAAGATCCTCGTACTCATGGAGTTTGAGCACAATCCATTAGCTCACTATAAAACTCATGATGCCCCTGTAGCTGGTAAGTTTATTATTATTTTGATAGCAATGTCATTCATTTTCTCAGTGCCATTGTCTTACAGCTAGATTTAGTTCTTAGGATCTATAACAGTGTCTTTAAGAGTATCTTTTATCTCTACTGATATCATTCATTTTATATAGTTATGTATTGATTTCATCAGGTACATAACACTTGAATGAAATAACCAAAAATTATTAACACTGCTGATAAATACAAAATCTACATGTTGGATTTCTTAATTCTCAAATATCAATTAGCAAAATTCCATGCTTTTTATATACAGCAAATTTTGCATTAATACTTCTTATATAATTAAATGTTGATCTAACTAGGTACTTTATTACCAGTGAAAACAGCAAGAAAATATTAACACCTTGAAAACGACAATTGTTTATTACTTGAGAATTGCTCAATTTCCAGTTTTCAGGTAGTATAAATATGAAATAAACAGTATAAATGCAAAAAGATCCAACTTTAGTTAGGTTTTTGACAACAAAATACAAATCTCTGGTATTATTTATATATACATTAAAAAAATTCATTAACCACTTGCGCTACGACTAAACTTCACGGTTGCGGTGCCATGCGCTACAATATAACAAGCGGTAAAGTGTCTGATTTACGCCGCTCCGCGTCTGCGAGTGCAATCCAGAGCTGTAACTCGAGAAATAAACAATCTCGTTGTTAGGCGGCGTGTGCACCACGTTATTTTCATTTTTGCAATAAATGCCTATTGACGTGGTGTTCACGTTGCTCAAGGTTTGAGACAAAAGCATCTTGACGTGCATGGCATGTCTTTTTAGCGCAAGTGGTTAAAATCCACAGATATTTCTGCTTTCAAAATATATAAATTTTCATTTGAGGAAAATTAAAATGAAGGTGGCCGGCTGGTCTATTTTATATTTAAAACACAGATGAAAGAACAGGAACAGGATTGTTTAATAATCAGCATATATGATTGAAATTAAATACTTCTGTAATAATTTTATTTATTTATTTAAATCTGAAATTGTGATTATCTTTTATTTATGTTGGAAGGGAATTATTATACTATCCTTTTCAACTATGGTTAGCAGTTCTTTAAAGATTGTGAAGAGCTTTCAGTTTGATGTGCTATAAAGTAAAACTGCATGGAGTTTTAGGGTGCTCCAAATTGTTATTCATTACAGGCATAATATTTTAAGTAGGCTAGCATTAGTGATCCAGTTCATATTTTGAGAAATGTCAGTCTGTCACGTCACAGCTGTTTTATGTTTTAAATGCCAAGAAAAGAGAGAATGAAAACTGCGTAAATAATATTTAGTAAATGGCGTTTTTGACTAGAATTAAGTTACTTGATAACTTAAAATAAAATTAAAAAAATTTTTGGTATATTTCAAAAATGAAGTTGTAATTAATATTAATATGGGAATAATAGTAATCTTTCTTTTCAATTATGTTAGCAAAGGGTTATAGGAGGTTTCAATTGGATGTATTGTAAATTAAAGCTGCATAGAGTGTTTTACTTGTAGGATGCTTAAAATTATTATCTATTTCAGATAGTGTACATGTTAGTTAACATGTTCATTGCCTTCTTTGAGAACACTCATAGTTGACCAACTGGGTTTACTTGCCAGCTATAAGATAACTCGTTATTGTACGAGTATTGTTGTAGTAAATGCATGCAATGTTCAGATGTTTTTAGTGCACAAAGGGACTAAGTAATACATTTGTCATACTGAAATGGATAATTTATTTCTCAAAATATAGTTGTCAGATCATTTATATTTCAAAACTGTAAGTATATGTTTATAACACAAAATCTTTTTCTTCCTTCTTCCCCCCCCCCTTTTTTTTAATTCGCTTGGGAAATGTTATAAGCGGATTGCTGAAATTCTTTTTCGGCAACTAGACTAATGGAAAATAATGTGTCTCACGGAAAGTTTTGTGTGAATGGCAAAAGAGAGTATTATTTTTATAATAGTTTGGAGCTGTCACACGTGAGGGGTTTTGCGTGAATGTGCAAAAAGAGTGTGTATTGTTTATATAGTTCCAAGTTATCATGTAGTTGCCACAGAGAGCAAGAATATTATTTCATGTACCAACTACGAGTACACTCATGGGAATTTAGTTACTACTAAAACTAATCTGTTATATATATTTTTAAATAATAAAACACCAGAAAATAATTCAAAAGCATAAAATTGTAGATATGATGTTGGTGTGTGTGAATGGATGCACTTAATCAGCTTTGGCAGTGAATGTGTTAAATGTTATTCTGGTTGAACATATCTTGAGAGATGCCTAATTATTGAATCAGAATAAACGTTTGAAGTGATAACTCTATCATACTGGTATCTGGCAACTCAGCACTTCATGCTTTCTTCCATTCGCATCTTAGTGAGCAGAGTATAGCTAATGTCATAAATTACAGTAGTAATGTGTTTCTAGATTGTGTTTATTGGCAAATATCTTTCTCTTCAAAATGCTTTTTTAAATACATGCTTTAGAAGTAACTTCTTTTCAGAAGTGTGAGAGGCTGCGTTATCATACTGAACATAAATGTGTTGTAGCTCATTGTCTTTGAAATGATTAAAAACTCTGTCATTTTGGACCTTTGTTTCTAAAAGCTCTGTGGTGTAACCAGTTTTTTATGGATTGCAATATTTCCTAAAGACCGTTATCCAATATCTCCCAAGGCAGTTTTCCAGCTGTTTTTTTTTTCCTAGGGTATTTGAATTTTTAGTATCACAAATATAATATACATACTTCAACAGCTGAAAGAAAATATCACTTTTGCAACTGGTGATATCAGTTCACTCTGAGCTGTTTAAAATATGTGTAAACATGGAGTACCAATTTGCCTTCAAGAGATGAGACAGTCTCTTCCAACATTTGTATTGATGCAATATATTGGACTTCACTTAAGTTATGATTTGCAAATACATTTTCCTGTTTGCAGTGGTAATTCAGTGCATTCTTTAGGTATTTTCTCCCTCCTTTCTGCATGCCTCTATGGGGTAATTGGAAGAAATCTGATGCATAAATGTGACATCCGTATTTCGAATCCCGGCAAGGGCATTGCATGTTTTTAGCATCTCTTGCTGTGGGAGAGGAATGCTTAATGACTCTACACTTCTGTGAGTGAAATGTTTTTTCTAATGTGTTTCAATAGAATGTGTCATTTTTTTAGTGCATCTCTCTCTCTCTTTTTTTGCGTAATAAATAATCATTAAAAAGTTATATTTAAATAATAAGTTAATGAAATAGAATGATTTATCATTATATCAGATGCTTAAAGTACCTTCTCTTAAAATACATAATTACATATTTTATTATGTTTCCTAATGCATCTTGTAACATGACTGTATCAGTACTGCCAATTTGGATTACAACATTCGCCTGAAGATTTTAGGTGGTCAGTGATTCACTTTTGATATTTTTGTAGCTTATGTATTTTCTTTATGTAGCAGTAATGAAAATAATAAGCTAATAATTCTTTGGGATTAATATGCCTTCCTTCACTAAACTCTTTACTATCCTGGAAAAGTTATGTATTGTAGTTTTGTAGCATTGTATGTTTATCATCTTATTATTTTTCCTATGCTTTCACACATGTACTTTCATCATATTTCATCAGGATACAAATAAATTAATGTATATAAGAATAAAGTTCTTGAATTTAGGGAAGAGATTTTAACAGTGACTGCTAATAATCTCATCATTTGTTACGCCATCCTTTGCCCGCCATAAGAGGGCGCTGTATAATCTTGCTAGTTTTTCTGTATCATAATATATGTATAGTGAGTAAGGAATAAATGTCTTGTCCTGAATGGCGGTGTTGATTTTTTACTGATGTGGGAACCAATTTACGCCCCCTTTCACAAAAGAGGTGAACATTTTTTTGGGGGAGGTGTCAAAAGTGGGATAGGTGATAATAACGTGTATCATCAAATTTTGTGTGAAAGAATAATGTGGTGGTATGGGAATATGTGTTGCGTGGAAATCGAAAGTGAAGATTATGGTGAGTAGTTATTTCGGTTTGTTGTAATAATGTTTAGTGTTAAATTCTGTTTATTAATGTTGTGTATTGAGGTGTTCCTACTTGGTAATTTGAGTTGATAGTGTCTGTGTTGAGTTTGATGTGTTCGTTTTTGTGCTCTTTGTGTTCTACTTGTCAATTCAAGGTTGTTCTATTTTTCTTTGAATTAAGATGAGTCTGAAGTCGCTGAAGTCATTAAAAAAGACGATTTGACGCTCGTGGCGGAGGAGTTGGGACTAGTAATTCCGAGCGGGGCGAAAATTGTTACTTTAAAAACTTTAATAGGAAGTTCAGAAATTTATGCAAATGATGCGGAATTTGTGCAAAATGTTATTGATAATATTCTAGAGGAAAAGAAAATCCAAATTGAGTATAAAAAGGAATAGCTACTTTAGAGAAAGCGAGAGTGTTAAAGAAAAGTTCTTTAATTTCTCTAAATCCGTTCTTAGACAACAGTGATATACTACGTGTAGGAGGACGTTTAAGAAATGCCAGCTTACCAGACTCTGTGAAACATCAAATAATATTGCCTAAGAATCATTCTGTTACAAAATTGTTAGTGACATTTTTATCACCTTAATTATATGCACGGAGGAGTACAATTAGTTAAACATGCAATGAAACAAAAGTATTGAATTATAGGAGCAAACACTGCAATACACGGAGAAATAAGAATGTGCGTTATCTATGCCAGATTTTGCTCTGAGTGTTCGAAACAAATGGTGGCTGATTTACCTTCTGCGAGAGAGAATCCCGGAAGACCATTTCTTAAATGCGGAACTGACCTTCTAGGACCATTCTTGATCAGCCCTAGACATGGTAGAGGACTTAAACCACTGAAAATGTACATGTGTGTTTGTATGCTTTGCAACAAAGACCATCCATTTAGAACTTGTTAGTGATCTTAGTGCTCAGGCATGTATTGTAGCTCTGAAACGATTCATCGGACGACGAGGAAAGCCAGCTGAAATATTCAGGGATTGTGGAATGAACTTTATCGGTGCAAGGAATTACTTAAAGGTGTGTACGATGGAGGCACTTGGTACTTACTTGACCAACGAAGACGTTAAATGGAGAATGAATGTTCCCTCAGTCCGTCATTTTGGAGGCCTATGGGAGACTGCCATTAAATCCATGAAGTTTCACATGAGACGTGTTATAGGATCGCAGATCCTCTCACGAGAAGAATTTTCAACGTGCCTAGTGGAAATTGAAGCCATACTTAACGGCCGTGCTTTAGTGGCTGCTTCTGAGGACCCGAATGATTTTTCTGTCATTACACAAGGTCACTTTTATTGGTTACAAGTTAAAAAGTGTTCCTGAGCCTGACGTAACAAATGAGAAAATTCCCATCCGTGAATGGTGGAAATTAGTCACACAGATTTCCCAATCGTTTTGGAAATCGTGGTCAGAAGACTATTTAACTCAGTTGCAAGTGGAAATTTCCCAGTGAGGATTTACGTGTAAATGACTTGGTGCTAATCAAGGATGAGAACTTGCCGCCACTTAAGTGGAAGATGGCAAAAGTAATTTGCACTTGCATGGGAACTGACCAAATTGTACAGTCAACTTAAAAACTGCGTCAGGTGAAATGAAACGACCAATACATAAACAGGTCAGACTTCATGACTTTCATGACTATAAATGACTGATTGAATTATTTCTTCCATGTTTATAATTATATTTATAGTTTGTTTAATTTTTGTGTGTTGCATTATCTTTCAGTTTATATTTCTAGTTGGGCTGATGAGGGGGTTATGGGGACCCAGTGTGTTACGCCATCCTTTGCCCGCCGTAAGAGGGCGCTGTATAATTTTGCTAGTTTTTCTGTATCATAATATATGTATAGTGAGTAAGGAATAAATGTTTTGTCCTGAATGGTGGTGTTGATTTTTTAATGAGGGTGGAAACCAATTTCCGCTTCCTTTTACAAAATAGGTGAATATCATTATTTTCACCCAACATCTAGAGTTCTTGAATTCATTTTAGTATTTACTTGCATGAGCCAATCTTATAAATGGGCATATCTCATGAATATCATATTTTAAATTCTTTAGTTTAGCTTTTGTGTTTTGTTAATCCCACAAACAGTAGAACCTTCCATTACTATACACATTGAGTAAATTGTTTGGCTGAAGATCTAATAAAAAGGTTTGTTTTAACCTTTTCTTGACTTCATGTTAAGAAACCAAGGCTTGGTATGGTTCAATAAGCCCTCTTGCTACCTTAATGGAGTCAAAGAATATTTTAGGCTCTCAGGTTTGGTACAGCCTCATATACACTGACTACCAATAAGTATTTGGACAACTATGCAAATGACGATATCTGCGGTCCTAAGGTACATCACGGACTCCGCCGGTATATATTGTGTAGGAAACAGCATCGGGTTTAGTCGCATGCAAGATGCCTCGCAGTTCGGAGCTCTCCGATTTCGAGAAAGGTATAATTATCAGGTATCACAAATGTGGCCGATCCTTAAGGGACATATCTAGTGATCTGAAGTACCCAAAATCGACAGTGGCCTATGTGATTAAGAAGTGGAAGGTGAGCGGTGATTGTCGGAATGTGCCGAGTCGGCAGACTAACGAAACTGGGAGATAGAGACCGACGAGTGCTGTCCAGAGAAATTCAGAAGAACCGCACCCAACCAATGGCCCTCATCCACGAGGAGTTTCAACAAGCATCTGGGAGTATTGTTTCAATGAATACCATCTGTAAGGAAGCACATCTGCTTGGTTTTCATAGTCGTGCTGCTGCACATAAGCCTTTGATCACAAAGTCCAACCGCGCTGCTCGGTTAATGTGATGCAAAGCACATCGAAATTGGACCGTAGATCAGTGGAAACGGGTTCTTTGGAGTGACGAATCAAGGTTCACCCTTTACCGTTTGGATGGCAGGGTCTGGGTCTGGCGTCTACCTGGAGAACATCTCCTGCAAGAATGCATTGGGCCAACAGTCAAGTTCGGCGGAGGTGGAATTATGGTCTGGAGGTGTTTCTCCTGATATGGGCTGGGACCCTTGGTCCCCATTCATGATAAGTTCAACTCCGATGCCTACTGCACTATTTTGGATGACAAAGTGCTTCCCACATTGTGGCAGTTTTACGGGTTGGACCCCTGTTACTTTCAGGACGACAATGCCAGTTGTCATGTTTCGACGTTAACCAAGGCTTGGTATGGTGCCAATGGAGTTCATCGAATGGACTGGCCTGCCCAGAGTCCAGACCTGAACCCTATCGAGAACCTCTGGGATGAGTTGCATCGCCGAATTCAGGGGTGCACTACCCGTGCAAAATCGGTGAAGGAACTTCTATGTCTTCTCCAAGCCGAGTGGAAGAAAATACTACTACCGTAATTTCTGGACCATGTTTAAAACTTAAATTTTCAGCGGGTGCGGCGTTTCTACACATGCGGCGTTTAGGTGCACTAAAAATAAAATATTTCCTACGATGGTCATTGTACATAGTTTGGATGGCCTTGTCATTGTGCATGGACTGGTGCTATTCCCACACAAAAGACCACTCAGTTGCTTTTTGCGAACGTTATTTTGTTTACATTCTTTCCCTTGAACGGACCTACATGCCTTATTCACCCTAAACGAGATCTCAGAACAATAACATTCTTCCCCTTTCAAATCAACATTCTCATCAGTTTGAATAGTCTCTCTTTTCTGCTATTCGATGAATCTTCCAGGACCCATCCTCTCCCCACCCCTGCCTTTTCTGCAATTTTTTTCAAAGGCGGACACGACTCCACCTGCCTCGCAATAACGAACTCTGGCGTATTTCCCCTTCAGCATGAATGGATTTTTCTTGGCATTCTGCCAAATACAGATCCCATCAGTTTGAGTACAAGTATTTGTTGGATAGTTTTTAAGTAAGAAGGGAGTGGAAAATTTTTGAAAATGTCTCTAAATGACACAGAAGCTATACATTTCTTACCTTTAATTTATTTTTGAGTTATGGTTTCATTTCATGCATTTTTCTTAACTGGTATGTCATATATCAGGAAAGTTAGTTTTTCTTTTCTATCGCAGGTGTCCAAATACTTATTGGTAGTCAGTGCAGAACAACATAGTTCTATCAACTGAAAAGTGGGACATCTGAAAGGCTTTATATTTTAGCATATTTTTTAAAAAATTTTGTTGAATGGGGATTTGGGCTTTTGTTGAGTTGGGGTCAATTGGATGGCAATTTAAACAGGTCTTTTAAAACTGGAACTTAAACATTTACTTATTAAAAAAATAATAATAATGTAAATTATGACAATAAATTATAAAGGCCAGTAAAAAATTTAAAATAAATCTCCATTTATTTTTTTTTGGGGGGGGGGTAGTTTATTGATGCAAATCAACATGCATTTTAAAAACTAATTTAAAAAATTCATTAATAGTGCAATGAAATATATTTAACAGTAATTCTAATGTGTAATAACTTATACCTAGGACATTTAAATTTCCCTTTAGATTGTAAACAATGGTCTTCTGCCAGAAAATCCTCTTGCATGGTATGAACCACATAGCAGTTTTAATGAAAAGGGCATCTTTCAGCAAGAGACCTTGGCTGTAGGATATCAGCAGAAATGTATGTATTTTTGGAATATTGTTTGGAATTTTTGGTACTGCAAATCTGTCATTCACACATACATGATATGAAATACAGTCAAAAGTCTTTAATCCAAATTCGTCGGGACTTCGGCGATTCCAGATTATGAATTTTTCCTGATTATAAATCATCAGTTTAAATCTGGTAAGATGGCATGCAGAAATTATAAAATTAAAACTCTGAAACCGTAATTTATGAAATAAAGAACAATTATTACTTTATTAAACATTTCTTTCAACGCGCGCATGAGTAAAGCATACATTACACATAGTCAAAAGTAGAAAATAGCAACCAGAAAACTATTTGATGTGATATTTATAATGAATTTGATTTAAATCATATCAAAGACGGAGTACATCGAGATGAAATACTACATCTAGTAATGAATTATAAGCCGAATAAAATAAAAACGTCTGCCCTGAAGATAAGGATAGTGCTGACGGATCAACTTCCAGTTCATTATGCGCCGCCACGTTCCCCTTCCTCGCAGAGCAGCGTGAAATTCATAAACTTATTTCGGAATGGTTAGAGAAAGGATATGCCTTTATCCTTTTTTTGCAGCAATTCCACTTTTTGTTTGATGGACATCAAAATATGCTTTCGCTTTGTAGATCCTTTGGTAGCTCCAGCATCGGAAATTCTATTTGACATAATCGAAAGTTCAAGCTTACTTTTATAAAATTGCTCTAACAGTCTGCAAAAAATAATAAGCTGGATACAATTCGAAAATTAAGGAAAAACGCAATCTGCAACATTAACTGAAAGAGATAATTAGATAATTTTTAGCTTAGCTTATACCATCCGTTTTACATTAAAAGCGCATGCGTGCACGTTTATGCGCATGCGTAAAGGTATTACGGCATGCGTAAAAGTATTCCACGCATGCATAAATGCATATGCGCATGCGTGAACGCATTATGCGTTGACGCATACACAGAAAGTTTGTAGTTTTGAGGTCCGGATTATGGGCATCCGGATTAACGACTTTTGACTGTATTTCAAAAAAAAAAAAAAAAAAAAAAGTTCCTCTCTAAGCTCTGTTAATGTTTTTTAAATCTTTTATAATGTTGTATGTATACGAAATCTTTATAATCTTTATACCTTTTATAATCTTGTATGTTTTAAATCTTCTATGTATATGAATGGGTGCCTAAATTTTACAGTTATATCTTATCAGAATTTTCTTCTGTGTGCTTCAAAACATTTTTTTAAACAATTTAATATTAGGATGTTTAAAATGATTTTGGAAATGTTCTTATATTGGATGCTTGGCAAAACATATGTGTTTGCATATGATGCCTTTTAAGAAAATATTAATGTTATTATTGCTTTTATTAGTTTGCATACTTTATTATTGTAAGTAATGGAAAGGATTTTAATTTTGAAACTAATATATTTTGCAAATAGACTACAACTTTTGTAATAAATTAATATTCTCTAATGGAAATAAGCCTTTGAGCAAAGTTTTAGCCATCGGAAATGATATTTTAATTTTAAATTTTTGATATTTTTTAAAACTGATCCTGTGTAAAATTTTGTTCTTTATCATTATTTGTAGTTTAGAGCATAAATATATTTTTTTTAAGAATAAATATGCATGTTGCAGGTATGTCAAAAATTGGCTTCCTTCTGATATTTAAGCATTTAAAATTATTCATATATGCCATCTCTTTGCTTATCTGCAGTTTAAATTACAGAGACATTTACTCATTTTTAGAATGAATTCAATAAAGAATTTAAAAGTAAATGAATAAAATGAAATAAAAAAATAAATAAAAAGCAAACGTTTTGGAATAATAATTTCTGGAAATAACTTATTATTTGTAATGAAATATCATTGGCTGCTATTAAATGTATTCATCTTTCAAAATGTTGCATATAAACAAGCTGTGGATTGAAGGATATGTTTTTGCTTCTTCCCAAAAGAAATATTTCGATTCCATTATTAAAAAATATTGTGAAATGCATGGTATTAAAAATTTTTAGTGCAAAATAAGAAACATTATTATTCAGAAAGGAGAAAAAACATCAGTTATTACTTTTACATGGAAAGAAGGCTAGGAACGAATACCTGAAAAAGATATGTATCGTTTCAAATGTTTCTGAAGTTAAGTCATTAGTAACAAAGGAAAGTCTGCTGACACAGAAACCAACTGAAAACTTTTTAAATACATCTGTAGCACCAATAAATAATATAATAAACAAAATTTACAACGTACCATCTCTACATATAATAAAAGAAAGAGTCTGTGTGTGTGTGTTTCTTTCGTTCGCACTGCGCGTAAGCTAATAGACCCACGGCTACGAAATTTGGTACATAGGTGCATCTAGACGTAAGCCAGTGCACCTCAAAGCGATTTTTTTCAAAATTCGAATTTGATTTTTTTTTTTTTTAATGTTTTATGACGAAATCGCGTCATTTTGAGACATAATGGGCTATAGGAAAGCGAGATTTTACTCTACACACTCCATTTTCACATCGTCATTAAACTTAGGCACTTAGCTATTTTACAAACTTAAAATAAATTTCGTGTTTCAATAAATCGATTAAATACGAATTTATTTAACGAAGGGAACTTAACACCTTTTCAACGGGATATTTTCTAAAAAAGTTTATTTTTAAAAGTGTACAGTTTATTTTTCTTTGATTTTTGGACACGTTAAACTTTCATCCTTGCGACTGTTTTTACAAAAAGAATTTTGGAAAAATAGTAATATTTTGTATTTAAATTTTTTTTTTTTAAATGAAGCTTCCGAGTACACTTCTCACATTTCACATCTTTAAAAATGTGATTTTGGCAACAATTTTCCTTTCTTATTGTTGATAGGTTTTTGATGAAATCGCATCATTTTGAATAGTTTCATTCTTTTAGAAATATGGGTTTGGCAACAATTTTTCATCGTATTTCTTATGTCAATGTTTTTAAGAGATTGGCATATTTCATTGTCATTTATATATATATATATAATACATTTTTTTTTTTTTTTTTTTTTTTTTTTTTTTGAACGAAGTTGTTCTGTAGAGTAAAATTCTTCATGGAATTTTATGTTTTTTGAGTTGCCTTCATGTTATTTTTTGCATATTCACTGTTTGTAAGATATTGAAAAGTTTTGCATCATTTTTTTTTCTTCAACGGAAAGTTGGTTAATTTTTTATTAGGATAATTAATATTTGTATTAAGGGATATAGCTTATTTCATTGTAATTTTTTTCTCTTGAAAATATAAGATAAAATATCATTAATTATACTTTGCTTTTCAGAATTTTTTGTTTTTTGTATTCTTTTGTGATATTTATTGCTCATTTCACTGTTTTTAAAATATTGAAAAGTTTTGAGTGATTTTTTAGGAAACAAAGTTCTTAACCTCCTTTATACCATTTGAGTTCATAAGATTTTGCAAAGGGAAGTTGGTTAATTTATTTATTAGGATAATTAATATTTGTATTAAGGGATATTGCTTATTTCATTGTAATTTTGTTATACGTAATAACTTTTTATGAAGTTGTTATGCAGAGTAAAATTCTACACAGTTTTTAAATTTAACATTTGGTGTTACCATCAGCCATTTTTCCGGTACATTTAAAAGCCAGATGAAGGCCGGCAGCAAAGCTGCTAGTTTCAAATGTTTCTAAAGTTAAGTCATTAGTAACAAAAGAAGGTCTGCTGACCCAGAAACCAATTGAAAACTTTTTAAATACATCTGTAGCACCAATAAATAATATAATAGAACAAAATTTAGAAATTAAAAAAGCTAAAAAACACAATATTCACCACCTTTTGCCGAGGCATGTGGCTTAACACAGAACAATTTGCAAAACCCTGTATGGAAACTATTTTAGCAGGAAATAATGGAAATACATTGTGATCCTTGATGAAGTTTGGACATACCTAAATAATTAAAAAAAAAAGAGGGGGGGGACCCTATTTATTATCAAAATTGAAAAAGAATGTGCAGATTTGTTTCTGTCAGTCTGAGTAAGGGGTTTGTAATTGTTCCAAGATTCTTTTTTTTACATTGGGAAATCAAAAATAAGGAGAGTGGAGAAAAATGTTAAAATTAACACAGTGTATTATCAGAAGAGAGTTTTACATCCAGTATTTACAGAAAAAAATCCATTTCTACATCCCGCCAGGTTGGAACTGTACAAGGCCATGTAGGCTTAGTCATGTTCTGGGTGTTTTCTCTTACCAATGTTTGGAATCTTTACTACTTGTACCAACCTCCTTCAATATGATTCGGTACGTAGAGTTGCTGGGTGATCATCTCCATTCATTTATCTCATACTGTCATTCACTTGGAAATGGAGTATTCCAGTAAGATAGTTGCACCTCTTACAGGTCCCGGTCGGCTACTGCTTGTTTGGATGACCATTCCTCTTACATTTCTATCATGATTTGGCTACCTAGAAGTCCTGACTTAAATCCTATTATGCACCTTTCGGATGTTTTAGAGAAATGCGTGAAACCACAACTCTAATGACCATTCCTGAATTATGGACAGTTCTATCCAATGTTTGACGACCCATTTCTCAGAATGCTTCCGCAAACTTATTGAATCTATGCTTCGTTGTGTGGCAGTCATTATCAAGCCCAGAGGAGGTCTAACTCATTATTGACTTACTATCCCTAATTCAGTGGCACTGCAGTGTATATATATATCTACACTTATATATATATATCTTTGTGGTTTCTACATTTTATAAGTCCAAGAATTAAAGTTTCCTTTTAGAAATAAACAGAATCTTTACTTTTTGAGAAAGCAAGGCGATCAAAAAATATCTGTAATATACTTTTGTTCGAAGTACTTACTGTTTGGATGCTGCTGCTGTAATCTAATTCATTATAAGAACTATTTTAATTTATTGAAAACATTTGAAAAGCCTTCCCCCCAAAAAAAAATCATGGGGCAAAAAGGTTATTGAATAAGACTGAAAACCATGGTTTAATAAAGAGGAGTTTCAAATTTTTTAGTTCCAATTAAAATCTGTTCAGAACATTTTTATCCACTTTATCTGGCCATTTGGCCATTATACAGTATAAAAGTAGTCTTTAGAGGGATTTGAAGACTGAGATTCAAAAAATCAAATGTAATGTATGTATGTTTATATATTCCTCCCATTGTGGAAAACTGACAGCACCTTAAACTCGTCAGATTTTTAATCCCTGATCAGATAGTCCGTCTGAACATGTGCACTGCTGAATTTTTTAAAAAAATATTTAATATTTTGTACAAATTTAATGAATTTTTGATTAACAAATTCAGCAATTTGAAAACAGGAGTAGTTAACACTGTTAAAAAAAAACTTTTTTTTTTTTTTTTTTTTTTGTTTAATAAAAGACTGTTGACAGGGCAAAATGAAAAATAATTATCTTTTAATCAAAGTCAACTGCTTAAATGCAATACATCACCACTCTTTGAAATAAAATATTTTTGACATACAGTAAAGTATAAAATATTTAATACTGGAATTTAATTTGTTTTTGATTAACGCTAGAAAGACTGAAACTTAGTATATATTAACTTATGTATATTGCCCCAAAGCAGTCAAAATGACTCCATTGTGAAAGAATAACTAATGTGTAAAGAAATTTGTTTAAAATTAATTTTAAAATTATTTACAATTATATAACGAGTTATTAGTAAATATTAACAATAAAAAATTACTTCACTTGGAAAAAATTAATTTATGCATTATTATTGTAAAATTTTTTGCAAATGAAAATGGAAATCTTTTTATGTGTACATCTTCCGCAAACATACTTTTGACATTTTTCATATATATTCGTCCCCAAGTGTAATGTTAGCATAAAAGGTTGTCATACTCTTGTTATTCAATTACTAATATAAAAATAAAGTTTAGACATCACTGAATGAGTTATTACTGAAGCTGTCATGTATTGATAAACATGCGGTGATAAAGGCAAAATATAGTAAATGGCGACTTGCCAGGTCGGCGTCAGGGATATAAAATAGGTGAATGTTTCGGTTTGAGATGTATGCCAAGCAGATACTCAGCTATGGAGCCAAATTATTAATCTCACAAATTTATCCTTACATGATTGTTTTTTCATAACGAGATATTTTATTTAGTGCCTAAGGCAAATTAAGAATCAGAATTTTTAAGTGAAAATCTCCACATGTTTTATTATGGAAGGAAAAATCAAATGCTCATGTGTAAAGCATATATATATGCTTTACACATGCGCATTTGATTTTTATACATTTAATTTTTATATATATATATATATATATATATATATATAAATAAAAAAGGTTCGTGGCTTTGAGGTCCGGATTTTAGATCATTCTGGATTTCGGACTTTGTACTGTACTACTTTAGCTTATTGAGAAACTGCAACCAAATTGACAATTTATCATATACTTAATCTAAAAAAAATGAAAACTGTTATTTCAATACAGAGCCGAACTGGTCATATAAGAAATTTACTCAATTCAATAATAAGATACATTTGATTATTTAAAATTTCCCAAGCAGTCAAAATCACTGCTTTTGGGCAATATAGGTATGATACACTGGAAAGAAGGGGGTTTAACTACAATTATTAATAAACACATTTATACCACAAAATTCTAAGAAATTGTGTTATTATATACATAATTGTTTTTCTAATTGAAATTAAGAACCAGTCAAAATGACTTCCTTGGGCAATCTAGTGTTAACAAACCAAGTGCATATAAAAACAATAATTGCAGTTTTTAAGAATATTTTTTCTACTTTTAATTCTGATTCATTTAAGTAAAAGTGCATTTGAATCAGAGATTAAAAATATTAGATATTTTAATATCAGAAACTTGAATTATTCAGTTTATTTGATGTTGACTTGTTTTTCATTTTTTATCTTATTATTCTTTATATTAATTTGTATCTTAATTTTGGGCTTGTTGATTGATCTCAAATATGCCTGTTTTTAATGCTACTGATGTCTTGTTTTTGCAAGACAATTCTGAATGATGAAATTGATTAATTGAATGATAAAATGATTTACAGTGAAACTGATTTCATTTCAAGATAGTGCTATAAATTATGTGATAAAATTAATCTGAATTTTTATTTGATAGCTCAGCCTGTCAAAGTATATGATGCAACTTTAAATCACAAGAATGAAGATGTACTGGATAAAGTTAGAAGCAAATTAGTTAAGAAAAAAGTACCTGATGCTAAATCTCCTTTCACATTAGAAGGAAAGTCTGAATCAGCCCCCAAAGCTGATGATCATTTCAAATCAGCAGAGAAAATTAGTAAATTATTTTCTTCAAGAAAAGGTCAAGAAAATAAAATCCAGAGGGAGGATGTTGTAGTCATTTCTAGTTCATATTCACCAACTATGCATAATAAAACTATTACATCTGATGTGAAAATAAAAACTCCTCTAACATTTAAAGAAGCCATTTCAGCAGCAATGTGCAGAAAGTCGCAGTCTTCACCAATATTTGGTGCTCCTAAAAAAAGTGATACATTACCAAAAAGGGAAACCTTTTTCACTGAGCAACCTCTAAAACCATCTAGCTCTTTTTTCAGCAAGCCTGCCTCAGCTTTTCTTTCTTCTCACACCTTCAAATTACACGAAAGAACACCACTGGGAGGTGATATAAGTGCTTCTCAAACTGATGTTCAGCAGATGTCTACATCTACATTTTTTAAAAATTTTAAATCAACAAAGGTGAGTAATTTTTTAAAAGACTAAATACAACTTTAAAGTATTTTTGAAATTATCTCATTATTATAAAGATTTTTAAAAAAGTTTTTGAATCAAAATTGAGGGTATGATTAATTTCATTTCTAGTAATATTAATTTTTGTGCTAGGAAGTGTTCAGTTTTATATGCTTATTTTGTTTTAGGAGTATGATGAAAAAGTAATAAAATTAAATTTTAAGAAGCAAAAATATATATTTAATTTCCCATAAAATTTTTAACTGCACAAAATAAAATTATACTAAGGTAATTTTTTAATATTATTCTGTATGGTAGAAAACAAGATTTCTTAAAATTTATGTTAATGAATATTTAAAATGTATGGTTTTTTTAATTCCCCTTACTTTTTAATTTCTATTTTATGTTTTTCAAACTAAAAAATTATTAGAATAAAAAATCAACTATAAAATTTAGTTAATTAATATTTTACACTCTGAGATGTGCTTATAAGAGCAAATTAATAAACATAAGCTGAACTCTGTTGTGAGGTAGAAAACTGAAACAGGAAAGAAAGCTGATTGTCAAAGAAGCAGTTTCCTCTGTAAGAAAATTGATGTGTTTGTATGTAGTGCTAGAAGGATCAAGCATTATTTTGTTGAATCAAAAACGTATCTAATCTACTTGATGCTCTGTAACACTATTTGCATATGAGAACCAACAAATAGATGTATCAAAGTTGGATTCATAATTAATAGTGGATTCATAATTAATAATTTTCTTTTCCACCAATGGAAGGAGTAAGAATCAGTGAAATCTACAAAAGAAAAGAATGGGTGCTTCTCTTATCAGATAGTATAATACAGCTCTTTCTTCTTTGATGAGTTAAATACTATTTAGATAGAGCATACTTATTCAAATTATATTTCCTGTTATAGGGGTCAAAGATTGCACTTTTTATTGGCAAGAACCTTCAGCACCATATAGTTGACAGTATGACTTTGCTAGTTCCACCCCCAGTTTTGTTGAAGAGCACTCTAGGGGTGATGGGTCTGATGGTCTCCTACCTTTTTTCCCTACTATACCAACCTCTTGAGAGGGCTTCCAGCTTCCCGCAGTTTTAAAGTGCCCCCATGCTTTACATACATTATACATTTACAAATATACATGCCTTCTCCGGGATTCTAACCCAGGCTCTTCACTACAGCAGACGGCATCGCTAATCGCTATCCCGTGTCTTGTTACATTTCGGTTGATTAGACATTACATTTTCAGGGCTATACCAGCTCCAAAAAGGTACTATAATAAGGAAGTACAGATTTGTGAAAGCATTTTTCTCAGATTTTATTAAATTTAGTTACTCAGTATTTGTTAATTTATTATTATTAATATCATTATTAAAGAGCTATTTAAAATATATACATTAGAATTAGGAAATAGTGCTATTTTTGAAGCAACTAAAATGTCTGAATTCTTCCTATTTAGTTTAGTGCCAGCCCTGAAAAAACTATATCTGTTGAACCAGGTGATGTGCCTATGGATGGTACTAGTGTTAGAAAAGAGCAAGAGATAATAGCAAAGTAATTTTTCTGCAATTTTTTTGCATTATGTTGTTTTAAGTTTATGCATTTTATTTTTATATATTTCATATATACACATCTTTTGAGCCACTTTCATCCCATTCACATATACCATATCTTTATTCTCTCGTTCACTATCTCTCTCTCTATATACATAGTATATGTACATAAATTTTCATCTAGGCCTATGGTTCCAAATGTTTTTTCACTTATATATATTCCATTAAAGACCCATATTCATAAAATTTGACCTTTGATATTTGTGAAATTCAAGTAATTACTATAGTTACTCTTATTTCAGATTTATCAGTTATATCTCTACATAAACAGCTGAATAATTGGACTGAATGCAATAGTAAGGCCAAACATAATGCATGTATATTTATATTCAATTTTCATAAGCACAAGTTACTTAATGGAAATATATAAAGTAATACATTACATTTTTTCAGTTTAAGGAATTCATGAACTGTAATATGGTTTTAAATAATAAGTGTGCAATAAATGGTTTGAGTATTCTTTGATATTGTTTAGAGCTTAATTTTTGAAATTCGGTTAATCTTATATGAGTTTATTATTCAAAATTTGGAAATGTTCTTGCATGATTTATTTTTTTATGAATATACAACGACTAGCTGTTAATGGGAACAATGTCACACTCTCATTTTATTCTAGGTGTTAGAAAAATTAGATTCCTTATTTGTATATATCTGATGTGTTGTTTATTCATATCTTAAGAATAAAATGTTTTTTTCATGGTACCATTTGAAAGTACTTATCCATGCACTGCATACTAAAATTTGTATGACAGTACCCATTTGTTATATGAATAAATCTATATTTCATTAATTCAGTATGCCATTTTCATTCTTCACTTGGTAAAAGATTTAGAGTTCTTTTTCTATTGTTACTAAATTTTTTGTGTATGTCTAAATGCAGGAATACCTTGCTCAGCATTGTTAATTAGTTATTCTAAAGTGTCACTCTAAATTAATCAGCAGTGAGTGAAACATTATTTCTACAGGAAAATAAGTAATTTGCTCCTATTGAATTCTATTAAAACAAAAATATTTATGCATTTACCTAAAATTAACAGAAAATAATAAAGGGATAAAAAGTACTATATGTAATTAAAGACATTCTTGTTTGTTTACAAAATCAAAAAGAAAAACATTTTTTTTAAACCAGAAAATTAATGTTTTTTTTGCACCAATTTTCTTCTTCTTTTCTTTGTTCATTGTCTGATAATAAATGATTCCATTTTCTAACTTTCACCATGTTCCAAGGCTCCTTTTTTTATTCGAATATTTTTTTTCAATTAATTTACATGCTCTTCCAGTGGCATTTAATAATTTCTTTAGCTTATTCAATGTGAAGTTTTTCCCGTTTTCACAAAATCTTCAGTTTTATTTCCTTCTTCATAAGTCTGTTATTCTTCTCTTTCTTTATTTTATTCTCTTTTCTATTTCTCTTTATCTTTTGGCCTGAAGACTCATTTATTTTTTTATTTCTTGAAATTTTGGCACTGGATGTACTATCTTCATGAATTTTAATAATTTTTAGCTTTTCTTGCAAATTTAATAATTTACATGTGTTTGGTTTATTGCAACTGGCATCAGATTTTTGTTTTACGTGCCTTATAAATGGGTTTAGGAAGGAATTATAAATAAAAAATTTAAAAAACAAATCAGTTGCTAAGAATGAGAAGTGATCATATAATATGGCTATTGTCGAGATTGAGGGTAAGTTTATTCTGTGAGTCTGCCATGTATTTTTGGTGAATGAACATTGTGTGCATGACCAATCAGCACTGTTTGTTTTGACAGTACGTATTTAGCGTTCAGTACTGTATTTAGGCTGCATTATTCTGGCACAGAATCTTTCTGACCTACACAATAATGAAACCATCCAGAAACAAAATCAGTACTGAGGGAAATTTATTAGTCAAATTACTAATTATACTACAGCGGGGTCAGTATTGAGTGAAGACACACATGCGGGGTATTCCTGTATCCTGATTCATATTCCTTGCGAGTGCCTAAATAACCTGATTCATATTACATAATATAATTTGGGAATCCTTGATTTAAGATATTTTTATACTTATGATTCAATTCTTGTGTATGATGCTTGTCTATCCATTACTGCATTAGCTAAAAATATCAGATTTTTCTTGATAAACCCATGAAGCTATGAGTGGATGAAGATATTACTAGCATGTCTTCTCTAAACATTTTATTATTTATTTATTTTATTATTTAAAAAGGGTCATACATTGAGTTGTACATTGAATGCACATTGAGTTGAATTTTTTTTATGTCTCTACTTTTTTTTTTTTTTTTTTTTTTGTGTGTGTGTGTGTGTGTGTGTGTGTGTATTGAATAGGTTCAAAGTGATGCAATAATATCTAAATCAATAATATCTTATCTTTTTTTAATAAAATATTTTTAATGTAAGTAAGATTAAATCGCAGAAAGAATTACTGAAGGACTTCTAGACTCATCTGTATGTAACTGCATTGAAGAGCAAAATATTATGGCCACCTACTCAGTAACACATGTGGCCTTTGGCTTGCAAAACAGCTGCAGCTTACCTTGGCATGGATGCCACAAGTTTTTGGTAGATCCCTGGAGACAAGTTGTACCAAATGTCTAAGTAGCAGTCACACAATATCATGATTCCGACATGGAGGTGTTTGAGCTCGCAGCTGTCGTTCCATGACATCCCAAATGTTCTTTATCAGGCTAATATCTGGCAAGTTAGGTGGTCAGGATATTAACTAGAATTCATCCTTTAATATATTTTTTATACTTACGATTCAAATCCTGTGTGCTGCACCTTGAATGCTCATCAAACCACTCCAACACAATTCGAGTCTTGTGACATGGGGCATTGTCCTGCTGGATGACTTCATTTCCAGTTGGGAAGACAGATGTCATGTAAGGGTGCAACTGATCTGCAGTTATATTCAGATAGACCACAGCTTTTATGGTCTGTTCTAAGAAAACTAAGGATCCCAGAGCTGTCCATGATAACGTCCTCCAAAGAGTAATACTGCCACCACCAGTCTGTGTATGACCAGCTGTGCAGGAGGCAACTGTCCATCTGGAAGACGGTGTACCCTGAAACGATGATCTACGTGATGAATGAAAGATTGTGACTCATCCGACCAGGCCACTTATCTGTGGTCCAGTCTCGATGTTTCCGTGCCCACTGTAGGTATAGTTGACAATGATGCATGGTCAGCAGAGGCACATGAGTGAGACATCTGATGTGTAGTCTTATATCTAACAGTGTCCGCTGAACTACATATTCCAAAACACTTGCACTTGGATTGTATTGGGCTGCCAGCTGAGCCACCATCTTGTATGTACCAAGTAGGACAGTCTCTGGTGTCCTTTTTCTTTAATGACTTGGGGATGACCAACATCTTGCCATTTACTCCTGTTTTCACAATCATTTCTCCTCTTTGTATAAATATTAAGAATAGTAGCTCATGAACAATCTAACAGTTCTGCAGTTTTGGAGGTACTCTTTCTGAATCTGCGGGCGGTTACAATCTGCCATCTATCAAATTTGTTTTAATTAGCAGCCTTTCTCATCACTCATAAAAATAAGTACAAGAATAATCCCTTACCTTTTCCAGCAGCAGTTA
The DNA here is from genome assembly GCF_044657685.1 of Stegodyphus dumicola. NCBI lineage: Eukaryota > Metazoa > Arthropoda > Arachnida > Araneae > Eresidae > Stegodyphus > Stegodyphus dumicola. The sequence goes on along the minus strand of NC_140768.1, from coordinate 75,164,130 downwards.
AATATGTTCAACATTTAAAATGCCATGGTTCGATAAACAAACATTTATTACAGAGTAATATGCAGAGAAATACATGCAGGGATTGAAAAAGTTTACAGAGGTTATATATATAAATTTACAACAGATCATGTTTTAGGAAATCATAAACAAGACACAATAAACAACTAATCAAAAATAACATAAAGATTGGGATTAAGTTTCAGAATACATCGGACCTGACAGAAAGCTAATGCATTGGACGTGACAGAAAGCTATACTTCTTTTAACCAATAAAAATGCGATTACAAATATCTCAACACTCCCCCTTAATTGCACATTATAGAAAAGATAGAAGAATTACACAATTTTTAAATAGCTGAATGAAAATAGTTCATAGAATTTTGTTTTGGACAGAGCCTTAGTTAATATATCTGCGATTTGTAAACTTTATTGTACATATTCAATTTTAATATTATTTTCTTTAACAGTCTTACGAGTGAACTTTAATTTCAATGTATATGTTTCAGCCTACCTGAAAAGTTTTCATTGACATTACTCTTAATACCTGACTGGTTATCTTCAAAAATTTCATTTACTACATTCTTTATCTGTAAAACATGTTGAATACCTTTGCATAAAGCAATTATTTCAGCTTCTGTTGATGAAAGTGCAATACACTTTTCTTGTTAGAGCACCGCATAATAGGACTGTTTGAATACATTATAAAGTAACCAGTAATTGATTTCCTATTTTGAGAATCTAGGCTTAGTCACATTTGAACAATTTTTTAATTGTAGATAGTTCTACAACTATTGCAGGCATATTAACTAAAGGCAAAAAAACCTTAATCAGAAGATCATAACATAACTCAATCACTTTTAAAGCTAAAAATGCATAATTTATCAACATATAAGACTAACAAAACTGAGCTCACAAAGCCAAGTAACAAAGTGGGTATATATCTATATATTTGTACAATTTTGGTGAGGTCACTTGCAATCAAAAACAGAGGTGCACAACTACATACTATTGCAGTCCTATATACAAAATTTCAACGTTCTGAGGGTACTCGTTTTTGAGTTATGCGAGATACATACGTACAGACATGAAAAAAATCTTTTCTGAATCCATTTTAAATCAGTTTTATAATTTTGTTTGGAGGAAAAAAGTCCTTTATTCTGTGCTTGCATACGTATGTCACGCAAAAACATCATTAAATTGCATTTGATAGCGGTCAAAATGGATATTTTCATTGAAATATGATACCCAAAATGTTTCGCAATTACGTAAGGAAATATTGTAGCATAATTACATTAAGGAAAATGTTAACGATAAGGAAAATATTGTAATATATATATATATATATATATATATATACAGTCAAAAGTCTTTAATCCGGGACTTCAGCGATTCCGTATTATCGGTTTTTCCGGATTATAGATCACCAGTTTAAATCTGGTAAGATGGCATGCAGAAATTATAAAATTAAAAATATGAAACTGAAATTTATGAAATAAAGAGCAATTATGATCTAAAGGGTATCACAATTTACAAAAAAAAAAAAAAAAAAAAAAAAAAGCTTAATATTTATTTGTTTATTTTATTAAACATTTCTTTCAACGTGCGCATGCGTAAAGCATACATTACACATAGTCGAAATTAGAAAATTGCAACCAGAAAACTATTTGATGTGTATTCGTGATATTTATAATGATGATGAATTTGATTTAAATCTACATCAAGATGAAATACTACATTTAGTAAGGAATTATAAGCCGTATAAAATAAAATCATCTGCCCTGAAGATAAGGATAGTGCTGACAAATCAAATTCCAGTCCATTGTGCGCTACGTCCCCCCCCCCCAGCAGAGCAGCGTGAAATTGATAAACATGTTTCGGAATGGTTAGAGAATTAAAGGATATGCCTTTATCCATTTTTTGCAGCAATTCTACTTTTTGTTTGATGGACATCGAAAAACATGTTTTTGATTTGTAGATCCTCTGGTAGCTCCAGAATCAGAAATTCTTTTTGACGTAATCGAAAGTTCAAGCTTACTTTTATAAAATTGCTCTAATAGTCTGCAAAAAATAATAAGCGGGGGATCCAATTAGAAGATTAAGGAACAACGCAATCTGCAACATTAACTGAATTAGATAATTTTAGCTTAGCTTATAGTGTCTGTTATACATAAACGCGCATGCTTAAACTTATTATGCGCATGCGTTAACGCATTATTCGTTGACGCATGCGCAGAAAGTTTGTAGCTTTGAATTCCGGATTAAAGACTTTTGACTGTATGTACACATCCACCCTGTTGAGTTAAGTCAGCTCAGTTTTTTATTCTTATATGTTGCTAAATTGGGCATTTTTTGCTTTGAAAATGATTGAATTATGTTGTTCTTATCTTCAAATTAAGGTTTTTATGCCTTTAGGTCATGCCGTATTTGTACAATTATCAACAATTTAAAAGTTGTTTAAGTATGGCTAAGTCTAACTTTTTTTTTTTTTTTTTTTTTTAACCATAGCAGCTATATTTGTTTTTATTTGAAACTTTTAAGAATAGTGAATTAAGTCAATTTCTGCACTTCGGCGTCTTTTTGCCATATGGGACCAAAAGAAAACTTTCAGTTTTTTTTGCACCAAAAAATCTCTCTACTTGTCCGCTGGCTGAATTGATTATTTTTGCATAGAAAGTCTAATTTGAATTGCAAAAATTGGTTTTTAAATTTTTTTTAACTGTATTTTGTGTTTTATATTTTTCAATTTTTAATAAAAATATTTTGAGTTTTTTATGTATTTTTGCCTCATTGCTGAGTGAGAACTGAATTAATTGAATGAGAACTAATTTCTAACGAAATTCGGGGAAATAAGTTTAAATGAAATGCAGGAAAATCTGCGTATCATTTAATATTCTGTGCAAGCAAGTCATGGTGAAGACATCAGATTTTTAAATTCTGTGAATGTAGTAATCTTAAAACTGAGAATATTTTTTGCTAACTGAATGATTAATTTTCCAAAGTGTTAGTAGTTCACCTCAGATTGCATTCCCTGATGGGCTGGCTGCATGGGGTTTTCAGATTGTGCGATTGATGAAAATAAGGGCGATTTTCTTTTAAAAGCCATCCACTTAGGCAGGTAGCTTTAGTTTGAAGTGATAATTAGTAGAAAAAATTTTTTAAAAGCTTTAGAAGTAAAAAAAAATTACTTATGAAAAATTTTCTTTTAAGTTTTAGAAGTAAAACATAGTTCTTTCAAATTCTATATCTGTTTTTAAGGAAGTTTAATAGTTTGGAATATTTTTCAGAATAAAGGATGATGAAATAGTAACCTCTTTGGACAGAGATCAATCACCAGATGCTGAAGAAATGTTATTAGATGAAAGGTATATATATTACTTATTTACCATATTAAATAAATAACACAACTTCATACATAGCATATATTTAGATGTTAACTTATGTAGTTGCAAAATAGTTCATTGATGCTGAATATTCTACTTTCTTCCTATGTGAATAATGCAAGTATGCTGTAATAGTTAACAGTTATTAAGCAAAAGACTTAAATAATGATTGTAGGGGGGAAAAGTATGAAGAATTTTAATTTGCATTTATTGTTTCTTCTAGAGCAGCATAAATATATGTTGTTTCCTAAAGAATACTTCAGTTATTCGTATGTTCAATAATAAATGTTTAATGAAGTTTTTTCAGAATATATTCTAATATTTTTAGCTTGGAAGCAAATGATAATGAAAGAGCATTGTCAGATACAGCCGAAAAAGTGTATGCAGAATGCATTAACGATTACTTTACTGAAGTTTGCGAAGAAGTTGTAACTGAAGAGCAGCACAGAAGAACTGAATTAGATGATATTAGGGAGAATATGAGACTTGAGCTGGCAAGATATGCTATTTATAAGTATGTATTACTTTAAGGATCAAACAAGTATTAATTTTAGTAATTAGGCAGTATTAATTAAAAAAAAAGTTTACATTACATAAAAGAAGTTTCTTTGTAATTGTAATGGATTGCTTATATAATGTAGTGATATTGTTATTAAAATTGTTGTTATTATTGTAGTTATTAAAATAAGTAGAGGAACTAGAGAAGTAATTTTAGACATCACAACAAAATATGATCAAGATATGAAATGCGTTGACCTTGCTGATCAGTATCTTCCCTATTATTTCATTTTTGCAAAAATGATTCAAGTTAAAAAAAGAAAAAAAAAAAAAAAAAAATCCATGTTTCTTATGTATTGTGTAGTATTCATTGCTAATTTTAAACTGAATCCAAAATAATGTTTTCAAAATACTTGTTGGGGGTGGGGGAAATAGATGCTTGCAATATAATCCTCCTCACATACATTTAAATGACATAAACGTGAAAGAATGAAAACTTTCGGGAATCGCAGAGTATCATTAGAAACATTGTATAGTTTGTAAACATTGTGGAAAACGTACTGACACCTTGTATACGCGTGTATGTATTGTTATGAATTTTGTGCATATGTAAATAATTGTAGTGAAGTTATGTTTAAAATTATAGTATCTTTTGTATAATGTAACAAAAAAAGTCTGAAGAAGGCGAAGCTTTGCCAGGAAAATAAGAATACAGGGCCAAGTCTATTTAACATTGAGTATATGACTATTTTGCTAATTTGGCAAGATATCGCCAAAGTGGCAGTGATTTTGGCGACTAATTTTTGTTGCGAAATTTGGCAAGGACTTCCTAAAACTTGTCAAACTTGGCGACATTTTGTCTGGTCGCCTTATAACTGTAATTGTTAATGTAATTAAATAACTGTAATTGATCCCTACTTGTAACTGTATCCATCCCTTAGATATAACTTTAACTGTATATGTCTTCCAGTAATTTCGAGAAATGGAAGGTACTAAGAGATATCTTGATGGCCGGGTGAAAACTGTATAAGACCAGAGTGAGCATTTGCTCTTTTTTTTTTTTTTTTTTTTTTTTTTTTTTTTTTTTTGTGTGTGTGTGTGTGTGTGTGTGTGTGTGTGTGTGTGTGTGTGTGTTCAGAATGACTTGTGTAAAAGATGCTCCTTCCAACTCTGCCCGAAAACCAGAGGCGGGACTTTGAATGTCTATTTGTTGTGTTGTGAGGCTGGGCTTTGGTGAGAAATGTTTAAAATACTATAGCAGGTTTTAGTTAAAATGCCACCAACAGAAACCATGGTAACATTCTAGAAGCTCACCATGGATGTTGAGAGTTTGTCTCATCTCACTTTTTTGGAGTGTACATCAGAAACAAGGGTATCCTGTTCCTGGAGTACTTCATCCATGGCATGTGGGATCCTGAGATACAGAAAGACCTCCAAATGGCGGATACCAAAATTCTAAAAAGCACTTTCGTGTACACCAGGAATTACGAGACAGCCCAGCAAGCAACTCATAGAGACCACTATCCGATTAGAGCTGCTCAAGTCTAGGAGCCGATGAATCAAGTGATTGCTCATCTAGATAATTTAACCAGGCAAATCAGTGCCTTGAGACAGAATAGAAGCAGACAAACCAATTCTAAAGTGCTGGAACTGTGGTGGTGAAGGCGACATACGAAGGAACTGTAGAATGCCTCAAGGCAAGGAAAATAAGACCACTCCCTAGCAAAGATGCAGGAAGCAAATTATTGGCCATCTCACAGAGTGGAGATTATAAGATATTGAGAAGTCCCATTTTAAAGCAGTTCAGATTTCAGCAATGTAGTGGCAGCAGTAATGGACTTGTCGTCATAGGGCATATCAATAGAGTACCTTGCCAGTACGACCAGTAATACTGAAGCCCATGTTACCATCATCTCGAGAGATTTAGCTCAACAGGTGAAAGGTAAATTCATTGATTTTCTTTTTTATTTACCTCATGTGGAGCCTGAAGATGAGTGTTGTTTTTTTTTATTTCCCCCCCCCCCCCCCCCATCGAACAGAACCATTTGTTGGGTCAGAAAATAATCAAATTTGGGGGGGGGGGACTTTTTTCGCTTCACCCTAATGTGCAAGTTTATGATTAACTAACTGAATGATTAATTTTCCAAAGTGTTAGTAGTTCACCTCAGATTACATTCCCTAATGGGCTGACTGCATGGGGTTTTCAGATTGTGCAATTGATGAAAATAAGGGGGAGTTTCTTTTAAAAGCCCTCCACTTAGGCAGGTAGCTTAGCTTGATGAAATAATCTAATTTGAAATAGATGGGCTAATTAATAACAATTGTTATGTGAAAGGAATCATTCATTAATTGAAATGAATGGTTTTATTTGGCAAAAAGGAAATTATATATTTTTCAAACTGGAAATGAAAATATTAATCTTTCTTGAAGATTTCAAAATGAAATTTTACATATTTTCACTTATTATACATACCATCTGCATTTTAATTACATATTTACATTTCTGCTTACTTGTTATTATCAATTCCATTTATGAGCTTGTTATCAGCATGATGATGTTTGTGCAAATTCAGGATGTCAAAAATGATATATTAAATGGGATAAAAGTAAGTATATGAAAATAAAATGAAAAAATTTAGCAAATAAGTGCTGTTTTAATATTATACATTGTAATATAACCATTATTGATCAAAATTAAGTGCAATGTATCAACATGTTTTAAAAAGAGGCAAAATTCACCTTTGATTTTTCAGAAAAGTTTTGCATTTTTGGAACTCTATATCAGCTGTCTTTGACTCAAATAAATAAAAATATTCTGTAATAACCAATATCAATCTAAGATTAAATTTTGCCTAATTTTAAATTTCAGTTATCCATATTTCTCATCCATTCTGTATTTTAATATAATTTGGAGGTAATAGAGGATAATTCATTTTACAGTTCTTTTAAGTAAAAGTCAATTAAAATTTGAAAGTATTCATCATTTCTTAATACTAAAAGTATGTGTTTTTATTTTCCCTCTTGAAAACCAATTATTTCTAACGTTTTTCACTAAATATAAACTTTTTTGCAGGTGGAAATTATTTTGTGAGAGAAAAAGACAGAGAAATAGATTTCAAAATTCTGTACCTAGCTCTCCATGGGTGCCTATGTTAATAAATACTGAATATGTGACAGCTGGAGCAGCAAGTCCTATTTCAGTGTATAAGAAGCATTGTTCAGTCTCAAAATTAACAGGTAAAAGAAAATTAAATTTATGCTTATAAAATATTTATTCAGTTTAACCATCTTCTTTATATAACTATGTGTTTTTCATTTGAATCAGTTTTATGTTCTGAAATATAAATGTTCATTTAAAATTAATGGCACAGCAATAAATCAACCAATAAAATAATTTAATATTAATAGTATTGTTACGTTATTTTCTTCACGTTCATACGGGGTTCGTAGATTTGGAGTGAGTAATGTCGAAACTACTTGATGAAGTCTCGAAACACACTTTATTGGCCAGTATCGTCAGGACAGCTCCAAAACACGTTTTTACAATCATCGATGAACTACTATAAACACGCTGACACAATCAGCGACACAGCTCCCAACTCTGCTCGGTCGTTCTCAGAACTCCACGTACTCTCGAGACTCTCCACACTATAACTCCCGATGCATTCGACGACACACAGAGCACGGCTCCCGACTCTTCGGTTTAGTCGTTCCCAAAGCTCAACACGCTCTCACAACAGTGCACTGACCGCGATACACTAAGAGACTCCTTCGGTGAACTCGGACGACCCACTCGGCACTCGCTGTCCTGCTGCCAACTCGATTGACTCGCTAGACGAGACACCAACTCGATACTGACTAGATAAAGCACACTATCTCACCCTCTCGATGAGGCACACTCGCTGACTGCGAACCAGCAGGGTTTATATAGCTTTCGGCTTGTGTTTGAGAACATTCTGGGCTAAACCGGTAAGAATTCGTTCCAGAAGGTTCTCCAACCATCCATGGTATATCGCCAATTTTGTCGCCAAATGTGGCAACCCTGCCTTTCTTTGCCATTTTATGGCAACACGAAATCTGCTTTGCGGGGAAGCTATCCCACCGTGCCTGTACATTTCGTAACAGTATTATCTCAGGTTCAGTTCTCTGGGGAATGAATGCATGCTTGTGGTTTTCATGGTTTCCAATGTGTATAACATAAAGGCTCTTAAATAGCTCTCCACCCCCCTGAAAAGAAAGAGATGTCTTCTCAACACATGCATTTTTCTTTAATTTCTTCTTATATATATTTATAATAATTTTGTAGTATCATTTTAGCACACTTTTTTTAAAGTTAACATGAGTCAGTAATTTTAAACTATTTTTATTAGCAAGACGTGAATTTCTATTAACACTGACAGTGTTTTTGTCAGGATAGATTATTTTTGAAAGAGTGGAAAATATCACACTTGTTGAATGAACTGCTACTGAACATTCATTGGATTTCAGGGAAATGTATTTGATTTATTAATACCTATCAGTCTGTTTAGAATTGAAAGTCTTTATAATGAATGATGTCTTTGATGGAATTGAACCAGAATAATTCAAGCAATAATTGGATGTTCTGTTTGCTACAGCACTAGTGTATAGAAGGGATGTTTAATTCTTTAGAAAGTCGTGTAGTCTATGGAGTGGCCAGGAAGGTTGCAAAATATCAGTTTAATTTGTTAAGAAGATTCAGCGATATTTTTAGAATTTATAATATTGGCATCTGACTTGAGTCTTGTAGCACAGTAGGCAGGCATTAAAAAGTATATTTTCCGCCCAACAGTATGCTATACATGGCTAATCATGTTTTTTTATACAAAGTGATCATATACACTATAGAATTCAAATATCTACCTTTTCCTTTTTTTCTGAGCAATGATCACATGGTAAAATTGCTGCACATTAGTAGTTTGATGCAGGCTCAAATTCTGGCAAATGACTGACCCCATGGAAGTTTTCTTGTTTTTCCTATGTCTAATATCAATGAGCCAATTCTGCTAAGAAAGCCCTTCACGAAATTCTACTAAGGGGCATACAAACCCTTCCTTAAGCGGATAACTCGCACATGCATTGCTATAATTCAAATAACTCCTTATCTTTTCTCTGTTCTGTAACGTTTTTACGTCAAATGGTATATTTGTGTAACATATTTTTACATTATTTCTGAATATTATCTGTGCTGTGTTTTTCATTAATTTCCTCACATTTCAATGTAGAAGTTTTGGGAATAGTAATTTATGAATGCTTTAATGTATGCATATATAAATTTTGTAAATAATACATTGAGAAAAGGACATTTATTTCAGTTGAATTATATAAAGAAATAAATATGGAATTAAGTAAACCAAAATAAAGTATAAATTAATTCAGAAGGTTATTAATCTAGTCAATACCATACTTTTCGGTACTGTTCTGTTATCATAACCGGCTTCAGAAATGTGTATATATATGCATCAATACATATGCATGTATTGAAGGATGATGGGTTCATGTATGCATGTACCATATGTACCTACAAATGTATATGTGTGTATACATATTATACAGTCAAAAGTCGTTAATCCAGACTCGTCGGGACTTCGGCGATTCCGGATTATAGATCATCCGTTTAAATCTCGTAACATGGCATGCAGAAATTCTAAAATTAAAAATATTAAAGATTTGACATTTGACAAGTAAGTTTACTTTTACAACATTGCTCTTACAGTCTGCAAAAAATAATAAGCCACATCCAATTCGAAGATTAAGGAACAATGCAATCATCAACATTAACTGAAATAGATAATTTTAGCTTATACGGTCCGTTATACATTAAACGCGCACGCGAAAACGTATTCTGCACTTGCGCACACGCATACGCGCAGTCGTAAAGGTCTTATGCACACGTGTCAACGTGGCGCATGCGCAGAAAGTTTTTAGCTTTGAGGTCCGGATTATGGGTGTCCGAATTAACAACTTTTGACTGTGCACATCCATCCATACATACATTTCTGAATTTGATCCCAATAATAGAAGAGTACCTCCTTTTCTAATTAAAAACAATAATGCATTTAATAAGAATGCATAAATAAAATTGCATTTAAATAGTGAGGCTTTTGATTCAGAGTTAAAAAATTTACTTTTTTTGTATAGAATAGTGATATCTTTGAAATGTAATGTTTTTCTCCCCTAACATTTAAAGGCAAATTAATGTAAACACATTTTAAGCGAGATCTCAGGATTTTTTATATAAATTAAAGCAAGATCAAGGGAAAGATATATTGTATTTTGTTAATACATTTGTTAATATTTTTGCATATTACAGACTTTAAAGAATACATTTTTATAAAAATTATTTCAAATGTTTGTCTTTTTTAGCTTCTAAACTAGAAAAGAAAAATGATCCAAAGCCAGGATGGGAATATTTGACTACCGAATATTTTTCATCTATGAATCAATTGCCTGATTTTCCAGCTGCTTATCTTTGTAATACTGGAGTTACAAAATTCTTCAAATTTTGTCTGGTGTTAGTTAAAAATGGGGAAGATAGCATATCATGTTTTATTGAATGGATGCAAAGTAAATTCAGATTAGCTGAAGTTCCAGGTAGCTCAGAAGAAGATGTGAGTATTTAAAATCCAGTGTACATTGTAATAATTATGCTTCACTGTAATATAAGAGCATATTTTATTGAGACATAATCACATTGTACCAGAGTCAATGAATTCAAAATGTGCCAGTGAAACTGAATCAAATGAGTCGGTTCATAAATTATTGCATTGGATTGCTAAAATTAATGAATAGCTAACTGAAGTTTACTCTTTTTAAAGAGAACCTAAATTATACTTTTATTTAAAAAAAAGTTGTCTTATGCATACCATTTAAGCAACTACATTGCTTTACAGTATATTTAAGATTCATGAAATTATTGTCCAATAAAATAGTTTTGCTTTGCAAAGGAATGGTTCAACAAAAGGCTTTGTAAAGCAGCATGCAAATAGGAAGAAAGAGTAAAGGCACGAATTGTGAGGGTCATTTTGCAATTTTCATCAGGAAAATACCTCTTACTCATAATCTTTTTGAAAAATTTAGGAGTTTAGAGCCCGGAACTTGTCTATTGCTAATTTAACTTGCTAATTTAATTAATATTTTGACCATAGTCATAATTTTTCTGACTTATGCATATATTCTTAGAAGTCTTATGTTGAATTCTGTAAGAGAGGGGAATAATGAACAAGAAATATCATTTTTAATTGTGAAGATTTCTGAAATAGTAGTCTATTATGTATATTTATGGAATATTTTTTAAATTAATTTTATAAAATTACAGATTGTCATTCCTTGTTGTTGACACAATATACAAATTAAATACTTTTGCATTTAAAATCAATTTACTTTCAGGTAGAGTGAAAAAAATTATGACTTTGTATTACCAACATTAAACTAATTTTTAAAATGGGAATTAAATATCAGTGCTGACTAAAGTATGTAGTAGTTATTTTCAACTGATTTGTACTTCCCAGCTATTAATGACATCTGTACAAATGGGACCTACCTCTGTTTCAAACCCCCCCTAAAAAAAGTAATAAGAGGGTTTTCTTGATGAGAAGCTATATGGAATGCATTACCTTTTATTTGAGACATAAACTGCAAAAATTGTAGCATCTTTCTGCTGACTAGGGTGCTGCTTCAGATTAAGTTTGGAGACAATAAATTGTGCATTTTTTACTTCATCAAACCAATAATGCCATCCATTGCATCTTTATCTCCTATTTCTGTTATGTTTGTTTCTACAATAGCAAAAAGGCAGTGTGTTTAGAAGCTTGAGAATAAAATTCTGAAAATCATATTCATCTTTTCCTGATTCAGGAATAATACAATTTGTGAAAGTTGTCGTGACATTGAGTTCGATGATATATGCATAATGACCAGAATTTTCTATACGTAGCAAGAGCTATTGTTCTTATAAATATAGCTACTAAATTATAATTTGAGAAGTTTTCTAGGTAATGTGATGAACTCATTATTAGCATTAAAAAGAAAAACAAATCTTTAAAAAAGAAAATCTGAAAGGTTTCAGATTTTAAATTACATCCAAAGGGGCATTTTTTTAACATTTTGTGTGTTATTTTTATTTATTAAATATCATGCTCTTTGCACTTAAAACATTAAATTCAGTTCTAGAGCAATGTCGGAAAATAATTTTAAATTGAGCATATCTTTAGAATTTCCGATACACAGCCTCACTTGCTGGAGATAAAAATATTTTTTTCTGTACAACGTTGCCATTGCTGGCTTTGAAATCTTTGAATTTGTTAATCAAAAATTCATTAAAGTATTACAAAATATGAAATCGATAATGAAACAAATTCCGGCTTCCAGATGGCCTATATTCGTAGTAGGATTATGTCATTCAAAATTTGATGGCTCTAGGTACCGTTGTTTTATCACAATGCTAGAAACATACATACAGTAAATAAAATTGTAGCGCTATTACAAATGATACACAGGAGTCACTAGACCAGTTGTTGAAATATATGCTTTTTACTTGTTTTTTTAAATATTTTAAGTTGCACTTCAAATGCTCTCATTTATATATTATTTCATTTTGCAGCCATTTTCACATATATGAAGATGCAGTAAAATGTTCTCTTGGAAGAATGCTGTAGCATCTTCCTCAGTTGTTGGAAAATTAAGAAGCCATTAGAACATGGCCTATTTATGTCCGTCATCTTCCTCAGTTGTCAATAAATCAAAAATTGTTAATAGATTTTTGAAAAACAAAACACATTGACAGGAGCCTGCGTACAGCTTTTCTCATGACAAATAAACTTGAGTAGTAGTTATTAATGCAAACATTACTCCAACTTTATAGGAATTACCGTATATACCCGCATATAAGTCGAGATATTTTGGACAAAATAAAGACTTCAAAGTGGGTGGGTCGACTTATACGTGGGGCCATAAAAAATTAAAAGAATCGGAAGTTCAAAAAATTCTTTATATAATGCAGTTGTTTTCTTCCCGCACTCAAATTGGACGACTTATCAGATAAGTCACTTACTTGAAGTAATTTCATGACTTAAATTATGTGACGAACTAATCACAGAGTTTCATACTTTAACTAGAGTAAGCTTCGATTAAACCAAAGAATTTTCGGCCCCCAAACTACCGATGAATATCGAGTGATAAAAAAGTTTCGCCAACACGCCAAGAAAAGAGAAATGCAGATAGTTTTTATGTACGTATAAGTCTTTTCATGAAATTGGGCAGAGTGGATTACAGGGTTGCCACGCTACCTGAAAAACCGGGAGAACCGGGAAAAGTCAGGGAATTCGAAAATTGACCAAAATATTCAGGGAATTTAAGTATTTTTGTCAAAATCTGGAAAAGTCAGTAAAGTTCATACAACGATCCCGCCAAAAAAAGCGATTTTTGCGCCGACGTCGGAAGAGGTAACTTTTTTGGCGAATTATGTATCACGTGAGTGTCATTCGGGTAGCTGGCATAGAGCCAATTTTTGCAGCTCCAATTTGATTGTCTTTTAGAAAGGCAAAGCAACTTTCCCGCAACTTTTGGTTTCCAGTATTCTCGAGAATCGCATGTGCAGTACATGAACTAAAGAAAGTACCTGTTCTCGTATAAAACAAAATGGGTTTAATCCTAGTATACGGTACTATGGAGGTTAGAATCAAAGAATATGTATTGTAAAGAAGGAAAACCTCTCTGCAACAGACGTGGCTGTGGCTCCGTTCCATCATAGAGGGAAACAGCTGTGCATGTCTGATATATCTGTCACCAAAGCTCGAAACCGGTGTCGAAGTTCGAAGGTCATGTTATCAAGAGTTCATAAAATGAATATCGTTTAAAATTTCTTTAACCACTTGCGCTAAAAAGACGTGCCACGCACGTCAAGATGCTTTTGTCTCAAACCCCGAGCGACGTGAACACCATGTCGATAAGCATTTATCGCAAAAATGAAAATAACATGGTGCACATGTCGCCTAACAACGAGATTGTTTATTTCTCGAGTTACAGCTCTGGATTGCATTCGCAGATGCGGAGCGGCGTAAATGAGACACTTTACCGCTTGTTATATTGTAGCGCATGGCACCGCAACCGTGAAGTTTAGTCTTAGTGCAAGTGGTTAAACTCTAAAGGAAAAGAAAATATTTTTTGGCGCAAGTAAATTAATTCATGGATTAGTTATTTTCCGAGGAAAAAAAAAAAAAAAACTACGAAAATCCGTTTTTAAAATTATTGCGAAAAATCCAAGAAGAAACGTCCTTTGATAAAACGTTTCTTCTTGGATTTTTCGCAATAATTTAAAAACGAATTTTCGTAGTTTTCTTTTTGTCAAAGAGCGTTTCTTCTTAACACGTGTTTCTCAATTTCCTGTACACATCGCGGAGAGGGAAATTCTGACCGCCATGTTCTGTCGCCAAATCCCTTGGCAAATTTTCCCTCCGCATTCTAGCGGCGTAATAGCATTTTACTTGTATGGAACCTTTTCTTCTTTACATAGACGTTCTTTGGTTTGGAATAATAATGGGATTTGGCGACATCTTGATGCGCAGTAAACGGGTCATTTTGGTCTTGGCGACAATTTTCAAAATCGTGCCAAAGCCTTACCGTATACTAGAATTTTACCGCAAAATCTTTTTAAACTTTTTTTTTTTTTTTTTTCTTTTTAATAAGTACCTTGCCATTTTACAGTAAAATAAAAAAATAGTAATCTGTCATCTAGACTAACCATGTAATATAACTATATTCGCTAAAATATCGTTGATTATTCTAATTCAATTTTTAAGTAATTATCTTTATTTTTATGTTATTCGTATAATTTAATGATGCTTCTTCCCTCTAAATTTATTTATTATTAGTAAATAATATTTCCAACAACAACTATTATAATTATATTTGTGTTTTCAAGTGTTAAGGTTTTAAGAACATACCTCACGCAAATTAAATTTACCTAAAATCTAACCTAACTATTTAGCATTGCGTTGTGATTTATAAGGACCGGATTAGCCTCGTATTGAACTGGTGATGATCATGAGTAATAATTAAATAAAACATACATTTGTTATCCAATATATATATATATCTTAAATTTTATTAAGTTTCTTAAGTGGAAAACTAAACAAAATTATCAAACAAAGTATACCAAGAATAATTAAGAATAAATGTCGTCTGGGATTTATTGAATAATTAAGTGAATTTGCTACACAATACAAGTAATACCATAATTAATTTACCTCTTAGCACAGCCAACGTACATTACGCGGATAGACTGGAATTTTCTTGAAACACACCTGGAAAACCTGGAAAAGTCAGGGAATTTCATTCTCCTGTTTGAGTGGCAACCCTGGGATTAGTTCCGGTCAACCAACATTTACAAAGGGAGGCAACATTAAAAAGCCCAATATTACATTAATTGCTCAGTGGGTTAAAGATGCTTGGAACGAAATACCCTCTGAAATGATTATAAAATCATTTAAAAAATGTTGCATTAGCAACGAACTAGAGGGCACGGAAGATGATACTGTTTTTGAAAGTGAAAATGACGACGAAGGCTCTAGTAGTAATTGTAACAATACAGAGTTCGAGACTGAAAATATGTATGATGACGAGCCAATGACGACTGAAGAGTTCTATGAAATGTTTGGCGAATCTGACCATGAATTGGACGTTGAAGTATTTTGATTTTGTTTATTTACCAAGGTATTTTTTATTGTATATTTACTTTTTTTTCTCAGATGATTTTGAATAAATGTAGTACTTAAAAAATGTTTTTCGAAGTTTCTTGATCGATTTCGGAAGTGGGGGGTCGACTTATACACGGGTTTCTTATTTTCTACGAATTTTTTATGCCGAAGTGGGGGGTCGACTTATACGCGGGTATGTATGGTATAAATAATTGTGAATACTATAAAATTTATTATGTTGCATCACAAAATAAACAATATTACAGAAGTATAATACATATCAAAATTAATCTGCTCTTGCCTTTTTTGAAAAGCTTATAACTAAGTTTATTCCTGCAGTGGCTAAACAAATGACTTTTTTTTTTTTTTTTCTAAATTTAAGTAGTTTACATTAAGACTGTCATTCATGATTTATTTCTCTTATTGGTTATGCTTAAAAACTATGACTCATAAAAATAGGGAAATAACTGAACCATATGAAGTGAAATTGTTCTTTTGAGCATAAATTCTCATATCTAAAGTTTTAAAAGAATATTGTACACACTGTGCAAGACTTAAAATGAACAGGCATTGGTTAATACAAGATTTTCTGTATATAGTTATACAACAAACCTGAAAATTATGCAGTCTCTGTAAGATTCACATGAGTACAGGAAAATAGTGTTAACATGTAGTAAATAAATAATGAGTTTTGAAAAACTCTCTTGATTAACAGGGTGCGGATTATCTGTGCTTTGTGGGTCAAAATCAACACTTGTTCTTCCTAATATAAAAATCTTAGATTTATCTAATGTGAAAAATTCGAGGCAATAACTGAAGCTGTATGACAAAAAATAATATATAAAAGTCTTCGGAAATGTCGGATCAGGAAAACATTGGTGAATGCTTTTTATGGCGACTCGACTGAGCTGGACTTTCAGTGCTGCAATGACGTGGATATCGTTTCAAATGTCAGAAGAGGAGGAGGGTGATACTGAAAATACAAGTGATGAAGATACTGACATTTGTACCAGTCCCGAGATGACAATGATTTTTATTGAAACTTTGTAGACCAATGGGGATTCAAATATAATGATAAAATAGCACTCTGAAAAATATACAGTGAAATCCAACAAATAATTAAACGCTTTCAAACATAAAGTAAAATTACTGATTTTTTTAAAGAAATAAACTCGTACAGTACGCAAGAAAATTCATCATTTGAATTATCCGTATTTTTCAATTACCCAGGACCTGCTTCCCTGGCACTAGAGTGGATAATCAAGAGTACACTATAATTTTAAGACTCTTCAAATTTAATGTTCAGGAAAACATCTTATTTGTTAAAAGGAAATATAAATGCATGTGTTTGTATATAAATATAGAAACCACATTATTCTCCTTTATGAAATTTAGTTGGAGACTGATGTTTAATGAACTGGAGACCATTAAATGATGTTTCTTGAGCTACACTGATGTAACAGTATTTTCAAGAAAAGTGTATTGAATCTTAAACTAATTGCATCTGAGTGTTTTAACCTTTATCTGATTGAGCATGTTTGGAATGCTTTAAGAAGACATGTGCTACATTTAATTTCTCTGTTCATAAAACAGAAAAGTCTTGTTGGCACAATAATTACCAGTTTAGCATAATTTAAATGCTATAATCATGGTCACTTTCACATCATGAAAAAAATATATTTTTGTCATTGTTTCCATATTATCTGTTTAATTTTGACAATCTTGTCTGACTTGTGTTAATTTCTATACATGTAAATATTAAGATTTTCCATAAATTTACATGAAAATTTTTCTCTCATTCATATTAATTGTATATATTTTGAATAATTATAATTTTTATATTTGCTAAATTTTGTGGACACGGTATAAAATGAATGAATGAAAGAAAATAATTACTTGTTTATTTTAATGATATATTTGAAAAATTTATACAAGCAAAAAGTACCAATATTAAGTATGATGTATTATTTCTTTTGAGAAATAATTATATATTTCTTTAACTCTCTTTTCAGGTAAAGCGTTTGAGTTTTTATACATTAAAAGGTGGTAAAACAGTAATTTGTATAAGTGCTATCATCATAGAACCACATGTTAAATTCAAGCCTAATAATTTCATGATGGGAATTTCTGCTATGATTTTCTGTATTCCTACTGCTTTCAAATGTCCTGAGGTATGTTTTATCTGTTTGCTGAATTTTTCTTAGATTTTTATTAAAATTTTGCATTTGACCCCATTTTGAAACTATTAAAGGTAATTGTTAAAGTGGCTGCTGCCTGTATTCGCCAAATTGTAAACTGCCCAGATTGTAACATGCAAATTTCAAGTGTTTCCAAAGGCTGCTTTAGTAGGAAGTAAAAACTAAATTGAAGACCAATGGCTTTTGTATTAGGAACTTAATATAACTGGAATTCAAAAGTATTTTGAAGATTTTTTTTATTAAACTTGATAATTTTGTTTCGTAATTTCAAAAACTATTCCATGTTGAAAGAAAATGCTATGTTCTAGAATTAATGTAATCTAAATTAAATTTTTCCATAAATTATCAATGATTTGTTTGCAAAAACTGTACATATGATAGGATTATATATTTGAACTTTGAGTAAAAAGTGCCATGCTATAAGAAATTTAAATATGAATGCTTGATAATAAAACTACTCAGATTTTGGGGCAGGAAATATTATTAAAAGTAATTTCAAATTATTATTAGTTGTGAAGGACTTTTGAATAGCAAAAACATTATTCTTAGACTACTTAAATGTTATTACTAAAATACAGAAGTACCTTTTTGTTTTGCATTAGTTATTAACTCGCCATTATTTGGCATTTAATTATGTTTGTTATTGTTATTATATAAATTTTATAAATGTATGATGAACATGGAAACTTTTTTTTTTCTTTCCTTTGAAGTATTAGTATTGGTCTTCTATTTTTATCTTTCACTTTAAAATCTAGACTTAATTTAAGACTATCTTATTTCTTTTAAACTCTTTTCTTGTGTATAATATGTTATTTTTGAGTATAACTGTTTTTGACTATCCACATCCCCAATTTTAATGTACAGTAGAACTGTTGTGCTTTTGGCAAAAATTTTTATACGTGACAATAGCCAACCCACACATGCATGTACCACTCATGTGTCTGAATACATTTGGATTTTTTTTTTCATACTTTAACGATGATTTTGCAAAACACTAATGATGATGCAGTGAAAGATACAAATTTTTTATTTCGTTCTTGATCTGGACATGTTGTGCCTACTTTTTCTAACAGTCTGCCAGTGTGCTTCTGGTTTTTGTTTTTGAATATGATTTATTTCAAATTGAACATGGAATGAATTTTAAGCATAGTATTTATTATAATTTATTTTGCATTATTACCACCACTTGTTTCTGCTTTCAGTCTGCAACTGGATTAGGTTTTGAATTGCTTTTTACTTTGTATTATGTATATATTTGTGCTATGTATATGTCTGTGTGAAATAATGTGGAAATATTGATTCATAATGAAGAACAAACTTGGCAGCCAAGGCAGATTAAATATTCATATTTATTTCAGTAAACATTTTATGGCCACAAACAAATTGGCGCAGTAATTATTTATTTATAAGAACATTTACATTTTTGATATTGTTGCGATAGGACAAAGCAGCATGGCAGTGTTTTAGCAAGAACAGGGGTAGAAGCAAAGTGCATATTTATCCATTATGGAAGCTTATTAAGAGAAAGGCTTTGGTTCTTAAAATCCTGAGTTCAAGTGTCCAATTAACTGTGTCATCAGCATTATACACACACTAGCCAATGAATTATAATCCCAAGATTAGAACCCATATTTTATTGGACCACCTGGTTGAACCCGATAACTGTTCTGGTTCGTTTGGGCGTCGAATCTACATACTTCTGGAGTGCATTTACATTCAGAGAATATCATGCAGTAGCTATGCAGCTTTTTAGATCTTGTAAATTAGATGGAAGAGGAGAGTGTTGTCATATGCGTCTTTTCACCATATCCCACACATTTTCTATGGGGGTTAAGATCCATGCTATGCAGTGGCTAGGGAAGGTGTTGGAAGTCAGACTGATGTTTAGAGAGCCAATTTTGAACACTTCTGGCTTGATGTATAGTTGTATTATCATCCATGAAATATACTTCACCATCAGGGTAAAAATGCAACATTGCAGGATGCACTTAATCTGCCAGTATATCTAGATACCTCATGGCTGCTTGTTCACACTTGAGGAACACCAGGACACCACTTCCATGCCAACAGAATATGCCCCATATCATGATACTTTCACCACACCCTTGCACAGTGCAAGTAAGGCAAGATAGATTCATGACTTCATGGGGTTCTTGCCAAATTTGACGTCTTCCATCAGTGAAAAATAAGGTGTAGCGTGATTCATTCGACCATATTACCCATTTCCAATCCTCAGATGTCATGTGTCTTCTTTCCTGACACCACTGCAAACAAATTCTTGCATGTCGGGCAGAAATGAGTGGTTTTCCCATAGACACCCAACTCTGCATTCCTATCCTCTGCAATTCTCTGTGCATGATTCAAGTTAAAATCTGTTAGGAAGAGCGTTGGTTGATAATCTGTGTCAGCTGAAGCACAGTAGAGTCACTGTTCTGCCATACAATTCGTCGGAGATACCGCCAGTTCCTCTCTTGGAAAATTGTGATCGAACCACAGTTAAGTCTTTTAGAGAAGGACTGTGGGTTCTGACTCCAATTTTTGAAAACCTTTGATATGGCTGCTTTTGAAAGCCCAGTGAGATTTGCTGTCTTCAAAATAGAGACCCCTGCTAAACGGGCACCAATAATAAGCCTGTTTTGAAATAGTAAAAGATCTGTTGTTTTTCCCATTTTACTTCATTCGTTGTGAAAAGCAGTCTTACACCTTACATAGACTATCATTCTAACCACTTGTAACCCATGTCATTAAAAATATTTGCATACTTCATCCCTAGCATGCATTCAAATGAAAATCTCAAAGGTTTCCAATTCATTGGCCAATGTCTGTATAAGTCATATGATATGGAATGATCTAGAAATGACACAGTCCAGAAATAGTTATTACTATTTTTAGAATTGAGAGGGGAAATACAGTAGACACAAATTAAAATACATTACACCCAAATTAAAATAAATTAAAGGGCTGTTTCTAATTTAAACCTTTGACTACGAATTTAAAAAAAAAAAGAAAGAAACCGTTTTGTATCCAAGTGAACAAAATATGCCATTTATAAGGTAAAATTAGCATTTGGGATTTTTTATTGGCAAATTGTTTTCAAGCCAAAGACTGCGACACATGTCCCAGCCATAGTTAATAGTGGGATACATATGTCCCACACATAGCAATTAACTTACTCTAAGCACACACCTATTATTCTGGAAAATGTTATTATATGAAATAGAATTTACATCATATGGTACAGGGTAAAGCATTCTTTGGGTAACCCAACATTACGCATTGGGCAACTCATAGTTGTTCATTTGTGTACAATTGAGCACAGCACCATCTTGATTTTCCAACTATTGGAAGATGATCCCCAACATTCAGGAGATTCTAAATACTTTTTAACCCAGGTTTAATTTTTAAACTTTTAGTGGGACATATATGTCTCATTAGTAGTCAAAGAGTTACAATATAATTTTTGTTTACATATTTTTATCTTGCATATTTATATATATTATTATTAGAGCCTTTCTGTCCACATAATCCCAGGAGTGATGAGATGCTTAAAACTGCTGAATTTAGTAATAAAACCTATGTGAATGAGTTGGCTGCAGGTTAGTTTTTGTGGTTTTTCTGCGCATGTAATGTGAATACAAGCCAGTTTTCTTTACAAAGTTCTCCATAAAGGCATTCACATTTTTTGGCAAATAGTCTTTGTTTGCTTTTCCATATTCAAATAGCCTAATTTCTGTACCCAAGGAAACTGATTTCAGAGTAGTTCCCCCTACATATTGTCATAAGTACAGGGGGGGGCAGTTCTATATCACCCGTTGTACTTGGGCCGATTGACAAAATTAAAGTTGCATTTTTCATGTCTCAAAAGCTTGACTTAGAATATGTATTACATTTATATATAGCATGGTTCTAATGTAGGTATTTTGACACAAAATCGGACTATTTCTTAAATGACATACTACCTTTTTTTCCGTATTTTGATTCTATGAACTCAAATTATGCCAAATTGCCAAGTTTTGTAAAAATTGCACAGGTAGTTTTTAAAAAATTAGCTCTCAAATTTTAGCTCCTCAGTGTTAATTGAATTTGATATATATTTGTTAATATCTTTTTTTATAAAACTTACTTGATTCCTTCCTTACTTGAATTACAGAATTTAATATCTTGGCATAATTTGAGTCTTAGAATCAAAATATGGAAACAAAATTGGTATGTTATTTCAGAAAAATTCTAATTTAGTGTCAAAATATCCATGTTAGAACAATGCTATACATAAATGTAATATATATCCTAAGTTGCGCTTTCGAGAAATGGAAAACGCAATTTGAATTTCGTCAGTCGGCCCAGTAGAACAGGAGATATATAACTGTCCCATTTTTTGTTTTTGCTCAGTATACCTACCCCTCCCAACCACACTCCTTAATCAAACTGAATACCTTTTGAAAAGAGAAGTAAATTGCATATTTTTGTAAAAAAAATTCCAGTTGTTTAGTACAGTGTGTTGTTTTGGTGACTTTAAATTGATGTAGTTTCTGCTGTATGTTATTCTGTTTTGTAAGTTTTCTTACTGTATTTTATATAGAAAATGCATGCTTGTTTATTTGTTGCTGACTTTGTATGAAACATATGTAAGTAATCTTTAAGCATACTCTAAAATATCATGCTGAACTTCAAAAATGTTTTGCACTCTGTGCTTATAATAGCTGTAAAATTTTGTTGCATTTGTTAGGGCAGATAAAAGTATTTGGAATTTAGTCCATGTTTTGTGGATATACTCTCAACTCCTGATTAACAGGATTGCAAACTACCTAGAGCTTGTCTAAAAAATTTTTTTTATTATTGAAGGATGGAAAAATTCTATCTCAAGCCATCAGAGTTAAGCAAAATTTTTGCAGAAAATGCAGAAATGAGATGAAAATGTACAGAATAACAACATTGATGCCAAATGATGTCACAGTATTTCGGAATTGTTTTTATCTGAAACAATACTTGCACATAATCAAGAATATTTATAATATTCTAGTTACATAACTGAAGAATGTGGTAAAAATTTGATGGTGATATTACTGATGAACGCTGTTACATAACCATGTGAATTTATGCTGTAAACTGAACTGCTTCAAACTATTAAGTAAACAGCTAATAGTATTTTTTGTTGATTATTGTTTGGGTTATTTCTCTTTCCTGTGGTTTTAACTGCTGTCAGATTAATAGTGATTTTGGGTGAAGTGGTAAATCAGAAGTCTGTTGTAGCTCAGAACTGCAGTGCTAAATAACTTATATTGTGCATTATGGTATTTCAGTCGACAGCTGTGCAGTGTGCATTATGTTGTTTTTCAGTTTAAGTAAATTATACAAATGTTGGAGATCCGATATGCATATATATATTTTTTTTCTGTTTTAGGATTTTTGTGAAGTAACAGCACAATTTGAGATATTACTTGTGGAACAAAAGCATTTGGGCTCGTTCCCATTGTATGCTGTTTTCCTGCAATCAAAACAGTCTTATAATGCTGCAAATAGTATCACTTCATTTTTAAATTTGAAGAGAATTTCAGAAAATTTTTCAGCTGTGAAAATGAGTAATAGCTTTGAAATTTCAGATTATGTCAACAGTTCTAAAGAAGTAAGTTTGTAAAGTTAGCTTATTATATGTACCTGTTTTGTAGTTTTTTTATGTAATTACCCTGGTAGCTTTTTAAATCAATATCATAAATTATGTGTATAATTATCTGTATTTTGAACTGTAAAATGTTCATTGATTATGGTTTGAATAGTGATTTTTTAATATGTAATTTTTAGAAATACGAAAATGTTAATAGTGACCATGTAATTTTAGAATGGCTCAAAAGTATCCTCAAAAGTATATATAAGTTTTTGTAACTAATTGCTCACCCTTAGAAGTTAAGATGAGTTATTATCTTTTCTTAATCCTTACTGTGGACATAAGATATAACACGAAACTGTAAAAATTAATATAAAACTATTCATTAGAAGATTTAGGAAGTAATTTACCACCTCTCCTGCTTCAGAGGCTTATTGGAACTTTATATGAAATACTCTGTATAAATGGGATTATAACTTCAGTAATTCTACACTGAACCTATGGCACTAACTGTGTTAGACAAAATACATTTAACTTTCAGTACATAATTGTCTTGCCAATGGCAGGTGTTTATCATTTGTGATCATCATCTCTCTCTCTTAACAAGCAGCAGCAGTGGCAACAACCAAGCTTCTGTTACAAATCAAGCTGATTTATGATTTTGCTTCTCATTTTAATCTATGCTGCATATTATAAAGTTTGCATAAACCTTTCGACTGAACGAGTATGTGATGAAACAAGGCGTGAAAAAAGCATAATAATCTAATAAAACTAATTGTTAGCAAAACTTAAACATCGCTAATCTTCTTTAAAATATGCACGACTATTATAAGTCTAAAATATAAATAATATAAGTATAAATTTTGGAGGAATTTTGCAATTTAATGTTGATTTCCTGATAAATTTTACAAAGTTGATTTTGTTCTCGAAATTTTTTTTATAGTTACATTAAGTATTAAATTCTGTTTAATAATAATGTATCCTACTTGCATATTTGTTTTATTCTTAAAATGGTATTACAAAATGAAGTTCAGGTATTGATAATTGCTTTAGTTTATTCAGTTCCCTTTGCTGATAGTTCATAAATTCTTTTATTAATGTTCTTAAAAGTACTTAATTTCAATGTACTTAAATGTGTATGAACCCTGTATCAATAATCTAATTTTATTAAATTGGTATGTCTAAACATAATATTATCAAGCTCTGCTTGGTTTCAGTATGTATAGTTATGTTTGCTGATTCTTGAAATTTTAAGTATATATATAAAGGAGTTTACAAATATTTCTGAAATATAGTTGAACTAATGCTACCCATCAATTAAAATAATTCTATTTGCATCATGGTCAGTAATGGTGTGGAATAAAGTTGCTTACATTTCCATAATTACACCAGTGAATCTTGAATTTCATATTGTGTTAAATAAAACCACTTCGTTTCTTCTAACTACTTTATGAATCAAATGTATTTACAAGTATATTACAGAGTGGTTTGAGTTACATAATAACTGTTTTATAAAACACCTCTGTATGTGACCACACTCAACCACTCTCTTCACTCTCTCAACTCTCTCTGGCGAAAACTATTAATTAGCTAAACATACAAACCTCTATATCTTTTTTCTACATCCCTCCCCACCTGTACTCTTTAATAAGAGTACACAAACTTACTTACATAACAATATTAACATTAATTAATAATGGTTTAATACTAAATAGTACAATGCATATAAATGATTAATCTATACTAATATAAATCAAAACAAAATGAACATTGAGTAATAGTATAATAATAAAACTCTAATAATATCAAAAGTTCTAAATTAAATTTCGAAAAGATATAACATCTGGATCAATCTTTTGAATTGTTCTTTTCGGGTGCAAACGAGGCATGCTTGAACATGTCCATCTCGTTCTTTAATTACAATTTCAATCACTTCCATGTCCCAAAGTAGTTTGGATTGTTTTGGTCTTTCTACTAACACAATGTGTCCAGTCTTAAGGTTCCGCTCAGTTGTAGGATTAGCAAAGATATGCACATTTCTAAGATGGAGTAAATATTGCTCTTTCCATTTGATCCATATTAATTTTAAGAGCCTAGATTGGTTTTGTATAAAGACTATCTATGTATAAAGACTATCTATCATATGTACCTGTTTTGTAGTTTTTTTTTTTATGTAATTATCCTGGTAGCTTTTTAAATCAATATCATAAATTATGTGTGTAATTATCTGTATTTTGAACTGTAAAATGTTCATTGATTATGGTTTGAATAGTGATTTTTTAATATGTAATTTTTAGAAATACGAAAATGTTAATAGTGACCATGTAAATTTAGAATGGCTCAAAAGTATATATAAGTTTTTGTAACTAATTGCTCACCCTTAGAAGTTAAGATGAGTTATTATCTTTTCTTAATCCTTACTGTGGACGTAAGATATGCAGTAGAAGTCTGATAATTCGGCACGTTTGGGACCCCCTCGGTGCCGGACTACCGAAAATTCCGGTCTATTGGGCTGTAATTATAAGAACAATTAGGTTAATAATTAAACTAAAAATACAGTATGCAAATACATACAACAAAGTTTATTTTACATTTCATATAATTTTCTCAAACTCGTCTTTGTATTTTTCTGCAGAGTTTTGGTTTGCTGAAAGGGTTTCTCCAGTTACATCAAGTCTTCGAATTCCATGCCGAAACTTAAAAGTTTCTGAGCCAACCATCAGAATAATTACATTCACTTTCAGCAACTCTAAATCTTGGCCGAATTTCTTTGCCTTTTCAATAATCATTGGCCCTGTTACCGGCTTTCCTTCAGAACGTACTGTACTAAACCATTTGAACAATACACTATCTAGCTGTTCCAGTTTTGTTTTTTTTAATGTTTGTCTAGAAGCCAATTTTTCAGTTGTTACCGATTGAGAAGCAAACTTCATTAGTTCATCTTTTTGTTTTTTAATGTCATAAATAGTTGATGAGCCAATATTAAACTCATTCATTAAAACATTTCTATTCTCGCCTTTTTCTAGCCGTTTGATGATTTCTAGTTTCTGATTGAGAGTCAGTGTTACGTGTTTTTGTTTCTCTCCTTTTGAACTCGAAGGCTTAGGTTTTGAAAACATGGTCACTGTACAGTTAGAATGAAAATCACTTTTTTTATAAACAGTTTCAAAAGTTACGTTTACTGCGATGTGAAGGGACACAAAACAACAACGCACAAAAAAAATGGCAAAGACGCTTCGTGATTGATTAATGGAGCTGCACTGCACCTGAATTTGTTGTGACAGCTGAGACTAGCTGGCCGCTAATTGTTTCCGAACAATACCGAGCGCTTCCGGATGATCTCGAACTACCCCGAAAACTTCCGAATAGCTCTCGAGCGGTTTTATTTGCTTTAAAGACACACTTTTGGAGAAAACCAAAATTTTCACAATTTTCCGGAGCGATGCCGGACTGTTGGATGCCGGACTAATGGACTTCTACTGTAACACGAAAATGTAAAAATTAATATAAAACTATTCTTTAGAAGATTTAGGAAATTTAGAAGTTTATATTAAAATAATATAAAATAATTTACCACCTCTCCTGCTTTAGAGGCTTATTGGAACTTTATATGAAATACTCTGTATAAACGGGATTATAACTTCAGTAATTCTACACTGAACTTATGGCACTAACTGTGTTAGACAAAAAACATTTAACTTTCAGTACATTATTGTCTTGCCAATGGCAGGTGTTTATCATTTGTGATCATCATCTCTCTCTCTTAACAAGCAGCAGCAGTGGCAACAACCAAGCTTCTGTTACAAATCAAGCTGATTTATGATTTTGCTTCTCATTTTAATCTATGCTGCATATTATAAAGTTTGCATAAACCTTTCGACTGAACGAGTATGTGATGAAACAAGGCATGAAAAAAGCATAATAATCTAATAAAACTAATTGTTAGCAAAACTTAAACATCGCTAATCTTCTTTAAAATATGCACGACTATTATAAGTCTAAAATATAAATAATATAAATATAAGTTTTGGAGGAATTTTGCAATTTAATGTTGATTTCCTGATAAATTTTTAATGTTGATTTCCTGATAAATTTTTAATGTTGATTTCCTGATAAATAAAGAGACTTTAATTAGCTTCCTCCTAATTAAAGTCTCTTTGTGTGACACCTTGTTAAAAAATTTCAAAAAATGCTTGGGAAAGTTAAGTGTATCACATCCTGGCAGTAAAAAACTGTAAAGGTGTGAGCTGGCGAGTTTCTTCACCCAGCTCGTTGCTCTCATATTTTATAGGCCTATTGTTTAACACATGCTCGAGTTTAGTTAATATTGTAGAGAGCTCTTTGAAAGTCAGTAATGCTCTCCCTAAGATTTTCTTCAGAGGTTCCTTGATGCTTCTCATCAAACATTCCCAGAACCTTCCCCACCATGGCGCACGCTGAGGTATGAATTTCCATGTTATTCCTTCAGGTGTCAAAAAAATCTCTTACACTTGGCTTTACGTGATTCTTTTAAATCCCTTAATTATTTCACATGTGCTGCAAAAATTCCTTGCATTATCTGAATAAATCACTTTCCAGCTCCCTCTTCTTGCTAAAAAACATCGTAATGAAAAAATGAAACTTTTTGCTGACATATCTGAAACTACTTCAATATGTATAGCACGAGTGACAGCGCATGTAAATAAGGCTATGTATAATTTTTTTGTGGATATCTGCCTTTTCTTTAATAGTAACCGCTCCAGTTAAGTCAATACCTACTACTGTGAAAGGATTACTTTGGACTACACAATCTCTTGGTAACTGACCCGTTAATAACTGTTTGGCTGGCTTTACTGCGAACTTTTTACGCACCAGGAAAGCGTTAATAACTTTCTTTTACTACTTGTCTTCTTTTAGATATCCAAAGTTTATTCCTGACTTAGACAATGTTGCCATAACTCCTGAATGGAATACTTTTATGTGTTCACTAAATATCACTAGTTCGGCGAACTTCGACTTTTGCAGTATAATAGGATGTTTTTAGTCATCTATTAATTCTGCTTGTTCCAAATGACATCTGACATTCAAAATAACTCTACTGTCCAGATATGGTGCTAAACTGTAAAGCTTCGAATCTGGTGTTATTTGATTATTCCCCTCTAATTGTTGAATATCCAAAGAAAAATTCTCTCTCTGTGTTTATTTTATCCAGTACTCCTCAGCTTCTTGGATTTCCAATACTGTAAGAGGACTTTCTTCACAGGTACGTTTTCTTAGCTTGGCGACAAACCGCCTTACTTACCCAAGCTGTAATCTCAACAATTTTTCCAGACTGCTGAATTTGGTAATGTTTAACACGGTTTCTCCATCTGAAACAGTCACCTGAACATAAGTGCTTAAACATTCCAAATTTTGAGTATCAGTTTCTACTTTAAACTTCTGCTCAGGCCATTGATCTTCAAAATCTTTCAACCATGATAGCCATGCTGTTACTTGTTAGCCTTCACCCACGCATTTGCTGTTTCACCACGAGTTAACTTATCTACTGTCTGACATTGAAAAAGTCTTTAATATAATTTAAAGTAACAACAAAACTGTCACATCCTTTGTGAACTCAACACCACATGAATTCACTCAAACAAGTCTAAGTTGGTGCATAATGTCTTTTATTGCACTATTTTCACAAACGTTACAGTCTTTTTAATGTTTTAATTATGCACAATAGTATAATCAGTGCCATAAAAAAACTCCACTGTTTCTTATTCTGTAGAAGGCTGGTCCCAAAATTTAATCCTTTTTCAAAACACAAGAGAAAAAAAAAAAAAATGAAAATTAACTTCCTTGCAAAACTTAGCGTAGTTTACTGAAGATCAGTGTTTCATAAAACCAAAACTAAGTTCTCGTAAGTGTGTGTGTATCATGGCACATTTATCCATTATTCATGATAAATTGCACTGTATGGTGACATTGTTTATAATGGTTGATGGCAAAATGCATAAATACCCTTATTGTAATTTATAAATTAATCAGTGCTAGTTAAAATGTGACACTTTGTGTAGAATATGACTTACAGTATAAATAAATAATTGGATTTGTATTCAAATATTTGTGGGCATTTATTATTCTGTGAAGATTCTTAAAATTTGTAGAAAATTGCAAATGAAGTGTAAAATGATTGAATTTTTTAGATTGTTTCTGTTGTGAATTGGTTAACTGAAAATCTAGAAAACCTGCCACCTATTGACAATTGCTGTGTACAATATTATTTAGAAGATTCTTATGCTTTAGCCTTCAATTCTGTATGTTGGAAACTTTCTTTGGAGGAATATGAATCACTAAAATTGGTGAGTATCTCAATTAGTAGATATGTTTGTGGTGGGAAAACAAGGAGGGCAGGGTAGCCACGCTACCTGGGACCCCAAAAAAAGTCAGGGAATTCGAAAATTGACCAAAAAATTCAGGGAAAAGTCAGGGAATTTAAATATATTAGTCAAAATCTGGAAAAGTGAGGGAATTTCATACTTCTATTTCCCCCCAAAAAAGCGAGTTTTGTGCCAACGTTGGAAGCGATCACTTTCTTGGCGACTTATGTATCGCATGAGCATCATTTGGCCAGCTGGCATAGAACCAGTTTTCGCAGCTCCAATCAGATTTTTTTTTTAGAAAGGCAAAGTAAGTTTCCAGTAACCTCGAGTATCGAGAGACTCCCGTGCGCATATGCAGTGCATGCTGAAGTAAGGAGAATACATATTCTCATATAAAATAAAATCGATTTAATCCTACTATAGAGTACAATGGAGGTTAGAATAGCCTACATGTACGGTATACACGGGATTTGGAGATATGATGATGAGTAGTAAATGAGTCATTTTTTGTGTTGGCGACAACTTTCAAAATCGTGCCAAGGCCATAGCATATACTAGGATTTTACCGCAAAATCTTTTTACCCCCTCCTCCCATTTTTTTAATAAATGCCTTATTTGTCATTTTGCAGTAAAATAAAAAAATAGTGATCAGTCATCTAGGCTAACCATTTAATGTAACTATACTCGCCAAAATATCGTTGATTATTTTAATTCAATTTTTAAATAATTATTTTTATTTTAATGTTATTTGTGTCATTTAATGTTGCTTCTTCTCTCTAAATTTATTTATTATTTATTAGTAAATAATATTTCAAATTTCAGGAAATTTTCTCTTGCATAATACTGAAATTAATTCTAGCAGTGTGATGACATACCATCACGAAATTTAATGCACATATTTTTTTGCTTATGTATGCTACTAAATAAATATAAAATACCTGAATTTATTTTAAAATATCATTAAATGGATTTTTCTTTCGTTTAGTTGCAAAATGTCTGCAAAAAAAGACATTTTTTAATCTAGATTAGGCAGATTCTAATCTCAATCTTCAGTGGAGAAAATAACTATTATAGTTATGATAGTAATGCTTTGAGGATTATATATTATAAGTCATATGTAATTGGCAAATTTTTGTGTTTTCAAGTGGTACCATAATTAATTTCTCTCGTAGCACAGCCAATGTGCATTAGGCAGATAGACTGGAATTTTCTTAAAACACACCTGGTAAAACCTGGAAAAGTCAGGGAATTTCATTTTTCTGTTTGAGTGGCAACCCTGGGAGGGATTATAATGATTTTGTAGAAAAAAATTTATGCAAAATGTCCCCCTTCTCTCTTGATTTTTCTGGATATGAATGTTAAAAATCTGAAACTTTCAGAAAGGAGAGTAATGATTTTTCACTATTTTTGTCTTGAAAACTGACCATTAATTGTGAATTTACTAATAAATAATAGCTTTTTTATTGCTTAAAAAAATTCTAATTTTCTGAATAATTTTTATCTTTTCAAGCTCTGACCTTATGGTTCTTCATTACTTTTAATACTTGACATGATTTTACTTCTTCTACCTTAGAACAAACTTTTTTGCATATATATTTGCTTACATTTTTCAGCCAAGCTTTTAATCATATTGCTTATTGCATGTTTTGGGTGCCATGAGTGTAATGCCATGTGATATTTTTGTATTTTATATATATGTTAAATTGGAGAGATCTGTAAACATTGAAAAATTGTCTAATAGTCTTAAAAATTTCAATGCACATCGCTCTCTAAGTAGATATGCAAATAATAGAAAATGCCTTGCCAGCGAATGTACAGAGTGGGTGTTTGTGTTATTAAATAAGAATGCTCTGGTGGTCCATCTGATGATAGTACAATGAAGTGAGTTCAACAGAGATCCCGCTACTGTCTTTAGGAATGTTGCTTGATCATTCCTATAAAATATCTAGCATGAGTATTGGAGCAATGAAGATGTAGCTGATGTTTCCATTGACATTCATAACTATCATGATGGCAACTTCAGACTTAGAAAGATATCTTCTGAGGGAAATCATGAATTAATGAGAGTTGTTATAACCATATTAACAGTTTTGCTGCCTAATATTCAGAACCACTTAAAACATGCTTTCATTTTTAAAAAAGAATAGTAGGAATTGAATTCATTGTTGACATTTTTTGCGATATCTACCATTAATGCTCAACCATCAATAGCTGTGCATGTGGCTATGAAGCCTGGAGTGTGTTGAATGGGCTATGTTGTGTTCAACATTCAGTCACAATTTTTACTTTGTTCAGACTTGTGTGTAGAGAGGCCTAGCCTATGTTGTTCACATCACTGTGAAGCATCATAACTCATCATATCTGCCATTTAGGAGCACTATTCCTACAGTATTAAGCCATATTTAGTCATCCTTTACAGCATTTTGACTCTGTTGTAATATATGGCTCTGTTAAATTCTTCTTTTATTGTCAGTATTGTCGTATTTGTTAAGAAGCATCTTTCAACAAAATAGTGTGTTATCTGCATATGGCAGACATTCCCAATGGATGTCTGCTTAATGTTCAGAGCCCTGCAGGATATCCAATTCATCTTTCCTTATATGAACATGCACATGACATGTCAAAATGCTGTTTACAATCATCGTGCATGATGCCTGAACTTGTTGAGGAAATACAGAATACCTGAAAAAAAATTCTTCAGAACAGCATTTAGTTTTTGGGGGTTATAGAATAGAATGGAATTTTTTTTTTTTTTTCCGACATTTTGTATTAATATATGATAGTTCTGGAATAGTTTAATCAGTAAATCGAGAGATTGTTATCTAATTTTATGTTATTTAATTTTTTTTTTATTTCTTCAATACTTATATCTAGTTCCATCATGATCGCACAGTTTTTTAGGTGCGTGGATTTATATATGTTATGTATGTATACATACTACTCTTTCCTTTGCCGACGGGATAGCCGGTCTGCTTAGGAAAGGTGCTTTTCAGCCTGTATAGTTCCTATCCATGGCTAAAAATCATTTCTTAGTGCCTTGAATCAAGTTCCTCAGTCTGTCTTTTCAAGAGAAAACAAGTGATGGACTTAAGAAAAATAAAATAATAAATGAAGAGGAGCTGGTGAACTAACTTGAAGACTTAGGAAAACATGCACAAGATAAGAAGATAATGTGAATATAGTTCTATGCAAGTGCCGAAAATTTTAAAGGCAACATGCCATGCAGCCATGGCACTATGGCGAGAATTATATCATGGCTTCGACTTGTTCGAAATCAGAAGTGAAATGTTAGTGCATTCCTTAATACGCTTAACAGCATATAGGTTACTGAAAATGTTTCTATCCCAAACGTAGCAAGTAGTGTTTATTAGCTGGCTTCCAAAGGTGAAATCTTGCTGTTCATTACATCTTCGATTGCCCGGTAATGATCTGAGTCCCCAGCTGTTCTGAAGATGCATTGTTCACTGTCATGAAGTCTGAAGTGGTTTAAATAAGTCAAATAAGGGCTATGTCCAGTGAGGAATTGTGTTAACTCCACTGTTCCACTCTAGAATTCCCTGCCGACTCTAGGGATGTATTTGTACTCTCTTCTTGTGGAGTCCTCATTCCAGCTAGTCAGCCATTGTATAGTCAAATTGTCAAGTCAGCCAAATTGAGTTGACAATTTGTTGTGGACTTCATATGCGAGCTTGGGACTTGCATGTAGAGGGTTCTTGTGTTTGGGTTTATCGTTGCTTGTTTTGTTATTTCATCGGCATTCATTCATTCATTCATTCATTCGTTACCCAAAAACTCCAGTACATGCACAAACCCATTTATGTTTTGATCTCTTTTCTTCAGCAAGGAAAGCAGTAGTCTCTGAACCTCTTTCACTATTTAGATTTTGCATCGTTGACCTTGGATGGCCGATGGCCTGGAGGCTGAGTCACTATATATTATTAAGGGCTATTCTGTTTCAATGTTGAATTGTATAGCTGCTGTAAGAGCAACTAGCTCAGATTGAAAGACTGAGTTGTTGGGACTTAGCCTTTGGATTACATTGTTCCCTAGTATTTCACAGAAACCACAGCCAGTACCTTGCTCTTCTTTGAAGCCATATGTGTACAAAGCAGGATTTTTCAGTGATGGAGAAGGTTTCAGTTCAATTTCAATACTAAATTCTGTTGGTTACCAGGATGTTGATGTGATATTTGATTCAT
This sequence comes from Stegodyphus dumicola, assembly GCF_044657685.1. NCBI lineage: Eukaryota > Metazoa > Arthropoda > Arachnida > Araneae > Eresidae > Stegodyphus > Stegodyphus dumicola. The sequence continues at coordinate 75,130,195 of NC_140768.1, read as the reverse complement.
AGTCAGTGTGAAAATGACAGTTTCACAGTGTTGTGTTGCATTTTAATCTCTGTGTCTGAACAACTGCACATTCTCTTTGTATCATGAGATGAAATAAGGCCAGCCAAGCTAGCACATTCAGGGCATTATTGGGTGATATGCAGTATTCCTAACAGATGCTTAGTAAAAATGGTCATTGCATCGATCTAAGTTGATTTATCATATGCAAGCCGAACGTGAAGGCCCTGTACAATGCTACTCTTTCTGCTACTACAGAATGCCAAATCTTAAGCATTTGTAAGGATACCTCCCATTGAGGGGGGGGGCTGTTGTTCTGAGCATTGAATTTGATAATTTATGCAGTCTTTCTTTAATGTAGGAAATGTGCTGGTGCCTGGTGAGTCTGTCATCTATAATTACACCTAAATATCTTAGGTGTTGAACAGTTTTAATGTTATTCCCGCCTATTTTAATTCCTGAGATGCGATTATATCTTCTTCCATGGTTTATCATCAGTCCCTGCGTTTTAGCCACTGAAATTGTGAGTTTGTGATTTTCTGCCTGGTTGACAAAGTTATCCAGTGCGTATTGGGCACACATTTCATAGTCTTGTGTGTTGTGACCTATGGCTATCAGCAAGAAATCATCCGTGTAGGCAAGTATTTCGATGTCATTGTTGTCGTTAAAGAGCTTGAGAGCAGAATCAGCTACGAGGTTCCAAAGAAATGGTCCTAGACATGATCCTTGTGGACAGCCTCTATTAATGTTTGATGAGTAGACTCCTTCGTCTGTTGTGGCCTGAACATACTTGGCACTTAGGTAAGTGTAAACTAAATCATAGAGTGCTTTTGGGCATTCCGTGTCCTTCATTCTGTCTAGAACATCATGCCACCACAATGAGTTGAAGGTACCCTGAATATCAATGAAATTATCAATGAGTGCATTTTTTTCTCTTATATTGAGCATGATTGTGCTAAGAAAGTGATTTAAAGCATGGTCAACAGATTTTCTGTAATAAAACCATACTGGCGGCTGTTTAGTAGTCTTCGTCTTGCTATGTGATGCTGTTGCCTCTGAAGTATGATTTTTACTAGCACTTTACTGAGTGCGGGTAATAAACAGATTGGCCTGTATGGTGATGCTATGTTGGGGTCTTTCTGCCCTTTTAAAAAAGGACTATTTCTGCAATCTTTGTGCAGGCAGGAAAATGTCTCACCCTCCAGCATGCCGTAATATAGGTGAATAAAAGTGCAGGATGAGTATTAAATATTGCCTAAATGATACTATAATCTATGCCATCTGGCCTAGGGACTTTATTAGTATTCAGAGCTTTGATAACACTGCTAAGTTCCTTGTCTGTCGGAAATGTCTCTGAATCTGGTAAATTGGGTTGAAAATGTTGGAAGACATTAAGTCTAATTTCTTTTTGTGCCGGAGTGTGTTCAACTACGGTGTCTTGTTTGAAAATGCTGTTAAGGATATGGGCAGTAACTCTCATGGTGGAGTTTGTGCCATTTTGAATGGTAGCGGCCAGGCTGGTTGGCTTGAACACTTTGTCAGTGTACATACATAGGTTATTAAAATTGCAACACCTTGAATAAGGTAGCAGGAACTTTGCATAATAGGTAGAGCATGGTAGGACATGAAAATGATTAGCTGTGCAACATGTATGCAAAAATGGACTGGACAGTAATAGTTTCAAATGTTGCTTATTGATTTCTTTCCATTCTGTTTTCAATGCAGTCTTTGATTTCCATGCACAAATGCTCTTTAAAATGGCTTCATTAAAGATATGTCAGGTGTCTGGAGATATGCAGTCATTTTTGCAGGAATCCTTATTTGATCAGGTCTTCCTTCTACGAGGAAGTTGTTGCTACTTCTGTGCACTAAGCTCTTTCAGTCTCAGAAACATAAATACCAGAAACGTGTTTGATTTCCTCTTTCTTGCCTATAGGGATCAGAGGGTTTCTTTCTTCCTTAGTCATTGCCCATCTAGATGAAGCTCGCCATCTTCCTGAGCTTTTCTATAAAATCTGAACTATGTTGTGACTTTCTTTCTATGAAAATAAATTTCCGAAATACAAATAATATGTGCATTTTTGTAACCAGTTGATGGAATATTGCAGAGGCACCCCTCTAATCAATGGTAGTTTGAGACCCTTGATCCATAAGCACAGCAGTTTCATCCATAGCAAACATGTTCGAGAGTTAGTACTTGGAGGAGTTTGTGCCATCAACGAAACACTTGAAGTGTAAGCTTAATCACTTCAGTATCTTCCCATTTGAGCAGAGTTATTGATCTTGTTAGAAACAGTTTATATCCTGAAAGAAACAATCCACTTACTGTTGCTTTGAATTCGACAATATGTCTAGCTGTGATGCCATTGCAAGGGCAAATACTACAATATCAGCTCTACGAACAGCCAAGTACTTCACTCTTCTTTCCACAATCCATTTACAGTTGACCTTTTCCAGTTCAGGAAATAATGGTTATCGATCTGGTCAACATTTATGCTTTTTGGCATGTACTCTGATTTCTATTTTTGGACCATTCACAGATCCAATTTCTCTTTGTGAAAAGCTGTAAGATTTTTTTTATCCCTGGAATCTTCCACAATTTTCTCGTTTTCAATGGAATAGCTCTTTCTCTTTGCACTCATTTTCTCTGAGCTTCAAAACTTATCTTTTAAATTTAGTATTAAATAAAGTGATAAATATCAATTGCTTTTGCAGCATATTGAATTCTGAACATTCTAATTTGTTGCAAATGCACATGTGTCTTGCATCTGCACTGATCATTGCCGGTAAAGCACCTGTCTGGCTGACGATCATAATAAGGCCTTTTTAGGGGTAGAATTTTATTAGAAGTACTTTGAAAAATCATGCTAGAGCTTACTTTTTTATTAGGTGTTATTTTCAGGGAAACACGGCATACATGAAATGATTATTACGTATTTTCAGACACATCCTGCTTTAACATGTTGCATCATGATGAATGTATGCATGTATGGCACTATTATGAGAAGTGCTTGCGCTTGCTGGAATTACTTTATGCATCATTACACCAACCCAGAGCAGCAATCATAATTCATGGTTTGGGAAGGAAATTGGATATGACTTCCATTTGGTTGTGGTACACTTATCTGGCTTTCCGACCCAGTCACAATTACGTTACAAATGAATTAAGGCCTGTACTTGTTCTAAAGAAAGTTTTTCAGAGCAATTTATGATTGTTGCTAGTTTTTGATATAACGGCAAATAAAAATTAAAAAGAGTACTAAAAACTGTTAAGGTCAACTCCACATATTATCAGGGACATATTTTATACCCAATTTTCAAATATGAAATATCTTCTGTTTAACCACAGTACCATTAATAAGTAGAACTGCATCAAGACAAAATAAGCACCAGCACATCAATATCCACTGTTCTATTCCCGGGAAAAATGAAGAAAGATGTCAAAAAGCATGTCAAGGCCATGACCTTTACTCATATCCCTACTAAATCTCCTGATATATTATCCACAGACTTTTGTTCTTCTGGATTTTTAAAAAGTGGAGTGTTCAAATGTAGAACTACAACCCTCCTTGGACTCTGTAAAGCCGTTCAAGAGGAATGGGATAAAATATTTCTTCCATTACTAGAAAAGGCTTTATTTTCTTGGAAATTATGGTGTAGAAAAATAGTGAAGAATAAGGGTTATGAAATGGAACATTTGAAACAAGAATTTTAGGTAAAACATTTCTGTAAATACAATATAAAATCATCTAAACAATGTGCGAACAGCCTTAGTAGTATGCAAAAGTATTGAATGCACGTAGGCAAAGTATACATGCCCCCCCGGGGGGGGGAACTAAAAGAAAAAAGTTTTTTTTTCTGTAGTTCAGAGGTCTTTATTTTAGATCATTCAAGATATTGGACATCTGGATTTCAGATTTTATACTGTACTCAGGGTTCGTACGGTCCTTAAGAGTCCTTAAAAGTCCTTAAATTTTTTAAATCGATTTTTGGTCCTTAAAAGTCCTTAATTTTGGCCAAAATCAGTAGAAGGTCCTTAATTTTAATCATCTGAAATTTCTCTCTGCCATTTTGAGTGTGAATTAGCATTTTGGAGAAATATTTTTGGCAATTCACTGACATATATGGTTATCTTTTAAATGGGTTCATGGGTTATAATTTGTTTCTATTTCTAACATAAATGATGGGCCACTCAAATTTCTAAGCAAGAAGTGAAACATAAGCATTTCAAAATTCATTTTTTCTGATAAAGAGCTCTTAAACAACTTTTCGCTTTTGGGGTTGTGATTTCTTTTATTAAATGGTTCTAAATTTGACAACTTGTCAACATTTTGGTGATTTTAAGATCAGTTTCTAGAGAAAATTTTTAATTCCGAGATCTGAGAATTTTTCGGCGATCTTTTTTAAAACATCATAACATTGTTAAATTTCATTAAAATAATGGTAATGTATTAGAATTATATTTAATAAAGAACATTAAAATAAAACATTTTTATTTTTTGCTGTCATATTATAAAGTTTCATTTTGGCAACTTATTCTACAATATTTTAAATCTGGAAAAAAAAAAAAAAAAAAAAAAAACAAGGTGTAGAGTTATAAAGCATAATTTATGAAACAGCTCTTAGTAAAAGCAAAATTAGCTATGTAATTAATTAAAATGTCTTCTTTTTAATTTCTTTATAGTAAGTGTTTTTCCCATGTAATTGTCTCAGAATATTCAAAATTCTCAGAATATGCATCAGTTTTATCTATAAATATAAAAGTAATTTTACATTTTTTTCCCTCCTTTTTTTTCCTATATTTATATTTCTGGCTTTTTGCTGTTACAGAATTGGTTGGGATAATTTTTCTTTAGTATTTTTGACACAGCAGCTTGGAAAATTTAGAAGAATTTGAAGGCAAGAATTATAGACCCACGATTCTAGAAGATTTTAGAAATATGTGACAAAGTGAAAAATGTCTCCATGGTATCAACATATCAACACATAATGGATGCATTTTACAGAAAGTTTGCGATGAATTTCTTATTTGGAGAACGTCTGCAAGAACAATGGAAACATAATATTTGAATGTTTTACTCCTGATACTAGAATCTTTTTTCTTAACATGTTTATCTTCCCTTTATTTACTCTACTTTTCACTAGACAAAAGCATGGAAAATATCAAAAATGCTTCTAATCTTATCACTTGGGCAGGCATTACAGAAAGAAGTTTTTTTATTAATAAAGAAATTGAAAACTTAAATTTAAAAGATTCATCTAATATGTCTAGATGCATCTTTCACAGAGCTGGTGCTATGCATTTTCTCACCTGATGCAATCTCTATGTATCCTAAATTCTGCTGCCTAGTGCCTATCTAAATTCTGCTTCCAATGCCTGCTCTAAATTCTAAAAGTTTTGCCATTTCTAGATTTTGTTGTTCTGTGTGTCACGAAATTCTAAAAATTCTGCCACACCTGCTTTGTAACCGGCCTTTACCATATATATTTCATATTTCTTCTGAATGTTCGTATTACTAAAAAATTAAATTAGCTGCTTTTTCTGTACATTCTAAATGCATTTAATGTTTTTTAGAATAGCAGAAATCCTTAATTAAATCCAAAAATTCTAAAATTAAAAGGAAACACGTTGAAGAAAGAAACCAAATGCATAAAGAAAATTATTCTTCAAAGATATGTGCAGTTATTATTATGTAAATTACCCAATTGTTTATCATTTCAGCCTTAACTATAATTTCCCATTTCTGTTTCCTCATATGATAGAGTTACTGAGCCAGATTAAATTAAAATTAAATTGTATTATCTTTGACCACTAGTTCACATTTTTAGTTTGAATTTGACTGTTCTTGTTTAATTACGTCACCGTGAGCTGTAGTTGACTTTGTTAGCATCAGAACATGCCTTTATGTGCTAAGTTCTTTGTCTGATATTGTAGTTACTTTCAGATACAGTGATTATTTGCTTCATGTCTATCGGGGGGGGACTATTTAACTTTTACCAGATCAAGTAAATAATCATAGGTACATTGTGGAGAGGTTGACAAGTTAGGAGATAAAGCACACAGAAACTAGCGAGGACATTGGTTTGCATATTGAGACAAATTTCTAATTATTGTCACAAAAGATCGATGATTAAAGAGAAGAAAATCAATATAAACTAGCCAAAATGTTTGGGACTTGTAGAGACATGAAAGCAGAAAAGATAAATAATTAACAATGCCTTCTCCGGGAATCGAACCGCAGACCTCTGGAATACCGCTACCAGTGTGCAAACCACTACACCACGAAGGGTCGCCAAGAAGATGGGAGAAATACCTTATATACTCCCCCTTTTAAATGGCGACTGTGGTTTTTAGGGAAACCAATCGCCAAATCCTTTGTGTGGAGAACCCATCAAGTAACCATCACCCATCAAATAACCATCAAACACCATCAAGTAAAACTTATTCTTTGCATGTACTGAGACTTATATATAAAACAACTTATCGCCTCTGGCGCTTTAATGGCTTATTGGAACCTTAAAGTTTATTAACTGGTTTACAACCCCTGGAACTCTACACAAAGCTATGACATTAACTGCATTAAGCAGAGCTTGGCTAGCTTCAACACTTGCCAACTTTGCCTACATCAGGCCTTTCAGGTTTGTTCCAATCAGCAGGTCCCTCTATAGATCCCTCTATAGACAAGCAGCAGAGGGACAACATTCAGTCTTTTGTTATGAATCATGCTGATTATGATCTCACTTCTCATTTTAACGTATGCCATTTGACATAAAATCTCCCTACTATTTGCTAAATCTCTAGACTGACCAAGTATGTGACAAAATTAGACATAAAAAAAAGGGGAAAAAAAAAAAAAACCCTTCAAGCTAACTATTAGTAAAACGTAAATGTCACTTATCTTCTTTTAAATATGACCAACTATTTATTATAAGTGTAAAATATTTAATGCTACTTGATAAACTGTATGAAATTAATTTTATTCTCAAACTTATTAATAATTATGTTAGTTAATTCATGTTTAGTAATAATGCATACTACTTAGGGATCTATTTTATGTTTAGGATGGTATTACAAAAGTGAAATTCAGGCATAGAGTAATATTTTTAATTAAATTTATTCAGTTTCCATTTGCTCATAGGTCCTTAATTTTTTTTTCATTAATGGCCCTTAATTTTTTTTCATTAAGTCCTTAAAAGGACTTAATTTCCATGTGCAGAAATGTGTACGAACCCTGTGTACTTTGTGTAATATTTTCTTATGTTTTTAAATTACATCTAGTATAATGAATAGCATCATTAAGTTTCATCCAATTTACTCGCATATTTTTTTTTACTATCACCAGTTTTGCATTTCTTGTTTAACTTTTGGAATCCAATATAAATCTTCTTAATTAAAAATATTTTAAGCATATATAAATTAAAAAATTTGGCAAATGTGACTAAGATTTCTCTATGTTGTCTCTCTTTAGATGCCTCAACACATGATTAATTTTTATAACAAAGTTATTACTTCTAGAGCTTCACTTCTAATTTCGGACTTCTTAGTTAAAATTTCGCAATTCTGGCCTCCTGAGGAAATTTTCATTTTACAACCAAGTAAGTTAGTTCTCCTCTCTTTAGAAGTTTGCATTTTCATATTTGAAAGCATTTCTAGATATATGCAAATGTACAGTAAGCAGAATTTTTTTACAATAGATAACAGCTAAAAAGAATGGTATATTAATTTATTTTGTATATGGTTATTTTCATATCTTTGTCTATTTTTGTTTCTTTTAATGAACAGATACCTTCTACCTAATTATTTAAGCTTATTGTTATGCTACTTTATTAAATACAGGGGTTGGACAAAAATATGGAAACACCTTTAAAAAAAACATGTTTCTTTGCTTAATATGGTGTAGGAAACCCGTTGGCATCCAAAACAGCTTGCAGTCTTCTCGGAATGGATAAATACAGTTCCTGTATGTTTGCCAAGGGAATATTATACCATTATTCCTGCAAAACAGTGGCAAGTTCAGATAACGATGTTGGCGGTGGATAACGAGAGCGCACTTTCCGTTCCAATGTAGACCACAAAGGTTTGATAATATTCAGGTCTGGTGACTGTGGTGTCCAGGGGAGATGGGACAACTCATCCTCGTGCTCAGAAAACCAGTCCTGGACAATGTGAGCTGTGTGAACAGGGGCTTTGTCGTCTTGGAAGACACCACCATCGGGGAACAAAGTTTGTACCACGGGATGAACTTGATCGGCCAAAATGTTCACATAAGTCTTGGCAGTCATGTGCCCTGATACAGTTATCATGGGGCTAGCAGAGAACCACAATATGGCTGCCCAAACCATAACAGAACCCCCGCCATGTTTCACTCTTGGCAACAAGCAATCTGTATTATAGGCTTGAGATGGCGTTCTCCAGACGTAAACTCGGCCAGAAGTGGGAAACAATGTGAAAGAAGACTCGTCAGACCATATTACTCACTTCCACTGCTCTATAGTCCAGGCTTTATGACTTAAACACCACCTTTTCCTCTTACAGGCATTAGCATAACTGATGAGTGGCTTCTCAATTGCAGCACGGCCAGCAATTCCCTGTTTATGAAGCTCCCTTCTAATTGTTTTGGTACTCACAGGGTTCGGTAACACAACATTCATTTCAGCAGCAACTTTTGCAGCTGTGGTCTTCTTATTTTTCGTCACAATTGCCCTTAATGATCGTCTGTCACGATCACTCAGGACACACTTTCATCCGCACTGTGATTTAGCAGATGATGTTTTTCCGCTTTTCAAATATGCGGAATAAATCTTCGATACAGTACCTCTTGAAACACTAAACACCTTGGCTACCTTGCTTACGGAAGCACCTACCATATGTGCTCCAACAATTTGACCACGTTCGAAGTCTGTTAACTCTGACATAATGCAATGACAACCTCACATAACAGTACTCTGACAACAACTGAACTGTTTAGAACATTTACGAAGTTGTATAGGTGGCGTCAGTAGTCAAAAATGCCAGCGCCACCTACATATTTCATTAAAATCAATCTTTCTTTTCAAACATGCATTTCACAAGGTGTTTCCATATTTTTGTCCGTCCACTGTATCTTCTCAAAATTTTAATGATTTCTTTGCCTTTTTTTTTTTTTTTTTTTTTCCCTCTATAAAATGGGATCAATTTTTATTCGAGGGGGAATGTTTTTAAGGTTTTGGTCCTCGCACATTTCTTGTATACCGAATCTCGACTTATCCATAAACTAAACAAATCTCTATTTCTCCGTTCAAAAATTTATATATTTTATAACCTCCTAGATTTGAACTCTGCATTGTTTATTCCTTTTTATTTGGCAAATCAGAAGTTTCAGTTTAGGTTCTTGCTCCGTAAGATAATTAGAAATGATGTGTCTCTATTGTTTTTAATAAGAGGAATTGCAAATAAATGATCGTATTATGCAAAAACTTGGGTATGTATATTTGTAGCAACATTTTGTCAATGTTTCTGATAGATGAGCAGTAAGATCTCTGCTTTGTTATTATGTACATATTAGATTCTGCTAATCAAAATGTTGATTTTATGGAAAAGTTAATAATAAATGAAGTGATGGATATGTGATATTGCCTTGTATGGTGAGCAGAATTTTAGTTTTCAAAAAAAGTATTAGAAATGATGTGGGTGACCAAGAGAGGAAAGATGGCAGATTTGGTGTAATGTGAATATCATATTGATAGCTTTATTTGACTACTTTCTGCTGTTCATGATTATTCTGTAAAATGTTGAAATATTAAAATATTGCTTAGTCCCCCCCCATCACTTTGTTAATTCAAAACGTAAGCAGTTAAGCAAAATAATGGAGGCTAATAGTTCGGCTGCTTCATTATTACAGCTTCCCGTATCATTCAAAATTTGTTTTAATAAATGTGGGCTGTTTACTATTTTAATATTGCTGTGTATATCTTTTAGTTATTTTCTAAAACAAGAGATCTGCTCAACAGAGAAACAGGTTCCTAAAACAGGGATCAAGAATCAAGTTTTTGAGGTTAATAGATATCAAAATGGTGACAGATGCAACTAGTCATTTATTTGCAGTCTGAAAAACTGGATTATGCTTCAAAGAATGGATTTATTATTTCATGTCCTAATTAACTTGTGTGAAGATTCTGAAATTCAAAATTATCATACAAGCTGATTTTACTTCACAGCTATAAGTCAGATCTCATGTTGAAACTATTTTGTACTTTCTGATTACACCTCATTGAAAAGTTGGGAAAAAGTAGTCTTGAGACAAAGCAATGTTACCAGAATAGTTATGTGGCAATTCATGATATCACCAAAAAACAAATATGTACCAACTTAGATATGCACATAGCACATGTATGTTTTGGCAGGTTCATAATGCTGATGTTGTATGTATGCCAGATTTGTGCAATTATCTGATTTTTACTTCCTTGTATGAAGTATAGTAATAGTGAAAAAGTTTCATTTATCAAATTTCAGCAAAAATATCCATTTTGACCATTTCCTAATCCATGTCAACTATTTTTTTGCATGGCATGTGTATCGAAGAAGAGAATAAATGGCTCTTTATTTTAAAGCAGATTATGAAATGAATTTAAAATGGACTTTTTCATGATGTCTGTATGTATCTTGCATAACTCAAAAAAGAGTAGCCATAGAACTTCGAAATTTTGTATATGCAACTGCTGTAACATATAGTTATGCACCTTCCCCCTTTTTTCCCCTGCAATCAGCAATATCAAATATGTACACGCACACACACACACACACACACACACATATATATATATATATATATATATATATATATATATGATAAAAACTTGGAGAGACTGCTGCATAATTAGAAAGATGACCACTCAAAGGAGAGACTTGTAGACAGACGTAGCCAAATTAAACATAATCTTTATTGCTGAGCACAAACTAATTATTATTTTTCATTGCACATGATCATGAGCATAATACTCACACCACAGTTTTATATAAAATATGATTTTTAGATAACAGCATAGTTAATAGTATAACAAAGCACAGTGAAATGAAAGAGTCCAAGCGGCAACAGGCCTGCAAGCTAACTGCATATTTATCACACATGGCAGTCTGTTAAAAGAAAAATTTTGGTTTAGGTTAGAAAAATTTCAATTCCCAAGAGTTATGTAATCAGCATTGCTCAGGCCATGCAGGATCGAGTGATCTAGAAATATAGCTTAATCAATCTTTACTTTCACGATTATTGGCCATAATCATATACTTCCAATTACAAAAGTCTTTTAAATTGCAAAAGTATTTGTTTTCACAGTGTCATATTTTTAAAAAAATTTAATTTTGGACTAGTGACAAAATTTTACTGCAAATATGGTCTTCCAGTTCTTATATGTATGTTTGAGATAGTATATTTAATTTCAAAATTGAAATTTTTTTATGTTATTTTCAACTTGCCTTGAGAGATTGGTTAATTAGGTTAAAGTAATTCAAGGAAATAAGTTTAAATGTAGAACAACAAAAATTGTGTTTAATTTAATAGGCCGTACAAGGGATTCATGTGGTGTCCACATTAGATTTTTTTAAGCAAAAGCAGTTTGCTATCTATGTACATAAGAAAAATACCAGGTTAAAAAAAAAAAAAAATTCTCAAAAAAGTATTTTATTTCAACATAAAACAGTTTTCAGCATGGAAATAGAGAAAACATGTATTTAAAAAAAATTTTAGAGTAATTTTTCTCAGGTTGTAAATTATAGTAGATTCCAGTAATTAGTTGTTTAGGTGATCAAGATTGCACTGTATACAAGTTTGTATCTGCAGCTGTATAACTTGTTTCCAAATACTTTTTTTTCTCCTCTTTTTAGGTTACAAATTCATAGAAATGAGGGTTCAGAAGTTAAGCCAAAATGTAATTGCAAAAATGTGTCTTCCTAAGTTTCAAGGGAATCCTAATTCCACAGATGATCTATGGCATTATGTAGAAAATGTTGCCAATCTTGTTGATGTTGAAAAAAATATGTTAATTTTGAAGTATGGTTTTCTCTAAATTTTATCAGTTTTCATATATTTATCACAGATAACTGTTATTTGTTATAACTACTGTTTATTTATGATACTAAACCTTTTTTTTTTTTTTTCTCCAGTATAAAGAATGTTTTAGAAAATGTACCACAGGTTTCAATTTGGACAAATGTTATCAGCAAGTGTGCTTATCATCTTCTTTGCAACCAGTATTCAAAACTTATGGTACAGTTTTAATTTGCTTGAATTTTAATGTATATCATATGATGTAAAATGATAAAATCAGTAATTATCTTCACCTTTTTTTATATGTTATATGCATTTTAAAAACAAAAATATCATTTATAGTACAAAGTCCGAGATCCGGACTCGTCAGGACAATTCCAGTTTGGGATTTTTCCGATTTGGGATCATCAGTTTAAGTCTAGTAAGATGGAATGTAGAAATTAAAAATATGAAATTGTGTTTATGAAATAATGAAGCATCTATGATCTAAAGGGTGTCAAAATTAACAAAAAAAAGGGAGGCTTCATATTTATTTGTTTACTTTATTAAACATTTCTTTTCATGTAAGTTATTTAAGTTGCTTCGATTTTTGTGCTAATACTTTCTCTTTAATTCTATAGACAAACATATATTCTTGTTCAGTTAGAAAGTTCCAGTTTGTTAAAGTCCTATAATTGCTGTGTCGAGAATTCCAATTAACTTATCAATCGAAATTTTTTCATTTTCAATAACATCTCGGTCACATTTTCACTATCATTAGTGGTATTTTCTAGATCTAGAACCATACTACAGATTATGCTCTTCGTTAATTGATTGATGATGGGGGCATTGTCCTCGTAATGAAAAATTTATGTTATATCATCTTCTTTTATTATCGCTTCTCCACATTTCTTTACAAAAATCCATTAGGAATCCATTGGAAAATTTCAACTTTGGTTAGCGATATCTGAAAACCTTCAAATTTTTGGAGACACATCCTCCCACGATTTTGCAATGCTCCACATAGTAGATTTATACTAAAATATTTTTAAATTCTTGAACAGTCTTGCCATTATTCAAGAAATTTAACAGGGATTTAAAAAATGATACTTTATATTTGCATTTCAGAGCGAACACTATTACGATATTCATAGGCTGAACGATGGTCGCACAATTTGGAGGAAAGAATAATATAGATACATTATCTTTCACTAAAACTTTAAGTATAAGCTGAACAGTTGTCTACAATCAGGACAGTTTTTGTGTCATCAGGTAAACGAACCAAATTTAAAATGTTGTTGAACCTTGGATATGAAATTAATTTCAAACCAAGCATTCATTAACGCTTGTGTCATCCATGATCTTTTATTTTCATGATATATAATGGGGAAAATCTTTATTCCTTTAAATGTTCGAGATATGTATTTTTTACAATTACGAAAAGTTTACACTTGTGCGTTCCTGCAGCATTTATGCATGCTAAAATTGTAAGTTTTACTTTGGAATCTTTGATACCAGTTGGAGACTTCTCTAGAGGTTGCCAAGGTATTTCACGGGACATATTGCCAGAAAAAATAACAATTTCATCAGCATTGTAAATTTTTTCTGGATATAACATTTCACTATTAATGAGTTCAATGAATTCATCTGCAAATAGTTCAGCAGCTTACAACTGAATTTTTAATTGCCTTATACCATGGCAATGTTTAAATTTGGCTAACCAACATGTTGAATATGTGCGCCCAGTTTTTAAGTTCATTTCTTCATGAAAAATTTTGGCTTGGCAATGCAATTGACAGATGCACAAATTTTAGCTTGACAATTTGTGCATTTTTGTGCATGCACAATTTGGCTTGACAATGCCAAAGATAAAATTTTGGCTTGATAATGCAATGCTCCTCAGTTGCACGCCCTTGCTGCAACACTATGATCCATTCAACCATTACTTTGTCATGATTGTCACTTCTAGCGTAACGAATAATTCTGTTATTCGTTGCGAGTGGGGTGTCAGAGTTACAAAAAACTCCTTTTTCTTTGTTTTTTTTTTAATGTCATATCCAACTGACTTTCCAATGCCATACTTCTCGCATAATTGTGAAACAGATATACCTTTATCCACTTTTTGTTGCGATTCCACTTTTTGTTTAATGGACATGGAAACATGCTTTCGCTTTGTAAATCCTTTTTCATCTCAAAATTACAAGCTCTTTTCAACATAATCGAAAGTTTAAACTTTAGTTTTCATAAAACTGCTGTAATAATAATAGCCTGCAAAATATAATAAGCTGGATCAAATCAGAAAGTTAAGGAACAGGCAATTTTATCTGGCTTCTATTGTGCACTGAAGCAGTTAAGCATGAGTTGTATTAATTTAGTTATTTATTATACTTATGCCTATTTTTTGCACGTGTTTAAGGCTTATCTGAGTCCTTAATAAATAAATTTGCACATATACTTAAAGCTTATCGAGGGCCAGCACTAGATATCTTACCACCTAATGCAGTCTCTGGGGGTCCTAAATTCTGCTACCAAGTGCCTCCCTAAGTTCTGAATTTTTGCCTCCCCTGGTTTTAGTCCCAGTGCTTTCACTGAATTATAAAAATTTTGTCATACCTTAATTTTGCTGTTCAGTTCTTCTCTGAATTTCAAAAATTTTGTTTTACATAAATTCTGCCACCTGGCGCGGCTATACGAGATCTTGCGCCAGTTCTAGGTTAATGTGAATAACAAATAAATTACTCTTTATTCAAATAACAGTAAATGTAATCTTTTCGCCTATGAATTTCATTAACAAAATTTATTTTTAGCATATGGAAAGAAATTTTTCTTAAATTTTTCCTCACTAACGTTTGTTAGTGCATTTAACTTAAATCTGTAATCATCGCCTAGTGTAATGTCAACATAAAAGGTTAAAATACTTTTCGCTATTCAATTACTAATATATATATAAAAAAAAATATTTAGACATTGCTGCATGAGCCATTACTCAAGTTATCATGTGATGATAAACATGTGGTGATGGAAGCAAAATATAATAATGATTCACCACGTTGCCGTCAGGAATATAAAATATTAGTTGTGTAAAATCAACAATGTTTCTATGTAGAATGTTTTGTATGAGATGTATGCCAAGCAGGTACGCAGCTACGGAGCCAAATGATTGGTCACACAAATTTATGTTAAAATGATTGTTTCTTGAATAATGAGGTTCTTGATCTAGTTCTAATGTAAAATTAACAATCGGAACTCTACACATGTTTTATTATGGGTGGAAAAAATCAAATGTGCACGCGTAAAAAAGGGGGTATGAAAAAAAGGGGAGTCATTGGTTCTGCAAGGAAAATTGTTAAAAGATTTATTGCTTACTTAATTCATATTCTGTCACTTAATTCCATATGTGCAATCATTAAATATTTATGATGTTAAAGTCATGGATTTTTTATTTCTGCTACCATTAAGAAATGAAACTTAGCATTCAGTATGTTGTTGTGCTTCAGTAACTCATTCGTTTATTATCAGTATCCTAAATTATGTGTTTTTTTAAGTTAATAAAATTTGGTTTTTGCAGTCAATACAGTTGTTAAACTGTCTTTTAACATGCTAATTTTTTCAGGCATATGATAATTTCTTACACGTAAGAATTACTTAAAGCATGTAAGAATTATCAAAACTTTCTGTCAAACTTATTCATTTGTAAATCTGTACCATTTAATAAATATTTTAAGAAACTAATTATTCACCCATCTTGTGTCCAGACCAGACACACTGTGCCACAAAGGGTTAATTCTATTAACATTTAGGGTGAGGCATGAGGATTTGACAGTTTTCATGCCAATGTTGTGAATGAATGGGAGCAAAAATTTCATGAGCACTGAGAAATAAGGTTTATTCCAATTTTCTGAGACATATCCATGTCTTAATTATGTTAAAAAGGTCATTTCTATTGTAATTACAATAATCCTTTTGCTCTGTGTTAAAATTTCATATAACATACTGCAGTGTAGCAACACCAGTAAGGAGAACTTTACAAAAGGTATGTGATATTTAAACTTGATACAGAAGGGTCAGTAATATACACTTTAAACTTGGTAGAAAGAAGTTTGGAATTATTATTCAAGAAATCAAGCTGGCTATTCAATCTTTTGAAACTGCTAAGTCAGTTGGATAAGGAAGCCCACCAGCTGACAAGTGGTAAAGTCGCTGAACACTGGTAGTTCCAATCTGGGTTCAATTCCAGGAAAATAGACTGGCTGCATGGATGTTTTTATGGTTTTGTCATGTATATATGACCCAGTTTTTCTTAGAAAATCCTCCATGAAAGCATCCCTCATCTTAGGCAATTAGCTCGAGTGCTTTGCAATAATCTCATTAAACCAAACTTGAGTGCTTTGCAATAATCTCAATAAACCAAACCAAATCTTTTGGATAATGGACATCATCTGAAATCTTCCTGCCAAATCTTGATTTATACAGTATAGTTCTCTCCTGTTGGAATCAAAGGTCCAGATCAGTCTTTGGAGTCTTGATTGAAGCTTCATCAAACTGATGTCAATTTGTTGCAGCATATTATGTAAAACTTTCTTGCTTGTCTTTTTTCCTTACGACACAAATATATATCAATAGCTTATAATAACCCCTTATTCTGTTTGTAACAGTACTCGTGTATTAATTATACTCCATGTCACATTGTTGTCAACCATCATATTTTCACATTTCACTTGATATTTCATACATTTTACCATAAGAAAAAACCTTCATGGTAAAATATGTGACATATATCAGCATTGGAAGGTACAGAAGTAAAATTGTATTTACCATTATTAAATTATGCTTGTTTTTTTTTTTTTTTTTTTTTCATCTTTCCTCTTTATTTATAATAATTTCATTATGGTATTTTTTATATTTTGTAGAATTTGGGTATGAATGAATTGATTTATTATGTGAAGGAAGAAGCAGATGAATTGAACTTTGATGACTTTTGGGAAGTTTCGTTTTTAGACTGGAAACTTGACTGTGAAAACAGTAAGTTAACTAATTACTGAAGTTTCATAAATGTATATTTTTATGGCATAAATCATAATATATTCTTGTTATGTTACTAGGACAAAAAAGGAAGAACCTTCTAAATGAAGAAGATAATCAAGTAGTTAAAAAACCAAGAAAAGATTTGTTAACTAGTGACTTGAATTTAATGAAGATATACCAGTCAACAGCAAACAATGGTATGGGTTCTGTTATTTATTTGCATTTATTTATTTAAATTGTAATAATACAGGGTTATTCAAAAATAAAGAGCAGATTTCAAACATTTATTTCTTCCAAACTACAAAAGATAGAAACATGATTCTAACGTTAATGGATAGAGAAAAGTTTACAATTATGGTATGCATTCAATATGAGCACCGTGTGCTACACGACAAATGTCAAAACGGTGGCTCATTTCTTGCCACACATGAATCAGCTGGTCTTTGGTTATCAAATTCACTGCTTCAATAATTCGATGTTGTAGATCTTCAAGAGTGTCAGGCATAGAAGGGATAAAAACACGCTCTTTTATGTAACCCCAGAGATAAAAATCTGCTCTTTCTTTTTGAATAACCCTGTATATTTGCCTTCAGATTTCTAAAATATTGTTTCATAATTTTATTCTCAAATATAGTTTCATTTTTAAATAATATGGGTTGAATGTAATTTTTAACTGATTAATATTTAATTTATCCATTTCTAATTTCACTTCAGAGTGATAAATTTATGTAATGTAATTTTGGGGGGGGGTTGCGTGCATGCGTGTGTTTAGGATAAAACTTCTCATCCTGTCTTTGCATGAATTGAGAAATATAATTTTAGAACAAGTTCAGGAAAATACATTGTAATGTATTTTACAGTGATTGACAAAATAACAGATAATCTTCTTAGTAAAACTTAAATTTTATTTTTAGTTTACGGAGATAGATAATTTGAATACATTTCTTTAGGTACAAATTTTTCATACATCTACTAGCTGGTAAAACTTTCAGAATAACAATTTTTTAACAATTCCTTATGTTGCTGAGAAACGGTTACATCATACAAATATGGCGTTGCTGCTTCAATAATAAATATAGTTATTTGTTAAATAACAAAATATTACAACCTCTCCCCCTCCAAATAAACTTTTACAATTTTTTTTTTTTTTTTTTTTTTTTTTTTTTTTTTTTTACACAACAGAATATAAACACAATACATAATTGAAATATTATATATAGTATAATAATAAATAGTAAGGAAAAAACAAAATTATTTTTTTTATCTATCTAAGGAAATAAATTATTTAATCAGGCCATGGAGTACGTATTAATGTGTCTACATTTTTATGGTTTTTACCACTTTGATGAACTACTGTGTAATTGTAGGGTAGTAGTACTAGTGCCCATCTCATAAGTTGCGGATTTAGACTCACATTATTTTTGAGCCAAACTAGGGGATTATGATCGGTCATGATGAGGAATTTAGTATGCCCGTCTAAATAACATTGCAGTTTCTTTACAGCGAATATTAAGGCGGCACATTCCTTTTCTATGGTAGAGTACTTTTTTTCAGTTTCTCTAAACGTTTTACTGAGGTATAATACTGGATGTTCATTGTCTCATTCATCTTTCTGAGCTAAAATGACACTCATACCAGAGTTTGAAGCATCAGTTTGCAAAATAAACTCTTTATTGAAATCAGGTGCATATATAGTATAGGCTCTTGAAACAGTTTTTCCTTTAGGTCTTCACAAACTTTTCTCCACTCTTCTGTTCAATTTTTTCCCCCTTTCTTTAAGTTTACTTTCAAAGTTTTGGTTAAAGGTGCTGCTATAGATGAGAACATGGGAATGTAATGATTATAATATCCCGCTAATCCTAAAAATGCTCCGACTTGACTTTTTGTGGATGGCACGGGAAAATCAAGAATAGCTTTGACTTCGCTTGGCATTCTTATACCATGACCTGCAATATGTCCTAGATATTTTACACTATCTTGAGCAAATTTACATTTTATAGGTTTAATGGTCAAACCAGCATTCTTTATTTTTGTCAAAACGGCTTTCAGGTGATTTAGATGTTCTTCCCAGGTGTTTGAAAAGATTGCCACGTCATCTAAATATGGAACAGCAAAGTTTTCACAAACTGTTAAGGATTTCGGCCATCATTTTACTAAATGAGAATGGTCCGAAATGGTTTGAAGTTCGAAAGGCGCCTGTAGAGGTCTAAATGTTCCAAAACTTGTAACAAAAGTGGCTAATCTGTGGGAATTAGGTGTTGAAGGTGTTTGCCAGTATCCCTTTGTTAAATCCAAAAGAGTTATATATTTTGCTCCTGCTACCATTTCTACTCGTTGTTCGATGTTAGGCAAGGGAAAGAATTATGTTTTAGTCAACTCATTCAATTTTCTGTGGTCGATACAAAGTCTAGGATCCCTTCCTGCTACTTCCACTAAAATCATAGGAAAAGTGTAATCTGAATCTCCTATTTCAATTATTTTATGTTGAAACATTTTATCAATTTCTGTTTTTAATATATCTGTTTGTCTAGGAGATATTCTGTATGGCTTACAGTGGAATGGTGTGTTTTCTGTCAATTGAATATCATGCGTTGTTAAATGAGTTTTTCCAGGCTTATTAGAAAAGATTTTTGAAAACAGCAGATCATGCAATTGTTGAATCTGTTGTTCATTTAGCTTATCATTTAAGGAACTGTTTTCTTTAATGTCCTCAAAATCAAATAATGTTGGCTCAGAATCAGTTGTTGGGAAATTTTCCTCCATATCATCAGTTTCAGACTGATCTGTAATCAGAAGGTTAACCAATTCTGCTTGCCTGTGATAAGGTTTTAGCAAGTTAACATGGTAGACTTGATTAAGATCTTATTTTCCTTTGAAACTCACAACATAATTAGTTTTGGATAATTTCTTCTCAACCTTCTCAGGACCTTTCAATTAAACTGCTAGTGTATTTGGTTTATTCGTTGATATGACTAATACTAAATCTCCTTCAGAGAATTCTCTTTTAATAGCTTTGCGATCGTACCACACTTTTCTTTTGGTTTGCATTTGTAGCATTTTATCTGTAGCCAGTTCTTTGCATTTTTTAACCGATTTATCAATTGAAAAACATATTCAACAACACTATTTCCTTCGTCTTCAGGATTCATCCATTGTTCATATAATAATTTTACAGGTGTTCTAAGATTTCAGCCATATAATTATTCTGCAGGTGTAAATCCTGTACTCTCGTGCATTATTGATCTTAAAGCAAATAAAGCTACGAGAGCAGCTTTTCCCACTCAGGGGCTGCGCTGATACATAAGACTTTTAAAATTCGTTTGATTGTTCGGTTCAGGGTTGCTTTGCGGATGGTGTACTGAGCTTCTAGTTACTTTTATTAAAAATTTTTCTACAAATTCAATGGCTAGATTGTTCATAAAGGAGGTACCTTGATCAGTTTGTATTTTTTTGGGGGGAAACCCATTCTACTAAATATTTGTAACGTGGCTTCAATTACTGACGTTGTGCCAATATTAGGAACAGGTACAGCATCTGGATATTTTGAAGCTAAACAAATAGCTGTAATTAAATATCTATTGTCATTTGGTGTTATTGGTAAAGGGCCGCATGCGTCAAAGTTAATTTTTGAAAATACTTCTGCAATAATTGTACTAAAGTCAAAGGTGCTTTGTCTTTATCATTAGATTTTCCCACTCTTTGACATGGATCGCAAGTTTTAACATACTCTTCTATTTCTTTATAGCAATTAGGACAGTGAAGGTATCTTGTTAACCTATCTTTAGTTTTGACGCCGCCTAAATGTCCAGATGTGCTATCATGACATAATGACTTTATTTGATTCCTATATTTTTTCGGAATAACAGTTAATTCCCTTTCATTTCCATTTTTATCTAATTTCTTTTTCATCAACAACCCATTCTCCTTTACTTTGAAATCATTTGTCGTGCTGGAATTTTCATTTTTAGCTTCGCTAAGCAACGAGGCTAGATCTCTGCTTTGATGCTGAGATTCAATTAATTCCTTAGAATTAACATTAATTACTTTTTTAATTTTCTTGTCTTCCTCATCAGCTTGCGGTAAAATATCTTCGTCAGTTTCAATAAACATCTGTTCTTCTAGTTTCTCCATTTCGGTTTCTGTACTCCGATCTTCTTCACGCGATCGTTTTACTTGAGATTGTGTCAAAACAGCATTTATTTTTTTCTAAATTTAAGAATGATTTATCTTTGAACAATTGGGCAGTTTTGTTACCCAATACATATCTGCCAGGATCATTTGTAACAACAGCTGCCTTTGTCTTTATGTGACCAAGTTCACAATTAATTTCAACTTCCGCTAATGGTAGACACACTAAATGGTCATTTAAAAGATATTGTACCCAGTCATTTTTTCATTATCTGTGTATTTTCGAGAAATAACATCTACAGTGGCTCCTGTGTCTTGAAGAATAGGCATTTCATACCCATTAACTAAACCGTTAATTGTATATGTCTCAACAAATCATCATTCGAAGATACGTAATTTACCTTTTCATTTGGTTTTAAGTGAGGGCACTGAGGCTTAAAATGCTCGTATGAGCAACACTCAAAACAATGTGGTTGATATCTTTTGTCATATAAATTTTCTTGGTTTTTGTTTTGGAACTGATTCCTTTGTCTATGATTTTTCTGGTATTTTGAATCATCCCATCTTATGCTTAAAAGAGTGCTTAAAATGAGGCGGATGCTCTATTTTTTTCACAAAATTTTCGTAACGAGGTTTAAATGATCCTTTGTTAAATCTCTCAGTTTGACTGGCAGAAATTTTCAATTTATTTTCTCACATCTTCAAAATCTTCAATTTTCTTAACCATCTCAGTAGGTGAAATGATGGTAGTCCATTCATCCATATAATGTTCTTTGAAATCAGGAGAAGTACGTTTTTTAATTTAATCAACCAGCATGAGATCTTTTAGCTGTTCAAAAGTTTTAATGTTTAATCTGTTAAGCCATCCTTCTAAATAATTCTTTAAATCATAGTAGTTCCAAAAGCCATGGGAATTCAAGCTGTAAGCAAGTTTAATTTAGGTAATACTGTACATCGACTACACCCGCAGACATTGTGCACTACTCAAAATAACCGTTCTAAGCACTTAGTACCATATAATGGTCATTTTCCATGTCTCTAGAAAGCCACGTGTAATGTATCGTGTACACATTCCTTCTTTATATTTATTGAGTGGTTGGCAAAGAAAATTTTCGATGTACCTTATTACTATTGGAAAAGAAAAATTCATTTGATGAAGTACATACTTTTTTTATTTTACTTAATACAATTTCTATTTATCCTTATTTAAATGATTTTATTATATTTTTATTTAAAATATGTACAGTAAAGTACGGCTTTTTTTTTCCCCCTAGAAAATTTTTCTGCATGTGTGAAGGAGGGGAACTGGTTAGCCCTTTCTGTAGGGGCAAATTTGTGATTTTTCTATATGTAAGAATGAACACAGGTGCCAACATTTCATTTTCTTCATGGGAATTGGAGAGAGGGGGCAAGATTTGCATGGACGAAAATTCAAAGTCGTATAGAGGATTTATTTTCCTCTTTTGTAGGGAAGTGGGTTGCATGGGTCTAAGTTCAAATTCTCAACATTTATATAATTTATTTAATGACTAGACTGCCCAATTAAGCATCTTGGTGTGTTCGTGAACATGCTTGTATAGAAAGGCAAAAGGGATATAAAAAGCCACTTGAGGAGCTTACCCATTAGACACATAGGCAGGGGGTCTGAGGTAAAAACTGAAGTTTTATATTCAGTTATTTTTGTAAAATATTTGTATAATTTTCATTCGTTGAGAATCTTTATTAGATATTAATTTGGCTTATGGGGCGTCGCCCCGTACCCTGCTGGGAAATACTGCATCGGATCCCCTGGGGACCTTGTGCTCGTTAACAGTTGAAACTTCAAAATTTGATTAATTCCTTCAAGCTAAAAACAGAATTGTGTACATTGGTTATGTAAGCTTGGGTTTACAACACACAATAGAATTCATGCCAGTTGTAAAAATGTATTTTTATATATTAGCAAAATATTTTGCACTTTCATCATCTGAGATTTTCCAATAATGTGCCTGGTACGCATTGTCTCCCCTTCTTCTCGTTCTTTGGAGAAAATCTGAATCCGCTCAACTAGAAGGCATTTGAAATGATGAATTTAATTTTAGGGGTAGTTTTAATGGTTGTTTCATCAAAAATGAATGAATAGTATATATATATATATATATATAGTAAACTGATCTTCAAAGTGGTTCTATCTGTTGCTAAGACTTTGGAGGTTGTATTCCTCCATCAGGAAAAACCGTTTTTGCCACTGTTCCGCGACAACATCTGTTTTTCATCTTGATGAGAATTTTGGAGAAGTGAAGCTTGATTGTGGACAGTCCATTTTTAGATATTGTCTATGAATTAATTACATGACCAAACATGAGCATTTTTGTCTGTGATGCCTTTTACAAATCTGGCTTTTGTTGGCAGATGATATATTAAAATAAATAACAAACAAAAAAAAAAAAAAAAACTGAAATGTTTCAGATTTTAAATTACGTCCAAAGGGGCGTTTTTTAACATTTTGTGTGTTACCTTTCTTTATTAAATATCATGTTCCTCGTACTTAAACCATAAGATCCAGTGCAACAGCAATATCGCAAAATAGTTTTAAAACGAGCATATCTTTAGAATTTCCGATACAGAGACTCACGCGCTGGAGATAAAAATGTTTTTTCTGCACAACGTTGCCATTGCTCGCTTTGAAATCCTTGAGTTTGTTAATCAAAAATTCGTCAAAGTTTTAAAAAATAGGAAATCGATCATAAAACAAATTTCAAATTTGGTCTTCCACATGCTCATATTCGTTGGAGGATTACGTTATTCAAAATTTGATGACTGTATGTACCGTTATTTTATGACAATGTGAGAAATATACATACATTTACGCAGATTTTCATTATTTAATTTCTTCAAATATAATGCAGGACTCTAACATTTTATGGCAACAGTTTGAAAAGTGAACCAACATTTATCCGTCCGACGCAAAATGCCAAAACGAAACTAATAGTCCTTCGGGATTCAAATCCCTTTGGACTAACAATATAATAAAACATTGAAGCATTTACAAGATTAAGGATAGTAATAAACAAAAATCACCATTAGAATTTGACAATAATTCAATTATAAAAGGTAATGCAACAGTACAGTGCGACATCAAAAAGAAAGATATGTACAGGGGAATGGCAACATCAAGTAAAGCTGTTGAATGTGCTGGAATGGATATTTACAGGGGCATTATTATGTAGTTAACGTTCGTCGTGAGCTGGTATCTGTTTGTTTTGTTTTCGGTGCTGTCGTGGTGGTGTACAAATGGATTCAGGTAAGACTTAGCTGGTAATTGGGGAAAGAGAGGTTTCAGGGTCATTGTACATTGAGCCAATGGCAAGCATTTAAGTTTGACTCATCATACGGTCATACTTTTCCTTACCGTTTGTTGGAAAAATGCTAATTCTTCACCAGCTACTCGAAAAGTTATGATAAAAGTTGTTTTTTTTATGTTTTATGTTTCATCTTTATTCTATATTTAGCAGATGTCATGGTTTATTTTAAAAGAAAGACTAGATATTTAATATTTAGAATTGAATTTTTAAATTTGAGTGTGAAATTTTGATAATATGGAAACGAAGAAGAAAGCATTCCGTGTGCAGAATTGTAAACTCAAAGCTGAGAAAAATGCTGCCCTTAAGCAGGCACAAACAATGTCTCATTTCATAAAGAAGATGAAGACTACTTCGGATGTAAATAATGATGGTCGCATTGAATTAGCATTAGAATCGATTACAAAAGAACAGACATCATCCACCCAAAGAACATCAGCTACATTGGATGAAGTTATTGAAAGGACTGATAAAACTTCAAAGCAAGGAAATGATGATCTAAGCATGGAATTAAATTAAACAGAAGATTATCCAGATAATTTGATGGAAGAGACTGGCATAAATTAAAATTCCTTTCTTCATATTGATTTTGATGATCCTGCAAAGTGGATAACTCTTAGTGACAAAATGAAAATAACTTTTTCTGAAATGATCTATTCAAAAGAAAGGTTTAATGTATCCGAAAAGTAATAATGAACATAAATTTAGTGATGCATATTACAATAGAAAAATGGAAAATGGAGAATTAGTTCCCCATATATGGCTATTATATTCCATAAGTAAAAATTCTGCTTTTTGCATCTGTTGCAAGATATTTTACCGATTGACAGTAGTAGCCTCGTAAAAGGCTATAATGATTGGATAAATGTATCTAAAGCCTTGCATAGGCATGAGACTAGTAGAGCACATATGAAATATTTCTTAAAATAGAAAGAGATTGAGAAAATTTTGAAAAATAAAACAATTGATTCCCAAACACAAGAGATATATAAAAATGAGACAAAACCATTGGTCAAATGTATTAGGAAGACTGATTGAGATCACAAAATTTCTTGGCAGCCAGAATTTAGCCTTTTGAGGCTCATCTGATGAGCTGTACCAAAAATACTACTGCCAAGTAGTATTTTTGGTACTACTGCCAAGTAGTATTTTTGGTACTACTGCCAAGTAGTATTTTTGGTACTACTGCCATATAACTTCTTAAAATTAATGAAATTGTTTGCAAAGTTCGACCCAGTTATGGAATTTCACATAGAAAGAGTATTACAACCTAAAGGTAGCAGCAGCAAAGTCATTATCTAAACAAAGAGAGTTAAAATGAAATGCTGCAAATTATTGGCAGTAGTATAAGAGAGAAAATCTTATTATTTCTTCGAAAGGCCAAGTATTATTCTATAATTTTAGATTGTACTCCTGATATTAGCAAAAGTGAACAGATGAATGTCGTCATACATTTTGTCCTCTGCAATGATGGAATGGCCGAAATCAAGGAGCAGCATTTTTTATGCTTTATTAAAATGATTCTACAGGTAATGGTCTAAACAGTAACAGTATGTGGAGACAGTAACGGAAATGTTGAAAATGTGGAACATTCCTCTTGATATGAGAGGCCAGGGATATGACAACAGCATAAATATGAAAGGGAAGAAAAATTATCTTCAACATAATATCTTAAAAATACGTCCTCACACATTTTATGTTCCTTGTACTAAAGGTGAATGCTGCACACTGAATGACTTTTTGGAGGGGGCAATTCAAGAATTATACAGTGTATTTTCTTCTTCTAAGCGATGATCAGTTCTTTTGAAAAACATTTCCTTTTTAACCTTAAAACCCCTCTCAAATTTTCGATGGGAAAGCAAAATTGAAGCAATTCGACCTTTAAAAGATATCAACTAGGAGTAATCTATGACGCTCTTTTTGAAATATCCGAAGGTGAAGAAGTGAACATGAAACACAAAGTCTGTGTACAAAATCAAGGATTATAAATCTATTTGTTCCTTGATACTTTGGTATGATTTGCTTAACAGAATTAATCCTTCAGCAAAGAACTGCAAGAAAAGGGTTTGAGTGTTACACTAGCCTTAAAGGCAATAAGTAACTTAAAAACATTCATTGAAGAATATAGAAGTGACATCAATTACAAAAGTATTCTTGAGAACGCCAAAGAACTTAGTGAAGAAGAGGATGGACAGTCTCTGTTTAGACCTGTTGAAGAAGTCCGACGAAGGAAAAAGAAATGCCACTTCGATTACGAACATGCTGACGAATCCCCCTAATCTCCAAAAGAGAAGTTTATGACAAATGTCTTTTGGAATTTTGGATATTGCTTGGACATCATTAAATGAAGGATTTGATGAAATGAAAAACCACTCTGATAATTTTAGTTTCCTGGGTAATTTATCACAAATTGATAATGCAAATCTGAAAATAAAATACAGTAAATTATAATAATTGTTACAGTGGGAGGACAATAAAGATATTAACACATAACAACTTTATGACGAAATAGTAGCTTCGAAAGACATTTTCACAGCCGGTATGAATGACCCATTCGATACTCTGAACTTAATTGTGTCAAACAATTTATGCTGAAACTTGAAGATCATATTGAGAATATTACTTAGTATTCCTGTTAGTGTTGCTAGTAGCGAAAGATCATTCTCCAAATTAAAATTTATCAAGACATATTTATGGTCAAATGTATCACAGGAAAGACTCATTGAAAATGAAATCTGTCAAAAGATAGATGGAAAAGAAATTATAGAAAAATTTGTAAATATGAAATGCAGAAAAATGAATTATTCTCGATAAACTAAAAAAAATCAATGATATTTTTTTTTTTTTTTTTCAAAACTTTCTTCTCCTATACAAAAATTTAAAAAAGGGGGGTGTGACTTCAGCTACTTTGCTGGCGGGCACCATATAACTTTGCACCTGTGCTGGATACGCTACACCTAGATGACTCAAAATTCCATAGCAGTGCCGGCTTGGAAACGCAATCCTTATGAGATGTGGGGATATTAGGAGCCATTGCATGAAAATAGCCAACAGCCACCTGTTGAGGTGCTAGTATAGAAAATATGAATGCCTCATGATTGACATTTAGACAATAAGTTTAAAATTAGTCATGACCTTCCTGATAATGAAGTTGCCCGAAGTTTTCTGACTGTATGCCTGTGTTTCTTCTTTAGTTGCACTATAGCCTATCACAGGGCAAGGCTGTCCCAACAAGCTTCCTCCAACAGATTTGATTAATCGCTAGGGTCTGCCAGTAATTGATTTTTAGTCCTAAGATCTGTGCGAAATCTTTCTCTTTTCCTGATATCCTCTGCACTTGCAAAGGTCACCTTTTTAACAGGGTTCCAGAGTTGCCAACTCTCCCGATTTAGGCGGGAGACTCCCGATTTTCGACCGCTCTCCCGCCAACCCGATTTACAATATATTTCTCCCGACTTTTTCTTATTCTTAATATTTCTCACGATTTTTATGCAACTTGGCTTAATACTTTGTTATATGAATAAAAAAAGTGCTTTTGGACGTCTGAAAGCAATTGAATTTTCTCTACATTATATCTAAAACAAAACCTTGCGAATCAGATAGCTTCTGCTTTGTGAGTGAGAGCATTATACGTATCCAGAAACGTCATTCTCCAGGCTTCGAGCTCCACTGCGTGTCAGCTGGCATATATTAGCCAATGAGGACAAAGCAAGTTGTTATTTGGACGTTCTTTTTAGTTATTTCGTTCATTTTGTCCTGAGTTGTGTGAGTACACGTGGTTTAGGGAAATAGTTTTAGAAATTATCATCTTTTGTTACGTCTGCGAGAAAGGTGAAATACTCGTGTACGTTTCAAAAATCGTACACAGTTGACTTTCCTTCCATTATTTCCTCAAGGAAATGTAATAAATTTGCGATGTGTACCGCCTGTCGTTGCGATTTTTCGATTTCGTATGTTGGAAGGGCGGATGTTCTCAAACATGTGCGTACACAAAAACACAAGGATAACATGAGTTGTTTTGAAAAAAACGAAAAATTAAATTTTTCTTCGGAAACAAAGGACCAAAAAGTTATTAATGCAGAATGTCTGTTCTCTGCCTTTTTACTGGAGCACAACCTGCTACTGAATGCATCGGATCACGCTGCAGCTTTATTTAGAAAAATGTTTCCCGATAGTGAAATCGCCAAGAAATACTCAAGGTGCAAGAATCAAAACAGGTACAATTGTTAAAGAAATGGGTTTGAAAAATAAATCTTCAGTTATTGATTGCATT
This sequence comes from Stegodyphus dumicola, assembly GCF_044657685.1. Taxonomy (NCBI): domain Eukaryota; kingdom Metazoa; phylum Arthropoda; class Arachnida; order Araneae; family Eresidae; genus Stegodyphus; species Stegodyphus dumicola. The sequence goes on along the minus strand of NC_140768.1, from coordinate 75,101,429 downwards.
AAAACAGCTCTGGTCTGCCTCTCTACTGATGGAAGCAATAATACCGATTCAAAACTGTATCCAATTGTTGTTTCTTTTTTTGATCCAGAGTCTTCAGAAATTGAGTACAGTTTACTTTATGTTCCCACTTTATAAGGACATTTGACAGGCTTTAATATAGCACAGCTAATTATTAAAACTTTAAAAAAAAACTGCAGGCACTCTGGATAATTGCTTAGCACTTGGTGCCGATAATGCACCAGTATTGGTAGGCTTGGAAGGCTGGTGTTGCAGGCATCTTAAGAAAGGAAAATTCAGATTATGAGGTGCACCTGTCACCTCTTAAATTTAGCAGCTGAAAAAGGGGCAACTTCTTTACCAATAAATGTGGATGAACTCATTGTTGATATTTATTATTATCTTGAAAGGAGTTCTAAAAGGAAGGAAAAATTAAAACAGTTCCAACAGCTGCATAACAGCAGTTTACAATTAGAAAACTTGGATGAAGTTATAAAATCAGCTACAATTGACACCCAGTGGAGTTTAATTGCAAAACTGAAAGGTGCTGATGGAATTTTAAAATATAGTGAACTGTCTAGAATTATGTTGGTCATCTTGACAGTTCCCTATAGTAATGCAGAGTGTGAGAGGATCCTCAGTGTTGTTGCGAAAACGAGGACTAAATTTAGATCTAATATTAGAGATGGCACATTAGAAAAACTTTTATCAGCGAAAGCAGGCCTACGTGGCAATTGCTGTGAACACAATGATAAAGTTTCTTTCTTAAACAAAGCAAAATCTGCCACTGTTTATAACATTTGTACGAAAACTGATTAAAGAGTCTTTTTTTTTTTTCTTAAACGATGCGTGTAGTAAAAAAATTTTTATGTGTAAGGTATTTTGTGTTGCTTGCATTTAAGAATTAGTTACTACTTAAAGTTCATTCATTATTAAAAACTATATTTTTATCATTTAAAAAGTCTTTTTAACATTGTGAAAAATCTCCTGATTTCTTAAAAAAATCTTCTGATTTTTGAGTGTCATAGGTTGGCAAGTATGGGGTTCAAGCTGTTGCATCTAAAAATATGTCCACGCCACCTGATGCAATAAGATTTGATGACTCAGACAATATTAGGTTGTTATATGACCATGAAATATATTTTCTATATATTTTCTGTATATTTCATTGTTAAACAAAATTCTCCATGTATTATTTTTTCTAACTGGGCCATATATTTTTCACAATATTTTTCTTTCAAAGATTAGACATATTTCTCCATCTGTTTTTGTTATTGGCCGACATTCACTACCATATAATATGATAGGGTCTAATAAGAGTTTTATAAAAATTTATTTTTGTCTTGAAGTATAATAATTTAGACATTCAAAGATTCTGTAAACCATGATAACATGTATTAGCTCTAAATAATGTATTGTCAATTTCAAGTTTAATATCATTAGCAACTTTAGTACCGAGATATGTAAACTGAAAAATGCCTTCGAAAGTATAAGACTTTATTTGCAGTGGGAGGGGATTATGTACTGTACTAGTTACTGCCATAAATTTTGTTTTATACTAGTTAATGGTAAGCCCAATGTCTCTGGCTGCAGACTTTAAAGAAATAAAAATCTCTACACCCGCCTGTTTACTTCTGCCAATAATATGGATGTCATCAGCATACACTAGTAACTGTATAGATCTCTGAAATATGGTGCCTCTAGTTATAATTCCAGCATTTCTAATAGCCTTTTCAAGGAAAATATTAAAAAACAGGGATGCAAGGGCATCACCCTGTTTCCACCCTCTTTCAGTGTAGAATGCCTCTGATAGATCAGACATGATCAATTTACTCTCTTTTAAAGTCATTTTAGATAGACCTATGAATTTTCTAGGAAATCTGAATTCCAGCATAGCTTCAAATAGCTTTTCACAGTATATGCTATATTATAAGCAGCTTTAAAATCGATAAAAGAGCTTGTGTCATTTCAAGTCATGTCATGCAGCATCCGATTGCTCATGGAAAACATGGAACAATTTACAACACAAAAATGGCAGACATGTGCATGTATAGTGAAGTTTAAATTTAACATGAGAGATGTGTTATCATGTTTGATAACTGTATTAGAATATAATTCATCTTTCACATTCTTGAATGAAAAAGGGAGACCTTTTTGTGCACATCTGACTGTATTAACACAGCTAGTTGTTTTAGTCATCATTTTTTTCTTTAAATTCAAAGATGTAATGAAAGTTTCCATAGTAACATTTCATCAAGTGTTATAAAAGGGCTCTGTCGACCATCATATATATAACATATCCTTTCAGGACAGGCATCCCATATACACATTCCCTAAGAATATCTCTTACAGCCGGGCGTCCCATCCACGCATCACTTTGCATTCAGAGGATGGGTGATGCGTGTACGCATTTTAAGCTGGAATGTTTTTCTGAAGGCCACTAGATGGCATCCTATGTCCATTACTTTTGAAATGAACACGGTTTTAGGTTCCTGACCTTGAGTTTGATATATTCTGCTTGACTTTGGTATTTTACTCATCAGCTGTTGCAGGGGGGGGGAAGTGTAAACAGAGGTGGGCTCTTTAACCTTCTAAGTGGCAAGGCCGTATATATACGGCTTAGAATATTTTTTGTGATATCTCTAAGAACGTATATTTAAATATGTCAAAGAAATTAAGGCTATATATCAAAAGTAAACAAATCCAGGTATGTAATACCAGGAGAGTTTTTACATTAAAATAAAAATAATAACTTGTTCTTATAGTAGTTTTGGGAAATTTGTGTTTTCTTAGCGAAAAGCTTGGCCGCTCAGAGGGTTAAATCGCTGCGTGCTAATGAAAACATTCGAATGTCTGATTTAAACCCAGTTCCTTTTTTTATTCTATTTTTTTCCTATACTATGTATGGTCTTTTAGGGTTACTCTGTGGAGTTTTTTTATGTTTTGCATTGCCTTTAGATATATTTCCGTTTCTTCTCTTTTATTTAGGAAGGCCTCACCTCCAGTCCGTTATGGCGGGAAGGTGTTATTTATCAGAGGAAGAATACCCTCTAATGGATAGTGAACCATTTAACTAACACAAATGAGAGTAATGATTCATTTTCTAAAGAGTTAGAAAGTGATACTTCTCTGTGCTTCGAGATTTACCACACTCAGTCTTCATTTTAAATTTTGTTATTTCTTACTGTAAATAGTCCTTTATTGTGTTGATTTATTAATTTTAAACTTTATTGATGGATTTTATCAATTAAAACTTTGGAATAATTTGAATAGCACTTCCAAAAATTATTTTACAAGATAAGCAATTTTTAAGTATATTTTCATGTAAAATAAAGAAAAAAAGTTATTAAGGGCTAAATTTAATATATTCAAGAGCTCAAGTAATTATCTAAAATTATACCAAAAATTACAATGTTAGATGTGAATTTTTTTTTTTTTTTTAAATAAAATTAGGCTTAGCGATGCAAAACCTCCGTCCTGTACAGTGACTGCCTTCGATTCCCTTCCGTCCCGCACGAGCCTCTTAAACAAAAATGTTCCATCGCGAAAGGGTTAAATGACATGTTCTCCAACTTTTTCAGTTGATCTTCTTTTATCTTTACCCAAAAATAGATATCTGTTTATTTTGTTTTCACATGATCTGAGCTAAAAGCAAAATTTCTGTACCAAATTTATCAGAGTTTTAAGCCATGTATTGAACAAAGAGGCATCTGGCCATTCTAATGAACAGTTGTTCATCAATTGTAATATTTTCACCTGGTGTTGTAACACAGTAAAAAATTTTGAATAAAGGAGTTCCAGACCTTTGAAGTGAAAGCATATCTTCCAAGTCAAAGCACAAATATTTCATTATTCACAATTATCTGTCCCCAGGCATTGTTTCTTTTGGCACTTGGATCTTAAACTCAAAACAAAAGTCTTTTTTGGCAGTGAGAATACCATGAGCATATAATAGAGCAATAAAAGTGTCTAGCTGATCAAGTCACAAGCTCCAATTTAGATTTCCTGACTTTTGATATGCTTCAGCTTCTGTGCATTGTTGTATAATTCTGTGCATCATACTTTTTCATTAATAAAAAGTCTTCATGCACTACTTGTGTTCTCATCAATTACTTGTCTTTTAACAAGAGTAATTGGCCAACCTGTTTCATATAAAACATTTTGATGAGAAAGTCTTTTAAGTGAATTTGCTAACATAATTTGTAATTTCTTCATCTTTTGATTTTTCTTCATTTTCAAATCATTTAATTTATCTTTGCTTTCTTATTTGGCTATGGCTTATTCCATGCCTTTGTTATCTTTCACTCTTCCTCATCCTTGATTGAATTCTCATTCAAGGCTAAATGCCTGACCTTTACAACTTCATTTTGTTAGAATTTTATTTTTGTAATCTATTAATGTGGAAATGATAATGAAGGAATGCCATGTTCTTCCTCAGAAGTTATTGTTAAATTTTCAATTGTTATTGTTAGTTCTTGTAAATCTTCTGCCATTTCTTCTGGTAGGTATTTCCTTGCAATGGCTCTGCACAAGAAGATAATAAAGAAAAACTTATAGATAAAAAAAAGTGGTCAGTACATAAACATTAGAGCCTCTGTGAGATGCAGAACAAAAGCAAAGAATTTATCAAAACATTCAAAGACAAAATACTTGAAACTCATTTGGGACATTCCCACTTTGGAGTGGATAAGCCTCAATTAGGCTCCACCAGCTGTTGGATAACATCTGGTGTGAAAATCAAAAGCAAGCACAAATAAATGGCATCAAGATGTTGACATACTAAGCTAACTTAGCTTTTTGTTAAACAGGGAAGAAACGCAGTCAAAATGACTGCTAACCATAATTCTAGGTATATACAATTATACTTTAAAAAAATAATCATTCAAAGCAGACCAAATAAATTATAGTTTCATCTTGGTATATATTTAGGAAAAGTAAAAAAAAAAATATCTAAATACTTAAAAAGAAAATTTTAAAAATACAAAGAATTTAATTTTATTTGCGATCAAAAGGACCTTTTTTCATAATTCTAGTGTTATTAAGGTATAAGAAACTCATCTAGCTGTTTTTGAAAGGAAAGTCTCAGAAAAAAATACTTTGGTTCTGTGAACATCAGCATTTTATGACAACATTTGGATAACAATGAATTGTTTGAATTAACCCTCTCACTGCGCATCCCGCGATTTCCACAGCCGATGTAGAAGTAGAAAAATTTGCGCAACCCGCGATTTCCGCAGGGATGAATTTTTGCCGTCTATTTAATTGTGCAACCCGCTCTTTCCCCGTTCCAGTTTTCCTTTCATCTTTTCTATGATGTTTAATTCTTTATTTAGATGTGGGCTAACAAATGGTGTTAGTTGTCCACATTTCTGCCAAATATACAAGAATACGTAATGTAGCATTTTGCACATGCTTTTCTGAGCTCAAAGATGTCTGGCAGGAAGCGTTTCGCGAGTGATATAACCTATATTCCTGATGATATTTCCGACACTGATAGTAGTTCTGACTCTGATTTCAAGTATATTGAAGATAGTTATAGCGAAACTGATAAGAATATCTTGGATTCCTCTGCAGGTTGTGATATGAATCTGAAAATTCAGTTTCTATTGAAAACGTTCAACAGTGGTGCAAAATTGATATGCAAAATATTACACTATGCAAATATTTTCATTAGTATATATGTTTGACCTTCGTATTTTATAAAATAAATCATAATTTAACCAATATTAATTTTCAGAATTTCCCTTTTATATCATTATTCTTCAATTTCAGTATTCTGACAACCTTTTTCTATGATCTAATTCTATATTGAAAAAAAAAAACTCTTTTACAAAAATTTTTTGTATATTTTAATTCTATGTCAATTTGAAATATATAATAAAAAAATGCAATTTTTGAACCTATTTTGGTAAAAAAAGTATGCAGTGGGAGGGTTAAATAAAGAATGTATCAAATATATTAATCACATGAAATTTACTAATCATATTCACATTTCTTTAGCATTAAAAATTATAATTGTAAAATAATAGGGAATGAATCGAAAAGGCCCATACTTCAACGATTGCACTATATATATCTCAATTGCAATTTCAGTATTAAATTTGCCAATAGAGAAACTGGTCACGTAGATAGTGGAATGAAAGTTCTAAGGAGGCTCATAGGCTATCATATCAGTAAAAGAAGTTCGATTGATGATTATGTTTGAAATGTTGATGCATAAATGATGTAATAATGTTGATGTAATAAAAGTATCAAATTTAAAGTTGTCTAATAGTTACCTAAAATTTACAAACTCATGTTCTCGTATCTACATATATAATATAAATTACTTATCTTCATAGTCACTGGGCACATTTTGACATTGTCATATGCTGGGGAAACAAAAATCCATTTTGTTTCATCATTCACCGCAACCAGCCTTCACACACCTTTGCGATGTAGGAATGTCTTCTTCTCATATTGCAGCAAGCGCGCTTATTTGGCATATTTCCTGTATTACTGCCTACCCTTGAACACGCATATCACGAACATATGCAACTACTTTTGGTTAATCTTTGGATTATGGTAACTTGGCAATTTTTTGGATAAAATGTGGTGACCAACCCTGCTACAGCAACCTGCTAGTTTTGTTTTCGACGCCATTTTGTTTTCACGAAGTAAAGGCATGTTTTCTTTTTTTTTTACTCAACATTTTTTTCCAACAATCTGCTAGCCGAATTACGTTTATACTAGAACTTTTATGGAACAAAAGTGCTTAATCATGATGAAGATTAGGTGCGAAATTGGGAGAAAGTGCAGAATCGCCCACTGCTTGCCACGTTTTTAAGATTTGCACATACACGGTATCCATGTACACGTCGACCTATTTTCACTTAAAAAAACATCCCAGAATTGCACAAAAATGGCATTGCACACACTCTTGACTTTATCCATGTACACTGCTAAAGTCCTAGCTAGTAACCTTTATCGCCTTACCAAAACGTCGCCAAACTACCGTAATTTCCGGAAGAAAGGCCGCGTCAGCGTAAACGCCGCACTCGAGAAAAATGGCGGGGAAAAATTCAGATTACACAGAAACGCCGCAATAGATTAAATTGCGCGTGACATCGTCGTGGGCCGTATAGATGCAAAAACTCAACCTAAGTCCTGATATATGACATACCAGTTAAGAAAAATGCATGAAATGAAACCATAACTCAAAAATAAATTAAAGGTAAGAAATGTATAGCTTCTGTGCCGTTTAGAGACATTTTCAAAAATTTTCCACTCCCTTCTTACTTAAAAACTATCCAACAAGTACTTGTACCCAAACTGATGGGATCTGTATTTGGCAGAATGCCAAGAAAAATCCATTCATGCTGAAGGGGAAATACGTCAGAGTTCGTTATTGCGAGGCAGGTGGAGTCGTGTCCGCCTTTGAAAAAAATTGCAGAAAAGGCAGGGGTGGGGAGAGGATGGGTCCTGGAAGATTCATCGAATAGCAGAGAAGAGAGACTATTCAAACTGATGAGAATGTTGATTTGAAAGGGGAAAGAATGTTATTGTTCTGAGATCTCGTTTAGGGTGAATAAGGCATGTAGGTCCGTTCAAGGGAAAGAATGTAAACAAAATAATGTTCGCAAAAAGCAACTGAGTGGTCTTTTGTGTGGGAATAGCACCAGTCTATGCACAATGACAAGGCCATCCAAACTATGTACAATGACCATCGTAGGAAATATTTTATTTTTAGTGCACCTAAACGCAGCATGGGTTTTTTAACATAAATTTTATCAGTAAAGTTGGATTGTGGACGTTATAAGAGTGTATACGGTATCAAAGTATCAAATATATCATTGTATAAAATTGCTGGTCATCTTTGTTTTTATTGTTGTTGTGGACACAAGAGTATTAAATAGGAATGTGAGATTTAAAATTTTCTGTCTTTTAATGAATGTTAATTGATCACTGCCATTCATGTTGTACTGTACTGTAATTCTTATATTTTGAAAATTGATTTTGACATATATATGTGTTTTAATTTAAAATGCATTTTTATTTCAGAGCATTGTGTATAAATAATCGAAGCTATTTGCCCAGAGATTTTATAAAAATTTTGTTTAAAGGTTAAAAATATTAATACACAATTTGTTGAATTGATTGGATTTGCATATTAATGAAAGAAACTGACCTAATTTTTGTGTTTAAATAAAAGATATTTTAGATGTTAGTGCAAGTGCAATTTTCTTAGCATTAAAATCATTTGTAATTTTGTTTTGCATTTTCATTATAGATATCTCAGCCTGTGACATGAATACTTCTTTAGCTGCCCTTCGGCAAGCTATAATGAAAGAAGAGGAAGAATGCAATTCATTCCTTCATAATCTGGATGAATCTTTTGAATGCAAGAATATTTTTGATGGTAAGATTATTTTACATTAGGAGATACACAGATACTTACACAGATGATGATTATTAACTTTGATTTCGATGACGCTTTTCACATAATGTGGATTTTGCTGAATCTAAATATTAATTTTAGTGTGTTTGCTTAGTATGAGGTAAAAAAATATTTTCATGTGTACAAGCTGTTTATAGTTCATTATACAAATTTTCCAAGCTGAGTTTGCAGTTTTTTTCCCAAAAATTAACTAAAATTATTAAAAATAATTTTTAAAAGGTATAATTACAACACGCATATGAAAAGTAAGATAAAAGGTGTGTCAAAATTAATGCTGGATTAAAAATGAGTGCAATTTTTAGGTTGACAGTACTCTCTGAAGCATAAATTATAATAATCTTATTCTGGTAAGCCGTAAATTAATGATTTATAAATGCATGATGCAAGAGCACATAATTATCATGAAAAATATTGCAAATATAGAGGGTACTGTGCTCAGAATATATGCAAAATTAATTCAGAAAAACATGGTAAAGAGAACGCCTGTAAAAAGAGTAGTTCACAAGTTTGAACAAACAGTCTCTGTGATGGACGACAAAAGAAATGCCTGCCCTTGTATTGTGTGTTTGATCCTGTTGTGAGTGCTAATGTCGCTGAGCTTTTGAGGATGTCAATTCATTGTAGGTCTCTTTGACTTAGACATTTCAAGGAGTAAAATGCAGCGATCTATGGCAAATGATCTGGAGATGCAATGGCACAAGATTGAGATGACTCATTAGCTTAAGCCAAATTACCATGTGAAGCAGCAAGCATCCATCAGCGATGGGGTGCATTTTCATGTGGTTGAATATGTAAAAAGCAGATATTTTGGAAAATCTTCATGTTATTTAAGGAAAAAGGATTTACTCTCAACAAATGTCTGTGTAATGTTCATTTTGGTGTGGTGAAATTATTGGGCAATACTTCTTTTGAAAATAAATGCAGAAGCACAATAACTGTCAATTTTATACATTATCGTGAGATTATAACAGCATATTTGAGGCCTCAAAAAGCCATTGAACACCCTGCGACACACAAAAACCATTAAGTTTTTAGCTTAGAAATTTCATAGACAGCTGATTTCGTGCAATAATGATCTCTTGGCCACCAAAATTATGTAATCTTAACACCTTATAACTTTTATTTCTGGGAATTTGTAAAAGCTCAAGGTTTACAGCAAATACATACCAACCATTTCTGAACTCAAAGAAGAAATCTGACATGGTATCACAACAGTCGACCGCAAGTCTGTGAAAATGTTATTGCAAATTTTGCTGCAAGATTGCGTGAGTATCATATGAGAGATGGACATTTGCCAGATATTATTTTTCATATTTAATCGAAGTGTGTACTTTTTCAGAGTGTTACAATTTTGTGAAGTAATGTATAAATAAAAGTTCATTTTGTAAATTTAAATCCTGCATTACTTTTAGGCATCTTTTATATTTATTAATGATTAAGGCTGTGTTTATTAATTATAAGTGTTTCATATGGTAAAGATGATATTGTTTTCTCGCCGCAGGAATAATATTTGATTCGTATTTGAACATGTGTGCATAAAATCTGACTCATCTTTCAATTGATTTTGATATTTTTTTACATATGCTAGGAAAGTATGTTTATAAGTATATTTTGCAGAGAGGCAACTACACTTTTTGGTCTTTTTCAGTTAACAGCACACCAACCATAATTTTATGACAAATGTGCTAAACTGTTTATTTTGCATCAGAGTAGACATGTAATGGCATAATTGGAAACAAGCTGAAAGAATGAAGATTGATACAATAATTTTCTCTCTCTCTTCCCCCTTTTTTTGGGGGGGGGCAATTAATATGAATTACATGGTTTGCAATTGCTAAATACCACAAAACACATTGATTAAATTCTTTCAAAACAGTGGTATCATGCACACTGAAAGATTGCTTAAAAAAACCACACACTGAAATTATTTTAGTATTACCAAAGCACTGAAATGATGCTGCAACTAAAAATCATGCCACCAAAAACAAAAAAAAAAAAAAAAAAAAAGAAAGAAAGAAAGAATTCAAAGGCCCTGGCATTCCTTTTATTGACAGCTAGATGATAAATTTACTTTGGGTGTGGAGCTCATGTTCATAGAAATTTGTCGACAGCATCTGCAAATGAATTTCTATATGGCTATCACTTGGAATAATTATATGCTTGTTTTTATTATTTATTTATTTATTTTTGCATTTAATAACCATTCTTATCATGAAGTGATATATATCAGGTCTGCCCTTCCTATCTCAGATTTTGTAGCTAAATTTACCTTTGGTGCTCTGTAACTAAAATGTACCCAATTTTCTGGCTAGTTTTTGTATATGTTCCTCATACACAGCACATTATATTGGGGGGGGGGGGTGGACATGAAATTAAGATGCAGTGTATTTGCAGAAAACTGAACCGCCTGTCGTTGTGATTTTTCGATTTCGCATGGTGGAAGGGCGGATGTTCTCAAACATGTGCGTACACAAAAACACAAGGGCAACATGAGTTGTTTTTGGGGAAAAAAAAAAAAAAAAAAGCGGAAAAATTTAATTTTTCTTCAGAAACAAAGGACCAAAAAGTTATTAATGCAGAATGACTGTTCTGTGCCTTTTTACTGGAGCACAACCTGCCACTGAATGCATCGGATCACGCTGCAGCTTTATTTAGAAAAATGTTTCCCGATAGTGAAATCGCTAAGAAATACTTAAGTGCAAGAACCAAAAGAGGTGCAATTGTTGAAGAAATGGATTTGAAAAATAAATCTTCAGTTATTGATTGCATTAAAACAGCTCCGTCCTGCCTCTCTACGGATGGAAGCAATAACACCGATTCAAAACTGTATCCAATTGTTGTTTCTTTTTTTAATCCAGAGTCTTCAGAAATTGAGTGCAGTTTACTTTCTGTCCCCACTTTAGAAGGACATTTGACAGGCTTTAATATAGCACAGCTAATTATTAAAACTTTAAAAGAAAATGCAGTCCCTCTGGATAATTGCTTAGCACTTGGTGCCGATAATGCACCAGTATTGGTAGGCTTGAAGATTGGTGTTGCAGGCATCTTCAGAAAGGAAAATTCAGATTTGCAGATTATGAGGTGCACCTGTCACCTCTTAAATTTAGCAGCTGAAAAAGGAGTAGCTTCTTTACCAATAAATGTGGATGAACACATTGTTGATATTTATTATTATCTTGAAAGGAGTTCTAAGAAGGAGGAAAAATTGAAACAGGTCCAACAGCTGCACAACAGCAGTTTACAATTAGAAAACTTGGATGAAGTTATAAAATCAGCTAGGATTGACACCCAGTGGAGTTTAATTGGAAAACTGAAAGATGCTGATGGAATTTTAAAATGTAGTGTCTAGAATTATGTTGGCCATCTTGACAGTTCCCCATAGTAATGCAGACTGTAAGAGGATTTTCAGTGTTGTTGCAAAAACGAAGACTAAATTTAGATCTAATATTAGTGATGACACATTAGAAAACTTTTATTAGTGAAAGCAGGCCTACGTGGCAATTGCTATGAACAAAATTATGAAGTTTCTTTCTTAAAGAAAGCAAAATCTGCCACTGTTTATACCATTTGTACAAAAACTGATTAAAGTTTTTTTTTTTTTTTTTTTTGTTTTTGTTTTTGTTTTGTTTTCTTAAACGATGCAAGTAATAAAAATGTTTTTTATGTGTAAGGTATTTTTGTGTTGCTTGCATTTAAGAATTAGTTACTATTTAAAGTTAATTCATTACTAAAAACTATATTTTCCTCATTTAAAAAGTCTTTTTAACATTGTGAAAAATCTCCCGATTTCTTAAAAAAATCTCCTGATTTTTGAGTGTCATAGGTTGGCAAGTATGTTTATGCCTGCTGGCCCTATATGGCTATATATATATTATTTATATATATAGCCATATAAGGCCAGCTGCTTTAAGTTTATATATATAATATTTATATAAATATTATATATATAAACTTAAAGCATCTAAAGGTAAAATGAAACTGGAATCAAAGCAAGGCAATTCCTCAACCATATTAATTGCAACCGTGTATAAGAGGTTTAACACAACATCTCAACATATAAAATTTAAAATAAGAATTCATTAGTAGAACAAATACAAAAAAGAAAAATATATGAAATTATAAAAATTAATCTCCGTTTACCGAAACTGCATTCAGGACTCATCAGGATAAAATGAATTAAAGTTTCATAAAAGTCACTTAATATGTTTCGAAAACATGTTTTGTTCTCCTGGTTAAATCCGATATTCAAACACAAAAACAAATATATTTTAAATCAAGTTGTTGTTTAAACAACACTCAAAAATTGGGAAAATGAAACACTTTTCATAGATATTTCTATAAGAAATGAAATTTAATGTGAATTTTAAACAGCTAAAACCTGAAAACCTATTTGAAAGAGAAATTGGGGGGGGGGGGAATGCAAAGTTACTGAATTCGTAAGACACCCATCTGAATGTAAACTTACTGAATTCTTAAGACAACCAAACTGTGTTCCTTGCTGAAGAATACAGTTTGAAAGAACTCAACCTTGCCCAGAATGAAAGTTGAATTCAAGTATAACATTTTAGTAAGTGCTATATTTAAGTTACATTAAATGGGTTAAAACATGATTTTTTGGGCATGTGTTTATTCAACAAACTCCAGGAAATAATTATTTCTTTGAGTCGGTCAAATGATTTGATGTTAAATATTTAATGCATCTGTATAATGTTTTTATGCATTAAAAGTTCTGTGCTAGATGATGCTTCCATGTTTCTAATATATGCTGTGCACTTTTGCAATCTACAGATTATTGCAGGCTATATCATTAGTCCCCAAAATTTATAGTTTTTAATGCTATATAATTAATTCAAAGTATTTATGCTTTAAAAATACTTGTTAAATTTCAGATAAACATGCAGATTTCCTCTCAAGCACCCAGATACACACAGATATTCAAGAGAAAGAAGCGACTTGTGATAAACTTTTTTCTAAACAACCCAAGCAGTCATTCCTAAACTCAAAAAGTACAGGTAAGTTAAGAATTCTAAAAATATAAGTAGATAAAGCAGTTGATGCAATTTATCTTTTTATTAAATTAATTTGTGACATAGTAATAGGCATTCTTTAGGGCCAGTGCATACGCTCTGTTCTGTGTGTGTATACACATACATATAAACTGGAAGAGGGGGGAAGGAAATCTAAAATTTTAAATCCATTAATTGTACCAACTGCTTCTGCTAGAAATGTAAAATTCTTATTTACTTCTCTTGGATGGGAAAAGTATAATAAATTATGTTCCGTTAAACTGAGATAATTCCATCCTACTACATTTTCTTTTTTTAGTGTTTCCTCAATAAAATTACTTTTTTACACAAGTAAATGGCTTTAGCTCTCATTTGGTCATGAAACCTATTAACATTACCTTGGATTTTTTTTAAACTAGTTAATAAATTGACGAGTGTTTTTTTGAAAACAATGATTCATATATTATCATCATAAATCCTTATTCTAGCAGGTAACCAAGAAAGTTCATGTGATTTTATTGTGTCATCAAAACCCACAAAAATCATTTTATTCTTCAGACACCCATTTCATTCTTCAAAACAATCACCATTGGCTTCAATTATATGTTCCCAATGAAACACAAGCTTATAAATGACCTTTTAAAAAACAATCCTTTTTCTGGAGTTCAAAAATTGTGACCACAGGCTTTGTGATATCGTTGCATTTTAGAACTGCTGTTCCATTAGGTGGCTATTCATGGCCAAAATCAGCTAGTAGTCCGATTCAATCATATCCAGGAAGTAGGTTGGCTGAGGTAGAACTTCCCAGCCCAGTATTTGATTACCTCTTTGGTCACTTTTGCTGTATGAGGTTTGGCATTGTCACAGAGGAGGAAACCTCCTCTTTTCTTGACCAGTGCTCGCTGTTTCTGGTGTAGTGCAGCTGAAACTCTTTGCAATTGCGATGAGTAGATCTCAGCTGTTATGTTTTTTTTTTTGCCTTCTAGATATTCATAGTAAACAATGCCAGCATTGGTCCATTAAACACGAAGCATTGCTTTCTTTTTTTGAAAGTCCAATTTAGCTGCCAATGAAACCGAACCAGAAGTCAATCAATGATGGTTCCTGTTCCGATCCCCATACATTATCCATTTCTCATCATATGTATGTGAAGATTAGTTCCTGGAATGAGGCTTTATTATGGCTTGGCAGCAACAAGCAGATGTTTAACTGTTGGAGCTTGTTTTCTTGAGACAGAACATGAGGAACAACTTACTCAGTTTGCATGTCATCCCAAGGTCATGAAGATGTGATCAAATGGTTTTGTCAGATACTCCAAACCTGTTTGCAAGCTCCTAGCAGGTTGATGAGGGTTCTACTTTATTTCCTCCTCCAGCTGGACTTTGTTGAGGGTAGATGGACCCAACATAAAGCTCGTCCTTCAAGGCTCTCGTCTCTGCTGGAAAAAAAAAAATCAGCCAAACCATTTTTGAGTAGTCCGTTCATTCACTGACATCTCTTCGAATGCAGAGCATATTCTTGTAGCAGCCTCTTTAGCTTTGTTTCCTAGTTTGTACTTTTGAAGCAAAATGGGCCTCAGAATCTCCTTTAACAATACCATATTCTTTCAAAGACTGTGCTTCCTACAAAACCGATAGCAAAACATGTGATGCACTGAACAGCTTTCCACTGAGTAAGGTTTGAAAGGAATGTAAACATATGATGTTATCAGAATTATTTGGTCATACTAATGTGCCAAATGTAACTTTTCTCAAAAACCACACTAACTTTCGTATTTACCTGATAGTATCAACACATCAATGTTTAGTTCCACTTGGTCTAAGTTTGATTTCAGTAAATTAATGAAGTAGATCATGGCATCCTTGTAAGTTACCCACATGCCTTAAAGGTGCTATGAGCAGAGTTTTGCCTGTTGATTACTACATTGTCTGTATGGAATATATGAAAAACATTATGCAATTTGTCTGTATGGGAAAAGGCAATTGCCTTTTAGACATTTGCAGTATAGGAAAAGTCATGTATTGGAGAGGGAACATGTTCTAATGTACTGATGAGTTTACTTGTCCATGGCATGGAAATGCTTAAGGCAAGAATACTCATCTGTGGCAGTCAATAGGTTAAGGTTTCATACCTTTGAAGAAATAGTCAAACCTAGGTGCACTATAAAACAGTTCAGCCATATATCCACTTTTCAGGGGTGAAACAAGGCACAGATTTCTTTCCATGAATGACAGGGCTTTACACAAAAATGGCTTAGTCAATGGCTGGAAGAGGGTGTTAGACATTTCTTCCAGCTGTTAATTGTGATCCAGGGCTGGTGACCAGCTGTTTTTCATTTGAATCTATTTGAACATGCATGAAATGAACTTGAGCAATCACAACCATCACTAGTTTTTGTTTAGTTTATCACAGTTTAGTTTTACATGTCTAATCAGATATGGCTGTTGAGCTGTATAATTTAAACTTCTGCACCTAAGTATAATTTAATAAAATGTTATGGAGTGTGCTTGGCTGATTAGGTCAAAGAAATCATTTTTCTTTATTTGGCTAATATTTTTGTTTGTTTGTACTCGCTATTTTTGTGCGTGCTTTTCTGCTTAAAATGTAATGTGCATCTCATGCTGAAAGATTAAATGAATAACAGTTTTATATGCAGAAGTGGTAGTTTGAAATGTAAAATTTAAACTATAGTTAATATTTTAATAGAATTACTGAGTTGGTGTCTTAATATCTCGCCAATATAATGGTCATTAATGTAAAAATCATCATTAATCCTTTTATGCTTGAATAATGCCATTTTCTTTTAACTAATATAAATAATTTTTTCTCCCATCCTTATTAGTATGTTTTATGTCTTTTTGGATTGGAAAAAATAAAAATTTATTTCCTGAAATAAGTTGGTTGCGTTATGTCCAAGTGTAAGTAAATAGTATTTATTCCATTTTAGTTGGCAAAATAATATGTGTGAAAGAAAAAATAGTTAAAAAGTTAACTTATGAAACTACTTAAATTCCATATTCTAATTTTTAAAATATCCTTTCTTAATAGGTTATGATGAATGGATAAATAAATCACAGCATTCTTCTGAAGTCCCTACACTATCAAGCATTACAAGGAAACTTTCAGAACTTAGATATAACATACAGAAGAATAATATTTTAGAAGATAATATTAGTTTCTTATTGAATACATGATGTTTAAAATATTGTTTTGAATTTTGTGATAAAATGGAAATTTATGCTATTTCATCAAGTTATGATCAAAATTTTAAAAAGTTGTAAAATATCTTCAAAATTACTTTGAATGTGTTTCTATATTTACTATCTGAATCTAGTTTTTGAGCTTAAATCAAGTCTTGTAATATATTTTTGTTAAAATTGTAAATATGTACAGTGTTGCATAAACTTTGGTTTTATGAATCTTATTATAAATATGGTTTTCTTGAAGTGACATTATTTTGAATTATGAAAAATAAAGACAGTTTTTGAAATATGAAATATTCTTTATATATCTACAAAATGATACTGATTTCATCAATTTAAATATCACTTTTATAATTATTACGTTCAAATTAAAGAATGTTAGCACTCGGGTATTAAAGCTTAAATGAATCCATAACTATTTTTTAAGTACAATATTTTAAAGAAGTTTTATATGTTCTTGATGAAATCTTTAACTTGTAGAGGAAAGTTAATGATATAAAATGAAGTTTTATATTAAGTGAAAAAACTTACAATTTAAGACCACTTAACAAATGCAATAAAACCTCCTTAAGACAATTACCAACAATTCCAAATGATTGATTTTTCTGTGGAAGCAGTTGCTTTAAAAAACAGACAGGATTTCTTTTCAGATACAAAATAGTGATAAGTCAGATTTTCTCTCAAATAATAAAAAATTTATATTTTAAACATCATAACTATAAACAAAAATTATCCCTTTTAAACAGAAAGCCATATTTGTTCCTATCTTATTTTACTTCCTTCCCATCTGATGCACTTTTGTTAACCTTTAATTCTTTCTCCATCTGTTAGTAAGTTGTTATTGTAGTGCAATTACGAAGTCATTACACTGTATTTGTACCCATTATACTAAATTGAACACCTTTTTTTCTATTCAGTGTTTCCCATCCAACTCTGTAGTTTTATTTTGAAACACCAAATCATTAATACTTATCATGACTACCATACTGACATACATTTTGCTTGCAGAGAAGAAAATTTTATTTTTTAAAGTTTTGATTATTTTTAATATCTCTAATTATTTAATAGCCTGCATACAGATTTCATTTACTTCACTATAATAAGCTAAATTTTTATAGTTTTCTTAGTTGTTCCATTATATTTTGCAGAAAAATTATATTATTCAATTACATATGCTTATTAGTTCATTATATTAAGTCACAGAAATTAAAATTTGAATTTCAGTAGGAATCCTGCATAATTTATACTGTTGTAAACTATCTTTATTTGTTTTCAGAAGTACTCATCACTCTCAAAGGTGATCATTGTGGAATCATTGTACTTTAGATTAGTATTTCTTAACCAGGGTTCCACAAGAAATAGGGAAATGTCATGAAAGAGAAAATATTTTTTTCCTGATTCATTATTGTACTCAGATAACTTCGGTGGGAAGGGGGTGGCAAGAGTTTAGCCAGTGATAATTGGAAAAACTCCCTTTGGCTGTTCGACTGTGGTTGGTTAGACTCGTCAGACATCATCAACAGTTACATGTATTTTTATTATTATTATTATTATTATTATTATTTTTTTTTTTAAATGGAAGATGATTAACTTTTGCTTCAGCAGTTTTCGTTAAACTATACATTGGCATAAGAAGACTATGCTTGCAACAAAAGTCTGAGTATAGCCAAACAGCCAAAGGCAGCTTTCAGTTGTCACAGACTAAAAACTAGTAGTTCCAATTCTTTTTTTAATGGAAGGGGATTAACTTTTACTTCAGCAGTTTTCATTAAACTATACATTGACATTACAAGGCTATGCATGTAACACAAGTCTTAAGTGATTTTAGCCAAACAGCCAAAGGCAGCTTTCAGTTGTCACAGACTAGAAACTAGTATGATTGTATATGTATTAGTGATACAAGATTTATAGGATTATGTGGTTGGTTCAATGGAGTGTTAATGCATGTTTTTTTTTTTAATTTTACTACTATATTAGTGGTTTTGTTTCTCATTTTTGAATTCTTCTGGAATGTTTAAAATGTAATGGTACTTGAAGATAAACAATCTAAATAATTCTGAAGAGACAAATATTGAAGATCTAGAATCTCATACAAAATTTCAAAACACCGATAAAGAAAGAGGTACAAAAAAGGTTTGTCGTTACAAATGAAAGTTATTTATCAGTGAGCTTTATATAAACTGGTGATCCAGAATATTCTCTTCCATTGTGTGTCGTTAAAAAAACTTTCAAATACATCAATGATTCCAACAAAAGTGAATGGAAATTTCACTACAAATTATAGTAATAAGAAAACTCTTGCTAAAATGTCAAACTAAATGGAGTAAAGCTTTTGTAAACACATTCACAGTTAGTGAAAAGGTTTAGGAAGCAAGTTATTCGGTATCAGAGATTATTTCACAGAAAAGAAAATGTCTCACAATTGACAAGTATCTGATAATGCCCGCATGTAAAATTATAGTGGATAAAACATTGGGAGAAGATGCAGTAAGGAAAATTAAAAATATTCCACTTTCAAACACAGCGATTTAATGATATGTCATATAATGGAGAAGATTTTGTGTGATAAACTGAAAAATGGTAATTTTTCAGTTCACATGGATGAGTCAACATATTTAATAACAAATATTATGTTCCAGCATTTGTAAGATTTGTAAATAAAGGAGAAATTCAAGAAAACTTGCTGTGCTGTAAAGAATTATTTGAGAAAAGCAGAGGAATAGAATGTAGCATTAATAAAGTAAACTTGCAAGACTAATGGGAAACAAATTGTGTAAAGTCTATTCATAGAGAAATGTTGATGTTAAAAATATCTTGGTAGATGATGCAATTCAAAATATTCAGCTTGGAAAAAAAAACAAAAAAACTGATAAGTGTGTGTACTGATTTTAGGAGTACCTTGGAGGTATTAGCTACCAAGGCTTATTTTCATTATAATGCAGTGGTTACAAAACCATTGCATCAATTGACAATTACTTTAGCTACGGAATCTCAGCTTCGTTAATTTACCTTAGTGAAAAGAAACAGCAGAAGAGAAAAAATTCTCTTGTATTTCCTAATCTGAAAATTAACAAATATGATCCTCTAAAACAGTGGTTCTTAACCGGGGGTAGGGGTGCGGGAGAAGCCTCTACCTAACCATAAAAATTATTAAATATCATTTATTAAATTTCTTATAATAAAATATTTGAAATCTTCAATAGTGTCCCCAATATTGAGGCTCATAAAAATTGGTAGCACCTAGCTCACTTATCGGCAAAAGACACAGGAAAGAGCCGGTGCCGATGGGCGTATACACTACGCTACGAAAAGGCATGAAACTTTACAAACGAACGCTAACAGGCAGGTAGGTGACGGAGAAAAGAAAAAAACTTTGTGGGAATACAAGCGGAGAACGTTATCCCAGCTTGCGCATGCGCTGAGTTCAATATGTGATACTCCAATGGAATCTACGGATTCACAGATTTGTATCTGCATCTACTGCGCCTGTGTTAGGTTGAGTCAACTACTGTGTCTGCGACATGTGTATTGTGTATTCTGACTTGTCCAAAAACCTCTTGAGACTAATACATACTTGCTGTGCTGTAAAGAATTATTTGAGAAAAGCAGAGGAATAGAATGTAGCATTAATAAAGTAAACTTGCAAGACTAATGGGAAACAAATTGTGTAAAGTGTATTCATAGAGAAATGTTGATGTTAAAAATATCTTGGTAGATGATGCAATTCAAAATATTCAGCTTGGAAAAAAAAACAAAAAAACTGATAAGTGTGTGTACTGATTTTAGGAGTACCTTGGAGGTATTAGCTACCAAGGCTTATTTTCATTATAATGCAGTGGTTACAAAAGCATTGCATCAATTGACAATTACTTTAGCTACGGAATCTCAGCTTCGTTAATTTACCTTAGTGAAAAGAAACAGCAGAAGAGAAAAAATTCTCTTGTATTTCCTAATCTGAAAATTAACAAATATGATCCTCTAAAACAGTGGTTCTTAACCGGGGGTGGGGGTGCGGGAGAAGCCTCAATAGTGTCCCCAATATTGAAGCTCATAAAAATTGGTAGCACCTAGCTCACTTATCGGCAAAAGACACAGGAAAGAGCCGGTGCCGATGGGCGTATACACTACGCTACGAAAAGGCATGAAACTTTACAAACGAACGCTAACAGGCAGGTAGGTGACGGAGAAAAGAAAAAAACTTTGTGGGAATACAAGCGGAGAACGTTATCCCAGCTTGCGCATGCGCTGAGTTCAATATGTGATACTCCAATGGAATCTACGGATTCACAGATTTGTATCTGCATCTACTGCGCCTGTGTTAGGTTGAGTCAACTACTGTGTCTGCGACATGTGTATTGTGTATTCTGACTTGTCCAAAAACCTCTTGAGACTAATACATACTTGCTGTGCTGTAAAGAATTATTTGAGAAAAGCAGAGGAATAGAATGTAGCATTAATAAAGTAAACTTGCAAGACTAATGGGAAACAAATTGTGTAAAGTGTATTCATAGAGAAATGTTGATGTTAAAAATATCTTGGTAGATGATGCAATTCAAAATATTCAGCTTGGAAAAAAAAACAAAAAAACTGATAAGTGTGTGTACTGATTTTAGGAGTACCTTGGAGGTATTAGCTACCAAGGCTTATTTTCATTATAATGCAGTGGTTACAAAAGCATTGCATCAATTGACAATTACTTTAGCTACGGAATCTCAGCTTCGTTAATTTACCTTAGTGAAAAGAAACAGCAGAAGAGAAAAAATTCTCTTGTATTTCCTAATCTGAAAATTAACAAATATGATCCTCTAAAACAGTGGTTCTTAACCGGGGGTGGGGGTGCGGGAGAAGCCTCAATAGTGTCCCCAATATTGAAGCTCATAAAAATTGGTAGCACCTAGCTCACTTATCGGCAAAAGACACAGGAAAGAGCCGGTGCCGATGGGCGTATACACTACGCTACGAAAAGGCATGAAACTTTACAAACGAACGCTAACAGGCAGGTAGGTGACGGAGAAAAGAAAAAAACTTTGTGGGAATACAAGCGGAGAACGTTATCCCAGCTTGCGCATGCGCTGAGTTCAATATGTGATACTCCAATGGAATCTACGGATTCACAGATTTGTATCTGCATCTACTGCGCCTGTGTTAGGTTGAGTCAACTACTGTGTCTGCGACATGTGTATTGTGTATTCTGACTTGTCCAAAAACCTCTTGAGACTAATACATACTTGCTGTGCTGTAAAGAATTATTTGAGAAAAGCAGAGGAATAGAATGTAGCATTAATAAAGTAAACTTGCAAGACTAATGGGAAACAAATTGTGTAAAGTGTATTCATAGAGAAATGTTGATGTTAAAAATATCTTGGTAGATGATGCAATTCAAAATATTCAGCTTGGAAAAAAAAACAAAAAAACTGATAAGTGTGTGTACTGATTTTAGGAGTACCTTGGAGGTATTAGCTACCAAGGCTTATTTTCATTATAATGCAGTGGTTACAAAAGCATTGCATCAATTGACAATTACTTTAGCTACGGAATCTCAGCTTCGTTAATTTACCTTAGTGAAAAGAAACAGCAGAAGAGAAAAAATTCTCTTGTATTTCCTAATCTGAAAATTAACAAATATGATCCTCTAAAACAGTGGTTCTTAACCGGGGGTGGGGGTGCGGGAGAAGCCTCAATAGTGTCCCCAATATTGAAGCTCATAAAAATTGGTAGCACCTAGCTCACTTATCGGCAAAAGACACAGGAAAGAGCCGGTGCCGATGGGCGTATACACTACGCTACGAAAAGGCATGAAACTTTACAAACGAACGCTAACAGGCAGGTAGGTGACGGAGAAAAGAAAAAAACTTTGTGGGAATACAAGCGGAGAACGTTATCCCAGCTTGCGCATGCGCTGAGTTCAATATGTGATACTCCAATGGAATCTACGGATTCACAGATTTGTATCTGCATCTACTGCGCCTGTGTTAGGTTGAGTCAACTACTGTGTCTGCGACATGTGTATTGTGTATTCTGACTTGTCCAAAAACCTCTTGAGACTAATACATTCTTAATTGCCATTCAAGCCGAATAGGATTCAGTGATATTACAAACGTAAGAACATTATATATATTGTATTACATTATTTCTAGTAATTAAATCGATTATAGTGAGCCCCACTATGTCCACAAAAAAAAAAAAACGACAAGTATGCCGGTTATGGATCACAACCGAAAACGATGGCACGCAACGACCGCAATGCATCTTGTGTTCCAAGATATTTTCAAACAGCATTCTCAAACCATCTAAGTTATTAGAGCATTTCAACAATCTGCATGATGGCGAAAAAGCACATAGCATGAACAGCTTGAAGTCAAAGAAGGCTCGGTTTGATACCACTGGAACTATCCTAAAATTCTGCGGACCAGTAATTCAAAAATCTTTATTAGAAGCGTCATATCAAGTGGCATATTTATGTGCAAACAAAAAAAAGAAACCTCACACGATCGCTGAAGAGTTGATTAAACCTTCTGCTTTAATTATTGCTAAAACAGTTTTAGATTCAGAAGCATATAAAATAATCCAACAGATTCCATTATCGAATGATATTATACAATCACGAATACAACATCTCAGTGAAGATGTTTTAATGCAAGTAATTGAAGACATAAAAATCAGTCCACTAAAAATAAGCATGCAACTGGATGAGTCAACTGATGTTTATATTGTAGCCAACTTTTGGTATTTGTCAGGTATGTGAAGGAAAAAGAGGTGATAGAAGAATTTCTATTTTGTGAGCCACTGGAGGTGAATACGAGAGGAATTGATGTTTTCATTCGCATCAGAGATTTTTTTTACTAAATATCAATTACCAATGAATGTGAATAGCTCAATATGCACTGATGGAGCCCCAGCAATGTTAGACAAAAAATCAGGATTTTTTCACACATGAAAAGAGAATTACCGGAAGTTATAATAACGCATTGCATGTTGCATCGTCATGCACTTGCGTCAAAAGCATTGCCAGAAAGTTAAAAACAACATCTAACTACAGCTTACAGCAGTAAATGTAGTAAAATAAATCCGAGGGCGAGCACGTAATCATCGCATTTTGCGAAGAAATCGGTGCTGATCATACCGTGCTCCTATATCACACCGAAATACAATGGTTATCTAAAGGTTGCATGCTTAACAGAGTTTTTGAATTGCGTGAGGAAATTTTTCAATTACTGACTAGTCAAAACTGTTATTTAGTAAAAGATTTTGAGAGTAATGATGCAATGCTGAGGCCTACTTAGCAGACATATTTGGCCATTTAAATGAATTGAATCTATCAATGCAAGGATTTGGTATAAATATAATATTATCTAGTGAAAAATTATCTTCATTTATCGCAAAATTAGAAATTTGGATACGTCGAGTAGAAAAGGGGAATTTTGCAAACTTTCCCTTGCTTGATTCTGTTATTACGAAAAATGAAAAGAATACGAGTACAATCATACCCGACATTGTAATACATTTGAGACGATTGAGCGAATTATTCAATAAATATTTTTCTACCGGAAATATTACCAAAACTCAGAGATAGATACTGGATCCATTTCTATTTGACTTAAATTTGATAGTGATCTGAAAAACGATCAACTTATTGAAATGCGAGCAAGTGGACATGTTCAAATGGAATTCGAACAATTAGAATTGCAACAATTCTGGTGTTCACAGTTACAAAGTTATCCAGAGTTGGGGAACGGAGCACTGCAGTTACTCTTACCCTTTGCTACCACCTACTTGTGCGAAATGGGATTTTCATCGCTTTTTCATATAAAAACTAAAGCGAGAAATCGCTTAAATGCAAGTGATGACTTACGCGTATGACTTTCAAAAAAGGAACCTCGCTTCGGCAGTATAATAATGAACAAACAACAGACTAGTCATTAATAAAAATAATATTGTTTTGTATTTATATAAAATGTACAATGTTTTTCAATAAACAATAAGTTTTGCAAAAAATGTATTTTTCTAGACTAAAAAAATTAAAACACATTTTTCAATGGGGTGCGGAGATATATTTTCAGATTCAATGGGGTGCGACTCGCTAGAAAGGTTAAGAAACACTGCTCTAAAAGAATGGTTTCAAAAGAGTAGTAGTTGGACCTTTGCAGTGGCAAATGAAAAAATGTGAAAGATGATTTCTGTTTATGTATATTGAAAATCAGACCCAGATTTCAACATTTATGTTCCAAAAAACAGATGCAGATGTGCCATAAATATTTGTTATACTAAAGAAATTTATTATTTATTTGTATCTAATTATATTTACCATATCAATGCATGATATTGCATTATTATTGTTTGTTTTGAAATAAACAACTGAAATGAGCATAATTTTTGTTTATATTAATAATCATTAATAAAAAGTATTATGAAAAAATATTAAATTACATGGCCACTGGTATTCTTTAGAAATTGAACATTGTCCCAAGGGTTACATAAGAGTGAAAAGATTGGGAAATACTGCTTTAGATATTATGTTGATTGACTAATTAATCTAACAGCCAAAAATTTACATTTAAGTAGCATTAACTTTAAAAGTATATTTTATATACTAAATTCAGGCACTTAGACATCAGAGTCTACGGTTACTGCCAGTAATTGCAAATGTTGAACAATTTGTGCTGGAAGTGGTCAGAAAAGTTACAGATCTTACTGATAAAACAGAAAAACTACCAAAATCTTACTTTATAAAATTTGTTCGAAAAGTTCGAAATTTGTTAGAACTTCGAAAACACTGTCTGCATTTAATTTCTATAAATTAATTTTTTGGTGCAAATTACAGCATAATTGTTTTTACAAATTTAAAGGTTTCAATCAAGAGAACGCTTGAAACTTCTGACGCTCTTCTGCTGCCAGAATTTCTTCTTTTAAATTAGAGGCATTGACAAATATTTCAAGAATGTGGTCAATCTTTAAACATGCCTGCATATGCTAATTTCAGGGCTGCCATGCTAACTGGAAAAGTCAAGGAATTCGAAAACTGACCAAAAAGGTCAGGGAGTTAAAATATTTTAGTCAATATCTGGAAAAATCTGAGAATTTCATATGGCAATCCCCATAAAAACAAATTTTGCGCCAACATTGGAAGCGATCACTTTCTTGGCAAATCATGTATTGCATGAGCGTCATTAGGACAGCTAGTGTAGAGCCAATTTTTGCAGTGCCAATCAGATTGTCTTTTAGAATAGCAAAGCAAGTTTTCAGGATCTTTGGTTTTCAGTAACCTTGAGAATCTAGAGATTTGCATGCAAATGTTAAACGAAAGTAAATTCCTCCATTCTCATGTAGAACAAAATCTTTTAAACCTTTTTTTCTTTCTTAAGTGCCTTATTTGTCATTTTGCAGTAAAATTTATTTAAAAAATAATAATCCATCATCTAGGCCAGCGGTTCTCAACCGATGGTACGCAAAGAAATAAAGTATTTTTAAATATTAAATTCAAAAATCTCTTAAAGAAAAAGGACAATTGATAGAAATTTCCTGTGATCAAATTGAAGATTTCGAAAATGACACACTTGTAACTTTTGGCTGAACCGAAAAAAAAAAAAAAAAAAAAAGAATTCGAAGGCATTTCAAATAAATTTGTATTGCCTTTTTGCACAACCTGTTCGTGTGAACAAGGATTTTTTCCAAGGTTTATTTGAAATATAAATACAGGCCAAAATTAAAAGTGAATCCTAATTTACCATTAAAGCCAAATGAAATAAGACCAGGCATAAAGAAATTGATCTCTCTTAAACATGCCAAAATTTCACCCTAAATTTTAGAATTGAAGTATTATAACTGAAATTTTGATAATTAAAACGGTAATCAATTTTTAATCTAATAGTTTTTTTATGTGAGCATATTTAATACAAAGAGACAATAAGTTGTGCAAATGGCTATATATATATTAATATTTCTATTGAGAAATTGAAAAATAATCATTGCAAAATGTAGTGGTGGTTCAGTTTTTGTTTAGATGGTACGCAGTAGTCAAAAGATTGAGAACCGCTGATCTAGGCTAATTATTTAATATATCTATATTCGCCCAAATGCTGTCAACTTTTGCAATTCAGTTTTTAATCCTCAAGTAGTTAACTTTATTCTAATGTTATTCGTATCATTTAATGTTTCTTCTTCCTTCTACATTTATTTATTGTTAGTGATACTTTCAAATTTCCGGCAATTTTCTGTGGCTTACTTGTAAAACTAATTCTAGCAATAAGATGACATACCATCATGAAACTTGAATTTATTTAAAATTATCATTAAATAGATCTCTTTCTTTCTTTAGTTGCAAAATGCCTGTAGAAAAGGCATTTTTTAATACTGATTGGGCAGATTCTAATCTCAGTCCTTGGTAGAGAAAACAACTCCTATTTATATTTATAAAAGTAATACTTTAAGGATTATATATATATATATATATATATATGTACAAACATATGTAATTTGCAAATTTTTGTGTTTTCAAGTGGCACAATAATTAATTTACCCTCAGGACAGCCAACGCACACTATGTGAATAGCCTGGAATTTTCTTGGAACATACCTGGAAAAGCCAGGTAATTTCACTCTGCTGTTTGAGTGGTAACCCTGTAAACTGTCAAATATGGTTGATTACAATAATGTTAAAAAAAGGAATGAATAGCATTTGACACCAGCTGCACAAATGGGATGTGATAAAATAACACATTTTGGGTTGTGATGAATAATTTAAACAGTGCTGTATCGTAACTATCAAATCAAATATATATACAGCAAATAATATTGAGAGAGGATAAAATTAATAGTTTAGAAATGACTGACTGACTTGTTTCTCATGAAAATGTTAACATATTAAAAATTGCAAAATCTAGCTCTCTAGTTTCATATTTTAAAATAATTTAATAGCTAAGTTAAAGTGGTCACTTTAATGTGTATGTATTGGTTTTAGCAAATTAGGGAGTATTTGTTGTCTATTATAATTATTGAATTATATGAATGTTTGATTGCTGAAAGATCTTTCAAAAGTTTCTGCTATGAAAGAATCCATTGTACATGCATCAAATTATGAAAACATTTTTTAAAAATAATAACCAGCTTGTGCTTTAGATATATAAAGTTCCTTTTCTCCTATGAAGTTAAAAAAAAAAAATCCTCTATTTAAAAGTGTTTTTTTGTTCAGAACTTTCTATTACTGCAATAAGGATATAAAGACAACAATTGACTAAATTATAAACAAATGGTTAATCAAAATTTAAAAAAAAAATATTTATTACATATACAGCTTTACTGCAATCCTAATTTTAGATTAAAAAAATTAGGTGTTTTTATTGAAATAAAATACCTATAAATTAAAAATGAAATATACACTATATATATATATATTTATACACCCTCCAAACAGTGTAAAAGTTCATCCATATTTTCCATGTCATTAAAAACATCTTCATCAGCCACTGCATCATTTTTTTTAGAAGATGCTTGACTTGTATTAGAGACTGAGGATTGGGTGCTATTATAACTTGGAGTTGATCCTACCAGAAAAAAGAAAATAAGCTTAAAACTTTTTTTTTTTTTTTTTTTTTTTTTAAAGTACAAGAGTTATTCTAATTTTCATTGTTTGAAATAACAACTTACTTTTTTGGTCTTTGGTTATTCCCTTTCTTATTTTCTGACTCTCTTCAAAATATTGATTTGGATGGCTTATACCTTGATCAACACTGGCTTCTTGGTGTGTTAATTCAAAATAACGAGTACAAGCTATTTGATAATGCCCTCTTTTTGCTAAATCTAATATCTGAAATATGATTTCCCATTATTATTCAATGATTAAAACAAAACGTTTTTCAAAACAATAAATTCAATACATCTTAAAAATTTAAAAAAAAAAAAAATTTATACAAAAAGAAACTTATTATAAGTGCAATAAAATTATTTAAATTTTTTTCTACTATTTTAAATTATGACCTACTTCATTTGCATTTCTGCTAATATGTAACATCCTATGAATTAAATCTGTAATGCTATTTTATAAAATGTGGAATTTAAGTGTAAAAGAATTCTGTTATATCTATTATATACAAAATTATAACATTTTTACTAGACTATATCACAGCTATTATTATTAATTATTGTATATACTTGCTATTTATTATTGCACATACTAGCTTGTGCAATCTGCTATTATTGAATATATTTGTAGTGCTGGTTAGTCATTCACTATGCAATAATAAAAAACTTCATGACAATAGATATTTCATTTAACCCTCTGTCAATGATTAATGATATGTATGTCAAATGCAAAGGAGAATACATTTCAACTATTTACAAAAGGTTATTTTTCATACCAGTTTCTCTTGCAAAATATCGATCCATCATTTTAAGACACTCTATTTTCAACAATATTCCTTTATATTTTAACTGTATTTTTTGTGTTTATACATAATTTAGTTTGTCATTAAAAGTTAATTAGTTATTTAGTTATCAGTTAATAATATAATTCTTATACCTATAATTTTTTTTTATTTCCCCAAAAACATAAAAAAGAGTAAATTTAAAATACATTAAATTCAGTTTTTCATAAGTTTGAATTATTAGTTTGCACTATGAAGTGCCTTTGTCAACAGCAAGGAAATTTTTGCAAAAAATGAGAGTGCAACAGTAAGCCAATGATACATTTTAAACATTCCTTGAAGGTAACAATAATTTGATCTATCATTGTGGGCATTAATTTAGATAACAGAAGCATTTTAAAATAATTGTATATCATTTAAAAAGTATGGTTTGCTTAAATATTTGTATTTTATATTTAGATATCAAATTTATTTTAATAGTTATCTAAAAACATATATGCAATGCACTAATATTCTACTTTGCTTAATCATAATTTATGTGAATGATACAGTCTTAAATTTCAATTTTTTTATCTTTATAATTTTACAAATAATAATTATGTAAATTAAATGCATTTGAAATCATAGCAAAATTGACTCAACCCCATTCATTAAAATAAACTACATTCAAAACAGTTATTTATAATGAGGCAGGGGAAACCACTTTACCTGAAAATGACAGATTACTTAAAATGAACTTATTTTTATGTTATTTGTTCATCATGATGAAGCAAAAAAATTAACAGAATACTGTCAGTGCTTTTGTTTGTGATCTCTAAAATACTGTCTAGACAAGTAATTTAACTTGTTTTTGTATACAAGAAATATTGAAATAAATGAGAGTGCATGTATTCATTTACAAAATTTAATAAGTTCTGCATTAGTAATACTAAAATACAATATGACAAGGATATAACAAATACAAATAGTTTGAAAGGATATTAACTTTCTTTCATATGAAAACTAAAATATACCAAATCTAACCTAAGAATAATTTATAAATTACTCACTTTCTTATCATTATGAAAAGATAGTTTGAAGCAAAAGGGGGAAAATATAACAGAAAATACTAAATAGTATTGTCAAATGTTAAGAGGTTCCATTCTAGCCATATGTTGAACTAACATTTTGCAACAGCATTTTACTTTAAAAAGTAATTTGCATGGTTACAGAATACATGGTTTAAAGGGATTTTTTTCTATGTTTGAATAAAAGCAAGGCTATCTGCAATTTTACATCATATAAAATGATTTTAAAAAATTAAATTTTTCAACAGTAATTTTTAATGTACTTTTAAAATACTGAAAAAAGGAGAATGTATACCATAATTTTAATGGGAAGTTTTTATTACTTTACACTCTTTAAAAAATGTATTTGGGATATTAAATTTCACAAATAGACAAAATAATAATAGCTTCAGGAAATGCCAGTATGCAAATATAAATTATTAGATGCAGATTAATAATCTTTTATGACATATAGCATAAGTGTTAATGTTTACTTGATTTGTAAATAAAATAAAGAGCATAAAAGCATTTTATTATTTAAAAATTAGATATGGGTTAGCATATTTTTTTCTTTGAGATCTTTTCAGCTATATTTTGTTTTGGTTGTGTTATTCTATTTTTCACTATTGGCAGTACTATGTTACCTCAAATACCAATTGTTTTTCATTTGTTTTCACCAAAAAATTCAATTACAGGGTACACAATAATTGTTTTGTGGTAATCCTAATATATATTATTTCTGTAGTAAAGTTCCTTTTTACTCCCTATTTATGCAGTGACACCTGCAGAATTTGTAAAGAAAATCACGAAGATAAAAAAAGCCTTTAAAATTAAAATCACAATTTATAGCATAGCCTAGACAGAATAAACATTTCTGAATAACATGAATGCTGAAGAATGAGAAATTGACATAATAAACATGGAGACTGAAAAATTTCTGCAAAAATTAGTAGCATCAATCCAGCTAGGCAACACAGTTGCAACTAAAATCTTCAGATTACAGCTTAACACCTATTATTATCAAAGAATTTATCTTTTAAAAAAATGTAAAAGACCATAAATTTTTTTTAAGTATTCTGTATCAGTGATATACCAGTGATAATCCTACTGGAAATAAAAGTTATCAGACATATCATGAATTAAATATATTTTTCTTAAAACTGCTTAATTTTTTAATAATAGACAGATCAAATATCATACACTTTGAGAAATGGTACCACACTGGGGCATAAAAGATCATACTTATTTTATTTTGAGCAGTGGCAACACAATGTTTTTAAACTGCTCAGTTTATTATTAAAAAATTTATAAAGTTTGCACAGAATACAAAAAAGATATAAAAACAAGGTTTTGACTTGCACATATTAGAGTGCAGAACTTTGTTTATTCAAAATTTGGTGCCTGCATACAGGCCCGCGCCGACAATAGGTGCAAGGTCATGCAGTGCACGTTGGCGGCGAGTCAAAAAGGCGCCGTTTAATCATCCTCTCACTGCCTGCCTGAACAGGAAAATTTTTGTCTTATTTGAATGCTTCTCTGAGGGTCGACTCAGGTAAAATCTGGGAAGCTACTGAAGAATCTGTACCTAGGCAGTCTCGGCCATGAGTGTTTAAAGTCAGTCTCCACAGGACTGGAGTCATCGCTAGCGATGGTTTATTCAGGTTCGGCAGGGACCGTGTGGTACTGTCCTGCCCGTTCCGTTGGTTGTGGTGGAGCTATATAGTCAGATATTCATGCTTGTCCGAGATAAAAAAGCCCTGTCAATGCTGTTGGCGAATTCAGCTAGCCATTAAACTGCTTGAAGTTTCCAATTATCGCCTGGAGCCTCAAAACTGCATATTCATTTCCTTCCTTGATTTTTCACTGGGGTCGCCTAAAGCCCCAGATCTGTATAGTATGACGTAGTGTTAGCAGGCCGGATTTGTGGCCCGGTCTTTCTGACAGTGTTTAAGTGACTTCATTCTGCTGTCTGGGTTTGAGACCCTTGTTGATGGCATATGTTTTTAACCATCTCTCCAGAACGGAGATGTGGAATGTGAGTTTCTGAGTATTTTTGTCAACTCAGCTTAGCTCGTTGGCTCGACCGATAGGTTTGTGGCCTCTTGGATCGCCTCTAGGGGTTGGGACATTTAACTGTGTTAAGGCAGCCTCAACCTTACCAGGTCTGAGTGCCCTTTCCTCCTATCACATTGTCTTATTTGACTGAAAGTTATAACCAGGACAAGAATTCGTCTTTGGTGGTGAATTTGAAAGTGGAAATACTTGATGCCGATGCATATGTAAGGGTAGACGCATTCGACAAATTGCTTAATCCTTATTTTGTGTCTACTGTTGCAATAGTAGTAACTTGTGCAACATTTTTTTTTTTTTTTTTTTTTTTTTTTTTTTTTTTTTTTTTTGTGATTACTTGCCGTTATTGTTTTCCTACATAAAAAAAAAAAAAAAAAAAAAAAAGGTAAGTGCAGTTACATATTATGTTAAGCTTAGTTTAACTTTTTAATTCAGAAAAGCAATGATTTAAGCATAATTACTCGAAAACTGTTTACCTCTCATGTTTGAACCATTGTTCTATTCTTGGCCACATAAATTACTAATATCTAAACCATTTTCCTCTAAGGTTTTTAATAAGAATGTAGTTTGTCGTCAACCGGCCATATCTGTTGTAATACAAAATACTAAAAACCTTTCTTCAATACTTATGTCTGTATTTTCTAAATTAAGATACCTCATACAAATTGATATCTGCTTTTGATGGCTCACATTATAGGTACAATTAAATAAAATAGAAAAATGTTTTGCCAGTTTGACTTTATTTAAAATAATTTGCTTTATATTATATTTATTTATATGTAAAATAATTTTCTTTTATATTATCCCCTAATAAGCTTATTATTTTATTTCCAAGGTAATGAAGCATATTTTTTTTAGTTTGCATTTTATTAATATATACGGATAGCATCAAATTTTGTGATAATTTCTATATACCTCAGAAAATTATTATATCTTTTGAATAATTTGTTACTGGAACCACGGAAGGCTAAGTTTTATTTCGCTAAAAACTGAATGGCATAGATAATTCTTTCAATAACATCACGCCAATGCTTAGTGTCTTTTTTAATGAAATTTGAAATTCCGAATTAACAGGTTTACTGTTTTGTAATCATTCTAAGAAATAGGATGGGCCATATTCGACAAAAGTACATCTAAAAAAAAAATTACGTCTATTTTTGTCTTTTGGGAAACTGAAACTCGAATCAAGTTTTGATAATATCCAGAACAATTTTCTATCAAGGCTTAAACCTGGGATAGCAATAAGGGACTTGGACATAATCCGGAATCAGCAGGCACAGTCAAATGCATATTTACTGCAGAAATTTTAGATTTCAATAGTATTTCCTCTGGTTTTTTTCAAAAGGCTGGCACTGAAGTTCCCAGGTGATAATTCCCAGGTGAAAACACTTTCTATCTCTTTCTGATTATTAGGTTCTTTTAGTAATTTCAGTTATAGCTGAGACGTTAATGGACAACTAGTTCGAGTAGCGTCAGGTTAGATATTCTTTGGGTTTTGGAAAAACTGAGTAGTTTTAAAGTTTTGGTTTATTAAGTCTTCCTCTCACCTTCTTGTTCTACATAACATTCTAATACTCAGACAGTTTTTTTTTCTGTTTTTCTTCCAACATCTGAGGAAAAATGAAAACAGAAAAAGTGGAAGTAAACATAAAAGTAGAAAATAACTATTTTAAGAACTATTGCGTAAAACGCAATTGGAAAATGAGCAAAATGAGCAATGTTTGAAAATGATCCTTGTATATTTTTATTTCACTTCAAATCTCAAATAAGTATATTTTAAATTCAGTGGTACTTCGTAAGTATCTCAATCCTTTCTTCTCGAAAGATAATAATTTTTAGTTAAATAAACAAATGGTTCATGTAAAAAAAAAAAAAAAATTCCAAGTAATTATGCTCAAATCGTCGCTTTTCTGAATTAAAAAGCTAACCCAAGTTTAACATAATATGTAACTGCCCTTACATTTTTTATGTAGAATAAATATAACATCAAGCAATCCCAAAACAACAACAAAAAAAATCGCAAAAAAGATAATGTTGCACAAATTACTACGATTGCAACAGTAGACACAAAATAAAAACTAAGCAATTTATCAAACATGTCTATGGCTCCCCCTGTACCCTTGCATACGCATCGGCATCACATATTTTCGTTCACATATATTTACATGATCAGCTCAACAAAAACTGCAAAAGCATTAATCGATAAAAAAAATCAAAGCAATATACATAGTATAGATCTTATGTATGAACTGCAGTTTTGCAAACTTTTGGAGGAAATACAACATCACCAGTTGAAATTCTAAGCTATATCATAGTCAACAACATAGCAGCATACAGAAAAGTATTTTGGATATATCCCTAGATATCAGCCCTAGAGCATTTTTTTGTGCCCTTTTGTAATCACAGTTTGAATCTTGTCGTAAACTACGCTGAGAACAACAATTTATTCAGTGCAAACTTATTAGATATGTATATTACTTTGTTTTGAATTTTAAAATAATAAGTAGTGTTCAGCCATATATTTGGTATCCAGTGCGTTTAGTATATTATTTTGCTTCGCTTGCAAAGTTACTTTTTTATAACATGTTACTGTTGACTAATGCTCCTGCCTATAGTGTCTGACCTATAGTCAGCCCAAGCCCACGAAATTTCTTGTGGCAAGGAGTGCAAAATATACCTGTCGTTGGCAACATCCTTCATCTCCTTACCTTGATTTAGCTTAGTTTCGCCCTCAATTTTGATGGAGAATGCCCTGGGGGGGACGGATCGAGCATTTCCCACCCCTCTTCTTCTACCACCAACCTTTCGAGAGGACTTTTACCTCACATATTTAGAGTGTCCCATGCCACACAGACATTATACATTTACAAACATCTATGTCTTCTCTTGGATTCGAACCCGAGCCCTTCGGCACGGCAGTCAGCAATGCTAACCATTATACCATTTGGGCGGCTTTTAATAACATAAATGTTTTAAATGTTCAATAAATATTTTTAAGTGTGGGTTTTAACAAAGCACAAAATGTTTGCATATTTAGACAAAAGTTAAACTTTATTTTTTTAGTTTTGTTTTTTTAATTAAATTATTTTTTAATATCGTTACTACATAAAGGCGCTTCCTAGGCATTTGCGCGCGCCGATTAGGCTTGGCGCGGGCCTACCTGTATATGCCAACGTCTTTTCAAGTGTGACAAACATCTATGCAGATTCTTCATTATTTAATAATAGAGAAAAACAATAGGACTAATGTAATAATTATGATACTACTTCTCATTAAAAATTTATGAAAGTGGAAAAATAAATGTTGTCTTGTGCAGATTTTCATGTTGAGTTTGACTTCCAGGAAATATGATCAAGAAAAAGAACGACCAGAAATAAAAAGTAAAAATTTACATTTTCAGAATTCTGAGAAATAAAGAACTTTAAAAGCCTTTCATTTTACAGGTATTTGCCATACAACAATTTTGCATTTGAAACATTATCTCATAAGTTAAAACTTGATATCTGATATATAATCTTTTACTTAAAATTATCTGCTGTAAACATGGAATTTATTGTTGTTGTTTTTCCACATAACATGGAACAACAATTGCCAAAGCCTACTCCAAAGCGAGGTTGAACTTCTATTTTCCACCTAATTTTGAGGAAGAGCACTCTGGAGGGGGGGGATACGAGGGTCTCCCATCCCTCTCTACTCCCACTAATCCAGACGAGAGGACTTTTGGCTCGCCACATATTACAGGGTTCGTACACATTTCCTTACATGAAAATTAAGGACTTTTAAAGACCATCAAAGAAAAAAATTAAGGACCTATCAGCAAAAAAAAAAAAAAAAAAAAAAAAAAACGAATAGAAAAAAGCAATTATCCATACAACCGACTTCATGCTTGTAATTTCACTTTAAGAAACTAACAGAAGTGTGTATTATGCACTAGTATTAAATTCAATTTAATACTTCACATAAAACAATTTTGAAAATTAAACTAACTTCCTACAAGCTATGAAGTAGACAACATTAAATTAGGAACATAATTTCTTAAAAAACATGTATAAGTGCATTTTGCACTAATAACAGTCACAGATATTTTAGAGATTTACATGAATATTATTTAACTTATTTGATATTTATTTAAACACAGTCAACTACTATTATAATTGCAATGTAAGAATATTTTGCAGATTAAAATAACAGATTTGTAAACATACAATGTATTTCCTTGGTTTTTTGAAAGACACTAGAATAATAAACTATACAATAAAAGATACAAAACATTTATGCTTTTTTTTAATCTGAATTTTTTTCAGATATTTTAACATCTAATTTATTTATGTCTAGTTTCTTTTCTTTAACTATTCTTCTAAGTTCATTTGCTTTGATAAACAAATCAATGTTCCTGCTGGTCTCGGCTTCATTTTCTAAAGCATCTACTTCTTCATTAATATCTTTAATTTCTCTTTGAAGAATTTTTTTCTTCTGCTTCATATAATCAATTTCTTCCTCAATAATATTTCTTTTCCTCTTTGAATTTTCAGATTTAGTTAAAGATTTTTGTTCTTTTAAATACTCATATATTTAGAAGTTGCAGAAGCTGCTGCTGATCTCATTTCTTTATTAATTTCGATAGTAAGAATACCTCCAGAAAATTTTATGTAATCAAATACTGTGCATTGAAAAATGTATGATGAGTCACTTAAATTTTCAATTTCAATTGCTTTATTTACAGAGAAGCCTCTTTACACAGAGGCCTGTGTATATGACAAGATAAGAATCATTTTCACTATTTTCCATACTTTTGAATACTGAAAATCATGAAAATAAGAATTGAGAAATGTGTCAAGAGAAAGATTTTGAGGATCAAAAGTAGAAAATTCATGTAAATTTGTCTTAACTATTTTGTCTAGAAACTCTTCAAACTGCAGCCGAATTTCATCACAATGATCTTGTAAAACACGCTTATTCCGCATTAATACTGTTAGAACTATTTTCATTTTGTTCTGGGCTTTTTCTGGACTTTTAGCCATTAATCGTGGGTCTATACAAGATGCATTTCGAATAAGAGAATAATGTATTGGACACATTGTTGACCTTCTTGTTTCAATGCAAAACTTTCAGCTTGTGAAATGTCCTTCTTGCGGCATTTATCATTCCTTAACTGCTCAGCAATGAATCCCAAATAAAATTTACTTTTATCATTATAACAATTTGGATCATTAAAATTAAATTTATAAAGATTTTCTGCTTTTCTTATTTTTGAATATTCTAGTTTCAAATTTTAAAGTGCTGAAGGCAATCATTTACAAGTTTTAAGATATCTTCAGCAAAAAAGGGAATAAGTGGTTTATCACTTTGATAATATTCAAGGAAAGGCAATAATATTTTCGACAGAGAGGAAAAAAAATGTAATTTTATACGAAATGTTTTATCTTTAGTTGCCTCCAAAATATTTGAGAAGGATTTCGACGAATTTTTTTTTAAACTTCCCCATTTCAACTTTTTTAATGTACAGTAGCAAGTCATCCCATATTTCAATTTGTTCAATGGCTCTTCCAACTGCTGGGACATTTTGCAACCATTGGTAAAAGCAGAACTTCACAGAAAGCTTTTTTAAGTCAGATATACTTAAAAAATCTTCACGTCTTGCAGGAGAATCTTTAAAAATCCAATATAAGGAGGATAAGAATGATTGAATGTCCCAGCCAGTGGATCACATCCCATGCTTGAAAGCATTGTTAAAAATGTGTAAGCCACATATCCCTAATGTCAAGCATTGAATGTTATATTCCTTTGTAAAGTCTGCAATAAATCATAAAACTTCCAGTTGACTGCAGGACCATCCATCGATATTTGTAAGAGTTTTGACAAGTCTAGTTTTTTAACACATTCATAAAATTTGGATTAAATAATTTCACTTGTTGCATGCCCTTTAAATGCAGAAGTAAGGTACTGAGTTCTGACCTTATTTTCGTGATGCCAGTACCTCATATGAATATCTAGTTGCTTCTTTTGATTTGTCAGATTAAGAGTCTCATCAAATAGTAATGTAAAAAACTCAGCATTTTTACAATGCTTTAGTAACAAAGTTTTAAAATAAGGGCCAAGACCAAAATGACAGATATAAGCACATTTCTTTTCACCACATGAAAACTGTTTTGCATGGAACTATCCGGGAACATTTTAGTGAATAACGGCCCAATATCATCGCACGATTTAAAAGAATAGTGGCTTTTGATGCATTTTAGCCCACAATATTTCTGCATCTGTAACTTCAGATTTGAAAAGAAAAGAATTGATTTTATTATTTTCTACACTTATTGATGTTGAATTAGCAGTTAC
The DNA here is from genome assembly GCF_044657685.1 of Stegodyphus dumicola. Taxonomy (NCBI): domain Eukaryota; kingdom Metazoa; phylum Arthropoda; class Arachnida; order Araneae; family Eresidae; genus Stegodyphus; species Stegodyphus dumicola. The sequence goes on along the minus strand of NC_140768.1, from coordinate 75,062,979 downwards.
ATCTTTTCCTGAAGTAGATGGTTCTTCTAACTTGACAAAATTCATGATACCGTTAGAAGAAACTCTGCAGTTGAGAAGGGAGAGATGTTTTGCACCTAAAAGGGGCATTACATGCAAGGCATTAGTAAAATTAAGTATTGCATATATATATATAATGTATATATATATATATATATATAATAAGAAATCTCTATATATAATAAGAAATGTATACTGAAAATATACATTTTTTACTATATATACGTAGGTTTTTTTTTTTTTTTCAACCTCCGATCACACAGTACGATGGCCAGGTATGCAGCAGGTGGTTGGTGTGCGTAGTAGGCGACTGCGCATCTCCCCCTCCACACGCTCTGTCACTGGCATATTGAACACGCCATTTTCTGTTGAGTTGCAGTCACGTAAACATGGCTGTCGCTATTGATTCTCCTGCGAAGTGTTGCGAGCTGTTATTCGTTTTTTGCAGGCTGAAGGAACAGTGCAGCGGAAATTCATCGAAGAATGTGTCGAGTGTATGGAAACAGCTTTATGAGTGATGGCGTTGTTCGTGAATGGTGTCGAAAGTTTAAAAATGACCGAACTGATGTGCATGATGAAGGGGGTCAAGGACGCCAGTCTGTCGCTACAGATGAGATTGTTGAACGAGTTGACCAAGTGGTTAAGCAAATAACGAAGGTTCACCATAAGTGAATTATCGATGAAATTTTTGGAAGTTTCAAGATCTTCCCTGTACTCTATCGTTTCTGAACAGTTGCGCTACAGAAAAGTTTGTGCTTGCTGGGTTCCCGAGATGTTGACTGACAACCACAAAACTCGGCGAATGGTTGCAGCGTTTGAGTTTCTTGACCATTACGATACTGACGGAGAAGAGATTTTGAAATCCATTGTGACAGGTTATGAGACATGGGTTCAATATGACACGCCCAAAACGAAATGACAATCACAACTGTGGATGCACACAAATTCTCCAAAGAGACCCACAAAATTCAAACAAACCTTTAACAACCGTAAGGTTATGGCAACTGTTTTTGGGACCAAAAAGGTGTGTTGCTTGCAAAAAGGTGTGTTGGTGCAAAGTTTATGCAGCCAAAACAACAATTAATGCAGGTTCATATTGTGAAACTTTGCGATGCTTACAGAGAGCTATTCAAAACAAACGAAGAGGCATGCTGACTTCTGGAATTGTTCTGATCCACGACAATGCCCGTCCTCACAGTGCTCGTGTAACCCAACGGCTCCATCAGCAATTTCAATGGGACATTTTCGAACATCCACCATATAGTCCTGACCTAGCGCCAAGTGACTTTTATCTGTTCCCTGAACTGAAGCAATGGCTTGGCGGGAAGAGCTTCCAAAATGACGTGGAGCTGAAAGAAACCATCATAACTCACTTCCAATCATTGGCGGGGACATTTTATAAAGAGGGTATTGCAAAGCTTGTTCACAGATATGACAAATGCCTCAATCGTCAAGGTGATTATGTAGAGAAGTAACCTGTATTGTACATTACTTTTGGTAATAAAATCTTTTTTGTATATTCACCTGTTTTTTCTTTATAGCCCATTGGAGGTTGAAAAAAAAATAGCCCTCTTATATATACAGTACAAAGTCCGAGATCCGGACATCCAATATCTGGAATGATCTAAAATCCGGACCTCAAAGCCACCACCAACCAATTTTTTAGGGGTTTTTTAAAGGGAAGGGGTATGCTTTACGCATGTGCATTAAATTTTTTTCCTCATCATAAAAAAACATGCCAAAAATCCCGATTCTTAATCTCAGTTTGGCACTAAATAAAATATCTCATTATTGAAGAAATAATTATTTTAGCATAAATTTGTGTGATTAGTAACTTGACTCCATAGCTGCGTATCTGCCTGGCATAATCTCAAACCGAAACATTTGTTGATTTTACACCAACTAATATTTTATATCCTCGATTCCGAAATCGCGAATCATTATTTATTGTATTTTGCTTTCATCACCGCATGTTTATCAACGATGACAACTTGAGTGATGACTCATGCAGCGACACCAAATAAAAGAGTATTATCCGATTACAGATTTAAGTTTAATGCGCTAAAATGTTGATAAGGAGAGATTTAACAGAAATTTCTTTCCTTACGCTAAAAATAGATTTTGTTAATGATACTCATAGGACAAACGATTATATTTAGTGCTATTTGAATTAAGAATAACTGATTTGTTATTCACATAAAGCCAGAACCAGCGCCAGAGCTCGCATGGCCGCACCAGGCAGCAGAATATAGGGAAGTTAAACAGAAGTTTTTCATTGCAATGACAATGCCCCAATCATCAATCAATTAACGGATGGCAAAATCTGTGGTATGGTTCTAAATCCAGAAAATACAGCTACCGATAGTGAAGAAAGTAACAGAGAGGTTACTGAAAGAGAAAACATTTTGATTGACAAGTTATTCGGAATTCTCGACACAGCAATTACAGGACTTGAACAATGGAACTTAATAACTGAACAAGAAATTATATGTCTACAGTATTAGTCTAGAGTATTAGGCTAAAGTATAAGCAGAGCAAACAAATCAAACAACTTACATTGAAAGAAATGTTTAATAAATTAAACATATAAATATTAAGCTCTTTTCTTCTGTAAATTTTGATACCCTTTAAATCACAAATGCTTCATTATTTCATAAATCACGATTTCATATTTTAAATTTTATAATTTCTACGTGCCATCTTAGTAGATTTAAAATGATCTAATATCCAGAAAAATCTCAAATCTGGGATCGCCGAAGTCCCGATGAGTCCGGACCTCGGACTTTGTACTGTATAAATATATATACAATACGGAATGTATATTTTCAGTTAAACTTCTGCACAATAACTTTAGTAATTCATGAGAGTTAATTTTGTGTCTAGTTCAGGAAAATTAGTTTCAATTAGTTGTTTTCAGCTTTAAAAATATTAAAAATTTTTTAATTAGTTAGTTGTTTTTCAACTAATAATTGTATTGCCATTAGCAAAAGTAATGCATTACTATCAACAGCATTTTTTTTTTTTTTTTTTAATCGCTAAAACTTCGTATATGTTCCGTTACTGCCCATCGCCAAATCCCTTGTGCATAGGATTAAACCAAATACTTAATTGTCTATTGAATCTTCAAAACGTATTTCTGAACTTCACTTTTTCTCGACTAGCATTACCGAATTTGCCCTTGGCGACCTAAAATCGAAATGGAGCCAACAGATTTCCTGCGAAATCGATAACAGACCCTCTGCAGAAATAAACTCATAATCCCGATATCCCATACATATATGTGCAAAAGAGAATAAACTCCGTAGAAGGCGATCAAAATTAATTTATAGCTTAATTCAAACAAACACAGAAATTAAGCTAAGCAAAACCATGTAAAAACAAATTGAAATGATAAAGTGAAACTTACCTTTCACGTGAATTTTCAGCGCTGACTCTCCCATTCTAGAAATTTCAATTTGTTTCAGACAAAGAGCACATTTAGCTTTATAAGGATTGTCATCCATCAATATCCAGTCTTTGTAGTCAGCTTGATGAAGCCACAGTTTATTGAAAATGCACTTTCCAGGCATCTCATTCCTATTCGCGTCGGAAGGGTTGTGGCCTTCCAGGTTGGGATTGTTCTAATTTTGGCAAATATTTTCAGAATCCCCCCTTTTTTTTTCTCAAGCACCTTCATCATCACTTTCGCCTCTTGAAGAACTTCCAGCTTCACGCTTTCGTCACAATCTGCCTAAATTTATGGATAACACCTGTTTAGGGTAGCTAATTTTTTTTTATCGTTTGCAACGCAAATCCGCCAACAGATTGGTTAAGAGCCGTGTAATTTTAATTCCATATTCATGAGAAATCACAATTCACACTTAGATTGGCAATCATTAGAAATGATAAGAAATGTCAAATGAGCAAAATTAAGGACCGTTTATTCATTTTGACCAAAATTAAGGACTTTTAAGGACCAAAAATCATTTTTGAAAAATTTAAGGACTTTTAAGGATTGTACGAACCCTGTATTAAGAATGCTGTACCGACACTATACATTTACAAACATCCGTGCTTTCTCCGGGATTCAAACCTGGGCCCTTCGGTACTGTAGTAGGCTCTCCTAACAACTATACCGTCTGGTCACCCAGACAGTATTTGATGGAATTTATTTATCTGCTTAAATACCAGGCCTTGAATTTCACAAGTATAACACTGCCATGTGATAATAAATAATGGACAAATACATATTACTTAAGAGTATAATGATTTTCACTTACATTATTTATTCCAGAACTGCTAATATGCAAATTCTGCAATCTCTGTTTAAGATTACTTTCATCAGAATGTTTGAATGGACAACCTGTAAAGTAGAAAATTTTACAGCTAATTATTTGAATAAAAAATATAAAAAGGGTGAAGTTTAAAAATTCTATAATCACTTACCATGAAATTCACCTGGTCCTGGTGCATTAGATGTAATTATTTTTACACAACTATATGGAGAAAAATTGGCTCTTTTCCCTTCTTTTCCATAGTTGTAACGAATGTTGTAAGCATACTGCTTGTCAAACTAAGAGAAAAATACTTAATATACATTGTGAAAGGAAAAGCATTACTAAGATTGGAATTTGAATTAGTGGAACATTTATCAGAAACAGATATAATAAATTTATTCATTTTTACAAATATACATGCATATATAAAAACATAATACATAAAATAAAAAAAGCTAAAATCAGTACTCCTAACATTCATATATACCAATATGTAAGACAAAATATATGTGAGGAAAAACTCTAACTTTAATTTGCAACAGTCTTTTAATTTTCCATTTTAATTTGGCTAATTCCCTTTCCCATCCTGAAAATAGTATCTGTTTATAATAAATTGCTCTAAACTGTGCCATTTCCAAATTAATCTATCCTGTATAATTTATAACACTTATGATGCAAATAAATTTGCAAACTGAAACTCGACTAGGCAATTGAAATGAAGGGAAAATTAATCTTTATCAAACTTTCATTTTAGACATGTCTCATTTGCTTTCCCACTATCATCCTGCCAACTTACTACTACTGCTTCAAAAAAAAAAAAAAAAAAAAAAGTTCTAGAACAAATGCTTATTGCACCACTTTACCTGTGCTGCCTATGACACTGTTTGTCAACAAGAAGTATTTAAATTATCTATTGTGACTTTTAACGCATTTGTGCATCAAGCTCCCTCATGCTGTAAATCATATTTTCCACTGGATAAATTTCTAAATCAACACACACACACACACACACATATATATATATATAAGCAAAGGAATTTTCTTCAACAGCCTGTGGTGAACTATGAATATGAAACTGGCAAGGCTCCAGAAATCAAGAATAAGACACTGTAATAGTAATGACTCAACAAAGTTTTGAGTTAAATCCAGTAACACTCTACGTCAGTGACACCTATTTGAAGATTTGGTTATGAGGAAATCTTGAGGTTCCTTACTGAAAACCCATAACTTTTCTAGAACTCTACATATAGCAAATTTTTGCCTCAGAGCTGGCAAGGACTTTGGCAAAAAATCTTCATTGTATGGCCATTAAGTGGCATAGCTGACACAACTGAGAATCACCTCTACAAGTGCAATGATCTTAATAACACTAATTGTTAACTTTTTATTTGTTAACAGTAAATGTTAACTTTGTATTCGTTTCAGAATTTAATTAGGCTGTCAGACAGATAGTGAAAAGCTACCCAACAGCGATCGAAAAGCCAAACTCCAGTATAGCATAAAAAGTTTTTGTATTGTAACCAGATTTCCTTTTTTCATGCAGTATATGTTTTGAATGATTTGTTCTTACTTTTGAATTTTTGCAATTATTTGACATTTAAGCAGGGATATATATTGTTTATAGAAGTAAGTAGCTACATTTTAAAATTATATACCATATGCTCAAGTTTGTTATTTAATTCAAATATGAAATTTGCATTTGGATTCAATTTACAGCATTTTCTTTGGGTTGATCAAAATTAATAAAACATATAGCCGAGGATATCATCAAATGTAAGTTTTATATTCCACTTACAGCTATACATTCTATTACTGTTAAAAATATTAGATTTTCAGTGTAAAAATTATTCTGTTCTGTAACTTCTGAATCTTTAATAACAGAGTATTAGACACCACTAAATATTACTGTGCAAGCTGGCAAAGAGTTACTGAACCTGCCTTTTTGGAGATGCTGTGAATAGTGTATGGCCAAATACCATCATCTATGACTACAGGGTTTCTGCAGCAAGCTCCTTTCCATTATTAAATCTCCTTTGATTTTTTTTTATATTACTTTTCTATTCACAGCTGCACTCAGCCATCTTTCTTTCTTATCAACTATTATTTTTGAACAGGGTGTCCTTTATGAACTTTGCAATTACTTTCTGAACACAAGAATGATTTAATTGTAATATTAACAAGTTGGTGAAAAGATTTTACCTTTTCTTTAATAATATAAAAACCAAAAAAATTATATTAATACTGTTTTCTTTCTAAGAGGCATTTTATTTACATAACAGCAATGTTTTATAGGTCTTCTGCTATTCAAATGCTAGAATATTTTTTACACATTTCCCCCCCCCCCTCTTTAGAAGGTGTTTCATAAAAGTTAAGAATACTGTTTGAGTTTGGAACTTGAATTATGTAAGAATGATTGCTTTGTGTCAGGCCACCAATTAATTAATTAGTGACTTTGTAATTTAGATCATTTTATACTTTTGTGTAATTGGCACAGTGCCAGTTAAGCTTTGTTTACTTGATGTTTCTTCTTTTGAATTGTGTGAACTATAAAATATCTAAAACGAAACTATTCTACATTCTTCAGCTGATGAATTCAGTGATATGAAATCCAATTGAACATTATTAAATCTTAATAAGAATTTACCTCATTTGATTTGAATTAAAAATTATTTATAGTTTTAAAGAAATTTTCTAATGTGCATTCTCAATTTCCTGACAAAATTTTGCATAAACATCTTTTAAACGCTCTGAATAATTACATGTAGAAGAGTAATTTAAATTTTTTGAATCACTACAAAAGTAAAAAATTTACCTTATCATTATCCATGATTTTAGTGAACTCTTGCCTCCAAAATCGCAAAGCATCTTCAAGTGTTAGGCCAATACCTTTCAGAAATAAGCCATACTGTAATCGACCATTGTATTTCAGATGATGATTTCTTCTCAGAGTTTCATGTAAATTTTGCATACATAGAGGAAATGATGTTTTTGAAAGCTATAACAGAAAGAGGGAGGGGATAAGTGAATTTTCAGCGGCAGCTAATACCATTAAAAATCATATCATGCACTTGTGCAATCAGAATAAAAATGTTCTTAAAATATTACGCAGGACCTTTTTTTTTTTTTTTTTTTTTTATTATTAACATTAGGTTTAAAGTTATATGTAGTAAATACAAAAATAATCTAAGAAAAGTATTAAAACCACAAAAAATAAAATGTCCTTTTAATCATGCTGAAAAGATGAAAATAAATATTTTAAAATTATAAAAAGTGTAACCTTTATTCATAAAAAGTAATTTATCTTTGAATGTTAATAATTAAAAGTAATACAAACAACTAACCATTGTAATTTACAGACATTAAATTTCGATCAGTGATCATTAAAAACCAGCATGGTGAAACAGTTATGTTATACTATAACAGTAAAGTTATAAAATGCTAATTGTTTAATTCTATTATGTTAACTAAAGTATTAATTTATATACATACTCCATCAATAAGCTCAGGTGTTATATCACCAGTATAATCCACTTTTCTATTACTGTAATCAGTACCAATGTAACGCTGATGTAAAGTGCTTAACATGCTGATTAAACGAGTATCTTCCTCCAGCTGAGGTAAGGCACGAGAAGTGATCTAGAAAAGTGATTCAAAACTAAATATGAATAAAATATTTTGCTGAAACAAATTATTATCTAAATCTAAAAATACCATTATTCATTACTGAAAGTGAGCTAAGAAATAAATTTTATGATGATGCAAATTTATTAAATGTTTGTACATAGTGGACCAAGTGAGGTTGTACCTACTTGACTTTTTTTGTACTTGTACTTGACTTTACTTCCCTTAATAATTCTTTGAATAAAAATAATACAGTAAATAGAGAAATATATGTAGATAATTTATTCTAACCAAAAAAACATAAGGTCTTAGTATATTGATGTTCTCATAGAAGCTTTTCTAAAGGAAATGTACTCACGCTCATGTTAATGCACAGAACACCAAAACTATGCATCCAAGCTCTTTAGCCATTAGGATATTAATATGTAGCAAATTCAGCATCTGATGATTTTGTCCATTGATTGACTGTTTTTATCAGAAAAATATCATCAATGTATGCAGTTACAAATTATGCTCCATAATGAACAGATATGCACATAAAATTGCCTTTAAATAAACTTATAAAATTTATTTGAAGTTCCGAATTCTCATCATACTTTTTTTGTTCAGATACCCTCCAACAAATGTTGAAATCTGCATTAAAAAGAACATAATAACTTATAAATAAATAAAAAGCACCTAATTTCACTGTTTTAATGTAAAATGTTATTTAGAAAATTGCACCAAATGATATGTTCTATTCTAAGTAAAAGGTAAAATCAAATTTATTTCAAAGCATACAAAAAAAATCCTTTGTGTATTTCATGCGAAAATGCCTTATGCATCTGCATTTTTATATATGTAAAAAATGTGCTTGCTTTAAAATATCTAACTTCTGTGTTTGGTGATTTTTTTGGAAACTGATTCACATAAGTGTATCAAGCTAACTTGGAAATCTAATCCGAATTAGCCATTGCAAAATATATGAAATAGTGTCAAATATTGCTTCCATGTGGATTGATAAAATTTGTAAACAGCAATATTAAACCATCTTACAAAATGAATTTAGATACTTTAGCATAACCACCTTAGCAAAGCCTGGCAAATTTTTGCACAAGAAAAAGAATTATTTTATAAGGTCAAAAAATAATTTCTTCATGTATATATATATTTTATATTTAATGAGGTAATTAGTCTGAAAAGCAATCAATGAATTTAATCACAAGTAGGGTTCCCCCCTCCCCTTTTTGTTCTGTTAGAAATTTCATGGTGATCACTTTAAGAATAGATACAAAGCAATCATTGCCTTTAGTGATTTTCTGGTAAAATGCTTTATTCCTGAAAAAATTTTACAACATTTTTTCCATTGCTAGTGGAATACATAGATGTATACTTTAAAATTGAGTTTAGGATGAGAAATATCATAATTTGTTTGTAAAAACCACTGGAAATTGCAATAAAAAAATGTGTACACTAATATAACATGTTGATGATTATAAGATGGTTGTGCTAATATGTACATACAGAAGTTTCATTGCATCAATGAATCCACAAATGCATTTTGCAAGATATGTGGATGCGATTTTAAAATATTTCATGATAGAAAAAGTAATAGTGTGAAACATCTGAAATCAAACAAGCATAAATAAAATGCTAAAAATCAGAAAGTCAATTAACTCCTCCCCCTCAAAAAAAAGAAAACAATTTTTTTCAAAAATTTGGTGATTTTTAAGTTAATGTGATTCAAGATAAATGTTTATTTACAGATTTTTGTTGAACACTTTATTATCTTGAATGCTGTAGATCAAATGGTCCTCTGTTTAGGAAGGTATTTCCCGATTCAGAAGTTACAAAAAAGTATTCATATGCTAAAACAAAAACTTCTGCCATTTTTAGTGAGATAGCAAATATTCACCAAAAAGATCTGATAGTATTTTGCAAAACTTTGTTTTCTTTTTCTCTGTTGATGGAAGCAGAGAAAGTAATTGCAAGTTATATCAGTTTGTTACAATTTATTCTAAGGAGGCAAAGGATGAAAGTGCTGTTTTTGTTTGCACTCAATATGGCTGAAAAGGTTTGCGAATCTTTCTGAAAAGCTTCAACTAGAATTAATCATTATGGGTTGCCCATTTCACTTCATAAATTTAGTAATAAGAAAACCAGCTTTTAAATTGACAATAAACGTAGATAAAATTTTACTGCAGGTGTTCTATTACTTAAACAAATGTGATATACATTGAAAAAATTTTAAAAACCTTCTAGAGGGTTCATGAAAAAATAAGTAAAATGTTAATGCATGTGCACACACAAGGTGGCTGTGTCTCGAGTTAAGCACTAAGGAAAACTAATGAAGCAGTGGGATCTACTTCTAAGTTTTTTCCATGAAGAAACGAAATTAAATTATCAGTTCAAAACTATTGATAAAGACATGAAAGGCCTGTCATGATGAACCTGCTCTAAAGAAAATGAAGTTGAATAAAAAAATCCTACAAAAGAAGAATGAAGAAATATGTTGTTCTGAAAAACAAAAGATTATTAGTCCAAAGGGGCTTTGTTCCTGAATGACTATTATTTTCGTTTTGTGTTGAAAACTTTAAAAGACTGTATCACTTTTCAAACCATTGCCACCAAATACTATCGCCCTGTATATTTGAAGAGATTAAATAATGAAGAATTTACATGTATGTATGTTTCTTGCATTGTGATAAAACAATGGTACCTAGAGCCATTCAATTTTGAATGACATAATACTACTGCAAATATGGGCATCTGAAAGCCCAAATTTGAAATTTGGAATTTATTTTATTATAAATTTCATATTTTGTAAAACTTTAACCAATTTTTGATTAACAAACTCAACGATTCAAAAGCGAGCAATGGCAACACTCTAAGGGGGTGAGGGTGGGACTTTTATCTCCAGCACACAGAACTGTGTACCGGAAATTCTAAAGATATGCTCATTTTAAAATTATTTTGCGACATTGCTGTTGAACTGAATTTTATGGTTTAGGTGCAAAGAACATGATATTTAATATATAATGGCAATACACAAAACATTAAAAAAAAGCCTCTTTGGAAGTAATTTAAAATCTGGAACAGCAAAAAATGTACAATTTTCAAACATATAAGAGTAAAGAAACTGAGATCACTGAGCTGGGTAACAGAGTGGATATATATATTATCAGGGTCATTGTTCCTTCTAACCTTCTTTGGGAACATACAAGGACCTGACTAGGAACAGAGAGCTTACTAAAGCTATGTTCACTAATTGTAGTAAGTAGACAGGATACAGGTGAAGGGTATACAAAACCCTTTATTTTTCTCTATATACAATAACTTCCGTACTTCGGAATACACTGACCCGCCACTTGGGGTCTAACGTAAAAGTATAAAAATAAAACTAAACTCTAATTTAACTTTAGAATAATAAACATGGAAGATTGGCCTTATATTAACAGGAAGTGTATGTAGTACAGATAACTGAGAACACTACAATACATTTAAAAGTTATCAAGAGGATTAAAACCTCTGGCCTGGAAGGCAAACAGCAACTGCGTAACTTCTAAGGTAAGCGGCCTGCTTCGAACTCACTGCTTCCTCTCTCTCGCTTGGCAAAAGGCCACAACTTAAATACTTGGCGTTCGCCAGACAAACTTTGCATAAAAACCTTAACGCTTATAATTCTGGCCGGAAGTAGAAAATAAGAAGTGATAGTAAAGATTTAAAATAAAATAAACGTTAGTAAAACTTAAGATCCTTACATACTTCCCGCCAGAGTTAATTAGTTTGAAACTGAGGTCTAAAACGACCTTGTTGAAAATTTTTAGCTCTAGAATCTAATGCGAGGCCAATCTTTTACAAACATAACTTCGCTAGAAACTAGAAATTTAAAAGAAAGAAATTTGTTACAATAGCAGCTCTCAGGATACAAAAAAATTTTTTTCATCTGTACTGCATCTAAACAGGAGCTTTTATTCAATTCTGGTTCCTTCCAGAGATCTGGAAGGAAAACTAGTTTAATGAAATGTTACACAATGAAATGGCAAGTAACATATACAATTATACTTCTCTTAACATTCTTATTTCATTCATGACTATTTTAATTATCTCTCCCCGTGCTCTCTGACATGTGTTGTAAAAGAACACCAAACACGAATGTGTTTCTTCTGTCTACGTGTGCCACACTTCCTCCTACAATCAAAACACTAACGTGTTAAAATTCAACATAACGAGACCTCTTAACACACCCTAATTTCAACTCTAAACCCTGAGGTACTATTCTAAAAGTGGCTAACTCTAAAGTATAGTGTCAGAGAGCCTAACTACATCATTCAACCTTTAACACATATTCGCTATGATTTAGTCTTTACAGTCACACGAATAACAAATTTTTAACATTACTTTCACTTTTACCATATCACGGTATTTCTTAACATTTAAAATAACAGTTCACATGTATATAAGAACATATCAACATGCCGTTAATTTTACACATTTGAAAACATACATTAGTAGTACATTGTTAACTTCTATTCTTTTCAAAGCAAGTGCCAATTCTTTCTACATTGAAATAATACATTTCAAAAAGTCTTTCAGACTAAAACTTCTTTCTTGCTAGAATGTTTTAAATAAAATTTATACAATAACTTTTTACAATATTTAAGTTTTTACACAATGCTATTATACATCAACTTTAGTTTTACGCGCGAGTAATTGAAAAACATAATACGAAAATCGGTCACAACTCATTTCTCGCCCTTTTGGCAATAAAGGTAGACCTCGCATGAGGTAAAACTTCTTGAAATCTCCCACTCGCAGTAAGAATGAAAGATTAACTTAAGTTTGCAAAGTAACATAAAATTTTACTTATCTTTGTAATATTCGGACATCCTTTTCTGGGCCCAGTCTTTAAAGGTACTGCAGATAGTAGTTTGATTTATCCTCCTTCTTGTACGGGCTCACCCTTCAGTGCTTTCCTCTGGAAGCTTCCTTTTTTCACCAGTTCGGCCACCCTTGCATACCTTCTTTTTCTCCTCTGCTTGTGGTCTTGGCCGTTTGATGGCAGCTGGTCTTGGCGGAACCGGGAAACTTCTGTTGTGTTCCTGCTTGGACCTCGTTGTTGGCCGTTCAAATTTTCCTTGTAACTTTTCCTCCGCCGCTGATGGCCCTTCCGCAGTTCGGCGACTTTTGCTGCGAAGAGTTCTGTCGGATGAGTAGATCTTCCGTTTTAAAGCCGGGTTATAGTTGCCGTCATTTCTCCTGGTTCTCTTCACATATGTCGTCCTTCTCCCTTCTTCATTCTGGGGGTGTTCGTGAACTCTCTTTTCTGGACGGTGGAACGGCTTCTTTTTCTTGCTACCTTCAATTTTTCCGCGGGGAAATTTTCTTTTCCTTGCTCCTGCCTCTTAATGGCTTGCCCTTGTACTTGTCGTTGTTCCATCTCTGGAGCTTGTGCCTGCTGTGTCTGCCGTGCCGGATCCTGCAAAAGATCTGAAAATATTTGCATTTTATTACGATCGAAGTAGGGTTTGATTTGATCAATGTTTGCAGAACAGGTTTCACCATTTCTGGCTTTTAACACTACAACAGCGTGAGTTATTTTTTCTATAACATATGGTCCTTCAAATCGTGGAAAAAATTTGGCAGTTTTATCTTCTGGTGCTGAAGAAAGTGAATGCTTAATTTTTAAAACTTCATCCCCTACTTTATAAGTAACTCCCCGTCATTTCAAATCATAATATAGCTTCTGTTTTCTTTGTGCTACTTCCGTATTCTTTTTTGCTTCTTTTATTAGTTTTTCTATATCACGCATTTTAAATTCTGGGGCTCTTTGTTGCACATAAAATAATTTATCTAACGGTGTTATAATCTTTCTGCCTAGAAATAACTCAGCAGGAGTTTTGACCGTTGTATCATGTTTTGCGGTCCTAAGGGCGAAAGCAAATTCATTGACATAGTTATCCCAGCTTTTATGAAAATTTTTAACATAACTACGGATAATTTTCACTATATTTCTATTGACCCGTTCCGCTATATTTGATTGCGGCCAATACGGGACCATTTTTAAATGACGTATGCCCAGTTTTTGGCACATGTCTTCAAATATATTACTTACAAATTGAGAACCATTATCCGATATAACTTTTAGGGGCGCCCCGTATTTTAAAATATATTTATTTAAAATAGAATCAGTAACTAATTTCGCGGAGGCTCGTTTAAGGGAACAATTTCGGTCCATTTACTAAAATGATCAACCATAACAAGGAGATAGCGACTTTTATTTAACTGACTTTTTGGGAAAGGGCCCAATAAATCGATGCCAATTATTTCATTTGGAAATTCGGATTTAATACTATTTAGAAACCCGGCCGGGCGGAAATTAATATAATTAACGGCTTGACATGTTGGGCAGGACTGGACATACGCCCTTGTTAACTTTTGCAGTTCAGGAAAATAGACTGCCTCGCGTACACGTTGGATAGTTTTTCGAATACCAGCATGAGAAGCTAAAGGGCTGTCATGGAGCTCCTGCAGGATATTTAATCTAAGACTAGCTGGGATAACAGGTCGAAATTCGTTGTTGGAATTCGTAGTCTTTGTATAGAATAATAGACCATCTATTAGTTCGTAATGGGCCGCCCTATTTCTTATCGCCACAATATCTTGGTGGCTAAAATTTTCAGGATCCTTCGAATACTCATAAATGCTTTCAAACTCAGGATCCTTACCCAGTTCGGTTATTACAGTTTCTCGGGAATTTATTGTACACGCTGTAAGCATTGCCATCTTTACGGTATTGCCTTGTTCATCTATTTTAATCCTTGATAGGGCATCTGCTACGATATTTTCCTTTCCAGGGGTATGCTTGATTACCAGATTATATTCTTGCAGCTTGAGTGCCCATCTTATTAACCTTGGGGATAAATTTTTTCCTGAGTACAATCTAGTTACCGCCGCATGATCAGAGTACACTGTTATCGGCGCCTTTCCAAAATAGACTCGGAACTTTTGCACTGCTAACAGAACTGCAAGTGCCTCTCTCTCGGTCACGGAATAGTTTCTTTGTGTTTGATTTAAAGTTCGGCTAAAAAATGCCACGGGCTGCTGATTTTGCGAATACTTTTGTACAGCGATTATTTTTGATTCATCTGTCTCGATCCCTTTTTGAGATATTTTGTAACCTAAATATTTTAATTCAGGGGCTGCAAATTTGCACTTTTCGACATTAACTTTTAGACCGGCCTCATTTAATAAAGAAAACACCTGTCTTAAATCCTGTACATGTTGGTCGAGATTATCACTAGTAATAATGATATCGTCTAAATAGATAAATGTGGACTTTCCAAGAACAGGTCTTAACACAATGTCCATGCATCGCTGAAATGTTGCTGGGGCCCCTGAAAGGCCAAACGGCATACGCAAAAATGCATAAGTGCCAGACTTGGTTATAAAAGCAGTCTTAGGCACGTCCTCAGGCCTCACCCCTATTTGAAAATAACCAGTCGTTAAGTCTAAAGTCGTCATAAATTTAGTTGATTTTATGTTCCTTAAAATTTCTTCTATGATCGGTAACGGATATACCGGATATTTCGTTATGGAATTTAACTTACGGTAATCAATAGCGAATCTCCACCTTTTTGGATGCTCCAAAGGATAGTCATTATTTTTCTTACATAAAACCACCGGGCTAGCATAACTACTTGAGATGGGCGTTATGATATTTTTACGTAGCATATCGGTAATGTGCCATTCTATAATTTTTTCCTTATTCTTATCATACCGGTATGGTTTTTGGCGAACTGGCATTGCATCTCCGGTGTCAATACTATGGTTAGTAACCTGAGTAAATCCTGGAATATCACTAAATAACGAAGCAAATTCACTTACCACTTGTCGGATTCTATCTTGCTCGTCATTAGGCAGGTGGTCAAGTTTTAACATCGGCAGTTCAGCGTTTTCAATACGAACTGGTTTCATTGTCAGCTTAAGGGACGCTTCATTAAAATCCAGCGTAGCTTGGGCTTCTGAAAGAAAATCTATTCCTAAAATTAAATGTGCTTGCAGATTCTTTACTATAAAAAACATCACCTTTATTTGTTCGTCCTTGATACGGATATACAAAGGTACTTTACCTACGCACTTACATTTTTCTCCTTGCGCCGCTAACACTGTCGTATTATCCGCATTATATATGCGGTATTTGCGAAAATACTTCCTAAAAAACTTTTCTGCCACACAGGAACACTGCGCGCCGGTATCCAGGAGTGCGGTGGCTGGGATATTATTCACCAAGACTTCAATCTTCGGAAAAGTCAAATTTCTCACCATTACTGTATTTAACTTGTAGAAAGAGGGGTTTTCGTGGCCTTCGGATTTCCGCACCCTCTCGTCAGCAGAAATCCGTTTAAATTATTTTTCATTTCCGTTCTTTCCTTCTTTTTCCCCTGGCCTTGAGACTTTTTTCCTAGGTTGCTATTGAACTGTCGACGTTCGCCGGCTGTTTTTGAATGCTCGGGTTTCCTTACCCACTGATTCGCTTTTTCTCCGTAGCCGTATGCTTGAGTTTGCTGTAGTCTTGGCGTATCAAATTCGTTTCGCTGTTGATATTGGCGTCTTCTTTCGACGTCCGCCGTTCTTCTACTTTCAAACTGGATTGCTAGCTCAAATAACTTTTCCAGTGTAGTCGGATTTCTTAATTCAATAAAGTCTTGCACTTGGGGCAGTAACCTCGGCAAAATCACTTGAATTATTTCAGGATCCGGACGGTTTCCATACAAGAGCTTGAAAATGTGAATTTTTCTTAAAATAAAGCTCGAGAGGTTTTCGATTCTTTGTTGATATATACTGAAAAGTTCCGTTTCTAATTTCGCACGATCCCTTACAACAGAGAAGGCTTTTAGTAGGGCAGTCTTGAAATTTTCGTAAGTATAGGTGGGACTTCCTGCTTGACCCAAGAGACTTCTGCCTATACATTTGAACCAGTTAAGCGCTTGGCCCCTCAAAGCACTGGTAGCTAAGGTAACTTTTTGAAGCTCGTGCACGGGGTAGAGCATGAAGTGGTCCTCCAATTTTTCCAAAAAACTGGTTACCGGTGAGTTTCCGTTAAATGTTGCTCCTGGTTTCATCGAAGCGTGCATGGTCTGGACGATGTAACCAAATTCTTCCAGGGCGGCAGCTGGCATTTGATTCTGAGCCGTTTCTGCAGGCAGCACAGGTTCTTCTTGAAACTCAGCCATGGTTATTCTTCTTCGTTGGTCACCACTATCAGGGTCATTGTTCCTTCTAACCTTCTTCGGGAACATACAAGGACCTGACTAGGCACAGAGAGCTTACTAAAGCTATGTTCACTAATTGTAGTAAGTAGACAGGATACAGGCGAAGGATATACAAAACCCTTTATTTTTCTCTATATACAATAACTTCTGTACTTCGGAATACACTGACCCGCCACTTGGGGTCTAACGTAAAAGTATAAAAATAAAACTAAACTCTAATTTAACTTTAGAATAATAAACGTGGAAGATTGGCCTTATATTAACAGGAAGTGTATGTAGTACAGATAACTGAGAACACTACAATACGTTTAAAAGTTATCAAGAGGATTAAAACCTCTGGCCTGGAAGGCAAACAGCAACTGCGTAACTTCTAAGGTAAGCGGCCTGCTTCGAACTCACTGCTTCCTCTCTCTCGCTTGGCAAAAGGCCACAACTTAAATACTTGGCGTTCGCCAGACAAACTTTGCATAAAAACCTTAACGCTTATAATTCTGGCCGGAAGTAGAAAATAAGAAGTGATAGTAAAGATTTAAAATAAAATAAACGTTAGTAAAACTTAAGATCCTTACAATATAAATAAATTTATATACGTTTGGTGCGGCTGATTGCAACCAAAATACGAAGTGCACATCTGCATGTTATAGCAGTCCTATATACAAAATTTCAATGTTCTGAGGCTACTCGTTTTTGAGTTATGCGAGATACGTATGTACATATGTTCGTACATACGCCACGAAAAATTCTCTTCAGAATTTTCATTTTAAAGCAGTTTTATTTTTTTGGGGGGGAGGAAAATATTCTTTTATTCTGTCCTTATGTACAGATATCAAGCAAAAACATCATTAAATTTCATTCGATAGCGGTCAAAATGGGTATTTTCGTTGAAATATGTTGCCTGAAACTTTTCGTGATTAGAATACTTCCTTTTAACTTTGTAAGTAAGGAAGTAAAAATATATGGTAGAGTGATAGGTATTTTACCTTGTACAGATTCCACTGGACTCAGTATTTGCAATATGATATCAACTTTTTAGAAAGCATGGACATTGATATCAGAAAATGCATCGGCAATTCTACAGAAGGTGTGTTAAATATACCCAGGGCTTACAATGATTTTACTGAATGGTTGACTGAAAACGCACTTCAGCAAATTCATGTTTGGTGTTAGTGCTATGCTCTAAATTTAGTACTGGTCGATTCTATGAATAGCGTTTTACAAGGAACGTTTCTTTTTTTCCCTAATAAATGAGTGGCAAATTCTTTAAAGAACACTGTTAAAGAATTTATGTGTGGAAAGGAATCAATAACAAAACCAAATCTAAGAAGCTTCATCTCATCAGTGAAACTAGATGGAGTTCGAAAATACAATACATACGATAAATATCATTCTGTTATTTGCTTTGCTTCCTGGTATAAAAATTTTAATGAACAGCACCATATTTGTTATCTTCTTATGAATCTGTACTTCAATCTAATTTTTTGAAACGTCGATATTTGCATCTTTATATCAGAATCTATCTCATATTCAGGTCCAGTTCTGTTAAGTGCACAGTGCGTGCATGCAAAAAGGCCACCAGATGCCTAGTTCGACCTATAGTGTATTTTAAGGAATAAAATCCAAACACTTGGTTATGTATAAATTTGGTGTTTCTATGCTGTTGGTATATATAGGGTTACCCAGGCGGTATAATGGTTAATGACGCTGAATGCCGTAGTGAAGGGTCTGGGTTCGAATCCCGAAGAAGGCGTAGCTATTGGTAAACTTATAATATCTTCACATTATAAGCCACCATGTGCATGGATCTTTGTCAGCTTATAATGTGAAGCTATTATAAATTTACAGTCATCCATGCTTTCGCTTGAACCAAGCGAGCACTCAAAATACAAGGGCAGTCGAAATTCTGTCGGGAAGCTGATAGTAGAGGATTAAAAGTTGGGAGACCCTCGGAACACCCGCAGGGCCATCTTCCATTAAAAACTGAGATGCAGCTTACTAGTTAACAAGACTAAGCAATACACAATGTACTTTCAGGAATGCACGGGTGCTTACCAATTAACTTAACCTACAACTGCCTTTTCCAGTTGGGATGTTATGAATGAAACTTCTATATGATAGAATGTGCGGAAAGTTTTTTTTCCATAAAATTAAAGAGTGTTTTTAATAGTCCTCAAATAACATTAAAAATGATTATTAACGGAAACATAGTGAGATATACCTAAATTTATTTACAACCTCTCCTGCATTCCCGAAAATTCTTATAAATGCTTTGCACTCAAAAGTATTGTTCTCAAAAGTATATAGTGGTGGACTGTCGCTAATAGCACGATAAACGTTATGAACTGGAAACCCTGCAAAGGTGTTAATTGTGTAACTCACTTATTCTTTACTCTTACCTTTTTCTCACTCCTTCAGGAAAGGACAGTGATATGACACTCTCTATTATATAACTCCCTTTTTCAATATGTATTTTAATACTAACGAATCTTAATCTATTTTCGTGTATTAATAAAAATGTGTTTCACTTACAATTTTTGTCTACAACCTTTTTTGGATTACAACTTAATTAGCTGTCTTCTCACTTGAAACTGCGCTGGATACAAGGTAGGAGGAATCATTTTGCTCTCTACTTTTATTAATTTGTTGTGAAATTCCGAGGCTATAAACATGTTTTATAACAAGTATTGCTTTCAGTGATACACAAAATGCACAGATATGGCAAATGGCAAAATATATTCTGGACAAAATATCAACTTTTAGAATAATTTTGTCTGCTCACGAATATTTGAAAATGTTTCAGTATACTGAGCTAGTAGCGAAATATGTGCAGACTAAAGGATGAGATTACATACTACCATATAATATGGTTAGGGAGGCTACAAGCTCTTTAAAAGCCATTTCTAAAAACTTTAATTTAATATTTAACACATCAAAATTGCTTGAAATGGATTGTAATAATAAACTAGAAAGGCTGATATAATTATAAAAGAAGACTACAAGCTAGAAGATGCTGAAAAGTGAAGCAAATGGATGACAAAGAATCATCATACTATAATTTCAATTGCTCTGTCAAGCAATTCGAAAGTTAATATATCTTTATATATTAAATTATATAAAGATATATTATCTTTCGAAATAAATATAACTTTCGAAAGTTAATATAATATTTGTCTTTAATTTTATAATGGATAACATAATTTCATCAATGGAAAGTAGGTTTAAAGGGCATAGGAAGTTGTATGAAGATATATCTCTTCTCGATGGCAAAATCTTTTCAGAGCCATTGTCGCCAACCTCTTTCGACTAGTTATCTATATTATTAGGGCACTATGCAGGTGAAACAATTGATAATCTTAAGGATGAATATCAGGAGCTAATAAGTAAATGGGAAATATTAAAATTTTGAATTGAAAATCATTATTTTGAAACTGATATCAAGTCAAGCACTCTTTCCTTCTGACTGACTCTTCCTTCTTACTTCTGAGAATATCTCTTAATTAGCATTCATCCAAAGTTAAATGCAATTTTTACAAAAAATTGTGTGTCTTGTGTGTATATAAATTACTCTTGAAATATAATTTATATAGTAACGTGTACACCAATGTCTTTTTTGCTTATAAATTTGTATTCACCCTATCTATAATGCAAGTTGAATACGAAACAGCTTTTTCAAAATTAAAAATTGTAAAAATTAGATTAAAGAGTACTATGAAGCAAACTAATTTGTAGTTATTGCTATTGATGACCATAAAGAAGGATATTTTGAGTAAAGCAAAAATTGAAGATACAGTAGGGGAAATATTTGCCCAGGTGCCTGGAATTAAAAAATATTTAAATAACTAATTATAAATCAACTGCTGTTTTGTTTATATAATTATTCACTGTTATTTATTTTTCGTAGTTTGTACGTATATATGTATGAATGAGGTGTTACTTTCCTGCAAAGATATATTTTTATTTTATAAAAGTATTTTTTATGTTGATGATTATGATAATGATAACTTATATGTATAAGACATTTCATATGAGGCCTTAGGGCCAGAGTATTTTTTCCAGGACCGATTCCTTTGGCCAATCTGCCACTTGTTTCATTGAATGTTTTCTACTGTGATTGGACACCTCTACCATTTCAACAACATGCATATTTCAAATGGTAAGGATACCTTGTCTTTCCATTCACAAACAGTAACAGGACCATTTTGCTGCCAAAAAAACCTTTACATTTTTCAGTTTGTGATTTCCCACATCTGAGGAATTCCTCTTTCTGTTATTTTGTAGAGTTCTGCTCACATACATTTTTTGTGCAGTTAGTAATTTCATAAAGGCAACAGAATTAGAAAAATTATCCATGTATACTCCATACCCCTTATTAATGTAGTCCTCAAGTTAGTGTAAGACAACATCAGTAAAGTGACCTAAATTGTTGAAATTCCTTACATTTTCTGCTGTAAACATTTATTTTCATAACAACACCATTGGCTTCAACTTAGCTCATGCTGCTTGACACTGTATTTGTGCATTTTATTCTTTATGTACTGCCGGAAATGCAATCTTCCACGAGACAACATCATTGATTCATTGATACAAATATTTTTATTTGGCAAATAATATCCTTGAAATGATTTAGAACAGGTCCATGTTAATCTGTCGGGAGATGGTACTGAGTTCTCAATGAAGTGCAAATACTACAATAACAATTGAAATCTATTTTGACTCGTACATGATCACCAAAACATTACATTATGCATTTTGTTTCTACTCCAGTAGTGTTCCATTCAAGGAAAAGAACAAGGGCCCATTTATAATAGAAATAAAAAAAAATCAACTTTAATTTTTGCAGAGCTAACGTCTTTTTACTGTAACAATCTCACAGATTTGTTTCCTTTGATTATGGTCCACCAGCAGCCGAGCGGTAAAGACACTGAACACTGGTAGTTCGGTCCGAGGTTCGAATCCCGCGAACGGGCTGGCTGCATGGGCGTTTTTGTGATTTTCCCCATGTGTAACATGTATACAAGCCAGTTTCCCTTAGAAAGTCCTCCACGAAGGCATCCCTCCCTTTAGGCAAATAGCCCTCATGTGCTTTGCCATAATTGAATAATCCAATCCTTTGATTATATTTTCCAATTTCTTGTATAGCATATAAATTTATTTGTTTGACCAGTAATGCAAGAAATTCATGAAAAAGCAATATGTCTACCAGCATTTGGACTGCAAGATTTGTTGTATCCAACTTCAAACCAACATTTTCTTGGAAAATAAATAGTTCAGGAATTTGGTGATTTCCTGTTCACAAGTTATCATTTGCATTTGGAGTGGTTTCTTGGGAAGCACCGTGATTGTCTTCATGTTCGAGAATCATCCCATCTTCAGGTTCAGAGATGACTTCATCATCACTGTTCCCACTTGAATTCTCAGAAGGTACATAATCGCTATTGTCATTATCATCATCATTGACAATCTCATCAAATTCCAGATCACTTAGAATATTAAAGTAGAACTCAATTTCTTTTACAGTCAGTGGTCTTTTCCTATCCATATTGAGGCATTTATAACTTGATTATAAAATAACACACACAAGAAAGACACAAATGTGATGTGCTTGGCCCTATATCTCTATTATTACTAACGAATTTATACACAGTTTCTGATTGTGAAAGGTTGAATTATTTCTACACATGAATTATCTTGTACTTGGCTTTTGCGAAAAAATTTCTGTTAATACGTCAACTACAACATAAAAACTGGCTTATTAGACTGGATTCATGAAAAGTTCTATGGCACTCAATGTATTAATGACATCATAATAACATTACTATATTTGAAAATTTTGAGAAAAAATTTGCCAATCGCTTATATGTTGCAGAGCTGAAACATTTAAATTTGGTAAAATGGTATATAATCACCAAACCTAATGAAACAATATAAGAATACAGAAAGAATGAAATACTGCCATAGTTCTAGCCTCTTCCTGGGAAAAAAGTAGGTTTTGACACAGCGAAAAATACCAATCCCAAATTTAATGATTAATCACAGGATTACAGTTCTTCACCATATAATCTGATAGTAGCCCAAAGTTTAATTAAAATATGTTCCAAAATTAAATTTAGTGACAAATTACCATGATAAAATGTTTTCTGTTATGTTTACAAAAATAACATAATTAAAAATAAACTTTACAAAAAATAACATTAATTATTAAAAAAAGTATGCAAAAAACCAAAAAGCTACAGCAATTTTTGTAAAAGAAAAGTAACTGGACAGAATACAAATCATTGATATAAAATATGAATATATAATTGGTATTCAACAGTGGTATATCAAGTGGATTTTGAAAACTGCTATTATCCCATTACATTAAGAATACTTTATATATTAACCTATACCTTTGATTTCCTTAACCCTCTGAGCGTTATGGCCAGCTTTATCCAGTCATGAGATTTTTTGTCATTTGTTATATATTAGCTTATAATTTATGATATTTTGCTTTCTTACTTTCTTTAATAATATAAATATCATCTTAAATAAATGTAAGTTTATGAAAATAGAGCCTAAAGTAAGTAAATATACAAATTTAGCTAATGAAGTGTCTTTGAATACAGGTCTTCATGACAGATCCAAAAACCCGTGCCGCTCAGAGGATTAAGCAGAAACTTAATAACAATCATACTTATTTTATCATTAACAATAACTTTTAAATGAAGATTTGATTAGTTTTTTAACCTATAACTATAGTCCTATTAGTTAATTAATAACTATAATCTATAATTAAAGCAAAGTAACTAATAGGACTTTAATTATATTTGTAATCTATAATTAAAGTCCTATTAGTTACTTTGCTTTATATGCTTTTTCTTTGATCAAAATGGTCAAGTCTACATTTTCAGAATATATAAAATCTTTCAGAACACAGCATGCAGTTAACTGTTCTTATGCTTTTTGCTTGGATTAATATATCAATTTGCAACACAATATATACAAGATCTATAAACATGTACTACTATAAACAAGTTGAATATTGGTTATTAAAAAATACAAATCTATAACAGAATATAAAATATCAGTTTAAACAATTGTTTTAAAAATAAAATTACAATGATAAATAACTGAACTCACAGCTAAAGAATGAGAAAGATGTGCTCTATATGCAGATGCAATAGTTATGACCATATCATCTTCAGGAATATATGCAAACCCCTTTTTCAAAAACACTTTTTTGTTTTTAATCAAGTCTAGAACTTCAACAAATGGAACCTATGAAAAAAAAATTTGCCATATTAGAAAAGAAAAAAAAATTAGCAGAAACATAAATAAAGCATTCTTAAAATGCAGTACCTTTATTAGCTTGTTTGTATCATCAGCACATCTATCTATCCAGATATTATCACCATATACAGAACAAAGTCTGAAATCCGGACGCCCATTATCCAGAATGATCTAAAATCCGGACCTCAAAACCACCAACTACATTTTTCTGGTAGGCTTTATGCATGTGCATTTGATTTTCCCCTCCGCGCATAACAAAACATCTGGAGAGTTCCAATTCTTACCACACTAAATAAAATACCTTGTTATTGAAGAAACAATCATTTTAGCATAAAATTGAACGATCAGTAATTTGGCTCCATTGCTGTGTGTCTCAAACTGAAACATTCCATGTAGATGCATCGTTGATCTGACGCCAACCTGGTGAATCATTATTTATTATACTTTCCTTTCATCACTGCATGTTTATCAAAACATGACAACTTGAGTAATGACTTATGTAGCGATGCCTAAATAACTTTTTTATGTTAGTAATTGAACAATAAAGGAGTATGGTAAGCTTTTATGCTGACATTACGCTTGGCGATGATTACAGATTTAAGGTAAATGTGCTAAAAAATGTTGACGAGGAAAAACTTACCCAAAATTTCTTTCCATATGCTAAAAATAGACTTTGTTGATGATACCCATAGATCTAAAGGGTATCAAAATTTACAAAAAAAAAAAAAAAAAAAGCTTAATATTTATTTATTTACTTTATTAAAAATTTCTTTTAACGCACGCATGCATAAAGCATACATTACGCATAGTTGAAATTAGAAAATTGAAACCAGAAAACTATTTGATATGTATTTGTGATATTTATAATGATGAGGAAATTGATTTAAATCATATCGAGGAGATTTATTTAAATCATATCGAGGAAATTGATTTAAATCATATCGGAGTACATCGAGATGAAACACTACATTTAGTAACGAATTATAAGCCAAATAAAATAAAAACATCTGCCATGACGATGAGGATAGTGCTGACAGATCAGCTTCCAGTTCATTGTGCACGGCAACATCTATTTGATATGTATTTGTGATATTTATAATGATGAGGAAATTGATTTAAATCATATTGAGGAAATTGATTTAAATCATATCGGAGTACATCAAGATGAAACATTACATTTAGTAACGAATTATAAGCCAAATAAAATAAAAACATCTGCCCTGAAGATGAGGATAGTGCTGACAGATCAACTTCCAGTTCACTGTGCGCGGCAACGTCCCCCCCCCTTGCATAGCAGCGTGAAATTGATAAACAGATTTCAGAATGGTTAGAGAAACAAATCACCTCTCTGTCACTTTCTTCATGCCTTTATCCATTTTTTGCAGCAATTCTACTTTTTATTTGATGGACACTGAAACATGCTTTTGCTTTGTAGATCCTTTGGCAGCTCCAGAATCGGAAACACTTTTGGACATAATCGAAAGATCAAGCTCACTTTTTATAAAATTGCTCTAACAGTCTGCAAAAAATAATAAGCCGGATCCAATTAGAAGATTAAGGAACAATGCAATCTGCAACATTAACTGAAATAGATAATTAGATAATTTTAAACTAGCTCATACCATCCGTTATACATTAAACACATATGCACATGCGTAAAGGTATTATGCGCATAAGCATGCACAGAAAGTTTGTAGCTTTGAGGTCTGGATTATGAATGTCTGGATTAAAGACTTTATACTGTATTAAGCTCTTCTTTTTTTTTTTTTTTTTTTTTTTTGTAAATTTTGATACCCTTTAGATCATAAATACTTCATTATTTCATAGTTTTAATTTTATAATTTCTACATGCCATCTTACTAGATTTAAACTGATGATCTAGTATCCGGAAAATCCCAAATACGGAATCGCTGACCTCCCGATGAGTCCGGATCTCAGACTTTGCATAGTACATACTAATGAATTGACAAAATGGGTGTCGCAACGAGTGTCACGCTGAAGTCGCAACGAGTGTCACGCTGAAGTCGCAACGAGTCCGGATTTCAGACTGTATATATAATATGTACTGTTAGATTGTGTTTATAATATCAGCAGTTGGCATGAATATATTAGTGTTATTTTACCAGAATAAGCAAAAAATAAATATGAATAATAATTATGAATTAGAATAGCTGTAACCACATAGATAGGAGAAATTTTTGCAACAGGAATAAATTAGCATGTGATCTCAGCAAATAAAGCTTCATTTTCATCATTCAGATATCACTGATATATTAAGTTTTCCACATGTTTTAAAACATTTGTACTAAAATGCAATTATAATATTTCATGATAAACTGGCCATAATATAATTTTAAAACTTAAAGGTTAATTATAATTAATTAATAAAGTATAAATGAACAGTAAAATGAGAAATAAAGGCCAGCTTATATCCTGCAAATCAAACAAACAAAATAATGATATTTGTTTCAAAATAATAAAATATAAATCATTGCCAAGAAGCTGCCATACGGATTACATAGATAAGAGCTGCAAGTAAAATAACTACATTTTTCTATTAAGCAAGCACTAGTAGATGAAATCTATCAAGAAGCTGCCATTACATAATCAGTCTCTTAAAAGACTTTAAAAAAGTTGCATTATTAATAAATATTTTCTATTAAAATATTAATTTTAACAGAGAAAGACAATTTACATAACAGTCAAATATAGTACGGTACTTATATTTTACCCCACTGACTGTGAAAGTTGGTTAACATCAAGCCATGAAAGTTAGTGGAAATTCCACGAAAGCTGTGCCAGTCATTCAAGCTGAATTCTGAAAGAAATGTTTCTTTATTTAATAAAGAATCAGTATTCGACATAGTATGTTTTTGTTTTTCGTAAAAATGCTTTTGCCAATTTCTACTATTTTTTTAGGCCCTCCCATTGTATCAAAACACCTGTTTAGAAGACTATGAGTACAAACTCCCTATAGATAACTGTTACAATTTATCTGTACTGTTTTGTTGGACATATTCATCTGTCCACATTGTGTCCATTAATACACACTTTTTTTTATGCTAGGATCCCATAACTCTGAAAATGATTCACTGCTGTAAAAAGGCAGGTCCAAATTTGAGTGTTTTTTTTTTTCCTTCCAAAATGCAGGGGGAGGGGAACACAGATATAACAGTACACTTATACCCTTGTTCATAAAAACAAGAAGTGGCTTATCGAGAATCAGTCATACAGAGAGAGTTACATGAAGGAAAAGCATATAGGTATGCTACACAATGCTTGTCCATAATTTGCACTAAATCATGCTGCTTGGCAACAATTTTACAGTTGACAACATAATATGTAAGTGCCCAATACTTTCGCATGGAGTTTTATAGTAGGGGGTGTAAAATACATTTAGTATAAAATTAGAATTCTTCTTTATTTTCGCTTTCAGTTTAATTTCATTTTCATTAGAAAATAATGCAGAAAATGTTCCCTACTAAATTATCAAAATAAGAATGTTCACAAATAAAAATCTGTTAAGTCATTTTAATATTAAATGCAAAAATAAAATTAATTTAAAAGTTTAAATAATATTTGCATAATACATCATGAGAGAAAACTTACTTTATAGAAATCTATACTTCGTGCTTTTGCAGGATTACAGTGTCCCAAACATAAATTTTCAAATATATCCTCTTTTTCTTCTGGCTTTATCTAAAATAAAAAAGAAGTTCTATATAATACATAAATCAAGGTTAGTTATTTTATAAATGAAATATTTTT
This sequence comes from Stegodyphus dumicola, assembly GCF_044657685.1. Classification (NCBI taxonomy): domain Eukaryota; kingdom Metazoa; phylum Arthropoda; class Arachnida; order Araneae; family Eresidae; genus Stegodyphus; species Stegodyphus dumicola. The sequence goes on along the minus strand of NC_140768.1, from coordinate 75,034,799 downwards.
AAATACAAACAGATACATTAAATCATGTTACTGATTATTTCAAAAGGCAAAGTAATATTTTATAAACAAAAACTAAACTAAACTCACTGGCATTTAAACAAATAATGGTGCTTACGTATTATTGCAACCATCTTAGCAGAAGAGGCCAAATTTCCAAAATGTACGAAACTGATAACCATTGCACATGAGCTTTCTTCAGGCAATCCTGCTCATAACAAACTTTCAAGCAAGCAGTGTTGCCATTCCCAGCTCCAAACATTTTTATACACAAATTCTGATATTTTTTGCCTTTAACTGAATTTTAAAATACATATTTGTGGAATTTGCCAACATTGGAAGAAACTAAAGTAATGTGTTTGGAGAAATATAGTATTTTACAGCAAAATTACTGAAGGCAATAATGATGCGATGAGCTTGTTAGATAGCCAGTGCACAATCCTGAGTTTGTATAACTCACTGATATTTTTTTTAAGCAAAATAAAATTGCTGTATACATGGAAAAGAGAACAGTGGGAAAAAATTACAGAAAGGTATCAAGAAGGACATTGTTTTATTTGTTAATGTATCATATTATAATGTCTCTTATTTAGTAATATTTTAATATATTGATAAAGTTTAACTACTTATGATAAATATCGATAATTTGGCAATCTTGTTTAAAAAAGTTGTGAAAATAGCCCTCTGGTATCCGATAAGTAACTTTTACCTTTTCATTTGCAATAGAGCCCAAAATTGCACCAAAGTAATTGCACTCATATGTAAGTACCCAAATAATTTAAAAAGTTAACATTTAAACTACTTACTGGTTCATACTTTAAGTTATTTATGTCCATAAACAGTTTCCGACTTTTTGTTTGCTCAGAAGTAAAGCGAAAACGAAAGAGATCAACTTCTTGATTTATAAACCATCTTCTTAAGTCCTCTCTTCAATAAAACAATACATAAAAGGATACATTTACAATTAATTAAATTCACATTTAGAAAAAAAATTATTACAGCTAAATACTAAACATATACAAGATAACAACATTAAAACATAAACATAAACAACATTAAAAAGACCAAATTTTTAGCTTCTCTTCCTCCCTTAAGATAATATGAAACTAAAAAGAAATGTCAAATAATATATGGTTTATTAAATTTAAAACTAATCCAGTTTTGAATTAATAAACCTTTAAAACTAGTATAATCCGGACCTGTAGCTTTGAGGTCCGGATTATAGATCATTCCAGATTATGGGTGTCCGAATTAACGACTTTTGACTCTATTACGATGTAGTGTTTTCTTATTTGATTTGTGTGCCGGATTTTTTTCAAGAATATGAGCTGGTAGAGTATTAATTTTCTTAACAGGCAACTTTTACCAAGTCAACAAGTGCTTTTTTAATTCTGTTGTTGAGATTAGTGATAGCAAATTCTTTATCAAGGTAGACTTAAGTTTGGAACTGCAAGTTAATGAATCTAGTTTTCCTCAGAATGTAAGCTGATTGGTAATGGTCCAACTTTTTGGTGTAGGTGGATAATAGTCCATAAAGGGAGAAATTCAATGGAAAATATGCTGAGCTCATTTCTTCTGCTACTGCTATGTGTGGAGTATGTTGTAAACCTTTTAATAAAAGTATCTAAGACTTTTGACAAAGTATTATAATTTATTCCAGTTGGGGCATTTAGTCCTATAATTTTTATGCCATTCAGGGCAGCAAAATCCTTCAGAATTCTACCACATGTGTTGAGATGTCCAGAATTCTAGGCAGGATTTTTTAACCCAGCAGAAGGCGCGCACCCATCACTGACAATAGAGATCGCGCGGGGTGACTGGGTCACCCCAATCAGTTTTATTAGGAATATGTGCTATAAATTTTATAAAAACCATTTGATTATAAACAATAATTGCAATATTTCATTAAGAAACTATACGTCTTTACTTAAGAAAACTTATTTTAATATTTAAGGAAAAATTCCATTCAAAATAAATACATACCTAATCAGGGATAAGGAATCAGCATACACCTCTGGCAAACATAGAAAGAATGCATTTTACATGAAAAATTATCACATGTTTTGCAAGAAATTGTAGTTTTATTGTCTTTAGACCTCGGACACATAGCACATCGGCCTTTGTTGAGTTTTGGTTTCTTTGATGGACCTTCCTCTGATCCATTAGAAGTGGCATTTTTGATGCTTTCACGAAGCACTTTAGGAAGTATTGGCATATTTTTTCTTATCTCTATGTGGGGCTGTATAAGAGATAATGCTAAATTTTTTACGAATTTTCTCCTATTTCTATATTGTAAGGGAGGGGTTTTTGTTGACAGTAAGGCAACTCTGGCATTTATTGCAGCGACGTTCAATATGCAATAAAAAACGACCATCGGCCATCTGTTAGTTTTTCGAGCTGTCGAATATAATGATGACATTTCATCAACTTTGTCAACTCCACCTTTCATTGTATTATAAAAGTGAATTATTTCTGGTTTCTTCGTATCATCACTTTCATCAATGGCAGCATCGCGGTGCATTGTAGATAACAAAACTACACATTTTGATTTTTTAGGCACATACGATACTAATGTCATGTTCTTTTGGAACCCAAATATAGAAGAATAAACTTTCCTACTTTTTGTTTCAACAAACTCGGTGGGAATTTCAGCCTTGTTTCTCTTCAGGGTTCCTACAATGGTTAGCTTCTTTGATAAAAGTTCTTTTGCTAGAGGATAACTCGTATACCAATTATCCATTGTTACGTTTCTGCCTGATCCAAACAAAGGGGAGCACAAGCGTTTTGTAATTTCAAATGGTGAATTTTAAACTCTGAAAGGACCTTCCGGCTGTTGTCCGGCGTATATCTCCATGATAGCTGTAAAATGTCCTAGAATCTACTAAGGCAAATATTTTTATTCCATACTTCGCTGGTTTGCTGGGTATATACTGACGAAAGGAACACCGCCCGCGAAATTTCTCTAATTTTTCGTTGATTGTGACGTATTCACCAATAATGTAAGCCTTTTGGCAATTTTCATTGAAATTCGCAAAAAATTCTCTTACAGCCACCAGTATGTCCACTTTTTTCCGAGATTCACGATCGGTCACATTGTCTAACCGTAGACACCTGAGAAGAAATATAAATCTTTTATACGACATTGTGTTCCGTAAAATTTCAATGCCTGATCCATCAGTAGCCCACAAATCTTGCGCATTCGTATGTGACGATTTATGCAAGCCGCACAGATATAAAAGCCCAAAAAGTGCTCTAACTTCCACGTCATTTGTCGTTTTGACATCTCGCTCTCTGGTGTAATTTACAGATATTTTTTCAATATAAATATTTGTGCACTCTACAATGGATCGTATCATTTTAGCATTGAAAAACAATTCCCAACTTTCTAGAGGCTTCATTATACTGCATGCAGTACCTTTTAATCCTGGTAAATGAGTTATTATATTTTGAGAAGATGTTTTCACTTTTTGATTTGGTTTTCCTTTTTGCCAAACTGTTTTGTTTTTGCTAAAAAAAGTACTTTCTTCTAAATCAGGATTTTTGTCGTCTTCATCTTTCTGCTCAAATTCACTTTCGCTGTCGTGAGAACTGTATATTTCTTCATCAGATTCATTTTCACTATCTTGATCAATTTCTTCATCAGAAAACTCTACTTCATCTAATAGAGTTCTCAAACGTTCCATCTCTTTTTCATATTCTGTAAATTTACATTTGTAAGCCATTATCTATCAAATTAATCCAACAGACAAGTAACGAAAACACTCCAAAGCACGAAGCTAGAACAAGCTAAACTGCTCCTAATGAAAAATTTCGAAGCAATGACGTTTGCACAGGGTGACTGAATTACCCCGTTCTTTCATGCATTCCAAGAAACGATTGCTTCTCTGGGAGAAAGGGAAAAAAAGTAAAAATAACAATACACATTCCAAGGGGAGTGTCAGACAGGAGGATACTAGAAGGATGATTCATTAACATGAAATGTTTCCAGTCTGGATTGTTGATTTTCGACACATGAGGTGACTCAGTGCCCCGCGCGATCTCTCCCAGGTTAAGCTGAAATCACCAGTTATTAAAGCTGGGAGTCAGTACAGGTTAAACTGTGAAAGTCTTGATTTGTTATAATGTGACTAGGTGGGTATAGACTGAGATGAATATAAGAATGCTTCATTTGTTTTTCCATATATCAGAGCTGCTATGGCTTCTATGTGCAATAGAGTAGGGAGGATATAAAAGGAAAACTTAAGATGCTTTTTAATACCTAATGCAGTACCATCTTCCCTATTATGGGTATGGTCAGTGCTAATTATTTGATAACCTTGGATCTTGAAATGATCGCAGGGTCTTGAGTTCTTTTAAGAAAAAGTAATCCACGTTGTTTTTTAAGAAAGACTTAATTAAAAAAACACTAAAAAATAATTACAATACTATATTATTAATACCATTCACAAAAAAAGCACTTTATTAGTTATTTTTTGAATAATAAAAAACTTGAATAAAGCAAAGAAACATATGTGTATAACTGTTTTGTGTTACATAAAAACAAAGAAAACTGCATGTGAATTCTTTTTTTTTTTTTTTTTTTTTTTTTTTTAACATTCCCATTAAATGCAAGTGACACTGAAAACATATACTAATCATGCCATTTGTACAAAAATTTTTTTGACATACATTTATGAACCCTCTGAGCTGCATAAACAGTTTTATCCAGTCATGAGATTCTTTTTGTCACTTGGTATATTAGCTTATAATTTATTTTTCTTATTTACTTCCTTTAGTAATGTAAATGTCATCTTAACGAATGTAAGTTTATAAAAATAGAGACTAAGTAATTCTACAAATTTAGCTAATAAATGCTGGTTAAATACAGGTCTTTTTGACAAATCCAAAAAAGGGTTAATATGAGGGAAAAAAGCTAGAACCAAAATTGAAAAATTTGATTTTTTTAAGAAAATTTTATCAAAAAATTAATGGTCTGCTCCTTTAAACACAAATGGCCATTTAAGAAAGTTTTAGAATGCAGGATAAATGAGAAATATCATAAATCAGAAATATAACTTTGATTAATCACACACTGAACCAGCATTTAGTTTGTAAAATTTAAAATTTCTTTTTAATCATATCTGTGTATTATTTTTGGGAGAACAGAAAAAAGTGTTGAAGCAAATGCCAGTATAAATGTACCGATTTCTTCATCAACTGCAATGCAAGCATGTAATTTTTAAATTTCACTACTAAAACATAAAGCAAATCATGGTTTGTTGACAACTTGCTATTATCAAGATGAGATAGTTAAAGCGGATTACGTGTTTGCATAAAAACATTTTCCCAACATTACATTGCTACTATTTATAACTGTTCCTTTACTTTCTTGACTGTAAATATTTACCTTCTACAATAAGCTAAACGAAGTATGAAATGCGATATATGATCTCTTCTTCTTTCATCATATATTTCATCTGTTATAGCCATTTCAGGTACTGCCTGTAAGATTAAAAAAACATAAATTTATATCTTTATTTGTATGACAATAAAAGTAAATATTACACATTCACTTAATGGATGAAAATGTGAAATTCGAGTACTGGTGAAAGCATTTCACATTTTTCCCATCTCCTGCTTTAAAATACCTAATGACTCTACATGCCTATATTTTCAAGGATTTGTTACTATTCCTTTCATTATTTTTTAAAAGGAAAACTGGTTAAAAACTATTTAAAGCCAAACTTGGTTAATTTATTTACACAATTTTTTCCTCTACACAAATTTTGTATATTGCTTTTTTAATGTATGTTCTATAAATTCTAGCTAGTATTTTCATCTTTATACCTATGTTTCATCCATATCACAGGACTTTGCTAACACCCATTTCGTCAATTCATTAGTATGTACTAAGCAAAGTTTGAGATCCGGACTCATCGGGAGGTCAGCGTATTTGGGATTTTCCGGATATTAGATTATCAATTTAAATCTAGTACGATCGCATGCAGAAAGTATAAAATTAAAAATATGAAATCATGGTTTATGAAACAATAAGCATTTATGACCTAAAGGGTATCAAAATTTACAAAAAAAAAAAAAGTTTAATATTTATTTGTTTATTTTATTAAGCATCTCTTTCAATTTAAGTTGTTTAAGTTGTTTCATTTTTTGTGATAATACTTTCTCTTTAATTCTATAAACAGACATAGTTTCTTGTTCAGTTACAAAGTTCTGCTGTGCAAGTCCTGTAATTGCTGTGTCGAGAATTCCGATTAAATTGCCAATAGACATTTTTTTCATTTTCAATAACCTCTTAGTCCCTTTCTTCACTATCATTAGTGGTATTTTGTGGATCTAGAACCATTCCACAAATTTTACCATCCATTAAATGACTGATGATTGGGGCACTGTCATTGCAATGAAAAACTTCAGTTACATCATTTTCATTTATTACCACTTCTCCACATTTCTTTACAAAATCCATTAACTGGAAAATTTTACCTTTGCTTTACGATATCCGAAAACCTTAAAATTTGTGGCTATCATAATCAGCACCCTCACCATGAAATATGGTAGCTGACCATAAATTATGCCAAGCATTTTTAAAGTATCTGGAGACTTATCCTCCCACGATCTTGTGATTTGGACAGTTTCGATGATAGTTTTGGCATGGATCATGAACAGAGAACCATTGAACACATCCATTGAAAATTGATAGAAAAATATCAGGGAACTGACCAATCTAGATAACTGAAGATGCGTTCCAGAGGACGTCAACCCAGTACACTTGCCTACCCGAACTTGTGACCTGTTGAGTTGAATGTGGGAGGGTCCAACTTGGTTGTATGGAAAGGAGAGCCTTGGCCAATATCGGGATTATCTGTTCCAGAGGAAGGACTTCTGGAGTGAAGCAAGACAGCTGTCCCAAGAAAGATTTTTGTATTTTTGAGAATTACAAAAGAATTCTCTGCTGTTTGTGTTTTGAGATTTTGTAACAACATCATGGAAACTCTAAGAAGTTGAAAGATGAGGTTTCATATGAAAAGACTGAAAAAGCAGAAAACACTGGTAAAAATCATCCAGTCTGAATGACCTTTAGAAATACATGAGATGTATAATAATATGATATGCATGCGTATGCAATGAGTGCACTTTTTTGCTTTCATATTGGCGCTGTGGAGTTTGTTGGCTGATGAAAAACACAGCATCAAATTTCTTCAGAAATATGGTATTTTGCCTAACAAAAGAGAATGCAAAAATTCATATTCCACAAAGTTATACTTTATAAGCAAAAAAAGAATGCTGTATTTGGTGGGGGGCGGAAGAAAGAGAGAAGAATAAGAAGAATGCGCAGTGTCAAATTTATGCAGTTCTTTGATTATTTAAATGAAAACAGATTGCAGCGTACATGGGGCAAATGATAGTGTGCACAGTCCCAAATTATGTCGAAGCTGGGTTATCCACAGTTCTCCAAAGCTAACACAGGTCATGTATACAAGAAGAAAATAGCACACACACAAAAAAGAGACTATTTTATTGTAAATATTTCTTGCATTTTTTATTTTATTTATTTTTTTTTTTAATTTGTTGCTGTTTTGTGTAATTCTTAGTGTCCCACTATCTTTTACAATGGCCATTGTGTTTTGTGTTAACCTGGAAAAAATTAATTGCCAATGTTTGACGACTTTTCAGGAGGAGGCATAGATAATTAGAAAGTACAATTCATTTAGATCAATATACACATAATGTTAGCCTACATTTGATAAATATATAACCTGTAAATATTAATATAAAAGCATTCAAGTACATTTATGAGCTTATTGTTCTCTTTTTAATTTTAGAGCTAACATAAATAAATAATATTTAATCAATTTCATTATTTTACATTGGTTGAAACAGAAATAGTTAGTAATACAATAGTGTTTAAAGAAATAGATAAGATTCATTGTTTAATATTGTCAAAAAATTATTTTTTAAAGAAGGAACTTTATTTAATTATAATCTTTAATAAAATAGCATTTGGTAAATAAACAATGAAAAAACTCTTGTTGTATTACAATTTAACTAGAAAGGGGGGAACTCAACTATGCAAATTTTTCAAATATCCAGATGGATTGCAGTTCCATTTACTCCAGATAAATGTTCTGCTGCACAATTAAAAGTTCTTATGCCATAAATGTTACTAGCATTACACTGAATATATATTCAACTTCTCCTGATAATGAAAATTGAAAATGACTGAAAAATATGTAGCATGGAAATAATCATAGGAAAAAAAATCACTTGCAATTTAATAATTAAACTACATAAATGCAGCACACCTTTATTCTATGTCAGTTGAATAAAATATTTTAAGACTGATGCCCATTAAGACACCATTTATTTTATTTTCAAAGTGAAGTTATATTTTTACATCAATTTATGAACATGTCAAAAGTGAAAGAAAGACTATTTAGCACTTCTGCCATAGTGTTCTCACTTCCCATAGCTACCAATTTTGAAATATAAAAAACCAGGAGGTTCTTGCCCAAAAACTGGGAGTTTCTGGGAGAGTTTCCCTGAAGCAGTGATGCAATTTTAAAAAATTCCAAATTGTATTAAGTTGACTTTATAATGCATGATCCAGGTTATTGAATTATTTTTATATGATTCTGATGTAAAATAAATTACTCCCTGAGTTCCAAATCAGTTGCTACGTTTAGGTTGAAAATTTTGTCCCAGATTAGTTGCTACATTTCAAGTAGGTGGAGTCATAAATAACTTCCAATGCAGGTAAATGGACACTAGTAAAATTATACAATGTACTAACGCATTATAGTATTAGGTGTTAGAGGCAATGCTAACTCAAATGTGAAGTAATGAGAATAAGAAGTAATGTGACTTGATCTTAATAAAAAAGTGATGATAATTGTAATTATGAATAACAATTTAGAAAATAGCCTAAAGAAGAAAATTAATAATATAAAGCGTAACACTGTATTGCAATTTTTACTGCAACCTTTGGAAAATCATAAACTAAGCCATGGTGCTATAAATGCTGCTGGGATGAAGTTTAATGTTCATCATAGTACAATATCCCATTGCAGAAGCAGGCTAAGACGTCAAAAATAAATTATGATAAAATTTGAAATGCAAGTTCACAAAAAATCAGTAAATGCGGACAAAAAAAGATTTTTCTGAGCAATTGAGCAAAATCAAAGTTGTCCTAATAAAACAAAGACAATCACTGCAAAGTTTATTGTGTGCTGTTAGTATCCCTAAATCAACATTAGACAGGATTTTCAAGGAGGGAAAAGTTTTGAAGCGTATTTCATCTATCATGAAACCAAGTCTAACAGAAAAAAATAAGCTCAACAGAATTCGATTTTGTTTACAGCATGTTCAATCTAATGGATGCTTTTCGGAAATATGGGATCGTATTCATACTGATGAAAAATGGTTTTATATTATAAAAACTCGTAATTTGTTTTACATCCCCCTGAATGAAACTGAACCTTTAAGGCACATTGCAAAAGCAATAGGTTTAGTAACAGAGTAATATTTATGGCAGTAATGGCAAGACCAAGATATGACTTGACAGGAAGCGAAATGTTTGATGAAAAAATTAGAAAATTGCTTTTTGTTTATTCAGAAAATATAAAAAGAAACTAAAAAAATCAAGCAAAAGAAACTGCGAACCCGAAAAATGATTATAGAAAAAGTTTTGCCGGCTATACATGGAAATTTTCCAAGTAGTGAAAAATCAAGTACTATGTACACACAAGACAATGCCAAACCTTATTTGGCAGTGGATGATCCCAGTATCATAGCGGAATGTTTAAAAGATGGATGCAATTTGCAACTACTATTCCAAATAGTCCATATTTAAGCTTACTTGATCTTGAGTTTTTTAATGCAATACAGTCATTGCAATATTAGATGCCCACAAAGAATATTGACAACTTAATTGGTACTTTTGAAGTCACTTCTCGAAATATAGAAGTAGAAAACTTCAGAAGTTGATCACATCAGCAACATGCGACTTGACACTGTCCTAGAGCAAATGTTCTTCAGTTTAAAAACATTCTTTTGGCAGACCTTAATACCAGCTTTAGTTAAATATTGTTTCAATTTTATGCATGATTACCTCATGCAGCTGTGAATTTTCAGCATTCTAGAGCAATCTTCTTTTCTTCTCTCTTTTTTTTTTCTCTTCCTTTTTTTTTCGGGGGGACGGGGGGAGGGTGGGGGACAGGGAGGTTATCTCTTTTATTAATTAACAGACTACTGAAGGATATGAACATATGAACTCGAGTAATATTCCTAACAAATTTTGTCTCCATACTTTTCTAGAGAAAAAAAATTCAACATTTTGTTTTTCCTTTACATCATTACAAAATAAAATAAGCTACTTTTGAAAACACAAAGCTTTGATTATAACTCAGGAATCTTCTTAAAAAGTCAGTTAATTAAAATAACTGGCCTAAGTTTTAAATTTTAAATTCAGTAACAATCTTTAAAATCAAACATTAATTGGACTAGACTGGGAAAAGCAATATGTGTATGGTTAATTATTTATGAAAGGTTCAAGATAATATACAACAGTTACAAAATAAAGAATTAATAAGATATTCTATCTTTAGTTACGCATTAATACTTACCATATTTTCTGGAATATAATGCACACCAGTGTATAATGCACATCTATAATTTCAAGCTACATTTTTTTTATTTTTAGGTATATTCGCCATATTACATGCGCCCTATTCTTGATAGATATGAAATGTTCTTATCTTTTGAAGTCACTTATTCAAAGAATTGTCCTAGCCTATCAAACAATGATATACCTAATTGACAAGTGATAATGGGAACAATATGTATTTGGGTTAAATGCTTGACAGAGTAAATATTTCTGCAAAGAGTATTTAATGTTGTTGTCCACAAGAATACTGCTGTAGAGTTTAAAGAATGCTATTGTAGATAATAAAGCAAGTGATGTGAAAGGAACAAAAAAGGTTCATATAAAAATAACAGGTCAAGAAATATTGCACTTCAACGTAGAGCTTTCCTGCTTAGCGGACTGTTCAAAATTAAAACCCATTGTTATTTTTAAAAGAACGATCATGCCAAAATTTAATTTTTCAAAGGGTGTTTTCATTCATATTTACAAGAAAGGATGAACGGTGTGAAATTGTGGATAAGAAATGTTTGGCAAAAGTGTCCTTTTGCCTAAAAGAATCCAGAAAGTCTTTTAGTCTGAGACATGTTCAGATCTCATCTAATTAATAATACAAAGAAATTATTGAAAGGGTGTAATACAGACATGGTAGTTATTCCAGGCAAATTAATGCCATTAGTTCAGCCTTTAGATGTGTGCATCAGTAGTAAACCATTCAAAGAAATTTTAAAACGACAGTGGAGTACGTGGATGTCAGAAGGTGAAAAAACATTTCCAAAATGAGCCCAAATGCATCATGCCTGTTTAGAAATAGTATGCAAGTGGATAATAAAATTAAACCCGACATAATTCAAATCTTTTTAAAAAGTGCAGTATATCCAACAATCTAGATGAAACAAAAGATAATAATCTATTTATGGATGAGTAAAAGTGATTGTGAAGATATAACAGGAGACGAATATCATGAACCTTTCATGTTATCCAATAATGAAAATTTTTAGTTCATATGCTATGTCATTTCTTTTAAATAAACAGCATTTAGATATATATAGAAATCTAATTTTTTATGCTCAATCTTTATTTTTAAATCTATCATTTTTATACCTGGCGTATAACACACACCCATAAATTTCAATCTAATGTTTTGTATTGAAAGTGCATGTTATATACCGGAATATACAGCAAGTTTTTAAGTTTCACTACTTTCACATAGCTATTTTTTTAGATTTCCATATTAGGTCTTTATGGGCACTCATTTCTAGCCTTTATGTAAAATCTCACTAAAGAGATTTTAGAGAAGGCTTTGCTAAAATCTTTAGGATTTTCTGCTTTTCCAAAACACTCAAAGTATATTAAGCTAAGAACTGTCTCATTACAATTTGCAATGACAGCTAAGGACTGTCATTGCAGATAAATTTACGAAACACTGAAAGCCACATAAGGCAGATAGCATGTGCATGTGTGCAGACAGACTGAAAGTTCATCACTCAGTATGAATAATATTAAATTGATTTTTCATGGCTAGCTAACATACGAGGTAGGATTCCAAAGTTCCCGGATTGAGTCTATAACGTAAAAAATATTATGAATTAAATTGCAGAAACTCCTCCTTCGAAATAAGACCCTTGTGCAACAACACACTTTTGACAGTGCCTGTAAAGTTCACTGAAGCATGTCTGGAATCCATTTTTGGCCATGTCCTTTAATTCAGCCTGCAATGCAAGTCATTGACAAGTAGGGATTGGTGAGCAGGAGTGCTGTCATGCAACAGCACCCATAACTGCTCAGCCCACATTTTTGGTCTCTTCTTCCGGATCAACTTACACAAACGACGCAGTATTTCGATGTCGAGTTCTTTGTTCACAGTGCACCATTCAGGTATAAATTCCAGATGCACAATGTCTTGGATACTGAAGAATACCTCTAGCATGACCTTTTCTTTAGAGTGATCTTGGTGGAATTTCTGCTTCTGTGGAGATTGTGGTGAATTCCACGTTGCCGATGCTCTCTTGGTTTACGGGTTGTACAAAAAACACCATTTCTCATCTCCAATAACAATTCTGCCAAGTAAGGAAGGAGCTTTGTCAACAGCCGAGATCAAGTCTCCTCCCATTTCCATTTGAATTCCCTTCTGGTCTACGTTTAACATGTGAGGACTGATTGTTGACACACCCTATGCATGTTAAGATCCTTAGTCAGTATTCGCTGACATGCTGCCTCCGATATCCCAACTGATTCTGCGATTTGGCAAATTATTTGCTGCCTGTTCGCACATACTGTTGCAGACACCATTTTGATGTTTTCATTGGTGTGCAAAGTCATGGGACGGCCACAGCATTCGCCGTCTTCGGCACTTTCCCTGCATTCTCTGAATAGACGATGCTACTCAAAAAATTGCATTCTCGATAACGTTTCACTTCTGTACACATGCTTCAACATTTCAAAAGTCTCTGTAATATTCTTTACCAAGTAAACACAAAATTTGATATTGATTGTCTGCTCAACTGACACCATTTCTTTCTATCGCCGGTTACTAAATGCACCTGCCTAGAAAAATCGCTGTCGCCGTGAGCTTTCCACCATGTGATTTGAGACACAACACTTTTAGAAAAGGGGAAGAACACAGTAACACAAAAATCCTCTCGTAGTTGCCCTACTGCAAAATATTTTTGCGTTATAGACTCAGTCTGGGAACTTTTGAATCTTACAACATACATTCAGAATATTATACAAATCACTTTAATTTTCTGAAGTTCTATATGAAAGTCAAGATACAAGAAAGTTTTAGAGGGAACAAAGTTAACATACTTACTATTTTATAATAGAAATGAAGCTTCTGCTTTTTTAGCTCACTTATAATCATATCTCTGTAGTCCTGTGAACTTTTATTATGTTTTGCACCAGCTCTCTCTATTAATCGAAGTACTATAAAAAAAACAAAGTAGCTAAACTACAAACATGTAAAATTTAACACAATTAAAATATTTGATTTTTTTTTAAGATGAGAATCATATACAATAATACAATTTGAAATTCAGCATAGACTTTTTAATTATGAATTTAAAATATGAATATCATTTCAATTTTAAACAGCCTCTTTTAAATTAAATTTATTAATTTTTAATATAAGAAAATGCACAGATTTTATAAAATTGAACATCCATCTTACATAGTTATTTCAACATATAAGAACTAACTTAACTTCCAGGATTGACTTAATTTAGCTATTTATGTCTCATCGTGAATTGCTGATGCTTTTCACAAATATCGATTTTGTTTTCTATGCTAGCTACAAAGAAATAGTTTGGTTTGATTTATTTGATTATGGCAAAGCACTCGAAGGTTTTCTACCTAACTTTAAAGAAATGCTAAGTAATTCTCCATCTTTTACACATTGGACTATGTCCAAGCACTTGAACAAATGTGATTGCACTGCCTATGCCAACATTCATTTTTCACATTCCAGAATGCATGGTGCATTTAAGTGCCCTAATAATTTATTAAAAAATTATTCAATCAGGGGCCCACCAGCGGCCGAGCGGTAAAGTTGCTGAACACTGGTAGTTCGGTCCGAGATTCGAATCCCGCGAACGGGCTGGCTGCATGGGCGTTTTCGTGGTTTTCCCCATGTGTAATGTGTATACGAGCCAGTTTCCCTTAGAAAGTCCTCCATGAAGGCATCCCTCCCCTGAGGCAGACAGCCCTAGTGTGCTTTGCCATAATTAAATACACCACCATCATACACCATCAATCAGGAAAGTTGAAACTATTGTCCCTTCTGAACACAGATATCCAGTAAACATATTTATTTTTCACAACAATGAAATCATGGTTGTATGGTCACAGTAAATACATTTTTAGAGATCTGCTTGTTCTGCTGGAAAATTATTAAGGCAAGACTGTGTGAAACTTTATAAGTTAATGAGATAGTAAAATAATAAGCTGCTGATGAATTCTATGATTTTGTAAGTTTTCCACAACAGTTTCGGAAATGAAGGGTTGCATCACATAAATGATATCTGAAGCACATATGTTAAAATTATAATGCTCGTAGTTCCTGAAGAGAAATATCATCTATCTAGTCAATTGGTGCATTCTGTAAAATCTTTAAGCAGAACCTTCTTCTAGTAAATTTTCCTTCATAAAACACAGTCAACAAAATGTCCTTCCAAATGCCATATTACAGTACAAAGTCCCAGATCCAGTCTCATCAGGATTTCTACGATTCCGGATTTGGAATTTTTCCAGATATTAGATCATCACTTTAAATCTAGTAAGATGGTATGTAGAAATAATAAAATTAAAAATATGAAATCATAATTTATGAAATAATGAAACATTTATGATTTTATGGATATCAAAATTTACAATAAAAAGCTTAATATTTATTTTTTACTTTATTAAACATTCAAGATGTTTAAGTTGTTTCATTTTTTGTGGTAATACCTTTCTCTTTAATTCTACAGACAGACATAATTTCTTATTCAGTTACAAAGTTGCATTTTTGAAATTCTGTAATTGCCGACTAGAATTTGGACTAACTTGTCAATCGAAATTTTTTCTTCTCTCTGTCCCTCTGTCTGCAGCGGTATTTTCTGGATCTAGAATCATACTACAGATTTCGCCATCCGGTAACTGATCAATAATTGAGCAGCATTATCATCACAGTTAAAAACTTCTTTTATATCCTCTTCATTTATTACCGTTTCTCCACATTTCTTTATAAAATACACCAATTGGAAAATATAACCTTTGGTTTGCGATATCCTAAAACTTTCAGATTCACTGCTATCATCATAAAATTTATACACATTTGGCTATGTATTATAAGATGGCGACTAAATACAAGTTGTTCAGCTAAATTTTATCTTGCTTCTATCGTATACTGAGACAATTAAGCCTGAATTGTATTAGTTTAGTTATTTATTATACTTATGCCTATATCTTGCACATGCTTATACGAGACCTGAATAAATAAATTTGCACATATACTTAAGACTTATTGAAGGCTGGCACCTGATGCAGTCTCTGTGGCTCCTAAATTCTGCAACCAAGTTCTCCCTTCGTCTTCCCTAAATTCTGCTGTCTGGTGTGGCCATATGAACTCTGGTGCTGGTTCTGGGTTTATGTGAATAACAAATGACTTATTCTTAATTCAAATAGCACTAAATGTAATCTTTTGGCCTATGAGTATCATTAACAAAATCTACTTTTAGCATATGGAAAGAAATTTTTGTTAAATTTTTCCTGTCAACATTTCTAAGTGCATTTAACTTAAATCTGTAGTCATCGCCGAGCGTAATGTGAACATAAAAGGTTACTGTGCTGTTTCTCAATTACTAATATAAAAAAAATTATTTAGGTATCACTCCATGAGTCATTACTCAAGTTGTCATGTGTTCATAAACATGCGGTGATAAAAGCAAAATACAATAAATAACGATTCGCCAGGTTGGCATTAGGAGTATAAAATATTAGTAGGTGTAAAATCAACGATATAATTGTGGAATATTTTGGTTAGAGATATATGACTGGCAGCTACGAAGCCAAATTATTGATCATACAAATTTCTGCTAAAATGATTGATTCTTCAATAATGAGGTATTTTATTTAGTGAAATTAAGAATCAGGACTCTATATATGTTTTATTATTAGCAGGGGAGAGGGGGGTCAAATGCACATGTGTACAGCACACAGATGGGAGGGGGGAATATAATAAAATAAAAAAGTTGGTAGTGGCCTTTGAGGTATGGATTTTGGATCATTCCCGATATTGAACATCCGGATCTTGAACTTTGTACCATATAAGGAGTATTATTTTATGATACTGCATAGATTAACCAAGAAGTATGGGATAAAATTAACTAGCAGAGTACACATGCTTATTACACTGCATCATCTTGTGCAGGGTGAACAATATCATTGCTGATCTTTCTGAGCCAAAGAACTACAAGATTAACAGTCTATGGATTCAAATGTGAAACAGTAGGAAATTGCAAGGAAAATTACCACAAAGTTTCTCTAACAGTTAAAAAAAGTTAACTTAAAAGTTACTCCAAACCTATAACAAAGCAGCATTATTTTTCAATAACATTTTTTCCAAACATCTGATTTTTTGAAAATACTCATTAAAAGAACGTCTCAGAATCAACAATAAATCACTAATAAATTACAATGCTTTATTTTCACCTTGAAAAATGTTATTCCATTCCTGCCATCATGCAGACAAAAACTGATAACAGAAATTGGATTTAAAATAATTAATATTTACAGCCTTTTCTTTGCCCTTATTCATTGTTGTAAAATGCAATTTCCTAAAAAATTAGTAATACAGTCAAAAGTCGATAATCCGGACTCGTCGGAACTTCGGCAATTCCGGATTATCGATTTTTCCGGATAACAGATCTTCAGTTTAAATCTGGTAAGATGGCATGCAGAAATTACAAAATTAAAAATGTGAAACTGTATGAAATAAAGAACAATTATGATCTAAAGGGTATCAAAATTTACAAAAAGAAAAAGCTTAATATTTATTTGTTTACTTTATTAAACATTTCTTTCAATGTAAGTTGCTTTGTTTCATGTGATAATACTTTCTCTTTAATTCTATTAAACAGACATAATTTCTTGTTTAGTTACAAAGTTCCGCTGTTCAAGTCCTATAATTGCTGTGTTGAGAATACCGACTAATTTGTCAATCGAAATGTTTTCGTTTACAATAACCTCTGGGTCACTTTCTTCACTATCGGAAGCAAATTATAATGACGAGGAACTTGATTTAAATCATATCGAAATGAAATACTACATTTAGTAAGGAATTAAAAACCAAATAAAATAAAAACATCTGCCCTGAAGATAAGGATAGTGCTGACAGATCAACTTCCAATCCCCAACGTGAAATTGTAAACAGATTTCAGATTTCAAAACATACTTTTGCTTTGTAGATACAAATTACATATTAGTAAATATATATCGGAAATTCTATTTGACATAATCGAAAGTTCAAGCTTACTTTTATGAAATTGCTCTAACAGTCTTCAAAAAATAATAAGCCGGATCCAATTCGAAGATTAAGGAACAACGCAATATGTAACATTAACTGAATTAGATAATCTTAGCTTAGCTTATACCTCCGTTACACATTACACGCGCATGCGCACAAACATATTCGCAGCCGTAAAGGTCTTACGCGCACTCGTAAACGCCTGTGCGCATGCGTGAATGCGATGCATGCGCAGAAAGTTTGTAGCTTTGAGGTCCGGATTATAGATCATTCCGGATTATGAGTGTCCGAATTAACGACTTTTGACTGTATACATATTTACTTTAATAATTTAAACATGAGATGATTTTGCATTTTTAACACGCGAAGACGAGCGCTACTTTTAGCTATTCGAGGACGTGCGTCGGGCTTCGTAGGCTCGAAGCGTTATTTCTTAACGAAACAAAAATAAAATTGCTTGTGTAATTGAAGAAAAACATTTAAATAATAAAAACAGAGTGGATAAAAATATACTTTTAATTTAATAAGTCCAATAAAATTGTATATTAAAACAATTTTAAGATTGAAATTATTTATCATTAACAACAAAAATCAAACTGATTTCTTATTGTGCACAATTTTATAGAAATAATTTCAAAATAAAACTTCACATTTTTGCAAAAATCATGCTGTATTTACTGCAAACATTTTTCTCGCATTAGTATACCAAATTTGTGATTTTCGGTCCTTTACGCTAGGACATATATGACACCTTTTCCTGGAACACTTCTGTTTTTTTTTTTTGCTGCATGTCCTTCCCAACCTTCCCTATGCCTGCAATTTAATTTTTAACTCAATTGGCGTGGACGATTTTGCTACAAACTTCTTTCTTGAATGTGATCCTTCAAAAGTTCTGATGCAAGTTCTTTGATAAATAAACTTCGTTTCCTATATTGCATTGCTGGCATAACAATAATATTAGATAATAATAGAATATTATTGTTCGCAGATAACAATAATATTCTAGCATTTATAGCTGCAATGTTAAACATACTGAATAATATTGTCATTGGCCATATATTTCTAATTCTAGCAGTAGTATAAGTGGATTCAATCCACTACATCTACAGCACCCTTCGTTAAATCATAAAAAGTTATAATTTCTGAGTTTTTTTTTTTTTTTCTTCTCCAGTTGAAACATCGATGGCACATGGTGATCATTATGCATGGTGGACAACAGAACAATGCATTTATTTTTGTTTGGTGTGTAGGAAACTAATGTCATATTTCTTTGAAATCCAAATAATGATGAACTTCTCTTTTTCTGCCACAAGTAAAATCTTTTGGCAGTTCTTTTTAATTTTTTCTGATAGTATCCACGAGCGTAATTTTCGTTTCAAAGAGATCTTTTGCCAAGGTATAACTGGTATACCAGTTGTAAACAGTAAGGTTGCTCCCTGAATTCAAAATAGGCTCCCTAAACCTTGTGACTACTTTATCAGGACATTTTCTGAGCTACACGGCCCTATGAGTTCCTGCATAAATTTCAAAGTTTGAAGTGTAAAATGTCCTTGCATCAACTAGAGCAAAAACTTTAATTCCATATTTTGCAGGCTTACTTGGAATGTATTGGTAAAAGGATCATCTTCCCCGAAAGGGTTCTACTTTTTCATCAATTGTGACGTATTCGCCAAGACTGTAAACTTTTTTGCAATTTTCAACGAACTCTCTCTATCTTCCAAATTTAACGGCTATCTTTGCCAAGATAACAATTCGCAGACAAAAAATACTGAATTCATTACTAGATTCATCGCTTGAGTCTAATGCTTCTTCAGAATTTGATTGGTGATCGCTAAACTGTTCTTCATCAACTATTTCTTCGTCTTCTTCATTAACTGAATCTTCATCAGTCGAAACGTCGATGAATAGTTTCTGTAAATCTTTTCATTTCATTGCCATAACTCAAATAGCGAGACATTTTTGCAACTACCTGACCTCTTTCATAAGTTTAAATGACAATGCGAGTAAGCGCCTCGGGCCTGGGAAGCTCGCCTACTCAATTTCTGAGAAAAGATGGAGGTATAAATTTCGGAAATGTTGTGAATGACACGTACATGACCTCAAACACAGCTACTGAGAAGATCGATAAATTTCACCAACAGGTGAAATTTTTGTATTATGTTTTTGTAACGACCGAATTTTTGTATTATGTTTTTGTAACGACCGGGCCTGGTAGGCCCGACGCGTGTCCTCGTGGTTTAAAAGTTACAGGAATAAAGTAGCTTGAAAATAAGCTTGTCTTTCAGAAGAATTGGATTAATTAATTAAAGCAAAGCATATATGCACTACTAGGTTAAGGCAAGAGATATTTTCTTTATGAATTTTCTAAGGAAACAATGAAAGAAGAAAAGAATGAAAATCACATGCAGCTAGCTCATCTAATCACCAGAATCAAATAGTATAAGAAAAACTATTTCTATATCATAGATTTAGTCAATGCTGGGGTAATATTTTAAAAGATGCATACTTGGAAGCAAATATATTTTGTTTCAAAATAAAAGTTAATGAATAAATATCTTTTTGATCCATTTACTTAGACTAAACAGTGATGTTAAAACAATTATAATATAAAATCTTAACATATTTATAAATGCTACACATAATTAGTACTGTGTCTTTAGTTGGTATTTATGACACAAGACACTGTATTCAATTATATGCTATTTTATTATATACAAAACACATCATCACTCATATACACATGTACAACTCTTGCTGCTGGCATTCTCACTTCTGGTTCTAAATGTTACGTATAGTTAAGGTGCTTTACACAGTTAGGTCTTCCAAATTTACACTTCGTAGGAGAAAAATCATTATATTCTTGCACCAGTATGACAATATATATATACATAGATAGAGACAATAAACAACTATTTATTTATCAATTATAATTAAATAATAAATAAATAGTTGCAATGAAAAATCCAACTATGCTGTGATATTTTGTAGCTTGATATATTTTCTACCTATATAACTCTGGGTCATTTAATAAATAATTTGCAAATCTGTCAATATACAAGTTCTGAAGAATAATTCTTTCTTTCATTGGTATTTAATCTCAGAAAAAAAGAGCATTAAAAGACACAAAAATAATTACCAAGTTGTTAGTTGTATGTATAATTTTTATACTGCTATAAAATTTACATGCTTCATTGCACATTAAAATAACTAAATAAAATGAAAATAGATTTACCTTTTAATCTTTCTAAAGCCAATTCTTCAAACTGCTCTAAAGTTATTGTATCCAGGGGAGGATATTTATAAAATTGTAAAGAATGAGGATACAATGTAGAATCTCTTCTCCCAGTTAAATTAAACTGCCTTCTTGATTTTGGAGTAAACTGCATGATTTAACTTTAGGTAGCAATTCAGAAACTGAATCCTGTTTCAAGAAACAAATATATTCATTGTATATGGATATAATTTGAAAAGAACTAACACAACTAATACATTTTTAACTATTCATCATACATTAAATTGCACATATTGTTTCCTTATGAATGGAGATTAAAATGATAATAAAGTACACAATGGGTATTATGATCTTGAGAAACTCATACAAAGCTAAAATTACTTTTATTAGCCCTCTAATCATCTGAGGATTTGGATCCCCCAATAAAGTTCCAAAAAATTTCCATGAAAAATATATTTCCTCAGTTACAATTCCAAAATGGCCTTGCAGCATTATACTGAGACTCCTTTTCTTGCATAATGTTACATTAATGGTTTGGGAACATTTAAATATACTAGAATATTTACATCATTAAGCACAAGAAAAATATCACTGAACATATATTATAGTTTTGAAGGTTGGAGGGTTAATATATTACTATTTAACTTCCACTTTATTTCTTGACAATATGAATAAAGAAATTTTATGATTAAAAAAAAAGCTACAGTTCTTATATAATTTTAAATTATCAGAGAATAATGAAATGTGATTTTTTCTTCTCTTCTTCTTCAGTTGCACTACAGCCTATCACTGGTCAGGAGCATCTCAACAAGTTTCCTCCAACAGATCTGATTAGTCACTACAGTCTACCACTGATTGATTTTCAGTCCTGAGATCTGTATCCACACAGTCTAT
Organism: Stegodyphus dumicola; assembly: GCF_044657685.1. NCBI lineage: Eukaryota > Metazoa > Arthropoda > Arachnida > Araneae > Eresidae > Stegodyphus > Stegodyphus dumicola. The sequence goes on along the minus strand of NC_140768.1, from coordinate 75,013,037 downwards.
CTATCTTGTGCGAGGTCTTCTTTTCCTGGTACCCTCTACATTTGCAAAGGTCACCTTTTTAACAGGGTTCAAGCTATCACATCTAAAAATATGATGCGAAAAATACACCACCTGATATCAGTCGTATTTTTATCCTATCTATTTTTTCATATCTAAAAATTTGATGACTTGTTTGTATCTTCTATATATTTCAGGGTTAAACAAAATTCTTCATCTATTATTTTCTCTAATTCGGCTATATATTTTTTGCAGTATTTTTCTTTCAAAAATTAAAAGTCTTTCTTCCTCTGTTTTCATGCATCACCAACATTTACTACCATACAATATGATAGGTCTAATAAGAGTTTTATAAATATTTATTTTTATCTTGAAGTATAATTTACACAAATTCTTTAAACCACGATAACATCTATTAGCTCTAAATAATCTCTAAATCCTCATTGCAAAGTGGCCATTTTAGCAAATTAGGACTTGACCATCTTCTTCAGCAGTTGTTACAATGATTACATGGCAGCAGAAGGATGAACGATCTTGAAGTGCCTATTCTAAAATAACAGACTATAGCAAAAGAAGAAATTATCTGTTAAGAGTATGATTCACTGACACATTACATGAAAAGTTCAAATCATTGTTTGTTTCCTGTAATTTATTTCTTGAAAATAATCAAACCAGAAATAGACACAAGACCACAACTGCATTATATGAAAGTACACAGAACAGGAAAAGTACTACAGTACAGTCTGTAATCCGGACGTCCATTATCCAGAATGATCTATAATCTGGACCTCAAAGCCACAAACTTTTCTTTTTGTATGCTTTTGTGCATACGCGTTTAATGATATGCATGCGCATTAATGTTTACGCATGCACGTTTAGCACAAAAATTGAAGCAACTTAAACAACTTACATTGAAAGAAATGCTTAATAAACTAAACAAATAATATTAAACTTTTTTTTTTTTTTTTTTTTTTGTAAATTTTGATACCCTTTAGATCATAATTGCTCTTTATTTCATAAATTACGGTTTCATATTTTTAACTGTATAATTTCTGCATGCCATCTTACCAGATTTAAATTGATGATCATAATCCAGAAAAATTCTTAATACGGAATCGCTGAAGTCTCAGCGAGTCCGGATTATGGACTTAGTACTGCATATGGTATAAGATTGAAAAGTATTTTAAAACTAAACACACTTAAAGAGGACAAAAATAGCAAACTTAATTTGGTATAGATTTTGAACTAGCAAAACTCAGTTTGCTTTTTTTGTCTAATTTTAAATTTTACACTGGTATGTTTTTCCTTCTAATCTCAGCTCAGCATATATTCATACATTATATGACTTATCATAACAAAGTCTACTTCCATGCCCGACAAAAGCAAAGTCATACTATCACTAGTATGGTGCTCAAAGCTCTTGCTAATGACACATGTAATCTCGTACTCCTTGCCAGGATAAAATTCGTGAGCTTGTTGTTATTAGGTCAGACAAGTGAGATTAGTCACAACAACAACTTCAATGTCACTTAACAAGTTTCTACATGTTATCAGAAATAAAATTATTATTTCAGATTATTAAATGCATGAGCAAAATTAAAAGTGAAACACAGTAATTTATTTGAGAATAAACAGCATACAAAGACTTACTTAATGCTGGTTCGTTTAGTGTAGTTTTAGTTTAACGAGTTTTTATTGGAATAATGGAATTTCCTGAAAATTGCAAGCAGCATTGGGCTTCCCCGAAATAAAAAGTAGTAAATCTGTATCACTACTTCTCTCTAGACATAATACAGATAAGTGTGAAATGTATATTACACAAACATATTTTTATTATTTCAAACACTTGTTGCTGTTATGGTAAGTATAAATTTATCTTATGTAATCATTGATATAGTGATAAATATTATAATTTTTTGTTTTTAATATGCGTTATAATAAGAAACGAGTGACGACATATAAAGAATAAAGCGACAAGAAAAAACATTTCACTAGAAAATAAAATGCAAGTGCTTAGAACATTAGATAATGGTGAATGTCAATGTCAAATTGGTGTTGCACTGAACGTGTAAACTTCAACAATAAGGACAATTCATAAAGAATATGTTTACAGCTGCCCCTTGGCAAAAATTGGTGATTTTTGGTGATACATGGACACTGAGTTTGTGCAATTCTTTGACTTGTTATTTTGGCTTTGTGCAGTGGTGAATTTTGGCACAAAAATCTCCACTACACAAAGCCAAAACAACAAGTCAAAGAATTGCACAAATTTGGTGTTGGAGACGGCTGCTGCACACAGACGATTGCGTAACGGCTGTGCGAAGTCCACAGAAGGAGCGCCGCATTTGATTGGACTATTTTTTATTATTCTTATTTTTTTTTCCTTTAACTGCGAACTAAGCGAGGAAATTGAAGGGCATCATAACTTAGCAACAAATTCAAAACTTCTTCTTGAGTTGTTTCCAAGCCTGTGAATTAGTCTCGAATCTGCCAAAACAACGTACTGACTTCGTCACTTTTTAAACTTTTGTTTGGGGTTCGTTTGGGGGGAGAGAGACAAGTCCTCATTTCCATTTAGTGTTTGATGTTAATTTAAGAAATTTTGAGGACACGTATGACCATAACTTTGAAGCACTTTCTCAAAACAAAATATGTGGATGTGTTCCAAAAGTAATTGATCCCAATACCCTAAAAGAATTAAAAGAAAGAAATATTACCTTATCTGATTTGCAAGCTAAAGAATATGACATTGAGTTGCTTTTAGAAACAAATGTCCATCGGGGACATTATTACTGGCAGCTCTCTGAAACTGAACTCTGGTGTAACTGTAGTTGAGACTAAATTAGGATACACTGTGATTAGCACAGTAAACAGCTTATCTAAAGAACCTACTTCAGCTACTATTCCAGCATTACTAGAAAATAATTTGTGCAATAATGTAGTTTTGTTGCACTGTGCCAATCTCAGCGTAACCGAACTCTGGAATTTAGATGCCATTGGCATAACAGACCCAACTGAAGATGTTAAACATAAACTTGCTCACTCTGACACCATTAGGCAATTTAAAGAGAATTTAAATGTTCTTCCTGATAGCCGATACAAATTGCCACTATCCTTTAAATCTGAAAATCTGTTACCTAACAATAAGTCTATGACTTTTAAAAGACATCAAAGAATGTGTCAACGAATTAATGAGGAAAATTAGTTAGATGACTATAAGGTAGATTTTAAGAAATGGAAAGACCTCAAAATAATAGAAAAGGTTCCTGAAACTGAAATTGATAATTTGAGTTATTATTTGGGTTGATCTTTACATTATGGTAACTTGGCGATTTTTTGGCGAAAATTTGGCGACCAACTCTCCTACAGCAACCCTCTATTTTTTTTTTCCCGCCGCCATTTTGTCTTCACGAAGTAAAGACATGTTTCTTTTCTTTTTATCTACTGAACACTTCTTCCAACAATCTACAAGCCAAATTACACTTATGCTAGAAATTTTATCTAACAAAATTGCTTAATCATGACAAATATTCACTGCAAAATTAGGAAAAAGTGCACAATACCATACTCCTTACGCATTTTTCAAAATAACACATACACATAAACCATGTACACGTCGACTTATTTTTACTTAAAAAAAAATCCCAGAATTGCACAAAAATGGCATTGCGCACACTCTTTACTATATCCATGTACACTGCTTTTTTCTCATAAATTAGAAAAATTTCACGAAAATACATGACAATTTTTTGAATCTTTAAACCCGGTAAAAAGAAAATATATGAAATTACCTGATCGCGAAAAAGTATATATCCTTTCCAAATATGAACATTTCCACGTATAAAATAAATAAAATATCCAAAAACTTTTACCTCTCAATTATCCATTATATTTTAAACGTCACCAACGAATTCATACCGCAAAAATTACAAATACTTAGTGTCAAATATTTAAATTATTTCTATGCACGTTTACTTCAACTAAAACATATACCAAATTCCTACAAGCATAAAATTCACAAAATAACTATCATTTAATTAAAATATCACTAAACCATGTACACGTCGACTTATTTTTACTTAAAAAAAATCCCAGAATTGCACAAAAATGGCATTGCGCACACTCTTCACTATATCCATGTACACTGCTTTTTTCTCATAAATTAGAAAAATTTCACGAAAATGCATAAAAATTTTCTGAATCTTTAAACCCGGTAAAAAGAACATATATGAAATTACCTGATCGCGAAAAAGTATATACCCTTTCCAAACATGAACATTTCCCCGTATAAAATAAATAAAATATCCAAAAACTTTTACCTCTACATTATCTATTATATTACAAACGTCACTAACTAATTCATACCGCAAACATTACAAATGGTTACAAATACTTAGTGTCAATATTTAAATTATTTCCATGCACGTTTACACAAATTACTTTACTTCCACCTTACATTTAAAACAATGCATAAAAATAATATCCTCAAATAATTAAAAATACTAACTTACCTAATCTTCTTTAGAATCTTGATTACCTGTCCGATAAACTTTTCTTATTTCTGTTTCAGGATCTTTAAAATCATACTTATAGTTCACAGCAAGGTACCAGGTAAAATAAATAACTTAATAAAACATCTTTACTTCTATCTCGCACAACCTTAAAGAAACACTTATTACTACCCCTTTCAATCCCACTAAATACCCATTTCGAATTCACTTTAGTTAAGGCCATGGGATCCAAAAATTAACGAACACTGTTTCACACAACACAGAATAAAGCCAAATACAAAATTTCCAGATTTTTTCCCGATTTCACCCCTTTTCCGATTAAAGAACCGTAATTTGTCCATTAATATCACATGACATATCCCATGATCTCTCATTCCCCTCACACAAAATAATGTGTAATCGGAACTGAGTACTGTTCACATTATTACCAAAGTCCCAGGTAGTAACCTTTATCGCCTCTAAAATGTCGCCAAATGACCAGTTACCATATTCTAAAGATCAGCCATTATTTGCCCCATACACCAGTTATAAAGCATACTAGACAGACAATGAAGGTAAGGCCGGTGTTCGACGCTTCAGCCCGAGAGAAAAATCAACCGTCCCTAAATGATTGTTTAAATAGAGGGCTGAACTTATTTGAACTCATACCTGATATAATTGACAGGTTTAGATTGTATTCCATTGGTTTATCATCCGACATTGAGAAAGCATTTCTTCAGCTGAATATTATCCCAGAACATAGAGATTATTTGAGGTTTTTTCTTCCAACTCTTGAAGAACCTATGATTTACAGACACTGCAGAGTGGTGTTCGGCGTTTGTTCATCTCCGTTCCAACTCTCTGCATCGATAGAGCATCTCTTGGATAATTCCCCTGCCGAGTTTGATGACGTGACCCAAAAATTAAAGCATTCGTTTTATGTTGACAATTGTGTCACTAGGGTTCACGATATTAAACAGCAAGAAAATTTTATAGTTAAGACGACAGAAATAATGGCTCGGGGACGTTTTAACCTACCGGGTTGGGAAAGTAATGTTCCAGGTCATTGTATTTCCCAGTTCAGGTTAAACTTCTCTTCTTGGAATCTTATGAGATTTGGATAACGATACATTAAAATGTAATCTTAATTATTCAATGGATAATGAGATAAGTAAACGTAATATTTTGGCTATGGTACATAAAACTTTTGATCCGCAGGGTTTTTTTGAGTCCAACTACCTTGTTACCTAAGTTACTATTACAGGAAGCTTGGACTATGAAATTTAAATGGTATGACCCTTTGCCAGACAACATTCAGAAAACTTTTCAGAAATGGCAGGATGAAATTAAATATCTTGAGAAAATTAGTACTTCACGATATGCAGAAATAAATGAGAATTCAGAGCTACATCTATTCGTTGATGCATGTAAGAGCTCCTATGGTGCATGTGTCTACATTAGAACTGCAACGCCCGTGGGAATCAAAGTTCGATTGATCAGAGCCAAATCCAGGATAGCACAGTTAAAATCTCTGACAATACCCCGGTTAGAATTGATGGCCTGTAGCATTGGTGCAAGACTGGTACACTCAGTATATGCGGCCTTAGAATTGCCAGATTTGAAAATTATTGCATGGAGTGATTCTATGGTAGCACTTTGGTGGATTAAGAACCGTGGTGATTGGTCAGTGTTCGTTGCGAATAGAGTAAAAGAAATAAACAATCTGATTCCTTCTCAGTGTTGGCACCATGTACCAGGTGATTTAAACCCGGCAGATATGCTTTCAGGAGGCTGGTGGGAGAGGTTAGTTCGTGTAGTAAAGCAACTGTTGATAAGGACACTCGGTAACGCGGTTCTTACAACCGAAGAGTTGTACATAGTAGTGTGCGACTGTGAGTCAATAATTAACTCTAGATCTCTTACCTATCTGTCCAAAAATTCAGATGATTCAATCCCACTTTCCCATGTTCTCATCGAGTTTCCCAGCCATGTTTCTCATCGAGAATCATAGCTTAAGTGTTCCCAATGTTGATTTTTGCGATTCGAAAAATCTTCAAAAACAGGTTAGACATCGCCAAAAACTGCTTAATGATTTAAGGCATAGATTTAGAAAAGAATATTTAGGCCTTCTGGCCCTATCGTCAGAGCTACGGTTGGGTGAAATTGTCCTAATAGAAGATGACATCCAAAAACGGATGCATTGGCCTTTAGCTAACGTCATTCAACTAATTCCTGGGAAAGATTTCAAGGTGAGAACTGTAAAACTAAAGACTCAAGTTGGTACACTGCTTTGTCCCATTCAGCGAGTCTTTCCATTCGAAGTGCAGTTAATGGACATGCCCACTGATCCCATACACAATAACTCCTTTACTAATTCTATTTCTTCTATTTCTAGTGATGAGCATTCAGATTCTAATGACTCTTCAAATGACTCTAGTAACATCCTGCAAAGTGTCAAGATTTGGACGTGTGATCAAGGTGCCTCAGAGATTAGATCTCTTCGATCAGGTACTGTATGTCTTTAAGCCAACCTGAAGTCAACTCAAAGAGGGGGAGAATATTGGAAACGGCTGCTGCAGACAGACGATTACGTAACAGCTGTGCGAAGTCCACAGAAGGAGCGCCGCATTTGATTGGACTATTTTTTATTATTCTTATTTTTTTCCTTTAACTGCGAACTAAGCGGGAAAATTCCCTTTTCACTCAGTTATATGTATGCACTTGATAGAGTAATGTAACGTTTTCAGCTTGCGTGAGATACCCATATAAAATCTTTATATTAATAATCCCTGCTGTGATTATTTAATTTGTAACCTCAACGTTGTGGCCCTGAAAGTTGCAACACTTGGTATCCATGTACACATCGACCTATTTTCACTTAAAAAAGCATCAGAGAATTGCACAACATCCCTTGACTTTGTTCATGTACACATCAAACAATGAAATAACATAAAAAAGGAAATTCATCTTATAGCATCTAAGCACTACGTAAAGGAAATATCCATTTACCTTATTTAGAAATTTCTGTGTGTTCAGTCTGTGGCACACAAAATTCCTTAACAGCAACCAAAAACTTGTTAAAATTATTTAAACTAGAATCTGTATACTGGCTTTGCCATATAAATTTTAAAAAATAAAAGTAAAAAATATCCTCTGTAGTGCCGGTATCCTCTGAGTTCGACCACATGCATTTCTTTCGTACAAACAGGACACTTATAATGGCTACTAAGTAAACTTTCATTTACATAACAGTCAATTAATACTTGTTTCCCCTTTCATTCCAAATCATACAGAAGCTTCAAATTGATCTTACCACATTCAGTCATTTTACCATGTAAACCACAAAATAAGCAACGTACTTCCTAACCAACATCCAACACACAAATAAGCCCTTACAAATATTTTCCCATCAGTCAAATTCACGCAACCAATTACATCATAATAGGGTTTCCATAACATTCAACTACTCAGGTTACCAGAAATGAAATAACAACTTAGCGATAATCCAAGGGGCACCCTTAAATATAGGCTAAACAGACAATTCTCAAGAATAAAGAAAAAATAGTGTCATCAGCAACTACATTTACAAAAACCTCAGCAACTAGAATAACCTGTTCTAGAAATAATACGATAGAGGAGATGGGAAAATTACTTTCGCATGTGGATTGACAAAATTCAACACAATATGCCATTAACCCAAGCTATTATACAGAAAAAGTGAGAAGAATTTTTAATCACATTCAGATTAAAATAGGTGACACAAATGAAATTTCTGTTGCAAGTCAAGGATGGTTTAATAGATTTAAACAATAATCTTCATAATATACAGATTGCAGGAAAAGCAACAAGTGGAGTTACAAAAGTGATGGCTGAATTCTCAGAGATATTAAGAATGATAACTGAATGAGGAAACTATCTTCCAGAAGTAGTTTTTAATGTCAATGTAATGGGCCTATTTTGGAAAAGAATGCCAAAACATACATTTCTATACCATGAAAAAAGAAAATGTGCACCAGGATTTAAACCTGCAAAAGATTGCTTAACACTTCTCCTGGATGCTAACACCAACAAATACTTCAAATTAAAGCGACTTCTTGTATATTATTCCAAAAACGCAAGAGCGATAAAAGGAATATCAAAATCAACTTTACCTGTAATTTGGGAATCTAATAAAAAATCATGGATAACTATGAAAATTTTCAGAATTGCTTCAATGAACATTTTTGCCTGTCTATTAAAGGCTATTGCAAAATAAAAATACTTACACCAAAAGTGCTGCTTTTAATGGATAATGCTCCAAGCCACTCAATTTATCTGATTTAATAACATGCATTCCAGTCAAAGTGGTTTTTTTTTACCGCCTAACACAACTGCATTAATCTAACCACTGGATCAAGGTGTTATATCAAATTTTAATCTTATTACCTGCGATGAACATTTAGACAAATGTTTGAAAAACAGACAGAGATGATAAACAATCAATAAGAGACTTTTGAAGGAACTATAATATCATGGATGCTATAGAAAACATAAATCTTTTTTGGAATGAGGCAATGGAAAAATATTTGAAAGGAGCGTGGAAAAATATTTGGCCAGATTTAAACAAGATTGATAACACTAGAGATTCTGTTGTTGATATGAAGGAAATAGTAAAATTAGTGAAACAAACAGCTTTAGATGAAGTAAATGTGGAAGATCTCGAAGAAATTTTCAAGAAACAGCAGAATGTCTTTTAATGATGAGCTCGAGGAGTTAGCAGATCAAGAAAAACACAAAATTATTAAAAATAGCGATTCTGAAGAAGAGCAAAAAGAACTTTCTAAGAAATTTTTAAAAACCAGTTCAGCTTCACTGCCAGAAATTATAGAATTATTTATTGAAAATGATGCAGAGTTCAAAGGCAAGGTGGGTGTCATGGATGCCTTGTCCCCTTGTGGACAACTTCATGTAGCACAAAAGAAAAATGCAAATGACATTAGATACCTTCTTGATTAAAAAAAACAGAAAATTGTGGAAATGCAGAAAATACGAATGATCTAAAATATAAATGGTGACTTAAAATTTTATTTATATCTATATATTCATTTTTTATGTTTCAATATTTGTAAGAAATAAGGTTTCATTTAGTAGTGTTATAAAAAACCCATTTAACTTATTTAAATAACAAAATATTTGATTTATATATATATATATATATATATATATATATCCATTTTACCCTAACCCCATTATTTACATGATGAGATGACCTCGTTTAATGCTATTTCATATAATGCTCTACTGTGATGGAATGTAATCCCTGCATTAAGTAGGATTTTACTGTATACACAAATATTTTTTAAAAAAAGGCCAACAAGTTTAAATAAAATAAATTAATTCAAAACCAGTAAAACCCAAAATTCCCTATAAATATGTGAAAAGTCTCCACCAATTGTCATCTAACTAGATTACGGTAATGTACAGAGTGAAATACAAAAATTACAAAAAGTATATAAGAAGAGGAATGCATTTTAAATATAATTCAACATTATTAAGAGGAGGTAGAAAGAAAAAGGGATAATTTTGTTTTAAAATAAAACATTTTCGTAATATCCACTGCCAATCATATATTAAATAAAGCCAATCATATATTAAATAAATCATATATTAAATAAAGCCAGTTCAAAACTACAAACTGCTTGACGATCCTCTTTCAATATACTGAAATAATACTTTTTACAACATAGTACATATTTCTTAGTATATTACGCCATGCATCATTATAAACCATAATATAAACTAAGTTTTTAGTAATATATGTTTTTATAAAATGTGCACAAAGGTTATTATATAGTAAAATATCTTATTTTAGTATAAGTAAAAGTTCCTTGAATATTTCTGTACTTCCTTTTTCCCAAAACAGCATTTTTTTTTTTTTTTTTTTTTTTTTTTGGTAACTTAAGTTTTAATCATTCTTCGTTATCCCTACGTTAATAGAGCATATAAAAATTATTTACTGCTTTTTCCCCCTCCTAATGTTACAAAGTTTTTTTTTTTTAGTATGCAATAAAAAATTAGATTAAGCTCGTTTCATTTTTAACTGAATGATATTTATAACTTATCAAAAAGGGAAATTCTGCAGAAATATCCTGCCGTTGTTCAAATTAAAAACGCACGTATTTATATTAAATATTTCCGACAATAGCATAAGAAAAAAAAAGTTACTCGCAAAAAGGTACGCGTTGAAAATCTAATTCAAAACTATAAATATTTCTTTAAAATGATAATTAAATAAACATAATGTTAGTAAACAAAATGAAACAAATTACAAAGCAAGTATCACAGCCCTTCGCGCGCCAAAATTTGGCGCTAAAAGTTATTATTTACAGCATAAGCTACTGCCAATCTCAACTTTGAAATTTAATTTAAAAGGATTGCTACTTTGTTTAAAATACCATTCTTACACTCAGCCATAAGTGTAGTCTAAATTTAAAACGAACTATAAAGCATTCCGATTTTTAATTGGATACTTTATGTACATACATAACGTAATAAACAAATATACATATATTTTTAACATTTACAAATTACAGTTCATATATTTGGCATCAAAACAAACAATCGTATCATCTGAGTGGCAGTTGTGACATAAGTCATAGTTATTAAAATCTGGAAATATTTGCACATTCTTCATTATTATAATTTATTAGCATAGTGTATATTATCAGTTATGGATCTGTTTAAAAATATATTAAAAGATACAAATAATTTGCCAGCATATGTATCTGCGTACGGCTGGATACCGTTTGTTGTTGTAATATTGGTATGATATATTTAATAATTATACTGTGTAAATATTTTGATAAGAAAAAGCTTAAAATGTTAATTATCAGTATGTTCATTCTGCAGTTGTGTTACAAAAGTAAGCAAAACGTTAGTTATCGGTATGGTCATATATATAATATATGCAATATATGTGTACATAATGCCTCACAAAAGTTGACAAATATTAATCCCATTTTTAAAGTCAACCCAATTAAATGAATCATCAGTATGAGGAAGGAGGAAATCAATATTTTGCATTTAGCAAGTAGCAATATTGTAGGTACTTCAGACTTTCGTATAATTCAAGGAGTACCCTTCTCTTTACTCTAACCTAGAGGAGAGTTAAAAATAATGCTAAAAAAATAACTTTATTTAATCGAATAAAAATATTTTTAATATGTTAGTGGATTACTGGATTAAATATGATTAAATCTTTTCAGAGATGATTCAACTGAATTATTATTATTATTATTTGCCAGGTTTTGCTTTGCTGATCTTATATTGGAGTTAGCTAATTATTTTGACGTAAAATAGTTACATAATACTGTATTTATTGCATATGATTTTATTTCCGCTTTGAGCAATGATCACAGAATTTAGTGACATAATTTTCCATGCTAAAGGAGAAGTTATGAATATTGAAGCTTAATAATTTATTTTTAGAAAAATTCCTTGGTCTAAAAAGAAGATTAATACACATATTTTTTAGAGAAATAGCATTTCAAGGAAAAACATTGCATTATTCTCTAAATCTAAACGAGTCTAATGTCTTTTCTAAGATTTGATTTGATTATTTGAATACAGCAAAGATTTGTGTTGACTTTTCTATAGAATATTATGTTTCTGTGTAGATCACATTAATGTAGCATATATTAATATAAATGTAATAAATACCCATCTTTTGTTTGAGATTTATAATTGTATTTAATGATAGATATACTATTTAACAGAGATTTAATCAGAACATTGAGAAAGTATTTCGATTACTTCAGGAAAAATTATATGATAGCCAGAGTTGTACATTCACAGCATCATAGCATGCTTAGAGCCACTGTCTTCATAAAATTTAGAATTATTTTGCAGATTGACTCTTTAGGTTGATGATTTCAAACTTCCTATCAAAATATGTTTGTATTAATAAACTTAAGTTTATAATTTTAACAGATAGTGCATTCTTTTATATCATAGCTCTTGCAACATGTTCTGCTAATGAAACTATGCTTTACTTTTGACTAATCTTTTATTGTATCAAATTTGTTAAATGTTTTAAAGTAATATTTTAGTAATTTTTTGTATAGATTTTTCCTTTTTCTAACAGTTTAAAAATTTATTTACAACTTTCTAATTTTATGTCTTTGGTAGTAGCCATGGTTTAAATAACAATAATAATGCAAGAAGGTTTTAAGAACTGAAAAAGATGATTTTATATTCTAATGTAAAATAATTAATTGTATGTCATTAGAAGACTAGGGAGATTAGGCTACTAATGACTAGTTCTCTCACATATTAAACCTTAACATGATATTTATATGTATATTCAAGATGTAATTTGGATATTATAAAATTGAAAAGAAATGTAAAATTGAAAAGAGATTTGTTCATATACGCAAGATGATGCTTATAAATTGTTGTTGGCTGTATAAAGAGGTTCTACAGTGGATGGACAAAAATATAGAAACACCTTGTGAAATGCATGTTTGAAAAGAAAGATTGATTTTAATGAAATATGTAGGTGGCGCTGGCATTTTTGACTACTGACGCCACCTATACAACTTCGTAAATGTTCTAAACAGTTCAGTTGTTGTCAGAGTACTGTTATGTGAGGTTGTCATTGCATTATGTCAGAGTTAACAGACTTCGAACGTGGGCAAATTGTTGGAGCACGTATGGTAGGTGCTTCCGTAAGTAAGGTAGCCGAGGTGTTTAGTGTTTCAAGAGGTACTGTATCGAAGATTTATTCCGCATATTTGAAAAGCGGAAAAACATCATCTGCTAAATCACAGCGAGGACGAAAGTGTGTCCTGAGTGATCGTGACAGACGTTCATTAAGGGCAATTGTGACGAAAAATAAGAAGACCACAGCTGCAAAAGTTACTGTTGAAATGAATGTTGTGTTACCGAACCCTGTGAGTACCAAAATAACTAGAAGAGAGCTTCATAAACAGGGAATTGCTGGCCGTGCTGCAATTGAGAAGCCACTCATCCGTGATGCTAATGCCCGTAACAGGAAAAGGTGGTGTTTAAGTCATAAAGCCTGGACTATAGAGCAGTGGAAGCGAGTAATATGGTCTGACGAGTCTTCTTTCACATTGTTTCCCACTTCTGGCCGAGTTTACGTCTGAAGAACGCCATCTCAAGCCTATAATACAGACTGCTTGTTGCCAAGAGTGAAACATGGCAGGGGTTCTGTTATGATTTGGGCAGCCATATCGTGGTTTTCTGCTAGCCCCATGATAGCTGTGTCAGGGCACATGACTGCCAAGACTTATGTGAACATTTTGGCCGATCAAGTTCATCCCATGGTACAAACTTTGTTCCCCGATGGTGATGGTGTCTTCCAAGACGACGAAGCCCCTGTTCACACAGCTCACATTGTCCAGGACTGGTTTTCTGAGCACGAGGATGAGTTGTCCCATTTCCCCTGGCTACCACAGTCACCAGACCTGAATATTATCGAACCTTTGTGGTCTACATTGGAACGGAAAGTGCGTTCTCGTTATCCACCGCCAACATCGTTATCTGAACTTGCCACCGTTTTGCAGGAAGAATGATATAATATTCCCTTGGCAAACATACAGGAACTGTATTTATCCATTCCGAGAAGACTGCAAGCTGTTTTGGATGCCAACGGGTTTCCTACACCATATTAAGCAAAGAAACATGTTTTTTTAAAGGTGTTTCCATATTTTTGTCCAACCCCTGTATTTCCCTGTGATAATTTGAGATCTTTCTATGGAATCAGCAATAATTCTAGTATGTTATTCTTTTATTTTGTATTTTCACTGGACCACAATTTTACAAATTTGTTTTCTAAATTTCACTTTGCATTTCCTCGGAGATAATTTCATTTATATTCTCTATTACTTTACTAAATTATATATATTCAAGTATATTTTTATCTAACATTAAAAAGCATTTAAAGGAACATTATTTTACCTCTTTAGAAAATGCATACCTTTCAGTTATAGTTGGGTCTTTGCATAAATGAGTGGAGGTTAAGTTATGTTCGCTAGTGTACTGGAAAGGGCTAGCTACCTTTCATCTGTTTCCACCACTGCCTCAAACATGCTGTTAACTGTTGGCAATGTGTGATAAGAAATTTTGATTTCCTCAGGACTCTTATGGGCAAAATTAATTTTAATTTTGGTACTCTTCTGTTATCAGGACCGGATTGAGATAACAGAAGAGTGCATTATTTTTAGTGTTATATTTTAGTTTGTTTTGATGATTTTCTTGCATTGCAGAAAACAGTTCAAAGTGAAATATAAATTATGGAGGAAGCAGTAAGAAAAGCTAATCTTTATACAAGGGATTATTGTGGAACATGCCAATCAATTTTTGAAGCTGTTTTATAAGAACACACTCACTAGTTAACTATTAGTATTATAAAACTTTAGTGTCAATAACTTGTCTACAATATTTTTGAGAATTATAAATATTCAAAAGAGACAAAAAATAGTTACAAGTGTGAGATCTATTCTATAAGTTTTCATTTCTACAAACATGAAACATTATATGCATCATTCCAAAATGGAATATTGTGCAGTTTCAAAATGTAGAAAGAAGTAATTGGTTTTTCTGTCTTTTTCAGGTAAAAAGTTTTTTTTTTTATTATTATTATTAATTGTTTAGCATGTATGACTTCCAGCAAATAAAAAAAAAATGTTAATTCATTATGGTATGAATTATGGTAATAGCGGCCGAGCGGTAAAGTCGCTGAACACTGGTACTTCAGTCCGATGTTTGAATCCCGCGAATGGGCTGGCTGCATGGGCGTTTTCATAGTTTCCCCACGTGTATATGAGCCAGTTCCATTAAAAAGTCATCAACGAAGGCATCCCTTCCCTTAGGCAGGTAGCCATCGAGGCTTTGCCATAATCACACACACACACTCATTATGGTATGATCATTGTGATTTTCCCTCTTAATCTAATTTTCATTTATTTATCAAAGCACATTATCAATTTATGTACTTATTAGTCTTCATATTCAAAATACAATAAATCTTGTCATGATGGTCATGTAGGATAACCACTTCTGAAAATTAGCAGTATTTCTAACAATATAAATAAGAAATAGTTTTGAATTTCACCTCTTTAAGATGACCATATCCACTAGTCATGAGGGGTTATCTTATAGAAAATTATAATTTTCTTCATACCTAGAATTATTTGGTGAAAACCACTGTATTTCATTAAAATATCATAAATTTACATGTTATAATTACTGCATATCATTTTGATAGTAGCCTGAGTATTTTCTGAAGTCTTTTATGATATAATTTTTGCAGTTAAAAGAGAAGATATTAATATAAAAGCTTAATGATTTTGTCAAAAATGCTTAGTATGAAAAAAAGACTAGGGAAACGTGCATTTCAGGAGAAACAACATTTTATAATTATTTCTTTTTTAAATTAATCTTTTGTTTTCTGAATTCTATTTAATCTTAAATTATAATTGTGATTAATTATTTTATGTATATTTATGTAAGAATTATTCTATATAATTCCTTTTCCGAACATTGCAAAATAAAATCCCTGATATTTCAGATTTAGAGCATGCAATTAAAAATATGTTTTAATATTATTATTAATTTTATTATATAGCTCTGACTTTTTTATCATGAAACATTAATGCATACTGATAGCCTCTTTTGCTTATCTGTGTTTGTGTGTGCACGTGATCAATTTATATTTTTGCTTTAGTACACATTTGATATCAATGTTTATTTATAAAAAATTAACTTTCTTCACATTAAGCTGCATTCAGACGGTGGCAGGAATGTCACAGAGGTATAGTCACAAGGAATAAAATGCGGAACTTCCGTTCACACCTGCGACACAGGGTCTAAGCCATACCCATTTAGAGAAGCTAAACTTGTGCGTGCTTGGGTGTGTCTACGTCTTTTCTCTTCTGTTTTTCCATTCAGATTTCGTGCATTCACTCTGATTGGTTGACATTTATCCTAATTTGGCATAAAGTTGAAAACTTCAAACTTTATGCCAAGAACCCTGAACCAGATTTTGTGACATAGCACTGACTGGTTGCCTGGCAACACAACTAGGCTTAAACCCCTTATGCCCTTTATACCATAATCTGAACTCAGCTTTAATGGTAAATTACTTGAAACAAATGAACACTCATCTTTTTAAATTAAACAAAATTCAGTTAAAAAAATATTTTGTTCATTTTGAAAGAATCACCATGAGCCTATAAGTAAAAGGATTAATCTCTGGTACTGCATAATATACTTTTCTATTAATAACATTATTGATCTTAATCTTTGCCCAACTTAACCTCTTCGTCGTTCATAACGCATCTGGCGCGTTCAAGTGAAACTTCCACAGGGCGTCCGTAACGCACCTCAAGCGTTCTTCTTCATTATACCTCCTAGAAGGTACCACTAATCAGGCATTCTATTTCTAATTGAATTTGCCCTGGGTTTTATGAATATTCGTGCCATTTTACATAAGATACAAGACAGTAAGAGATGGCTTTAACGTCTACTCAGCAGAAAAAGAGAATGAGGTTGTGAATTGGAAAGACAAGACGGATATACGTTTGATGAGTACAGTCCATAATAACTCGATGATTGATGTTCGAACACAGAACTGTAAAAAAACCAATAATTGTAAAAGATTACAACAACAAAATGGGAGGAGTGGACCGCCTGGATCAGATATTATCAAATTATCCTGCTGTTAGAAATAAGCAGAGATATTATTATTTTTCCATTATGCTTTATTTCCTTATAATTTTAGTTAATATTCATTAACATTCATCCACTACGAAAGTTATGTATGGGAAGTTATGATGTACAGAGAAAACATTACACACTGCGAAAAACAGACGGCCGCTGGGGGAAAATTTTTGCGGACAGGAGAGGACGGCAAAAGATTTAAAATTCTGTGTTATTAAGAAAAATTAAATGCCCTTTCCCCTCCCCCTTTTTGTATATATTTTGAAAAATACTGAACTTTAAGTCTTGTATGTTTAAAAATTTGTAGTCCCTAAATATTAAATCATTTGTAAAATCATACTGGCAACATTCTCAACAATAAACTGCATAATAGCAGTGTTCTAATTTAGGAGAAGTAAAATTTCAGCAGTGTTATTCACTAATATACATCAGTGCTTAAATTGCGCCAAAGTCCACCAGAGCCCAGCTCCGGAGCTTCTCAGTTTTTAAGATAAATTACAATTTTAGCTGGAGCACACCAGTTCCCTAATAAGATGATCTCCGGTACTACTTTTTATAAAACTGAACCACAATTTAAAAGTAAAAAAGTACGTTTTAGTTTAGCAATAAACAGACCTTGCAATACGCTGTTTCCCTAGAAATACAAACTCATGAGACCATGAGACGTTCAAGTAAAGTCCCCTCACTCACATGCAGAAACCTTTCCCTTTAAGATAAGTAATAAATTTGGGGGAGTTTGTTTAAAAACACGTAAATTTCTCGCCATGCCGTAGTATCTAGTGTATTGTTATCGATGCTTTCAGTTAGTTATCCTCGCAGGAAGGAAAATTTGTGTTCTTAAATGAGCATTAAGTGACAGCAAATACAATAAGAGTGAAATACTGAGATAAACTGCTGAAGCACATCCTATTCATCGTCTTCCCACAGTATCCACTAATAGGGTGGAACTGTAACCAGAAACTTTACATTCATCCTTAGGAGTCAGATTCAGGACTCATTTCATCCCTGACACACATCTGCTTGATGGCTATAATTATATCAGCAGAAAGCCACAGTCAAAGAGAACATTCTCTCTCACAAAGATTCCCCTCATTTTTTGTTTCCACCCACTCATACCCTCATTCTATTTCGCCCTGGAATTTACATTAGCTATACTTTAAGTATATTAATTTTTGTGATGATAAAAGAACTTCCCCCCTACAATCAGAGCTTAAATTGTGCTGGAGCCGACAGGATCTCAGCACCGGTGTTTCTTAATGTTTCTTAATGCACCGGTCTTTCTTTGTTTGTTAGGTAATAAATCATAATTCTAGCCTGAATGCACCGGAAGCCTGAATAAGAAGGCTGCAGCACTTCTTTTATGTAATTTAATAATAATTTCAGTAGAAATTTTATCTCGAAAATTTTATTTTAACAGTAAAATTATATTAACCGCATATTAAATTTAAATTTATCTCTTTACATTTTATTTAATTTTAATTATTTAATTACTTCAATCTTTAATTATTTCAATAAATAATAATTAATTATCTAATAATAAATTAAATTATAATTAATTAATTATCTGATAATTGTTGATTAAGTAACAATTTATAAACATTATATAGCTATTAATTAATTTGATAATAATTAACTATTTAATTTTAAAATTATGAATGAGTTTAATAGTCATTTTATTTATTTACTTACTCTTGTTCCTCTTTACTGAAGTTCTTCCATAGGGCTCCGGCACTTCTAAATTATTTGGTGCGATTTTGATTTGGTTGTGGTTTCTGGCGGTATGTTTTCTTGTGGCAAACCTAGAGCTTTATTTTGGTAATTGTAAGAGTGCAAATTTAGTGTAGCCAGAAGATTTTTTTTTTTAATTTAATTGTAAAATCCATTATGTGGAAACTTTTGGAATTTGTTCTCAATTTTAAACCACAAATTGCAAATTGAGCTTTTTATACATGTTATTTGGCAACCAGTTAAAAATGGGCTTTGGAAATTGAACATATTGAAAATGATGTAAACTAATTTTTATTTTATTTTATAATGTTGTTTATAATTTCAGTAATAGCTTTTTTGAATGCATAACATATTTGAAATTATTACAGCTGACATTCGTATTCTCAGCCTTATTTGTGCGGCATTTCTGGTGTCGTTATGAACGAGACAAATGTGCTGCTGTAGCTTCAACTATAGGCCTGACAATTGCATTGTTGGCTTCCTTTCTTTTGCCATTGGATGTATTTTTAGTGTCATTTATGAAAAATCCTGATGGATCATTCAAGGTCTCTTTTATTTTTAATTTTAATACTATTAACATAATTTTCATTAAATGTTTATTCATATTATAATTTTTCTATTGTGTAACATTAACATTTTGCCTTTTCTAGGACTGGGCAACAAATTCAACCCGTGAATCTCTGGAGCATACTGTTACTAATACTTATTATAGTAAGCAAAGATAATTTCATTTTGTAATTTTATTGGAATTTAAAACCTGATTAAATACAGTACAAAGTCCAAAATCTAGAATAGGCTGAATTTCAGCAATTTTGGAAATTTCCTGATTATTGTAAATTTTGCAAGTTGACATGTAGAAATTATAAAATAAGAGTATTCTTTAGTAATATTTCTTTACAAAAGAGGTACTTTGTCTTTTACAAAAGAAAATTTTGGGGGGATCACCATCATATGAAATAAAATGTGTTTATAAGCCAAAATTATGATATTTTTTGGATTTAAAACCATACTACAGTTATTCGAGTTTCCATTTAATTGTTTATGATTGAGGCATTGTCATCTAGTTTATGAGACTTCAGTTATATCATCTTCACTGAGCATTTTTTCTTGTAAAAATTAATTATGGTAGCCAGATTAATAATAAGCTGCTTCAGATCAGAAAGTTAAGGAAGAACAAATTTTGCTTATTAACTGAACTTAGGCTCCACTGAATCTAATTCTTTCTTCCTTCCCTGATGCTATGCTCAAAAAAGAAAACCAATATTAGCACCATCCTCCTTCAAATAAATATATCTTTGGGCTTTTCTTATTGTTTAGGTCAGATAAAAAAATAAGCCTCCCCCCTACACACACACATACACATACACATAGTTAAGTGTCAAAAGTGGCTAATGCCAATATAACGTTAATGTATTGTCATTGGCCAGAATTTGATTCCTTCATCAATGAATTTGAAAATTACAAACAGAAATCTTAGTTAGTCAGGAAAAAATTACTTTCATGGTCGACTTTTTTTTTTTTTTTTCCTTATTACATCCTCTATTTCTAGACTTTACAAGGGAATTTTTATGTATGTTTTTCATCGTTGTCCAGAGTTCCAGATTAGACGTACAAATTTTAGGCTTTGTACTGTATTTTAGATTTATTTGGAAATGTATTAAATCAATATTTTCTATTCAGTATGACATAAAGTTCCTTGAGCTATGCTACCTTTATTTACAGTCAGTATTTTCTATGGTGAAAATAGTAAAATTTAAACGGTGAAACAAACTGATGTGCCTTTCAGATGTTTTGTCTCTTAGTTTATCAACAAAAAAAAAAAAAAAAAAAAAAAACCTTGCTTTAACATCTTCTGAACTCACCAAGTTTAACTTATATATTCTAGCAAATAAAATTTGAAGATTTCATATTCATCTTTCTCTACCACCCATATCTGAAATGGTTTGAATTTTAGCTTGCAGGCCAGAAGACTTACTCTTGATAAATGCTGTGAACAAACACATCCAGCATAAACTTCGTATTAGTATTTAAATGGCATATTTAACTAAGATAAAAAGAAAGGGAGAAAGAGAGAGCTGTTTAAGCTGTATCTCAGTTTTGATAGAGAATGTATTAGGAAATAGCATTTTAGAACTTTCTATCTATTTTCTCTACTGCCATTAACCTCTGAAGAAGACTTTTGGAATGACAGATTTTTGAATGTCTTCATTGCATAAAGTTGCCAAATCCTGGTGGTGATGAATTATCGTCCACAACCTTTTGCATTTACCTGCCGCTGTAAAGACCTTTTAAAATCTTTCAGTGTCAGGAAACTGAAGAAATCCACATATGCTTTCACCAGGATTTGAACTCCGGACCTCCTGAATATGTGTTGAGTGTGCTTCCTGTTATATCACAAAGGCATGTGGAAAAGACGAAGAAAATACCTTATAAGCTTTAAAAATCTTGATCATTCTGTCACAAGATCAGCCGTGCTCATTCAAGAGTGTCATCAGTGGGAAGTGTTGGAAATCATATAAATGATAAGAAATGTAATATGAAATTTAAAAATTTTCAAAATTAAAATTTGATATTAATTTAAATGCCGCCTAGACAGGAAAGGTGGTGAGTGACTCTGACTGCTGTAATGAAGGGCCCAGGTTCAAATCCCAAAGAATGAATGCATAGAAGTAAATTGTCCTTCCCTTCATAGGAGGCAGTGGTGGCACAGATATTATATGCCTCCATAATAAAAAGATCACCGCTTCGGACCTTAGCAGTGGCCAGTGCGTATAAACTGCTAGAGCCCTACATTGGAAGAGGGAAATTTAATTTAAATAGAAGGGGAACTTATTATATTTTAGTGGGTATTACCTTCAATCCATCATCATCATGAGTAAAAGTTCTGTTATGTTCTCATTGATTAGAACTTACTAAATATGAAAGAAGGATACTTAGTGTTATGTTATTCTGATTAATACACAAAGTATTTATTCTCTCATATGTATTTATTTATTTTTAAGTTTAAATCTATACTTGTACATAAAGTATTGAGCAATTCTATGCATAGTTGAAATCCTTTTATCTTATAGTCAATATTTTTATCCCCAAAGTGTCTTTAGCAGGATCTTTCCTGTTTTATTGAGCTCCAATGTTTTAAATGATTCAAATATTCATGCTTTGGTATTTTTTAAACTGAAGAAACTGGTTTTATAAAAATTACAAAATATAACTTTTTCTACGTTCCTCCTTTCCATTCCATATAACTTATCTGTAGAAATATTTTGCAGTTATTATAAAAACTAAAATACAACAAGTGTAACTCCCATTATGGTAAAAATTAACTGAGATATTTAATATTAAAATTAGAGACCATGTTCGAGGGCCATATACAAATAGAAAAGCAAAATGCTTCCATCTGTACATACCTAAAAGTAAGTTATTGTTTAGGAAAAGGTTAAGAGACTAAATGATGAGCAGTTCTCTGCAGATTATTTCAATAAACTTTAATCAGTGAAAATTCTTTCAAAATATAGATCTTATTCACAGAAGCTTTTGAATGGAATTTTTATTATAAAAAATACTGGCAGGCTTCAGTATTGGCATGTAGCCATGTAGTAGTATTATTTGCAGTAATTGAAGATGAAAGTATGTTTAGTTCAAGGATTTCTTTTTTTAATTTTCAGATTAGGATTATAAAGTAACAAAAAACTTTATATGAATATGTTTTTAGACTTTGAAAATTTATAAATTGCATAAAATTTCTTTCAGCACACCAAATATGACAAAATTATAAATTAAAGGTGCTACTAAATCACAATAAAAATATCATTGAATGGCCTAAAAGAGGAGGGGAATCAGCCTTGAATTATTCTAATTTATTTATTTTATTTATTTATTTTTTTTTTTTTTATGATAAGTACAGAAGTTTTCTAGCAATAAGTATAGGGACCAGAGAAGTGTATAAAAAGGTAAATTTTGTAATTTGGGGAAAATTGATTTCTTTAAATTAAAAAAGGTCAAGCCATGAAAGTTAAATATTGTTATCATTTGAAACATATCTGAAATTGAAATTATGTATCTGTGACCTACAGCTATGAATATAAAGGCCGGTTACGGACTTGTGGACTTGTATATGTATATATAGATTTTATGAAACTTTCTACTTCCCATTACTTGTTCAGTTAATTAAAAAGAAAAAAAAAAAAAAAAAAAGAACAAGAAGGAGAAGAAAAAAAAATAGTTATTTTTGAGGAAACACTTTCTTCTAAGCAATTTATTTCGGATATTTCTAGGAGGCAGGGGAATATATTCTCTCGACAGTTCAATTAGATTCCCTTTCTTACTGATTTTACAAACTCCTTTTCATTTAATTCTTTTATATTCTTTGGAGCCCTCTTGTGTTGTATTATCTGTATATAATATGATCGTTTGATATTTTTCTCTCATTACTTAACAATATATAACAGGTTGGATAATGCTAAATGCCAAGAGAAAAAATATGTGTGGGAAAAATATATAACTGCGAGGTTTTAAAGCAAAGGTTTTTGGAGCAAAAGTTTTCTATCTTCTGTAAGTACATATATTAATGATAAAAGATGCTTTTAAAAGTGAAAAAAAATATAATTTTGTTTCTATCTTAGGTCTCTATGGTATCATATTCTTCTATACATTTCTTGTTCTTCCCTTTGTTTATTTTTGTTATGAAGAAAAAGATGATGATCAGGGAAATGCTGTTAATGTAAGATTTTGTAATTTTTTCTCTGTGTAGCTCTTTATTATTATTATTACTAATTAGGTATTGTTTTATTAACATGACTGGACTCAGAAATGTATGTACGTATGCATGTAAGTAGGAATGTATGTGTGTGTATACATATGTATGCACATACATACAAACACACATTCATATGTTCATATATTTCTGAATCTGGTCTCGATAATAGAACAATACCTATTATTGTTATCGTTATTATTATCATGTTTCAATCATTAAAATATAAATTATTTAATCTGTTAAATTTTTAATTTCATAAAAGAAAATTTAGAAATAACTGGTTACTAAGTATGAAAATGCATTATTTAAGCATATATTGAAGCTTATAAAAAAGATTTTATTTTACTATGTATTGTATTTAAATTTTTCTTCAGTATTTATGTACTTTATGCTTTCCTTCTTGAATAAGTATAAAATCATAAAAGATTTAAACTGAGTTACATTTATAGTTTCCATTTAGACAAATACACATTAGTTTATGTAATTGTATATATTAAGTATTCATAAGTAATATTTTATTTTGGCATGAGTGTGCATCTTTTATGTTCCTTTTGTTTTTCCATAATTAGTAAAAATTTGAAGAGTTCATAAATATTTGAATTATTATATAATGATTTTTACTTAAAGTATAAAATATTTAGGTATATATATATAAAGTTCTTTGGTTAATGGAAATATTATTTTAAAAGGCATATTTAATGTTTTAAAAGTGTACATACTTTACTAATCAATTTGAAAATTTTTCTTGGTAAATACTACATAAGTAGTACTTTTTTTTTTTTTTTTTTTAGAAATAAATAAAACTGAATCAGCATTTGACAATTGATACCTATCAGAATTAAACACAATCTATTAAATGTAGTAACTAATTTCACTGTTCGTTGTATCAAATTTATGCTTAGTTTATTATATATATATATATAATAAGCTTATTATTATATTAATGCTTAGTTTTTTATGTCTAATACATTTCTGTTCCTTGTAGTAGCAGTAGATTCATAGAATCTCTGATAATATGGGTTGATAGAAGATGTCTTTATTAAGATTGTGAGTTTAAATCATAAGAAGAATCATCCATAGCATTAAAATTCTTGCCCCCCTTCCCCGGGTATGAGTCTCCATTATTTTTAGTTAAATTATTTCTATGCTTCTATGATCCATTCATCTAGTTTTTTCAAACTTGTCCATTGTATTTGATTGCTAGGCGTGAAGCTACTACTGTCCAAAACTGTCTGCTCTGCATAAAAATCTTTGAATCCATCGCAGACTGGTTTATTTGATTAGACTTCGAGTGATTGTAAGACTAATGTCAAGAATAGGTATAACAATCATAGCTGTCCATCCTTTTTGGACAATTTTCTGTGCACTACAATTTAGATGACTTCATCTGATGAATTCAGTTTTGTAATGTCCATGCAAAAGTTGTTAGGATATTATATCCCTCACAAAAATATCTTATGAAAGTAAGGTTGCAAAAAATACTCTGTGGTCAAATATGCATAAAAATTTGATTTTACACTGATCTGTCCGAAATCCTAGAATTAATGTGTATTGATAACTATTATTGCAATATTATGCTTATGTTACTGTTTTTGATGTGCCATATAAACTATCGTTATTATTTCAGACATGAAAAAGTATGAGTAAATCATTTTAAAAACAGGGTTCATATGGTCCTTAAGAGTCCTTAAAAGTCCCTAGATATTTTGGAATTGATTTTTGGTCCTTAAAAGTCCTTAATTTTGGCCAAAATCAGCAGAAGGTCCTTAATTTTCAATTAATTAATGAAATTTCTGTCTGTTTTTACAACTGTCATTTTCAGTGTGAATTAGCATTTTGGAGGAATGTTTTTGGCGATTCACTGACGTATATATGGTTATCTTTTGAATGGTTTCATGAGTTATAATTTGTTTCTATTTCTAATATAAATGATGGGATACTCGAGTTTCTAAGCAAGAAGTGAAACATAAGCAATTTTAAATTCATTTTTTCTAATAAACAGCTCTTTCCATAAATTTTCACTTTTGGGGATATGAATTCCATTATTAACCGTTCTAAATTTGGCGACTTTTCAACATTTTGGCGATTTTAAGATCAGTTTCTGTACAAACTTTTTAATTCCGAGATCTGAGAATTTTTCAGTGATTTTTTTTAAAACATCGTAACATTGATTAATTTCATTAAAATAAAACATTTTTATTTTTCACTGTCATATTATAAAGTTTTATTTTGGCAACTTATTAATATACAATATTTTGAATCTGAAAAATAAACAAGGTATAATGCTATAAAGCACAATTTACGAAACAGCTCTTAGCAAAAGCAAAATTAGCTAAGTACTAATTAATTAAAATGTCTTCTTTTTAATTTTTTCATAGTAAGAGTTTTTCCCATGTAATTGTCTCAGAATATTCAAAATTCTTAGAATATGCATGTTTTCTCTATAAAATTAATTTTACACTTTTTCCCTCTCTTTTTTTTTTCCAAAATATTTCTGCCTTTTTACTGTTACAGAATTGGTAGGGATAATTTTTCTTTAGGATTTTAGACATTGCAGCTTGGAAAGTTTAGAAGAATTTGAAGGCAGGATTTATAGACCCATGATTCTAGAAGGTTCGAGAAATATGTGACAAAATGAAAAATGTCTCCATGGTATCAACACGTAATGGATGTATTTTACAGAAAGTTTGCAATGAATTTCTTACTTTTTGGAGAACGTCTGGAAGAACAATGGAAACATAATATTTGAATGTTTTTACTTCTGATACTAGAATCTTAACATGTTTATCTTCCCTTTATTTTCTCTACTTTTCACGAGACATAAGCATGGAAAATATCAAAAATTCTTCTAATCTTATCACATGGGCAGGCATTATAGAAAGGGGTTTTTTTATTAATAAAGAAGTTGAAAACTTACAATTTAAAAGATTCATCTAATATGTCTTAATGCATCATACACATAGCTGGAAATAGGCATTTTCCCACCAGATGCAATCTCTGTGGATCCTAAATTCTGCTGCCTAGTGCCTTTCTAAATTTTGCTTCCAATGCTTGCTCTAAATTCTAAAAGTTTTGCCATTTCTAGATTTTGTTAATCGGTTTGTTAGTAAATTCTAAAAATTCTGCCACATCAGCTTTGTAACCGGCCTTTACCATATATATTCCATATTTCTTCTGAATGTTCATATTACTAAAATAAAATTAGCCACATTTTCTGAACAATCTAAATGCATTTAGTGTTTTTTAAAATAACAGAAATCCTTAATTAAATCCAAAAATTCTAAAATGAAAAGGAAACATGTTGAAAGAAACTGAGTGTATAAAGAAAATTATTCTTCAAAGATATGTGCAGTTATTATTATGTAAATTACCCAATTGTTTATGATTTCAGCCTTTACTATAATTTCCCATTTCTATTTCCTCATTTGAGCCAGATTAAATTTAAATTAAATTGTATAATCTTTGACCACTAATCCACATTATTAGATTGAATTTGACTGTTCTTGTTTAATTATGTCACCGTGAGCTGTAATTGATTTTGTTAGCATCAAAACATGCCTTTAGGTTCTAAGTTCTTTTTAAATAAGAGGCTTATTTAAACCTTTGTCTGATATTGTAGTTATTTTCAGACATAGCAATAATATGCTTCACGTCTGTCGGAGGGTTTTGGACTATATAACATTTACCAGATCAAGTAAACCCTCATAGGTACATTGTGGAAAGGTTGACAAGTTAGAAGATAAAGCACACAGAAACTAGTGAGAGCTTTTTATATATATATATATATTGAGACAAATTTCTAATTGTTAGAAAAGATGCTTAAAGAGAAGGAAATCGATATAAACTAGCCAAAATGTCTAGGAAGTCTTCCAATTAAAATGACGGATAAATATTTTGTTAAGTGTTGTTGTTACAAAACATAAATGTTTTGTAGCTTTTAGTGTGTAATAATCCTAATGGCATTTAAGAATCAATGTCATAAATTACATGTATTTTAAACTGTGAAATTTTATTAGATTTTGATTTTAATAGGGCTTTTTAACAAATATTGTTAAAAAATAAAATTTAATAGTGGCCATGTAAATACATAATGCTTAAGGTTGTAAGGATCTTAAGTTTTACTAACGTTTATTTTATTTTAAATCTTTACTATCACTTCTTATTTTCTACTTCCGGCCAGAATTATAAGCGTTAACGTATTTATGCAAAGTTTGTCTGGCGAGCGCCAAGTATTTAAGTTGTGGCTTTTTGCCAAGCGAGAGAGAGGAAGCAGTTAGTCGAAGCAGGCCGCTTACCTTAGAAGTTTTACTCAGTTGCTGGTTGCCTTCCAGGCCAGAGGTTTAATCCTCTTGATAATTTTTAAGCATATTGTAGTGTTCACAGTTCTCTGTACTACATACGGCTTCCTGTTAATATAAGGCCAATCTTCCACGTTTATTATTTTAAAGTTAAATTAGAGTTTAGTTTTATTTTTATATTTTTACGTTTAGACCACAAGTAGTGGGTCTTTGTATTCCGAAGTACGGAAGTTATTGTAAATAGAAAAAAATAAAGGGTTTTTTATACCCTTCTTGTGTATCCTGTCTACTTCCCACAGTTATTGAACATAGCTTTAGTAAGCTCTCTGTTCTGAGTCAGGTCCTTACATGTTCCCGAAGAAAGTAAGACGGAACATTGAACCTGATAGTGGCGCCCAACGAAGAAGAATAACCATGGCCAAGTTTCAAGAAGAACCTATGCTGCCTGCAGAAGCAGCTCAGAATCCAGAAATGCCAGCTCCCGCCCTGGAAGGATTTGGTTACATCGTCCAGACCATGTGCGCTTCGATGAAACCAGAAGCAACATTTAATGGAAACTCACCGGTAACCAGTTTTTTGGAAAAATTGGATGACCACTTCATGCTCTACCCCGTGCACGAGTTTCAAAAAGTTACCTTAGCTACCAGCGCTTTGAGGGGCAAGTGCTTAACTGGTTCAAATATATAGGCAGAAGTCTCTTGGGTCAAGCAGGAAGTCCCACCTATACTTACGAGAATTTCAAGACTGCCCTAGTAAAAGCCTTCCCTGTTGTAAGGGATCGTGCGAAATTAGAAACGGAACTTTTTAGTATATATCAACAAAGAATCGAAAATCTCTCAAGCTTTATTTTAAGAAAAATTCACGTCTTCAAACTCTTGTATGGAAACCGTCCGGATCCTGAGATAATTCAGGTGAGTTTGCCGAGGTTACTGCCCCAAGTGCAAGACTTTATTGAATTAAGAAATCCGACTACACTGGAAAAGTTATTTGAGCTAGCAATCCAGTTTGAAAGTAGAAGAACGGCGGACATTGAAAGAAGACGCCAATATCAACAGCAAAACCAATTTGGTGCGCCAAGACTACAGCAAACTCAAGCACACGGCTACGGAAGCAAAGCGAATCAGTGGGCAAGGAAACCCGAGCATTCAAAAACAGCCGGCGAACGTCGACAGTTCAATAGCAATCCAGGAAAAAAGTCTCAAGGCCAGTGGAAAAAGAAGGAAAGCACGGAAATGAAAAATAATTTAAACTAAAACGGATTTCTGCTGACGGGAGGGTGCAGAAATCCGAAGGCCAAGAAAACCCCTCTTCCTTCAAGTTAAATACAGTAATGGTGAAAAATTTGACTCTTCCGAAGATTGAAGTGTTGGTGAATAATATCCCAGCCACTGCACTCCTGGATACAGGCGCGCAGTGTTCCTGTGTGGCAGAAGATTTTTTTAGGAAGTATTTTCGGAAATACCGCATATATAATTCGGATAATATGACAGTGTTAGCGACACAAGGAGAAAAATGTAAGCGTATAGGTAAATTACCGCTGTATGTCCGTATCAAGGACGAACAAGTAAAGGTGATGTTTTTCATAGTAAAGAATCTGCAGGCACATATTATTTTAGGAATAGATTTTCTTTCAGAGGCACAAGCAACACTGGATTTTAATGAAGCGTCCCTTAAGCTGACGATGAAACCAGTTCGTGGAGAAAAGGCTGAACCGCCGATGTTAAATCTTGACCACCTGCCTAATGACGAGCAAGGAAGAATCCGACAAGTGGTAAGTGAATTTGCTTCATTATTTAGTGATATTCCAGGATTTACTCAGGTTACTAACCATAGTATTGACACCGGAGATTCAATGCCAGTTCACCACAAAGCATACCGGTATGATAAGAATAAGGAAAAAATTATAGAATGGCATATCACCGATATGCTACGTAAAAAGATCATAACGCCCATCTCAAGTAGTTATGCTAGCCCGGTGGTTTTATGTAAGAAAAATAATGACTATCCTTTGACACATCCAAAAAGGTGGAGATTCGCAATTGACTACCGTAAATTAAACTCCATAACTAAATATCCGGTATATCCGTTACCTATTATTGAAGAAATTCTAAGGAACATAACATCCACCAAATATATGACGACTTT
This sequence comes from Stegodyphus dumicola, assembly GCF_044657685.1. NCBI lineage: Eukaryota > Metazoa > Arthropoda > Arachnida > Araneae > Eresidae > Stegodyphus > Stegodyphus dumicola. The sequence continues at coordinate 74,982,900 of NC_140768.1, read as the reverse complement.
AGACTTAACGACTGGTTATTTTCAAATAGGGGTTAGGCCTGAGGACGTGCCTAAGACTGCTTTTATAACCAAGTCTGGCACTTATGCATTTTTGCGTATGCCGTTTGGCCTTTCAGGGGCACCGGCAACATTTCAGCGATGTATGGACATTGTGTTAAGGCCTGTTCTTGGAAAGTCCACATTTATCTATTTAGACGATATCATTATTACTAGTGATAATCTCGACCAACATGTACAGGATTTAAGACAGGTGTTTTCTGTATTAAATGAGGCCGGTCTAAAAGTTAATGTCGAAAAGTGCAAATTTGCAGCCCCTGAATTAAAATATTTAGGTTACAAAATATCTCAGAAAGGAATCGAGACAGACGAATCAAAAATAATTGCTGTACAAAAGTATCCGACTCCAACCACGGCGAAGAAGCTCTCTTCTTTTCTAGGACTTTGTTCATATTATAGGTCCTTTATAAAAAATTTTGCAGCTATTGCTGAACCATTGTTAAAATTAAAAAGGAAAAAGGCAAGATTCTCGTGGACGGCCGAAGCCAATAGTGCTTTCGAAAAGTTAAAACAAGCATTAACGCAAGCCCCTGTGTTGAAATTTCCTGAAAAGGGTGAGAATTTAGAAATTTCAGCGGATGCTTCGGATTATGCGGTAGGAGCGGTACTTTCGCAAAATCAGCAGCCCATGGCATTTTTTAGCCGAACTTTAAATCAAACACAAAGAAACTATTCCGCGACCGAGAGAGAGGCATTTGCAGTTCTGTTAGCAGTGCAAAAGTTCCGAGTCTATTTTGGAAAGGCGCCAATAACAGTGTACTCTGATCATGTGGCGGTAACTAGATTGTACTCAGGGAAAAACTTATCCCCAAGGTAATAAGATGGGCACTCAAGCTACAAGAATATAATCTGGTAATCAAGCATACCCCCGGAAAGGAAAATATCGTAGCAGATGCCCTATCCAGAATTAAAATAGATGAAGAAGGTAATACCGTAAAGGTGGCAATGTTCACAGTATGTACAATAAATTCCCGAGAAACTGTAATAACCGAACTGGGTAAGGATCCTGAGTTTGGAAGCATTTATGAGTATTTAAAGGATCCTGAAAATTTTAGCTACCAAGATATTGTGGCGATAAGAAATAGGGCGGCCCATTACGAACTAATAGATGGTCTATTATTCTATACAAAAACTACGAATTCCAACAATGAATTTCGACCTGTTATCCCAGCTAGTCTTAGATTAAATATCCTGCAGGAGCTCCATGACAGCCCTTTAGCTTCTCATGCTGGTATTCGAAAAACTATCCAACGTGTACGCGAGGCAGTCTATTTTCCTGAACTGCAAAAGTTAACAAGGGCATATGTCCAGTCCTGCCCAACATGTCAAGCAGTTAATTATATTAATTTCCACCCGGCCGAGTTTCTAAATAGTATTAAATCCGAATTTCCAAATGAAATAATTGGCATCGATTTATTGGGCCCTTTCCCAAAAAGTCAGTTAAATAAAAGTCGCTATCTCCTTGTTATGGTTGATCATTTTAGTAAGTGGTCCGAAATTGTTCCCTTAAAACGAGCCTCCGCGAAATTAGTTACTGATTCTATTTTAAATAAATATATTTTAAAAGTACGGGGCACCCCTAAAAGTTATATCGGATAATGGTCCTCAATTTGTAAGTAATGTATTTGAAGACGTGCCAAAAACTGGGCATACGTCATTTAAAAATGGTCCCGTATCGGCCGCAATCAAATATAGCGGAGCGGGTCAATAGAAATACAGTGAAAATTATCCATAGTTATGTTAAAAATTTTCATAAAAGCTGGGATAACTATTTCAATGAATTTGCTTTCGCCCTTAGGACCGCAAAACATGATACAATGGGCAAAACTCCTGCTGAGTTATTTTTAGGCAGAAAGATTATAACGCCGTTAGATAAATTATTTTATGTGCAACAAAGAGCCCCAGAATTTAAAATGGGTGATATAGAAAAACTAATTAAAGAAGCAAAAAAGAATATGGAAGTAGCACAGAGAAAGCAAAAGCTGTATTACGACTTGAAACGACGGGGAGTTACTTATAAAGTAGGGGATGAAGTATTAAAAATTAAGCATTCACTTTCTTCAGCAGCAGAAGATAAAACTGCCAAATTTTTTCCACGCTTTGAAGGACTATATGTCATAGAAAAAATAACTCACGCTGTAGTAGTGTTAAAAGCTAGAAATGGTGAAACCTGCTCCGCAAACATTGATCAAATCAAACCCTACTATGATCGTAATAAAATGCAAATTTTCAAAGATCTTTTGCAGGATCCGGCATGGCAGAAACCACAGGCACAAGCTCCAGAGGTGGAACAACGACAAGTACAAGGGCAAGCCATTAAGAGGCAGGAGCAAGTGAAAAGAAAGTTTTCCCGCGGGAAAATTGAAGGTAGCAAGAAAAAGAAGCCGTTCCACCGTCCAGAAAAGAGAGCTCACGAACACCCCCAGAATGAAGAAGGGAGAAGGACGACGTATGCAAAGAGAGCCAGGAGAAATGACGGCAACTATAACCCGGCTCTAAAACGGAAGATCTACTCATCCGACAGGACTCTCTGCAGCAAATGTCGCCGAACTGCGGAAGGGCCACCAGGGGCGGAGGAAAATTTGAATGGCCAGCAATAAGGTCCAAGCAGGAACATGAAAGAAGTTTCCCGATTCTGCCAAGACCACAGGCAGAGGCAAAAAAGAAGCTATTCAAGGGTGACCGAACTGGAAAAAAAAGAAAGCTTCTAGAGGAAGGCACTGAAGGGCGAGCCCGCACACGAAGGAGGATATATCAAACAAGAATCTACGCTACCTTCCAAGACTGGGCTCAGAAAAGAATGTCCGAATATCACAAAGATAAGTAAAATTTTATGTTATTTTGCAAACTTAAGTTAATCTTTCATTCTTACTGCAAGTGGCAGATTTCAAGAAGTTTTACCTCATGCGAGGTCTACCTTTATCGCCAAAAGGGCAAGAAATGAGTTGTTACCGATTTTGGTATTATGTTTTTCAATTACTCGCGCGTAAAACTAAAGTTGATGTATAATAGCAATGTGTAAATACTTAAATATTGTAAAAGTTATTGTATAAATTTTATTTAAAACATTCTGGCAAGAAAGAAGTTTTAGTCTGAAAGACTTTTTGAAATGTATTATTTCAATGTAGAAGAATTGGCACTTGCTTAGAAAAGAATAGAAGTTAACAATGTACTACTAATATATGTTTTCAAATGCATAAAATTAACGGCATGTTAATATGTTCTTATATACAATGTGAACTGTTATTTTAAATGTTAAGAAATACTGTGATATGGTAAAAGTGAAAGTAATGTTAAAAATTTTTTTTATTCGTGTGACTGTAAAAAGACTAAATTATGATGAATATGTGTTAAAGGTTGAATGAATGTAGTTAGGCTCTCTGACGCTACATTTCAGAGTTAGCCACTTTCAGAATAGTACCTCAGGGTTTAGAGTTGAAGTTAGGGTGTGTTACGAGGTCTTGGTATGTTGAATTTTTAACACGTTAGTGCTTTGATTGTAGGAGGAAGTGTTGAACACGTAGACATAAACACATTCGTGTTTGGAGTTCTTTTACAACACATGTCAGAGAGCATGGGGAGAGATAATTAAAATAGTCATGAATGAAATAAGAATGTTAAGAGAAATATAATTATACATGTTACTTGCCATTTCATTGTGTAACATTTCATTAAACTAGTTTTCCTTCCAGATCTCTGGAAGGAACCAGATTTGAATAAAAGCTCCTGTTTAGATGCAGTACAGATGAAAAAATTGCATGTCCTGGGAGCTGCTATTGTAAAAACAAATTTCTTTCTTTTAAATTTCTAGTTTCTAGCGAAAAATGTTTGTAAAAGATTGGCCTTGCGTTAGATTCTAGAGCTAAAAGTTTTCAACAAGGTCGTTTTACACCTCAGTTTCAAACTAATTAACTCTGGCGGGAAGTATGTAAGGATCTTAAGTTTTACTAACGTTTATTTTATTTTAAATCTTTACTATCACTTCTTATTTTCTACTTCCGGCCAGAATTATAAGCGTTAACGTATTTATGCAAAGTTTGTCTGGTGAGCGCCAAGTATTTAAGTTGTGGCTTTTTGCCAAGCGAGAGAGAGGAAGCAGTTAGTCGAAGCAGGCCGCTTACCTTAGAAGTTTTACTCAGTTGCTGGTTGCCTTCCAGGCCAGAGGTTTAATCCTCTTGATAATTTTTAAGCGTATTGTAGTGTTCACAGTTCTCTGTACTACATACGGCTTCCTGTTAATATAAGGCCAATCTTCCACATTTATTATTTTAAAGTTAAATTAGAGTTTAGTTTTATTTTTATATTTTTACGTTTAGACCACAAGTAGTGGGTCTTTGTATTCCGAAGTACGGAAGTTATTGTAAATAGAGAAAAATAAAGGGTTTTGTATACCCTTCTTGTGTATCCTGTCTACTTCCCACAGTTATTGAACATAGCTTTAGTAAACTCTCTGTTCCGAGTCAGGTCCTTGCATGTTCCCGAAGAAAGTAAGACGGAACATTGAACCTGATAAGGTTATCAAACTACCTAATTTAATTATTTATAATTAACTGCTTACCTTTAAAAATTATCTCTATATGTTATTGTCATTCATTAATACTCACTGTGGTCACAAGATAAAATACAAAAATGTAAAAATTCAAGTACAATTTATTCTTTGCATCTACTGAGACTTAAAATAATACAAAACAACTTATCACCTCTGGTGCTTTAATGCCTTATTGGAACCTTAAAGTATATTATCTGGGTTACAACCCCTCGAACTCTACACGAAGCTACGACATTAACTGCATCAAACAGAGCCTAACTAACTTTCAACATTTGCCAACCGTGCCTACATCAGGCCATTCAGTTTTGTTCTAATCAGCAGGTCTCTCTAGACAAGAAGTATCAGTGACAACATTCAATCTTTTGTTATGAATCATGCTGATTGTGAACTTACTTCTCATTTTACGTGAGAAAATGAGACATAAAAAAAAATCATTATAAAGCTAACTGTTAGTAAAACGTAAATGTTGGTCATATTCTTTCAAATATGACCAACTAATATAAATGTAAAATATTTAATGCTACTTGATAAATTGCATAAAGTTTATTTTATTCTCAAACTTGTTAATAGTTATGTTCATTAATTCATGTTTAATAATAATGCATACTACTTAGGGATCTTATTTTTAGGATGGTGTTACAAAAGTGAAATTCAGGCATAGATAATATTTTTAATTGAATTTATTCAGTTCCCATTTGCTCATAGGTCCTTAATTTTTTTCATTAATGGTCCTTAAATGTCCTTAAAAGTACTTAATTTCCGTGTGCAGAAATGCGTATGAACCCTGAAAAAGCAAATAAATTTTAATGATAAAATTTATTGTTTTCTCAAAAAGATTTCTATTATCATCTGAAATATTTAACTGAAAGTACATTAGTATCATAAAAATTGATAGAAAATAAAGTATTAAATTCATTTCATTTATTACAAATGCAATTTTTAAGTTTTTAATTGTAACTAAGATTCTTATGTATTCTTTTTTTATTTCCTACTTTAGGTAGTTCCTGCTGCCATAGCATATACTTTAGTTTTTCTTTTGGTTGTTTCAGCATTGCTGTTAGCAGGGTAAAACTATGCTGATGATTATTACTCTTTTTTTTTAAAGCTACTTTTGTAATTTTTTTTTTTTTTTTTTTTAAATTCTGATTAATATACTTTTTACAGAGCTTTCATTCGATTCAAAGCCCCACCTCCACAAAATTCAACTCAGTGGGATAAAATTGAATTCATTGCTTTAGAGCTTGCTCAAAACAGTAAGTAAATTCATAATGAGTTTTCATAAATTTTCAAGTACTTAATTTCGAAGTAGCATGTTTAAAGGCAAAATGTATAAGAATATTTATGTTTCTTGATAAGAATTATTTTACTGTCAAGTCCCATATTCTCATAAGATGGCGCTTATGTATTATACCAAAAGTACATGAAATACACCTTGGTGCTTATGTGTTATTTCAAAAGTACATCAAATTCACCTTGGCAGAAAATAAAAATTCACCTTGGGGCAGTTTGCCAATTTTTTGCTGAAAAAAAAGAATGCTTTCTTATGATTTGAGGGGGAAAACAATTTTACTATTACAAAGATTTCTGTTTTAGAGTTATTCTTAAAAATTAATCAATAAACCTGCTTTATTTTATTTTATTTTATTTTATTTATTTATTTTTTTTTTTTTTTTTTTTTTTTTGCATGGATGTGAAAATCTATTCCATGCAAACTATGGCAATAGATTCAAAAGTAGTTGTTCCCTTTACCCACTTTGCATCAAAATATTGTATTTCTGTGGAATTTTTACTGCAATTTCATCCATTTTAGACAAATTCATACTTTGAAATTGAGGTTAAGATAAAAGGTGTCTCAATTTGCTGTAGAAACTATTAAATTTGAAATATCAGAAAAAGAATGCAAACAAACATGACAGTGTTTATTAAAATTGAAGCAACCATGCAATTCTTCAATGCCAAAATTTTCCACATTCTGAAGATGTAGTAACGTTCTACTAAGGTGATTGTACTACCAATTTTTTTTAATTGTACATTAGATTTGATTTCATTTGTAATTATTTGTCCTTGAATGCTACATACTTGGTTTCCATTTAGGTAATATAATTTGTAATTTACAAGGCATGTGTTAAGCCTTGTTTCCATTAGTGCGTTGCGAACGCATAGTGTCGTTGGATTTACGCATACGAAATTTTGGTGGTCTATTGCATTTATTGCCATCAGATGTCTCTGTATATAACTTACGGGATTTGGACTATGCTTATTTATACCACTGATTGCCATGTGAGATTGTATATTTTTAAAATATGCCCAAATTTTAGGAGAAAAAAGTAATATAAAGTTTCAGCATCGATTTCTTCAGGATCATTGCTGGATAATTTATTATAAATCTCATTTGTTTTAAAATGCAATATGAGCAGTTCTATTTTATACATAATCCATAAAATATTACTTTTAATTTAAATTTTTTAATTCATATCTCTTTTCATAGAAGTTACAAAAATAAGCTTTTTCTCTTTATATATGTATATACACATTAGGTAAAGAAAATAGAAATATTTAATTAATTAATTCCTGCTTTTCTGCTGGAGAGGACTGAATTCAAAAGCAATTATTATAATAAGTTTTTTTAAAATGTTTAGGGCATTAATATTGTCTCATGTTAATTGGTAGTGAAAGTTTAGAGTTGGAAAGATCCCAAAATTTCACACATGTATGTACATTCATATAAAAGTGAAACAAATATATATATATATGTACAGGGAGTATGCTTTAAATTCGTATTATATAAATTTCAAAATAAATTTTTTGCAGAAAAAATTTAAACAAATAAGAGCATAAATAAAACATTATATTTAATGCATATAATAATAGAAATAAATTATAAAACACAAATATAGATCAAATTGGAACAAGAAGCTAAGAAAGTTGCAGACAGGGGGGAGAAAGCGACCCCAAAAGTTAAGCCATGCTACCGCCAACTTTACCACTAAGCTATCATCATACAGGCATGATACTCAATTTTGGCTTATGCACATTATTAAGTAAATGAATTCTTAAAACTAAATTTTTTGGTCCTATTTTAGTGTACTATCGTCTAAAAGATTCACCAGAATTTGTTCTTCAGCTTCTAGGACATTTCTTACATTATCTTTTCAAGTGGTGTTCTGGTTGAAGTTAAATGGGCTGCTAAAAATATATTTCATGTGCTTACAAATATATATTAGCCATAAAGGTATATTTATAAATAGAGAAATACAAATTTAACATACCGTTTAATGCAGTGGAATATTTAAAATCTATCAAATTTAATTTATAATTAACGTTTTTAATTTTTACCTGTTTCAAAAGAAAAAAAATAACAAATCTTTTAATGCCGTATCTGATTTGCTATAGCAGTTTGATATAGTCAGACTTTTATTTTCATTAAAGGTAAATGTACACATTTACCTTTAATGAAATTAGGAAATAATTGTCAGGACAAATTTTGCTATTTCATGGACTTAAAATTATATTTTTTGCGCCTGATTTTTTTTATAGTAATCACTGCTCCCTGCGAACTAGTACTGTAGTTGCAGTTATCTTATTTTTCTTATCTTTTTAACTAAGTTCAGCTTATTGCTGCTTTCTCAGTACGCAGATTTCTCACTATAATGTTAATTTAGAAATAAGTATTTTTTAGCAAAACATTCTTTCCCTAAGCCAGCCTTCATCGCTACTTCTGCCGCCATTAACTTTTAGTGACAACATCTGATTGCTCCTTTTTTACCATGTGACCCCAACGCATCCGCAGACATACGGATAGAAGTTGAACATAGTTGAACTTCATCCATCACCGCACATCGACTGGATTTCAGATGTCAATCAAAGTGAATTCGCTCGCTGATTGGAGAAACGCATAGGCATTGTAACACATACGCAGCAGTGGAAACGGGCCTTTAGCATAGTAAAAGTAAAACCAAGAAAAAAAATTTTTTTTTAATTGTTTTCCTTTTTGTTCTTATTTAAAGTGTCATAAAGTTTACTTATATGCATACCTGCCAACCTCTAAAGATAAAAATTCAGACGAACACGAAGAATTAATATCATGCTTTGATATTTAAAAAATAACAATTTATACAAATAGAAAAAAGAAAATTATACTTACATTAGTAAATCTCAATTAAGTAGTAACTAAAAAATTTACTAGGAAACATAAAACAAGAACTTAATGTTACACAAAAATATTATTGCAATGAATTTAGAGTGCATTTTTTGGCTTTAGCCAAAAATTCTTTGGAAAATTTCCTGTCATAACAATTAGTTTCCTCATAACATTTAGCAATTAAAATGTTTTCTAGAGTTTTTGGTGAAATCGAAGAAGGAAACATAGTTTTGTTTTTCTTCACAACACTGAAGACTCTCTCGCACTCAGCAGTACTGTGTGGAATTACGAGAATAGCACATAAAACTCTTACTAGTCTATCATATTTTGGTGTTCCATCAGCTCTTTTTATTCTTTTTAAGGTACCAATGAGGACATCAAGTCTATCTTCTCCAGAACTGGCAAAGTCTTCAAACTGTGTAAATAAACACTCTGCCAAAATGACATCGGCATCCGAATTCGTAGCAGAATTTGAAAAAAAATCATCCACTTTCTTTGATGTTGTCGAAGCCGAAGCATTAACTTCATGCTTTTTAGACTAATATGCTTCACAATGTCGCTTCTTCCACCGTGACTTATTATGAAGTCACACACGCACACGTTTTTGAAGGATTCTTTAATTGTTGGAAATTCGGCTTTGTAGGCAGGCCGAAAATATTGAGAATACGGTTTTTTTTTAACTCATTTCGTAACAATGACGTATTAAGAAAATTCGTAGTTCGTGCAAACAAACAAAAAAAAAAAACAGAATGCGACAATCCACGCTAAAAAAATAATCTGGCGCCCACAAAGAAAAGAGTCGGAGAAACAAGTTCAGCGCATTGGATTGGCTGGTTAAGCGGCGAGCTGGCGGTAAAACACGATGCAATTAGCGAAAATCGCTGAATTGGCGAAAAATTGTAAAATTTTGACAAAATCACCAAAAACACTCGAAAAGGAAAAAAATCGTAAAAAATGGATAACGATCGTAAAATCGTAAAGACAAACGCATTTTCGTAAAAATTATGAAAAATTCATAAAAGTTGGCAGGTATGTATATGGTTTGATTTCTTAGTTTATGACAAAGCCTCGGCTATCTACCTAAGGGGAGGAATGTCTTCATGGAGGAGAATCTAAGGGAAACTGGCTTGTATACATGTTACACATGGTGAAATCCACAAAAACATCCATGTAGGATCCTTTCACAGGATTCAAACATCAGACCGAACTACCAGTGTTCAGTGACTTTACCACTCGACTACTGGTGGGCAGTTTGCTTATATGAATTGGACTATTGTAAAATAGAATGAAATGAAAGTGTATTTTAAAATTTCTAAATACACAAGCAAAAACAGTGGTAGATATCTTTACTTCCATGTTAAAATTCATGAATATGCTAAATTCTCACTTTAAGTAAAATACATTTATACATTTGGCAGTTGTTTAGTGTTGAGAAGATGAAGTTATGGCTTTTACAGACTAGTTCTTATGTATGCATTATACAGAATGTACATCTTTTAACATAGTTAAAACAAAGAGAAATAACATAGAAAATGGATGTAAATGAAAGCGGAAAAATGTGTATATTCATGATCTGACATTCAATGTGTGGAGCTGATGATTAAGGAGCAGACAACCGAAAAGGAAAATGTCAACCAAGTAACTGTTGTAAAAGTTGTTTCACTTTTTGGTAGCTGGTAGTCCAGGGTTCGTAGTGGTCCTTACAAGTGCTTATAAGTCCTTATATTTGAAAATAAAATATAAAGGCCCTTATAGATGCTTACTTTTTCTTTAAAGCCCTTATTTTTTTGTTTTTAGTGCTTATTTTTTGCTTTTAGTGCTTTTTTTTTTTTTTTTTTTTTAATCCTTTGTTTTTAATGAACGCGCATTTTTTCCCCCGTACCAAAGCCGAAACTAAATAAACAACTTTTCTTCCTTACATGCAACGTCGGATGGTGAATCATACTCCCGAAAATTGCTTTTCCCCCCTTCCTCTGCATTAACGTAACCTATAGTGCGCGCGAGAGTACAGACAGGTGCACGTCGTTCTATTGGCCAAAGAATTGCGAAAACGTAGAAAATTCCGGTACATTCGGTATTCTTCTCCTCCCACCCAAATACTACACACGTTTGAATTTCTATCAAGATTTTAATAATTTGCATTCTCGTTCCGCGTAGTCAGTTCATATTCGTGTTTATTATGATCGTTATGCTTATATTACGAGTATATGTATATATATGAATATTTATAATACTATAGTTGCAATAGCTGCTGAAGTGTAGATATACTTCCAAAAATGGGTGTATTTTTACACAGATTAGCTTTCTAAGGAATAATATTCGGAATGGCTTAAATAAAAGGAAAGTAATCGAATAGTCAAAATATAATTTCATTTTCTTTCCCAATACATTATATAGTACGGAGGTTGGGAGTTTCTCCGCAAAATCTCTAATATTGAAGCAGCGGACTTTTTTTTGTTACTGTCCACTCTGGATTGAATAGGACTAAAAGTTTTTGCGGTCTACCCAACCCAAGCGAAGATTGATTCTATTCCGCAAATTTAATACAGTCTGTTGAAAATTAGAATCAGAAACACCCCAGATTAGTAAGTCTCTTTCTTTTCCTTTATTTAGTTCTTTTTTCTCCGAATACCGGCAGGTGTTGATTCCGATTGCGTAACATCACATATGGAAGAATTAGGCCGCACGTATTGCGCAATAACGTTTGCGGTATTTTTCATTGATAATTAATTTTGATGTTCGGTCTGAGATTTGTTTATGAACACTTAAGAGAGTTTTACTGTGCTTTCTAAGCAGAATATTTCTCAGTTCCGTTGGTTTTTATATGATGCACATATCGAAATGTCAAAATCATTTATTTAGCCTGAATTTAAATCTAAGGAACGGCTACAATCTCCCCCACTCCTCTTTTTCCTATTACTCTCCGGAATATTCGGGAATTTTCGAGCATGCGGGTTAGTTAAGCTTTTACTGTTAAAGGATGACTGAATGAAGCAATTTCTCGTCTTCTGATTTCAGAAATGTGCCTCTTTTTTACTTAAATTACTTTGCCTGGGATACATGTTAAGGAAAAACTGTTATGCAATGAAAATTTAGAAAATGTTCAGAATTTTGATTTAAGTTAAATTATTTAAATATTAATATGAGTGGAAAAATAAATTGTATTTATTATTAGGTGCCAAACGAATACAATTAATATGGCTTATTATTTATTTTCTATATTTTCAACTGAAATATCATTATTAAATTTTGTAATATAGTTTAGTTCTGCATAGTGTTTTTTTCTCTCATTGTAAACTAATTCTGTAAATTGAACTGTCATTTAAAATAAAAAATAAAAAGTTAATTGTTTTCCATTGTTGAGGTAAGGCTCATTCTCTTAATAAATATTGCATTGCTCATATTTTAAATTACAAGTCTAATTTTTCTTTTAAGGTTATGCAGTCGTGTATAATGTAATTAGACAGGTGCTTATTTTTTCCTTAAAATGTGCTTGAAAAGTGCTTATAGGTGCTTATTTTTTTAACTAAAATGTGACTATGAACTCTGTAGTCGTAGAGTTACTTAAATTTTAAAAGTTGTGTTATATTTATTATTTTATCTGGAGTTGCAGAGTGAACAAAATGGATTAGAGTCCATATGTTCTCATGTCCATGATTATGACAAAAATTGTCTGTTAAATTAATTGTGGCAAAATGTTTGGAAGTTGTCTAAAAAAACAAATAGTTTTATAGAAAATTTTATGAGACATACTCGTTTACATTCCACAAGAAAAAACTGAGACAGCAATATACAAGCAACTTGTTCTGCCTGAATTGTCAAGTTCAGGATAAAGTTAATTATTTCAGTAAAACTGGGAAAGGATTATTTCATAATCTAGTGCAGGCACGTGAAACTCAGTATCTCAAATGGGTAAATAGTCATCAGTGTACAGTAGTGCAAGTCGTAAGAAACACAAAGCCAGTTTCATTCTTAATAATGTTCTTGAGTATAAAAATGAGTAAATACCAAAAAATCTTATCTAATACTATAGTTCTTTAAAAAAATAAAAGAAACATAAGGAATTTTGAGCAATGTATCGAGTACCTATAGATTCTTTCTTGATATCTGTTATCTTTTTCCTGCAACCATCATTCAGATATCTGTAGGCATGCTGTTTGCAGTAACAGTTTTGAGGACAGAGGTAAGATGAGTGTCTGTTAACCTAGATTTTGCTGAAAGCTTGTTCCTTTCCATAAATTAGAAAAGCTGTTCACTTTAATGCTTACTACCGAACATAAAAACCATATTTAATGCAAAATTTTTTTCTTTCTTGGAACCATATAGGCAAGTATTTATAAAATTATAATAACCAATTGAATTTCTGTTAATTCCCTTTGTAAATGAGCTGGCATTTTCTCAGCATCCATTGACAAGGTTCATTTGATCCTTAAAAATGCTTCAAAGTTTTAGAAAAGACTTTTGGTCTTTAAGTCTTCAGTTTTCACCAGAATCTTAAAAAGATCCTTAATTTAACTCATCTAACTTTTTTTTTTTTTTTTCTATTTTGAGTATAAATTAACATTTGGGAGGAATAATTTTTGCCAATCCATCGACAAAGATACATTTGATGGATTATCATTTGAATTCTTTCCTACTTTTTAATGTATTCATGATATTCGAATTTATGGGCGCAACCCTGCCCCAATTGAAATGTAAAACATTTTGAAATTATTTCTTTTATGTCAATGAGGAATTCATAAAATTATTTTTCCGTATGGGGGTATAAGTTTTTATCTTGTGCATCGCTAAATTTGGCCACTTATCAACATTTTAACTATTTCAAGATCAATTTGTATACAAAGTTTTTTATTTGAATATTTGCGAATTTTTCATCTTCTCTCTCTCTCTCTTTTTTACGAGTATAATAACACTAATAAATATTATTAAAATAATGATAATCTATTTAAAAGTCTATTTAAAAAATAACATTAAAATAAAACATTCTTAATTTTTCCTGTAGCACTTTAAGGTAAAATTGCTTTTCATTTTGCTGTTTTATAAATACTTTTATTCTTAAAATTAAACAAAGTAATAAATGCTATAAAGCACACTTTCTGAAACATTTCTTTGCAAAAGCAAAAAAGCTATTGTAATTATTTAAAATTAATTTTCTTTGTCCAGTTGTATATTTTTTCATGTAAGTATTTCAAAATATTCAAACATGTATCGGTTTTCTCTTAAAAATTCACTTTATGCTCTTCTTTAAATCATCTGTCATTTTGCTCTTACTGTAGGGATAATTTTTCTTTCGGATTTTAGAGTTTGCACCTCAGAAGGTTTAGAAGGATTTGAAGGCAAAGTTTATAATAGATCTACAGTTCCGGATGATTCCAGAAAAATGTGACAAGACAGAAAATGCCTTCATTATATTAACACAGGACATGTTTTACAGACAATTTGTGATGAATCTAATTTTTTGGAGAATTTTAGAACAGTTAAAACAAAATTATCTGAATTTTCTGCTTCGGATCCTTGAAGTCTTGATATGTTTTTCTTCTCTTTATTTTCTCATCTTTTCACTGGGCACAAACATGGAAAATTGCAAAATATGGTTTTAATCTTGTGGAATGCACAAGTATTTGTAGAAAGGAGTTTTTCTATTAATAGAGAAATTGAAAATCGAGGATTTAAAAGCTTCATCTCGTATGCCTCAGGTTACCATACACAAGGCATTTTGTCGCCTGGTATAGTCTGTATGGCTACCCAGTGCCTGTCTTAAATTCTAAACATTTTGCCATCTCAAAATTTTGTTTCTCGGTGCTTGACTAAATTCTAAAATTTCTGCCACATTGGCCCTGGCACCAGCCCTGACCTTATATCATTTCATATGTATTCTCAGTATTCATATTATTAAAAAAATACAATTAGCACTTTCTTCTATGGACACTTCTTCTATAAACTTATGCTGTTATTATTATTAAAGAATAGCAGAAACCTTTAATTAAATCAAAAGATTCTAAAATGAGGGAACTTATTGAGGAAGAAATTGATTACATAAGGAGAAAGGAAATTTTCACAAGTTAGAAGTGGGACTAGTGTGAACACTGACTTGTTTATTGAACCAAAAAAAATGCTACAGAGAAGGAATTTGATGTAAATGAAAATTATCTGGAATATTCTCAAATTAAAAAGACACATAAATATTTGATTGTGTGTAGTTGCTACAAAACATACATTTTTGTAGCTTGTAATATGTAATTATTCTAATATCATTTTAGAATCAATATTATAAATTATATGTGTAATTTTCTGTTATTTTAAGCTGTAAATTTTTTTTTATATTGTAACTTTAATAGTGATTTTTAATGAATATTTTTCAAAAATTAAAAAAAAGCATTATCATGTGTATCTATAATGACTAATGATATGTAACTATGTAATTTAATTATTTGTTACTAATTTTTCACCCTTACAAGTTATCTCTACATGTTAAGACGAGTTTTTGCCTTTCCTTGATTCTTACTGTAAACATAAGATACTACATAGAACTGTAAAACTCAACATAAATCTTTATTCATTACAGCTAACTCCTTAAAGCTAACATGATTTAAAATAGTACAGTCAAAAGTCGTTAATCCGGACTCGTCGGGACTTCGGCGATTCCAGATTATAGATCATCAGTTTAAATCTGATAAGATGGCATGCAGAAATTACAAAATTAAAAATATGAAACCGTAATTTATGAAATAAAGAACAATTATGATCTAAAGGGTATCAAAATTTACAAAAAGAAAAAGCTTAATATTTATTTGTTTACTTTATTAAACATTTCTTTCAATGTAAATTGCTTCGTTTCATGTGATAATACTTTCTCTTTAATTCTATTAAACAGACATAATTTCTTGTTTAGTTACAAAGTTCCGCTGTTCAAGTCCTATAATTGCTGTGTTGAGAATACCGACTAATTTGTCAATCGAAATGTTTTCGTTTTCAATAACCTCTGGGTCACTTTCTTCACTATCGGAAGCGAATTATAATGACGAGGAACTTGATTTAAATCATATCGAGATGAAATACTACATTTAGTAAGGAATTATAAGCCAAATAAAATAAAAACATCTGCCCTGAAGATAAGGATAGTGCTGACAGATCAACTTCCAATCCGCCACGTGAAATTCATAAACAGATTTCGGATTTCAAAACATACTTTCGCTTTGTAGATACAAATTACATATTAATAAATATATATCAGAAATTCTATTTGACATAATCGAAAGTTCAAGCTTACTTTTATGAAATTGCTCTAACAGTCTGCAAAAAATAATAAGCCGGATCCAGTTCGAAGATTAAGGAACAACGCAATATGTAACATTAACTGAATTAGATAATTTTAGCTTAGCTTATACCTCCGTTACACATTACACGCGCATGCGCACAAACATATTCGCAGCCATAAAGGTCTTACGCGCACTCGTAAACGCCTGTATGCATGCGTGAATGCAACGCATGCGCAGAAAGTTTGTAGGTTTGAGGTCCGGATTATAGATCATTACGGATTATGGGTGTCCGAATTAACAACTTTTTACTGTACAAAATAACTTACTATCGCTGGTGCTTCAATGGCTTATTGGAACTTTATAGTAAGTGCTGTATATTAAATGCTTATAGCTAACTGGTTATTGTATATTAACTGGGTTGGAACTCTTTGCAAAGCTATGACACGAACTTGGTTAGATAGAAAAAATACAACTAAGTGTTACACTTACCAACATTTCCAATGTCAAGCATTTATGTCTGTTCTGATCAATGGCTCTCTCTCGCTCTTAACAGTCAGCAGTGGTGGCAACAGCCAAGCTTCTGTTGTGAATCATGCTGCTAATGATTTTATGTCTCATTTAAATTTGTTTTGTGCTGGATATAAATCTGCAAAGTGGACTGAACAAGTACATTATGAAATGAGGCATATAAATAAATATACATTCAGAATATTAATAAAATCAACATAAAGCTAACTGTTAATAAAACTGAAATAAAATGTCAGTGGACTGCTATAAGTAAAATATAAATGCCTCAAGAAATTTTGTAATTTAATGCTGATTACTTGATAAATTTTACAAAATTGATTTTATCTTCAAATTTATAATTTTGTTTAATAATGATGCATCTTACAGATTTATTTGATTCTTAGAATGGTACTATAAAAGTGAACTTTGTGTATAGATAATTGATTTAGTTTATTCTATTCCCATTTGCTGATAGGGCCTTATTTTTTTTTTTTTTTTTTTTTATCATTTTTGGCCCTTAAAAGTACTTAATTTCCATTTACAAAAATGTTTACAGACTCAGACTGAGAAAATACTTTTGTAAAAAGATGATCTCCGGAGTTTTTTTTTTTTTTTTTTTTTTTTTTTTTTTTTTTTTTAGCATCCGTAGTTGAATATATACCACCATAAGTGCTGGAATTCATTTTTAATACATTTATTTTATACATTTTTGTATTTTTGTTATTTTCTTGGGATGATGGAGGGCACAGAAAAATGAATCAAGGGCTACTGCTACCCACTATCAGGCATACTAGCTTACTGCCTCCCATGGGCCACAATTTTGACATGCCTGATCTAGTGGGTATTGCTGTATTTTTCTCCAGAAAAGTTTTGCTTACCATCTAGTCTAATATTGTATAAAAAAGAAATATGGTAGAAGCAATTTTTATGATACATTAAAGTAATCCTAAGAGTACAGAGTGCAATAAATTGGTACTTTTGGCCCTGAAAATTTGCTGGCTCATTTATAAATTTGATGCAGTATTTACAAAGATTAAGAATAAATTGTAATATATGCATATGTATATATATTATTATTATTATTATTATTATTATTTCTATTTTGCTTTTGTCATCAGTAGGTAATCCTGTAAAAACAAATGAATAGAATGACTGCTTTATAATACATTAAACTTATAGTAAAATCATTTTTCAAATTCTATTAGAATATGAAACATGGAAAGGCTTGCTTTATTACTTATAGAAACTGAAATCTCAACAAAATTGCTTTTCATTTCCTTCCTAGTTTTTGGCCATGTTATGGCCAAAATATGATATAAATGTGCATAGAAGTTTAAATAACCAAAGTATTTATTTTCATTGATTGAAGTAGATTTTGTTAGCATATCAGTTTGAGGAAAAATCTGAACGTTTTCTTCAGATTTTTTAACTATTGAAATATTTTAACTTACATTTCTCTCCCTCTGCCTTTTTTGTAGGAGGTGCAGATGCTGTTAAATTTACAGTTAATGTCTTGACTATCTATGGCATGCTGAATCTTATTTTATACACTGTAAGTATGTTATTGGTATTTTTGTTAATTATTCAGACTGAATATTTTGTTATGTATTTAAAAATACTGTGAATGAAATTTCTTCTTTTTGTGTCTTTATCCTTGTTTTACAGTCAAAAGAAAATGTAATAAATTGCTTTATCAAGTCGCATATTTTTAAAAAATTTTTGTTACTTTTTTCTACTAAGTTCTTTGAATTTCATTTGGAAATTATTTATTTAAACAATTCAATGATTCTGTAAACTTTTTAAAAATTTTATGTGTGCGTGTCATAACAGTTATTAATTTTCTATAAAATATGTGAAATCTTCTGTAAGTGCCATACAAATTTGAAAAGATACAAAGAAGAATACAAAGATTTTCCAAACATAGATAAAAGTTTCCATACAAAGATAAAAGTAGTTTTACAGTTCTCTGTTATATCAGAATGCTTCAGTTTAGGAAATATAGTCAACTATGTTCCTCCTCCCCCCAAAAAAAGTTCTTTTTAATGGTCAATGATAAGTTAAAAAAAGGTTGGTTAAAATGAAAAATTCATTTAAAAAACAGATTTATTATGTATCTTGACTAAATATTAAGATTTCTCAATATGTATCTTGGTTAAATATAAAATTTTTGTAATTATGTCTAAATATTAAGATCCATTATATAATTTCATGGATTATTAGCCTAAAGGAGCATTAGCCCAGAAGGGCTATTAGTCTCGAAATTGAGTTGAATCATTGTGAACAGCTGTATCACTTTTCAAATTGTTGCCACCAAATAGTATCGCCCTTTATTATATTTAAAGATATTAAATAATAAAGAAACTGCATGAATGTATGCATGTTTCTCACATCGTGAAAAAACAGCAGAACCATCAAATTTTGAATAACGTAGTCTTCCACCCAAATATGGCACCCGGAAGCAAGAATTTTGAATATGTTTTATTATCTATTTCTTTTTTTTTTTTTTTTTAATTTTAACGAATTTTGGATTAAGAAACTCAAAGATTTCCAAAGGAGCAGTGGCAACGCACTACAGAATAAAATATTTTTGTCACTGCATAAGACTTTCTGTCAGAAATTCTAAAGTTATGCTGTTTTTAAATGCTTTTAGTCCAAAGGGGCATAAGCTCAAGTGCTCTTGAAACGTGTATGTATGTGTAAATGAAAAAAAAATCCCCCTTTAAGCATATTTTTTTTAAATCTTTATGTTATATTAAAATTTTAAAATATTTTAATTCTTGTTTTTAGAGTTTAGGAATGGCTATATTTCCAGTCAATTTGATAAAAGGATTTCGCTCTTTTTCTGATGAAGAATTAGTTTTATCTGAAAATCAAGCAGCTAATGAAGCAAAAATTAATGCTCTTAAAGCCAAAGTAAGCTGTAATTAATAATAAAAATGCATTCTGTGTTATAAATTTTCATTCTCTGTCTGTGTGAGAACAACATACATATTTTTCATTAGATATTTACAAATAAATTAGTTTTTTAAAATTGCATTTTATGAGCAAAAATGTTACATTCTTTTGTTTGTGAAGGAATTTGATTGGATATTTTTTCATTTATATTGTATTTTAGGCTAGATAATTTTAAAATGTTTTTTAAATGCTAAATAGATATTTTATAAGTTTTTTTCCTCCTTTTTTAAATACTTCTGTAATAATATTTTTAACAAGGTTCATAATGCTGTCAATAATTAGAATGTATTGGGTAAATTAAGCAGATTATACTTATTACCTGATGTTTGGTTTTAAAATTAAAAAATAAATTAATTAAATAAGAAAAATTCAATATATATTAAGCTACAAATTATTATTCAAGGGAATAACATAATAAAGAGCCAAATAGGCATTCAAAAATAAACTTTAATAATAAAAATAAAAAATTTCTTTTCAGTGTATTCTGAACTTAAATGTTTTATAATCATAAAATATATAGTTAAAATTAAATTTTTACATTTATCCTGTGTAGGTAATAAATGGCAGTGAGAACAGAGTATTTGATTTAGGTTAAAAAAATATGCCAAATAAATAATTATTGGAGATGTCAAACAACAAGAATCAGTGTTATATTTGTAAATTTTGCAAGACTAGTTTCAGTGGTTTAACTACAGAACCATCTCCTCAGCTGCCTAAGTGTAAATGAACAGCGTTCAGAACCATCTTCCATGACTTAGGCAGCTAAGGAAGATGGTGCTGTAGTTATACCATCGAAACTAGTCCTGCAAAATTTACAAATATAATGCTGATTCTTGTTGTTTGACTTCTCCTGTAAGAGTATTTGATATTTAAATGCTTATGTCCCAAACATACGAATTGTATCATAGGTTATATTATTAATTAAAATCATATTTTTAGAATTTTAGCACAGCAGCAGCTCAGTAATACAACTTATATGTTGAAATTTGTGCATTCATTTTTTGTTTGTACATGTGTGCTGAATGGCAGAAACATGTGAATAATGATAAGAAATGACTATATTAAACCTAGTTGTAATAACAGCTCATAACTTTTGCATAGGACTTATTAACCTTATTAGAGTGAAAGGTACCTAGACCAGCATCTGAATTTTCTGAAATGTATCAGTATTGATAAAAATGATAAACATGGTGATAACTTTGTTGTGGATAGTCATAAAATACTCTATGAGGCAATTGCATTAAATATTTAAGGGGGTAGGTTATAATTGCTTCTAGTAAGCATGCAATGGTCCTGTTATGTCATTGTTGCTTTGATTACTGTAGATTGTCCAATCTGGTACATACATTCCAAAGAATATTGCTCATGTCATCGATGTGTGATAACAGAACTTTAGGAATGTTTGTGATGTGATAGTATAAGATTCACTGTGCAATCTAGGCTGTTAGATTAATTTTGATTTTTGGAACATCTGTTGATATGAAGGTATGGGTGTAACATCAACAGTATGAGGTCATGTGTGCATGTGTTATGTTATTCTGTTCAGGACAGAATGTATCTATCAATGTATCTAGAATAATGTTTAAACATTATTATTACCACCATGTACTGGCTGATCACGTGCATCTTTGCATACCTTCTGTGCATCGTGAAGGGAAATGTTTATTTCATCATTAATGGGCCATTACCATTTAGACATCGATCAGGGAATATTTATGTGTTCCAAACCATTTAATGGATTTCAAGATCCCCAATTTAAGTACTGCTTAATTTAAGTAATGCTCCTGAGATGCTTTATAGTAACATGTCAGCTGTGATAATCCTTGATTATGTTATGAATGGAGCTGTGGACAGTATTTCAAAAGACATGGTTTTTGGTTTTAACTTTCAAGAGTCAGTAATTGTCAGCATTGATGCCTTAGAATGTACAGATACTGCAGATTTTGTATGCCACAGGAAGACCAATAAGCTGCAAAGAAGATTCTATAGCAGAGAGCTCAGTGTTAATTGCTCTGCATTAAAACATATTTGTCGTTTTAGCATAAGCATTTTAATATGATTGTCATGTATATAATTAAAACAAGAAGATATCAGATTAGTAAAGGTACACTGTGTAAAAAAAAGGGGGGGACAGTTCGATATCTCCCATTCAATTGGGCCGATTGACGAAATTCAACTTATGTTTTTCATCTCTCCAAAACACAACTTAAGATATGTAGTAGATTTATATATAGCATTGTTCTAATATAGGTGTTTTGACACAAAATCAGACCTTTTCTGAAATAACATACCATTTTTTTTTTTTTTTTTTTTTTTCCCATATTTTCATTCTACGGCTCAAATTACGCCAAACTACCAAGTCCTGTAAAAATCACACGAGTCATTTTTAAAAAATTAGCTTTAAAAATGTTAGCTCCTTAATGTTAATTGAGTATGGTATATATTTATTAATCTCTGCTTTTTTTATCAAACTTATTTTATTCTTTTTTTTCACATTTCAAAATTCAGGTTCATTTCGAATAAAATTCACCCATTTTTTTATAATTTACTTTTAAAATTTGTATTTTTAAATAACTTTTATAAATTTTTCCAAAAAAAATTTTGAATTATTACCTATAAAATTTTTCTCATCATCTTAAAATAGAGGTATTTCTAAGCATATCTGCAAAAAATTACAGTTTGTTATTCAAAATTTCCAAAGATATACGTGAATTTATATATTGGCATGTTTTGAAATTTTGCATATTTGTTAAAAGCGATAAAACATCAAATGTGGCTTAGACACTTTGCTAGAATTAAACTCTTTTGCAAAAAAAAATCAAAGCACAAAGAAGGACTTTTGCGATTGTGAGGAAATATGGTATGAAAAAAACATCTTTATCGAACATGCAAATGATCAAAGTTTCAAGGCAAATGAACAGGAATTGCAATCATAGCGTGCATTTCTAGTGCACAATTTGCAAAGTATAAAACGTAACAGAGGCGGAAAATTTATCTTTTTTTGTTACTGTCATTGTAATTTCATAAAGAAGCAACTAAAGATGCCATTACGATGATAATAAAGACCTCACAGACAACTGAACGACTTTGAACATGAACATATTGTAGGGCTGTGTGAAGCTGGGTGGCCATACCGAGCAATAGGCCGCCGCCTGCAGCCTAAACGCTCACAGAGGCCTTTAAGACGTTTGCCTTTGACCCCACAACATCGACGGAGTCGTATGGGGTGGTGTTGCAGCCGATCATCATAACTGTCATCAAACTGACATCGTATAGTGTTCAGCGATGAATCCCGCTTCACTCTTGAAGCAAATGACCACCACATTTGTGTCTGGAGAGGACAGGGCCAGTGGTTCCAATCAGCCTTTGTTTTACAAAGGCATACAGCTGTAACCCCTGGTGTGATAGTGTGGGGCAATATTTCTTATGACAGCAGGTCATCTTTAGTCATTCTCCGCAAATTTTTAACAGCTCGACAATAAGTTGATGCTATCCTGCGGCCGTTTGGATTACCCTTCATGGGGCATCATCCATGGGCCATTTCCAACAAGATCCCTGGCCACATACTGCTCGCATATCTCGGGACTGTCTCTGTGCGGTTGATACTCTTCCTTGGCCAGCAAGGTCACGAGAACTTTCACCAATCGAGCATGTCTGGGGCATGGTAGGCCGTCAGATTTTGTCACCACAAAATATTGCAGATCTGGAGTGACAACTGATGAATGCCTGGCAGAATGTGTTGCAGGATGACATTAGGAACCTCTACCACTCTTTGCCTCGAAGAATTCAAGCCTGCATTGCCGCCAGGGGCGGTTCGACCAACTACTAATTTGAACACTTAATTGGGTGATTGTGAGCCGTGAACAGGTACTTGATTTTTTAATCATTTTATGATCTGTGTATGAACTATTCACATATTCAATTTCATCAAAAACAACCACTTCCTTCATGGTAGTAGGAAACTACCATGCTATCAACTTCATTTGAAAGTAGGAATGACGTAACTTTTTTCTCACTCAGGCACAATGTGAAAAGGTAGGAACAAAGTACCTTTTTTTCCGCTCCGGCATAATGGAAGGGAAAGGAAAATTGTTTGCCATATATGAAGAAGTTTGCCAAGTGAATAATCTTGGTGCAACATGAAAAAAATGTGCCAAGATAAATTTTTGAATTTCTCCGTAAATTTTACAAAATTTATATCTAGGCATAATATGAGTCGTAGTATCAAAATATGGAAAAAATTGGTGTGTTATTTCAGAAAAGGTCCGAATTTGTGTCAAAATGCCTATGTTAGAACCATGCTGTATATAAATCTAATATATACCCTAAGTCGTGCTTTCAAGACATAAAAAATGCAAATTTTGTCAATTGGCCCAGTAGAATGGGACATAAAACTGTCCTCTTCCCCCCCCAACGCAGTGTTCCTAGACCTGCATTTTTGGAAGACATTTTTAACTAATTTTTATTTATATTTTTTACGTTTGAGATATCATATAGAATAATTTTTTGATTAGAAATCGAACTTAAGTTGAACTTAAAAACCCAAAGTTATGAAGTTTTTAAGCATTGCTTATTAGTAGATTCATGATTTATAAAAACTAAATATAGCTTAAAATACTTTAAATGAAACTATTATTATTTCTTCATTGTAAATTTTCTTTTTATTTCTTCTAGCAATCAACAAGATCTCTATCATCAAGAGAAGTTGCTGCTTTAGCTGATTTAGAAGAAGAAGAGAGCTTGATTTCTCGTCGGGCATTACTTTTAGAAACAGAAAGGAGAAGCATATTTCATAAATGTGGACCATTTTTAAGAATCTTCAGTGCAATTGGTGGCTGTATTGGAATCATCTTTTCTTTGATATTTTGTTCTTCTCTTCTTTTAGCCAAGTAAGGAAGAATGAATCATATTTGTTTATCCATTTACAAATGAAAATACAAATTTCCTCTTTTGCATGTAATAACCTTACCCTCTCTCCCATGATATCATAAAATTAAGTTAAAGAGTGCAACAGGGGTTCATGTGGTCCTTAAAAGTCCTTAGGTTTTTTTTTTGGCTGTTAAAAGTCCTTAATTTTGGCCAAAATCAACAGAAGGTCCTTAATTTTAATCATCTGAAATTTCTGTCAATTTTTAAAACTACTATTTTAAGTGTGAATTAGCATTTTGGAGGAATATTTTTGGCGGTTCATTAATAAATTTTGAATTTGAAAGAGGAAAAAAAGTGTAATGCTATAAAGCAGGGGTTCTCAAGCTTTTCAAATTTTGTACCACATAAATATGAAACAAAATTATATGTACCACCATAAAAGCATTTCACCATTAAAAATCAATGCATCCTAAATGGAGTGTACATAATCAAGGAATAAAACCCTTTGTATTCTTTAATTATATTCGGAAATGAAACTTTTACATTACAATAAAATATAAATAAGTATACTAGAGTGCCATTATGATTTTTGGAAATTGTAACGTCAAGAAATTGTTCGAAGCTCTTGGGAAAGTTAGCATTTCAACATTAAAACTAGAGTCATAAAAGTCAACTTGAATATATGTGTTTCTGAATAATAAAGATTAAAACAAAATGTTAAAAGGGGCACAATTTTGCATTCATTTTGAACATTCATTTAATTTTTTTCTGTAAAAATTGTATCACTAAAAATATTGTAATTTACCAAAGTTTGAGAACCTGTGCTATAAAAGCACAATTTTTAAAACAAGTTCAAAAAGCAAAATAGCTATGTAATTTGTTAAAAATGTCTTTTTAATTTTTTCATGATAATTTTTTCCCATGTAATTGTTTCAGAATATGCATCAGTTTTCTCTAAAAAAATTTATTTTACAATTCCTCTGTGTTTTTTTTTTTTTTTTTTCTAAAAAAAATATTTCTGGCTTATTGTTGTTTCGAAATTGGTAGGGGTAATTTTTCTTTAGGATTTTAGACCTTGCAGCTTGGAAAGCTTAGATGCATTTGAAGGCAGGATTTATTAACCCATGTTTCTAGCAGATTCCAGAAAAATGTGACAAAATGGAAAATGTCTCCATGATACTAACATGTAATGGATGTATTTTACAGAAAGTTTGTGATGAATTTCTTACTTTTTGGAGAACATCTAGAAGAAGAATGAAAAAATAATATTTGAATGTTTTACTTTTGATACTAGAATATTTTTCTTAACGTGTTTATCTTCCCTTTATTTTCTCTACTTTACACTAGACACAAGCATGGAAAATACCAAAAATGCTTCTTATTTTATCTTGTGGACAAGCAATACAGAAAGGAATTTTTTCCCTGCTCAAAATTCTAAAAGTTTTGCCATTTCTAGATTTTGTTGCTCGGTGTGTCACTAAATTCTAAAAATTTTGCCACACCAGCTCTGTAGCCGCCCTTTACCATATAGATTTCATATTTCTTCTCAATGTTCATATTACTAAAATAAAATTAGCAGCTTTTTCTATACATTCTAGATTCATTTAGTTTTCTTAGATTATCAGAAATCTTAAACTAAATCCAAAACTTCTAAAATGAAAAGAAAACATGTTGAGGAAAGAAAGTGAATACATAAAGAGAATGAAAATTATTCTTCAAAGACATGTACAGTTATTATTATGCAAATTACCCAGTTGTTTATAATTTCAGCCTTTACTATAATTCCCCATTTTTATTTTCTCACCAGACTGCAAATCACTTTGACAGTTTCTAAACTTTTGGATTGTAAGACAGAGTGTGTTTCTGACCTATTCATACTTGCTGCATTAGTCCCTGTCAGCTGTAATAATTCGTAATTATTCATCTTTGCATTATCGCTGCCAACATTTGAATTTGTCCTGATGATATAGTTACTGAGCCGGCTTAAATTAAAATTAAAGTGTATGTATAGTCTATGATGTTTGTCCACATTTTAAGTTTGAATTTGGCTCTTCTTGTTTAATTACATTGCCATGAGCTGTAATTGATTTTATTAGCATAAGAACATGACTTTATGTTCTAATTCCTTTTTAAATAAGAGGCTTATTTACACATTTATCTGACTTAATAATTACTTTCAGCCATAGTGATAATTTGCTTCATATCTGTTGGGAGGTTTTGGTCTATTTAACTTTTACCAGATCAAGTAAATCCTCATAGGTACATTATGGAAACACTAACATGTGTTAGTGGGAACACTGGTTTGTATTGAGACGAATTTCTAATTGTTAGAAAAGATGCTTAAAGAGAAGGAAATTAATATAAATTAGCTGAAATGTCTGGGAAGGCTTCAAATTAAAAAAATGCATAATTATTTTGTTGAGTGTTGTTGCTACAAACGTTTTGTAGCTTTTAATGTGTAATTATCCTAATATCGTTTAAGAATCAATGTCCTAAATTAAATGTATTTTAAACTGTGAAATTTTATTATATTTTGATTTTAATAGAAATGTTGTTAAAAAAATAAATAAAATTTAGTGGTGGCATTGGTAAATCCATAATGACTAAAGTTATCTAACTACCTAATTTAATTATGTGAAAGTAACTGACTGCTTAAGTGAGTTATTGCTTTTCATTAATCCTTTCCGTAGTCACAAGATAAAACACATAAATGTGGAAATTCATTTAAAACTTATTCTTCACATCTAGTGAGACTTCAAATAATATTAAACAACTTATCACCTAGGGTGCTTTAATGGCTTATTGGAACCTTAAAGTATATTAACTGAGTTTCAATCCCTAAAATTCTACATGAAGCTATGACACTAACTGCATCAGACAGAGCCCAACTAACTTTCAAAGCTTGCCAACTGTGCCTACATCAGGCCTTTCAGGTTTGTTCTGATCAGCAGGTCTCTCTCTAGGCAATGGTGACTACAGCCAGTCTTTTGTTTTGAATTATGCTGATTATGATCTTACTTTTCATTTTAACCTATGCCACTTGACATAAAATCTACCTGCTGTTTACTAAACCTCTAGACTGAGCAAAAATATGACAAAATGAGACTTTTTTTTTTAAAAAATCAACATAAAGCTAACTGGTAGTAAAATGTAAATAAAATGTCACTTATCTTCTTTCAAGTAGGTTCAACTATTATTAAGTGTAAAATATTTAATGCTACTTGATAAATTTCATAAAGTTTATTTTATTCTCAAACTTATTTATATTTGTGTTAATTAGGTTATGTTTAATAATAATGCATACTACTTACAAATCTATTTGTTTTTAGGATGGTATTACAAAAGTGAAGTTTAGGCACAGTAATATTTTTAATTGAATTCATTCAGTTCTCATTTGCTCATAGGTCCTTAATTTTTTTCATTAAAGGTCCTTAAAAGTGCTTAGTTTCCTTGTGCAGAAATGTCTATGATCCCTAGTGCAAGTTTATTTGCAAAATTAATGTGCCAGTTAAAAACCTCATTAAATTAAGTGCTATTAATTACATTATAAGTTTAAATTAAATTTATTGTCTTGCCCTGCGTATAAACCAATCTTTTCAATTTAAAGTACTCTTACATACCTATTTCGTATGGGCAGTCCCAAATGCAGAAACTATATTAAGATAATGTAATTCATATTCCTTAATTCTGACATTCTAGGGAACCATATATGCTTCATTTTACATCAGCATAGTGTTTGAAGCTATCTTATATACAAGAAATGTTTTTCTTTTATACTTCTTCAGAAACTCAGGATCATCATTCTCATTTGAGCCATAAACTCAGGATCTCATTTAAGCTAGTTTCATATTTTAATCAATTTAAATGTGTTTAGTGGAGGGGGAATCTGAGGTATTGGTGTAAAACAACAAAAGATGCAAGAATGCTTAGATTGATTTTTGAATATAAAAAGATGAAGGTCATATCTGTGCAAAAAAATAGCATAGTGCAATTACACTTGATCCGAGAATATTAATGTCTCCATATTTTTCTGCAGCATTTTAAAATTTTACTCCCTGCCTTCTTTTCCCATTTGAAATGATTGTTATGTAATGTCAAAACAATTATGTATAATTTTTAAGTGAATAGTAAAAATCGTAAGTTATTTTTATATAAATATTGATATTTACATTTATTGTACAACATTGCTTTTTATTAAAATTATATAATATAATATTGTATAACACTAATTAAAAAGATATTGGAAAGTAATTAAAATCCTGAATTTTATAATTTTTTACACAAATTGTTTATGGCATTTTTATCACAGTGCCTCTGCTTCATGATGTGTTTGGTCTATCTTTCCACTTGCAAACGATCTGTAGGAAAAAGTTTCTTGTTTCTGGTGAAGCCTTTAAGTTGCATTGCATCCTGTACATTACCTCATATTACCTATAAACTTTTGACTGTCTCCAAAAAAGACTAGTAGAAATCCAATGATGGGAAGATATCCAATGATGACTGATCCAATGATGTCCAATTTTACTATGCATAATGTAGCTGCTGCTGAATAGGGATAACCTTGAATATAAGGCAGCTGTTATCCGTTTGGAAGATGCCCATATCATTTTGATCATATCACTGTTTTCAGCTTGTGTACTGTCAGCTTTATTCAGCACTAATAATAATAATTTGATTCTTTTCTAAGAAGCACACTTATTTAAGGCCATTGACAACTTTTCCTGCAGAAGCTTGTGTCTTAGCTGGAGTTTTTTGTTCCTTGGTCAGATGTGATGTTCTTCCATTACATTGGGTCCCTCTTACTCTGTGGTTTATAATGGTGCATTCAGGATTAGTTTTTTGGCACATATTGTTGGATTTTGTCACATCTTTTTCATGAGCATAGCAATTCAAATATCCTTAACAAATTATTTTTTATACATCCTTGGGGAACTGCCTGATATATTAGGCAAGTGCTTTGAGACTGATCTGTTATATTTTTCCTATTTCCAGTATCTTTATGAGCAACACTGTATATAGAGCAGTGACTCATGTTGAATTCTGTGTAAATTTCATCATAGGTGACTTGCCTATGGATGAAAGATATTCATCATAGGCGAGATGTTGTACCCTGCTGTTTGCAGATTTTGCTGTTCAACTCCACTACGTTTTGTATGTGAATTTTTTCACTCATTCGTATATTCTAATAATTATTTCCGTACCAAAATTTCTTTCATGTATAGGCTTGAGGTTTTACCTGACCATAAACCAACTAAAAATGCTTCAGTTCTTTTTCATAGTGCAAGGAACTGAGTGATATATTTTTCATAGTGAATTTTGTATACATATCAATAATGATGTGTATATGTATACAAAATATTGTACAAACAATTGCTGTTTGGTTATCATGACCCTGCATTCAGTATTGCCAAAGTATTATTTTGTAAAAATGTTTTCATTGTGCATTATTTTCATGCAGTTCTGATTAAAATCCATTTTCTTTAAAACACTTGTGTGAAATATTGAAATTTCATGTATTTGAAGTTGGTTTTCTATTTTTATCATTGATTGAGTAAATTAAGATTTTATTTAATCTACCTTTTTAAAATTTTAGCATTGATAGATTAATGCATTCACTTGGTTACAAAATGGGATATGCTTTGAAAGAAAATTATATACAGAATCCATTGGATTTCATCATGGTTGAAGCCCAAAAGGTAGATTTTATCTTATTTTATTTATTTGTTCAAAGTGTGTGAACAATAAATAGGAACTAATAAATATGCACATTAAAGTCTATTGCACTCTTTGAGCATAATTATTCCATATTTAATGGCAGATATTTATTTGACATCATCTAAATAATAAAAGATTTTTAAAAAAGTTAAATATATTTTTTATGTATAGCAGCTTTATTTCAGGGCCTCTAATAATAACTGAAATGAGGAAGAACTTATTAAATTGGTCATATCAAAATGTATACTGGATAATTTAAGATTACCAGTAGCCTCTGATTTCTGGTAACTATGTCTTCTAAAAAATTCCCGAGTAATTGTAGGAAACAGGTATAAAACTGATATTATCCATTGATTCAGATACAGTGTAAAATTAGAAGTTGATGACTGCAGAAAAATGAAAATTTTCTTCAACTCTTGGTCAACAGCAGGCAGCCCACCTCACATATTTCAATCAGTGTAGTTTAACTGTAGTCATGACTTAATTTCAAAACATAAAATTTAAAATCATTAAATTTATAAAAGTAATTAGTGCCAAAGAGTAATCTTGATACTCACCTCAGTTGTGTGTTACTGTATGTATTAATCTGAGACACTTAAGCTCTGACTGGCAAGTCACTTACCAGCTAGACAACATGGATTAACTTAAAGTTGGAAATGCTGTTGAAAATATAGATGAAGCATTGCATAAAGCTGTGTGTTAGGACAAGTTTTATTAGAGCAGTATAAAAATACATATTGTATACTGTTTTTATATTAATTTATTTATTATTTTAAGTGAAGGTAGTGAGTGACGCAATAAAAGTTGGAATAAAACTAGATATTAAAGAATTAGATCAATAGTATTAGATGCAAAATAATTGAATAATAAATCTCTTATTAGTATAGATAACAGAAAGCTTATATGAGGAAAGGGACGTCAGCTTAGGTATAATTGAAATGCTTACAACAGAACTAATGGTTTGCCAGTTTTTAGATATTATTCTCATTTTTTTAATGCTTTGTTATGAAAATTGATACCATTTTTTAATATATCATTCAATTCGCTATGTTACAAGTAATGTAGTTTACTATTATAGAGATATATATGAAAAGAAGAAATATATGCTAATTATTATAATTAGAAATATATACTAATTATTGTAATTTCAAGCTGAATAATGAAGAATAAGAATTTTTAATCTTTTTTTTTTTTTTTTTTTTTTTTTATTTAGTTGTATGTTAATAAAAGCGTTTGTCATGTTCTCAGGTGTTCAGTTGATCATTGAATCAGCGATTATTGAGTGACAATGTGTTTGTGTATTTTTGTGGTTTAACCTGAGCATAATGTAAATATGATCGAATTTCCCTGGCAAAGATATACAATTTAGTCATTCTTTTCAAGATAAATAAGTCTTGTAGATTGTATGTGTCATAATTAATCTGTTGATTATGTATTATTGCTTATTGTGCTGTTAACTATTTTAAGG
Organism: Stegodyphus dumicola; assembly: GCF_044657685.1. Classification (NCBI taxonomy): domain Eukaryota; kingdom Metazoa; phylum Arthropoda; class Arachnida; order Araneae; family Eresidae; genus Stegodyphus; species Stegodyphus dumicola. The sequence goes on along the minus strand of NC_140768.1, from coordinate 74,951,380 downwards.
AATTTGTCTTTTAAAAAGTACATTTTGTAATTTTTAAAACCAAATTCATATGTGTTTTAATATTTAAAATGTATTTTTTCATATAAATAAAGAAATGTATTAGCATTAATTAAAAATTGTTATAAAACCTCTGTTTTATAATAATTTACTCTGTTTTATAACAAGCAGTATCTTCTTAAAATTTATATCATCAGTTATTCTGAAAGTTATTGGTAATTTACTATTTGTAATTTTTTTTCCATTTAACTTGATTTTAATAGAAGAAAAATTCTTACTGTGGGTTTAGATAGTATCATTACTAGAAAATTGCAAAATTAGGCATCGTAAATTATATTTAAAGAAATATCAAAATAGTTTGAACTTTTCTTTAATTTTTTCATGTTTGTATTGGTAATAAAAGATATGAGTAATGTTTTAGTTCTCGCTATCCAAATTTGACTTGAATATAAAACAATACAGTACAACTCAGTTATAATGAGAACCTGGATTTAATGAAGAAATTGGAAATAATTGGTTGGTACAATATTAAGTCTGTGGGTGTATAACTCAGTTTTAACAAGCAAAACCCAGTTATAGTGAGCAGTATTTTTGTGATTCATAAATTTTTTGTTTGCTTCCACCTCTCCAGCTCAACTAGTCTTTTTTTGGAAAAATTCTTTTAATATTCTAAAATCTATTGAAAGTTGGTGATGAGTCATAAATCCTGTGAACATGTGATGGCGGCCTTTTTCATCTTGTGAAGTGCACCTGCAATGACATCCCACGATGACCTTGAGGAAATGGGTGGAGATTACTGCTCATCAAATTTTATCTTGTGATGTCAAAACATAAAATTTTATCAGTTGACAAAAAAGTAAGGATTTTATAGGAGTTGGAGGATAGTGTAAAAAATTCCAAAAACTGCAAAAAGTATGATTTATCTTCTTCTGCTGTTTTAACACTGTTTAAGAACAAGAAAAAATTCATGGCTGCATTCAATAAAAATACGAAAGATTGTAGCGTTTGAAGAAGTGTTCTAAAAAGGATTTAGATGAAGCTCTTTTAAAGTGGATGAAGGTGCAACATAGTGCAGATTTTCCTGTAAGTGGTCCACTTTTAAAAGCTTGAACAGAAAAATTTTCTGAACAATTTGGCTATTCTGGATTTGCATGTTTGAATGGATGGCTTGATCAATTCAAGAATAGACATGGTATAACCTTTGGAAAAATTTATGGTGAAATAAGGTCTGCAAACATAGCGCATACCGTGACATAGATGAATGAAAAGTTGCAAGTCATCAGAGAAGGGTACACAAAAGATGACATTTATAATGTTGATGAAACAGGCATTTTCTACAACATAACTGCAGTGCAGATCAAGAGTGAAAAGTGCATCAAAGGCCACCCCCAAAAAAAATATCGATTGACAGCTTTAGTTCATTCTAATACCACTGGCAAGTGAAAACTATTGGTTATTGGCAAGTCTAAAAACCATAGGTGTTTTAAGCATGTAAAAAAGCTCTCTGTTGGTTATGACCACAGCAAGAAAGAATGGATGACTTCTGACATTTTCACAGAATTAATTTCAAAATGGGAAAGACAGCTGAGGAAGGAAAGTGAAAAAATTCTCGTTTGAACTGATAACTGTAAAGAACATCCCGAAGTCACTGGACGTAAAACATCAGGATTGAATTTTTACCACCAAAGTCTACAAATGTTATACAACCTATAAGCCCAAAGGGTGATCAGAAATTTTAAATCAAACTTTTGTGAGCACTTATTTTGATGCTTCTTGAATAGATAAAATAGGACAACTTGAAATGCTAATGTAAACATACTCAAAGCAACACGTTTAATGAACGATGCATGGGAAAACATTACATGAACATGTTTACGAATTACAAAGGCCGAATTGGACATTATTCAAGAGGGGCAAATCACTGAGGAAGAAGAAGTTGATGATTCGGAAAATTTGGAAATGACCAGAGACTAGACAAGAATTTGAAAATTATGTATCTGTTGATGCCAGTGTATCACTTCAGAGATAAGTACTCCTAAGGATATAAAATTCAAGTTAAAGCAGATGAAAAAATAATGAAAGTGACAATGATAGCGATAAATCTGAAGAATTTTAAGCTAAACATACTCAATGGCTTTTGAGTGCACAGAGAAACTCCAAACTTTTTTTGAAACCAAAAGTGCAAATGATGATATTTTTTGGGCCATGAGTTTTTTTCTGAAGAACAATAACACAAGAAAAAGACAATAAGACAGTTCAAAGTAAATTAAATAACTTTTTTTTTACTGTACAGAAATAAAAAATAAATAAAGTATATATAATACAGTAAGTATGCATGAATTTTTATGATTTTTTCATGAACCCATCTTTTATGAGCACTCATAAAAATAAGACAAGCAAATATTGCGGTCCCTTTGCACACGTTATAGTGAGTTCGACTGCATAATAATTTTAATATGAAATAATTGTGATAAATTTCTAATTTGAAGTATTTTCATATGTTTGTAATATTAAAGTAAGTTTTTCCTTAATAGGTCTTCCCTCTTGATTATATCCTCTTCTTCTTCAGCATCTTATTCCTTGTGATGTGTACAGTATCTGGTATGCGCTACCTTGGCATATGTTGTCTTTGCATCCCGGTAATTTTCTGTTTTTTAACACTTTGAGCTATGATGTGTCTTCATTCAAAATCAATATTATTTTTTATTTGCTTGTTTATGCTGTAAGTTGTAAATACATATTAGTAACTCTTCCATTAGCATTCTGAGGATATAATGTGGAAACCTTTAAACAAAGAACAAAATTAGTAATTGTTCCATTAGCATTCTGAGGATATAATGTGGAAACCCTTCAACAAAGAACAAATTTTAATAACTGCCATTTAGGTGACAAAGTTTTTAACAGATGCTACAGGATGATGTTACAGCAGTCTTCTCTCAGCAACCTCTAAATGTCACGGTAAAATGTTTCAGTGGCTGTCTGATGTAGAGGCAAATGTTGATATATTGTGCTCCCACCATATTAAGGGGAAAAAATCTTCATTGCACATTTATATAAAAGCGTAATATTTTTATTTTCTCCACGCATTATAAGGCTATATTTATCATATGTTAATCACGATATGTTTCCATTTTCCTGTAAATGTATCTGTCTAAAGCCTAGTCCTGTTATATTCTGGCTTAGGTTTGTTATAAACTGAAATTTATCATGTAGATGATATGAACTGATTCTAGTGAACAGGCTTTCAAATTATTTCGGTGAATAATTTACTAAGGAGAATCAAAATTTTGAATTATGCCTGCTAGTTGCTGTAGACTAATTACGAAATTTTTAATGCCTAATAAACTCTTTTTTTTTTTTTTTTTTTGCTTAGATGTATAAAGTGAGACCAAGCCGTACACCACCTCAAGGTTTGATTATGTTGTGCTTCATTCTTATGTTCTGCATTCTTGCATTTCATATCCTAGTATATTTTGTTATTCCAACTTATACAGTTTTTGGTAGTCAGTACTATTGCGAGGTAAGGATTTTATTTACTGTAAGTAGTATTTAGAATATTTTTGTTTATTTAAAAAATTACCGTATTAAATTCATACCTCCTAAGATATTCTAGTATTTCTCTTATATCATAATTTATACTGATATGTAAAAAAATCCCATTTAAAATGAAAAATTGTACATTTTTCCTGTGATTTCCATATGTTAACTTTATTCAATGAAAAACTGAGAAAAATGACTTGGGATAGGCATAGGAAGTTCCGTATATAATTATTATCATTATTATTGCATTGTATGGGTTGAGGCTCATTTTTAATCCTGTTCATATGACCTACTGCTGGTATTTAAAACTACAGAGTATTAAGCTATGATCTTTAATAGATTGTATATAAATATATATATAAATATAAAATCTTTTAGTTCTTCTTAGTAAATTTCCTAATACATTTTTAAAGCATAATTTTAATGGAGTTAAAGTATATTTTATAATTAAAAAAAAGCTTGAAATATCATTTGCTAATATGTAATGTTATTCATTCACAGCTAGTGTATTAAATTCATGGTACTGAATAAATATGTTACCAGCAATATATGAAAAGCTGGCATTCTGTAGAATGTCTAGGCAATATATAGAATGTTTGCTGTTTTGGAGTGAAGTGTGAAATATCTGAATTATTTTAATATTATATAAATAATCTTTCCCTTGGTATTCTGTATAATACTTAGGTAATGCTTAAATAGCAGTTATCATTTTTTAGTATTGTATAGAATGACAAGTGCTCCTGAAAAAGCTTTTGTTGAAAAGATGTAGCTCTGGAAATAGCTAATTCCTTATTTAACAGGATAAATACAAATAAGTTTACATTTGTTTTCCACAAATGTCACATAGCAGTTCAGGGCCAAAAACCCCATAGTTTCTTCTTAGTAATAATCTTGTTCTTTTCCTCACAAACTCCTGGTGAGTACTTTTAATTAGGAAAACACTGGCTCGCACTTTAATAAATTCATCATAAAATCATTGTTGCATATCAGTATAGCATGATTCCTTTTTGGACACGGCTCCTTGCTCTTCCATTTTCATGCATCACAGTGTCAACTAGAATCTTTGCTGAATAAATACAAAGTACCATATTTCATCATTTCCAAATAAAGACTGAAATGCAAATGGCAAATTCTCCATCTGAGAGGTGAGTGTCAAAATGTCACATTTTGCCGCAGGGCATTAGAAACATCATTTAAGGGAATGTTTTATATTTTGCATGTTTGTATTTTAGCATTGCATATAATGCCTAAGAAATGTGTGAAGTATTAATTCTTTCACTCTTTAATATCCATTTTTTGGCATTCTGTAGATTGCATAGACATCCTTTGTTGTATCTGCTTTCGTACATTACTAGATACATTAAGGTAATGTATTTGAGCCATGTGAAAATTTTGATGTATCACTGTAGTCCGGTTTGAGAGATTTCAGAACAGATTAAATTTTAACTGAGCAAAATGAAAGTAAATTTTAAAAAGTGGTATACAAAATTATTGTTTGATACATAAATGATTGCCCCTCCTTCATACTGTTCACTCTTACTTAATGCTCTATATCAGGATTTCTTAAACGTTTTTCAGTCGCGACCCCCTTTTATCACTGAAATTTTTTTTCAACCCCACAGGACCCCATAATATTTACAAAAATTTTGTCGGACCCCATAAGTATTGCACAAATCCGACACACGCGTGATTGAAACTATCAACTTTTTCCCTTGTACTGTAAATATACTATTGCAGTTTTAGGTCATTAACTTTAATTTCTAAATTTAAGACATAGAACAATGTGAAAATTTTCAATAAGTAACAGACGAAATGACAGCGTCATATGCAAAGCAAGGAAAATTAACGTTTATATTATAAAAAGAATGCATCGAAACATTTTCATTTTTCTTTGTCTGTATTGTCTTGTCTTTATCTATTTTCAGATATACTGTGTAAAAATATTTGGTAATTGTAAAATTATTATAATAAGTTAAAGAAATATCAAAACTGCTAAAATTTTTGGCAACCCCCTGCTGCAGGTCCCTTGACCCACAGTTCAAGAAACCCTGCTCTATATCAACATGATATGCATCTTAGCTCATGCCATGAAGTTTTTAACTCTGATGCCTGTTGCTGTAGGAAGTGGAATCATCGTAATAGCATCGTAAAAATTGCAGAGCAGCTAAGTTTCAGTGAATTTGATTCCATCGATGTAGTCAAGTGAATCAAACCAAACATTATCAACTAGATAATGAAACATTTAAAGAATGAGATGGGAGCTGATTGAGAACTAAACTAAAACTGAGATGAGAGTACTTAACAGCTTCCATCAGACATATAATGCATGTAATGGAATGTGTGTTATGTGTATAATAATTATTTGCATATATTTTTAGGTAAATAATGGGACATCATGTGATCTTAAAGCTTGCAACCTGAATGCCTCTTCAGGTAAATTTTTAAAAAATTATATTCTGGTAAAATTTAAGGACTATTTGTATACAATTAAATTTTATTTCAGAATTTAGTATAATCTCTCCGAGATTGCTTCCTTTTACAGATGATTGTGTGATGACAAGAGGAGCCACTTTTATTTTAACATTTGCATACAAAGCTTGGATCTTTGCTGCTACCTATTTTTGGTTGACTTGGGTATTTTTAGCTGTGAGTAATCTTTATGTTTCTGTAAGAAATTTTTATTTTATTCAATTTCAAATATTTTGTCTTAATAGCAAAGTAAAGTTTACGAAATCCACACTGACTCTAGTCATCGGTGTTTAAAGAAATAACATATGTTTTGCATTTATTATTTTTTCTACATTAATTTTGAAATTTTAGTCTCAAATTCCAGTTATTTCCAAAATTATTACCAATGAAAATTTCTTCATATCTGAAGATCTGTTTTTGCTAACGTTTACTTTTTCCTTGTTAATGCAACAATAAAGTGAATTATTAATGAAACGTAACTAAATGTTTAATCATCAATTGTAGTAAAGTAGTATTTTATGTATGGTAAATTTTAAAGCATTTTGTTTAAATATGCAAATGTATAATTTTTACTTCCTTGTACAAAGTAAAGGAAGTATTATAATCGCAAAAAATTCCGGGTACCATATTTCAATGAAAATATCCGTTTTGACTGCTATCGAATGCAATTTAAGGATGTTTCTTTCTTGACATCTGTACGTAAGAACAAAATAAAGTACTCTTTTTTTCCCCAAAAGAATTATAAAACTGATTTAAAATGTATTCAGAAGAGAATTTTTGGTTAATCTTCGGATTATGGTAACTTGGCAAAAATTTGGCGACCAACCCTGCTACAGCAACCTGCTAGTTTTTTTTTTTTTTTTTTACTCAAAATTTTTTCCAACAATATGCTAGCCGAATTACACTTATGCTAGCCGAATTACACTTATGCTAGATCTTTTATGGAGCAAAAGTGCTTAATCATGACAAAGATTAGGTGCGAAATTGGGAGAAAGGGCAGAATCGCCCACTGCTTGCCACGTTTTTAAGAATTGCACATACACAGTATCCATGCACATGTCGACCTATTTTCACTTAAAAAAAATCCTAGAATTGCACAAAAATGGCATTGCACACACTCTTAACTTTATCCATGTACACTGCTAAAGTCCTAGCTAGTAACCTTTATCGCCTTACCAAAATGTCGCCAAACTACCTGTTACCATATTCCAAAGATTAGCTGTTTTTTTATGTTCATACGTTTGTATCTCACATAACTGAAAAACGACTAGCCTCAGAACATTGAAATTTTGTGTATAGGACTGCTATAATATGTAGTTGTGCACCTCCCTTTCTTATTGCAATCGGCCGCACCAAAAGTATATAAATATATATATATATACTTATAAAAATTATTCTTATATGTTTGTAAATATTGCATTTTTGGCTTTAAAAATTATTGAATTATGTTGTTCTTATCTTCTGGTTAGGGTTTTTATGCCTTTAGTTAATCTGTATGCAATAATTTTAAAATTATCAACAATTTAAAAGTTGTTTAAGTGTGGTTAAGCCTAATTTTTCTGACCATAGCTGCCATATTTGTTTACATTTGAAACTGAGCAGAAACATTTAGTTTTGTGCACCGAAAAATCTGCCTTTTTGCCTGCTGCCAAATTGCTTGTTTTGGGGCAGAAACTCTTAATTTTAATTGTAATTTTTTTAAATTATTTAATTGCATTTGCTGTGTGTTTTCCTATAGCTTTAAAATTTTAATGAAGCTATTTTGAGTTTTTATATATTTTTGCCTTGCAATGAAGTGAGAATTGAATTAATTGAATAAGAAATATATCTGTAATGAAATTCAAAGAAATAAGTGTGTCATATTAGCAGCAAATATTATCACAAGTCTGTCTCGGGCTGAGGAGAATGTTTATGAGTAGCACATGCACATTAGGTAAACGACACTTAATCATCTGTGAAAAACTGTTTCTTTTTCTTTTTTTTTAATTTCTTTTATACATCATTTTAGATTTATTATTGTATTTGAGTAGAACATGTGCCAACGATTTGATAATTCTTCAGATGACATAATTTTTGTGCATTCTGAGTTATAAAATGAATGAGATGTAACGCTGTTAAGTAAACCTAATGCCAGAGTGTTGCTATGGTAAATAAATATAGTGAATTTTAAAGAGTGCATTTATTGTGATTTATGTGCTATCAGCAATGTAGAATTAATTCAATTAAATAAATGGAATGCAGGAAAAAATGCATATAATTTAATATTCCATACAAAGAAGTCGTCGTGTACACATCAGATTTTTTTCTTTATGTATGTATTGTAATTAAATTCGATTTCATCAGTTGTAAAGTATATATTTTTGCATGTTTATTATAATTTTAATAAAACTTTTAGGGTTTTCTTTTTGGCCTCATTATGACTGTAGTTCGGTCAAAACGATCTGTACTTGAAGAAGCTATTGATAGAGATGATTTTGATGACAGCTTTGATGATCGGATGTTGAGAGCATGAATTGAATGCAGTTTGGATTTTAAAAATGGGAAGTTCATTGTAGTAATAAATAGTTAGTGTTACAATAATTGTTCATTTACTATACTAACGTGTATTACTTTTGCAAATATCCTCTTATATTTGTGAGCATATGTTCAAATGTTTCCTTTCACTTTTAAATAAAATATATTTGAAAGCTAGCTAAATGTAGTGAAAGGCTTTCTTTATGAAGTTGTATTATCTGTGATATGTATTTAGTATTGAAGCATAATATTTAGTTGCTATAAATCATCACCTTTACTTCTTGCCACTTGTAAGTGTAATATATGTGTACAGTAAATGCATAAATTATATCTTTGTATAAACCAATCACCAAAATATGAGGTACTGAATTTTATTTTGTAAAGAAATGTTATACTAAACATGTAAAAAGAAGTTTTCCTGTTTAATTAAAATCTTTGATTATATTTAAATATGAATATTATTAAAATGTTTCATCAAAAAAATTTCTCTTAAGAACTGTTACAGATTTAATCAAAATATTAGTATTTTTAGCAGTTTCACATAATACTAAACAAAATTCTATCTGATATAAAAAATCTTTTTCATGTATATCAGTGTAGTAAGTAATTGCTTCTTTATTATTATTATTATACCAAGATTAAGAAATTTTAAAGTTAAAATAAAATAAAGATTTATTTGTTTGTTTCATTTCTGAAACCTTGAAAACAGAATTGTCATTTCTTTTTCCTGTAATATTCTCGTTATCAGAAACATCAGAGAAAATTTCAAAGATAATATATAAGTTAAAAGAATTGCATAGCAAGATGTGTAAAAGATTCTAGCAGATGTTTAAATTAAAATTATTGTGTATTTTAATGAATAAGACCTTTTTCATTACAGCTGTAGACTGTAAAAATATTGTTAAGTTTTACTTTTTAAAAATAATCAATATAAAACATGTTAATATTTAGTATGCAATACTGATAAATATCAATCAAGTTTCTGTGGGGAAAATGATGAATTTCTGTTAGATTTTTCCCTCTTAAGAACCCTTGAATTCTTTGAGTTTTAATATAATTATTATTATAGTAAGTTTGAAGGAATTTTATAAGAATAATAGTGCTGTAATTTTTCTTGAATAGTGATGTGTTTTAAGTCTAATTTCTTTTAATGCTATATTAAATGTTTAAAAGCGTCAAAATTATAATTTATTAACATGTAATTATATTAAACCAAATTAATAAAAGTTAAGGAACAAAATTTATTCTTAAATTTAATTAAAATATGGGAAACAGAATGCACTGATGATAACAAAAGAAAAAAAAAAAGTTTCCCAGAGTCCAGGCAAAATTAACAGGTCATCTGAAATCTCTACATGTGTTACACTTAAGTGTACGTTAAGGAATTATTTCAATAATTTAATTAAAATTAATATCAGAATAAAAATATGTTTTTGTTTAAACATTAATAAAAAATATTAAAAATTTGTATTTTATCCATTGTTTTGTTATCGAATGTAATCTTACACATTCTTAGTTGCGAAATATTCTCCCACCCTCACCACCAAGTGACAAAATTTAAAGTATGTATACTTTTCTATACTTCATATCTGATTCAGGAAATCACTCACTTACATGTGAAACATTTGATCAAAACAAATAATAAAGGTTTGAATTGCCAATTAAATATTAAATTATTCAATCCTTTGAGAAAGTTGATGATATCAACAATAGTTTTTCATCTTGCAAAATACTATTTTTAAGAAATCAAAAGTTTAACTGGAGGTATTGTGAAGTTTAAGTATATCAGGTTATTTATTATTATCAGAGGAAAGATGATGGTATCATTGACAGTTTCACATATTACTCATTCTTGCAACTATACTTTCACCTGTATATGCATACAGCTTATTTTTAACTGAACATCTAATTTTAAAAAGCACTTCTTTCATGTATAAAAGCACTAAAATTGTTTTAAGAAAAAGTGGAGTTTTCCTTTGTTAGTTATTTTAATTTATTTTTAATGGTATTTTTTTTTCTTTCCATAACCAGTCATTATTCCATTTTCAGGAGTAAAAAATGTTTGTTAATTCATTACACTAATATAGTATACCTTTTATGGTTACAGTATTTTCTTATCTTCTTTCTTCTGTTTCTTATGTGCATTAAAGAATTGAATGTATTATAGAGGAATAAAGTTCAATGTTAAAATTAAAAATGTTTATTTTAATTAATTTGTTATTGTATTTTGTATGAAACTTTTCTTCTATATTTATATGTATGAAAGATGTATCTCACATGTGTATTGTATTTTTCTGCAATGAAAATATATATCTTCCTATTATGTTGTTTTGTATAATTTAACATGTAAATTATTTTTAATGCATCCCATATAAATAGTGTATGTATTTAATAGCCTAGTTCTAAAATTATTTTTACGTATATAAAAATAAAGATTTCTCAAAAGCTGTTGAATAAAATGGATGAATATGTTTAGGACAATACATCACATCATAACAGATAAATAGAAAAGGAAAAATCAAGTGAAATTAAAATAATATACTTTTTTTTTTAAGAAATATGAACACTTCAGACACTAATGTAAACTTTTTATATTAATAGGGAATATGAGCTCTCCTAACTGGTATACATAATTTCATTCTCTCAGTAAGGCCTTTAATGAAGTTTACAAGAGTATTTTCATCTCCTCCAGTTATATACTATTAAAAGCGTTGAGATCTGTAGAACAAAAACTTTGTTACAGTCAAAAGTCTTAAATCCGGACTCGTTGGGACTTCGGCGATTCCGGATTATCGGTTTTTCCGGATTATTTGTCATCGATTTAAATCTGGTAAGATGGCATGCAGAAATTATAAAATTAAAAATATGAAACCGTAATTTATGAAATAAAGAGCAATTATGATCTAAAGGGTATCAAAATTTACAAAAAAAAAAGCTTAATATTTATTTGTTTACTTTATTAAATATTTCTTTCAATGTGCGCATGCATAAAGCATACATTACGCATTGTCGAAATTGGTAAATTGTAACCAGAAAACTATTTCATGTGTATTCGTGATATTTATAATGATGAGGAATTTGATTTAAATCATATCAAAGATGGAGTACATCAAGATGAAATACTACATTTAGTAAGGAATTATAAGCTGAATAAAATAAAAACATCTGCCCTGAAGATAAGGATAGTGCTGACAGATCAACTTCCAGTTCATTGTGCGCCAAGACGTCCCCTCCCCCCGCAGAGCAGCGTGAAATTGATAAACAGATTTCGGAATGGTTAGAGAAACAAAGGATATGCCTTAATCCATTTTTTGCAGCAATTCCACTATTTATTTGATGGACATCGAAACATGCTTTCGCTTTGTAGATCTTTTGGCAGCTACAGAATCGGAAATTCTTTTTGAGATAATCGAAAGTTCAAGCTTACTTTTATAAAATTGCTCTAACAGTCTGCAAAAAATAATAAGCTGGATCCAATTAGATTAAGGAACAACGCAATCTGCAACATTAACTGAAATAGATAATTAGATCATTTTAGCTTAGCTTATACCATCCGTTATACATTAAATGCGTATGCGTAAACATATTATGAGTTTGTAGCTCTCAAGTCCGGGTTATGGACATCCGGATTAAAGACTTTTGACTGTATTCAACAGCATTTCTTAGTATCCCCCCTCCAGAAAAAGATTCCGTGACAGATTAAAAATAGGCTTTCCAGTTTATTTGTTCAATGCCTGAATGTCTTGCCTTCATATGTTGCTGAAAAAATATATGAATGAATTTTAAAACTTAATAGCCCCTCAGATGTTGGTCCTTAATTTTCTGTTCAAGTTTAGAGATATTTAAGTGTTTCTGAAACCATGACCAAATGGCTGTGTAAATGTTAAAACACACTGGGAAAAAATATTAAAATGATCTGTTTAGCCTTGGTGTGTGTGTTGTTGCATTTGTTTTATGTGGCATGTATGCCTTGTTTCTTGAATGATGTTTGTTTTAATTTTTTTTTTTTTTTTTTTTTATATCTGATTTTAAGAAATTCATTATCCTGATTTACTAAGTGTTGATGCATATTATGTCCCATAAAAAAAACAGGTCTGCTTGCATATATAAAAAGTCTGTGCTGAAGAGCTGAAGTCGTTCACTGTCTTTGGATAGACCCAAATCGTATGTATTCAGAAAAGTACATCTGGTGATTATTGTTCCTTTCTATTCCATTGAATCTAAATGCCAAAACAGCCATATTTCATAATGGTGATAAGAATGCTTTAAACTTCTGGTCTTTCCAAATGTAAGTACATTTTAAATTATATTCCTTTTTATTATTTTTATTGAAACTCAAATATTCTGTTCAACAGTTTAGGTAGACTGCCTTTTGTTATGAAATCAAAGGATTTATTTCCTGGAATAAAAGAATAGTTTTTCATTAAGCCTTCTATATACAGTTTGTTGGAACATAAAATTTTCTCTTTTGGCTGTAAGCTCTAAATTCAGCTTCTAAGTTTTATTTTTCTGATCAATTATGGACAGAAATTGGTTTTCAGAAGTAGCCCTATTTCTTCTTTGTACTCCTCTCTATCAATAATTTGAGTGATTCTAACTTGTTTCCGGTAGAGAGATTATTTGTTGGGATATGGCTGTCTTTCTTTATCTTTGCATTTATGCATGGGTGCTCTTCTGAAAAACTGAAACAAATGTTCAATCAAAAGTCTTTAATCCGGACTCGTCAGAACTTCGGCGATTCCAGATTTCCGGATTATAGATCATCAGTTTAAATCTGGTAAGATGGCATGCAGAAATTATAAAATTAAAAGTATGAAACCGTAATTTATGAAATAGAGCAATTATGATCTAAAGGGTATCAAAATTAAAAAAAAAAAAAAAAAAACTTTATATTTATTTGTTTACTTTATTAAACATTTCTTTCAATGTGTGCATGCGTAAAGCATACATTACGCATAGTTGAAATTAGAAAATTGCAACCAGAAAACTATTTGATGTGTATTCGTGATATTTATAATGACAAGGAATTTGATTTAAATCATATCAAAGACGGAGTACATCGAGATGAAATACTACATTTAGTAAGGAATTATAAGCCGAATAAAATAAAAACATCTGCCCCTGAAGATAAGGATAGTGCTGACAGATCAACTTCCAGTTCATTGCGTGCCATGTCCTTTCCCCCCGTTCCCCGCAGAGCAGCGTGAAATTGATAAACATATTTCAGAATGGTTAGAGAAACAAAGGATATGCCTTTATCCATTTTTTGCAGCAATTCCACTTTTTGTTTGATGGACATCGGAACATGCTTTCGCTTTGTAGATCCTTTGGTAGCTCCAGAATCGGAAATTCTTTTTGACATAATCGAAAGTTCAAACTTACTTTTATAAAATTGCTCTAACAGTCTGCAAAAAATAATAAGCCGGATCCAATTAGAAGATTAAGGAACAACACAATCTGCAACATTAACTGAAGTAGATAATTAGATCATTTTAGCTTAGCTTATACCGTCCGTTATACGTTAAACGCGCATGTGTAAACGTATTATGCACATGCGTAAGCGTCGCATGCGCAGAAAGTTTGTAGCTTTGAGGTTCGGATTAAAGACTTTTGACTGTATATATTATATCATAGCTGAGATGATATCGTGTAAACATGGATAAAGTTCATTCACGATACGATACTATGTTTCGTATGAATGCCAACAAAAAAAATCAAATTTTCAAAATTTAAATAAAGTTTTTGTTGGGTGTGCAGTTTCAGGCACAAGATCTAGAATATGTTTCGAAACATTTGAAATAGATTTCGATCTTAATGATAAGCCAAGCTCTTTTTTATTTAATGCAGCCATTTTTAATGATGACAATATTGTCAAGAGCAAGATCATTTTCAGCTTCAGAGAATGAAGGAAACCTTAACTTAGCTCAACAATTTCAGACCATATTCATAAACTAGGATTGGTTTATAAATGTTCCAAATGGGTACCTCATAAGTTAAGTGAAAAAATCTAGTTGTCATATGCACACCTCCTGCCTGCTCGGAATATAAATGAAGCTTACTCTGGACGGATGATAACGGGATGAAAAGTGAATTACCTACGAAAATATCATTATCACAATTATCATACTGTGAACCCAGACAATCTTCACCTCTAAACCAAGCTTGAGCCTGAATAAGAGAATATTGTGTATACGATGACACGTCCAAGGACCAATATATCACGAGCTCTTTGAAACTTAACTAAAAGCTTAATACGGAAATAAACTCTTAGCAAATGAATGATTTAAACAAAACAGTCAAAGAAAAGAGGCTGTCGACACACGTTAGGAAGCACATCATACTGCATCATGTTAATGCCAGACCATATGCTGCTTTGGCGGCTCATCAGAAAACTGGAGAGTTGGGCTAAAAAATTTTGACGCTTCCACCATACTCCCCAGAACTAACACTCTCGGATTATAACTTGTTTTTCTCCTTACAGAAATTTTTGAAGGAAGAAAAATTCAAAATTGTAGCAGTCTGTCAAGCACTACTTGAGGTATTGCCTCTAAGGACAAGCCTTTTTTAAAAAAAGAGTATTATAAAGTACTATCACGCTGGTAAGAGGTCATAAACAATGATAGAAATTATATTATATAATAAATATTATTAAAGGCATTCACTTCCCAAATGGGCAGAATGTTCCAGTAGACCTTATATTTGCCTTGTGTTTGGATCACACCATGCCATTATTTGCATCTAAGAAATAGATTGATCAGCTTGATTGAAGAATGATATTTGGCTTGCTTTTGCATAAAAAATAAATCAGGTTGAATACGAGGACTATCACTTTGAAGGGTGTGATGCGTTGGTGGAAGATTTTCGCAGTAAAACTGGTTCCTATTCAAGTTAAACATGGGAAAACTCCAGAAAATTTCGTATGCAACTAAGCTTTTCGTCGGGATTTTAATACAGGTTGATACCAGTGTTTATCGGTTTTATCATTCGGCTTCTGGTAAACTGCTACTGAGCAAAGATAAAGATGCCCATCGATTGCAGATGCTGATTGTACAAGAGATTCTAACTGTTGAGATATGATGTTAATATGTGTTAAATTTGCGACTTTCGCACGACTTGAAGGAAAAAAACAGAGCAATGGAAAGAAAGACTTGATTTGATTCCCTGCTTCATTAGATCCGCTTTTCTAACTCACTTAATACATTTTAATTTCTGAGCATTCATTTTACTGGTTAACATCCATTGTCTCTTTCTCAGAAGTAAAAAGTTTAAGGTACTTACGATCTAACTCATAATGATTAAGATGTTATTTATATTCAGCATAGTGTTTCAAAATAATATAATTTATGCTTCAAATTAGTACCGTATTCTTTTGCAATCTATTTGAGGTATTTAAACACAGGTATTATTTTTTAAGCTAAGAAATTAAATATTGGGAAATTCTTTGTAAATCTAATTATAACATAGTGATTAAATTTGAAACTGAAATAAGTAAAGTGGTACTGGTGGAAAGTTTATGATGCATGAAATTAAAAGGTTATAATGTATCTTCAGATCATAAATAGAAACATTCTCAACAGCAAAAAACAAACTATATCGTACTATATAAAATCATAATGCATACATGTATTAAAATTCATGACGTGTTTTAAAATAAAGAAATGTTTTTAAATGAAATATAAAATCTTGTATTTCTTTCAAATATATTCTAGAGAAAAATGATGCTTTCGTAGAAGACTTTGTAAAGGAAATTGGCTCGTATTTACGTTGCAGATGCGGAAAGCTCTAAAAACAGGCCCATTCGTTTGGATTTGAATGCAGCTGAAACTATTCAAGCTGTTTTATAGATTTGACATTAGTGTAAATTAGACACTATAGGATGGTAGTTTAGATCAACTCTGCTTTTAGCAAATATTAAATTTTTAGGACGTTTGTAAGGTCTTCGTAAGTAAAACAATAGATTTTTCTAGTTTTAACCCATTCCGAATATTTTGATCTGTATTTTCCACGTTAACCCGTAACGGGGGACGTGCGGTCTGACGGACCGCGCCACATGTTCCTCCCATCACTCCTATTGCATGCTTTGTCCAAGTGAATGGATTCTTCCCCTAGCTTCACGTTTCGTGACCTTCTTTCTGACAACTCCTTATCGGAATGCTTTGGCAAGTGTATCTGTTGAAATTCTTTTAGAGAGGTCTGTGAGACCTCACCTCCCTCTCAGTGTTACAATTTTCGGCAGTAGTGAACACATGGCTCTGAAGTTAGGTCCGCGGAGATTCATTTATCCTTCTGATCCACGTTATGCAGAAGAAATGAAAAAAATTCTAGACGAAGTTGGAAGTGATTTTAGTGAAGAAGATGACTGTGAAGAAAATTTCTGCGAAAAAAAAAAAAAAGCGGGCAGTGGTTTTGATGTCATCATTGCATCATTCGATAGAAACAGACTCGGAAACACAGAAACCTGAAATAATTGGTTTTTATAACAGAACCAAAGGTGGTGTTGATGCTTTAGATGAAAAATGTTCTGTCCATTCCTGTAGTAGGAGAACAACGCGTTGGCCTATGGCTCTTTTCTACCGGTTAGTAGATATTAGTACAGTAAAAGCATACATTTTGCACCAAGGTTATAACCAAAACCCTGTTATGACCAGAATGGTGTTTTCGAAAGAATTAGCGAGAGAATTCGTCCAACCACTACTACACACGAGATGGAAAAATCCAAGAATAAATCGAGAATTGCGCCTGACGATAAAGCGGATTTTAGGAAAAGAAGCTGAGTCTAAGGATGTGGAGCAGTGCACAAAAGAAGCAAAATTAAAATCAAGGAAAACATGTCGTCTGTGCCCCCCAAGCAAGAAAAGAAAGACAGTATATTTATGTTTATCTTGCCAAGACCCTGTTTGTTTGGAATGCACGCAAAAGTTATACAATGAATATGCTAAAGAAGACGAAAACTAAATTGTTTACTATCAGAAAATCAGTGAGATACTGATATTTTAGGTACTGTCAAAATTTTTCTGTATTGTGCTACATACAATTTTCTGCGGCTAAAATTTGCATTAAATATTAACTAATATAGATAAAATAGTTAATTCAAAATAGATGCATTCTTATTTTTAGTTTTATAGAATTTAGTGCAGCATATGATTTTCATCGAAAAATTTGAGGCTATGGGGAAATTTTCTGGGAAAAATTTAATTTCACTTTAAAGTGTAAAAACATATTTTCTTTTCAGAGTAAAATGTTCAAAGAACATCTAAGTGAAATATCATGATGATATTTTAATTACACGATTTTTAAAAATTTATTATAATGCGCGGTCTCTGAGACCGCACGTTCCCTGTTATGTTCAACTTTTTCACATCCCCTGTTACGGGTTAATCTATAGTTAACTTGAAGAGTCCACAAAGACTGCAACAAATTAGAGTATATTTGAATATTTTTCAGTTCGTGATTGCTTAATTATTCTTAAGGGTTGACTAAAATAATCTGAAACCAACAACACACTCTTTCCTTGTGTGAGGAATTATGCGATAGATTGAGAAACCTTGACGGTGGTGGTGTATTTAACTATGGCAAAGCACACTAAGGCTATCTGCCTAAGGGGAGGACTTTCTAAGGAAAACTGGCTCATATACACGTTACACATGGGGAAAAGCACGAAAACACCCATGCAGCCAGCCCGTTCGCGGGATTCGAACCTCGGACCGAACTACCAGTGTTCAGCGACTTTACCGCTCGGCCGCTGGTGGGCGAATCCTTGACGGAAATCAGGATATTGGCAGTGGCAGGTAATCAGAGCTTTCACCGCTCGTTCCATTTACCATACTTCTCAATACATAAAGAAGGGAAATGAATACTGTGGGTTTAATTTTGAAATAAGAATTTTAATTCCGACATTCTAAAATGCTGTTTTGCTTGCTTTCTGTTTTCAAAATCGTTGATGGCATTATTGAATTTCGTTCCATTACTCTAGTTTCTGGTTTGTTGATAATATAATATGATTGTTTAAATGGAAAGAACTCATTTTTAGGTACTTCTTAATTTATTTGTCCTTAGAAAACTTCTTTCAAACAAGAAATACTTATAGAAGTGGTGAGGAAAATTATCAGTAGTATCATAATATTTAGAACTGTTTTCTAAAGATTGTATTTTAGAATAAACTGTAAACGTTCAAACCACCGTTAAACTACACACTCTTCTTTCTTCTCAAGCAGTAAGCTAAAATTTTGCAGTATTTCTTTTTCAGAGAGGAATTCTTCCTTATTTATATATCACTGATTGACATTCTTATTGTTCTTTAAAAAAATTTGATAAAGTAAGAAGGCGTAACAAGTCTAGAAGCTGTTGAAATTTTGCCCTGATTTCTTTCTTCTGTTCAATTTTCTGTATCAGTTTCGTATGCTGATTCAGAATTTCATAATTCTTTACTTTTAATCACCAAGTGGGTAAAATTACTAATGTTCGTAGATCGACCTGAGGTCAAATACCAAAGAACGGGATGGCTGCATAAACGTTTTCGTGGTTTACCCTATATGTAATATAAATAAAGGTAATATTCTTTTCGCAACGTGAATATGAGAGAATTCCTAATTTCGAAGTACTTCGTGCAAACTTTTACTCTTCAAAAGCTATCAATAGATAAAAGGGCATCCTTTCCTTTCAATAGGTAATCAAGTTCTCCCAAAAATCTAATAAATCCCAACTCTTTGCTTTGATGATCCCGATGACTAACCCTTAACTTAATTATACTTTACACAAGAAAATATGAGCCGCCTGGGATGGACTGCTCCCCTCTAGTTACGTCAGTAGATGTCGGTAAAAATGCGTCTGGACATTTCTGCAACAGAACCGTGCTGTAATTACCATTAGCCCATTTTCCTAGGTTCTTACATTGTTGGTATCGAATGCTTGTGAGGCTACAGTTCAGGCTTTAGAATTTTAGCCGTGAAGGATTATTGAGCATAAAATACAGGAAATTAAAAAATTGCCGTCACTGTGAAAAGCTTCCAAAAGTTACAATTAAAAGTCTGTGCAATCATGGTTTCAACTTTCATTTGAGCAATCATGGTTTCGTCTGGACGAAATTCCAAAGGTTTGTCTGGGCTTTTCAGCAACAGATTTGCTATGATGAACATTAGCTCAGTATCCTAGGTTCTTGCGAGAACCTTTTTGCGACTGTTTGTGAAGCTACAATCCATAGTCTTTAGAATTCTAGCAGTCAAAAAAATTATTGAGCATAAAATACAAGGAATTAAAGAATTGCTATCGCTATAAAAGGCTTTCAAAGATTACAATAAATTTAATGAATTAGTATAAGAACGTAAAATACAAAGCTTAAAATATAACTGTTATTAGATTAAATAACGCAATGAACGAGGCATTGTGTTATTTACGTCTGATGACAGTTATATTTTAAGGAAATTACTAGGTTCATTCTGTTATTTACGTGAAAATAGAGTGTTAAGAGCAAAACGTATGCAAATTTGCTCTTAATTCATATGAAACGATAATCGGGTTTCTCATCATCATGCTATAATGAAATATAATCCTTACATGTGTATCTTTGCGTAATCCTTATTTTTATATACTTAAATACATCCCAACTAGTGTCTTATTGCAGTGAAGAAATATACTCACTCATTCCTCACCCAGAATACATTCTAATTAAAAAATTTTCTGACAGTTGTAAAATTAGCATGCAAATTCCTCTTCGCTGAACATGCAAATGATTAAAAAGTTCACCACCGGTTAAATGCGTAGAATGCATGACAGATGGGCGTTCCGAATCGCATATAAATGATATACTTTTCCCAATGTACTTCACAATAACTCTTAAAATTATGAATTTTGTTCATGGGTGAATATTACTTACCTAAACAGGAGGATCGCGGCAGGATTAAAACGAAAACTGCCTGGGCGGATAATGCAATAAAGATAAATTTTAAAATGCACGTCGATAGCTTTGCTGTCTGCTTTAGTAAGATTCTTGCATTTCCTGGTAGTGTAGTGCCACAATTTTCGATAACAAGAAAGCTGGCAGAGAATGACTCCCTCAAATTGGTAAATTTTTCGACCTTTGTAACATCTGTCAGTAATTCCTAAACTCCGAGAACAGTATTTATACTGATGCCCTGTCCATGAAACATGAAATGTTTTGGAATGGGGCCGCTAATTCGAACGGCCCAAGAATTTCTCGGGCAAAGATCTGCTAATGCGTCTTATTCTACATCTTTGTAAAGCAGTATATGTGGCCATAACATTTGACACTGCTAGTAGCAGAGCCATTTCCATTGATATCTAGTCACCTTTAATCCTTCACAGAACGTTTTAAGTCCTAGCATACGATGAAGATACACTGCGCCAATCTATATTCCATCTGTAATAAAGTTGTTTGCGTTAGTAAATAAGCATATCCCGAAAGCTGAACAAAAGATAGTATAATCAGCTCTCGGAGGTTACGTTATCTGCCTAAAAGGAGCAAGTTGGACATATCGATGAAACGCCTGGTTCATAGATTTGAGCATTTACAACCAGACGTTGTTCCCAGTACCTGCAAAAGGCCGTCCACGCCGAAGTGAATAGAGTAATAACATTATCATAGAGAGAATTTCTGCAATTATTTTCGCTAATTTGAGAAAAATTTCACGAATGTTAGACAAATTCGTAAATTTCAAATTATTTATTTTCTAATTTCTGTTATAACTGATGGATTTTTTTCTTTCCATATTTAAATATGGATATTTAACGAAGTGCTTTTTTTAGATTAAAAATGTAATTTCATTAAAAAAGGTGTTTTCATTTATATCAAAATATTGTTTGTGTAAATGAAAACATCTCATGCAACGTTGTCATAAAATTACCAGAATTTAACTGATTTATCTGTGTAACAATCAGATTAAAAATACTTGTAATATAATGTTTATTAATTATGTACTACTTATTTAGATTGGAAGGAATTTTTCCTTAAAGCGTTCTTTGGTGATATAATTGGAAACATATCTGGCTAATACTCGGAAGATGCAGAGTTATAATCCTGGCGAGGGCATTGCACATTTTTAATGTTTCCTGCTTCGACTAATCTAATGGTTCTATAAGTGGTACACCAAAAATATGGTGAACGGTAATTCGTCATCATATGGATATGGTTACTAGGTCCCATCCTCCTCAGTCGCTCTTTTAAGTAGAGAAGAATGTAAGGAATTTTCTTCTTCTTTACTTCATGCTTTCTAAATGATGTAGGAAGGTCCGGTAGTCGAATACCGGCGAAGGCATTGTTGATTTTTTTATATTTCCTATTTCGAAATAAACCTAATGACTCTTTAATACTATTGATTATTATCCTATCTAATAGGTCTTTTTCTGAAACGATTGTGTAAATATTTGAATGCGAGATTTTTACGCACTTATCAGTGTTATTCTGAGCTGCGAATTATTTGCGAAGTCATTACGGCAAATCATTGATCGCCTGTTTTTCCCAAAACTTCCCAATGTACTTCACAATAACTCTTAAAATTATGAATTTTATTCATGGGTGAATATTACTTACCTAAACAGAAGGATCGCGGCAGGATTAAAACGAAAACTGCCTGGGCGGATAATGCAATAAAGATAAATTTTAAAATGCACGTCGATAGCTTTGCTGTCTGCTTTAGTAAGATTCTTGCATTTCCTGGTAGTGTAGTGCCACAATTTTCGATAGCAAGAAAGCTGGCAGAGAATGACTCCCTCAAATTGGTAAATTTTTCGACCTTTGTAACATCTGTCAGTAATTCCTAAACTCCGAGAACAGCATTTATATTGATGCCCTGTCCATGAAACATGAAATGTTTTGGAATGGGGCCGCTAATTCGAACGGCCCAAGAATTTCTCGGGCAAAGATCTGCTAATGCGTCTTATTCTATATCTTTGTAAAGCAGTATATGTGGCCATAACATTTGGCACTGCTAGTAGCAGAGCCATTTCCATTGATATCTAGTCACCTTTAGTCCTTCACAGAACGTTTTAAGTCCTAGCATACGATGAAGATATTCCAGGTCAAAACAAAATGTTTTGGTGTCCTTCAACCCTCATAAAAGTAGGCGCAGCCACTTAACGTTGGATATGGACTATTGGAGAAGTCAAACAACAAAATGATTCTATAATAAACCATCGAAACTAGTTCTGCAAAATTTATTAATATAATGCCGATTCTTGTTGTTTGACTTTTCCAATAATCATTATTCGTCGTGTCATTTTAACCTAAATTAGTTAGATATGGATGTCAACATTGCACTTCTATTTGGAGTAGAGAATATGAAAGCGCCCAACTGCACTCCATATAAAAAAAGACGAAAACATAGCCAAAACAGCTTTTGTAGAAAAGAAGATGAGAGCTCCTATGTAAACGAAAACGTTCGTGGTTCTGTCTCCATTTAAAGCATTCATTTAATGTCGTCTGATAATTCGAATGTTCTCAAACACTTTACTGCATACTGCTCTGATACATGATGCATTTTTAGTCATTATAAAAGGGATAAAAGAACATTTAATACTGAATGAAGTAGTATATATGAAATGACAGATGCTGAAAATTATGGTCATATAAGAAAAGAAGAAAGGAAACAATAAGCGAAAGTTGTTATTAGGTTGCGTGTAGAAGATTCGTGATGATTAAATTGGGTAGATGTTCTTACGATTGCAATGTTGGTTAGGAAAAGAGTTCTACTCAACCCATATCAAAATAGAGAAAAAAGTTTAAGAACACTATAACTTCTGTAGCAAAGTGATATCTCGCGTGTGGTTTGTTATTTCAGCTTAATGACTGCTATTACGAGAAGTGCTAGTACTTTTTTTATCTCTTAAAAATTATGGTCATATTAATATGATTCTGAAAAGTAAGCGAAACATTTTGTCCTTTTTCTATTATTCGCATCACACGACTCTTTGATCCTAAAAATAAACATTCTTATAAAGGTGCTCGAGCGTTTAATTACAGAATGTAATTTTTATCGATATCTTATTCAAACATAATCTTCCCAGTAATTATTATACTTAGCTTACGACAAATTATAAAGAAAATGTGCAATATCAGTGCATAATAAGAAAAATATGAAATCAGAAAGCTGTATTCTATTAACATGAGTAACGTATAAAATGAATGAGATGTAACGCTGTTAAGTGAATCTAGCGCCTGAGTATCGCTATGGTAAATAAATACAGTGAATTATAGTGAAGTGCATTTATTCTATTGTGGTTGATGCGCTATCGACGAAGTAGATTTAATTCAATTCAATAAGTTTAAATGAAATGCAGGAAAAAAAGGCGTATAACTTAATATTCCGTATGGATATGGTTACTAGGTCCCATCCTCCTCAGTCGCTCTTTTAAGTAGAGAAGAATGTAAGGAATTTTCTTCTTCTTTACTTCATGCCTTCTAAATGATGTAGGAAGGTCCGGTAGTCGAATACCGGCGAAGGCATTGTTGATTTTTTATATATCCTATTTCGAAATAAACCTAATGACTCTTTAATACTATTGATTATTATCCTATCTAATAGGTCTTTTCCTGAAACGATTGTGTAAATATTTGAATGCGAGATTTTTACGCACTTATCAGTCATGTGGTGTAGATATCAGATTTTTTTTTTTTTTTTTTTTTTTTTTTTTTTTTTTTTTTTTTTTCCAGCGTATTTATTCTCTAACGTATTGACGAAGAAAACGTCAGAAGGATGGTCTTCAAGAGGAACTTCAAGATCTAGAGCAGTTATCTTAAGATTTTCCTTATTCGTTTCAGTAAGAATGATATCTTGATCTTCCCTCTTGCATATATATATATATATATATTTGTAGATATTTAAAAGTGATTCTTGTTCTGAATCCCTCAAATGGCAGTGTCTTTCGGTAGAACCAGTTCCTCACTTGAATTATTCTCATGTCTGTGACCGTTAATGACATTATCGCTAAATTCCCACGTTATATTTGAAATTCCATGAGTGATGTTTCTTTTACTGTTACCGTATCGTTTTCAAAATAGCTATTTCTACTATTTGGTGTAAATTGACTAGTGTCACAGAAATCCATTTCAAACTGTGCTGCCTATAGGTCGACTAAATTACTACAGTTTTGTTTACGCATATTTCCACTAATTACGTTGATTCTCTTCTAACGTTGCGCAAGTGAGTTCTTACATTCGACGTTAATGGGAGTTTCATTCTCTACATATTGGTTATTAGATGCTTCACTGGTTTCTACGTCTGCATCAGAAATTTCTTCTGATTCAATATAGCCAAATCCAGCCAGATGAACTATTCTCCGATTTTTCACCATTGTTAACATTTGGGTCAAAATTCGGTATTTGATTGGAAATTTCATGTCTGACACAATTCGTATCATTTGGAGGACTTTGATTGTTTGCAGAACAATCAATTTCGTCACATTCTATCCACAAATCTATTAAATTAATATCATCTTGTTGGTTCATATTTTTACTGATGACGCTGTTCATGCTTGTTTCGTAATCTACAAATGGATTTGCACATTGTATACCAGACAATTTTCATCCAAAGTCTGATGTTCAGCATATTGCCCTTCCAGTATTTCTTTGCTTTTAATTAAAAGGATTCTTCTACTACCATTTGCAACAACATCAGTTAGTTCTTCACTTTCATCAATTATAGTTTCATTCATCCAGAATATTTTCTCACAAATTTCTTCTCTTTTATTAACAGTAGAATTTTTGTCAGAGATATTTCTTTCTAGGTAATATAAATCAAATTCTGTGTAAATGTCGAGAAGAACAGTATCATTTCTTGATTTAATACTTTTGTTAGTTGGCGACACTGATGTATTAATAATTTTAGGTTTAAAAATGAAAAAGTGCTTAAACAATTACGTGACCTTCTAATTTTTTTCTTATATTTACGTTGCACTGGTTTCTTTTTATTAGCAATTTTTGTATTTTCTATAAAGGTGGAAATGTTGCGTTTTTACGCTGCACTAGGTTTTTATTATTATTATTATTATTATTATTATTATTATTATTATTATTATTATTAGCATTTCTATATTTTCCGTAACGGTGGAAATATTGCTTTTACATTGCATTGGTTTCTTTTTATTAGCAATTTCTTAATCATAACATTGTCGACATGCCGCATGAGTATTATTTGGTTTAACCTCAATAATAATGTAACATTTTGAAGTTTTAGATTTTTAAAGGGACATAAAAATGTAAACAGCTATTTTTAATTATTAAATAATATTAATGTTTAAAATCTTATTTTAAAGTGTAGGTTTACGTTTTCTTTTTTTATTTTCTATTGTTTTATTTGCATCTGGCATTTGTTTTGTTACTTAAATATTAGTTACTGAACGGCAACGCTTTTATCGTTTGAAAGTTGTTCACATTCTTTCGCGATATTGCTGTAATTAGGCCTGAACCCACAACCCAAATGTATAAAAGAGCCGGTCCTGCACTATATCTTTGCGCTACTGTTTCATCTATTATAAACAGGTTTTTATTCTTTAGCTTCGGCAAAATTTATTAGCAATTGAGTGGCGGGGAAACCGGCAATCAGTGCAACGCCTTAGTGACACTGTCAAATGCTCGTTATAAGTTCGTTTTAAGAGTAGCTTACACAGGGAATTCATTTCAACGGTGTTTTAAAAAAAACTAGAATTTGTTTAGAACGTGATGATTAACATCTATCTCCTACTTTTATATTTTAAAAGGCGGTTTTTCTGTATAAACTATAAGCCTAGACGCAATTCATCTATAACTACATTATTATCGATAAAAACTACATTATTATCGGTTTAACCTCAAAAATAATGTAGAGGGTTTTTTTTTTTTTTCCCTTTGTATATGTCTAATGATCTCTACCTTGATGCCAAATTTATTTCAAGTATCTAGGTCAGTTAGAAGTGGTCTAGGTTTTTGATGAGAGAGTCGGTATAAAAATGACACATTTCAGACTTTAATAATTTTATAACTATAAGAAGTAGATTAATGAAATTTCCATTCTATGTGTTCAAGTGAAATGTATTAGACATACAAAATTGCAAGTTTGTAGGCCTAATAGTTTCTGACTCAAGGGGGCTCGAAAGTAGCTCGAAATAGTTTTGTGTAAGATACACATGGCTGGTGTCTCGCTGTTTTATTTTCCTTCTGTTCCGAACTTGCCTGACACACTACAGTGCGTCTAAATTACACCGTAATTGTGATTAGATTATGCAATTACAATGCAATTGCTTTTTCAATTACAATTACAATGTAATTGCAATTATACTGTAATTCTTATATATATGCGGCTTAAGTGTTTGTCGCCGATAGTTTATTGGCTGTTTGCGTAACTGTAAATCGTTTTATTCCCCGTGCAGCGCAGCGCGTGACGAATATTATGAGAAAGCTAAGCCAAAAAAATTAAAAATACAAGAGCACGTGCATTTAACATTTAATAAATAAATTTAGCATTTATATATAATAGAATTCGGAAATATGCAACCGGCAAAAACCGGCAATGATGAATAAATAAAATGAAATAAATAAATATCTTTATTATATGCGGCTTAAGTGTCTGTTTATTTATATGCGCCGATAGTTTATTGGTTGCTTGCGTAACTGTACTAGCCAATGGGGTGAAGTTGCCATGGCACAGGCTAGCCGTTTCAATTGAGACGTGGACAATTTCCTGTAAAACTTGCCTTTGCTATGACCATCCATAAGTCTTAAAGCCAAACACTTAAGCATGTTGCCATTTTTTTACCTGAGCCTGCATTTGGACACGGTCAACTTTATGTTTCCTGTTCAAGTGTTTCCTCTGCAAGGCGAGCTTAAAAATGATGAAAAGATCTACACAAGAAATGTTGTGTGCAAAGAGATCTTTGACATGTGAATTAACATATTATTATTTAAATCACCTTTATTTATTGAGCTAGCGGTGGGCTTTTAAGAAATGTACCGCCAGTGGTTTCCTTCATTGCACTCTACTTTAAGCAATTCAGCAAGTAGAAGGGGGAAACCCCGTGGTGCTGTAAGCAAAAGGGCGTCCTCTCCGCCTGCTCTGGGTAATTCAGTTTGAATTAGCAGACACCTTTTCACAAATCATTTTAATTGCAATTAATAAAATCTAGAACAGCGGTCATTTAGTATGACCGCCGGGCTTTCCAGTACAATTATGAAGGGATTGTATAATCTAATTGCAATTACATATTAATTTTAAAATCTAATTAGTACAGTTACAGTATAATTGTATATCTATTATAATTGTAATTACGAAACAATTGCAAAATATAATTACATTTTGCATGATCAAATTGCAATTAGAATGGGATTGTGGTTGTTATTTGTAATTGCAAGTGTGATTGCCTTTGATAATTACAATTACGCAATTACGAAAGTAACTGTTCCTGATAATATCAGTTACATAGCCTAGGGAAATCGAGATCCTAAATTGAAAATTGCAGTAATGGGTAGTATATCCGAAATTATTTACCACTTTGGATAGAAAGTGAATGAATAATACAAAGGGATAATAGCATATAAATTTCTTTTTAGTATGCTGCCATCTGGAATTACCCTGTATTAATTTTTGCATTACTACAGTTTGTAATAGCAGCGTAGATTATTATCCAATCCTTTGTTAACTACTACATATATTTTCAGTAAATATGTAAAAGGAATATTGTTAAACTAGAATGTATTTACGAGAACTGATTCCAGTTGTTTCATGTAGAACTTAATTCGCATAGCTTGGTTAAACAAATATGAGTATTTATGATCTTTGCTGATAGATATGTGGATTTGAATTACTTCATTTAAGGGAAAGGAAAGAAAGCACGCCTATGAAAAGAGATGCCTTTATGGAAGATTTGTTAAGTGAACAGTTCTTTCTTTTTATGTTACACAGGAAATAAATCACGAAAACTTCATTTAGTCTTCTCGTTTGAATTCCATTTTCTCCATGACTTGATCCGCAATCATCCTGTT
Source organism: Stegodyphus dumicola (assembly GCF_044657685.1). Lineage (NCBI taxonomy): Eukaryota > Metazoa > Arthropoda > Arachnida > Araneae > Eresidae > Stegodyphus > Stegodyphus dumicola. Next base: position 74,922,894 of record NC_140768.1, on the reverse strand, counting down.
TAATTGCTATGTGTGCTAAAATTTTCAATAACACTAGAGCTCGCGAATTTGTTTATTATTTTTTCAATAAATAGATAAAAAACGTTATTTACTGACAAGTGCACCTGCACGATTTATTTTCCAGAGCTTCAGTTAAAAATAAACAAGCATAATGTTGTTAAGCGCCTGTAGATGACTGTTCCGGCAGAAGGTTAAGTTATATATTTTCTGGTAAAACACACTAAAGCTATCTGTCTAATGATAGAGATGCTTTCGTGGAAGACCATCTAAGGAAAACTGTCTGGTATTCACATTACAGGTGACAGGTGACGGAGGACGGGAACGCCTGACGTATGACATAGGCAAACAGGCATATGTCTCGCGCCTTCCCCTATCTAGAAACAACAACTCCCTGAAGCCCCAAGAGTTTATTGAATTGCAGCGGGAGTTTATTGAATGAAATTTTCCAGGTTTTTCATTGCCATACAGGGGCATTGAAGTTGGATTACATTGTCATTGCGACGTAAGGCTGTGTGTACAAGTTGGCACGTTGTTAGACATGAAGAGCATAACATAATTTACAAATACAAAAACATAAATACAGTGACATAAACATAAATACAGTAACATAAACATAAATAAACATAAATATAGTATAAGTAGTATTAAAATTAGCCATGGGAGCGTGTGGCTATTGGTACATTGATAGACATAGGTAGTGTCTGCGTTTACAGAGAACAGAAGTACATAATTCCAATTTACGTAATTCCAATTAGATAAGCAAGAATACTGATGCATAGACATAAATGCAGAAGTATATACATAAATACAAGTTAGTCAGTATTGATATTAGCCTTTGGAACGTGGAACTGTGGTGAACAAGTTGATGCATTGCATAAAAAGGTGCAGCATTTACAGAAAACATATGTACATAATTACAGGTTGGTACACTGAACGACATAGGATGTTGCAACATTTATATAGAGCATTATTACATACTTGCTAATACCTAAGCACTGTTACGGATATTTACAACGTGAGTACAGAGACTTATACATTGAGAGAAGGTTGGTAGCCTTAGTATTAGCCATTGGAACTTGAAGCTGTGGTCAATTAGTTGGTACATTGATAGGCAATAGAAGTTGCCACATTGATAGAGAACGCAAATACCTAAATCCGAGGTCATAAACATAATTACCAGATATATAAACACTAATACAGAGTTACATATACATAGAAACTGGGTAGGTTAGCCATTGAAATGTGAGGCTGTGGTGGATAAGTTGGTACATTAAGAGTTGTAACAGTCGCAGCATTTACAAAGAACGTATTTACATGATTGCAAATACATGAACATAGTTGCATATACATAAACATAAATACTGATGCTAAATTAGGAACTAATGATTACTAAAAGTATAAATACTAATGATAGCAAATACATGACATAATTGCATATACATAAGCATGAATACAGTGACATGATCATATGCTAGGTAGTCGATATCGGTGTTAGCCATTGATACATGTGGCTGCAGGAAGCAAAGTGGTGCATTGATGAGCATGAAAAGTGGCTACACTTTAGAACATATTTTACATGATACCGATTACAGAGCATATTTCCAATACAAAACGTAAATGCAGAAGAATAAACATTGGTATAATTACAGATACATAAATATAGATACATTGACATAAACATAAGTGCATGCTAGGTGGTATTAGTAATAGCTATTGAAACATAAGGCTACAGTTAACAAAGTGGTGCATAGTTGGACATTTAAAAGTGGCTAAATTTTAGAGAACTCATTTACATAATTCCAATTACATAAGCATAGTCTCTAATACACAAGCATAAATACAGAGACATAAACATAGGTACATTACATAAGCATAATTTCTAATACATAGGCATAAATACAGAGCTATAAACATAGATACAAGGTACGTTGTATTGATTTTAGCCATTAGAACATACGGCTGTGATAATAGCCATTGAAACATGAGGCTACAGTTAACGAGGTGGTGCATAGTTGGACATAAAAAGTGGCTATATTTTAGAGAACTCATTTACATAATTCCAATTACATAAGCATAATTTCTAATACACAAGCATAAATACAGAGACATAAACATAAGTACATTACATAAGCATAATTTCAAATACATAAGCATAAATACAGACACATAAACATAGATGCAAGATAAGTTGTATTAACTTTAGCCATGAGAATATGCGGCTGTGGTAATAGCCATTGAAATATGAGGCTACAGTTAATGAGGTGGTGCATAGTTGGACATAAAAAGTGGCTATATTTTAGAGAACTCATTTATATAATTTCAATTACATAGGCATAATTTCTAATACACAAGCATAAATACAGAGACATAAACATAGGTACATTACATAAGCATAATTTCTAATACATAAGCATAAATACTCATTGCATATTGTAGTACATTCATGGGTACAAAAAGGTTGCTCTAGGCAGTCTTTGCAGTGCGGAGCATAGTACAGTATGTTTGTACATGGCACGTCATAGACAGTACGTTAAAGTGCAGTATATATGTATAGCTGTACATAGTCTTAAAAATGTCTTGAAGTAGAGTAATTATATACTGCGCTTTTACTTATGTGGAAATAATTAGGGGCACATAGGGGTGATAGAAAAATAGTGCACAGTTAACACGGGTGGGACATAACATGATATTCACAAAGAGTTGATGGTATGCTGAGACTCGAGCATATTGCTATAGTGGGGATGTGTTATGCACTAATATAGGAGCAGAGGTGTAAGAACCTTGGTGCGCATCACTAATTGTGGTGCTATTAGGATACAATGTAATCCTGTTTGTGGCAGTATCACTTGAGATCTCAGCGTTTAAAAATAGTCGCTGAGGAGATTATTTTGCTGAGGCAGATCCATTTTAATTATATCATATGACATATTTGCTAGACGGGCTGACAGATGTCTTGGCCCATGGCTGAGAGTCTTTCAATTGTTTTGAAGATAGTGCTGATGGTGCCTTTATGCTTTATGATAAGGCGGTGAAAGGCTTCGATGTCTCTTGTGGGCTCTGTCAGGTGCAGGTTGTTGGTTAGTGGGCAATGGAAAAGATAGTGGTCCGGGTTCCCGTCTCCTCCACATACACAGATATCTGTTTCCGATATACCGTGTCTAATGAAGTACGACGGGAAGAGACCGTGGCGCGTTATGAAATTGACAAGCGGTGATATTGCCACTAGCCGGTCTGTGTCACGTTTGGTAGGTATTTGTAAGTTCGTCTACCTGTTTGGGATGTTTCCCATTCAATATGCCACTGCTTGGTAGCCTGTTCATGCAGTTGGCGCTTAAGAAACGACGGTGGAGCTGGGATGCAGATTTCATGTGCATCTAGATTGCTGGCAGCGTCCTTGGCAAGCTGATCGGCCGCTTCGTTACCAAGATTCCCAGCATGGGCTTTGACCCATACTAGGTTAATCCTGTTACCGGAGTAACGTTGCAGTGTCTCCTGTAGGGAGATGATAGTAGGAAATATGTGATAGTGGTTCTCCGCGGCATAGATTACAGAGAGACTGTTCGTATATATATTAGCGGATGCAATGTTGGCGTAGCATATATGCTGGACGGCAGCTGTAAGGGCGATGGCCTCCGCCTAGAAGACACTATTATAGTTTTGCAGATGTCCTTTCCATGTATGCTGTGCTATTCCGTCCTTGTAGTAAATAAAGGCACTTCCGCCTCCTTGCTCATGCTTGGAGCTGTCAGTGTATATCCTGGTGCTGCTGGACTGGGGCAGGGTGCCGTTCTTAAAAGGGGTGACTCCAGATCCTTTCAGAGAAGGATGTGCGCTCAAAATGTCTCCTCTGTGCTCATACTGCACCGGGTTGTACTGTGTGTTACCGTAGCTTGCCTCCTTACGGAGGTGGATTACACTAGCATATGTAGATTCTACCTGTGCCTTAATATGTAGAGGGAGTATACCACGTGAAATCCAACTTGCAGATTGTACGCCTATGGAAAGAGATATTGTAATGATAATAATGAAATAGTATATGAAATTGATGCAATGTAATGATATTTACTATGAAATGGGCTTTTATTAATTACTAGCCGCTACTCGGCCAGCCTTCGTCTGGCTTTTAAATGTACCGTAAAAATACCTAAAGGGGCACAGAATTTTACTCTGCAGAACAACTTTATCAAAAAAAATCACTAAAAATGTATTACATATTAAAAAAATTACAATGAAATAAGCAGTATCTCTTAATACATATATTAATTATCTTAATAAATAAATTAGTCAACTTCCCGTTGCAAAATCTTAAGAATTCAAATGATATAAAGGAAGTTAAAAACTTTATTTCCTAAAACAAATCATGCAAGACTTTTTATATAATTAAAATTGTATATAATTAAAACATAATATAAAAAAATTACAATGAAATAAGCAATAAATCTCATATTTTCAAGAGAAAACAGACTGCAGTCCAGTATCCAAAGCAATGAATGAAAAACTGTTGCCAAAACGACATTTCTAAAAGAAAGAAACTGTCATCAGAAAGCGATAACCAATCAAAATTGTGCTTTGTGGATGACATAATTCAAAATATACAAACCTCTTTTCCATTAGATAATAAAGGGAGAGAGAGAGACAAAAAAAGGAAATTCTTTCTGTTGTGCTTCGCTAGACATATGCGCGTCAGAATAAGAAGATTGCGATGTGCGCGTTGCGTGTCCAAAAATCAAAAGAAAATAAGCAGCATAAAATACATAATATTTTATCTCGTATTTTCAACAGTCAGCAGTCCAGTATACAAAACATTGAATGAAAAACTGTTGCCAAAACCCCATTCCTAAAAAAATGAAACTATTCAAAATGATGCGATTTAATCAAAAAAGATAAAATTTTAAAAAAATCCAATTCGAATTTTGAAAAAATCGCTTCGAAGTGCACTGGCTCTTGTCTAGATGCACATATTTACAAAATTACGTAGCCCTGGGTCTACTAGCTTACGCGCCAGCATAACGAAAGACACACACAGACAGGCAGACTCTTTCTTTTATTATATGTATAAAAAAAGAAAGAGTCTGCCTGTCTAACTCATATTTTTAATATATATATATATTGTTTTTTAGTTGGATGCACCTGTCCGAACTAGCTTCCATAGCTTCAGGTAGAAATAAGCAAGCATAACATTTTTAAGAAATCTTAGTATTATTTTCCCATCTGAAATCATCCGGCTAAATCAATGTGTGAATTGCAACTTCTATAATAATATTAACTATAAATTAAACCTTATTTAAATACAGAATATATTTGCAATAAGCAGTTAAATCAAACTTTGCTACCAAGCTAAGCGAATTGCTTATTCAAGAACTATTTCGGATAAAACTATAAGGGAAATATACGGAAAATATAAGGGTAAGGATGTCTTCGTGGCGCGTTTTATAAGGAAAACTAACTTGTATTCATTGAAGATATCCAATATCAAGACTGTTCACCGGAATTCAAAACCAAATCGATCGACCTCTGTTCAAAAAAGTCTTAACTACCCGGTTACTGCTAAGTTAAAAATTTAATTCTTTTGCAGTTATATTGTAATTCTAAATGTATTATGTCATAACTGCAATTATAACTTCATTAATTAACTAAAATCTAATTACAATAAGTCACTGACTTCCTTCAGTCAATAATAGCTTAAATGTTAAAGATAAATTATAAAAATTTTATCGAATGAGAATATTCTGAGAAACTGTTGCATGGGGTGGCGCATGAAAGTTTAATTAAGATCTTACATTTTGCTCATTAACAATATAACTGCAGCTCAGTTATATTGTAGCTGCATTAACTGCAATTACAATTACATTGCAATTACATTGTAATTGTAAGATTGCTGCCAAATTTAATTTATACTAACATATACTGATCAGCCAAAACATTAAAACCTCCTATGAGCTGTTCATGTGAAGTTAACTGCAGGGCCAATTAAATGGGAGTGTTAACTTTTAGGTGGTATATAAATACTTAGCATTAATATTCTCTCAGTCGCCCAATCGGTAAAGAGGTTAGCGTCGCTGACTGCCGTGTCGAAGGGCCCGGGTTCGAATCCCGGGGAAGGCCTGGATGTTTATAAATGTATAGTGTCGGTGCGGCATGGCGGCACTCTAAATATGCGGCGAGCCGAAAGTTCTCTCGTGTGGTTTGGTGGAAGGGAAGATGGATGGGAGACCCTCGGTCCCGTCCCCCCCCAAGGTGCTCTTTATCAAATTTGGAGGCGGCGTCATACAGGTGAGTATAAGCAACAACAACAACAATTGTATTTATAATACAATTTGATGGTAATTGAATAAACTTTAATTGAAATTACATCGTAACTGACCGGTTTATAATTATAATTACATTGTAACTAACGGATTTTAAATTACAATTACAGCGTAATTACCTTACTCGTAACTGCAGTTACAATTATATTGTAATTACAAATATACGCAGATGCAATTATGATGTAATTGGATTACATTCTAATTGAATTACTTATATTTGCAGTTTCGTTGTAATTCCATTATTAATCAATCACATTCTAACTGAACTCTGATATATAACCCTAACAGGAGTGAAGCTAGTTTTCGTTATGAGATAAACTACAAAGTTTTACTAAGGTTGTAAACAGTCTTTTTGATTTAATAGTGCTTGGAGTATAATGGCACGACTTTGTGCTGCAAAAACCACAGCTCGGCGTGATGCAAATAAATAGAACAGTCAGTTTAATTCAAATGTAAAACAGTAGTATAAGGTTACACAATTAAAATACTAAGTTAGAAGCTGAATCAATAATTTACCGGCGTGTCAGATTTAAAGCTTCAGCGGCGGGAGACCGCAAAACCGAATAATTACAACTGCTAAAGCTGGCAGAAACTAACCACGTAGCCAGCAATGCCAGAAACATTCTCTTTCAAGATCGAAAAACCTCAGCTTAAATATTTAAATAACCAATTGCATTCTGGTAAGGAGTACGGAAAGGTAAAGGTAGAGTAAACACTGAAATCATAATAAGTAGAAAATTAACATAAGGATACTCTACAACTCTTGCACACTTTCCGAACAACAGCTTTTCTTTCAAATTAAGAAAACAGAGGAACATCAAAAAGCCATGCTCTCAATAAAAAGTCATACAACCCTTTGAAACACATTCTTTTATCGATGGCAGAAGTACATAACCAAGATGTAACAAATAACATTTAAAATTCAGTTTCTATTCGGTTAGTTTAAACTTCGTGAGATGTTTTAACACTAATAAAAACAATAATAGCAGTAAAGAGCAAATCAGACACGTTTAAACCTTTCCGGTAATTCTATTTTCGGAAATGGTTTTAGAAAAACGTAACAAAAGTTTTAATTTTTAGTTAAAAGAGAAAAGATTTAAAAAATAATTAATAACATACGTATCCTATTTTCTTACCCTTATTTACAGTTGCAATTACTGAGCTACCATTAATGGTACAAATTACCAAGCTGAAAGCTATCCCAATTTGCGGCATATTAGGTTACCACTGTTTTGTAAAACAGAACAGATATTTAACGAATTGTTTTAGGAAAATTTTTATTTTCTTTTGAGAAAATATGAGATTAAACATTTGGCAGCAAGCGGTTTTAAAAAAATGTGTCTTGAGAACAACACTGTATGTTTTGTTAGTATTTTTGACTCATAACCTCCGTTTTAATTAAACTTATTTCTGATATTTGTGAAAGAAAATTCTTATATTCTGTTTATTCTCAGAAAGGTTCTGAAATATAACTCTATTTTTATGTTAATTCATTATAATATGGTTTCGTGTAACACACCTTTCTCAGCAATCTGACCAAAACACTAGAGGCACCCTTCGTCTCCCATCAATGTATATAGGGGCAACCTATATTTAATGTTTAACTTTCATGATCTCTTCTCGTTGTTTCAGAGTTGAACCATCTTTTTCTACAGAGTTAAGTGTCGTGACGTACGTTGCGCGTTTCCATGGAAACGAATTCTCTCCTATCAAAGAGAACCTATTCTTATAGCAGGCATTCTGTAACTTTTCTGATCGTTGCTTTTAATAATGCAGGTAGTCTTACTGTGAAAGCTACCTGTTGTCTTTTCTCTAGAATGAAGAATGGAGATTCGATTGATTTGTAAATCTGGTAAGTTTTTCTTTAATTTTTAAAGAAATTTATTTGCTAAATTTTTACCAAGAACAAAAGTTTAAGTTTTTATGTTAGTTTTGTTGAAATTTAAAATTATTTACGTAATAAAATACTGAAATAAAATTATTTCGATAATGTACATAAATTGCTGAAATCAAGTTATTTTAGTACAAAATGGAGTAGCTCAATTATTAGAAAGGATTTGTTAACTGTATTAGCAATATTTGTGCAATATTTAGATATCATGCAACATTTGTGCAGGACTAATATTTGTTTCTTATATTATTTGAGCAAGTTTGAAATCAATTTAAGAGAGTGATGTTCTATGTCCTAATGCTAACTTTAATAAAAATGATTGATTCGGGTTTTTTTTTTTTTTTTTTTTTTTTTTTTTTTTTTTTTTTTCCTATGCCTTAAAATCAAAGACTGAATGTTATTGAGTCTGGAATTAAAAAAACGGAATTTAATGACTTATTTCAGTTATTTATAAAATTGATTCTCGAATATTAAGTAAATGGTTTTCAAGAGAATAAATATATCTTATATTCTAAACTGCTTAATATAAACTTAGGAAAACTAATGCTAAATATATGCTATCAATTTTAAACGCGTATAATCTACCTTTGATTAAAATTGCCTATAATATGTTAAATAAAATCTCATTTAATTTTTCAATGAATTAAAACAAAAAAGTAGTATTTCTTGCTATATAAAATTTATTTATTTAATTTATTTTTTACATTACTCTGTAAAATAATCTAAATAACTCATTTTTACAAATGATAGATTTAATAAACATATAGAAATTCGGAAATCCGTAAAAAATTTCTGTAAATCAATTTTATCAAGTAACAAAATGTTTGATTTAATTACTTATAAGTATTGATTTAAATTCAAATTGAAAACACCCTATCCCTCGATTTATATGAAAGATAGGTTCCTCAGAAAACCGTGTAAATCGAAATCTGGTAAAAGTATAGTTTAGGGTACCCCTTGGCGATTTTGGACGGTACATGGATACCGATTTTGTGCAATTCTTTAACTCGTTATTTAGGCTTGCGAAGCGGCGATTTTTCTACACAAAGCCAAAATAACAAGACAAAACAATTGCACAAACTCGGTATCCATGTACACATCGACTTATTTTCACTTAAAAAAAATCCCTGAATTGCACAAAAATGGCATTGCGCACTCCTTTGACTTTATCCATGTACAGGTCGACCTATTTTCACTTTAAAAAAAATCCCAGAATTGCACAAAAATGGCATTGCGTACTCTTTTAAATTTATCCATGTACACGTCGACCTATTTTTACTTAAAAAAAATCCCAGAATTGCACAAACTTGCATTGCGTTCCCCTTTACTTTGTCCATGTACACATCGATATATTTTCACTTAAAAAGTCAAAGGAGCACCAAATTCTACAATACAGGCAAACAAAAAATACATAATCTCAATAAAATACATTTTAAACCAAACGATAAAATAACATAAAAAAGGAAAAACATGTTATACGTTTAAGCACTACCAAAAGCAAATATTCACTTACCATGATTTTCGAGTTCGCTTCGTACACCCAGAGCCACGTAAAAATCAAAATATCAATCATACTCAAATGACTTTTCAAACCAGGTACTCTTTCTGATCGAACGCTTCACAGAGTGATCATCTGAACCTTTCTTCCTACAAACCCATTCAAATCCATTTAAACGGTTTTTACGTTCGACTAGACGCATATCCTTCCTACATACAGGACACTTATAATGGCTACTAAGTAAACCTTCATTTACACACCAGTCAATTTAAGCTCTTTTCCCCTTTCGCTCCAAATCATACAGAAACTTCAAATTAATCTTACTACATTCGGCCATTCTACCGTCTAAAGAATCAAACCAACACACACCACAAAAACGCTTACATAACATCCCATGATTCAAAATTTCCCAGAATCATGCACCCGATTACGTCACAATAGGGTTTCCATAACATTCAACTACTCAGGCTACCATAAATGAAACAACTTGGCGATAAATCAAACAACAACTTTTCCATAATACAAGGGGTACCTTAAAGTCTACTCTACCCCGAAATCTTGCATTTTGCTATGTAAATCCATGTAAAACGAAAAACACACTTAAATCTGCATAATTGAGTTATTTATTTACATAAAACAAAAGTAAGACATCTTAAAATAAATAAAGTTATACTTCGTTCATAAAATAACAAATATATGTAGGTAATAGAAGAACATAATTAATTTATTTTACATTAGGAAAATCTAAGATCATTCAAAAAATTATTATAAATTTAATCACTGTCATCACTTTCATGAATTATTAATCTTTTCTTCTTGATTGTTATGATTCACTTTCATCACTTGAGCGTTCTTGATAAGATTCTGCTTCAATGGTTGACGAATTAGCTAAGATCTCACATCGATAAGACTTTGTAGTAAAAAAATATGTGATTAACAATTGCCTAGTTCTTTTTTTTCCTAAATCTTTGTAAACCTCCTCATATTTATTTAAGGACTTACTAAGCTCCCGTTAGAATGAGATAGCTCGTTCAACATTCGTGTCATATTGTAAAAAATGATTACCTAATCTTCCCAATTGAATTCCTTCGTTGCTGTGGTCGCAACTGGTTCAGATTGCTATTCATCAGAATCATTGTCTTCATCATGTTTATTTGTTTCTTGAATCATGTTAACTAACTCATCCTCTTTTAGTTCTTCATCAGCCATTATTTCTTCAACATCCGTCTGAGCTAAATCCTCAAAACCTTCCTCAAAAATCTTCAAACCTATAATTTGAGCCAATTTAGGTGATCTGAGAATATTCATGCTCGAATTCACTATTCGCCGTGACCGTTTCGCCATGGCCGTTCGCCGTCGGGCCTTTTCACCGTTGGGACGTTTCGTTGTCAAGACACTTTTTTTTTACGCGACTGTATTATATCTTGTCATATTATATTGATTCAATTTAATAATTTAATTTAATAAATATTATATATATAAAATAATATATAAGATGTTTTTGTGTACACTTTTATACAAATACATCGTTACACATGACATATTAATTTTAAGAGAGTAATTTGCTAATTAGATTCCAAAGTAATTCCGTTTTCCATTCAGATTTCATAAAAATTTAATTTTCCTTCTTTTATGAATGGTTTCTCTGAACTAACGGATTAAAATTTCAAAAACCTGACGGAGAAACGGCCACATTGAAATGGCGACGGGGAAAAGTCCTAGACCCTGCGTTGAGCCTTGATTGTTTAATCTGAGTATATGGCAGTCCAACATGCTTAACACAGTCTAAGATTGTAAATTTCTTCTAAGCATCCATAAGAGTAAGAGATTCATCATTCTCCATTTGTTCTTAAATATATGCCACAAATTTGCCAAAAAATAAAATAAAAATGCCACAAAAAATATAAATGTTGAAAACTTGCAAGTAAACATTTAAATATGTAGATAAAAATGACGTAAGCTTTGGTGCTAAAATACTGATACTGCACTAGTTCACGTGAACCAAATAGCTTTACTGTTGTGAAATATATATACACACTACGCGGATTTCCCTTTTACAACACGGGAAAATCCCCATCCTTGTTGTTGCCACCAGTGACACATCCTTGGTCATCAGATCCCTAAGTCAAAAAAATGAAGTCTTAATTGTAAGAGATCTGGAACTGAATCAATCAAGAAACTGCCAGGAAGCTGAATTCCAGAACAATAAATCACAGCAAAAACATTGTTTTGGCAGAACAGAGCAGGCAAGTTATGTTTGAGGGTCTTATGACTGGAGAACTTGTGCACTCAGTAGATCAGTTCAGATGAGGTACGAAGAAGGATCCATTTTATGAGTTACAGAAATTGTACTGTCGTTTCCAAACCGCTTACTAGGAAAACAAGTACTGAATCTTGAATTATACTGAGGAAAGAACGCAAAATATTAGCTAACGAAAATAATCCAGTTGCAAAATCAATGATTGTTCACACTCTTTGAGTAACACAACGTACTTGGTTTTGGAGGAACATTAGTGCACATTCTTCCTTAAATGACTTTTTTTTAATTTCAAAATAGAAATTTCAGATTATAACATGGCTTAGTTTCAGAAGAAGTTCCAGATTTGTTCACTGCTTTGTATATTAGGAAAATATTTACCTTATAATCCAAGAAATATCTTAAAAACATTTAGTATTCTTCATTCAGAATAAAAAACTGGATACAGAAGAGGGGTGTAATAAAAATTAAGTACAATACCGGCCACTAATCAAATCAGCAGCTTATTACATTGAAATTTCCAGGAACGAAACAAATTTATGCTAATCCATAGAAAACCTGCCTTATATTAAGCTAATGTCCACCCTTATGACCTGATTGATAAAACTCTGATTGGCAAAAGACTGATTCTCCGGTGCTAGAATATTCCATTTGTAGCTATCAAAGCTGTTTGTAGTTCATCCAATTTAATTTGTTTTGGACCGAGCCTTACTTTTCGTTCAGGTACATAATGCTACAATAAAACAGGGTTGACAGACATTTTTTTACCCCCTTTCGGTCTCTTCCGGCTTCACCTGTGAAACGCTGTTTTTATAGCTCATTGTGCGCACTAGAGCTTAGCCAGGCAGAATTTCTTTATCTTAAGGATTAAAAAAAATCTTTCATAGTTTTGACAATTGTATGTCTGAGAATGATATTCTTTGGAATAAGTGCATTGTCGTATGCCGTTACGGAGCTAGAGCACCATTCCGGTAACACCGAAATGGAAAATATTCCGGTATTTCTCAACTAAAGAAAGCTGCACCTGAAACTAAATTTACTCAGTGCTCCATTCATCGTAAAGCTTTTTAATCCTCGAAAACCTGAAAATTGTTTTGAATCAAGCTACGAAAACTGTTAATTTTATTAAAAGGCGAGATTTAAATTAAAGAATACTTACGATTTTATACCAAGAGATAGGAAGTCAACATGAAACGCTTTTGTTATATACCGAAGTAAGGTGGTTACCCAGAGGCAAAGCATTAAATCATCTTTTTAAACTTCGATCAGAAACTCAAATTTTCCTCTGTCATTCAAAATTTGAATTTCAAAACTTTTCTGTAGTGAATTATGGTTGGCGCGTTTATCATATTTAGCTGATATTTTTGGAAAGTTAAATTTAGGATTACAAGGACAAATTGTTAATTTGTTTGCCATTAGAGATAAAATAAATGCAATGATAAAAACCTCGAGCTAATGATAAAAGAATTGGATAATAATATTTTAAGCTTTTTACCGCCTTTAGAGAGTTTTATAACCTAAAATAATTTGAAATAATTACTTAAGGGAAAACATAAGGAAAGATATGAAACTCTTTTAGATCCATATATTTGTACTCAGGGTCTCGCGCAGTTCCCCTCCCCCCAAAAAAGGCGCCATTTCGAAATTGCGGAAGACGCTTAAACAGCGTAAAAATGTCAGCCAGCATTTTGGCAAAGAACATTTATAATAATGCTACTGACTAATAATACAATTAAAATATTTTAACTTTACTAACAAACAATACAAATAACCTTGCCCGTTAGAATCAAAGAAATCTGATAATTTATGAGTGGGTTGCATGGCCGGAATTTTGCATATGTATCCTTTTGATTACTGGTAGAGTGGCCCTATAGCATATATGTATTCACTGCAGCAATAATTGAGTTGTTTTCTGTTGATATACAAGCTCAAAGTTTGTCTGAAAAGTGAATGACTCCATGTTTTCATCCAAGAATACCTAATAGCAGATACTAAGTCCAAATGAATTTGATTTAGAGTATCAATAATTCTAAATAGAGCACTTTTAAATGTTTTCATTAGTAGTCATTCTGCTTGATTTAGATTCAATTAATTAATATACTGATATATTTAGATGGTGTGTGAGGGAGTTCCGACAATTTTTATACACCTGCAAAAGCTCAAGATGGCAATATCCTAAGACAAATTTTCATACGACCCAGACAGCTATACGTTCGTACAATTTTCTTATTAATATGCTAGTTTGTCATCTTGTACGTCTAGCTGACTACGATTATCAGGAGCTGTAATCATCCTCTCCTACACCACCACTTGAGAAATTGAACGAATTATGTTTTGTTAATTTAGATCAAGAAAGATGTTTTTCTTTATTATTTCTATCATTATGAAGCTAACAGCAAATTGTTTGTCTCCACGCGTTTTCTTTTGTATAATCTGACATTTTATTTTCAGCGAGATGGACTGAAGAGATTCAAAAGATTTTATCCTTAATTTTTGAACAACAGTACAATTTTCTCACCACTTCTTGAAAGAACATTCAACTCACACACTGTTTTTATACGACTCGCCTTCAACAAAAAAGTCAATAAGTATTGATTAACAAATAGCCATCCATGATTTACACATTGGAAAAACATCCACTGGAAAGCTATGGATGAATTTTCAGCAAAATTACTCATTTGTAGATATTGAGAAAAAGGGAGCTCTGAACGACTAGTTTAATTCCACTTAAAGAGCAGCTGTGAATGAAGTTTAAAATTGCTTCTTGCAGGATCATAGCATTGCAGTGAAGGTTATCCGAACTAAAAGGGGCTATTTTATGTCTAAACCAAAAGTGTCTCTTCGACGACTTCCTCCATTACTATCCGTCAGTCCGGTGGGACTCCGGTATGCTCCATCGAGATACATGTCTCCTAGCCCCAACCAGTCATCCAGCAAGTATCACAAGAACTGTTGTGAACCCAGTCGTTATCCATCACCAGGACCTGGTGGTTACTTAGATGTTATGCCACGCAGAACACAGAGCAGGAGCAGCAGAATGTCTAAGACAGCGAAAAATAATGGTAAGTAGAAAACGTTTATTCACAGTTTTGTTTTGAAGACAAAGTGAAGAGTGAAAACTTGTTCGTGTAATCCAAACATATTTACGTCTCTTGTTGAAACCGCAGAAGCATAAGTAATAAGTAACTAAAATTAAATATAGTATAATCAACATCTGGGCTAATGCCTCTTTGGGCTTAAAGAAAAATAAATTTCCATGTTTCTACATCGCTGAAACGAATCACAGAAACTTCGTTATTTAAAAGCAAAAGGAAATTATTTTTAGTGTTTCATGAATAGCACCAGCGCCTTCTTACATCGAGTCGCAATACAGTGGATGTCTGTTAGGGATCTTCAGGCTGCTTCTTAAAGTGTGCTGTGTTATAAATCTTTTGGAGAGGTATATAAACTCTATGCATCCATTCTCATAAAATGCACTTGAATAAAATACTGTTGCGTGCGTGCGAGTTCGCAATAGATTAAATGCACAAGTCCGATAAAAAGTTAATAAAAATTTATTCTTATCACAAGAAATATAACAAAACGCTGCATTTTTCCTCAGAGATATTCGTACAGTATCAAAATATCACACAATATCACTCAAAGTAATCCTAGCAATTTCTGGAAAGGTAATCCTAGCAATTTCTGGAGTAGAATTACGATTACAGCTAACATAGTAATCAATTACATTTATTTGAATTTAAATATAATTTTCAGAGCTAAACTATTATTCAATGTTAAATGCACGTGCTCTTATACTTTTATTTTTCCGGGTAAAATCTGTCACACGCTGCATTGCACATGAAAATAAAGCAATTTTCCTGTGCTAAAATAAATAATTCCTGTGATAAAATAATAATTATACTAAAAATATCTAACTAAATTCAAAATTCGTAACACTGCCCCCTTCCCAAGGACTGCAAGCCTCGGGCAGTACAGTCCCTGGACAGGAAGCGATACTTACAACTAAAGCATCAATGCAATAATACACATTGCAATACAATAACAAACAAAATAAACAGTAATTGCAATAAATAACATAAAATAAACCAAATACAAATCAATAAATGAGTGCATAAATTTACAAATTTAGAAACAAAAAGGACCATGGTTTTATACAATTTGCATCATATACACTACGTACTATGGCTATCGCAAGAGATACCTAATGATAGTAATGAAAGACTTTAGGCTTAGAGTTCGATAACTTACAGATCCGAACCACGACATCGTTCGGGCTGTTTAGCACTGGGTAAGGATCATTCCAAGGTAACTGTAGGTCAGGACAAAGTCCTACCATCGAGTCGGATTCCACAACCACACCTTGTCTCCTTCGTTGAATCGATGTCCAGTAGCTACCATGTAGTAGCGGTTCTTCATCTTCTCCGTCGCCAAGTTGACTTGATCTCGTGCAAAATTGTGCATCGCTTCCAAATGGGCCTAGAGATCTTGGATGTATTCCTCAGGCGATGAAGGGGCATCCGGAGGGCGACCAAACAAGAGATCACAAGGCAGACGAAGATCACGATCGAAGAGCATCTGAGATGGGGAATAGGCAGTAGTCTCGTGGACAGCATTGCGGTAAGCCACTAAAAACAGTGGTAACTTCTTGTTTCAGTCCTGCTGGTTTCCCGAAATCACCAATGAGAAGCTATTAAGGGATAGTTCGATTAAACGTCTCTACCATGCCGTCTGACTGAGGAAGCAAAGGCGTCGTTTGGATTTTGTCAATGCCGAGTAAATTGCATAGTTCTTTGATTACAGCAGAGGTAAAATTCCTTCCTTGATCGGAATTAACTGAAAAGGCACTCCGAACCTGTAAATCCAATGCTTTATCATTACCTCTGCTACTGTGACAGCCTCTTGATCAGGAATAGGATACGCTTCAGGGCACTTGATGAAATAATTAATGACAACGAGGATGTATTTGTTGCCATCAGCAGTTCTTGTCAGAGGTCCCAAATTGTCAAAGGCGATACGTTCAAGAGGCGCTTCTACTTTGTAACATTTCAGTTAAACTCGACTGCGTTTCTTCGAACTTTCCGACCTGCACAGGCATCGCAAGATCGGCACCATTTTTGCACGTTATCCCTTGCAATACTCCAGTAGAAACGCTCACGGACTCTCTGCAAAGTCTTCATATTCCGAAATGGCCTGTTGTAGGGTTGCTATATAGCTTTTTAAGGACGTCCAGAGTCCGGGATCTAGGTAGTATCAGCTGCCATTGGAAAGTCTTTCCATCATTCGATTCGAATTTTCAGTATAAGATGTTTCGAATGTGGAGTGAATCCCAGAGAACCAAGTATTGTCGTCGGACTGTAGATCGAAGTATCCTGCCAGGTAGGTTTTCTGTTTGAGGACTCCATTAAATGAAAAATGGGCTTGATATCGCAATCTTCCAGCTGGATGTTCCTTATTTCTTTGTCACTCCATGGATTTCGATCAGCCCATGTTAATGTTGTAATTTTCCGTGCAACTGGATTAAGCAGCTCATATTTCGCTTCGATTCTGGAACAATATCGGGAGCTTTCTGGGCAGGATCTTCTAGACAAGACGTCGGTGTTTCCATGTGATAATCCCTTCCGATGACGGATAGTGATGTTACATTTCTGGAGTTTCTGTATCCACCTGGCTGTTTGGCCTTCAGAATTCTTGAAATTTAAAAGTCAGATCAAAGAAACATGATCCGTCCGGAGCAGGAATTTTCTGCCTTGAAGATAATGATGGAAATGTTCTACGGCTTTAATTATGGCGAATAACTCTTTCTAGGTGACAGTAATTCCTCTCCGGTTTTGATAGGCACTTGCTCCAGTAAGCTAAGAAGCGTTTTTGGCCGTTTATTTCTTGGGACAAAACAGCACCAACTCTCTCATTGCTGGCATCCGTATTGAGAATATCTGAGTATACGTCAGAGTTAGATCCGATGTTAAAGCTTCCTTCAAGTTGTTAAATCCATCCTTACATTCTTTTGCCCACAAGAATATTTGTTTGCTTTCTGTTAGTTTGTGGAGGAGTCTTGCAACGAAAGAAAAGTCCTTCACAAATCTCATATAGTTGGTGCAAAGCCCCAGGACACATCTTAGCTGATGAATATTTTCGGGCATCTCCAATCTTTAACTGCTGACACTTTTTCTGGAACACACCTTCGGCAAAGATGACATATCCAAGGTAAGTCACTTCCTGTCTGAATAATTTGCATTTAGCGGGACTCAACTTTAGATTGGCTTCTTCCAGTTTCTGAAGCACCTTCCTAACATTTTCTAGATGTTATTCAAAACTCTTCCTGACGATGATAATGTCATCCAGGTATATCAGACAGGCTTCGTAGGAAAGACCTTTCAAAACAGTCTCCAGGAAGCGTTCGAATGTTGCTGGCGCTTTACATAGTCCAAACGTCATCCCTTTGAACTACCAAAGTCCTTGTCCCTAGTAAATGCCGTATTTTCTCGGTCATCAAGATGTATCTCTACTTGCCAATATTCACTCTTTAGACCAAACGTCAAAAACTACTTGCTTCCAGAAAGAGTGTCCAGAATGTCGTCAATTCCAGGAAGAGGGTAGATGTCTTCCTTCTTAACCTCGTTCAACTGGCGATAGTCAACGCAAATTCTAATTGAACCGTCTTTCGTTTTCACCGAGACAATGGGAAATACCCAGGGACTTGCTGAAGGCTTGATGAAATTCCTTTCTTGCATATCTTTTAGACGTTTTCCTACCTCTTCCTGTTTAGCTATCGGCAGATGTCTTAGATGTTACTTAGTCCCCGGTATCAATTCTATGATATGTCAAACTGGTTCGACACATGTCAGAAGACGAGCGGGAGAAAACATCTTGAACTTCTTGAATGACATGTTTGGCAGCGTTCGTATCTTCATCGCTTAACTGTGCATTCTGAAATAACTCCGATGTAATGCTCTCTGAAGACACGAATTCTGAAGTGTTATTGTTTCGTTTAACCCTGGGCCCTGGAGTATATACTGCAACCACTTTACCTTTCTTAATAATTCTCGCCTTCTCAGTTACATTGGCAATTGTCACCGGGATAACGGTCCTCTATAGGCCGACGAGTACTGAAGCTACTAGTACTCTTTTCGGGCTGTTACAGTTCTGGGGACATTCTATGATGTTGTAGTGGAAATTTCAATTTAGGCTATGGATCCAGGAAGTAAAATTTCTGTTCTTTCGGGTATTGTGATATCGTCTTGAGCTATGATTTTATGGATAGATTTCACTCCTTCATCATTATTTCCGAATAGGACTATGTCCTCAGAGGCAGAACGCAGTTCGTTATTTTTAAAGTCCAAGGAAAAATTGCCTTTCCATAGAAAGTCCAATCCGAGTATGCAATAATCTGTAATCTCTACCACATATGCTGTGTGATGGTACGCGGCATATCCAAACGTGATGTTAACGTTTAATTTTCCATCAATGTCGATTTTATCGTCGGACACAGCCTGGAGGGTAATGCAGGACGGCATCTAGATGAGATTACCTTTCAGTTATTGAACCAAATCTTTTCGAATGATGATAACATTGGCTCCTGTGTCAAAGGGCATATTTGCAAGGAACTCCATTGATATGTCCTATCATGAAAAGTCCATTACTGCCACCACTGACTGCAGAAATGTGAAGCGCTTTAAACTGGGGCTTTTCATTATTTGGAAACCCCCGCCCCGCGAGATGGCTACTAATTAGTTTTCCTGTTTCTTGTTGAGGGGAGGTCTTAACATCCGTACCATGGGGTGTTCTGCAGTTCCTTCGTACGTGGCCTTCAGTACCGCAGTTCCCGAACTTTAGTGTTTGTTTTATGTCACGCCTATTTCACCTCAAGACAATGACTTGTCTAGTTAAATCATTTAGACGAGCAGTCAGTTGATCCACTCGCTCTTGCACTTGAGTGGCTCTGATTGGGTGGCAATCTCTGCGAGTTTCTTGCTGGGCTACCTCGAATTTCATGGCCTACACCAGAGCGCTTTTTAAGTCCTTGACATCCGCCATTCGTAGAGCCTTCTGTATTTCGGGATCCCGGATACCATAGATAAATTACTGCAGGGACAGGATTTTCCTCGTTTCTCTCGAGCACTCCGTAAAGGCGAGGTGGTACAGCATTTCAACATCCGTTGCGAGGTCCTGGAGTGATTCGGTGGGCTTCTGTTGACGGGATTTTAATTGAAGCCTGTTTTAGTCTTTTAAACAGTTCTTCCCAAAGCACAGCTCCAATGCGCCGGATAGAGCTCCAAAGTCTAATCTCTAGTTTTCGGGAAGAGTCTGCAGGATATCCGCTGCGTCTGTTCTCAGAGAAGCGGCGAGATGACAACTTGGAGATCCCATCCATTCGCTTCTGCCACTATAGAAAATTGTGTCTTATATACTTTCCAGAAGGTCTTCCCATCATATATGGATAACTTCAGAGAGGAACGAGCAAGCATAGGTAAAAATTTAAAACCATCTTGGTCCCTGTCGTCGCTACGAATTTCTTTAAGGTATCAACTTCTTTGGCTACTGCAGAAACCCTGTCATCGAATTTGTTGTTCGATTTTTTTTTTTTTTTTTTTTTTTTTTTTTTTTTAGATGGCAAACTCTCTCTTTAATTTCTCCAACTCTGTTTTCAACCATGTCAATTTTATAGATTCAATTTTTTTTTTTTTTTGTATTATGCATTTGATTTCTCTTTTAATTTTCTATTGGTCTACGTTCATTTCTTCTTTAACAGCTTCCATCTTTTTTGAATAGCTTGCATTTCCTCTTTAACAGAAATTTGGCCCGCTATAATTTTTTGTTGACTAGCTTTCATTTCCTTTTTAACAGAAACTTGGCCATCTTCCATCTTTTTTTGAAGGGCTTCCATCTCATCTTTAACTTATACTTAAACAGTTTTCATCTTCTTTTTAACGGATTCTTGGACAGCTATCATCTCCTTCTTGGCCCGCTGTCATTTCTGCTTTAACAAAAGCTTTCATCTCTTTTTTAAATGCAGCAAAGGCTGCCATAAATTGCCTTAATTTTTCTTCCATCGCTCTTGTGACTGCCATTCAAATCCCACTTCTGACACTAAAAAGCGTTGCGAGCGTACGGGTTCGTAAAAAATTGAATGCACAAGTCGATAAAAAGTTAATAAAATTTATTAAACTATTATTTATTATTAAATTTATTAAATTTATTAAAATTAATTTAACTTTTCCGGAGTAGCTTTCTTTTCAAATAAGTCTCGTGCTGCATTGCACGGGAATATAAAACAATTTTTATTTTAATTCTACTAAAAATAGCTAACTAAATACAAAAACCGTAACAATAATATATATTGTTACGAAATGTACAGGCGCGGTGAGATAACTTCCCCACAAAGAAGGTTTAGGGTTGACATAAAATGGCAGGGGAAGGCAGGGTTGCCACATTTGGCTAGAAATCGCCCATTTGGAGACAAAATTGGCGTTATACTATGGACGGATGGAGAACCTTCTGGAACGAATTCTTACTGGTTTAGCCCAGAATATTCTCGAACACAAGCCGAAAGCTATACAAACCCTGCTGCTCCGCGGTCAGTTAGTGTGTGCCTCGTCTAGCGAGCTGATAGTCAGTCATTGAGCGAGTGTCTCGAAGTCTAGCGCCGAGTTGGTCGTCGAGTGCATCGAGAGAGTCTTTTAGTGTATCGCGAGTTAGTGCATCGTCGAGTTTTGTTTTAAACTCTGCTGAGTCGAGAGCTATACTCTTGTGTATCGTCGAGTGCATCGCGAGTGCATGGAGCGTGGAGAGTCTCGAGAGTACGTGGAGTTCCAAGAACGACCAAGCAGAATCGAGAGCTGTACTCTGGTGCTTTGCAGTGAAGCTGTCTCGACCGTTATAGCCTGATAGCGTGAAGGCTGTGTCGCTGATTGTTTATAGTAGTTCTTCTACTACTGTAAAACGTGATTTGGGAGCTGTCCTGATTAATATTGGCTAAATAAAGTGTGCTTCGATACTTCAATCAAGTGTCGTCGTTATTCACTCCAAATCTACAAACCCCTTACGAACGTGAAGGAAGAAAATAACGCAACAACTGGTGTCAGGAAGAAAAAGGTAACAATATGTTAAACTTAAATCACCTAAATTAATTAGTAAACTGGAATAAAAGCAAGGCGATCCCTCTATAATATAATAATTGCAACCGTGTATAAGAGTTATAACATAATACCAGAGCAAATAGAATTAAAGAGGGAATTCATAGTAGAACAATCTCGAAAAATAAAAATGCGAAAGATAAAATATACAAAATTATACACATAAAAAATTAATCTCCTTTTATTGAAACTCCAATTCAGAACTCATCAAAGGAAAGTGAATTAAAGCTTCACAAAAGTCGATCAATATGTTTCGTTCTCCTGGTCCATTTGAGATCAAAAACCGTAAAATGATTTCATCCAATTTTTATTAAAGACTTTAAAATTCATATAAAAACGAAACCTCGAATCGCAGATATACCGGAATTTCCCCTACACATTTTCGAAACACTTGGAAAAAAAGCATAAACATACATAGTGCTAAAATGTTTTTTAAAAACCATAGAGCTAATAATATTTTTCACTTAAACTTGCAGAAATTCTTGAAACAATATGAAAAATACAAAAACGTTTCAATCTAAGATATCCATATCCTATTGTCGTATATGCATTCTATTGTCATACTTTTGGAAGTTCACTAGAGCAGTATAAAATAACATTAAGTGCAATAGAAATTAGAAGGGACCAAAAGGTTCTTTCCTCATTTCCGTGGTTTGCTTTCAGATCTATAAACCAGGTTCATTATAATGTGAGATTGTATAGTACTTATGTGCTAAAATCTTGCTTGGTTTCCTGAATAACATCTAACCTAGCAAAACTAGTCTGTAGTAAAACTAATTTTTTCCAACTTACATCCTACTACTTGGAAATACGAAAAACTAAAAATCAATCCAAATTAATTAAGCGCTAATCGTCGTGAATAAGTACAGTGGACTGAAACCACTGATGGAAAGAAATTGAAAAGTAGGTGCTCTATGCTGCAGGTAATATCTACTTAATACCATGTTAATTTTTTAAATTAATGCGCGTTATCAGTACTATCAGATTCTCAAATTAAGTTTAGAGAAACGTTCTGTGTATTTCGATAGAAACTATTTAGGAAAATTAGGGGTTAAAGAAACACCTTATTCACGGAGAAAATTTCGACATTTGGAATAAATTTTACTTCACTTTTGAGATTATTAATATCATGCATAACTCTTTGAAAGCTGAGAACATAGGTAACATTCTGCCTATGTTTTTTTACACTTTTTGTTGTATACCACTTAAATACGTTTTCTATATAAGAAATGTTTCTCAGAGAGTTGGCTTACCTCTTCAGAGCTTTCGTGACTCTAGGTTATTCGGAAATGCCAAGTTTGATGGATCGTGTGTGGATGCATTTTCTTCCATCATCCTTTCCCAAGTGCAGGTGTGTATCCATTTATTGGTCAAATCGTTTGCAGAAAGATCTTTCTGTCTTATTAACTGATGGGAATGCATGGTAATCGATTAGTGCTGCTGAATTATTGATGGATAAAAAAGGGGATGTTACGATCGATATATCGTAAAAGATCATTTTTAAAGTTCCTAAACTTCCGAATTTTACTTCCTTTTACCAGTTACTGCGGTTATATCTGCGACAGGAAGTCACTTCGAAAATAATCTTTGATAAATCATTAATAAAGCCAATTTTTCTTGCTGTTTGTTACGCAAAATGGCTACTTTTTTGATCGATTATACACAAGACATCAAGATGCTAAGCACATAATAGAAAAGATTATTATGCGCTTCACGAATGATCCTACTTAGAACGTCATTTGTACCAATTCTGTCTCCTTTCAAAAAGGTGTTTGAAAATAGAAATATAGTTTTTTTTTACCTAGCAACTAAAGCGTCTGCTTGAAAATTCGAACTTCATTTGCTTACTAAAGTTTAGGTTTTACATTAGTATTTATACGAGTGCATAAATCAAAATAATAATGGCTACTCTCATGATAATGTTTAAAAATTTATTTTTAACAAAAATATGGGTCATACATAAGATCCATTTTAACAGAGACTATACTTTTATATAAAAATAATGGCAACCGATGTTTTTGAAAAAAAACTGGAATGCCATTTTTTTCCCTTGCTCGGCATGAGAACGTGCTCCCCAAAGAATAATTTAGCCGATGAATGTACTGCAGTCGAACTTCACTGTTACGAACTTCAAAGGACCGGAAGTTTGGTTCGCTATATTCAGTTCAGTAAAAAAAATAAAAAAAAATTAAAAAAAAAAAATATCTCACAAAATATTATGGGAATAGTTTATGTATTTGTATAATATAAATAACGCAAAATATTGACGAATTTAACTTTTAATAGAGATATGTGGGGTTTCAAAGGTAAGATTCAATAACTTTTGTAAAGATTATCCTATACCTTTCAAATATCCCCCCCTCCGAAAAAAAGGAAGGAAGAATATAAAATCCATATTCGGAGGACAGATGTTGGACAGCATGCATATTCAAACAAACAAATATTAGAAAAATTAATAAGGATAAAAAAATTTCGTTCCTTAAAAGACGAGTGAACTATAGCCTATTTCCCTGAATAGTGAAAATTTCAAAATTTCCGTGAAAATATCAGCCTTGAATAGGGCTTTGTGTGACGCTTCAGCCAAAGGATTTAAACAGAATCAAAGAACATACTTACATTCTCTGGTTAAATGGTTATATACACTGTATACAAAAAATGCCGTATGCTGTCCTAAGATTAACAATTGTCTCGTCGTTCTCCTAGATTGGATGCTACACATGTTTCCCATTCATCTTCGTTTAGATCATAGATAAAAGTGGAGTTAAACATAAAAGATAAGCAATATTTTCCTTTAGAGATGGAATGTAAATCCGAACATCCTAAATGTGAATGATTTTAATGGTTATTAGATCTTATGTTAAATCTTGCAGAAATTCTGCAAAATATTAGAAAAACACATAAAAAAATTTCAGTGGTAGATGTTCGTTATGTACGATTTTCCTGCTATTGGATATAGCGGTAGAAAATTAAATAATTAAAAGAAAAATTAAAAGAAATATATATTAAAATTAAAAGAAATATATATATATTTCTACCGCTATAGCGGTAGAAAATTAACGTCAAGTGTATAAAAAATTGAACGGGACCAAAAGGTTCGTTCGTAATGAATCGGTTTCGGTAGAGTGAAATTCGAATGTGATAGCTATCTTTTCGGCAGGGATCCTCGAAACTGGTGTATTTGGTGGTGTATTTAATTATGGCAAAGCACACTAGGGCTCTCTGCCTAGGGGAAGGGATGCCTTCGTGGAGGACTTTCTAAGGGAAACTGGCTCGTATATACGTTACACATGGGGAAAACCACGAAAATACCCATGCAGCCAGCCCGTTCGCGGGATTCGAACCTCGGACCGAACTACCAGTGTTCAGCGACTTTACCGCTCGGCCGCTGGCCTCGAAACTGAGGTTCAATTATTTGATACATGATGAACATTGACCGAACTAAGCGGTCTCAATAAGGAACGCAAGTACGTCGCTTCTTCAGAAGCTTTAGTTAATGCTGTTACAGTGTATATCTCAATGCTTGAAAGCACTGCAGCTTTTTTTCCTTTGGCTTGCTTGGTTTGCAAGAATCAGACAGCCTGATAAGAAAAACTTGTATTTAGGATATTGTATTACATGCTTTTCTTGAATCCAGTGTAAATGTTTTGGATTACTGTTAAACTGGCTGATAAGTCTACTTGAACTTGAAGAGCTAAGTTTACTAAGAGCTTGAATTTTCAGGTCGTCTACATACAGCTAAGTGAATCAAAGATCCGATTAAGGGTTAATATACTTATTTTTATATAAACTTTCATTTTCTATGGAGAAGTATAAAGATTCCCAAAGTTTAATGTTAAGTGTTGTTAAAAGAATTCTTGCATCTGTACTTGATCAAAGTGTTCTTTATTATTGAAGTAATTCTTTTTTATTTTCATTTTTCACAATCTTAATGCCTAAACACTATCTTTACTCGATCTTTTATTTCAAACCTTTTGTTTTGAGTCTTCTTAATGCGTATTATCGAGGACTATTTTTTGTTAGAATCATTAAATTAATAAGATATATAGCAATAACGATAGGTTTATCTGTTCATGTCTGTACGTAAATTCAGTTGTCAGAACTAAATTTTCAAATTTTAGATTCCTTGGGGAGGGGAGGTTCGCCGAGTTCCACAGCCTGTTTACTTAAGTCCTATGATTGACTTTCTAAGCTGGAAGACTTTGCATTCAAAAGTCACGAAATCGTGTTATTGCGACATAAAATTTCTTCGTCAGTTTCTCCATTCAAAGACTATTTCACATCTATCAGATGTACCTTCAAGTCAAACTCAACAGCTAATTCGAGTAATGCATGCACAGAATTATAGAGAACTACCAGCGAAACGGTTTCTGTATAGTTCAATTCAATACTTTTGTCCTTTTGTGAGCAACTCTTAGTGATACATATGGCATTGTACCGACTGAAAATGGCATTCGCTTTATTCGAAATAGCCATTGGCTTTTCGATTTTCTGATAATCGGCTGATTCCCAAGTATTGTATTTCATGAATGAATTGTATTCATCTTATGGCTTTTTTTCATTTTCTTCGTCAGTCTTGATAAATTTTTTCTACGGTTTGCGGGCCTCAAAATCCTAGTACAGAGAGAAAGACTGTTTCAGTACCGATGAAGCTGAGCTGTTCTACGAGAGAACGATATATCAAACGTTAAAATTTAAAGACCAAAGATGCAATGACGTTTATTTGCAAATGTGCGAACCAAGTTATTCTGTATGCTAATATGAAAGGCATTGAGGGTTATATGCGTTTACAATTTATGCTTATCCAAAGCTAATATGCTTAATCAATGAGAAAATTATTCGTGGGTCTTATAATGTTAATTGTAAGGTATGGATGATGTCGAAATGGTTTCAGAAGAACTATAATAGTGGCATGAAGAAATTTCTGCCCCAAAGGAAATTATTTTATTCTTGATTAGCAACAGTACTGCAAACTCAGATGTCGAAAACTTAGAATGGATTGTTTTCTTGCTCCTGAACACAACTTCAGTGTTGCAATTGATGGATCAAAACAAGGATCTAGAATTAGAAATGCCACTAGAGAAAGCAGTTCACTTCAAGCATTTTAGAGAAGTAATACAATTAAGTAGATCGGTAGTCTCAAGACGGCCCATGAAACAATTTTATGCGTCCTACGAAGCAAATTTTATGCGGCCCGCCAATACTTTTCAGGTATGTATTTGTTTTTATACAGTGCTTATATATTTCGATTTTACATAAATTCATTGGGTGGTGAATTGCAATACACTATTTATTAAGAAAACGGGAAAGCACTAGCAAACAATCAATAAATTTATTCGTCAGCCAACAGTTGGTAGAAATTTATATTCTGGTGAATCTGCCCCCCCCCCCAGTGAGTTAGTATTTTTACTTCCCTTGAGTCAGTCGCTAGTTGGTAAGCTGGATGTACAGATATGCAATTCATATCGCTAAATAGATCAAGAGAAATTAACGTACTACGTGTACTATGTGTTAGTTGTTTTTCTCGACGTCACATCAAAACCAAAAATTTGAAATTGTGCAAACGTTTGAGTGTTGCTTTAATGGGAAAATTCGTCTGGTTGAATTAAGCTTGTAATTCAAAATTATAACTGTGATTTTAATTAAGAGATTAAACCGCAATTTTCTCTGTAACAAAGGGTAAAAGAAAAATGACAGAAGAACGTATTTTTCAACAAAAATGGAAATTACGTGCTTTTATGGTGATGATGTGCGCAACAAAATTGTATATTTTATTTGTAATAAGGTAATAGCATTTTCAAAGGAATAAAACTTACACTAATATTACAAAACGAATCATGAAAAAATTTGAACTATGAGACGGTAAACTGAGGGAAGAAAAGTTAAACTCCTTAAAATCTGGCTTACAACAACAACAAAATGTTTTTATGGAAGCAAATAAATCCTATGAAGCAACAGTTCATGCAAGTTTTTATCTTGCTCACATCATTGTATTTAATTGATTCCATATACATACACTGAAGTGCCACTGAATTAGGGATAGCTAGTTAATAACGAGTTGGGCCTCATATGGCCTTTATAATGGCTGCCAAACGAGGAGGCATAGATTCTATAAGTTTCTGGAAGCATTGTACTGGTATGGCTTGCTAAACATCGGATAGAGCTATCTGTAATTTAGGAAGAGTCGCTACTATTGTGTGATAAGGTTTTAAACCTTTCTCCAAAACGACCGTAAAATGCTCAGTAGGATTTAAGTCAGAGCTTTTAAGTAGCCAGTTTATGACAAAGAAGTCATAAGAACGCTCTTCCAACCAGGCAGTAGCCAACCGGGACCTGTGAGAGGTGCAGTTTTCTTACTGGGATACTCTATTTCCGTGTGAATGACAGGACAACATAAATGGAGATGATCGCCCAGCAACTCTATGTACCAAATCATATTGAGGGAGGTTTGTACAAGTACCAAAGATCCCAGACACTGCCAAGAGAAAATATCCTAGACCTTGATTAAACTACCATGGCTTTCTACAGTTCCAATCTGCCATACAGGTTTCATGGTTTCATGAGTCTGATGCCATATTCTCAGCCTCCCATCGGTAATAATTAGTCGGAATCGAGACTCATCACTCCTTGCTACTCATTTCAAGTCCACTAGAGTCTATTCTCTGTATTCTCTTGCCCAGGCAAGAAGTGCAGCTCGATGGAATGTATTCAGCAAAGGTACTCTCGTGGACCTACGGCTTCCGAAGCATATGGTGAAGCGAGCATTGCACGATCCGTTTTACTGACTATACTATATGACTGTCGCCCGGATTAAGCGAGGTGGTAATTTAAGATAATGTTTGGCTTCATTGACTATGTACAATACGGGGGAGTTGTCTCACAGCACACTTATTCTAGGTTAATTGTCCTTTGCAATTTGCCCGATCGCTAGCTCTTTTTCCCACCATCACTGTATTCACGGTAGGCGCTTGACTCTGTCGACCTTGAAAATTTTAGCCCGATGAAGATTTTGGAAAGTGAATGGTCCATGCGTCGAGTGCTTACTATCTGTCCGCGATCGAAGCTGCCTAAATCAGAAGTTTTACATATACTGGCAATTGAAAAGACTGATTAACAACAACTATAGTACTAGCTATATGTGCATTTACCACAACTTCCTCACGTGAGCACAGATGCGGCGCAGCGCTATAAAAATTTGCATAGCCATGTCTATTCCTAATTCAGTGGCACTTCAGTGTATTTCTAGTAGCAAAATTTCTCTAAATAATGTACATAATTTTATGGAAGTAGTTTCAGGATTTAGGAGTAAAAGGATTTTATAAATACAAAACTTAACGTTTTATATGATCTTCGTAAAGTAAAAAACTCACTAAGATGTTGTTCGTATTTTTATATGTAAAACATAAAAATCCGTAAATTTACACACAATTACACCGAGATATTAATAATTAATAGTTTCATGGCCCTAGTTATAAAGTTAATAACAAGTGCTCTTTTACCAAATACGGACCCATTAATGAACAGTAAATACAGACCCATTAATCACCTTTTGCTTAAGTTTTCCTTTGAATCTATAGAAACCTATTCAAAATCATTTAACGCTCGAAATCGAAAAATAATCTAAGTTAGTAAGAATTCTAATTTGGAAAGGCATAATAAGCATTTTAGTAACTGAACTTTTGATCTACGGAGACGATGCAAAATTTTAAATTTATATCTACAGAAACCCCTGAAGCCACATGCTGGTTTTCAGAAAATTATTTACTTAGTGGGAGACTTTGTAATTTGAAATACATGGATTGGATTAATATTTAAAGAAATAAGTACTGCGGCTGTCTTTGCTGATAATCCTTTGCGGGAATTTTACTCTCGATTGAAAAAATATATGTTTTTTCTAAACTTCTTTTCTGTTGAATAATATAAGGAAATTCTTATTTTCTAATATAGCATAGAGGAACATGCATCATTATTGCAAAATATAAAAACCATTATTTATGTTGCTTTTACAAGAATATAAAAGGTAATGAAAAATGTATTATATAACATAATGAACATTTATGTTGCATACATAAGAATAAGAACAAATAGAAAATATATTAATTATATCTTCATGATGTTGAAATTTCAGTAAATATTTGAATCTATTTGATTGCATAGTTATAATAGTGTATAGTATTTAATTTGTATATAAGTGCTCGTTTCTAATGTAAAATTGTTATGATTGTGTTTCTGAATTCAGCAATGTTGAAACTGTAAAAGTAGCTCAACTAGATCCCAGGATATATACGGAAATTTCCTGACAGCTGATAGCGAAACATTTGTCTTCACGTTGGCTGTACTTGGATATTGCTCGTCAACTTTGATTTTCTGGAAGTTTCAGTAAAATGCATTTTCAAAGAAGCTTCAGGAGCACTTTTTCCTGATTTTTCCAAAAGATCTGGCGGCACCAATTAAATATAGCTCTGACAGCCAGCGATCAGTCCGTTCAAGCAAGTTGCTCAACTTTGCAGATAGTTTGGACTGTGTAACTGGATAACTGGAGAAGACTTTTACGTGAGACCTTATGCAACTCACTTCCTCCTCAACTCCGCAGCACACCAGCGGCCGAGCGGTAACGTCGCTGAACACTGGTAGTTCGGTCCGAGGTTCGAATCCCGCGAATGGGCTGGCTGCATGTGTGTTTTCGTGGTTTTCCCCATGTGTAACGTGTATACGAGCCAGTTTCTCTTAAAAAGTCCTCCACTAAGGCATCCCTTCCTTAAGGGAGGTAGCACTCGAGTGCTTTGCCGTAATCTAATAAACCAAACCTCAACTCCGCTTCGAGACAAACATTATTTTACTTCTTGTATTTATGTTACCATGCTAGGTTTTTAGTGCAACTATCCTATCATGGGAGTCTAGAATGTTTCGCCGTCAAGACATATTTTTCTTTACATGACTGTATTTTATCTTGCGGTATTATACTAGTATTAAATTTACTTAGTTTAATAATTCTGTTTACCTTTTACCTTCTGTATACTTAATAAAGGTTGCTTTTATTATATACAGTTACTTACAAATATGAGATATAAAGAAATTACATATAGTAGGAAAATTATGTCAGTATCAAAGAGAACTGGGGCTAAACTTCTTATCTAACAGAAGTTATATTACCGATTTAAAATTATACGGGTACAATATTTACATGATTCGTCAAAATTTCTTGGAAATTTAATCGCCTAGTTCAGAGAAATCACTCATACAAGCAGGAAATTCACATTTTTATGAAATCTGACTGGAAAGCAGAATTACTTTGGAATCTTGTCAGCACCTTACTCTCTCTTAAAATTAATGTGTCATGTGTAACTGTGTATTTGTATAAAACTGTACACGAATTTAATCTGTTATCAAATTAAATTAAATTATTCAGCTGAACAGAGCTATTAGTTTAAATCAACTTAAAATAAAAGGCAAGATGTGATACAGCCGTGTAAAGAAAAATATGTCTTGCCGGTGAAACGTCCCGACAACGAAACGCCCCGACGGCGAAACGGCCACGGCGAATAGTCCCATTTCCCTATCAAGGTTCCTATATTTCATTTAGCACAAGTTCTTGTAATTTCTCTAATCAAAGTTCTCCGCATTTATCCAGCAATATTTATTCAGTAACCTTTCTTCAATTAGTGGTAACATGGTCTGTATAAGTAATATTCTCTACAATCTATTACGAAATTTATGTTCTTTCACACACTCAAAACTCTGTCTTTTCGGACAACTTATATTTTACTTCCTTTTCTTTCAACAGTCAATACCAATAGTGAGTTATAGCTGATTTATCACACGTTATTATCTCAGTTGAAATTCACCTTTTATCAGCGCTTGATCGTGAAGCTGTTGTAGAGGGTTGAGATCCATGAGGACAGAAGAATTTTTGTAAAATAAAAAATATATTAAGGTCTTCAAATTATAAGAAAACATAGGTATATTCAGTTTATCCATTCTCACAAAAAATAATATGTTCCACTCTCAGATCATATATGTATATTTTCTACTTTTTAAGAATATTGAAACTCAATTTCAATTTTACACCCTCCGACTCTTGTTGCTGCTTTCCTTTTTACGCATCAGCAACAAACATTGTAAGTTGTAAAAAAAAAGTTAGTTGTAAAAAAAGGGAAATATATATATGTGTATACATGCATTTTTAGCCTGTTTTAAACCTTTATTAATTACATTTAAAAGTAATGAATAGCGTTCTAAAACGGGCTATAAAAAATAAAATTTTTTAGGACAATTTTGCCATTCTATTTTTATTTTTTATTTTATGAAGACGTGATTCTGGTCTCCAATTTTCCCTTTTTTACAGTATTATACGTTTTAAAATTTTGTATATATGTCCTTTATTGTCCTTTTATTATTCTAAAGTTTTCAAGCCGCTTAATAGGAATAGTGTTAGCGGCGCTGACTGCCGTGGCGAAGGGCTCGAGTTCAAATCCCGGATAAGGCATGGATGTTTGTAAATGTATAGTGTCCATGTGGTAAGGGGGCACTCCAAATATGCGGCGAACAGGAAGTCCTTTCGAGGGTTAGTGGTAGGGAAGAAGGGTGGAAGACCCTGACCCGTCTCCCCGGGGATGCTCTTCATCGAAATTAGGGACGGAACTGAGGAAACTCATATTATCATCTGTATGGTGCTTGCCAACAACAGGCGCAATCTCGCACTCCTTGCCACATTGATTTTCGTGGGTTGTTCTGATGTTACTATCAGACAAGTGAGATAACTCACAACAACAACAACAAAGTTTTCGAGAACTAAATTCGCGTTGGAGTATATTCTTGGTTCTTTGAGATGGGATGTAAAAATTTTTGTAAAGGACATTTTTTTATTCTGAATACATAAAATCTCCCCATGCACTACAAATGTACAACACGGGGCGAATGGAAACTTTGCAGCATATCTTTCAACGGCTGTCAGTTGCCTTCCTTTTAAGAACTGCAGTTCAGAGCTTTACAAATTCAAGCCAGCTCAGGCGTAAATTTAGTTCTAGAAGATACCAACAAAGGGAATCTAGCAAATAATCTAAGTGCCCATGTCCAGGCCATCAATCAGTTAATAATCTGCTCTGAATAATTTCAGGAAGACTGCGGTTTATGGAAAGTTAGCATGGAAAACTTAATTGCATCGTAGAGTTTACTCCGTGAATGACGTCATTAAGTTATGGTATTTCTCGTGACTTAAGGAAGATTTGCCTAATATCTGCGTTCTCTTAGAGTTATTTACAGCCATTTAATTCGCTTTATATTATTATTCGCTTGGATTCTACTGGCTAATTGCAACAGATTTTCAGTATATTATCCATAGATTGTCTCCCTCTCATCTATAGTGACCATTTAAAGAAATATCCACGAATCCGCCCTTTTTCTAAAAGAACTATATTCTTCTAAAAAAACGAAACCTTAATTATTATGGCTAAAAAATTTAATTTTAATTTCTGTTATCAACAGAGAGATCTCAGACGTTTGGTTGGCCTCAAAAAGTAGCCGAGTACTTAAAGAAACATGAGGATTTCCTCGAAAAATACGTGCTGGATAACGTCAGCTTGGAATTACTTGAACGATGGATAATACGTAAAACTCAGCGGCAGAGGAAGAGGGCTGCGCAAATGAGCGGTGAGTTTCTAATAATGCATCTTCTAATGCAGTTACTTGGCTTCTACTTTAATAAACATTTTAGTTTTAAAATATACGTAACTTACTATTAAATAAATTGTACATTATAAAAATCGTAATATCATTCAGTCATAGTAATTGCCCTTTTATCCATGAGTTCTCAAATGCATGCAAAGGTCAACTGCTAATTTCCAACTGCTAATAGTTTCCCAGAAATAACTTAGATACCTGGTTTTATTTTTTCTCTGATAGCTTAATCGCTCAGAATGTTTCAATATAGCCATCTCCAGCCTCGATGAGTTTATCTACCCAATGGATAGTTTTAGCTAATATATAGCTATTAGATAACAGCTATTAGGTAACAGAGCTATTAGATAACAGAGTACGGCAAGGAATAAGTAATGTTTCCTAAAAACGCGCTTTCGGGGTATCAGTTTGAAGGCTAAATATCCAGCCATAAAATTTACTATTAGATCCAAAATACTCAGGCTAGCAAAGTGATGCTCATGACTCAGTGAGTCAGATGGAAGGATGAGGATGACAGAGAGATCTTTCGGTAAAGAATATTTGCTTGGTAGCCAACTCAAACTAACAGCTGGAGACAATAAGCTAAATGAGTAAGCAGAATTTATAATGTACAACACTCACTTACAGTAGCTTTTAAATCAGTTTAACAGAAACTTGGCATTAGCGATTGATGATTATCCTTTTCTTTTTTGGGGGGAGGGGGGTCTGAATTTTCAATAAGAGTGACACCTTAGTCCGCATAGTCCGTACAGCTATTTTCAAGTGTGGAAGCCTTGGGTTTCAGGAGAATTAGAAATTACCTAACGAATAAAAGTGAACAATGAGCAGATCTTGAATTCATGCAGTTCAGATTCTTATGGTTAACACTTGAATTTATGAAATTCAATACATTCATGTGACCCCAGTGATCGTGATGGTCATTTTTCTAAATATTGCGAAAAGTGGATCCATCTTCTGAAGAAATTCTTGGATTCTTTCTTTCAGAATATTTTTATTGTAAAGCTCTACTTCTTTATATATAAGTTTTAAAACTTCTTCAACTCTTTTAGAATTTTGTACAATTCTTACAAATTCTTAATACTTGAATTCATGAAGTTTAATGCATTCATGTCACCCCAGTGATCGTGATGGTCATTTTTTCTAAATATTGCAAAAAGTGGATCCATCTTCTGAAGAAATGCTTGAATTCTTTTTTTCAGAATATTTTTATTGTAAGGCTCTAAACACTTCTTTATAGGATTCTTTCTTTCAGAATATTTTTATTGTAAAGCTCTACTTCTTTATATAAGTTTTAAAACTTCTTCAACTCTTCTAGAATTTTGTACAATTCTTACAAATTCTTAATGCATGTAAATTTAGATTAGAAAGTGTATGCTGTTATTTAAATACAAACAATTTTTCTAACTCTGTTAAAGAATAAGATGTATTTTCTGTCATTTTAAATAGCTCTTCATGCTTCTATCAAATTATATATCATTACAACATATCTTATATATATATACCTTGAAATTCTCTAAATAAACAATAACGCACAGATAAAGAAACGCTTTCTAAAATAAGACGATGCGAAGACAGGCATTACAAATTTTGCCATGCAAGTTAACACGTCCCGTTTGATTGTACGGTAGAATAAAGAATTTCATTGTTCACCTTCTGTCATCATCTTTATCTCTTCTGTAGAAGTTATATATGTTAAAATGTTGCGAAAGTTTACCTGCTTTCAGTGATTATGTTAAATAAAATGCAAATGGGAAAAGAAAAGGTATAAAATACAGGGGAGCCTCAACCACAATGGATACATTTTAAGTAGATTTTACACCCAGTGAGTCTCAGAGTGACAGTAAGACACAAAGAAAAAATAAAAGAAGAAGTTTCGCGGCACAATTAGCTGATGTTTTTATGGAAAGGGACTTCTCGTCAAATAACTCTTTCCTTTCTCTACCTCATCACTTTCCAGCTATGCCATGAACTCTTCTTCGTAGAGGTACTGTAAAATTAAACTAAATTTTCGTCTAATTTATATATTTAATATTGTGTTCATCTTTTTATCTTAAATTTAAGGATTTCAATTGGTTCTGGGTTATGAACTTGCGCAGTATGTGTTGCTGTAAATTTTAAATAAGGATCATTTGTGATCCAGGAAGTATTACTACATTTTGCAGTTATTCCTGTAGGAAAATATTTTCAGTTTACGAATATTTTGGATGCAGAACGACCTTCATGCATGAATTACATTGGTAAATCTAGGTTTTAAAGTATTATACTATTTATTCATAAAATAAAAAGACAGATTTTCCAAATTTTTTTTAAATCAAGGAATCTTCACATGTATTAGAAAATCGATGTCGATAAGTAGTTATTCCAGGAAATACATAAGTTTTCATGAAAGTGAATTGGCGCTGGATTTCCCCGGATATCATTTTAAAATTTTTTAAATTATTTGTTGTCATTTTTCTTTTGATTAATTTTTGTTCTTAATTAGGAGGCCGACTATAGTACTTAGTCAAGCGAATTTATCTATTTTCCCCCTCACCCGAAAATTTTCCTCTTTATCTTTAATACATAATGTTTCGCCTCCTATCTACATTATTTTTCATGTTTTCTTTACTGATTTTTGGTATTATACTGATTAGGTATTTCCAAATTTTGTTCATGTTTTACAAATATTTATAAGCTTTTTTACATGAATAGGTTGCAATTTTTAAACAAATATAGTGCAAATTATTTGAACTAAAGTGCGGCTTTAAGTCATTATGTCATTCTTTTTTATCAGTTTATAAACATTTCATTACTTCATTACATTTCTTTTTAAATTTTAATATTAAATGGATAAACAATTTCTGTTATCAAACTATAAGTTAGATAAAATTATGCCTTATCTTCCACTAACAAATGCATTTATATGGGCATTATACCATCTTCTTATGTTTCTAAATCCTAAATTTAAATATTTTGTTGAAATAATTAATTTTCTCTAATTTTATAACAGAAAATAATGAGAAAATGCCAAGTCTTGCGAGATGGAAAGTAAGTATTTATTTCTAATTTTACTAAAACTTTGCTTTACTAAAACGCTGTTTTGATTATCTTCGTGCATCTGAATTCTTTTTAAAAAATTCTCAATCTGTTATGTTTTATTATAGTCCTGGGACTAAAATTTTAGAACAAAAATGTATGTTATTATTGAAGGCTGATAATAAGAAATAGACTTTCGAGTAAAAGATATCGTGAGAGGAACCACTGACACGAGACTTCCGTGCCAGGGCTCTGCAAAACAAATATCTTTGCTCTCTTTTCTTTCTAAAAGATAACTTACTTGTATTTACTCAAATTTTGGTAACTGAACTGCTGTATTACATCCGTTTTAACACAAAAGATCTGTCGGACAAAAACGTTTTTATGTGATCTTCTTATTTCACGCAAATGTTTAAACTATTACTGATATAAGTCTTTTATGACGATCAATTACCTACCTGCCTTAATTTTAGAATGAAAATATTTTGATAGTTTCAGCTTTTTGAATGTTGTCTTTGTTTTTAAACGTAGATCATGAACTCCGTAGTAATAGTGATATTTTATTTGCTTATTATTATCTGGTTATTGTGATTTAAAGAATTCTCATTTTAGTCTTTCACGAAAAAGAAAATAAGTAGCTTATTCAAGTTAACTTTTAATTAGTTTGAAATGAAATTGATTCTTTTAACGAAGTATCTGTGATCTGATTACATTAGAATTTCAAATGAGGCATGATATTCATTTCTGAATTATTTTCGGTACTTACGTATTAACGCAACACCCTTAGTAGAAGTCGCTAGATTTTCAGAATGTGCCAAACTCTAGCGATCACACTCATCACAATCCTTCAGTCAAGGAACTTCGCCATTTTCGTGTGCGTTCTTTTTGCTGTATTCCAAAGAGATTTTACAGACAAAACATGATATTTTTTGCCTTAAATTAAATTTTAATGTCTATGCTTGGGGAAGGCTTTGACTTGGAGAAGCTGGCGGAAACAAAACTTATGGCTAGAAGCACTTAACGCCACATAATCAAATCGCTAGTAATTCAATATAACAACGTGGCTTTCAAGCAGCCATAACACGCTCTAAAATCACCACCATTACCATTATCGTAATTGTTAGTCTGGCATCAGCCTTTCGGCTATAACCAGATTGTTGTGAAAGTAATACCAAAAGCACTTGGAATAGAAGGGGTGAAGCGAAAAAGCCGTCTAAAGGCAAAAAATCAAAAATGGGAAATCCTACGACGATAATTTCAATTCATAGCAGAAAATTCAGAAATACAGTTTGAAAAGAAAAATAAGTCTTGGGTAAAATAAAAAGTCTTGGATAAATAGCTATATACATTATTTACAAAAAACGCATGCAAAGATAAGGAATTTTGTAATACAAAAGAGAAGATAAAAATTAGAGGGACTTGAGCTTCGGAGTCGAAAGCGAAATATATTTGCGCTACAAAAGCGCTGCGAAAAATAGAAAAGCAGCTTAGAAATTTAAGATTCAAGCTTGGTCGTGAAACACAGTGCAGGGTCTTTTAAATTCCTGGCAAAACTATGTGTTTGTAATTCACTATTTCAGAGATTTTCGACAAAGTTGGACGTGAATATGGAGTTTAAACAGTTTTTGGTGAGCCTTGAGAGCTCCTCTTCTATTGTCGTGATCTTTAGGTCAGCATGAACTAAAATCACCTTGCAAAACCTTTGTTTAGCACTTCTTTCTCCCTTAATTTTAATACACGCGCGCTATCTCATTAGCATTGTGGCAGGAAAGCGTGCGTGAAAACGAGACCGAAAGGAAAGATGATTTTAGTCAAAAAACAAATGGAAAAAAAAAAATGAATTTTTAGTCAAACTAAATAAATCTCCATAAGTTATAAAACGATATGTGTAAAATCACTAATAATATTAAAGAAAATAAATAAGGATACACCCACACAATAGCCCCGATAAATAGTGCAGGACAAAGTAGCCCATGACAATATAGCCTGTAACAAAACAGCCGATGACAAAATGGCCTAAATAAAAGGCTTCTGAACGGGATCCCGCGAAAAGTTTTAAAATCTTTTAGTATCTAAATATATGCAGACAATATTGTTGCGCTATTTTTCTTCCTTCACGTTCGTACGGGGTTCGTAGATTTGGAGTGAATAACGACGACAGCACTTGATGGAATATCGAAACACACTTTATTTACCAATATTTATCAGGACAGCTCCAAAACACTTTTACAGTAGTCGAAGATCTACTGTAAACACGCTGATACAATCAGCGACACAGACTCCGGGTTATCAGGCTATAATGTCGGAGACAGCTTCACGGCAAAGCACTAGAGTACAGCTCCCGACTCTCCTTGGTCGTTCTCGGAACTCCAAGTACTCTCGAGACTTTCCATGCTATAACTCGCGATGCACTCGACGACGCACAGAGCACAGCTCCCGACTCTTCGGTTCAGTCGTTCCCGGAGCTTAACACACTCTCTCGATGATGCACTAACCGTGACACACTAAGAGACTCTTTCGATGCGCTCGGCACTCGCTGATCGGCTGTCAACTCGAGTACGTTCCGCACGGACTAACTAACTCGAGACACACTAACTAACTCGCACTGACTCTCCGCGTACCAGCAAGGTTTATATAGTTTTTGGCTTGTGTTCAAACACATTCTGGTCTAAACCGGTAAGAATTCCTTCCAGAAGGTTCTCCATTCGTCTATGACATATCGCCAATTTTGTCGCCAAATGTTGCAACCCTGCCTGCCCTTGCCATTTTATGGCAACTCTAAACCTGCTTTGCAGGGAAGCTATCTTACCGCGCATGGACATTTCCTAACACTGCCCCCTCCCAAGGACTGCACGTCCCGGGCAGTATAATCCTTGTTCAGAAGCATAATTCGATACAAACAAAAGGTAAAAAAAATAACATAACTAAAGAAACAAATATTTACACTATGTACAAGTTATATACGCAAATTAAACACATAACAATTTCAAATAATACAAATTAAAGGTTCTGAATGAATTTCAGTCTCAGTCTTTTCATTAAGTTATACCGGAGTCAAATACTTTTCTACTGCAGCTCTCAGATGTATTTCTGTTTTGCATATCACAGTCTAAAGATTCAGTCCTTTCAGACTTGTCATCCACAGGAAGATCTGAGACTGTTTGTTCACCGCTCTGTAGTTCATTCGCAGCATGTTTACAGTTCACTTTGGTATTTTTAGCAGATGGTACATGCTGATTTACCTCTATTTCCTGAAAGCCAGTTCCGATGTTTGCACCAGGGTCATTAATAGAATCCGGTCCTTTGCAAGCAGAAATATCCAGGTTTAGAATCAAGTCCTTGTCTGCAAAACCTGCACTATAAGGCACACACCCAATTTGCGAAGTGGGTGAATTTTCTTGCAATACTAGAACACACTGCTTAAGCTGTACATCAGCTTCTCCCATCTCTGCATCACATGCACTTTCAGATGGTTGAAAACTTGCTGACTGTGTTTTCATAACATCACTATCAATTTCTACGAACTTGACAGTCGCATTTTAGCTTTCTTCTATCTCTACTTTGGGCACGTGAGAATCAAAATCTTCTTTCGCGTCTTTTATTTCTTCATGTTTTCGTTCTTTTCCTTTAATGCCGTTAGATGTTTCATCCTTAATTTCTTGATTTTCCTCGGACAGTTCATTAGCTACTTCCTTCATTTCTTCATCCTTTGATTCTTCAGATGCCACTTCCGTCATTTTCCGCATCTTCTTTTATGGCTCCAGTTTCTTCTGCAAGCTCCACTTTCATCTGTGGGAGTTGCTCTCGGAGCTTTTCTCGGCCGACTTTCATCTCTTCTCGTCCGGTCTTCATTTCTTCCGGTCCGGTTTTCATCTCAACCGTCATCTCTTTATATCCAGATTTTTATCTCATCATATCCGGCTTTTATCTCGACATATCCGGCTTTTAAATCTTTCAGTTCAGCTTTCATCTCTTCTCGCCCGGCTCTGATCTCGGCTAAGAAGTATAGTGATTTCCTGTTATGTTTTTACCACCAATCCTCGAATTCCATATCACAGATTATGTTCTTACTGCATTAATATAATATTAACAAGACATAGTGCACAATAAAAATTAAGGTTTATTTAGGAACATCGCGCATACTCCCCGACAGCCTGCCTGTTTCGCTCTGCTCGCTACTCGTAAGAAATTTCTCCTCTAGGGTTGCCACACTTATCGGAGGGCGCAAGGCGCGCTCCTTATCGCCATCACCACAGAGTTTCCCCCCAGTTCCTTTAATGACTATTCAAAGGAACGACATAGGTTATGAAATTATCTTAGAGGATCCGTACTGTCGGGTATTTTTTACATGATTACAAAATTAGAATATAAAATTAGAAAAGATCAAAATGCAATTCAATATATAACAAGGTATTGACACATATAATAAACATGAAATAACAAGAAATATGTTAAGATATGAATTTTAAAAGAAATGTTTTAAATTGTTACGTAAGAAGCAAGTTTCTTAGGGAAGTGAACATGTCTTCCCGATCTGGTGACAGTTTGTGTCTTAGAGAGTTCGTTTGCAGATTTATTCTGCTGAACTGTCTTTAAGTCTTTATTTGTTTTCAGTTCACGCAAATTAGAGTCCGAAAGCAAATAGGCTGGTTTCACACGGTCTATAGACACAGTAGATTTCAGACCGTTAACATCAATTGTGAAAGTTTTGTCTGTTCTAGAAAGGACTTTATGCGGACCTGTATATGGTTGGCACAGAGGTGGCTTTACTCGATCGACACGTAACTATACATGCGTACACGACTTTAAGGTAGCACTTACGTAACATTTTTCTTGGCAATGTGCAGATGTTGCTATTGGATTCAACTGTTGCATTCTATGCCTAAGATTCGTGATAAATTGTGTGTCATACGGAGATATCTTAGATGACGTTATCATATCACTAGGCAGCTTGAGAGTTGTGCCGTACACCAGTTCAGCACAAGATGACTGTAGATCTTCCTTTACGGCTGTCCGAATACCAAGCATAACAACTGGTAGTGTTTCAGTCCAGTTATTGGTCTCGTGAGCCTTGAGAGAAGATTTTAAATGTCGATGAAATCGTTCAACAATGCCGTTGGACATTGGATGACAGGCTGTTGTTGTGATTCTGTTCGTACCCAAAATGCGCGTGAATTCTGCAAAAAGTGCGGATCTCATTTGAGAACCTTGGTCTGTTGTTATGATCGATGGGCAGCCAAAACGAGATATCCAACAGTTGAAGATGGCTCTGCAAATGGTTTCCGTTTTCATATCCGGGATGGGAATGGCTTCAGGCCATCTGGAAAATCTATCTATGAGAGTTAAAAGGTACACATTGCCTTCTGATGGAGGTAACGGTCCGACGATATCCATATGGATTTCTGAAAAACGTGCATCAGGAAGAGAGAATGTGCCCAGTGGTGCTTTAGTATGCCTAGTAATTTTCGATTTTTGGCAAGATTCACAGGATTTCACCCAATTTTTGATATGACGTTTCATATCGGGCCATACATAACGAGAACAAATAAGCTTCGTAGTAGCTGCAATTCCTGGATGTGACAGATTATGCAGATGATTAAAGATGAGTCTACGAAAGGAATTCGGAACAAATGGATGAGGAATGTCTGTTGATATGTCACACAGAATATTACCATCAGAATATTGGCACGGTTTAAATTCCAGTTTCAAAGATGATGTGTTGTTTTTGAGAAGGTCTTGTACCTCCGGATCATGCCGTTGAGCTTCCGAAAATTTTTTAAAATCCAAAAATGGAGATTTTGTTATGGAATCAATTTCGATTCTTGAAAGAGCGTCAGCAACGACGTTTTTTGAACCTTGCACATGCCTAATATCAGTAGAGTACTGAGAAATAAAATCTAAATGGCGCAATTGTCGAGGTGAACATTTATGAGGGTTCTGTTTAAAAGCGTATATTAACGGTTTTTGATCCGTATAAATTATAAAATTTCTGCCCTCTAACATGTGTCGGAATTTCTTAATTGCAGAATAAATAGAAAATAATTCCCTATCGTACGCAGACCATTTCTGTTGACTTTTACTGAGTTTCATAGAGAAAAATGCTATAGGTTCCCATGTTTGTTGAGACAACTGCATAAGTGTGCCGCCGATTGCGACGTCTGAGGCATCTACCCAGATGCTTAGCTGGGCTCCGGGAATAGGGTGTCTCAAAAGGGTAGCCTGAGCAATGGCATTTTTGGCAGCAATAAAGGCTTGTTCAGCATTCTCGTTCCAATTTAATTGTGGGGATGAATCCTGAACACGAGAACGAGATTTCTTTTTATTAATATAGCCTTCTAACAATTTTATTAAAGGAGAAAGAATATGTGCTGCTTTAGGTATGAAACATCTATAAAAGTTAAACATGCCTAAAAATCGGCGAAGCTGAGTGAGAGTGGTAGGTTGAGGAAAATCTAAAATACATTTGACTTTGTCAGGAAGATGTTCAATTCCGTTTTCACTAAGGTGAAAACCTAAGAAATCAATAGATGTTTGACCAAAGGTGCATTTTGAAACATTTATGCAAAGTCCATATTCCTGAAGTTTGGAAAATAAAGCTTTCAAATGCCTGCAATGTTCCTCAGAATCTTTAGAGGCTATGAGCAAGTCATCGACAAAAGCGTAAACGCCTTCTAAATCCCGCGTGACTTCATCTATAAAACGTTGAAAAGTCGCAGATGCATTGCATAAGCCGAATTG
This sequence comes from Stegodyphus dumicola, assembly GCF_044657685.1. Classification (NCBI taxonomy): domain Eukaryota; kingdom Metazoa; phylum Arthropoda; class Arachnida; order Araneae; family Eresidae; genus Stegodyphus; species Stegodyphus dumicola. The sequence continues at coordinate 74,879,378 of NC_140768.1, read as the reverse complement.
CATACGGATACTTTCGAATAAACCGAATGGTGTGCATATGGCGGTTTTGTGGATGTCGGCTGGGTTAATTGGTATTTGATGGTATGCCTTAATCAGGTCGACATGACTAAAAATTTTAGTACCGTGCAATGCAGCAGTAAAATCGGCTAAACATGGAATAGGGTATTTGTCTTTTATTGTTTGAGCGTTCAATGCTCGATAATCTCCTACAGGTCTCCATTCCAGACTTCCCTTTTTTGGAACCATGTGAAGTGGGGATGCATAATTGCTGCTCGAAGGTCTCAAATGCCCCAATTGCATCATAGTTTGAAATTCTTGTTTTGCTATTTTTAAGCGATCTGGAGCTAACCGACGAGGTTTTGCAACCACAGGTGGACCTTTAGTTATGATATAATGAACGGTGTTATGTTTAACAGGTTGGTTAGGATCTGGTAATCTAGTAACTGAAGGAAATTCTTTTAAAATTTTGTGATATGGTGTATCACTAAATACAGTTTTTACTGAATAAATGCTTGCATTTTTCACGCAACCGACGGTTTTAAAATGCGTTTTTAAATCTTTGAGACATTTGTTTCTGAGATCAGGCACTAATTCAAAGAAATGGAGAAAATCTGCTCCAAGAATGGGTGTACTAACATTTGCTATAAGAAAAGTCCATGTAAACTGTCGTCTTAATTTGAAATCCAAAGAAAGTGTTTTTTGACCATAAACATGAATAGTAGAAGAATTAGCAGCGAAAAGTGTTTGTTGGGACGAATTCCGTTTTTGAGAATTATTTGCTGGAAGTAAGGACACGTCAGAGCCGGTATCGACCAAGAATGAAAGGTTTGTTCTACGGTCACGAACGAACAGGCGACGTGAAACTTGAGGCAAAGAATAAGTCGCCTCTATTCTTTGCTGGTTTCGTTTCCCTGCCATGAACAAGGTTTTGTACATTTGTCATCTCTACACTTTTTCCCAAAACGTCTATGATACCAGCAAACAGAATAATCTCTCCTTTTGGAATTGCTTCTTTCCTTATTGCGATCTCCGCGATTTGGCGAGCGACCACGAGAAAGAGAAATGCGATCAATACGTTTGTTTAATTTTTCTATTTGTTTAAATAATTTATCCTCAAGAGACTGATCGACTGTGCGAGAAACGGCACAAGTCCCTGGGGTTGGATTTACTTCTAAAATTCTGTCGGCAATTTCTGCAGCTTTATCTACAGTTAAATTGGAAACCGCTGCCAAAATAGACTGAACAGTCGAAGGCAAACGTTGAAGGAATAATTCTAACATTAAGTTATCAGGAACATTTAAAGATTCTGCTCGACGTTTCATATTTCTAAGCAAATCGGAAGGTTTTCGAGAACCTAATTCTTCTCCAGATAATAATTGGCGAATTTCTTGCTGAGAAGATTCTCCTGAACGATTTATTAACTTAGTTTTAAGCTTTGCATATGGATCAATAGGGTCTGGTTTCATAAGTAAATCCCGTACTAGTGATGCGATATCTGGAGGAAGATGAGAAACTACATAATTATATTTAGTAATGGATTCTGTGATAGGTTTGGGGGTGGCAAGAGCAAAGGTACTTTCACACATAATAAACCATAAAGATGGGTCTGATCGGTTATAAACCGGAATTTGGACGGCATAAACATCAGACATTGTGCAAGGTTTTTAAGCCAAAATAAAAGCAAAAATTTAACTAAAGAAAATTAAATTAAATGATAAGTAGAAAACAGAATTATAAAATGATCTATAATTACTACTCATCTGTGATCCGGAGGACGAAAACCGATGTAATCCATTACTTCTGGTTTGGAGATCTTGAGTGATGGCTTGTAGTCAAAACCGAAAGTGCTTGAGAACTGTTCATACGATTTAACACAGTCCAGGTTACCATTATGGAGATTTCCGGTTATGTTTTTACCACCAATCCTCGAATTCCATATCACAGATTATGTTCTTACTGCATTAATATAATATTAACAAGACATAGTGCACAATAAAAATTAAGGTTTATTTAGGAACATCGCGCATACTCCCCGACAGCCTGCCTGTTTCGCTCTGCTCGCTACTCGTAAGAAATTTCTCCTCTAGGGTTGCCACACTTATCGGAGGGCGCAAGGCGCGCTCCTTATCGCCATCACCACAGAAGTCAATCCAAGTCTTCGTTTCCTCCGCCATGGCAAGCGGGTCACTGGCATTCACTTGCAAATCCTACTTCTGACACCAGTTGCTACGTTATTATCTTCTTTCACGTTCTTACGGGGTTCGTGTGGATTTGGAGTGAATAAGGACAAGTATCGGAACACACTTTATTTACCAATATTAATCAAGACAGCTGCAAAACACTTTTACAGTCGTCGAAGATCTACTATAAACACGCTGACACAATCAGCGACACAGCCTCCAGGTTATCAAGCTATAACATTGGAGAGAGTTTCACTGCAAAGCATCAGAGTACAGCTCCCGACTCTGCTTGCGCGTACTAGCAAGGGTTTATATAGTTTTGGCTTGTATTGGAGAACATTCTGGGCTAACTGGTAAAAATTCGTTCCAGAAGATTCTCCATCCGTCCATAGCATATCGCCAATTTTCTCGCCAAATGTGGCAACCCGGCCTTCCCTTCCCATTTTATGGCAACGCTAAAACTGCTTTGCGGAGGAGCTATCTTACCGCGCCTGGACATTTTGTAACAATATAAAAGAGCTCCAAGGCATATGTAGAAATCAGTAATTACATCGCGCACGCAATTGCATTATAAAAAATAAAAGTGTTCGAATTTGGATGTTGCACACATATTCACATAGGCTGACTTATTAAAAATGTTCCACAACAGTTTGACAAGTAAGGTTTTGTAGTTATAATTTCCATACGCAGGTTACTGCTACATACAAGATTTGGTATCGCATTTTCTATATTCGAAACTATAATTGTTACGTAATTTTCAGAAGATTTATATGTTTTGTTTAAAAAATACCTAAATATCTGAATTGAGATGATTCTAATCTACTTCTCGTCGATAGCACATAAACCAGAAAAGAATAAATGCCCTCCTTAAAATCCACGATATTTATTTGCCACAGCGTTAGGTTCACTTAACAGCGTTATATCTCAATCACATTATAACTCAATGCAGGAAAATTATATCATCTGAAGAATTATCTAATCGTTGTCACATATTCTATTCAAATATTATGATAAAACTAAAACGATGTGTAAAAGAACTTACACAAATAAAAAAGAAACAGTTTTTCACAGACGATTTAGCGCCACTTACCTAATGCGCGTGCGTTACTTGTATACATTCTTTTCTGTCGGAGACAGACTGGCGACAATATTTTTCTGCTATTTCGTAACAGTATCTAAGTATTGCAATAATCTTGAAATACGAGTACCAATAAACACTGTTATGTTGTTTTTTCTGGCCTTACATGCCTTATTTTTATTTTAAAAAGCATATAAAATATAGGAAATATTTTTATTTTTAGATACTAAAGACGTAAGCCAGTTTTCTCAAATATTATGAAAAGTCGATATTTGCATAAAACATGCTTAGAAATTAAACTAGAAATATGTTATTATTATCAAGCTAATTTTCCATGATCTATTTTGTCGCAGGCTATTTTGTCACCGGCTGTTTTGTCGGGGTTATTTTGTCATTAGATATTTTGACGAGTCAGAATAAATAAGATAATTTTTGAAAAAATACGAATATTTAATAACGATACATAATTATTCGTCTTTAAATTTAAATCCATAACTTACTAAACGTTTTATATGAAATAGAAAATAGTAAAATTTAGTCCTAAATAAGATTTTAAAGTATTTCACTTTGCTGTTTCTTAAAATAATGCTTCCTACGCTGCTTTTTGCCAGAATTTGCTGAAGAATTCAGCACATTAAAAATCTTATCAGTCACAATAGCTTTTTATATTTGTATAATATTTGCGCAGTGGTCTCTACATTTTATGAAATCTAAGTTTAATGAACTTCACTGCATTTAATTCTTTGGTAAATTATTTAATACATATTCAGTGTAGTTCTAAACGGAATTTATTAGAAACGTCATAACTAAATCTATCTGAAAATCTAGGGAAAACAAGTCATTGCATAAAGTAAAGCAATTGCATAAAATAAAGCAGTCACCAGCATCCCACTGTATAAAACAGTTGGACATTGGTACTTCGGCCTGGGTTTCAGTCCCAAAAATTGTATTGGGTACATGAGTGTTTTGAACGCAAGGAAAGTTTCTAATGGAAACTTGCGTTTTTCCAACGCAAGTTTGAATTAGAAAGTTTTCCACAAAACAATTGCTCCCCCTTGAACTGTTGTATGCTTTGCTGTTTTCATTCAAATACGCTACAGAATATGAGTAGCTACGCATACACCTCTACCTCTTGCTGAAATCTACTCATCCAAAATTTGATCACAATTAATATTCTTCTTTGTTTTGCAAGGATGGCTTTTGTGCGTGAATGAATTCATATTCTGCTCTTATCATTTTTCTAAATGTAAATTCTTTCTTATTGTTATCCACCATATCTTTCTGAGGTAATTTTAAACAATTATTTTTGTTAAAAATAACGTCATAAGGTTGATAGATCTAAAGTTCACTTAACATACTGTAAAATATATACAATTGTAAATTAAAAAGTAATAAATAGTTATATGAAAAGGATGGCTATATCCAGGAAGAAGGAAATGGAGGATACTTCCAGGAATTATTATGCTTTTTCCTTCATAATGTATATTATTCTATGCTTTTTCCTTCAAATAAATTCTAAGGAAAAGGTTACATTTTATATTGTAAGGTTTCCCTTATTTTGCATAACAAATTTATTTTAAGTTGAATCCTTTCCTGAACTCCTCAACTTCCCATCATATTTTCTCGCCAGATGTAAATTTAAAGTTAAGGAAAGTGAGTATTTAAACAGGTGAATCTTTGAGTTTATTCAGAGCGTGTTTTCGCTAGCCAGCGCACGTTTCTTTGCTACCTCGCTGTTACGCTAGTAAGCCTCTTGGCCATTTCGGATTATCATCCCACCTGTTAGGTTTTTGTGAATCAACCTGTTACGGGTAACTTAACGGGTTAATCCAGCATTATTTTATTTTAGATTTTGACTTGAATTATATTCTAGGTTTCAGTTTCGCTGCAAGTTGACGGTGCCATTGTAAAGCACGAAGATCGTGTCTTTCTGTTAATCATAGTTTGAATTAAATAAAGGGTTATTTTTCGCCCTTCTTCTGTGCTGGTAATTTATTCACGCTTGTGCGAGAATTCGCCAGGATCATTGTAGAATCTAATTCAGTTTATGTGGAATAACAGAACACAGATCTTACAATATATCACATTTATTATTTCGAGTCTAATTTGTGTAAACGTATACTTCTTTAAAGTATAAACATAAATATACTTTTAAATGAAAATTATAAACTGATATCTCGTGCTTATTCTGTCTTCAAGTAATAGGGAAAATTTTACTTGAACTTCATCCTTAAGTTTCACCAAGTTCGAGACTTGTTTAGTTATGTAAAAGGCTTTCGAAATCGAAAGACAAGTCGTCCTGAAAATTGGTTCTCTTCAAATGTAACTCATTAAGTCTGCATATAATTTTATATTCCTAAAAGTATTGGCACCTTTTGCCGGAAACTTAAAGCTAATTTAAATTTTGCAGTTTTGTGTGCATGCAGACAAGAGAGAAATGCTTCAAGAACTCACTTCCACGTTATTCACATACCCAAACAAGGGGCATGTTTTATCTGAGCTGGCTAGGACAATCGCTTCAGCAGTCAATGCCACTGGTTGGAGGCTCTATATCTACAATCCGGAAACAGAGGTAAAAGTATGTTTTGAGTTCCTTGTTTTCGCACTGTGTTAAGCTGTATGAACATTTCCGTACTGAATAACAAAGTGATAAGCAATATTTGATAGCCTTTCCTTCTAATTAAAAGTGTACTACCTTTGTCTCATGTATAGAACCCTTAATAAATTAAATTATGTCGAAACTCATTTTAGATAGACAGCCAGCATCTTAGTTGATTGTTGGAATAGTTAAAAACTATTACGAATGCATACATGAAGTCAAGATTGAAATAGTTAAAAACTATTCAATCTTGACGGATGACAATTATAATTCCCTTAACAATGCAATCTTAAATTTTGCTGCTGGTGTCCGCTATGAGTAGATGCTCCACAAGCTTCCTAATCAGTTTGCATCCTAATCAGTAAGCATTGTTGGCTCATATTGCAGTGCAGATATGCTATTAAAAGAATGCTGACTAGAACTATCTTTTATCAACATAAAGATCGCCATGAATTCTTGCTGAATGATTAAAATTCCTTGTTTTTAAAATAAAAAGAAGATTGTTGTTTCAATGTAGATCTTGTTGTTTGCAGTAAAACCTAATCCGAAAGAGCTACAGCTAAGTACCAGCGGCTCACTCCTTATTTTTTCTATTTGACCCATTTTCATGTTTATATATTCCATATGCCATTTTAAGCAAACATTTATCATATTACGTAAAAAACGGCTATTCATTGCAGGCCGAGTCCAAATAAAATTACAATATATATCGCTTTTTTTGTGACGAACTAAGACATTCAGCCCATTTGTTCTTGTGGTGGAACGGTGAGGATATCAAAACAGTTATATAAGAGTTCTGTGTTCAACTCTGAGAAGGGTGGGGAAGGAATAACTCTTTTGCATGTTTCTCCGTTCCAAATTTGTCATTTATCTACAATTTTAAATTTAGTGTTTTATTCGTACAAGATTTGTACAAGATAGAATGCATAACGATAGAATACTCAGCTTTCTATTTTGAAAATTAAGAAGAAAATGTTTAGTTAGAATGGTTCAAGAATGTTTGGATCGGTTATATTAAAAAAAGAACAATAATGATGTGTAGTTTTGCATCAAACTTAACTTTCGGTCATAACTCAGCCTTCTAAGTGATACTGAAGAAAGTGCAAAACAGCTACACGTATCCCTACATATTTAGTTTCCTAACCAAATACAAAATAAGACATCCTGGACATCATACAAAATTTACATATTGAACTAAGTAAAGTGAAAAACTTGCCCGATCTAACTTCGCATGGGTTTAGAAAAGTATAGACATGAAAGAGTCGTCACAGGTGGGGCTTAGAGGTATATATATCTAAATGGCTGTAATTCTCTTTAAAGTCAGACTTGTAAGACTGAATAGATTTAAAAATTTCAGCATTGTTTAAATTACATGCTTATTTAATGGACCCTGATTACAAAGTAAATTTTTTCCTACTTCATGTATGCATTCGTAATTTCTCTCTGCACATGAGATTCTTATTTTTTACAGGAACTCTGTTATTTTGGAAATGATCAAGAAAGTAAAAAGTAAGATTTGTATTTCTTTAAGCTATTAGAATTATCATATTAAATTATTTATTTTAATAATGAAATCTAACACATTTTTTTAATATTTTTCAATGTAGCGGATTGCAACCTGAAAGCTCCCTTGCAACTTACGTAATGAAGACGAAAGAAAGCATTCGATGGAAATCGGCAGATAAGGTAGAATATAGTAATTAGTTATATGCATATTTCAAGAAATGGGTAGGTTTGTAAAAGGTTACTACTTTTAAAGTAAAAGAAGTACTTTGTCTTCCTTAACATTCCTTAAAACACTTGTTTGAACACCTTGTAGAGTCATTAGGTTATTTTGATGCTGGAGACGTGAAAATGTGTAATGCCCTCGCCGGGACTCGAACCACGGACCTCTCGTGCCAAGTTTGCTAACCGTTAAACCACGAAGGTATACTGGAAGGTGAGAGAAAATACCTTATAACCTTCATATTTCCAGTCAAAATTAAAATAAATTTATCATTTAGCATCTATTATTGATGTATACTAGTTATATATGTATGAAATTTACTTCTACACTAATATACATGCCTGAAGTATTATGATAGTATACATGCTCCAATATCTTACGTGCTATATTCTTATGGGTAAAACTGCCATGCTGTTTGACTATTAGTTGTGAGTGTTGTTAGGTTACACATGTAAATGTTTAGCAAAGGGAAGAGCAAAAATCAATATACTTAGTGGAAGATTCGGCCTTCTCTCTTTGTGGTGAAGGACGAGGTACACATTTGCTCCACGAATTTTGGAGATTAGTTCCGAAAAGTGACTTCTTGTTGATTTATTTCTGAACGGCCATATCAAATCGATTCTAAGAACGAGCAAAGTATCGCCCTAACGGGGTGTAGTGGTTCTGCACGCTGGGCCAGTATTCCAGAGGTCCGTGGTTCAATTCCCGGCGAAGGCGTTTGCTATTTTTCAGCTTGCCTGCTTCCAAAAATACCTAATGTCACTACAGTGGCGCCCGAACTAAAAGGGTTGTGGATGATGAATCTCCACACCCAGGATTTAGAGACTGGGTCCCCTAAGAACCCTAGTCGCCCTTTAAAACGGGGAGTATATAAGGTATTTCTCTCGCCTTCCTAGAGTGCCTTCGTGGTGTAGTGGTCAGCACACTGATTCGGTATTTCAGAAGTTCGTGGTTCGATTACCGGCGAAGGCGGTTGCATATTTTTCATCTCTCCGGCTTTCAAAAATTACCTAATGTCTCTACAAGCTTCTGATTATTAGTCACTACTGAAGCGAATAATTGTATTTTAGACCTTTTTATAGAGTAGTCTATTTAGCATATGACCCAGAATTATTCATATAGGAGAATTCATATTAAGTTTTTACAGCTCACAATTATTTGTAGTAACTGTGGTACACTCTGACACGTTTTCAAGCATAACATAACTAACTGTCAAAAAACCGCGATAATATGTTATTTTATCGCGTTATTTTTGTAAATATTTTTGATTTCTCTCTATATTTAAAACCTTGTCTCATTTACAGTTACTTTTTTCTTGCTTATAGGAATAGAGGAATGAGAATTTGTGTACGATAAAGAGCAGAAGAAACGTACGATAAAAATTATTTTTTGGTTTCTTTTAACTTCGGTAAATTTCGTTTTCACTACGGTTGCTTTTGAAACTTGCTGTGTTATTATTATTATTTGTTTAACTATTTTTCTGATGAAAGCGTTTACTCAAATAGTTCTAGGTTTCCTTCTTTCTTCCCGTATTTTAACTAAGGTTGATTTTAATGTAAATCATGAGAAATTTGTTCTTGGTAAAGTATTGCTTCATCTTAACGGCGCATAAGGACCTCCTGAAGGCACAGGTTGGATGGGGAAAATATTTGTTACCGCACCTGAAGATAATTATTACAAATAAAGAACACACCTAAGGATAATTCGAGCAAAATTAAAAGATGTTATTCTAGTTATTTTGTTTACGGGAATGTGTATAGTAGATTCAGCCCTAAAAGTGTAGGTCCCAAATTCACAACTTCGAAATTCAAATGTTAGCATAAAATGCAACACTCATTCATAGTATGGCACTTTGCTTTAGGTTGCTTTAAGATGTTTGGATTAATGTGGCAAGAATCTAATTACAAAGTGCCAATAACTTCCTTTCCCGAGTTATCGAGATGGAAGGGATGCATGCATCCAAACCAAGACTTAATAGCATTTAACAGTAAAACTTTAATGAGATTCTTCTTGATCATTAAAACCAAAAATATAAAGGTAACAGTCTACTTGACGAAACTAAAATGCACATTTCAAGGATAATCCTACGACGCAACACAGTTCACTTCTTTTTATCAAGGCTAGGCATAAAATCTTTAGCTTACCCATTTGGACAGGACTTTTCTCGTCATCATATACTCCAGCATGAATAATCAACGGCTACTGCTTTCCAGATGTTCCATCCTTACGATTTGCTACGTTTATGACCAGACTCGGCTGCCGTTCAACAGGCAGACTACCTCAGGCGAGATCAAACATCTGACATAAGACTGATCTATCATACCGACGGACTGAAATTCCAGTTAATTACTTAAATCCCTACGCTGTTCTCAAAATCTTCAGAGGATTCCCAGGAACCCTCTGCAAAACTGGGAACTCCAGAGGGTTGCTCTGGAGGGAACGATCTCGTGACTAAATTCGAAGTGATAGAACAATATTCAAATTGTCATAACTGAGTATTAGAATTTAACAAAACTTTAACACTGAATTAATTTTTAACTCCCAGCGCGGGTTTATTTCCTTTATTTGATAGGGCAGAGAGAAGCAAATTACTGGAACATTCGTAGAAAAATCGGAATGCATTTACTACAACCTTCCTAAATGTCCTCCATTTCTTCATTTCCTATTAGAATTTATCAGATTATATTTCGAGTTATGTTTGAGCTATTTACACAATACCAACATGTTTTTACCAAGAGGTGCAAATATTACAAAATATTTTTAAAAAATTAAACAATAAAAATCCAATTATTATCCATAAATTAAAAGCTATATAAAACATACAACAAATACACACACACAAAGACAATAACAAATAGCAGTATATAAATAAGATCGAATATGTAAAAATATTTACAACAATATAAAAGCCGTATACCGTTAAATAGTCTGCTTAATTACCTTTGTGTTTTCCCTTTTATTTTATTCCTACCTAAAGATGTGTTATTAAAGGAGCTAACTTTGCCTTTATTTTTTATATTTTCGTTTTCAACATTCATGATTGAATTCCTTACTGATTTCTAACACTATCGAAACTTTTATTCACTTTCTTTTTTATATTTATGATTATGTATATTCTGAATAAAAACAACCTTGAGTTATATTTATGCAATTAGTAAAGATAAAATGGGCTGAGATATATACATTTATAATGAAGTATATTTGTTATTTTTATATCTCAGGATGCAAGGCTTCCTGGTGGGATTTCTTTTGATTATGAGAAGCCAATTAACGTTCTTTGTCATCCTATTCTCCAACCAGATGGAGAAATCTCTGGTAACGAAAAATTTTACTCTTACCATTACCTGAATTTTATAAATCCGTGTACAAATAATAAATTAATGTTTCATTTATATTTACCCAGGTGTTCTTGAACTTTATAAAGAGGACTCTAATGCTGAATTTCATGAAGAAGACGAAGAGGTAAATTTAATTTATACTGATATATACTGATCGGTCAAAACATTAAAACCTCCTATGAGATGTTCATGTGAAGTTAATTGCAGGGCCAATTAAATAGGAGTGTTAAGCTTTTAGGTGGTATGCAAATACTTAGCATTATGTTCTGTCAAGCAGTATTTTGTACCGTTACAATATGGGCAAAGGTAAAATTTATCTGAATTTGATAAATGATGGATGTGATAACCCGACAGTTGGATAAAAAAAGCATTTCGAAAATTGCAGACCTTGTCATTAGATGCAGTACTTAATATATATCAGAAACAGTAGCAAATAGGTAAAACATTTAGCTGAAGGCAACGTGTTGGTCAGCCATTGATCGTCGAGACCTCCTTGAGAAAAACGAAAGCTTTGTCGATTTGCCCAAGCGGATAGATGGGCTACAGCAGTTGCCATTTTCGCTCAATATAATAGTGATGGTGCAAAATGTGTCGAAACACGAACGAAGTCATGACGAACAACGAACATGACGAAGTCAACAGTTATGTTTACATTCATTGTAATTCATCTGCGTAAATATGTTCATTGGAGAACTGAGGTGGGGAAAGGGATCACTTGAACAGACAAATCTTGTCCCCCCTACTACGTTATGCGGATGAGCAAGTTCGTGTGCAAGGAGGTTAGAATAGTACGAATTCTAACCTCCTTGTTCGAGTGCGACATTTAGCGACGGAAAGCTTCTCACCTCCCTCCGTTCTTGAGCGGAAGTAAGCTGATGGAGGGAGTGTTATATATGGGCACCTAACAACTGCATCAACTCTCTTAGATGTTCTCCATTTCCCAGAGAAAAGCACAAATATCCACTTGACAGTCTCCATCCTTAACATGTTTTACTCATATAGAGTCTTCAGTTCACTGATTTGGACCTTCGACCAGAAACTCACCTTATTCGTCGACTGATGGCGGCCACTTGACTTTTTCTGTCGTCTCTTTGTTTTACCGATGTTTTTCACCTGATACAGAGTATAAGGAAACGCTGCTTTCTGAAACTCAAATTCACTACATGTTCTTAGTATGTATGGGCAGATGTTTTTGTGGAGCGCTTTTCAGTTCATTATCAAAGCAATTTCAATATTTCTGCCTTCTTTAAACATCCTGAGGGACCAGATATCCACCGTCTTTCCAGATGGAAATGGCAACGCACAGCAAGATAATGCTTACAGTTATGAAGTATATGAGTATAATTCTGGAATAGTTTGACGAATGTGGTAAAGAATTTTTAATGTCACTTTCCCATGATATTAAAACTCCTGACGTGAATCTCATTGAGCAGTTCTCCTGTCATAAATTTCAGCAAGATCTAGTAGTTTTATTTATAACAACGCATTTGAGCATCAACATGACAATCACAGAATTTTCAAGATTTAGGCCAAATTCTATTGTATTCGTGGTATGATATTCAACGGAACATTTATCGACATCTAGTTTAAGACATGCCTCATGAAGTCGAAAATCTTTAAACACTCCAAATGAGTGTATATCAAGTGATTAGTTTTAATGCTTTGTGTGTGAAAATTTAACAGTAGTAAACTAACTTTTACTACTGTTGTATTTACACTTACAAAAAGCTCCTTCGCTAAGATGAATACATTTTCAGATGAATTTAATCCAGTAGGGAAGAAATTGTCCTATAGAGGTGATAATTAATACCAGTGTTTATTTGTGTTCTCAGAAATAGCCATTTTCAAAGCTGTTAATCTTAGGCAGCCGCCGCCAAAGGCTGTATACTTTTATACAAGAATTCTATTTTTCAGGTATTGAAATTAAAGAGAAGGACCAAAACGCTTAAAATGAAAACACTATTTTCATTTTATATTCTCCTCCTACTTTTATCATTTACGTAAATGTTTACACTTATTTTCTCGGTATGTTCCTTAAATGTTTTCATTCTGTAAAATGTTAACTTAAACCAATATAATCACTTTTTGAATCACACGAAATTCATGAAACGAAAAATATAAAGGAACACTTATGTTACGTAGAAAAAACAAATATTAAAACTTCTTTTTTACTCAATTAACTTTTAAACTAACTTCTTCTTGGTGCCACGATATAAAAATAACTTTAACTAAATCTAAACTCAGTAACTTAGTACTTCCTACTCTCCTAATCAAAATCTTAACGCTTTAAAATCAAAGAAATCAAGGAAAACTATCCTCCCTGGTGCTTTGTTAGACTCAACGATTATTTGTCAAAACAAAATGCGAAAAGCCATTTCCATAACAAAATCATTAACACGCTATCTCTCACTAAAATATAACTTAATTCAAATCTCCAACCTGAAAAGCCATAAATTTCAATACAAATCTAGAGATAGCCCTAAAACACTTAACATTTAAAATACTACTCAGATCTCTAAAAAACACCAGGAAAAGATACATCTCACATTTAAGAAGTCTACTCAACAAATCATAATAAATTAAGTAGCCGATCGTATAATCACAACTCTTAAAACTGATTTTTCTATTACCGCAATATTGCGGTAGTATATGCACCCAGGTTCGATAAAATAACCATGTTTCCGTAAGGAACACATGGGTGACCTACAGTAGACCACAATTAAACTCAAAGAAAAATACACTAATAAAAATAATAAACACATTTATTGAATATTCCCACACATTAAAATTTAAGGTAGCTGGCCAGACTACCCCTATAAAACATAATCTTAAAATTTACTCATTATTTCAATCTCATTTTTTAACATAGTTCACGTCATACAAAATCATAGTGAAACACCTCAGTATTAAGCTTTTTAAAACATGAACTCAATTAAACTCTTGACAATTAAACATTTAAAAAACATAGCTAGCACTTTCTCAACTATTTATAATTTATAACATTTTCTCAACTATTTATTATTTATAATACTTTCTCAACTATTGATTGACCGATTAATAGCAAAATACAAATTTTAATCTATATGAAAATTCGGCTAAGGCGTTAGAATTTAACTCTTCCAAAATCCTAACGATTACTTATTAAAAAAAAAAGAAAAAGAAAAATGTTTGTTCACAGAATCCGCGTATACCAGTCTGAGAGCCTCGGGGAGCTGCCGGGATCCACTCACAAAACGTCGAAACGAAACGGTTCAACTTCATCGTTGTCCGGAAAACCGATACTGAAGTCTTTTCCAGGCACAACGGAGATTTTTTCATAATTCCCCTTCATCGTTGTCAGGAAAACCGATACTGATGTATGTTCAAAGCACAACAGGAATTTTCTCATAGTTTCACTTCATCGTTGTCAGGAAAACCGATACTGATGTATGTTCAAGGCATAACGGGAATTCTCTTGTTCAAGCACCCGCACCAGGGTTTAATTTCTAAAATTAGAAGTGCCGGAGCCCCATGCAAGACCGTCAGGAAAGAGGAACAAGAGTAAATAAATAAAATGGACATTAAAATCATTAATAATTTAAAAATTAAATAGTTAATTGTTTCCGGATTAATTAATAGTTATTAAATTAATATTAATATTTAGTATTTGTATTGTTATTTAATTAATAATTATTTTTCAATTAATTAATTGTATTTAAAATAATTAAAGATTAACCCTTTCCGGCACGCTACCTTTTAAAGTTGGAGTTTTGATAGGAAAAAAAAAAAAAAAAAGTTAGGCAGTCTAATTAGGCCTAGACGAGTACACAAGTAAAATTTCGTGAAGATAGCACTTATCGTTTTAATTCTGTGGGTGTGCCCACTAAAGCTTCGAAAAGAGTGCTGAAACGAGCATTGTTGTCAATGAACCGACCGATGAGATGCGGAGAAACAAAGAATACAGACTCTCAGTTGTCCTAGATTATCGGTGAGCCCGGTCTGGGCACACCTAGGGTTCGCCGTTTGATTTTAAGCAAGATTTCAAGGTAAAAATTTAAAACTAATATAGAATAAGGAGATTAGCATACAGCCAAAAAAAATAACATAGAAATTTCTTTTCAAACAATTCTTTTTATACCCTAAAAAATTTGGAAGATTTCTTTGAAAAATGAGGGCTTAAAAAACTAAACATGCCTAAACTATATGGACTGGTTTGTGTTGAGCTGCCATCTACTATAAATAAAGAAGGTTCAGAGTAACCTATAAATCCTTTTTCATTCAATTTTTCTGTGCTTACAGAAGGAAATTTTTAGGTGTGTCCAGACAGGACACACAGTGCAGCAAAGGGTTAAAGTAATTAAATTAAATGTACAAGCATAAATTAAAATTTAATAAGCGATTTTTAATATACTTTTGCTGCTAAAAATAAAATTTTCGAGATCAGATGTCTACTGAAATTGTTGTTCAATTACATAGAAATGCCGAAGCCTTCTTATTTAGGGCTCCGGTGCGCTCCGTCTAGAATTATGATTTATCCCCAAAACTAAGAAGGTCCGGAGTCAGGCTCCGGTGGGTTCCGACGCAATTTAAGCTCTGACCCGCAGTACTCGGTCCAGCAGCATTTAACTCAGAAAATCAGCCTTCCCTTTTGTTTCGAAGACTCTCTGAAGATAACAGAAAGAGATGGACAACAGGAGATGACGACTTCCCTCTTTTTCCATATTTTCCAAAGCAAACAGAAATTCAGAATTATCTATAAGATGACAGACCCTTTCTTTCCCACGCAACAGAAGAATGTTTCCAACCTATAACTCTGTCAAATATCGCCACACCCTAGAACTATTCGCCTCTGAACGAGCAGAACACGTATTTTCAACCCCCGCGAAAATAGGAAAATGCAGCTGGCCGCAACTGACCGCTTCCGTGAGAAATGGAAGTAACAAGCCTTACCCTTTCTTCTGAATCACACTCTTCAGCTAAACTTAAAAGAGCTTTGTCGTAATTGAGTTGCCGTAAAGGAGTTAAAGTTTAAACAATACTAAATATTATACATTAATTCTTAAATAATAACAATACAAATTCATTAAACACAGTAAAATAATATAATAACTAAATACCTTATGCACAGTAAAATAATACATAATAATTGTACAGAACAAAATAATACATAACAATTTTCCATAACACTTAAGCTTGCTTACAAATTGACAATTACGCCTTATTTTCAAATCGAACGAAATTTCAGAATTTTTAAAATATCTTTGAAAAACCTTTAGTATGCTTTTACTGCTCAATTTTTACTAATTCAATATTACTCTTTATTAATTCAATATAATAAACTTTTACCGGTCTCCACTCTAAAGTAAGGATACCGGTTTTACCGGTGTCCACTAAAGTAAAGATAAATAAACAGAAAAAATTTAAATAAATTTATTAACCAGCTAGTTACACAAAAAATATCGATAACTTACAGTTCGAGAGAATATAAATAAAACACGGAGGGAATTGTTTATTGCATAAGAAATTCTTAGATATAGAGAATCTCTTTCTCAAATATGTTAACCGCTTTTAATTAAATATTGAATAAATCAGCTAAAACTATTTAATGAATATGCTTGAAATTAATCGAAGAGGTTGGTGTGGCATAACTAGACCACACAACAAATAATAAAGCAAAGGCGTACAAAAAACACATGTATTACGTCCATAATATCGCGAAAGACCAAATGAGTTGGAGGAATGTGCAATAGAAACATTATGCTAATTATGTGTATGATACTGTCTAGCTGATATTCATTCTTGACTATGATAGCGCGATCCATGGCAGCGATAGACGCAGAAAAGGGTGTAGAATTTCGTCGCGATATCGGACGGCTGTAATGGAACCACTAGAAATTATAGAGAGGTCGGTTGTGGTCATTCGTTGCTATCTCAACCCATACAAGTAGGCCTCTTCCTCTGTAAGGGTCTCTTTCAACAAAGTTTGTCTTCCGATAGCGTGTCCCTGGATTTCGCTATATCATTGACCTTCGGGAGTAATTCTGGATGTTAAACCGAGACTCATCCGCAAAAAGTACGTGGTTCAACTGCTCTGGTGTCCGACTGCAATGTTCAGGGGCCCAATTCAACCATGCTCTCACGTGCAATGGGGACAAAGGAACACAAACCACAGATCGTCGGGTGTACAGTCCATTTTCATGCAGTCGACGCCACACATTTTGGCAGGATATGGGCAGCAGAGAGATGCGACGTCAGCTGTCCTGCTGTAAGTGATCTAGGGCATCTTGCACATAGCAACAGGAAACGATCCTCCGCCGTACTGGTTATCCTCTGGCATCCAGACCCACGTCTTCTATAGGGGTTTTCATCCTTTTGGTAACGATTCCGATTCTATTGATGACTCTACGACGTACATTTAGCTCTCTCTCAACAGCAGGTTAAGGTTGTAGAGCAGCGGACACCTATTGTTTAACCATTGGTAATGTGGGTATTGTTCAGCTGCACCATCTATCTTTATTTGAAAATTATTATTATTATTATTTTGAGGAAGAGTTTTGACATATTTACAATTTTTACATAACGTTACAATATAAGTGTGATATATGGTGCCTTCGTACTCGAATACATAATGATAAACATAGAACATAATGCTAAATACAGAACATAAAGGTAAATGCATATCATAAAGGTAAATATATAACGTAAAGGTGTAACATACAACATATTAATACGTAATGGCATACATATAACAATACATTTACAAACACATATATATAGCATGATTATATATATAAATGTAACAACAGATTGTCTCTCTCAACAGCAGATTGTCTTACAACAAAGGATTGTCAACAACATTATCAGCATCTCGACAGTTGTTCAACGTATTTCATCGTGTAAATTGTGTCTTCGGCTCATGCTTTAAGCTATGGTTATCTCGAATTACACTAAACTAGGTCCGGCATGCCCCTTTATAAGGCGTTGAGGTGCGACTGTGGAATTGCGTTTTATGCTAATTTTGGTGCCTGTTTGCATTCGGTGATGCACCTGTACCTCATATGTAAATTAGTATATCATAAGTTTTAATTCCCCTTTTTATATTTGTACCTTTTCTTTTAGTGTTTGTTGCTTATTTTTTTAGCACGAGTGTAATTAGGAAAATAAATTTCACAAACTTAAAAAAATACCGATATCTACACATATTTGTTTAAGGTTTTGAAGGATAGAATAAATATGTCCCTTTCTCAGCAGTTACGTGTGTGAGATTTTAAACTGCAAATATTCTCGATTTCTTTTCTTTCCTTACAGATTGTGAATAGTTACCTCGTATGGGGTGGAATTGCTTTACATTACGCTGAAGTAAGTATCTTCTTTTCTGGGAAGAATTCACTTATTTCTATGAACACTTTATTGTTCTGCAATAAATTTGAATACTATTTAATTTATATAATTTTTTTTCAGCTGTACTGTACCATGGTAAAACAAAGGGAACTGAATATGTTCTTACTTACAGTAGTGAAGTAAGTACCGTCAAATCCTGATTTAGCAGATATTGAACTAAAGATTTTCTCAACTTGTTTGAATGTTTTCCATTTCCCTAAAAGCATGAAATTTTATTCTAATTTAATGAAGTTTAAAAAACATGAAATTTAAAGAGTTATTGGGGTTTTTCTTGAAAGAGTTAATTAATTTACTGCACATCTTTATGGTTAAAGGACTTTAATTACGATAATTAAGAGTGATAATATAAAATATTTAAATTCATGACGATATGTTTATTATTTCCAACCACTTTATAGACACAGACAATCGAGGTAATATTTTCAGTCCAAAAATTAGATAATGAGTTTTAATGGGAATTAATTAAGAAAAGTTAATAGTAGGAATTACAAAAAAAAATAGTATAGAAGAAATTTAGTTTTTGATATTCGTTTCAAAGTATTTATTTTAAATATATTATAAAAATTTAATTGTCTTTAATTAAAAAGCCAATTAAATAAATAGTATTCAACTGTATAATAAAATACAATTTTTAATAAAATGAAATAAAGGGCCATACATTAGATTATGTTGATATTAAATTAGAAAAACCAAGCTTTACATATGGCCAATTATACCCAATAAAATATAATCCAAAATTTTTGTATTGCACACCTTTCTATTTACTGCAATAACAAATTAGATTTTGTTTACCAACGATCAACCGGAAGTGATACAAGAAATCGTTGCTAATTAAAACATGAATTGGCGGAAGGTTTTCTAAGTAGTCTTATGATACTCCTTAACGGTGATAACTGGATGAAACAGTATTTTTCATAATATTTTGATACTTCATGATGGTAAATAAATGGTTAGTAAAATAAATTTAGGATTCCATGCACCAGTTTCATTGTTTTTGAAGTTATTGGGGTTGTAGATATTTGTTCCTAAACTGCTTTGCACAAATAGACAAAATATACGGTGTACGTTAGACGAATAAGCGCCAAGAGCAGAAAGCGGACACTGCCGTCATCTTTATGTATACTTATTGTTTCTTTTCCATATATATACACTTTATGCATAATTATATGTATATATAATTTGCCGTTTCGCATTTCTATTATTCGAGCTTGTTCTACTATGAATTCCCTGTTTAATTCTATTAGTTCTGATATTATGTTATAACTCTTATACATGATTGCAATTATTATATTATAGAGGAGTTGCCTTTTTTTATTCCAATTTACTAATAAATTTAGTTGCTTTAAATTTATGTATACATATATATAAGATATAAAATATAAAAGCATACATGTGCGGTCTCATATTGCATATATTCAACAATCGTTTCAGATCAATTTTTCATGATATGGTCAGCATGGATACTGTTATATTAAAAATCATGGTAAGTAAACCTCAATTTAAAATAAAGTGATAGCTTCAATTTCACGTATAGTTTTTTCTTTTAATACTGGAATAATTTTTTCACCTTGTATGCCATATTCAGGTGAAACATTTCATTTAGGCACGTTATATTTCATATGCATATTTTTATATGCGTAGGCTTTACAATAGACTGTAAACATTTTGTGCTTTAATAGTTAAGTGGTATAAATTTAATAAACTGTAATTTACATATTGTTATACATTAGATACAAATGTTACCATATTATTATTATACAGTGCAAAGTCTGTCAAAATTTTTTAAGTAATAACAGGTCAGTAACATGCATGAATGAAAACTGATGTATCATCATTACAGTTTGATGAAGCTGATACAAATATATAAATAATATAAATTTGTGACGCAGTTCTTTGCTTCTACGATTATTCATTTATAGAATTTGACCTTCTTTGGTGGCATAAACTAGCATCAAACTTCTGACAGACTTGGAGTCTCAATTATCACTGCGTCTGAAGTTAACGGCAGAGACTTGAAGAGGTTAAAATAACCTTTTTATGAAATCAGAACTTTAATATGAATGCATGTCTTGTGCTTAGTAAAAAAACCACCGCTTGTGGCTATGAAACTTAAATTAACAGTCAAATGGAAATTTAAAACTATGCCTAGTAATTGAAGACTACACAACTGGTTTTAAATTGGCTCAGAACTTCTCAGTGGCCCAACAATTAAATGTCCGCAGCAATAACGCAAAGCCGAAGAATTACAGTCTTATGAGAGCTGGCAAAGTTCTATGAAGAAGAAACACGCTCTGTCTTACGATCCAACACCTCGGACTGAGATACGCTAACTGCTTTACATTTCTGGTGGGAAAAAGGAAAACAGAAGTTATAGTAAAGGTCAAAATCATAATAACTAGTTAATTAAAATAATAATAACCCTATAGATTGTAAATATTTAATTAAATTTGTTGGTAAGATATATTTTATTAGCAAGCCATATTTTAACAAAATTTTATTTAAATATTAAGCATCCTTAGAAAAGGACTAATGTTGTTTTCAAAGAGTATGCAGTCTACAATTTTCTCACTTAAGTTTTAGATTTTGTAGAAGATTTTAAATTGTTAAGAGAAAACCTCTCTAAGAATTCAGGACATAAATATTCCACGCGGTCTTCTATTAACTGAGATTATTCGTTAACTTATTTGATTAGACTGTATGTAAGCATGCTTTTACGTTATTATTATATTATGCAATCAACGTTACCTTATTGCTATATTATGCAATCTTTATTGCTATATTATTATGTTATTGATACATTATGTAATCAAATTAATTATATAATTTAATATATATTAACATATGTATGTACAACCACTAAAATTCAAATAAAATCATATTAATGAATGTCTAACTTTATTTGGCTTCATAAATTTTAATCATAACTAAACTGTTATCCTTATGAGCTATAGTTTAACAGATATAAAATACGCACTTGTTAGAGGATAATTATGTCTAATAATCTGATGTGCTAGCTTTTTTACCCCGATAATTTATCTTCATTGAGTACATGTTAATAAATATTTTTTTAAAATTTTCTTCAGTTTCTGGTTATTCGTCTGTATTTTCATTTTTCTTCTACAAAATCCTTTCTCTTTATTTTAAGCAAATAGTTGCGATTTTTTGAATATTTATTTGTTTGAGGCTTATTTTTGTTTTCCTTTGCGAGATTTTAACAGTATTGAAGCTTTGAAAAAGTATAATCAGATTCTTTTAGATTTAATAAAATTATGTTTATATCTACCATAATGTTTTTTCTAGCATCACTGTGCTTACAAATGCAACTTGCATTTATTTTTTAGATGTTTGCTCGTAAACTCGTAAGTGCAGATAGAGCTTCACTTTTTCTCGTGGATGGACGGTCCAGCGAACTGTACGCCAGAATCTTCGATGTCAATGGATCTGAGGCAGAAAGCGAATATCCTTCAGAAAAAAAAGATTCCGATTTGTGCCCTGAAGAAATCAGGTATAATTGGATTGCATTTTATACCGAACATTTAGTAACAGGTATTTAATTAAAAATTTTCAGTATACTTATAAGCGTTCTTAAAGAAAACTTATACATACTAAATCGAATCTTAATTTTAGAGGTTAGAGTTTTCCAATCAATTTTTGAAACTTTACTTTTTTTCGTAAAATTCAGAACATGGATTAATGTCAAGGAACATCTCGTCAAAATCAAAATGTTGTCTTGCTGAGCCCAACAGCTTTTATTAAGGTATTAATGCGAGATTATAATGTCCAGTACCTTTTTCTCTTCAAGGTTAGTCTAGCTAGAGCTTCACGGAGCTAGTTCCTCGTTTTTCTCTTTTATCTCTCATTCAAACAAAAACAAAACAAAAAAAAAAAATATTTCAGGCTTCATAATGTTAGGATCTAAATTGGAATTGATTAAGTATATCAGCAGACGCCCTTACTGCATAATGCAAATATTTGATGTTTAAATGCAAATAGTCAGTGTTATATCACATGGCGAGAGACTTGCAGTACATTATTGGTAGAAGGATAATATGTCGAAACTATCACAGACCCAAATCCGACAGACCCAAATCCGTCCCACAAAGAAAGCGCAAAAGCAAAGCGTCCGAGTAAGTAAAACTATTAGAACCCCTATGTACACATGACTTGCAGTACATTATTGGTAGAAGGATAATATGTCGAAACTATCACAGACCCAAATCCGACAGACCCAAATCCGTCCCACAAAGAAAGCGCAAAAGCAAAGCGTCCGAGTAAATAAAACTATTAGAACCCCTATGCACACAAGCAATAATTTGCAGAAAATTTCATTCCGTGGCTTCTGTTGTCGCTGTTTGTCAACTGGGTTGGTTACAGTGGCTATCCTTCCTGGCCATTAGAATAGAGTAAAATGAGTTCTATTGAGAGCGAGGATGGGTAAACTACAAGTCAAGTGTGTTATTTGCTGGTATATAAAGTTTCCGTTAAAAGTTTTAAGTCAGTTCTTTGTTTTCGAGATGTGGCCATGGGCCATTGGTTTGGATGATTACAACTTTTACTTAGGAAAGTCACCCTTTACATTTTTGATAATCACTTCCTATCGATTATGTAATAATATTACAATGATCGGACACGTTTACCGTGACAATGTACCTGGTCACAAAAAGTAACGCAATAGGTTAAGATGATATGATTTAGAGCTTTGATCTCGAACATACTCAATACGTATTCGATATATAGGAGTACAGAATAAAGATTTTGAATTATCGGCCTTCTGTGCGGTAAGTATCAATAGTGTCATTTCAGACAGAATGGAAGATTATTTCTGTCAGTAGTTTGCAAACTGTTGTTGTAAGTATGTCCCGGAGGCTGAGTATGTACACCTTTTCCGTAAAATTCCTTACCCGACTTTTATTTTCGCAACCGTTTGTCGTAGACATATACTTCCAATTACAGAAATGTTTTAAATAATGCAAATATTCATGTTTTGCCATTTCTCAATTTACAGAAATCAATTTTATAAAATCTAACTCTTCATACGTTCCTCTATATAACATCAAATACCTCGGTCAAACCTTTTGTGTTTTATTTTTACTTCCTTGTACGAAGTAAAAAGGAAGTATTGTAATCGCGAAAAGTTTCGGGCAGCATATTTCAACGAAAATATCCATTTTGACCGCTATTGAATGCAATTTAACGATGTTTTTGTGTGACATTTTCACGTAAGGACAAAATAAATAGCTCTTCCCCTCCCCAAGAAAAAATTATAAAACTGATTTAAAATTCATTCTGAAGCGAATTTTTCGTGGCGTCTGTATGAAAGTATCTCGCATAACTCAAAAACGAGTAGCCTCAGAACGTTGAAATTTTGTATATAGGACTGCTATATCATGTAGATGTTAAAGTCTTAAAAGAAGTCGTATTTTGGTTGCAATCGGCCACACCAAACGTATATAAATATATTTATATATATGTTCACTCTGTTACCCGGCTCAGTAATCTCAGTTTCTTTACTCTTATATGTTTGTAAATTGTACATTTTTTTTCTTTAAAAATGATTGAATTATGTTGTTTTTATCTTCCGGTTAAGGATTTTATGCATTTAGTAAATCTGTATGCAATATTTTTAGAATTATTAACAATTTTAAAGTTGTTTAAGTGCCGCTAAGCCTTTTTTTTTTATGGCGGCCATTGATTGTTTACATATGAAACAGGAGACTAGTGGATTTGTTGCCAATCTAGAGAAACTTAACTTCGCAACAACAAAGATAACGCCTTCATTTATTATTGCCAATTAAATCATGTTTAATCCTTTCTGGAATTTTTTCGAGGAAATAAGTGTTTAAGATTTACTTCGTAATTTTTAATATAGATATTTTGAGTTTTTATGTATTTTTGCCTTCTCGCGAAGTGAGAACTGAATTAATTGAATGAGAAATACTCAATCGTCTGTGAAAAACTGTTTCTTTTTTGTTTTGTTAGCTTAATTTCTTTTATACATCATTCTAGCTTTATTATAGTATTTGAATAGAACATGTGGCAACGATTAGATAATTCCATTCTTTAAATGATATAAATTTTGTGCATTATGACTTATAATATGAACGAAATATAATACTGTTAAGTGAATCTAGCGCCAGAGTGTCGCTATGGTAAACAAATACTAGAGTGAATTTTAATTAATGCACTTATTCTATTGTGGTTTATGCGCTGTCGGCGAAGTAGATTTAATTCAATCCAATAAGTTTAAATGAAATGCAAGAAAAAAATGCGTATAATTTAATATTCCGTACAAGGAAGTCATGTGGTGTACACATCAGATTTTTTTATAATAAGCAGAAACGTTTCCTAAGTATATGCATTGGGTTAAAATGCCAAAACTTGAATATTTGCGTCATTTAAAATATTTTTATACTGGAAGTGTATGCTTACGGCCAATGGTTGAGAATGGGCCAATGGTTTGGACCAAAGGCTGAATAAAGACAGTTATAGAAACGACTGACCTAGGCGGGCTGATAGTATGTTGTTACAGTCTCATAACCGGTCTAAATGGGACCGGGCTTAAGAAGGTTGAGCGAAATTCTGGTTAACGCAGAGAATGAAAAAAAATATTACTTACTAATTGATGGAAATTCACTTTTTTAGGAATTCGGCGACTCACTACATAATTTTTGCCATTTATAAACTTGTACGTCGTATAAAGGCTTTTCGTTAATAACAGCTTCTCATTTTTCTTTGAATTTTGTTGTGGCTTCGTGTTTAAAATACATATTTACTAATTTTCAATCTTTTGTAATTTCTTTTTGCCTACTTTTTCTTAGTTTACTTATATTAATTGTGGCTAAATAAAGCGGAAATGCGGTTAAACGGAAGCCGGTTAAGAGGGAGTCTACTGTATATCTCAACACACAACATTTTCCTCCTTGTCATTAATGTCCTCCATGTCTAGTGAATTTTGTCCATGAAACCAACGAAACAAAAACAAGAATAGAGAAAACACTGTTAATCTTTTCTGAAGTCTATGTAGTTTTCTTCTCTCGAACAGCCCACCACAAAGCGGAAAGCATGCGTTACCTTGGAAATGGAAGGAAAAGGTAGGAAACTGTTGTGGAATGAAATCAAGTGATGCAAGTAAAGTTTTGCTAGTCTTCAAAGTGCACGTATCTTCACTGAGCTCCAGATACAAAACATTCAGGCTAACGTGATAAATGACGTCGTACTGCCCTTTTTTAATCAATTTAAGCCAAGAAAAATCAGAGAAAATCCTCAATCTGAAAACGACGGCACAAGTCATAAGGCAGAAGTAGACTCAAGTGGGCAGAAGTAGACTAGTTTGTTCAATGGGAATGATATTGTCAGAGAAAGGCTATAATATTTCTCTTGCGATCATTAAGTGATAGAATAAAGATTGCGTTTATTTTAGGATATTTCTTAGGACATATGAAATTAGTCGCTAAGCAAATAAAATACTCGTATTGCGTTTCTTTCAGATTTCCCATTGGTAAAGGAATAGCAGGATACGTTGCAATGACAGGAGAAAGCTTGAATATTCCTGATGCCTATAATGACGCAAGATTCAACAGGTACTTGTCACAAAATTTAAATTTGTTCCACATATCTTATTATTTACTTTAATATATTTATATGCTTTATAAAATGCTTCTCATGTTCATGCGAAACATTAGTACATACATCTGTAGAAATCATACAGATGTACAAGTTTGCTAGAGTATACTAGTTTCGAATCTCATACAAAGTACAAATGATGCGTTTCGACATAATGGACATAGGATGAAAGGTTTAAGTCATTGTGCCTTTTTATATGTTTTTCAAAAAAATATGTTGTAGTATTTGCTGTAGGATTTTCCTGCCTTCGAATAAGGAATTATTTGAAATCGAATGTTTGTCCGCAGGCGTCTGTCTCTGAATCTTAATGATAAAGATTATTTTGATTCAAAAATTTAATTACTCAGAAAGATTATTTATTAAATCTCTTATTATTTATTTATATAAATTTAAATTTTTCTTGAGATTGCCTTATTAAATGTAAAAAAATTCACTATTGCAAATCGACACTCATAACTGTCTGTGAATTAAACTTGTAATATTTTAAGCATATTTCTAAACTAAATAGAATTCAATGCTGAAAGATATACATAAATGATAATACAGCCCTTGCGATAAAAAGTACTATCAAATCCTATGCGTTGTTGGTCCCATTCTTAAGATTTTTTAATTTCGTATTACAACTATACCAATTTTTTCTCTTACGTAAGAAGAGACTTCCCTTGTGGATATCTTAGAGTAGTAATGTTTACCGCAAATTAAAAACGGAAATTTTGTGCTAAAAATATTAGGTAATCTTAAGTAATTTTTATGATTATTTTTTAGAATTTTCTCTCATAAAAAAAATCTCAGGACAAAAAATCCAGATCAAACAAATTCCGAGACAATCATTTCAGAAAGTGACTAGCATTTTTGAGAACATGAATAAATATCAGTAATGAGTATCACCTGTCTACGACAATTACCTACACAGAAGCCTTCACCCATGGGCGTTAATATCGTGAGTAAAGTTTAATGACAAAATATCACATCGGCACTTTTGTTTATGAATACTATAATAAAAATCGTATGTCAGCATCCTGACGGTGAAATATTAAAGTTATCATTGCCCATCGCATGTAAGGAATAAATCTAAAAACCTTAATTAGCCATAAATCTATAATCTCAATCAACATATTCTGTAATTATTATTGCAAATATTTTATTTTACTGCTTACTATTTCTCATCCGTTCCTATTATTTAAAATCTTTTTCTGCATTAGTATGTAAAATTTCTAAGCATTTACTTATAGTCTTATTCTTTAATAAACAATTTTATTTTCGAAATTCTTTCTTTGGAATAATATTACGAAAATAATTTCTCATGTTTCTCTTGTAGGGTATATTATATACTCATAAAAAATACTTTTTCATCATTGGTTTTTAGTACAAAGATTAAATTTAGGAGATAAAACAGTTTAATAGAATAAAGGAAAATATAATTATTAAGAAAATTGGATATTTAATATTCTGTAAATTGAAGTTTCAAATATGAAATTTGTTTACATTTGTATCTGGTATAATAATTAAGGGGTTTTTTCTAACTAGAAATCTATACTTTAAATTGCATACTTCGGATGCAAACCTGAAAATTCAGGTTGTATTATATTCTGTCATGATAATTTTCCTATTAAGAAGAAACAAGATATGTCAGTGGATCCAATCTGAGGAACATCATGCAATTATCTAAATACTATTGTCTGCTAGGGGCAAAAAATATTACATATGATATAACATTTCTTTACGAAACAAAATATGTATATGAAATAAGTTCCAGAAGACATTATAATATTTATACTTACAATATTTTCATGGTATATAAAGTTCTTAATTTTTATTTAGGTCTGTGGATCAACGAACCGGTTATAACACAAGGAATCTTCTCTGTATGCCGATTTTTATCCGTGGCAAGTAAGGAAACCTTATGTTCTTAATGATGATAAGAAAGTTTATTTTCTATTACAGCATCTAGACATCAAAATTGTGAAGTTTGTATAACAGATATAAAATGATTATCTATAATGTGTTAAGCCAGTGTAAGCAATTCCAGTAATACTAAAGAACAATTTTTTTAATTTTTGTTTGCCACGCGAATCAAAGTACGAGAATAAGACAATACTTTGTTAAATTCAAAAATGCAATCAGAATTCTGCTATTGCGCAACGACTTCTTTTTTGACATATAGTTAAATTTATACGAATCTACATAAATATACATACGCATCAAAAAACGAAATGATCTGAAAGGTATACGCTTACGGCATTTTGCTGACATAAGGGACAGTTAAGAGAAGTATCCCTTACACCACTTTGCTGTACTGATTTAAGGGACACTTTTCTTAAATAAAACAACATATTGAGATTCCAATAATGTTGATATCACTTCCTTCTTAAAGCCTAAAATTTTCAATGAACACGTTCACCGCGCTGGTGTTTATTTCTCAGAGATTGAGATAGGGAAAAAAAACCCTCAAATATTCAATTATATCTTTAATACGAATCTTTTGTATAGGAAGATTTCAAATTTTTCATGTATTTTTAAAAAATATATTGCTTGACCTTATGTTGTTATAAAGAATTTATTTCCTTTATTAAGGATTAAAGTTTGAACCAGAACTACCGTTAACAAAAACTAGAAGTGTGTAAGGTATATCCTAATTTTATAATAGTTATTTTAAGTTTATAAACCTTTCCTAGCTCCTCTAGAATCAGCTTACAATTCTTTACCAGAATGAGTCTTTAGAACGGCGTTAAATGCAAATGAGAAGTAGAAAGCATTTAAGTCAAAGTTCCAGTGAGAAAGAGAGTTATGATTCCTGAATAGCGCTCGTTTCCCTTTTGGCTACGTCTATCTAATTGTTATTTACGCTCGGCCGTATTACATGCCTTTTGATAGCTTTTCTGACTAGTTTAACATATGTCTAATTAGGTTAGAATTATTTTAGCTTCGGCTAAATCTCTTTAGTTAGTCATTAGTTAGTTCTTATTTCTTACATTTTAAGTTAAGCCCAAATGGAGGCTTTGTTGTACGCCCTGAGAAAGAGGCCGTGTTTATGTCTTTATTTGGAACAAACAAAGAGTAATTAACCTTTCTTGAGTTTACGTTTCTCTTCTTGGACATAAGCGATTATTCGCTTAACTGTTCACTAGGTTTCTCAACACTTAGTTTAGAAGATAAAGGGGATGAACTCAGCAAGTTTAACAGGAAAGTCAGAAAAAAAATGGAAGTAAGAGAGAAAAAAAAATAGAACTTGAAATTAAAATTATTTTTCTTAACTTAAATTTCACTGTACGATGCATTCTTAGGAAACACATACATATGTTACTCATTACTCAAATAAGTAACATTACTCAAAAATTCTGGATGAAATTAAACTATGAGCACATGTCAAACTCAGCATATACAAATGATTAAATAACAAATTCCGTTTAAGGTAAAACAAAACCTCTCACCAAAGCAATTAATTGAAATCTAGAGGGATTGCTTACAAAAGGACATGGTTTATTATAAGCGCTTTTTAAATATTTTTCCTTCCTCTGGATTAATTTAGTTTACTTTCCAAAAATAAGACAATTATCCAATAAAAATTAAAATTAAATAATTTTAAATGCTTTCATGGAAAATCAGACTCTGCTCATTGCTTTTAGATCTGTACTTTAGACTTCAGATGATATTAATATAAATCAAATTATGTACATTACATATGGAATTTTAAAATGATCTAAAAAAATTTTTCACACATTCTGTAAACCAAAGGAATTGTGCTAGTTTCTATCATCAAATTCAGGAGCAAAGAATTTACTGATGGGTAGTATACGTACTTCGGTTGTAAAGTAAGGGAAATATCGTTGGAAGAGACTATAGATTGCGCATACGCTAGCAGATAATAATAAAGTTGTGTAGGACCAAGGGTCTGCTTGTGACGTATTGAAAGCAGTCACTACCATGAAAGTACGTAAAAAAGGAGTTATTATGAAGGTAGAAAAGTCTCATGTAGTGGACGCTTCCTACCACCATGGTCTCTCTATAACGAGAGGTGTTGATGATGTGTGCGGTTGAAGGAAAGCATGTGTATTCTCAGCATTCTCTGGAATAACTCAGATTAAGGGGATGTTGGTATGCATCTCTAAAGCATGTTTAAAAAACTTGAATAGCGATTGTGGTAGTATCATTAAGGCTTAATTGAAGTCTGAGGCAACGAAGTTTTATCTGCTGTAAGACAGATCAGTTTTGTTCCAATCAGTATGAGTCAGCATAATAACATTTGGCCCTCACGTTATTGAAGAGTACGTAGGATTGGTGATGGAATCTTTCTTTCTTACTGCCAAAGAAGTATCCGTAAATGTTGGGCTCAGATATTAAACTGTGTGTTGCATCCTAATTCTGTCCATATTCTGATAGTACTATGAGCAGTAGAGGGCTTCATTGATGAATAGAAACTACTTCGCTGACCGCATTCGATAGTTACCACAGATTTGCACAAGGAGACTTATTAAGGGTTCAGTATGTTAAGGTATGATTCATTAAAATTTTAGGTTGCTAGGTATTAGTTACGATTTGCAGCATGCATTTTAAAAGGCAAAGGAAAATGAAGATTCCATGAAATCTATTCAGCTACATTTATTTAATTTATTATTGCTATTACTTTTGTTGTAATTGTGAGTATTTTAATTCGCAAAATTCCGAATGCATAAAGCAAAATTCAGGCATTTATTCCAGAAAAATAATATGTCAGATTTTATCATGTAGAATGAAACTTTTCGAAACTCGTCTGAAATTTAAACTTTTAAACTTTGGATAATTAGACCTTGAAAGAAATCTAACTCATATTTTCACTACACAGAAGGAAGACCATGAAACCTCCCACAACCAGACACGTTTCATCAAAATTTAACCTAAAACAAAGGTGAAAGGCAATGACCCCAGTTTAAGACTGAATATTTCATGATTCTAAGACATCCTGGCTTAATAACGATGAACTAAATTCAAATAGCAACCTTATTTTAGAAATTCTTGAAGTGCAAGAACCTCCAAAAGGTTTCATCTTACCGATGAAATAAGACAGAAACGTAGCCTTGGTATTGTTGGGGCAGCAGAGTTGAACGTACAGAAAAAAATAGGTCATGCGATTTTAGGCAACCGAAGAATATATAAAAGTCGATCGTGAGACTGGCTGCAGGCAATATCTCGAATTCTTTAAACATTTATCATACACACCATTCCTTATATATCTTACACGTTGTTTCTCATTGCATAATTTTTCAAACTATGGTATAGAATTTTAACAGAACAGTTTTCAGAGGAGATTTAGAACAGTTTTATAAATAAAAAATTTCAACTTTTTTTGCAGTCTTAGCAGGATAAAAATTTTAATATGTCAAATAGCCATTATGTACTAAATACGAAAAATGTTCTTTTACCCATTTTGTGTTCTTTAAAAAATGTAGTGAGATTTCATTTATTCCGAAACGTTTAGGTGAATATTTAATTCTGTTAGAAAACTAGCATTGAAAAATGACAAAAATCACCAAATTTGTTTTGTGAAGAATTTTACATGAAATATCTGTCTTTAAATTTATTAAAAGAAATAAACATTTTGCGAATTTGAAAATTTAGTGTATGAGGATCAAATAAAAAATTAAATTTTGTATTTTTAATATTGTTCTACCTACTGTGCTAAACATATTCTCATAAAGTCTTCTATCTTATTTTGAGAAATTTTGTTATTAAAATTAATTACTTAGATTCCATATATAGAGAAATACTTGAAAAAAAGCAAGCTGCGGGTTGTGTTTGAAAAATACGTGAAAGGCATGGAAATTTGAACATCTGGTAGGAAGAAAGGATGTTTGTAAAATAATACTGCGACTTTTCTGATTAAAATAATAACTTTGTGACACTAAAGAGGTGACGCAAAAAGGAATGAGGTTTAAGGGTAAGCGCAAAAGAATATCGGAAAAAAAAAGAAAAAAGGAAAATACCACCTGAGGCAAAAAGGTAAATGCTCGCCTTAACTGTGTAGTCAAGTTAACTACATCTCTACACTTTAATATTCAGCAAAATTAAATATACTTATCACATCATAACTCTTATAATATTTGTAAAAATAATTTTATGCATTTAAAAATATAGAATAAACAATAACACATACAGCAAATTATAATTTTTAAATGAAAACAGTAAACTGTTTGATTAAACTTGCCACTTTTTGATAAAGAGACAATAACACCGAAATAATAAGATATCATAAAAATATGGCATTAATATTCAAGCATTTTTATCCTTGATTTTATCGAAGTGAAATCGACAATCGAAAGAGAGAATATTGAAATGTAATAGAGAAAACAGTGATATTTGAAAGGTGTTTTCGAGGACCAAAGGAAAATTCTCCATTTTTTATTAGTTCTTCTGAAGCCTCTTTCATTTTAATTACAATAATTGGGAATAATAGTAATGCATAATAGTAATAGCCATAAAAGCAGCGATTGAAATAAAAATTCTCAAAATTCCCAATGAATTCACCATAAATCTGGCTCCCAAGCAGCTATTCTAGCGATTAAATATCCTTTACCTACCTCACCACTGATTTTCGGCATAAATTCTTCTCTTGCTTGAATTCCAAAGTACAAAATTTAGATTTCATGGATCAAAGGACATAGTGGCCGTTCTGGCTGATCAGGCAGATGAATTAATCAAAGCAACAGCAATCAAGATGGTACTGAAATCACCCTTCCATGGTGTCTCTCAAATTTCAAGTAGCATCTAAACCAACTTAAAATATTTGCAAGATTTGTGAAATAATGCTTCACAGGAAAGACGTAGTACATATAACTTGATTCCCAATGTAAGCTCCACATCTCTGTACTCGAATCCCTCATTATATTGCTACAAAATAAGACATGGACACTTCCCCACATAATTCTACGCAATGGCAAATTCCGACACTTACATATGGTGGGGATCAGAGAGCTCCTTACCATTGCACTTTCTCATTCCCTTTAACTGAGTATAATCACATAAAATCCCCACGAACTGATCTTCTGGCATTCCAAAGGTTTCTACTTTAAAATAAACATCAGTATCGGAAGTTTCAAAAAATTATGCAACGACTCTCTTCCTACGGCCTAGATCTTTGTCAAGTGTTAAGTTCTTATACTGCGTAAATTTAATGAACTTTTACATACTGTGAATATATTTAAAAGGACTCCATTTGTGAACTTTATAAAGTGTAACAACCTTTTATAATTGTAATAACCTTATGGATACCTCTTTAGTATTATTATTACAGTTCATGATGATATTGTATTCCCAGTACTTATTATATTTAATATCATTGTTTTTATCTACTATTTTTGTTACACCAAAGCAGATATTCAATTTAATTTATGAATTTTAAATTATATTGAAACTATATTGTAATCTCTTTATGTCCTAAATCATTATTTTTAATAACTACTGGATGCGGGGCGTAAGATGGGATTGCACGTAATAGGTAAAATATAGATCCTTCCTTAAAAAGCTTCGGTTGCTCGTTTCCTCAACCCTTTCTTGTAAACTCCGATAAAAGCTTGCAACTTTTTTTTAGAGTTTGTTAGTATGGGAAGGCATTATTAGCTGATCCATGGTACATTGCTGCTGTCACTCACACTTGTACCTATACCTACGTAATAGAAATGTAGCATACGAATTATGTTAGTTCTTCTATTAGCCACCCAGCTTTATGTGCAGTTAAAATTTTTTATCACAAGGCTTTATTTACATTTACTTATTTATTATTTAAATTATTTACTTTTATTACTTTTATTTTACTTTAATTACTTTTATTTTACTTTATTTACTTTATTTTACTTTAATTACTTTAATTTACTTTAATTTATTTTACTTTAATTTATTTACTTTTTCTTGCAGTACTGAATTCTTCGAGAACATGCATAAAAGTTTAAATTAATTTGGTTAAACAGGTTGTTAAGCTCAACCTGTTTGTAATGATTTATCTTTCGATGCCTTGTATCAGTTTATACTCTGCATAAAGTAAAAGTAATGAGTAGAAAATTATATAAAATATGTGGAGTTTATCTTATTTTAAGTATTAAATTGTTAATAAATAATTAAGTTTGATTTAGCTAATTGTTTAAAGAAAATACGCGAGTTGCGCAATTGCTCAAGAATATAACGCCCTTTTGATTGATTTAAATTTGATATTTTAACCCTTTCGCCGTCCTCTCCTGTCCGCAAAAATCCCCCCCCAGCGGCCGTCTGTTTTTCGTAGCATGTAATGTTGCTTTCTCTGTACATCATAACTTTCGTAGTGGATGAATGTCAATGAATATTAAGTAAAATTATAAGGAAATAAAGCATAATGGAAAAATAATAATATCTCTGCTTATTTCTAACAGCAGGATAATTTGATAACATCTGATCCAGGCGGTCCTTTCCTCCCATTTTGTTGTTGTAATCTTTTACAATTATTGGTTTTTTTACAGTTCTGTGTTCGAACATCAATCATCGAGTTATTATGGACTGTACTCATCAAACGTATATCCGTCTTGTCTTTCCAATTCACAACCTCATTCTCTTTTTCTGCTGAGTAGACGTTGAACCCATCTCTCGCTGTCTTATGTAAAATGGCGCGAATATTCATAAACCCGGGCAAATTCAATTAGAACTAAAATGCCTGATTAGTGCTACCCTCTAGGAGGTAATAATGTAGAAGAACGCTTGAGGGGCGTTACGGCCGCCCTGCAGAAGTTTCACTTGAACACGCTAGACGCGTTACGGACGACGAAGAGGTTGAAATGGTACATTTGGATACATTTCAAAATTTAAAGTTACTTTTCATAACATATATTTTAAATGTGTTTCTAAAACTTCGCTCCTACTTTGCCGTACCTCCTAGCCGTTCACATGAGGCAAGTGCCGCACCTTTGTCTCCGCATTATAAAAGGTAATTAAAGGATCTATAAGAACGTGAGATTTAAGTACTTTTTACAAATGAATATTATTTTATGGATCCCCCCCGGAAAAAAATTTGGTAAAGTATGGCTTTCATCTAGTTCTTTATACAAAATCTTCTTGTCTGTCGATAAGTATACCATCGATGCATTACCGGAGTTGGTGTTTAAGTATTTATCAATGCCCGTTGACCTTTACACGTATATACTACCTGCAAAAAGTAAACATTAAAAGCTTTTTTTTTTTTTTCAGCGTAATCGGCGTTGTACAAATGGTGAACAAAGTAAATGGCCCTTTCACGAAAAGCGACGAAGAAGCTTTTGCCACATTCGCTATTTACTGCGGTTTGGCACTGCACCATGCAAAGGTAAGTGTAAATGTTTTATTTTCTATTAATATCCTTAAATAATTAGCTATATATAAATTGTGTGTAATTATGACTGCTACCTTTTCCTTCTTCAGTGCTAAATTCAGATAAATAAATAAATTCAGACAGAGTTTTTAAATATTTTGAGGTTTGGCGTCATTAAAGGGTTCTTAACTTCACTGCTATCAAATCCATTCTATTTTTCTGAAAGCGATTTGTCATTAGCATATAGTGGCTCATAACTGTTTTCGGGCACTTGTATCTTTGTAATTCATTTGCATAGATCTTGTCCTAAATATCAAAACATAGACTTCAAATTTTTTCTAATATATTACTCATTCTCCATATTAAGCCTTGACTATTTTAAAATAAATATCATCAAAATATTCTTACAATAACATAATGTATTCGAAATGTGTTCATCAAAACTCACATAATAATTTGGACACTCCAAGTTCTTGTTGAGAAGTTTTTTTCAATGTTTCTAATTGTGTTTTTAATTTTAAATGAAAATAGATCACAAGAAGATTTGGAAAATATTACTTGTTTAACAAAATATACTAATTTTCTATATCTGAAGTAAACATGGCAAGAAACTACAAACACATGTCAAATTCTGATAGAAATTTAGAAATTCATCTTTCTAAAGATGGTAAAAGTATTCAGTATATACAGACAATCTTTGACGTAAAGCGTTTAACTACTGCTGATGCAATAAAAAGATGGAAATTGCTTAGAACCGTTGAAAATACATTGAAGTCTAGACCACATTCCAAGATAAATGTATGGAAATCAGGTTTATTCTACGAAAATCAGACAAGACACAAAAAGTAGTAATGTAAAACGTTCTGCAAATTAAGAAGAAAGGTTTCCAGTAAAAGTTAACCTTGAAGCTTTTTGGAAGAA
The DNA here is from genome assembly GCF_044657685.1 of Stegodyphus dumicola. Classification (NCBI taxonomy): domain Eukaryota; kingdom Metazoa; phylum Arthropoda; class Arachnida; order Araneae; family Eresidae; genus Stegodyphus; species Stegodyphus dumicola. Next base: position 74,843,250 of record NC_140768.1, on the reverse strand, counting down.
TCATTTAGGACTCATGAATGTAACGGGCGATCCTCAAGAAGGAAATTCTTTATCAACAAAAAAACAGAAAATACGCCTGGCTTTCGTAAAATCTGTAGTAAGCAAAGTTATATTATATTGGAACAATATAATCAAAATTTAATATATTTGGGTCCGATAAATAAATTAATATGAGATAAAAGCTGAATTAAGAGCTGAATTCTTAAAACCTATTGCTTACAATTATACGCAGGGGAAAAAGCGTATTGATTTAGAAATTTTTTGCTGCCTTTAGAATAAGAAATATACTGTTTATAGAAATTAATATGGATTAATATAAATATATATTTATTCTTAATGAAAATCCAAAAGCATCTGCTGCAAACTTGGAATGTAAAATACTCAATATCTATCAAGATAACGATCCTAAACATACAGTCTTAAATAATTGCTTGCTTTGTCCAATTGTCAAAACTTTTCCATACTGCTAGGACTTAAATCCTACAGAACATATATGGAGTAAGTTAGAGAAAAGAATAAGGAAACATGACACTTTACTAAAATCACATTTTCGATCCCGTAGAAATGGAACAAATAGAAAATTCTTACACAAAAAAAAAATTAGTTGAAGCTGTGCTAAAGTGTATGAAAAATGTCATTATGGCTAAAGGACATCGAACAATATATTGAACGTCCCCTTATTTGCCTAATTTTATTAAATATAAACTGTTTATTCAAAGAGTTCATTTTCAGAATTATTTGAAATCTTTTTAAAACGTTTTGAATAACGTTTTTCAAAATAAGCGTGTGTTGAAACAGATGATCAATATTATACATTAAAGAAAAATAAAATCATTTTGCTAATATTTAGTAACTGATATTTGCAAATAAAATTTAAAAACACACTTGCCCGAAAACAAATGTGAGTCTCTTTGTGTCTCAACATTCTAATTTTTTTTAACTTTTCTCACAAACACCGGCTGAAGCAATACTTGTGAGAAGTTCTTTTCGTAGATTTTTTAGATGATCCTTTTGCTTTCGTCGATAAATCTGTCTTTGTTTTATTTCTAAAATTTCGTTCTGGAAAAAGACATATTGTTGCTACTTCAATTTACAGACATATTCGTTGTAAGTCTCGTGAGCTAGCAATTTAGGAGAAAAGGAATTTAGAATTTTTGAAGTGATTTATTAAATTACTTCAAAAATTCTGAAGTAATCTTAGTTTATAATAGAATAATATGACACAGAGGTTTTTCATTTAATTTTACACTGATGATTTGAGCAGGTCGTTCCATGTATATGATTTTATGTTTTGTATGTTGATTTCCTTAAGCTTTTATGGAAATTTACATGCAGAGTGTAACTATTTAACTTAAAAATTGCTTCAGATTTTAAATTTGTAATTTGAATACGAAGAACAGATTATATATATATTTTTTTAATTCTTCATTTATGTATCAATCGGCAAGTAAAACGTATTGTCGAAACAAAACGCATATGAAAACATGGACATATTCACTCTCTCAGGTTCTGTTTTTATAAAAGAAAATAAGATAAATCCCTGAACTGCTTTGGATGCAAAACTTAAAATGTGCTGGAATATTTTTCAATCCTCCAATTTTTAAAATCCTTCATGAAATAATGATAATAAGAAGGAGAAGAAAGTTTTGCTCAATATTAAAACTTAAATTAAAGCAAAAAATGAAACCTGCATTTAATGAAAAATGAATTTAAGAATTTTTCAAATACGCCTAGTTTTGTTACAAAAATACAAATTAAATTATGTAGATGAAGTAGGATAAATGAATAAATTTCTTGACTCTTGATGTACACTTTCGTAGTATAATTCGGAAAAAATTGATTAACAGTTCAAATAGGTAGTTCATTTTTCAAAATATTTTTAAATCAAAGCAAGAGTAAAGGAGAGATGATTCCAGTATGGGTAAAAATTAAAAATTGAGAGCTAAATTCTTTTAAGGTCTAAATTCTTTAGGGTCTTTTAAGGAATTAAGAGCATTGCAATCACGGCCATTACACGGTGATACTGGTTTATTGAAATTCAACAAAAGTTGTTCTTTCTTAATAAAAGCTTCTACTGACTGTCAATAAAACGTCAAACGTAAAGAAATTTTGAATTAATATGTTTAACGGTTTTTAAATTGAGGAAATCTTTATCAGTTTGAATTAAAATATTTAGCGGTTTAACAGTAGAAAAATTGGAATAAACGCAAAAATTGAGGAGATTTAAGTTTTCGCATCTCGAAGCTTTATCAAGATAGGTTAGATTCAAGAATTCTAAAGTCTCATTCCTAATTTTTAGCTATAATAAAAATTAGGTTTTCTACTTGATACCAGAGATAACTTTTAAAGCTGTGAATAAAAGTCTTCAATTTATAAAGCTCCGTATGGAGAAATAAATTATTAATTCGTAGTAATTACCGTTTATTTGCAATTCAGCAAATGTTTGTTAGTACTTAATAAAATAAGATATATAGAAAATTATACTGTAAAGTAAATCGTATAAAATAGTTTAAAATCCGTCGTCAAAAATAATACTCTTAGCTAACCGTAACAGCTCTTGACGGCGGAGCAATATGCAGCTTTTCAGAATATGTTGAAAAACATTTTATTCTTTAAAGCCTCCTTTTTCATCCGTTTAAAATTTTAAGAAATTTAACACAAAAAAATTATTAACTAGTTCAAAGTTCTAAAAAGACCGTTTAAAAAATTTTATTGGTTTATTTACTAGAAAATGAAATTCTGAGCCTATTGCTTAAACGCGCTCAAAGAAATTTATTTTAAGCCTCAATAAGCAAATATTTACTTGCATAATATAATATTAACGCCTTTCAGAAAAACTGTATTTCTTACTATTTTATGGAGAAATTAAGAGAAAAATTAAAATCATAAATCGATTTATAAAATTATGATTAGATAGAAATATATTTGAATCAAATTTTCTTAAGTGCAATGCTGTAAGCATTTATTGAAATTTATTATTAATGGATAACTATTTCGCTATGGTAGCTATATGACAAAATTCGACGATCGGAGCAAAAGCACAAAGTGGCCCTCGAGATACTTTCTTATCATAACACATGCAGCGAGGAAGAAATGAACGCCATTAGAGATATCAAGCTGCCTATCGATAAAGCAGATCTCAAAGAGTAAGTGGTTAATATATTTGCTTGGCTGAATTATATTTCTACACCATTAAAATCGTTATGATAATATTAAATAACTAGCTTGGTATTTCCTATTAAAGCGGCCAGCACGTAAGCCTTCGTTTATATTTGAAATTTGGATGTTAACAAAGTAGGCAACATTGGCGATTAAACGTGGTGGCTTTAACAAGGAAGTAGCAATAATTCTGCGTTACTAGTTTTGATATGCTGAAAACATTGCCATGTTTTATTTGGAAAAAAATTGGAAAAAAAATAAGAAAAGAAAGTAATAAAGTAGTGATTACTTAACAGCTAATATTTTGTTGAAAGCAGAGATGAATTAGATAGCATACCGAATAGAGGATTAATCGTTTAGAATGGAGATTGCGAAAATCTTTTGTGGATGCCATGCCTTGAAAAGTTAACGACATCATAAAAACTAAATATATCAGTTGTAGAGAAGCAAAGCTTGCTTTTTATAAGAAACCATATACTACTAGCGTGTATTAAAATACAAATATAAATTTAAGACCAGTTTACTTACTTAGATACATAACCTGCGACGAAAGTCATAAGTGCAAGAGTTTTCGGTTAAAATTTGCCTAACAGAGAGCCTGAAAGATATTCTCTTCACCGGTAACCCACCGCTCTGGAAAAGGGAACAATTTATTTAAAATTGCTGACAGTTGTAAAAGCTAAGAGATGGAAGACGTTCGCAGTAAAAATCTGATTTTGCTTTCAGATTTAAATCTTTATAAACTACCGTTTCAGTAACAAAGAAAAATAAATTATATCATTTATAAAAGTAGAAAATTCTGATGTTAACACATTAAAAGTTTTCCTGATAATTAATAATGAAGTGGTGTTTTTAAGTACAATATATATATGAATGGTATGGGAATGTTTTATATTTAAGGATTTCCAGAAAATCATTTTATTGTAATGTGTTTTTAAAGCGAACTTTAATTCATTTTTCGTTTAAGAATGCTACCAAAAATTTATAAAATTAAAAAATGTATTACTTCAATAAAAAATAGCAAGGGATTGTTATTATAAAAAGTATAAAACTATTAAATTTTATCTCTTTGAAGAACGAATTCATGCTTGTTCAGCATTTATAAGTTAATAATACAGGTTTTTTTTTTTTTTTTTTTTTTTTTTTTTTTTTTTTTTCTTGTAGATTCAACTTTAACCACGCTGTTCTGAATTCAGATGAAAAAGTTTTCACCTCCATATTTATGCTCACGGATCTTCCAAAAGTTGGAAGGTAATGAATTTCCCTGAAAACATTTAAATTTACTACTTGCATATGCTACAAACTCTAAAACCATGAGTATTATAAATGTACAAGAGTTCATATGATTAAAGATTCATCAGGGTTGTATAATAAAAACTTGCAGCTGAATTTCTTAATAACAACCCAAATTCCTGATAGACAGCCAAAAAAACTTTAAAAAATCTTAGTCAGTTTAAAAATCTTAGCAAATTTAAACTAAAGGGGTGGTAGAAGAAGTTTCCAGTAAAAAAACATTCATAAATTCCTATCAATGAAAAACGTTAGCACTGAATTTAATACATTTAGGGGTTCAAAAGTTTGACATGCCAAAAATTAAAATTACTAAAATTCGAGTAAATCGAAGTTTCTGCTATATGTTGCTAATTATTTATTCAAAAAGTCTTTTTTAAAATTTTGGTATAAATTTAGTTCAGACATGATAAGTTAAATAGTATTTAGCACATGCGTGTTAGAATAAGCACCAATTATAATGTTTCAGTTTTGCGAATATTGATTTGGATTCTCTCGTTCGCTTCACTTTGACTGTCCGGAAGAATTACAGACGAGTTCCTTACCACAACTGGATGCATGGATTCATGGTCGCAAACTCCGTTTATGTCGTCATTAAAAAAAGTGAAGTTTTCAGACCTCTCGAAGTAAGTATAGATCAAAATAAAGTTTTGTCATATAATAAAAATTGATACTTACGAAAAATCCCGTCGACCATTTTTGCTTATTAATGAAAAGACGCCAAACTACGCGATTTTTCGCCAAAAATGCAAAAGTCTTCTTCAAACACGCTGGTTTTGGCGTAACCTTGATTTCACGTGTTAGTTATTATTCTTGGTAAAGACTCCTTCCCCCCCCCCATCACGCATTTTCGAAAAAAAAAAAAGTGATTAAAATTTGGGACCTGCCTATTACAAAAGAGCATGCTGTTGAATATTTCCAAAGGTTTTTTAACCCTTCGATGCACGCGATATTATTTTTATAATGTTTTGACTAAAAAACTCTAGAAATCGAATCCTAGAGACAAATAATATATGACTTTTAAAAAAATCTGCTCTCGCCCATTGATCTGTGGGGGGTGATCTCGCTGTGAAACCATGGAGGTAGGAAAGGGAGGAGGGGCCATTCCGCGCTAGAAGTGAAGCACTGCTTTGAAGCTTGGGTCACCAGACTGCGTGTTCTTTGTTTACATTCAGAAGCTCGCTTGACAAGATTCTGATAGTATTTCGACACACGACAGTTCGATAGAAATCGAAAAAGGGACACTCTCGCATGAAAGAAACATTCATAGTGTAATGGATAATAGCAATTTGTATAGTTTACTGACATTTACGGAAAAATCACATCTTGGTTATTTTTCGATAACTAACAACAGCGATTTTGATTATGAATTTGTTTTATAAAATTCTAAGCTGTTGCACTACAAAAATATAGATTTTAAGAAAATTGCTAAAAGAGATCTGCCAAAATTTATTTTCTAGAAGATTTGAAAAGTTTGAAACTTGATGGCTAAATGTAAATATAAAATTATGTATGTTAAAATATTTGTAATTAGGCACATAGGTCAGATTAAGTTTTTAAATAGAGTAACGCATGCAAGGGCTATCTGCCTAAAGAGAGGGATGCCATCGTGGAGGAGAGCCAACCAGCGGCCGAGCGGTAAAGTCGCTGAACACTGGTAGTTCGGTCCGAGGTTCAAATCCCGCGAACGGGCTGGCTGCATGAGTGTTTTCGTGGTTTTCCTCATGTGAAACGTGTATACGAGCCAGTTTCCCTCAGAAAGTCCTCCACGAAGGCACCCCTCCTCTTAGGCAGATAGCCCTCGAGGCTTTGCCGTAATTAAATAACCTAACCTAACCTAACCTAGCCATCGTGGAGGAATTTTGAAGAAAAACTGACCTTTGAGTGGGTATTAAAAATAATACTTATAATTTTCATTCAAATTATATTAATATATATTTTTTATGTAAAACTTTCGGGTGTATGCTAAATTAGTGTAAATTACTTTACACGAAAAATATAGTGAATGCACAGAAATTAAAGATTTGCACATGCCGGAAATGAAAAATAGGAAATATGTATGGGTATTTATGCATGTGCTTGCAAAAAGCATGTACCTGCCTTTGGCAAAATACTTAAATATTCATTAAATTATTTATAAATGTATTTGAAATGAAGAATTTATTCACTTATAAACAACTGTGAAAGTACTGTGAAGAAATCTAATTATTAAATGTATCTAATTTATAATGATTATAAATGTTATCTAAATATATAATAACCTTAATATTGAATTGTAAACATAAATTGAAATCCTGTTGACAAATACGTTATAAAACTATTTAAGCAAGAATTGTTCGTATTGGAAAGCAATCTGTTAAAAGGTATTGTAAAGCAAATGCTATGACATGCGCACTTAAGAACGTAATAAAGAGTTTTGGAATATGTATTGTTGAAATGAAGGGTAAAAAAAAAAATCTGATAAGTATAATTAAAAGAATTATTCCCTTTACATTTTATAATAACTCAGTTACAAGTTTTAAATAATACTTAAACAAAAAAAAAAAACTTATTTTATTCCCTTTCAGAAATGTTCAGAGAAAGTCAAATACTATTTAATTCCTAATAATTCTCTAATTTAAAATGAACCGAATAGAGCATTAATTATAAATTGACTTACATTTTTCGATTTAAAAGAAGCCAAAAAATCATGTCATATTTAAGAAAGTATTTTAGGAAGAAGCTCTATAAATAGAAAAGAAATAATGCATAATTTTAATATTAATAATACAATAAACTTTGATCTAAATTTTTGTACCTTAACCGAATAAAATCGAATTACCTTAATTTTTTTTCTAATGTAATTAACGAAAACTTGTGAAAATATTTCATTCAAATTAAACCATTCTGAGAAAACTGTCCTGTGAAAAGTATAGCATTTAATTCCGTTCAGAATGAAATGTTGTTTAAAAATATGTTGTTTTCACATACTTAGGACTCTGAAGTGTTGTAGAAAAAGAAAATATATACATTTATATGTATATTTGCGACGTAATTACAAAATATTTACACCCGAACGCGTCAAATCCCATAGAACTCAATGGTAAATGACCCAATGTTTTGGTCACCACGTAGGGATCGCCGGTGCTTCAGAGCAGGGTATGGAGAAACTTGTTTAGGGCAACTCGTTCTTACTTCCTACCTCCATGTGTGAAACCCATGGAGGTAGGAAAGGGAGGAGGGGCCAACCCTCCTCCCTAAAAGTGAAGCACTGCTTTGAAGCTTGGGTCACTAGATGAGGTGTTCTTTGTTTACATTCAGAAGCTCGCTTGACAAGATTCTGATACTATTTCGACACACGACAGTTCCATAGAAATCGAAAAAGGGACACTTTCGCATGAAAGAAACATTCATAGTGTGATGGATAATAGCAATTTGTATAGTTTAGTGACATTTACGCAAAAATCACATCTTGGTTATTTTTCGATAATCAACAACAGCGATTTTGATTATGAATTTGTTTTATAAAATTCTAAGCTGTTGCACTACAAAAATATAGATTTTAAGAAAAATGTTATGCTTAAAGAATGTAAAATACCTTACGGTACATTTAAAATTGTATACCCTTGATAGATACCCTTGATAGAATATTCGCTACTTTTATTTTATTTTCCAAACGTCAAAATATTTAAAATAAAACAAATTTTTTTCACATACATATATTATTGTAACATGTACCTTTTAAAATTTTTTAGAGGAGAAGCTTTACTGCTGCTCATTTTAAACCCATCGTTTTAATTTTATATATCTGAAAAATAATCACTTTGAGCTTACACGTTTTACTTATTTGGGTTAATTAAAAATAAAATTACCATCAAATGCTGCAATCCTCGTCAAAATTAATAAATATACACACAGATATATATGCCAACAAGTTAGCTTTCCCTTGATTTGGAACCACACATTTGTGTAAAATTATGTACAGTTTTACACAAATGTGTGGAACAGAAGAGGGATACATTTGCGAATTTGGCGGAAGTACCATGTGCGGTCAAGATGATGTGACCATGTGAACGTGCTACATCATCAAGACAGCTTATTAAGAATTTGAAAATAGGGTAATCGACGCAGGTGAAAACATTTGTATATCCTGCCAAAGGAGGTCCGATCATGAATGGTCCGATCAGAACGTAATAAAGAGTTTTGGAATATGTATTGTTGAAATGAAGAGTAAAAAAAAAATCTGATAAGTATAATTAAAAGAATTATTACCCTTACATTTTATAATAACTCAGTTACAAGTTTTAAATAATACTTAAAAAAAGAAAACTTACTTTATTCCCTTTCAGAAATGTTCAGAGAAAGTCAAGTACTATTTAAAGTATTTCGCTAATTCCTAATAATTCTCTAATTTAAAATGAACCGAATAGAGCATTAATTATAAATTGACTTACATTTTTCGATTTAAAAGATGCCTCAGAAGCCAAAAAATCATGTCATATTTAAGAAAGTATTTTAGGAAGAAGCTCTATAAATAGAGAGGAAATAATGCATAATTTTAATATTAATAATACAATAAACTTTGATCTTAATTTTTGTACCTTAACCGAATAAAATCGAATTACCTTAATTTTTTTTTCTAATGTAATTAACGAAAACTTGTGAAAATATTTCATTCAAATTAAACCATTCTGAGAAAAATGTCCTGTGAAAAGTATAGCATGTAATTCCGTTCAGAATGAAATGTTGTTTAAAAATATGTTGTTTTCACATACTTAGGACTCTGAAGTGTTGTAGAAAAAGAAAATATATACATTTATATGTATATTTGCGACGTAATTACAAAATATTTACATCCGAACGCGTCAAATCCCATAGAACTCAATGGTAAATGATCCAATGTTTTGGTCACCACGTAGGGATCGCCGGTGCTTCAGAGCAGGGTACGGGAGAAACTTGTTTAGGGCGACTCCATCTTACTTCCTACCTCCATAGTGAAACCAGCGCGCGTCTAGGACTTTGAAACTGACTGAGTTAGTAGGAAAAAACAACTTACCTTTTACCGTGCACATTTCCAATGAATGAAGAAATTTGCGAATTAAAAAAAAATTGCATTTAAAAATAGCAATATATGTAGATTTTTTACTTTATTTCATAAAGTAAGTCATAAAAGAAATTAAACGTTTATGTAATTTTTCTACAGCAGTGAAAACATAACGCACATAATAAGGAAGTTGGGATAAATAGATAAAAAACTCAATAGAATATTAAAAAATTCGGTGATTTTTTTACATGTCAAAGAACATAGTTAATTTTATGAAACTGTTCAAAGCATGTTTTTTCTTTTTGATAAATGCATAAACCATCAAACACTACACATTTCGCACATATATGTTGTTTTATGTGGTTTCTTCCTTGTGCTACAAAATGTACACCGCCGGGATTTGCATTTTACTGGCATATGTTCTGCATTCTTTAGTCTCTTTTCATCTGGCAAATGAAATTTATGGTTTTTTTATGTTAAAAGGGAGACCTTGATCTCTTTCACTTTGGTTCGTTTCCCATTTGCATTACACTACTGATTATATTCATTATGAAAGCCTTGAGTATTTTTAAACTGGGGTCACTTTTTGGAAGCATTCGGCATACAATGAAGACGTTTATAAAGGTGACATCAATAAAATGAAAAAAGATTCGATGCCACCATTTTTTACTTTTTCTACCAATTTCATATAAGCTTTTTAGTTGGTCAAAGTAGTCCACATATCCCATATTTTTATTGTATAATTGCCTTTGTACATTGTACCTGAACTTTCTGTCCGGATTTTTCTTCCTTTTCTACAGTAGATAGAATAACGGGATCAACTAGGCTAGATAAAATGGTAACACGTCTTTTGTCTTTCCATTTTAGAAAAGTTATTTTGTCATTACTTACTGCCCAGTCGAAGTCACCCCGTTTTAATTTCTTATCTTCCATCAGTGTTTTGGCATGGTATTTTTTTCTTTTTATATTTACAGTTCCACAACAAAATACGTTTTTCGTTCCTAAAAACTTAAAAAGTTCATAGAATGTAAAATAATTGTGCATGTATACTCTAGAATGTTTACAATACAAGGACTCACTTAGCATTTTTACCACTCTTTCACTCAGATTTTTTTCGACTTCGTGGGTTTTACCAGTATAAATTTCAAATTTACAACCATAGCTGCTTTCATCGAAACACATCCACACCTTATATCCTCGTTTTATTGATTTTTAGGTAAGTATTGTTTTAGGAAATTTTTACCTTTGAAAGGAATCATTGATTCGTCAATCGACTGATTTTTTTCCTCGATCTATCGAATCTTTCCGACAAATGAGTCATTAGAGGGCGAACTTTATAAAGTTTGTCATACGTTTTGTCCTTTCTTTTTGGCATAAGGCTGTTATCGTTCAAATGCAAATTGCCTAAAATCCCTGAAAAAATATCTTTACTGCCATTTGCTTTGTCACATAAGATTCATTCAGTATTTCAATTGTTGACCAGAAATCCCGATAGCTTGGGAGTTTTTTAATTCCCGTTAGAATGTTTATCCCTAAAAATTTCAACATATCATGAAGAGTTATAGGTGAAAACGTCTTACCTTTTTGAATTGCATGTAAGTTAGTTTCAAAAACTAATTTATCCAAGAATTCAGCAGTAAAAAAGACATAAATATATCTATGGGTTTTTACATCTTGCATAAAGGAAATTTCGTCAGTTGGCCCATAATCCTCAGAAAATTCGGGAACTGATTTAAATACATTCTGTATTTTATTCCATGTTACCTGTGCAATTCTGGATGGACCTGGTAAATTTATATCATCCCTTTCTGACTGATTATCACTTTCGTCTTCTATATTTCCGTAATCATGAGGGAAGGGGAGTAAAGAAATATTTCCTTCTTCCTCACTTTCATCCTCAGAGACCACTAATTCTGGATCTGAAGCTAATTCTTCAAGTAACGCTAATGCATCAGCTATTTCTAGCCCTTTGCGAGGCATTTTGAGTCTCAATAGTAGAAACAAAATATTGATAAAATATTTAAAATTTATTAAAACTTTTACAGGATTTGTATTTTTAATTATCGAAAAATATATTTGCATTGGCTTGTGCGAAGCGAGCGTCAATGCGAAAGGGAACGTGGTTCGAGGATTCTACTATTTAATGTTTGACTGCACTCGGAAAGGCTCCGAAGACTAGAGGCGAAGAAAAAGTATTTCGCGAGACTTATATTTTCTCGCGAAAATTAAAACCTAGCGAAAATAATTGCTTTTACAGTATATTTTTTTAATAAAAAATAATGGAAATTTTAATGAAAAATTAAATATAAATTAATGATAATATAATAAATTTGAAAGAAAAATAAGAATAGAACGTTTTTTCTTATATTTAGTAATTTTTTTTAGTCCAAAGGGATTTGAATCCCGAAGGACTATTAGTTTCGTTTTGGCATTTTGCGTCGGACTCATAAATGTCGGTTCATTTTTCAAACTGTTGCCACAAAATGTTAGAGTCCTGCATTATATTTGAAGAAATTAAATAATGAAAAATCTGCATAAATGTATGTATATTTCTCGTATTGTGATAAAACAACGGTACATAGAGTCATCGAATTTTGAATAACGTAATCCTTCAACGAATATGAGCATGTGGAAGACCAAATTTGAAATTTGAAATTTGTTTTATGATCGATTTCCTATTTTTTAAAACTTTGACGAATTTTTGATTAACAAACTCAAGGATTTCAAAGCGAGCAATGGCAACGTTGTGCAGAAAAAACATTTTTATCTCCAGCGCGTGAGTCTCTTTATCGGAAATTCTAAAGATATGCTCGTTTTAAAACTATTTTGCGATATTGCTGTTGCACTGGATCTTATGGTTTAAGTGCGAGGAACATGATATTTAATAAAGAAAGGTAACACACAAAATGTTAAAAAACGCCCCTTTGGACGTAATTTAAAATCTGAAACATTTTAAATTTTTTTTTTTTTTTTTTTGGGGGGGGGGGTTTGGTTTGGCGCGATTGGTGCCGTCTCTTGTGGTCGACGGGATTTTCCGTAATTACCTAAAAAGGTTATTTCGAAATAGGATCAATAGCTATTAATTTCAGCATCAGGCTTTAGATTGGTAGCTTTTGTGAACAAAATGTTAAAACAATTCTCCTTTTGAATACTGATCAGCTAAACACCAAAGATTTGTAAATACTAATCTGCTATATACATCTTGTGTATTTCTAGACGACTCGTGAAAGTTCTTATTTTTTCCTTTTTGGGAAGAAGTATTTTTATATTAAAGTAAAATCCACAGAAACGTCCATTAATATTTTGTAGAATAATTGAGATATTACCTGACTGATATAAATAACAGAATAAAATTCTGTATCATTTCTTGCTTTTCTATAACCGTGCATACTCTTGATGTTGATATCAACTGGTATTAAAGATTCTCTGAAAAGATATAGGTTTTTCAAACATTAGTAAAATTAATTTAAATTATGCCCACTATCAAATATTGAATCATTTTGCTTACCTTGCATTTAAACGTCTCATTTTTGTGTTAAAATACCTATGTTACAATAAAACTATTTATAAATTTAATAAATATTTTAAGTCGCACTTTCGAAACATGAAAAACGCAACTTAAATTTCGTCAATCGGCTCACTAACGAGAGATGTAAAACTGTTCTTTCTTTTTTTTTTAACTCCATTTAACTCAACGTGGACTGCCATTTATATTAGTATGTATAAAAATGAAGTGGAGTTAAATGGCAGTCTTCACCTAAAGCAACAGTGCTGAATATATTTCCAAAATTTTATTAGTTTATAAATGCAACTTTTAATGAAAAGGTAGGTAGTTTTATTTTAGGTACATTCCAGTTATTTGTGTAATTGCATTATTTCTAGAACAAACCCAACTTTCAAATGCTCATGCACATCTTTGGCGCAAAATTTCTAACGGAAATACTATAATGAGTCCTAGTCTACGAAAGTTCGCTTATTTGTCATTATTTATTCTGCGACTACGTCTGATCTTTTTTTTCTTTCAGTGATAAAACTACTTTCCTACTTAACATATTAAAAAACTTGGTAAAACTATAAAAGAATAACTATGTTATGAATAGTAAACACATGGAAATTTTGAAAATCTTAATTTTTAAAGCAGATCAAAAGGGAAATTGTAAAGTGTGTCAGTATTTAGAACAATGGGTGAAAGACAAAGGGGAGACGTCAGAAGACTGTTACTAAATTTTATTATGTGCAAAAGTTATTGGAATAAATTCAAAGGAAGAACATTTTCTATTCTTTTCTTTTGAGAGTCTTACATATTAAAAGAATAATTGTTACAGTTATTTTTAAAAGATTAAATGTTTCAATAATTTTATAGGAATTGGCTTTATACGTAGCATGCCTTTGTCATGACTTGGATCACAGAGGAAAAACAAACCAGTTCTTGGTCCATTCAGCATCGCCATTAGCTGCTATATATTCCACTTCTGTTCTGGAACACCATCATTTCAATATGACTGTTTCCATTCTGCAGGTATTTATGATACACCACTGCTAAAAAAGTTAACTTTTCAATGCGTTTTCAATTAGTCAATTTTCAATAACATACATAGGCATGAAGTTTAAAACAGATAAAAACATATATTTTTTAAAAGAAATTATAAATGTTAAATAGGACAAAAATAAATGTTGATAACAGTGATTAAAAAGTTTTATTTAATCTAAAAAATTATCTGCTCTTTGATCGTATCTGCTCACAAACAACCAGTAAGCATCACCTGTAATTTTAGCATTACTCTTATATTAGTTTTCATGAGTTAAAGAAAAATTGCAATAGCTCACATAAAATTAAGCAATCTTCGTTATGAAATAAGCAAAGTAATTCCTAGAAGAATTAGCATTTTCCAATCACGTGAATCAAATTACTAATTATGTGAAATAGCTTGCATTACATCCATTTACGGTAAAACCTTTGGTGGCAATTACTTTTCTAAGATGGCCATTTTTGAAAACAACCAATAAGCATCGCTTTTGTAAAAGGACTACCTGAAAAGTGTTTCAGAATGATCAGAGATACCATATTGGCTTTATTCATTTTGGTTGAATTTAGCATTCCTTACTTTTTTTACCTTTTCAAATTTTTTTGTATACCAGAACTTTTTATCTGAAAACCGCATCGATATTATATGATTCTTTTTTTTTTTTTTTTTTTTTTTTTTTCCTGAAGATATTATTACGCGCGTACGGATACGTAACAGATTTAATGCACACAGAACCGATGATAGCTTGAAAAAATTTATTTTCCTAAACGAAACGCTTTACAGTTCTTGAACTTTCCACAAAAGTACTCGCACAGCTCTCAGTATGACAAAGCATTATCATTAGTGGCTACTTCTACTAAGAACGTTAAACACAATGCGAAATACTGCCCATCTAAATAGCGAAGCTCGCACGGAGATAAAAAGAATTAGTCTCCAAAACCATTGCCAGCTTGGTGCTATCTCGTCAGTTTGGCGAGGTAGACGTTTACCTGGGTATTAAAAAGTCTTGCTGCAACCTTGTTTTTCCGGTGAAGCTTCAATCTGAAGCCTTTCGTGTTACATTATAGAAGAATACTAAAATGTTAAACGTATTTCATTAAAATTATTTACATTTATACAAAATTCGTAACAATAGTTTCATACTTTTTAGAGTGTATAATTCATTTTATATTTTCCCCAAATTTCATCATTCGTCTTCATGCACTTTTTTATTTATTATAAATTTTCTTTAATTTATGGAATTTCCTTAATTCACTCAGTTCTAAATTCTTACTATTAAAAGTTTGATTACGTATATTTTCTTTTTAAATAAATTACTGATATTTTTATCATAATCCCATGTTTCAGCAAGATGGTCACAACATACTCCGAAATCTGTCATCCATGGAATATAAAAAGGTATGTGATTGATTTGATAAACTGATGTCATAGATGTAATAGTATAGCGAGGGCACAAGTAGCCCGCCTCTGGCAATAATATTGCAAAACGAAAGCCATCTTTTGGACGCGTTGTGCGGAAGAGAAATTCGAAATAAAACCGGATAAGTGTTTTTTTAGCACTAAGATACTAACGTCGCCAAACAGACGGAAGTCGGCAGACAGAAAGCAAAAGACTAGAAAGATGTACTCAAAACAGAGTAGCACTGGTATTGAAGGCGGGCTATTTTTGCTTGGCTTTCATTGCAGTTGCTCACTTCATAAATAAGCATTTTTTTTTTATTAAAATTGATTACGTTAGATCAGCGGTTCTCAACCTTTTGACTAATGCGTACCGTGTAAACAAAAACTGAAAAATCTTAGTACCACCACTACGTTTTAAGTCCGTTACCGAAGAACCGCTAAAATATACCATGCAGCCAGCCCATTCACTTTGGTTCGAACAAGAGTCCAATTACCAGCATTCAGCGGTCTTAACCGCTCGACCACTGATGAAATTATTTTTTATAATATACAGAAAGCAAACAAAATAATGAAAGTACGAAACATCCATACTAATATGTTTATTAACATAGTAATATCAGTTCGATGAGAAACAGACGCACACATTTATGATAAAAGGATTTTATACCCATCCTCTTGTAAAATCCCTTCCCTTTCTTCTGAAGATGAAGAAAGGATAAAAATTATACTCTTATTTTCCGCTCGAGAAGCTTTTATAAAGATTAGATTATATTGAAATTCTATAATTGATGATATATGTCGCCATCCTATTTGAGCTAAGGAAGTCGGATAGGAATATGCACCATTTAATCCTCGATTGTGCAGTTTAGTCGATTCAGTCTACAGAAAATTCAGATATATTTCAGCTGTCGCTTGTCGTTTAGAATTACGAAAATTCCTGAAGGCTATGATAAGACAGTAAGGTCACAACTTCATTTCTACACGTAGAAGTATTAGTTAGTAAAGTATGCTCCGTAAGCTATTCCTGCGAGGTGATGATTCGGAAAACCAAACAATGTTTCCAGATGTCAAAACTACATATTTTGGCCTTACATTTGCTGAATGCAAAGTCATTAGCTCCAGCAACGTAAAGTCTTTTTTTCAATAATTATGCAATTGCTGTAATTCCAGGTGAAATATCTTATTATGTTTTAAATAGCTTAAATTATTAAGTATCTTCTCAGTTGATATTTAATTCAATTATTATTTTCTCGTGTTGGCTTCCATAAAATATTCAATCTGCTATTGTTCTGAATCTCTTTTCTTTGTTCACAGTTTCAATATTTTAAACAGTGCTTGTCAAAGTATTAATCGAGGATTTTTTCTATTAAATATTATTAAATGCCATAATAATGAAAACATAATTATATATAAATTGGAAGATTTTATTATTATATAAACTAGTAAAACTTTAAAAACATGTTTTTTTAATTCGCTCTTGTTCCATTAAAAATAAAAGTTCTCCGTCAACCAGTGCCAACATTATGATGTGATATTTACGGTGATTAAAGTCCCAGAGGTATCGTTGGTAAACCTGACCATTTCATTTACAAAGATGAACATGACGGAGATTTGCTTTTGTTTACAAAGTTAATTTTTATTCTTTATATATTTACTTCATAGTTCAAGAAATGATTAAGAATAATAATTACAAATTTATTACCTATTCAGTTTCGAGACTGCGAAAAGTGTTCGAGATTCGATTTAGCGATTTTAGAAATACTGAGTTAATTACACAGTTTTTTTCCCATTTCTTTTATAAATATCGATATAAATTGTTCAGCTATATCATAAAAGTTTTTCAATATGCTCTTCATCAGAAACACAAATGATAGCATTTAATAAGATGTGCTACTGAAAAATTAGTTGTGAAGTGCTTTTTATATTAACAAGAAAATTTGAAATATCGGTTAAATAGGGCTCTCAATGAAAGCTTTATTTTAACTTTCTTGTGCGATTTTTCCTACAGCCTGAGTTTGATTAAAAAGAGTAGGGTCACATAAATACCTCAATAATCTACATTCTAATGAGAATCAAATGAGAATCAAAATGTACTCATAAAACATTAGGAAGGGATAAATCATTTTCTTACAAGAAAATTTCTTCAATTTTTGAATTGCATTTTTAATTACAATATGGTTTTTATGCAGCTAATAATTTATTTAAGCACTCTTTCACTTTGACTTGGAATTTAACATTCTAATTTAGTTTACTTTTATACTTTACTCATATGTACACTGCGCAAAAGAAGGAGGACAGCTCTATATTTCCCGTTTTAATGGGCCGATTGATGAAATTCAACTTGCATTTTTCATGTCTCGAAAGCACTACTTGAGATATGCATTAGACTTGTATATACCATTATTCTATACACTGAAGTGACAAAAGTCATGGGATACCTCCTAATATTTTGTCGGTCCTCCTTTTGCCCGGCAAAGTGCAACAACTCGACGTGACATGGACTCAACAAGTCGTTGGAAGTCCCCTGCAGGAATATTGAGCCATGCTGCCTCTATAGACGTCCATAATTGTGAAAGTGTTGACGGTGCAGGGTTTTGGGCACGAACTGACCTCTCGATGATGTCCCATAAATGTTAGATGGGATTCATGTCGGGCGATCTAGGTGGCCGGATCATTCGCTGGAATTGTCCAGAATGTTCTTCTAACCAATCGCGAACAATTGTGGCCCGGAGACATGGCGCATTGTCATCCATAAAAATCCCATCGTTGTTTGAGTACGTGAAGTCCATGAATGGCTGTAAGTGATCTCTAAGTGATCTCCAAGTAGCTGAAGGTATCCATTTCCAGTCAATGATCGGTTCAGTTACACCAGAGGACCGAGTCCATGCCATGTAAAAACAGCCCAGACCATTATGGAACCACCACCAGCTTGAACAGAGCCTTGTTGACAACTTAGGTCCATGTCTTCGTGGGGTTTGCGCCACACTCGAACCCTACCATCAGCTCTTACCAACTGAAATCGTGACTCATTTGACCAAGCCACGGTTTTCCATTCGTTTAGGGACCAACCGATATGCTCACGAGCCCACGAGAGTCGCTGCAGGCGATGTCGTGCTGTCAGTAAAGGCACTCGAGTCGGTCTTCTGCTGGCATAGCCCAAGGAAGATAAATTTCTCCGCACTGTCCTATCGGACACGTCCCTCGTACGTCCCACATTCATTTCTGCGGTTATTTGACGCAGTGTTGCTTGTCTGTGAACATTGACAACTCTACGCAGACGTCGCTGGTCTCGGTCGTTAAGTGCAGGTGGTCGGCCACTGTGCTGTCCATGGTGGGATGTTATGCCTGAAATTAGATACTCTCGGCACACTCTTGACACTGTGGATATCGGAATGTTGAATTCCCTAACGATATCCGAAATGAAATGACCCATGCGTCTAGCTCCAACTACCATTCCGCGTTCAAAGTCTGTTAATTCTCGTCGTGCGGCCATAATCACGTCAAAGCCTCTTCACATGAATAACTTGAACACAAATGAAAGCCCTGCCAAAGCACTTCGCATTTATACATTTTCTACGCGATACTACTGCCATCTGTATATTTGCATATTGCTATCCCATGACTTTTGTCACTTCAGTGTATAGTAGTATTTTGACACAAAATAGGACTTTTTCTGAAATGACATGTCAGTTTTTTTCCACATTTTGATTCTACGACTAGTTTGGCAAAAATCGCACGAGTAGTTTTTAAAAAATTAGCTCTCAAAGTTTTAACTCCTCATTGTTAATTGAATTTGATATATATTTAATAATATCTCTTTTTTATTAAACTTAATTGATTCCTTCTTCCAGAACTCGAAGTTTAGACTTAATCCCAATATAATTCGCACATTTTTTATGATTTATTTTTAAAATTGGTATTTTAAAATATTTTTTATAAAATTTTCGAAAAACATTTTATATTATAATCTATAAGATTTTTAACATCATCTTAAAGTAGATGTATTTCTAGGCACACCTGCAAAAAATTAGAGTTTTCTATTCAAAATTTTCTAAGATATACATGAATTTACAATTTGGAGCGTTTTGAAAATTGGCAAACGCCAAATGATAATATGCACTTTGTTAAAATTATTTGAAAGTAGGAACTATAACTTCTTTTTCCGCTCGTCTACAATGAAGAAAAGAAAAGGAAAATAGGTTGCTATAAATTAAAAAATTTGCCAAGTAAATTATTCTTGCCTCAAACTGAAAAAAAAAAAAAAAAAAAAAAAATACGCCAAGGTAAATTTCCGCAAATCCCACACCAAATTTTACAAAATTTAATATTTAAGCATAATTTGAGTGGTAGAATCGAAATATGAAAAAAATTTACGTCATATCAGAAAAAAAGACCGATTTTGTGTCAAAATACCTATGTTAGGATGATGCTTTATATAAATCTAATATATATCCTGAGTCGTGCTTTCGAAACGTGAAAAGCGCGATTTCAATTTCGTCAATTGGCCCAGTAAAACGAGAGATATAGAACTGCCCCCCCCCTTTTTTGCGCTGTATACATGTTGTAAATTTAGATTTTAATAAATAATAATATCTAAACAAAAATGCTTTAGTAGACAGTTAGCTCACCAAATAAACTAAAATTTTAATATAGCTGACGACTGTTGGAGACACACGCTATAAGCGCACATGTTAGAAAATCACAGAAGCTGATATTTTTTATTAAAACTATCATTAAGTAACTGCAGCTGATGAATAATTTCCTTTTCCGCTCCTAAATTCATACATCCCGTGTCGTCAGTGGGATTTTTTTTTTTTTTTTTTTTTGTGTGTGTGTGTGTGTGTGTGTACCTGCTTCTTTTATTATTCCTTAGGTCCTTTTTTAACGCATTTAATTTAATGCAGAAAATAAAACGGGCCCCGTACAAAGAAGCGTACCTTTGTGTTTTTTCCCCGATGAAATTTTAATTCTAATATTTTTACGTCAGAATTGTGATGCATAAGTGCGTCATAGTTTTTATATGTTATTACTAATGTAAACATAAAGCTGCTCGTATTTATCATCGATAGTTATAATAAAAATTTGAGATTTTCTATAATTCGTGCGTTTTTTTCTAGGTTTTGAACAACATTAAACACTGCATTCTCGCAACTGATTTAGCCCTGTTCTTTCCAAACAAGGCAAAACTTGCTGAACTTGTAGAGGCAAAAAGGTTTGACTGGAAATCTGGGGAGCATAGGTATTTTTTTTTTTTTTTTTTTTTCAAATAGTAACGCAGATGCATATTTGTACTGCAAAGTTATGATGATGTGCTTTAGAGTTTATGGATTAAATATGATATTTTAAAAAACATTATTTAATTTTTTGCGATGTCAGGTATATAAAAATTGTATAAAAATATATTGATATCTGAAATTTGAACTTCCTTGAAAAAGAAAACATGTTAATGAGTACTTGCTTTACATAAGCACTTTTTATCCAAACATTCATGTATTTATCTAAATGTTTTTTTTTTTTTTTTTTCTCTGTTTGTGTGAAATTTTTCATGAAGCTTGCCGTCACTAATAATTTAATCTAGTTAGCTTATAGTGTTGCGAGGCCCCAACTTGCCAGCAACAGTGGTAGTGACTGCTATGAACTGTAAATTACACAAACTCGTAAGAAGGGTTTAAATCCCTTTTTATTCCACTTTACAAATAACAGCTGCGTTCACTTGACGCTCACAAACTACGCCGACCCGGCGGTTTAACAAAACAGAAATGTGAAACTAAAAATAAATGACAGGATGAATAAATAACGAGATCACTACCTACGAGGCTATGGTAACTAACTTAACAGCGTTCTAAGATACAGCTGAGATTCAGCAAGCTTACTGATTAAGCAGTTGAAGATTCAACGAACTGCCGAAATAGGCACACAAGCCGAAACGCGCAGTTCTTAAATTTCTACCTAGCAACCTTCACGCTCGCGATTCAAGAAGCACCCATACAATCTCGTTTCCTTTCTATTTAAACTCAACTTACTTCTGCTAAAATTTGAATAGACTGCGCGTTCTACTATAATTTACATACTCTGGCACTGGCAATTCTAGGGGAAAGTAAAGGCTTGACAGGAAAGATAGCTTAAACTTGAAATAAATGTTAGTTAAAATAAATATAAACCCTACAAGCTAATTAGTCACACAGCTTATCATCATTTGCAACTAACGCTGCAAACCGAAAAATCATCAAAATACTTGCAGCAAGCCCGAACCTAAAATGAAACAAAAAACTGCCAGCGTTTAGGATTCTCATTTACTTGGTGTAATCTGAAACTACTATCGATCTGAAATAAAAATTATGAAAGCAATAATAGTTTATTGCTATATATATTTAAACACTATATGAAAACTTTATATACCTTTTAAATGGTTTTTAACGTCTTATACCATGAAACCTCCTGAATACATCCCAATTCCGGTTTTGGTCAGCTGCAGAGGTGGTCACTTTAAAGAACATACATGTTTTTATCATTATTATATTCTCAGACATACTGATACCTTTTGCAGGTAATCGCCTAAGGAAGCTAGTCGCCATCAAAGGTTTCATTCTGTATATTACAGTGAACAGTATACAATTAGTTTTGCCACAGTTTCATCATAGGCTTACAGTGAACAGTATTTATGATGAACACCTACGATTCTTTTGTAGGTTCAAAACCGATGCATATTTATGGTCTCAGAAAATAATTGTCATTTTCAGAGGAGGCCATCTTAGGAAAGAGAGCGCATTCAGTGTATTATGCTACTTATAAAATTATCACCCCTTTCAAAGGTGATAATCTTGGAAAGACGTATTTACACCAGTATGCAATATTAAATATACATACAGTATGTATTATTAAACCTTTCGTAATTAAAAGTGACTGTTATTTCAAGGAAAGCCTATTATTTCTAAGCAGATAAATATATTCCTAAAGATCGCTTTACGAAAGCAAACCCATGCATAGGAGATTAAAATCATCTAGAATCGTGAAAGATCATCATGAGGATTTTAAAGTGTAATTAAATAAAGGTTAGGTTTTTAATTTGCAGAATAAGCAACTCGAGTTATAGCCAAAATTTAAACTCTTATTAACACTTACAATGCACAAACATTCTGAAGTCAGAGACGAACATAATATAATATTAGGAATATGAGTATTCTCCATATCTCAAGAAATTCTCAGAAAACAGGGAAACATTCAGTGCGTTTTATTCCAAGACGTGCAGCTTAACTCAGAAATTTCAAGGGCAAATACACTGCATAATACATAATTGAAAATAACTCATAGGTGGTACTAAAAGGTATTTTTGTTAAGTAAAACACTGAACTTTCAAAACGTATTGACTGAACTGAACTTTCTTTAGCAGTAGCTGATCTTCTGTACTCAAGACTAGCTGAAAGAACCTGCGCTGCCCATGCTAACGAGGAGGGAAGAGGCTTCGTTTAGGGGGAGTGGATAGGTTTTTTTTTTTTTTAAATCTCAAGTAGACAATGATTTTTACCGTATTTTAGTTCAAGTTGGATTATGTAAAATTTTACTAAACTCGAATAGAACACATAGAACAAATACGGTGCCATGTAATAGTTTTAGTAAGAATTGATACTTGTTTTGTTACTGGTTATGCCTTTTTTCAAAAATAAGTTTTCCAAAAATCGCCATGCATTTAGGCCGATTTCTTCACCGTTTTCGAAATATTTGCAAAGTACTGACAGCAGACTTAAATCCTGCTTTAAAGGTTCAACATTGTTCTTGAAAGATTTACACTGTTCTAAAAGACTAAACAAACAGTTCTAGTAAGAACAGTCTTATCTAACAGTTTTAGTAAGAACTGATAGCTGGAACGCAGCAGCGGCAACGTGAACCTAAGAACTGCTGACGTAGTTTCAAAATTGAAACTGTGTGTAAATACTTTTATTTATTTTTCATAAAAGAAGAATTATAAATTCGTTGCTTAGCAAGTATGACTTCCACTGATGGGGACAACGCAACAACAAACACATGAACTTAAATTAGGTGACATGTGCGCGAGATAGGTGTCCTGAGATAAATATTTTAATATCAACGGCTTGACTGTGAACCCCATGGGGTGTTTTTTTTTTTTTAATATCTTATGCAGACAGTGATCTTCCTCTTGTTTTGAAGGTCAAGAGTGTAAAATTTTATCAAGATAAATATAAAACTGTAGATTTGCATGAATTACATACAAACTGACACTCTTCCTTATATAGTATATGTAGATAGTAATAAAGAGGAAATTAGAAATCTTGAAACCCATTTCACCTTGAATATTATCTCCTAAATCTCTAAACGCAAAATTTTCAAAAATTCGGGTAAGTCGCCAAAATAATGACACTTCAAAAAATTATGGAATCCTATCTATATATTTACCGCTTCTTCAGGTGTCGCAAATGGCTGACTACGTAATTTATTCTTGATGTGAGAGAATAAAAAAAGTCATTGGATCCGAAATCAGAGCTGTACGGCAGATGACCCATCAATTCGATATTTTGACTCGTCGAAAATTCCTTTGTTTCAGCCGATGTATAAGAGCTCTCAATGCCATGATGAAGAATGATTCGCTTTTCTTCTGATTTTTTTCGAATTTCTACTATGACTTCTGGCAAACAAATGGTCGTGTACCGCTCGGAATGGACTGTCCTGCGTTTCTCTAACGTTATTGTCGCCAAAAGACCAGTAATGTCGAAGAAACAGGCAACCATTTGCTTCGATGTGCTTCTTCCGCAAACAACTTTTAATGGATTTGGCTCGTCTTCGAAGATTCATTCAGTCGACTGCTGTTCAGTCGACGTTTTGGGCTCATATGCATAGATCCATGATTCATCACCTGTGTAGGTGTTATACACAGCCTTTGATGCACCTTTAACGTATTTTTCCAACATTTCCTTGCACTAATCTACACGAGCCTTCTTTTGAGCGTTTGTCAGATAATGCTGGATCCAACGCGAACAAATCTTTTTTACGGCCGAATGTTCATATAATATCTTATTCATGCTTGTCATACTAATGCCCAAAGATGCCTCAATCTCATGGTATATCATATGACGATCTTGCTTTATCAGTTCACTCACATATTTTCTGGCACAACAAGCGATTTTGGACGACATTCACGGAATTCGTCCTGGAGCGAACGTCGACCAAGATTGAATTCGTTATACCAGATTTTTGCTAATGTTGTAGGATGGTGCTTTATCGCTGTATGAAGAATTAAGTTTCATCGAAGCACTCTTGTCTTCATAATCCATGTCGAAAGTTATGAAAAATAATCGCACGAAAATGTTCGAGTCAATTCCATTTTTTGCTCAAGATGAATTCTCCAATTTACTGTAAACAACACAAATCACGCTAAAATGGCAAAACGTTTTAAATAAATTATGGTTAAAAATACCAAATTTTGAATTGGAATCGTCTGCAGATTGGAATCGTCTAGCAACACTTACTGTTGCTAGTGCCAGAAACATGAATAGCAACCTTTGTATTATGATTAATATTTTAATATTTTCTTTCATGACTAGTAGTCTCTTTCTTCGGAATTTTTTTCATGGAAGGGTAAAGCATAAACACCAATTGAAGAACTATTACAGTCCAAATAATCATTAGTAAGGAACCTACAATGTCCATCGATAATCAGTTTAAGATTGCGAAGTCTTTTCAAACGTTTTATTTGATTTTGCAGTCAGACAAAGTCGAAACATAATGTTTTTTCATGGGAATCAGGAAACTATAAAAGAAAATGCAAAATTAATTTCCAAAAAAATATCTTTAACATTTGAAATCAAATCAATTTTTATAAAATTGCTCTCTTAACGAGAGTTGTTCAGTAAAACCTGGTATCATGTTCAACATAAAATTAGCCAAAGCAACAACTTTGTGTTTGCCGTAGATTTTAGTAAAGGCTATATCGATTTAGAAATCAACAGGTACGGTCCTTCTTCATCAGAAGCAGAGATTTGATAGTAGAGCAGATTAGCTAGTAGCAGATAACAGCAGATTTTATTGCTTCTGACGAAAAGGGGCCTGTAGCTGTTAGCCTTCGAAATCGATGAATTTCCATGAGAAAATACAATTTAATAGCATAACATTGTCCGGGTATCTTTCAAAGAAAAAGCGTTGTATTTTAATTCACGGTTAACGTTACTTGGGCTGCATTTGAGTGAAACAATGCGAAGATTTTTAACTAGCTGGATCAGTTCTTTCTACGAAATGTGCCTGAATTTCACAGCACCGTCTTTACTTTTACACAGAAACCAATACCATTCTTTTTTGAACAGTGTCTTCTAAATAAAAATTGCACTTCTACTCTATATAAAAATTTTAAAAAAATAAAAACATTCTTATAATTTAACTGAATGTAAACTATTTTTCAATATGCAGACTACTTCTAGAAGCTCTTACAATGACGGCTTGTGATCTTTGCGCAAGCACAAAATCCTGGGAACTGCAAAAAGAAATAGTGAAAGTAATATTTGAGGAATTTTACGATCAGGTATGAAATTAAATTTAGCATTATATGGATAATATGTGATTAATTTAATATGCCCATTAGATTCTTCATTTTTCAGGGTGATGTGGAAAAATCCCAAGGAAGGCAACCGATACCTATTATGGACAGAACGAAAAGCGATGAACAACCTGCTTCGCAAGTAAGTGAGGTTTCAAGCAATCCCAACGCAATTTCTCCTTTAATTTTGATATGAACGTTTTAATCTTGGAATATCTATATATAGTTAGAAAATCGTGACAATCTTTAAAAATGTCCACAATCATTGGCTATCATAAACATCCAGAACAGGCTGTGGTTCGATATTGAGAAACACTATAATAAAAAAAAAAAAAAATTAGTATCGTTTATAACACAAATTTGTGTCTACTTATGAAACATACTCTCATAAACTAATTAATTACCAACTAACAAAAATAAAAATATAGAAATAATAAATTCTGTTTAGGAAATCTTTCAATTTATATAATTAAATACGTTATATATGAATATCATCTTAATAACTATCTTTTAACAATGAAATTAATCTGCCTTAATTAACTTACTTTACATAAAATTTATATGCTATTTTTTAGGTTGGATTCCTAAAAGGAATTTGTATTCCGTGTTATGAATTGCTATATGCTTTGATTCCAGAGACAAAACCTATGCTGGACGGATGTAGGCAAGTGTAGATGGATTTTTCTTATTCCTTTTGTAATACGTTTTATTAATTCTTTAGAACACATTAAATAACGAATCAGACTTTGCTTTTAGAATTAACGGTTTCACTTTCTCTTCAATTTAAAATGAAATTCAATTATGATCTTAATATTAAAATTCATTCTTTTAGTTTCTCCCAGCATAAGAATTTTTCTAGAATAAGCCAAATTCATTGTTAAAGTAAATATTTAAGAGCCAAAATAGACTGAAGAAGGGATATGTGTTTAATCTTCTGTCTCTTTCTTTTATGCATTAAAACCCCCTTTATTCGAAATCAACAGGAAGGAGCAATTTTGAATAAC
Organism: Stegodyphus dumicola; assembly: GCF_044657685.1. NCBI lineage: Eukaryota > Metazoa > Arthropoda > Arachnida > Araneae > Eresidae > Stegodyphus > Stegodyphus dumicola. The sequence continues at coordinate 74,816,304 of NC_140768.1, read as the reverse complement.
ATTCTTTTTCAGATAACAATAGTAATTAATTTCAATAGTTAAAGGTGGAAATAAATACCTATACAGCATTCTATAGCAACAGAGTCTACTTAACATTACCCTTACCCACCCATATTAAATTACATTCAAGTATCTATTTCATTTAAAATAATGAAATAAATATGGAAAATTTTTTAAGTTAACTCTGTAATTCATGTAATTTAAAACTTGGATCAAAATATTATTCAATAAGCTCTTTTTTAATGTACACGTTTAAACTGCTGCAAAAATTCCCTTTTTCAGCCTATCTTAAGAAGATTTACCGTGGCTTCTCTTATGCACGCTTATACTGGTTCTTCTGAAACTGACTTGAAAAGTCAAAGGTAAATTCGCTTGAACTGAGTCTAATTTTGGGGGCTTCTTTTACCCATCGGATTACATTCTTTTAATAATGCCCCAAAAATTTTCAATATGCCATTGGGGGCATTATTCGATGATTTAGACACAAAATCAGTTTTCTCGTCTTTTAAGTAATTTTAATGGTAAACATCTTTCGTATAATGGTGGTAGCTAAATCCAGACAAATTAGAACAGTTTTTTATTATTATTATTGATGATGCTTAATAAAAGGAATACATTTTTGTAATACAGTAGTATAACAAAATATCGCTTACTTAACGACACTTAGTTAAGAACACCTGGTTAACGACGAGTTGTAGGTAAAAAATATCTTGGCCCAAGGCCCAAGGCGTTTTGCTTCCGGAGTAACTTTGCAAATAAATGCAATAACCTCCACAACTTCGCTAAGAAATTAAGTTGAATAATTAAGAGTGAGCATAGCTAAAGTGAAGAACGAAACCGTTAAGGGTTTAAGTACCAGAAGTGAATAAGAAGTCCACTCAAGGGACGAAAAATTCCTTCATCTTTCAATTTCGCTTAGGAAAGAGTCAAAGACCTCAAGCGATAAGAAAGATAGAAGAAGAATACAGAAATATCTTGGGGAACGAAGATGGTTCTGATTTGCAACGAATTATCTATCTATTAGTGACGGATTTCAATGAAACATAAGGAAAATACCCGATTACAGGCATAAACGGCCTATAGCTTTTGAGAATATCGCATTTTTGCAAAATATTCATACCTAAGTCATTTATATTTTATTTACTCATAGTTTATGCAGAAAGATACACACAGTCGCTAAGTGTTTGGATCCACTCTCAAAGCCTACTTTCAGCAAAACAATCTGCCTCTAAAAGCTATTTTAACATGTAATTGAACATCCAAAGGTATACAAGAAGACACCAGAGCAGACTGGCTTTATTAAGGTGATTTTTTTTCCATTCAAGGCTACATCGCTGATACAGACTACGGATCAGTTAGTAATTACAAATTTCAAAATTACCAAGGGCACTTGGTACTTTATCCAAGGGTACTTTTTAGGAGGTGCTTTGAAATATATGAGACTACTAACATCACCATAAAAAAATTTTGGAAAGAAAAATACAATATTGTCATTGCAATTAGTTTAATTGTAAAGGCTTGGGCAAAGGGTAACAATAAAATGTCTCTATCATGAAGAAAACTGTGTTCTTCCTTTAATAATGAAAATACCTCAGATGTAGGACAACAGGTACAGGATGAAGAACAACAGGTACAGATAAAGGTACAGGATATTGAGCCAACTCCTCGGGATCTCAGCTTGGAACTAGAGGATGATAATGTTGAAGAATTACTGAAGAAGCATGCTCGAAAATTGACTACTAATGAGCTAAACGAACTTTTTACGCAGCGGTGCGGAAAAAAGTGCACATTTCTTGTGAAGATGAGAACATAGAGATGAAGACATGCTTCGACTGCTGAAATCAGAAATATTTTGGCAAAGTGGCGAGAAGCTCAAAATGTTGATATGAAATAGAATCCAGACAAACCTGAGGTTATCCGAAGTGCATATCTAACAGGGGAACCATAAAGTAATGTCGTTTCTGCGCATGTCGATATTTGATTGTAATTTGTCAGATCATTGAGCATCTCGAAGGCGTGCCAAAGTCATTTTAAGGTTATTGTGGCTTGCTCACTTCTAAATAATTCAGTAGTAAACTTTCGTTTTGAAATTTTGGGTGAAATGGCCAGCCAGATACCAGAAGAGCATTGTATGCTTTTTGAGTTTCTCAAGGGTAGTAATGCAACAGTTGCGACCAAAAACATTTGCGGTGTTTATCCACGTGCATTAGACGTTCGTAAATGCCAAAGATGGTTTTCCAAGTTCAAATCCGATAATTTTGATCTCTCTGACTCCGATCAGGAAGACCAACGACATTAGACAACGACATGCTAAGATCAGAAGTGGACGCAAATCCATGCAAACACCCTTAAGCAACCTTGGTCGACCATCCAAGAATATTTAAAGCAGATTGAAAATAAGTAGAGCATGTGTTTGGGTACCCAATAATCTGTCCGAAGAGAACAAAGCCAGCCGATCCATCACATGCAACGTATTGCGTCAACGGCACCATACAGAACCTTTTTTTGATCGTTTGATTACTGGAGACGAAAAATAGGTCCTATATGAGAATCCAAAACGCAAAAGGCAGTTTTAATAGGGGTTACAAAGTGTTTACATCCCAAAAAGGCGCTTCTGTGTGTTTGGTGGAGTATTCGCGGAATTGTTCATTTTGAACAATTCCGCGAATTAAAATTGAATTTAAAATTGAAACCTTGACAAACTGTTAATGCAGACCTTTTATTATGAGCAACTGAATCGAGTGAACCAGTCAAAAAATATTCGGCAATTGTCAACAGAAAAGGCGTCATTCTGCAAAACGACATTGCAAGAGCGCGCTATGCAAAACGAACACTGGAAAAAATTAATGAATTGGGGTGGGAGGTACCAGAAATCACTAATTATATCACTAATATAGAAAATATATTACTACCACGAATCCCTATTATACATACAGATGTGCCAATTCAATTTAAAAGTCTTCAATTTCCAATTAGACTGCCATTTGCAATGACTATCAATAAGTCTCAAGGCCAAACGATGTCTGTTTGGGGCTGAGATTTGAGCACACCATGTTTTTCACACGGACAATTATGCTCTACGGCATGCTCTCGAGTGGGCAAACCATTCAGTTTGCTTGTGTTAGCTAAAGATGGGCTAACAAAACATATTGTACACTCTATTGCATAAAGGAAGTGATATTGTTTTTTAGTTATTGTCATAATTAGTGATATATATTAGTGATTATATATTATTCACTGTATAAGAAATTATGTTTTCAGCTAAGGATCCAGGAAGTAAAAATTCTGTTATTGCTGTTAATGTGCTATCGTATTGATTTGGTGGACGGATTTAACACCTTCATACTTAATCCGGAATAGGGTTATGTCTTCAGACGCTGAATGCAGTTCGTTATTTTTTAAGTCCAAGGAAAAATTGTATTTCCTTTGAAAGTCTAATCCGAGTAATCAATGATCTGTAATATTTGCCACATATTCCATGTGATGATAGGCGACACTTCCAAACGTGACGTTAGCGTTTAATTTTCAATCGATGTTGATTTTATCCCCGAACACGGTTTGGAGGGTAATGCAAGGCGGCGTCCAGATGAGTTTACCTTCCAGCCATTGAGCCAAAGCCTTTTAGGATGATGGTACCCTTGGCTTCTGTATCGATGGTCATATTTCAAGTAACTCTACTTATATGTCCCATGATGAAGAGTCCATTACTGACACTAGTCATTCCAGAAATCTGAAGTGCTTAAAAATGGAGATTCTCATTATCTGGTAACCTCCGCTCCGCGAGATGGCCACTAATTTGATTCCTGCCTTTTTGCTGGGGTCTTAAATTGCGTGCCCTGCATTTCCTTCGTACGTGGCCTTCATCGCAGTTCCAGCACTTTGGAATCGGTCTGTTGTCACTCCTATTCCACTTCAAGCCTCTGACTTGCCTGATTAAATCATCTAGAAGAGCAGCCAGTTGATCCATTGGCTCCTTCACATGAGTAGCTCTGACTGAGTGGCAGTCTCTACGGGTTGCTTGTTGGGCTGCCTCGAATTTCATGGAGTGATCTAAAGTACTTTTTAGATTCTTGACATCCATTCGTAGGGCTTTCTGTATCTTAGGATCCTGGATTCCATCGATGAAGTACTGCAGGGACAGTATTTGCCTTATTTCTGTGGGCATTCCAAAAAGGCGACAAAAGACAGCCTTTCAACATCCGTGGCGAGCCCTGAAAAGTTTCCGTGAGCTTCTGTTGACGAGATTTTAATTTAACCCTGCTATAGTCTTTTTAAACACTTCTCGCTAAAGAGAAGCTTCAACGCGCCGGAGAGAGCTATCTGCCTTCCCTAGCCTCGAATTTGTTTTCTGTTATAGTAGTAATTTCTCTTTTCTCTTAACTTCCTTCGATCTTTCCTTGGACTGTCTGGATGACTCCTTTCATCTTTAATGGCCCGGTTTCATCTTTCTTGGTCTGGTTTCATCTTTTCTTTAACGGAGTTAACGGCTCCTTCCATCTTTTCTTGAAAAGCAGCACAGTTAGTCACCAGCTGTCTTAGTTTCTAATCCATCGCTCTTGTCACCGGCATTCAACTCCATTCCTCACACAAAAAACTGCTGCGTGCATATAGGTTCTTAATTGATCGAATGCACACAAAGCCGATGATAGATTGATTAAATTTATTTTTTCAGAAGAATCAATTTACAGTTCTGAAACTTTCCACAAGAGAAAGCTCGTACAGCTCTTCTCAGTATAACAGAGATTCCGCATTCAACTCTGAACTAATAGCTGAGAGTTGTTGCTCTCTCTGACCTCATATAGCTTTCCTCCCACCGCCGAGATAGTTAGTACCTTCCATTTCTCAAAATTACTGAAAGGCATATATAGTTAAAATTACGTATAAGGAGAAAATGCGGTTTTAGTGACATATAGGGATGAATTACAGCACCCATAACAGTTATAGAGGAACCAGACTAAAATGTCGTGAAATAGTCGCTAAATTTGCTACTTTTGGCGATTTCTCGTCAGGTTTGGCCACAAAATCGTAGCCAGCTTGGCGATATCTCGTCCATTTAGCTAGATAGCCATTTATCTCAATGTTAAATAGACTTGACCCTGTAATCTTATTTTTCCGACAGAGCTTCGTTCTCTTAAGACTTTTTATGCTGCATTACACAAAAGGTACTAGAATTCCACATATAACTTTGCTAAAATTATTTACGTATATACAAAATTCGTAACAACATATATCATCGAAAACTCAACAGAAACATAAAATCATCGCATCATCTTAGAAAACTAACTAAATTCTTTTATTTTTAAGACTCCAAATAGATCGTAAAGATTCTGAAATATTATGAATGTTGTAAAAGGTTATGAATACTTTTTATCCTCTCCCTCCTTTTTTAAACTCTTAATTATAATTATCCCCCCCCCCCACATTCTTGTCAAAAATAAGATTCATTAGATAGTATTTTAAGAGTAACCTTCAAATTAAACTCCGAATTGTATATGGGCATTCGAAAGCTTTCTATAATCAGTCTAAAGATTGGAAGAATTATGGAAACCGTGAAATTTTCATTAACCGTCTCCAGTTTTAATGATGACCATCCTTTCTTCCAATAACTGTTAGATACGCGATTATTTAAGTTGCTTACGAAAAAGGTAATTAAAAAGAATAAGACAAGTTTTTGCAAATTGCCTGATATTACTCTGTGCTTTGATTATGGCTTCGTATAAGTTTTTTCAATTGTCAACTTTTTTCTCTTTTGTTCATTAAAAATAAATTATGTTAAATTCTGCATGTTAAATTTCATTCATTTATTGTAAGTTCTAAGCTTAATTTCAAGCAGTTTTCTTTAATGTATTATGATAGTAAGTTATTTCATTTAATAAGCTATTCAAAATCGAAATGTAACTTAAATTGACTTTTCCTCTTTCTCCTTTTTACACTAAGTAGAGCAAATTTAGAAATATGGGAAACACTGGCTCAGAAGCAAGAAGAAAAGAATTCTGCACAACAGAATGGGACAGGAATACAAGATCCTGACAATTCAGAAAACAACACTTAAAACGAGTATTTATGAGTATTATGTATAAATAGTTGTATTTGTTGATGAACTTTTTATAAATAAATTCAGAAATGTGAATTTTTAACCAATAAATAACAGTAATATGATTCAACGACAAAGAAATAAAAAAATATAATTATATTTACTTTTTGAAATCTGTCTTTTCTTCAGATTATAGAAAGTATTTCTCATTCAGTGCACTAATTTCCTTAAAGAGCTTTACATCGATGTCTGATTTTTACTTTCTTCTGCAAAGTAAAATAAGTAGTGTAATCGCGAAAAATTTCCGGTATCATATTCCAGCGGAAATATCCATTTCCCGAATTAATTTTGATTATTTTTTGCGTGACGTTTGTATGTAGGACAGAATAAACGACTCTTTCTTTCTGAAACGGGTTGTAAAATGGATTTTTTCGTGACGTCTGTACTTATGTACATACTTATATATCTTGCATAACTCTAAAAGCGTTTAGCCGTAGAACGTTCAAATTTTATGTATGGGACTGCTATAACATCTAGTTGTGCATTTTCCTTTTTAAATGCAATCGGCAGTACCAAAAATATATACAGACCCGCTGTTTATTGTTATCACTTCCGTTCTAGGTTTTGAGTTTATTAAGCGACTAAGACAATTCGATAACAGTTAAAATAATAACTGAAAATTAAACTTATAAGGTTGTAGAGACATTAGGTATATTTTTGGAAACAGGCAAGATGAAAAATGAGCAATCGCCTTCGCCGGGAATCAAACCACAGACCTCTGGAATACCGGCCCAGCGTGCATACCGCTACACCACAAAGGCAAGCTGACAAGGCGGGAGAAATACCTTATAAAGTATTGGATCCCCTAAAAACAGTCGTCCTTTAAAAGTGGGAGTATATAAGGTATTTCTCCAGCCTTCTTGCCATGCCTTCGTGGTGTGGTGGTCTGCACGCTGGGCGCGTATTCCAGAGGTCCGCGGTTAGATTCCCGGCGAAGGCGTTGCTCATTTTTCAAGTCTCTTGCTTCCAAAAATACTTAATAATTTTACAAACTATTTAAGCAATTTATTTTTTACTTTTTTATAAAACTATTTTATAAATACAGTCTCGATAAAATGCTATCTCTTACAAAAAACTATTCTATGTTTCTTTCTCAGTTGTGTTCTAATTTAGAAAAACAGCTGGTAGTTAGTTCACCGGTCAGCACCTTTCAGTTCAAGAGTTTTTCTTAGAATTGCAGTTCTTTTCGATTGATGATGGCATGGCTTTACTTTTTTTGCATCACTTTCGCTGTCAGTTTTTGTAGTTTCTTAGACCGCTTTTGCAGTCAGTTTTTATACAAAATGTGTCAAAATTGTTGTGAATTGAATCAGATGCTAAAAATAAATCTTCATAACTTCCCTCATTAATGTCCGAAAATCAGTTACAGTTTGCAATTCCTCTGAGGCTTCTTCTACATAAAAGTCCCGCATTCAAAAACAATTTTTAATTGATTTTAGGAGGTTAATGTTATATGGACTGTACTATGCTATCATATGCATGGCCTCTCGCAGAGATATCTACTTACTTAACTCCTTCAAAGTGTTAGCATTTTCATAACATTCATTTCCGTTTATCATTTACGAACATTTTTTCTGTTATGACATTTAAAATCTTTTATAATATACTAAAATTAAAGGCTAAATGCTAAAAACTGTTTTTGCAAAAAAAGAAACAGTAAAAATATTACTTTTTCTTGTTGCTGTGGTAAGTCAGAAATAAATTTCTGACCATCAATTACTGTTTCACCTTTAAAATATTAATGTATGTTCTATAACGCAGTCCAGTTTCATCTGTATCACAAATTTCGTGTGGTTTGTATTCATTTAGCAGTTCAAGTAATACAACTTTTATCCAGTTATCAGGTGGAGCTAACCTGATTCTTCCTTCTCACCATGTAATTTCTGATTAACAGTGTTGGGTTTCTCTCTCTCCAACTTGTTAGCCATATTTCTATTTTAGTAGATATAAAATCATGGTCTAGTATTTAGCGCATCAGTGAAAAAAAGTTCTAGAAACAGAAACATTTTGTATCTAGTATATAGCTTCAAACTGTTCTAGAAAGGCAGTTTCAACACCTCTCGATTATCTGTCTGTTTTGCGCTCCCTTGAGACATCTCTATATTTCATTAAATCTTCCTTAATTATAATTCCTTTTTTAAGCAAATTGCACACTGCTGTTGTGGAAATTCCAAGATTAAAAGCAATTTTTCTTTGGCTGTAGTTAGGACAATATATTAACAATTTGCCCTTTTCTTTAGGCTGAAGTCTTTTCGCTTGGCATTTCGATGCTACAAGTTAAGCACACTACAAATATATATTTTAAAAAAATTCTTCACCTATTGATTTATTTAAACTTCAAATTTTACGTTTCTAGCCAGCAGAAAAGTTGCCCTTCGTCTCTTTAGTCGATCTGCATTTTCATGATTATAAGCATGACAAATGCTTTCTTTGCCTTTTTTTTTTCCTCAATCTACAGTTATCCTTTCAAACCCTTAATGTACGGTAGTTCTTAGAAGCATTTGACGGAATACGGACGACGGAAGACGGGACGGGAAGTAAAGACGAGATACGGAAGTTATATTTCCACCATCTATCATGTGTTAGTCGAGAAAGAAACCTCTTTCATTTACAATGCCTTCAGAAAATTACATTTGATAAACTTAGGAAATGAAATTTTGATCTTCTGAAGTCGTGTGCGAGCAAAGAATACTGAAAACAGTGTCACGGGTACAAGGACCAGCACATAGGAAAACTTCGACCAAAGTTGCTTTAATGAAGTATTACATACCTGGAAAATAAAGCCACGGTCCACAATATATTAAATGAACGAACTATGAAAAGTTTTGATAAGTAGGATATTTTGGCATTGAAAAATCAGTCTCTTGCCAATCTGAACTTACTAAGCGACGTACATGAGTTCGGCGTTTTTTCTACTGATTAGTATGTATCTCTTTTTGGTTCCTAGAAATCTTAAACGTAATAAGCCGCTGAGTTTATTAACCAGTGATTTTAATAAGTGGGGGTACTACATATCTCATGACTATAATTGCAAATTATATTATAATTAAATTAATTATATTGAATTACATTATGATGTTATTAACTGAAATAGCAATTACACTGTCATTTAATTATTAATCTAACTATATTGTAATCTGTTAAGCATGCAGTTATGATCAGTAATTTTGGAAGAACGGTGTGATTAAGCGCTAAAGACATCTCTCGTGAGGCAGATATGCCCAAATGGAAAATGTATATAAACATTATTTTGCATCTTCTCAATATTACATAGAAGATCAAAAAAATTAATCGCTTAATTGATACAATTTAAATTCTACCAAATTTTTAACTGCCCGAAAAGTAATTTTAATCTTCAGCAAAGTCGTTTAGGCTTCTTTTTTCTCTTAAGCCAGTTTTGTCATTTCTGAGGTAAAGTTCTAAATATTTATTCATATTCAGGCAAAAAGGCTGGTTTGAAGAAGTTCAACTCAGGAGACAGAAGTAATAAAAGCTGTTTTAATTCATGAAAAAAAGTATGTTAAAAAATGCCTCTTAACATTTAAAAAAAATGCAGTTCATTTGAGAGTACAGATTTCACATATGCGAGAATTACAAAAGTTACATTTTTTGCAAGGCTAAGGCTATTTAATTACGGCAAAGCCTCGAGGGCTATCTGCCTAAGGGAAGGAATGCCTTCGTGGAGGACTTTCTAAGGGAAACTGGCTCGTATACACGTTAGACATGGGGGAAACCACAAAAACGCCCATGCAGCCAGCCCGTTCGCGGGATTCGAACATAATTACCAGTGTTCAGCGACTTTACCGCTCGGCCGCTGATGGGCCTGAGATTTTTTGAAGTTAAATGAAAGAATTATATACTGTGACTTATAAACAGCTAAAGGCATTTTGTTGATTGATAGAGACATTGCACATGAGGCAGCCTGAACATAAATTTTAAGGCATTCAGATCCTAATCTTCCAAATGAATCAAATGAGAAAATTATCTTTAAAATATGTATTTTTTAGCAATTTTAATAAATTTTTCGGAAAAACTCTTTGAATTCTGTAAAATATTTGCCATCAACTTAAAGTAGATGTATTTCTAGGCATACCAACAAAAAGAGTTTTTTTTTTTTTTTATTTAAAATTTCCAGAGATATATATAAATTTATGTATTGGTAAGTTTTGAAATTTGGCATAATTTTTATAAGTGATAATAACGCTAAATGTGGTTTACGTACTTAGTTAACATTATTTGAAAGAACGGACGATGCAATTTTTTTTTTTTTTTTCTTTCGCACACAATGAAAAGGTAAGGGAAACAGGTTACCATAAATTAACAATTTCGTCAAACGAATTATTCTCAGTGCAAACTGAAAAAAGTTGCGCAGATAAATTTTTCAATAAGTTTCTCACCAAATTTGAAAAAAAAATTAATATTTAAGCATAATTTCAGTTGTAGAATCCAAATAGGGAAAATGTTTTACAATTTTGTCTCAAAATATCTACACTGACAGGAAAAAAGCCCCAACTACAAAAATAATTTTGTAGAGCAATTCTCCAACATTTGTCTAGGTAACATATTTAATTGATTAAATTTTTAATGGTTACTGCAAGCGCGAGAGAAAAGCCATTTCAAATGTGAAATGCTGGTACATTAAATAATCGGTGTTATCGTCAGGATTTTGAATGCAAGCATGCAAACGTGCATACATTGTGTCGTACAGGTACCGGATGTCAATCTGTGGGATAGAGTTCTAAGCTTGTTTCACCTGGTCGGTCAGTACAGGGACGGTTAATGATGGTTGTGGATGACGCTGGAGTTGTAGTTCAATGATGTCGCATACAGTCACGATTGGTAATAGATCTGGTTATCTAGCACGCCAAGGCAATATGTCGACACTCTAATCAGCATGTTGGATTACAACAGCGGTATGAGGAAAAGCGTTGTCCTCTTGGGAAACACCCCTTTGAATACTGTTCATGAATGGCAGCAGAACAGGTGGAATCGCCAGACTGACGAGCAAATTTGCAGTAAGAATAAGTGGGATAACCACGAGAATGCTTCCACTCACAAATGAAATTGCTTCCCAAACCATAACTCCAGGTGTAGGCCCAGTGTGTCTAGGCCGTAGACAGTTTGGTTGCTGGCACTCACCTGGCCTCCTAATCAACACACGGCCATCACTGGCACCAAGGCAGAATCGGTTTTCGTGTGTTGCCACTGCTCGTTTTTAAATCGTAGAGTTTGTTAATAAAAATTCCTGTTTTACAATAAAATAAAAATAGCATTGCCAAACTTTAAATACATTATTCCAGATTCCAAAAATTCGTGAGAAGCATTTTCGACTATTCCCATCTTCGTACAACTTTAATCAGCCGAGATATTAATTAAAAACTCTGAAAACACTTATTTTCGCACTCATTTTTCCGAGTGGCAACAGTCTCGCGCTTTGGAGCTGAAAATACTTTATTTTGAAAAGTATTTGATACTGCTTGCTTTCAAATCGTAGAATTTGTTACTAAAATATTTGTAAGTTTTACAAAAGTAGAATGCTTGTTTATGTGTTTGCTTGCTTGTTCGCGTTATTGATTTCTGATCAATTTTTTGCCACATTTAATCGACTAAAATTGAATATAGATAAAATATTTGATGGAACTTGAGCTTTGAAGACCATATGATTAGAAAGACGAAAATCATTAAAAACTGTCTGCCATTGTTGGTGATATAATGAGAAAGAATTAATTTATTTTTCTAACGAAATTTTTTATGTGGATTACAATATCGCATCAGACAGAAACATGTATGACTATGAATCTTTTTGTTTCTTGCGTCGTTATTAGAGAAGGATTACAGCGGTATGGTTCTCTCTGTTGTTAGATACATTACTCTCAAGCTAACTTAGCTGGCATCGAGAACTTCCGCTAGTGTATATATATGTGTGTGTTTGTGTAATAGATTCTGCAGTAGAACGCAGGTGGTTGTATCCACAATGAACAGCTAAAATTTTGATGCCGTAGAATGCTGAAACGCCGTTCCACAAGGAATAAATTTGGCAGTCGAGGTACATTTAATTTAACTTTTATTTCAGTAAACATGTTGTGGCCACAAACAAATTGGCACGTCTATTGTGCTTATTCCAAAAAGCTTACATTTTTTTATAGATTTTCAGTAAAAAGAAGGAGCAGACAGACAGCAGTCCAGCAAAGCCAAAGCTTGGAAAGCAAGTGCATTATGTTAAGAGTGAAATCTTAATTCAGACTGAGTTAGTTTTGGTTCTCAATGCATTTTGATTGGATGGTTAATATTGCTGTAAAATTACTATTGGCTGTTTGAGTTTTAGTTTCATTTACATCATCAGAATTATGTAAGTCATATGACATAGATTTTTCTCAAAATGAGGCAGCGCAAATCGATTTTTAGAATACAGAAGGGAATAAATTTTCGCTGCTAATTTAATCTTTTTATATATTCTTACATATATATACGAGGGCTATCCAGAAAGTAGATTACGTTTTGGAATAAAAAAATAAACAAAGTATAGGAAACAAATTTTATTATATACAGATGAAAGCCACACTCAAATACTACTTTTCTACATAGTCACCATACAAATTAAGGCATTTATTGTAGCGATGTACGAGCTTGGAAATTCATTCGTCGAAAAATTCGGCCGCCTGCGCCTTCAACCACTTCGTTACCTCTTCTTGCAGCTGTGCGTCGTCATCAAAACGCTGCATAGCCAGCCACTTCTTCATTGCTGGGAATAGGTGGAAGTCGCTCGGTGCCAGGTCGGGACTGTACGGCGGATGAGGAAACAACTCCCACTTAAAAAATTCAAGAACTTTACGAGTGACATTTGCCGTGTGGGGCCGGGCGTTGTCGTGAATCAACAAGATCTTAGAGCTCAACATTCCTCTGCGCTTGTTTTGAATTGCTCTTCTGAGTTTTTGGAGAGTTTGGCAATACCTTTGAGAGTTTATTGTAGTGCCTCTTTCCAGGAAGTCCACCAAAATTACACCTTTTCTGTCCCAAAAAACAGTCGCCATCATCTTCCTTGCCGACATTGTTTGCATGCATTTCTTGGGTTTTTGGGGAGAACTTGTGTGCCCCCACTGCATTGATTGCAATTTCGTTTCACAGTTCACATGTTTCACCCATGTTTCGTCACCAGTAACGATGCGATCGAGTAAAGAGTCACCATCCTTATGGTAAGCGTCCAAAAAGTTCAACGCTGCAGCCATTCGCTGATTTTTGTGGTCCTCTGTCAAGATTTTTGGAATCCATCTTGCACAAAACTTGTGGTAACCAAGCTTTTCGCTGATGATTTCGTGCAACAAACTTCGCGAAATTTGTGGAAAACTCAAAGATAGTTCCGTTATTGTGAAATTTCGATTTTCACGGACTTTAGCATCGACTTTTTCGAGAAGTTCGGCGGTCACTATGCTGGGTCTCCCACTTCGATCTTCGTCGTGAACATTGGTTCGGCCATTTTGAAATCTTATGACCCACTGACGCACTCCACCTTCAGTGATAATGTTGTCCCCATACACTTCACGAAGCTGCCGATAGATTTCTATCGGTTTACAGTTTTTTGCAGTCAGAAACCTTATTACTGAGCGCACCTCGCAGGATTTTCAATTAACGCAGACATTTCAAACCGTCACAGTATCTGAACGGAGCACAGCATGAACCTCTCACTAGCACGGCTAGATGCAGACTGAGCTGCGCAACGCTCTGACCCCAAGATGGCCGCGCTAGCCCCGCCCCTAGCGGACACAGACGGAAACGTAATCTACTTCCTGGATGGCCCTCGTATATATACCAGGCATGGCCACACTTCGAACTCTCTGACACTTTAACTGGGGCTCGCGACCTTGCGGCTCTTTGGCCCATTAAATGCGACGAAGTATCAACAAACAGTAGCTTAATTTTCGATGTACAATTGCATTTTGAAATTCGAAAGAATGCAATGATGCGTTTCTTAACTATAATTATTAATTATTTTACTTTAATTATTAATTTGATTTTGATTATGCATGTATCAGTTTAATCGATTTCAAAATGTTTCCTGCAAATTTATTGTCAGAATAACAAACAAATTTGCAAATAGCTTAATTTCTGCCAACTATTATCAGAACCATGCATTTTTAAAGCAGATAATGGCCATCGGGATAGCATAAAGTATACAATACGAGGACAATTTAAAAGTAATGTTCTCTAACTTTTTTCTTCTCAGGTTAATTTATTTCAGGCAATTTCTGCTTACATTCTTCTTGTGCAAACCCCTTGCTTCACAATGACAGTCTTGATCCATTGTCTTGGAAGATTTGCTATTTCTCCTAGGATACTAGTTTCACTCTATCTTTGAATAGCTTGGTAACTATTGAAGAAAGTTTCTTTCAAGGATGGAAATCACTGTTCACATGAGGGCTGTTTTAATTTGGGGAAGAATTTGAAATCTGGGGAATTTATAGTTAATCCTTTTACGTGTGTCCTTCGAAGTTAATTCCTAATCCTTAAGCATTTTAGGTCGTTTTTATGCAATGTTTTTCACGTTTTTTGCAACCATTTATACTAAATGCTGCAGTGACGCTTTAAATGAAACTTCACATTTCACATCTTTTGCAATAAATGCCTTGATAAGCAAAGATCATAATTTACGTAACCAACGGATGAGCATGTTGAAATTTTGGGGGGTCGCAGACAGAAAGAACATCACTGGATTAACAATTTCAGTTCCAATCAAAATTTTTGAATCAGGTTTTATAAGTTATTCGCAATAGAAATATTTCATCTTCATCGTCAGATCTTTGTTTCAATAATGCTGCATCAAGAAATGAGTCACCAACTGCACGTGAGCATCTTTTTTTTTTTTTTTTTTCTCCTAATACGCCCCTTCATTCAAAATACTGACGTTAGTAAAGCACTTTAGCTCGTGATTTTTTCTTGCATGTTTCTTAACGAATTTATTCTTGTTTCTAGCCCTTCACAAATATCGCAATAGATTGGAGCCGGTGCTAGAAACCTTTTTAATTCTGCCATCCAGTGTAGTTGAACTTGTTGTCTCGGTTCTAGTTCTTGCACTACAATTCTTTAATCAATTGATATTTTTGATCTTCTTAAAAATTAATCATCTTGTATGCTTGTCATGTCCTTCAAGAAAACTTAGTAGCCCAAAGGAATGTTGTACTTCTCTCCCTTCCCTAATCATTAAAATCTCACGTAATATAGTGTGGAATTCTGGTGGATTTTAGCCCCATTAACGTTTCATTTTGAGCCATGATCTTTCATTTTCTGAAGTATCCCCGTGTGCATACAGATTCCATTTCAAAGAATTCTCGCTTTAAACTGCTGTTTTTTATAGAACTTTATAGAAGTAGACACCTTTCCTTTTGCCTCAGAACTTTGGTTTCAAATTATACAAACTCTTTTGCCTTCAAAAATTAATACAGAATTTTCTGTAAGAAATGCAGGTAGCATTTATCAAAACTGAATGGAAGATTTGATTGCACTGTCATGAAATCTGAAAACCATCTATAGCTGATCTACCATCAAACATGCTTACACTCAAAATATAGTCTAATTTATGAATGCTACATAGGAAAAAATGAGCATGTAAATGGAAAAAAAAAAAAAAAAAAAAGGCATGTTTTCTGTATAAATGCCAGAACTTTTCATTTCTCAACTAGTATGTAGCATCAGCGAACTAGAGGATACTAATTATACACAATGTCCTTCTTGTTTAAGTCCGTATTTATTATTTAGAATACAAACTATTAGAATTATTAGAATACAGACATAGGTAAACTTTAACATAAGTAAATACTTGAATCTTGAAGCTCACTTTCTCAACATAATTTGACACAAACATACAAGATAATTAAAGATTAATATTACAAAATGAAACCATATTTTTATCCCTATATTAAATTTATTTTGCAGATAAAAATATGAAACAAAGGGTTAACTCTTTCATTTGGATAATGCTGGAAAACTCATTAGAGGTGATGATATTCAAAATAGAATCTTTAGTGCAAAAACATTCATTATTAGCTAAAACACGTAAAACTTCCATCAGTAATCGTTGGTTAGAGACACTTTTTAACTGAATTTTTCCAAAAAAAGCACCTCACTGTCTCAATATCACAAAGCAGATGAAACGTTTTAATCACAATGGTTGCTTGTGCGAGAAAAAAGGCACAAATATTCTGATATATGTGTAAGTCAACAACCAAGCAGATCAATAATGGAATGGCGAAAATATTTGTGCGATTTACCCTTGAATCCTCAGTAAATCTATGCATTATGCTAACAGGTAACAAAGCAAAATTATGGCAAGTGTTGCACAAGTTTTTGAGTTCAAGTGTTAAACAATTTGAGAAAGCATGGGCACTAAAAACTGGTGAAGAGTCAAATGGGTGAAGTTTAGCATAGATCTGCTATTACAGTAGAACTTCGAGAAATGAGCACCTCTATATAAGAAATTCGAGGTACGAGGAAAGTAAAAGCGAAACATTTGTCTCTAAATACGAGCATTGATTCAAGTAACGAGCAATCGACCACGATGTTAGAATGCATGGCACTATTTCCCAATTCGGGGAATCCCCTCCTCAGATCACACAGTGTTCTTTGATCTACATGTTTGATGTTTGTGCACTTGTGAGTTACTTGTTCATTACATTTAATGTGAAAATAATTATTTCTTAATGCCTCCCAAGAAGATTGTTGCCTCTGATAGCTCTGCAAAGAACAATAAGGAAGCCATGGCCACTGAAAATAAGAAAGAAGGCATAGATAAATATAAGTGTGGTGTAAGAGTGATGGAATTGGTAAAGACTTACGGCCTTTCAACATCGACGATCTGCACTATTCTGCAGAAGTAGGAAGAAATTAAGAAACTTGATGTAGCCAAAGGAGTTACCATTACTCCAAAGTACCATCCAAGACTCTTAGAAGCTGTTGTTGGTGTGGATTAATGAAAAGCAGTTAAAAGTCGTGTGATATTTTCGGGGGGGGGGAGGGTGCGGAGCGGATTAACTGGATTTCCATTATTTTCCATGGGGAAGTTTGTTTCCAGATACGAGAAACTCGATATACGAGCTCAATACTGGAATATGATTTTGCGGGCACACTCGTGATTCGTGATGAAGCCATGTTTCATGTGGCAAACTGAACAAGTATAATTTGATATTTTGTGCATGGAAATCTCACTAGTTACATAAGACACATATTCGGAATTCTCTGAAGATAAGTATTTTCTGTAACTTAACAAAATGCGATGTGTTTGGATCCTTTTTCTTCGAACAAATGTGTAATTTATTCCTTGGGAATGCTTGAAAGGGAAGATTTTCTTATGCCTACATCTCAACAGGACTTACCTAATTATTTTGCCTTTATTTTTATTTCCAGTTTCGTCGGTTCCTACTAGCATCCATACATTAGTTCATGCATTAAGCACAGAGCTCTTAACAGAAATCTTCTGGCATCTATAGCTTATATTTCACTATTATTACTCATAGCAACTGTGTTTATTTATTTCATCTCTAGTTTGTTAGCCATAATTGCTGGTGAAAGTTTGAGGGCCTGAATCAAAGCGTGTAGGCTCACTTTGTCTTGTAAATTAATATATAAATTTTATTTGAGCTGTAGTTCTTGATATGCAAAAGAAGGTTTATTTTAAACTACTAAATTGGAGTTATTTTACTCAGAACGTTAAGACGAAACGATAAGCCCTCTGACTATCTGACTTCCAGCAGTTAACAGTTAGAATAACATGGATTTGTACATTTCTGTGGCAAGAACTCGAGAACTAAACGATCATGTAGACATCTGCTATACTACAAAGAACCTTCACATTGAAGTTCAATTGAAGCAAAAAATTTCTCAAAGCATTGTTTTTCTGTATTCGAGACTTTTACAGATCATACAAAATATCTTTGGTTTATTGCAGTACAGTACATCCTTGGTATTAAATAGTCCTTTTAATTTGGATGACTTCATGCTCTCGGCAGCTAAAATAGTACTACTAAATAAACGAATATGATATTCCACATCATTATGATTATAAACATACAAAAATCCAAATAACGAAAACCACACAGTCAAACTTCCTTTTTTTTTTTCTCAAGTCTCCATTTCTTAGAGCTACAACCTGGAGGAATTAATATGAAATAACTCGAAAACTGACAATTTGCAGTCCTAAGTTTAAAATAAAATGATTTTAATAAAAATTTTTATATCATAAAAATCAATATAAGCATGAATGATTTCTGAATAATGGTCAAAAATTTAATCTTGCCTAATATCAATACAAATTTTGAACATTTCAAAGGACTTCAACTTTTCTTTTGTGATAACTTAAGAAGAACCTATCTGCTTGTCTATTTCATTATGACCATAAGAAATTTCTCTCATGATGCTATGTTCTGTATATCTATTAACATTTCAACATGTTTTAGAAATAGATTCGTCAACAAACAAAATGTCATTAAATGAAATATTAAGTAAATTAAGCTTTTTCTTGACAATAATCCTTCTTCCAAATTTACTTTATTCATTTATATTTCGCAGCCAATGATCTTTTTCTTTGTTTAAATTTTACTTTTAGGGATCTCTTTTAAATGATATCCCTACAAATGAAGTCTGTGATCCTCACTGCATCCAATCCACTATCAAACTTAAAATGACTGTCTTACTAAGCAACCAGGTTGCAGCTAGGACCTATTGTTTAGAGGCAAAAATTTTTATAACCTTATAAAAAAATACTGAAAAAATATTAAAATACTGCTTCTTCCTTGTCAAAATGCATTCATTAGACAATTCCTTTCCATAAGCCACTGAAAATTTCACTCATTGTTCTCACCAGTTTGTTAGCTTTGCATGTTACTGGACACAATTTAACTTTTAAGAAACAGCTGGACTTTACAGTGATTGCCAGTAGATATTCTACACTTCAAATCTCTTTGGCAATATTGTCCTTTGAATGTTGTTTTGCAGCAGGCTAAATACTAGAGCAAAGCATCAGTTCAATTATCACTGAAGACTTCCACTGCCTCATAGAGAGCCTGATTTGGAACTCGTTACCTTGAAGAATTCCTAAAATTTTACAAT
Source organism: Stegodyphus dumicola (assembly GCF_044657685.1). Taxonomy (NCBI): domain Eukaryota; kingdom Metazoa; phylum Arthropoda; class Arachnida; order Araneae; family Eresidae; genus Stegodyphus; species Stegodyphus dumicola. The sequence goes on along the minus strand of NC_140768.1, from coordinate 74,797,115 downwards.
TTACCTCAGTTGTATTACTTAACTTACCTTACTTGTCTGAAAGTTGTAACTGCTCTACCATACATGCAATACAGAGGGTGTTCACACATTTTCGTAATGATTTTGCACAGATTTATATATAAACAAACCTTAGAATTTTGTTTTCTAATATGTTCAATCAAACCTTAGAATTTTATTTTCTAACATGTTCAATCTGATAGCGTGTTTGTTGAACTATCATATTACATATTGATTTCCAAGATTAACAAGTCCTTTTCTTAAAACAGCAACGTTGATTTTATTCCACTCCTCCTTAACAATCAATCTTCCAGAGTCCATCCAATGTTTTGGGATGCTGTTTATAAAGAGCTTGTTTTAAAAGTACAAATAAATGCAAAGTAATCCATAGGAGACACGTCAGAGGACTTGGGTGGGATGCATAAAATGTAGATCCATTATTTATTTTTCAGCGACATTTTGGAGAAAATATTTTTAATGCTGCAGACAATAATTAAAATGTATTCCAACTTGATAACCAGTCACGTTTGTATTTTAAAATTAATATTCAAATTCAATTATTAAAAATGAAAATCGTTACAAAAATGTGTGAACAACCTCTGTATGTTGCACTCCTCAGTAATAATTTTGTGCTGTCAAAAAAAAAATAGTCAAGTCATTCAGCTTTGATATTTTAACTTAATCTCTTTAATTCATAATTCAAGATATATAGATGCCGAAGAAAATTATTTGAAATAAGTACAGAAAATACTTGAAAATCAGACGAAAATACATGGAAATAAATATGAAATATCAGATACTCTGCTTCATTATTAAAATTTGTGTAGCACAATGAAATGTGATAAACGTGCACTCTCCTTTAAATAAAATACTACCAAATATTTTCATACAATAGCTTTAATAATAAAAGTTGAAACAACTGCTGAGGGACTTTTTATTAATATTCATAAAAATGGATACACAGCATTAGACAATATGCACAATCAAACATAGATAACATACATATATATATATATATATAGGTGTACATGTTCTACATTTGAGGGATCAAAACAATTGATATATTGCATAACTTGATAGTAGATGTAAAATAATGTACTTCCAAAATTTATATCCAAAAATGCAATATAACAATTTACTGTTCTAAAAAATGACTATGGATATACAGATCAAGTTACTTTTGTAGCAGGTGTACTTTGTAGCTGTCTAATATGGCAGAGTAGGCTAAATTCATAGCTTCTTTTAAACCATTATATTAAGTATAGAATGCTTTTGATCAATAAATATGAAAATTTACAAAAACCCATTAAAGATAAATAGTGATTTAAAAATTTATATAAATAACTATTTGGGAAAATTATCGAGTGCATGTACTGGAAAAAGATAGAAGAAAAACCAACTTGCAAGTACAAACGCTGAATAAAAAATACTATTCTCTTGTGTAATACAAAAATTTTAAGTTTTCAGTTAGTTTCATTTTATTAATGCACATATTACTACAAAACACCAATATGCAACACAGACCAAGCGACTGTATGCTACAAAATTCTACAGAAGTGCAACCTACTAAATGTATGTTTTTAGATTAGCCACAAACAATTTGCAGCAGCAAAATATTAAGGTAAACACACTGGACCAAAGAATCACAAAACTGTGAAAGGGAAGAAGAAAAGATGTTACAAAATAAATTATTCTTTACATACCAAATACATAAATATGTATGGAAATAAGTACATGTAGCATTTATATTAAATTAATACTAAACAAACTATAATAATTCTTTATAATTTATAGTAACTAAAACTCATTAAAAAAGGCAAAATCTATATTATTTTGTGTAGTGTACAGGCTCTTGAAGATCCTGCATGCTGCTTGTATTGCATAAAAGACAAAATTGACCTTTTTCTTAATAATTACGAATATCACTACATGTCATAAATGCAATATCTGGCATAAATACATTCGCAGTACTTGAATATAAAATTTACAAAATGCCTTAACAGTAGAAAAGTTCCAAAATCAAATTTAATATCATCGATCAGCATATAAGTCAGAAATCTGTCATACCAAACATGAAACTGGCCCAGTGTATACCATTCTACAATAAATGTTGAATAGCTCTATGCAAAATATTTAGCAGAACAGTTATCGAAGCAATTAAAACAATGTAAGATTTTTAATAACAATTTTCACTGCCATTTCAAATAAAAGCCTACCATGAAGCAGAAAAGTTGATAAAATTCACAGCATTGGCAAAAGCAAAAATAGACATATAAAACGTAAGCTAACGTCTACAAACAACGAGAATATCTTTTTAATAAGCGCTACGAAATTTTAAGAACATTCTTCTCCAAAATCTTTTTAGATGAAAGATAAAAAATCAAGAATTTAGTGGCAGTTCCTTCAAATTTATTACTTTATAATCATAAAGCAAATATGCAGCAATTTTACTCAATAGAGAATTAAATAATGCTATGGGTAAAAACATTTTATATGCAAATGCATTTTGCACTGGAAATACTCTCAGGACAACATAACCCTAATCACTTAGTTAAAAAAGGGGGGTTTAAAAAATTATCACAATTTAGGAGCACAGAATATTATATTCCAAAGTTAAATGTATATTTTTATTAACCATAAAATCAGACTTTTAAAACAAAACCAGTTAAACATATATACAAATAAATACTTTAAACTGATATTAACATATTACTGGTAATGACACATACCCTTAAAATCTGTTATGTTTATTATTATCTATCTCAGACAGATCACAGAGGAAAAAATATGGAAAAGAAAATTGTGAAATAGCATAAAATATCTCCCATATTCCAGGTCATTTTTTAAGAATTCAAATTACTGATTAAAAAATTTCTTGGCTGTAGAAATTTATATTATTAATAGAGTAATCTAAATTTGAAGAAAAACAAACTCTGGATTTTTCCTGGTTATGGGAGTGCACCTCTACACATATGCACAAATGAAGGTAATCAATGTATCATTTACTCCAATTTCAGAAGCTCTACATCAAAGGTTAGAGTGGCATTTGGAGGGATAGTGCACTAGCATTAAGGAAATTATCAAGAAATACAAAATTACAAATCAAATATATAACTGTTTTGACAAAACTCTCATAATATATTCATATGCATAAATTAGATTAACTTACTTATGCTTGAAAAAATATAATTGGTGTATTATCATATGCTGTAATTTAAATATGTTACATCTTTTAGCTATATAATAGGATACTCGGAAAATGTTGCAATAAGCTCTATTTCCTTCAATAGTGATTCGATACACACACTTTCCAAGTTCTTCACAATAGGTTATAGAAAAAAAAACTTCAACACTGAAAGTTTCGTATAATCCTTGTTGGGTCCAAACAGTAAAATATTCATTATATTTTAGTATATTGAATATGAAAAGTTCCACAATTCTGAAGATACTTAAGAAATGAATTTGTTGATACAAATCAATTTTGAATGTCTGTTTCTAAGTATTTCCAATCAGATTTTTACCAGGTTTGGGAAATATTACTGAAGCTATTCTTTTAGGCAATTAACACATTTTGAGTAAAACAATATTTAACATTAATTTTGAGACTGGCTCCACGAAAATATTAATTACTAACATTTCCATATAAAACTATGGAACTTAATTATTTAATCTTATTAAGACATAATAAACAATATCAAAATTTGACTTCTTGATTTAAGGAGACCATACAGAAAGTTAAATTCTGCATTTACAGTATCCTCCCTACTCCTAGTGTTGAAAATAATTTCCATAAAGTCTTTCTTGGCTTATTTTAAGCAGCTTTGCTACTGCCAAGTATATACCTGAGTCAATATTTACAGAGATAAAATTTGAAGCCACTTTTCTTTTAAATATTTTGTATCAGCAATTTTTGGTGAAATAACAATAAAATCACCAAATTAAAAAAGAAATAAATATATAGAGGAAAATGCAAATCTAGTATTAGAAGCTCAGAACAAATAACATAGCCATGAACTCTTTCAGTTTTATTAGAAGACTTCTGGTTTTCCCCTCACATCTCTCGATTTTTTAAAAATTATTATTATTTTATTTTGCCTTAAATAACACCACCAATTCCCAGCAATATATAAAATTTAAATTAATGAAACATAAACTATGCAAATTCCATTCTCCTCCCAAGTGATTTTTAACTAAATTTTATTTGATTTGAATTGTATTTATATCCTATACACATATGTAGAAAGTTATGAAGATACAACCTATGTTTAATTAGCTAACATTCGAATTTCATTTAATTTTGTTTTGCATTTTACTGTTGTGTAGATAAACACAACAGTAAATAGAGTAACTATTAATTTTATCTTCATCTTATTTAAAAGAATGTTGTTATAAAAAAATCATTCCTCCCCTACTCAGGATTTTCTCGGTATAAAAGTATAAAGAAAAATTAAATTAGCTACAGAACATGAAATTTAGAATATTTAATTAAATATAATTATAACATACAGATTATATTATAAACAATTCAGTACCCTGAATCATACATTATAAAGTTAATTTAAGAAATTAATTAATAATAGTTAATTTAATAAATACATTATAAATTTAATTTGCAGCTCTTTTAAATTAGAGTTGTCATGCAGTGCAAAAAAAACCTCCTGCAACCTCCCGATTCTTCATATTTTAAGATGGCAGCTATGACACACTATTATAACAAGTACAAGTGGGTGAGAGACCAAAAATTCACCATTGGTCATAAAAGTATGATCCCACCACACTAACTGTGCAGTTGTGCATCAATTTTGAGAGAGATTACACAGGTGGGTCAAAAGTCTACCACTACTACCAACCTCTCAAAAGGACTTTTGGCTCGTCATGTATTTTGAATATCCCTTGCTGCACAGACACTAAATGCTTACAAACATCCATGCCCCTCAGTATAGAGTCACCTTCACTAACCACTATTTTGACTGAGTGTATTACAACAGTAGTTCTCTGCTTATGAGAATGCTTTCTTTCTTCAGTAAAGATATTAGGATTGGAAACATATTACATATTAGGATTGCAAAAGGTTAGTGCAATGGAGATATCTCGCCCCAGAAAAGGGAAGATAGAGAGAAAAGAACTCGCACTAATATAATTAAGTTCCAGCATTATTGTTAATTAATTCAAAATAATAAAAAAAAATATTTCTACTTATATAGGATGCTTGAAAAGTTAGTGTGGCATCACTTTTTAAATACTTATATTAGGCATGTACTTTCAGTTACAAAGTTTATTAAAGTAGGATATAAATATTATTAGAACAATTTCATCACTTAGAGGAATACTGTGCACCAGATTTGAAAACAGAAAATTTTTAACTTTTTTATGATAGCTGTTTAGTCACACAATAAAAATACTTCAGTGTCCTGTAATAATCAAATTCAATTATAACTCTAAATTCTCGTGGCTTCCATGTTTCTCATCACAACTCAAACAGCTCAAAAGCATCAGTATAGATACAGAATAGTATAAACTCAAAAGCATCAGTAAAACACAGTTAAAAAAAGCATTATTACATAACTCAAAACATTCAGCTACAGAATGTCACCAAATCATGTGTAGAGCTTTAGGTACTAATGTTGTAATCATATGAGACTGTGTTGATGAGGCCCACCTGCAAGAACTTGTGGAAGAAGATCAATATGCAACTCTAACAACACAGGTTGGAAACGGGGCTGGTCTGCACCTGGTGAGCTCATCGGCAGCATCGCAAAGTTCAATTTGATTAAAAGATCATGCTTTGTATCTGGTGGGAATGCAGTGGTATTATCCACAAAGAGTATCTGGAAAAAGGTAAAATCGTCAACAGTAAGGTGTACAGCGAGATGCTAGTCCGTGTTGACGCTGCTATCAAGGAAAAACGTGAAAGTGAGTCCCGACACAAAAAAGGTAATGTTCCTTCAAGATAATGCAAGACCACATAAGTCTGCATTCACTGGCTGTACTCTATATGAACTCGAATGGGATCTTTTGTCACACCTACCATATAGCCTTGACATCGCTCCTTCAGACTTACCTTTTTTCACATTTGCAGCTACATCTTGCTAGTGCTAGCTTCCATTCTGCACAGGATATTGAAAATGAGGTTGATCTGTCTTTGGACTTTATGTGACCATGTTTCTGGGCCAAAGGCTTTGAAAAACTACCAAAACATTGGCAGAAAATCATGAATTTGGGTGGTGATTACTACCCATACTGAAGGCACTGCTCTTATGTTTTTTTTTTTATCCCTAACTTTATTAAGAAAGTTTTTTTGGCAGAAAACTTTTGCTACAACCAGATATTATTGAATAATTTATTGCATAAATTCTATCCTGATAATAAATGATAAGATTAAATACTCTCTTAAAAACAGCATGCAATCACATTTTGCATACATATTGCACAAATTAAAATTATGCAATACTTTATATGTGTAATACAAGTAAAAAAGGATATATTCCTGGATGTCCTAGAGCACCGTATGCATAATCAGGAGAACAGATCAGTTTAGCACGTTGTCCTACACTCATCTAGAATTAAAATAGCACATACTTACAAAAAATATTCTATTCATATATAAATATGAAACTGATAACTAAAATATTTTAAAGCACTAGGAATATATTTTGTCTTTTTATACAAGATATTTTCACATCACATTATTTACAAGGATACTTTTAAAAACATATTACATATTTTATGCGTAAAAGTGTAAACTTTCCCACTATTTCTTCAGATATGTTTGTTTCCAATTTACAGAACCATTTCAAGAATCTGAAATGAATATGATTACTTTTTCCAAGAATTAAAAAAAATCTTTTGAAGAAAAGGACTTGCATTTAAGGTATAAAAAAATGCGATTCCCAAAAAATCTGCAATATATCAGAATCAGAAAAGTTACTCTTACCATCTCTCAGAAAAAACATCTATTCTGGGCCATATATTTTTACAATAAACTTCATAAAATTAAATTTTTGATTTATTAACTCACCTGAGCAACACCACTATCCCAGCCTTTAATAACTTCTCCTTTCCCTATCCTAAATTTGAAAGGTTTTCCTCTATCACGCGAAGAGTCGAATTTTTGCCCATCTTCAAGAGTACCTACAAAATTTATATGCTTATTTTAGAAAACAAATCATCTTTAGAATGAAAAAATTGACTAACTATCAATCACTGAATTTTTTGGGGAAGGAGGGGGATAAGTTAAGGTGCATTAAAATTATTGTGATTAATGCAAATCAATGCTAAAAAATATGACTATTGCAGATGAAGCAGTTTAGAATAAATAGTATATATTACCAATAAATAACAGAAAAAGGATATAAAGTATACATCTTATTTAACTAACATTATTATATCCTTATAATAATAGTTGAAGATATTACTGGCCAAATTCATAATGTTATTTATAGATTTTTAGAATGTTTAAAAATATTTTACCTTTATTACAAAATCTATTACTAACCTGTATAGTGTACAACCACAGTTTGCCCTGTTTTAGGAAAGGTTTGACCTGGAAAGGAAAAAAATATATATATATTTACTGGAAAAGGAAGCACATCAATGTAAATTAAAAATTAGGAGAAAACAGACTTAGGTTAACATAAATTTTGGTAAAAGTCTATTTACAGGTATCGCTTGGCGAAGATTGACAGTACATGAAGACCAAGTTTGTGCAATTCTTTGACTTGTTACTTTGGCTTGTGTAGAGCCGATTTTTGGCCGCTGCTACACAAAGCCAAAATAACAAGACAAAGCATGGCACAAACTCGGTATCCATGTACACATTGATCTATTTTCACTTAAAAAAAATTCCAGAATTGCACAAACTTAGCACTACGCACTCCCTTGACTTTATCCATGTACACATCGACCTATTTTCACTTGAATAAAAAATCAGAGAATTGCACAAACTAGGCATTTCGCACCCCCTTTGTCCATGTACACATCAAACTATATTCACTTAAAAAGTAAAAGGAGCATCCAACAAAAAATGTATATAATCTCAATAAACTACATTTTAAATCAACTACAAATTAAATCAAAATATTTTTGTGAAATTGATACATTTTATTCAAAATCTACATCAATGCACTGCTTTTTTGTAATTTTAACAATAAAATTATTGACCACGCAGATTTTTGTTGACTGTGAAAGTGTTGCCAAGTAATGTGATTTAGCACACTCATAACATCTGTGTTTTTATTTGATATAAGCACGGATAAACAATGGTAATATAATGTGAAAAATTATGACAAGAGAATATCCATTCGAAAAGGAACATGGCTTGAGGACTACAGAATCAAATTTCTGACTGCATTCCCATTCCTTTCCAGTTGAGAGAATTTACATCTTCTGAATGGAGGAAAGAAAAGTTAGAAAACAATTAAAAGTTAAACAATTAAAACAATGACCAAACAGCTATAGATTGGGGAAATAGCCTGCAGTAAGTTTAACTCATAGCATTCTAAATAGAGTTTGGGCTGATCTTTAGAATATGGTAACTGGTAGTTTGGCGACATTTTGGAGGCGATAAAGGTTACTACCTGGGACTTTGGTAATAATGTGAGCAGTACTCAGTTCCGATTACGCATTATTTTGTGTGAGGGAAATGAGAGATCATGGGATATGTCATGTGATATTAATGGACGAATTACGGTTCTTTAATCGGAAAAGGGGTGAAATCGTGAAAAAATCTGGAAATTTTATATTTGGCTTTATTCTGTGTTGTGTGAAACAGTGTTCGTTAATTTTTGGATCCCATGGCCCTAACTAAAGTGAATTCGAAATGGGTATTTAGTGGGATTGAAAGGGGTAGTAATAAGTGTTTCTTTAAGGTTGTGCGAGATAGAAGTAAAGATGTTTTATTAAGTTATTTATTTTACCTGGTACCTTGGTGTGAACTATAAGTATGATTTTAAAGATCCTGAAACAGAAATAAGAAAAGTTTATCGGACAGGTAATCAAGATTCTGAAGAAGAATAGGTAAGTTAGTATTTTTAATTATTTGAGGATATTATTTTTATGCATTGTTCTAAATGTAAGGTGGAAGTAAAGTAATTTGTGTAAACGTGCATGGAAATAATTTAAATATTTGACACTAAGTATTTGTAACCATTTGTAATGTTTGCGGTATGAATTAGTTAATGACGTTTGTAATATAATAGATAATGTAGAGGTAAAAGTTTTTGGATATTTTATTTATTTGATACGGGAAATGTTCATATTTGGAAAGGGTATATACTTTTTCGCGATCAGGTAATTTCATATATGTTCTTTTTACGGGTTTGAAGATACAGAAAATTGTTATGCAATTTCGTGAAATTTTTCTAATTTATGAGAAAAAAGCAGTGTACATGGATATAGTGAAGAGTGTGCACAATGCCATTTTTGTGTAATTCTGGGATGTTTTTTTAAGTAAAAATAAGTCGACGTGTACATGGTTTAGTGATATTTTAATTAAATAATAGTTATTTTGTGAATTTTATGTTTGTAGGAATTTGGTATACGTTTAAGTTGAAGTAAATGTGCATGGAAATAATTTTAAATATTTGACACTAAGTATTTGTAATGCTTGCGGTATGAATTCGTTGGTGACGTGTATAATATAATAGATGATTTAGAGGTAAAAGTTTTTGGATATTTTATTTATTTTATATGTGGAAATGTTCATATTTGGAAAGGGTATAAACTTTTTCGCGATCAGGTAATTTCATATATGTTCTTTTTACCGGGTTTAAAGATTCAGAAAATTGTCATGTATTTTCGTGAAATTTTTCTAATTTATGAGAAAAAAGCAGTGTACATGGATATAGTGAAGAGTGTGCGCAATGCCATTTTTGTGTAATTCTGGGATGTTTTTTTAAGTAAAAATAAGTCGGCGTGTACATGGTTTATGTGTATGTGTTATTTTGAAAAACGCGTAAGGAGTATGGTATTGTGCACTTTTTCCCAATTTTGCAGTGAATATTTGTCATGATTAAGCAGTTTTGTTAGATAAAATTTCTAGCATAAGTGTAATTCGGCTAGTAGATTGTTGGAAGAAGTGTTCAGTAGATAAAAAGAAAAGAAACATGTCTTTACTTCGTGAAGACAAAATGTCGGCGGGGAAAAAAAAAATAGAGGGTTGCTGTAGGAGAGTTGGTTGCCAAATTTTCGCAAAAAAAACGCCAAGTTACCATAATGTAAAGATCAACCAGAGTTTGCAGTAAAACCGGAAGGCATAATAAAGTATTAATTGAAGAAATCCTTTTGATGGAAATGTAAAAACACAGTAAGTCAAATGCTTCTGCTCAGGGGCGTAGCTAGAGTTTCCAGCGCCCGGGGACAATTGAAGAATTTGTGCCCCTTTCTGTGTGCTAAGAATATAAAACGTTTCATTAAAAAATTTCATAGCATGAATTTGGCGCCCCTTGGACGCTGCGCCCGGGGACAGATGTCCCCCCTTGCCCCATCCTAGCTACGCCACTGCTTCCGCTGCAGGCACTATTGTGGAGAGACTGAAGAATGTTTTATTGTAAGAGCAGAAGATAAAACCTGGCTCTGAATTCCATAGGAACAACTGGAACAACTTTGCCTGATCAGCAACAACTTTCACGGGTTGCTGAAAATGAACTTTCAAGGCCACTGGGATAAATATGTAAGTACTTTTATTTTACATATGGCACATAGCATGTAAGGTTTATACATTTTAAAATATAATCTATAGCTTGTGAAAAAAAATTTGTTGCATTTCCTGATACTTATGTGTTATCACAACCATCATAGTAGAAGCAGCCAAATTTTAAGTTCCAACAATTTTTATAAACAATCTCTCATATTCTGCCTTAAATTTAATTTTAATAATATGGGCTTGTGGAAGTTGCTTGCAAAGGAAGAAACTGTAGTAAAATTCCTGCTGGATTACAAAATTTTGCCTCAAAATTTCTAAAGAAGGCAACAAGCAGGTGCATTTGGTAGATAGGCAGGGCTGCTAAGGACAGCTTGATGCCGAGTTTCTGCTGATTTTTTAAGCAAAAATAGATTGTTGTGTACTTGGAAAGAATACCAAAGAGAGTACAGAAAGATTTGGAATACGTGTTTTATTATTTCAATGCATCACAGAATTCTTATTTAATTGGTTGCATTAAGTTCTCATTCCTTTTCTTTCACATTACAGAAGATAAATTTCCGAGTTATATAAGTATTTATCAGGTGCAAAATAAGTCTATTATACCAAGAGATTACAAGTTAATAATGCAATCAAAAGTTTAAATTCTGGTAGATTTACTATAGAAATTGAAAAAATTCTGGTGCAGTAAAGCTAACAAAAATGAGCTAGATTCAAACTGATGCTCGAGAACATCAATTTCAGAAAATATGGTTTATTATCATATGATCACAGCATGTACAGCTGTGATTTTAGCAAAATGTTAGGTATGTTTCTAAATTAGCAGAATAGTTATAAGTTCTCACGTTTCGAACCTGACTGAGAACAAAAAGGCAGCAACAATGCTAGCCACTAACAAAATCTTGGTTTGAAAGCAAATTCTCCCCCTTAATGGCCCTAATCTATGCAAAAGCCTTAGTACAGAAAATTCTTTTACCACCACTTCACATAAATTTAAGTCTTATCAAGCATGCGATGGCTGAATATTTTTGTATTAACCCTCCAAGCTCTACAGGTTTAGCTCTGAAATTTTAAAGTTCCTTAAAATGTCATGAATAAATGGTATTTTCTTGATTATAATTAAAGAACAACTCTCTCACTTTGTACCTGGATGCCTTTTCTTCCAATATACATCCCAGCTCAAAATCGAATACATTAAAAGGTCACAGAAATTTTCATATGTAATGAATAAAAAAAAAACAGAATTTTACATCCATAATGCTGAGAGGATTAAAGGGATAGATTTGCTAATTCCTTAAATCTATGCAAAATTTTCAGATATGGTTCTGCAATTTAACACTCTTTTCAGTGTCTCATTTGGTAACACTCATCTTGCTAGTTCAGTGTTGCCTGATGTTTACAGCACCATTTTTTAACATACTTTAAATGCAAACTTAAAGGAATTTTCTTCTTTCTTCCCTCATACCTTCATGGTGTAACAATAGCACACTCCGTGCCTATTCGAGAAGTCCAGGTACGAGTCCTGGGGAGGCTATTGCTCATTTTTCTAGTCTCCTGTTTCAAAATAACCTAATGACTCTATAGTAGCACTCAAATTAAAAGATAATGGAGAATAAATCGTCACCACCAGAATTTGGTGATTGGGTACCCTAATCCCCAGTCATCCTTTAAAAAGGGGCATATACAAGGTATGAAGGAGTGCTGGAAGGTCCCCCTCCTTCCAGCATGCCTTCATGGTGTAACAGTAGCACACCCAGCACATATTCAAGAGGTCTAGGTTCGAGTCCTGACAAGAGTATGGCTCATTTTTCTTGTCTACTGCTTCAAAATAACATAATGGCTCTACAAGCTATTCTCATCAAGCTAAAGAAAATCTGAAAGCTTCTATTCAAAGAAAATGTAATTTCTTTTTCCTAATCAAGAGAATTTCTCCTACTGGACTATTAGAACGCATTAGTAAAAATAAACGCTTAATGAAATTATACATCTCTTTTAAGTCAATTTGAAGGGTGAAAATTTGTTTCTTAAAAAAAACTTCACATTGGGACTTGGTCTGAGAGTTATATTATTTTTCTCACAACAGGTTTATTTACTGCTGGTGATGAAACTGGTTTAATTAATGAAATTAATGAAGAACTACTGAGTCAATTTGAATGGTGAAAACGTATATCCAAAAAAAAAAGAGCTTCACACTGGGACTTAGTTGGAAAGTTCTCACATTACTTTTCTTACAACAGATTTATTTAATGCTGGTGATGAAACAGCTGGTTTACGAAACTTCAATTAATGAAGAACAATTACACGTAATAATAAATATACAGGTAAAACTAGAACTGACTAGAACTATTTCTCAAAGTGTGCCCAACAATCTCATGTTCAAAATCCAGTGAAAAATCTGAAAGCCTGCACAAAATTGTTATAACAAGATGCAGGTCCTACCTCCAAAAGAAGAAAAAATATATTGAGTAAATTCCCTAACAGAAATGGATTTTTGATGGCATGCACAAAGAAAGTAGGAAGTGTTTTTTTTTTCTTTTATGCAGGTCCCAAATAGAAATACCAATAGCTCATTGGAAGCAATTAATCAATATAAATATGCAATTTGGCAAAATGCCAATAGCTCCATGGAAGCAATTAACCAATATATAACCAATATAAATATGCAAATATCTGACAAGAAGGTGACTCAACACTGATGTCTTCAAAGCATGCAAGAGCATATTTTTTGGCACTAAAAATAATAGTAAAACAAAATTGAGCACATAAAGATGAAACTATATACTATAAAGTTATACACCGGTAATAATTAAACTAACTTAAATTTATTTTGCTATGCTCAAAGCACAAAATATACTGTAAATTTCCAGATCAAGCATGCTGAAATTTATGTTACTGCATGTTTTTGGACAAAGCTAACAAAAGTAAATTCATAAACAAACAAAACAAAACTAACAAAAGTAACTTTTTAACACAGGAGTACCTAAAATTATATATTATTATATGCTTAAATATCACCATGAAAAATTAATTTTCTTATCAAATGAGAAATTGGAGGAAAATAATTTTCTCAGAACATATAATAAATCTTCTCCAAGACAAGCATGTACTAAAATAAAAATTTTCTCTGATATAAAATCATGATTCCATTGGTAGTGGTCACTGTCATTACTATAACGGAAACTTTGGTGGTAATTTACTACAAATATTCAATAGGAGAGAGTTCACTGTATTAGAAAACTAATTTTACAACTTTTCATGAACAAATTTTAAAAAGAAAACCTCAAGAAATGCCATTACTAAATTTCTGAATAATAATAATAACCCCAATTGTATTGCCATATTTGAAAGATTTGCTACAAAATTATGGAAAGATTTAAAAACTTCAGATTAAAATGAAAAGATTAAAAAAAATCACTTTCAAAATTTAATTCAGATTTAAAAAAAAAAAAAAAAAAAAAAAAACCTTAATTCTGTGAGAAGCAAGGCAAGCACCTCTATCAAGATATTAAAGGAATGAAAGTTACTAAGATTCACTGTAAAGCTATAGTTGCTTATCTGTATATTTAAAGGTAACATATCAAATACTTTTGAACATGTATTTGAAAACAAATTAAAAAGGTAAAATTCATAGTTTTGCAACTGACAATGCAGTAAGTATGGAAAAATACGAAAAGAACGAGAGACATTTTTCAGCTTATAGATTATAATTGTTCAGCACATACAGCACACACAACTAGTACCTTACAGTTGTTCAGCAATTTATTGGCCAAAGATTTAAATATATTAAATATCACTGCACATTATTCAAGTCATTAAATATTTTTAAAAGCATTATCTTCCCCAAGCCAAACTGAATTAACAAGTTTAAATATATGAAGTATGTTAGAATTCAGCATGCGACTCTCTTAAAAGCTATATAAAGAACTGTCCAATTTTCATGCAAATTGCTCTCCCCCATTGGAAAAGCCTAATCACGACTGCTTCTTGTAACTGACCTAAGTCATACTACTCATCAAAGAGCCAAACAAATCCCATTAATGCGTGACATTCAAGGCATACAGAATTAGTGGGTGTTTCATACAAATTACAGAGAATTGAGATACAATAGACAAGAATATTTAGCAAAACGTTCTTAATATGGCAGTAAACAAAATGTACATCTCTTACTTCATTTGAAGCTTGTCTCAGTTGCTATGGGTTAAGTTCAGAAATAGTGTAGCATTGCTGAAGCTGTTTTGTTTGGAACACAAATTTTTTTAATGAAAGAAAACTCCCAAACTACATGTCAAAGACTTATTCTCATGGAAGTGCAATAAATTTATGACAGCGGCTTAATTTTTTTGTCCCAATATTGGTGTCTCCCTACAGAAATGAACACTTGTACACTTTTTGGAATGCTGTTAATGAAATATAGTGGACTATTAACTATTATTTGTTACTGTATTCTCTAACACTCTTCACAGTTCAGCAGACACTGTTGAATACAAGTTTTGCAGCAGATGCCCCACTCGTGTGCCTTCTGTGGACCAAATGTCATTGTGAAGTACACCTACAGTGAGCTCAGGGACATCAAGACTGGACCATGAACAACTAGAACAAAGTTGCCTGGTCAGATGAATCCCAATTTCTCATTCATCATGTTGATGGCCATGTCAGGGTATGCCGTCTTACAGGAAAACAGTTGCTCTTTCCCTGTACGACAGGTCATCCACAAGCTGGTGGTAGCAGCATTATGCTTTAGGGGATGTTCTCATGGGCAGTTCTGGAAACCTTAGTTGTGGTAGAACATACTATAAAACCTGTGGACTCTCTGAACGTAAATGCGGATCAGTTGCACACTTACATGGCGTCTTCCCAAATGGAAATGGAATCTTCCAGCAGGACAATGCCCCAAGTTACAAGGCTCAGATTATGTTGGAGTGGTTCAAGGAGCATGAAGATGGATTCCATTTAATGTCCCAACCACTTTACTCGCTGGATTTTAACTTGATAAGAGCTTATCTGGGATTTCATGGAGTGGCATCTCGGAGCTTAAACACTACCATATCGAAATATCTCAACTTTGGATGACCTGCTTCTTAGATATTTGGTACAACCTGTCTCCAGTCAAAATGAGTTACAGCAGTTTTTCAGGCCAAAGGTCACGCAATAGGATACTAAGCACGTGATCATAATGTTTTGGCTCTTCAGCATGCATATATATATGTTTCTTTGTAACTTCTTTTTAACTATCACAGCCCACCATGGCTAAATAGTAAGACTGCTGATCACTGGTAATTCAACCCAGGTTCAAATCTTGGTGGCTACAAGTTCATATTTAGATGATTAAAGTGGCTCAAACAACTTATTAATGCCAAAAATTTGCCAAGATATTTTGGCTTTTATGCTAACAATTATTTCAATTATTCAAAATTTACATTAGATCTAACTAACTACAGTCAAAAGTCGTTAATCCAGACTCGTTGGGACTTCGGCAATTCCGGATTATAGACATCAGTTTAAATCTGGTAAGATGGCATGCAGAAATTATAAAATTAAAAATATTAAACCGTAATTTATGAAATAAAGAACAATTACGATCTAAAGGTATCAAAATTTACAAAAAAAAAAGCTTAATATTTATTTGTTTACTTTATTAAACATTTCTTTCAATGTAAGTTGTTTAAGTTGCATCTTTTTATGTGATAATACTTTCTCTTTAATTCTATAAACAGACATAAATTCTTGTTCAGTTACAAAGTTCCGCTGTTCAAGTCCTATAATTGCTATGTCGAGAATACCGATTAATTTCTCAATCGAAATTGTTTCGTTTTCATTAACGTCTGTGTCACTTTCTTCACTATCGGAAGCGAATTATAATGACGAGGAATTTGATTTAAATCATATCAAAGACGGAGTACATCGAGATGAAATACTACATTTAGTAAGGAATTATAAGCCAAATAAAATAAAAACATCTGCCCTGAAGATAAGGATAGTGCTGACAGATCAACTTCCAATTCATTGCGCGCCGGGGCGATTTCCCCCCTTGCCGCAGAGCAGCGTGAAATTGATAAACGGATTTCGGAATGTTTAGAGAAACAAAGGATATGCCTTTATCCATTTTTTGCAGCAATTCCACTTTTTGTTCGATGGAGATCGAAACATACTTTTGCTTTGTAGATCCTTTGGGAGCTCCAGCATCGAAAATTCTATTTGACATCGAAAGTTCAAGCTTACTTTTATAAAGTTGCTCTAACAGTCTGCAAAAAATAATAAGCTGGATCCAATTCGAAGATTAAGGAACAACGCAATCTGCAACATTAACTGAAACAGATAATTAGATAATTTTAGCTTATACTGTCCGTTATACATTAAACGTATTATGAGCATGCGCACACACCCATGTGCAGCCGTAAAGGTCTTACGTGCATGCCTAAACGCCTATGCGCATGCGCAGAAAGTTTGTAGCTTTGAGGTCCAGATTATGGGTGTCCAAATTAACGACTTTTGACTGTATATTAGTTTATGTGTAAAAATGGCTCTACTCTTATATGCACCAAATGTGACGATATGTGTTCTACGCTCATTTTTGGCACGATTGCGTGTTGTATGGCAACCCTTTTGACATTGAAAACTCTTTTGCTGGAGTGGTTTAACTGCTCGCTGGTTTGTGTCGTGCGTGCTTTGAAATGGCCTTTGAAACGTCAATGAAAGACGTGGTTGCAAGAGGGTCTAGGAGATTAATTTTAGTGGCTGTACATGATAGAAGGAAACGCTGATGCAGTGTATTAAAGAGTGGATTGAGCATTGTACAACTATTTTTTCAGATGGCTGCAAATCTTACAAGGATTTAGGAAAAGAAGGTTTTGAACATTTATTTAGGAACCATAGTATGAATTTAGGGATAGCGAGTCTGGCTGTCATATAAATGCCATAGAGAATACGTGGCGGTATGTTAAAGCTACGTTCTGCTGTCCGAAGAAGCATCCATTATGGTAAGTGCATTTTATTTTATTGTTTTTATTTTGTAGAATGTTCATTGTTTTTTTACTATGAATTTCTGTTGTTTTTTGAATTATTTGTAATTTATTTTAGTTATTTTGTTGATTTGTGCGCAATGCTTAGATTGTGCAATTTGTAGATGTTTCTTTAAGTTTAAACAGAATGCTGTGTACATGATATTCTTTGAAATTTATTGTTATGTTAATTTATTAAGCGAGGTAAGTGTAGTTTGTAGATTCCTTCGCTGCCTAGATTGTGCAATTCGTAGATGTTTTTTAAAGTTAAAACATATCGCTGCATACATGGATTCTTATTAAATATTTTTGGTTAGAGACTTTACATTTTTTTTATACCTGAAATTGTATTTTTTTTTTTTTTTTTTTTTAAATTTTTGCATTTGCAAAAACCACGTTTTTGGAGACATTTTAGGATTAAAGTTTGAAATATAGACAAAAAATTTAGATAGTAATATGGCACCGTGGAGTTTCTCGCCAAGCGAGGACGTATATAAGAGTAGTTCCAAAAATATATATTGCATTTTTTAACACCATCTAATTAGAGGTTTAATTACTTTGAGAATCTTCAATGCATAGTCACCATTTAATAAGCTAATGCGGGGGAGGGGGGGGGTTGGAAAATCCAATTTCTTTTAAACACACTACTAGAAGATTACAAATTTGGCATAATTTTTCTTTTACAAATTTTAACAAACAAATTTTGTTATTAATAAAAGGTAAGTGAAATATATTCCAATATGCTAAAAGTTTCTTAAAGTTTTCAATATGCAGATTCTCCTCATGATTTTTGTAAACAGTCCTGCCAGAAAAGATATTTCTAAAAAGTAAGGGGCTCAAGGATGAAATAAAACAAATCTGGAGGAATAAGTTGTTGAATTTACTAGAAAATAAGCATGAAAATAACATTTTAATATGCATGTGTAATAATCTTATTAATATGAACAGTATATATAGAAATACTAACCCTTTCTATTAATCTTAAGATTACTTTTTAATATGAATAATGTGTACAAAAATATTAATATTTGGTTTTAGTATACAGTACACGCAAGCAGTAAATGAGTCATTTGGCATTGGCGACAATCCCACGAAGACCATACTGTATACTACGATTTTACCTTAATATTTTTTAATAATCTTATTATTTTTTTCATTTGATGTTCAGTGTATGCTGACCTTTGATATCCACTGTATATGAAACGGCTCTTGAAGACCATTACTCTCAAAAGTGTTTACTTTTGAGAATATATATAAACAACAGAAATAAACATAAGTTTCCTACCGCAATATCCTCCACAGAAGATCAAAACTGCCTGTAAACATTACACAGAATTTACTGTAAAAAATATCGACGTTTATTTTAAATTTGGCTATGTATGTATTTAAGAGTACTATTTTCATTACCTGAGGAATGTTCTTTAATGCTTATAATAATAATCTATTAAAATGCAGCGTGTTAAAAAGTGTTTTAAAAATTGCAAATGTATTTTACGATAAAACAATGCTTCGTTTGGAACAGGAATAGCAAATTCGTATTCATCTAACGGAAGTATTTTTTTCACGGATCAACTGTAATTGCTTACATGGAACTAAAACACACAGGCAGAAAATATTCACCAATAAAAAACAATGTTCCAAATTTATGCATTTCTAAAGGTAAATAAACATAAACATCATGTAAAGACAGAAGAAAAATTCAAACACAAATATGAAATAAATCGATATGTCAAATGTCGCATGCCTGGCCTAGACGCCAAATGGGTGTGGATATAATAATACATTTATTTCTGCATTAAAAAGATGAAAAAATAAAATATTATTTCTTTTTTAAATTTAACTGATAATAATGCAACAGGTACGCAAAAGTAATTAGAAGCTCTCAAGGTAAGAAAATATTCTAGAAGAAAGCGAATAAAGAAGCCTTTTGACACAATTTTCATACAAACACATATTTATACGTTGTCCATAAAATCGTTCTTACCATCTCCAGGTTTGATTGTTTCAATTTCAACTCCCATGTTTTATTTTTTAAAATAACTTAATAATCAACTAAATTTCCGAAAGACAGAGAAATATAAATTTACAACGGTTTACAGTAATTATAAAAGCCAACACTGTTCATCTCCCGTACAATAATTTTCCTTCGATAAAATTAGTTGCAAACAGGCTGCGAATCAAGAAATTCCTCACATGCTTTCATTTGTATTAAGCCGCAAGGAATATCATTTTACGAAGTTATTTACACAGGATTTGAGTTTTCAAAATAAGTAATTTTTAAAAGCTTCATTTTTAATAAAATATCGCTAATTATGAATAAACAAAAAACCGAGGATGCGTAAAAAATAAATATCTATTGCAAACATAAAGCTATCCAGTTGTTAATTTCATCATTAATGAGTAAGGAAAGCAGTAATAATTTAAGTTTACAACTATACCTTTAACCAATTTATTCATTTAATATTTCCTATCGACTTGTGTAATGCAAAAGAAAAAATGGATGCCCGATACATGAATAAATACTCTCGGTTGAGATTTTGCTCATGTTTTAGACGTCTGTATTACTTTTTATCTTGATAATTCCGCATTGTTTTATAAGATTTCGAAGACCTCAAAAAAAAAAAAAAAAAAAAAACGCACTTTCAAGAAATACAATAAAGACAAGCCTTTTTCTTCTTTTGCTTATTAATTACAATAAATCGTCGAAAAAACGACGGTAAATATTGTTTCTTTTCTTTTTCATCATAATTTTTAATACATCTACCGCACATTTTACTAAGCATTTATCAACAATAGTTGAACTCTTCGGCCACCTAGCCATTGCACAGAACATTGCTCGAGGTGCACAACTCTGCTGGACACCTACTACACCAGCAAGAAAAGGGAAAAGATTATTCCAATCATCCAGGGAGAGATAACGATCTTTAAAGGCACTACTGATTTAAAAATCCTTTTGTTCCTCTACATATGTTTATGCCAGTTTTTCTTGATTCCTTCTCTCTCTCTCCCTCGGTTTTGCTTTAGTAGCACCACGCATTCCACGTTAAAACCGGCAAAAGGAAATTTTTTGGTGCCCCGTTTCCTAGATACCTAACGATCCTTTTGTGGTGCTTATATTGCTTAATTGTTAATCTAGCCCTCCATACATCCAGTGCTGATCCTAGAGGAGGGCAAGATGGTGTACAGCACGTGGGAGGTCAAATTTAAGGGAGGCGAAATGATTATCAAGCATATTATATTTCTGTAAAAAAGGGCAGCCAATTTTAATTTGCATGTGGGTGGCCGACGATCTAGGATCGGCACTGCATACATGTGTAGTGAATGCATTCTATTTCAGGAAGAGTGGCGCTGCAGTCACTCTTCCTCTCTATCTCTTTCCCCCACTACTACGTCAGTGGATCAGCCACCGGCGCACTTGTACGCGCTCTTCTGCTAATATTATTTGTGCTAAAAACAAAATACCGCTTTATATAAACGCAAGCGTTAATTTCATGGCTGCATCAAAGATCACAACATGATGTTGTAGAGAACACATTCTATTTAAGAAGTAGTGGCGCTGCAGTCACTCTTCCACTGTCTCCTTCCCTCACTCTTACATCAATGGAGAAACCGCCGGCGCAGGTGTGCTCGCTTTTCTGCTAACATTATTTGAGCTGTAAATAAAGAAGAAAAAATTATAGAAGTGCAAGCGTTTGTCTCATAGCTGAATCAAGATCGCAATACATCCATGCCTCTTTCAAGATTCGAACCCAAGGCCAGAGACTTTGCATCCAGCAACCATCGTACCAGTTATGGAGGCTTATCACTAAAAATGAATAAGTTGTATGTTTTTTGCAATAAATCGTTAATTCTAAAAATCTTAAACACGCTTTTGTTTAGAATGCAGTAAAATACTTCTATTTACAGGCTATTGAGCTCACCCTATGTCTTATTTACTAAAATGTTTCCTGCTAGAGAAAAGTAAACACTTCTTTTTTTCTCCAAGTTGTTCATTTTGTTTGAGGGAAATTATATGCGCCACTTTTAGAAATTGAATACACTGATTAACCTATTTGATATGAAACTGTCTATTTAACTGAATACGGTAAAGCCCATGACGGCTAAGGAAAAGAATACCTTCCCTAAAGCTAAGGAAAGGAATACCTAAGGCAAGGAATACCTTCCCGAAAACTGTTTCGTTTGTTACCTATGGAGAAACTACAGAATCACTCATGCACTTATTCCGTTCACCAAACTTTGAACGTGTGTCAAGCTGTTCAGCGATGTTATCCATTCAACTCATCATCATGTCAGAAATAAAGATTTTCTTTCAGTTACGTAAAAATAAAAATGAAGTGTTCGTTTCTTTTTAACTCTTACATTCCACCAGCGGCCAGCTGATGAGACTGTTAAACACTGGTAGTTCAACCCGCGTTCAAAACTTGGTGAATGGGATGGCTGCACGAGAGTTCTCTGGCTTTTTCCATATGTAATGTGAATAGAGCAAATAGCCGTTAGAATTGGAAATATTCAAAATAGCAATAGGCAAATAGCCCTTTGTGTGCTTTGGCATAATTTAATTAATCCTTTCCAATTTTTATAAGTCATATCAATGACTTCTTCAGAATAATTTCAAAATTGTTCAAGTAGTTACAATTTAAAAAAAAATTATTTAGCAAAAAAATGAAAAATAAAAAGGGGAGTAAAAAAAAGGGGGATCTTTAAACCCCAAACATAGCGGCTGTACATATACTAGTACATACAAGGTAGATTTATGGTGCAACAGTCAGCATCAATTTTCCATCAGTAATGTCCAGAAAGTTAGTTGTAATTAAGGCAGTAATTTTATCGCAGGTGATAAATGACAAAATCCTCAGTCGGTTGTGCATTAAAATGTGAAATTTCACAGCCTAGGACTTAGATTATGATCCAGCTTTCAACTTTCGATTATATTCGAAAAATGTCACTAATATGAAAAAAAAAAAAACCCACTAGATTCCAGGATATTAATGAAATCGTCTGAGCCACGTGGAGGCCATGCACGCAGCTATCAATCGAATTCTAAAATACTTACCACTTGTAAAACTTGCCCTAGTAGAGAAGCAAATACTGGTAAATCTAATAAAATCATTGATGCAAATGGGAACACTCTTCAATGCCATCGTTCAACAGAGCAGATAGAAAAAAATAGAAATGCCCAACAGAAAAATTCCGCAAATAATATCTCTGCAGATTTCGTATATTTTATAAAGCTCATTCGCGAAATAAATAAGATTTTCAGTGACTATTCCACAGTCGATGTAAATAGAACAATCACTAGCAGCCTGGATGAGGTTCGTGCTGCCCTCACTTCACAAAATTTTTGCGCTGTTCAACATTCTGGGTAGAATTAAAGGAAATTTATTTGGTGTAAATGGAAACTAAGCATGTGTGATAATGCGCTAACGGTTTAATATTTTCTATCTGCATTTATTTTTGAATCTGTGGGAACTTTAGTAGCTTTATACTTACCCGTAGCTTATGCGTTTGTAGTTTGTGTGTTTTTCTTAGTTTTATTACGTGCCTTATATTTTCGTAACAGTCTTTTACATGCCCTGCTTCGTATTCTTACGTCTTCAGCTAGACAGCCATGATTAATTTCCGGAACTTTTTTGTGAGTATTGTTATGTTTCTTCAACTTCAGGACTTTTTTAATTACTTTTAGAATCTTTTTACTTAGTTCGCCTTGATAAATTCGAAAGTGAATATTATTCGATGGAGGTAACATCAATTAACATTTTTCAGAATCTATTATTCCTTCTTAATCAATTACATAAATTGTTTCATAAGGGTTAATTCTAAAAAGTCTAGTAAAACCCATTTATTTAAACATATTGCCCACAAAATCAATCAAAACAAAAACAAAAACAAAAAAACAAAAGAAAGAAAGAAAGAAAGAAAAAGAAACACAGCATTTAATCAAATTCCTCGAAGAATCAATACTCTTGCACTAATTTCAGTTTGTCAGTAAATATTATTTTTCTAATAGTACTAGAAGTATTTTCAATTCCCTGATCCATTAACAAAGCAAATATCCTTAACCAAATATTTAAGATTTTTCTAACATTTCTTAAGTTATAATAAATTTTAAAAAATATTTTCTTAATAATTAGCATTAAGAAGTTGAAAATGAACTACACACCGCTCTATAATAATTTGCGGACTATTTTAATATTAATAAACCTTATCTTTAACGAAATTTCATGCCCATTCCTACGCTAATTACACGATACTCTTAGAAAATTTCAATTCTGTCTCTACTCAGTTAACCATTAACTTGAGAGAACAAGTTAAGTTGCAACTTAAGGTAACCTACACTTAAAGTACAACCCTGCGAGCTTTTGAAGGTGATTTTAAATAGAGTTAAAAAGAATTTTCAGAATTTAATGAATTAGCAAAATTAAGGTCCAATAAGGTTTCTCCACTTAGCTACAATCCATCAGGTTACATGGATCTCCATCATCATCAGGATTTCCGGGATGAAGACAGCATGCGCACTCTTTATGAAAGAAGGCCAGGAATTACCCTTTTACTATTAGAGTCTATTTCCAGACGAGTAAGATATGGCAGGAAGGCATCTAGTTGAGTCCTTTTTTTTTTCAGACGCAGAAGAAATGACAGGAAGGCATCTAGTTGAGTCTATTTCCAGACGAGTAAGAAATGGCAGGAAGGCATCTAATTGAGTCGGCAGCAGGCAACTAGATACAGACATAGGATTCTTGGTGGAAGGAATACTCTTTTGAAGAGTAAATTCCTCGTTTTCAGTCAGTCTATTGAAGAGGTTGTAGAGAAAAAAAGCATCCTTGACCGGAGTTTAGTGACAAAATCTTCTAAAGGCAATTGCAGGAATTGGTACAGAAAGGCGGTTCTCGGACCAAGCCACGAGAATATAGCAAGCCGGCCCCATCTAGAGTTACTCAAACGAAGGCGAACGACGACCCAAAACGAAATGGCAAGAAGCAGAAGTCTAAAGAGAGAGAAATCCAGAAAATGCAGCTGCTTATAGATGTGACAGGACTGCCATATTGGCTAACACACGCCCGAAAAGGTGAAAAAAACAGTTGTTAAAACCATAGACCTGTTATATACTAGACGGAGCATCGCAATTCAAAACCGGGTGAAAAGTGGCACAGGAATGAGCTGCAGGAGTTTGGGCATGAAATGGAACTGAATCCAGACTTTGGCGTACTATCGCCATGGCTGACGATTTTTTCCTCTCTTTTCTCTCAGTTCGAAATGCGAACTTGGAAAGATATTTCGCAGAAGCTGCCGTTAAATTTGCAGAAGAGGTTAGATCGATAAACACCAGCCAAAATTAATAATTTCCCTAAAATTGGACACTTTATTTTAAAATTTAACTTTATTTTAAATTTTAATTTTTAAAATTTAAATAATTTTCATGCTGTAGAATAATATTTTGCAATATGTCCATCGGCGTCAACAAAATTTAAAATAAAATAAAAAAATGGAGAGAACAAACTAAATAATAAACTAATAACTAAAAAATAAACTAATTAATAAATAATAAACTAATAGCAAACTAAAAAATAAATAAATAAAAAAGAAGGCTTTTTAGTACTTAGGACAAAATAAAAAATAGATAACATAAGAAGAATGAGTGAAAACAGAAAATAGTACAAAAAGGAAATTTAATATTAATACGAAAAGGAAATTTAATGTTAATACGAAAAGGAAATTTAATGTTAATACGGTGTATTACAGAGAACTACAGAGTAGGCAAATCAAAGTGAGAAAGATATTAAATAAAATGAACTTAAAAGGAATGTCAATATAGCAGATATAAGTTAAAAGGAAGAGAGAGAGTGGTAAATAATTAAATTAAAGACTTCCTTTTACTAGCAAATATATATGGTAAATTAAGACTTCCTTTTACTAGCAAATATATATATATATATATATATATATATATATATATATATATATATATATATATATATATATATATATATATATATATTATGCACGTTGCACAATGTAGTCGTACTTATTTTAAATAATTTTAGAAGGTAAAATTTAAATAATGTTCATTATTTTTAAAAAGAAACTTAAAACTATTAAAGTTTTGAAATTTAACTGCTATATAATTGCTATTTTCTTAATACTTAACAAATTCTTAATATTTGAATAAATGCTAGAAACATGATATAAGAAAGAAAATACGTGATTGAAGGTAAACAAATTTGCAGGGGCGTAGCTAGAGTTTCCAGCGCCCGGGGACACTTGAAGAATTTGCGCCCCTTTCTGTGTGCCAAGAATATAAAACGTTTCATTAAAAAATTTCGTAGCATGAATTTGGCGCCCGGGGACAAATGTCCCCCCTTGCCCCACCCTAGCTACGCCACTGCAAATTTGTTATATTTGGATGCAAGAAAAGGGGATAAATAAAGTCATTCATGTCCCCCCCCAAAAAAAAACATAATTTTATGCACTTCTTACACAGTGTTACATCAACTTTACCAAGTATTAAATACATACATTACTACTTCGCACATGTCCGCATGAGCAAACGCATACAAAGAATATATAAACAAACGTATTCAAAGCAGTCTGTTGGCGTATAAAAAATGTCGCCAAAGCAGAATACTAGACTAATTAAAATTATATTGTATTACTAAAATTTTAACATTTTTTTCAGAAAACATTTATTAGAAACATACATATATATTAAGATACTTTTATTTAAATGTTATTTCAAGTATGCATACATTATATAAAATTAGAAAATCTATTTTTTATTAGAAAAAGGCAAGTAGAGTGGATAAAAAAACCTCTACATTTTATAAAATTAGGTTTTAAAACATTAGAAAAAGCTCAGTTGTGAAATGTTACTCCTCCATCTTTCACGTATCTGGAATTACATCCATATGCGGAGCACGAAAGTATCATTTTTGAAGTCCGAAACAATGCGCTTACACGCAAAACACTAGCTTCTCACAAATTCTCCATAGAACTGTAATGGTAAGGAAGATCCGCGGGAAATACGATCTGGGAAATGTTCCAAATGTCACGTGGTTCGCATTCCTGTTCCCCTTCAGGGTTGCCGTTTCTCTCTCTAGTACATTACAGCTCTATGGTTAAAACCACCGCTTTACGCTATGCAAAATTTCTTCTTTTTGCGCGGCGTTGAACTAAAAACGAACATAATTCTCGCCAAATTTACTCCAAGCCTAGCGCTAAGCCTGGACAGATGCAAGGCCAAGATGACAAACCTAAAGTTCTTCCCCCCGGAAATCACCTACAGCGTAGGCCAAGAACCGTAAATTCTGTTAAAACTGAACTTTTTTGAGATTTCATCCCCCAGTAGTTTTTTGGAAAAAGACCCAGTAAATTTTCGTTAAATAAATTACTATAACTTAAAATCTATTTATGCTAGAATCATGGAAATGCTCTTAAATTCACGAGCTAATTTTTCTGCTCCTATTGATATTAAATAATAATGGTTAAACTTAAATTAAGTCATATAAAATCAGGTTTATTACTTAGAAATTCACCCAATTCCATTGTGTGTTTGAACGCGTTTACAAGTGACGAGTGAAAGACTTTCAAATCTTTCGTACCAAACTCCAATTAAAATTAAACCAAATCAGTACAAATATTAATTAAAATACACGTTGTGTAGCATAATTTTAGAATATTAATTAATTAAATTTGTAATAAGCTGTAATTAAAATAATTAAGTGGATTTGCTCCACAACATCGGAAAGGGCCCCATATTTCAAATAGCTTAGGACCTCGTCAAATCTAAATCCGGTCCTGGGCTAAAGTTTCACGTTTCAGAGTTGCAACTTATCAGTATACGCTGTGATGGCATATGGATCTTCACTTTCTAGTTTCAAGTTCAATGAGTTCAACGAATCGATACTACCTGATAGATAAGCCAATACGCTTTGAACACTTGGCTTTTGAAATTCCAGATATAATACAGTTTGATTTTAAATTTCCATAAACTGAATCACTTCATCTCGAAATTCAAATAGTTTTGCAACTTGCAATACTTCAATTTATTGTTCCATGCGTACGCGATCCTAATAGACTGAATGCACACAGGTCCGATGATAAGTTAATAAAATTTATTTTATCAGAAGAAAAACTTCAGGGTTCTGAAATTTTCCACAGAAATACTCGTACAGGTATTCACACTATCACAGAATACAAATAGTAGTTACACTTCAAACTACTAAGAGAGTTACACACAACTCAGTGTAAATTGCACCTAATGAGAAAGCTAATCCGGAGATATCTCAGTTCGCGCTGAACTAACAACTCGCAGAAACAATACTAAGAGCAGATGCTCTATCTGGCCTTGTATAATTTTTAACCGGCCCCCGAGCTATTTCTAATAATTTCTGCTTTTCGAAATTACTGGAAAGCAATATAAGGGTCGAATTACGGTTGCAGCTAATATAGTGATCAATTACATTCATTCAGTTACAATACATATTATGGTGATACAGTGACCGGACTAAAATGTCGCCAAATGTTCTCTAAGTCTGGCCACTTTGGCGATTTCTCGCCAAATTACCGAGATACCAATTTACCCAATGTTAAATAGACTTGTCCCTGTATTCTTACTTTTCCGGTATAGCTTATCTCTTTTAGATTTTCTTATGTTACATTACGCAGAGAAATAAAGCAATTTTACGTATAGTTGCACAAAAAACATCTATCCATATACAAAAGTCATAACACTGCCCCCTTCCCAGGGACTGCACGTCCCGGACAGTACAATCCCTGAACAGGAAGCCATATTTACCACTAGCAGCTTCGCTGCCAGCCTTCGTCTGGCTTTTAAATGTACCGGAAAAAATGGCTGAAGGGAACTCCAAACGTTAAATTTAAAACCTACGTAGAATTTTACTCTGCAGAACAACTTCATAAAAAAAAAAAAAGTTATTACGTATAAGAAAATTACAATGAAATAAGCAATACCCCTTAATACAAATATTAATTATCCTAATAAATAAATTAACCAACTTCCCTTTGCAAAATCTTAAGAACTCAAATGGTATAAAGGAGGTTAAGAACTTTGTTTCCTAAAAAAATCACTCAAAACTTTTCACTATCTTAAAAACAGTGAAATGAGCAATAACTAACATAAAAGAATACAAAAAACAAAAAATTCTGAAAAGCAAAGTATAATTAATGATATTATATCTTATATTTTCAAGAGAAAAAGATTACAATGAAATAAGCTATATCCCTTAATACAAATATTAATTAAGGTAATAAAAAAAATTAACCAACTTTCCGTTGAAGAAAAAAAAAAATGATGCAAAACTTTTCAATATCTTACAAACAGTGAAATAAGCAAAAAATAACATGAAAGAAACTCAAAAAACATAAAATTCTGCAGAACACAACTTTATAAAAAAATCAATAAAAATATATTATATATCTATAAAAATGACAATGAAATATGCCAATCTCTTTAAAACAGTGACATAAGAAATACGATGAAAAATTGTTGCCAAACCCATATTTCTAAAAGAATGAAACTTTTCAAAATGATGCGGTTTCATCAAAAATCTATCAACAACAAGACAGGAAAATTGTTGCCAAAATCACGTTTTTAAAGATATGAGATAGGAGAAGTTTACTCGGAAGCTTCATTTAAAAAATGTTTTTAAAACACAAAATATTATCATTTTTCCAAAATTCTTTTTGTAAAAGCAGTCGCAAGGATGAAAGTTTAACGTGTCCAAAAATCAAAGAAAAATAAACTGTACATTTTAAAAAATAAACTATTTTAGAAAAAAATCCCGTTGAAAAGGTGTTAAGCTCCCTTTGTTAAATAAATTCGTATTTAATCGATTTATTGAAACACAAAATTTATTTTAAGTTCGTAAAATAGCTAAGTGCCTACGTTTCATGACGATGTGAAAATGGAGTGTGTAGAGTAAAATCTCGCTTTCCTATAGCCCATTATGTCTCAGAATGACGAAATTTCGTCACAAAACATAAAATAAAAAAAATTCGAATTCGAATTTCGAAAGAATCGCTCTGAGGTGCACTGGCTCTCGTCAAATTTCGTAGCCGCGGGTCTATTAGCTTACGCGCAGCGCGAACGAAAGACAAACACATACACACACAGAGAGACTCTTTCTTTTATTATATGTAGAGAAGATAACTGGGATTAAAAAACCTTGACTTGGGGTATCCGCCGAAAACATTGCTGGTAAAAACGTCGTGGAGGGAACAACGCAAGACGAAAACATCGGGGGAGAAAATAAAACAATGAAAAAAATATCGTAGCATCTCCCAAAGTAAAGCGGTTAAAAATATTGCAGTTTTCAAAACATTGCCGTGAAAAATATCGAGGCAAAAAATAATGCATCTACAAATCATCGCATGAGGATAACATCACGGACGTGTGTTTTTCAGGTTTAAAAAGCTGTAAATGTACATTCGCGTAATGATTTGTGAACGTCGTGAGAAGGAAAGAGGAATATTTTGACCTCTATAACTCGTATTTTTAAATTAATAAATACCTTTTTGCTAAAAACAAGAAGAAACTTAGCATTCAAAAGCTGAAATGAATAGAAAATCAATCCTACAAGAGTTAATAGAATTTTAAATGTATGTATTTAATTATTAAAAGTCATTATTTAATTAATCTCTTTTATGAAGTTTTACTGACAGTGTTTCAAGATAAATATAGTCTAAAAAAATAGAAAATCGAATATAGGTAACTGTATAAGGTTACTCATATTAAACTAATTGAAAAAAAAAAAAAAAAAAAAAAGATTTAATTTTTACTTAAAAAGAATGTCATATTATTAAAGAGAAAGAAAATAATTTTACAGTTTGGTAATTAATTAAACAGTTTGAGTTTAGGTACCCTCACGCAGTTACTCATATTTCATTTTCTAATTTTTTAGACTGTATTTTTTCAAAAAAACTGCCAGTAGAACTTCATAAAAGTAATAAAATGATGACTTTTTATAGTTAAGTATTTAAATTAAAAATTTTAATAACTGCTATATGTTTCTGTTCATTTTCAGTTTATGTGTGCTCAGTTTTCTTTGCTTACGTTTTCTTAGCAAAAAGTTATTAAGTAATCCAAAAATTTATATACTTAACTACTAAACAATATATGGAAAATGTAAAAAATATAAAATACGGAGCTAAAAAATATTCCTTATTTATTCTTGCGCTGACAAATCATTATGCGAATATACATTTACAACTTTTAAACCTGAAAAACAAATGTCTGTGATGTTAATTCATGCAATAATTTGTAGGTGCTTTATTTTTCACCAAGATATTTTTAAACTGCGATGTTTTTAAACCGCTTTATTTTTAACGCCGATGTTTTATACCACGATATTTTAGGACTGCGACGTTTTATCGTTGCTTTATTTTCTCCCAGGATGTTTTTGTCTTGCGTTGTTTTCTCTGCGATGTTTTCGCCTGCAAGGAAGTTTCTAATGCATAAAACATGCGTTATCTCAATTTAATTAATATTTCACTTTTAGGGCATTATTCAAGACTTTTGGTTCGTGAAATTTCTTTTTTTTTTTTAGTTAATTAAATATTAACTTAAAAACACGCCCTACATCAGCATTTAAAACAAAACACAGAATTTTAAATACCTACTGAACTTCAATAGTTCCTTAATCCAGCTGCTTTTGAAAGCGTCAAACATTTGTGAGAGCTTAAACTGTTATTAATAAAATATAATAATAGCTCATACAATACGGTTATATAACATTAATAGTAATATTTATATTAATAATATGTAACATGAAATTACATAAACAAGCAAACTAATATATAAATATTATGCTATGCTGTTACATAATATTGATATTAATGTTATGTAACGGTGTTACATAATATTACATAATATATATATATATATATATATATAACAGCTTATAAGTTATATTTATATTATATAACAAATTATATATTTTAATAATATTATAATAAATTATACTAATAACATTTATTTAACAGTTTAAGCTGTTATAATTTTTATAATAGTTTAAGCTATTTAAAAAAATTATAATAGCTTAAACTGTTAAATAAATAACTGTTATTAACATTGCCTCTGTAAGATACAAATATCCACAGAAAAGAAAAAAAAAAAAGAAGAAAAGAAAACTGAGTTGTCATCTCAGTGTTCATTTAATTTCTATATAAATTTATTAATTATATTTAATATACCAGACTACAGAAAATATCATATTCAAGCAACAAAAGTAATTAGTGAATAAAATAATCAATTTGCTTTTAGTAGAAATGGGTATTATCCCAGAAACGGCAATTTGCGCCGAATCACTATAAAAGGCTGTATGACTTTTCAGAATGTTGTCACCAAATATTATCGCCCTTTATTATATTTAACGAAAATAAATAACGAAAAATCTACATGAATTTATTATGTTTCTCGCATTGTAAAAAAATAACTTTACCTAGAGTCATCAAGTTTTGAGTAACCTAGTCCTCCACCCGTACATGGGCACCTGGAAGCCCGAATTTGGAATTTACTTTATTGTCTATTTCATATTTTGTAAAACATTAACGAATTTTTGATTTAAAAAAACTCATTAATTTCAAGCAAACACTGTAGGGAATAAAACACTTTTATCTCCAGCGCGCGAGACTAGCTATCAGAAATTCTAACGATATGCCGTTTTTAAATATTTTTAGCCCAAATGTTAAAAAACGCCCGTTTAGGCATCATATGAAATCTGAAACTCTCATATTTTTATTTATTTATTTTTAATATCAGATAATTTTTGCCTTCTTGGTTAATCCCTGCCTTTCCCCGCTTAATATGTTTGTTTATATATGTAAGTATTATTTACAATTTCACAAATTCATGTTCTTCTAGCTTAATACATTTCTCAAGCTTTAAAAATTATTCCTTAAGGTTACAAATTGTAGATTTAATTAAAAATAAAAATTCTAAAAGTTTATCGACTTTGCTGTAATTTCCAATTACAAATTTCAAATTTGGAAATTAAATGTATTGTGGCGGCATCTAGTGGCAAAAGATAATTGTAAACGATCATCCAGTATTTAAATAAAATTCAGAAATTTTTCTGGATTACAGTTTAAATAAACGAAATAATAAGTTTTCAGATGTTGCAATAAAATCTAATGTATATTTATTTATCCTTATCATTTTACGCATGTAAACACTGAGTATTAAACTCTTTCTTTTCTATCGAATCTTTATAAATTTTATTACAAGGAGGATGGACATTAATTTCAGTACTCCGTAAGACGAATGCTTTGGTAACAACAATCTAACTCAAGTTACTGGAGATTGAAACGAACTTTTTTAAAGAAACTAATTGAAAATTTATTTTCTTCCTAGTACAGTCAGTGATCTGATCGTCAGTCTGCAGATGTATTTTTCCACCTATTTGTTTCCAATTAAATAATTCGTTGCTCTATGTATTGCAAAACTTAAAGCAAAACCACCAAAACAGAATTTGAAAACTGTAAATTACAACACTAGAGTTCCAAGGAGTTCTAGAATTTGATCTTAGCCCGAACCATCTTAACTATAGTTTTTTTACTTTAAAACAGACACTTCAGGGCTTCTTCGAACCTCTCCCATTTGCGAACGCTAACACACGTCGTAATCGCCACATTAATTTTCTCCGCTTCATTTGTGATTGTAGTTCAAGTCAGCCTTCATTTGTGCTCGTTGCTCGAAACGAAATGCACTAAACCAGTCACCTGAAATTCGGGCCGCGAAGGCATTTCGATTATGAATATGTTATAAATACAGCTTTTCAAAGAAGGTCAAATTTTTAATTATTTGAAGTCCGCTTTTATATTGCTTTCATTACCCTTAAGAGCTAAAGTGAATAAAAATTAGAAAATCGATAAGCGGAGCTTATTAATTTACAATGCAATATAAATTTTATTCAAAGATTGGGAGATACAGATTTTATTATCTTTCATTCGTACTTATCAAAGAATAAATTATTTGCGATTTTTTTCACTAAAAAGAATCTCTTTGTTCGGGAATGCATTCATTCATATGTGAACAGCTTTTCTTCAGTCAATGATGAAGGTAATTCCTAATAATTTTTACCCTAGGCTACAAGCTTTATCAAAACCACATTAAGAGTCAAGTTGTAATAAATAAAAAAAGTTTATAATTATCTGCATATAAACATACGTAGTTTTATTATGCGTCGAAAAAAAATTGTTAACTAAGAGAAATAGACTAAGTTGTCATTATTCATTCCCAGGTTTTATCCTACTCGGAAAATTTTATCTGAAAAATTAAGAACGTTTTCATAATTTGTTTCAGTTTAAATTAAAGTTATTCTATGATTAATTAAAGATGTTAAACTATTTCAAATAAACGTTAGTCTTAAAATTTAATATTTAGCTGTCAATATACTTGAATTACAAAGCTTACCGACAAAAATGTCTTATAGCTGCCAAATGTTACATTTCAGATAGAAAATAAATATGCTCTTGATTCCCCCCCCCTTTGCGATATTATTACAATTTTTTATGTATGTTTTGAAAAATACTTTAAGCTAAATTTATAATTTTTTTAAAACTTTTTTTTTTGTTGTTGTTTTCTTATTAAAAAAAATTTTCATTTTGTTAAAAAAAAATTCTGGTTCGTCAATTATGTTCAGATCGTACATGCGGCCAGCGGGCAATTTCAGTTTGAGATCATTGCGCTAAACTGAAATGAAGAGGGAGAACAAAAAAAGGTTAGGAGATCTCGATCATCTGCCAAGGCTTCAGTTACCATAATTGCGAGAGAAGCCGGGCAGGAAATATGACCATGAAGGGCCTATTCCAAATAAATAGACAACGGATATTAGAATCGTAAGCCAAACGACATCGACTATGACATTCCTACCTCGATTTAGGTTTTATATTATATTTACCTCGATTTAGACTCAGCAAACATACCTATCTCGAATTTAGATTTTGGTAGAAAACTTCTGTTCGTTCTGTCGTCCTTTGAAATTGTGCAGATACGACATTAATACAGATATAAAACTTCTTAGTACTCAGCTCATTTTTTGGACAATAGAATAAAAATATCAAAAAAACCTAGCTTTCATACTTACGAGAGAAAGACAGGAAGTACATTCTAAACATACAATTTATCTATGAAACTATATTTATATATAAAATACGAAAATCGCTTATATGAATCGCTACACCCGCAGTGTTGCCTTCAGTGGCATCCGCAGTGTCTTGGTTACTACTCGCGAATTAGAATTCCTAAAATAGTTTTTACAGTAACTTTGCTAACGAATATAGGGAGTATTGTTTTTCCAGTTGTAATGAACTCTCTCTAAATCGACAATCCACGGTTCAAGGTAATTCTAGCCTTTTGTAGAGACTT
The DNA here is from genome assembly GCF_044657685.1 of Stegodyphus dumicola. Taxonomy (NCBI): domain Eukaryota; kingdom Metazoa; phylum Arthropoda; class Arachnida; order Araneae; family Eresidae; genus Stegodyphus; species Stegodyphus dumicola. The sequence continues at coordinate 74,762,098 of NC_140768.1, read as the reverse complement.
TTGTTTTAGAAAGGTGAAGTTCAATACCAATAACAATTACATATGTTCTCAGAAATACTATTTTAGAAGGGGTCTTATCGAGGTGCTCACCGCAAGAGGGCTTACTGGATATGAAAGCAATGAAAATTAAAGTGAAGTCACATTTTGAAATAACAATAAAATCATTGCATGGGAGACACACCTTTGAATGACAAAAATTAAAATTTTTTTATTTACGATCTTGTTTCTAATCAAAAGTATCAACGCTTTTTAAGACGACCATATACGACTCAAAATGATTTTGGTCATCTACGGGCCGAATGTTTCAGAGAAGTGGTATTCAATACCATTGTTTATTTATGGTCTTGCGATATTCAGTATTATTGTTTAATCATGAACTTATAAATGTTTATAACTTATAGAGTTGGTCGTGTTACGGAGCTAGTCACCATGAGAGGTTTTACTATACTTAACTTAAATAATTTTTCAGACACGATCCCATTGTGGAAACTGATGACAGAAAAAGCGACGTTTCTAAGGAACTGTCGCATCCTGCCGAGCGTACTCTTGCAGTGTAAGTGGTTAGCATGTCCATATAACAACTGGAAAAGAAATGGTTCATATTCCGGAGAAGTTGATTTTTCATGCTTTTCGATCCGAAATTTCATCGGTACCCGAACTAAACATGTGAATGTTAATTCGGCACCACTTAAATATCCTTCTCCGTTGTCCTTCAGATAGGTTTAAATGCAAGGAATTATTGCATTCACCTCCTGCATGCTCTGGTGATGTACGTTACAAAGTTCAGGCAGCAAATCCGTGGTTCAAATCCAGGCAATGACACAGTTTTCGTGGTTCGTAGTCTTTAAAAATCTAGTAGTCTAGTGATTTTTTACACGTTTATCATCTCTGCCCCTTTTGCAAATGTTCATGGTAGTTGTACGGTCGGTTTTCGTAGTTTTGGTCAGTTTCTCTTAAAACGTCCTCCACAAAAGCATCCCTATGTTAGGTAAACAGGCTATGTGTGTTTTGTCACAGTTAAATAACCTAACTAAATCTAACATAAACTGCCATTTGAAAATTTAATCAGTTTGCTAAAGATTAATAAACTGGATGATTTTAAAATGATATACACATTTTTAATACAATTCTTCTTTATTTTTCTTTTCTTTTTAATAATGTTATAACATTTAAATTGTGTATAACTACCCAACAAATTACTTTTTCTAGCTACACATCGTTAGGTATTACCTGCGTGTGTCAGCGAGTTCTCACATTGATTAAATCTGACAACAGACACAAGATTAAATGTAAAAGTTAACTTAAAATTTTATTTTCTCATCGTTAGTGAGCTTATTTTTTAAAAAATGCAGCATTATATTAAAGTCTCATTGATTACACCAGTTTGCTGGAACTTTTTCAATATATTAACTGGTTAGAACTTCAATGATTCTAAACGAAGCTACAACACCAGTTAGGTTGGACAAAGTTCAACACTTCTCATAACCATGGTAAATGTCAGGCATCCATGTATTTCTAATAAAAGCGGCTTTTCTTTTTACAAACAAGTTGCGGTGGCAGCAACAACCAAGTCTCTACTCCAGATCATGTTAGTTACGATTCTTCTTCTCAATTTAAACTGCGCCACCTGCCTTAAAATCGGCATAACCCTCTAGACTGAGCGAGTACGTGACAAAGAAAGACGTAAAGGAAAGAAGGAATATAGTCTTAACTGTTAGTGAAACTTAAATGAGATATCACCCTGTATCTATTAATTCATTGAGCACGGAATTCTCTTGATGTCAAAACCTTTTTAACACGACCACTTCTGAAAATGATTAATATTTTTGAAAACAAATAAACACTTGTATTGAACATATCCTTTGTAGGAAAACAACCTTCCCACCAAAAAATATATCATCTGAAACTGTGGGGGTGATCATGTTAAAAAGGCTTTAACATGTTAAAAATGCTTTTCGATTTTAATGAGCATCTGCAGCTTTGTAGCAAGTGATCAAGATAAGATATTACATAACTGGTATAGAATCATTTCTTAGCAAATTTTTATGACGTTTTAGACTTATTAGTCTATTAACGTTTTCCAAGGTTTAAATTAAGACTTTTGTTTTAGATGTTTACCTGTAATATGAAAGTTTTAGAATGCAATTTTTTCTCTTCTTCCTTTCATTTATTTCTGAAATATCTATTCCAAAAATTTTAAGCCAAACACAGTGAACCTCTTGTGGAGACTGCTTCCATGAAATTATCACTTATTATAGCGACTATTATTTTTGGAAACATAAAAAACATCAATATTTAACACAGTCTTTCTGAGACGACCTAAAGAAGACCAAAAGCATCTAGAACCATGGGTGGTTGCGTTAGAGAGGTTTACTACCCTTTATGTCCTTAAGGAAGCAGTTTTAAGATGGTCGATATTGAAAAGAAAGAGTTTTGAAGTACTATTCAATAAGCAGTGGATAAAAATGAAATCAAGTTCTCTATAATATATCTTCGTTAACAGCAGTGAGTAATCTCTAAGACCTTTGAACTTACAAGCAACTTACACTAAAATGAGCTAGAAAAGCGTTGCGGCATCTAACCAAAATTTGCTACAGTCTCTGATTAGTTCGTGAAGAGTGTTAATGAGGGTTACCATCAATCACCTCGAGAAGAGAGACGACACTGAATAGAACTGAGGTAAAGAATAGAGCTGTTGTGCCAAATGAGAGGCCGTTTTGGGCAGCTGATAAATAATTTCATCATGCACATTCTTTCTCAAGATCGGGTCAAACTTGACATCAAATATCTTGTAAGCTAAGGCTAAAAGCTTATCTTTGTTATTTGGAAACAGCTGAAAGTACGAACATTTAAATTCCTTTCTAAAAAAAATTAAAGGATTCCTTTTTATAAAATTGTAACTAATTTAATTTATTTTACTAATAAAACACGCATTTATGTAAGCATACACAAAAAGAAATAAATTAATATCATTTTTCAAAACTAAAATGAAGATCAATGTATAAAGTTTCCATCCACAAAATTAGTGTTTGTTAATTTTTGTAGAGGAATATTCTAATTATTACTTAGTAAATAAGAATTGTTGAAAATGGCAGAGATAAAATTGCAATTCAAAAATAAAATAACACATCTGGAGGTCCGTAAGGTTTTGTTATTTTTCTGACATTTAGATTTAGATATTTTTTGTTTATCTTACGTATTATTTTACTTTGATTTTACACTCAACCTTTCATCAGAAACCACAGAAGTTGTGATTGACTGATTTGATCGGAGCGAGAATGTTTTCTGTAAGAGGTAGTTATCATTTTCAGTTTGCATCCCTTAGCGTGACTAAACGTATAATGCAACCAAATGGCTACACATTTGCAGTTTAATGTATTCTTCCGGAATGTTCAATATCCTGCTATGATTTAATTGTCTCATCATCGAATGTATCTAAGCTACACCACAGAGAAAAGCGATTTTACACGAGCTAGAACAGATGGAGAAAAACCAAGAGAATGGATCCAAGGGTCTCCCATCCCTCTTTTTCTACAGCAAAACCACCAGAGAGAACTTTCGGCTTGCCAGTATTTAAAGTGCACCCATGCCACACAGACACTGTATACTAATAAGCAATAGCTTATTTTTGGATTCAAACACCGGCCCAACGATGGGGCAGTCAGCAGCGCCAAAAATTATGCCGATCCGGGTAGGGTGAGGGCTCTTTTCATATTATTACCAACAAAGCAATTTAAAGGATTACCTTCATTGCAGACCCCACCAAAGGCCGAGTGTCTAAGATCATTAATTACTGATATTCGACTCGGCTTCGAACTCGGATGAGCGGGGTGGTTTCATGGGGGGCTTTCTGTAGTTTAGCCAACGTGTAACGTAAATATGAACCATTTTCTTTTAGGAAGCCTTCCACGAAGGCATTCCTTTTCCTAGGTAGTTGGCTCTTATTTTCTTTGTTACAAAAGCCTAACCTAATCTAATCTTAATCGTCTTAGTATTATCTCTTATCGGTTATTATCAATAAATATGGACATTCGATGTTTCATTTTTAAAATGTTTGTAGACTTGCTGTATATGAAGTCAATCCTCTCGTAGTAGCTGCCTCCCCTAAACCATCACAACTGCGATCTCAAAGCCTTTCTTTTAATAGAAGTCAGAAAAATAGCTGCTTTCGTTGTTAATTACGCCTAGACGGAAATTCCTGTGTATCACAGGGTTACACCCTGCACAAAAAAAAGGGCGGACAGTTCTATATCTCCCTTTCTACTGGACCAAATGTTGAAATTTTACTTGCGTTTTCCATGTCTCGAAAGCGCGACTTAGGATATATATTAGATTTATATATAGCATAGTTCTAACATAGGTATTTTGACACAAAATCGGACTTTTTCTGAAATAACATACTAATTTTTTTTCCATATTTCAATTCTACGACTGAAATTATGCCTGGATGTTAAATCTTGTAATTTTTGGTGAGAAATTTATGGGAAAATTTAAAAATTTATCTTGGCGCATTTTTCCAGCTGCGCCAAGAATAATTCACTTTGCAAACTTCTTAATTTATAGCAACCCATTTTTCTTTCCTTTTTTTTCATTGTACACGAGCGGTAAAAAAGGTCGTCGTTCACACTTTCAAATAATTTTAGCAAAGTAGGTAAGCCACATTTGGCGTTATTATCGCTATGACGAATATGCTAAAATGTAAATTCACGTATATTTTAGAAAATTTCGAATAAAAAACTCTAATGTTTTGCAGGTATGTTTAGAAATACATGTACTTTAAGATGATGGTAAAATTTTTATAGGTTATAATTCAAAATGTTTTTGAAAAATTTATAAAAATTATTTAAAAATACAAATTTAAAAAATAAATTAAAAAATGGGCGAAATTTATTTGGAATGAACCTAAATTTCGAAATGTGAAATGAAGAATTAAATAAGTTTAATAAAAAAAGAGATGTTAATAAATATATACCAAATTCAATTAACATATAGGAACTAAAATTTTGAGAGCTAGCAATGCGATTTTTATAAAACTTGGCACTTTGGCATAATTTGAGTCGTAAAATCAAAAAATCAAAATGTGGAGAATTTTTTTTTTTTTTTTTTTTTTTTTTTAAAGAAAAAGTCCAGTTTTGAGTGAAAATACAGATTAGGACAATGGTATATATAAATCTAATAAATATCCTAAGTCGCGTCTTCGAGGCATGGAAAACGCAAGTTAAATTTCGACAATCGGTCCAGTAGAACGGGAGATCTAGAACTGTCCTTTTTGTGTGTGTTTGTGCGTGGAAGGTGTGCATTATCATGTAACTCAACTCGATCTTATTTTCCGAAATCTTTAAGAACGAAAAGGAAAAATTATTCGTTCAGAGCTTCATTTATTGATTTTTAAATTTTTTCTCATGACCGTTAAGAGTGTATGTTACCCTGTAGAACCCTTATTCAACATACTCAGGCACTGAAAGGTCTAACCTGAATATGTAATTAATCATAGTTTATCAGTGAAAATTCCTGTTTCGAACTTCTCCGTAAACGGCCACTACTTCTAAGAATATAAATAAAAAGCCATTTAATATCACCTCTTTCAGATGACATCCGCAGAAGACCTAAATCATTTATAACCATGAGTGGTTGTTTCAGGTTTTGGTTTTGTTTATTTGATTATGCCAAAGCACTGGAGAGCTGTCTGCTTTCGGGAAAGGATGCCTTCGTGGAGGACTTTCTAAGAGAAACTGGCTCATATACATGTTACACATGAAGATAACCACGAAAACGCCCATGTACCCAGATCGTTCGCGGAATTCGAACCTCGGACCGAACTACCAATGTTTAGCGACTTCACCGCTTGGCTGCTGGTGGACCGGTTGTTACAAAGAGGGTCCACTGTATGTGTCACTGAATTCACAGTTGTTATCACCGACATTTTTTTCCATTTTTTAAAAAGATTTTAAGATAGTTTGTCTCCCAGAATCGTCAGTATGTTAAAGCACATTTAAAGCCTTCTCTTAACAAAAAATATCAGTGACAAAGACAGAAAGAGTTATAGAATATGTGTTCTAAACGGTGGATACTAAACTCGCTCAGTTTGAGTTGTACAATCAGCATTTATTTAGATCCAATTTTATTTTCTGAACACTATGAGATAAAGATGACGCAATGAATGGTAAGTAATTCGTAGAAAATGACAGAAGGTACATAAACGCTATTGATCAAGAATAACACGGTCAACATCTTACTTGTCTTTCAAAAATCTAGTCCGTATTACAAGTCCAAAAAACGTAAGATTTCAAGATAAATGCTTAAAAGTAAATAAGAATTCAAGATAAATGCTAAAAAATTGTTACAGAGAACTGCTTCAAAATATTGTAAGTGATAGAATAATTCTTATTATTCTCATGTCAAAGAAAAATTATATGATAATTTTTTTTAATTTAAGCTTATTAATATACACTCTATATCTTCTCCAAAGTATGCTTTTTAAAAATTTACATGAAATAATTTCTATTCTTTAAACGGGATGCTCAGTAAAACACAGCTTGTATTTTTCTTGCATAACCTCAAAAAAGAAAGAAAATTTCATTTTCTTTGTATTTGGAAGAATTCAATCAGAATTATTCATGCATACTGTAGTTATTCTATGGATGAGAGATCAGCTATGAATTTGAAAGAAAACGGCTATTTTTCAATATCTGAGTCTGAAAGAATTCCACTTCGAAACAAAGGGATTTTTTTTTAAAATCAAAACAGTACAGTATTAAGGTGAATCAATCATTTTAGGTTTGGGAGATTACAAGCTATATTTAAAAATTGAATAAAGAACTATGTAGCCTCGCTTTTAAGAAAAAGGAAGTCTTTTTTTATCTTTTGCTGTTATACAAGAATATACCGCGAACTTACAGTGGTGACCACCTCTTCAAGGGGATTATTTTTCAAAGTCACTTTTCTGAGACGGTAAATAAATATCAGTACTGAAGAAAACACTGTAAGATGACCAACTTCATTAGTGTGTGTGTGTGTGTGTGTGTGATTATGGCAAAGCCTCGAGGGCTATCTGCCTAAGGGGAGGGATGCCTTCGTGGAGGACTTTCTAAGGGAAACTGGCTCGTATACACGTTACACATGGGGAAAACCACGAAAACGCCCATGCAGCCAGCCCGTTCGCGAGATTCGAACCTCGGACCGAACTATCAGTGTTCAGCGACTTTACCGCTTGGCCGCTGGTGGGCCCAACTTCATTAGAAGACCAAAATCTTTTGGAACCATAGGTGGTCGCCTTGAAGAAGATTTACTATATTTATTCATTTTATTTAAATTGCAATGTAATTATTTGTGTGAAACTTCAACTCATTTTACAATTCCTTATGTTGTATAAATATTTGGTCTTAAATCAAAGATATTGTTGCGTGCGTACGGGTTCGTTATGAAATGAATGCACAAGTCCGATGAAAAATGAACAAAAATTTATTATTATCACAACAGAAATGCTTAAATTTTCTCAAATTATCATGCAGTATCACAATATCTCACAGTAGTTATCTTTTAACTACTTAAATGTACAATAGAACGTAATTCAAAAACAGCTAAAGAACGCTAATCCGCGAATTCGCTATAATCAACAACGGCAGTTTTCTAAACAACAACAAACTAAGCAACTCTACAAACTGAGATGTTTTCCTCCTATAATAAGATTTTAAAATCACGCGCTAGAATTTTCCAGTACTTTCTCGAAATCAAAAAGAGATATTTATTTATTTAACGCACGCGCTCTTGTATTTTTAATTTTTTCGGCTTAGCTTTCTTTTAATATTCGTCACGCGCTGCACTGCGCGAGAATAAAACCATTTAATTTATAATTGAACTAACATTAGCTTTTTAAATACCAAATTCGTAACACTGCCCCCTTCCCAAGGACTGCACGTCCCGGGCAGTACAATCCCTGGACAGGAAGCTAAATTTACAACTGTGGCATAAATGCAACTGAGGCATAAACATTACATTACAATATCAAACAACATGAACAATAAATGCAATAACTAACTTAAACAAACCAAATGCTATCAAATACTAAATACAAAACAAATACTAAATACAAATCAAATACTAAATGCAAATCAAATACTAAATACAAATCAAATCAAATACACATTTAAAAACAAAAAGGACCATGGTCTGATACTATTTACAATTATTTACATTATGTACTATGGCCATTGTAGTGAGCTAACATGTCGTAATGAACGACTTTAGGTTTAGAGTTCGAACACTTACGGATCATGACGTCATTCAGTCTCTTCAGGACTGTATATGGACCATCCGAAGGTGACTGTAATTCAGGCCTGACTCCTTTTCGCCGAATCGGGTTCCACAACCACACCTTGTCTCTTTTGTTGAATCTATGTCCAGTAGCTCTCGCGTTGTATCTGGTCTTCACTTTCTCCGTCGCCAAGTTCACTCGCTTTCACGCGGAACGGTGCATCACTTCAAAACGGGCCTTGACATCTTGGATGTGTTCCTCAGGCGATGAAGGCACATCCGTACGGCGATGAAACAGGCGGTCATAAGGCAGACGAAGGTCTCGACCGAAGAGCATCTGAGATGGAGAATAGCTGGTAGTTTGGTGTTTCTTTTCGACCCTAGCATGATTTCTGCTGTTTCTGGAGCTGGTTCTTTCGGACAAAGCGTCGGCATTTCCAGGTGAGGATCCCTTCTTAGGATGGATAGTCATGTCTTCAGATCCTGAAAGCAGTTTGTTGTTTTTCAAGTCTAAGGAAAAATTGTATTTCCTTAAAAAGTCCAATCCGAGTATGCATGGATCTGTGATATCCGCCACATATGCCGTGTGATGGTAGGCGGCACTTCCAAACGTGATGCTTACGTTTAACTTCCCAGTTATGTCGATCTTATCACCAGACGCAGTCTGAAGGGTAACGCAGGATGGCGTCCAAATAAGTTTATCTTTAAACTGTTCAGCGAAATCTTTCCTAATGATGATAACATTAGCTCCTGTGTCAATGATCATATTGCAAGGAACTCCATCGATATTCCCATTAATGGACAGTCCGTTACTGTTGCCACTCACTGTATAAATTTTAAGCGCTTTAAAACAGGGTTTTTCATTATCTGGCAACCTCCGTTCCTTGATATGGTCATTAATTTGTTTCCTGCGTCGTTGCTCAGAAATTTTCTCAATTTTCGTACCCTGGGGTGTTCTGCAATTCTTTCGTACGTGGCCTTCAGCTCCACAGTTCCAGCACTTTGGTTTCTTGTCACTCCTTTTCCTTCCCGTGGCATTTAATTGTCTGTTTAAATCGTATGCCTTATTTTCCGTGCTCTGGGGAGTTCTGCAGTTCCTTCGTAGGTGGACTTCAACACCGCAATTCCAGCACTTTAGGGTCGGTTTTGTTTCACAACTATTCCGTCTTAAAGCATTCACTGGTCTTGTCAACTCATCCGTTTCATTATCCGTGCCCTGGGGTGTTCTGCAATGCCGTCGTAGGTGACCTTCAGAACCACATCTCCAACATCTTACAGCCACTTTGTTCTCACTGCTACTCCGTATCAAAGCATCGACTTGTCTGGATAAATCATCTAAACGAGCCATCAATTGGTCCCCTGGGTCGTGGACTCGCACAGATCTGACTGGGTAGCGATCCCTAAGAGTTGCTTGCTGGGCTGCCTCCAATTTCACGGCGTACAACAGAGCGCTTTTTACATCCTTTACATCTGCCATTCGCAGTGCTTTCTGTATTTCAGTATCTCGGATGCCGTCGATAAAGTATTGCAAGGACAGGATTTCCCTTGTTTCTGTCGGGCATTCCGAAAAGGCGAGATGGGACAGCCTTTCAACATCCGCGGCGAGCTCCTGAAGTGTTTCGGTAGGCTTCTGTTGACGAGATTTTAATTGGAGCCTGCTGTAGTCTTTTAAACACTTCTCGCCGAAGCGCAGCTCCAAAGCGCCGGATAGAGCTTCGAAATCTAGCCTTTGATTTTCGGGAAGCGTCTGCAGGATATCCGCTGCGTCTGCTCTCAGAGAAGCGGCGAGATGACAGGCCTTAGCTTGGGAATCCCACCCATTCGCATCCGCAACGATAGAAAATTGTGTCCTATACACCTGCCAGGAGGTCTTCCCATCATATGTAGATAGTTTCAGAACGGAACGAGCAGGCATCGATAAAAATTTGAAACCTTCAGAATTGTTTCCTACCGTCGCTATGCACTTCTTTAGGCTGTCAACTTCTTTGGCGACGGCAGCAGAAACCCTATCATCAATTTGTTGTTCGACGGCAGAAACTCTCTCTTCTATATGTCCAACTTTAGTTTCAACCGCGTCTATTCTGCCTTCCATAGCCTCAAATTTATTTTCTATTACGCAAGTAATTTCTCTTTTCATTTCGTCCTGACCTGCTTTCATCTCATTTTTAAGAGATTTCATCTCTTCCTTAACGGATTCCTGGCCCAATTTCATTTCTCCTTTGAGGGATTCCTGGCGCAATTTCATTTCTTCTTTAACGGACCTTTGACCAGCATCCATTTTCTCTTTAATTTCTTCTTTAAAAGATGTTTGGCCAGCTTCCATCTTTTCTTGGAAAGCAGCAAAAGCAGTAATGAGCTGTCTCAATTGTTCTTCCATCCCTCTTGTTATTGGCATTCAAATCCCACTTCTGACACCAAAACTTGTTGCGTGCGTACGGGTTCGTTATGAAATGAATGCACAAGTCCGATGAAAAATGAACAAAAATTTATTATTATCACAACAGAAATGCTTAAATTTTCTCAAATTATCATGCAGTATCACAATATCTCACAGTAGTTATCTTTTAACTACTTAAATGTACAATAGAACGTAATTCAAAAACAGCTAAAGAACGCTAATCCGCGAATTCGCTATAATCAACAACGGCAGTTTTCTAAACAACAACAAACTAAGCAACTCTACAAACTGAGATGTTTTCCTCCTTTTATAAGATTTTAAAATCACGCGCTAGAATTTTCCAGTACTTTCTCGAAATCAAAAAGAGATATTTATTTATTTAACGCACGCGCTCTTGTATTTTTAATTTTTTCGGCTTAGCTTTCTTTTAATATTCGTCACGCGCTGCACTGCGCGAGAAAGAAAACCATTTAATTTATAATTGAACTAACATTAGCTTTTTAAATACCAAATTCGTAACAATATCAAATTCTGCGGATTTGAGGAAACAATTTTTTCAGAATTTTCTTTAGAAATTTATCTGAGCTTATTATAATTAGATTATTTTTTGAGGTAATTTTGAATAAGTTTTGTTCTAAAAAGGTATTAGTGCAGGATTTAAAGTATTATACCTACTTTTTTTTTTCGTAGTTAATCTTTTAGACCTTTAAATGTCTTTGTATAATTGTTTTATTAATAATAAAATTATAAGTAATAAGAAGAAGCATATTGAGCACATGAACTTGAAATATACACCATAATGAGCACGGATTTCGTAATCTATTTTCTCATCAGTATTATGCCTGTCATTTAGAACAACAAAGTAATATAAATCAAATAAGAATGGTAAAACTTTCAGGTTTCATGATACAAATTATTAGCCCAAAGAGCGTTAGCCCAGAAGGGCTATTAACTTTGTTTTGGCATTTTGCGTTGAAAACTTTAAATAACTGTTTCACTTTGCAAATTGTTGTCACCAGATATTATCACCCTGTGTTATATTTAAAGAAATTAAATAATGAAGAATCTGCATGAATGTATCTATGTTTCACGCATTGTGATAAAACAACGGTACGTAGAACCATCAGATTTTGAATAACGTAATCTCCCACCGAATCTGGGCATCCAGAGTGCCGTAATTTTGAATTTTGAATTTGTTTAATTATCTATTTCATATTTTGTAACACTTTAACGAATTTTTGATGAACAAACTGACCGATTTCAAAGCTATCAATGGCAACACTGTATGAATTTTTTTTTTTTTTTTTTTTTTTTTTTTTTATCTCCAACGCGCGAGACAGTGTATCGGGAATTCTAAAGATATGCTCATTTAAAAATTATTTTGCGATATTGCTGTTAAATTGAATTTTATGGTTTAAGTGTGAAGAACATGACATTCAATAAATAAATGCAACACACAAAACGTTAAAAAATGTCCCTTTGGGCGTAATGTAAAATTCGAGAGCTTTCAGATTTTTTTTTTAAATTTGCATTAATTATTTTATTTTTATTTTATTTATTTATTTAATCTTTCATATAATTTTTATTTGACATATTTTAGCTTATCTGTACTAAAAAATTTATTTTTGGATTCATTTGTCAACAATGGTTTCATCCATTGTTCAGCTTTACAATCGCAGAGCATCCTAGTAGAAAATTCTAGCAATGATTAACTGCAAGTTCTAAATAATCTATTAGCAGAGAGTGTTTGAAACAGCCGATGCATTCTGCTGCAATTTAAGGGATTTTTTTTTCTGTCCCTAAAGTTATTTGATCGAAGAAGCCTATCATTAGTGAGTTTTCTTGGCCCTCCTTTTTTTTTTTTTTTTTTTTCTATTTACTTAACATCTGACAGTTTTCTTCACCTTTTCAGGTGCCCATTTTACAGCTGCAAGCTTTCGCATTGTTTAGCCAGCGTGTTTCAAAACTTTAGTGTTACTTTGCCGTTACACTTTGTGTTCAGTGTTCTGCGCGTAGCTTCTGCGCTTCAGCCATTTTGCGGATTACACAGCTTCACCCCAGAAACTGTCTTTCTTTAACAATAATCTCCATCTAGGACAAATATATCAGAAAATTAGAGGCATAACGGAAAAATATCATTTCTATTGTTCATTTTATGTCTTTCAGCTCGTTTATAATTTCTTTTAAATGTAAAATTTTACTTGTCCTTAAAAAAAAAATTTTAATGCTGCAAACTCAGGGAGCCGTGAATTTGTACACTTATAAAATTCTGAAATTACGTATAAAAAAAAAGCTTATTTTCTTTAATACCTATACATAATAAAACAAAAATGAGAAGCTTACATCTGTTTATTCTTAAATTAAAGCACCAACAAAAAAAAAATTAAACAATTTTGTCAGTTTCAAGAAATTAGACTAAAACATTATCTGCAGTTCAGAAAGTCACAAACTCAAATGCATAATTAAAAAAAAATATTTTCATATAATTGATATCGACAATATTTGGTGAGAACGGTACATGTACACTATCTCCTACTTTTGCCCAAATATTTCCTGTATAGTCTAAAAAAATTGCAACAAAACAATGAAAAGAAAGGAAAGAAAAGACTTCGTCTTAATAAACTTTTCCCAAATTAGTTTTTTTTTTTTTTTTTTTTTTTTTTTTTTTCCCAGTGAGTCTTAAGAAGGGGAATAGTGCAGCCTGTGTTTATGTAATAACTCTACTTCCTCAACAAATGTGAAATTTTCTAAATGTTATTATACTAATAACAAAAAACTAATTAATGAAGTACCAAAGTTAAAGCAGCGACAAACAAAGAAAGTTACTGACATTAATAAATTGGTTGGCAAGACGCTATTTTTTTTTCTTTAGTTGGAGAAAAGAAACTAGGGATTTGAGCTCCCACTTGAAATAACAGTGCATGGTTATTTACGACTATTTTGCCATAAATAAAAACTAATTGCCCATCAACGCAACATTAATATATCACAATTTGTTTTATTACTTCAGCTAATTTTAAATTATCACTCTTTCTCGCGCGCACTCATTCTGTTTTGGGAGGAGAGGGGTAAAGGTGTGACAGAGAGAGTAATAGAGTTATAAGTCATTGTTAATAATTCTTTAATTTTGACCGCTGAAGGCAGTTCGTCATCAGCGCTGTTAAATTTCACCTAAATTTTCATTAAATGCTTAAAAAAGTTTTTTTTTTCTTTTTAAATTTTCTTTGGTGGATTTTGATCGTTCTTTTAAACTGGCAGCATTCGATAATGCTATTCAGGGTCATGAAGTCCCTGTATTAGACATGTAATGGATTTCTCTTGACTACCACCTCTCTAAGACGACCAGAGATAATCGTTTTAGAGATAACTGTTTAGAGTTTGATATTCTTTGGTAGCATAAACAACTATCAAATTCCTAATAGACGTTAAAAGGAAGAAAAATTGCATGTCTCGTGCTTAATAGGATAAGCCTAATTTGTAGCTATGTAATCTAAAATAATAGTAAATTTTAGATTTAAAACTTAGTAGTTAAAGACTACCGGCTACTTCTCACCGGCGTAACAATTTAAATGTCGCCAACTGCAATGTCAAAGCCGAATAATGTGGTTAAAATTTTATATATGAAAATAATTTTAGTGAAATTAAGTGTAGAATTGTAGTATCTCTTGCATAATATAACAAGAAATGTTTCGAGAAAGCCAAGCTTCGTCCAAGAAATAAGATTACAGGGGCAGGTCCATCTTGCCAATCTGGCGGTGGTTTTGGCGACTAATTTTTGTCACTAAATTTGACAGAAAATCGCTAAACGTCGTCCATTTGGTGACCATATAGCGTCATTTGGGTCCGATCCCTATATGTAGCTCTAACCAGCTCTAACCATATCTGGCTCTATATAATTGTAATTGCGTTTTCTTTCCAGTATTTCGAGGAACTGAAGGTACTGGAAATTTCTTGGTGGCCAGAGGAAAATTTTGGGATTTAAGAAAGTTCTCTTCAATTCATTATTGTGGGCAAGGAAACCCGAGCATCTACTGTAACTATCAAAAACTTCCATCACACAAGTAGCGGTAACGCCGCTGAACACTGGTAGTTCGGATAATCGAAAATTTTCTGCACGCGCATTAGTCGTCTTTTCTTTCTGAGAGATCAGCAGGAAAACGGTCGCAAAATGCACACACACACACACACATAATTAGAAAATCATGGGATTCATGTTTCGAATCCCGAAGATCCTCTTTTCAACCGCTCGGGCCCTGTTGATATCTCAGAAAGGAATAGAACGCTTTGAGGGGCCTTTAAAATAGGAGCTGATTACCTTTCTGGAGTCGACGCTCGTTGAAACTTCTGTTCTGGAATGGTTTGGTGGAAAGTGCCTGATAAGGGTTTTTGGGGTGGCATAAATTTCGGGCTTCCATTTATCAAGACCCCTCGAAAATGCTGGTGGGATGACAAAACTGATGACCGAGCGGATCCATACGGCGAAATCTGCCTTTTTCCTTT
This sequence comes from Stegodyphus dumicola, assembly GCF_044657685.1. Taxonomy (NCBI): domain Eukaryota; kingdom Metazoa; phylum Arthropoda; class Arachnida; order Araneae; family Eresidae; genus Stegodyphus; species Stegodyphus dumicola. The sequence continues at coordinate 74,746,947 of NC_140768.1, read as the reverse complement.
TTAATTTCTAAAAAGCAATGGTGCAATTCCATCCCGCGAACGGGCGCCCTCAAAATCAATTCAATTAAGTATTGTAACGCATTGCATGCCGAAGACTGTTGACAACTTATTTCCTTCTTCCTCTGCAATAAACTTAGGCTTTTCTTCTCAAAGAAGATATGCTCATTTCACACGATTACGTATGTAATTTGTCTTGGGTTCGAATCCCGGCGAACGAAAGCACGGAGGAATTTCCTTCCATGCTATTATAAATAACTTTCAATTTTCACTTCGCGGCTGAGTGCATCCAAATGCAAGCAGAGCAAGCGGAAGTGCCCGTTATCTCTTCAGAATCTCCTTGATTCACGGCGAAAGCGCTGCTACATTCCCCATCACGCAGGAGCACACATGGTCACGGAAATGGGCCTTCCAGCAATAGCGCAAGACAATTCAATGACATGCCAATTTGGCGCAGGAGAAATGATTATCGGGAACGGCTGCACGGATGCGCTCAGCGTGCGCGCGCGCTATAAATTTCTTCACTCGTCATCTCCCTCCCTGTAATTTCTCAGCATGGGCAGGCGAAACTGTGTGACGTTTAAACACCTTCTATCAATCGCCGTAAGAGGCCTCTGTGAGCGTCATCAAAAACCAATGGAAAAACACCACTACTGCTTGACGATCATTCTCCTTCTTCTCCTTTCCAAAACTCGTATCACCCAGAATGGAGGATTTCATCAAAAACAGATGTGTCTTCCATTTCGGTGGGCATGGACGTCCGGATTAGATCGGCATCACCTAAATTATCATTCTGATGCTGATGTGAGCGATCACCAGACGTCGCCATCTGAAATCCCTTTGGACTTCTCGGCAAGGCAAAAATACATAATGCAAATTTATTTCTGCAATCGTAATTTAACTACTAATAACTGTTGATGAAAATGGGCTGGCTGCATGAAAAACTTGCATTGCGCACTCCCATGAGAAATAGTATTTACGTATTAATGAATTCATGCCCATGTGAGCCCGATAGTCTGAAGGCTGTGCTCCTCGGAGGTCCATCGTTCGATTCCTGGCGAAGGCTTGGTGATTTTTTGGCCACCAACTCTGTGATATTTATAATGATGAGGAAATATTCTGGAATTTTTCTCCCTTTCAAATATTTTTTTGCTGCACGGTGAGGGGATTTGGCGACGGAACCCCTTCCTGTGTGTATTGATTTTACGAAAACTACGCATTGTCGTTGAACCTTTCTCGGAAATGAAGTGTGCCCAGCCACAATGTACTGCAAGCGCTCGCGTTTTATACTCTTCAGCACTAATGCCTCCACATGCTCATTATATCGCCTTATCCCATTCGTAGCCCCGTGCGGCTGCACCGGGATGCAGACATTTTTTCCCTGACAATAGCGACACATTGCTCGTTTGAAAAGGTAAACGGATATTTTTTTCTGGGACTTGTATAATTTCGTTTTGGCATTGCTAAATGCATCAATACACGAACGTTCTGAAGTTATTCGTTTTGCGGATTCTCGGGGAAAGGGGGTCTGGAAGAATGGCTCGCTCGGAAAGGATCATGTTGTCCTCCACCCGAATTATCTGAGGACATGACGATCCATCAATTGAACGAATTTTTGATGTGTTGCCCTGCAAGTGCCTCTCTCTCGGTCGCGGAATACTTTCTATACAGATGGGGGGAGGAAAGCACTTCCGTCCAGAACGTGTTTTTAGAAGCGCGGTTTGGAATAGGAACCAAGTTTCCCTCTACGAGCATTCCTCTTTCGTCCAATTTACTTGCATACTATGTTTACGATTTCTTTTCCCTTTTTCAACAAAACTTTTTCCCTTCCCTTCTCCCTTGTGGCTGTTCTTTCGATGGCTGAGCGAAAGAAAATGGCTGTTTCTTTACTCTCTCTCGGCCTCTTCAGGTGCGTTCGTATGACTTTTCCAGGGGGGCGCCAAGATTTTTTTCTCTCTCTGGCCTTCATGTCTGACGTTGATGAGGCCCGCTTGCGAGAACGGTATCAGTTGCGATTTGACGTAAGGACCAATCCCATCCGAGTTCGACAGAGGAAGGATAGTGGCCGTTGCCTGTTATAGGCAGAGCGGTGGCTTGTTAATCTCGAAATGATGCAGTCCAGAAAGATTACTGTTTCTCCTTCAACATATTCTCCTTGCCATTTGCGTCCGGCACTCTTTTTCCCAAAACGGAGCAATGAATGGACCTGCTTCCTCTCTCTCGTGGGGAGAAATTGGAGAGAGGGATGTGTCTGGGACATTTTTGAGCCAAACGAGGGCTGCATGGCTGATTTCCCAGCAGGATAATTTGACCGATGGGAACAAGGAGGTGGCCCTCGAACCCTCGCGCAATCCTACCCCACCCTCTTTCTCTGCTTGTGCTTAGATTATATTTCGAATCGCATGATCAAAAACGGGGCCTTCCCACCATCTAGACCGAAGCATTTGCTTCGCATGTAATAATAAAACTGAGAATTTTTAATACACTGCTTTCCAACCACAGCCATGGCGGACATCGAAAGCTGTTGAGAGTAAAAAAATTTCAAACGGAATGTTGTCGTTTTTCCGCTCTCCTCTCTTGTGTGGTCATCTTCTTCGGGAACACACAGAAGGTCGATTTCTCTCCAAACTGTCTCTTGGACTGTCTCATTTCGCGGAAAGGCTATACGACTGAAACTAAAAGAGTCTTCTTCTGGATTCCTAAAAATAAGCTTTTTCTCTTTATAGAGTGAATCCATACTTAGGACAGCTTCACGGCAAAACACAGAACGAAATCATACAGAAGGGGCAACAATCTTGGGAGGCATCGTGACATCCCAGGAGTGTGAGACTGGACTATGGCTCAGTAGGTATCATTCGTACACTGCATCGCATATGGTGCTTCTGTGCTACCAGTCAGCCGAGCCTGAACGGCGCCGAGGGCCCTTTCCCAAAAAGTCAGCCGCTCGGCCGCTGGTGGGCAAAGGGCAGTCTCGGCCGCGAGAATTCCCTATAAGCGTTGCACCGAATTTCAAACCGCCTATGCCAAATTCAAGATACTAGCTTTGGGGGGCAAGTGTGTTTGTGTCGGATTCGTGTAATATAGCACATCAGATTTTTCCGGTATAGCGATTTCATCTTTCTAGACGATAACTAGTTCTGTAACCGGGCAGAGAGAGGAAGGAGTTAGTCGAAGCAGGCCGTAAAGTATGAATTTTACGAGTGCTGAAAGTCATCGCAGCACTTTTCATTGACCACGTGGCAACAGTGTGGGTTTCGTCATTCGTGTATCTTCCAACCCCACCAAACACGAAGCAAGAAGGACCTGCGATTGCACTGAAATGGGATGAAGTTGCCACGGCATTCTCGCAAGTCCTCTTCGAGAGCAACATTTTGGCTAATTATGCAAGTAATATAAAGGAAATGCAGCGTTTCAAAATTTCAAACCGGGCTGGCTGCATGGGTGAGACGAAGGAGGAGAGTCATCGAGAAGCATGAAGTTTCCTTCTGGTTTCATGGGAAAACCACGTTTCAAAAAAAAAAAAAAAAAAAAAAGGAATGACGAGAGGAAGGAGTTATTAGAAGCAGGCCGCATACTGTTTTCTGTTCTCCATTCCCTTTTTCCTTAGAAAATACATCACTTCAAAAGCTCTTTTCAGACAAGCAGCCCTAAGTTAAAATGTTTTGGCAGAGAAATACTATCTCCATAAATGAAGGGAATTAAGATTTTGCCCCATCATTCAATTTTGGAGTGGTCTGAACGCTCACGGGCTGGCGGCATGGAAGAGAGGAAGTTTTAATTATACATTCGTCTGTGATGGTTCTCCCTCGTCTGAGGCGTTGCCGGCTGTGCACCCAGCCGTTTCGGAGGAGATGATGATCTTAACCTTTCTTCCTACAAACTCATTAACACCCCCGGGTTCTAAAAATTCGTGGGCAAAAAGATTGGACTGCTGTTGTAACACCTACCCTACCGCAGGCAAGAATGTTTTTCCCCTCATTTTCATCTCTTCAGGACGCCTATTCTCACGACGTTGGAGAAGACAAGGTCTGTGACTTTTGCGCACGTCGTGATGAGTCCAAGAGGAACGCCGAGAATCGTGTGTCCTCGGTAGGCATTGTGGGGTCACGGAAATGGTCGCAGAATGGTCACGCGGATTTTTGGAAAAGCCGGAGAGATGAAAAATGAATAAAACCTCACAAGGCTTCCGAACGCCGATACCATGATGAAGTTCGACCACTATTTCGCGAAATCACGGGTGGGCAAGATTCTGTTGGTGTTATAATCGGGAGAAGGATCCCTTCAGGGATGACACTCTGGGCAATTCCCGATTGCCAGCCGCAATCAAAAGAGGACTGGCCGCACGACGAGATAACTGAAGCAAAATTCTTCTTGCTTATGTCTTAAACTTCAATAATCATGCTTTCAACCTTCAAGCCACTACGGTCTTGTCTGGAAAAAATCTCCTAGGGCACACTCTCCAAGAAAAATCCATCATCAACAATCCCCCACTTTCGCCGGGAATCGAACGGACTGAATTCTGATTGTGTTGAGATATCTAAAAAAAATTTCCTGTCACTCCAATAGGAGGAAGGGTACAAACGGTCTTTTGTTTCTTGAAAACGTCCATGATATAACGCTGATTTTTGTTGAAATAGCCACGAAAAATGTTTCTCTCTCTCTCCCCCCTCCAAATTTATCTATGGTTTTTTTTCCTCTTTCCTTTCCTCTCCTGCTTTTCCTTCTCGTCTCGTTCGCAGCGATCACGCCTTCATTGCAAAGCAAGCACATTCTCGACGCGTCTTTGAGAGGTCCGGATCCGAGTTTTTCCGTGACCATTGCAATCTCTACAGCGCCCCTTTTCTTCATTCCTACCACGGTTCAAAACTCTGTGCGTATACGTTCTTCTTCGTTGGGCGCCGCGACGTCCCCCCCCGCAGCTGCATGCGAGTGCAGGTGTTGAAGAATGATGGAGTGTCTCCCTCCGACCCCGGCGCAAGCGACCGAAAAAACCAATTGTTACCCATGGAAATCGCGGGATGTCGACGAGTTCTGGATTTAATTATCTCTCCCCGTGCTCTCTGACATAACATCGTCGTCTTCATCTTTCAGGACTTTTTGGAAGCATGGATTCTTTCATCAGTCCCTGACTATCAAGACATCGCGAGCGGCGCCTGGGGCATGTAAAAATAATTCGCAGTGGTCACGTTTTATGGCCTCTAGCCCTTGATGCTCCCGGCTCAAACAAATGGAGGGACATTCACTATACAGCTTGAGACGATAGATGTTTTTGCCTTCGTGGAGGACCTTTGAAATCGTTGAGTTTGCCTTTCAACAGTCATGGTTCGATTTGACATTTTGGACATCATTCAAATTTTCAAAGCATTCGAAATGGGTATCTTGTTGCGAACGACAAAGCCTCCCATAATACTTCACAATGATGACTCAGCCCACGTGGAATGCGTGAAGGAGAGAGAAAATACCAAGAAAGAGAGAGAAGGAGTTATAGGAAGCAAGCTTTCTTTAATGTCCAGTGATGATACGCTCTTGAGGATCGAGATTTCAGGATTTTGATGATTTTTCCTCCAGGTGCCCATGTCTTTTGTCTGTTTTCAAATTTACAATTTCCAAATCCTGTAAATTTCATTGAAGCCAACTGATATACAAATGTCCGTATCACTTTTCAAGGACAAGCAAATTATGACTGTGTAAAACTTACGAAAATCTCTCAACGATTCCAGAGCGATGCGGGCTGTTCCTCTCTGTTTTTGAAATTGCCTGGAAATATCATTTTTATTTCTGAGAAGAAGGAAAATTGCCTTTTTGAACGCAAAGCAGGGAGGAAATGAGGCATCCCTCCCCTTAGGCAGATAGCCCTAGTATGGCAAAGCACAGAACTGCGTCAATTCTGCCTTCCAGCAATCCCGGAATGTTTGAGTCCTCCTCTGGAAGGAAGTAGGTAGCGAAAATACTTCAACAATCAAAGTCTGCACAGGACTCTCCGCAGCAAATGTTATTGCAAAAGCAACAGGATACGCGTTCATCCTTTCTTTCCTGCTTCTACACTTCAGGCATCCCTCCCCCCATGTCTTCTCCGGGATTCGAACGCGAACGCCAACAAAACCAAAAGGAGGAGGAATTCCGCGTGACTCACAAACTCGAAAATCTGTGTACAATCCCCCGCAAGCGTTCTAAAATTTTGAGAGCTTAAGATTTTTGATGGGCAGGCGTTAGGTCCCTCCAAGAAGTATGTCATCATTTGCCATGAAGTTTTTGTGGCGTCAGCGCCGATTTCGACCCATATTTCGTATAACTAACTTTTTTGATGGCTCGCCGAAGAACAGCCCAAGGAAATCCCAGAGGAGGAGCTATTACGCCTGTGTATTCGTGGTATCTCATAACGTTTTCGAAGGATTGACTGGACTTGTTTTCCCCATGTGTTCGAGCTGAATTGTGTTTGACTGGATCCATCTTCCTTCAAATACGGGCTGGCTGCATACGGCATTGTCTAGATATCAGGCTCCAGAATGCTCGCCAGCGGCAAAAAGCGCAGAGACCGACAGTTTGGCGCCCCTTGAATTCTGCCCATTCGCAGCCAGGAAACTTGGTCTGGAACATCATGGATTTTCTCTTTCCTTTTTAGCCTCTTTGCATCTTCGACATCAAAATTGCCGGATCGAAGGAAAACCATGAAAATGGGTTGACCAGATTTCGATGAAGAAAATGAATGTCAGCCTCTGTTCTCGTTGAGTGCATCGCGAGTGTCACCCACTCGCCTAATCGTGAAACGCACGGCGCAACATTTCCTGCCCCTTCCCCGCAGAGTGCACAAGATCACTTCGGTGCCGTCACGGGCCACGGGATGCGTTGATCTGCTCTTCCATAGGGAGGGAGAGAGACAGACATATGCCCAATGCAAAATGCAAAATTGCACCATGGATAGAAGGCATCCCTCCCTGGAATACGTTTTCGCGTGCGCGTTTTGTGATTGAGTTTGACTTCATCCACGCAAAGCCGTGCCCCGCCATGAAAGATGTGTCAAATTCGGTGTGTGTGTGTGTCTATAAGGCGGCCCATATTATCTGACGTTCCGGAAACAAACGAACTACTCCTTATAAGATTTGTACCCGTGCAAAATTGGTGAAGGAACCTGAAATCGGCCTCTGGGCACATTTCCGATTATACTCAGCTCCTATGAATATGGGCAGCAAAATGCTTCTGAGGTCAGTTCTGGAACCCAGCTCTTGAGGTGGATATAGTGGATCTCAGAGGTTGAAACAATCCCGCGAACGGGCGCTTTGAGAGAGAGAGTGGCCAAAAGACAGACGGGCGTAATCTATTTTCATATGCATAATTTCTATAAAAAAAATTGCAAGAGTGTGTGTTGCATCGTCCGCTCGGCCGCTGGTGAGTTCTTCAAAACTTCAACTGCTTCCTCTCCTTCCAATTCGCCCTCATTTTTACGAGCGGCGGCAGTGTGCTTATGCTTCTTTTCAACATTCTCCGGTGAAAGAGCTTGGCTTTCGCGGCCTTACGCTCTCTCGACGATGCACAAACACCTGCATACTTTTTCAAAGAAGATGGTAAAAATAGGGAAATCGCAGATGGCCACGTTTCAAATTGGGCGCACAATTTTGCCATGGAAGAGTCGAAATTTTCTTATGTTCCTCAACGACACACGAGCACAGCCCGTCCGACGCAAAATGCCAAAATTTGGGATGTTCCATGACACGTAAACTCACTACATCCATGCCTTCATTTCGATATATTTTCTGTTTTTCCATAGGAAAATGAATGCACAGTATAATTTGGCGACACGAGTTATGATCCCAAAATGCAAGCTGCCCAAATATTATCTCCTATGTCAAGGAATTCAATGAGGGACATCGCGGAAGACCCGCTCTGCTCTTTCGCTCTCTCTTGTTCGGCTATTTCTTCATATTGCCAGAAGTCGCCAAGCTTGGCATTTTGCGTTGATCAATCGTTCAGCAACAAGGTGTTCCATCGCCACATCCGCACTATGCCAAAGCACACTAAACGTTCATTTTGTCAGACCTATTCATGTGACGATCCCATTGAGGAACTCAATCTGTTCTCTTCCTTCCAGCATCGTCAATCCCTGCGGCTGAAAGAAGTGCCTGGCCACTAACAATGACGCTGATTTTCAAGAATGTTGTTCCTGGGCGCCCGGCGAAAGCGGGTGACGATCTGATTTAAAAGCAATGCTCTCCGAAGTTCTTCCTCTCTTCTTTTTCTTAATTTTAGAAGGAGGGAAACGCATATGTGATATGCTAATAGCCCTTCTGTGCGAACAAGAAAAAAGGCGACAGGATCCCGAGGACTTTCGGCTCGCCATACAGTGACCCCACGCGAGATCGCTTTGAAATCCTTGAGTTTGAAAACGTTTTTCAAAGGGAAGTTTCTAAGGGAACCTCTTTATTGAAATATGTCTCCCAGACGATTTTTGTACAAAGCTGGCACACGGAAATCTCTCAATACACTTAAGTACTGAAAGAGCTCTATGCGAACTTCGCTTTTTAGGTGCACTTTGCACTGAGTTATGTTTAACGTTCTTAGTAGTCTGAAGTGGTAACTAGTGATTGTGTTCTATCCTACTAAGAAGAGATGTACGAGTACTTTTTTTGGAACGTTCCATAACAGTAAAGTGTGTCTTTTGGGGAATAAATTTTTTCAAGCTATCATCTGTTCTGTGTTCATTCAATCCATTACGAGCCCGTACGCACACAATAATAAAATCTTATCTGAACGTTGTAACGTGGCCTCGAGAGGCAGAAACACGCTCTGTCCACCTTAACCTGATTTACATTCTGGTAGGGAAATGGAAGGAAGAAGTAACAGTAAAGATCTAAATCATAATAACTGGATAGATTAACATAACGTAATATTACAACTCTCCTTCACATTTTAAGACTCTCTTTCCTTCTAAGATTTTACCTTCCCCCCCCGTTTCCTCCTTCCACCCAGCGTTTGTGTATTAAAACTTATGTAATGTTTTTGTAAGTTTTCATAAATATTTGTATTTATTTATATAAATTTTGGTTCTTGCGTAATATTAAAACATTCTGTATTTTTTGTTTGTTGCATTTTATGTAATAATTTTAAAGTGTAATTTAATTTAATCGAATTGTTTGCCGCACATTTCATCTATAATATTGTAGAGTTTGCAAATCTGAACCTATCAATGTTTAAATTATGAAAATAGCGCCATTAGGAGTCGAAGTATGGGCAAAAACTTTCTTGCGACCTTGGTGATATTTGGGAACATTTCGTCAAACTTAGACATTTTTTGGAGTTTTATGAAAAATGTAGCTTTAACAGCAGTTTTTTCCGAAGTTGCCAGAAAGCTGGTCAACCCTATAAATGGTCGCATTTTAGCCGTGGGTGTCAGTTTAGTTCCGATTTAGCTGATTCGTGAGTTCTGAATAGCGCAATTATACTGAGCTATTGCTCTGTGATTACTTCTTTGAAGTTTACTCTGTAAGCGATATCGATTTTGGGATATTTTTTAAGAAGAAATTTCTCTATCTCTTTTTTCTTCTCCTTGGGTTATTTTCAGCTGTTTGCTTTACTGTATGCTGTAATATGCTGTAATTTTTTTATAATACCTTATTTCATTAAGGTATCAATATCTTTCTGTTCCTCTGGATAGCTATTAAAGAGATCTCCACGAACCCGTAGTTTGCACCGAAATTTCAAAATAAGTGGTAAAAGAAGAAAAAACTACAACTATTTACAATAAAATTTTAGTTTGTTATTTAGCAAACATATTAACTATTTATAAAATATTCACCCAGCCTGCAAATTTTCTTTAGCATAGACTGAAACTTAGTATATATAGTACATCTAAATTTATCAACATCTAAATTTATCAATCTAAATTTATATTATCAGTACATCTAAATTTATCAATCTAAATTTATATTATCAACTTAGTATATATAGTACATCTAAATTTACTGTTTTTATAATTTCCTAGAAAGAAAAACAAAAATGAGAAAACATTGTAACAATGTTCGAAAACAGAATAAACTGGTATACTTAAACATTGTTTCATTACACGACAAGAAATGAAAAATTTAGCATACACAGTTTAGAAATGCGATGAATCATTTAAAGAGGTTTATAATTCGAATCTAGCCTGCGTGATATATTATTCAAAGCTGAATACATGATTAGCTTCCTTTTTCCTTAAAATAGCTTTGTTGTTATAGTAAAAATGGAAATACCTCCTCGATTCGTTTCAAACGTAAAATGTATTGATATAATAGCATGATAAGCGTCTCTGAATTTAATATCTGTTTCTGAGTATAAGTAAACCAGGAACATCACCTATTTGAGATGACAAAAATATCTCCGAAAACATCTGGAAGAATGCCGGTGTCCATCTTAAAGAGAGGTCAGTGTTCTTTAGCTTGATAGCGAAATCAGATATTTTGCTGATCATTTTTATATATATTTGATGGTCTCAGTTGGGTTAGAGACTGGTATTTTAACAGACTACTTACTACTTGTACTTCAGTTCGTCGAAATGATGTTTGCAATGATATCTCCGGGGAATAGAGATAGGGTTACCATGTTTTAGGCATAAGAATCCAGGATCATCATCTGAATTTGCGAGGAGCGGAGTGGAAGACTTCACCGAAATGGAGAAAAAAATGATTTTTTGTTTTGATGCATATAATGTACTAGGTCATCCAAAAGTAACCGAAAAAATAAAAATCTAGTAGTTCGAAAAGTACAAATAGTACCACAATGAGATTTTCACAGAAATGCTCAATGAAGGAATTTTCTTAGTAATGATTCTCAGAATGCTTAATTTTTTTACTGATAGGAAACGTTCCGTTTATTTCAGAAATTCGTACACATACAGATAGAAGTTGATTCTGGTGCCATCAGGTATAGGTACAAGGTATAGGTGTAACCCCAATGCACCATTTCATTTTGTCAGAAGTTTGTACAGTGGTCCACAGGGTTCTCAACGCAGCTAGGATTAAAAATTTTCAGTATCACGGCTATCTTGGTAGTAATGTTCGCCAGAGGTGGCATATCGAAAAGGATTCGGTTATTTACGTCACGTGATGTTGAATAACATCTTTCAATATGGCAAATAATATCGGCCAACATCTGTACACCTATAATTTCAAGCATCTCTATCACCAAAAATCTATGGGCTGGATACCTCGGTGACCATTCATGAGGAAATGAGTAACTGAGGCCACAGTCGTCATCAAGTATCGATCGCAGCAGGTGCTGAGCAGGACCTGTTCAGAGGCGCTTCGTCCTGCATGAATATTGTTGCGTAAGCACGGGTTCGTAATAGATTGAATGCACACAGAACCGATGATAGCTTGATAAAATTATTTTACCAAAAGATACACTTCAGAGTTCTGGAACTTTCTGGAAAAACGTTCTGGAAAATACTCGTACAGCTCTTTACAGTATCACACAGTCAGCAGTTACACTTCAAACTATTAAGAACGTTAAGCACAACGAAATGCAAAGCGCATCTAAAGAGGGAAGATATCTCAGTACTTCGAACTCATGCTGAACTAAACAGTTGAGAACTGATGCTCTTTTTTGAGCTTATATAGTTTTCCCCCCACTCACCAAGAAATCTCTACTACCTTCCATTTCTCGAACTTACTGGAAGGCATATGTTCATACAATTTCATTAAACATCAGTTACAGTTATTCAATTACAATACCAATTACAGTTATACAGATAGACTGCACCAAAATGTTGCCAAATGTTACCTAAGTTTGACGATTTCTTCCCAAATCTGGCGACAAACTAGTCATCAAAACAATCGCCAGCTTGGAGATATCTCCCCAATTTAGCGAGATAGCCATTTACTCAGTATTAAATAGGCTTGCCACTGTATTCTTATTTATTATCCTTGCCACTATATTATTAATTATTGCCACTGTATTCGGCAGAATTTCGCCTCTTCAGATTTTCATGTTACATTATACAAAAAATACCATAGTTTTACATACAATTTTGCTAAAATTATTTACATGTATATAAAATTCGTAACAGTATTATACTGCGGAGAATTTGCGCTTCCTGCGAAGAGAGAATGCTGTCTCTTAAAAGCGCTGCAGCAAGAACAACAGAATATTTTAGGCCTGCATACCTTTTGCAACATGTTTACTCTGTAAAGATGCAGGTGTCTTTCCTTCTTATTTTGATTCCACTCTTGCATATTTTTCAGTAGGAAATACTTCCGTTAGAAATTCTTTGTTAGAATTTATATGGCCGTAATAATAACTACATGAATATTTGGAATTCAATTTCAACTTTTAAAAACTCCTTTACTTTTGACATTTATAACTCACCTCTTTCTGGATATCAGCTGTTAAAACAGTCCTTTTTGTTGGAATCGATACTGCAGACTTTTATCATTTCCATGAGACTAACAAACTTTTCTTAACTATCGGATATTACAAGGCAATACAGTATTTTTCAGAAAAAGAGAGAGGGAAAATTGTATTTTATATCCTGCCATGTTATTTAACATGTTCAGTTAAAGTCCTAGAAATGATCTTTAGCAGGGTGAAAGGAGGAACTAATTTCTCATTGATAAGGCTGTGATAAGTCTAATAAAACAACTTCAGATAAAACTGAAAAATAAATAAATAAATAAATACAGAATTTTGTTTTCTTTACTGCTTTTAAAAGATAATGTTTCACTTTCGAAATGGTTTTTTTTCTAAAATTATCTGAAGATTGGTTGGCCGTCTTAGAGAGGGCTCATAAGCAACCTTAGCAACCATCAACTTAATAATCAATCATAGAAATGTGTATGTTGGATACTACAATACACGAGTTAAGCATGTTTTATAAAATTCAGGAAGAAATTGAAATGCGAGGAGACATTTCATAGCGACTAACTCCTCAAGACGAAAAATTCTGAAATTTACCATTTTTCTGAGAACGCAAATAAACATAGTTATTGCTCTTCACCCCTCTAAGTTGACCACTTCCAGAAAAGACTAAAATTATATGGAAAGGGAGTGTTCGTTTCAGAGATGGTTTACTATAATATGTATTTTCAGACTGCAAGCATCTGTACTTTTATTTTTATAGTGTCGTGTAAGGCTGCAAAAAGTTTGGGGAAAACGCAAATCTATCATTAAACTGAATTTAAAATTGATCTATATATTTCGATACTAATAGTGTGAAATAAAAGGTATATTAAATAGAAATAAAGAATCTCTTAGGTAGCGCGTAAATTATGCGATTTAAAAATACTAAAATAATGAAAAGATTCTCTAAAATAGATACTTCCAGTTATAACACAAAAATAGTTGTGGGATAGCTCCTAACTGCCAGTAACAAATCTCGTAATTTGCTTGATAATATATTCATTGACTTGATATTTGGCAAATAAACTACCTATCATGCTAAAAACAAGAAGAAATTTATTTCAATTCAATAAAGAGGCTAATTTTATATTTGATTTACATCTTTCATCAAGACTGGTTTTTTCCCAGACGCGTATTACTGCTTCCAGTTTAAAAATAAATCTTAAAACAGCTCAACTTTGAGTTGAAATATATAAAAAAAAAAATGCTGTGGTATAGTTAAACAACCTTTTACTATTTTCGTTTTATTACGTGAGTTTAGCTTTCGAAGGTGAAACTAGAATTTCTATTAAAAAGATAAATAATACTTTTGCAAAAGTAACGAGCACCATTTCATAGATTTGTACTTCAGCTACGACAAATTCTTAAACCTTCATCAGGATTTTATGTTAGTGTCACGTCCGTAATTTAATACAAAATTCAACCAAAAATCTTTTAATGAAAAATGGCAGGTTTTAGCATGATAAGAAACTTGGAGATATTTATATCACAAGCATGGTTTTAAATTAACAGATAAAATTCAAGTTCATTTGATAACCACCAGAGAAACAGAATTGAGACAGGTTCTTTTCTTTCTAGTTCTTTAGAATATCCAGAATGCAAAATTCTTTGTTAGAGTGAATACATAACGAAACTATTTAATATGTAACTGAATACTTATTTGAAAAGATTATTATTTATTGAACTGCTTGGCTGATTAATAACCGTTTTTAAACTTTTAGAGAATTTTAGAGTTAGCCCATTTAACGACTGCAGCGTTGTTAATTCCGTTAACCTCTCTAAAACGTTTATCCGCAGCTCCAAATGAGTTTGGCTTTCTGTGTAGAGGAGATCGTCTTAAGTGATGATTGTGTTCTTTATGCTCTTAGAAGATTCACTCTGTATAACTCGCCATCTATTCCCGAGCAGAATTTAAGAAGATATAATATTGTAAGAATACATCAAGCCGCACCGAGTGGGATCCAAAATTCTGAGTCCATGTTCTAGACCAAAAAATTTTTTCTCTAAGCCACAGTTTTCTTTCCAATAGATCTTAAATGATAGATTTTTTTAATAGATCTTTTTTCAATAGTTCTTACTTAACATCGCTAACTTATTTAGCAATATCACAGTCTCTCCCCCCCCCGAAAGAAAGTAAAATAAACTACATAATTTTCTCCTCTTATTTTGAGGCTGGAATAGTCGAACAGAATTTACTCACCTCCCCTTAATTTGGACTCTGCTAGCGTTGGCGTTAAACAAAACAAAACAAAACAAAAACACGCAGCGACGCTATGGAGTAAAGTATGTAATCCGCTCCATCTGCAATCTTATGTTCTTTGTAATTGCTTTATATTATATTTTTAAGTAAATATTTACTTCTCTAGTCATAACATGGGAGGACATTCTCTTTAGTGTTACAGTTATAGAGACATCGGGAATTTTTGAGAAGCAGGAAAGATGAAAAATATGCAACGCCTTCACCAGGAATCGAACCGCGGACCTCTGGAATACGCGCCCAGCGTGCAGACCACCACACCACGAAGGCATGCCAAGAAGGCGGGAGAAATACCTTATATACTCCCACTTTTAAAGGGCGACTGGGGATTTTAGGGGATCCAATCGCCAAATCCTGGGTGTGGAGAATCATAAAGCAACACCCTTTTAGTTCGCCACTGTAGAGACATTAGGATTTTTTGAGAAGCAGGAAAGATGAAAAATATGCAACGCCTCCGCCGGAAAAATAAGGAAAAATTGGTTTCAGATTCTTAGAATCTCAAATTGATTATCTTCTCATATTATTAATTAAGGATGAGTAAACTCCAAGCTTGACTAGTTAGACTAAAAAAACATTATATCTGAGCAACTAACTGAGGCGCATACTGAATTTCAGAATCGTTTCTTACCGATAAACCTAATCTCTTCTTAAATTGCCATTTTTGAATTTTTAAACTTTAGATTTATTTATAAAAATATTTTCCTTACTTGAGAAATATTAACCTATAAGTTAAAGGTCAAGATGAGTATCCAACTAATTAGTAAGAAGATCCGAAGTACACTTAGCTTTGTTTCCGAAATACATTATAATAGTAAGGTACAAAACAATATTTAATACTAAAACAAAAGTGAACCCAAATTGCGTTAAATACTAAAAAGTAGACAAACAGAAAAAGGTAA
Source organism: Stegodyphus dumicola (assembly GCF_044657685.1). Taxonomy (NCBI): domain Eukaryota; kingdom Metazoa; phylum Arthropoda; class Arachnida; order Araneae; family Eresidae; genus Stegodyphus; species Stegodyphus dumicola. Next base: position 74,731,425 of record NC_140768.1, on the reverse strand, counting down.
ACAAGGGGAAAACAAAATGCATATGTTAGTTAATCTCTTTTATTTACAACTTCACAACAGAACTTGTCAAGGGAAAAGTGTTTTGAAGCTTCATAAAAAGTTGATCAACTAGACCAGCTAAAACAAGTTTCGTTCCGACTAATTCACTGAAACTTAGAATAGTAGAACGTAATCAAATAGTCAAAGTTAATTAGTAGAATTAATATTCTCATTGAATTGTCCCTTTTCCCGACCTGTTTCAGCCGTCTAATACGAAAAATGAAATTGGAAATGGTAAAAAATTTTTTAAAAATAAGTTAAATAATCAGATCTTTCAAAGAGATTATAAGAAAGCGTTAAAAATACGGTAAAAAAAATCAAAAATGAACATGTCTTACATAAGTAAATATGTACAAAAGGTTCAAATTAATTTCAATAATCGAAAATTAGTAAGACAGTAAGCTACATGTAGAAGTTGTATAAATCTCAAATTTGTTTCCATGGCACAACCCTCTCTTTTCTGAACAGTTTTGAATGATTTATGTGGTTTTATTTTTATACACAATAATAACTAGTGATTTAAAACAGATTTTAATAGTTTAGTTTCTTTCCGGTTATGCCTGAAATGCTTACATGAACAGTCATCTATAAATAATAGTGTTAGAATCATTTTGTAGTCCTTTCGTTTATTTTTGAGTAAATACAATATATTGCTGAAGTTTGCTGATTCGTTGTGAAGAATGATATCAGTTCGATAAACTTCTGTAAAAAGTACTGGAACTGGTTTTATTTCAAAGCTGTGCTTCAACTATTCATGCTTCATCAATCATCTTTAGAATGTATTTTAAAATTAAATCTAGTGAACCGTACTGAAGAAACCTCTTCCCTAAGACAACCACCTCAGAACGTGACTAGTATTTTTCAAAACATAAGTAAATTCGTTTATCGAGTATCGTCTTTATAAAAGGATTTCTTCCATAAAAGATAAAAATCGGCAGAAACATCCATGACCATCTTACAGAAGGTTCACTGCAATATCACTTAGCTTTCCATTAGTCTGCATGGCCCACCAGCGGTTGAGAGGCAGAGTTGCTGAAAGCTGGTAGTTTGCTCCGGGCTTCGAACCTCGGTGAACAAGCTGGCTGCACGGGAGTCTTCGTAGTTTTTCTCGTGTGTAACGAGTATACGAGCCAGTTTCCCTTAGAAAGTCCTCCATGAAGGTATCCCTCCTCTTAAGCCCTTTAATTATGGCAAAGCACTAGAGGGCTTTGCTAGTGCTTTGCCATAATTAAATAAACAAAACCAAATCGAATCCGTTCCTCTGCAAACAGAAGAACCAAAACGTAATCCAATCCTCAGATATAATAAAGAAAAAGCATTCAATGAAATATACTGAAATATAATTGCATAACGTTACAGAAATACAACTCGCCAAGTTCGATTCATTAATGAATACAGTATTAAAAAATACTGATCTTCTCAGACATGACTAACTACGATTCCAAATGATTTTGATTTTCGGTAGAAGCAGTGACCTTAGACCGCCATTTTTTCAATGTAATGATTATTCTGATTCATTAATGAATACAGTATTAAAAAGTACCGAATCTTGTCAGACGTGTTATCAGCCGATAGATGGCATTGTAGAAAAGCCGCCGATAGGGGGCGCACGATATCAATCGAGAATCGGGAAGCGAGAGAATAGGATTAATGTTAAGAATGTTCCGTAATGATATGTATATATGTATATATTTATTGTAATAATAAAGCATTTATAAAATGCAAGAGTTATCCCGATTGAATGAAAAGTGAAAGCCCGACTTACCCCTAGCTGTCCTGAGATTGATAACGGAGATTAAAGCTAACATTTCAGAAGTGGGATGGATTGATGCAAGCACGCATTGAATGACTCGCGTACCAAGAACGTCGAAGAAGGGGTAAGTTTCGTTTTTAAAGATTTGAATGCATGCGAACTGTAGAATAATTCTGACAGAATTTAGAAGTATAGAATTATATTATTAGGTATTATTATGGATGAGAATACAAAGAAAGCTTTAGATAAAGCAAAAACGAAACGTAAAACTTTAAGAAGGTTAACAACACAAGTAATTAAGAGAATATGTGAATTATTAGAACAGGATATTGTAGATACAAAATCATTAGAAGAATGTGATATAAATATAAAAGAAAAAGCAGATCAGATATTTAAGTTAGATCTACAAATTGAGAATTTAATCCCTGAAGTATTTGATCTGGAAACAGAAGTCGAGAATAATCAGGAATACAGAGAACGTATAATCTACGCGAAATCGAAAGTCAAGAATTATCTTCAGAATTCAGACAGAAATAAGGCAGATTTGGCGTTGAAGAATAATTCTTCACTTATTTCGAATAGTGAACCAGACAAACCAAGAATAAATTTGCCGAAACTTCATGTAGAACCGTTTGAGGGTAATTTAGAGAAGTTTCAGGAATTTTGGTCACAGTTTGATAATGCGATTCACAGTAACGAACGCTTATCTAAAGTAGATAAATATAATTATCTTAAAGCTTTCTTGAAAGGACCAGTCTTAATTAGTATTCAAGGACTATTGGTATCGGAAAATAATTATGATTTAGCAGTTGAATTGCTTAAAGAAAGATACGGGAAAAAAGAAATTATTGTAAGATCTCATATTAACCATTTGTTAAGTTTAAATGCAGTAAAATCAGCTTCGTATTTGAAACAGTTAAGGGAGTTACGATAGAAATCCAAGTACGGGGTTTACAAACTCTTGGTGTCGAACTGAATTCATATGGAAGTTTGTTGTTTCCACTACTAACCAAACTTATTCCAGATTCCATTGTGCTAGATTTTTATAGACAGCATGAAAAAGACGATAATGTAACAGAATTATTAAAATTTCTTAGAAGAGAAATAGAAACGCGAGAACGAACATTTTTGTTTCAACAAACAAGGGAAAATAATGAATCAGTTAAAAGCGTAGATTATAAACTGTCAGTTAATAAATTTTCGGAAAAGGGGAATAGATTTCAGAAGTTTAAAGGGAAGCAGCAAGATTCGATTCCCAACGCAACCGCACTGAGCACATTTCAGAAAATTTGCATTTTTTGCAATAATTCTGAGCACAGTTCCGAAAATTGTGATAAGGAACGCAAACAGAAATTAGAAAGTTTAAAGGGGAACGGGAGATGTTTTCTACGTTTCCAGAAATTTCACGTGGTCCGCTTATGTAAATCAAAAGAGCGCTGCACGACATGTACGCGTAAACATTCTAGCTTGATTTGTGATGCCAAATGCCTCCCGAGTCAGACAGAGAGTCGCGAAGAAATGAAGAATGACAAAATGAAAGATCAAAATAGTGTCGCGATGAATCATGATGGATTATCTGACAATTCAAAGTATTTGAAGAAAGCAATAATTAACGACAATGAACCGATCGAATGCTTGATTGATACTGAAAGCGCTGTCAGTCTATTAAGATTTTCGGTCTTTTCGAAATTACGATTACCAGTGCAACCGGAAACAAAAAAATTAGTTTGGAATCGGAAGCGTAAATCACGCATCTCCAACGACCTTGGGAAAAGTTCATGTTTCACTTCGAATCGGCGAAATCCAAACAACCGCGAATTTGTTTATCGTAAATGATGAAATACAGCCGTATGACCTAATTATTGGGAGAGATATTTTGAACGATCAGATGGGAAAATAGGGGATTCGTTTAATATATGGAATGCTAATAAAATTCCATTCGCGCAATTGATAAACGAAAAGGAGCGTAAACACATTAAATTACGAGGGCCATCCAGGAAGTAGATTACGTTTCCGTCTGTGTCCGCTAGGGGCGGGGCTAGCGCGGCCATCTTGGGGTCAGAGCGTTGCGCAGCTCAGTCTGCATCTAGCCGTGCTAGTGAGAGGTTCGTGCTGTGCTCCGTTCAGATACTGTGACGGTTTGAAATGTCTGCGTTAATTGAAAATCCCGCGAGCTGCGAGGTGCGCTCAGTAATAAGGTTTCTGACTGCAAAAAACTGTAAACCGATAGAAATCTATCGGCAGCTTCGTGAAGTGTATGGGGACAACATTATCACTGAAGGTGGAGTGCGTCAGTGGGTCATAAGATTTCAAAATGGCCGAACCAATGTTCACGACGAAGATCGAAGTGGGAGACCCAGCATAGTGACCGCCGAACTTCTCGAAAAAGTCGATGCTAAAGTCCGTGAAAATCGAAATTTCACAATAACGGAACTTTCTTTGAGTTTTCCACAAATTTCGCGAAGTTTGTTGCACGAAATCATCAGCGGAAAGCTTGGTTACCACAAGTTTTGTGCAAGATGGATTCCAAAAATCTTGACAGAGGACCACAAAAATCAGCGAATGGCTGCAGCGTTGAACTTTTTGGACGCTTACCATAAGGATGGTGACTCTTTACTCGATCGCATCGTTACTGGTGACGAAACATGGGTGAAACATGTGAACTGTGAAACGAAATTGCAATCAATGCAGTGGGGGCACACAAGTTCTCCCCAAAAACCCAAGAAATGCATGCAAACAATGTCGGCAAGGAAGATGATGGCGACTGTTTTTTGGGACAGAAAAGGTGTAATTTTGGTGGACTTCCTGGAAAGAGGCACTACAATAAACTCTCAAAGGTATTGCCAAACTCTCCAAAAACTCAGAAGAGCAATTCAAAACAAGCGCAGAGGAATGTTGAGCTCTAAGATCTTGTTGATTCACGACAACGCCCGGCCCCACACGGCAAATGTCACTCGTAAAGTTCTTGAATCTTTTAAGTGGGAGTTGTTTCCTCATCCGCCGTACAGTCCCGACCTGGCACCGAGCGACTTCCACCTATTCCCAGCAATGAAGAAGTGGCTGGCTATGCAGCGTTTTGATGACGACGCACAGCTGCAAGAAGAGGTAACGAAGTGGTTGAAGGCGCAGGCGGCCGAATTTTTCGGAGCTCGAATTTTTCGGATTTTTCGGAAGGAATTTCCAAGCTCGTACATCGCTACGATAAATGCCTTAATTTGTATGGTGACTATGTAGAAAAGTAGTATTTGAGTGTGGCTTTCATCTGTATATAATAAAATTTGTTTCCTATACTTTGTTTATTTTTTTATTCCAAAACGTAATCTACTTTCTGGATAGCCCTCGTATATTCTGAGAAACCAACAGAAATAAAAAGTAACACGATAAAATTTGTGCATTCTGTAACCCCAGATATAAGTAATGGACTGATTTTATTTCAAAGCAAGAATGGAAGTCCGGATTCAGTAATGGAGGTTACAAATGGTAGGATAACAGTCTCACTTATGAACATAGGACACAATAACATCAGATTAAAAGAAAATCAGTGTATCAGCAGGGTAATAGATATAACAGAAGATTGGGAATTAAAGGAAGTAGACAAGCCCAATATAAACAAAGATGAAGAACAAAACCATGTATTTTCCATTTCTCAAAATATTCACCAAATAAAGATAGATGATATAAAATTTGATGAGGTAACTACAGATAGAACTGATATCTTAAAATTAGTAAATGAATTTAGGGATTGCTTTGCTCTTAATTTAAGTGAATTAGGTTGCACGAACGTAATAAAAATGGACATCAAAGAAATTGACGGGAGTAGGCCTGTGTCTTCTCGCCCATACAAAACGAATGCAGCTGAACGTAATGCAATAAAAGAAATTGTTAAGGAATGGAAAGATAATGGGATAGTTTCCGAAACTAGATCGCCTTACGCTAGTCCAGTGTTAATAGTAAAGAAAAAAACAGGGGAATACAGACTAGTAATTAATTACCGCAGACTCAATAGTCAGACGATAAAGGATAAGTTCCCTTTGTCTGGAATAGATGATCTTTTAGAATGTTAAGGAGAATGCAAAATTTTCACTACTCTGGATTTAGCCCATGGTTATTTGCAAATACCCTTAAGTGAAGAAGCTAAATTAAAGACTGCGTTCATTACTCCAGATGAAACAGGACAGTTCGAAAGGATGACATTTGGGTTAGTAAATGCTCCTGCTGAATTTCAGCGCTTAATGTCGTATGTCTTAGGCCCCTTGTTGAATACTAAGGTATTGTGTTATATGGATGATATACTTATTCCTGCAAAATCTTGGGAAGAGATGATTTTCAAATTAAAGGAGGTATTAGAATGTCTACGAAAAGCAAATTTAACCTTGAAATTATCTAAATGTGAATTTGGGAAAAGAGAAGTAGATTTCTTAGGTTTTATTATAAACGAAGATGGTATTAGACCGGGATCTAGAAAAATAAAAGCAATAACAGAATTTCCAGAACCAAAGAATGTGCACGAAGTGCGAAGATTTTTGGGCCTGACTGGATTTTTCAGACGATTTGTGCCAAAGTATGCGCTTAAAAGCGAACCATTGACCAGATTGACAAAGAAGAATCAAGACTTCGAGTGGAACCAAGAACAAAAGAAGTCGTTCGAACTATTGAAGAAACAACTGACTGATAAGCCCATATTAGCTCACTATCAACCGCATGCAGATACTGAAGTCCATTGTGATGCAAGTGCAGAAACTTTGAGTGGAATGCTAATGCAACGTGATGAAGATCGAAAATGGCATCTTGTTTATTGCGTCAGTAAGAAAACAACAGAAGCAGAGAGAAAGTATCATTCCAGCAAATCGGAGTTAATGACGTTGGACAGGTTAAGACAGTTCTTAATCGACATAAGATTTACAATTATTACTGACTGTCAAGCTCTAATATATATGAATGCGAAGAAGACTACAAATCCTCAATTAGCCCGTTGGTGTAGTTTGATTCAAGAATACGATTTTGAGATAAAGAATAGGTCAGGAAAAAGATTGTCACATATTGATGCTTTGAGCAGAGGTCCTGTATCAGAAGCTGATGATACGATGACGAGAATAGCTGAAAATTTTGAAGTTTGCCAATCCCTAACCGAAGAAGAGCAAATACTAATGATACAACATGCTGACCAAGACCTGAAAAGAATTATCGAAATTTTCAAAAAGAAACAAGAGGAACGAACTGCTGAGGAGAAAAAAATAATTATGAATTACGTGTTTAAGAAGAATAGACCGTTTTAGAAAACCTTAGTGGATGGAAAGAAGAGACTACTGTGATTCAAAAAGCATGAGGAAGACTGTAGTGGTGAAATTCCATGATTTATTTGGTCACTTTTCTGTGGATAGAACAGTTAGCAAAACTAAGGAATTATATTGGTTTCCAAGCATGAAACGATACGTACGAAGACACATATCAGCATGTATTGAGTGCCTTATGAATAAAGCGACAGGTGGCAAGCAACAAGGTCTGTTACATCCCATAAAACCTGGTAAAAGACCGTTTGCTATTGTTCACATGGATCACTTGGGTCCTTTCGTAAAGAGTTTGAGAGGTAATCAAGAACTATTAGTGATAATTGATAACATGACTAGGTTCGTGAGAATTTTTGCAGTTAAGAATACTAGTGCTAAAAAAGTTTTACAGTCTTTGAAGAATTTTGTTAATGATTTTGGACTACCGGAAAGAATAATAAGTGATAGAGGATCTTGTTTTACTTCTCACCAATTTAAGCAGTATTGTACAGATAACGGAATATATCATACTTTGAATTCTATCAAACACCCCCAAGCCAATGGTATGGTAGAGCGCGTCAACAGAAAGATTTTAGGAACGATAATGACAAGTTTGATGGATAAACAACACAGAGATTGGGATTCAAAAATAAAAGAGACAGAAAGAAATCTTAACAACATGGTAAACAAAACAACGAATAAGACTGCATTTGAAATGCTACATGGGTATTCTCCCATTTTTAATGATGGAATACTTAGGAAGTTAGCAGATGAAGATTCAGATGCATGGAAAGACCCGCGAGAAATCCAAGAGCAAGCGCGAGGAAGAATTGAGGAACAGCAAGTCGAAATGAAAAAGAGATTCGATGGGAAGAGGTGTCATACACTAATATTCGAGCAAGGAGAAATAGTGGTGAGATGTGCTCCTAAGGCTACAGGTCAACCTACCAAAACACAGCCGAAATATCGAGGGCCATTTATAATAACGGAAATATTACCTAGCGATACCTACAGAATAACTCAACTAGAAGCGAAGAATCGAGGTCGTTACTTCACTACCACTGCTCATGTGAGCCAGCTGAAGCCATGGAGGTGCGATCCCAGCTCTGACAATGATGATGACGAGGGCGACGATGAAGATACTGACCAGTTATCAAGCTTAATTCCTCGACGGAATCCAATCAGATCTGTTCGTAAGGACTGATGGAAGTGTTCTACCCTGTGATTAAGGTGAGATCTTTCCTTTTTTTTTGTGTGTGCTTATCTACGTATGTTTGCTGATAGAAAACTTTAGAAACTTTGAACTTTTGAACATTAGCTGAAAGACTTTAGTGCATTTGTTTTGAATTATTTTAGGACTGAAAAAAATTGAGTTATTTCATATATATAATGTATTTAGTAATGATTTACAGAAAATTTTCGATTATTATGCTAATGTATAAAAAATATGGGAATTTATGTATGTGAAAATATTTTAGTAAGTATAGTATTAGTATTAAATTATCATATCAAATTTTAGTATAATGTGTATTCTTCTTAGTGTATTAGTAATATGTATGTTTAGTATTGTGTATAAGAGTCGAAGTAGAAAATTGTATTAATTATAAAATTGATTTGTACTCCGAACAATCGGGACGATTGTCAGGTCAGAATGACCGAATGTTATCAGCGGATAGATGGCATTGTAGAAAAGCCCCCGATAGGGGGCACACGATATCAATCGAGAATCGGGAAGCGAGAGAATAGGATTAATGTTAAGAATGTTCCGTAATGATATGTATATATTTATTGTAATAATAAAGCATTTATAAAATGCAAGAGTTATCCCAATTGAATGAAAAGTGAAAGCCCGACTTACCCCTAGCCGTCCTGAGATTGATAACGGAGATTAAAGCTAACAGACGTGACTAACATCATTTCCAAATGATTTTGATTTTCGGTAAAAGCGGTGACCTTAGACAGTCATTTTTTCAATGCAATGACTATTAAACAATCAGGAATGAAAAATCATTTGGACAAGTTATGCAGAGCGTATCATAAGCAGAGAACATTATCCAGAACAACAACTTGTATAGCAGTTGTGCAGAAGGAAGTTGGAAGATAATAGACAAGCTTTTCGTGGGAGTCGAGCCCACGATCTTGGGGTGGGATTAGGAGTCTTTCACTAACCACAATACTGCCAAAGCAGCTAGAAAGATATCAATATCTGTATTAAATTATAGACTTTGAAATACTGTCTTTAGATGTGACAGCGTCAGCCATGGGTCTCCAAGAAAGAAAAAAATCTGATGTGTACACTACATGACTTCCTTGTACGGAATATTAAATTATACGCATTTTTTCTTGCATTTTATTTAAAATTATTAGATTGAATTAAACCTACTTCGCCGACAGCGCTTAAACCACAATAGAATAAATGCATTCTTTAAAATTCAATTTGTTTACCATAGCGATACTCTGGAGCTAGGTTTACTTAACAGTATTATATTTCATTCATATTATAACTCTGAATGCACAAAATTTATATCATTTAAAGAATTATCTAATCTTTGCCACATGTTCTATTCAAATACTATAATAAAGCTAGAACTATATATAAAAGAAATAAAGCAAACAAAACAAAAAAGAAACAGTTTTTCACGGACTATTGAGTATTTCTCATTTAATTAATTCAGTTCTCACTCCGCGAGAAAGCAAAAATACATAAAAACTCAAAATATCTATATTACAAATTACGAAGTAAATCTCAAACGCTTATTTCCTCGAAAAAATTCCAGAAAGAATTAAGCATGATTTAATTGGCAATAATAAATGAATGCGTTATCTTTGTTGTTGCGAAGCTAAGTTTCTCTAGATTGAAAACAAATCCACTAGTCTCCGGTTTCAAATCAATACATCAATGGCCGCCATTAAAAAAAGGCTTAGCGGCAATTAAACAACTTTAAAATTGCTGATAATTCTAAAAATATTGCACACAGATTTACTAAAGGCATAAAATCCTCAACCGGAAGATAAAAACAACATTATTCAATCATTTTTAAAGCAAAAAATGTACAATTTACAAACATATAAGAGTAAAGAAACTGAGATCACTGAGCCGGGTAATAGAGTGGATATACAGTGTCTCAAAAAAGTGATGGGACACTTGTGCTTTACAAAAGGAAACTGCAATAAAATAAATTTTAAAAACATGTAAAATTTTTTGTGGGTGTGTTTCATACTTAAATTTAGTAACAATTATTACATAACATACATTTTCTCAAAATATTAAAATATTAATTTAATAAAAATACAATAGTTTAGAACGGAGCAGAAAATGGCTCACTTAAGTGATGGGACACTTACTTTTCTATCAAATATTTATCCAAAAATTTTACTTTTTAAAAGGTTTTAATATTTTGTTGGATTTCCTTTTACTTTTAAAACATGATTTAATCTTCTTGGGATGGATTCGACTAATTTTTTTTTGTGATTTCTGGAGTGATTTTACCCCATTCTTCTTGAAGCACCGATTTTAATTGTTGTTTTGAAGAAATGGTGTGTTTGCGAATTCTTGATTCCAATTCTTGCCAAATATTCTCTATGGGATTTAATTGTGGAGATTGTGGTTGTGTTTTTATTATTTCAGGACAGTTATACAGCAGCCAGAGTCTAACGTTCAAAGCACTGTGCTTGGGGTCATTGTTCTGGTAGAATTTAAAATCGTTATGAAGGTTCAATTTTCGTGCTGAAGATATCAAATTTTGATTTAAAATGTCAATATACTTGTACTGATCCATTATACTATCAATAAAAACAAGATTACCAACTCCAGCAGACGACATACACCCCCATACCATAACTCCTCCTCCACCATGTTTTACTGTTGGCACCAAGTTCTGTTTGCGAAATTCTTCCCTGGGTTTTCTCCACAACAAGATTCTACCGTCAGAACCAAATATATTAAATTTACTCTCATCAGCAAATATAACTTCATTCCAGTAATCAGAATTCTTATTTATGTTGGATTTTGCGAAAGCCAGTCTGAGTTTTCTACTCTTTTCACTTACGAAGATTTTTTTCCTGGCTGCTCTACCGTGATATCCAGTAGATCGAATTAGTCTTCTAACAGTCTCAGAATTAACAATTACTCCATATAATGCTTGTAAATCAGCAGCAACTTTGGCACTCATTCTTGGATTTTTTTTAAATATTTCGAACGATAATTCGCTTTATTCCATTGGATAGCTTTGACGGTCGGCCAGGTCTTCTTTTATCCTGAATCATATGATTCTTTTTATATCGTTTAATGATATTGAAAACTGTTGAATGACTGAAGTTAACTGTTTCAGTAGTTTCTCTAATAGATTTTCCACGTACAATATGAAATTAATAACTAATTTTCGAATTCCAGGCAAAGTTTCTTTTCGTTTAGCATACATGGCTGCACAGAGCTAAAAAACACAAAAATTCCAAAACAAACTGGACACAAATACTGCTGACGATTTTATAAATTATTGGCAATTGCTTTTGAGTAAAAATAAATACCCCAAAAGATATTTTTATTGCTTACTTCAGACGATTTTTGTTGCATAGTACATAGTGTCCCATCACTTAAGTGAGCCATTTTCTGCTCCGTTCTAAACAATTGTATTTTTATTAAATTAGTATTTTAATATTTTGAGAAAATGTATGTTATCTAATAATTGTTACTAAATTTAAGTATGAAACACAGCCACAAAAAATTTTACATGTTTTTTAAATTTATTTTATTGCAGTTTCCTTTTGTAAAGCACAAGTGTGCTTTACAAAAGGAAACTGCTAAATTTAAAAAACATGTAAATATTTTTTGTGGGTGAGTTTCATACTTAAATTTAGTAACAATTATTACATAACATACATTTTCTCAAAATATTAAAATATTAATTTAATAAAAATACAATTGTTTAGAACGGAGCAGAAAATGGCTCACTTAAGTGATGGGACACTACGTACTATGCAACAAAAATCTCCTGAAGTAAGCAATAAAAATATCTTTTGGGGTATTTATTTTTACTCAAAAGCAATTGCCAATAATTTATAAAATCGTCTGCAGTATTTCTGTCCAGTTTGTTTTGGAATTTTTGTATTTTTTAGCTCTGTGCAGCCATGTATGCTAAACGAAAAGAAACTCTGCCTGGAATTCGAAAATTAGTTATTAATTTCATATTGTACGTGGAAAATCTATTAGAGAAACTACTGAAACAGTTAACTTCAGTCATTCAACAGTTTTCAATATCATTAAACGATATAAAAAGAATCATATGATTCAGGATAAAAGAAGACCTGGCCGACCGTCAAAGCTATCCAATGGAATAAAGCGAATTATCGTTCGAAATATTTAAAAAAAATCCAAGAATGAGTGCTCCTAAAGTTGCTGCTGATTTACAAGCATTATATGGAGTAATTGTTAATTCTGAGACTATTAGAAGACTAATTCGATCTACTGGATATCACGGTAGAGCAGCCAGGAAAAAAATCTTCGTAAGTGAAAAGAGTAGAAAACTCAGACTGGCTTTCGCAAAATCCAACATAAATAAGAATTCTGCTTACTGGAGTGAAGTTATATTTGCTGATGAGAGTAAATTTAATATATTTGGTTCTGACGGTAGAATCTTGGTGTGGAGAAAACCCAGAGAAGAATTTCGCAAACAGAACTTGGTGCCAACAGTAAAACATGGTGGAGGAGGAGTTATGGTATGGGGGTGTATGTCGTCCGCTGGAGTTGGTAATCTTGTTTTTATTGACAGTATAATGGATCACTACAAGTATATTGACATTTTAAATCAAAATTTGAAATCTTCAGCACGAAAATTGAACCTCCATAACGATTTTAAATTCTACCAGGACAATGACCCCAAGCACAGTGCTTTGAACGATAGACTCTGGCTGCTGTATAACTGTCCTGAAATAATAAAAACACCCCCACAATCTCCAGACTTAAATCCCATATAGAATATTTGGCAAGAATTGGAATCAAGAATTCGCAAACACACCATTTTTTCAAAACAACAATTAAAATCGGTGCTTCAAGAAGAATGGGGTAAAATCACTCCAGAAATCACAAAAAAATTAGTCGAATCCATCCCAAGAAGATTAAATCATATTTTAAAAGTAAAAGGAAATCCAACAAAATATTAAAACCTTTTAAAAAGTAAAATTTTTGGATAAATATTTGATGGAAAAGTAAGTGTCCCATCACTTAAGTGAGCCATTTTCTGCTCCGTTCTAAACAATTGTATTTTTATTAAATTAATATTTTAATATTTTGAGAAAATGTATGTTATGTAATAATTGTTACTAAATTTAAGTATGAAACACACCCACAAAAAATTTACATGTTTTTTAAATTTATTTTATTGCAGTTTCCTTTTGTAAAGCACAAGTGTCCCATCACTTTTTTGAGACACTGTAGGTTTGGTGCGGCCGATTGCAACTAAAATACGAGGTGCACATCTACATGTTATAGCAGTCCTATATACAAAATTTCAACGTTCTGAGGCTCTTCGTTTTCGAGTTATGCGAGATACGTATACGTACATACGTTCGTGCAGACGCCACGAAAAATTCTCTTCAGAATTAATTTTAAAACAGTTTTATAATTTTTTTGAAGGAAAAGAGTATTTTATTCTGTCCTTACGTACAGATATCAAGCAAAAACATCGTTAAATTGCATTCGATAGCGGTCAAAATGGATATTTTCGTTGAAATATGCTGCCTGAAACTTTTCGCAATTACAATACTTCCTTTTTACTTCGTACAAGGAAGTAAAAAGAATTAAACTTCTTTTAAGCTACGGTAGCCTTCTACATTCAAACTTTTAAAGCACAGAGTTAGCCAGAAGTCAGTAATTGTTTTTTCTAACTTTACTTCAAAAGAAATTATGCTTCAGCATCTTTTAAAAATAGAAACACATAGATTTTTACTTCCTTGTACGAAGTAAAAAGGAAGTATTGTAATCGCGAAAAGTTTCAGGCAGCATATTTCAACGAAAATATCCATTTTGACCGCTATTGAATGCAATTTAACGATGTTTTTGTGTGACATTTTCACGTAAGGACAAAATAAATAGCTCTTCCCCTCCCCAAGAAAAAATTATAAAACTGATTTAAAATTCATTCTGAAGCGAATTTTTCGTGGCGTCTGTATGAAAGTATCTCGCATAACTCAAAAACGAGTAGCCTCAGAACGTTGAAATTTTGTATATAGGACTGCTATATCATGTAGATGTTAAAGTCTTAAAAGAAGTCGTATTTTGGTTGCAATCGGCCACACCAAACGTATATAAATATATTTATATATATGTTCACTCTGTTACCCGGCTCAGTAATCTCAGTTTCTTTACTCTTATATGTTTGTAAATTGTACATTTTTTGATTTAAAAATGATTGAATTATGTTATTTTTATCTTCCGGTTAAGGATTTTATGCATTTAGTAAATCTGTGTGCAATATTTTTAGAATTATCAGCAATTTTAAAGTTGTTTAATTGCCGCTTATCCTTTTTTTAATGGCGGCCATTGATGTTTACATTTGAAACAGGAGACTAGTGGATTTGTTGCCAATCTAGAGAAACTTAGCTTCGCAACAACAAAGATAACGCATTCATTTATTATTGCCAATTAAATCATGCTTAATTCTTTCTGGAATTTTTTCGAGGAAATAAGTGTTTGAGATTTACTTCGTAATTTTTAATATAGGTATTTTGAGTTTTATATATTTTTGGTTTCTCGTGAAGTGAGAACTGAATTAATTGAATGAGAAATACTCAATCGTCTGTGAAAAACTGTTTCTTTTTTGTTTTGTTGGCTTAATTTCTTTTATACATCATTCTAGCTTTATTATAGTATTTGAATAGAACATGTGGCAACGATTAGATAATTCTATTCTTTAAATGATATAAATTTTGTGCATTATGAGTTATAATATGAACGAAATATATAAGTTAACTGTTATATAATTCTGTTATATAATTAGTAATACTGTTAAGTGAATCTAGCGCCAGAGTGTCGTTATGGTAAACAAATATTAGAGTGAATTTTAAAGAATTCATTTATTCTATTGTGGTTTATGCGCTGTCGGCGAAGTAGATTTAATTCAATCCAATAAGTTTAAATGAAATGCAAGAAAAAATGCGTATAATTTAATATTCCAATAGAAGGAAGTCATGTGGTGTACACATCAGATTTTTTGGTTAATATTCCGTAATCGGGGTGAGCGCCAAACTTGGCGAGAGTTTTTTATTTGGCGCGATTTTGATTTGGTTGTGGTTTCCGGCTGTATGTTTTATTGTGGCAAACCTAGAGTTTTATCAGAAGATTTTTTTAAAAATTTAATTTAGAAATACTGTGTGCTTTTAAAAGTTTTACTGTTTAATATTATCATTATGTAATATTTATATAAATATTTGCAGAAGAATAAGCTGTTATTGATGGGGGAATGTTGGATTTCAGATGACTTGAAATTTATAATTTAATGAATGTTTTCATTTAATTTTATTTAGTTAATTATATTTTTGTTAGTTTTGTTTCTTGCATGTGGCAATCGAATGATGTGGAATATTTAAAGTTTTGAATGAAAGTTGTTTGGTTTGTTGAATTCCACGACGTTGTTTTATCATTTAATCAATTTTATTTACTGTTTTGTTTGCACGTAATAATCGCTGTTTCCCCGTGTAAACACAAATATGTTATTCTGTTTACGTTTAAAACTCACTTCGCAGTGCTCTGATCTGATAAGTGTATACATTTATTTACTCTATAATTATTTACAAGAATTGTTCATGCTACTATTTTATGATGAATTGCATAGATAGGATTATGCTTTCACTTGCAAAGCTGTTTTACTCATCTATTATTTTATCATCTCATTTTGGTGCTACTTTGGTAGACGGTTGCACGGATTTTTGGCGATTTACGTTGGCCGAATTATTGGCGCGATTTTTACAAACTTCAGCCATCTTGAAAAACGCTGTTTTTACGCATAGTAAAGTATTCGAAACTTAAAAAATAAATAAATAAATATCGTTAAAAGTAATGGATTAATTTTTTGTTGAAAATGTCGTTTTTTAAGATGGCAGGCAAGTGTAAATAAATACATTTACTATGAGTATAAAATACTAAAGTAAGGTTATTATTACTTTCATATAGCAAAAAAGAGAATAAAAACACCGCTATAAAAACATTGGGCCAACGTGTAATTAGATTAAAATATTACTGAAATTGAATATCGAATTAAAAACCATCATACCAACATTTAAAAGAATTAGAATATTATCAAATTCAAATACTTTAAAATACGTTATATAGAATATGATTAACATTAAAACATATGGACAATAATTATCTCAGCAATTTCTGAAAATAGTGTATTAATTTTTTTAACAAAAATTGAAGTATACAATTATCAAATAAAAGAAAAATATGTACTTACATTTTTTTGAGTGTTTAACCTGTTGTTTACTGATAAGTACCACAATAAAAAATCAGAATCACAATTTAGATAACATCTTTGAAGACATCTTTGAAGGAATTCGAAGATATAAATTAAATTTTAAAACGGCGCGGAAATGCACAAATTGTCAGTAACCAATCAGGGAGCTGATTACAGCTCGTTAATGCACAAATATTCTATAACCAATCAGAGAGCTTATTACATCACGGCTAGAATTAAAATTATTTAAAAATTCATACATAATAAAATCATTTTTTAAAAAAATGCAAAATTAAATTGTATTTTAATATTTAAGAGCCATAAATAATGTTTAAAACATTAGATTAAATTTATACATATTAAAACGAATTACTTTTAAAGTAAGGTGACGTCATTGATTACATCATCCACAGCATAAAATTTCATAAAATATGATAAACAATAAAATTTTTATTTCAAATAAAAATTCAAAATTAAATTGATTTTTAATATTTAAAAGCCATAAATAATATTTTAAACACGGAATTTATGCACAATAAAACGCATTATTTTTTAAATAAAATGACAACAAAGTATCGGTTACCATAAATAACTTATCCAGCAATGGGTTTACCATAAGTTGTATTACTCGCCAAAGGAAAATCGCCAAAATCCGTGCAACCGTCTACCAAAGTAGCACCCTCATTTTACTATTCTGTTTACATAGAATAACGGCGTTTCACTACTGCAAAACTTAAAAGTTACTATTCTGTTTACGTTGAAAAATCACATCTTAGTGCTTTTATTGCCGCCAAAAAAACTCGCCAAATTTTGAAGGCCAAAATAGTTTGGCGCCAGCTTACCCCGCTTATGGAATATTAGCCGATTTTTTAAATAATCAATCCCAAACAATATTTTTTTTTTGTTTTGTTATTCTATTACTCTTGTACGATTATATGAGAAATGATGAGCAACTGATAGTGTTAATGGATTATATGATGTTTATTAATACGGAATGTTTATTTTGTATCCTATATATAATCTAGACAGTTTCTTATTTTAAGGTTTATTATTATCTACAATTTTTATTAATTACATTGGGAACTCTCACGTCTTCTGAAATAAAAATCCTTATTTTTGGGAGGAAAACATACATGTTATATAGTAGGCATCGCTTAATGTGATTACGTTTGTCTGCGGATCTATCGCGGTAATGTTAACCGAATGGTAATATTAAATGATGAAAAAAATATCCTTCATAATAACAACAGAATTTTACTAATTTAGAATATATATGTATATATAACTAGAAACATATCAAAAGGCATCTTCACAGCATTTTAATTGGGAAAATGCAAAAATTTGTTTATGAATTGTTCATAATGTCTCTAACTCAATAGTTTATTTATAAACTATTGATAACATTTCTTGAAATTATTTGACCGATGCTATAACCCAAATCTTAATACTCAGACGGCATCCCTTTTTCACTGGAAGAGAACGTGCAAATGTATAATCTTAAAGTAGACAAAAAAGCAACTATAATTTGGCTCAGATGTTTTTCAAGGAATTCTGCAGAATTATTATTATTTTTTTTTCCCTTGAAGAAGACAGACTTGTGTCTCATCATCCTCAAAATCGATAGATTTATTCAAAATCCAAGTCAAACTAAGTTTTTTGGGGGGGAGGGGACTCATTTGAAATGACTGGCTAAAACTGAAAACAAACTGTTTGTCGATTTAATCCAAGACGAAGTTCCTCTGTCACCTGGCAAATTTTATTATCAATTCTGAACTTATCTGGCGAATTTACTTCAGTTTTAAAATTGTTTTTTTAATATTTTGATCCTATTAACCGAATTGTTGATCACAACAAGAGAAGTATTTTCCATGTTTTCAGGAAAATGAGGACAGGTTAATTCAATAAGAATATACGAATGATAAACCATTAACCGCGACCACATTAAGCCGCCTCTATTGCATTTTGATTATATATTTCTCGGTTAGAATTATTTAAATTAATGTTAAACCTCGCATGAGTTATTTTGAAGGTATAATATAAGGTTAATTCAATAAGAATATACGAATGATAAACCATTAACCGCGACCACATTAAGCCGCCTCTATTGCATTTTGATTATATATTTCTCGGTTAGAATTATTTAAATTAATGTTAAACCTCGCATGAGTTATTTTGAAGGTATAATATTGATTTTCCTACAAATATCCAAAAATATTCTCTGAAATTTGCATTGCATTTCAAGCGCATCTTTCATGCACTGCTTTGTTTCCGGCGCTACTCAGTTAAATTGTAGCACTTTTATTGAATTTTGTAACTACTGATTCACTGTAAGTTAATTTGTATGAAACACAGTTGTATATAATAACTGTTTACGTTAAACAACACAAGCTTGCTGGAAAAATTATTTTTCTTGTAATTAGATTTTCGTCCATTCTTTTTTTTTTTTTTTTTTTTTTTTTCTAACGCTAAAAACGAAAATTATTTAACTACCATCGTTCATACGAAAGATGGTAAAGATTTGTTTACAAGCAAATGAGCCAACAGCAGCCCCCTTGCCTTGAAGTAAAAGCACCCCCCCCCCGAACCTTTAATTCCACCACCACCCAACAAGCGGCGCTATGTCCGTCAGAAAAAGGTCTGCCAATGTTTGTAGGGGTCGAAGCGGCAACAAAGCACACATCTTTTTGGGAAGAGCGGGACCGTCTGCCTGTACTAGTGGGCACGCCGAGAGGTTCGTCTGCGAATAAGTTCTAAGCGCTTCACCACCCTTTCTGGCGCGAAGATTTGCCAGGAAAAATGGGTGTTTCTGAATGCCGAAAGTTTTTCCTTGCGGCAGTATTTTTTGTTCTGAGGATAGCCCCGTCTTTTGCTCAAGGTAAGTAAAATGCGTTTTTTGAATGAACCAACTAAAATAAAAATCGACCTGAGTTCTTTAGAACTAAACCGCCAACTGAACTAGAAAAAAGGATTTAAACTTTAGAAGAAGCATTTACTTTAGAACATGAACTTATAGTGTAAATCAGATAGCACCAAATTTCGCATATATGCATTTAATCATATCTGCCACGATCGAAATTCTCATGATAAACATGCTTTAAAATGAATGAAATTTTAAATGTTTAAATTTCTTTTTTCCAGTTTGAATATTGCTGCCCGCGTGAATACAATGCTTTGACATTGTTATTATTATTTGTATTTGAAGAAGCTCTAGAAGGAAGTTGAAAAAAAAAATTGCCGAAAGCAGAATTTAAAAATTTTATATTTTTCTGATGGGGAATTTTTTATATGCATTTCGAGGATTCGTTTTCCGTATTTCAGTCTGCGGATAACATTTAGAAATGTAACCGTGATATTTACCTAAAATAGTCTTTCCTTAATTTTTCTAAAAATATTTGATTTTCTTTAATGTTTTTGTATCTGCTTTTTGCTAAAATTTTAAGCAATTTTTCAGCCTAATTTTTGTACTTCATGCTTAGAAGATCTCTTCTGTAGTGAATTAGATTTGTCATGAAGTTTTGACCGGCACTTGTGGAAATATTATTTGCTTAGAAATTAAAGTTCTGAATAACTTTCAGGTAAAATTATGGACTTAATTTCTGCAAAAAATTTTTAATTAAAAATCTGAAATTTTGTGAAACTCTATAAGATTTGTTAATAGTAACTTTTTTCAGAGTTTTCTTTTTCTTTCTTTTTTTATCTCCCTTTCCCCCCCCCCTGAGTCGTGCTAAGAAATACAGGTTATTTAAAGTTCTTGTAATTTTTATTTTTGAATTAAATTTTTCATATTGATAAAATTACGTAGTTATTAATAATGGAAAACTTTACGAAATAAACGGTTTAATCCTAATATACAGTACACACGGGATTTGACTACTTTTGGCGACTTTATAATGAGCAGTAAACGCGGCATTTATGATTAGTGCACAGGTCAGTTTGATGTTGGCAACAATTTTCAAAATCGCGCCAAGGCCGTTCCTTAGGATTTCACTTTAACCAAATTTGTTAAATTGGATATCTCATTAGCTGTCGAAAAGAATTAAACTTTCACCCTCTTTACTAACGCCAATATACCCCATTATCCTTGTGAGTATAATCAACATAGGTGCTGCAAAAATGTTTTATCTAATTTCACAATCCTTCTGCAGTTGCTGTTACATGAAATTTGTAACTACTTATTTAAGATATATTTGCAACTACTTGTTTAAGACTGGTAATGAAGATTTGAAATTAAAATCTCAGGAATATTTTATTAAATTTTATTATAAGTTTCATTAGATCATCATCTTTTTTTTCACTCTTAAATGAATGTGAGCCTAACAGTTTTATTAATGAGAAAATATAAATGAAGCAATCTTTGAGCTATTTAATATGCTCTGACGCATCTAAGCACATAACAGATGTCGTTATCCGAAATTGTCGCAATGCATGCTTGAGTAGATGCGTTGTATTCATCATAATAATTCATCACAGTAAGTCAGCTTTACTGCAATCTTTGGCAGCTTAAGTTGCGGCAGTGCGTCATCCGCACATAACGATTATTTTTATGCGTAAATTCCAAACACAGTGCATCACCGACAGATTATGTTAATCAGGTGTGACATCTGCAAATTTACGTTGTTCTGATATAGCGAATTATCATGTTCCCAATTATAATTAAAGATTTTTAAGTAATGATTTAAAAAATTATTAAAATTCGTTCTGTACCATGTAAGAGCAAACAGTTTTCGATGTGATGTTAGGTGTGACGCGGTAAAACTTATTTAAGTCAACTAACTTCCGAAAGGACAAAAAATTCCAAGCGAAAACGGAGATAATAATAAGAATCCGACTTTAAGATGACCATCAATGGCTCCAAAATATTTTGGTCTTCTTTGGAGAGGGTCACCTTAGTGAGTGTGTTCTCAGAAGTGCTATTTATTTTCTGAGGTAGCCGTCTTGGTCACCTTGATAAATTTCACTGTAGGAGATTCTTCATATAAAACTAAGTTTAATAAGATATTAACTATATTATGCTATGATTAAATCTGTGACATGAGGAGTGTAAGTTATTAATAGATAATCCAATTTATTGCCTTTTCTAGCCTAACACAGCATCTACTATACTGATAATGACCGATCAGGTAAAGAAAATAATAGGCGACAGATTTCTTGTCTTCCTAGGTGATATTGATGATAAACCATGTAGGTAGATGGCGTTCCTTACATTGTGTAATGTTAAAATTTTATAAATAATCGATACGTCTGCAAAGAACTCTCTCTAAGACGATCTCCCACCATTACAGATAATTTCGATCTTCTGTGGAGGTGGTTGTCTTAGACAGACGATACTAGATACTAATGTTAATTAAATTATCAGAAAAACGACGAAAGCGGAGATCACCTTCCTCAGACGGCAACTTCCCTAAGTAGTCAAAATCATGCGGAATAGTGAGTGGTCGTCTTAAAGAGGGCTTTCTCTATTTATTATAGATGAAAAAAATTAACAGTACCAAATGAGAAATAATTTGAATTTTTTTCCATTTCCGGATAAACATATTCTTTTAGATTCGTAAAATTAATAAATGAATTGATACTCATAAGAAATGTCGTAATAGAGCATGAGATTTCTATTGTAAATAATATGCATGGACGTGAATACTGAAGTATTAACGGAACAGTGCAGTCAATAAAAGTATACAAGAATTCTTAAAGTATTATATGTGGAGATAAGTAAAAGCGTTTTAGAATGTAAGGATTTTCTGGGAACCTGATAATTTTCTTATTAACTGGGTGCAGCCATGATCAAAATACAAGGCGCAAGCTTGTTTCTTTTCTTTCAATAATGTTAAAAATCCATGGTTAACGTTTTTCGATTTTACCTGCTTTTATTTTACCCATACTCTATTCAAGACTTTCATTTATAAATAAAACAAGAGGAAAAAACTGGCAAGATGATTTTTAGGTTTTAACTGATTCTTTGTTTTAACAAATCTGAATTTTACTTTAAAAAGCTTCAAATCAATAACTGAAATCCATGTTATAGAAAGACGCTGTAATTTGAACTTCAAGTAGTTCCAGACACTACTTCTTTATGAAGTATTCTTACAGCAAGATATCTAAAATAAACTAGTCAGTTATTTCTGCGGTACTGATGCTAAAAAACTCCCGTCTCTCATACTAAACAAATAACGCTTTTGTATATGAATCTGTCTTCATTCACATTTTTAGGATTTTCTTTTCTGTTTCCCAGAGGCTGATTACCATAAATCTTTCACGCACTCATGGGTGTATACCGCCCGCTTCGACCCCCCTGAAACTGGAATACCGTGGTATCATCTCTGAGAGTTATATAAGCGCATTGGTTAGGAACGTTTGATAAGGAATTCGTCTTTTGACATTTTCCAGACGTTTTCTGACGGACTCTGAGAGTTTAGCGATTAGTCATGAAGTAATTAATTTGTTTGAGAGTTCCAAATGTCTCAGTGCGAATATATTAAGATCTGATAACCATGATTCACAATGCAAACCCAGATAAATTCCGTGTGTAAAATTGCTGAAATTTGAATTGATTAATTTTTTTTTCATCTAAAGATTTACCAGTGACGTTATTTCTTTTTCATATAAAAACAGAGTAATTATACACTTACAGTACTTACTTGTTTTTTATGTAAAATACAGTAATTACTTTCATAACATATTTCTCCTGTAGTGATATTAAAATAACATTAATGACTGTGAATCTCTTAAGCTGAAAATCTATTAGAGGTCATGATCAGTGCCAGTGTTCATTTGTGTTACTAGAAATAATGGTTAGTTATATACGTAGTGTTAGGGAGGTGGTTGCGACGAGAAAGTCCACCGAAGCTTAAATTTTCGATTTCAATTCCAATATTTCTTTCCTATTTAACCATGGAGCTAATAGTATAGTAAAACTATTGTCTTCAGTAGTAGTTTTACATTACACTGAGGCCAGATAATCATATTTCTTAAGTAGTTAAACATTTTATGCTCAGCACCATGTTTTGTAGAACTAGTGTATAAAGTATAGTGAATCGTCTCTGAGACAGTCATCTATGATACCAGATAATTTTAGTCTTTTGTGGAGATGTGGTCCTTTATTTATGTGATTTTCAAAGTTAATCCTCTTTAACAGAATATTTAATATTAAGTAACGTAAATAATAATATTACATGACATATTTAAACAATGAGCCGCTCTTGCGACCATCTCCTTCAAGTGATCACAGCTGAAAATGTCCAATGTTTTTGAAAACATAAACAAACATGAATTCAAGCATCACTTCTCTAAGAATACCACTCTGTAGAATACCAAAATCGTATGGAACCGTGTGTGATCTTGTTAGAGAGCGTTTACTCTGCGTATTATAGAAATTTAGATTTTTAAAACCCATATTTTCATGGAATATAGAGTTGTTCTGCACCATCAAGGATAAGGTTAAAAATAATGTTACGGATTTTATATACGGTTAACCATCTAGTTTAGATATTACCCATAGATAGCCTCCTCTGAAATCTGTAAACATTACTGCAATCAGTTTTAAAAAAGAGCACTTTGAAGCACACAGCACCTCTTCTACTAGCAATTTCAGATGATTTTTGTCTTCTGTAGAGACGATTTTCTTAGAAAAATTATTTTTAGTACCGATATTTGTTTATTTCTCAAAATACTGATTGAACCACTTTCACAAGACGATCAGATCTCTAAAAAAGATTGTGTGTAAATAATTCTATCAACACTGAATGAGATCTGTTTAAAGCGACCATCTCCAGAGAAGACCAATATTGTCTGGAACCGTGGGGGCTTGTCTTAATAAAGGTTCGGTGTATTTAATTTGATTTAATGAAAGCTTTTTTCCACTAGCTTTAAAAAGTAAACTTGCAGTCAATCATTCTGAAAAATTCTATTGCACTACATCTTATCACAAGTACTAAAGATTGTGTTACATCTAATCCTGGTATCTTTCGTTCTGCCAAGCAGTGTACATCAATATGCTGTCTGTGTTTGCTTAGATTATGCCGCCATGTGGGAACAATAACAAAAAGTGTAACATAGTTTTTCTGTTATCAGCATTTGTCGATGGAACATATGATGTGTAAAATACCTATCCTGTTCTTATTTTCTTTTCGGTTTAAGAGGAAGGGGATGATAAAATGGCAAAAGAGCTACTCGGAGCATAGCTCACGAAGACCAGATCGTTCGAAGATTTTCTTTTCCCTTTCACCGTTGACTCGTTGGATATAATCAGCAGGAGGTTTATTCGCTTAGGCTTGAAACCGCTGATACCATCATTGTTCACAAAGAAGAAGAAAGTGCAGGAAAAAGCAATTTTTTAAAAAAGAATACTCTACATACACAGAGTTCACTGGCCCGATTTCGCCGGCTAATACGTTTCGGTTTTTCTCTCGTCTTATGGTTGCTAGAATTAGAATTTCTCGCCAACCGCGCCATATTGCGCTAAGAGAATAGAGATGTTCCTTTTCTTATTCCGAAATCATCGAAGCATAAAACCGATGGCAAGATGATCCAGGCCATTATCGGAAGGTGTAATCGTAGTTTCTCACCAAGAGCATCACTTCGCAAATCTTCAGCGTTCTCACCTGTCCTAGCCATGCTTAATATATATAATAAGAACATTCCCAGTTCCCACAGATCTTAAAAATTTCACGAAACAACTATGCTGTGAACTCTAAAATAATGATTCTAGACGATTTTAGTCTGCTGTGGAAGTGGTCATCCTTGAGATATGATGCTCAATATCGAAGCTTATGTTCTTAGTAAGCAAGTTCCATGAGATTAAGAACTATCAACTGAATCTGCTAAATTAAAAAATTACATTTTAAATAAAAAAAAGTCGTATTTCCCTTTACTTCTTGGCTGATTTTGAATCAACAATTAACTTTTTGAAAAACTTCGTAAGACTCGAGGAAGCTCCAGAAGCAAACTTGTTCATTTTTATTTTCTTCATTTTCCTCATACTTCTTGTAGATCTAAAAAGTACCTGAAAAGTAATAGGAGTAAACCATTGAAAACTGACAAGAAAAAAAAAAAAAAAAAAAAAAAAAAGAGAGAGAGAGAGAGAGAGAAATTTTGCAACTTACAATGAAATAAAATTCGGAAATGATGCCAGTAACGGCAATGCAAAGAACTGTTTAGTTATTTTGTTGCCAAATTTATAGTCTAGACAGGAAACAATGCAAATAATAAATACAATTTCCTATTTAATTTTTTTCTTCAAGTAATGCTTGCAAGAAACAATTTTATAAAACGGTAGTTAGGGGAACAACGGATGCAGAATAAATAGCATTATTTATGTAGAAGCATATTTTGGATCATAAATAAGCGGTACATGACCAAAGCGGTCGCCGCATGAATGGTAGATCGAGGGTTCTACTATGTTGGTTATATTCAGAGATGGTCGTCTAAAGGAGGTAGTATTCAAAAAGTATCAACACTCTTCTAAACACATTGATCGACGAATGTTCTTATTTTGAGAACTGATTATATGCTATATAAGTACTGACATAATATATGAATTTTTCATACGTGATAAATTAAAATTTGTATGAGATTTTTAATAAAGGCAATATGTAATCTGTTACAAATAATCATGTTGGAAGGCATTCTGTTCTGAAAGAAAAGTCTATTCACGCGTATTTCTCATTTAAGGAAAGAAAGTATAGATGGCATTTCTTCGATCACCATAAAGTAAGCGTCTCTAAAAACAATAAGCGTCATAGTACCGCGGATTCTTCCGAATTTCTTTCCATTTAACCCGGAGCAGATTAACCAGGCTATGTCTTAGTTAAGTTAGAAAAAGTTACGTTTGTTTATTATGGAACGATGATCTAATTACTAACGCAAACCATTAGAGTTACTACACTACAGAAAACCAAAGGAGAAGAAAATACGTGGGATAATAACAGTGATAGCAGATTGAAGTTATAAAGAATTTTCTCTTCCGTCACTAGGTGCCAGCCACTATGCATAAACTGGAGCACATTTGGCTAATAACTGAAGATCCGTAGTTCGAATCTTGGCAAGGGCATAACTGATTTTTCTTGTATCCTACTTCAACAGACTGCGCAAAGTTAAAATATTTAGAAATGTTTTCATTCACTACATTACGTAATTTAAATATATAGAGTACACAATCTATAAACATCGTTAAATCATTCTTTAAAATAAATTTAGTACATCTTTTACTCTTCTGTTTCCCATTGATTGCTATCGAAATACAATTTTTTCCCCTCAGTTTTGCTAAGCAACCATTTATCGTTTATTTCCCACTGGCACCTATCAAAATTCAAGAATTAGTATAAATAGAAATTTTGTTTTGAGGTATGCAGCTTGTTTTGAATGCTGATTTAATTTGCATAGCCAAATGAATTATTCTCAAGTTAAACTGCTTAAATATTCACATAAATTGTTAATAACATTTTTCTGTGAATTATAATATGGGTTGTTTTTCTTTCTTTTAACTGCGGTCTGATTAACAGTGGTTTTGGGTTAACCGTGGACGTCGTCCCAGGGTATTGCCCTGATTAATCGGGAGTTTACAAAATGAAGTCAGTGATTTAAAATATTTTCTAGATGCAGTTTAGTGATTTATTTTTTTAGGCTAATAATGTTTGTTTTCTGTGTGTGATGAAATTAAGAAGCTAGTCTTGCAGCTTTTGAAATTAAGAAGCTAGTCTCGCATCTTAGAAAAATACTGTATATGTAGATTTCACCTAAGGTTCTCACAATGTTGTCTCCAAAAACAGAAACGTTTTCAAACCTTTTCCTAAAACACCTGAGATATTTTGAAAAGGGGGAAAAAGGAGAGAGGTGTATTAAAAATTAAGAAAACTGAACGTAAGTCTGTATGCCGCAGTGTGAAGAAATTACAGTGAATCTTTGTGTAGGGACACCTTTTAAACGTATTTCCGAGAACATAAACATATATCAGTAATAAGTATTATAAGGCATTTCTCCCGCCTTTGTAGCCTGCCTTTGTGGTGTAGTGGTCTGCACGCTGGCGCGTGGTTCGATTCCCGGTGAAGGCGTTGCTAATTTTGTAAGTCTCCTACTTCCAAAAATTCCTAATGTCCCTACAGTATTACCCCCTCTAAGAAAATTATTTTTACAAAAGACAAAAAATAATCTGAATTTGTGAGTGGTAATCTTAGAGAGCATTCACTGTATTTGGGCTTATAATTCAGCACGAAAGAAACCTTAAAGTTCTGTTTGTACAATAGTTTAAACTTTAATCATATCTCTACTCTAAACTGCCTTTTCTTTTTAAATATGTTCAGTGGATAGTCATTAACGGGGAAACACAATCAAAGGCTGCATTCGTTCTTGGCCGTGCAAGCCAAAACCAAGCTAGACATTTCATACTTTTGCAGAGATATTAGGTTATTTCGAAGCAGGAGATATAAAAATGACCAATGCCCTCTCCGGTACTCGAACCACGGACCTCTCGAATTCGCGCCGAGTTTGCTGACCACTACACCACGAAAGCATCAAAGTAGGAAATGTGAAAAATGAACAATGCTCTCCGCGGGACTCGGATCTTTTGAATACGCGCCGTGTGTGCTGACCACTACAACACGAAGACATATTAAGAAGGCGGGAGAAGTACCGTATACTTGCAGTATGCATATCCGACTATGTAAAGTTAAGGATCATTTTACACCATTTTTGCATTCTTTCAACGATTTTTCTGCTCGTTACACACTTCAAATTTGCAAACCCGGGATCACACTGATTAGCTCAGGTTCTAATCTTGGATAGGATATAGATGTATGTGAATTTTATACTCTTACATAATGGGGGCACTTAAAAATTAGTCGGTGTGCTAGGTCTTTCGAAAGACTTGGTGGTACGGAAGAGCGGAACGACAGCCTAAAACTTCATCCCTTATTCTGCATTTAATCAAAACTGATATGAAGCTCATAACTTTTATCCTATGTCATCAATGAAGTAGTAAAGAGATAATTAGCTTACATTACAAGTAAGATATAAAATTCATGAATATTTTTACTTTCACACATTTTGCGCAACCTATATAAAATATGAGATCATCTTTATTTTATTATTTGGCATTAATTTTCATTATTCACAGGTGCTTACATTACGTATTGCTTACGAAAAATGCATTGTAGCCGTCATACGATTATGATTAAGCACAATTCGTCCGATGAGTTATCTGCATTAAGCAGAAGAAAAACGCTTTTTGCTAAAAATTCAGCTGCCCATCTACAAGAATAATTTACGAAGCTTGTTTTAGCATTTTTGTTGGCCGCTGATGAAGCATAGACGATTAAAATATGTATTTTTGATGAAATATAAGTGGTTACTACAGTTTTTAATTAGGAGTCTCAGAATTTCAAAATAAGCGCACGAAGTGAGGAATTTTGAAAGCTTAGAATAAAGTCCACAGGTTTTCTAAAATATTAAATCAGTGATTTTGCTTTTTTGTTTTGAATTTTGTTCTTAGAGAAGCGAGCTTGCACGGCTGTTATCAAAATAACCAGTAATGTGGAAATTTTGTGATGGTACATCTTCTTCACAGTATGTCTATTACAATAATATAAAAGAAATTTTCCCTTTTCAACTCAGACAACCTGTACGTGCTTTGTATTAATGAATTTTACCTAACAATATGTGCGGTAAAGAGTTTTCGTGGAAAGGTGAAATTGCGAAAGGGGTAAGGTAAAAAAAAAAAAAAAAAAAAGTATAGGTAAAGATCAGTGAACTCTAAGATGCTCATACAGACGATCTTGGCATTCTGTTGGGAAATGGTTCTTTTATATTAGTGATGTTTATTTACATTTTCAGCTTTGATAATCACTTTCAGATATGGTTCTCTTAAGGAGGTAGTTGCCACAAGAGGATTCCATGCAATGCATTCAGAATTAAGAATGTTACCATAAAGTTTCTTTCTTATCCATCTTGTGAAATAATGATGAAATTATTGATTTTTTAATTTTTTTATATCGATTTACACGCGCCTTTTTTATTATCATTTTTTCCGGTGTTCACTGATTTTGATAATTTATGAATTTACATGGTGGTTTATTTTGGTTGGTTTCAATCTGTTTATATGAATCTCCTGAAGGCGATTTTTGGCAAACATTACAAAACCGATTTCTTTGAAATTTTGCTCACGTATGTGTTTGCGATGCTAATTTGAGCCTCATGCTGATGTTTTTTTCAATATTTGGTACTGGTTTTATTTTTATTTAGTCTTGACTTTTCCCCGCATATCCTCGCTTAACGATCAATATAATAATCATATAATATCAAACGGCGGATATAACGGAAAATAATTTTGCAGATAAAGTTTGTTTGGAATTTGCAATGTATTTTACCGGTTTTTGGTGATATTTCAAAATTCGGTCGATGGGCAGCGAACGATGATTGTGCTGCAGCTAAAGATGATGGATTCTTAAATAAAAATTGTCAAATGAAAATTTAAATAGACTTGATGTAATCTTAAAACGACCAGATAAAATGAAGGACTTCGAAAGAAAAGTGATTTCTTTACTAAAATGGTAAAAAGCTGATGTGTGCACCACATGACTTTCTTGTACGGAATATTAAATTATATGCATTTTTTCTTGCATTTAATTTAAACTTTATTGAAATTAATTAAATCTAAACTTCGTCGATAGCGCATAAACCACAATAGAATAAATGCACTCTTTAAAATTCACTATATTTGTTTACATAGCGACACTCTGGCGCTAGGTTCACATAACAGCGTTGCATTTCGTTCATATTGTAAGGAATCTAGGAATCGTCACTTCAATTATGGTGTCAACTACTAAAGAGTTTTTACCATTCTTTCAAATAGTACCAATGGCAATTCGCGGTGGTTTAATAAATCAGTGGAGCGTAGACCGCGTTCGCTGGCGAAATTCTAGTCAAAGGTGGCAAGTTTTAGGAAAGTTACAGATCGTATATGATATACATGAGTTCAAGTCATAAGCAATGCCTTTTGAGTTAAAAGCAATTTATGTCGTAAAATTTACAAAATACTTGAGTAAATGTCCCCCGACACCTTTGCTTTTATGCATGTTAATTTAAGACTCAAAGTAACTGAAATAAACATGAGAAAATTAAGAAACATAACAATGCTATCTTTGTAAAAAAAATCAAATAAAAATTGAAATATATAATAAGAAAGTAAAATGTGAAATATACATGAAGATATAAAAGGCCAGAAAATGCATTAATTAACTTACGTTCTTTCCAGTGGGATGTCGGTAAAGTGCTGTCTTCTTTGTCTTACTTAGAAGAGGTGTGTGTCCGAAATTCCGTTATCGGCAGTGGGGATACTTTGAATTATTTCAGGCGGTGAAACTTGTGAGATGTAATTTATGGGACGTGGGAGGGACTAGGAATATTGAAGGGATGTTTGTTGCGGATTCTTAAATGAGGGAAAACGTCTGTTAAAATTTTGAATATACTAACTAGTGAATGGAAATTAATTAATTTCTGGCTAATTGTCGTGTCGGAACAAGAAAGAAAATTAGAAAAGGAAAAAAGTAATTTTCACTGTCAACGAGCTATTTGACTATTTGACTAAAGATTATGAAATAGGCTCATTTTTTTAGTAACAGCATAATAAAAGTCTTAAAACAATTAGCTTTTTGCATTATATACAATTTTGTAATTACACTATGTACAAATCCTCCAACTGATAGTCATCCAACTTATACCGCCTTCTCAGGTTTAGGAACAAATTATCATATCCCTATCAGTTAAATGATTTAGAGTGAGTATTTAACGCCTGCCCTTTTAAGACAATGGTTAATATATCGATTAGGTATTAGATTATTTTTGAGAATTTTAATAAGGAGCAAAATTTCGCGTTGTAGATCTATCGTATATGTGCAAATATTTTTAATCCGTTGTATTTGATTTAATATGTTTATGTACTTTTGGTGAGGCCGATTGCAACCAAAATACGAGGTGCACATCTACATGTTATAGCATTCCTGTATACAAAATTTTAACGTTCTGAGGCTACTCGTTTTGGAGTTATGCGAGACGCCACGAGAAATTCCAAAATCATCGGGAATAATAAGTCTTATAGACGTTCTTTGTAATATATTGAGTAGCTTCACGGCGCAGCTGCACGTTATTCGGGATTTGAACCTGAATTAAACTATCAGTATACAGCGGTTTACCGCTTGATTTCTAGTAAGAAATAACAGTGACATTACTTATATGTGTCAGAGGTTACCCCCTCCTAACTGTTATAAAAGTAACAGCACGAATAGTTAGAAGAAAGAAAGTCGAGTGTTTTGAATGGTTAGTCATAAAACTGGATTACAGCATAAGTAATACCCCAAGACCTTCAGTATCAAAGGCTGTATTCAAGTTATTGTCACTTCCGTTATATATTGAAACAGGAAATTTTGATTTATTATTATTGATATCAGTTTTTTACCTATAAGCCAAAGTCATATCTAAATATTTTAGTTGTTATCGCTCAACACTGTGCTCCATTCGATGCTTGTTGTTTAAGTTCTGTAGGGTAATGATTCTTCACTAAAGCTGATTCCTAAGCAGATATATTAAGAAAGATGCAAATTTTAAGGCGAGACCTGAAAGGTGTGGTAAAATCACTCGCTTATCTACCATCAAGAGGCAATATATTTTCGACAAATTACCCTTAATCTATAGGTTGATAGCACCATCATGATTTTTTAACTGTTTTCTTGACAAATTAACGACAGTTTCGAAATCATAATTGCAAAATTCATATTCGGATAACGAGTGACAAATTAACGCGTCTGGAAGACGCTCCACCCTACTAAACTGACATTAGAAGACCATCATCAAATGCGATAAGCAGAATGATGAAACGTCACTATTACTCTTCAGTAGAATCATTCAAAATATATATATATTAAAAAAAAAAATCGAAAAGAACGTGAAGCTCTGGTTACTTGAGACCATCGTGATTTCGTACCAACTCCGTGACGCACGAAGTGCCTCCAGCGGTGGTAACTGCGTGACATTCGCTGAAGAATTCGAATTACAAGAAATCACACCTTCTGCGTGAAAAATTTAGATTAATGTCATTTTAATCGATGTTTTCAATCCATGTTTTTGTTTACTCGATTGTAAAATGGTAAGCACGACTTGGGCTCTGAATGTGCTTGAATTTATTTTTTTTTGTGGTACAAATGTTTACTAAATGTATCTCAAACAAATGGTATAGAACTTAAAAAAGTGCCATTTCTTTATACTAAAAAATATAAAAAGAAGGAGGCATTTCAAATCTAATCGCTTTTAAACTGCTGAGAGAGGGAAATTTTATACAATGACACGGTGTGAGTAAAGGAAACTGTTGTCATTTTTATTAGTTTAAAATTAGCCGCATTCAGTATTAATATATGTACTGCGGACTTGGGGAAATTTATTCTATTTCTTCACGAGTTAGATATATTCGAAAAAAAAAAAACATATGAAAATGAAAGGCAAATAAAAGAATAACTAATTAAGAAATAACAATTTTAAGAATTTTTAACACTAATATAATTTTAAGTTTGTCAACTTGGGCCGTAGAAAAAAAGTAGAACTGTTTCTGCGATTTAAATTCAAGTCTTCATAATAACTAATTACACTAATCAAAGATTTACCACTGAGAAAGGTACTTCAATAAAAAAAATAGTTCTAGAGGTAATCAAGATTACAGTAAGAGCGGTTTCCTTAACAAGCATTTTATTTGGTACATCGCTTCAAAGCAAATGTTGCAATGTACTTTATATTTTGTTCGCATGTATTTTATCTGTCTATTGTGACAGACCAAATTTTAAACAAATATGCAACTTACCTGCAAAATGAATTAAATTTATTTAAAATTTAAAAATGTCTATTGGAGTATTAAGTTAAATATAACAAGCGATAGCAGCACTGGTTGCAGACAAATCAAGTGCTACAAATGGAACTTAATTAATTACAATAAGGAAAATAATAATTTCAAAATTAAAAACTAGAGCAACTGAAAATGCTTGTTCTTACCTTCAAGTAAGCTTAAAATAGATCTTACCTTGGGACAAATGCAGTTCAAACCTGAGGGTCTTTTAAATCCCACCAGCATCTTCTGCAAGTAAAAATGACCAAGGTCAGTAGACAAACAAGATTAGATTTTTCCCAACGTTGACGTCCCTTATTACTTACAGGAATGAAAGAAACAAAGCTACGAAGGGAGTAGGGAAGACTAGGAGTCAGTGACGTCAAACAAGAGTAAACCTTGTAGAATAATAACCCTGCAAAAAACTTTACAATGGATAGTTAAAGGAAGCAGTGGTTATCACCAGAATACCACGCACTTCTGTAGCCATTTCTAAATTCATACCTTTTTCTTCCAATTTTTTTTAAAGAACCTTCCAGTTTAATTAACTACTACATAATGTTGTGAACCCTCACTTAAGATGACCATATGATTCCATATGATCTCTTCTGTTAAACTGGCTCTTAAAGGAATGATGTTCAATATTTATGTTTATTCATGTACTTATAAGGTATTTCTCCCGCCTTCTTAGTATGCCTTCATGGTGTAATGGTCAACACGCTCGGCGCATAGGTTTTTCGAATGGATTTGGGACCCTAATCCCCAGTCGCCCTTTAAAAGGGGAAGTATATAAGGTATTTCGCTTGCCTTCTTATCATGTCTTCGTGGTGTAGTGCTGAGCACGGTCGGCGCGTATTCGAGAGGTCCGAGATTCGAGTCCGGAGAGAGCATTGCTCATTTTTCACCTCTCCTGCTTTGAAATAACTTAATGTCTCTACATACTAAATACCGGTAAAGTAATATTTGTAATTTTTAGAGCTGATCGGTCAGGAAAATGGTCGCCACAAAACGTTTCGTTATATACTAATATAGAAATGATAAAAAACAAATAATAACGTAAAATAATGAAAATGCGCAAAATTTTTATTTTAGTTGCTGTCAAATAATTTCACATATTAACCAAAATAATGTACTAATAATTGAACTATTGAAAAATTGAGCATGAATCACATTATAAGGTAAGGTTATCCTATGTACTTTTGTACTTCAAAGAACTTAATGCAGAAACTTTATGTCAAAAACAGTCCAACTGTCTGCTTAGAATTTCAGGTCTTTTTATGAAATGTAATATTTATCCGTTTAAATTATTTGTCGCTTTTATTCTGTGAAATGAAACATTTCACTTAAGGAGAGAAATGAACAATTTCTTCATGCCATATGATTGAATAATATAATCTATTTTTAAGTCAATTCCTGTAAATTATAGAATGTCTCTTGTTGAGAAACAAACTGTAAGTGCACAAAGCTGATAATATTACATTGCGGATATCATCACGCTTCAAAAAAAGAAAATGCCATCTCGTAAAATGAAATTTTGATTAGATTTCGAAAATGAATCGCCTCGTTTATCATCATGTTCATAAAAACATTTAAAACAATCCATCACTGCTTTCACTCCCACATCACAAATTACTCTGGAAATTCCGAAACTGTTTTTTATTGCGCAAATAAGCAGAGACAACCTACTTAAGTAATATCTAGGATGACCTTTTGTGAAATTTTATTTTCTTAGTTGTTCAAAACTCTTATACGGTGTGTAAGTCTATGTTTACACCATTTTTTAGTCTTTGACACTTTTCGTTTAAGCCATGAAATTTTTTTTAAATAATAAATTTGTCAATTTAGAGCTGTCTTTCTCTACAGACCGTTCATTTTTCACGGCTTCCAACACAGTTAATTTATTACAGCAATCGAAAAACAAATGTCAGCATGTTGGACATTTTTCCTTCCTTGATGAAGTATTACTTCTACGATTAAATTGGAGGGCTGGTCTTTCCCGCTTCAGAGTATCCCAGACAATTAAGAAAAACTGGTTGATTTTGCAACATCATTTCTTGCTCATAATTTTCATCCTGAGTGACTGCTTCATGTATCCTCTGGTCGGTTATTTAGTAGACTGTCCAGTTACTGGAATAAAAAAAAGTATTATTCAGAGTAATATTGTTAAGTTACTAGCATCTTATTTATCTTAGTGCTTTTATCCTTAGATATTTTTATCACAGAGTTACTATCTACTCATAAAATTACAGTAAATTCTCCTGTAGCGATCTTCCTCCTAATTGAACACCACTTTTCTAAAATGACTACCTACACGGAAAGTAAACTTAGTATTTGGATCTGTAAAGGGTCATCTTAGAGAGGTTTCATTGTAATTCTATATACTATGAATATTTGGAAGGACGACTAAAACAGAGTTAGGTATAATTGTTTGAAACAATACGAGCTCTGTTCCTCATATGATCTCGCAGTTTTAGATAATGTGTTTTCAATCAGCCCTCGCAGCGCTTAGGATAGCTGAAACTCTAGAAAAGCCAGAACTTAGCGTGCCATAGAACTGCTTCAAGTTATTATGATCAGCGTAGTCACCCAGAAAGAGCAGTTAGACCTAAATAATTATTAGAAAAACAAATATTGGTACGAACAAAATACAGGATTGAGAAACTGTAAGCATTTTGATACACTGCCATTTTATCTGATTTCCCGTCAAATATTCAGTTTGAAGCTTGTGCAGCCAGTGCTCGTGCCCAGTGGCGAAACAAATGACTTTTTACTAATGATAATTGAAGTCATATGGGTAACTATCCTTCCACAAGTGAAACAAAGTAAAAACACGTCAGTGTACAAAAATATATTACTATATTTATTAAGAGTGTTTAGTGTATTTAATTATGGCAAAGCACACTAGGGCTATCTGCCTAAGAGGAGGGATGCCTTCGTGGAGGACTTTCTAAGGGAAACTGGCTCGTATACACGTTACACATGGGGAAAACCACGAAAACGCCCATGCAGCCAGCCCGTTCGCGGGATTCGAACCTCGGACCGAACTACCAGTGTTCAGCGACTTTACCGCTCGGCCCCTGGTGGGCTACATTTAAGAGTGAACTATTAGCTATGCTCTGTAGTGATCAAATCTCATGGTTGCTACCTTATTCATGGAGAATGGCTGTTTGCGTGTTTCGTGTACGAAACGTATTCGAATACATAAACATCCAGAAACTCATCTAGAAAAGAGAGAGTCCAGGAATGGATCCAACTGCATGGCCTCTATGCCATTCTGCATGAAAAATTGTGCAACATGCAATTAAAAGCAGACCTAAAACTGACACCTGCAGGTCCTGTTACGTCCACGGAGTCGCGGTTGCTTAACTGAGTCTGTATATAATCATGGCTGATCTCTTCTGCACAGTGTCCGATAGGATGAATGCTTAATATATTATAAATATACAGCTGTCGGATATTAAATGTACCGCTAAATAGTTGTTTCCATTTCGGAGAAAAGAAAATAAATATAAAAAATGTAATGTTTATTTTCATATGTCATGTTTGTGGTAATGCTAGGTAGCTAGTCAACCTGTGCTACATGCTGACATGAGGTTTGCAATATTTGTTTTGCTGATATCCCATTTCAGACACGAATTTTTCCATTGCATTGCATTGAAGCAGTCTTATAAATCGCATGTGAATAGAAACTGAGAATTGGATACTTTTCCTATTTTTCATTCTAAAATGAAACATCTTGTGGTGAATTATTTAATTTATTTAACAGTTATTTTATTTTGAAGCAGCATTTCCTGTCGCTTTTGCTTTCAAGTTACACTTTCTTGCCAGAATGTGAATGATCTAGCGCACGTGAATTCAAATGATATAGAAAGAAGTTAATATTTAAGGGAAGGTTTTGGAAGGGGAAATTATGGCGTGTTCTGCCTGCCTGAAGGCCACGTTGCTATCTTTGATTTCCTAGTGATTGGATTTCTGTGGCGTTGAGCTTCCTGGCCATAAGATTTTTTTACGCCGACTTTCGAGTCAGAGCCAGCTTGCGCGATAATTAAAGTATGAAGCCGTTAGTCTGAATTTAACTTCATTTAATTTAAAGTATTTTAAGTTATTCTTTACCTTTTGAGTTAAGTCAAAAGTATTCTCCTGAGTTTGTCGTACCTTCGGGATAATTTCCTAAATAGTCTTCTAACGTCGAGCTTGGTTTATGATAGCAAAACAAACCAGACGTTACAATCTATTTCCTATTTTTCATTCTAAAATAAAAAAAAAAAAAAAGAGCCTTCTTCGAAAGGCAGCAAATTTTATCATTTAAAAATGACCAGAATATTGTGAATCCTCATTAAAATACCACCTACTGTTCCAAATGGTTTTGGTTTTCTACGGCGATGTTCAATACCGAGAAATATATATGCTTGCAGAAATTTTGGTTCTTTCAGGTATGATCATGAAAAAAAAAAAATAAACTATATTTGATTTACAGCTAACTTATTTACTTACATGTATGCATGCATTACGTGTTTAGCAATTGTTTATGGGCTAATAAAAACGTTTCATCGCTTCAGTAGTAGTTCGACCATTTGTTTTAACGACTGTTTATATTAATACCGGTTTTACCATCAAAATATTTATATCAACGTCTGATTTTCTTTTCCTGCCCATATAAGACATTTAAATAGAAAGGACATATATAATATAATCTCACCTTTTAGTATTTTCAATGAACAGAATGTCAATGTCGACACAACACAATATTTATCGTCAACTTCACGGTATAGTCGGCTGCTAAGCGAAGTATTGATCAGCATTTATTTGGCCACAAAATAGGGTTACAATAGTGATATTTAAAATGCTTTTCAATACCTTCGTGAAAAAAGCATTTAAAATGCTTTTCAACTCCTTCGTGAAAAAAAGCTGGCTACAAGTTTTATTTTCTTAAATGTTGATCATAGACTCGTACTTAACAATTACAAAGTTTTAGAAAATAAGGTAGAAGTTTTATGAAAGTAATTTCAGCTTTATGTATGGGAGGCTTGTGTTAAAATGAAATTTAAATGCTTATATGGCAGAAAATGAAATAATAAAATACTCAGTCACGAATTTTCCATGAAAAAATATGAAACAGAAACGTTTTACATTTTTACGTGAAAAAAAGTACGCAAATGTAACATTAAAAATGTTTCATACTTAATTGTCGTACCTCATGGTAAAAAACTCTTACTTGGCTTTCGAGCATTTTACGCAGAGAAGCCTAGAAAAGATAATCTCAGTATGCGGGCCGCATACTGAGATTTCTGGAACTGCCATAAAATTTTTTGAAATAGTTGCTTTTCTTTGTTTTCTTGATGAATTTGCCAATATTTCAGAAATAACACCGCTATAAAATTTTATCATGATTCTGAAGAATTTTTTAATGCAAACAGTTTGTGAGAGAAATACCAGACTGTTATATGTTATATTTTAAGATTTCCAAAACTCCTAGCGTCTGAAATAGTCAGTATTGGAAACATCGCGCATGTAAGTGAATAGGCGGAGTATCATCATTTACAAATAATAATAATAATAATAATAATAAATAAATAAATAAAAAGAGGAATTGATCGGAAAAATTGAAAAAAAATAAGGAATTTGCTATCGTTCACCAGTGCATTCATTATCTATAACATTATCCTTTGTGGTAAACTGTAGCAGTAAATTGAAATCAGTATTATCTGTAAATGCAGAAATATCACGCAATGTTTAGGTGTCTGAGCAGAAGTCATATTCTGAAAAGAATATAGATTTGAGAGAACTGTTGGATGAAATTCGATACTGTAAGATTTTCATTGCATGTTCTCGTTTTATAATATCTCAGTAATCTAATAATTTGTAAGATAAAGTCAAACTATGTGTAAGTTATCAGAATATGTCTTGAATTTCTAAAGATTAAATTTTTCATTCATAATTTTCAGTGAATTTTTTTTTCATGTCTCGAATCTCACGAGAAATTACTTTTGATAAATAAGAAAACGAAAAGTAAAATTAGTGAATAATTAAATAACCAGGTGTTTCATAAGATTTGTGAAACATACAATGGAAAAAGTTGTTTTCTACTTTTTTTTCAGACACTTGTGATTATAGATATTACAGTCAAACTTGTTTATGAACTTAAGATTAGTTTTGCATTAATTGAATAAATTTGAAGCTGGAAGTGAGTGATTTTTCAGTTAAGCACGACCCAGTTCTATATGACTGCAATAAATGCAAATAATTTTGGATTGAATTATAATTAAAATTGACGAATTTTCACTTACCACAGAAGCAGCTTTCAAAGTATTAACAGCGTTTAAATTAATGCCGATCTAGAAGTAATCAGTGCGATGATAATTCTAAGCAGTTTTCAAAGTATTAACAGCGTTTAAATTAATGCCGATCTAGAAGGAATCAGTGCGATGATAATTATAAGTTGCGAAACAGAAATATTTGAGGGACAATACACCTGAAAATTTGCTGAGCATTTCCTTGCAGTAATTATCAATAAAAGGAAACTATGAAATAATATAAACAAAATAAAAAGAAGTAAAAGCGTATATAAAAGGAAACTATGAAAAAGGAGGAACTACTGTTTTTCACATTTAAAATTTTTTGTCAGATTGGTTGGCACGGCAATTTTGTGAAATTCATTTCAGGCTTGGTACAAAATATTGTATGCAACTCTTGGCAGAACTTTTTATTTTATTTATTTTTTAAAGATTGGATTTAAATAAAATGAGATATATTTAAATAAATGCCGTAAATATTTAAATAAATGCCCTTTAAATGCCGTAAATCCTCCAATTACGATGACTTCCGCAGATGTTCCTTTTGAAAGTGACAATATCTCTTAGAAAGTAAATAAAGATGTATTGAAAATAATGAAAAAAAATTAATTTTTATGCGAAACAGATTGAAGTTTTTTTAGTTAGTGAATGGTTATCAGGTAAAATAAGCGTTTTAAGAAAGAAGCATTTTTAACTGGAATGTTTTGAACGAATTTTACGTAATTTCGTCCAAGAAATAATTTGCCAATTTGGCCGAGTTAGAGCCAAATGAGGTAATACCAATTTCTGTCAGTAGTGCTATCATTTCGGCTCTAGTCGGTGTTCAGCGTGTTCTTTGTTCCAAGCGAAGTTACCTGCTTGGTATGTGGTTTAAGGTCTGGGGGCGTTTATTCCCCATTTCTTTGCCCCCTAATACCTGCCCCCGAGGAAATAGTCGGTCTTTCGTCCTAATGAAAGGACAATGGATGACCAATGATGCTGTATAGAATACACACGCCGCTCTCCCCCCATCTTTCCTCTCTGTCGCTTCCCCTCTGACTTCTTTTCCCTCTTTTTGCAGTTTCTAGTTTTCATTCTTTTTTTTACAAGAAGACAGTGAATATGAAGAAATTATCATGTATACTGCTGCTGAAAATTTAATGGTTGTTACAATCCGAGTTGGGAAGTTCATCGAGTCACTGTGTTCTTTTCTGTATCCCCTTCCCCCAGTCTACAACGAAATTAATGGAACACGTAAATCCACATAATTTTACTGCACTCTGCAATCAATTCTTTAAACACGAACGTGTTATTTTTCTTGTAATCACTATGAGAGGTAATTTAAAAAAATCCTTGCCTACGTTTCCTGGCGCAGACGAAAGACTTGCAATCTTATACAGTTTTGGGGTTATTTGTAGAGGTTTTTATTTTCAGTAAGAATAAAATTTATTTTATGACGCTTGATCTTAAAAAACTCCATATCATTTTAAACATATTTCATAAAGACT
Organism: Stegodyphus dumicola; assembly: GCF_044657685.1. Taxonomy (NCBI): domain Eukaryota; kingdom Metazoa; phylum Arthropoda; class Arachnida; order Araneae; family Eresidae; genus Stegodyphus; species Stegodyphus dumicola. The sequence continues at coordinate 74,690,282 of NC_140768.1, read as the reverse complement.
GTGACAGTCGCTTGCACATATTAAGCAGCCAGAGTTAACATTATGAAAGATTTTTAATTTAGCAGACTTTATCCACAGTTGACTAACGGCTGATTGAGCATCCGTTGTCAGATCTGAAGATCAGGAGATCCCTGATTCTCAGCTGAGATCCAGGACTAATAAATAATTATTACGAAAGCATGAGCTTGATTAGTATGTGTGTTTTCGAATGACTTCGATCTCATGATTGTTATTTATCAGAAATAAACCAGAAACTGGAATAATGCCTTCAGCTTTAAAGGGATGAAGTCATATAATTTACAATTAAACTGTTCAACTTTCACGTAATAATAAACACTGTAATTAAAAAAAATATTTTTTTTTGAAATATAAGACTATATATATGTAAGTGTTTTAATTTAAATAATCATTACGATTTTGGATATTATTTATTTAATATTGGCAGACCTGTCAAAAGCCATGACCAATGGACTACACATGCTGCAATATCAACGGAGGGCATAACAAAAGATGAACAAATTCTCGAATATTCACTTAATTAGAAGAATCTCATATGCGGAACCGTCGAGGTCCCGTCGCTGCTGGTTAAAAGAGATTCTAATGTATACACTTTTTGTTAAGACCAATATTTGTGCAATATAATTGTTTAAAATTTTGTAAAGCAAATTAGTAATCCAAATGGCTGTTCTAAGTTATCGAAAGATAATCAAGAGGATGTGCGGAACTGCCACTTCATTCATCTTCTTGATTTTTACGCAGACCTGCCATTAAACTGTATAAATTACTATTACCCATCCATCAATAAATGGGCCCCACTAGTAGCCAAGTGGTTAATCCCGCTGAATACTGGTAGTTCAACATGGCTCGGGTTCTGTCCCAGGCGAATGGGCTGGCTGCATGGTTGGGTTTCGTGGTTTTACCTATGTGTGCATCCCTCAGAGAGTACTTAATGATAACATCCATGATTACATATTTAAAAGTTTCTGTTATTACAGTTAGTGACATTAGCATACACTAAACTTGCCGACAAATTGAAAAACAGGGACTATCTAAGTCCTTTTAGACAGATAACTCTTGTGGCTTTACCATATTCAAACACTCTAGTCTAGAGTACCTTGTCCGCAAATGTCCCTGCTTTACAGTTTATGGGCAAGTGTCGTGTGCGGAAGCGCCACTAATAATAATAATAGAAACTCTTAAATAAGTAGCCAGTGTTTCTGAGAACGTAAAGCAATATCGGTTTTGAACTTTACCTCTCTATGCCAGTGATATGCGCAGAACATATATAACCATGGGTGGTTGTCTAAGAAAAATCTGTAGCGTTTTTGAAGATCATCAGAACGGCTTAATAGTTGAATTCTTTGACTGAAAAAAAAAAAATCGAATACTTACATGTATAAAATTGCATATTTTGAGTATTAATTAACGATAAAGACAGTTTTAATATCAGTATATAAATTATTGTTGTATATGAAGCAACAACTAAGATAAGCTCGAAATACATTATGTATTACATAAAAGTAACTAGATGTGATCATATGCATACACACGCATATTATATATGGTGTGTAAGATATAAAATATGTAACTCCAAATTTCTAACTTTATTTAACAGTAGCACTTTTAATTACTGATTTTACTTTGACTATGTCTCCTTCCTTGAATCTAAAATGCGTCATATTTGAAAACTAATCCGCATTATGACATCTTACCCTCATTGCATTGCGGATGACTCTTATCCAGTTGCAGAGCTCAAAATTTAAACAAAGAAATCAAGTCTTTATAAACACCACTGCTACTATTGCGCAGACGTTTTTCCCATCCTTCGCTTTAGTTCTTCCTAACATACATCTCTTTCCCTGCTGTTTATCATCTTTGTCTAAAGGGATGTAAACTGTTCAGTTGTAGGGTCCATAAACTACCTATAATGATGACATATGAGCCTCTTTTAATTAGGAAATAAAACTGTGTATCAACGACATCTCTGCTAAAATTTTCTCTTCTCCGTTATTATGTCACCAGATAGATCTACGCTATCTTCTAACTCTCAAGTAATAGAATTCTAAATAGAATTTATTGCATACATATACTAATCTGAAATGTATTATGTGTATTTGGATGTAAATTTATTTACTAGATACGCATGTGAGGTATCTATGCATGTTTCGAACGCTCTTGTGGCTCCCATATTTAAAAGTGATAACTATTTCTGAGAACATTAATAAATATTTCTATGCAGCATCATTTTACTTTGGAAACTACCTCCACAGAAGGCAAAAACGCCTTAGAGAGATTTTAACGTGATTTTTAAAAATATTTACGAAATTTCTAGCAACCACTGGCATTTATATTTTTTTGTAAAATTTAAATTTCGCACTCGCATGCTGCTCTTTAATTTAAAACGTTGCGAAATTAAGTCCCCTTTTTTATTGTTCGATAATAGATAGTGTTATGTGTGGTATCACTTCAAGAGAGATTTAGTCGTAGGAAGAGACTTTACGCCTTGAAGAATTTCTACTTTGTTACTATAGGATTATTTACATGTAGCTTTAGATAGCATTGGCGTAATATCTGAACCTGCTATATGGAGCTGCGATATAATAGTGAAAGTCGTGCAGTCCTTAAGTTGACCAAGCTCAGTCTCCATACTTGGAAAATCACGTATAATTTCTAAATTTCGATGAATTTATTAGCTTATGTGTTAATATAGAGTCATATTTTTCATATTAATAATTGGTTTCTTTAGTTTAAACTTACCATCTAACCATGAGAGTGGTGAGCGATCATACAATTTAAATGATTGAGTGTGCAATAAATCTTCTCATTTCCCTAAGACGACGATCTCTGAAAGTGACCAGTATATTGACTATCACCTCTTCAAGACATGGGATCTTTCACAGATTATCACACATTATCTTTCACAGAAAGTAATACAGAAATGAGGAGAGTCGTCTGAAAGAAGGTTCACTGTAAATTCTATATTTTGATTAAATAATTAGCTTAATTAATTGTTTAATATTTTTTAACTGTAATTATAATACCTACGGATGAAAGTGTTTATGTGTGTCTTTTAAATACATACAAGTTGTCTGGAGCTCTGATTCAGTATTTTTGCTTTTGTTATAACACATCTTATTCATTTTAGTTTGAATGATGAAGACATCAAACTTAATATACTGCTTACCTTTTCTACGTTACCATTGCTAGTCATAATGGGAAAGCACCTGACTGCTCGCTTGTATGTTTTTCTTTCATTCTATTTGTTGCCTTAGTTATTCTTCATCGCACAGACACGGTCTTCTAGATCTTTATGTGCCGGTCGTGTTTGCATCTTAATCCAAAGACTGCCTGAATGGATCAGCACAATAAACCGGCCTTTCTTTACAATGGAAAAGAAAGCTATTATTCTGCATCTCGTGTCCCACTGTAAAGCATGAAAATGCATTTGTGTTAACGTTTTGTGTACATCATGCTGGTCAAAGAGTTTCTATTATTATTATTTTCTCCCTTTGCTATGCACAGATAAGAAGTTGCTTTAGTTGCAGAAGAAAAGCTTCTGAAAGTAGTAATGGGAAAATCCTTCTTCGTAAATAGTAATAAAATATACATGCAAAAGGGAATATTTTTACAGCAGGAAGAGAACTGAAAGATTTACCTTAAAATAAGTTTCTTAAGCTGGTTATTAGTTGCATTTTGATCGTAGTACAACTTTTAGAGACTTTTTTTTTAAATCGAGTTCTGTCCACTGGTGATTGATTGCATCACGTTACAATGAACCTTAGGATTATTGACGTATAAAAATCATGTGAAAATCAACGGTGAATTTTATTCGCGTCACTGACGTATTGACCTTTTCACAACATAAGGTGGTATTTATCTTTCTTTCCTCATTGACTCTTATGTTGTGAAACACGGTTAAGCGCTCTTTTAAAAAGCATTTCGACAAAAAAATCATAGTTCTGAAGCCATGAATTTTGCTTTACATTTCGCGTAGAACCACGACAGCGATTTTGTTATATCATAGTTGACTTAGTAGACAAACCTAAGGTCAGAATAAATCACGGACTGTTGAACGAACCAAGATGCATATAGTTTAGAACAGGCGTGTCACACTGGCGGCCCCCGAACCAATGTTATGTGGCCCGCGAAGACGTGTGTTATTTTTCAGTTATGTGTTATATATTATATCATTTATTTGTAGATCTTTTATTTCTGTAGTATGTCTTGTTACCAACCAAGAGAATGCTTTTTTCCCCAGCAAACTAGTCATGCTAAACCTATTTCAATATAAAATTATTATTTTGTGAAAAGGCGATCATCCTCGGTTCTTGATGGTTTTGGTATTCTGTAGAAGTCTTGAAGGATGATGTTTAGTATCGATACTCATTTACGTTATTCGAAATACTAGTCACTTTTAGAAGTTGCCACCATGAGAGGTACGTGTATTTTTTTCTTTAAAACTATTAATTTTTTCCTAAACATTTTTAAAACTTCATAATTTTTTTCAAAGCAAGGAACAATGCTCATTTAATAAAGAGAGCATTCTTTCACTGCAAGGAAATAAAAATAAAGCTAATAGTTTCATAAGCACAAAATTGCATTACAAGAGTGATACATGTATATACAATGCTTTGCATTATTGTAAAATAACCATTTATTTTTTTTAATTTTAATTATTTGTATATAAAACATAATATAAACGATTATGACTATTATATTATCAAAATTTAGAGTCTGACTGGCTATTCAAATTTAAATTGAAGAAATAATCAAAATTTAACGTTAGATTAGTTTTAATTTTCAAACTTAAACTGAAGAAATAAATGAAATAATTAATTGAAATTTGTTACTCTTACGTGTAAAAAAATTATAAAGTTGTAGAGATAATTTTAAACAACTGTAAAAACCTTTGTGCAGAAATTTTCAAGACCGAAGAAACGGGCTGAAAATTATTGCGGAAATCATTTGTCTTAAAAAATATGCTGTTTGTTTTTAGTTATTCATAAGTTTATTTTGCACTTAGAAATATTTCGACTCAATTTCACTCTCTTCTTGATGAATAAATTTACATCCCCTATAATGTTTTCTCAAAATAATAAGAACTCGGTTTAGAATACATGCCAATCTAATTTCAAATTTTGCCTGATTTTAAATATAAACACATAAGTTTTTAGGTAAGCATATTTTGTATTTATACTTGGTGAAAATCTATCTTTTAGGTGTTTTTCGTCTTTTAAAAAGAAAAGAAACACAGTCCTGCATAGTAAGTATTTACGCCACGCAGCGTATAAAAAGGGAGAAACTGAATTCTTTTGCCAAGTGTATACTTACATAAATACCTATAATTCATACTTGGGTTATTTATTCTTGTCGGTAGATTTCTGCTTGCACCGTTTCGAAGCAAAGGCCTAACCTGATTTATTACCGCTTCTTAGAGTTTGCCCTACAATTCCCAGGCACCGAAAATGTGAAAAATTTGGAGCCGCTGTTACCTCATCATTGACAAACCCATTTTAGAGTGGAAGAATAATCATTTCGCCGCCGGTAATAAGTGGAGCCAGAGAGATTTAACCCTTATTAAAAAACCGTAAATAAATAAATAAATTGAAAGAGAAGCCTTTAATAATAATTTTACCAGCTAACACCAACCACCATGGCCAACGCCGAGTCATTTGCTTAATTTAGTTTTCAACGCTTCGCTTGAATTATAGGCGCGTAGGTGGATAAGCCGGAGCAATTCACTGACTGCTCAGCGTGCCATTAAACTGCAGAGGGAAGAATAAATAAATGAATAAATAAAAGAGTTTTACCTCATGTATGAAATTAACATATTTTGCATTTGTAGGTCACATGCTTCCCGCCCGCCTCTGAAAAAGAAACGGTACTTTTGTTCATCGTGTTTTTCTCCTTTCCTCCCTCAGCTTGCTTTTCTCTCTCACTTTTTGAACATGATTTTCTCATTTTATTAATCCAGTAGTGTGAGAGGAGCGGCAGTTCAAAAGGGGATTTCTATAAGAAAAGTATGCTTTATTTAGTATGAAAATTAAAACGAAATTTTAAAGGATACTCTAATTTCAATGAATTTTAATAATAATTTCTTTCCAGATGTATTAACATAGAGAATAATCTTCAGATTTCAAAAATTAATGGAAACAATCTTGGGAACTCTGTAATCTCTTGAAACTGTAATCTCTTGAATTATAACAGTGTTTTGAACTGTCAATAAAGTTAGAAAATGTTTCTGGAAAGAGATCGTCTCTTTGTCTCCTGAGAATATGGTCGCATTAAGAAACGATCACTCTCAATATATTTATTTATATTCTCAAAAGTAAATTTACTTTTAGTAATGGTTACCTTAGGGAGACGATCGCCGTTAGACGTTTCACTGCACTTAATATGCTTGCAAGATGAATAACAGATATAATCAATTTTTATGTCGCTTGTTTGGATGTAGTTGCGAAAAATAAGCATACTTAAGAAGATAAGGATGGTAGTAAATAAAATGTTCCCTCTTTTTTGTGACCACCTTTGAAAGAAGAAGTCTGTATTTGTAAGAACATAACTAAACATTATTATTAAACATCAGCTCTCTAAGACTACCGTTCCTAGAGAAGACCGTGGCCCACCAGGAGCCGAGCGGTAAAGTCGCTGAACACTGGTAATTCGGTCCGAGGTTCGAATCAGCTCGAACGGGCTGGCTGCATAGGCGTTTTCGTGGTTTTCCCCGTGTGTAACGCGTTATACGAGCAAGTTTTCCTAATAAAGTTCTCCATGAAGTCATCCATTCTCTTAGGCAAATAGCCCTCGAGGCTTTGCCGTAATCACGTAAATCAAACCAAACCTGCAGAAGACCAAATCATCTGGAACTGAGAGTTGATTGGATAGTTGCTAGTTTTTTTTTGGGCGGCGGGGGGGGGGAAGAGTAGTTCGCTTGAAGGGAAGTCAAGGAAGGCCAGAACATGGGTCAGTCTGTTGCAGTATTTGATAGAAATCATTAATTGCAACCAGAATCTTAACTAACACGTGTCTGGCATTTTATTGAGAAAATAAATCTCACTAATGATAATAAACTCTATTATTCTTTCAGTAATTGTTAAGATTGATATTCAAGCTCACAACAGTTATTATCCTCCGTGTTGTCTGCGTTAAAGGGATTAATTAGCATATCCAGCTGGCAACTGGAATGTTCTTGGTTCGAATTCGGGGGAGAACACATTTGATATTCCTGTTACCGGTTCTGAAAAACTTCTGATAGTTCTTTATAACAACACTCGAATTATTATGTGGATTTAATCGACGGGTCATCCCAGTCTCCTAAAAGTAGGGAAATATGCAAGAAATTTTCGCATTGCCTCGTGCGTGCTTCCATGATGTAAAAGGTTAGAATGCCCAGCTAGCAAATGGAAGATTCGTCGTTCGAATCTCCGTTAGGGCGCAAGTGCCTTTCTAAGTTTCTTGCTTCGAAAAATCTCTAATAAACTCTACAGTGGCATCCGAACTAAAAATATGGTGGACCGTTATTCGTCACCATTTGGATTGGGTCAGGTGTGGGGGAACTTTTTAACACGGGAGTATATAAGAATTTCTCTCCTTCCGTTTGGCTTGCTATCGTGGTGTAAATATTTAGCACATCCAGCGAGTCTGTGGTTGGAATTTGGAATCCCGTGAGGGTGCAGTTGGTTATTCATGTTTTCTAATGCAAAATGTCTAATGATCTCTGCAATTCGGAATACTAAATATTTGCCTTACTTCTGGAAAAATGCGGAATCTAAGTAGTTGAGAAAAGAGAATACTTCTTCTTAAAGAACTGTACTAATACTTAGTTTCTGAACGGGTATAGGAAACATGTTTGGTTAATATAGTTTTTAACTAAGTTTTAGAAAACAAAATAAGCTTTATTTATTTATTTGTGTTTTTCGTAATTTTAATAATTCATTAGCATTTGTTTTATTTGCTTTTGTTCATGATTCCTCGCAATCCTTGTTTTATTCCATACTTATTTTACTTATTTCAGTAAAGCAAGACAACCTTCCATGAATCCCAGACAATTTAATGGTCTTTTATGAAAATCAGCTTCTTAGAAAGGTGACCCTTCGTATCTGTATTTATTTATGGTCTCAGAGATAATGTCACCTTCAGAGGTGGCCGCAACGAAAGAGTTCGATGTATTTTTTAAACTAAAAATTACAACTGTAAACCAGTCTCTAGAGATATTATGAATGCCTTTACTAGAAACAGATTTCCATTTAAATAGAGAGCGTTTTAACATACTTTTAACGTTGGAAATTTGAGCCCTGAGATCTATTAATGGGGCATTAAAGTTGTCCTGGTGAATGGTCATAATTTTGTTCATTTTTCTCCTTACATAGAATATATTATCAATAGTTTGCGAGTTTCATATTTTTAATTGCTATTTGCTTTTGAATTTCGTTTTTAAACTCTGAATATAAATAATAATATATCAGCCATTTTTCGAATCATATTCCTGAATTATGAACTTATATTGAACTCGAAAGCCAAAGACTAGAGTATACAAAATAAGGGAAAGGCTTATCATCGGCCTTCTTTCATTTGTTTGAGCTATACTTCGGCAGTATCAGCTTCATGGATATCATTAATTACTAATTAAAGTTAATTTTAATAAACTTTATTATTTTCATAGTTAACTTATTTTCTTTCCCATTTAAGCAGCCCCGCACTACTGGCGTTGTATCCATAAATTTTCAGAAATTCATTAATTTAAGATTATCTATACATAAAACTACTTAAGTATAAAAAATGAATTTAAGTATATTTTTACAGACCCTTATTTATTAAAATGGCTTTGGAATTGCGTTAAATTGGGTAACTGTAGCATCGGTGATTGAGAGAGAAATTTACCAATTAGTGAAGATGCTGTGGCCAGTTATGTTAAAATTTTGACGACCCTAGATGTGTACTAGAGTTTCTTATACCCTATAGTACATTTTAAATTAAAAAATAAGTAGTTCGTCATCAAAATTCCCCGTACATACTAACATGGAATATTTATGTAGCATAGAAAATCCCCTTTTTTTCTTATATCAAAATTCTAATTCTTTTTTCATATTTCAAAAGTCAAATTGTCAAATTTGACTTTTGACGCTTTAAGTGCATAAAGTTTATATTTTAATTCATACTCATTTTCGAAATTAGAATGTAGCTGGAAAAAAATAATTATTCTTCACACTAATTAATAAAAAAAGAGAAAACATTTTCTTCGAATAGAAAAAGTGGGGGAAATCACATATTTATAAATAATTACAGAAAAATCTAATTTTTATCAAAATGTACAGAAATTTGCATTGCAACGAAATTATTATGCTAATTATTATATTTAATGCCTTCTGTTACAAATAAGATTAATCCACTTTTAAAATTAAAAAAAAAAAAGAATTCAGTAGAAGTCAATCTTCCTTCATAAAGAAACACTTTGCTTTAATTAAAACACTTTTTTCCCCTTCGCTCGTTCGTAAATCGCGACATCTCATAATTAGCGTGCCTATTAACACAACTTGTAAACCTATAAATTTTAATTGAAACCTTATTTTGTAAAAAAAAAAAAAAATCGCAAAATTGTAGCAATAATCCTTTTGTTCAGAAAGGTTCAAGCTTGATTTAAAAATAAATGGCTGAAAATTACTGTATAAATAATTTGGAGTGAAAGATGTGCGGTTTGTTTTTGCTCATTCACAAGTTTACACTGCAATTACGAGAAGAGAGTAAAGGAGATTTCAAAAAGCAGGGAGTAAAATGGAGAAAGAACCTTGATTACTAGGTAATGTTTGATTTTGATTGTTTGGATGGATGAGGTACCTTAAATCCTTCCTATTCTTTTCAAATACAAAATTGGCTTTTCCCATTTCTTTTCATATCGCTAACTTAACTGTTAACTAGTTATAAGGTTAAACTCAATGTGATTTAATCTAAATATTAGTCGGCTGCATTACCGTACTTTCTTTACCTTTTAACATTAAGTAACTACTGTAACGATTCAAAGTGTTTACAAAAATTTTAATTTGAAGCCTAACAACCTGGTTCACGAGTACTCAGATTTCACGAAGACTAAATTTTCAGTCAGAGACAAAATCATTAGTTTGTAGCAACATCGCGCAAAGCAGTCAATACGAATTATGACAGCCTCATGTTGTGAAATCTCTCTCCTAAAATTAGATTCTCGTTATTATTTAAAACGCATTTCATTTAAATAGTCTGGTGCAGTAGACGAAATTGCAGAAATATAGGACAGCTTTTAATATAAGAAACAGTGTTAAACATGCATATTTACATAAAATTCTTTGAAATCAGGTGTTATGGTTTTGATTTCGGTTCTAGATTTAATATGTTATAATAAGGAAAGAGAGGTCCATTTCTTCTTCAAAATAGTTCAATCAAACTTTTAGCTAATATGATATTTACGTATTGTTACTTTTCCTAAAGAAGTTTAAATTAAAAATATGATCAGTGGGAAATAAAATTTAATTTTTTACATGGGCTGTCACAAAAAACTGGAGCAAAAAAGTTTTAATTACTGTAGATTCCGGATAAACTGAGGTAATATTGGCGACGATATCTACGGTTAGCCCAAAATTAGGGTTAATAGGAAAGCAGTTGAAAAAACATAGGAAATAGAAGCTATCCATATTTTAATGCAAAAAAATAATAAATACTACTAATAATTTATCTATATTTTTAAGCAGTTTAATTTGGAAGATAAGTTTGCTTGGTAGCATTCAAAGCGTCAAGAACAGTGCTTTTTGTTTATATTACTTTTGCATTTCGATAGCAGTCAATGTGAAGCAAAAGATAAATATGTGTAAGCTTCATTTATTTTTACAGTTTAACATTGTATTCAAACAATGATTTAACAGTGTTTCTAGTTTTCTGATATGCACAGTTAAACTACGTGTTGTTGCGCATAAGAACAATTCCCGAATGCTGTGACATTAGTGCTACTATCCCATGCATTTTCTTCTCTTTTTGTTACCTTTCACGTAGACAGCTTCGTTTTACGCTCATTGTGTGTGATAATAATTTTTCAGCATTAAACAAATTTAATGATTTTAGATAAGGTCGGGAGTCGACTGTAGAAGATTTATGCTTAGTTTATTAAAGATGTTTTGAAAATGTGTTCTGTAATTTTGGTATTTTCTCGGTATTCGGTTCGTATTTCTCGGTTCGTATTTTCTCGATAGAAAGAATAGGCGAAAACATCAGTTTTAGGAATCTTGCAAAAACTGAATACTGAATATCAAAATATTCTGAAATTTAGCATTTCAGCTAATGGGACTTTATAACCAACACTTACACAGTTTTTTTTCATTCCCTCTGTGAAAGTTTTAAATTGAAATATTTGCAAGATAATGGTCTAATTTTTATTGTACTAGATTGGCTGCGAAAAATGATTTCCAAATTTAATTTCTCCTCCTATAGAAACCTATATAAAATATTTTCTAAGTTTTATTTAAAGGGTGCTAGTTAACCATAATTATTATAGTCGGATCTTAATTGGTTTATTACTTAAACTATAACCTTAAGTCTATGTCCCAAGTTTTCCAGTCGGAGCTCAGAGAAACTCGGTTCGATTAGAATTGTATATACTTGTATTTTCAGTCATAACCTGCCGGAGCCCTTAGTAAGACGAGCTTCGTATTTTACTTCGTAACTAAATTGCAATATAAGCAGAAAATTCTGTAATAAATGCAATGTTTGTTTCAGCAGCTAGTAAAATTTACATTCGTGCTAGCTGAGTGATGCCATAATGTTTATCATATAGATGCCATATTTCAGAACAGCAAAAAATGATCCACGTACGCACTCTCAACGCTATGCGAGAGAGTGTGTAAAAACCAAATACGCGGAAGTACGGGTATGTTCTAAAAAAACCCGCCAAATTGCGTCTTTAGGTTTAGTTTTAACGATTACCTCGTACAAATCATTCTGCATGTTTATAGCCGAAGGCATCGTTCCGGTTGATTACGAGGATTTTTTTTTCCTTCGTACGTATTTTCATGCATATTTTCGTCTTTAAAAAATTTATCTAAAATTTTATGTCTAAAAAGTAATAAAAAATCCTACAAGCGCAAGAAAGTTGTTTTAACATTAAAACAAAATACGGTACTAACAATTACATCAGTTCCTAGACAGCAATGACTTCTATTGACATTCTCTTGGATTTCGTCAATCAAAGCGAATTCGAATCCAATGATAAATTAGTACTTCGAAAAATGCGCAATGATATTTGAAAAATATATAAACTTTCTCAAAAACAAAGTAAAATTACTGTTTTTTTAAGAAATAAACATATACAATATGCATGAAAATTAGTACTTTGAATTATCCTTTTTTTATTTTTTTTTTCCAATTATCCGCGGCCTGCTTTTCCGGCATTAGCAGGATATTCGAAAATACACTGTACTTCACTCATTCGGTTCCGAAAGCTTCGGATCAATTAAAAGTCAATATAAAGAAAAATGTTATCCATATTCAAGAATATTATACATTTTTTTGTATGTGCTTATTTCTTGAAAAAATAAGTAACTTTACCTTTAATCTTCCATATATGTTTTGATGTCATTAATTTAGTCGCGTTTCATTTAAGTGTTTAGAATATATTAGTTTGATTTAATTTATAATTCGTATAATTAGAATTAATTTTATTTACTTATAAATGATTTTATTTATCAGTTTTATCTTCTATTTAATTTTGTTTTTGTTACTAATGGTCTTCTATTAGGCAGTGCACTAGCAGCCAAGAAGTACTGACCACTGGTATTTCTCTTCGAGTGTAAATTAAGTGAACGGGCTGGCTGCACAAGCGAGTTCCCTTAAAACGTCCTCCACGAAGGCATCTCTTCCCTTAGGCAGATAGGCTTCATGTGCTTTGTCATAATCTAAACAACTCAACGCATTTAAAGAGCTGTGACACTTGAATTGAAACCCTGATACGACAAATCATTTAACAGTTTTAGTCTTGCAATCTTTCTCTAATGTCTTTTATAAATGCTTTCAGACTTTTAATGCTAACACTTGAATTTAGAAAGAAATAAAGTTATAACTTTGTAGCTTCTTTCTTAAAAGAATTAAAACTTTAGAGGGGAGAATTCCAAGGTTAAATTTTAGGAAATGTGCATTTAGCCTTCGTGTTTCTGAGTTGTTGGTCTGTTGTATTCGCTATTTGCATCACCTGCTCCCATAAAAGTGGATTACATAAGAAGGAAAAGTACTCTAAACAACAAATGAAAAAGGAACAAGAAGAAGCTGGTGCTGTGATTGTTGAGCATAATGGATATCTAGCTGAGGCCCAATGAAAGTGAAATAGATGGGCCTTGCCCTGTGAAGCGACCCCTATAAAAATAAATGAGAAACTGGGCTTTAGGGCTTACCGACTCCATCATTTCAACCACTGGATTTAGAGGGATTATTTCTTTTTTTGTATGTATACTTTGTTATTCCTCTCCATTTTTCCCTATGGTGATTACTTTTCTATGAGATAAGCATCATCAGCTTTTTATACCGTCTCTCTTCTCACAGCTGCATTAGTTTTGAGTGAATAATCTTTCTTATTGGTGGGTTCCTTGTTCAGAATCTGTTTTAAAGAATCATGTTTTTTGTAATCAACTGAGGAAAGGATTTCTAATAAAATTCCAAATGAGAAATCGGTGATGAAATCTATTATAAACAGATGACTGACGTGTAATTTCTATAAATGTGCATGCTTAATGTTTCAGATGGGATTCTTATTATCTGTTCATTTTATTTCTTACAGACAATCTGGAGTTTCATTTTCTGTAACTAATAGCGAAACTTAATAATTATAAAATAGGTAATTTTTGAGGCAAACTTTGCAATCTCAAAAGCAGGGTAATGTCCATGGATTTATGGTATTCTCGATAGTAAAATATGCGAGTAAAATCATTAAATACGCAAGCAAAATTTTCTATTAAAACTTCGCTATATTATTGGTAATTTTCACCAATAGTCCGATATATTGGAGAAAAATGTTATTAAAGCATATTGTGCATTAGATAAAACTCTCATTAGTTAAATATTCCGTAACTTAAAATTAAAATCTCTTTGTAAGGCTTTGTAACCTTTTTGTCAACGCACTTAAAATGCTATAGCAGCATTAAAAAATATGAGGTAAAAATAAATGTATATTAAAATTTTTTGACAATAGTATTTTGAAATAGGTGAAATTGTTCGCAATGGTCACAGCTTTTTTATGCAAATCTCTTCATATTAGTTATTCTGTTTTACAATATGTAATTCTTCGGCACAGAGATGTGATAGATTAGACAAATTTAACTGTACATTAATTTATAGATTATTTAGAATACACAGTCATATATATTTTATGGAACGAAATTTAATTGCATATAAATATTTACATCATCTGAAAAAGACAAGTAGTAAGTACATATTAAACCCTCACTTACCACCTAACAGCAACCAATTTCTTAAAACGACTACTCTAAAAGCGATCAATATTTCGTAGAATATAAATAATCGTCCAAATGTAGAATATTACATTTCTAACCTGATCACCATTGTAAAAGACCAAAATCGCCTAGAACATAAGAGATAATCTTTGGGAGAGTTCGTCGCTTTAAAATAAAAATTGCATATAAGCGAACTTTCTTTGAGTATTCCTGGGAAATAAATTTCATTTATTACCAATAAAAAATTTTACTGCATAAATGATTGTCCAGAAATTCAGTTTGTCGTATTGAGAAATTTAATATGACCTGTTTATAATAATAAATGCACTCAGTTATTATTTTGATATACATATATACATTTGAGAAAAAGACGAAACACTTTCGCATCTTTTAATTATTGTTAATTGATCGAAAGTTAATTTATTCTCCTTGAAAAGTCAACTAATTTACGGTCAATGACGATAATTACTTGTTTGTTGCATTTTCGATTTTAATTAGTCCCTTTTATTAATTAATTTTTAAATATGCTAATGAATAAATTTATTTCAATAGAATTCTAACTACTTTATTTTTAAAGGAGATAATATATTCTATAATCCACTAGTAAATAAAGTATTTTATTATTTTGAAGCTTTAGCTTAAGTATTAGGCAAGTTATTACATAGTTTTTCTACTTTTACATAGTAATTACAGGAAAATAGCTATTTTCCTTTCCCAACACGAGATTTTTATTGCCGTATGATTAATTATTTAATGAGTATTATAAGAAAATTTAAATTGCAAATCCACAGTCACTTCTACGAATTAAAGCTAGACCGTAAAATAAGTGTGTTCTTTTTCTTCTTCCATGTAATGTATTCTTGTCTTTTTACATCTATTAGAAGTTAAGTCTGTACTTTATATAGTCATTTTCAACAATAGTAGAACCGAATATAATTTTGAAAATAATTTACAATGAAGCCTTTTGTGGCGATAACCTCTTTAAAAAAACTATTACCTCTGATTGAACCTCTATATCTAAGAAAAAAATAAATATTCTATGAAATAAAATATGGAATATCACCTCTTTCCGTTTACCTCTATGGAAAACCATAAATAGTCGTCTTAAAGAGAAGTCATTTCATCTAGAGAAATAATGGAGAATTCGCACAGAAAATGTACTAGAGAAACTGAATAAAACAATTACAACAAATCTAACAATCTTAAAAAAAGACAATTACGGATGTAATAGTTTGGGCAGAGATCCGTTTTGAGTGATTATAGTGAACACTGTATATTTAACATATTGAATTATATATTAATGCAGATGATAATTAATTTTATTTAATAGTCAATAGCGCTGGATTTTATTCAGAATTTCTAGTCAATCATTAACCTCCGATGTATATAATATTAGTAATTGGAGGTAGTTTACTAAGCTTGACAGTGGCTTGACAGAATACTAAGCTAAGCTTAAGTTTACTAAGTTTGACAGAATTTTGGTCAAACTTGAAGTTTAGTTAGGCCCTGCAGTTATCCCCCTATTTGTGACATCAAAAAAAGATGAGAAAGATTTTCGCATCTTGTTTTCCAAAGTTTGGGTCAAAATTAGGACTGCATTCGGGGCAAAACGGCTGTATTACCAGCGGTACCCGTAGCTCTGCTCCAAGGACAGGTGCAATCATTATCTGGTCCTTATTAGAAAGAGGAAATAAAACAGGTAAACTCATGAAAAAGGAAATAATAGTAAGTAAGAAAAAAGAGCCATACTTTGGTATTGACAGATGAATTGGCAATTTCGATTACTGGACCGTTTTCATAAGAGTATAGCGGTACTTTTCATAAGAGTATAGCAGGAAGAGGTGTGACACTGTCTTTTTGTTGTTCACAGTGACCTTTAAATGACTAGAAGCAGGACTTGAAGCTCTGAATCATTGATGTTATTTTACTCCATTTAAAATGTCTGCAAACATAATTGGTAATATGGAAGTAAGAGATAATCAAGATGGGTAAGGATATATTCCATTTCTGAAAAGGAAGTGTTTTATGTTAGTTAAAAATCTATTTTATTGTCTGTAATTTTCCTTTCTCCATTAGCTTTCATTAGAATGCAAATTAGTTAACGTGTCTAAAAGCAGATTTCTTGAGTTCATTACAGCCTTTGGCAGCTATGGATGGTCTGTTAATATCCGACAATTTCCTATAGCTGATTCGAACTGCTTACATCGGCTTAAGCTTTGTTAGCCATAATTGCTTGTAAACGAATTAAGGCCAAAGCTTAGTAAGCGCAAATTATTTAATAGTTAACATATAAATCTTACTTGAGCACTTGTTTTGAATTTCTCGCAAACTGTGAAGATTTGGTCTTCCGTTATTGAGTAGCTTGCTTAACCGTTAGGGTAACGAGTAAATTAAAAAAAAAAGTTTATTTTAAACCTTAAGCTCAGAGTGTTTTACGAT
Organism: Stegodyphus dumicola; assembly: GCF_044657685.1. Taxonomy (NCBI): domain Eukaryota; kingdom Metazoa; phylum Arthropoda; class Arachnida; order Araneae; family Eresidae; genus Stegodyphus; species Stegodyphus dumicola. The sequence goes on along the minus strand of NC_140768.1, from coordinate 74,673,384 downwards.
ATTTTAGAAGTGAAATGGGAAGATAAGTCGCTTGTCTTTATGGTTCTAATAGTTGATAGTTAAAGTAATGTGGAACTGTACAAATTTAATCTTATTAATTGTTCTTTTAATTCATACAATTTTAAAAATCTGTTATCAGAGCTGCCCGAAAAGGAAAAAGCAATGACCTCAAATGCAATAAATGATTGTGTTACCTGTAACTGATGCGAATTTAATTTTTTTATGCGGCCCCTGCTGCCCTTGAAATGATATTGTGTGTAAGATTTTCAGGACTGATTGCTACAAATATTTCTTGAACCTTTTATTTGTTATTGTTTCAGCTATTTTAACAAATAAAATATTTGAAAAAAAAAAAAAAAAAAGAATACTGTTACAATCAACATATCTGGACGATTTCATCACATTTTCTTGAACCGTGTCAAGTAAAATCAAATACAACTATCTTTAAACTTTTGGAGCACTGAAATTAAATTTTCATAAAGATACAAAGAAGTTTTGTTTTTGTTAACTTTATTTTTTGTCATATTTTTGCTCCTGTTGCTTTGCTTTTCATAGTATAATAAATAAAATAGATTGCAAGTCATGCTTCATTTTCTCCTTCAGAGAATAAATAACCCCAGATGTGAAGAAATACTTTAGTATGTAGAATCAGCAAACTTCTGCTTTCAGTCACGTACTTGCTTATGACGAGCAGACGCCTTTTCTGAACAAAGCAAAGGTTTTTAACCTTCCAAAGCATACCTTTAGGAAATTATGGCAGCTTGAAAGCAGATAACGTAGCATAAGATATTTTTATGTTACTTGATTTCAAGGTGATATTCCAGTAAACAAGATTTCGGGATAAACATTTAATTGCGGATCTCTTTTAGATTAGACATTATTGAATTAAATTGTGAACTGTCCATTACCACCCACAGTTCCAGGGACTTTTGGTCATCTATATATGTATCCATCATATGCAGATGTTTTCCGATACCAATGTTTATGCTGGATATTCTCAGAAATACTGGTTCCTCTTAGAGAAGAGGTCTCCATAAGGGGGAGTAGGAAACTTCGTGGTTATAAATTATGTAAGATGTATGAAATTTTTATTTTTAGAAGAAAATAATTTGTATAGTACAGTATAGCTGGGCTATATATGTATGTGATGTACCAGCTTTTGTCCGGAATAAATAGATTGCTGAAGAATCATAGACGTAGTTGAAACTCAAAATATCAGACGATAAGTATAAAAAACAGGATCCATTTATTATTATTCAGGAGAAATAGCAGTTACAAAAAATCAGATCTCCGGAGTAAATAAAAAGAACTACCAATGACTTTTTGTATGAAGTTTACTGCATCGTTACATTAAAGAAAAGACTCCGATATTCATTTGTGAGTCCTTTTATAGCCTCTGGAAAGGCGGAGCTTCTAAGAAATGACGTCAGCCATTCCAGTTCGCTTTAAATATCTCCAGAATATCCTATAACTGTACGTGCAGAAAAGGCGGGAAAAACAACTTGACTACGGGGCTGTGGATTTAATTCCACGTACTTTCAAATAAGAGACCGTCGCCATTAAAAATGAAAAGAACTTACAGTTAGAATTTTAAGTGTATTTTTGACTATGGAATTTTATTATTACATGTATATTACTGTATTTTCTGAAAATAAAGAGTAATCTTTCCTGAAATTCATCTTTCATAGACAACTAACGTCTGAAATTTGAACATGCAACTGAAAAACAATTTTGAACACGCCTTGTCTAAGACGGTTGGCGTCACAGAAAACAAAATCATTTGGAATGAGGATGGTCTTTTTAGAGAGGGTTCGCTGTATATATGTGGCCTTTATTCATTCTTAATTACCGCTTTAGGATTTAAAGATCATGAAACGTAATTGTTTTTAACAAATGCGCTTCAATGTATTTAGTGTAACTGCAAATGAACTATCATAATATTGAACATTTTAATGTGACTGGGGCACTAAGATAAGAAATTTTTGGATCATATTATAAAGTATTTTCTCCTTTCGTTCTGCATGCTTTCGTGATGTAACGGTAGCATACTCGGCGCGTATTCGAGAGTTCCAGGTTAGAGTCCTGGCGAAGGCATTACTCATTTTTTATGTTTCCTGTTTTAAAATTCCGTAACGACTCTACTGTGGCGCCTGAACTAAAAAGTGATAGATGATGATTCTTCACCACCACGATTTGGCGATTACGTACCCTAATCCCCATTCGCCCTTTAAAAGGGAAAATATATAAGGTATTTTCTCCCTCCTTTCTGTATGCGTTCGTGGTGTAATGGTAGCATACCCGGCACGTATTAGGTTCGAGTCCCGGTGAGGTCATTGCTTTTTTTCCACGTCTCCAGCATCAATATGTCCTTATCAAGTATCAAAATGTGAGACGCTGTTTATGTTTTCCTCGCAAAAGATAATATAATTTGATAAAAATGGTGTTATATTCATTAAGTAATTTTAATTTGTTGTGTCAAGAAAGTTTGCCTTTCCCATTACAATGAACCCTCTCCTAAGACAATTACCAGGTTACAAGACTATTTTGGTTTCCTGCAGATGCGGGTGTCTTTTACAGGTAACGTTTCAACGCCAATAATTATTTATGTTTTCAGAAATACTGGATTCTTTCAGAAATGGTCGTTTTCGTTAGTCGGTCTCCACGAGAAAGTTAACTATAACCAGTCCTTTCCACTTAATAGTAATATGTGCTATTTGTTTTGGCTTCTTAGAAAGTAGTACATTTAAGAATCTCAAAACAAGGTATAGCGAAACCCCTTCGTGATGATGACCTCCCGCAGGCGACTACTTCTGAAAGTAAGCAGTATTTAAGAGAATATAAACTAACACGGTACTAAAAATCACTTTTGTAAGACGACTAGTTTCACGAGAAACCAAAATCATCCAAAATCATGGGTAATTAATTATCTTGCATAAGAAGCAAAAAATCGATGTTACATGGTACAAAAATCGATGGATGTTTTTATGATCGGTGTGACATTTTAATGTAATGTATTAAATCGATATGGCATTTTAATGTAATTGTATGATTAAAAAAATAAAGATGCCAGTATTACTGGGTAAATAATGCCATATTTTCATGTAAACTGATTTATGTTTTCCAGAATCATATATTTAAAAATTTTAATTTTTAAGGATTTATATCCGCTATTTTTCCAGATTGTGTAGAATATTAGCCATATAATAAATGAAGTTTCATAGGTACAGTTACTAGCACAAAGGAGACGAAGTAAGTATGTCTTTACTTTTAAAGTAAGCAGATCTAGCGCTTGTATGCTATTTGCTTAGAAGTGCAGTGTCCCTCATGAAATGTGCATGAAATTCATCTGTACTACTGAGTGCGCTAATGATCTTAGTATGAGACTGTGAATATCACTGTAAGAAAAAGGACATATTTTTTTATTACTTAGACATAATGGATTCATCTGCAATATACTGAATTGAGACATTTGTAAATGCGATCGCAAAGAGATGCAGGTTGTGTAAAATTCGTTAAAATTGGCTCTCTTACGTATTTAAAGACGATCAACTGCAAATTCAGTATCATTTTTTACGTTTTTGAATTAGAGAAATGCCTTAAAAATTTAAAATGATTAATAAATGGAAGAAGATATTTTGTTGCTAAAGGATGAAATGTAAAATAATGTCCTTATGCATTAGGTTTCATTTCCGTATCATTATTTCATCAAATTTCAAACTGTTACTTACATTTTGTAAGAAAACATAAAGGTCTATTTTAATAAACATCTACTTCTGTTTAATAAAATTCAACTGATTTATGATTAAACAATATTTTTCTCTCAACATTTTCATACTTACAAAAATTTCCGGATAAATAATCTTATGATACTTCCATGATATCAGATAAAACAACGAGCATTGAACTATGTTTATCTCTAAATCATTTCCAGCATCTACAAGACGTTAAGCACAATGATTAACTAACGATTACAACATTAAACTAACGTGTAATATAAGTGTTGAACATGTTACGACTGAATAGTACACCCTATATTAGGAGCAATAAATAAAAAGAAACTAAAGGAAGCTACGCTGAATGTAATAAAAAATCAATAGAAACTAACTAGAAAAATGATTTAAGTCTTCTTGTATTTCGCAAAAGATGCGCAAATGTGTATTTTTATGTAACAGTTAATTAATTGATTTATGCAAAAGTGTTTGAAAGGAAATAAGGATTATTTTTATCCGTAGTTTTTAATATAAAACGGCTGAAGCCTTCCATTTCATTTGCGTTTTTTATTATTGGCTTACTTACCTTGCTGATGGGATCTGGTGCTCTAATTAGCCCTAAATGAGAAATGAATTTTAACAGCGTATGTCTTTATATAATAATTACAGGTAATTTTCTTAATAGATTTTGTATAGAATTAAATCAGCTAAAATTACTTAATATTTACAACCAACTAAAATTAGTTGGTATTTACGAACCCAATCGATTAAAAATGCGGATCTTCCCAAGCAGATGTTGCTGAAATGAAATGAAGTCATTCATTAGCAGCGAATCTGTGTGGGTTTAAGCGGATCTGTCGATCCTAATCACTAGCTAAGATGTCAATTAATTACACTATGAGGACAAAATTTATATGTAGATGAGAGGGTAATGAACAAAACGTAGCTGTTCAAATTCTTCTCTTTTATGAATTATGTATCCACCATTTTAATTAAATGTAAATGCAAATTTTGTTATTGGAGAAGATTCCTCAGCATCAACTGAATGACAGAAACACGATAAAAAAATTCCACTTTGGAAAGTCAATGAAGTGTTAAATGGCTACGCATTGCAACGTGTCTGAAGATGAACCTCAAGATATATCATATGTCGTTTTCCAACCCACGCTTGTAATTATACAGTAACCTCCCATCTTCTCAAGTTCTTTTAAATTTGCACACTTTTTTTTTTTTTTTTTTTGAGTCTGTAATTAAAATTTGTTATTTAGCCTTTTATCTTTCGACATTCCTCTCTGCTTTGATGTGGTTTGTGGCAAACCTGATTTATACATGAAGTAGTTTTGTTTTTTGCTGTCAGCTAGCCCTCAGGCCGGGGTGGTTCGACCTCTGTGATTGTGACATAAATAATAATTAATCCATTTGCGCAATATGACTTCCAAGGTATTGGTTCATTGTGTACGTTATAACCTCAGTTATTTATATGTTATTTAGGTTCTAAAGACTCTAAGAGTTGAAGGTCATTATGTGATCGTCTGATATTAATTGGAATGCAAATAAATTCCGTTGAAATCAATCATTAAATATGTTTCTTTACATGTAAACACTGTACGTAGGTATTTTTTCTTTCATTTTGCACCAGGAAGCAAATTTAATAAGTAAACATTTCGGTAAGGTACTTTTTTAATTCAAACATTTAATCTACTCATCTGTCATAAAAGTGTATCTACTTTTGAATACTTTTTAGAGTATGGCATATGACAACGAATTGCATTTTGGTTTCTGTAAAAGGTGGTCTTCAGACTTTTTGAATTTATTATTTATGGATATCATTTACCTCAAGCGCAAAGAGATGGATTATTCAATCTTAATTCAAAATATCGTAATTATTCATCTGCGTAGGACGTACTAATATCTTTCTGTCATTTACATTCGTTCATAAAACGTGTAGTGTCTTTCTGGCCAAAATATTAACAAAATTAGGAACTGCTGGTCTTTCTAGGGCTTTTTTCCCCCATTACGTTTGTCTTGTTATTTATATCTGATTTTTCTTCAGTAAAGGATTTATGTCCATTTATCGACATTTCCTTCAAAATGTTATGGCGACTTGCATATTCAAATAATTTATTTCCAGTATTTCGTAATTATTTCTACAGGATATGCGTAAGGTAACTGAAACGAGACATTTACAATAATATCATTATAAGGACCAGATTAAGATTTTAAAAACCCTGAGAGCACTTAAAAGATTTTCTTGTCCCCTGCTATGATTACACCAGTTTTTTCTTCATTCCTTTCATCTCTCGGTTGTAGTTTAGCTGTATCATGCATTCTCTGATAAAACCGGCAATGGAAAAATGTTTAGTGCCCCTTTTTCTGAATACTAAGAACTTACTTGTGGTGCCCTCTTTCTTTTATGCCCTAAACACGTGCTTATATTGCTTAATGGCTAATAAAGCCATAATCTTTATTACTATACCGTTGGAACACCACTACTATTCTGTATATAAAATGTAATATTAAAGTATATAGATGTATTTCTTGCGCATAAAATAAAGTTATTTTATATAATTTCTCTCATAAAATACCCTCTCTTTTCTATTATTCAAGTAGATACGATCCCTTAATAGAGGAATACGTGGGATTGAGAGAGTATTTGTTTTAAACTGGATTGGTAAATTTAGAAACAGGCAAAAGGCTCATGTCAAACATCGGCTACAGAGCGGAAAATATTAACGATAAAACCCTTTTTACGTTTCTGTTGCTATACTCCTGAAACACTGCATATCGCCTAGCTATGCAAACCGAAATAAAAAATTTAACGTTAGAAATCTATCTTCCGTTCGCGCATCGCACTAAAAACTTTGAAAGATATCGCAATTTTGCAGTTTTTTTTTGTCAATTTTCATATTTACTAAACTCACTACTATCAAAATTCTATTGATCGTAATGTGAATTTGAGGGTGGGTGGGTATGAGGAGCATGAAAAAAGTTATAACCTGTAATTTCAATTTAATTATTGCTTGCGTAGAAAGCTAAAAGGACACATTCGTTTTTTTGTAAAATTAGCAATATCTCGAAATATTTTTAAACGGTGACTGTAATTATAAAATATTATGGAATTGTAAATATTATGGAATTGTGTATATGATAATTGATTCAGACTATTCTTACGTCGTTAACAAAAAATAAATAATAGCAAGAAAAAGTTTTGATAAAGAAATTATGGACAGAATCAATTTATTAAGGAAACACAACCTGGTCTGTACTTTGATGGAAGAAAACAGGGCGCGATGGTAATTAAAAAAATAAGTAAGCTTCTCTGAAGTGCTGAAACAGGAGGACCATTATTCTTTCATAAAAGAAAAAATGATCACAGTATACCAGTCATGTTTCTTCCCCTTCTGCATGACTTGTTAAATATATAACTTCTGTCATAATTTTCCATTTGACAATACGTGAATTAATTAATACGCAAGATTTCTCTCGAAGAACTTGATGTGATAGGGAAGCTATGGAACTCTAATTAATACTGATTTTTAAAATGGTGTTATCCACTAGATTAAATTGGGAGACTACTGCAGTGGGCTGTATGTCTCTCACACTTCAATGAACTGCAGTTCCATCAGCTCTTTCATCATGGTGTTACTACAGGGCCCGAATCCTTCAGCAGACCTATCGGGTAAAATCTTGTTGGATGTGAAAAACTTCAACTGGTTCGATTTGAACGTGTTGAATCCTGCGTTCCTCTACTTGAGAGAAAAGTGTTGAGCAATGATCAGTTATAACATACTTGATATTTCTCCTATCATAAAGTCAGGTACAATTTTAGAAGATTTAGCAGCTCATGATTCCGGTCCGCTTTCACTTTCAAGACGACAGCAAATCAAGTTCTCAGACTTTACGTAAGTTTTAAAAACGTTACTGAGTAAATTAGGCAGTTGACACATGTTATTTTGAATTGTTAGACGCTTCTCTGGTTCAAAATTAAAATAAAAAAAAAACTTCACTGACCATCAGTTATTGAAGCCATCAAGAACATCACGATATTTAAATCAAAATTTACTACGAGTCATCAACCCAATAATTCAGCGGAACTCATTTTTCTTTCCCAGTAATTCATTGCTTCTTTGCTCATCCGGAAAATTTGATCCTTACGATGATTGTGGACGAAAGAAAACATGTCATAAAACTAGGGCTGTGCCGATTGTTGGAAGCTCTATCACTTCCCAAGGACAAGACTGTTAGAAACTTCACCACGCCAAAACTCAACTTCGAAGCAACAGAGTTCGTCAGTGTAATTTGGTGGGATAGCTGCAATACCTCTCCTCTTCACCTATTAAAGAATATTACGGATGAAGACATCAAACATCTATTAAGGAGTTGCACATCGCTGCAACCGGATTTCCAAAGCTTCCCTTGTCACACCCAAGCTGTAGAACAGTGTGTCAAACTTGTGACCGAAACATCTAAAAAGGTGTGTGGTGCTGACACAAGAGACAGCTTGATTAGCACGACTCTACTATTAAGAAGCATTATTATGCCAGAACTTATCTATAAAAACTAACGTTAAGGTGCAATCTTTTGAATAACAAATTAAAATGATAAATATATTTACCGTTTGTTTACTAAAAATAAAAAAGTAAAATTATCAGAAATTGCGAAGTACTGCTATTTTTACAAACATTATATTTTTAGAGCTTTTTACGCCAACAATAAATAATTTGAAATAACAGGTTTTTAAATTGACGAAAACAGCAAAATTTCGATATTTTTCAAAACTCTGAGTACAGTGCGAGAACAGAAGACATATTTTTATATGAAAACGTATTGCACGTCTAGGCGATAGGGAACTTTTCAAACGTATAGCGATAGAAAAAAAAATAATAAGCAACAATTTAATAAATACTAAACACATTGCATTATTTAATAAACATTATTTTAATAAACATTATTTTTAAAATTAGAAGTGCTGGAGCTTGTGGAATACCGTCAAGGAAAGAGGAAAAAATAAATAAGAAAATAATTTATAATAATAAAAAGAAAAAAATCTGAAAGCTTTCAGATTTTACATTACGCCCAAAGGGGCGTTTTTTAACGTTTTGTGTGTTACCTTTATTTATTAAATATCATGTTCTTCGCACTTAAACCATAAAATTCAGTTCAAGAGCAGTATCGCAAAAGAATGAAAAATGAGCATATTTTTAAAATTTCCGATACACAATCTCGCTCTCTGGAGATAAAAATGTTTTTACTTTCCCGTACAGTGTTGCCATTGCTCGCTTTGAAATCGTTAAGTTTGTTAATCAAAAATTCTTTAAAGTGTTACAAAATATGAAATCGATAATAAAACAAATTCCAAAGTAGCTCTTCCAGATGACCATAGTCGGTGGAGGATTACGTTATTCAAAATTTCATGGCTCTATTCAAATTTCATGACTCTCGTTGTCTTATCACATTGCGAGAAACATACATACATTTATGGAAATTCTTCATTATTTTAATTTATTTAAATATGACACAGGGCGATAATATTTGGTGGCAACAATTTGAAAAGTGAAACGAACATTTAAAGTTTTAAACGCAAAATGCCAAAGCGAAATTAATAGCCCTTCTGGGCTAATTCCCTTTGGGCTAAAAAAAAAAGGTCTTTTTTCGGTACACCCTAGTGAAAAGGCTTTATATAGGGATATGAGCGTAGCTTTTTTCGATATCTGAGCGCATTTATTAAATATTGTTAATTAATCAGAATTTAGTTTGTTCCGCTTTAAAAGTCAACTTATTTCCGGTCAATGACAATAATTAGTTTATTCATTGCACTTCAAACTTTAATTATACTTTTTTAATGTTTCCATTTTTAATTTATTCAAGACTCAGTTTTTAAATATGCTAATTCTAACTGTTCTTGTCAAAAGAGATATTATACTAGATAGTCTATTAGAAAATAAATTATTATTTTATTACTTTGAAGATTTAACACAAGTATTAGGCAATTTATTGCGATTAATTAAGTTGTTTATATATATGATCGAAAGAATCAAAGGGGAATGCTCCTATTAAAATGCCAATAAAGAAAAATTAAGAGATTATTCCAGGGACATGGTTATTCATGGCTTTTTATTCATGGTTGACAAACATGTTTCACGGAAACAATATAAGTAATAGAGGCGTTACGGCGCCCAGTTCTTGTAGAAGTTTTACATCGACTTATCATAATATACAGACTTATAATAATATACAATAGACTTATAATAATGTACAGTTTTAAAAACAGCAGCTGAAACAAGCAAGGTGTGGAAATGAAAGCCGAATATGAAGCAAAAAGTGTACGTTAGAGAGTCAAAAAGTTTCGGTCCTCGAAAAAGTGGTTGGCTATAACACACCTGCATTGTACAGTCATGTAAGAAAGCATGATGGGCATTACTTTTGAAATGACGCGCTTTAGAGTACTGTATTATAAACAGTTACTATTTTTAGAGCAGAAAGAGGAAGTAACCAAATTAAAATGAATAATAAGAGTGATTATTGCCAGCTAAAATAAAAATAATTACTTTACATACTCTTATCTTTTCACATACTCTTATCTTACACACACGCATATATATTAAGAAAATATGAAACTCAAATTACTAACTTTAATTTGGCTACATCCCGTTCCTGTCTTAAAATTACTAATGTGCGGCAGACCACACAAAGATGAGAAAATCGTGTATGCCGTCCTCGCAAGGTCACTGTTTTCAAGTTTTTACGACGTGTCACACGACATGTTCTGACATCGCAGACGCAATAATTCCTTCTAGTTGACAGTTCAAGAGACATAACTTCACGACTAGTGTCAATAGATTTTAGCGTTCTGCACTGTGTCTGCCGTCAAAGCCTCTGGATTTCAGGATGGTTAACGAATTAATGATCTTGTTTTTTCTCTGATATCGTTTCAGATATAACGAATTAGAGGATATAAAAATTAAGGAGGCGTGACTAATTCAGTCGGAAGACTTTTTCCATCGGAACAACACGTCAGAATGTTCTTGAAATCTCGACTAGAGAGATCCTCGTAAATAGTTCGGGTCGCTATTGAAAAAAGTTTAGGAATGTCCTAAAGCATGAACGTAGTATGTCAAGAAACTTCTGAATGTGAGTTATCATGGGGAGTGCTCAAAATTGTTTCAGCTTTTACGTGGGCTTTTAAAATCGATTATGATTAAAAAACGCAATACATGTTTTGCATTTGGAGACAAACAGTTGATATATTTCTGTAGGATATCTACGAGCATAAAAGCTTCTTGTGGAGAGAAATTAAGTAACAAGTTTGATGAAACTAAATGCAATCTTCAGTCACCAAGGTTCTATTTTGGCGATTTTTGCGGCAACTTCATGCAAGCCTTAATACTGGTGACAGTAAAGAATGATTTCTCTTTACACTCATCAATATCGAATTTAAAAATTATTATCTAATGTGCACGCGCTTCCAAAATGTATCCTTACAAAATACCGTAGACCCTGCCTGAAGAGCCCATTTCCGAAACTAACCAACATTTCTGAAAACGTAAGCAAATATCGATACTGAACGTCACCTCTTTAAGACAGCCACCTCTTCAAAAGACCTAAATCATCTAGAATCATAGGTGGTCGTCTTGGAGAGGGGTCACTATAAGTGAAGAAATTAATAGTTGCTTTTTATTCATATTTACAATATTAAAATTTGAAAATTAAAATTCACCACATGTTTATTTATACATAATCTGAAAAAGGAGAAGGGAGCTGTATAATGAATGCGAAATAAGATGTTTATTTATATCTAAAAAAAATCGCATTTAATTTCTTTGCTATAAAGTGCATTTTTATTATATATTTTTTTGTTTTTAATTTAAGATATTTATTTATGAGTATTTTTGTTTTATTTTTATTTATTTATTTATTTTTATTTTTTATTTTTTTATTTTTATTTTTATTTATTTATTTATTTATTTATTTATTTATTTATTTTGCGGGGAGGGGCACTCGAATAAAAATTTGTCAACGCAACATTGTTAGATTTTTCTTTTAGAGCACAGAAAATCTCAGTTTACAAGTTTAATCCCACTTCATCTAATCCAAATAACTTTTCATGTTATTGTTGACAGAGAAAAGATATTTAATATATACTTCACTAGATGTATTAGAGAGAGAGAGAGAGAGAGAGAAAGAATTTAAAGAAAGTGTTCTATTATTATCATTGAGAGAGAAATATTTGTACAATTTCCAACTTTACGTTTCTTCAGTAGCAATTGTGAATTCAAAAATTTGTTTCGAGAGGTTTCTACTTTGAGATTAAATTTAGCGTTGAAAATTTTAATATGAAATATAAACTTAATTGACAAGATAGCTAGCATGCAAAATCATATTACCTGTCAAATTATTTTAAGCGATAAATTTAAACCGCTAAATTAATTATTGATCGATACATAACGTTGAATTGAGTCAGGCTGTGGTTATTATAGAGTTAAAAAAATTCGTGAATTCGCAACCTTTTTTACCGAATGTGCATACAACAGAACTGAACCCAAAATTTGATAGTTTGCCGTTACAGTTATTGCAGAAACTTATAGTCTCTGTCCTAAGCTGAATGTGATAGAATTTTCTGTGGAAGATTTTAATGTAGTAGTACCTTTATTTTACAGGTATGCCTTAAATAAATAATGATCAGATCTGAAAAACCAGTTATTGTTGATGCTATCGAATGATATTTCTATCAAATTTGGTTCACTGAGCAGACGGAATGAACGACTGTGATCTAGAAATACATATTCATAGCACATGATTTTTTTTTTTCCTGCGAGCCGTAACGAAAATTTACTTCACAGTTCACGCAGGAATGACTCATCTAGAACCTGTTCCACACGCAATAAAAACCTTTCCCTGCAAAAGGTAGTTCAGGGAAAATTTATTCACTAGCCCAGCTGCGCGTAAAACTTGATGTGTTATGGCTATCCACTTAAAAACACGATGCGTTTCGAAAGAAGAAAAATTTTAACTCTTCTGGCGGGAAACAATAGGCTACAATTTCGTGATGGCCGGTTCTTGGTTGATAGATGCGCGCGTTTTAGCAATGTGAAAAATGCTCTGTGCCCAAACTGATTGCTGACTGCTCTCATTACAGGGACGGCGATACCTATAATTATGCCTATTTTCCACTTGAAGAAATCAATTTTCCCTTCACTTTGCATTCGTTTAACTGTTCTTTCACAGACATTGGTTGGGAGCAAATTTTTCAGTGCTTTATATTAGTCATTATAGACGTCTTCTTGTAACTAACGAGAACAAAGCCGCCTAACGCGAACCTCCTTTAGGGCTCGACATTCAAGGCAATTGCCGTCGCTGTCTATACAAATATGTAATCAAAAATAGTAACCAATTAAAGAGCGAATTGTTAGATAGCTTGCTTTTGGAAGATCAGCCTAATTCATTTTCCCCTCAAGCCAACCCTTAAGACGTTTTCTGAAGTATTATATTGTACCATCAAGAATTTCATGATGATCTGTTCAGTTAATCATCTTATTATCAAGAGGAAATACAAGCTTATATTTATTGACGTGTACAGAACACTGCCTGGTGCTTTCTGTGCCTCTCTTTTTTTTTTCTCTTTTTCCTATCATGCATAAAAAAATATCTGTATTAAACGTGCTGATTCCTTCTGTTATTCTGAATTGAAAAGCTAATAATAAGGAAATGATATCCGGGAGAGATTTCGTTTAAGTCGTTATTATAATGTGATGCATCCGATACATCAGTGTTCATGACTGTTGGAAGTATAGGAGCCTTCTCAATGCGGACAATCTCCTTAAAATGGATCTCCTTAATATTAATCTCCTTAATTGTGGATAATTTCCTTAAAACAATCACCTCTATAAAAAACAAATGTTTTTGAGAACGTAAATAAATTTTGGTATTGAACATCACCTAAGATGACTACGTGTAATTCAGAATCGTCTGTAACTCTTCATCTTAAAGAGAGTTCACTGATACTAATTTCAATAGAGTTTAATTCCTAAAAATTATTGAACTTTAATGGGGAAACTTTTTTTATGGTATTTCGCTTAATAAAATGATAAATGAAAATTCTGATGGAAAACAGCCATGGAAGACAGCCAAAAAAAGTTTATTTAAAATAAATTAATTAATAAATGACACAGGTAACCCTGTTTAAGACGACCACTCTCGGTTCTAGATGATTTTGGATTTTTTCTAGAGGTAGCAGTTTTAAATAGTGTTCAATACTAATATTATTTATGGTCTGAGAAATACTTTCAAAAATAATCTTATTAGAGGAATGGTCATCCCAAGGGGCTTTCACTATAATAATAAACAAAATAAAAAATAAAAGTATTGTATAATGTAAATAATTGATAAAAATGATAATACTTTTAAGAGTTTTCTATATAAATGAAAAAGAAATTTATATATGCTATTTTCTATTCAAAAATAAGTTTCGAGAGTTTTCTAGTTTGAGATTAAATTTAGCGTTGAGAATTTTAATATGAAACATAAACTTTTAAATTTTAATATGAAACATAAACATAAATTGACAAGATAGCTAGCATACAAATCATATTACTTATCAGATTATTTTAAGCGATAAATTTAAACCACTAGATTAATTATTGATCCCTACATAACATTGAATTGATTCAGGCTGTGGTTTTTCTAGAGTTTAGGGACTTCGTGATTTCACAATCTTTTTACGGATGTGCATACAACAGAACTGAACCAAGAATGCGATTTAACTGAGCTACGCATGATCTAAATCCTGCTTTAGCGAAAGGTCAGAAAAAATTACTCGGTTTAAAAAACCAGTGACTTAAATTACTTTCTAAAACTATTTCTTTATTATTGATTCAAAAGTGACTATTGGTCACGCAATGGGATTTTGCTTCGATTCACTATAAAGGACGAATCACTTTTCAAATTGTTGCCACCAAATGTCATCACTCTGTACTATTTTTAAAGAAATTAAGTAATAAAGAATCTGCATAAATGTATGCATGTTTCTCGCATAGTAAAAAATGATGGTACCTAGAGCCATCAAATTTTGAATAACGTAGTCCTCCACCCCAACATGTGCACCTGGAAGTCCAAATTTTGAATTTCTTTTATTATCTATTTCAGATTTTGTAAAATTTTAGTGAATTTTTGATTAACCGATTTGAAAGCGAACAGTGTCGACGCTGTTCGAAATAAAACACTTTTATCTCCAGCGAGTAATTTTTTCTATCGGAAATTTTAAAGACATCTGTTTTACTCGGTTTAAAAAACATCTGTTTTTAAATATTTTGTGATTTTAATATTAAATTGAATTTAATGTGGTGTTAGTTCGCAGAACGTAATATTTAATAAATAAAATTAACACCAAAAACGTTAATAATAAAAAAAGGCAAAAAGTTTTATAAGCCATCTCACTAAGAAAACTGAACATTGATATGTTGAAAGAAACAGAAAAACTAATGGCAACACTGAACACTGCGTGGGGAATTCTAAACATGTGCTGCTATGATGCTTTTAAAATTTGTGTGATTTTGCTGTTAATTTGTATATTGTGTAAGTGCGAAGAAAACGATACTTAATAATATAGCTAAAAAGACACTATTTTTTATTTAATTTGGGGCTTCCTCTCTCTATCTTAAAAATAACGTTATAAGTCTAAACTGCATCGTTTAAATTAATCATGCGATCCTACGTAACGCTTTACGCAGATACCTCTTGCCCAATCACCAAATTGTAAACCAAAATGTTTTAAACTAGAAATGAAACTTTTGACTCCCTCCCTTCTTCCTCTGAATTGCTACGTCACTTTTCGCTTAAGCTTTCCTCCTGGCAAGCTTTTCCTCCTCCGCTTTGTGGCTACCTTCTTTGTTAAAGAAATATGTGCTCAGTCAACAAAAATGTAGGGCGCATAATAAGACTCTCGTCTGTATGTGAACCAAATATTGCGAATCCCAAATTGTTTTTCTCAATAACAAAATTATCTTGATTCCGTCCATGCCTAACTTGTTAAGTTTCTTCGCCAACATCTTTTACGACATCACGAAGTTCCAAATCATTCGTATCATGTCATACATATACAGTTAAGTTTGGATGCAGTGAATTTTCTCTAAAACAATCTTTCACAATTTCAAGGGATTTTGGTTTTCTGTGGAAGTGGTTTAACAGCATGTTTTTAAATAGCTGATACATTTAGTGATACCAGGTAGTGATATAAGTGTCTATTTATTTTCTCAGAAACACTGGTCACTTTCAAAAGTGGTCGCTACGAGAAATGACTTTGGATGGAGAAAATGTTTAGGTATTTAGTTAAAAGTGTTCAAGAAAGCAGTACTAAAAGGATAAAATGAAAGAGGCAAACTCCTTCGAGACGCTAAAAAGTAGTTTAAACAGATAGATATTAATCGTTTGAATTTTTTTGTCAGTAATAATTTATAACATTACCATAAATGGGGATAATTTTTAACAATCTAACTGTATTTTAAATTGTGCTATTATATGATGTGATCTGGCAGTATAAATTTGTCATCTTTCGACGAACTTTTATCAGCTAATAATCATCCCTGGAAAAGACTGAAACGCGGGGAAAAAAAAAAAAAAAAAAAAACTTAGCGGCAATTTGAACAAGAAAATTCTTAAAATAAAATAGCATATAATTTTAAGTAATTCGGAAAAATGGAGAAATGGTGCGTTTTAAAAATAAACGTTTTTCAGAATCCGAACTTAACTACTAATAAAAAGCAAATAATCCAAACTTAACTACTAATAAAAAGCAAATAACTGAAATATCAAAAAATTATACTTTTCTTTAAAAGACTAGCTGCTCCATTTGTAAACATGCAGCCTAGAATTAGAATGCAATAAAAAAGACTCAGAAGAACTTTAGGATAATAATAATAAATAGGATAAAACTACTTTATTAATTTTATATTAGCTTTCGGTACTTCAGTTTATATATTCGATGGCCTATCACTAATTTCATACTTCGAAATTGACTAACGCCACATACAACAGTGCTAACATTGAAACTAGCAGAAAATTTTGTTTCTTTCATTAAAAAAAAAAGAAAGAAAAAGAAAACTTTTCAATTGAGTTTTAATTTAACTTAACACATTTATCTCACCTATCGATGATACTTTGGAAATAAAATTTTTAATTGATGTACTCTTTCATTAGAATTAGTATAACAAAAATAAAGAAAGAAAGAGAAAGGGGGGAAAAGTAAATTTTCCAACGTGGAAAAGATGAGTAATGTAATGATTCTAAATTCTGTCTATATAAATTAAAGTAAATTGAAATAGTGTCTCATAAACCTCTTTAATTAATTGCAGGGTGTTTCATGGTCCGCCTACTGCTCTTATGTTTGACACGTCACAATATATTAGCACTATCTGTACGTCCCACGGCTCTCACATCCATTCAACAGAGTATAGTAATTTTCTTTAATTAGCATACTAAATTATCAGCGAGTGCCAAGAACCTGACTTCTGTTGGGTGTTTGCCATTTTAAGGGCAGGAATTTATAACTAGCATTTTCACGGTCCTGGTTTCCCATTGCATTTCTAAATATTTCAGTAATGACTCTTTTCCAAGACGACCATTTCTGTGGGTCCAGAATTTTTTTTTTTTTTTTTTTTTTTTTTTGTGTGTGTGTGTGTGCAGGTGGTTATCTTTCAGGGAGTTGTTTAATACCGATATTTACTTATGTTCTCAGAAATTATGGATATTTTCAGATGTGGCCGTCTTGGGTAGGTGAGCGGCATGAGGGAGTTTACCGTATTTTATTGCTGATTAGGAAAACTTCACAAACATTAAAACATAAAACTACAAAGACCATACATTTTAAAATTGTTGCATATTTTGCCTCAAGGTTAATAAAAATATTAAAAATAAATTTGAAATAAAAGTGCTGCTATACTAAAATCTTTGAAAAACGACACTTCTAACCGTTTAGGTGTTTGAATGCTTATTTAATAACGATTTAACTCTAAATCAATTACGTAATGAAATGTGAAATTAAATGTTTTCCTTCTACTAATTGCAAGAAAGCCCCCAAAGTTTATACACTGAATAAGTTTACTTCTGGTTTTATTTATTTTATAGAGAAAATAATAATATAACGTACGTTTTCTCCGTAAATAAAGACTGACTTATTTTAGTAAATTAAACATCTCGATCACTTTGAGAAAAGTAAAGGTTTGGGAAAGAAAGGAGAAGATAGGATATATTTTGAGAACTTTATAAAAGTGTGGTATAGAGTCTTTACTTACTCGACATCATTTTGATGTGGCGTTTTTAATATCTCATATCAGTAACAGGTATAGCAAAAAGTATACGATTTAAAAAGAATTCTAATCTGCAAAAATATTATTTTAAATAGAAAATAATGTTTAGAATCATAATTATTAATTAAATAGGAAGTAATGCTTATAATAATAATTATTTATAAATACAGTTGTAAAGGTATATTTAGAAGTAATGTAATCTTTTCTTTAAGGGAGAAATGACCTTGTATCTTGATAATTTCAGTAAGGTTAAGTTAATGGGTATCTGATTCGGGAGTTTAAATACCATTCATCTAACACCCTAGTCCTAACTGGAAATTTCACGAGAAAGAATTGCAGCTATGAAGTCATGAAATTCTGTTGCATTGTGTTAACCAACAGCTTCATTAAAACCAACAGCTTCATGTTTTAGTCTCTATTTGCTTCACAAAAGAAACAAAGACTCTCTCATTAAAAAATTAAAATACATTATATACAAATAAAGTACAGAATGGATCGAAAATATAGGCAATATGGTTATATCTTTAGCCGAGATGGCGCTGAACTGATAGCAGTAAATTATAGCTGCAGCTTAGCTGCAGAACTGTCGCCATTCGACTATGGCAAAATGGAGCAATGCCTGCTTGCAATTGGAAATGTCCAGAAAAGAAAATAGTCTGAAAGAACTTGCAAGATTGTGGAAACGTTCGAAATGCGAGCAGTTTGTGGCATTTTAGTTCTTTGATATTGTTATGTACGGTTTTTTAGTTTGAAGATTTCGCTTTCGAATAGTACTATCTCACTTCCCTTAGTCATAATGCTGTCATCAGATATTGTGATCAAACGCAAGTCATATTCTGATTCATCACGTATATTATACAAAATTATTTGTAATTTCAATTTTTCAGAATGGCTTTGTTTGTAAGAAAAACTTTTTATAGCGAGTTGATACTTTCTCAAGCAGCGTCTAAAATTTAAAAAAAATAATAATTGCATCTTTTTGCGAAATTTTTACATATTTCGGAATTTCTGTATTGAAAATATTGTGGAAGATGTAACAGTACTACGAGTCTTTCAGAGAAATTTATTTATGCAGAAAATATTTTCCATTTATTAAATATTTGTCATACTGTTGTAAGTAGCCTTAAACAAGGGAAATTACAGTGGTGATTCATTTTTAATTTCGATCTTGCCCCCTGTGGGCCAAATATAAAAAATGACCTTTCATATTCGGTAAATATGATCTCTAATTCCGATAATTCTTCCATGGTAATGGAACCGTTGCTTTTTCCGACATATCAGAGGTTAATCAAACCTTTACCTTGCTATAAAACACCTTATAAAGTCTGGCGTTCTATTTGAATTATTCAGCAATATACGCATAATTACAGTTGTTGGCTTATCTGATGGATGGTTGCTTCTCCTCTATATCAACGCCACTAAGCAGTAATCATCTATTTTCATGTCAGTTTTGAGGACTATTAGCGGCCCGAAAAACTAACTACTGCGGACTGTGAAGAATAGATGAGTCAGGTCCAGTTGCCTCATTGGAAAACAGGCGGTCCGGCCCATTATCTGGTAGCTTGTCTACGTACCACACGATCAAGAATATATGAAGAAGAGGAAGACTTACTGAAGGAGCGGCACGGTCGTAGTTAGGAGGTACATGTACTGAACTGCTCTTACAGGATATCATTATCTGAATGACTTTTCACTATTAGTCTTTTATTGGAAGGGACTGTTTAGATGACATCGGCATAGCACCTGTAATTCTTATATTTGGAGGGAGAGAGTGATCATGATTGAATTGTCTAGTTTCGTCCCCTTAGTCAGCTGGGAGGAATATTCTTGATTCCTTTAGTTATATTAAATGTATATTAAGATCTGTTGGTCGGAAAGCCGTGAGTGAAAACAACACATATGATGCAATTTAATATTTAATTTAAATTTCATAGCATTACAGAATTCGTTTAATTGCTAAGTTGCAGCAAAATTATTTCTTGCATATAAATAATGAGTCGAATTACCTTCAAACGAATAATTTTTTATGTCGGAATGATTACCTAAAATACTACACGCTTGCTTTTGCAGAAAACAGACCTAAATGCATTTTCAGCATTGAAACTGTTAGCAAATGAATGCTGAATTATACTAATTATGAAATCAAATTTGCATGCATTTCTTGTAACAGTTTTTTTGTCATAGTTTTGTATAGTTTGATTGGCTGCGGAAACGAGAAAAATCAACTGTGCCTTTATCAGGATTCGAACCACTTCCAATCTGCTAGCCATATGAGCTAGCCACTACATTACAAGAGCGCTCACAGAGAAATGCTATAATTCTTTTCTATGGATCTTTTATTATTGTTATATACTTTAAATTCTTCTTCATTCTCACTACGGAACCACTTTACAAAATAGATTAGCTTGCAGTAAAATAAGTAGATTTCCCTCAATATGGGGAAGTGTCTATCGGAACTATTACTATCATTCATAATATCCTTATCCACTCTTCCTGCCCCCTGGCCGAACTGCTTCTATTGGCGTAGAAACTTTTGTAAAAAAATTGTAAAAACATTTTTAACTGTATTTGATGTTTAATTTTTTTCTGTATTTTGCAATTTTTAATCAAGATGTTTTGAGCTTTTAAGTATTTTTGCCTTCCCGCGAATTGAGAACTAACTTGATTGAATAAGAAATATATCTCTAATGAAATTCGAAAAAATAAGTGAAAATGAAATGCAGCAAAAAATGTACCTTTGAAAAGAAAAAATAGTATTCTAGACGATATTAAGCGCAATATATAAGGTAAACCTTGAAACTGAGAAACTCATGAAAGAACTGCAGCAAAATGAAAGGAATTTCGCAAGAGGACTTTAGACAACATTCTAGTTGAAATGAAGCAAATAACAGAAGAGAAACTTCGCGATAAAGAAATAGTATATAGACTGCTTAAAAATAAAGAGAAATTACAAAAGAAAGAAATTCATTAACCAACCAAAATTTATGTAATAAGTTATGTTAATAATGTGAATACAATTATTGTATAAACTTTATTTGTAAATCAGGCACAATACGGTCATGTAAAAATTTAAGAATTATTTATAAAAAGGAGACAAAGGCGGATGTAGGCAGAACCGATTAACCGTAATGGTAGAGGGATGGTGCCCACATCCTCCGTTATTACTACTAAAATAAATTTCTATAAACTGTTTTACAGTAAAACCTTGCCGAACGCGGGGTTATGTCATTAATAAATTGAGCGTACGGCAAAATCCCTTTCCGAAATGATAACTTTCTATAGAAAAAAATGTGTTAGGAAAGATTTAAGAAAGCACGTATAATTTAAGCAAACCTAGATATCGTTGTAATTTAAAGTAAAAACGATACAAATGTTAACTGAAAGGGTTTTTATTATTACGAAGTATTCTTTTAATAAGTTGAACCACTTTTGCTTCCGACAATAACTAACGCAAATCTTTAAAATTTCCCATTAGAAATCGCAGGGATTTTCAGTGTATGTCATAAAGTATCTTCTGTTTCTTCATTTGAGTCAATCTCCATTGCAAAATCAGTTCTTGTGCCGTTTTTAAGAAGCCTCGTAACTTCTAAATTAAAGGCGCTTTCTATTAGTGGTTATCACTGCTTACACTGATGTATAAAGATATCCAGTTCTTCATTTGGCATTTCTCGATTAATTCTCTGGCTTCTCCTTCTTCTATATCTGAAAATCCTACGCTGCGAAGCGCTTTTGCAATTCGAACGATTTTTTCCTCTTTATTTTCAATCAATGAAAATGAAAATTGTTGATAACATCTGGCCAGGGCATTCAGTGTTGATAAGGGAAAGCTGAACCGCGTATAAATGAGATTCTAGTTTTATGCAAAGTAAATGGAAACAATTAAGATATATAATGATTATATGCGAAATCGTAACGCATATATATGAAATCGCGTTCCGCAGATCCTTGTTCAGTCAAGCTGGTAATCTTAGAGAGGTAATGATTAATACTAAGATTTATTCAAATTCTCAGAAATATTTTTCACTTTCAAAGGTAATCGCTATAAGGGTTTTTCACTGTGCTGAAATCTTATACTAATTTAGAATTCTTCTGGCTCTATGTCTGTTTCATATAAGAACAAATTTATCACCAAATTTAGTATTTTTGTATTATTAAAAGCATAATTTAACGTTGAACAGTTTCAATAAAAGCTAGGTCGCTAAAAATAAAGAATTTGGAGGATCGTTTGGTCAAGAACTACTGCCGCAAAAGGGAACGAGGGCAATGCACCGTTTATTCAACGACTCTTTTATTATGTTTTATCATTAATCTCTGAAGAAATCTAGACATGCGGACGAAAATCCTAAGAACAACTTTATGCAATTACGTCAGCATTCAGCTTTACGCAATTTGTTTATATTTCATCATGAATAATGACTGCTTGTTTGTGCTCTCAAAATTCTTTATTTTTGTTCATTGTCCTACTGTTGGGAGGGTCGTCGATCGTCTTTTCAGTGTATTCTTTTCCTCACTATCCACAATCCTTCAACAAGTCCATGAGTGAAGTGTCAAGAAAGAAAATATCGTGCAAATAAAGACGTCCTTGGATTGTGTGCATTTTTATTTTTTAAAATCATTTCGAGAAGCTGTGGGCTCCTCATAAACCAGACATCGAAAAGATAAGCTAGAGTAGTGTCAGTTGTTGCTGGTGGGCGGAAAGTTATGCAAGAAGTAATACTATGTTTCATTTTGTTCATGTCAAAAGTTTAAAATATAAATAAAATCAAGTATTCATTAACTGAAATAAAAAAGACTCTCGAATATGAGCGTAGCTCATCTGTATGCTACATTTACAATGGTCTATCTTTGTAAATGCAAGAAATCTGTTTTACTAGGTACCATTGTACCGTTCAGTCATGTGGACGTTGATGATAATGTCCATCTCAAACGAGAACATCTTTCTGTGTGTCTTGGAATGTTTAATGTACTATTACGGTTTTGCATTTTTATTTTTTAAAATCATTTCGAGAAGCTGTGGGCTCCTCATAAACCAGACATCGAAAAGATAAGCTAGAGTAGTGTCAGTTGTTGCTGGTGGGCGGAAAGTTATGCAAGAAGTAATACTATGTTTCATTTTGTTCATGTCAAAAGTTTAAAATATAAATAAAATCAAGTATTCATTAACTGAAATAAAAAAGACTCTCGAATATGAGCGTAGCTCATCTGTATGCTACATTTACAATGGTCTATCTTTGTAAATGCAAGAAATCTGTTTTACTAGGTACCATTGTACCGTTCAGTCATATGGACGTTGATGATAATGTCCATCTCAAACGAGAACATCTTTCTGTGTGTCTTGGAATGTTTAATGTACTATTACGGTTTTGAAATTGATGTTTTTGTTTTTCACTCAGCATTTTTGCACTTATGTATACTAACTAGCTATCAGATGGTCAGATAATTTGAAATTATTATTACAGTTTTTGAGTTTTAGACTTCAAGATACTGAAAAATACGGTTCCAGGGAGCAGTCTTTTCATATATCCAAATTGGTGTTACATGCCGGAGTGAATCTAATAACATCAATGGAGTGCTTGTGAATTATTGCAGAAATTGCTAAATTTTGTTTGTAGTTTAAATTACAAGACTAGTTGCAATACAATTAAGTTACGCCTCTAATAAGGAGAGTAACTATTAAATAACTCCACAGAAAAGGGTACCAGCCAAAACCAACGCAAATTTATCTTTTACCAACAAATCATGGGCAGTCTTAGCTACAAAAGTTCCAAACTGTTTGTTTCAACTTTATCTTAAATGATGTATTACTTTGCATCTTTTAGAAAAACATGAGATAAAACAAGAAAAATTAAAACAGTAAAACAAAGCAGTTAAACGAAACTGATTAATTAAGCAAAAAAAATTTCTACAACCTGATTGCTTTAAGGTTGCGTTAATTGGATATAACAAAGTATAGTATACAAGGGTTATAGGCCTTAGGGAGGGATGCCTCCGTGAAAGATTTTCTAAGAGAATTGGCTCGTGTTCATGTTATACAAGGAGAAAAACACAAAAAACGTCTGTGCAATCAGTCTGCCTAGCTGCGAACCCAGGTCGAACTACCAGTGTTCAGTGACCACTCGGCCGCTGGTGGGGCTTTAAATTATTTGTGCCTTAAAAAGTACAACTGATTATCTCTTTCAAATTTGTAGCTCTAAATAACTTTATTTCATTGTAATTAACCTCATGCGTAGAGAATACACGTTTTTCCAATTGTCAGCGAAAGATATTATGCAACTTCAATAAATACTATGTAATTATAGATATAATGGCATGCATCGTAAATTCTTATTTGGTATTGAATCAACATTTGAGTAATTTTCGACTCTCGTAAATTTAGGCGTTGATAGGGCTACACCAGGGCTGAATTCTTAAGACCTTTGAATATTGGTAGTTTGGCTTGGGTTCGAACTAGGCGAACGGGTTGGTTGCATGATTGGTTTTTGTGTTTTTTCCAATGTGTAAAGTGAATGGGTTAGTCTCCCTTAAAATGTCCTCCAGGAACGAACTCAGATAACCTTGTGTGCTTTGTCATATTGAAATAACCTAACTTAACCTAGGGGCTGGTATCTGCCAGCTCTGGCTCAGCAGAAAGAATTAGCTCTGTGCCCATGTATAGATGATATATGGGAAATTCTTTTTTTTTTAATTAGTGATTTGTGATTATTTAATTATAACAAAACATTTGAAGGTTATGTGTGTTGACATAAAGATGCTGTCATAGACTGATAGTCTCTGAATTTCAGAAAGAAACTGCTTCTTATTTACTTTATGCATCCGAAGAACAAAGAAATCAGTTTTAAAATGCTGAATGCTAGATGAACCTGTAGTGGACCAACCTCCCGGCACGACCGACTCCTGTAAACGACTACCTCTTAGAATAGCCAGTATTTTTGGATCTCCTTCTTAGAAGACTCAAATCATCCTAATCCATAGGTGGTCGTCTTGGAAAACATTCAATAAATTACTTTTGGGATTTTCTTAGTCACTCGGATCACTCACATTCTTTGAGGATGTTCTAAACTCCGACTGAATTTCGAATTGTAAAATAAGTAACTATGTTCATAGTTATAACACATAATCATTTCTAAGACAATCATCTCCTGTAACAGATTATTTTGGTCTTCTGTGGAGGTGGTTGTCATAGAGTGGTGTTAAGTGTCAATATTTATTTATTTTCTTTGGAATAGGGAATTAGTGTCAGAAGTGATCTGCCTAGAGAAGACTTAGATGTAAGTTGGTGACTGTTTTACAACAAATATGAGAAAATATGCTAAGACAACTGAGGTCGACTAGTACTACTTAAAAAAAAAGACATTAAAAAATGTTGCGTCAAGTCAATGTTTTAAATACTACTCGCTATTTGTCCTTTAGGAGTCATGATCTTTAAAGATGGGCGAACTACACTGGGAGTTTTAAAAGCATGAACTAATAAAAAATTCATTTGCGGTGTCTCTGTTGACCATGATAAGATTTATATCCGCCTACACTGTAGACTAAATTGCGCGTAAAAGATTTCTCTGTACATTTTATGGGTGTTCTCCACCCTATATTATAATTAACTAATTGTGTTTTCGTATGTGTTTTTTCTAAATTAATATGAAATGCTTAGGCCTTGAACTACTTTTTCATTTCTTAAAACTAGTTTTACAGATGGTTGGAAATTTAATTATATTAACTGTTTTGGAAAATAATGATTCATTTTCTATTTTAATTTTTTAAATGAGTAATGTTCTTCATATAATGACAACACACGAACTATATCACATAATAATATTCATATATTTATCGGGAATCAAATTAAATTAACGTCCTTCTTCTTAAAAATTTCCATTAATGCGTTCTAATATTATTATTTATTATATAGTTCTAAAATATTAATTATAATATTAGTACGTCCTAATATATTTATTATTTCCCAAAACTTCCTCATCCTGGAACATTTTTTACTTTTTAAAATTTTTAAGGAACACTAAAATAAATTTGGGCTTTCATTTATAATAATAATAGATATATCAGTTATAATACAGATATATTAGATAAACAAGATAATTATTTATTTCACATTTGTATTATACCTATTAAATTTGTATTTGTATTAAACCTTTAAAAGAAATCAGTTTTTAATTTTATAAGGTATTTCTCCCGCTTTCCTAGCATGCCTTCGTGGTCTGCCCGTTGGGCGCGTATTTCAGAGGTACGTGGTTCCATTCCCGTCGAAGGCGTTGCTCATTTTTCATCTTGCCTACTTCCAAAAATACCTAATGTCTTTACAGTTTAAAAAAATAGACACTAAAACTAATTAAATGACATAAATAATATAACAAATTATAACCTTTTTAGTGCTTCAGTGACTTCGATGTGTTTGAATCTTCGAATTACAAATCTTCTTACTGTCAGGCACTATATTAATAACCTGAATTATTATATCATACGCAGCATCAGATCTGTTTGTATATTTTGATCTTGTTGCAACGTAATGTAAAAAAACCTGCCTCCCACAAATACTTTGTCGCAAAAGGAGTTAAAATATGAGTAGTTCGTTTTGACTAATTCATATATTCTTCTGACAAACTTATTTCGTTTAATTCGTTCTTCAGTATTTTGTTTTATGCTGAAATCAGTTGTCATATCAATTAATTTTTTGAAATCGGCTGCGCTCATATCTGTTGATTTAGAATGTTGATCATGAAGAATTTTGAATCTAAGAATTGTCTTCTTGGCACAATGGGAAATATTGAGCAAGAGTTAACTGAAAAGGAACAAATGGTGTAACATTTCACCATAAACATTATTGTCTATTTAAAAAAATTTTTGAATATAAAAAATTATCCAAGCTAGGAAAACAATCAAATTCATTCTCTTTTAGTGAAAAAATCCAGAGTATTCTGGTACATCTTCATACTAGCGGAAAACCTCCAATGTACTCATATTTTAAAAGAATGACAAAAATGTTGTACTTATCAGTCAGTATTCAATTCAAAAAGAAAATAAATAAAAAATACTACGTCCAAAGAAAACTAACACTTTTGAAATATCAAAGTGACACTGAAACACTTCTTTATTTCTTAACACAGAACAGAAACACTGGCAGAAATGCAGTTTGCATATATTATGTTGCTAACGTAAGCCATCTGGTATGGTGATACATTACTAAATATGCGCACTATTTTAAATCTCTTCGTTTCACATCTTTTTTTTTTTAAATTCCTGTCAAGAATTGTATTAAGTACATAAAAGGAGACAATATTGTTCCCTAACCTGTTGTTCCCTAATTTTTTGCAGAGTACTTAGTGACTATTTATGGAACATCAGTTTTAACTCTAGGGAATCCCGTAACTTGACATATCATTAATTATATTTTAGCATGTAAAGGATTTAAGCAGTCTTCCCTTTGTTAATCTTTTAACTCAAAACGTAACCATAACTCTAAAAGAATAATAACTCATCAATTTTTATATGTATTTATAATAAGTTTTCCGATAAGTTTAAGTATGGTATCTTTCTTCCAAATAGTTTTTCCAAAACTTCTCGAGTAAACAATAAAAATAACGACTTACTAAGCTGGGCTTCTACTATTATATCGCAGCTGAAATAACATTAGTCTGAATTGGTTAGTAGCTTAAATCAAGCAACGCAAATTGACAAACTTGGTCGTTATACCAGGTCGTCATTATTCTCCGAGTTGTAGCATTACTTATATTTTTTAGATTTTATATTACCCCAAAATGGACGTTTCTTTAACGTTTTTTGTGTTACCTTCATTTATTAAATATCATGTTCTTCGCACTTAAACCATAAAATTCAGTTCAACAGCAATATGACAAAATATTCGCTTTGAAATCGACGAGTTTCTTAATCAAAAACTCATAAATGCTTTACAAAATTGAAATAGATAATATAACAAATTCCACATCTGGATTTCTAGATGCCCATATTCGGTTGGAGAAGTATGTTATTCAAAATTTGATGGCTCTAGGTACCGTTGTTTTATCACAATGCGAGAAACACATATACATTTATGCAGATTCTTCATTATTTAATTTCTTTAAATATAATACAAGGCCCTAATATTTCGTGGCAACAATTTAAAAAGTGATTCGCATGTTTTAAATAGCAACGCGCTTTATAAGTACCACTTCTATTTCATCGTTTGTAAATAAGATCTAATTTATTTACGAATTTTATGGTTCAGTGTTGAGTAGAAACACTACTAATTTTTTATTATTCTATTCTTCCACACAATGGAAAATAATAACTGCATGTGCTCATGTACACATCTGATTTCATGCTTTGATTTGAAAATATCAGATCGATTGTAGTCGTATAGTGTTTCAGACACACAAGTCAAGGACTCAACAATCTCAAATTTTTAAAAGCAGCACATTTTTAGAATTCCGGATTGAGTGTTAAGTGTTGTCATGCATTTGTTTTCAGTCTTTGCTCAGTTCATGACAGTAATGTTCAGTTTTCTTAATTCTTTAATACTTTTTTGTTTGTCATTTATTTAGTTGGTCATTCATTAAGTTTATTTGGCCCAACAAAATCACAAAAAGTTTAAAAGCAGCATATCTCTGGAATTCCCAATAGAGTATTAAGTTTTGCCATATATTTTTTACATTCCCTATATTATTTATATTTTCTATATTATTTCATTAAAATGATATAGGGATACATTTGGGAGCAGCATCTCTTTATCTGAAAGTGATTCGAGACAAAATTGAAATTGACACAAAATTGAGCACTGAAGCATTTAATTACTCCATAATGACAGTTTATCTTCTTAATAAGCTTATTCTCGTTCATTTAGCCGTTATACCAAGAATACATTTAATGCTTGTAAATGTAGTATATTACATACAGCATTAAATACCAAATCTGAGAAGTTTTTATCTATCTCATAATATATATTTTTAGGAAAATCTGTTCAGAGCTTCGGCCCACCAACGGCCGAGCGTTGAAGTAGCTGAACACTGGTAGTTCTGTCTGGAGTTAGAATTCTGGTGAACGGGCTGGCTACATGGGGGTTTTCAAAGTTTTACCCATGTGTAACGTGTATACAAGCTAGTTTCCCTTAGAAAGTCCTCCACGAAAGCATCCCTTCCCTTAGACAGATAGCCCTCGAATGCTTTGCCTTAAATAAAATAAAAAAAAAAGTAAACTAAACCAAAACCTGTTCAAAGCTTCAAGTAAAGTATCATTTTCGTCTTAAATTTTATTCAAAATCTAATATGTTGTTCCCATTGAAAAGAGTCTTAAATGCTTAAATTGAAAATTTTTGTATTATACTTGTATTTGAATACAGTTTTTCATTAAAAACTATTGTGGGCTTCAATTAAAATACCACTTTCGGTTGTTCATCAAGAACCGTTATAGGCTTACTGTAAAGTACCACTTCCAGTTTTTCAGTAAAAACTGTTATGGGCTTCCTGTAGTCCAGTTTTGCCCAAAATCTAATCAACTCTTTATATGAGTGCAGAAAACTTAAATATGTTAAACAGAATTTTTGGGAGTTTCATATAAGAGTTATCATGGACGAAAATAGCATCACACACATACAAAGACGTAACGTTATTGTAAAAATAACAAAATATGCTGTGGGGTATCCTGATTCGTGTTATTCACTGAAATCTCGCTATCGAATACATTTGGAGAAAAAAAAAAAAAAAAACACATTACTTTTTTTAGCTATGTGTAGAGTTTGGCGAGAGGTAAGCAACTTAATTAGATGGTTTAACTGCTAGTTACGTAAAAATGAATCTTATAATAGTATACTATTATTAACTACTATAAACTACTGATCGCTTTTACATTTGTAATAACTCAGTTTTTTTATACGTTAATCCTAAAATTTTTTAAATTAGAAATGCAATACAAATGTATATTTTTTCCTGGCCTTTTTAGTACAATCAGTTTTTATTCGTACTACTGATCATTTTAATTCGTACTACTGATTTTTTTGTCCTATCAAAAGAGCATCAGAAAGTAGATTATGAAATTAATCTTACAGAAGAGAAATTATTATCTAGGATAAGCACTGAGACGTATTTATCTTCAGTATTCTCTAGAAGAATTACATTTGACGATATGACTAAAATCACTAACTGTTTTTAACTTCAAATTTAAAAATTTAAAGCAAATTTACTAGTGATAGGATTACAGCTGTAACTCAGATAAGTTGTTCTACTATGTTTCTACAATTCAATTCAAATTTACCAGTATATCAATCCTTTAATTAAAATTTTCGAGCATCATTTTAATTTTTTTAATATTTATAAAGAATAGGCAAATTCTTTTTGTTTTTGGGTGGAACAAAAACGAGTTCATTAATTTTAATTATTTCTATTCTTTATTAACGATTTTTTAAAACTTTTTTATGTTTTAAAACCAGTTCCATTTCTAGCATAATAAATGAATAATAAGTCGTCTTAAGGAAGATGAGGATTTACTATATTGTTATTTTATTGTTTATTAAATTTTTTTCCATACTTTAGTATCTAGGTTAGAATTTTTATAACACATATCTTACCTATCAGATTCTAAAATTTTAACCTAAAAGCAAAGATTCTTAATACCGAATGTAATATTTTTTCACGAGAACTGAATGATTTATCCTAGGGTGGTTTAAATAAATCTGTGTTTCGTAATCGAGAGATAATCTTGTTGAGGAAAAAAATTAATTTCTTATTTCAATAAAATATGATTATTTTTCTCGAGAACATTCGAACATCATTTCTATACGAAATTCATTCTCAGAGCAAAATCGTGGTTAAACTTACCTTCTTGTCTTATAGAGAATTCACTGTATATGGATTAAAAACTGCTACTGTATCACATGCAAACAACATATTAATATACTGAATTTATTTTTAATTAATTAATTTACTTATTATAAATCAACTACTCACTTTTAAACTATTACTCCGTCCTTGCTTTTAAAGTAATTTTTTCCTGAGCTGTCAACTTGTAATTGGATTTACTGAGAGTTAAATGAAATTTCTGAATTTGGAGAAGGTTAACTATTAATTCACAATAATGAAGAGTATTCCTTTTGCCTATCCTATATAATTTAAGTTCATACATGAATGGAGATGCAAAAGGTATTTAATTTTTCATTTTAAAATGAAAAAGAGTAATATCTTGCAAATATTAATTTTCTTTTTAACCCTAATAAAATAACAGATTCATGTTGTTAAAATGAACTTTTATTAAACTCTATATTTAACTTTAGAAAATGACTATCCTCTGACTAAATTCTAAAGATTCTTCTTTGCATTCAAGTCCTTAAATCCTTATTCGGAAGTAATTATTTCTATTTAAATTGCTTTCTGAGAATAGAAGTTTCTTTGAGCATAGCTGGAAAAATACTAACCAGAAAAGGATCTTGTGTTTTTTACCATTCCTAACTTATATGTAATTGCTGGCTCTCTGTCATTATTACGGATGTCTTTTTGAATGATAATCTTAAATGAGTATTTTTATGCCGTATATATATTGCAATCAATGACTAACTGTTCAAAAACGTAAGTGGACTTAAATTAATTACTCTAATTCGACCTATTTATTATCTCATTCTTAGTCTTACATCATCATCATGTCATGAGGAGTATTGTAATTTAAAGCGTTTAGCGAACACGGCACTGAACATGAAAGAATGACATCGAATAATATAATATTTAATAAAGCCGTACAAAATCGATAAATCAGACTCTGGAAACCGGCGTGGCAGGTCAGAGATAATCGTTTGGTTAAACTTTTAATTTCTGCCATTTTTTATCAAAAAAGAAAGATAATGATAATAGAAGAACTTTTGTTCTTTCAAAGGATAATTCCTAATTATTTTCTACTAGGGGCAATACATTTTTCGATATTCACATCATGGCGCATTGTTCGATATCCATTTATATCGATTCTGTCATCTGTTAGGTAATTTCAATATTCTTTCCTTGTTCACAATGAGAGTCTTCCCTGTAATATATATCCTCGCGTTTATATACTTGACCTAGGTCTGTACGACAGTGAATAATTAGGTGTAAGCTCTAGAATACGTTCTTTTAGTTCTGGAAGATTTCTAAAATATATAGCATATGTAGTGAGCTCTCTGGTGAGGATCACCTGTCTAAGACGACCGAGTGTTCCCCAGTATTTCTGAAAACATAATTAAACATTGGTATTACATATCACCTATTTAAATGACCAATTCAATAAAAGTTCAAAATTGTCTGAAACTGTGGGTCTTTATGAGTCTACTATCCGCTTTCACATTTCATCATTTTGTTTTTATCCGCTTTTACATTTCGTCATGTATGTTTGTTTAAAATTAAAAAGAACTACGGAGTACTTGGTTTAAAGAAGGGTCACTAAAAGAAACATCGTTTGAATTCATTTAAACTGCATTTTCAGAAATGGTTAAGAAAATATTATCAGAAAGAGATTATTCAAGTAAGTCATAATATGAACAAATCTTTGATTTCATAGATAGATAATTCTTGAAGTGATAGAAACAGCGAACTCTGTCATGGTGAGCATTCTTAAGGTGACCGTTTTTGAAAGTGTCCAATATTTCTAAAACTATAAAAAGCATTAGAACTGAACATCACTTTTCAAAAACTACATCTCCGCAGAAGATCAAAATCGTCTGGAATTGTGAGGGTTCGTTGTATTATTTTTTATGAAAATAATACCTCGTAAACAATAATGCGGTGAATTCTGGAAAAAAGAAAGGTTAAAAAAAGAACAAAAAGAATAAAGGAGGGAAGGAAGAAAAATTCTTTCATTACGCAGTTTATTTATAGACAAGGATTTATTTAAACGCAATAAGAAAATTATTTTTCATTCATTATTTAACTTTAATTTCGTATATTGTTATCTCACCTTTAATTTTGTGCCATAAAAGTGTTAAAACAATATATATTCTAAATTCGTAGAATATGCTGCCTGAATAAATATCATCGAATGGTAAAGCAATAGAAGTAATAATATAAGTAACGCAAAGAGAATGCAGAAGTAACGAATGAGACATTCCTGTTTACTGAATGGGAATGGTATAAAATTCATATGAGGGCACATATATATTTTAGGTATTTCGTACTAAATAGGAAATCTGTTGCTGATAGAGTTGTTTACTGTTTTGATGGGGAATTTTAGTTAAATTTGTACCATTGAAACCAATATAAAGGCAGCGAATTCCATCAGGAAGTGCTAACAGACATCATGATTTTTTCCCGGATGTCAATAATTTAATATACAACAAAAATCATGTTCTGATAAGAAGTTTCTTATTTTAATTCTCATTCTAGCGACGAACGATTTCCTCAGTAGTTTTCACTACTTAACACTTGGATACCCGTTTGTGTGGGCCCTAGTAATGAAATGAACCTGTTACGCTTCCAATCATTAATCTTATTCATATATAGGTGGAGTTGGTCAATCGTTGGCTAGATGTAAGAGAGGGAGAAGGAAAAGGTGAAATTAGACTTTATTGTTCGTTTCTATACGGGATGAGCCTTTGTTAGGGCAGTTTTGAAGATAGGCGGTGGAGTGGCACCAATTCATGCGCAGGGTTAACTTAATAAATTTACCTGGTAGTGCGTGTTAATCTTTTCGTGCTTATTTCAGCCCACTCTGAAAGAGTTCATTTTGTTTATTTTTTATTTGCTTCCGTGATTTGTGGCGAAAGGGCACAAAATAAATGATGTTATGAAAATGTAATTATTACTGAAATCCGAAGCAAATGAAGTGAAAGCCTTGACCACCATACACTTCCGTAAGGTGTGCTACTAGTTCGATATAAAGAATTTGTATAAAAGCCAGAAAAAATAACGATAAAAGGCAATTCATTTTTTCATTTCTAGCTGCTTATTGTAAATGAAGTTTACAAAAAATAAATAAATAAATAAATAAATAAATAAATAAATATGAATGTACTTCAAAGCTTAGATGTTTGATACCATGAATGTAGTTAATAATAATCAGCGCATTTTAATATGTTATATGTAATAACTGCAAAACCAGGCATAGATAGATCTGCACTGTTTTGGTTCTATGGAAGTGATCGTTTTGTAGAGATGATGCTCAGTATAGATGTCCATTTATGGTCTAAGAAATAGCCATTTACAGAAGCGGTTATGACAATTATTTTAAAGTTTTATTGACAGTTTAGTTTAAAGAGCTTCATGTCTTGCATTAGGAAACCAGATCATTTGAAATCTGCTTAGTCGTTCAAAAAGACCTTTGATACAATTTTAACAAAGTATTGTTGAAAATTTCTAAAGGCTTTAAGCTCTTATGAGATAAAATCTCATTAAATGAAGTCACATAGAAATTTCCAATGAGTTAAAAGACTTTGACATAGAGCTGCACCACTGCGTTAGAGTTAAAAATTAATAGTTTCATTAGAATCAGATTAAGTGAGGTAAGGTAAGTGGCTCACTGAAGGCTATTGAACGTTAGCGTTCTTGCGAATCTGTTGTTCCTGATAATGATTATATGTATGTTCTTTTATCAAAACTTTCCTTATATTTTTAATTATTGTCTCGTTAAAGAGGTAATGCAAATTTCCATAATTGGAGCATATCTTAAAATTTATAACTCCAGTGTACTCCGTCCTAGCAGAAGTCATCCTAAGATGATAACCTTTACAAATAATTAATATTTATCAGAATATTGAACCTTCTCATGGTGATCAGATTTCTAAGACAGTCACCTCTGAAAGTAACGGACGATAAATAAATTCAATATTTAACATCATCTTCCTAAGCCAACCAACCGTCTCTATAGAAGATCAAAGTACTAGTTTGGAACGGAAAATTGATCGTGGCTTTCAATATTGACATTCAAAAACTCTCTACGATCACTTGCGCAGAGGATGAGAATTATCTGGAACTGAAGGAATGATCCTAAAGAGGGTTCGGTGTCTGTTGCATTATAGTGAATGTAGTACATTATAATAGGAATGCAATGAATTTAAATCTCATGATCCTTGATGTTTTGAATCATTCACCATTTATATCAAAACCCTTTATTTAAAAATATTTGTTCTTGCTTAATCATTACGATTTCTCCCCTACCTGAGCTGAATTTAATGAATATCTTTGTTGTTAATTTATTATTTTTCTCCTATAACCTGTGTTATTCAATTAAAGACAGAGATGATAAGGATACTGATGATGAGTAAATAATTCGGAGAATTAAGACAATATTCCCATACATAGTGTATCTAATCTTTAAGATACTTCAATTAACGCTTCCTTAATTGTTTCACAGGGGTTGTAAGGAGAAGCTTGCATCTTTAATAATTGCCTGTCCATTATAAACTGCCAATTATTTTTTATGGATGATCGCGAGGGTTAATGTTTTCAGTGATTGTCCCCATCTTGGCCGCCTTAATTAATGCTCATTATTTATTATCGATAACATCCAATGCACGTTTATTGAATAATAACAGCAATAAAGTAGGATACTTCAAGGTATTTAGAGCTTAGAAGAATTGATAGACTTCACGCAAATTTTATTCAGCGTGAAAACCCTAAGTATTGATTATACTTTCAGGTTCTTTATTCCCTAGTTGCACTGAATGCGACATGCAGTTCTACATTTACGTAGCAAATAAGTAATGTAAATTTACAAAGAATGAAAGAAGTTAAACAGAGATAATATTATTGATAATTATGAATCATCATGACTATTATAGCGGATTAGATGAGTATGTGATTACATGTTAGCGTAATTTTTTAATAATATTATTGGTGATGACTATACTTTGATGCACTGTAACGCAAAAATTATTTCCCCAACCCAGTATAGGAGAATTTTCATAACGAACAGAGTTTTTAGCATGGCAAAAACAGAAAACGTTCAAGCAGTGTATTATTTAAAAGAATGTATAAATTTTGTAGTAGACACGAAGCATGTTCAGAAATGTTTGCACCGTAAAAGTTATTGTTTACAAAAAAGTATTTCTTAATGTTCGTTTGATAAAGTGATGGGAGAATGGAGTATATGAAATGAAAATATCAAAAACCAAATGATATTACATAAAATCTAATATTATTAGTATTTTATTATTATATGATATTATTGCCAAGCTAAAATATATGTTATTGGAAAACACATAGCAATCACCTTCTTAAGAGGGCCACCTCTAAATATCATTTCTGAAAATAAATAACTAAAGTATTTCTAAAAATAAAAAAAAAAATATCGCTGCTGATTATCACTTCTCTAAGACCGCAGAAGACTGATTATCGTGTACAAACGTGAGGGATCATCTTAGAAATCGTTTTTAATTTACACAAATTTAATTTTTTTTTCATTAAAAATCTTTTTATTTCGTTTCCATCAGTTAATCTGTGAGTTAAAAGATAGTTGAGTAACTTCTTTATAAATCGTCTTACTATAGCTGAGCATATTACTATTATTTACGTGTTTCGCCCTAACGCCCTACACGGAAAGGAGGGATGCATTCGTGGAGGACTTTCTAAGGGAAAATGGAATTACACACATTACACAGGAGGAAAATCACGAAAATGCCCATGCAGCTAGCCCGTTCGCGGGATTCGAATCTCGGAATGAACTACCAGCGATCAGGGACTTTACCGCTCGGCCGCTTGTGGGCTGCTAAGCTAAAGTAGAGAATTTTTCAGTGAAGAAGTGTTTTTAGTGTAGTTTAGAAAAGTGGTTTCAATAGGCTTAGAAACCATCTGTTAATACAGGGAACTCTACGGTGACAATCACTTCCCAAGACGATTACCGCTGTAAGTAGGCAGTATTCTTGAGAAATAAATAACTCTGGAAGTTCTGTGCTGTGAAATCTTATTTATTAACAAACTCTAGAAACGAACAGTATCCCCCTACGCACATCGATGAATAAGGAAACTGGAATCGTTAGTGATCGTCTTAGAAAGTGTTTATTAAAAATAAACTATTTAAAACTGTATTTAATTCATTATTTACTGGACATTTTCTTCATTATTACGAAATGTAATGAATCCTTTCTTGATAATCATCTCATTTCAAGAACCACTTCTGAAACTGATCATTATTCCCGAATTAGCCATTTTATACAATTACTTCAACAAAAGACGAATAGCGTCCGAGGGCGGTCATCTTGCAGAGGGTCGCCTGTAGTTAATTCAGATTTTATGTTATATGGCTACCTTTAAGAACTTTTCACCACTTTGCTGATGTAATTTAAAAATGAAGAAAAAAATTATATAATTCTATTCTATCTTTACACAGAACTGTTAGAACAGCACACATAAAACACAGAATGTCGATGCATTTGCCATGAATGTCGAGCAGTAGACCCAGAATGGAGCCATGAATGCAAAATCCTCAGACACGTGTTACCCCCACTTCGCTGCAGGGATAGGCGATTCAGTTTTATATGACTTTTTATGCATTTTTAGCCCAAAGGGCGTTAGCCCAGAAGGGCTATTAATTTCATTCTGGCATTTTGCGTTGATTCACTATAAATGTTGGTTCACTTTTCAAATTGTTGCCACTATATATTATCGCGCTGTATTATATTTAAGGAAATTAAATAATGAAGAATCTGCATAAATGTATGCATGTTTCTCGCATTGTGATAAAACAATACCTAGAGCCATCAAAGTTTGAATAACGTACTGGAAGCCCAAATTTGGAATTTGTGTTATTATCCATTTCACATTTTGTAAACCTTTAACGAATTTTTGATCAACAAACTCAAAGATTTCAAAGAGAACAATGGGAACACTGTACGAATTTTTTTTTTTTTTTTTAAATTCTAAAGATATGCTCATTTTGAAATTATTTTGCGATATTGCTGTTGAACTGTATTTTATGGTTCAAGCGCAAAGAATATGCTATTTAATAAATAAAGGTAACACACAAAACGTTCAAAAACGCCCTTTTGGACTTAATATAAAATCTGAATGCTTTCAGATATTATTTTTTTTTAGCATAATCATTACTGAATGAAAGTGATTCTTCTTTCGAATTGAGACGGCAGTCAGCATCAAATCTGTCTCACTCTCAGTGAAATTATTGTTCAACTGATTTGAAATGTAGGAATTGCTGTTCGAAAGCATAAAAAAACGTTGTAAAACGAAGGTTAATATATTGGATTAAGATAGATATACACAGATGAAAAAAAAATAAAAACAAAAAATATAAAAAATTTACTCAAAATAGCATTATAAATTGTAGTTTATTTATTGCTTGCAATCTGCCCATCAGCAAAGTTTAAGAAATCTCGGAACCATACGTCAGGCCTTTAAGAAAGGTGACTCAGAATAAATAAATAAAATTAATAATTAAAACACTAAATGGAATTTAATGAGATAAATAAAGAAACTAATCGATTTAAGTTCAACTAATGCCAAATAGTTAACTAATTAATTTAAATTCCCAACCCAATTTAAATTCACCAGCTTAGCTTATTTACGGCCTCTGCTTTAATTACAGTTTCACTTAAAAACTTTGTTCTGAAAGATTTTAAGCGCATTTGCACATATGCCCTGAATGATCCAGCTGCTCTGAAGTCTAAGAGTACTGTAAAGCTAAAGGCAAGTGCAAAGGGCGCATTATGATTGATTTTAGTTTGTATTTAATTTCAATAAAAGTTAACTGGACTTTAAACTATATATATTTTGCTAAAGGAACCATGTTAGATTTTTCTTCTACCCTAGGTTAGGTTATTCGGATATGATAAAACAAAAAAAAAGGCCTATCTGCCTAAGGGGAAGGATATCTTCGCGGAGGACTTTTCGAGGAAAATTGGCCCGTTATCTTAGATTATACACGGGGAAAATCACGAAAACAAGCAGCCAGCACGTTCACCTGCGATCGAACCCCCAGTATTCAGCTTACTTAACGACTCGGCCTTTGGGGGGTGGGATATTATTCTAAAACAACCACATTTGAAAGTGCCAATATTTTTAAAGCCATATATATATATAGCCAACAGGTAAATATCCCTGTTGAGTATGATCTAAGACGACAGTCTCCACAAAAGACATTCGCTTTTGAACATGGTCTTTTTGCAAAAGACAATCATATGGAACATTTTATTTTTATCTTAGGCAGGGCTGATTGTATG
The DNA here is from genome assembly GCF_044657685.1 of Stegodyphus dumicola. Classification (NCBI taxonomy): domain Eukaryota; kingdom Metazoa; phylum Arthropoda; class Arachnida; order Araneae; family Eresidae; genus Stegodyphus; species Stegodyphus dumicola. The sequence goes on along the minus strand of NC_140768.1, from coordinate 74,634,256 downwards.
TAAATTATGTGATGCCATCGATTTCCTCTAGACGATTGCCTCTGAAGGTACATAACGTCAAAGATATTTATGGGATGCGAAAAAGTATCAGTATTAAACATCATCTCTCTAAGGTGGACATCTCCATGCAAAATCATAACCATCTAGAACCAGAGATGGTCTTAGAAAAGACTCATTGTATGTTTACTAATTAGTACTCGAAAGGGATTGATATAATGATAAAACTGATATTAAAATTCATTAATTCCATTCAGTATTTCACGTACGATGCATTTTAAGTACGCAGTAAAGAAACAATTTTGATTAGAACTTGTTACCACAGGTTAAATTTTAAAAACATCTCTTGTAATTCAAAACTCCTTCCCACACAGTTTTTATAGATGCTTCTCATGCAAATCTGGTTATGACTGATGATCATCGACTTACTAATAAGGAATATTTTTTAAGCTGCTGAGCATTACATCAAAGTTTTAATAACAGAAACTGTCACTTCAAATCACCACATGGCTACTTAACCCAACCTCTTTTAGTTGCTCTAGCCTAACTAGTTCAATGTCCTGAAGCTTTGAACTTCTATTAATGGCAGATGACAGCCCTCAGTTCATTGAAGAGAATAAAAAGTGAATCAAAAACTTCCAAATTCAAGCGAGTTAGAGTTTTTTGTTTTCATATTAGCTGTTGTCAGGTGGCTTTCGAGCTGTCTTCCGTTTTCAAGCAGGAATTTAATAATATCAATAAAATCAAATAAGGTATCAATTGAATTAAATCTATACAATGTCAGCAGTTATTACGAAACCTCTATTCCGACTGCATCCCTAAAATGACCGTCTCCAGAAGTGACCATTGTTTCTCAGAACATTAAAAAGCATCGGTACTGAACTTCATATCTATAAGATGACCATTTCCACTGTAAACCAAAATGATCCAGAATTTTGAGACGTCGTCTTTAGTAATGGTTGATTATTTTTATGGGAAAAAAAACTGTTTCCTTTTGTAACAGCAAAAATTATCTTATTTTGATAATTAAGCTACAGTGAATACAGTGAATCTGTCCTAAGACAATCGTCGACGAGTTTAGTGATCGGAAGTTCATTAAATTTGATAATTAAGCTGCAGTAAACCTTCTGTAGAGTAACCACAATGAACATTCACGGTTTTAAACGATTTAGTCTGTTAGGTTGATTTCAGAGAGGCCATGTTTTCAAAAATGTTAAGCATTTTCATGTGTGGTCGTCTTATATCTTTTCATCTTTGAGGTTTTCAGGTGTTCTTGCTGGAAGAGTAATTTTCATATATGCTTTATAAAGTCATTTGTAAAGCATATTTAGCTTTTCATTACAATATAATCCCCGTATAATTCACTAAAAATGGGTTTGCTATTTTTGATAAAGGAAATATCCATTGTCAGTGCATTTGGTTTTGTTATTTTACACAGAAATTAATCTTTATAGAACTGTGAATGAAAAGAAGCAAAATAATTAAATTAGTTTCTACATAGATCATTAGTTGAAATAATCGTTTGTAGACGGACGGTTTTGACTTTCCAATGAGATAATGCTATATTAATATGCCATAAGCTGACAAAACCCTTCTCAAGGTACTACACGAAACGAGTACATATTATTTTAAAATATAATGAGGATTACGTATACTCTACTTTATATCAGTTTTAGAAAAGTTAGAAATTTTAGAAAGTTAGAAAGATAGCATCGATAGATTAATCTCGGAGATTTCATCTGTAAGTAAACCCAGAAATGTGTATAATCCTTAAAGGAGAGCTTATGCTGTTAAACAGTTTTTTCAAAAATCAATAGAACTCTGAGTATTACCCATGACGACTGAGAAATTATTAATTTGGAAGAATGTAATCCCATATAAAATGATCTGCCGCTTTCGCTGAAGATGGTAAATTTCTAGTGCTTTATATTTCTTTTATATTCCTTAGTACTTTTAGTTTATTGATCCTTTGGTTTACTTGCGTATACGTTAATTTCAAAGTATATATTCTTATTTAACATAATTTGAGAATTTCAGTGTAAGCAATATTCAGGTGTGAGATTTCAAAAGAAATTCAAAGCCTAATATTGTATAAGTCTCAATATTGCGCAAATGAAAACAAAATGAAACCTTTCATAGCAATCGTTTTTTGAAAGTGATTAGTATTTTTTACAATGTAAATAAACAATATCATCTTTCTAAGGCGACCACATCTACGGAATACTAAATTAATCACTTAGACTGAATGGTTAGCTTAATAAAGTTGGATTATAATTATATCTGCCTTGCAAAGTATTTAAATATGTTGCACATAATAAATATCCCCTTTCCAATTATCATGTTATTTATTATTTTTTCCAGTCTTTGCTAATAAAAATTAAGTAAGACCGATTTAAGAAATGAAAAACCAATGTTATCACAAAAGGAAGCGCCTGTAATTTTATGTAAGACGCAGTCCTGCTTCAATAAGTTTATTTTATACCAGTTTATGCAAGTAGGTATGGCAACAGCCAAAGAAGAATTTAGAAACTAGAAATTAGAGGTTAGGTGAATGGAGGATGATAAGTGTTTTTTTGCTGTTGTAGTGGAAACATTTCTGTTGTATGCTGCTATTAACAGTATCTGTAATCATGATTAATTGAGTAGTCACTAAAGAATTGAGCGAGCATTGGAATATGAGTATAAACAAATGCAAATTGTGTAATAGTTCCGCAAATTTATGATTGCTTTAATTTGTTAATTGAAATAAAATACTGATGAATTAAAATACATCACCACTAGAAGTGGTCACAAGGAAAGACTTCACTGTATAATGTTTGACTTAATTTTAACAAACACTGAATGCAGCTTCTTGGAAAACGCTGAGTTTCATTACACCGAACACTGTCTGAGACAACCACTTGCGATTTCATTATGATTTTTGTTTTCGATGAAGATGGTCATGGTCATTTTATCGAGACAGTATTTAATACTTATTTCGTTTGGGGGTAGCTGGGTTGCTAGCTGCGCTCGTTTGCTTATCAAATGATGAAGATTTAAAAGCTTGTATATCTGTGATATTTCCCTTGTAATTATTAGGTAATAATTTATTTTTATAATTTCGTTTTATGTGGGTCATAATTTTTCGTTTTATCTGGATCTTTTTTAATAAATATTTTATTTCATCTGGGTGTCTTGTGTTATTTCGTTTATAATGACATGCCACCGTAAAATTTACGAAATCATGTACCTAGTCTAGAAGAGAAACACGCTAATGTGACAATCAAAACCGTAAAAAACAACCTTATATTTAGCGTAGGTATAATGAAACACTCAATCGATTTCGAGGGCAGCTAAAGGTCCCTCCTCATCAGGAGAAAAAAATACATAGAAAGAAGAAAATAGGAATCACAGAAACACGTGGTGCTTATCAGCACTGCATGTGGTTATAACTAGATTTTTAATCAGAGTTGCACTGGCCGCCTACTTTTACTGAGCCAGGCTGTCTGATCAAGCATAAAGAAATATTAGCGAAGTTAAAATAGGGAGCGAGGGGCAAATGCACATTACGCTCAAAATCTGAACTTCAAATAATGGAAAGCAACTACTGAACGGATTTTTATACCCTCTGGTAGTACCAAGTGCGAGGAGGTAACGCCATCTATCGGCAAAAATAATTGAATTAAGACAGTAGAATTTTAAAGGCATTAGGAAGGACTGGATTGGACTTCAAATCATTAACTAAACTTTCTAAATCTTTGTGAATGTGAAAAGCCTCAAGAAAATCCAATTCGCCTATGGAAGAAGCCTTTTGGATGATTTTTGCAGACCCAAAATCAAAATTATGGTTAAAAGTCCAGCTATGATACGCTATTGAAGACTTGTTAATTTCCCCTTTTTTGACATAAGATTCATGTTCCTTGATACGAAACTTCAACGCTCTTTTTGTTTGGCCAATATATCTTAAACCACACTGACATGATATACTATAAATTCCAATACCAGAAACGCAATTCCAATTCCAGAAACGCAATATAAAAGATTGCGTTTCTGTCTTGAATTCTTGGGGAATTTATAGTATATCATGTCAGTGTGGTTTAAGATATATTGGCCAAACAAAAAGAGCGTTGAAGTTTCGTATCAAGGAACATGAATCTTATGTCAAAAAAGGGGAAATTAACAAGTCTTCAATAGCGTATCATAGCTGGACTTTTAACCATAATTTTGATTTTGGGTCTGCAAAAATCATCCAAAAGGCTTCTTCCATAGGCGAATTGGATTTTCTTGAATCTTTTCATATTCACAAAGATTTAGAAAGTTTAGTTAATGATTTGAAGTCCAATCCAGTCCTTCCTAATGCCTTTAAAATTCTACTGTCTTAATTCAATTATTTTTGCCGATAGATGGCGTTACCTCCTCGCACTTGGTACTACCAGAGGGTATAAAAATCCGTTCAGTGGTTGCTTTCCATTATTTGAAGTTCAGATTTTGAGCGTAATGTGCATTTGCCCCTCGCTCCCTATTTTAACTTCGCTAATATTTCTTTATGCTTGATCAGACAGCCTGGCTCAGTAAAAGTAGGCGGCCAGTGCAACTCTGATTAAAAATCTAGTTATAACCACATGCAGTGCTGATAAGCACCACGTGTTTCTGTGATTCCTATTTTCTTCTTTCTATGTATTTCTTTCTCCTGATGAGGAGGGAGGGACCTTTAGCTGCCCTCGAAATCGATTGAGTGTTTCATTATACCTACGCTAAATATAAGGTTGTTTTTTACGGTTTTGAATGTACCTAGTACTAATTCGGCGGTTCAATAACTATATGTACCATGTTGGTATTATCTAACTCACTTTGTTTTGCTTCCAAAGCAGTTCTAATTTCTTACAACTGTAACAGTAATGTATCTTATTTTCAGCGAAGACATTAGATACGGAAATTATTTTTTTTCCTCAAGTTCCTTCAAATACTTCGTTTTTGCATTTTTCTCTCACATAAATTTTCCTTGTCATATTAAAAAAGGGGGTGATTTAAAAGTCTGAGGTTTGTCAAAGAATTTACAGCGTTTTATCTGCCTTTCCCTGAGTAGAACTCCATTTCTTTTAAATAAAACATCTCAAATGTCTCAAATTCCCAGAGATGAAGGTCTTTGGCCTTGCTTGTCGCAAATGAAATAGTGACCACTTCTATTCGTTTATTTTCGAAGCACTTTTTTTCCTTCTTCTTTACCAGTGACAGCGGTGTGTCGTAAAGACATTAAGATGGAGCACACATCGAGTAGATCTGAGCGTCTTGCAAACTCATCTTTAAGTTTAAGGGACATAAAATGCTCTTTTTCTGTCAGATGAGCTTAAGCCATCCTACAAAACAGAACATGACAGTTTCTAGGAAGGGAAAGTTCTTATTGCTCATAATGTCCCGCAATGGTAAGGATGGAATGTATCCTACTGAACTTCAAGGGTGTGTCACATGTAAACAGCCTTTTTTCCCCCCCCCCAAAAAAAAAACATACGAGGAAAAGTCCTTGTTGATGTCTGCAAAAACATGGGAGAAAGTTGGCGCTTTGGTAAAATGACATCGTAATTCCAAGAAACCCGTCGGAGAATTTTGAGATTAAGTATTTCTTAGCAGTTGGGAAGTTCTGATTCGTATGTCATATTCCGTCTAATATAACGGTCTGATATGCGTTCAGAAGATGAATTACACTCATAAAGTATGTACTGTAAAAAAATATTATCATATTGCTTATACTAGTATATCAAATATGTAATGAGAAGATTAATTATATTGAAACAAGGGTTAGAAAAAAAGTGTTCAACTTATATTCCCATCCAACGTTTCTACACTGAATGCTATTTTTAACGCATCATTCTATATACCGTTAACGGTTTCTAAGACGTTCACCTACTGTTCCTGATAATTTCCAGATTTCTGCGTAGTTGATCGTTTTAAAGAGGTGAAATTCTAAATTATGTTCTTAAAAAAATACTTGTCACTCTCAACGATAATCATCTGAGATAACTGGTCAATCTGAAAAGATTCGTTGTATTAAAAAACGGTGTTGAAACAGCTCTCTCTAGGATTATCAGTTCCGCAAAAGAACAAAGCTATCATCTGGAACAGTGGGCGACTATGGTAGCGTGGCATCTCTGTATAAATACGTTAATATAAAAAATATGTAAAAAGAAATTTTAATTTAAACTAACAATAACTTCTTAACCCTCCTCTCTATTCTAAAAATAGTAATAACCTCTGCATTACGTGAAGCTGATGACGTAGCTAATTCGGAACTCAAGATTTCGAGAACCAAAACTTTGTCTTAATAAGCAACTTAAACCGAAACCTTCTCCTAATATGCTGTCATGTTGGATAACTGCCCACGTTTCAATTCTAACTCTCTTGCCGTTGAGACAGTGTTTCGCTCGCTGATGTGTCGCTTAGCTTCTGCTAGCTATTGTCCATTGTTCTAAAAATATAATCTGTATAAAACTGTGCGGGTGCATAGCGCACATACAATGAAGATGTGCAATGAAAAAGAATATATGACCTAAGAATAAATTACCAAAGAACAAAATTATATATGTAATTTATAGTCTTCGAGTGTCATCTTTCAAACTACGCAGAAAAGCCTCTCCGAGTTATTACAACGCAAAGAACCATCGCCATTCTGTTGCAGCTTTCTCCAACTCAAACTGTTACATAGACAAAGAGACCACAATTTAAAATTAAATTAAAAAAATAAGGTAAAATTCAAATATCATACACATATATAGCAAGATAGAACGTTCAAAAAATTCAAACAGTCACTGCACGAAATTGAAACATTAAGAAAGAAAGAAATATCTTTAAACATTAAATAATTTTGTAGTAAAATTTAAATTAAAAAACAAAATTTAAATCGAGATCACTTTCAGAAAACACCCTCTCTCCCGGGTGCACCAAAAGCAGAACAAAAACGTTATCGTTTTCTATTTCTATTTTTATTTCATTATATACTGAATTTCTGTTTCTTAGAGATATAAACATAATATATAATATTTTATATATTATAAAGTTTTCTAATTATAAATTATTGGCTTATATATATGTGTGTGTGCGTGTACAAAAAGAAATGTAATAGTACGCTAAAATTTAAAAAAAAAATTAAACCCGTCCTGCGCTATAGCTGCAGGATTGAAGTAAAATAAACTTAAAGCATCTAAAGTAAATATTAAATTGGAATCAAAGCACCGCAAATCCTCAACAATATTAATTATTGTAACCGTGTGTAAGATGTTTAACACAATGTCTAAATATATCAAAATTAAAGTAAGCATTCATGGTAGAACAAACTTCGAAAAATATAAATGCAAAAGGGAAAATATAAAAATTATAAAAATTAAAAAAATTAATCGCCCTTTACTGAAACTCCAATTCAGAACACATCAGGGAAAAATAAATTAAAGCTTCCGAAAATTCGATTAATATGTTTCTTTCTCCTGGTTCATTTGAGATCAAAAACCAAAAAAAAGATTCAATTAAATTTTCAATTAAGATATCAAAATTTTATGTCTTAATAAATATGACATTTTTATTAATACATAAAAATTTATATAAAACCGAAAAGTCAAATATCAAATGTACCAGAATTTTCCGTTATTTTGATATGTTTAGATACTGTGTTAAACATCTTATACAGGGTTACAGATATTAATATTGTTGAGGATTTGCTTTGCTTTGATTCCAATTTAATATATATGTATATGCGTACTTCAGATTTAGAAATGAAATCTATAAAACAAAATGGTATTTTAAATATAAAAAGCGAGATGCATTGTTTACTTTTATTTTTTATTGCGTTTACTTGATTAAAAAATTTTTTTTGAGACTGAAGGAAATATTCAGTGTAGTCTTAGGACAAGTACAGAAGAAAGAAGAATTTGAGATCAGAGACTCAAGTTCTAAGATAGCAATTTTACATTATGCTTCTTGCTGTTGATGCCCATTTCAATATCCTTGATTTGTTAGATCCTTCGAAATCTGAAAAACAAGTAAGAGACATTATCTATCTATGTAACTTAAAAATGACTCAAGTATGTACTAAATATGTTGAAATAAGACACAAATGTTGTCTTTATTTCCAAACATAAAACTTCCTTTTTTGCAGAAGAATGCTAGAACAGAGAAGGAAAAAAAAAAGAAACTTAATAGTTTTCCATGACTTAAAGATATCTACGCTTTAGGAAGAAGGCCGCTACAAATCAATTTAATTGGTTGATGAAATCAATCTAAGGAAGTTCAAAGTTTAATCGAATAAATTAGCATTGATAATGCATCTTAAAAGTGACGCTAGTTACCAGCGGAAAACTTTTTTCTTATCCGTCTTTCTTCCCAGATTTATTTTATATTAAAAACAGGCAACAGTTTGGTTTCTTAATACATAGATAAAATTTATGTTCTAAAGCTAAATTTCAACTTACCGTTTAATTTCTTCAACTTCCAATCAACTTCGAATTTATTATTTACCACTAAATCGAGTTTAATTATTTTATTCTTTTATTATTATCACGATGAACCTTATCATGGCAATACTTCTGTAAGATGACTTTCTATGAGAGCGACTAATATTTTTTAAAACATAAATAGACATTAGTATCAAACCTCATCTCTCTAAGGCAACCATCTCCACAAAAGACCAAAATAATTTAAGACCGTAAGTGGTCTCTTCGTAAGAATTTGGGCGCCTTCAAAAGAACGTTCCGTTATTAAAAAAAACCCATGCCTTAAATGTAAGTCTGCCGCAATTCGAAAAGACAGACCTTTGTAAGGTGCCCTTACTCTGAAGTGCAATAAGATTTAGGTTTGTAAACGAAAATCGAAGATGCATTAGTGTGCCCTCGCATAGAGGTGAATACACTTATGAAGGTTATTATTGTTATTTTTTATATTAGAAAATTATCTTCGTAAGGGTGCGCCGGGGCATCCTTATGAAGCTTTCTGTCTTTTCGAATTGCAGCCGATCTGTATAAGCGTACGACTACCTTTATAAAAAGACGCTCTTATGAAGAGAACCTCTATATTGTGTAACCATTATATTTACTATAAAAGTTTTTCTGTCTTTTATGAACATTATTTCATGTTATGCTCTGCTACCATGTATTTATCACCCATGCGGCCTCGCAACTTGCATGAGGCATGCGGTGATTTATACCCTTTATCAGGCAAGCAGCCTGGCAAATAACCAATTTTCAGTGTTTCATAAGATCTTAAATTTATCTTTCATATTAAAATAGTATGTTAAACAGAAAATTTAAAAGCAATAAATGTATTTCTTAATACTGCGGACTAGCTCTAAGACGATAATCGATGGTTTTACATCATTTTTTCCCTCTATACTGTTATAGAGAACTTAATTCAAATAGTTAAGCAAAGTAATAACCTTGTGTTTAGCGTAGATTTTAACCGGGACGCTATGGATTTCGAAGACGACAGGTACAGGTCTCTCTTCATCAGAAGCAAAGAAATTCTACCTTAAAACTGCTGGTTGGTAACACAATCGGGGAAGAAGAGAGATATACGGGTAGGTAAAGCAACACTTTCCATCAGGAGTAAAGGAATTTTGTAGATGCCTGTTCGCACTCGAAATCGATAGAGTCTTAAATCTACGCTACCAACTGATTAAAATCTACGCTACCAACTGGTTCTTGCTTTGCCTGATTATATATGTTATTTGACGCCTCCAAGATGGTAGAATGAGGGGAGCCGACTACGATACCGAAAGGCCCGGGCTCGAATCCCGGAAAAGGCATGGTTGTAACGGTCCGTCCTTTCCACAGGAGGTGACGGTAGCAGCCCATTAGGTGTCTCCATAGTAAAATGGCCACCACTTCCGACCTTAGGAGTGGCCAATGTCGAAAAAAAAAAAAAATAGTGCCCGCTGTTCGGGGAAAAAATTATTTGGCATGTTTCTCTTCTTTTAACTCATGTTTAGTTATGTTTTCAGAAATGCTTCCTCTTTCAGAGATGGTCCTCAGAACAGCATTCACCTCTAATAAAAATCAGAAGAAATGCAGAAATTCTTTTAGAAAGAAATATACAATTTTTCTAGTGTTATTATCTGTTTATGGATCACATACTGACCACGTACTTCACCACGTACTGAATATGAGTTGTATGTACAAATAAAATCAATAACGCTGTGGCATTTAACTTTATCTAATATATATTCTAATTATTAAAACAGTAAGAAAAATATCTGCGGTAAAGCCTTAGATGCTACATCATTTAATAAATGAAAATTATTTCACACTTATCAGTTCCTCAAAAACTTCGAGACTATAGTTAAGTAAGAAACAATCTATTATTTTCGAAGGAAGATTCCGAAATGTCTGTCAGCCATAGATTCACAGATTCGTCGATAAAATTCGACATGGTTCCATTTGTCTTGCGTATTTACCGAGGGGGGGGGAGTGACGGAACTAAAGTAAGTGAGCTCTGGTAACAGCGATGTTAAGTACAAAGCATAGTCCTTGTAACCTTTGTGCCGTAACTTAGCGGAGGTTCAAACATCTAAATCTTGCTAATCTTGGTATGTGGTCCTCGTTGGCATAATCGCAGCTGGTAGATCAGAAGTTTAGTAACACTTCGCACGTGACTGGGATTTCAGGAGAACGTGATCGAGGGATCTGTGTTGGCTGTTGCTGATAAATGGCTTCAACCTCCAGAGCTCCGATAAACAACATCTACCTTTTTTTGGGTGTTTACAACCCAAAACGATCATGTTGTGAATGGGACGCCAACCAGGCATCTTACGAGTAATGTATATTTTGAAAGTGCTTAAGGAAGGCACACATCACTATTAAATGATGCAAAGTATAAAAGTGTGGAAGATTAGAGCAACTTGTTGCAGATAAATTTTATTTAAGTTTCAAAGGATAACGCAGAATTAAGGTTGTAATTTAAATAATGAATATTTCTTTTCTTTCAACATTATTTTGTGCCGTTTTTAACATTAAATAAAATTTATGGAAGTATGTTGATATTATATTTTTAAAACAATGTCTGTAATGTAATGTAAACGGCAATTGTTAACTTCAACTTGACGTTCTCTGTCATGAAATTTTCCATTAAATCTTGTTAAAATTTCTGGTTCTTACTCATGGCTTGGTGATTGCTGAAAAACTATCCTTTGTCGCTGAAATTATTGAACCAGTCAGCAAATTGTTGGAGCAGTAGACGCATTCCGAATATTAAAGAAGTTGCATTATTTTCAATTCATTAAAATAATGATGTACAAAATAAAACAAAATAAAACTGAACGCAAATTGCAGATTTTCATTGCTTTGTGGGAATCTTTCCGTCATAAATTCTGAAGTTTTGGGCTATTCAGTCAAAAAAAAAGTTAATTACTGTTTGAAACCTAATGGTATGCAACATACCATACCTACAGGTCATGGCGTTAATAAACTTTTAGTTAGGTTGTAAGGTATTCTCTCTCTTCTTACTGCTTACTTTCGTGATGTAACTGGAAGCACGACCAGCTAGTATCGGAAGGTTTGGAGTTCGAATCACAGCTCATTTTTTACACTGCTCATTTTCAGGTTTCCTGCTTCTAAGTACGTAATGACTCTACAAAGTTTACTACTTCTATGTTTTTTTTAGACTTCACGATTTGACGTTAAAGTGCGAAAATAGTAAGTCGTCCATAGCTAGAAAGTTAAAAAAGGTATAGTTAAAGAATACGAGGGCTATCCAGAAAGTAGATTACGTTTTGGAATAAAAAAATAAACAAAGTATAGGAAACAAATTTTATTATATACAGATGAAAGCCACACTCAAATACTACTTTTCTACATAGTCACCATACAAATTAAGGCATTTATCGTAGCGATGTACGAGCTTGGAAATTCCTTCGTCGAAAAATTCGGCCGCCTGCGCCTTCAACCACTTCGTTACCTCTTCTTGCAGCTGTGCGTCGTCATCAAAACGCTGCATAGCCAGCCACTTCTTCATTGCTGGGAATAGGTGGAAGTCGCTCGGTGCCAGGTCGGGACTGTACGGCGGATGAGGAAACAACTCCCACTTAAAAAATTCAAGAACTTTACGAGTGACATTTGCCGTGTGGGGCCGGGCGTTGTCGTGAATCAACAAGATCTTAGAGCTCAACATTCCTCTGCGCTTGTTTTGAATTGCTCTTCTGAGTTTTTGGAGAGTTTGGCAATACCTTTGAGAGTTTATTGTAGTGCCTCTTTCCAGGAAGTCCACCAAAATTACACCTTTTCTGTCTCAAAAAACTGTCGCCATCATCTTCCTTGCCGACATTGTTTGCATGCATTTCTTGGGTTTTTGGGGAGAACTTGTGTGCCCCCACTGCATTGATTGCAATTTCGTTTCACAGTTCACATGTTTCACCCATGTTTCGTCACCAGTAACGATGCGATCGAGTAAAGAGTCACCATCCTTATGGTAAGCGTCCAAAAAGTTCAACGCTGCAGCCATTCGCTGATTTTTGTGGTCCTCTGTCAAGATTTTTGGAATCCATCTTGCACAAAACTTGTGGTAACCAAGCTTTTCGCTGATGATTTCGTGCAACAAACTTCGCGAAATTTGTGGAAAATTCAAAGAAAGTTCCGTTATTGTGAAATTTCGATTTTCACGGACTTTAGCATCGACTTTTTCGAGAAGTTCGGCGGTCACTATGCTGGGTCTCCCACTTCGATCTTCGTCGTGAACATTGGTTCGGCCATTTTGAAATCTTATGACCCACTGACGCACTCCATCTTCAGTGATAATGTTGTCCCCATACACTTCACGAAGCTGCCGATAGATTTCTATCGGTTTACAGTTTTTTGCAGTCAGAAACCTTATTACTGAGCGCACCTCGCAGCTCGCGGGATTTTCAATTAACGCAGACATTTCAAACCGTCACAGTATCTGAACGGAGCACAGCACGAACCTCTCACTAGCACGGCTAGATGCAGACTGAGCTGCGCAACGCTCTGACCCCAAGATGGCCGCGCTAGCCCCGCCCCTAGCGGACACAGACGAAACGTAATCTACTTCCTGGATGGCCCTCGTATAATTTCCAAGCGTTAAAAAGTAATTGTTTCGAATTTTGTTCTTTTGAATTCATTTAATAATATTGCCCTTCATAAAAATATCCGGAAAATCGATAATAATGTTTAAATTTTATCAATGATTTTTGTAAAATTTATAAAACGTGTTCAGATGTCAATACTTAACAGCTATCCATAAAACATTATTGGAAAATTTTTTATTATTATTTAATCTACTTGGCTAATCTCCATTTACAGTTACCTTAAGTTACAATTACATATTTCCATTTACAGTTCGGAAATGTGTGGTGATCATATTAGCGATGATTCAATGCATTCTTATTCAGCATAACCTAGAAATAGTTCAAATATCACTTCTTCAGGCTTAACTATTCCAAGGTACTTAAATTATATTATCACTCCATTTTTATATTTCATCTCTCCTTTCACATATATTCGTGTTCAAGAGATTACAGATGTTTCTTATCAATGAAGCTCTGCTGTTAAATAATCAGTTGAATGTTTCCAGTTAATAGTACTTGCGTTTCTTAATTCTTTATTGTGAAGAAAAAACTTGCAAACGTCAGTCATGTCGGAAACGTGCTGTAATTCTAGTTACCTGAACTGTCTACAGATTTTGAAGCTAGCTTCCCTCGCAAAGTACCTTATCAATCAACAGCTTTAGAAGATAACTCTTGATATGATGTGTAGTAGAGATTCGTCATTTTGAACGATGGGCTGTTTGATGGATCAACTTTTCTTAAGGCATCATTAATCTTCCAAAGTTAAATTTATGACATGGTATCTAACTCTTGTTTGAACTAGATCCACGGAAATTATAAATATTAAATGAATGTAATATGGAAATTTGGACGAAAAGCCTAATATCAAGGTGATTTAAAAGATTCATAGTTTTAGATGTAAATGACTGAAACTTCCGACGAGAAAATGCATGCAATGCCTTTGCCACGGATCTTAGTTTTCATAAGAGGTATCTTTTCAGTAATAATGCTAAAAAGCAGCAAGTCTTCAATAAAAAAAGGCATTATTGCATTAGGTTTTTACAGTTTAGATTAACGTGGTCCAACCCGCGGGCCACATGCGGCTCTCTTATTCATTTTATTGGCCCTTACCCTTCTTACTGGAAAAAAAAAATGTTAGTTAAACATTTGGAAAACAAAAGACCCTTCTTACTACTTTAAATAATAAATATAAAATATAAATAATTATATTAAATATAATAATTAAATAATAAAAATTATACGGCTCAGTAAGACAATGAAAACTGTTGTAAATTTAATAAGGGGAGGCAAAGCCCAGAGACAGAGGGCATTTATTGCATTTGTGGACTATTCGGATGCTGAGTTTGGTGACATTTCATTGTACTGTCAAGTGCGCTAAGTGCTGGAAATTGTCTGCAACAGTTTTTTGGGTTGAGGAATGACATTCTTGCTTTCCTCAAAAAAGAAAATATTGATCATGAGTATCAAGAAAATTGGAAGAAATCCAGTGTTTAAATAATCTTGCTTTTCTGATAGCTTTAACATCTTTAACATCCCATCTAAATCCTTTAAACTTAAAACTACAAGGCAGAGAACAAAATATATCCCAGCTTTATGGACAAATTGAAGGCTTTCGCAAAAAAATTAGTGTAATGCAAATTGAAGGCAAATAACACGGCACGCTTCCCATTTTGCCAACAGCTGAAAGAAGAAAAATGACACAAATTTTAGTATGTTTCATGAAATGATTACTGATATCAAGAAAGAGTTCCAGGATTTTGACTCTCAAAAAACAAAACTTTCATTGTTAAACAACCCCATGGAAATTGAAGTAAGTGAGATGCCTTGCGACTTTCAAATGGAAGTTTGTGATTTTCAGGCTGATCCATTCTTCCAGACTAAAAAGTGTGATGTCACTGAACATTTATGGAAACTGATTTCTAAAGAACTTTCTCAAACTGCATAAATGCTCTTTGCAAATGTTATGGCTGTTTGGCAGTACATATGTGTGTGAAAGCGCTTTTCCTGCTCTCAAACAAATTAAATCAAAAACGAGAAATCGCACTGAAAGTGATTCACTGGAATCGAGCCTGAGACTTTGCCTTACTGAAATTATAGTAGGCATTGATGAACTTGTATCAAAAAAGCAATGCCAATCATCACAGTGATCTCTAGTCTGTAAAATAAAGTGATATATTAAACTAGTGATTTATATGTAATTCATTTTCTTTCTTTAATGTCTCTGGCCCTCACTCTCCTATACTAACGTTTGATTGGCCCTCGGGTAACTAAAGGTTGGACCACACTGGTTTATAGTATAAAATTTAGAGATAAGTATCGGAAAGATATACTTTTAGTCAGTGTATTGACGCGAAATAAGGACTATAACTTTTGTTTTAAAATCTCCATCTTCACCCCCAACTCATCTTATTAGAAGCTATCTATTTCCCTCAGAAAGTCAGCCACGAAGTCAAAAAATGGCTCGTTTTGCCATAATAAGTTAGCCTATTCCCCTAGAACTGAAAACTAGGAACTTTTCACTCCACGTTCTTCAAAAATATAAGATTCTTTATTTCACAAAATTAGTTTAAACAATATTATTCGAAAGCAGAAACTTTATTTAAATGTAACAGTATCCAACGATATTTTTCTGCATCGGCATCCTGTCGAAACCACAAAGACAACATGATTTTGTTTTTCCCCCTAGATGCATTTTTTAAGTTGTCTGGTCGTTACTATGCCGAAACAGAGATGCAGAGAAGAAAATTATTCTGTAAGAATCGTAAATGGATTTTTTTCAATTTTTAACTTCCTACAAATTCTACAAATTCGATTTTTCGAAAGTCAGAAAAACGTTTAAATACGTTTTCGTAAGCAATTTAATCAGATGAAACGGTAAAATATCGAAGCTACCACAACTGAAGTAGAGAAATTTCTCAAAATTTTCGAAGTTTTCGGGGAAAGCAACATACCGTTTTACCGAGTCACATACTCTTGGCAATAATTTTTTTGACGCCAAGAAACATAACATCAAAAGTAAATGCCAAAAGATGAAAACAAACGATAAAGTAATTCAGAAAACTCTTTTTCATTTCAAGAAAATTGCATGGTATACAAAGGGAAAAATACGGGGGGGGGGGGGGTAAATACTCATAAAACTTACATTTTTGCTGTTTTGTGTCATGTTTTAAAAATTGGGCCAACTTATTTGAATATGAAAGAACATACGAGAGGTATCTGCCTAAAAGAATGGAGGACTTTGCTGAAGTCTTTCTAAAGGAATTGTTTTGTACTTATGTTACACGTGAGGAAAAAAGAAAAATCAACCATACAGTCGGCCCCTTCGCCGGGGTTTTAAAAAGGCAGGGACTAACTATCAGCATTTAGTAGTCTTTAATTGCTCAAGCACTCTAGGCTTGTACAAAACAAACAAAAAGAAATATGCTGGAAAGTTATAATCCAAATAATTAATATCTACGGCATTTGCCACAGAATAAATGAGTGGTTTTTGAAAATGGTTGAAAACAGAGCGTCAAAAACATTGATAGAGTGTACTGCAGACAAGGTGACCGACAAATCAACGGACTTGTTGGAAAGAATATTCGGCGCAATAGTAGATAAGGTTTGCCAAAGTATCACTAACTTTTTGTCTCCAAAAAATTCTTGGCGCCAAAATGTTGACCCGTAACCTGGTATAACTAACAAGTACCCATTTGGGTAGAGAACAACCGAGTTATGACTTTGTAATGTTGCGCGCTTCCAACCTGCACGCAACAATAGTGGTGACTGCTATGAACTGGAAAGTACACAAAGTCTTGAGAAGGGTTTAAATCCCTTTTTATTCAACTTTAGAAATTACAGATGCGTGCTCTTGACGCTCACAAACTACGCCGACCCGGCGGTAAAATGAAAATAAGAAACTAAAAATGAATAATAACAAGTGACTACCTACGAGGCTCTCTAAACGTAACTAGCCTAAGCGGTATCTTAGAACGCGGGTTCTAAGATACCGCTGATAATTCAGCAAACTTCTGAATATTACGGTTACCCGGCTTACCCGGTTTATATTTAATTATGAGATTATATTCTTGAAGTTTTAAAGCCCATCTTATTAACCTGGGCGTTAGGTTTTTCCCCGAGTAAAGTCTACCAACAGCCGCATGATCCGAAAAGACTGTTACTGGCGCTTTGCCGAAATAAACTCGAAATTTGTGTACAGCCATGAATACGGCTAATGTTTCTCTCTCTGTAGCTGTATAATTCCTTTGTGTAGGGTTCAACGTTTTACTAACAATGCCAAAGGATGGCCATTTTGCATGAGAACAGCACCTACAGCATAGTCCGATGCATCTGCAATTTCCAGGTTTTCGTCCCCCTCCGGGAATTTCAAAACAGGGGCATTGATGAGCGCTTCTTTTAACCTTTCAAATGTGGTATTTGCTTCTGCTGTCCACGTGAATTTACTTTTCTTTCTTTAATTACTAACAAGGGTTCAACAATATTAGCAAAATCTTTTATGAATGACCGATAATAAGAACATAACCCAAGGAAAGAAGAAAGTTTCTTGGCGGTGTTGGGAGGTGGGAAATTCTTGATGGCTTTTATTTTTGAATCTTGAGTTTCTTGGGAAATTTTATAACCCAGATATTTAAGTTCTTCAGTTGCGAACTTGCATTTTGAGGCGTTAATTGTAAGACCGGCCTCTTTTAATAATTTAAAAACTTCTTCTAGGTCTTTAATATGTTGTTCCAACGTACTACTCGTTATAATTATATCATCTAGATAGATTAAAGTCGATTTTCCTAGGAGAGGCTTTAGAACAATGTCCATAGCTCTCTGGAATGTTGACGGGGCCCCACACAACCCAAAGGGCATGCGTAAAAATGCATAAGTGCCCGATTTTGTTATAAACGCGGTTTTATGTATGTCTTCGGGTCTCATAGCTATTTGATAGTAGCCAGACGTTAAGTCCAACGTAGTCATGTATCTTGTAGATTTAATCTTTCTAATAATTTCCTCTATAACCAGCAAAGGGTAAACTGGGAATTTAGTAACACTATTAAGTTTTCTGGAATCGATAGCAAACCTCCAAGCCGTTTTATCCGAAGGAGGAAACTCGTTCTTTTTCCTACATAGTACGACTGGACTCGTGTACTCACTATTTATGGGCGTTATTATTTGGTTCTTTAACATTTCCTGAATGTGTTCTTCTATGATTTGCTCTTTCTGTTTATCATAGCGGTAAGGTTTAGTCCTACAGGGTTTGTCGGCAGTTAACTGTATCTCATGGGTAACTATTTGACAACTACCAGGCCGTTCTGAAAACAAGTTTGAAAAAGTACTCACCACTTGCTGGATGGCTTGGCTGTCATGGTCATTCAAATGGCTAAGGTCGACTTGCGGTTGTTCCACTGGTTCCACCACCCTCCGATCCATCTCCAGCACAATAGAACTTTCCTGAAAATTCAGTTTGGCCTTCGCGGCTTTTAAAAACTTCATACCTAAAATAAGTGGACTTTGCAAGTTTTTTACTACAAAAATTAATACTTTAAGGCTTTCGTTTTCAACCTGTATTTTTAAAGATAATTTTCGAATACAGTGACAAGTTTGTCCTTGCGCTGCTATGATTTCTGTGTTTTTATTTTTAAATAATCGTAACCTATTAAAATTCTTCTTAAAAAAATATCACTCATAAAATTACCTTCTGCTCCTGTATCGATGAGGGCTTCTACTGGTACATCGCTAACCAAGACTTGTATAATTGGTAATTGTGAGTTTTTTACGATGACCGTATTTAAGTATCTTCTTGAGGGTTTTTTCAAAACTTCCGGGATCCGGACCCTCGCTTTTACAGGCCCCTCTACTCGTTTAAAGCTTTCCTTTCAACTTCTGCCTTCTGGGTACGCGGACGGTTGTTTTCAAATTTCCTTTTTGGGCCTTGATCTTCGAGCTTCGATGAGTTAGCTTGATAGCTCTTTCCCCCATAAGAGCGGTTTGCATTTCTGGTCTGCTCATTTGAAGATTGCCTTCGGATACTTTGAGAATACGATGCCCCTCTAGCTTTTTCCGCTATTCTGCGATTTTGGAACTTGGACCGCCAATTCGAAGAGCTCCTGCAATGTGCTTGGGTTTCTAATTTCGAAGTAATCTTGAACAGCAGGTAGCAATCTTGGTAAGATTATTTCAATAATCTCCGCATCGGGTTTCTTCCCATACAGCATATCCCTCAGCTTAAATTTTCCCAGAATAAAGTCCGTCAACTCTTCTATATTCCGTTGATAAAAACTATATAGTTCGGCTTCTAGCCTTGCTCGGTCTTTCACTATGGGGAAGGCCTTTAATAACGATTTTTTGAAATTTTCAAATGTATATGTCTGGCCTCCGAATCTCCTAATAAAAATTTGCCTATATTCTTCCACCATAGCGAGGCCTGTCCTCTTAGTGCAGATGTGGCGATGGCAACTTTTTGTCTTTCAGGCACAGGGTAGAGCTGGAAGTGATTTTCGAGGCCCTCTAGAAATATCGCCACCGAATTTTTTCCGTCGAAATTGACGTTTGGCTTGATTGACGCTCTCATCGTCTGGACCAGGTATCCAAATCCTTCCAATTGGCCTGCCATTTCTTGTTGTTGTCCAGCAGCTTCCATCCAATTTTCGGCCATTTCAGTTCGACAAGTGTTCGGGCGCCAATGTAATGTTGCGCGCTTCCAACCTGCACGCAACAATAGTGATGACTGCTATGAACTGGAAAGTACACAAAGTCTTGAGAAGGGTTTAAATCCCTTTTTATTCAACTTTAGAAATTACAGATGCGTGCTCTTGACGCTCACAAACTACGCCGACCCGGCGGTAAAATGAAAATAAGAAACTAAAAATGAATAATAACAAGTGACTACCTACGAGGCTCTCTAAACGTAACTAACCTAACCGCGTTCTAAGATACCGCTGATAATTCAGCAAACTTCTGAATATTACGTTGAAAGATTTAACTATCTACCGAGGCAAGCACACAGGCCGAAACGCGTGGTTCTTCAATTTCTACCAAGCCACCTCCACGCTCGTGAAGCAAGAAAGCACACTTTCGAACTTGTTTCCCTTCTATTTAACTCAGAATACTTCCGCTGACAATTTGAATACTTTGCGCGTTCTACTAAAATTTACATACTCTGGCATTGGCAATTCCAGGGGAAAGTAAGGCTTGACAGGAAAGATAGTTTAAACTTAAAATAAATGTTAGTTAAAATAAATATAAACCCTACAACTTCAGTATAATAATTTCCATGTATCATCCCATAATGCTCATTAGTTTGTTTAGCATAATTTTAAAATAACGATGATGGACAATTATAGGTAACTGTCGCAGATTTGTGATTTTAGGTTTCTTCAGATAATTTATAAACCAGTCAAATTCCACAGAGAATACAATGCAGTTAATCCATTATGTAAAATCGCATTAATTGTACTGTATACAGCAGGTTTTATTCACATTAAAAAGCAGCCCTTTTGAAAATCAAAATATTCATCGTGGAAATGTTTTATTGGTCAACAGAGGGCGATGCTATTTATATCACCTTAATTGCTGATGCGATAACATTATCGCAATCGGATCTTGGGCATCATTGCCTAATTCTAGCGTTATTTCGTAATTAAATGCATAGTAAGTATAAACAACAGAATTTACTTTTCATGGAATAACCGACCGAGAGAGTAGAAATTTAAGAGTTGAAATGCGTGTCATGTGAGGCTCAACATTTTCTCATTTTTCATTTAATGCACGAGCAAGCCATGGGTGTAGGGAAGTTAAAATTCTTTTCTGAATTTTGAAGAAGGTTTATTTTGCAATGTTTTTGTCGCATAAATCATAATAAAAGGTACTATTAAAATTATTTAAAGGAATAATCGGGCAGCTGCAGCAGAAATTCAAAAGTAATCGCAAAAAATACGAAATTTGCAAATTTATTTGACATTTACAAAAAATAAGGCAAAAGAGAAACACGCCAAAATGAAACAAAATTAGCAAAGCAACAACAACCTTGTGTTTAGCTTAGATTTAGTTAAGAATACAAAAGGTCTCAAGTTGAGTTCTTGACAAAATTTACGCCAAGCAAGGTAGTAGTTTCTTTGCTAATTTTGATTTTCACGAAATATTAAAACAATTCCTCTAAATTTAGCGAAAATGGCAGAAATTTATTCTCTGATTGTAATTACTCTAATTATAACCAGTTAAATTAGCTTTCTAAATTTTTGATTAAAACTACCATAGTAATGAACACGAATTTAAGCAGCATTAATTGTAAGTCAGTATTAGCAATAAGCTCCTTATTTTCTACCAAAGATGGAAATCGGCATTTACAAGGATAATTTCTGCAGAAGTTATCTTCTATAACCCCTCTCTCGCCTTAGCTATGCTGTCGGCCTGCCCTCTGGCAGCGAATCGAATTACCATTTTGCCATCAAATGGCCAAAAATGTTACAGGTGACGAATTGGCATCATTAGGGTTGACCTTCTTGTGGCGTTACAAAACGCTTTAGCTCCAGGAGGCGGGACTAAATAGAAGACCTTCACTCTATTACGTGAAAAAGATCACATGATGGAAGGCTACATGTGATATTATGACGCCTCTGAAGTCGGTTCCTCTGAGGGTGGGCCTCTGGGTGAAGAGATCAGTTTTCATTCTTTCCTATTCGATACGATTCTTTCTTCTTCCGTCAGGTGTAGAAACAGGGTCAATGAAGACGCGAGGAAATTGTTGAGCTTGTAAGAAAACAGAAGGAAATACATTTAAGGAACTCGAAAACAGCGGATGTAGTAGGTAGATCGATGAATTCCATTTAAGAGCAGGACGTCCTTCATTCTTGATTGAAATAACATCTAGGCAACAGTGAAATATCTGAAAATGAATATAAAAGACTGCGTAAAAAGAACTGATGTTTTATGTAACTGTTAAAGATTATGGTATCTTTTCAACTGAAAAAAATCGATGATTTTGAACACATTTTATCTAACTTTGTTTAGAGCCATACAATAGTTAAACTAACGGCATATTAAATCGAGAACCAGATATAATAAACCCTTTTAAAGACAACCATCCAAGATTCTAGAGGATTTTGATTTTATGTGGAGGTTATTCATCTTAAGACAACTGATGTTCCATACAGATCCAATACATATTCTCCGAAATGGTGATTTCTTTCAGAAGTAAACGACACAAGATGGTTAATTATACATATTGTTACGTTTTTCTTTCTTCTGACACCAGTTGTTACATTATTTTCTTCCTTCACGTTCGTACGGTGTTCGTAGATTTGGAGTGAATAACGACGACACTTGATGAATTATCGAAACACACTTTATTTACCAGTAATTACCAGGACAGCTCCAAAACACGTTTTACAGTCGTCTATGAACTACTATAAATGAACACGCTGACACGATCAGCGACACAGCCTTCACACTGTCAGGCAATAACGGTGGAGACAGCTTCACGGCAAAGCACTAGAGTACAGCTCTCGACTCTGCTTGGTCATTCTCGGAACTCCACGTACTCTCGAGACTCTCCACGCTACAACTCGCGATGCACTCGACGATACACAAGAGTATAGCTCTCGACTCAGCACAGTCTAAGACAAAACTCGGCGATGCACTAATTCGCGACGCACTCGGCGCTAGACTTGGAGACACTCGCTCAGTGACTGACTATCAGCTCGCTAGACGAGGCACACACACACTAACTGACTGCGGACCAGCAGGGTTTATATAGCTATCGGCTTGTGTTCGAGAACATTCTGGGTAACAAAAGAGTAATAATATATTTTCCTCAAAATTCTTTTTGTCCAATGCCTGGAACATTCTAAAGCTAGGAATTTGTCAGGGATAAATAATCTTCTAAGTCCTGGGAATTTGTAGTCTATTTTGTCGGAAAGATGAATAATTTTTTTGCTATTCACGAGGTTACTGGCCTTTATAAATGCACTCTAATTACCGAAAAGGCAAAGTAGAACAGTATAATTGTAATTTCAATGGGGTACTTTTGCAAATAATCATGAGCTGTTAAAAATGTAAAATTAGTTTTGATATTTCTTCTAGGTAAATGAGATAAAATTTCACCGCCTAGTAATTTTTTTAGGTATTGTAATAACTTTGGCTTTTGATCTTAATGTAATATTACTTTAAATATAACTTACAGCACAGTTTTCGTGCACTGATAAGCTATAAGGTTTTCAATCTGAAACAAATTAGACCTCTTCCATTTTAACACAAAATTTTAAGGGCAGAAAAACTGGACATTTAAAAGCGACACATAGCGTCATTTCCGAAGTGATGTTTGATTTTAATTACATCTTTTTTAATTAAGCACAAAGCTGAGTTCATTGGCCAGCTAGTGAAGACGAAGTACTTCACTTCTCAACATACACTATGATGTATCATAAAACTAACATTCTGCATTCAAATGATAATATTTAATCGAATCGAGATAATATCATACAGTATAAAATTTCTTATCGCACGTGCAAATGAATTTAGTGTTGAAGACAGAATTGTCAAATTTGCACCTCACAATTAATACCGAGTATGTAATCTATTATTTATATTATTAAAAATGAATGAATTTGCCCTCAATTAATATAAGCAATCATAGTGAACTAATTTGTCATATGGCGGCAGTTGAGAACTCGACGAAGAGGAAAATTGCAGAAAATAATTTAAGTTTTTGTTAACACCTGATGCATCTTATCGTTATAATTTTGATTCATCATTTTAAATGCCTTTAAAAGATAGTTTTGGAATACAGAAATAAGTGACATACTACCGGTAAAATGACACGATAGATTTCTGGTCTTTATACTCATACACTTTCACGAGAGTAGTTATCGGAGCAACCAGTGATGTGTTTTATCATACTGATGTGATACATAGAAAAACGGGTATTATCCTGTTGAAATACGAGTATAAAAAGGCAAGTCTGGTCTGTCTGTGGCTTGAGTGCACATAATCACGAAGAATGTTCAAATACAGCTTGAAATCTCTATTTTCGCAACTAATAACCTGTTTGGAGACGTGCCGCCCGTGATTCATAATCAAAATCAAAGATATTGACAACGTTACTGCACAAAACCACTCGAAAAGCAGCAAATCATAAATAAATAACGTGCTAACTTTTATTACATTACCAAATTAAATATTAAATTATGCAGCATGACAGGAAAAATGCTCTGATGTGCTCCTGAAGAGGACCTATCATATCCCTGGATGGTTCCCATTAAAAATACGGTGCAAGCGCCTATCTGCCATCCGTCAGATGAAGCTGCCCTATTTTGCATTTGTCATTAGTTATCAATTTACTACTATAATCGGATATAAAACAGCAATGATAGCTATCAACACGGTCCTCAACACGGCGAGAAATTTGCCTTAATTTTTGACAGATCGCCATCACAATACAGCAAGGTGACGGGCAGTATCGTGGATGTTGTTCCTCTCATATTCCATACAGTTATTTGTTTAAGATGACCCTGTATACATTCTATCGTCTACGTTTGGGCACCATAGAAATATCAACAAAATTCGTCTGATGATTTATCATCAGGTGGGTGTATTACATAATTCATATTCAAGAACCGGAAGCAAAAATACAGGATAGATCACCTCTGTAATTTGTTGTTATAGATACTGCCCAGTACGTCATCTGTTGATAGAATAACGTGAATTATCTCTTTAAAGTAGGCATCATTCATGGGAAACTAAAATCTTCTAGAAACATGTGTCTAACGTCAGAGAGATTTCACATAGCATCTCTCATGCTTTTCGCCTGGAACCAAGCAACAAGAATAATGCGTTTAATATATATATGCGTGTATGTTCATTATATGACGTCTGCGTACTTAAAAATGAAAATGCATTTAATTAAATTGCAATTTTTAGTCGTCGAGTCTGCAGATTTGCTAGAAAGGTTTCTGACACTGATGCCAGTAACCAGCAAATTATATTTCGGGACACACACATAAAATGTTATGTATGATGTTCTCGAACCAATAAACTACCGAAATAATCTTCTGAGCTCCGATTCGGAGTTCCATTTTCTTTTCAACTCTAGTGGGGTGTTGTTTACTCTGCAATGTTTGAGTCATAGTATGGCGATCCTTATCAGGCAATTTGCATTTTCGTTTAAAGCCAACATATTTCTTTTCATTTCATAACTACTCTATTTAAAGTATAGTCTGTTGTAACATTGATAACGGATAGCTGACTACCACTCCGCATGTACAGGATATTTGGAAAAAAGTGGCTTTCGTTAAATATTGATCCTGAACAGGGCATCGACCTACAGTATTTCTCTAAATAAGATGCGTAAATTTTTATGAAACAGCTTCATCACTGGTGATCAAAAGATTCTGTAAATACATAATTTAACTTTTTTTTGTAATCTCCGCGAAGAAGGTGAAATGTTTATTACTTTTTCGTAAGTTAAATATAAAACGTTCAATATACTTATGTACGATACTTTCGGATATATTTGCAATTAGTAATTTCAACGGGCCCGTTTTAAATGTGTTAACTTCCTTTTGTAGTTAAATTAATCACTCATAAAATGGTTGTAAAAGACAAACAAACATTTATTTAAAGATAAATCTTAATAACCTACACGTAACGTATTCGTAAACGCACATAACATAACAAGCGTACTTACTGCATCGTACCATTAAACATTTCTAAGCGTACATCATCTCAAAGTATATTTTTAAAATTATAAATCGAACAACATTCAAAAATTAGCTGTTGCCATTTTCTCAATAGATATTTTGTCTAATAACAATTAAATAAGTTACAATCGTGCTTACATTCGACCATCCTAACTTTTCAATTGTCCTCAATTGAACCAAATCTTATCATACATTAAAACGACAAATAAACAACAAAAATATAATAACAGGTAGGAAAAAAAAATAAAATGAAATATAATTAAAAAAAAAATTCTATAAGTCCTATACAAAGTCTCTATAGCGCAATGGTTTGCGCACTGTTCGCTTGAGCCTTTTAAGTTCGTCGTCAACCTCGTCATTATCATCATCTTCTGTATTTCTGGAAATGATAGCCTCCGAAGAACTGTTTTTAGCACGTGAATCAGCTTGGTGAGGCTTTCGACAACCCATTTTTGATCTGTAAAGTGAACAAGATCTAGATCCTTGACCGCGTGGCTGCTGTTCTTCATCATTTGCTTCAGTATCCTTACTAGTTGCTTCTCCTTCCATTCTACTTTGACTGCATTCAGTGTCATTCCTATGATAGTGTGTTTTGCTATTAAAGCACCTTTGATAAAATCGTCTAGGATTCCAGTGATTGTCTCTTCCACCTCCTGAAACTCTGTGTTCGTTTTTTCTTTCATTTTGTTCATCTTCACTTCTATCACGTCCAACGTTTCGTGGAAGTCCTATGAATAGATAACTACAATATTGCCTGAAGTAAGGATGACGTAATTGCCTTCGTACGGGCCTTTGAGGTTGTAGTTGCTGCTTATCATCCACATTCTCTTGGCTCTGACTACCATCACTTTCGTCATTCTGTCTTTGCCTTGGCATGAAGTGGTGTTTAGAGAACAGTTGGCCACAGTGTCGATTTCTATTTGCAGCATAAGGACTATTTTTCACCGAAGTGCAATTCAGTCTAATCAGATTTTCAGCTTCATTCCTCTTCTCTCGAACAACTTCAAATGAATCTAATTCACCATATCCTACACTTCGAACGGCACTTTTTGTATTGTTTTTCTTTACTGGAGTTTGGTAAACGAATATATCTTCTTTAGTGTCCATTTTTATGAACTCCGTGTACCTGAGTTCTGAAATATTTAGTGCGAAGCTATCTCTGTATTCATTCGAAAGACGCAATAACTCTTGCTGATGAGTAGCGTCGAGATACGAGCCAATTTTAACTTCGCTTAAACTTATGGGAACTTTTATATTGTTATTATTTTCCATTTTTGCTAAGTTCGAGCTCAATTCAGAAATTTCAGTATTTAAACATAGTTCAATTTATTCTGCTCTCCCAACACATTGATCTTTTTGGAGCTTAAAACTTCTATAGCCAACGTTAATCATTGGTATACAAGTTTTGCCATTTTTAATTTCTAATAAACAGCTTATACCTTCGGAAGGATTTTCTATCATAATTAATCCATTATCTACAGAATCTGTTTGAGAACTGACAAGACTGATTGTATTTTTCTCTAATTCATTTGCCTCAAGAGTTTTAAGGCAGACTCGATTTATTTTTTCATCAATTTGGAGGTTACTAAATAGTTCATCTTCTCTATACCCGAAGTGAAATCTCTTTCCTATTCTGACATAAGCGATGTGAGGGAGATCAAGCCATGTCCGTCCGATGATTAGATCAACTGGCTGTGCATTATCAGGTGCAAGGTATATATTTATGCCTTGGCCTTTTACATTATCAACTTCAATATCGGCTTTAATCATTCCTATAGAGGTCACTGCAGGCACCCTTTGATTTCCAAAACCGTACAATTCATTCATAGCAGGCTCTGGTTTCACTTTAAGTTTCTGAGCTTTAAGTTCTGAAGTCCTTAAGAGACAACAAGAACTCCCCGTATCAATTAAAGCCTGTACTTCTTCAGAATTATTCAGTTTTGCTTTCTTCAAATATGAATTGCTCTCTTCTAAATTTTCGCCATCTTGCTCAACAGAATAATTTTTATCATTTGAATGATTATTTTCAGCTTTAGTAACACAATTTTTAGCTTTATCACCTGTTTTATTACATTTTCGGCATGTTACTACTGGTTTGGGCAGCGGGCAGTCCCTTGAGATGTGTCCAAAATTATTACAGCTGAAGCATTTTGGTTCACCTTTTTCATTATGTGTGATACCGTAGAGTTTTTTCTTTTCGTTGATTGTAGCAACTGGATCATCTTTAAAGGAGTTTCGTTTGTCGTAAGACCCTTCTTTACGCGGTTGTTTATTGTTGAAAGTTGACTTCAAGGTATCATAATCATCTAGTATTTTAACTAAATCAATTGGTGAAATCAACTCAGACCATATGTCAATAAAATGATCTTTTACTTCTGGAGACACTTTACGCTTTATCTGATCCGCTACAATAAGATCGCTAAGTTTCTCAAAAGTATCTACTTTAATTCCGCTTATCCATTCATTAAAAAAATTTCTTAACTCATACGCAAAATTCTTCCATGTGTTTCCTACACTCTTATTGCGCGTAAAAAATTTTTGGCGAAATTTTTCAGGTGTCATCTTGTACCGTTTTAATAAGATCCTTTTAATTTCTTTATAATCGTTTGCAATCTCATCGGTTTCTCTGGCGATTAACTGAGCAATATCATACGGCAATAAGCCAAAGAAATGATTTTCTGGTATTTCAACTTGTTTAGCCAAACATTCAAACATGATTAAATATAAACTGATATCATTCTCGTCAGGTTTAAATTTTTGCACACTAGCATTTTCATTGGTGCCAGAATTTGTAGATCTACATTCTGCTGAAATGCGTAGTTTTTGCAGTTCAAATTCCATTTCATACTTTCGTTTTCTTTCTTCATATTCTTCTTTTCGCCTACGTTCTTCAATTTCTTCTTGACATTTTCGTTCTTCAATTTCTTCTTTTCGCCTATGTTCTTCAATTTCTTCTTTTCGCCTACGTTCTTCAGTTTCTTC
Source organism: Stegodyphus dumicola (assembly GCF_044657685.1). Lineage (NCBI taxonomy): Eukaryota > Metazoa > Arthropoda > Arachnida > Araneae > Eresidae > Stegodyphus > Stegodyphus dumicola. Next base: position 74,605,564 of record NC_140768.1, on the reverse strand, counting down.
TTTTCGCCTACGTTCTTCAATTTCTTCTTTTCGCCTACGTTCTTCATCTTGACGTTTTCGTTCTTCAATTTCTTCTTTACGCCTACGTTCTTCATCTTGACGTTTTCGTTCTTCAATTTCTTCTTTTTCTTTTCTTTCATTTATTATAATGTTTAACCATTTTTTGGCGCATTCTTCATCGTACTCTTTGCTAGCCAAAATTATCTTTTTCAAATCGCTCATTTTATGACTGTCATTTACATCTTCTCCCAGTTCTTCAGCTAATATTCTTAAATCGCATTTCTTTGCCTTACCGAAAATAGACATTTTCGTACTCATTAAAATGCAAATTATATATATATGCTATTATTATTAACTTCCAATTAGACAACTTAGTAGAACTCAGTTATTGATATTTTATAAGTTTGTTTGACGTTCTAATATATTTCAAAATTTAAAGAAATGAAAAAAAATAAATTCTCTTTCCAAAATGATAAAAAAATAACAAAATTAAATTGTATAATAAATATGTTACATCAATCAATGCACATACCTTGAAATTCAAATTCTTTTCAATTTATTTACGTATAGCAAATTCTTGTAGCTTTAGGCTTAGGTTTCAGAATAATCCCGCTTCTGATTTATGTTAACTTCCTTTTGTAGTTAAATTAATCACTCATAAAGTGCTTGTAAAAGACAAACAAACATTTATTTAAAGATAAATCTTAATAACTTACACGTAACGTATTCGTAAACGCACATAACATAACAAGCGTACTTACTGCATCGTACCATTAAACATTTCTAAGCGTACATCATCTCAAAGTATAATTTTTAAAATTATAAATAGAACGACATCCAGAAATTAGCTGTTGCCATTTTCTCAATAGATATTTTGTCTAATAACAATTAAATAATTTACAATCGTGCTTACAAATGCAAATGCTGTTTTACGGAATATAATCAGTAATCGCCAAAGAAAGGAACTTTTGTTTCGTAGTTTCTTATATGTAAATTTTAAATGAAGTGAATTCTGCCGTGACTCCCGCATATAGAAGTGATCAACATTTTAGGCAACATAAAGTTTGGATGTAAACATTAGTATCTAAGGTAACGAACGATCTTCACAAATCAAAATCGTATTTTGAAAAATACATATTTTAAATAAGTTCCAGTCTTTCTGCAAACTATCATTTTATTATTTGGCGTTTAACTGTTTCATATGTTTACAGTAATTTTTCTCCAATGCAATATATAATTAAGTATAATTAAATGCCACAAGGAAGTTTCGTTTCAGTTTTACCTTTGAGAAATTTTAAGTTTTATTTCCGTAGGTTATGCCAATATTTTTTAAGGAACGAGTATTATTATTTTTATTTTACTATTTAAGTCTATCTTAAAAAACATTTTTAAAATGGCTTACTTGGCTTAAAGAAAGTTAGAAAATTTGAATTAGAAATGAAGCAAAAGCTTATTGATATTTAAACACATAATATTTCATAGCCGTTTTTTTAAAATAACATGATGTGTCAAAGAGCTAATTGATATTTTTGCGCAGGATTTAAAATATATATAAAATGTTTAGTGCTGTCACTAATTTTTTGACGGGAATTAAACGTAAGTTTACATTTACTATTTAAATTTCCGTAAAACATTTATCAAAATCTCTTTGGAAGGAAATGCGATCCAACGGATATATATTTTTGAAGTATTTCATATGTTGCATGCAGGTCGTAACTCCTTTTTATCAAGAGTGCTATATTTGCTAAAAAAAAAAAAAAAAAAAAAAAAAAAAAGTCTTACTTTGAAAGCACTCGTTCATTACCAACTTTTAAGGATCGTGAAGAATTGCATTCCAGTCCCTAATTGGCACTGTACCTCTATTTCAAGGGCATTGATCCCTCGAACCATTGAATGAGAGGATGAAAGGCGCTTTTATTTTGCAGTTTATTTATTTAACTTTTTTTTTCTTTTTTTTTTTTTCTTTTTTTTTTTCCCTTTTTGTTAGAAAAAGAACTGCCAAAATAGAACCAGTGCTAACTTATTTAACTCATTCAATTATGTTGCGGCATGGCTACGCGCCTATCGAACGCTTACCATCTTATTAAAACGAGGAAAGATTCATTTATGGTCAATTACTCGGTGCTTTGCAACATAACATGTAGGTGGCCGGGACTAAATGATGTGGGATTTTCCTATTAACTTAATTTTAAATCTAAATTATATTGTGAAGTAAAGTAAAAATAAAGAATAAGGAAGAATGTAGGAAAAGATGATACAGCAGTGAACAATAGATGTAAATTAAAATTCTGAGAAGCCATCAAGGTACTTAGCTTTCATCATATGAATCAGACAGTTAGCTATGTGTTTTAATAAATTCCTAGGATGTTAAAAAACTTTTTATAATAAAAAATACCACTATTTATGAAAGAAAAATCTATTAAAAAGCACAAAACTCAGTTAAGAATTCGTGGCAATATAAAATTCTTAAAAGTACTAAAGCAGTAAGATCCAGTCCAGACACACTTATACCTAGATTCTTCCAAATAACTGAACATTTCTTACTTCATTTTGTTTTTAACTAAAATGTCAAAAAAGTAAGGTTTCTATGGAAATATGATAGTCAGAGATATTTGTTCGGCTGTTCACCGTTATGACAGCATCGGTGAACTTTCAACTCCTCCCTACAGCTACGATGTCTTGGGTTTCATCTAGATGTGGCAACTAATGTAGGACTTGGTTGTCCTCTCTTCAATGGTCAATTAGACTTCAGAAATTGCTTACTCAGCTGAAACTGAGCAAACTTTCGATTGTAAAGTCGAGTTGCTGTAGCTGAAGTAATAGAATCCGACTAGTGTAATCTGGATTATTTCACACTTCTTGGCTAACGTTTCCACTAGTGCGTAGAATTTATTTCCTGAAAAAAGTTTCTATATAGAATTTGTGATATTAAAAAGTGTACTCCACCCATTTTCAACGTAACATGAAAACAAAGATATCTTGAAAGCTTCGAAATCGAAGTTTGTATTTTATTGAATTTAAGCTCATTTTACGTCAAAATTACTTTACCTTGTACTAATTTCTAAACTGCAAACTTTTTCTTTAAAAAAAATTTCTTTATTTCGATTTATACTCTGTGTACAATCAAGTATCTAAATTAATTACTTTATCTCTGTTAAATTAAAACAGCAGAATGCAAAGGCTACGTGTACGCTGTGTATGGAATAGAAGCAAAAGAAACAGATCATAGTGTGAACTTCCGTACAAAACATTCTTTTCTACGAGAGCTGTGATATTTTATTAACTTGGCTTCTCATAAGGTGTTGACTTGTCTTTACCTTCAAGATACGATTATATACAGATTTAAGATTTATAGTAGATGTCTGGTGAACTAGCAGTAAGAACAGTAGAAGAAATATGTTCAATTCAGCGATAAAAAATAAGTATTTGTCGATCTCGGCTTTGAAATCATAATTTTCATATCGACATACGCATCACGTCACAATAGCATAATTACTATCATATTATAAATGCGATTTAGTGTTTTGAACTTTACCTTCCCAAGGGACAATCCTGTAGTCCAGTGTTTCCCAAACTGTGTTACCTGTGAATACTGATATTTCGCAGATTCACTAAATGTTTCGAGAAAGGTTTTGAAACTGAGATTAAAAAACAACGAAACGTTGCCTTTTTTTTAAATTTTTTTTTTATTTAATACAATATAAAACACCTTAAATTTTAAGGAAATCATAAAATTGCCTGCTTCCAAAAAATCCTAATGACTCTACAATGTAACGCCACACCAGATGTCAGAATAGAATCCGAACGTATGAAAACGAGCTGTTCATAGTTTACTTTCTTTTGAGATAGTGCGAAACAGGGGTTTTACAATATGTTGCAACAAAATCCAAATATAGAAACCGATTTCATGTTGCATTGATATAAGAATTCAGGTTTCTATTATTTTGCCTGATATTAAAAGAACTTCGAATTCGAACGCATCGAAGCCACTGCAAGCTAAAAATGTTTTAATTTTTTATATTATTTGTTTTAACAATTTAATTTTATGCGTCATTGTTTTTGTAAAATTAAAATCTGAAAAACCTTTCTCTTATAGGAAGGATATAAAAACTGGAACAAAATAATATCTAATACATCTGTGTTAACTAAAGCCAAAATTTATTCTAGCGTTCCTTAAAAATTTTAGAATTTAGGAAGTGTTCTGTGATACACTGCACTAATCTATTGCCTAATGCGCAAGTGTGAAACACTGTTTTATTTCACTGCCCAGTGGGCTTGAGAGTGTTAAGTTTCGCAAATTTGGTAAGTCACTCTATAGAGCCATTAAGTTATTTTGAAGCAGGAGTACATAAAAATGGAGCAGTGCTCTGCCGGGACGCGAACCTGGACCTCACCTCTCGAATACGCGCCAAGTGTGATACCATTACATTACTTAATCAACTTACTTAAATCAACATGTTTTGAAAAGAACACATAGGTGAACTACATTAACTAAAATGTAATTAGTTATTTTAACTTATAAGTAACAAAAGCTGAGAATACTATAATTAAAAAGCTAATGCGTTGTTTACTAATAAACATTATAACTTGAACATTTCTATAATGATAGAAATTCAATTCGAACAGTAATTGCAACCACTTGGATAATTTCCATTATAACCAGCTTTCATTGCCTTTGAAGCTCTATATTCCTGCAAAATGAGTTCATGAATTAAAAATCGTTCAATATATGAGGCTGCTCTTATATTCGGCCTAATAACCTATATTAAAATTTGTGTCATTAAATAGTTTGTAAGGATTATGTTAATTTTATTAAATAGTTAAATTTTAAGTTCCTTTCCTGTCAAATTCTTAACTTCAACTTACTATTACTTCTGGCCAGAAAGTTTTGAAATCACTCTGAATGCTTAATGAGGAGGAGCGGTATTTAAACCGTGAAGTCTACTTGCTGAGAATGGGAGTTTCTGATTTACGCGCGTCTGCCTTTTGGCTACTCTGTCTCTCAAAGCTGTTATTACGCTCGGCCGTAGGCCTTTGATAAGCTTCGTAGTCAAATAGTGTTAAGGGGCCAACTCGATTAGAATCTTGATAGCTTCGGTCATATCTCTTTAGTTAATCTTATTTTTAGTTTATTTCTTAGTCTCTTAACTTCAAGCCCAAGTGTCGGCTTTTATTGTACACTCCAAGACGGAACTTTTTCTACATTTTATCCCTAAATAAATGAAATCTGTTCCTAAAGATAATAATTTCGTTTGTGAAATTAAATGCAGAAAGATAAAATTATTTCTGCACAAAGAGGATACATAACTCTATTAAATAAAAATGTAGTTCATTTTACATTGTGACCTTTTTTCACAAAAATGCAATTACAGAAATAAAATATAACCAGAATGTTCCAGTTGCATGTATGAAGAGGTATAATGTACATGTAATGAATATTAAAATATTTAAAGTGTATTATATCATGTTTCTGAACTACCGTATTCAAGCAATATAGCTTCGAGGTCCTACTATATAGCAGCGAGATGCAGTTGTTGAAAAAATTACACCGTTATTAGGGTATTTTATTCTTTGTTTCGCTTTACAAGGGCTATTATCGCGTTCTTTTTTTAGTGGAACAGATGTAGGCACTTCAGATCTAAATGTTTTGCGACATTAATGAAAGTGAACTTACCAAACAAGTAAACTTTCTTTTTAAAGTGCCCTTATTGAATAAAAACCTAAAGAGTGTTTTTATTATTTTTTTTTTTTTAATTTTTTTTTTTTTTCTTACTTGGATTTTTCTTACTATGAAAACGTTGAATGAAGACTACTTCAGACAAGAAGAAGAGTAGAGGTCTTTCATTTGCGGCATGCCTTTTTAAGAGGCACGTTAACCATTCTCTGTTTAGGCGATGTCCAAACATGGACTTCGAAGCAGGTTTTTCCAAAAGAGTTTTGACCTCCAACAGAAGAGCCACTGATCAAGCTCATCTGGCCTTTAGAGATTCGCCTCTGTGACGTCACAAGAGAGAATGGGTCAATGTTTACTTTTTTACGTAATGGCTATTGTGATTTATGATGATAAGAAGAATAAGAGCATACTGCTTTGCAATCTTTTTAACAACGTTGCGCTTCAAAATCTGCTTCCTATCTCTTAATTTTCTCGTTATTTTTGTTATTTTAGAGGAAAACTTCGGAATGAACTCTCTTTATTACCTTCAGTTATAAATATTATATATCCCTCTCCTTTATTTATAATCCCTTAAGGTAAACAGCATTTTTGAAACCGTATGAGAACCATCGAATATCGTATCTGTAATACGACCAACTTTGTAGACGAAAATCATATGGAACCATTGTGTTTAGCAATACTTCTTTGTAGAAAAGTTTAGAAGTATTAGATTTATCAATTTTTACTTTATGAAAATATGTTTTTTGATAAACAGTTATGTGAACATATAGATTTTATGATAGAAGTGCAATTTCAGCTTAGACGGAAATCATTAACTAGTGTCTATGGCATCCTTTCTCAAAAGGAAGTCTGAACATAACACAAAAGCAAACTTTTTTTTAAGATCAGAAGTTTAAAATTTTTAATGTAGAAATATTTTTTTCGTTATCACGAAAAAATTAAAATTTCTTTCAAATTTTTTAATCTTGGGGGGGGGGATTTTGTATATATGTAAATAATTTTAGTGAAATTATATGGGAAATCGTAGTACTTTTGTATAATGTAGCATGAAAAGTATGAAGAGAGTGAAGCTATGCCGGAAAAATAAAGTTACTGGGGCAAGTTTTATTTAACGTTAAGGTAAATAAATGACTGTCTCGCTAAACTGGCAAGAAATCGACTTATTCTTGCTGCCAGAGTTGGCGAGGAATCGTGAAAAATCTCCAAACTTTTGGGTCCGGTCTCTGTGTAACCGTAATCATTACTATAATTGAATAATTGTAATTGATTCCTATATGTACACTGCCCCCCCCAAAAAAAATGTGAAAAGTTTCAGATTTTAAATTACGTTTAAAGGGGCGTCGCGTCTTTTTAACGTTTTGTGTGTTACCTTTATTTATTAAATATCATGTTCTTTGAACTTGAACCATAAAATTCAGTTCAGCAGCAATGTCGCAAAATAATTTTTAAATGAGCATGTCTTTAGAATTTCCGATACACAGTTCCGCGCATTGGAGATAAAAAGATGCTTCCCCCCCCCGTAGAGGGTTGCTATTGCTCGCTTTTAAAGCGTTGAGTTTGTTAATAAAAAATTCGTTAAAGTTTTACAAAATATGAAGTTGATAATAAAACGAAATCCAAATTTCAAATCCGGGCTTTCGCCCATAATCGTAGTCATGGACCTTATAAGAAATAGACTAACCCAGTGGGCGGGGCGTGCGTCACCGGCATGTCGGCAAGAAAGAGTAGGGACGATCTGGTCTACTTTAACATTGAAACCTATGGCGTTTGTATCACATAATCTCTTTAATTATTAAATGTGATACGTTGTATAGTGATGAGATTATGAAAGCCACAGTTTTTCCAAATAGGATTTAATATATCTCATTAAAGCACTTTTTACTGCATTTCGCGCATTTTTTTCACGCGTAATTCTTGTACAAACATCTTTACTTTGGTAAAAACTCTAAGCACAAAATTTATGAACTTAATTTTGCGTAAAAATAATGTAAAATTAAATAAGATTGATAATACGTGATGCTTTGAAATAAATAAGGTAAAATTAAACAAGATCTGATAATTTTTTTTTTTTCAATTTAATGAACATTTTCAGGCAGTGATTTTCCAAACTATAATAACATTCAAAACGATCATATTTATTTGATCATTAAATTATTAACATTAAAGTGGATTAGGTATTTTAATAATTTATAAAATTCGGAGCATAAAATTTTCTGAGCGTAATGAAGAGGAAAAAAAAAAGATAAAATAAAATCTAGAAGCACTCAGATTTTATATTACGCCCAAAGAGAACCTTTTTTTAAAGTTTTGTGTGTTACCTATATTTATTGAATATCATGTTCTTCCCCCCGTAAACCACATACATTTGAAAACAGCATATCTTTAGTATTTTCGCACTGGAGATAAAACTGTTATTTTCCGTACAGTGCTCGCTCTGAACTCGTTGAGTTTGTTAATCAAGAATTCGTTCAAGTTTTACAAAATATGAAATAGATTGAAACAAATTCGAAATTCGGGCGTCCAGATGCCCATGTTCGAGTGGATGATTACATTATTCAAAATTTGATGGCTCTAGATACTGTGTTTTTATCACAGTGCGAGAAACATACATGTATTCATGCAGGTCCTTCATTATTTAATACCTTTACATATAATACAGGGCGATAATATTTGGTAACAACAATTTGCAAGGAGACACGGACATTTATAGTAAGACAGTGTAAAATGCCGCTTCGAAACTAACAGCCTTTCTAGGTTACCGCCGCTTTGGGCTAATAAATTAAATTAACAGTAAATAAAAAAAAACTTATGCAGAACTAAAAATAAATTAAAAAATAATCACTATAAAACACAAGCAAAATTAATTATTACGGTTAAATACAATTTTAATATTAGAATTAAATGTATAAAAATTTTTTAGTAGTCAAAAGTGTTTATCACTATGATGTATTATGAAATATAATTGAAATAAAATTCCTGTTGTTACAAATTTCCTTACGGAATTTATAGGAAAAGCTAAAAAAATATCATATCTTGAAAGCATGCAATAGCTTCATAATTATTTGGAACATTAATTATGCTTGACAAATATGCTAAATTTTTCAAAATCAATCTCAATTTCAGAAATAAAAATATGTAGAAATTCTAATTTGTGAAATGAGGCGCTACAACCAGATTTTTCTTGACAATTATACACGCTGCAATAGGCAACCAATGTTAAATTTCTGCATGTCATCCCTACTCCTCCGGATGTGATCAAGGTGACAGCCGAAAACGCCTTAGACGAGGGAGAAAACCCGTTTGGGTTAGTCTATTTCTTATAAGGTCCATGATCGCAGTAGGATGACGTCATTCAAAATTGGATGGCTCTAGGTACCGTTGTTTTATGACCAGTGCGAGAAACATACATTTATGCAGATTCTTCATTATTTAATTTCTTCAAATATAATACAGGGCGATAGTATTTGGTGCCAACGATTTGAAAAGTGATACAGCCTTTTAAAGTTTTCAACACAAAATCGCAAAACGAAAACAATAGTCCTTCAGGGACTAAAAAGGGAGACAGTTCTATATCTGCCGTTCTACTGGGCCGATTGACGAAATATGTAGAAATTCTAATTTGTGAAATGAGGCGCTACAACCAGATTTTTTCTAATTAAGGTATTTTGACACAAAATCCGGCCTTTTCTTAAATGCCATGCCAATGTTTTTCCGTATTTCGGTTTTACGACTGTCGTTGATATATAGTGGACTGTATTCTGTTGACTTGTTGTTGTACGCCTTCAGTAGAACTTAAAGAAACTTCAAACTATTTATCATGACTGAAATTCATTTATTTTCTTCTTAAGACTTCACGCAGACTGAACAACAGCGACTCGCCAAATACGGGGAACAACTCGAGTTCCATCTTGCTACATCAAAGTACACCTCAAAAGAATATCTACGCCGTTTGGAACTCCAGTAACTACCAAACTGAAGCTCCAAGCGGAAGCTTAAAAATCTAATTTGCATTTTCACTGCTCCTCAGCTCAGAGAGTAAAAATACACTTTGCATAACATAAAACAAAAGGCTTCCCAAATAAAAATATCCCCTTATACAATACTGAATGTTAAATAATGAAAATAATAATATACATATTAGTATTATATAAGGCGAACCCTCTATTGGCGACCACCTCTGAAAGCGTACATAAATTCTATTTTTAACATTTCTTATTTTTTTGTCATAATCTTGTTAAAATTTAATGGATGAAACTGTAAAAGGTAGATGTTAAGTAGGACTGTGGAGTTGGTAGGGAAAATGACCGACTCCGACTCCTGGAATTTTATTGACTCCAACTTAGACTCCGACTCTTTCATATTTATGTAAACATATACACATATGGGTACAGCTTATTTTTTTAATATAAAAGAAGTAATAGATGCTACAAAAAATTATGCATAGCAAATTTTTTTATGTTAATTAGCATTTATTATGAAATGGAAAAACTGGCATTTGTAATTTCTAAGAAACAGTAAAACTTCGACAAGATCCTCTTTGTTAAAAATACACTTTGCATAACATAAAACAAAAGGTTTTCCAAATAAAAATACCATGTTAGAAGATGTAGATAACCCTAATGTTTCACTAACAGAAAGACTGTGGAATGATCTTGCAGAATTGGACACTCTTCTTTCTATATCGTATATAGCCACCAAAAAGCTACAATCTGAAGAATTAACAAGAGGCAAGACTAAAAGAATGTGATGTTTGTTCTTTCTGAAATGGACCATAGATCCGATTTGATAAACTTCAGAACTGAAAAGAGTCTTTCCACACCGACTTGAGCAGGAAGAAGAGCTGTTACTGTTAGGGCTACTTCCTTTAACTTTTAAGAATAGAATTTTATAAGTTCTAAAAGAGGTGTCTTGCAAGAGCAGTCATATTTATCTATTTCTTCAAAGGCCGTGTATAAGTCTTGTTTGCATTTTTTCATTTTATATCTAAAGGCTCTTGGTTCTTTATTTTCATTCGCTTTGCCTTAGCCTTTTCAATATTATCCAAATATTTTTCAAAATCTAATTAATCAGTGGAAGACGATGATAGCGACTCAGTTACAATATCTGCAGTTTAACTGCCCTGATTTGAATACTCCAGTTGTTCTGATAATAATTTCATTCTTAATGAAAGTTCATAGATGGCTTTCTTTGCCTTTTAATTTGTTTGTCAACCAACAAAATTCGGCTATTTGAATCTATATATTTTGAACACAGCACGATCTTATTGTCTAGCAAACTATTTTCCCTTTTCTTCATTGAAGAAAGGATTCTTTCTGCAATAAACCCTCCATTTCAGAAAGAACAAACATCACATTCTTTTAGTCTTGCCTCTTGTTAATTCTTCAGATTGTAGCTTTTTGGTGGCTATATACGGTATAGAAAGAAGAGTTTCCAATTCTGCAAGATCATTCCACAATCTTTCTGTTAGTGAAACATTAGGGTTATCTACATCTTCTAACGTTCTCGTCTCCTGTTAATTCTTCAGATTGTAGCTTTTTTATGCCTATATACGGTGTTGAAAGAAGGATTTCCAGTTCTGCAAGATCATTCCACAGTCTTTCTGTTAGTGAAATATTAGGGTTATTTACATCTTCTTAAAAAGTTCTTAATCCTAACAACCACTATATCATCAAATATGTACTTTTCCATTGCGTTGCTCCTTTTCATGCTCGCTTCCTAAGAATGGCATCAATTTTGTGAGTTCTCGCTGCTTTCCTAAATTCACCAGTGAGATTAGTAACTAAATGAATCAGTTTAATTAATAACGGCAATTTTCATTAAGTTTTTTTTCAATTCACTTTAATTTCATTTCAAATTCAAACTGTTCAATAAAAACTGGAGTCGGAGTTGACGTGTTTTTTAGCGACTCCAACTATGACTCCTTTTACCCAAAAGTCTACCCGACTCCGACTGCATGACTCCGACTCCGACTCCACGGCCCTGATGTTAAGTATATGGGAATAGAACAATAAACTTCACAGAAGACCCAAGTCCTGGCGTAATCGGCGGCGGTCGTTTTAGAAAGGTCTTTTTATGTAATTCTTCTCTAAGAAGACCATAGTAATAATTTAGTCCCAATTTAGTCATCATTTGATACAACTTTACTGAAAAAAAAAAAAAAAAAAAGTATTTTATTATTTGTTGGCCACTTCATTATTTTTGTCACGAATTCATCCGAAATCTATTCTAAAACTGATCTTTGAAGAAGAATAAAAGTTTAACAATAAGAGGAAGGAAGGAGAGTTCGAGGAGGTTGACCTACATGACGATTAAATGTTGACTTAATTCAAAATCCACAGCAGTTCGACCAACAAATCAATACCGCTGACTCCGCTCGGTCGCGACTTGTCGTCTAGTAGAGCGACAGTGGACCATTTTATTATTGGATGCTCCTTCCGATCCAGGCATAACGAAGGGAGAGCTTGTATTTATTCTTTGCTATCTTTGTTTCAGATAGCTTTGCTGACATCCTTTAAAATATTGATTACTTTTATTCCCTTCCTGATTTAGTTCCAAGACAGAACCATTTCTGTCTTTGTGTCCATTATCGTAATAACATAAATATTTAACAAAAGTAAATATTTTAATATCAATTATAATTATGAGATAGTGCAGCTGGATGGAATTTCATTTGGAAATTAGAATCCTAGGCAAAAATTTGTGTAAAGTATAAATAGCCATTATATGTGTAATATTTTTTAACTGAGAAATTCCCATTTGAGAATCTGAGCTGTGATAAATTTATAAAAATAGCGTAGAAAATTAACGCTTTGCTTAAAAGCAATGCTATTTCGCATACAGATTTTATTTATTATCCCAAATGGTATTAGCTTAGAAGGGCTATTAGTCTCAAAACGAGATTTTGCGTCGTTTCAAATTGTTGCCACCAAATATTTTCTCCCTGTATTACATTTTAGAGAAATTAAATAATAAAGAATCTACATTTTTCGCATTGTGAAAAAACAACGGTACTTATAGTAATCAAATTTTGAATAACGTAGCCCTCCATCTGAATATGAGCACGTAGAAGCTCGAATTTGGAATCTGTTTTATTGTCTATTTGATATTTTGTGACCCTTTAACGAATTTTTGATTAAAAAGCGCAACGATTTCAAAGCAAACAATGGCAACACTGAAGGGAATAAATTATTTTTATCTTTTGCGCGCGAGACTGTTTATCGGAAATTCTAAAGATATTCTGGTTTTAAATATTTTCAGCCTAAATTGGCAACGCACAAATGCTCTCGAAACGTGTTTGTGTCTGCAAATGAGGGGGGGGGGACGCCCTTTTGGGCATAATATAAAACCTAAAAGCTTTCAGATTTTTAATTTAATTTTTTGCTTTTAACCCTAAAAAGCTATTAGTCTCGAAACTCAGTTTTACGTTGTTTCACTTTAAATGCGTTGTTATGCTTTTCATTCAAAACTGATGATTAAGCAATAGATGCGGTTCTTAAGTATATTATTTATTTTTGAATGTAATTCAGTTAAATAAAAATGAATATAATCCATGATATAGCTAATTAAAAACATTAAATGTTTATATAAAATTAAGTTATACATTTTTCACTTTTCAAATATGCTGTTGATATATAACGTTCAGTCTAAATGTGTATTCATCTAGTATTGTATGAAATGTTTTGCTATTCCGCTGAGCTCTGTGTATCGATAATCTCTGCTGATAAACCATATTAAATTTAACTGAAACCCTTCAGATTTGTTAAGTTTTATTTTCATTTTATTTATTTAATATTTAATATTTTTTATTTTATTTAATTTTAAATAAGCACTGGATATCTGATAAAATTATAGAGAAGTAAATTCAAAACAAAGAAATAAACATTATTATCCATAAATAATTATATCTAAATTTAGGGTAGTCATAAATAAAACCTTCCCAGTATATGAACCCCTAATGGCTTATCTGCTCAACTAATCGAAATGAAATTTCAGATATTATTATTTAAGGTATGTGCTCGAGATTATGATGGTTTAAAACAATACAGCTCTCACGGTTACGGCGACAGTGACAGTTTTTCCGGTGAAAATTTATCATTGCAGTGAAAAACCATAAATGGCGTTCCAACGATATACTTATGACGAAAATCATCATCGTTAAACATTAGCAAACAGCAACATTGTAAAGTACAAATGACACCGTGAAGAGAGGAGACGCATTGCCGCACTTTGCCTAATTCACAGCGATAGACCTTAGAAGCGCCACTCACAAAACACTGTGTGCAAACAATTTCTTGTGGAAAACCTTTAATAAGCAGTCATGGAAGATTGTTTTTTCAATCAGCCGTTCGAGCGTACTAACGAGATGACACTTAGAGGGAAACAACGAGGTGAATTGATAAATTTGATAAATTTATTTTATGTGAACGGGGGAAAATGCTGCCGAAGCAGTACGAGTTCATTGACGAAATCATAAGCTAAAACGAAGCCCATATTTCACAAAAACTGTACGCGATTTGGTAAAAAAATCTGAAGAAACTGGATGTATACGTGATGTACTGTGATCTTCGCGACCCTGTTGTTGCGGAAACGCACAATACGATTACTGCAGGGCCATTGCATACTCAAAGAAGTGTTGACTACGAAACCTAGAGTTTCTGCGCTTTGTTTTGCGGATGTTTCCTTCCCCCCAGATATTCCAAACTGGAGACGAGAAACAGTTTGTCAACTGTACGGATTTTTTCCTCCTCTAGGAAGATAGCTGTGGATATTATGGATGGATGAGGTGCATTTCTCCTGAACTGAGAACTCCAAGAACTCCGTTCACTGGGCTGAATAAAATCCTCACGATGTGGCACCAGCGCCTTTACACGAAGCTAAAGTGATTATGTGGTGCGGCATCGCAAACACATTCGATCTCGGCCGTACATCTTCGAAGAGGTTACTCCCACAGGTAACACACGGAAACATGCTCCGTCACAAGCGCTTGGGATGAAACAGAGTTGAGGAATTACGTAATTCAGCATTGTAGCTGCGAATTTCGTTAATGGCATTGTACAGATTCAAACTGGTGCTCCTCCAGACGTCTTCACATGTGTTCGGCAAGTGCTGCCACACTTCGGAGATAAAGTCATCTCCCGTAACTTTGCAGTTTCGTGGCCACCACGATTCTCTGACCTCAATCCAATGGGTTTCGGGTTCTGCTGTTATCTGAACTATCGGGTTATCTTATCTAAGATGTACACATCAAATCCACGAAATTTGCAGAATTGAAAGATGCCATAAAATGTGAAGTTATATAGATTCCTTCTGCGATGTTACGGTTGTCATTGTTGTTAGCAATCTCTTTCCTGCCATGTGTTATCGTCTACGAAGGTGGATGTGTTTAACACTTGTTAATTCCAATAAAAGTTTTTTCCCTGCCCTGTCTAGTGTTGTCGTTGGTCCTTTACAATGCTCTTCTTTGCAAATGTTTTGCCCGCCAATTTTCGTCATGCCTGTATCGTTCCAACGTCATTTATGGTTTTTCAATGCGCTGATCAATTTGTATAGGGAAAACGTGAGCGTTGCCATTCGAATATTTCGAAATATTCTCACTGTCACCGTAACCGCGACAGCTCTTTTGTTTTAAATCGTCACAATCTCGAGTGCATACTTTCAAGTAACAATGTCTGAAATTTCATTTCGATTGGTTAAGCAGATAGGCCATTAAGAGCTCATATTTTGGGGAATTTTTTATGACCACCCTTC
This sequence comes from Stegodyphus dumicola, assembly GCF_044657685.1. Classification (NCBI taxonomy): domain Eukaryota; kingdom Metazoa; phylum Arthropoda; class Arachnida; order Araneae; family Eresidae; genus Stegodyphus; species Stegodyphus dumicola. The sequence continues at coordinate 74,590,143 of NC_140768.1, read as the reverse complement.
ATGAGAATCAGTTCTTTGAGTAACAACTATTCGCGGAAATATTTGGCCTGACTAGAATTGCCGGTTTGGCTTTAATTTATAACTCGAGTAAAGACGAAACACTTTCATATTTACGTATTTCTATCAATTATTGATCATTGAACGGGAGTTGGTTTGTTCCCCTTGAAAAGTCAACTAATTTCCGATCAATGACAATAATTACATGTTTTAATTTTTACTTTTGCAATTATAATATTATTCTTCGTGATGATTTAACTCCAGTCCCCGTTAAAACATTATTAACATTTTGCTTTCAAATTACTTCAAAACATCTTTCAAAATATAACTTACCAGTATGGATGCACACTTTTAAAATAATTCTACTTTAATTAAACTTAGGAGATAATATAATCAATTAATCAATACGGTTTAGGAAATAAATTATTATTAACTAACTTTGCAGCAATTGCGCAAGTAATAATAACTTGTATTCGCACTAAATGAATTTAAGTTCATACAACATATTATATATATATATATATATATATATATATACATAATTAAAATACGTATAAACCGATTCCAGAACACAATGCTATACGCAAATTCTGCATAAGACACTTGAAACATGAATTTCCATATATCGCAAACATGTTTATGTCGGGGAAATAAGAATAGATATTTTAATCAAAACGTTGATGCTTCTGAAAGTCAACAAAAATAACAAAAATTTTGACTTTCATTTTTTAATAAAAACTTGACTTGCATTTAGATTTATTTTGGAAGATATGTGTATGTTGTTTTATTATTATCTATTTAAAATAATTTTGAATTGTTTTATGGAGTGAATATCCCGAAGTGCATATCTATCAGAATGTTGAATTTTTTTTGTTATGACATGCATGCTTTCAGAGTGAAAAAAAAGTCGTTGTAGTATTTATATGCATGCAGTTACATGTAAACAGCATTTTCACAACATATCAATAAACAATTTAAAACTGTAAAGAAAACTTATTTTTGTGTTATTTAAATAGGAAAAAAAGTATTGGAATGCTATGGTTGAGGGTTCAGGTTGGATGCATTTAGAGCTACACAAACACGACTGCTGCAACGATGTGTGTGTTCAAGATCTCAAGAAAGGATGTCCCCCCTATCTTTCCATTGCCTCCATCCTGTTACAGCGACAAAAATGTTTTCATTCATCGTGTGTACTGAACTTCCATTCACTCGGAAATAATGCTCTCAAAGAACAAGCAGAGTTTTGTGGCCAATTCTGCACCATAGCGTTTCACTGGATAGTTATTTTTTTCGGGGGGGGGGGAGAGGGACCGCTTTGGAGTTTTATGTGTATATTTATCGAGGAGTGGGCCACGTGTGCTGCAGTGTTACTAAAGCAAAATGTGTCTCCCCTTTCCTAAATCCCTTCGTCCGTGATTTCTTCCCCACTATTAACTTTTCTTTGCCAACTGTTATCCAGATCACTGTTTTGAGAGAAATTTATGAAACATTTTTGCTCAAAACATTATAATTTTTGGGGGCGGGGTGGAGGATGGTACTTATTTTTTCTCTTTTCTACTGTTAAAAAAGAGCTTTTCTATAAGAAACATTTAATGTACACTTACCAAGTATTTCAAGCCAATGTTTCCATTTCTTTACTTCTGTGAAAAGTCTTAATAAATACTGAAGTCCATTTGTTGTGAAAATAAACGAGAAATTATAATAATAAATTGTACCAGTCGTTAGAATTTAATATGTTTATATGCAAATAGAGACGCGTAATATGTACAAGGAACCTTTCCTGGCAACCTTTGAAGACGGCTATCTCTCAACGTTCTTATTTCTAAAAATAAATTAAAATGTATGCTTAACATGATATTTTTACGACGGTTATCTCCACAGGACACCGAAATTACCTGAAACCATAATCGTTACAAGCTCATTCTAACGTCTTTTTAAACCATAAAAGGGGAATCTTAAAAACCATTGAAATATTTCTATAAATAACGGATTTTGTCTACAAAATTGATTGTATCTGGTAGGGGCTTTAGTCAGTGATTAAGTTGAGAAATTAAGTATTAAAAGAAAATTAGTTTTTTTTTTTTTTTTTTTTTTTTTTTTTTTTCAGATTACCTTATTTGTGTTAGACGAATATGAGCATGTGCCAACCAGTTACTTATTGTCCTGCATGTAGGCAAAAATAGAGAGGGTAAAAGTGGCGTTCGAAACTAAAATTTATAATATAATAAGAAAGTAAAGACAGAGGAGAATAAAACAGAGTATTACTTTTTCTGGAGAAGTAGTGGGTACTATTTGGTTTGTCATTGCACGTTTTTGCTATACTGACTTAGGCTTTTTGGCCAGTCCCATTTTTTGATCATACGGCGGGCTTGGGCCGGCTAGGATGATCGGGGATCTGCCCTTGTAATGATAATGATACAGTACACTGCGAATAACCTTCTTTATTAAAATATTATAAATCGTCTGTCATTGAACACATCACTTCACGAAAAAAATTCGAACATTATTTCAGTTTTCCTAAATCAGAATACACTAAAAAGGAATAGAGAAAAAATTCGCTTTGCTAGAACAGGACAAAGATATGTGTATGTTGTTTTATTGTTATCTATTTAAAATAATTTTGAATTGTTTTATGGAGTGAATATCCCGAAGTGTATATCTATCAGAATGTTGAAATTTTTTTGTTATGACATGCATGCTTTCAGAGTGAAAAAAAAGTCGTTGTAGTATTTATATGCATATAGTTACATGTAAACAGCATTTTCACAACATATCAATAAACAATTTAAAACTGTAAAGAAAACAAACTGTAAAGTAAAAAACTGTAAAGTGCTTAAATTTATTTAAACGAAAATGAGAAACAAATATGGCAAACCGCAAAATTTATGAGCGGCTGTCCGGTATTTGTGGTACTTGTTATTCAGAAAGCATATGATTGCTTATGCTTTTTGAACAACAGCCATTAGACACAACAGGTACATGTACAATCCGGCGGTAAGAATTTAGCCATTAGTCGTAATATGTTCGACATACACACTCCGCTGCATAGTTCCACAGCACTAACAGTGCAGTTCTGCCTCAAATTTGACGTAGTAGTGACGAGTAGTGTCAGAGGGTCTTTTATTCCGTATCTCCTACCACCAAACCACTCGAGAGGACTTTCGCCTCGCCAGTATTTTAAGCGCCTTCATGCCGTATAGACACTATACACTTAAAAATATCCATGACTTCTCCGGAATTTGTACCCGAGACATCGGCATGGTAGGCAGGGTCGCTAACCACTATAAGGATCATTGCGGTTTTCAGAGACAACAGAAACATGTCTAAGAAGACTTACTTCATTAGTTTCGTGTTTAGTTTTGTGTTGATGAAAGAGGTAAGTATAATGGGCATAAGATCGGGCCTGAGAAGGTTAGAAAAATATATTACATTATTTGCTATTTTGTAGGTTTCACACAATTTAGATTTAGAGTCATGTATTTCGTGTCTTCCTCTTTGTGACTGCTTTTGTCTGCGTTTGACGATGGCTTTGAGCAGTTTTCTAAAAAAATTTACTATTTTCACCCCAGTTTGGAAGTGATCATTTGAGAGAGGTTTATTAAATCGTTTGAGAGAGGTCAATAGCTAAGTTTATTAAGATGCTCAGAAATATTAGTCACTTTCAGCGGAGAGGCCATGAGAAGGCTCGCCATATTATACAAGCACCGTACCATTCGAATAAAATTATACTGTAAAATTTCGTCTTTATTATTCGATTTTATCTTGCATGCAGAATTTAGGTCATAGATTTTTCAGGATATTTGCAAAGGTATTTTATTTGTCACCCATATAATAAGGCATGTTGCAAGCTACAGTGATCTGTCCGTGAGTGATCGCATCTGTTCCAGATGATATGGTGAACTTGTAGGATTGATAGTCTTGGAGAGGTGGCAATGAAATTATAGCTCAATAGAGCTGTGAGTACGAAAACCACACCATGTGACCATTAAAATAATTTTTAAAATAACAGTTTACAACTGATAGAAACTATTTACAGGCATCAAATGAGTTATTTTTCAAAAGAAAAAGGAGAAAATTGAAGTTCAAATTTAAAAAAAAAAATGTATGTTAAATAAAATATGAAATTCTGGCTTAATTGTAAATAAAACAAGTCAGTTTATAAAATTCCGCAGGAAGCAAGCATTTAAAAAAAAACTAAATACTTTGCAATGCATAGCAGAAAAAACTATGCACAAGCACAGCTAATTTTCAAGTGAAAAATAGATGTTGCTAAATTTAGAATTAAACACTTCTGGGTTAAATAGCACCTTTGGACTGGAAGGTGTCACCCTGCAGGCTCCAAGAAATGATGTTTAGTATTTTTTTTGTTGGGGGGGGGAAGAATATCATTTTATATCTGATCCAAAATGATACAGAACAGTTTCGTTTAATTTAAGACCCTAATGCTACTTTTTCTACTAGTTTATTTATTTATTTATTTATTTATTTTTTTATTAAATCAGGAATCAATTTTCAAGACTCTATAACATGTTAAATAAGGATCACCTGCAAATTTAAAAGTAATTAACGGATAGTAGAAAGTATCGGTAATTATTGCCGTTTTTGCCAAATGCAGTGAAACATTTCTTAAGACAGCCACCGTGATTCCAGCAGATATTGGTCTTCTGTGCAGGTATTATACTGAATAATATCTTATAGAGGTATTATACTGAATAATATCTTATAGAGGTATTATTCAGTACTGATGTTTATTTATGTTATATTTTCTTCTTCCTTTTTGCATGCCTTCGTGGTATAGTGGTTATAACACTCGGCGCGTATTCGAGAGATTCGAGGTTCAAGTCTCGGCTAGGGAATTGCTCATTTTTCATGACTTCAAAAACATTCTAATGTCTCTACTGTGACGCCCGAACTAAAAGATGGTGGATGAAGATTCTACATCACCAGGATTTGACGATTGGGTCTCTAATCCCCAGTCGCCCTTTAAAAGGAGGAGTACATAAGGTATTTTCTCTCTCCTTTCTGCATGCCTTCGTGGTGTAATGGTTAGCACACTCGGCGCGTATTCAAGAGGTCCGAGGTTCGAGTGCCGGCGAGGGAATTGATGATTTTTCATGATTCCTACTTAAAAAAAAATGTTAATGTGTCTACAATGTTCTAAGAAATACTGATCGCTTTCTGAAATTGTCGTCTTGGGTAAGAGTGGCCTCGAGAGGGCTCACTCTACTGATCACTTTCTGAAATTGTCATCTTGAGCAAGGGTCGCTCGAGAGGGCTCACTGTAATGTGAATCATACGTATACAACTTGAATTGCATTTGCCTTGGGCTATAGTAAAAGGTTTCTCTACTTATCGGTTAATTTTCTTTTGTTTTGTGTAGTTGATTAACATATATCGTGCGTTCTCTCATTACCTAGAACTTAATTCTTTTCTGGGTTTAACTGTCTGTAGGTAAACCTTTCCCTTGCGTGAACTGTTGTGAGGTTAATGTGGTATTAATTCGTACTGTTAGGATGATTAAGTTGCTTAATTTTTTAGGAGTGAAAAAGTATTGAAAGAAATAAAGCAATTTGGCCTCGATGTTGTATTAATTCCTACGTTTAGTGCAGCTAAGTTGCTTAATCTCGGAGGATGGGAAAATATCGGGATATTTCGGAGGATATGAAAAGTGTAATTTAGTTCTTGTACCTTAATTATAGGAAGTTTTTTTTATCTTTATATATTAAATGAAATCTAGATGGAAGAAACCTTTATTTTATTTATTTATTTGTTGTTGTTATTTTTTTTCCTTTTCTACAGTTAAGAAAGATTAAGGAGAGAAAACATTTTTTTTGAAAGAAGATTCTTTTATTTTAATTTTTTGATTCATTTTTTAATGTTCATTTAGTTTGGTTTGATTTTTATTTATATTTCATGAGATTTGGTTTTATCTTTTTCCATATTTTAATCACTGTAAAATATGGTAAACTCTAGTTAATAAATAAACTATAGTAAAATACGGTATTGTAAAATACGTAAACTATGTCGCAGCAAAAGTAAGTGACCGTCGCTGACAGTAATAAATATTTGCTATAATAATACAAAAAGCTTAAAGAGATATTAGTACTGAACATTGCCTCCCTAATAAGAAATTTGCTAAAGCAAACGAAATTAATTATAATTTAAATGCTGGTAAATTTCTGGGGAAGCGATCAATTTCAGAGCGGCAAAAATTCTTTAAAACAAAACCTCGGCCTATCGTTGGTATTCTGGGTCAACGCTAATGTGCATGACACTCGCTATTCCTTCCGCGTTCTTGTCATATGCCGCTGAATTGTCAATCAAATTTCAGAAGTACTTAAAAACAACATCTAACATCAAAGATTAAAAAAAAATGTTAGGAGATTTCTTCCAAACCTTTTCGGTAAAAAGCTTTACAAGGTATTGTTTGTGCATGTTTTAACTCTGAGAGGCTTTTTAATGTCAAATCTTTAAAGTATGATGTCTGGATATATATACTTGCATAATAGCGAATACTTTTTCAATCTGTCAGCACTCTAATAGATATACATAATGTGGTTTGATGTGAGAAATGAATTATATTTAGAAACTTACTTAAGGAAATCGTACAGCGTCTCTGAATAAACTACTAGTACACTGGAAGCTGTCAATAATATTTGCCTGTTTTAAAGGATTTTATATTTTCAAATTATACATTGTGATGCAGAATTGTTGCTTTTAACAGTGAATTCTTCAGCGTATTTTTTCTGCTACATCTGGATCAGCGTTAAATGAGTTGTTTGACTTTTGCATCATTTCTGTGTGTGTGTTATTCACTATTTTGTATAAATACAAATTTACTCACTTTAAAACAATTCCTGTTATTGTTAGTTCTTTTGGCATCGAGATAGTCTGAAATTAAGTGGTGCATTATCAAAACCTACTATGTGTATCATCGAAGTTAACTCATATCCTTGAAAAAATAATTAGCGCAAAGGGGAGTTACCCCAGAAGAACTATTAGTCACTAAATGGCATTTTGCGTCAAATCACTTTTCAAATTGTTGCCATTAAACATTATCGCCCTGTATCATATTTCAATAAATTTAATGATGAAGAGCCTGCATAAATGTATGTATGTGTCTCGCACTGTGAAAAAATAACGGTAGCTAGAGCTATAAAAGTTTGAATAACGTAGTCCTCCACCCGAATATAGGCACTTGAAAGCCCGAATTTTGAGTTTCGAATTTGTTTTATTATCTATTTCATGTTTTCTTAATTTTTAAGGAATTTTTGATTAAAAAACTCAACCATTTCAAAGCGAGCAGTGATAACACTGTAGGGAATAAAACATTTTTATCTACAGTACTCGCAAGACTGTCTATCGTAAATTCTGAAGATATGCTGGTTTTAAATATTTTTAGATAAGGGCATTAACCGAGATGCTTTCGAAACGTGTATTTGTGTGCAAATGATAAAAACGCCCCTTTGGGTCTAATATAAAATCAGAAAGTTTTTGTTGTGTGTGTGTGTTTGTTTGCAAGTTTTTGGTTATACAATTAAGAATAATGATGGCTGATTTTTAAAATTAGCTGAAATTTAGAAAATGTTTTACAGAACTTCTCTAACAAAAGTGAGAAATTACAAGTGACTAAATCCTATGGGATGCTGTCTGGGAAAGATTAATATGAATAAATAAATAAAACAATTAAAAATTAATAATTACAATTAAATAAAATGTAAAGATATAAATTATAAACAAATTAAATTAATGACAAATTGTTAAATAATTAACAAATATGCCGGAGCTGTTCATTTTTGGCGGTTTGGTTGGAATTGCAATTTTATTCCAAAGCTGAGAGTTACTGAGCCGAGCTTCAACAGGTTCCGCTAAATTTAAGCCCTGACATAAACATTAGGAATAAAGGGAGACTGATATCGATCATATTCTTTTAATTAAAATTTTGAATCTTGTAAGATGCTCCTTCGTGTATAATACTGAAGAACTTATGCTTTTTAGCCCAAAGGGCGTTAGCCCAGAAGGGTTGTTAATTCCATTTTGGCATTTTTGCTTCGAAAACTTTAAAAGTCCGGATCTCTTTTATAATTGTTGCCACCAAATATTATCGCCCTGTATTATATTTAAAGAAATTAAATAATGAAGAATCTGCATAAATGTATGTATGTTTCTCGCATTGGGATAAAACAACGGTACCTAAAGTAATCGAATTTTGAATAACGTACGACTCCATCCTAATATGGGCATTTGGAAGCCCAAATTTGGAATTTGTTTTATTATCTATTTCACATTTTGTAAAACATTTATGAGTTTTTTTTTATTAAGAAACTCAACGATTTCAGAGCCAGCAGTGGCTTCTACAAGGCAAAAGTCAATACTGTTGATTTCTCGTAACAGCTTTTGTTTTGGGGATATTTCTCTCGGATGACTTTCATATTCCAAAACTTAGTGTACCCACGTGTTTTGAATATGACTTTGTGTGATATAGGTTTATATAAACAACACCGATCAGCTTCCGGTGTACATTCGGCTATCGAAACCTTGATCATTATTATAATTTCACCGCCCCCCCCCCAGGTAGGTCAATGCCCACAATGTTGGGAATCCATGGATTAGGCCTTGCTCGTGTTTCGGTAAATTGCTGCAAGTTAAAGTTCATCTCTCCATAATGTTCCATTCGTGTTCAGTGTGGTTGAGCTGTGATGTGAATGTAGACTAGTCAAATCGTCGGATATCTTTATTCTTTGGTTCAATTATGTTCATACGTAAAAATACTGAGAGAAAAAGTAAAAGACTAAAGAAGTATTAAAAAATAAATGGTACCACTGAACAAGAGAATATACCTTGGCATTCAAAAACCTTTTCACTGTAGTGGTCTCTTTTCATGCGTAGTGTAACCGCTCAAAAATTAGGAACTTGCCAAGGTTGCATGGATGATCTACTATATGCATTGTAGCCTAACGTATTATGAAGTGGCATAGTATCTCCTAGATCAGGAAAGATTCTACTAAAGTCTTTTCTAACGGCTAAATTGTCTGCCTTTTATTTTTAAGAACACAGTTATTAAGTAGTAAATAAAACAATTTTGAATCATATGCGAACATTTGGGTGTAGTGTTGCTTTTTATTTCACTCATATATAGGTTCTATTGAAATTCAGACATAATGTCTTTTAATCGAATTTTACGGACATAGCGTTCGTTCATTTCATTTCGCGTATTTCGTTTTTCTTTTCTTTTTTTAGAAGGGTAGTGCGAGGAAATTTATATCTTGTTAGGAACATTCTACTATCACGCTGTAACGAAATTCGGGCAAATGCACACGCGTAATTTTTTTCAGAATGATGAAATTGCCATCACGCTGACGATAATTTATTGTAGAACGATTTTTTTTCCTCCATACTGCTGAAAATGCCAGTCATAATCTAACAAGGTGACGTATACTATTAACGTTCTTCTGATTCAAAATTTGAAATATGAAATGAAATCTTACGTGTTCTGTTTTTTTCGTTTCTATCTCAAGTGTGTAGCAGGCAACAAATTCTATCCACGTACACTATTAATCACTGTCAAGAAACGGAAATTTGATATCCAGGTTCTCATCCCAGTCATTTTGCTTTGGGTCTTGTAGATTAAGCTTAGATAAGCTATTTAGAAGAGGCAATCTTGTGCAGGTTTTTATTTTTGACAAAAAAAAAAAAAAAAAAAAAGTCTTGTCTCTTTGCAAATTTATTAACTTATGTTTTTTCAACACATATGTCGCGCTTGATGTCGAGTATGGGATTTAGTTTTTAAAAGTAGTGAAATATTTATTTACGTGTTTAATATTACAAACATGTATTTCTTGTTCTCCCTAAAGTGAATAATGTTATGTGAGAAATTAAATTTTGCAAAAATATATGCTATTTGTTAGGATCTTTAAATAAACCAGGATTTTTTTAAGGTAGGTAAATTACAATGACTTCTTTCGTGATTAACACTTTCCCTAAGATGACGTTAAGATAACACCCACAGAGTACCAAATTCACATGGAACTATGCTTTGTCGTCTTATAAATTGTCCAGTCTAATTGCTTTCAGTTTCTTTAAGAATAAAATGTTGGTTTGTGTCAGTATATGCAGTAGATCGTACTGAAGAAATTTTCGGATAAGAAATATTTATGCTGATAAATTGTTACTTACGTTGAAAATAACATCGAATTTATTTATTAGTACTCCGCCATTAGGCATTACACGGAAAAAGAAGTATGTTCCTTGGAGGACTTTTAATGGAAATTGGCTTGCATGCACGTTACACATGAGGAAACACACAAAAACACCCGTTCGCTGGGATTCGAAGCCCGGACCGAATTACCAGTGTTCAGCGGCTTTTACCGCTCGGTCGATAGTTGGCCTCGGAAACATCATTTTGCGAAGGCTTTCCAAAAATTTTTGGGCTATTACTTTGCGTTTTTGTCATGCATTAAACATACATGTGGCATAGCAGATATTGACATTACGCAAAACATAAAACTTAATTTCTACACGGCCTTCAGAAGCAGAATATTTTTAGAGTATTGCCGATATATAACTATTAGCGATTTAAAAGTTACTTTTTAATACTTTCAACCTTAATTTATGAATAATACCTCTAATTGATGAAATTTTAAAATACAGTGAACGTTGCCGTGATAACTGGCTCTGAACATCACCAGTATTTCTTGGGAATATATATAAACATAGGTACTGAATATCAACTTTATACCTTCTTGATCTTGGAAAGATATCTTGAACATTAAGTATTGAACTCTTTTCGAAATCGCATGTAAACTTGGGTGTTCCTCTTTAAGAGAGATATATAGTGTCAATCTATATTTAATTATAATATAATAGCTATCACTTCACTAAGATGACAACTTCTGATAGTAAGTAGTGTTTCTGAAAACATAATTAAATATCGGGACTGGTAATGACTTCTCAAAAAGGATCACCCTTCCCAAAGAATACCAAACTCCTCCAGATCCATATGTTCGTTTTAAAGAAGTTTCACTGAACTGACCAATATTACCCAGCAAGAACTGGAGAGATTGTCTTGCGTCACATAGCAGGTGTGGCCTTAACGTTGATTGCGCATGTGTTACCGAAATATTCGATAGTATCTGAGAAGCTCTTCTATTTCATTTTGTGAGTTGTTTTATTACTGCTATTAAATAGTCTGAATTTGGAAGTCTAATCTCGACTGAATTATATTTTCCCATTCTTTTATTGAGCTCGAGGCAGAAAGACACAATTATTATTAGGCCAGATAATTTTAATGAAGCTCAGGTTATTTTCACACGAAACTTCTCTGTTTTATTGCATTTCAAGACATAATAGTGGCAACGCCCTTTACGGTTAATTGATATCCTTCTATCGTGAATGTAAAAAGCGTTAGTGTCTGATGACTAAGTATTTTTACGTTTTGCTGATGTATTTTGATTGAGGTATTCCATGACAGGTCATTTGTCATGTTTTCTAATTAAATAAAATAATAAAAGTAAGTCTATATTCCTTAGAGTGGGTTAGGGTAAAGTAACCAGACGTTCCGGAATAGTGAAATTTCTGTTTTTGAGGATGTTCGGTAAATGTCTGGCTTCAGGATATATTCCAGAAAAGATTTCGGGTTTCATAAATAATAGACATGAATTTCGCTAATTTCGTTCCATTAAAGTTGTAAGGTTACTTTATTTTTATAACCTGATATTTTATGTTAATTCTTTTTCCTATCAAGCATCACTTCATTTCTCTGTCAGAATGTAAATTTCCAACGTGCATGATTTCAAATTAGGTAGCAAGAAAGAAGTACTTAAAGGAAGGTTTTGGAGAGTGAAATCAGAGCATATTCTGCCTGCTTGAAGGCCACGTTGCTAACTTTGATTCTTTATCGATTAGAATTCTGCGGGGTTGAATTATTCTTGACATTAAGCTTGTTTACGCCGACTTCGGTTAGAGCCAACTTGTGCGCTAGGTAAACTGTGAAGCCATTAAGCTAGACTTAAATTTCATTAACTTTAGTTTATTCATTATCTTTGATTTAAAACCAGAAGTTTTGGCTTCTGTAAGCACGAGTTGGTGCCATCTGTTAAACTTTATTTAGATTAATGAAAGCATTCGTCCTTTACATTCTTTCTCTGTCTGTATGAAAGAATCTTTATATTTCTATGAAAGAATCTTTATATCTTTCTCTATCTCAATTTATAAGAAATAGCGATAATTTGACACTTTTCTTTCAGAGTTTTGGTCTAGTTTATGCTTCTTAAGAAGACCAAACTCTATAACGTAATGGAACTATTTTTGTTGAATCACACTAAAAACATGTTATGGATACACAGCATGTTCTGGAATTTTGCGGCCCATAAAAAAACCGATTGCTGAAAGAATTTTTTGAAGCTTTTACTATGGTTGCGGGTTGCGTTTTGTACTTGGAATAATGGACAATACAGTAAAATTACCAGGATAGTTCTAAAACTGATTACTTTGAAAACGTACAGAAAAGTTTAACTCTCAATAAGCAACACAACACTGGGAATTATCTTCTAAGATGGCTATCCAGGGCTCCAAGTGATTCGGTCTTTTGTGTAGATGGCCGTCTTATGATGGATGAATGATGGCAGTATGGATTTATCTATATTCTCGAAAATACTTGCCACTTGCAATGTGGTCGTCTTATGGAGGGGATTGCTATGCGAGAGCTAATAGTATTTTGATGAAGGAAAGGTACTATATGAAACTAATTTTTCAATAAACTATGTTATTGATTGAACTTCGGTAAAATCTTCTCAATTTAAATTAAGACATTATAATGTGTTTGAAAACGGATGATTTTAAGTAACCCTTAAAGCTTTGTTGTCATTGGTTCGAAACTATATGAAACAATAACATTTGGCATAAAATTTTAAATAAATTTTCTAAAACCTGTGCTTACTGAATGGCAAAGTTATTAAAACAGCTATATCCAATGGCTTAAAACGGGGGGGGGAGGCGTATGATTTAAACCGTGGCTTATAATAGTTTAAATGCAGCAATGCCAATATTGAAAATTCTCTAAAATAACTGCTAAACTTAAAATATAAGGTCCATAAAATAACTACTATTGCTGAAATAATGGGGATGTGCACTGCTTATGGTTCAAAAGAAATAAGGTTCGAAAGTTTCAGTTTTTCCGGAATCAAAAGCTAACTTCACAGATTTCGTTTTGTAATTATATAGTAAAACTTCTCGTGGCAATTATCTATCTCCCTAAGCTGATCATTTCTCAAAATGACCAGCATTCCTAAGAATATATTGCATTAGTATTAAAGAAAATAATAAACATTAAGCGGTTATTGAATGTGCTTCGCAAAATAGATCACCTTCAGAAAAGGCTAAAATCTTCCGAAACTATGGAAGGCCATCTTAGAGAGAGTTCACTCTATTTTAATGAATCTGATATTTCAATCTGATTTTTTTAAGTGATACTAAAGTCTGCTGACACGAATCTTAAAAATTAATATTGTTATTTTTAGTTTGATCATTAAGTACAACACAATGGTTAATTAATTTAAAATTCACAAAACGGGCCTTAATTTGGCTTTAAAATTCACAAAACAAGCGTTTATGCGGCTTTATTGTTGTTCTTTAAAAACTGTACATTTTTTTAAAATTTGTTTTTTTATAGCCAAATCTTTTTCCCTTTTACGGCAAAACATTAAACTGCGACCCGCACTGTAAACTCTCTAAGTTTGTTTTGTCAAAACAACCTAGTCGGCAGTTTAACCAACCGACTGAGACTCCTACGCATCACTTGCCGTGAAGTCAACTAATACTGTTACTGGATTCTTTGAGGCAATCCGACACCAAGGAAGTGTGCAAAAGGGGACTGAAAAACGCCACCCGTCCGGGTTGGATTTCCGCCGGTAAACATTACATCGGAGGGTACCCACCCCTTAAAATAACTCAACGCAGTTCTTACAAAAGATGGATGGGGTGGTTAGCCCTGCTAGATATCGGGCTATTTACAACAGTTAGGAAATTTCTCATATTACGTTAAGTATCTGTTGTGGTGAAAGCGATGAAGATATCTTAATAATCGCCTCACGGAAGAAATGAAATAATAGAAACATGCTGAATTTGCCTGCAAATTGGTTTTGCTTGAAGAAGGTAGAAATTGTTATTTATATTCACCGATTCGTAGATGATAACTAGAGAGAAATGACGAATTAAGTGTTTAACATGTAGTTCAATATATAAATTATTTAAAATGAATGATCATTATTATTGAGACTTTCGAGAGCAAATTCTAAACAATGCAATACTAATTTTTTTTTTCCGAACAGCAAACACTTTTTTTTTATTCTAGAAATATGAGGAAAGTGTTATTCACTGTAAAATAAAGGTTAAACTGCTCATATTTCCTATCTCAATGAAATCTATCAACCACTCCATAATAATCATCAGCAGATTGACAAATAAATGTCATCGTGTATTGCCAAATTTGGCGCTTTTAGGAAGGACTTAGATATTTTCGATTTGAAAATCATGGAATTAATTATCGGTAAATTTTCGAGATGCTGTCGGTAAATATTACTGAAGTCATACAAGTTCACTTATTTCACTTTAATTCGTGACTATATTGAATTGATAAAAGTTCTAGCGGAGGTCAAGGTTTCCTTCGAATCTTTGTTCAGGAAATTATCGTGTATCACTGGCAAGCAAGAATGTAAACATTTCTTCCATTAAATTTTAAAGACAATAATAAATTTTTGTTACAGCTCATTTGAAACTGTTAGTGTATATGCCATAAGAAGAAGAAGAAAAATGACAAGGCCAACATTATTCAGGAAATTCACATATTTTGAGAGAATAATGAAGTTATTCTTATTCCGATTTGTATCAAATATGAGACTGAAAGACAGATGTGATCAGGCACTCGAAGAATTTAATTAATGGTAAGCTATTGAAACAAGCCTCCACTAACTGTCTAATGCTGAGCTTCGTGGAGAATTATGACATTATATTAAAAAGGAGCTTCGAGCATTTTCCTTATTATTCTTCAAAGAAAATTCTGCCGCGATGTCGTCAGGTTAATAGTGATGCCGTCACAAGAGGCTTATTATATAGCTGCCTTTCCTTTTTTGATATCTTTTGAGTTCATTGTCATTGAGATCACGACCTCAGTGTTTGATTTGGATTTTCTTTACTTTATTTCTCTTCTTATTTATTGTTATTATCGTTGAAGTCCTGAAAGATTACTCGTATTAAATGTGCTGCTATAAAGTATTCTGTATGTTTAGAGGAATTATTAAGCAGGTTTAAAAGGAATATTATGGAAATAATTAATTAAAAATTTTAATATATATTAACATGGAATAAAAATGCAGATTATATTCCCTAAGCAGTAAAAATGATTTTTTTATTTTATTTTTCTGTTTCCTATTACGTTTTATCTGCTAAAAAAGTATTTTGCCTGCTTCAGATGAATAGCAAATGTATAATTCAATTATTAGAAATAAGAGATTCTACAAGCAAACATAATTTATACCTTTTCGAATGCAATGCAGTTTTATAATATATCTACTGCATTTGTCTGTGTGTCGTAATTATTCAGAAGCAATTCCTTTTCCTCATTTAATTATAATATGCTATTTCCAAGACCATATTTTTCTTTGCAAACAAAGTTCTACCAATCGCATCTGAGCATGCACGTGTTACAATCCATTATGTAAGAGTTAAATACTACAAAACTACTGTATAAATTAAAGCTAGTCTTTTCTTTTGTTGGATTTTAAAGATACATGTGTGATATATGCGATGAAGTGATTGTATTCGAGAGGAACTTCAAAAATCACAGAAAATTTGATACAAAATACCAGGACATTGAAGTTGTAGTAATTATCAAATATAGCTACAACTTAAATAATGGTTGCTATGGTTGAAAATATAACCAATTGCATTATCCTTATTATCTTATACTTTTCCCATTGTAACTGCTTTGGAAAAGGGCTATTTCTGGTGAAGTACATTATTTACAAGAGTGGTACCATCCTAAGACTATAAAGCAATTTTAGTAGGATTTTATTTTATATCGCATGTGTGACTGCCAGTGATGCCACTAAAGGGTAATTTAATAATTTTCTGTTCCAGTACGATGAATTAAAATATTAAATGTTCCGTGAAACCTCTCGCGATAAACTTTGTAAGAAGATCACCCCTGACAGTGACCAGTACTTCTGAAACCATAAACATTAGTATTGAACATAACCGCTCTAAAGAGTGATGCCATCCTAAGGATATAAAAAGCAATTTTAGAAGGATTTTTTTCATATCGCCTGTTATGTCCGCCAGTGATGCCACTAAAGCGTAATTTAGTAATTTTCTGTTCCGATACAATGAATTAAAATATTAACTGTTCATTGAAACTTCTCATGGTGAACTCTGTAAGGTCACCTCTGAAAGTGACCAGTATTTCTGAGATGATAAATAAACACTCGAATGGAACATCACTGCTCTGAAAGGAACAAAATCATTTGGAACAGTTAGTGGTCGGTCTAGAGAGGATTTAGTGTATATCAAATTTTATCGACATCGTAAGAAACATTTTATATAATTATGAAGACTTAATTTCAATTACATTCGTTGGCGATATCTATTTAGTTAAAAATCCATGATAAAAATCCTTGATTTGTAAGTCATAGTAATACTATGAACCTTGTCATGGCGAAGACAATATCCGTATCCCTCTGAATATCACCATCATTTTTGAGAACGTAAATAACCACTTCTACAAACCTAAATCGTCTGAAACGTAGGTGATCGTCTTAAAATGCATAACTTCATTTATAAAACAGTACTTTTCATGCACTAAGTATTTATGAAATACAGACATGTTGTACTTCTTTTCTGTTTCTTAAATTAATTAATTAAATTAAATTTTGCTTAAAATGGTAAGCATTTTTTTATTTAACATAAAAACAATATACTAAAAATTTTAAAATATTATATGGTGAAAAATGTAACGTTATAACTGACAAATGTTTTACAATGAAGTGCAGATTATTGGGGGGGGGAGAAAAACCCATTTTCAGATTATTTATCCTGTCATGTTAAAAGATCAATTTAATAAATTATTTACTTTATTAATTTCTGAAGAATTTAATAATTCTTAAATTCTTCTAAAAAGGGAGTTTTATTGTTATTCAAGGCATAAAAATTGAACCAGTGTTGGGCATGATAAAATAAGGTATAGAAACTATGGTGCTGTTCTGACAATTGCAAAAATAATACCCGTTTTTACTTATAACTATGCTTTCCTTGCTACTACTTTTCTAATGTGCTGAATGCCCCTATAAAGAAAGTATTTTTTTGGGAAGTATAGTTTTTTGGGGGGACGGCGGGGGAAGTCTTTTATTAGATGAACTGAAAGCCTTGTTTGCGCTCATTATTTCTGGGGAAGTTTATGCTTTCGTATTCCATTAAATTACATATATGTTTACATTCTCTATTAATTCAATGCGTATTATATATTTTAAGCAAGAAATTTAGTAGTTATAAGTTTAAAGATTCAGCTTAAGTTATGATGATTAACTTAATGTATAAACACTGAACTTCCTGAGTACTTGCAGTAATGTGCCTAAAAACAATAATCAAACATATCCAGTATCGAAAGTCCTCTCGCGTTTACGTGAAAGATACTGGCAAATAGGTACCTGCTATTCTACAGTTCATATCACTGCTGTAAATGTCCTTAATAAGTTAACAGCATTCAATATCTAAATGTACATGTAGGACTACTAAATATGTCACCGCGGAAGGTAATTTCTTAAATGGAGGCCTATCGTAACCTTCACATTTTATTCTTATCACGTAAGCTTTACCTGTTATCCTATATTGGAAATGGCTTGACAACATGGTCCGACTGCATTAGCTATGAAATAAATATGGCGTGCTATAATACGTTTAAATGGCCTCAAAGCCAATAGCCAGTCTTATCAATTGTTGAATCACCCAGGCTATCACGAGTCCTTACCCCAAAAGTGAGGTCAGGTATCTTCAGACATAGTTGGATCCGTCTGGCACCTCGCGGCTTAAACGAGAAGAAAGAGAGATTATAACACTTTCGTTTATAAACTATTTCAAACATCTTCAGCGCCTGGATGATGTTTATTTTCTCGGTTACCAGAATTCTCGGAAGTTGCCGATGCGATATAAACTGGAGCACGTTTTCTTATTTTTTTTTTATTTTTATTTTTTTTTTTTAAGTTATTACAATTCGGGATGCCAGATCGCGGCCGCGTGAGAATTCTGAGGGCAATTTGTTTTCTTTTATGGCTTATAGTGCTATTTTAGCGTGAGGTTGTTTATCTTGTGGCAGGAAGGAGTGGCATTTTTTTCGTTCAAGAACTTTTTTTTTCCTTTTCTACGAACCGTACTCCAAACCATTTGTATCGATACTACACCGAAGAGTAAGGAATCTTTCGCTTTTCGTGTCTTACGATCAGGAACAGATTTGCGAAACTAAGGACAGGATCAACATTTCTTGTAATAACGCCCCTTCCTCCTTCTAATTTTGTTTGAGCATAATAGATATAATTTATACTGATTATAACACGTATTCATGAAATACTTTAAAAAAATTCATTTTTTTTTATTTAGAGTTATGAAACATTACCTCCTCATGGATTCAGTTTATTACGTGCCATATAAATTTAAGCTTATCTATTTCAAAGCAGACTTTTATTTTTTCTGGAAAGTTAAGTTAGATTAACTAATTAAGGCAAACCTCATAAGTGCTATCTTCTTTGAACTGGAAGCTGAAAAAACAGAATTTAAGGGGTTTTTTTAGCTTGCTCCTAATTTTATAAAACCTAGAACTGAAAAAATATGTAAAATTTGACATATTTTAAATATTGTGCAAAGATTTAGAAGTAATAAAACTGCACTTCCTAAAAGTATAATTTTGGAGCAAAAGACGCCTCTAACCTTGCTTAGGACGGGCCCTGCCTACCATAAACATAATCACGGTAAGTTAGCAAGCAAACTGGTGCTTAAAAAATATGGTATTTTAGCTAAGACATTTTTGTCCACCTGTTCTGTGAAAATTATCAACGTTCTGAATGAAAAACCTATGTTCTGTGCCAACCATGAATTGATTCTGATGAAGAGCACATTTCACACCAAACGTGATTTACTCCTGATCCTGGCCCACCAGCGGCCGAGGGTTAAAGACACTGAACACTGGTAGTTCGGTCCGGGGTTCGAATCCCGGTAAACGGCCTGGCTGCATGAGCTTTTTCGTGATTTTTTCCATTTGTAACGTGTATACCAGCCCGTTTTCCTTAGAAAGACCTCCACGAACGCAAACATTCCCATAGGTAGATTGTCATCTAGTGCGTTGAGATAAACCAAGCCAATATTCCTGACGCCTGCTTTCGAACTGCTTACAATGGATTAGCATTACATTTACAGAATGATGTTTTAGTGATGCAAAAGTGTCTGATTGAATAGCACTGCTAAATGTTGATACATTTGAATCCTCTCTAAAACGAGCACCTGTAATTCCAGACGATTTTGATCTTCTGTGAAGGTGATCATCTTAGAGAAGTTAGATTAACTAATTAAGTTAAGTTAGATTAACTAGACCTTGAGTTAGATTAATTAGACCCTGAGTACTGATGTTTATTTAGGTTCTAAAAAATACTCGTCACTTTTAGAGACGGTCGTCCCGAGATGGTTCAGTGTAGTTCGTTCCAGTTTCAGTTTGGGTTTTGCATTTAATCTAGATACTTGTGATTCAATTATATTTTCGCCTCTTCTTAAATCCTTTTTTATTTAAGAAGTTATTTATATATTTCTGAAAAGAGCGGATGAAGAAAAAACA
Source organism: Stegodyphus dumicola (assembly GCF_044657685.1). NCBI lineage: Eukaryota > Metazoa > Arthropoda > Arachnida > Araneae > Eresidae > Stegodyphus > Stegodyphus dumicola. The sequence goes on along the minus strand of NC_140768.1, from coordinate 74,570,279 downwards.
ATGGCATACAACAAAAAAACTGCATAACAACTCTTTACAATTATTTTCATTAAAAGAAAAAAATTTTTTTATACTATACTACTATATTAACTTTTTTCCTGCGTTATTAAACTTCAGAAACGTAACTCTCAGTCGTCTCATAAACATACTTAATAGTTTTAGTTCCTGTAAGATTTTCTCGTGTGTTAAGTTTTGAATCAAAACCCGCAATCTATTTCAGTTTCAAAGATTTTAAATGCACAAATTAAATTAAATGTGCCCTTTGGTCTTATAAAGGCTTTGTTAGAGAGGAAAAGTGTATTTTCAATGTTTCGTGTTAATAAAATCAAAACCTTCCCTCTACAAAGAATTTAAAATTATAGAAATTTTAGTATTTAGTAAACTAAGAAACATACTCAAAAGTTAAACAGCCCGTCAATCTCTTTTTAATTTCTCTCTTTTTGGCTGAAATATTTTAGAGTAAGTATTTTAATTTCATTTTTTAAATAAAATTAGTTAAAAGAAGATAGAGCGTATAGCAGCTTAAACCCTTTATACTCTCGATTGAATTTGAAATCCGCAGGAAAAGAATCATTTTGCATTAAAATTTTTGAAATCATAATAAATATTTAAAAAAAGTTACAAATAAATATTTAAAAAATTTATTTCTTCTTCAAAGATTTCTGTTCATCACATAATTTTTTTTTTTCAAAAACGCACTCTGTAAATATGTATAACACTGTTAGTATATTTTTGCTATTATTTTAAATATTGATTTATAAGATTTCAACCTTGCTTGCAACGTCGATTAATATATGCTAATATTTGACTCTGAAATTTTGAATTTTATTCTCTGTCATCTGAATCTGTGATTCTAAGCATAAAAAGAAGAAAGTAGTGTTCATCAGCAGACTAATTCTAACCAAAAAGGAAAACAAATTAGATTTAACGTAAAATTTTCCCTTTTTAACAAATTCTTGACATCTGTGGTAAAGAATAACATCTATGTTTCTTTCGTAAAGTCAGGATGAATCATTGCGCTCTTCGTAGGCTACCTACTGGGTTAATCAAAAACTCGGCGTGTGGCGGCTGACACTCCACTACAAGTGGTTTCAACTTGGACCAGAAAGATCCATTACACAGGATCAAGGCCCACCAATTGGCAGCAAGACGTTACATTTAAAAGCTTCGGATAATGGGACACATTCATGCGACACAGGTCAAGTGCATAACCATGAGGATTAATAGTCTGAGAAGAGCCAGGTCCGGCTCTTAGTGAGAGGAGCGTTTGCGATTAGGGATTTCTTTTCCCCGCATCACAAAGATATTCCTTATAAATGAATCACTTGTACTATCATCGCACCTTGGTATTGCCCAAGTTTGATGCATCAAATATGCGACTTGTTTTTTAATTTTTGAATTCAAGAAAGTGACATTCATATCTTAGAACATAAATAAACGCTAGTTTTGACTTCACCTCTCTGAGATGATCACTTCCATAGAAGGCCAAAATTGTGAAGAATGATGGATCTTAGAGGTGGAACATGGTACGTACATTAAATTGAGAATAGTGAACCATCTCAACGACGATTTCGGTCTTCTGTGAAGGAAGTCATCTAAGTTAGACAAGTGGTATTCAACACTGATGTTTGTTTATCCTTTCAGAAATACCGAATAGATTGAAAGCTCGGATTATGAATCATTTACTTCATGAACAAATTTGAAGAAAAATGGAGGGTAATGAACGATGTGTCGAGTTACGAACACCTAAGTGGGCAACATATGATATACAAAAGTGGTTTGCGGTAACCTATTCTAAATTATTAACAATCAGAGATTTCTGGAAACATTTTAATATTTTCCGTTGCCTGATTTACAGTACCATGAATTCGTCCTGGAGAAAAATATGGCCACATTAGGTTGCAGGCAGAGATTTTGAGCGCTTAGGTAAAGTATTTCCTCCCATCTTACCGCGTACTATCGTGATGTAATTGAAAGCATGGCCAACTGGTAATCGGGAGGTCCAGATTTTGAATCCCGGAGAGATAATTCCTCTTTTTCACGTTTCCTGCTTCTAATTAAGCGTGATGACAAGAGCACCTGAACTAAAATACAGTGGGCGATAATTCGTCACTGCCATAATTTCGCGGTTGGTATCCCCGCCTTCCAGTCGCCCTATAATGGGAAAAATGTAAGTTATTGTACTTCCTCCTTACGGCGTGTCTTCGTGGTATAATTAAGCACATTCTCCTGGCATAAGAAGGTCCGGAGTTTGAATCCCGGCGAGGACATCTGATTCTTCATTTTCTAGAATTTATAAAAAATATATATAAAAACTGTAAGTGGCTCTCGAACTAAAACGTGGTGACTGATAATTCATCACCACCAGAATTTAGCAACTGGGTTCTCTCTTTCAGAGTCGCTCTTTAAGTGGGGAAGAAAGTAAGTCATTTTCTCCCTTCATGTGCCTTTTGGTGTATTTGGAAACACGTCCGGCTGACAGTCGGAAGGTCCGGAGTCTGAACGCTGTAGAGGACATTGCTCAATTTTCACGTTTCCTGCTTCGAAATAAACCCGATATGGCTCTATAAGGTATTTAGGACTTATTATGTTATGTCTTTCCAAGAAAAACCATGGACTAAGAAGTTAACCTTGAAGACGCGGAGAGATTAGTAGAGAACCGTAAAAATGAGCTGGGAAAAAAAAACTCTGTGGTAATTTCGGAAACACTAAACATCAGTTATGAAAAAACGTGTCTTCAGAAGAAGAGGACTAAAGAAATTATCCTAGTTCTCTGATCCGCGAAATTTATGAAAAATGGGGTAAGATGCATGGTATCAATTAACGATATACAGGGGTTGGACAAAAATATGGAAACACCTTTAAAAAAACATGTTTCTTTGCTTAATATGGTGTAGGAAACCCTTTGGCATCCAAAACAGCTTGCAGTCTTCTCGGAATGGATAAATACAGTTCCTGTATGTTTGCAAAGGGAATATTATCCCATTCTTCCTGCAAAACGGTGGCAAGTTCAGATAACGATGTTGGCGGTGGATAACGAGAACGCACTTTCCGTTCCAATGTAGACCACAAAGGTTCGATAATATTCAGGTCTGGTGACTGTGGTGGCCAGGGGAGATGGGACAACTCATACTCGTGCTCAGAAAACCAGTCCTGGACAATGTGAGCTGTGTGAACAGGGGCTTTGTAGTCTTGGAAGACACCATCACCATCGGAGAACAAAGTTTGTACCATGGAATGAACTTGATCGGCCAAAATGTTCACATAAGTCTTGGCAGTCATGTGCCCTGACACTGTTATCATGGGGCTAGCAGAGAACCACGATATGGCTGCCCAAACCATAACAGAACCCTCGCCATGTTTCACTCTTGGCAACAAGCAGTCTGTATTATAGGCTTGAAATGGCGTTCTCCAGACGTAAACTCGGCCAGAAGTGGGAAACAATGTGAAAGAAGACTCATCAGACCATATTACTTGCTTCCACTGCTCTGTAGTCCATGCTTTATGACTTAAACACCACCTTTTTTGTTACGGGCATTAGCATCACTGATGAGTGGCTTCTCAATTGCAGCACGGCCAGCAATTCCCTGTTTATGTAGCTCTCTTCTAATTGTTTTGGTACTCACAGGGTTCGGTAACACAACATTCATTTCAGCAGTAACTTTTGCAGCTGTGGTCTTCTTATTTTTCGTCACAATTGCCCTTAATGATCGTCTGTCACGATCACTCGGGACACACTTTCGTCCGCGCTGTGATTTAGCAGATGATGTTTTTCCGCTTTTCAAATATGTTGAATAAATCTTCGATACAGTACCTCTTGAAACACTAAACACCTCGGCTACCTTGCTAACGGAAGCACCTACCATACGTGCTCCAACAATTTGCCCACGTTCGAAGTCTGTTAACTCTGACATAATGCAATGACAACCTCACATAACAGTACTCCGACAACAACTGAACTATTTAGCACATTTACGAAGTTGTATAGGTGGCGTCAGTAGTCAAAAATGCCAGCGCCACTTACATATTTCATTAAAATCAATCCTTCTTTTCAAACATGCATTTCACAAGGTGTTTCCATATTTTTGTCCATCCACTGTAGTTCTGATGAAGAAGTTACTAACTAACAACGTGAGCTTTTTCAGGGGCAATGCTATGTCTCACTTTAGAAACATTTTTAAAATGTTGGTAACAAGAAATCGCATTCGACAAATTTTAAACGAAACAGACCAATGAGACTAAACATACAAGCCAGCAGAGTCGAGTGGCGCTTTGAGACAAAGAAAGGACAAAATAAGATGCCTAATAAAGACCGATGTTTTTATGAATAGAAATTTCACCATTTGAACAATGCCATCCTACTAATTATATTATACGTCTACTCTCTTTTCCTATATTAAAATTTAAATTTAGGTTTCGCCTATTTTATCTGTTTAAATATTGTGCTTATCCCCCGCCCCCCCCTTTTTTTTTGTTATTTGTTTTATACTTCCTGATTTCCATTGATTTGAGGTCATGAATTTATGCACTGTTGTTTAACAAAAGTGTACTGTTGTGAGGTTTATATAAACAATCACCAATGGTCCACGAACAATTTAATTCATTTTACCTTGTAGAATCATTTAGTATTTTTTTTTCTTTGTGAAACAGGAGACTTGAAAAATGGGCAATGCTCTCCTCGGGACTCGAAGCAAAACCTCTCGAATACGCGCCAAGTACCTTCGCACCAGGAAAGCATGCTGGAAGGAGGGAGAAAATACCTTATAACCTAAATTTTTATGGGGAAAATTGTTTCGGTTTACGAGCATTTCGGTTAACTAACGACCTTCAGGAGCAAATTAAATTGGCAAACCCAGGTTTCACAGGTCTTCTCAGAGAAGTGGTTGCCTTGAAAGGTTTCAGGACGCTGAAATCATAGGGTTTGGTGTTAAAAGTTGCGGTTAATTGTTCCTCAAAGTAATTTCTGATTCCCGATGAAAAGAGAAATTGTTATTTTAAGTTTTAACGAATGAAATGACGAGAGGTGTTATCCCTTCCTCTTCCAAAACAAATCACATTTTATATATGAAAGCCAAAAGTTCAGTTTCTAATTATATGCAAATTTGTCTTTTGGACGTTTAACTCATTAAATACTGTATCTTAAAAACAGCTTTTAGACTTTGCTTTCCAACTTATGAAAGAAACATTTACCGAGATTTCCTATCCTTGTATAATCAGTATAAGCATTCATTCAGTCAATGCATCTTGCTGAGCTTGATTAAAAACACTACTCTTCTTCCTCTTTATTTTTGAATTAAATTCTTCGACTATCATTCAATGGAAAAACAGCTATTTTTTTAATGAAAAAATTATAAAAAGAGTAACTTTATTTACTACTGATTGAATAGAGACAGAGAAAGAAAGTGAAATAAACGTAACATTGAGGTTTATCAATAGAGGTCGCTTCCGCTGGCGCAACGGAAAGTGGCGGATATCTGTCGCCATGTCGGCTTCATTCATTGATTAACGACGTAAAAATACCCCTTGACCTAAAAAGCGCGATTTCGAAAATATGCAGTAGAACTTCCACGAAGAAAATATTTTGTATTTGTATACTTGTCGTAAAAATGGAATTTCTACCTAAATTCATTAAATTTCTCTTTTCTAATGTGCTGATGTTCATTTCTTAATTACAGTAATTTTAAACTTGGAAGCTGATTTTAATTCAATTAAAACTGTGTTAAGATTACACACCGCTAAATTATAAAACTATACTTAGACGCTAGGGAAAGCATGTTAAAGGAAGCGAACTGTAGTATTAGTATCGAAAGTAAGAAATATTAATACACTGAAATTTTAATAATATTTTATCTCTTCTGATTTTCGTTGGTGTAAATCTGAACCGCACGAGAAGAATTTTGATCAGTTAAATAAATCTCTGAAATTTGAAAGCCATGCAATAATTTACTTTTCAGAAAAATATGAATACTGAATTTCATTCATTTTCTGCGTACAGTCAAATACGCCCGAGACGACAACTTTTTTTTTTTTCTATGAAGGTGGTTTGGTTACCCTAGAGAACATGATATTCGGTGATGGAGGATATTGATCTGCACACTGACGTTTTCTTATCCAAGGCTATTAGCAGCTGAAATTGAAATATTGAAGTAAAAGGGCGGTACATTTATTAAGGTATTTTCTTCCTCCTTCCAGCATGCCTTCGTAGTGCCACACACTCGGCGCGTAATCGAAAGGTCAAGGTTTGAGTCCCGGCAAACCACATTTTTCATGGCTATTGCTTCGAAATTTAACCTAATGACACTACAGTGGCGCCCGAACTAAAAAGGTGGTGGACAATAATTCGTCACCACAAATCCCTAGTCGCCCTTTAAAAGGAGGAGTATATTAGGTATTTTCTCACTCCTTCCAGCATTCCTTCGTGGTGTAACGGTAGTGCACTTGGCGCTTATTCGAGAGGTTCAGGTTCGAGTCGCGGTAGGGGCATTGCACATTTTTCACCTCTCCAGCATAAAAAAAAAAAAATGATGACTAATGACTCAGTGTTTTATTAAAAGTGTACTATTGACCGAATCGCAAATTAATTACAAGAGAATAAAAAGGGTAATATAGCAGTGAAATAAAAGTAACAAAATGTACTACAGATATTCTGTAAAAGGATCACTTATGATTCTAAATAGCAGTTTTTGTGGAGATGTCACTTAAATAGGGGAGATACTGTTAGCTTTCAGAAGTGGTCTTTACTAGAGGGTTCAAAAGAAATAATTTTCTGAATTTTAAGTGAATAATATTTTATGCTATGGAAAACGGATGTTATGTATAAAGGAAAAAAGTTGTAAAGCATCTTGCGTAGTATATGTTGATAATAACTTCATAAATGCTTGCTGCTTGTTAAAATATGTGTACAACGAAATCTGTCTACTTAATTTTCTCTTTCAGGTAAGTATTTCCTGTCCTAAAACAGTTTGAACATCGTAAAATAAATCCACCATGTTTATTGGCTAGATTACGTTCTTATCGTTTTAGCACATTTTAAAGCTTCATTAAAGAAATGGCTTGGATTTCTTCATTTTCCTGCAATATTTTTTCTCTTTTTCTTTAAACGTAGAGGCATTGACATGCATATTAAGAATGCGAAAGACATCATTTTGAAATTCTTAACTGTCTTTCAAATTCAGAACGATGTTAGCTGCCGATGTACCTCATCTGTATATGTTTTTAATTTGCTCTACTTTATTTGTACTTTCATTTTCAAAGTAACTTATATCACTATCTGCAAATTGTTATATTCTTATCCGAATTATTCGATGAATTTTTTAGCTTATAATCAACTACACCCGCTGTAGAAATTTTCTGAATCAGTTCGTCCACATTTTCTGCTAAATTAATAAGTAGTCATTATATGATGTTCATAGTGAAGTTAAAATAACTCAGTAATTCTAGGATATAAAGGTTGTGATTAACTAGTTGTATTATAATAGGAGAAAACACTAATTCAGCGTTGCTTATTGTTATCTTTTTGCTTTCTTTTTTAAAATTGTATTTTTGAATTAACCTTTCAGTTTATTTAGTAAGTTGTAGCGTCATTAGTTTTTTTTTTTTGGGGGGGGAAGTGATCAGGAGACAAGGAAAATGATGCCCTCTCCGGGGCCCGAACCCCGGACCTCTCGAATACGTGTCGAGTGTGCTTCCAATTACAACGCGAAAGTATGCGGAAAGAAGTGAGAAAATACCTTATAAAGTCTTGTCTAAATTTTTATTTACTTGGACAGGACATATGATATGCGTGTCATTCTCCTTCAAGCACAAATATGTTTCATTTTTAAAACTTCTTGGTTGAAGAATTTCTTTATTATTGATGACAGCTCTTTTTCCTCTAAAGAGCTCATTAAACATCGCCATTATCTTTCTTTTTCCTTCCCCCTTTTTTTTAAAGTACCAAGGGCATTAAAATTTACCAATGATTATCAGTGATTTTTGAATAACGGTCAATAATGAAGAAATTCTTATCAACATTGCAAGCAGATTCATATATATTTTCGGTCTGATATCGGTTCACTTTCACCACCCAAATTTTTAAAACTAATACGGTATAATTCTTCTAAACAACCGCTACTTGCATTGAATTTGAATAATTTGTAGCTTTTCCTTGAAATATTTTACATTTTATTCACAATTTTCCTGTATAAGCATTTTCAGAAGAAGCCAAAATTAAATTGTTTATTTCTTTATGGGGTTCAAATGTTTCTTTCTCTCTTTTTTTTTTCGGTTCTTTATTTTTTTATTGTTAAAATGATTAATTAACTTACTATGGTGTTAATAACATTTTAATCTAAAGTTAATTATTAATAAAAATCAACAAATTTCAAGTTTAAAAAATGTTAACTTGAAAAAAATTTCATGATTATTATTAAATTTCATGATTATTATTTATGCATGCATGCGGTTTTGCACGCATGCATATATTGAAACGTAAACTAAGAAATAGACTCAACCAATTGCATTGATATCAGAAATAGAAATGAACTAATTGTCGTGGCGCCATTTCAACACGGATTTGTTTCACGTTACCAGCTGGGCAGACAGTCAGTGGTAAAATTAATGTAAAGTGTAAAAGAATGTAGTAGGATAAGTGTTAGGAATGAAATGTTTTAATGTCAAAATCGGACCTATACGACAAATTATATCATGGTAAAAAAAAGACTAAAATAATAAAAGTTATACTAAACTTCATATATGATTTGAAAAATCTGATAAAAAATGGATGAAATTAACAGCATTCTTTCTGTCACAGCCATCAGTTATATTCCTAATGTTCGAAGGTCTTAAATCTGCATTACTTCCAAGCCGTGAATTTTAAATTTAATTGCATTTATTACTAACCTTGGTGAAAATAACTTTCTGGTTCTCTTTTAGCGTGGGTCGGGCCATTCCGAAGACAATAGAATTCAAGGATAACTGCATGAATAGGCAGAATACCTTATTTGAAGTATTCTGAAAGTATTTATTACTTAGACATATTCAAACACCAAAGATTAAAACGAAAAGCGGATTTTATATGAATTTATCAACTGAAACGTTCTGATCAAAGACCACCGAATTATTGATAGCTAATTAGTTTGTTCTGTATTAATTGCTATTTGCATGCTAAAAAAACTAAAATAACTAGAACTGCAAAACATACTGACAAACGAAAAAAAAAACTGTTTTTTGCATTAAATTTTAAATTATTTCATTATTTTTTACTACATTTAAGCGGTGTCAGAAACCCCTATACCGACAAATTGACCATTTTCGATGTAGCTTTTCTCAAAATTTGCTGTAAATACACGCTTGAAATTTTTTGTGTAATTAAAGTATACCTATTTGATTATACTGAAATGAGCTTTTGAAACATTTTGAATTTTAGAGTAATTTACAGAAAATTTTGTTAGGCATATTAAAATTTAAAACTTTTCTCACACAAGAAAATTTTTAAATTTTTTTCTTAGTTTATCGCAAAAAGCTGATTTCAGTAAATATTAGGAAACCTAATAAATAAGCCATAAAAATTTTTGTCAGCAGTAGTTCCTGAGAAAAGGTACATCGAGTATAAAAAAATCACGTTTGGAGAAAAACGCGTTTTTATGTAAAATTCCTCTCTTATCAAAGCATTCGATGACAAATTAAAACTAGATTTTTTACAGTTCTAATTTTCATAGAGATTAAAGAATGGTATTTTTAGAAAGATGAAAGTATAGAGAATTTGAAAATGTAAAAATCCGAAATCACCATTTTTTTGAAGATTTTTGGGTTCCAACAAACACTTCTTAAGATTTGACATCTTGCATCTAATTCTGAAAGGAGTTTAAAAAAAAAGTTGAGTTTCGAAGCAAAAAATGAAATAAATTATTCTAAGGCACAGGGAAAAAGGAACTGTAGAAATCCCTATTGGTGCGCTTTCCTTTTGCAATCTAAAGTAGCCACTTGAAAGAAAGAGGAAAGCGCTTAACCAGTTTTCCCGCCAGTCTGTTCTTTTTTTCTCGCGTGCATCCACACTTGTTGCACTTTTCTACTATTTCACAGGACGTTGACAGTGGCGGAACCTTGCGTATCGTCCATTCAACAATCGTTCCCTCCTCGCAGAACTTGCTGCGCAATGCTTGCTCCAGTTCTTGGTGTGTGGTCAGTTTGCGTTGCTGATGTATTTAACATGTTGTTCGGAGAAAATTACCGCAACAAAGTTATTGGCTAGTTGAAGAATATTGCCTTGTTTGCAATACATGCTAATAGTATTTAGTTGCTGTTTATGCAGAAGAAAAAGTATATTTTTGAGTTGCTTTCCGATTTTGTAAAATTACTAATATTCTCTGATGTATTTTCTTAATTTATTGTTCAGTTAGTGTTAGCTGTATTCATCATTATTTATTACAACTAAAATCACGAGTAGGAAAACAAGTTTTGAAAGTAGTTTCCATATCAAAACAAGTATTACATCAAGTATTCCGTATCTGAAGTTTATGTCACTTCGCAAAAACTTTCGTAATTCTTTTTCTCTTTAAATCACAACGATTGCTTGACGCTTATTCAAATTTTTACAATATGTGCATAATCTTAAAATTTACTTCGGTCTGAAGCGCGGAATTCGGATCAACGATGTGCGGTGAAATTTCTCTTTGTAGATTTGAGCTTTTTCAGAAAACTCTGAAAGTGTATGTAACATTGTTCGGTGTTATAGTGATTATGGGCCTATGCCAAGAAGCAAGTGCCATGATGACAAGTATTAAAGGACCGTACAACAATCGGACGTTCTATGAAAGATTTTACAATTACTGGTCACTGGATTATGATCCTGGTAAGTCCGTTGAAATAAAGTCACTCAGTTAATATTTGAATTTTATGGTCCCATTACAATCTTCCTTTTGTGCCCATGTCTTTTCTGCTCTCTATTTAAAACAAAGTTCACAATTTCGAGTTGTAAATCAAGCAGAATAGAAACAGCCTTCTTTCATTATTGGTAATAATTGGCCATTTACATTCTTTTTGATATTTTCCTGTTTTTTAAAGTACAGTCTCATATAACTATTAAAAAAAATGGTCGTTTATGTTCATGCTGATGTTTTTTATTTTCTGTTTTATGAAATATATCTCGCATAACTGTTGATAATTTATAAAGGATGTTACTGTAATAAGTATTATCAACTCAGGAATTTTATCGCGGGAGAAAAAGCCAAAATTCGCAGGCCGGCCGCATGGTATAACAAAACTTTAGCATTCCGCTAAACATTTCGTGAAAAATTTTGAGGTATTACATTTTTTATTAATATTTCAGGGGGGTCAGGCGTCAGATGGGAATGAAACCATATTACAAATATTATACAAATTTTTAATTGAAATTTACTTTGCCAATTAATTTATCAATTACATTCTCTACACTTATTCAAAATTATTATTTTACATTACAGTTACCATTAAACTGGACGGTGTTTCTATGCCGAATTTTTTATTCGTATACAGTTTCTGTTCATTAAGAAGTACACATTTTAGAAAAGGATCATTTGGTATCGAATTGTTTTCGCATTGGTATACAACACAGAGCAGTTTCGTGTAACCTCGTGGTATGCGATTTTTTTTCTCGTATTCCAAAAATCCAGTAAAACTTCGGTTAATTCTGGACTGGGTTCTAAAACAGGATTACTTTACAGAATGAAATTCTAACAGAAGATAGCATGAGAATGATCAAAACTAATATAGCATTGAAATAACTATAACATTTAAAAAAAGTCAGAATAATATAACATTAAAATATGTATAGAATTTTAAAAAAATTATATTTGCGAAAATTTCAGATAATTGCTAAAATGTGTGAAAATTTATCAGATAAAATTCGCGTCTCGGTAATGTTGATTCCATCAAGAAAAGTCGCCCAATATATGTCTTGTGAAGATGCAGTGTGAAAATGCACTAATAATTTAAAAATAGATTTTATGTACAAATATGCAGATATTATCGGCTATCCTTTACGTAATGGAATTACCACAAGTGTATAAGAAGAATAAACGTAGTCAAACATTACATAAAATTATATAAATAAAGCAAATTTTAAATAAAATAAGTTTACAAGAAATTTTCATGAAGAAAAAGTAATGGAAATTTAAGCAAAGTAAATTAACCAGACTAAATTTTATTCGAATCTATACAGAAACTTTTACTGTAATTAATTTTGCAGATTGATGTGCCTATAATTATTAATTGCGCTCATAAATACTGGCATGTACGAGTAGCAGCAATTTTGTTTATTTTATAACAAAATTTTATTTCAAGTAGGCGAGCATCTGTTCGCTTTCAATTAAATCTTTTGTTACTGTAATGATGTTGACATCTTAAATACAACTTATCCAAAATAGCATATTCAAAGTGTTGAGAAACAGAATCTTTATTTTAAACTTACAGGTAGAATTTGACAATATTAACATAGAATATATAGTGACGTTCTCATGACAACCGATTCTCGCATATGTCTAAGACAAGACACATTCTCGCATATGTCTAGAAGACCAAAACCATACGGAACCGTGGATATCATCTTAGGGTTAATTGTATTTTGTATTCGGCAGCGATTGTACTTGCTTTGGTAGTACATATACTAAAATTGGAATGATACAGAAACAATTCAATTATGGTATTATAACTAAGAACCATAGATGTTGACTTTGACGGAGTTTCCCACAGACTTATGAATAAGTTGCCTTTCAGTGATAATGTAACTGATATCGTTCTGTATATCGGCAAATGGTTTAAATATATTGAAGACGAGCACCTCCCTAAAACGACTTAACAAAACTTAATCGCTTTCAGAGGTGGTGTTATGTCAGGGAGAGGTCGCAAGAGAGGATTCTTTGCATTACAACATTTAAATTTTGAAATTTCCTTTTTCCTCCCCACCTACAAAAGCGCACTGTAATACAATTGAATTTCAGAATTTCTTTATTTAAATGTATAATATAAAGGTGAAGAATTTTGCCTTGACAAACTTCAAAATGAAAAATTAATGAATATGTTTAGTACTGCAGTTCCATTGATAAATTTCAGCAGTGGTGTGGAATAATGGTTGATTTAATTATTGTTTTGATTATAAATTATTTGAACAAGAAGTTCTTACTGTATTTTTGTGGACGCGTATTATTAGTTAAAGCTTTTTAAGTAGCATTGAAAATTGGCCTTCTTTTTTTATATGTCACTAAAAAGTTAACCGTTATATTTTATGTAATTTTCTTTTCTGATATTTCAATAAGAATTTCACTGACTAGTTTTACCCCACTTTTATTAAATCATCACTTTTATTTGCTTTCCAAGTTTTTTAATTTTTATTGAATGTGCTTACAAGAATATAGGATTCTGATTTGCATTATTTGATTGTAAATAAACAGATATTTATATTTTAGCATTAAGCGCGTTATGTTTTCGTTAAAATGAAAAAGAAAATTATAATGCCCGTAACTGTTGATTTTTCCGCGTTATGAATCGCTGCTAACTTGCTTGGCTGATTTATCTTCCCCTCCCCCCATATTTGTTTTCGCTTCAAAATGCAATTCTTTTGCAATTATGTAACATAATTAGGAATGTACTGGCTACAGGAAGGATTATTTCCCCTTCAGATCTAAAAACTTATGTAGGATAGGAAAAGAAGAGGCAGAATCCAGGCTATTACAGACAAGTAGTGATTATGAGAAGTGTTAGAGGTACGAGAATTAAATTGTGGAATATTAGGGGATGAGCGATCAGAAGATTTTGAAGAATTTCACTTCAGCTGTAACTTACATTCAGACTTTACCTGGAGTCTTCAGTAGCATCTACATAAGCTAGTTTTAACGAGTTCAGATAAATAACCAAGTCATGTGGATATTCGATGTCCAGATAATAAAATCTCTGTAACTCCTTATTTGAAGTCATTTACTTTTGATGCATTACATTTTTATCATAGAAGCCAGCGTTATTCAAAATTCTATGAAATATTTTATATAGCTTACGGATTTTTTAAAAAACAATATGGCTGTGTTGTACATGTAATCCATTAATAACGCTATATATATGTCAAAACATGGAGTTGTGAAAGAGTCGTATATCTATCCAAAATGTCCCGATTTTCTGCCTTCCTGAGTTAAAATGATGTTTGGTTCACCATCGGTTCAATAGTGGAGGTTATAGTCGAGATGTCGTGTTTAAGTGTGGATGTTTATTTAGATTCTCGCAAATGCTGCTCATTTTCAGAAGTAGCTACCTTAGGAAGGTGGTCACCGCGTCGCGATCAGAGAGTCCACTGTATTTATACTCTCAGAAATACTGGTCATTTTTCAGATTTGACGTCTCTATGAGATGGTTGCCGAAGGCAGTTCACTTAGTGTTTGAGATTTTACCGTTTCATAAGTAACAATATTAAATCAGAACTTTTTCTTTGTTAACATTATAAGGTATTTCTCCCATCTTCTTGGCATGCCTTCGTGGTGTGGTGATCTGCACGCTGGGCGCGTATTCCAGAGGTCCGTGGTTTCATACCCAGCGAAAGTGTTGCTCATTTTTCATCTCTCTTGCTCCAAAAATACCTAATGTCTCTACAGTGGCGCCCGAACTAAAAGGGTCGTGGATGATGATTCTCCACACCCAGGATTTGGCGATTGGGTCACCTATAAACCCCAGTCGCCCTTTAAAAGGGGGAGTATATAAGGTATTTCTCCTGCCTTCTTGGCATGCTTTCGTGGAGGGCTGGTCTGCACGCTGGGAGCGTATTCCAGAGGTCCGTGGTTTGATTCCTGAAGGTGTTGTTCATTTTTCATTATTCCTGCTTCCAAAAAATATCCAATGACTCTACAACATTATTAAATTATTGTAATTCCTTCATCAATAATACAAGGTTAGTTTTACGTTTCCGTTGTTCTTAGATTAAATGTTTTATTATTTTTAAATTAGATTATATTTTCCATAAGTCTTAAATTTCATCTGTTCTCAACAAAATTTTTGAAACGTATACAAATAGGAATGATAAATACAGTGAACCGTTTGTAAGACGACCACCCAGGGTTCCAAATCATTTTGATCCTCTGTGGAATTAGTCATCGTAGAGAAGTGATGCTAAATGCCGATGTTTAGAATTTGCTCTGAAATACTTTCAGATGTGTTGTTTACATGTGATGGCTGTCACGAGAGGGTTGATTTGTAATTCATTTACAAACGCAAGAAGAATGAAAGGAGAATGAAGAGGATAAATTGTGAATTCTGTAGATCGCGGTAGGAATGTTATTTTTTGAAGTGCAAATCTCAGACTTGTCAATTTTAATTTACTAAAGCTCGCCTGCACATCCTAAGAAAAGTCGGAAGTAAATTATGATAAAAGTTAACAAGGCCATCGTCGTTGACGGCTGTTTGATTCATTTATTTATTTAATTTTGGAGTCTCGTGACTCGTCTCATGAGCAGACAAAAGAATGTTGACCTTCTTGTTCTCGCAAAAATGTTTCAGTTTTTTCCATGTGCATGCTTAAAATAAAAAATAATAATAAAAAAAAAAATCTGTTTAAGCAATCAAAAAATATTCTATATCCATACTCGTATATCTGTGTATATATGTGATGTCTACAAGTTGTAAGTGCCTACTAAGTTTTATTTTCTGATAGGCCCGTCTTAAAATGGAAAATATGAGAAGTCAACCTGCTGAACTAACCGTCTAATCTACTGAACACTGTCTAACCTAATAAACAAACTACCGAACACATGTCTTAACATTGTCCACTGAAGATTTACATTAGCGACAATAGGGCAAAACCATTAATATACTCTATGTTATAATAAAGGTTTGAATTATAATGGAATTTAATTTTTAATCCATGTTTGTTACTGCTGGAAGTACTAAGTAATGCCATTTTATTTAAGAACTTGTTGGGAGTCATTGACGATATGCGTAAGTTTTTAAACAAAAAATTTAATTTTAGCGTTAAATCTTTGTTAGTATAATACGGATTGTAAATAATTAAGTTCCATCTTCCCTCCCTCCAGAAAATTGAAGTAAACACTGAGTCTCATTACAATTACCATCTCAAAAAGACCCTCTCTAAAAGTGATAGGTATTTCTGAGAAAATAAATAAACATTTTTTAAGACGACCATCCTACAGAAAACGGAAGTCATTTTTAATCGTACGTGATCATCTTAGATGGGGTTCACTGTACTCGGAAATCTCCAGATTTGATAATAAAAAGACTGTAATTTTTGAGAACTTTGCTTGAAAAACATGCCATTCGTATCATTTAAAAAAAGTTATTAAATAATTACAGTCGTTAAAAAATAACAGATGCAGAGCATATAGCGTAGGTGGTCATCTTAAAGAGGGTTCACTGAGTTGTAATTTTATGGAATTGTAACTTATTGGAAACATCAGTGTTCATATAAAGTTATAATCAGGAATTCATAACATTTATATTCAGCAAATATTACAGCTAAAAACTTTTAACTAGAAATTGTTGAAACAGTCTTTTACTTTGAATATTCGTTAAAGCTTCGTAAAACTGATTAATCATTTAGAGTTTCTTAAATCAGTGAAAATTAATCAATGAAATAAGCTGCCTTCTGTGCTGGTTTTAATGTTCTAGTGTATTAAAAACACAGTTTAAAATACTAGAGAAATACTGAGAATCTTCTCTAAGATGACCATTCAAGGTTCCATATGAATGGTCATCTTAGAGAAGATTCAGGTCTTCTTCTTCCTTGAGGTGGTTGTCTTAATGATCAGGTGTTTAATAACGGTATTTATTCATATTCTTAGAAATACTGTTCGTTTCCGTAGATGGCCATCTCAAGGAATTGATCCCAAGAGAGGGTTCACTGCATTTTGGTTAGGACAGTTGTGATACAGTTTCGACGAAGTGGATAATCTTGTAGAGCCTTCTAGCTATTCCTTTTGCATCTAACTTTTTGCACGGTATTTATGCACCTTTTCTATATACTTCATATAATAAACTCAGTACTGTATTTTATTTATTAAAGAATATTTACCAACTACTCACAGACTGACAGGCATTTTCTTTCTCCTTTCTGCATGCCTTCGGGGTGTAGCGGTAGCACACTCAGCGCGTATTCGAGAGGTCCAGGTTCGAGTCCCGGCGATGCTCATTTTTCACGTCTCCTGATTTAAAATAACCTAATGATTTAAGAAAGGTGGTGGATGATGATTCTTTACCACCAGGATTTGACGACTGAGTGCCCTAATCCCCAGTCGCTCTTTAAAAGGAGAGTATAAAAAGTATTCTCTTTTTCCTTTCTGCGTGCGTTCGTGATGTACCGGTAGCACACTTGGCGCGTATTTGAGAGTTCTAGGTTCGAGTACCGGCGAGGGCATTGCTCATTTTTCATGTTTCCTGCTTCAAAAATCCTAATAACTCTACACACTTAATTCTTGTATATCATGCTGTATAATAAATAACAAGGTCATCAGTTTCCTGTTACTGTATTCCATGTATGTTTCTTCCAGTCAGAATCGGCTGTATTTGGTTTAGCAGTTAGAAGGCATAATTTTTCTTTGGAAATATATGAAGTGTAGGACTATTTGCTTTTCCTTTTCTTTATGTATTTCTGTACAGCAGTGAAAGAATATTCTGAACTCGTCTATCAACGAGGTATATCGACGAAGTTTATGTGAGAAAACATGGAAAATGTGATCGACTATGTAATGGGCTCAAAGTATTTATAGAATAAATTATTTTAAACTGAAAATCGCCAGACAAATGACTAGTTCAGGTCAAAATATAGTCTAAATTTACGAAATGGCAGAAAATGTCGCCAAATAAAAGATTAATTTGCCAAATAGCAAATATTTGATTTTCGTCAACCATTTTAAATAATAAAAAAAAAAAAAAAAAAAAAAAAAAAAAAAAAAAAAGCAGTCTTAGTTTAACGCAGATTTTAAATAACTGTATCGGTTTTCGAGGGCAGTCAGACAAGTCCATCTTCTCCAGAAGTAAAGCAATTTCTGTAGACACTTTTTCAGTTTCTGTATAAGCCCATCAGCGGCCGAGTTTAAAGTTACTGAACACTGGTAGTTAGACTTCGGTTGGATTTTAGACAGGCGAACGGGCTACATGAATGTTTTCGTGATTTTTCTCATGCATAACATGCATACGACCCAGTTTCCCTTTCAAAGTCCTAAACGAAGTCACCCTTCCTCTTAAGCAGATAGGTGTCTCCTATTTTACTGTAATCAAACAAAGAAACCTTTTGTAAAAAAATTTCCGAAACGAATTCCATGTCATACCAAGGTTCCTTTTTTGCCTTATTTTAAATTTCACGTTCCAAGTTTCAAGAAGATTTATTGGACTAACCAGCTTAACGAAGCTGGAATCTGCCAGTCGCTTTCTAAAGCAAATCTAAGTACATCATGTGAAAAATTTTGTGAAGATTATTTTGATGAAATTGGTAATTTCGTACAAATGCTAAGACGAGGGACATAGGATCGGTCATGTAATTTCCAGAAACATGAACGTTTCATAAGTGAATTTTAGCGTAGCACTTGTAGACATTCCATTAGTAATGACTTTCTTCCTAATTAAAATGATGTAAAAGTACATGTTTGTTTGTTTCTAGCGGTATTTAATAATATAACTAAATTCCATTGTTGTTTTGGAGGATTACCGTTTCTTGTGGTTTAACGTTATCATTCAGTTAATGTTATCAAAACGAACGGGAATAAATCCTATCACATTAAACGGCGCCCTATGCATATATCCATATAACACCTAAAATTAGTGTAGATATTAAAAATCCCGGATTAAACTACAGGACTACCTTTGTCTTTAATTTATTTAAGTGTTTTTAATGTTAATTTTTTTGTTGATCAAGAAAACACGAAACGTAGTACTCACTACATGTCTATTAAAATTTTGTAATTAATGTAAATGAATATATGTGTTGTAGAGTAGCTTATGTTCAATAATTAAATCTGGTATAAACATTAATAAAAAAAGCAAATTCCTTTTTATAGGTTTACTGTCATTTTAAAAATTCAGTAAATGAAAATTAATATCATTTAAAACAATTTAATCATTGCTGATCATTTGATCATTACTTAACTCATGTAATAATCATTTAAATTAATTTCCTTGTTTAATTTGTAAAGTCATTAGGTTATACGGATGCAGGAGCAAGAAAAATATGCAGTACCTTCTCCGCGATTCAAACACAGGACCTCCCGATTGCCAGCTGGATGTACTATCCAGTTACACCACGAACGCACGCTATAAAAAGAAAGCAAATACTCTATCGATGCTAGAACTTTTGCCGTCCGGGGCGGTACCTGAGTTTGCCGCCTGGAGTGGTGCCTGAATATGCAGTCCATCTTGATGTACAAACAAATAACTACAAAAGATATCAAAACTATATGTAGGGAAATAAATTAAAATATGCGTTTATTTTTGGAAAAAAAACTTTAATTCCCAACGTTTTCAAATTATATTGTTCTTTTGGGAGGGGAGGGGGTCGCAAAGCCATTCATGACATTGTAGAAATCTATTTGATTTTTCCGCTATGTATACATTACAGAAAGATTTCTGAAATGCAAAATTAAATATTTGTAGCTCTTAAATACTTTTTAAATGATTTTTTTTTAAGAAAACGTTTCTCACAACTGGCAACAATGAGAGGGAAGTTCGCATTAGTATTATAGTATTTGGAACTTTGTTGTAGAGATTGTGTTTTAGAATAAACTGCAAAAATTCAAAAGGACTGCTTTTCCTTCTTCCTATTTAAATTTCCCTAACAGTAACGGAAATAAGACGGAATAAAAAGGCCTAATAAAAGTATGTAGCAATTGAAGTGACGTGGTGATTTCTTTAATTCCGTATGGCAATTCAGTATCTAATTATTCTTCACCTGCCTCGATTGTACACATGACTAAAATCCATAAAACAGTTTTTAACGCATAAAAAGCCGCCCCTAAAAATATACCTCCCAGGGGTGATGCCCTCTCCGCCCTCCTGTAGCTACGTCATTGATTACAATACTCTTTAAACGGCGACTGAGAAAGAGGGGACCCAACTGCGAAATCCTAGTGGTGATGAATTACCCGCCCACCATCTTTTATTTCAGGCGCCACCTGCAGAGTCATTTAGAATTTTTCGATATTGGGATATAAGTTGTTTTTCCCGCCGTCTTAGCATGCCTTCGTGGTGTAATGGTCAGCACGCTCGGCGCGTATTCGAGAGGCCCGTGGTTCGAGTACCGGCGAAGGCGTTGCTCATTTTCCATCTCCTACTTCGAAATAACTTAATGTCTCTACTAGGAAACTGAAGAAATGTGGAGTCCCTAGCCGGGATTCGAACATCGGACCTCCCAACTGTTAGTTGTACGTGCTGTATCTATCTGATTACACCATGAAGACACACGACTAGAAGGAAGAAAATAAAACCCTATAAATTTTAATTTAAACAGAAATGCACTGAGTGTTTAGAAAATGAAAAATAGATAAAAAAAATGTTAAATTCATTGTTTTTGGAAAAGTATATTTTGTTTTGCAGAAATAAAGTCATAGCGAACCCTTTATTAACTAGTACGATACTAGATGATCTTGGTGTTTTATTTATTTTCTCAGAAGTACTAGTCATTCTCCGAGATGTAATTATGATTTACTGAACTTATGTTCTCAAAAATGCTGATTACTTTCAGAGGTGGTCGCCAAGACATAACTTCAGTCACTTTTTTTTAAAAAAACTCATGAATCTTGTTTTGTTGAAATAAAACCCAATAAGCGAAAAAACGTACTTTTCTCACACGTAATGCAATAAATGCGTACTTGGTGTACTGCAAAAGAACTATTATTTTATTTTATTCGGATTTTCCAGTGTCCTGGATGATATATTATAAGCTATTTATCTTTATTAGCCAATTTTTATGATTTGGATCTTTATTATAAATTCTCGTTTCCATCAGTACTCACCAGGATACAAACAAGTTGAAGATTATTTATCCATCAGCACTCACCCGCGATACTAATACCTTGAAGAGTATTTAAGACGAAGTTTTTTTTTTTTTTTTTTTTTTTAAATGTGTTAAGAGAGAGGGAATTTGGCAGCCACGCTTGCAGCTTTATTTTCTACCATGTGAAACAGATAAAAATTTAAATGAAGGAATAAAAGGAAATTTTACAGCATTGCGAATAAAATATTCTCTATATTGAAAACCAGAAGG
Source organism: Stegodyphus dumicola (assembly GCF_044657685.1). Classification (NCBI taxonomy): domain Eukaryota; kingdom Metazoa; phylum Arthropoda; class Arachnida; order Araneae; family Eresidae; genus Stegodyphus; species Stegodyphus dumicola. Next base: position 74,549,077 of record NC_140768.1, on the reverse strand, counting down.
CATACAATTTACTGCCCTCTTCTGAAGATGATGTGGATGGCTGGGATTTTTGATTTTGTTCCACTGTTATATATTGTTTAGTTAATGTATCCCTTAGAAATACTTTGTTGTACTTTTATACGTTCATGAAACTCAGTATATGAATGTTTAAAATCTGCTTTCAAGTTTAAAATTCTTTTAGTATCCATGCCTGTAATCGACGTCTTTCTGAAAATCTAATATTGTTCATAGTTAGAAAAATTCGAAGCATTTAACGGCGAAACTGGTTAACTAGACGTAAAATTAGTCAGTGTCATTTAAGTATCCCGAACATTTTTCAGTAGCGGAAGAGACCCAGACGTAATTATAAATCCTGGACATTTGGTAAACTTAAATATAAATCAGTATAAATCTACAGTTGCTTTTTTACAGAAATGCTGGAAAACTTGAGTGAAAATTATATGCGATTGAACGTTAGAAATAAGTGAAGAACTTAACCGTGGACTTACACCTAGGTAAAATATGCAACATTAAAATATACAATGTATTATCTAATCGCAGTCACCAATAAAACTGATTAATATTTCTCAGAATGTAATTAATATTGATAGTGAGTTTCATATGTCTAGAACTATTATCTGCGCCGGAGACCATCATCATCTTGGAACTCGGAGAGACTTACTGTACTGTTTATGTAGTATTAGCTGAATATAATTCTTGGGTTTAAAATCTAAGATTAAGATTACAGTGTTTATAGACAAGTACTTCACGAATTTAATGTAGATTTTGTGATCATTACTACAAAGCAAGCATAAGAATTGTTTTTAAATAAATTGCAGCAGTAGCCTGTATTTAAGAATCGAATCTTATCCTAGCTGCGAAAATTCCAGCTTTCTAAGTGCAGGTGGTAATCCCTCCCCCCCCCCGTTTTCTCTACATTTCTCAAAACTTACGACCTTGAAAGAATGAACAAAAAGAGAAAAAAACGTCCAGGTGCCACATTTTAAACCTTTTGATTCTTTATTCTGAGATAGATCAAGAAAGACGACCTTCGTCTGACATGGCGAAGAAGTCAGAAACCTTCTGTGACACTTATAAAAAAAGTTACATGATGTCATTTAAACACCTGCAGGTAAACCTACCCGAAAGGAGTGTTGAGGAGAAAAAATGTAACTAATCGCATAATGAAAAAATAAAGTAGTTTTTTTAACGCACTCCCGCCTACGGAATGCAGATGATGCCTAACGAACTCTTCTGTGACTCATCTTCTTTCAGTTTCCTTTTCGCCGTCTCTTTCTTTGTGTTTAGTTTTTTTCCCCTCTCTTGTACTGCGTTGCCCACGTATTTAGAGCAATGCAAGTATGTGCCTGATTACTTCATCTTCTTCATAATGATTTTCGTTTATGGCGGTACTTTAGTGCTGATAGATTTCCGTTATGAACTCATTCCGTCATTTATATCTATTGATAAGCGGTCTTAGAGTGATGATAGCACATGAAGGGTTTCGGAAGTATATTTTTAAATTAGATCAATGTTTTTTTAAACATTTTAAAATGAAAAATGGAAGCACCGAGATCAGATCCTCAAAAGCTGGAGGGAAATCCAAATATGCTTCGATGCAGTTTAAGTGCATATTTGACGGATATAAGCTGTACCGTTTTATCGAATGGACAGTAGGCTGGATTTTGGAGTGGCCCGTCTTATCTGAATTTATAGAGGAGGTCTCGAGATATAATCTCTTATTTTAATTTTATGTTTATGATTTTAAAAATTAGTTAATGGGTTCTTCCTGATTGTTGCTTGTGCGATCTTAAGTATCTGACTGAGAATATCGCAATAGGTCGGAGCCTCGCGATGTTTAATACGATTCTGGGTATAAGGAAGAATGTACATGGCAAACCCAGTAGGTGATATGTATAAAGTTAAGCTCCCATTCATGTAACTAAAACCAGCGTAACCGTTAAGCCTGAAAGATGAATTTTCTCCTCAGTTTCTAGTGCTGTCTCAAAATGCTGAGCGAACATAAGAGTATTTCATCTTTATTATATTTGAAGATTTGTGTTCTTTGAAGAACCTTGAGCGTTATGCGTAGTGGTGGGTGTAGAACCGAGGTTCTCTGCTACAGAAGTATAAACTGCACTAAGTTGAAAAATTAACATAAAATTTAATCGTGACTTTCTGTTCTTAAGATTTAACAACGTAGATACGTTGGCAAACATCATCAGATAGGCATAGCACGGAGGTTAGACTTCAGCACCATTAGAATCTTGAAGACAGGCTACCCCTTCTCCGTCTTCGTCGGGAGAAACCATCCGCACAATTATATAGTTCACCTTTTATGCTCAACGCAGTCGCAAACGGGAGAAACGCAAATTTCTGTTTTCTGCAATCTTCAATGTAAAAGTAAATTTCGAAAAGGAATTTCCTTCCTTTCCCATATGCAGATCTACTTACGCTCTCTTAATTTTCATATTCGTGAAAAAGAAAAAAGACAAATTCGTCTTCAGTAATTCAAAAATTCACTATTCATTTTTAAATCAAATGAAATTATTTAGTCATAACACCGTCTATGGACAAAAAATAAAAATTAACCACAGGTGGAAAATTTTGCCTGAATCGTATTTTCCTTTTTCATTCCGTTTTTTGGCCCACCAGCGGCCGAGCGGTAAAGTCGCTGAACACTGGTAGTTCGGTCCGAGGTTCGAATCCCGCGAACGGGCTGGCTACATGGGTGTTTTCGTGGTTTTCCCCATGTGTAACATGTATACGAGCCAGTTTCCCTTAGAAAGTCCTCCACGAAGGCATCCCCCCTTAGGCGGATAGCCCTAGTGTGCTTTGCCATAATTAAATACACACACACATTCCGTTTTTTGTCGTATGTATTCTGAATGTGTTCTAAAATTCTATCGCTATGTACATTTTCTTGTGAATGCCTAAAAATTGAAAACAGTAAAAACTCCTCTAAGACAACGATCCAGAACACCTTTTTACACTCACATTTTGGCGAAGTGTACTAAACAGGAATTTTTACAACTTACATAAAATATGTGTATATTTGCAGGCATTACATTATTCGTAAAAATATTTGTTTTAGGAAAATGTTGCATATTTTGCGATTAGGTGAGACACATATAAAAATGTTTTTGTTTGTGTCCGCTTTTATTCATAGCTAACACTCTAGCACCTTTAGTAAGTATAACTATATAAACAAATATATCAAACGTTTCTCTTAACTACTTCTAAGAAAGTGGATGCTGCGCTCTGTGAACGAAATTTGTAAACAATAATAACAATCTACCCAAGCATCCTTGGGAGCAGTGGCAGCACATCTAGAGAACAGTCCGAAGGGTCTTGTTTTGATTTCCAGTAAAGCCAAATTCAAAGAACTTGTTCGCAAAATATCTGGTAAATAATAAGTTTTATCACTAAACAAGTGCGGTTTATAAATTACTGTCAGACTTCTCAAAGCTTAAATTTTCTTTAACGTAATTTTGTTTCTTTGAAATTCCGTTTAATTGGGTCTGTGGTGAAAAACTACTTTGAATCACACTCAATCAATCCGAAAAGCAGTCATCTATGCTTTTAAATCATTTTTTTTTCTCTTTGTTTCATTCCTTAGATGTAAATGCATATTTTATAATAGCAGCAAAGGATTTCAATATAATATGTTATTATGAACATTTTTTAGGACGACCACGTGGAGACGGTCGTCTTACTGAGATAATGCTCAAAACCTGTATTTTTATGGACTTAGAAATGCTGGATGCTTTTAGAAGTAATACTCTTAGGGAGATGGTCGCTACGACAGTATTTTTGGATTCTGATGTAAGACGAATGTAATTTTCAATAGGATATAGCAAGAGACATAACAATCATATTATATTCGGGTTTTACGCTACTTATTAAGTACGCAACTCAATAATCTTATATAATGTAAATAAAACATGAAAAACAAGTTCTTTGTACCTTTGGCAATGGGAATATAACTGTGCGTATGAAAACTTCTGTTGTAATTAACTTTGGATTGTTTATTTTTCCTTTTCACTTTCCTCCTGTAGCTGTATTGAAAATAATTAAGATTGATTTGAGGAGATTTAATGATGACAATTTCATTAGTATTTCAATAAATAGGTAGCAGTCTTAAAAAAACTGTGAACAGATAAGAGACCTTCTACATTTTTCTGGCTTTGCCCCTCGGGGCGGGGGATTAGAACCCATGCAGATCCGTGCTATTAACTGTGAAATAACTTTTCCGGCAATAACAAATACAGGCCGAGAAGCCATAGAGGTTTTTTAAAGTCTTTAATTTTGGACTTTTTCCTGTAAATCATTGGGACTACACAGGGTGTCAACATACTTTTTAAAATGATTTCAGGTACATTTAATTAACGTTTAAAATGCAAAGAATATTTTTTTAAATGTTCGATCTGATAGCATTTTTTCTTCAATATTAAGTCGGCATTGTGGTTTTCATGATATGGCTTTTCGTAAAATTTCAGGGTGTATGGGTTTCCTTTTCTCTTCTATTACTTTCCAGAGCCCATCAAGTGTGTTGAGTTTGCGATTAGATAGCTCGTTTCAAGATACCGAAGGCACAGTAGTCCATAAATAAAACCACAGAGGAATTCGCAAGGGTAAATCGGAAATGTATATGAACAGTATCTGTATCAGCCTTCATTTTTTTCAAGGTATTTTCTCCATCCTTTCTGCATGCCTTCTTGGTGTAACAGTTAGTACATTCGACGCGTATTCGAGAGATCCAGGTTCGAGTCCCGGAGAGGGCATTACTCATTTTTCATGTTTCCTCCTTCAAAATAACCTAATGGTCCTGATGTCTCTGTTGTGGCGCCCGGTCGCCTTCCCTTCTTTCTACATGCCTTCATGGTGTAACGATTAGCACACTCGGCCGTATTCGAGAGGTCCAAATTCTGGTCTCGGCGAGGGCATTGCTCATTTTTTTTATGTCTCCTGCTTTAAAAATTCCTACTGATTTTGCAAAGGAATGTAGCTGTACTTTTTAAAGTGGGACTTGTTACTTTCCTTCATGAAGTTGTCTTTGAAAGTCACTGAACTGTAAATACCGGACGTAAAACTTTCTCTTGATAGTACGTTCAGTTGATTTTAACATTTTTTTAAACTCTTCTTATATTTAATTGCAAGAGAATACTATGACAACAATAAACTCCGTACTGGAACTTTCTTTGCGGAACCATGTTTGTAAATTTTTTCTCTTCGTTTTCGATAATACATAGACCTTTTTTACTTCCTTGTACGAAGTAAAGGCAGTATTGTAATCACGAAAAATTCCTTGTACCATATTTTAACGAAAATATCCAGTTTTAACCGCTATCGAATGCAATTCAACGATATTTTTGAGTGATATCTGTACATAAGGGCAGATTAAATGACTCTTTTTCCCCAAACGAATTATAAAACTGATTTAAAATGGAACAAGAAGAGACTTTTTTCTTGGTATCTGTAAGTACGTGCATGTATGTATGTATCTCGCATAACTCAAAAAGGAATAGTCTCAGAACGTTGAAATTTTGTAAGTGGGAATGCTATAATATGTAGATGTGACACTCCCTTTTTGGTTGCAATCGGCAGCATCAAAAGTATATATATATATATATATATATATATATATCCACTTTGTTACTCGGCTCCGTGAGCTCAGTTCTTTTTAGTCTTATATGTTGTAAATTGTGTATATTTTGCTTAAATAATTATGAATTATGTTGGTCTTATCTTCTGGTTAAGGTTTTTATGCCTTTAGTTAACCTGTATGTGATAGTTATAGAATTATAAATAATTTAAAAGTTGTTTAAGTGCGGCTAAGCCTGATTTTTTTACCATAGCAGCCATATTTGTTTACATTTGAAAGTTAGCAGAATAGTGGATTTGTTGCCAATCTAGAGAAACTAAGCTTCGCAACAACAAAGATAATGCCTTCTTTTATTATTGCAAATAAAATCACGCTCAATCTATTCTGGAATTATCATTTAAGTTATTAAATTATTCCATTATTGACTCAGCATAGCGCCCATAACAAATTAAGTCATTTTCTACACTTTCAGTGTATTTTTGCCGTATGGCACCAGAACTCTTAATTTTAATTGTAATTTTTTTAATTGTTTTAACTGTATTTGGTGTTTTTCTACATCTTTCAATTTTTAATGAAGATATTTTGAGTTTTTATGTATTTTTGCCTTGCCGCGAAGTGAGAACTGAATTAATTGAATGAGAAATATATCTTTAAAGAAATTCGAGGAATTAAGTGTTTCGTATTAGTAACAAATATTGTTGCCAGTCTGACTCAGACAGAGGAGAATATTTACGAGTAGCGTATGCTTAGGTAAGCGGTACTGAATCGTCTATGAAAAACTATTTTTTTATGTATTTAATCTCTTTCATACATCTTTTTCGATTTATTAGAGTATTTCAAGAGAACATATGGCAATGATTAAATAATTCTTCAAATGCTATAATTTTTGTGCATTGAGTTATAAAATGAATGAAATGTAACGCTGTAAAATGAACCTAACACCAAAATGTCGCTATGGTAAATAAATATAGTGAATTTTAAAAGAGTGCATTTATTCTATTATGGTGTATGCGCTATAGACGAAGTAGAACTCAATGCGCTTAATTTAATATTCCGTGCAAGGAAGTCATGTGGTGTACACATGAGGGTTTTTTTTTTTTTTTTTTGTTGTTGTTCCGATCATTTAGGTAAATCTGTGCTTCATCAAGGGCCACAATGTATTTCCATTTATCTCTGGCTAAATAGTTTTCATACTGCAAACGTAGGTAAACATAATTTTTTCAACGTTTTTAAGTTATAAATCTTTTTTACTTCCTTGTACGAAGTAAAAAGGAAGTATTGTAATCGCGAAAAGTTTCAGGCAGCATATTTCAACGAAAATATCCATTTTGATCGCTTTCGAATGCAATTTAACGATGTTTTTGCGTTGAAATTTTGTATATAGGACTTCTATAACATGTAGATGTGCACCTTATATTTTGGTTGCAATCGGTCGCGCCAAACGTATATAAATATATTTATATATATATATATATCCACTCTGTTACCCGGCTCAGTGATCTCAGTTTCTTTACTCTTATATGTTTGTAAATTGTACATTTTTTGCTTTAAAAATGATTGAATTATGTTGTTCTTATATTCCGGTTAAGGTGTTTTATCTTCTGGTTAAGGTGTTTATGCCTTTAGTAAATCTGTATGCAATATTTTTAGAATTCTCAACAATTGTATAAGTTGTTTAAGTGACGCTAAGCCTAATAATTTTTTTGATGGCGGCCATTGCTTGTTTACATTTGAAACAGCAGAGTAGTGGATTTGTTGCCAATCTAGAGAAACGTAGCTTCGCAACAACAAAGCTAACGCCTTCATTTATTATTGCGAATTAAATAATACTTAATCCTTTCTGGAATTTTTTCGAGGAAATAAGTGTTTAAGATTTACTTCGTAATTTTTAATACAGATATTTTGAGTTTTTATGTATTTTTGCCTTGTCGCGAAGTGAGAACTGAATTAATTGTAAGAGAAATATTCAATCGTCTGTGAAAGACTGTTTCTTTTTTGTTTTGTTTGCTTAATTTCTTTTATACATCGTTTGAGCTTTATTATAGTATTTGAAGAGAACATGTGGCAACGATTAGATAATTCTTTAAATGATGCAAATTTTGTGAATTCTGAGTTATAATATGAACGAAATATAATACTGTTAAGTGAACCTAGCGCCAGAGTGTAGCTATGGTAAACAAATAGAGTGAATTTTAAAGAATGCATTTATTCTATTGTGGTTTATGCGCTGTCGGCGAAGTAGATTTAATTCAATCCAATAAGTTTAAACGAAATGCAAGAAAAAAATGCGTATAATTTAATATTCCGTACAAGGAAGTCATGTGGTGTACACATCAGATTTTTTATTATTGTATTTATTGTTGCTAATGATGTATTTAAAGTCTTTGCAATTGATTTACTCGTCGACGGATTTTTTTCTTGTTACCAGCGATGTAACTTTAGAAACATTAGAAGCAGTACATACCTTTTTAGGGTATTCGTGTTTGAAGTCTTCGTTTCATGTAGAAGTAGTGATTTGACAGTTTTCTGTTTCCAATTAATAATATTGCTTATTTTGCACCTAGAAATTTTAATGCGTTGTATTGCACAACGTTTTCGAATTAGGAATACTTATATTTCTTTTCGGAAAGCTCCAAAATATATCTTTTAATCCACAGCTTATTTACATGCGACATTTTGAAAGAAAAATAGATTTAAAAGTAGCAGACGATATTTTTCATCTCAAATAATAAGCTGTTGCTAGAAAATTTTATTCCAGAACATTTGCTTTTTAAAATTCTTTATCGAAATCGTTTCTTAAATGTGTAAACACCCTTTGTTATTTCTCTTCATTTGAAATATTAATATTTCAGAAACATTTCCTTCAACACTAATATATTTTCAGCATAGTGATGCATACATGTTAGGGTGGGCCACAAAAAAAAAAAAAAAAAACTTTTTTCTTAAAATTTTTGTATCGCTATACACGAGAAAAGTAGCCTTATAGGCGTAGCAAAGCAAAATAAAATTTAAAAAAAAAAAAAAAAAAAAAAAAAAAAAAAAATCAGATGAAATTAAGTCTTTCATTTGCACATCGCACTCAAGAGTTTTAAAATAAGGGGAAGTTTTGATGTTGTTCGTCAGTTGTTTACGGTTACTAAACTCACTAGTTTGAAAATCCTGTAGGTCTTAATGGTGAATTTGGGCCATTAAGAATACGGATAAAGTTAAAACTTGTAATTTCAAATTATTTATTTGTATGCATTACTATTATTTTGCATTAACCAATTATTTATAATTTCAGCCTTTCTTATAACTTCTCCTTTTCGTTTCCTCTAAAGAATGCAAATCGTTTAGAGAGTATTTAAACTGAGGTTTTTGTATTGTAAAACCCAGCGTGTTTCTACTTCTCGAGGCCATATTACCAGATTCCGCCAGTTCTGATGTAATCGAAATTATTCGACTTTGCGTTATAAGTGAGTTATAACTAAGAGAAATAACAATACTATAAGCGATGTGAAGGAATGGAAAGCTGACTTTATTGTTGCTCGAATCTTTTCTTTTTTTTTTTTTTTTTCGCTTATACCTTATCTCTTCCTCCTATATCTTTTCCTCCCTACGCTTTTTAAAGGAAAACTTTATGTTTTTAATTTACAGGTGTTTTACAGTTTACAGGGTTCTTGATTTTAATTCTGAACAATGCATCATATATGTCGGAAAGAAGACGAACCGTTGTAGTATTATTGTATCCCTTGCTTAATATGTTCAAAGGCCTACCTGCAGTTTTCTAAAACGACGAATTAGTCATATAAAATTCATAACTATAGTATAGTTGATAAATTATAAATTTTAAGATAATATCAATAAGGAAGGAAATGATAATAAAGTGTAAATGTGCTGTATTGCTCATTTATGTTACACTTTGTCGTTGTTACGTATTTAATCTAATTATAGTTTAATCTGACTGTCAAGAGAATAAGGCAATAAAAATATATTCTATATCTTTTCTGTTCTAATATGTTCAGTTGAAAAAGGTAAGAAAATTAAAAAAAAAAAAAAAAAAAAAAAAAAAAAAAAAAAAAAAAAAAAACTTCTACCTTCAAACCCCTTTTTAATCAAAGAAAGCATATTAGTCTCAAGTTCAGGATTGCCGCCGAAGGATCGTTTGGGCTGCTGTAGAGCATCGTATTGCTACCTGGCTCTGCTTGAAACATATTTTGTAAATAATAATAATAAATCCCCCCTTTACTGTTGAAAATTTTTTCGACTGCGTCAAACATGTCTTAGAATAGCTACTACATACGAATGGGTTCCACCTGTTACCCTATTGCGATTGGGAGAAAGGAGAATAGAGCTGCGATTATCCTAATAGCAGTTATCCGGAGTTATCGAGCTGGCTTCTTGTTATGTCACAAGTGCTTTATAGCATAGTTTTTTTCAGTATTTCCTCTGTTATATTACGTTTAATGGCATAACCCTTCCAAGCATTTATCATCCTTGTGACTTATGGGGGAAAAACTATATATATCCATATATCTATATCAACAGCATCACATTTTTTTTAACAAAACTATTTAGGATATATATATATATATATAATTTAAAGTAAAGTAGAAAGAACAAACGATAAAAGACCTATATGGTCAAAAACTTTGCGCATTGTGCTGCAAAATTAAAAAATTAAAAGATAAATTCTAGTACGAACGCTAAAAAGCCGCTTAAATACTGTGGTTCCGTGAAAACTTTAACATAAGCAAAATAAGTTGCAATGAAATGTGTTAAAAGAGAAAAATATAGCATTTGATTATTTACAAGTAAAAATCAATACTAATAGTAAGCAATATGCTAAACTAATGAAGGTATATTTAAAACATAGTAAAAGTATTAACTAATTATTCTAGTTAAAAATTAAGAAGCGGTAAATGGTCGATTAGCCCAATTCGAAGTTCATTAAGGCACGTCAGGGAAAATATTTTTTTAATGAATTTCGAACTAAGCTTTTAAACTAAGCTTTCGAACTAACTCCGTCACGCGTTTCGCCGAAACAGACAATTGAAACTGTACGCGACACATTTTTCAGTTAATTAAATAAACTTTGTCAGAATGTTGAGTCTCAATTCTCTGTTCCAATTTCCCGACGCGTCCGCTTGAAGAAACACATTAAGGTGTAATAAGGATAATAAATAATGGAATGGAAATGCCGATGTACAGAATAAAATAAATAACGATATGCTATTAGTCAAAATATACAAGATTTTATGGGTGGACCTGCTAGCTTAAAGAGTTAATATTTTGTAAAAGTACCGAAAATTATTTTTAATTCAAAACTGAAATGATAATAGAATAGAAGAATTGAAGCAAGGGTCTTGCCAAGACCTAGAAATTTTTTAGAGAAAAAATATTATTAAAAACAGACCTGTAGCAGTGCCGTCTTTGGGAAACGAGGAAACTCGGAAAGGGGGGGGGGTCAACCCCGAGCATGATTATTGCTTTCCAACTCACAGGATTTCCAACTCGTAGAAAGGGGGAAGAAACGTCACTGGGAAAGAGCCAATGTAAAGTGACTGACCGTTGGCAAAAACCTGACTCAGTGCAAAGGGGTAACACATTTTTGTGTTGAAATAAGCGAAAAAGGTTCAAAATGGCGTCATGCCTTAGGAGTTTGAAGAAAATTGGACTGGGTGAAAGAAAAAATGGCTAATTCAAGAAAATATTATCTAAAATAGCCACCAAAGTCAGCAGAAATAATGAAAAATAGCTATTTGTTAATCAAAGTCGTAATTCTTCAAGCTAGAGGGCGTTCGAGCTGCCAGAAACGAAATAGCTCGTAAGTTAATGACAGGATAGAATTGGCCAGCAAATGTTTAAAATCTATTTAAGAATAGAATTAAAAGTATTGTGTCAAATTTTAAGAGGAAAAATAGACGCTGCGACAGGAATTATTTGTACATTTATACATTAGATCTTCTGAATCAGTCATCCACTTTGCACCGTCCCAGAAGGCTTTAAGCATAAAATTTCATTATCTAACACAAAGAATCGAAAAAATAATAAGGTTAATGCCAGCTTTTTTTAACGTATTTTTAATTACGTTTTGAGGAATTAGGTTATTTTTCAATATTGTGACAAAGTATAGTACTTCTTCTTGAAGGTGTTTTGTTGTATTGCAGATTCTTTTAATTCTAAGCAGCTGTGAATAAATTGTATTGAGGATGACTCTTTTAGAAATATTGGAATTCCAGTTGGTTAATTTAAGTGTTGTAAAGTTGAATTCTCTTCGTTTATCATAGACTTTCAAAAAATTGTAATCTATAATATGCAAATCAAGGTAGACTATATCATGTTGCACGGTATTTGTAGTATTAAGTTTTAGGCATTAAGGGTAGATATTAGCATTTTCAATCTTGTTGAAGTTAATGAAGGCTATTACATCATCAATATATCAAAAGATGTGTTGGGAAAATTTATGATCTTCATTTTTGAGTGAACGTATAAAAGCCTTCTTCTCTAATTTCCTATTCATTATGGATCAACACTTCTACGCGGTCATTATTTCTGAGTTTGATTTTATCGCCATTAGATGTAATAAAACTGCTCCATTATTGTGATAAGACTGCGTTGTTCTTGTAATAAGGTGACTTGGTAGAAGTAAGTTGCAACGGGTTGGCTGTGGTTCTCGGCATCATAACTTGAAGACAACTTGATTGCGTAGTTAGAACAATGGATGCATAAACCAAAAAATAAACTTTCAAACATGGCCTAAATTCCACTAATAATTTTATTTCTGTATAATACACATTATCAATTATGCACAATTGTGGGTGTGCAGTGCATCCCACAATTTTGTACACATTACATCTTCTTAAAGGACGAAATTGGAAAAATAAACTTTGCATGGCTAGCGACACAACGGAAAGCAGCAAAAGAGACGAACGAAAAAAAGAGGGAGATGCGACATAATTAAGCTTTTAATACGAATTTCATTTCAGATCACATGACAATTTAATGTCCAGGTGTTGGGTTCAGATCTCATGGATAAGTGCGGATTAGATGACGAATCTTTTTCATTTAGTTAAAAAAATTATTGCTTTGTTATTTTTAGAATGAAGACAGGAGTTAAAGTGCTATTAATTTATTATTTGAAAGCTAGATTTTATATTTTACACACACACACACATATATATATATAATAAAAATAAGTTAAAGAAAAAATTAAATTAAAAAGAGTAATAAAATAAAGAGAACTCAATAATATAAATTGAGAATGATATTCCGAAAATTGCGACTTATTAAGACGTCTAAAATAGAACCCTTAGTTTATCTTCCACGCGTCTTAGCTTTCCTGTGTTACCATTTGATGTGAAATATGATCTCTAATTTATATTTACATTTTAAGTATTTTAAGTGCGATTTAATAGCAATTAACACTCATCTTTATGACATTTTTATAACACAGCGAAACCTCATTTGATAGCCACCTGTCTAAGACAACCAGCCTTGAAAATAATTCAGGATTTCTGAGAACATGAATAAACATTGATCCTGAACTTCACCTTTCTAAGACCTCCGTAGACTATTAGATCGTCTGGAACCGTAAAAAGTCTTCTTGACAGTGCAACCATCTCCCTATGAAATCTTATGTTCGTTGCATCTTCCTAGCTTCTTCGTACAATGAACCGTTTAGTACTCAACCATCTTCCGAAAGTAATCGGTATTTCTGAAAAGATAAACAAACACTGGTATTAAAATATCATTTTTGCAAGACAATCGCTTTCTTAGAAAACAAAAACATCGGAAATTGTGTGAGGTCTTCTTAGAGAGGGTTTACTATATGTCAGTGAGATACACTTTAAATGTATTTTAAATTGTATCAGCTGGGTATATTATTGCAAAACCAAACATTTCTGTAGATAGCTGTGTAATGTAGTACTTATCTTTAATTTTACTGGCGGGGATCTGCAGTCTCGTGACCGGCGATGCAAAAACACGAGTTTTTCTCGTGACCTACGGAGATAGAGAGATCATTAAATCATCGATTTCGTTAGCAATGGCGCCCATGGGGTGAACTTCTATGTTAGATTATTCTATTTATTATTCTGGAGAAGCTTCTGTTTTAGAACAGTGCGGCATTAAGTATCCCATGTAGTACTGGCTGTAGCAAGACGGCTAGTCAAACTTCCTAGGATCGGGTAGTGACATAAGAAATATCGGAACTTATATTGCATTTACGACGTAATTTTAATTACAAGAAAGCTTCAAATGTTTATAAAAATCATCAGCGGATTATGTTATTATTTGAATATATTTAATATTGTACCAATTGAACATATGCTATTCGAGGCCGTGTGACAGGTAAGTTATAAATCTACTGTCCCCTTGCAGTAGTAACAAATGCCATGTCGCGAAGGCCTTGCCATATGAAATAACTGCGCAAACTGTACATAGCATGACATAACTGTTCAAAAGTACGAAGAGATTCTGCTTAAGATGTTTCGAACAGCAATAATGAAAAAAATATTGCACAACTATTAAATTATAGTTGCTGTACGATACATAATTGCTATTTAATAATCCAATATTACAGCGAATTTATTCTAAGTGAGCCATCCGTGGTGTAACAACTTTAAATAATATTAAAATCTTGTAGTTTAAATAATTTAAATAGATGAACATTAAGGTATTTGTGAATGGCAATATTTGAAACCAGACTCGAGTGCCTCGTGCGACTCTCGCACGAAGAATGTAATTTATTTTTAAATGTTAGTATTCTTTTTTCTTCTTGTTTTGTATGTCGCGTTTTTTGAGTGTTAAATAAAAGTTATTGCTGTGTTCCATCATTGGAGTTGCTTCATATCGCCAAAGAAGTATTACAGTCTTAATTATTTTGGAGGCACCGACCGAGATCGAATAATCGTGCGTATTTTTATTTCATTTGTTCATCACTGAACATAATATTAGTGATACCAGATTATTACTACCTGTTAATATTGAATTGCTTTATTTTATTAGTTCATCACTGAACGCAATATTAGCGATACCAGAATATTACTTTCTGTTAATATTGAATTGCTTTATTTTATTAGTTTATCACTGAACGCAATATTAGCGATACCAGAATATTACTTTCTGTTAATATTGAATTGCTTTATTTTATTAGTTCATCACTGAACGCAATATTAGTGATACCAGGTTATTACTTCCTGTTGATATTGAATTGCCTTATTTTATTAGTTCATCACTGAACGTACGTAATATTAGTGATACCAGATTATTACTTCCTGTTGATATTGAATTGCCTTATTTTATTAGTTCATCACTGAACGTAATATTAGTGATACCAGATTATTACTTCCTGTTGATATTGAATTGCCTTATTTTATTAGTTCATCACTGAACGTAACTTCCTGTTGATATTGAATTGTCTTATTTTATTAGTTCATCACTGAACATAATATTAGTGATACCAGGTTATTACTTCCTGTTAATATTGAATTGCCTTATTTTATTAGTTCATCACTGAACGTAATATTAGTGATAGCAGGTTATTACTTCCTGTTAACACTGAACTGCCTTATTTTATTAGTTTATCACTTGAAGGTAATCTTAGTGATACCATTTTAATGCCGTTTCTACTAGAGCTCAAAGGAAAAGAAAAATAGTTGAAGAGAAGATCTTGGAACCGATGAAGGAAGAAAATAAAGCATCCAAAGATATCTTTGAAGAAGAAGTTAAATCACCGGAATTAAACGTGGAAGATTTTTACGAAAATTTGAAAAACGATAAAGAAATTAATATTGAGAATCATTTTGCAATGCAACGTTATCATCATCTTTCGGCTTTCGATTTAATATCAATGCTGCTACTAATAGACGAAGAAAACAAATGTCGAAAGCAAATGACAAATGAATATTATCCGAAAGGCACAGATGAACTGAAGAAAGGCTTTGCTGTGAAATATAGCCGAGGAACTGGTCCGCCATGGAAGAGATCTAGGCGCCGTCAAGAAAAAAAAAAAAAAAAAAAAAAAAAAAAAGGAAGACTAATTTGAACACTGTCTCTTTTCTTCCTATTTAAATGTGGTGTAAAAATATTTGTTTAAAACTTAAAATTTTCGGCCTGAAAATTTGGAAACTTATGAGAGAAGTTATCTTTTCTCTTTAAGCAATTGAGCAAGCCGAGTTTATAGACTTTCGAATTTTACAGAACTTTTCCCTTCGGCAAAAGTCTCTCCGTTGGGGGAGAGGTTGTAACAACTTTAAATAATATTAAAATCTTGTAGTTTAAATAATTTAAATAGATGAACATTAAGGTATTTGTGAATGGCAATATTTGAAACCAGACTCGAGTGCCTCGTGCGACTCTCGCACGAAGAATGTAATTTATTTTTAAATGTTAGTATTCTTTTTTCTTCTTGTTTTGTATGTCGCGTTTTTTGAGTGTTAAATAAAAGTTATTGCTGTGTTCCATCATTGGAGTTGCTTCATATCGCCAAAGAAGTATTACAGTGGTTGCAAATGATTCAGGTCTTGTAGTGTGGAAGATATCGTCTTAGATGGACGACCTGGTGTAAAAAAGATTGTCTTAGATAGGTGTTGTACAATACAGATGTTTCTTTGCGTTCTGAGAAATGCAGGATTTTTTCAGACATGGTCATCTTCGAGAGGTAACCGCTTTGAGAGGATTCACTATACATTAGAAACAAACTGATAATACAGAATAATGTACAGTGTATTTCCTGAATTTGGACCTCCTCTGAAATTGTGTGTTATGCTGTTGTAAGTGTTTTTGGTCATGTGCATAGTATTTAGCGGTTGAAAATCACAGTAATACTTGGCTTAAGAGATTAGAACTTAATTATCGCTTAGGTTTGCAATAAATGGGGCCTTTGGTCCTAGATTTTGCGATCCTTTGGTTTATTTTAGTCGTGTACCAAAGATATACCCATAAAGAAATTAAGGGTTTTAGATGTACCCTTAAAGAAAGGGTGATAGCTTGAAGGCCAACCTCTTTCACCGTTGCTAGACGATCATTCCCTCTTTCCTTTTAAATACATTTATTTAAATTTAGATTATTGTTTAATGTGTGTTACCAGAAAAAGTATAGAAAATGTTCATAAATACCAAAACTTCCAATAATTTTTTATATTCGTAAACTAAAACTAAAGACTTAACGGGTAAATAAAAGGCTGACCGCATCCTCTCCCTGAAATCCTTCCCAGTGAAGAATTCCCTCCTGGTTGAGAATTCCTGTTTTATACTCATGTGTAAAACCCGAAAATTCATTTACTGTGGTGATTATTCGTAAGAATATTAATGAACAACATTTAAATTCAATTTGAAGATAAAGCTTATCGAATGATAAGAAACGAACTCTCATCATTCCAAGTCGATTGAGAAATAAAACGAAGGGAGTGTGTCCTTATCTGCGCTTTTGAAATGAGAAGCTATGATTATTTTATTAAAGTAAAAATCACTTATCGACAGCCACATGGTTTTGGGGAAGGGGGAAAAAAAAAAAAAAAAAACTGCAGCACGAATCCGTACTTAAAGGCAAAACTTTTGTGTACGTAGAACAACATACACAATTAGAGCTACGAACAGGGCTTAAGTTCAGCCGGTTTTGTTCACTTAATTAGTTTATTTAAGAATGCCGAAGCATTCGAATGCTATCTGTTTAACGGAATGGATACCTTCGGGGAGAACTTTCTAAGGGAAACTGGCTTGTATACACGTTACACTTGGGAAAAGCCACTAAAGGACTCATGCAGACAGACGTTTCGCTGGGATTCGAACGCTGGACTCAGTTACCGCAATGTTCAGCGGTTCAAGAGCTCGGCCGTTGTTGGGTTAGAGTAGAACCAGACTCCTCTATTTGTCAATTTTGTGTGAAATTTTAGTTGTGTTAATTTAATCCATTATTTTGCCATTAATTTATTAATAGTTTTATATGTTGTTGTATTTTAATTATTCGTTATTTGTTGTTTAGTTGTTATTCTATTTAATTATCTTTATTCACAGTTCCTCATGACCTCCTTAGAGGTTCAGTAATCAAATCGCACTTTACCCTAGGCGGGTTATCTGGTCCCTGTCTAAAAAGAATTAAGCTAAAAAAAACACATTGATTTTGGAATGAGGGAAAAAAAACTTTTTCCTTTGAATACTGATTTAATGTATTTAACCGAATTAATTTATTCTCCAAATTAAATTCTTTGAAAGTGAGGGAAATTATTAAAAGTATTTTTCTGTCGATTACAATATGAATTCTTCCTCTTTTCTTTATTTTAACTGCCCTCTGATAAAACCGTGATTTTAATGTAATCGTGGGCATCGTTTCCGATATGGCATTACTCCGATAAACAATAGTTGACTACACTTTTAATAACAAAGCACTTTCTCTATGTAAAAATAATGAAGGAAATGTTCGTGGTAGGAGAATCGATCACGATTCCATGTTGTCGTGCCCAGCCAATATAACTACAATATTTTTTCGGACGCACTCACTCTTTTAATGTCTTTTTTTAAAAACGCAAACCCCTTTTTTAAAGGTTTTTTTTTTTTTTTTAAAATAAATTTTCTGCTTGAAATGAAATTGCTGAATTTAGGTAAGAGATGCATTATAGGTACTCGAGGAGGGAGGTTCGCCTTCCTTCCCTGTGCTGCGCGCCACAGAGCGGCGTGGAAGCACAGAAAACTTGGATTGAAAATTTTTTGAAATTCCAAATGGTCTCGCTGAAGATTGCAAAGAAGCTTGTCATTAGGACCATCTTCTTAAGATAATCACCTCTTAAAGCGATCAGTATGTCTAAGAACACAAGTAAACATTGGTAAGTGGACTTCAGCTCTGAAATAATTGCTTTCACGGAAAATCAAAATCATCTGGAACCATGGATGGTCGGCCATCTTAGAAAGGATTTACTGTATTTCGTGAAAAACACAATTTTCGTTTGAGAGAGTTTTTTTTAATACAAAGTTTATTGATATTCTCAGAAATACTGGTCATTTTTAAAGTTGGTTGTCTTAGAAGGGAAGTAGCTATGAGAGGATTCGGTATATTTATTACCGTAAATATAAATAAAAAATGAAAAATAAAAATAAATATTTTTGTACAAATTTACGCCCTAGAAAAATTGAATATAAAATGAAAAAATAAACATTTTTGCGGAAAATTACGCTGCAGAAATATTGAATATAAAAATTATAGAGTATTTATTTTAAGCTTCATGTTGGCTATGTCTTGAACAAGACGGCAAGAAGAAATTTGAAATTTTTTTTTAAGTCTCAATTTTTTATACGTTGTATTTTTGAAAATTTTTATAAAAAATTATTATTAAATTTGATTAGTTAGCTTAGAATAAAGAAAAGTAAGCAGGCCTTATAATTTCTAAATTTAGAAGTTCCGGAGCCCAATGATAGATCTTCAGGAACGGTGAATTGAAATAAGAAAATAAGTAGTAAAATAAATGGTAAATTTAAATTTTGCATGTAAACCATAATGAAAGGTAAGCAAATGGTAATAATGTGAGTACAGTAACTGATTATGAAAGAAACGTAAACATTTTTAACAGTATTCTGCAGATAAATAAAGATGAATATTCATTTTATTAACATTTATTTCATTAAGAAATAAAGATACGTCATTATTTTTGCTACTAATTAATCCATTTAAAGCTTTCTTGATAAAAAAATGATACAGTCCATAAATTTTCCACTAATATTGAGCCCCAAACCGTTCAAAAGTTTCTCTATTAAAGTTTCTGATAGAAATTTTCTGGGAATTCTAAATTCTGCTGCCCGGTGCTTCCGTAAGATCCCTAAATTTGCCCGCCGTAAATTTTGTCACTTTGTATTTTTTTAAATTCTAGAAATTTTGACCCTCCTAAATTCTACGCTTGGTGCAACCGCATCGATTGCATTGACTCAGAGCTTAAATTGAGCCGGAACCCACCGGAGCTTAGCTCCGATACTTCTTAGTTTTGGGGATAAATCATAATTCTAGGCGGAGCGCACCGGAGCTCTAAATATGAAGGCTCCAGCACTTCTTTTATGTAACTGAACAACAATTTCAGTAGAAATTTGATCTCGAAAATTGTGTTTTTTTCAATAAAATTCTATTAAACATCGCTTATTCAATTTTAGTTTATCTCTTTATTTTAATTAATTTTTATTTAATTAAATAATAATTATTAATTAAATAATAATTGATAAATGTTAATCAAGTAATTATGAAGTATTTAATTTTTTAATTATTAATGATTTTAATAGTCATTTTATTTATTTATTTACTCTTGTTCCTCTTTGCTGACGGTCTTCCATAGGGTTCCGGCACTTCTAATTTTAAAAATTAAGCCCTGCTCTGACTGAGAATTAATTACTGTCCCCAAATATCAGAGTTCATCTTATGTGGGGCGCTGGAATTATTATTTCTCTTAAAAAAATTAGATGCATTAGAGCTGGTCACTAGCTGGATTTAAAACTTACGAATTAACGTAACTTATTTTACACAGATGCAGTTATTTGCTTTAAAAAATATATTAGAATCTTAGCAGAAGATATATAAACTGTTTTTTATTGATTCAGATGCATGTGTACATTTTTGATAAATTTTTCTAAGACTTGCAGAAAAACTCCAGTGTATCTTTGAATTTCAGCTAGCTGAATTATTTGATATTAATTTCGTAGTTTATCTTTTAAATCGCCCGCAAAGGAATTTTTTAAATAGAAGTTGTTAAGTTTTCCAATATTTGTCATTGTTATGTGTTTCTAATGGAATTAAGTTTTCGTCAAAAATTGAGAAACACTGGTTATTAATTTTACACAAAGCGCAATATCGTAGACAATTCGCGTTTCTTGAATGAAGCTAATGCTATTATTTGCACCGCAGCTCCTGACAGCAAATGAATTTGTTTCGCTGTAAGTTTTCTGAAAGAATTACAGATGGCGCCACATTTCTAAGAGAGAATAGTTATATTTCACCGCAAAATTTCAGATTATCGTCTTTGTGAGTTGTGTACATTGCAGTTAATTTATTGTTGATGTTCGTCGTAATACTGAAAAAATATCCCAAACCATTCGCGTCTGTTGAAAACGGCAGCGATGCACTCGTGACATTAAATGAAACTGTTTTCCCTGTAAATATTCAGAAAGGTTTATAGATGGCACCACATGTCTAAGTGAGATTCGCTTCTGGTTCTATTTTGGTGAAAAATTTCAAGTTATCATCATCGGGAAAGCTGCAGTTAGTTTTGCTGTTGATATTTATCGTTGAGGGAGGAAAAAAGAGTTAATTATCTTTGATTATGGATGACGATGATGTTTTTGATAATGATGATGATCTGACTGAAGCATTTAAACGAGCTACTGACTTCGTAACATATAATGCGTCTGTTATGCAACAAGATGATTTATTGTATCTTTACGGTCGGTACAAGCAAGCAAATTTTGGAGCTTGCAATGAACCAATGCCGGGTATTTTAAAATTCAGAAATCGGAGCAAATGGTCAGCTTGGAACAAGCTGGGAAATATGTCGAAAGAAGATGCAATGAAAGAATATATTGACAGAGTAACCCTTTTAAGTCCTGAATGGGATTCAGCTAATACGGTAGACAAATCAGAGAAAAAACATTATGGTCCTGTAAACAGTACGCATTTAAGAACTGATCCGGAGTTGAAAGAAGAATCAAAAACAATCTTTGATTTTGTAAAAGAAGGAAACTTAAATAAACTTGAGCTTTTGTTTTCATCGAATCCTGAGCTGAGAGACAAAACTGACGAAGATGGTTTATCTCTCTTACATTGGGCTTGTGACCGTGGATATTCGGATATTGCTAAGTTTTTGATTTCTGCAGGTGCAGAAGTTAATTGTCAGGATAAAGACGGGCAGACGCCTTTGCATTATGCTTCCTCATGTGGGCATGAGAATGTTATTAAACTGCTAATGCAAAATGGTGCTAAAGTTAATATTTATGATTCTGATGGTTTGACAGCTTCTGATGTTGCTTACAACACATCTGTGAAAGACCTTGTAAATATTAATTCTGTTTAACTTCACTAGTGCATCAAAGAATTCAATGAAAAACACTATGCAGTTACGAAAAGGTTTTTCATGTGTTGTTAGCTGATCCAAGTAAACCTTAAAAATATTTGGTTAAATCAAGCTGTGATTTTATGGATAGTGGTACAATGTTATGTATTTTTTAATTCCTTACGGGATATTAATACTTGATTAGTTTGTAATTACGAATCTGCAGTTTTGTGTTAACTTTTCAGCATTCCCATTTATGTTGAAAGATATTTCTGAATAAGCTTTGGAAATCTATGTAAAATCAAAAGTTAATTTATTAATTGAGCTTCTAGATTTTAATTTTTATTATATGAAATTGTATGATTGGGTATTATTTGTTTCGGGTTGTAATTTTTTTAAAATTGGGGAATATTTTGATATTAATATGCTATTACTGATTTTGTTTCTGGGATGAGCCTTTTTAAAAACGTGAGGAAATTAGGAAAAAAGCAACCTTAGGTTGTGTAGGTATGGAAACATCCCCTGGAATAAAACTATTGATTTTAAGAGTGATCAGACACAGATCATTTTCCTTCAAGTGCAAAAAGAAAAGGAATCTATAGCTGATCAATCTTGAGATTAGTACTTTTATTTAAAATTTTATCCCAACATATTTTTGACTAATTTAAAATTGTACATGGACATGTTTCTCTTAAAATTTGATCAGAGAAAATATCAAAAAAATTTATATCTTGCTAAAACCATGCAGACAGATATTATAGCTTTTTATTTGTTTATTTGAAGGAGAAAGGATGTCTTGTCAGATTTATTAATTTGGATATTTTATAAAAATATCATTAATGACATTTTTACAGTAATTTCAGCAAATTGCAACCTTATGGCAAGTACAGCTGTAGATGGCATTTATTTATAATTTCATTTTATGGAAGAAAACAGATAGTGTCCTGCATTTTTAATTTTTTTATGTAGTCACAAGAAAGAACACATAATTTATAGTTGAATCAACTGAGGTTTAATTTATTGTTTAGTGCATTTATTAGAACTTGCAGAGAAATTAACAACTTTATAAATTCAGTTACTCACTAAAATAAAATAGCTTTTGTTCCCGATTTCATGCTCTATGGATGTGTTTCTATCTATAATAAATAAAGACCAGAAACACTAGTGTATATTGCTGCCAGTTGACTCACATCAAATCATCACCATTATAAATTTGCGTATGAGAAATTTAATCATTAAAATATTGTTTTCTGTATTTCTTGATAACATTTTGAGTTAATATTATTTTATGCTGTGAGGATGGTGTTTTTTTTTTAATATTTACATCTTTGCTTATGTTTTCTGAAAGGCTGTTCTTTTTCAGAGATGGTCACCATGAGATGATTCATTATATGTTTCTAATGCTGTGTAATATATTTGCTGCAAGATTTTTGTTACTGCAACTTCTTTAAATTATTTCTTGTCAATGACAGAACTAAAACTAATTGCTGATGATAAAAGATTTTTTTTATTTTTCTCATTTATTCCATTTTATGTGTGGAAACAAAATGCTAAAAAGATAAAACTGGAAAACTGAAATATTTCTATTATTAAATTTTGTTTTAAGTACTTTTGGCTCTAGTATAGAATTGGGTGCCCCTTCAATTGGCGACAATTTTTTGTAAAATTTTGGCGATAAAATCTGATTTCTGGTTACCATGATAGTGTAACTTTGCTTTAGCCTCCTGAATTTTTTAAAATAAAAATAGATTTATGTGTACATGGACAAATTTAAACAGTGCACAATGCCTAGTTTGTGCAGTTCTGGGATTTTTTTTAAGTGAAAACAGATCGATGTGTACATGGACACAAGAGTTATGCAATTCTTTGACTTTTTATTTTGGTTTTGTGTAGCGGCCATCTTGAAATTATGTCTTCTTGGCGTCAAAAAAGAATCGCCAAAAAACAAGGGGCACCCAATTGTAAACTTTTACCATACTTTTTAATAAAAAAAATAAATGGTAAAGACTGGTAAGTAAACTTGCCTCCCCCCTGCCAATAAAACATACTGCATACACAGTCAGCAGTAGTCACTTATAAAACATTAGTTGAATGTTATTTTTTCTCAATAATAAATAAAATGATGTCCCTCTATTTTTTAAATTGATGCCAGTATTAGTTTTATTCTATTGCTTTGCAATTAGCTCTTATTATTTTTCTTGATGTAGGCAGACATTATAAAATTAATTTATGCTAAGTTAATTAATTAGAAATTAAGCCATTTTTAAATATGTTACACCCTGTTATAGTACCAGTTCTGAAATGAATTACAGAACATAAATTGATATGAGTATTGAATATAACTAAATTGATATGAGTATTGAATATAACTATACACTGTAAGGTGTCTATCTCCAAAAAAGACCCGACCTAAACTATTTGGGTTGATCTTTACAATATGGTAACTGGTAGTTTGGCGACATTTTGGAGGCGATAAAGGTTACTACCTGGGACTTTGGTAATAATGTGAGCAGTACTCAGTTCCGATTACGCATTATTTTGTGTGAGGGAAATGAGAGATCATGGGATATGTCATGTGATAATAATGGACGAATTACGGTTCTTTAATCGGAAAAGGGGGGAAATCGGGAAAAAATCTGGAAATTTTGTATTTGGCTTTATTCTGTGTTGTGTGAAACAGTGTTCGTGAATTTTTGGATCCCATGGCCGTAACTAAAGTGAATTCGAAATGGGTATTTATGTATGTATTAATTTAATGTATGTGCTCATTTATATTTTAAGTAGTGTTTTTGAATTTAATTATATTTTAATTAAATGATAGTTATTTTGTGAATTTTATGTTTGTAGGAATTTGGTATACGTTTTAGTTGAAGTAAACGTGCATGGAAATAATTTAAATATTTGATACTAAGTATTTGTAATGCTTGCGGTATGAATTCGTTGGTGACGTGTATAATGTAATAGATGATTTAGAGGTAAAAGTTTTTGGATATTTTATTTATTTTATTATATGTGGAAATGTTCATATTTGGAAAGGGTAAATACTTTTTCGCGATGAGGTAATTTCATATATGTTCTTTTTACCGGGTTTAAAGATTGAGAAAATTGTCATGTATTTTCGTGAAATTTTTCTAAATTGTGAGAAAAAAGCAGTGTACATGTGTATAGTGAAGAGTGTGCGCAATGCCATTTTTGTGCAATTCTGGGATGTTTTTTTTAAGTAAAAATAAGTCGGCGTGTACATGGTTTATGTGTATGTGTTATTTTGAAAAATGCGTAAGGAGTATGGTATTGTGCACTTTTTCCCAATTTTGCAGTGAATATTTGTCATGATTAAGCAGTTTTGTTAGATAAAATTTCTAGCATAAGTGTAATTCGGCAGTAGATTGTTGGAAGAAGTGTTCAGTAGATAAAAAGAAAAGAAACTTCGTGAAGACAAAATGGCGGCGGGAAAAAAAATAGAGGGTTGCTGTAGGAGAGTTGGTCGCCAAATTTTCGCCAAAAAAACGCCAAGTTACCATAATGTAAAGATCAACTATTTGAAACCATAGGTCTTAAGACATGATTGACTGTATGTATTAAAGTGAAGGGAGCAATGAATAATATACAAAATTTTTTTAGAATGCATGTAAGATTGATTAACAGAATAAATTTTTATCAACAGTATGTTTCATATTTTTTATAATTCATTTTCTTTTACAACTACACTGACAGATGCAGAACTTGAAGAAAATAATTTCTTACTGTAAACTGGAAATATTTAATCTGTTTTTATGTAAAAATCATGTCGTTAGTATTACTCTAATACTAAAATACGAATGCAGTGGGTGAAATATATACTGTACATAAATGAAGCATTGGACATAAATATTTTTCAGCTATCCAGATCAAAAGCAGTTTTTCAGTAGGTTCTAATGACTCTGAACTTTGGTAATTGATTTCATCCTCTTCACAAAGTTAGCCAACTTGACTATGTTTTTCACAGTCATTGACACCATTGTAATTGGCATATGGTATGCAACAGCTGGCTCCCAGATATACATGCCCATTTTTATACTTTTCAACAGTACTTCCATGGTGAGCCTAACAATTTTCTTTGTTGCTTGACTCTTCTCATTAACATTCCTAAAACTCTCTGTAAGTGAATTTACAAAACATTTATATGAAAAAACATTAAATCATTTTTAAATCCATAGTTATAGTATGAATTGTTTACTGAACAGTAGCAGGTGCACTGATGTTCGTGGGCAATTATGGCATTGCTTCAAAAGCCATGGCGTCATGACTCATTGAACTCAAATTGTTCCAATCGAATGTTGTATACCTAAGAAAAATTCTGGCATCCAAACAAGACGTATGCCGAGGTACCACAGTATCTGAAGTGTGCAATAATTTTATTATTTAATGTATTTTTGATGCCACTAAAATATCCATAACTTTTTGAAAGGGCATAAAATTTCATTTTGACAATTTATAAAGTCTGGGACATGTGCTGAAGCAGGACATTTAAAATCTGGGACAGCTGATCACTTTACTTTCATGTGTAGAATAAAATGATGATGTTTGTTTCTTGATTATGATGAAAAAAAAAAATATTGACATTATTTATTAGAGTGTTCTAGCTTACAACTAATTAAGATTTAAGTAAAGCATTCTTAACTAAAATCTGGATTGAGCTGTTATTGTTTCCTTTGCATAAAAAGTAAAAATTTCTGTTCTTGTAGAACAGGAAGTTGCTGCCAATTGACAAGCCATAAGGTACTTCATTTACAGGGGTTGGACAAAAATATGGAAACACCTTTAAAAAAACATGTTTCTTTGCTTAATATGGTGTAGGAAACCCTTTGGCATCCAAAACAGCTTGCAGTCTTCTCGGAATGGATAAATACAATTCCTGTATGTTTGCCAAGGGAATATTATCCCATTCTTCCTGCAAAACGGTGGCAAGTTCAGATAACGATGTTGGCGGTGGATAACGAGAACGCACTTTCCGTTCCAATGTAGACCACAAAGGTTCGATAATATTCAGGTCTGGTGACTGTGGTGGCCAGGGGAGATGGGACAACTCATACTCGTGCTCAGAAAACCAGTCCTGGACAATGTGAGCTGTGTGAACAGGGGCTTTGTAGTCTTGGAAGACACCATCACCATCGGGGAACAAAGTTTGTACCATGGAATGAACTTGATCAGCCAAAATGTTCACATAAGTCTTGGCAGTCATGTGCCCTGACACAGTTATCATGGGGCTAGCAGAGAACCACGATATGGCTGCCCAAACCATAACAGAACCCTTGCCATGTTTCACTCTTGGCAACAAGCAGTCTGTATTATAGGCTTGAAATGGCGTTCTCCAGACGTAAACTCGGCCAGAAGTGGGAAACAATGTGAAAGAAGACTCACCAGACCATATTATTTGCTTTCACTGCTCTGTAGTCCAGGCTTTATGACTTAAACACCACCTTTTTTGTTACGGGCATTAGCATCACTGATGAGTGGCTTCTCAATTGCAGCACGGCCAGCAATTCCCTGTTTATGAAGCTCCCTTCTAATTGTTTTGGTACTCACAGGGTTCGGTAACACAACATTCATTTCAGCAGTAACTTTTGCAGCTGTGGTCTTCTTATTTTTCGTCACAATTGCCCTTAATGATCGTCTGTCAGGATCACTCGGGACACACTTTCGTCCGCGCTGTGATTTAGCAGATGATGTTTTTACGCTTTTCAAATATGCTGAATAAATCTTCGATACAGTACCTCTTGAAACACTAAACACCTCGGAACCTTGCTAACTGAAGCACCTACCATACGTGCTCCAACAATTTGCCCACGTTCGAAGTCTGTTAACTCTGACATAATGCAATGACAACCTCACACAACAGTACTCCGACAACAACTGAACTATTTAGCACATTTACGAAGTTGTATAGGTGGCGTCAGTAGTCAAAAATGCCAGCGCCACCTACATATTTCATTAAAATCAATCCTTCTTTTCAAACATGCATTTCACAAGGTGTTTCCATATTTTTGTCCATCCACTGTATGTTCCATATAATATAAGTGTTATGCTCTTCAACCTAAAGAGATGAATAATTTAAAAACAGTTTGTACTTCACAGTAGCATTTTAGAATAATATTTTTTCATACTTGCATTGTTACATCTTATTATCTTCTATGAGAGCAATCTAAAGGGTTTTCAATACTAGTGTTTTGTTTATCAGTGGCCGAGTAATAAAAACCGCTGAACACTGGTAGTTCAGTCCAGGGTTTGAGTCTTGGCAAACCCTGTATGGGCATTTTCATGGTTTTCTGCATGTGCAACGTGAATAGGAGCCAGTTTCCCTAAAAAAGTCTTGCAATAAGTGAGCACAAGTACTTGAAAAAATGATTTAAGTTTCTCTGTCATATGCATGCATGTAAGTGCAGATATTTTTCTCATTAAAAAATTTAGTTTTTGATTGAATCACACATCTAAAGTCTACAAGTGTATGCAAAACATTGAGCACAATCCTGGAATTTGATTCCAAATTAGACTTCTTTTTTACCTCTTTCTTTCTCTCTGTTGTTTATAACAGACTGAAAAACTCCTAAAAGTGGGAAAGAAGGCCTGTTAGAATTTCATAGTGTTCACCTGAAATATAATTCTAATATAAAATTAGTTATTGTCACATTTTTTTAAAATCTTTTTATCATTTTTTTGTCCAAGTTAAGAGTATATTAAATTAAATCATAAATTATCAGTCAGGATAAGATAAGCGGTAAAGTACGAGAATTCTTAGAATTATTGTGTGTATGTATCATGCTTTTAAAAAAAAATCTATCGCCGGGTTATTAAATTTTAGATGGGATGAATGGTTTTGTAAGATATATTGTGTTCCTTTTATATGAGGTATAGTTATGATGGGGAAGTATAATTTGTCTTCAAAGCAGACAATCATAATTTTGTTTTCAATGAATAAAATAACTTACCAAATAAAAGTGGTCAAGCTGTTCAGAATAATTTCCTGTTTTCACTTTTTGTAAACAGTGTGGAAATTCATAAGACTTTTTTTAAAATTAAATTCCCATAAATCTGTTAGGTAAAACAAGACTATATTCGAAAAGCATTTACCAACTGCTGAACAGACCACTTTTTTTTTTTTAATGTTGAAAACTAAGTAAACAATTTAGAATTCTGTATTTTATATTATTTAGTCAAAAATCTTTCTTTCCAAACTTGTAACATACACATGCCATTGCTCTGCTCAGTACGAGTGCAGGACTCTCCAGGTGGAAAATAAGTTTCTTGTTCCTTCATGGCTTCCAGTTTTCTCCTCTCGTCATTCTCGTTTCTTTATTTTTTTAAATTATGCTTTCCTTTATAGGGTTACATGGTGGTAAAACTTTCCCAGATATAAGAAATAAGATTTAGAGATCATCTTCATAATCTGAAAATTATGAAAGAAGTAAAATAAATCTTTATAATATTGAGATAATAAATATACACCATTTATATACATATCAAGGTAATAAATGCTATGCTACATCATTTTACTCATGGTTAAAAAAAAGAAAAAAAAAATTGAAGCTTTACACTGCCCTAGAGCGAATTAAATCCACAAAAGCTGAAAGCCTGCGTGTGTAAAACATGCACAGTTTCAAACTTAATGGCAGAGAAAAAGCGTGCGAGTTGTTTCTGACACTGAAGAGTAGTGAACAGTGGCGTGTTTATTAATTTCACCTTTTATTTATGTATGAAAAATCAGAAAATAAATTACTCCTTCAATTATTTTTATTTAGGGGCAAACTAGAAAAATAATTTTTTTTTGGGGGGGGGGCAGTTGGAAACAGTTTAAAGTCTATTTTTATCTTTCTGGAGATTAAGCTTGAAAGGAAGCTTCCACATGCAAAAATCATTCATCCTCTTGCTTGCTAATAAATCTATTAACTGTGAAAGCTTGACGTATTGTTTACATAAACAGAGATTTCCCTGCTATGATACTATTGTGATATAATTCCTTCAAAAGATTTGCATTTGCTTGTGTACTTTATAAGCAGCTTGGCATTTTTGTCATAAAAGAATTCTTTTCTGATTTTTAAAATCTTGGGAAAAAGTGATCTCCACTTTCTGCATATTATAATAGTGGTATTCCAGTTAGTTAAAACAATCATCCTGTGTGGTGGTCAGCTATTATTATAGTTAGAGAACAGTTGAAATGTTCCAGTAACATCAAGTTGTTTTAGTACTCTTAGTAATGTGCTACAAATGGAGGGATGCTGTAAAAGAATTAAATTGAGAATCAAAACACTTATTTTTTCTTTAGTGTTGCAAACATTTTATCTCAAAGTGCATTTAATGCAAATTTATGAATTGGATGAGATTAGTTTATTTATTTATATAAAGCATACTATAGTCTCTTCTAGGAGGGGGGATTTTTAGGGGAAACTGACTTGTTTGAATGTGCGAAAATTAAAAATAGGGAGAAAAATTTAATGTATTAAGTCAATTAAAATGAATTTTGTTACATATTATGTAATATTTAAAGAATTATGGATCAAGAAATGTTTGTTTTACACAGGAAAGAGTTCCATTTATTATTATTACTGCTGCTTCTATAATTTTAACTGTTTCCATTATGTTGCCTTATGTGTGCTTTACAGGTTTGCATAATTTGTATATTAATATTTGCCATGCATATTTTTTGAAGAGTGAAATCGAATTTAAATGAGATTTTTAGAACATCATAATGTTACTTTGTCCATTAAATCATTGGGTAGACTTCTGAGGAATAAACATTCAGGAAATGAACAGAACTTTCTTAATGTTCATTAACATCCTAAACTTACCCAATAGGCAGGACTAACAAAAAGCACAGACTCATGGCTTAACTTTGTATATGAATACAGATGAATTTTACTTAAATAGACCAAGTGTTTGTTTAGAAGAAATGTGGGTTAAAAAAAAATATAGTTTTCATGCATATCAATCCAAAATAATACTAATAATAAATATGCTACATACAATGGAATTATTTGGATGCTGATGGTTTCACAAAAGTTTACAAGCCCATCTGATGGCTCAATTCATAATTACAAAGTGGGGGAAAAAAAAAAAAAAAAAAAAAGAAGAAGAAGAAGAAGAAGAAATAAAGAATATTTAATTCCATTCTTCACTTTTTCTGAGCTAAAGAATAAAACATTGATCACATTGTGTGTATTAACGTAGAATAATTGCATTGTCTGTGAACGTAAGTGAACGTAGAATAATTGCATTTTTGAAGAGAAAGATGGAATTTTGGAGCATTTAGAAGAAGTAATTTTTTAATGCATATTATTTCCTTAAAATTAAGTGTAATATAAAGGCATAGTAGTGTTTTGTTTATTAGCATGTTCTGAATTACTGACAATTTCAAATGCAAATTAATTAATCCATTTATGGTTATAAATATGTAAAATAAAATAAGAAAGATGAGGAACTGCTTAGCTTCTAAGTTTTCATAAATCAGAATATTATTGTACAGTGGTAATAATAAAAAGTTTTTTTTTTTTTTTTTTTTTTTTTTTTGAGAGGGATTAAGTGCATATGTTAAACCAGTGTCATATCGACGAATTACCCTTAACAGAAAGAAGCATTTCAGAAATTTGGCTTTTATGTCATTTGATTGGCTGATTTATGCAAAAAACAGTTCTTTGGGTAAAAAGCTACAAGGAATACTGGGATGTTTTCATCTTAGTTGTAAAACGTCCCACGTAGCTAGGTGTGACATATATTCCAGTGAGACATGTTTTGACAAAGAATCCTTCAGTGGTAAGAGAAGGAGACTCATGTTTCTTTGAAACATTTCAGCCATCCTAATTAATTAGGAGATGTGATAAGACCATAAGCACTAAGTTATTGTATCCCATCTAGAATTTTCACTAGGAACTAAATTCCATTATGGATTGTTCTGAGCTCACTGTAATAAAAAGAAATGGGGAAAAAAACTTTCAAAAATACAGAATAGTAATTGAGTGAGTTCAAGATTCTTAAATATTTGCTTTGTGTCTGATTTTTAAAAATTCTACTTTGTTTCTTAAAATTTCGCTGATTATTCATATTTAGCCCTGAAAGACTTTCAGACACTGAGCTATAAACAGCTGCTTTTTTTTTTTTTTTTTTTGCTTTTTAAATGTCACTTTAAGAATCAGAATATAAACATTTATTCGTTACTAAATTCTGTTCAGATTGTCCAATTAGTATACATTTTGGAATCATTTGAAATGTTTATATGTATCTGTTAAACAAAAGTAAATGAGCATTTTCTTTCTTTCTTTTTAGAAAGAGGATTGTTTCCATCTGTAAATAATTTAGCTGCTAATGCAATCATCAGTGCAAATGCAACATGTGGGGAAGATAAGCCAGAAATCTATTGTAAATTAGTAGAACATGTGTTCATGAGGTAATGCTTTAAAATTTGAAAATTTTATTTTTTAAAATTAAATATCTGTATCTGAGCATAATGTTAATTTGTTTCATTAAAAATTTTTATTTTATTTTATGTTTGTTCTTTTTCTTGCTTGAAGGTAATAGATGGAATTACAGTGAACCCCTCTTATGACAATCACTTCTGAAAGAGAACAGTTACTTCTGATTAATGATTCTGTGTCACGATAAGAATGTTTCAAAGCTATTATTATATAAAATATAGTTTTCAAAGCTGATTGGGCTGGAAGAAAATACACACACAAAAATTTCTTAATCATTTCAATTGAGTATAATTAATTTTACACTCCTAAGTATAATTTACCCTGTCTTAGCAATCATCTTATCAAGCTAACCACTTCTAAGAATGATTAGTATTCTTATGAACATAAACATTACTACTTTACATCATCACTCTAGTACAATCACTTCGTTCCAAATTAAGAGAAGTATAAGACTATAGTGGATCTGCTTATAGAGATTAGAAATTTATTTTAGTAAAATTTTATTTCCCTTTTTGTAGCATTCAGTGTATTACTGTAGTGATGTTAACCCATGTGAACTTTAAGTCCTTTCTTGAGCATTTCTAGTTCGATTAATATTTATGTATTTAGTTTTTTTCTTTATTAATCATCAATAGTGTGACCATATTTCGAAAACACCAAACCGGGACCCTAAAAAAATGCTTCAGTCTAATTTATTTTCACAAAACAATATAATTTGAATTAATACAACTGAATCTAAACCACAGAAATATATGCACATGTGTTTATATGTAATAAGTACATAAATGGTTAGAATTATCATGTTCTAATGGTTTATGCAAAACAAAATCAATTATAAATCATTGATTATAAATTTTAAATAATGTGTCATTTATTTATATTTTTTGGTTGACCTGACTTGCTTTAACAGCTCTGGTTTGGAGATAATGTAGTCATGAAATTCTTGGCAGTTCAAATCATAATTCGTCAGCACTTGAAGAATGGACTGTACAGTTGAAATGTCCAAATGATTCTGCTCGTCTGTCCCCTGTACATTCATTAGAGAAAATATCCATTCAATATTAGCGTTATGAGGTGGAATTGAAAACATATATTGACATATTTTCAAAATTTTGGAATAGTCCTCAGCGTGTTCACTACATTTAAAAAAATCTATCCATTTTTCATAACAAAGCATATTCTCCTTCTTCCATTTTTCGAATTTTTCAATCATTATTTTTTTTATGTTAATTATTTGATTAAAGAGTAGTGAATTATTTAATTGAACTCTTCTTTCTTTGAGATATATAAACAGGTGGTCTCAACTTTCTTCCAAACAGGTATTTCTAAAAGTAACAACCGAGAAAATATGGATACACTAGCATTTGTTTCCTTCCACATAAAAAGGTATTTGTACGCTGTTTTGTAAAAGTCATCAATTTCACGCTTATAATTAGACAACATCGATTGTGATATTTCATCTTTTTTCTCTCGTAAGACATTTTATACACTGATTGTAAGAAAACAGTTGTTGAACCTTTCCTTAGTGATGGTTAGCGTCTCTCCCAATACTGAATCAACTTTGATGCAGCATTTCTTGTTACCTTATATTTTTTAAATTCCTTTGTCAAAAACATGCATTTGACTATGAATAAGCCATAGATAGGTTCACTCAAGAGATTACTGAAAAATGTCAAGAAGGTTTTTGGAGCTCTTTCCTCAGAAAGAAAAAACATTTTATTCCCTCAAAAATTTTTAGTATCCTTTCTACTGCGAGAAGTAATGAGAGCCAATGTGTGCCTGTATGGGTCAACACATTTTCATATTGGATTCCCATGAAATCTCAAAATTCTTTTAGTCTTTCAGTCCTTACAGTATAAATTGAAAAATATGTGAATATTTTAATGACTCCAACCTCAATATCACAAGAGCCGTGGATAGATAGTATGAGTCTATTCGCGGCCGTTTGCATAGTATTGTGTGTGATATGCACCGGGCAACCGATGCCCTCTATATTTTCATTTATTTGTTTCAATTTATAATAAATATTGTACGTTCCTTTTCTTCGAATACCTCCGAAGTTTGTATTAGCATTATACCGCAGAAAGCTACACATTTACTTATGTCTAATTTGAATTCTTTTAACGTTTCAATGCAAAAATAGGTGATCGTCTTGGTTGTTTTATTTTACAAAGAAGTGACCCTTAACAATTAAAATTGTATTTCTTTATACATGCCAAAATACTGGATGCCAAAAGGAAACATTTTTGTCAATTAATGATTTCTAACGTCTGTAGTGAATCCATAAAAATTATTTTTTTCAATAATTATATTAATATTTTGAAGAGAATATGGAGCAATAATTGATTTAATTAATGCAGTCGATTTGGTTCGTGCTGATGAAAATTTACTTGCAGTTACTGAATCTGAGTATAAAACTTTTGTTAACTTAGTATTGCACTCTGTACTGCGAAATGTATAATGATGTTTAAATGTATGATATGTAGTAGTCAATTCAGCTACATTTATTTTATATTCTTCATCGGAACTAGGTTTTCTAATAAAAAGAATGTATTGTTTGTGAAGAACGTGCTTTTGATATGTTGCAGATATACTTTTTCGAGTCTAAGTGGTCCTTAATATCTGCTCTACCACCATGCCTAATCCTTATAAAGGACATACATACTGTATATTCTACTTCCTCTTTTCTTATGAACTTCCATTTTTTTGAGTAATCTTCTTTATACGTACATTTACGCTTCGACATTTCAAGGGATCTAAAATTAAAATAGTAATTAATGAAATTTAAATTTTATATTAATTTTTTAACTTATTTAATATACAAACCAGTTATCAAATTACAAAATAGGAAACATATAATTTTAGTGTGGATGAAACAAACTCGATTTTTAAAAATTAGGTTAAGTTGAACAATTATTTAAAAAAGGAAAAAACATACCTTATTATGCTGGAGTCGAAAAACTAACATTTTGAGGTCTTGAGCAAACAGTATACTCTCAAAAGATTTAAAGCTTGAACCAAAATGCTGTTATCTGTACGAAAGTGATCAGCAAAGTGAAAAAAACATATGAAATATATGTTCATTACCCCCACTACTGTATGGCCAGCGCCACAAGGAAAATGTAAACAAGTACATTAGTGTGCTTAAGCTTACAACCATTTACATCTGTTTCGTAGAACAAATGAGCTGCTTGCTCATGAATAGCAGTATTTTTTTCAAATACGAATTTTGTAAAATATGTAAAACCGAGACTACAGACCATCCCGAATACATGTTCCGGGATGACAGAACAGAGTACCAAAAACTGGGACAATCCTAGGAAACCGGGATGTTTGGTCACCTTAATCATCAATGAAAATTTTGAGAATCAATTTATTAGTTAAGCTACATGTATTTATATATGTATGTAAATATATACATAGAGAGAGAACCCTGTGCAAGATAACAACCATGGTTCCAGATGACTTTGGTCTTCTCTGGATGTGATAATTAAGAGGTGATTTTCACCACCTGTGATAATCTGTGTCCACAGAAATACTAGTCAGTTTCAGAAATAGTCATCTTATGCTCAATTTGATGCTAGAAATTTAAAGTAAATTTAAGTAGAACTAATGCCTCCCCCTCCCCCCAAAAAAAAAAAAAAAAAAAAAAAAAAAAAAAAAAAAAAGAGCACTGTGAAGGAATTAGTTTAAACCATACATTAAGAACTAATTTGGGTGCTTGTATATTATTCCATTGACTGTGAAACCATTGCCAAGCAGAATGATGAGAAAGCATAATGTAACAACATAACATCTGTGTATTTGTTTTACATAATCTAGATAAGATTCTAGATAACCAACTTATTCCAACTGATTCTAGATAAGCCACCTTTTGTTTTTATGAATTAGGCTATAAATGAACTACTTTTGCTGTATTTTTATCTTTCATTTCAGAGGGGGGGTAGTTAAAATTTGGGATGTGCTTTCTACAAAACAGTGCACAGTGGATTATGTTCAAAGTTATAGGATCCTACTGTTAAAAAAAAGCTTACATTAATTGACATGATATGGTCAACTGAAGATAGTTGACAAAATAGATTGGAACATTTACCTGCAGGAAATTTGTACTTACAGCATACATAAATAGAGCTTCCAGTAAAATCGGGCTTAACCGAATCATAGAAATCAACAAAAGCCTTTTACAAAAAGCAAAAATGAAGTGGGTTGAATGCTAATTGTTTATAAAATAGTCATCATTTTCTTCAGAATTCCACAGGAATAATTAGTATAACTTTAGCAGGATATCCACCACCTTTCACTGTTCAATGGCATCTTATTTTCATGGCTGATGGAATAATATGGAAGTAGCCTAATTTTGTATAAGTCTTATTTTAGTGGCTTATGTTGTCTATTTGTTCAAAAAATTTTCTTCAAAATAACATTTTAAACTTTTTGTTTTTTATTTCTGAAGTAAAATCTCAAAAATCATAAGTATTTTCAGCTAGGAAAAGGGACTATAGGCATTATATTTGAGATATCTGTTTTGGTCAATAACTATATGTAAATTTTTTCCTTAGAGAACCTCAGTGTGGCCTGTGTAGTGCGCGCAGTGACAATCCTGAACATAGGCATCCAATTATAAATGCCATAGATGGTACTAATCAGTGGTGGCAAAGCCCAACATTACAAAATGGGAAACATTTTGAGTGGGTGACCATTACATTAGATTTAAAACAGGTAATTCCTTTGTATTTTTATACTCTTAATTAATTAACTATAAAGTAAAATGTATAAATCAGTTACTTAGTATTAGGAAAATCTTTCATGCCTTACTTTTCTTTTGAATGCATCATCTCATACAAATATAATTGAATTAGACATACAAATCTTTAAAAATTAAGATTTTTAAAATTTGAAATTACATTTCTTGAGAAAATTAATATGTACTGGAAATTAAAAGGTAATTTTAAGCTTTAATTTTTAAATTAATTTAAAACGTTTCCTATGTTTTTTGAAAAATTGTAGAAGTCACAGTTATGCATTATTTGAGATTTTAAGTTTAGTTATTAATAATTTTTTGAAACTTCAGACTTCAGTTTTATTAAGGAAAAATAATATTACTAATGTTGCATAACTTTTACCTTTAATCAAAGTATTATTTCATGCTTATTCAAATCAAGCACATAATAAGATTTTTTACTCGGGATTATTAGCAGACATCAGTTTTTTTTTTTTAAATTAATGTATAAAATTTTACATCTGTTTCTAATATGTGAGTTTCTTAAAAATTGTCTTTGGTAATGCAACTGTTGTTAAGATCATGGATTATTCATACTGAACCAGCTTATTATCAAAAAAATAAAGTTAACTGGTGTGTAAAACCAGCCACACACACACACACATATATAAATAAATTAGTGATGGAAAATATGTTAATTGATATCTACAATTCAAGTGAAAAAGAAAAACGATAACACAGAAAGTATCTTCTAATGTGCTTACTAATTAATGCATACCAGAATAAGTGTAGAAGCTTGGTGTTTTGGACTGTAGCTACGAAATAACAAAACTAATTTTCTTTTCAATCCATCTTTTATTCTATTTGAAAATTAACCGCTCAATTAGCAGCCATTCAGAAATCCAAGCAACAAATTTCTCATTGAACAAGCTAATTAAAAAAGAATTATGGGGGGGAGGGCCGCTATTGACGCGTGCATGTTACAAGATTCCGTGCTAGGCACCTAAATCAGAGGAGAAAGGTTTCATATAGCAGACATTCAGGTACCAACATCCCGCCCTGTGTTGAAATACTAATTTCAAAACTAATATAAATTTTTTAAGAAATTCAAAGTTTGATACATATATCAGTTAGAAACAATTAAATGCAATAATATATCTATTAAACAAATAACAAGCAAATTACTACATTTTACAATAAAATAGATATGCAATATTAATACAAGTAATTATAATATAAATTCACTACATCAATCGTTCATAGGTAGAATACATAGGTTCGATAGTCCACATTTTATCAGTCCTTGAGGCATTGGCTCTGACAAAGTCGGTAGCGTTATCCGAATGTATAGTTGAGCTAAGGCCGCGTCGCACGAAAAATCTTTTTAATGTTGTAATTACAGCCTGCAATGTTAGATATGTAACAAAATTGAGATGTATCACTCGA
Source organism: Stegodyphus dumicola (assembly GCF_044657685.1). Lineage (NCBI taxonomy): Eukaryota > Metazoa > Arthropoda > Arachnida > Araneae > Eresidae > Stegodyphus > Stegodyphus dumicola. The sequence goes on along the minus strand of NC_140768.1, from coordinate 74,510,885 downwards.
GTAACTAAACATACAAAAATAACAACATATTTCTTATTTAAGGTATCTCTTCATTGATTTTTATATTTTATGTAAAAGGGTCCGCATAAATCTATTCCAGTTATGGAAAAGGGGGGACTCATAGAAACTCTTTCCTTCAGAAATTGTGCCATAAGTTTTTGGGCTGTTTTAGGTTTACTTTTAAAACAGATAATGCAGTTATGTACTATTTTACGAGCAGTGTTTCTGCCGTTTAGTGGCCAAAATTCCTGTCGAACACAATGCAGTAAAGTCTGAGCACCAACATGTAAATTTTTTAAATGGAAGTATTGCATAATTATAGTAATTACGTTATGATCCCTAGGCAGCAGAATAGGGTGCTTTTGGTCATAGGATAAAGATGATTTATTTAATCTGCCACTTACCCTAAGTATTCCATTTTTGTTGACGAAAGGATGTAAATTACTTAAGTGACTATCCTTGATAATTTTACCATATCTAAGGGCTTGAATTTTTTCCTTGAATACTATTCGCTGTACTAGCCTTACCATTGCTAGCTTGGCATACATAAATTCATCTCTAGTAATAGGACCTGATGACCTCTTACCTTGTCAACAGTTGGAAATAAACCTATAAATAAAACTAAGAATACGAATTAGTTTAACAAAACTATTACTTAAAGAAAGAAAATATTTAATGAAATCAGCACTAGAAGTAATACTAAGAGAAATTTCTGGAGAATTTTCAATTCGTATTCGTAAAGTTCTGTTAAATAAATCGATATCATATGAAGAAGCAAGTCGAAAAATAAGAAACGTATCTTTTCACATTTTTTATTGAAACTTAACAACACGTGCACAACATTACATCGGCATCCATAGCTCGCACACAGAGAAGAGAGAACTTGGTGTTGCCAATATGGTAAATATAAATGTACCAAACTAACACGCCTCCTTACATTTATATTTACTAATTACAAACAAACATAGATATAAGCAATCTTTTCATCTTTACCATTTACAATTAAGCATAGATATAAACAATAACATTCAACACTTAACACAAATTATTGTTAAAAAAGTTTCTTTCATTAACTTAAATGTTAAAATCAAAGTTAAACGCAATTTAGTTTACATAAGGACATTACCAAAATCTATTTCATTTCAAGCAAATATATTTAAATAAACATCACTTAAATAAAGAGTATACAAAATTTATTTCAATTTCAAACCTTCTCTAAATTTCATAAATTTAATCTTTCCTAAAGACTTAGTAAAGATATCTGCAATATTTGATTCTGAATCAATCTTTACAATTTCAATTACTCCATTTTGAACATTTTCGTGAACATAATGATATTGAACTTCTATGTGTTTTGAATTTTTAGTGAAGTTCCCATAATTAGCAATGGCCAAAGCTCCTGAATTATCTTCATAAATTTTAATGGGGTGAGTTATATCAGCAAAAACATCATTCACAACATTTTTTAAGAAATTAATTTCTGTCACAGCCTCAGATAGAGCAATATATTCGGCAAAAGTGGAAGATTTTGTCACACAATTTTGCTTTCTGGATTTCCAGTAAATTGGATTACCAAATAATTCAATAACAAACCCTGTAGTTGACTTTCTGTCAACAATATCACCTGTCCAATCAGCATCAACATAACAATTCATAATATCAGTTTTAAGATTTTTACTATAGGTTAATTTTAGATGTTTTGTTAAGTACAAATACTTTAAAACTCTCAAAGCAAATTTGAAATGTGTCTCATCATAAGAATTTTGAAATCTACTTAAATAATTTACGCTGAAAGATATGTCTGATCTACTACTATGACTAATATACAAGAGTGCTCCTATTAGATTTCTATATTTGACATTTTGATTTAAATTAGATTGGCTTAGTTTAAGATTAGTCTCCATTGGTGTATCATAAAGCTTTGAATTTTTAATACCATACAGTTTAGCTAAAGATTCAATATAATTTTCCTGACTCAGTGTTAAGATATTACTTTTCTCATTATCATATTCAATATCAATTCCAATGTAGCTTTTTACTTTATTTAAATCCTTCATTTTAAATTTTTTATGAAGTTGTTCCTTAATATCATTAATTACCCGAGTATCTCTACAACATATCAACAAATCATCAACAAATAAAAGAATATATACAAATACATCATTTTCAGATTTTACATAAAGACAATAATCATATTTACTTCTACGGAATCCTAGACTCTCAATATATTCGTTAAAGCACTCATACCAAGCACGAGGGCTTTCTTTCAACCCATATAGTGCTTTCTTTAATTTATACACTCTATTCGAATTATCATTATAGCATTGTGGCTGTTTAACATAAACCTCAGACACAACATAACCATTTAAAAAAGCAGTCTCAACATCCATTTGATGAATATTTAAATTATACTGACAGGACTATGAAAGTAACAATTTTAAGGTTTGCATCTTGATGACAGGGGAGTAAGTGTCCTCAATACTATCTTTTTGCTGAAAACCTCGAACTACTAATCTAGCTTTAAAAACATTACCTGGTTTTCTTTTGAATACCCACTTCACATCTAGAATTGCTTTATCCTCTGGTTTAGTCACTAGTGTCCAAGTGTTATTTTTAACAAGACTGTTCATTTCACTGTCCATTGCCTCTTTCCAATGTCCAGCCTCACTGCATGTTGTCGCCTCCTCAAAGTTACCTGGAATTGTAGCATCACAAAAATTTGCACTAACACAGTAGTATCCGAATTCTTCATGAAATCGAACTAGTGGTTTGATTTGCCTTCTTGGTCTCATTTCAATTTTTGCTTCATCTTCATTTATCACACTGTCCTTGGAGTTATTACTCGATTCACACGACACTTCTTGAGGTTCATTCTTTGTATCAACATTCTTATCTTCATCATCACAACCTACACACATTATGTCTTCTTCAATAATATCAACATGTCTGGCAACTATTATTCTGTTATTCATCAAAACTCTATATCCAACTTCTGTATACCCAAGTAAAATTCCAAATTCAGCCTTTTTATCCCACTTTGACTTTCTCTTTTCTTCTGGTATTCTTACATACACTCTACTTCCGTATAATTTCAATTCATTAGCAGATGGTTTCCTATTGAAAAATATTTCATATGGTGTCTTCTTTACAATAGTATTTGTTAATGTCCTGTTTTTCAAATAAGCAGCAGCTTTAATTACTTCAGGCCAGTAACGTCTGTCAACTTTTGCTTCGGCTAAAAGACATCTTGCCATATCCATTATAGTTCTGTTGTAACGCTCAGCAGTACCATTTAATTTGTGTACATATGGTGGGCATGACTTTATCTTGAAACCTTTTTCTCTTGCAAATTTGTATATCTTGCTATTCATATATTCACTACCATTATCACATCTGAGTTCTTTGATAGTCTTCCCTGTTAAATTTTGAATTTCATTTACATATTCAATTAAGCAATCAGAGACTTGATCCTTAGATTTGATACAATAAATTTTTGCCAACTTGCTATAATCATCAATAAAACTCACAAAGTATTTCTCACCATTACATCCAATTGTTCTGTGAGGTCCATTTACATCTGTATGTATAATCTCCAGAATATCTTCTGCTTTTCTTCTATTATTCTTGAATGGTAAATTGTGCATTTTATTTTCAATACATATGGCACACTTCATATATTCGGTTTCTATTTCTTTAGGGATTCCTTCTAATAGCTGATCTTTGCACATAATATCCAGATATTTAAAATTTACATGTCCAAATGAACGGTGCAATTTTTCTTTTAACGTTAACTTACTGTTGGTCAAATTTGCAAATATTTTACTATTTTTAACATAACTCTTTACTTTATATAATCTTTCTTCTTTCTTTGCTATTGCTACTAATGAACCATTGACATCATATATTTTAGAGAACTTTTCTTTTGAAACTATTTTATGATTATCAGTAACCTTCGAATAACTTAATAAATTTGCTTTCATTTCTTTTACATAAAATACATTCTTCAATGTTAAGATAGATTCAGAGTTATATACAGGAAAAGAAACTATTATATTGCCAACCTTTGTAGCTTTCAAAATCCTTCCGTCACCGACTTTCACTTGAATAGGATCCTTCAAAGTGACTTGCTCTTTGAAATATTCATCACTGTTTGTAATGTGGTCTGTGCATCCGTTATCCAGTAACTAATTGATTTCATTTTTATTTGTCACAATATTTGCACTGGAACTTGTCATGTTACTTTCGGTAACAGTGGTGTGAAAACTATTGCCTTGATGACTGTTTATTCTCTGGTTAGAATATGTTCCACGTTCACGATGTCCACTAAAAGCACGACTACGTCCATGATTGTTTGAAGAACTTCGACCGCGATAATTAGTGGAGCCATTACAACGATAGTTCCTTTGATGGACATGCCAACAATTCTTTTTAATGTGACCAGGTTTTCCACAGTTATAACAGACATTCCCTTGTGGGCCCGATTTGCTTGTTTCAATTTTGAACGCATTTGATTTTTCTGCTGGTGCACAATCTTCATAATCATTATTCTCTTCAAGTAATTTTGATTTGATTTTGCTCTTTATGTAATCGACTGTTCTGTCCTTCTCTGGTAATACATCTACTAGACTGTAATTTGAAGGTAATGCTCTTAGCATATAGTTCAATTTTTCTTGTTCCGTCACGGTGGCGCCGGCATGTTTCAGTTCATTCACATACTTCTCAAAATCATCGAAAAATATATTTACATCAGGATAATTTTTCAGTTTCACACATTCTAAGTTATTTCTACAAACAATTTGTAGAGATGTTGAAGTTTTTAAATACATTGCATCAAATTTCGTAATTATATCAAATGCAGTCTCACACTCATGAATATATTCCAACTGCTTGTTTGTTATGGCGCCGTAAATGTAATTTGTAGCTTGGATATCCTTTTCTTCCCATTTTTCCACGTCATCGTTTTCACTGACTTTTCGCTGAACCACATCTTTACACTTTTTAAATTGAAGAAATTTCATCATACGCACTTTCCAGTTAAAATAATCCGAACCATCAAATAGCGGTATGCCGATATCGCTGCTTCTTGTACATGCCATTTTTACGCTAGTACCGGTAACTTTTAAAACAAATTATAACTACTAAATTCTTCATTCATATTCACAAACCACGAGAACTGCTACCATGTTAAATAAATCGATATCATATGAAGAAGCAAGTCGAAAAATAAAAAACGTATCTTTTCACATTTTTTATTGAAACTTAACAACACGTGCACAACATTACATCGGCATCCATAGCTCGCACACAGAGAAGAGAGAACTTGGTGTTGCCAATACGGTAAATATAAATGTACCAAACTAACAAGTTCATAGTCCGTAACATCCAAACTAGCCTTTTCTATAATATTCATGTCAAGATTCGAAGGTTCATTGAACCATAATTCTGAAGATTCAACTCCACAAGAAACCAAATCAGCAGGATTCTTTTTAGAATGGATATGTTTCCACTCAAAAGTTTCTGGTAACGACTGAATTTTTGCAGCACAATTCCCAACAAAGGTTTTGAATTGATGTGGTGAAGCGTTTATCCACGCTAATGCTATTGTCGAATCTGAATATAATGTTACCTTTTCAATGTCTATATTTAGCGAAGTAAGAACTTTTTTAACAAGCTCAGCAAGGAGAAGAGAAGCCGAGAGTTCTAAGCTGGCAAAAGATAGAGTCCTTAAAGGGAGATCTGCTTGCTAGTAACTTTAAACAAGGGTTATCTTGAGTGGCATTTAAGTAGACCACTGCTCCATGCTCAGATGTTGAAGCATTGGAGAAACCATGATAGCCCTTTTATTGGTTGTAGAATGCAGTGAAAATATTCCTATCTTAAGATTTTCCAGTTCCTGAAATGATTCCATTCACTGGCAAATGGTTCAGGTAATTCATTGCCCCAGTTCAGTTTTAAAGACCATAGTTTCTAAAGGAATATTTTTGCTTTAGAGATGACTGGCCCAATAAAGCCAATAGGATCATACAACCACGCAATGACTGAAAGGACATCTATTTTTGTAAAAGATGACTTGCCTTGGAAAGCGACTTTAAAAGTGAAGATGTCGGATTCCAGTTGCCAAATTATGCCAAGAGTTTTCGTAAACTCAGTGGAATCAATGGGAAACTCTTCCTTAGATACTAAAGTATCTAATACACTCTTAGAGTGCCATTTGTGTAAAGACATTCCACAGCTTTCGAATATCTTTGTTACAATAAAAAGTCTTTAATCCGGAATGATCTATAATCCGGACCTCAAAGCTACAAACTTTCTGCGCATATGCGTTTACGCATGCGCATAATAAATACATTTACACATGCTCGTTTAATGTATAACGGACGGTATAAGCTAGGCTAAAATTATCTAATTACCTATTTCAGTTAATGTTGCAGATTTCGTTGTTCCTTAATCTTCTGATCTGGCTTATTATTTTTAAGCCGATCTTTGGATCTGGCTTATTATTTTTTGCAGACTGTTAGAGCAATTTTATAAAAAGTAAGCTTGAACTTTTGATTATGTCAAAAAAAGTTTCTGATTCTGGAGCTGCCGAAGGGTCTACAAAGTTAAAGCATGTTTCTATGTCTATCAAACAAAAAGTGGAATTGCTGCAAAAAATGGATAAAGGCATGAAGAAAGTGACAGTAAGGTTAGTGAACACGAAAAAATTTCGATTGATAAGTTAGTCGGTATTCTCGGCACAGCAATTACAGGACTTGAACAGCGGAACTTTGTAACTGAACAAGAAATTATGTCTGTTAATAGAATTAAAGAGAAAGTATTAGCACATAAAACGAAGCAACTTAAACAACTTACATTGAAAGAAATGTTTAAATAAAGTAAACAAATAAATATTAAGCTTTTTCTTTTTGCAAATTTTGATACCCTTTAGATCATAATTGTTCTTTATTTCATAAATTACGGTTTCATATTTTTAATTTTAGAATTTTTGCATGCCATCTTACGAGATTTAAACTGATGATCTATAATCCGGAAAAATCGATAATCCGGAATCGCCAAAGTCCCGAGGAGTCCGGATTGAAGACTTTGTACTGTAGTTGATTCTTTAATTCAATAGCAGACTCAAAATCAGAGGCTCCTGTAACTATGTCGTCCATATAGACCCCAGAAATAATCACTTCAGAAGCTAAAGGGTATTTCTGCTGTTCATCCAAAGCTAACTGCTTTAGATTTCTTATAACTAGAAATGGAGCACATTTAGTCCAGTGTTCAATCTAAAAATAATAGGTGAGTCGTCTTCATGCTCTTTCTATAAGATACGTACAGGATTCCTTTGCGATGAATCGATTAAAATCTGTCTAAACATTTGTTTAATGTCTGTGACCAGTGCTGTTTTATGTTTGCAGAATTGAACAATTAAATCAAATATATCTTCTTTAACCTCTCCTGAGAGTAAAATGTTGTTCAGACTCAATCCTGTAGTAGTAGGAGCTGATGTATTAAACACAGTGTGCAATTTCGTAGATGATTTTTCAGGTTTGTAAATTTCATGGTGAGAAGGCAGAAAGTAACAGGTGGAGGATTTTCTTCTTTAACCCTTTCCATGTGATTTAAGCTTTCGTAATCGATAAAATCGGTATAAAGCCTTTTTAGGTCTGGGTTTTTATTTAACCTTTTAATCGTCTGATTAAGATGGTTATTAGCAATGTTTCTTGAATCACCTAATTGATGAAGTACTTCTTCTCGAATAGGCATCTGTACTATGAAACGCCCACTCTCATTTCTCCTATGTGTGTTCTGATAATGCAATTCACAAAATTCCTCTTCTACACTTCTAAGGGGTTCGTGGCTATTTCTTCGATTTGCCAAAATTTATGTACACATTCTTGTAGACTTTCTGACTGGGAGATTAGCCCACAGTATTGATGTGAACTTTCAGTTTCAACAAATCCACTAGCAATAAATCCGAAGATTGAAAAGTAAAGTACTATATCTTGGAAAAGTAAAGTACTAGATAATTGAATTTTTTGCTCCTTCACTAATTCGAAAAAACGTTCGGCACCCAATCCGATCCTTCCTGGTTTGACAAAATCTAGATCTGCTAAGTATGTATGCTCAGGTATTTTCAGATTTTCTACATTTATTCTGGTAGAAAGTACAAAATCTGTTATTTTAGGTACAATGATAAAATCTATTACTGAGTTGAAAGAAGAGTCATTATTACTAATAATAACATCCATTTAATATTTATCGTATTTCCACTTAAACCATTAACAGGAAAATTGACCTTATGTTTGTTAAGACCAAGCGAACTGCGAGGTCATAAAATGCGATTGAGATGCACTATCCAGTATCGCTCTGCTGCTAATATAATCACTCCGAATCGGTGACCAAACCTTAACCATGGCTGTAGAAAGCAAAACTGTTTTATTTGACATTTATTTAAAGATGCAAAAGTCTTTACCACTTCAGTTAAGTTTGGATCTTTTATTACATCGGGCGAACTAGGGTTCTTTTTACTTTGTGTATTATGAGCATCTGCAGTCTCTGAAATGGGAAGATTTTCCGACTGCAAACTTTGCGAAATATCTTGATATCTTGATCTGGCGAAGTTTTTTCACACAAGGAATTTTTAGTTTCAGACCTACATAATAGATAATTGTGCTTTCCTTGGCATAAACAAGAAGAATATTTGGATTTGCATGATGCAAGCTTAAATTTGTCACTTAAACAGTTTATACAAAGTGCATGTTTTTAGCAATATTAAATCTTTGCAATGGAGTCATTTTTTAAAAATAAAGAACAACTATATACCAAATGTGACATTTTACACAATATGCAGGAATTGCTGTTCGACTTTTAACAGGAAATTTCTGGTTTTATTTGTATAAGAAATTTTAATTTTTAGTGACGGTAATTAAACTCCATGTAAATTTTCTAACGTTTTCTAAATAGTCCATGAACCTTCCAAATTGGGGTAATTCAGTCGATGTTAAACTCATTTCATACTGTTTTCTTGTTTCTTTATCTAACTTTTGAGTGACAATATTTATAAGGAATTGATGTGTTAGTTCATTAGCTTCTAATTTCATTAAGTTTAAACCTCTTAGGTTTTTGTTCAAAACATCAACTAGATTTCTAAGACTCTTATAAGATTCAACATGTATTTTCTCAAAATTTAAAATATTCATAATATAAAAATTAACAATCAACCATTTATTTTCATAGCTATAAATTAAAACCTCAAATAAAGACTGAAAACTGTCTCCTGGAGTTTCTACAGCTTTCGCGTCTCCTTTTAATGCAGAGCGCAAATAGAACAATTTTTGAATATCATTTAAAGAAGAGTTATTTGTAACTATCAAATTGTTTTTTTTTTTTTTTTTTTAAAATTACTCCAGTTCTCAATACAACCATCAAATTCTGGTAAGCTTAAATCAGGTAACTTAATAGAGATAGAATTAGAAGCCTTAATATTATTCGTTAAAGATTTATCAACTAAATCTGAATTTAATAATAATGTTTGTAAGTTTACCTTTATTTCTTCTAAACGGTCTTTCATTTCTTCAAATTCTAAATTTACACTCAATAAATTTTCATCATCAATGACATCATGATATTCCAGTTGCAACGATTCGATCTGAGATAACATGGAAACCATATCCAATTTGATTTGAATCTTGTCAGCATTCAAATTTGAATCTTTCAAAAAAGTTTCCAATTTTGTAATCCTAGTTTTAAAGTTTCCACGGTGTCGATTCAGCACTTTTAGTTTTTCATCAAATGACTGTAGAATTACCTCTACTGTTCAGTTCATCATCTGCATTAGCCATTTTCGTTTTTAATACACGATCAAACTAAAGTTTTTATTGCTTTTAACATTTGAAACAACAATTTATTTAGCCAGTTCCACTCCGGCTTTTAAGGATCACTGTTTTGGACTGTAGCTACGAAATAATGAAACTAATTTTCTTTTAAATCCATCTTTTATTCTATTCGAAAATTAGCAGCCATTCAGGATTTCAAGCAACATATTTCTCATCAAACAAGCTAATAAAAAAAAAAAAAAAAAAACGATATTGACGCATTCACGTTACAAGGACTGTAGCTATGAAATAATGAAACTAATTTTCTTTTAAATCCATCTTTTATTCTATTTGAAAATTAGCAGCCATTCAGGATTTCAAGCAACATATTTCTCATCAAACAAGCTAATTAAAAAAAAAAAAAAAAAAACCGATATCGACACATTCACGTTACAAGACTTGTTGCTATGCAACTAAGTCAGAGGAGAAAGGTTTCATATTTTTGTATTTCATAAAGACATTCAGGCGCCAACACTTGGCATAAATTTTTATTATAGAATTACAAGAGAAAGGCATTGATTTACTTCCCTAGAATTTTTAATAGTTATACATAATTCATATAAGAACATAAATGTATGTATACATACATATATATGTGATTTTACATTTATTTAATTTAAATCAGTATAGAAATAACTTCACTCTGCAAATTGCATTTAGGGTGTTTACATTCCATTTTGCTTTTGTGTTACATTCCATTTTGCTTTTGTGTTTATATGAATTTGTATTCTTTTGTAATCAAATGTGTTGTATTTTTCAGGTTTTCCAAATTGCATATGTTATTGTTAAAGCTGCAATATCACCTCGTCCAGGAAACTGGATCCTTGAACGATCTAGGGATGGAATAAGTTACAAACCTTGGCAATACTATGCAATTAGTGATGCAGAATGTTGGGAAGCTTTTGGAATTCGTCCAACAATGGGAAAGCCTCGTTACAGAAGTGATGATGAAATTATCTGCACATCTTATTATTCAAAGTTGAACCCATTAGAAGGTGGTGAAGTAAGAATTTTAAGGATTCAATCTTTATATTAGTTATCTAATAATTTTGGAATCACCAAAACTTTTCAGCTTCATGTGCAGCTTGTGCCAGTTGAGTGTTATTTTTTCTGTTAATGTCACTTTCATTAATGTATTTATTGAGAGACTATATTTTATTATCTAAAGCTTAACAATTTTATATTATGTCGTAATTATTTAAGGTTGCTATTATATATACAAAATACATTCCCATTTTTTGCTTTTTATTTCTTCATGTATTATTTGAGTTAAATAATTATTGATTTGATGTGCCATTTAAGTTTTGACATGCTAAAAATTCTTCCAGAGTATAAATATAGTAGTAGGTAGTTTAAAAATAGGTACTTGAGTTTTAAGAATAAAGGGTTTAAGAATATATCTTCTCTTATAAAAATTGATGCAAATTTATTTTTTATCTGAATTCTGAATTATTTTTTATTTTAATTTTTTATTTAAATTTTGAAGGCGAAGTGGGATTTAAAGCAGGAGAAATATTGATAAAAGATATATTTTTAATTTCCTTTTGGTACTTACGTATTATCGCAACCAGGTTGGCGCGATTTATAAGTTTGAGTAAAAAAGTATGAATAGAAAGAAAATGTACATTTATTAATTAAAGATAATTTTTAATACAGTTTTTTATATTATTTTGTTTTAAAATATAAAATAGCAATTAAACCCTTCCAGTTTCAAATTTGAATAAGTTGCAGAATTATTTTTTCAGCGGAAATCTTTTGGCTATTGCTTTTAGCACTGATTGAAAACCGTCTTCGCCATTAACAGCTTGAGCTTGGCGCCATATAAATTCGATAAGGTATGAGTCAACAGTTTTGTCAGCAATTCCCATCTCTTCTGCACAAAATTTAATTGAGGTTAACTCTTTACACCAACAATAAATGAAGTGCACCGCTGCCACAAATGAAATTCGGCTACCTTCAAACCAATTTCCGGTTCTCACACCCAAATGTTGATTGCCCTCTTCGACGTTACATTTCCAGAAAATTTGCTTTCCAAAATACAGTTTCATTTTATGAGAATTTTTACAAGTACGTTCATTCGGTATAATTCCATATCCCTGCAACAATTCTACAGCATCTTTTTCACTCACAGGCAGATCCCAAATACCCATAGTTAAAGTATTTCAGGGCATTCAATCTAACCAGTAAGAAAAATAATTTCTTTACGAAAAACTACGTATAACACGTAGGGTTGCCGTAAGTAGGGTCGCCAAATTTGGCAATTTATGCGAATTTTGGCCTGGTTACGTTAATACGTAAGTACCTTCCTTTTATTTGAAAAAGTAGCAAATTGTATATTTTTTAACCAATCAACCACTGAGTTTTTATCATCCACAGTTACCAACAGTACCTAATCATAGTTACCAACAGTTGAAGTCATTTTTCTGTAATGTTTTCCTCATTAGTTAATTCGTTCTATGTGATCAAACCTGAAAAGTTTCACCAGTGTTTTTTATCCCAAATTATCGTGTCATATGTTATTAAGAGTGTTATCTAAAGCAAATGAGAGAGAAAAGTGCTATGCTTGCCACATGATTGGATGTTATTGATTGGTTTTCCTTTTTTTTTATTGCCATTATGGTTAAAAACTCCTTTATAATATAAATATTACTTGACTTAATTGGTATATTTAGTAAAAATTCTTACATACCAGATTGTAAGTTAACTTCATACAATGTGATGATATCTTTAGTGATTACTTTTAATAGAAGAGACAGTAAGACTGATGCTAATCTGTAGAGCTATATTGACTACAGACAGCAAAAGGATTGTTAACATTGATCTTAAAATAAGAAATCACATGTGTGTATCTTTAATTTTTGTCTTAAAGAACATCTTACTTTAAATTAATCATATTAACTGGCTTAGCCGATTCTTTGTTTACTTGCAAATTATGCATTCATTTGTTAAGTATTTTCTAATGTTATTTTATTTAGGAAATTGATGTTGTATATCAGTAGCATTGGTGTTTTGTCATAGTTAAATAGTGGTTTTTATTAAGAGTTTTCACAGTTTTGTTGGTTCTAAATATGAAATAAAAAAAATTGAGATATGTGACATATGTAATTTTTTAATGTCTTTAGATTCATACATCTCTAGTCAGTGGTAGACCTGGAGCTGAAGGCCCCAGCGATACTCTAAGAGTATGTTTATTCTATTTTTTATAGTCATGTTTATTGCTAGTATAGCTTGTCTTATGAAATGGCATAAATTACATGCACTTGAAATGATATTTTTAAATTTGATAGAAAAAGTATTAAGAAATATTGTTTGGGGAATATTTGTTCTCCATTTTAGAATAAAAACTCATTGAATGTAATATCTCTTTTCAGTCATGGTTTATTTTATTTTATTTATTTATTTATTTATTTTTGTGTAACATTTCAGTACTGCTCTTTGGTTATGATATTTAGCTCATTTTTGGAACTATGCATTCACTTTCATGCAAATAATCATTTACAGTCTTGTCAGGAACCTCAGGTCTGCTAGAGCATGGCAAATCACTGCAATGGGAATTCTCTTCTATTAATTTTCTTAGAGTTTTTTACATGGGTTCAGGCACTTAAATATCCAAATCTTTTCTGTTGGATAAAAGAATCTGAAAATTACTGGTTTTGATTTAATCCTATGTCAGCAGTGTCATGATATGATAAACACCATGCATGCACATTTCAACAGAACTTTAGACATCTCCCATGAGACACAGAGTCGAGATTACAATAAGAGAAAGTCATGGTAAAGCTTGGATATGTTACAGTGTAAGCCGACAGAAATACTACATTATCCACTTTATGTAAATTATATATGTTATAATTAAAGAAGTAGTTAATTAAGGTTGAAAATGGCATGAATGTTAGTCTTTTTTATTGTTTTAAGAAATGTTTACATGTGGATTTGACAGTTCATTGAAAAGACACAATAACTTTTATGCAAGTAAGGGTGGGAGACAGATAAATATTGAATAGGACTTGATGGGATATATGCCATGCATGCACCCCTAACTGAACAGCATGCACTTTTGTATCTCTTCCACAAAACACACGAAGTTAAGATTACAAGAAGAGAACATCATGATAAGTCTTAGATACATTATGTTGAAAGCCAGCAGAAATATTACATTATCCTTTTTTAAATAAATTATACCCAGGGCTTAATTTCTAAACTTAGAAGTGCGGGAGCCCTATGGAAGGCCATCAGCAAAGAGGAAGAAAAGTAAATAAATAAAATGACTATTAAAATCATTACTAATTTTAAAATTAAATATTTAATTATTTAATCAATATTAATAATTACTATTTATTAATTATTATTTAATTAAATACAATTAATTAATAATTATTTAAAAAATTAAAATTAAATAAAATGTAAAGAGAGAAAAAAATTTAATAAGCAATTTTTAATAAAATTTTATTGCAAAAAATAAAATTTTCATGATCAGATTTCTATTTAAATTGTTCAGTTACGTAAAGGAAGTGCCGGAGCCTTCTTATTTAGGGCTCCGGCGCTATTTAAGATATGATTATACCTGTTTATTTGTTTATGTTATAATAAACTTTATCCTGTACTATGTATGTATGCTTTATAAAAAATGACTGCATCACATCATGTACACTGCACCCGGGGGGACCAGTTCTATACCTTCCGCTCTACTGGGCCGATTGACAAAATTCAACTTGCTTTGTTCATATCTTGAAATTGCGACTAAGGATATGCATTAGATTTATATATAGTATTGTTCTAATATAGGTATTTTGACGAAAAAGACTTTTCCTGAAATGACATGCCAATTTTTTTCCATATTTAGATTTTACGACTCAAATTATGCCAAACTGCCATGTTTTTAAGAAATTAGCTCCTGATTGTTAATTGAATGTGGTATATATTTATTAATTTCTCTTTTTTATTAAACTTATTTCATTCTTCTTTTCATATTTTGAAATTTAGGTTCATTCCAAATAAAATTTGCCCATTTTTTATGATTTATTTTTAAAATTTGTATTTTTAAATAATTTTTATAAATTTTTTGAAAAACATTTTGAATTATAATGTATAAATTTTTTTATAATTAGAATATATATTTTTACAATAAGAATTATAATCTATAAAATCCATCATCTTAAAGTAGATGTATTTCTAAGCGCACCTGCAAAAAATTAGTTTCTTATTCAAAATTTCCGATGATATACATGAATTTATATATTGGCGTGTTTTGAAATTTAACATATTTTTCATAAGCCATAATAGCATCAAATGTGGTTTAGGCACTTTTTTAAAGTTATTCGAAAGTAGGAACTATGTCACTTTTTTTTCTTCTCGTGCACAATGTAAAAAGGAAAAGGATAATAAGTTGCCATATATTAAGAAGTTTGCCAAGGGAATTATTCTTGGTGCAAAGTGAAAAAAAAAAAAAAATGCGCCAAAATAAATTTTTGAATTCTCCGTAAATTTCACACCAGATTTAATATTTAGGCATAACTTGAGTAGTAGAATCGAAATATGGAAAAAATTGGCATTTCATTTCAGAAAAAGTGCGATTTTGTGTTAAAATACCTGTATTAGAACAATGCTATATATAAATCTAACATATATCCTAAGTCATGCTTTCGAGACATGAAAAACACAAGCCCAGTAGAACAGGAAATATAGAACTATCCACCCCCTTTTTTTTGTGTGTTTGTGCTCAGCGTATATGTTAATATGTCAAGAACCTACTTCATGATGGAAGTATCACAAAGAGTATCTCCTATGGGTGCCAAATATCGTAGTATTGAAACATTGGTTTCATGACCATCTGAATGTTTAACATGAATATATTATGGGTTAGCTTCAATGAGCTCTACTTCCTGCTACTTTCATATTTATTAGCTAATGTATGGTTAAGTGACCAAATCGAATGCAAAACAGGCTGTAAAACTTCTTTCCAATGTTTGATTGCAATTTTCTTTGATTTTTAGCACAGGTGGATGGTTTCCATATGATCCCATTGTACTTTTCTACTTGGCAATTTCCTTGAGGATTATATGCAGTGTAACTTGTTGCTATACCAAGTGAAGTTAAGAGGGATTTCAATTCATGAGATATAAATGAAGGTCTGTTATCAGAACGTATGTAGGCTGGCATCTGAGAAATTGAGAAAGAGTTTTGCAGATGAGCAATAACAGTAACAGATAACATATCAGGGCAATGCAGCATGAACATGAATGAATTGCTCTTCTAATTTCTTCAAAAGGAAAAAAACAAAGTGCATCATGTAGTACATTTAGATATATTTGAATTTGTATAGCTGCATTTATTCTTGATAAAGTTTCTGCAATTTCATTTTTATCTCCAGGGGAGTATAAAATAGCAAATTTGAAATAAGCAAGTTATAACTGCCAATGATTAATTTTCTTACTTTTAACTTTACTGCGATGCAGTTGATCTAATGTAACTGCCATTGATCTTGGATCAGTAAATCCTAAGCTTTCTCCAATGAATTAGTGGCTTTTCCTAATAACTGTTCTCCAATGTGTGGATTCTTCAAACCTCAGATGAATGCATCTCTAAAGTACTCATTTTTATATTCTTCAGCAGTAATACATTTAAACTCATAATATTTGCTTAATTGTTTAATGTTATAAAT
This sequence comes from Stegodyphus dumicola, assembly GCF_044657685.1. Classification (NCBI taxonomy): domain Eukaryota; kingdom Metazoa; phylum Arthropoda; class Arachnida; order Araneae; family Eresidae; genus Stegodyphus; species Stegodyphus dumicola. The sequence goes on along the minus strand of NC_140768.1, from coordinate 74,494,361 downwards.
ATTCATTTACATACTCACCTGTTTGTTGCAGTTTAGATGCTAAGCAGTACCGGGCAAATATTTAATTTCTTTTAGATGATGATGTAGGATGATGAGGTACAATGAATGTAGAACATTAATTGCATTATCATATTATTCTGAATCATTAATAGATTGATAAACACTTGCAGATTCGGAATTATGTAAGAGCTTTAATTTCCATCTATCAGTCATCTCCTTTGCTTGCATAAAGAAATTTGAAAAAAGATCTTTTCCAGTGTTTCCATTTAGATTCTGTTCCAACACATATGAAGTCAACATCAAATCTTTCTTCTTTCAAATGTCGTCCCAGTTTACAAAAACGTAAAGCATAAATCAGTTTTAGTTGATTAAATTTTGGTAAATATTGTAAATCATTTCTCAAAAGAAGGGTAAAAATATATTTACAGGTGCCTCTTGGTGAAAATTGGTGGTACATGGACACCTGTACCTGTGCAGTTCTTTGACTTGTTATTTTGGATTCGCCGCTACACAAAAGCCAAAGTAACAAGTCAAAGAATTACTCGGTTTCCATGTACACATGGACCTATTTTCCCTTAAAACCACATCAGAGAATTGCACAAACTCGGCATTTTGCACTCCGTTGACTTTGTCCATGTAAACACATCTATGTATTTTCACTTAAAAAGTCAAAGGAGCGCCCAGTTGTACGCTAGAGCCAAACAAAAAATGTATAATCTCAGTAGACTACATTTTAAATCAAACAATGAAATAACATAAAAAAGGAAATTCATCTTATAGCAGCTAAGCACTGCACAACAGAAATATACACTTACTTTATTTAGAAATTTCCGTGTCTTCAGTCAATGGCACACACAATTCCTTAACAGCATCCAAAATCTTTCCTCAAACCATGTTCCCTTTCTAATAGAACATTTTACATGGTGAGCATTTGAAGCTTTCTGACAAACCCATTCAAAGCCATCTGAACGATCTTTGCATTAATGCTAAATGCTAAATTGTGAGAACATCGTTTAAACAAAGAATAATTGTTGCTATTCCATGTAATATAATTTTAGTGCTGCCAAAAATTATAATGTCACATGTTGTTTCAGGAATTTACTACAGCTCGATATGTAAGGCTCAGGTTACAGAAAATTCGCACATTAAATGCTGATCTTATGACCATGCAGTCCAGTGATCCCAATAAGATTGATAAATCTACCACACGACGGGTATAATTTTTAGCATCTGTCTTGCTTTCTTATAATCTATTTATTTGCTTATACATTTTGCATTAATTTCTGAGAAATCTCTCATTTCTTTGCAGTATTTTTATTCAATAAAGGATATATCAGTTGGAGGTCAGTGTGTTTGTTTTGGCCATGCTAAATATTGTCCATTAAATTGCGAAACAAACGTGAGTATTGGAAAATTCATTCTTTTTCTTTTATATTATTACAGTCAAAAGTCGTTAATCCGGACTTGTCGGGACTTCGGCTATTCCAGATTATAGATCATCAGTTTAAATCTGGTTAGATGTCATGCAGAAATTATAAAATTAAAAATATGAAACCATAATTTATGAAATAAAGAACAATTATGATCTAAAGGGTATCAAAATTTACAAAAACAAAAAACAAAAAAAAACAAAAAAAAAAAAAAAAGCTTAATATTTATTTGTTTACTTTATTAAACATTTCTTTCAATAACAGTAACAGATAACATGATAGTTCTTTCAATAACAGTAACAACAGATAGTTGTTTAAGTTGATTCGTTTTATGTGATAATACTTTCTCTTTAATTCTATAAACAGACATAATTTCTTCTTAAATTACAAAGTTCCACTGTTCAAGTCCTATAACTGCTGTGTCGAGAATACCGACTAATTTGTCAATCGAAATTTTTTCGTTTTCAATAACCTCTGTGTCACTTTCTTCACTATCGGAAGTGAATTATAATGACGAGGAATTTGATTTAAATCATATCAAAGACGGAGTACATCGAGATGAAATACTACATTTAGTAAGGAATTATAAGCCAAATAAAATTAAAAAAATTGCCCTGAAGATAAGGATAGTGCTGACAGATCAACTTCCAATTCATTGCGCGCCGCGGTGTCGCCCCCCACCCCCACCCCAGAGCAGCGTGAAATTGATAAACAGATTTCGGAATGGTTAGAGAAACAAAGGATATGCCTTTATCCATTTTTTGCAGCAATTCCACTTTTTGTTTAATGGACTTCGAAACATACTTTCACTTTGTAGATCCTTTACATATTAGTAAATATATATTGGAAATTCTATTTGCCATAATCGAAAGTTCAAGCTTGCTTTTATAAAATTGCTTTAACAGTCTTCAAAAAATAATAATCCGGATCCAATTCGAAGATTAAGGAACAACACAATCTGCAACATTAATTGAATAAAAGAATTTTAGCTTAGCTTATAACGTCCGTTATACATTAAATGTGCATGCGTAAATGTATTATGCGCATGCGCACACGCATATTCGCAGCCATAAAGGTCTTATGTCCATGCTTAAACTCCTATGCGCATGCGTCAACGCGACACATGCGCAGAAAATTTGTAGCTTTGAGGTCCAGATTATGGGTGTCCGAATTAACGACTTTTGACTGTATACATCCTTTTTCTTTTATATTATTATATTTTGGAATTTTAGATATGTAATGGGGAAATTAATGTTGGCCAGATTCATTTTTTCCCATTTTATAGCACTTAAGTGCTACACTTTAGTATTCATAATTAGAGAATAAATAGTTAAACTTGGGAAAACCATCAAGTAAAATATTGTAAAACTACCGAGTTAAATATGATAAGTTTTAAAATTATTTAATTTGTAAAATTTAAGCTGTTTATACAGTTATATATATTTATAATAATTAATATTCTAGGTACTGTTCTGTTATTCAGGTTCTGTTCTGTACAGTACAGGATTCAGAAAAGTATGAACATATGTGCATGTGTATATATGTATGTGCTTATATATGTGTGTGTATACACAACCATACATTTGTGTTTTCATATATACATGCGTACATGAACACATACATCTATACATACATGCAAACATATGTACATTTCTGGATCCAGTCTTCATAACAGAACAAATTTTTTTTTCTGTTCTCATTTTGTATGCTTCAAAATATTAACTATATTATAGTAATATAATTCTGTTAATGTTTAAGCTATTTATTTGCTTTTTTTATCTTACATATTTCTTAAAGGACATCAGTTTTTTTCATACTTACTGCATTCCTATGTTTTAAGTGCAGAGGTTGCAAAATGTCATTGAAATTTCTTAATTCTGCTGAAATATATTTTTAAAGCTTAATCTGTATATATATGTAAGCAAAATACCACCGACTCATCATGAGATCTCCAAAACTACACATCCGCTTGACTTAAAATTTTGCATAGTTGCTCATTCCACGATACAGATGCGCACTAAGAACGAATTTTACGTAAATCGTGTCAAAAATGGATTTTTGTTATACAATAGAAGTTTCTCATACATTTGGTTTTCAAATCCAAGTTCAGAATTTTCTTTTATTGTTGCCAAAACTAGATATGAAATACAATGTTGCCAATGAATGCATTTTCCTTTAAAATTATTAAATTGGTAAATAACTTGCATCTATCTAATGAATACAAACAATATTTAAAGGTTAATAATAACATTTATATTTAACTGTTATCATAAGTTTCATGAAAATAAATGTTATTATTAAAAGAAATAAATTATTGTGATAAAAAATTAAAATGTTGTTGTTAATTATAAAAATTGCAAGACATAAAAAATCAAGGACAAATAATTATAATTGATTAAAAAATTTTATAACAAAAATAACATTTATTTTCTTGAAACTTATGATAACAGTTAAATGTATATAAACCTTAGTTTGATGATGACAAATTTTTGTGGTGTAGGCCTATTGGGGATCACGCCACGTTAAATCATGGGGACGCATCCCAATACACAGTACATGATTGGTGATGTGGAAATCTGTGTATGACGGGTTCACTGACTGGCACTATATTTCCCGACTTTAAATAATTTCAAACTGATAATCAATGTAAATTAAAAAAAATTTACATTAATTATCAGTTCAAAATTAGACATTTTGTCCATATAAGAAGTCTAGGTTCACATTCAAATAGATAATGTGTCCAGCAAAGTGGGCGGGTATCAGCTAGTAATTTATAAAATGTATGCTATAGTGGTTTTGTGAAACGTATTGCTTTTTTTCGCTCTAAACATAAAATGAATTTTTTTGACTCTAGAAACTTCTTGATGAGTGTTTTTTCATTTGTTTTCTAATCCTGTGTTTTAATTGATTTTATTATTTCACTGTAATTTTAGTGATATTCAAATAAAATTTGGAAATGTGAAAATATTGGAAAAGTAGTTATGAAAGTTTTATTTTTATTGGTTTGTTTATTTGTTACGTGTAAAGGTGGTAGACCTTGTAATTTTATATAATAATTTTAAGAATTTTTTTTTGTTTCCTGTGTAGTTTTTATTTATTTCATATTTGGCTTGTATATATTTGTATGTAGGAATACTTTACTTTTTTTATAGTTGCTTCAGTGTAGATGTGAGCACAACACTTGCGGTGAGAACTGTGAACAGTGTTGCCCTTTGTACCAACAAAAGCCATGGCGACCTGGTCGGGTGAATGATGGTGCTGCCTGTGAAAGTTAGTATCAAATCATTACTGGAACTTCAGAATTGATTCAAATTCAAGAAATAATTCAAAATTGACCGTTTTTTGAATAACTTTATGATAAGTTCAAAAAGTGTGATTAAATTTCTCTGAACTCTTTTGAAGTTGACATTCCACAGTTCCAAATGAATTTATCATGTTGTTGTTTTAGATGCTCAGTACTGACATTAATATAGAAATACTAGTCCGAATTTCTAAGTCTGTGATCAGAATTTCTGAGAACATGAATAAGCATCAGTATTGAGCAAAATCAGTATGCCATATACTGCACTATTGTGCAAAAAATCAAAATCAGTATTGAGCAAAATCAGTATGGCATATACTGTCCTGTTGTGCAAAGTATCAAATTTCTTAGCTAAATGAAAAAATTGTTTTCTTCCATTTTATTTTATGTGTGAAATAGTTGCCTCTTTTCTACTCTACTGAAGTAGCAATAAAGTAAGAGTGTAAGTTTTGCATTTCATTATATATTTATATATAATTTAATGGTTTTCACTTTAACAAATAATCATGTACAGTCAAAAGTCGTTAATCCGGACTCCTCGGGACTTTGGCGATTCCGGATTATCGATTTTTCCGGATTATAGATCATCAGTTTAAATCTCGTAAGATGGCATGCAGAAATTCTAAAATTAAAAATATGAAACCGTAATTTATGAAATAAAGAACAATTATGATCTAAAGGGTATCAAAATTTGCAAAAAGAAAAAGCTTAATATTTATTTGTTTACTTTATTTAAACATTTCTTTCAATGTAAGTTGTTTAAGTTTTGCTTCGTTTCATGTGATAATACTTTCTCTTTAATTCTATTAAACAGACATAATTTCTTGTTCAGTTACAAAGTTCTGCTGTTCAAGTCCTATAATTGCTGTGACGAGAACACCAACTAATTTGTCAATCGAAATTTTTTCGTTTTCACTAACCTCTGTTACTTTCTTCGCTATCGGAAGCGAATTATAATGACGAGAAACTTGTTTTAAATCATATCAAAGACGGAGCACATCGAGATGAAATACTAATTTGGTAAGGAATTATAAGCCAAATAAAATAAAAACATCTGCCCTGAAGATAAGGATAGTGCTGACAGATCTACTTCCAATTCATTAGGCGCCCGCTGCGGCGTTCCCCCCGCCGAGCAGCGTGAAATTGATAAACAAATTTCGGATTTCAAAACATACTTTCGCTTTAGATCCTTTACATATTAACAAATATATATCGGAAATTCTATTTGATATAATCGAAAGTTTAAGCTTACTTTTATAAAATTGCTCTTACAGTCTGCAAAAAATAATAAGCTGGATCCAATTCGAAAATTAACGAACAACGCAATCATCAACATTAACTGAAATAGATAATTAGATAATTTTAGCTTATATGTCCATTATACATAAAATGCGCACGCGAAAACGTATTCTGCACTTGCGCACACTCATATGCGCAGTCGTAAAAGGTCTTACGCTCACGCATAAACGCCTATGCGCATGTGTCAACGCGGCGCATGCGCAGAAAGTTTTTAGTTTTGAGGTCCGGATTATAGATCATTCCGAATTATGGGTGTCCGAATTAACGACTTTTGACTGTATAATTACTAACTTAATAATAACTTGGAGGCCTTAATTAATTTTATTTATTTGTTAAAAAATTAACTTTTTTGAAGATCTGTTATTGCATGTCCATATATCTTTAAGCTCTGTTGTTTCATAAATTGAGATTGATCAGAATTTAGTAACAATTAAAATATGCATTTATGTTTAAATAAAATTTACTTTGTTTCCTATAAATGTATGTTTATTAAAAGTGTGCACCTTTAACATATTTTGTTACTAATGTCTTATATATTTATTGAATTCAGGGATGTTTATCCAAGTAAAATTTTAAAAGCTTTTGTATCAGAATATGTTTAAAATTGTATCAGTGTTTATATTAACCCAAGCATTCAAGTAGGTGTGTGGACTAATTGTAATGATATATATGTATATATGCTAATGTATATGTATGTGGTTTTCATACTTTTCCATAACATGTTAGAATTATGTATACTTATATCAGCATGTATTATATCTTTAATTTTCTCCATAGAATGCCAGTGTTATGGGCATACAGATGTGTGTTTTTATGATCAAACTGTTGCTGATAAGAAAGCAAGTTTAAATATTTATGAAGAGTATGAAGGAGGTGGTGTATGTATTAAATGTAAGGTAAGGACAATTTCTTTTCTTTTTTTTCCTAATAAAACCATTTGGATAATATAATCCATATATATGTATAATTGAAATTTTAGGAACTGTGTTTGTAGTGACCCTAAAGATATGTAATGTTAAAAATGGACACTTTCTGATGCTAAAGAGACATAAATAATAAATTTTTAACAGAAATAATTTATCTATAGATAATAGACATCTATGGATAAAAAAGTACAGATTCAAGTATTGCTTGAGACTCAATATTTGACAACATCTTTACTGTCAAAAGACACAGGCTTTTAAAATGCAAATTTTAAGACAAAATATGTAAGCACATAATCATGATTAAATTTTCATAATTTCAGTTATTCTTTCTTTTACAAACTTTTTCTTTTCTGTAAAAGCAGTAAATATTAACAGTTTTATTAAATTGTAGATATTAATAGATAAATTATATGAAAATGTTTAATGTTTACAGACTACATGTAATGTATTTTAAAATACGTTGTCTCGTGTGATACTTTGTGGTGCACGTGAATTTCTTTTTCTTTAAATAAAAAAAAAAAAAAATATATATATATATATATATATATATATATATATATATATGAAAAAAAGCGTTTACACACAAATGTATATTAAATTATATAAATATATTTACATGTAATTTTAAAATTGATTTTGAGGTAATTCTTTTACATAAAGCATCATACTACTGGAATTAACTGTGAGCAATGTGAAGATGGTTACTACAGGCCTTTGGGAGTTGAAAGATCGGATCCTGAGCCATGTCGCAGGTGCCGTTGTGCTGGACCAGGTGTTACAGGATTTTGTTTCAAAGATGATTCTCATGTATTGGAAGGGGTGGTAAGCTTTTTTTATATTTCTATATTTTTAAACTAAAAATACTCTTGCTTTCCTTTTTTAAAATACTATTCAGGTTAGTTTAAATACTTTAAGCCATCATTTATTTACCCATGAAAATAATTGTACTGCATAAACTGTATAATGTAAATTACTTTTAAGTTTTTATAGCATTGTGCATTTACAATGTAACTTAATATTTATATCTTGTTTTGAGTTTAATTAGTTATGATGACAGTTGTTGTTAACATCATGAAAACATTTTCTTAAAATTTACAATTGTGAATTTTATGGCAAATTGTTTGTTAAAACTACAGAGAGAATGCTATTTCAAAGACCGATGTTACAGTGTCACTTCAAGAAAAATTCTAAATAAAATAAATTTTTCCTTAGTGAATAGTATTTTTATAACAAATATATTATTTATATGAAATTAATATGTAGATGTACTTAAAAAGAAAACAATGCTTAAGCCATATCTGGTACTAATCCTCTAAACTGTTCATGACTTTTTTATATAATGGAAATAATTTTTTAAAAAATTAGCTTCCAGAATATATCCAAACTTAAAAATTGGTTCTAGTAAATTATTAGTGACTTCATTCAGTTATATATTATTTTTGACATATACTTAGAATTTTTTACAATATATTCAGATTAAAGCAATAATACCTTCACATGAATTTGCTATAAAAATCATAAGATTAAAGCAGAATGCAGGAAAATGTATTTAAAATTCATGTACTGACATTCAGTGGCAGACCTACAGCTAGTGAGGTCTAGGGCTGGAAATCTGCTTGGATTCACTTTATTGGAATGATCGCCATACAAAATGTCAACACAAATATATAATTAACATTTATTTCATTAAAATTAAATAGTTCAAATGATTTGAACAAAAAAATCTTGTGGTAAAAATCTTGGTGCAAAACAAGCTACAATCTAGCAGCAAACATATATTTAAAAAAGTTAATTAATCTGCTATTTTTGACGATTTAAAATAATTTTTTTAACTTTTCTGTCAATAAAAAAGCTACAATTGTTTTTTTATGAGCTTTGACTTCTGAAATTTTTTTTTATAGCTTCATCAAAATTGGATGTTTTAGCCACTGCATTTTCAATAGAAAGGGTTGCCAAATGGCTAAGTCTTACTTAACTTATTGTTGACTAGAGATGGCTTTTAATCAACTTCAACAAAAGATTTCTCACAAGAAGCAAATGAAACTTACACCGTCAAAAAAATCTTTAACATCAAATATAAGTCAGGAATTGATTCTTGAAAGTCTATTTTCACAATAAGCTTTTAACATTTTCAATGCAGACAGTTTATAGCTTTATCCATGACAATGCTTGTTATGAAAAACCCATACATACAGCATTCTGTAGTAGAAATTAGTATATTTTTTAAAGAAAGTGATACCATGTATATTAAAAAAAATGTGTATAATATGGGCATGCATATGTTGGGTGTTGTTAAAATATTTGAAAATATGCATAAAACATGGCAGTTCTACTGAATATTGAACTTCAGGTGTAAATAATGAGAAGGTACCAAGAAGACTTTGAAAGCATTTAAAAAAATAGCTTTAATTTAAGAAAAAGCAAACCTTGAAATGTAATAAGATATTGTCATTATATTAATGAAAGGAACATTGTTTTTTTCAATTGAATATGTTTCCAACTGGTTTGTATGAAGCATATCTAGAAAGTACCCATGTTGTAATAGAAAAAGGATGAAAGAAATTGGTCTAATGATTTTTTTTTTTTTTTTTTGCCTTGAAAGCATATATCTTTGGATATTATTTTACATAGTACTCAGTATCATTATATCATTCATGATAATGCTGTATTTATCATAATTGGAGACAAATTTTTGTATACCCTCTTCATACACTATTGTGAGGCTGTTTGTGTTTGTGCTTTCTTGCATTTTCCTTTTTTGTAGCAGTTGTAATGATTGTGTATATATTTGCAAAGTTAAAGGAGATTTTTTATGGAAGCATTTTTTTTATAACTAAGAACTCCAACAGAAAAGTAACTGCATTTCTCAATGGACTGGTAGTATAAATGATTGGTAATAATATACAAAAAACTTGCGGTTTTGTATGGTAAGTGCCATTCTGTGTTGGATAATGGTCTTAAAGTGTTTACTTTAAATTAAAATGGTTTTGTTCCAGTAACTTATTTTTCTTTCTTATTACCAAATAGATAACACTTTCTGTATGTGCCATATATGCAAGTAATGTGTAAAATTATATTTGCTGTTTTTTTTTTTTTTATTATATAGCTATATTTATTACCAATGAAGCAAAATGTTATTTAAAGTTTTTTCTGATTTAGTTTTATAGTATCCTTAAAATAAATCGTATTTTGTTAGAAAACATTTTTGATAGCCTTTCGTTTATTAATATATACCTCTTTAGCATAGAGATTTTCAGTCATTGATCAGAATTGTAAGTATTAAAATAAATATTTTCTGGTTAGTGTTTTAAACTGTGTTAGAAAATAAAGTGCTTAATAAAATGACATAGAGTAATTTTAGGACAGGAATATTGCCAAATAATGTTGTTTAATCTGTGATCTTAAATTAGCAAGCTTATTAATTAACATTAATTCTACTTTTATTTCTTACACTAACATAAATAATCTTATACATACATATATAGTTTTAATTATCAATAAAATACTGTGATTGTTAATTAATAGAAGTTTATAAAGATCTTGGCTTAGCTTTATAAGAAGAAAATGACATAAGTTTCTTTTAGGGTTACTTTAATGAATTAGTTTTACATAAATAAACTGATTTCTTAAGTAAACTCTGTTCTAATGTCAAAATAAAGTTAAAAATTATTGTACATTAAAAGTTTGAAATAAGTAAAAATGTATGAAACTTAGTGATGAAATGATACATTTCGGCAGTAATGAAATAGTTGAAATTTAATACCTTTTTTCCCCTACTTAAATATTACTAATAAATGAAATTTAACTAATATAACTCATAATAAATGGCCATAAATTCAGTATGTTTTCAAGGCTAACAAGAAAGTTATGTTATCATTAATCAGAGTTTTAGTATAATTAATTTAATAGTGTCATTAATAGTTTTTTGATAAAGTTTAATCATCATTTTGTATTCTGAATACAGTATAAATAATTTGTTGCTAATAAGAAGTCTTTCAAGAAATAATAAAAAGCAATTGTTCAATTTTAGTATCCAGGTGATTGTATTTGTAAAGAAGGTTTTGCTGGCAGCAAATGTGACCGTTGTGCTTTGGGATATCAACAGTATCCAATCTGTGCACGTTGCCCTTGCAATCCTGCTGGAACCGATGGAGAAACCACATGTGAAATACAGTGTATCTGCAAAGTAATTCATAAAATTAATTCAAAATTTTTAGCTGTTAGGTTTGGAGATGTGTTTGATTGTAATAACTAGAAACTTTTTATATGATTAATTATCTTCTAATTTAAATAGATGAAAATACATTCTAATAAAAATACAGTAAAAAGAATTTAAAATTGCTTAATTGATATAAATGTCAAGATTTTTAAACAAAATAATTATGTGGAGATGAATTTAAGTTCGAATTGATGTTGACTTTCCTTTTGTCTTTTTTTCATAACAAATTTCTTCAGCATTTTTTGTTTGGTTACCAACGTGTGTGCTTTATTTTGTTAATGTGCTTTAATTATGTTGGTATATACCAACATAACCAACATAATTTTTTTAATATTTTTTATTTTGCGTATTATTTTCAATGGCTTTTACTTACGCTATTCAAGAAATTAAATTTTTTAATCATGTGAGCTTACAGACTTTTCTAATTATTTGTAATTTTTTAAAAAAGAAATAACATGGTTTTATTATGCATTAGGCTGCTGTTTCTTCAACTAGCAATACTAATAATTTTATTATAGTATAAGAGATACATACATGCCTATGTTATATTATCTGATTCAGTACTTTTTTTCCAAGAAATATGATCATGCGATTGGATATTTTGTATTTTGTGTGTTTGTTAATAATATTATGTATAAAAATCCTAATGAATTGTTATTAGGTTTTTATTTTTCATTTTTGAAAGTATTGATGCTTCAAGTGGACAAGAAGCTTTATTTCTGTCCTTCTGTTTGAGAGAGTTCTTTTAAATGCAGAGACTACTGAGTAAATTTATGATATCAGAAGTGAGGTTTTCATCTTCTATAACTGAATGTCTTAAACGGATTTTTATTGCTGAGAATATTTGTGATAATGGGCATACAAAGAATTAGTGTGGTCAATACAGTATCAGTATGGTTAATGCTCTTTTATTGTTCTCAGATTCCAAGTTGGGGGACTTTTCGTATCTGGTGCAGCTATTTTGGAAATGTGTTTTGTGTTTAGACAATTTGGATATGATTTGAGTAGAATCCACTTAAACCAAATTATTCAAATGATCCTAATCAATTTATAATGCATGACTTGACAAAGTTTTCATCTTGGAACTGGTGAAACAATTTTCATATTGTTCAAGAAGTAATATTCTTAAACAGGGTATTGTCAGATTAATTTGTCAGATAGCCTTTGTGAACAAAGACCTCTTGTATTGTTGGAAATAGAAATGATCGTCTGTGTAAGACTCTGTACATGAATAGCTGAAAACCAAAAAGCCATTGATCACAATCATACAACATACCATGGTATGCATCCACAGTACAGTGGAACACCATTTATGTTTCTTGTTTATACACCTTTGATGTTTATACATCGTATCCTTTTGATCCCAATTCAGTCATAGTTATTTAAATAGGAAAATATTTCTTTTATACATCACATAACTTCAGTCATAGTCACTTTTGTGTGATTTACCCCCATTCCATTTAACTATTTTCCCAGAAAAGGCGACAGGACAAGGGAATAAAGGCATGAGACATCACAGTCTGCCAGAGGAGCTGAAAACCAGTTCATGAATAGAGGGAATACTTGGAAGGAAAAATAGATACTTTTTTTTTTTTTTTTTTTCTGAACAGGACACTGTTAAGTAAATTATTTGGAGCAAAATTAACTGATACAAAATGTCACAAAAGCGAAATCATTTTTGTTAAAAGACTAAATTCAGATCTTAAAAGAATTTGATGATAATACCGGTTTGACAAAAGCTGAGCCAAAGAGACTGGATATTCTTATGACAACACTAAAAGCGGTTGTATGATACATAAAATGCATTGAAGAATTTTGTGGACCATCTGATTCAAAGAAATTATGTGTTCAAATGGAAAGTTTGATGAGATTAAAGCCATTTTGCTAAAATTTTTCGTTCAGTGTTGTACATCCAATATTCCAGTGAATGGCCCTATATTGATCGAGAAATCAAAAGAAATAGCAATTTGATTGAATGCAAAAAAAGCTAGCTTTTTACTAGATTGCTTCATAAATTTAAACTGCTGTATAGAATCTCATGCCGTGTAATAAATGGAGAATCAAGACGTGTTCCTGCTGAATCAGTTGAAGAGTGGTTCAAGAATTTATCCACCAAAATAGATGGATATGAAATAAGACATTTTTAATATTGATGAAACTACTCTTTTCTTTAAACTTATGCCTGCAATAACCCTAGCAAATAAGAAATCATGAGAAAACTATGAGGAGACAAAACAGCAAAATTTGAATTTTTATGGATCAGTGTATTGCCCATCCTCAAATGACAGATTTCTTGAAAAATGTGAAAGTTGTTTTCTTGTGCTAGTATAGTATAACCTTAGATCTGGGTGTCAATTTTAAAATGTTCTACTGCAAAGATTGATTAAAATAGCTTTAATATAACTGCAGAAAATGCACAGAAAAAATTAAATATTCTTGAGACTATGAATACAATTTCACTTGCCTGGACTCAACTAAAACTAAAATAATTAACATTTGTTTTATTCAAGAGCCAATTTCAAACCCAGATTCAAGTGAAAGTATTGACGATGAGAATGATGATGAAACTGTGATTATGGATGAAGAAGACTGGAAACTTCTGGATTAGACTTTATAGTTGAGAAATATGTAAACGGCAATGCCAGTGCAAGGACACCAGACTTTATACATAGCTGAAAAACCGATTGAAAACATTTTTCCAGATGAACATTTAAATAGCAGGAGGGATAAAGGAGCAAATGAAGAAATATTTCCACCTTTTATTCAAAATGCTATCTACTGCATTGATACCCTCAGAAATTTCTTTGTGTGTAATACAAGTGAGAAAAGCATTTCAAGACCTGAATTCGATTCATAGCATTTTACATAAGATTCAGAATCAAAAGACACATCATACAGCAATTAAAGACCTTTTTCTTTAAAAAAAGTTAAAATTTGTTTTAAAATGTTCTTGGCAAAAAATATTTCTTATTCAAGATGGTAATTCAAATAAAGATTTTTTTAAATTTTAAGTAATTTAGAATTTTGCAATTATATGATTTTTAAAATGTTTAATTGATAAAATTATAAATATTTTTAAATATAAAATAAAATTTGTATTAATATCATTTAAAAAATGTTAATTATAAAAGCTGTGTATGTTGTTTCATTGTTTAAAATATTAATATTGCTTAAATATTTATTTAAAACATTAATTTTAACTTTGTTAGAACTTAGTTAAAATTTTAAACAAATTGAAATTATGATAGTAAAATTATGTAATATCAGTAGTAGGTTAATAGTATCAAAATTGTGTAGCTAACATATACAATATATGTTTAACATTGTAAATTAAAATTTTGTTTATATGTCTTTCTCATTTCTATGTCATTTGTGTATGGCCCTTTAAAAGACGTATAAATGATGCTTCACTCTTATCAGCTACATTTTAATATACTGTTTTCATAGACATTTGAAATACATGTGCATTTCCATTTTGTGGGAATATTATTTTCCCGCAAAAGAATCCTGAAATAAAATGACATCTTATATTATTCTAATTTTATGACCTTCAGCTTAATTGAATAAACAAGGTTTGATAATAAATTGCCATAACTTTTGTTGGTGCAAAGAAAGTTATGGCACTTTGGCAAACTGTGATCATGATTATCCAGAGCTGCTGTTCTTGTTGGTGGATAGTTTTGAACATTCAACTAGATTTTCTAAACTGTTTTTGAAATTATTTGTCAAAATACTTTCAAGCTCAGCACCCAGGGTTCCTTTGATATTATCAACACTCATGAAATGTTATTTTTAAATACTGATTTTGGTTTAAGGCCAGAGAGCAAGTTGAGTAGTTGAGTATGAAAATGCCAAATTTAGCTATATATTGTGTTGAATTTGCCAGTGCACTGCCATTCAGGGTGCACTAATTGCTGTGATCTAGCAAGAAAAGCACTTTAAACTTGTGTAGAAAAACTTCTGGGTAAAAAAAGAGCACTGTTAATTTTCTTCACAATTTTCAAAAAATAGCTAGTTGATGGCTTTTTCATTGAATCACTCATACTTTTATCTTTATAATGTGAAATCAAGCATCATACAATTCAAATACATAATTGAAAAATAAGGCATTCTCTTAGTAAACATTTTTAAATATTTTGTAAGCTTCCTGCAGTGGTTCAGGTAAGTTGTAGCAAAGCTGGCATTCACTGTCTTCGGGAACTTTTATTGATAAATCATGTACATAAAAATGATTCTTAATTAACATATTACAAATTAATATTAATTGTATTTAACAAATTTTAGGAAAATGGTATGAATGATTTTGTATTTTAAAATTCTAAAAATTATTTGTAGAAAAATGTTGAAGGACCTCGCTGTGACTTCTGTAAGCCTGGACATTATAATTTAGACGCTGAGAATTCTGATGGCTGCACACCTTGCTATTGTTCTGGAAAAACTAATAGATGTGAGCCAAATGATTGGGGAGTGAGAGTGGTAAGTGTATTTTTTTTTAAAGTTAATAATTACAAATAGTTTTGTTTTTGTTTAATGCATGTTAAATTTGTTGAAATGAGCATAGAACTGATGATATCAGGCTGTAATATTTAAAACAACGTAATGAATTTTTATTTACTTATATTCTGATATAACTACTGATTTTAATAAAGAAAGTTTCTCTTAACTTACACTTTGGAAATTTCAACAAGCATGCAAAAATGACAAAGGTGTAAGAATGATATCATTGCAAGTAACTGCAATCTTACCATAAATCTTCCAAGCTGAAACTGCAGTCAATACATAAGTGTATTTTTTTATTTTTTTATTTTATGGAAAATGAGACAAATATTGATGCTTTTAATATGTTGTGTATTTAAAAGGAGAGTTTTTAAAAATATATGAGATGAAGATAATTTAAGCAGTTGTTGTAATAGATTGACTCAAAAATCATCTTTCAGTAAGTTTTTCAGTGGGAAGTAAATTACATGTATTAAGTATGTGGTTTTTAAAATTAACCCACTCACTGCATATTTTCTTTACTACATATTTCAAATCTACATATATTTTAGAGTTAAAATATACAAAAATTTTCTGTAAAAGAGGTTTTTCTTTTTTTCTTTTCTTTTTTTTTTTCTTTCCAATATAGAATTAAATCATAGAAAAAGGTTGTCAGAATACTGAAATTGAAGAATAGTGATGTAAAAGGAAAAATTTTTTAAATTAGTATTGGCTAAATTATGATTTATTTTATAAAATACAAAGGTAAAACATATATACTAATGAAAATATTTGCATAATGTAATATTTTTCATATCAATTTTGCACCTCTGTCGAACGTTTTCAATAGAAACTGAATTTTCAGATTCATCACTATCTACAGAGGAATCCGAGAAATTCTCATCAGTTCCGCTATAACTATCTTCAATATACTTGAAATCAGAGTCAGAATTACTATCAGTGTTGGAAATATTATCAGGAATATAGATTATATCACTCACGAAACCTTTCCTGTCAGACATCTTTGAACTCTGAAAAGCGCGAGCAAAACACTACATTATGTATTCTTGTATATTTGGCAAAAATGTGGACAATTAACACCATCCGTTAGTCCACATCTAAATAAACAACTAAACATCACAGAAAAGCTAAAAGGAAACCTTGAAAGGAGAAAGAGCGGGTTGCACAGTTAAATAGACAGCGAAAATTCATCCCCGCAGAAATCACGGGTTGCACAAATTTTGCTACTTTTACGTTGCTTGTGGAAATTGCGGGATGCGCAGCGAGAGGGTTAAGGGTGAATGAATTATGATTAAATTAAAATGAATATAAACATATTAATATGTGTAGTAGTAGTATGAGGCATACAGTTATGTTATTTTTCTACGTATTTTATTTTTTAAATTTATTTTTTTATCAGATCATTGTGAATAAAAATATAAACTAAAAATTTGTTCTGATTATTATTATATTAATAATCGTTATTATCAGTTTATTCATCTTTGTCATAATGTAAGTTTGATTGAATTTGTGTATATGTTTATGTTTTTAAAGTAATAAATAAGTTTATATTTGAGGCATTTTTGTTCTAAAAATGGTTCTAGCTACGGCACTGCTTGTCGAGTACTGAACCGAAAGTTTTGATACAAAAACTTAACATCTATAGATATTGTTTGACTATATATTATGTTTTAGATGAGCTACAATTTTAAACTTTTATGCATTGTACATGCAGAAATGAAACTTAAATTTTACTCCGACCTTTTTCCCCTTTAATTCTAAATTAAGTGTAGTTTAAAGCAGTCTTTTGTAAATTTTTAAATGCCTTTGCATTTTGACTCAACTATTTGAAAGTATTTGTTGCATTTAGTAAATATAAAAATTCAATGTAATTATGTAATAAGTTTTAAATCAGTGGATTAAATTTTATATTTTAGTGTTACAGTAAACCCTTGCTGGATGTGAGTTTGCAGAATGGGATTTTACATGTACGTGGTATCTCAAGCGTTACCATTTAATTTGCCTAATGCTAGAATTTCATTCATATGTGGTTTAATGCTTATCTATTAGTACTGAATACTTGCTGGCATCAACTCTGGCCAGAAATTATAAACAGTTTTAAAGGATTTCCATCAATTGAAAATAAAACCAAAGAAATTGTGCAGAACCAAAGTAATTGTTGGCAAAGGATTTTCAGATATGGAAGAAGCCAAACAATTAATCAAGAAATGACAAATGAATAAATGTTGACTCAAATGAAGAAGGAAGAAGACATTTTATGAAAGGCATTGAAAATCTCTACATTTCTTATTGTGAAATTTTTAAAGACTGGTGTCACTAACCGTCCCAAGTAAAAATCACTAGCTTTTTAAAAATAAATAAATAAATGCATCATCACATACTTTTAAGCAGTAATAAAAATCCTTAAAATTAAAATTTGTTGTATTTTCCCTTTTTAATTATAATAACATTAAGGTTTGTTTAAATTATACATACTTTCTTAATTTGAATTATACTTAACATGCTTTTTTCCAGAGAAAGTTAACTTTGTGGGATGAGATTTTCCGTATGTGCAATGTATTTATTTACCCCGTGTCTGGCAGGAGTTTAATGTACATCGCAGATTTCAAAGGATATGAAATTTTGACACAGTTTCTGTGCTTATTGTGTGTGATATAACATGATAAAATGTGCTAAGCATTTAATTCTCTAATATTTTCTCTTCTGAAATTATTTTTTTTGTTGGCCATTTTTTTCCAGATCTATTCTTTAGATGGTTGGAGGGTTACTGATCTGCATGGTCTTCGTATAATTAAACCTGATTACAATGGTTATCTAAGAGTCACAAATAATGCCATGTCTGGATATGATAATTATTACTGGATGGCACCACCTGAATATCTGGGCAAAAAGGTGGGTTAGGGTAGGTGATAAAATAATCTGTTTTTATTTGGCAATTGAAACTTTCGTTTGATCTTTTTCATTGCTTTGCTCATATAGTACTATATATTATTATCTGCATTGATAATTTTAGGCTCTTTTTATTATGCTATTTTGTGAATATTGCATCTGTTATATTTTATACGTATATTTTTCTGGAAAATAATTTATTTCACTGTTACGACCATTAAAACAATATTCAGTATATGTTCATATCTGTACTATTTTGTTCTTGTTTTGTACATTAGCAGTTACTGTTTTGGGTGAGTTAATTTATATACATGGTTGTTAATACACAAATTTCAAATTAATTCACATTTAAACTACATGATAAAAGTTTAGTTGGAGACAAATTTTTATTCTTCATCAGCTGAATCTTTATTTAGTTAATTATCAGTTTTTATAACTTTCGGGACATAAACTTATTTATGACGTGCTATATTTTTGAAATAATAAATATGGAGCTTTTGATGAAGCCATTACAATTTCATAGTGAAGTTTCTTTTAAAAAATTCTCGAGGTATTACTAAATTACTTTTTGAAATACTGAAGGAACACATAGGAGGGAGAGAAGAAAAATAAAAAAAACTGGGAAATTAGTTATAGGTAATTTTTCCTTCTGGTAACTTGCAAAGACAGATTTGTAAGGTGAAGAACATGGTTTTTAAGTAAAAACTTTAGATTTAAGCACTTATAATCTATTCACAGAGCTGTTCGGGATATCATAGAGCGAATTTGCATTTTCATTGATTATAAATTTTATTAATACAAAATTTCATTTGTGTTTCTGGGCGGTGAAAAGAGTTGGACAGCAAAACTGAAATATTGGCAGATGTGTGAAATATCACGCCAATATACACATTACCTGATGTCACAAATTACACATTACCTGATATGTATATTGTCATGCCAATATCCCCCAGATATTTTGCTTTTGAACCATTGTGAGCAAATTATATAGGTCAGATTAGCAGAATATTACCACACTTGTAAGATAATGTGGCCTGTATATCATAATTGAAGACATATCAGCAATTTAAAGCAGGACAAAATTTTTTTTTGTTATGTTTATATATATCAGTAGTGCAAGGGAGCAGTCACTAGTACTTAACAATGCAGCAAGACTTTGCAATGTATCTAAACTGGCAATTATTAGGTAACAACTATTAGGAGTGAGTCTGTTATTTCTATTGAATGTAGGGAAATAATTGTTGCTTTGAGATAAACTGATATATGTAAAGGCAGTAAATAGATTATGTATGCTGTAGAACTTACTGTGCAACTCAATTGATCTACCTGTGCTAAATTTTTTCATGGAAAAGCTCTTACATAGTAAAATTCTTCAGAAGCATTTTCAGTAGTTTCAGCATTAGACATCTTGGGCTTGACAATGTGAAATATATTATGTGTTGTTTGCTGATTAATCCAAATCCATTATATTTGCCACATTTAGGATAGTTTATTTTTGAAGCAACCCTTTAGAGACAACTTTCTTCTTAAAAGTTGATTAGGGATAACCTAGGCCATAATTTTATTGTATTCTCTTTCACTATTTGTGTTTGATAACATATCATTACCTAGAACTCAAAACAGTTTTGTGGATCATATACATCCAGTGTTTCTGATATTGTAATCTAAAGGTGGCATCATAAATCAGAATAATAACACATTAATAAATTTAGCAGGAGTGATGACACAGTGGTTTGATGAACATGAAAATTAGGTCAAGTGTCTTCCACAATCAAACATAATATCACGATTTGAGCACACTGCATGATTTTGAAGGAATGGGTTTATTGATGTTTTTCAGTGCAAATGTCATGTAGAGAAGTGATGACTGTTTTCCAAGAACAATGGTTCATAATTCATCTAGTGACTGTACAGCACCATTTCTCAAACTGTGGATTGTAGACCACAAGTTGTCCTTGAAACCTGCTCTTGTACAAATCAACACAAGGCCTAGATTTGCAAAAATGCCTTGATATTTTTAAATGAAATTAACAAGATTATTGGATATGTTAAGGCAACAAGAAACAGCATGATAGTCATGCACTTACGGGATTAGTTTCGAAGATTTAAATATAAAACCACCTTCAGTTGCAGAAATGCAAATAATGGAAGGGAAGCTTGTGCTCAGACTATAACAGTGGGAAGAAAGAAGTCAAGCTACTAGTGCCATCTGTTAATGAAAGGTGAAAAGAAGTATGAAATAATTCTCTTAAAAGCTGAAGGTGTAGACAGATTGGAATTAGGATTATTAATAGAACTGAAAGATTTTTACAAATGTGAAGGTTTTTAGAAAATCTAATTCATCGATGAAAAATGTGTTTTGTATGAGTACCAGTAGCATAACTTCATTCCTGCCATTTTTATTGCCTAAGCACAGGCTTCTCTTTTGTCATTTGCGCTCTGCTGCTGAAGGATGACGTTCTGTAATTAAACCTTCGAAAAAAGGTCCTGCAAGTTTATGCATGTCATGCTGATTCTTGTTGCTTAACATCTCCAACACTCGTTATTTGGCTTGCTATTTTTAACTCTGAAATTATCAAGATTTTATATAATTTCTTGATGACATATGGTTAAGTAAACTGGTAACTTTCTCAAAACTCAGTAAACTCAATGTATTCACAAAATTAAGAAACTAAACCTCCGTCTTCAAGGTAATTCTTTAACTATTCTCAATGGCTTTGAGAAATTAAAGATGTCTGAGAGGAAACGTGATTAATGAGTAAGTTGTATAAAACAGAAACTCTTCCACTATTTCCAATGTGAGAATCTTTTTAGTAGAAAATTATATATTACTGGAAAAAGATTATGATTGACATATGTGTGTATCTTGAAAGTGCTAAATGTAATGAGTTTGCATAGTAATGCAATGCAATGGGTTGATCTTTTCAATCATAATGTTTGAAAATAACAAACTGTCATTAAATGAAATAGAACAATTAATTGAACTCTGTAATGACACTGGACTCTAAATGAAATTCCGAACAGAAAGTATGGTTAATTTCTCGATCTCATTACTGGCGAAAATGGAATATAGTGTACAATGAGGGCTTTAAAATTATAATTCAGTTTGCTTCTATGTATCTGCATAAGAAAAGATTTTCATCACAACCAAAACAAAAACATAGGCCTAAAATCAACTTGATGTTGTGTATGGGCTGATTTCAGACTTATGCATACCAGCATTCATTCAAACATGGAACAGCTGTGCAAGAATCATAAGTCTCATACATATTATTAGTTGCGAGTGCCAATATTTGTTTAATTTTAAATTAGTAAGATAAAAGATTATCCAAACTCTATAAGCTTAAATTATTAAAAACAGATATAGCTCTTCTTTTATTAACTTAATTGATTAATACCAATATGAAGTTGAATGAAATTTAATTGCATTTTAAAAGTATACTGATAATGACATATGCTAGAAAATTACTTTTGAAAAGGACAGGAGCGGGGTAGTCTGCAGAACGTTCTTTTTTATAAAAGTGGGCTCCATTAGAAAAAAGATGACAAAAGCTGCTGTACAAGATTTTATTCTGCCCCTCCTAAGATGAAGTGGTGCTGATTTAGCTACAAAAAAGCTTCCTGCTGTGTTAAGAAATTATATCTTGAAACGAAATATTCCAGTTTCATTGTCTAATCTCTATGCATGGAAAAAAATGATTAGTTTGTAAGATTGAACATTTTATTATAGAGCGTTATATTGTTATTATTTTTTTAAAGCTTTATTCATATGGTGGAGAACTCAGGTATGTCATTGGATATTCTGTAATTGAAGATGATGGTATTCAAAGTGATGCTCCTGGAATCATCCTAGAGGTAGGAATTTTATGTGTAATAAATTTTCTTTGAATATTTGATGTTAAAAATGGCTACAATATCTGTTCTGTTATTTAGGGAGTAGGAATACGTATTGGATACTATTTTGGCTCACGAAAAATTCAAGGAAATATAACGGTAACACTTCCTCTGCAAGAGCGTGCTTGGTCACAGTTGACTGCTGCTGGTAAAAGAAGCAGAGTTGTGACTAAAGAAACATTTGCTGCTGTTATGAATAATATTACAAGACTGCTGATACGGGCAAAGTATCATCCAGATCAAGTTGTTGGAATGTAAGTAGCATATTTTTCTAAATTTTTATTTTAGCTCTAAATATGTAAGTATTTACAATTAAACTGTTTAAAGAGTTTTAGGACAGTGTTAACAGATCATATGTTAGAACATAATTAGGCTCCCCTAACATTGGGGATTAATCCGGACAGTGGTGTTTTTTTAGTGGTCCCCAGGGTTGCAAAAATGTTCAGGTTTTGGAAATTTTATCACAAATGTTTTAAAAATTTTAGGTCTATATTTTCGATATCGCGTTTTTTAACATTCTGTTATGGCTGTGCCTCTGTCAGGTCAATCTTGCAGCAAGTGCTCACACCGATTTTGATGGAGGATTGGCTGCTGGACTTGCTACAACTTTTTGCTTAGTCATTTGGCAACACAACAGGGGCTATAGTGTTTATATTATTTTCGTGTCTGAAATAACTTGTCTACATGTATTTGATTGTTTTATCATTATTTGTATTTTGTCTCATCGTTTAACAATCAGCAAAAGAAGATAAGTGTTTAATTTTAACCTGCAACAGGAATAGAAATTTTTAATGTGTATTATGACAATAACAGTGCATATTATGTAGCAATAAATATTATATGCATATTGTATATAATATTTATTGCTATATAATATTTATTTAAATATATGTTGTAGCAGCAATAGTGCAATAAATGTGCATTTATTGCATATTATGTAGTGGAGAGTTTTCTGTTGCACATCAAGGAAAGGATGATATTAAAGACCATGTAAATACACCTAAGCATAGAAGTCTATTAATGCTTCTGCTTCAACAAACATAAGAGAATTTTTTCAAGTCAAATAGGGGAATAACAGTAACCTGGAGTTTGCTGCTAAAGAAGCTACGTTTTCATACTACACTGCTAGACACAAAATCAGTTTTAAAACATCAGACTCCTCATGTCAACCGGTTAAAAAGTTATTTGACCCCAAATTTTCATCTGCAAGAACCAAAACTGAGGCAATTAATGTTATTTTATCATTTATATTTAATAACACATTATACTGTTTGGAAAACATTAATTATGTAACAGTAACATAAATTTCTTGTTCAGTTGCAAAGTTCCACTGTTCAAGTCCTGTAATTGCTGTGTGTAGAATAAGGATTAATTTCTCAATCGAAATTTTTTCATTTTCAATAACGTCTCTGTCTTTTTCTTCACTATCGTAAGCGGTATTTTCTGGATCTAGAACCATACTTTAGATTTCACCATCCGTTAATTGATTGATGATTTGGGCATTATCGTCACAATGAAAAACTTCTGTTATATCATGTTCATTTATTACCTCTTCTCCACATTTCTTTACAAAATCCAATAACTGGAAAATTTCACTTTTAGTTTGCGATGTCCGAAAACCTTCAAACTCGCGGTTATCATCTTCATCGTCCTCACCATGTAATATGGTAGCTGGCCATAAATTATCCCAAGCATTTTTTAACGTATCTGGAGTTACATCCTCCCAACACACATTAACGCACATGCGTAAAGCATACCGAAAAAATATTTGTGGATTTGAGGTCTGGATTATAGATCATTCCAGATAATGGATGAACTTTGTACTGTAATAATAATAATAATAATAATAATAATAATAATAATAATAATAATAATAATAATGAAATACAATTTCACATATAATGTCACTAAAATTATTTACATATGTACAAAATTTTTAACATTATTGTTTAATTCTTTAGTAAATATCTTATGCAGCAAGTATAACCTAAATACAAGCTACAAACAATTTTGGGTTGTGGCTGATATTATGTAAATTTCAAAGAAGCTCCATTTAGTTTTAAATGAAAATTTTTATTTTTAGATTTTTAGAATGTATATGTGTCGTATTTCTTAGCTTAAGTTGATGCAGTTATTTTTTCTTTCTTAATTTTTTTTGTATGCAGTACATATTCATAAAAATCCTTTAAATGGCCTTTATTTTTTAAACCGTTAGTCATAGACATATAGTTACAGAAATGTTTTAAATAATGAAAATATTCATCTTTTGGCATTTTAAAATGTTATTAAAAATTACAAAATCTAACTTTTTATATGGTTAGTTCTTGTATATTTAGGAAAGCTTTATACTCATTATGAAAAGGGAAATAGAGTATATTTGACTCTCATATATCAAAAATTGTCTTTTGTTCTATGAACCTTCATATCACTTAAAAAAAAAGGGGGGGGGGCGCTTTGAGATCCATTGTGGAGAGTGTTGTAGCTAGAAGTGGGAAGGGGCGGGAAATCTTTATTGGTGGTTTTTGTCATATAAGATTTTATTTTTATTTTTTACTTTGTTTATTTATGTTAATATAGTCATTTTTATTACCTAATTATTTTTTAGTTTTTTATGACTATACTTGCAATTGAAAGAAATAAACCTAAAAACTATTTCTTTTACCTTCATACTACATTTCAACTTTCATAAAATAAATCAGTAAAATGCATGACCAGGTCACTGTGTTATTGCTTAAATTGAGAGCATGCACCACAATTGGAGTTTTTTATTCTTTGCACTCTTTATCACATGTTGCAGTTGGAAGATCAGTTGATATATAAGTTGGTTTGAATCTGAAAATTGTCTCATCAGCAATAGGAGTAGTATCGTGACTGATGTCTTACAGACTACTTGCAGATAGAAAGCATTCAAATTTTGTTCTGCAAATGGATTCAGCATGTGGTGGAAAATAATCTTATTTGATCATACATGTAATGACCCATTATGCCATGTATTTTATTTTTCACGCAATGGAAAGAAATATAAACCAGAATCTGACTTAGAGCAACCATGATAAACAGAATAAAAACTAGATATAAAATGAAGGAAGGAAGAGAGATACTTCATAGATTTTAAAATTTGAATTACTCAAAGGGATTTATTACAATTGATTAGAATTATTTCATTTTTTAAGTATTGAATGATTTTGGACAAATGCTGCATAGATATATTTAAGAATTAAGCTGAGAAAACATTTGCTAAATTTTATATGTTGCTTAGTTTATAAAAGTGTTAGTAAATAAAGAAGAAAATTATGAAAAGTAAAGGAAGCAAATTTTTTCCATGATATTCAATAGATTGTCTGGTTTCTCTTTTATGAATCAAACAAACAAAGTTTTAAGCTTGTTTATGACAGATGGAAATAAAATCATTTATACATTGAAACATAACATAAAACTAAAAAATTAATAACTTGCTCTGCTGCTGTTTTGTAATACATTAGGAAATTGCAGACTGATGTTCAGAATTGTAGAGAAGTACATGATAATGCTGCTGTTATAGATGGGATATCAAATTATTGCAGTAATATTTAGTTCTAAAGTATAGATTATTTCAAACAAATGTGCCGATTTGTTCTGTATTCAATTAAATTATTGGGTACTTAGATATAACACAACTACCTCAGTAGAAGTTGCCAAATTTACAGAATTTGCCAAACTCTGGCAACCATGCTCATAACCATTCTTCCAGCAACCATGTTCATAACAATTATCAGTCAAGCAACACTACCCTTTTCATATGCATTCTTTTTTTTTTTTTTTTTTTCTGTGTGTGTGTTCCCAATTTCAAAGGTTTTTATAAACAAATCATGAATTTTTTTTTTTTTTTTCCCCTTCCCCGTAAACATAGTTTTAAAATATAAGCTTGTGAATTTTACCAGCAATGGAAGAAGTTGTGGTAGAACTTTTGCAGCAAACAGAATTTTGCCACACTTGAGAAGAATACCCCCTGCTCTCCCCCCCAAATATAGAAAGATTCGGAGAAGAATGTGTTTTGTTCTTTTAATATATCAGATAATCCTTATTTAATAATTAAAATTGTATTTTTTAGATTGCTAAAGTATGTTTTCTTTTCATATGTCAGTAATGCATGCCAACTTATCATAAATATTGATAGATTGAGAATCTTTTTTAAAAAAGTTGCAAAACGCACCAACTTGCTCCCGATAAGTAACTTTTACCATTTCATCTGGAAAAAATTGCCAGATTGTGCCAAGGTGGTTGTACCTAATACGTAAGTACCAATTATTGTTTTTTTTGGGGGGGGTTCCCCCAAATAAGATGATTAACCGTTATTATTTTTGACAGGGAAGTAGACTTCTTTTAGAATAGATATGGGTAATAATTAATAATTTTCATTTTTTTAAAAATTATTTATACAAATTGCTGAAAACTGTTCACTGTTTTTCATTTTTTAGACTGTATAATGTAGAAATGGAAATAGCAGATAGAGCATCTAGTAGTTTGAAAAAAATGCTGACTGTTGAAAAATGTGAATGTCCACTTGGTTATGCAGGCCTGTCTTGTGAGGTAAATATATTTTTATTTTCATTTGCTGTTGTTGTATTGGTTACTGAAGGTTAAGTATTCAATTATTCTGATGATGACTAGAAAATTGCCTGATTTGATAATGAATCGTTATGAGGGGAGGGATTTTGTTGATATTTTTCCAAACAAGCTTCAAGTTTTTGTAATTTTTCAGATTTACAAGAATATTTTACTTACTGTCATTAGAAGGATTTTTCTGATATTTTCATCTTTTTAAATTTATTACACTGCATCAAAAATGCAATGCAGGATTTGTAAAAAATCTTAACTTTTAATTGGCTTTTCTTTTTTTAAATGCGAGATCAAAATTATCTGTTTTTCTTACTATATGAGATTTAATGTTTTTCACATTTTTAGTTATGTGAACTTGGATACAGAAGAGTAAACAACACTCTGCATCGTGGAATATGTGAATTATGTGAATGCAATGGCCATGCAAATTCATGTGATCCTTATACTGGTTACTGCATTGTGAGTTTTCCATATGAAATGCTTATAAATCTTCTAATATCAAATGCTTATTAAACTTCTGTAATATATCTGTCATTTAAGAAGAAATATTTTCTTATGCACTCATGTTTTTATTAAATAATATTAACAGAAAAATATAACTAAATGTCATGTTATTGTATTACATTTTATTATTGATATTATTTGCCTGTTTCTTTTCTTACTATCTGTTTTATAAACAGTTTGCAGTAAATAAATAAATAAAAATATAAAAGTGATGCTTATAGTGGCATTAAAATAAAAAAATAGAATTTTTTGTAACTATTGTAAATGATGTTTTTTGTGTGATTAGTAAAAATAAAATCATTATGAGTTTGTAACTAGTGTGACTTCCAGAATACAATTACTAAATCAGCAGTGTTGCTTATGCATTAACCATTCGATTCACATTTAATCTTTAAGCACTGGAATTTGTCATATATATTATGTTAAGGACGCCTATTCTAAATAACATTGCATCTTATATTTTGTTTGTCATAAATTCTTACACATTAGTATATATAAAATTTTTTTTAGAACTGTGCTCACAACACAACTGGTCATCACTGTGAAATGTGCGTTGAAGGATTTCATGGCAATCCATTGAGAGGGAGTCCAGATGACTGTCAACCTTGTGCATGTCCTTTACTGAATTCTGAAAATAATTTTTCTCCAGTATGTAAAGATATTGTAACACATGGTGCGACTGATTATGTGTGTACAGATTGTGGTCTGGGTTATGCTGGGAGAAAATGTGAAAGGTTAGTTTATATGATTTATTTAGAATAAAATTTTGTATTTGTATGAGGAAGTACCCAGTATGGAAATTAAATAATAAGGCTGTGTTAAAACACTCTTCTAAAGCTGACCTATTGTGTTCTGAAAATTATTTTTTCTGTGATAGAGAAGATACTTTTCAATGGCATTGCATAAGTAAATCTCTCAAAAACCATTATTCTGAATGCAAAATTATCTTCATTGTGTATATATCTTTCAATATGTATTACTACTTTGTGTGTGTTTGGTTGTTTGTTTTTAGCAGTCCTGGTTTTCAAATTTGTTACCCTGCGATATTTTTTCTTCTAAAAACTAAAATCCTGTTTCAGAAAAACACTTCTTTTCTGACAGTGAAGAGAACCAAAAAAACTGTGATATCCAGTTTTAAGCAATTATTTAAAAGAATAAAAACGTACAAATTCTTATTTTCCTAATCTGATTTGTGGAATGAAAAATATTCTAAAGCTTTTCAGTTAAAAAATGCAGTTTTATTATTTTAATGCTTCATTAAACAAAAATAGGAAATTTTCCAACCACTCTGATTTGGGGATACAGGATAATTAGAAATCTATCATATCATTTAATGAAACAAGTAAAAAAAAACTTTTCATCAACTTAATTGTTATTATTAAATAATATGACATTGCTGTGTATGAAATTGCAGTTAATGAGCTTCATGTGTTTTGATTAATTAATTAATTGCTGCCTCTGCATGTATTAGATTTTTATATTATTGTATTAAATCTGAAGGTTGACTTTGCTTAAAGCATATATACATGTTTTTACATGTGTGTGCTAAATTAAATTAGCACCACTTGTTATTTAAGTGAATAATGAGTAAATCGAAAATTCCTGTGATTGTTCTGCAATATTTTAGATGTTGAAGCATAAGAGCAATAACTGTAAATATGCATGTAATAATAAATGCATTTATTTTCATTTTATATTATTTTCAACTTATTATGCATGTATGTTTATAATGAAGAAGTTTAATTATTTTTCTTTTTTAATGATAGTAAAATATTAATTTCAGTGTACCTAGAGAGTAGGGAGTTTTTTAATGCTCACATGGATAAAACCATATTTTTTAAATATTACATTAAACAACAAATTATAATAAATGACCTTTTTGTATATATCATATTTTGTGCATTTTTAACTCATATTTTATTTAATTTTTTATTTTGATACCAATGAAACACTGCAATCAAGTGCGTATATAAATCAACTGTGACTTTTATATTACTTTTATCTTTGATTTCTTTTTGAATTCTGAATGACCAGGAGTGCATTGAAATTTGATTAAAAATTTCATGGAATATCATATCAGGAAGTTTAAGGCCTTAGTGGTGTTTATAGTAGTTTAATAGTGGCTATGTGAAATTTTATGCACTGTTAAATAGGTGTTACAAATCAAAGAAAAAAATAAATATTGTGTAATTGCATACTGTATATTTGCAGGATATTAAAAACTTCTTTGTTTCCTTGGTATATTCTTTCTACTGAGTTGTAAGTTAAATATGTAGACAAGATAAGTAGAGAAATGGAAATTTGAAATGAGCACTTGCACTCTTAGGATAATTAATATGGAAAGCAAAAATAATTTATAGCAAAAATAATTTATGAATTTTTCATTTGATATGTTTTTACTGTCCCCCCCCCCACAATGAAAACATTTCGAAAATTGTAACTGTTCTTAATAAATCCTATTTATCCTAATTACTTCCTAATTATTACTTTATTTGGAAGGAACTTTGGAAGCTAAACTAAAAAATGGTACTATCAAAATTATGTGTCAGATACCATTTTTTTAAATCTAGATTATTTTCATCACATACTAGGTTTGCTACCATTTGATTACTATAATACATAATTTAAATTATTTATAAACAAAATTTTTTTAAAGAAACTGCTTACATAAGCAAAATGGACTAAGAGTTAATTATTAATTTTAATTATGAATTATTAAATGCTGTTGTATTTCATAATTAGAACAGGTTTTCCATAGCGCTGCTTCTGTCCCTGTGGCCATTCTGAAAAATTCTGAAAATTTTAAAATAATCCTCCTTGTGAAACTCCATGCATAAAATGCAGTTATGAGTCAATTATTTATGAAGACTATATTTTGTTCTGTGTGGTTTGTTATATTAAATTTCCATGTTTCATATGTAAATAGGATAGAATAGTAAAAATCAGACTGGAGCAATATCAAGAAATTCTCTTCCATCAGCAGCAAAATTGTGTTTTATGAAGATATTGTTAACAAGCAAAAATTTTATTACACCACCTTCTCATGAAATTTGACCTCATCAAAGAGTTTGTGAAAGTACTGTTAAATGGGGTAATTACTTTCACTTTTTTTAGCCTGTTAGAATATTGCTTTTTTCAGGCAGAAGCCATGCTGAAAAATGATATTTCTTTTGGACTCGATTTTGGAAAATTCGTTTTAGGTGAAACTTTGAAATTCTCCTTTGTGATACTAAACAAAGAAACAAGGAAATTTTAAGGAATGTCATTACTAACTTTTTTATAAACAGTAAGGGTTCTGATTCTGTAGTCATAGTAGAAGATATGCTACAAACATTGAGATCTTCTTTGTAGGCATGCAACTGCACTTTTTAAATTCACACGAAGGCTCTACCCCCCCCCCCCGAAAAAACCTGCAGAAATAAAGATATAAGATAATTCTTCTGTTAAGTTGTTATAGAATTAGTAAAAAGTACCAGGTTTCGTATGAATGCCAACAGAAATAGCAGTAAAGGCAGCTTTTTCTCACATAAGGCTGTAGCAGTGAAAAATATTTGACTCAGTTTTCTTGTGTAACAAATTTTTGATTTAATTGTGTTTTGTAAATATTTGTTCCATTTTCTAGTTATGTAAAATATATTGTTTTTTCCTTATTCAGTTCAACAGGCTGAGTGCACCACTCAAGAAAGAGTAATATACACATTGAAGTAATATTGTGTGTGAAGAAGGAAAAGAAAAATTCAGATTCAGCATTTCCCCAAATTGTAAATTCAGTATAAATTAAGAAAAATTCCTTGAAACTAAAGTTTGGAAGAAGTTTCATCAGTATATCAGATATAATATTTATGATTTATAATTAATGATTCATTATAAATTTCATTCATTTTTCTTTTACAACTTTAAACGTTTCAAAAGTGGGAATGACATGTGCTAACAAAATTGAATGGGAGGAGGGAAGTAAGAATGATTACTTATTGAAGAGGGAATTCTTTGAAGAGAATTTATTTATTCTCCTCAAATGAGAGATTTTATTCTTTGAGGAGGGAATGAAGAATGTTGCACACAATTGTAGAAATGTAACTAAATCTTTTTAAATGATTTTGTAATGTTGTCTTTGGTTTAGTACCTCATCTTAACCATTAAAGCAAATTCATAAAATCTTTGCTTCTGGGAGTTTCTGGCCTAAATATATTTTTAAATAGCTAATATATATATATATGGTTTAGTACCTCATCTTAACCATTAAAGCAAATTCATAAAATCTTTGCTTCTGGGAGTTTCTGGCCTAAATATATTTTTAAATAGCTAATATATATATATATATTGTATTCTGTATCTTGTTTAATTAAGTATCATCTTAAAAACTGTTGAAGTGCTGTTAAGTTTGTAGTATAATTAAATTCTTTCACACATTTCTAATGCCCTAAAATATCCTGTGATGATGAACATAGATTTAAAAATTGTTTGAAATGTATCTTTTTTCATTTTTATATATTTATTTATTTGTATTAGATGTGCATCAGGATTTTTTGGAACACCTGGTTCTCCTGGAGGGTTTTGTCAGCGGTGTAATTGTACTGGAAATGTCAATACATTTGATCCAGATTATTGTGATCATATCACTGGTCAGTGTCTGAAATGTATTGGCAACACAGGAGGTTGGCATTGTAATGAATGTTTGGAGGGACATTATGGAAATGCTTATCATCATGTTTGCAAACGTAAGTACTCACTATTTTCATTTAAACAATACATGTTTTACTTAGCACTTAGAGCAGTGTTTTTTAACTGCAGTTCTGCATAATCCTTAATTTCACTAGAAGCCTCTTGGAGCTTTGTACGATAGTGAGCATAGTGATGATTTTGAAATTAAAAATATACTGTGCTAATTTATAATTTCTGTTTTTTACAAAGTATTTCATAGTTTTATAATTTCCAAATATATGATTTAATTTCTTTTTCTGTGGCATGCAAAACTTTTCAGTGTAAATTTGAAGAATACTTAGTTATAGATCTTATTAAAATTTGAAAGATATGTTTTGGAATTATAACTATCCTGATACATGATATTTGAGCATTATTAGAGTTTACCTCTTCCAATTTATTTATTGTTCCACATTATGTTTATTCTTTTATCCATTTGTGTATTGGAAAAATTTCAAATATTCTCTTTCACATATTGCTGCTTTTTTGTGCATCAAAGGTAATAATTTGTATTTCCTAATTTTGTATTACAAACACTTTTTAAACAATAGTGTAGCTTTATTGATATGTGAAACACTTAAAACGTATATTTGAGATAGTAAAATGCTGTAATATTTAAATGGCTTGCTGCAATCAGTTTAAATAGTATTAATTAAGCATGTAGCACTTTATTTTTTTCTTTTATTGGTTAAAATGTTATGTAATTTTATACTTTTCTTACCTTATCTGTACAATAAACAAAATAATTTTGTTCAATGCTAACTAATTCTTCAATTAATATTTTTGTGTTCATTCCTTATAATCTGCATGATTTTCTAATGATTTAAGATTAATTTACTGCAATAATGATTTCATTTTAAATAACATTAAATGCTGGCTTTATTTCAAATTCTGATACATTTTTTTTTTCTGAAATATGTGTTTGTTTATTTTTAGATTTGAGTTATATTTTTGGTATTATTAAAGCGGAGGTAGTTAGTTTTGATGGTAGTAATTTTAGATTGTGACAGTTTGCAGATGAGCACATCTCTGGTTCCTTTCAGCATGCGGATGTAGTCCTTATGGTTCAGAGAGCTCAGTCTGTGACAGTGCCACTGGTCTGTGTGACTGCAAACTTAACTATGAAGGAAGAGAATGTGACCGCTGTATCGTAAGTAGAAAGTGCTTCTAATTTGTTTCCTCCTCCCCCTTTTTTGTTTTTTACTCTTGTGACTCAATTTTAAATTTATAAATTTTTTGTCTTAAAGCTAACAAAATGATTTCAGTCTAATACATCGAAATATAGTTTAAGACAAATTCAGCTAGCAGTAAATCAACAATGCCTTGCTGTGGAACTTCAGTGATTGTAGAAACCTCCTGTAAACTGTTTTTATTTGCAATTTTTTTATTGGCAGATTAAAAAAGTTTTATTATTGTTTAAGGTACTGGTTATTTAAGAACTGAGAAGGTTAGCACAGGGACTAAGCAGTTGTAAGATGGTAAGAAAATTGTGTGAATGAGTGATGTATGTGTCTTGATATTTCTAACTATTTTTATTTTTTGGGGGGAACCATTCATTTTATGATCGAGATAATATATTGCGGCATACTTATTTTGCTTTTAAATTCTCTCCAAATTATACAGAAATGCAAGAAGGTAGACAGATGTTGTTGATATGTTTAAATGTTTAATTGGCTACTGTGAATATTCTCATAAATTTGTTAACAAATAGCTCAGTATTTACTCTTGTTGAAGCAGGTTTTCTAAATTTACACTTAAATTCACCATAAGTTATGACTTCATATGATGACTCTTAAATATTCCACTGCAGCAGTTATTCTTATCTGTGTTGTTACCATTCTACAAATAGTGTTTTGTTGATATTTACAACAAAATAGAGAAACAATTACTTTTTTGCTAATATGCAGCATACTGCACTTTGAATTCAGTAGTTTCAATTGTTTTCACATGATTCATATGAATATATTATATTTATGTTATTATCACTGTTTAATTAATACCTTAAAATATTTTGTGATATTTTTTATATATAAAATTTTTATATATATAAAAAAATATTAAAGTCTTAGGTTAAACCTTTTTTTTTTCTTTTTGCCATGTACTTGGTCTTCATACAAAAAAAAAAAAAAAAAAAAAAAAAAAAGAAACTAAAGAAATAGATCCTCTTAATGACAGATAACTTTATTAAAAAATATTTTGATTAATTTTGGTCAAACATATGTAACCACTTGAATATTTTTTTCATGTATCTTTTCTAGGATTAAAAAAATATCAAATTATTTACAAATTTATTAAAGCATAAATTTAATATTATTTATCAAATTATTTATCCTGTAAGTAAAAATGTTTCTGATAACTAAAAAAAATTACATGTTATAGATTTGAAATTTTTAGAATATAAATGTTCTGTTTGCTTGTGCAACGATATTTTAGGTTTTGAATTCTGCGAATACATTTCCATGCAATTTTCTCCCTTTTTTTTATTTAGAGTGGATTTGGCAATGTTGAACTTGGTTGTGTTCCATGCCAGTGCAATAAAACAGGCACTAAGAGAAACAGAGAGGATCAGTGTGATCCTGTATCTGGAAAATGTGACTGTAAACCTGGAGTATTTGGCCTGAAGTGTGATACTTGTCTTGAAGGTTACTATAGCTTCTCTGAAAATGGGTGCAAGTGTGAGTAATTTTTAAAAAAATTATCATAATGAATATTTCATATGTAGTTGCTATTAACCATGGGATGTGTATTTTATATAAATAGTGTCTCCATTTTACATCTTACTCTTTTTAAATGAATTAAATTGTGTAATATATTATGCATTTGAAGTTCTGTAAATGACACTGGAATTGTAGATATCTGCATATAAAATGTGTGTCTCCTTCAGATGCAATAAGAATTATAGTTTAGTTTTAATGAAATATAATTTGAAGATAAGTTCTTTTTTTATTACGTT
Source organism: Stegodyphus dumicola (assembly GCF_044657685.1). NCBI lineage: Eukaryota > Metazoa > Arthropoda > Arachnida > Araneae > Eresidae > Stegodyphus > Stegodyphus dumicola. The sequence goes on along the minus strand of NC_140768.1, from coordinate 74,459,149 downwards.
TTATTGTTTCATTATCAGTTTCCTTTTTCGGTCTCTGATATCTAGCATTTTTTAATGTATTTTCCAATTTTATCCTTTGTGCATCTGTATCGCAAGTATCAATCTTAATTTTCATTACTTTTAGTTTAAGGTGTTTATTTATATAAGCATAAATTTGGGACTTGTAGATAAACATTCTAAAGTCCTTATAGGAATGTTATAATCCATGTCTTAAACATACACAATTTTATTTAATGTTTATTTAGCGCTAATCATTATTACTGATTTATAGGGTGTGGCTGTGATGTTAATGGAGCTCTTAGCGTGCAGTGTAAAGATCCTAGTGGACAGTGTATATGTAAAAATAATGTAATAGGAAAAAACTGTAGCAGCTGTATTGTAAGTATTTAAAATGTGTTAATGTATAACTAATTAACTACTAACTAATCAATGCTAAATGAAGTCTCACCAGCCAAATAAAAATAGGATTTATTATTAAATCTTCCTTCAGTTATTTCAAATTTGAAGGAAAATCAAATGATAAGTCGTCAAAGTTAGTAAAATATTAATTGCTTAAACTTTTGATTATTTTATTTCTAAGCATTTGATTGAGCAGTGCTAATAAGAAAGATATTTTATTGAATGCTACAAGGGAAAAAATTTGCATTTATGAAAATTTGATGTCACATCTAATCAGTTTTTATAATAAGCAATATTATTTCTGAAATTGAACTGTTATTTAAAATGTAAGTAGTGTTTTAACATTTTATTGAAATATCTGACCTATAAATCGTGAATGCTGATGCAGTCACGATGTTTTTCTCAGCACTACTGTTTTATCTGTGACTATATATTATCCATAACAATTCAATTTGTTTGACAACAAATTTCTTTACAGAAAAGGTTTTTGCATAATGTAGAAAATTCCAATAAAGCAAGAAATAATATTATTTCACTCAGATATTGAAACTAGATGTTGTGTATTAAATTTACATTAAATAGTCCTTTCTGTTATTTCATTATCTGCACTAACATTTGTTTCATCAAATAATTACGAATAATGCATTTGTATATTGTTCCTTTTTTCCCCCTCCTTTACTTTTCTTTGTATTACTGTTTCGGAATATTTTTTTATTTATTCACGCTCTAAACCATCAAACCATATGTATATTATGTTCTGCAATATTTAACCTAATACTTTCAATTAAGTAGGCATATAGATCTAAATCATCAATCATTATCAGAAGGAAAACTGTCCAATACAATGCAGTAAGGGCATTTTAGAATTATAAACAAGAAGATACTTTTCTTAAACTTCAGCATTTTAGAAGCAATCCCCTGATCGGCTAGAGTGTTCATTTTATTTTAGAGTAGGCTCCAATTAATGTGATCGTGCTTGTCCACTGGTATTTTGATAACATTAACTAAATGAATAAAAATATCCTTCCAAAATCGCAAGGAAATTTAACTTATTTTATATAAATATAACTAGAAACATATAAATAGGTACTTTCACAGCATTTTCATGAAGAAAATCCAAAAAATTGCTTATGAACTGTTTATAATGTCTTTAATGCAAAAGTTCATTTATTATGTTTCTGGAAAGTAAGAACCCTAATCTTACACTCAGAGAACATCTCTCACTGAAGAACTTGCCAGTATAAAATTTAAAATTAGGCAAAAAAAGCAACCTTAGTTTGGCAGAGATGCTTTTAGCGAATTCTTTATTCAGGTAAAAAGATTCTGCAAAAGTAATTTTGCTCCTGAAGAAGAGGTGCATGTGTCTGATAACTCTCAAAATCTATAGCGTTACTGAATATCTGCATCAAACTAAAGTTTTATTTAAAACCTAATTTTAAATGATCAAGTAAAAAAACTGTTTAATAACTTAATCCTTTACTTTGCGACATTTTTCTGTCACTTGGTAATTTTTCTAACTAATTTTGATCTTATTTGGCAACTTTTTTTCAATTTAAAAAATTTATTCTGTGTTATTTTGATCATATTAACCAAATTGTTGATCACAATAATCATGATTTACTTTCAATGTTTTCATGTACAAACGTCAATATGAACTTCATCAGTTCGATTAACAACATCTGAATGATAACATTAACCACGATCACATTAAGTGGTATCTACTTTATTTTATTTTTTTCAAGAATTTTATGGTTTCTTTTTTTAATATAGCCTGGATTTTGGAATTTGTTATCTGGGAAAGGGTGTGAAAAGTGTAATTGTCATTCTGTTGGCTCAGTAAGTGAGATTTGTGATGAGTTGTATGGAACTTGCAAATGCCATCCAGGAGTTGGTGGTGATAAGTGTGACAGATGTCTACCTGGATATTATGGACTTTCGGAAACTGGTTGCAAAAGTAAATATATATATGAAATCATGAATTAGTTCTATAACTGCATCTAAATTGGCTTGTTATTAAGATTACTAGATGTTTTTAGAAAAAGAATTTTGAACTCTTATAATGTAAAACATTTTAAGTAACACTTAGCATGTTTTTTCCTGGTATAAGTATCCTTCTTTGTTGTGAGAGTGAATATTTAATTATAACTGTGTATTATTAATATTGGTATAATGCATGTAGTTTTTAGTAAGCTTAGACTGTAAATGTTCTGTATTTGACTTAGCAGAAACATTTGATATCATTATTATCTCTCTCTCTATATATATATATATGTGTGTGCAAAATAAAAAAACATGTAAAACAGCCTTACAATTTAATTCAACAATGCCTCTTTAAGTTCTCATTTTTAATTTGGATATTTCCTCTCTGTATTCTAGAGATAGTATTATCTTTTCTAGACTGCGTCATTTCTAGAACAATCAATGTTACATAGCTTACGTGATGCTAATGACATAGCTGATTCGGAACTTGAACTCAAAATTTTGAGAACTGAAACCTTTCTAATCTAAATCAAAACCTTCTCTTGGTGAGCACACTTTTGCTTCAGCTCTGTTGCAGCCAAGATGCTACTTTATTTGCTTTGTTGTGCTGCTAACTATGCCATTATCTAAAATGTGATACTCTACATAAAATTGTGGGGTGCGTATTGCACCTATGATCATGTGTGATGAAAAATATGTTTTAGATAAGTTATTCATGTCAATCAATAAAAATTATGTGTAATTCAACAATATTTGTCTGCAAGCCTCTCCTTTGAGTATCGTCTTTTCTAATTATGGAATAAAGTGTCTCTAAGTTTTAACTAGGAAAACCATCATGAATCTGTTGTCTCCTAGGCATCATATTACAGTTTCATAAATTTTTCATTTTAAAATAAAACGATCTCAGTATTATTTCCCTGTAATATGCTGCTGAAAAATTAATCAATTTTAGACAAAAATTAAGAAATTTTGAGCAAAATTCACAGAGACACGAAGGAAATGAAAATCAGTACCAGTAAAAATCCAAAATTCTCATAAATATGTAAAAAATCAACCTACAGTAAACCAAATAAGAAGAATTGCTGTAAACTACAGATATGTGAAATACAAAAATTACAAAAGATATGTAGGAAGAAGAATTGCAATCAAATTCTGATTTAGTGTCATCAAAAGAAAGGTAGATCAGATTCTTGAATCTTCCCCTTCATTAAAACCACTGCATTTCTATTCATCCAAAATTAGCTGGTGAATCATTCTAAATTATTTAATTATAACAGTTCACCCGAAAACTCTGAATGCCTCTTCTACGCAGAGGAATCCTGAAAGTATACAAAAACAAATTCATATGTAATAAATTCAATGTCCAGTAAAGTAAAAGAATAATTAATAATTAGACATATTTTGCTGAAATTAAACCCGAACAAAATGTAATAATGCAAAATATACATGAAAATTAACAGAGAACTTAATTCGGAACCTACTGTTAAGCAAATGAAGAACAAAAGACCAAAATTTAAAAGTACAATGCCAAAGGTTGCTAGTTTGGCATTGTTGGAGATACAAACTGGTGATGGAAAGTTTGAAATCACCTAAAAAGGGAATTAAAAGCTAGTAGTTTTTAAACTTTTTAATTTGGAAAGCATGCAGTAAGAAAAAGGAAAAAGAAACAAATGTTAGAAAATTTTCCTGTACCTAAACTATGCAGATTGAAGATTTACTTTTAGTTATTTGATAATCCTGAAAGAATTGTAGTAAGATAATGTGATGATGTGTATTTGAAAAATGTGTGAACTAATTCATTCAGAAACTGTAACTATTTCAAAACAATTTATTCTTTCCATTTGCAATTAAGATTTAAGAGTATTAAAAGTTACTAAAAACAAATTTTATAAACTTACACTATTAAACCACTATCTATTCATTTATAGCAAAACTTAATAGGTGAACTTACAAATGAGTAATTGTGTAGTTGGGAGAAAGCATGTATCACATTCTGTCTGGACTTTTTTTGGGGGGACAGGGAAGACTTACTTTCATTATAGCTTTTATTAATTTTTGCTCAGTTTTAAGTAAAAATCTTTGCTTTATTAAGTACCTTTGCTTTTTTAAGTACAATCTTCATCCAACCTGAATATTTAATTTTGAAGTCTTTTTCATTTCCTTATACGAATGTTTTCTTATTTTTAGTTTTACCATAAAACTTTTATAATATTTGAATGTCTGTTAAAGGTTATATTGTATTTTCAGAATGTGAACCATGCAAAAATTCTGGACACATTTGTGATCCAAATACTGGATTGTGTATATGCCCACCAAATACTGAAGGAGAATATTGCCAAAGATGCACTTCTTCATCTTGGGGTTATGACCCTTTACATGGATGTAAAGTTAGTTTCTCTCTCATTATATTTTCCTTTAATGGTCTATTCTTGAAATATTGAAAAGAATATTCTATTCTTAAAGCATTTGAAAAGACATTATTTTTTTATCATTTGCTTTTGTATTTTAACCTCATATTGGAAAAATGTTTTTCAGCCGTATTCATTTTTTTATTTCTAGCCTTGTGACTGTGATAAACAAGGCTCTCCTAGTGATGATATTTGTGATGTTGATAATGGTAACTGCATATGTTATGAAAGATTTGAAGGTCGTCGTTGTGACAAGTGCCGTTTTGGACATTATGAATTTCCTTCTTGTCATAAATGTGAGTGTCAGTATGATGGCACTGAATCTTCGCAATGTACTGTTGAAGGCCTCTGTCAGTGTGATAACATTGGACATTGTCCCTGTAAGGTGAGATTTTTATTTTTTATTTACTTTTTCTTGAACTAAGTTAAAAATATTCATTTTTGATTTTATGTACAATATATGTAAGAAGACATTTTTTTCAGGCAGAGGCTGCGTTCCATATTTTCAAAACTTTCTTGGTTATTTCTCAAAAGTATTTATTATGGCCTATCCTAAATTTCACAAATTCAAAATTTGACTGCTTTTTGTTCTTGTTTAAAGGTTTCTTTTAATACTTTTTTTTTTTTTTAGTTTTGAACTATGGGGAAAGTTTTAACATAGATTTTTTTGTTCATTAGAAATATTATTGCTGATTTTTAAAATTATCTTTCACTCAGTTTTATGACACAATAGCTTTTGAATTTTTTAGCACAGTGTGAATTTTTGTTCAAATAAATGATAAATAAAAAAATCTGTTTTGTTAAGCAATATTCATTAACAATTCCTGGAATATCAGAAGACATGTTCATATTTATAATGATTTGATAACATATATCGGGTTTTAATGAAAGTTTCCCGCTACTGCAACTATCGTCTGTGCAAACAGTTCCCATTAGCAGGTTTAATCATATTTTGTCAAATGATTTTTGGCTTTTGAAAAAGACTTACTTTAGAAAACTGTTTTGTGAAATTTGTAAAAAGATATCTTATCATTAAGTACAAGCTAACTGAAATGGAATTATGATGCTACCAGATTAGAATCATCATTTACTTCCTGTTCTGTTGCAAAAAGTCAGCTGCAGAATGTCACCAAAATCGTGTGTATAGCTTTAAGTACTAATGTTTTATCATATGACTCTGTGATGAAAGTTTGGTACGGAAGGTTAAAAAACAAGGACAATGACATTCCTCGAGAAGTGCCGTGTCCATTAGTCGCACTATGCATCACATAAACTTGATGTACAAGTTCATTCGCTGGGTGCTGCATGACCTGATTCAAGAAGATAAGGACAGACGAGTTCAAGCCTGCACTAATCTGCTTGAATGTCAATGCAAAGACTGAAAAGTGGATTTATTTCAACAACACAGGCCAAAAAAAGTGGGTTGGTCTGCACCCAGTAAGCCCATCATCAGTGTTTTGCACAGTTTTACTAAAAAAAAGATCATGCATTGTGTCTAGTGGGATTACCGTAGTATTTATCCACAAGAAGTATTTGAAAACAGGTAAAACCCTCGACAGTAAGGTGTACAATGAGATGCTAGTCCATGTTGATGCTGCTATCAAGGAAAAATGTCGAATTGTGTTCCTGCAAGAAAAGGTAGTGTTCCATCAAGATAATGCAAGACTACATGTATTTGCATTCACTGGTTGAACTCTGCATGGATTCAAATGGGATCTTTTATCACACCCACCATATAGCTCTAACATCATTCCTTTGGACATCTATCTTTTTTCACACTTGCAGCTACATCTTGCTGGTGCTATCTTCCATTCTGCACATGACGTCTGAAATTGAGGTTGATCTTTTTCTTGAACTTGCGGTCACCAAGTTTCTGGACCAAAGGCATTGAAAAACTACTAAAATGTTGGCAGAAGATAATAGATTTGAATGGTAATTACTACCTACACCAAAGGTACTGCTTTTATTTTTTTATAACTTTATTCAGAACATTTTTTGGTGAAAAATATTCCTTACAACCAGATAATTAAAGAAAAAGCATTGAAAAACTAAAGCAAACTAAAAGAAGGAAAAAGGTAATTCATGCTGAATCAACAGAATTGTTTGCAAATTAAGCATTTGTTAATAGTGTTTAAATTGATAAGGGAACTTTTTTTCTTTTTTTTTTTTTTTTTGCACTGGACTTCTGAGAACAGGTAGTGTGAAAACAGAAATCCGGAAATGGCCTTCTAAAATTTGAAGTAAGGTAGTGTGAAGCATTCAGTCTAGTAAAATAAACTGTGCAGAAGATTTAAATAAATATCTTAAAAGAATTCTCATAGAATTGACTTTATTGAATTAATGATAATTTTTGTACATATTGTTATGAATTTTGTACATATGTAAATAATTTTAGTGAAGTTATATATGAAGTTGTAATATTTTTTTGTATAATGTAACGTACAAATCTAAAGAAGTAAAACTTTTTCGTAAACAGGGCCGGATAAATGACTGTCTTGCTAAATTGGTGAGAAATCGGCAAAAATCGCTAAACTTGGCAATATTTTGGTTCAGTCCCTGTACAACTGTAGATATTATATGTAGCTGTAACCGTATCTGGCGGCCCTCATATGTCTTCCAATAATTTCAAGAAGTGGAAGGTACTAAGAATCTTTCAGCGGTTGAGAGAAAATGATATAAGACCAGGGAGAGCATCAGTTTCTGAGTAATTGTTATTTCAGAACGACTTCGGAGTATTGAGATATCCGTGAGAGCTTCTCCTTTTAGATGCACTTTGCATTGCACTGTGTTTAACGTTCTTAGTAGCTTGAAGTGTAACTACTGATTGTACTCTGTGATACGTTGAAGATCTGTATGAGTACTTTTGTGGAGAGTTCCAGAACCGTGAAGTGTTTCTTTGATAAAAATAAATTTATCAAATTATCATCAGCTCTGTGAGCATTCAATATATTACACATCAGTTTTCCTACTGGAAAACATGCATCATATTCTCATTCTTTTAAGCAATTTTTTTTTGTGAGCCTGTCATTCAAGCAGCATTGTAGCTTATATGATGTCATAAAATTCAAACAAAATAAATTAACTATATAGTCATAAGAGTTTTTTGTAGATTCTATTGGCCTGTTATGTAACCTTGTAATTTCAGCGTCATTTATGCATTTTAAAAGGCTTCCTTTTAAGTCACTTTAGTAAATTTATTTTCGTCTTATAAAAATCTGTAAACATCATTATCCTAGGCTTTCTTTATCTATAGTTTTGTATTTTTTGCACTTATATTTTTCATCCTTTAAATAAGGAAAATCACTTCAAGATGAGTTAATTCTCTTTCCTTTTCAACTGCAGAGCTTTCAAACTTTATGCTCTCAGGGCTCAGTTTTTCCAGCTATGAATTAGTGTTAAATTTTTAATTTCATTGTTTTCAATCAAAAGCCAGTTTTTTAGTATTCTTATTGGTATTATTTTTTGGCATCATAAGCTTTTTTATTTTGAAATATTCATTTGCACTCGGGTTTTTAGAAACAGGGCATGGATAATCAGGGGATATTCTCCATGTAAATCAACAGAAGTCCCCGTACTGTAATTTTTTAGAATTTATAAGGAATTGCAATGAAGAATTTCTAAAAATAAATACTTCTCTCTCATTTTTTACATTTTATGTATCTTTCTTTTCTTAACTAAATTAATTTACTAAACTACTTTTGCTATTTTTGAAGGAAAATGTAAGAGGTGTTAAATGTGATGTTTGCAAGCAAGGAACATTTGGTTTGGCTGTAGATAATCCAAAAGGCTGTTATGAATGCTTTTGTTTTCTGCGCTCCACTACTTGTAAACAAGCTGAAATGGTTTGGGCACAGGTTAGTATTTAATTCTTGTGTAAACTGATTTAATTTCCTTCATGTGATTCTTTACTATTTTTATCTACTGCTATTTAAATATGTAGGAATGAATTTATTCAATAAATTTTATTTTTAAGATTTTATATTTAAAAATTTTCCAAGAATGCTCATTGATGTTAATATTTATTGGTATGTATTATCATTTAATCAGTCTGGATAAAAAATTAGATCCTTATAATAAATCATAATTAATATTTTACTGATGACTGTTGATAAGACTGATAGTAGCAGTTCATTTTGGCATTTGGGCTCTGTAAGTCTTAAAGATGATGACTGATTTGAAGCATTTTGCTATCAATTAGTGTGGAAGTTCAATCAAATTTCGAAATATGTGCGAAATGGCTTTTTTGACTTTTCATTTAGGAGATTGCATAGATTTTGTGTAGGACTTAAATTTGGGAACTTTGCTAACCAAGGAGTATTAAGTGCTCCTTGCCAATCTATGCAATCTCCTCATTTAGGAGATTGCATAGATTGGCAGTCTGATATACTTTGCAGTTATTATTTTAGAAAATTGTTTCACTTTGCAGTTATTATTTTAGAAAATTGTTTCCTTCACATTTAGGTTATCCATAAGTTGCTTGACAAAAGGCTGTCCATATTCATCCATTCATTCCATTATACCCCTACCTTTTTGTGTTCAGGTATTAACAGTGGTGTTTTCTGCTATACTTTTATAGCCTTAGCATGGAATTTCTTGCACAATATTCACTCTGAAATTAGAACATGTAGTCCAGCAGTGTTATTTTCAAGCCATTGGTTTCCTTTTATGAATGACAATCTATGACGATTTAGATCAGTGAACATTTTCTGAATTATAATTCACATAATAGTCTGATGTGGACTGTTTTTCCTTCCGTTGCCTGAAAGCATATTTCACAGTACTGTATTAAACATGAGTAATTTTAGTCACTTCTTGCATAATATGTTATTTTGAAACTGCTTTTTGGCAATCAGTAATTTTTTTAAGGTCCACCATGGAATATTAAAAATATATCTATTAAAAAATATGATTATCTACTACAGATGCATACTTCATGATCCACTTTTTCTTGATTGGCAGGTGTAATAATCTCTTATGGTTCAAAATGGAACCATTAAGAATGAAAAGTCTTTTTTTTTTTGTCCTGTATGTGTATGTATCAGTAAATGTATATTAAAGCATTACTAAATCACAGCTTGGTGGCCTGACTAGGAATAAACATTTGAAAGAATTAAAATTTATTCCCGTATAATTTATCTCTATTACAGTGATGTAAAATTTAATTTCTCTGATACTTCAAAGTCAGTTTTTTTTAATAATTTGATTAAAAATTGTTTGAATAAATTATAAGCAGAAATACATTTTATACTAAAATGCTGTAGAATTCTAGTTAAGAATGCTACAGATATTGTAAGCATCAATTTATCAGGTATGGGCCTAGAAAAGTTGAGCCTGTTTGTAGAGACGTTAGGATTTTTTTTTAAAAGCCGAAGAGATGAAAAACAGCAACTGCCTTCACCAGGAATCGAACCACGGACCTCTGGAATATTGGTCCAGTGTGCAGAACCATTAAACCACAAAGGCAGGAGAAATACCTTATATGTTTTTAATTTATACAGCTTTTCTTAATTTTTAAACTGGTTTAAATAATCTGAGAAGATAATATGGTAGCAAATCGCTATGTATACTTTTTATGATACGATTATAGTGTGATTTACTAATGAGGCCTGTTAAATCTTAATTTCTGTTTACTATTATCAAACCCGAAACCTTTTGTTTTTTAGGCAAGTATTTTAGCAGTTGGATTAAAAGTATGTTGTGTATCCGGATGTATTGTTATTTTTTAATGTTAATCTAAGTATGTTTTTTCTGCAAGCAATTGAGATTGCTGCTATATAGTAATAGTATGTATTATGGGAAGCTTTTATTTTAATTTAATTGAATGCATATGACTTGTAGATTAGTCTTCAACTTGCAGTCTACCAGTCTGTTCTTCTTTCACGCCTGCTAACCCTTCTTCCCCTTTTTTTTGTCTTTTTAGCTTTATTATTAAGCATAATTTTCTTCGCAATTATGCAGCATACAGTTCAACAACATAATCACCAGGTTTTTAAAAGCTGCATAGCAGCATATGTTCTGAATTTTCGATGCTGTATTAAGTGTTGGCTCACATTTTTATACTTTTTCAGTCTTTATCAGTTCATCATATCACTATTCAGTTTTCTTAGTAAAATGGCTAATAATTTTTTTTCCTTTTTATTATTAGCTTTTTATGTGTTAACTTCATTTATTAAATATCACATTCTTTGCACTTATGCTGCATAAAACTGAGTTCAATAGCAAAATCAAAAAATATTTTGAATCATTAGACTTATATCATATCATTAGAATTATAATCATTAGAATTTCTGATAGAGTGTTAGAAGTTGCCATACATATTTTTGTATTTGCTATATTTTTTCTTTAAAAACTAGTGCTTTCATGGCCAGCAACCTACAATAGTTATCAATAAAAAGAAAAAGTATATAATGATTTTAATGAGTCCAGCTTGCAAAATTTCATAAAAGTATGGAGTATTTTTAACTAGACATTTCATGATTTTAATACATGTTTATTTAATTCAATCTCATTAAAAAGAAGACCAAAATATTCTTAAGAACTCTGTTTATTGATTTTAAATTGCTTAGTTTATTACTCAGAAACCATTTAGATTAAATTTGAAAGCGTCTGAGGATTTTGCTGAATGGAAACATGCTGATGTGTGGAAAGTAAAAGTATTTTATTTCTGGCCGTGGTAACACATTGCTGTTGTAGAGCAGATTTGTTAATTAAAATTGAAAGATAAATATTTTAGGCAGTCTTGCTTCTGAAGATAAAGGTGATTTATTTCAAACAGTGTTGCTACTGCTTGCTTTCAAGTCACTGAGTTTGTTAATAAAGTATTTATTAAAATCAAAATCGTAAAAAACAACCTTATATTTAGCGTAGGTATAATGAAACACTCAATCGATTTCGAGGGCAGCTAAAGGTCCCTCCTCATCAGGAGAAAGAAATACATAGAAAGAAGAAAATAGGAATCACAGAAACACGTGGTGCTTATCAGCACTGCACGTGGTTATAACTAGATTTTTAATCAGAGTTGCACTGGCCGCCTACTTTTACTGAGCCAGGCTGTCTGATCAAGCATAAAGAAATATTAGCGAAGTTAAAATAGGGAGCGAGGGGCAAATGCACATTACGCTCAAAATCTGAACTTCAAATAATGGAAAGCAACCACTGAACGGATTTTTATACCCTCTGGTAGTACCAAGTGCGAGGAGGTAACGCCATCTATCGGCAAAAATAATTGAATTAAGATAGTAATGCTTGATCAGACAGCCTGGCTCAGTAAAAGTAGGCGGCCAGTGCAACTCTGATTAAAAATCTAGTTATAACCACGTGCAGTGCTGATAAGCACCACGTGTTTCTGTGATTCCTATTTTCTTCTTTCTATGTATTTCTTTCTCCTGATGAGGAGGGACCTTTAGCTGCCCTCGAAATCGATTGAGTGTTTCATTATACCTATGCTAAATATAAGGTTGTTTTTTACGATTTTGATTGTCACATTAGCGTGTTTCTCTTCTAGTCTATTTATTAAAAGTTTTACAAAATATGAAATAAATGATTAACAAATTCAAATTTCAGGCTTTCAGATGCACATGTTTACTACTACATTATTCAAAATTCAGGACCACATTATTCAAAATTTGATGGCTCTAGGTATCATTGATTTTTCAGTATGCAAGGGACATACAAACACTGGTGTAAGAAATTAAGAGAATTTTCATATTTAATCTGTGATCTCCAGAACTACTTCACAGATTTTAATAAAATTTGGTGTGAACATAAGTTGATATAATACAAACAAAATAAACATTCAAAAGTTATAATAGACACACATGTTCGTTTGTAACATTCATGGGAGTCTGAAGGTCTAAAAGAGCAGTTGCAAAAGACACTAAAGAAATGGGTTAATATGGGGTATGACACCCTCTTACAGCCATACAGGCTTTGCAGCATGATGTCATGCTGGAAATAGCGTGATGTCATGCTGGAAATAAGGCAGTTTATCAGTGCCTTTGTACAGGCACTGATAAATCAATGGAACCAATTGACGGCAATTGGTCCCACTCATTCAGCATGGCTGTTTTCAGTTCCTAGATGGTTCTCCGAGTGGGATTGCGAGTTGCAATTGCCCTCCCCAGAGCATCCCACACATGTTATATAGGGTTGAGGTCTGGAGACCTGGCTGGCTAATCCATCCGGCGAATATCCACACTCTTGAGAAATTTGTCAACCAGAAGAGTTCTATGTGGCCTCACGTTATCATCCTGTACGACGAACTCGGGGACCACTGCACCTCGGAAAAGGCGAACATAGGGCTTCAAGACCTCATTCCTATATCTCACACCAATCACAGAGCCTCTGTCAAAGACCTGGACAGGTGTGCGGCCATCCAACATGATGCCTGCCCAGAACAATACACCGCCACTGCCATAATTGTTGATTTTGCGGACATTGGAGGGTAAGCAGCGGGTCCTTGGCTCTCTCCATATGAAAGTACAGCAAGAATCTGTGTTTAGGCTTAAGCGGGACTCTTCGGTAAACAGAACGGTCGCCCATGGCTCTGTACTCCAATCGCTATGCTGCTTGCACCATGCTAATCGGACTCTCCTGTCCATAGATGTGAGCGGAACGCAAACAGCCGGTCTTCTGGCAAACAACACTTCCTCACTCAGTCTGTTGGAAACAGTCACCCTTGTTATGCAGGTTCCTGTGGCTGCATACCAAGTCCTGAGAGACCTGAGAAGCTGTAGCCCCTCTGTTGCGGCTCGCTAAAAGGGACAAATCTCGATCTTCTCTGGCCGTCGTGACTCTTGGACAACCTTGTCCAGGCTTTCTCTCGATGGATCCAGTACCCTGGAACTCTTTTCATAGGTTACATAGGACACTGGGCGTTGAATTAAACTCTCTGCATATCTGGACTTGCGAATGGCCTGCCTCTAGCCTCCCCACAATTTGCCACCTCATTCCATCATCTAAACATTGGTGGTTACTCATTTTTACTGTACCGATGTGAATTTAACCTATTGCTGCAGGATAACACCAAGAAATTCGCCGAGGTGTGCTAGCGAACGCAATTCGTCTTATCCTCCAAGCGCTTATTTAAAGCCTGTTTTTCTTCTGGCTCCACTTACGTGTACGGTTACATATTTGCCTTACAAGATTTGCTTTTTTATCTAGAAGCAGTGCTTTTTCCTTCAGTTCAGTTCTTTTCATGCAATTTGATGAAATATGGAAATTCTCTTAATTTATTTTACCAGTGTACATGCATATTCTTCGTAAGTTAATTTTTAAAAATAATACAGGGTGATAATATTTGATGAAAACAATTTGAAAAATGATACACCATTTATAGTGAACTGATGCAAAACCCCATTTCAAGGCTGCTCCTTCTGGTCCAAAAAATCTTCTCTTATATATTCTAGGAATGGCGAATATAATAAGAAAATGAGGCAGGTGAGCAATATATGCCATTCTTTCTCTTGACTAACTAAGATTCCTTAATCTGCTTATCATTTTTAAACACATTCTGGCTGGGGGGTCGCACTGTCAGCAGTAAGAATGCATTAATTGACCTTGTATTGATGTTGGCTAGGATGATACTTTCAGTCCTTGAGTGGATGTGAAGGGGTACAGTACCAGTCTTATCTATTTCACCGCATGGTGCAATCTCTGTGGATCCTAAATTCTACTGCCTGATACCTCCTTAAATTGTAAAGATTTCACTGATCCTAAATTTTACTGCTCAGTGCCTTTTCCAGATTCTAAAGATTCAACTATCCCTAATTTTTACTGCTGGGTGCTCCTCTAAATTCTGAAATTTTTGCCTCCCCCCTCTTACATTCTGACACCAACTGAGCTCACACCAATTGCACCTGCTCTGGCACTGTGAGGAGGCAGTTAGCATTTTTCTATATAACCTAAACAATAAGGGGTTCCAATGTTGTCATGTCTGTATGCCATCTTACTAGATTTTAACTGATAATATAAAATCCAGAAATTTCCAAAATCTAAAATGGCTGAAATTCAGACATTTCGAAGTCTCAAAATTAGTACTGTCAAAAGAATAATTTCGGTTTTAACTTTGTTGAAGAAAATATATTTTGTTTTATGGAAAATATAATCCATAAAAAAGTGCAAAAAATAAAATTTGCTCACTTACATTAAGACTATTATATCCATGTTCCAAGAATGAATGTAGATAAGTGAAACTATAGGTAATAGCCAATGTTTCAAAATATAAGCTATTTGTTTAATGTGTATAAATATGATTAAATTTGATTAATCAGTTATTCAAATATAAATTTAGTTAATTAGTTTTGCAAATGCAATATTTCCAATTTTAAACAAAGTAGTAATAAAGTGTATCATATATTTCAGTGCATTATTTATTTAACTGTTAAATAAGAAAATCTGAAATTTATTGTTCCTGGTGTATACTCTTTCTTATCTTTCAAAGTAAAGGATTCTGACATTTTAAATTAAGCTGCAAAATACGAGTGGAAAAATGAAGGAATACATTTCTTGTGCTGTACAACATAACATACTTTTCAAAGGATGGTAGAAATAAGAACTGTCTATTTTCCTAGCACTAAGAGACTAGTAGTCTCCAAAGATTTAATTGTAATAATTTAAGTATTGTTAATTTTAATTCTGGATACCTTATTGTGGTAGATAAGAACTTTAGGAGAATTAAGTTAGCATGTTACTAATAAAAATAGACTGACTGCTGGAGGAAAGAATGAAAGAAGATTTAAAAAGGCAAAATATGGATATAAAAAGCTAAATCAAATTTTCTTTGGGAACTTACAGTGACTCAGAGGATTAGATCTCCGTATTCAACAATGAGCATTTATATTCTCCATATTTAGTTACATTGCTCTTGAATGAGCATGCATATTTGTAAATAGAGAGTATTTGGTTTATTTTAGCTGCTATGTTGCTGTTTTTACTTTACTTTAATTTTAAAATTTACAGCTTTCAAACTTTATCGTAAACTTTTTATTTTCCTCTTGCTCTTGGAAAAAAAAAGGGGGGGGGAGAAGGAAAATCTCCTTTCTTCCACAATCACGATTCAGAGTGAAACTATGGAAATAAGGTTGCCATAGTACTGTAAATAGTGTCTAATCTCAAGGTAACCATTCACAATTGCATATGATTTTGGCTTTTGTTGATATGGTCATTTGAGAGAGCATGACTAACAGTGACTTTCAGTATCATTTAATCATGTTCTTAGAATTAAGAATCTCTTCCAGAGGTTGTGCGATGAGAATTTTTGCTTTATGTACACAGTGCTTGCACGCACACATGTGCCCTGGCACACACACACACACACACACCAAAAGGTGGATTTAATTTTGCAGACTTTTTGGGGGGCTATTTTTAAATCTCAGTTAATTCATATAATTGGCTATGCCCAGTTTGTTTTTGGCAAATTTAGTTTATTTTTGTGGTCAATTGTTTATTTAGCCCATTAATAATTTATTTAATGGAACTTGAAGAAGACTAGTTGTTCTATGTTTAGTAAATATATTTATTTTGTATAAAGATATCTTTTATAACACAGATGTAGTTGATAAAATTATACAACTTTATTTTGAAGTCTTTTCATTAGCACATAATTAATTTGCATTGATAAAAAAGTTTTTTTAGATTTTTTTTAATAAAAAACATATTGTTTTTGGCAAAAAAAAATAATAATTGACAATTTTTTGTAAAAAAACTGCATTTAATTTTTTTTTTTAAATTTTGTTATACATTTAGTTTACATCATTCACTAGTAAAGATTTTTAAATTTGTGGCTATAGTATATTTATTTCATAAGTGCAGTTGCTTTTCTTTTATATAAAAATGCCTCCTCGTAATTGTTGCAAAATTTATCAGATTTTGTTAGAATTTCATTTTACATTTTATGTAGTTTGTCAATTTGCAATGAAGTTAAAACTGAATACAGAAATATTTTTTTTTAATTATTCAGAATAAAGTTTTTGTTCTTGCATTATAATCATGGAATATTAAGTTAATGTACAAAACTCATGAATGATGTTATTGAAAAACATTTCGTTTTGAAAATGGAACTGTGTGAACATATACAAAATTAGTTTCCAGATACTATCACATTGATAAAATATTCTTTTTAGTCATATTGTACTTACTCGTTTTGGTTATATTGTTAAATTATTTGAAGACAAGAGTATATTGTAAAGAAAATTGTAACTTCTTTTTTATTTTATGTCTGCCAGATGTATTATCAGTTTTCTTATGCATTAAACTAATGTTTAGATCACTACTCCACGCCGAGAAGTTCAATTTGAATTAGGAAATACTCCTCTTGGATTGTCATCACAGAAATTTCTACTCATTCCTGGACAAACTGGCAATGTAAAACTTGGAATACGTTTTGTATTACAAGAGCCTATATATTGGATGTTGCCGAAGGAGTTCTTAGGAGAAAAGGTTAATACAAAGATCTTCTTTAATTTGTAGCTTTTATGTTAACTTTTCTACTAATAGTTACACCACACTTATTTTTTGTAATTATTTTTTTGCATTTATTTTATACTTTTTTAATTGTTCTAGTCATTTTTTGCCTACTATTGCATTTTGCACTATTCTATATCTCATAATTGAATCGCTGATAATCAATACAAAATGATTAGTAAAAATACTATACATATTTGGGTAATATTGTTTTTATAGTGGTTATGAAAAAATGTCATACATCCTGCACACTGTAATATAATTTACTGCTTTGAGAGCTTTAGAAATTGATGATAAGATAAATACACTTGTGATTAGAAATGTGTGGAGCTAAATGTTTAAATAACCATTTTGGAATGAAATTCTTTAATTATTTTTAAATAACCACTTTTACAATGAGCTTCATAAAAAGGAGACCAAAGAGGAACATCAGACACTGTATACTGTTTGATAAGGGCAGTGCTGCAGCCTTGGTTAAGCAAGTGTATGGTAAGGATGCAATTCGCGAAAGCACATATCATTGGATCAGGGACAACAACAGAATCTGCCAAGATCATCTGTGGTATGGACTTCCATCATCATTTCGCTGAGAGGATCTTGACTAAGCCATAGCAGTCAGTCCGAATCCATCTGTAGAGGAATTGTTAGAAAACTTCCAAGTACACAGAGCAACAATGGAAAGAAGCCTTATAGCACTGAGTTTTACCATAAAGCTCGAACACTGAGTTTCACATAAGCTGAGTGTAATTCATTGAAAGGGGTGAGTCATGACATCTGTTCCCTTGCTTTCCTGGTACAAAAATGACCACTTCTTGACACAGACTGTCATAGGAGATGAGAAGAGGATCATGTACCAGAACATGAAATTTCACAGGACTGTGTGTCCCATTTCTGAACTGCCTTGATCAGCGTTCAAACAAGGACTTTATTCCAAAAATATGTTTTTGATTGTGAAAGGAATAATTCATTGGGAGGTCTTGGAACCTAATAAAACCATTCATGCTACCTTCAGCTGTCAACACTGGAGAGACTGCAAGAATCATTATGGTCGAAGCGGCCAAGCCTAATGAATCACTGAGAGTTTATCATCCAGCATGATTATGCTAAATCACACACTGATGTGATGACACATAAAAAATTACTAGACTTTGATTAGGAGGTTTTATAACACTTGCAATATTTCCATCTTGGCTTCCACAAACTTCCACTTTTTCCATGCTTTGCAAAACTCAATCACTGAGAAAACCTTTGATGATGATGGAGGCTTCAAAAATTGCCTTATGTGAGTTCTTCAAATACAAACCTGAGGCATGGAATTTGGTTTCTACCGGAAACATAATAAGAAGTCATTGACCATATGGTGACTATACACAATCCTAAATGAGTTCCAGTTTGTGTTGAACCTTTGCAGGTACCCAGTATATTACTAAAGTCTGAGTGCTTCAGTAGAAATGCTTTCCTTTTCTGATTGTAAATAAATTGCAGATTTTAATATTTTGATGTTTTCATGTTTGTGTGCTAGAAATTGCTTTTATTAACTATTAACATGCTTTCAGACCAGATCGTACAATGGTGTGCTGAAATTTCACATCGAGAGTCATCATTCTAGTCGGTATCCTGATCCATTGTTGTTCAAGTATCCTCTTATTCTTATTGAAGGCAATAATCGTAACATTGTCCATTCACCATTTCTTCCAGTTACTGGTGGAAAATATAGTATTCGTTTGCATGAGGTAAAATTTATGAAACATGTTTTGTATTTTTTTTACTTGTATTTTGTCTGTTTTGCTAATTAATCTTAATTCTTTTACCTACTATAACATGCAGTTTATTGTAAAATAATTTGAACTTTTACTGTACTATCATTTCATTTTGGGAAAATTCAGTTTATTATGTCCTAGAACAGGAGAAGTACAGAAATAAAGGTAAATTAGCTAGTTCATTATGTACTATAATAAGAAAAGTCTGTATGAAATTTTTTTAATGGGAAATAATTTCTCTGTAAGAAATTCTAACAAGAAAAGTGCCATAGAATTTTTGTGATGTAGAGAACAATTCGCAAAATGAATGCTGCTACTGAAAGGGCAAATACAATATAATATGTCTACCTATCAATCTCTCTATCCAGTGATATCTCTTTATTCACTTTAGTTTCTCACATGTGTGTGTATATAGGTACATGGTCCATACATACATACATACATACATATGTATATTATACATCAGTTCTTCCCATTTTATCTAAAACCTGTATCATATCTACAAGCTACCCTCAACAGTGCAATGAAACAGACATTCCCCAGAATTTTTATTTTGGGGATATCTGATTCTTTGATTTATGCAAAAATTAGATATTTGGAAAAATTGTATGATTTCAAAACTTCAAACAAAGCATTTTCAATTCAGTTTCAAAATGCCCCATGCAGCTAGATGGGATATGGCTTTTAACGAAACATCTTTCGACTGGGAACCCTTCAGTGGTAGGTGAATGAATGCTTATTTCTTGGAAACATTTTTCCCACTCTCACAAGTCATTAGATGCGATAACCGTATAAGAGTAATGCATTCCAAAAAATGTACTGTAGGCATGGGAAACTGCAGATAATGCTGAAGCCACATGTGGTGTGTAATGTAATACTTGAATAAAATGCCTGAATATTGTCAATTTTTTATGCTGATGATAAAGTACATTCAGTAAACAGTATCAGAATTAAAAATAAATAAATAGTTTTGTTGACTGCATTAACAGTGTACTTTCTTTCTTATACCATTAAAAGTAACAGACTGACTGAGATGTTTTAGCGTGTTTCTCTACAGATGATAAAGCAATGGAAAAAATTCCCAGCCATGAAATTAATTATATACCATTCCAGCTATATGTAGTTTCAAGGCATGAAAAAGTAACAAAAATCAAGCTTTCTATGAAAATATTGCATAAAGAATGGAACATTGATTGAAATCATGCATCTTTTTTATCAGGATTACTATGGAAAGGAAGTATTGAATGTGTTTGCACTGCTGATTTCACCGTATTATGTACAGTTAAAGTTTAGAGAGCACTTTATAATCAAAAACCATTCATTTTATGATTTTTTTATGTTACGATTGGGACTACAGTAAAGCAAATAAATGAGGTTGTGCATACAAGGCCACAACTGTTCATATATAGTATTATCCAAAGTAGTATTATGTATCTCCATACTTTTCATATACCTTCAAAAGAGATAATGAAATGCAAACAATTTTTCTTCAAACAATTATACAATTTCTTTTGAAACATCTGGAAACTTCATTCATTGCATTATATTAACTGTTGCACAATTTTGCAAATTTTTACATAAGCTAGGAAACCGTAAGACTGAAGTTGATACACTGTGGAGTTTGGTTAGAAATATTAAAAGGGAAAAAAAAGAAGTTTGTAGATGATGATGATAATAATAATAAGAATAATTTTATATAAGTAGGAAAAAATTGACAAAGAAAAGATAACTTTGTAAAAATGATGGTTTTATTTAAAACTAAATGAAAAACTGAAGTAAAATTTCTGATCTGGCTGCATAGTTATGAGAAAAAAGCGAGTATCCAAATAATGCTTGTATGCTAAGAACGAGGCTTAACAATAGTTGATGTTAAAGGTTGCATATCCAGGTAGAAATCACAGCTTTAAAAAAAATAAACAGCTAAGACAAAAATCCTCTTTAGCATGTAGAGATTTGCAGAAGACTCGTCAAACAATTTTTTTTTTTTTTTTTAAAATAATCAGACTTTTAGGTAATCTTTGTTTTTGTTTTTATATCTTGTAGAAATTATTTCCTAAATATCCCAAAATATTTTTGGTTACAAATTAAATCTCTTAAAAGGATGTCATTTTCTTCGTTATTTTTTATCTCTACCTCAAGTTCTGCTGCAGGAAACCATTCAAGCCTCTTCTCATCATGCCTGCTGTGGACTAAAGTCAAGGAACAGAAAAGTACTGCCTAAGCAGTAGAAATCCTGTCTTAACATAATTAGTTTCATACTAAGTTCATATTGCTTAGGTGTTTGCTATACTGATACTCAAATGTGAGACAAAGAAATGTAGAATAATAAATGTGCGACTAAGAAGGGAAGATTACAGCACAAACTGTGATCTTCAGCTTAAAATATGGAAGTGGGAATATGACATGGAGCTTCATTGTGGCTACTGATACATGCAAAAGCTTTCATTTGTGAAGTTTTAATTAACAAATGTATATAAATTAGTATATTATTAAATTAGTATATATTATATAGTTAATAAATTAGTATATATTAAATTAGTAAATTAGGATATATTTTAAGTATATAAATACTATTACAGATATTAGAACTGTAATTTTACAATGTTCAATGATATCAAATGAATGGTGTCTTCAACAAATAATGCACCATGCCATAAATTAAGGTTTTTGATGCTTTAGATTTAAAATAGCAAAATTGAATTCAGTCTTGTCATCCCATTTTCCAATATAATAGAGCATTTGCTGGACCTTTAAAGTTACAACAACCTTCGGTTACATCCTAAGAGAATCTTAAAACTTGTTCTGGAACAAGTATAAAATGGTATAAATGGGGAAAAGTGTTAATGGATAGTTTCCTAGGAAGAGCTGTTGTGATTCAGCCTGAAATTACATTAATCAAATACTAAAATATAGAATATTGTTTGTGTTTAATGGTAGTAAACATGGTTTTTATTTGCATCAAAATTGTTTGCAAATGTATTATTATGGGTTGCATAATATTTTTGGTCAAGGATATATATCTGTCTATCTGTTTTCATTTGTATGTATATGCTGTAGTATATTAATTTGCATTTTAATTTTTTTTAGTACCATAAGTGTATAAGGATAAAATATGACTTTTCTATTTTCTAACTTTCTTTTTATTTGAAGCATTATTATAACATGATCATATAATAATGTCGTTGAATTGTGAATGTGAAATAGACATTCATTTCAGTTTTGATAGCTAGTAGGCTACAGGCTACATGATTACTTAATGAAGGAAGAAATTGTAAAGTTGTTCTATTTCTCAATTGAGGAACATTTTTTATTGCTTTAATCTTTTATTGATTTGTTATAGTTTGTTAATAAAAGTTTTGTTTGAATACTACCAGATAAATGATTTTGTTTTAACTTTTGCTGATATATGAATAAGCTAATGTGTCAGGTTAATTTTGTTATCATATGATAATCATTACTTTGGAAATGGTGCACTTAAGAAAGATTTATTATATGTATTTTACTATTTTTTGGATTGAAAGAAATAACTGACAAATTAAAAAGGAGATATAGAAGCTGTTACAAATTAAAATATTGTCTTGTATATTATATTTATTACTTTGTGTTAGATTAAGATAAATACAGACATCTTATGGCTTTATGTATGACATGTTCATCATCCTAAGTTATTTATTTTAGCATTTTGGTAATACAAACTATAGTTTCCTAATATTTATGGATGATAATTTTGCTTTACCTGCTGATAAATGGACAGTCATTGAAAGCTGAAATTTTATCTCTGTGAATCTATCAGTATTAAATTCTATCAGTGTGTATCTTATGGAACTTTTATGTACTTTTTTATGCTTATTAGTATATTTGGTATGAGGTACTGTTTAATTCCTTTAAAGTTGCTTTTATAATATTTCATTTTTTTATTTTAGCAATGATTTTTTAAAATGTATATTTATTTTATTTTAAAATGTATATTAGCAAATGATGTACACTGCTCAAAAAAAAAAAAAAAAAAAAAAAAAAAAAAATGGGACAGTCCTATATCACCCGATCTACTGGGCCGATTGACAAAATTCAAATTGCGTTCTTCATGTCTTGAAAGCACGACTTAGGATATATATTAGATTTATATATAGCACTATTCTAACATAGGTATTTTGACAAAAAATCGGACTTTTTCTGAAATAACATACCAATTTTTTTACATATTTCGATTCTATGACTCAAATTACGCCTAAATATGAAATTTTGTAAAATTTGGAGCGAAATTTACGGAGAAATTCGCAAATTTATGTTGGCACTTTTTTGTCAGTTTGCGCCAAGAATACTTCACTTGGCGAACTTCTTAATATATGGCAACCTAGTTTCCTTTCCCGTCAGAGGAAAAAAAGTCACCATCGTTCCTTTTTTCCAAATAATATTCTTTATATTATATTTTTAATTATAACTTATTATTTTAAGTAATTTTTTCTTTTTCGAATTTCGTTTTAATTGTTTAAGTTGCACGTTTTTTTTTTTTTTTTTTTTTTTTTTTTTCTCGAATAACTGTTTTAAAAATTTCTATTTACCTATTCGAACTGCGTAAATAAAGGTGCAGCATTTATTTTTTTTCAAATAGTTTTCTTTATATATATTTTTCGTCAGAGTTATTATTTTAGGTAATTTTTAAATTTTTATACTTTTATTTTAATTGTTTGTGTTGCATTGTCTCTTCAGATAATTGTTTTAAAATTTTCTATTTATTTCTTCGAACTGAGCATTTTAAATATATTTATTAATATCAATTTTCCAGAATTTGATTTTATTTATTTGAACTCGTTTCTTTCGGAAGAATACTTTGTAACCCAGACTACGATGAGTTTGAAAACTGCATACTGTATTAAAAGTGAAAATACAGTAAAGCACAGTTTTACACGCCTTTCAATGTTCCGTTCAGAAAAGATATATATAAATAAGAGAGATGTATAACCGACATTTTAACTTAGGATGACTTGCATACACTGCTTTAAACAGTTTTATCATTGTGCCCATTGCTTTACACAATTTTATCCTACATTTGGTTTCTTAAAATGTTATTCATATTTTAGTCAAATATTTTATTTTTGAAATCGCAAGAATCAAATATCATAACATTGAAAAGTTTTAAATAAAAAAAAATACAAAGACTAAATTTTACGAAAAAATTTATTTTTCTTCTCTTTTTCTTTAAGCATTCTGAAAGTATATAAAAAGTATCCAACTTTTCGAAACATTTTGGTATTTCTGACAATCATTTTAAATACAGTTATCGCCTTCCAAATTCATAAAGGCCCACAAACGGCCGAGCGGTAAAGACGCTGATCACTGGTAGTTCGGTCCGAGGTTCGAATCCCACGAACGGGCTGGTTGCATGGGTGTTTTCGTGGTTTTCCTGATGTGTAACGTGTATACAAGCCAGTTTCCCTTAGAAAGTCATCCACGAAGGCATACCTCCCTTTAGGCAGATAGCCCTAGTGTGCTTTGCCATAATTAAATAATCCAATCCAATCCAATCCAATCCAATCCTTAGTTAAATATAATTGATTTGCAATTTCTACTAGAACTGACGTTAAGAATTGAAGTGCAAATAAATAATATCGTGTGCAATCTAGTTTCTAGTAGAAATATGTTAATCTAGTAGAAAGTTTTTTGAAATATTTGCAATTACTTTATAAGAAGGATTTATTAATAACCGTAATAATTACTTATTATATTACTGATGATTAGGAATCAGTTCTTGACAATTACATTCTAAATTAGAATTTTAAGAATTATTAGAATTTTAAATTAGAATAATGAAAATACGCTACGCACAAAAATACATTTTAGGATAAAAAATGAGTTGATTTTTTATGTTTTAAAACTTCTTGAATTCATTTAATAAACATCGTATCCTCGTTGCTAATTGAATTCAGAATGTTCGGTGTCGTTTATATAATTATTCTTACTTGTCCACAGAATCTGCTGACTTATCCAGCGATTAAGTAGCTGCAGATCATTTCTACATAACCATTGAACTTCCATTAATTCAGTCTCTAGAGGGTTGTATATTTATATCATAATTTGACTTTTATAAAAATGATCATTCTAAATCTTATGTTTCTCTAAAAATATACTGTGCTTTAAAAATATGGATGATAGTACCAGCCGCTCTTTCAGCCACTTCAAAAGCATCAGTTTGTTTAGAAATAAATTGTGCAGTTAATGTCATAAAATTCAAATAAACATCAAACGAAAATTCTCAGTTTTAGACAATTCGATTTAAACGAAGTAAAGTAGCAGACGATAAAACGCCGAAGGTAAAAATTTACTCTTATTTAAAAAAAAAAAAAAATTAAAAAATTTATTTAAAAAAATAGTTTTTCATATAGTATTAATAAATATTTATTACGCATCATTGAGGGAAAAAATGTCATAATTAATTCTCCGTAAAATTTTACTTAAAATTTAAGGTTAAAAATAGCTGTGGCAGTGTAACAAAAATCCATAGACCACATTTGGCGTTATTATCGCTCAAAAAAAAAGATGCCAAATTTCAAAATGCGAAAATATGTAAATTTGTGTATATCTTAGAAAATTTTGAATAAAAAAGTCTAATTTTTTGCAGATATGCTTAAAAATATACCTACTTTAAGATGATGGTAAAAATTTTATAGGTTATAATTCAAAATTTTTTTCGAAAAATTTATGAAAATTATTTAAAAATAGAAATTTAAAAAATAAAACTCAAAAAAGGGGTAAATTTTATTTGGAATGAACCTAAATTTCGAAATGTGAGAGAAAAAATCAAAAAAGTTTAATAAAAAAAGAGATATAAATAAATATTTGCCAAATTCAATTAACATTGAGGAGCTAAAATTTTGAGAGCTAATATTTCAAAAACTACTCGTACGATTTTTACAAAACTTGGTATTCTGGCATAATTTGAGTCGTGGAATCGAAATATGTAAAAAAATTTGTACGTTATTTCAGAAAAAGTCCGATTTTGTGTCAAAATACCTATGTTAGAATAGTGCTATATATAAATCTAATATATATCCTTAGTCGCGCTTTCGAGACATGAAGAACACAATTTGAATTTTGTGAATCGCCCCAGTAGAATGGGAGATATAGCACTGTCCCATTTTTTTTTTTTTTGAGCAGTGTACATATATGGTGGACATCTATATGTTTACACATTGTGAAATACTTATGGGGAATATTTATATGCTTACACATTGTGAATTTTGTAGCGGATATTTATATGTTTACACATTGTGAAATACTGTTTTAGGATGAATGGTCACAGTTGGAAGTGCCTGAAATTCCTGTGACAAGAATGCTTATGATGTTTATTCTTCAGAATGTCCAACATATTTTTATCAGAGCAACTGAAGGTGCAGATGTAAAAATTGCAAGGTAAATTTTTTAACTATGTGATTAAAAAATAAGAATATTTTCAAATAATAGCTTTAAAAAAAGAACTGTTGCAAAATTGAAATTAAAAGAATGCAAAATATTGCATTCACTTTCAAAAAGATGTTTATATTCTATATACTTTGTGTTTCATAAGCTTATTAAAATTTGGGTTTTATGTTAGACATGAAAGAATTTGAGTAAGCTTCTGAAAAATGTATTTTTCATTTGGAGTAATTTTCTGTGAGATATTTTTGTATATTGAAGGAAATGGAGAAAATTATATCAACTGAAGGAATAGAAGTAGTGATTACGTGAATGAAATTTTGTTGAAGTTTTTATTTTTATGTAAAATAACTTTACTCTCTTGTTTCTTTTTTCCTTGTGCATTAATTCAGTGGACATTTGCTCAGGTATTTTAACATTTTGATTATACTTGAAATAGTTAAAAGTTTTCTAACATTAAATGTTCTTTATTTTATAAATTACTTTATTTATAGGCTGAGAGATGTAAGAATGGAAACAGCTGTGCCTATAACACCCAATCCAGTTTCACCATATGTTGCAGTTGGAATTGAAGTTTGTGATTGTCCCAAGGAGTATGGAGGTTTATCGTGTCAGGTGCATAAATTGTTTTATTTTTCATTTTGTACACAAAAAATCAGTTTTTGAAATTTATGTTTAGATTCATGAATTTCATTAAGTAACCAGAATTTTGTATTTATTCTGTGTTTTGTCATATCAGAATCAAACCTTTTGTTTTTGGTTTTTATAAGGAGTATAAAATTTTTCTCTCTAAAAGAACATATGAAAAGCTAGACTTCATATTTTGTACAAAATGAGTTTATTGTAATTATTTTTATTTAAAAGTACAAAAACATGAATCTTTGTGTAATTTAAAACATTTTTGTAAGTGTATGTCTACGGCCAACATTTGCAAAAATAGCGACTGGGTGAGGACTTTTATCGACATAGAGTATATATAATTTAGAATTTAAAAAAAATAGAAATAAATGTCATAGCTTTTGTAATTGTAATTGCTATTTGTTTTTGTATTCCCCTACCATGATTGAAATTTTTTTTGGACTTGAAGTGTTTTTTATTTATTTATGTAGTTATTTAACAGTAAAGATATAGGTTACTCAGCTGGCAAATTAATGGTCGAATTCCCTTTGTGGTTGTAGACTGCAATCTGGAAACTTCAGATTGCAAGTTTCTTTTATTATTAATTTTTTTTCAACTAATGTGTGATATATATTCAGTAAAATGAGACAGATATGTTTCTCTTTGAAGAAGGAAAACCTGAACCAAATTTGATGTGCACAGAGCTTTCCTACAAAATTAATGTTAATCTAAGATTAAACTTGATTTGATGGTTAATTATAACAGAGTATTTAGAATAGTACAGAAAAACTGTATATAATTATGATTATTCTATCATCATAAATTAAACCTAGGATGCAACTTTAGCCATTCAACTAACTTTGAGCAAAACAGTTGACCTTTGAATTACATGAACTTAAATTTCTCTATTTTTCTTAAATCTTTTTCAATGAATATAGATAATTTTTTTTAGCTTTAGAAAAGTTTGTAAAAACTAGCAGACAAACTAAAAGTCTAAAAATATCACTCCTTTCTTAAAACCAGGTAATTAAAAAACGTTATTATAAATTTATAAATATATGTAGGTAATAGTTATATTTTATCATATCTTATTATGAAATAAAGACAAATATCTTATGAAAACATTTACCATTTTCTGTCATATTAGGATGGAAATACTACACATATATCATAGTACCACTGGCAAGCAACAAAATGGAAATAAATGTGAAAATAAATCATAAAATTAAATTTTCTTTGGTATAGCACTGAAAACCATAAGTAACCCAGCAAGCTTTAAATAATGCAATAATTTACAAATAAAATGCATCCAATTATGCTGGAATTGCTTCTATAAGGCAGATCAAAACTCATGCCATTTGAAGAAAAAGTTGAATTCCATGACATATAGGGTAGATTTTTCAACTAGCTCTATTGTTACAAAATTTTTCATTTTTAATATCCTGAGCTAGTAGTAATACATAGGGTATGTGGATGAATTTAGTACAGTGTTTTAGATGTATTTTCTTTCCTTTATGATTTTATCTGTCTCAAAATTGTTTCCCCATATTTACTTGTAAAGAATTATTGTTTTTCCTCTTGTATGCTGTTGTAGTGTAGATGGTTAATACATCTAGAAGTTGGAAGATTTGTGGTTCAGGATTTGGTCACAGTTGATTTTTTATATTCACTATTTTTAAAAACCTGTAGTCCATACAATATCTAAATAAAAAATGTGGTTAACAATAATTTGTCAACAACTAGATTTGGTTGGTTAGGTTTTGTGTATCTGTCCATTCGTCTTTTAACTGATCAGGATCATGATCACATATATGTGATCAGACGATTCTCCCTTCATGGCCCATGCTATCATGTATGTAACCAGCCTTTCCAAGTCTTGAGGCCTATGATCCCACTGACTTGATTTCAAATCGGAAAGTTAAACAATACTAGATGGCAGTTGAAAAGTCCATTATAATTTTAATACTGTTCCACAGAGCGTTGACCTTTAACATGCACTTTTGGTGTGAGTTTTTCTATATTTTTGTTGGATCAGTGAGAATTTCAGTATGTAAACAACTGCACATGTTAAATTCTTTCAGGAGGATGCATGCTAATAGGACTTTATAAATGCGAGTAGTTCATTCATTTTATTATATTCAGAAAATTTGTTTGGACATATCATGTAGTTTTACTAGTAATTTGTTAAAATTTTTTAAAGGCCCATTTTCCCCCCACCAGTATAGATAAATAGCTTTTTTTTTATCAAAAATAAAGCTATTTTCTTTAAAATTAGTAATATTTTTTTTAATATCTTGGAAAATTTATTACAGTATATTCAGCTACTATTAATGATATTAAGCTGTAAATTTCAGCATGTTTTATTGCCATAATGATTTTAAATGAATTTTTAAATGAAATTAAACTTAACAGGGAATATCATTGGTCCTGTGTGTATATTTACTTTTGGAGTGCTTGGGCCTGTGGAAGCACTTTCTCCTTTCACCAGTCCTTAAATAAATAAGAAAGTAAGGAATTATCACATTCCTTTATGCATATTTTTGGGGTATAAGTGGTTAACACATCTAGCCAGCATTGAAAAGATACATAGTTTTAATCCCAGCAAGAGCACAGATTCACATTTTTTGCTACTAGAAACACAATAATCTGTAGAATTTATTAATAAAAATGTAGCATGCAAATATGTAGCAAATATAAACTTGCATAAAATTTAATGTACTGTTTATGTTTCTGTGATCATAAGGTTTCTGGTCAACAATGGGTTATTAATTTTTAAACAATTGAGAAAAAAGTAAGTGTATTTGGAAGTGCATTGGTGCATGGGGATGGTGCCTAATCTGCATACTTTAAGAGTGAATGCTACTGTTGGTTTTGGACTTTGTGAATTCTCATTATTAACTGGAAGAAATATTTGACAAGTTCTTGTAAATTGTTTGTGTAGATAATAATAGTATACATAGATTTTTTTTTGGCCATTTCAGGCATACTCTTACAATTATGTCTGATATAATAAAAATTCAGGACCATATATAGTTAATTATATAGTTATATAATATAAAATAGTTAATTATGTATGGATTAGTAATTAGGTACTTAAGGTAAAAAATATGTATTTAACTATTAGCAATTATGAATTTAAACTCTTACTCATTTAATTATTTAGCTCATTCAGTTATATTTCTCATAATTCGAAACTTTTATCATGTTATTCGATGAGGGGTAGGGCTATGGCATCCAGGCACCCTGGTGGTTAAGCACCACAGTTCAATAGGACCATATATGGCAAACTATATCATGTAAGCAAAGATCTTCATTTTATTTTAGTGAGAAATTATGATTTCTATTACTGAATTTTGACAGAACAATCTTATCACGTGACTGGAATCTATTGTTGATGGAATACAATGAGAAGGTATACAGCATTTACCTGCAGTATCTTGGAACTCATTTGTACTTTTGCTAGATAGAATCTTGCTAAAGATTCTTCAGTGATAATCTTATAATATTCATAATCATATATTTATAAGAATGTTTTGTGTTTTTTATTTCATTTTCAAAATCATCAGTTTTTCTGTGTAATTTAAAAATAGTTTACTGATTGATTTTCTTTTTCTTAGGATCCAGGCAAAGGTTATTATCGAAAACGAAAACTCAACTTTGAAAATAGTACTGATTTGTTAGATCAGATTGGTATTTCGGTTCCTTGTCCTTGCAATAACAGAAGTGAAGTGTGTGATCCTGAAACTGGTTATTGTCAGGTGAGATGTGCATTTTAAATTACTTTCTAATTGATAGCCTTGTAGGTATTTTAAGTGTAACGAACTAAGGCTTCAAGTAGGTCTATAATTTTCTTTTCTTCTTTTATCTTTTTCTCTCCAAGAATTGTAGAGAAAATACAGCTGGGGCATTTTGTGAATTGTGTGCCAAAGGGTTTTTTGGGGATCCATTTAAAGGTCCTTGTCGTCCTTGTGAATGCCCATTGGTTGATAACAGGTTTGAAATTTAATTGATTTTAAATGATAAGTAATTTTTATTTTAACATATATTGTAAATGTTATTTTTAAAGCAGATTATGTATTTTGTAAAGCATAGCAAGTTTTTAGGATTTTTTTCATTATAGGACAACACATGTGAAACTAATTTCTATAGAAAGATGTATGTATGCCAAAGTATGTTGTGGTACTAATTGAATTTTATATGATTCTCATTTATGAAAATTTATATTGAGGTACTGGAATTAAGCTCTAAATTCATTTCAGTAGATCGTAGCTGACATGTAGCTATTGGCCAGCTTTAAATTAAATGTACTCTTCTTGCTCTATTCATCACGTAACATGACATCATTCATGTTTTCAATTTAAGTATTGTCAATAAGTTTTTTAAATGTTTATTTGCTTTAGTTTTTTGTTAATTGAAATATCTAACTCATGAGACATAGTTCTTAAATGAAGAAAGTTTTTACCATTAGGTTGTCCTGTTAAAAAGAAATATCTTGGAAAAACTGTTTTTGTTATCCTACAAAATACAAGTTTATATTAGTACGAGTTTTATATTAGTATTTATATATTTTATATTAGTATAATAAGAAATTATTCTTATTATATTTTTCATATAAATAAAATGCTTAATTTGTTTCAGATTTTAAATTAATCTAAAGGGGCCTTTTTTTAATGTGTAACCTTTATTTATTAAATATGATGTTCTTTGCACTTAAATCATAAAATTCAGTTCAATAGCAATGTCGCAAAATAATTTTAAAATGAGCATATCTTTAGATTTTCCGATACACAGTTCTGCACGCTGGAGATAAAAAAGTTTTTTTTCCCCTTTTACATAATGTCTGTAATAACTGATCATTCCCCCCCCCCCATAAGACTGTTCTGTCAAAATTGCTCACTTTGAAATCCTTGAGTTTGTTAATAAAAAATTCGTTAAAGTTTCACAAAATATGAAATCGATAATAAAACAAATTCCAAACTTCAAATTTGGTCTTCCACATGCTCATATTCGTAGGAGGATTACACCATTCAAAATTCGATGGCTCTATGTACCGTTGTTTTATCGCAATGCGAAAAATCTACATACATTTATGCAGATTTTTTATTATTTAATTTCTTCAAATATAATGCAGGACTCTAACATTTGGTGGCAACAGTTTGAAAAGTGAAACAGACATGTATAGTGATTCATCACAAAATGAAAACAATAGTCTTTCAGGGACAAAGCCCCTTTGGACTAATAAACCTGAGAGGTTTTACTGTACTCATTATTTTAGTATATAATATTTAGCTTTTGTTTAATTTAAAACATTGCTTTTTTTTAATCATTTCCTTTATATCTGCATTTATATTTTTTTTATTTGTCTGTTTATTTTCTGTTTACACTTTTTCTTAAGTAAATGTAAAGAAATTATAGTTGGAAAAATAGCTATTTTACATAATGTATCTTTTTTGTGAAATATTTTTTGCCACACAGGAATGGATCAGTCATGCAAATATAACACATATGTGCGAAAATATATAACATGTGCTTGTTTATAATATAACATAAATATAACAGTCTGACAAGTATATGTTCATAAGTGCATTTTTTTATTTTCCATTTAATTTTATGCTTTCAAGTAATTTGATTTTTTAATAAACGTAATAGTAGTTTAACAGAATTTTGTATTTTTATATGATGATTTATGTATACAGTGTTCTATATCTCTTTGTTATGCACTAAAACTAGAAATGTTTTACAGCTTTAGTGACAGTTGTGAAGGCAATATGTTAGATCATGTTTGTACTAACTGCCAAGTTGGTTATGAAGGTAAACATTGTGAAAGGTACACACAATTTTATATTTTCAAAATATTTGAATTTTTGAGTTGGCAAATAATAAAATCATATTTCTTACTAATAATGCTATTTAGGAGGGTTTAAGTTTTTGTGTATTTGAAGCTGTATCTTTAAGTGTAATTTAGTGAAGAAATTGTTTATTATTCTTTGATTTGCTGCTAAGAAGTTATTCAATATGAACGATGAATTTTGTTAAGTAAAAATTCATATATGTAAATTCTATGAGGTGTGCCCAAATGAAAAGGAGGCCTTAGCTTTAGCAGCATTGTATCGAATCCTAGTGAGTTAATGTGTTTTCCAATAGATGGCAAGGGGGTATGCCCAGTTGCACATGCATATTTAATGGCTTCACATCAATATCCTCATTTCTGGAGAGTTGTTTCCATTGCATGATCGATTCTTCCAGATCAGCACAAAGAGCAGTTATCCAACTTTTTCATGCTGAAGGTGAGAGCATGATTATTGCAGGATGAAAGATGTATACGGAGAGCAATGTTTCACATGGTGCACCATATTTGAGTGGTGTCAGCATTATGAGGTGAAACATGTAAACATTAAGGATTTAACATGTTCTAAGCAGGTGTCTTTCTGCCCAACTGTGCCCTGATTTCTGCTGTGGAGGAGCTCATTTGGCAGAATCATCATATCAAAACACGTGAAACTGCTGTTGAACTGTCAATAAGCAAAGGAACTGTGTATCACATAATCCACAAATGGCTTGCTTATGGCAAAATTTGTGCACAATGTGTGCCGAAGCATCTGTCAGAAAACCAGAACATGGTGAGAATGGGTGTTTGCCTGATTCATTTGTTAAGGTATGTGGAGAAAGGAATGAATTCTGTTGCTAAGATTGTGGCATGTGATGAAAGTTGGTGTCACCAGTTTGACCCTGCCTCCAAACAGATGAGCCTGCAGTGGCGGCATCTTTGCTCTCCTCATTCAAAAAAAGTCCACTCTGCTCAGAAGCCCCGAAAATTGATGCTCAGTTTCTTTTTTGATAAAGAAAGACCTCTACTCATTGACTGGATACAGTGGATTGCAACAGTTAACACTTTGCAGTATTGCAATGCGATGCTGAAGCTCAAATGAACAATCAAGAACAAGCACAAGGGCAAGCTCTCGGATAGTACTTCTGCAGGACTACGCGTGGCCTCATGTGGCTAAGAAGACTCTCGAGCTCCTTGAAAAATTCCAATGGGATGTTCTACAGCAGGGATGTCAAACTCATAGGTACACTTGGGCCAAACAAACAAGGTTTAACTTTAGACAGGCCGGGGGGGGGGAATCAATATTCATAGAAACGTAGATTTATTTCGAATAATACAATAATAAACACATATATATATATTTATATAGAAAAGAACAAGAAAAATTTAATGTTTACGTCCTGATACTTGACATCTCTTCTCTGCTATTATCTTTCCTATTTCGGGAGAAATTTTGTTTACAGTGATAACTTTCAATGCTGACCCAAGGTGAGCATCATTAATACGGTTTCTAATAGGAGACTTATTACCTTTCATGACTGAAAATAACTGCTCGCACCAATAAGTGCTACCAAACATGGAAATAATTTCATATGCGAATTTTCGAGTATTTTGAAACCTGGCTGGTAAATATTTGTAAAATTCAGGCATGCCCACTTCAATGAATTTTGCTTTTAAATTTGAGTTGCATTGAATCTCGATCACCTCCATTTGCATATGGCTGGGTACTGAGTCAATACTTATTGAGAAAAATCGAAGAAAAAAAAAAAAAAAAAAATTGTCTTCGAGGAAACTAAAATCATTAAACCTCGTTTCAAATTCAGTTGTTAAATTTGCAATTTTTTCTGCGTATTTTTGATATGAACAAGTATCATCTAAACTTGATTTGTTCATGTTGCACATCGGGAAGTGCGTCAAATCTTTCTTTTTAAGTTGTTTTTCCCAAAGAACTAGTTGACATTTGAATGCTTTAATTTTGTCAAACATGTTCGTAATGATATGATCTTTTCCTTGTAACGATAAATTTAAATCGGTTAAGTGTTTGGTTATATCAACCAAGAAAGATAAATCTTGTATCCATATTGGATCAAACCTGAATATTCACTATCTACACTTAAGAAAGCAGTGAATTGACGCTGATTTAAACCTCGAGATCTTTTAAATTTATAACTTTTTTTATATATGACAAAACATTCTCCAAATTTATTACTTTCATGCATAGAACTTCTTGATGTATAATACAATGCATATGATGAATGTTTGAACCGTTTTTCTTAGTAATGCTACGAAGCCCTTGTTTTTCCCGGTCATTGATGGAGCGCCATCTGTAGCTACAGAATTTAATTTTGCCAAAGGTAGATTGTATTTCTGCAGAATCCCAAAAACACAAGTAAATATAACTTCTCCTGTGGTAGTACCAGGCATCGGTATTAGTTCCACTAATTCCTCAAAAATGTTAAAATTCTTGTCACAAGAATGAAGAAACACTGCTAATTGAGCTTTACCACTAATGTCTGTGCTCTCGTCACAGGCAATGGAGAAACTTTCGAAACTAGATGATTTTGCTTTGATCTGATCACTTAAATTCGCAGCTAAATCAGTAACTCTTTCCGCAACTGTATTTCGAGACAATGAAATTGATTGAAAAGCCTTCACATTTCCAGGATGAATCACCGTCAGTAAAAGGCTTCGAATGTTTAGCTATCAACTCGGACAAGACGTAGCTTGCATGTACCGCCGCTTCACTTTCTTGCAATACTTTACTAAACATGGACTGTTGCTTTTTCACTCCTAACTTGAGCTCTTTCAACTTTTCTTCTCTCATTAATCCTTCGTAATTGTTATATTTCGATTTGTGTTGTTCGTAATGACGTTTAATATTATATAACTTTGATATGTTAATAGTATTATTACATATCAAGCAGATTATTTTATCTTTTATTTCACAGCAAAAATATTCTAATTCCCATTTTACTTGGAATGTTCTATGTTCATCAGCGATTTTTCGTTTAATTTTACTACCACTTGGTTTTGATATAGACATACTGAATACAAAGGGCTGGAATAAACACGGTTAACGTTAAAAAGTTAACAAAAACTTATTCTTTCCACAAGAGATAAATCAAAATGCTGAAATATTTCTTCAAAAATATTCTAACAATATCACAAAATGTCAAATGTTTAGCAAAAATCAATTCAAAACAGAGAAACTTAATTCTATCTCACAGCGAAATCGCTAGAAATCAATCACAGCATTAAGTAAACAAACAGTTCGCTAGAACTACAGCTACTACTGAGATGAGTTGTTTGTTCTCGGCTTTTATAAGCTTTATATTTAATTTCTCGAATATACTGGATAAATATCTGGATTTTTGTGGATGGCAACAACAATTGCGAGATATTTATTTATTAGGTATTAAATGCATGCGCTGTTCTATTTTTAACCTTTCAACGCAGCTGTCTTTTCAAAAATCGTCTGCGTTCCTAAGGCAACATGAGGCAAATCTAATTACAATTCTAAATAAAAAAAACTAACTAAATAAATAACTATGAAATCCATAACAATAATGAATTAAGTAATAATTAATAATAAAGCAAAGTGCATGCACATGCATGCACCAATATATCGTACAAAGCTATGATTGGAAAACTGAGACCATGAGTTCGACCACATTTGGCTATTGGGGGATGCGTACAAGTTCTGAGTGCACGTGTCTCCCAAAAGCCGAAGGTAGCTGAACGCAAGCTACTCACACGCATTTGTAATTTAAGTAGTGTGTGTGTAAGCTCACTGTGAGTAATCTAACAACACTGAATAAATTATCCTTAATTACTTAGCAGTAAACATTTCATTTTTTTCTTCATCGATATGCTATTTTATTATTATATATTATTATTTGCTGATATATTGGCCGGGTTGCAAAAATATTTGTTGTGGTCCTTATGCGGCCTGGGCCGCGAGTTTGACATCCTTGTTCTACAGCATCCTTCTTAAAGCCCTGATATCTTCCCATGTGATTTCCATACGTTCGACCCCTTAAAAAATCTCTGAAAGTTTTGAGGCTCATCTGCTACTAGAAAGTGCAGGACACCATAGAAAATCGGAAAATTCATCAGCAACCTGAGTTTCTACGCTAAAGCCATCCACTCCCTTCTTTTATAGTTTTGGTGTTCCATCTGAACTGTAATTACAATATTGTTAACATTTCTTTACATATAATTGTAGTCTTCTTTTCATTTGGGAATGCTTTATATGTTTAATTAATGTGATAGCTTTGCCATTTTCTAATAAATTTTTCAGATGCTCTCGAGAATTTTATGGTACTCCTGCAGCACCAGGTGGGAGTTGTAAACCGTGTAACTGCAACAAGTATGGATCATTGAATTACACATGTGATCGTATGACTGGACAGTGTCATTGCAGAAGAGGAATAACTGGAAGAGATTGTACTCAGTGTAAAGCTCGTCACATACTCACTCAGACTGGTTGCAAATGTATGTAAGACAAGAAAACTTGTATTTTTGAAAATGCCATTCATAATATATAAAGGAATATGGGAATTATAAGATCAGCTTCATATTTTAATTAAATTTTGATAATGTAATTTTACTCTTCTCTGAAACTGTAAGTTGCATTTTGAATTTAAACTACTACGGGGTTCGTAGCCGTCCTTACAAGTGCTTATAAGTCCTTATATTTGAAAATAAAATATAAAGGCCCTTATTAGGTGCTTACTTTTTCTTTAAAGCCCTTGTGCTTATTTTTTGCTTTTAGTGCTTTTTTTTAATGAATGCACATTTTTCCTCCCGTACCAAAGCCGAAACTAAATAAACAACTTTTCATCCTTATACGGAACGTCAGATGGTGAATCATACTCCCGAAAGTAGCTTTTCCCCCTTTCTCTGCATTAACGTAACCTATGGTGCGCGCGAGAGTATAGACAGTTGCACGTCGTTCTTTTGTTCAAAGAATTGCAAAAACCATAGAAAATTCCGGTACATTCGGTATTCTTTTCCGCCCACCCAAATACCACACACGTCTGAATTTCTATCAAGATCTTAATAATTTGCATTCTAGTTCCGCGTGGTCAATTCATATTCGTGTTTATTATGATCGTTATGCTTATATTATGAGCATATGTATGAATATTTATAATAATATAGTTGCAGTAGCTTCTGAAGTGTAGATAAACTTCCAAAAATGGGTATATTTTTACACAGATTAGCTTTCTAAGGAATAATATTCGGAATGGCTTAAATAAAAGGAAAGTAATCGAACAGTCAGAATAATTTTTTTTCCCCCAATACATTATACAGTACGGAGGTTGGGAGGTTCTCCCCTTTCTCCGCAAAATCTCTAATATTGAAGCAGCGGACTTTTTTTTTTTTTTTTTGTCACTGTCCAATCTGGATTGAATAGGACTAAAAAGTTTTGCAGTGTACCCAACCCAAGCGAAGAATGATTTTATTCCAGAAATTTAACGCAGTCTGTTCAAAATTAGAATCAAAAACACCCCAGATTAGTAAGTCTCTTTCTTTTCCTTCATTTAGTTCTTTATTCTCCGAATACAGACAGCTGTTGATTCCGATTGCGTAATATCACATATGGAAGAATTACGCAGCACGTATTGCGCAATATAATGTATGCGATATTTTGCAGAGATAATTAATTTTGATGTTCAGTCTGAGATTTACTTATGAACACGTAAAAGAGTTTTACTGTGCTTTCTAAGCAGAATATTTCTCAGTTCCGTTGGTCTATATTTATATGATGCACGTATCGAAATGTCAAAATCATTTATTTAGCCGAGAAATCTAAAGAACGGCTACAATCCCCCCTCCTCCTTTTCCAGTTACGCTCAGGGATAAATAGAAGGGCTAGGTCATTCCTTTGTTCGACTCCTCGCCGACGCGAGTCTCATAGAGGGGGGGAACCGGAAGTAATCTGACATATCTTTGTTGCACCTGCTCTGATTTTGCGCCTTTAAAACTGTAGTTTCATTCAGTTGCGAGACGATTTTCTGGAGATCGCATATCCCAAATTAATTTTAATCATACATATTTGTTTTCTAATAATGCAAATATTTAAAATAATTTGTGTATATATAGTTTTAGTCAGTTTTCCTTTTAAATTCTATATTTAAAGTATTCTTTATGTAATATGGCTTCTTGTGCTGTTGCAACGTGCCGTAACACTTATAGAAATACGAAAGGAAGAGATATTGTATTTCATGCTAATTGAAGCTGACAATAATAAATCAAATGTGAATCATTTTGAAATAAAACTCACAAGTGACAATGCCCTATGTGACAATATCCCTGAGTGCCCTAAGTGTAAAGATAAACAAGAATATATTGATAATTTGAAGAACAAAATAATATCCGTAGAAAATTGTAATAAAATATTGAAAAATAGAGAAAAGAAAGATTTTAGAATGTTTGCTCAGCGACAAAGAAGGTGGACGACATCTAGAAAGAAATTTGTATCAGAAATTCTGAAATTAAAATCCCAAACAGCGAAATTTAGGAAAAAACAGAACACATCGGAGAATTTGGAAAAACGTCTAAAGCATATTTTTACAAAGACGCAGATTAACGCATTGCTAGAAAAGAAGGAAAAAATCCGGTGGACTAGTGAAGATATTTCACGTTGCATTGTCATAAGAGCTCTGTCATCTAAAAGCTACAATTTTTGGAAAGAAAAAATGGGAATTCCTTTACCTAGCACTAGCACATTAAAGAGATGGTGCGCTAAATTTTCATGTAGTCCAGGAATTCAGAGTGATGTTCTTTCTGTAATGAAGGAAAGATGCCAATATTTGAATTCTGTAGAAAAAATATGCGTTCTCAGTTTCGACAAAATGCACATAGATTCTAAACTCTGCTATGAATCTAAACTGGACTAAAATCGGTCCTTTTCAAAAAGTGCAGTTTGTTTTAATCAGAGGTCTCATTTCGCTGTGGAAACAACCAATATTTTTTGATTTTAACATTCCAATGAAGAAAGAACTTCTTTTTTCACTCATAAGACATATTCAATCATCTAGAGTAGAAGTGAAAGCAATAGTGTCTGATTTAGGAGGATCTACTACTTTGTGGAAAGAGTTACAGATTTCGATTAATAGTTCTCATTTTCCAAATCCAGTATTCCAAACGAAAAAAATATGGGTTTTTGCAGATTTAGCGCACTGCCTCAAATTACTGAGTGTTGGTGTATTTAATTATGACAAAGCACACTAGGGATATCTGCCTAAGGGGAGGGATGCCTTCGTGGAGGACTTTCTAAGGGAAACTGGCTCGTATACACGTTACACATGGGGAAAACCACGAAAACGCCCATGCAGCCAGCCCGTTCACGGGATTCGAACCTCGGACCGAACTACCAGTGTTCAGCGACTTTACCGCTCGGCCTCTGGTGGGCTCAAATTACTGAGAAACCACTTTTTAGATAAAGGATTTGTTTTAGAAGATGGAACTGTTTTAAATGTTGATATTATTAAAGAGAATTAAATTGTGTCACAAACTAAAACCAAATTATTTAATGGTCAAGGGAAACGAGAGACAAAAAGTAAGTATATATAATATGTTTTGATTTGAAATATTTCTAGATTGCATTTTAGAAGTTAATAGCGTAAAGCATATTTTAAATGAGAACTAATTCTGTTAAGTTATTTTTATTGTATCCTCTGTTATTATTGATTCGATTTTGTGCTAGCTTAGCATTCTAGATAAAATATATATAAAGTATAATATTAAAGTAATTGGCATAAGAAGACCTGCCCCCTTAACCCCCACTTTTGAAAAATTAAATAATTATTTTAGGTACTGTGAGTAAAATTGTTTTGTCTAAATTAAGATAACAATCTTACATGTATTTATTTAAATGAAATATTGATGTAAGCCTAAGTTACAAAATTATTAAAAAAAAATATATGTTATTATAATGAATCGGGAAAAAAATATGCTAATGTAAAATTTACAATTAGGCTGAAACTCAAGCTTAGATTAGCAGAAATTTTGCCATATATAACCATACACGTTTAAAACTATGCCAATTTAAGGTTGTTTCTTTGATTAATTTTAAATAGCTGTTATTATAGTTATCTTAGCAGTAGTACAGTTCTCTTAGTTAACATGCAGATAAAGAAATGATTAGAAACAAACAGGCATTTAAAGAAAAAAAAATCCCTGCAAGTAAAAAAAGGAACTTTATGCTAAGAGTAGCGCATTTTATCTATTATTTTAAAATTGAGTAAGTACTATTAAATTTTGTAATGTTCAGTGTAAAATGCATACTGCAGTAACATTGTCTCTTCCAAATTATAGCTATCTTTCGCACATAGCTCATTTTAAACGCTGATTCTTCAAATTTAAAACGCTAATTTCTATGTTGTCAATTGCATCTCCGCGCTCAGTGGCATCATTACTACGTCATCACTCCTCACTGCCTGTTTCAGGGGGAAACGCTCTATGAGCTAGCCCTTCTCTTTAGTCCTGGTTATGCTCGACTATACGGAATATTCGGCAATTTCCGAATATGCGGGTTAGTTAAGCTTTTACTGTTTAAGGATGACTGCATGAAGCAATTTCCCTTCTCCTGATTTCAGAAATGTTCCTCTTTTTTACTTAAATTACTTTGCTTGAAATATATGTTAAGGGAAAACTGTAATGCAATGAAAATTTAGAAAATGTTCAGAATTTTGATTTAAATTATTTAAATATTAATATGAGTGGAAAAATAAATTGTATTTATTATTAGGTGCCAAGCGAATACAATTAATATGACTTATTATTATTTATTTTCTATATTTTGAACTGAAATTTCATCATTAAATCTTGTAATATAGTTTAGTTCTGCATAGTTTTTTTTTTCTCTCATTGTAAATTAATTCTGTAAATTGAACTGTCATTTAAAATTAAAAAAAAAAGTTGTTTTCCATGTTTGAGGTAATGCTTATTCTCTTAATAAATATTGCATTGCTCATATTTTAAATTGCAAGTCTAATTTTTCTTTTAAGGTTATGCAGTTGTGTATAATGTAATTAGACAGGTGCTTATTTTTTTTTTCTTTTCTTAAAATGTGCTTGAAAAGTGCTTATAGGTGCTTATTTTTTTAACTAAAATGTGGCTATGAACCCTGTACTATGAAGGCTTTGGCTATGAGGAATTCAATCATTAAATTATATTCACTTGATTATTACATAATTGAATATGTGTATTAAAATTAAATTAATTGAATCAGAAAATTGAAGTGTTGAAAACCTGTGGATGTCTGAATTCAAATGTGATAAAATAAGCTGTCATTCTTGTTAAAAATCTGAATTTGAATTTGATATATGTAACAAACAATTGTGCATGAAATAAACAACCTTTGGAAGATTGTCGTTACAATGTTTGAGATTTAAGAATCTAAACAATAGAATTTCTGGTTTACACAGCTAAAAACTATATTAATACTCCAGAATGTATTTTTTAAAAACTAATTTAATATCCAAAGCTATCATTTGAAATTGATAAAAAACAGTGAAGGCATTATTTTCTTAACCTTTTCACTTTCAGCATATCTATATGTGATATGTTTCAGTTTCCCTCCATGTACCCACCATATAAACATGATATAGGAATGTCACTGGAAGCCCATCATATGATATATGCTGAAATGTAATGTTTTATTTGAAATTTTAATTGCATGACATCAAAATGCTGTGAAATTTTAATTAAATGGGATATCTTGCATTTTAACCTAATTGTTATGAGCATTATTTACTATTATTCTATGAATATAAAATGCACAATGCCTACCATGCACAATTAGCATTTAGAAATGTTTCACACAATGCTAGTGGCTTAAAACATTGCAGGTAAATATGGCAGTAGTATACATTAGTCCCTGATATTTAAATCCTTAAGTTTTCCACTTCATTATTGCATGGAAATATTGTAAATATAATAATTATTACAGTAGAATCCTACAAACTCGACGTCCGATATCTCGACATTACATATACTTCAACAACTTTTAGGAAATTTTAAGATATCTCTAGGCCAAACAGAGCAAATATTACATATAGTACATATAATTATTATTTATGTGTATGTCTTTCTTGTTCTGTTCAAAGATTTGAGTGTTTTTTTCAGTAATTTTTGCCTTTTTTTGCAGTCTGCCATTAATTCTTCGAACTGCCTTAACAAATTTCAAGTATGTTGTAATACTTGCTGTTTGCTTCTTTTGAGTATATGAAGAAAGTCAGGTAGCAGCTGGCTGCTGGCTCACATTCTTTTCTATTGTTGCAGAACATTAGAAGACTTCTCTGAAGTTTAGTGACTGCATCTTATTGCAAACTAAACTCATACCAGTGTTCATTGCGGGCATCATTCCTCAGTTCATATCCAGGCATATAAGTGTTAATATATTTTTGGGAACTTTTGATATTCTGTGAAAAGTGAAAATGTCATTCGAAAAGAAAACAAACTAACGGGACAGTGAAAATGAAACTACATGCCTTAAAGATGCTGGACAAAGGGAGGAAGTGTAAACAAAATTACCATGGATGGGGAGTACTTTAATAGGGTGGAAAAGGAAGAGGTCTGAGATCAAGTCTTCGTGTGTGAAAAGAGCATGCACAGATAGTTTAAAGGAAGGAAAAAAGTACCAGAAGGTGGTGAATATAAAAAATTGAGCGAGGCACTTTATTTGTGGTTCAGGCAGCAAAGGGAATAGAGAACACACCTTTCAGAACCAATTTTACAAGAGAAAGCCCTAAAATTTTATGATGAATTTCAAGAAGAAGAGCCTGGATTTACTTCTAGTGCTGGCTGGCCTGACAGATGGAAAAAGCAAGTATGCATCAGGCAGTTAAACATTTAGGGGGGAAAGCTATCTGCTAACTTGGAAAATGCTAATGCCTGAATATTCAAGGATAATTTCCACAAACAAATTGAAAAGGA
Source organism: Stegodyphus dumicola (assembly GCF_044657685.1). NCBI lineage: Eukaryota > Metazoa > Arthropoda > Arachnida > Araneae > Eresidae > Stegodyphus > Stegodyphus dumicola. The sequence continues at coordinate 74,415,335 of NC_140768.1, read as the reverse complement.
GGGTATATCTGGAGATCAAATTTATAACTGTGATGAGACTGGTTTGAATTTTCGAATGCTACCTTCAAAACCGCTGGCACACAGGAAAGGAAAAGTGGTACTTGGCTGAAAAAGAAACAAGGAGCTTCTTTTGCAGCCAGGTGCATGCAACAATGCAACAACATGAAGCCGTAAGCTCAAACCAGCGCTTATAGGCAAATCAAAAATTTCTCGAACGTTTAAAAACGTAAAAAAGTACATTAATGGAACAGAAAGCAACTATGGTCTTCCTGTTCATCGACGGAATCGGTCAAACGCATGGATGAATGGAGCAATATTTAATGATTGGTTTCATCAGCAGTTTGTTCCATCGGTGGAAACGTTAAAAAAAAAAAAAAAAAAAACTAAGGAAGGCGATTCTCATTCTAGACAATGCCTCATGCCATCCTGATGCAGAACAGTTACGAGACGAAGATATAAGAGCCATCTTTCTCCCTCCTATTATAACTTCAGTCTTTCTCCCTCCTAATATAACTTCAGTGTGTCGCCGATGAACCAGGGCGGTTTGAAGACACTGAAGAAAAAATACAGAGTTTAAACATCTTTCATCTCTTGTTCTAGCCATGAAGAAGAGTGTGATGCGACCGAGAAACTGAAGAAAATAGGTATGTTGGATGTTGACGGATGGATAGCTCATTCTTGGAGTAAAATTGAGCAGATAAGCCTCCTTCGTTCGTGGAGAAATTTGCTGGACAATTCAGGAAATGAATTTCACAAAAGTGGAGAAGAGACAGAAAATTGTGGCATAATTGACTTCAGAAAACTCCAGGTTGGGAAAAAGTTAGTGATGGTGATATTGAAGAATGGATGGGACGAGATGAAAATTGTGAAATTTTAGGACATTCAGAAGTATTTGCACTGGTGAAAGACAGTGTGGATAAAAATAAAGATGAATTAGAAAAAGAAAAGATTGAAGACAACAGAAAATCTAAAATGATGACCCCGTAGTGAAGGACTGAACACCGCTGAAGGAATGCTCTCTTACATGGAGGAGAAATGTACATCTGGTATGGAAATTTTGTTCCTCAGTCACCTACAGAATGAAGCTGCATGATGACAGAATGAGTGTGAGAGACAATCTACCTTCACACGATATTGTTCTATCAAGAGCTAATAATTTTTCTTAATTTTTGTATTTAAGTTTTTTTATTTTTATGACTCCTATTGTGCTAGAACTTGACATACATAAAATCAACATTAATTTCATTGTTTGCTGTACTTTTCCGAGTCCAATTGTGTGCTACAAATGTCTAGAGTAATTTACAGTTAAATATTTATCCGAAAACCCCACCCTTTATTTCGTAAAACTCCACTTTTTGGAAACTCAATAGTCTCTCAGTTTGCATTATGCCGAGTTTGCTGGACTCTACTGTACTAATAATGTTGTACTTCATTTCAATTGTAAATATTAAAATTTTCTGTTTATATTGTAAAAAAATATCGGAAGTGAAGAAGTTAATGCAAGTATAACTCACTTCTAGTATTCAAATTCTAAATCTTTTTTTTTTTTTTTTTTATTTTTATTTTTATTTTTTTAAATATGAGTAATAGTAACTGATGGTAAATAGTGCAAAGATAAGTAATTGTGATACAAAATTGTTATATTTTTAAGTGCAATGCCATTAATGTATCTTTCAGCCGAGGTTTAAAAACTGGATATATGCATATATGTACAGCATGAAATCATTAGTTAGTTCAGAATCATCAATTGGTTAGCCAGTCATTTAAAAGTGGTTGTAATCCAATTCTTATTTCTAAATTCTCTTTAAATGATCAGATGTATGTTTTTATCAATATTTTACAAATTTTGGTAGATCAATATAATTTCAAAACATTAAAAAATTTTTACAGTAATAAAGTATAAAATAAGATAAAAAAATGTTTCTCTTTTATTAAATTAATATTTTAATTATGGAAATAAAATGTTACTTCATTTTAAAGAATGTTAACTAGCAGTTTCTATTACTTCTAAAGAAAACTGGCTTGCATTTACACATGGGGGGAACTATCCATGCAACCAGCCCATTCACCTGGGGTTGAATCTGGATCAAACTACCAGTATTTAGTAGTCTTGACAATTTGACCACTGGTGGAGAGCCAGAATTATGCAGGTGTCTGTATGACATTTAATATATGAGTCACCATTTCCAGTATTTGCTGTGAATACAAGTATAACAGTCCATAACCCTAAAATTCTTTCTATAGTATGTAAATTTAAGTTATTAAGTTTACATAGTGGTAAAATACAAAAAAATTGTTTTCCGTATTTAATTACTTTGTATTAAATTTCATAACTTTCTTAGGAGAAAACTGTTTATTTTATTAAAGTTGTTAATCTTCTTTTCACTGACATATTTGAGTAATTGATCAATACTTAATAAAATAGTTCTCATGTAGATAAATATATATGAAAATAAAGGGGAAAATGTCTAATGTTTTAAGAAAAATTTAAACATTTATTGGGAGAATTTTATGAATGTGATTTTGTGTTGTTAATTTTAATATAAGTTGAACTGAATTTCTGTACTAAAATCAAATCATTATTCATTAATGGAGAAGGTTTATTAAAATCATAGAAAATACTGTCTGTTTGTTAGACAGGTATAATTTTAATTATTTTTTTAAAATTCTCTATTTTTAAAGTTGCTTCATAATAAATAAATAAACTTTACTTTTAATGATAATTAAAGACATTTTGGATTTTAAAAGAAGTATGCTCTTTTATATTTTGATGTTTTGCAATTTTAAATCTAAATGCTTATATTTATACCAAAATATATCAACAATATATGTATATTCTATTTTAGCATGTGATGATCAGTGCGTTGGACCTCTTCTAAATGATGTTGATTTCCTAGTTGAATCAGTTCAGAAGAATAATATTTCTAGTTTTGCACCTCCTCCTTGGATTCCTTTACTGAGATTGGATAATCAAACCATTCTTTTACAAGTACTTGTTTAATTTAAAATCTTTAGTGTTTTTTGCTATGAGTGTGAAATGATACTTTCAAAAATGATGCAATCTGCTGCCATTGCAAGGAACTCAGACGTTAGAAAGGATCTGTTAAAACTGTTAAAAGAATTTATTTTTGAAATAATTTTAAATATTGAGTAATTATACATTTATTAAAAAAAACTGCCACACTCCAAACTTGGGTCATAAGAAAATAAAATTTCTGTATAAAGTAATTTCATCCTGTGTTGAATCAAATTCTCTTTAAAGGTGATGATTTTACTGTTTCTTATTCTATATCACAGAATTCAAAAATTCTGTCCCCTTTTCTCATTTTCCCACCCCTTCATAAGTAGAAATTTAGGTAAATGATTGTAGTCTGTGACTGATGAATGCAGATAAAGTGGTAAAAATACTGCCTGAGATTTCAGCTGCATAAATTGTGGCTTTGTTTTACTTTGCCAAAGAGGGTGGGGGGGGGTTCAGGCATCAGTGGTAAAAGAAACTCTAGAAATAATTCAAAAAATGTCGATAAAAATACAATTGAGTAAAAACATATTAATGCAAATACCTCAGCACTATTTGTTACATCTTTAAGGTAAAAGTTACTAATTGGGTGATAGTAGGTAGTTTTTGTGACTTTATTTTATAAAAATTACCAAACTATCGAAATTTATCCTAAGTCTGTAAACAATATCAACATATGAAAAGGCAACAAACTTCAGCAATTTAAAAAGCAAATTTGAATTGTTAAATAAGAATTACATGATAATGAAAAAATAAAAACACTTACATTTATCTCCAAATCTTTCTGTAATTTTTTGTGCTATTCTTTTTTCCAAGTACATTGTGATCTGTTTTTACTTAAAAAAAATCAAATTTAGAGAGACTTGGCATTGCATAAACTGGAGCAACACCAGCTATCTATGAAACGAATCTCCTTGTTGTTCTCTTCCTGCAGAAATTTTACCATGGTTTTTTACACTGCAGGCATATTCCACAAGCACATATTTTAAAATTAAATCTAAGGCAAAAAATATGATTTGTCTTTAACCATTAGAAAAACCATTAGAACTTGGAATACAGCAAAAAGAATGCATACAAAAATGGCAATATTGCATGACTGAAGGATTGTTATGAGCATGGTTGCTTGAAAAAGGGTTAAGCACATGGTTACCAGAGTTTGGCACATTCTGAAAATTTGGTCACAACTTCTAAGGTTGTTGCAATAACACATAAGTACCATTAAATGCCCAATCAGCACACACACACAAAGTATTGGTTTGCAGAAATATAAAATTATAACATATCTTAAAATTTCAGTTCAACAAGTAGTTTTTAATTATTTCAACATTCCCACATGTGAGTTTAAATATGGTTTCAGTTAGATGCTTTTACAAATTTGTATTGAATTGTTAAATTTGTTAAGAGAAGTTGGTGAAGCGATTTCTATTTTCTCATAAATAAAAGCAGTAAAAGTGAAGTGAAAGTAATCTTTGCAGTTGGCTTATTCAATAGTTATCTCTGATAAAGTGATTTTCTAAATTTTTGCAATAATTTTTTTAATACATTTTCAAAGGGAAATTGGGATCTTTTGCTTTTTCCTAGAATTAATGTTTATTGATTCAGTTATAATCTAATCGAAATTTTAAAAATCCATTTAATTTGTTTCTGTCAAAATAACATGCATATTTAAAAAAATATTTGAATCACAAATAAAAATTAGCGATGTAATATTTCGTTAATTTTGCATGAAAATCTGAAGTATTTTCATGCATTTCTGTAAATCTTTTCACTTACTTCCATTCAAGATGAAAGACTTCAAAAGTGGATGTTACAATTACTATTTGATCATAAAGTTTTTCTTATGTGCTGTGCTAAATGTATGTTTGTTGAAATTCCTTTTATATATTATGTATGATCTTCAGAGGTTATGTTAAAATGTATATGTATGTTCATGCATGGAGGGATATTTTTGTAAGTGTATGGAAAAAATTTTAGTTTTAGTTTAATTGTTAGTTTAATATTCCAAAGAGCCATATTATTTTTTTCAAGTAAATATTCTGATTTCAACTTTTGGTATACCAACTGCAAATCAGTAAATTTAACCTAAAATCACTTTATAATGCATAATTTGGTTTATTAAATTGGTCATTATATGATCTGGATTGAAATTATGTTAATATTAAATGCATACTTCTTTTGAAAGGGGGAGCTAATTTTATTTCATCTTTTTAATTGCTGAAAATTTTGTGTTAATGAAAATGAAAGTAGGAAAAAAGAACTTTTCCCTACGTATAAAAGTGCTTTATTTAAAAGCAGAAATAAAGTGTCTAAAATGAAGTTAATAATTATTGTGCATCTGTAATCATGTGAATAAACTTAGTAAAATAAAATAAATAACAAATATTTATGCATTAAATGTTAGTTAAGTCTTCAAAATGCTCTACAGGCTTTTATAATGGGCTAATACATTTCGAGTTGAATAAAAACATAAACATATCAGAAAAATTATGATTATAGGAAATGACTTTAAAAGTATAGAATTTATACTATTTCAGTTTCATTAAAGGAATCGCAAAGTTTTGTTTTAAGAAATTGTCATTGTAATTTTCTTTATGTTTCCCTTTCCTTCAACATTTAATGATGAACAGTTATTCAAGAAATAAATTTTTTAGAGCTGATTGAAATTCAGAGATTTATTTTAAAATTAAATTGGGAAATTTGGAAATTTACCAGGAGACTTTGAAAAGTACAAATTTTTGCAGCAGAGTTGGCAGCTCTTTAATTAAAACTGAACAAGATATAACAAACTTTATTGAACAGTATTTGAAAAGATTTTATATAAATTTTTTTATGTGCAATTAATTTAATTTATTTTTTACTTTTAGAAAGCTATCCTGAAGTATATGGATGTGATTGCTGAAGCTTCAAACATTTCTCAAGATTTTATCAAGTCTGATTTTGAAACACTTGTTGATTTAATGTATTTGCGGGTGAGAACTTAATTTTTCTATATGTAAAATTCTTTAAAAATTTATTAAAATTTTTAATATAAAATCGAAATATAGCTAAATATGAGTTACATTTTTTTTCAGGGTCGAGATTTAAATATTAAAGCACCTAAAATTGCATTTGAAGGTTCAGAAGAAAAAGAGTATGCAGAAATTTTAATTAAAGATTTTGAAAAAATATGGAAGCAAATTTATGGTATGCATATTTACATTTCATATTATTATAGTTGTTATCTTCTATTAAAAATTAGAAACTAAATAAAATCAAAAGCATTGTTCCCATAATAAATTAAATATGTACTATTTTTCCAGACTCTGTTAATCATCTGCAAGAGCAGGGATCCAATTTGAATTTTTCATCTGCAGCTGTTGCTGAGAAAATAGCTTTTGCTGAAAAATCTTTATTTGAAATGAAAAAAAGGGACATTGATGAAATTAGGCAAGAAGCTGAAAGAGAAATGAGGTATGATGCATGGAAGAGAAGCATGCAAATTTAAAATCTTAAATTAGGTTAAATTCAAATTGTTACAGCACATTATACACTATTCTGAGATCTAATAAATGTATCCAATCTTCTCAGTCAATATATATGTATAATTAAAATAAATAAATAAATAAAAATTAAAATTAAAATTAAAATTTAAATTTAAAAAATAAAAAAAAATAAATAATGTAATTGTGTTTAAGTATTTTCATGCATTAAGCTGCTGAAAAATGATTATTAAAAACATAAAGTAAGAAATTTAGAACCAATTTTACACAAACACCAAAAATTGAAATTCATAGGCAATAAATTTAAAAAATCCTATAAATATAAAAGAAGAATTTAACAAATATAAAAACTAAAATACTTCAAACAAGTATAACCCAAATTAAATATGTAAATTAAAAAAAATTAATGATAAAAAAATATGAAAGAAGAGGAATTCAATTAACTTCAATGCCATGCCATCAGGAGGAGGAAACATTGAAATCAATTAAAATCTCTATTCCATAAAAATTCCTTGCTGATGAACCATTCCAGTATATTTTATGTAATTATAATAGTTCACCTGAAAATTCTACACTTTCCCCAAAGCAAGGCAAAAACAAAGTAAAATCATAAATGAAAATTTTACCTTGAAGCAAAGAGAAGTCTACCCAAAGAATTGAAAACTAATCCATAAAATCAAGTAAATGTAAGTGAAAATATAAAATACTTCAATTTTTGGTCTTTGTGTAAAATGGGTTCTAAGTTTCTTACTTTGTAGATAAGTATGTGATAAGATGACTTGGAGAAAGCTGCAACAGATTGGCAATAATTCTTTGCATTGTACAAAACATAAGCATATCAGAAAAACATAAAAGAGAGAGGAGTAATAGTTCTTTGCTTGGAGAGGCTTTACTGCATAGTTAGAAAGATTACACTCAAAGACAGACACAGCCATAAATTCTACACATAATTTTATTCCTTGATAATTAATTCCTAAAGCACTTATTCTTGTTCATTGCACATTACCACTGGGTGGGTGCACTATGTACTTTTCAATTTTATATAGAGTACATTTTCTTAAACAATGGATAAAAATGGAAAATAAACTCTTTGTAGCTGTTGGCAAGGCAATGCAGTGGAAAGAAAAGCTGAAACAGAAAAGAAGGGCAGAATTACCTTTTAAATTGGATTATATTTTAGATCACATGACAGATTAATGTCCAGGTGTTGGGTTAAGATTTCATCAATAAGTGTACACTTTATATGAATAAACTAAGAACTCAACCACTTTGCTTGTTTTATTCAATGCCAAAAAATTAAAGCCTACATGTACAATGATTCAAGGATTTAGTAATCTTTCAACCACTATCAGCAAATAATTTGAGCAAGTTTTCTGTTTTTTTTTTTTTTTTTTTTTTTTTTTTGTATGTGATAAAATATAGGTAAGCATATAGGAGCAATAGAGATTAAATGACAGCTCTTTTTCAGAATTGCAGGGAGTTTAGTTAGAAAAAGTATTGCTCTGTTATTTTTAGAATGAAGAGGAAAGTTAAAGGGCTATTATTTATTATTTGAAAGATGGATATTTTATATTTTATCTATCCCTGCCCATCAAGAAGAAAATGCTGGGTGAGAGAAAAGCTTTTTTAGAGAGTAAGTGATAAAAGCATTAGCAAATGAAGAGAAATACTTTGAAAAATACAAATCCTGAAATTTTGACCAAAATAATTATTTATATAATTGCAAAATATAAACTTTGATAATATATTAGAGTCCTATTAAAATTTTCAGTCCAAATGTCTTTGTGTATTATAGTCCACATAATTAGGTTTTTTTTCAGTGAAAGCTTTGCAAAGCATAACACACAATATCACATTTGTAAAATTTTTGCACACACATTGCTTACTTTGAATAATCAGAAAAAATTTCAAAATTTTTCAAAACATTTTCATTATTATAACTTATATTTTAACATCATAAATTTATAATTATTACATATTTTTTATTTTAACTTAAATTATTTCATAAATTTAAGTTAAAATTATGTTTTTAACTGTTATTGTTACATTTCTAATATTCTTATTTTACACAAAACTAGAAGACCCCACAGCGTTCTCTAATACAAACATTTCCATCTGTTGGGCAGATCTACTTAAACTGGCTGATGTATTTCATTAGTGGTTAAGGGATGCTCTGGCAGTTGCTTATAAAGGTCTCCGTTCCTTGTTTAAAGGCAACTGGCCTTCCTGAACTGCAATATACATTCCATTTATATTTAAAAAACTTAACTATGCTCCATTATATATATTATGAAAAAATTATAAGGTGGGAGCTTTCAAAGCTTATATTTTCTTATATGAGGAGAGTAAAAGGAACAACTGAGGTAATAACAGGCCTCTGTTTTGAAACCAGTACTCCCTCAACATATTCCATACTTTACGTTCAGTTATTCATTATATAAGTCATCCACCATAACTTGAAATTATTTTTTTTCCTTACCCATTTCACAATTTAATTACATTTCATGTATTCAGTTTCATTACAATTATTCAATTGTTAAATTATTAACATTTTTAATATTCACTATGATAATGCTGAAAAATACATTTGTTATAGTTTCTATATTATACTCAAAACATAATTCTTAAAATTTAAATATTTAAAAAATAATTTAATTTAAAAATAATTCCAAAAAGGAAAAAATTACCACTTTATGCCCAAAGGGGCATTTTTTTTTTTTTTACTTTTTTGTGTGTTACCGTTATTTATTAAATATCATGCTCTTCACACTTAAACCATAAAATTCAATTCGACAACGTTATCACAAAATAATTTTAAAATGAACATATCTTCAGAATTTTTTATAAGCTGTCTTGCATACTATAGATAAAAATGTTTTTTTCCCCCTTGTACTGTGTTGGCATTGCTTGCTTTGAAATCATTCAGTTTGTTAATAAAAAATTTGTTGTGTTGCAAAGTGTTACAAAATATGAAATCGATAATAAAACAAATTTCAAATTCCAAATTCGGTCTTTCAGATGTGTTTTATTTGGGTCTAGACATATGTTATTCAAAATTTGATGGTTCTAGGTATCGTTGTTTTATCACAATGCACGAAACATGCATACATTTATGCAGATTCTTCATTATTTAATTTCTTTAAATATAACACAGGGCTCTAATATTTGGTGGCAACAATTTGAAAAGTGAACCAAAATCTATAGTGAACCAATGCAAAATGCCAAAAGGAAATTAACAGCCCTTCTGGGCTAATGCCCTTTTGGGCTAAAAATATAATTATTAACCACTTTAAAATTTACTAACCTTCATTAAATAAAATAATTTTAAAATAGTTAAATTCTTTACTGAATTTATTATACCAAATTATTAAAATTCAAATTTCCAGTACCCTAAAATGTTAGTCAACTTCATAAAACAGTGCAATATTTTTAAAATTCAGCATAATAAGAAAAAGAACATATCTATCATTCATATTTTTTATTTGTTGATTAACAAGACATTTTAATTCCTTTAATTTATAAATAAATGATAAAATCAGAATTCTAGAGTTTTGAAGCACTGCATTGTGGGGGGAGGCGGCAGAAAGGGGGGAAAAACCTACTTTTGACATATTTATTTTACTGAGCACATATACAAGAATTTTGTTCACTTTCCGTTCACACATACGGAGTAAATGGCACTCCTGATTGATGATCTCAGCTCATGCTCGATAGTAAAACTGATGCATTTGAAAATAGCTCACCCATGGGAATTGTAAACATTTCTTGTAAACATAAATTAATGACTGTAATGCACTTTGAAAGATCATTCAAAAGATTCCATGTTTAGGTGGTTAACTGCATCTTAAAAGTAATTTCTAAATCACAGATGAGTACATTTTTTGTTTTCTTAGATATTGCACAGAACACAAACAAAGTTTTGATTATGAATGCGGCACAAACTTTCATTAAAATTTTTGGTGAGACTGAACTTTTCCCATTATTCACTGTGCACATAGAATGATAAAGCCTTGTAGATTTCTTGATAATTAGAACTGGCTGAATAAATTTTTCCATTGGAGTGCTGAAACACAGGTACACATCTTGATCGATTAATAAATGTAATAAAAACAAAACTTAGATGTACTGATTTGGGAACACTGAGATGTAGAAACATAGCAGTGTTGTTTGGTGTAATCCATACTGTAGAATAAACTTGGTTGTCGAGTAAGATTAAATTCCATTTTTATTTAAATTGGCATTTGTGGCTGCAGTCATCTTGGCACTCTAATTGTGCCTGTTTCCAAAACATTTACATTTTTATACTGTTTTGATAGAAAAAGCTTGAAATGTCTTAAGTTTTTTTTATGAAATTAACATTGATCTCAAGATGAATTGTACCTTATTTTAAAATGAGATATTCTTTGAATTTGTTAACAGCCGTTTTTATTTTCTCTCTCTATTTTTTTTGAAAAGTTAACTTGATTGTTTTAAACCACATGTGTCTTTATGGAATTGACAAACTAGCTTCCCCATTCCTCTTTTTTTTTCCTCAGTCTCCAATCCTCAGGTATTTCCATGTGAATAACCTACTTAGTGCTTCTTTGGATAAATGCAACATTTACATCAGGATGATTGTAAAAGCTAAATTTTGTAAAACATTAACTTGCTGTAATATAAACTGTTGTTATAATTATGAATATGTCCCATTTACATACAATATGTTATTAAAAACATGTATTTACCTCAATAACATAATGTAATTCGGCATTATTATTATTATTTTGTACTAAATAATATTTGAAAGGGATATCCTAGAGGGAAGAGAGAGAGTTTTTCAATTAAAAACTAGATAAAATGCTATTATTTGATGGCTGAAGTTGAAAGTTTCAGTTAGTGTTTAAATATCATGGTCACTTTGTGATGGCATACGGCTGAAAATTTCATTTGTTGTTATGAACCATAATCACATATTTATCAAAATTATGGATTGAAATAAAATGAAAAGTAACTTTCACTTTTTGCATGAAACATATGCTTAAAACTATTTAATGTGCATTCTGATAAAAAGGGACTATGTTCATTAAAATGTTATTCTAAATTACTTAAATGTGTTACATTTAAATCATGCATTTTGTTTCAGAAAATCGGCACAAACTGCAGATGCTGTGAAAAATGCAATTATGAATTTCACTTTGTTTACACTTGAAGAAGATACATTAAAATTTTTTATTGATCTTTTAAGTGAAGTCATTCATTTGATTGAAAGAAGAGTTCGTTTGAAATCTGTTCAATCTTCTGTAATTGTATGTGACAGCCGTGAGTTGGAATCTAAAATATATGTGAGTAATGCAGTCTTTTTATTTAAATGCTATATATAGCTTAAAATTTTAATTAAAAAAATAAAATAAGAAATTATATAGAAAGATAAAAGTCTGTCTTAGTGATTACTTTTATTTTGAGTTGTATTTCAAAATAATAGTACTGTATTTATAAATTTATTTTCAGGATAATATAAATCTTGCTGAAAATAATCGAAATTTAGCAGAAGCTAGTTTACAGTCATCTGTTGTATTGCTTGAAGAAGCTAAAGATTTTCTTGCAAATGTTTCAACAATTCTAGAGGTATAGTATATGCCAGCACTTGTGATTTTAAATTTATTTATATATGTTTATTATATAATATTTGAAAAAAGAGATAAAATATGTACAATTATTATGTTATTTGATTAGATAAATATTTTAAAGAATCATTTGAAAGAATTTATGTCATGTTTTTATTAATATACTCTGTTTTAAATAAAATTAAAGCATTACTGATATGATTTCGCAAGTGTGCTAAGAATTTGAAAGAAGCTAATGGCTATTAAAATATGTTTCAGTTTTAAGACAAAAGAGAGGAATACAGTTATTAAGATTAAGAGGGGAAAAATAAAGAAATAACTTACACCTGGTAAAAAATGTTTCATCTGAAGGCAGCTATTTTACATAATCTTTTCATAATTTTGTCAATTGTTCTTTTTAGTGTTTTAAAATTGTTTCTAGTTAAACTTATTGTAGTTAATATCTTGAATTTTAAGGTATTTAACTGCATTTATATGCATTAATATGATCTTAAAAATGTAATTTTAAAAGGAATGTATTCTTCCTATGGAAATTACCTAGTTGTATTTTCTGCTCTGTCAGATATTGTAACTTACCCCTACTTCTCATTGCATAGACTGATCTGTTTGTATATAAAAAATTATCTCCTTAAATTAATACTTAAAAGCATTCTTGCTTTCAGCCTGGTTAAAATAGTGATCTTGCAAGGTTGATGAGAATTAGCCATGTGTTTGTGCATCACATTGCGGCTTCTGGAATCTAAAAGAAAGATATATGATATATAAAAAATAAACAGGAAAATATCCTTTTAGAGTTCATTGTAGACCACCGCCTAGAAGATAATAAGAACAATTACCTCCTTTTCTGCCCTCCCCCAAAAAACCTCTATCGTCTGGGAAAAATTTAATGAATGCATGTAAAAATAATTTTCCTTTCTACTAGATATACTTTAAATCATTGACCTTACATCTTCTGTTTTATATTAAATTATATTACTTGCTTATTTTCCCTAACATTTTAATCAATGTTATCTGATGTACAACTTTTAGGTATACCTAAGCAATGTTTAATTCCAAAAATATTCTGTGTCAAAAAAAAAAAAAAAAAAAAAAAAAAAAAAAGTTAATCTAAAAATTTCCTTCTACCTCTATACGTCTTTTAATGCAATTTTTATGGAGTGTTTAATTAATAAGTACTGAAAGGAAATTATTTTTTAAATAGTTTTATTAAACTTCATGTGTTCATTCTTTTCTGTATTTCAGAGATCTTTACCTCTACAAATGCTACTGGAAAATGCTACTGAACAAGTGGAACATCATAGGGGTATTTTAGCCAGACTAAATCCCAGATATATTCAGAAATTTGTCATACCTGCTGCAGAGCATGCAGACTTCATATCTCAGCAAGCCCTCTACTTATCAAAGCATGTTTATTTTTAATATCTTTCATTATTTCTTATATTTTGGAAGTATAATGAATCTAATAATCATACCTTTATATGTTCCTGTATCCCCCTCCCCTGTTATACAAATATTCTTAATAATAAAGAATATTGCTCTTGTTTCCTTATCATAAAATATTTAAACTTTTTCAAATGAACTGATATTTTCCTTTAATATATCTGACTGGTTGGGACCATTCCTATCTTTAAAATCACTTTTAACATACAACAGTATATAGAAAACACTGAAGTACCATTGAATTAGAGACAGCTAGTCAATAACAAATTGGGCCTCCTCTGGCCTTTATAATGGCTTCCAAACAACAAAGCATAGATTCAATAAGTTTCTGGAAGCATTGTACGGAAACGGCTTGCCAAACATTGGATAGAGCTGTCTATAATTTAGGAAGAGTCGCTAATGTTGTGTGATGAGGTTTCAAACCTTTCTCCAAAACGTTCGAAAGATGCTCAGTAGAATTTAAGTCAAGGCTTTTAAGTAGCCAATTTATGACAGAGAATTTAGAAGAATGCTCATCAAACCAGGCAGTCGGCCAACTGCCTGTGAGAGGTGCAGTTATCTTGCTGGGATACTCCATTTCTGTGTGAATGACAGGACAACATAAATGGATGGAGATGATTGCCCAGCAATTCTACGTACCTAATCATATTGAGGAAGGTTGGTACAAGTACCAAAGATCCCAAACACTGCCAAGAGAAAACATCCCAGACCACAATTAAGCCGTCGTGCCCTTGTACAGTTCCAATCTGCCATATAGGGTTCATGGCTTCATCAGTCTGACACCAAATTATCAGCCTCCCATCAGTATTAATTAGTCATAATTTAGACCCATCACTCCTTGCTACTCATTTCAAGTCCACTAGAGTTATATTCTCTTGCCCAGGCAAGAAGTGCAGCTCGATGGCATGCATTCAGCAAAGGTACTCTCGTGGGTCTACGGCTTCCAAAGCACATGTGGTGAATCGAGCATTGCATGATCTTTTTACTGACTGTACTACTGTCACCCTGATTCAGCTGGGTGGTAATTTGAGCTAATGTTTGCTTTGTTGATTATGTACAATATGGCTGAGCTGTCTCACACCATGCTTAATTGTCCATTGCAATTTGCCTGATGGCTAGTTCTTTTTTCCACCATCCATGTATTCTCGGTATACTCTTGACACTGTTGACTTTGAAAATTCTAGCTGCTGAGGATTTTGGAAATTGAATGACCCACGCATCGAGTGTCTACTATCTGTCCGAGATTGAAGCTGTCTAAATCAGAAGTTTTACCCATACTGGCAATTGAAACGACTGATTAACAACCATAGTACTAGCTGAATGTCCATTGACCACAACTTCCTCACTTGAGCATGGATGCCACACAGCACTATAAAATTTCAATAGCCATGTCTATCCCTTATTCAATGGCACTTCAGTGTAGTTTTCTTTATCATGTTTTTGAAGTATATTATGGTATATTTTTTAAAGTATATTATGCCATATTTTGAATTATATCTATGTAATATAAATCTATTCCATTTCTTTTTAAAAATCTCCTCTGAAAGCAGCATATCTTATGAAACAAATAACTGGTTTAAAAACTATACTGAATTCGGATTAAACGTATTATGCCCATAATTCATTATAATGATTGGTTTCGTTTTCTGCTTTTCTGCTTTGTAAAATTGTAGCGCTACAATAAAAGAACTCATAAGTTTTAAACTTTATTGTACTTAATTTATTTTCTACTTTATTACACAAAAAGGTGACCTAATTTAAGCAATAAAGAGGAAATTTCTGAGAGGAAAATGGATAAAGAGTTGTTATTTTCAAAAACAAGTCTAATGTTTATGTTTTGAACAGATGACACTTTCCTTATCTGTATTCATAACCTTCGAACTTTGCAGCATAATTTTATCATTCATAAAATGAATAATAATGAATTAAACTTTATATGAATTTTTTATATGATGTAAAAGTAGATCAGAGTGTATTTTTCCATTTTTTTTAATATTGCTTTTGCATATGGCTAAGCGTTATAAGTATTAAACTTACCAAAAATTTACTTTTCTAGTTTATTTAGTTCTACATATAAAGCTTCACAGTTCCCTTTAATTGCTGCTAAGGTATATGAAGATATCATAGATAACATTGAAATGGCTGAACAAATTGCTGGAAATGCTTATAGTGCTGCTGACAGAGCTTATTATGAGGTAAAAATTTTACTTTTAAACTAAGATTCTTGTTTAGTTAATTATGCTACTTTTTAAAAATCATTATTATTCAAATGGAGTGTTCAGTTAAAATTTTAATTTCCTGTATTTCTGTTATTTTTTGCAGCAAAAAATTAATAATTAAGCATCATAAGTTAATATGAATTAAATAATATGGCAGAATATATATACCCACTGAAATCATATAACATCTGTGAAAATTTTACATATTTTACTGTATGAATTCATTATTATAATTTTTAGGTTAACACTGGCAGAAAGAATTCTCTTACAAGACAAGGTATTGAGATTAAAAAAATAAGTTTAGATTTGAAAGAAGATGCTGATAATCTAAAACAATATTTTTTGGGTATGTTTATAGAACTTTATTTTAAATTTCGTGTTGCCGTAATTTGTGATGAAAATGTGCTGAAACTGTATTATACATTAAAATTTAGTTTTAAATTTTAAATTTCATGTAACTATAATTTGCAAGCTTCTTTAAAATTACTAATACATACATACTGCATACATTGTAATACATACTGTGTACTATATTTAATATTGTTATGTACTTTCTTCTTCATATAAATAGCAATGAACAACTTGCATTAGATTTTTTTTTTTTTTTTTTTATGTGCCAGTCATATTTTGTTCTTTAAATCCCGAACACTTAATTTTATTTTACTGTTCGTCACTTTTACTCTTTCAATTCTGATACTTTTTTCTTTAGCTGTGCAAATGGCTCTTGAAAGACGACAAAAGGTCATCAATAAAACAGCAGATGATATAAATCTGGTTATTAATTCTCTTACTGAATTTAAAGATGATATTGATGCTTTACCTAGAGGTATTAGTATCTATTTTCTTTATTTCTAATGCAAATGCAAATTAATATGATGCTAAGACTTTTAAATTTATGATAATACTTATCTTAGTGG
This sequence comes from Stegodyphus dumicola, assembly GCF_044657685.1. NCBI lineage: Eukaryota > Metazoa > Arthropoda > Arachnida > Araneae > Eresidae > Stegodyphus > Stegodyphus dumicola. The sequence goes on along the minus strand of NC_140768.1, from coordinate 74,398,658 downwards.
TTTTCTGTTTCTTTTTGGTACTTATTATTTCTCTTGCAAGTAGTCTTTTCAGGGAAATATTAATTTGAGAAGAATTTGATTATGTTTGGAATGGCATTGCACCCATCATTTTATTTAATAGCTATATCTTTCTCATAGATATTGGAGATCAACTTCATAATATTGAAGATAAGCACATGACTATTAGAGAGAAAATGACAGCTGTACATTCCCAAATAGATACATTGATGAATTTAATAAATGAGGATTTATATTCTAAACTGGATGGTCTTCGAGTTGGATCATCAGCTGGTTTATTTAACGTGACACAAACAAGTATGAATTGAATTTTAATAACAGTTATCTATACATATATATATATATTTACATTTTTATGCAATATTTGATAAATGTCACTGTTATAATAATGTTAATTTTAACTAGGAAAAAGAACTAGATGCATTTAAATCTTTTTCAGTACCCAAAATTACCCTAATTGCAATTTGAGCCAATTAAAATAATACTATCTTTGTTGGAGACAAACTAAAACAGATTCATAAAATGATATTTGTGTAAAAAGATGAAGAGTATTGTTAACTAAAATTTGCAAATTTTGATAAGTGACTCATATTGATTATAATGGTTAAACTTGTGCAGAAAGTAGTTTGTCAATAAAAAGTTAGTTTTTGCATATTAAATAAGAAATAATTAAATTTAGATTTGATATTTTCAGCTGATTCTTTTGATTTATAAAATGTATGGCAAAATTTTAAGTGTGATGTTGGACTTTTTATTTTATTGTGATATTAATTATGACATCCAGATCTAAATGTTTTATAATATAAATAATAAAATATGGTGATATTACATTTCAATTTTTAAGTGTTTATAAGAGTTTAAATGGATTTTATTATTGTGTATGCATTTTCTTCTCTTAGTTGACCTTTTAAAATCGACTACCAAGAAAGCTGTTAATAAAGAAGGTAATGTTGAGAAAAGAGTTGAAAGAATAAAAGTGATGAACAGTAAAATGAGATTAAGTGTTCAGGATTTAAAGAACAAAATCTTACTGGCACGTCAAAAAACATCTAATGTAAGTTGTTTATCATTATTTATAGTAAAAGTCTGTAATACCCCCAAAAAAATCTATCTAAAAAGTTAATATATTTGAAGTCATATTATGCAGATAATTTAATCTGAGTTCAAATATATGCATTACAGATAAGAGTGTCTCTTAGTTCTGATTCTGCTGGTATTTGTGTCCGATCATTTCGTCCAGAAATAGAATCAACATCAACTTCAAGCATTGTTCTTCATTATGCTATCAAAACTGAGGAGAGAGATAGCTTATTACTTTTCTTAGCTAGCTCAGTAACTGTAAGTTTTAATAAATACTTGTTTACTTACTAACTTTGTATTTTTAATTATGTTATTTTCGTAAACTAAAAGAATTCAGAGATATTTTAATATTACAGTATTATATTATTACAGTATATAATATTACAACATTGTAAAGACTCCTTTACTCTACACCTGACAAGGCTTATGTTGTTTTGCTGTATTTTAATTCTTGAATGATTTTAGTATAGTATATTTGACAGTTTTGAACTAATATGCTTTCATAAGCTGGCATTTCGTTTCGATTATCTTCTATTTGACAAGTTGAGATTTTTCTTTACTTTGAGAGAAGAGCACAATCATGGATCATTTCATTGATTTGCTTTTGCTGTATCAATTTTCATTATGTAAATTTTGTTTTTGTACTACAAGTGTGACTGTTTTATTTTTTTATGTTCATTTAAAAGTTGGATATAATTTGTAATTTTAAAATTGATGTTTTAAATATTTTTGGTGTATTATATTTTATAATAATATTTAATTCTTTTCAGATGACCAGAACAACTGAGCCAGTAAGTTGCATTTAAATTTATACCTATATAATATTCTGTATATTTCATAGTAAAAATGAATGTTTCTGTCTCGGTCTTCGCTTTTGTGTGTGAAAACTTTTTGTGCTTATACTATATTAGTTCTTGGCTGAGCTCATTCGCATTGAGAGAGGACCAATTCTGTTTTCTTCAAACATTGAAAATGACAAGTAAAATGCTATATTGCTAACAATAACCTACTTAACTAAAGTGACAATGTCTTTCTTGGATGCTTTCACCACTGTGTGCAGTTTCTCCTTGAGAGAGGCTTGCAACTTTGTTCATCAATAGCTAAACATTGATAGTAAACAGAGAAAAAAGAAGATGCATGACAGTAAACAGAGAAAAAAGAAGAAATCACAGAACTACTTTTAGTTGCTTCAAAAAATGATTGGCATGTCATTTAACAACTCCCAAAAACAATGAGCAATGCATTAACGTGCTGGGGGAAAGCACTAGGCTGAAAACGATTCAGACATTTGGGCAACCTGCTGATGTCTGAATGGATAGGCATTTTGGGCGAATTCAATGCGAAAGAGTTAAATGTTTCTACTAAGTGATTTATGTAATAACTTAAATTCATTTTTTTTGTGTATCATTTATATTAATTTCCCAGAATATTTCAACTGTGATTTGAAAGATGTGGACTTGAACTGACTGAAGCAATTTAACATAACTTCTCATAAAATATTATTCTAATAGCTTGTAACTGAAGATATTATCGAGTGATTTAGTCTGAAAATAATAATAATAATGATGATGATGGTAGCAATAAAAATTATGATAAAATGCTTTTAGGTTTTATTAATTTTTAATTTAAATGAAAAGTTGAAAATTTTAATTTTGTTTGTGCATACAAAACAAATAGTGGATTTTTGTTAGTTAGCGTTTAGATGATTACTTCCTGAATTTTTTTAACTTACTTTTCTCTTATGCCTCAGTGAATATATGTGTATAGTACTTTAAACTTTCTGAACTTATTCAAAAACTAATTATATTAACTAATTTTTAAGCTTTCTAAATGCATTCCGAACTTCTAAAAAATATCTTTCATTCATTATATTTGTTCTAAGTTTGTTTGTGGTACAGAGCCAATGTTAGACCTGTTTTGCAGCTCAGTGTAGACTCTGTTCTTTCCTAAATTCTTCCACCTCATACCTCCCAAAATTCTAAAATTTTGCTGCCCCTTAATTCTACTGCCCAGTGCAGTTGCACTATTGATCTTGCAGCCTATTCTGTTGTAGATTCTGCTTGGTTATTAGGAGTTTGTAAAATAGTATTTTAAAATATCTCAGTGACTTAATGTCATGTTTTATAAAACCTTTACATTTTTAGGAAGATTATATGATTGTTGAGATGGTAAACAGAAAAATTCGCTTCCTGTGGAATGCTGGTGGTGGTAGTCAAGTAATCCAACATAATCTGACAATAGAAACTAATGATGAACAACTTCTCAGAGATGAACATTGGTATAAGATTGAAGTAAACAGGTTAGCATTATTAAAATGTTTTTTAAAGAAATATTTCCATTTTGCTAAAATTTGGCATATGTGATTTTCTACTATTAATTTTCCACATGCAGAATTAATTATTTAAGAAAAGGCATGTAAAATTTTATAATTCATTTAACAGATTTGGGAATATTGCCACTCTCAGTGTTAAACCTACTCCATATGGACAGAAAAATGATCCATTTCAAGTAACTGATGCATCTACTCCTGGCTATTCTAAAATGGACTTGGATTCTAATTCATTTTTCTATATAGGAGGAACTCCTAAAGGATACAGAGTTAGTATATAAAGTTGTTTAAGACACCTAAAGCTTTGTTTTACAGTATTGTAATTTTTTTCTTTGCGGTTTTAGGTACCTCGTAAATTGAAAGCTAGAAACTTTGCAGGCTGTCTTTATGAAGTGATTTTAGATGGTAAGAAAGTTGGATTATGGAATTTTATTACTAACCAGGGTTGTGATGGTTGCAAGGAAGGGTAAGTATTAATGTTACTATTCAGTCTTTTGTTTATTTATCATAGACAGAATTACAAGTCATAAAATTAAAGCATTATCCTCTGGTTTTTTTTTTTTTTTTTTTTTTTTACATCCAGTTCATTTAAAGAGACTAGATGTGTTTATTATATTTGTGTAATTAGTAAATAAATTTTATTGAGAATGATAAAGTCTGTTTTTTTTTTCAATTTAGAATAATTATATAACTTTAAAAGGTTTTTTAAAATAAAATTATCACTATTTCTCTTTGAAATAGGGCTGAGGAAGAAGCAGATTTTTCATCTTACAGTTTCAGTGGAGATGGTTATGCAATTCTTCCACAAATTAAGCGTTATAAAGAATTCTCTTATGTTGTTGCTTTACGCTTCAAAACATTTGATGAAAATGCTTTGCTTTTCTTTGCACCAAATAGCGATAATGTAAGTAAATGATATTTAGAGATATGCCAGTATGAATAAACTTCAGATGATAAGGCAATTAATAATTTATGTTCATTAATATATTATATAGCCCATTTGAAAGAGAAGGAATATAACAGTCATTTTAAAATTATCACAAATCTTAATCAAATTTTTAGTCAAGGGTTTTTATATACATTTCTTTCGTGCTAAATCTGCGACTAGTAGTACTAATGAAAATTTTCTTCCTTCATTAAGAATTAAGCTTGGTTTGCAATTAAAATTAACTCAAATTTTGAATTAAAGTAGAAACAGTTCTCTTGCAGAAATAAAATTTCCTGAAATCTAAACTTCAGTGAACCAAGATATTAAATTTAAACATACGAGTATATCAGCATACATAGATGCATGCAGGGGAACTTATATTCTGGTGACTGAGTTATCGCGACTAGTATAATTCACTTTCTTTTTCTTTTCTTTTCTTTCTTAGCTTTATTCATAAACAGATCAGAATCATTTACATATTTAAGAAAAACAACTGGAGTAGGAATTATAAATAAGCTTTATTATGGAGTATTTTTTTTTGAAGAAAATCCGACATTTGCTGTCATTTATAATAGTACATCAAATTATCAAAAAAGGAGATAATTTTTATTTGTTTATTCCTTCATTTTATGATATATTTGTAATAATTACGCATGGTCTGTCTTTCCAATTTCTGTCATGGTCATAAAATCAGAGGGAACTTAAGTCTCATTAAAAATATATTTCTTTTTAAGTTACCATTCTAATCTTTTTCTCGACAGTTATTCAATCTACTATTTATATGGAAATCTTAGCTGTTATTAGAACTTTTCTTTCAAAATTTAAATATGAAATCACAAATTTTAATAGAGATAGGAGAAATATGAAAAATCAAACAAGGCAAGAATACTTGATTTAAATTTGCAGCACATTATGAAATTTCATAAATTTAAAAGTTTTGTTTATAATTGATTTTCCCGTAAAACTGTTAGTGGTCTTAGTTACAAGGTAAGCTGTTAGTGCTCTTAATTACAAGGCATCTGAAATCGTATTAAGTATAATAAAAACATCACTATTATAGTTTCATGAACCTTGTATATTATGTTATAGGGCATATTTAAAATCCTTTTAAATTCACAGTGCTAAAATATTTTTAACTTGCAGAGAATAAGAAAGGAAGAAAGAAAATATTTCTTGTATGTTTAGAAAATATAAAAACAGAGAATTGTTTATTTGTACTGTCTGTTTAATATTAAAACTCTTAATCACAGTCATCTGAGAAAATCTTTATCATGAAATTCTACCGTGAAGTTGCTGAAAAACATACAATACTGTATTTGCAGTATTAAAAATGATCAGAAAGATATTTTTAAAAAACTTTCTTATTTCAGATATTATTAATGATGTATGATATAGGATTTAGGAAATATTTCATATGTAACTTATTTTTTTATTGAAATGTATGCATCATTCAGTAGTTTTAAGTTTAATAATTATATTGTTGCAGGGTGATTTTGTATCACTTGAACTTCGAGATGGCCATATAGTTTATCAATTTAATTTAGGGAGTCAGTCTAGATCTGTTTTGAAAACAACAAAAAAGTATAATACTGGTACCTGGATTCGACTTGCTGCAGAAAGAGAAAACTTACAAGGTAGCTTTTATATATAGAATATAAAACTAATTATATAATGTGTATATGTATAAACTGACAATTCTGAAAGATATTACAAATAGGTTTTCAAACAAGATTACAAGCACCTAAAAATTACCCAGTAAAATGTGTCACTGCAAATTATGAAGTGCCTGTGCTCTAAATTTATTGAACTCTGAATAGAAAGTGAGCAAAAACAGACTGTTGGCTGCTTGCGTGTAGAAAGAGGCTGTCTAATGCAAGAAGGTGAAATCTCAATTCCAGTCTAAGATCTCAGACAACTGTTTGATGTTCATAAACCTCCATAAGGCCATTTTTTAAAATCAAAATTAATTAACTGTGCATTGAAAGTAACATTAAATTTAGTTACTTTGCATATTGCAAAGGCAACTTGATTGCACGATTGTGCAGAGTATTCAATTTTTAAAACCAAGCAAAATCAAATGGAAACCATTGTTAATAAATTAAATAATGTATTTAAAGAATGGAAAATAAAGTTAAAAATATGAGATCAGTTATATTCTTCCCTTGTTTCTGAGGGAGAGCAAGAAATAAGTTAATAAAGAAATATGATATCAAGGATGGTAAAAATGTATGTGTGTCGTATATATAAAATCAAGAGATAATAATTAAAATCTAAATCAGTGGTAATTTAGCTAACTAGGTGGCAATAATTAATAATTTTAATTCTGAATTTATATTCCATTTAGTTTAGTTTTTTTTTTTTTTTTTTTTTTTTTTTAAATTAAGTTTTTAGTAGGCTTATGCCATTTCCTATTACTCAAATTTTTAATTTTTTGTTTTCTTTTACTTTTCAACTTATCTCATTTTCCAAATATATATCTTTGCTCTGTATGAAAATATAAGTTTTGCTGTTTGTGGTTGCACTGCTTTTAAGGTATCAACAAATCTTAGTGATTATTTTTTTTATTGAAAAGTTTTATTTCTGTTTATTTATTATACTTTCTGTGTAAGTTGCAATAATAATTTTTTATTTGATTGGTTTAATGCAAAGTTTCCAGAAGTTAAGGTTTAATTTATTAACTGTTTGTTTTTTCTTTCTTTCTTCTTGTTTTTCCCTGAATGTAATATTAATTAATTTATTGGCAGTTTGTTCTTATTTCTTTTTCAAGTATGATAATAAATTTACTCTTTTCTTGAGTGTATGCAAAATTTATGCTTTGTATTGAATGGTGTAGATTTTATGAATCTATAAATTTATCAGTATAAATTAGGTTTTTTTATTACTGATTTACTGCAGTTTAAAATTTTTTTTATTACTGATTTACTGCAGTTTAAAATTAAATTTTTTTTAAAGTTACATAAAAATATGCTAAATTTAATAGAACATTTTTTCTCCTTCATATTTGTTTTACTTTCATTTTACAGTTTGTATCATTTTCTGTCCTGTTGGGTTAGGCTGGTGGATGTGCAGTTTATTAAGTTTAATTGTGCATCTGTTGGCCTACAAACAGACTTATTCCTCTACATTTTTAGTACCTTAAGGGGTATCAGAAACCCCTATACCGACAATGTTAAATTGTCCATTTTCGATGTACCTTTTCTCAAAATCTGCTGCAGATACACGCTTGAAATTTTTTATGTAATTAAAGTATACCTATTTGATTATACTGAAATGAGCTTTTGAAACATTTTGAATTTTAGAGTAATTTACAGAATATTTTGTTAGGCATAGTAAAATTTAGCACTTTTCTCACACAAAAACTTTTAAAAATTTTTTATTTTAAGTTTATCACAAAAAGCTCATTTCAGTAAATACTAATAAATAAGCCATAAAAATTTTAGATACCTGTAAGCAGTAGTTCCTGAGAAAAGGTGCATCGAGTATAAAAAAATCACGTTTGGAGAAAAACGCATTTTTATGTAAAAATCCTCATTGATCAAAGCAGTTGATGACATATTAAAACTAGATTTTTTACAGTTCTAATTTTCATAGAGATTAAAGAATGGTATTTTTAGAAAGATAAAAGTGTAGAGAATTTGAAAATGTAAAAATCCGAAATCCCAATTTTTTGAAGATTTTGGGGTTCCAACACCCCTTAAAGAAGATATACTGATAAATGTGAATTCCCCCCCCTTTTTTTTTTGTATCTGATTATTTTTATAATTATTTGAGATATTGAATCTTGTAAAATCTGTGCTATTTCTGTTTTCATTATTACCAAATATAGTCTGATTTTTGAATTTGCTTTGTATTTAATTTCATACATATATTCACAACAGTAGAGTCTTGTGATGGTAGTCTTTGTGAGATAATCATCTCTGAATATGACCCATAAGTATTTATAAGGGCCATATTAAAAAAAAAAAGAACTTACCTCTTGCTGGTACTGATTATTACCTATTAAGACTGCCATATAAGTTCAAACTCATTTGGAATTGTGTGCTCTCATCTTAGAAAAGGTTCATTATATATATATATATATATATTGTTTGCAGTACAGTTTTGCAGTTATGTGTTGCTCTATTAAAAACTATTTGAGAATCTTTAATAACATTACCTTTGTGTTGAGAGTCTTAAAAATTCTGCCTTTATGCAATCTGTTTCTTTTTAAAATTACTTTATATTTTACATGTGAGATGTATGTATACAGAGGCTGTTTGCATATTTTTTAGATAATTTTATTTTTCTGTTAAAAAAAATTCATATGCTTGAAATTTTGATAGGTTGATAGTTTGTTTTTATGCAAAATGTCGCTTTTAACGAAGCAATTAATTGGAGGCTATGTTTATGTTCTTCTCAAAGAAAAATATTCATATCTAGTTATTAAAAAAAATGCTGTTAAAGCCATGGTTTTCTTATATCTAAAGCTAAGATAGGTAAAGTTGACAACTTTTAAAAAGAGAGTAATCTAAATGTCAACCTACCATCTTTTTAGACTTGCTATTCAAGAGTAATGGGATAAGATACCTCTTCTGATACTAGAAAAGGCTTTGTCTTGGAAATTATGGTGTGTAAAGATAGTAAAGAATAAGGGTTATCAAATAGAACATTTAAAACATGAAACTTTTTGGTAAAGTACCTCTGTAATGACAATAAAAATCGTCTAAAAAATGTGCGAACAGCCTCTGCAGTAAATATGGTGGTATAGTAATATGATGTTACATATTGCTTTTAATGGATTTTTTAAATAATTAAATTATCATTAAAATCGGGCTGCTCAGTTAATTCTTTAGGGCAAAGTATATAAAATCTATTTCTCCCAATAAAATTAGGTATTCCTCTGATTAACAACTTTATTTTCAGGTCGGTTAGTGGTAGAAGATGAATACCATGATGGTCAACTTCCTGTTAATAGCCCAACCACTATGGACCTCAAAAGAAGCTTTTTATATTATGGGGGTGTACCTCCAAATTTTACTACTACTATGTAAGTAAGAGAACATACTTTTAATCTCATTTTAATTCTCAAAATTCAGTTAATAAAAAAAATTTAATCTTTTCATTTGGAACCTTCATATAGATAGTGTTACTTAGTGTTGGGTTTTACAGTGCCACATAGTTCAAAAAAGGAAGCATCTTTGTAGAGTGTTAATTATGTAATTAGTAGTAATAATTTTTTTTGGATTGTTTAGTTAAGATCACCATTTATTTTTAGCTTAGCATATACCTGTAATGTATAGCATCTTACACTGGGAAATATATGTTGGGCAAGTTTGGAGGGTATGTAATTGCACATAACACTTATGATAAGGGTGTAAACCTTAATTTTTTATATGAAAAATCTTTAACAAAATTGCCTTTAAATATGTATTTTGTGAAAGGGAGAATGAATTCAAAATTATGTAGAAACCTAATGGAAGTATTATATACAGAGCAACAGACTTGCAGATGAGGCAGCTGAATACTGTTAGTCCAGCAAAAAGTAATGTTCCCCCCCCCCAAAGAGTAAGCTGCACCAAAACTCGTTATTTCTTATAGATCAAAACTGTAGAGATTTCTTTAGAAAAGTGACAATGATGCATAATAAATAATGAGGCATGGCCATATAAATATTTAAGTGAATGTCAAGCTTTTGATACATTGCTTAGAGAAAAGCATTACTTTTGCTAGACTCTGTAGTTTCTACCTGGGTCTGAACTCCAGGAAAATGCAATAATGAGATACATTCCACAAGAGAAGAAGAGGGAAAATGTGGTCACATGGTTTATGAACAACAACATCCACATGTGCTATGTTTACAATGGAGTTGATAGCAGATATTCCGCTGAAATTAATTGATTTTTCGAATTACGAAATTTATGTCTATTGTGAGAAATTAAAAAATACTCTTGGAAATTATTTCTCTCTCTTTGATGTCAACAAAAAGGGTCTTTTGTTATTCAAGGAAAAAGCATGTGAACGATATTTGTTACAAAATAATGCCGGATAGAACAGTACTTATAACAAGCTGTGTTAAGGCTAAAATGAAGAAATCAATTAATTATGAAACATCTGTGCAAATTTCTGCAGAAAACCAGGTAAGATTTATAAATTTTTCGTATGCATGATGCTTACCAGTATTAATAATGTTTTTATTAAGAATATTAAGTGTATATCAGTTAATTGAAAATTATTCCCAATAGCTTGAATAACATTTTCCAAACTTTTAAATGCAAGTGTAATAATAGTGTATTCATAGTTCATGAATAGTTGTTCTAAATTACTGAAATAACCGAATTCATGAAAGATCTGTTTATCTGCAAGAACATAAATACAAAGCCAAGTTTCTCTCATTAATATTAATTAGTGTCATAGAATATTTTATGCCGCTAAAATTTTATTGATTTCATCAGGATATGTTTTAATATTTTAGCTGTTGTAATCGATTTTTAATGAATACACATAAATATCGGAAGGTTAAAATTTTTTAATACCTTCCATTGTAGATATTAAAGATATCAACAGCCATAATATTAGAAGCATCAATAATATTGAAACATTTTAATGTAAAAAAGGATGCTTTTATAAGAATTTATACTTAATTTTAAATTTTAATGGGAGATTGCTGAGTTTTTAAATTTAAATATTAAATTAGCATATATATTTAGTCCTTTAAAATCAGTGATTATGTCAGTCCATAGTTTGAGATAACGTGTGACTGAGGTATATGCATTAGAATTACACTAGTCTATTTCCTATTGTAGATCTTTTCAATAAATACACTGGAAAATCTTTTTGAGCTACATGATTTTGAAATAAAAATTCTGCACATAAATTATGTAACGTACAAGATTAAAAATAACTTAAAATTTATTTTTTGAATATTTAAAATGTATACGGATAGCACTTTTTTATTATTTACTATTATAAAATGAAGAAAAATGTATTATGAAAAATTATTAGTTTCACAGCAGTGAACTCAGTTGCACAAATCTCTATGTTTTTCTTTTTGACATTTATATTATAGTATAAAAAATGTGTTAATTTGTAGTTTATACTATCAATAGGATAATAATCAGATGGTAAAAATTAAACTTTAAGTTGTATAAAATTATATATTAATTTTGAACTGTGCAGAATATTGGCATCGTTATCCTTACATAATTTAAGGGCCAACTGCATTTACAGTGCTCCGGAAATTTGACTATTATGATTTTCAGAAACCAACTATTTATATTTACCATTCTACTTATTAAGTTGATAAAATTATGACTTAAAAATATTTATGGTAACTTTCTTTTCAGTGTAGAAGAGCAGTCTATGCAAATAGGATTTTATGTAGTCATTTTTACAATATTGAGATTTATTATTGGAAATGATTCATGAGATTTCAAAAAAGTAGTGCAAATAATTTTTAAAATGAAGTTAATTAATAATGTGTGAAATCAAGTAGAAAACTTTCAAATTTTACTCATAAAGTTATAAACGTTTGATGTGTGCTGTTATGGTTACATGATAGACATCCAAATGGGTATTTCATTTCTGCCAACATGCATTATAGCTCTTTCTGCACTATTTCATTTGAAATGCTTTGGCCATCTGGAGCTCTTGCCTTTACAAAGGCAAGTAATATTCTTAAACTGTCAGTACCAATAATCAGAATATTCTGGTGACTTGGTGAATTGTATTTCTGCATTGTAGTGCTTTGAAATCACTTTACACAGTTAAGGAAAATAAAAATATTGCATATTTCAAAGCAATGAATATATAAATATATCCTCATTAAATTGAAAACTGAACACATACTTGCTGCTTAATATGAAGACGGAAATATGTCTGCTCATGCAAATTTAAATAGTTAAGATAACAAAACTATAATACAAATAACAAAAGTATAATGCAAAAGTCATAAAAGAATTAACTGTCAAATTAAGGAAAGAATTCATACGTAAACACGAACATTCGAAACATGGCAAAGCAGTGAACAATGGGCATCATGAAAATAACAATAAAGTGCACCAATATATATATCAAAATTATACTAACCAAATGAATAAATAAATTATTATTTGATGAAACAATGACTGAAAATGAATTATAAATTTCATAAAGAGTTAAGAGCAAACTAAACTTTCAACAAATCGAACGCAGCAGACTTACCTCGTTTGTTTACATTAGCTGTTCATACATTGTGTGACCTCCTACGTCACTGGAATGTATCTGATTATGTAGTCTTTAAGACATTAAGTAAAGGAAAGTAAATAAAATGTACTCATCCTAAGCCAGTAATATGCTAATGAATTGTAGTAACTGCTTTATCAGTATTTTTATACATGTGCTTAAATAGTTTTTTATATCTTTTGATTGTAGGTATTGGTATTTGGTTTTCCCCTTATGAGCATATTGTAAGATATTTCTATTATGGGACATTTGTTATGTGTTTACTATATTTATTATCAGCTTATGGTTATATAATAGCAGAGATGTTTATGTAAGGTGTTTAGAAAAGGTGTCCAGTTCCTTTATGTTTTTAAATAATGATACTAGATATGAATTTTCAGTTACAAAATTTGTCAAAATAAGGTAGAGAATTTTAATACGATAGCTTCAACTTTATGGATAAGCTGCATTTTTTAGTATAAAATATCATATTTTACAGGATCCTAATAAATCAAAAGGTCCAATAAACCAAATACTAAGCTTTATAAACCTTATTGCATGAAGTTCCTGTATTTGCAAATCTGCAGAGATATAAGTAATAAATGGGATTGGCTATAATGAAACAAGAGTGCCATATATAGAGCCATCAATCAATACCAAGAAATTGGAAGTGTATTTTTAGGATAAATAAATAAAAGGTCTTTTCCCCTTTAAAATATGTATAGTTATTATTTTCTGAACATTCTGTGTAAATAATAGAATTCTATGTTGTTTTGGTCTGAATTTTTAAAATTGTGTTTCACATTGTTTCTGATATCGTTTATTTTGTTTTTTGTTCAATTAGGTGGAATGGAATAACATTCCAGAAATTATTTGGCTGTATGAAAGATCTTCAGATAGACTCCACACCTCTGGATTTGCTCCAGAATAGCTCTTTTGGAGTTGAAGCAGGTTGCAAAGATAGTGTAAGTAGAACTACTTAATTATTTTTTCTTTATATTTCTCAATAATGTTTATGTAAATTTAAACCATGTTTCCCAGTTTACCTTTGAGATGATGTTTCTCTTCTTATATGAAAGAGTAGGGAAAAAAGTAATGAATAAATAAATAGCAGAAGTGAAAGTGACATATCTTTTTATTGACCTAACTGAGCGTTCCATTATGTAGTGAAACTTTCTATGAATACTTCTAAGACAAATTTGTTTCAGATTCTTCCATATTACCCATTACTATTCTTTTATTAAAAAAGGGAGTACTATAATTTAATATATTTTTGTTATTAAACTCTACAGCTGTAAAATTAGACTGAGTATATTTTAATTGTGACCTCATATGTCCTGTTAGAATTTATTCAGATGCAGTTGTTTGAAAGCTGTCAGACTTCCAGTGTTTAACGACTTCATTTTAATTATTAACAATTAGAACCTAAAACCTGAGCCTAAATAGATGCTTTAACCGCTTGCCTGATTATCCCGAGTTATCTCGGGTTCGTATATATTGCAGTTAATTATTATCATGAGAAAACTCGGGTGAAGCAGAATTTGTTAGTACGATTTCTTTTATCACTGTTTGACTTGGTCTAGAGAAAAGGAAAGGAAATATTCAGCTTTGATTGGCAGTTTGCCAAATTTTGTTGGTTGTGCGGTTCTTTTGGAGGGACTGGTCACGTGTTTCTCTATTGTATAGTATATGTTGTCTTGTGGATTAGTAATGTATAAAGAAGGATGCATGCATTAGGAAAAAAATAAATGTCGATGATGCAAGATAACGAAAGCGATGATTTTTCAGATAGTGATTATGAAGAGGTGGGGGGAAAAATCAAATCCAAGGAGACAGTGTACTCTGTGCTCCCGTGAAAGAGATTCCAGCGGTAAGCCAGTAAGAAAAGAGACCAGATACCAGTGTAGAACGTCGGGTATCACTCTGTGTTGTCCCTTGTTTCAAAAACAATCATACAAAGATTTATTTAACTATTTTCGTTTGCCCGAGATAACTTGGGATAGTAAACTAATATTAAAAATAAATGCTTTTATACCTTCAAAAAATTAAAAATTCAACTTAAAACCTACATATTTTGATTTGTTTCATTTTGTTGTATTTAATAATAAAATAAAAAAATGTGATGATTTTTTGCAATTTTTTTCAAAAAAATTTATAAGGGAAGCAGTTAAAACAATTTTGTAATCAAATCTGATTTAGTGTATCAAATTATTATTTTTTGATATATATGATATCTTTATTTTTGAAAAACGACTGATATTCTTTATTTATTTATTAAGTGAAATGCATAATAAAAGAAATAAAAATATTTTTTCCATGCAATAATAAAGTGAAATGATCTGTGTTATGCACTACTAAGTGTCCACACTCTGCTAGACTAAACATCTACAGTCTTGTATATACACATTTGTTGAAAATTTGTTTTCAAAATACTTAATGTTGCTGAAAGTTTAGTGTAAGATACTGGCATCAAGATATAAAGGGAAGTTTTAGTAAAGGAGAAGGAAACATTTTTATAGAAGTTTATTTTTCTAAATTGCAAATCTTATTCTTTTTTTAATTTTTCTCCTCTCAGTGTTTTTGTCAAGATTAAAGAACTCAATTTATGATCTTTAATTATGGCTATATTCTCAAATGGCATAAAATGTTTAATATTAAATTCTTTTTTATTAATGAGATGGTCTTTTATGCTATTAATTTCACATACATCTTTTATGATTTAAAAAAAAAAAAAAAAAAAAGTAATGTCCTCCTCCCTTATAAAAGGCCTTCAGAATTTTTTTCCTGGTTTCTTGATTTAAGGTGAGAGAAACTGGGAATAATGTTGATTTCAGTTTTAAATCAGGTCTTAGCATTTTAGAAATTTACATTTTACAAAACTTTTTTGTTTTATATATTAATTCTGATTAAATAATTATCAAACCAACATTTTGACTAACTTTTCCTTAGAAGTGAAAGGATGCAAAGGTAAGAAAGGATGCAAAAGAAGTCGAAATTAATCTTTAAACTAAAACATTACTATCTGTTAAAATGATAAATATGTTATTGTAAATGTCTGCCAAAATGTTAATAAACAAATAAAATAAATTTCACAATAATTTTCAAAGAGTGTTTAAAATATAGTTTTGTCTTTCTTTTTAGAAAATAATAATAAATCCCATCTAATGGCTCCTTAATCAGTTAATAAAGTTGCTTTTATCAGAAAAGCTTTTATATTTTAGCTTGTTGTACAATTTAAGCCAAGAATATGAAAATTTACTCTTTATAATGCAGATTAATCCTGGTTAATTGTATATACATTTTACGAATAAAGAAAAAAAATATAAAAGTTTTTTTTGGTATGTTATACATGATTATGCATTTTGGTCGGAATGCTATCATGAGGTATTTTTTAACAAGTGCTTATGCTATATTTTAGCCTCAAAGAATTGTTGGATTTCGTGGAACTGGCTATATTGAGCTTCCAGGGCAGCCATTGCGTGAAGAAGCAAGCTTTAGTTTATCTTTTCAAACGCTTCAAGATTCTGCTGTTTTGCTGTTGTCTACGTTTGATTCTGGAAAGAATCTGGAAACTAAAAAGAAAGTATGTGTTCTGATTTTGAAAATTAAATTTGAAAACACATTTCCTCATGAAGACCAGTATTTTATTATAGAGTAATTTTTCTCATTAATGTACAATTATGTTAATTGTTAATAAATTTTTATCTCATTAATGTATGTATAATAGACATAGAATTTAAATTTACCTTTCCTATTTTTATGCTCTTATTCCTGATGTCTGATTTCTACTGTTTCCTTAAAACTGCATTAAATTTTAATTTAGAAGATTTAGATTGCACTCAAATTTTGAAGTTTAAAAATCTCTATGAAATTTTGTAATAAAAAAAGTTTTGATATTGAAACTGTAATGAAGTGAATTTCATTTATTTTAACAGTTTTTAAGGTGTAAATAGCCTTATTATTGTTGTAGTTGCTTATGCTCACTTGTCTGACATAGTCAGCCCAAGCCCACGAAATTCTTCGTGGCAAGGAGCGCTAGATTTTGCCTGCCATTGGTTACAGCCTTGAGTGCAATTTTGCTGAGTTCTGCCTTCAATTTTGATATAGAGCACCCCAGGGGAACAGGTTTGAAGGTTTCCCACCCCTCTCCCCTTCCACCAAACCACACGAGAGGACTTCTGGCTCGCCACACATTCATTTACAAACATCCATGCCTTCTCCAGGATTTGAACCCCAATTCTTCAACATAGTAATCAGGGGTGCTAACCACTATACCGGTTGGGCGGCTTAAATTATAAAAGATCAATTTTAAATTAAATTATGTTTTTTTTCTTTAAAATTTTAAAAAATCCATGGTATGAGAACTTAAGGGATAATTTTGTACTGCAGTTTATGAGGTATATAATCACTCTATTTCATAGAAGTAGTTAAAAATGTTAATATTAAAATTTATGTGATGGTTCAGTGTTGGGATATGAAGATTGTATAAATCATTTAAACTTTAAAATCTTCAAATTAAAATTAATGATTATGATTTTTTCTTTTCTCCTTTTCTCTCTCTCTCTCTCTCTCTCTCTCTTTTTTTTTTTTTTTTTTAAATGTGAGTAGCTCATTTATAAGGCTTAAATGTTAACAACGAAAAGACTGCCTTCAATCTGTACTCTTTAATTAAACTAAATGTTATAATTTTCTCTTTTATGACTTCCAGAAAATAAATGAATTTTGATATCTTAATAATAAAACTTCTATTCTGTGTTGTTTGTGATATTAAAACACAATATTTTCTATTTAATTAAACATTAAAACACAATATTTTATGTTAATGTTAATTATAGGCTATTTTTAAAAATAAAGATTGAATATTCAGTCTTATAAATAATCCTGCTGATTGTGTTATAAGGTATTTCTCCTGCCTTCTTAGCATGTCTTTGTGGTGTAATGTCAGCACACTAGGTACATATTTGAGAGATTTGAGGTTCGAGTAATAAATAAGTAAATATCAGAACTCTTTGAGATGATCAACTCCACAGACTTTCAAAATCATCTGGAACCTTTAGGTGATTGTATCAGATAAATTTCAATTCATTTCTGCATGTATCATAAGTTATATCGAATAGTATAATGTAAGAAAAGTTGGTTAGCATTTTTAGCATATTTTGTTTTCAGTCTTATAAAATTGTTTTTGGAATATCAACTTCTGCATATTAATGTTTTCTTAAAAACAAAATTCTGTTTACAGGATTACTATTCTGTTGCTCTTGTAAATGGACAGATTGAGGCAAAATTTAATGGAACTATGGTTGAAATATCTAATGGATCACCGTTGTTATATAATGATGGAAAATATCATACAATTACTGTCATAAAAACCAACAGAAAGTATGTATATATTTTAAACCCATGTTTTATTTAATATATTTTGTAAAATAAAAGAATTTTAATTCTTTTCCTGATATTTCTGTTAAAAATTGTTATAATATTTTGTTGTTCCTTGCATTAAATTTATTAGATTAATTTGAAATTTTGTTTGAATAAATTTATTTGATTTCATGTAGAAATACTATACTGCATAATATCTTTTAATAATTTTGTTTAGAGTAAATCCTTTCCTAGTATTAAAAAAAAAGCTTTCAGGTTGATTAAATGAAAATTATTTCATCAAAACATTATAAAATTGAAGAAAAATGATGCAGCTAATACAAAATGTATAAATAATAATAGCAATAATAAGTCTGGATAATTGATATGAAAATGAGAGCCATACTAGTTATTTAGAAAAGCACACCAGTTTTAATTTTAAAACAAAGGAATATAGTTTTATGTTAATAATATAGTTGGAATGGAAGAAAAGGGTGAAAAGGATTGCTGTATGCATTTCAGAAAACAGGCCTCAGTTTTCCAAAGTGAAAAGTATTCTTCCAACAACAAAGTATTTTTGTTGCTTGTGGGGGGGGAGAAGAATCATATTTCCACTATTTTAAAAGTGACAGAAACATCCATTCAGTTTGGGATGATAAAGAATTTATAGTATACTATGCTTGTGAAATATACAATAGACGCCACTTGATGTAATCATGGTGAATGTTATTAGGTTAAAGGGGCTTTGTCCGTTAAGGGTTATTGTTTTCGCTTTGCGATTTTGCAGCAGAACCCTATAAATGGCATATCACTTTTCAAATTGTTGCCACCAAATACTATTTTCCTGTATTATATTTGAAGAAATTACATAATGAAGAATCTGTATAAATGTATGTATGTTTCTCACATTGTGATACAACAATGGTACGTAGAGCCATCCAATTTTGAATGACGTAATGAATATGGGCATCTGAAAGCTCAAATTTGAAATTTGGAATTTGTTTTATTATCGATTAAAGATTTAAAAGCGAGCAATGGCAACACTCTACTGGGGGGGGGGAATCTTTTTATCTCCAGCATGCGGAACTGTGTATCAGAAATTCTAAAGATATGCCCATTTTAAAATTATTTTGCGACATTGTTGTTGAATTGGATTTTATGGTTTAAGTGCAAAGAACATGATATTTAATAAATAAAGGTAGTACACAAGACATTAAAAAATGCCCCTTTGGACGTAATTTAAAATCTTAAACCTTTCAGATTTTTTTTTTCCCCTCTGTATATTGTTATTGATCTGCCAAAGTCCAGCTCATTTGTTTACAAAAACATGGAAAATACATAACTTGTTGTGGTCAACAGTTTTTTAATATGATCAAATTAGTACAGAATAAATTTTTTAAGCTAAAGTAAATTTGCCAAATAAAAGATAAATTTATCAAATAAGATCAAAATAGATCATAAAAATTGCCATATGGTAGAAAGAGAAATTGTACCAACCAATCATTTAAAATTAGGCAAAAGATCGACATTAGTTATGTAGGTTTTGAATAACTTTATTGATTTGGAGGGAGATCTGACATCTTTCTTTCTCAGGAACAAATAATATTCTGCAATTTTTCCCCCTTTATGAAAATATGTTGCAAAAACAAACTAATGTTGTGTTTTTGCTTAATTTAATTAACATGTTCTGTTCCAATGAGGGATGCCGTTTGAATAACAATATTAAGGTACAGCGTCAGTAAACTAATTTCCAGAAACATTATGAACAGTTCATAAATGAAATACATTGGAGACTTTATGAGCAATTCATAAGCAGACTTTCTCATTTTCTTAATTAAAATGCTTGCAAATACCTATTTATATGTTTCTTGATATTTTTACATTTAGATTTACATTATTTAAATTCCATTGATATTTTGAAGGGCATTTTTTTTCTCATTGTTTAATGTTATCAAAACAGCTTTGAGCAAACCTGATCACATTTAGTAGCATCTATTGTAAAACAATTCCATAATCAGTTTACTAGAATTTAGAATATAAGAACAGAAAAAAGAGCTCTAATATCCTGCTGATAACTTTATCTAAGAGAATTTTAGCAGTGAGTTACCTGTAGCTTTCTAGCCAAAATTCATTACATTATTTTAAAAATTCAAAATTTTTAAAATTTGATTTAATGTTAATTCATTATTTTCCCACCATTTAAATTTTTGTTATTGTTTTAATATGATTATTTGTAATCAAATCAACAATAAAAATCCTAGTAATATTATGAAAAAAACATACAGCGGTCATTTTAATAGAACTGGAAATGTATTTGTGACATTTCAATATAATATTTTAGCTGAAAAAAAAAAAATCTTAGATTTTTTTCACTGTATCTCACAAATTTGTTTTTTCATTATGGTTCAAGTGCTACTATTTGTATTTAGAGAAAAAATGCTTGTTTCTTAATACCTCACTTCCCCACAAAATAGTGTAAAATGATGTTATTTTGTATTAGTTTATTGTGATAGAGAGTTCTGATTAGAAGTTGTTTGCTGAATTTGTATTAGTAACTATAAAATGTATTTATCATTAGACTGTTCTTATACTAGAGTAAATATTTTTCTTTTGTTGTGATGTTTGATGATTTAAATTAAAGCCCATAATTTTATTTGGTGATTGATACATCTATGTATTTATTGTTTTAATTTTTTTTTTTTTTTTTTTTTTTTTTTTTAGAATTGTGTTGCGGATTGATGACTTCCAGGTTGGCTTTACTAGATTACAGAATGGTTCCCGGAACATAGATGCACCGCCTCACAGAGGTCTATTTTTCGGTGGATTCAGAGAAGGAATAGAGTATAATTCTATGATATCTACAAATACTCCCCTTTTTGGTACAATAAGAGATGCTATATTTAATAACAGGTAATGATAAAAAAAAATTTTACGAGCTGCTGAAAGGTAATGAGCAAAAATATTTAGGAGCTGCTTAAAATAACTTTCAGGTACTTAAAATCCACATAACATGTTATAGGAATTGTGTTTTTTAGTAATTCAGTTTCAGGGAATTTCTATAACTGGAAATGTTATGGGAAACATTTTGGTAGTAAAAGAAATAGTCATTCTTTTCCTCAATTTTCCATTTGTTATCAATTCAGAGATTCTGTTCACTGAAATCAATTTAAATTGATTGATTGATTGATTGAAAATAATAATAAAAAAAAATTGTCCCTAAAATGTTAGAATGGGATGTAATGGAGGAAACAATAGTCATTGAGAAAAGTGTACATTATAGCTTTAACTGAACATAATGTTAAAAATGGTGGTTAGAAGGATATCATATCTAAGTTGTAGTGTAACCCAAAGATTTTGACTTCATGATATTTATAAATTTAAGATTGAAAAACAGGATGTCATATTTTGAGAATTTTATGGAGGAAATCGTAGTGCTTATTGCTAATAGATGCATAACTTGATTATTTTTCTAAAAATATGTGAAATGTAATAATGAAGAGTTCAAACCATTTAAGAAAATATGTGCTAATTCAAAAATAAGATCAAAATTATTTTGTAATTTTTAAAAGACACAAGCATTGCAATTTTTGGTGCATTTTGTTGATTTTACTGACAGAACTTATGTGCCGTAATCGTTTCGTCCAGAAGCTGTGGTGAATGAGACCGGCTGCAGACCACTAAACAGTCATCATAATTTTCTTTTGGTGCAAGTTTGGCTTTGCAAAGTGTTATGGTGTCTGACCACGGTCCAACCACTGAGACGAATGTCGCTGGTTGTTATAGAGAATCCAGTTTTCATTGCATGTAACAATTTTATCAAAAAAATCTGATGTGTACACTACATGACTTCCTTGTACGGAATATTAAATTATACGCATATTTTCTTGCATTTCCTTTAAACTTATAGGATTGAATTAAATCTACTTCGCCGACAGCGCATAAACCACAATAGAATAAAGGCATTCTTTAAAATTCACTCTAGTATTTGTTTACCATAGCGACACTCTGGTACTAGATTCACTTAACGGTATTATATTTCGTTCATTTTATAACTCATAATGCACAAAATGTATATCATTTAAAGAATAGAATTATCTAATCGTTGCCACATGTTCTATTCAAATACTATAATAAAGCTAGAATGATGTATAAAATAAATTAAGCAAACAAAACAAAAAAAGAAACAGTTTTTCACAGATGATTGAGTATTTCTCATTTAATTAATTCAGTTCTCACTTTGCGAGAAGGCAAAAATACATAAAAACTCAAAATATCTATATTAAAAATTACGAAGTAAATCTTAAACACTTATTTCCTCAAAAAAATTCCAGAAAGGATTAAGCATGATTTAATTGGCAATAATAAATGAAGGCGTTATCTTTGTTGTTGGGAAGTTCAGTTTCTCTAAATTGGCAACAAATCCACTAGTCTGCTGTTTCAAATGTAAACAATCAATGGCCACCATAAAAAAAAAAGGCTTAGCGGCACTTAAAGAACTTTAAAAATGTTGATAATTCTAAAAATATTGCATACAGATTTACTAAAGGCATAAAAACCTTAACCAAAAGATAAAAACAACATAATTGAATCATTTTTAAAGCAAAAAATGTACAATTTACAAACATATAAGAGTAAAGAAACCGCCGAGTAACAGAGTGGATATATATATAAATATATTTATAAACGTTTGGTGTGGCCGACGAGGTGCACATCTACATGTTATAACAGTCTTATATACAAAATTTCAACATTCTGAGGCTACTCGTTTTTGAGTTATGCGAGATACGTATGCCACGAAAAATTCTCTTCAGAATTAATTTTAAAGCAGTTTTATAATTTTTTGGGAGGAAACGGGTCTTTTATTATGTCCTTACGTACAGATATCACGCAAAAACATCGTTAAATTGCATTCGATAGCGGTCAAAATGGATATTTTCATTGAAATATGCTGCCTGAAACTTTTCATAATTACAATACTTCCTTTTTACTTCGTACAAGGAAGTAAAAAGTGTCTTTTTGTTGTGGAGAAGAAGAGCAGATAACACTTCAAAATGGCGATATTTAAAAAAAATTTTTGCTCAATTCGTGTGGCACCCACTTATCGAGCTTCTTTGACTTTCCTATATGATTCAAGTGATCAGAAATCATGGTGTTCAGAAACAATGATCAGAAATTGTGATCAGAAACGGTGTTATTAACAAGTTTTGCTTACGCCAAGCTCCTCCACATGCTCTTGCACAATTGTGCACAGGTTTGTTTCAACTAAAGTCTTCAAATCTTCGTCATCAACAACTGAAGGTGTCCACGATGCTCTTGATCTTGCAGGTCAAATTCTCTATGGCGAAACTTTTGGTAGCACTGTTGAGCTGTAGATTCATTAACACTTTCCTTGCTCCATACTTCATTGACATAAATGTAAATTTGCCAAAATCCCATTTTGACATCTAAACAAAAACACCTAGTAAATATTTTTAAAATAATTTTGGAACAAAATAATTACTATAGAAATATAGAGCGACAATAGAGCTTCAAAATGATATATAAAGCAATGTAATTCAAAATATTTTTGTTGCAAAAAATGTGCAGGAAATATAAACAATTGCTAAAAAAAACCTGCATTTTTTTCCCGGAAAACCCAATATATTTGGCGGACCACTAATATGAATTTAAAAAAGGTAAATACATTTAAGCAACAATAATCAGCAAACTACACAGATTTCAATCACATCGAAAAATTACATGAAAAGTACAAAAATCTTACCTTCTTGTACAGAAAGCTTCACATTTCCATATCACTGAAAAGCAAGAACAAACCAGCAAATGCAAAGCAATATCAATAATCTGACACTGTTATGTCGCCAATTTTTAATTATTGTAAACATAATAATCATCGCTTATTCAGCAATGACCCCATCGATTAACAGTTAGACACAACAAAATTGGAAAGTTCCAGGGATACAATTATAAACAAGAATGCAGATGGTTCTCATAATAATCGATCAATATGCCTATTGACACGGAGAACAACGGTGTTATTAACAACCACAATAGCATATGTTTGTAATTCAGAATTAAAGAGAATTCCAGTTCGCTCTGTTATTGATAACAGCAGCATATCCATGGATGAAAATTCTCAATTTTAAATGTCTCTAGATACACCTGCAGAAGTAGCTAAGTCGCTAAATTCAGAAGGAATTTCGCTAAAAGTAGTAGTTAAAAAATGAAATAATGTATAATCCATATACCATAAGTTTTTGTTACTCATCATTTTTTAAATTGAATCTTCATAAAAAAAAATAAATAAATAAATAATGTCCCAATTTTTCTGCGGTCCATCAAAATGTTTTCACGGACCACCGGTTGGTGACCGCTGCTTTAGGGCATGCTATTTTATTGCTATCAATGTAGAAATAACTCTTAAATTTTCTTGATCTAAATCTTTGAAGGTTATCACATCCTCCATATGAAAATAGTACAGTAAAAGCCCAACTATATGGCATCTTACTAACCAGAAAGCTCAACTCTGCAATAGTTAAGAATTTAAGCCTTTTGTCTCAGAAAGTGTTAAGGAGCGCAAACTGTTATTAATGTGTTTTTTCCTCACTTTCAGTATATTTTCAGCTTTAAAATTTTTGGAAAAATTAATTTCATCCTAAAAAATAAGAAATAAAAGTCGTTATTAGGTTAAAAGTCACAGTTCTATTATTAGTTGTATCAGTCCAGGTTTGAATATCATAATTTGTAAAATTGCTTTTTCTTCTGTCAGTCTCTTTCATTAAGAAATATAAATTTAAATAACAACCTAACTTTAGCCCCATATAAATAGAATTCGGTTGAAATTCCATCTTAAGTGAGTGTACTTTTTAGATGATTCGTATTTTGTATACCGAATGAATGAATCGGACCATCAGTTTTTGACGCAATCCATGCAAAAATAAAAGCTCTGTGAAACTGGAACTGCTATTTCTTGAAATTACTATTCAATCCACGGTTGAGCCCTAAAATTATGAGGATTTACAGGTAACTACAGGTAAATCCTCATAATTTAACTATAGGGAGGCAGGTAACTGCTTACAATATTATTCACAATGCATATTTAATAACAGATAAACTGTTTCAAGATATATATATGTATATGGAAAAAAATAAAGAATATATGAAAGATTAAATTAGCAACATAAATTTCCTTTCTCTATTCTAAAAATGGTAACCTCTCTCTGCACTGTGTCATTTCAAGATTAATCCATGCCATATGACTCTTACATAATTTTGGTCATGTAAATGGAACTAAAACTCAACCAGTCAATAGTAATTTTATAGCAATATTAACTATGCAATCAAAATATATTGAGAAACTAACTCGGTCTGAATTAAGATTTCACCCTGAATAAAACGCACTTGCTTTCAACGCTTTGGCCTAGCTGGACCTCTGCTGCTTCCTTCTTGCTGCAAAGTTATCAAAAATGTAAACCTCTTAGAATAGGTACAATTATTGTGCCAACTTTGATTGTGGCTGCAAAATGTTTACTGAAATAAAAAACTGAAGATTTAATCTGCCTTCGCCTCCAATTTCCTACTCATTATGGATCAACACTTGTATGCCATCAAAATTCTGTTATTCTTTACTTCTAAGTTTGTTTTTATCACATATATATAACATTAATGACACCTTTTCATCTGTCAGAAAGAACATCTTACTTCCCTCTTGCACTTCTTAAGATTAACTAGAATTCTCTTTCTGTATGCACAGTTATCATTTAAGTTATGCTGGTGAAAGAGTAAAATACTTGTACTTAGACCCTGGAGTTAGATATTTTCCCCTATATGTATATATATATATCCTTCCCCCTATACACACACACAGACACACACACACATATATATATATATATAGTGGAACCTCAAGATATGAACTCCTCTATATACGAGAAATTCAAGATAAGAGGAAAGTATGAGCGAAAAATTTGTCTCCAAATATGAGCACTGACTTGAGTAACAAGCAATGAGCCAAACTGTTGGTATGTGTGGCGCCATTTCCCAATCCAGCTCGACTTGGAGAATCCTCTCTTCAGATCACTTGGTGTTCTTTGATCTACGTGTTTCTGGGCTTGCAAGCCAATTGTTTATTATATTTAACGTGAAAATAATTATTTCATTATGCCTCCCAAGAAGATTATTGACTGAAGTAGTTCTGCAAAAAAATGTAAGGAAGCCATGGCCTTTGAAATTCAGAAAGAAATCATAGGTAAACAAGTGTGATGGAAGAATGATGGAATTGCCGAAGATTTATGGTCTTTTGACATCATCGATTTGCACTATTCTGAAGAAGCAGAGAGAAATTAAGAAACTTGATGTAGCCAAAAGAGTTATCGTTACTTCCAAGCACCATCCAAAACTCCTAGAGGATGTTGAGAAGCTGTTGTTGGTGTGGATTAACACGAAGCATTTAAAAGGTCGGTGTCGGAAGCTATCATAAAGGTAAATTATGTTTATATTATTTACCAGTGTTATTTATTGGAAAAATTGATTTTTATGTTGATATTTTTGTTGCGTGTGGAACGGATTATCTGGATTTCCATTATTTCAAAGGGGAAGTTTGTTTCTTGATATGAGAAATTCACTATATGAGCTCAATGCTGGAATTAATTAAACTCATATCTCAAGGTTCCACTGTATACATATTTATCACTTCCAATAACTTTTACTAACCAGGATTATTGATGTATTTAACTCAGCATGATGTCCTGAACAGGGTAAACATTTTAATAATTGCTGTTTAATAATTTTTCTTGAGTCTTATAATAATGCATACTTATTTCAGGCTGTTGCATTTCAATGAACCAATTGACTTTAAGGGGGCAGGTATTGGACGAAATCAAAAGGAATGGTTTGGTGCAGAAACTTCATATGCTGGAATTATTCAGCCTTTGGAGAGATGTGCTGAAATGGCTTCATATATCACAGTAAAATCTGCTGTTAATGTTGGTGCTGAACCTTTTAGCCATGTTAAAGTACCTATTGGAAGAAAAGATTTTGTGCATGAGTAAGTAAGAATGAAATTTTTACATTATGAAATATTAAAAAATTTTATAAACCCATTTAAAAATTTTATGAACCCTGATGCATTATACATTTTCTAATTACTTTTTTGATGATTTTCATATAAAATTTTTCCATTAAATTTTAGTTATGATCTTGATTTAAAATAATGTCTGTCTGCTTAAAGATGACGGATGCTAAAAATTTCATGAGTTTCAGTTTTTAGAAGTTTATTTTTCGTATTTTTGATGTTATCAGGTCAGTATTCCGTTTGATGCCTTTGTATTTATTCACTAGAAGCTCTGTAGATCATAGTCATAAAATCAAATGCAGTCGATTTCTTAGTCATGCCTAGCTTATGTAGAAGTTACACCAGGCGCATAGCCAGGGGTGGGTGCCCAGGCACCCTCCCACTTCACCACTATATAAATAAAGATAAGGCAATACCACTGTATTTAAAGAAAGTGCTAATTAATCTTCAATAGATAAGACGTGTTTAAAATATTGCTTTCCAGCTTCCCAAAAAATTCATGTGATTGATCAAAAATGAATGGAAAGTCTACGATTTTCCATTTAGAAGTAAGATCAGGAAAAATCATCCTTCCTCAGCTAACAAGCGGCAGGAAAATACTTCGAAGGTTAGGGGACAACCTTCAAGTCGTAAAGCTTTTATTCTTTTACAGCTTTGAATAGCCCTCCATATCCGGTCCCACTTTCTCTCTAGCTATCAAGCCTAATGTCACTAAAGAAGAAAAAGCCCTTTCATTTCGGACAAAGCATCTAAAAGCATAATATTTAAAAGAAAATAAGTATTTAAAAAAAATAAGTTGGGGTATTTTATTTTGAAATTTGATACTTATTATCTAAATATTGCACAAAAGAGGGAAGGAAACACAGTAAAATAATTTTGAGTGATTGTTTTTTACATTAATTTTGAATTTCAGTTAAGTCAATAAACATAGCAAAAATATTAAGCTTTTTCTTGGGGGGATAATAATGTAAAGAGTGTGCCAACTTCAATGCAATGAATTTTATTTTCTTAGTCATTCAGCAATTTAAATTATTGTTATTTAAAATGATCTAATAGGGTTAGTCATCTAGCAATTTAAATTATTGTTATTTAAAATGATCTAATAGGGTTAGTCATCTAGCAAGTTAAATTATTGTTATTTAAAATAATCTGATAAGGTTAGTCATCTAGCAATTTAAATTATTGTTATTTAAAATGATTTAATAAGGTTAGTCATCTAGCAATTTAAATTATTAGTGGCCCTATTTAAATTATTATTAGTGAGCCTATTTAAAATAATTATTAAACTATCATTAGTGACCCTATTTAAAATGATCTAATAGGGTAGTTATAAAATACACAGATAAAAAATTCATTCACTGCCAAGTGATTTATTTAATTTTATTATTACCCCAAATGGGCAAATTGCCCAGAAGGGCTATTAATTTCGTTTTGGCATTTTACTTTGCCTCACTATAAACAGTGTTTCACTTTTTGAATTGTTGCCACCAAATATTAGAACCCTGCATTATATTTAAAGAAATTAAATAATAAAGATTCTGCATGAATGTATGTATGTTTCTAGCATTGTGATAAAACAACGGTAACTAGAGACATCAAACTTTGAATAACGTAGTCCTTCACTCGAATATAGGCATCTGGAAGCCCAAATTTGGAGTTTAGAATTTGCTTTATTATCTATCTATTTCATATTTTGCAAAACTTTAACAAATTTATATTAACTAACTCATCGATTTCAAAGCGAGCAATGGCAACACTGTACGAAAAAAAATAACATTTTTATCTCCAGCGTGTAAGATTGTATCGGAAATTCTAAATATATCTCTTTTTAGTTTATTCTGTGGTATTGCTGTTAAATTGAATTTTCATGGTTTAAGTGCGGAGAACATGATATTTAATAAATAAAAGTAACACTCAAAATGTTAAAAAATGTCCCTTTGGGTGTAATATAAAATTATATATTTGGAATGTGTTTGTGTTTGGAACAAATAATCAGATAATTACCGATTAAAAAAAAGTACGAGTATAAATCAAGAAAATTTAAATGGAATGAATAAAGCATATAGCCCATTAGTGGGCAGAATGTATAAGATTGATGAACGGTGCTAGTTCGACATAGGTTAGAATATCAGGGAGCTAGCTGAACGAGTGTTTATGGTTTTCCTCGTGTGTAAGGTAAACAAACAAGTTTCCGTTTGAGAGTCCTCCACGAATGTAACGGCATCCCTTCCCATAGACAGATAACCTTTGTCTGCTTTTTCCGTACTGATTTAAACAAGCAGTAGCAAGCATATATGAAATACTAATTGTAATGATAAAAATTTGATGTAATTGTAAGATCAAATATCATGTAAGATCAACATCATGCCGAAACCGCGAGTCAACAACATCCCTTTCAGAGGGAAATAACTTCATTGAAATGGGCTTTCTTTTGCAAAAATCGATGTTCTACACTATAGTTTTAACATGTTTATTTAAAAAAAAAAAAAAAAAAAAAGCATCTTATTTTTTGATCATAATGCTAAACAGAAAAATTTAAAAAAAAATCGATATTAATATTAAAGGGTATCACCGTTATCCTCAGCAGGGAATGCAAAAATATTGTTCATTTTTTCCTGGTTCATTTACATTAGCGTTTCTTAAACTGTGTGTGACTACCCCCTTGGGGGTTGCGGGACCTGCAGCAGGGGGTGGCTAAACAATTTAGCAGTTTTGATATTTCTTTAACTTATTATAATAGTTTTACAATTACCAAATATTTTTACACAGTGTATCTGAAAATAAATAAAGATAAGGCAATACAGACAAAGAAAAAAGGAAAACGTTTCAACATATTCTTTTTATAACAGAAACGTTCATTTTACTTGCTTTGCATGTGAATACTTGCATTTCGTCTGTTACTTATTTAAAACTTTCACATTGTTTTATGTTTTAAAATTAGAAATTAAAACTGCATTCGTATATTACAGTACAAGTGAAAAAATCTGACATACGCTTTTACACACGCGTATGTCGGATTTGTGGATAAGAGGATTTGCTTATGGGGTCGCACAAAATTTTCATAAATATTATGAGGTCCTGGAGTTCGCGAAAAAATCTCAGTGATAAAAAGGGGTCCCGACTGAAAAAAGTTTAAGAAACCCTGATTTACATCATAGAATAATTTAGATTCATAGCCTAAAATTTTAAAATGATATTTATTCATTTTCTAATTCTATAGTGTAGAACATCGATTTTTGCAAAATTCTTAAAGCTGCTTTTTTTCAGTTTTAAAGCTTCTGTTCCTTTTTAAGGAAAAAAGTAAACATCTAAAAATAACAGAAAATGTGGGTGCATACTCTTTTCTCTCTCCACTCTGTTTAGGAACAAAAGTGTATGGACGAATAAAACCGAGGCATTTTACTTAATTGCGGAAATCACTATAGAAGGTTTAATTAGCCCTTTGAGTAAACTATGAGGGATCTGGCTAATTTGGGCCCACCAGCTGCCAAGCGGTAAAGTTGCTGAACACTGGTAGTTTGGTCCGAGGTTGGAATCCTGCGAACGGGCTGGTTGCATGGGCGTTTTCAGGGTTTTCCCCATGTGTAATGAATATACGAGCCAGTTTCCCTTAGAAAGTCCTCCACGAAGACATCCCTCCTCTTAGGCAGATAGCCCTTGAGGCTTTGCCATAATCACACACACATACACCGGCCAATTTGATCATGATAAAGTGAAAAGTAATGAATCTGATCTAAAGTCTTTTTTTTTTCTTACAAATTTTGCTATGTCTTGTGTTACTAGAAATAATCTTTTAACTTGTATTGGATTAATACAAATCACTTAATATGGGATGCCTTTGAAAAAAAGGAAGCATGAATTAGAAAAAAGTGAAAAAAAAATTGAGGTTCTTTTTTCCAAAAACGTACATTTTCTAACAAAGTGGACTCTACTGGAAGCATTTCTTTCGTGAAAAAATGCAACCAATCTTTCCCTCTCATTTGAAAATTCTAACTAATACATAATTATAGCCATTATAATAATAGGTTTAATTATAATAAATAAAATAATTTTTAATGCATTCAAAATTCATGCGGTATGTGCTATTGTGTATTTAAATGTGTTTATCTAAACTGAAAATTTTGTTAAGTGGTAAAATTTTTCAATTTTTAATTACCTGCATTTATGAATTGTACCCGAAACATTAGTTTCATTTGATATAATCTTAATTTTATTTAACTATACTATTCAGAGATATCATACAGATAGTTAATGCTTCCAAGCTGCGCAGTTAGAAGAAATAATTTTCATAACAAAATTATCTCTTTAATGTTGGATATTAATGAGGGGACAGTTAGTTATTTTAATAGTTATTTTAATTATTATTTGAAGTTTTTCTTCGAAGAGCAACACTAATCACAAAGGAATGACTAGATTAAAATTTGCTAATACTGTCTCAACTTCACCGATTTTATAGAGCTGTAAAAGGAAAATGTCCTTTTTTATCCTAAATGTACTTATCCATATGCTATGACATATTCCTTGCTCCTATATCCAAGAACTGATTTGTTTAATCTCTTCTATTCTATTAAAAATTCTAAGAAATGTGAGAATCATTGAATTAGGGATGGGAGAAAAAGTACAAAGGCCTCTTTTACATTGAAGAATCAGCTGTAAATAAGTTAATCTGTACTGCTTCTGTTAATTAAAAAGACCGAATCGATATGCAATTTGATTTATTGCTTATGAAAAAGTTTAAATGTGATCGATCATATCTATTTTCTAAAGTGTTAGTGGAACTTTCATAAAATTCTAATCCATAAACTAATATATTTTCCCTTTTCTGTTTTAGAAACAAATTAAATACAAGGAATCCTATTATATTGACCATCTTCCTTCGAAGATCATCTATAAAAGTGATCGGTATTTCTGAGAACGGCGACTATTTACTTAGCAGTTCAAAATTGTGTCTGCAATAAATGATTGTCGTTTTAAAAAAAAGACTCACGGTATTTAACACGTTCAAGTTTCACACAGATAAAATAGTTGAATAATTAAATTTTATATTCAAATAATAACTTCCAATAAACCATTTAAATGAAGAATGCTAACAGAAAAACTACAAGTCCCTCAATAATATAAAAAGCCCAAAATTGCTTTCTGTAGCTTGGAAGTCGTTAACTCTTATCTTGCAGACAAAGCACTGCCTGGAATCCATCTTTATTTAAATTCAAATTATTGTTTTAAATTAAAAATATTATTACTTACATTGAGAAAAAATTGTGAATTTAATCTACCATACGCTAAGTTTTAAACAGTGTTTTCAGTATTATTCATTTTCTGTTATGAATATATTTGTTCTTCTGTGTAATATTATTAAATGGCTAAGTTTTAATATAAGTCTATTTGTACTGTATAGTGTCTTACGTTTTGGCGGCTAATAAATTTGCATTTTTGGTTACATTAAACCCATATGGTCGAGTTTCCTCATATGATTTAGGTCGGCAAAAAAAATATTAGACCTTTGCCGGACAAGATGGATCATGCAGTATAAGGCATATCAGCATTTTTATTAAAGTTTTTTAGATGTAACTAAGAGCACATTGTATGCTCAAACAAACTGGATGCTTATGTGTATAATCAATGAAGTGCACAATGTAAGCCAGATGCTATGGTTCTGCTGAATTCAATCATTTCATTTACTTTCATTGTAATATTCATAACAGCATATCATTATCTATCTCATTTAGAAGGAATTATAGTTAAACTTCAGAGACAACCTGGAGTTTTGAGAGTATATTTGATCATGATGGGCAAATATGTAAAAAATTAGATGTAGAGTTTAAACTGCTACGCATGATTCGAAAGCAAGTCTATCGAAATAATGCTCATTGTGATTCTGTGTTTCATTATTATAAAACTATTTTAGCAATCCCTTTACATGACCGTCTCATTTTTCATTTAAAATCTCAATTTTCAAATTTTCAAAAGACTGCATCATCCCTGTTTTGCATACAGCCATCAGTTTGTGCTGATCGTGTACATGAAATTGTGATAAATAAGTTGAACGTGATATATAAAGATGATTTAGCCTCTCTGGTATTTCTAATCAAAGAGACGAAACATTGGCGACGGCGTTTTATAAGTCAAGCTCCCAGACACGCCAGTTTTGGCTTTAAAAGCTTCAAATAAAATCTTTTTACCTAATATTGATGTGCTTTTGCATGTAGAAGCTACATCTTCTAACATCATGCGAATTTGAACGTTCTGCAAGTGCTTTGAAAAGGTTAGAAAATTATAATAGAACTATAATGGAAGAGCACAGAAATTCTTTGGCATTAATGCACATGCATTATACCAAAGAAATGGCAATTGACAAAATTATTGATATATTTGCCAGTTTACAGCCACGGAAAATGGAATTTAGCAATATTTTAATTGCTGAACCAAAATGAAAGGCCAGAAAAAATTTTTGCCTTAAAAAAGAAAAAAAAAAAAAAAAAAAAAGATGCCGTTTAATTTTGTCCAAAATAAATGATGTATTTACAGCTTTTATGCATTTAATTCAATATATTTATTATATAATTATATACAACATAAATATGGATTTGAGGTCTTTAGTCTTTATTTATCTTTATAGTTGTATTATGAAACAAAGAAAGATGAATTTCAAAATTATGTTAATATTTTAATAATCATTTTAAATAATTTAAAAACAAAAATATTGAATTATCCATTCAGTATGTTTGTAAGGTAATAATTATAAATATGATAATGAAATGCAATATATCCTTAATTATGTTACATAATTTTATTATTAATAAAATTCGTAATATAATTATTATTTATATTAAGATAACTGCCATTAACATAATATATTTGTCATGAAATAATCACCTATATATTTGATGATGAACAGTATAGCCATAGGAGTCGTAACCCCCTTCCCCCGAAATTTGAGCTGGCTACGCCACGTACACATTTTCCATTTTTTGGCCATATAACTTTTTAGTGGTGAATATTTTAGAAATTAATTATGGCACCTCTTAGTGTTATTACTTAACCTGCTTCAAGTTATATCGCTAGATGTCAATGAAACTGGTTTAATGGTGATTCTATGTAGATATTTCTGTTAGAGGATTATTATGACATATTTTTTAATTAATAAAAATAATTTTTTTATTTCAGCTTTAATTTAACATTTGACTTCAGAACCTATTATCCAAATGGGCTGTTATTTTTGGTCAAAAATGAGCGCAGTGCTTCACATCTTGCTGTTATGTTACTAGGAGGAAGAGCAGTCCTAAATATGTTTGACAGAAAGCACAGGCGGGATTCCTATCCTGCTTTCCTTAGTGATGGCAATTGGCATAATGTAAGTTTCTCTACAACTGTTTAATGCAATAGTTATAGCTTTCAAATCAGGTTAGTTTTGAAAATATATAAAGTGTATACTTATTTTGGGTATTGATAATTAATAATGATTAAAAATGTTTAACGGGGACTTGAATTAAATCATGAATAACAAAATTTCAATTGTAAAAAGAAATTAAAAGCAAGTAATCATTGCCATTGATCGGAAATTTTTGACTTTTCAAGGGGAACAAACCAACTCCCGTTCAATGAACAATGATTAAGAAATAAATACGAAGGTGTTTCGTCCTTTACTCAAGTAATAAGGCTATGCCAAACTGGCAATTTAAGTTAGGCCAAATATTTCCGTGAATTGAAGGAATCAAGAACCAATGCAGAGCACTAAAGAACTCATTCTGATTAAGCATTTTTGCTAATTCAGTTTTGAGTGAAAAGCAATTTATGCAGTAAAATTAATAAATTACTTGAGTAATTGTCCTACGACACCCTCGTGTTTATGAATTTTAATTCAAAACTATTTGTAAAAATTAAACATTGGAAATTGGTATTATGAAATAGAACTCAAAGTAATTGAAATAAACATTAGAAAATTACAAAATATAAGAAATATAATGCAATCTTTGCAAAAACAAATCAAAAAATAAAAATTTAAATTTAAAATATATATAATAAGAAAAAGGAATGTACATGAAGATATAAAAAGCCAGAAAAAGCATTAATTAACTTACGTTCTTTCTAGTGGGAAGTGGGCAAAGTGTTGTTTTCTAGTTCTTTGCCTTCTAGTTTCTTATTCATTATTTTGTAAGCTGTATTTTCCGTGCAAATCTTTCCCATTTTTGATGTTACTAAACTTTTTATATGATGATACAGCATGCAGTATACATAATTCATTACAAAATATTAGCAAATAATTAAATTTTTAGAGATTATTATTTTTTATGTACAATAAAAACCAGCTTCATGAAACTTCGCATAATAAAATTGCCATAGGAGTAAAACAGCAAATTAAATCATATGCCTAAACATTTGTCATTTCTAACTTTTAAAGAATTTTTTAAATTTTTTCCATTATTCAAAAATAAATATATATTTTATGATGCAAACAATTGTTCTCAGTGCTTTTTTATATACAAAAATAGTAGGTTGTGATTTAGTGTCATAGAGATGACCTTTATGTACCTGCAGTCACTGAA
Source organism: Stegodyphus dumicola (assembly GCF_044657685.1). Classification (NCBI taxonomy): domain Eukaryota; kingdom Metazoa; phylum Arthropoda; class Arachnida; order Araneae; family Eresidae; genus Stegodyphus; species Stegodyphus dumicola. Next base: position 74,363,151 of record NC_140768.1, on the reverse strand, counting down.
AATTTATCTAAATTAAATCAGTTGGATCAGATTTCTAAACAAACTACAGAATTAAAAGATAAAAATATGAAAATTGGTGTGTGTAAAAATGATCCATTTCTATTTTTTTTTTGGGGGGGGATATAGCGTATTTTATTCCAGAAAAAGAATGATCAGAAATCACTGTGCTGCAATTAATTTTGGTAAATGTTGATCTTTTGCTGGGATACAAGATCAGTGACATTTAGCAAAATATTTGTCTAACTGCACTTATAAAGGCAAAATCGGTGAGATATTGCTTACATATTGAAAAAGAAAACTTGTTACCAATAATGCTAAAAGGTTGCTATAATCGTCAAAATCAACCTAATATCTCTAAATGAAGTGTAACTATTGTATTTTGAATTCTATTGTATTTTTTCATGTATCAATATAATATTCAGGTCTTCCTGAAATTATTTAATTTTCTTATCAATGTATAAACTGACCTTATGTACACTAAGTTTTTATTATTTTTTTTTCACTTTTAATTGCCTATTTTTAAATTTGTATTATGTTGCATTATAAGTTTTACCCAATACATACACTTTGGAAAAAAATAAGTTATACGAAATTTAATTGCAATGCAGAAAATAATTCCATACATTTAACATTGCATAAAATTTAACTATTTTTTAATAATTAGATAGTTATAATACATTTCAATTTCACATTAATTTTAAATAAAGAACAAAAATTTTTAAGACAAATAAATAATAAAAAATTAAGATCAGTTAATGCATATATAATAAAATTTTATTTTGAAAGGCATTCTTAAGAATTTCATTTGAGTTTTCAGTATGCTTGAATTTAATTACAACATAATTAGTTAAAATATTTTATTTAAAAACACTGCGTATATAAATTTGTAATTAATGTATGCTATATATTTAACATTTAAACTGCTAAGAATTACTGGATTTAAGTAATTATAGAGTAAGCTCATATTATTAAAAAGTTCAGTTATGTTTTGTATGGAAATTTGATCAAGAGTGATTAAATATATAATTATTGAATATATGTTTTCAGTGTGATAATACATTTTATCATTTTTGACACTTTAGATTGCAGTTTCCAAAACTGGACGTCATATGATGTTTCAAGTTGACCACAAAAAGAAAGATATAACTTTAAAAGTTCGAAGGAGACTTGTCGTTAGATCACCACTGTATGTTGGTGGTGTTCCTGAAGAAATGGAAGCTATACATAGAGTCGTAAGTGCAATTATTGTTTTCGAAAGAAATTTTTTTTGCGGGGGGGGGGGGGGCGGAATTAAGAAATTATTATATTTATTATTATATCATAAAAATTGTATTTTGAATTTTTTAAGGTAATGGAAAGTTTCAAAGGATGCATTTCAAATTTCAATTTCAATGGAAAGTTTTTAGATTTAGCCAAAGGCGAATTACAGAATGTGGGGCAATGCTTTTCAACTATTGAACCAGGAGCATATTTTGCTGGTGATGCCTATGCAATATATGGTATGTTTTCATGGTACTAAATTAAATAAATTCATATTTTCTTGTGCGAGTAAAATAGAAATGCATTGAACTCTTTCCATGATTACAAATAATTTCAATCTTCTGTGGATGTGGTAATTTTACAAGAGTGATGTTGTACTCTGGTACTTATTTATATTCTCAGAAATGCTTCTCACTTTCAGAGAAGACCATCATATGCTGCTTTCACATATTCATTTGTTTCAAACGAACAACTGTTTTAAACAGTTTTTCTACCAGCTTTATCACTAAAAGAAAAAACAAACATTTTCCCCCTCTCTGTCACAGAAATTTGTAAGCACGTTTTCAACTACCAATCACCTGTCAGGATCGGATCCCATCATCAACCATCATTTGTAATGGAAAACTAGTTCCCCTTTTATATGGTAACTGCAAAATGATCCATAGTGATAATTATCCATTATTTTATATTACGGTAAAGCAGAAATATTGTAACAATTGTTCTTCCGAAATGTTATGAATGTGTGATACATTCGTTAAGGTAGTGATTACCATGAGAGCATTCATTTTACTGAATATCGCTGTTCTGTAATATTTTATTTGAACTAAATTATTAAAACACAATGTCTGAGAACCGAAATCATCAGGAATTCAAAGACTCCAGATTTTGAAAATTTTTAGATTTTTAGATTATTAATTTAAAGCTAGTAAGAAGAAATGTGGACACTGCAACATTGGTGCTTCATTTTATTATTTAGATCAGATAGAAAAATGCTAATCTGCCACAGTCCTTGCAGCACCAAAAACTGTTATCCTGACCAACATCAAAACAATGTCCGTCAAAGTATTGTCACTGGCAGCAGTGCTATTCCCTAGGCAGTAAGTGTTTAAAAGTGACATATATTATTCTCAATTCGATGGAAGAAAAATCACATTTATATTACATCTGTTTCCTTTTGTTGAGTATTATATTTTTCATTCCTAGATTTTAAAGGGGTATTTTTTATATTATTTATTTATTTAGTTTTTTGGCTATTTAAGGAGGTCCAGATATTGAATATTTAGTGTATTGTATAATATAATATCATGCATTCCACATTAAAAAAAATCATTGCTTTATAATGTCCTAATTTTTATGTCTTAATCAATATTCTTGATTAAGAACTTTTGTAAGTAAACTTAACCTCTCTTTTCAGATACAAAATTTGATTTGGGTATGAAGTTGGATATTCAAATGGAATTCAAAACTACGCGACAAAATGGTGTTCTGTTAGCTCTTTCCGAAAAGTTTGGGATCCCATCTATAGCACTGGAATTGTATAATGGAAGTGTAAGTTAATCTATCCAATAAAATGTTTTTTTATATATTTTAAAATTTTTTTTCCTTATGACAGATATGTGTAATTTTTCAGTTTTAAATACTGTGGGGAAGGTTATTAAAGAATCTCACTTTTTACTAAAGTTAACCACCAACAAAGTGTACTTTTAATCTATTCATATTTTTATTCATTTTCAGCCATATTAAATTTGAGTGAATTTACATAGATAATAATAAAATACAGAATAATATTTTTTTAACCTGAGATCATCACAAAATTATTTGCTATTACATTTATCAAATATTCAAAAAATTACCAGATATCTGAGTTTAAAAGTTTTATCTGAAAATTTATAGTATACTTTTTCTATGACTTGGCATGTCAAATAAAAGCTGTCAAATTTTTCATGAGTAGCACCATTTTTTGGATTTACTTCTGAATATAGTTAATGTGACCAAGAAGAATTTGCAATAATATTGTGAAAAGTTGTTTTGCTTGTACTTAAGCAGTTAGTCTGTGTGTGAATGTAACATTTCTCATAGAAATTCCGCACTCTCCTTATATAGTCCACTTAGCTTATTGTATATATCAGAGTTTCTTAAACTGTGGTTCGCCAAAAATTTTAGCAATTTTGATATTTTTTTAAGTTATTATATTATAATAATTTTACAATTACCAAATATTTTTACACAGTGTATAGGAAAGTAGATAAAGATAAGACAGTGCAGGCAAAGACAAAATCATAACACTTTTTTTTGTAATATAAACGTTCATTTTACTTGCTTTTGCACATGATGCTGTCATTTCGTTTGTTACTTATTTAAAATTTTCACATTGTTCTATGTCTTAAAATTAGAAATTAAAGTTAATGACCTAAAACTGCAATAGTATATTACAGTGCAAGTGAAAAAATTGACAGTTACCTTCACACGCGTGTCAGATTTGTGCAATGCTTATGGGGTCCTGCAAAATTTTAGCAAATATTATGGGGTCCTGGATCGCCCCCCCAAAAAAAATCTGTGATAAAAAGGGTTCACAACTGAAAGAAGTTTAAGAAGCCCTAGTATACAAAGCAGAAACTTGTGATGAATAATATTTCAGGTTTGTGTAATATTTCATAGAAATTTTCATTCTTCCCTAATACGAATACAAGAGAAATTCAGCAATTTAAAACTCATTTTCAAATGCATTATAAATTGTATTATCATCAAGATGTGTTTTTTTTTCAATGTTTTTATCTCTGATAACATTAATGTGGCCATATTAGCAATAGCAGATGATGTTAGCCAGATGAAATTCTCCCCCTCCCCCCAAAAAAAATCTAATCAAAAGTTTTTACATAGCTTTGAATTGAATGATATTTTTCAAGTTCCTTTGTCAATATTCATCTTTTAAAGTCATTTATAAATTAGCTTCTTGATTTCTAACCATGATTATTTTTTCATTACTTATAGAGTCTTTTTTTAATATTTTTAATTCTGGTTTAATTTAGGTAACAGAATGGACATTTTCTTTAGATTAAATGCTTGAAAATACAGTTAAATGTTTAATATTTTTCTATTAATTCTGAGTTATTTTTCTTTTTTGTATTTTTTAAATGTTCCTAGATTATCTTTTGTGTATTTTTTAAATGTTCCTAGATTAACCATCACCCTCAGTATTACTCCAGTTAATTGAGAGGCGACTGTATTTTTTTTTATTATCAACTGTATCTTTAATTTATTATGCCTGTATAGTCTAGGATCTCTGACCTTAAATTTAAACTTATAGGTGATGATTTCAGTCATTCTTGGAAATGAAGAAAAGCCTTTCAGCGCAGTAAGAAGTTTTGAATCAGCTTATCATATTTGTGATGGCCAATGGCATATGATTACAGCTCAGTATGATTATAAAACAGTCACTTTGAAAGTTGATTTGTTTGATGTGGCTGTAGGATTAAGTCAAAGTATACCACTGGAACCCAACACTGCGAGTCCATTATATATTGGGGGAATTCCTGGTAAGGCACTACAATATATTTTTTCTTGGATGTATTTTGTAACTATTTGTTTTTATATCCATCTAATATATAATTATCAATTTTCCTTAATTCAATTCCATTACATTTTATATTTCGTAATGAATATAATTCTAGAAGTTTGTGTGAAGTTGTTGAGACACTACTTTTTTTTTTTTTGGTAAGATTTTTAATATGGAGATATTGCATTTATTTCCAGTTTCTCTTTGGCTGAAATTACTGTTGTTAGCTTATCTTTGTATTCTGGGCTAGCTGTTATTTCATTTGCATATACCATATTTGTACACCATATTTTTTTTAATGTATGTTATGTCTTATAGGATTGTGTATATTTAAAACTGTACATCTCTGACTACCTGCAGTTACATCCAATTTATCTCCGTAAATAAATAAATAATTTTTTATTATAATATTTTGTCTTATAAAGGAGTTGAGGAAACATCAACTGCAATTATGTTTAAAATATACTTTTAATGAAATAATAGCATACTCAGTAAAAGATATTTTCATAGATAATTCATGTGAATAAATTATTTACTGAAGTGATGAGAGCTAGTAAAAATCATTTGGATTCATATATATATATATATGTATTGCCTGTAAAATATATGTGATACACGTTTGCACATGCCTGCTATATATTGGATATCGCAACCCAAATACATCCAAACCGAAACCGAAATGCATGCTAATTTTATTAATTTATTGGTCTTTTTGAGTAGCTACTGCAATGAAATCTCCTTGATATGTGTGCATATATACTTAAAAAAATAGAAAATTTGTTTGGGGTTATATTTTTATTTGGGGTATCCATTGTCATGTAATTATTTAGAAATGTGTCTGTGTGTTAAATTTTTTAGGTGCTTTAAAGTGTCTCTAGTGTACTGTTTTGATTTACTGTTGACAGTTAATGATGTTTTTAGTATGACTGTAAAGTACTAATTTGTGGTTATTTAGCATGTCTATTAAACTTTGATAATTCAGGATGTACAGCATGGCTCAAAAGTATTACACACCGAGTTGTATGTGTATTTGATTTGGTTATAAGCCATTCTGTATTTCAGAATGTGTTTGGTAAGGGAACAAACTATTAGACTTTGAATTGTGTGTAAATTATTGCTGAATATTCCTAAAGTTATGATTCTTGCCTGCTATTCACTGGCCAAATAGCCATCTAAAATGTTCTGATAAAGTTTTTATTAAGCACAGAAGCTGGTATCTATTGCATGAAGTATTTTTTATAATTCTTAAATTTTATATTTTCTGTATTTCTGCAAAATATTCTTCATGCATAAATTGTAGTTATGCTTCATAATTTCTTATTACTGTTATAATTTAGAAGAGAATTATTTCCAAGCTTGTCATCTTCTTATATATGAAGTAATTATATTGTGTTTTTTCATATGCATTACCTTATTGCAAATTTCATTTTATACTTAGCTGATATAATTTTTTTTAAAAGGTTGATAATTAGAACTTCAAGTAAATTTTATTCAGTGCTAGTATATGAAGCTGTAGTTAAAATTATTTATTTTTAACATCATGTCATAATCATTTCATTATTACTTTTTTTTTTTTTTTTAGATGATATGCCTACAGGTGCTATCCATAACAGAAATAATTTTATGGGCTGTCTAAGGAATGTTGCTATAAATGATCGTAGAGTTGAATGGATTGATATGGCTGCAAGACATAATGTTCTTCCTCATGCATGTCCTACTTTTTAATGCAGATTGTTCTATAAATCAATTATTCAGTTTTCTATGTGGCTAGTAGAGTAATTTTGACTGTTTTTTCTAATCATATATGAAATAAAGAGCTTGTATTTGAACATGAATTGTTGTAAATCAAAGTAAGAAGTATTTGTTCTGAAGTTAGAAATAATTTTTGTTTTGTATATAGATAGGATTAGATCTTAGATCTCTCTTAAATGATAAATTAAAAGAGGTTTATATAAATTATTGCCTATATTTTATGTGTTTCATAATATGAGAACTCTGGAAAATCAATTAAAGTGCATAAATTCATTTATAAAATTAACAATGCAGATTATATTATTCAGTTTTTTATAGAAAATTATTCTAATGTAAAAATAAATGATGTGCTAGTTAATGGAAGTTATACTGTAATGTAGTAAGAATTTCATATAAGAATTTATATTATAGCTAGATTTTTTTTTTAGATTTAAATTTAAAAATTATTATATACACTCTTAAAAAGCATCATCTGCAATTAGATTACTATACATTATACATTTTCAAAGCAAAATCTGCATTATGGAGACTTTGTAAGAAAAGAGAAAATTCATAATCAAACATATTTTATCCCATTTGTTTTTACTTTTTTTTTTTATTTAAAAGTATATCTTCCCTTGAAAATTTGTAATGTTAATTGATTATGCCATTTTTTAACTTCTTAATGTTTACATATAAATGTAGATATTGATAATCAAATTTTGCTATTTTAATGTAGTTATTATGTAAAGCACGAAATGCATTCATTTTACAATTCGTGTTAATATTGTGGATGTGCAATCTGATTTCTAAAGTACATTAGGTGCTGAATAACTTTTTTCTGTTTCTCTTGAAAACCAGATTGTAATTGTTTATCTCTGCAATTAAATTCAGTGGTTGAATTTAAACATTGTGGCCTGTCAGTGCATTGTAAATTACAGATATATTCCATTTCTTATGTTATATTTATGTAAATGCTGTGTTCATTTTTCATGCTTTTGTAAAGTAATTTATTTTTGTTGATGTAAAAAGTATTTGGAATTACATTCCAAGTGGTTATTATTTTTATTACTTTTTGTTATTTTGAGAGTACAATAGTTATACATCACCCTGTTCATTAAGTCATAAAGTGTAGTGTTTTGTTTTTGTGAAGTATGAAAGCTATATTGTAAAATGTATTCTCTGTTTGACTTGTATGTCACACTGCCATTTATTTCTTATTTTGTTATTGTCATTCTTATCAATAACATAAACAATAGTCTAAGAAAAATCTGTAATATGTATTGTAAAGTTCTGAAGAGGTTATAGTGGTTTAGACTGATCAGCAGAGTTAACTGAAAATTCCAAAAATAATTATTTTTTATGCCTCTAAAATAGGGAAACTGTTTATCGTTCTAATACTACTGTATAAGTCTAAAAAACTGTTATGGCTAAAATTATAAAATAGTAACTGAATATGGTCTTATTTTTGTTTATTTCCCTAAAATCATCATGTGAATTTGCAGTATTATCAAGAGCTACATGATAATTAACCTGTAATGTAAAAAGTGAATGAATAATTTCTCTTGGGTTGCAGTGACTAAGATCTTTCTACATTTTAGTCCTTGCAAGCTAAAAGCATCATGTCTTGGATCATGAATGTCTTTTGTTCTGACAGCTGTGAACCCAGTCTTTATAGTTTGATTATACTTTCCAGTCAAGTCATGATGTTAGTCTGTCATGCATACAATGCATATGCTATACTTATTGAAAAGTGTAATGGTAAAGTGATTATTAGTTTCTGTTATTACAATAAAATTATTCAAGGCATCATTTTCTTTCATATAATCACTACTCATACACTGAAGTTTTACTATAATGAGATAAAAAATGAAAGTGTACTTTAGCTATCTGAGCCTTGAATACAACATCCTTGTTGCATGAGTTTCATCAGTATGTACACTTAAAAAAATTGTAATTTGGACATACTTACAATAGTAATTTTATAACTTTTCTTAATATGGAAATAATTGCTTTGATTAATAATAAATTGCTTTGATTTAGTTATTAATGATTATAAGACAGATTTTAATTTCTCTGGCAAAATGCTCTAGTAATAATTTAAAAATCAAATTTAGTAGTTCAGAAAAGAGAAACAGGGCTTTAAGATACGTATTTAAAACTGTAAATAAACAAGCAGTCGTATTCACAATTATATAAGGTCATTTAGAAATTCACCAGTGAAATTGCTTTAAATTAATGCAAGCTATTGTACTTTGAAGACTGTATAAAAGATATTCAGTATATGTTTTTATTTATGATGAGTATGATTTGATTGGCCTTGAAGATGTAAAACTGGAGTTACATCTTTAAGATTAATTTACCCCCCCCAACCTTTCTCCACTTTCCTTTCTTTTTCATAACATTTAACATGTTAGCAATAGTAGGAATGGTTTTAGACTTAATTCTCATCTAAAACTTCCACAAAAAGAAATATTCTAACTTGTATATTAAGTAGAATGGTCCAGAGTAATAGGCTTCCTTTTTTAAAAATCTAATCGCTGTTAGTGTTTAAAAATTTCCACTTCTGCAACTTTTCTGCTAAGTAGAGGCACATACAACAAATTCTTAATTATACTGCTATTTTCTTAATAATATATCAGATAATCTAAAGATTTTGTCGGCAGCCATCAGTGTTAAAATATCAAGTTTGAGATTATGGCATAAATTGTGCAAAATTCAAAATTACGCATTTGTTATTTAGAGAACATCATTTTTTGATCAAATGCTATTTATTCATTAAATTTTATTGTGAAATATTTCATGACCCGTTTAATCTTTGGTAATAGTTCTTGTGAATTTATTTTACACATATCCTGTTTTGATATAATCTACATTTTTTTTAAATGGCTTATCTCCAAGTTCTAAGCAACTTTTTAACAGCTTTAGACTACTTTCCAACATTGAAACTTAAATATGGATTTTTTTACAATTCCAAACATTGCATTCTGTTATAGTGTGTCTTGCCTTTCTGAATAATTTGGTTAAATTAATTGTTATGTAACTCAATAACAGGAAATGTAGACATTTGTATTTATTGTATGAAGAGTGGTTGTAAAATACTTGTACTCTGTTACTTAACTCTGTTATTGAGGCTGTGATTTAATCATAAATCAATGGAAATATATTTCGAGGCTGGCCTCGGAATAATTTAATCTGCTTAAGGAATGTAAAGAGTTGTCAATGAAACATGCAAGCTTTTGTGTTCTGTAGTATTCATGGTCTTTCCATTGATACAAAGTGCCAATACAACTATTTCTAAGAAAATATGTCTTGTATAAATGTAAATGTTGTTGAAATGATTTTTAAATAAAATGAAAATATATGTGTGTTATTCTTTTATATTTCTGCGAAAAGTTTTAAAAAAAAAACATTTTTAAAGCAAAGGTGTTTTGCAGTTATTGTCAGTTTTAATTTTCGGAATGTGTGTCTTAAATATACTATTTTATATTTAAGTTCGCTTAAGTTTTTAAAATTTTGAAGTGCTGTGGTTGTACCAGAAAAAAAAATTATTCTGTATTGATGAAGTACTCAATATATGACATTAAAAGCGTATTCCATTAATTACAATTATGGTACACATGTTTATAAAATGTGTGACAAATATAAAACAATGAACTGTTTTAATTTGCAAAATCACTTGAAGATCTTACCGGATGGCAATTGCCAGCACATTTGAGAACTGACAACTTGCCAGATTGCGTAAAATAGCCAAGAATATGGATTTATTCTATATCCTGTCTTTTTTATATATATGGAATTTTGCAAGACTTTCAGATAATACATATTAAAAGTTTTAAACAGCATTACCCTGAGTGATATTTATTCCTTTCACCAAAGAAGGATAATTTTTACATTTAACTTTTAACAATGATACAGCTTAGCAGCATTCTTACAGGGGAAAAAAAAATGAAATAAAGCTTTTCCCATACTTAGAATTTTGAAAATGATTTTAATAAGTGGTTTAAAACTGAAATTTTGAAAACTACTTCTAATATAAGAAATTATAAACTAAAGAAACTTAAAAGATATTACATTTTATGAGCTTCAAAACATATTTCACTGATGTTTTATAATGACTGTTGCCAATCATTGAACCACATTATTAAAATCCGTAATTTTTCATGTGCAAGTGATCCTGCAATAACCATGCTGTAAGATTTTATTTCATGCACATACCTGTAAAGCTATAAAATTTAATTGCGCCTTTTAAAAAGTCATACTTTCTGCCTACTTATCATTATGTTGTTTCTTTTTATAAACTATAGACAGATAATAGAAAAACGCCGGGTCTAGAGCCTAAAATCGGATATGCTTGTAGAAACTTTAACATGAGTTTAAAGTTTTTCAAGCATCAGTTTTCGCGAAGAACAAATAATAGTTTCACATTATACACTAATGGAAAATAAAATCCCAACACCAAAAAAAGAGTTGTGTTAGCTAAACAAAATTAGGGAGGTGTGTTTGCACATCTGAAAGGTAGCATCTATTCAAATTTCGCGCTAGGCGAATATGTGTGGCACTATTAGCATTACTAGTTATGCTAGGTAAACGAAATTAGGGAGACATGTTTTGCATATCTAAAAGATGACATCTATTCAAATTTCGCTCTAGGCGAATAAGTGTCGCACTATTAGTTTCACTGCGAACGTGCAAATCATGTGTATTTTAAATACGGAGATCTAAACTTCCTGTGCTTTATTATCATCCGGACTGAATATTGTAGGAAAGGTATGTGTCAAGAATGCCTTTAAGGAGACGACAAAGTATCAGTAACTTACTGAGTCTGAACGATACCATGTAGTAGCGCTATGAGAAAGTCACTTTTCTTTCGTGATATTTCAGAAAGACTTAGCAAGGATGTATCTACATATACTTGCCTGTAGCAGTGGTCACGGGAAGTACTGTCTCAAAAACCCATGTGCCACCACCCGAAGGGAAGACTCTGCGGCGCGTCACACTGCATCTGCAGAAGACATTCTAGCTTTTGTTGCACCAGAGTGATACATCGAACAGTAACAAATCAATTACTTAACGGACAGATTCGAGCCAGACGTCATGCAGCGGCTATACCACTAACTCACCGCCATTTGCGACTTCGGTGATGTCAAGTCAGAGTTCTATGGATTGTGGATTGGAGATCTATTGTGTTCTCAGATGAGAGTCGTATCTGTCTTGGCGCCAGTTTTGGCTGTATAATAGAATGAAGCCAAGTAAGTGCTTGGAATCAAGCTGTCTGCCACGTAGGCACATTGGACCCACGTCAGGATATATGGTAGGAGAACGAGTTTGCTACCCAGACAGTGAGAACTTTCATGTGACAGCAAACTCTGGTCGTTATTGTACACACCTTGCTAGAAGATATGTAAGTCTGATTGGTGACTGCACCGGTTTAGCTGCCATTCTTGAGCAGTATTCCAGGAGGCATTTTTGAGCAGCATAACGTTCGTCCCCATACTTGCTGCCACTACTCAATGTGCTCCTACAAAGTGTCGACGTGTCGCCTTGCCCTGCAAAATCATCCTTTCATTCTCCCATCGAGAACATATGGAACATGACTGGAGGGTAAATTCAGCGGCATCTACAACCATAACGGACCGTAGCTGATTTGGCCGATCAAGTGAAACGGGCATGAAACTCCATACCGCAAAATGACTTACGGCACCTCCACGACACAATGCATGCTTCCAACCAACGTTGTGTCGTCTGCAGTGGCTATTAATTAATGTACTACCACATTTGAAATGGCTTTTCTCTCGCGTACTTATACCTGTGACTTTGAAACATTAATCAAATAAATATGTTACCTAGACAAATGCTTTGCCTACATTTCATATTCCTTTAAACTTATTTTTTCTTAGTGTTGGATTTCAATACCCATGAATGTACATACCATATTTTCTCGCCTATCCCTCCCTTTTTTTCACTAATTTTATCATCGGAAAACTGAGAGAGGAAAATGATGCGAATAATTTGATTTCTGAAGCACAGGAAGTAAGAAAATAAATGAAAAGTAGTCAAGAATGAACTGCAACGTAACTATCATAATATTATTCCTTTACAAGAAACCTACATTCCAATATGAATGCACATTAATATTAACATTACAAAAATAAGATATCTTCATTTCTACTTCTCTGTAAGACTCTCGTCCGTTCCTATTATTGTCTCTGTTATCCTTTAGGTCTCGTATATCATTCATAAATAATTAGAGAAAGTGAACCTGCAGCTGACTGGTACATTTCATGGACTGAATATCAGTTTGTATTTGCTTCTCTGTGACTGATCGGTTTTTGTATTAGGTTGGCATAAAATTCAGCAGTTAGAAAGGAAAGGGTTCGGCGTGACTTTCCCAGGTAGCCTGCGAAGGGTTTGTCTTTGTAATACGTAAACCATCATTACGGAGACGAACCCATTTTAAAATTTAGGCGGTTTCATTCTCTGAGCGCATTGAGAAAAGGAGGAATTATGAGAATATTGTTCTAATTTCCATAACCTGACCCTCAAAAAGCTCAGGGGGGGAAATACAATATGTATAAACGAAATTATTGCTGGGTGTATAAAATCAATACTCGTAGTATCCCATTATAACGAGCGATTGGAAGAAGTTCTGTAAGAAAAAGGGGCAGAATGACACCTGATGTGCTGTAGCTGCCAGACTAAATATTTAAAGCAAAAATTTCCAACCCTTTTCTTGCACTGCCTGTTTTAAAAGAACGATTTTCTGTATCGACCCGCTTTCTTTTTCTCTTTAATATAAAGCTTAAAACGTAATACAAATACGTAAATAAATTAGTTAAAACTAGACAGAATGTAACAAAAATTTTGAAAAAACATGATTCATTAAATTTATGTTTTATTATTTTTTGTATTATATTATTTTTAATTTTACATGTATAAACAAATTTTCAGATCAAAATCACGGATTCATATTGTACAAGGATTCGATTTTAATCAATGTGATGGTTGCGTTTGATATGTTGATGCAATTTTTTTAATATTTGGTATAAAATTGTAATTATAATTCTTAAATTACTTCGTTCAAAAATATTCAATCTTTTTCTTGTTTTCTGTAATAAATTAGTGTCTTAACTAAAGTTTGCATTCATTAGGCAAGAATACGAAAGAGTCAAGACTGTTGGTTCGATAACAACTTTTATTTTGGAATATTTCCTCTTGAATGACTTTTAAATTCCAAAACTAAGAGTATCCATATGTTTTGAATAAGACTTATGCTTGTTTAAACATCCTTCTTCCACGCAGTCAACTCTTCTCGCATTAAAATAAATATTAAGAGTAAATATGTCGCAACTCAGCGGTTCTATAAAGCCATGATGGCACGTTCAGTATACCTTCTGAGTAAATATAGTCTTTTCTAATAATGGACACTCCCTCGATTCAGTGTCGATATAAATAAGTAAATGTTAGGACTAAAACCAAAGATAAGTAATTATTCTATAGTTTTAGCAAGATTGATGTTTCTTCCTTGCAATTCCTTTTGTGTGGCATTGAAAAATGAATATGTATCAGGGAAATAGAGGTTACAGCCGAACACATCGCGGAGAAAACGTCGTGGGAGAAAAGAAAGTAAAGAGAAAAAACATCGTAGTTCAAAAACATCGTGGTAACAAAATATCGTTGTCGAAAATAAGACGGTTCAAAAACTTCGCAGTTTAAAAATGTCGTTGAAAATGGCCGATGCTATTCGCACCAGTGGTGTGATTAGCCGTTTGAGCTATCCGCACCACATTAACCGCGCATGCGCATTGAGTTGTCGGATCCGTCATTTGAACCCAATCATTTAACGACTCTCAAAAGATTAGAAAGGAAAATGAGTTCCTTTTCTTATATATATATATAAAGAAAGAACACGTTTCCTTTTATTAAAGTATATATAAAAATGTGCAGATTTTTTATGTTCACAATGTTTATCGTTTTCCTGAATGGTTGGAATAGTTTAAATGACTGATTTGGGGCGGGGCAAAATCATTTTTACATTTTTTGTACTTCTTAGAATACATTTAGCTTCAAAGATATGTTTTGCTCAATCATTGCTTTAATTCATTCCTCTTTGAAAATTTTCGTCTTAGAAAAGATAATAAAAATTAGACACAGGATTTCTGTCTAGAAAATTTAGACATGAAATAAGTTAAATGCTATTAAATCAACTATTAAATGAAAAATTAATCATATAATACTGGTTATTAACAATTTTGTATGCCTGTTTATTTTTTTTTATAGAAATACTTGGCAATTTCAGGACACAAAAAGTATTTCAAAGAACTTTGAAATATTAATACAAACACATTAATAAATTAAACTTAAATAAATACTGGGATGTCATTTAAAAGACAAAAATAATTTAATGTAAGAGATTTAGATTTTAAAATTTGCACACATAAATGATTTATCAGAATTTATAAGGTTTTATTTCATAAATAACTTTGATTTTGAAATATGGCATTTGAACCTATAAACGTGTGGATACTGAAAAAGTGATAAACATATAAGAATATTATAATTTTCAGTAAATTTTCTTGTTGAATAATAAATTCTGACAGTCCTATGCTATAAGACTAGGGTCTAAGTTTGTATAAAAATTCCTCTGTTACATAAAAGAATTTAAGTAATTTCTGAAATTTGCTTTTTGTTAATACATTAAAGATTTTTAACTAATTACACATCCTCGCTTGCAATTAGAACCATCATTAAATCCCTATTTTATCTAATAATTTCCTGAACATTATATAGATTGACCTCGTCTTTGTAACTGATAATTATTACTTGCAAATTATTCTTTTGCTGGTGAATTATTTATTATGAAACAACCCTTTCTATTGCTGAAATAGGGTTAACAGCCTTCGCTCTCGCTACCGCCTGCCTTACGGAATCAAGATCAACTTATACTATAAGTTGGCCTTGATTGTATATGTATAAGTTGGCCTTGCGGAAATCGACGTAAAATGCTGGTACCTGAGCTGATTGTGCGCATGCGCGAATGTAGGTGGTGTGAATAGCCTCTAGGCTATTCGCACCGTCGGTGACATTAGCCACTGCGGTCGAAAATATCGTGGTTAAAAATAAAGCACCTACAAATCATCGCATGGCGATAACATCGCACACATGCGCTTTTTAGGTTTTAAAATTTGTAGATGCATTTTGTAGAGATGGTAGACTTGGGAGATGTTCAGCACCGTATTATTATTTGTATTCTCAGATATACTGGTCACTTTAATTGTGTAAGGGAAAATAGGTATGCAAATGCAAAATAAGAATTTTGAAATTCCTTAATAATTACGTCACATATTTTGATGATAAAATACCAAAATTTTTAATCCTATTTCTTAATGAACATTTGATAATAATGCACAGATGCAACCGTAATTATACATACCCAGGTTCGATTTACATAATAATGAATTTAAATTTCCTTACTTTAAAGTAGTGAACAAAAACATATAATTAAATTTCGCATATTCTTATGTACACAATTTCATCGTTTTATACTAGCCATTCAGAATTTCATTAATATATAAAAATTATAATCAACATACGCATAATAAAGACTTATCTCTAAATTTAAAATAAACTCCTGACTATCCATTTACGATTTCACACACAGTTTAATTAGTACAATCATTAGGTGTATCGATGCAGGGGACGGGGAAAATGAGCAATGCCTTTCCCGGGACTCAAACCTTGGAGCTCTCGAATACGCGTCGTGTATGCTTCCAATTACGTGCGGAAAGACGGGGGAAATACCGTATATACTTCCCCTTTTAAAGGGCGACTGGGGATTAGGGAACCCAATTGCCAAATCCTGCTAGTGACGAATTGTCGTTCACCACCCTTTAGTTCGGGCGCCATTATAGAATCATTAGTTTATTTTGAAGCAGGAAACGGGAAAACTACGTAATGCCCTGGCCGGGACTTGAACCCTGTACCTCTCGAATACGCGCCTTATGTGCTACCGTTATACCACTAGGGCATGCTGGAAGAAGGGAGAAAATACCTCATAACATAATCTATGCATGAAGGAGGTGAAGAGCACTTACGGTTCGGAAGAGCACTTACGGAGTAAATTTCTATAGTTCGATTTTCGTTCGTAAAAGCACTGATTTTTCACACAGTTCGATACAGTTCAGAAGAATATTGACTTCCACACAGTTCGATATTGTTCGTAAGAACACTGACTTCCACACAGTTTGTAATAGTTCATAAAAAGAACCTTTTTCGGTGTCTGTATCCTCTTCTTCTCTGTCGGAAAGGAACCATTTTCTCTCGGTCTTCACTTGAAGTTTATATCCGTATCATCTAATCACCACAACCTCAAGCAGGAACCTTTTCATCAAAGCACGGTAGGCATCTTTACAGCTTCGTCTTTCCAAGACAGCTTCTCAAAAAAAAAAGTTCTTTCTCCATCACATCCGTGCACACTTTTCAGCCAGTGACCTCCCCCTACTTTTAACTTGTAGGCATCATTTCTTAAATTCTGGAAACTGGAACACTTCACCTTCGCCTAGGAAGGTCAGTAAACCGGGAGAAAAAATTAACATTCTTCCATCTCTTTTTGTTTTCCCTGGCTTCTACATAACTCGATCAAGCAAACGAACAAAGCCGCGACAGAATTAAATTTCCTTGACCCTCTTCTCCTTATTTCACAAAAATCTTTTCTTTTTAACTTCAACCCTAATTATTAATTAACTACTCTTCTGACGCAATCACGCCTTCTTGAACATAGTTGGTTAATCATGGTCTGCCTCAACCTTTTACGAAACAATTACATCCATGAAATAATTAAATTAAGTCACCGCCCATTTTTTTCAACTCGTTCCAATAAAAGACGGTAAACGTATTTCCTGTTTGGTTCGCCGAGGGAAATTTCCCGAGATATAACATACTCCGACAAAACGTCCCTAAACGTTGGAATGGCGAGAAACTAATACGAAAGAAGCAAAGAAGCTTTCTGATTGTCTGTATACCATGAAAATGGCACATGCGTGGGCATAAAGGCAGAGCTGTTATCTCCCTTTGGCAAGATCGGGAACTTTGTAAGAATAAAAAGTAATAGATTAAAATTATTTCTAGCTGAAAGTCAAGGAAAACAGTGAGAATACAGTCAAAAGTTTTCCCTTAAAATCGGCGATAATTAAGAAACGAAATGGCTTTTGGTTATTAACAGTAAAGAAACCAGAGCTCAAAATCTCTGTATAACAAAAAAATTAAAATCATCTTTTCTCTGCATCTTTTATGGCAAATCTCAATATTCCAAGCGCTTTGTTTCAAATCAACCTCCTTTTCAAATTAAAAGACTGGGATAATCACGAGCAAAGAAAGAGTTTAAACTGGAAGTTAAAATTAAAATTACATTTTTTTGGACAATATCTATATATATGTATTCAATGTGACATACGATTTGTAAAATTGCGTAATTTAATAATTTTTGCTTATATGAATTACTGACATGTCTTTGAAACTGATTCTTCTTTTTTGTACTTACTAATCATTGGTTTAAAAATATTTTGTAAATTTGAAAATATGTCAAATTAGGTAGCTTCGAGGAATTTCCTTCGTGTATTTGAAAATTTCTAATATAAACACCAAAATATTATATATGTTTCAGCTTTTTTCACATTTTGAAAAGAAATTCATTCAAATATACGAAGGAAACGAAACTCGATCATTTTATAATTATTGGGCATTTTGTGGAAAAAGACTAATTCTGCTTGAAAAGTCAGCCTTCTTTGATAGGATCAACAAGAATTAATTTTGTTTTGATATGTATTTTTTAGTACTTTGAGACTTTTAATATGAATTCAATTCAGTTATAATTTAAAACTTCTACTAAGAATTTTTTGCGTAGTTTTTCTGTCTTCCGAAGAATTAATTTTGAATAGGATTCATTTTAATAAGATTAATTTCACAAGAGATTTTACTCTTCCTTTCCCAGTCGGATAATCGAAAATAATATATATATATGTATATGTAATAAAAACAAAGTCAGAAGTAACTGAAGAGCAGGAGTAGGAATTTGGATGGCGTAGTAGTGTTGATTCATAATTCATAATTCTAGGGAATTGGAGGCGAATGCGGATTTAAATCTTTATTTTAGCAAACATGTTGCGGCGACAATCAAGATGGCACATCAGTTGTGCCTATTCCAAGAGATTTTACATTTTAGATAAATTTGCAATAAGGAGGAAAGAGCAGACAGATTGCAGTGCGGCCAGGACAAAGCAATGAAAGCAAGTGCGTAATGTTCAGGATGAAATCTTAAGTCAGACTGAGTTAGTTTTGGCTGTCAATACATTCTGATTGGACAGTTCATATTGCTCTAAAATGAATATTGGCTGGTTGAGTTTTAGTTCCATTTTCATCATCATAATTACGTAAGTATCATATGACATAGAATAGTCTCAAAATGACGCAGTGCAGAGAGGGGTTACTATTTTTAGAATAGAGAAGGGAAATTTACGTTGCTAATTTAATCTTTTACATATTCTTTATTTTCTTACATATTCCCCCCCCCCCCCCCTTCAAGAAGAAAAAGGCGTAGAGACAGAGAAACATTTTAAAAGAAAAAGCGTTAAAGCATTACCAAATGGGGCGAAAAAAATAAATCATAAAATTTTGATCCTGTAAAGTATAATTTATAAATATTAATTTTTTAAAATACATTTTTAATATTTAGAATCCTATTGAATTTTTCAGCATTTCAGTCCAAAAGTCTTTGAGAGTTCGCATAATCATAATTCTTCAGGGAAGGTTCTTGTTATCACAGAATATCACAAAATAAAACTTTTGCATAATCATTACTTTTAATTAAATGTAACGCACATAAATATTTATGATACTTATTTCCATGCTGATAAAATTATATTTTAACACCATAAATATAATAGGAGCAACAGTTTCAGAAATTATGGTTTCACAGTTATTATCTTTCATTTACAATTCCTTTATTTTACGATACTGGAAGGTCTCGCAATACTTCTAAACAAACATATCCAGCAATAAGGTTGTCCTCTTGAGCTAACCAGTGTGTTCTCTGCACTGGTGCCCCAGGGTGCCTAGGCAGTTACTTGAAAAGGCCTCCATTCCTTGCATAAGGTAACTGGCCTTTGAGAGCTGCACTAATACATTCCACAATAAAAAAAAATGTATAATAATGTAAAAAAATTACACACATAAAATGAGAGCCTCCAACATTATCTTACATGAAGAGGGTAAAAGAAACAACTGTACCCAGAGGTAATAATAGGCCTCGGTTTCAGCAACCAGTACTCCTTCAACATACTTAACATACAATCACCCATAAATTTTAACGTACATTTACCATAATTTCATATTACTTATCTGAACTAATTCGACTTATTTTTTACATCTACTTCACTTTTAGAATAATTATAAAATTCGTATCAAAATTTTCAACAAAATTTCAAAAATGCAAATATATTTATCTCAATAACCTTCCCTAAATATAACTAAAAATCTAAGAATTATTTATTTACTTTTCTAAATTATCAGAATTCAAATTTCTAATATCATTAAATTATATTTTTTTCATATCATAGTGCTACATTTTATCATAATTACGTGAGAATCATATGACATAGAATAATCTTGAAATGACGCAGTGCAGAGAAGGGGGACTATTTTTAGAATAGAGAAGGGAAATTTACGTTGCTAATTTAATCTTTTACATATTCGTTATTTATAATGATATAGAAATATTGATTTAGATTTTGATCCATAATGGACTAATGAACAGCAAACTGTCGAGGGAGATTGAATATTCACTTTTATTTCAATTGACATTTGCAGCCACAACTTGGCATCCTAATCATGCCTATTTCAAATCATTTACATTTTTGATAGCTTTGCGGTAAGAAGAGAAGCAGCAAGCAGCAGTCTACCTTGGATGGAAAACATCAAGCAAAATGCATTGTGTTCACAATAAAATCTTTATTTATAATGGCTTAGTTTCGGTTTTAGTGCATTTTGATTGGATGATTAACAATGTAAAATTATTATTGGTTGTTTTTGTTCCACTTACGTCACCAGCGTTATATGAAAGTCATATGATAGGGCTTAATATAGAAATCATATAGTCCAGAAAATGTTATTATAAACAATTATTATTTTTAGAAAAGAGAGGAGAAATAGCCAAACTAGAATGAAGAATTAAAGATTTATTGGTAATTTAAGTAAATTTGTTTTATCTTACACACACACACACACATATAATATATATATATACATATTTATATACATATTTATAAGATATTATTAGAAAAGTTTTTTCATATATCATGATTGTGTTATTGTTAATTGACAGTAGATTGGTTTGTTCTCCTTGACAAGTCAATTAATGTGCGATCATTGACATTAACTACTTTTTCAGTATTTAAAATTTTTACTTTTGAATTTGGTATTGTTGCGATTCGGGATTTTTTAAAAGAGATTTTAAATGATTTTTACTGCAGTAGAGGACTAGAGAATATAAGGTATTTCTTCCACCTTCTTAACATGTCTTCGTGATGTAATGGCCAGCACACTCGGCGCGTATTTGAGAGGTTCATGTCCCGGCAAGGGCATTGCTCATTTTTCATCTCTCCTGCTTCGAAATAACCTATTGTCTCTGCAAGTATACTGATTTAAAATATTAATTAGAATTCTGACTAAAATATTAATTAGAATTCTGACTAAAAAAATCTTTCTTTCTCATAATAATTCATGGCTTTAATTGAATTTCTGTTCTTTGGAGATAATATATAAAATACTTTTCCTAATAATCAAATATATATCTATATATATATGTATATGTAAGCCATGGAAAAAATTACATATATTTTGCAATATTTGTACTTAGGAGCGACTAAAAATCTGCCATTGACCTTGTTGACATTACATTCAGGAATAAGTCTTATGTACTCGAGGCTTCATAGGTAAAGATTTCAAAAGTAAGAAATCACAGTTTAACGACCAGGTTGCCTTTGAATGCATCATATTGTTTCCTACTTAACTACTGTTTCTTCATTCAGATTGCTTCCTACATTCAGATGAAACTTACAGTAATAAAACTTATACGTAAAATGATTGACTTTTTTACATTTTATTCCCTTACCTCAATAGATTTGCTGATTTAGCAAGTGGATTTTAACTACCCAACAATACATTAATTTCTGTTTCGTCTTAAGTTTTTCATCAAGCTTTTCTGAAAGCTACTTCGAGAAGAACGGTAATTTCTGACTAATTAGTGCTAATTAAGGCTATGAATTAGGGCTATGAAATATGAATATCTAATTAGGGCTATGAAATATATTAACGTGTTATAACAACAATGTACTATTCTTTATATCGCTGATAAGTTCACTTATAATCTCTACTAGCATAGCAACATTTCTTTCATCAAGTGGCATCTGAAATTTTATCATTTTACTAGCATTAAATGTTGTAATTTTTGATTAACAGTATTGCAAGTACACCTGTGACCAACAAGGGCAGCTTTCAATCTATTTTTATATCTCCCCTTCAACAAGGCTTTCTAAAAAAGCTATTCGTCTCGCTGCTTCAGAGGATGCTGATAACTTCTCAGTAAGTGATGACCGAGCCTTAAGTCCTTCCCTCAGGATCAAACCGAGGCCCATGGGGGTATAAAACCCAAAAAGCCGCATAAAGAGGGCTGGTTACTGAGGGGAAAAATGGCCAAGAAAAAGAAATGCTATGAAATACTGATGATTTCTTTTTTCTCACACCCTATTTGCCAAACTTAAGAATTGGAGGATCGTAAACGTTCAAGGGCAAACTGCTTTTCAAGCCCGAAGGATGACTTATATATATATATATAATTTAAAGTAAAGTAGAAAGAAAAAACGATAAAAGACCTATATGGTCAAAAATTTTGCGCATTGTGCTGCAAAATTAAGGAAATTAGAAGATAAATTTTAGTACGCACGTTAAAAAGTTGCTAAAAAACTGTGGCTCCACGAAAACTTCAACATAAGCAAATTTAGTTGCAATGAATTGTGTTAAAAGAGAAATATACAACATTTGAACATTTACAAGTAAAAATTAATAAAAATAGTAAGCTATATATATATGAAATAACATATTATAGCAAAAGATGGAAAACAATACAGACAGATGGAACATAGGGCGTATTATTTTTATTTATATTTTTTGCTTAAAAATAAATTACATTTTTTTCTTTTTGTATAATTATTTTTAATACCATAATATGTTGTCATAGTTATATTTTATTTGTGAAATAAATATTATATCCTACTATTTAATTTTCATTTTTGTAATTTTATTTATACAAAAGCCGTAAGAAGGGAGAAGTTCAATATTGTTAGTCTGAACTGATATTCGATGTCAGAAATACGCTAGTTATATAAAGCTGTCTTTAGCTTAATTGTTATACATCTTGTAACCTAAATTTTAGTTTCTTCCAGCACCTCTTCTCCAAACTTACATGAGTGTGATTCCATAATTGGAAATACCTAAGATGATTAATCATCTTTAGACGTTCATAAAACGTTTTAAACCATAAACTTCAATTTCAAATGCAAGGGCAGCACAAGCTCAAGTTTCATAAACTACTGGGTAAGATCAAAGCTCTCTGATCTGAGTTAGTGCAATACAAATGATAAATGTCCAAGTCTTTATGTTGGTTATAAATATAATCTATAATATTAGGAATAAAGGTCTACATAAAAGTGTTTCGGATTTAATACATGCATGACTTTCTGTTGGGTTGCAACAGAAAATTTCGCAACAAAGAAATGCAGTTTAACACTGTTGGATTTGTCTACTTTTTAAAAATATACTCTCAAGGCATACAATATTTTGTTTTCTACTCTCTCTGAAATCCCGAGCAACTGAAAACAGAACTGTCTGCAGTAACTTTCAGACTCAACAGTGGTCGAGCGGCTAAGACCGCTTAACACTGGACTATTCGGACTAAGATTCTGGAGGATGGGCTGGCGGTCTTGAGGTATCATGGCTTCCTACATGTCAACATAAATGCGAAGAACGTTTCCTAAGAAAATTATTCATAAAATTGTCCCTCTTTTTAGATGGATAGCCTTCTTACGTTTTGCTTTAATTAATTAACAACCATTTTATTTCATCCCACCTCTTTCTAGATGTATATTACCCACCTTGATATTTTCCATAATAGTGATGATCAGTCTGGATAGACTGTTTTGTAATTTCAGTCTTCTCTTGATCTCTCAATGTCATCATGTGTTGATTAGGTATTATCTCACAAGCGAGTAAGAGTGCATATATTTAATTGTAACAAAGTACACAGTTCAGTTTCAATTCCATGTTATAAATTTATTTCCGTTTTTGAGAATGTAATATGATTTTCCAGAGTTCACGAGTTGGAAACATACATTTGTTTCCATAGAAAGACAAAGGATTTTTCTTAATATTGAAAGGTTATATAGTTGTCTAGTCAGACGTAGCATAACATTTTGCACTGTAAAAAATGCAAGCTGTATTTTCTGTCGATTGATGAGGAATAACCTTTCAGTACAGCCAGTAACGTCAGCCGGCCTTTGTAACCTGTGACTTCATAGCCCCATAATTTAAAGTTACGAGGTGTAAGGTTTAGAAATTTTGATAGCCATTCATGCAGGAAAGAGCGATTAAGGACACGGTCCTCGTCAGATGGCGAATGCAGATCTAATGCAATCCTGCAACATTGATGCAGGATGTAGAGCCGCCGCATAGATCATGCTAGGCATGATCTATGCGGCCCTGCATCAATGTTGCACTATATGAGGCATTAACTTCCCTTGAAAGGAAGAAATGATATTATCTTTAAAGGGCTGCATGATGCTCGACTGTAATAGAAATAACTAAAAATGTACTCCGGTGGATTTTATTTAAGAAAATGAGACTTATAATGGGTGACGCAATGAACCCGCACCACGCTGTCGCAGTTGGTTGATGCAAAAATTATCTTTATCTGTAAAGCGAAAGATGTGGTGTGTCAGTCCATAAAACGTTTAAGGACCAGTTCGCATTATTTTCCATCTGTTGAAAACAGGGCTTAATTTCTAAAAATAGAAGTGTCGGAGCCCTACAGAATAACGCCAGGAAGAGGAACAAGAATAATTAAGTTTATTAAAATGACTAATAAAATTTTTAATAAATAAAAAATAAATTTGATAAAATATGAAGATAGAAATTAAAATTTAATAAGGGATTGAAATATAATTTTATTACTAAAAGTAAAATATTGGAGATAAAATTTCTACTGAAATTGTTGTTCAGTTACACAGAGGTGCGGGCGCCTTCTTATTTAGAACTCCGCTGCGCTCCGCCTAGAATCCCCAAACTAAGAAGAACCGGAGGTCGGGCAATTTTAGCTCTGGCTGAAAAGAAAAATTTGCAACGTTTGTAATTAAAAAATTTGCAGATCATGACGTCTGTTGAAATCGGTTGATTTCAGTTTCTGTATGTATTGGATTTTGTAAGGAAACACTTTGAAAACCCTCATGAATGATTGTCACATAAGTGATGCACACAAAATTACCAGCTGCTCAGGGTTGTTACAACGTTACCTGTTAATAAGACTGTAACTGTTCTGGGAATAAGAATTTTCGCTCTTGAAAAAAAATCCATACTATGCATGTCTGTGAAAACCGCATCAAGCTGTATTCTGTACTTTTCGAACTATTGAAATTTTATTTTTCTGTTACTTTTATAGCTGATAGTATATAAAAAATGGTTTTCCTTTCACACACCCACAAAAAAATGGCCCATAGAATAACAGGAAAAATAAATATTTTATTTATTCTCTGTGCATATATTCAGGTAATATTAGAACTGTTAAAAATATGTTAACATTTGGGTTATTTGTAAAATAAACTTCAGAGCTATAATAGTGAAGTTAGCAGCATATATTTGAAATTTCGTTCATTCCTTAAAAATGAACCTAATAAATATGGATTATATAACTCTCGAGAGATGGCGCCACAAGCACAGTTCTCGATTATTATCAGAACGAAGTCTATCGTCGTTGTTTTGGAAGATACAAAACCGCTGAGAAAAACGAAGTTTGAAACCTCGTAAACGAAACCAAATTACAACACAAGCGCTAAAGTTCTTTTAATAGAGAAACACAATACGCTAAAGTGTACAGAAAACTTTTTGAAATTTTTTTTTTTTTTTTTTTTTGCTAGTAAGTTAGTAAAATTACGATTGGTGATGGAATTTCCTGACACAGAAATCATAAAGAAAACAGTTTAATAAGCATTGTAACAGCGAAATAAGTAATTTTAGTGCTCTTTACTAAGCATAAATATTATTTTGTATTATTTTATTAATTGTCTGAATTACAAGATATCATTTACACTGATTACAGTTCCTGTATTACAACACTGTAAAACTTAAGGAAACTTTCCTTTGCTGCAGCAATATTTTTTCCCCTAACAATATATAATATTTAAACTTAGCTTCTGCAATGATTATTTTATTAAATTACAAGAGTTCCACAGAAAACATACGAGAAAAATTACCCGAGCTCCTGGGATTTTGTATAAAGATTCCTTTCGTAAGCATTTGCGAAGGAATGTATTCAGAATATGAATATTAAGACTGAGCTTTGTTTAAAAATTCAAATTGCAGCTGAGTACAAGATTTGACAGACTATACGCCATTATTTATTGACCATTAATTTTTGGAAACATTCTGCACTTCTGATTCGCCAGTTTACAGAGGCTATGGTTCAATTTTCTTGTTCAGTTTTTTTTTTTTTCCCTGCCTTTCTTCTTAGGTATTTCGTACATGAGGACTTATGTATACAGGATGTTCCGAAATTTTGCTACTTAGCAGTTTTCGACGATGTTAGGCAACTGCTCATAGCGCCGACTGCAGAGGGACTATGCGTCAAACAACCATATTTATAAAGAAGTCCAAAACACAATTCTTTGTTTCTCTTTCATTTTAATTTCAACCATGACTACGTCTCAACTTTCTCTTAGTTTTATAAACTTCCGTTGGTGGCGTTCTTAAAGAATGCACGAATACAAACAATTTATTTCACTCTTCATTATATATTACTGTCTCAGCTTTAACAAATAATATTATAAAATGACATTATTTATAAACACTTTGTGAAAGCAGTTTAGGCTGATTGTGATCCCTGAGTAAATGCCTGACAAGTACTCTTTCAGAAGTTCATATGACATCAGAGTGCTCTTTCTTAGTTTATTAAATTTTCAAAGCTCTTTAAAACATTGAATATTACGCTTTAGAATCTGCATGAATGTATGTATGTTTCTCGTATTATGAAAAAACGACGGTACCTAGAGCCATAAATTCTGAATGACGCAATTCTCTACTGGAACATTTGCACCTGGACGCCCGAATTTTGAATTTCGAATTTATTTTTTTATCCATTTCATATTTTGTAAAATTTTAACGAATTTTTTAATAACAAACTCAACGATTTCAAAGCGAGCAATGTCAAACGAAAAAAACATTTTTATCTCCAGCGCGTGAGACTATCTATCGGAAATTCTAAACATATGCTGTTTTTACATATTTCACGATATTGCTGTTAAATTGAATTTTATGTGGTTTAAGTGCGAAGAAAATGATATTTCATAAATAAAGATATCACACAAAGCGTTAAAAAAAGCTCTTTTAATATAAAATCTGAGAGCTTTAATATTTTTTTTAAAATAATATATATTTGTTTACAGTTTGTTTTTATTTTATTTTATTTATTTATTTATTTATTTATTTATTTGTGTGTGTGTTCATTAAGTATCTAATTGAATTTTAATAAACCTATTCGCTCATTTTGTAAGACAGATTTTTTTTTTTTTTTTTTTATAGTTTTCGTAGTCATTTCTAATAGCGAACGGTAACGAAAAGAGTTTAAAAAAAAATCTGAAATTTTAAATTACATATAAAGGGGTGTTTTTTTTAAAGTTTTGTGTGTTACCTTGATTAATTAAATATCCTGTTCTACGTACTCAAACTATAAAATTCAGTTCAACAGCAATATCGCAAATTAATTTTAAAATGAGCATATCTTTAGGATTTCTGATATCGAGTCTCGCGCGTTGGAAATAAATTTTTTTTTCATACAGTGTTGCCATTGCTCGCTTTGAAATCGTTTAGTTTTTTAATCAAAAATTCGTTGAAGTGTTACAAAATATGAAATTGATAATAAAACAAGTTCCAAATTTGAAGTTTGGGCTTCCAGATGCCCATATTCGCAATAGGATTTCGTCATTCAAAATTTGATGTCTCTAGGTACCGTTGTTTTATCACAATGCGAGAAACATACACACATTCATGCAGACTCCTCATTATTTAATTTCTTTAAATATAAGACAGAGTGATAATATATGGTGGCAACGATTTGAAACCTTTTAAAGTTTTCAACGCAATGTGCCAAAACGAAATTAATAGTCCTTTAGGACAAATTGCCCCTTTGGACTAAAAAAAATCTGGATTTGTGAATCATAAAAGAAAAACTGACAAAGCAAAAATTTTTCAACATAGTAAGAAATCTATGAGGACTGATCAGTATCTTATAGAAAATTAAGATAGGGCTCATTATAAAATTTAATTCGGTATTTCTTTTACAAGTACTAAATCTTCTGCTTTAAATTATAATATATATAACTGTCAAAGACCGGAATTGGAGAATGCCGACATTCACCGGTGAATGTCAACACATACCAAATACGTCGGTGAAAGACCGAATATTTGGTTATATTCTTGTACATTCGGACCATCACCCGTGTATGTCGACAATCACAGACATACTGTGGTGGAGGTCGAAAAGACAAGTCGAGTTCAACAGAGGGGAGACTGTCTGTCGGCAAATCCTTTGCTCTGCTGCGATTGAAGTTATGTAGCATGTATTTGTTAAACTCTGGAGCACTGTCAGTCTTATGCTAGGTTTGATCGTACGCACAACGTTTTCTTAATTTTTTTTTATCCAATACCCTAATTTATGTTGAATGGATACCTCAGTGAATTGTGAACTTTTCCTTGAAAAGTTAAATGCATTAATTTCGAGTAAACGAGAAGACAACTGTTTTTATTTTTCAAACACCTCTCTCCTCACCGGGAGATTGACTACGCCTTATGGAGCTATGTTTGACATTAAACCAAGAAGAGACATAGCATCGTCTTTTTTGCCTGGCGGACAAATAGCAAATATTCAAACCGAAAAACAACTCTTAAGAAATTGCTAATACTTTTGAAACCGAAGATCAGCTTGAAGAAACTATTAATACTTTTGAAGAAAATCTGAGCAGTGGCCATACCGAAAACCGTATTCCAAAGGAAAATATTGAGGAGGACCTGCAACCTACCACGTCTTCGTATCAAGCCTGGACTGAACAACACGAGTTAATTTCTATAAAATGATCGGCCGCGAAAGAGAATCTTTTACTGGAAACAACGAAAATGTAACGAACCTAAAAAAAAAAAAAAATTCTCCTGCTCAAATTGGTGATACTGTACGAATACAAGTCCCTGTAAGACTCCGGCTTTTATCAACTAGCAAATAAAAATGACACCTTCAAGCAGCTTTATACCCGTAATCAGTTCGTAATTTGTAAAGAAAAGTTGCTTTCCGTAGATGAGACTCTTTCTCAAGTAATGTCGCTGAGAGCAGCATCTGCAACTAATTCGAGAAGTAGAGGGCAAGGCTATACACGCTGTCACTGCAAAAAGAAGTGTTCCCCAACTAAATGCAGTTGTAAAAGCAAGGGACTCTTGTGCAATTCCAAATGTCATAAAAGTTTACGTTGTTGCAATAAGTAAGATTTCAATCACATAATTAAGTTTTTTTTTTGTATTATTTTCTTTTCTCATTTAGAAATGTATTGTTTAAATTCAAAAGTTTATTTACATGTGCTGTTACGTAAGCTTTTCATATTTTGACATATACGGTACAAATGCAAAAGTAAAAAAAAAGTTTTTTATTGACTAAATTTAAAACTAAATGCTTAACATTTACCCAAGCACCACTACTATCATTATTAAGAAGTCAAGCAATAATTTAAAGCTACATGTCACGCAGTGAAACGATTCTATAGAGTTACGAATAACTCTTCTTACCAGGGATTGGTTACTCCTCTCAACAAAACAGGCGAAAACGTTACGCCAGCCTTGAAGTTTTATGGCGCATCAAATACGGAAAACAAAATGCAAATCTCCGCTGTATTCAACATTCACCATTAGTGTATGGTGAATATCGACATTTGCCGGTGTAAATCAGAAATAAGGATATTTGGCAAATATTTTGGACATGCACCAAGCGACTATGTGAATGTCGACATTCTCCAAATCTCGGTCTTTCACAGTAACATTATAGAAAGAGCCAAGAAAAAGAAAAAGTCAAGGTGTGTAGAAAAAGTCAAGGTGACAAGTCCACATCTGATCATTCTTCCAGTCGAAATGTTACACATAATAACTCTAATATAGTATAAAGTTTTGTGCATCACATGCAATTATATGGCTAAAATTGCGGTATAGTAAGACTATATTAAAAACATGAGGTTCCCACCAATTCATCTAAATCACTTTTTTAGAGAGGAAAATAGGCGACATTGTTCAAAAACCTGTTGTTATAAAAAAACCTTTAAGTGGCGAAATAATCCCATGTCAGGGTTTAATCATGTCGATTTCTTGTAATTTAGTATCTTATGGATATAATAAATGAAAGCACCTGAGCGAAGTTTCAAAATCACATGAAAATAGTGCTTCGTACAAAAAATCCTTTGGGCTGTGGACTGAAACTGATATTAGATTCAAAAGTAAATCAGTGGTTAACAAGCAAGGATAATTTTTAAAATTTAAACGTAAATGGTATTGCAACAATGAGAATTTTAAGTTAATGAACATATTTGACTGAAAATAATATGGCTTTTAGGAGAGCGTTGAACGAGTTATATATACTACACTAAATAGTGAACAAGTAAGTTGTTCTATTACTGGCAAAATTTGATGCGGTCATGCAGGAACATCTTAAAATGCTCATTAAGGGCGATAAAAATATTCTGGAAAATTAGTTGGAATGAATTAATCGAACTTACGTCACTAAAAGTAAAAGCCGTAATTTTCTCTAGAGTTAAGTAATGAAAGTATTACTCAAGCCGCCCAACCGGTTTAGTGATTAGCATCGCTGACTGCCGTGCCGAAAGGACCGGGTTCGAATCCCGAAGAAGGCATGGATGTCTGTAAATGTAAAGTGTCGGTGCGGTATGGCGGCACCTCCCACCCCTCTCCCCTTCCACCACCCTTTCCATATTTTGAGTCCCCGTCCCCCCCCCGGGGAGCTCTCCATAAAATTGGGGGCGGAACTGAGCTAAATCGCACTGTCACCTGTAAGGTGCTCAAGGCTGTTGCCAACGACAGGCGTATCTTGCGCTCCTTGCCATGAGGATTTTCGTGGGCTTAGCCTGATGCTACTGTCAGACAAGTGAGCATAAGTAACAACAAGAAGTATTACTCAAATACAGCGGATTCTACCACAGATTTAAGTCACATCGAACAACTGTCTACAATTATTTTATTCGTAGGTATCATCGATATTAACATATCGGCGATATCTATAAATTTAATGAACTTACTATCAGTGAGACCTACGAATACGAAGACCAAGAACATTTCATTGTTTTGAAAGTTATTGATGACAGAACTGATGCAGGGTCTTCTTGCTTGTATTTTAATTGTTTTTGAAGAACGTGATCTTAAATTAGACGATTGTAGAGGAGAAGGTTATTACAATGGGAAGAATATGAAAGGGAAACATGTTGACGCAAAGAAAAGAATATTTGACTAAACTCAGACAGTACCATATGAATATGTTGATTAAAATTTGATAATTCCATGATGGTGCAAAATTTCCGTGCAAGCAGTTAGCTTTACTTGGAGTTTTACAAAGCTGTTTCCCATATTTCATCGTCAGCAAACAGACGGGAAATTTAAACTGGCAGTTCAGAGAAACTTAAAAATTAAAAAAAAAAAAAAAAAAAAAAAAAAAAAAAAAAAAAGAGTGGCGCTTATCGAAGGACTAGACTTGCCAACTTTAAAGACTAAGATGTTATTATTGCGATAATCATGATGTATTAATTGCACTAGCTGATGAAGCGAAAGAGTATAATGGAAACCTCCGATGAAGCAGTTACACTTAAGGAACAATAAAAGGATTTCAGTTTTAGAGTGTTTTAAAAAATTTGATACGATCTTTTTTTTCTAAAAGTTGTAAATAAAATTATTCAGTTGCTAAACGGTTACTCAGTCGGTTACTTGATTACATTTTCCCAGGTGTTAAACAAGTGTAATGCATATTTTGAAATGTAAACAGGGTTTGAACAAGCTGTCGTAGCATTAACACACATAGTGAGAGACTTAAATGCAAACCCAGTATTTAAACCACCAAAGAATATAAAGATGAAAAAAACATCGATCTAAACAAACAAAGACAAAATTTTCGGTGCACGAAAATGAAAGTTAACTTTTGGTCACACCGGGCAAAAAGATACTGAAGTTGTTGCACGAAATTCACTTAAGTTTCAAAAGTAAACAAAAGGCGACTTCGTTAAGCTTAGCAGCTTAAACTTTTAAATTGCTGAGAATTATACCATTATTGCACGCAGATTACCTAAAGGCATAAAAACCTTAACAGGAACATAAGAACAACATAATTCAATCCCTTTTAAAGCAAAAAATGCACAATTTACCAGCATATAGGAAATAAAAAAAAACTGGACGACCAATATATATATAATATATATATATATATATATATATATATATATACACGCTTGGTAGGTCGATAGTAAGAAAAAGAGAGGTGTCCACATTTTAGAGCAGTCCCATGTACAAAATTTCAACGTTCTACGGATATTCGTTTTTGAGTTATGCGAGATACATACATATGGATGCACATATGTACAGACGTCACGAAAAATTTTCTTTTGAATTCATATTAAATTCATTTTACAATCCGTTTTGAAAAAAAAAAAAAAAAAAAAAAAAAGGAGTCCCTTGTTGTTCTGTACATACTTACAGATATACAGTATTTTTACGAAAAAGGGCATTTTCGTAAAAATACTATACGCGAAATTTTTCACAGTTACAAATACTTTAGTTCGTACAAGAAAGTTACAAAGACTCCCTAATATTTTAAATTTGATGTTAAAAATATAGCAGAGAAGTTTACTGAATTACGCAGTTATAAAACATATTTTCATTATAGTTAACAATGAAGAATAATTAATTAACAAAAAAGCCATGCATATCTTCAGTAGACCGTTAATACAAATAGAATTTGTGGTAAATACAAGTTCCAAAGAGCCAGAAAAATTTATTTCACATTAACGAGTTCCATAAATACAGAAAAAAAAAAAATTACCATCAATGGTGCATTGTAACAAGCTGGGAAACCCAAAAGTAGCTTCTGGCAAAATAAAATTTATATATAGCGAGAGATATGATAGAGCATAATGACGGTTTTTTAGTCTGAAATTTTCTCTCTGCAATTCTTTGCGGCAAATTTTCGGATCTACATGAATCATTCTTAGTTTTGATATAAACAATATGTCACTTGTGCCCAAATAATCACTTTGTATAACTTTTCGACAGAATGTCCGGTATCATCTTTGCTGAAGAAATGAAAAATTGTAAAAGAAGACTAATAAAAAGTTATAAAGCTCATAAAAGAAATTCTACACTTTTGGTGGCATAAAAATGATATCGGGATCGTTGATGTTTCTTTGCATAATAAATCCAGATAAACAGGAATTGATCGATATATCTGAGAACATAAGAAAACACCGGCACCGAGCAACACTTAGCTAAGATGACTTCTTTCCATAGAAGACCAAAATCCTCGGAAATTATAGCTAATCATTTTAGAGATGATGAATTGTTTATTGAATTCACTATTTGTGTTCTGAGATGGTTATTCTATATTATCTTTGTATTACTGGAGATTTCGGTTAATCGTTTTCTTATAATAGAAAAAAATATTTGACGTTTTAGCACACTGTTACGAGTTTTGTATAAATGTAAATAACTTTAGTGAAATTATATGTGAAATAGTAGTATTTTTTGCATAAAGTAACATAAAATACTTAAAAGAGACGAAGATTTCCCGGAAACATAAGAATACGGGGGCAAATCTATTTAACATGAGTAAATGGCTAATCTCGCTTAATTGGTGAGATATCTCCAAGCTGGCGATTGTTTTGGTGAGAAATAGCTAAAAGCCGCCAAACGTGGCTACGATTTGGCGACATTTGAATCCGGTCCTTGTATAACTATAATTGGTATTGTAATTGAATAACTGTAATTGATATGTAATTTGCAACTGTAGCCCTATCCGGCCTTCATATGTCTTTCAGTAATTTAGAGAATTGGGTAGTACTAATGATTGCTCTGCCGCCGGGGAAAAACTGTATACGATCGGAGAGTCCCTTTCCCCTTGCATTCTGTTCTCCTGCCACACTCATGCATTTGCTATACCTGCAGTGTACTTATTAATTCATGACAGCCGGTATACAGCTTGCTATCTGCAAGCTACACACGGCAATAGTGGGAAAAGGAAAGGACAGCTCTTAGTTTTTCCTCAGTTGTTTAGTTCAGCGTAAGTTCGGAGCATTGAAATACCTCCCTGTTAGATTCACTTTGCATTGCATAGTGTTTAACGTTCTTAATAGTGTTAAGTGTAACTACTGACTGTATTCTATGATACTGTTAATGGCTGTACGAGTATTTTTATGGAAAGCGCCAGAACCGTGAAGTGTTTCTTTTGGTGAAATAAATTTTATCAAGCTATCATCGGTTCTTTGTGCATTCAATCTATTCCGAATTCGTACTCACGCAACTATCTCAGTATAACGTTATATATAATATTAATTAAGTTACTTAATGATAAAGTAGTTAAAAAGCCGGTTGCTATCCTTAACATTTACGTTACATTAGAACTATAAACACACACTAACTGGGATGGCCGTCTATCTAGATCAGACATTCTGGGACCGCAGTTCACAAAATCAGGTATTTGAACTATTTTTCTTTTGCGCAAGTATGTATCTACTGTAACACAGAATACAATGACAGAGAATTTTGGTCTTTTATGGAAATGGTCATTTTGTAGGTGATATTCAGTGCCAGTATTGGTTTATGAGCCTGAAGAAAACTAACCAATTTCAGAAGTGGTCGTCTAAGGAAGATCTTCGCTTCGTGAGGGATCACTGTACAATAATTTTTAATAAAACAGTATAAACGGGAACATTGTACAGTGATATTGTGAAATTAAAAATATGTCCATAATGCAGAATATGAAAAATACTTTTTCTGACAGAATTGACAATGAAATTATTTTTTTATTTGGGCAAACAAAAAATCCCCCTTTTTTTAACTAAAATAAAGCAATCATATAATTTTTTTTAACAATATAGGCTGCAAAATTAAACACATAATAATGTATTCATTGTTTGTTGTATTAAAACTGAACAAAAAATTTTATTTTTTCTTAAATTGTACAATCAGTAGCTTTCTTTGAGGCAAGAGACATGAAAAATGAGCAATACTCATGGTGGGACTTGAACCTTGACCTCTCGAACAAGAGCCGAGTGTGCTACAATTACACCACAAATGCATGCTGGAAAGAGGAAGAAAATGTGTTCTAAAACAAAATGCATTATCTGCTTTTATTCGTCTAAAACTTATCAGAAAACTTAACTCTTATCTAGGCAGTTATTCCGACTGGATGAAGCTTCTTCTACTGGTATACAGGCATGAGTCTGGATACTGTAGTTATCATTCATCAAAGCACCTGCTGTCTTTAAGAGAAATACACTAGTCAAACGAGCATCGACAGATTATCCTCACTTGAAATCCTATATATTATACATTTATATCCTATAACTCTAAGTGTTTGAAGTCAGTATCTCTAATGCCCTTGAAAATTTAAGCCTCACACTGTGCTATTGTTCATAAAATGCAAATCATTTTGATTACCGAGTGGAACTGCATAGCCTAGCTTGAAATTTGAAGTGCTATATCTTCTTCTTCTTGAAGCTTGGCTTCCCTTTGGCGCCTTATGCTCCAACTCAAAAATAAAGTTATTTACAAGTTAAACCACAAGACCGCATTCCCTCCAATTCGGGGGGGGGGAACGTCGGTCCGAAAACCAAAGCCTTACACTAAAAGTGCTTAATTCTTTAAGATGTATTTGATGACGAATTTGCCTAGGAAATAATATCTCCAAGGTTTCTTATTACAATGATTTAAAAGATCAGCTAAG
The DNA here is from genome assembly GCF_044657685.1 of Stegodyphus dumicola. NCBI lineage: Eukaryota > Metazoa > Arthropoda > Arachnida > Araneae > Eresidae > Stegodyphus > Stegodyphus dumicola. The sequence goes on along the minus strand of NC_140768.1, from coordinate 74,327,260 downwards.
AGGTCAATATTGCTGATTTTCATCTTCTTGAGCATAATGTTTCTGGCGCTATCGTACTTTCTACAGTGATTAACTGCATGTTCTGTACTGTCAATCGTATAACATGAGTCACAAAAAGGCGAATTCGCTCTACGATATCTGTACAACAGTTGAGTCGTGTTCAACATTTGCAGTTTTATTTTACTGATTACAACTTCCATTTTCCTATCGATGTTTAAACCTTTACTCCACTCACAGTGAACATTACAGTAGTTGAATCTGCGGCCGGTGTAAGAAGTCCGCCAGCTGTCGACTTGCTCTTCCTTAATAGTATTCTCGATGAATCTACACGCATCCTCTGCTAAAAGATCCCCCGAGTTATTCATATTTCTTCTTTTCGCAACTTTATCCGCTCTTTCATTGAACCCATATGAACCCATATGGCTGTGAGGTACCCATATGACCCAGGAACCCATATGACTGTGAGGTGATGGAAAGACTTAATCCGCTCGAAGAGCTTAAGAAGAGAGAGTTGGATCTCCTATGAACAGAGCTCAACGCGCTGACTACAGATTTGCTATCTGTAAGGATAGCAATCTTATCGTTAGGATTCAGTATCTCAAGGAGCTTACAAATGGCCCAAGCCTCAGCTGAAAAGATGGAGCTTTTGTCTATGCGCTGACTGACAATTACCGCGGTACGATCTACAGCCGCAATGCCAACTCCTGTATCGGACTTGGAAGCGTCTGTAGCGTAGATTTTAAGAACCTTGATTCACGTAATCATTAATAATGGAACGGAAAAATTTCTGTATCTCCACATCTGAAAGATTTTTATTCTGGAACTCATACTCATTAGTTTTGAAACAACACTTAACTTCTTCAGAAAAATCTAGTTCATCGTTAAAAGTAATACACTTACTGAAATCTAGATCGAGATTGCTTAGCTTATCTTTAACACACTGGCTAATGGGCTTATGTATTTTACTCCAATTGTACTTGCATCTTTGCAAACAATTTTTCAGATTCTCTGCAATGGGAGAGCCTGCTGATAGAGCGATATTCTTTATTAGGAACTTCATTGCGGTGATGCATCTCTTCTCGTATCTAAGGCGAAAATCCCTGCTTCAACATATAACAACGGGAGAGGGGTGCAGATAGGCGCCCCTATAGCCAGTCTTAAGGCGTGATTATAAACTATTTCAAGCTTTTTCTTATTTTGTTGAGAGTTAGACATGAGGAGACAGCTGTCATATTCTATTATTCCTCTTATTGTAGCATTTGCAATATTAACGGGATCCACTTTTTTGGCACCCCACCTGGGGCTCGCGATGAATTTAAAAGCATTCAGCATTCTTTCCAGTTTCGGTACTATTTTATTAACATGGACGTTCCAGCTCAATTTACTATCAAACCACATGCCCAGAATTTTAATGTGATCTTCCATAGGGATGCTAACACCATCAAGCTTCAATAGATTCTCTTCACCACTCCTTGCCCCGCCGAAAATAATCGATTTACTTTTCTCTGGGGAAATGCATAAGTTTCATTCTTTATCCCATCTATGCACTTTGAACAGCGCACGCTGCAAATTACTGACTACCTTGGGGGACGAGACATCTGCACTGTAGAGGAATATGTCATCCGCATACACGTAACAGTCGACATCAGTCGGGATAATTTCATAGATATCGTGCATGAAAATTGTGAAGAAAATAGGAGACAAAATGCAGCCCTGAGGGATACCGCTGGTAAGTTCATAGCTTCTTGAAAGGACCCCTCTCCCCTTTAATAGTTTTCTGGTTTAAGAAATTGGCAATCCACAGGATACTATTTCCTTTAACACCGAATTGCATGATTTTATAGAGCAGGCCATCATGCAAACTGAATCAAATGCAGCTTTGAGATCAAGTGCCACCAGCTGAGCAACTTTCCTTTGCTTCCTGTGGTGCAGGATACTACTGAACAATTTAGTAAGCAGGACCAGGCAACTTCTATTCGAAATAAAGCCGTAATGCATATTTGAGAGTCTTTTACTTTGCTGGATCTTCGGAAGTATTCCATTGAGAATCATCATTTCCATTACTTTGACAAGAATTTGCGTTAAAGAAATTGGTCTGTAACTGGAAACCAGCGCACTGTCGCTCCCAGGTTTCAGAAAAGGAATAACAATAGCTTCTTTCCAATTCTTAGGGATCAGACCCGAATTCCATTGACTTGTTGCAGGCCTCAAAGAGCGCTTGCTTGCAATCATCAGCTAGAACTGTGAAAGCATATCTTGTAAGGTCATCTTGTCCCGGAGCAGAGTTTTTGAGGCTCTTGATAGCTTTACCGAGTTCAGAACCTGAGAAGGGATTATTAATACGGCTACTCTCTTCGTCACTAAAATCCAAGGGAATGAACTTTTGAATAGAGAAACATGAATAGTACTTAGCAAATACTACACTTTGCTCTTCAGCTGACCAGGTGTGGCCATTCTGGTACTTTAAGATATTGTTTGAGAACTGGACCTGACTTTTTTTATTTTGAATATTTTTAAATATCCTAAATAAATTGCCATCCTTTCTGGTATGACTACAAATTTTTTCCCAATACAGCCTTCTCTTAATTTTAATGACCCTCTAAGGTAAGCATTCCATTTCTTGTAAGAGATCCAGTAACCTTTTGAAAGATGATCTTTAGCGAGTCTAAGACATTTCCTTTTCTGGCCAAGAATGAAGTTACATTCTGTGTCCCACCTGTGTGTTTTTGCGTTGAATCGCAATTTTTTTGAGGTTATCCTTTTTCGTGGCGCTCAAGATGCGGTTGAGATTTTCCAGGTTTCTTTCTTCTGGGTGAAAAGCCCTGATTCTGTTACTGCTTTCAGTAGCGAACTTCTTCCAGTCACACTGAACGATAATTCTCTGGTTTCCAGCAGCAGAGGCGTTGTTATCATTTGCGAATTTAATTTTTATAGGGTAGTGGTCACTGCTAAAGGGATCAGGAGGAACTTCCCATTTCAATTGACCATAAAGCTCGGCTGAGCACAAAGCGATGTCAATGCAGGATTCAATTTCTCCAGGACTTACATTAGTGGGTTTCCCTGTGTTTAAAATGCAAAGGTTGTTGTTACACCACTCCAAAAGCACTCTACCCCCTGCTGACAGCCTGCTTGACCCCCAAGCCGGGTTGTCACAGTTGAAGTCTCCTAAGATAATAAACTTGCCGGGCAATGTAGCCAGAACTTTATCCCACTCTTTCACGCTGAACTGGCCATTGGGAAGGTAGACGTTGATCACTGAAATATCGAAACTATTTGCTCGGAGACCTACTTTCATAATTTCTCCTCCCGCTAAATCATAACTGCTATCTTGTACAAATAAGCTTGCCCATTATTTCTTGATGGAAATCATTAGACCCCCGCCTTGGTAGGAGCTTAATCTATCTTTGCGAAAAATAACTTTATCGGGTAAGCAAAAATCGTTTAAACTAGAAAGCCAGGTCTTCTGAATAATTAAAACATCGCAGACGAATTCTTTCCTGCTAATGATAAAGTTTATTTTGTTAGAGATGTTTCTTGCATTCCATGAACAAAACGTAGGTCCCATCGAACTAGATGAGAAAAAGAAGCAAAGAGAGAAAGCAGGAGAAAAAAACCCCTCAGTTTATGAATAAAATCCCGGTTTCTAACCTTGGCCAGACTTTTTTGGTTTGCTCATGTCATACTTGCTTTGAATGCAGGCTTCCCTTGTTATAGGTTCTTATTTAGAATGAGGCTTCTTGCCCTTGCTTCTTACTACTTCTATTTCCGTAATATGCTCATCCAAGTCCAGGTCACTGTCGGACTCAAGAGCTCTTTTCCCAATATGCTTATCTCTAGTGCGTTCTGATATCTCGCTCAACTTTGTATCGAGCTTGTTCAACTTTCATACTTTTGATCCAATCCTGCTAAGACTTTTTCGAAGTAGTCAGCCTGCTGTTTAAACCCACTTTCAAAAGATCCTTGCAGCGCAGCTATTATTGGAGTCATGACTTTAAGGAAATCTTCCTTTGCAGGAGTTGACACCTGCCATCTTCCCATAAGAATTTTTGTTTGCTACAGCCTGCGTTGCTTCTACTACGGGAACATGATGGTCAGCACTATATTCGAGAATATTACTCTCTTCGATGTATTTGGGATAATTCTTCGAGGATGCTTCATGTGAGTTACTGCACAACGCGTAGTATGTGCTATATTCGCCAAGTGTTTCAATTTCATTGTCGAACCATTATAAAAAAATTAATTCTCCCTAAATAGTTGAAGTAAACATCAGATCGAATCTTTTTACTGAATAATAATAATCAAAATAACTTTCAATCAGCTCATTTACATTTAAAAAGGTTTATGACTGATACTTTACCTTCTTTCAGAATACTCTAAATATTATTTACAATAATAAGACTAAAATTGGATAATGTTAGTTATTTTTCAGATTCGCTCACAATTGCTGGGAAAGAAATAAAACTTGAATTTTTTTTTTTTTTTTTTTTTTTGAGAATAAAGGTTGCCTAACAATTTGTTTCGTTTTATCGATCCAATCTGATATGAGTAAAGCGCACATTTACCACACACAATAGGTTTCCGTCTCTTAGATCGATGGCGCAAAATCACGAAGCTTGGCATAATTAAGTAATAATTATAAGCAGAAAATAATAATAACCGGAATACTGATTTTTTTCCTATCTATACGAAACTCAGCTATTAATTTGAATATTATACGATCTGTTATTCATTATTGTTGGGACTTATTTCATTTGTATAAGAGTAACACCAGAACTCGTTTACGAATTTATCGTGGCGAGGAGGGCAGGTTTGCGCCTGTCGCTGGCATGGACCTTGGGCACTTTATAGATGACAATACGATTTTGCTCAGTTCCGTCTCAGTTTTGAAGAATAATCCTCCAGGAAACGTATTCAAGGGTTTCTGTCTTTTCTCTTACCACCAAAACATTAGAGAGGGTTTTCGGATAGCAGAGTATTTTAGGCACCTCTATGCTGCTAAGACGCTATGCACATAAAAAAATCCAGGCCCTCTGCGGGATTTCAGCCCGGGTTCAACAATATGGCAGCTAGAAGTAGTAACCACTGTATCGATCAGGGTAGCATATGTTTTTAGTAAACCAACAATTATTATTAGTATTTCTTTATTAGTACCAACATTTGTTTCTAGTAAACAACAAAGAATCTTTATTATTGAAGGTAATGTGGACTGATGCCATACTCGTGTAAATGAAGTCTAAATTACTATCCATTTCACAACAGAAATAAATGATGTAAAATATTCGTCAAATTATATCATTACGATACCCGTCGCACGCATCATGCACGCACATAATTGTCACGCATCATGATACTTGCACATAATTGGCTATGATTTTCAATGTATATGATTGACTGTCAAGTGAAATTGTATATTTTTAAGAATATTGAGAGAATTCATGGTTGCGAGTGGTCATGAGCGGTGTAAAGTTTATATAAATAAAATTTTAAAAGTTGAATAAAGTTACAGTCCATTATGTGTAAGTTATGCACATCATGTTGATCCGTCAGGAGGTGGGGACACCTATGGATTAGTTAAGAGTCACCTATAAGTAACGAGTAAGTCGTCATTATCGTCATTTTGAAAATATTCAAAATAAAGTGACATTGTATTATTCAGATACTGTGTAAGAATTAAAATTAAATTGAGAACATCTTATTTATACACTGTGTGAGAGTTAAGAGCAAGAGAACAATTTCTAATTCATTGTTAGCTAATGGTATTCTACTAAGAACATAATTATGTTGATTAAGTGTGAACTTAAAAAAAGATTTAAAGACTTGTTTTAGAATTAAATGTAGAATTAAGTGAAATGCTAACTGTAGCTGATTTGAATAAAGCGATTAAAAGTAGTGAAGCTTTTAAATTCGATCCAGATTCGGTCATAGATTTGGTCAGTTCTATAGTAAAGCATTGTAAATCTGAAGAAGCTAAAGTACTACAGTTAAAACAAATTAAATTGGAGAGATGTTATAAATTGATAGCTCGTGCCCCGAGCGTTATGGAAGAACAAAGGTGTTAAGCCTAATAATGATGAAGGCGTATGCCTAATAATAATGCTTGTAACCGTTGCATTATAATGTAAATAAAATTTTATGTATTAATACGAAGCGGAATTGTCATTTACCTCTGGATTTAATGCTCTCTGAATTGTAATGGAATTAGTTACTACACATTTCTGGTGCCGAAACCAGGGATTACGTTGAAAGAAGAAGAAGTAAGTGAACATTTTGTATGTGATAATGAGTATCACACTTGAGAAAAAGTATAAAGAAGAGCACGGTACTAAGAACAGCAACCACGAGAATTATTAATAAATTTGAAACAGAAATAAATGTTATTACAATTTTCTGGTGCCGAAACTCGGGAACGAACCAGAGACATTTTTCTGGCATTACTGAAGTCAATACTGTTTACCATCAATACTAGAGTTATTAATAGAATTAACCTGTTCACAAAAAGAATCATTTACAACTGGATAAGCCTTTTCATATAACTCCATTCTGTGTTGTTGCCTTTTATGGCATACATTACATTCAACCTTAACTCTGCATAGGTTTTTAGTATGGAACGTTTTATAAGACAAGAAACATCTACCATTTCTTTTCAGAATATCCTTCTTTTGCGCTATGTTAAATTTATTACAATCGTCTGAATGATCTGTTACTTTATCACAAAAAACGCATGAATTTTCAGCAAGTGTGTTTAAAGCTGTAGCTGTTGACAGTTTTTTTATATTTTTATTTTTATTTTCATATGATACGAACTTTTCTTTTGTTTGTTTGCGCGAACATATTTATCTGTATTTTGTACGCAACGAGTGATGGTGTAGCACCGGGGTGCCTGAGTCATAGACCCTACCCTCAATCGAAAATATGCTACTTCGAGTACAATCCAAAGTATAACCAATAGTGTTACATAAAAAGTTTTTTTACGAATTAATTATGGACTTAATAAGTGAAGTTAGGATTAATATTAGTAACAGATTAAAGCGTACAGATTTGGTGAAGAAAATGCCGTCCAGAAAAGCTGCAAAGACCTTCGAGCCGGTGGGAAAAAAAATAGTAGAACATATAAATTATCATGCAAAAATTTGGTAAATGCAAGCCCCAGTGTGCAATATTAAAAGAAAATGTGATTACAATCATAGAATGATTATATCTATTTTTTGAGTAAATATTATCGCAGTTCATCGATTTAGTTAAAAGAAATGTACGTTCTCTAGATTTGATTTCTTTTTTTTTTTAAATTAATAAATCAGTTATTTACTTTTCTTCGGCATCATGTATTCGGTTAAATTGTAAAACTATATCAGTTGGGAATGCTCTAATTAAGAGAGGGATAAGCAGGGCTCCATAACAGTTTGGCTCAACGGCCAAGGCTCGCTAACGCTTGTATTTCGATGTTAACATTGTCATAAATTCTTAATATACGTTATGTCTTTCGAGTATTTACATGGCGTCAGATTGAGTAATCTAGACATACGGATGTCTGTCTGTAAGTCTTTTCTACCAAAGCGCGATTTTAATATCTCGATTGCCTTATTATAATTTTCTGAAGTCAATGATAGACCTCCTATGGAAGTTTCGGCACCACCTGTTAAATATGTTTTTAAATAATTAAACTTTTCTATATAATTTAGCGATTTGTTATCACGAATAGTAGTTTTAAATTGCGACCAGAAATTTGGTTATTTTGGTATTTTGCCATCGAATTTCTCGATTATTAGACATGCAAGTTTTTTCTTTATAATTTTCAATAGACGTTATATCCTTTTCTAACTGATTCGCGTCTGATATATCATCTTCTATTTCTTTATTTAATTCTAACATATCGCGTTCTTTCTCTGTTAACACTGAAAACAATTCTTCTATGAATTCAATATTCGAAGTAATAATATTTATCATAACACAAAAGAAAGATATTCTGAAAAGAAATGGAAATGTAGATGTTTCTTGTGTTATAAAAAGTTCCATACTAAAAAAAATTATGCAGATTTAAAGTTGAATGCAATGTATGCCATAAAAGGCAACAACACAGAAAGGGGTTACTTGAAAAGGCTTATCCAGTTGTAAATGATTCCTTATGTGAACAGGTAAATTTTTAATAACTCTGAAACAGTATTGACGTCAGTAATGCCAGAAAAGAAAGTAATTACAAATGGTAAACAAATTGTTTTTCTACAAACATTTCGAGCCATTATTTGTGGCACAAGAATCAAAATGAAAGTTCTTTAACGAACGAAACGAAAGTTGCTTACTAGATTCAGGAAGTCAACGAACATTTATTCATGAAAATTTATCGAAAAAATTAAATTTACCAGTCGTAGGTAAAGAAAAAATAAATTTACACACTTTTGGTAATAATGTTGCAGTGAACACTACAAAATGTAGGGTTAAATTCCAGTTATGTAATATCGAAAACGAAAGTAAAGTTTGACTATTGAAGTATTAGTATCCCCAGAAATTTGTAATGCTTTAATAGAAATTCCTACCCAAGAACTGAATGACCAGATCCAATCTTTATTAAATTATCTGATTATGAAGATGGTGAAAGTAACCATAAAAATTTGACATTTTAATTGGATCAGACTATTTTTGGGAAATAGTTTCTTGTAAAACAAAACGTTTAAGTTCATAGCTGATGTTAATAGATACATTGATGAGATGGTCAATTCAAAGTCCAGTTACACATTCAAACATAAAACCATCATCCGTTGGAGTTTTTTAAACGCTGTTTTTATGAAGGATTTGGATAAGGATCAGTTAACGTCGTTTCAGTTAAAAGGGGTTTGGGAATTAGAATCCCTAGGTATCCATAATGACTTAAAAGGGTCCACTTCTGATGAAGAAGTTCTTCGAAGTTTCTAATCAAGTTTGACTTTAAAAAAGGCCGCTGTGAAGTACAACTGCTATGGAAACATAACTGTGATAATTTGAAAATAATTACGATAATGCTAAGAAAATATTAAATTATTAATGATTAATACTGATTAATTATTATTATTGTTTCGTTGGTTCGAAGATTTTATAAGGATCCATTCTTGTATGCTGGCTATAAATCCGTGATAGAAGAATACTGTAATTTGGGAATCGTAGAATCAGGAACTGAACAAAATGATACAGGTCAGAATCCAATATATTATTTACCACATCACCCTGTAATTCGAAAGGATAAGAATACAACGAAATTAAGGATTGCTTTTTATGCTTCTTCGCATCCTCCTCATGCTCCTTCGCTAAACGAATTGTTAAATTCTGTACCAAACTTAAAACCTAGATCTCTTAAAAGGTTTACTTAAATTTCGAATTAACCGAATCGCATTTATTGCTGATATTGAGAAGGCATTTCTGCAAATTAGTTTAGTAGAGACATATCGTGATGTTGTACGATTTCTGTGGATAGATGACTTGCTGGATAATGTATCTGATATTGAACCAGAAAGTATACGAATGACTAGAGTCCTGTTTGGTATTACTTCCAGTCCGTTTCTTTTAGCTGTTGTAATTAAATTCCACTTGAAGCAATATTCCAATATGTATCCAGATACTTGTTTGATGTTAAATGAATCGATGTAAGTCGACGATTTGTTATCAGGAGCTTCGAATGAAGAAAAAGCTTTCAGAAGATCTAAAGAAGCAGATTACATAATCAAAGGAGCAGTAATGAAACTTCGAAAATGGAGAAGTAATTCTGTAGCGCTTTAAAACCTATGGCCTGATTATGGCTTTGAAACTCGTACACCAGACGATACAGATATTTCATCAAAGGTATTGGGAATGTTATGGGATACTCAAAAGGATGTTTTTAAATTTGACCTCAAAAACCTATTTAACTTTGTTTTGAATTCTGATGATGCTAAACATACAATAATAAAAGTTGCGGGAAGAATATTTGACCCAGTTGGTTTTCTTTCTCCCTTTACTCTCAAACTGAAACTAATTTTCCAAGAATTGTGGGAACGAGGAATTCATTGGGATGAAGAATTACCTCAAGAATGAAAGGAAACCTGGAAGAACTGGTGCTTTGAAGTAGAACTCCTGAAGGAATTTTCAGTTGCAAGGAAAATACTTTCCGGCTAATGTGGAGAGAATTGAAGATACATTGCAGTTACACATATTTTGCGATGCCAGCCCTAGAACGTACCTTGCAGTAGCGAATCTCAGATTTCAAGAAGGAGAGAACATTAGCACTAGTCTTGTGATGGCTAAAACTAGAGTTTCTCCTATAAAGAGACTGATACTACCGAGATTAGAATTAATGAGTGCAGTGATTGCAGCCAGAGTTGCCGATTACTTAAAGGATGTATTCAAAGTGAGCAATATATTACTTTGGTCACACTCTTCCATTACACTTCAATAGATAAAAGGGACGGTGAAGAATTGAAAACCATTTATATCCAATAGGGTAGCTGAAACAAAGAACTATACTGATCCTCAAAACTGGAATCTGTAAGGGATCGATCAACCCAGCCGATATACTTACGAAAGGAAAAAGTGTTTCAAATTTAATGAAAGACGTTAAGGGGTGGCAAAGTCCTCCATGGTTGATGTTAACAGATTGTTTATGGCCTCGAAGCAATTTGAGTGAAGCTAATTCAGAAGACTTGAAATTTGAAAAGAAAACTGCAGTGCAGTTTGCATGTAATGTCACACCAACATCAGAACAAATTCTCGATATAGAAAAATATTGCAAATTGTCAAGATTGTATCGAATTGCAGCTTAGATAAAACGCTTTATACATAATTCCATTTTCGTGGTTTTTCCCCATGTGTAAAGTGTATACGAGCCAATTTCCTTAGAAAGTCCTCCACGAAGGCATCTCTACCATTAGGAAGATAGCCCTAGTGTACTTTGCCGTATTCTCGATAAACCAAACCCAAAGTGAAATTCGTTCTACTGCGTGAACAACTATGTTTTAAATCAAAAGAAAAAAGAAAAAAAACTAGGCATCATTTGAGGTGAAAGTGCCACAGTCAAATGAAAATTAAAACGCATAAACGCAGATTTGTATGTTGTGTAGCGATTATCATCGGAAGAATTAGTTCCAAATATCTTAACTTTCATGAGCCATAATTTGCAAAAAGGAAATTCAATTTTACTGAGTACGTCAATTAGTTATTTATTGAATCAGGCAGGAAATAAAGTTAAATTGCAATGTATGCAATGTATGCTTGACGGAGGCCCAGAATGCTTTTTTTCTTCCTGTCAGGGAGGTGTATGGATTTATTATAGTTAAGAAATGGAAAAAAAAAACGAAAGCAATCGTATCAGGTTCAAACGATGCATCTTCAATAACGAAATGCCGAGTAAATGCATAAATAAGCAATTAGGTAAAAACCTATGCAAGAAATTTGGACTGTTGAGTTGTGCCGAGACTAACTACTGATTAATTCCCTAGGAAAACTGACATTTGTATTCAGAAATTTATCAATGTCAAGTTAGCGGATTATAAATTTTGCTTACCAGAATGAGTTAACATGCTGAGTGAAGAAGTATATTATGAATGTTACGATCAGGGCAATTCCAGGTAAAAGATTTAAATCATATTCTTTAAAACACTGTGTTTGGAGTTGCGATTTCGGGTGGGACGTCATAGGTAAAAGATACGATTTCACTGTGGCATCTTTCAAGAGGACAATGATCTAGATCAAACGCTTACGAGGTTCTGGGAAATAGAGAATGTTGAAACCACTATTCCAAAAAATAAAGAAACACCAACATGTGAAATACATTATATGCAGACTCATAAGTGGAATGATAAAGGAAGATGCATTGTAACAATGCCCTAAAAGAGAACCGTATTTGCTTCCGAAATGCAAAAGATTTTGCCCTTGAAAGGTTAAATTCACTATGGAAACAAATGGTGACCGATACTAAGTATTTAAATTTATATCCGGATTTTTTAAAGGGTTATGATGAGCTTGGACATATGAGAGAGGTTAAGGAGAAAAGTAAGCCTAGTGCAGTATATAATTCATGACACATCGTGGGATACATCGCCCACAAAAACACAACAATTAAATTGAGAACAGTTCTTAATACACCAAGGTTAACACCAAATAGAAATTCATTAAGTTCCCTACAACCTAATGGTGAAGTCTTTCAAAATAATCTCTTTTCAATCATGCTTAGATTTCGAAAGAATTCATTCGCATTTACTGCAGATATAAAATGATGTACAGAACCATTAGCTGTGCACTCTTACTTAAGAATTTTTATATGGAGGATATCCTTGGTGGAGCTGTATCTTTGAGTACCACAAAAGAGTTTTAATCTCAGAAAACTGCAATACAAAAGTATGCAGGAATGACACTGCACATGTGGGAATTATGCTGAGGTTGCAGGAGATAACCACACCTATTACTTTCCCAATGAAGAAGAATCTAGAACACTAGGAATTTCCTGGAAATCTAGGAAAGACTGTCTCAGTTTTAGAGTGAAACTCGACAGATACATAGTTATCACCCAAGGCAAATCTTGTCCACAACTGCAAGACTGTTCGACCCGATTGGATTACTAGGAACAATCATCAGCCAGTCCAAAATATTCCTCCAGCGGTTGTGGTTACAAAAGCTGAATTGGGATGAATCACTAGTAAAAAATGGGAATGGCAAAAATTCTCTATTGAACTGGAAGTGATAAGAAAAACAGAAGTTGAAAGGTTTATTCGTATTACAGAAAGAGATCAGGTGGAACTTCGCTGATCTGCCGATTCCTTCTAGGCAGCATACGGTAGCAATACATTGCAAGTTCCGTTCGAGAGATGGAGAAGGGAAGACAAGGCTAGTGACTAATAAATACAGAGTACCGCCTGCAGCAAAAGAATTAAAATTCCCATCAAAGGTCATTAAGAACTTTGTTTAAATAGTTTAAATTTTGGTATTTTGGAATAGTTTAAATTTTGGTATTGGCTGAGTACAAGATCGTTTATATTTGTTAAACCAGTTTTATGATTTGAACCTTACCATAACTTCTCCATTGCATAATCCCTCACCAAGATGTAAACGAAATTAAAGAAAATTAAAGGCTAAGGTTTTTAATGTTTTAGAGCTTTTTGGAAGCGGTATTTGCAGTTTTATTTTTCCCTGCCCAGATCTACCTGTGAATATTCTGGATTTAATTAATGGCTAGCTAAAGTTAAATTGCACCATTATAATTTGAGCAAGCTTAGTTAGGTTAATTTGTGTAGTCCGAGGCTAAGAAGCTATCTTAAACCGCTAAGTCAATTTCCTGCTATTTTAGTACTTGCAAGTGGAGGATTTTTGATTGTACACATAAGTGGCGTCTTCTGTTAAAGTCACATTACACAGACGGAGAGATAACTTGCTTGTAGTCTAACAGGATCTGAATGACAAGTTAGTATTACACATATTAGGACCCTATAAAATAAGGAGCCATTTTATAAATGCTACAGCTGCTGATTTTTGAAAAAAAAAAGTGCTATTAGCATGTCAACTTGAAAATTTTACTTATTTATTTGTGTTGGTTCATACATAGTCAATAAAGTTCTCTCATTCTTATCCGGGATGCTTTACACTAACAATATTTTTTTCTTGACAGGAAAAGCCCGTTAATGAACTGAACATGCATGATATTTCTAATTCTGTTTCTCTCTTTTAGCCCATTGCTGAAGAAATTATAAATTCATCTTTCGTTTATTTGTAAACATATTAGCAAGATGGAAGAATATTAAGTTATTGACAGCAGTTTCCGTAACAAATCAAGGTAAGTGAAATTGTGTTTCTTTGTTTTACTAGTTTTAAAACTAAAATTAGATTAATTTTTACTTCCGAAAGATGGAACTATATTCTTAGGAAATTTGAAAAACCATCTGCACAGTCACCTAGCAAAAGGAAAACAAAATCTAAATTAAGCGTAAATTTTCTTTGTCTTATGAAAGCAAAGGAAAGGAAAGGTGTTTTCAACATTATGACTGCTTTGCAGGTGGAAAAAAAACTTTATTTTTCATTTAAAAATATTTTTCAGAGTAAAAAATAATAAAAAAAGGGTACAGCACTGTTGTAAGGGATGAAGTAATTTCGTTTTACTCGAGCCTGAAACACTGAAATTACTTTTGCTTCTTTCCCATGAAAAATGTTTAATTTCCTAAGCTGTGTGAAGAGAAAAAGAAGAAAAAATCGTACGCAACTCACTTAGCTAAATGAAAGCTTAAATAAAAGAAAACACTTTTATACAATTCAATTACGGCCGAGTGTTAGAGAGGCTGAGGAACTCTTCGAAAAGTAGAACTCCAATTAAGTGAATGGCAATAAAAAATAAGATTTTTAGCCTGATATTCATTCCCTTTTATTAGACATTATTTCTCGATATCTGATCACTGTTTTTCATTAGAAGAATAGTTTTTGGTAGGTAAAAGCTTGTTTGTTGTGTATCTTTATAAGAAAGAGAATACACATATCTGATATTATACTTAAAAACAATCAATTAGCCTCTAGTGATTTTACAAATTTTTTTCGCATATTACTAATGTAGTAAACAAACTACGTTATTTTTTAGATACATGCAGGTATAAATAATGAGTACTTTTTGATTATGCGTACCGCCAATAAAATTCGCCAACATATTGCGACTTTGTGAATCGGCAAAAACGTTTGTTTGATCCTTTTTGCGATTCATGGATATTATTCTGTGTATAAAGGGTGACAAAAAGAAGCATTTTATAAGAATTTTTCAGACAGCATTTTCTTCCTTAAATGGGAAAAAATACTTGGGATGGGGACGGATTATACTTTTTATAAGACAACACTTGCTTATTGATCAGAAGTAAATTCTACACACTTATCTCTTATGATTAACAATTAAATTGACACTTATCTCTTATGATAATGTTCTTGTTTTCAAAGTAAGCATTGTCAATAAAAATTTGCAAAGGTGTGTTATTCTACTTCGTTCTTTGCTTATTGAAATAACTAACTTAAAAATATATCTATTGAAAATAATAAAACTTAAAATATATATTTATAGAAAACCTTTACCACGGGTAACAGGTGCTAGAGAACGGGGACACCTGGTGGCTAACTTTGGTAAACAAGTATTGCCCCGTCCTTACTGCTATCTGTACAACTGGTATATCCTTTGAGGCCAGGAGACGCCTCATCAGGAGTTCATCTTAAATATTATTTGCTTACATTGACAAACAAGGACTGATGATTCAAATACATTTCGTGATTGGGAGAACAGCTTGATGATACTAACGTGACATTTAAACATAAATTATAAGTATATATAGTGCTCATTAAAGTCCACTACTACTCCTTTAACTGCCGAACGGCTGCAGCTATAGTCATAAAAGTGGTGCCTAGGAATAGCCTGATTAGGTGTTGGCCGGTATGGAGAGCGCCTAATTAATTTATAATTTTCCAAAAGCGACCTTTTGAGAAGCCACAGTTTTTACTTATCTCTCTTGTGCTGCTGTTTGGATATGTGAGGGCATATGATAAGACATCTTCCGGTTTCGCCCTACCTTAGCTGATCTGCCGGATCGAAGTCGGCTAGTCACGCAGCCTGTCTCCCTTAAACGTTTCACAACTTAGAGGATGATTTTGTGTGAAGAATGCGAGCTTTGGGGAAAATGTTACCGATACAACCACGTTGTCTATCGTGCCTTGCATCCACATTCACCGTAAAGTGAGTGAATGAGTGGGCACCATTTGTGACTGGGCGCCATTTCTCTACCATTGTGGTTAATCGATTTAGCGCCATGTCTTCCATTCTCTAGAGATCGCCTTATGAAGTAGGAAGGAGTCACACAGATGTCTCGCCCCGACCGCCAAGACCCAGTGCCTAATGCATGGCCACTGCCGCCTGTTAAAACGCTGTGGCCACTGGTAATTGTTAAATTGTTGATATTTACATCGCACAGATATTACAAATTTGTTACACATTGATTGCAAACATGTACATAAATATTACATATTGATGCATGTATATAGGTATTACATATTGATTACATAGCCGTGTTACATATTGATTACATAGTTACCATTACATATAGTGATCGATAACTGTGCTTGAATAATTTATACATAATCAAAACACATTAAAAGGTCAATATACATGAGTGATCAAAACAGTCACATGATAGTGCATAATAGATAATATAAGTTCATGATAATAGTTCATAGTTAAGGTATTAATTTGTTAAAAGAGAGTTCATAATAAATATGACTGTTATAGGTCATAAATCCAAAATATGTAATTGCATAAAAAGATGAAAATAATCTTTTTTTAAATTCATAATAGATAAATAAGTGCATAGTAATAGTTCAATATTCATAATAGTTGTTATAAAACATCAAAATTTCTAATAGATATATCTGTCATGTGAATAAATAAGTGCATCACAATCTAGTAAATTCATAGTTTAGAAGCTGCTGTAAGAATCCTGTTCTACAAAATTTTGATTCGTTCAGTATTGATCTTGAATATATGACGCATTGATTTAAAGTTTTTATTTACAAATTATGAAAAGCGTTTGCAGAAAAAAAGTGGAACCGTCAAGTAGAACTGTTACGGTGAAACACTGAAATCTGGAGAATGTTGACTTTCACCGGTGAATGTCAACATTCACCATATGCTAATGGTGAATGTTGAACATATAAGAATATTATATTTTCTTCTCCGTAATTCAATCCCGAAAAAACGCACTTGAGACTTAAATTAAGAACTTAAGAATATAAGAACTTAAAACACACAGTACATTCAAAATGAGAAAGGAAAATAATAGAAGTTAAAAACTTACTAAATTATGTGATTCAAATCTTATTTATTGCAACAACTTAAAATATTAGGACACTTTGAATTGCACAAGAAGCCCTTGCTTTTAGAACTGCATTTATTTGTAGAACACTTACTTTTGCAATGACAGCATGTACATATACTCCAATCTTTTCGACCTATACCAGAGCATATCTGTGATTGTCGACATACACTGGTGAGGGTCCGAATGTACAAGAATGTAATGCAATATTCGATCTTTCACCGACGCATTTGGTGAAAGTCGACATTCTCCAATTTCAGTCTTTCACGGTAACAGAACCATCTCACATTTTGTGAGAATCTCTCTAAGACCTTGAGCTTCAACATACAACCTCCAAGTTCCAAGTTCTGAGGAAGCTGCCGCGAATAATATGAATTTTGCATGTTTGATCCTGTTTTTCTAAGATATCACTCTTCATGGAGCGCATCAGGTAGACGAATGCTGAAATGTGAGTACAGAGGGCAGGCTAGGTAGTGGCAGTGGTGTGACCAATAGTCACGTGTGGCAGGAGAAGACAAACATACAACCCGGAGGAAATATCTCTTTTATAGCTGTCTCAGGTGAACAGGTGTGACGTTTCATACAATATTTGCATAATGCAAACATTCGTACACCAAGCTCAAGTTGCTTTCAGTTGAAGCGTTTTGTGACACAATTCCGCTCGATCTGCGTAATGGCTACTCTGTAAAGACAATCAATACAAGGATGGACCCCGCGGGGTTTGAACTACAGTCCTCTAGATTATGAATTACAAGCGATACCACTCTGCCACGTGCTCGTTTTTAGGCCGAAAGATAACTCTTTTCTCCTTTCGTTCAAGTTTCGTGACGTCACAGTTTAGGAAATCGTAAACAAACAAATGCTCACAATTTCCGAAAGAGCGTTCTGTGTTTAGCATTCATATCCACAAGGTGTCTTTTCGTGCTAAATCGACGATGCTCAAAAACTTTGTGATTGACTTTTTCTTCCTATCTCGTATCGTTTACGAGATAGGGACGCGAACTCCGTTTTGCACCAGGTGATGCTGTAAGCTATCTCATCTAGTAGCGCATAGCCAAGTTACTATACTTAGACACCACTTTTATAATTATTAGCTGCAGCCGTTCGGCAGTTAAGCGAGTTGTGCCTAACTTTAGTGGGCACACTGTACAAACATGTAAATCAAAAAATGGGCATATAAAACACATAGGTGCAAATGATAAGACATAATATTTGCAAAATAATGCAAAGAGGTATAACAAGTTCAAAGAGGTATAGGCAGATCGACTGTAACATAGGAACACATATACAGCAAGTAAAACATTATTTATTTTAGTAAGATTATAATACCATGACTTAAATTATGATCCAGGTAGTTGTTAAAGAGGTCGTATGATGCAGATATTAGTAATCTGAGAAATGCACATAATGAGGGCAAAATGAATGCGGAAAGGTGAAATCATCTTGGGCACTGTAATGAAAAACGCATAAAACGTGTAGTTAAGAAAAGGCTGCAGCGCGAAGTTGTACTTTAATTATATATAATATACAAAAATACTCACATCATTTAAGGAGGCAGAGCACTATCAAACATAACACGTAGGGAGGACAGAAGAAATGGAATTTTATGTACACATAAATGCAGAAAAAGAGGAGACTGGTACAATGCTGTAGACAGTCGAATTATAGTCCTGATGAATATTAATTATATAACAGGAAAGAAGGAAAGTAGTTCTATTGTTGCTACACAACGGCAACGATCTCTTATCCTAAGGTTGTCATAACGCTGATTATGTTGCATAACCATCGTCGTAACATCGGAACTCCGAGGATAAAACGCTTGTATGCGCTGAGATTAGTTGTAGGCTGTCAAATATGTAGTGAGCCGTTGAGCAGTTAAGCATGATCTAGATTGCCTTGTTGCCCTCAGACACGCAGACACATGTATCTGTATTTGTAACTGCAGACCGCAAATAGTAAGAAAGGAAAAGAATATGACTTCTGATGTGATGCGTAAGTTATAGAACTGAGCAGATTCACGAGATGGTGACTACTGGAAAGCTCATCTTCCGCTATGGCGTGTGTTTCATTCCTACTGGTGCTTATAACTGACATCGCAATTTGTGTTGTATGACAGGAACGTGGGGCTGCAATTCACAAAAGTTGCTAGCTATCTCCTTGGCTAGTGCATCCGCTAACACATTGCAATTTGTGTCGTATGATAGGAACGTGGGGCTGGAAAAAGATGCTGGAATGCAATGAAGGTGCTAGTTGTCTCCTTCTCTAGTGCATCCGCTAACTCATTGCCCGCTAACTCATCAGAAGTCCTAGGGGAACTCCGACCCAGCAGAGACTGATTTAGAGAGCAGCTTTGCATCTTAATCTCCTCTAAATTTTTGTGATAAGTGGTGACGTATGATGAGGATTACAGAGAGCTTGCAACACAGATAGGCCGTCAGTAATAACGAAGAATCATAAGATGCATTTACGTAGGCAATTGCTTGCTGTACTGCCAACGCCTCCTCCAGAAAGACATTATTATGTTCGGAGAGGGGGCTTTCTCAACTGTGAAAGATGTTTGTGTTGTCAGTGTGAATGAATGCGCATTCTTTTTCGATACCGAGTTTGGAGCCGTCTGTACAGTTGACTAAGCAAGGTGCGGTAATGTTTGCTTTTTTTTGTGTATACACTAAACCATGCCTTTGTCCGCGGGATAAATATGCGAGCTGGTCTCGCAGGTTTTTCTTATTCTTCTGGGCTACAGGTATGACCATAATATTGCACTTCTTGGTAGAGATCAAGCAAGCAGCTTCGCTGTTATTGCCTCCTGGTTTAGTTCCATACCGAGAGGAAATAATCTTAACGGCATCCGTATCAATAAGCCTTGGTTATTGTCAGGGTGAAGGGACGCTATAGACTTAAAAGATGTTTGATTTTTCAGCTACTCATTGGGAAGGCCCAGACTGCAGACATTACATTCACTTCAGCTACGCACATGGCTATCTTCTCTACTACCGTAGTGTAGAGAAGCTGTTAGAAGTATGGATTCCTGCCCTGCACTTTGAAACTGCCTTGTCTTATTTGCAATGGAGTTTAACTTCATGTGTTCTATATATGGGAGTTGAGAGCAGAATCTGGACACCCGTGCGGTTTACTAAGACTATAGCAATGTGAGGTCT
This sequence comes from Stegodyphus dumicola, assembly GCF_044657685.1. Classification (NCBI taxonomy): domain Eukaryota; kingdom Metazoa; phylum Arthropoda; class Arachnida; order Araneae; family Eresidae; genus Stegodyphus; species Stegodyphus dumicola. The sequence goes on along the minus strand of NC_140768.1, from coordinate 74,307,282 downwards.
CTTTTTCGTCTAAGACCTAAGTATTTTAATTCATGGCCGAATTTAATGTTTGATGTTTGTTCTATTATTAGCGATAGAGGCTATTATGGAGTTAATGCCCTTTTTTTAAGAAGAGCTGCAGATTTAGTTTCAGAGATGATAAGTTTTATCGACCTGCGAAGTGATAAAAAGTTTTCTGCAAATCTCTACGCCGTTCTTTTCTAGTTTTTGAGCTTTCTGCTTTTAACGATAATAGCCGCATCATCGGTATATACAATGAGTTTAGTATCTGGAGCCCAGTGGTGTTTGACCACCTGTCTGAATGTGAAGTTCCACAGATCAGGGCCTGCTCAGGAGCCCTGCGGGCAACCTCTGAACTTTGTCTTCGTTGGTGGAAATTAGTAGTTCCCTTTCCGTGCGGTAGCTGTCGATGGTTTTTATAAATATTTGCCGGACGTCAGCTCTTTCTTAATAGATGGCTACCAGAGTGCGTCAAACGCATTCTTCACATCCAACAACAAGTTGGTGGTGTGGAAACTTTCAATTCTGTTCCTGGAAACCGTCGCCTGCATATCTGCTAGGACATGAGTAGTGGAGCAACCTGCCCTAAATCCGCATTAGCTGGGGCTTAAGATATTACGTTTTTGTCGAGAAAATTTCAGTATATTAACTATGAGTATCCTCAGAAATATAAATATTCTGCTAATCTAGGGAAAAGTGAGTTTTAATTTATTAGAATGATTCTTTTTGTAATGGTGAAATGTATGTGCCAGTTTCGAATTCAGGTCTTATGAGCATGTGTTTATAAATAAATGTAAGATAGTTTCTAAATTTTATAAATCCCTTTAGTTAAAACGCGAAAGTTCTGATGCCTTAAATAAAGAAATATAAGAAGAGAAAAATATCTGTTTCTACATCATTAATTATAATGAAAATTTAAGAAGAAATATTTTTAATTATAATAATAATTTAAGAAGAAATATTTTGAAAAAAATGTATTGAAATGAGAGGCGATATTTTTAGAACACTCAAATCTAAAAAACAATTTAAAATTTCTAGGAAATTTTGTTTTGAAAGATAGCACGTTTACTTGAGAAGTTTCAGGTTTGAAAATAGCCGAAGGTTCTTAAACTGAACATCAGTATAAACACTGGAACTACAGTATATGTTTTATGCACTAATTAGGAAACTTAATGATGATAGTTAAAATATCAAAAGAACGATTTGAATTTTTTATACTTCTTAAAACATCTTCAGATACATAATTATTCTGATATATACTTAGACGTTTTTTATAATGGTCTAGTAAAAATGGAGGTTAATTTTTCCTTCTGTCTGACTTTAGTTAAGATCCGTATTATGAATTCATTTGTTGTTAAGAGAGAAGACGAAGAAAAATCGCTGCTAAATGAATAGAAAATGGATTCGGTAATTGATTTTTCTCTGAGGCAAAAACATTGGATACGTTCTCCTTGATTAATATTTGGTTACACTGCTAAAAGGAATACTCACATTTGTCTAAGAAAACTGTCAGTTTCTTAATGCTCTTTCTTACAATATTTAAGTGTCAAACCTCATTCTACATTCTGGTTTTCTTTAAAAGAGAAAGGTAGGAAAAAAACGGGAAAATCTAAGGGGAAATTTATCGCCTTTTTCTCCTGTGATTTAGTTTTAGTTTTGTGGGGTGACAAACAACATTATACTTCACGAAAATTCCCTCTTTTTCAAAAATTTCGACTATGTAAGAAAAATAAATGTATTGGCAATTTCACTCTGTAATTCGTCATACAAAAAACAGATTTTAATTTTCTTCTTTAGCATTTTCATGAGATTTTGTTAACATCAGTTACTAGGATAGCATGCAGAATAATCCTATTAAGACTTTTGCATTTAAATATAGGGAAACCTTGAATTAGCTGATTTACAACAACTTATTTCTTATCATGTCTTGCTATACGATTGACGTTCACTATACAATCAGTTTTAGTCACTCAAAGCAGAACTATAATGAGCAGAAATATGTTTTAAAAATGTTAATATTTGTTTATGTTTTTACGGTTTTACTCGTACAAATCTTTGCAGTGTTCATGGTCAAATTCTCTAATTCAAATTTAACTAGGCAATCCCAAGATCCTGCTCAAGAACTTTTAAAATAAAATAATGGGCCGGTTTTATTATTTAGATGGAAAGGATGATGATATTTCTGATATCAGTTCAAGAAATGAATCAATATAAGCTTTCAGAATAAGGCAGTTCTGGTCAAGTCATAGCTTTCGGCAAGATACGTAATTTAAATTTTTGACCATGTCCTCTACGAAGCAAATAAAATTAGAAGGTTGTTTTTTATCTTCTTAAAGACATTAAAAAAATTTGTCCAAATTATATGACTTAAACACCTTACCTAATGAAAAGCTAACGGGAAAAGAATTCGATTTAAATGACCAAAAATAAGTTAATTTAAACATTACCAATTTTAGCTTTCGTACGGTTAGGAATATAAGATACATAAAGCCATCATTTTTCTCATGTAAATGATACATTTGAGATATGTAAATGGAATTCGCTTGAAAATTTACTTGTGTTTACTGTTTCACAGTTTGTATGTAGGGTTCTTAAGAAGGGTAATTGATCCTACGAGTAATTTGATCGCATGCTTGTGAAAGTTTCGTTTAATTAATTCGGCTACTGAAAATATTTTCATGATTCACTTTTTTTTTTGTGGAATCTTTATAAAAGTTTAAGTATCATATATTTACTGAGGGGTATCAGGTGATCAAATTTGTCGAAGGCCAAATGCCTCCTTTACTTCATTAATATTTTAAACTTAGTTCATCTGTTTATGATCAACCATTCAAGAAACACATTAAACTCTCTCACGGTGACAATCTGTTCAAGACAAGTACATCTAGTATTTCTAAGAGCATAAATAAAAATTGGTATTGAATATAATTTTTATAAGACGATGGCATCCGCAAACGAAAAAAATTATCTGGAATGGTACGCGGTCTCTTAAAGAGAATACATTGTATTTAACCATATGACTTTTTGACTCAATCAATCAAAGATTCTGTAAATTTTAGTATTTTCTAATATTATATTTACATTTACGAGAATTAGGTTTTTGGTAGCCAGACTAAAACTGGAAATAAACTGAAAAGATACTTTCTAAAATATACTCAATTATTTGTGAAGGTGAACTTTATTTGATGTTAATTTCAAGGAAAACACAGTGTGCCTGTAAACATTTTGAAAAATGCGTATGTTTCTTACTTTAGTTTAAATAATGGAGTGAACAAGTAAAAGCGTCTAATAAGAAATGCCAATACAAAAAAAAAAAAAAAAAAAAAAAAAAAAAAAAAAAAAAGTGTCTATAAGGGTTGTTTATAAACACTATTTGGAATATGAGGATTGGAATCAAAATCATTAAATAAATTAGCAGAGATTTTAGAATTAAAAGATTTTGAGAAAATCTAATTCCTCAGCTGAAAATGTTTCTTACATAATTTTAAAGAAGAAAACCTGAAAGAGTTATAGAGAGAGAAACAAAGAACGCCGACAGAAGGCTAACGTAAGCTTACAACATTTAAACGCTAAATTTTAAATCTTCCGTAAGAAAAAAAAATTACTAACCTTCAAATACAGCTATCTCATTCAAAATAACCGCCAGAGTAGTTTATACTAATTTTCTAACGTTTCTTCAGGTTATCGAAACACTATTTATAGGTAATAACCGTTTCCAAAATACACGTAACATTTAATTTAAAGTCCGAGTAACAACAATAGCTGGCAAGAACAGCAACAGCTCCAAGCAACTTGCAACAATAGCAACAACAACAACTAACTGATTAACTAAACAACTGAGAGCAGACGCTCTCTTTGGCTTTAAATAGTTATCAACCGGACGCCGAGATATTTCTAGTACTTTCTGCTTCTCGAAATTACTGGAAAGCAATACGAGGGTGGAATTACGGTTACAGCTCACATAGTTGGGCAATTACATTTATTCACTTCCAATACTTATTACTCACTGTTAAATGTACATGCCCCTATATTCTTACTTTTCCATCATAGCCTTCTTTTAAAATTTATCTCGCGCTAAATTACGCAGAAAAATACAACAATTTTACTTATAATTCTACTAAAATTACCTAATTCTACAAAATTCGTAAAAATATTGTTGTACCGACAATGCTGTATGGAGACAATGCTGTATAACATTAGGTTGGACTCCATGTCGTGTTTATGTAAGTCTCCGATACTTTTTATGTGAAAACAAATCGCTGTGTACACGGGATGTCGTGAAAATCGCGAAACTGAGCTAAGGTGGTTGCGCTAATATGTAAGTACTGTTCACTTTGCCTTTTTATTTCTGGGTTGAAAAGCAGACACCAGGTCTCCTCTCCTGATATTAATCTGAGAAATTGTTGTCCTGTCTCGCAGTAGTCAGCAAATCTTCACAGCAAGCTTTTCTGTCTTCTTTTTTGCTATGTCAAAATCCGAGGCACGAATCGAGCATAACGTTTCCACGTTTTCAGATGTTTAACTAAAATTAAGCGGTTGCACTACTCAGGTACTTATGTTCTTGATAATGATGCTCCATATACTATTCGAATCATCTCTAATGTTTCGATAGCAGGTTTACCTAATTTGTAACAAAACTTAATGTTATAACGTTGTTGCATCTCGAATCAATTTTAGTAAATGAAAATGATTCCTTTTTACACGCAGACTAGAAAATAACCAGTTTAAAGTGGACTTAACAAGAGTTGAGATGTCACTCTTTCTTAAAAGACATTTATTATCTCACCTTTTTATTTTATCGTATGGTCTTTTAATTTTTCCGGTTACTGTATGGGCGCGCCTTGTATATTTAACTAACGTAATAAATAATGTTGTTAAATTACCAATAATTCAAATGTGGTGCAAATCCCTTAACTATTTAATTACCAGTTTCGATAATCCGTGTAATCTCATCATTAATAAAAGAAAAGAGTGGGATGAAACAAAATTATTGCTAGAGTTTTTGTTAAAATATGATTTCATGTTTCACTGTACCTTGTAAGCGGCAGCATGGTATAAAATTTTCATACGCTTATTTTGTTTTTATATTTTCAGTTGTTCGGTTCTATTGTTTTTTAACTTAGTTTCATTGCCAACTCTCTTGCTTGGCATAATAATTAAAACTATTTGGTAATTTTATTCCCTCCTAAAATTTCCCCTAAAGCATAATTATTCTCAATAGTTCCTGTTTAATAGTTTTTTAATAGTTTAATTGCTTATAACTGTAAGAAAAAAATCTTGGTTAAGTTTTACCGATAGAAAAATGAAAGAAAGTTTTGTGAACAACAACAATTCTTAAATCATTTGTTTCGTAAGAACAAGGATTAAATGCACTAAAAATAAAAGAATGAGTTACATTTACTTCCTCGAAACTTTGTTTAATGAGACATGGAAGGCAAAAGCATAAATTGAACGATCAATAAATGCAATATATATATATAGTGAAACTTCAGTTCACAATTTCACATATTTTGCTAACCCATTTATATCATTGAGAATTGAAAGAAGAGGTCACCAAATTATATTCAAGAAGAATATATAACCGAAAGAATGGTAACTATAGTTATTATCTTCCAATGCCTTCATGAGTTTTTAATATTTTTGAAATTCCATTCATGTCTTTTGAAACAAAATGTGCTGAAGACATATAAATTAAAACCGTCAGTCTCGACGCATTTACAACCACGCCGGTCATCAAAATTCGTTTTATATCTGTCGCGAAAATCTTAACCTAGAACGTGCCGGGATAAAGCCTACTTAAAATTAAGATCCTGGCCTCCTCGTCGTTTCAAGAATAGCAGCCGTGTGATTAATGCAGAGAATAATGAGTTTTCAGCGGCAGAGGCAGAATGGCTTTATTAATAGCACGTGTTCTGTACCTGGCAAGTCTTGGTACAAGTATTAATCTAAGAAGTGTTTAATTGATTAGAATTCAAGGAGAAGCAGATAAAACGGATGTCCTGTTGTTGTAGGGAGTAATCATTCATCGGCTGGAGGATTAATAAAGGGCACACTGATTAGCAATTCTTGCGAAGTTAGCGAGAAAGAAAGAATACTGCATTTTAAACGAAGAACAGGTCTTAAATTTAAAAATGCAGCTATGCTTTTCTTTCTCGTTTAATTTGCCGTGAATGACTAATGTGATTAGAGCTCGCCTTGTATTGACAATTGGGCAATTCTTCTTTTGAAGCCTCTGTTTCTTAAATGAGATTAATTCCCTCGTAAACAATATGAATTTGATTTTCAAACACCTCTTGTTTGTCAAAATTACGAAGAAATATTTTATGTGTTGTATATGCGAGACAAATAACATCATTCGAAAAAAATATGTATTTATTTTAACAACACACGCAGAAAAGGGAAATCATGTCGTACAAATATCTTTTATTAATTCAGAACTATCATGGGGCGAAATAAAATGGCACCCATAATAATTGCTTTTAGGTATTTTCTAGAACTTAAGTTATCTATTTGTTGCCATTTTATTACAGATAATTTATCTAAAGAATAAATCTATTCATATATTTAAGGTTAAGATGATAACTGAGGCAATATCATATTTACTTATTAATCAACTGCAATGCATTCCTAATCTTAAAATATTCCTTTAATTAGACTATAAATTATATTTTGTTTCCTACTAACGAATTTTGCATCTTCATTACGCTTCGGACTAAATTGAATTCGTCTAACAAATTTGGACGCTCACCTAATACAAATTTTGTATAATCTGAACTAGTGCTATATATTTCGCTATATGGATTTCGTAACCAGACAAACTGGAAACTGTGGTTTCTTCACTTGCGAGAAATATGTGTTGCGAACCTCTTGCGCAAGTGATCTAGTGAAAAAACACATAATTAAAATTTGAATAAATAACGCTTTTCCTCATTAAATTAACAAAATATTCTCACGTGGCATTAATTTAGAGTGTAATAAAGCAAGTTTGATTTCTTTATTGTTCGACATTTTATTTTAAACAGTTCATTTTAAATGCATAATTTTATATTATGTAACTTAAATTTCTTAACAGTAACTCGTAAACTACTAAGTCCGTTATTCCTGTTTTAGTTTGCAACTATTTTAATGCTAAACTCAATATAAAATATCTCAATGTAAAAGTCAGATTTTATTCTGTCTCTTAAAGTTTCATGACGTAAATGTACACGCTGGAATTTTATTTTTCAAAATTTTTAATCAATCTGCGATTATTTTTATAATAATTATCAGGATTTAAAAAAGCTATTGGTGCATATATTTAAAAACATTTATATCTTAGTTATTTATTGATAAATATGGATTAATTCGTTTTACTAATAGAGCTAACTTGTAGAGACATTAGGATTTTTTTTGAAGCAGTAGAAGTGAAAAATGAGCAATACCCTCGCCGGGACAGGAACCTTAAACCTCTTGAATACGCGCCATATCAGCTGGCCATTACACCACAAAGGCATCATAAGAAGGCGGGAGAAATACCTCATAAACGTTTCAAATTGCGAAACAATTTTAGCCTTCAAGAGCGGCATATATTTTATCATCTCCTGAACACGTAATCGAATAAAATTGTTTTAAAATTAGTTGAATATAGTATGACTTTTTTACAATAACAGAATAAAAATTTGAAAGTGAAAATGAGTAATTAGGAGACAGAACTTAAATTATGAGAGCTTGCTCGTTCTATAATCGGTTGCATCATATAGATAGGTGATAATGAAAAACCTTAAAAATGTGATTTATTTATGTTGATAAAAGCGGCAAATATTAATGAAACTTACGTGGATAAAAATCAAGTTTTGAGACACTTGAATTTGAAAATATAAAATATGATTTGTTTGGTTCTAATATTAGGAGAAATTTAAAACTGATCAGCCCTGATGAATTTATTGAATATCTTTTTATATGTGTTTTATTTTATCATTTAACATATTTCTACACCTTTTTCAAAACTAGGATAGAAAAATGTTTTAATACAATTATTATATTTTTAGTTAAACTATTTCCAGCAAATTTCCTTTTATTTCTTCAAAAATAGGGTAATTTATAAATTAAAACTATTTCTAATAAATTAAAAATAAGGAATTGAGAAATTTAATGATACTTGTGTACTTTTAAAACTAAGCTTGCGTTTAAAAGAGTTATCTAGGTAATGTCAGCATCGATTAAGACTCTGCAATAATCGAATGAAAAATAATTATATACACCATTTTTAATTCAATACATTAAAAGAAGTATAATATTAATTTCAAATTTGGGAAGAGATCCATTGCTTTTCTATTATATGAAATTATATACCTTGCTTTCGGTTTTCTTCGGTAACTTCTGGGTGTTCAATTAACCTGTAACCTGACGTGTTAATCACGGCAAAAACAAAACAGATTTTGGATGAGAAAAACGTCTCATTAGCATAATGCAATCAAAATACGGTTTTTAATAAAAATATCCATTCTCAATTTATGTTAACCTAATGAACTTATCTAAACCTTGTAGTAAAAATGATTTACTAGCTAACTTAAGTTGTAGAGACATTAGGTATTTTTTGGAAGCAAGAGGTATGAAAAATTAGCAACGCTCTCGCCAGGAATCGAACCACGGACCTCTGGAATACGAACTCAGCGTGCAGACCACCACACCACGAAGACATGCCCAGAAGGCTGTAGAAATACCTTATAAAGTAATTAAAAGCTGCTAAAACTGCAAATGCAGGAAATTTAAATCCATTATTTTATAGTATGTAAATAATTTACGAGCTGCTTCTGGATATGTACAAGTAAACAAAACTAAAGTTATAAGCCTAATATATTTTGAGAAAATAATTCCAGCAAAAACAATATGTGCAAGTTAAAACACTTTTCTTCTGGAACAGAAGCAGTCATATTGAATTTTAGTTAATTATTCCATTCAACTCACTATTTATACAACCTTTCATTTTTTCCAGAATATCAATATATTTATTCAATAAGGCCATTCGTAACTACAAAGGCACCTAAATCCCAAATCATAGTTACATAATATAACTGAGTTAAAATATATGAATTAAAATGTTTTTGTTTTAATTTTCAAAATACTGCGGCAATTCTATTAAAAAACTTGCCCGTCTCTCACAGTGCACACGTATAATGTTTGAAATAACTCTGTTACTAAAATAACAGGTAACAATATTTCCATCACCAGATTTAGCACTTGAAAATTGTGCCTTGTGGTGACATTTAAAACAGTGTGTTTATGCAGACAACTAACACCTTCTTGTAACTTACCAGGTTTTCAGGGGAATATTGTAACAACCCACTAATATAAAATTAGACAAAGCAACAACTTTGTGCTTGGCGTAGATTTTAGTCAAGAGTTTATCGATTTCGAGGGAAACTAGGTACAGGTCCCTCTTCATCAGGAGCAAAGCAATCTTCAACGAAGGGAAATCCATGGTTGTATTTATACGCGAAAGAAGTAGAAACTGTTTTATCCCTTTTTGCAGTATACCGGAAAGGTGAGAAATAAAGCTGCGGCTTTCCCATCATTACAGATTTCTTTGCTTCTAATCTGTACATGTTTGCTCTCGAAATCTTGAGACTCTTGACTAAAATCTATGCCAAACACAAGGTTGTTGCTCAGCCTAATTTTATGTCTTACTTTGGAGTGTTTCTATTCTTTCTTAAATCCACTTGTAGTCCAGTCAATGAAAGCTTTGCAAAAAAAAAAAAAAAAAAAAAAAAAAAAAAAAAAAAAAAAAAAAAAGTTTTTTTTTCCTTCCCTGTTTTGTATGTTTCTAAGGTTCTGAATCTAAATTTTAGGTTTGTCACCTCATCGCAGGCCTTCTTCACAATGAAAATTGAAAAACGTCCAGATACTTTGGCATGTTTTTAGGGCTTTTTCCATTTTTCCATTTAATTTTTCTCTTATAAATAAAAACCTAAGCATTTTTCTGAGATGATCATTCAATAAAAAAATCACAATATTTCTTATAAAATGTCAACGAGTTTAATGTTCGAACAAGCTGAGACACCACTAGAGCACGCTGAAAAAAAGGCTTCTTTTTGGCTCTACTTGAAAAACGCAAAAAACGCGCTTCTAACTGCGCGTTGGTGCCCTGATATTAAAATCATATGCTTGAAACTAATAATTTTATGAATACTTAGGCCACTACAATTCATACCGGTATTTCTGATTCATTTTATCAGGAAAGATTGACAGAAGACGAGAAAAGATTAAGTACTGTTGAAACAGACACTGTTATTACATTTCAGATTGCACGGTCTCAAGTGTACGACATGACACGGTACCCTCCAACACAGAGATTTTTGGAAGGCTTTGAAAATCTCGTTAAGCGTTTACAGATGCTGTAATGATGAGCAAGAAGATGATAAATATTGACAAATAGAGGAAGCAATCCCTTTCAATAGCCGACTGCTCACTTGCAGCCATGAGATCAAAATTATACACATTTTCACAGTGGCGGTTGACTGTTTAAAAGCCATGTATTGATACTGATGGAAATAACTTCCGCCTTCCAGGCGCCCATATGTTGCTATTCCGCAAAGCGTATCATAGCTTTAATTTAATAACTTAAGATACAGCTTTCGTACACAATTCTGTCTGTTACTTATTAACAAACTAAGCGATTTAAAAGCAAGAAACGCATATCTTAATAATTTTTTTAAAATCTCATTGATTTAAATAAATTGTTGTCTACTTAGACCCGTGTTATAATAAGTTCATACAAAATTTCTTCAGTACTGATCAATTTTAGACCCTCTAGTCTGTCCTATATCTCCCAATGATATCGCTCGAAGCTCCTTTCTTGATTTGTTTTGTAGTTCTTTGAGAAAGATTCACTAAGTTTTATTGTATAGGTAGGGAAAAAAGGAATTTTTTTATAGAAATAATATATATGATGATTGCTATAAACCTATCATCATAGTCTTCAATACAAACAATAGCAAAATAAAATGAAACAATTGGTATTTGAGCTAATATCAATACTGGAAATATATACATTCGTGGTGCGAAATTGAGAGAATTTGCACGTTATGTCGAATTTCTCAAAATTTCGACCCAGCTGTGAAAACAATAGTAAAGTCTGGTCTAAGGTACTACTTTACTGAAGTCTGATCCAAGGCGCATGCTGTCTGCAGCATTCTAAACGGGCTCACTTGTGTATTACAGTGAGCGGGACGTAAACAGCAGGTCTTCTGGAATAGAGCCTATCTCATGAAGCGTTCGGGGAACCGTAGAGCGTGAAACTCGGGTTGTAATGGCAGCATACATATAACTTAAACAGAGGATAAAGCATATTCCTGAAGTAAGACTGCATCGCTAATTACATTCACCAACGAAGGAAAGACAGCAATTAATTACATCTCAACAGAACTTGATATTAAATATTAAATACTAGCAGGAACTCATTTTAGTCAAACCTCAGACTCAACCTATCTACCAACAACAAACAAAATTGAGAAACGAAGTGAATATCGAATGTTAAATGTGCTTACACATCGATAGAGTCATAGTTTAATATATTGTGTAATAAAAATTGCAGTTGCATTCCAGACATTAAACTTACTTAATACAATAACTAACAACTGTAATTTATTAAATTTATTTTCAAGCAGTTCAGTAAAACATTATAAAGAAATAATGATTTTCCTTTCATTTTTCGCCCTAATCTGCGGCAGAGTGGACCACTGAACACTAGTAATTCGAGCTGGTTTGAGGTCGATTTCAGGCCGGTTACGTGGTTAGCTTTCGTGGTTTTTCCTATGTGTAACGCAAAGAGGAGCCAGTTTTTCTCAGAAAGCCATCCACGAAGGTATCCCTCATCTTAGGCAGATAGCCCTCTCGGCTGTACCATATTCAAATAACCTAACATAACCATTCCATTTTTATAACAGAGTATTCGCAACATTGATATAGTTCTCTGCTAGTTTTTTTTAATATCCACCTTTTCTGCGGATGGTCAGGGTTTCACAGAAAATAGTTTTATTGGGCTCTCCAGTTAGATAAAGCTTGAAAAACCATTGATTTATGCTAAGAGTTTCAAAAGAAATCATATTGTAATAAGTAGATAATGAGACATTCGAAGGCAAGAAAGAAATCAGTTTTAATAAATGTAGGATTACTTTTAACCTGCAGAGTACACTGCTAAGGAATAAAAATTTAAAGACCACCTGTAGATACCATATTACTTCAAAGAAAATCTCTGTTTACTCCAAATATTCTCAACAAAGGGAAAAATGGACGTTCTTGAAGAGTATTCTAATTCATCAAATGGATTACTGTCTCCTCTTAGTAGTATTACGACTTATTATAATTAGTTGTATAGAAGATTTCATATTTATCGGATAATCTGCTTATAAATATTCGTGAAATATCCTCTGTTCACAAAATATTCGGGCCTAAAAACGTGCCCAGAAATAGACCTCAGTGCTTTAATTTTATTTTTTAAATCTTGGCTATCCATATTTTTTCCTGCTAATAATAATATTTCGCAGACAATTTACATCATGATTTTCCGTTTCACGTCTTTATTTTCATCCTTCCTTTAGATGTGCCAATCTTAAACCATTTCATGAAAAGGATTTCAATTCAGACGTGAAAAAAGAAAATGGTTTTCATTAAGCCCAGTGAAGATGATGATGGCCCATTTGCAAATGCGTGTTTTTGTCTGCATACTTAAGTTAATAGTCGGCATAATGCTGAGTCCTTTGGATTTAGTGCTGTCCCCTGAAATCATTTGGCCGCTATCCATCTTCAAATCGTCCGTCCAGCACGAAGTGAGGCGATGGAATGACTTCAGTGCATTACGCTGAACAGTAACGAGGAAGTACGGGTAACCTTGTAAGATTTATTAACATTGAAAAGAAGAAAGAGTCTTGTTTTCACTTTGGGAAGAAAATCGAGCACTGGAAAAATAAGAGAAGCTGTTGTAAAGCCTGGGGTATAAGATCTTTCATTTATTTCCGAAACTGTAACAGTACTTACTTATCGTATAAAAGCGGAGTTATTTAGGAACAATATAGAATTCTTAATAACAGTTTGGTAATTTTGGATGGCAAAAATATTTTCAACAAGATATTTGTTGCTCGTTTTATATGTACAAATACATATTCCTATTTTTAAAAAAATCTCGATATTTCTTAATGCCATTCGGACGTTTCATATTACTAACATACTAGTTAATGACTCTTTGAAAGTGTTAAACTTAACTTTCCAGTTGCTAGGCAAAAACGCTCGCACGCTCTATGTGAAGATTATAATTATACTGTCAGAAGGAAATTCATTACACTTTAGGCTTTATTAACAAGGTACTTTTATTAAAAATTGCAAAAATAAGGCCGAAAATAAATTTACAAAAGCAAAAAGCTGAGCAAAGAATGGTTTGTGTACTTTATCAGATTACTAAACTAAATACTTACTACTCTAAAACTGCTACTAGTTATTAACAGATTACTGAGCTAAAATGTAAAAGATTAGCTTTAAGTTTTTTTCTAGAGCTTTTCCTTTTAATAATAGGTAAGCTAAATGCTAAATTACATCTACTTTACTCCAATTTATTAAGCTCACAATGAACTTGCTAGTCGCTATTCAGGGGGACTCAATCTTAAAAAATGCCAAATCAGATGAACGTAAATATTTAAACCAGTTCGGCACGATAGAGACAAAGCAGTTACAAAACAGCTGCTATTTTAAGTCTAAATGGAATGTTAATTTTACTGAAAGGAAAATATTTATAACACAAGAAATCTTCCTCTGTTTTAAAATTTAATAAATGGGAGCTCTAAAAATTACTTTATGAACTAAATAATTGACGCAGTTATTCATTCCATTTGGGTATTAGGCATTTGCAAAACATATCAAGTAGCATGACTTAACGAATATTAGCGTACGTAGTAAGCTGTCATAATGTTTAAAAGATTTTCAGGACTTTTTCATATTCTTTCTGCAGATTTAAATCGGGAAGAAAATAAAATTGGGCGGAGTGAATTTAAATAAACTTAATTATTAGTAAAATTAAAACAGCTTTTGCAGATCTGAGCAACTGTTTGTTTTGAGTCAACTTTATCTTAATTTTCAACAGTTATTTCTTATATAATACCTTGACGTCTTCTGTCTCGTATGTATTCATCTATGCAAGTTTGAAGCCAGAGTACCGACATCTTAGTCTCTCAGTAAATTGACTCAAGAGGAAAAAGGATTGCATTATTTTGATTATGGCAAAGCACTCGACAAGTATTTGAATAAGGTGAGGCGCACATTCATGGAAAACGTTTTAAGGGCAACCGGATTACGTTTACATAACATATGGGGAAAAACCACAAAACCTCTCTTGTAGTAAGCCCATTTGCTGTGGTTTGAACCCGAGTCGAACTATCAGTATTATTTCGTTTAGCCAGTGCTTAGCCGCTGGTGGGCCCAAAGGTAAGTGACTTGATTTCATAGAAAGAAACCGCAAAAGTACTAAATAAATGAGATAGGTGGAAATGAATTTAGTTCATATAGGAATTAAAACACATTTCTTGGATAAAATTCTTTAAACATTTGATAAAGCATAAGAAACCTCTATGCGAATAATTCAGTAATAAATATGATTTTTCTTTCGACTTGAATGACATAATTGTACTCCAAGATTTCTCGAATTAAGTAATGTTTGTTCTGGCAAAACCGCCAATTTGGAGCACCCAAGGGGAAAACATTTAATTGCTTCTGAAAAACAAAGTTCATCTTTATTATTAGGGGAGAGATAGCTGAATTGTGAGCTTAAATTCATCCCAAGTCCTCGATGAAACGGTAACCAAAATTCAATAAAGCGCACTAAACTATCTGAGATTGCCCAAAGCGAAAGAGAATATACCTGTGCCTCTTCATTACAATTCTCGGTTTTAAATTATTCTCCATTCGAGTGGGTGTTTCTGCCCAGAGGCCACAAGGCAGCGAAGAAAATTCACAAATTCTCCTTCTTTTCAAGAGAATATAAACCCGATGGAAAGCTACTCAAAACTAATTTTGATTGGATCGAGCATTGAATGCTTATTAAATTCAAAATCTATTTGTGCGTAACGGTAAAAATACATAAAGCATTTCTTAGAAAGTAAAAGTAATAACAACAATAAAAAATGTTAGGAGATAGAATAAATAAGGAAGAATGGATTTAATGAATGCTTGCTTTTGTTTACTTCTTGAATTCGCTTCATTATTTTAAAATATTTGAGGTTTGGTATATTTGGAATTTTTTGCGGAAAGCTGCTTTTCCTCAGCAATTTGTTTCGATGCCAAAAAGGATTGAATGTTTCCGAAGTTTGCTTTTGAATATTTTCTCTCGTAAAGTCACGCAATATTTGCTTCAGAAAATGGATCAGCAACTGTTTTGGTATGCAAAGACGATTTTTCTGCATCTTTGTTAAAATGCACTAGGATATGAAAGAATCTCCGATGCATGTGTATAAATTTAGATTTATATTTGCATTTTGTAGAAATTTTCAGTGTATATTAAGAAGGTATAGCTTTCGTTCCATGCTTATATTTATAACAATTATCTCTATGCTATGCAGCCTTCGAATAACATACATTAACACACGGAAGTCAGTTGCGCTAATGTAAAAAGAGTAAGAAAATAATGCAACGAAAATAAAATTCCGTTAAGATTTATCAGTGATTCTCTAGCTTTTCAGCTTAATTTTCGATATTTTTGACAAATTTTCCTAAGTATCTATGATCTTGTGACGCAGTAATCAAACTTTTCAGCAAACAATAACACCTTTGATCTCATCTATAACAGAAAAGTCAACATTTTCAAGGAATTTGATTAGTCATCTATGATCTTGTGACACAGTAATTTTGAAATTTGAATAATAATGAGGTTGATAATATTTTGTTTTGGTGCACTTTATTATTATACTAGCAGCTACGCTGCCAGCCTTTGTCTGGCTTTTAAATGTACCGGAAAAATGCCTGAAGGGAACAGCAAACATTAAATTTTAAAACTGCGCAGAATTTTACTCATCAGAACAACTTCATCATAAAAAACCCCTTATCCTAATAAATAAATTAACCAACTTCCCGTTGACTTCTCTCAACAAACGTCCAGTATGCAAGAGAAACATTAAATTTAAAAACTACACAGAATTATTGCCCTCATTTTTCCAAGTGGTAACAGTGCTGATTTTCAACGGTTCAGCAGTCCAGTATACAAATGAGTGAAAAACTGTTGCCAAAACCACATTTCTAAAAGAATGAAACTATTCAAAATGATGCGATAAAATTGAAAAGATGAAATAAAAAAAATCTGATTCGAATTTTGAAAAACTCGCTTCGAGGTGCACTGACTCTTGTCCAGATGCACCTATATACCAAATTTCGTAGCCCTGGGTATGCTTACGCGCAGCACGAACGAAAGTTTCTTTTAATATATGTAGAGATTTAAGCTCATGAAATTTATGTACTATCTGTGCGTAGTATGCTGAGCACTGTTAGACGATGCGCAATTGTACGGTTGATAGATCAACCCAGAAACCATTTTTAGAGGATGCACCAGTAAATTAACTATTTGTATGTCACTTACTGTTTTGTTATTGCAGAAGTTAAGTGATTCTCTCAAGTATGGAACTTCAAACGGATGTAAAAATTTTATTGCGTTACTGTTTATAATTGAGGCATATCAACATTCCGCATGAAGGCAAAATGATGTTAGTAAAGAGTGTACAAATTATATTACTATTTTAGAGTCACTTGATTGTCTAACAGTTCATTTTTATCGCTGAAGTCTGGTTTAGTGGCAGCTGTTCGCAGGAAATGAACTAAAGAAAGAGAATATTCATCTTGTCTCCCAAACAAAGAATGAAGTGAAGCATTTGATTAGCCATGTTTGTGCGTGTATGTTCATGCGTCAGATGAGGTGAAACACGTTTATGTGCCCTGTAATCAACTTATGAAGGCGTTCTTTTTTATTGTGAGGAATCTGGTTTTAAAAACTTTGAATGCAAAGAAAGCAGGATAATTTGCCATATTGAAAACAATTAAAGAGTTATTTTTCTCCCAAACTGCTTCGAGCTTCTTACCGAAGACAATAAATTTTTACTGCATACTTGAATCTAAACATTTAAGTCTGTAGGGCACTAATAACTTAAGTTCTTTAAAATCCTACTGAGGTTGATAAGCGAATTATTATTTCATCTGTGAAAGTAATACAAAGTCCTAAAAGATTTTAAATAAGCTTTTTGTTTAAAGCTTGAAATTAACAATCGCATAAGATCTTGTTTAGTTCGTACCGAGGTCAGAAACTAACCCAGTGGCTCACCACTACTAGTGCGCAACTTGTGCGTATAAATTAAACTCCGCCACTTGCAAGTAGGAAATAACAGAAACTTAATTCGAAAACTTGAATGATTTCAGAGCCTGAAACGATAATAAAATAACTGGCACAACTAAGCATTGATTCTAAATTATAACTGCGCAATCAAACTTCGGCTATCAAAATGTCTAATGCTGGAACACTAACTTAGCTGGGCGAGTAAAAATACACCTAATAATACCAAAAGCTCTAAAACTTCTCAATTCCCGCCTTCGATAGTCGTAACTCATTTGCATCCTTGCGAGGGCTAACGAAAAAGAGAAGTTGTGACATAGATCCAATCATGATAAAATGGGTTAATTACCATAAACTGTAGAAGTGTGCTGAAACTTTAAATCAGTTATTCTAAGAAATATACTACATGATTTTATAGAGAGCCCTTTTCATGCCATAATATGCAAAACAAAATATCATGTAATTCTCAGTATTTCTAGTTACACTCTTCATCGTGTAAAATATTTGCGGTACACCGTATGTCATGGCAGAGCTGTGAGATTGGTTATTTAGTTCAGAAACCCAAATACAAGACATTTATCCTTTTATAGCAAGGGATGTCTTCTTAAAAACATTCTAAAGTAAACTGTTCTGTATTCTCAAAATTTCCATAAGGGGTAAAACTCCAAAACATGCAGATGACCCATACACAGGAAATGGAACCCTAATCTAACTATCACAGTTTAGAAAATCTAATTTGTTCGGCCATTGTTGAGCTCGCACGCTGATCGGGAAGCATTATGATTAGATTATTTATTAATGAAAAAGTATTACTATCAGGTCAAGGATGTTTTTATACAACCTTTCAAAGGGAAGATTAATCACATTCGCATTATGTTTGGAGAAAACCACGGAAATTGCATGAAGTTAAGCCAGGTGAATGCAACTTATTGAATAGAGTTTAGCGTTATTCCGTTGATAATACTGATAAACTGACTGGAGAATTAAGTTTCAGCTGCTTATGAGGTAAAGAATCTCCAGAAGCTGGTTTCATTTCTGTTGGATTTTTGACAGAAAACAACAGTCAAGTACGCTCGTTTCTCGGGTGTTCCAGTCAATGCTATATTACGCTATAAAGGACTGAATTAAGAGTGTTGTTTTGCTGATCAACTGCAAATTACGAAACTTGTTTTTAGCAGAACGCAAAATGTAGAGTGTAATTTCGTTGTTCGAATGGAAAATGAAAATTACCAAGCGCAATTTCGCTGCTTGTCTGAAAACTATAGAAATTTTACTCAAGGTGTTGACATATTTTTAGAACGATTTCGAAAACGAATTGAAAGAAAGAAAATGTTTAGGAATAAACCAACAGCTTGTTAGTTAAAATGAGAAATATCGTCTGCTCCTTTGCAAAATGCCGAGTGTAAACAAGCTGTGGATTGAATGTTATGGTTTCTCTCTTTCCGAAGAGAAGTATTCCTATTCCATATTTTAAAACCATTATAAAATGTATGCTTTTAAAATTACTAAATGAAACGTATACAACATTATTTATTGGAAAGGGAGAAACAATCTATCATTACATTTACATGGAAAGAAGACTCTAAGAAGATCTAAACGGGTACTTGCAAACGGTTCGTGCTGTTTTTTATGCTTATAAAGTTAAATCTTTGGTAACAAGAGAAAATCTGTCGACAAAGAAATCAATTGAAAAATCTCTAAATGCATATGTAGCAACAATAAATAAAATAATAAACCAAGATTTACAACTTAAAAAAGCTAAAAACATAACATTCACCAGCTCTTGCCGGGGCATATGGCTCAGCGCAGAAACATTTGTAGAAACCTATGTAATGTCCCTCGCAACTTTTTCCACGATAAAATGTCGAGGAACCTAGTGAACTAAGCAGCGAATTATCGCTGAGTTCAAGCACTTACAACGTAGACTCGAGAAGGGTTAAAATACTCTTTTATTCACTTAAAGAAATAATAACAGATGGTCCCTTCTCCTTATAGGAAAGCCTCCACTTGGGCTTTTAAATCAGGATAAGAAAATAAGAAACTAATCTAATAATAACTAAAATAGACTTAGCTGAAGCTAGACCCAAGTACCTAACGTAGCTGGCCCTTAATTTAAACTAGTCGGCAATTATCAACAGACACGTACAATACAGCCGAACTTTCAACGTTTGCCTAAATGTTGGCATTTTCCCACTTGTTTGGAAACATGCTCAAGTAATTCTTATTCCTAAAGAAAATGAGTCTAGAGTTCCTTACCTAGATAACCTTAGATGTATAAGTTTACTACCTGCTTTAGGTAAGTGCTTGGAAAAACTTTTTATTAACAGAATTTTTATTTCCGCCATGGAGACCTTCTTTCTGGTAATCAGTGTGGTTTTACACCTCAAAGAAGTTCTGAAGACGCTCTTTCATGCTTGAATGAAATTGTTCAGAGAGGTAGAAAGAAAAACTTGCACACTATTCTGGTCTTTTTGGATATTAAGGGCGCCTTCGACTATGCGTGGTGGCCTTGTATTCTCAATTTTCTCAAAAAAGTGGAACTTCCAATGAATATTTTTTCACTTGCTGCTGACTTTTTAAATGATCGGACGACCAAACTGCAATTGGGCTCGGCTTCTGCAATCCGTCAGATGAAGGTGAGGTTGAAATTAAATTGTTTTATTTTAAATTTAGCGGTTACCTAGATTCAAGTTTATGTAATTTACTTATTTCCACGACTAATGAAAAAGTTAAGGACAAATAGGCTTGAAAATAGCTAATTCCTTAATGTAAATTAAAATATTACCATAGCAAATTAGATGGATTAGTTTTGAAGTGTCTTACAAAGCATGTTAAAGAGATAGCTTCAGAATATTATACTATAAATGTCTATCAGTATAAGCATTTCTTAGCAGTGAAACTAAGTAGATTTTCAACTTGACCATTCACTGGATATCTAAGCAAAGAGTTAATAGTCGGATAGAGTTTCCTAAGAATTGCAAATATTTTACGAATCCGTGATGCATTCAGTACATTTGAATCCGTGATGATTCGAATCTGTGATAAATCGAATCCGTGATGCATTCAGTACATTTGTGAAATTTGAAGCAATTCGAAGAGGCAAACAACTTTTTCCACGAGCATTGATTGACCTTTCGATGTTAAAAATGCTCTTAGATTTTATTTCGGCGGAGCTGCGGAGCTAAACTAGTCGAAATCGGAGAAACAGGCTACACAGCAAGAACTTCGCAGCTGTCATTTCATCAAAAGATGAAGTTTCGGTGAAGCTAAAACAACGGCGAGAAACAGTGTGTCTTTATCTTATAGTAAAGTCTTTACCTTGAAGTTAAACGAGTGTTACGATAACTAAGTAGCCGATCTTCGAAATTCTTTTTCATGTACTGAATGCAGTGAGTGCGCTGAGTATTTAGAGGACATTTTATATTATAACTGGAAAGATAAAAACAAATTTTTCTCTCTGTCATTTCCTGAATTAAAAACCTGTAATTATTTACGTTAGCGAAGATTACTGTCACTCATCCCAATGCAGTAATTATTTTGTATGTTTTGTGACTTTTCGGAATGAAAGAATTTATTTTCTGCGATAAATTGATAGTTTAAACATTACTGGAGTCCCATGGCCTAGTGTTCGTAATTGATTACATTAGAAGTGCCATACAGAGTATGTTAAAGAAGTATGTTAAAGAAGCAGCCCGTACAACATACACAACACTTTCTTTCAGCTCAGGTATTCTCTACAAGTGAAATTGCGATTTTCTTTTTATGTAACTAAGAGTCGTCTGGAGACTTTTGATTTCTGTGATTACTACTGTCCCTCAAACCACAAAGTTTTTTTCTTCTTCTTTCTGTTCATCCGGGCGATGTTCTTGTTTATTTCTTCGGGCAAGCCCTCGAGATAATGGTGACAGGAAATGATTGCCTCTGTTCCGCCTAGATGAGGGACCACCATTAAATTACCTACTGTTCTGAATAGGTTGCATGTTAGGAAAGTGTGTCAGCAGTTTTGTTTTTATGAGTAGGTATTACTCACTGTAAAGCTGTTTCTGGATGCTAGATTTTGTAGATTTATATTTTGATAACCTATATTGCTTTCGATGCCATGTGGCAGCATTAGTATAGTTATATAAATATTAGTTTGCAGTTTTCTTATTCTTTTGTTTATTATGTATTATTGTACATTTGTTTTATATCTTATGCACTGAAATCTGTCAATATGTCTTGTGCATTTTATACTATTTTTAGTTGATATGTAATTATTGTGTATTTGGATGTCCGATTAGTGTATAATACTTTAGAATGTTAAATTGTATGTAGGTAACTGTTTTTTGCAAATATTTTAAGTAGAACATAATAAACGCGGATGAACTTAGCGACAAATATCTTCAATGATATCTGATGCCATTCTATCTAAAAATTACCTGACATCCAGAATCACTAATGAAGCTGAATCTATTCTCATCAGTAATCAGTATTTTACTGACTGCGCTGTTATTCAGGCTTTGTGCTTTTTTGAACCGCTAAAAACGATGATGCCGGTTGGCAGTTATTTAATGAATATGGAATACTGGTCGTTGTGTAAGTAGTCTATTCTTATGGAGTTAACTGACCATAGTTAACCGTAATATCTGAAGCCCACAATCCTAGTTTGCACTAACTGTCATTCTTTGTTGTGCAACGCACTTATTCTCTAAACTTATAAAATGGTCTCAGCGAGCACTGTTATTCCTGGGCGACTGCCATCAATCCTTCGAATAGCTATACAATATCTTTCTGAAAGCCGTCCAAGCCTGCGATTCGATTCCAGAAGCAATATCGAACTTGTAAACCCCACTTATCAGAATGCTTTCTTCCTAGAATTGTACAATCATTTTACCTTTTGTGAAGTCATTTAATGCTTTCTAATATCACTTTCGTTGCCTACTATGCCCACTAAAACTCAGTGTCTGTAGTGATCGAAAATGGGCTATAATATTTTAATTTGTGCTTTTACTTTTTAAGCATAATGGAATAATTTCTGAAATCATAATTTCATTATATGATTTTGTACGGTATTAAGGTATTCATGTTGAAGACCAATGATCATACCAATTGTCATAGACGTTGTCGTTCAATCTGAACATAACAAGCTTTAAAGTAATGCTGTTCCATTACGATTTGCTTGGCAGTACACAAGAAAATGTATCTTCCGGTTATCCTATGTCTGCAATCATTTTGCTAGTGGTACGGAATTTTAGCCTTTAAATAAATAAATTTGAGCAGTTCCCCTTATCTTGAAATTTTAATATTTATAAATCTTTCTGTTATAAAGAGATTTAATTTATTATAATGAAATTGTTCTTCCCTATATTAAATTAGATTTACAGAGTATTATTTTCGTCATCATCCGAGTCACATTTTTAAAATTGTTCCCGAAGAGCCATTTAACATTTTTTTCTCTATGCTGTAGTTTTCTGGTTTTGAAAGCAAATTAAAAAGAAAAACCTTTTTTAAAATAATTTGGGTTTAAGGAAGTTTATAAAGTAATATTTGAGAAAGTTTATGAGAAATAATACAATGTTAACATTTATTTATTTTATTTTATTTTATATTTCAGCGAGGGGCTCTTAATTTATTTCCCTGAAAGCCTTTTCTGAATTTACTAACAAATATTTAAGATGATAGTTAACGGTAAAAATGTCAGATTTCCTCTATTAAAATTGAATACTTGAGATGAGCTAGTTTTCTTAACGAACTTCAGCATCATCGATAAAACTGCAGCAATTTCCAGGATATCATCTTCGTGAAAATTCACCGTACTTTCAGCAGTTAACACGGTTTCTCAACTGACATTTTTATTTTTAAAATCGCTGAGTCACTTTCTCCATAGTATAAATAAGTATTAATTACGTGCGTCACCTAACATGTGGTACTACACTGACGAGACCTTTCTGAGCACCTCCACATCAGATGGGGGGAGGATCACAGTCTAAATTTCCCCAGAGGACCGCAGTTCTCCTTACTATCACCCCGGGGCCCTAATCCAGAGTGGCAGACTTTTTATGTTTTCCTCATAAACCATGGTTACGCCTAGGCGCGCGGGGTCACCACTCCTGGTTCTCAGGTTTGGCCATGGCCGGGCAAATATCGACCTGAAAGTTAGACTGGTCTTTTAAATGCTCCCGCCAGCACTACGATGGCAGCGCGTCACATCAGGACATTACCTAGCAAACTCGGTGCCGTCCAACACCGTGGTGTCGCCCCACACCAAGCTACATTATTACATCTACTACTATTACAAGCTACATCTGTTCTACGACTTAGCCAATCTCCCGAGGTCAAGCCGTATAGACGACTCAAGCTCGGGTTCTGAAAGGTTCGTGATTTTATACCCTGTGGCCGAGACTGCCTAGGTACAGATCCTAGCCAAAACATTTAAATTAGTATTAAAAATAAAATTAAAGAAATAAATATACGGCTCAACAAAACAGAAATAGCATGCAATGGAGCAGTAATCGCCAAACCGTCGATCGCGAGCTGCTTGTAGCTCTGAAGCCCACAATCCTAGTTTGCACTGCTGCTTGTAGCTCGCGGGGACATTTTCGGTAGACGCGTTAACGCTCCAGTTGGCTAACCTTAATTTCTATATTGACCTGACGACAATAACTGCTTGTTTCTTCCGAGCAACTGCCGAAGTAAACCTCATCACTTTGCTGATTGTGCATGCGGTGAGGTTGTGCACGTTATGTTTTTCGTGTATGTATTAGGCATTTGGTAACTTGGATAATGTGATTTACGCATTGGTACTAAGCTAGGTCTGTTCTAATAATGGCATGTTCAAACAAACAAACAAACAAAAAAAGCAGAAAACTTATTACTTTCATTCGGATTGGGAAACTGATCACTTCTTTACCCAGCTAAAGGACAAACATGTCTGTTTACTGTGGTACACAAGTGTATCAGCTGAGAAGAAAGGAAACTTCGAACGTCACTTCAAAACCGTTCACGCAGAGATTGAAAAGGATTTCTCACTGAATTCTGCTCTAAGGAAAGGTAAGGCAGCTAAAACCTAAATGCTATACAGTAAACTTTTTAAAACCATTTAACAAGAATAAAGCAGCATCATTTCGAGCTTTTAATATTATTGCACAAAACAGGAAACCATGCGAAGACGGTGAAATAATTAAAACTGCACTTTTAGAAGCTGCAGTTGCATTATTTTATAGTTTCAAAAATGAAACTGAGATAATGTCTGCTATTAAATCTGTACAGTTTTCTGCAAATACAGTAATGGGAAGGGTTTGAGGTTATGGGTTCTGATGTTACCTCAAAACTGAATTTGATCTCTGCAGCTATTTCTTCTTGCGACTTGACGAATAAACTGATATAGTTGATACAGCTCAGTTGGAAGTTTTTTCAAGAATGGTTTTGGATAATTTCGAAATAGGAGAGGAACTGGTAAAGATAATATCATTAACAGTACGTACTGTAGGACAGGACTTACTTTTAGCAGTTAAAGGTCTTATTAATTCTGAAAATATTCCTATAAGTTGGTAGGCTTAGCAACTGATGGGGCTCCTACGATGGTAGGCAGGGAGAAGCAATTCATAAACTTGCGTCGTAAAGACAACTGCTTTCCGAAATTTCTTCTTACCATTGTAAAATACGCCAGGAGTCACTGTGTGGAAAGTTTTTAAGTGTAAACAATGTAATGAAAATAGTCATAAAAATATTGAACAAAGAGTACATGCAATTCAGAGACGTTTGTTCAGAGCTTTGACTGATGAACTAGATTGCCAGTATGGTGATCTACTGCTTCATACGGAAGTTCGTTTGTTGAGTACAGACAGAATTTTACGATGTTTTCATGAGTTGTTTACTGCCTTAGTAGAGTTTTTGAAAGAACGAGAGGAATCCTTCCGATTTGATTGCAAGATTTTGATTTTCTCGCAGACATAAAATATTAAGTATCTTTAACTTGCAGCTTCAAGATAAAGATAAAGATAATGGCGGAACAATTTCCGATTTTGCTTTATTCTGAAAAAAGTTGCAACTGTGGGAGAAAATATCACCCAGGGTGAATACAAACACTTTGCCTGCTTGAAGTAAACCCTTGATAAGCAAGGGTCTTCAACTCCTCCTTACAACAGCAAATAATACGTTGAAATTACTTCAGATTCGAAAGTGAATTCAACAAACACTTCCAAGATTTCAAAAGGATTTCAATCGTTGCACAGAATGTCATCGCCTTTTATAGCCTGACAAATCGCATCACATTTTTTTAAACCAATTACAGCCACGCAACCATTTAAAATGATGCATCGTATATTTTTTTCTTATTTTGTCCGAAGAAAATTCGATAAAATATTTTGGTCATCATCGCGCCAACAAACGCCTCTCAAGAAAATATTAACTTCGTAGATAGACTACCTACCTTTCGTTTCCTTAGAAATCCCAAGGATAATTTAAGTAATAAAATGACGCCACACTCCATTTACATGTTTTATGTAATTTATTTCTTTATATACTTTACATTATTTTCCTCCATACAAACCGTTTTTCATAGCTACCACCTTCCTGATGTTAACAAAGCACTTTTTTACAAAAATTATTTTCCCTAAATTCATGTGCATGGAAGTCTTATCTTTAAAAGAACCCGTCATTTCCTCTTCAACCAATAGCGCCCGGCAATAAAAGGAATTTTTTTCTGTCTTCAGAGAAAGCGAAAGAATCGCTTATTTCAATCAATGTATCGACACCTGGTTCCTTTTATGAGATCCAGCACACCATCTTGCAATCTGCCTTGATATATAACGGTTTATCATTACTATGAAATATGTCAAAGACCTAAACATACAATTTATATTTTTATTTTCAAACTCCCATAATCATTGTCTCCACGATATTTCATTCCACTCCTACAAAAACCTTTTTTAACTGACATCATTAAAGCTTCTAATTATTTCTAAACGGAAGAATTAAACTTCGTTACAATTCCAGATACAAATTTATTTTGCACAGCATTGCAATGAAACTTTTGGTAAATTGAAATGGTGTACAATGAGACGAAGAAGCAGTTGCCATTCATTTCTGTGAGAAAAAAAATTAAAAAAATTCATTAAAACTATAAATTCAAGGCAAGCGACGCATGACATTTGAATTAAAAGTAAAAATGAAGATATGATCTAGAGCTGAGCGAAACCCAAATAGCATAAGGTTTATATTTCTAAACAGAGGAGACCGTCTCCAAGCTTTAGAGATAAGGCGCAGTGAGAAAGAGCGTTAAATCGGTCGTGAACAGAGGATTTGATAGTGGTAAATATAAGAACTTAGGGGTATAATAGGTTGTAAAATAATATTTCACAACTGTTTTTATCCGTATGACTACTAATACTACAACGTCTGGCCTCTGTCTGTCCCTCCATGGAAACGTGAGGTTTGTCATTGCTATGAATGATATGAAGTACAACAGAATGCTTAGATCAACGTGCTATTATGCGGGAGAATTCTTTGTATAAAATCAAAATATACTGCAAAATCATTCAAAACCTGGTGGGCCTTCGAGTTTCGCAAATGAAGTCATACTTCGCAAATGAAGCCATTTTTCATGTGTAAACTGATCAGATATTATGATTAGATTGGATATACCATAAATAAAATATATCATTAACAGATTTATGTTGTAATACTATTAGCACATTGAAGCCATAAATGAACCAAATGGTATCATACAAAAATATACTAGTTCTCGTTAATTATCTAGTGGACCTCTTAGAATTTGTTTTGTCAAGAGTCGCAATTTAGAAGCTCATAGCAAAGTGTTTCTAATGAGTTTTTTAAAAGAAAATAGCGAAGCATTTTCATAAATAAATAATAATACTAAATTACATGTTCCTCCGTTTAGACAATAATTTACAGTGCTTTGTCAGTTATAGAAAATTTACTGCTGTTATGAAATTAATGTTAAATTTAATACAGAAATCTCACTGTTATAGATGGTATAGTCAATGTAATAAAGATAAAAAGGATTTAACTTTTGAAAATAATATAATAAAAAATTAAAATTTATTAAAGATACTTATTTTTTAACATGATATTATAAATGAAGAAAAATATTAAATTAGAAGAACCATTTCCATTGCCAACCGTTTATGAATACGCGCATGAAACTTATCTGATGAAACTCTATTTACATTTCAAGCGCGAAATTTAAAAATATCTTTAGGATTCTGGGTTTATAACACCCCCGACATCAAAAAGTTTGGTAAAAATAGTACGAAAAAGTTTTGAAAATATGATAACGAGTAAAACAATTTATTTACTCTAAAATATTTTAATCTAAAACACCAATCTATAGTTTCGGAAAAGATTTAATTTAGATAACGGATGACAAAAGTTTAATTGAAAACACTTCAGATTGAGCCTTTCTGGTGAGTCTTTCAAATATGAGAGATTACGCTGAACCATTTTTTTTAGCTAACCCATTTTTTTAAACATTAATTTTTATCGATATTATGCCCCGTTTCCACTGTTCTTTTACAATTAATCCTTCTATAAAGCGTTGTCAAAACTTCAAAGAATTACATTTCAGTAAAAACGAATAGCTTTGGAAAATTATAACCACTTTCTGTTATTAAAATATACTTAACTTTAGGTTTTACTCCACCCATACTGTTTATGAGTATCATGACTGGAGTGTTATACATTAATAAAAAAATCTGATGTGTACACCACATGACTTCCTTGTACGGAATATTAAATTATACGCAATTTTTTTTTTTTTCATTTCGTTTAAACTTATTGGATTAAATTAAATCTGCTTCACCGATAGCGCATAAACCAAAATAGAATAAATGCATTCTTTAAAATTCACTCTAGTATTTGTTTACCATAGCGACACTCTGGCACTACATTCACTTAACAGTATTATATTTCGTTCATATTATAACTCAGAATGCACAAAATTTATATCATTAAAAGAATAGAATTATCTAATCGTTGCCACATGTTTTATTCAAATACTATAATAAAGCTAGAATGATGTATAAAAGAAATTAAGCAAACAAAACAAAAAAGAAACAGTTTTTCACAGACGATTGAGTATTTCTCTTCAATTAATTCAGTTTTCACTTCGCAACAAGGCAAAAATACATAAAAACTCAAAATATCCGTATTAAAAATTAAATTAATAATTATTTAAAATTAAATTATTAAAAATTAAGTAAATCTTAAACACTTATTTCCTCGAAAAAATTCCAGAAAGGATTAAGCATGATTTAATTCGCAATAATAAATGAAGGCGTTATCCTTGTTGTTGCGAAGCTACGTTTCTCTAGATTAGCAACAAATCTACTAGTCTGCTGTTTCAAATGTAAACAATCAATGGCCGCCATCAAGAAAAAGGCTTAGCGGCACTTAAACAACTTTAAAATTGTTGATAATTCTAAAAATATTGCACAAAGATTTACTAAAGGCATAAAAACCTTAACCGGAAGATAAAAACAACGTAATTCAATCATTTTTAAAGCAAAAAATTTACAATTTACAAACATATAAGATTAAAGAAACAGAGATCACTGAGCCGGGTAGCAGAGTGGATATATATATAAATATGTTTATATACGTTTGGTGCGGCCGATTGCAACCAAAATACGAGGTGCACATCTACATGTTATAGTAGTGTTATATACAAAATTTCAACGTTCATGAGTCTACTCGTTTTTGAGTTATGCGAGATACGTACGTACGTACATACGTTCGTACAGACGCCACGAAAAATTCTCTTCAGAATTCATTTTAAAGCAGGTTTATAATTTGTTTTGGAGGAAAAGAGTCTTTTATTCTGTCCTTACGTACACATATCACGCAAAAACATCGTTAAATTGCATTCGAAAGCGGTCAAAATGGATATTTTCGTTGAAATAAGCTGCCTGAAACTTTTCGCGATTACAATACTTCCTTTTTACTTCGGACAAGGAAGTAGAAAGAGAACAAATTATATTCAAGGCATTTTTTGATACAATGTATACAGTGATTATAATTAAACTAATGATGTGTAATATGTAAATAATGTATATTGAATTATGATTAAATTATTTAAGAGAAATTTATAAACTGACTTAATTAACAGATACCAACGAAACGCAGCAAATGTTTGCCGCGATCACGGAGAAGAAATATGTGAAGAAATAAAGTACACTAGAGTGCAAAATTTAGAGAATTTTCAAATTATTTTTATTTTTTGAAGGATATTGAACCAAAGGTACTAATTATGTTGCCGAAGAATTATGCAAATATTCAGAGTCGAATACTTAAGCGTACGTGTGCGTATCTGCCAAGCTGTGAACATGGAGGAGTATAAGTGCACGAGGCGTTTTAGGTGATTTGTGTGCTCGCAACTCCTTCACAACATTCGCCGTGTTTCTCGCAGGAGTTGGGTAAAATTTATAAAGTATCGGGTAACATGAGTGACCATGAATGTATGGATGATGGAATGAGATACAGAATTGTTGATAGAATAGAGGCAGGCCAATCACAAGCGAAGGTGGCTACAGAGCTGAATGCAATGTTCAGCGTCGTCTGCGATTTGTTGAAATAGTTTCAGGACACTGGATCCATATCAAGAAGACCTGGACAAAGTCCACCAAGCTCCACAATGATGAATCAGGATCTGTGCTAGAAAACCCACCGTTTAGGTCCCGTTCACTGTAGCTCACAAGAGAGCCCGTTTATGATGGTACAGACAACATACCTTGGACGAGATTTTTTACAGATGAATTAAGATTCAGCCTAGACACTGATTCTCAGCGTACCTGTATCTGGACAGAGTCTGGAACATAATGCCATTCAGTGAAAAGGATCATTACGGTGGTGGAGGTGCAATAGTTTGGAAAGGAAATTATGCTGGACTGTCGCAAACTCCTCCATATCTATGACAAAGGCTCCCTGACAGCTATGAAGTATACAGAGAAGATATGTTCGACTATTCAGGGGCGCAGTTGATCCTGGGTTACTGCTAAAGGAAAACGAAGCTTGTCCACACAGGGCTCCGTTGATCGACGATTACTTGGAAAATGAGGATATTCGCCGCATGAATTGGCTAGCCAGATCTGCTGACCTTAACTCTATATAGCATGTCTGGAAAGGACAATTTTAACTCCCTATCCTCCCTCGAGAATCATCCCAGAGTTGAAAAACTGCCTTTCTGGAGGAGTGATTATCGACTTCCACGGAGACCCCTCAACTGCCTTCTTGCTACTATGCTGTCACGCCGCGTGACCTGTTTAGCTGTGAAACGGCACCATGCTACATATTAGACTCATTTTCAGTTCGATATAGCATCGTGGATTTTGGATATCTCGCCACTACGAGCTTTACCGATAATCACGCTCAGATAAAATGACTTTTGAACGGTACATCTCTTTTCATGTTATAAATGTATATTCAAATTTTAAAATAAAAATGTTGAAAAATAATGTTTATATTTAAATATAATTTTTATAAATGTATATTTCATATTTTTATTAAAAGTATGGCCATTAGTTTTTCCGAAATTTGACATAATGTTGAAATTCTCTAAATTTTGCCCACGAGTGTAGTTCTAACTTTCGTTACTAATGGAAAATGAATCACCACAAGATTACAGTTGTATATCAAAAGTATTAGAACTTGTAGAACAATTGTGGGAGTTATGTCTTATATTTAATTCCTTATGTGGTATTTATTAGTCGTACTAAGCATTTCTGGAGTAAATTTCTGTTGGCCTTAGGTTAAAATCGCATAGTTCTCTGATAAACACAAAATTTTTCAAAAGTCCATAAACGCAGAAATCACGGTTGTTTGAATTCGAGAACAGGATGTCTAGTCCTCCGGAAAGGTTCAAGAGGTTATATGGTTATCCCCAAAAATGACATGAATGTTTTTTCCTCTAAATTAATAGCGTTTCTCTCATTTCATTTGTCACTCATTTTTAAGCGTTTTCTTCTACTTGCGTTAAAGCATGCTAGGATTTTTCTTGTTCTTGAAAAGAAGAAAGTGTGTGATGTGAACGGTATTGTGAAATGCACCTGTAATTGCATACTTCACAGATCTCGTATTGTGTTCTTTTATGATGTGAAATTAATTATTTTATACAATGATTACAGTTCTTCAAGAAAAAAGAACTTAGTTGAAACTCCAAGGTATGAACTAACATGGTGGCTATTGTTGACCCCACGAGAAATACTAAGATCCCATATGCAGCAGTTTAATATGTCTTATTCTTTATTATTCTAGTCTCTTCATGGGATTTTCGAAAGCCATATCATCCATTTCCATTCTCATTAAAATCAGTGCATACAGGGAAAATTGCGATGTCAGCTATTATGCTTTTTTAGATCTTGAACAGATATCTCTTTAAAATGAACCTTCAAAAACATTAGTAAATTTAAAAATAACTAAATAATAACGCAAATGAAAACATGGACGATACGTGGTCAATTCTCGAGCATTTAATCAAGATTTTTTGGGCACATACAACTTTATCAACAGCTTCAAAAACCTCATAGTGAATCATTTCTGTCTCAGTTTCATGCCTCAATCATTTCTGCTTTAATCTCTCTTTAGTGATAAGTCGACATTCGTCTGCTGTTTAAAAGGTTTTCACTTTTGTTTCAGATTGTAGCTGAAGCCTTACTAAAATTCTGATAAAATAATTTCTTAAAAAGGCCCTTGTTCTTTAGTACTTCCTTGTACAAAGTAAAGGAAGTATTGCAATCGCAAAAATTTTCGTGTGCCACATTACAAAGAAAATATCTACTTTAACCGCTATAGAATGCAATTTAATGATGTTTTCAGGTGACATCTGTACGTAAGGACAAAATAAAGAAATCTTTTTCTCAAATGGGTTGCAGAAAGGATTTAAAATGGATTCATAAGAGACTTTTTGGTCACTTCTGTACGTACGTATGTGCACTCATGTCCATAAATTAAGGATAATGCGAAATCAGGCAAAGGAAGAATTAGAAGCAAAACAAATTTGACTTATTTGTAAAGCTTATTTATAAACAAAAGGTTAAGAGCGAAAAAAGATGCTATATGTTTGATATTATTAAAAACATTAGCGATTTTTTCTCCCTGGAGCAAATTGAAAAAAAAAAAAAAAAAAAAAAAACCCTATTTACAAAAAACCCAAAAAACCAATATTACATGGTTGGTATGATTGTTAACACATTGTATGTCTCCCAAACGATGCAATACAGTTCGTACAACGCCTAGGCTTGCTGAGTATCAAATTATAGATCTGATCTTGGGAGATATTACACCACTCAAAAAGCAATGCTCTCCGAAGTTCCGGTAGAGATGTAGGAGGAGGTTGACGGGCTGCAACTCGTCGGCCAAGCATGTCCCACACGTGCTCTACTAGATTCAAGTTCGGTGAGAATGCTGGCCAGTCCATACGGGTGATATCCTCCGATTGAAGGCATTCGCTTACGATGTTTGCACGGTGAAGACGGGCGTTCTCATCCATAAACACAAATTGTGCGCCCATGGCGCCCGAAACAAACGTACATGCTGTTCCAGAATGACGTCCCGATAGATTTGGCTTGTCATGGTTCCAATTTGAACATGCAGGTGGAACCCAGAATAATTCCACCCCAAACGAGCACTCCTGCACCACCGTAACGGTGTCGTTCAATGATGTTTTCTTGGTGGTAACGGGTACCTGGAGCTCTCCATATGAAAGTCCGGCGAGAATCAGACTGCAAGCTAAACCTGGACTCGTCGGAAAACATCACACAAGCCCACCGTTGCGGTGTCCACAATGCATGCTCTCTACTCCAGGCTAACCGCAGGCACAGTGAGTTGCAGTAAGTGGAACGCATCTGACAGGTCTACGAGCATATAGACCAATCTGCCCTAAGCGTCTGTACACGGTCTGCCTTGAAATTGTGGTACCAGTGGCTGAAGAGAGCTGACGAGACAGGTCTGTGGCTGTGCTTCGCCTGTTTCTTTTGGCAGTAACTGCCAAATACCGGTAATTATTCGGCGTTGTAACTCTGGGGCGACCTGTGCTGTAACGTCTACTCACATTACCATCATCTTGGAATCGTTGCCAAAGCTACACTCTTGATGACACTCTGGGCAATTCCAAGTTCGTCTGATACTTCCAGTTAAGCCGATAATTCCAGACATATTCCAGACGGCCGATAATTCTACCTCGTAAAAAATCATCCAAATGCGTCCTTTGTGTCATAACTATTCGGTTATTGCACTGAAATGCTTATAAAGCGCCTGCGAACAATTTTACTTCTTTGCCTGTATTCCTTATATATCACTCTCTTACACTCTCGTCATTGTGGCGTACCATCGGTGTCATCTGGTTACTTCCTGAAATTTGCATATGATTCTTGAAGATGTGTGTAGTGATTTTACAGGTGATATATTTATTTTAGAGTTCGATTTCCGCGTGACTCCGAATGATCCTTAATTTATGGACATGAGTGTATATCATATAACTCAATAATGAGTAGTCTCAGAATGTTGAAATTTTGTATGTAGGACTGCTATAACATGTAGTTGTGCACCTCCTTTTTTGGTTATACAAACGTACACACACACACACACATATATATACATACGAGTACATACACCCATTTTGTTACTTGGCTCCGTGAGGAATTTCAGTTATTCTTATATGTTGGTAAATTGTGCATTTATTGCTTTAAAAAATGATTGAATTATGTTATTCTTATCTTCCGGTTAAGGTTTTTATCCTTTTAGTTAACTAGCATGCAATACCTGTAGGTTTTTGAGTAATTTAAAAGATTTTAAGTTTTTTAAGTCTAATTTTTTACCATAGCAGCCATATTTGTTTACATTTGAAACTTAGTAGAATAATGCATTAAGCCAGTTTCTGCACCTTCAGTGTATTTTTGCCGAGTGGGACCAAAGTATACTTTCAGTTTTGTTCACCGAAAAATCTGCTTTCTTGCCCGCTGATCGACTTGCTTTGTTTTTGGGTAAAAGCTCTTATTTGAATTGTTTTTTTACTTTTTAAAAAATTTTAATGGTTTTAACTGTATTTGGTGTTTTATGCTTTGCTATATCTTTCAATTTTGAATGAAGATATTTTGAATTTTTATATATTTTTGCCTTGCTGCGAATTGAGAACTGAATAAATTGAACGAGAAATATATCTCTAATGAAATTTGAGGAAATAAGTTAAAATAAAATGTAGGAAAAAATGCGTATAATTTAATATTCTGTACGAGGAAGCCATGGGGTGTACATATCAGAATTTTTTCTTTTAGCATGGTGATTAAAGCAGAATCATTTAATGAAATTAAATCTTCGTTTATAGCAAAAGCAATGTATTTTTTAAATTTTTATAAATTATCGGACCTTTAATTAAAAAAGCCGTAGTTACTCGGCCACTAGCGGGGCAATAAATATTAATGAGTATTTTATTAATCATCTGATGTGGCCACCTCAACACTTCCTTGTAAGGCCTGCTAAATTATAGACATATTTTGTTGCACTTCATGTAAACTTATTTCCTCGAATTTTGTTAGAGATATGCTTCCTTATTCAATCAATTCGGTTCTCACTTCGCGGCAAGGCTAGAGTATATATAAAAAAAGAAAAAAAAATTCCATTAAATTGTAAAATACAGAAAAACCTGAAACGCCAAATGCTGTTAAAAGCAATAAAAAATTACAATTAAAATTAGAGTTTTTACTCCAAAACAAGCAATTAGGTTAGCAGGCAGGAAGACCAAATTTACGGTGATCAAAATTGAAAGTTAACTTTCAGTTCCATTGGGCAAAAAGGCATTTAAGATAGTGCACTAACTGATTTAATTCAATATTCTACTAAGAGTTTCAAATGCAAATAAATGGCTGCCTCATTAGGCTTAGCACCAATTAAAATTTTAAATTGTTAATGATCCTACAGTTATTGCATGCATATTAACTAGGGACATAAAAACATTTAACCGGAACATAAGAACTACATTACTTTTAAAGCAAAAAATACACTATTTACCAACATATTTAAGAATCAAAATACTGAGCTCACCGAGCCGGGTAACAGTGTAGGGATATATCTATCTATACACACACACACATTTAGTGGGGCCGATTGCAACCAAAAAGGGAGGTTCGCAGCTACATGTCTCATATACAACATTTCAGCGTTCTACTATTCATTTTTTAGTTATGCACATGCGTACAATCGCCAAGAAAGAAATCTTATCCGAATCCATTTTAAATCCATTTTACAATTCGTTTTGAAAAGAGAAGTCACTTATTCCGTCCGTATGTACAGATGTTATGCTAAAAAATATTCAATTGGATTCGAGAGCGTTCAAAATGAATATTTTCGTTGAAATATGATAGCCGAATTTTTTGCGGGATCACAAAAAATTATCACTTAAAAGCTATAAAATTTCTCGAAATGGTCAAGTGTTTAAGCGTAGCAAAGCGACACAAGTTTTAACAGATGTGAAGTAAAAACAGAGTATGAAGCTTGTCAACACATGAAAATCGAAAGAAAAGGTCCAATGCAGTAATTTAACGTAGGAAAAAAGGCAATCCTAGATTGACGGAGATTTTGAATGAAATTCAATCTGAAGTTGTTTTATTGTCCAATTAGTGTTTTTCTTCCAATTACAGTCTAATATTACTCTTTAAGATGCTAACTATTTACTTAGAATCACGGAACAGTCGCTAATACTATTTAACACTGATGGACTTATTTGAAGAGATAAGCTACTAATGGGAAGAAAAGATTTATGTTCTCCAATAATTACAGTAAAAGACTACAACAGTCATAGCAACTGTAAAATTATTGAACTTAGAATGAGATCAAATGTAGTTTTGAGGTCTGTCATTAGAAACATATATAGCAACAAGAGAAAACCTGTAGACATCCTTAAGATTTTATATTTTAAACTATTTCATTATCTTCCACAGTTTGTTAGTGATAAGTATTTATAATCAGGGCGTTCTTTTCGCTTACCCTATATATATATATATATATATATATATATAGTATGTACACACTTATTAACACTTAATAATTACATTTTCTATTTTAAAAATAATTGCGTCTAAAATTTGGTATAAAACTGGAAACACAGTGCACTGCACGGGGATAAATGATGTTGAATCAGTAGACCGACGGATTTCATGATAAATTTATTCAATCGACGAGAATAAATGAGAGATCATCTATTGTTTAAATCTCAAGCTGCCATTTCGTCCACGGTCAACTTAATGAATGGCAAGTTTCACATTGCGTAAGCACTATTATATACCCAAGATTTACATTACAAAGGGGAAAGATTTATAGTTCAAGTTTAGGGTCTAAAATATTTTATTTTTTATTAAAATTTTTCCAGCCTAGTAAATAGTTTCTTGCGTTCCATTATTTCTTCTCAATTTTCAACAAATTAAAAAAGAAATCCGCATTTTTTGCATTTCTTATGTTCGGTTATTTGAATAATGTTAAAGCAGGAAAGCACTATCCGTCTAACGCAAGAGATGCTTCGTGAAGAATTTTCTGAAGGAGATATACTCGTATGACTGTTATATAGAAGGAAAACCACGAA
Organism: Stegodyphus dumicola; assembly: GCF_044657685.1. NCBI lineage: Eukaryota > Metazoa > Arthropoda > Arachnida > Araneae > Eresidae > Stegodyphus > Stegodyphus dumicola. Next base: position 74,270,380 of record NC_140768.1, on the reverse strand, counting down.
ATTTTATATGCAGCTTACCCGTTCTCCAGCTTTCCAACAAAGGCTAAGTTACCAGTGGTCAACAGGTTTACTATTCGGCCGCTGGGGGATTCTCATTTCTTATAATTAAGAAAGAGGAGTAAATTTTAATTTAAGAAAATTGTGAGTCACGCTTTAGTCGCGTTATAATCGGACTCGCTCTGTAACAGATCGCGTTATAACAAAATTCAACTGTCATTTGCATACTGCAAAGAGAACAACTTGGAATGCAGTGTTTGAATAAAATACAATTAAATATTCTTATTTCAATAAATATAAGTATATAAATTTATGTGAAAGATATTTGAATCTTAACTGTACATTTCGTTTTATTGTGTATTTATTATTTATTTTGTATCTTCTGTTTGATAAATCTATGCATGTTTCATTTGCATTTTGAAATGTTTTTAATTTATGTATCTTAATTATATTAATTAATTTGTTGTTAATTAGTGTGCTGAATTCCTACACATATTCATGAGAAATATCGTTAAGTAGCTTTGCTAGAACTTGAAAAATTGTAAATTAAAATTTATATGACCAAGGCGATATTAATGAACAATTCATCAAAGCGGATGATCGTCGCCTTGGTAGGGTAAATTTATCTAAGTTGGGACACTGTGGAATGTTTGAGATGTGTGTTGCGGAATGAACAGCACCTTAGAGGCAAATTTGGTTGACAGTGATAGATAGACTCAGCTCAGATCGCGGTGAAAGTGTTTGCTTAATATGATTTTTTGTGGTTTTCATGATATGTAACGTTATATACGGATTAGATTATTTGATTACTGTAAATCGCACTAGGGCTGCTTAGCTAAGGCGAGAGATGAATCATGAATGATTTCCCAAGGAACTATACGGCTCATATTCAGGTTATACACGGAGAAAACCAGAAAAATTCTCATGTATCAAGTATATTCATCGGATTTAGAGGTCTTAACTCTTTACCGTAAATAAGTGAACAAAAATATGAACCAGCTTTTCATAAAACTCATAAGTCCACTCTCATAATCCTCGAAAGCCCTTTAAGAAGGAGGCTCTTACGCGCTTTTCACGCGATATTAGGGGTGTCCGCCGAAAACATCGCGGATGAAAACGGAACTTTGCGGAGAAAACAACGGAAGGAGAACACGTCATAGTATAAAACATCATGTGAGAAAACATAGCAAAGAGAAAACATCGCAGTTCTAAAATATCGTGGTTGAAAATAAAGCAGTTAAAAAACTTTACAGTTTAAAAACATCGTCGTAAAAAATATCGTGGTGAAAAATAAAGTACCTACAAATCATCGTATGATGATAATATCGCACACATGCTTTCAGGTTTTGAAAGTTGTAAATGCATATTCGTATAAGGATCATAGTGCACAAGAAGGGAAGAGGGATTCTTTTACTTCTATGTTTCCTGCATTTGAACGAAGTAATAAATTTTTGTTGAAAAAATATGAAGGAAACTTAAGCATTTAAAATTTGAAAATGAGTAGAAAATTAATGCAACTTAAAAAGCTTAATACAATTTTTAATTTATGTAGTTAATTAACAAACGTTATTAATAAATTAAGCTTTTATTATAAAGTTTAACTGATATTTTTCATGAAAAATACAGTCTAAAAATGTTTAGAAAAAGGAAGACAAATAACTGCATGAGGTTACCTCTATAAAAATTGCTTAGTTAATTAAATTATATTAAAAATTTATAGATCAAATTATTTTCTTTCACATTTGTTAATCTGATCGTGTTTTAATAAAATTACATATTGTTTTGTTTCGTTTATGCTTAAAGTGTCGTTAACATTTTCATGTACAGAGTGCAATCAATTTTTTGGATGTCGATCTGTTAATTATGACGAAAGGCAGTTACATAATACGTCACTATGCTATTTAAAAAACTCGTGTATGCGATGCTATCGTCATGCGATGTTTTGAAGGTACTTTATTGTTTACCACGATATTTTCGACGGTTTTTTTAAACTGCGAAGTTTTTGAACCGCTTTATTTTCGACCACGATATTTTAGAACTGCGATATTTTCTCTTTGCTATGTTTCCTCCCACGACATTTTCTCCTTGCGTTGTTTCTCCGCGTTGTCATCCGCGATGTTTTTGCTGTGACGTTTTCGGCTGTAACCCATATTAGCAGCACAGAAGCGTTTTTCTATACTTCTTTTTCTCCTTTGAAGTCAATGGAAAAAATATAAAAGAGTGGCTTCCACAATTCATTAGTCAGTTCATCATTGAAGTCAGCAGTGAGTTCTTTAACTACTCAGTATTTTCAGGTTTATTTCGGTAAGTGATGTACAATTCTTTGCGTCTTTGGATTTCCAAGATTAAAAATTTGGCAATATCTCTGTTTTGTATTTGGAACAGGGATCTGTTCTTATTCGTTCAAATTTCAGGGAGACCTTTGTAATACTCCGGAGCTGCCGAGTCAATATATTTAATTTTTTTCTCATTTCTGTTAGCTGTTATGGCTTGATACTTGCGATAAATGATCAAATTTTTTTTTCTGCTTGTCTTTTATTCTGAAGATTAATAGGAATCGTATAACCTGCAAAGGTATATGCGATGTCCTTCTAGTTTATATTAAAATATTTTGAAGAGTTAATATTGTCATATCCTTCAAATTTCAGTTCGAAGATATTATTATAATTTTTATTGAATAAAGCAATGTTTCTCAAACTTTATTTTTTCACTGCACATTGTACTTTGGCACACTAACGTACGAAATGGCAATACTCGGTCTTGACTGCGCATAGGTCGTAATCATTGCATTATTTTTTCGTGTTTTGATATGCTTTAAAGAAGATAATTAGTTTGACGAAAGTTTTTATATGCAATATTATCTCAGTGCAGTATTCATAAATTTGTTTTGTCTGAGAAACAATAAAAACAAAAGTTTTAATCAACTGTAAAAACATTTGATTACACGAATAATATAACTAAGATGTCAACTATTGATTTGCTCATTAGGATTCCAGTATTAGATAACTCGTTTCTTGTATCCAGTTGCCTCCAACTAAATTACATACATATAATTCTGTATCCAACAACTTGGAATTAAATGTGTTAACCCGGAAAAACTGTCTGCATATAGCACCTGCAATTGCTGGAAAATTCAAAGAATTTGTGTCAAGACTACAAGATTTCCTGAGTGTAGGTTTAATATGTTGCATCATACCTCATGTGGTTCTGATGGCGAAGCGTTTTACATTAATCATTAGTATAATTAATTTCTTTAATTCAACGATTTATAATAGAAGACTTCTCAAGTAAATGTGTCATTAATCTAGATTTCATTTATAGATCTACTAAATATAAGAAAATAAAATCCTTCAGAGAATGTTTTAGCTGAAAACTTTACTACTAAATACGTTTAGTATCCAAAACTTAGGCTTTGTTTCTGAGTTAATTAAGGAGAGGGTCATTCAGAGACACCTTACTTAACCGATAATAGTTTCGATTATTTAAATAAACGAAATAAGAGTGAGCAAGAAACATGTTGATCTCAAGACAAGCTTATTGGATTTTTGAGACTCATTATATGATAAAAGAGAAGAAGACTCATCATATGAAAATTACAAGTGAAAAAGAAAATCTTCATATGTTTCCTCTGCTTTTCGAAGTTAATCCATACAGAAATACATGGCATCCGAAATGGTCTTAATATATACTTCAGCTTCTTATGGTAACATAGCTTCATATTTTACTTCTAGTGTTGCTAAGAGTGTACAAGCCAGTTTCTCTAAAAAATTCCTTCTCAAGGACCCGTTGAGTGGCTGGCATTCATGTGTTTTTCCGCAATACAAGTAATTTTAAGTAAACTCGATAATTATCAACATAAGGTTCTTAAGATAAGAACAATAAGGTTCTTAAAATAAGAACATCACGATGCTTGATAAGTCATAGGACAAATTTTAAAAATTAACATTCATGAATTATTGGAATACATTCATATTTTATAATAACCACGAAAATTCTATTTTAATAATAGCCATGAAACATGTTGATATAGTTAAATTGTGCTAATGGATATGGAATTTGAACCTTCGTTTGCTAAATTAACTCCTGTTACCTTACCATTTACTATATAAATTAATTCATCAAGGTCTATAGGGATAAAATCCTGAGGCATATGTTTTTGTTAAATGAAAACTCAGACAGAATTAAGGTATCGGTTTAATGGTAGATGTACTTATATCAGCCAATTGTAACTGATGAAATGAAAATCGAGGTGCTCAAATATGAAGCATATTTTTGTAACAATTTGCTCTAGTTTATTACAATGTGTCGTTTATTACAAAGTTATTATAAAATTAGATTATTGCCCTGAAAAGTGCATTTACTTTATATAATTCCTATATTTACATTTCTGTAATAAAACCCTAAAACTATGGCTTATATCAAACTTAACATACATGCTAGCATATTTGGTGCCTGATACTGTCACATAAGAATATTTCGATAGTGGCTGAAAGAATGAAACTGAAATTTCATATTTTAGAGTAAAACCTAGGTATACCTCGCTTTATCGAATTCTTTTTCCTTTATTACATTTCACACATAAAGTGCATTTTTGGCGAAGGTTTGCGGCTATCCAGAATCGACCCAGTCGACCGGTTTTATTTCGCCAACGGCAGTTGCTCACTTTGTTACTCTGCGTCTTCTGTTCTTACTGAAATTTCTGCTATTTTCATTGATATTTCATTCTTTTCCACTACTACACTGAAATTAAACCAAATTATACACTAACAGTGATCACTGATTAGTTAATTATAATCCCACTTTTATTATTTAAGTCGTCGAAAGGCTTTTATTTAATTTTTGCGTATCGTTAAAATTGTCATATTTATAAATTTTGATTCTTTTTTTGGAATTTTACAGTACTGAGTTGCATGCGTTTATTATGTAGGTCAAGGATGTCAAACTCGCGGCCCGCGGGCCGCATGCGGCCCACAACAAATATTTTTGCGGCCCGGCCAATATATCGGCAAATAATAATATATAATAATAAAATAACATATCGACGAAGAAAAAAATGAAATGTTTACTGCTAAGTAATTAACGATAATTTATTCAGTGTTGTTAGATTACTCACAGCGAGCTGACACACACACTACTTAAATTACAAATGCGTGTGAGTAGCTTGCGTTCAGCTACCTTTCGAAAGTTTCTCCATTGCCTGTGACGAGAGCACTGACATTAGTGGCAAAGCTCAATTAGCAGTGTTTCTTCGTTCTTGTGACAAGAATTTTAACATTTTTGAGGAATTACTGGAACTAATACCGATGCCTGGTACTACCACAGGAGAGGATATATTTACTTGTGTTTTTGGACTTCTGCAGAAATACAATCTACCTTTGGCAAAATTAAATTCTGTAGCTACAGATGGCGCTCCATCAATGACCGGGAAAAACAAGGGCTTCGTAGCATTACTAAGAAAAAAAACTTAATGAAATTCACGGTTCAAACATTCATCATATGCATTGTATTATACATCAAGAAGTTCTATGCACGAAAGTAATAAATATGGAGAATGTTTTGTAATATATAAAAAAAGTTATAAATTTTATAAGATCTCGAGGTTTAAATCAGCGTCAATTCACTGATTTCTTAAGTGAGTTAGATAGTGAATATTCAGGTTTGTCCTACTATACCGAGTTACGTTGGTTATCTTGCTCCAAGATTCTCAAACAATTCTGGGATTTGAAAGAAGAAATATGTCAGTTTTTAAAGACGAAAAATCAAGACGTAAGTTTGTTTTACGATCCAATATGGATACAAGATTTATCTTTCTCGATTGATATAACCAAACACTTAACCGATTTAAATTTATCGTTACAAAGAAAAGATCATATCATTACGAACATGTTTGACATAATTAAAGCATTCAAATGTCAACTAGTTCTTTGGGAAAAACAACTTAAAAATGAAGATTTGACGCACTTCCCGACGTGCAGCATGAACAAATCAAGTTTTACGATCCAATATGGATCGTAAAACTTGATATGATAGATGATACTTGTTCGTATCAAAAATACACAGAAAAAATTGCAAATTTAACAACTGAATTTGAAACGAAGTTTAATGATTTTAGTTCCCTCGAAGACAAATTTTTTTTTGGTTTTCTTCGATTTTCTCAATAAGTATTGACTCAGTACCCAGCCATATGCAAATGGAGGTGATCGAGATTCAATGCAGCTTAAATTTGAAAGCAAAATTCATTGAAGTGGGCGTGCCTGAATATTACAAATATTTACCAGCCAGGTTTGAAAATACTCGAAAATTCGCATATGAAATTATTTCTATGTTTGGTAGCACTTATCGGTGCAAGCAGTTATTTTCAGTCATGAAAGGTAATAAGTCTCTTATTAGAAACCGTATTAATGATGCTCACCTTGGGTCAGCGTTGAAAGTTATCACTGCAAACAAAATTTCTCCCGAAATAGGAAAGATAATAGCAGAGGAGAGATGTCAAGTATCAGGACGTAAACATTAAATTTTTCTTGTTCTTTTATATATAAATATATATATATATGTTTATTATTGTATTATTCGAAATAAATTAATCAAGGACTTTAATAACTGCTTTATCTTCTCAAATGGAAGGAAAATATGCATTTCCTTATTTTGAATGAATCACTGGAAACCATAATTCCAGTGAGAAAAACGTACGAATTGTTGAAACAATTTAACCTTTTGTGTCAAATACAGAATGAACGGATTTTTTTAAGTCAGCAAAATGAGACGCCTTCAAAGAACGCAAGGGAATTATTTTTTTTCTGAGCAGTAATCTTCTTATTTCAAACAATTAACTTGTTTTGTTGGATTTCTTTAATTTCTTACTCAATAAAGCTACTCAAACAGGTATTACTGTTCCAATATGATTTCAGAATTCCGTAAAGATGCCTTAAAGAATCTGATTATACTCGGTGTATATTCAGTGTTGAGTGCCAAAGTTTATTTATGCTCTAAGATATTTTATCCACTTTTTAGAGGTGGCCATCGTGAAGGTTTCATTATATTTACGACCGAAATACTGCGTTACTGCAATTGTTCCTTTTGAACTGTATTGAATGATAAATGTTACTGAATGCTAATTAATGTCTTGAAAACAGAATTATTTTGATTATGAGAAAAAACGTCTGTCTGGATTTTGCTTAATTTTGGCCTTATATGAGTAAAATTATTTAACTTTTGATGCATTTGATATCTGTCTAAATATAATATTTCCGTGAATTAATTAATTTTTTAATTATCCATCTTAAAAATGTTTTCTTTTGGAAGTTAAGCTTTTCTCCATATGTTTATATTCCACATTATTTTCAAAGAAAGCTTCACTAAAAATTCTTTACATGATTGATTCTTCTTATTTTCAAATACGAAACGCTGAAGAAACAGAAAGCAGGAAATTCATCCGGAAATTTTATTTTTTGGAAATCTTCCGAATAATCTAAAACCTTTGTTTGGAAAGGTTGCTTGCTTGGTTATCAAGTATCTTTCTGTTTCACGAACATATCTTCATGATCGTGTACATATCACTAAAAAATTTGTTTGAAGTATATTTACAAAATACGTGATTATTTACTGAATATGGAGGTTTCCAGAGTAAGCTTTATAGCGGGATGGTCCTCTGTGAAGACTTGTTACTTTTTAGAGAATTTTAGACTTTATGGAACGGGAAAAGAAATAGCACACTATGCTGTTCTGTGTATTCGAAAAATGGATCCTCATTTGCTAGATGACGTGCAACCCACTTACGCTACTACAGTTTGCACGCTACTAGAGTTTGCACTACTAGAGTTTGCACGAGGGATGAGATTTTCCTTACAACTTCAGTCAAACAATTAACCCTGTGGTAAGCAAAAAGGAAAAAAATTCCTTGATGGTGAGTAAAAATGTTACTTCAGTGAATATACAAATATTATGAATGCAAATGAGTTTTATTACTTTAAAATAATGTAAACCTATTCTTTTTATGTGCAGTGTAACCAAAATGCTCACACGACTTCTTTATTGATACACATTTGCGAACTGGAACCAAACGAACAACAGGTTGATAAACTGCCTATACTAAAGAAAGCGTTTATATTTAAATAATTTTGAAATTCATAAACGTGATTATTTCTATAGTGGGAAAAAATTTGGCTCCATTTCGTTCAGTTTCAACTTTGTATTTGGTAAATGCTTTTAAGGCATTTCCTGTCTTTCCAAATGCGGTATTTCAGTGAATAAGTTCCTATTGGGTAATTCTACTTTGACAAAATATTTCTTTTCGGAAGTTTTTTACATGATTTTGTATCATTCTATAATATTTGTAAAACATGGTTAATTTAAAGATCCACTAACTCCCATTTATACTAAAATCAATTAATACAGATGCATTTTCAATGTTTTAATAACATAAAAGTACCTTTACAATATGTTGGAAATATACGACCAGAGGCTTTAAAGATGGTAGTAAAATCACAGTGAAATTTTTTCTTCCATGAAACCATCTAGCTAATGTAAGTTACATAATCGAATTAAAGAACAGTTCCAAAAGTTTTCTTACCGTCTACATGGTAGAAATGTTTTATACTGAGTCCATTCACTACGTTCTTCATTCCTAATTGTTAGAATAAAATGTGAGGGTACAAACGAGCGTGTTTACGCACATTCTTCACAGAGGAGATAAAATGGTCCACAAAAGAAGGAGACGTTTATAGCAATAAACAGAAGTGACTCAACCTGTAATAGAGTTAGATGTGCCAGGCAGTAAATCTTTCCTGAATTCCTCATGTTGTTCCTTCGCGCTTCAGCAAATGAAAGCAGAAAAAAACTATGGGTGATGCTAGGAAATTGAAGTCATTCGCTATATGGTTTTGCTGTTCTGTGCGTTATCATTCACTCACATTATTTTAGAAAACAGTGTTTCATAATATTTTGATGAATGAATATTTTTCTTTGCTGCGAAGTTTGTAAAAATATTTTCGCTTCATTCTGTATTTTAGCGGATGTTCCTTTTATAAAATATAGAATATTGCTTGCAGCAGTTCTCCTCACTGAAATATATTGCAGGTTTTCAAGAATAATTACTTTTTATTTTTATTTTTTTGATTTATACTTACTTTATTCTTTTCTTTCTACGTTACAAATTACAAAACATTCTTTTACTAATGTGTTACAGCAACATTAAGATGGCATTTTACAGCACTTTGTATCCACATCATAAGCTGTAAAAAAGCAATATTTTTAAAGTGCTATACGAAGTACCATTGTTACCGATATGTAAAACTTGTAAGGAAAATAAATTGAAACAAACATTGACATTTTGTGCTGCTCTTTATACCGTTTTTAAATGATTTCGAAAAAATAATTTTTCGACTTTTTATTTTGTCACAAGAAAACACTTTTCCGGTAAGGTGAAATATAGTTTGACATTCTAAGAAGCAGCATAAAAAACTGATAGCAGCAACTAGGCTACTAAAGTTACGCAGTACTTTTTAATTTCTTTCCTTACCACATTCAATTTTTGCATATGCATATGCAAAACTATAACACACAGAATATGAGTTAATTATCTGCAACACGTAAAACATAGTTCCAGAATGAGATGATAAATGCTTTACTTAGTTTTGTTTTTGTGACTGAGTAAATACTTATCAAAACATCGACATACGAGGGCTATCCAGAAAGTAGATTACGTTTTGGAATAAAAAAATAAACAAAGTATAGGAAACAAATTTTATTATATACAGATGAAAGCCACACTCAAATACTACTTTTCTACATAGTCACCATACAAATTAAGGCATTTATCGTAGCGATGTACGAGCTTGGAAATTCCTTCGTCGAAAAATTCGGCCGCCTGCGCCTTCAACCACTTCGTTACCTCTTCTTGCAGCTGTGCGTCGTCATCAAAACGCTGCATAGCCAGCCACTTCTTCATTGCTGGGAATAGGTGGAAGTCGCTCGGTGCCAGGTCGGGACTGTACGGCGGATGAGGAAACAACTCCCACTTAAAAGATTCAAGAACTTTACGAGTGACATTTGCCGTGTGGGGCCGGGCGTTGTCGTGAATCAACAAGATCTTAGAGCTCAACATTCATCTGCGCTTGTTTTGAATTGCTCTTCTGAGTTTTTGGAGAGTTTGGCAATACCTTTGAGAGTTTATTGTAGTGCCTCTTTCCAGGAAGTCCACAAAAATTACACCTTTTCTGTCCCAAAAAACAGTCGCCATCATCTTCCTTGCCGACATTGTTTGCATGCATTTCTTGGGTTTTTGGGGGAGAACTTGTGTGCCCCCCTGCATTGATTGCAATTTCGTTTCACAGTTCACATGTTTCACCCATGTTTCGTCACCAGTAACGATGCGATCGAGTAAAGAGTCACCATCCTTATGGTAAGCGTCCAAAAAGTTCAACGCTGCAGCCATTCGCTGATTTTTGTGGTCCTCTGTCAAGATTTTTGGAATCCATCTTGCACAAAACTTGTGGTAACCAAGCTTTTCGCTGATGATTTCGTGCAACAAACTTCGCGAAATTTGTGGAAAACTCAAAGAACGTTCCGTTATTGTGAAATTTCGATTTTCACGGACTTTAGCATCGACTTTTTCGAGAAGTTCGGCGGTCACTATGCTGGGTCTCCCACTTCGATCTTCGTCGTGAACATTGGTTCGGCCATTTTGAAATCTTATGACCCACTGACGCACTCCACCTTCAGTGATAATGTTGTCCCCATACACTTCACGAAGCTGCCGATAGATTTCTATCGGTTTACAGTTTTTTGCAGTCAGAAACCTTATTACTGAGCGCACCTCGCAGCTCGCGGGATTTTCAATTAACGCAGACATTTCAAACCGTCACAGTATCTGAACGGAGCACAGCACGAACCTCTCACTAGCACGGCTAGATGCAGACTGAGCTGCGCAACGCTCTGACCCCAAGATGGCCGCGCTAGCCCCGCCCCTAGCGGACACAGACGGAAACGTAATCTACTTCCTGGATGGCCCTCGTAAATGTGAAAAAGGGGCCAAGTTCGGGAGAAAAGACGTTCGCAGTCGGTGTCACCGACAAAAGAGTTGAGATCTAACGGATTGCAAATTCCATAGCATTTCCTTTAATCACAGCTGTAGGAATGTACAACGTTTTTCAATTCATTTAAAAAATAATTTATTACGCTCTTTGATGTTGGATTTCTAACTTGGCAAGTTTTAATTGTCAAATTACGTTCAAAAAATCTGTCTTCTCCAATTAGAAATTACACTCACTTCGAAAAGTTAAGCACGGAGAGGAAAATGCTAATTTCCGGAAGCCAATCAGAATTAAGGAGGATGCAATTCGCTGCAGAGGTAGATGGAAGTATGCAAATATGTTAGGTAACAGCCAGTTGCGCTTTCATGTCAAAAATATTCAAAAAAGGCAGTCTTATAAGAAGCCAGCTTTATGAAGGGTTACAGAAGTTGATTGTAAGTGCTGATAGAAGATGTTTAAATCTTTCGTACAATTTGTTTTCAAGACATACGTGTTTCTAGACTTCCAGAAGACAAATGGAAGATTCTGAGCGCTGCCGTGCTGTGGGGCGCATTGAAGCAGGACAGTCGATCACAGATGTTGCTCGTTTCTTCGGCGTTCATCATTCTGTAATTTCACGATTATGGAAACAATTCCAAACCACACAGACAGTTGTCATAAGGCCCGTAGCCGGTCACCCAGGGCTTACAATCCCCGCGGAAGTTCGATATATTGCTATTGTAGCCAAGCGGAATCGCAGAGCGACTTCCACACGTGTGACAGCTATGGTTACAGCGTCCATTGGTAAGGCGATATTTGTAGCTACTGTAAGCCGAAGATTACATATGAGTGGACTGTACCCCCGGGTACCTCGAGTTTGTGTACCTCTATCCGTCCAATCAAGAGGGGCATGATTATAGTGGTGCCGGGAACATGTCAATTGGAATGCATCAGTAAACATTATACTGGGGCAGTATAATGTTTACTGATGAGTGAAGATTTGCTCTGGAGCCAGATGACAAGCGTATAAGGATATGGCGTGAACAACGAACACGCAATCAGTCCCAAAAAATCACCGAACATCACGCATTCCGAGGCAGAAGCATTATGGTGTGGGCAGGGATTTCATTAGGATACCGCACCGACCGTCACATCTTTAAACGGTGTCCTTTGCCGGCTGTCCGGTATCGAGATGAAGTCCTATAACCCGTTGTGAGATTGTACGCTGCAGCAGTTGGCCCTACGTTTGCTTTAATGGACGATAACGCACGTCCCCATAGAGCTGACATCGTCGATGACTACCTGGAGAGTGAAGGGATTGCGCGTATGGCGTAGCCAGCAGATTCGCCCGACCTTAAATCTTTGGGAAATTGAAATTTAAATTGAAAATCTTTGGGATGCTCTCGGCCGTGCTGTATCTTCACGTTTCCCCCCTCCAGCCGCTCCTATTAAGCTGGAAATAGCTCTACAAGAAGAATGGCGATTGCCTTATTCTGCGGTGGTTGGTCACCTAATTGAAAGCATGGTCACAAAGTGTAAATTTTGTATACAGATGACAGGGAATCACATGCCCTATTAATGTCCTTTTTTTCATTTTATGCTGTTTATGTTCACTTTATACATAATTCTGTTTAAGTCCCCAGTACATCATTACCTGATAACTTACAAAAATTTAATATTGTTTTCCTTTCTGTATATAATTATTGATTTTGTTTTATGCATAAATATATATGCTACTTTCCTGCCGAATTTTGTGTCAATCAAAGCAGTATTTGTTGATTTTGTTGCATTTTACATCTTCGTGCTTAACTTTTGGAAGTGAGTGTATTTTGCCAAGTTTGAAATTCGATATCAAAGAAAGTAATGAATTGAAGAACGCTGTACATTCCTACAGCTGTAATTAAAAGGAACTGCTGTGGAACTTGCCATCCGTTGGATCTCAACTTTTTGTCGGACATTATTTGATTTTAACCTCGATAATAATGTAGTTTTTTGAAGTTTTAGAGAATTTTTTTTAAAGGGACGTTAAATGTAAACAATAAGTTTAAACAGCTATTTTTAATTATTAAACAATATAAATGTTCAAATCTTATTTTAAACTATAGATTGACGTTTGCTTTTTTTACTTTCTATTTTTTTATTTGCATCTGACACTGTTTCATTACTTAAATTTGAGTTTCTGAACGGCAACGCTTTTATCGTCAGAAAGCTGTTTACATTCTTTTTGCGATATCGTTGTAGTTAGACCAGATTCCACTACTAACACGAAAAAATCTGATGTGTACACCACATGACTTCCTTGTACGGAATATTAAATTATACGCACATTTTTTTCTTGCATTTCGTTTAAACTTATTGGATTGAATTAAATCTACTTTGCCGACAGCGCATAAACCACAATAGAATAAATACGTTCTTTACAATTCACTCTATTTGTTTATAGCGACACTCTGGCGCTAGGTTCAGTTAACAGTATTATATTTTGTTCATATTATAACTCAGAATGCACAAAATTTATATCATTTAAAGAATTATCTAATCGTTGCCACATGTTCTGTTCAATAACTTTATTATGTTAATTATAATAAAGCTCGAACGATGTATAAAAGAAATTAAGCAAACAAAACAGAAAAGAAACAGTTTTTCACAGACGATTGAGTATTTCTCATTCAATTAATTCAGTTCTCACTTCGCGACAAGGCAAAAATACATAAATACTCAAAATATCTGCATTAAAAATTACGAAGTAAATCATAAACACTCATTTCCTCGAAAAAATTCGAGAAAAGATTAAGCATGATTTAATTCGCAATAATAAATGAAGGCGTTATCTTTGTTGTTGCGAAGCTACGTTTCTCTAGATTGGCAACAAGTTCACTACTCTGCTGTTTCAAATGTAAACAAGCAATGGCTGTCATCAAAAAAATTATTAGACTTAATTATTAGACTTAAACAACTTTAAAATTGTTGGTAATTCTAAAAATATTGCATACAGATTTACTAAACCAGCAGTTAAGGCATAAAAACCTTAACCGGAAGATAAGAACAACATAATTCAATCCTTTTTAAAGCAAAAAATTTACAATTTACAAACATATAAGAGGAAAGAAACTGTGATCACTGAGCCGGGTATATATATATAATATAAGAGTGTATAAGAGATATAAGAGTGGTATATAAGAGTGGATATATATATAAATATATTTATATACGTTTGGCACGGACGATTGCAACCAAAATACGAGGTAACCATCTACATGTTATAGTAGTCCTATATACAAAATTTCAACGTTCTGAGGCTACTCGTTTTTGAGTTATGCGAGATACGTATGTACATACGTTCGTACAGACGCCACGAAAAATTCTCTTCAGAATTCATTTTAAAGTAGTTTTAGAATTTTTTTGGAGGAAAAGAGTCTTTTATTCTGTCTTTACTTACAGATATCACGCAAAAACATCGTTAAATTGCTTTCGATAGCGGTCAAAATGAATATTTTCGTTGAAATATGCTGCCTGAAACTTTTCGCGATTACAATACTTCCTTTTTACTTCGCACAAGGAAGTAAAAAGGATCGGTCCTGCATTCTACCTTTGCGCTATCATTTCATCTATTATAAATAGGTTTTTATTCTCCACTTTCGAAAAAGATGATAAGCACCTGAGTGGCGCGGAAACCAGCGATCGGTGCAACGCCATCTATTGGTGACGTTGTCAAATGCTCATTATGAGTATTATTTGGTTTAACCTCGATAATAAAGCAGTTTTTTTAAGTTTTAGATTTTTTTCCTTTCTCTATTCCTAATGATCTATCTTAATACCACATTTAAATTATCGAAGTCATTTAGAAGTGGTCTAGAGTTTTGATGAGTGAGTCAGTCAGTGAGTGATAAAATGACAGTTTTTATACCTTAATAACTCTATAACTATAAGAGGTAGATTAATGAAATTGGGAATGCTAGGTATTCAAGGAAGCTCTAGTAGACATACAAAATTTCTAATTTGTAGATCTATTTTTGATTAATGGAGGGGTCGAAAGTCATGTGAGATACACATAGCCGGTATCTAGCTGTTTTTTCAGTCTGTTCCGAACTTGGCTGACACACTGTATCTAAATAATACTTACGATTACGTGAAGAGAAATACATTTTATTATTAAATAAGTAATACTTATAATTACTCCAAGAAAAGATTTATTTAAAATTCATTTGGGACGTGTATATATATGCATGTTTATATATATCTGTATCTAGAGTTTTCTATGGATGTGTATATATATTCAAATTTTTTGTGAGAGTGTATATACGTATATTCAAATTAGTATAGAATTAAAAAACTAAGAAAAGCCGTTTATATACAAATATATTATATACACGATTAAAAATTAATTTTAATTTGTAATACCACTTACAATCGTTTTTATTTGGTAATTTCAAATTTCTGTCCTAAATACAGCAGCGTGTTTTATTTAATTTTTTTAAAATACAACGTTACTAAATTAATACTTTTCATAGGTTACTGAAATAACGTTAATGATCCGTAAGCTTACATAATGTCATAATATAAAATCTGCATAATAACGCTTCTTTGCTTAACTTTAAAATCTTAATGTAATGCAATAATCTTCCAAAATTCTGTAGTCTGTTGAAATTGAGCAACTGCTTAGTAAAATTGTTCTTCAAAATGAAATAATTTCAAAAATCAGAGAAAATTAAGCTTACTAACTCCAGTTTTTCTTAAGTGAACATTTTATTAGGAAACTCTGAAAACGTTTTCATTTCTTGTCTCAATTCAGTCTGATTATGAGCGTTTATTCTATTACACATGCTTTAATAAAAAAGGTGAAAAATTCGCGATTGCTTCATCGCTTGAACGCAACAAATATGTTACATACATATAAACCATTTTGGTAAGTTAATTTTAATGTAACTTATAAGGTATTTCTCCCGCTTTCTTAGCGTGCCTTCGTGGTGTAGTGGTTCTGCACGCTGGGCTGGTATTCCAGAGGTCCGTGGTTCGATTCCCGGGGAAGGTGTTGCTAATTTTTCATCATTCCCGCTTGAAAAAAAAAAAAAAAAAAAAAAAAAAAAAAAAAAAAAAACCTAATGTTTCTACAAACTATTAGAGTTAAGAATTGTAATTGAATCTGTAGATATAAAAGAAGGCTAGGTGACAAAAATTAAATTTTACAGGAGCAACAAAAAACTACCCCATTCGCATGAGAATGTCAGAAGTCAACAACGAAAAGAATTATGATATTGATGTAACTAGGATCCATGTAATCGGTCGCTATTTAAACAATTTAGTTAGTTGTTCATTGGTCCCACTACAAAATAAAAAAAAAATTACAAATATCCCCTTTTTTACAATCTAGGACATTTTTGTTTCTTTCCCTGCTTCGCACAGGAAAAAAAAAACCGCTCGTTTTTATGAAATATTTGTTACTGTTTATGGAAACAAATGGCACGGTAAGATAATATAGCTTTATGAAACTATTGTTAAGAAAATAAGATGCAATCTATGTATTATAAAAATTAAATAATCAAAAGTAATAGTATTAAAATTAGATTTTATTTTTTTAGACAAAAAATCTGAAAGCATTGAGAAGCTGTTGAAAATATAATAACAAACAATAAATAGAAAAAGACAGAAATTTTTCCATTAATAGCAAGACCTCAAACTGGTTCAAAATATCATACAAACGTTGGGAATTTGGGGTTATAGAGGGAGGGGTAACACGCGAAGGCGGAGTTTCTGATTTTTAAAAAAAAATATTAAATTAAAGAACTTCACAAGAGAAACAACTAAGTCAAAAATGACAACAGATCCATATTTAGGTTTTAAGATGTATAAACTGCTTATCTTTTAGTAAAAGGCTTTCAATTACGGTTGGATCGATACCCAAGGTTTATAGAGAAAAGACGTTATCCATATCTGCTACCTTTGGTTTATTCCATTATGGTAAAACATTCCAGAGCTATCTGCCTTCTCTGCTGACTGCATAGAATCAACCCCCAAACTGTCCTAAGCCGAAATGCATGAATTAGTGACTTTTCTCGAAAGAAAAAAAAACATATCCTAGAAAGAACTGGTTTACAATAGGTAAACTAATGATTTTTTATCCGAAAAAACAACAATATTCCCTGGAACGCCCGCATTCGAACTTGACATATTTCAAGTTTGATCGTTCTGGATGGATGCTAATTTTATGGAGATAACGGAGGAACTAAGCCTTTTTCAGTATTATCTACATTGCAATATTCCTGTCCATAAAGATTCTTACCAGCAAGATTTAAGTTGCTCACTCCAGTCTTCCTTGCTCTCTTTATTACATTCGTTTTCTAACAGTCTTGGATATTTTGCCGTTTTCGCTTTGTGTTTGTTTAATTCAGCAGAATAGGATTTTATCATAACTTATTAGAAACAGAATTCGAAAACAATTCCACGAATAAGCTAGAAATCGGTATTTGCGACATAAACAACCGACTGGTGAGAATGAAGTTCAAATTAACGAACGAGTCTATGTGTGTGTGGGGGTGGTGGTGGTTCTGACTAGTCACAGATTACAGTGTAAAAACTGATCACGTGAGTATATATACGTCCCCTTTTAATTACTTCTGAGAATTCTGACTCTCGTTTCCCTCCTTAGGTATTTCACTTACAGCCTAATTTTTACGCAGTTTGGGAAGCGTGGTGTAGTGATTCATTTCGGGCATTAGCATCATCCCTTAAAAAAAAATGTTACATAACCCTTTTTACGTTTACATAACCCCTTTTTACATCATCAATTGAATGTGTAACTTTAAAAAGAAATTTATTCTACATGCACCAATAGTAGTTTAACAATTTAAGATGTTAAAAATATAGATATAGCTTGTAAGCAGTAGTAACACAAATTTTCAACTTAAAAATTCAGAGATTCCTATATTAGGACTTGCTGTTTTCAAAAGGATAGCAACGCAAGAATCATGCTCTTCTTAAAATACAAGGCTACTAAGCATTAATTGGTAAGAAAATTATTTACAATATATAACTTGTAGGGTTTATATTTATTTTAACTAATATTTATTTTAAGTTTAAACTATCTTTCCTGTCAAGCCTTACTTTCCCCTGGAACTGCCAATGCCAGAGTATGTAAATTTTAGTAGAACGCGCAAGGATTCAAATTATCAGCGGAAGTATTCTGAGTTAAATAGAAAGGAAACGAGTTCGAAAGTGTGCTTTCTTGCTTCACGAGTGTGGAGGTGGCTAGTTAGAAATTGAATAACCACGTGTTTCGGCTTGTGTGCTTGCCTCGGCAAATTGTTAATCTTTCAACGTAATATTCAGAGTTTGCTGAATTATCAGCGGTACTTTAGAACTCGGTGAGGTTAGTTACGTTTAGAGAGCCTCGTAGTTAGTCTCTTGTTATTATTTCCTTTCAGGTTCTTATTTTTATTTTACCGCCGGGTCGGGGTAGTTTGTGAGCGTCAAGAGCACGCATTTGTAACTTCGAAAGTTGAATAAAAAGGGACTTAAACTCTTATCAAGACTCTGTCTAATTTCCAGTTTTCAGCAGTCACCACTTTGTTGCGTGCAGGTTGGAAGCGCGCAACTTTACAAACTATCAATCAAAATCTAGTAACAAGTAAACTATACTAATTACTAGTGTCCTTTGATGTAGCGATTAATTATCGATCTATTATTGATTCAAAAAATGTGAATTTTCCTTACGACATTTCTATACTTCGTTATCCAAATCCGTTTTTCTATACTTCGTTATCCAAAATAATACTTGTCAATCTTCTATTGTTAGGATGAAATGATTACTTTTCAAAAATAATAACGTTTTCTCGTTTGATTGATAAAAAGTAATGAAATTCATATTCATCTTTTTATGGGGATCTAGCCATACGAGCCGAATAAATGCCATCATTATAGTAAGAAATACATTTCCATACATGAAAAACATAATACTATTTTATTTTACTAAATTCCAATAACAGAATTTCATGAATTTCTGAGTTTTCCGTAATCTTCATATTTTCAGAATATACTAAAATAGAAAACATTCTCTTACAGCTAAAAATAGTCACGCAAAACTTAAAGAGATGGGAAAAGAATGCCTATATTAAGTTTTCGAAAACACAAAAGAACACATTTTCAATTTAACAAAGTACATGGAAACTTAAAACTTAGAATAATGATGTAAGAAATTCTCAGAAGTACTGCATTAACAATGAAAGGCATTTTTTGACAAAACCTCCATACAATGCTTTGAACTATTTACGAATAAAATTTAAGTTCTTGCCCATGCATGCAACTCAGTTTGATTTCTTGATGATGTACGTCACAAAGTTCGAAATCGGAATTCTCATTGGCTATGGAAGTGTTTCGTATCAACCAAACATAGCCAATCGCGAACCCATCTAGTTTGAAATATACATATGTATAGATGCAAATAACCGGCAAATGCGTTCTTTATGTTGCAAGGAGCTTAACTCTTATTGAGATTAAATTCACATTTTAGCTCTTAAAAAAAATGGCGTTTTCGATTTTAAACGAGGTATTTAGATCGGTAGCTTGGAAATCGGTAATCTCTTTCTGAGAAACACATTTAATGGTTTATTCATAAAGCCAGTAAACGATTTGTGAGTAAAGTAATGCAATGGGTGACTTTTTTCTTACACACTTAAAAGTATACTTCGTTTTGTAGATAGAATGATAATAAATCTCTCAATAGTAATATTAAGTGCATGCAAGGTTGCACAGCGGTTATAAATCAATAGTTGCTCAAAATGACGTGTCATTATTCATTTTTCTAAATGATTATATAAGTGAGTCTTAGGATAGTTTCCACACGTGCATAACTTTAAGTACTTTTTTCTAAACGATCGTATAATTGAGTCGCAGGATATTTTCCAAACATGCATAATTTTGAGCAATGGAATATTTTGTTAGTTCTTTTTAATGCTTTATAAATGAGGATTTCTTGCATACATTCTTAAGTAAGTTTTTTCGAAATGTGTTTAAATTTTTTAACTTTCTAGGTTTAATAATGTGTGATTGGCAGGTAACTTTTGTTTATTTTACACATGCGCAGTTTAATTTGTCACAATTACAAATCTGAATTTATTGTATCAATTTAGAACTTTTTTCGTTCGTTTTTTTTTCAAGCGATAAACGTACGGTGCCGTATATTACTATCCACACAAGCAGTAGAAGTAGGCAGTTTCCGATGGGCTTGCAGTATACCAGCTCCCAAATTTTAATTCTGATGGATCTGGAAGATAAAAATGTTTTATTATTTATAGTTTTGCCACTGCTCGCTTTGAAATTATTGAGTTTTTTTAATTAAAAATTCGCTAAACTTTTACACAATATGAAATAGATAATGAACCAAATTCGGGCTTCTAAGTGCTCATGTTCGGATGGAGGACAATGTTATTCAATTTTGATGACTCTAGGTGCCGTTGATTTTTCACAGTGCGAGAGACATACACACATTCATGTAGATTCTTCATTTAATTTCTTTAATATAGGGCGATGATATTTGGTAGCAACAATTTGAAAAGTGATTCGATTCAAATTGCCGTTTTAAGACTAATAGCCCTTCTGGGCTAAAAAGAGAGAAATATTTCAGATTTACAGAAAATAAGGTTTGCGAGACAACTTTTATCTACTAAGCGATAATCGATTGGTTAGAATCCTTTTTAAATACACATTAAAAATTAAGACATAAAATTAAAAAGAAAAAGAAATTAAAAGAGCTACGGGAAAATTTAAAGCAACAACTATAAAAATTACAGTAATATGAATGATTTTGTAACGAAGAATATGAAACCATCACGGTATCTTTATTCTGTCATATCTGCGAGTCATCCGAATGCAGAATTCCAAAGGACTGAATCTAAAGAATGCCTAAAATATAATATAAAGTGGAGTAGGAAAACTTTGTAATAAAAATTTTTGAGATGCGTTAGAAATATACAAATTGATTACATACACTTGAGATACATTAGAAATAATTTATAAGGTGCGTGGATCAAAATGAAAGTTTTAGAAAGACTTTCCGTGTTGTGTATTTCTTGTAGATTATCCATCAGTTCCTTTGGCTTCATTAACGAAGTGTATTCACGATAAATAGAATCTTGAAACCCCTTAGCAACGGCTTGGTAGCGATTGCAGTGATACCTGTTGGCATCTAGTACATCCCACGCATTTCTGTCGGATTTAAATTCGCAGAATTTTCAAGCCACGCCATCGGATGGAATGATAATCGGTCACTGATGTGTGAATAAGAATTATCTCTTATTAGGAGGAAGTTATTAATGTTTGCACACCTAAGCAACTTGATGTAAGGATTAAGAACTTCATCTCTGTATATTTCAGCATGATAACTGCACTGATAAAAATACGTAGGTCAATATGGCCATTTAAAATGACACGCATCCATTCCAAGACTTCACCTAATTTGTACTGATGATTTCAGGCTTACTGCGAGTGTTTTGTTTCCTTCAAATTTTCACACATTTAGAATCACTCTTCAAACAAATACAAAACATATTAATAAGATAAACTCACTTTCAATGGCGATGATCACAGTATTAATGAAACCGAACGCATTTGACAGCACAAGTTGGTGGGATATAAAATCATTGGTTGCTTTGCATACAGCTGTTTTAAAGAAGTTTGTCACTCATGTTGCATCTAGATTGTTGAGTTCGTGTTGCTGCAACAAATTTCTTTGCAGTTTAGGCTGATGTCAATTATTTCTTTCTTTTATCAATCGGTGCAAAGTAAAGATCCTGATAGTCCGTTGTGGCATGTTTGACCTGAAAGTCTGCTCACATCACCTGTGTCTTTAAACCACTTCCAAGCTCTAACCAGGACGCTTTTGTCTAGTCTTAAGTCTCTTCATATCTATGTTAAGTGTCTGCCTGCTTCCATATCGCGATTGCATGCCTTTTTGCAATTGTCAAATGCCTTTTCAACGACCAAGTTGCTATTTCCACATGAGAAACTTTTATTTTAGTCATTCCTACAATAACTGAAATTAGAGTCTGAAGTACCCCAATATACTCCTTTCCATATGTGCCGAAGGAATGGATGCAAAATTTACATATTTTTGTACGGCCAAGATGAATCCCATTAGAATATTTGATAACATTGACCTTGAGTTTGTAGGGTTAGACTTGATATGGTGATGCTATTTTAGTCCTATAACCCTAACAGACGCGAAACAAGTTATCGATATGTCGGAAAAAAACGTCTTAAGAAGTCTTCTTTAAGTCATAAGAAGGTTACAATAAGCCTTTTATTGAGACATTACTACAAACATAAGGGCACGCTCTCGTGCTACAATAATTGCAACTTGTAGTGATGCAAACAAACAGCAAAGTTTAAATTAAACGTTGAACAGCAGTCAAACACTACACAATTACTGAACTGGAAGCTGATCAATGACCCTACCGGCGGGCCAGATTTAAACTGTCGTCAGCGAGAGACAACAAAGCCAAATAAATACAACGTTTATAGTTGGCAGGTACTAATCACGTACAGCGCACGGTATTCCAGGAAAATTCTCTGTCTCAAATACCAAAACATCACTTTAAATACTCACTACTTATTTGCATTCTAGTGGAGTAGTTTTGCGGGGAAGGAGAAGTTACAGTAAAGACTGAAATTATAATTAATTCGTTCTAATAACTGGTCAACTAGCATAAGATATCCTACAAACTATTAGCCTATACTCTACAAGTTAATTTTCATTGGAATTGAATTAAGAGAATTAACACAAAGCACCTTTACCTAGTTGTTCATTCTCTTTTTTCAACCAGTTTATTAACGAATGCAGGTATCAGATATTATAAGACGTGGTTGGCCCTGTTTTAACAAGACTCAACTTTGTGTTCTTTCAAGTTCTGAAAAGGACACCTAGACATGGTTATTTTATTCTTTGAAGAAACCTGCTTTAGGTACAACGTACCCCATAACATTACTATTTTTCGACCAGCGAAATGAAAATCAGAGAGATACTTTATTAAAAAACTTGCTTGTGAGCAGAAACTACGAATTTAATTGACAATAAAATTTATAAATATAGAACATTTATATATTCGTTAGTGGAACAAGGGTTATTACTATTTTAATTAACCAGTTATTATAATTTAGACCTTTTCTTTAACTTCTCCTTTTCCGTTTCTTCATCGGAAATATTAATTAGTTAGACAGTATTTAAACTGAAAACAGAGACAGTATTTAAACTGAAAAAAAATCGTATTTCTGCCTCTCAAAGCTATGTAATTATGTTTCGCCAGTACTTATACGATTGTAATTCTACGACTTTCTGTTACTTCTACCGACATTTAATTGTTAAGCTGGTGAAAAGTTCTGAGCTAACTTAGAGTTAAAATCAACTACCACCAGGCTTAGTTTAAACTTGAATTTGACTGTTAATATAAATTACATCGCCACAAGTGGGGTCGTTATTATCAAGCACAAGAAGCGTATTTTATGTTCAAGTTCTGATTTAATATAAAGATTATTCTAACCTTCTCAAATCTGTGTCGTTAACTTCAGACACGGCGATAATTCACTCTGCTAGGCGTTTGATATTAGTTTATGCCACCCAAAAAGGTAAGATTTCTGTAGTCTAATTGATTTACATTCTGGCTGAAAACTAACTCTGCAAGAAATTATCACTTTTTCCCACACGTGATTCCGTGGTGAGCTAGATGATAGCTATTAGTCTAATAGTCTCTACAACGGACCAGAAATAATATGTTTTGAAACAAAATTCTTTAGCACCTGTATTTGTTCGACCGGGTCTTATGGCTCCTCTATTGACAAGAACCCCTTAAGTGAAAAGAATATAACGAATTATTGCATTTCTTCGTGCTTGCTCTCGTGGAGCTAGTAGTTAGCACGAACAGCTAGCATTACGAGGCATTGCAAGTCCTGATGAAGGCATAGTTGGCTTCCAGAAGCCTAAAAATCTCAATATTTACCCTTTTATTTTATCTCTTTGGTGTGCTAGTTGAAACTTTCCAACATTATATGTAGGTTAGTCATAATAAAATCGTAATTATAAAAATGTGAGTGCTGTGAACTTATCTGGATATTTTCCGAGCCCACATAAAACTTCATGGCTACATCTTACATATTTTATTATTTCTTCCTATCTTTTTATTCTCAATATAGATTTTCACTATCGTGAAATCCAGAAAAACTCTCGAATTCCTGAATCTTCTCACGAAAAGAAACTAGTGAATTTTCGAGCTCTTCGAATGCAGCTATTCTAAAATGAAGCTTGTGAAAGAGAAGGTGAAGGTAAAATTCAGATCTAGATTCTACGGTTTTTCATCAAATTTATCAAACATAATTCATCGATTCTTATCATTTCTCTTCTGATATGAATTCTATTAGAGCCTAAAATCACTGACTTCTGCGTGTTAAGAAAAACATTTTAAAGGAATTATCTGATGGAAATGTTTCTCATTAAAAACCTTGATAACCTAAAAAGGCATATGATAAAAAATCGTCCTGGAATTCTCTGAATTTTTAAATTCAAGCATCCATTCTTTTTTGTTTATCAAAATATTAAATCTTTTAGATCGTAAATCATTAAATACATTCTACCAACTCTCACAAGGAAGGACTTCCAGTCTTGAATTTCAAAAAAAAAAAAAAAAAAAAAAAAAACTAAGACTGAATCTATAATTTAAAAAGAAGGATATCAATTAAAATTAGTTAAGAAATTTCTGGGAGCAAACTTTCGATCTTCAAATGGCAAATTTCTTATCGGCTTTAAAATCATGTAAATTCACAAGTTAGAGCTGCATTACTAAAAATACGGTTAAATTTGCCCTTTTTTAACTAATAATTCACAACGAAGTAGCAACTAAAGATTTATAACTTATTTTTTACAGATGTGCAGAGTCTTTGCAATATTTTAACTATCGCATTATTATGAATTTGCTGCATTGCTGAAAACATTTTATCATGTTGACCAATTTTGCAGACTGCAATCCGAAGTGTATTTATCAAATTGTATATCGTGATTTTATATTAGTGAGTGTTTATGAGTTACTTATTTATTCAAAAATTTAATCTCAGTTCATTTAGAGTTCGCTACCCAAGCTGTAGCTGTTTATTCTTTAAATTTTCACTTCATACTTTAACTGAAATTGGTAAGCTGCTGTAAGGTTAGATTTTATTTTGTTATTTTCTTTACTGCAGTTCAAGTTTTATATACGTATGAATCCATTCTAAGTTTTGATTGTTTTGACAGTGTCAGTATGATTGCGGTATGAGGTATCTTTCTATAATGAGATGATTTTCGGAATTCGCCTACTTAATAGCCATATTTTTCATGTAAAACTGTTTTTCTATTTAAAGTTTGCACATTACATATTAAGTGAATACGTCTTTGTAGCAAAGGAACGTGGCTTTTTACAAGAAATGTTGCAAAAATATGAGCAACCAAGCTGACTGAAAACTTTATGATGATACTTATTAGTAATACATAGAATAAACGAAACTGATGAATGAATAGACACAAGGAAATAAAGACTTCATATGAGACTATTCGTTTATTATTTTTAAAAATCGCAAAGTATCTGCCACGCAGAGTGGTGTTACGTTTGGAAATTTTTAGCTACCTATTAACACTGTTTCAGAATCTAATAAAGCCATTTTGTATGCGCAGATTTATGCGCATGTTTTATTAGCATTTATTTTACAGAAACTATGAAAACTCAACATTTAAAGATCTTGCTGGTCGGCCTGTAGGATAATTAGAAGGCAAGTATTCAAGTATTCCTAAAAGTGAGTGTAGCTCTGACTTTCTCAATGGAATGTATGAGGTTTCTTTAATTTGAATAACCAATTATTTTATGCTTGGAATCGGTACTGTCACTTCTCTTTTTTCGTTTTTTTTTTCAGGATGCAAATTATTTCGCGTTAAAGTGGAGCCTTCGCATTAAAGTGGAGTCTTTGGATATTAGTTTATTTAAAATTTAAGCTTTACATTTGATCTACTGCTTTACGATTCTCGCCATAAATGCTGGCGGAGTTGTAAGCACTAGGATTGCCTCCTGTTCATCTTATTTAGTTTTAAATAAAGGGTCTTTTACACCCTTCTCAGTTTTTTCTGCTCTTGGCATTTGGAGATACTAAGTTACTTACCGTCCACAGAGTTTAACACTGGATGAAACCCAAGAGATTGAAACTTTATAAGTGGTATATTTCATTTTCCTGCAAATAAAACTTAGTTTCCTTCGGAATATTCATGAAAAAGCGTAACTTCCCGGGCGGCAAAGTTATGTTCCTTAATTAGATATAAGATATAATCCTCTTAGTTCATTTGCAGAGACATTAGTTATTTTTGGAAGCAGGGAAGATGAAAAATAAGCAATCGCCTTCGCCGGGTATCGAACTATGGACCTCTGGAATACCTACCCAGCGTGTAGAACCACTGCACCACGAAGGCATGCTAGGAAGGCGGGAGAAATATCTTATACATTCAATGCTGTGACCTTGTAATTTCGTTCCTCCCGATATTCCTCCCAACAGTTTTAACTGTGTGTTGTTCTAAATGCTGAAAAATAACTAAACTCAACAAGCTATAAAAAATCCGGAAACAATCCATATTTTAATTAACTATGGTATTTATAATTTTGAAAAGGGCTCACAGATAAATTTGTTACAGCAGACAAATGTTTATAGTATGCGTAGCATTACTTTGAATCAGATATCTTAATTATATCTCAAAAAGCATTATTAAAGTAAAGAATTAGTAGAGACAATTTTTCTCACTTAATTTCTTCAAAAGTATTTTGCGCTCTTTTTTTCCTTTATTTTAGATGTAAAGGATAAAAATATCTTAAAACATTTCTAACGTAATTATTTCTAGCTCCTTTTCGTGTGAAGTCCATTACAGTGTACCGCATCTCCAAAAGAGAATCTCTTCTCCGTGTATTTCTAATTCTGGGCGAAATAGAAGGATTTATTAAAAAAATTGGTGTTTTTTCTTCATTACCGTGAAGATTATAATCACACCAACTAATGGTTTAATTGAATTTACTTCCCTCAGACTATTTTTTAAGTCTTCTTGTATGCTAAATAATATTATTAATTACAAATGGCAGGTTGTATACAGGTAGACCAAATTATACATTTCTTTGTCATTAGTGACTGTCTGAAAAAAGTTTTACGAAATTATGTATAGCAGTATATTCTAGATTTTTTTAAATAAAGACATCTTTCTACATTGCGAATTTTAGGCTTTTTATTTACAGTCATTGCGCCTATAATGAATTTTTAAAGTACTCAATTTCTGGTTCATTATAGTAAATCCCATAAGAAAATACATGATCTCATAAAATATCGCACAAAATCGCTGATGAAATGCAAAAACATGATTGGCATTCTTACAGCTATCAAGAGATGTGAATAATAATTCATTCTAATTTAAAAAATCATATTAGAGATTAATTACAATTATTATTGAGTGCAGTTATTAAATACTTCCTCATTCATTTCCATTTTCATTGCAGGATGATAAACGTATCCCAAAATATACTTCTGTTGAAGCCCACATCTCATTTATAATAATGAATGATAATTTTACATGTAAAATATAAATCGACTGAAATGAAACGCAAAACTATTAATGAATTCATACACATGAGCACAAAAGTTATCTGTAATCTTTTAAATGATGCAGAAAGAGGCAAAGTTATTCATATCTTTTCCAAAAAATTTAAATAAATTCATCACATATGTCTGGTTTGTGTGAATAAAATTTATTAATAACGTGCATCGCTGCTTTGGCATTCGCAATAATGTCGTGTCTGGTTTTCAGGCGTTTTATTTCTTCAGTTTTTCCGCCATTATTATAGGAAAAATTTTCTATGTTAGCATTTTTCAGTTAAATTTGTGTGTTATGAAGTGGATTTTCGAATGCAACAACACTGACACTACGTTTTTAAAATGCTGAAATTTCTTTTTTTCCAAGCTTTTTCGCAACAGGTAATTAGTGATATCATTAGCTGCTATTTGTTAGACGAACGCGACGAAACAAACTTTGCATGATAGAACGATAACTGGTCCATAGTGTGAAAGATAGAAATTAACAGAACGGGGCAGAAAAATATTTAAATGCCTGAAAGTTCTTGATTTCTCATTCGTTGCTCTTCTTCAAGCAGTTCGTGTGAAGACAAGCCCTCACATTCCACTCCGAATTCCATTTCGACTTTGAGAAAGAACTTGGATAAAAACACTAAAAATAGACCGTTTTTGAAATTCCCCCTCTTTTAGTTCTGTCACACATTTCGATATTTTTTTGTCACACATTATTCGTGCGTTATATACTCTGTAACGCACGAATTTTGATAGCTCTCTCTTTCTCCTTTCGTAAGTAAGATTTTACTTACTCGTCATGACCAAACCATCGGATATTAAGGCAGGATTCCGACTATTCAACGGACTACACTGACACTTTTACCAGGTCTAGCGTTAAAATATTTAAATTTTAGCAATTTCATTAAAACACCAAAATCAAGCTCAATAGTTCCGAAAAGGTCTAACTACGCAAAAACGCTTTCATCAACACCTGAGAAATTAATAGAACATTACGGAATCTATAAACTTAAATATTTGCTTGAAGGGTATTATAAATTCATAGCTCACGCCGTTAGGTGGTGCTCCGAACGTCTTGTCTCTGTTCATATTCTGTAACTTAACTTTAGTTTGATGGAAGAACGAAGGTGTTAAGCCTAATAACCATGAAGGCGTGTGCCTAATAATAATGCTTGTAAACCAGTGTATTATGTTGTAACTAAAATATGTGTGTATTAATAACGAAGCGGATTATCACTTACCTCTGCAATTAATGCTTTCTGATGGTAACGGTATTAGTTATTACAAAGGGCAACGAGAGAAACCAAAAGCCGAATTTACTGGCCCTTTTTATAGCTTGCGCAAAATAGAGTGAGCAATATAACCTAGCCATATAAAAAAGATATGCCGACGCTTAAGAAAATCTCGTAAGTTCTAAATCATCTGTCCCTTAAGAAACTCAAACCCAAATAAAAGTCGCAAGCAACCGGAGCTTAATAATGAGAGCATGGAAATTTCGCAAGAAAGTCCATTTGAAAAACTATCCTCAGAGTTAAATAATGTTAAGAAACAGTAGAGCAAAACCTTTCAGGAAATGAAAGTAAAACTATCGTCTGTTATAATATTCCAGGACGACATTGATCGTCGCTCCCTTGATCAAATTTTAATCAAAATGTGTAAGCAGAAATATGAAGCTGAGTCAAATGTATCTTCTGTGGCAACTAGAATGAATTCGTCTGTTACGATGATCACATTACGTCTACGTATTCTTTTCTATTTTGGACCTGATAATATTTTAGTCAGCAACAAATTTGACATCCCTGCACCTAGACGAATGTCACAGAGTGACGTCAAAATCGACACTTGATTATTTGAATAATTTAAGAAAATAAGTGAAAAGTTCCTACTCATAAATATGAAGGATTTGGAGATAATAAAACGAAAACGGAAAGCTATTAGAAGCGCATTTACGAAAACAGATAATAAGCTGGAAGAGCTGATTCTATCAGATTTTTCGGAATTGAATGAATTAGAAATTTGTTTAGATCGAATTTCCGAAAAGTGTAAAAGTTTACGAAATACTGATGACTCTTTTGGAACTTCTACAGAAAATGGCTGTACTCAAGAAGAGAACGAAAGAGAATTTAGTCCAGCTCAAGAATATTACGATATATTATTTACGTTAAATGTAGAAGCCAACAGAAAAAAAAAGATAAGTGTTCACAGCCTTCTACGGGTGTAAAGAATAGCGATACTTCATCAGTAAATAGCTACGACCGCAAAAATGAAACTTCCGGAAATCGAGCTGATGGATACGCTCGAAAGTGGCTAACGTTTTGGACGAGATTCAGTAAAATTCATAAAGATACGCTCATCGATAAGAGAGACAAGTTCCAATATCTGCTCCAATGAACAAAACCTAAGACAGTAAGTACCAAGAGCAAGTCGAGAGTTTCCTGCTACACAGAAAAATTACGAAAAGGCTGTAGAATACCTCAAAGAAAGATTTGGAAACGAAAATGTTTTAATTCAAATTTATATCGGAGAACTATAACTGGTAATCAATGACAAACAGAAAACGGGCTTATTAATTCTTTATGATAAGCTGCAAACTCAATTTGCGAGCATTGGAATCCTTCGGTTTAACTAAGGACCAATTTGCATGCGATTTATTCCCTTTAGTTGGAATCAGCACTTCCTGCGATTTAATAAAAAGTTGGGAAAGACAACGAAGTGTATCTTCTGGAACATCAGGTAAGAGTGATTTAGATTCATTAATTTATTTTTTAAAAAAAGAAGTAGAAAATGAATTTAGAGCTAAATGTACCCGTGGTATTTTGGGTTCTGAAAAAGTTAAGTAATAAGAAAAATAGGTTTTTTTGAGACAAAATCTGGTGTTTCAACTGCATGTGAACTAATTAATACAAATAGTAGTAATAGTAAGTACAGTGAAAATTTTCAAAAGTATAAAAAATTTTATTCTTGCATTTTTTGTGAAAAATCCTATATGTCTGAAAATTGCGATGATGCAGCTTCAATGAATCTAGAATGTAAAAAAGATACCATTAAGAAAGTCTGGTAATTCTGAGTTCTTGAGACCACTACAGAGACTGTGTAGACTGGAAATGGATAATGTAATCGATAATACTGAATATGATCAATGTCCTTTTGGCACCAATAGTGGCAGAGTTCTGAAACCACGAATAATGTAATTAATGCATTTGAGTTACTCCGATTCAACTTTTAAACTTTCTTGTACTATGTTATTTGTGTGATTATTTCTCAATATTAATTTTATTTTCGAGTAATGAGATTGAAATGTTAAATACTTCTTTTTGTTCTATAATTCTGATTTGTATTGATATAAGTTTTATGTTCTGAGTGAGTAGCTATTCACTCAAAAGGCTGGAGAAATGTGGCAACCAGAATGAATTCCTCTGTTTCGAGGATCACGTGAACAAATGCCTTACGTTTACGTATTCTTTTATGTTTTAAAAATAGTTGCATTCAAAAATTTGTAGAGTAAGAAATGGCTTAAAAAATAAATGTTTTTTTTTTTAAAGTGTTGGCTCAGTTTTATAGACCCGGTAATATGTTATTAAGCAACAAATTGTGCAAGCAGGAATATGAAGCTCAGATGAGAGTCAAATCTATCTGTATACGAAATTAATAGAAGACTGCAGAAAAATAGTAAATTACATAAAACAAAGCAAAATAAATTTTTATACTTATCAGTTGGACAATGAAAAACAACTAAAGCAATTATAAAAATCTTACTGAGATCTATCCTTGAAGAAGCTTTTTTCCAAAATCTTATGCACAGCTTAAAGTAACCCAGTTCACAAGACGAAGAAATGATTCAATTATTAAACTTCGAGTATAATTTATAGAACTCTATAATTATAAAGAAGGAAAAACGATCTTTAAAGTAAACAATATTTTCAGTTCTAATGTGATTATCGAACTATACCAAAGGAAAATTAAACACTCTCAAAGCAAACGAACTAAATGCTAGCGGTTCGGGCACACTCAAAACCGATGTTTCAGTGAGCAAATATGCTGTATATGCTGCAAATATAATATTTGTAGAAAACCATAGAAGTTCGGAATACAATTTAAAACCTGAGGAAAAACCCAAAAGCGTATTTTGCCAATATGCTTACGTTAGTTCATATCGAAGTTGCTCCGAGTGTCAAAAAGATCCACCCAGAAAATAGAAGGAAAAGGAAAACCTATTCCCAGCATGAAAGAAAGACTAAAGGAAATTTTCGGACAACTGGAATTCAAATATTGCTGAAAATCATAATCCCGATAGTTCCAGTTATAGTGAAGTGCTTAAGAAAAATCTCGGCAGTCATAAATAATTCAACCCAATATTCGAAATCTTTTAAGATCATGATGTTTTTAAATCTCCTTCAACAAATTATGATTATCATTTCACAACGTGAGAGAGCTAAAATAACTATGAAAAAAATTAGCAATATGATTTCAAGCCGTTCAACAGATGACTGAATTTTTAGAATTGAAGAAATATCTGCTGTTTTACACATGAAGCATCAGCCTAGCGGTACAACGCAGAACTACTTTTATAGAGCGTCAGGACTTCTTGTGATGGAAGGACGCCAATAGATGGAAATTATCCCCCCCCATAAATAACATGCAAGGAGCCTAAAAAGCCGTGTTTTTATGCTTTCCACACTTTTGAATGCCTTAGGGGCTACGAGATTTACGGGAGTAAACGCTGCATAAGCCGTAGGCTCCTTTAACAACTGACAATCTCCAATCTCTGTCTCTCTCTCATCCCTCTTTAGTGTTATTACGTTCGCACGCGTGAATGAAAGCAGCAAGGACATCTCTGGTAACTTTTTTCCATGCCGATTCCACCAAGAGCTCGTGTTTCTCCATATAATTACTATTTTCATATCCGTGAAAGTGTTTAATATTGGTCATCAAAATATTTTTTTCTCGCCGCATACACTGCAGGATGAAGAAGCATTCGTAAATTCAGAACTGAATCCAGTGGCAAAATATTTACGTTATACTCATGAGAAAGACCAAGCATTGCATTTTGCTAAAAAAATAGCTGGAAATGTTTCTTTCCTATCAAGCCCTACAGTGTTCTGCAAGCCTGACGTCGAAATTTAATGACTTTGGCGATGTTTTCAAGATTTCATTTCCTTCGATGATATGTTCTTCTACGACGATCTCGATCATGTCATTATGTGACTGATGTTATGTAGGTTTTTTGTGATCAAATAAGGATCTAAATGTTTATTAGAACATTAATGTTCTGAATAAATACGTGTTTCACAGGTGAATATTTTGCGCATTCGTTTTTGGTGCAATACACGGGTAAGTCAACATTTATCTTTTATCCAATTTTAAGTTATTAAAGCAGACAAAAAAATCTTAATATTCTCTTCATTCATGGTTATTGCGACAACTGTACAGAAAAATAATTAAATTACACATCTCTAAATTTTGCAACAGTTTGGTACCGATCTGAAATTTGACAACA
Source organism: Stegodyphus dumicola (assembly GCF_044657685.1). Lineage (NCBI taxonomy): Eukaryota > Metazoa > Arthropoda > Arachnida > Araneae > Eresidae > Stegodyphus > Stegodyphus dumicola. The sequence continues at coordinate 74,237,257 of NC_140768.1, read as the reverse complement.
GTTCGCATGCTGTCCATGCCTTAAGTTAGCATTTTAGGAAACAGATTTTCCCCATTTTTAAAGTTTTTTGACATTTGACATTTTCTGATCAACAGAAGGTAATTAAGTTACTTTCATTTTCATGCATATGCAAGAAGAGTAGTTTACACGTTTACTATTCTACCAACGCAATTTTTCAATTTGACATCATCATATAAAACATCTGGGGAGATTCACCAATGCTGAAAGTATCGTTTTAATTGTAGATTGCGGCTTTTGTAAATGGAGAACTATTTGAAGATGATTCTTCAACATACATACACTCATATGTTTTCTACATTTTCTCGTATCCAATTTCGTTTCATGAATATATTTTGATAATTTTAATTGGGTATAAACGGAAAATTTGGGAAAAACCGTTTTCCTGCAAATAATGGTTGAGCTGCATTCATTCTGCAATTTTTTCTAATAATTTTTACTTTATCTTCAATGCATAACAGTATTCAGCTAACTATATACTTGTAGATAAACGTTTGAACACATTATCGTTTTACCAATAGAAACTGGAGAAGTGATTAGAGAATAAAATGCTGCTCACATCTAGAAAAGTAAGATCATTCTACACTCTACACCTGTCGCGTATGGATTTTATGCGGTCTCAAAGAAAGAAAACGGAAGGCAAAAATGCCTCCACCCCGCCAAAAAAAAAAAAAAAAAAGAGTAGAGAGAGATGGAACAGATAAAATGAAGTAAAAGTATTTATTGGTATCCTTATGATCTGAGCATTAATGAATTTAAGAGGGTTAATATTTTTTGAGTGACAGCTTGCAAAAATTCTAGAAAAAACATGCTGAATACAAAATGTTTTCTCTGTCCAAGACATTGACAAGAAATCGCGCAGGATCAAAAATTTGTTTTGTTCCATCCTGGGGCTTGGTATAAGATGGGCTAGTTATAGCGGGATTTAATTGTGTAACAAGAGCCCATTAATTGCTGCATTGAATTGCTCTCTCGATCCATTTCTTCACTTTTTTGAAACCTTCCATGCACTTTTATGACTTCGTAGTATTCCATTATGTTATATTTCAAGCTCTGAAATACGGAATCGAAAGTGACTTATTGAAATCCAGCTGAGAACAAACCCCGTAATCGAGGATAATTCAGTGCAGAATAAAATGGATAGAAATGTTACTATATTAAGTTTAGCATATTAGTTTAAAAAACTAGCAAAAATATTAAAGTAAAAATTCTAGAAAGAATTTTTGTGTTATTTCTGTTCAGTGTAAGGTAGACGGTAGGTAGCTAAGGTCAACATTACCACGCAGTCCAATAAGATTCACTTTTGTCACACAGAATTATGCAAATTATTGCGCTCGTTTATTCGGCATATTTGCTAATAAATTCAAATATGTGCTTCAGAATCTAATTTTAAGATTGTGTGAGCAGCTAAATAAAATTTTCGAGTGCAGAAAGTAGAAACATATCATTGAGAAGATGTATGGGAGATTGTAAGGAATAGCGAGGGATCGGAAAGGAAGCAACAGAACAGATTCCGACACAGGTGTGTAGCCAGAGGTGTCATGTCATTAAGTTGTAAACATTTTAAAGACTCTACTAACAACGTTTTAAAGACACTACTATTTAAACACTGGCTGTATAAAATATGATTGCATGCAAGACAATCATTGATTTGTATTCCTCTAACTCGAATTACGAAAGGCAATGGTGCAGTGATAATCGTGGCTGGATTATCATAAACTAAGTTCTCTTTTATGATAAGTCTCATTTTTTGTTTGTAGAGGGATTCCATCCGTATTACAATCTGAAAGGTATAAAACACAAGTTATAATCCAGAAACCATCTGTAAACGTCATAGGTGCAAATGTGGTGAAGTCATGATATGGGTGGGTATCATTTAAGATAATAATGCTGACTTAAACATTCTTGCCAGTGCAATTATAAATGCTGAAATGTATAGAGACCAGGTTCTTGATCATCGTATAAAGCTGTTTAGGGGTGCAGTCGATGATAATGTTCTCCTAATAAATGATAATGCTTGTAGCCATCGCGATATAGTAATGACCGGTTAACTTGAGTTTGAAGTAATCCAGTTGAACGAGTGCCCGCTTATTCTTCGGATTTATAACCAATAGAACACACGTGGAAAGTATGAGGACGGTGATTTATACCATTTATTCGAGAACAAACACTTCCAAGTAGCTTCAAGGTGCTCTTCATCGTGAATACCCATTATTATTGCATGAACTCCTGGAGAATCATGGATACAGCATGAAAAATCACTGTAAAGCTTGCATTTCGGTGCGAGGTGAATATCTGCTTTGTTAAGTTTTTAATGTAAATTTTATATGTAAAATGTTGCAGCACTAACTTTCCCTTGCCCCCCCCTTTATGTCACCTTTCCTTCGCTTTTATTTAAATTAGGTTTTTCTTCAAAAGTAGGCAATTTTGTATATTAACTCCCGGATCGCCGGATCTGTGGATAGCACGTTCATCATTTATTCAGAATATGCATGGAAAACGTTCTTATCACTTCAGCAGTTAAATTCTATGGCACATTATTGAAGCACTATTTCTTCGTCAATTTATGATTCCCTTTCCAAATTATGATTTCGTTTCCAATTTCATTTGAATCAAATTGTCACACTTCTAAAATGAATTTATTTAATATTTAAATAAGTGGGAGACCTTGACTGAAAATATTCTTTAACTTTTCCAGAAATGATTTGTATACTTGTTTAATTTTTTTTCCTGTGAAAACTTTGTTGTCCAATGCTTTCGAACACGATGACCGAGAATCTCAATGGATGTCTTTAGGACAATAGATATACCTTTTGTAATGATCACGAGAACTGTCTTCCCACATTTTCATATAGCTGTTTGTGGGCAGACTTCATTTCTGTCCGCATAGGTTTTCCCACTCTTAAGTATCTCGAAATTCAGAAAAAGGGCAGATAGAAATTATTTTCTGCTGCATAAGAACATAGGGTAGAACTGAAATAGATTTATTCCCAAGGCTCCTTTATTATGTTCTCACGAATGCCAAATACAAAATTCCAATAATAATGTGATAACTGGAACCGAATTCTTGCAATATAGAGTTAATGAAATTACGATTTACAAACCGACATAACCGGTCTTTATCACACTATTCAAATAAACACTTAACCTAGATAGACTGTTTCACATTAATTAGCATTTGATATATTTTTGGGTACATAGTATTTGTACCAATTCAAGTAAGTTTTTTACAATACGAGATCATTATTGCAGTAAAAGTATTTGAATATACATTATGAAATCAGTTGCCTCGACGGCAGTACATATTTATGTGTATTATGATACATGATTTACCTTTAAAAGAGTAATCTTATAACCACACCTAATTTCACATTTAACAGTACAAACAGAACGTTTCTTGAAATGAGGACTAAATAAAAATAGAATACTAATATTTGTAATTAAAATGCATTCGATTTTAAGCTAAAAGGATAATTTTACAAGTTCTAGATTAAATGCTGTTTCAAATTCTTTATTAAAATAAAATTATTAAGATTTAAATGTAAGAAATGTTTTACTTTGGAAATTAAAGATCCGCAGCCTGTAGCAGGGAGGTATCGCATCACGTCACTATCTTATACAACTGAATATTTTACTTTAGCAGGAAAAGTTGTTATTTACAAACATGATAATACAATTTTTGCAATAAAAGAAGAAAATACTGTATTTCAAATACAGTTGCTGGAGCAAAGGACCCTACATTTGGAATTAAATGCAAAAACAGGATGAAAGTTAGCAACAAAATAAGAATCAGGCTTCAATCTGAGGTCTTCTTTTAATAACAATCTATACCTGTATATTGTTCTATATGTAACTTAGGATTCTACAATTACCACTTTTTACCAACTGCAAAAATAATCGGTTTTCTTTCAGGTTTGCTTTCGTAAATCAGTAAATCAGTAATAAAATGAATGGTTAATTATTTTTGCTGCTGTGTTCAAATATCTTTTTCACATACTTTTATATAATTAAGATATTTTCAGATACATGGGAAGAAATAGAATATATTCCTGAACCGGAAATTTAACTTCAATCCTAGGAGATAAAAAGTCATTTTAACAGCTTCACGTGTGTTTAGACTAAAAGTATAATTTGCAAATGTGATGAAATGGGATTTTTAATGGTTAAAATTAAATTTAGCTGCTAATTAATTGGCACATAGACACTAAATTGCGTCGTTAGAATTTCCACTAAGCTTTTAAAAGTATGCTTAATAAATTCATATTCAGATTTTTACTACTCTCTATTCTTCGGTGATTTTTTTCCATTTGTTCGAATAGCCACTTTATTTAATAGGTGATATTATATGTATTTTCCTGTTTTATAATGTTAGATGCATGTTACGTACTTAAATTTTCAGACCTTCAATTTTTTTATTCGCTTGCTTATAGTTGAGGAAGAAGAAACTTTTTCCCTATCAGAACTTTTTAATACCTACTCAACATTTTCTCTTTTCCTAACCAGTGAACCTTTTTAATTTATTGTCTTAGCACATTCCTATTTAATTTATACTTGCTGGTTCCATAAGAAAGCGTGCGTAAATACCCAACAAAAGGAGTAATGAAGAGACATGAATATAATTTGATTTGACTAATTTGCAATTTTTAGCAACATTTCATCAATTTCCTCCCGGTCATTGATCTATCGAGATTTTTGAACTCAAATATTGTAAGAGACATAATAGACAACTCGAAAGAGAATGAAATTTTAAAGAGAAGTCAATTTATGTTACATTAGTTTGCTTACATATTTCGTAATATGAAAATTAAGTATACTTCGTATTAGCTGGAATTAATTAATTAATTTAGTAATTACCAGTATTTGGAGTTTATAGTTTGGTGTGTCAGTGTAAACCATTGTGATGTTTATTTATCTTTCATATGTAAACCGAAATGGGATTTAAAATAAATTCTGGTGCAGATGCAATAAGATCCATTTTCTTCCGAGATTTTTTTCTTACCGTCTTTTCCATTTTCCTGTTCTAGATCATTTTTGGAGTTCCATCAAACACGGAAATGGCACAGAATTTTCGGGCGTTCAAACCGGTTGTCGTTTCATTTGTTCCTGACTTAGTGAAGTGAGAATGACCTTCTATCATGTTGCACAATTTCTTCGCTTTTATTTTATTTTTTGAATTTGTTTTTAGTTTCCTTTATTGTAATAACTTTTTTTTTCTGTTTTGAACTTTTTAAAAATGTGGAGAAATTTTGCCTCAGAATTTGAGGATGAGGGGTTGAATGGAAGGCCGATTTTTAGTCTTGAAGGAGCCGGAAATGAAGTTTTTATATCTGTTATTTTTGTTAGGATACAATGTTGCTATTAGATTCTTTTAAAGCAAGCTGGTTTGACAAATTTCAAATGTTATGTATGAATAATGAAAATGTGAAATTTGGAGAAAAGAAAATTTTACTGATGGTATTTGTTTGAGTTTGCGGGCATGTTAGAGATAGGAAAGTTTGTGGGGGTCCAAAACTTGAATGAGTATGATTTTTCGTTCAGTTGTAACAAGTTAAATCTAAAGGAGAATTTGCTTTTAATTTTTAAACCAGCAAGATGAAAGAGAACTGGAATAATGTAAAATTATTATGATTACAAGTTATACCATGTAGAGTCATTAGGAGTTTTGAAGCAGGAAGCATGAAAAAACGATCAATGCCCTCACCGGGACTCGAACTTGAAACTCTCGAATACGAGCCGATTGTGCTATCATTACTCCACGAAAGCTCACAGAAAGGAGCGAGAAAATTCTTTTAAATTGCGACTGGGGATTAGGGGACCCATTCGCCAAAGCCTGGTGGCAATGAATCATGATCCACCACCTTTTAGTTCGGACACCACTGTAAAGTCATTAGATTATTTTGAAGCAGAAGACACGGGGAATGAGTAATATCCTCGCCGGGACTTGAACCTAGACCTTTCAATTACGCGCCGAGTTTGCTACCATTACATTGCAAGACATGCAAGGAGGAGGGAGAAAATTCATTATATACTCCCCATTTTAAAGGGCAATCTGGACCAGGGGAATAGCCAAACTAGGGTTTGGTCAATAGCCAAACCCTAGTGGTGAAAAATAATCATCCACCCCCTTTTAGTTGGGGCACCACTGTAGATTTATTGGGATTTTGAAGTAGGAAACACGAAGGCATCCAAAAAGGAGGAAGAAAATACCTTATAACTTAACCTACTTATTATTTATTTCTAACCAAAATAATTTCATATTTAATCAAGAACATTAATCAAGAATCTCATTTTACGTTTTCTAATATGTTTTGTGATAACTTAATCTCCTTGACAGATTCTTATGCGGTTAACTTTACACTTCCGATGGATAAATATCAGCGTATCTTGGCGATCATTTTTAATAATTAAGCAAGGATATCGACAAAAGGTATTATACTACATATGTGTTCTCAAATTTGTTTCAATTTACAAACTTTTGTGCTTATTTAAAGTGGTAATTTTCTAGAGACACGCAAAGGGCATAGAATTGGTGACAAAATGCTGTAAATCCATTATAATTTTATACTAATTTTTGTTTTTTAGTTTCTACCAATTTTGGTTAATGAATGTTTTGTTAAAATTTAATTTTTTATTGATAGCAAACTTATGCGATACATAAATTTATATTTACAAGCGAAATATTCTAGGAAATCGTTACTGCGTCTGCTTATTAAATAGAAGCAAAGTTATAAACCAAGTAAAGCAAAGAAGAAGTAAAAAAGAAAGAAATTTAACTTAAATCTCAAAAAGAATAATGGCACAAGAAATTTCTTGCTTTTTTATATCCAAATTTAATTAATTTTTCATTAATTTGTTTTCGGTCGTAAATTATTTTCAGTAACTTTTTATGCGCTTCATAAATGTTAATTCGAATTTTGACATTACAAAAAATTAATAAGGCCTATTTTGGAAATGCATATTTGCATTAGATAAAGTTAATTTCTATATTGCAAAACTATTATGTGTTTTTTGAAGTTTATTATTTTCCATAGTTTTTTTTTGCAGCTGATAAATTTCTCTGAATTCATGTGCATATATTTTCATGTAGTACTAATATAGATAGCAAAGAGCACTGAATCTAATGACATTATACTGTTTGACTGCAATTGAAATTAGTATAAGCAAATTCTATTTTCTTCACAATAACAATATTTCTTCTGTACAGCACTTTACTAAGCATAAATATTTAAAATATTTTGTAAACTATTTTGAAAATGCAACAGAAAATTTAGTGAGATATTTTTTCTGGGACCTTTTTAAAGTCAACCATTTCGGCATAAAATCATAAAATATGTCAATTATTTTTTTAAAAAGAACATTTAAGGAAACTCAGCCCAAGCATTTGTAAATAATAACATATACACTAAGTTTAACGTATAGCTATTTAGAACATTCTCTTTTACCCGATTAAAAACATAGATTGAGCAATATAAATTTCCTGGTTACAAACATATATTTGTGATTTTAGCCCTCAGAGTATTATCAGCATCACGAAATGGTATTGCAAAGATTTGAGCATTGATATGTCCGCTGTTCGAATCATGACCCGGCCAATTCATCACTTACAGTAGTTCTAACACTTCTTGGAAATTCAACAACGCTACCATTTCCTCTGAAACTTCTTCATACCAATTCTTAGTGCTGTAAGCCCTTGGAAGATTTCATCCGTTTGAATTTCTAAGCCACCGTTGACGGAAGATTTTCATTTCATGACACTGAGAGTACACTTATTTTTTTTTTCTTTCAACGACGCCGTTTGGTATTGTACATTAAATTATAATACTATATATATCAAAAGGACTGTTAAATGAAAAAAATCATACTTTTGTCTTCCACAGTTATATCAGTAAGTTTCTGCAACCAAGGAAAGCCAGACTTCTTATTCACTCTATATATTAATAAAAGTTGTTTTTTATGAATGCTGGTTGATATTAACGAATACTTTATAATTATAAATTATCGAATAATTTATAATTTTTTTAAGAACGCTCTTTGATTGTAAGATTTAAGTAATCATATTTAATTTACAATAAGAAAACTTATGAATCAAAGAAACAAAAATATGTACAAAACCAAATTATTTATAACCTTAGAACTTCTTTGTATGCTGGAAGTACGCCATTAGTACCTTGACTTAAATTTAATGATTTTACCATCGATTAATTTTCCTTTCTAAGTTTTCAGTATAATAATTGATTGAATAGAAGTCAATACAGAAGACAGTTTTAATAATATGATACTGTTTAAACAATGCATGCAAAATTTGTTTGCAAATTTACAGCATGGCAGATAATTAATAATAGTTTTGCATATGAAATGTGGGTAGTCAATGAAATAGTTTACTCCAACCTAAACTCGCTTGATTAATCGATTAGGTACTATCATAAAGTAAGTACTTGCTTATTTAGTCTAATGGAACCTCTTCAGCCAGCCTGTGGCGGATAGTCACAGATACAATCCAATTTCAGGCACTATGGGCTGTCTCTCATTGTCCATTGAGTGTGCAGTAGGGGGACTCAAAAGAGGGGAGGAAAGATATTCAATTCCGAAGCTCGCTCACATTGAACAATTACTGTTTGCGTGTAGTTCTCGAGATCTTAAATGGAACTGGTACCTCCTTTGGACAAACAGATACGCAGGAGGTGATGATATGTCCATTCGATTCAGGATGGGGCTACCAAGCACTGGAGTATATAAAGATATTGCCAGCGCTCGGTACAATGCTGCTGATGGCTCGAGGAGTTTTGTGATGGAGTTTCCTTCAGGGGTTTTACTTCTGAAATCTCATTTTGGATAGTTTAAGAAAAATGGAAATATCTATTCTACGCACTAGCACATGCATCTAGAAAACATTGTAAAGAAATTAATTTATTCTTGCGTATACTGGTATTTTAATATTCATATCAAAATTAACAAAATGCATATACTTTTGTTATAATATTCATATCAAAACCAAGAAACTACATATACTTGTATAGCAAAACTATTATAAAATTTTTTTGTTTTCATAAGAGAAATATCTAGAATTTTCTGTATTTTATATTAATTTGATGAAGTTTTAAAATGCCAGATTTTAGTTTTTGAATAAAAATAAAATTTTAACAATTTAATTAGAAGTCTGTTTCATGATATGAAAAACTTCAACGATCATTTTCGAAAGACATCTGCTTAGAAAAATTTTAAGAGCTTTAAAAGTAAAACAGTTTACAGTACCTTAAAAAAAGAAATAGATAATTTTATCTCAAATTTTAGGATTAGATACAAATTTATAGCACAAGAAATGGTGTATTTAGTTTTAATTTTCTAATTAAAATATTTGAGATAAAGTTATTTAAATTTGTACTTAACTTTTATATAGTTCTGAATTTGCATCCCTTTCTAAACATTACATGATACTTCGCTTCGTTTCTCTATATCTGCATTGCTTGATTATCCTTTTCTAACCTCAATTTCATGAAATTTTTTAAATTAGTTCGCAGAATTCAAGTTTTCACAAAGATTTTGTGAAGGTTACTAAATCATTGAATCTTCTCCATTTATAAATAAAATACAATAAAAAACGATTTTTACATACTAATCTTTTATTTAAAATGGATATGATATTTAATGTATTAAAAGAAAAATAATTTATCATACAGTTTAATATGCGTAACAGATTAAATAATTCTGCTTCAGAATTCATCTACCATTTTACATCACGGATAATAAAAGAGCACTCATGATAAATTAAAAAATATATAATGAATTATACATTTGACAATGCGATTAAACTAATAGATTTTATTACTTATGTGCCCCACGCTTTAATTATTCACCATATAAATTGTAGATGGATTACGTAAATAGATCTACGCATACTATTATTATATACGTAATCTATTATTAACTTTAAGCTATATGATAAATTATTTTTCTCATTTTAGTGTATGAATTTTAATATCTATTTTAAATAAAAGCTTTTTTATTTTTTAAGTCTCAGTTACAGATCATCAGTGATGAAAGTTTGAGTCATTATTAAAACACAATAATTATAAGAGAAATAAGAAAAAATAACTGAACGTCATTCAGATAATGAAGAAACCGATTTGAATATTCATTTTCTGAAATTGGATGTTATAACAATGTTACATAATGAGCATTTTACTTGAAGCTAAAATAAGAAAAACGAATATCACCAATTCGTCCTTTTAAGTGTGCCAAGATAAGCAGACACAAAACGCTTTTTCCTTCCGTCTGCTTAGGACCACCAGCGGCCGAGCGGTAAAGTCGCTGAACACTGGTAGTTCGTTCCGAGGTTCGAATCCCGCGAACGGGCTGGCTGCATGGGCGTTTTCGTGGTTTTCCCCATGTGTAACGTGTATACGAGCCAGTTTTCCTTAGAAAGTCCTCCACGAAGGCATCCCTCCTCTTAGGCAGATAGCCCTAGTGTGCTTTGCCATAATTAAATACACCAACACCTTCCGTCTGCTTTAGATTCCAACATATATTTTTTTTAAATGTAGAAAATAGCTCTGTTAAAAATTTTTATTCTCATTCTTATTTTAAAAGAGGATGTAAAGTTTCTTTTTTAACCTGTGAAAATTTCAAAATTTTATAACCGATACATTTTAAAATGTTGAAATTTTGAAATCATCAGTGTTATAAGAATCTAAAAAATCGAACGATATTCAAAAATTCAGAAATTAAGTTACAATTTTCATGGAAGTTTGATTGAAAAGATTTTTTTTCCCACTGCATTTGATAATGGAAAGAGTGAAATTTTGATATGCTTAGTTCGTTCTTTAAACGAAGCTATGTGCGAAAAAATCATTTAAACATCAAATAAAAAAATATAACTCTAATTTAAAAAATTGGCATCACCACATTGCATTGTCATCGATAAACAGTGGATATAAAATTTTTAACACAATATATCTGGAAGTACGTTAAAATCGATGACAAAACTCCATTTACAGTGAAACATCACGATTGAACTAAATAAAATCTTCTAAAAAAGGCGTTATTTTCCTATTACGATTAGTAGCATTAGCCTTTGCCTTTGACTGTCTTCTTTTTTCAGGTAACAGATAAGGAATTTTGTTTAAACTTAACTAAATTTATCAATTTAACGCAATCTATTGTTTTTGAAAATTTATTTTGAAGCGGTACATCGTTTTAGTTGCACAGCAGGCAATATGATTCACTATTCCCATTTTTATACATGTCGAATATTATTAAAACATTAATATTCTCATGTAATAAAATGATAAAATAAGCCTATTTGACAATTTAAATGTTTGCAATCTTTGAAAGCGCATAGAGCATTATGTTTTAAATCAATTCAGACAAAAATTAATGTGGTTAAAAAAGATGCGATCACAGAAAGCTTCTTTTTTTTTGCCAAGATAGGAAATATGCATTGTGAAACAATAGCATTATAACATAAACGGGTTAAAAATAGTGACTCTGTAGAGACATTAGGTTATTTCGAAGGAGGAGATGTGAAAAATGAGCAATACCCTCGCCGGGACTCGAACCGTGGACCTCTCGAATTCGCGTCGAGTGTGCTGACCACTACACTAGCGAAGGCATGCTAAGAAGGCGGGAGAAATACCTTACAACGCTTTTTTCTGCTGAGATATTTTTGGCAGCTACTTCAAATGCAGAGGAATACAATTTTAAATTTAATACTAAAATATTTATTAAAAGACGGATTAAATAATTTTAATGATAAAAATTTAGAACCGATTTTAATTCCTTTTACAGCGCTAATAAATTTAAGTGAGGTTTTATGTACAATATGATATCAACCAATTTTATTAATTTTATTCATTCCTTATTTTCGTGCAACAATTAAAAACAGTTATGACTTGAGTAAATAGGAGTTTTCAAAATATTGGTCAATAAATAACATAAATATTTTATTGTTCACTCAGAAATGCTTGAATGCGAATGCAATATTACCGAAATATTATTAACATTGTGGTCAAATACGAAGCGATGTGCATGAGCGTTTGAAAATTTCAAATAAGCATTTTCAATCTATAGAAGTTTATATACATATAAACATATATACTTATTCGTAACTAAATGAAGGTGAAAGCATTTAAAAATATACTAAATTATGCAGGAGAATATTTAGCTTACCTATTTTCCATTTGCAAATAAAGTAAGCATGCATGAACGTTAATGCATTCAGATTTCTGCTCTAAAAAATAAAATTCTTTTCGTCTGAAGAAACAAAGAAAATAGAAATTCTATTAGGTTTTATTTTGATTTTATTCACCGCTTTGTAGCACGCGAAGCAACAATTTTCAGGGAAAAGTTGTTGAACTTCTGCTTGTAAAATTGTAATTCCCTGTTTCTTTAGTGTATGATTACCATCGTCTTTGTTAATATTATAAAAAAAAGTTACTGTAGGAGAAAATTTTTCTAGTAAGAGGTAGAAAAAGTTACTGTAGGAGAAAATGATCTAATTTTATGCAGTTCTGTGTTAGTATTATATGCACATATAGCAGTGATTAAGTTAAATACATGAAATTTAACTCCAGTGGGATACATGTATTACTAACACGTTACACTTGAAGTCTAAAATGTGCAATAAAAGTGAAAGTAATTTTTTTAACTATAAAATTTTAAGTTTTTTTTCTTTTTTTAGTGGATAGAAAATAAACAATTCATAGTTTTTAAAATTTTAATTCATGCCATTCCATAAATATTCCATAAATACCTCGTTTACTCACTTATTCCGTCTGTCCTTTTTTCTCTCACTAAATTTATCGCTTTAAAGCAGGAGGAGCAAAATACGCGGTGTATAATATTTCTCAAGAAATGACTTAAATGATAAACACAGCGCAATAAAACGCACACACAAAGACACACTAATATTACTATATTATGTATTTCAAAGTACTTACCAATTTCGATTATATTCTTTTCACTTGCACAAAACACTTTTCTATTTATGCATACATTTTATATTGCTACCATAAATCAGATGCTGAAAAAATTAGAAAATAAATTAGGCAAAAGGATGATATGTGCAAGTAAAAGTTTTACAGCTGAAAACATCGCGACAAATACATCGCGGACGAAAACGTCGCGGAGAAAACAACGCAAGGCGAAAACGTCGTGCTACAAAACATCGTGGGAGAAAATATCGCAAAGAGAAAACATCGCAGTCCTAAATCATTGTGGTACAAAACATCGTCGTCGAAAATAAAGCAGTTCAAAAACATCGCAGTTTAAAAACATCGTCGTCGAAAATATCGTGGTAAAAAATAAAGTATCTACAAATCATCGCATAACGATAACATCGCAGACGTGCTTTTTTCATGGAAAGAAGGATAATTTTTACTTTCATATTTTTTATTCACTAATAAATTTTTGCTGAGAAAATAAGAAGGAAACTTAAGCATAGAAAATTAATGCAACTTGTATCACTCAATAGAATTTTAAACCGACATAGTTAACTAACAAAGGCCATTAATAAATCCTTTTTATAAAGTTTTTACTGGTAATTTTTCATAAAAAGTATAATGTATAAGTTGCCTTAAATTAATGAATGCAATAATTTAACTTTTTCAGCAAAAATTTATTAGTCAATAAAAAGCTGTGAAAGTAAAAATTATCCTTCTTTACATCTTGCGCCCACAAATCCTTATGAGAACCATATTTCCATTTACAGTTATTAAAGCCTGAAAAAAGCATGTTTGCGATGTTATCGTCATGCGATGATTTGTAGATACTTTATTTTTTACCACGATATTTTCGACGACGATGTTTTTAAACTGCGAAGTTTTTGAACCGCTTTATTTTCGACGACGATGTTTTTAGGGCTGCGATATTTTCTCTTTGCGATGTTTTCTCCCACGATGTTTTGTAGCACGATGTTTTCGCCTTGCATTGTTTTCTCCGCGACGTTTTCGTCCGCGATGTATTTGTCGCGATGTTATCGGCGGACACCAGTAAATAGAGTATTTAGTTAACTCTGTGGAAAACATATTTGTGTAAATTTTCAAACTTAAACTCAAGCAGAAAAAAAAATAAATAAAATAAAGAAGAGAAGGTAGTCGACGTTTCGTTTTTCTTATTCATCTACTTCAATTATTTTTAAACATGCGATTACAACATTATAAGTTGTCTCAGTTGTACGTACTAGGTACGGTGTCTCCATACACTAGGTATGTCTCAATTTATAGCTTTTATAATGCTCAGGGCTTTTTTGATGAATTTTTAAGAGATAGTGCTGTGTACAGAATTGCTAATGATAGTGGTAATTCATCATGAAAGGTGTAATATCAATCATAAAAGGTGTAATATTAAAAATTTTATGAGAATTAACTCGCATTTAATTTTTAATTAAAATATATTCAATTACAAATTTTATAAGTAACGAAAAATATAGTTCCATTGTTGGCCCCCTTGTACATCTATGCAAATTTCTACAAGACATGAAGGTTATAGATACTCGAGGCTTGCCTGTAACAATTTTGGCTCCCTAAACAACGATACAGTTAACGTCATATGTAAATAATCCAGAGACAAATAAACCCTTATTTTCTTCTAGCTTATGATAGTAACAAAATTGCTGATACCAAAATCGGCTTTCCAGGTGGCTGCTGAGAATGCCTATGCTTGGAGGCGGTAAGTGGAAAGTGGAAGTTGGCAAGTGGAAGATCCGTCGCTAAGATTCCGGCCTGCGCGCTGTTGATTTTTATATTTCTGAGCATCAAAAACTTAACAATCTGTCAATATAAAATTGAATATCGTATTTAGGTTTAATGGGGGAGTAATTCTTATTTACTCCTGTTAGAATAATAGCAGATTTTGAGATTAATTTCAATTGCAAAAAATACAAACTTACACTTGTTCTTGTTAAGTGCCTTACATACTGGGAGATAGCTTTTCTACATATTAAGCAGAAACTAACATTATATTTTCAGAAAAAGATCTCGAAGACATCAGAAATTTATTTTTTTTAAAAGCGGAAGAGAACACTTATTTTTATTTTGTATTCAACTCGAATATCCGAATTCAGTTACGCAAGTTTCGCTAATGAGAAAGCTGTCTTTTAAATCTACACCATCTGAGAAGCACAAGATGATATTGGAGATCAAGGTACCACTGAAATTGCAATAAACGTGTTATTCTTTTGATTGATGCTTCTGTTGGACATAAAAAACTAATCTATGGAAAGTTTTGGGTTGAGACACTTAACGGCTTTTGAAATTAAAATTCAAAATATGTAAATGCCCCAAAATTCCGGAAATATAAATTTTCAAACCTTGTACGTTTTTAAACATTCATGCTAATAGAGGATTCGAAGTTCCATTCCTAGTTTCAATCAGTTATAAGTGCCATCAATTACAGCCTTTTAGGATCTCTTTAAAGAATATGTAAACCTATCTCTGTTATAGAGAAAGTACCTTAATAAAGCGATTTAAATAACTGACGTTTTTCAGGGAAAATTCATTGTAAACAAAGCATTCATTAAAAAAAAAAAAAAAAAAAAAAAAAAAAAAAAAAACATTCACAACGTTCTGTTAAACTAAATCAACTAATTACAATAAGATCAGTATCGTTTTTCATAAAACTGTAAATTTAAATTCTAAGTGTTTACGTTAGTGTACTAATGTGATATCTAAAATATAACCTTGACCAGGTGCAGAAACTGGTAATGGTTCCTTTATTTTTTATAGTATTTCTTTTCAGCCGAAATAATCTTTCTTTCCTACATCCGTTTTTTAATATATTTTAGTGCCACTAATATTTTGTGTAAAATATATTCTCATCTTTATTAAAGTTTTATTTAAATTTTGTAATAATAATAAATCTGTTACATATTAATATAAAATTTATATTAAAACCAGTGTAAGATATTTTATGTTAATCATCCAGTTATTACGATTTGAAACTTTATTATAACTTTTTTCTGTAGTCCTCACTAGAATGCAAATTAGTTTTGTGAGTATTTAAGTTGAGGGTTTTGATTGTTCCTGCTTTAGCCATTTTGCTAGCCGATGTTAAAAACTCTCCTTTGAAATACTTGAATTAGCTTCAATAGAGCATTTTGTTAGTCTCTGATTATGTTTCTTGAATTTTAATTTAATTTATGTTATTTTAAATATGGCAAGGGGCGAAATTTTGTAAATACATGTGGTGTCTTCTGTCAAATTTAAAGAGTTAATAAAAATGTTATTTTAATGTTCCTAGGACGTTGTCGCATTGATTCAAACTGGAGTGATAATTCGCGTAACAGGATAGTAGGGTCTGGAAGACGATTTAATCTTTTACGCTAACAGAACTCTACACAGGTCTTCATTTTATTTACGGAAGTGTTATTGCATCACCAGATAAACGTCTAATTTCTATCATATGTTGAATATGTACTTCCATTCATGCTTTAGAATAAGTCGCGTAGGACTGAATTTAGGCTAATAATTCAAATTTCGATTTTGTTTGCTAGTATTCAATTTATACTTAATTTTTGCAATATTAAGTCTTAAATATGGTACCAGCTATCAGTAATAACACAGTGGAACCTCAGGTGATGAATGCACCCATTGCTTAACTATCACTAACAAAGACAAGCAGCAGGTGGCTTACTGGACTGTGAATTCTCTCTCGAGAAAGTACAGTCATTGCAGGCAGAGAATTTTGACTTTGAGGATGTTAATGGTGTATATAACAATATACCTCTAAGCGTAATTATAGGCTTTGAATATAATAATGAAGATGTGGAGGAGTTACTAGAAGACAACAAAAATGAGATCTGCAAGGAATAACGGAACAACTTTCGAAGCGGCAACAAAAAGCTATTGTGGAGAAAATGTCCTCAGATAAAATTAAAGGAGTAAGGAATGATGAACCCAGCATTTTGATTCTAGAAATTCTGGGTAAAAGGTAAAACTGTGATGATCATACAACAGAATATCACAGCTTAAAACACTTTCTGTGACACTGCCATATCTCAATTTAGAACTACTTTAAAAGGTAGGTAAAAACAAATTACTCTGTAAAAATCTGCACTTAAATTGCGCAGAAGCCCATCGAAGCCCGGCACCGGTATTTTCAGTTTTCAAGATAAATTATAATTTCAGCCGAACGCACCGGAGTCCTAAATAAAAGGGCTCCGCACTTCTTTTATGTAAGTGAACCACATTAACCTATAAATATTTTTTAATAGTAAACATGCCTTCTAACTTTTGTAACTAACTATAATTCTAACTTTTGAATGCAGGCCTGTCTTTACTTCACAGTCAAGCCTTGCACAGAGTTTGAGACTTTTAAAGAAAGAAAAACACCCCGCAATCATATGTCAAAGGCTGATTCTCCAGTATCTGCAAAGGATTTATGAGAGGGGGCAAATTTTGTATTCCTCAAGATACTAAAAGTGATACCCTGGTCATGCATGCTATTGCAGAGCTCCTATAGACTTTATGAACGATGTAACTAAACGGGGGAACCATTGCTGTCACTTGTACAGAGAAGTCTTCCGTTTATTCTCACATTGTATTCACGAATCGTATTCAGAGAAAATTAGAAAATTTCTGTTTGACAGCTAGAACTATATCGAAAGGGCATCGTAATCAGAAAGTCTTGAATTCTTATCTCTTTATTTTCAAAGCTACGATTTTCCGTTAAAATTTCCTTCCATATCCTCATACTGTTTCAAGAATGATCAGTATTCTCCATAGTGGAGCTTTAAACTTTTCATCTTTTTTCCTTGCTGTGCTGCAAAAAAAAGTGGGGTACCTGTCATCCCTTGGAATAGTACATTATACGTATAATTAGGGCTTAAACTCAGTTGGAGATCGGCTGAGCTGCTTCTTAGCTTCTAAGTGGAATTGCAATTCTAGCCAATGTCCCAAATAAGACAAGATCCGATTTTTTTTTTGTATTTAACTATTTAAAATTAATTAAGTATTTTATTAGATTTCGGTTTACATTTTTATCAATTTAAATTTAATTATTTTAATTTTTATCTTTTTTATTTATTTATTTTTTCTTTCGTTCCTCATAGTCTTCCATAGAGCTCTAATTTTAAAAATTAAGCCCTGCTTTAGTGAGACGAGTCCTGCATGTCTCAGGCAAATAAAGTAGCAAGAAAAGGAAAAAAAAGTAATAATAGCGAACTCTAGAAAGACAACTATCTGAAAATCGACCTCCCACACCAAAAATAACATTTAATTAAAAGAAGTTGAATATCAGTTTCAATGAATGCTCCCACATAACATAAGGGCGATTGGAGCGATTGGGCCCAATCGGGCCCCGCATTTGTAAGGGCCCCGCGTTACCATCAAAATTAACAAAAAAAAATTCGAAATTTAAAGCAAATTACTTTTGACGATAAGGGATAAATTACGAATTTTTCAAATAATTAAAAATTTATTTATTTTAAGTTCGCATTGCTGGATGTGTTTATTATTATATAATGTATACTTTATAATATAGAAAAGTGAAGACGCAAGGAAATTAGATTTTCAAACGATTTTAGAAGAATTTACAGAACAGAAACTTAGAAATATGTAAATTCATGTATTCATATTCGGTGATGTAAATTTATGTTCAATAAATGTTTTTGTATTTTGAACATTTTTATTTTTTAATTTATGTAGAAGTTTACCTGTCTGATGATCCATTACATTTGGTATATATATATATATATATATATATATGTACTGAATTTGAATGTTATATAATATTTACGTAATAAAAATACACTCTTCTTCGCAGGTCTCGTTTGGATCTCAAACTAAATTGAACGTTTGCATTTGAGATAAATTTGCATAAATCGTAATTACCGAAATGCAGTATCAGAACCTGCAACATTTTCTTTTTTTCTAAAACCTTAAAGTTAACGAATCTGGATCATATTACGTTTCAGTATTGCGTGAATAAATTATGGGGTTTTCCTTAATCTGATAAAAATTAATCTGTTCAAAAACCCCTAACGGATGCGAAGCAAATTTTGCTATGTCTGAAAGTAAACGCAAAGTCAGATAAGTGTTTAAATAAACATTTTTATTTAAACAGAACTTAGAATATCAATTCACGTTCTTGTGCGAATAGAATCAACAGCAGCTCGAGCTGATGCAACTGAAAGAACAGTAATTTCAATTTAAAACGTAGTACAGTAGTCAAAGATTCCACAATTAAATTTTACTGTAAGCTGACTCAGTAATTCTAGCCGGTGTATCAAATTCAAATGTCTATCTTGCAATACAAAAACCTAAATTTAAATGCTATCTAACTAAATTGTATTTTGGCGAGACACTGGAAAGAAGAAGTTACAGTAAAGACTGATATTATAAATAAGTGGTTAATTTAATAAATAACTGGATTTTATTTAATAAAAATACTAAAATATAGTATCAGTGTTCTGAGGCTGCCATAGAGTAAGAGTGAGACATTTTTCTAACATCAGTAGTTTAAGGTTTAGCACTAAATAAAAATTATATTCTGTCAATAATTAATGTTCAATTTGGACTGCATTTCTAATGTATTCTTCTTTCTTAATAAGCATAATTAAGCGGTTAAATTCTGAGGTATATAAAGGGAAGCTGCTATTCATCTTCGTAATTTATCCTCCGTTAATATCGGAATTACTGACGTATGGCTGTTCTAGACTGCATTATGAAGAATTTATTTCATAATTTAATTAACCGATAAATCATTTTTATTGAAACATTACTATGGAATTTATCGCGTACCGAGAACAGTTAAGCAAAAGAGCAAGCAAACTTTATTCAAATTGAGCGTTTCGTACTATGTATTGATACATCTTCATTTGCAATTCCAGAAATAAGACAAGGTTGAATTCTTTCCCATCGAAACATACACGATCCGTGCAAAATCAAAACATCATCCAGGAAAACCTTCTCACTCGATAAAGCGCGGTAAGAAATCGTATCTCTTTACACCAGCAATGCACCTCTTCCAACAATTATAAACCCTCAAGTCATTCGTTCATTCCAATGCTCAGCATTCGAGACGCAACTTAATTTTACCCTCAATTGAATCCCGGAAATGTTCCGCGAAATCGGGGGCCATAAACAAACGATGTTCTACTTCATTAAACGCGCACCAATTAAAATTCGAGGGCCTGTTTATCAGTTGGATGTTTGGAACATTAAATCTGGAGAAGTGGCGCAATTAAATCATTGAGCCCCCGCGAGTCGTTCTGCCACGCTAATGGCGTCGTAATTCTGCTTCGAACCACTAGTGCCATCTGGTGGCTGTTACCTTAATTATGGTACTGGATACCCATAGCGGCGGTTATGTCCTTCATTGCGCGGTATGAAAAATACTCTCGTTTTAAGAGACAATGATTATTTTCTCTGGTTACGTTGGGTAGTAAAGATAAACATTCTCAGTAAGCAAATTTCTCCATTACAGCAGCTGACCGTGCAAGTTCGACTGATTGTTTCAATTTAGATTTGACAGTCACTGTACTGTATTGTACATATGAAGTTATTTCATTCGACGAAGAATATTTCTTATCGGGAATTTACGAAATAATATTACCTTAAAGAGGTATATTATACTTTGTAAATTAACATTATTAAAGTTAGTTATTTAATTTTCGTTTACTGTACGTAAAATAGTTTGTCTTTTATTGCTGGAAAAGAAGACAAAATGCGCAGACTTGAATGGAGTTCACAAAAGTAAACTGTTTTTATTGAAAAGAACCTTTCTAACATCACCTGAAAGAAATTGTGTTCTGGTGCTGCCGAAATGGTAACTAGGCATCCGTAGAACAGCGATTCAATAGAAATGCTTTGGTAAAGGTGCTCCGTCATGAGAAGATTTCTGCTAACCGGAAGTAAAGTTTACTTGCAACATGATAATGCCAGTTCTATTAACATAACTAACAAGAGAGAAAAATTTTGCTTTTCTGTATGCTACTATGTTAGTGCTCTAAATTTCATCAAATAGTCAGTCAAATTCGGTGTGTCTGCTTATAAAAAGGTAGTAAAGGCCAAATGCAAACTTAAGAGAAGAGATCAGTATGATTTTACTGTTGGTAAGATTAAAATGCCAAGGAAAAAGTATGAAAGACATCAGTCTTAGAAGTAATTCTTCATGAAAGTTTAAAGAAAATTAGCATGCATCTATAGTAGCAGACTTACTTTGTAATGAGAAAATGGCACATATATGGGTCACACAAAGCAAAATCACCAGAACATTAATTTGTTTCCGAGAAGTCTTTCATCTGCATCAAATCAATAACTTTAGACTGATAAAGATTGAAATTTGAAAGAAATATAACATATCAAGTTGAACTTTTCTGGTATGAAGGATTCATTTATTTAATATTTTCTGGTATGTAGGATTTATTTATTTAATATTTTCCGGTATGAAGGATTTATTTATTTAATATTTTCCGGTATGAAGGATCTGGTATTAATTTAAATAACGTTTCGCTTCGTATTCTTTGATTTAGGATTTTGTAAAAATTTTTATCCTACACGCTGCATATACCTTTGTTTACTAAATAGCAAAACTGATTTAAATCAAATTTTAGTCATTTGATTGATCTCTGGATATATTTTGATTTAAGTATAATAATAATATTTTGATATAAGTTGATGACGTTGTAAATCCGTTTTTAGTTTAATGTAACAGATGGTTATCTTAATTGCCGCCCAGACGGTATAATGGTTAGGAGAACCTGACTGTGACACCTAATCCCGGAGAAGGCATGGATGTAAAAATTGTCTGCCCCTTCCTAGGAGACAAAAGTGGCCCACCTATTAGGTGCCTCCCTAATAAAGAGACTACCACATTTGGCCTTAGGAGTGGCCGATGCCGGCATAAGCAAGTTCCCGCCATTGAAAAAAACATTATCTTAATTTTATAACATGTAGAGAACTTACCGCTGGATTCTACCAAATAATTGTAAACTTAAGACTACTCATACATTCAGCGCATAAAGTGTACATTAATTGATGTTTCGCATTCCAAGCACCTCTGAGGAATAAGACAGTAAAGATAAAATAATAAAAAAGGAAATTCATGAAAAGACACAAATATCGGAATCTTGCGAAGGAATCTTTGGAACCCAAGATATTAAAAATGGAAAAAAAAAACTAGCCGGCTGCGGCCAAAACAAAAGTTTTAAGTTCTGTGTACATCTGGAAAGAAAATATATAAAAGCATTTCAATATTAATGAAATCAGTTCATTCTTTCCAAGCAACAACAAGTTCGAAAATAATTCTTTTGTTGCCAAACCAGAACACAAATACTTTTGACACTTCAAGTATGCATATGAGGTCATGATTTAAATTTAATGTAATGTAACAACGTTTTCTCAATATCAATAAACGAATTAATGTGGCAATAATATATCGTGTCAAGCATCCTAACTTGAAACAGAAAAGGTTGCCAACAGCAACTATTTATTTAAAATGCTGATACTAACGAAACTAGAGTGCCAACATGATAACAAATTCATCTAAGAGCATTACTCAAATCAGTGATCTCAAAATCACACTATACGCAGGCCGAGTGCACGATTTGAAAACCGTTAATGGGCCAGATTTCTTTTTTGATACAATGACAAATTTCATTAAAGAAATAAGAAATAATTTATATAAATTTTATATTTTGTTTGCTAAATACTTATCAAAGCATACATTAACGATAATAATAATATCTCAAAGGAAAAAAAATATATATTTATTTTCTAACTGGCAGGAGTTAAAACTTGCGGTGCACAATGGTTGCGATCATTTCTGAAAAAAAGATCTTTTATTATGACAAGAGATGATTTTTTTAAAACTCAACATAAATATCTTTGCAAGAAAAGCCTCTTATAAGTAACTGAATTCCTGAGTCATAAAAAGATTATGAAGAACAAATCTTGAGATTATGTTAAAAGTCAGAATAAAATGAAACCATTTTTTGTTCACCAAGGTAAAGTAAATTAACATGGGAAAAAAAAAATCCGAAAGGCTTCAGATTTTAACGGTTATCCATAAGGGCTTGTTAAGGTTATTTAACCTCTCGCTGAGCTCGCAGTCTACCAGTCTGCTGTTACACTTATTGTTACTAACCTTTTTTTTTTTTTTGTTCTTTTAGATTTATTATTAAGCAGCGCACTTATGCCATATACAATTAACAGCACAATTACAAAATTTTAAAATACAGCATAGTCGTATACGTTTAGAACTCCCGAGGCAGCATTAAGTGTTGGCATACATTTTTCTATTTTTTAGTCTTTTCTCATTTCAGCATATCAATGATCAGTTTTCTTACTAAGAGGGTTTTACAAAAGTTTTGTCTTTCATTATTAACGTTTGTGCGTTTAGTCTGTTTATTAAGTATCATGTTCTCGGCGCTTATGCCCCATAAAATTCGATTCAACAGCAAAATTAAAAAATATTTAAAAGCAGCATATGTTCAGCATTTCTGATAGACAGTCTCACGCGTCGGAGTTAAAAATGTTTTTATTCCATACAGTGTTGCCATTGCTAGCTTTGAAATCGCTGAATTTGTTAATTAAATTTTTTTTTGATTGTAAAATTTTACGAAATATGAAGTAGACAATAAATCATTTCAAATTCGTCCTTCCAGGTTCCCATATGCGGGTAGAGGACTACGTTATTCAAAATTTGACGGTCCTAGGTAGCGTTGTTTTTTCCCAATGCGAGAAACATACATACATTCACACAGATTCTTCATTATACAATTTCTTTACAGGTAATCTAGGCAATCTTTGTAATACAGACCAATAATATTTGCTGGCAGCAATTTGAAAAGTGAAACGGACATTTATATTGAACTGATACAAAATGCCGTTTCGAGACTAATAGCCCCTCTGAGCTAAGGTCACTTTGGGCTAAAGAAAAGCAAATAGGAAAATATTTACGATAAATAGAAATTCAGTAATAAAAGTTTTCAAGACTAACTAACATTCAAGGGCTATTACTACTTGTAGATTCAATTTTCAAATGGAAACTGTATGCTTGAATTCTTAACAGATAACACATTTGTTAAAACTTAATCATCATCAAAAGCGTGACTATTACGTAGCGAATCCTGAATGGAAAAGATAGTTGGAAAGTTAAGAAATATGCTCAAATACTGGACTGAGGTGTTGATTACCCAAAGCTAATTCCTCAATCTGGCGACAGTAATTGTTTCAGAAAATGAAATGTGCCAAAAAAAAAAAAAAAAAAAATACTTAGAACTTTTGAATCTCTTGAATTTTTTTCATGCTGCGTTTTAGTAATGCGAAGTTAGAGCATGTAAAATGTGGCTAACTATAGATGTTTTCCAAAAGACAGTTTAGTGATTAGAAGGAAACGACTAAGATAAATAGTAATCTTGTGTAATTATTAATTAAGTATGTTACGGTTCTTTTTCTTGCATGTGTAGAAAAAGTAACTGTGATTACATTGAAATGTTTTTATGTTGATTTCCTAAGTTATTATCACTATTTATCCGGATTATTTTAACTCTTACTTCATCAAGAGCACGAAAGGAAATCATATGTGTGTTATATTCATATTTTTCTTTTGTGACCACAACGAAAAAATGCAATAATACGTTAATCGCAGATTAGTAAATAATAAAATCATGCTGAATTATCTGTAGTAGTTGAGCTTAATGAATAATTAGAGGTGGGACAAAACCTAAATTTTCTTGCATCTGAATATGAATTCTAAAGGATTCTAGAATTTTTCGTATCAGTCATACAAAAATAATGAAAAAAAAGTAAATCTTTTTATTTAATTTATAAGGTGTTTCTCCCGCCTTTTTGGCATGCCTTCGTGATGTGGTGGTCTGCTAGCTGGGCGTGTATTCCAGAAGTCCGTGGTTCGATTCCCGGCGAAGGTGTTGTTCATTTTTCATCTTGCCTGCTTCCAGTAATAATCAGTAAAACTGCTCTCTCCACAGTTCTGAGTTATATAACAGGTTTTAACGGTGGTCAAAGCTCAAAGATTCAAGGACGTCCATTTTTATTAATAAAAAATTAATGTTAAAAGTTCCCTTGAAGACGTTAATTATAAGTTTATATCTGGGTTGCGAAACTGTACATTTACTTGGAAAATAATGGAAAGACATATTAAAACTGGGTATTACTGAAATGATAAAATAATTTGGAAATTGTAAAGTTATATTTCTATATGGACTCTTATGTCATTTTTATTTTAAAAGTAATTATCGGTCAGTCGTGAAATTTCTTACTTTTTAATTCTTTTATATATAGCTACACGGTAAAAAAAAGTTCGCTCTTTACAGGCAAAAGTTTTGTAAAGTTACAGAAGAATTTCCTGTAATGGTAACAGGTTGAAAGCAAACTGTAGCGGTAACAGCTGATTTGTTTGTAGCATTACAGATAATGTTTCAGTAGCCGCGCGGAAGAATCACGTGACTGACTGGAAATTAGCCAATCAGGAGAAAAGTGTTTGAAAGCTAGTTGCAGAAAAAAAAAAACATGGCTGAATGCATGTTGGTTGTATAGCGCAGGTAAGTAAGAAAATGTTTACAATTACTACTTGAAATATTTTTTGTTCATTTTATGCAGATTATTCTCATGCCCTTTGCACTGTTATATGTAGTGAGTAATTTAAACGTTTAAACTTTGCGATTAATTAATATCAGTGTTCGTAATGTCTAATGAGTTGAAAGAGTGCAAAATATTTATTCCAAATGCAGATCTAATAGTAGTATTTTGTCATTGTGCATCCGATGAATAACGCCTTAAATTGCCCGTATTATTATTTAAAACTAATTATTCCAAAATTTAATCACTGTTTGTGGTATTTAATTGAAATGGTAATGTGGTTGTTGAAAACAAAACTAATCATGTTAGCGTTCTTTTCCAATCGTCTGACCAAAGAACGTTTGACATCTTTTTCCCGGCAGGCCTTGCGAGAAACGTTTATATAAACATTTAGAATTCTGAATGTAATGTATATATTTTTTGCTTACTAGGTTTACTTTATTCTTTTTCTAAGATTACCTAATTAGTTATACCTGGTTTATAATTCAGTCTAATATGTTTATGTACGAGTGTGTTATGAAGTAAAATTACAAAAACTTGAACAGCGCGGTCGAGAATCTCGTTTATTCCTTTAGTGTAATAATATTTTTTTCAGTGGTATTAATTTCTTACGAAAATATTATAATTACAAAATGAAGTAATTATATTGATAAAAAATATGCCGTATCGTACTTTTCGTAATGTTTTGTTTTACTAACTAGATGCAACTTAATTATTCCATATATTTTAATATACCAATATCAACAGGGGTAAAAATGCAAATGACCTAAAATATTTTTCTAACAATTCGTTAAACTAATTATAAAACAAAACTAAAATTTTGTGCATTATTTCCAAAAATATCATTTCATTAATATTTTATAAATGACAACATATATTATATTGTATATATAACTACCATTGCATACTTACAAGTTTTTAAACATTTAATGTAGAATTTATGTTGATTTTATTTTGCCCAGTTTTAATACAGTTTTGAAGTATGATAGTCTTGTTACTAGGATAGCATGAATCTGCTAATACAAGTTTAATACATTTCTTGACGAATGTTTCTCTTATTCATGTAATATAATATATAAATCATAAAATAAGTTTTCTTAAAAATAAATTATTATTGTTTATTGGAATTTAAAACAATTCTGTATCTGTATGTTGTATTAAAAATAATTAATAGTGAATTTTTAATGAAGCATTGATTTTAGCATTAACAATGTAAATATATATATATATATATACACATGAATAAATGGAAATGCAAGCTACTTTTCCTTACAAAACCCCCCATGAATATGTACTTCCCTTTAGGCTGATAGCCTTTGCATGCTTTGCCATATTCTATCAATCCAAATGATGCAAATATGCAGAAAATTTTACTTTCTTTGAAAATCAATACCGGAAATAAAATTCAGTGCATTTGTAAACTACATTAGTTCTCTTATAGCTTGGCATTTAATTGCCCATTTATTTACTAGTCCAAACTAAGGCAGAATTCAGATATCGTTCAAATAAAAGAAAATTAATAAGGTCTGATTTTTAGACGTACATATGAAGATTTATTTTTTTAAATATTATTTCAAGTCAACCAAATTAATTTCAAATTTAAGTAAGTATTCATGCCTTTCAGTAGCATTATTTTTGATATCTTAAATTAAATAACTGAATGCAATATTTCTTGTTAATAAAAGAAAAGCAATGTTATGAAAGACTAGCGAAGTGGATTTGCAAGTTCTAATTACGAAAGGTCCCATGCTTTAAGGGATCATTTTTAAAAATACTTAAAAAAAATATTTCACGTAAAACTTCCAAACTTCACACATGTGGAATATTAATTCTATATATTTTATCTCATTCTTATTTTATTAATTAATTTCATAGCATTTCGTGTGACACTAGTAGTAATTATTATTAATTAAATTTTATGCAGTTTCTGATCTATGTTTTGATTTTGTTATTAATTACGTTAGTTTACATAAGATTTAAAATTATGTAAGGTATAAAAACCTTCTGCATCTATTAATATATGCTAAAGTGAATGAAATTATGCCAGTGAAATTTTTTAAAATCGAAAACAAATTTCTGTGGAAAATTAAAGTTATAAATTCTAAATGCAAACAAAGGAGAGAATTTGAAAGTTATCAAATAAGCCAAAGTGTTGGTCATTTTTTTCAGTTTTGCAGAAGAATTTTTATACTTTGCAGAATGGGAATATGATGTTTGGTTTTGTTAGTATTAATTATTACAACTGAATTATTGCAACTTGCATTGCAACACGTAATTTAGCTTAAAATTTATTTGAACTTAATTTTCTAATTTATTTTGATCATGTACATTTCATGTGTCATAAGTCTTTGAAATGAACTTAATTCTCATCCTATTTATTTACACAATTTTTTTAAAGAAGAAAAAGTCACATTTGTTTTGCTTAGTTGCACACGAAGATACATGTCTATATATATAAAGAGGAGTTATGTTTACTTGCAGACTTTTTTCCTCCTTTTATATTATAGTATGAAAATCAAGGGGGAAATTAAACAATCAATTTAATTTTGAAGGATGTGATTACAATAAGATCATAACCAATCAAAAATATTCATGAATGAACTACTGGTAACTATCATAGTATTATTATTTAAAAGAAACCTACATTCCAATAAGAACGCTTAGTAACATAACCATTTAAGTTATCTGATAAAAGTAATTTTCATTCCTACTTCCCTATACCTTGAATTTCACTCTTAGTATTGCCCACTGCTACTCCCTAGACCTCAAAGCATTTAATGCATCTGGAACTGCAATTTGTGTCTTCTTCTGCAGCATGCAAGTTATCATCGTTTGGTTTGTACTGCCACGAGCAATGATCTTCAGAATTACCGTATTGCGTTGCATATTCCACCCCACCCAGCTTTAGAACCAGATTCTGAAAATTAAAAAAATATTTACATAATTTTCCCCCTTTTAATGCATTCAGAAAATGAATATCCCAAGATTTTAAAATGGATTTATCAACATAATGATTGTTTTCGTCATACTAACAAAGGCAAACTTTTGCACACTTAAGGCCCCGTTGAATCTTTCTCTTTTAACTGTTGAATATTATGTCAGCCTGATACAAACAATGATCTATGATAGTGAAAGCAAATACCAATTGCCATTCACTGTGCAATTTTGCCATACCAGCTGAATGTTCACCCTAGCAAGCATCGGACCACAACCTTCTCTAATTATTTATGTATGATCTGAGGCCTAAGGATTTGCAAGAACAACAATGAGAATGACAGAAGTTAAAATTATAAAGAAGAAATGAGATAACTTATTAGATGTTGCAATTATGTGTATTCTTATTGAAATAGAGGTTTCTTTTAAATAAATAATATTGTGATAGTAGTAGTTTATCCATGGTTACTTTTCATTTGTTATATTCATACTGTGATTGTGTCCTTTGGAAATTAAATTATTCGTTTAATTTTTCCCTCTTAATTTTCGGAAGATAAAATTAGTAAAAATAAGTGGGAATATGGCATCAAGAGCATTAGATATCCCCATTTTCTTGAAACTGTTCACTATTATTGTTTCATCAATGATAGGCCATGCACCCAAAATCCACTAGCAAATCAGTTAGTAAGATGAAAATGACCACTATGCGGACAAAACATTTAGGGTAACTTGTTTTGTGAGCGCCTTAAGGAAGACAAACATTACCTAAATCATTAAAACATATTCAGAATCCTGTACTAAAAGAAAGCTAGGGGGAAAATGTTGTCCGAGTCCCAGTGATTCCTTTGGACGAATATGTAATATTGTTTTAGAAATTTAAGGTAATAAATATAATATTTTTCGAATGCTAAAACAGTTCGACAAATTTATTCAAGTTCTGAATTCTGAATATAAGTATACTGTATATTATATTTAATAACTATGGTGGCTTCATTTATGAAAATATTTGAATATTGGCAGTTTTTGTACAATGAACCTTCTCTAAGCTAGCTATACGTGATTCCTGAAAATTTTGATCTTTAAATGATAGTGGGCATCCTAGAGAAGTTATGTTTACTAATTAGTTATTTTATGAGGAATGCTGGTTAAATTTCAAAAGTGATTGACTGAGGTAGCTTGTCGTAATGAGACGGTTCACTGTAATCCAATTTTTTAAAGAATTTAAGCTGTTCTTAATTAATTAAGATATTATAAAGAAATATGATTAAAAGTGTTATATAAGCACATGTTTAAAACATCTATTAAAATAATTTTTATAAGCTTTTTAAGAGCATGATTATGATTTTAAAAGAAATGTTTTTTTATTTATCTAGGAGACATGGTTTACAAAGAGGGGAAAAACCATTCATTTTTTCCAAGCAGTCGAAACGAACTTTTATGAAATGTTTATTAAATTATATTATGTTATTTTTTAATTAATTCTTTTTTTCAGGTTTTATGTAAAGTTTATGAATTAAGTAATAAATTATTTTTACTTCTGTATTTTAATTAGCATATTATTTGCTTCATAGTGTTTCACAATAAAATTATAAATTCAATAAACTTCTTAATTAACATGCTGTAATATAGAGAGAGCATAAAGTTTGTTTTCTGTTGTCACATGTTTATTTCACAATTTTGTATGCGAATCTCGAAATTTATAATAACTAGGAATACTTTTTTAGTATCACTTTCGAAATGGTAAATATTAAGCTTAGATTTATTACATATTATGTTTGTAAAAAATTATAGGTAAAATTAAAATGCATTAAATTTTAAGATAAACTGAAGTATTAATTTTAGAAATAAATTTCTTAAAGGCATAATTGTATCAAGAATTTTAAGGGAAACAAGGCTTTAAAAATTAAGGTCAGTTGGCAAAGTTTCAAAAAGCATGACATTAGGTTTTTAATGAAAGACTTCTATCTGTTAATTCAAAGGAAATTATTTGAAGGTAAGTAAAAAAGTTAGTATTATTTCAAACAATAGCAGACTGTTGACAAACACTGAGTGCAGATAAGAATAAAAAAAAAAATTAGTTAGACGTTGTAATTCAAGCGTATGAACAAAATTTTGAATTCCTTGTAGTAACAAAATGAAGTTCATTGCTATGTTGAATTCTTTAATTTACTGAAAATGTCATTTTTTAGAAGGAGAAAGTATATTTTTGAAATATGAAGAACAGCTGTTCTGAGTTCTTCATAGAAATATTTCACAAAATGTCTTTTATTGTAATAATATGATCATATCAACATGCAACACGTTTACTCTTTTATAGATATATATTATGCAAGTTAAATCTAAAGCAACATGTGTCTATTTTAGCTAAAATTACTAAAAAGAAAGTTCTAGAACATATCTTATTAACTGACACTAAAACATGCAAATAAAACATACTATTTTTTTTTCAGTTATTTTACAGGGCAAATATAAGGAGTAGCATATCAATTGGAACTTTTAAATTAATCAAAATGATAATATGAAAGGCCTTTCAATAATATCAGACATAAGTTTCTCTTTATAAAACAAAAAATACTCTGCAACAGACTAATGTTACTTTTTGAAAAAAAGAATATTGCTGTTGAAAGAGAATCTTTTAAATTAATGCTATTCTGAGGTCAAATTGACTAATTTAAAAAGCCAAACTATTATGCTTCACTTGCATATATCTGTATAATGATATACACATGCAGATATTGTTTTACTCAAAACATCTTGATTTCAATATATTTTATTATAATAAGCATCATTTTAGACAAAAAAATCTATTACTTTTATAGACATATCCTTTAGTATTATTATCTATGAAAAATATATTCTACACACATAATTACTTAGTGGGATATTAGAAGGAAATAATCTGAAACCTTTACAGATACAACCATTGGAATTTTACGTAAGAAAAGTATCTTCTACTCACATAATAACTTGCTATAATAATACAAGCAAATAACCTGTAACGGTTGCAGATATATCTGTTGAGATTTTACATGAGAAAAACATGTTCTTTTTACATAATTATTTACTGTAATATTACACGCAAATAATCTGTAACCATTACAGATATATCGTTTGGGAATTTACATGAGAAAAATATGTTCTACTTACATAACTATATGCTGTGATATTACAAGAAAAAGATCTGTAACCATTACAGGCAAAACTCTTGTAATGTTACAAAGAAAACACCTGTTTCTGTTACTCAAATAACCCATGGCATCCCAGTTTCCATGAGTTTTCTTAGTAACCTTACAGATTTTTTTTACAGTGTACTGCGAAAATACCTCATTATTGGTTTATCAAGGATTTCGTGAAAAAATAGCCCTAGCTTTCAGCGGAGAAAATTCCCGTTAGCTAGAAATAGTAAAAAACATTAAGGATTTTGTACAAAAACCTAAACTTTTTTTCACTGCGTTTTATCTGAGCAGCCGCTTAAAATCTATATCTATAAAAGAGGATTTTTTTCCTTATCAACTTGACCAGCAGGGGGTGATTATATTTCTTTGCTATCGAAAAAGTTTTTTTTCTGCTTATGTTCAGCCTATATCTGTCTTATCTCCTATATCCATTTCATCCAAGGATTGTGTTACTTTATTGTCGTCGGCCACCACAGGAAAGAAAAAAAAAATTCTCACAAAATTTCCAAGTATCTAAAAAAGTCTGGAGGTGAGTTCTGCACAAGAGAGATCCATTGTGGCTGAAGGTCTATTGTATTCTATCTGGACAAAAGAGAAGCCCAGGGGCTTCCAGAAAGTTGCGAACCATCTCATGGGCCGGGTGGGAGATAAAGCGCCTCTCGTCGACCCTCGTAAAGGTCCTCTTATATCATCCTGGTGGAACAAAAACTATGACCGGGATTGTTCCGATGCTTCCGTTTCACTTTTTCTTTGGTTTCAGTTGCGTTGGCTGCGCAAGACAGCACTTTGGAAGATTATCTGCGCATCTGATCGTTGCGAAGAAATTGCATTAGAGGGACAATGGCCTAAAGGAGAAAGTTTGACACAGATCAAAGAATAAATTTCTACATCGGTTTTGAAATTCAGTTAATAAATAGATTATTATTAAAGAATATATCTGCAATAATTTGAATAAATAATTTACTAAACTGGTGTTGTCTAAGACGGTGCACAAAACTATAGGTTGTATCCAACTTATCTATCTATATGTATGTTATTCAACACATACATTGTATATATATATATATATATATATATAATTTTCATATATAATAAAAATTAATTTCAGGTTTTCGGATATCCCATATCCCTTAATGTGATTCTTCAAATATTGTGTTCTTTCTAGTCAAGTAAAATTCAGTTTTAATTTTTTTTTGTCGATTTCACAATATAAAAGGATATTTTATTACTATCTTACATAATATTAAGTTACTTACATACAGACTGTCATTCTACATCGGTATAAAAGTAATACCTTAAATTAGACTTATTTGAACGTAAAGAAATTATGCGTTTTGGTTTATTGGATTAAAGTGTAATTTTCTCTTTTAATTGAGTACTGGAAAAGTAAAAAAAAAATCAGCAAGGTTTTGCGTAGGCTTTGAGTAAATAAAACTGGTTCATTATTTTATTTGAAAATTGAAATGCGTTGTGTATTTTGGAGAAAAAAAAATTTCGTTATGTAATGTAATCAGAAAAATGTTATTTACGTTTTGTTTTACAAGATTACAAGTATTTTATTTTTTATGATTCCAGTAATAAAATATGGCAAAGGAGAAGTAAAATTCTTCCACTCGCTTTACAGTATAAATTACATTAATTGGAAACAAGACAATGCACTCATCCGTATTTATGCAGATGGTAGTTGGTATGAATATTAATTACCTCTCTACTAGGATTTTCACAAAAGAGCAAACTTTTCTGGAATTATGAGGTCTTAGACAGAGTTTTCTGTAGACTGTGGTCGCCAGGTCCGAATATAAGGAATTCTAATGTATTCCCTATATGCAGTAAACTTTATATTTAAAATACACTGAACCACTTCATGGTGAAAGCTATCTAAAGTGACCACTATTTCTAAGACTATCAATAAGCATTGGTGAAGAGCATCACTTCTCGAAGGAAAGCGCGAAATTTGGGGAGAACCCTGCGTGGGTAAAGTAGAGAGGATTCAATACATTCTCATAATGATGCAAAAAAAAATTAAACCAATTTAAAGAGACAAATTTTGCAATTCCTATCAGTACACTAATGATAGAGGAGATAAAATATTCTCTTTCTTCTCTTCTAATAACATGTATACCTTTTTTTTTAAATACATTAAGTTTATACTTGACTGGAAATACAACGTATAACCA
Source organism: Stegodyphus dumicola (assembly GCF_044657685.1). NCBI lineage: Eukaryota > Metazoa > Arthropoda > Arachnida > Araneae > Eresidae > Stegodyphus > Stegodyphus dumicola. Next base: position 74,203,417 of record NC_140768.1, on the reverse strand, counting down.
CACAAAAATTATTTAATTGATTTAATGCTTCTACAAAACTTTAAAATTTGGTTGTTAAAAAATAGAAATGTGAAGAGATACGTTTTCTTTTATGGTGCTATAGATGTATTGAAGTATTTCTTAAGTTTTCGAATTGTTTATTAAATGCCAGCTCATTTGACATTCTTTCATCACACCATCATAGTTTCTAAATTTCTAAAATGCTCAGAAAGTAGCACCTTTTAAAGCAAAATTTCCATTTAAGGAACAGAAAGTAAGCCAAATTGAGTAAAGGAGGTGATATGAAGCAAGTGTATTTTGCCTTAGAGTAGGCTATCATCCCGATAATTATATTATGCAGGTTAAACGTTTTTTCTTTTCTCTTTTAAGTCATAGAATCCATAGCAAGATGAATCGGCTGCATAAAATATTCAAATTTGTTCTCGTAAACGGACGATATTATTCAGGAAAAAATTTTAGATGTGTTAACAATTATTGTCAGTAGTTATCATTTGTTAAATTTATTGAGATTGGTTAAAAGTTTCAATCCTCTAACTTTCTCGATGCACTTGTAAGGATCCTAAGTTTTACTAACGTTTATTTTATTTTAAATCTTTACTATCACTTCTTATTTTCTACTTCCGGCCAGAATTAAAAGCTTTAACTTATTTATGAAAATTTGTCTTGCGAACGCCAAGTACTTAAGTTGTGGCTTTTTGCCAAGCAAGAGAGAGGAAGGAGTTACTAGAAGCAGGCCGCTTGCCATAGTAGTTTTACTCGGTTGCTGGTTGCCTTCAAGGCCAGAGGTTTAATCCTCTTGATAATTTTAAAAGTATCGTAGTGTTAGCAGTTCTCTGTACTACATACGGCTTTTTGTTAATATACGGCCAATCTTGGAGTTAGGCACTTGTTTGATTAATCCAAAGTTAGTTTAGTTAGAGTTTAGTTAATATTTTTATATTCTTACGTTCAGACCACAAGTGGTTGGTCTCTGTATTCCGAAGTCCGGAAATCATTGTAAAGAGAGAAAAATAAAGGGTTTCGTATACCCTTCCTGTGTGTATTGTCTACTTCCCAAATTTATTGAACATAGCTTTAGTAAGCTCCCTGTTCCGAGTCAGGACAGTTAATGTTCCCTAAGCAAGTAAGGAGGAACACAGAACCTGATACACTTATCTAAGAAGTATATGTTAATGCAAACGCCTCTTTCAAAACATGATTTATTCCTTACAGAAAATTAGTAAAATTTCTGTGTTTTAAATCTTCTGTTATTTATGTACTTAAATTTATATGCTTCGTATATTGTTTATGTACCCAAATTTATATTATAAACTTATAAAGTTATGTATTTATAAGTTTCATTTGCTCTCTTCACTTGAAGTTTTCTAAAATTCATCATATTCTTTTGTCAATTCAAGGACGTTAAACCACTATAAAAAATTCTTGATCTATCACATTGGTTTAAGTAATTATGATAAAGAAGATGGCCGAGAGAAGGCAACCTTGAGATGAGGTGAGTATTTGAGAGTTTCGTGCTGGCTGACACTGACTGAATCTACTGTGGCTGATAAGAATGGCTTTAATTTGACATCTGCTATGTTTAAGTTAACGCTGACAAAGGAAAGTATTTTTATATCAAAGTAAATATTTTTTTCATTAATTAATATATAATGAAAATCAGTAATCTAAACGCATTCACAATGTTTCCATAAAGTTTCAAATCATAAAGTTTTTAACTGATCGAGGTAGAGTTCCTAAATTGAGTACGATAATTTACACATTTTTGCTTGCTTTCCTTAAAATCTCTTCTATTTACACATCTTAACTAAAAATTTTTGTTTCGTTTTAGGCTCTGAATATATGTTGTTACGGATTCGGTAGGGTTTGAATGAAATCGTATATTGTAAATCAGATTTTCAAATCGTAACTGTCGAAGGAAGTTTGCATTTTCCCTATGGATTAAGAGGAAATTTGACAGCGGATGCAACAGAGAAAATATGATTTGACCTTGACTTAAGAAGTCTCCAGTCTAGTCACTCACCAGATACAGCATTTGCTGTATTTGTTTTCTGTTTTTTAACTGAAATCTTATCCAAATGAACACTATTTTTGAATATATAAAATCAAATGAAACTTAACGGAGAAACCAAAGAATGTTCCTATAATTGACTTCTGCAGATGCATCTACAGAAGGCATGCCAGACACGCGGTCTACGGGAAGTATATTGCCCTTGACTTATTTTTCTGAAGCTCTCGGTTCATCCCGAGAAAGTATCAAAAAGTATAAAATTATAATATATTAATAAAATTGGAATTCCACTCCATGTCAAGGCATATATACGAGCTTGAGTGGTACACAGTAGCCTTGAGATGATCTCTTAGGTCGTTTTAGAAAAATATTTTCTAAACTGACTTTGAGAAAGTGGCAGCCCATTTACAGATGGTATTAACAGAAATTCAGTGATTCTGAACTATAAAACAAGTATTTCATGAAGTGGGTACCTTCGAATTTTATATATATTTCAGAAAATTAGATTGTGCATGGTTTCCAGAAACCGCAAATTTTGCGCATGATTTCCATGTTTGGTAATACGTATCAGTGTGAACAACTTTTCTTACTTGTGAATCGAAGGAATCAAATTTCCAGAGAGATCAAAATTAACAAGAATTGTTTTGGTTTCTGAAAATCCTTAGAGTGAGCAATATGTCTCCAGATATCGTAAACGTAGTTGTAGAAAATAAAAAATGGATGCAAGATGTTGGGAAAGAAACGTTAGGTATCCATTTAATTCTGGGATATCTTTATGTTCGTTCTGGGTTTTAAAGGACGACTATAGGGTAAGATTTTATTTATTTACTGACCCAAGTGAGGCACTGAGTTTGGCATGCTTAAGATTTAAAACACCAGATGCAAAACCTTTACAGGTCTAAACAGTGCTGAAGTTACTACATCCAATCTTTAAGAATCTTAAATCCAATCTTTAAGAATATTCAATCTTTACGAATTTAATCTTCAGAATTTATTAATATATTACCATTCACATCAAAATCTTAATTTCAGGTGAACTTCTGAGTAATTATTAGAATAATCATGAAATAGGTACTATTCAATTTCAGTTTCTATTAATTTATGAGTGAAACAGCAGAATGCAGGCTAAATCATCTGATTATGGCAAAGCACATGAGAGCTGTCTATCAAAAGAGATGGATATTTTCATGAATTTGTTAAAAGTCAAACAGGCTGGTATTTATGTTACACAAGAGAAAATAAATGTTAAAAAATAATAAAAAACGTTCGAGTCAAATCTATTCAGAAGTTACCTTTTTAAATCTTATAAAAGTAACTCAAAATAATAATTTTTACTAAAACCCAGTATAAGATCTATAATTTTTATTTGCTTTTATTATATAGACTTTTTATTTAGAGATTTTAAAATGTGATAGCTTAAGGTAACTCTAAACGAGAATTAGTGATCTATATTAATTAAAAATGTCGAACTAATATATCGATATATAGGAATTATGTGACTTGAAAAAAACTAGAATTAAAGTTAAGATAAATTAAGCATTCACATTTCAGGTGACAAGAAATTTTTACTAGGTTACAGACCTCTCTGGAGGATATTAATGACACTAAATGGAAACATTCAAGGACATAGCGTGACATTTATACTATCGTTTCCTTTTGAACAAATTTCGTGTCAAACTCCATTGGAAACGAGAGAGTTTACTCACGCATTTAACTGTGGCTTTCGGTTTTTACTAATATATGCAAGAAAGTGGTAAAACAATAAAAGCTGCCATCACGAATCCTCCAAATTTTCCACACGAAGCCTCATGCAAGGCCGGACTTTTTAATTTCAAGAATGTTCTATATCAATATAAAGCTCACGATTCGATCAGAACACAAATGAGACATTCATTAAAGTAGTTAAGACTGTAATCAAGAGCATTCGATGCTTTTATTATTATCATTTTAAAAATGAAATGCTGAGATTGAATTCTACTTCAGAATGCTTTTAGATATCATGCACTAAATTAGAAAAGTTATAATAAGAATTTAACATAGATTCATTTAAAATTCGTCTTGTTAAACAATATCATAAAACGTATGTAAGTGCATTTATATCAGTGCAAGATATTTGTATATAGAACACCGACCCTTCAAATTTTAACAAGACAAGTCCAAAGGTAGAATTTCAAATTAAAGTAATCATTTCTAGATAAATCTCTTTTTCTAATAAATTATTGATTATTGACTGTTATTGGATTCTTTCCAGTTTCAATTTACATATGTCCGAAGGTATTTGTTTGTGGTCTTATTGTTTACCATTATTTTATTAATTTGTATCATTGTGTGCTTCTTATCTGTTTATTATCATTTATTACTCATTTTATACCGTTTTTATTTTTTGCTTATTTCTTTTGTATTTTGGATAATTTTTTAAACTGTGTCTTTACAACTGTTTATAATAATTATTCATTGATGAGTTAACATCCGTCTAGATAACTTTCGAAACGTTATGAGATTCAAGCCGAAACCAAGATATCACCTATATATTTCAGTCTACCGTCGCGACGGTAGACTTTCAAAGGCGCTTAGCAACAAACTTTACTTGCAAACTGGTGACATTTGTAAAGCTTAAAATATGAACTTTCGAGAGTATAGAAAATAATTTTCTAGAAAAGTTTTAGAATTCCTTTTCCCCCTCAGCTCCGCTCTCTCGCAAAGTTATGTAAGAGCAATCCCCAAAAACCACGAATCAGTTAAATAATTTTAGAATTCACCTGAAAATTCAGAACGAAGCGCTTTAAGAGTATTTGTAATTTTTACGCCTTTAAATTTCGACGCTGGGATTTTCGATAGGAAATGATATTATATTTTTGGCACCGATTCCCCTTCACGTTTCGGAGAAGATTAAAGTGGAAACTCGCTCGGCTTCAGCTTTATTTCACTGTTTTCTTGTATTAACTTTTTATTGGAATTATTGTTGCAATATAAACGTTGCAGTTTCTTTTTTATATGCTCGTTTTTTTATTCAGGAGACCTATAGGAACCACAAAATATGCATCAGTCTTCGTTCGATCTAAATTTTACTCTTTTCATAAAAGGAGATTAGATATTATACCATTTTGTAAGGGCGTCAATGCATGGGGATGCATATATGAATCATATTTTTTTCTGAATTTAGCATTAAAAATTATAAAGCAGACGGTTTAATGGATTAATTTTTATCTTAATATATCCATATCACTGTTTAGCTCTTTGTTTCCCCAGTAGACGGCAGGATAAAACTGTTACTCTAGTGCCAAGAACACAGAATTCATTTCCATTTTTTCAGTGGTTAAGTCAGCTTTGTGTTATTCATAACTTCGATAGTAGAATCTTAAAAATTTTACTGTATATAGTGGAAGGTATGTACTTTTCATTTCTACGTTAAGATTTAAGCACAGAATTGTTTTTAAATGAAATATTTCAACTTTTCTGTTTGATTCATATATGCATCACTATGCATTTATGATTAGGCGTCACTCTAGAGGGCAGTTTGATGCATATATGCATCAAATTAAAATTTAGAGTAGATGAGATGTCATAATACCTTTTATTTCATGCTTATTTTTATATCAGGAATGCTCACTCGATACTTGCTTATCTTGTTGTTATTTAGAGTCTTAAAATATTAATTTTATGTCTCTAATTTTTGTAGTATGTATATTGTTCGTTTGTACTAAAAATTCCTTTGATTTTTTATTCATGTTTATTTAGTGGATAATTGTTTTCAAACTATTTTAAATTAATGCATACTTGTGAATTACATAATTTTCCCCCGACATTTTAAACCTAAATTTTCTAATTTGTTTTACTAACAGTTTGCGTAATATAATTTCAGTTTGAAATTAAACTGAATTTTTTTTATATATGAGTGAGCTTGATAGATGAGCGAGAAAAAGATATTTGACTGACGAAGAAATAAATTAAATATGGGATAACGTGCCGTCTGACAATGAAGATGAAATTAAGTTTCTGGAAGGAGATGTACAAAATGGAGCCATACGCAAGGATTTGCTAAACCTGGTTCAGGTATCCGTTGAATTGTACAAAATAAGTGAAGTTCCAGTCCCTAAGCATGGAAGACATAGATGCCTTCCATCAAATATTCTTCCAACCTGCGTCAGGCAGGATAAAATTCAACATGTTACAATACGGAACAAAAATTGCACTTGTTATAAAATGCCAAATTGCAAATTCCAAACATTTATTGGATGTGCAAATTGCACTAGAATTATGTCTAAATAGGAATAAAAATTGTTTCAAAATTTTCCCTACAATATAAATTGCATAATGAATGTAAATGTACAAAACATTTAATATGTCATTTTTAGTTAAATTTTCATCACAATTTTAATTTTTATAAAGTCTGAACGCGATTAATTATAATTAAGAGTCAATAAAATTTTAATTGTTGTCAATATCTTCTAAAACAATAAATAATTAAGTATTTTATGCGAATATTTATTAATTCTATTACTGTAAATGATTTTTTTCATGTGGTTTACACTCTAGTGCTAAATGCATAACGATGCATATATATGCATCAAACTTAAGAATTAAAAAAATAACCAATAAAAAATGTTAAATAACTTTTTAAATATTTTTCCATGTTTATTCAAGCCATGACCATGACGAAAAAAATGTTTCGTAAAAATATTAAAAAAAAAAATCACACATTGAAGGGTTAAACTATTATACAAATTTGATTTACTTCAGCAACGCCTTCAGGTGGGTGCATCTCAACATAGGTTTGAGATGAATATTCTTAGTCCAAATTGACCTGCAATAGCTCTGTAGTTTGCGCGTATGTGCGTACTGATAATATAAGCTAGAGTCTGCCGTTGAAATTACAATAATAATAAACCTTTTTATTCTTTCCATTCTTCTGTATGATTAATGTACAAAAAAAAGAATATCGTAATTAGAGTTTAGGCTATAATTTATTTCCTAGTTTAAACACAAAAATTTCAAGGTTTTTGAATCTTTTTGTTATTGGGGGGAAAACAATTAAAAAGTTAAAAATGCGAAATTGAAGGAAAGAAAAAGCCTAATTGAAGAGATAAAAAGGCATTATTGACGTTTAAAAGGCTTGGTAGAAGAGAAGTTACAGGTTTTGAGGAAATGTTACGTAGTTTGCAACCCTTTGGCCCACAGGGTTTCAGAAATATTACGCACTGGAATAACATAATTTCTCATACAAAATTTGTGTTCTTTTTTATGAATTCAATTGTTTTCATTGCCATTTGGAATGAAAGCAGAATAAAAGAAAGAAAAAAGCAGAACAAATATTTTAAACCTTTGATTTAGTGTACTGTGTACAACTTCTGAAAGATTTGACTAATGCACTGTTTACATGTCTTTTAAGATCTTCTGAATAATTAAATTAAGTAGAATCAGAGAACTGCACTCCACTCCTCTCTGTACTCCACTGGACCTCTCGAAACTTGTTCGCAATCAATATCGCCGACTGTAGCAGCTGCAATGAAAAATATTCTAATCAGGCGATACGGGTTAATTATTGAGGTCTAAAAAATTAGAAAATATTCGACTGCATATAAACAAAATTTCTGCCAGGAAGATTAGAAAAGGTGCATCGACGCCTTATCGGCCAAGGTCACTGAGAATGATCATCTCAAAAATGTAATGTATTGTACCTCAGGAACTGATCTGGAAGATTTATTTGAAAAATTCCATGTAGTGGTCTCTACGAGAGACTGCAACAGTCTTTCAGAAGTATAGCTTGGTATTCAGAGGTAAACATTGTTTAGCTGAATGTTCATCACTTTTGTGGAGTTAAATGAAACTTGAACTGTCTATTTAACTTAATGCCTGACAAGAAAAATTAATTTAAATAGCCCGTGAGTTATCGCCGTTAATAAATATTCAACTGTCAACAAAAGGCACAAGTCGAATTAAAATCAAAATAAAATTTATTTAGATATTTCTAGTGAAATTTTAACAAAAAATATTTAATGCTTTGTCATATTAACATTATTATAGGATGGGTCTAGTTGCCCTCATGCCTTCAAACATGATTTTCATTTAAAACTTAAACATGTGATTGTCTCTACCTATAAACACTATTTACAAACTCAGAAACTCTTACCAGTGAAACAGGAAAGCTAAGTCTTTCGTGGAATCAAGAATTGGATCCAAGAATAATCGAATAAAAAGGTATCTCCAGGCAAGCCCAGAAGATGATAAATTTTATAAAATTCCATAAAATAGGGTACTTTCTACAATCCTTCAGAATTTAATACGTTTTAAACATCTTTCTTCAATGAGAAAAGTACACAAAATATAATGACATTCACATTTGAAACAAATTTGAAACAGTGATCTGAAAAGCAGGTTTAATTGCGCTTCTCTGCATAAAATTCTGCTTTGCGACGCCTCACTTCATTTATTGAATTATCTTTATATTGCAGTAGAAGACCTGTAGAGTAGGCGGTAGCTTGTGAATGTAGAATAGAAATGTAGAGTAGGCGGTGCCTTGTGAATACACTCGAATACAAATAACGCTGAGCAACAAATTTTAGCACATTTACGTTGTTGTGAAAGGCATTTCCTTATGGAATTTGCGGTCCTAAAATAAATTAAATATGTAACTAAAATTTTAGTTTTATTTCTCTAATCAACTAAGAATTCGTACTCTAGTCATTTACTTCTTCATATCATTTATTTAAATCATTTTTCAAAAATTGACGTATTTGCAAAATTTAATCTCCAAGACATATATGCTACTGAAAGCGGTTAGTAATTATCTCTATATTCTATTAACACTTTTATATGCTGAAAACCATTTTTACCTACGGTTACACAGCTAGTAAAAGAGGAAAAGTATATAGGGTATTTTTACATCATTTACAAGAGAAGTCAAAATCAATATTCATCACAGGAACAAATTTTTCTCGTTACATAACCACCAGAATCAATACTTGATAATACACTCTCGTGGACTTTTCAAAATTTTAAGTAGTAAAATTTCACCTATTTCTCATATACTTCTTTTTTCTCAGACTGGTTCAGAAGCCAATCTACCAGTTCTGGATGCTTACTACTGGAAACTTACGCAATTATGTGTGGAAAATTCCTCTCGAAATATAACAGATCATTTTATCATTTTGCGATCAATTTTCTTCTTCTTTCTCTTCTTTTTTGACTTTTTTCTTTTCTTTTTCCTCTTTTTTTTTATTGAGATCGATGTTGCCGCATGAGTTTGTGGAGCTACAGTCATTTGCTCAGATGAACGACTCAAGTAGAAACCGATCCACAGCAGCATTAGCTGTATTAGCAATTAATACAGATTGTACGACTTTCAGTATGACATAATTTATCTTCGAAAAATAATTATTCATATATGCAATAATTTTTTGCACCAGTTATTAAAGATGAAATTTAACAATATTGCTCCTGTCCTCTTGTGTGTCTACGATGAGAATCATTTAATATTTATATAAGTGCAAAAACGAGTACTCATACATTTCATAGAAGCATTTTAAAGAATAATTCTCGGTGAGCTGTGTAAAGCTTTCCTGATGTTGATGATCGGGATGCACATATGATTATAATTCATAGTTTTAAGTTTCAAAAGTACTCAAAAGCGAAAATCAAAGAGTCAGACAATTGCTATGAGCACTGTTTACTACTAAAATATCCTACACATTAAAATTTAATTCCGTATCACAATATTCGAAAACAAAAAGTGCAGAATTGATGCAAGGAATTATCTTCTAAAGGAAGCAGATAAAATAAAATAATTTATTATTTATTTCTATGAAATATACGAGCTTTTATGCTAAAATTACTTGACGAAATAAAGTGTTTGTGGGATAAATTAATTTAGATTTATATTTTACGGCTGGAAAAATTCAACAAATCTGATGTAATTAGCCCATTTACTTGGAAATCGTGTTGAGGAAGGCAGTATAACTTATTTAGTGGTCTGTGTCTCCTGCGGTGAGACATACCACACGGGCATTGTAGTAAATAGCACTTAGAAGATGATTAACTTGAGGGCACACTGGAGCTAACGTAGGAGGCCTGCGTGAGAAGTATAACAAAACTTTTATATGCGTGAGAAGTAAAATACAACCTCTGGAAAGTGACTCAACGGAATGGTCATTAATATCCAATTGTCTTCATTTTATGAGAACCACGGTAATAATGAAATAACCATCCCATCTGTGTGTAATTAAGACCTAAATTGCGTCATATGGTCGGTTCTGGCGCAATGAGAAAGACTTTTAATCACTTACGGGAGGTCGGTCCGTAATTGGCTGGCAATAGCACTCGCTTCTTTTTGTTGCACCGCCATCATCATTAAAGGCCGTTTAGGATTATTCTTCCTTCTTGGTGGGTAAAATTCCGTGCAAGGCCACTAGTGGAACTGAAGGGGATTATTCTTTTTTTTTCTCCCAGACCCAACTTTGAAAGGAACAGTTCTTTGGAAAACATTAAGATAGATAAGGTATCTTACTTTCTTTATCTTCCTTTGCTGATGATGTTGGAAGTTACGAATGAATATGGACTGGGACATACACCTTTTCGTCCTTTTAGTCAAGGTCATGGAATCCATTTTTCAGACCTAGTTTGGCAAATGTTAGTCAATTCCACCTGCAGCTCATGTTATAATTATTAATAATTACTAGAAGACTAAATCATAAAAAACATGAAATCATTTATGCAAATTTTATTCGTTTTTAACATAAATTAGTTTTACTATTGAAAGCTTGTCTGCTAATTAATGGTAGTTTTTTAAGTTCAAAAATTCCGACTCACGCTGCTTTACAAATTTTTGTTTCAGCGATCATCTTTTTAAATTTATTTTATTCTTATCTGAATTCATATTAGAGAATTTCAATCCGAATATACAGCAAATCTGCATTTAACAAATTTTCGAACCTTTTGAATCCTGGTGAAATACGTAGCAAAGAATACATGCTTTTAATAGTTCTCAAGCTTGTACTTAATTTCCTCCCCCTTTTTTTCTTCCTTTTAGTTTTTAAAATACTGCTGAGGTATTTTTATTCAATATTATATTTTGAATTTCTGTTGATCTTATAATAAGGAAAACACGGATGAATGTTGATTTGAACGTCATGGAGAAAACGAATAGCTTTTCCTGTGAATTTTTAAAGGCCACTGCATAGACAAATTGGTGGATGGTATTGGGAATGATGGTTACTTTGATTCGGTTTGTGAAAAACTATTATATTTTCACGCTTTTGCACCTGAAAAGGTGAAGAAATTTCAGCTGTCTTCGTTACACTCATGATAGTTTTAATAAGAACATTTTGATAATATTCTATCTTAAAGATTTGTTATATGAGAATTTATTAGTAATGTCTTTTACCCAGAAAGCAGCTTAATAAAAAAAGATTCCGTTGTTAAATTAATTATTATTTTAAAATAATTAAGTGGAATAATAATGTTTTGAGTTGTGCTGCGTTCAAAAGTAGTTCCAGGTTGCCTGATAGTGAGTTAATTTATTTTGCTAATGTAAACAACGCTAATAAGGCAAATAATGTTCATTGTTTTTTCCTAACTTACGTGTACATCGACATAAAGCTATCTGAAATGTAATGATTGAAACTAAGCTGCTTTTGCACAGGAAAAAAGGGCATCATATGCAGTTTGTAAGGCGAAGTGCAGTTTAGTAAGCACATTAGTCTTTAGAAACTTTGCAGTTGCGTAAGGCAGGGTTTCTTAAACTTTTTTCAGTTGCGACCTCTTTTTATCACTGAGAATTTTTCGCGACCCCCAGGACCCCATAATATTTTAAAAAATTTTGTGGGATCCCATAAGTATTGCGCAAATCCGACAGACGCGTGAGTGAAACTGTCAATTTTTTCACTTGTACTGTAACATACTATTTCAGGTTTAGGTCATTAACGTTAATTTCTAATTTTAAGATAGAGAACAATGTGAAAATTTTAAATAAGTAACAGATGAAATGACAGCGTCACGTGCAAAGCAAGGAAAACGAACGTTTGTATTACAAAAAGAACAAAAATGTTTTAAATAAAAGGAATCGAAATGTTTTCGTTTCTTTCTTTGTCTGTATCGTCTGATCTTTATCTATTTTCAGATATATTGCGTAAAAATATAAGCAATTGCAAAATTATTATAATAAGTTAAAGAAATATCAAAACTGCTAAAATTTTTGGCGATCGCCTGCTGCAGGTCCCTGCAGTTTAAGAAACTCTGGTGTAAGGAATGATCTCATCCATATCCAGCACTCAACCGATTGGAAGGTAAACAGAATGAGTTATAAAGAAATTCCTGGCAATAGAAGTATTATGCTGGACTAGATTTTCTTCGTAAGGAATTCGGTTTTAAGGCGACCAATTTCTGAAAGAATGGATATTTCTTTCTATTTCCAGCACGTAGGAATAATATTAGAAGCAGTGTAAGAATGCGTTTTCACCACTGTTTATCAGTGCGTCATATTTCTGAAGTACCGAGATCACGAATAATTTCTGATTAAATTTGTTATAACTAATAAAACTTTTCCAGGTACCTTCCGTTTAGGTAATATTTAATTGCATTATTAAATAAGGAGGATTTTACCAAGTTTAATTTTATCTATGAGAGCTAGAATCAGGTAGATCAATTTTGAGATTTTGGAAATGAGTTTGCACGCAAATTTTAGTTCAGATGTATGGTGAATTAAACGCAGGAATTAATTGGGATTTTTAACGTGATTAAATATTAGTTGAACTTTTTACTTTCTTCGGGGGAAGTAAAGTGTAAAGAGTAAAGTAAAGCTGATGTTCTCGAGTAAAGATAGATGAGAAGAGTAAAGCTGACGTTTCAGAGGAGGTACTTAATTTGAAACTGCTGAAATTTCTAGAGTTCTAAGTTGATGTGAAGTCTAAATGGCAGGTTTTTAGATCCTTGGTTATTTGCAGGAAATCATGAGTTTAGATCGTTTATTTTTATATAACATGATGAAAAGTTTTGAGGCGAGGGGTTAATTATTTAGGAAAAAAGGTCTTAAGCTGTAAAATTGTAGCTAAATTAATATTACTTAAGAGGCTAGATCTTGATTTGAGCTGGGAAGCGACTATTCCCTGAGATCAACTTGTGTCAGTAACTAAACATAAGAAGGGTGAAAAGACCGTTTTATTTAACTCAAGAATAATATGTACAGATGGCAGTCCTAGTACTTACAAATTCTCCCCAATAGTACTTTTGGCGGCAACTCGAAAGAGAAATGCAAAATTAAAACTAAAACTAAGTTGAATAATCAGGTACAGGCAAAAGTGTTGGAAGTACCAGAACTTCATTAAAGATTCCACAGGTATAGCTCCCAATCACTAACCGAATAGAGCAAGAAGGGAAGGACAGAAGAATAAAGCTGATGATAGTTCTTTAGAGGAAGATTTAGTAGTTTATTATTAAGAGAGGAGGACAGAAAGGAGGAACGAGTTTTAAAAGAAAAAGAAGAAAACTAGAAAAAGGGTTATTAGAAGGACTACCGTGTAGTGGGTAAATCAATTATTAGCCCACCGGATGAGACCAGATCTCGAAACTTTGTACCTTTGGGAAAGGAGGGAAATCTAATAAAATAAGTTTTACATTAAGCTAGTATAGAATATATAATATGGCAAATTCAGAATAATTCTTAAAATAAAATAAATAAAACAAACAGAAAAAAAATAAGAGAATAATACATCAAGTATATAATAATACATAATGTGTCTTTATAACAAAATTTTGAATTTTCCAAATTTGGAATAAAATACTAAAACATAGAATATATCATGACAAATACAGAATAATACTTAAAATAGAGAAAATAAAATACAGCGTAATACATAATGTACAGAGTTGCATAATCAGCAGGTGTTGGAAAGAGATATTTAAACGCCTAGTTGGCTTTTAGCTCTATCACCGACAAAGACTAATCGGCAAATAATATGCATGGTCGTAAAATAGCAAACTTAAATAGCACAAAAACAAAGTGGTCGAAAGGCAAAACACCCTGTGTCTGAAAGTAACTCAAACACCAGCTTAGATAGTAGCTTCCTACCCTACTTTGCAGAGTGAGCGAAACTGAAATCTCATTCTGGCAAGAAAGCGTGAATTGAAAACAAGAGATATGGGAAAATTCCTTGCAAAATAAAATTAACTGTTAATAAAATTAAATAAAAAAAACTATAACATTTAACTATAACATTTTAAACAAAACTATAACATTTTAAATTCGATTCCATAGAAATATCAGTATAATTTATTTTTTTTTTTGTTTTATGAAAACCTAATATGGCAAATAAATAAAGCCAACATAAGTAAAGGCTGAATATATGACTAAAGATCTCGCACAATACTGGTTTAATGTCTATAATAAAAAATATTGCCTAAACACCTAACATGCCTATTTACACCTAAACATGCATCTCTTTTGGCGTTGACTGAAGAACTTCAAATATAATAATTGACAATAATTTCCTATATAAAAGATATGAAAAGCTTCAAATAAAATTAATGCTGGAAAGATAAAATGTAGGTTAATAGTACATGATTAAGAAGATTATAAAAACACGTATGACAAGTCAAACAGGAAAACAGAAATATTATTCCTATACTACTGTTCAAAATGCAAGCATAGCTGCTGTTAACTGTGGAAAGACAGATTCGATTTACACTGAGTATAAATACCTACAGTAAATCATACTGACACAAAAAAAACCTCTGTTGCATAGGTGTTGGAGAAAAAATTTGCTAATAAGGTTGTAAGGTTAATTTGAATTTTATAACAGTTATTTTTCATTTTGAAACCCTTTCCTCTAAATCCTTGTTTCCTACTCTCTACCAGAATGAGTTTTTAGTATCGCGTTGAATGCAAGTGAGTTAGAAGAAGTAATTAAAGGAAGTTCAACGTACTTAATGAGAGAGTGTTTAGGGTTCCTTAGTGGCGTGTGTTTGCCGTTTCGATACTTCGTTCCTGGATATATTACGCTCGACCGCATTGTACGTACCTCTTGAGAATCGTTCGGTAGGTTAATTTTAAGGGCAAACTACGATAGGTGTTTGTGTCTAGCTCCGGCTAAGTCTATTTAGTTTAGTATTAGTCTATTTAGTTTAGTATCCTCTACGTTCAGCGCAAACGAAGTAGCTGGAAACATTATAAGGTGAACTCGAACAAAGTATAAAAGGAAACTTGTTAGTAGTCATTTGTGTATTTTAGTTAAATGTAAATTTATAAATATGAAAACTGTTAAATATGGTTAATCATGCCTGACAGAGAAAGCCAGAAGTAACAAGTGGTCGGTTGATTCAGTGAGGATGAAACACAGTCGGATCTCTTTAGAAAGCTGAAAATTCTCCAAAGGGCAATCGCAATAATCTTGATTTGTTTTCTAAACACGGAAGTAATTAGTCGCGTTGCTGCTTAAGGTTTTATGAGCATAACTGCGACATATAAAGATCCTTTTTTGTTATTGTTGGCGCAAGTAAACCACAATATAACAATATAACAGGTTGATTTTGGACTTTTCGCAGTCAAGAAAGAAGCACAAGAAGCAGACCTACTCTTTTCCAAAAGCTTTCCGTGCACGGATTTATGCGCAAAATACCCTTGCGTTCTATATGTACCTTTGAGAGGATAGAGATTAAGAAGATGTCTCCTTTATTACAAAACCTCTTTTTCCTGGGCATAACAGAACCAAGCTAACTAGTAGAGCTAAGATAAATGGACCAGTTTTCAGGTTTAGTTTAAAAATGGATTGTAGTCGTATATTTATCCGGAGAGAGGATGGAACACATATCGTATCATAGCCTATCCATGACAGAAATTGCTTTATGATAGCAGTTTATTTGTTTGGAAATAAAATGGCATTATCGAACTGTGATATCTATGATAAAGGTTGCGCAACAGCTCACAGATGATTAGATGAGGATGTACATCTCCATAATAGGCTGTTTTGGAATGTCATAAATCCCAGAGTTTTGTTTTCGGTTCACACGTGCTGGACCTCATTTAGGTGCTACAGTAATATTATACCTCCTAACTGACAAATTTTTTCCGGTACATTGGCCGTCGTACTCGCCTGACATCAGTCCTGTTGAGCAGGTCTAATATATTTTAGTTAACGAGTTACGATGCGCCACTTCCCTTCTATAAAGTTTCAGAGTTTCTATAAAGTATGTCAAATCTGCCTCCATAGAAGAAGAATATTTCATCTTCCCCGACTTAAATGGTATTTAGAGGATACCAAATACTGTCCTAAACAATTTGAGAATGGAAATGACTCAATTTTCTATTATTTAAATATTGTGTAGAAGTCACATGAATACCCATATTTTAGCACCAACCATTTAACTTGTGAACGAGATAATAATACCTTATAAATAAATATTTATGCAAATATTTTACAATCTCTTTTTCTCTATAACAAGAGCCTAGTTTGATTTTATAAATTATTTTTTATTTAAATAAAAATATGAATTATTCTTTTTTTTATTTGGAACACGATAAAAAATAAATACCTTCAAGAATAAAAAAAAAAAAAAAAAAAAAAAAAAAAAGGTTAAAAATGATACTGTGTAAAGAAAATTACATGTTATGTGCATGGCTGGTATCTAACCGCATAGCTTTTCATAAATAGAAAATAACTAGATTTAATGAGCAAGAAGTTTATAATGTATTCGATGTCATTTAAGTATCCCTAAATGCTTTGTAGGATCTTTTAGAGTTTTTCGATTAAAAAAAAAATGAAGAATTGTGTTTTGGCAGGATCTCCCGATTATGCGTCGAGCATGTTTCCAGTTACATCACAAAGGCATGAGAAAAGGTGGGGGAAAATACCTTATATACTCCCCCTTTTAAGGGGTAACTGAAGATTAAGGAACCCGTCATCAAATCCTCCTGGTGACTAATTATTGTTAACCATCCTTTAGTTAGGGAGCCACTGTAGAGTCGTTTTAGAATTTTTCGATGTCAGAAGCCTAAAGAAATCCGCAATACCCTAGCTGTGATTCGAACTCTGGATCTCTCGAATACTTGTCGAGCGTAATTTCAGTTACGACACAAAATCATGCAGAAAGGAAACAAAAAATATCTTATAGCTTTCTTTATATCTCTAATTTATCTATAAATTGGTTGGTAATTTATTTAAAGACATAATTTGAGATCCATTTACCGGAACCATTAATTAGAGTAAAACAAAAATCTTAGAAAAAACTGAGTGTTACTAAAGCGTGTTCGCAAATGAATAAACGGAAAGAAATTCATTGCTTTTCAGACTAGAAAGTATGCAATGAAATCAAGAATTTTATATGCACTGAAAAGCATTTTATGCATCTTAATCTAATTTTATGTTCACTTTGTTACGGAAGATTGAAACCGAACCGTAGTTTTTACGAACGAAATCGAATAATTTATTTTATCGCTTAGTATATCATTCCTAGTCACAGATACAAAGATACCTTTTAAAACTACTTAAACGAAAATTCAAACATAATAATTTTTCATAAAATTTCCAAACATGCATTTGTATGCAAAATTTGACGTTTGCAAAATTTTACACAATTTCTCGAGTCCTTGGATGTGTCTAAAATAGAGGAAGAAATAATTATCAAATCAAATTCAGAACGGGCGACATTATATGTAGTCTTCAATATTTTGGGAAGCGGAATCAATGCAGTGAAGGATAAATTGAAGGGAATATTCAGAGAAAGTATTTTGAAGACAAATATAATTTTATCCTGGCGTGTGAAATGGATGTTTTCATAATGAAGTAAACATAGACAATATCATACTACGCATTTCAGGCTTTATTAAGTTATGAGAAATATAACTGAAGCAGCTTTTGAATTTTAGTATCCAATTGAGTTTGTTAGAAATGAAGAATTTCAGTTTATCAACTTAATGGACATCACAGATAAGATTACATTATTTGAGGAAGGGCATATTTATCCTACCAATTATATTCTCAGTTAAAATCTTCAGTTATAAACTTCAAAGACATTTTCGAGAAAGAAGGATATCTAAAGGGTTCTGTGAAGGCATTTCCTTTTAGAAAGCGAAGGTTTCCAGTAAAGAACAACAAAGAGCTCTCTACGTATCTGCTTTCTGAAAGAGCTCTTATTTTTGAGCCGAGCTGTTCCTATGATCAGACAGGAAGTAATTTAAAAGACGAGTATTCATAGATTGCATTTTTGGGTGATTCGAAATCATTCAGCTATGACAGGAACTAGATTTCAATAAGAAACTGTAGCTGTTAGGAAAGTCTGCTCTTTATCAACTCATTTTGGAGAAGTACTTGCAAGATTTTCATTCAGTTTTTGAATTTTTATTTCAGCCTTTTTCTGGATGGTTTCGGCAAGCTCTGAATGCATTTCAGAAGTTTTATGAGAGAAATATTTTAGGGACTTTATAATAATTCTTGTACTAAGTTACTTTCAACAATGAATGTTTAAGTATTTACCAAATTCAGCACAGTTTAAACTTTGTATAAATTTAAAGATGCACGCAGTGCATAATCTTGGCATCTTTTCTAGTGTTGTGTAAGGTTTGGTATGGTTTATTGAGATTACCATAAAGCACATTAGGGCTATCTGCCTAAGGAGAAGGATAGCCTTCGCGAAGGACTTTTTAAGGGAAATTAGCTCATATGCACTTTACACAAGGGAAAAACCACAAAAAACGCCTTTACAGCCAGCCCGTTCTCCTGGAACCGAACCTAGGTCAGAACTACCAGCGTTCAGCGATATTTCCGCTCTGCCGCTGGTGCGTACCGCTGTAAAATGTAAATGATATAGTAAAATTTCTTGGATTCTGATTACTAAAGGAGATCATACACATGTTTAGAATGGACAATAGCTTAATTAAAATTGTAGTTATTAATATTAATCTGTGTTTTAGAATGGGTTAGGGTAGAGAGAAGGGTATTCGTTGTATTTTCGCGAAGTTTTTGTTTCATTTATCGCCAAGTGGTGGTTTATTTATGGTAGCTTCAGTAGTTGAATGTTATGGAAACCCTATTATGACATAATCGGTTGCATGATTGCGGTGAATTTGTAAGGGCTTGTTGTGTATGTTGGTTGGGAAGTACATTGCTTGTTTTCTGGTTTAGACGGTAAAATGGCTGAATATGACAAGATTAATTTGAAGTTTCTCTACGATTTGGAAAGAAAGGGAAAAGAGCATTACTTGACTGGTATGTAAATGAAGGTTTACTTAGTAACCATTATTAAGTGTTCTGTTTGTAGGAAAGTGCGTATTGGT
This sequence comes from Stegodyphus dumicola, assembly GCF_044657685.1. NCBI lineage: Eukaryota > Metazoa > Arthropoda > Arachnida > Araneae > Eresidae > Stegodyphus > Stegodyphus dumicola. Next base: position 74,184,149 of record NC_140768.1, on the reverse strand, counting down.
CGGACGATACGGCGCTACGGAGGATATTTTTCACTCTTATTTTGTGAATTTATGTGGCGACGCCAGTATACAGATTCTAGTTTAGGTACTTTTAGGAAGGTTTTGGGTGCTATTGAGGAATTTTTTTGAGTGAAGACGTGTCAATTCGTAAATAATTTAAGTGGATATTTCCTTTTTGTACAGCAAAGATGAATTTCCTTTTTAATATTATTTCATTCTTTCATTTAAAGTGTAGTTTATTGAGATTATAAAATTTTTTTGTCGGCTGCTCCTTTGACTTTTTAAGTGAATATAGTTCGACGTACATGGACAAAGTCAAGGGAGGGCGCAATGCCTAGTTCGTGCAATTCCCTGATGTTTTTTTAAGGGAAAATAGGTTGATGTGTACAAGGATAAAGAGAGTGCATAATGCCAAGTTTGTGCAATTCTTTGTCTTGTTATTTTAGCTTTGTGTAGCGGTAATTTTTGGCGCAAAAATCGCCGCTACACAAGCCAAAATAACAAGTCAAAGAATTGAACAAACTCGGTATCCATGTACCGCCAAAAATCGCGAGTGTTCGCCAAGGGGTACCTGTAAATATACTTTTACCTTAGAATGAATTAATGAAGTAAGAGAAATAATGAAATGAGGTTTTTAAAATGCACTGATAAAAACACATTTGTTTTACAGATTAGACTGTTTTTTTAGAAATCGTATAAAATATTAAAATTCGTGCTTTAATGATAAAAATGAATTTAAAAAAATCAATGTAGCTCTTAAATTTGATTGTGTATGATCAGACCTTATTTTGATCGTAATGGCCAGGCTTTAGCTATTTTCTTGGTGGTTAAGTTGGAATTTTTCTACGAGAAATGTGTTACTCAGATAGCATTTTGGGTGGAATAGATTGTGGTTTTCAATTTAATTCGCTCATTTACACGTAAGTCTAAAACTGGGTTGAAAATTCAAGCTTAAATTGCTTATAATATTTAATTCAACGAAACTGGAATGCATATTTGATAAACATTTAAAATACACATGTTCGCGATTAAAATTTCAATACCATAAAAGAAAGCAAATACAATATATATATATATATATATTGAACTTAAATAGTATGGCATGAAGATAAAATTATTAAATTTGAAGTAGTTTGAGGTTTATAGGGGTGCAAAATTAGCAGAAACAGCTGTCCCCCTTGGCATCTAAAACGCTCTTTACCTGGTTAGGCACGGAGTTGAATTGGGCTTGGATGACAGAAACGGCAACTAATTCCACATTCCATGCTGCTTTAAATCTATGCCACACTTCATTAACGGTATTAGTTAGAGAAGGGTGGGGGCCAGTCATTCAGCAATCCATGACCAGATGTTTTCAATGGGTGACAGATTCGGAGACCGTGCAGGTCAGAGCAGCAATCAAATACCCTGTGTATCGAGGAAGGTACGAACACGACGTGCAACATGTGGTTTTGTTGGAAGACGGCGTTTAGCAGGCCTCGAAGATAGGGCACAACAACTGGAGGTAAGATGTCTGAAATGTACCGATCTGGCCTTCATATTAACGTCGATCCGAACTAGAGATGTGCGTGTCGTGCGCCCAATGGCTGCCCAAACCATTACACCAGATTCAGAGCCTCTATGCCGCTATCGAATGCAAGCAGGAGACGTGCAGTCTCCTCGGACCCTCCAGACACGTACACGGCCATCAGAATACTGCACGAAGAACTGGGACTCGTCTGAAAAGGTGACGCTGTGCCACTTCTGTATCCAGTTCTGTTGTTAGACACACCAGAGTCGTAGTCTCTCTCTATATTGCATTGTCAAGGGAAGCCGAAGTAACGGTCGTCGTGTTGATAGTCCACGCGGCTGCAAACTTCAAGACACTATGCGAGCGGATACTAGGCGTGGTGCAAACATGCCCATTTCCTGACTAATGGTCTGTGATGTGGTTGTACGGTTTTGCAGAGTTGACTTCTCAATACACATGTTCTCTCGGGCGTTAGTCATAGGAGGGCGTTGAGATCCTGCATGTCATTCAATATGACTCTCAGCAACCCATTCATTCCATATTTGCCTGACAGTGGTTGGATGTTGACCAATGCGATGGGCGATATCACGAAACGGCAATCCATACTCTCGATAGGCAACGATCCTGCCTGTATGGCATTCCCACACTTGCTGGTAAGCATTTCTTCTTATTATTCGAGACATAATACGATATTCTGAGCAAACTCCGACTTAAAAAGTGCTTTCTGAATGAGAAATCCAATACACAACTTTTCTTTTATGCATATCTTCAGATGTTGTTTCTTCCTCCTGTGTCGTCTAAATGGGCTGAAATACTAATCATTTGCATATCCCAACCTCTTCTTCCTTTCATGTGGTTTTGACGTTAGTCAGATCATTCCTTCCTGGTGTTGCAATTTTACAGTGTAGTTTCATAAAAAGAACTGCGTGAATCGTGTTTAACGACAGAACAAATTATTTTATTAACTAGAATAATAAAATATTCTGCAAATAGGATCATATATTATTTAGTTATATAAATTCTATGCCAATTTTGCTAAAATTAATTTTTGGAAACTGAGAAACAGGAGTTCAAAACGTTAGACTTGTTTATTCAGTTTGAAATTATATAATATTACATCGTGTATAATACTTATAAATCTGAGGAACTTTGCATTAGGCAGGAATTCAACTCCTTTGAACTATAAAGGCCTTCACAATGATTCTAATGCATGAATTAATTTATTTTATCCTATCGGAAGGTCGTGAAACAAGTAACAGTAGAAAAGTAGGCCATTCCGTTAAAGAATATAAAAAGCAGTTCTTTGTTATTTAAGAAATAAATCTAAGCACTAAATATCAAAGTGAAATACTTTTTTTTATCCATCTGATCATTTGAAATATTAGGGAAAACATATAAGGATGGAAAAGAAGCACTGTCCGAAATAAGCGCTTGGTAAAGGTAAATTTTTTAAGAGTTACTTATGTGCTTATAAGTGTAAATTTAAAACAATATTGGAAGAATTTCTTGAACTATTACTCTCAAATGAGTAATTATTTTCTTCCGTAGAGGACCAAACAATAAGATTAACTTGATTGGCTAAATTTTATGTACTAAAAGGCTATACATTATGTAAAAACTAAGTACATATGCGATCAAAGAATTACTAAAAATTAGAATATGGATACGAACATAGAAGCTGAATAAAATATGAAAGCTAAAGATAATGAAGAACACAGGAAAAAAAGACGTATTTATACATGACAAAATACTTCCAATCCTGATTACAGATAGTATGCTTTCTTGGATGTAAATCAAACAGTTTTCTAAATAAAATAGCATCAAGATAACCTGTGGTCAGAAGCTAACTGGACGGTTTAAAATTATTGCTGAAAATTCAGAAACTTATAGAAAACTATTACTTAAGTAAGTAATAGAAAACTATTACTTAAACTTTAATTTAAGTTTAAGTAATAGAAAACTATTACTTAAACTTTAATTTAAGTTTAAGTAATAGAAAACTATTACTTAAACTTTAATTACTTAAGGAGCTAGACTTAAGTTCCATTGCTACGTTTTGCCTGTAAAATAAAAACTTAAAAGCTGAAATACACAGTCTGCCTATTAATGCAAAGATTGAAGACACAAAAGAAGAGCTATCAAACATGGAATATAAGATTATAAATATCCAACAAATGACTAAACGGCCAGACGGCAATGGTGAAATCACGTAACTACCAATATTCTTTATCCAAAAATGAGAAATCCAAGCAAATATTTAGTGAAAGTTTTTTTGTGACTTAAAAATAAAAGCTTCTAAAGACGTAAGGAACACCTACAAAATTTTCGTTGTCGGGACTAACTCCACACTCATGATGCAGTCATCAGCCTAAATGTGTGAGGATGGGCAAAATCACTTGTCTTAACCTGTGCTCAAATAAAAGTTAAGTCTTAACACTCACATGTGCCTACTGCGGACAAAGTTTCAGAGTTTCAGAGGATGGGAGAAATTTTCTTAGATTAAAGAAACAAAACCGAAACTACGTACTAATTGCGTAGTTGTAAACAAATCATTCCCCGAAGCTCTCCCAGCTGGATTTTACCATTTGAAGGCCAAAACGCCCGAGATAGCCTTTCATTCAAACAATCACAACCGCCCCGAAACGGCCGAAATTGTTGTTTTCTTCCCTCCCCCTAAGCTATGCAGTAGCAGGTGGCAGTTTCTCCAAATGCATTGTATCAGTTTACTTCAGACAACATGTCATAAAAGGCCACTGAAAGCTTCTTTGTTAGAAAGTAGAGAGGATGTCATTTGAAATTTTCACACCTCTTTGTACTTTAATGGACGGGGAGGGGAGGAAACGGGCGGACAGTGTAATGAACGGAAACGGAGGTTTCAGTATTTTAAGCATACAGATTAGCGAAGGCTTCAGTTTTCTCAGGATTAAATCAGATGTTATATAAGAATATCAGATGTCTAAAATTTGATTGCATTAGTCACACTTATAAAAGATTCTAGACTATCATTATTAGCAAAGCATTACAGACAAAACGCAAATCCATTTTAAGACATCTCATCATTTCAAAAGCTAATTAATGGATAAAAGTACTCATTTAAAACCATTAGATTAGTAGAATGGAATGCGTTTAACTTTCTTTGTAAAGTTGCTGAACTTTACATTTTTTAATCGAATATGATATAGATATCACATTAATTTCCGAAATGTTTATTATGCCAACCTACAGTGTTAAAGCAGAAAACTATAGATTATGCAGATGTGACAGACTAAGCAAAAAAGCAGATAGCATTGCCATCTACGTCCGGAAATTTTTGCAGTCCTGTTACATAGAAAGTGATCGTAGATTTGGCTTTAAAATTGTTACGCTATCTGTTGTTTTATTTTTCTTTCAAACTATTGACTTTATTAGTGCTAATATTATATACACCCAATCACAAAATTTGTTCAACGAAGATTTACTTTCCGAATCCTTCCAGAAGACAAACCAATAACTTTAGCTTATGATATTAACTGTAAGCACTCTGATTGGGGGGTGGTGCTAGCGAATTAATAGCAATAAAAATGTTTCATGAATGTTCTGTTAATCATCCCGTTCCTATTTATAGCACCGGCCAAATATACGTTTTGGTCAAATAGCGGCTACTACCTTGTGACTAAAGGTAAAACACGAACTTATTTCTGATAATTTTCCTTTTTTAATTACATTAGGTGCCACTAAATTAAAAGGAAATGCTACTACTAAAATTACAGACTGGAGACTTTTTTTATAATTTATTGTACAAAAAATCCTCCTAACATTAACTGTCTGAAAAATTGTAAAGAGATTGACAATTGACTTACCAATTTGTTGATAAATTACCTTTTAACATTAGAGACCTTATTAAATAAAGAAGATGTCAATATCATTAAAGGATTAAAAATTCGAAAAGCATCAGGCTTTGAAGATATATTTAACGTGGCAATTAAAAACTAGCTCAAAAATATTATTGCAAAAATTGCCAGCATAATTAATGTATGTTTGAATATTTCATACTTCCTTGAAAAATGGAAAAGTACGAAGATTATCCTTTGACCTAAACCTGATAAAGATATGAGGAGGTCAGATAGCTATAGGCAAATCAGCCTATTATTAGGTTTAGGAAAAATTTTTGGAAAAATCATTCTCTATAAAATGTAACGATACCTAGAACTTCTACCACTTGAGAAATTCGGTTTTAGGAAAAATATTTCAACAAACAAGCAATTAATAAGACTTGTAGAGTTTGCTTGTGCATAATCATCGAAGTGCGATGCCTTATTCATGCTGCACCCGTTCGGCGGCGTCTGGCATGAGAGCTTAATTTACAAATTATTGGTGAATTTCCATCGTGAAATTATGCTTTTATTTATGTCTTTCCTTACAAATAAGAATTTGACTTTTGTTATTGTTAAAGCATATTTGGACTTGAGGGAAACAGGCTGGAATCTCACAGGGCTCTATTTTAAGCCCTATTCTCTATTTATTCTATGTGACTGACTTTCCCAAACCAGAGAATAGCACAAATTATTTCATGGGCTGCTATGCTGAGTTAAATAAAAAAATGCAATATGCCGTCAGAAACTTCAAGATTTAAGGCCAAATATTGAAGATTGGTACACAAATGGTGCATACGCATTAATATCCAGAAATTCCAGCTTTTACTTATTCCTAAAGAGCACATGAACACATTACCAAAGAAAACTTTGTTCTCTTTGGTGAAATCATTCCAAAAGTAATTCAAAGCCATATGTTTTAGTGTTTATTTTAATAGCAAATTAAACTGGAAAGATAATATTGATTGAATGAAGACCTTAATATTAAACAATAGATAAGTTTCTGAATAATCAATACTAATTTTTAATAATAAGAAAATTACTACTTGTTGTCATCTTAGGAAGATCAACTTATTTGAAAATGAAATACTCTACGAGGACAAAGAATTTACGTCCGTACACTGCTCGCCTATTAATTGACTTAAATTTTCGGACGTAAACTCAACACGTGCACTTACGCAAGTGTATATATTGTACATAATTATTTTTGTCTCTACTTGAAATTCTTATTTGTATTTTGGGTATCATTTTGCAGTTGTATGATGCTTTCATTCCTATTGCACAAAAATATGGAAAAGTATTCTCCCATCCTCTAACCTTTATTAATTTTTCACTTTTTGAATTTCAATTGAAGTAATTTTTCGTGAAGCGCAAAAATGGCATCATTTTTATTAAACCGGATATAACGTAAATTTTGAGGTATTCGAGGCATAACGGGAACGAACGAACGATATCGAAGAATTTTGATCATTCTCCTCTTACAATGCAACCTAAGTTGAAATCTAAGTTGCAAAATGCTAGCTTAGTCACTCAAGCAGCTATTTAAAGAGTCCGCTAATTAGACTTTATGCACTGAAATTTTGCAAATGTATACTAGCATGATGCGTGTTAAAATCTTAAAGAAAATTCCTTTAAAAGGCAGAATCGTTCGATAAAAAATGTGATTAAAGAGGAACTGTATGTTATATCGTAAGTTTAATCCTTGAAAGTATATCGACTATAAAATTTTATGACACTGATTCGATGTAATTTTTATACTAACCGAAATAAAATATTTAGCACACTTTCAGAAGAAAAAAAACATAATGTATTAAATAGATATGAGAATTTTGGTCTCATTTTTATAATGTTCTCTGAAGTTCAATGTGTCAGTGCTGTATTTCGTTTTTTACAGTTACCGAAAGCAAAACTTATAAACATGAAGCTTCTTATCTCTTCTACCGTTCCTCCAACAATAACATAAAAATACATCAGAGGCACATTTAATAATATCTATACATCACGTGGCCTCCGCCCATTATTTAACCTTGTCCATGTCATTTGCATGACCGCCGATCTATCAGAGCTGTCACGGGGACACCATGTCACGTGATCTCGAACAAGAAGCCATTACGATTCTCCTCCCCCATTTCCTCTTTCATTCAGCTGCTAGCTGGATCGCGGGAATATCCGAGGAGAGAGTTGGGGAGGAGTGTCCGGGAATTTCTCCGGTCGTCTCGTGAGGGCCGATTATTAGGTCAAGAATATTCGATGTTTCCAGATCTGAAAGTGAATCACAGGACCAGGATTAATGCAGATTATTAAAGTGTTCTGGTTGTAGGAAAGAATGAAGGTTTTCGGTTAATCGATTTGGATGAAGGGATCTTCGTATATTTTCCGTGTCATAAAGAATTTAACTTAGAGATTTATGATCACGGAAAAGCTTCTGTTACAGTGGAGTGAGCTTTCTAGAAGCTATAATATACCAACATAATATGTACATATATGTGTGGGGGGTGTAGCTATGTGTGGACTTAGCAGCATACATATGCAACTTAATATCTTAAATACATATATAGATTATAGCAGCGTTTCTTAAGTTGTGATCCAAGGATCCCTGAGGAGTTCGCAAGTTAATAATCAACAACTCAGTGGGTGAATGTCCAGACTTAAATTTGCTTTGTTATTTCGTTATGAACAATAATAGATCGTGCAATTGATCATGTATCAATAATCATGCAATTTGATGATTAAGGCTCTAACAAAATGTACATCTTGTGAAATGTAACTACTGATGTCTTATTCTGTCAGACCAGTAATATTTAATAGAATAAAAGAATTATCGAAATGTATTAACAGTAACTTACCTTATGCAGGCTAAAAATTGTTGCTTCTTAAAATGATTGGTGTATAAACATAAAATTTTCTGAAATTATTTATCTATATTGGTTGCAAACTATATAAATAATTGCAGCTGCAGCCAAACCTCCGTTAGATGATTATCTACGCTTCCAAACAATTTTAGTCTTCTACGGAACTGTCGCCATAGAAAATATAAATCATGGATGACTTTCAGCATTGTTCTTCAAAGACATTCTCAGAAATGCAAGTCTTTTTTAAAAATGCTCGATTTAAGAAGTTGATTTGTGATGTTAAACTTCGTTCACAGGGTGGTTTTAAAGTTATAACAAGTTAAAGCCAAGCTTCATTACTAAGCAACCCGAACTTCCTCCTTTACAAAAACTGGTTTAAGAATTTTGCCTAAAAGTTCTAATTTTTCAACTTTCTGCCAGATTGATATAACCACCTATCACAGCGAAACAAACATCGGTCGATGGTTTCGCTGAGTCAGCTACATAGTTAACGTAAGCATCAATAAAAGATGGTGAAAACAGCTTCGAGAAACCGGAACGTGTTTTGCATAAATGAAGTGCAGGTAGACCGAAAGCTAGTGATTAAAGTGTTTCCTCCATTCTAGATGTGTTTATGTGAAGTCAGAGTTAATCCATTCGCCGTGCCAGCCTGCAAACAAGAATTTATAGAGAGACTTTATGTAAAATTTTCTTGAATGTTTGAAACTGACTGAGTATGAATTGCAGATCTGTAAACAAACCAAAACGAATGGTAGAATCATTCGCAAGGAATTTTCTGTAAACATTCATGACCATATCAGTAATAATGATCAGTTTCTTCAGAAAATCTCATTCAACAACGAAGCAATATGTTTCAGGTGATGTTTATCGACTTTACTGCAGGATTTGAGGATCAAGAAACCTACATTGTGCGTTTGGTGTGTACTAACTCATAACAAAATGATTTGTCCCTTCTTTTCATCAGGGTCATACATTAATTCGAACGTTTATTTAGATGCTGAGATTGTTTCCTGTATCACAATTAGAAGAAAGCCAGGCACTCCAGCAGGATGAGAATCCCTGTCACTGGGCTACACAATTTTGAGTTTAGGCTGCAGAGATTCGCAGCATGGGAGAAATAAAAACTCGGATTGCCACAGAAACATCTACGTGAATCCACAAATTCTAACTTTGAGAGGGAAATCAAGAACAGAGCTGATATTCTCCGAGCAACTAATGGTGCTCATGTTGAAACGTATTAATATAAAAAATTGAGAAAATGAAACCAGAAAGGCTATGTTGTACTTCTTCTAGAACAGTTAGCCATACTGTTTTATCATAATTGTTGCTGATACTCAAACTGATTTGTAAAATTAACAATGCTGCTGAATATGGATAATACAACGTGACAAATGCATTTTAGCAGACGTACTTTTCACTATTGAACGCAATCGCTTTGTTCAGCCGCAGCTCAAGAAATCTAGAGTGTTCAATCGCTGAAAGTTATTATAGTAAAACTGCTAAAATGATTTTAAAAAATTGATTTTGGCGGGGATATTAAAACATTTGAAAAACATAAGACTTTAGTGGTCCGTTGTGCTCTGAAAAATGCTTAGAAATCATTGGGTTATTATACTCCAAATGATTTCAGTTTTAGACTGAGTGGCACTCATAAATACATTTCGCGAAATGTCAAATTATTAAATCAATACCAATCCGTCAAATACAATCATAATTATAACACCTGAAATTATTCAAAAACGTATGTTTATACGAAACCTAAATGAGTTTATCCCTGAGAATTTGTCTTCTTAATAAAGAAGGTTTGTAATAAAGAAGACAAAGAAATTTCTCTTGAGACATTATAATTTAGAGCCAAAGATACTGGTTTTTTATTTTTTCGAAAAAGTGTAATCAGATATTACGTGTAAATTAAATTACACTATTGTAACACATGCACACAGTTTTATTAATTATTCAAAGTAAAATTTAAATGAAACTCATGGTTAACCTTAAATCAGTGCTTTTCTGCCGGGAAACGATAAATTTACTTCTTAAAAACGTACAGATTATAATAAATACGGATTACTAGAATATCATAAAAAGCAAATAGAAGCTTACGTACTTTGTAAATTAGAATTTTATTAAATATTTTGCTTAATTTTGATACTAAAGTAGGTGAACAGGATTTTTTAATGTTAAATCTGCTTTGTTTAAAATGCCATTTCAAATATTTTTATTATGTTTTTTATTCGAAAATATTCTTTTATTGTACTTAAACCTTTTTAGAAATACTATTCTTAAGTAGTATAAAAATAAGTGTATTTGAAGGTCTGACAAGAAATAAAATGAGAAAATTCAACCGGTTTAAAATTTTATTTCTAAGATGTGATTTTTGAAATTAACCATTTATAATAGCATTTAACTATTATAAAACTATTAACAACATTATTAAAATAATTTATTTTCATTATGAGAAAAAATGTTTCTGTGCGGTAAGCAGTTTTTAAAAAAAATATTAGTATAATTTCAGATAAATTAATTTAAAGAGTACAACAATGAGACTGAAGTCTAGAAATTGGAAAAACGGGCTTGCTTTGTGGAACATTATTTTTAGGGAGATGTATGAAAGAGCTTTTGCCCCCAAATGCTATCCTAAAACATATTCATTTGTTACACGTTGGAAGTCACAATGAGATTTTTCATTCAAGATCATTAGTCAAGATCTTTTATTTCCTAACATGAAGTAGGAGTTAGAAATAATGAATTTAGCGCTTTAAAACTTATAACCCAAATCATGATTTGGATAAAAAATTTCCTAAATTAAATTTATTAGCACATTCCCTTAAAATTTATTCTTAGTACAAGAGAGTGAAGAAGTGCTTTTTTCATTATCTCAAGGCTTAGAATTGAGAAAAATATGAATTAAAAGAATACCTTGATTTTGATAATGATTGTAACTACTAACTTCTGGTGATCTGTGTTCCTATAATCAGTACTCAATGTATAAAATCAATGTAGCACTGGTAGTTCGTTATTTGTTCTATTACTGGCAGATAAAGAAGCTGACTGCATTGAAGTTACAAGTTTTTAACCCAAAAGTACTATTAGTCTAAATGCATTGTTCCGCTTTTCATTTGAGCTTATTGCCATTTGGCAACATGTAAAATATTTATTTATCTCTCAATTTAATTTCTCGGTTATTAATTAACAAACGAAACTATTTAAAAGCAACTGAGGCAGTTCTTAATAGTATTTTTTTACTTTTATATTTAATTCAGTTAAATAAAGTGCATTTAATTTCTAATGCAGTTAATTAAAAATTTAACTACTTTATAGAATTACATTACATATTTTTCATTTATCAAATACATATTTATATATATTATTTTTATCATATCCAAAAGTCTATTACTCTTGAGGCAAGATTCGTTGTTTCACTTTTCATGAGAGTCGGAAGTATATAAGTGCTAAATTTATCTCTCAGGTTTAATATGTTTAATCTGCTAATTGATTAACGAAATAAGATATTTTAAAATAATAAAGGCAATTAAAATATTATTTTCGTACTTTTTAATCTGACTTATTTAAATAAACGTGCGTTTAATGATTAATCTAATTAAGTCGTTCGTATAGCATTGCTTTATACATTTTTTTTTAAATTTTGCCGCCCAGATGGTATAATGGTTAGAGAAGCCTATTGCGATACCGAAAGACCCAGGTTCGAATCCTGGAAAAGGCATCGTTAAAACTGTCCGTCCCTTCGTAGGCAACGGTGGCCGCATATTAGGTTGCTTCCACAATAAAATGACCATCACTTCTGGTCTTAGGAGTGGTCAATGCTGAATATGCGATTACCCAACATTAGATAAAATAAAAAAAATAATAAAAAAAAAAAAAACAGTTTTCAACTTTGTATATGTTGGAACTTTTCATAGGATAGAGGGCGCTGTTGCGCCAAAGGAATTCTGTTTTTTTTTTACATTATGTAACTGTAGTTCGCCATTGCGATGTATGTGTATTGCTGTGATATATTTTGGTGCTTTCATTAAATATAAATGAAAGATATCGTCATGAATTTTTTGTATCCAAATCAAGATCAAATTTACCACTGATGCATATTCGTCGAAACAAAATTAGCGTTCGAACAAGAATCGTCAAGTTATTACTAGCCTTTCGAACTACGCATTAGATATCGTTATTCGCTTCGTAACATGTGGTGCATCGGCCGGGAATTATCGTAATGGTGGGGTGAGTAAATAGTTTTGTTGAAAATTTGGTTGAATAGAATATTTTGTAATTGTTGAAGTAGTAGGGTTGTTTGATGTTGTTGATCTTGTTTGGTAAAAATTTACAACTTTAGGTTTCGCATTTACTGAATATTTGCATTGGTATTTGCAAGTAAGAAAATGTTGTGCTTTCTTAGAATTAGAATTTGTTGTTAATGCTTGAAGTGTGATTTGTTGTTGAAAATAACAGTTTGTTTTCTTAGAATTCTAGAATTAGAATTTATTGTTAAAGTATTTGAGGGGTAAAATTTGTTGCTAGAAACTGTGAAAATGGCTAAATTGTTAAAGCTTCGAACTAAGCGTGACACACATCGTGAACAAACTTTAAAGTTAGTAGAAAAAATAAACATATATTTGAATGAATCAGATATTGACATAGATGTATGTGATTCATATTTAGAACAGTTGAATAGTAAAATTGAAATTATTAACATACTAAATAGTGACATTGATGAATTGTTGAAAGAAGAACAAGAAATTAAGGATGAAATTAACACAGTAGATGAATATAACGAAAAAATAATACCAGTTAAAGTAAAGTTGCAAAACAAAATTAAATCAATTGGAAAAGTTCCATATCAGTCAGGTGAACAAATAGTAAATCCAGAAAATGTTCACGTAGAAAATAAAAATTTGCATTTAGAAAACAGAACTAAACTTCCTAAACTTTCGCTTCCTCGATTCTATGGTGAGCCTTCAGAATATTTAGATTTTTGGAATCAGTTTGAGAATTCTGTACATAATAATTCTAATTTAACTGAGGTTGACAAATTTTGCTATTTAAAGTCGTTATTAGGTGGTAAAGCCCTAGCTAGCATCAAAGGATTCTCAATTACTCCAGAGAATTATAAACAGGCTGTTAAATTAATTTCTGAAACATTTGGCCAAAGAGACATTTTAATAAATGCTCACTTGTCAAATTTATTAAATCTGGCACCTGTAAGAAATGCTTCTAACATTCAGGCTCTTCGTAACCTTTATTTTGAAGCCCAAACTCAAATTAGATGTTTAGAGGAATTAAATGTCAAATCGGAAACATACACAACAATACTGACTAACGTAATACTAAAAAATCTGCCAGGAGAATTGACTCTTGAATTTTCGAAGCAAAATATAAATAATTGTCATGATTTACAGGAATTGATGAAGTTTTTACACAATGCTATTAGTGTAAGAGAAAGGGCATTCCGTATTAATTCTAATAATGTATCTTCATATAATAATTTTCATTGTAACCAACACAAACAAAACAATTTTCGAAATCAGAAACGAAACTTTCATCCGAGTCGCAATAATCAACACGCGTCAGTAACAGAATTTATGGGGAAAACTTCCGAAGTTTGTTTATTCTGTGGTCAAGGTCACTGTAAGACTGAATGTGAAAGCATGACTGTACAGCAAAAAAGGGATAAATTAATTAAGGAAAGGAGATGTCTGTTATGTTGTAACACAAACTGTTTGGTGAAAAAATGTAATGCTAAACAGTGTTCATTCTGCTTTGGTAGACACGCCAAAGCTATTTGTTTTAAATTTGAAAATTCTAGCAAGTGTAAATCTAATTCAAAACCGGAAGAAGAAAAACCAAAGGAATTGGAAATTCAGCCTACTATTTCGAATTCAGTTGTAACTGATAGGAATGTGATTTTATTGCAGTGTGTTAGGACAGAAATTGTTGGTCGTAAATCGTCAGGTACAGTTATTGCAATGTTTGATAACGGTAGTGAGAAGAGTTTTATTAAAAGAAATGTATCTATGAAGTTGGGATTAAAATGTCTAGGGTCAGAAACATTAAAGATTTATTCATTTGGAGCAAAGGATCCTAGGTTGCAAACATGTCGCAGAGTTGAAGTGAGATTGCGAAATATTTTAGATGGAAATGAAGTCGTAATACAGGCGTTGGAAACAGATGAAATTTCGAGGGCGGCGATTAATTTGCCGAATGAGCGTACAAGAGCTGAAATGGAAGCCAAGGGATTAACTTTAACGTAAGGTTATAATCAAGCGTCAGATGATAATGAAATTTCCTTGTTAATAGGTATAGATTTTTATTGGAAGTTGACAAAAGGTTTTGAAAGGTTAAATACGTCTTTGGTAGCTGTAAACACAGAACTTGGATGGTCCTTGCAGGGAAATTGTGGTGATATGAGTAAAACGGCTGCTGTGAACTTAGGTTTAGGTGATCAAAGCACTGTATCAGCTGAACTCAGGCGTTTCTGGGAACTGGAAAGTTTAGGTATTGAAAACAAGGAAGCGGAGTGTTTGACTTTAGTGGAACAGGAGATACTTGATGAATTTAATAATTCTGTTGGGTTCGTAGATGGAAGATATTGTGTAAAGTTGCCGTGGAAACCAGGTATGCAGGAGAAATTAGCAAATAATAGAGAAGTGGCTCGGAAACGTTTCGATAGTCTGGTTAGGAGATTTAGAAATGACACAGCTTTTTATGAGGATTACAAAAGGGTAATTGATGATTATCGTAGGGAAGGTATCATTGAGAATTCGTCGTCAGATACTGAAGTGTCATATTCTGAGTAGTCATTCTACTTAACCCACCACGCTGTCATTCGCGAGGACAAATCTACTAGTCGACTTCGAATCGTGTTTGATGGTTCTTCTCATGAAGGAGGACAACTTTCAATTAATGACTGTTTATTTAAAGGACTAAACTTGTATCCAAATCTATTTGAAATGATTTTAAAGTTTCGACAAAATACAATCGCCTTCACAGCGGATATAAAGTAAGCGTATCTACAAATTTTGATCGATCCTAGTGATAGAAAATTTACTAGATTCTTCTGGACTGATGATATCGGTTCTAATTCATATCAAGAAATGAACTTTAGTAGAGTTTTATTTGGACTAAAACCAAGTCCATATTTGTTAGCTGCAACTCTGAAATATCATTTTGATAAATGTAAAGAAGAATTTCCTGATACTTGCAAATTACTGTCAGAATGGTTTTATGTCGACGATTTGATTGGAGGAGAAGAAGACTTGCAAGCAGCTTTGAAAATTACGACTGAAAATGTATAGAAATTCTCAAAAGATGTGGCATGATATTACGAAAATGGAAAACCAATTCCATGGAACTGCGTAAGCTGTGGAAAGATGCTGAGTTCGACATCGATGAGGAAAAGAGCTCAAGTACGGGACTTGACTCACCATCCAAGGTGTTGGGTCTAGTTTGGGATCCAGATGTAGACAGTATATCTTTTAACGTGAAAGAATTATCAAAGTTTGTCAAGAACGGAACTGCTTCGAAGAGATTTATTCTTCGAGTAGTGGGTCGTATTTATGATCCTATCGGATTTCTTGGGCCTTTCATCATAAAGCTGAAGTGCATTCTACAGGAACTGTGGAGTCATGACATAGACTGGGATGATAAACTTCCATCGTCACTGGATCACAAGTGGCAGTTGTGGTGCAGTGAAATCGAACACTTAGAAGATCTCCAGATTCCTAGATGTTATTTTTCAAATTTGAACTGTAAATTTATTTCATTTGAAATTCATTCTTTTTCAGATTCATCTCTTTTAGCCTATGGAACTGTATTGTATTTAAGAACTATATCTGAATATGGGAGGATAAGTATCAGTTTTATTTGTTCTAAAAGTCGTGTAGCTCCTCTGAAAGGTCTTACATTACCAAGACTGGAATTAATGGGAGCTTTATTGTCCGCAAGATTAGTCCATCAAGTAAGTAAATGTCTTAAATTTAATACTTCTAGTTATTTTTGGACCGACTCGATGATTACATTATGTTGGATTAAGGGACAAGCTAGTAAATACAAAACTTTCGTAAAAAATAGAATAGAAGAATTTTTATCAGATACCAATAATTGGGCTCATTGCCCTGGTAAGGATAACCCTGCAGATATCTTGTCCAGAGGAATTTCTGCAGCAAATTTAGCTACAAACCATCTTTGGTGGCAAGGTCCACCATGGCTAAGCCAATCACCTGAATACTGGCCTACTGAAAGAGAGAACTTAAAATCTACAGACGTAGACTTAGAGCTAAAAAAAGAATTTGAAAGTACAGTGCAAAATAACTGTTTGGTAGAAAATTCGAAATTTATTTTAGATTTAAGGAAATATAGTTGTCTGTTAAAAGTACTAAGAGTAACTGCACTAGTTAAACGGTTTGTTAATAAACTTCAAAAACTACAAACGATTGCAGGTCCCCTCACAGCAGAACTTCAAAATGCTGAAATAGACTGGATAAAACATGAGCAAAACATAGAGTTCAACTTAGAATTGCAGAACCTTGAAAATGGTAAATCGATTCCTAAAAACTCACCACTTTCAAATTTAGCCCCATTTCTCGACAGTTGTGGTGTATTGCGCATAAAAGGAAGGTTAGAACAAGGAGCGTTTACAAAGGATGAAACTCATCCTATACAGTTGTGGTGTATTGCGCATAAAAGGAAGGTTAGAACAAGGAGCGTTTACAAAGGATGAAGCTCATCCTATACTTCTTCCTAAGCAGTCTAAATTTACAGAGTTAATTATTATTCGAGAACATAATAAAATTTTTCATGGTGGAGTTACATTTACGCTAGCCAAAATTAGGTCTAGATTTTGGATTCCACGAGGTAGACAAATTATAAAAAGAGTATTAGGTAACTGCCTAATTTGTCGAAAGTATAAGTTGAAACCAGCTAAACAAATAACTTGTCAACTACCTAAAAGTAGAATTACTGAAAACCCTCCTTTTACTGTAACTGGCATAGATTTCACTGGCCCAGTTTTAATAAAATCAGGAAAGGATACGCCTCAAAAGGCTTACATAACATTATTTACATGCAGTGTTACTAGAGCTGTGCACATAGAATTAATCACAAATATGTCAACAAAAAACTTTATTTTGTCATTAAGGAGATTTTTAGCTAGGAGAGGAAATTGTAAAGTTATCATTTCCGACAATGCTAAGAGCTTTAGAGCCACTAATGAAATTCTTAAAGAATTTGCAAAAATTATAATAGATTCAAAATTGAAAGATTTCATATCAATAAACGGCATAACTTGGCAATATATTGCGCCTCACGCGCCTTGGTGGGGTGGTTTTTATGAAAGGCTTATGAAAAGTATCAAAGATCCTTTGAGAAAGGTTCTCGGAAGGGCTCTTCTTAACTTTGAGGAAATGATGACTATTCTATCAGAAATTGAGTTTTAAATCATAGACCTCTTACTTATGTCCATAATGAAATAAAAGAGCCAGAAGCTCTTACACCTGCCCATTTCTTGTTTCTAGGGCAAGAAAATATTTCTTATCCTGTACATTTCGCCGACCTTTTCAGGAATGAACCATTGAACAGGCAGACTTTGACTAGGAGAAAACTGTATCAAACTAATCTTTTGAAACAAATTTGGAAAAAGTGGAGGGAGAATTATCTCCTTGAATTACGGTCTGCGCATACTTTTCTAAATCCATTTCCTGAAAGGAATCTTAAAAAGGGTGAGGTTGTATTGCTGGAGGGGTCGACGAAATCAAAATTTTTATGGCCTATTGGAATTATAGAAGAAGTTTATAAAGGTAGGGATGGGTATGTGCGTTCATGTTTGATTCGTACTTCTCAAGGACTTTATCGAAGACCCGTCCAATTAATCTATCCTTTTGAAGTTTAAAGTTATATATATATATATATATATATGTTTGTTTCATGTATTGTATTTAATTTGCAATGTAGTTTTCAGTATTAATTTGTGCACATTGATTTTGATTATATCTAAATATATTATTGATATGTAAATTTAATGTGCTCTTAAAAGAGCACAGGTGAGGTGTGTTGGAACTTTTCATAGGATAGAGGGCGCTGTTGCGCCAAAGGAATTCTGTTTTTTTTTTACATTATGTAACTGTAGTTCGCCATTGCGATGTATGTGTATTGCTGTGATATATTTTGGTGCTTTCATTAAATATAAATGAAAGATATCGTCATGAAATTTTTGTATCCAAATCAAGATCAAATTTACCACTGATGCATATTCGTCGAAACAAAATTAGCGTTCGAACAAGAATCGTCAAGTTATTACTAGCCTTTCGAACTACGCATTAGATATCGTTATTCGCTTCGTAACAGTATATTTGCCTATGTTAGTCTAAATGTATATTCATGTAGTATGCTATATAATGTTTCCCTGTTCCACCTGAGCCTCTCTATTGATAGCCTTTGCTAATATAAACCATATTAAATTTTAAAAGAGCCCTTTTGAGCGACAGTTAAAGTCTGAACCCTTTCAGATTTTTTAAAAGATAAATTGATTAATTCCCCCCCCCCCCATGAGTAAAGTGTATGCAAACCATTTTCTCTTGATATATGCTCCAACGAGGCATCTTTACGAAAGCAAGTAGTTCTTGAATACTTTACCATGTAATTATACATATATAATATGTCTAATAATAGTTCCACCTTGAACTTTGTGAGCACTGAAAGTAACGCATAGTAAATTGGTATGTAGATGGAAAATATTCATGCTTCGTTACTTTAAGTGCGGAATAATTTTTGAAAGTATGAAATAATACTACAATAATTACTTGAAGCTTCATAGCTCTGATAACTAAATACCTGCCTGCCAATTCCTTTTTAAAAGCCCTCAGATACTAATATTACTTTATTCAACGAATGCCATCTTTTGTATTGCTGGAATAGTATAATTTTTTTAGCATGCTTGAACTTCCCAAAAAATTTTTGTGTAATATTTGATTAGATTTCATATGCCTGTAAACTTTGGTACATAAAGAAAATATGAAAATCTTGCAATTAAAAGAAAACTAAAGATTTCGAAGTTAATTTAATAATCCTGCCTAAGGAAACTCCTTCTAAGCACCATAAAAATATCAGCTTATAATGAATGTCTAGTTTTCGTTCGTTTTTCCATTGATAAGAGACTGTAGAGGAGTTATATCTGACAATTTAAATCAAACTCGTAGTTAGAACCTGAAGAACTAAAGTTAGATTCATGAGAAGTTTAGTCTGATCCAGTACTAACATTGGAAAGTAGATTTAGTTTTTGATATTTTTCTATATGAACGTGCCGATTCCAAAATTGATGGTAAATTAAACTTTGCGCAACATTAAGTAATATTTAATTTGTGAGAAAAACTCTGATAATCGAATCGAAATCATAAATTGATGCGACATCATGAAATATTCTGTGAATTAGATCTTCAGTTATGGAAATGTAAATTTTCGAATTTTTTTGTGAGAAATTTTAAAATGGCCTGCTACAATTTAAATCATATTTGAAGAAGTATATTACACTAATAAAACTGTAAATAAACGTATAAATTTAAACTAGTTAACAGCATCTGTATTTTTAATATTTAATTGAAAATACTATCAGAATATTTAAATGACTTTCCCATGTTGATCGCATTCTGCTTGGTGATTCTCGATCAGATATATAATAGAAAAGTTTCAGTGAAATTTTGGTACTTTTTAGGGGAATTAAAAAAAATCACTTGTCACTTTCCTTGTTTCCTTTTTTCTTTTCTTGAAAAGTTTCCTTTATAATTATATTAGAATACCATACAGACTGTATCTAGTTAATGAGACATTTTATATAGATTATAAAAATAAATTTGTAAGCCATTTGTACTATTTCATCATCCTTGTGAAATTTAAAGTTCAAACTGAATTGAAAGAACTATAAGACATCAAACTCGGTTTATTAAATTCTAAAAGGAGATAGTCTACTAACCTTCTCTATCATAAAAGATCTTTCCATACAGACTGTATCTAGTTAATGAGACATTTTATATAGATTATAAAAATAAATTTGTAAGCCATTTGTACTATTTCATCATCCTTGTGAAATTTAAAGTTCAAACTGAATTGAAAGAACTATAAGACATCAAACTCGGTTTATTAAATTCTAAAAGGAGATAGTCTACTAACCTTCTCTATCATAAAAGATCTTTCCATTCGACACTGTACTACGGTTCATCTGAATAAAATGAAGTTCAAGCCCACGCAATCACGCTACTGCAAATCAAATAATAAATATGATGAAGAAGAATTTTAGTATCATGCAATTTTATTGTTTTATTTCTTTGACGCTTCGTTCAGCGCTGAAACTAATGGGATAAATAAAAGGAGATTTACCACATCAGCATAAGACTCAACTGATTTATTAGATTATTATGCATTGTATATGAGGCCATATGGCACGGATGCATTTGGTAAAGTACTTGCGTGTGTGATTTTGCGTGACGCGAAGAGCAAATTTCAAGAATACATCAATCGGCTGATAAAAAAGTGAAATCTTTTCCTCCGTGGCGAAGTGTTTTCAATGCTTGAAAAGGTGAATTTACTTTCGATAAATAGTTTCATCTAAGAACTATAAATATTCCACAATGCTAGACACTTTGTGCTGTGAGCAGAACATAAAAATATGTTTGAAAGAGTGGAATTTTCGATCTTTAGATGTTAAACAAAGAGCTGTTGAACGAAAACATTTTTGATGTCAGTATGCTTATTTCGAGTTTTTTGTCTTAGGTAATAAATGAATGTGTCATATGTTAAAATTATTGAATTTCTTAAATCATTCTAAACGTTTTCGAAATCATCGTTCTTCAAATAAGTCAACCCCGATGTCAAATAAGCATGTGCAATTAGACAGATATTTTATTGCCCATGCAGTACTCTAAGATATAGATATAACGTTTTATGATACATATACAAGGTTTTTACCCCTCTACTTTCTATTTAAGATTAGGCTAAGTCTCTAGAATTGCTAGTTTATACACACGAGAGAACAACGGAGCATGCAATGGGAATTTACAATAATACAGTAATTTACAATAATTTAATTATTACTTAATTTAATACTGACCGTTTGAGTGGCCATCAGAATGAAATAGCTAATGCTTCCCCGCAGTTCAATATCACCTGAAATTTCTGAACTCAGAAAATTAAATAAATCCTTTTGTAAGATATGCTACCAAGAACAACTATCTCAGGAGGAAAATCAAAAAGATAATTAACCTTATGTCAACAAGATGTAGTCACCTATTCAACAGAGCATAAAACAGCCTAACATAGATATTTCCTGAGCAAGACGGGAAGCCGAAATAAAGTCGCATTTTTAAAAGTCCATTACTTACTGAAAGAGGAACCTACATACAACTACAACAGTCGAGCAATATTGCTAGCAATGAGACTCTTAACAATGAAAAATCTAGTGAGAACCTTCTCTCTTATCAAATTCTAAAACTATTTCAAAAAATGATGTGCATACAAACCTAATAATCCCACACAAAATTCCAAAATGCAACCTCAAACGCCGCACCTAACCGCAGCAGAGTAAAGGGCCGTTCACTATGGAGTTTATCTGAGCTAGCGGAGACAATTGACATAGCCGACCCATCTCCAAAACAAGGGTTTCCCCATAGGGAAGCAAGTTGAAAAATATGAACTGCAGGCATAGCGGAGTTAGTCGACACGTGAAACTGACTTCGTTAGCTCAGATAAACCCCAGTGTGAATGGCCCTTAAAAGTGTGAACAGAACTGGAGATATCCTTCATAGCTTGTAAGTGCGAGAGGCACCAATTGTGAAAGTAATCAGGGTAAAAAATGAAATTGTTTCTTTCCAGATCTGACAAACACCTGGTAAAGTGGAGTACAGATATACCCACTAGAAGGGATAGAGCCCGCATGAGGAACATACCAAATATAACGCATTGTAAGCAACGCCTGGCGGGGCTGCTTGTGGATACAAATTTGTTTCCTTTTGAGTACTTCTTGGTATCTGAAGTGCCGATATTTGTATCAAAGTTAGTTGGCATAGCTATCACGGCATTGGCGTTCCATCGAATTACTGCGATGCCTTGCTCTTTATCAAATGTTCTACGTTCCAATTTTTCCATTTTGCTTACAGGTATAATAGGACCATTTCCTAATCTCCACTCAAGAATTGCTCCAGCCGCATGAAATCTTAGTCCATTTATTTCCGACAACAAAATGTGTGACTCAAAAATGTTGCTGAAATATACGTACTAATTTGAAGAAACTTCCACTACACTTAGATCTGTTACATTTCCACATCGTTCAAGATCAGTCAATGTCCTTAACGATTTTCCGGAATATATATAAAAATTATATATGCGCTCTTCATAAAAACACAAAACACCAAACTTTATACCAAAACGAGCTGATCTTCCTTTGAAAAATATTTTGTAGGAATGTCTACCAAAATAAAGCATCATTTGCTCATCTATAGAAGATGTATTGAAGAAAACCTCATGTTGCATGTGAAAGGGGAATTTAAAATATTTATAGAAAGACGAACTTTAAACAGTTTTTCAATTTCATACAGTCCTTCATAAGTTGTAATGCTCCATTCAAGGTTAAACTCCATTATCTTGGATATTTATTATTTTGAAACGTTTGTTTTAAGGAATCAGTAAAAGAAAATACCACTATCCATGAAAACCTGTGTACACTCAGAAAGACACTGCTTTGAACTGACGTTACGTTTTAGCAAAGTTTTTAAAAAATGCATAATTATACCAATAAAAATAAAATAATAATCTTACCTTTTGACTCTTTTATACAGTCTAATGTTTCTATAAGATTGCCTTCACTAACTGTTTGATTGTTTGCGTCTTGTATGAGATCGGCTCAAAATTAAAAGAAAAATCTTTGCAAAAACTGACAGAATGACAATTTACTTTTATTAAGATTTTTAATGTGAGAGAAACAGCTTTCTTTGCCGAGACGAAATAACTTTTTATATGTCTACAATGTATAAAAGGAGTTAAAGAAAAAAAAATATGCAGACAGTGAAAAAAATGTTTTTACTAATGTTGCATCGACAGTCATTAACAAGTTAGTATCTTCCTGATGTACAAGTTATAATTTAGAAATTTGCATTCGAAAATGCAATCATCTTAGCGGCCTATATCAAAATTTTGATACCGCCTCTCAAATTGTAATTAATAATATTTTATTAATTTTTAACATAAGGTTAACTCGTCTGACTCAGCTAAGGAAAACATTTCTTTAATTCATAATTTTCCCTTACAATGATCCCGTATCAAAATTTAAATTTCATATGTTTTTGCTAAATGTTTTCATATGACTCTGAAGGGTTTCCTCATTTAATTAATTTTTTAAATTTGAGTCATGAATTTGTGATTAACTATTCAAAAAATATTGAGACAGGCAGTCTTTTTGAAGAACTTTCATATGTCATTTTAATTTCATATTTTATTAACACTGCTTATATAAAGAGATTAAAACATAAGGTAATTTGGAAACAATAACCAGCTTGCAAATTTTCCTAATTTTAAAAATAACAATGTTAAATGTTAGTAACGCATGAATATGGAAGAAAAATGCCTATGTTTTATTTAGAAAAATTCGATATCAGTTTCGTATCACATGTAAAATGCTGAAGCGGTATGAAACATCCTGCAAAACATCTTCCAGTGCGTCAATGGCAATAATTTCTATTGCAGCAGAGATGCATGTTTTCGTATTCATTTAGGCAGCATAGGTAGCAAGCAGCATAAGCAGCATAGATACCTGAAATTTTGCTTAACGTAAAAGGAAGAAACTGCAGGGTGTAATACATCGAACGTAGCTGTTTAAAATCAAAGCAACTGATCTGCTGTATTCGACAGACATAGTCCAAATGACAACAGACAAAATCTTTCTGCTTTTTGGGCATTTTTTTGCTTTTTCTTAAAATGAATTTTTCAAACGAAAAACTAGCTCCCTTCACTTTTCATGTACCCAAATTCAAGAGATTTTATATTCATACACTAAAGGCATAAAATTAAGACATTATGCATTTTCTGAATTTCGATTTTATGAATGTTTGATCGAAATTATGGACTTCATAAACTGTAGATATAATGAAATTCTTTTAAAATGTTATTACTTCCTATATTAATTTTAATTTATTATTCCTGATATATATAAATATATATATATAGGCTTCAAAGCTTATACATTCAGATTATGTACTGGAATGTGAAAAATGAAAAAAAAAATGTTGCGTATTGTAATAATAAATTCTAGTTTATGATGGGGAGTAAATGCCAGTTAACCTTTAGTAAAGATCAAGGTGTCTACACTCGTAGTCAACTGAACAGAAATTTACATTCATGTGATACTTATTCTGTTTTGCTAATTTTTGAAACTACAAAAATTTCAAATCGAATAAGTCTTTCTAAATTATTTTATATTTTAATTTCTGCAACATAATACTAGAACAATTATCATTTACTGAAACAATATAACTTTCTGAACTGTTCTAAACCACATTCTAATACTTATCTTTTTATTGTACGAAGAAGCGAGGTAAAATATTTCATGCATTCTTTCTTAAGAATATTTTCCAGCTCTGGGTTTGCAATTCAGTGTATGATTTAACTGTTTCAGACATACCTTAGAAAAGATGACGAAGTCAAAAATATAAATTATAATAGAAGCTGCATGTTAGCGGTGTGTGACCATAAATGTCCTTAAATTCCATTAAAAGTACGAATATGTTCATACAATTATTCTATTCTGAAATGTAAAATATAATAATTCAATTCTTTTTTAAATAATAATTTAAAAAATAGATTAGAAAAAAATAGTTTTATGCTTCATCTTGTTAAATTAGTAACTGATTAAAAAGCAACTTGACACTTTCTAAAAACTGAAATTCTATTTCATAGGACGACAGATACAGTTTTCAAAGAAAGTTTTCAAAGAAAGTCTTTTTTTTTTAAGCTAGCAGTTAAAAATTTATTCACTCGATTTAAAAAATTAAATTAAGTTGTGTTAAGCTGCTTTTATGATTACAGAATTTAGTCATCAACTAGCAAAACCGCACCTAAATCCCAAATCTTAATTAACGAAATCCTGAAAACTAATTAACTTTTCAAAGCTTATATTACATTCAACTTCAATTATTATGTTTCTAAGCTTTAATTTTTTAAACAAAAAATAGGCTTTGTGTGAACAGCATCCCTTCTCGAAAGTTCGTATCGGTTGCTAATACTCGTTATCTGAAGAGAGTAATAAATTTCTAGGGTCTGTTAATAAATAAAAATTTCGTTGCTAAGATATTGATCCATTTTCACTTTCCATGAAAATTTGATTTATTGCCCTACGAAAGATGTGAATTTCAGAATGACTGAATACGTGTACGAAATGTGCAATGAAAGCAAAGAGTTCTTAAAGGATTTTGCTGATTCATACTCTTTATATATAAATAAATAACTTTTGAAGTAACTTTAGCTTTTAAGTTTATATGTAATTAAGTTAGGAAAAAAGGAGAAGTCAGAAGATCAGGAGACTGGAAATCAGTTACCAACTCTGAGTTTAGCTTATTTTTTTAAATCGTATGTGAAATTTATAATTTAAATGTACACAAATGATCTTTCATTCCTTAATAATTTTGGGATGTGATTTAAGAATATCTATAAGCTTCTTGACGTGTTTTTTCTGATGTAGAAAGGCATAAAAATATTTAGCATACTTTTGCGAATAACAAGAATTCAGGTTTTACTACAAAAATTTTAACATAAAGTATTTTTATATCCTGATTTCAGTAATAATTTTCGGTTACGGACACATGTAGTTGTAAATAATGCAATACTTTGGAAACTATCAGAGGAAAATTGAATTGCAAAATCATTTGCATGAAATTTTTATTGTTAAATTAATTAAGAAATGCATTTTATGGCTTTCTGCATTAATTGAGAGATATGGATTACATAGTCTCTCGATAAGGAGCAAACAGCATCAGCTATATAATAAGCACATATTTTAATAGCTGTATAACATTAACATGTAAGTTAAGTACATATCTCTTTTCTTTTTCAGTCTCTACGCTTTACATTCAGAAAATCACCCTCAATTCTTAAGAATTATCACATTTCCAGTGCATGATATCATGGTCTAAGTGGTTCAAGACAAGCTAGCAAATAAAAAATCCCTGTTTTGAATCTTGTTGACAGCACAATACATTTTTCACATTTACAACACCAAAAGGCTTAGTATGTTTTTGTATGGTTGCATAAAATAGCTCATTTCAACAGCACAGTTATAACGAAGTAGGTATCGATATGAAAATAACGTTTCATCGAATGGGCGCTATTTATCGTTACGCCACATCGTAGATGGAAATCATCTCTAGCGACGTCATGTCCTGTCTTCCAGCTTGAAAACGTGAAACGACAAACTAAACTACTATTCTGCATTCGTCATGTATTGATTGCTTGTTGCATTATTTTACATTTTATGTATTTTTTTAATATGATATGACACAAAAAGTTTAGAATGGTAAAAAATATTTCTTATAAAGTAATGGTAAATGTTTCTCCACATTACACCATGTCAGTTTACGGAAGTTACATATTTTGTATTAAAGTATCCAAACCTTTTAGGATCTGAAATTTGAACACAAAGTTGTTGTTTTGCTGAAAAATATGATGTCTCTTATTTAATTGAAATTTATTAACTGAAAAATATGATGTCTTTATTACTTCTAATTTCTACATATGCAAGGTATTTTCTCCGTCCTTTCCACATGCTGTTGAGGTATAACCAGAAACACACCCGACGCGTATTCGGGAAGTCCTGAGTTCGAATCCCGGCGAAGACATTGCACAATTTTCTTGTTCCTGCATCGATATGACCTAAAACCTCTACACATATGTACATATCATACTGCATCAATTCCTTTAGAAGTTCTCATCATGGACGTTTTCGTGGTTTCCCCTATATGTCAGGTGCATACGAGCGAGTTTTCCTTAAAACGTGCTTCATGAAGGCGTCTCTCCCTTCAACAGGTAGCCTTCGAGCATTTTACCATAATTAAATATACCAAATCTTTAGAGTTCTAACGTACTTTTTACAGGATTACTTTGTTACGGGCAGTACTTATTTTAGTTACATTTATTTTGATGTTTTAAATATTATTTTGCTTTGTTTGCTTAGATAATATTTTCGATGCAGCTTAGAATTTATTTTGCTTAAATATTTACTTGTGATAAGTCTCAAGAACGTATTTTCTAATCAACCAGTTGTCTGGTAGATTTTAAATTAAATTATTGCAGACCTAACATGAAGGGATATGCGACAAAAAGATAAAAACCAGAATTAACACTCATCTATATTTCCCTATCCATTTATGTAACCTCCGGTGGAAAAAAAAGAAGATAACGCAAATACAACGATTTATCACTTTTCAGAATAAAAAATTGCTATGAATGACACAGATTGAAAGTCACTTGAAAAAAAAAATCTGTTTGCACCGGCCAATATTTTGAAAAGGGAGTTTGCACATTATCTCAAGCCTGGAAGCATTAGAAAGCCTTTTATATCTCCATTTTGGAGTTTTCTTCATATCAAAGGCTTCAGATTTTGTTCTTTCCTTTCTTTTATTAAAAATATGTTTTTTTTTTCAGATTTAAAAATATGACACCAGATGAGTAATGAATTAGCTTTTTTTTCAAGATATTCTAAATCTGGGTATTAAATGTTATATAATTTTTGTTCTTCGCACTTTTTAATTGTTTTTTTTAAATGGAGGAAAACAGTACATCCGATACAAATTATAAAACGGAATGCTTGAAATTCTGGTAGCGGAATCGCGATTTTTATTGGAAGAACTTAAATAATAAGTAATGCGGATGATTATAATATTGTATAAAAATGAATGTAAAGAAATGCATCTAACCACTTATATGTTTAAAAGACGTATGTCACAGATATTATAAATATTTCGATTTCAACCCTCAAAGATATCTGCAACTTCCAGTTAATAAGTATAATTGAGTAGTTGACTAAGTACGCTACAAAAACTCTCAGGCAGTTTCTGAAGTGTTCAGATACAATAATTAAAAAATCCTTAGTAAAGTAAGAATTAGTAATTACTTACTTTACTAAGGAAATTAATAAAAATTTTATTTTAAAATTATTAAATTTATTACTAAATAAAATTTACTAATTTTATTTTAAAATTACTAGTTAGATTATTTTTAAAAATTACTATTTAGTAAGTAGTAAATTTAGTAATTTTAAAATTGCTAAATTACTATTACTTACTGAAAATTATATTTACAAAGTTTTACGCCTGTAAATCATGTTCTGCTCATCATAATGAGTATAACAGCATTCCTAATGTCTTTCTTGCCTAAATCTAATATCTAATCATATTTTTTAGTTTAAATAATACATTATGATAGCACACAAAGTATGATGTTCAAAGAACGTTTTATGTTAAGCTTCCGACATTTCATTTGAATTTTACAAACAGTTGAAAGTTTATTTAAAATCTTTCCTTTGTCCCTCGTTTGGTCACGTATTCGTTTAGTCTAGAGATGTACACAAATTTCATCGAAAACGGCGTAATTTAAATTGAGAGGAAGAATCGTACCTGCGTGACTTGCGATGCTTGGCTGTGCTTCGGCGCCACTCTTGCCTTGCATGAGAAACTCCCTCCCCGTGAAAGCCTCGTAAAAGATCGTATTACCAAAATTTAGGTCCAGGTTGATAAGTGAGTTTAAATTAAGGTCAGGTAATCCGACCCAAGTGTTGCAGCCTTGAGTGGAAACATTATAGTAATGTATCCGCATGAATTATAACTCCATCCGTGAAAAGTCAAGAATTTTCAAGAAGTAAAGAAGATTTATTTTGTTTTGTATTATTTCCTTTTAGAACTCACAAAGAGTAAGGTATATTAAAATTAAGATTTTATCTGCTTTTACAGGTCGTGCTTTTACAGCCAGTTTAAATGTTAGGCAGTAAATCGCAGTATAGTTTTAAGGTAACGTTTGAGAGGTGAGAGTTTAGTGCAAGTACATTAGTTACATGGTATAACTCTTTCAGCATTCTAATTTTGGAGAATTTGTATAGTATGCAGATTAGACTGAAATGTTTAGTACATATGTAGCCTATAAAATAAATGAAAAATGCAGTTGCGTCTATATACGGGCCTAATGTTCTTGATATACTCAATGAGCCATCGCATAGTCAATAAATTGACAAAAGAAGACTGGTGAGTTTATGCCTGTTCTCTAACAACACAAGGAGATTTTATCTTATAGTAATCAGCCTAAAGGCAGCTTTATGTAAACCAGAAAGTGATATTTTTGTTTATTTTAATTACAGTAAAAATAAAAAGTTAATTATGCAAATATTTCTAACGCTTAGGTGAGCAAAACTGACTTCCCGTTATTTTCTCCAATCGTATAGAAATATGTTGCCTCATTAGACAAGTAAGAAATAATTTCATTACTTGGTCTTGCGAAACAAAATTTTCGCACTTTTTAAGAAACCTGCAGACACATTTATATAAAAAATACACACACACATGTATATATATAAGAATATATTATACACACATATATATAAAGGGAAGATTTAAAAAAATCTGAATTTCCTATAACACATTATTTAATGTGCGCAGACGCAGCAACAAATAATTGAAATAAAATATATCAAAGCATAAAGTTATAAATGAGCCTACAAATTATTAATTTAAAATACCAAAGAGATAAATCTGCACAAATAACTAATGAGAACATTAATTGGAAAAACTAATAATAGTACGTTCTTTTATCTGTGTTTTTGTATCATTATCATTACAACCAAATCTTAATAATAATTACTATAATTATAAAATTAATAATAAATTTTAAAATTACTGTAATACATTTAGAGTTCGGTTAAAATTTATATTCTTCTTTTAGTTACAGTGAGCATGAATATTTGTTTATAAATATCTCAGCAGTATGAAAGGAAAAGCAATGTTAAGATCAGTGGGTCATTCAATGTACACTTTTCGCTCCTTGGAATGCCAATGTCCATTGTGAGATAAGACTATCTTCTCAATCCCCTTTCCATAACGGTGCCATTGGTCGATAAGTAATGCGCCATCCACTTCCGTTTAATTGCTCTTGGGGCTTACGCTCCCACAATTTAGTGTGGGTGTCTCAGGCAGTCGGTCGACAGACTATAAACTTCATCTCTTCCGATAGAACACCCTCTACCACTTCTCCTCTGATACAGGATTGCCTTAAAGTTATATGAAAGTACCATCTCCAGAGAAGAGTTATCAGACGAAGCAAAAGAAAATGACTAAAAAGATGCTGCTCTGTCTTTTGCAGTATGGCTATTTTACAAGTACAACCACTTAATCAAACATATAACAGCTTAAAACGTCTGAAAAATTTTACGAGTACAAAATTATTGAAAAAGTCATTAGTTAGGTTGCAAAAATGCAAGTAAAGTTATTTCTCTGCATCAGCATCATTTAACACTACATAATTTTTCAAAGGTTGATATACTTGGGTTTGTAGAATGTAATGCTATGAAAATTTCCCGTGATACATCCGAGTTTCAGTCAAAATATTATTAGCTACAAAACCATCACTATTAAAGACCACTTAAATACAGCCACTAAAAGCGGGAGATGAGAAACATAATGTAGATTTGAATTTAATGATAGTTTCGACTGCTTTAGGTAATTAAACGGTAAGTAAAATAATTGAATACTTCAAATATTTTGACTCAAATCATTCTTTAATTTTTTGAAGGATACACATGGAAGCTTCTAAACTCGAATTTCATTTTTTTATTTTATGGATATCATTTGCTTTTAAGAGCTACTTTTATTTTAAGATGCATGTCAAAAGAAAGAGTAAAGAAAGCTAAGAATAGATCGAAATGGGTCTTTTGTGTATGACCATAACACACAGTCAGAAGCTCCACCAAGAGATAAGCTCTATGGATTGCTACTTGCGCTATCTGGACAGCTATTACGAATGAACGAGTGTTCTTACTCTTACCAGTCGTTGCCTGGATACCAGAAATTCCTGAAATATATATTTCTCTCAACGCGACGTCAGATCTATTGTTTGTTGATACATGGTAAGTCCTCAAAGATTTCTGTAATTTCTGCTATTCCAAACAGATAGTTTCATAAACAAGCATTTTACTTAAAAACAGAACAAACATTTATGCAAGTGAATGTTTATTCCTTATTGAATATTCAACAAAACTGAAGATCATTTATAAGTCAGTTTCTTATATAGAAATACAAAAACATTTAAACTTTAGATTTATGCAAAAACAAAATATTAAATATCTCTAATATTAACAAAGAATACACCATTTCTTAGAACTTTGTACGCATTATTGTTTTATCATGTCAGTGCATGCGTTTCATTGGTTTGTACTTATATTAATGGGAATTATACTATGAAGTTCAATTACTTACATTTTCTTTCACCGTGGCAACGAATGATTTTAAGTCGATCAATTTTATAGTTTTATTACATTTGAATAATATAATTTGAGACTAATTCCTTTGAAGTGCGGTACTGATAAATAGATTTCTCTATTTTTGAAACAGGAATTAAATAGTTTAATTTACTAAATATTGCTTCTTAATATGTTATTCACTTCTTAATTTTTGATTTTATTTATTTTATTAACATTTTTCTGGAGTATGCAGAGTACTTTTGTCTTGCTTCTATAATTTCCCATACAGCCTAAGGCAATAAGATGTTTCTGAAGACAACTTAATGAAGAAAAAATGTGCCATCCTATTAACTAAAACCTTTCCATTGTTACACAGAAACGTATATGAATACTACAAACACAGAGTTTGGTATATAGTAGCTATTAAGATAAGACATCACTAGAGTGTAAGAAATAATATGGTATATTCTGCTTCTATCAATAGTGAATTAATTCTAGGATTTTCATTTTCTACTGTCTTTAACTGGGTTAAACAATCTAATACACACACACACACACATATATATATATATATATATATACACTGACTACCAATAAGTATTTGGACACCTGTGATAGAAAAGAAAAATTAATTTTATTCAAAATCAATAGTTGGTAGAGCCTCCACGAGAGGTAATTACAGCGTGGATCCTCCGGGGCATACTTTCCGCAAGTCTTTGTATGACAACCAGTGGTATTTTCTTCCACTCGGCTTGGAGAAGACATAGCAGTTCCTTCCCCGATTTTGCACGGGTAGTGCACCCCTGAATTCGGCGATGCAACTCGTTCCAGAGGTTCTCGATAGGGTTCAGGTCTGGACTCTGGGCAGGCCAGTCCATTCGATGAACTCCATTGGCACCATACCAAGCCTTGGTTAACGTCGAAACATGACAACTGTCATTGTCATCCCGAAAGTAACAAGGGTCCAACCTGTAAAACTGCCACAACGCAGGAAACACATTGTCATCCAAAATAGTGCAGTAGGCATCGGAGTTGAGCTTACCATGAATGGGGACCAAGGGTCTCAGCCCATACCAGGAGAAACACCCCCAGACCATAATTCCACCTCCGCCGAATTTGACTGTTGGCACAATGCATTCTGTCAGGAGACGTTCTCCAGATAGACGCCAGACCCAGACCCTGCCATCCGAACGGTAAAGGGTGAACCTTGATTCGTCACTCCAAAGAACCCGTTTCCACTGATCTACGGTGCAATTTCGATGTGCTTTGCACCACATTATCCGAGAAGCGCGGTTTTACTTTGTGATCAAAGGCTTATGGGCAGCAGCACGACCATGAAAACGAAGCAGATGTGCTTCCTTACGGATGGTATTCATTGAAACAATACTCCCGGATGCCTGTTGAAACTCCTCGCGGATGAGGGCCATCGGTTGGGTGCGTTCTTCCGAATTTCTCTGGACAGCACTCGTCGGTCCCTATCTCCCAGTTTCGTTGGTCTGCCGACTCGGGGCACATTCCGACAATCACCGCTCACCTTCCAATTAAGAAGCTTAATCATATAGGCCACTGTCGATTTTGGGTACTTCAGATCGCTATATATGTCCCTTAAGGATCGGCCACATTTGTGATACCCGATAATTATACCTTTCTCGAAATCAGAGAGCTCCGAACTGCGAGGCATCTTGCATGCGACTAAAGTCTATGCTGTTTCCTACACGATATATACCGGCGGAGTCCGTGACGTACCTTAGGACCGCAGATATCGTCATTTGCATAGGTGTCCAAATACTTATTGGTAGTCAGTATATATATATATATATATTATATTTTATTTGACCTAGATTTAATTATATGCATTGCAATATCTAGTTTTAATATTTAATTCCTTAATTAGCTATTGGCAAATTTCTACTTTAAAGAAATATTTAAGGCAATTAAAAACTCAATTCTAACATAAGCACAGGAAAGATTAAAATACATTTCAGTTCACTGTAGTTGAAATAAACGAATATATTATAGACTTTTGAAGTCTATTAAATTTACTTTTTGTAACTAGATGTACGGATTTAAACCTAACCTGAAAATTTAGGTCATTACTAATCTTAGAGCAGATCACTACAAGCTTTGCCAGCATGGACCTTGTAGTTCTCAATAATATAAAATCAACAGCAAGCGCTAAGGTAAATTAAGTAATAATTTTCGGCTGCAACAGTTATTGTACGTAGGGTAATAATATTTACAATGCATTGCAGAAGAATATAATTTATAATGAACGTACATGATAGTGTTATTTACTACACAATTACAATACTGCATATTCCGTTTAAATTATGCTTTATAATTGCGCAGTTTGCAAACTTTAAGAGAAAGCACTTCTAAATCCTGGAAAAAATCGCTTGGCTGGCAAGGTTTCAGTTAGAGTTAAACATTTTGTAAATCAAATAATACGATCCAAATTTTCCTCACTCGTATGAGTAGCTCTGCTATTTCCACAGCCACATTTTAATTTCATTTAAGACCTCATTAATGGAAAAATTCTAATTTAGCATTTAACAACTAAATTTCAATGAATTCCACTGATTTCTTTCCTCCTTTCATTAACATGCTAATTTGCTTTTGCTTCTGGAATAGAGGAATTTCTCAGAAATAAAAATTGTATTGTAAAGGAAAAATACTAAGAGATTTTTATCTGTAATAAATTTGAAAATAATACAGATCTCACTATATTATCAAATAATGTTTTTTCATGCATAACGGATGATTTAAAGAAAAGAATGAACAATCTTATAAAGATACTTAAAACATATTTGACTAATCATATTCGCATTTAATTCCAATATACAACCTAACGTCATCTGTATTATGGTCGATATATTAAATTTTCGACCCAGACCTGTCAGTATTTTGAAAACTGAGAGCCTATAAAATTCACATTTTTCTTTAAATACCATCATAATCACTCAATTCTGAGAGTTACATTCGAGAGATAGTTTTCAAATGTGCAGCTGTAGAAAGATTAGGCAAGATGTTTAGAAAATAGCTGCAAACTTCTAAATTAAAAATTTCTTCTCCAATTCATGTTTTATGTAAACGAAGGACGTTGAATATACGCTCTACGTCAACCAATTTGTCCTAAGCTAATTCGACAAATAGATGCAGTCTTGATATCCCATTTATCTATTCAGTAACCCTACAAACCTCACCTTCCGCCAACTTGGACCTTATCAGTTATGCTGTAGACTGCTGGATAATTCAAATCTGTTCCTCTTAACTGCATAATACAGGGAATAGCCGTGCAAATGCGTCCTATCGTTTCGTATCAATCCGTATTATACTGCATAATGTATTGATAGGTAACTCGAATGATTTATTATGTTCCAAATCTCCTCTTCCATTCAAGTACGAAACAAATGTATTAGTTCTATTGAATAATCTAGAAAATGAAGGAGAATACAGGTTAAGAATATAGTGCAAATTTAGATTGTTATTAAGCTAAGAACAATTGGAGAAGAGGAAATGATGACTTCAAGAATGATGATATCAGGACAAATTATGTGCAGAAAATCGATTTTCGATACCGCGTGGAAGGTAAACAGTACATACTGTGTGTAAAATAAACAGAAATGCCTTCCAGTTTTGAATAACATATGTAAGATAAACATCATATTCTAAATAAACTACACGAAGATTTCCCACTGAGATATATTATAGTGTAATGGTACAATTCATTATAATAGAATTCTATTTACAGCAAGCTCTTTTCTCGCGGTACGTTACATAACATAGAACATGAACAGAAAAGGGCTTATCTCGTTCAAAATTTGAAAATATAACGCTGATTTTTGCTGTTTGACTTCTAAATTAATACTTGTTCGGCTTGTTATTGTATCTTAATTATTATTAGTAGTATTAGTAGTAAAATGTTTACAATTATTAGTAATAAAAATAAATACTTAAAAACACTGGTATTCATAGGATATATAACATGTAATTTTACAAGTATTTATAATATTACGTAATTGATGAAAGAAATGTTGTTGAATTTCTAAGTGGATTTCTCATTTAATCTAGTGGGTCATACATTTACTAACTCCTAAAGTGTTTTCAAGAGATATCTTATAAGTGGATCTCCTTGTTAATTCACCATATGTTATGTACCTCGAATATTGAATAATCGTCTCTTTGCTTAAACAGAGCCTGTATAAGTTAGTTTATAAAGCTAAAAACACCTTTAAACATTGCATCACGATATGGTAACAAATCGCAATCCAGGTCGTTATCTGATTACATCAGATTTGAGTGCAATCTAGAAAGTTACATACCTGAGAGCTGCTGCCAATCCAAAACGCATAAAATTTGTAAATTGTATCAATACAGTTAAGTAATGTTCTATACTGATATAATGATATACGAATTTTTTATGTTCGTGTAAGGAGATTGTGCTCCCGAGAGTTATTTCTAACCCACGTTTATATAAAGTCTTGGATATACTATATTAGTGAAATTAAGTAGTGTTTCGCATTTTTATAATTAAATATTCTTTTACATTAGTATAATTCAGATTAAATAAATTACATTTCCGAAAGGTACTGTCAATCAATACTACCTCTCTGGGATTTATTTTAGTATAATTAAGTCGGCTTTTATATTAGTATAATTAAGTACTAGTTTATGTTAGTAAAACTAAGCATTAAACCGGTTACATTTCCGAAAATTGTTGCCAATCCGCACAATATAATATCCGTGGTTTATATTATATAATTAACATTGTAGAAGCATTTTTTGGGGATCAGCAAACGCGAAAATCAGGTTTGCTCTCGCCGGGATTCAAACCGAGAATTATCAGTGCAGATGGCAAAAATTCTTTGGGAAAAGATTATTTTAAAACTCTTATTGTTATTTTATCCATATTTCTCCTTTAAAATGAGCCATACTTTATTTGAGAAATTTAACAGGAAAATAGAGACTAAGGTCTTTCTATACTTACTATAAAATATAACACTCTCAAACTGAATCGGCTAGATTGCGAAGATATTACTGATGAACCAGCTTGAAGTATTGAAGTATTGCCAGTTACACGACGCAGTAACGGGGCGAAGGTGATATTTTTTACAAGTAATTTTTACTTCTATGTAAGAAACAAAAGAAGTATTGTAATTGCGAAAAACTTCGAGTATCATATTTCAACAGAAATATCTACTTTGACCGCTTCCGAATTTGCACAACTTTTTTGCATGCTATCTGTACGTACGGACAGAATAAAGGAGTCTTTTTTCTGAAACGGGTTGCAAAATGGGCTTAAAATGGATTCAAAAGGAACTTTTTTTTCCTTGACGTGTATATGCAAATATGCACGTTATGTACACTGCTGGCCACCCAGATTGCAACACCAAGAAAGACAAGAGATATCACAACAAAATTTATTTAGTAGATAACATGTTCACCAAGTATCAAATGATTAAATTTATAGACTTCTGTGAAGTGCGGTTCCTTCCAGAACCAGTAGCCATTGTTGGAGATCACCGCTGCCGCACGCTTCGGTACCGATTCAAAGAGACTTTGGATGTGTTCTTGGGGTACAGCAGACCAAGCAGCTTCCACACGTTGCCAAAGTTGATCTGGTGTGGCAGTTTGGGATGTAATCTGGATCAATCGTTCAGCAACCATGGACCATATGTTTTATATCGGCGAAAGATCCGGAGAGCGAGCCGGCCAGGGAAGCAATTCAATCTGGCGACTGACGAAGAACCCTTGAAAAATGCGTGCAACGTGTGATCGCGCATTATCCTGATGAAATATGGTTGTGGGCAAGCCCTGAAGTTAAGGAAGGACAACTGGCTCCAACACCTCGGAGATGTAGCGCTGGCTATTTAAAGTACCGACAATGCGCACTAGAGGAGTGTGAGAGTGATATCTAGTACCACTCATATCATAATACCCGGTGCAGGACCAGTGTGGCGGTGCATAACGCACTGTTCAGCATCTTCCCTCCACGATGTCTCCAGACTCGAATCCGACCATTGTGGTGTTGCAGATAGAAGCGTGACTCATCAGTAAAGACAATTTCATTCCATTCTGTCGTCTACATCCTTCTCTCATCGCACCATTGGCGGCGGAGACGTCTGTGGTTCTGCGTCAAGTTTAGACGAAGCAATGGACGTCTTGCGGACATGCTACTCTGCTGTAAACGGCGTCGAATGCTACGCGCAGACAGTTATAATTGACGACACATTCACTTGGATGCTACATTTAAAGGAAGTCAAGACGCGACTTCACAGGATGTGTCATTCCATGCCCAGAACAGCAACACCAACATGGGGAGTTTCTTCGAGGATGCTTAAGACGTGGTATTCTGTAGTTGCTGAACGTATTGCACTGTATGAGGCCTCCATGTGGGGCATAACGATCACTACTAAAATGGAGAATCTGCTACGATCAGCACAAAGACCATTCCTCCTAAGCATTTCCCGAGGATATAAAACCTCACCCACTAATGCTCTAAACGTGATTTCAGGACTGCCACCTCTTTATCTCTTAGTTCAGCGCCAGAGTGCAATAGTGCGCATGCTCCGACTCAGAGAGACAATAAGTTTATGGGACAGCCCTTATGTTTACACTGACTATGAGCAAAGTATTTCCGAGTCACCTTGCCACCCGGACGAATTTAACATCTTGATTAACCAACGTGGTTAACTTGATTAATCACGTTGGAACAGGTCACCAACGTGGTTAAGCCACTGCAATCTACACCGATGGTTCCAAAGGAGAATGTGACATCGGTAGCGGATACTGTGTTCTACATGGGAACCAGATCTTAAAGACTTGGGAAAGAAAGCTTAAGCATCACAACTCAATTTTTCAGGCTGTACTGAGTGTATTAAAAGCTGCACTTGTCCAGGCATTGGAAAATAACTATTCCAGTATATATTCAGACTCTAGCCTCCAGGCAATCCAAGGCACATGTAGTAAAAATCCACACGTCAGGGCCATACAAAAACTTACTAAGAACACCAAAATACTATAGGCCTGAACTCCAGTAGATACCTGCCCACACCGGAATACTGGGTAATGAAATTGCAGATGCAATAGCCAAAAGAGCAGAAACTGACCCCCACGTTCGCACACTTGACGTGCCTCTCCCAGGCTCGTTCTTAAAAGCTGAGCTCGTGAGAGAATTACTCTAACGTTGGAGACATCTGTGGGAGACAGAGACCACCGGCAGAAGAGTTAAGATTATCGGCAGATTTTTTCCGAAAGTCTGCCGGCTTCTAAAAAGTGACTCGTCTCACTTCACTCAAATTCTAACAGGACAGGGTCCGTTCATGACGTACCTGCATCGCCTCAGACGACGCGAAAACGACAATTGCTCATGCGGGATGGCAGGAGATACGGACCACTATCTGTTCGTTTGCAGAGAGACTGCCAAACATCATCTTAGGCAACCAGTAGCAAACCACATCCATGTATGGGCCGAAGCTACTTCGAAAAATCGCAATGCATTGAAACGCATATGCGATTGCATAAATATTGCACGCAAAATCTCAGACAGGCTGGAGTAATTCTCAGATACCATCCTCGTCTCCAGCACAGCCCTTGTATGATCTGTACCTGTAATGAATTAATTTTATCTTAAGTTAGCTTTTTCGGCTTTTCTTATTCCCTGTATATACTTATCACCTTGAACTGTAAGCCCTGAATTATGTATTTTGCCTTATTTTATGTATTGTTTTCACTGTTTTTCCTTTTTGTTATTTTATGTATTATTCCTCTTTTTAGTATTTTACTTCTTATTATTTTTAGTACTGCTATTTAGTATTTAGCCCTATTTTAGATAATATTTTTACTGTTTTATCAGTCACTCGTTTAATTGCTCATATATTGCACTGTACTCACTTATTTAGTATTTAGCCCTATTTTAGATAATATTTTTACTGTTTTATCAGTCACTCGTTTAATTGCTCATATATTGCACTGTACTTATTG
Source organism: Stegodyphus dumicola (assembly GCF_044657685.1). Classification (NCBI taxonomy): domain Eukaryota; kingdom Metazoa; phylum Arthropoda; class Arachnida; order Araneae; family Eresidae; genus Stegodyphus; species Stegodyphus dumicola. The sequence goes on along the minus strand of NC_140768.1, from coordinate 74,144,477 downwards.
TTGCACTGCACTCACTTATTGTTCACGTTGTGGATGCCTTTTGTGACACCACCTATCCATAGCTCTGTAAATATGTAACTGAAATTGTTCTTCTCACCCGCAGTGCACCCTTCTTCCATCACTGCACTATCGTCTCGTCCAGCATTAGTTTGCACTGCCCCCAGCACTCGTCTTGAGCACAATATGTATATATAAGTGTGTTGTGTTGATCAAGTTATTTCCGTCAGCGGGGCTATCTGGCCGATAGGCTAACTGCTCCAGTGGATCGGCTGCCTCGCTGTCGGTGGAAAGAAAGAAAGGTACGCGCAGACACTGGATGATGCGTTGTAAGGATCTTAAGTTTTACTAACGTTTATTTTATTTTAAATCTTTACTATCACTTCTTATTTTCTACTTCCGGCCAGAATTATAAGCGTTAACTTATTTATGCAAAATTTGTCTGGCGAACGCCAAGTACTTAAGTTGTGGCTTTTTGCCAAGCGAGAGAGAGGAAGGAGTTAGTCGAAGCAGGCCGCTTGCCTTAGAAGTTTTACTCGGTTGCTGGTTGCCTTCCAGGCCAGAGCTTTAATCCTCTTGATAATTTTAAACGTATTGTAGTGTTAACAGTTCTCTGTACTACATACAGCTTCCTGTTAATATACGGCCAATCTTCCACGTTTATTATTCCAAAGTTAAGTTAGAGTTTAGTTAAATATTTTTATATTCTTACGTTCAGACCACAAGTAGTTGGTCTCTGTATTCCGAAGTACGGAAATTATTGTAAAGATTGAAAAATAAAGGGTTTCGTATACCCTTCCTGTGTATCTTGTCTATTTCCCACATTTATTGAACATAGCTTTAATAAACTCCCTGTTCCGAGTCAGGTCTGTGCATGTTCCCAAAGAAAGTAAGACGGAATATTGAACCTGATAGTGGCGCCCAACAAAGAAGAATAACCATGGCCGAGTTACAAGAAGAACCCGTGCTGCCTGCAGAAGCGGCTCGGAATCCAGAAATGCCAGCTGCCGCCCTGGAAGGATTTGGTTACATCGTCCAGACCACGCGCGCTTCGATGAAACCAGAAGCAACATTTAATGGAAACTCACCGGTAACCAGTTTTTTGGAAACATTGGATGACCACTTCATGCTCTACCCCGTGCACGAGTTTCAAAAAGTTACCTTAGCTACCAGCGCTTTGAGGGGCCAAGCGCTTAACTGGTTCAAATGTATAGGCAGAAGTCTCTTGGGTCAAGCAGGAAGTCCCAACTATACTTACGAAAATTTCAAGACTGCCCTAGTAAAAGCCTTCCCTGTCGTAAGGGATCGTGCGAAATTAGAAACGGAACTTTTCAGCATATATCAGCAAAGAATCGAAAATCGCTCAAGCTTTATTTTAAGAAAAATTCACGTCTTCAAACTCTTGTATGGAAACCGTCCGGATCCTGAGATAATTCAAGTGATTTTGCCGAGGGAAAAAGAAGGAAAGCATGGAAATGAAAAATGATTTAAACTAAAACGGATTTCTGCTGACGGGAGGGTGCGGAAATCCGAAGGCCAAGAAAACCCCTCTTCCTTCAAGTTAAATACAGTAATGGTGAAAAATTCGACTCTTCCGAAGATTGAAGTGTTGGTGAATAATATCCCAGCCACCGCACTCCTGGATACAGGCGCGCAGTGTTCCTGTGTGGCAGAAGACTTTTTTAGGAAGTATTTTCGTAAATATCGCATATATAATTCGGATAATACGACAGTGTTAGCTGCGCAAGGAGAAAGATGTAAGTGCATAAGTAAATTACCGCTATACGTCCGTATCAAGGACGAACAAGTAAAGGTTATGTTTTTCATAGTAAAGAATCTGCAAGCACATATTATCTTAGGAATAGATTTTCTTTCAGAGGCACAAGCAACGATGGATTTTAATGAAGCGTCCCTTAAGCTGACGATGAAACCAGTTCGAGAAGAAAAGGCTGAACCGCCGATGTTAAACCTTGACCACCTGCCTAATGAAGAGCAACGAAGAATCCGACAAGTGGTAAGTGAATTTGCTTCGTTATTTAGTGATATTCCAGGATTTACTCAAGTTACTAACCATAGTATTGACACCGGAGATTCAATGCCAGTTCGCCACAAAGCATACCGGTATGATAAGAATAAGGAAAAAATTATAGAATGGCACATCAGCGATATGCTACGTAAAAAGATCATAACGCCCATCTCAAGTAGTTATGCTAGCCCGGTGGTTTTATGTAAGAAAAATAATGACTATCCATTGACACATCCAAAAAGGTGGCGATTCGCGATTGACTACCGTAAATTAAACTCCATAACTAAATATCCGGTATATCCGTTACCTATTATTGAAGAAATTCTAAGGAACATAACGTCGACCAAATATATGACGACTTTAGACTTAACAACTGGTTATTTTCAAATAGGGGTTAGGCCTGAGGACGTGCCTAAGACTGCTTTTATAACCAAGTCTGGCATTTATGCATTCCTGCGTATGCCGTTTGGCCTTTCAGTGGCACCGGCAACATTTGTGTTAAGGCCTGTTCTTGGAAAGTCCACATTTATCTATTTAGACGATATCATTATTACTAGTGATAATCTCGACCAACATGTACAGGATTTAAGACAGGTGTTTTCTTTATTAAATGAGGCCGGTCTAAAAGTTCGAAAAGTGCAAATTTGCAGCCCCTGAATTAAAATATTTAGGTTACAAAATCTGAGAAAGGAATCGAGACAGACGAATCAAAAATAATCGCTGTACAAAAGTATCCGACTCCAAACACGGCGAAGAAGCTCTCTTCTTTTCTAGGACTTTGTTCATATTATAGGTCCTTTATAAAAGATTTTGCTGCTATTGCTGAACCATTATTAAAATTAAAAAGGAAAAGGCAAGATTCTCGTGGACGGCCGAAGCCAATAGTGCGTTCGAAAAATTAAAGCAAGCATTAACGCAAGCCCCTGTGTTGAAATTTCCTGAAAAGGATGAGAATTTAGAAATTTCAGCGGATGCTTCAGATTATACGGTAGGAGCGCTACTTTCGCAAAATCAGCAGCCCGTGGCATTTTTTAGCCGAACTTTAAATCAAACACAAAGAAACTATTCCGCGACCGAGAGAGAGGCACTTGCAGTTCTGTTAGCAGTGCAAAAGTTCAGAGTCTATTTTGGAAGTGCGCCAATAACAGTGTATTCTGATCATGCGGTGGTAACTAGATTGTACTCAGGGAAAAACTTATCCCCAAGGTTAATAAGATGGGCACTCAAGCTACAAGAATATAATCTGGTAATCAAGCATACCCCCGGAAAGGAAAATATCGTAGCAGATGCCCTATCCAGAATTAAAATAGATGAAGAAGGTAATACTGTAAAGGTGGCAATGCTCACAGCATGTACAATAAATTCCCGAGAAACTGTAATAACCGAACTGGGTAAGGATCCTGAGTTTGGAAGCATTTATGAGTATTTAAAGGATCCTGAAAATTTTAGCCACCAAGATATTGTGACGATAAGAAATAGGGCGGCCCATTACGAACTAATAGATGGTCTATTATTTTATACAAAAACTACAAATTCCAACAACGAATTTCGACCTGTTATTCCAAGACCTGTTCCCAAAGAAAGTAAGACGGAACATTGAACCTGATAGCGTTACAGACTGAATGTGCTGTGCTATGGTTCGTGATGAGACTGAGCGATCCGTCACTGCCATGCGCACAATGTTCCTGTCATCACGTGAAGTGGTGCACTGAGGTGGATGCGATCGAACACGTCTGTCCGTCGTACCCTCCTGCATCCAACGGTCACATATCCGCATTACAGTTGTTTGGTTTCGTCCAACACGACTACCGATTTCCCTAAAAGATAATCCACACCCTCGGTAGGCCATTATCCTTCCTCTGTCGAATTCGGATACTTGATCAAACGATGATCGCTGTTTATTACGAGGCATAATTGATCGTTTTTTTGAAAAAACCTCAAGAAAAACACATTTGCCGAACTTGCAATCGTCGAAAACTGCAAGCCTGGCGCTTTGAAGTGTCACCACAGGCGCGCGTGTTGTGCGTTTGCGCTGAAATTCTAATCATTTGCATATCTCACCTCCGCTAATGCATATTGTCAATTCCATATTATATGCATGCTTCCTTCAGGGCATTTAAGGTGGCCAGCAGTGTATCTTGAATAACTCTAAGACGATTAATTAAAGAATTCTGAAATTTTGTAAATGAGATTTCTATGATAACTAGTTATGCAACTTCTTTTTGATTGCAGTTCACATTAACAAACATATATATATATATAAACACTTATCCTTGAAAATACTTACTCGGCCTTTGTTTTCGCAATCGTTGATCGTAGTCGTATACCTTTAATTACAGAAGTATTTTAAATGACGAATATATTCATACTTTTTAGTGTCAAATTAAAACAAATAATTATAACAAATAACGAAATCAACTAGTCTAGCAATAAACATTTAATAGTATTTAATATCAGTTTTGCTGTTTGAAATAGCTAACAATGTTTAAAATATGAGTTTATTGTTGCAGCAAATAATGTGTTTAATTTAATGGGCCATACAAAAAGATTCATGTGGTGTCCACATAAGATTTTTTAATATTATTATAATCAAGTATTATTTTATATTAGTATAATTAAGTAGATACTCTTTCCTAGATCTGATGCAAATTCTCATCGCATAATATCTTTATAACGATAGCAAATTTCCATACATATTAGTATTACTATGCAAAGTTTTATATTAGTATAATTAAATATTAAACATATTATTAGCAAAAGCTGCTTCAACTGCCTTTTATTATGCATCTAAGCAGCAGAATTTTGCTTAAATGAATAATTTGCTCTTTTTTTTTATATTTCATTCTGAAATCAAAGTCGAAAACTTTGCTTTGTCTGAGGTGATCACATTAATCTGTGAATATTTCAGTATGTTAATGAATATTCAGTATGTATTAATGTTTAATTTATTATTAAACTGCTAAATCATTAAACAGTTTAAAACAACAGTAAATGCTGATCGCTGCTGAATTAAAATTATTAATGAAAGAATTCCGTTGAGTCATATGGCATAAGCTTACGTAATGTCATTAATTAAGGAATGGCACGAAACATTCGAAATAACATCAGTTCGAATCAGAATGATTAATTATCATTAGAAGTCTAAACAACATGAAACATTCGAGACTGCTGTGAGAAATGAAGTTTTAAGTGCTGTCGAGTAGGAAATAATAATGAATGCTTAGAAATATGCTGAAAGGTTTGAAATAGTGTGCTGGGCCGAGATGGGAAGGTCCGAGATGGGATTTTAAACGGTATTTAACAAAAACGACCGTAAATGGCTTCAAGACAAAAGACAACATCAGGCTGGTTTTAATTTTAAGTAAATGCTTTATTCGTTTGAGATTGCCTAGTTTTAGATGAAGAGAGACCCACATCAAATTGGCTCTTGAAATATCTAAAATGTTTAAGTTAAAATTAACATCCTTTTAATGTCGTATTTTATTTAGGTTTAGGACTTGAGCTGCAACGTTTTTCTTTCATCTTTGGATTAATGATATCATATTTATATAACAGTTACTCAGAGTATGTGTTTTTGGGAAATTTCATAATATTTTTTCGCTCCATGTATTCTGAGTTAAACTGAGAATTACTTAAAATGATAAATATGGATCAGTATGCCTAAACTAAATTTATATGTAAATAATTTTACAGAAATTCATTTAAATATGGGTGAATTCGAGAAAATATTTGTATAAAAGACGGAAACGTGCTTTATTATTCTGAACACATATAGTATTCTAAAGTTAATTTCTTGGATGTTAAAATTTTCTCTAACTAGACCATTCAATAACAGCATAGAATTTCCTTTAGATCTGCCAAATATAATATAGTAGATACAGATATCATAAAACCAAATTTCCTGTTAATTACTATTTTGAAACAGCATTTAGATAAATGTATATATACACTTTACAAACACAAATGTATGGGAAAACCTCACCATGTTGTGCAATTTATCAATTAAAAATTGAGCATATTAAGTATTTCTCCCACATTTTATTTAATTACGAAAAATCGTATTAGAGATACATTGATTTTTAAATTTAAGGATAACTTTTAAAATTTTGCTAATTTATAAAGACTAAACGAAATTCCAGCGTGCAGGTATGTACGATAATTGAGCACAAAACTCACTGCTACGCTGATATTTAAGCAGTGAAGCCTTAAGCCTTCTTGAGGCCCTGGGCCCCTGTGCAAAAGTAGGTCCCACCTGCGCCCCTTTTATTTCATTAAATGCAAAATTTAATAAAAGCAATCCATAATAAAATGATGTTTTATTAGAAAATTTGTTTTCTACATTTTAAATTCGTTAATTATCTCTTCAAAATAAACTTCCTAGTTTTCTGGAGAAAGTTTTCTTTTGAGATTTCTTCCCCATTTTCTGGAAAATGCCTAGTTTTTGAGGGAAAATGTCTTAGAATAACATTTGCTCATTAAAATTATTCACATTATGATCATATTGAAGCCGCGTCAAGAACGAGACAAGGCCCATCTATGGCCAAGGCCCTGGATCCGGGCCCAATTGGTCCATGCATTAAAACGTCTCCCTATATTGGAGCGCAGAATATGTAAATAAGTCGAGCACGAGCAAATTTTAAAAGATAAAACATTCATTTGAGTGTATATGAAACAGGACGCATTTAAAATATGGTTAGACGTTTGGGTTAAAATAACACGCCGAACAAATATTAATGTAGAAGTTAAACAACAAAAATCAGCCTTATATTTGCAAATTTTCACAGGAGTAGCTTCGATGATTTTACCGAACCATCCTAAGCTGTCAAAGTACAAATGAACAAGCTAAGATATAGTAAAAAGATAAGATATGATGAGAATGGCTGGGCAGGAGCCTTTTAACTGTAGATAAGGATTTAAAAGGATAGAGGTTAATGTTCAAAGTTGCACGGCCCCCCCTTTTTTTTAATTCCGAGTCAAAATTTCATTTTTGGAATTAAAAAAAGTGACAATTTATGCACCCAAATCATCAAAATAACTGGACAGTTAAAAGGAGCTACCGGTGCCGTCTATTGATGAAACAAGAAAACTAAAACATAATTCCCTTACAGACTGAAAGCAAAAATGGATTGGAGTTAGGGTTTTTAACTAGAACAGAAAGATTTTCTTGAATGTGGAACGACTCTAGAAAATCTAATTCACCAATAGAAAATATTTTTTGAATAATTTTGGTTGCAGAAAAATGGAACGCGTGATTTTCGGGCCAAAAATGCTGGGCAACAAAGAACTTCTTTGTTTCCTTTTTCCTAACGTATGCCTCATGTAATTTAATGCAAAATTTGAAGGCTCTCTTAGTTTGATAAATTTAAAATAAACCACACTGGCAAGGAATCGTGTAAATCCCCTAGAAATTCATATCCGGGGGGAGGAGAGAAATATGAGAATTAGCTTTATTTTATTTGTTTGTTTTCACGTTTGCTCCTCCAAATCAGCTCTTGATCAAGAACTAAGTTATTTAAAAGCAGTATCTATTGACAGAGGCTTTTTACTCAACATCATTAACCAAGCAGTTAAAAAATTCTCGTCGCAACACACCAAAAGGCAACGCATGTTTTAGGAGATTTCACGTATTTTACAGAAGTTTAATTTTCAGGTCGTTTATTGCCCTATCAATAAAATTCTGAATTCCGTACTGAAGGACCCCATTCCGGATGTGGATTCCAGGGGGATTTAGAGGACTCCTTGCTAATTTGGTTTAATTTAAAGCCTTAAAGTTTCGCGTTAACGAACATGAGGCATATGTTAAGGAAACACAGTAATCCTTTGTTGTCCGAAATCCGTCGTGTCAGCATTGTTGGTCCGAAAATCACACTTTCCATTTTTCTGCAGCCAAAATTATTCAAGAAACATCTTCCATTTGTGAATTGAGATATTCTAGAGGCGTTCAAAACAACCTTTTCTGTTCTAGTTAACGACCCTAAATATAATCCATTTTTACGTTCAGCCTTTAAGAAAATTTATTTTTAGTGCTCTTGGTCCTGTCCAGCCATTCTTATCTTATCTAATCTTTTCACTATATCGTACCTCGTTCATTTACCCTTTGGCAGCTGAGGATGATGGTTAGGTGAAACCATCGAAATTAGTTCTGCGAAAATTTACAAATATGACGCTGATTTTTGTTGCTTGACTTCTAAATTTGTAGAGACTTTAGGTATTTTTTGGAAGCTGGCAAGATGAAAAATTACAACGCCTTCGCCGGGAATCGAACCATGGACCTCTGGAATACCGGCCCAGCGTGCAGACCACTACACCACAGAACAGACATAGGAAGGCGAGAAAAATACCTTATAAATTTGTGGTTAGATATTGTTAATTACGTTAAAAAGACATTTAAATGAATATAAAAAATAGCGAGTGTTGTCAGTAAATGCACTATGAAAGATGTTCATCAAGTACAGCTGACGTTTATCAAGCAGAGTGGCATCCGGATCGAGTGCAATTGGAGGGCTCGAGAGAGTTGAAAATTCCTCAAAACGTGAATTTGAAAATTTAAAACATATTTTTTAAGCTTTTTAAGCATAAGAATAGCAAGTCGTCTTGCTGGTCAAGTCATCCTTGTAATTTCAGCATATGAAGGTTATTATTTATAATTGCTGGCACGAAGAGAACATTAGGCAACTTCCAGACAGTTGGCTCGGGCTTTCAGCAGCGAATCGTACTCTATTAAGCAAACCTTCTATTTACAGAAAATTTCACGAGCATGGTAATTACGAAGGTCCTTAAAGAAACTGTCATATTCATCGTCAACGGAGCGATAGTAATTGAACTACAATGACAGTAAAACCCAGTCATATTGACTTACGTATGATTTCATATTCAGTTTATATAATATTTTTGAACGTATTGCAATGTGCGAACCTGGAATATATATGTAAATTTCAGTAATATGCACATAACCAGCGTTACGGTTAAAATAATCTTTTACTTGTCTGGAACGAATTCTGTGGAACGATAGCCCAAAGCTCCATATCTATAACAAAGTTCTAATATAGAGACTGAAATATATAGCTGAAGCTTTGAGTAAGTATATTTAGGTAATATTTCAGATCTAGTAGCTGTTAAGAGGAAAAATCAACTGTTAAGTACTTATATAACGGTTTCTATGTGCCAGTACTGATAAATAATAGTTTTGAAGTGCTGCAGTCACTTTTGAACAGTCTCACATAGCAACACGATTAATTATTTCCATGCTTAAAAATGAATCCAAGTTCTTGAGATACTGCTTTGTGGAATATTTCGCACTATGGAGACGTCCAGCTTTGTTTGATTCACCTCAAGACCTCTGAAAATTCGTCACTTCTTGTCTTCATACAACTGATGTGTTCCAAACACGATTAACAACATCCAACAACTTTTAAACTTTATGTTTATTCAAGGTATGCGGGCCAGGTGGAATAAATTTCCTATTACAATTTTTTAAATTCCGCTTATTTGTGCATTCTGCGCGCAGTACTAAGAAGTAGTAGGCGATTGTTTTTAATGACATATAATTTTCGTAAATAACTGCACTCATTGGAATTTCATTGAGCTTTTGTACAACCAGCTTTATTTAAGAAAATATCCATTAAGAATGATCACCAGTAGAATTTATAATGTTTAAAAAAATAACTAAATTTATGATTATAGAACAGAAACAAAATAAATAAATTAAAAAAAAATTAACAACATTCAGCCATAGATTAAAATTAGTTTTATTGCAAAGATTTATTAATTTTAAGGTAATCTGACATTAGTGCTACTTCCGCAAAGAACTGAATAATTCTGAACGGTTTTGCGAAAGAGCCGACACTTATATGATATAGAATTCAAAAAAAAAAAAAAAAAAAAAAGAAAAAAAAAAAAAAATGTGTGTCTTAGTATCGCACTTAATTGTAGGTTAATATAATCCTACACAGTAAGCCTACATATAAGAATAAGATGTTTTCTCCGTCCTTCCAGCATGCCTTCGTGGTGTAACGCTAACACACTCGGCGTGTATTCGAGATTTCCAGGTTCGAGTCTCAGGGAGGGTATTGCACATTTTCATGTTCCTGCTTCAAAATAACTTTATGAATCTTCAACTGGTACCCGAAGGTGGTGGACAATAATTCCTTAGCACCAGGATTTGATAGGGTTCCCTAATCCCCATTCGCTCTTTAAAAAGGGAGTAGGGGAATATGTAAGGTATTTTCTCCCTATTCTCAGCAGGCCTTCGTGGTGGAACGGTCTCGGCGTGTATTAGAGAGGTCCAGGTTCGAATTTTAGAAAGGGCATTACTCATTTTTCGCATTTCCTGTATCAAAAATCCTAATGACTCTACAAGGATAAGTTAGATTTAGTACAATCGTCCTGCATCTGTATCGCTATAGTAAACTTAGTATACTCAAAATTGCAGTGGTGGCCATTAGCGTCCTGCCACATAGTACAATGGCGAGTGGTTTTTCTGAACAACGATGGTCAGTGAGTCCTCAGAGATTACTGCACATTCTGCTGTAATTTCTTGACAAAGGACATAACCAATTTCCTGCTCTACGAGATGTCCTTAGAGATTCCAATACAAAGATTCTGTATGATGTTAAAGTGTGTATACATTTTTCTGATGGTCCCTGTATTTAACAAAACATGAGTGGAAGAACTAGAAATATTAGCTCAGGATTTTAACATTTTGGAAACGACAGAAACGGAATAAGAGACATTATACAAATCTAAAATATTTTTATTAATCATAAGGTTTCAAAGAAATCTGACGATATAGGATATATTTGTGAATAATTCAGTTAAAAGTTTAAACAATTGACAATTCTGTTTATGAGGAAGAAAAATTTATAAACTTCTGTTTTCCTGATATCAGGTGCGGTTTTGAGGAATGTTTTATTTTGGAAACGTGATGCGCAGAATTTCATGTAGCGAATATCGTTAAATTATCATTCTGTTCGTATAAAAGTCTTTCGTTGTCTCTTTATGATGAATTTTGTTTGATGATATTCATAAACTTCTCCACAATTCATACTTTTTGACATTTAGCCTTCTTGGAATAAATGCAGGCTAATATTTAAGTAACCAGTTACTTTATAACAATAAATTTTCTTTCTAGTTATTAATCTAACATAGAGTAAACGTAAATTATGCAAATGAAAGCTCTTTATTAGCGGTAATATAATCCTATATCTCGAAATGATGTATTTTGTTTTTTGAAAAATTTATCTGTGCAAAGATAATGCGTTCTTGCCTAGAGAAACAACTTAAATTTTTTCTATGCTCATTTATAATTTAGTTTTATGCATAAACACAGCATATACAGTGACTGAGTTATCTTCAACAAAAACCATTCTTAAACACATATAAGCATGCCGCCACTGACGATGAACCAAGAGAATCTAAAGCTACTCATAAATGTCCTACTTATATTGGGCATGTAATTCACATGTCGTGGCACGAAAGCTTTGATTTTTGTGAGCCATAAAAGGCAAGAACTTCCTTACTCTAATCAGCTAACGAACTCAACTATAAGCATCTATTCTCTTGTTCGGGATATTGTACTGCAGATCACGTTCTATGCTTGGAAATCAATTTTCTGCCTTAACGCTTGGGATGAAAAACTCACTGGAGAGGAAACAGTGAATATTATTCAGCGGTTTACACATCGTTTAACTCAACAATACTGCATCAAGAACTGGATAAGAGGAAATCATAAAATGTTTGCATGGAGCTATACACTCTCGTCAATGTTCTTTGAATTCTTATCGTGATTTGACACCAGGTTGTGGAAATTTCAAATGTTCAGAATTATGTAAACTATTTTGAAAAACATAAAAATGGGATTTTTTTCTTCTTTTATACTTTTGCATTTATGAATCAGCATATAAGAGCGCTTTATTTATGGAGTAAGAGATCATTAATTCATTTTATTTAAATTTTACTTTATGCGGAACAAAAATATGTAATGAGTCTTCGAGAACGGAAGAAGAAAGTAAACACTATTTTCTTTCGAATTATGATTTCGTAAACAAATAAATTTTGATCATAATTAAATTATAAAAAAGTCACACATACAATAAAAGGAATAATTATGGAAAATTCAAGTGTTAGGCATGGGAGAAAATTCTTGCTTTGTAAAACCAAATTCCGATTAAAAGACTCAGATTATATAGCATAATATGGATGATTAGGAAATATTATCCATAAAATGTGCTGTGTGATTTAACTTCCTTGTCTGACAGTAATATTAGATCAAATCTAAGAATTTTATCGTAAACAAGGACCAAGAAATGTGTCTATCGTTGGCACTTGGACGCTTTATAACTGAAAAGAAATTGGCCCACTCCTTCCCAGTTTCTAACTGTGAATCCTTTGGGGGCAAAATTGCAATATAGATGACCCTTCTTCACTTTAATGCATCTATACATCAGAAACACTGTATACTAGCGTTTCGCACCCATGGTCGACATGCACCCCCCCAGGTGTCCATAAAAACTTTGATGCAGTCCACAAGACAAAATTATATTTCGAGGATCCATATTATGATCTAAGGGGGTAGTGATAAAATATTATCAATAAAATAATTTAATAATAATAATAAAGTCAACTAATAGATATGAATGATTTCAGTGTCATAGAAAAGTAAAAATCTTTGTGACTGGAAGATTCTCGTACTTTCTGAAATATTCTTTAGTTAGTACAACAAATTCTGTCCATTGAAAATTCTAGGCGAAGAAATTTATTTATGCACAGAAGAAGAAATCATTATATAAGCATTAACTAATTTAAGAAAAGTAAATCCGTAAGAGGTATTCGTTTCATTTTGTAGAGAGTAATCGGTATCATTGTAGTTAAATTTATTGTTTGTGATAATGAACATTATTGTCTTCGTGAACTATCTTTCTATAAATACTTACAAGCAGTGCGGCTCCTGAGGTAAGCAGTGGCATTGCTAAATCCCTCCTGAAAATAAAACACAAAATATTAATTTTCAATCCATTTTTTAATTTTTATATTAGCTAAACTTTTTTTACAACTTCCTTTTTAATATTCAATCTATGATGCTTAAACTTTGATAATTGTACAAAAAATAAATATTTAAATATTAAAAAATTATGAAGATATTGATATGAAGGTTATTATTTATAATTGCTGGCACGAAGACAACATTAGGCAACTTCCAGACAGTTGGCTCGGGCTTTCAGCAGCGAATCGTACTCTATTAAGCAAACCTTCTATTTACAGAAAATTTCACGAGCATGGTCCTTACGAAGGTCCTTAAAGAAACTGTCATATTCATCGTCAACGGAGCGATAGTAATTGAACTACAATGACAGTAAAACCCAGTCATATTGACTTACGTATGATTTCATATTCAGTTTATATAATATTTTTGAACGTATTGCAATGTGCGAACCTGGAATATATATGTAAATTTCAGTAATATGCACATAACCAGCGTTACGGTTAAAATAATCTTTTACTTGTCTGGAACGAATTCTGTGGAACGATAGCCCAAAGCTCCATATCTATAACAAAGTTCTAATATAGAGACTGAAATATATAGCTGAAGCTTTGAGTAAGTATATTTAGGTAATATTTCAGATCTAGTGGCTGTTAAGAGGGAAAATCAACTGTTAAGTACTTATATAACGGTTTCTATGTGCCAGTACTGATAAATAATAGTTTTGAAGTGCTGCAGTCACTTTTGAACAGTCTCACATAGCAACACGATTAATTATTTCCATGCTTAAAAATGAATCCAAGTTCTTGAGATACTGCTTTGTGGAATATTTCGTACTATGGAGACGTCCAGCTTTGTTTGATTCACCTCAAGACCTCTGAAAATTCGTCACTTCTTGTCTTCATACAACTGATGTGTTCCAAACACGATTAACAACATCCAACAACTTTTAAACTTTATGTTTATTCAAGGTATGCGGGCCAGGTGGAATAAATTTCCTATTACAATTTTTTAAATTCCGCTTATTTGTGCATTCTGCGCGCAGTACTAAGAAGTAGTAGGCGATTGTTTTTAATGACATATAATTTTCGTAAATAACTGCACTCATTGGAATTTCATTGAGCTTTTGTACAACCAGCTTTATTTAAGAAAATATCCATTAAGAATGATCACCAGTAGAATTTATAATGTTTAAAAAAATAACTAAATTTATGATTATAGAACAGAAACAAAATAAATAAATTAAAAAAAAATTAACAACATTCAGCCATAGATTAAAATTAGTTTTATTGCAAAGATTTATTAATTTTAAGGTAATCTGACATTAGTGCTACTTCCGCAAAGAACTGAATAATTCTGAACGATTTTGCGAAAGAGCCGACACTTATATGATATAGAATTAAAAAAAAAAAAAAAAAAAAAAAAAAAAAAAAAAAAAAAAAATGTGTGTCTTAGTACCGCACTTAATTGTAGGTTAATATAATCCTACACAGTAAGCCTACATATAAGAATAAGATGTTTTCTCCGTCCTTCCAGCATGCCTTCGTGGTGTAACGCTAACACACTCGGCGTGTATTCGAGATTTCCAGGTTCGAGTCTCAGGGAGGGTATTGCACATTTTCATGTTCCTGCTTCAAAATAACTTTATGAATCTTCAACTGGTACCCGAAGGTGGTGGACAATAATTCCTTAGCACCAGGATTTGATAGGGTTCCCTAATCCCCATTCGCTCTTTAAAAAGGGAGTAGGGGAATATGTAAGGTATTTTCTCCCTATTCTCAGCAGGCCTTCGTGGTGGAACGGTCTCGGCGTGTATTAGAGAGGTCCAGGTCCAGGTTCGAAACTTTCTGGATCAGACTCAACAAATGAGTCCTGTTCAAATGCCGTATGTAAGGAACTAACCGAGGTGTTGCTGGTACAAGAACAGCAAAGGAAAGAGATACGCAGGCGTTCGGATTTTGATCATTGGCTTTTCACGCCAAATTTGTACAGAATGTTTGCCACCATTTTGAAGCGAATTATATGGTGACGGGAGAAACGGGAACTGCACTAAATATCAAGCATTGAAGAGCCGCGTTTTGAATTATCAAGATTTTCCCATCGGCTTCGAAAAAGGGGACTGCACTTCAAAAGGTTTAAAGGTGTTTCCTCATCGAATTAAAAAACATTCTGTTCTTTAGATCGAAGCTTGAACACTGAATATTGCAAAAGAGAGCTTCTTAGGTGTAACAACCTTTCAGAAGCTTTAACACTTGCCTTTGAATATTGTAAAAGTGAGCTTCATAGTGAAATAATCTTTACTTTGTATGAACCTAAAAAACAGCTATCACGAATGGTCTATTTTACTACAGTCACTTTAAGAGCTGTTTTTAATTCTCTTTATGCTGAAGGCCCGAAGCTTCGCATTTTTTCACATAAGTTCTCACCAGCCGAATCTAAATGCAACAATAGGGAATCGATTGCCATAAAACATTTTAGACATTTTCTCGAAGGGCAATGTTTCACTATCTACACCGATCACTGTCTCTTAATTTACGTTTTTCTCAAAGCACTTCCGACTCTTCAGTTCTTAACTTTACTGCGCAATTTTTAACTTTACTGCGCAATTTCCCCTTAAATTTACTGCGCAGTTTTTTAGAGGTATCAGGCACGCCTCTGTGACTGACAGTGTCATCCCCGATATTACATCAAGAATTAGGAACATCAATCAATTTCCTGTTGATCTCCTAGAAATTACTGTAGCTCAAACGCCAGATATTAAATTAAAGAATTTATTTTCTTCTGAAAAAATCGAATCCAACTAGTGGAATTGACAACAACTCTGAAAATTTATTGTGACGTCAGTACCAATGAAATTCGATTTTACGTGCAGAAAAGCTTTCAGCAACGCACATTTAATGTGTTCCATGGTTTAACTAGCATAAGCATTTGTACAGCTTGTAAGGATCTTAAGTTTTACTAACGTTTATTTTATTTTAAAACTGCACTGTCTTCTCTTATTTTCTACTTCCGGCCAGAATAAACGCGTTAACTTGTTTATGCAAATTATACTTGCTAACGCCCAAGCATTTAAGTTGTGGCACTGTATTTCACGCGAGTTTGCCATGAGTTGCTGTCTGCCTTTAAGGCCAGAGGTCTTATTCCTTTAGTAAGCTAAAGACGTATTGTAATTTTCCGCAGTTTGCGTAGTACATACGTAGTAATTTAAAAGGACAGTCTTAGAATTAGTCATTTGGGTAAAGTATTCAAAGTTAGCTTTTGTTTAAATTTTAATTAGCCAGTATTTTTTATATTTTCACGTCCGGACCTCAAGTGGCTGGTCTTTCTATCCCGGAGTGCGGGAGCACCTGTAATATAGTGGAAAATAAAGTTTAAAATTAACCCTTCCTGTGTTTTCCATTCCACACATATTTGAACATAGCTTGAGTAAACTCCCTGTTCCCATTCAGGACGCGTCATGTTCCCAAAACAAATTAAAAGAAATACAAATCCTGATAAACTGATAAACTAATCAAATTTTGTATCGTGTAGTCAGCTACCTCAAAGGATATCACTTCTAGGTCTAAGAATTGTGTGGATTGTCAAGAGTAAAAAATCACCAAACATACCCACAGTCCAGTACAGAACTTGTCAGGACGTCTTTGAGGATGTCTAGTACAGAATTTGTCGGGACAAAACGTCTTTGAGGAGGTTTAAAAAGCTCCTCAAAGATCTTTCATACACGTCCATATATGTATATTTATTAGTTCCCTTGCTCCTTTATAAGGAAACCAGTAATTATTCACATTCCTTTATAAGGAAACCATAATTATTCATTGACAGATGTATGACCTGAAGCAATCCCAATTCCTGATATGACTCCTGAATCTGTATTAAAAGTTTTGTTTACGCATTGGATTTAGGGATCTGACGTGCTGAAATTGTGGCAGCAGATCAAGGCCGGTAATTCCATCGCAACCTCTTGTAAGTGTTCAATGAAATCCTTGGAACACGATAAATTAAAACATCCCTATACCACCAATCAAATAACGGACAGGGCGAATGATTCAACAGATCATTAAAACGATTTCATTAGTACAAGAGCGAATGAACAGGATTACTGCCATTACGTCTCCTAGGATTCACATCTGTCCTAAACGAGGACCTTAAGTACACTAGTGTAAGACTTATTACTATGCTCTCTTAAGATTGTCATTATAACACCTGGGAAAACCAAAAATCGACATACAGCCTTTTGAATTTCTACAAAATCCTTCGAAAAACTGTGGAATATTTAAAATCACCTCCTGCGTGTTCGCGTTCTGAACAAAAGACCTTTGTGCATACCTCACTGAGAAACTATTCACACGCCTTTGTGTGTTACGATTGCGTCAGGAAATCCTTCCAAGCCATGGACCTTATAAGAGATAGACTAACCCAGTGGGCGGGGCGCGCGTCACCGACATGTCGGCAAGAAAGAGTAGGGAGGATCTGGTTTACTTTAACACTGAATCCTATGGCGTTTGTATCACATAACGCTTTTTAATTATTAAATGTGATACGTTGATAGTGATGAGATTATGAAAGCCACAGTGTTTTCCAAATAGGATTTAATATATGTCATTAAAGCACTTTCTACTGCATTTCGCGCATTTTTTTCACACGTAATTCTTGTACAAACATCTTTACTTTGGTAAGACGGTAAAAACTCTAGGTACAAAATTTATGAACTTAATTTTGGGTACAAATAACGTAAAATTAAATAAGATTGATAGTACGTGATGCTTTGAAATAAATAAGGTAGATAACTTTTTTCAAAAAATTTAATGACCATTTTCAGGCAGTGATTTTCATAACTATAATAATATTACGAAACAATCATCTATTTGAGTATATCATTATTAACTTATTAATATTAAAGTGGATTATTTATTTTAGTAATTTATAAAATTCGGAGCATAACATTTTCTGAGTGTAATGAAGGGAAAAATAAAAGGTAAAATAAAATCTAGAAGCACTCAGATTTTATACTGCGCCCAAAAGGAACCCTTTTTAACATTTTGTGTGTTTCCAATATTTATTGAATATCATGTTCTTCGCCCGTAAACCACATACATTTGAAAACAGCATATCTTTAGAATTTCCGCACTGGAGATAAAACTGTTATTTTCTGTACAGTGCTCGCTCTGAACTCATTGAGTTTGTTATTCAAAAATTCGTTAAAGTTTTACAAAATAGGAAATAGATTAAAACCAATTCGAAATTCGGCCGTCCAGATCCCCATGTTCGGGTGGAGGATTACATTATTCAAAATTTGATGGCTCTAGATACTGTCGTTTTTGTCACAGTGCGAGAAACATACATGTATTCATGCAGATTCTTCATTATTTAATTTCTTTACATATAATACAGGGCGATAATATTTGGTAAAAAGAATTTGCAAGGTCACACGGACATTTATAGTAAAGCAGCGCAAAATGCCGCTTCGAAACTAACAGCCTTTCTAGGCTACCGCCCCTTTAGGCTAATAAATTAAATTAAAAGTAAATAAAAAAAATCTTGTGCAAAACTAAAAATAAATTAAAAAAAATAATCACTATAAAATACAAGTAAAATTAATTATTACGGTTAAATACAATTTTAATATTAGAATTAAATGTATAAAAATTTTTAAGGAGTCAAAAGTGTTTATCACTATGATGTATTATGAAATATAATTGAAATCAAATTCCTTTATAGAAATTTACTATAATACTCATCTATAATTTTAAAAAAGCAGCACAATTTAGAATTTTAAACAAAACTTTCAAAAATTCGTTTTTAAATATTGTAGTATTTTTTACTTATTTACACCAATAAAAAGCATAAAAATTGCAAGAGAAGATTGCTTGTTTGAAATTTTATATTAGTTCAGATTTAAAATATTATTTTCTAAAAGAAGTAGTTACAAATTTCCTTACAGCATAGGAAAAGCTAAAAAAATATCCAGTCCTGAAAGCATGCAATAGCTTTATAATTATTTGGAACGTTTATTATGCTTGATAAATATGCTAAATTTTTAAAAATCAATCTCAATTTCAAAAATAAAAATACGTAGAAATTCTAATTTGTGAAATGAGGCGCTACAACCAGCTTTTTCTTGACTCTGCAATAGGCAACCAATGTTAAATTTCTACAAGTCGTTCCTATTCCTCCGGATGTGATCAAGTTGACAGACGGCAACGTCTCAGACGAGGGAGAAAACCCGTTTGGGTTAGTCTATTTCTGATAAGGTCCATGTTCCAAGCACCTTACGAAAAGTTTCACCTTGTATTAGAGTGTAACGAGAAAACATTTAAACCTTGAGATCAATGGCAGATGATCTGTCATCAACATAGACAGTCTTAAGCCAGCTCTTTTGCCTAATACTTCTTGATGGTTCGAACTCATTTCCATCAGAGACTTCTGCACCTGTTCCTGGGGCAATTACTCAATTCATTCAATTCAGAGTACCAGGACTTGTATTTCATTTAATCTGCTTTGGGAGCATGATGTGTCCTGAATGGGAACAGGGAGCTTGTTCAGATACGTGTGGAATGGACGACACAAGCAGGAACTGTCAACTTTACCCTTTATTTTCCACGATATTACAGGTGCTCCCACACTCCGGGATACAAAGACCAACCACTTGTAGTCTGAACGTAAAAATATAAAAACTACTGACTAACTAAAATTTAAATAAAAGCTAACTTTGAATACTTTACACAAATGACTAATGCTAAGACTGGCCTTTTAAATTACTACATATGTAGTACGCGAACTGCTGAAAACTACAATACGTTTAAAATAACGAGAGGACTAAACCTCTGGCCTTAAAGGCGAACAGCAGCTTATTAAAAACTCGTGCGGAATACAGTGGCAAGGTGGCTCATTTTCTCTCTACCTAACTCCGCTCTTGTCAAAAAGGCCACAACTTAAATACTTGGGCGTTAGCAAGTACAATTTGCATAAACAAATTAACACGTTTATTCTGGCCGGAAATAGAAAATAAAAAAGGATAGTACAGTTTGACAGTAATATAAACGTTAGTAAAACTTAAGATCCTTACGACAGTATCTCTAGCTTCAATACCCCTGGTAATTTCGGTGATGCATTTGTACTTGAGCTACAGCAGTGACCTCTGAATCAAGTTACTTCCACTAGATAGGAGCACTACCTCCATCACAGGTGATAATCTTGCGTTGTTTGGAAGTTTCTCCTAAGCAATGTTATCACCAACTCTTCCTTCTCGACTCTGTTGCATGGTTCGTGGTGTGTAGATATAATTGCTCCTCGACTCTAGAACTTGATGTGTTTTGTACTCTATTCTTTGGTTAATCAAATATTATCTTCTTAAATTTAAAGATGGATGAATTAATTTAGTGTACGTAACATTGTAATGTGTTAGACATTTTTGTGTTTCATTAATTTTAGTAATAAGGATATCCTGGAAACTACACCTCAACATAAGTAACAAATAGTATTAGATGCGTTAAATATTCAAGATTAGTTGGAAATCTGAAAGGATTCAAATTTTAACGTCGCGTGAAAGGATTTGTTAAAGTAATTTAAGTTCTCGCTGATTATCGAATGTTACCAATAATAGTTCTAGTAGAGTCTAAGAACAATCGCTTCCTATCATTCTAGTATAATTTAACCTGTAGTGGAAATGCCGGATTTTCTAGTTCAGAGAATAAATTTAAGGTAGTGTTTTTCACGTTTTAATACATTGCATTAAATGAAGGCTGTTTCATGGAAATAGCAATATACGATAAAATAAGAACAAAGGTTTTTCAATATTCGACCAATTCTTTTGAAGAAAATATATATTAATATTTATGAGAAATAATTTATTCTTTCTTCTAGGTATTATTGAAGATAAAATTACCTTAATATTATTGTTTATACATTTTATATTATTAATAACAGTATAGTTAATATGCGAAGTTATGTATTTTATTTTGTAAACGTTTTTACAATTCAAGATGGCAAATACTTATAGTAGACAATTGAACGATCCGTATTTATATTTGCAGTGGAATTAAAAGTTGTTTTTATTATTTACTTTTTCTTCTTTACTTATATTCTTCTTTACTTGATAATTTCGAAACACGTTTCTCATAATAATTATTTGAATTTGGTTAAAACATTTATTTACTCATTCGAGATAGATAATAATTGTACGCAACTGCTTTTAATCAAAATGAGTTCTTCCTATTCATGTTCGAAACACGTATACATATGTGAATCATTTACCGCTCCGTAAATTTAACAGTACATTGATAGTAAACGTTATGGATTCTGTCAGATACAGATAATTATTTGAAGTGAAAAACTATGATGCATCGAAAAGGTGGCGATACTATAAAAGTCTCTTATCGATTAACATAATTTTTAACGCATATTAACCAAACATTTCTCTCCCTAATGTAAAGCTTCGAATAACTCACATTCTTCCAATAGGGTGCAGTTCCTGTTTTTAATATTTCCAGATCATTTCGAATTCTTTAATTACACCCCGTCATTAATCTTCGTCACCGGACACATGCAAATCGATAATGTTGTTTTTTTATGAGAGGTAACCGAAATAAACTGCCGGATCCAATGTTTGGAAATGAAGGGAAAATGTTATTCGTTAGTGAAAGCAGAGATAGGTTATCGTAGTAATTTATAGTAGTATGGTCTTGTTTATTTTGTACCACAATATTTTTGGTATTCAGTGTTTTCAAGATATAAGTAAGAAAAAATAGAGTATCTTGTAGATTAAAGGTATGAAGGTATGAAGAAAATATTACCGAGGAGCACACTAATGAAATGTTAGAAAATAAAAATTACGATACTATTCTGACCCCTTTCTGAATCCACTGGAATTAAGTAGGAAGAAAAATGATTATCTGATAACTCACTACACAGCATTTATATTCGCAGTCGACTAACACCATAAAAAGTAAGAATTATCAAGTTTATTTGTTTCATCTACTTCAGCGACATAACTATTACATCAGAGGCGCTAGAGAAATCTCTAGTGGCCCTTCCCGAAGTGGTTCCGTTATTGAAAGGAGTCCAACTAAAATTTAATATTGAAAGAATGAAGTTTGAGAGTAAAGAATTTAAATTCTTCTTAAGCTTTAAAACGACGCGGGAGAGGAACGATGAGTTGAAAATCGTGACAGTAAAACATTTCTCACATCTATTATTGCAAAAGAAGCTAATACCTTTCTTTCGATTACGTTCGTATTAGCGTAATTTCAAAATAAATTTTACAAAGCTTGCACAGCATTTGTTGCAAATGAATGGGAAGAAAACGAAGTTTAGTTTTTCAGAGGAGACGAACAGAAAGGCTTCATATCATTCAATGAGAGATGCTTTATTGCAGGATGGGCGTAAAATAGCTTACTTTAGCTTTCAGTGAGCTCGGGGAAAAATTATTCTGTTTTGGAACATGAAGCTTTGGCTTGTCTCAATGTGCGATAAAAAAGTTCAATACATATTTTGGAGAAGAATAAATCAAAGTTTTTACTGATCATGCGGCGCTTACACTTTTGTGCATGGCAAATAATACGTCACGCAGATAATTAGGTGGAATTTAAACCCTGAGGAGTTAATTTGAAATTTTAAGAAGAAACGGAAGTTAGAAGGAGAAAAATAGAGTTATATATGTATTCTCAAGAAACAGAATTTATGATGAAGGTATTCAAAAAAAACAGATTAAAAAAAGTAGTATTAGACTAAAATCATTTATTCAAGAAATGCAAAAGAAGCCAAAATTTGGGGAACTTTACAAATACTTAAGGGATTTAGAGAATTTTGAGGAAGTAAATGCAGTGCCTAGTAAGAGAAGGGCCTAATATTATGAAGATATTTTTTTTTATTCTAAAAGAAAAACAAAAGTGTAAATATTTAATTCAGAAGTGTTATCCTAGTTATTTTAACACTAGAAATATTGTGCGACCTAAATGACAATAAGATTTCGGCACACTTGAGAGAAAGGAAAGCAATACTGAGAGTTCAGAAAGTTTGTTTTCTGCCCACAATTACAATGAATTACACGTGAATATTACCGATATGTAAAGCGTGATAGACATGTAAATTCTTAAATTTTGAGCCTGGCCAGCTAGTTATATTGAATATGATCTGCATTTCTAAATGTAATTCCTGAGATAGATTCTTAGGTTCTTACCCAAAAAAGTTGATTTAATTAAGTCTTCTCTTAGAACCGAAGATTATAATTCGAAATGATGTAAATTAATCCTATTATACCTCGCATCTGCAAAATCAATCGCTTATGCTCTTTTTGAAAAGGCACATTTTTAATTAGGGTGTCTAAAAGCATTTGGAAATAATTCCGTATAGACCTCAGTGGAATATTTATGAGTTCGTTAATTGGTATATAGTGCTGCTATGTCAAAAAGTATCATAACAGCTGGGATAGGTGTGTTGATGTATTGACGTATACGGTATGTCCAGCAAGGCCTAAGACAACCGATAAAACGCCAGCGGAATTGCTTTTAGAGTGGAGGATTGTAACACAAAACGGAGGCTGCAGGGATTAGTTCAGTCGCATGTGGCAACGTTCATGAAATCCTTCTGCCTAAAAGGAAGAAAGCTTCCGCGGAGAGCAACGTTCAAGTGATACGTGAGGAAATCACGATAACACCCATATTGTCAGGCAGTTCACCTATTTTGGACCTCGAGTCGAACTAACAGTGTTAACCAGTCGGCCACTGGCGGGATTATTTCTAAAGTAGGAGAATAGGACATGCTAGTGCGCGTCTGTATAAGCTTATTTTTAACACATAAGATTAAAAAGGAGTACTTGTTATTCTTGCTCTTTCAACCTCAAGCAAATGTCGAAAATATTATTGAGATATCAAACATGTTTCACAAATATTTTGATTATATAAATTTTTATAGATCGTACTAAAAGATAAAAGGTAAAATTTTTATCTTATATATAAGATAAAAATTATCTATATCTTATACATGTGTATAACGTTTTAACTTTAAACGTTTAATTTCATACTTAATGCTTCTTTTTAAATTACGTCTAATTTTACCACATGCCATGCAATGTTTTATTCGAAATTAAAATACAGTCATTATTTGTTGCCTTCTTTGGGAAAATGCTCAATTTGATGAAAATAGTACTAATTTCAATTTAACTATTCTTATCATTTGGTCTTTTACTCGTAATCAAATGAAAATCTTCCAGAGTAGTATAGGAGGTTTCAAATTACACGCAATTCCGTAAAGGTAGACGTCATTAATAGCCAGCAGCATAATTCGGTAATAACACTGTCTAATTAGAAAATTAAGAACTCTGTATTCCTTTTAAAATTTCAGACTGAAATTTTTCCTTTTATCATGCCTGTGTTTCGTAGCTTGAAGTGTGCAACTTCTCTTTTTAGTGTCGGTAGTTGCATTACTCTAATAGGGGAAACCTTCATGCAAAATTAGTTGAACACCCGGTACCACTCCATATATGAGATTATATTATTTAGTAGCATTTATTATTTGTCAAAAATATATTGTATAAAAATAATAATTATCTTCTTTTTAACATTAGCTCACTAAATTTGTTTTATTGCATATACATTTATTTATGTGTTTCTTTGTTTATTTGAACACAATGCTATTACTTGTATTTATGCCACAATGTTTGGAAGCAAAGGAAAATTAAATGATACCGAGTTTTGAAATAAATTATCAAACCGCAACGTCATAACAACAAGTTGAGTATTGTAAACTTAATTAAAACACGAATTCATTATAACTCTCGTAATTCTCCAGTAACTGAAAATTCTTGTATTAATCCTCATCGTAGAATACAATACGGATTAATATAGGAATTTCCATTTCGATGATTCTTTCCATATATAAAACAGAAATTGTTTATTTACCTCAGAATTTCAAACTAAACTGTTTTAAGTTCCAGAAAAATAAGCTGATACTAGTACACCCTATTAATATTTCTCTTAGCCAGATTATACTCTATCCAGTTCACCACAAACTAGATGCAAACTCAGTGTTACTCTAGGGAGAAGGAAAAAAAGGGTGTGAACAAGGATTTTAGCGTAAGAATGAGATATTTTTGTCCAAGCAGTAAGCAGATTATGCATATGTAAATTTGTAAAGGCATTTGAGTACTTGTGACGTATTCACCCATGAGTTATTAATTTTTAAGCTGTCGCTTTGTTGTATGTAATTTGTGATAACGAGTATAATGCGTTAAAAACTGTATATCTTAGTACGTAGGAAGAATACATTATATGTAAAGGAACACTTTTAGATCATTCTAAAAGATTTGATACTACTTGTTAGCGTTCATGGAACACGCCCAAAATAATATATTTTCGGATTCCGTGCACAAAATAAAGATTAGGTAATACACAAAATAGTGATTTCTGAATAAATTTAATAAAGAGCGTCACATTGAAATTACAAAAACCAGATTTAAGAAATCAATTTTTACAATTTTTTTATGTACATACTGCAGGAATTCTCAACCTGTGAGGTGCGCCTCGTTAGAGGATTGATATCACTAAATGGGGAGGAGCCAGCATATCGAAAGGAAAACATTATTAATAAAATTGATTCATGGACTGTAAGGGAAGCCAAACGAAAATATATTTTGACTTGATAAAAAATAAAAAACACATTTACACTGATATAATGCATTTATAAATGATTCTATGGAAAGTGCCCAAGGCATTTAAAATTAACTTGTGAGGATTTATTTTTTATTTTTGATTAAGAGTTAATTGATTTAAAAGTAACATTTCTGTCTCTTTCTTTTCCACCCATGCTTTTTATACCAGAATGTAAATGGATAGTGCGTGTTTATTCAGACTGAGGGAGAAAAAGTCCTATTGAAGCGAAGGATTCCCAAGCTGATGTTAGAGCATCTTCTGCCTACTTGAGGCTAGTTGTTACTATGATTAAATAACGATTTGATTCTATGGCGTTGGGTGGCTCTAGCAATTAGCCTTGTCTCGCTAGTTTTCTACAAACCAGAGCCTTCCTGCCCGTTACTTTATCTTGTGAATCGTTAGGCTAATGTAACTACATTTGATTTTAATTCAACGTTACTTGTTTAAGTTAAGCCAGACATGTTAGCTTGCGTAAAACCAAGTTGAATCATTGTTTCTTTCTAGAGCTCATAGGTTTATGCTGCCGAAGAAAGTGAGACTCTATAAACATATATAGTAAAAGTTTTTGAAGGAAGGCTTAAATACAAAATAGGCACTCTAAATTCGTTTTAGTCCAAAGGGGCTTTATCCTGAAGGACTATTGTTTTCGTTTTGCGATTTTGCGTTGAATCACTATAAATGTCCATTTTACTTTTCAAACTGTTGCAACCAAATGTTAGAGTCCTGCATTATATTTGAAGAAATTAAATAATGAAAACTCTGCGTAAATGTAGGTATATTTCTCGCATTGGGATAAAACAACGGTGCATAGAGCCATCGAATTTTGAATGACGTAATCCTCCTACAAATATGGGCATGTGGAAGACCAAATTTGAAATTTGTAATTTGTTTTATGATCGATTTCATATTTTGTAAAATTTTAACGAATTTTTGATTAAAAAACTCAAGGATTTCAAAGCGAGCAATGGCAACACTCTACAGGGGAAAAAATATCTCCAGCGTGCGGAACTGTTTATCGGAAATTCTAAAGATATGCTCATTTTAAAATTATTTTGCGACATTGCTACTGAACTGAATTTTATGGTTTAAGTGCAAAGAACGTGATATTTAATAAATAAAGGTAACACACGAAACGTAAAAAACAAACGCCCCTTTGGACGTAATTTAAAATCTGAAACTTTTAAGATTTTTTTTTGTGCTAAATAATACTTGAAAGGGGTGGGCTAGAGGGAAGAGGGGGAGTTTTTCAATCAAAAACTAGGTAAAATGCTGTTATTTGGTGGCTGTTACATTGAAAGTTACATTGTGTTTAAATATCATGGTCACTTTGTGATGGCATACGGCTGAAAATTTCATCTTAAAAAATTAAATTAAAGGCCTTACCTAAATTAAATTTTCAGCTGAAAATTTTCTCTTAAAATGCTTTATCTGGAACTAGCAATTCATCGAGCTACAGAATCAGAAACGTGGTTCCATTAATAAATATATTGAATGCTCTTTGAATACGACGATACGTATTATCAACTTGCTTTTGTTTTTAAATATGTTATAAATTATCTGTATGTATTTACCCATTCTCTTCAGGAATTAAAATTCTAGTGCATGCATCTGCTTTATGTCAAAAAGTTAAAAATGCAAATTTTATGCTATATTTTTCTCTTATTGTTTTCTGATATATTTATAAGAGAGAGATAAAACGTATAAAATTAATTTGAACCAAGAGTGGCATATTCTCAAACAAGAAAACAAAAATGAAAACAGTTTAAAGCAAAAATTTATGTAATAAAACTGAAATAAAAGTAAATCAATACAAATAAGATAATATAATAGTTTACAAAATTAAACAACAGTCTATAATTACATGCAATATTTCAAGAAGCAACCAAAAAGTTATAAACACAACCACGCTCGAATGCTCCTTGATAAAACCATAAAATCCTGATCTAATATTTAATATTAATATAATGTGCCTTGTTTTGATTTGTATACAAAATACAAAATGTTACAGTTTGGCGATAATTTAGCGTTACATGAATATTCTAGTTCAAATAATAAATATCTAAAGGAGATGATGAAAGATAAACCTGGATTAGATTGAATCCATTAAATCCATTTAGGAAACCATTTGAATAATCAAGATATTGAAATAAAATTTGTCTCTGTTTGATATTTCTTTCATTAGATATATCTTAAATTTTGTGTTTCAGGAGATTTTATTTTTAAATTATGAGTTAAATTCAATGATGCAGAATTTACATTGCACAACGAAAGACGTATAACTATCTGATCAAGAAACTGTCCTTCAACGAAACGTTATTATTTTCATGTTGTCAAAATGTTATATGTATACTTTGTGATTGCAGACAGAAAGGTATTGCTCATTCCGTTTTTATCATGGTGTTAATTTTATTGACCACGTCTTGTGATGTTATTACCAGCATAATACTGAAGAGTAACCTGCGATGACATCTCCCCCGATCATTGTACTTAGATATAACGGTGACTCGGAATAATGAGGGAAGCGGTATCAGAAATTTACATAGATAATCAAATATACCTAAGCATTTGGATACATTTCTACTAATATTGGTTTATGAATAAGTAATGATATTTGAGATGTTTCCAATATTTGCGTTGATCAAAACTGTATAAATCTAAGTATACTAAAATAATAGAAAACACTTTAAACCCATGCATAATAACGCGAAAATTCCAAATGTTAGTAATATGTGCTTGTGAAAAAAGTCTATTTTCTTTCTTTAATGTTTTGTCAAACCAAAATTAGTTTTGTCAAAGACATTTTGAGAAATGTTAATAAAGTTCTGTTACAATAACGTTTAAGTATGATGTGCAACCATAAACTCCGATTATCAAATATTCATGCTTTAGATACAACTATTAATATTTAAAAAGGGGCAAGTAAGACAAATCTTTATAAAATCTGCAGATGATATTAATGAAACTTTTATGCATGGGAACAAAGAAGATTGCATATGTGTTGAACATATGCAAAACAAAAATGATACTGAAAACGTAATTTCTGACACTTTCATACAACCTGTTTTGCAATATATTTGATGCAGTTTGTCAATGATATGTTTTCAAACGTCTAAGAAGAAACCATAGGCTAATAGTAAAATCATATTTTGTTGGAAACTTTGAGGTACGACTTATTGTAGACATTTATGATTGGGTCGGTACGCAAATTCCTAACATTATGTTACAGTTTGTACCTTATCCTTCGAATGCAAGCGGTACGCTAGGACTGAGTAGCTCTACTTCACGAATTTTATCAGATCCGACTTTTGACAAAGATTCTTATGAAGATACTGACTTGAGAGATGTTCGTCAAAATATGACTGCCTTACTGATAGATAAGTCATGAGATCTATATGGTATTATCTCTCTTCCTTCTGCATTCCTTCGAGCTATAACTAGAAGCACGCTCAACGCATATTCGCGAGGTCCGGGGTTCGATTCATGGTTAAAGCATTGCAGATTTTCTTGATTTCCTTGTTTAAAAAATATAAAAAGTCTCTACAAGATGGTACCGAATTAAAAATTAGTGGACAATAATTCGTCGCCAACAGAAACTGCTCGCCTCTCGAGTTGGCCTTCGACTGGGATGTTAGCCATACGGAGTTTAGGTGCCAGCTCGTTAGCAGATACCAAGGCTAAGTCCCCTAATCCTAAAAGGAGGACTATATAAGGTATTTTCTCTCTCCCTTCCGCATGTCTTCGTGGTGTAACTGAAAGCAGGCTCGATGCGTATTTGCGAGATCTAGAATTCAAATCCCGGGGAGAGCATTGTGAATTTCTTCAGTTTGTGCACTTAAGAAAAATTCTGAATGAAACTACAGATCTGAAATAAAAAAAAAATCAAGAGGCTTTTTCAGGGTCTGACAGAATCCAATGCCTTACGTACTTTTAATGGAATTCATCGCAAACACAAAACAAATTGCTTTGATGGATCCTGATGATGGCTTGGTCCTTGGTTAGAGGTCCGGAATGTCGACTTTGTTCACTTGACACTTCCTCTTGTTACTTCAGAACTGACAAAATGTTTCTTAGAGTATAATATATTGTATTTTCATGAATTAGAGTGTAAAGCAGTAGTAATGCAATAGCGGACAACGAATTCTTAGCAACATGATGCTGCCAATCCATAATAGAAAACTATCTTACACACTCACATAAGAGATTGGTTAACTTCGATGAGAACAAAACTGTTTTCATCTTGAAGAAGTACTTGAAATATTTCAATATTTGAGTACTTCAAATATATCAATATTTATTTTATGTGTTATAATATACATGCAGATCAAATATAAATAAAAAAGATCAAAGATAGATCATAATGTTTACCATATGTGGCTAATAGATCTAAGCCTAAAGCAAACAACATAAAACAAGCCTTCTGTTTGAAATTTTCACTTTTCTACTTATTCTGCAGCTACAAGCATCAATTATTTTAAACCTTTCAACAAAAAAGTCATTAACACATTTGTAGTATACGATTTGTTTAAAGAGTCAGAAAGATATTAGAAACTCGAAAAATAACAGGTTTTTCATCCATTGTTTCTACTTAAGATTATGTTTTAGAAATTATAACCACAGGAATATTAAAAAGATGTAAATATTTAATTTTAACAATGCTTAAGTTAGTTGGCTTGAATTATGAGCTTTGATTGAATATTATCTTTAAATAATGCTGCGTACCAAAATAACGAAAAAGTGGCTCATAAATATTCTATTAATTAACAAACTGGATTAAATTCATGACAGTTTTCTGGAAATAAAAATGTATATTTACTTTGTAGCGGTGCATATTTTATTGGCACTATCTAACCATAATGAATGAAAATGAAGTTTTATTTTATGTACAATGTATCAGTAATTTAAATCATCTGTTTTAATTTAGTAAGAGTGATGAAATTATAAAAATGAAAAATATTGGACGAAGAATTAAAATTAACTGAAGCTAAAAGTTGGATGAATTTTAATTAGTTTAGCAAACACGAAAATAACATGAAAATCAACATAAAACAAAATATCAGTTTTCATTCTTTTATTATTTATCCATTAAAATTTTGAATGTCTGTAGTCGTGACTGAAAGTAAGATTACAATGTAGAAAAGGAGAATAAATTCTCATTTTTAAAAATTTAATATGTAAAGCTGAGAGTTAATTCAACTAAATAGAAAGTTATAGAAATTATGACGTTATAGTACTTATCTAGTGCTTCAGAAAACTTAGCAGCAGTGCATTCTTCTAAGAATACACATAGGCCCGGACGTTTTATACGCATAACTATAACTATCCTTTAATGCTTGTTAGCGTATAGAAGGTATATTAATGTTAATTGAAACCTCTCTGTATATATAGTCTGCATAGTTTTATATTTATTAATAGATTATTATTTTGCTTTTAGAGTTTCTTTCATCCTCTGCCACCAGGATGCAGATTAGTGTCTAGCAAAATTAAAATCAAAATCTTGATATTTTTTTCTACATTTTTTTCTTTACTACTATTTTACTACTATTTTAGAGCAAATAGTAGTTTCACAATCAGATTTAGAGTCGTTCAGCTGTTTTCTATTTGATTTCCGTTGAACTGATTCTGTTTTTTGATTAAGACTTGAAACATGTTGCTTTTTCCTCGGAAATTAATGGGCGTTTCCAAATATTCATCTCCTTGACAGCAAGCTACATTTTTACTGATACTTCGGAGCATCTTACCATTCGTGTTTTCTAGGCAATTAGAGGCATTTCAAAATATGCATCTGTGTAACAGTAACTAAGTAAAATTTTCATATAAATTTTATATGAATTGCGCGCTTGCTTTTCAAGTAAAAACTTTTTCATAAATTATAAATCCTCTCAGTTCTTAAGCCTTAGCAAATTTTATTAAGATTTTATGTATTAATTTATTAAAGTATTTTTTATATAGCTCGAAACTTGTAAAATACCACAGATTTTGTTTCGTCACAAATTAACTTGACAAATGTACTGTGCTAGAAAATGACATATTTTAAAAGAGAATTTATGCCTTAGAAGGTGGTAAACCTTATGCTTTAATGAAACTATGTATCTTGTTCTGTTTTCAGCTATATATATTATTTTAGATATATTGAACAAAACTAATTATAAATTTTAAATGATAACTGAGATAATCAATTTTTAATGATTCTGATTTTCTAAGTTTTAATTTCTTGGAATCCTCATGGCAATCAATATATAAAAAATCATCCTTGACTTTTCAGTTATTGGTCAGTTGAATTTTGCGGGTTCTGATGCATCAGTAATTGAAGTACTTCTAAAAGTAAATTTTCTTTTTTTTTTTTTTTTTATTTCGAGTATATATCTTAAAGATGAAGATAGCCATAAGCAAGCTATTCTAATCTTTCTAGAATTCTAAAAAATTAACTTCAATTCTTTCGGATTACTTTATTTTCTTATGAGACAAATTAAATGATAATTTTATATAGTGTCTGGTACACTTTATATCTTTATTAGATCTTTCTTCTGCCTTCTTGGCATGTCTTCGTGGTGTAGTGGTCAACACACTCGGCGCGTATTTAAGATGTCCGTGGTTCAAGTCGGTGAGGGCATTGCTCAATTTTTAGGTGTCCTGCTTCGAAATGATAACCTAATGTCTTTATAGTGGCACCCGAACTAAAAAAGGGGGTGTAAGATGATTCCCCACCTAATCGCAGAATTTAGCGATTAGGTCCCCTAATCCACAGTCGCCCATTAAAAGGGAGAGTATATAAGGAATTTCTCTCGCCTCCTTAGCATGCCATCATTGTGTAATTGGAAGCATACTCGACGCGTATTCGAGAGGTCCGAGGTTTGAGTCCCGGCGAGAGCATTGCTAATTTTTCGTCTTTCTAGCATCGAAATAACCTAATGCTCTTATTGTTTACACTTAATGTAATGTTCAGGGATAAGTTAGTTTTCTGAACTAAGAGGATCCTGATTTATCATTAATCTTTCAATTAATTAGAGAAAGTTGTTAATTTCAAAGTTTAAAGAATTAATAAAATATAAAGAAATAATTTAATTACAAATGAAAAGCATCTTCAATTTAAATTTGTCTCGAAGTTCAGATGGTTAGCTTTTGCAACAGCTACAATAAAAGAATTCAGAATTTATTATAATACATGACGAAATCTCGCTCGAGTTTTAAATTACAGTTTTTCTAATGCAAATATTTCAACCATTTTCTCTCGCTCAAATATTATTTGCAAAGGTAACTTCTAACACTGACTTTTACCAGAACAGTTAGTAAATTCGTCAAGTTGAAGAATTTAAACCGGTATATAAGAAATCTTTTAATTCAATAATGGGATAACTAATTATCATATTAGGAAAGTTTTAAAGCATTTTAATGTTAGTAATTTCATGGTTTAAAGCGTTTAAAAGTAGTTAAATTAAATACAGTTCTCAAAATTAAATTAAAATATACTGCCATTTTAACTTGCATTGATGCATTTGAAAGGATTTTAAACGAATCTAAATCATTACATGCAACTGCGATAAAAAGAAGTGGACTACTGCTTGGTTTTATCTCTTCCTTTAGTGCTCTGCACAGTCAGATTATTCTTTTCGAAGCCAGTTTAGCTTTTAATAAGGTTAATAGCTTTTTTTACTTCTAATCCGATTCTTATCTTCATGCGTTGCGACTTTCATGATCATAATTAAAACCCTCACGTATCTATTTTGCTTGGAGTTACCATATCTAAAAATAAACATGTAAATCTCAGAAAAATAAAATACAAAAATTTTATGTTCCTATATCTTTGAAGATCTTAAATACATTTTCAAATTTCCAATCGAATGAAGGCACGAATGCTTCATGTGTCATCTCTCTGACTTTAACCAATTCATTATCAGGCATAGCAATTCAAATTCAAACACTATCATTAATATAGTCGATGGGAGACGGAGACACCATCATTCTAAAAATATACACTTTCAATAGTGTATACCACAGCAAAATATACACTTTCAATAGTACACATTATAAACAAATTTACAACGTATATTGCGCGACATCCAAATGCAGTAGTACTATAGAGAGTTAAACTTCTAGAAGCAACCTGAGAGAATATTAAATTCTTACTCTAAGCACTGTTTCTTTTACCACACACCGCTTTCAGGGGCTCCCTTTCTGTGAGCACGAGTGCGGCATCCCCGACGGGTGTCCCAAATCCTATCGCTTCAAGAGAAAACCCCCTTAGTGAGACTGAGATCCCGATCCTGGTGCCCTAGTGATCATTCTTCCTTTCGTTTTCTTCTGTTCTTATCTGCGGTCTTCCACCTATGTGGTTTTACTTTTCGGAGGCTGGGGACCAAAGTGAGACTCTGTTATATCCCTTAGTTTCTAAATTCTCATCGAGAGAAAAGAGCCTTCTTTTTTGTCATGCGTTATGACCCCTATAAGGCTGGAAAGGAGGAATTTGAGGGAGAAATATTTTTCCCAAACACACTACTTTGGCCGCTGCTTCAGACTGAAACGGGAGGCACTTAGCTGTTCCTGATAGTGCCAATGGGCTGGTCACTTGCCCTTAGGTCAGTGGTTTCGGGATATGCTTTCGAGAGTTCCTGCTTTTGGGAAAGTAGACTTAAGGGCTTCATACCCAGTTAACCCTGTGAATCTGCGCTCCTTTGTTGGACTCCGTGGTGGGTGAAGCTTCAGTGTCCGACTCATATTTATTTCTCACATATGGCTTCAAATGATTCCCCGACTAAAAAACAAATGTGTCTCCAATCAAGAAAGAAATGTAAATGCCAGCCTTGAAAAAAAAAATCCTCATTTCCTTGTTATAAACAATTCCACAGATGATCTGCAAAAAAATCTCTTTTCTTGATCAAAATCTTATCCAATTCTATATAGCGAAACCAAAAAAATATAAAATGGATACAATCTGGAAATCTCTAACTGAACTTGTTTCATCAACTTGGTCTGCTAACCTTCTTGCACTGAAAAAGTTGGGTTAAGTTGACGTCAATGTGTCAGCGCATAAAATATTAAATTATTGTCGTGAGGTTATCTCAGAGGTATATACAATGTGGATAGTAAGTTGCTTGAGTTCCTTAACGTGGGTAATTCAAGTTAGTCTTCGATTCTACTTAAAGCCCAGATACAGGGTCGTTATAATAAAAGAGACTCTATTCAGACCCCTGTAGAGCCCGTTCTGCTTAATGGATTTTGATGAAACTTCATATATACGAGAATTCATCAAACCCGATAAGCAGAACGGAAGAAATCCCATAGTCCATATATGTTATATGGACTATAATCCTTATGCAAATTAGTCAAACTATAAAGAGACTTCCGGTCAGAGCCAGAAAATCATTCTGCGTGCGTTTACCATCGTTAATCATGCCCTAGAAGAAATATCAAGCTTTACTGGTAAAAATGCTTTATCAGAATGGCAGCAATAGCTTAACTGCATTGCGTGAATATCGTTCTCTAAAGAGATTGCTAAAAGGGCCCATGTTGGAGAATGGTTTGGAGATGATTATGGAATTTGAAGAGACTGGAGACTTGAGTGTGCTGCCAAGAAGAGGGCGGAAAATGGTTGCGAATGAAACTGTCGAAGAAGTCGCTATTGCTGTAGTTGAAAGAGCCTCCAGTTCCCGCTATTCTTCAGCAAGTGCTCGATCGGTGTCACATGAGTTGGCGATTCCTTGGTCGACAGTACAAAAGATTCTGCGATCCATTTTAAAATGGTATCCGTATAAGATTAAGATGGTGCAAATGTTGCAACCTCAACATCACCAAACGCGCTCTGAATTTAATTGCCGATTTTTGGAGAGAATGGATGTTGATAACGCGTGGCCTTAGAAAATTCTCCTGCACCAACAACCACTGCATTCTGATTATGTGATTGCATGGTGTGGATTTACTGCTGATTTTATCCTAGAACCGTTTTAATTTGAAACTCTCACTCGTCAAGGTCCTAAAACATGCTTTGTCACGAGTGCACGGTGCAGTGACCTCTTTCGACAGAAGGTCCTTGCTGCTTTACAGGAACGACAGTGTTTGCAGGCCACTGTCTTCATGCAAGATGGAACAACTCCCCACATTGTGTGCCAAGACAAAGAACTGCTTCATGCTAACTTTGGAGAGAATCATGTAATATCCAGAGCTTTTCCGGATGCCTGGCCTCTTCGTTCACCCGACTTAATCCTTGCCGGCACGCTACCTTTCAAAGTTGGAATTTCAACAATAAAATGTAGGCAGTCTAATCAGGCTTAGAGGAGTACACAGGTAAAATTTTGTGAAGATAGCATTGCCGCTTTAATTCTGTGGGTTTGCCCGAAGCTGGCACACTGAATGAATAGAGCTCCGAAAAGAGTACTGAAACGAGCATTGCTGGGAAGCGCGTAAAAGAGTAAGAGATTTTGCCAACTATAACAAAGCGCGTAAAAGAGTAAGAGATTTTACCTACTATTACAAAACACCAAATTCTGAATACCGTAACAGCTTTAGCATTACCCAGGGTGTGCCATGGGGAGGCCTGCTATTCTACACCCGCTAAAAAGGTCTTCTTTGTTATACGATGATAACGTACATATGAGTGGAAAACAGTAACTTGGGTATATGATATTTACATTTCATATTTACACTTTCGTCTATCTTTTTCATGGTAGTACTTTTCGACGTAAGTGACACCATCTTGGGAAAAACACAACCCAATATGAGTCCACTCTGGGCACACCTTATGTTCGCTGTTCGATTTTAGGCAAGATTTCAAGGTAAAAA
Source organism: Stegodyphus dumicola (assembly GCF_044657685.1). Lineage (NCBI taxonomy): Eukaryota > Metazoa > Arthropoda > Arachnida > Araneae > Eresidae > Stegodyphus > Stegodyphus dumicola. The sequence goes on along the minus strand of NC_140768.1, from coordinate 74,108,056 downwards.
TTTAAAACTAATATAGAATAAAGAGATTAGCATACAGCCAAGAAAATAACATAGAAATTTCTTTTCAAACAATTCCTTTTATATCCTAAACAAAAATCTGGACGATGTCTTTGAAAAATGAGGATCTTTAAAATCTAAACATGACTAAAATACATGGACTGGTTTGTCTTGGGCTGCCATCTACTGTAAATAAAGAAGGTTCAGATTAAGTTATAGTAACCTATAAATCCTTTTTTCATTCAATATTTCTGTGCATACAAAGGAAATTTTTAGGTGAGCCCAGACAGGACACACCGTGCCGCACAGGGATAAATAGAAGGGCTAGGTCATTCCTTTGTTCGACTCCTCGCCGACGCGAGTCTCATTGAGGGGGGGAACCCAAAGTAATCTGACGTATCTCTGTTGCACCTGCTCTGATTTCGCGCCTTTAAAACTGTAGTTTCATTCAGTTGCGAGACGATTTTCTGGAGATCGCATATCCCAAATTAATTTTAATCATACATATTTGTTTTCTAATAATGCAAATATTTAAAATAATTTGTGTATATATAGTTTTAGTCAGTTTTCCTTTTAAATTCTATATTTAAAGTATCCTTTATGTAATATGGCTTCTTGTGCTGTAGCAACGTGCCGTAACACTTATAGAAATACGAAAGGAAGAGATATTGTATTTCATGCTTTCCCCAAGGACAATTTGCTTTTGACGAAAGAATGGATACATAAATGTCGAAGACAGGTTTCTATTAATGTGAAAAACGCAAGAATTTGCAGCGAACATTTTCTGTGCAGTGATTATGAAGATGACATGAGAAATCGCTTGCTTGGATTGCCGCAAAAGAAACTGTTGAAATGCAATGCTGTGCCGAAAGTAAATTTATCGTGTGCAGAAAACAAAATAACACCAAGAAATCGGAGACATTTGAAAAAACTAATGCAGAGTGCTTTTGAAAGACTACACGAATTAAGCCCAAAGAAAATTTATTTTGAGGCCGAGAACGAAATTGAAGCTGACAATAATAAATCAAATGTGAATGATTTTGAAATAAAACTCACAAGTGACAATGCCCTATGTGACAATATCCCTGAGTGCCCTAAGTGTAAAGATAAACAAGAATGTATTGATAATTTGAAGAACAAAATAATATCCTTAGAGAATTGTAATAAAATATTGAAAAATAGAGAAAAGAAAGATTTTAGAATGTTTGCTCAGCGACAAAGAAGGTGGACGACATCTAGAAAGAAATTTGTATCCGAAATTCAGAAATTAAAATCCCAAACAGCGAAATTTAGGAAAAAACAGAACACATCGGAAAATTTGGAAAAACGTCTAAAGCATATTTTTACAAAGACGCAGATTAACGAATTGCTAGAAAAGAAGGAAAACATCCGGTGGACTAGTGAAGATATTTCACGTTGCATTGTCATAAGAGCTCTGTCATCTAAAAGCTACGATTTTTGGAATTAAAAAATGGGAATTCCTTTACCTAGCACTAGCACATTAAAGAGATGGTGCGCTAAATTTTCATGTAGTCCAGGAATTCGGAGTGATGTTCTTGCTGTAATGAAGGAAAGATGCCAATATTTGAATTCTGTAGAAAAAATATGCGTTCTCAGTTTCGACGAAATGCACATAGATTCTAAACTCTGCTATGAATCTAAACTGGACCAAAATCGGTCCTTTTCAAAAAGTGCAGTTTGTTTTAATCAGAGGTTTCATTTCGCAGTGGAAACAACCAATATTTTTTTATTTTAACACTCCAATGAAGAAAGAACTTTTTTTTTCACTCATAAGACATATTCAATCATCTAGAGTAGAAGTGAAAGCAATAGTGTCTGATTTAGGAGGATCTACTACTTTGTGGAAAGAGTTACAGATTTCGATTAATAGTTCTCATTTTCCAAATCCAGTATTCCAAACGAAAAAAATATGGGTTTTTACAGATTTAGCGCACTGCCTCAAATTACTGAGTGTTGGTGTATTTAATTATGACAAAGCACACTAGGGCTATCTGCCTAAGGGGAGGGATGCCTTCGTGGAGGACTTTCTAAGGGAAACTGGCTCGTATACACGTTACACATGGGGGAAAACCACGAAAACGCCCATGCAGCCAGCCCGTTCGCGGGATTCGAACCTCGAACCGAACTACCAGTGTTCAGCGACTTTACCGCTCGGCCTCTGGTGGGCTCAAATTACTGAGAAACCACTTTTTAGATAAAGGATTTGTTTTAGAAGATGGAACTGTTTTAAATGTTGATATTATTAAAGAGAATTAAATTGTGTCACAAACTAAAACCAAATTATTTAATGGTCAAGGGAAACGAGAGACAAAAAGTAAGTATATATAATATGTTTTGATTTGAAATATTTCTAGATTGCATTTTAGAAGTTAATAGCGTAAAGCATATTTCAAATGAGAACTAATTCTGTTAAGTTATTGTTACAGTTATTTTTATTGTATCCTCTGTTATTATTGATTCGATTTTGTGCTAGCTTAGCATTCTAGATAAAATATATATAAAGTATAATATTAAAGTAATTGGCATAAGAAGACCTGCCCCCTTAACCCCCACTTTTGAAAAATTAAATAATCATTTTAGGTACTGTGAGTAAAGTTGTTTTGTCTAAATTAAGATAACAATCTTACATGTATTTATTTAAATGAAATATTAATGTAAGCCTAAGTTACAAAAATATTTTTAAAGAAAATATATGTTATTATAATGAATCGGGAGAAAAATATGCTAATGTAAAATTTACAATTAGGCTGAAACTCAAACTTAGATTAGCAGAAATTTTGCCATATATAACCATACACGTTTAAAACTATGCCAATTTAATGTTGTTTTTTTGATTAATTTTAAATAGCTGTTATTATAGTTATCTTAGCAGTAGTACAGTTCTCTTAGTTAACATGCAGATAAAGAAATGATTAGAAACAAACAGGCATTTAAAGAAAAAAAATCCCTGCAAATAAAAAAAGGAACTTTATGCTAAGAGTAGCACATTTTATCTATTATTTTAAAATTGAATAAGTACTATTAAATTTTGTAATGCTCAGTGTAAAATGCATACTGCAGTAACATTGTCTCTTCCAAATTGTAGCTATCTTTCACTCACAGCTCATTTTAAACGCTGATTCTTCAAGTTTAAAACGCTAATTTCTATGTTGTCAATTGCATCTGCGCGCTCAGTGGCATCATTGCTACGTCATCACTCCTCACTGCCTGTTTCAGGGGAAAACGCTCTATGAACTAGCCCTTATCTTTAGTCCTGGTGCCGCAAAGTGTTAAATCTCTGTGATTTGCTGTTGTAGGGATTAATAAAAAACCTTATTTATTGAGGAGGAATTAGGACATTATCTGAGTTGAGAGCCAACATTACACGCCATCTTGCTGAAATCCCTCGAGAGTTACTTCGCGTTACTATTGAACACGCTATAATGTGCTGTCAACAGGTAAGTGATGTCAATGTAGCACACACTGAGCACATTCTGTAACTGAATAAATTTTAATGATTCTGACAGTTTTTTTTGTCCTTCTTTAGGGGAAACAATTCTCTCTGGTGGTTAAAATTTGTATTATATTTTTATGGCAGAAATCGTTTCCCGAACATCCATATAACATATGTACCAAACTTCATCAAAATTCAATAAATAGAACAGGTTCTAGAGGGGTCTGATTAGGGTCACTTTAATTATAACTAACCCTGTACTTAAATATTTTCATAGTTTTACTGAGATGGTTAATTTCAAGACACTGCAGAGATCAAAGAACTGCTGAGAGGTCTGATTTCCATATATCTTCAGCTCGTTTCTGGATTTTCCCTGACCTATGGAGTGACATTATTTGCGTAAGCAATTACCTGAGTGTACTCATTACGGGCTTTATTAACACAGACAATCTCAAGTTTCATTAACACAGACAAATCAGGACGAAATCGCACACGATTCCGAATGAAATTGTTCTTTTGTGGAAATGGTCGTTTTTGAGGATGATATTGAATAAATATATTATTACATTCATAGATGTACTAGTCATTTCCAGAAGTGATCATTTTAAAGAAAAGATCGCCGCGAGAGGGTTCACTAGATTTTAAAGTGTACATGCAAATGGAAAGACCTTTTGGAATAACTATGTGAAAAACGTTGAATCATAAGACGACATCCACAGAATGTATTAATTTCCTTATAAAATGCAGAGTACAGATTAAATAGTATTTAAAAATTGTGTTATTTAAGATTCCGTTTATTTCAGTTTCCACTGCAATCATATGTTTCATGTAATAAAAATGGATATCTCAGAATAATGAATCCTTCAGAATCAGGAAGATAATGTTTAAAATATAAACAATACAAATTATAAAGGAAAAGTCGAGTTTTACTTGTATAAGAATTTCTTACTTTTGCTTTTGGCAAAGCATGAAGTACTTAAAATAAAAACCAATTTCTAGCAATATGGTCTATCCTGAGCAATGCCAACTATGCTACTTTGTGATTAATATCTAACTTGGTTAAATATTCAATCTGCTGTGGTATTGATTCACAACAAAAGCGAGGGTATTACAAAGAAATTTATTTATTCCATTTTATTTTCCTGAGTTGCCTTGCAAACGTGCTTAATGCATTAGCCAATCTCCTTTTAAGGCACCAAAAATAAAGTTATCAGATAAGATCTCCTATTTGTCACGGTACGTCAGCGCTTTATGAAGCAAAACGCTCCTGGTGCTATCTGCTTCACTATCTCTTCTCCCTTTCTCTCCCAGATGCTCTAATCAGCTTTAGATATAGATTGAATCACCCAAGGGCTCGTAGGATTAAGCGACTTAATCCTTTCCATGGCCATAAACATTCCAGCTCTCCTTCTGTTTTCAAATCTTGGTAAGTGATTTGCTTGGGGAAGGAGAACGCGTGCATCCTAGAATTGATAGGGATGGTTAAGAATGAGATCCTTAAAGCTGGCAATACAATGGAATGCCGGTTATGGCTTAACGACGGTAGAACAATCTGAAAGATTGTATCATTTTATGGGTTCAATTTCGAAATTTCATTGGTGTGGTGGTCGAACTAATCCCATTTAAGATGAATTAATATGCCGTTAATTATAATATTAAGAAAATTAATTGCGAAGATTTATTACTTACATTTATGATTTGTATTCAAAGATAACTTTTACTTTTGACATTTATAAATTGGTTAGTCAAATAATTCAAATTATTCTGCCACCGTCTGCATATAAAATCAAATAACAGAACAAATAACATCCACCTACCCGCTCTTCTAACTCCATTGTTTTCTGAGTTTTGGTATTCAGGAAAACTAACTGATATCAGTTTGCTAAATCTCTTATAACTAACACAGCAATTAATCATACTGTCTCGAAATGTGAACTATTAAATGGTGAGTAATTTTAGTATTATTCTTACTTTGTAGAGACATTAGGTTATTTCGAAGCAGGAAAGGTGAAAAATGAATAACGCCCTCGTCGGGACTCGAACCAAGAACCTCTTGAATACGCGCCGAACGTGCTGACCATTACACCACGAAGGCAGCTAAGAAGGTAGGAGAAATACCTTATATACTCCCCCCTTTTAAAGGGCGACTGGGAATTAGGGGACCCAGTCGCCAAATCCTGGTGGTGGACAATCATCATCCACCACCAGTTTTAAATCGGGGACCACTGTAGAGACATTAGGTTATTTCGAAGCAGGAGACGTGAAAATTGAGCAATGCCCTCGCCGGAATTACACTATATCACGAATACCTTATATTAATTATTTTCCTAATAACAGTAATCAGGAGACTAATCAGAAAAAAAATCCATGGAGGAATTATATCCACAAGGGGTTCATAACAATGAAAATTTATCAACAACAATGAAAATTTTATTATCAACTAGCGGAAGTACCCAATGGCAGTTAAGTCAGATTTAGAGTAATGCATCTCACAATAGAGAGAACGATACCGCTGTAATCCTTCTATAATAACGATGCAAAAATTACGATTCATAGTCATACATTTTTTATTCTGAAGCGATATGGAACCCACATGAAAATTTTCATAGAAAAATAAACTAATTATCTCTCATTATATCGGCAACAATGGCATTCAATTTTTAATGATTTTCGTTTTTCTAATCAAATGGTCTAATCAAATGAAAGCTCAAGTTCCACCCAATATTTCACTTATATTCAATTTTAGTTGATTATACGCGGCAAAATATTTATCATAATTAATCAGAAAGTGTTTTGTGCTAGAGTCACGGTACCCAAAAATGTTATGGTGTCCTAAAGGTCTGGTACCTAAAAGGTTTCCTACTCTGTTGACATAACACTTAAAATTTTTCTAACATCAGTAATATACTAATATCAATAAGCCCTGTACACTTGCGTTGTGTTTTCGGATTAACCCTGAAATCAATTTGAGAATGAGACGGGTGAAAATCTTGAGCATACACACACAAGAAATAAATAAACATTGACTGATCTAGAAAAGTGAGCCTATTTATTTAATTTTCAAGAGTTTCTTAATCCATTAATTTGTAGGCAATTTATATTCAATCAGAACTGTAACATATTGATTATTACACAATGCATACCCCTACAGAGTAATACTACTTCTATCTTAGACTCAATAATATCCAACTATTATTTCTATTACATTAGGTAAACATGATCAGATAAAACTTTGGATAAATTAACAATACATTCCCCGAGGAGAAAAAAAAAATTAACAAGTTATACTTTAAAAAAAAAAAAAAAAAAACATTTCACACAGAGTAATCAATACCAAGGTAATTCAGGTTATTGCACATAGTAACTTTCTATTTTCAAAATAACGATTTAACCGGGTAATATGTTAATTAAAATCAGGCTATTACATCCTACAAGCAATTTAACACAAAATAATCAATACCTATGTAATTCAGGTTATTGCACATAGTAACTTTCTATTTTCAAAAGAATGATTTAACCGGGTAATATGATAATTAAAATCAGGCTATTACATCCTACAAGTTAGTCCCTAAGAGGAGCAAAGAAGCTCAAATAATGACACCTTTACCAATCAATCTTCACCATGGAAGAAATTCACAAGTTCAATTAAATAATTTAATGAAGAATAAATTTCCTTAACCAATATAACTAAGTTACATTCACTGTTTCAATTAAATAATTTAAATAAGGATATATTTCCTTAGCCAATCTAATAATTTACTTTATGGACAAACAAAATGATTTCATTAGAATTAGGTTAATTTACTCAACTACAATATTTTAATTCAACTAATTAAGTTATTTCAATCACTATTAACTATTTTAGTTGTTAGAATTACTTATTAGAAATTACTATTATAATTTTCTATTAGAATTTACTATTATAAATTTTTTTTTATATCAGACCAACAAATAAAAGAAAACAAATAAAAAAAACTTATCTGCGGAAATACAGGCTGCAAGTGAAGAAGAGGAGGAGAAATGCCCTCATATTTAAAAAATTTTCAAGATGCCAAGGAGGACGGCTGCTGAGCGTAGTAGAAAATGAAAAGAGTTCATAGGTAGATGAATTTTCCATAGAGTCCAGAAGTTACTTTTGGATTTAGGATGCACTAAGGAGGTTCTCGTTGATTTCCAATCCAATATTGAAGTTAGCCGTGGGTTCAGTTAAGTGAAGCATTATGTAGTAGCGACCCCGGAGCTAGCGATGCAGGAGACTCTTGCAGGGCGGAAAATAATTCTTAAAGACGTGAAACATCGAGGCAGATGAAAACTCTATTCATGGAGGAGAGACTAAAATTTCTTCTTAACGTCACCAGTACTAGGCATTACCCTTCGTTGCATTTTTCTATTTTAATTATCCTTGAGTAACTTACATATTCAAGCACTAAAATGATGAAACTATAATTTAGTCGAGGTCATGATGCGTATAACTAAGTCCCTCGTTCAAAACTCCAGGGCAAGAAGCCCGTAGATTCCGCCGCGGAAAAATGCATTTTCCAAAATAAAATTCAGCTGCCAACGAGTACAGCGTCCGATGGTAAGTCAAAAGTGCAAAAAAAGTGACCTTGTCCCTCAAAACACCCCGTTAAAAGAGAGGACGCCGGACTGCCTAGTTGGCAAAACCCACTCTTCGCCGAAAGTTAAAATAGTTGCAACAACAGCATACCCTCATGTTATCAAACTCGCCAAATCCTCTACTTTGAAACCTCAACGGAAAATCTATGTCGCCAAACCCTCGCCAAAAAAAAAAAAAAAAAAAAAAACACCTGTGACAGGGGAAATTAGGAATTTCAACAACCCTGCAAGGTTCCCAACGAAAGAACGCTGAAAACTCGCAAAAAGTGACTTTTCAACCGGAAAGAAGGCATTTCATCCCCCTTTAACTAAATCACAAGCAAACGAGGAAAAAACTACTAATTAAAGCTCATAACTGAAATGCAATTAAAGTTAGTAAAACGAAAGTTATGCCAAATTAAAGAGCTATTTTTTCTGCAACTAATGATATTAAATACTAAGAAATCAAATTAATTTTTGACATGAAAAACTGAGTTTATTACGTAGAAAGAAATACTTATTCATTGTTTGCGTGTACAAGATTGAAGACGCAGTTCGCGTAAACTCGGAAAGCCAAAATATATGACACTAGAATTAATAGGCCCAAAAGGAATATAACCAAACTTGTGTAGCTCAAATTTTGAATAATTACAAATTATAATTTTGATTTTTATGAATCACTTAATTAAATTAAATTCGCTACACAACATCCCACCGATGATCGGAAAAAAAATTTTTTTGGCGAAGCCAAAAAAATTTTAGGACCCACAGACAATGGAAAAGTTTTACATAAGTTACTAAATACGAATAGGAAAAAAAAGAGTACATGATGGTACCACATGTTAATCACAAAGAAGAATACATATACCTATTTATAATTAATCCTACCATAAGTCATGGTTAGCAAATCCAATCCTACCATAATTGTATGGTTAGCAAATCCAATCCTACCATAATTGTATGGGTTGCAAATCCAATCCTACCATAATTGTATGGTTAGCAAATCCAATCCTACCATAAATGCATGGTTAGCAAATCCAATCCTACCATAATTGTATGGTTAGCAAATCCAATCCTACCATAATTGTATGGTTAGCAAAGATCCCTTAGTGAACCGAATAAGAGGGTCAAGAAGTGTCCCTGGCACACAACAAGCATACATCAAAACAAAATAAAAATGTTGTCAAACAACACGTGACACGCCCTAAAATAAAATGTGGAAAGTAAAATGTAAAATCACGAAACCCCCCCCAAAGGCAAATCAAGTGAAAAGTGTGTAAAAACAAAATATATGTAAATAAACAAACACCACTGAGTATACGAGTGTTTAAAGCAAAACAATTCAAGAGCTACTGGCGCTTGACACAAAATGTAAACAAACTAGTTCTTGCAATCATCCATTGAAGTGACAATATCAACTCAAAAGTACGCTTAAGGAAAAGTGTACCGTATAAATCCTAAGTTTCCCTAACACACAGAATTTCACTTCCCTAAGAACTGACACCCCACCAATACGAGAGGGCAAACGAGTAAACACCGCGACTGTACAGCGCAGACTAAACTACTAATAAATCCTTGGCATAAGAAAACTAAAACAAGTTGCACTAAGAAGAACAGAAGACAATCACGACGAAGTGTTGGCTGGAAAACTATCTAGTCAAAAATTCTAACCGAAACAAATCCCGACTACCATGGCTAAGGGATTTCAAGAGAGAGAAAAAAAAAAATTTGAACTTAAGAAAAGGAGAAAAGCGGGGACCAGCCCAGCAAAACCTCCAAAAAAAAAAAAAAAACAAACCCGGGCTATTGAGACTAGAAAGTTCCCAGCCAAGACAACTTGATCACAACCTCACATGCCAAAACATGTAAAATCCAAATGCAACACTCGACCAATGATAAGCCAAGAAGACTACACAACTATACTAATTGATTATAAAATTTAGCTACAAGAATACAATTACCAGAAACAAATAATAATTTAACCAAAATTGTATACAAAACACACTATTTCTCAAAATATTTCATTTCACTTTTTCGACACAAAACCATGTGTATCTCTAGGCCTTAGATGGTAAGGTGAATCGTGTGAGGAGTTCTTAACATTATCTGTCGAAATTGAGTCATCCTTTTGAAGTGTGGGAAAAATAATTCTCTCTGGTACCTTCGTGAGTCTGTCCACGTGTATCGTCTGAATCCGATCAGGATTTGTAATTGAAGAGATTTTATAGTTGACTTTAGTCACTTTCTCAATAACCCTGAAAGGTCCCTGATTCAATTTAGAGAGTTTTCTAGCCATACCTGGCTGAACTACTGGAGTGTATAAATACACCAAATCTCCCACTTTTATGTCCTTATCATGAGAATTCTTTCCACGTAAATTTTCTTGCTTATCAGCAGCCTCTGTTAAATTCTGATTGACTAATTTAAAAGCCTTTTGTAATCTCAAAACCAAATCTTTAGAATAATTGTTTGTGTCATCATAAGTTCTAAAATTGGTTTGCAATAATAAATCAATTGGTAAGCACAAATCCCTGCCATATAAAATAAAAGCTGGACATTCCTGAAGTGCACTATGACGACCAGTTCTGTGTGCCAATAAGGCAAAAGGCAGATGTCTATCCCAATCCTCCTGAGTTTGAGAAACGAAGTGGCTAAGTGAATTAATTAAAGTGGCATTTAATCTTTCTACTACACCATCAGACTGTGGATGATAACTCGTAGTAGTATGTTTAGTAACCTCCAATTTCTTATAAACTTCCATTATAGCTTGAGAAATAAAATTAGTACCTTTATCTGTAACAATGTGTTGAGGTATACCATGAGTTGAAATAAATTGTTCTAATTTCTCAATTATGGATATGGATGTAGTGTCCTGCAAAGGATAAGCTTCAGGCCATCGTGAAAAATAGTCAGTTACGACCAAAATATATCTGTTGCCTGCCCTAGTAACTGGAAGGGGACCCACTATATCCATCGCAATTCGCTCAATGGTACGGGTAGCCATAGGCATTCTCATAAGGGGAGCCTTATGAGCAGGTCTATGACCCCTCCTCTGGATACAGGAGTGACAGGACTTAATGTAATTGTGCACCTGTTTATGCATACCCTTCCAGAAAAAAGACTTTTGAACCCTATGAAGTGTTCTGTGATAGCCTGAATGTGCAGCAGTAGGAGAATCATGATGATCCTGCAAAATTCTTAATACTAGTGTTTTAGGAACAACTAGTCTATCTTGTTTCTGCCAACGTGACTTGGGTTTCTTGTATTTGCAATACAAAACATCTTCCTTTACAAAAAATATCTGAGAATTAGGTGTAGGAGACTTATTATTCTTAAGATCATTTACAATCTGTTGGCAAGAGGGATCAGAAGCTTGTTCTTTTTTGAATAATTCCAACAATTCAGGAGTAATGGAAGTTTGAATTAACTGTGTAACATTTACTGCTCTAGATAAATAGTCTGCTGTTAAATTTAATCTACCTGGATTGTGAACAATCTTATAATCAAACTGGGATAAACCCATAATCTAACGTGCAATTCTAGAAGTGGGATCTTTAAGTTTTAAAACATGAGATAATGAAGCTTGATCAGAATATACTGTGAATGGTTTACCAAGAAGATATTGTCTAAAATGTGCTGTGGCCCAAACAACTGCCAAAATTTCCCTCTCTACAGTACTATAACGTGTTTCAGGACCTTTTAATTTTCTACTAGCATAACAAATTGGATGTTGGAAACCGTTAGAATCTTCTTGACACAAGACAGCACCCAGTGCATAATTAGAAGCATCTGTACACAAGGAAAAAGGTTTAAGAAAATTAGGTAAAGCCAAAATGGGTTCATTCAGAAGTTCAGCTTTTAGAATATCAAAAGCATGCTGAGCTTCATGTGACCAATAAAATGGAACTTTATCTTTAGTGAGCTGAGTTAAAGGAAGTGCCTTTTGGGCAAAATTTAGAATGAACCTTCTGTAAAAGCCAATAAGGCCTAAAAATCGCCTAACTTCTTTTCTATTTTTAGGTGCAATAAAACTCTGAATGGTCTTTAAATTTTTATCATCAGGCTGTATAATAACCCTTGGTAACTTTATATCCCAAATACGTAATTTGTTCTTTCAGAAAATGACATTTAGAAGGTTTAAGTTTTAAATTATGCTGTTTTAGTCTATCAAAAACTAACTTCAATTTTTCCAAATGTTCATCAAAAGTTTTAGAAGCAATGACAATATCATCAATATCATCAATATAATATCATCAATGTAAATCCCTATTTTTAGTGGTGAAAGATTGGCCAAAACTATAGACATCAACCTTTGAAAGGAACTAGGAGCATTTCGCATGCCAAAAGGTGTTCGTAACCACTCATAGTGCCCCGAAGGAGTCGAGAAACCACTTTTGAAGGTGTCATCAGGATGAATTTTCATCTGGAAAAACCCTGAAGTTAAATTAAGTGTGGAAAAATAATTTGAATCTCCTAACTGTTCTATCAATTCAATCATGGAAGGCAGAGGAAAACTGTCTTCTATCGTTTTCTCATTCAACTTGCGGAAGTCAGTGACTGAACGGTAGGTGTTATCCGCTTTCTTAACAAATAAAACAGGAGCACTGTAAGGGCTGTCACTTTCTTGAATGATGTTGGCTTCAAGCAGCTCTGCCACCTGTCTATCTAATTCATCCCTGAGATGGTAAAGTACTTTGTAAGGCTTTTGCCTAACAGGAATATTATCACGCAAGTTGATGTTGTGTAAGATGGTGTCACACCCTGTTAACTCAGTGACTGAGGCAGCAAAGATGTTACTATACTGATTGAGAAGGTGTGATAAATGTTGTTGTTGCTGCTCAGGTAAATGTGTAAGATCAAATTCACCACCCCAAGACTCAAAATCCTCACCTGTTTCTATGGTGGTATTGTTTACAAGTACAGAGTTATGTGTGATGACATTCACAGGTTGGGCACTGGCCAATTTCATTCCTTTATTGAGATGTAGTGTATTCGGTGAAAAATTTGCAATTTTGACATAAAATTCGTTAGATGAAGAAGTCTGATTAACTGACCTGGCTATGGAAAATTGACTTTGAGCATGTTCTATTAAAGGTTCAATTAAGACAGTATCAGTAGTGAAATTTTCAGAACGAGCAGTGAGCTTGTAGGGTTTATATTTATTTTAACTAACATTTATTTTAAGTTTAAACTATCTTTCCTGTCAAGCCTTACTTTCCCCTGGAACTGCCAATGCCAGAATATGTAAATTTTAGTAGAACGCGCAAGGATTCAAATTATCAGCGGAAGTAGTATGATTTAAATAGAGAGGAAACGAGTTCGGTGTGATATTCTTACTGCACGAGCGCGGAGGTAGTTAGCGAGAATTGAAGAACCCCGCGTTGCGGCCTATGTGCTTGGCGGGAAGTAGTGGTAATCGTTCCAGTGAGCTTCAAGTCTGCTGAATTAGCAGCGGTATTGTAAAACGCGGTGAGTTAGTTATTTTAGAGAGCCTCGTAGTTAGAATCTTGTCTTTACTTTCTTTTCAGGTTATTATTTTTATTTTGACTGCCAAGTTGGCACAGTCTGTGAGCGTCAAGAGCACGCAATTGTAATTTTATTACGTTGAATAAAAAGGGACTTAAACCCTTCACAAGGCTCTATCTTTTATACAAGTTTTCACAGTCACCTCTTGGTTGTGTGCAAGTTGGAGGCGCGCAACGTTATATTGGCGCCCGAACAATTATCGAACTGAAATGGCCGAAAACTGGATGGAAGCCGCTGGACAACACCAAGAAATGACAAGTCAGTTAGAAGGATTTGGATACCTGGTCCAGACTTTGAGAGCGTCAATCAAGCCAAACGTCTATTTCGACGGAAAAACTTCGGTGTCCGTAGGTGAATTTGGAAGCCCGACGTATACATTTGAAAATTTCAAAAAATCGTTAGTAAAGGCCTTCCCCATAGTGAAAGACCGCGCACGGCTGGAAGCCGAGCTATATAGCTATATAGGATACAGCAGAATTGACGGACTTTATTCTACGAAAAATCAAGCTAACGGATATGCTGTATGGAAAAAAACCCGATGCGGAGATTATTGAAATAATATTACCAAGATTGTTACCCGCTGTCCAAGACTACTTTGAAATTAGAAACCCAAGCACATTGCAGAAACTTTTCGAATTGGCGGTGAAGTTTCAAAATCGCAGAATAGCGGAAAAAGCGAGAGGGGAAACATATTCTCAAAGTACCCGAAGGAAGGAGGAAACCAGAAATGGAAATCGCTCTTATGGGGGAAAGAACTATCAAGCTAACGCATCGAAACTCGAAGGTCAAGGCCCAAAAAGAAAATTTGAAAATAAACATCCGCGTACCCAGAAGACACAGATTGAAAAGAAAGCTTTAAACGACTAGAGGGGCCTGTGAAAGGGAGGGTCCAGACCCCGGAAGTTTTAAAAAAACCCTCAAATAGACATTTAAACACGGTCATCGTAAAAAACTCACAGCTACCAATTATACAAGTCCTGGTTGGCGATGTACCAGTAGAAGCCCTCATCGATACAGGAGCAGAAGGAAATTTTATGAGTGAAAAGTTCTTCAAAAAGAATTTTTATTGGATACGACTATTTAAAACCAAAAATACGGAAATTATAGCGGCGCAAGGAAAAACATGTCACTGCATCGGGAAATTATCATTAAACTTACAGGTAAAAGAGGAAAATCTCAAAGTATTAATTTTTGTGGTGAAAGACCTACAACACTCTCTTATTTTAGGTATGGACTTTTTAAGGGCCGCGAGGGCCAAATTAAATTTTCAAGATAGTTCCGTGGTGTTGGAGATGGACCAGAAGGTGGTGGAACCTGTGGAGACACCTGAATTGGACCTTAGCCATCTGAATGACCATGAAAGTAAAGCAATACAGCAAGTGGTGAGTAATTTTTCTCATTTGTTTTCAGAAAAACCAGGAAACTGCCAAATCGTGACTCACAAGATTCAATTAAATGCCGAAAAACCTTGTAGGACTAAACCGTATCGTAATGATAAACAAAAAGACCTAATCATCGAAGAACATATTCAGGAGATGTTAAAGAATAAAATAATAACGCCCATAAATAGTGAGTACGCGAGTCCAGTCGTACTATGTAGGAAAAAGAACGAGTTTCCTCCTTCGGATAAAAGGGCTTGGAGGTTTGCTATTGATTACAGAAAACTAAATAGTATTACTAAATTTCCAGTTTACCCTTTGCTGGTTATAGACGAGATCATTAGACAGATCAAATCGACAAGATATATGTCTACTTTGGACTTAACGTCTGGCTACTATCAAATAGCTATGAGACCCGAAGATATACACAAAACCGCGTTTATAACAAAATCGGGCACTTATGCATTTTTACGCATGCCCTTTGGGTTGTGTGGGGCCCCATCAACATTCCAGAGAGCTATGGACATTGTTCTAAAGCCTGTCCTAAGAAAATCAACTTTAATTTATCTAGATGATATAATTATAACGAGTAGTACGTTGGAACAACACATTAATGACCTCGAACAAGTTTTTAAATTATTAAAAGAGGCCGGTCTTACAATTAACGCCTCAAAATGCAAGTTCGCAACTAAAGAACTTAAATATCTCGGTTATAAAATTTCGCAAAAGGGTATAGAAACGCAAGATTCAAAAATAAAAGCTATTAAGGATTTCCCACTGCCCAACACCGCCAAGAAACTTTCTTCGTTCCTTGGATTATGTTCTTACTATCGATCTTTCATAAAAGATTTCGCTAATATTGTTGAACAACTCTTAGTAATCAAAAGAAAAAAGAGTAAGTTTACGTGGACAGCGGAAGCTAACACAGCTTTTGAAAGATTAAAAGAAGCGCTTATTAATGCCCCTGTTTTAAAATTCCCTGAGGGGGACGAAAACCTGGAAATTGCAGCAGATGCGTCAGACTATGCGGTGGGTGCGATTCTTATGCAAAATAACGATCCGCTGGCATTTTTTAGTAAAACATTGAATCAGACACAAAGGAATTATACAGCTACAGAAAGAGAAACATTAGCCGTATTAATGGCTGTACACAAATTTCGAGTTTATTTCGGCAAATCGCCAGTAACAGTCTTTTCGGATCATGCGGCTGTTGGTAGACTTTACTCGGGAAAAAACCTAACGCCCATGTTAATAAGATGGGCTTTAAAACTCCAAGAATATAATATCACAATAAAATATAAACCGGGTAAGGAAAACAATGTAGCTGACGCACTTTCTCGTATAAAACTGGACGATGAAGGAAATGAACTTAAATGCGCTGTGTTGACTTCAAAAATTTTAGATTCTAGAGATACGGTTATTACTGAACTGAAAGCTGATCCTGAATTTGGAAATATCTATGCTTATTTGAAAGACCCCGAAAGCTTTGAGCATACAGATATCGATGCGATAAGAAATAGAGCAAAAAACTATGAAATAATAGATAATTTATTATTCTATACGAAAACAACAAACGAAAATCTTGAGTATAAACCAGTCATCCCAGCCTCGCTTCGATTAAGCATTTTGAAGGAGTTGCACGAAGAAAAAACAGCGGGCCACCTAGGGGTCAAAAGACTATAAAAAGGGTACGCGAGGCGGTATATTTCCCGCAATTATACAAAATAGTAACGGCGTATGTCAGGTCCTGCAATCAATGTCAGTTAATAAATGATATTAATTACAGCCCGGCCGGGTACTTAAATAGCATTCGCGCTACATTTCCGAATGAAATTTTAGGCATAGATCTCCTTGGTCCCTTCCCCCAGAGCGAGTTAAATAAAAATCGTTTTCTTTTAGTAATAATAGATCATTTTTCAAAATGGATAGAAATTGTTCCACTTAAACGCGCGTCAGCCAAAACAGTCGCAGATGCATTCTTACACAGATACATTTTAAAATACGGTGCACCGATAAAACTCATTAGCGATAACGGAAAACAATTTATTAGTCAAATATTTGAAAACATATGCAATGGACTTGGCATACGCCATATCAAAATAGTTCCGTATAGACCACAGGCTAACATAGCAGAAAGAGTTAATAAAAACATAGTAAAAATAATTCGCAGTTACGTGAGCACACATCACAAGCGCTGGGATGGCTACATAAATGAATTAGCTTATGCTTTAAGAACGGCACATCATGATACTACGGGAAAAACTCCAGCAGAATTATTCTTAGGCAGAAAGTTAATTACGCCTTTAGATAAATTATTCTTTGTGCAACAAAGAGAGCAGGAATTCAAACAAAAGGACGTGCAAAAACTAATTGATCAGGCGCTTAAAACCTCGGATACGGCAAGAAATAGGCAGAAAATTTATTACGATAAAAAACGCCGTGAAGCAGATTTTAAAGTTGGTGATAAAGTATTGAAACGGAAATTTTCTTTATCAAGTGCCCCAGACA
Organism: Stegodyphus dumicola; assembly: GCF_044657685.1. NCBI lineage: Eukaryota > Metazoa > Arthropoda > Arachnida > Araneae > Eresidae > Stegodyphus > Stegodyphus dumicola. The sequence goes on along the minus strand of NC_140768.1, from coordinate 74,090,596 downwards.
ATTTTATGGCAAAGCTAGCTCCAAAGTTTGAAGGCCCCTATGTAATTCAGGAAATCAAAGGAGTAGTTTTATATCTTAAAAACGAGAGAGGGGAAATCTGTAAAGCAAGTCCCGACCAGGTGAAAAAATACTATAATCCCAATGATTTTGAAATCCTTAAAAGTTTCTTGCAGGACTCAAGTCTAAACGAAATAGAAGGGCCAGAGACTACAACAACTATTCCACCACCCAAGAAACAGAGAACTGAAGAGAGACCTAGCACTTCTACAACCCGGACGTCGGTATCAAAAAGAAAAAATAATTTTCAAACTCCAGCGTTTAAGAAAAACAAAAATACAGATGCACCGGGTAAAGAAACCGTGGTAAAGAGAAAAACACCACCTACAAAGGATAGCAGGAGAAATTACACATCAAGGAGAACGCGCACACGGCCACAGAGTCAGGTGCCAGCAAGGCCGCCGTTCCGGAAACTGAAACGCCAGCAGGAGGCACAAAAATACGAGGAACAGAAGAAATTCAAGAAGGACTCCAGACCGGAGGACGTCAAGACCAGCCGTCCCAGGCAGAAACGGAAAGGCCAACAACCAGACGATTACTCCGTCAAGAGGCCAGCATGTAGAGGACGCAAAAGAAAAAGCAACGTGGACGACACTCGGAGATCAATAAGGAGAAGATTGACATCCATGAAACCTCTAACTTGGGATCAATTTTGCCAAAAACGGATGACGGAGTTTCAAGCATCGAAAACTCAAAGATAAGTTAAAACCTTCTATAATTTTTTTTCTCTTTTGTTCCGAAATGTTATGCATAAGTACGAAGTTCGATGTTTTGACGAAAGTCAATATGTCTCGGTTGAGACTTAGTTTTGTTTTACTTTATTTAGCTAAGGCAAAAGTATTATTTTCTTTAAGTGTAAAAGCTAAAAACAAGCATTTTCTGTTGGTCGAAAGACTAATTCTGTTATGTTAAAGCCAAAATTTGGCCGAAGATAAAAATAACTTCGTATTCTTGTACTAATAAGAATTTTAGTTTCAGTGCCCAGCTTGGCGAAGAATGAGTAAAGTAAAAATTTATTTTCTCTTATTCATTTTATGGTAAATTGTAAAAAGCATATGTATTAAAATTTTGTAAATGTACGTAAATCCTTGAAGGTTATGTAAAAGTAGAATTTAGTCTAGAAGCATAAAATTGTAGATGCTAAAAGTGAATGCTTAAAAGCAATGAAGTCAAAATTTAAGTATTAAACTGTAAAGTCATGCTTTAGAGCGAAAGCCTGCATATGAATGAGGGGGAAGTTAGAATGAATGTGTTTTGTAGGGTTCTCCACCTACATTTGAATTTTTAAGACTATTAAAGTAGCTCATTGAGTTGTAGAATGTCGAGTAAGGTGCGTCTATTTGGTCGTTGAATTCTAACAAATCATGGTGGTTAGGGGAAGTGTTGTAAGACTAAAACACGAATATTCCCGTTTGACACCACACACGGTGGAGAGCCAGGGTAAAGTTAAATTAATGCTTGAAAAATTGAATAAATGTGAAGTAAGCAATAACTAAGAAAAACGAATCGTTAAAAATAAAAATTTATTGTGTCAAGAAAGTGTAAATTATAATGTATTTAGAAAGATACTGATACTTATTCCTTCCAGATGCTGGAAGGAAAGACCAAGATTGATTGATGAAATCCAGGAAAAGTTGCTGTAAGAAGAAAGTTATAACGAGCAACAGAATTTTAGTATATAATTGTTACATAAGATTTTTTTGTGTAAACGAGGTTCTCGCCAGTTAGTTCAGAATTAGAGAAACTTACAACAGGTCGTTTGTAGGACCTGCTTCCAAGCTTTCCAAATTCTGGCAGCGGCAAATGTAGGGTTTATATTTATTTTAACTAACATTTATTTTAAGTTTAAACTATCTTTCCTGTCAAGCCTTACTTTCCCCTGGAACTGCCAATGCCAGAATATGTAAATTTTAGTAGAACGCGCAAGGATTCAAATTATCAGCGGAAGTAGTATGATTTAAATAGAGAGGAAACGAGTTCGGTGTGATATTCTTACTGCACGAGCGCGGAGGTAGTTAGCGAGAATTGAAGAACCCCGCGTTGCGGCCTGTGTGCTTGGCGGGAAGTAGTGGTAATCGTTCCAGTGAGCTTCAAGTCTGCTGAATTAGCAGCAGTATTGTAAAACGCGGTGAGTTAGTTATTTTAGAGAGCCTCGTAGTTAGAATCTTGTCTTTACTTTCTTTTCAGGTTATTATTTTTATTTTGACTGCCAAGTTGGCACAGTCTGTGAGCGTCAAGAGCACGCTATTGTAATTTTATTACGTTGAATAAAAAGGGACTTAAACCCTTCACAAGGCTCTATCTTTTATACAAGTTTTCACAGTCACCTCTTGGTTGCGTGCAAGTTGGAGGCGCGCAACGTTATAAGCTTAATGATATTTTCAGAAAAAGGTGGTAATTTATGTTTGGTTACAGAGTAACAAAATGACTGAGAAACTGAAGTTGAGAAAACCTTATTATTCATAGCACTAGGCTGACTTAGATTTCATTTAAGAATTACATTTGATCCTAAGAGTTGAGAAGTGGAGAAATCCAAATGCATATTGTGGTCTGCAAGAAATTTAGTTCCTAATAAAGCACCATACTGAGATGAAAGAGGCGTGTCAGTAATTAAAAATTCTGTTTCAAAATATTGTTGTTGAAATTCTATTGTTAAATTCATTTTCTTATTTATTTTTACTTTTTCTGCAGCAATACCCTTTAAATATATGTTACATGAATCCAATGAGAGTTTATTTCCAAAACATTGAATGTATTTAGCTTCTATGATGTTTACAGTTGCCCCCGAGTCCAATAAAAACTTTACTTTATTCCCCAAAATAGATCCCTTAACAATAGGCAAAGACGCCTCACTAGTGGATACAGTAAAAACCGATGGCACCTCCAAAAGGGTTTTAGGAGACGAAACGGAGACTGGTTTCTCCCCACCCTGAATTAGTTTAAATTAAAACTTGGTGCTTGGGGATTCAAAGCATTTGTAGCACCCGAAACAGCTGGTGTGGTGTTATTAGAATGTCTCCTGGCTGTTTGGTTATTTCGAAATCTCTGTTGACCCTGTCTAGAGTGCTGATTAGGCACAATATTCGCATAGCAGTCCCTGCTAACATGCCCTATTCTGTTGCATCTGTAACAACGAGGCTGTATGGGTCTTGAACGAGTACCTTGTGATATTAAACTCTGCACCTGTGTTTGGAGAGAGCCCATCATTTTTGTAAGCTGAGCTATATTTTCCTGCTGCATCTTAATAGCTGTAGTGAGCTCTGAGTTGGTTACTGATGGTGGTGTAACTGCCTTCTCGACTGCTGGCTTAGCAGCATTCACTGCTCTAACCTCAGCTGTTGCAAAATCACTACTAGCATGGCTCTTAGCCCACATGTCTTCCTCAATAATTGCATGCTGTTTAGCAGATGCAAAAGTTTTGTGATTCTGTGGCAGCAACAAGCGTCGCAAATGCAACTGCAATCCTTCGATAAACACTGACACTGACTGACAGAAGTAAATCCTGCCTCTGTGCTTCTGCTGCAGGGTCACTGCTTCTTTCCACTGGTACAGTTTTGTACGAAAGAGCCTCTATACGTGCTGCAAATTGTCGCACTGACTCGTGTGGTTTCTGAAAAGCCTGAATAAGAGCACGGATGTTAGAGTGCAAATTGTGCACTGAACTGAACCTCTCTTTCAACGCTTTCACAACATAGTCAAGACTGGCTTCTTTCTTTAACCTAGGATTATTCCTAATTAATTCTGCAGCATCACCTGCCACCTTGACTCTGATCACTGTTAACTTATCTTCATCTGACCAACCCACCTGAGTGGCAATGAGATCAATCCTATCTAAGAAGTCATTCAGACTAATTCCCTTGTCTGCACCTGAGAACAGAGGAACAGAATCCAGAGGATCAGAACCAAAAACTGATAGAGCCATTACTTCTTGACTCTCCTCCCAGTCTATTGCACTATTACTAGCCGCTCTGGCTGCTCGTTTTGACACTTTCTTTGGCATTTTAAACCGCGATCAGCAATTTCCAGCACATAAAGTAGGGATGTATCCCAATGTGTGATTAACACGCGTGCCTTTTAACCTTATGATGCAAACATACAGTTGCAAAAGTGTGAAACAGTAATCCTCAAAATCAATATGTAAAAATGCAATACAAAATTTTGCACAAAAACGAAAATACTTAACTAAACAGGTACTGCGTGAAAATGTTTGTGTTGGATACAATAGTTTTAAAGTCCAAATGTGTATCAGTAGTACATATCTGGTATGCAACCTCAAACAATAAGTATAAAATAAGCACAGTAATACGACCACTGTATAGGCCTGTCACTGTAACTAACTAACGAGTATGGTTTCAGTAAAAAGCCTAGACATGTGGAAGAAAACTTTCACATAAATATGCAATAGTACACATGACAATCACCAGTCTCAAGTGAAAATTACGTTCAACTATAAGCGCAAGCCAAAAGTGATGCAAAAATAAACAGCACAACAAAAATTGTTAAGTGCTAAAATTTGGTTCGAAGGTTCATGGCACCAATAATGTTCTGTGCTAGAGAGTCACGGTACCCAAAAATGTTATGGTGTCCTAAAGTTCTGGTACCTAAAAGGTTTCCTACTCTATTGACATAACACTTAAAATTTTTCTAACAACAGTAATATACTAATATCAATAAGCCGTGTACATTTGCGTTGTGTTTTCGGATTAACCCTGAAATCAATTTGAGAATGAGACGGGTGAAAATCTTGAGCATACACACACAAGAAATAAATAAACATTGACTGATCTAGAAAAGTGAGCCTATTTATTTAATTTTCAAGAGTTTCTTAATCCATTAATTTGTAGGCAATTTATATTCAATCAGAACTGTCTCATATTGATTATTACACAATGCATACCCCTACAGAGTAATACTACTTCTATCTTAGACTCAATAATATCCAACTATTATTTCTATTACATTCAGGTAAACATGATCAGATAAAACTTTGGATAAATTAACAATACCTTCCCCGGGGAGGAAAAAAAATAATTAACAAGTTATACTTTAAAAAAAAAAAAAAAACATTTCACACAGAGTAATCAATACCAAGGTAATTCAGGTTATTGCACATAGTAGCTTTCTATTTTCAAAAGAATGATTTAACCGGGTAATATGTTAATTAAAATCAGGCTATTACATCCTACAAGCAATTTAACACAGAATAATCAATACCTATGTAATTCAGGTTATTGCACATAGTAACTTTCTATTTTCAAAAGAATGATTTAACCGGGTAATATGTTAATTAAAATCAGGCTATTACATCCTACAAGTTAGTCCCTAAGAGGAGCAAAGAAGCTCAAATAATGACACCTTTACCAATCAATCTTCACCATGGAAGAAATTCACAAGTTCAATTAAATAATTTAATGAAGAATAAATTTCCTTAACTAATATAACTAAGTTACATTCACTGTTTCAATTAAATAATTTAAATAAGGATATATTTCCTTAGCCAATCTAATAATTTACTTTATGGACAAACAAAATGATTTCATTAGAATTAGGTTAATTTACTCAACTACAATATTTTAATTCAACTAATTAAGTTATTTCAATCACTATTAACTATTTTAGTTGTTAGAATTACTTATTAGAAATTACTATTATAATTTTCTATTAGAATTTACTATTATAATTTTTTTTTATATCAGACCAACAAATAAAAGAAAGCAAATAAAAAAAAAACTTATCTGCGGAAATACAGGCTGCAAGTGAACAGGAGGAGGAGAAATGCCCTCATATTAAAAAAATTTTCAAGATGCCAAGGAGGACGGCTGCTGAGCGTAGTAGAAAATGAAAAGAGTTCATAGGTAGATGAATTTTCCATAGAGTCCAGAAGTTACTTATGGATTTAGGATGCACTAAGGAGGTTCTCGTTGATTTCCAATCCAATACTGAAGTTAGCCGTGGGTTCAGTTAAGTGAAGCATTATGTAGTAGCGACCCCGGAGCTAGCGATGCAGGAGACTCTTGCAGGGCGGAAAATAATTCTTAAAGACGTGAAACATCGAGGCAGATGAAAACTCTATTCATGGAGGAGAGGCTAAAAGTTCTTCTTAACGGCACCAGTACTAGGCATCACCCTTCGTTGCATTTTTCTATTTTAATTATCCTTGAGTAACTTACATATTCAAGCACTAAAATGATGAAACTATAATTTAGTCGAGGTCATGATGCGTATAACTAAGTCCCTCGTTCAAAACTCCAGGGCAAGAAGCCCGTAGATTCCGCCGCGGAAAAATGCATTTTCCAAAATAAAATTCAGCTGCCAACGAGTACAGCGTCCGATGGTAAGTCAAAAGTGCAAAAAAAAGTGACCTTGTCCCTCAAAACACCCCGTTAAAAGAGAGGACGCCGGACTGCCTAGTTGGCAAAACCCACTCTTCGCCGAAAGTTAAAATAGTTGCAACAACAGCATACCCTCATGTTATCAAACTCGCCAAATCCTCTACTTTGAAACCTCAACGGAAAATCTATGTCGCCAAACCCTCGCCAAAAAAAAAAAAAAAAAAAAAAAAAAAACACCTGTGACAGGGGAAATTAGGAATTTCAACAACCCTGCAAGGTTCCCAACGAAAGAACGCTGAAAACTCGCAAAAAGTGACTTTTCAACCGGAAAGAAGGCATTTCATCCCCCTTTAACTAAATCACAAGCAAACGAGGAAAAAACTACTAATTAGAGCTCATAACTGAAATGCAATTAAAGTTAGAAAAACGAAAGTTATGCCAAATTAAAGAGTTAATTTTTCTGCAACTAATGATATTAAATACTAAGAAATCAAATTAATTTTTGACATGAAAAACTGAGTTTATTACGTAGAAAGAAATACTTATCCATTGTTTGCGTGTACAAGATTGAAGACGCAGTTCGCGTAAACTCGGAAAGCCAAAATATATTACACTAGAATTAATAGGCCCAAAAGGAATATAACCAAACTTGTGTAGCTCAAATTTTGAATAATTACAAATTATAATTTTTATGAATCACTTAATTAAATTAAATTCGCTACACAACAAAAGCAATAACGCGAATAAACAAACAAACACGCAAACAGACATTCTTCTTTATATAGATAGATTTTCCGAAACTTACAAATTTTTGATCAACAAACTCTACGATTTGAAAGCAAGCAGCAGCAACACTTTTCGAAATAAAGCATTTTGATCTCCAACGCACGAGACTGCTGCTACTCGGAAAAATGAGTGGGAAAATTAATTAAATTTTTGGAGTTTTTAATTAATATCTCAGCTGATTAAAGTCGTATGCAGTCGAAATGGCTTCTCACGAATTTTTGAGTTGGAGAATAATGTATTTAATGTTTGGCAATGCTATTTTTATTTCATTGTAAAACTTCGAAATTTTTTATTAACAAACTCTAGGATTTTACTTCTTCTAACTTACCAAGCCTCACGGACTGGAGGAAACGGCGTTCGCCAAAGTCCTCATCTCCTTTCTTCTTGCTTAAAAGCAAAATTGCTACAGAAACTCTAGGATTTGCGAGCACTGGCAACAACTTTCGAAAATAAAGCAGATTTTCATCTCCAGCTTGCCAGACTCTTACCACTCGGAAAAATGGTGTCGAAAATTATAGTTTTTAATTAATATCTCTGATTTTAGCTACTTTGTTCTGGAAAAAAGCGGACTTCGACCTTTTCCAACATCCAGAAAAGAATTGTAGAAATTTTGGTGATGATAGCTATGGTAGTGACAGAGTTATTAGAGGACAAACAAATAGACTTTCTTCTTTATATATATAGATAGATAATAGTAAAAGTAAGTGGATGTACATGTATCACAGAGAAGAGAGGAATAAATCTGCGAAATCTCGTATGCAGCTATTACAGGTAAACGTCCATCGACATGTAGAATCTCTCTTCTGAAAATTCGATTTTCATTTCCAGTTTTGATATTGGATTTATCATATATGCTTCACTCATAGTCTCACAAAATGCTTGACCTATTAACTGCAGAATTTCAGTGTTTTGACAAGCAGATAGGGAGGACGGAAGTCTTCAAAATGAAATTTATTCCTCATCTTTAACTTAAGGTGCCGCGTTTTGATGATTTTTGAAATATAATTTAGTCAACTCAATTAGTTTGTTCAAGCTTTGGCAATTCCATTGGTAGGTTATTGACATCAAGTAAGTTTTGCTGAAGTTGACTGGTTTTTTTTTTCCAATTATCAACATTTTTTTGGGGGGGGGATTATTTGAACGTTTCAGGGATTTTATGTATCTTTTTGAAGAAACATCGCAGCTTTAAAACATCATCGTAGAAAATATCATGGTAAAAAATAAAGCACCTAAAAATCATCGCATGACGATAACATCGCGGAAATGTGTTTTTCAAGCTTTAAAAGTTGTATGTGTATATTTTCATAAAGAATTCTGAGTGCAAGAAAAAAATTGCCACTTTAATTCATATTTTTGAATTACCTGATAATTTCTTGTTAAAATAGTAAGAAAGAAATTTAAGCATTCAAAAAACTGAAAATGAATGGAAAATTTATGCTACTAGACATAACAGTTAACAGAATTTACACTTATTTAGCTAATTTTTAAAGACCATTATTTAATTAATCACTTTTAAAGTTGTATTGGTAGTTTTTTATAAAAAATGTATTTTAAAATGATTAGAATAGGTAAGAAGAGAAACTGCATAAAACTATCCTTATTAATATTGTTTAATGAACTATCAAACAGTAAAATTATTTTCTTTCACTTTATTAATAGGATATGCATTTAATAAAAAAACATCTTGTTAACATTTTTACCCTGTGAAACATATTCTCCTGTTGAAATGATGTTCATTGGCAGAGTGATAAAGCAAAGAATATCGGTAGTTCGACCCGACGAAAGAGTTGGCTGCATGAGATTTTTATAGTTTTCTTAATGTATAAGTTAGATACGAGCCAGTTCCTTAAAAATTGCTCTACAAATTCTTCCGTACATTATGGATACAGTTCTAGTTTGCTCTTCAGAAACTCAAAAAAATATAAGTCCCTTACAGAAATATTATATAGCTACCCTTGACATGTTTCTTCATAACCACTTAATCAATATCCAAACGATTAACTGCACCCTGGACATGAAAATGTTAATAAAATTAAGATGCTTAAACTGAAACAAAATAAAATTTTACAAAATGAATATCAAATTAACAAAAGTGGAAGAAAATAATTTTACAATATGTCAATTAATTAAACAATTTTAATACAGTTAACCTCACGCTTCATATTCCTTTTCCTAATCAGTTTTGCCCTATATTCTTCATGAACAGCGAGAGAAAGAGATTAATTAAGTAATGATAATAAAAGTGATTAATTAAGAATTAAAAATAATATAAAATAATATAAAATAAATTTATTTAATAATGACCTGTGATAATTACTGCATAAGTTTAAAATTCTACTGACAGTTATGCGTAGTAGTAAGTTTCCACTTATTTTCAGTTTGTAAATGTTTAAATTTCCTTTTTGCAATTATAGCAAAAAAACGTAATTCAATAATATGAAATCAAGAGGTCCTTCATAAAACATTAGAAGAATACAGATTTACAACTCTTAAAACATGAAAAACATATGCCTGCCACGTTAACGTCATGCGATAATTTTTAGCTTCTTTGTGTTTTTGTAAAGATTTTCTGTAAAGAAGTGATATTTTCTGTAAAACTGCAATTTTTTTAACCGATTTATTCTTGACGACGATGTTTTAGAACTGCGATGTTTTTTCTTGTTTTCTTGGTCTATCACAGTATTTTGTGTGACATTGTTTTCACTCTGCGTTGTTCTCTTCGCTATGTTTTCGCCTTCAAACCATTCTTATCCGATTTGTCAATTTCTGTCTCATCTTTTCTGCTTTAGATGATTTTTGAAGAACCTGCTTTGATCTTAGTTATTTTAAACTTCTTCTTCTTTGGTTTGACAGCAATCTGTTTATGCTTTCTAAAAATATTCTATGATTTTAAGCACAAAATTTCTCTTTCTTTCTTAAATATCATTGTATTTTCAGACATGTGCATTGTTTTTCAAGTTAGAGTTTATTTTAAAAGATTACTTTTAGTCAGCAATGTTCATGTCTTTCCACTTATCTACGATGTACTGTTTATGTATATGCAAGTATATGCAAGCACTGTTTATGTACCTTCGATGTACTGCAGGCACTGCTTTAGTCACTGCAATTTAAATTTAATATTTGATTTTCTTAATTCTACTGTATGATATAAATTTTCCTGTTTTTTCGAGATATTTTAATTATTCTTCATTTTTTTATATCTTGGATAACTAAAACTGCAGTCTTCCAACCTTAACGGCTGATCTTAAGGAGTTGACACTAATAGTTGACCTTCTGCTACTGCTTTCTCAGGCACCTTACTGTGAAATACCAGCTAAAATTCAAAGTTAAATTAAATACAAAAAAATATTATCTACTTCTTGTAATAGAACTAAAAATAGTAACAAAATAAGTATTGCAGCTTCTTTTCGACTAGTACCACCAACTGGCTGCTAATCTATAGTTATTAAATGGACGGAAATTAAGTTTTGTTGAAATTGTAATATATCTTACCAACGGTGCCCTTTTGTACGCTCATGAGTCTTACAAAAAGCAACTACGTTTCAAACACTTACCGAAAGCTATTAACGTCTGCAGGCCACACCTTCTGCTTTAATAAGTTACTCCTTACAGCAAGCGGCACATGCAAAGAGGATGAGTTCTTAATTATAATCATATATATCTAGATCATTACCATTCACAATTATTAATTAAAAAAAACATAAATTAACTATACGAAACGTTTATAAATACTTACTTTTTTAACAGGAGTTCATAGATCGGATTGTAATAAATCGGAAAATATTATATGCATATCATGAGATTCTTTTATAGTTAATTGACTTCAATAACTGCAAAGACGGTTCACACGTATTCCCAATTATAATTAAACTTATATAGAAAATTAGGAAATTTTGTCGGGTGCTTTTGATAAACTGTATCCCAATTATAATTAAACTTATATAGAAAATTAGGAAATTTTCTCGGGTGCTTTTGATAAACTGTACCCAATTTTATGGAATCTTGAGTTAGGAAATTTCTTTCCTCTGTGTGCTGTGCAGAGTTAAATGAAGATTTTATCTCCCCGAGACATCAATTGCAACTTCATGCTTAATTTTTAATCATTCAAAATCATTTTGTTTACCAAAAATATTCAGTATAATAATTGGTTTTACCCAAAGAAAGGGAACAGCTGTTGCCTTGTATTAGCCATTCAAGGAATGTGTCTTGAACTATCCAGTATTCCATAAATGTCAACTTTGTTCTTATTACTATGTTCTTTGCTAGCATGAATGTTATTATTACCTTCCATGTTATGATTCTTAACAGATTTAAAATGAACTTAATTAAAATTCTAAAAGTGGCATAAAACAAATTAAATAGTGCAAAAAATAAGATAATGGAAAACAAAGCTTCTGCAGTTCTTGTTAGAGAAATTATTATATAAAAATAATGAAAACCTATTGTCAAATTTAACAAGATTTCATTTCAATTCAGAAACATCTTGATAATTTTGTATTGTCATTAGAAACTAGGTCAAGCAAGATTCAGGTATAGATTAAATCATCAAGCAGTTAATAAATACCTCAGTCGCTAGATTCTGCTAAGGCTACTAATAGTAAGTTCAATCTAATAGTTGGACACTTAGCCAGTCAATACTACATCATCTCTTCTTAATTTTCGTATAAGTTATTTTTGAAACATGAAGAATATGTACAAAGAGTCAAAAATAGCAGTAGAAATCATTAGTCAATACGACAACTTAACTAAAACTTTAACTTATAGTCAGAATTAAAACGAACTGCTTGAAATCTTAATGCACAGTTAGAGAGTTATTTTTGTACTTTTTCAATTTAAATTCTGGGTATTTCTTATCAAAATACGTCAATCACTTTTATTTTTTGTTTCCTTTCCGAATAATAAACGTTTCTAAGGTTTTCTATGAGCCTTATATTGTTAACCACTCTTAAGTGGAACAGTTTTATTATTTTCGTACTTTGGTAAGACATTTTACGTATTCCTCGTCAAATTATCACAGTCACTTTATATTTACCTCCATGATGACGTGTTTCACTGTATAGAGTTCTTTTGAACTTATGTGAGGTGACATCTTCTTTTTCGATGCTCAAAACTGGAAATTTAGTTACCATATATAAAGCGTGTCTCGTTTTTAAGTGTGAAATTAAATTACTAGTTGACCAAACACAGTACAATAAAATAGAGGTGACATTATGCATTTTCTACTTTCTACTTTCATGTTTTTTGTAAAATGTCACGAAAGAAAAGTTTCTGAGCTGATGTGTGGATTTAAATTTGAAATGTAATTCTGTGAGGCATTCAACGTATTTCAGTGAAGGAAAAAAGAATGCTTTCTGCAACAGTCAACATTTACGTGACCTACAAACGCTGATATTTACTGCAAAGCATAGAAACCTGAATTGGGAATATTAGGTATAGTTGAAAGTGCACGGGAATGTAGTTGCAGAATGTTTATTATCTAATAAATGGAAAAGTAAAATATAAATACTTTTAAATAATATAAATGGAAAAGTAAAATATAAATACTTTTCCGGGAATGCCTGAATAATATAAGCGAGATTAAAAAGATGCACCCTAAGAGCTTTTAAAATTATATTCTTTCCAAATTTTAATTCAAACTATATTACCGCATTAATTCTTTGATGACCAGTTAAAAATGAATGCTATTTCCTTCTTCTTTTGGCTTAACTGCAAACTGCAGAAATCTACCGCCATGCTCTTTCTTCTTGAATAAGGAAGTAAACATACTCAATCACACATAAGATAGGAAAAATAATTGTCGTAATGTTTTACTTTAGTCCTACAGCCATCTAAACAGAGGAAAGAGATAGCCGCAAACTTGAATTCAAATAAGCTATGAAGTTGCTGAATACTGGTAGTTCGAACTGGGTCCGATTTCGAGCGAACGGGCTGGATGCATGGACGTTTTCGTTGTTTCTTCAAGGGTAACACGAATAGTTTCCTTTAGAAAGTTATCCACGAAAGAATCCTTCCCTCTAGGCAGATAGCCCTAGCTTTCTTTGCCGTAATCCAATAAACCAAAATAAATTTAGCTTTAACATTTCTTTTTTCAGAAAATCTTAACGCGTTTCGAGCGACAAAAAAAAAAAAAAAAAAAAAAAAAAAAAAAAAAAAAAAAAATTATTCCTCTCTTTCAAACGCAAACATTCTGAATACGCGCAATAACACAATAATCGTAAATACAACAGAAGATACACGGAAAATTAATTTCGAACATTAATATTCTTAGAAAATATTTGCGAAGTTTTTATTTCCTAGGAGAAAACAGTAAAATCGCTCAAGATATTAAAATAGAATCTAGTTCCCAGTTTCCTTAGACAAGAAACTGCAAGTTTTAACTCTGGATATCATAGAATATAAAGAACTCTAAGGCATGATTTTAAATTTTGGAGAAGTAGGGAGGAAACTTTTATTTACAAATGTTGAATGCCTTTGAGAATTAAAATATCAAATATTTAAAGAATTAAAGTATTCCTCTTTGTTGACTTATGGGGTGAATTTTTATTATTGATTTTAAAAGAATTGAAATGAAACTCCTGTAACTCAGTTTGACTAAAAAAAACTATCCTTTGCTATTTTAACTATAACCATTGCTTTCATTTAAGTTTTACGTGTTTTTTTCAGGGATTTGTAAACTTCCTTTTAAAATAGTTTATTTTTATTTCCTTCGAATACTTAAAAATATATACCTTAATTTTTATTTTATTAAAATTAATTAGTGGTATTATTTTCTTTGAATATGTGCTTCCCATACGTCGCTAAAAAGGAATCCACGCTCTTGATTAAACTACACTCTTCTTTTATTGCTGTAAGAAATGATATTTTTGCAGCTTGTTTGTCATTGTCAATCGTGATTCCAGGATCAATCATAATTACACCTTTATTCTCCTTAAACTCAGGGATCTAAACATAATCCATTTGTTTTCAGCACGTAACAGAAAGTATTTTTTGTCATAAGGTAGCTTTGAACCCATTTTATATCAAACTAGGAAACTAAATGAATATTTTCTCAAATAACAACATTCTCGTAAGAAATCTTTGAGTATACACGTTTTACTTTACGCTTTCCAAAATGGTAAGAGCCCTTGTAATTTTAATTTAATATTAAGCTTTCAACAAGTAATAATCAGCCAGGAGAATCAGAATTGATATTAAATCAAAATTTCAGTAATTAATTTATTTATTTAGAATTTAAAGAGGCAGAGCCATTTCATTAGGAAAAGCAAAACTCACCAACTGTTGCTTAACTTGAATTCAGGTAAACATTTAATCGAAATTTTTAGATTTAATGAATATAATCTTATAACTCGATAAATATCTTATAAAGTCATTAGGTTATTCTGAAGCAGAAGACATGAAAAATTAGCAAAGCCCTCATCGGGATTCGAGCCTAGAGCTCTCGAATGCGCGCCGACTGTGCTACCGTTACACTACGAAGACATGCACAAAGGAGAGAGAAAATGCCTTATATACCCCTCTTTAAGGGGCGACTGGAGATTAGGGGACCCAGTCTTCCGATTCTGGTGTTGTAGAGTACGCCACTGTAGAGGCATTATGTTTTATGAAGCAAGAAACATGGAAAATGAGCAATGCCCTCACCGGGACTCGAATCTGGACCTCTCAATACCCGCTGAATGTGCTACCGTTATACCACGAAGGCATCCAGAAAGTAGGGAGAAAATACCTTATTATCTGAACTTAAATGTAATATATCTACAAACTCCTAATCCAGTTGTATTGATTGTATTACGACAGACATATTACGTAATTTAACAACCGCCAAATAAATTACTTTTATTTATAAACTTTGAAAATGCGTGTATATTTAATTGCAGTTTGTGAAATTTTGTTTCTTCTTGTGGTTAATCAAAATTATTCTAAATCCCATATAACTTGCAAATCCCAAAATTGCATTAAAAGTAATATTTTTGGTATTAGAAACTTAATCTTAGAAATAGAATCTGTGTTTGTTATAATTGAATTTAAAGTTATAGTATAATGAATGTGAATAATTACTTCGAGAGGAAACTATGCTTCGACTCAATCAAAGATTAAATATCCTGAGTCTTGTCACGTAATAGCATTTCAACTTACGCATGATGTCGAAAGTGGATATCTTTTATATGTATAAATATGTTCTTTATTGAGTTTGCTTTACGTATGAAAGCAGAACTATTGCACTATTCAGCTATAGTTCATTCTATAGACTCACTCTCTCCACTATCTTCTATCTCCTATCGGATGTCGAATGACTTCGGGATCTTTTTCGCGAGCGTTGTTGAAAGAACTTTGAGTTCCCTGTAGGACAAAAAGAAGCCCGGCCGAAAGAGAACAAAGATAAAAGCAATATGTCACGGAATCACGTGACAGTCCAGGAAAGAAAAGAGTAGGCTTTCGGAACATACATAGATACACATATAAATCAGCGAAATATCTGAGATACGTATGACGGGCTGGACAGTTGAGACTTTCTGGTAATGGATGCTAACGTTACCCATTAGATGCCTAACGTGCCTGTTATT
The DNA here is from genome assembly GCF_044657685.1 of Stegodyphus dumicola. Taxonomy (NCBI): domain Eukaryota; kingdom Metazoa; phylum Arthropoda; class Arachnida; order Araneae; family Eresidae; genus Stegodyphus; species Stegodyphus dumicola. The sequence goes on along the minus strand of NC_140768.1, from coordinate 74,074,860 downwards.
TGGACCTTTTGCTTTTATTTTATATCAGTTTTCACATTTTCCATTAGGTTAATATTAAGATTAAAATATGGCAGGCATTCTAAGCGAACAATGTAAGCTAGGTGATCATTTTATTAATTAAATTAAAGGCAGCAACTTTTAGAACTTCCTGTGAAATATATTCCTTATATTCAATATCTTACTTTATTTTGGGTAAAATTATCTTTGTCATCACTTCAATACTGTAATAATAATTTAAAGTCATGTTTTTATTGTTAAAGGAGATAAAATAGTTTGATATTTTACAAATGAAAAATTAGATAATGCGTTTGTTAGAGGCCCAGTATGTGATTGGATTGACTTAATACAGAGAAAATCGATTTTGTCATAAAACTGTTTGAGAACTATTAGATTATGTGAAATACAGGAAATTAAATATTAATTTATTGTATTATAATATAGTGCATTCCTTAAAATAGAGAACTTGGTGAAATTTGTCTGAACAAATAATTTTTCTTTCTTGTTATACCAATCGGTATAGATTGAATATGTTGCAGTAAAAAATAATTAAATAAAGTAAAATAACAGTTTACAGTTGAGAGAAAAATTCCTTCGTTTTCAGGAATAACCATCACTTAAAAAACCTTTTTCTTCAAGTTAAATCTATACATTATTAAAAAATAAAGAATTTGTGTGCTCATCGCATTGGGAAATGACGGCAGCAGCTACAGCTATCAAATTTTGAATTGCATAGTCTAATAGAATTAACTATACACTGGGCGTAGTCCTGCATTTGGACATGTGTACACCACGAACATTCCGAACTCTAACTTTCGATTTAATTTTTATAAAAATTAAGTGAATCTCAAAATTTGTTTCTAGTCCCCGGAATAAAATAATTTTGTTTTTCACGCGCCGCCGCGTTACCGTTCTGTAAAGCATATGACATCTACCTTTCAAATTTAACATAAAAAAACTCTGCGAATTCAGAACAAAGTGTTACCACCATTTTTAATCTGTCTGTTATTGGTTAACAATCTTAACGATTTAAAAGCAATAAACGCAGTTCTTAATAACACGTTTCTTCTTTTACAAGGCTGATTACAATAAAGATGCATTAAGTTGCAATTAACAATTTTTATTTATATTTGCAGTTTTTGTGCAGTTTATAAAAAACGTGCGTATTGCAATGTCACATAATTGATCAATGGCTTGTAATTTCTCAATGCACTGAAATGGCACATAGCTGACATAGAATTACTTAAAAAGTATGGCCTTTTTATATTCTGTAAATGTAAATCCTTCATCGTTACAAGTTTGCATTGTAATGATGATTTTAGATGCAATTACCGTGCTGAGATAGACCTGTGTTAATAATTCGTAAGGGAATTCTTCAGTATTCATTATGTTTAATCTCTTCAGTCTGTCTTATATGTTATCATTAAAATTCTTTTTTAGCTTATATTATGTTCTTTGACAAAGATTCGCCAAATTTCGTTCCAAGCAGTAACATTTCAAAAAGAATTTTACTGCTGAAATAGCATACAGGGTGTCTTAGTACGAAGGTTATAAACGTGTAAGAAAGGTTTAAATCAGACGACTAAAATCGCACAGCAATACAGCCTAGGAAATGCTTTCCTGACCTGTTTGGTTGCATTGGTCATAGCGTTCTCGCAGGGACGCGGAATTAGGTGATATGTATATGGAGGGAATGTGGAGTGTAATGGGCGAGGGAGAAGCTCAGCGATTTCACGGGTAATGTCGTCCCACGGGGAACCAGAAACTCTTGCTCACCTGCACCATGAGGTTAGCTGAAATGAGCTTCTTCCAGACAGCGGACGTGAGCCGGGAGTGATCGAAACAGACACACTAAGAATACTGTGTTACGTCATACACAGGATGCGTTCAAGTTAAATCCTGCGAGCTACAGCGCATGAAAAGGAGGTTTCATTTGTAGAGTCTGGATGCTCTTAGAGGAAACGAAATGCATCTGTTACACGTTCAGAGCATCCAAGCACGTCAAACGGATGATTACTGTCTGAAGATTGCTTTGGATTGCTTTTGTGAAATTCATTCTGCGGACCAGTGAACTATAGATAATCTTTTTGAGTTTTCGTGCTGTTCATCAATGAGTATTGCTTCAACAGGAAGGGAGTCTTCACTTGACATAATGACCATGTGCAGGCAGTGGCGAATCTCCATGCGACATTTTGATTACCTTCGCACAGAAATTTTGCAGTATAGAACAGTTTATCAGCAAATGTTAGCTCGGACATTGAAAGGGATCACTTTGCATCATACCTTTACATGTTGCCATTTTATCTTACCTGTAGCAACTGTCTGATGTTTCTGAAAGGCATGTTGTCACAACTTCTAGATAATGAATAGATTTCTGCATAGTTGCGATCTTCACTAAGGTTCCCAAGAAGTACGAAGAAGCTCCCGCGCGTTTCAGCCGTATTGTTGGTAACGACTTAAATATTACATTTAGTCAATAGGAGATCGATGAATTGGAATTGGTGGTGATCTGGTGAATTGACATCCTGGATCATTGGACTTTCCATACCTTTCTAGTTCTCTTAGGGGCATATGAAAACACTGGTTGTACACTAACTTGAAAATGTTACATTGAAAAGTCAACACCAAGAAGGAATGCCCAGAAAATGATGAAACTCTGCAAACAGAGAGAGAGACAACAACGAACAATAAGTGATCTTTATTTCGAAATGATATGCAAAATATAGAGCGAGAACAGAATCGGGTCAGTAGGTTGGTTGGTGACGGAGGACGTAATATCTAACAGAGGTAAACAAGCATGTGTCCCACGCACTCCACTAACCAGAACCAACTCCCTGAGGCCTCAAGAGGCCGCCACGGGAGCTTATTTAGGATGTTAACAAGAGCATTGTAGGACCACATTGGAGGGCGATACACGAAGCAACACATCTAGGTACAGAGTGAATCAGATTACGAATGGCGTCCTGAGGAATGGCTCTCCATTCCCTGTTAACCACTTGCCACAGTTAGTTTCCTGAACGCGGTAATAACAGGTTCTGCAAATAGCATCCAATCCTATCCCAAATGCGTTTGATTGGTGAGAGATCAGTTAGGGAAACATCTGTACACCTTGCAAGAGAGCGTTGGCTGATGCGAGCAGCGTGTGGTTCAGCGTTATCCTTCTGATAAAGGGCATTGGGCACTCCATGAAAGTAAAGGAGTGTCACCGGCCGCAGCACATTATCCACGTATCGTTGGGCCGTCATATTTCTTTGAATACGAACTAGAGGTTACCTGGGATCGTCCACAGTTGCTTCCCAAATCATGATGCCGCGTTGTCGAGAGGTGGGGAGTTCCATAGTTGCTGCCGGATTGGACCTGTCTCCACATCGACGCCACACCCGTACGCATCGACTATCACTGGAGAAATAGAAGCGTGGCTCGTCTGAGAACACGGCCCTGTGCCATTCTGTCGACAACATTGCGCGAGCCCGGCTCCATTTCAGACGTTGGCGTCTATGATGTGGGGTCAATGGCAGTCTTTTTAACGGAAACCACGAGTGCAGGCAACTAACCAGCAATCGACGGCAAATGATTCTGGTTAATATGGGAATATCCAGGATCTTTCGAACATGCTGCAAAATGGAGATAGAAATGGCTTGCGGGTGCGCCACTGCTTGTCAGCGGATGCGTCGATCCACACGTTCTAGCTACACCAGCGCCCCTTGAACTTGCCACATTTCCTCGGTCTAGCCTTCGTAGCCACAGTCGGCTCACTGTGGACGCGTCCAAGGGTGTGCCAGTTGAAATTTGCCGTATGATACAACCTGCACTTTTCAGTCTGATCACTATGCCCCTCGTAAAATCGTCTGTCTGCTGGTACTACCTGCATTGACGACAGTGTGGTATTCTGTGCTATTATACGCGTCCTCTGAGACAAGAACACATTTTCTACCATGATTTCTGTAGCAGAAATAGCAGAACGAAAATTGAACATTCTGCAGGTTCCTTCCCTTATACTTTCTTCAACTTGCGTTGGAGAGCTGCCACATCATTCGCATAACTCGGTGACGTGCGTCTACCTTGGAATTTGTATAATTTTCGGGCCACTCCTTGGTGTTGCATTTTAAATCTCGGATAGTGTATGTCATCCTTGTTTGATAAGGCCAAGAAACTGGTTGCAGCCATTATAGTAGCTGTTTGAGAAATCGGAGAGGTGCCGGGTATCTTACAAAATATTCGGAATGCGTGCACCTGCATGTATAGCTTGTGCAAGACTTTGATCACATTCTTCGTTCTCCTCTAATTTTATGAATGGACATATATTATTAAAATGCATATTCACTTACGTGGTATAATTTCGTTTGTGGTGTTTGCTGTGTATACATATATATATACGTAGTATGCGTCATTTCTGATTCTGCATCGCTACATAATTCAGTGTCATCTATCTTATATCCTACAAAACGACTGTTGTGTTCCATATCGTCGAATTTGCAAATAAATAATAAAAGCAAGAAACAACCGATATTTGAGCTAACATCAGTACTGCCAATATATATAATGAAACGTAGAAGAGAATAGCGAGAAAAACATCATTCAATGAATTACAGTGTTCATTTCAGCTCACTGCTCTGTTTGTACTGCAATTAAAGTTATAATCATTGGGCAGAAATTATTAATATTTTCTTCGGTTTTGTTTAAAAACTGTGAAATCTCATTACTAAAATTATGGATGTAAATCCTGGAATCAGATGACTATAACTTTCAAGAAAACGTTTCCTTCAGAGTATTTAATCGCCTTCACCTTATTCTTCAACATGATATAAGCCAATTTATTTTAAGCAATTTCTGAAAGAAATACAAATTCTTGGCACAGAAAATTTGTGGAGAACATACACTTTTCTTATTGTTATAGAAGAGAATTACTCGTAAAGTAGAAATTCTGTTAGCAACGTTTATTGTATTTCCTTTTCGTACTTACTGAAAAACCACTAGTGTAGTTAAAAGCAGAAATTTTCCTGTACAGAGATATACTATATTTCTTGCACGTAAAACTCTCACGACAATTTAAACTGAAGTCTAGATTAAAAATTATTATACAGATGATTTTACAAAGGATTGTCTTCTAACTTCTTTAAGAAGAATTTAAATATAGTTAAATTACTTACATATCAACTTAATGATAAGCTTCGTAGTCAAATAGAGTTAAGGGGCCAACTCGATTAGAATCTTGATAGCTTCGGGTATATCTCTTTAGTTAATCTTAGTTTTAGTTTATTTCTTAGTCTCTTAAGTTCAAGCCCAAGTGTCGGCTTTTATTGTACACTCCAAGACGGAGTTTTGTTAAATCTTATTGGAATAATAAAGGGTTAGTTACCCTTCCATCTTGTTGTTTCTTGTCACACGAACTTAAGCGGTTATTCGCTAACTAGTTCTTAAGGTTTGCACTCATAATTGCAAATACTCAGTGGTAAACCTTACAAGATTTTATTATAAAAATGATTAAAGAATTTCTAACGACTAGAAATTAATCAAATTACTTTGCCTCTTTAATTCTTTCTAATGTATGAAATCTTTGTGCCAATGAAATTTAAGAAATGCATTTATATGCTTACAGCATCTGATAATTTATTTTTTTAAAGCCGCTTTTAAAGTTCAGGTTAAACTTGGCATTCAAATGAAAACTTTCTTTTCTAAAATACAAGTGTATAAATTATTAAATAATCACGACTATTAAATCTAACTACTTTACCCCTTACTTTAAAAATTTGGTTGTGCCAACAATGTACAGAGTATCCTTTTCATAATTTATTGGACCGAATATGAGACTGCTTCGTATAAGATGACCTTGAATGTTTTATACTAGTTTATGTAATTAAATGATTGCAAGCATGGCGGTCACATTTATTTTGAGCTGCTGGGTGTGCTTTGAACAAAAAGATAACTAAATAGCGTACTGTAATATAATTTAATATAAAATTAAAAATAAATGATATATTAGTCATCTGTAATAATTAAAAGGCAAATAATATACTATTCATTATTTTTAGTCCAAAGGGGCTTTGTCCCTGAAGAACTATTGTTTTCGTTTTGCGATTTTGCGTTGGTTCACTATAAACATCCGTTTCACTTTTAAAACGGTTGCCATTAAATGTTAGAGTCCTGCATTATATTTGAAGAAATTAAATAATGAAAATCTGCATAAATGTATGTATATTTCTCGCATTGTGATAAAAGAAGGTACATAGAGCCATCGAATTTTGAATGACGTAATCCTCCTTCAATTATGGGCATGTGGTAGCCCAAATTTGAAATTTGGAATTTGCTTTATTATCGATTTCATATTTTGTAAAACTTTAGCGAATTTTTGATTAACAATCTCAAGGATTTCAAAGCGAGCAATGGCAACGTCGTCTCTGTATCGGAAATTCTAAAGATATGCTCATTTAAAAACTAATTTGCGAATTTGTTGCTGAACTGAATTTTATTGTTTAAGTGCGAAGAACCTGGTATTTAATAAATAAATGTAACACATAAAATGTTAAAAAAAGTCCCTTTGGACGTAGTTGAAAATCTAAAACCTTCAGATTTTTTCTCTTTTTTTCCCTTTTAATTTTGCTTAATACTTTTTTAAATAATAGACTATGAGATGAAAAATTTCTCGAAGCCATTCTACGAGGAGAACATGATTTTTCAAACTTAAATAAGAAGTCTAGACTGTAACTTGGGATAGAATTAGTGATTTTCGGTAGTCCTAATGAATTAAAATTTACTGATCAACTGATGAATAAAATAATAAACTTTCCCGCTTCGTGAATTATACATATACGACTATCTATGTATACTATGTACATCTATGTAGATTATCTATGTATACTATGTACATCTATGTAGATTATCTATGTATACTATGTACGTATAATTATAATTTGAGTTTAACAAACATTCTCTATTCATAAAACGCAAATTTAAAGTTAACGAGATTTTAAGTAATGAAATTTAATTGCAAACAAATAAATGATTAATTATTGCTGCGAACTAATTAAAAATATCATTTAAATTCTGAGAGTACATGTAAATCAAGCGCAAGTATCAAAATCTATTAACAAATATATAATTAAAAAATTTTTTTTAATCCTAAAAATTAATAAAAATGCATAAGTGAATAATTGTTGAGAAGGCTGGAGACAGACTTATCAAGGGGAAGTTGCCTCTACACCTAACTCTTCAATTATTCAATTCATGCATGCATACAAGGGTAAAAGTCAAAACCAAAAGTAAAACCAAATGTAGTGAATTACTTATTTATTTACTTAATTATTTAAATTAAATTTAACTTTACTATTTATTCTTTTAAAATACATATATATAAATTCCCTCCCTAAAACCTGAGCAAAATCCATATTTCATTAGCGTAACTTTTTTATAGAAACATGCCATAGATTTCTAATGAATCTGACTTATGTCGTTTCCGAAAAAAAAAAAAAAAAAAATAATAATAATTGGGTATTGCTTGTCCTTGAAGATTTGGAATCTATATCAGTTCCACTGAAATTCAACAAATTTACGTATGTACCTAATTTTTATATTATTTGCATAATTATTTAATATTACATTAACTTCAGTTCTAATTTCAAAGCTTCGTGTTTATTTAGTATCCATTGTATCCTTTCATAATAAAAATATAAATAAAACCTTGTAACTAAGGTATGAAGTATACATGAAATTTCCGTTATTAATTTTTCTCATGGTACAAATGTTCAATAATATTTTTCATAAAGATATTCGTCCAATTTCATATAAATAATGTATTGTTTTTATTTAAAAAATAAATTATAATTTTGCTTTTTAGGATTGCAGAACGTGAAAGATCGGAAAATATGATAGATGATGTGTTAACTAAAATGAATAAAAGGCGAATTTTTAACATAACGAAATGAGAAAAATGGAAAATCTTCCTCAAACTATGTTTCTTAATTTTTACATTTAGATGTTAGCTTTAACGGGTTTTCTTTAGGTTATTTCATGCTCGGCTAATTTCACTTTTGGTTTCTTTATCATTTATTTAAAATGTGCCTTTTATTAGTTAAATACTTCATATTAATTTACATTTGTTATTACGCTTTTTTTGTTAGGAGGTTTGAATTCTTAGTACTTTTTCACTTTGTTATCCTAATCCCACCGTCTCTTTTTAATATTTTTTTAATCTTAGCTTTTCTTATTGTTTACTTTTTTGTCCTTATATTCCTTTATTTCTTAAAAACAGCAAATAGTAATAAATAAGAACTAGTGAGACCATTTAAATCTATACCTTTTCAATTTCTACTAACTTCCTAATATTCAAATTTCTTTCTTGCCTGAATGGTCTGGTAATGTACATCTGATACGTTTTCCTCTAAGAGAATGGGCACAAAATGCTACTTTAAAGTAAATGCTATAAAAGCGATTGAAAGACTGACTGTCCAACTGTCTTGATGGTTTTTCCTACATTCAGCTTGCCTCGAAAAGGAGCAGGGGTAGTGGTCTTCGAAAACCTTCGGGGTTTGGGTAATGGTTAAATCAATGATCTGCAATCAATACGGTTCATTCAGAGACGTTAGGGGCGATAAAACCACCTGAATTTTTTAAGCCATGTAATGACCACATTGCTATTTTGGTACAGCGAAGTCTGCTTAGGGTAATGTCACAGCCACCTTATCGCGCTTGATTTTTTTTATTATTTGTAATCCTGTTAAGGATATTCCAACATCCACTTATATAAAAAAGAGCCATTTTGTGAAGTACTAAGAACTATTATAACGTGAAGTTTCATTGATTCTTTCGTAAGTTCAAATGTAATAACTTGGTGAAACATTTAAGTTCGAAAACGAGTTTGGAAAAAGCTTAACTCCGTAACTTAAAAATCCAAAATGTTTAGGCTTTTCCTTGACTTTTTTTTCATTTCCGTTGTAGAAACTGCCTAGTTTTTTCCCGGATAGAAAAAGAGAAATCACAGTTTAAACTACTTTAATACAGTACTGTAATATTTTGATAACATTATCAAGGAATGAAATTATTTGTTATGTCTTTTTTACCTTAAATGCATAAAGCTAAAAAGAATTCTTCTAAGAAAATAAATAATAATTTAGATTTTTTAGTAATTTTTGGTTTTATTAAAATTTAAAGCAATTGCTCTAATAATAAATAGGAATGCTAAATTTGTTGCAACTTTAATTAAATATACTTCAGAATGATTAAATGTTTTAATTTTTAAATTTAATTTACATAATTCTAAATGGCAATTCCTTACATTCTTTCTTAACTAAAATATTATATATATATTCTTTTTTAACTTTCTTAAATTCTTTCTTTTACTATGCTAGAGTTATTTAGTATATGAACCCATTTGAAACCTATGAAACTGTGATCGAACTCTCTTATATTAAGCTTTCTTTATATATTGAAAAAGTAAGTTAAGACATTGTAATGAAAACCTTGTGTGCCCTGTCAAAATGATGTTCTAATCAAGCATCGAAGTTACGCAAATTTAAGTTCAGAAATAATATGTGATTATATTTGCCACATAATTATGTATAAAAGAAATAGCTATTGGAGTTTCTTAGGTGTTATCTTTTGTCGATTGAAAACATTTAGGAAAACAAAGCGTTTAACATTCCCGTTTAGTTTTTTTAACTCATAAATGCAGGATAAGTAAAACACTCTTCAATGTTCAGTTCACACCTCACTGTTGAAATGCAAGATTCATTAAATTAAAGGCTAAACACATCTCTCTAACATGATCTCCACTGATTTTACAGTTGATTGTGGTCCTTTATGGGTATGGTCATCTTCGAGAGCTGATGTTTAGCTATGATCTAAAAAATATTGGTCTCTTTCAGAAGTATTTGCCGCAAGAGTGTTAGGTATATTAAAAAGTATAGGTCCAAGAGTGTTATTATCAATGACTTACTAATTTTAATTGGATTGTATTGCTGATATAATGCTGAAATTAACATCATAAAACGGTATGAAATTATTTCCTACAACAGAAATAACAAAATTTGACTCAATATAAAATCTAAATTGAACAATGTTTTAACAGTACTAAGCAGACAAAACTGTAAAACACAAATCATGTTTCATGCTCAAAATCATAATAGTCTCTGTGTCCTGATCTGGATTCAAAGACGTATTTTTCATTTTATTTATTTATTTATTTTTTTTTTTGTTAATCACTTACATTGAACGAAAGAATGCTGTAATTCTAAAAAGCATAATACATTAACGAAAGAAGAACGCTGTAATTCTTTTCAAATTTTATCTTCTGCTTAAGAATGCAGCAGGAGCTGATGTAAGAAATGCACTTCAGTTTGATAAAAAGTAAAAGGCATTACTTACACATTAAGTTATTAAAACTGAACACAATACTAAAAGTCCTTTCATATTTCTGGCAGTGACGTCAAAACTTGGAGGAGAAAAATTAAAATTTGAACTCATATTACCAATCACCACGGAGAGGTGTATAGGAAAATTATATATTCAATTTGTTGATTTATGTAATTGTTATAATGTAGTTTAAAATATAGAAATTTAGACATATCCCTGATACAAACATTCCGTACTGTTTAATTTGTTATCATAATTTCAGCGTTTAAGCAACTCACTGCAAAAAAGGAAAGATGAAGAAGAAGGAAACCTGTGAGAATTCAGGAAATCAGATTTTAACGTCCTACCAAAGGGTTTGTTAAGGTTTTTATGCTCTCGTTGAGCTCATATTTTTCACTTTGCTCTTGGACTCACTCCAGCCAACAATTTTTTAAACTTCACTTTCACCGCACTTACGCCACATGAAATTCAAAAGAAAATCTTAAAATTTTTAAAAGCAACATATTTTAAGAATTTCCGATACAGTGGTTAGTGTTGCGATTATTTTTTTCTGTCTCTTCTCCGTGCATTGCACCAATGTTCAGATTTCTTAGTTAAAATGACATACATAAATTTTTTGTACCTTTATTATAATCGTTTTGTATTTTTTCAACTTTATTTATGAAACATCTCTTTCGCTACATAAACATGATTTACTTACTCTCTTACAAGAAAAATCCCAAAATATTTAAAAAGAGCACATCTTTAGAACTCCCGATAGAGTGTTCAGTATTCCCATAAATTTTTATATTCGCTATATTATTTCTTCAAAAATAATTCATGGCGGTAATATTTGGTAGCAGCATCCTTTTATTTGAAAAGTGAATTGGACACCAAAGTGATACGATGCAAAAGGGAATCAATAAAAAATAAGGATCGAGGCTAATAGGATACCTGAAAAAAATCTCCAAACAAGGAAGTCTTCGTTTTATGGAATATTCCGTATTTAAATCTTCATTTATGATTTATATAGCCAATATCTTATAGATTAATTAAGAAAATCTCTACGAAATCCAGGCAGCAACATGATCACTAATATAAAATAGCTGAATTATCTGGGCTCTGTTGCAGCAAATCTGTGTTAATGACTCATGCCTACTAACAAATTGTAATCTCTATCACAGTGTCTCCAGCGAGCTGTTTCTCTGTCAACCGCAAGAACATGAGATTCTCCATTTTTCATGGAGAGAAATGCGAAGTTTTGAAATGCTTTTAACGCTCTTATCTGAAGTTATAGCCTTTATCGAGTTATTATGCTTCAGAATAGTACATATCGTAGAAGTTGTACGATCGTAGTGCATTGCCAAGTCTTTTACGCCTTTCGCATGTTTGTCTATTATCTCACGCTTTAATTTCATAGAAATCACCCTTTTTTCTCACCACTATACTTTACACTCATCTTCTTGAAACTTATGGTTATATGACAAATAAATTAGGTTGTTTCAGAGGTGGCGAAAATATGCTAACAGCATACGCGACTGCCAAAAGCTCTGTGACGAAAGATTCAAAACCTCAGCTTAAATATGCTCAAAGCTAATTTGCTTTCTGGTGAGGAAGGCGGAAAGAAGAACTTGTAGTAAAAATCAAAAGTATAATAATAAAGTATAATAAATGGTTAATTAACATAAGATACCTTGCAATACACATGACAAAAATTTTTAACTACAGTTGACTCACGAACAATGCATAATGATTTCAGTACGAAGTACACTGCACAGTACATGTGAGTTTATACATGGTGCAGAGACATTAACGAAACGAAAGCATTGAATTAAACTGCTTTTTCCTAGCCTCAAAGATATCTATAATTTTTGCGGAACCTTCTGGTGACGTTTTTTATATTCCACAGGAGCTTCCAAAGTCGAAGGGTCATACAATAATGCCATTTAAACGTAAAATATGAATATGACCCAAATGAGAACAAAAAGTTAGTTATAATGATCTTCAATATCCCCGGATAAGTTATTTAAATTAGTTAGAAATATTCCAGAAGAAAAGTTCCCTAGGAATAGTCATCGTTACTACAGAAAAGTTTGGCTGCTTTCTCATTTTGTTACTGACGCTAACTTAACCACTAGAGATTAAGTAAGCATGAATGCGAGGTATAGCAGCAAGATACATTTAATAATGAGTTGTTCAACATATTGCAAAATTGCTCTTGATGGTATACGCCTTTGTTTACAGAAACCAAATATGCACGTTTCTGGGATAACTTGTGCTAAAAAGGACGAACAGAAAGAGCATGTAATAATCTAAAGTTTGACTGATAATTTAAACTTTACGCAATAAAATTAAGTGTATTGTAGCTACACAGAAAATGTGAAAGGTAATTACAAAACATAAAGAACATTTCTAAGAAACAAATAACAACAAACAAATAAAGAACAAATGTAAAATTCATTAATAATACAGCCATTGGAACTGCATTAAAATTAAGTGTATTGTAGCTACACGGGAAAATGTGAAAGTTAATTAGAAAACATAAAGAACATTTCTAAAAACAAATAAAGAACAAATGTAAAATTCATTAATAATGCAGCCATTGGAACTGCATTAACACACACTATTTACCTATTTAATTCACAAGACATTTATGCTTGCAACAGCTAAAGCTTCATTTGCTTCGCAGCAGAAGAATGCTGTCTCTTCCCTTTTAATGATAGTCAGTCCTTTCCAAAATACACCGTGCATAACAATATCTCATTTGTTTACCGTAATGACTAGTAATGGTCGTGTCAACAACTTTCCAAATCTAGAAGGCATTAAGAGGAAAATCATATATGTTAACGGTAACTCCACTTAGGGTATTACGCACTAGTGAATGCTTTTGTAACCACCATAGGATAAGCGATTTAATAATATTATTAAAGCATTAGTTCAGTTTATGTGAATTTTAGAGTTCACAATAGCAATCCAGCAGAACAAATTGTAGTAATCAATAACTAAAGGAGACTTGCTATATCCCTCCAAAAATTATGTTTCTTCTAATTTTAGATTGCAGTGCATTATACAAATTGATGCATTCAAAAGTATCTTTCTAATAATTCTTTTTAATGTCCTCTTGAGAATAGACTTATTATAAACAATTTTGGTTTTGTGTCTGTTTTAAAACTGCGCACATAATATATCCTTTTTCTTAATGCTTAATATTCCCAAGTGTGAAATCGTACTCAAAGTACGACTTTAACCCTAAAAATTTAAATACAGACAATTTCCACATTCTAAATTTTTCTTTTAAGAACTTTCGCAAATACGAATAAACCTGTTTACAAAGAATGCTTTCTTGTCTGAAAGAGTTCTCTGTTTGGATTCGGAAAAGAAATCGGAGCCTCATATTTTTTTAAATACTAAGACTCAAATTCTGAGAGGTTTTGCTAAAGAAACTTCTACTGTGTACAAAGCCGTATGATGTTATCGTCTTATTTATAACGAATGAAAAAAATATTCAGAGAAGTTTAGACACATATTTTCTTCAGACATTTTAGAAATGGGCTTTGCTGGCCCATCTAACATGCCTCCCCCATCTTATACCGAAGAAGGTCGTTTTGACGCCGACGGTTCGACGCCAACGTTTCGACGCCGTACGTTTCGACTCGGGGTAGTTCGACGCCATCTTTTTTTTTCGTATTTTTATTTATATTGAGAATAAATATGAAGTAATATAGTAATACGACTGATTTTTATTTATGGAATTAGCGATTGTTTGCATGCATATTTGAAATAAATATATATGTGTGAAAGTGTTCTAGATTTTTGCTTGTGTCCCAGATTAGTGAGAAGCCTCCTCGCCAACGTCAAGGCCCCGGGACATGAGGGAGGTTGTTTTTTATTTATTTATTTCACAAAACAGCATAAAAAGGGCGAAATACAGAAATGGTAAATAAACATATGGTTACAAAGAAGTTATATTGCAGATAAATATAATTACAGATAAATAGGATTACAGATAAATAAGATTACACATAAATAAGATTAGAGATAAATACGATTACATCACAGAACTGTTATTATACTAATCCATTGCAAAATTATGCGCCACACCATTCAGGTATTCCATTATTCATCAATTTAAAAAATCTTCAACTATTACTTTAAATCTCATATCAGCTCGCAGATACGAAGCGGAAGCTTGTGCGGCGGTTCATCTCCACGTACAAATTGTTCATAACATTGATCGATTGATTTTTGAACGCGCCTGAGACCGTCTATGAATTTCCATAATGTGGGGCGTGAAACACCAAATTCAGACAGTAGACGCCTGTGCGCTGCTTCCGCGAAATTATTGGTGCGTCCGCGAAATTATTGGTTTAAGGTTCTAGCATAACATGACCACATTTCTGGTTTAAAAGTAGGACGGGGGCGACGATTATTTCTCTGAATCCTTCCAACGTAATAATCTTCAAAGTAATCTAAAAGTGGGATTAACTCATTAGGTAAATTCTCACTCAAAACTTCTAAAACATTTTCAAGTTCTTCGATAGGCATAAAACTTAACGCAGGAATCATACGTGCATAGAGAGCAAAATCAGCATCGGTATTATATCATATCGTTGCATCAAATGGAATTCTGCTAATTTGAGCTTCATATTTTTCACAAGGTGGAATAAGCACGCTTGAGTTTCTGCGTTTGGAAATTTCCTTGAAAAGCTGTTAATTGAGGCAAATTCAAAATCTAAAGAAATTTTTTTTCGGCTTAAAAAGCGGCCAATTGTCTTGAATCATTCCAATCATGCGTGCATATGTTTTTTACGCCTTTTCGGATAAGAGTGCATAAATGATTGGCAATAAAAAACCTCCACGTTCGGCCATAATAACAAAAACCTGGAAAAAAGATGTGGTGCTAGACTAAAAGTTCCATTAACGTAAATTTTTTTTACGCGGTGAATCTAATCGCTGACACCGTCTTTTCCGAAAATTAAAATTCGGTCTTGATCACCCGATCCAGAATCGCCGATAACAAAATTTTCGTTATTTTTTCTGTAATATTTATATTTTTCTGGCAGTTCAATGGAAGCCCTGTCAATTGGTTGCGACGGGGCTGCATTTATGTCTTTTCTACGTTGTTTAATAACTAATCTTACAGCTTCTCTACTTGGAAACTGTCCTAATGCTCCGACAGACAGCTCTTTCATTTCTTCAAAGCGAATTACTGCGGGAGTTTCTTGTGTTTCAACAGCCTTTCGCTTTATTGATGTTAAAGTGCGGCATTTCCTTCATGAGCATGATTGCGAACAAGTTTTAAAAATTCGCCCGTAACTGCATCAGTGTAAATTCTTCCTTTACATTTATTGATTTTGGAAAATTCAACTTCACAACGCCACGATTTTTGTGCTCCATTTTCTATATATTTATCGAAACAGTATAAATATCCATCGTGCTCATACTTTTCTTTAGCTCTCTTAGTCATATATTTTCCGCTTCTACGGCTGCAAGTGCTAACATTGAATTAAAAAATGTCAACTGGCGTCCAAATAGATTACGGGCTATTTATAGAGGATAAGAAATGCGCATGCGTGGATAATCGGCAATAGATAACGACAATTCTGAAGCGATTTCATAACCATCCCTAATCTGACACATACATGTATCAGTACTCTGCCACATACGAGTCGGTCCATGTGAAGAGTCAGTTAACAAAGCTTCATACTCAGAGTGAGGGATTATATACTTAAGATGACAAATGTTTACTTACAAGTTACGCATGCTATATCGTCAAGCACATTTCAAATTCTGGAGTATGTTTTAGCTGGAAAAATAAATTCTGTGTCTTTCTCAAAAAATCTATTATGATATATATCAGGCATATCGCATTTATTTGAATGCTGATGCAAACTTATTCTAAATATAAATAAAAATACGAAAAGTGTGGCGTCAAACAAAACCAAAAAAAAAAGTATGGCGTCGAACTGACCCCGTGTCGAAACGACCTCGTGTCGAATTGACCACGCGTCGAAACGTTGGCCTCGAACTGACCTGTACCGTCTTATACAATCCTTTATTCCAAATGAGCCCTTTACTTCTCGATTCTTCAGAGGGCGAATCATCCGTTGTTTCACCCCCGCCTATGCAAAGGTGCACTAGTCTCATACCAACCTCATCTGCATACGCCTGAAAAACAATCTGAGGTACGTACTATATTGGAAATTTCACCGGTTTTACGTTATTTCACTTTTCATTGCTCAGAGACAAATTATCTTTTTTGTTTTTCGATAGTTATATATATATATATATATATGGTAAATAAATTTGCAGCGTTGCAAATGCAAGAACAATAATACGTATTTCTCTTTTCATAAATTCCGTGTGTACTGAGAAAGAAAATTATATTTAAAGAATTTGCTTAATATGGTGAAAATTTCATCTTATCTAGAATTCACAATCGCCTTACCGAGTATTTAAAATCCTTATTTTATTTAAATATCTCTCCTACATACATTTAATCTCACGAAGAAACACACGCATTTGACTCAACTAATCATCAAGCAAATTGTATTGTTACAAACACTGCCCCCCTGCCAACAGCAAAAAGAGAGGAATTAATGCAAGACTTGAGCAGCGGCAATATATAAATTTCTCATCCATCAGTATGAACAATGACTTCTAACGTACGCTCGGAGAAAAAGAAAGAAAGCGAATGAATACTGGGGATCAAGATGCATGGAAAAAAAAGAGTACGATATTATTTATTTGGCGATCGATATTTACAGAGAGTACCTCAGGCAATGGATAAGGTTGTCAAAAAAGAGTCTTCTGTAATGTTTATGCATTCCTCCCCACCTTTTCCTTACCCTGTCCCAACTGCTGAATGGGCTCTAGATCATACGGGTGCAGGGCAATAAATATTCAACGTGCGTCAAAGTATATATTTTTAGATATTTATTTACGTCGCTTTCTTTTCTCCACATTGGGCGATATTTTCACGAGGAGAAGATCCCATTATAGATGATATTTTTACTGCCCATGCTAATGTTTTCTACCACTTTAAAGCCAGGAGACTTGTTTTTTTCAGTGAAAGGTGAAATGTTTTATCATCGCTAGGATTGCTCCAGGCTGTGTCTAACACAACATGATTTATAAAACCGCAGCGTATGTTCATGTGTGTCAATATTTATGCGTTTGCTTGAATCTGAGGCATTTTTCTCATTCAGAAAATGACGTAAAGTCGAAGACTGCAAAAGGCAGCTGAAGGTTTATACATAAATGGAACGCTATGACAGGTAGATCTGAAAAATAAAAACGCAGCTTACTTTGCTTCACTTCCTTATGTAACATATGCAGTAGAATTACGTGAAATGCAAACTGGAAATAGAAAATTAAAATTCTGTTTTTCCTACATATTTTATGAAACCTAATAAAGAGATACTGATGATGGACTCAATAACCATTCAATATGAGAGCCTACTAACACCGGCACCGCATTATGGTAAATGTCTCTTCCCGCTGAATCAAATACATTATAAAATACAATTTAAAATTTATATTTATTTTCCAACTATGCATCGAAAGAATATAATATGAATTTTTTCTGTGACTCAGAATTCACAATGTTAAATTAAATTTTTCTGTCTTTTCACAAATTGCCTCTAACTCAAGTCAGTCTTCATTCCGAATAATATTACAGAAAAAATTATAATTACAGACATTTATTTAAATAGTTAGAAATACCTGTCTCTATAAAAACTTGAAATTAGAAAATTAGCAAAGTTTTCTATATTATTAAGATGAAAAACTCCTTGACCGATCTGAAATGAATCCTCACAGCTTAAGAAGTAAACGGAGAGGAGATATTTTTATGGGCCTCTGTTTTCAAAGGCACGGCAGTGACTATTTCCCATTAAATTATGTTTCGGTAAAATGGAGTTCTCGGACTCAGTTACTTTATACAGATGACCCCAGATTTTCACAGAAATTTAACTAATCCCTTAAATGATTGCATGATAATACAGCAGGTCAATTTCTAGAGACATAGGTGTTTCGGGAATGGTAAACATGCTGAATCAACTATGCCCTCACCGGAATTCGGATTACAGATCTTTCGAATATTAGGCAGATATGCTAACATTTACACCACACAAGGACAGATCAAGGCTCTATAAAACTTTATAAGCTTACACATTTATAAATTACGCAAGTTATAGCTAAAGAAGGTTAGCATAATATGTTCGTTTGCAGCTAAAGTAAATTTATTTGTGACTTATAATAATGGTTTATGTATCCATAAAGTTTAGTCCCGAAATTTAAGAATTGAATAATGAGGTAACTGGTTATTTATGATTCGAATTACAAAAGATGGAATGATATATTTATAACTTTCATTTCAGAATTTTTTATGATATACGCAGAAAATTTTGAATCTCATCCTGGAATTTGAATCCAAAGTATAATTCGAGAAATACTGTTGCATAGTAGGAGGAAGCCTAGACAAGCCTAGTTGACAGTTAAACTACAGGTAATTGATGTCAACTGCTAATTAACTACCTTGAGAAAAACCTAGCTAAATACCATGTACAATAGTATCCTAGTTTACATTTAGAATATTGATAAGAAAAACATTTGTTCTCCGAAAAAGTTTTGGATCTTAGATATCTAGTGATCGCTTTAAAAATTAAGGAAAAAACTGAACTAAAATCTTAAAGCTCTCTGATTTTATATTACTCCCAAACGGGCGTTTTTTCATTTACAGACACGTACACGTTTCGAGTATATTTTGGATAACGCTACATTTTACTAAAATATTTAAAAACAGCATATATTTAGAATTTCCGATGGAGAGTTTTGCGCGCTGGAGATGATAGTATTTCATTCCATACAGTGATACCTATGCTTGCATCGAAATTGTTGAGTTTCTTAATAAAAAATTCTTTAAAGTTTTACAAATTATGAAATAGACAATAAAGCAAATTCGAAATTTAAAATTCGGGCTTCCAGGTGCCCATGTACTAGTGGAGGACTATGTTATGAAAAATTTGGTGACGCTAGGTCCGTTGTTTTTCACAATGCGAAAAACAATTATGTAGATGCTTCATTATTTAGTTTCTTTAAATATAATATAGGGCGATAATATTTGGTAGTAACAATTTGAAGAGTGATTCGACGCAAAATGCCGTTTTGAGACTAAGAGCCCTTCTGCGCTGACGCCCATTTGGGCTAACAAAATTAAACAAAATTGTAATAGGAAAAAATAATGTAAAAATTGTTTATTCAAATTATTTAAATTCCTAATTTGAATTGAAATTCTTAATTATAATGCCAATTGTTTAATTGTCAATAAAATGTGTCGTTTTGTCGTTTCACTCATAGAAAAAACACATTATAACAAATTACTCTTTTTCTTTACATTAGGAACTAATGTATCTTCTTGTATTCAAATGCATAGATATACACTTTTAAGGAAATTTTAGAGTGATTATAAGTTATGTAAAATATAATGTTACGAATTTGGTATTTAAAAAGCTAATGTTAGTTCAATTACAAATTAAATGATTTTATTTCTCGCGCAGTGCAGCGCGTGACGAATATTAAAAGAAAGCTAAGCCGTAAAATTGAAATTACAAGAGCGCGTGCATTAAATAAATAAATATCTCTTTTTGATTTCGAGAAAGTACTGGAAAATTCTAGCGCGTGATTTTAAAATCTTATAAAAGGAGGAAAACATCTCAGTTTGTAGTAGTTGCTGCTTAGTTTGTTGTTGTTTAGAAAACTGCTCTTGTTGATTGTAGCGAATTCGCGGATTAGCGTTCTTTAGCTGTTTTTAATTGCGTTCTATTGGACATTTGAGTAGTTAAAAGATAACTACTGTGAGATATTGTAATACTGCATGATAATTTGAGAAAATTTAAGCATTTTTGTTGTGATAATAATAAATTTTTTTTGTTCATTTTTCATCGGACTTGTGCATTCATTTCATAACGAACCCGTACGCACGCAACAATTTTTGGTGTCAGGAGTGGGGTTTGAATGCCAATAACAAGAGCGATGGAAGAGCAATTAAGGCAGTTAATATCAGCCTTTGCCTCATTTAAAGAAGAAATTAAAGAGGAAATGAAATTAGGCCAGGAATCCGTTAAGGAAGAAATGAAATTGGGCCAGGAATCCGTTAAGGAAGAAATGAAATTGGGCCAGGAATCCGTTAAGGAAGAAATGAAATTGGGCCAGGAATCCGTTAAGGAAGAAATGAAATTGGGCCAGGAATCCCTTAAGGACGAAATGAAAGCCGTTCAAGCTGGTCAAGAAGAAATGAAAAGAGAAATTACTTGCATAATAGAAAATAAATTTGAAGCTATGGAAGGCAGAATTGACGCAGTTGAAAATAAAGTTGGACATATTGAAGAAAAAGTTTCTTCCGTAAAAGATCATATTGAAGAAAGAGTTTCTTCGGTGAAAGAAGAAATAGAAGAAAGAGTTTCTTCTGTAAAAGAACATATAGAAGGAAGAGTTTCTGCTGTGGAGGAACGAATTGAAGGAAGAGTTTGTGCCGTCCAACACCAAATCGAACAACAAATTGATGAGAGAGTTTCTGCAGTTGCCAAAGAAATGGATACTTTAAAGAAATTCGTAACGTCGGCAGGGAGCAGGAGTGATGATTTTAAATTCTTACCAATGCCTGCTCGTCCACCTCTGAAGCTATCGACGTATGATGGGAAGACCTCCTGGCAGGTGTATAAGACACAATTTTCTATCGTGGCGGATGCGAATGGATGGGATTCCCAAGCTAAGGCCTGTCATCTCGCCGCTTCTCTAAGAGCCGACGCAGCGGATATCCTTCAGACTCTTCCCGAAAACAAAAGGTTAGATTTCGGAGCTCTGTCCGGCGCCTTGGAGTTGCGCTTTCGGGAGAAGTGTTTAAAAGACTACAGCAGGCTCCAATTAAAATCTCGTCAACAGAAGCCTACCGAAACACTTCAGGAGCTCGCCGCGGATGTTGAAAGGCTGTCCCATCTCGCCTTTTCGGAATGCCCGACAGAAACAAGGGAAATCCTGTCCTTGCAATACTTTATCGACGGCATCCGAGATACTGAAATACAGAAAGCTCTACGAATGGCGGATGTAAAAGATTTAAAAAGTGCTCTAGTGTACGCCATGAAATTTGAGGCAGCCCAGCAAGCCACTCGTCGAGACCGCCACCCAGTCAGAGCTGCTCAAGTCCAGGAGCCAGGGGATCAAGTCACCGCTCGACTTGACGATTTAACTAGACAACTGAACGCCTTGAGACGGAATATTGGTGAGAAGAAACCGACCGTTAAGTGCTGGAACTGCGGTGCTGAAGGACACATACGACGAAACTGCAAAACACCCCAGGGTACTGATGTTAAGACCGCTTCTAACAAGCAGCAGGGAAACTAATTAGTGGCCATCTCGCGGGGCGGAGGTTGCCAGATAATGAAAAGCCCCCGTTTAAAGCGCTTCAGATTTCTGCAGTGAGAGGCGGCAGTAATGGACTTTTCATAATAGGACATATTAATGGAGTTCTGTGCAATATGACTATAGATACAGGAGCCAACGTCACCATCATCCGAAAAGATTTGGCTCAACAACTAGGAAACAAACTTATCTGGACGCCGCCCTGCGTTACCCTCCAGACTGTGTCCGGTGAGAAGATCGACATCGACGGAAAAGTAAATGTTAACATCACGTTTGGAAGTGCCGCTTACCATCACACGGCATATGTAGCAGAGATCACTGATTCTTGCATACTCGGATTGGACTTTCTAAGGAAATACAATTTTTACTTGGATTTTAAAAATAACGAATTGCACTCTACATCTGAGGACATAGCGTTATTTCTCGTTAATGATGAAGAAGTTAAATCTGTCCATAAAATCATAGCACAAGACTATATCACAATACCGGCAAGAACAGAAATTTTACTTCCTGGATGCATAGCCGAAAATAGAAATTTCCGCTACGGCATCATAGAATATCCCAATAACTGTAATATCCCAAAAGGAGTACTAGTAGCCTCAACACTCGTCGACCTATCCAGAACGGTTATCCCGGTGAGAGTCGCCAATGTAACTGAAAAGTCGAGAGTTATTAAGAAAGGTGAAGTGGTTGCAACATGTACTCCAGTAACCAGCGTTGAAAGAAAGAGTAACATCCCAGAATCCGTGTCCTCAGAGAGCATTACATCGGAGTTATTGCAGAATGCACAATTAAACAATAAAGAGAAAAATGCTGCCGATCGCGTCATTAAAGATCTTCAAGTTGTTTTCTCCCGCTCGTCTTCTGACGTGGGTCGAACTAGTTTGACACAACATAGAATAGATACTGGCGATCATCCCCCAATCAAGCAACATCCAAGACGTCTACCGTTTGCTAAACAGGAAGAGGTGCGAACACTGTTAAAAGATATGGAAGAAGGCGATGTCATCGAGCCTTCAGCGAGTCCATGGGCATCTCCCATCGTTCTCGTCAGAAAGAAAGACGGCTCAACAAGATTTTGCGTTGACTATCGCCGGTTGAATGAGGTTACGAAGAAAGACAGTTACCCTCTTCCTAGAATTGATGACATTCTAGACACTCTTTCTGGAAGCAAGTGGTTCTCAACACTTGATTTAAAGAGTGGGTATTGGCAGGTAGAAATCCATCCTGAAGACCGAGAAAAGACGGCATTTACTACGGGACAAGGACTTTGGCAGTTCAAAGTGATGCCGTTTGGACTGTGTAATGCGCCGGCAACATTCGAACGTCTTATGGAGACTGTTTTGAAAGGCCTTTCCTACGAAGCCTGTCTGATATACCTGGACGATATCATCATCGTCGGAAAGAGTTTTGAAGAGCATCTAGAAAATCTTAGAAAGGTGCTTCAGAAACTGAAAGAGGCCAATCTGAAGCTGACTCCCGCTAAATGCAAATTGTTTCGAAAGGAAGTGACTTACCTGGGACATGTCATCTCTGCAGAAGGTGTGCGCACGGATCCTGAAAAGGTATCAGCGGTTAAATCCTGGACGCGTCCCGAAAATGTCCATCAGCTGAGAAGCTTCCTAGGGCTTTGCACCTACTATAGGAGATTCGTGAAGAACTTTTCTTCCATCGCAAGACCACTTCACAAGCTGACAGAGAGCAAGCAAAGATTCTTGTGGACAAAGGAATGCGAGCATGCATTTAACAACTTAAAGGAAGCTTTAACATCTGCTCCAATCCTGACGTATCCTCAGCTCGACAGACCATTTATTCTCGACACCGACGCGAGCAATGAAAGTGTCGGTGCTGTTTTGTCCCAAGAAATAGACGGCCAAGAACGCGTAGTAGCTTACTGGAGCAAGTGCCTGTCTAAACCGGAGAGGAATTACTGTGTCACAAGGAAAGAGTTGCTCGCCATAGTCAAAGCTGTAGAACATTTCCATCATTATCTATACGGGAGAAAATTCCTCCTCCGCACGGACCATGCCTCATTGGCCTGGCTTTTAAATTTCAAAAATCCTGAGGGTCAAATAGCCAGGTGGATACAGAGACTCTAAGAATATGACATCACTATCCGTCATCGTAAGGGATCATCACACGGAAACGCCGACGCCCTGTCTAGAAGACCTTGCCAAGAAAGCTGCCGATATTGTTCCAGGGTGGAAGCGAAATACGAGCTGCTGACTCCGGTCGCAAGACAAATTACAACATCAACATCGGCTGATCGAGACCCGTGGAGTGATGATGAAGTCAGGAAAGACCAGCTGGAAGACCGCGACATTAAACCCATACTTGATTTAATAGAGTCATCAAACAGAAAACCTACATGGCAGGACATTTCTATCTGCCTACAACAAAACTAGTCCTACAACAAAACAATACTGGGCACTCTGGGATTCACTTCACATTCGAAACGGCGTCTTATACCGGAAATTCGAGTCGGATGATGGGAAGACGTTCCGATGGCAACTGATACTTCCAAGATCCCGGATTCCTGATGTCCTCAAAGAACTACATAACAGCCCTACAGGAGGTCACTTTGGAATTATGAAGACCTTACAGAGAGTTCGTGAGCGCTTTTACTGGAATAATGCAAAGAATGACGTGCAAAAGTGGTGCCGATCTTGCGATGCCTGTGCAGGTCGGAAAGGACCGAGGAAACGCAGCCGAGGCAGACTGCAACGTTACAACGTAGGTGCGCCTTTTGAACGTATCGCCTTTGACATCCTGGGACCTCTGCCACGAACTGCTGATGGCAACAAATACATACTCGTTGTCATTGATTACTTTACCAAGTGGCCTGAAGCTTATCCTATTCCTGATCAAGAGGCAGTCACAGTATCTGAGGTAATGATACAGCACTGGATTTCCAGGTTCGGAGTGCCTCTTCAGTTACATTCCGATCAGGGAAGGAATTTTGCCTCGGCAGTAATCAAAGAACTATGCAAACTACTTGGAATTGACAAAACTCAAACGACGCCATTGCATCCCCAGTCGGACGGCATGGTAGAGAGGTTCAATCGAACCATCCTTAATAACCTCTCATTAGTGGTTTCCAGAAACCAACAGGACTGGGACAAGAAATTACCACTCTTTTTACTGGCTTATCGCAGTGCTGTCCACGAGACTACCGGCTATTCTCCATCACAGATGCTCTTCGGTCGTGACCTTCGTCTGCCTTGTGATCTATTGTTTAGCCGCCCTCCGGATGCTCCCTCATCGTCTGAGGAATATATTCAAGATCTCCAGGCCCGGTTTGAAGTGATGCACAATTTTGCACGAGAGCGAGTCAACTTGGCGACGGAGAAGATGAAGACCCGATACGACACAAGAGCTACTGAACATCAATTCCACGAAGGAGACAAGGTGTGGTTGTGGAATCCGACTCGACGGAAAGGACTTTGTCCGAAATTACAGTCACCTTGGGATGGGCCGTACACAGTCCTAAACAGGCTGAATGACGTCGTGGTTCGGATTCGTAAGTCTTCGAACTCTAAACCTAAAGTCGTTCATTACGACAGGTTAGCTCATTACTATGGCCATAGTACATAATGTAAATAATTGTAAATAGTATAAGACCATGGTCCATTTTGTTTTTAAATGTGTATTTGATTTGTTTTATGTATTGCATTTATTGTTCATGTTGTTTATTATTGTAATGTAATGCTTATTAATGCATTTATGCCACAGTTGTAAGTTTAGCTTCCTGTGCAGGGATTGTACTGCCCGGGACGTGCAGTCCTTGGGAAGGGGGCAGTGTTACGAATTTGGTATTTAAAAAGCTAATGTTAGTTCAATTACAAATTAAATGATTTTATTTCTCGCGCAGTGCAGCGCGTGACGAATATTAAAAGAAAGCTAAGCCGTAAAATTGAAATTACAAGAGCGCGTGCATTAAATAAATAAATATCTCTTTTTGATTTCGAGAAAGTACTGGAAAATTCTAGCGCGTGATTTTAAAATCTTATAAAAGGAGGAAAACATCTCAGTTTGTAGTAGTTGCTGCTTAGTTTGTTGTTGTTTAGAAAACTGCTCTTGTTGATTGTAGCGAATTCGCGGATTAGCGTTCTTTAGCTGTTTTTAATTGCGTTCTATTGGACATTTGAGTAGTTAAAAGATAACTACTGTGAGATATTGTAATACTGCATGATAATTTGAGAAAATTTAAGCATTTTTGTTGTGATAATAATATATTTTTTTTGTTCATTTTTCATCGGACTTGTGCATTCATTTCATAACGAACCCGTACGCACGCAACAATAATTTAATTATAGGAAATCAAAAGCAAAAGGCATAAGAGAATCCTTGGAAAACGCACGCTCTAGCTCCCTGGAAAGAAACATATTGAAAATAAGATCAGTTTGCAGTTTGAGTCTTTAGCACACGTTATAAAAAGGGTTGGTATGCGAATTGAATTGGTATGCCATAAAACAGTAATATATCCAACAAATCAGGATAGCTCACGCAAATGCAACAGCATTTCTTCGAGTCTTTGAGCTGATTATACGGCATTTAGTCAAGCGACAGTTAGGACACTTGTAACTTCAGTTGCCTTTGAAAAACATATAACCAGAAAATTTCTCTACTTTAAAAATTAAATAAAATTCGGCATTGCTTATATTTTAAAGGGAAAAAAACTTATGGATCAATTTAATTTCTAAATGCAGATACGTGGGAACTCTAAATTTCCGTTGTATACATTGCTCCCATTGCAGTTGCGGCCACTACGATAGATAATGCCATAAAACATGCACCTGTACAACTATGTATCGCTATGTATAACATGTAATATAATGCATTTTACTTGAGCTAATTTAGTGCCAAAAGGTAGGAGTGCCGTTGATGCCACCGGCAGTGGCAGAACGTTGTTGGCAGGAGTTACAATTTCTTCACGGCTCAGGACTCCGGAAGTTTATTGGTATCTGGACCCCGGAAGGGTATAGTTAGTGTATGGAGATAACACCTACTTACTTAGAGTACATAATAGGTTGTCCCATTCACTTCTGCATAACATAACATAGTATATACATTGGTCCCATCAGTGGCGATTGCTACTTTTGAACACTGAGCTCACTAGCGGTCGAGTGGTACTGTCACTGCTGAATACTGGTAGTTCAACCCAGGTTCGTTCCCATGGAGACCGGTTGACTACCTAGTTGGTTTTCTGAATGTGTGACGTTAATATACGCTATTTCCTTTAAAAGTTTTCCTACGAATATAACCGGATATTAAATTATTTCAGTTTTTAATGAAATCTGTTGAATGATAGTGAAACTATTACTTACAAACTCATGCAATATGCATATACAATGTTCGAATGAATTTCTTTATACGTGGAATACATACATTCTTCATACATAAATTGTGTACTAGAAAATACAGACCAGCATTTCATAGTATACAAATTTCTAACATGTAGTCTTACCGACATACAAGGAACTAAAATAACCTAGAAAATGAATACAAATGGTATTTTAATAAGTGTTTAAATGTAATACGCAAGCTGAATACGTATTTAATAAGAATTTTGTTAATTATAAAAAAAGACTAATGGGAAATGTGAAAGTGAAAATAGGTAACAAAATTTAATTTTATTCGAAAATTCAGTGATTTTTTAAAATTTTATTAATTTTGCCATGAGGATAGAAAGGAGTCATTCTTAATGAGAAAAAACAAGATCTTAAGTAAGAAAGGCAAGAACTACTCGTTAGCAAAAAAGGCATTATACTCGAAAACCTTTGGCTATTGCATATTTGTTTAAAAAAGCATTATTTTATTTGGTAATAAAAGTTTTCAAGACAAGATTATTTTTACGACTGTGTCAATATATTAACTTGGTGATATGTTCCCATGTTTTTCTTTGTTGTTTTTGTTTTCCTGTATGCACTTCAACCAAATAAAAAAGTGTGCGAAATGCATTTCCGTATACTTCAGTTGAATTCACGGTTAAATGAAAATGAAACTGTCAAATTTTCCTTTCACTTAAGCCTGATATATCGATTAGGTAAAGCACATGTTAGACGAAAAAGATGCAGCTATCGTTATTTGTTATTAATTTTACTATGGACTGTTTATGTCATATAAATTGAGGATTTAGTTTTACATATTACCGTAATGTAATGTAGTTTACATGGATAATATATCCAGTGCTTCAATAAGTGTTCGATCACTACATTTTTAGCATCAGGCTTCTGAATATTCTGTGAAAGCTGCTTCCTTACATTTTATTGTGCATTTAATGTTCGTGTTTTTCTTGACAGTCAAGTTTGCAGCAGGAATTTTTGATGCATCATAACAGCACTTCTAGTAAAAATAAAATGACATTTAATACAGATCATATTTTGACCTTTAGTTCATGTCATATTTATCTCTGTGCTCGAGTATATCAGAAGCTTTTTTCGAGGTAGCACAGCTCTCTTTCTCACCTGAAAGTTGTCCAAACTCAGGAACGGTATGAGTGTAAGCCGATTTCGGCAATAGCCCGATATGACTGATATGAATTTGTTGATATTAAAGTATACAAAGTTCCTTGCACGTTCGACATAATATAACCTGCGTGCTTTATGGGGTTTCTAAAATATGTATTTTGATGCGTCTATGTTTTGACATTGGTCTGTGCATGGAATAACGATAAAACAAAGATGCTTGCAATAGCAACGTTAATTTCTTAAAATTGTGCATTGGTATTATAAACAAATATCAGTTTGTTTTTAATGAACTAGTGTGTACAAAATATCTACCTGTTTCTCTTAGATGTGTAATAAAATGAAAATTCGCAACATATCAAATTTCGAAATTTAGTAACGGAAATTTTTATAATGGAGAAAACGGCTCTGAAATTTATAAACTCTAATCACTTGAATACTGATTCCTCAGATTTTGCGGCGGATAATACTAATGAATTCAAAACTATGAAATTTACATGACGATGATATCGCTGAGGCCTAAAAATGGTCACTTTGCCTAACAACATAAAATAATAAAGGTATTATTAATCATAGTGTTCATCACTAATGCTTCAATCATCAAATATATGTTAAAGCGAAGCTAACAATATTTCTAAAAATGATTAGTTTTAGAGCTGTGCAGTATTGCTAAAGGCCACGTAAATGAAATCACATACTACAGAACAACAGACGTATTACTAGCACGCATTCCTGTTTAGAAACTTCTCTTTTGTTCAAACACACACGCACTCTGAAGTCGTAGAGCTCAGTCAGCAGTTGCGAAATGACGTCGATACGAAACTTCAGAATAGACTAAGAGATGGAAATAATAGATAATATGTTAGAGAGATATACATTTTAGTGCCTGCAGTCCTGTAGAACTATAGAAAATTCTACTGAAGGAAGTAAATAAAGAAATGAAGCTCTAAATTGTATTTAATGCTTGCAATAATTAGATCTAGGACATGATGCCACGGTTCATTTACATCAGTAAATTCAAATTGCTTTAGTACAGCAAGTAATTACTTAAACGAATTCTCTCAGTTCCGCCTCCAATTTTTAAGAAGAGCACCTGGGAGGACGAGTCCGAGGGTCTCTCACCTCTCTTCCCATACCAGCAACCTCTCGAGAAGATTTCCGCCTCTTTATATTTTATATAAAATTGTATATAGTTATATCTAGAGTAGTGTATAAAGTCATATTTAGAGTGTCCCCATGCCGCGCAGACACTGTACATTTATAAACATCCATACCTTCTCCGGGGTTTAAACCCGGACTTTTCGGTTTCAAAGTAGGCTTCCCTAACCCTTATACCGTCTGGGTGGCACATAAAGTGATAGTCAATCGCATCAGAAAACCTAATTTTAGACACACAATTTTCCAAAATTAGGAAAAGTTATTATACTGAGGTAGTTATAAACACGGATAATATATAAAATAAAAATATGTATTTTTGTCTTAGACGTATTTGGCGAAAATCCTTTTGCATGACATAACTGATCAGATTTAATTTTCATTTTAGGAATGAAAATTAAATCTGATGAAATTGAAAATGTTTAGCGGAATTTTGAATTGATCGTGTAAGTAGCATAGGAAGGACTATAAAATCTTTATTAAGTGGAAGGAAAGACTTGAAATAAATAAAACTGAAATGAATCAGATATTTTGCGCTTGGACTTTAGGCCCTACGAATCAATTCCCGTATTTGTCGCCGTATAAGACGCAGCCCCTTTTTATACACATTTTTGAAGAATAAAACTTTATAACTGATAACTGTAATGAATTTATAGTATTTTAAACATAAAATAATACAAACGCAAAGTAATATTTTCTGCATCGTCTTCTAAATCAGCATCTGAGTCGTCACACAACAAATTGTCCTCTGTATCACCCAGTGCATTACTAATACCACACTTTTTAAATTATTTAACCACTGTCTCTGTTTTTAGAGCATCGCATGAAACTTTGACCCATTCACAAACTTCAGATATGCTAGGCCTGTTTCTTCTTCTTGATGGTGTGATATGAAAATCTGAAGAATACATCCACCTCTTCCACTTCTTCAAAAACTCTACGTAACAGTAGTATTCTACATTCCGCAAGGAAACAAGGAACAAATCGCGTAACTCCGAATAGAAGAAATTTACAGAAATGAATATAATAAAAAACTGAGTATCGACGTATAAGACACAAAACACTTTTGTTGCTGCTGCTTAAAGTGAATTTATTTAGCTTTAATAGAACATCATCCTTATATATTTATCAGATTAATAAATTATATAGCAGTGACAATGGATTTTGTGATATAAATATACTGTAACCAGCTGGTTTTATTACTAATAAAACCAAGAGCTACAAGGGGAAAAAGAAACGTGACACAATGGTTTAAATGAAGCTCTAATGAGCACAAAAAATAAGGTAACTGAAATTTTTCTCTACAAAGCAAGCATGTAGCTCGAAGATACCGAGTAGAACTTCTAAGATAAATCTCCAGAAAACAAAAATCTCAGCTCTCGTACACATCTCTTCAACAGGAAAAGAAAAAATCAGAAGTCTTAGTTCTTTTTACATATTACTTTAACCAGGTATCCGATAAGTAGTTCATGAAAGAAGAGTATTGTATGGGTCAATGAAGAAGAAAGCAAAATAATCGTGAATCCCTAGTGGAAACAAATGTGGTAAGAATAAGGAAAAAATTAAGAGTACTAAGGGAACGAAGCAACAGAAACTTGTTTATGAAGAACTAAGTTTATTTTTGAAAAGTATAGCCTATAAAAAGTGTGGAAGAGAAGAAAGATTTCTGGGAAATTAAATCCAGGTGATTTATCTATTTATACTGCAGAGTAAATTAAAGAATCAAATGGATCAATTTATGATGGTTATTTATAGAAGTTTATATCTTTTTTATATTCACTATCTTCTGTATCGTTTCTACACAGTGAAGCTGCTTTCTCAAGAATTGTGGTGTAAGATAAGGAGGAGGCAACAAATAAAGTTGTTAAAAAAGAATGGGTGGAATTAACATAGATCTAAGCTTTAAATTTACAAAATAACTCAAATAAAGCAGAACTGTGTACGTTTTACCTGCAATTGTTATATGTGACCTACTTTTGTTACACAAACTGCATGAAGACGTTAATCAAATTTATGCCATAGTTATATTATAAATTAGAGTATGACTTTATGAAGTAGTAATAGTAACGGAGGGCGTGGGCACCATCCCTCTACCATTACGGTTAGTCGGTTCTGCACACGTTCGCCCTTGTCTAGTATTTATTAATAACTCTAAAATTTTTACATTGCCATATATTGTGCCATAACTTATTACATAAATTTTGGTTTGAGAATTTTCTCTCTAATGAATTTCTTTCTTTTGTAATTTTATTTTTAAGCAGTCCTCTTGCAAAATTCCTTTCACTTTGCTGCAGTTCTTTCATGAGTTTCTCAGTTTCAAGGTTTCTATTGTATTCCTCATATTATACCTTATATATTATGCTAATGTCTTCCAGAATAGTACTTTCTCTTTCCTAAGTTTTTCGTATTTTCCTCTTTTCCTTTTGTGTGTCACTGAATCCTCTCTCTTTGATCACACCGAATCAACATGAGTATGCTTTCTTGTAACTCGATTTTCAAGTTTATAATATCTTAATGATAATTTAACCACCTTCATGCGTCATGTCTTCATAATCGCAAAATGTCAGTATTTATTTTTCGTAATTTGAATGCATGTACATTTTAAACATAATATGTATGATATATGTTTGCTATAAATTAATCACTTTTTCAAATGATAAGCACTGCTGTTATTTGCATTATTATAGATTGCATTCACTACATTACTTCCTTACTTATTGTACTATTACATCTTTATTATAACTTGTTATATGAAATTATATTACTTGAAATAAACCTATGCCCAATTTTATTAGGATGTCCATTGTTTTTGCGATTTTTTGCGCTGTGTATTTTTGTTTTACTAATGTGCTGCTGTATCATTAGCGATGCCATCTTCTGGGAATATCTAAAATTTGATTGATAGTTACATCTGGAAGACTGGGACCTTGGGAGGTTGTCGGTTGAAGGTGTAGTTTTATTGGTTTAAAGACTTTATCTGTTGCAATTTTATGATGCAAACCATATGCATTTTTATTTTAGGTACAAAATTGATGCCAGAAGTTAATTTTTGCCTTCACAATAATCCGCTTGTAAAGGGCCTTTTCTCTTTGATAAATTTGCAATACATTTGATTGGGTCATGTAACGTCTTTCAGACTTTAATTTACGCCTGAGAGCTCAGCATTTCTTTTGTTGTATTCTGAGGTCTTTTGTCCACCATTTTGCAACTGTTTTGGATGACGATAGAGAATGATTTTATTATACGTATCTTGTATATCAGTTAGTAATAGTTCTGTGAGGTTTTCAAGTTCTCCCGGTGACTGGATGTGGATAAATTTCTGTTCATGAATGAGTAAGATATTTCTTATTTTCCTATTGAATGCTGGAATTTTATTTCTTGGTAGATTATTTTCTTGGTAGGCTATAGCGTTTAATAATTGGGATGGATGTGCTTTTTTCAAGTTGGAAAGTAATGAATATGTGATCTGATAGGCTTTCCTCCTCTTCTACTGACTATTTTTTATGTAAGGAAATAACTATGCAGTTTCGGAGTTCATGTACATTTGGTGAGCACATGATCGTTAATGTAGTACATCTAAATAAAAAGATCAAATGGCTTGTGATCATAATTTAAAAAAAAAAAAAAAAAAAAAAAAAAAAAAAAAATATGTACGGAATACTAACTGAAGAGGTCCATAAGACGACGAAAATTTATTCAGGAATTATAATATTCTAGTCAAGTGTTTGGCTTTTGATCCAGAAATTAAATATTTCAGAAATTAAACATTAAGTCATAAAATCCATAAGCGTTAAAATTACGAACATTGTTTAAGCATACAGTATTGTATGTTAAAACGTCTGAGACACTAAAAAACTCGTAGATTTCCATTGTATTCGATGCATATCAAATGAATGCATTGTTAATATGTACTAATTCTCATATGGAATCTGTTCAACAATTTTAACAATATAAAAAAACAAGCATTTAATTATTTTGCTTTTGTAACTGAAGGAAGTGACAGAAAAGTCATGCAAATAAAATACAGCAATATTCCTTCCATGAAATGCATTACTTGCTATTTTACGTTTGTAACTTTCTAAAGTAAATCATTTAAAACTGGAAAAATTGTTTCCAATAAACAAACACGAAAAAATCAAAAGTAAGCATATGATATCTTTTTCCATGGTATTCAATGCAAAATGTTTAATAAATGCTTATTTTATGGAATAAACGTGTATTTTTATTTAAAGTTTAAATGCTAAAACTTTTTGATAATGTGTGAAGTGTTTAAATCTTTAACTAAAATAATTAATGATTTGTTTTAAAATTTTTAAATTTAAAATAAATTGAAAGTTTGAACATATATTTTATAAACTGATGTTATAATACGTATATGTATAAAATTTCTTGTTGAAAACACAAAAACTTAAAAATCAAATTTTTTAAGTCGACCGTCCCCTTAACAAAGGAAATCAGCTTTATCTTAAAGTACACTTACGCTTTCAAAACTGGAAATACATACAAAAGAAGAATGGAAAGCTATAGAAAGGTATCATGACTAATATACAACTGTTACAAATTTTATCAGAACATAGCATAATTTAAAACGTTTGGAATATGAAACTATTTGGAAGAACGTGTATTGAGCTCTCCTAAATCGGATTAGATAAATATAGTAACTAATTACAATTAAGTGGTTTAATCAAGAACAAAATCATGTCATTCAACTCCTTAATTTAATTTCTGGTTAGATGTTTTTCTGTGTGATGCTTACGTGTGTTTATTCTGAATACACATTATTTATACCCACGGGAGATACTTATGTTATAATCTAAACAAGTTTATGTAATAAATGGGTAATAATTATATAAAAAAACTTGTTCTTACTGAAAGGTCTAAAGTGGGCAATGATAAAATATATTAATATTAACCTTTACTTTGCAACGAAGTTAAATTAAACTTTATCTTGTCCAACTCAATGTTTAGACCGACTCTTAATTGTAAATGATGTCAAAGCAATAACAATGTATTTAATAACGTGCGTTACTTAGTAATAAATTTACTAGAAAAATCACTTCAAATTGAACTGTGCAGCAAACAGTGCGTTGTGAAACTTCTTTGTTCAAGTCTCAGTCTACATTTATTGTTAATAAATATATCCCTGATTTCCCATTTTCAGAAATTAAATGAAAATGAATAGTTTCGTAGCTCAGTATATCTCATACTATGCTATTAATGGATTGAGAAGTTTTACCTGTCTTTAATCTATCGAAGACACCGCATTAGAGAAAATATTCTAGACACACTATTGCCGCTGGGACGCATTCATTGTAGTTCATTTTTCCTTCTCAGTTGTTTCATTTCGTTTGCTGCATCTAGTTATTTAAGATATCCTTCAGATACTTCATTCGGAAATTTTCGCAGATCTTTTTTAATTCCTGCGTGGCCATAGAAGAAGAGGTTATGAATTTCCATTAAATATCTCCTGATGTTCTGCCATGCTTTAATATTCAAAGGTACCCATTTTGGAAGAAAGTATTGAATTATAAGTTGCAG
Source organism: Stegodyphus dumicola (assembly GCF_044657685.1). Classification (NCBI taxonomy): domain Eukaryota; kingdom Metazoa; phylum Arthropoda; class Arachnida; order Araneae; family Eresidae; genus Stegodyphus; species Stegodyphus dumicola. The sequence continues at coordinate 74,039,956 of NC_140768.1, read as the reverse complement.
AGTAATTATCCAGATGCTGGTACAATATTATAAGTCATTTGCCTGAAATGGTTTACGAATGATCAAAAGGCAACAGACCCTCACGATAGGAATGTAGGATAGTTGAATTCTATTTATTTAGATAGGCATGCATTTCTGACAATAAAAGGGATATTATGACTAAAGATTCCATATACATTCGGGCTTCTGCATACATGTTATCTTTAATCCAAGTCTTTATGATTAATAATTGAATTAAATCCTTCAAGATTATGCTACTGTACTTGCTTTGTTCCTAAGCTTCACCTTTCCCTTAGTAGGGTCAAAGACACGAAACATTGGAAACAAAGGAAAACTTCATTTCTGAGACAAAATAACAATCATCTCTTTGGTTTGGAGAAAGTTCTCTTTGATTATAGAAATTTCGGTTTCAGAAATCTTAAGTAATGAAAACATGGGTAAATTGTTTGGATAGGAAAGGCATAATTTATAAGGAATATTTTTCTGACGGACACAGAATGAATTTTATATATTATGAAAGATATCATGAACAGACTTCTGAAGAGAACTCAGCGCGCTATTACGGAAAAAGGTAAGTTTAATTTCTGCTGCACGAAAACACTCCATCACACAATAGCATTTCCATCTAGCGATTTATAGAAGTGTCATTATTTTGAAACATTTTAATTCACGAGACGTTGCTCCTGCAGATTATGTCTTCCTAAAATGAAATCGCATCTGAAAAGTCATTGCTTTAATAACATTGAAGAGATCCAGAAAACAGTTGTAAGATTCTCGCTAGTGTATTTCTTAGTTACTGTAGAACGTGAATAACCTTAAGAACTAGTTAGAGAATAATCGCTTAAGTTCGTGTGACAAGAAACAACAAGATGGAAGCGTAACTAACCCTTTATTATTCCAATAAGATTTAACAAAACTCCATCTTGGAGTGTACAATAAAAGCCGACACTTGGGCTTAAACTTAAGAGATTAAAAAATAAACTAAAACTAAGATTAACTAAAGAGATATAGCCGAAGCTATCAAGATTCTAATTGAGTTGGCCCCTTAACTCTGACTACGAAGCTTATCAAGGGCCTGAGTACGGCCGAGCGTAATAACAGCTCTGAGAGATAGTAGCCAAAAAGCAGACGCGCGCCAATCAGATTCCTCATTAAGTATTCAGAGTGATTCCAAAACTACATTCTGCCCGGAAGTAGTAAGTTGAAGTTAAGAATTTGACAGGAAAAGAACTTAAAATTTAACTGTTAATAAAATTAACATAATCCTTACACAGTAATCAGAGTCTTAGCATTATTCTAGAAGTTGGGATGCATGAACGTGCCAATCATTGTAGAAATTTAAGAGGACTGCATACTGAATGCTGAGAAATAAGTACTTCTTTTTCAATATTTGATTCTGTAACAATTCAGTCCTACAACTTCGTAGATTCACTGTGCATTTACATATTGATAAAGGTATAAACGTATGTGGCAGCATAAAAAATTAAATTCTAATTTTATTAAAGTCTTCATATATATATATGATAGAATCGACAAGCCAAGTGACTAACTGCAGGAAGAGGCCCAATAACAGTGCGTATCAAAAATGAAAACAGGAAAGTAAAAAGAGTATTTACATCATCATCAGGGGGTTGGTGTAACGATGAAGTTTAATGTTCCCAAGCAGATTCTCCTCAGCATGTTGTAACAGAGGGAGTCTCATAGAAATGGCTCGCCTTCTTCTATAACGTGTGTGATGTTAACTAACTCATTTTATTTTGACACTGAACTGTACTGTCTTAGTAGTAATTAAGAAATCATGTTAATTATGAAGTGAAAACCTACAATCGTAGTACTATAGAAGATGAGCGAAGTCTTACTTATCCGTCAGACTCCTTTGCACTGTATGCAGAGGATGTATGCTGATATGCAGAGGATGTAAGGTTATTACATCCTCTGCATTAGCTCAAGGGTTGGAATTACATGTAATCCTGTAGTATCATGTTTCGACTGTGAAGACAAAATCAGCAAATTTTAAATAGTATTTGTAAGACTACGTAGTTTAGGAATCTTTCAAAATTATCGAACTATTAAGAAACTTCTTTTCCGTCATCCTTGTTAATGCTTTAGTAGAAAGGAATTATTGCGATTACTGGATTTTGATTTTTTTTTACTTCTCTTTCTAGAAACATTGCAAGTAGCAAACGCTTATACCAAATGCTTATGAATACGAGCAGTGTAATTGCTATAAAATATTCAAAGAAAGAAACCAGTGCTAACGTATGGCACAATGTTAAGTGGCTTAACCTCACTAGAAGCTTAACCAATTTATAATTTCATTTTCCTTTTGTAGCTGATATATTTGAAATAAGTTTTATTACACTGCGATTTAAATTTATTACGTAATGTTAACTTCATTAATAATATTAACGTGAATTCTACGTAGAAGACATAAAAAAACTATGTTCATTGCATTTAAATTTTTAAACTTCACGTTATTGAATATCCATTTTAACGAATATAATAGAAATTATGTTTGCAGCATGTATTTTCTTCCGGATTTTTTAAAATTTCCTTTATAAAAATTAAAATATTAAAAAATAGTTTCATTAGGAGAAGGTGAAGCAATTTCGCCATGTTTATCTAAGAAAATGAAAAATTCAAAAATGATGACAATTTTTAATACTTTGCTACGTGCCTAGAGAACAATTTAGATTAAACTGCCCGCGAAGAACACACGTTTACTTTTGATGGGACGAGTATTAGGATTCGAGAGATGACTCTTTTCGTCGAGAAGCAATTTTGGTAGTCTCCTTTTTTACCTTTTGCACACTACATTTAACGTTTTAATGCTTACTGCTCTTGCATTTTAAATCACGCTGTTTTCTCAGCCCAGAATTTTTTAAAAAGTTTCCGAAATCTTTGAATGGGTTTCATAATGTCCATGATTAAATATTAAATAAAAGAAATGGTATTAAATTATGAGAATAGCATTGAACGTTATTAAATGCGATCACGCTTAAAGGACGTTAAAGCAAATATTTATATTCAATTCGGGTGTATTGATCAGAAACGTATATGTGGTTTTTAAGTCTTAAGAAATGAAAGAAAACTGATTTTTAAGTTTAAATTTGCCTTTGCGTCTAGCTCTTTCATTCAGATGTCTTCGTTCATTCACCATTTTCTTCTGTGAATGTTTGGATTAGATACAAATAAGTAAGAATGTTTTTAAATGTGCACAGATGTATTTTAAATTGGCACTTGTGCATATGCACCGTGGTCTATAAAAGACCACACCCGGCTTTTGTTTTCACAGCCGTTGGGCGTAAGCATATACTTGCAATTACAAAAATGTTTTAAACAAATAAATATTCTTTTTTGCCATTAGCAGATTTAAAGAAAATAATTTGGTAAAAATTATGATAGCTAACGTTTTATACATTCTTCGGTTACTATAGATATATTTAGCAATACCTTTGTAACAATTATAAGAAATAAAACACTAATTGTTAAACATAAAAAATAAAAAATAAAATGTGTTAGTGAATAAGAACAAAATCTTGAATTTGATTTTATTTGGTTTTATTTTAAATTACTTTCTATACACAGGTGCTGCATTTAGCATTTTTAATTCATTATTCATGTTATGCTTATTACCACATAGCTTCTGTTCTGAAATTTTAAATTAAACTGACATCTGAAGATTCTTTATTTGTTGTTGTGTGTTATTCCTTATGTTTCGTTTCCAAAATTTCACGTATTTTTCATTTTACTTGCATGTTTACACATTATTGCTACTATTATTCTAACATTTTCATAGTTATGGATTCTCAGGGGGCTCGGGATGATGGAAACTCACATCATTTAATATTTCTTTTAGGCTTACGTAGGCAAATTAAATTTTTATTTGTTTACGCATACTATATATTACAATTTGAAAAATCTTTATTAATAGATTTCAGATGAACTGAGGGACTGACGTGACGCTAATTTCGAGCCTAATTTGTAACACTTTTATTTTGTAATTCATAAGTGCTTTGCCGTGGATATTATACTGAGAGCTAGAATGCTGAAATTTTAAGTACAACACTCAATACCTACAAAATGTTTTTCATACAGATTAAAATATTGGTGAAAAAGAGATTAATTTTGCAGCTTGTATCTTGAACACAGAGGTTAAAAAATGAGTAGTATATCAGTTTTTATCTTATTTTTAATTACATACATTTGCAAACATTTCGCTGTTCAATTTGTGAGGCTCCTGAATATAATTTTAAATTTTAGTATAAAACATGCCGGCCAGTTTTTGTTTAATGGTCACGAGTCAAACGTTTTGATTTTTAGGTTTATAATGTGCAGAAAAGGTTTCTATATGTAAGTACAGCGATCGGAGGTATGTGTAAGAATTTAGATTTTGCGATTTATGCAAAATTAATTTTTTAATGCAACAATAATTTAGATTTCGTGATGTACATTAAATTAAATTTTTAATGAAAAAATACGAAAATGTGAAGTTTTGTATCATTTGAAACATATTTGCAATTGGAAGTGTATGCCTATGACCAATGGTTGTAAAAATAGAGACCGGATAAGGACTTTTGTCGGCACGGTGTATAATCACGCCACTTTCAAAGGAACATATTTTTATATTAATAGGTATGTACAATGGCTACTGTACATTAATTGTAAACAATATTTGAACCCTTTGTTGTTAATACGTTTTCTATTGAACCTCCTAATTGCTTTCACATTATTACGTTTGTATATTGTTTTATTATCACGTTTGTTTTTCTTTTTTATTTAACAATGCCTTCCTTTTTGAATGGAGGAAACATCTCAAGTAATATTTGAAACTAATCACCAGTGGACACAATTTTTATGCGTACTTTAGCTAAGTAATTATGAATAAAATGAGCCTTAATGCTATCGCGAAGGACGTCTAGTGTTGTCATGAAGTAGGTTCGGTTAGTGTCAGAATGGATACTGTTTTCCATCTTCCCTCTAGCAATTTGTGAAATTAGCATTTAATGTAAGATTAATCTTCAGTCGAAACTCACCATCACTGCTTTGCATTCTAAGCTGTTCATTAAAACTTTTCCCTCTTTTAGACAATGAAGCTATGCATAGGGATATTCGGAATTCGATACAAGGACATTCGATACAAGCAGTAATTCAGTTTTATTTCTTTCTTCAAGCAAAAAATAATTTTACTCTACAGGTACTACAACAGGTATTATAATACTACAGCAAACTAACAGTAGTTAGTAGCAAACTAACAGTAGTTGTAAAAATTGAAGCCGGCAAAAATAAAATGTTACATAATTAGTAATACGTATTACTTTATTAAAAATTTAACATATAAAATTGGTTTTATATGTTATAAAAAACACTCTTTGTAAGTGTTTGTATGTGTTTTCATGAGCTTTATATATTTCTTTGATTGTGTTTGTGGCTATGACAAAACCTTTAGTTTGGATTTTTATTTCTTTATAAGCTATCGCGTTCACATTTTCTACTCATACACTTTGGGAATGCTAATGCAATGTGATTCAGTAGTATTCTCTTTAAAATATTTTAATAACTGAATCGGAAGATGTAAGGAGAGGCTGGCAAATTTCACAGGAGGAACAAAGAACTATCAGAACTTCTGATAGTACTATGAAGAATACCTGACAGTACTATCAGAAGACATTTCAGAAACGCTGAATTGTATGGATCCTGGTTACATGAATCATATAATATTTTTGTTGTTGACCTCTGACTTTCCTGTGAGGAATGAGATTATATTTTTCTTGCTCCCATAAAATTTGACTTTTGTAACATAGGCCCTTTCTACATTTTTCGACTCAATTTGTGGTTTTAAAGATAAGAAATTTCGAACGTGTGGACTTGCATGACGAATAATATTACTGCCGTTTTGCCATCCCTTTTCATAAATATATAGGTCTTACTGCTTATGTGTGTTTTTATGCTCATGGTATATATTTTGAGGTATATGTATATATTTTCAGATGAAATAAATTCAGGGAGATTAGTAAGCCACTGAATTTAGCAAAATGAAAATGAAAACTGAAGTTTGGATTAAGAAAGATAAAAATTGCATTAGTTTTCATGAAATGATAATTTAAAATATAATAAAATTAATATAATGAAACGATTATCAGCAGGGTACCAAGAATCAAAAGTTTAAATGAATTAGAGCTAAACTAAAGGGTAAAAGAAAAAATAAAAATTTGATACATCGGAAAGCACATATAGAAGCACGATACGTTCCATAGAAATTTACAAAAAGGGCATAGTTTTTTATGATTCATAAGATTATTCATAATTTTATTATAATGAAGTCTTTTCTTACCAGACAAGTTACATTTGTCACTAACAGTTGGGATGTAAAAGAGCCGTTTTTAAAGGGAATATGTGACAATCAATCAGGATTATAATCCTCAAAATGCATGTTTACTAAATCCAATATGTGCAGGGAATAAAACCAATCAATGTGAGAAGAGAGCTTAAATTTGAAAATTTGACTTTTGCACAGACAATGCGGATTCATTTCCAAACTATCGCGAACTGTCAGAACGTATCTTTTGCTTAATGGTAGGGTAAATGCACACACAGAACTCCCACACCGTTGTTAAAACCCCTTTGTATTAGCCAAAGATAAAGGGTCATTATATAGGCCTTCTTTTCTTTGAGACAGTCCACAGACGTATATTTAGAAATGTTTATATTACAGTCAAGCGCAGTGCAAAACTTTTATATGTAGCATCATTCTCTCTTTACAAAGAGATTTAAATGCTCCATATTCATGCAGAATATAATGCTCCATAGTGCTTTATATTCATGTCTAGGCACTCGCCCCCACACAGATCCCACGTAGAATCTGCTGCGATCTATAATTGACGATAACTGTTTCCCTAGTCATTCATTCCCACGTGAATGATCACCAATGTATCTTACCTTTGTGAATATAGTGCATAGGCTTTCTCGAACCCTTTTGTAAAGCCACAGGTGTATAGAAGCAGGTTCATATTATTGATCATATGGAACAAAGTGTTTCTCTATTATATGGCATGAATTACAGATGAACGTTTCCTATTTGTACCATATCTAGTTGATACATATATAAGTGCTGTACTATATTTTATAACCGTTCTCATGAATGACGACAATCGCAGTGATTAGTTGTACTCTTACCTTAGTTTGGTTAGTAACGCTGACTGTCTTACCGATGGGCCTGTATTAGAATCCAGAAAAAGACATAACTGTTTGTAAGTGTCTGTGCGGCAAGTGGGTATTCAAAATACATTGTGAGCCGGAAGTCCTCTAGAACGGTTGTGGTAGAAGAATAGGATATGAGACTCTTTGACTAACTTCTCAGTGTTCTTCATTAAAATGGACGCGGTGCATAGAAATCAGCAAGGCTTTGATTACTAGTAGATTATACCTGATGCATGTTTACACACAGTTGCCGGCTTTGCTTCAAGCCGTGCCTGTAGGAACGTCTAGCATAAACGAAGCACTGAATGCTCTGAAAATGTTATTTGTTTTAATTGTTATTTGTTTTTAACTCAATGATGTTTGTTGCAAGAGAAAAGAGACTGCGGGAAGGTTCTATAAGTATTCAGGGATATAAGAGGCTGGCAAACAGAGCCTTCATAGGTCTTCAACGTCAGTCGCTGCTTTATTCGAAAGTAACTATTTTGGAATGCTTTGTGAGAAAATTGCCTTGCATGGATTTCTGTCATTCTGTATGCAAGGTTTGAAACGAGGGTGCCCAAAGAAGGGAATTAATGGCTTCTTAGCGAATCGAGGAAAGAATTCACTGGAAAATCTGAAATTTAAATAAGCACTTGATAGTTGAACCATGGGCCTTTCTTGGGAGCAAAAGAGTCAGCTCTGTTGAGATAAGTTTTTTGGCATGCCTTTAACAGAACTGTTTCCATTTTTCTAATTTTTGCTTTTATTTTATCTAGATTAACAAGGACAAGTTTTTATGATATCACTGAAATTGAAGGTTATTTTTGAATTATCATAGTCACATAATAAAATTAAACAGAAAATATTATTACATTATAGGAAATTTGCAAAATATAAAGTTATAGAATAATATGGTGAACGTAATTATTTAAAATATTTATTAGCATTGTAATAAAATCATAAGTTCTCTTACAAGATACTTTGTTATTTTTACTGTGCATGAGTAAGATTTTCGTACTAGTGCAATAAGATATTTCTTATAACAGGACAGTTTGATTTAAGTTCCGGAAACAGCAACAACATCCATATTATACTATTGTACACCAGCTTATCATTCTAAAGAGTTCAGAGATAAGTAGTAACTTGTAGACACATTAGGTATTTTTTGAAAGCAGGTAAGAAGAAAAATTAGCAACACGTTCGCCGGGAATCGAACCGCAGACCTCTGGAATACGCGCCCAGCGTGCAGACTACCACACCACGAAGGCACGCCAAGAAAGCGGGAGAAATGTCTTATATACTCCCCCTTTTAAAGGGCGACTGGGGTTTTTAGGGGACCCAATTCTCCAAATCCTGGGTGGGGAGAATCATCATCCACGACCCTTTTTTAGTTCGGGCGCCACTGTAGAGACATTAGGTGATTTTGAGAAAGGAGATATGAAATGTTAGCAACGGCTTCGCCGGGAATCTAACAGTGGACCTCAGGAATACGCAAACAGGGTGCAGGCCACCACGCCAAGAAGGCGGGAGAAATACCTTATAAGTTTATGAGGCGAATATAAATGAATATAAGTTGAAAATTAAGAAACATTCATAAGAGTTAATACATTATTTTGTTACATAACATATATGTCTAAAGGTTTCATTTATTTGGATTACACAGCATGTTTATAAATCCAGATATAGCTAAATAGTCCTGAAGGTTCTTTTTAAGAACGAAAGTTTCCTTTTTCTATTTAAGAAAAGAGCATTCCGATTTAAATTAAATATTCGCAGACATTCCTAAACCAGAGAGGATGCTCACAGGGTATGTGGGTTATCCATTGTAAAGAAAAATCAAATTCTGAGAATTCGGTCCGCAGTTTTGTTCATTCTAGTATTTGAGATACAGACCAATCGTTTCTTACTAACCTCTCTTTGAAATTTTTTTATTTTTACTTTTGTTTGCTTTTAAACAAAAGAATTTGCTTCTTTTCCCAGAAATCCCATTCGAATTTTTAGTTTAGTAGTAAATATTGCTAGTACACAGCTCTTAAATTTCAATTTATGTTCACCTTTGTCTTATTCAATGTGAAAATATTTTTTTAATTTTTCGATTATATTTATTTATTTATTATTTAAGATTTCTTTAACATTTTAACTTACATTTATCGTTTCCGGTTACGATTTTTTCGTAACTATTTCCATTATGACTTAATACAGATAAAGCATTGACTTGTTTGAATTCCCTAAATGTATACATTTTTGCGATAATTTTTTTTTATGTGAAAGAAATCGAACATAAACTTGTGTTAAAGCTGCTTTCTTCGCTATAAAAGTCACATTTGATTTCTAGTACTCAAACTGCCCAGGAATTGTTTTAAAATCTGCTTTTACATTCTTTTTCCTTTCTGTCAATAAGGGGGTTATAGCTTAAACTAGGGGTTCTCAACCGGCGGTAAGCAAGAGAAAAATAGGTCGTACGCAAAGCACCAAAGTATTTTTAACTATTAAATTCAAAAATTAAATACCCCAACATCCTGCATTAAATATCCCAGCACCCAAACATTTCAAAATTTTGTAACACTTTAAACGAATTTTTGATTAACAAACTTAACAATTTCAATACGAGCAATGGCAACACTGTACGAAAAAAAAAACATTTTAATCTCCAGCGAGCGAGACTGTAACCGGAAATACTAGGGATATGCTCTTTTTAATATTTTGTGATATTACTGTTTAATTGAATTTTATGGTTTAAGTGCGAAGAATATGATATTTAATAAATAAAGTTGACACACAAAACGGTAAAAAACTCCCCTTTCGGCGTAATATAAAATCTGAAAGCTTTCAGAATTTTTTCTTTAATATTTCTATTCATAAATTGAAAAATGATCATTGTAAAATGTAGAGGTGGTACTAAAAGTTTTCAATTTTTGTTCAGATGGTACGCGTTAGTCAAAAGGTTGTGAACCTCTGCCTTAAACAAAATGACCATAGACTCTTTTGCCATAAATTTTATCATAGAATTCTACATTTGATTAGGATGTTGAATTAGTGATCATGAACGTTGCGGTGACTCATAATATATATGTATTAAGAAAGATAGAGACACTGTTACATTGAATACCATGATGTTATGGTATACGAAAAGAAAAGAAAAAGAAATTTTGGCAGAAAAGTCGACCGTAAGCATACAGAGCAATTTCATATTTTCTGGGACCTAAGCACAGGCTGCACCAATGAAAAGAACAAGAGTGCACCATGATTATGGTTTTCAACATTACTCTAGATAACTGCAGAATGTACGAAGTTGCTTTATATACCAGTTTTTAAAAGACTCAGATTTTTGTCTGGTATATGATTATATTAAGCAAGTTCTGCTATGACTATACTATCAAGTTAAATAAGATATAAAGCTACCACTTTGCAGACAGTTCAAAGTACTCGAAAGTGAACGTCCTCTAAAGTCTCCTTGTGTCCTCTAAAGATGCCCTCTAAAGGCGTTCTTCTAATTCCATGGTCATTCGCATGTTCGTAAAAGCAAAAGAAAGCTTACATTTTCGAGGGTTCAAAAGCTTGAAGCTTTTGTCATTAAGATCAGAGTATTGAAACGAAGAAACGAACTCTAGAGCAGTGTGAAACAAGAGATTACATCTTTTAAATGTGAGAACTTTGTTATCTAATTATTGCTAATCCACAGACAGTGATGGGAAACCGAATTGGATCCTTATAGAAAATATCTATGTAGCAATAAAAATTCGCTCGATTCAACTCAAGCAATATACACATTGCTGTGAAATTAATTACTACTGAAGTTGAAATTCAGCTATATTGAAGCTGAAAATAGCGAAGAATACTTTCGTAATTGCGTCTAGAAAGACTCTATTGCCAACATAAAATTTTTCTGCATTACATTTTCAACCAGAAAACTTAAAAAGTAGTTTAAGACGTATACATGGATGATCTGACCCTATTGTATTTATACAGTGTTTATTCACAGGAATATTTATTTACAATTTTGAAATAACTCTTATCCTTCCAAACATGAATAATTGACTGGTTGGGCGAACATCATGAAGGGCTGAATAAAAGAAATTAGCAAGTATATAAAAACAAAATATTCGGTTACACTGTAAGCCGATTTTGAATTCTGAGCATTAAGAAGAATGCCGCTTTGTTTGCAGATCCATAACATAAACGATTTTGATATTAGATTCAAAATCAAAGCAGAGAGGAAATCAAAACAGCTTCTAATACCAAGCAGAAAGGGAATCAAAAGAGAAAAGGTGTTATTAGAATTTGACAGTGTTGAGGAAACTTGAATTGGAAATATGGTCCTTACCTAAAGTAAGTATATTTTTGCGGATTTTAAAAGTTTCAAGCAAATCTGGATTACTAGCTGAAAATGTTTTATGATACATTCAAGAGAATTTAAGCTGTAAGTGAACGTCTATGATTAAATATTGAAAATTTATTTATTTTTTTGCCTGTATATTCTTTATTAGTTTAATGCGAAAGTTAAACTTTCATTTTGTTTGTCTGATTTATGCCAAATCACACTAATAAGGAATGTTATAAATTTCTCGAAATCAGAAGTCCGGTCTTTAACGATCGCGTTATCTCTCACTTTTCTCTGATTTTAATTCTTTGGGGCCGAAGACTGCTCTGCCTCTAAAATCCCTTTTCTTATGTACATTTTGTATATATTTAAGCGGTAAGAGTAATGCATTAGTTTCCAAAACAACAAACCGAAAAATATTTATACAAAAAATTCGAAATTCTTGCAATTTGATTATGTTAAAAAACAGTAAGCTGTATCAGATATATTATGCGAAAAATTGACGCTGTTATCATTTTACGTGAATACGATACTTAAAATTGGCATTTGGCAGTAGAACTACGTTATGGAGAAGTATGCCGATTAGAAACAGGTGTCAACTACAGGCTCTCATTGCAAAGTGGCTAAATGTGGATCATTTAGTGAGAGCTAGTTAAAGAACTAATTTCTAACTTTCTAGCTCTATCTCTCGAAGATGTATTGAAGGTAGGCCAAAAGTTTGCCCTTCTGCAAATGACCATGCAGAGATTTATATTTATTTTAAATGACCAATTTTATTTAATTTTAATCCTGTAAAGAATATGTTAAAAATAGCCGTCTTATGTCAATGTAAAAAATTCTATGTGTTAAAAACAAAATCTCAGTGGTGGCCACTTAGATACAGCTGGTCATAACGGCCATGCGTCAGGCGCTGGGTCTCGGAGCCAGGTATGAGATGATTGTGCAGCCCCCAACTAACAACTCGGAGTTTTTTGCTATAGACAGTGGCAGACGTGGTGCTAAACCAGTTAATCGTTACGGTAGGGAAATGGTGCCCACGTCCTCTGTTATCTGTTACCCGTTATAATTCTTCATTCCCCTAATTGACAATGCCAAAATATTTAAATTTGGTAGCGCGCGTGATGTAATGCAAATTCTACCTTGAGGAGAAAAAGGTTTAAATACTGAGTTCTAGAAGGAAAGTTAGAGAATTTTGGGCATTCGCTGTCACCTCTGCAGCGTGAGCTGCTATTGCTGCAATTATTGCTGGTTTACGTGGCATAACAGATTTTACTTTGCTGCCGCTAGTTTTAGACGTGGTTTTAAGTAACAGTAGTTTTCTGAGCCCTGTAGCTTAATTTCTACTACTTGTGAATATCTTCTAATTTTTAGTTTAGTTCTTGTCATTTCAGTTGCCGCCCGAGTGAGGCGTAGGGTGTTAGCGTCAAGTAGACTTAGTGCGAATTTTAAGGAGTCTAATAAAGGATACTTTTAACCTTTCTCCTTTGTAGTTCCTACACGTACAGTTGTCACTTAGAAGATAAGCCAGTGATTCTTAAAACAGGTATTTGGGACATGATGCATGTCGTAATATGACAGTAACTCTTTCTCAGTTTATATCCCGCTTTTTTATGCTACAGAAAATAGTATCAGCCACTACAATACATAAAAGGCTGCATGAAAAAGGTTTATATGCTAAGTGACCGGCAATGTGCGTCCCGTTTATTTCCCGCCTTCGAGGAGAACGTTTGAATTGGGTACGAAGTTATGTTAACTGGCCTGAAAATCACTGGAACTCTGTTCTGTTCACTGAGAGTTGCTTTACAGAGTGATTATTGACGTGTTCGCATATGAATACTAATACTCGATATCTTCGCTTTATTATGCTGTATAGGAATACTTGTGCAGGAGTCAGTGTTGCTGTAATGGAAAGAGCATTTTTAGTTGAGTGTAGAGACCTGTATACGCTGCATGTGAAACTTTCAACGCTCAGACATACACAGACGACATATTCGATTCTATTGTTCGTCCGTATGCTACCACGACTGGCAATAATTTCATTTTACAAGCAAATGTTCTTCATACTGTTCACCTCATGCACCAGTTTCTTGATGGAGGAATTATAGTCCAAAAGGAATTAATCTGAATTGAGCACCTCAACCCCATTTAGCATGTACAGGTCGATTTCAGGAAGCGTGCTGCTGACCTCCAATTAACTCTCCAAAACCTAGATATGCTCAGAATTACTTTACGTGATCAAAGGACATTGTTGTCCATGCAGTTCATTGATAATATTAGAAACAACCCGAGGCATGGCTGTCAGGCCTGTATTACTGTTCGAGTGATTACACTTATTATTGAGAAATATCTTTTGTATTTAATTTATATGCTCGAATTTAGAGATTTTATGTTTCTGTTGCTATCATAAAATGTGAACATTTTACATAGCATTTTTGTTTTGTAAGTTACAAATCGTATAATTAATACGACCAGCGTGTTTCGTCCACCTTGCTGCCATACTTTTGATTATCATCAATTTTCCATTTGTTGTTTAACTTTCGCAAAATATTGTATAATAGAGGAAAGGGAATGCTCTGTTCTCAACTATTAAACCTCATTTTAATCTTGAGGATTTTATAATTTGTTATCAGCGTGTTTTATATATATCAATCAACCTATAAAAGCGATAAGATTTTGCATAAGTAATACGAATCCTACTTTCAAAATCAAAAATAAGTAACTTCTCAGTCATCTAATTATTAGCATGAACTTCAAAGTTGTGGATTAGTAATTAACTAACACTACTCTACAACTAAACGTTGTGTGTGTTATTTGTCTTGATTTGTGTTCATCTAAAATTATCCACAAAATATTTTCAATCAGTGAATTGGAGTTTTGATAATCCTGTAACATTCATGAGATTTACCTGTTTTAGTTAATTACATTAGTTCCAATCCATCTTCACACATACTTTCAATATTCTAACATCTTAGAATTTTCCTTTTGATTCTCTTTTTTGCTGGATAAGGGGTGCTATTTTTATTTCATTGCTATTCTATTCGTTGATTTCCCTATTTATAAAGTTTCTGCTTTCTTTTCTTGTGCGAAATAAAGGAAATATTGTAATTACAAAAAATTCTGGGTACTTTATTTCAACGGAAATATCCATTTTGACCGTTATCAAATGCAATTTAACGATGTTTTCGCTTGATATCAGTACGTACGGACAAAATAATGGACTCTTTATCCTTAAACGAATTATAAAACTGATTTAAAATGGATTTAGAAGAGCTTTTTTTCGTGGCATCTGTACGTACGTATGTATCTCGCATAACTCAAAACCGAGTAGCCTCTGAACGTTGAAATTTTGTATATAGGACTGATATATCATACAGTTGTGCACTTCCCTTTTAGATTGTAATCGGCGCACCAAATATATATATATATATATATATATATATATATATATACCTACTCTATTACTCGGCTCCGTGAGTTTAGTGTTTTATTCTTATATGTTAGCAAATTGCACACTTTTTGCTATAAAAACGATTGAATTAGGTTGTTCTTATGTTCCGGTTAAGGTTGTTATGCTTTAGTTAATCTGCATACAATCATTTTAGAATTATCGACAATTTAAAAGTTCTTTCTGTGCGGCTAAGCCTAATTTTTGTTTACCATAGCAGCCATATTTGTCTATATTTGAAACTTAGCAGAATCGGGAATTTAATTTCTGCACCTTCAGTGCCTTTTTGTCGAGTGGGACCAAAAGGAAGCTTTTAGTTTGGTGCACCGAAAAATCTGTCTTCTTCGATGCTGCCCGGATTGCTTGTTTTTGCTTAGAAACTGTAATTTTAATTGTAAAAATGGTTTTTTTAATTGTTTTAACTGTATGTTATGGTGTTTTATGTTTTTGTATATCTTACAATTTTTAATGAAAATATTTTGAGTTTTTATATATTTTTGCCATGCAGCAAAGTGAGAACTGAATAAATTGAATGAGAGATATATCTCTAATGAAATTCGGGGTAATATGTTTAAATGAAATGCAGAAAAAATGCGTATAATTTAATATTCCTTACAAGGAAGTCATGTGGTGTACACATCAGCTTTTTTTAATTAAAGAACTATTATTAAAATTAATTGTGTATTTAATGACAGTATGCACGCAATTTTAAGTAATTACGTAATTTTACATCATTATCGTTTCGAATTTTGCAAGTACTGTTAGGTTAATACATTATGGCTGTAAAGCAGAAAACGATAGGTAAAATAAAGATTTTTTAACGATAGGTAAAATAAAGATAGGTAAAATAAAGATTCTTTTTTATGAAATTGTTTAAAATCAGAATTGCTTGTTTATAAAGAAAGAAAACTGCGATTATACTTTTTCATGAATTCTTTGTTTATAACAGACCAGGTTACAGCTCCTTTTGCCAAACTCAAAATTTCTTGACATTTGGTGTGCATAAAGAATGAAAATCTAGGAATTTTGAAAACAGTTCGGAGACAACAGGGTTTCTAAAAAATAAAATATTTCCAACAAAACATTTTTCCTTTTCAGGGAAGAGGTTTATTCTAAGAATCTACCAAGACTTTACTTAACATCATCTTCTGGCTTCTTTTAATGGTTTTACTGGGCATGCAAAAACAGAAGAATCTTCTTTCACATCATTAAGACCCACCATTTTCAGATCTTGATATTTGAGTCTTCCGAACAGAAGAAATTATTCCATTTTCTATGTTCATTCAATGCTAGATGATTTCATGTTTTTTTATATTGTTATCATGAAAATACAAAACAATATTTGTTCGTTGACTGAAATTGTTTTCATGCTACAACCAGAAAGTAAAATATTTCATTATTTCAAATATTATTCAAATATTTCAATATTCATCCTTATTTGCAAACTGGAGTTTTCTTCTTCTTTTGCTATCTTAGATTATGCTTGTATTTGTTCTTGTATAGTTGTAAGTATGCGCATGCATTGAAGTAACCTAAGCACAGGTTATTAAGTAAGGTTATAACCTAAGTACAGGTTTTAATATTGAATTGTAGATTTTTAATGGCATTTGTTAAATTTGCGATACCTAATTCCTAGCTATTGCAACGAAATTTTATTTGTAAACTTTTCACTTTAGGATCTTTTGTTAAAGCACAGAGCACAAATTGTTTTTGTTCTTTTAAGAAGTTTGGAAAACTTTTATTCTAAGAACTTCCCTATTAATTTTTAAACCTTATCAGTAATAAAATGAGCAAAAATTCCAGTCTAGACCTTTATGATGTGGTATTTCAAAACATTTCATTCTTTAAAAAGTCTGAAAAGCCTTTAGTCTATAAATTCTGTTTGAATTATTAGTTTTCTTTGGTGCCTGCCAAGAGATTTTGAATACGTTTTTATTTTAAGGCGAAAATAACGCTGTTTCAATTTAACCGTAACTTCTTAGAATTCATGAACTTTAACTTTATTCTGTACTTAAGGGATTATAATACATTTTCCTGCATTTTATTAGCAGTTTGCATTATTGAATTTTAATTGATTAACATTTTCGAGTAAAATAAGCTATGATGAAGACAGAAATATCTTTTCATTGATATTTTGAAAAAAAAATATTTAAAATTTGATGTGATGGAGAAAGATTACAAACGTGAAAAAAGTTAAATGAATCTATTTTAATATTTTATATGCTTACAGCTGTAAAATTTTACAGAAATGTAATATCCTTCATAAAAAATGATTTTAACAGCATCATTAACTCTTCTGAAACTTATAATAAAAAATATTCACCTTTATACGTTAGAAATGTTTTATTTCATTATTTTCTAAATTTTAAGGTGTATTTTCTAAGCTATCTTTTGTTAATATTTTCTCTTCACAAGTTTTATCTTTTTCTCGACTTCTTTAAAACATTAAAGTTTCATTTTAGCCATAATTTTATCATAAATACAAATCTTAAATTTACAAATCTTTCAGTATTTTTATTTTTTGGTTTAATTTCCTAGATTTTTGCTATTAGTAATTTGTGACTTGATACTTATAGATTACGCTTTGAGGAACAACAGCATATTGCCAGCAGGAACTTATTGACATGCTATTTTGATTTTTAGAAAGCTGTAATTATACTTAAATATACCTTTATTTTGTTTGAAACAAGGTTCTTGCGGGAGCGGATCACCAGATTTATTCTTGGAAATCCATCCACTTCTATATAATTGCAATGTGAGTTTTGTAGAACGAATAGAGTTCCGTTGGCCGTGGAATTACTCCTGAAATGCTCAAGATATGAGTGCAGAGATAACAGTTTGTTTGTAAAGGGCTATAGCTTGTAAGTTTTCTCATGCCTTAAAGTAATTAGAAATTAATTGCAAAATGTTTTCCCAGTTTTTAAGTAATCGTGCCAAAAATGCAAATATTATGCTTTATCTATAGAGAACACTACCGTGTGAAGCAAACTGTGTCCTTTGGTAATCATTTGATTACCAATGGTAGCTTTAGAGCATTCATATATTAGTATTTCTAGTGAATGTGGTCTTTGCTTAGTACATATCATTATAGGTAGCCAATATAAAATAATTTTGTATCTAAAATAATTTTGTATCTAAAATAATTTTGTATCTAAAATAATACAGTCATTTTGTAAA
Organism: Stegodyphus dumicola; assembly: GCF_044657685.1. Taxonomy (NCBI): domain Eukaryota; kingdom Metazoa; phylum Arthropoda; class Arachnida; order Araneae; family Eresidae; genus Stegodyphus; species Stegodyphus dumicola. The sequence goes on along the minus strand of NC_140768.1, from coordinate 74,021,834 downwards.
TTATGTAAATATGTTCTGCATACCGACAACAATATCTTACAATGTTATTTGATGTAGCTCCTAATGCTAGATAAAGAGAAAAACGTACTCTCTTGGTAGAATTACGGTATCTCCGTCTCCCGTCAGTTATCAACTGTAGGTAGCCAATGAGCAGCACTTTTGTAATCGATACTAGATTATGATACAAATAATAAATAACACGTTTATAAGCTAGTCCACCTGTTATAAGAAATACTCTTTATTATGTCACTTATAAGTTTTTAAAAGTGGAGGGTAAATCTCCATCAAGACTTGATCCACTTCAAAATGAGATCCGAACTGGAAAATTACATTTGATTCAAGATTACGTTACGTAAACCATTTAGACCAAAGCAGTTTTCATCTGTTAATTCAAGATGGTACTTCAGATTTCTTCCTGCTTAAAAACGGATTTCTTGAGTATTTCAAAGCAAACAGAAAATAATTTTCTTCCTTTCAAGCACTTTTAGTTAAGATCATGGGTGTCAGGGTTTATTTAATTAGCTTTGAATTTGTAACATTGATCAGAGAGCAGTAGTGTTAGAGTTTACTCTCATCAGATAAATCTACAGCATTTTTTTCTCAACTAACTTCAAGCACACAGTTTTCCCCTCCTTACTATAGTTAATTTCACTTTCTGAGAAACCTACATATATCTTAAACGTTTTTTTAAAAAACGTTTTCTGTCTCAATGGAAAAAAAAATAAATAAAAAATGAATAAATCGTACAGTGTTTGGATCATGAAACTGCAGCTAAGCCAAGTATTTAAGTGGGATATTTTTATGTGCACATGCTTGGAATAACTGTTTGTAGCAAACGCAATTAATTGTACGATAATGAAAAACGACTGGAAGTAAAATATTCCGATATATTTACAGCCTGTTATGCCATTCATAACGAATGAACAAAGTCGATCGTCAAACATTGAGACAACGTGACAGAAAACTATCAGACGCACGGATTTGATACCTGCCAAATTAGGTCAGGATATTAATGTATAGCTTTTTTCCCATCATACTCGAGGGTCTTACTCCAATTTTTGTAATCTCGTGTTTTTATAATCTATTTTTATAATCTAGTGAACACGGGTAGTTCGACCTGGGATGGAATCCCGGTGAACGGGCTAGCTGTATTACTAATTTCTGTGGTTTTCCCCATATGTGACGTGAATACGAGCCAGGTTTCATTGGAAATTCCTCCATGAAGGCATCCTTCCCCATAGGCATATAGCCCTCGAGGCTCTTTGCCCTAATCACATAACCCAAACCAAAACTTCTCGATTCTTCAGTATTGGCTCATCTATGCATGTCTTATTAAAAATGACTAATCTCTACTATGTAGTATAAAGTGCTATCTTTAGATCCAAAATATCTTCCAGAATATTTAGCTTTTAGAGGCTTCCCAAATTCAGAAAAGTAATACACCATAGTAAATACCTTATTTTTTGTTACATGGACTATATATTTATTATATCATTCTTCATTTAATTATTTGTTACTGTTATTTGAAAATTTATATATTAACGATAAAATTTAATTATACGTCCTTTTGGTTATTTTTAGACCTGGAACCCTTTCAAATAGTCGAGTTTGTTGATTAAATTTGAAAGATAAATATCTTATTGTTAGCAGAATGGAAAAAAACAAAAACGATTTTTCACTTTAAATCCATGATGCCTAATTCACGTATAAACACGCATATACTCATGAATCCATGATTTATTGTTGAAATACCTTTTCGTCCTAAGTAATTTCGTTTTATGAATTATTTCGAAGGAACGCTCTACTTTCATGCCAACAGGGTATAAAAATAGATTGTATAATTCAAGTGCAGCTAAGGAATATGAGGAAAACAATTATTATAACTATACCTTTGCAAATTATACAATTTATTTAAGAAAACTCCCTTCATTTCTCTTTTTTACATGTGGTGTGTATGTAAAACACTATGTTAAGGCAATACCTGAAGCTGCTCCTAAAAGTGCTTGCATTGGGATATAAATGATTAAAAAATATGGTACCTTTGGAATCTGTTTTTCTGCCGCTGAAGTCAGTGTGCTACAAAACACCATTTACAGGGGGAATTGCAGGGAAAAAACGAGAAAATAATGCGAACATTAAATAGGCAGGATATTGCTAATTTTATAGAAATTCAAAACAGGTTAAGATTAAATGGCTAAACAATTTAAGTTACGTGAATGGTTGAAGTAGCCTTTACATTGCCTTAGGTATTAACTGGGAAAAAACTGCGAGAACATTAATACGAAAACAATGGAAAAATTGCTGCAATGCAAAGATGATGGAAACAGGTACAGGTTGTCCATAATTTTTTAACCAGATAAAGATATGTTTCAAATAATGCAGAATAAGTGATCGAGAAAAAAGACTGAGTGAATGTAGCACTTCAAAGAATTTTATATTAATGTTTTGCAACATGAGCACCATCATTTTCTCGAAGAATATAAAATCTGTTCCCGATTTCCCTCCAGAGGTTAATAAGCATTTGTATAGTCACAGTAGCTGTTTCGGTGGTAATTAGAATTTTTGAATCTTCCATGCTGCGAATCTCTACAGCAAAAACTCGGTTCTTCAGATATCCCTAGGGAAAGAAGTCGCATAATGTTCCATCTGGAGAACGGGAAGGGGTGCCCATGAATTTAGTCTACTTCTACCAATCCAACGATATGCGAATATTTCATCAAGGAACACGTACATATGTGGCACAAAGACAGAAGGCTCTATGCTGTTGAAAAAAAAAACGATTTGCTATATTTATTCTAATTGCGTCCTGGAAACAATCTCAGCATATCGAGTAATCATCCGAATTAATTGATTATTTCGAGAAAAGAAGGGACTGGCCATTTTGCTATGAGTTAGTGCACACCAAACGTTAACTTAAGGGCTATCTTGCTCAATTTATCATAAAATGTGGGTTTTTGGACGCCTAAATCCTGCAGTTATGTGAATTAACCTCTCCTCAAACGTAGAATGTTGCTTTATCACTGAATAAGATTTTCTGAACAAATCGATCACCATTAACGATACGGTCAATAATGTTTACAGAAAATTCCCTAAGAACGATTCGATCTTTAAGTTTGAATTCTCGACAAATCTACAATTTATACTTAGTCAGTTACAACCATTCACAAACAAATTTATGAACAGCACTTTGTAATCTGGCACGGCGAATGGATATCCTGGGACTGCACACAAACAGATCTACATTGGCGGAGACATTTTCATTATTCATGTTCGGCTTACCTGCACTTCCTTTATGCAAAGCATGTCTGTATCTCGAAACGTCTTTAGCCACCTTTTAACTGATTGTTCCGTTAATAGAAATTTGTTAAATTCAATTCGGAATCACCTCTAAATTGTTTTCGGAGATTTTGTTTCCCATAACCAAAGCAACGCATATTGCTTTTTCAGTGCATGATGCCATTTTGCCTGTAAAGAAACAGGTTTCTGTTGGCATTCCCAAAAATTAGAGCAAACGAAATTCCTTGAACTACAGATTATATCGATATAAATTATTTGCTGTCACTTCGTAAAATTATATTTCAATTTAATTTTTTTTACCGGTTATGGGATTAAAGTTTGGGTAAAGTCCAACAACAAAAATGATTAGTTGGATTGATGTTGTTAGGGCGAATTGAAATCCCAAATACAACAAAGATAAAACATTTCGGAGAAAATCTTACGATGTTAAAAAATTATTCAGCACGAAAAAGTTATTAATATTTTAATACAACAGAGAAGCTATTTTTAAAGAATTGGTGCTTATGTTTTGATAATATAAAGATGGTTGTGAAATAATTTCCCTTGCGCTATCCCTCATTCAACTGCTGAATACAGAAAAACAATATATTAGACAGTAGAAAATCGCAGACGTTGAAACACATTTAAAACCAACACCGTTGAAGTTTAAAACTGAATAATCGTATCCTGATTTGCAATCATATATTGAAAATATTCTTGGCTCCGTCTGCTTAATCTATTTCACGTCAGTTCCACCTCGCTAGCACACAAAACACGCACATACAATTAATCATGTATAATGAGTCATACATATCACGCACTAAATAGATATACCCAACCACATTTAAACATATTGAGAACATCCAGAATGTAATTCTGCACCTTTTAAGAACGAAATATACCAGAATGAAGGTACGTAAGTGTATGAGTCATTTTCCAGAGAGTTGAGGCAATAACTTTTGTCTACACTTCGCTACCACAAATGATAAATAGGAAAATGTAAAACTTTCAGATATTTGATGGAAATTGTATTTACTAAAACTGAACTTAAATATCTCAGATTGAAAAATTACATTTTTGACAAGCTAGAACTCTAAGCTCAAAAATGCCTACCCTCTCAGATTCCAGTGTATTGAATTATAAATTCGCACAAACATATGTAGCCCAAAAGGGTGTTAGCCCGAAAAAGTCTGTTAGTCTCGAAACGGGATTTTGCGTCGTCCACTATAAATGGCGAATCACTTCTCAAATTGCTGATGATATTGCTTTCAAAGAACTTAAATGATGTAGTATCTACATGTACGCATGTATGTTCCTCTCATTGTGAAAAAACGACGGCACATAGGGCTATCAAATTTTAAATAATATAGTCCTCCATCCGAACATGCACACCTGGAAGCCCGAAGTTTTAGTTTCGAATTTTATATTTCATATTTTATAAAAATTTTATTGATTTTTTGATTAACAAACTCAACAACTTGAAAGCACGGAATAAAACATTTTCACCTTCGCCTAATACTCTGTATCGGAAGTTCTGCTAAATATGCTATTTTTAAATATTTTGTGATTTTACTGTTGAACTGAATATTATGTAGTGTAAGTGCGGAGAACGTGATATTCAATATATAATGTTAATTCGCAAAAGGGTAATAATAAAAGGACAAAAATGTTTTTAACCCATCTTACTAAGAAATATGAGCATTGATATGACGAACTGAGAAAAGGCAGAAAAAAATTCAAGAATATATGTCAACGCTTAACACTTTATCGGGAATTCCAAACATATGCAGCTATGCTGCTTTTAAAATTTTTGTAATTTTGCTATAGAACTGTATATGGCATAAGCGGAAAATGGCTCTTAATGATAAAGCTAAAAATACATAAAGAAATGGGTTTAAACAGTAATGAGTGCAAGAGTAGACTGATAGACCTGAGCTCAGCGACAGCGTAAAATACCTTAACAACCCTTTTGGGTGGCCGTTATATATGAAACTGTTCAGATTTTTCTTTTAATATTTTTTTTCTTTTTGCACTAAATCTATTTAATCGTTTAGAGTGTACAATGTAGTAGGTTTATTTGCACGAGCTAACTTATGGAGAATTGTGGGTTCAGAGCTCAAAGTGTCTATAATGCACGATACTTTTTGCCAAGACTATCGAACTTGGACCTGAGAATGAAATTAATTTCTGGTGTTCGAAATACTTCAGAGTATAACTATATTAACATTTTCTTCAAATTAAATTTCAGAGTGTAAATATGTTATAAGAGTTTACTGCAGTTAAGATCACTTAATCAAGTAAGCCGTAATCGTACGTGTAATGTAATTACAGCCAGTGGAATCAGATGACTGTTGTTTAGTTTCAATAATTCGGCAGGTAAGTATTATAATTTTACAAGTAGAAACAAAATATTTGAACTTCATCGATTGTCTTTTTAAGAAGCAGTAGAAGTATTATCCAGTCATAGCAATGTTTGCAATCTTTCTGTTCTTTTTTATTATACTTTTATATACATTGAAAACAGTTTAATTACTATGATTTGTCTGGGCTAAAAATAAAATTTCGTTTGTTGTATTAGCTGAGGTAGAAGTGTTGATGTTAATGTAAAGCTTAGATAAACAAGCAATTCAAACGGGTGTAAAAACAAGCTTTACACTGCCACTTCGATGGAATAATCGTCATTTCTCAAGGTGAAAGCAGAAAGTCTGACCGAACCGGTTTTGTGATACCTTTTTCCACTGCGAGGGATGAGGCAAGATGAGGCACTTCTCCTCGTCCTTGTCGCCACTTCTTTTTCTCACGTTGTAGGCAGTGAAGATGTTGTCCAAATTTTCTGAAAAAAGTATCATGAGTATATAAGCAAAAGGATATACAAAATTACAAAGAGTTCTACACACCTTTAGTTTAGTGAATAATCTTCCTAACGACGTATTCGACCAGCTTCATCTATCGTTCACCATGTGCTGTGGGTGATCTACATTTGTAATGTCCAAAACAATTCTTCGTGCTGACTAACAAATATTCCAAGTTATTTAAAGAGCATGTCCGTCGGCATAATTTGGAAGCGTAATTTTGTGTCATCATAATTATTTAGCGGGCACACCAGCGGCCGAGCGGTAAAGTCGCTGAACACTGGTAGTTCGGTCCGTGGTTCGAATCCGGCGAACGGGCTGGCTGCATGGGCGTTTTCGTGGTTTTCCCCATGTGTAACGTATATACGAGCCAGTTTCCCTTAGAAAGTCCTCCACGAAGGCATCCCTCCCCTTAGGCAGATAGCCCTCGAGGCTTTGCCATAATCACACACACACACACACATAATTATTTAGCAAGGTTGATTTAAGATCTTCTAATGCGCACGTGTAGCCTCGTGAATAAAGAACGATCAAGATACGAGTTTGTTTCGTCTCTTATGAACGGTAATTTTGGTGTAACGATAAAATGATATATAATATATTTATTCATGAAATTAGTAACTCAAAAATAACTTCTCAAAAATAAAGTTAACAAAATGTGCGAAAGTATGTTTCTTGTGTGTTCTTAGCAAAGAAATGACACTATATATATATACAGGTAAGGTAAGATGTTTTAATATTATTGGATGTTATAGTCGATAATTCTCGTATTTTAACAATTGGGTTATTGCCTTAATACAACACAACTACTATTTATTTCTAGTTGGAATAGATTTGCTTATTAGGCATATTGAAGACACTTCACAACAAAGGCAAATGTAATCGGGGAATTATTAAAAGTGATTGTATGACCACTGGTCTAGCAAATAATTAAATTAATTTGTCTTTTATTATCTTTCTGCATGTTAAGAAATTAAATTATATGAGAATTCACTCTATTCTGAAACATTTTCATACCATCGAGTAAGAAAGATATTTACAGTATTAGATAAATGTTTCTTTCTGTCATCATCCATATGTCCGCTAAGAAAACAAAATTTTAAAAATTGAGGTTGCAAGCAAAAGAATTTCAAGTCGTGATTTCTTCTTTATCTGAAAATTCGCATTTGTAACCCATTTTTTTCTCATCTCAGTTTTAAGATTTGAAAATAAAATGCTAAGTTCAAATTTTACATTTTAAATTTTAATAAGTACTTGGATCACTAATTGAAGGACATTTTCTTCTTTTTTAATTAAACTGATCATATGTAAACCGTATTTAGGTTCAGATGGCAATTACTACCCCTTATTAAATATAAAGAATTATACTTTCATTTTTCTGTAATCCTAAACATGAATGAAATCTTGAGTTTATAGTGATTAAATACCTCATTTGGTCGATATAAAGTACGGAATGTTAATACAACTGTCTGTTTATAACGCGCAAAATAGAAATGTTTCAAGGATATATTGAAACGATGAATTTATACTTACGTTCTCTTCGGGATCAAATTTATAAATTTTGGAAATATGTTTAAAATTTGCTTTGAAGAGGATTTTGAAATCTTGTCATTAATGCTATTTCGAAAGCATATTAAAATATTAAAGTAAATAAGAATTTGCAAACGAATTGTGAATTTTAAATGATTTTGAAAGGGATTTCAATTTTAAATTTAAAATTATAAACATATTGGAAATAAATTTTGAGCAATGTCAAAGAAATTTAGAAATAATTTTGTTTAATGGTTTGTATATGAAATTACAGATCTAAACAGAACGATTTAAAATGTATATAATTATGCACGGACAGAAAATTTTATTTCTTTCGCATTTACTGTGAAAAGAAAGATTCAGAATTGCGAAATACTATTTGATTCTATGAATAATCACAGGAACACACCCTTCTTCACCACTAGATGTTTTTCTTTCAAAAATGTCCAATTTTTAAATTTAGAAGAAAACATAAAGCTCGAAAAAAATTTAACTAAAATTTCATTGAATTCGATTATTTATTTTACTTATTTATATTTGAGAATAAAGTGGAAGTGGTTAAGAAATAAATTCAGTGTGAAGGAAATTCAGACGAAGCATGATTCCTGCTAAGATATTTGGCAGCTGAAGATACCTATACGAAGAATTGAATATCGAAGTAGCAGTAAAGTATTTTATGTGTCTGGATATTTAGAATCGACCGACGTGAAGTCGGATTTCCAATTGGATGTTACAAGAAAACCCTCTTTGTCTTAAAAACCCAGACAAGAAAACTATTTCATTGCCAGTCAGGCAAATTTAGAAAGGCGAAAGAAAGTTATATTTTTCTCCGCGAAAGAAATTTTTTGAATGAGTTGAGTGAAGTAGCTTGATGGGCCAGATATTGGCTACAAATTTAAATGGCAAAGAAAATTTAAATTGACGAAATAAGTGGATTGAAAGAGTCACGGTCGATGGGATAACTCTGAAGTTGAAGTTCAGAAATTTAAAGAAGCAATTTGAAGGAATGTTTGCAGTTTAGTGAATTCGTCAAAGTTTGAACGTTGGCATTCAACATGTGGTAGAGAGAAGCTTACCAATGTTGTTTAAAAGGAAAGTTATTTAAAATAACACTGGCATATTGAAAAATTTCAATTTTGCTTTTATAATTCTATAGGAACCCAGGCGCTGACTTTAAACGCCATAGTTGAAAAATATGAGAAGGAAATTTATATCGTCATTATTGAACTAAACAATTTTTGTTTATGTTCATAAATGTATTATTTTAAGCAGGTTTTAGTCACTTACAGTATACTATTTTATACTTAGTGAGTAGACATGTTAGACTTTATTTAATGAGCAGACATGTTACTTAAAATTAATACTAGATATATGACTGTGATATGTACACTGCGTTTTATTTGTAAAATTTACGTGCTACTTCATTATGTTCTTATTATGTTTATAGAATATTACAGTTTTTAGTTTTATTTAGTTTTCACGCTAATCTGCGTGACATTTATTTGCCTTAGTATGCAATCACATTAGAAAAAATTTTAAGGAAGCTAATTCATATTTGTATAATAATTTGAAAAATTCCGAAGTCCCTATCTATTCACTATTTCTCTTGCGGAAAATGAACTGAATACGAGTTTAAAGTTTGTGGCATTCTGTACACTTTGAAATTGCATTGATAGGCTCCATAATAAAATGTTAGCACAACGTAGAACTGCTGATGTACTTTTAATAAAATATAGTACTAAAAACAATTTTATTCAGAAAAAATATTTTTCAAAAAATAAATTTTGCAAATTTTGCAAAATGCTGAAAATAAATAAGTAAACATATAAAGGGTTTTTTCCTTTACATTTCCTCCTTTCAACCATTTACCTTATATTTGTATATTATGTGTTGTAATTAGAATCACATCTGGGTTGGCAGTCGGGATGTTCAGAGTTTGAATCCCGTTGAGGCCCTGCTGACGTTTCTAGTTCCTTGCTTTGTTAAATAACTAATAGCTTTACAAATGGCACCGAAACAGGGACTCTCTGTAGAATGATCAAGTATTCCTTACCTCCCGGCTGCTAGGAGATGTAAATCATGTACACCACAAAGGCACAAGATAAGGAAGAAAAAATTCTATAAAACTTTTTAAAGTATGCCTTTTATCAGGTTTTAAATCATAAGTTCCCACCATGATAGTGAATTTCGTTTTTGAGATCCATGTAATAATTTTCGAATAAAAATGCTTTATATTTGAGCTGTGTAAAGATTATTTTATTTAATATACTGCTTTAAATTTCAAAAAAATAGTCACTAAATCTACTCGCATTATCTTTCTTACTTTTTCAAAATTCTTAGAGAACCTAATTACAAAATATCAGTTTTCTGATCCATGGTTCAAGTTAATTAACTTAAAAATGTATCAAATTAATTAAGTTTTAACGTTAATATTGTTTTTGCTTTCTTAACTTAATTTTCAAATTGATTCCAATGTAACTATTTACAATTCAACTCAATAAAAATTGCTGAACTATCTATGGATATGAATGCATAACGAAATAAAAATTATTACAACGGAAGCATAAGTCTTCCAAAATTTTCCTTTAATAATGCATTGATGCATTTTCTTGGAAATTTATTGAAATTAAAACTGTATTCTTTTTTCTGTGTTAATTAGAAACTGGAAGTACTAATTTTTGTGTTAAAAATCCATTGCAATACTCTTAACAAGAAAATCCAACTTGCTTTGGAAGTTTTACCATGCCTTTCTAAATGCGCCGCCGTGGTTTACTATTTGAATTCATTAAGGCGGGTGTCGAGAATTTATATTTTGTGAGACATACATTTTGGGCTGCAATTTTACAATAGTTTTTTTAAATATTTTCAAGGGTTTTAAGTGATCTTTCCTCGAGAATATTTAAGAAGCCAGTAAGTTTGGCAACAAAGTTCATTTAAGTCAGCTTTTCGATCACTACGAATTTTTTAGGGAACCCCTTATATTTCATAATTTTCTTTGCGTGAGATGAGAAGAAAACTCAAAATTTGTTTTTTGTGTCTTATACTCTAAAGCACCAATCGAAAAGATTTTTTATTATATCACAACCTTTCCAAAAGTAGTGTTCACTGTATCTAAATTCCCCTATTTACAGCTGCCGACAGCCGTAAATATATGCGTCAGAAATGTGGGAAAGTCTGTGCACGACGTAATAAAAAGACGAAAAGCCATCTAACAAAGAAGCAGATGAGCTCCAAATATGGCCTCAACTTGACTTGTGCAATTTTGATTACAGCAAATAATGCTCCACATGGTGGCCGTCAATGCCAGTTACCATCGGAAATCGTAGTATTGCATATTCCACAATCGAGCGATGTGTCTATCTGAAATGCTGCTGTAAGATCAAGTTAACGTGATCAGATTGTCACGGCTGACCGGATGTTTCAAATCCCTCATAACCCCAAATGGAATGGCTTAAGATTTCGAGATCGATAGAGTCACGAAATACGAAATGACTAAAATACCCGCTGATGATATCCTTTTGAATAAAATACCTATTGATGTATATTTTACAGAAGAGTAGAGCTCCATCTTGCATGAATACTGTGATTGAAAAACATTGACATACTTGTAGAACCAGAACAACTTCGTTTTCTGAGAAACGGACATATCACTACTCGATAAGCGAACTTGCTACAAGACCTGTCATAGGTTAACTCCTCGAAAAAGGTTCAGCCTCAGAATAAATGATGCAATAAATGCATAACATGTCGTCACCTTTTACTATGAAATGGAACCTTTATAATTGAGGACGGGATTTATGAATCCCAGAGTCAGCAGTTGTTAAAAATCACCGAATTTGTCAAATGAAAATGTGTTTTTTTTTCTGTCCAAAGAATATTCCAAGGCTATTCCAAACATATCTCAGCGCGAGCAAGAAACTGTAAGGAGAACTGGAGCTGTACGTGAGCAAATGCTGTTCATGTGAATATTTATAAAGACAACATAGGAGGATATTCCGCTAGGTCTTATGGATTGCTGAACGTAGCCTATCACACGACAGAGCTAAAAGGCGAACACTGACGTTGGCTTTAACCCTCTGAGCGTTACGGGTTTAGCCCTGAAAAGTTCCTCAAAATGTCACGAATAAGTGATATTTTCTTGATTTTAATTAAAAAAATGACTCTTTCATTTTGTACCTTGATTCCTTTTCTTGCAATATACATCCAAACTGAAATCAGATACGTTAATAGCTAGCAGAAATTTTTATGTATAATGAATGTGGAAGACAACCTTCTGTACGGAATTTTCCGGTCGTAACGCTTGTTCTTCTATATTCGAATCGCAATCTTCTCCACTCTCTCTATAGAAAGAGATTTTCTTCCTCTTCTAGCGCAAATGACAATAGAGCCTGGTGCTTCACATGCCATTAACATTTTTTTAGAAGTACTTTAACAGAGGCGGACCTATTTTCGGCTCTTTCAGAGTCCTAAATGTTCGTAAAGCAACTGGTATGGAACTGTTGATTAGATAAACGATTTTAATTACCGAAGTACGATCTGTGTGGCGTTGAAAAATGTGTATGTGTATTGTAATTACTTTATACTAATATAACTTCTAGTAGTGATATTTGGAAGTACTTTCAAATTCAGCAAACAGTAATTGATTAACTTAATGTTTCTCCCAACCCTTTATTACGTCATGTATAAAATTTCATAATTTTGGGTTGACGGTTAGAGCTGTACGCAGCTCTGATTACTGTAACATGAATTATGGATACCTTGTGCAATAAGATATATTTGAATGCATGAGCGACATTCATTGCTAATTTGCTAATAGTCTAACTAATCTTTGTTATATCTGCATTGAGTGTTTTATTTGTTATTAAAGTTGTTAATTTATATATGTGCGAGGTTTTACAACAGTTTATCGAGTATAGTTCTTACTTGTTTCTGTCTTTGAAGAATACTTTCGTCATTAAAGGAAAGAGACCTTATAAAATTGTTGCTTGTTAGTGATCTTGACCCATAGATGAATTAAATACAATTGTATTGCTTTATACGTAAGCATTCGAGAGTTGTATAAGATATAAGTTGAATTATATCCTTGTAATTTTAAATAGTTCCTTTCCTTTGATAATAAATAAGCGCATTAATACATTTATTTATATAGTAAATGATTGCTAGTCTTACATTTTCAATCGTAACTGACAGCATATGATCTATCACGAATGATTAATGGCCGGTGGAAAAGAGATAAAAGATTATTAACTAAATTCTATGTGATTAAAATGTTTTTTGTTCAAATATTTGTCTTTGAATATAAAATTTTCAGAGACTATCTCTTTATATATTTGTTTATTTATTTTCAGTCCACGACGTAACATGATATTTACATAAATAAAACAAATACCACAGATGCAAGAGGCGTTATTGTGTTTTTCATTCAGGAGAATGTATAATGACTGCCTTCATTATTTAGCAGCATTTGGATACACTTGAGAATATAAAATCATGTTCCTTAATAAAACAAGTTTTACATATATTTCAAAGAAAGAAATTCATTTGACATTGTCTAAAATATACAACACCTTTTTTCTTACTTAAATATAATGTGCTGCTTTTATGGTAATATTTTTTAACGCTGTCAAACTCAAATGTGCTATAAAAACTGTTGGTTTTCATTAAATTTCACAGAAATAAAAAAGAAAATAAGATAGAATAAGTTAAAATAAGGTAGAAAATGTTTAGCGTAGGTGTGTGTTCTTAAGTCACATGAGATTTAAGAAAAAAAAGAGGAGACATTGTAGCAGCATTCAACCTTCAGTCTTTTGTTTATATCTGTACGTAGATGTTTTCGTATTTAAAAAAATTGCTCCTTTCCTTTTATGTATTCTAAATGTTTTTTCCTGTATTTTGAGTCAAATATATTTCTTCCATTTGTAATTATTGTTATGCTGATTTCATTGTTCAAGAGTATCATTATTTACTTAAAATTTGCTTGCCTTTGCTTAATTCTTCATATCTACTTGTCTGTTGAAACGAGTTGTGCAAATAATTATAGATATCTTCTTGCAGTTGTTATGTATCACATTTTTCCTGTCGCTCTATTATTATATTGTAGTATGCTGGATGTCCCAGATACATGTCCTTTACGTTTTTAGTTGAACTTATTGCCTAAAGTTAATATTTCATCTTCGAGCCATTTCGGACTGGAGATGAATATTACAATATTATGAGCATTTTATAAATGATGAAATAGTGGATATAATTGCACAAAAGACTAAGTGATCAGGTAATGTTCTTGGTAAAGAAGATTGAAAGGCAGAAGAGAATGGAAACCTGTATCGCGCATGAAATGCATTTGTTTCTTGCGCTTTCTGATTTCAAAGTATTATAAAACAGCTTGAAGAAAGCATGTATTGGACTCAGAAAATATCCATAAGATTATGTAATGTAGTCGATACTATGAAGTATAAAAATACTTACATTTTGTGAACAATAATTCTCATAATCAAGAAAAATTATCTTAACCCAAAACTCTACAAAATGTGGCCTATTTTTGAACATTTAAATAAAGTATATCAAAAAATAATTACTATAGATAAAGATATTCCCATAGATGAAACTTTAACTTTGTACAAAGGACGTTTATTCTGGCGTCAGTATATATCTTTGAAAAAAAAAGCAACATTTGGTATTAAAACATATAATGCTAAAGAAATCTAGTACTTTTATATATGGTGATTTATTATACAGAGTGTCCTGTAAATGTTGCAACAAACGTCTGGGGGAGGTAGGGCACATCATAAGGATTAAAAATTGCATAGAAACCCCTGCCCGGAAATGTCATTGGCAAGTTGTAGAAGAGGTAGAAGATGGGAAAGGAAACAAGAGAGTGATTAATTTGAAACATTTATTGGACGTGAATATAAATGGTGTACGACAGCATGAAGGCTACAATATATGCTAGACGTTTGCACCATCAGACGCCAAAGATGCCTCACATTGACGGGCCATTGATTGCCGAACATGTTCAAACACCAGGAGTTTCTTTGCTTGTAGCAGCTGCGCAGGCGAGTCTTGCCACGAGATCCATTTAAGACACAATTAGATCGTAATACATGATACGTTTGATGGCTCCTCACAAAACGAAATCAAGGCTGGATAAATCTGGTGAGCAATAGGGGCCAGGGAACCGGTTCACTATGCCCAATCCATCGATGCGGGAATGATCTGTTCAAATGGCTACAAACATTCAGTCCTAGATGAGCAGGCACCCGAACATGTTGGAAACACATGTTCACAAGCTCTTCGTTCATATAGAGTTTCATGCTCTTCGTATGGTGCCTACCGCTCGAACGAGGCTATCCTGACTTTCCACTAGCACTTACCTGCACAACGCCCTCTGGCAGAGTACAGTGATGTTTTTGGGCAGGGGTTCCTATGCAATTCTTAATCCTTATGATATGTCATATCTCGATCAGAAGTTTGTCGAAGAATTTACGGGATTCCCTGTATATACTGGAAAATATACTTTATTTCATCCTAAATTCTTATTTTTATAGTACCTTTACAAGTTGTTACATTTCTAATGATGCTATTATCGAAACAAGGTTACTGCATCGGCTTAGATAATTATTATACTTCAACATAATTATCTGATATCCTTTTGATTTATCTGAAAGGTGGGATTTGTTAGACAAAACGAAAGAAATTTGCCTCCAGCACTGAAAAATTAAAAGTTAAAATCTGACGAATTTACATCATTTAGAAATGGGAAAGTCCGTGCTCTGAAATGGAAGGACTAAAGGAAGCAAGAATGAAAATAAAACCAAAGGTCATAATTGACTACAGTAAAACGATGGCAGATGTGGATCTGTAGACTAGCACCTGTCTAGTTATCAAGTAGCAAGAAACTGTGGTAAAAATATTATAAAAAAATATTCTTTCATCTATCAGACCAAGCTGTTTTCTATGTCTTTCAGGTTTATAAACACGAAGGAAGAAAAAAATTACATTTAAAGTTTAGAACGGATTTGATCTATGAAATAATTGATAAATATCATACTTTTTCCATTTTTAAACAAAGTGGTCCATTGAATGAAGCATCATCAAGTCGTTTATTTGAACGCCAATTTCTGGAACTTACACTACCGCCTAAGAATACACCATTTAAGAAGAATGTAAATGGAAAACGAATTAGAAGAGAAACGAGGTGTTATTACAATGACTGCAATGTAGAACTTTGCATACCATGTTTTAAACAATACTGTACCCAGGAAAATTATTAAATCTTTGAAAAACTGTTATACAGGATGATTATAATTAAAGCTCCACTTTGAAATGGTTATAACAGGAAAACTACTGGACCAAATATTATAGAACTTGCTAAATCGTGTAAAGAAGCTCATGGGAATTTATTCTCCGAAAAAAAAGGTGTTTAAAACCTCTCTACTAGGGTGGGGGAATGGCACTGTATGCAATATTGTTAAACGAAATAAGGGTCGTAATGTAACTTAACGCTTTCGTTACACGGGTTTAACATGTTGTATACCCTTAAGAAATGTTAACCTAAACAAAATGACTATTTAAGGCGTTAAAGACGATAACAATCGAGTGAACTATCAGTGTAACGGTAAAATCCGTCCGTGAAAGCCACAAATTAGCAATTAGAAAATGTGAGATCGCAAATCACTCGCAAAAGTGTGCGCAATCCGAAAATCGTTTTTTACAGATTGCTAATTTGTGATTTTTGAAGCCTGCATTCGGCCCTAAAACATGAAGATATCGATTTAAAACGTTTTTAATCGTTTCTGAAAGGAAACTGCTTGTGGGGTTATGTAAAATCCCATTGGCTTGTAATTGGTTTACGGCAGCTCTGTTTATGTTGATAATCTAAAGAATTTCGTGGAATTGAAAGATGCCATACATCGACATGTCCGTAACATTCCTTCTAATACGCTACAAGCTGCTGTTGAGAATGCAGTAATGCGATTTATATCGCTTTCGGAAAATGGTGGACGCCACATGGAACATGCTTTGTAACACGTTTCAGAAACAATTAAACACACTTTAAATAGATGTCTTAATGTCTTATTCTGTTTATCCATATTCCGTACAGTGCCATTTTCCCCTGGTGGTGAGTTTTTGAACTTTTCTTTTCACGGAAAGTAAATTCTAATGACATCCTTTACACGATTACCAAGTTTGATAACATTTAGTCCAGTTGTTTTATTTTATGACCAGTTCAAAATGGAACTTTAATTATAACCACTCTGTAGCTATAATTAATATTGAAAGACAACATCATCGTAATGCAGATAATAGTGTAAATTATTTAAAGCTTATACAGTTTTCTGTCTCAAACTTTACATATATTTCTTGAGCTTGGGTGTGCAAGGAAAGCTAAATGGAAATAAAATAAGATAATTAAATAATATACATATATGTGTGTGTGTGTGTGTTTAAAAAGCGTTAAATTTAAGGGAAAATATAGTATTTTTATAGAAATCGTTTTAGAGCTTATAAAAATAAAACTTCAATAAATCATTCTGGTGATTTTGCAAAATTTTTTCAAAAATGTGCGACGAGTAAGGGGTTAAATAAAACATAGCCAATTTAGGATTTTAACGTCATTTTCAGTGTTTTTTAACTTAAGCGGTACTCTATTTGCGAATTAAATTGTCATTTTAAAATGATGATTCAGAATTATACATGGGATGGAAGAGAGATTGGCTTCTTCCAAATCTGAGAGTGATTGAGACTCATTTGGATTCACTCAGATTCCAAATGAATGATTTAGTTAAGAAAGGACATGGAAGAGCATGAATAGTATTTGGAAACCAATAAAATATCATTGAATATTCTCATGAAACGAAGCAAATAGTTGTCAAAGTAATGGTTTTTTTTTCTCATTTTTCTTGTATTTATTTATTTTAATTAAGGTGCTTTCAATATCAGTGAAATATTACTAGATGATATCAGTTGAAATATTTGAAATTTAGCTAGTTTAGGTAAACCATATCATAAAGTGAGTGAGTAAAATCTTTGTTTTATATACAGCATAAGATGAGACATTTAGAGCAAAAACTAGAAATAAGGAGAACGTATTTTTGGTGTCTTCAAATGAGACGAAAATTTAATTTTTTGAAAATAGTTCTCTTTTTGCTTCAAAACAACGATAGATTCTGTATCTATGAAAGCTTGAGGCATATACCTTAGATGTGATTTTTACCTATGATATAATGGTAAATTTGTTTGAGTTTTTAAAATAGCTTTAGCGTAATATAAACGTTTCTTAAGCTTTAAATAATGCGTAATTAATTTCAAATTAATTTGTAGATCAAGTATATTCTTCTTTCAGTTTTTTATGATCATTTCACGAAACTTTCAGAGAAGCTGTGATAGTTTTATTTGGAATAAACTGGCTAGAAATAAGTGAGGTAAAGGAACTGTTTTGCCTTAGAAAGGATACACGTATTTAATTATTTTTCCTTCTCTTTTTTCCATTGGCATAACAACCGGTCAGCTGAATAAAGTACTCCTCAGCACAGTCGGTCTACGAAGTAACTATATATATGAATACAACGGGAAATGAAGAAAATTCTAGCCTTCTTATGACATCTGTTCATTTAAAAGACGAAACTGTATTTTGTCTTTTATGCTGGAATTACAGAGAAAATTTTCTTTCTTCCGAGTCTTGAAGTAATATTTTAGGAAAGTTGTTATATACATCACTTTCTTCACGCATTTATAGCTTGCTGACTAAAGTAAGTGTTGTAAAAACTAAAATATACTATTGAGTAAAGTTGAACAGACTCAAATAAAAGCTGTCAGAATACTGAGTCAATCGAAACTTTGCTTGAAATTCTGCTTACCTAGTAACTTAAATTTCTTCAAAATTTAGCTCAATGGGACAGTAAATAGAATCCCTTTGGAGCTAATATTGCAGAAAAGGGTTCCCAGTCGCTTCCTGCCATGCATCTGAACGGCTAAGAAAACAAAACTACATCACAACACTATATTCAACGTTTTGGTATTTGAGTAAAATGTTGCGACAGGAAATTCATCCTTCAAACTGTTTGAGCAAAAGAGCTTTACTAGGCAGAATTGCTTGATGCATTTTGTAGCCTGCAATATGATATAACGTTTAGAAAGTGAATGATAGATCTAAAAGTGCATAGCCAAACCGTCTTTTCTGTATGGGAAATATTACAGTTTTCGCACAGATTGTTACAAATTTGATTAAATAAACAGACTATTTCTTTATTCTTTTGTAGATGGCTTATTGTGATCACTTACCCTTAATATCTAGTTTATGTGTAATGGTAGTATTGATTATTTAACTGGGTAGTATTGATTATTTAACTTGGTAGTAATGATTGGTAGTATTCATTTGGTAGTACTGATTATTTAACTTGGTAGTATTGATTGGTAGTATTGATTATTTATGTTCCTATTCCTGTTGTAAGAATCGAAAGTTGTCTGTCAACAGCGTACTTTCTTGAGTAAGTTTTAAAATTCTTCTCCTTCTATCTATAACTGCCACTGTATTAATTCTCTAATTTGCATATTCTAAACAATGCAAAAGGTTGAGGATTTTCTGGTTAAGAATGCAGTGCATAAGATGTCTGTGACAAAAACGTTTTTACGGCATTAACATCCTTAACACGCTAATTATACAAGAGAATCACCCAGTGGATGTAAATTCTAGTGCACCTCAAAATAAAAAGACAAATATGAAGTGATATAATTAGCCAAAACAGAGCATAGCCATATAATAAATTTACGAAAGTTTATGTGAAAACGATAATTTTACTGATTTCTAGCTAAGGAAACAAGTATTATATTTGAAGGCTGTTTATAAAACTCGTATTAAATGTATCAATTCTCATAGGTTTATCTTTTTAGATTAACTAATTTGAAGATTAATTTAACTGTTTACGTAACATAAGAACTGGTATTTGAATTCCATGCACCAAAAAGAATTATACACTTCTGAATTTCCTAAATCGTCGATAACAATAATACGTTTTTGATTTTATAAAATAGTTATTTTAAACTACACTACTGAATTAATTAGATAAAAGAAAATGTTTCTGCTGAACATACATTATTCTATATATAGGATGAGTGTGTAAACATATTTAATATACCAAAATAGGAATCACTTTGTTTTCTCAGATGCGAATTGTATGAACTTTTAAAATTGCGCATTTAAAATAACGTAAGAAAAGCTCTACATTCCTGTTCAAGCAAACATTGTTCTACATTGTTCCTACGAATTCCTGTTTACAAATTTCTGCAATGAAATGCATTTTCTGAAATATTTAATCAAATCAACTATACATATAATAGCGAAATATTTGTTTGCTTAAGGAAATGTAAATTTTGAAGGACTTTTGCTTTGTTGTTTTAGATGAAACGAACTGGAATAGGAAGAACTTTCCGGGTAAAAGTTTATGTTTTACGAAATATTTTTAAAGACAACACACTATTTACATTAACGACTTATCTCTTTGTAAGCATATGCACATTGTAAAATTTCAAATAACATACGAATAATAGTTAAGAACGAAGCTACCGTTCCAGGAAACGTAAATTATTTATTTTAATAAAGTTTCGCAATATTTTAGGATGTTTGTGTTGTTTGTATGATTTAACAAAATGCTAAACAGAATTTTAAGACAACGCTGTTAAGATTCAGGAATTCGAAATTAATGTATTGTTAAAATTTTTTCCAATTTTGTACTTTTCCTTCTTGGCGTTTTGCATTTGGAATATAGTTACATTTTATCAAACCGTTTAATTAATCAAAAATACAATTCCCTTTTCTGCAAATATTTATTACGTACTACACGGACTAACACGTGTACATTACAAACTTCCATACAACAATCGAAACGTGAGGTTATATTACATAAACAGTCCCCACTGAGTGTACTTTCAACAAACACGTATATATAGATATATATATCTGAAACAACACTTAAATTTATAAACCACCTTTGAACATTAACGCTGTCCTTCTTCCTGAACATATTTCGACGACAAACACCGATTCTATGACAGAGGATAGGCACGACTTGTTCCGCACACTTAAATATCACAGACTGGATTAGAAAGTTTTACATTTATGGAGTATTCCATCGTCATCCAAGAGGAAGCTTGGATCTGGCGAAATCCGACATCCTGATGACGGCTACAAAGTAGAGGAGAAAGCGCAGAATCCAGTGGACGGAACAAAGTTTTGAGGAGTGATTTTGGACTGAAAATTAAAAAAAAAACTTTCAATGTTAATCTGCAAGATAAGTTACATTTTATACGAATATACATTGAATTTCTAATATGGTTCTTTTAGCGAAACCATTTTTACTTCCTTGGATGAGGTAAAGGAAGTATTGTAATCACTAAAAATTTCGGGTATCATATTTAATGAAAATATCAATTTTGATCGCTCTCGAATCCCTTTAAATGATTGTTTTGCGTGACATCTGTTTGACAGGCAGAGAAAATACTATTTTTTCCAAAACGGCTTGGATTTAAAATGTACTCAGAAGAGGTTTTTTTTTTTCAAACGTACAGACGTCATGAATGTACGCATATATCTCACATTATTCATAAACGATTACCCGTAGAACGTTGCAATTTTGTATATAGGATTGCTATGACATGCAGTTGTGTCACATCCCTTTATTGTTGCCAATCGGTTGCACCAAATATGTATTTATGCACACACACACTCTTTTACCCGCTTTGTTGAGTTCTGTGTTTTTATTCTTATATGTTGGTAAATTGTGCATTTTTTGATTTAAAAGTTATTGAATTATGTTGTTCTTATGTTTTAGTTAAAGATTTTGCCTTTAGTTAATGTGCACGCAATTAACTAAAGGCTATTAAAAGTTGTAGAATTATCAGAAATTTAAAAGTTTAAATGGCACTGGTCCTAACGAAGCCGCCATTTGTTTGCATTTGTAACTCTTGGTAGAGTAATGAATTAAGTCACCGAGTGTACCAGTGTCCTTTTTCCCCAGTGGGGTCAAAAGTTATGTTTCAGTTTTGTTCACCGAAAATTTTAGCGTCAAGACATTTAACTGTTTTTAATAGTATTTTGTGTTTTAAGTTTTTCTGTATTTTACAACATTTAATGAAGATGCTTTGAGTTCTTACGTATTTTTGTCTTGCCGCGAAGTGAGAATTGAATAAAAAACAGAAATATATCTCTAATGAAATTCGAAATAAGTTTAAATGAAATGTAGCAAAAAATATGCGTAATTTAATAGGCCGTACAAGGAAGTCATGTAACGTCCTCATCAGCTTGTAGGGTTTATATTTATTTTAACTAACATTTATTTTAAGTTTAAGCTATCTTTCCTGTCAAGCCTTACTTTCCCCTGGAATTGCCAATGCCAGAGTATGTGAATGTTAGTAGAACGCGCAAAGTATTCAAATTGTCAGCGGAAGTAATTTGAGTTAAATAGAAGGGAAACGAGTTCGAAACTGTGCTTTCTTGCTTCACGAGCGTGAAGGTTGCTAGGTAGAAATTTAAGAACCGCGCGTTTCGGCCTGTGTGCTTGCTTCGACAGTTTCAACTTTTTATTCAGAAAGTTTGCTGAAATCTCAGCTGTATCTCAAAACGCGGTTAAGTTAGTCATGTCTAGAGAAGTCATGTCACTCGTAGGTAGTGACTTGTTAGTTATTCATTTTTAGTTGTACTTTTCGATTTTTAGTTAACCGCCAGGTCGGTGTAGTTTGTGAGCGTCAATTGAACGCATCTGTAACTTTTAAAGTGGAATAAAAAGGGAGTTAAACCCTTCTCAAGAGTTTGTGTAATTCCAATTCATAGCAGTCACTACTATTGTTGCGGGAAAGTTGGGGCCACGCTACATCACAAGCTTTTTAATGTAGCTATTTGAGTGTTTTTTGAAACTGTTTCATAAACAGCATTAGTGTGGGTTTCTTTGAAAGCCTTGGATTGAGAAAATAATTTATTAAATATATTACATTTGAAATCCACCAGCATGGAACTGTTAGCTACATGTTCTTGAGATTATGAAATTGTGGTTAGTCATATGTTGTAGAGATTTCTCATGGGCAATAATTATGATTAATAATTTCATATGATGTCATTTCTAGAATTTTATTGATTCCACCAAATTTTAAATAAGTTTCCTTCTCTGAAAGTTGTTTTCTAAAAGTGTTTTTTAATGCATATTGCCAACTAGCAATGCTGAAACTTAGGAAGTTATAACATCTTAATCACGTTTCCGTGTAATATTATTATATGTCCGTGCTACTCTTTTTTTAACAGAATACAATTTTAGTTCTTTTAATTAAGAAAATTAAATTTATGTTGTGTTACTCTAGTAACATGGTTATACTTAATTGGAAATGATATGTTGCTCATTTCTTCGTTATCTAGCATATGGCACATCTACCGACTGTTGGGAAGTCAAATTGGTTGTAGTCCTTAAGCTTAATGATTAAGCAATTATTAATATTGATTCCCAATATTTTACTTGAATAGAATTTATAACTTACGTATGACGGGCGATGTTAATTATATTCTCAAAATTAAAGACGAGTATAAAGAAAAATAATTCACATACAGAGGTTTTTTCGAGAAGCTGGTCACAGTCTTTATTTCTTTAAATATTTATCTCAGATTTGCATTTCCTAAATGCAAAATTTATGCAGGTATTAATGAATGAATTTATTAAAGTAAATCCCTTTTTAATAAAGTTACTAAGTGATTCCGAACAAAGTCTCATCTTGTTGGGGGAAAATGCCTTGTTTTAACGATCAATGGTTTATTTTTGGATAAAATAAAACCTATCAACACTTCGGTTGGCCATATGAAAATATACATTACGAATAGCTCCGTGAATTTCGCACAACACTGAGACACTCAGACGGCCGCTAATTACTCTAACTATGACTGGAATGAAGGCTAGTGAATAGCAGAACTTTGACCATAATGAAGGTTAAATTCTTTGTTTAAAAGGTTGAAAAATTTTGCCCTTTGAGAGACAATTTTTATATTGATTGTCTCAATATAACCTGGATAGTGATTAGCGATGCTGACTGCCGTACCGACGAGCCCGAATTCGAATCCCTGAGAAGGCATGGATGTTTGTATATGTATAATGTCTATGCGGCATGGGGCACTTTAAATATGCGGCCAGCGGAAAGTCCTCACGACAGGTTATGGTAGGAAAAGAGGAGAGCAAGACTCTCTGATCCCTTCGGGTGTGGGTGTCACTCCTTCAAAAGTGGGGGTGGAACTGAGTAAATTCGTATTGTTACTTGTATGGTGCTCAAGGCTGTTGCCAACGGCAGTGCAGTCTTGCTCTCCTTGCCACAAGGAATTTCTCTATAGTCACTGTCAGACAAGTGAGATAAGCCACAATACATCAATTAATATGACCTACATGATGTATTCTGGAGATTACATAAAATGTTAAATTTTGCAGTTATGGAACCCTGCTACTTCTAGTTTTGAAACATCTCCCATAAAATTATTTTTCCTTTTTTTTATAAACTTTGAGAATAGTAAGTACAAGTCTAGGATCAACATTTAAAGAAATATATACTATGCACATTTTACAAAGATTGTTAGCTTGTGGTCACTGATAATAAAAACATAAATCCAAACGTTTTCATGATCACTAAATATATTTCTTTTCTGCACCTAAATGAAATAAGCATTAGTGGTAACTCCATTTGAAAGGGTATCTTGACGTGCTGCATGCTTGACGACATGCTTCAACTTAAGCTGAAAAATGAAATGTAAAAGATTTCACTTTTTTGTTCAATTTTTTTTTCGGGATAACAAGAAAAAGCAACTAAAATCCCTTTCTTTCTTTATTGTGTAAACAACGCAAAGCTCTGGATCTAGAAAGGGGGAATCGTAAACATGAAACTATCTCATTAAATTCCTCATCGGTATTCGCGAGGAAAGGATTCTTGCTGCTGCGATCGAGATTCTAAATCATTAGCTAGCGGCGTTAAATGCCACTTTTATGAGTCTCAGTCCTTCCCCCTTGCCCGCCCCCTGTCACGGGAGAGAGGAATCGGGGTGGAAAATGTTCGTGTGCTTCACTAATGCACCTCCGAGGGTCGTAACGTGGATTCGGATTTGCAATGCGCAAAGGACAAGGACGAAGGTAGTCCTCATTTTGTTCTTTTCGACTACAAGATGGATGATCATTGTACCTCAGATTATTTAAGTTGCAGTGTAAATTCTGACAGTATTAAATAAGCATCTGTAGAACCATTGTCAAAGTATGCAAAGCATTATTTTTTATGGACGTTTTATGAGAGATAGATGTTAATTTAACTTTATATGATAAAAGATCTAGCATATAATGTGAGAACACTGTAGTGTTCCCTCTGAAGTTTTGCCGGTCTAGCTGTGCATGTGTATGCAACATAAATGATTTAGTTTAAGTTTTATACATTATTTTAGATTTTATTTTATTATTAACCAGTATCATAGTCCTTAGTATGAAAATGTCAGGCTTATTTGTAGTTTCCAATCGTTCATTTTATTACTAATCAGTTTTTATAGTTCTCAGTATAAAAATACAACGTTTTATAGATTCTGATTACTTACGTATCTTCTATTAATCTGATATATGCTTCAAAAGATAATACAAAATACTAGCGAACTACCAAATGTAAAGACAACGGACTTTAATAGCAGAGTAAGCTCAGCTGAGGGCCAACCTGCCTGGGACTGATTTCAGTAGTGTTGCTAAGCTACAATTAAATTTTTTATTGCCTTTTGGAGAAAGATTAAGTTAGAGGTTGTTCCCAGGCTTTCGTGTATTTAGATATATGAACTCTCGAAATCTATACTATTATTACACTACCAAGAATCTTTCTACTTTTATGATGGTTTTGAGTTTTTATCTATTTTTGTGTAATTTAGTTTTTATAATTGTCTAATAAGAAACTAAAAAGCGACAAATTGACAAATTCAGTGATTTATTAATTACACTTGTGTTGTATATTAGGCAGTTTTGAAGCAAGAAACATAATAATCATAATAATGCCCTCCCCGGGATTTGAAGATCTTCCGCTTGCTAGCTGGATAAGCTGCCACTTATACAACGAAGGCATACTATGAAGAAGGACAAATTCCTTACAGTCTTCCCCAATAAAAGAGCGACAGGAGAGGGAAGGCGAACCAGTCCCCTAATTCAGGTGATGAAGAATTATTGTCCAATATATCTTAATGGTACGCCACTGTAGAATTTTTCGAAATTTTTATAGCATACAAATGGCGGACAATCAGTGATATCCTCACAAGGACTCAAAATCTGGATCTTCTGGATGCTAAGCTTAAGTTTTACTACTTAAACCACAAAAGCCCACAGTGAAAGAGGTAAATCTTCGTTACCCTCTGTAAGGTGCTAATTGCTATTCAGCTATCTAGAATAAGTAAAAATAGATATTTGGAAAAGTTGAGAGCTTGCTAAACATGATCAAATGGATTTGCCATCACAGTAGTGTATCAGTGTTTGCTTGTTTGTATACTTTATAGTTAAGATATGAGGACAACTATGAATCACTTTTAAAATAAAGAAAAATTTCGATTAATATCGTCTGCAATTATAGAGGCATTTCGGCGGGGGTCTTACAGTAATATTTCCTCTTGAAATAGGAAAAATTTTCTTGTACTCTTTTTCCAGAAATTCATAATTTAAACTGAAGAAAATTTAAAATGTTTTAACTTAAGAAATAAGTCGAAAATTATACTAATATTGTTTTACTTATCATCATTTTCGGGCGTGTATTCTGTTAAATTTTAAGGTCATTGATATCAGGGTTTTAGGTTAAGCGTTGAGAGAAAGACTTGGGGCCCTCTCCAGCTTAGATTTAACCAATAATACCCTGTGAGATGGAATCGGAGATTTTTGCGCACCTCTCCTATTTTCATCAAACTCTTGATATTGTTTTTGCTTGAAAGGCTTGCCTTATTGTTGCAACGATATTTTGCGTTTACAAACATCTCTGCCTTCCTCGGTATTTGAATTCCAACAAGCTATTTTCAGCTGGCTTTGCTAAACACAATAACAACTGGATCGACAAATATGCTAAAAAATATAATGTTAAATTACTGAAGTTAATTTTTTAATATTAAATTATATATACAGGGTTTCCCTAAATATTATGACAAACTTCTGGGGGAGGTAGGACACATCATACAAATTAGGAATTGCATAGGAACCCATGCCCGGAAATGTCAGAGGTAAGTGATAGCAGAGTTAGAAGATGTTAAAGGAAATAAGAGAGTGATTAATTTGAAGCTTTTTTGGGGATGAATACAAATAGTGTACGAGAGCTTGAATGATACAAAAGATGCTGGAAGTTTGCACCATCAGACATTAAACATACCTGACACCGACGGACCATTAATTGCCCCACATGTTCAAACACAACGGGAGTTTCTTTGATTGTAGCAGCTGCGCAGGAGTGTCTTGCCAAGAGATCCATTTCAGACACAACAGAACCGTAATACACGACACTTTTGATGGCGTCTCACAAAAAGAAATCAAGCTCAATAAATCCGCTGAGCGTGAGGGCCAGGGAACCGGTCCACCACGCCCAGTCCTTCGATGCGAGAATGATCTAGTCAAATGGCTACGAACATCCAGCCCAAAATGAGCAGGCGCTACATCATGTTGGAGCCGCATGTTCACAAGTTGATCGTTCGTATAGCGTTCCATGCTGTTCGTGTGTGCCTACCGTTCGAATGAGAATATCCTCACTGTCCCCTAGCACTCTCCTTACATCATACCTTGGCGGCGTACAGTGACGTTGCTGGACAGGGGTTCTTATACAATTCTTAATCCTTATGATGTGCCTTATGTCCTTCAGAAGTTTGTCGCAACATTTATGGGACACCCTGTACATAATTTATTATTTAAGATCTTAACTTCAATAATTATATAGACATATCTATATCTATATATCTATATCTATCTATATATGTCAAGAGATTATTTTTCAGAAAAAATTCTAATTATTTAACGGGAAGTTTATTCTTTTACATTTGGAAGATGATAGTATGCTACTTAATAATTACGTAAAGCATCCTTTAATATACATACTTCAAATGAATACATTTAAAGTGGTGACTACTTCTATTTTGGATTTTAAGAGAGCTATTTTAAGCAGAGTTTCACATAATGCTTTGAGTTTTTGAAAAAGACATATGCACATCTCTTTTGTACAAAATATATAAATATATTATATAATATAAACCACAAGTCTCCCACGTTATATTTCCAAAACTGATAACAATGACAAGTTGTTTCAATGGATGATATCCCTATACTCTTACAAGTAGTACATCACTTGAAATTGTAAAACTGTTTATTTGGTGAAAGATGAAGATGAGCTCTTCCAAAGGATTTTAAGGTTTAGTTGCTACATGGATGTTTCCTAGTTTTACGTAATGAGAGTTTCCTGTAAAATTCTGCATCTTAATAGTCGAGTATAAGTTCTAGTAGATTTATACCTCTTCAAATAAGAAATCTTGGAACCGTTACAGTTATGAACATATATTAGCGATTCTTACATTACAAATAAATTGCAGAGCGGTGTTCTGTTCTCGAACCAACAAAACTTTAAAATTACCTTTAAACATATAAGATTCTAGCTGGCTTAATAAATATTTAGTTATTCATTCATTTACGTTTTTCATTTACCAACAAAACTTTAAAATTACCTTTAAACATATAAGATTCTAGCTGGCTTAATAAATATTTAGTTATTCATTCATTTACGTTTTTCATTTAAGAAATCTCAATACAGTTATGTGAAATATATAACTACATTATGTATGATGGTTGAAGGGTTCTCAATGGAGTAAATACAACAGAAAGAATGAAGACAAGAACTTTTAATGCAGGAAGCAGATTCTTTAATAGCTATGTAAAGTGAATTAAATTTTTATTTAGCCAAAGACATGAATTTTCTTTTCTTGTTATTGAATCATTAGAAGTGTGGAATATTTGCAACAGAACAATATATTAATGAGCAAGAAATATTATAGTGTACTTTCATGATGAACAACTACACTATATTCTTTTTAAGAGAATTTAACATCCTCTAGGAAAACCAGTTTGTGCTCAAAGTATTGGGATATAATATGTTAAAAATAGTAGTCTTTTTTGTGTTTTGGAACATCAGGTAGGTTTAAAGTAATTTGTGGAATGTTCTTCGCAGCGTTAATGTTAACAGGCTACTGTAGTAGCAGATCCTTGAGTATTGTTTATAACTGAAGTGTATACAGTTGATTGTTCTAATCTACCATGAAAATACTACTATTGATGAACTGTTTTGCAGCCGTCTACTGTCTGACATCGCAAACACAGTATTAGATTAAAAAAGAATTACTTTTTGTATTTCAAAGATTTCAAATATTTGACAATTTGAATTATCAACTCATACTCAGCCATGGTCCAGATCCTAGAGAGTTAAGAATATATTACTCATTAAAATGTAAAACACTTAATTTAACATATTTAATTTTACAATTAAAATAATTACTTCAATATAAATAAATCAAGAACTCACCGTGGCTCATATTTTCCGTAATGTGCAGACCCGATGTCTGCTGTCTGAGTCCTGTGCCAAATACAAGCTCCTCATTGCTCATCGTGTAGATTCGAGAAATGGTTGCCGTACACTTAAGCTTCATATTGCCACCTCTGAAGTGATGCTCATTTACAATGAATTTTAGGTTCAAACTCGACGTCTCCAGACCGTCTGCATGCAAGGTTGTCGAATGTTCTAGTTCATTCTCGGGACTGGCCTAATAAGCAAGCAATATTTACAAATGAAATCAAACAGATTCAAAGTATTACTTGTTTTAAAGTAAATTAATGAAATAAATAAACATATAAACGGTATGTCAATTTTACAAAATGCAAAGATTATGATAAACATTATTTAGAAAATATGTCGGAAGTTATTGTCATCATTATGAAAATGTTATAATTTACTAGTAGAAAATGAGATTTTAATGTTTATTTAAAATTATAAATTTTAACTGCATCAAGAATGCATATAAAATATTTTAAATAACAGAATATAATATAAAAATTATTAGTTAATGGAACTAAGCAACATCTTTACATTGCAGTTCATTTTACAAAACATTACATTTTAGAAGTTCGTACGATTTTTATGGATCATTTTGTTTTCATCCAATTGTTATGACGAATGAAATTTTAAATAACCAATGAAATTTAAAGCAAGTTTATCAAACATGACCCCAGGTTTGTTCTATAAATTGCGCAGATGCGACCTGCGTTATATAGTAGAAATACAGAGCTAAACTATTATAACATGGAACTGACAGATGTTCTTTAATGCGAATGATTGCTCATTTACAGGAACCATGTACGCTTCTTTAACGCAGAAAACAACTCATAAATGATATTTCAAAGACGGCTTTAATAAATTTACTTGAAACTACGGCAATTTTAAGGAGCAACAAATAGATTTATTTTGAAAGTCTGTCTATATGAAGTGTAAAATGTGAAAACATGGCACTCAGATTGTCCTCTTCGTCCTCTTCGGAAAAATCAAGACACTTCATGAATACATCTAACATCTCTGAAAGTGCTAACTGTATTTTAGCGTATTAGCTACTTCCTTCTCAGTGACAAATTGTTCACAAATTTGCGACTAGAATGTACTCACTTGCAATCACATACGAAATATTAAGAAAAATGTTTCATTGGAACTTAAGTTTTACTTCTTTAAAGAAAAGTTCCCATAGTTTACAAGGATTTTGCGTTTGCGGCGTCTCCTTTTAGAAATTAATTACATTTATAGCTGTTATTTTTTAGTATGACACATATAGGATGCAAAGGAAGAACAAAAATTCCTGGAGCCAGCTTATATTAGCTCTTTTGAATAGCCATTACGTATACTAGGTTTGTATCTACGGGAAAACATTTAAGAAGCAGCTATTAAAGCTCTTGTAATAGATTTTGCAGCTAAAAGTACAAAATCTGCAGAAGATATTTATTTTATCATGTCTGAAAGATCTACTGAGTACAATACACATATCTTCACCTTACGTACTTCTGCGAAAAAAAAAATAACGTTATGTAAAATGAAAATGTGATATAAAGTTAGGAAAGGATAAATTGGTCTTTTTAGAGATGACTAAAAGTGTACGGTCGCTTCTGCCTAAAATGCTAGCTTTACAGCCATTTTCCATGTCGTGTATTAAATTGTTCAATAGAACTTGCAGTATTAATGATTCGTGTATTAAATTGTTCAATAGTACTTGCAGTAATAATTGTTCAATAGTACTTCATTCACAATGAATAACGCCTTTAGTAGTGCTAATGATTCTTCATACGTGGTCTACAGAATTTAAAGCCTAAGAATATGCGAGTCACTCTATCCGCTGGATTTTTTTGTACTCAAGTCTGTCACAAGTGCATCAAAGTAGGGACAAGATTATCCTTAAGTAGGAAAAAGGTGTTATCAATTGCATCCTAAACAAGTTGACATAAGGATTTAAAAATCACATGTGTATGCGTTTCAGCATTCATAGCTATATAGCATATTCATAGCATATTTTTTGAATATTCGATTTTAATATTTTCTATTTCTGAAAAGTGTTATGATAATTCTCCTGGATTTTTAATTCCCCATGTGATCTTTAACTGTAATTTCATATTTCCTTTCCTTCATAATAAAATACTCAGTTCTTCAACTTACTCAGCCGTTTTATTACACATATTATAAATAGTACTTTTGTTATAATATATTTATGTTAAATTATAATATAATTTCTCTTATACTATGTATTTTTATTTATTACATAATATTTTAATATGTGTTTACTTTTACTCCATTATTTATGATCGTGTATGACAAAAGTAATTGTCTAAATAATCCAGTTTTTTTCCTTGCATTGCTTAGATAAGCGGACCAAGCATATAAAGGACAATTCATTGATATGTTATTGATATTTCCCATACAGGTGTCATAAAATTCACTTCTTTCTTTCATATTTAAATTGATGAAGTCATATCTGACTGTTTTAAATAGATTGTGTCTCTGTTCTATAATTAATATCTATTTTAAAATCAGTTTCAATATTTCAAAGATTTACACAATGTAGTGTCTGAGTCCTTATTTTAGCTAATTATATGTTATATAAAAACAAAGAAAAATTCTCATTACTCTTATTTTATGCTATATTATTCACATATGAATCATTACATACAAAACTTTTTAAGGGGAAAAAGTACGTTTCTTTTATTACATTTTAATATGAACCATCTGTATCGAATAAGTTGAATTTTCGAAGGTGGAAATGCTGAAAAAATAGTGCAATAAAAATATCGCACAAAGTTCATAGTTAAGCTACTTACAAACTTAGTTGCGTAGCTATATAATTGCTACTCTTAGCGCAGGAAACAATTCTCGACAAAATAATTCAAGTTAAAATTCTTTTTTATTCATTACAATCATTATTCAAAAACTTGCGTTGCTCAAATACCGGATGGTGACTCAGCACTGAGTCACGAAATAAACGCCGGGTCATAGGTAAACTTAACCAAATAACTAATTTTACATATTACAATTACATGAGACTACATTATAGTTTATCAATAGATGACGCCAGATTTGGTAATTTAATGTCTTCATAGATGATATATGATACTGAAAATTAATTTATTTTTTATTTTAATTCATGTTTCAATGTTATCTGCGACGCCACCAGAACTTGTTTAGGTTTGACTGGAGTACGATAGCAAAACCAACCAATACTTTTACCTGAGAGGATGACACCGAGTCTAGATTGCTAGGGTCTACTGCAAAATGTTTTTATAGTTTACTAGTAATGTTTTATAATATCTAATTATCAATGTATAAATCATTAATAAAAACAAGAAAAATCAGTGTTTCAGTTATAACAAACAAATTGCAATGTGGTTTTTAAACAGAAACAATTTTTGTACACCACATTAACATAAGTGATGTTAGTCAATGCCAATTTAATGTGTTTAGAGAATGGTACTAATAAACGCCTGCGAGGTGCTGTTCATTAGACATACAAAAAGGAAAAAAACATCCTGAAATTCTGCTCTATTTTGTGAAGTTATATAAAATTTGATGTCATGAAAGGTGCTGATAAAACGGCGTTATATGTTATTTGTTATATGGCCTTAACAATTAGTATTTGAGAGGTTCAATATTGAAGCGGAATTTAAATTAAAGCATTCGAACTTCGGTATAAATGGATAGATTTCTCTATATATTAGAAGAAAGAATTAGTAATTAGCAAACGGACTGGATCTTCGATTTTTTTTCTCCTCAGAGAGTTTTGTCTGAAGATTTAGTTATAACTTCTTATGAAATACCTCATCTAATTGCTAAAACTAGATATCCTGAAGTAGTTCCGAAAAAAAATTGAAATTCCTGTAATGAGAATGTTAGCACCTCATGTTCCTATAATGAAATGTTGGCTTAGATAAAAAACAGAAAAGCTAAATAAATATGTATCGCTCCAATATCATAGTGAAACGTAAAATCGTCGTAATAGCAGATAAAATCGAAGAAACTGTCGTAAATCACTTAAAACAGCACAATTGAGTTTCTTTTTCCATTTATAAAAGGGCAGACATATCAAGCAACGCCAGGTTAATGTGTTTTATGAGATATGGTCTGGAGAATCAGTAGAAATGACATTGACTGGAAGACTATATAGGACTGAGCAGAGGTTTTTCTCACGTGATGGCATCTGGGCTGGGCCTTTTCAGAATTAAAGACCATAACATCAGAATGTGTGCGGTTGCATTGCAACGTACATAGAAAAGCTTTGGCCGTATAAAATATTATTGCTTTAGCAAACTGATAGAATAGACTGTAGAAAATTTATAAAACATAGTCCTTTGAATTTCAGGTTATTTAGTGCATTATGTAAAGATATGGGAAGAGACCCCGACCATCTTGTTTTACATTACAAAATACGATGCTTATCCAGAGGGAATGTTTTAGAGAGACTTTTGGAGACTAGAGAATTTTTAATGATTTCATACCAATATCCCCCAATGGCTAAAGATGCAATAATTGAGTTTAAAGATAATTTTAGTGCCGTTAATTGGTTGTAAAAGCTAGCTTACTTTGTGACATTTCTTATATTTAAGTAAATTATATCTTTCTTTGTAAGACAGCAATATAACTGTATTTAATGTGCAAGAAAAGATGGAACCCGCAATGAAAAAGCTAATTTATGGATCCCTCGTGTGGAATCAGGAAATTATAGTGCTTTAATGAAGCTAACTGAAGTGGAAAAATGATATTGCATTCAAGTCTGAAAGAATGTTTCATCTAGTTCATAACGATAGGTCCACCAGCGGCCGAGCGGTAAAGACACTGAACACTGGTAGTTCGGTCCGAGGTTTGAATCCCGCGAACGGGCTGGCTGCATGGGCGTTTTCGTCGTTTTCCCCATGTGTAACGTATATACGAGCCAGTTTCCCTTAGAAAATCCTCCACGAAAGCATTCCACCCTTTACGCAGATAGCCCTCGTGTGCTTTGCCATAATTAAATAATCCAATCCAATCCATCCAATCATAACAATAAAACATGGATAAGAAACCCTTTCACATGTAAAATAAAATCATAGACGGAAATATTGGATTAAAATATTGAATCCATTATTGAATTGTCTTGTGATGTAGTACTTAAATACAACTTCGTCCAAATACAGTTGATAGATTTTGGCTGTCCTGTAGTCAACAGTATTTTTTTCTGCCAAAAATGGCAATTAAGCTTCTATTGCCTTTTTTTACAGTTTACATTTGTAAAAGAGCCTTCTTGACATTTACGTTTCTAAAAACACAGAAAGAATTTAAGAATGAAGTTGCCATCTTTTTCTGTAGACCTAAAATTTCTAGTTAACGAGAAACAGCCTTATATTTTTCATTAAAACTTCTTTATTATTTTACATGTTTGAAGGTATTGTTTTTAATCACATAACATCACATGAATTAGTTACGTTATAACCATAAATTTACAAGAATATGTATAATATTTTAAATTAGGTAAGCTAGGTCAGTTAGTAAGTGATTAACGGTTTGATTTGTTAAGGAATATGCATTGTAATTTGAGAAATTGCAAGTGAAGATTTTATGAGTCATAGAACGATAACGAGATGCTAGTCTGCATGCACTAAACATACTCTGACCGCGTAACTAACTTCACGAAACGTAAGTTAGGATGACAAAAATTGAAAGAAACTGTTTTATAGTGGTACTTTCTTTATTCAATCGCTCTGCAATTTAGCATTGAAATTTAATCTAACGTAACATTGTATATGCAGAATTGCTGTTTCGATGGAATTTAAGCTATCTATTTGAGAATCATGCTTTTGCTTCGTGCTCGGCAGGGTATTTGGATAATACTACTGCTTATTATAAGATGGTAATAGAAAGCACTTTAAATGTTTCCTTTAGATACTGCGAAAGCTGGGTTAGTATAGGATTTTCTGTAAACTTAATAATTTCTAGCATTTGCATGCCAAATTAAATGAAAAAGAATATGGGCTCCTGAAAAGTAGGAATTTTGAGATAACAGAAAATTTTGTGAAATCACGAGAGAGAAGATCAGTACTGGAGTTAGGATGGAATTTTATTATTAAAAGAGGAATGAATTTTACCTTATATTCTTATAAGAAATATCTGTTTCACAGTATTAGATTCTAAATACATGTTTTAAACAGAATTCACATCGAAGTGAAAAAGTAATTTCTATTTTAAAAGGGGTAAGTGTAAATAAATCTGAGTATTAGTGTGTGGATGTAAGTGTTCCCCAGACTTCTCGGCCGAAGTTAACGGGACATGACCTCGATGATTTTCTTCGTTGCCATCATTATAACTTTTTCTTCTGGACGAGAAACTGTTCCTTGGCGACTCGTCCATCAAAGACATATTTAATGTCCTCTGGGGAAAACTATTCCCTAGAGCTTCTACCGGAAATGACCAAATACATTCCGATGATTTTTACAACAAAATTCGGATGGGTCAAGCTTTGTGAAGTGTTTCGGCATTTTCTTTGGACGAAAAGAAATCATTTCTCTTTTCAGACAACCTTTCGCTCAAATATTTATTACACTACATATTACGTTTAATTCATTATTCTTCTCTTTGTTGAAAAAATAACAACCATTTTTTATCTGAAAGCATCTTACGAGTTAACAAAGCCAGTATAAATAAATTCTGTCTTGTGAATTGATTTTACTCGACTATTACTTATTGGTTTAAATTCCAATAGCCACTAATTAGGGACTTGATTTTATTATTTTAAATAAAAAACATGGTATGAGCGCAAAGATTTCTCCACATTTCCATAATTTTTAAACTGCAAAGATTTTATAGAAGATTTATTATGTCATGATCTTTCTGCTTTCTTTGTTATCTTGATATTTGCTTCAGAAAACTATTAATTAAAATTTATTCAGAACAAATATAGGTAAAGATCATGACCACTTAATTATTCATAATGTTATTAAACTCATGTTCATACTTTTTTCAAAATAAATAAGAAGAAACAAACTTCTCTGCGGTATATGATATTCCAAATTCACTTAAATAATTCACTTCGTTCGGATAGTATAACGTTTGTCTAACCAAATTCTAAGTAATGAAATATTTTCGATTCTTAACAAAGCAGTCTCTTATAATTCATCGCAATCAACGTACAGGAAGCAATGGTTATATTTTACAAGGTTTAAAACTGCTTTAAAATTTCATTGGTAATGTTGTAGCTATTTAACAGTAACTAAAATTTATATTTCTATGCGAGACAGTGCGTACCTACATCAAAAAGTAATTTCTCATCCATAAACGGAATTACGTTATAAACGACAGCATCGTATTATTTTAGCAAGAAGCAACTAACTTTTGTTATCGCTTAACATAATTTTTTTAAAGTTATTTTTATCATATGGGTTTCGAAGATGTAATTCTAGAATTATTGCTTTTGAAACTGTGGCAAATAATTTAACATCAATATAATTTAACATCAATCTATATTTGATAAAATAGAGCATAATATTAACTAATGTTGCTAAATTAAAACCTGAAGCACATTTTTATTAAATTCAGATTTTACTTAAATAGAAGTATGATAAACAGCCTGGGATTAAGTGATGTTAAAGTGTTTGAAGGTTATGAAATATTGAAACTATGCAAAAAATCATTACATTTCGATTCTATTAATTATTTAAAAAAGTAATGTAGATAAAGTTTGATTTGTATATTCATGCTTCTCAAAGTTTGAGGCGTTGTATATTCTATACATTAATAAGGCCTGAGAAATCTATTTTTCAGCTGTGGGAAGCAGCAGGTTATAATATTGAATTTATACTCACATCCTTTATCTTTACTAATTTATCCCTTCGCACTTGGTCTCAAAAATATATTAAAGCCCAATATAAAATCTTAGTGGCATTACCTCTCTTCTTTTTAAGCTGTTATCCCGCGCAAAGTGTCTTCGACAAATAATATTTTAGAATAATTTTACTATTAGTTTGTTTTTCTCAAAAACTGCGTCAGACGGCACATTTCCCACTAATCTGGTATCAATATCTTACCTTTCATCGTAATCACGATCAAAACTAACACGGTGTAGTTCAAGTTCAAACTTTATTCTCATTTTCCTTTACCTTTTGCCTTGTGGAAAAAGTGCTGGTTGTCGCAGTTTCTTGGTGTATATTACTAGTTTTCGTGTGTTTAAGGAGTACAAGGAACTAAAATATACAAATGCTTTAAATCGTTTAACAGCAACGTTTAGACAATTATTATGATTTATTATTATGTTTAGACAATTATTAGATTAATATAACGCAAATAGCTTGAAGTTTTACACTAATAATATGAATATATCAGAAAGGTTTTAAACAGTTGTTACATTATAAGTTTAAATATATCATGTTTAGTGGAGTATCCTTTAAATATATTACGGCTGGGACAAAAATAGAAAGGGAACTCTGAGAATTATGCGAGGAAAATTTCTTCATATTTGAAATTTCTGCAATGGGTAGACTGGATTAATATCTGATTAAGACTTATCGAGAATAAAAAATTAAAATATCTTAGCAAACTTCGAAAGCATGTCTGACTTATCGAACTTCCACTTGTACTTCCACTAGTCGAAATAAATATATATACGATTGATAATACACTGGTGTGCAAAAATTAAGGACGAGACGGTTTTTTCAATATAACTTTGTACAAAAGCTTTCCAAATCAACACATTTAATACCGTAAGAACCCCAATACGTAAGGACATGAGAAATATAAGCAACACTTACTAAAAGAGAAATCAGAGGGATAAAAAGAAGCTTTATTGAAAAAGTAGCATGGAGCGCAATGCGACTGAAGGCCGAAACATCCCTGTGATGGGTGTCCAGCAAGATCTCCCCTGACTGCTAGGCAGGTTTCACAGCGTCTGCCCATGCTGAGAGTGAGGGTGTCAATGAGTTGTTGAGGCATTACTGCCCATTCGTCTTGCAGCGCCAATCGAAGCTCCGGAATCGTTACTGGTGGTAAGGTACGAGCTGCCAAGCGTCTGCCTAGAAAATGCCATACATGCTCGATGGGATTGAGATCCGGACATTGTGCCGGCCAATCCATACGTTCAATATCCTCACTCTCTAAGAGCAGTTCGGCAGCTACTGTGCAATGACATGGTGCATTGTCGTCCATGAAAATCAACTGCGGACCCATAGCGCCTCTAAAAAGACGCACATATGGAAGAAGAATCTCGTTACAATAACGGGTCCCGTTGACTGAACCTGCGTCGAAGATGTGAAGGTCTGTACGACTACCAAGCATGATGCCTCCCCAAACGAGAACACCGCCACCTCCATACCTGTCCCTTTCATTGATGTTCGAGGGATGATTGCGGCTTCCCCGCTCTCTCCAGATGAGTATGAGATGAGAATCGCTACTCAGACTGAATCTGCTCTCATCTGCAAAGAGTACTCGTCC
This sequence comes from Stegodyphus dumicola, assembly GCF_044657685.1. Classification (NCBI taxonomy): domain Eukaryota; kingdom Metazoa; phylum Arthropoda; class Arachnida; order Araneae; family Eresidae; genus Stegodyphus; species Stegodyphus dumicola. The sequence continues at coordinate 73,983,156 of NC_140768.1, read as the reverse complement.
CCATTCATTGTCTCTCCAATTCCGGTGTTCCCGGCACCACAGAGAACGCCTTCTCCGATGGGCAGGCGTTAGAGGTACACACCGTACAGGGCGTCGTGCAAACAGACCACCACCGTGCAGTCTTCTGGCCACGGTAAAACGTGATATCGGTCGTCTAGTCGCCTGTGTCGTGTGTCTAGCGATTTCTCCCGCTCTCTGCCGCCTGTTTCTTCTGGCCTGTAAGGCAATATACCGGTCATCTGCTGGTGTGGTTCCTCGTGGACGACCACTACTAAACTCCCGGATAGCTGTTCCTGTAGTTTGAAATTGTCTCCAAAGTCGTGAAACGATGCTGTGAGCAATTCCGAACTCTGCAGCCACACTTGTCACACTGCGGCCTTCCTCCAACTTCCCAATGATTCGACCTCGGGTAAAAGTATCCAGATGTCGTCTAACAGATTGATTATTCGCCATTTCTCGCTGAGGCAGCAACTCAGTGTGATTTTAAGTGCTATACGGCGTGCAATCTCTTTGCCAGAAATACTGATCTTACACCGACAACATGCTTTATACTACTCAGACACTCCCCCATTACGTCTACCATCATGTCTGCGCATGTGCTACCGTACATCTCCTTACTTAATCTCCTGATTGTTCTTTCTGTCCGCTCTGCCTTTTCGTTCAGCTGATATGCTAATTTTTCGACTTCGTCCTTAATTTTTGCACACCAGTGTATTTAACATTAAATTTAATGCATTAGACAGGAAAGGAACATCCACTTCGACTACTGAAAATTTCGAACTGTCATAGTTCTGGTATATGATTAAGTATTTAATAAAGTCAAGTTATCCCTTTATATATAATAATTAATTCAAAAATGTAGAAAATTTTATTTTAAGTAACTGACTGTTTTAATGTTGATTATTTTCTGTCTTTAAGCTTTCTCTCATATATTTTGTTAAGAATGTAAATTTAGGTTATAAGGCATTTCTACCCCTTCTTAGCGTGCCTTGGTGGTGTAGTGGTCAGCACGCTCGGTGCGTATTCGAGAGGTCCGTGGTTCGATTCTCGGCGAGGGCATTGCTCATTTTTCAAGTCTCTTGCTTCCAAAAAATACTAATGTCTGTACAAGGTTATGTATAAAAACGGAAATAAACCATATTTTAGTTGGACTGAATTGGCAATATTACTGTCTCTTTACAAAGAGACTAGCTTATCGAGTTATTGAGATAGAACGAAAGTTGATATGGTGAGTTCGTAGTGTGGTAAACACGTTCTTTTATGCAATTTATTCTGCTGAAAATGTTTTGAAGCTTAATTCTGAAAATTTAATTTTTCATTCGTAACTTCGTACTATGTCACTCTAGAGTTAAAATCGCTTTCTCTTGTTACGCATTGAAATCCTCAAAAGACCTCATAGTGAGACATTCGGGAATTTGGAATCGCTAAAACAATATAATTGAGATTTGAGGAGTTAAGAAGAATAGACGCGCTTGAAGAAAACAGTTACTCTACATGGAATAATTTAAATTCATTGCCATTCAAAATCGTAAAGAGACAGCTAGACAATAACATAAACTGGAAGGTGGTATGAAATTAAAGCTTTTCAAAGTACTTTTCATTTCTGCTGCAAGCAGTGGCGAGTAAATTTGTTTGTGTTTTTAATTGTGTACTTATCTCACGAACTGGCTCCCATCTTAGTTACTACTGTCTAGAAAACAGGCAATTGTTAGAAATTATGATAATTCGTGTAAGTTAAATAAGGATAAAACGTTTTATCCAGAGTCTTATAAATATAGATTTCAAAGCATTGCTTGAAATAATATGCGATTTGTTAAAATCCAGAATAAACGAATATAACAACTAAGCTAACGAAAGCAAATATAATTAATCCCGTGATATATTACATTTATTTTCGTTGGCAAATGAATGAATAAACATTTCACTACAGCTTTAAGTAACGTTGGATTTAAAATAAATAAATTTAAGTTGATTATAATGTAATTAGTAAGATTTCGTGAAAGTGATTTCAGAAAAGAGTGCATCTTTATGTTATCAGCTACAAAGGTAATGTTAAGAATAGTTAGTTATTTCAAATAATGAAACCACATTATTATGTTAGGCTCAAGCGTTATAAATTGCATTGTTTTGAATTCTTGATAAAGCAGATACTGATTTCCCAAGACTGCTTAACTTTTTATATTCGACTTGCTAATTTTGTCATGTGTACGAAGAATGAGATAAAAATATTAATTTTTACTTCTTTTAATGTGCGATGTAAACAGGAGCAAGATTCCCTTAGAAAATACGTCATGAAAAATATTCCTTATAGCATGTCTCTTGAGTACCTTTTCGTAATTAAATCTAGAATTGTATAGCTTTGTTTATTCTTTTGAATACATTAGTGTCAAAATTAAAACAATGGTAATGGAATTAGTAATAGTATGGTAATTCCGCAAGGAAATGTTTCTTGAAACATAGTCGCATTACATAGCAAATATATTGAATATACCATGAGGAGTGGGTATTGCATAAGCCTTTTGCTGTAAAAGGGAGTGAAAAAGGAAATAAAGAGCATAAGATACAAGCTGTTTTCTTTGCAAATTAAATTTCTGAAATGGAATTAGAAACCCATTTGTTTCACGTTGGTTCACTAGGGCAAATATGCAAATATCACAAAGTAGTTACAAGAATGGAAATTTCAAAATTAAAATACACAATTTAATGTCAATCCTCTTCTCGTACTATTAGTCTGGGCAAATGTTTAGGGCAGAGAAATATTTTTCGAGAATCTAGATAAAGTTTAATTACATCATTTACACACTACAACGATGTTACTTAGTTTGTTAAAGAGATGTGATACAGCAAGTTCATTGTTTCTTTTCCAATCAGCATTTGCAGATTCTGAAATAAGAGTGTTAAAAAAATAAAGTTTTATAATACTTGGATGTAGCAGTTTTTTTAGATATATTTTCCGTGCACTTTAGAGGGGTTTACATGTTAATATTAAAAACAAAAACGTTGTATTATAAAGCTTAATATATACTGTTTGTTTCTCGCATTAATTATTTAACAGAACTATCTCCCACCTTTCTCATTTCTACTGCAAGTAGTTGCGAGGAGATTTGTTTGTATTTTTAGTTTTCTATAATAAAACGCTTTTCTGATATGCTTTTTATAACATCCTTTACAAAGCCGTCTTTCCTCTTAACCCAAATCCGTTGCGTGCTTTGTCATAATCCGAACCTAAATAATTCAATTTCAATATACTGTGCTCAGCAGAACAAATCTCATATTGTTCAAACATTAGAGCTAACAAGCAAGAAATGACTAACTACCATTTTGAATGCATCCTCGGAAGCTGCTAGTAAACACTTGTTCTTCGTATTGGAGTAGTTGCTATTTCCTAATGTCTTTATTCCATAACAATGCTTCTCAATATAATGCTTCTCAAAGATTAAGAAATTGGGTGAGGTTATTTGAATACAGCAACACACGCAAGGGCTATCTTCCTAAGGCGAAGGATATCTTGAGAATGATTCCTTTTAGGTTCCAGACGAGGTTAGGTTTTGTCTTCTATGGAACAGGCCGCTTAATGAAATTATGTTTAACAAAAATCTATATTTATACTTTCAGAAATATTAATGACTTTTTATAGTGGTGACCATGAAAAGGTTAACTTCTGCTAATTTAGGATTAATCTCAGGAATTGTAGTGACTTCGGACTGAAATACAAGTTATTAATCGCTTTTCCGTTATCCATATTACTAAGTCCATGAATTCCTGCATAACAAATGCATAACAAAGTATATTTTCTACGAAAAGCGCCTTAAAGCTTTTAGAAAGTACCATGGTGGGCTGCAGTAATATGAACCGGATTAATAATGTATCTCACACTTGTTCCATCGGATTTAAATAGGGAATGTGCAGACCATTCTATCCACTAGATTCCTTTAGTTTCAAGATAATCCCTCATTAGTGCAGCGCGATGGGCTTTCGCACTGTGATCCATTAGAAAGAAATACGAATATCATGTTAAGTAATTTAATATAAAGATCACGAACACGATCTGAATATATATCATCAGTGCGGTCATCTAGAATACTGCCCATTCATACCATGATTTTATCAGTTTTGTACCGATGACATTCAAAGATAGTTTCTGGCGTATTATGTGTATTTTGCTTCTTTATGATTGCAAGTCGTCCAAAATCATTCTCGAAACAAAATATGTACTTATCACAGTCCGTGGTATTCCAAACACGCTTATATCTGTACACCGCATCCAAGTGTTTCTTGCAGTCCGAATTAGCGGGGCACAAATCACGGGTTTCCTTATATGCAGCCAATATTTATGCTGCCTGTCATTCAAAGTATATCTAGATGGTTGAGTACTTGTAGCTGCAAAGAATACCCTGGCGATATGAGCTGACTTCAGTTGTACATTTTCTTTTAGGAAACGTTGCTAAATAATGGTCCTGAAAATGTGTTGTGGTGCATTTTTGACTTTGCGTTACTAATTTTCCTATAAAAGTGCAAATGTGGTATCTGTGATGTCAGACCTCACGCCCATTTAGACACGAGGCGTGACAAAGTAGGAACTTCACATTTGATAAACGATTGTCGTTAATGAGACACAGGATTTAAATTCAGAGACAAATTTAGCAAAACGACGAAGCGTTTTGAACTAGGTTTCCGTCTTAATACTGGATTGCAAGCTATCATCATCTTCTGTGTTTTATGAGCTGAGATTTGTAGTTTATGTTCTCTAGTTTGTTGTGAGAATTGATCTAAGTATCCTTGTGCACCTAGTTTCAACTGTCGTGGTCTCTATTTCGCACAGTTACCAAAAGGAAGTTATTTGTACGCGCTCTCTATTTAGTATTTTCTATGTCTTTGAATTACTAGAGTAATGCATTCAAAATCACTTTCAATATGGTTGGTTCCAGGCATGAACTTCGACGGCAACTTTGTGTAATCGCGTGTCATAACGTTGATAATAGTGCTGTCCAGCGTAATTTGCGCTGTTAGATTTTACAAATAACTCGCAGGAGCTCAATTGTGGTGCCTGCCAAGAAACGGAGTCAAACGTGCTGCAGGCATTAATCCACTGCAGGAAACGTAATACTCATTTAAAGACCGTAAAGTCGTCACTTGCAGTTTTATTGGTAATATGGGTCTACATTAATTAACGTAATGCATATTACGTAGAATAGCCAGTACGGAAACCACGTTGCTCAGGGTGAATTACAGTTACCTTCCCAGATGAAAACTGAATTCGGAAGTATAAATAAGGTCAGTAGTTTTCTGGATGCTGGAAGTAAGCAAACTAGCATGTAAGAGAAAACATCTACAGGATCCTTATCACTCTATAGGAGTAGAACTATGTATTTCCGTAGTTTTAGGCGGCTTAGTAGCAAACACATAATCCAAGTTGCATCATTTGAAAATATGCATATTCTCCTTTGCACTGTAAAATTCTCTTCCGCGTCAGAAATAAAGATAATTAGACATAAGTAGTAACTTTACAAGATTTATAAGTAAAATATTTTAAAAAAAGGAATCCGCAGATTTTAGTAACCTTTGCGATAGCCCTTGGTGCCAATGCTGTCTGTTTTATTTATTTAAAAGAAAATCTGCCGTTCTTGTTCGCATTATGAAAATAGATAATATAAGCTTTTTGGCTGATAATCATAGCATTAGAATACGTAACGATAACTCTGAAAACAAATTTAAAAAAATGCATAGGACAAACAGTGAGTTTGACAATGGCAGTAATAAAGCAATAGACTCACTTAAACGAGTAAATCATATCTTTGATCTTCTTATATATTTGTTGATGTAAACAATTTTTTCCGTGAGAAATTAGTTCTAGTAGAAATTCATATATTAATAAATGTATTAAGAATCAGAGGAATTTTTCGATAATTTGTAAAAGATAGATGTTAACATTTTATTTGCAGATACCTGGTATTTTTAGATACTTCTATTTCAGCTTAATCTGGTCTTAAAATATTTGTATATTTCATAAATGAAAATATACGACTTCTCTTGCACTGTAAATACGGAACAATGGCAATTTTTTCACCCGTATCTTTCTATATGTTTTAGCTCTTATTTTTATAATTTTATCTCATTATATAAAAAGAAACAAAAACATTTGATTCTCTAGTTCTAAAATTCAAACTCACCAGTTCGTCATTAATATACCATCGTAGTGTGGCAGCAGGTTTGGATTTCGATGAGGTACAGTTGACCGATACTGTATCACCAACTCTGTACTTAGACATGCCTCCGGTAATTCTGGGTCCTTCAGTTGGCAAAACTGTAATCAAATGAAATAAAATGGCATTAGGAATTTAACTGAGTAAAAAAGAGTTAACTGTTATTTATGTACTACACCTACACTCGTGTGCAAAATTACGAGAATTTGCAAATTGTGTCTATTTTTATGAAAGGATTGAACCAAAGCTACTAATTATGTTGCCGAAGAATTATGAAAACAATTTAGAGTCAAATACATAAGTGTACGCATACGTGCAAGCGGAGCTCTGATTATGGAATGGATGTAAGTGTATGACTGCTTTTCGGTTCATATTCCTTCACGATATTCGCTGTGTTTCTCGCAAGAGTGTGTAAATTTTATAACGTATCAAGAAAAGTGAATAGCCTTGAACGTATGGATGAAGGAAAGGGATACAGAATTATCGGTACATTGGAGACATTGCAATCAAAAACGCAGGCGGCTAAAGAGCAAAGTGTAACGCAAAGTGCCTTCTGCAATATGTGGAAACAATTTCAGGACACTGGATCTGTATCGAGAAGACCTGGGCAAGGTCGACCAAGATCCACAACGACGAATGAGGATCTTTATTTGTTTTTTTCAGCGCGGCGACACAAGAGTTCTACAGCTTGACAGGTCAGACGAGAGATGTATGCTGCCGCTGGAACATAAGTCTCACATAATATAGTTTCTCGAAGCCTTCATGAGATGGGACGGAATGCCAGAAGACTCACTGTTCGTGTCCCGCTTACTGCAGCTCACAAGATATTGCGTTTAGCCTGGTGCAGAAAACATTCTTCTTGGACCAGATTCAGTGGAGCACCTTGCTTTTTATAGAGGAGTCGAAATTCAGCTTGCACACTGATTCTCGCGTAACTATATCTGGAGAGAGCCTATAAGAAGATAACATTCTACCCTAATAAGAAAACAGTATCATTATGGTGATGGAGGTGTAATGGTTTAGGTAGGTATTATATAGCACAGCCGACAGCCCTGCATGTGTTTGATTAAAGTAAGGACATTCGCCTCATGGACTGGCCAGCCAGATCTCCTGACTTTATAAAGCATGTTTGGGACATTCTTGGGAGGGCAATTTCATCTCGACATTCCTTTCAAAGAACCATCCCAGAGTTGAAAACTGCCTTTTTGCGGGAGTGGGATGGACTGTCATAGGCACTCCTCATATGCCTTCTGTCCAGTATAGCGGCTCATTGCGCAACCTGTGTAGCTGTGATAGGGGACTGTATCTCATATTAGACTCATTTTCAATTCGAAATTACAGCTTGGGTTTTGGATATCCCTGCATTATGGACTTATAATCATGCGTACATAAAATGATTTGAATGGCACGTCACAAATGCATAGTCATATCAAAGTTCATTAAAATCTGTCCATTAATGTCCCATTCGACATAAAGTGCAAATTTTCGTAATTTTACACAAGATTGTATGTTTTTAAGGTTCTGATTGCCATCTATTTTAATCTTATTTTCAGTCTTAAGCATATTTTCTGTTCTGTTTCTTCCCTTTTTGAACGGGAGAAAAAAGAATATTTTATGAAAGGATTACGTACCGGCAAAATGTAATTTTGTTGGTTGTTTAGATGTGTCAATTAAATTGAAAGAAAACACGATCCTTTTTTCCCTAGCTATTGGATCAAATCTAAACTTGCCGTCAGATTATTTTCAGCATGATTTTATTCATACAAATAACAGATGTAACTTATATTAATAATTGGAAAAAGGGAAGACTGTTAGTTTCATCAAATAACTTGTTTGTATCTTTCAAGCAATCAATAACTTTTATCAAAACTGTTAGTGAATGCACTGCATCAGAAAAATGGAATTCTAGTTTAAAATCTAGTTTAGAATTCCTCTCATCATTTACATTGAGTTCTTTTACTCAGATTATTTTCAAATCTTTATTAGCTCGAAATTACGTGTATTTAAATTGCTGCATGTTTGATATCTTTGTTATGTACGTAGAAATTTGTTTGTGATAAATCTATGAGCTGTTAATTGTTTTGAAGTGTGTATGTGGCAATGTACGGATGATATCCTGAGATAAGTCGATATTACTACTGACTAGAAAATTATAATATTGCTCATGAAATGAATGATTTCTGTAATAAACTACACGTCGATTAGCACAAATTACATTATTGAATGATTACTGTAATAAACTATTGTCTTTACGTACTGATTGATGGTTTTATAAGCTTATACATTAGGTACCAACTAACTTTGATCAGTTTAGGATCATGATGAGATTTTTGTGTCTATTTGTGTCACATTCACGGACACTAGAATTGCGTTAACTAATTTTTTATTTTTTATTCCAAATCTCTTTTGAAGTACAAGAGAACAGAAATTAATATTCTACAGAAATTTCTTGTAGATAATTTTTGTAAATTCCAGCATATAAAAAAAATTAAAAATAAGGGAGGGGGAAGTTTACGAAAATGACTTAAGACTTCTTATCAATTCAGCTTATAGACATTCCTAGTAAAAGTTAGAAATTTTTAATGCAGATTGTTCAATGTAATAGTCTTAAATCTATTTGGTTCCTATTCTATGGTAATTCTGAAATCAATTCCTAGCTAATCAGTGTTTAAATAGTTATATCTGCTGAGCCAGCTGATGAACTGCCATAATCTAATTAACAAATTCAAACTGCATATTTTGTTTTAATTGCAGCTCTCTTAATCTCTATTATTCTGAAATGTAAAGGCTGAAGAGGTTTCAAGAATTATTTTCGTATTACTGGAAATATCATTGTCGAATTGAAATACTTCATGTTATTTGGGCAATTAAACACTTAAAATTGTGGAACAAAAGCTAATATTTGAAATTTGACCAAAGATCACTAAATGATGCCATGTTGCTTATAACGGACATCTAGAAAGATTGAACTACTAACTATCTATAGAAGAAGTTTACAGCTCTAGTTTAAAATAAGGAAGGCTTTTGAGATGAGGTCAATTCTGGCTACACGATCCTTTTAATATTATACAAAATTTAATCTTTTATATTGCACATCTACGGAGGAAGATCTAATTAGTAAAGAGTTCCTTATTCTATTGCAGGCTTTACAAAACTAGATTAAGGTATAATATTGACGCCGAAAACACTACCAAACTTATGCGTTATACCATTTTCACTAAATAAAAAGGACACATATCAGTTTTAGGGGACGTTTCGGTTTCGATTTAGTTGGTTATGGCATAACCCACTAAGGTTATCTGCCCAAAGTGAGGGATGACTTCGTGAGGACTTTCTAAGGAAAGTTGACTCATATGTTACCTTACACATGGGGCAAAACCACGAAAGCACCAATGCAGCCAGCCCATTCGCTTGGAATCGAAACCAGGTTGGAACTAATGTTCAGGGATTTTACGTTTTACGGAACGGTATTTTACGGAACCTGAACTAATGTTCAGGGATTTTACGTTTGGGCGCTGGGGGTTACTTTAGTTGTTGTATAAAAACCAGTTCTTATAATTTAAAAACTTCTCTTTAAATCGGGTCACGAATTGAAACCCTTGCATCTAGTCACGTTTATTCTGAATGAAAAGGACATTTTAGAAGTATTTTCATTCAATAATTTGCATATGTCGCCTTAAAAAATATTTGTGTAGAATTCATAAAAATTTAAGTTTTATCTCGTTAATCCGAAATTATATAAAAAGGAACTTTTTTATGTAATTCAGTTAGTAATTAGCGAACTTTCCTTATTGACCTTTGTTTTATGGGGGATTGTTATAAAAATGTAATTCAGTTTAATTTTTTCAAATAAATATTTCACCTGTTTAAAATCGTCAGTATATGAAACTTATATGCTTTCTTTGATTCACTTATTGAATTTCCTTATATTGATTATCGTAAATCAAGAGAGTGGCTTGTATTAAATTTAATAAGGCTAAAATTACGACTTAACAAAATTCTGTTGCCGAATAAGAGTAGAGAGAAAATTTTTAGTTTTGTTGATTAGTAATGATTAGGTACTGTTCACAACTAGGAAATTGTCACTGTAGATAGCAATTAAAGTATTTTCAAATTGTCCTAAATTGTTTAAACTGAAATTACACATGTGTGTAGAAAACAGTTATTCTCTTTAGATAGATAAAGCAATTCAAAAGGACAATCCATGCAATAGCTCGTAGATTTAGTAATTAAAAGTAGACGAACTGATTCTGCTGTATTTGATAGAGGGTTCAGTAAAGCCTTGATGGAGGGTCTAGACAGATGGAATATTTTTATTACATTTACAAGTTATTGTTAGATAAATGCAATATTTTCAGTCTGTTTGTCCATACAAGCGCACGAACTATTATAGTGATTAATAGACGATGTCCTCATGTAAAAGTTTCATTTAGTTCAGTTACGCATATAAAATGGTAACATAAATTGTCTATACATCAGTTTGACTTTAATTAATTCACCGTTTATCAGACGATTCGATTAGATGAGGTCTGTTGTCTGAAACAAAGTTCTGAATAATTTTGGATACAGAATAAACTATAACAATACTACACTCTAAAATGAACTTCAGGAAGCTAAATGAAATAGTGAATACCACTCATAAAGCATATATATTTAAATATTTTATCGAGTCCACTTCGAAATAAATTGACTCATAAATTACGCTTCATTTTCATTCAAGAAGCCATTTCTCTCATATAATTTTTATTTTAAATATGCTAATTACTTAAAAATATGGTGCAATCAGTTTTCATTTTGAGTTTTCTAAGAACAAAATCAACTCAATTTTGAGTTTTCACTTAATTTTTATATTATTATCTTGCACTTTTGACAAAATCTTTTAGTTTCAAAAGCGTCCGTGAAGTTTCGACAAGATATGAGACAGTACTATAATATTCTCTAATCCACATACAATTTTCCTCTCACAATTTAATTAGTTTAATAGGTAACGATAATATGACACTAAGATTCTACTAATTCTAGTTCTTTTTTTTTTAAATATACACTGGTGTGCAACAATTAAGGACGAGACGGTTTTTTCAATATAACTTTGTACAAAAGCTTTCCAAATCAACACATTTAATACCGTAAGATCCCTAATACGTAGACATGAGTAATGTAAGCAACACTTACTAAAAAAGAAATCAGAGGGATAAAAAGAAGCTTTATTGAAAAAGTAGCATGGAGCGCAATGCGACTGAAGGCCGAAACATCCCTGTGATGGGTGTCCAGCAAGAAACATCCGGTCTTTAATAGGGGATATGATCTCCCCTGACTGCAAGGCAGGTTTCACAGCTTCTGCCCATTCTGAGAGTGAGGGTGTCAATGAGTTGTTGAGGCATTACTGCCCATTCGTCTTGCAGCGCCAATCGAAGCTCCGGAATCGTTACTGGTGGTAAGGTACGAGCTGCCAAGCGTCTGCCTAGAAAATGCCATACATGCTCGATGGGATTGAGATCCGGACATTGTGCCGGCCAATCCATACGTTCAATATCCTCACTCTCTAAGAGCAGTTCGGCAGCTACTGTGCAATGACATGGTGCATTGTCGTCCATGAAAATCAACTGCGGACCCATAGCGCCTCTAAAAAGACGCACATATGGAAGAAGAATCTCGTTACAATAACGGGTCCCGTTGACTGAACCTGCGTCGAAGATGTGAAGGTCTGTACGACTACCAAGCATGATGCCTCCCCAAACGAGAACACCGCCACCTCCATACCTGTCCCTTTCATTGATGTTCGAGGGATGATTGCGGCTTCCCCGCTCTCTCCAGATGAGTATGAGATGAGAATCGCTACTCAGACTGAATCTGCTCTCATCTGCAAAGAGTACTCGTCCCCATTCATTGTCTCTCCAATTCCGGTGTTCCCGGCACCACAGAGAACGCCTTCTCCGATGGGCAGGCGTTAGAGGTACACACCGTACAGGGCGTCGTGCAAACAGACCACCACCGTGCAGTCTTCTGGCCACGGTAAAACGTGATATCGGTCGTCCAATCGCCTGTGTCGTGTGTCTAGCGATTTCTCCCGCTGTCTGCCGCCTGTTTCTTCTGGCCTGTAAGGCAATATACCGGTCATCTGCGAGTGTGGTTCCTCGTGGACGACCACTACTAAACTCCCGTATAGCTGTTCCTGTAGTTTGAAATTGTCTCCAAAGTCGTGAAACCATGCTGGAAGCAATTCCGAACTCTGCAGCCACACTTGTCACACTGCGGCCTTCCTCCAACTTCCCAATGATTCGACCTCGGGTAAAAGCATCCAGATGTCGTCTAACAGATTTATTATTCGCCATTTCTCGCTGAGGCAGCAACTCGGTGTGATTTTAACTGCTATACGGCGTGCAATCTCTTTGCCAGAAATACTGATCTTACACCGACAACATGCTTTATACTACTAAGACACTCCCCCTTTACGTCTACCTGCATATCTGCGCATGTGCTACCGTACATCACCATACTTAATCTCCTGATTGGTCTTTCTGTCCGCTCTGCCTCTTCGTTCAGCTGATATGCTAATTTTTCGTCTTCGACCTTATTTTTGGCACACGAGTGTATTTCGTAGTCTTAGAATTATTTAATATTGGGCTTTAAATAAAAGTAGCTGATCAGTTACTTAGATTTAGCAGGAACAATCAATTACTTCGTATCAGGCTGTTGAGGTTTCTAGGATTTTTACGGAATGAAAACATAAAACAATCTACGTTATCCTCGCTGGTGTCGAACCTCAGAGCTTCCAATTACTAGCCGGACGTGCTACTAGCTACATTACGAGAACACACAGAGGAGAAGGGGAAAAATTATTATAAGGTCACCAAGTTTATTCTTTTTACCGTTATGTTAACTGAAATGTTACTAATCAGCGCAGTTTAAAAGTAGACATTGCAATAGAAATCGATAGTATTTAAGAAGAATTTAGATGTTTCCCCTCGTAAACAAATCTTGGCTTACATAAAAAAATACGTGCTTACTATCTTAAATTTCACGATTTCGTCCAGAACTGAAGATCCTGTAGAAGTGAATAAAGACTATAAGAAAAGTTCTAGCATCGCCTTATGTGAATACGGCACACGAGACCTATATGCCTTAAGGGAAGATCTGTCAAGTCTTCATAGAGGATCTTCTAAGAAAAACTTGCTAATATTCCCACTACACATCGGGAAAACAATGAAAACTAATCATGCAGCCAGCCCGTTTACCATGGATTGAACCTTGGCCTAATTTCCAGTAATCAGCGGTTTAACCACTCGGCCACTGACGGAATGTTTCCTGTATCCAAGTCATTATCCTAACAGCTTTTACAACCAATCATACTAACAACCTTCCATATAGCCAAGTAATCAACCTAACAGCTAGGCCTTGCCACTATGGGCTGTGTCTCAACTATTTCTTTTACGGATGGTTCATATCCTCTGCAATAGTGGACTCTGTTAATATGAATCCTGTAAACCCACGTACTTTGTTATTTTGTTTGTTCATATAAATAATTACATTAATCTTCTTTTCATATAAATAATTATATAAAGGCGAGAAATCTAATTATTAGAAGATCAACATGAATAATCAAAGATTTTTAAAATTCTGCATTATATGCTAACCTGCTAACAATATGACACTTTCTGTCAGTTCCAAAGTTTAATTATAATTAATCATGAGTGAAAAATGATTGCTGAAAAGACCTTTTAAATTAAGCATAGTTTCAGAAATATGAGAATATCAAATCAGTCGCCATCATAATAAGTGCTTAAAATTGATTAACATGTAAAAACCTTTTAAAAAGCTATTGAATTTTTGGATAGCTGAACTATCTCTTGAAATACAGTCTAGAGTTATTTGATTGAATACACCATGTTTTCACAGATACTTCTCTCTTTGTGAGAGGTTGTATAAAGCAATGATGAAATCAAGAATTCTTTTAGCGAACACATTACCGCAAATTTCGTAGTTAAAAGAAATTTTAAACAGGAAGCCTTTTATGACAGATTTAATTTATCCAGTTTAGTCACATTAGATAATTACTTTAGTATTCTCTAGATAGAATATACAGTTTAAGAGTAATAAGCATTTCCACTTGAATGTCATGTGTTTGCATGAAAATGTAACTTAAGCACGCGGATAAAATGCTTTAAGTATTTTATTCTGATCATTCTGATGAAATGTGTTTGTTTCTGTGACTTATGTATTCTCATGCGAAATACAAGCGAAGATAGTGCGGACTTATGTCTACTGAGGTGTTTAATTAACATAAAACTAAATGAAGGTTGACTAAAGTTTAAACTTTACAGCTATCTAAAACACTTAATTTTAAAATAAATACGGACGAAAAACAAAATTTAATAACAGTTAACCAAGTAATTTGTTCTCTCTGATGACTTTAAAAATTTAATGTTTAGAGATAACCTGTGAACAAACTGGTAATTTATCAGCCTTTTAATTAAATGTACATAAAAATTCAAAAATAGAGGTAGGAATAAGCTCTGTTGTGTTTTGTATCTTAATTAGAATATATATTTACTTCATTTTACTGCAGCAGTGTTTGCCAACCTTAAATTTATATTCTGTTGACACTAAATAATTTTACATTAGCAATGCTATGTATCCCACGAAAGAGTGGTGAACTTATCCCATAAATGTTTGCATAAAAATGTAACTTAAGCAGGCGGAAGAGCTATGTATGCTAAGTCTATTTCATATTTAAACATAACTCTAGCAGTCTTATAAATTACAGGAAAACGAAAACAGAATTCGAAAGATAAAGTACAATACTTATTTAGTTTTAAAACTAGTAAAAAGCTTAAGCAAGATAAAGTAGTTAATGGGGATTAAAATTTGCTTACATAATAAGAGTTTCCCTTATACATAACCAATTTAAGAATCAATAAAAATGGGAAAATACAGGAAATAATAAATAATGATAGTAATAATAATAGTAAAGAAAAACACAGGTTTGTTTTCCTTGATTATGGCAAAGTACACGAGGACTATTGCCTAAGAGGAGGGATGCCTTAGTGAAGGACTTTTTAAGAGAAACTGGCTCGTATCCACGTTTGGAGAAAGCTACGAAAACACCTATGCAGCCCACCCATCCGGCTGGAATGGAAGCCAGGTAGAACTATCAGTGTTCAGCGAATCTACTGCTCGGCCATTGGGCCAGAGAAAAACATGGGACTAAAACGTAATATACGCGATATGATAAAATAATATTAAGATAAAACACATGGTAAAATTGTAATTCTTTTTTTGTCATTTATTAGTACTTTTATTACATATTTTACCTGTACTTGTTTCTTATTTTCACGTATTTTACTTTGTAATTATTTCATTTTTTAGATATTTTAATTGCATAGCTTTAATTTGGTATTATTTTTCCTTTGATTTTTCCCAATTCTGCAAATTGCCAAACTGGCTTTGATCGAGAGAAGTTCACATTATTAAACACTTTCTTTTAACTTATGTAAGCAATTTTTGTAGACAGATGTAACACTATGCACTCCATATTCATTTGCTTAATAATATATAAATTCCTTTTTATTTGTTTCTTTGGCAGACACGAGTTTAAAATATATTAAAAATTAAATTATTAATAATTTCTAGCTAATGAAGAAAGTAGTAAACGAAAAAAATAGAAGGTAGACAATAAATTGAGTCTGTAATCCAGCTGAGTCTCGAACTGCTTAGTTTCAGTTGCTAGGTTCGCTTCTAAATGGATTTTTTTTCAATAAATATATTGCAAATTTTTTAGATGTTTTATTTTACAGAAATTTGAGAATATTAGAAAGGAAATCTCGTACCTTAAGGCATGTCATGAATGCATATTAATATATTTTATCGTATTTTATTGTATCGAATATGTGTCAAGTATGCTTCCAATTACACTACGAAGCCATGCAGAAAGAAGGGAGGAAATATCTTACAACCTCATCATCTTAACTCAAAAATCAAAAACAAATTTGTAGATTAATGCTTTTTGAAATAGACTATAGTTCGATAGTGGAACTATCGATCGTTTGAGAGATGAAAATGGATGAAAGAAAACTTACATATGGTAATAAAAAAAGAAATTAAAATCGTTTAATAATTTAAAAAAAAAAAAAAAAAAAAAAAAAAAAAAAAAAAAAAACTGTTGCGGAGATTTAAAACAGTGAACACAATGTGTAAATATTTCAAGAAAATTCCTAGAATCTTGAATTTTCTGAATAAAAATGTTTCTCACGTGAAAGAATATTTTACTTAATTCATGTTTTAGACACTAGATTTTATAAAATTTAAAGTTAATGAAGGGTACGACTGCGATGCAATAGTTATTTACTTGCTTTGAAGTCAACTCTAATTAATACATAAGAAAATTATATAAAAAACTTTAATTAGCAATCCAAATGGTTTCTTTAATTAAACATTTCTCAATAGTAACATTTCATTATATTTATAATGCTTTTAAGAAAATGGAAATGACTTTTTTCCAACACTTTTCAAGTGATACCTCTAAGTATAAGATCACCATTCCTTAAACTGCTTGAAATACCCCCGAATATTTTGTGTTATCTTATGACTGAAATTATATGTGAATATTGCATCATTTATCATTATTATAAATGGTGAAATATTCACATATAAAAGATTTCTGAAAAGTAACAGACATTTGAGTTTAAAATACCGAAGCAGGGAATAAAATACTCTGTAAAATAATTCCTTTCCTGTTCCTCTATATATTTTAGTCTTATATTTATGATTGCACAAGATTGTTATTAAAACATGGGGGTTAGAATTCTTTTACAAATGACAGGATTTGGCTCTTTGAAAATTATAGAATTAGCTTACCAAATACTTTCATCTCTTTCTCTGCTTCAACAGTCTGGAACTCGGGAGCTTCAGCTGAAACTTCGCAACGATATGTTCCAGCACTATTGAGGTCCACGTGACGCAGGTAAACTGACTGACTTCCAGATTTAGAAAGCTGAAAAGAAAATACAATAAAATACTTTTGTTAAACGAAATATAAAATTTATATACCTCAAAACTTGTTTTTATAATAATCGGTTTTATAAATAAAAATGCATTAATGAAACGCTATTTTATAATTTATCAAATGTCTGACCATTGACCATCAGGTCATTAGGCAACGAGCTCTCCAAAACAGTCTTAAACTCTTAAGTGCAGAGTATACATCCAGATGAGCAGCGTCCATAACTTGTCCAGAATCACGCGAAGCACACAAAGGTGAAGTAGTCAGATTAAAACAAAACAAATGAGCAACAGAGCAGTCATGTCCAGTCAATAATCTAAACTCAGCTACATCAGTAGCACAAGGAGAACCCGAGACACAGTCGGCTTTTAATAGCACCCTCCGTGACTTATTTTCAGTAGCACTAACATCAACATTACGAAAAGAGTTTTTATAAATCCTATTGATTTCAAGTTTAGCAGAGTGAAGAGAAAGGTATCTGGAAGACCTTTGGAGAATTTCCGTACCTTTTTTTGACAAAAGGTCCGCCATCTCATTTCCCCAAAACCCACAATATGGTGGCTCCCACTGGAAAGCAACCTTTTTCTGGATTCTGCGCAACAGCTCCCTGCAGCTATGGACACGAGCACTTTGTTTTCCTAGGTTACTTGATAAGGAGTGAAGAGCAGAACATGAGTCCGATAAAATTACAACCTTATCAAGAGGAGAGAGTGGGGCAGAAATCTGTTGAAGGGCTAAATGGATGGCTTCCACTTAAGCGTCAAAATAGGTTGTATGAAAGCCAACAGGTAGGTAAAAGAAAAACAGATGACAGAAGACGCCAGCACCAGCGCCCGGGGTGAAATCCAAAAGGGAATCATTAGTGTATATATGAACCCACTTACCAGTAGAATAGCGAGTATTAATGAAACGCTATCAAATAGAATATAAAATTTCCTCTGATAAACTTTGCGCACAAGTATTAGAAATCATCGTAGAAGCTCACTTCTAAAAGTTATACAGATATATATAATACAGATATATATATATAAGTTAAAACGTACGTAAAGGAAAATATTAACTTTAATTTAGTCCCTTAGATAATTTAAATAGCCCCTTACATTGCAAACTGAAAGTAAACCAATCAATATCGAAGCTTATAACAACCCAATGAGAGGACTGCAAACGAAAATCTTTCTCCTTTTCGACTGAGTCTCCATTTTGAAATACGTCATATTTTCGGTTTGTTTATCTTGCTAACAGGCTTGCGGCTTATACTATCTTGAAAATTATATTTAGAAATGTAACTGTACCACTTTAAGTCTTCCGTAAAAAGGGATAATTGAACCCAGTATTTTATGTTGGTTCAAAGTACGCATCAACGAAAATCAAAAGCAACATTATTATATCGATCAAGTTTGCACGTCATTTATTAAGTAGCTACATCTATTTACAACGCTTCTAGTGGCTTCCAGTGAAATAGCTTCTTCGCAAAAAGCGGTTCGAAAGCGATGCTCCTCCAGCGTATCGGAGAAAGAAGTCCGCCGGCTCAGCAGTGTGAGTCAACGGCGAGTTAGGATTGCCAGAAAGTGGCAGATAAAAACAGGGTTACCATATATGAAGCGAATTCGCCCATTTAGGGATATTTGGGCTCAAAACTGGCGATATGTCATAGACGGAGCGAGAACATTCTAGGAAGCATTATTAGCGGTTTTCTCGAGAATATTCTCGAAGGCAGGTTAAAGCTATATGTATGTACGGTGTCCTGTCTGTACGGTGAGAAAATAGTGTCTTAATTTCAGAGGTTAGTTTGAGAGCGATGACCGTGTCGGTAGCTGTACTTTAGTGCTTTCATGTGAAGCTATCTTCACCGTTATAGCTTGATTGGCTGTGTTTGATGATTGTTCCAGCATGTTTGTTGTAGATTTTCGACGAGTGTAAACGTGTCTTTGGAACTGTCTTGTGTAATAGTGCTTACAGGCGAATAAATTGTTTTTGATTCTTCATCAAGTGTTATCGTCAGTTGCTCCAAATCAACGAACCCGTAGAACGAAACAATATATATGAATTTACAGAACAGGAATTTATATATAACACTCATTTTCCAAGTGTAATATCTAAAATAATTTGAATGCACATATGGGCATTCTGTATTGTCTAAAAATTATAATGCTCATTTAAAGTTTTCAGCTGCCAAACAAAGATACATAACAAGACGTCTAGCTTCAAAAGTATAACTTTAAATTTCTAATAGAAAGAAAGATATTTTGTAGCGCAAATACTTTGTTATTTGAAAATGTATTTGAAACTTAAACTGTAGGCCGCCTTTCTTTTCCAATATTTTAAAAACTGAGTCGTTTAAGTGCATAACACTCGCTTAAATGTTTTCCAGTCTAAGTTACAAAAAGAAGACATTAGAAAATTCCAGACAAAAATAAAAACAGATGAGCATTAAGGCAAATAATGTGCAGCTAAATCATGAATCAGTGCTATAAACGTAACACCTGGAAGAATTTGGAGGAGAGTTATTGCTATGTCCTTCTCCTAGCGTTTCCTTTCGAAAATTTGAAAAATTTGAAAATGCAAATATATATATAATTATTTCCTGAATAAGGAAATTACTCTGATATTCAAGCATTTGAAAATTCGAACTTTTTGAAATATTCTGCTTAACACGTTTATAGGCTTATAAGGATTGCTGTGTTTTATTAAAATTGAAAGTTTGTATTTCAATGAAAAAAGAATAAAATCCATAATTAAATAGGAAAAGCATAATTTAGTTAAGCGCATTATAAAAAAGATTATATTCAGTTAACCATACCCAGATATAAATGAATATAGAAATTGGCTGGAATGGCAGCCGTATTAGTCACGAAAGATTTTGTCTAGGCGCATATCATAAGGAGTAATTATTATGCATCTTGTTTCAAGCTGAAAAAAGCTAATTGGATAAAATTCTGCGGAAAACGAGGATGTTGATTTAATTGAAACACAAATGAAGACTATGTGAATAATATTAATAATTAATTAAATTAAAACATCGATAGTAAATTGGAAAAGTAATATCATTCAAAAGAAAGGAATTCACACATTTAACAGAGACTGTCTGCAGTTTTAACAGAAACAATGCAAAATGTACGAGTATAATCTAATTATTAAATTCAACAAATATACTTCCGAATCAGATATACAGTAACTATATTACCTGAAATGTTTACGTTTTAAATACTGCAGAAGAAAAAGTATTAGGATCTATTCAAAGTTTAAGAAAAACATACAAACAGCCCATAAAATATAATGAAAAACTGAGACGCCTGCCTCTTAAATTACAATTATTCTTCAAAGGACTTAAGCAAACATCTGGGAAATCATATATTACTATATACTATACGACTAAGCAGATGAAAACATTTATAAATATTATGCAAGCAAAATAAGAATAAAAGTACAGCTTTTTCTCAATTGCTACTGTGCCATATTAATTGCCACATTTTTTTGCGAAGAATGGATAGAGGTAAAATGTATAAACTTTAAACTCAGTTTACAACTGCTGTACATCCAGTCAAAATTCAACAATGTGATCAATAAAACAGATACCTATATTTTGTTTTTACTGGCAAATTTTAACTTTATTATAATTAATTATAACTAATAAAATTATGAAGCAAATATGTCATTTGTAAAACATTTTACTTTTAAGTTGCACTCAAGGAACAAATAAACCGATAATATTAAATATTATTTAAATTTCGTTTAGGGAAACGTAATGCATTTACGATAATTTTAAAATACAGCATCGGAACAATTTGACAGGGTCAAGATTCTCAGTAATTAAAGCCACGAAACGCTGGTTATTTTCTCTAGGTTTTATTCTCGACAATCGAGTTGATTGACTACGTGGACTGGAGACTTCGTGAACCTATTGCATTTCGGTGTATGTTTTATTAAAACATCATTGATTAGGGGTATGTAGCTTTGTTTTGATATAAACACAAAATCTGGTACAATGTAAAGAAAACTGTAATATAATGCTAGTAAATCTTAAAATTTATAAATTAAATTTTCAACAGAATACATCTGGAATAACATTTCGATTCTTTACATAGAATGAATAAATTCTAAAAAGGGTGATCAGTTAGTAAAACGAAATTTGTAAGACTCCCGGTACATGAGAAATAAAAAACACCTTCCAAATGTCGTATTTCATTTGTAAATAAAAAATAAATTTATTACTGCAGCCACTAACTTTATCTCTTTAACAGACCTTCAAAAACACTTTTCCAGAAGGCTTTAATAATAAAAAGGGCTGGATAGTTATCTTTATTAGTCAATAAATCATTTTGAATTGTTAAATACGCCTGCATTGGTAGGCCTATATTCAAATTAATTTCAACAGAGACAATATTTAAATATTGAAATGGTTTTTAACAAAGAAAATTAAATTGTGTTAAACCGAGAAAATATTTAAAATGAGTTGAATGAAACACATTTCGTATTCTATTTAAGTCAGGAAAAATTTGTTATGACAAAATGCATACGCCTTTAGTAATTTCGCACGCTTAATAAATAAACTGTAATTACGATACTGACATTAAATTTGGTATGAAATTAGCGCAGGACTCCTATTTAATAAGCGCCATCAAAATTAATTTGCTTAGCAAGTAAAGGCCATTAATTATTTAGACATGATGACTCGTATTTAGACTCTGACTCTAATTATCTAATTATCTCCTCTTTTTCCACGAGAAACTAGTACTCCGATTAGTATTTTCTGCGAAACAAATGGCAGCATATCTCATCACAGAAATATTCTAGATTTTGTATATTTTCTGAAGATTTCAGCCTTTATCAGGTGTCTAATAGAACCAGCATAGCGTGATAAACAGATTTAGTATTTTATATAATTCCTAGTGTAGTAATTGAAGGCATGATTCTTCATTAGCATTTAGCGTCAAATGCCTGTTCTGGTTTAGTATCGCAGATCAAGCATGGCTGCTTGATACCTGAGAAGCGTGGAATTATCATTTTACTAATTAACTTAGCTTCACGGAGTTGCTTGCTAATTAGGCCAAACCGTGTAAAGGAAATGAAGGTTAATTTATTAGACAATTGCTTTCCCCTTACAAATAGGATGTATCGGATGCGTAGTGTTTCTCATTACAAGTATCATTATAAGTATTTCAAAATTTAGGACTGAAAACTATCTAGTTATGGGAAAAAGTTACATGAGATCCATATAATAATATAATAATATAATTTATATATAAAGCAATGACTAATTTAAATATGTTACACGCTTTCTATGATTTTGTTTAGTTGTAAATTTAATGCTTTGATAAAAGACATAATTCTGAACACTTATGCCATTTGAAACTTAGTACAGTTAGACTACTTGATAAACTACTTAGACTATTTGGTAAAATTATTCATTTATTTCCATGACGCAATGCTCAAATAATCTGCAAGTAAAAAGGTGCTTTTATTTACTCAACACAGTGTTGCTGTCATTTATCTCACTCAACAACTCACCAGAAAAATCGATGTTTAATCA
Organism: Stegodyphus dumicola; assembly: GCF_044657685.1. Taxonomy (NCBI): domain Eukaryota; kingdom Metazoa; phylum Arthropoda; class Arachnida; order Araneae; family Eresidae; genus Stegodyphus; species Stegodyphus dumicola. The sequence continues at coordinate 73,960,424 of NC_140768.1, read as the reverse complement.
TCGTTATAAACAAACGTTTTTAAGCTAAGACGGCCCACCAGCAGCCGAGCGGTAAAGTCGCTGAACACTGGTAGTTCGGTCCGAGGTTCGAATCCCGCGAACGGGCTGGCTGCATGGGTGTTTTCGTGGTTTTCCCCATGTGTAACGTGTATACGAGCCAGTTTCCCTTAGAAAGTCCTCCACGAAGGCATCCATTCCCTTAGGCAGATAGCCCTCGTGTGTTTTGCCATAATTAAATACACCAACTAAGCTAAGACGTATTCTTTCATTTACGCGTTATAGTTTCTGTTTCTTTCGGCTCGATAACAGATATTATATCTTAATAAACAGCGTGATAATCAAGAATGTAAGTTGTTTTAGAGCAATTTTTAATTAAAATGCCCTATTTATATACTTTTGAATACAGATCTATTCAGTATACAAAATGGTACAATATTCTTGAAATAGATTCCTCTTTTCTAAAAGCATTTCTAATAGTTAATTTCTAACTTATGTATTCTTAGAGATGCATTCACATGCTTAGCCCATTTAACATGCTTGTATAGCATATAATACGAGCGTTAGAGAAAAAACTCAATCAGGATGTTGGGGTGTTAATTTTTGAATTTAATAGTTAAAAATACTTTGCCTCTTTGCATACCACCTATTTTTCTTTTGCGTACCACTGGTAGAGAATCCCTGATATTGCTATCCTTCCTTGCTGAAATACTGTAATTTACCAATGGATTAGATTTCTGTGAAGCATTGAATAAATATATTTGTATATTATGAATTTCAATCTATTACTTTTGAAATCTAATCAGTTTCTTTTATTAATTTTCCCTTTCATTAGCAATAACCGAAAATACGTTTTTTTTTTCTGCTTCAGCTGCCTTAAATACTTATTATTTATAATATTCTCTTATTCAAGAGATTTTAAGCTGTTACCGAGAGCAAAAGATTTTCTCATAAATTTTCAATGCTTTATAGAAGCACTCTCTTCTTTTAACCATTATACACAACATTTCATGTTAAAAACAGTTTTTATAAATTGTTGCTGCCTCACTTTGTCTTTATGCTATAAAATTGCTTGGATATTTCATTGTTTCTGTACAGTTTCAATGTTTCTATACTTCCAATGTTTCTATACAGCCTTAGATAAAATCTTGGTTCAATGCTCAACACCATTAAATTCTATTTCATTGGGAAATAAAAATATTACAGTTTAATACGCAGGGATATATATAATGGGGAGAAGATACGAGAGAATTCGTCATTGGTCGTACCGGTGGAATCCTGCCACATTAGTTGTTAAACTCAACTCCATTTTCGATGGAGAATACGTCGTGGAAGAGGCAAAGGGTTTCCACCTTCTTTGCCCTACCAGAAAACCAAACGACACGAGAGGACTTTCGGCATTCCTTATGTTTTGAGTGCCCCTATGACGCACAGACACTATACATTGACGAAGATCCGACCTTCTCTGGGATTCGAACCCGAGCACCCAGCAGCATATCCACTATATTGATCAGGGCGACGGTTTAACATACCACAGAATTACATATGTCACAAATGGATAAATTTTCCATCACTAATGAAATTTGGGTTTTAAGCATTCTTTTAACTTACTTACTTTTTACCTTACTCTTTTTGTTTTATCACAATGCGAGAAACATACATACATTTATACATATTCTTCATTATTTAATTTCTTTATATATAAGACAGGGCGATAATATTTGGTGGCAACAATTTGAAAAGTGATTCAGACTTTTCAAGTTTTCGACGCAAAAAGCCAAAACGAGATTAATAGCCCTTCTGGGCTAATAATAATAAAAGTAATAGCATAAAAACTAAATTTTATTTTGTTATAATAAGCAAGTCTCAGAATATTGAAAAGCCATATTAAAATATAATAATAAGCTATAAATAGAAATAGACAAAAGTGTTCCCCAAAATAAATAAAACTTTAATTGTCTTCATCGCCACTCTTCTCGTTACTTTCAATTCCCGTTGTCGACTACTGTATGTTGTCGTTGTTAAAGTCTATATGCTCTGTCGGTATGTCTTGATTGCACTTTTGAACACCCGCGACCTTCTTTTCGTTAAGAGATCTTTTTTCCTTCACTAATCGCTGGTTCGTCCAGCAGAGTCATACGAGTAAACGTATATTGTCTCAAATCGCGCACGAAAGAAGATGCCTCGACTTTACATAAGTCACAGATGATAAAATACCGCATTGACGGTATCTTGTTCCCTATCCAGTGTCTGATGGAGTTTTAAAGTAACCAACTTGATATGGGTAAGGAATCAGCTAGAAAGCGAAATTTTAAAACTTTGCCTTGATTTTGGTATTGTTTATTGTGGTTCTTGATTTCTCTAAGGTCTTTTACTGTTTCTGATTCAATATTCATACTATTTTAGACTCGAAGCTTCAACTTTTTGGCGTGAGTATGTCAGTGGATTTCACACATGCAACCATATTTTCTTAATTTACATTTTACATTTACAACCAAATCACACATGCAATCAAATTTCTTCAGAATGTTTTTCGGTGAATGTCTTACTTCTCTATGGCAGAAAAGTGTTCTGAGTTTTGACATATTCCGTTTATCAAGCAGTAAACGCTGGGACTCGAAGAAGCTGAAAGTATTTCCTTTTCAAAAGTTTCAACAGTACTAGTAATTATCCTGGATTTAAACTCACAAGAATAAATGATCAACAGGTAAGTTGTTCCTGTAGTTCGGGTTTTACGCAATGATTTTCATCAATAAATATCAGCTGAAATATAGAATTGTGAAAAATTGCCGCACTCAAGCTCTTACATGCCTTTAAACCTTAAAAATTACAATAAACCATAGATTTCCTTTCAAACAAGGCTCGTACTACACTGAAATGTTATTTTCAACAATCGATATGTAAATGGTATTAAGATAAAAAAATTGTTATAGTGAGTAAATTACCTATTAAATATTTATTGGCATTTCAAATGAATATTTATTAGAACAAATGTTTAAAGGAAAATCCAGTACAACATGTCAAAATGTATATGCATTTGCAGAAGATAGATCTATTTATCTAAGTGACTTGTCACAGCTTTCAATGCGATTCATTGTGAATTGCCAAAGAAAAACGCAAAACCTAGCACGCGATTAAAGTATATAAACAGCATAGAACGATGTAAATAATTCGAAAAACCGAAATAACTCCTGATGTCTTCATAACTTTTTAACATTAATTTCGCCTTACAAGGAAACCATATTTATCGTTATTAAAAATAAATCACACTTAACAATTGTTGCATTTGGATCTTAAACATAATTTAAGTATTTTCCAGGAGAATATACTTAAAATAATTTTAAGAACCAAATGCAACAAATGTAATTTATTTTTCAAATCAGTGCAGCTATAGTACAATGAATTAAGTTTATAGGTTCTTACGCTCTTGGCAACAAGCTAAATAGCATATTTTAGCGCTTTTTATTCTTCGCGTTAATTCTACTGAAATGGTTTTCATATATCTATTCTATTAAATTCTTAGCTCATATAATACATCTGAAATAGGTACAGCGTACTTTTTTTACGGAACATAAATACCTTAATATTGCATTATCTGAAAGCAAATTAAAAATAACAGGAGAAAATTTATAATGTTGGTTTCATTCTGTCTGGAGTAAGCGGAAGCTACTTTGAAATTTCGATCTTTCACTCCTGATTTGAGATATTATTCGATAAAAGTCCAGACACTTTAGTACTTTATAAAAACGATTAATTAAAATCGATGATTCTTTACTATGTTTTCCCAATACCTTTTAGTGTTTTTTTAAGATTTTTAATTTTAAATCATTAATAAAATTGGTGAAAAGAGAAACTCCATTACTGATGAAAAGAAAAGCATATTTTCTATAGTACATTAACCATATTTCTCCTTTTGACCCCCAGAATAGTTGAGAAGTATGAAAAGCTTTTCTACTTAACTTTCTTTGTAGAAATGAGATTCCTAATAATGAATGCTGCACGTAAATATGGTTTAGTATAGAACAGAATAATGTGAGTTTTAAATTTAAAATTAATCTAAATTTAATTATATTGACTTTGGATTTACCTGAAAATTCTATCCGTTGGACTTCCTTAGAACTAAATGTATAGGTTCTCTTACGTAATAGTTAGTTGTTTAAAAAAGTAAATAGTTTACTTAATAAGAAATGAGCCTTGGGTGTATATTCACTGACACTTCAGCGTCTCGCCCATTTTTATTTCACCTTTACCTGTTGAAACTTTTGTAACATTTCCTAATGGCTCTTTTTTAAAATTTTCTTCTCTGCCAGAATTATAAACAATAAGTGTCCAACCAACGAAACATCGCCCTTTAAAATCATTTCGCAAGCAAAATGTAGTTAGTTCTAAACAAAATGATAATCATGAAATTACTATATGGATTACAGAAAATGAGCCTTTTTTTTCCCTAGACCGCTAATCAGCAGAGATCTAGTATAAAGTAAAATAATATGATCCCTGATTTGTCATCGTAATTTTCCTGTAATGTAAAAAGACTTTATAAACAAGCAATGTCAGAAGACTTTATAAAGAAGCAATTTAAAAACAGAAAGGATATGTAAACATGATGTAGATATCCAGTCATTTGTATTAATTATTGCCTGCCAAAGATGTGATGCATGTTTAGAAAAAAGCAAAATTATCAGATGGATATAACCTTTCTGTTCAATCATTTCGTAATGCATGATTTTAAATATGGTTCATAATGATTTGGAGTATGAATTCATAAATAAACGCATGCCTCAAAGCAAAGCGGATTGAAAATATGCACAAAATGAATATACTAACATATTTTAAATTTATGAATTTCCTTATCGGTCTTCACTATTCTGTTAAAAATTCCGAGATTAGGAAATGGTATGTTAGATATTAGCTAATTTTAATCTTTTCTGATTCGTAGTATAAACCAGATGAGAAGCATTTACTGCCTGCGTGAAGTACTTTCATAGAAATGAGTTTTATTTCACGCAGAATATTGATAAGATGGCTCTGTTTCCCAAGAAATTTACAAATTATACGAAAAGAATAAAGGGATACAACAAAATAATAATATATTAAATGAAAACCTTATACTAATTCTGAAGTCAAACAACAAAAAATCAGCGTTATATTTACAAAATTTTCACAGGACTAGTTTCGATGGTTTTACCGAACCACCATCCTCAGCTGCAAAACCGCAAAATGTACTTCTGAAAGCCTTATAATTATAGATTGTTCTGCTAGAAAACGAGTAAACATCGCTGCAATGGAGAATTTATGTGGTTTTCCGAAGAAAGTTAATGCATATTTTTTAAACAAGACAGGAAAATAAAACTTTATTTAACACAGCGAATATGAATTGAGAGATATTCATTTGAGCGGTTTCTAGTTTTCCAATGGTAATCTTTCAGTGGTTTAATGACATAAATTACATAAGTAAGGTAAAGCGCTACATCCTTCATTTTACTTAATAAACAAAAGCCTTAAGGACGGAAATTATAACTTATCAACAAAAGAAACTGTAAATGAATAAATATAATTTCTTCTGTTTATGGTACGTTTTCTGCAAGAAAATAAAAACAAGTTAAAAGGCTCTACTGTCAGTATTATAACGGAATATTTTCTACCTCCAATATGAAAGTTTGCGCAATTTGTTTCTGAAATTTTAAGTTTTGAGTTCTACATCTTAAATCTTTTTTACTGCAATAAAAGTCTGAATCCTAGGGGATTTCATTTTAATAAAAGAAAAAGAAGTAATATTCCTGTTCTGTGATGAAATTCTCAATTTATTTTCAAGAGTTTCAATAAAATACCTTTGCCAACTATTTATCCATAATACAGTAGTTATTCATATACCGGTTTCCAAGAAGTCTAAATTTAGAAACAAATCCTAATATGAAAACTTCACTGAGACAATCAGTTACCAGGAATTATAAAACAAAACATGCAGGTGTATTTTTTCATTGAAATCCTCTGAGCATTCCCGAACTGTCAATTTCAGAATTAGAATGAAAACTTCGAATTGAAAGAACTTATATTTCGATACGTTTCTTGTTCCTAATTTTTGAAGGACGTCATGATGAAAATATTGAAAACTATTCTGCAGAGATTCTCCCATAAAGTATATCTTATTCTTTTGTTTACCTGAGTCTAATGTTTTGCAATAAGCGGTAGAGATTTTAGTTCTTTAAAAATAAAATATTTCTTTTCAAAGTTAATTTTTAACAGATCGTAACTTTTTTTGATAAGATGTAATGTTAACACAAAATAGTTAGTAGGATTAAAGCATATAAGAAAATGATTAGTTACATAATTAATGAATCTAAACCTTAATCGTACTGATCATTGTAATTATTGTTGAGTAACAGTATTTCTTTTCTTTATGTCTTATTTTGTAATGTCAATGTACAAAAGTTTTCAGTTTCCGTTTAGGTGAAATATTTTTTTTTAAATAATAATTAATTGAAAGCATTTGTAATGACGAAGAAGCATTTATTCAATTTCTTAATCTTTTACAAAATTTTGAAAAACTTACAAATTTCATATCTATAAACTTACAATTTTCTGTTTTAAAACAAAATTTGACACATGTTACATAACTATCACATTTCCAAGTTGTGAACAGAAGTGTTATTAATGATGAATTTGCGATGTGATTTAAAATTTTTTATTAATTTCTCTGCGATTATTTAACTGATAGAGATACGTGGACTACTATTGAAAAATGAAAAATTTCAGAAACACTATTTCTTATACTGAAGCATATGATATATAATGTTTTATATCATATCCTACTTTTAACAGTATGCTATGGAATTTTTGATAGCTACGTTATTTTGGGGATCATAAAGTACCGGGACTGCTTCACACAAGAATTTGTTTATTGGACAGTATTAATTTTACCTGCATAAAAATAATTCTCCCGGACTATAATGAATTTATGCACATATCTTTTCAATCCTCAAAACATGTTTCAAAGTTATTTTTATGATATGTCTTCAAGACTTGCAGCGAATTTTCTTGTTATTACATTGTTAGCTTTAACGTGGACGAATCGGCAGTTTTAATTGTAAAAAAAAGATGGGGAAGAAATAACTGAAAGGATCAAAATTTCACCATTGGTCGTGCAAGTATATCGGTTACAGCTATAAACATCGCGGCAAAAACATTGCGGACGAAAACATCGCGAAGAAAACAACGCAAGGCGAAATCGTGATGGTACAAAACATCGTGGTCGAAAATAAAGCGATTCAAAAACCTCGCACATTAAAAACATAGTCATTGAAAATACCGTGGTAAAAAAAAGTACCTACAAATCATCGCATATACGCGTTTTTCAGGTTTTAAAAGTTGTAACTGCTTTTTCGCGTAATGATTTGGAAGCGCAAAAAGGAAAGAGGAAAAGATGGTGAAAATGTTAGCGACACTTCAAAGAATAAAGGGTACCAAAACAAGATATAATTTTCACTAAAACAATAACTTATTAACAAACGTGAAAGAAAATAATTTGATGATTAACTAAGCAAATTATGTAGAGGTAACCTCATGCAGTTATTTTGTCTTTTTTTTTCTAAACATTTTTAGACTATTTTTCATGAAAACGTATCAGTAAAACTTTATAAAAATAATAAATTTTTTAATAACATGTGTTAATTAACTATGTAAATTTAAAAATTCTATTAAGTGCTATAAGTTGCATTAAATTTCTACTCATTTTCATTTTTAAATGCTCAAGTTTCCTTTTTACATTTTCAGCAAAAATTTATTAATTCACTCAAGAATATGAAATATAGAAGAAAAAAGAAAATTTTGGGACGGACCCTAGGAAATCTTCCCCAAACAGCAAACCACTCGAGAGGACTTTATAGTCTCTAGTATTTTAAATGCTGAACAAACAGTCACTTTAAAACACCCATACCTTCACTATGGTTTGAGGCCGAATCCAACAGAATGGCAGCCAGCGTCGCAAACCGCTGTATCTATCAGAGCGGCAAAATGAACAAGAGCAAGAACATCACGAGTGGATTCATTACTGCGGTGAAGTATCTTGTACCATTCATCTGGTTTACGAATTGCTTGCCTCAAAGTTACAAAACATTTAAATAATATTATTTGCTAATACTCTAGCCAGCTTGTAAAAATTCACGACACTTAACGTTTTAAGAATTCGTCTAAAACATTTTATGGACAGTTTTATTACTTCTTAAGGTTTAGAAAAATATGCAGCGTTTTAGGAACAACAGAAAACGTGATGCTGTACGAACTCAAATCATCTTTCAAATTTGTTTTAAGAGGCTCTAAATGATATAGCGACTCATACATAAATATCCCTAATTATTTAATAAAGATAACTAAAAGATAACTAAGCATGGTACCTTTGGATTAGACTAAATATTCCTTTAAGTTGAAGAAGATGATTTATCAAACCGTAATTCATCGTCCAAGTGTGTTCTGCTTTCCTTAAATATAATCATTCAAAACTCTCGTTGGTTTAATAGTTGTTTCCCTCCCCCTTTTTTTTGCAGAAATCTATTGTGGCAGAAAAAATTTAATGCATAATAATTGCACATTTACGTTGATCACTTTGGGAAATCGACAAAATAAAAATATTTCTGCAAACATCGATGAATATATAGTACCGGAGTGTGTTTTATCATCTACAAAACCTAAAATAACAAAATTTGGTGATTTCGAAACTTTTCCAGCTGGACATTAAGCTTCTGCATTGATAATTATGGTGATTAATGAATATTTTAAAGTTCAAAAAATAAACCGATCCAAAGTTTATTGAATATTTTTGGACTAAACTAATTCTTTAAATGAGTAATTGTCAGAAGTCGAAATATTTTCTAGAATTACAACCTTTATTAAAGTATCCTACTGAAGTTTCTTTACGTTATTGAAATATGATATTTTTATGTCACTGAAGATAAATGAAGAAAGGTTTCAGTATTTCTCCGTACATTTCTAATAGATTTCAGTTATTGAATGCCGATAAAAATAACCATTCGTTAAAATTAGTCTGCGTCATAAAACTAGATTTTCTCTTAAATAATATTAAAGCGAGGATTATTCCTTTTCATTACTGTTCTTCCACATGACAGTTAGAGGTTTTTTTAAAGTTTATTATGAGATTTATTTGAAAACTGGTGCAAGATGAAAGTAATAAAATGCACATGAATGGTGATAATCATAAATATTCAACTGCCAAATTTAGAAAAGCAAAGAAACCCTTTACGACTTCAGCACATGATTTATAATTTTGGATATATTAGCTTAGATGTAATTTCGTAACTGACAATGGAATGTGTAAGCGGAAACTGATGTTTATCCTATGACAGAAATATATTACTATCTATCTAACAACAGAAATAATAATAAATTATTAGTTGCATTACCAAGTGTACATTAATAATGATAAAAGGAGAAAAAAGGGGAACTTTTTTAATTCCTTTTTTTTCGTAAGTAGGAACATACCTACCTCTTTTTTATTATAAACTCTTTACTTCATTAAATATTATATTACTCAATGATAAAACTGTTTGTTAATTAGTAACAATACGCACATTCTGTACTTGTGTGCTACGAAACTAGGAATAAAAATAATGCAATGACATTCGCTGAGTTCATAGTGCGAAAACGAATTAATATATGGAACATTTTCATGTCAGTATGAGTATTTTTAAGACAAGGCACCATTGCATATTATGGTATTTTTAATAAAATTATATTCCAATATCTCGATTTACAGCTGGAAAAGAGTTTAAAACTTTAAGAAATAACCGTTTTTAATTTATGATTTCTCTTCAAGTGAGAAAAATTGGTAACATATTAAAATAAAGCATTGTTGTTTTCGAAGTTTCCCGCTTTTCTATAAAGACTGAGTATTCAGTTAAAAGGTTCTTATAAAATATACAGTACATACAATTCATAAAACATATGGCACTTCAAAGGATACTAGGTTTTGAATTATATTTATACATGAAAAATTCTTTAAACATTTCGTAAAGTGCTTCACATTTACGTTTCTAACATAGATTGTCTTTGAAATATCTTCTATTCATTTGACGATTATTTAAAGGCAGTAATCGCAGTATGATGAGAGAAGTTGAAAAGTCATCTGCGACAAACGGCGTGATTTCTCGCTTAGGAACTTTTCAGATTTGCCTCTTTAGGAAACTCGTTCATACAATTGGAATTCAATTTAATGAAATCGCTAATTTTTTTGTTAAATAATAACTGAGCATTACATAGATTTTGCTCCATTTAATTATTCTTATATAATAGCAATTGCTTGTCTATATGCTAATTAATTTTTCGCATTCTTTCAACTTTTAGAAATTGACTGTACTAAACAATGGGCTTCATTACTCTGCAAAGTATAGACTGGGGTAAGAACAAAGCAAGCATAAAAAAAAAATTCTTTTCTGATGAAGGCAACTCAAAATTCTCAACTCAGGATATTATGTTTTCAAACATTCGTAAACATTCATCTGGCATTTAATTTTTGTATTGTTTATATTTATAAAAGGAAAATAGGTATTGAAGTGAAATTTGTACTTTTTAAAGTCAGTCACACTGACAGATTTTTATATATTTGATATTTTAATTGACGCAAGAGCCTGCTTACGTCACATAATTGAAGTCAAACAACGCAATTCTTCCGGATACACAGAAATTATTCATAATCAGTTACTGACTTCGAATAACTAAATCGCTAGAATATGAGTCCACAAGCAAAAGTACCAAGAATTCGATCCTCAGCGGATGAACAGGATTATATGTCAGATTTTTTACTTAATTATGACTAGTAATCGCCTGAGTTAAATAAATTAACCGTTGCAAAAAGCAAGAGCGATTTACGTTTCTTTTAGGAGAATGCCTTTCTGGAAGGTTTATTAAAAGAAGCTTATTTATGCGTTGCACATGAACACAAGAAACCTTCATGCAAGCAGCTGAAAACTAAACTTAAATGAACTAACAATGTTACATCCAATAATCTGCTAAATCTAATAATAAAAATGGAAAACAATTGCAGAAAAGGAAAAACAATGCATTTCAAATAACTTCAATTATGATAGAATTCAATACAAAATTCCTTTAGTTAACTTTTACTTTCAAATGAATGCTAAAGCTACATATCTAAAATCTGATACTTTGATCTCTTAGTAATTAATCATTTTGGAGATTGAAGCTTATTCTTCGTGCACTGGAAATATTTTTGCTTTGTTGATATCCCTATAAAACTTACTTAAGTATTACTACGATTAATCAAAGACCCCTAAATTATTCTGCTTTCTGAAGGGATATGTATTTGTGCTGAATATCTAACAAATTCTTTCTTCTAGCTCAAATTCACTCCCGAAAGTGAAAATATGTAATGAGAACAAGTTCATATTAATAAATATTCTTATTTTGTGAATGAGAACTAACTGAAATCAATCAATAGAAATAAATGTCGTGTGACTGGATATTGCTGTGCATCAATCAATTAAATCGCATGTATATGTTATCAAATTGTAGATATGAATGATTTTCCTTTCCTATCATTTCCTTCGTTTTGAAGTCATAGTTTTAATAAATACCTAGAATAGATTTTTTTAATAAATATTAATGCGAGGCCAGAGTATCAAAGTTTTATTGTGCTTCGTTGTAATCTTGCAACTAAACAGCATTTTATACTCACATTTAAATGTATTCCCTCTGAGTGCGAATCAAATTTTCGTACTTTCTGGTTCGGAAATACAGGATGATTTGTTTTTATATTCTTCCCCTGTATTTATTACTATTTACATCCTTAACAACAGTTTTTATATAATGAAAGAAATTTAATTGCTTTTTCGATTTCAAATTATACATTATACCGTGCAAGGGATTTCTGCGACCGTAAATTACAAGCTTTAAGTGCACACGATAGTTTTAATTTTAAATGGCTTTAGTTTCTAATGAATTCGTTGCAAACATTTTTACAAAAATTTTCCAATAAAATAAAAACAATAAATTTGTAAAAAATAAAAATCAGTTTTTCTTTATATTAAAGTACATACACGTCAAACAGAAAATAGTTAAAATGGCTAAAGGTTTTAGTATCTTACAAACTGTTTATAGTGACCTTAGAAATAAAGATAGCACTCTACTTTTTACTCGCTTACTCTTATTATGCAAATTGTTTTGGTAGGATAAATTTTGAAGCATGGTTCCAAAAATAATCCCGCTTGACACACTTGACACGAAATCCGAGTCTCTTTATGTATTTTCTTTCGTTATATTTTTCTTTCTTGGAGCAAAATACAGCGTATTGTTTACGAAGTTCCTTTTTTATAGGATTGTGTGGTATACCGCTGGCAAAATGTCTTTCTACAAGGCGAATACAATCTATGCTAGTATCACTGAAATGTTTCGATGAACAAATTCAAAGCTTTTATGCAAATTCTGTACAATGAAATGAATCCTGTCGAGCCATCTGTCACTCAAATAATGAACACTAAAAAATATATACCCTACACAGACAACAACCGAGATTCGTACTGAAAACAAGTGGAAAAAGTATTCTTCGCCTGTGATTTTCACGTGAACTGTAGCAGCGGACCCATTAAATAGTCCCACTAAAATCGCAGGAACCTTACGCGGAAAGTTAATGACTGAATGCATAAGGTCGCTGAGTAACAGATATTCGTCTCATTTTCTATTCCTGACAAACAGTCTTCTGCCGAGGTTTTTGTGGACTCTTCTTTCCATGCAGAAGATAATTTTGCTTTTGTTTCTGCTTACAAGACTTTCACATGGCTTTTTTCCTCAAGCAGATACTTGTCTGAGGCATAACTGTTATTGGCAAAATCAAAGATTTCTATTATGACTGTTGGAAAGAGAAATGTAACGTTTCGGGAAAAAGGAAAAATTATTTGTTGAACTTTGAAGTTTGTAAAAATAGAAGAATGACGTGTGATTTTGATTGCAATCAAATAATTACTGGACGCGTGCGCTTCACGGCGTACCTGAAAAGATTTATTTTATAAAATAATAATCTTTTATAGTTTTTGTAATGCTGAAGGCAATGCACGATATTTCGTGGAAGACGACTGCGTATTGTTGCGATAAGTTAGGGTGTGTGGGTGTGTGTGATTATGGCAAAGCCTCGAGGGCTATCTGCCTAAAGGGAGGGATGCCGTCGTGGAGGACTTTCTAAGGGAAACTGGCTCGTATACACGTTACACATGGAGAAAACCACGAAAACACCCATGCAGCCAGCCCGTTCGCGGGATTCGAACCTCGGACCGAACTACCAGTGTTCAGCGACTTTACCGCTCGGCCGCTAGTGGGCTCGACAAGTTAGGGAAAAACATGGTAAAATGAAAGAATTCTACTGCCGCAATAAAGAGTTTAGATATGCAAAGGATTTGATGAAGTTGATATATAAATGGCAATAGAACAGTACTGGGAATTTTGGTTTGATGGTTTTTGACTGTATTTCTGTTTTAATCTTTTGTTTTATACTTTTAACTGTATTTTTGTTTGTCGGCGTTATATGTCCTGAGATCGGTTATTATCGGCCAAGAGGATTGCAGCACACTCGTATATTACATTACTATCTTTGTTATGTTACAATCAACTAACTAAACCCTATCTTTAATAAAGCAGTCTATAATGTGTTCAATTTAAAAGCGTTTTCTTTTAGAAAGAGTAAATATATATAGCTAAGAGACACTTCTTGCTTACATGATGTAAATGGCATCTCTCAAATTCAGTGCAATCGTCTTGTTCTTAGAAACTTCAGAAAGTTGTTCATCATCTGTTCTCTTCTAAAAATATTCTGCATTTTAAACTCTTCGGTAGTGTACGTATTCTTAATATGCACAGTATGATTTAAATGCACCGCAGAAAGTAGTATATACTGGTACGATCTTCGATGACCATCGAGTTTTCAGATACTATCCTTGCACTAAAGACCTGCTTTAGCACTTTTGTAGTTAACTCTGCGGTTAGCCTCGACTACATTCATACGCAGAGCTGTAGCTAGGTGTTTCAGCGCCCGGGAACAACTGAAGATATCGAGCTCTCTTTCTATTGCCAAGATTGGAAAACATTTCACTTTAAAATTTAGTAATATCAATTTGGCGCTCCTGGAGGCTGCACTCGTGAACAGATGTCCCACCTTAACTACATCACTGTTCCTATAACGAAACGTGATGTCCATTCTCCTTAACTAAGCACAAAACTTTAAAACGATATCAATTACTCGCCGCTAAAACTACATCACGGACCTTGGGTAGGAAACTAAATGTGCTGCATCGAATCGAGTATTCGCCCACAACAACACGTACCATTTCGCGGATTTTCAGCAAGCGACTATTACTTTGACTTTTTTCTTTTGTTCAACACAAGAATCAGCGTCTACAACAGCGCATTCAGGAATGTAAATGATTGCATCAGTGGTATGATGCTGTCTTTTCTGACGAATCTCACTTCTGTTAACAGTATCATGTAAGATGCATTCGTGTGTGAAAGCAGTGATGGAAATGATGATTTTCCTCAAATTTAAATAAAATATTATTAAGGATTATTTTTAACTTTTAATAAAACTGTGTTCAGTAATCGTGAGAATTTATTTTTGGCAGTTAAAAGATTCATTGCTTTAAATTTTTTGTGCTGCTGCTCTCTCACGGCTGGATTTTCTAGGCGTTTAACTTGGGAACAGAGTTATTTTTGTTTATTTGAACATCTGGATGGAAGCGTGGTCTATCTGAACATCAGGACGGAAGGTTGTTAGTTTTTGGTCAGCATTTCTTAAACGTATTTTCCTAACGGACTGTGAACAGGAGTTACAATGAAAAAACAGCAGTATAAATTTATCTTGTCGTTCGGATTTTGTTACTGAGTCGGAAACATTAATGTTTGAAAAATAAATTGCGCCTTCCTGCACTTTTGAGAACGGAGGAGGTTCATTACTGGGTATTTGAATGCATTTCTTTTTCAGTCGTTAACCCTTAAATGCATGAATTTTTATTTTTATTTTACTTTTTGAATTTAAGTCAAAAATTCATTAGAATTGCATCAAATAAAATTGGAAAAATACTAAAAAAATCTAAACTAAATTTTTATTCCAATTTTTGAAAAATGTTTATAAGGTATATCTCCCGCTTTCCTAGCGTGCCTTCGAGGTGTAGTGGTTCTGCACGCTGGGCCGGTATCCAGAGGTCCGTGGTTCGATTCTCGGGTAAAGCGGTTTGCTAATTTTTCATCTTGCCTGCTTCTAAAAAAATCTTAGTGTCTCTACAGTGGCGCTTGAACTAAAAGGGTGTTGGATAATGATTCTCCGCACTCAGGATTTGGCGATTGTGTCGCTTAAAAACCCCAGTCGCCCTTTTAAAAGGGGATTATATAAAATATTTCTCCCGCTTTCCTAGCTTGCCTTCGTGGTGTAGTAGTTCTGCACGCTGGACTGTTATTCCAGAGGTCCGTGGTTCGATTCCTGGCGAAGGTGATTGCTCATTTTTCATCTTGCCTGCTTCGAAAATCCTAATGTCTCTGCATATTATTGCTGCTAAATGGTTTCATTATGCAAAAAAATATGATAGGCAAATGTGTTAGGACCTCCTTCTTTTTCTTTTCTTCACGGGTTTGGTATCATTCGCACGTCTGTTTAGCGACTCACTTTGCAGTTGTAGGAAGGGTTTTAAAAATTTTTAAACTCCTTTATGGGGGAAATAAAAAATAAAAGAGAAAAATCATCCGGTTTGTCAAGCATAATTTTATCCTACGAATTCTAGGATTTAAGTGGGCATGACAATTTGAGATGTCTCGAGGGCTTGTGCGAGAGTAAAACTCAGAACTGTCTGAAGTTTCAAGGAGATAAAAACAAAAGAAACAGGAGCCAGCTTGTCTCGCTGTAGACTTGCGTTCGCGAGTTGGCTGAGAGCCGCGAAGATCAGCGTAAACCATGTTGATTTCTGAAACGGTTGCAAAATGAAAGAAAATTTACCGGAAAATACATCGATTTCATAGGAGCATGATCAGAGGAGCTAAATGATTAGACTACATCTTATTTAGTTGAATGGCTCTCTTTTAATGCTAAATGTGATTCTGGGTTTTTCAAGTGGTATTTTGACAGAAAAAGCATTTACGAAACCGGATCTTTTTTGGCATAATTTGTTACCAACATACAGTTGGTTAATTTATACTAGACATTTCAGACCTCGATAGTGTGGTGAACTCTCATTTAATAGCAATTAAGAGCAAATATCCTTGTTCAAATATCCTTGGCAACAATGCATGGCTTTCGCTTCATGCGGACAGAAATGAGTGCTTGGGGTTCTAATGGATCATGAAATCTTCTTAGTGTTCTGGCGATTAGTGCAAACTTCAATTAAAAAATGACTAAGTAATGATCAGTTATGTTAATATAAATGTAAATGAAAGCATCAGAAATTTGGTCTAAACTGCCTAAATTTGTGATTACTGGAATATTTAAATATTGCATATTCTGTTAAATTGAAAGATTTTAGTAACAAAAGAGTTAATGTATCACTGAATTAAAGACTATGCATTTGCTATTAGGGATTTAATTTAATAAAATGTTAGACGTAGAAGAGGCATAAGTTTTGCATTACTTGTGTGCACAATTATATGCCCCTGAGTTCAAAGTGTGAGTACCTCAAGGGACTGTAAGGTCTGGCCAGTTTATCCAATTGCCTTAATGTTTATTTAATCTAAAAATTAACAAATCTGTTATTGTTAAATATTTTATGTATTATTTTTGTTATTATTTTGCGGCTTGCTATAGTCACTCCATTTATTTGAACCGTAAGTATATTAGGAAGTTTGGAAATCTACTTTGACTTATTGATCAAACACAAAGCATATATACAATACGTACTAACCACTTATTATTTCGGAAGGATTTATTGAGATATATGATCATTTGAGGGTGCTGAGGAATTTGTTAAACTAAGTGAATCTATTATTTTATGGGTTTGTTTCATGAATATTTCTTCCCTGTGGTTTATGAGGTTGCATATTAATGGAAATGCACTTGTTGTTATTTCTAGAGAGAGTTATGAAATTAATTGTGTATTTAACTTATGGTGATTCAAAATAATGTAATAAATACTTTTTAAGAGATGAAGCATTCTTATTACGCCCAAGCACCAAACAAGATTTATTCCTCTCTAGTTTTAGGTTTTTTAATTAATAATTTTGAGCTGGAACATTCAATAAGTTAATAAATTTTAAGTATATAGTTTTATTGATTAAACTTGGTTTTAAATCAATCTCTCAAAACCCCCACAAAATTAGGTCAAGGTCATAGTTATTTTTTAAGTTTATTATTATTTTAATATATTTGTCTGGCAACAGTTGCAGAAAGCGCTAAGTATATTTTGCAGAAACTTCTAAATATTTTATTCCAAAAGGTTTATTTGTTAATACAAAATTTCGAAATATAACAATCACAAGATTATGTTCTTTATCGTCATTCCGGCCTAGCAACTGGACTTTTCATATGGCGCGCCACTCGGTACACAATCCGTTCTCCTCTAGTTTAATAAGCCACTTTGACCTACCACCTCTATATAACAGGGGCTTTAATGTCCGTTGTTGTGCCATACCTTTGGGACATCCGTCACCCTTCTTTCAATAGGAAATTACGAGATTTCATATTAACCACGTTCTCCTCTTACGTTTGCACAATACACAGAGTGTTCGTTTCCTATTTTGGTTAGCTCGTTTTCTAGACCTCCGACCAAACGAAAATGTCTGTGAATGGCTGCAGAGAAACTGGGATGACAACACTCACCAGTTAAATCGGCAGATGAACTGTGGCATAGAACTGAAGTCACGTGAACTGGAATACCCGTAACTGCCACTCACACACTGTTCATCTCCTTACTCAGCCGTATAATAGAAGCTGTTGTTGCAAAATCAGTTGCTCTGGATATAATTTTTACACGCTCTGGACCAAAATTACTTGAAATTTAAACATTTCATACTTCTGTTATATATAATTTGTGAAATAAATTTAATTCTGTTAACTGCTCCATTTCACAGCATGGCATTTTAATGGGCAGCAATGTGTTAATATACCCGTGTATGATTTATTTAGTTTTTGAGTTATAGTAAGTACTCTCAATTAAAATGTTCCTATTAATATATTATCTTGAGAACACAACTGATGATTAAAAACAATATTTTGAAAATATTTCTGAAAAACCAAAGATAAGTTCCGTGGATTTTTGTTACGTTAGTATAAGTAATAAATGAAATAGATATATAAAATATAAGATAAGCATACTTAATAAATATGACAGTTATATGCTTATAAATTGTAATATAGAGGATTTTCTATACAAGGTATTTTCTCCCTCCTTTCTTTCGGGGTTTCGTGGTGTAGCTGGAAGCATGTTCAACTCATAATTGGAAGGTCCAGTTTCGACTCCCGACGAGGTCATTGCGGATTTATTCAATATCCTACGTCGAACAATTCTAAAAAAATGATTCTACAAATAACGCTGAACTAAAAGAGTTAACGAGAATTCGTCAACTCCAGGGTTTAATAATAGGATCCCTTGATCCCTAGTGCCCTTTAAAAGGGGGGAGCATAAAATGTATTTCTCTCCTTGTTCCATTTGCCTTCGTGTTGCAACTGAAAGCACGTTTGAAGCATAAACGGAAGGTCCATAATTCGAATCCAAGCTAGGGCATTATACATTTGTTACATCTCCTGCGTGGAAAAACCTAATGATTCTACAAATACATCTTAACACTTAAAACCTTCAGAGCACTATGCGCGTCATGTGAATACACTAGTCAAAATAGGCATCATTTTTCTCGCAAATTTACGAATTCCCAATGTAAATATAATATAATAATGTTAATTAAAACTGAGTTTTATTCATAAACCTTTCTGTAGTAAAGCATAATGAACTGAATCGCTAAAATGAAAAAGCTTCCTTCCCTCGGAAATTTAAAAGTGTAAATTCTTACACCTATATTTTAAAAGAATTTCTTTTAGACTCATATTTTAACACAATAATTACATAAGCTCGAAACCTTTTTTATTATTTTCGGACCTTGAAGTATTATGCTTATCTTTCTTTAGCTGGCCTTATTTTTATAAATTTACATTTTGTAGCGTGTGAAGAATGAATGATTACTGGCAATAATTTATGTAAAAGAAGCAATTTTCTGATAAAACTCACGCTGAATTTTAGGCGATGCCATTCGCAGTTAGTACAACAAGATTAGAAAGCATATTATGTTTGTGGAAAAAAGTTCTAAATAATTTTTACTCGTGTCAGGACTTTGTCGAATAGAAGTCTTGATTCGAATTCATAATGAGCTAGACTGGTAACTTACAAAATGAAATAATTAAGATTCATCAACTTTTGGGAATTATTCACAGACAGAACGTTCCATTACAAAATTACATATTGTAACACTTGTATGAAAAGAACTATACATATTTGAAAACTGTAACAAGAAAGGACTCAGACAAAATTCGAAACTACAGCAATGTTAAACAAATATAAAATTCTTACTATCACTGCATATTGTAACAATATGTCTGAAAGGTTTATTTCGTGTGAATAAATATTTCTACATCGAAAGCTATATAATATCACATATCATGTACAGAAAGCCAGTTTCATTTATGCTAATGCTGGAAACACCATCTTTATCTCCAAGTCCTCCGTTTCATATTGCTTCATTGTCATTTTTAGGAAGTACTCGAGCTGAATATTCCATACATTTTTGTAATAGCATTTTATTTTTAATCTTGTTTTTAAACTGCGATATTTATAGCGATATGTTTCTTTAGCTTCAAAATCAATCAAATTCTGGCTTTCGTTTTCGGCTTTTAGCAAAATTTCAGAAATATTCGGTTGAACTTACTGTAGTCTTCTTCAAAGTAGGAATTCAATACTTGGCGTTGATCAATCTTCATATCTGCTTTTAGAATTTCTGCTTCCATAGCACTGGCGCTTATTGTAAACGACTGCCTCAGAGGGTTACGCTTTCGTAATAAATCTTCTAGCTTTTAACATAAAATGTGTCCAAAGATATATGAAATTCATTTTATATACCTCTGCTGCGAAATTATTGTTCCGTTTTCTTTAGATATTCATTCAATCTTGTCGTAGAATGCCAGTTATTGAAAATCAAATCAAATTCTTAGTTTATATAAATATAACGAATAAAGAAAACAAACCTTAAATGGAAAATCTTTTTAATTAACAACGATTGGAAGACCTTCTTTACAATCATCATCTCTTGATTTAGAACTCGAAATTCGAAACTAAATGAATCATAAAATATTTACATTTTAACAAACATGCTAAACTAAATTATAAATATTTAGTTCGTTCACATTTTCAAACACCCACAAAACACAAAACCTAAAAAATGCTAAATCAATAGATAATTCTAAGCTATAACTGAATTCTATACATAGAAGAAGATTCAAGATTAAAGAATAAATCTTTATTATTTCTAAATGTGGGTATTTATCATTGTAAACAACACGAGGATTATACACACGCTGAGAATACCTTACTGGTGAATTACCTATGAGAAATGGATGTGTTTGTAGAAAAATCATGAAAGAACAGTACAAGAAATGCATTTCATTTCGAGGATTGAATACGAGCAGAACTGCAGCAGATTTCTGACAGTTCCATCTAAATTCCGACTATCCAGAACTCCAGATTGGTTTCTTTTCTAGCAAATTACAAGTAGCTGTCTAAAATTGTAACTTGTTTTTGATTGAATGATAAGATTTTATTCTTCCACTGATTTGAATAATATAATCGGATATCGATTAAAATGAAATAAGAATATTGATGGATAATAAGCGTACTTTCTAAGCAAATTAGGAGGCCTCGTTCTTAACGTTTTTCGTTAAACTTTATTATAAATTAAATTTAATTTATTATAAATTAAAAGTGCAAATATTCAACTTATATTATAATTACGATTTTACTGTGCTCTTATGTCAAATATGTCTTGGTTTAATTTTAATGAAAATTTAACATCTTTGTTAGAACTAGTTTTGTTTACGAACTGGTTTTCCTTTATGAAATTAATAAACTAATTATGTTTCATGAAATTAGAAAAAATTATTTTAATGCAACAAATATAAGAACCAGCATCTTACATTTAGTTTTAGATCCTATATAAGTAGCGATAAATTTCATTGTTTTAATTCAGTTGAAGTAGAAATAAATTTTTGTGTTTGACAGAATGAAATTAATGTCAACGCCGAATGTTTACTTAAAAGAATGTTTGGTGTTTTAGTTTTGCAGAAACAAAAATTACTTAACAACCAAGCTTATACAGTTAGAAATTACAAATTTTCTAACTGTATAAGCTTGGTTGAAATAATAAAACGATAAACAAAAAAATCATCTTTCCACTTGCACGACTGTGAACTGTTTATGTTGGCTACGAGACTGTTTCATTCTTAAAGTCCTTTACAAAGCCTTTAAGCAAATAGCCCTCGCGTGCTTTGTTGCATTCAATTTTAGCATTAATGAATCAATGAAATGCAATAATAAATTTGATGATAGACTAAAGGAAATCAAATTATCCGGATGTTTCCAAATATCGAGAGGGACTATGATCCTTATTGATCCAAATTTTTGGAAGTATACAAAAAGTGACCAGTATTATTATCCATACAGACACTGATGGCTGCAATAAGTCTTTCAAATAGAATAGTATAATTATTTGACGAGCTGATGTTTGACTAAGATTAGACATTAATGCTTAATAGCTTTCATGAATGATAAATGTTAACAAAATTGCGATCTTGCCATAATAATAGTTTAAAAACTGTTAAATTTTATGAAAAAAATTAGTTTTGCAATTTAGAAATTGCTGGTTATTGTTCACTTTAGAGCAATTTATTCAAAGCAAACCATGCACTATATTGTAGATTTCGTAGCTCTTGAATTACTCTACAAAAAGTGTAAAATTATTTTTAAAATAAAATCTCGAACAAAAGAAAATGACTTCCATTTTCTTTTGTTTGTTGTGCACCAAAAAAACGTAAAAGCATTTTTTTAATTACCCTATGAAGATTTTAGACCCCTTAGGCTAACAGTAAACAGTTTGGAGAAAATGTGAACCTCTTAATTCAATTGGGGCGAGAAACATGATAAGATGAACAAATGATATATTTTAGAACTTTTACAATGTAACACAACAAACTAAGTGACACGCTAGAGAGATGATATTTAAGACGCTTGAATGGAATAGTTTCTGGCACGCTTTGCCGAGCAGATTCATTATAGCAATTTGTTACATAGCAATGAGAACTTAATGAAAATTTTACCGATGACTGTTCAAAACAGTAATATTACAAGTAGGGGAATATAATTTTTTTGAATTCCCTTTTGTTCTTAAAAAGCTCCTTTTGAGGCTATGAAAAAAAGTATGCCATCATAGCTTGTAAAATAAGTTGCTAACATATTTTCTTCCAGTATGGATGGCATATACAGTTACCATCAGTGGTATTAACTATGGTGTAGCTAAGTCAATATCATTTAGAGTTAGCATAATCAAGTGTAAAAAACCATCTACAGCACAAAATGACTACACTACGAGTACTGCAATTGGCGGCGAAAAATATCTCTTTAGAGTTACTTTGGCAGATTTATGCATTACATTTTTCAAAAAAAA
This sequence comes from Stegodyphus dumicola, assembly GCF_044657685.1. Taxonomy (NCBI): domain Eukaryota; kingdom Metazoa; phylum Arthropoda; class Arachnida; order Araneae; family Eresidae; genus Stegodyphus; species Stegodyphus dumicola. Next base: position 73,937,735 of record NC_140768.1, on the reverse strand, counting down.
GTAAAACACTTAAACATAAAATTTTTATCATTAAAATATGTATTTATTTATTTTTTGCAGATTTTACATATGTTCAAAAGCTTTTCATATATAAATTTCAGGATTTATTGAGTCTTCTCATAAATAATCCTGTTTTTACAATTGAACTATAAGTCGTAGGGGACGGGATAAACTACCTGCATCAAGTTAATATAAATGCAAGTATTATTTTCACTTTGTTCTTATTTTTAGTGCAAGCTTTGATAGCTATTTTAACAGTTATTTTTAAAGCTAAACAAAAATAAGAAAAGAACACATTCACTATATTTTGCTCTACGAGTTTAGTAATATTAATGCAATATACGTTGTTCCGGGAATAAGTGTACACGAGGATCAAAGTAGCTCTATGCAGCTATTAGTGCCGTACCTATTAGCTAGTATTTTGATTTTTTGTGAGCAATATTAAAAAATTCTTCTAATTCATGGTAGAGGAATAAGGTTTATTTTAAACATAAAAAAATATGCTTTTCAAAATTTTCAAAAGAAAACAGGAGGTAAATTTACAAAAAAGAACAGGAAGTATATTTGTAAACTTAAATAAGGAAGTACAAATCATGAATTAGCTCAAGATATGTCAAGAGAAAGTAACCTGACAAATGTAAAAGAAACAAGTCTTCCTCAGATAACGCTGAATAAATGAGTATTAATAGGTAAGCTCCATCAGTATTTTACCGAAACATACTATTTCGTTTGAGAATTATGTCCTCTCCCTTGAAATTCTTTCAACATCGCATTCTTCTGAAGCAATGAACGTTAACAGTTGAATTTATTTTCTACTTTATTGTTTCAAAAGGCTATAACAGAAAATCGAAACTTTTATGTATAAACATATATGAGGAAATGCGTGATGAAGTGCTATAGCTTACACAGCTAATATTTGACTAACTATTTACCTGGATATGGCCTAAATATAATTTATTTTACAAAATAATAAAACGTTACGTTTCCAAGCATTCTAGCTGTTAACGAAACATAGTTTCAAAAACCAGAATCTTTGTAACTCCGAGTTACTTATCAGACTCATAAATCAGGACGTTGATGTGGTGAAGGATTTCGAATTGTTATCTTCTGAATTTGAGAAAACATATTGTTTCGACATAAATTCTCTCTCTTGCAAAACCCATAAAAATTGCTTGAGGTGGAATTTTAGAGGAAGCATCTTACTGACTTCTTTTCCAAGCCAAATAAATATAGAAAGCTATTAAATCTTTGTGTTATCAGAACTTTCCAGACATGCAATATTTTTGTTCTTCGAGAAACTCTTAATTTTAAAGAAAAAAAAAACATTCGTATAAATTGGTAGGGTATTGAATGTTTGTTTGGTCTTGTTTTTCACTTTTTTTCAGTTCCAGATAACAATTGCTCTGTGAATTTCCCAGAAGCCCGCCACCAAAAAACACAATAAATTGAGGAAGAAAGTATTTCAGGGCAAACAATAGAATCGAGATTTCTCGGCATATCCCAAATGTATATAAAATCTTGAGAAAACAAAAAAAAAAAATCTTTTCCTTCAAATAGCAGTGCAAAATTGTCAAAGAAAACATGTTTCTACCAGTAATAATAGGCCTTATTACAACAAGTTCATATTGTGACAATAACACAAACAAGAACTAGTACGTCTCATTTCGAAAAAAAAAAAGGATACATGTTTTTTATTTAGCCTAAGAAAGAAGAAATATACTCGTATTGTTTAGTTTCTGTTGACAAATATTCTTCTAGCTCGCGTAATATGTGAAATGAAAATAGCTATAACATAATGATAAATTAACAAGGTATGGGCTTCTCTTTTTCGTAAGTCCACAATGGAGAACAAAAAGTGCTGTCTATTACACAAAAGAAATATAATAACGTGCACATCTTAATGTGCGAATTATTTATTAATAGCTTCAGAACATGCATATTTCAAAATATAAATAGATCGCAATTTCAAACAATATTTTTAAGCATAAAGATTGCAATCGCAGTTGGAGTTTGAGAATGTATCTTCGTATATAAGTGTGCAGTGCAATAAAGTTTGTTTATAAATAGTGTTTGGATATCTGAAGTGCAGTTTACCTGGATTTGAGAGTAGTTTGTTGAAGTAAAGTAGTAAATTTAATAGGTTGCTCTCTTTAAAATTTCTAAAATTTATTCGGCAAACTGGACAAATTGTCCAAAAATAAGTATGAATGTTCTTCTATACATAGCGTTATGCCTCTCACGTGTGCGAAGGTGAGTTTGGTGCAACGGTAGCAATAACCATGCTTACAAAAACTATGGGCTGTAGGCGTTGGGGTCAGAGGAGTTGAATCAGTACCTAAAGAGGTCAGGGGCAGGGGTTTAAGAGCATCTGAGGGTAGGGCAGAAGTTTTAAGTTTTTTTTTTTTTTTTTTTTTTTTTTTTTTTTTTTTTTTTTTTAGCCTGGAGTTTAAGAGTTGAATTCCGGTTTGAAGATAATGTAGGAAATGAAACCAGCTGATTATATTAGGGAGTTTTTTAATTTTTTGTACTGAGAAAATGAGTTACCCTGTGCTTGAGTTTGTGATGTTCGAGTTCCAAAAGTTTTAAAGTTTAGGAATAGCGCGTTAGGTTTATTCTTGGTATGCAGATAAGTAGAGTTTATATGTTGTTTGTAGGTGTGCATAATTTGTAAATGTAACTGTAGAGAGAAATGCATTAAATATTCAAGAATGGTAATTTTATGTTGTCGTAATTGACTATACATTCTATGTGGGAGCATGTTGCATTCATTTGTGTAAAGTAATAATATCTAGTGATAAGAGCAATTTGAGAGTTTTGCACACGACACTTAGTTTAAATGCCATCATAACAGATCTTCAGTATACGGAACAGCAGGAAGAAAAAAATAGAGAGCATTTGATGAGAATGAAATGCTGAACACTTAAGTGAAAAAGAAAAACCTCAGTATACAAATAATCCTCAAAATGATATTTTTAGTAAGTTTAAAGCATTACAAGAAGATATAAATAATCATAATGAAATCATTATCACTATTCGAAATATGATTGCGTTTAATACGTATTAACATTGCATTTAAACCGTTTATTATGTTAAGGAATAGTTATGCCACTCTATGATAGCAACACCTCTGTATATCAACAATATGCTAGACTGCTTTAAAGATTGTAAAATGACACCATTTTTCAGGCCATGTGGAGGTTAAATAGTCTCTTAATATAGCGTAACAAAAAGCGTCGTCTACACAAAGCGACAAAGTTGCTCGGCAATGCAATAAAGTCTCCTGCGTAACCCTGTTGCTTGACAGCAATTCGTCTCCACAAGACGATTTTGTTCTTAAGTTGCTCTGAGCTACCAAACTGAGGCAAACAGTTAAAAACTGATGTATCCAATAACAAATTTCGACACATCTCACAACAAACGTAATAATTTACAAAGTTTCGGTGATTTTATTTATTCAGGCAATTCATTAAAAAAGTTCCGATAATAATAAACATAATAGTAAATAGCAGGCTTAGTAGTAATCAGAAAGTAACAGTGATTAAAAACGGAAATAAAAATTTTAAATACGAAAATGCTTACATTATAAATTAAAAAAGTAAAACTAAATTAACGAAGCGGGAAAGGAAAGCAATTAATTGTGAAACATAACTGAAGTTTAGATACTAAAAACTTCATTTTATTTTTTAATACATAATTTTCAGGTAATTCTTTTTACTAAAACATGCTTCTGCAAAACAGTTTTTCGACATAGTTCTATAAATTTATATTCAGTAGCTTTACTACAGTTATAAATTTATGATACGTTAAACAATCCAATTAAATATCACTATTAGGATAAAACTGCTGAATGTAACCGAAATTGCTGGTACAAACGCCAGAAATGCTGAACAGCCTTAGAGCATCCGCTCAAAAGAAGATTTTTCAACGTCCAAAAAAACTACCTGAATTAATAATGTATTTTACATAATTTAAAGGTACAGCATACTTTTATTAAGCTGTTGCTTTTTGATAAAAATAATCAGCAGCATTACAGGATTCACAATTCTTAGAACTTTATTCTAATATATATTATCATATGCTAGTTAAATGATTCAAATATGAATGGAATAAAAGAGAATTCAAACTAATAAATATATGGCAGCTTTTTATTCGTTTGAAAGTTGCATGCAAACAGGGCGATGAAAATAAAATATCATGAAACAATTCGAGAAAAAAAAGAGAAAATTCTACTATATTTATATTAGTTTTGATAAAGAGAAATCAAATCATAAACGCTGCTTAAGAAACTTGCTATTTAAATTTGTAGTCTATAATTTATGTATCTGGTTTTGGATTTACTATATCAGAACATTCATTTTAAGTAAAAGAACGAATGAGAAATAAATTTATTACTTTATAGCGTACTGTTCTGTTATTGGGACCGGGTATAGAAATGCATGCATATATAGATATATCTATTCATGTATGTATGTATATGTATATGTACACTGCTCAAAAAAAAAAAAAAAAAAAAAAAAAAAAATGGGACAGTCCTATATCTCCCGATCTACTGGGCCGATTGACAAAATTCAAACTGCGTTCTTCCTGTCTCGAAAGCGCGACTTAGGATATATATTAGATTTATATATAGCACTATTCTAACATAGGTATTTTGACACAAAATCGGACTTTTTCTGAAATAACATACCAATGTTTTTACATATTTCGATTCTACGACTCAAATTACGCCTAAATATGAAATTTTGTAAAATTTGGAGCAAAATTTACGGAGAAATTCACAAATTTATCTTGGCACTATTTTGTCAGTTTGCGCCAAGAATAGTTCACTTGGTGAACTTCTTAATATATGGCAACCTAGTTTCCTTTCCCGTGAGAGGAAAAAAAGTCACCATCGTTCCTTTTTTCCAAATAATATTCTTTATATTGTATTTTTAATTATAACTTATTATTTTAAGTAATTTTTTCTTTTTCGAATTTCATTTTAATTGTTTAAGTTGCATGGTTTTTTTTTTTCGAATAACTGTTTTAAAAATTTCTATTTACCTATTCGAACTGTGTAAATAAAGGTGCAGCGTTTATTTTTTTTCAAGTAGTTTTCTTTATCTATATTTTTTGTCATAGTTATTATTTTAGGTAATTTTTAAATTCTTATACTTTTATTTTAATTGTTTGTGTAACATTGTCTCTTCAGATAATTGTTTTAAAATTTTCTATTTATTCCTTCGAACTGAGCATTTTAAATAAATTTTCCAGAATTTGATTTTATTTATTTGAATTGCGTTTCTTTCGGAGGAATACTTTGTAACCGAGATTATGATGCGTTTGAAAACTGCATATATTAAAAGAGAAATACAGTAAAGCATAGTTAACACGCCTTTCAATGTTCCGTTCAGAAAAGATATATATAAATAAGAGAGATGTATAACCGACATTTTAACTTAGGATGACTTGCATACACTGCTTTAAACAGTTTTATCATTGTGCCCATTGCTTTACACAATTTTATCCTACATTTGGTTTCTTAAATGTTATTCATATTTTAGTCAAATATTTTATTTTTGAAATCGTAAGAATCAAATATCATAAGATTAAAAAGTTTTAAATTTAAAAAAAATACAAATAATAAATTTTACCCAAAAATTTATTTTTTCTTCTCTTTTTCTTCAGGCATTCTACTTTATTCTTGCTCTTTTTCTTTAGGCATTCCGCAAGTATATTAAAAAACATCCATCTTTACGAAATATCTTGATATTTCTGACAATCATTTTAAATAAAGTTATCGCCTTCCATTTCATAAAGGCCCACAAACGGCCGAACGTCTTGCTGAACACTGAACACTGAACACTGAAGTCGCTGAACACTGGTAGTTCACTCCGGGGTTCGAATCCCGGTAAACGGGCTGGTTGCATGGGTGTTTTCGTGGATTTTCTCATGTGTACCGTGTATGCCAGCTGGTTTTCCTTTGAAAGTTCTTCACAAAGGCATCCTTCCTTTTAGGCAGATAACCCTGCTTTGACGTAACTTAATAATCCAATTCAATCTATTTCATTAATATTTGGTCAGAGTCTTTATCAGTCTTTAGAGGCTAAACATTTTGAAGGTATGAGATGAAAGAAAAGACTGGTTTCATCAAGAGGTTTTGGTTTATTTAATTATGACAAAGCACACTAGGGCTATCTGCCTAAGGGGAGGGATGCCTTCGTGGAGGACTTTCTAAGGAAAACTGGCTCGCATACACGTTACACATGGGGAAAACCACGAAAACGCCCATGCAGCCAGCCCGTTCGCGGGATTTGAACCTCGGACCGAACTACCAGAGTTCAGCGACTTTACCGTTCGGCCGTTGTTTCATCAAGAGGGAAAAAAAACGCCTTTAGGTGACATTCACATACAATACTTGATAAACTCCTGAATCTTCAAATAATTCGACTGAGAAAATCATGGGATTCTCCATTTATGGTACGATATGATGTTCTATAACGTAATTTAAATTTATACAACCATATAGTCTAAAACCAGTCGCTCTTCACTTTAATCTGCAATGATATCGTTTTTGTCTTTTCTGATAACACAAGCTCAATTGATGGTATTTGCTGGTGTACACGCCCAAGTGTTTTCTCTTTGAACGCCTAAATTCTTTGAAGTAACCTGAAAGTATATTCAAAAGCGTCCAACTTTTTGAAACATCTTGGTATGTCTAAGAGCCAAATTTTCCATGCAAATTTTTGCTTGCTTTTCTCCCTAATTTTCTTCTTTCCTTCTACAGTTATTTTAAGTGCTCACACAAGAAAATTAAGATTTTTCGATTGCAAATTTTCATAAATTTTGCATTCTTGTCAATTTTTTAAAATATCAATTGCATCAACTGTGTTTCAGCTGAAGACAGCTTTTCATTTTCTAGACATTTTAACTATAAACAAAGTATAGAGCAAAGTCCAAAGGATAAATATTTTAATTAAAAGAATTTTTGCTAAATGACAAAGAAATAAAACAGTCCAGCAGTGTTTATTCTTCACCACCGAGTAACCCGATTCTTATATCGGCCGAAACAATCTAAATCACATTAAAGATCATGTTTTTTTATACAATCTATAACGCGGGGGAAAAATTAGCTTCTTAAAACATTTTTTCTAAGAAGATTAATATAAAAGATTATATTTAAATATATATTTTTAAAGCTGGGACTTGAACCAAACCGTCAAACTTTTAAAGTTTAATTTACATGGTGGTTATAATTAAAGTTCCAATTTGAAATGGTCATAAAAGGAAAACTACCGGACCAAATGTTATCAAACTTGGGAATCGTGTAAAGGAGGTTATGGGAATTTATTTTCCGCGGAAAAAAAAAGAGTTCAAAAACTCACCACCAGGGCGAAAATGGCGCTGTATACAATATTGTTAAATGAAATAAGACATGAAAACATCTGTTTAAAATGCGTTTAATATTTTCCGAAACGTGTTACAAAGCAGGTTCAATGTAGCGTCCAGCATTTTCCGAAAGTAAGTTAAATCCTGTTACTGCATTCTCAACAGCAGCTCTTAGCATATCAGGAGGAATGTTACGGACATGTCAGTGTATCACATTTTTCATTTCTGCCAAATTGTTTAGATTATCACCATAAACAGTGCTTTTGAGATAACCCCATAGCCAAGAGTCACAGAGGTTGAGGTCTGGTGGGGAAGAGGGGAAGTGTTGGCCTATAAGACTTTTATTCGTGAAATGTTGCCTAAGTAACTGTGCGACACACGTGAGGTGGGGCCCAGCCCTGCATAAAAAACGTAGTATCTAAAATGCCACGTTACTGCAGTTCATGTATCACGAAACATTTTAACATTGACTCTAAGTGAGCTGCAATCACAGTAGTCCAGCTGTCGACTGCTCTTCAGAGAAAAATGGTTCAGTTATAATACTAGCTGTCATTCAACACTAAACGGTGTGGAATGACTGCTATGCAATCGAATGCAGTAGGAGAATGCAATGGAACTAGATAGATAACATGAGAGATTTCTTTGGCCCAAATCGATTAAAAGCGTTTTGAATCAGTATCTTCATGTTTTAGTGCCGAATTCAGACTTCAAAAATTACTAATTAGCGATCTGTAAGAAAACGATTTCCAGATTGTACGCACTTGTGCGAGTGATTTGTGATCTCACATTTTCTAATCGCTAATTCGTGGTTTTCACGGACGAATTTCTCACTTACACGGATGGCGCACTCGATTTTTATCGAATTTAACGATTTTAAATGGTAATTTGCCTACTTCAAAGATTCTTAAGGGTATACAACATATTAAACCCGTGTAACAAAAGGTTAAGTTAGATTCCGACCCATATTTCGTTTAACAATATTGCATACAGCGCCATTTTGCCCTGGTGGTGAGGTTTCCAACTTTCTTTTTTTCGCCGAAAATAAATTCCCATGACATCCTTTACACGGTTACAAAGTTTGATAACATTTGATCCAGTAGTTTTCCTTTTATGACCGTTTCAAAGTGAAATTTTAATTATAACCACCCTGTATATTATTAAATTTTAATTTGAAGCTATGCGTTATATGTATACCATGCGAAAGATTTCGCTTTTATGGAAAAAATAAAGAATCGAAGCAAATATACTTAGGATATTAGACCACAACTGAAAAAATTTCCCTTCCCTCCGAAAATAAAATATTGAAACTTCGACCATGAATTTATTGAATTATCGAAATATTCAATTTGGCTTATCTTCTAAGTCCTAGTTCCGACAACAATTCCGTCAAAAATTACGAATTACTGAAGCTGAAGTAAAAGGTTTAGTATATATTTACTGTATGTTAATAAAGTAATAAGAGTGTAACAAAAAATAGATTATAGAATTTACGCTGATGCAACTATTTGTTTGAATGCACAACATGTAATGGAAGAGAAGGCTTGTAGAGATCTGTTTTTGACATGCCTCTAAAAGTAGATGTCATACTCCTTTTGTCCCTTCAATGTCAAAAAACTTTCCTTTGAGAGGCCTTTAGTTTTGGGGAGGAAAAAATCATAAGAAGACAAATTTGAAGAACATGCAGGACAATTGAGTACACATACTTATTTTCGGAGCACAAGCGCTTCTCCGATTGGTTATTGAATAATGAAAAGATGCATTGTCATGCAATACAAAACATTTGGAATACGTTTTCTGACTGAAAACGTAAGTCATCTGCTTAATTCACAGCCATTTACAAGCCATCTACTCGGGCAATTGCAGAATCGTTTTGATCCTAAGCTTGTAAGACAAACTTAATATCACTGTATTTAAACACTTCTTTAATCTTCCGAGAACGTTCCTTCTTTAGCTCATATTCCAAGAATATTAAGTGAATACAATTATTGCAAAAGAAATTGAATATTCATTTGCACTACGGCTTGGTAGTTTACTAACAAGTTAACAAAACTTAAATTCTGCTTTTTGTGTCTAAGAATACAACAATATTTTAAATGTTTACACATAAAATATTAAATTGGAGATTTAATTGGAGCCTCACCAGTTGCCTAGCATTTGAAGATTGTTAAATACTAATTGTTTGTTGCGAAGTCTAACCCAGGCTGCATGGTTGGTTTTCGTAGTTTTCTAGGTTCTCTTTAGAAAGGTTCTCTATGAAAGCATCTTAATCAAATAGCTCCCATGTTCTTTCTATGTTCAAATAACCAACTAACCTAGTTTAAGCGCGATTTCCTAGGGAAGTTACTAGCAAAACCCGAATACTCATTAAAAATCATGTAGCTTGCCAATCGGGAGTAACATGAAAGATACGGCGCCAATAATTGAATTGCTGTTACGGTACGCTGTTTCTAAACTTAGATGGTCATTCCTTAATTAAATAGCCCACCAGCGGCCGAGCGGTAAAGACGCTGATCGTTGGTAGTTCGGTCCGAGGTTCGAATCTCGCGAACGGGCTGGCCGCATCGGCGTTTTCGTGGTTTTTCCCATGTATAACGTGTATACGAGCCAGTTTACCTTAGAAAGTCCTCCACGAAGGCATCCCTTCCTTTAGGCAGATAGCCCTTGTGTGCTTTGCCATAATTAAATAATCCAATCCAATCCTTAATTAAATATAATTGATTTGTAACTTCTACTGGAACTGACGGTAAGAACTGAAGTGCAAATAAATAATATTGTGTGCAATCTTGATTAATATAAAATTTAAAATATTTGCATAGAAAAATATTTGCATTCAGACAGAAAGTTTTTTGAAATATTTGCAATTACTTTATAAGAAAGATTTATTAATAACCGTAATAATTACTTATTATATTACTGATGATTAGGATTCAGTTCTTGACAATTACATTCTAAATTAGAATTTTAAGGATATAATGAAAATACGCTATGCACAAAAATACATTTTAGGATAAAAATGAGTTGGTTTTTTATGTTTTAAAATTTCTTAAATTAATTTAATAAACATCGTATCCTCGTTGTTAATCGAATCCTGAATGTTGGGTGGAGTTTATAGAATTATTCTTACTTGTCCACAAAATCTGCTGACTTATCCAGCCATTAAGTAGCTGCAGATCATTTCTACATAACCATTGAACTTTCATTAATTCAGTCTCTAGAGGGCTGTATGTTTATATCATAATTTGACTTTTATAAAAATGATTATTCTAAATATTATGTTTCTATAAAAATATACTATACTTTAAAAATGTGGATGATAGTATCAGCCGCTCTTTTAGCCACTTCAAAAGCAACAGTTTGTTTAGAAATAAATTATGCAGTTAATGCCATAAAATTCAAATAAATATCAAACGAAAATTCTCAGTTTTAGACAATTCGATTTAAACGAAGTAAAGTAGCAGACGATAAAACGCCGAAGGTAAAAATTTACTCTTATTTTTTTTTTTAAAAAAAGGAAGATAGGGAGAAATTTAAAAAAAAATAGTTAAAAATTTGAATAATATCATCTATAATTTAAAAAAAATAGCTTTTCATATAGTATTAATAAATATTTATTACGCTTCATTGAGGTAAAAAATGTTATATAATTAATTCTTCGTAAAATCTTACTTGAAATTTAAGGTTAAAAATAGCTGTGGCAATTCACTGTAACAAAAATCCATATATTACATTTGGACCATTGCACCATAGACAACATTTGGCGTTATTATCGCTCAAAAAAAAGATGCCAAATTTCAAAACTCGAAAATATGTAAATTCGTGTATATCTTAGAAAATTTTGAATAAAAAAGTCTAATTTTTTGCAGATATGCTTAAAAATACACCTGCTTTAAGATGATGGTAAAACTTTTATAGGTCATAATTCAAAATTCTTTTCGAAAAATTTATAAAAATTATTTAAAAATAGAAATTTAAAAAATAAAATACAAAAAATGGATAAATTTTATTTGGAATGAACCTAAATTTCGAAATGTGAGAGAAAAAATCAAAAAAGTTTAATAAAAAAAGAGATATTAATAAATATTTGCCAAATTCAATTAACATTGAGAGCTAATATTTTAAAAACTACTCGTACGATTTTTACAAAACTTGGTATTCTGGCATAATTTGAGACGTAGAATCGAAATACGGAAAAAAATTGGTATGTTATTTCAGAAAAAGTCCGATTTTGTGTCAAAATACCTATGTTAGAATAGTGCTATATATAAATCTAATATATATCCTAAGTCGCGCTTTCGAGACATGAAAAACGCAGTTTGAATTTTGTCAATCGGCCCAGTAGAACGGGAGATATAGTACTGTCCCATTGTTTTTTTTTTGAGCAGTGTACATGTGTATTTGTTCGTGTACCCACATATATATATGTAATAGATTCTGTAGTAGAACGCAAGTGGTTGTATCCACAATGAACAGCTAGAATTTCGATGTCGTAGAATTTAAAAACGCCGATTCACAATGAGTAAGAAATTTGGCAGTCAGGGTATATTTAATTGAACTTTTATTTCAGTAAACATGTTGTGGCCACAATCACGTTAACACATTAATTGTGCCTATTACAAGAGGTTTCATTTTTGATAAATTTGCAGTAAGATAGAAGGAGCCGACAGACAACATGCAGCTAGGCCAAAGCGTTGAAAGTTTAGAGTAAAATCTTAAATCAGACTGCGTTAATTTTGGTTCTCAAAACATTTTGATTGGATGGTTTGAATGGTTAATATTGCTGTAAAATTACTATTGGCTGTTTTAGTTTCATTTACATCATCAAAATTATGTGAGAGTCATATGACATAGATTTTTCTCGAAATGACGCAGTGCAAATAGAAGTTACTATTTTTAGAATACAGAAGGAAATTAGTTTTCTGTGCTAATTTAATCTTTTACATATTCTTTATTTTTCTTACATATATGCACATACATAAATACACATGTGCATATATACATACACTTCTGAATCCGGTCCTGATAATAAAAGAGTACCCTTTACAGACAAAAAAGGGCAATTTATATTCCAGCTTATTTTTCATATATATAATCACTCAGTAATATAAAAAATATAAAAGAAGAAAAATGACGCAATTACTACTTCATACATAGCATAAAGTATAACACATATTGCTGATAATTAAATCCATATTTTAAGTATATGAAAGAGGAAAAACAGTTTATCTCTTTATAGGTACGGTAAAAAATTAATTAATTAATTATGTAATTAAAGTAACTAATATGTAATTTAATAAAAATATATATTTCATTTATAATATTATAACACGGTAAAATTATTATTCGTTACATGTAAAGATTTCATAATTTTTATATTAACAGATTTCTGCTTAGTTACAGAATTATAGAAAGAACAAAGCATTTCTTTTCAGCTGAAAAATCCAAAAATATTTTAACTGGGCTGGAATTCACAACATGATGGTTCACTTGAACCTCAGAGTTTCGGGGAGTGCTCCAAGCAATTCAGGTAGCTATAACTGAAGCTAAGATATGAAACATCACTAAAAATACGAAATCGGAAATATGATCAGGTGCAAGCAGATGATAAATTAGACTTTTCTCGACAAGAAGAGAAACACGCTAATGTGACAATCAAAATCGTAAAAACAATCTTGTATTTAGCGTAAGTATATTGAAACACTCAATCGATTTCGCGGGCAGCTAAAGGTCCCTCCTCATCAGGAGAAAGAAATACCTAGAAAGAAGAAAAATAAAGGGGAAGGAGTCTCAGAAACATGTGGTCCTTATCAGCACTGCACGTGGTTATAACCGGATTTTCAATCAGAGTTACACTGGCCGCCCACTTTTACTGAGCCAGGCTATCTGATCAAACATGTAACACAAAGGGCAAGAAAAATTAGCGAAGTTAAAAATAGGGAGCGAGGGGCAACTGCACCTTCACGCTCAAAATATGAACTTCGAATAATGGAAAGCAACCACTGAACGGATTTTTATACCCTCTGGTAGTACCAAACGAGAGGAGGTAACGCCATCTATCGGCAAAAATAGTAACTGAATTAAGATAGTAGAATTTTAAACGTATTAGGAAGGACTGGATTGGACTTAAAATCATTAACTAAACATGCTAAATCTTTGTGAATATGAAAAGCCTCAAGAAAATCCAATTCACCTATGGAAGAAGCCTTTTGGATAATTTTTGCAGACCCAAAGTCAAAATTATGGTTAAATGTCCAACTATGATACGCTATTGAAGACTTGTTAATTTCGCCTTTACTGACATAAGATTCATGTTCCTTGAAACGAAACTTCAACGCTCTTTTTGTTTGGCCAATATATCTTAAACCACACTGACAAGATATACTATAAATTCCCCAATAATTCAAGACAGAAACACAATCTTTTAGAATCGAAGGGTGAATTTTATTAATAGGGGAGAAACCGACTTGAAAATTGAATTTCTGGAGAATCCGTGCAATTATACAGCTAACAGAAGGATAAAATGGAAGCACGACAAGGTCATTAATATTATTTCTAATAGTGGAATGTCTTCTTTGATGGGAATCTGAAAATCTTTTAACGGCTTTATCAATAATCACGGGAGAAAATCCACGGTCAATCGCAACTGCTCTCAAATAATTAAGTTCATTCGTAAGCAAAGATTCAGAGGAACAAACTTTAAGCGCGCGGAATACATACTAGTAAAAAGAAACCACTTTTTGCTTAACAGGGTGGCATGACTTGGCATGGGGTGGTAAACAAACTGCAAAGGGTTTACGGTACACAGTAGTGCTAAAATCAGTTTCATTGCGGATTATAAGAATATCAAGGAACGGGAGGGAATTGTTGGATTCAATTTCAAGAGTGAATTGGATGGCTGGATCAATTGAATTCATAATAGATAGAATCTCGAATAAATCCTCTTTATAACCGTCAAAAAGCGCGAAAGTGTCGTTAACATACCGAATCCAAAGACGAAAAGATAGTTTATCAAATAATTTCATCTGAAAATAGTGCATATCAATGTCAGCAAGTACCGGACTCAGAGGAATACCCATAGCCAATCCTTCAACTTGACGAAAATATTCATTTTGGGAAACAAAGTGGGTTTGACTCAGAGAGACTTTAGTAAGCGAAACCATCTCATTAATTTCAGTATGTGTGAAGTGAAATTCCCGAAGCCTAGTTTCAAGATAATTTAGTGCTCCTTCGACCGGAACATTAATAAACAGTGATTTGACATCAAATGAAACCATAATGGAACGAAGTGGAGAAATATTTTTAAGTTTATCAATGACTTCAACAGAATTTTTTACAGTGTGAATATTGTTAGCAAGTAAAGGAGAAAATCTGGAAACTAAATATTTGGCCAAAGGATATGAAGCAGTACCTATGCTGGAAACAATTGGTCGAAAAGGAATACCGGTTTTGTGGACTTTTGGAAGAGCATAAAGCCTAGCGCAATTAGTAATAGGTGGAATAAGTGATTTCTTCAACTGCGTTGGCAGAATATGAGAAGATTTGATAGCACTTTTAACTTTCGTGAGGTCTGAAGTTGAAAGATCTTTAGGGATCGAGCAGTATGGACATTCATTTATCAGTTTAGAGACTCCAGTAATATATGTGTGTTTGTCCATAACAACGATTTGTCCGCCCTTATCAGCTTTAGAGATAATGATATTAGTATCAGAATGAATTTCACGTAAGATATCATTTTCCTTTTTACTAAGATTCGAACCCAAAGATTTGTTGTTAAAATTAACATTATGAATAATTAGGTGGCGGATTGCATCCTTCTGCGTTTCCGAAATTTTGGAGAATTTAAAGGCTTTCTCTATAGGGGCGATGATTTGAAGAACTGAAGGTTTAGATGTCTTTGAAAAGTTGAAATTATATTTTAATACTTTTAACTGATCCTCCAAAAGATTCCTATTGGAGATATTAACGATGGGGTTAACCTTTACAGTGAGAAGATTAGCTAGATAAGTGAGACTATCCGACTGGTGTGTGAGCTTAAGGAAGTTAGAAATAAGCACATTTTTATGCCGTTGACAAACGGTATCGGTTCTAGATCAGGATGTATGTCCAAAAGATTTCCTTCGATGAGGAAATATCTCAGTTGAATTAGCAATTTTTAAATGGAGGTAATATAATTCAAATTCAATTTTAGATAAACGTTTGCGCGTGTCCCTTATAATATGACGAAGAAGTGCCAATTTGAATTTATGCAAAATTTTTGAAACGTGAACGGAAGCTTTAAGGCTACATTTCCCACATGTATAAATTTGGGAATGATATTTTGATGTTTGCATTTAAGTAGAAACTGTAGATGATTCAAGAATTTCGTACGCTTAAGGCGTAACTTACAAAATCGGTTCCTGTCAGTGGACATATTGTGAAAAGGGTACAAGTAAGAAACCAGTGAAGAAAAGAAATATAATTTCGAACGTCCAAAAAAGGAATTACTTATAACATGAAAAAAACACCAATAAATAATGATTTTCATCAACATATGACAAAAACATTCCAAAAGGAGAGAAACATCCAATACTGAAAAACAATAGCCACGTGGAAAGAAGCAACGAAAGTGAAAATCGTGCACGTGGTAAACCGATATAAAGTAGAATTTCCTCGAAAATGCCAGTTGATAGCATAAACCAAATCCGAAAAACTAATAGCCCCGTGGAAAGGAGTAAATAAAATGGTGCACGTGGTAAAACAATAAACAGTAAAACATTCTCGAAAATGCCGGTTGATAGCACAAACTAGACTAGAAGAGAAACACGCTAATGTGACAATCAAAATCGTAAAAACAACCTTGTATTTAGCGTAAGTATATTGAAACACTCAATCGATTTCGCGGGCAGCTAAAGGTCCCTCCTCATCAGGAGAAAGAAATACCTAGAAAGAAGAAAAATAAAGGGGAAGGAGTCTCAGAAACACGTGGTCCTTATCAGCACTGCACGTGGTTCTAACCGGATTTTTAATCAGAGTTACACTGGCCGCCTACTTTTACTGAGCCAGGCTATCTGATCCATCATGTAACACAAAGGACAAGAAAAATTAGCGAAGTTAAAAATAGGGAGCGAGGGGCAACTGCACCTTCACGTTCAAAATCTGAACTTCGAATGATAATGATAACTTCGTGCAGTGCTGATAAGGACCACGTGTTTCTGAGACTCCTTCCCTTTATTTTTCTTCTTTCTAGGTATTTCTTTCGCCTGATGAGGAGGGACCTTTACCTCCTCGCGTTTAGTACTACCAGAGTGTATATAATCCGTTCAGTTGTTGCTTTCCATTATGGAGTTAGAGTTAAGCCTCCACAAGAAAGGAAAAGAAAAAAAGAAAAGGGAAAAACAGAGTTACCCCCCCACCCCACTTTAAAAAGAAAAGGGAAAAACGATGCTTTTAGCTATTATATTTCTAACAATTAAACGCTTCCGAATAATTACCGAATGGTTTTTAATAGAAAAAATTCGGTTGTATCAAAACAAATAAACATTATGTGCGATTTTTCAGAGTATCCTCAGAAAAAGGCCACAAAAGAAAGATTCTGTGTAAATGAAAAATTTCTGAAAACGGGGATAATGTTTATTTAATACATATATGCTGATGCTATAGGCCTTTAAATGTGTTAGAGCGTTTGCCTGTCATTCAACGTTCGCGAAAGCTAGCTTCTTTCTTACGCACCAATTTATTTGAAACTATTTCAATTAATAGGGACAACGATAAGGACCGTAAAAAAACGTTAGAAGTTGATGTCAGTTTCGTATTTGAAACAAGATGTGTCTCATCAACTTCCCACGTAAATAATTAATATGTAAATATGTAAATTACGCTTATAGGGCAAGACTTGCATATTTATATAATTTTAGTATTTGGATATGTTGATTTCGCGCTCTTCCAAAATTATCGGTTCATTATTTTGAATAGTGGAATATTGTAAACTCTTCGACAAAAAGAATATTTTTCAGATCAACAAGGATCAGGCATCAGTCTGTTCTAGTTTTAAAAGAAAATCGAATTCTTTCAGAGTTTGATTGAGTTCTTGTGGGGAATGGTGATGTGCTTTGGAAGATCCTTAGTTTACACATAGAAAGAAATTGTATCGAAATTGTAGCTAATATCCCCTATCTTTCTTCCTAATTCGATACAATTTCTTTCATTTAAAATTTAAAACATTAATTTGTACTTGATAGTTTTAGTTTGTATATGACTAAACTGTTCAGCATTTAAAAGCTTCAGTTTCAGTCCTAAATTTATTTCGAAATAATGATCCATGTCTTTACGCTGTTCGAATGATAGTTTTATTATGGGAACAGCAGAGAGAATATTCACCGAATCAATGCCATGAAAAAAGAAGTAAAGTCTTCAGTAGAATATCTTTTAATTCATCAGCGTTAAAGATGCTCCAGTTGGAGAAGTTCAGCTGTTGAGACCTGATTTTCTATTTTAATATGTTTCCTGTTCTGTTAATTTTAATATGTTAGAAATTTTCTTAACTTTAAGCATTTTGCTATAATTGTTAAGAAGCAAATAAACATAAAAAACATGCGATATATATGCACGCACAACAACTATAGATACTATATGCATATGTAAGATAAAAAATATGTGAATCAAAATTATAATTTAAACTAACGGTAAAATATTAATTCTCTCTCTCTATTCTAAAATTCGCATTAACGTCTCTGGATTGCGTCATCTCTAGATCATTCTATGGCCTGCGCAGCTCTGATGACGTAATAATTGGGAACTGAAACTACCACTGTAAACTAAAACTTTTTTCTTCGCTTGCTTCCATCTTTCATAACTACGCACTTCAGCTTCTGTCTGTGCTGTGCTTGGACGCAATTTCGCTACGCTGCTTCCTATTGCAATAATATCAATAATATAAATGTTCTTGAATAGGGACGATTAGGGTGCCAAGTGATCTGTGGCCACATAATGTCAATTGGAAATAAAAATAGAATTAAATTCGCCTCGACTGCCAAGTTTAATTTACGAAGTCAACACATTAACTTACGACGCAATCAGAATACTTCCTCTTCAATATAGCATAACTATGCATCAACAGTGTTCTGACTTCCTTTCCTTGCTTTTATTATGTCATATATATATATATATGTGTGTGTGTGTGTGTCAAAATCAAACTCAGAAGTAATGACCAGCAGGAATTTGATGGCGAGAAGTGTTAATCCATAAGGAATAGGAAATTGGAGGCAAATGCATATTAAATCTTCATTTTATTTCAGCAATCTTATTGCGGCCACAAACAAGTTGGCTCATTAATTGTGCATTTTCGAAAAAGTATACATTTCAGATAAATTTGCAGTAAGAAAGAAGGAGCAGACAGACAGCAGTCAAGCTAGGCGAAAGCGTAGAAAGCAAGTGCGTAATGTTCAGAGTGAAATCTTAATTCAGACTGAGATAGTTTTGGTTCTCAGGGCATTTTGATTGGATAATTAATATTGCTATAAAATTAAAATTGCTATTGGCTGTTTTAGTTCTATTTACAATATTAGAATTATTTAATAGTCATATCACATGGATTAGTCTCGAAATGACTCAGTGAAAATAAGAGTTACTATTTTTTTATTTTAGAGAAATTAATTTACGTTGCTAATTTGATCTTTTACGTATTCTTTATTTTTCTTACATATATATATATATTTAGACAGAACGAAACATCGAAAACTGTTTAACTTCTCTAAAGTTTTCTACGCTTTTTGTTTATATAAGAGAATTAGGGCTTAAATGGCATTGCTATCCATTCACAGAAATTGCTAACAATTTAATTACTGAATTAGGTTGTAACGAGAAATGAATGACTGAGCCAGTATTGAAGAAGAAATAAGCTCTATGTTTTGTACAGCAATACAATAATAATATTGATAGTTTTAATGATTTAATTAATTTCTAATTGTAATTATTTTTATAAGGAAACAATTTTGGAAACGGTGAAAACACTTTTTTGAATTGAGCTTTATTCTTTGCAGATTGTTGGATTATGTTAGTTATATTTTTATGCATTTCATAAGATGAATTTTCAGCGAAATAAAGTCCAATTATATTGCGGCCAGGATAAGGTGTAAACCTTTATACGTTACGCATATATGTTTTCCTCTAACTATTTTTATCTTATTCATGGGCTCTAACTCATGTTGAGAAATCGATTAGAATAACGACTTAAACGCATTAAATTTATTTCTTGGGTTTAACTTTTCCTCATGCTTTTATGTTTTTTATGCTTCTGCGCTCTTATACTCAAAACCTAACTAAAAAAACTTAAGCTTGCTGTAGGCTTTCTAGATAGAGGCATGGGTGTTTTTGTATAGTATATGCTGTTATTTCAGGTTACTTCAAACATCTATCTAGGGAAAGAAGCTGTTATTTCAAGTAGTGGTTAGGAAAGAGGTGGTGAAAAGAGTTATTCATTATCGTCTGGGACCACCTGCTCACTGTCTCGAGTTAAAAGCTTTTTGGGGCTGTGATGGGGTTTAATTCGTGAATTATTCATTTTATGTTAGCATTCAGTTCTGAATACAGCTTTCCTGAGGCTTACACTGAAATGACGAGTTTATTAAATATTAAACTTTGAAATAAAAATGTTTTGCTACAGAACTGTAAGAAAATATATGTAAATTTCCAACTTGGGAATTGAGAATAGATCTACATAATAAAGCAAATAATAGCAAAAAATACATTTCTGTCATTGATCAAAATCCTTTGGAAATCTTTCATGTAACTAATTAACTCTTCACTGAAGCTCTCATGTATTATACTCGGTATGGTCCTATCAAAATCAGCCAGTGTCAAATAAGCAGCTTAATTTTCATACACGTAATTGTGTACATTACCATAGAAATATCTCTGAACAAGAGCAGTTAATTCTTCAACCTATCTTATCTTTCATTTAGAATGATAATTTTCTCATACGAACAGCAGAGAAAACTTTCATCGAGTTAATGCTATGAAAGTAGAAGCAAAGTCTTGAGTAGAATATCATCTCATTCATCAGCGTTAAGGATACTCAGTTAGAGCAGTTTAACTGTTGAGTCCGAGTCATGGATCAGATTTTGAGTCCGATTCATTACTTAAAAACTTCACAGTCAGCCCAAAATCATTAGTGTAGGAAACATTAGTTGAGGCCTAACTGCAAACTAGGTGGCGAAACGTGATTTATCAGTTCCATCGTTCTGCGGTTCTGTAGCGTAGAATGAATAGTGAAAGTCATAAAATGTTGGAAATTAGTTTCGCATTCAGTTGTCAGCGTTGAATGGACTGGTTTAAGTACTTTCCGATGAACGAAGCAAATACAAGTTCATTTGCTTCAGTAAAGTTTTCCTTGAAAGTGTCCTTCTTTAGGTACGAAACAGTATAATTTTTTGCAATGATTAGCCCAATCCACTCCAGTTTATGTTTTAAAGAAAGAACCTTTATTAACTAACAACGATGTTTACAGAATTTGAATGATTTTTTAACTACACTTTATTATTAAATAAACTCTCTACTCCATCTTTAACGTTTTTGTTTATTTCTGAAAATAATTAGCACTAAATAATGCAAAGTGAAATTTTAATGATAATGCAGTTTGGTTTATTGATATTACGGTAAAGCACACTACGGCTATATGCCTAAGGGAAGGGATGCCTTCATGAATGACTTTCTAAGAGAAATTGGCTTTTATACACGTTACGCGTAGGAAACAACAAGAAAACGCTCATGCACCCAGCCCATTTACCTGGAATCGAACCCAGGTCGAAATTAACAGTGTTCAGTGGCTTTACCACTCGGTTGCTGGAAGGCTCTAGTAATAATGCAAAAATGAATATTTATTATTATAATGCTGAGACCGACAAGATTTCCTAGACGTTAATGAAACGTGAATTTCCTGTCCAATCTCATGTAGCTGTCTCAAGAAATTTACGCTTGCTATTTCGACAGTATTTTCATCTATCTATGCTGTTGAGTCATTAATTTCAGAAAATAATAACGTTAAAAATGCTCTTAGAAACCGTTTTTCAGATGACTCCAATCCAGCTTGTATTCTGCTAAAAATAAAATATGAACCTAATAATAAATTATTTGTTATCTAATTTGCAACAACAGAAATCGCATATATTTTTTCTTTATTAAATAAACATAAAAGCGGTTAATGTTCTTACTACTGTATAAATGTCTGTTTCTGGTTGCAATTAAAGAGTATTAATGTAGAAATATTTATTTTTTACTCACTAATCACAAAGTTAACAATGCATGTTGACACGTCACGACCATATTAAATACTTTTCTTCAAAAATTGGCGCTTAGATGTATAAAGGTTTGCCATCCCGGATTTAAGGCTTCCTGATACAAATTAACAAGCATAATGTAGATGCGTACTTTAAAGAATAGTCTCATAATCACGATAATAAAATCATGTACATTTATTCTAAATAAAACTCAGATTCTTATCTTCAAAAAATGTAAAATGCATAATGCATAGTTTTCATTTTCCATTTACCTACATCATCTCTAATTATCACAGCTATTTATTAGTGCAGCACATTTCCAATACAGCAGTAATGCCAAAATATTCGTATTAAGTAGCGTAGTTCGAAGTACAACGAGGCAGGATCAAGCCTGCCTAGCTATCATAGCAGCCATATCCCGTCTTTCTGCCACTGTCACCTGTTAGCGATGATGTTTATTTCTGATAGAATTCAGTTGAAAACCAGTAAATTTGCTTCATCCTCTGAGCATCCATTGTAGTCTCATTAATTTGTCATCCTACGAAATCTTCCTTTATTCAAGTAGTTGTTCTTGATGTTGGCCTGCTTGCAAAATTCATCATAAAAAGTAAAGTAGAAATAAATATAGCCTTAATAACTATTTTATTATTTCAAGACAGTTTCCAAACTTTTGTTTGAAAAAAGTGCATTATGCGACCAAGCACGCCTTTTATTGACCCTCATGTGTATAAAAGCCTCTGTTTTATATCATATTGAATAAGAATTCCCTCGAAAGTCTTATAGAATGTATAAAAGTTTCTCCTTCATATACAAGATTATAATCAGTTTATTCAGTCAGTAGATAAATTAAACGAGTAGAATCAAGCCAAGAAACGTTGCATATTTGAAGAAAAGCAAAATCTTGTAGTTCCTTCTGAAGATCTTTAATTACAAAATTTCCTCTATCTTAGAGTAGTCAGTCATTGAAAGAACGCAGATCCATTTGTTGCATCCCGTGAAGGACTACATACACAAACAAATCCATAAAGTGCGCCATATCCTCAAGGCATCTCAATTAATGCCTGAAGCTTTGTAGTTCGAAAGAGCCATTAACTGGAGTTCTCCGAGGTTTTCAAAACAAGAACAAGCGGTACTTTATTTTCTGAGTTATGATAGCAGAGGTGCGCTTGAAAGATTGTTAACAGCACCAACTCTGCCCTAGATTGTTTCTCCCAATTTGTTTGGGTAGAAGGTTGGAAAATTTAAGACATTTAATAGTCTAAAGTGATATATCTTGAGCCGTGTCATAAAAGGCTAGCTGAAGCGAGTAAAAATTAAGAAGGTGGAATTTAACTTGAGGTGTTTCTATTCAGATAAAGTGACGGAAGCTTCATTTTTAACAGCATAAGATGATCGTTATCATGTTATAACGGTATTAATTTTGAGGAAATATTTTTAAAATGTTTGTAATTATAAGAAATTCTTGTTTTAGCTATTTTAGCAACAGCAGAGTTTTGTATTAAACTTCCAGAAATGTTCTGTTGTTTCTGAACTTTGAGAAATGGTAGAAATTATCATAATTTATTTTTCCTAGAAATGCATTTCCATAACTTAAAAATAAAATTGCATTTAAAGACTTCTTTGTGTTAACTTGCTTTTACGCTTTTTTATTATACGAGCATTAGAAGAAACTTTGCAAATCGTGAAATAGTTTTCTTTTAGACAATTAGACAAAGATGCTGGAAGCTCCACTAGCGGCTGAACAATAAAAGCCGCTGAATGCTGGTAGTTCGGTGCGGGTCTCAGGGTCCGGCGAATGGGCGGGCTGCATGGGCGTTTTCTTTTTTTCCCACGTGTAACGTAGATGCGAGCCTGTTTCGCTTAAAAAGTCCTCTTTCCTTTTTATATAGTGATTAATATATAGTGCACCTTTTTATATAGTGCGCATAATAAATAAAAAAAGGAAAAACTTGACGGAAAATAGGAAATTCTGAGCATTTTCCTATCCGTTAACCACATTATCCCCATTTGCGTTTGTTTTAATTATGGGTCACTTGAACTACGATTGGCATAATGTTATTAAAAATAATATAAGGAATAATTAGAGAACAAAACTGTAAGATTCAACACACAATTTTTCAATGTTTTTAATTTTTTTAATCTACGTATATAAAACTCATTCATTGGGTGTGTGCATATTTTAAGCAACACTGAATTTCGTAAATATCAACGGCACTTACAAAGCAACTCTTGCACTAAATCTTGTTGATCTAAGAGTTTGAAATTTTTGGGACTCTTTTACTGGGTACAAAAACATTAGACCGGTTAAAAAGTAAGCAATTTATGAAGAAATATTAATTTTCGTTTCATATATTAATAAGAATATAACTTAAAACTGTTACAACTAACAGCGTATTATCCTCCTGATGTGATTTCCATTTAACTATTGTTAAAATTAAAAATTAGCAGACCTATGTTTATCTTCCCACATGTTTCCTAAAATCTTAAATAGATTTTAGAAGAATATCAACAACAGAAAGCTTTATACCTTTTAATTAAAATATATTTAATTACTTACAAAAGCTTTACAAGGTTTAGGTTAGAGTTTACATTTAGGTTGATTAAGGACTTTGAATTAACTTGTTTTAGATATACATTTGAGAAATATAACTGTTAACTCGCTGTCATAGTTAAAGAGAGTATTTTTAGACACTTTTCCATTAAAGTACTGTTTTGAATTTTCCCTAATTTTATTGCTTTTTGCCAAGAACTATTTTTGAATTTTTAACTGTAACTTCAAAAGAAAATTTATTAATAAAAATTATTTTTCACCTGAAAATTTAATTTTCTTCGGTTTCGAATTGCATTTAGTGGTTAAATTACAAGATTATACAAATTACTAAGTATTAAATTTTTATTCTGCATCTTAAAACAGTAAACTTCACTCTCGCTAATTAAATAAAAATTGGGTACAACAAGCAGACTATACAAATAATCTGACGAAATACAATGATCTGTGTTCAAATTCAATAACTCGAAATATACTATATATAATGGAATAAAACTTTATTTTATAAAAATAGGAAAAAGATTACATACTCGGTAAATTTTTTTTAAAACTTCAAATTTACGAGATTATTTTAAATCTTTTTCTTATTTTTATAACATTACGATTTATTACATATATACCTTATTAACAAAGAGAAATATAAATTTTCTTGTACTTTACTTATACCTCTCATTTCCTAAATGCAAGGAATACAGTCGACATATTTAATTTGCCTTTAAAATAATGAAATCATAGATCTTGAACAGAAGAAAAAGTCATGCAAAAAAGTATAAAGATTTTCCATTTGAAGACAATAGCGAAGTATAAGTCACAGTAATTATTAATAAAAACGTGCATAAAAATATAAACATGCCCATAAAAATCTTTCCCTATATGAAATAATGTTAATGAAATAATGTTAAATATGAAAATAATGTTAGTTAGTTAATAGGAGTTAATAAATATTGCATTAAGGTAGCGTACTAAAAACATCATGAATTTAATATATTAAAAAAAACCTCATTTAAAATTATTTATATTGTTGCATCTTGCGTGGCACAAATGCTAGGTTTAAACTATAAGTATTTGCTTAACAATTTTTATTTCTATGGAAATTTAAAGTAAGTTATTTATTATCTCATAAAATAAAAATAATTTAAAGTATCTGAATATTAAGTATGTATTCTATATGTTTATAGAAATATTAATTAAAAAGAAATAGTAAAGTAGAAATAGCTGCCCAGACGATATAGTGGTTAGGGGAGCCTGACTGCTATACCAAAGGGTCCGTGTTCGGATCCAGGAGAAGGCATTAGATGTAAAATTGTATGTCCCTTCATAGGAGGTAACGGTGGCCGCCTATTAGGTGCCTCTATAATAAAATGATTACCGTTTCTGGCCTTAGTAGTGGCCAATGCCGTTATAGGCAAGTGCCCGCCATTTGTAAAAAAAAAAAGTCTGTAGAAATATTAAAAACTAAAAATCATTAAATTCTATAGCTTGCAGAAAGAAATTTTAAATAGAGTAAAGGCTTTTGATATTATGGTTGTGTTCACTCAATACGTGTCTTGATAATGATCTCTCATATATTCCGTTACTTTTTAATATTTGTAAGGCACTTTAGGAAAGAAAATAATTTCATTAAAACAGTTCAGTATGGAAATCTCAATAGTACTGGCTCGTATTAACATTATGCATGGAGAAAATTTCAAAATCCAACCATGCAGGCATTTTGTTCGCCAGGTTTCGAAACCAGGTCGAACTACCAGTATTTAGTGGTCTTAATCACTCGACTACTTGTATGGCTTGAAACTGACTGGGACAGTCATTATAGAGACAGGTATTCAAGCATGGTCAGAAATGTTAATTGCTGAGAATACTGTGAATAAAGGATTCGTATTAGGATGTACTGTGTTACCAAATAAAGAATTTATTCGAAATCATAATAATTTTCGTTTATGGTGCAATAGAAGATGACGGAAATTCTGAATTTCTTTACCAAAGAAGGGATTGTACTTACATCAACTCGCACTCCTTGCAGAGGAAGGAACTGCCCCGGTGGCCAGTCATTTGGGACATACCTGTAGAACTCGATATCATCTTTGTACCACTTGACAGAATAGAGCTTGTCTTCGTCCAGCTCATAGCTGCAAATCAACTCTACTGACTCTCCTTGGGTTGTAGGGCTTGGGACGTCCATCATCAGCATGCGGATGGCTCCAAGAATGAAATGAGCTGGAATAAAAAAACACGATTGAGTATAAAATATTTCCAAGAGTGTTTTAGAAAACTTCGTTTTATTTAAAAAAAAACGTGATATAAAATTTTATTTAATTTTGAAAAATATTTAAAAGTTTAGTCAAGATTTTATACTGTTGACTAACTTTGACATCATGCACCACTATCTCTTGATTAATGTAAACAAACTAGTGAATAGTGTGACTTATTCGTTGTTACTGTTGATTAATACTATCCGATCAATTAGAATTGTTATGCTACCTTGTAGCTATTACTGTTGAAATTAAGTCAAAAAAGTAAGCATTATATTTGAAAATTAACGATTTACTCGATTAATAAACACTGTTTACTGTTTCACCAATTCAGCACATGAGATTTAAAACCTAGGTAGAAATCTTTTAAAAAGAAGGATAAACTGTTGAAATTTGACATGGCCGTTAGCTGCAATTGTAAACAGAAATGTTTGCAAAATTTTAGATAAAACATGTAAAATTTGCATGTACATGTCAGTATATATGCAAATGACTAGCACATCAGCGCATACGCACAAAATAGGTATGAATAACGGAATCACCATTATTATTTAAATGGGAAGCGGGTTTCTCATCTGGCAGTCTCATTTGAATGTTGGTTGTTTGTATAAAAGTCATGTTGCGTCTTTAAGAGAATTTCCTTCCCGCAAGTATCGGAATTTGATCATATCCTTTCGAGACTGCGCTTTATAATCCTACAACATTACTGTTCGTGTTGTCTCTCGTGAGTGTCAAGCGAATACAAAATCGATAGGTCCAGGAGCTATACTGAACGCCATGTAAGATGTCAGCGCTCTATGCCCCTAGCTTCCGAGAGAACACACATACCGTCCTCTCGGCCTTGTGGGATGGTACAGCCACATCACGTACGTACCCTAAGTCAGGAACTTTGCTCTTATGCAGAATGAGAAGTGTCCGCACGAATAGTGCGGATATGTCTGCTGGATCACTGTTTGCCAGCATAGTCACAACATTTTGCGGCTTCTCTTGAAGCTGAAGCAGAGACA
Organism: Stegodyphus dumicola; assembly: GCF_044657685.1. NCBI lineage: Eukaryota > Metazoa > Arthropoda > Arachnida > Araneae > Eresidae > Stegodyphus > Stegodyphus dumicola. Next base: position 73,910,314 of record NC_140768.1, on the reverse strand, counting down.
GGTGCGCCTATTGTGGTGCGGACACATGAATAGCCCCAGAGTTATTCACTTTGGAGATCGAATGTTGCCAGTTTACATTCGTCAACGCCATACAGCCCCTGAACCAAGTGAGCAGGTATTGGGTGCTACTGGGTACATATTCCGCTCATCTCTTGCTCGTATAGCCAGTAATGAGCACAACCGTCATTATATTTCTGAAGTGTTAACTCTTTGCGGCACGGGCACACCTAAAACTTTTTCTCTGTACACACAGAAAAATTGAATAAAAAAGAATTTATAGGTTGCTGTAGGTTACTCTCAACTTTCTTTATTTATATTAAATAGCAGCACAACAAGAAACAGTCCATATATTTTAGCCGTGTTTAGTTTTTAACGACCCATATTTTTCAAAGAAATCTTTCAGATTTTTTAATATATAAAAGGACTTGTTTGAAAAGAAATTTCTATGCTATTTTCTTGGCTGTATACTAATATCCTTATTCTATAATAGCTTTAAATTTGTACCTTGAAATCTTGCCTAAAATCAAACATTGAAAGTTGGGTGTGCCCAGATGGGATCACTAAGACACTAGGCCCAGACTAATAACTGCATTTTTGTTTCAATGCAGCTCTCCAGTGCGATCACTTAAAATAGAAAGGTATTTCTACATCTGTGTTTCATTTCCTGTTTTCTTTTTCTTTTTTTTGGGGGGGGAGGGGAGGTTTGGTTATCAACTAAGAAATTGTTGGGGAACTTTCTGAAGGTCAGGGGCAATTTTATTAGTTAGCTGTTTGTTTTTTCACTAGAGCAGTTCTCTTTTTCTCTTTTGCTTTCGTTCAAAGAAGTTTTATTAGTGCTACGTTTTGATAGTTTTGAGTTGTAGATCTTTATTTAATTATATTTTATAGTTTAGATTTTCTAATTGTAGATGTATATTAGTTCGTTTGCTTCTGATTTTTAATTATTTTGCAAATGGATCGAACAGGGCTGACTATTCCTGAAACACTGAAAGTGCTAGACGAATTGCCTTCAGATAGTGAATCTGATATGGATCACGGTACATGTGCAAAAAATACAATCTTCGGTTGTTGTTTTTCAAAGGCGATATCACTTTCTTCGAAACGTACCACCATGAAAAAAATAGACTAAATTGTTAATATGAAATGTAAAAAATGTAAATATCATATACCCAAGTTCCTTGTTTTCACTTATACGCATGTAATCATCATATTACCAAGAAGAGAAGAAGAGGGTTTTTTTTGGGGGGGGGACGGTCAAGTAGCAGCCCTATCCGTGGCACACCCTGCATATTTCTAAATCTGGCTAAGTTATTAAGAATCTAGTTTTTTTTTAATCGTAGGCAAAGCGTTTACTCTATTACGCGCATTACTCAGGCAATGCTCACTTCAGCACTCTTTTCAAAGCTCTATTCATTCAGTGAGCCCCTTTCGGGCACACCCACAGAATTAAAACGGTAAGTGCTATCTTTATAAAATTTTACCTATGTATTCCTCTAGGCCTTATTAGACTGCCTACCATTTTTTTGGCTGAAATTTCAACTTTAAAAGGTAACTCGTCGGAAAAGGTTAAGGCTCATAGCTCTGCTGTATCTTTGAAACTTGCATACAGTATCTTTTATCAAGATAATGCAAGGCCGAATGGTGTCCATGCTTCCTTACCTTTCTCCATATAAAGGCTATCCAAATGTTGCTCTGGCAAGAACGCTTTTCAGATCTGACTGATTGAGAACATCTTATCAAGTGTAGATGTTCTCAATCGTTACACCACCACTCACCAGCTTATCTCTAAAAGTTTATGCCTACCCGCTTATTGATTACATCTGCTGATGAACGCTGGTAGAGAGTTGGAGGCGCATGAAATGATGTACCCGTACCTGACATTCAAGCCCAGCCAGATTACAACTGTTGCTTTTGCCAAACGTGGTATTTATGTGACTACATTTTGCACGATATCCCATCTGTCTGCGAGTTTAATGATATCATCTTCCCATTACACAGTTATTATGCTACACAGTTATTGTTATGTTCAGACTATGCTATTTGCTGTCTTTCCTGTCGTTGCAATTTTAATATTCATCACCGTTCTTCAAGTTTTCCGCTTTTGAACATGTTTTGCTTGCTGCAATTACTTTGGGAGTGATTAGTTAGGAAAGCCAAGGTTTAAGCTAGGCTTTATTAAAATTGTCTTCCAGATTTCATTTAACTTCTGTTAAAAGTTGTTTGTCTATCTACAAGCCTGCGGAATAATGTTCTTGTTATGTTCTTAAGTTTGTGTAGCCATCAGATTAATCAATACTTTTATGCGAAACGTTTGTCATGATTCTGCTACATGTAGTTAGAAGAGATGAAAAGACCCCCAACAGTCTTCTATGAATTTCTGAGAATTTTTAGTTCACAAGTTAAACTGTTTACGGAAAATATGTGAGTTAAGTTACCTTTTAAAACGTTTTGAAATTAGGGTGTTTTCACTTACAAGACAAATGGCTCTTACGTGAAAATGTTCAACTATATCCAAAATTCATATCCAAAAATATCTCAAATTCATATGTAATGTTTACAAATATTTTGAAAAATTAAAACATCTTACATCATTGCTTGCTAATAAAAAGGCAATCTCAAAGAACGAATTTCCATTATTCCTTTTGAATAAATCTTCACATAAAATTACGACAAAATATATATTTTTGAAACATTCTTAAAATTTTGTACTCTTATTTTATATGTAAAATTTCCAAAATTTATACATAATGCTTACATATTATTTGAATTTTTTTTTTTTTAATTTCTTGTTACAGTTAATTGTAATGAGCATCTAGATACAAAATACATTTTATTTTGTGCTAAGCTATAAATGCAAAAATCTTATTGGATTAAAATATTTAAATCAAAGAATTTAGATAAACCGAAGGTCAGTAATACGAATCTTAATGCTACTACGTATTTAATTAACCCTCCAAATTGTTATAATGTAGTTACTTAGTTCTGAAGAAATATTTCTATGCTTAATTTCTTTTCTAATGAACTTTAAGGCATTCTCCTTCTTTCTAAGACGTAAATTTGAGTGCCTCTTGATGCCCAGGATATTAACTTTTGGAAAAACGTTTTATTCCATTATTTTTTACAGATAAAACGTTTTTTTTTCTGATAGCCAGTTTACGGAAAGAAATGCAAACTAATTACTCCAAAAATGTAGTTTTTTTTCACAATCAGAGCTTAAAAAACAGTTTTCCTTTCCGTCTCATCAAGATAAAAAACGCTGATTTGGTTTTTGCCATAATTAAAATAAGCTGCAGCCCATAATACTCTGAAATTATTTTTAATGCGTTTTATCTAGCTTCCCCGCATATTGCTAGAAACTTCAGGGCTTCTTTACTGAAGAACAAATGTTATTGCTATTCAAATGTTTATAAAGGTAACTGCTACTGAATCGTAAGTAGTTTTCAAATAGCATTTATAATGAACAAAAGAATGTTAAAAGCTCCCATAAAAGCAAAAATGTGAATTACTTACAAATGAGCAATTAAGAACAAAAAAGAAGAAAATCTCCAATTACAAGACATATTACAAATCTCCAAAAATTAAAATTACTTCTTATATATATATATATTTCTTAATATTATGTATTTCTAAAGCAGAGTTTGAATTTCCTATGCATGTAACTTCAAAATCTTTTTATATTCAGGATAAAACGCATAAATATCCCATGTGAACCTTTTGACGGATATGCGCAAAATGTTAAACAAGTAAATGCACGAATAGATATTTATTATTATTAGATCAATATAAACTGTAAAAGATAAATTTTTAATTTAAATGGAAATATTTTATATAATATCAGAGACGAGAACAAATAATAATTAAACTAGCGACAAATTTAGAATTTATTGCATGTGTTTTAAATATCAAGAAATTACTACACCTTACTGTAAAGAAAAATTATTTATTGGGTTACACATGAAAGTTAAAAAATTAGTTTTGTGTTCTTTTCAACTTAGAGAAATAAATTACAGAATAGCAAAAGTCTCGGCTTTTGTTTAGTTTAGGAATAAGAAATTGAAATATTTTTAGAAAGTAATTTCTGATTAATTTTTTATTATGTACACAAATAACAATCTTTATTCTAGATATGAAACTTTAATATACATTAACTCATAAGGAAAAGGAGGAAATTTAGAAATAAAACAGCAATTAAAATGTTCTTTCCTAAATGCTGTTTGAATGACTAACAAAAATTACAGTTAAGACTTATAATAATAATATAATTTCTTTTTTTTCTCGTCTGTAATGAAATAGTACATATGAATACATGAATCGGGATCGATTACGTACACGCTCAGTATGATAGACATATTTATATATCAGTATTAGCTCACGTTCTCACAATCACGCCTGTCTCAATCATTTTTGTCCATAATTAAGTAATATTTCCGCACCATTTTGCGCGGAAAAGGTTTGGGATTCTTTTGTTGTAACGCATTTCTGTAATACTGTATATATATATTTTAACCTATTTCTATTTTCTAAAGAATTTAAATTCCTTAAAAGCCTTTCTGATAACGATTTCAGTAAATTTGAGCACACTTATATATACATTGATGACATTATAACTTTCAACAATTTTAATCTCATCGAAAACAGCAACATCTACCCATCTTGTCTAAAACTAAATAAAACCAATGAAAACCAAAGAAAAATAGTTTAGCTTGAAGAAAGTATTCATAACCTAAATTAAACTTTTTGATAAAAGAAAAGATTTTAGTTTTTCTACCAATAAATTTATTAATTGGAATTCAAATATATCTAAAAGAGTTATTGCAAATACTATTTTTTACCAAATTAGTAGAATTTAAAACGTTTGCACTGAAATAGAACCACAAAAAGAAGAAATTCGAATTCTCATCAATATTTTAAAATATAATGAAATTCCTTTAAAATTCATTAACAGTATGTTGAAGAAATCTGGAGTAGTCTACACCGTATAATACTTTTTAAAAGTATGAATTTTTTAACCGAAGGAAGAGTATATAGGGTTTCTTTTTTTTTTTTTTTAATACTTTTCTGTTACCAACATGGCCTTATATAATTTGAAAGTCGTTCGTCATGAGAAGCCCATGACTTGAAGACTTTTTAAACATAGTTCCTTTACTTCCTTTTTCAACTCTTTCTGTAATTTTAAAGTACAAATTTTAAAAACTGAAATTCGACTTTAGAGATATATTACTCATTTCTACTAAACAATTATTACAAATATTTGATCACTTTTTGGACAACTTTTTGAGTTTTTTTTCTTAGGATTAATTGATTTTAAAATTTAATTAAAGTTTTACACTAAATAATACTATTTACCCCCTTTTTGTTTCACAAGAGTAAGAATTTACTTAAATTTCATTCAATTAATTTGCAATCTTTTTCTTTGATTAAAATTTTCCTTGACAAATAAATTTTCTTTGAAGTATTTAAAAGTTTTTCTTTTAGTTTCAAAATTACATTTTACGTACAAGATTTTAGCCTTGAGTGATTACATTCTAGCCAAGGTTTTTTTAGTTTCGCCAATGAAGCCAAGATGGCAAACCTGTACGTACCTTTCTATGCTTACAAGTAAACATTTTGATTTAAAATTTTTCACTGAAGTATTATTTTTTTTTCACTTTCGTTTTCAATTATTTTAAAAAGAAAAAGAATCCCCTTTTTTTGATTATTCTAATTTTTCTAATTAGAATTTACATTGTTTTTTCCTTGCTTTGGGGAAGGGCCAGAATTTTGGGTGAACTATTATAATCATAATTAAAATACATTGAAATGGTTCATCGGCTAATTCTGGATACAGAAAGCAAGGATTTTTGTAGACGAGAGATTTCAATTAATTTTAAAGTTCATTCCCCCTGATGAAGTGACATTGAGGTTGATTGAATTCCTCTTCTGTTTTGTTCCTTTTTAATTAAATTTCATAAAATTTTTGAAGTAGGATTTTGCTTGTTTGATATGTTTTTGTTTTAACATTTTAAAATCCTTTATTGCATTTAAATGATTATTTGAAATATATTAATTATGAATTTCAATTTCTGGTTTTTGTGAAATATTAGTTCTAAATTTCTTACTTTCTATCTTTAATGATAGCTTAATGCGCGAAAATACTAGGCATGTTTGTGTTTTGTTTTCAAAAGAAGTATTTTGTAATTATAAACATATATGTATATAAATTCACTCACATTCCATGCACTTATATGTATATACAAGATGAGCCTTAATGCTTAAAATTCACCACAATAATTTGTATTTTACTGATGGATTATTGATTTCTTGAATGGTAGGACTAGACTTTGTTGCGGCGTATCTTTTGTCTCTTTTAAATATATTGTTTAAAATATATTGTCACTTTTATAGTTTGTTTAAAGTGGATCTTAGTTTGATACAAACAGAGATATCGTACTTGCATAAATCATGTTTAACCAGGAATGTGTTTGACTACAATCACTGCAGTCACAAATCCTCAGAAGTATAATTTAAAAATCTCCCTTTTCATTTTGTTAGTTTATAATTTATTTTCATTATGCAGTTTGGTTCTACATATTTATGTAGCTTTTTAACCCATTTCATCCCACTGTCCTATTTAAAGGACAGCTGAAAAATAGCATGTAGAAATCAGTATTTGCTTGGTGCGAATATTTTGCCAGCTGGAATATGTAGGGATATGTATTAGCATCTGCTAGCGTGAGTTATGTGTCTTAGTGGGCGTGGTTTGTATCATCTCTTTGTGGTTGCAGAATTCGTTTTCAGTTTACTTTGCACACTCGGCTGGCATTTTGTATGTGAAAGTGCTCTTTCCTTATCATCCTGGTGGTTAATTAAAGCTTTATTGTTATTAGGTGAGTTTTAGCGCATTGGTTTTTAATTGTCCTCTAAATAGGACAATGGGAGGATAAGTATGCAATTGACGCGATCTTTCCCTCTTTATAAATACGAGTAAATAAAATGTCTAGTGTTTCACCCCTGCTGAGTTATGTCAATGTAAAGGTTTCTGAAGTTAGAGGAAGCATTAGAACTATTCAATAGTTTAGATTCAGATGAGAGCGAAGTTGAAACTGCTGTGTTACCACCAGATGCCGGTGAACTAACTGACGAAGATGAAGGGGATGAGAATGAAGTAAATACCGGTGAGATTATGGTAACCAATGTTCCTTGGTCTCTGTAGCTTATAACTGAAGATAGTTTCCAGCCTGAACCGTCCACAAGCTCTAGTGTTTCCACAACAAAGAGTAGAAAAAAAGCTAAAAGACACCAGTCATTTTGGATATAGAATAAATCACCATAATATACAAAATGGAAAACTCAGGATGAATCAATTGCAAGTGACTTGTTCAAGCAGATGGAAACTGCATTGAAAGATAATACTTCATCAGAGCTTTTGGACAGTTTTATATTAGTGAAGTATGACTATGGTAAACGCCTGGATAATTCACAAAACTCTGAACAAAAATGAAGCTCTAAACTTGAAGGAGTTCCGAAGTGCTGTAACAACAGTTTAAAAGAAACTGTGATAAGAACAAAAGGTAGACCTAAGATCTGGACTGAACCTTCTGATGCAAAAGAAGACATCCGTAAAGATAGTGTTGGTCATTTTTTACTAAAGCGAGAAAAACAGCGTCGTTGTCAAAGAGAGGGCTGCAAAGGAAAACCAAAAACATACTGTGGCAAATGTGACAAAACACTTTGTCAGGCTTGCTTTGGACCTTTTCACCAAGGTTAGAGGGAAATTCATCACAAAAGTGAACTATCTTGTAAATAAGGAAGTATTAGTCGAATAAGGTAAAATTCGTACACGGAAATCACTTTTCATCATTGAAGAGAACACTAAAAACATGTAAGTGCAAATTTTATCCCCTTTATCCCAGTGTCCTACTTAGAGGACAGGCCAGATTTCTTACATAAAATATTAAAAAAATTCTAATTTTGTTATATTTAGTTTCTTTAGGTTTAATTAACCTTAAAATAGCATATTCTTTTCAAATTTGAACAAAATAAATAAATTGGGATAAAATGGGTTAATCTGTATAAGTATCTTTGACAGCTGAGTTAAACAAGTTATGCGTATGATACTGATGAGTAGGTTGACAAATACTATATATATATATGTTTGTATGTATGTAAGAAAAATAAAGAATATGTAAAAGATTAAATTAGCAACGTAAATTTCCCTTCTCAATTCTAAAAATTTAAAGGGGACTCATACACCTTAATACCCATAAGAACTTTGATTATGTGACTGAGATAATTTTATTTATTTTAAAAGCAATTACTTCCAACTTTTTACAGCTGACTATATAATATAGCTGTTTTCTGGAATAGTAATCAGAAAATTTGTGTTGCCACAAATATTTTTATAAATTAATCCGCTTTGTGACAAAATTTTTTGTCATGTTTCCAGCTTGCGCTCACAGTTTAAAACATTCTATTGCATACTTTAATTCCATATTTAAAATCTATATATATAGTTCCAAATATTATATTCATAATATTTGGAAACTCATGTGAACCAAAAATCCTAAGAATTTCGTGTTAAATTTTTATTTTATGTGGTGTTTAGTTTATAAAATATATTATATTAAAAAAATCTGTAATGTTTTCATGCATACAATTTTTTAATATTAAAATATTCATCATATTTTTGGTTCAGTTAGAAAATAGTGCCCATATGAAGAATTCTCTCCAATTTCAAGTACGTACATTAACCATTTTTATAATCATGCGCGCGAGGACGCAAATGACGAAACATTTTGTCTCAAAGAGGATTAAATTATAAAAATATTTGTGGCAACATAAACTTTCTGGTTACTCGTTCCCAAAGCAGCTGTATTATGAAGTGAGCTGTAAAAAGTTGGAAGTAATTGCTTTTAAAATGAATAAAATATCTCAATTCTTGGAACAGTCACATATTCAAAAATCAGAAGGAGTTTAAGGTGTATGAGCCCCCTTAACCTCCTTCTGCACTGCATCATTTCTAGATTAATCCGTGTCATATGGCTCTTACATAGCTCTGGTGATATAAATGGAACTAAAACTCAAGCAGCCAATAATAAGTTTACAGAAATATTAACTATCCAATCAAAATGCATTGAAAACCAAAACTAAATCAGTCTGAATTAAAATTTCACAATGAACAAAATGCACTTGCTTTCTACGCTTTGGCCTAGCTAGACTGCAGTCTGTCTTTTCCTCCTTTCCTACTGCATATTTACCTAAAATGTAAACTTTTTGGGATAGGCACATTTAATGTGCCGACTTGTTTGTGGTCACAACATGTCGCTGAAATAAAAACTGAATATTTAATCTGCCTTCGCCTCCAATTTCCTAGACATTATGGATCAACACTTCTACGCCATCAAAAGTTCCCGCTTTTCATTACGAATTCAACCGCCTGAGTTCTACTACAGAATCTATTACATAAATATATATATATGTGGGATGGCATCGTTCATTATAATCGGATGACGCGACAAGCTGTGAGAATAAATCTTTGACTTTTCCGATGATAGAAGTCAGACGATTCCCCCATTAAGACGATGACGCGACTGAAAGATGTTTGCATCTAAAAAGACGATTCCTTCTCTTCATTTGTAAATAATCTCACCTCTTTCCTTCTACGTATGTAATTACTTTGTAGTTTGTAGCAACTATTCATGTTTCATTAAATATTCAAGTTTTACATAAATCGGACTAGTTTATTAGCCCCTAGACAGCCACAAAAGGAGTACGTTTACAATATATTCCCAGACAGTAAGTACCGATTCTACATACATATATATATATAGAGAGAGAGAGATAAATAGGCTAAAATTTCGAATTAAAAAATTCGAATAAAAATTTTTAAATATGTCCTGCGCTATAGTTGCAGGATTTAAGTAGAATGTATCATATATCTCTGTGCATGTTTATATATGCAATGGATTCTGTAGTAGAACACAGGTGGTTGAATCCGTAATAGCGAGAAATTTGATGTCATAGAATGCTGAAACGCCGATCCACAATGATTACGAAATTTGGCTGTCAAGGTATATTTACTTCAAATTTATTTCAGTAAACATGATGTAGCCATCACAATCAAGTTGGCACATTAATTGTGCCTATTCCAAAAAGTTTACATTTTAAATAAATTTGCAGTAAGATAGAAGAATAGAGAGACTTCAGTCAAGTTAGGCGAAAGCGTTGAAAGTAAATGCGTTATGTTGAGGGCGAAATCTTAATTCAGACTGAGTTAGTTTTGGTTCTTAATGCATTTTGATTAGATAGTTAATATTTCTGTAAACGTATTATTATTTGCTTGAATTTTAGTTCCACTTACGTCACCATAATTATGTAAGAGCCATATGACATGGATTAATCTAAGAAATGACGCATACAGAGACAAGCTACTATTTTTAGAATAGAAAAGGGAAATTTACGTTGCTAATTTAATCTTTTACATATTCTTTATTTTTCTTACACACACACACACACACATATATATATATATAGAGAGAGAGATCATAAAGTTGCAAAAAAGGACTTCCGAAACCAATACATAGCGCTAACGCAGCTTAGATTGTTAAACAATGCAATTAAATAAATAAATTAGTACTTTTCAGGACTAGCTTTAAAAGACAAAGAATAAGGATGTGCTAAATTGAATAAAATGTAGTATTATTGTAAGAAACGAAGAGGAAAAAACCTGGTTAAAGGCTTAGCCTGAAACTTACTGCAAGTGGTGGCCTAAAAACGTCAAATGAATAATAAAACAATTAATGACGTAGGTAATTAAACAAATTCAGATAAGACTCTTCAGGGGGCACATTTATTTCTTCAGTCAGCAAACATCAGCAAGTCATGAAAAAAGTGTTTTTCTCCATCCTGAAAGTCACATTTTTATATTTTGATAAATTTTAATTGTGGTTTCCAAAATTATTTTTTCTGCCATTGCTCTTGTTTAGTTTAAGTTTTTGTACAACTACTTACGAAAATAATTTCAGTTATTTTTCATATTAAGGTAGTTATATGCGTAACGTATAACGTATTCCGAAACCGCAAGGGTGTTATATTCGATTCTTGAAAGCAAAATTAAAATTAATCAAAATATAAAAACGTGGCTTTCAGATATCAGGATGAACAGAAACGCGTTTTGTAGGATTCCTTGGTGTTTGCTGATGTAAGAATTTCGGATAAATGTCTCGTGAAGAGTCTTACCTAAATTTGTTCAATTATGTACATAAATAATAGTTGAATGCTTCATTTGCTTCTTTTATACCATTATCTACTATAATTTTTTAGCGAAAGGCCCTAAGCAATTTTGGTTTCTTCTTTTCTCACAATAATATTACATTTTATTTAATTTAGTTCAATCTTTATTGTTCTTTCCTTTGTTTTAAATTAATCCTTGAAAATGTTAATTAGCGTGTTTAATAACGTTAATTTTTATACTTATATATATATATATATATATATATATATATATGTGTGTGTGTGTGTGTGTGTGTGATAGTAAAAGAAAATGCTATATTCTTTACAAAACAATCTTTCACATCTATAGCGAAATAACAAAGCATTTTAAAATACTTTCTCCAACTATTATAATTGTATTACAATAACTATGTTCCAAAGAATCTGACATTAGTCTTGCATTGTCATGGGTGCCATTGACACTGGTCGCATTAAAATCCGCCTATGGAGTAGAAAAGTTTTCACCTCTTAGAGATGGCGAAATTCTTTCGTCGGAAAGAAATTCCAACCTGCGAGCTAAGTCCTAATGAAAAGGAAAGAGGGCAAGGAAGGGTAGTAGAGAGGGTTGGAGTGTTGAGGAAAGTGCATATCTCGTCACCTCTAAGTGCTGATGTTGACGGAAAAGTTCTCTTTGTGTCCTCCATATTTCACCCCGTCCATTGATATGATCAAATGTTCGGAAGGTAATGACTGCCAGAAGTTATCGATTGCGATGTTGGATGAATCTTCATTTTTCCTCCTTTTTTTATCCCTGTTCATCTTGCTTTCGATGTCCCTATTAGATGGAGATTTTCTATAGAAGAAACTACAGATTGCAGATAAAAAAAGGATTTTTCTCTTTTCCAGATAAGAGTTTTTGTGTTAATATGATTGGCAGATCATGCACTTCTCTCAAATGTGTAGCAAATATTTTTTATTCATCAGCTGAGATATTTGTACCAAAATTTCCTTGTTATACGATTTAAAAAAAATTGCACCTGTTAATTTCCTTTTTGTCTGAGTAGATGGTACTGAACACAAAACACTACAGTTTGAAACTTCTGAAAGCTTACAACCTAGTTAATTTAAGGAAGAAATTTTTTTAATGTGCACGCATCATGTACATGAATATATTTCAATTTCAAGTATATATTCGTGTTTTGGTATACATAAAGAATATACTTTTTCAAATAAAAAATGCATCCTTTATTGCTTGAGTTTTTTTCTTTACTTTGAAACTCGCTCATTCAAGAAACTAATCAAATCCTACAAAATATTTTAATATTTCACGCAATTAATTTAATAAGTGAATCATTATACTTGATTCACTTATTAAATTAATTGTGTGAAAATTACTAAAAAGATTTCTCAGAGTTATTAAAATGTTAACTAACAATGCTATTACAAGGGTGATTGCAACCCCATTTAAAAAGTTCTGTAAAATATTGTTGAGTAAAAATATGACATAATTTCAAATAATTCTCAACAGTATTGTGAAACACATGCATATATGCAGACACATATATTTTCAAACTATTTAACTAGCAAAGCAAAGAGCATATTTTTTTTAATGTATTAAAACTTTAATTATGTTTCATTATATCAATTCACATAGCTGCCTGTCTATTTGGTTTCTCAACAATTTAAAGGGGAAAAAAACCGCATTGAAAAAACTTTGATTCGAGCAGAATTTCGAATAAATTTCGTCTTTATAATTCAATAAATATTGCATTTATAGTTAGTTGTAAAAAAGTAAACTAAACATTTCAACTAAACGTTTTCGTGCTCCGAAGAATATCTCAATAAACATAGTAAAGAAGATTTCAGAATTTCATAGAGAGCGCATAGTCAACTGTTTTATGAATAAAACAGCAGGTGACAAACATTTCCATCTTGGCGATATGCTCTTTTGTTTTATGCATCAACTCGTGTTAAAAGGGAGATGTTTCAAGTTTTTTATGAGTAAATGATTATGAGGGTGAATTGTGATACATTTTCCTTTAAATTTCTTTAGAATTATATTTCTTGACGTTATTAAGTAGATAATCTTAAATATTTAGCTGTAATTATTTAACTAGTGAACCAACTAAATTTGTGAAAATTCCTTGGAAACCTAAAGACGCAAGGAAATATTGATACCTTTTTAGATAGACTCATAAAATAAGATATTGTATTTGAAATAATAAACAGGTTCTGCATTTTGTTTATTTCTAATAGCGTTACATCAAGGAACGCTGTTCAGGAAATAACATGTAGTTATAAGAAACTTTATTAACCGTGTACTAATTTAGATCGAGAGTTTTCATAATTCCTGAAAACATACATCTATAATCTTACTGAAATTAAGAATTTGTATGTATATTTCTCATTACATCAGCTTCCACATTATATAAACAAAGATCACGGAAAAATATTCCGTATTATATAAAGCAAACGTAATATAACTAAGCTCAAAGCTAAACAGTTTCAATATAATATTATAAGTATTGCAGACTTTAATACTAATTTAAATTTATTAAAATATACTAATGTACCTAGAAACATCTTCTACATGATCAAGAATCTTTTGCATACTCGCACTGCAGAAATTTCTCTAAGTGATATTACGAAAGAATATAGTTTGGGAAAGGGCTGTCCTTAAGGATCAGTGTCTGGACCCTTTTTGTGGAATCTTATAATTAATTATCTTTTGTATGAATTATCTGCTTTTCGTAACTGTTTTAAAATTGATTTTGCGGATGATCTGCTTTTAATTGTTAAATGCAAAAATTTTGTTCATGCTTGTCCTTTGTCTCAAGATTTACTTGATGCTGATTTTCAGTGGTCTAAACTTTATTAACTGAAAGTCAGTTTGCAATGTTATGATGGTACATAAAACGATGAATATTGACTGCAGATTTTTATTACTTGGAAACGTTTCTATAGAAGTTACGCATATAAAGTATTTAGGAGTTATTTTGGATAAAAATTTCAACTGAAGTATCACATTTCTCATCTCTCAGGAAAATGTGCAAAGGTATTTTTAGGTTTATTTAAAATTTAAATGCTTATAGAGTCAAAACAAATGTTCTTAAATTTATTTATAGACAAAGAATAGTGCCGGTTATTTCCTACGCATCGAGGGTTTGGAGTGGTTCTTTACTGAAAAAACGTTAAGTGCAAGCTTCTAAGGAACATTTTAAATAGATTTCTTTTAAGAATTGTTCATGGTTATTAAACTATTAGTTATGAGGCACCTTTTATTGTCTCTGGCATTCGACCCACAGATATTAAAATTTAAAGCAATATTGCTACGAAGGAAAGCATTTTCAGGCCATCTTCATCAAATTTTCTTGATGGCATTCTTCCAGTTTCTTCTTTGCCGCATCCTTAGGAATAGAATAATACATATTAATTTGTTTTACAGATGGAAGTAAGGTGAATGATGAAGTTGGCCTTGCTTTTGTTGTTTATTAAGATACACAAGAAAGAGGTTTTAAATAGTTCAGAATTAATGAAAAGTGTTCTGTTTTCCAGGCTGAATTGATAAACCTTGCTGTGAAATGGATTCAAAATTTTTGTATATAACGAAAGCGTTTAGAAAACATTGTATACAATAAAAACGCCTCGATAAAGAGAAAAGGGAATGATGATATCGAAAAAAAAGTGTTTATAAAAGTCGGGAGGCTGAGGAACAACAATTGTTTGTTAACAGCAGTCGCCAAAAACTAAATATCATAATTAACAACAGTCCATCTATTTCCTTTTCTTCGAATCGAAACAAAATTAAACTTATGTAATACGTGTTTAGAAATTATAAAACAGATATAAACAAGAAAACTGTTTTTCTTCGAAGTGCAAAATTATAATCCGAAGACTTCATATTATAATCTGATATTTTGAGGAAGAATTTATTAGTAAAAAATTCATAATATTAAAAATGTTAAAAAAATTAAAAATATCTTAAAAATAAAATTACAAATGATTGTATAAATGTCCATTCCACTAGCATAACATATAGCGTTACATCTTTTATACAGTAGCATATTTTATTAATTACAGCAAAAACTGTGATTTTTGATTATAAATGCTAATAAAAATAATTAGTTGTATTTATTAAATGCAATTTATAGCAATAAGACACAATATTAAAAAATTACTAAAAACATGGTCGTTACTTTTAAATCGCTCAGTGTGTTACTCAACAACCCACTTATTAAATTTAAAAGCTTACTAATGACCTTATGCTTTGCTAAGCGGCAATATCTTGCGAATCCTTTAGGCATGAAAGCACGTAAAAGAAACATTCGTGTAATTCAGGTCTTAATTTCTAAAATTAGAAGTTCCGGAGCCCTATGGAAGACCGTCAGCAAAGGGGAACAAAAGTAAATAAATAAATAAAATGACTATTAAAATCATTAATAATTTAAAAATTAAATTTTTAATTATCATCAAAGTAATTATTAATTATTTAATCAATATTAATAACTAATATTTATTGATTATTATTTAATTAAATAAAAAATAATTAATAATTATTAATTCAAATAATTAAATAATTAAAATTAAATAAAATGTAAAGAGATAAACTAAAAATTAATAAGCGACTTTTTAATACAATTTTATTGCAAAAATGAAATTTTCGAGACCAAATTTCTACTGAAATTGTTGTTCAGTTACAGAACAGAAATGCCGGAGCCTTTTTAGCTCTCCTATGCACTCCGCCTACAATTATGATTTATCCCAAAAATTAAAAAGCACCGGAGCCGGGCTCCGGTAGGCTCCGGCGCAATTTAAGCTCTGGTGTAATTATAATACTTTCTAAGGTCTGCTTAGAATTTCCACGTTTTTTTCTCACCTGGATTTTAGTTGTTAATAGGACAGGATTAGTATCATAGGACATGATTTTTTATGTTAAATAAGCATGTATATTTCACTTAATCGATGTATGAATTATCTACTGTTATCAAGAATTATATTTTGCATTTAATTAAAAGTTTTCCGCTGTCATCAAAATTTTATGCAAAGTTTAATTCAGGTAAGTAGAGTGTTATTAAGTAGGTATGCATTAAATACATTATATTGGAAATATGAAGCCCGGAATACACATCTTTTGCAATTTAAGAGGAATAATTTTGATAAATTGTCCCTATTTCTGAAACACAATGAGCTTAAAACATTGTCACTGAAATGCATATCAGAACAGGGAATTTAACTTTTGTTTTCCCCCTTTCGTTTCTGTGACAGCAGCTTTTCCCATAAAAGCAACTTGTCAATACTGTTTTAAAGCTACCTGAAATAATTCAGCAGAGGCAACTTGCCTTTTAGCACGAAAATGCTCCTACGTCCTTACTGAAAGATGTCGACAGGGACAACATCAAAGGTCTGAACACGCTCTCATTAAGGATGGGTGTGACTCGAACGTTAAAGAGAAGTGAACACTCATGCGTCCTGTTGTTTGATCGATTTTTTCTACTATAGCTCGCAAAATCTATGCATTTTTTATAACTTTTATCCATTTTTTGTAGATTGCTTAGATTACTGAACTTATTACTCGAGCAATCATACTCAAGAAATATGGTAGAAAGTTTTTATAAAAGGGATAGCTTACTAAAATGACAGTGGGAAACGTATGAAATACTAATTTTTTAAAACTTCTTTTCTATTTAGATGTCTATCACTACTGTTAAAATGTTCATTATATTTATCTCGATGTATCTATAAGAAATTATATTCCCTAGTATATAATCTCACGATGATTAGCACATCCACCCAGCAGTTTTAAGATCCGTCGTTTAAATATTGGTGAGGGTAGTTATCACGTTTCTTATCACGTTTCTTGGCTCTATAAAACGTAATATGCTATAAATGGGGTGACTAAAATGTAGTGAACGGTAACTCGTCACGCCTGTGATTTAGTCGAGCATATGTAGCATATGTAAAAGAATATTTATGTAAATATCTTTGCCAGTTTGACGCAGTAGGAGCATGCGATGTACACACTTGAAATGCTAAAAATTCTTAATATTCTTGTACTTGCTAGCTGATGACAGAGCTATTGTGGGTGATGGATAGCTACTGAGTGATTTAAGTGTTTTTAATCCTGTTATGGCCTTTATTTCTACGGCCAAGTGCGTGATTCTACTGTAAAAAAAAAACAAAAAAATTCTTCCTGAAGATTATAGAAATTATTAGAATTGATTTATTTGGAATCAGATTCATTGAATTCTCATTACAAATTTGGTGACCTAATGGACGTGATATGCGATATAGGAATCGGTGAAGACTAGAAAGCTGGCGACAAGATACAGTACCCTTAAGCCAGTTCTTTATTTCCTTACACGTAGAAAGCATTGGATTAGAATTAGTTCAAATTTAAAGAATAGTCTTTTGAAAGTTCATTTGTTTAAAGTGTTGAATTGCTGAAAGAAAAGGACAGAATTGAGGAAAAACTTCTTTGTATGGAACAAGGAAAAGAGAAACGGGCAGCTGTAAGGCAATTAAGCAACTAAGGTAATTTTTAAAATAAAATTAATTTTGAAGCAGCTGTTAACGGATACAAAAATGAAGAATTATGTAATATCTCTAAAGAATTAAAAGAAAAGTTTAATTCGCAAAAAGTTTTAGATAACAAAACTGAAGATCTTATAGTTTTAAATGAATTAAAAGAAATAATCCTTAGCCAATATTATCAGAAAGAAGCCACCAAAAGGCCTGATAGAATAAAAGGAAATATAAAATTGCATTCTAATACTAATCGAAGTCTTAATACTTCCCAGAATGTATTTTTTGACAGAATTATTAGAAATATTATTAAGCTTCCTAAGTAGAAATATCAAACTTTTATGGGGAAAATGGTGCTTGGTTCAGTGTATCTTTCTGGAATAGTTTTGAAGTATCAAAACATAATAATGAAACACTGACAAAGGTAAAAAAATCACTTAATTGAAAATCTTACTTTTCATGAAATGCTCTTAGTGCGGTTTTAGGATTTTTCTTAATTAGGGAGAACTATGGCTGTTGTATAGTATTGCTTGGAAAGTGGATTGATGAAACGGACTTTATCGTAATTTTTCATGTAAATACACTGTCAGCTACCGAGCCAGTAAGAAACAATAGTATAAAAGCATTACGAAAGTTGCGCAATGAGTGTCAAGTGCAAGCTATAAAGTTTACTGACTCTTAACGTCACCGAAAGTGTTTACTAGAATATATGTTGTCATTTAAGTTTACAAAAGTTGCCTTTATTTCCATCGCCAAGTGGGCGATGTTACTGTAGAAGGACTGAATTCAATAGAAAATATTTGTGTCAATATCATTTATAGCTTGGCATAGCGGAACCATGCCCTACCGCTATGCCAGGCTAGAATAGCGGAATCATCAAGAGGGCAGTAGAATTTCCATCGCTGAGTGGGCAATGGTATCGTAGAAGGAAAAAGCAATTATTTCTGGAGAATAAAGAAATTTTTCGCTTACCACAGTCATTTCTTCAGCCACACTGAATTATTATCACAGCATGTAAGAAATTATCTGTCATTATCTCGTCCTCACTTTCGATGTGTATATGTCTAGAACATCCAGATAGCAGCCATAAGATCGGAGGTACAATTGATCGATTCCCATTTTCTAATTCCAAAAATACTAGCAACTACATTATGTAGAAGTTTCATTGTATAAGTAATTAAATAATTCCCGTGGGTTCATTAGTTACAAATACCATATGTATTTTGCAGTATGAAACTTCTGAGTACACACGAAGGTATGGTATATATTACTTTGATAACTCGCTTGAAATTCTTTTTTCTCTGTAATGTAATAATATTAATTTTTAACTTGAATGGTTGAGTCTAACTTTATTTCGTAAATTATTTACCATTCATCACTTTGTAGTTTAAAAAGATGACTTATTGAAAACGTGAATTTCTGCAAACAGATCGAAAGGGTTAGACGTACTACAACTTAATATGTGTGTACAAAAGTCTTGACGTGTAACGAACTCATAATATATCCTTATTTCATTATATATACTGTTTAATTATGTATTTATTATTATGTACAATAATTTTTTTCAAAGCACTCGAAACTTAAGTCAAACGATGATAAAGGATTTTATTTGTATTCCAGCCATAACAAAGCCGTGTAATTATTACGTGTTTGTTTGCTACTTATATTTGAAACATGCTTGGAAATAAAACTTTTTAAAATGATGTATGTAAATATCTTCTCTCCCTTCTGATAGTGTTTTGTTTTTCATAATTTGAAATTTAAAAGGTTCTGTGAAGGTTCTGGAACCAGTAGTTGCTTGAAGGAACTGACCTGCTTGTTAAGGATGAAAGAGCTTCGTTATAAATATTCCGCGGTTTTTATCAGCCTGTCTTTAAATAAATAGCAGTACATAAATGCCAATATTATCGGAATCTTCATTGTTAAACTTAAGGGCATATTTGAATAGTTTGCTTAAATTTTCAACTATGTAATACTGAGATTTTACGCATTATTCACGACCAAAGGAAATCATATATTCTTAGTATATAGCTATAGGTAATGGCTAGCTCGTATTTTTTTCTTTTGCTTCCTTGATTGATTGACGTTAACTGATTTAATGGATTTCCGGCGACATGGTAGGAATGTAGGCGCACTCAGTATAAAAAGTTTTAGACAAAAGAGAAACACGTTTTCCATCTAGAGAATAAATAGTTTTGTTCACACCAAAAGTCTGAATGAGATATATAGCCGACTTCAGCACAACAAAAATTACTGAAAACTCAATACGCATTTGACTGGGAACAAAACAGATTTGACCTAATAATGTAATGATCTTTTATCCGGGTGATTTGATAACGAGGTTTGTTTGGCTATTAATAAACGTGAATAAGCTAAGTCGTAGCAGTTTATGTTTATTAATCCAGCCAGCTTAGTATTTTGTATGCACTACCACTTCTTTCACCTACATGCACCAGGATGCAATTTAATTAATGTAGCGAATTATACAATACAATATAATTAATAAAGCGAAGAATTCTTGAGTTCGAGAGAGATACTTTGGCAGGTAATCGCTGCCAGTAACTCTTTGACAATTTCCTGCTACTGATTTAAATTCCTTTAACTGTTTTTGCTAACCGTAATTGTTTCGGGAAATAGTTAAGGTAGTTCAAATCTTATTTAGACAAATGTCATTTTATAGTAAATAATTTAATTTGATTGCAAACGTCGCTCTAATTGCAACTAACGGTTTGTAAGTTTTTGTAATTGTCTAGCTTATGTAACCATCAGAATGAAGTGTTAACGAACAGTTTTTCTTTTTAAAAAAATTTCTACGTTTGTCTTGCTGTATTTGGGGTGCATGGCAGGATGATAAGACGGAATAAGCTGTTTGTCTTGACGGTTCTAGGAATTCACAGTTAAAGAAGCCTAGAAGCGTACAAAGTACAACATAGTTTTATAGTATTTAATTTGATGACTTTTCAGACAAAAAAATTGTTTTGTGTTTTGCAAACAATCTGAGTATTTTTAATTCATTTATTACTATAATTTAAATTACTTAATATTTATTCCTTTGTTACAAAATAAATTTCGAGTTTCTAATTTTAAGTTCATTGCATCTTTAGATAAATTATATCTTAAGTCAAATGAAATATCTGAAATAAAAATTAAGGAGTATACACTAAAATTGTTAACGAAACATTAATATTTAGTAATTGTGTTAACTATGGTATTTCGCAAAATCAATATTATGAATTTGGATGAAATAAGTGAGAATAATATGTCCTTAAATGCATTCTTAATTCTACCTTCAAACAAATAAAGTCCTTGAGGAAGAGCAAGCCAGCTTTAGAAGGTTCAGATCCACTAACCAACAGGTGGCATTGTTAAGCTAGTCCATTAAGGACGCTGGTGACAAAAGATAATTTGTTTCGGCTGTTGACCTCAAATCAGCTTATAGTATTGTAAGGAAAGAAAATCTTTTTTTGAAGTTCTCAATATCGGCATTTATTCTAACTGGCTTAAATGGTGTTATGATTTATTGAATAATCGACTTTGCAGGGTCACGTACAACAACTTCAGTTCAAAATACGGAGAGCTCAAAACAGGTCTTCCGTAAAGACAGTGTCCAGCTGTTTCTTTTTAATATTTATATTAATAAACTTTTAAGTGACCTGGAATCATTTAACGGCGTTAGATGTATTCTTTGTACTGACGAATCTGGAGAATGTCTCCCCAAAAACACTTCACAGCATAATTTCAACTCCATTCTGAATAAAACGATATTAACCATACAAAAATGGACCCGATCAAATAGCATGAAAGTAAAACCTTGTTAATATTTATGTTGAATCTTTCCACTTTACCCACTAACCCTTCCTACCACGACTTTCTTTACGTAAGACATTTAAACCCGACTACTGAAAATTTCAAACATTTGGGTGTAATCCTAGAGAGAAAACTTTCCTGGAGGTCATGTGTGGAGAATGCAACACGTCTAGCTTCGAGAAGTCTCTCTCTTTCTTAAAGATTTTAGAAGGTTCCAAGACAGGTTGCTTAAGAACTTCTTCAAACACCACTTATAATACCTATATTTTGTCTATTTCGGCATACTGTTACATCACTTCTTCTAAGCAAATTCTCAATAATCTAGAAATTTTCCAGAATCAGGCACTACGTTTAATTACGGTTGCAGAGAAAACAACTAACATCAATTGTATGCAGTTATAGATCTATTAATGAGATTTATCCGGGTAATTGCTGACTTTCTTTGGCAGAAAATTATCAAAACCCAAGGATGCCTGTCCCTTTGCGATCAGGTTTTCTTGAGGTCTGACCGGGATCTGAAGGCACAATGTGTTTTGTCCAGGTAGTTTGTGAAGTGATTTCAAGTTGGAGTTTAAATTTCGAGATTGAACGTTTCTTAACATGGTAACTTTACTGAGAACAAGAGTTTCTCCATTTGCCTCGGACTCAATCAGGAATTGTTTAAAAGCGACACTAATAAGTTCAAAGCCCTGGCATACGAAACTGTAAATTCTTGCAACCCGGAAGTATTATGGTTGCGAGTGTATACTGATGGTTCTAGAATGGGTGATTTCATTGACGCTGGTGTAGGTGTTCATTGAGAGTTAATTTCGTTATGCGCACCCATTGGCCCATATGCAACTGGTCTTGACGGAGAAATTGCGTCCATCCACCGAGCTCTGCTACAACTACGATTCCTCTGGGACATTTTTCAAATGTGGTCTTCTTAACAGTTTCCAGAGTCGTCTTCCAAGCTAATTACTTACACAGTGATTCCCACGCTTCAACTGTCGATTACTGTTCCGATACCCTTAACTGGCTCTCAGGTTTACAAGAGGTTTACGTAATGGATTCCAGCGCACGGTGGAATTCAGGGTTATAAGACCGCCGATGTCTTGGCTAAGAGGGGAGCTTTTGTCTTTCAGACATCACAATCTGGTCTCCCTACAGTTCCATTAAGTTAATTGTTAGGAAAGTCCACAGGGACTCATTTTTCCAACAACTCGTAGATAGAAATGTAAATAAGCTATGGTTAAGACAGATCATTGAAGTACCTGAATGGTCTAGAAAGAAATCTGTGGCATTGTTCCCTCTAATGTCTGGGCATGACTGCCTCCGTAAGCACCTCCAATGCATCAGACGTCTCTTAGCCTCTTACGCAATATCAAGGAAGACACGGAATTACCACATCTCCGGCAAATTACCTGCCCTTCCTCGTATTTCGATTTGGAAGCGCCAGGGGCTGGCGAGGAACGCCCAAAGTTTATGGGTATACTGTACTTATGTCAATTTTCTCGTCTTTGTTTTGCATTTTATTTGATATTCGGTTATCTTGTAAAGAGCACTTGAAAATAAAAAAAAAATTCTTAATGAAAGGGATTTTTAAATAATTACACTCACGGAAAGCATTTTGAAAAAACGTGGTGCAGTTTAAACGCATTTTTCAACAATTAATAAAATAGTTCAGAATTTTTAAAGTTTAAATTACCATTTGAGCTCTTAAATTTTCACATATACCAGCAGTAATTTTCATGTCTATATAAGACGATTTTTTAATCGTCTTATCTAAGGCGATGCATAAGATACAAAAAAAAAAAAAAAAAAAAAAAGCTTCAAGAACTTTCTAACCCGTTTTGGTAAATTAAACAACTATTTAAAAGAAAGTAATTCAGAGAGTATCTATATTTTAGTACCAATTTTTAGAATCTAAAACCTTCAAAAGTGATATAAATTGATTTAAAATATTTCGGATTAATTATATAATACTGAGTTTCCTTTATGAAATGAACAATTGTTGCCATGTTTTAAAGTTGATACTGAACTGTTTCCGAGATGCTTTCGTCATTTTTTATTCGGACTTGCAACATTTTACTACCCAGTCATTTTAGTCCAAATCTAAGCTTTAGCATTAATGAATATCGGGTTGAAGTTTTAGTTAAGACCCAAATTAATGGATGAAAACAGTATGAGCATAATATAATAATTATATGCGCCTATAAAGAAAACATGATGTCAAGATGTTGGATTTTTGAGACAGCTTAATAAACATAGGCATTTTCCAAAAGGATAAATGGGGAGATATTACATTTCAATGCGCTGTAAAGTTTTCTTAAAAGGAAATATTTTTATTAATTTAAGCTAGTACGAGTTACTTACGTATTTATTGAGTACTAAAGTTGTCCTACAGTATGATTTGTAGTTAAGCCGTAAAATAGTTTATGCATCTAGAATTAGAGGAAAATTGCTATAGTTATGAGTATTAAATAACGTTCGCGCTTCTTAGTCCTATAATACCTTACGTAAGATAACTGACGATTGGCAATTTGTGTCGTCGAATGGGCTGACAGCATAGAGGTTTCGCGATTTTTTTTTTGTGTAAGATAAATACTACACAAGAAAATTTTTTCTTGTGTAAGATAATACAGTTTCCTTTAGAATATCCTCTACGAAGATATGCCACCTAAGGGTCCTATCCTCCGCTATTTTCATAACTTTATCAATAAACTGTTTTTAATCGAAATACCTGAAACGCAAAGTTATCGTTAGTTTCACTTTTAAAAACTTGATATAGGTGACAAGCGTTTTTTTCCCTTTATATAATTAGCATTCTTTTGATTATAATTCCATTTTATAAATAGATTTCCTTATTTAGAGTATAAAGAACAAGAATGAAGAAATAACAGAATGCTAAACACGTAATCCCATTTCTTTCAGTAAAATTCTTTCTGTCGCTGCAAATCTCGGTGAAACTGATAGTGTTTAGAGGGAAATTTTTGATCTTATAAACAATAGAAAACAAAATAAAAAATAAAGCAATACTAATAGCTTCTATGATAAGCTTATTAAATAAAGGCTTTTGACGTTAAATACCAAATACTCAATTTGAAAATTCTAGTTTTAAAATGTTTTTGATAAAAACGGTAACAGTTACATCTGCTAAACACAGTAAAACGCAACAGGGATGGTAACAGGCACACGTTAATCATCTCCATTGATATACGTGGTGCATTTGACACGGTCTGGTGGCCTGACATAATTGATGCATTGGATAGCGCAAACTGCCCTGTAGAAATTTTGAATTTAATTCGAAATTATTTGGAACAACGCAAAATTCAATTAACCCTGGATAATGAAATTTTAATAAAAGATTTGCAAAGAGGCTGTCCACAGGGTTCCTATTTAGGACCAACCCTGTGGAACTTAGTCGCTAATTCGGCCTTTGGTATGTTTGAAAATACTGAACAAGTAACTTTGCAAGCTTATGCCGACGATTTTCTGTTAATTATCTCAGGCGTAAAGGACATTGAAGTAAGAGCTCAACAAGCGATTAATAAGTTTGTAGAGTGGGCAGACATGCATAAATTAAGAATTTCCGAAGAAAAAACTACTATGTTGTTTATCGGTAGGAAAAGAAAAATGCGTCGAAATCCGTCTATAAAAATCCATAGAAGGCCAATAAAATGTGCAAACACCTTGAAATATTTAGGCTTTGTTATCAGCAATACGCTGTCTTGGTTTCCACATGTGAAACATCTTAAACAGAGATGTGCCGTTCTTACGAATGGCATGACAAGGACTATGGGCCTTAATTGGGGCACTTCCCCAAAAATCTTGCGGCTGTGGTATAAAACAATCACTGAAAGAGTTCTTTTGTACGGAGTCTCCATTTGGGGTTTTGATATGAACAAAACTATGAGTGGCTTACTGAATTCAATACAGAGGCATCAGCTATTACTTATTTCCAAAGGTTATAGAACAACCTCGACAGCCTCACTGCAGATTTTGGCGGGTATACCTCCATTAGATCTGCAGGCTCAAAGAGACTCTTTCTTAGGACGGATCCTACGATTACGATTGAATGGGGATTTATGGAACCAACATCACCTAGTAAATGATTATGAACTACGGGTTCCATCTAATCTTGGCCATCCTGCCTCTTTAAAACTAAAATCTGCAGTCAATTTATACTATACGGCTCCAGTAGCCAATGACATTGCTCTGTTTACAGATGGTTCTAAAACTGAACGTGGAACAGATTGTGCATTTTGTGTATTTAACAATACTCAAAAGGTATATACATGGACTCGAAGGCTTGATAACAGAAATACTGTTTTTCAGGCAGAACTTTTAGCGATAAACGCTGCTCTCACTTATGTTAAAAGAAATCTATTGGGCAAGACTAAGATCTTCAGCGATTCATTATCTAGTCTGCAGGCTATCTCAGACATTACGAATAGAAATCCGATTGTACAAGTTATTCAAGAGAAATTGCTAAGATTTAATTCATATGAAAGACCACTTCTTACCTGGGTGCCAGCTCATGTTGGCATACTGGGCAAGGAAGAAGCAGATACTTTAGCTAAATGGGCTGCTAATGATATCAACGGAATTGAAAATCCAACGAAATTGCCTTTTTCACACTTGAAGAGCGAGACTTTAAATACACTGCTTGTGAAATGGCAGGAAAGATGGACTAATGATGACTCCACAGGAAGACGAGTCTTCTCTTTCTTTCCAAAAGTTTCACTCAGTCAAAGAAGCACATCGAAATTTTATACTCAATTTTTCACTGGTCATGGACCTTTTAATACATATCTCTTTCGATTTGGACTACGTACGACTGAGCTTTGTTCTTGCGGGGAGTTGGGAGACCCTGAACACTTTATCTTTCACTGTCCATTTACTAAAAACCTTCACTTGAATAAACCTTTAGATCAACACAGGCCAAAATGGGCTGAAATGATATTAAAAAACTCTAGTGAGAGTAAGAAATTTAAGGAAATTATGCTTTTCTGTCAGGAATTAAATTTTTCTGTAAATAATTCTCTCAGATCATCTCTATTGGGAGTGAGTAATTGACTTTCAGCGACTGTTAGATTTTTACTGTATAATGGTAATTGTTTAACTTTGTGTGTTTGATGCTTATTATTGTTCAGTTTTGTTGTTTCCACTACTTATGTTACTGATTTAAAATTAGAAGTGGTTTTACGTAGAACAGACGTATCTGACATTGAATGCATCTATGCTCTTATAAATTGTAACGGTTAATTGTAGCCTATTAGTTTTGTAATTGTTAATTAAATTTAACAGAAAATTTTTGTGACAATTTTATTATTTTGCATATTTTAATGCGTTCTTTTGTAATTGAATTGATTCACTTTGGTGAATTTGATAGGCATTAATTGTGCATTCTATTATAAAAATTTGCATTCATGATAGTTATTTTATATTAATTTTCTTTACTTTAATCTTGAATGCATTTTGTTTTTGATTTTGAAATTCTGTAAAATTTTGTGTCGGCATTTTTCTAGTATTGCATTTGTCTTAGCGATGCCAGCAAACCTAATCTAGAATAATTATTTTGTATACCTTTTTGCACTTTTCTGAATTGAATAGTTGACCTGTTTTTGTGAATTTTATTGGTTTTACTTGAGTTCTCTATTGTAAAATGTGCATTTAAGGCAGTATTTTATAATAATTTTCTTTGACTTATTTTTGAATGTATGTGCTTTTTGGAATCGGAATTTTTCATATATTTATGTTAGCATTATTCTTGTACTGTATTTCTATCGCGTCGCCAGCAAACCTGATGTAGAGTTTTTATATTACTTGGAGTGGTTTTGTTTTTAAACCAAATTTATGTTTTGCATTGTAATAATATCTCAGGTTCAGTGTATTTTATGATAATATTGTTCAGGTATCATAGTTATTGGTTCTTAATTCTGAATTCATATGAAAAAATTTTATTTGGCAGTTTATTATTGTCTTAGTTTATCTTTATGCATTTTTTTTTCTAAATTGAATGGTTCTTCTTGAATTTGTGAATCTAATTGATATTAATTGTGTATAATGCAGTAATGGATGTATTATATTTTGTTTGTACTATAGTTTTTATTTAAATTAGTTGGACTCAGTTTTGAAAGTATTTCGTATTTTCAGTACAAATTATGAAAGTATACTCGGTTTATTGTTTAAATGCTATAGGTACTACTTGTAACATGCTTTCTTTAGGGTCTTTTATGACTATGTTACTTATGTTCTTGTGTTCTTGAAGGCCTTGTATGCCACTGTAAACTTATTCTGCTTAGTCATAATAAATAGCTTCTGGAGGCAGGGGCTTTAATCCGTGTAAGGCAGACATCATGTCAGCTAGGTAATGGAGCCCCTGTTCTCTGGTTAACAGTTAGAGAATATTCGATTGTTTTCATTTTTTGTATAAAGATAAGAAATTATTGCAAATATAACGAATAAGTGTTTTACGTTGAT
The DNA here is from genome assembly GCF_044657685.1 of Stegodyphus dumicola. Taxonomy (NCBI): domain Eukaryota; kingdom Metazoa; phylum Arthropoda; class Arachnida; order Araneae; family Eresidae; genus Stegodyphus; species Stegodyphus dumicola. The sequence continues at coordinate 73,882,330 of NC_140768.1, read as the reverse complement.
ACGTTGATTCAACTAAGATACCGATTATACATAAATGAATTTATAAATATTATAGGAAAAATTTCCCCTCGGGTTTAGAATTGTTTTGAAACCTTATAGTTTTCCCGTTTCCAATCCGTTAAATTTTAAATTCTCTTTTAAGCTCCACCGTTTAGTTACATCCCTTTGCTTCAAAGACAGGAAAAGGAAAGTGAGCAGGGATTAAAAAAATGATGAGTGTAATTGAATTAATTAACTGATCGTTCTTCTGGGTTACTTCCCGACACAGTAAATGTTTTTCGAGAAGTTTAACATCACCTACTATGAGAGAACTTTAATGTCAGCTAGAGAGGTTTCTGGTTGGTATAAGCTTATATATTTAGATTAATTTAGATACAACTTAAAATGTTACTCAATAACATATCCTTCCGTTACAAATCGATGATGACGTTACAAACCGGCAGAGTATGCAAACCAGCATTCTATAGCATAACACCGAGGCATTTTACAGAATTCCGAAAACTGGCAGGCAATGTATGAAACGATCAAACATTTCCCCCATTTCCTTGTCATTTTATAGAAATAAAAATGGCAAACCGACAAAGCATGAAATACATCTCCGATTTCTCTCAAATATCACGTGGCAACGTATGTGAAATTTATTCCTCCCCTCAAGTTCAGAATTTGACATTTGCTCTTTGCGCTTTGTTCGCGAGGGTCAAAATACACGATTTTTCTAAATTTATTCAACAAAAAATTAGTTTTATACTGTTCTGCATGAAAATGGAAGAGCGATATGTAGTGGTTTAAAAAGAGTCACAGTCAATTGACATGCAACGACGATTCGAAGATGAGCTCTCTAAGCTTCGTGTTAATGTTGCATAAAAACAATTTGTTCGTAACTGAAACTACTTACGAGAAATTAATAAATTAATCAAAAAAATCCAAAATTACTACTAAGACGAAACAACGAGACTATTGGTTGCTGAATCACTATGGTGTAATGTTTGTGGGAGGCAAAAGTAAACTAATTCATCTAGTTGAAGAAAGCGTTCGTACTATACAGTATTACGCTACGGATACTGAGCTATTTCACATACTTCATGAAACTTATTTGGCTGTTCGACACGCTGGACATGACAGAATATTGAAAGAACTTTCAACCAAACACAAAAATTTTATACGTAATGATACTGAACTGTGCCCACCTTTGCGAGCCTTCCAGAGAAAACGAAAAAGTATGAAAAAGAGCATTATTGTGAAACCTGGGTGATTTTTTCTGAATTTAATTCCCTTTGTCAGCAAGATCGTACTGATTTCCACACTCAGCCAAAGAATAATACAAATTCATTATGGTCTACCAAGATCATTTCACTGAATTTGTGATTTTGAAGCCTCTGGCATAAACAGAATAGAAGAAATAGACTTCGAACTAGAGGGCGTATTCTCGTTGCTTGGGGCGCCATCTATATTACAGTCCGTCAGTGGTAGGGAATTTGCAAATAATGTAGTGACCAGTTTGAAGGAGTTTTGCCCAGCATTGGAGATTACCCATGGGAAGCTATGCTAGCATAGTGCCAAAAGAGATAATCAAGATATTGGAAATGGATCAGTACATGGATGCAGAACAATAAATCTGACCAATATGGTGAACGACTGCGCATCATTCAATTTATGATTTTGATTTAGTATATTATGGCAAAGCAGACTAGGGCTATTTGCCTAAGGGAAGGGATGCCTTTGTAGAGGACTTTCTAAAGGAAACTGGCTCGTATACTTTACACATAGGAAAAACCACGAAAACGCGCACGCAGTCAGCCCGTCCGCCTGGATTCGAACCCAGCTTGGAATTACCAGTGTTCTGCGATTTTACCGCTCGGACACTGTTGAGCCTTCATTCAATTTAAGAAATATAGGGCTTATCATTCTGGAATCAAAAGAACACCATACCAAGCACTTTTGGGCTGCACACTTAAGTAGGTCTTACCATTTCTTTTCTACTCGACGATGTTTTTAAATACATAAGAGCAACTAGAAAAGAAAATAGAAAGCGTCCAAATGATGCAAAAAGATGAAATAGATCAGCTTATGCGAGAAAAAGAACCGGTTTAAGAAAACATGGATGAGATTATAGTCGATGGGTGAATTAAACTAACGTGATGATGACATGCTTACCGAAAAGATTTCCTTTCCTGCTACCTATTCTGTATGTTTAAAGGTAACCAACGATACAGAGTGCCGTAAAAAATTTTATAATTTCTGTGCCATGTTATTAAAGATGATGAATTAGATATTTTGTGCCCTCTTTGTTTCATAACTCAAAAGGCTATCGAAGGTAAAATGAACTATAAAATCATCTCGGAAATGCAAGCCAAAAAAATGAAAATAAATTCAGAAAAAATTTTTTTCCACTGCTTCTTACTTGCGAGTTCCTGTTCCTGACGTTACGAGGTGATTCGCGCAATATTTTGGCAGTTGTGATGTGATGAGTGCAATGGAGGACGGTTTCTACAAAGCTGAAACCTCTGACGGAATTTTAAAGCAGCTATATTCGAGATCGCATTTCACTTTATGCACTAAGAACACTGTTAGAAATGAAGATATTCTTGACAACGAAATTCCTCCCCGGAAATCTTCAACTGCTGAGTCCAGTGGAAGCTGACAAGAATTCATCAAGTGTATGTGTAAAACAAAGCGCCAAAATCTGAATAGTCTTTGCGTTAAAAAAGTGATGAAGTGTATTTCAAAATGTCATTCAAGCCTACCACGTTGTAAAAAGTAATTAAGTTTTTTATTTTTTTATGAAATCATTATATTTTTATATTTTTTAATGCATGTATTTTTTGTAAATTTCATTTAATGCCTCTGTTTTTATTTTTCATATGAAATAAATTTATTTCCTTTCTTACTGAAGCAAGTAGGTTTACACATTTTTTTTAAATAAAAGACGCAAAAATATTTGTTTGTACAAATTAAAATATTTTTACGTATCTTGAAAAAAGGTTTTTAAATAGTAGTCTTTCAGTATTTTTCCAAAATAACATTTGTATTTTTGAGTAATGAACGTCTTTGAAATAATAACCTTACCATGACCTTTGTTTCATACTTTGCCGAAAGATCACTTATCATTCAATAGAATACCTAATCTAATTAAATTAAAATGTCTTGTAAGCTATATAATAATTCTCATATTTCGTATTTTGCATAAAATGCTTAGGTATTAGATATTGAATTGCGGGTAACAGATATATCACAAGGTAAGCTGTTATGTCGAGATGCGGAGACAAAAGGAAACTAAAAAGCAACAGCTTTTTATAATATAATTAAATTTTAGAAAATATTTAACTTGAGGGAAGGGATGCCCTAAATTGTTCGTGAATTAAATATTGAATAATGTTGCAATTTTATTAGATTGCAACATAATGAATAAAAAAAATAACATAATAATGTAGCGAATCAACGCTTGACAACGAATTTGTTTAAAGAAAGACTGTTTTCAGATGCATTTAAAATCGTCGATAGTAGCTTTTTCATAGCATCTACGTTAACATCAACACAGAGCAATAGCTTGCAAGTTGCTTCTCTATCATCTTCGTCTCGAAGGAATCCGTGCATTTTTGTCTTGCAAAGATTCTGTAGCCAAAAATGTCAGGCTCATTTAGTGAGTCTTCTTCCTCTTCTAGTGACCTTTATTTCCTTTTCTTCCTCAGAATGTTTGAACAGTTATACTATGTTGAAGATATTAAATCAAAATGAAACAATATAAGTTGCATAAACTAAGTTTTATTTATTCAGCTAAGCGTTAATTCTTGTTGTTTTAGTATTTTCAATATTTTTCCCTCAGCGTGTTGTTTTGCCTAATCACAATTGTGCAGTGTTAAAATATATCCTTCGTTCGTAATCTCCACAGTAATAAAATTAGAAATTCCTTTTAGTCTAATTACTCATTTTTTATATTAATAGTACTCATTTGCTTTTGCCGGAAAACGCTGGTTAAAAAGAATTTAATGAGAGGCAGATGAGCTAATGCTGACTGAAACGGTTAGTCGCTTTGATGTTCTAAGTTACCGAAGTTTCTGTATGCAGAACAATATATTAGATCAAAGAAAATCTTAAGAAATTTGAAGTAATGCTGAATAGTGGCCAAAACAATGGCTGGAGGCCAAGACAGCACAGTCCTGCTATATACGCGTTTGGAAGTGCAAGGGTGAACAGAAAAATGCTGTGAGATAATGGCGCAATTTAGCGATTTTTTACGGGTGAAAACGTAAAAGTTACTTAGCATGTGCAAGTTGGAGGTTTCTGCTCTTTCTTTTTTAAAAAGATTCTCAAACTATCGATATTTATAGTAACTTTGGTAAACAATATCAACATAGGAAAGAAAACATAGTTTAGCAATTTAAAATACAATAATAAATAGTAAGTAATATTAAATAAGGATTATGTCATGCATTATAAAATAATAGAACACATTCTTCTTCGAAGCTTTCTGTAATTGTTTTTCGTTATTTTTCTCCCGAAGTACACAGTGATCTATTTTCACTTAAAAAATATCAGAGAATTGGGGAGACTTGGCTTCGTGCAATCTTCGGCAGAAGGGACTATCTTGAAAACGCTTCTCGTCTTGGTTAAAATTCTGTATTGCTACCGAAATTTTGCTGTAGTTTCTTCATTGCAAGCGAATCCCGCAAGCTCATAATTTTAAACTAAGGCCAAAAATTTATCATCTGGTATATCTGGGTATAAATAAATCTTTGTATAAACACCTTTGAAATTTGAGAAAATAAATCGCATGGCATATAAAATTCGTTGCTTGACTAAAACGATTGTTATGAGCATGGTTTCCGGAAGAATGGCAGCCAGAGCAATTTCTGAAAATTTGAATACTTCTACTAAGGTGGTTGCAATAGTACGTAAGTGCCTTTAGTTAAAAAATATCTGATTTTAAAAACAGTTTAACAACTATTCTGATTGGAAAGTACTAAATTCCTGACTATTTTATTGGCAGGCAAATGTTTTAAATCTTGAAATCCTATGCTACGGCTTCGTCTTTCATTAACGTTTGAATTTTATTTGGCCAGGAGTTGTTACAAGTTATATCAAAAATGATCTTAAGTTTATCTTTTAAGAACAGACGGAATTTATTTCTTTATCTTCACTGGCTAGTAACAAAAAATCATTTTAACTTCCTCTCGCCTCCAATTTCAATTCTCGTCTTCAGAAGTTTTTTTTTTTGAAGGACAAATCCAATCATAGAAACACTAAGATACTGAAGAATTCTTCTTAGAAACGAATCTCTCACTAAAGGAGATATCTCTGAAATTATCGCTACCAATACTACCTCTATTTTTAAACTCAATTTATAGCACACAAAAGTAAAAATGCAATCTAAAGCAAGAAACAGAATCTGCTGTGGAATGTGAACACTACATTTTTTTAGAGGCAACAGAAATGTCACAGAAATAAATGAGAAAGAACACCGATATTCTTAGAACTGTATTATTAAATTAAATACATGTTAATAACATAAATTTTAACAACTCTTTTATATAGTAAAAGAAAAATTCAAATTTTTAGAATGGGTTTTTAAAATGAAATGATAAAATATCTAAAGTATTGAAAAATATGCTGTACTGGTTTAAGATCCTTTTAAAATGACGTTTTATTCAATTTAACAAATATTAGTGGTAATGTAATTAATTTAAAAAGCTAATTCTTAAGCGGTAACATTTACTTTCAAAATACAGTTCAAAATTAATATTAAATTCACAACTACGTGATTTCGACCGGGTTAGATTTCAGGCAAACGCCTGATTGAATTGGTGTTTCAGAGCTTATGAAAAATTATGTTAGGCCTTTTCCCACGCTGATGTCATTTAAGAAGAAGTGAAGTGTTTGATACGAAGTTATAAAGAAGTTGTTTTTGAGTATACTAGGAGTCAACTACGTCATACAAGAGCAAACCTTGTAGTATAGAAGCCTTGTGTTTCACACAAAGTGTAACGTAAATACGAGGCAGTCTGCTACCGAAAATTGCCTATCACTAATTGCCTGGTAATCCATTTGAATACCGAATAGTGAGCTGGCTGCAAGAAGGTTTTCTTTTTGTGTGTTTTTTTGCCTACGTGTAACATGAATACAAATCCGTTTCTCTTAAAATGTCCTCGATGAAGGCATTCCTTCTTTTTAGGCAAAGAACCCTCTTATGCTTTTCCATAGTTCAAATAACAAAACCCAGTCAAAGGAAGTCTTCTGAAGAGTTAGTCATTCTTCATATAAGGCTATAGCTTAATGAGCTTCGCCGTATTAAAAAAATAAGCAAGCAATGCGGCGTAGTAATTCATTGTTTTTCGCTCGATTGTTTTGCTTGACAAGTTTAGTCCTCGAATACTTTGGCTGAGCAAGTTTGCAGTGAAATTTTAACCGCTCAACCTGCATTCACAGTGAGCCCATTTCTATTACATCCAACAATGAGGTCTCCCAATCCATTAGTTAGACTTGAGCAGTCATCCTGGACGGTTTAGTGATTAACAGAGGCTCGCAGATAGCGCAAAATCAAAAGTGCGGTTTCAACTCCCGAGTAAGATTACTTTATTTGTATATGTTTTTTTAACTTTCTAGCCCGTGCAAGATCGGTGTACCCCAAGTAGTTAGTTGATAGTTGACGGGGGACGTGTGCACCATCCCTTTACCGTAATGGTTAATTGGCATATGCAGCCCGTCCACCTCTATCTTGAGCCAGATGGGCCACACAGGCGCCTCGCACCATACTCCGAAAACCAGCGATCAGGCCATCCAGGTAGCAGTCCAAAAGACCAAAGAAGGCCCCAGAAGCATGTTCACACCAACCGCCCGGGCATAGTATTTATTGAGTCAAAGTTCAACAAATACATGGCCAGACAAGGGCTAAAAAAATAGATAAATAAAGGGTACATTTGTAGTTTTGACAAAGCATAAGATTACAAAGGTGCAAGTGCCAGTTTTGAATAAATACTATAATCACATAGACATAATTAGAACAAAACACATACAGATAGCGATAACAATAGAAAACCAAAGGAGTAAGCACCACTACAAAACTACTACTGCAAGTAGGTAGGTAGGTAACGGGGAGCACGGGCACTGTCCCTTTACCATAATGGTTAATCGGTATTGCACCGTGCCCACCACTGTCTAGAGCCAATGTGTAGGAGCCACATTTGCGCCCAGCACCAAAAGCCGAGGCCCAACGCTCGGACCATCCAGAGGGCAGTCAAACTGACCAAAAGCGCCCTCCATACAACGCTCACCCAACCGTCCAGGCATTAGTACATATGATAGCAAATACTGAGATTCTCTGACGATTATAATACAATGTGCAATTGGTACATAATGAAATTGCAATTATAAATATACTACATAATACAAGTCCAATAGTACAATATCAATGTAAAAAGTAAGATATAATTACAAATGCAAATATTTCGTGAACCATAAGTGCAAAATAATAGTAAATTAAAGGACTACTGCTTCAAATATTAGTACATATGATAACAATACTGAAATTCTCTGACAATTATAATACAATGATTAATTGGTACATAATGAGATTGTAAATATAAATAGACTGTATAATACAATACAAGTCCAACAGTACAATATAATGCAAACACGACTACTGCAAGTAACTTATCCTGTGCAAACGGTGTCGAAATGGTTAAATGACCGATCTCTTCGGCCATTCTCAACGAATGTCTTCGAAAACGTATACGGCCATAAAAAAAAAAAGAAAACATATTTTAGAACGGATCTTCTGATTTAGAATTTAAAGTACAGGTCAGTTTCCTAGCGCAAAGTTTTGACGTAGCTTATTAAAAAAAGCATCTATTCTTAATTTATTTTTAGTTGGATATTTTATACTTAATTTCTTAACTGAAAGGATACTATATTTTCTGGTTTTTAAAGTCAGTGGCAATGCAGCTCTTTTTTTTTTTCCATTAAATTCAGACATTTAAAAAATAACTATAAAAATAAATCAGAAATACTCAGAAATGTCTGTTTAGAACATATAAAATACCTTACTTATTGTTAAACACTTCGTTATGAAAAGTAATTTCGTTCAATTAATAATTAAAATAAATTAGTCGTCACCGATTACTGAAAAATAATCAGTTTACATAATTTTACGTATATAAATATTCCCATTTTTAACATTGACAAGAAAACAGTTAATCTCTCTGATAATTAATTCAAACTACTGCAAGAAGATATGAAAAGGGCCATAAAAGTATATTTCATGTAGAGAGCATCTAAAGAAGGTTTGACCTACAGTGTGATAAATAGTCAAAGCTTATTTTGATTTGTTACATACTTTAAATGTTTATACGTCTTTCATAGAAACTTAAATATTCAGTTTTGAGAAACTATACATATTGTTATAATCTAAATTGTGTTTCATGACATATGAAACATGAAACATTCAAATATATAAAAGAAGGTTTGTCATACTCCTCATGCCAACGTGCTATTATTATCTAAATTGTGTTTCATGACATATTAAACATTTAAACATATAAAAGAAGGTTTGTCATACTCCTCATGCCAATTTCCCTTACTGAAAGCGTGTACGCTGTCATCGAAAATCAGCTAAATTCCCTGTATACCTCACCGGAAAGGTAAATGCCTATCCCGAACCCGTTCAATTGAAATTAACTTCGCTCTCCTGGAGATTTATCGTCCGGAATTTATGACTTGAGCCAGTTTGAGTTGAGAACACCCGCCACGGAAATTGGCGCCAAAACACTGACAAATAGTCGGCAGGGTGTGACGTCATTCATTCTCGAATTTCCCGCCAGGTCAGGGGTATATTACTATAGCACGGAACCGACGATTCGAGCAAACCCCGTCGAAATAATCTCACTGCATAATTCATGTTGAGAATTCGACGACTGAAGCTCTAATTGGATCTCCCCCTTTCAACACCCCCCGTTCAACAGCGTTTGATGTGTTTGTTTACCAGTTCCGCGAACTCGATTTAATTTGGGTAACAAGCGCTGCGCTAATTCAGTTTCAAGTTTTTAGTTAATATATCCCTCTCGAACATTATGTCGTTTATCAAGGAGAACGGTCTATTCGACATACAATGGGAGGTCCGGTAAACACAAGTATTCCCAGCATCCTGTTATTAAGCCAAACAATTTATTTTGCAATCTCTCAGTGCAAATGTCATTGCAAGAAATATATTAACAATTGAATGGTATGATAATTTCTGACTGAATATGGCATAATACAGTTTGTGCACACGAAATTATTCGTGGCATAAGTTTAAGAATTATTTGAAAGATAGCTGAGCTATCGAAAATTAAGTTTACTGAAATTTGCTCGGATGTAACATAATTATTTGATTGACTATACGTTCATTAGTTACTTTGCAATAATAATAATTGAAGTAACGAAAATTAAATTTCCTGAAATTTGTTCAGAGCTAATATAATTGTTTGGCTCAATATGCCTTCATTAGTTACACAGAAACTGGAAGGAAATTTAAGTAAAATTTAATAAATTAACTAGATTCAAAATACATATTCTAATGTATAGTAGTATACTGATAGGTTTCACTGCGCATTAATAAGTGTATTAAGCTTAAAGAATATTTAAATATTATTGCATTAAAAAGAAGTACATCAGTTTATGGGTAAAATGATCATATTCCTTGCAAACGTAATAACATTCAACGGAACAAGTTTAAAAGTTAAAAAAGTCAAGAATAAATTTGTTATTTTACTTTCATATTTTATCTCAAATATCCACATATGGATAGCGAAGGCATAAAGGGACAATTTTTAATATTGCTTTAAGCAATGTTATATCATAGGACTTTTTTAAGATCTATACGATTATTTTCTCATCTTTTTGGGTGCCTAAAGTGTTCTGTTTAGGCACTGACGTTATAACTATGGTCTATTAATCTCCTATATAACTTTGTTTCAGGCTATTGTAACTCTTTTACAAAACTGGTGCGTTTAACTTCATGATAAATCTGTTTAATTCATTCTGCATACATATTCAATTGTTCATTTGGATAAATAGATTAATGCAGTTGATGTGTAAGAATATGTCAAAACCCCATTAAATTACAAGCATTAGGTTTAGAAATATTATCCTACTGAAAGGCAAATTGTGTCTTTGCTTCATACGAAACACTGTGGCTTTGTGTTCTATGTAAAACTGAACACAGAATTCTATTTAATAATCTGTATTCCAATATGAAAATGTTATAAGATCTAAATTTTTTTTTACTTCTAACAGCTAGGCAGAAAGTTACAAAGAACTAAAATCTTATAAAGAGCTTACAAACAAATAACTAAGAACAAAGTTACCGAGTTCTTGCCTTCCAGTATCTGGACTTTTCTGAAAGACCACGAAAAGCCCCCCCACACACACACACATCGAAGCAGGTGGTTCCTGTCCATTTCTTCTTCAGGATCACAAAGTATCCAATTTGTGAATCGCTTGAAATAGGATCGCTTGAAATTTCTATCTACATAACGTATTTCAAATTACATTTCTTTTGTCATTAAGAACAGGGTAATTACAGAAAACTACTTAACAGGAGTTGGTATAGTGTCAGTACGTCGTCTGCCGTTCAGCTCTTTCTCAGCCTGTACCCTTCATTGAACATTTCCATTAAGTTACAGGTCTATAAGTGTTTGCTTTCATTCTATCTACAACGCGGTAAACAGATCTTTTGCGTTTTAGGTTAGTTTGGTCTGACTCCGGGTGGATGTCTAGCGTTCTAACCAGTCTTGGAAATCTTGAGTTATTTTATGAGGAGAGCTGTAGGACTGTTGATTTTATTTGCATCACATCCTCAAAACACTTGATTCTTATAATTCTTAAAGCAAAAGCCTTCAATTTCTTAAAGCGATTCAATTAATTGTCTTCGCATTTTAAGAGCGAAAGCCATAGCTTTAAGAATGGGTGAATTGCCGTGTTGAAATTTGTGAGGGCTGGTTTTAAACTGAGGCTATTAAACTGTCTAATAGTTTCTGAAATTCTTCGAAATTCAGAATCTGAGGCACGAAACCAAAAACCAAGCCCAACTTCCTTTGGGGGAAAAAACAGACACATACTCTTGATTCCTCCATTCCTCCTCCGACATTCCCGGAGCCCGACCAGAAAGGCAAAAAAAAAAAAAAAAAAAAAAAAAAAAAAAAAATTGGCAATGTTTTGGAATTCCTTGGTTGATGTTGCGACTGGCAATATTTTGGGTTTATTGGTTGGTCCTATAACTGTTTCATGTTCATTTGACAGCTGCATCACTAATTATTGAACATGGTATCTGGAAGTTGCCTTAAATCTCCCAGATAAAATTACTAAATCGATGAACCCCGATAATCGTTTCTTATTAAGCTCCACTTAATCTTCAACCATATTTGATTTGATAGTTGTAATAAATATACTTTTGAAGCAAGCGCTCATAATTTTTCCGGCTCACGAGAAGCATTAGTGACGTATGAACAATTTTACTTTCTCTTCGAGGAATTCCCATTCACTACGCCCATTCAAATACTGTATATAGTCCCACCAGCAGCCGAGCGGTCGCTGAATGCTAGTAGTTCGGTCCGAGGTTCGAATCCCACGAACGGGCTGACTGCTTGTGTCTTTCGTGGGTTCTCTCATGTGTAACGTACATACGAGCTAATTTCCTTTAGAAATTGCTCCACGAAGGCATCCCTTCCCTTAATCAGATAGCCCTCGAGGCTTTGCCGTAACCGCACAAACCAAAGCAAATACTGTATCTGAGTCTGTGTTTGTACCAATGAAACAATATTTAGCCTAAGTTGAAAAATTATTCTTCATTGAATATACAAACTAGAATTTTCCAGTTTTATTCTTTCACACAAAATTTTCCATTTTTATCTTTGTTTTCTCTGAATCTTGGAAATGCACGGTAATCTAATAAGATTCCTTTTTTTCGAAGGAAAATACTTTCTTTCGAATTTAGAATAGTTTCTTATGAAAAATTTCGGAATGTACAATAGCTTAAATTGATCTGATGGAGACAAATGCTTGATATATAAATCAAAATCTCATCACGTTGTTTGCTAAATCTGGTAGGAATGCGAATTAGTGTGAAGGATATTTCACCAGTGACTAAAAGAGATACAGTCATCCAATATTACTACACTTTAAAAATGAACACCCAAAGGGTTCCTTAACCTAATGACATGTGACAAGTGAAGGCGAACGATAACGGGCTGATTTTTAGCAAAAAATTGTACTTATTTTTAGCACCTGCAAATACCTATAGGAAACCACCCCATCTAATTGGAGGCACTAAAAAGTGGTACCGAGTCCGGTTTGAGACTAGATTATATACGGAGATTAGCTAAATTAGGGCAATAGACAGCTGCATTGAAAAGAAGAAAAAATAATAAATCGAAAGTATATTGATATGAAGTATTTAGATTAAAAATTTTTAGTTATTTATTTTTACATTAGCATGTATATTTTGAGAACTTTCGAATGCCAACGGAGCTCAGCAGGGCTTTGGAATCGGAGTCGGTCAGATTTTGGGGTAAAAGGAGTCGGAGCTGGTGTCGCTAAAAACAGGTCGAATCCGACTCCAGTTTTTGTTGGACAGTTTGAATTTGAAATGAAATTAAAATGAATTGGAAAAAAATAATGACAAGCTAAGTTATTATTTTTATTTAAGAACCGTATACATTAATAAATAGTTATTTTCTATTTTATTGACATATTAATAAATGAATATATGGGAAGAGGATGGATGTGATAATTGCCATTAGTGATTAAACTGATTCATTTAGTTACAAATCTCACTGGTAAATTTAGGTAAGCAGCAATAGCTGCAAGAACTCTCAAAATTGATGCCATTCTTAGGAAGCGAGTAGGAAAAGGAGAAATTATTGATCAAGCAATGCGATAAGGAAGTACATATTTGATGATAAAGAGGTTTTTAGAATTAAGAACTTTTTTAGAAGATGTAGATAACCCTAATGTTTCACTAACAGAAAGACTGTGGAATGATCTTGCAGAATTGGAAACTTTTCTTTCTATACCGTATATAGCCACAAAAAAGCTGCAATCTGAAGAACTGACAGGAGGCGAGAATGGAAGAATGGGATGCTTGTTTTTTCTGAAATGGAGGGTTTATTCCAGAAGGAATGATTTCTTCAACGAAGAAAAGAGAAACTAGTTTGTTAGAAAATGATATCTTGCTGGGTTCAATATACATAGATCCGAAACACCCAATTTTCTTGGATGACGGACAAATTAAAAAGGCAAAGAAAGGCATCTATGAACTTTCATTAAGAATGAAATTATTCTCAGAATAATTGGAGAATTCGAATCAGGACAGTCAAACTGCAGACATTGCGATTGAGTCTCTATCATCGTCTTCCAGTGATGAACTAGATTTTGAGAAATATTTTTGGATAATATTGACATGCGACATGCGACGGAGGACGTGGGCACCACCCCTCTACCAATACGGTTAATCGGTAAAGTGCCACGTCCACCTTTATCTAGATAACCATACATTATCCAGTGTCTAACATTAATTAGCTTTAACGCCACTGTATGAAGTACCAAATTTTTATGTATGTTTATATATTAGTATATTAGCACAATGGTATAGTTTGGTATGGTTATATTGAAAAGGCTAAGGCAAAGCGAATGAAAATAAAGAACCAAGAGCCTTTAGGTATAAAAATGAAAAAATACAAACAAGATTTCTACACGGCCATTGAAGAAATAGAGAAATATGATTGCGCTTGCAAGACACCTCTTTTGGAACTTATAAAAATCTACCCTGAAAAGTTAAAAGAAGTAGCCCTAACAGTAACAGCTCTTCCTCCTACTCAAGTTAATGTGGAAAGATTCTTCTCAGCTCTGAAGTTTATCAAATCGGATCTAGCTCAGTATTCTTATTTCCTGAATAGGGATTTTATAAGCGAGTTTCTGTAAGATAGTTTCCAATTTGTCCAAAAACATTTAAATATTTTCGAATTTCCTGGCATTTTTATCTGTAAAGATTCATTTATTCATTTAATCAGATTTTGCTTTATATTGTATGTGTAAGAAAAATTCTAATTTAAAATAGAATCTAAAGTCTCCTTTTTAATTTCGTTATTTCCACTTTCTATCGTAATAATAACAATGCAATAAATCGCTCCTAAGTCTAGTATTTATAACTTAATTTCCGCATTCTTCGCGTCGTCTGCCATCTTTCTTTTAACCAATGTTATGACTATATTGTAGAGTTTCACCTTTTTGGAAGAATAAACTAACTTGAGTCTCAATCTGAACTCAAGCGACTTCTGGTTAAAACGAGTAATCAGACAGGGAAACGAAAGAAAAGTGTGAAAGACCCTTTTATTAAAATTCAGTTATTTAATAGAGGGCACTTCTTGTGCTTACAAAATCAGCCAGCATTTATGGTGTAACTCAGAAAGCGATGAATTCAAATTGAACTAAGTCGTCAGTCAGTCAAAGGCTACACAGAAGACGGAACACGCTCTGATTCAAAATCTAAAATTTTCCTTTAAATACTGTCTCTTTATACCTCATTTGAATACGCGCGCACTAAAATTTGCATTTTGGCAGGAAAACGGAAAAGGAGAAAGACTAAAAAAATGAACGACAAATAACTGGTTAATTAAAAATAAATAAATCCTTACAATGCGAAACGAAAGCAAACATTGGATTCTTGTAGTTTATTCTATGAGTAATCCTTAACTGAAGCTACACGAAAATGGCTATGATTGCACCTAATTGAGAAATGTCTCCAGCTTTCATCATCTGTGAATAAATCTTAATAATCTCTTCATCTGCTCTTTTAGAAAATTCTGAGAAAGAAATTCCTATGGTGTTTCGCAGATTTTTGTGACTCATTCTCAGAAAATGAAATTCAATAGAAGCTTTCGATTTTCATGACTCATTGTCAGGAAAGGAAATTTGTCCGATGTTTGCATATTTTTATAGCTTGATGTAAATCTAAGTGCATAGCTTACGTTATGATTAAATACTCTTTTAATATGGGCTGTATTTTACGAATATTTCTAATTTGCTATGCATTTTAAGTACTTAAAACATAAACATGTGCTATAATTTGACTGTCTTTCTTTATTATAAAATTTAATACATATTTTATAAACTTTAATGCATGTATGATATATTACACATATAAATATATGCTACCTTTTGAGTACAATTAATTTTATTCATAATTATTTTAATGTTATCTTCTTTAATTAGCAAATTTCGCAGACATTTTATGCCTTTAAGCTAAAAATATTTTCTTCCAAAATTTCTACACCGTCGTAACTATATCTTTAGGATTATATACTAGTTGAATTTAATAGAGGCCTCGAATTAGCATAATTAAATAATTAGAAACATTGTAGTAAAACTTAAGTAATAAGATATGAACTTGCATTTGCTTTGCCTTCTAAACTAAATACAAGAAATTTACCTTTACGGCTTAAAAAGAAAACTTCAGAAAACTTAATGTTCACTGAAATTTTGCTCTGTTTGCTAAGCTTCTTCAATATTTTTACCCTAGGGAAGAATTATATGTGCTTAATTTTCCATACACAGATTTCTCGTCTTAGCTACTTAATAAAGTTCACGGACTTAAGTCATAAAATACCTCATATTTTGCTTTGCAAATGAAGTCCCATAAACATCCTTACTTTGTCCCTATACTCTATTATCTTCAAGAGAACTATATTATATTTTAAATGCACGTGGACTCTGCTGAGTCTCCTAATTAAACAGTGAACTTCGAGCGCTTAGGTAAGTATACATTTTGCTGGGTATTCAAATTTTATTCCCCTTGAAGCAGTCCTGAGTTTTTCGTTTTTATTGCATTAATTAGCTTCGCTCTAAAACTTCTGTATAAAATATTTCTCTTAAAACTATTCAAGAATGATGGGTGTAAAATTTTATGACTTTTGAAATGTTCCTAATTACTGCAGTTTTCGCAGCGGTGTGTGATCGGAAAACGGCCTTGTTGCCAATTTAAACTTCCTTAATTCTGCAGCACCACTGCCAGATCTTCCAGTTTAATTATGAACTGGGTAAAAGAAGACGAGCTGAACTTGAAGCAGTGAAATTAAAAATTATTAGTACAATTGGGATGTCATTATGATGCACTCACAGAAAGAAGAAGATGACATGCAATTCAAGAAATGTATGATGCAATCTGGTAATTCAAAGCTGTTAGCAATCCGTTTACACCTCTTTTTCCTTAACAACTAAAATTTAGCAATATGCTTTAAACTAACTATAATAACAAAATATTAATTTATTTTTGCAATATAGTTTCAGTCTAATTGCATGAAATCCATTCTTTACCGTCACTGAAAACAACAGTTATCTTTGATTCAATTTAAGATTAAAACTAACATAGTCTCAAAACGTGTTCTGCAGGATTAAAACAAATTAAAAAGGAAATAAAGAACAACAGTATTAAGAATTTTGTTTTTGAAGACTTTTCAACATTCTGACTCTTTTTAATACATCTTAGAAGTATTATGATTTTCTCCTGTAACAAAATCGCATTCTAATGAAATAAAAATGGTTGTTAATAAATGCCGTTCAAGAATTTTCACATTATAATAGCGCAACATGAAGTAAAAAGGTTGAGCTGCTTAAATAAAAGGTTTCTCCTTTAGTGAAATTTTTATGTTCCTTAAAGGTATCAAGCTATTATTTTAGAAGTCAAAAAAGAAAAATCAGCGTTATATTTGCAAATTTTCATAGGACTGGTTTCGATGGTTTTACCGAACCATCATCCTCAGCAGCCAAACAGCAAATGAATGAGATAAGATATAGCGATAAGATAAGATAAGAATGGCTGAATAGGAGGTGAAGCTACTGATGCCAGCTATTGATGAAACAAGAAAATAAGGAAATTATGTTTTATTTTTCTTGTTTCATTTATGGATTGGAATTAGGGTCGTTAACTACAACAGAAAATTTATTTTATTTATTTTACTTTAGACATATTTTTACCTAAAATATCAAGCTATGTTATTTGCCATCTGCAATTACTGTGAAATATATTCAACAGAGGTGAATACATTTTATACCGAATTAATCTGAAACTGGACCACCTTTTAGTCTCACTTTTACTTCTATGCTTTATTAAGAATAGAATTAAGGAAAAATCACAAAAATAAAGATTACTCAAAAGGTTACACGTAGAATTTAATGAAACTGATCACAGTGCACAACACATAGTAAGGTATAAAATAACATAAAAATAAATCACCAGATAATTATGCTGTTATTGAAATTAGGATATGCATAAAATGAACATATAGGATGTGTCAGTTTGGTATAAGAAAATTACATTCACTATAGAGTACGGTCTCCCCTAGAAACAATATAACACATACACCGATGTGTGATGCTGTTAATTATGTGATCAACCAATTCCCAAAGAAGTGAGAGCCATTACTCTTGCAAAGCAGTTGCGGGCGTGGCAAGGGTCTGAAGTAGCCTATACATCTTGCTAACATCTTGCTATACATCTTGCTATACATCTTGCTAACCTTGAGCCCGAACATGCTCGAAAGGATTCAGCTCCAGTGATCGAGCTGGTCACTCTGCCCTGAATTGTTTGCTGAAGATTATCATCCATGATGCGAACCCTGTGCGGTATAGCATTATTGTCCTGTAGCGGGAAATCATCAGCTATTGTGTCGGCATAAGGGCTCATATAAGCTTCAAAGATGTCATGTCTATAAGAATGAGCATTCTCCTTCATATGCATTTCTTACCCGGATGTTTGAAGGATGATGACGTATTCCAGGTTCTTTCCAAATCAAATAATGCCTTCTATCACTTTGGAGGCTAAACCTGGACTCGGCCATAAAGAGAATAGATTCATCAGACATCCATTGGACATGCTAATGTGCCCACCTCAAAAGTTTCTATAAGGTGACGTGAGCGGCCCTCACGTACAGACCTCTTTCTTGAAACCTCCTGCGCATGGTTGACTTTGACACAAACCTTCCGGTGGCTGCAGCAAGAAAGGATCCAAGTTGAATCGGAGTTGTGGTTCTATTCCTTCGTGCGTATAACAATGAATACTGGTCACAGGTGCTCATCATAGCTGTTGGCCGTACTTGGCTGGAAGTACAGAACTTCTGTTTCGCTCTTCTGGACACTTCTTCTGTATTCAGACAACTGATGTCATCTGTCTGATTTAGTTCTCTTTCTAATCTCCCCATAGCTCTCCATGACAGTTCTTCGGGAAAATGATGCCTGGAGATCATTGTTACGGTTTGGCTATACCAGATTTCTTATTTCAGTATTACAGAGAAATTTGCATCCTTGTTCTCAAACATGAAATTTTATACTCCTTGATGTATTTAACACCCCTAATTTGCATATTGTAATTTTACTCAGGAACTTTTATTTGACAACATATTCAAATTTTGTACGGGTTGGCTTAATTTTGACGTAGTTATCGCTATTTTTCCTGAATTTTTAAAAACAAGCGTAATTTGATTATTACCTTGGTTGGAAATGATAGCCGGAATGTTATTGAAATTTCATGATAAATCTTGTTTCTCACCCTTGCAAAGTTTGGGCCCCCCAGTATAAAGGAATGTATATACATTTCTTCCAGTTTAGGTATATATTGTTTAAGGATGTATAATTTAGTTTAAGGATGTATAATTTCAGATTTCATATATTTTGTTTTTAGGATTCTTGTGTAATGCCATCTGAAGTACACTTTTTTCATGTATATGTATTTTTAAAAACTCTGTTGAATATTAGATTAGATATTATAAGATGTCTTATTTTTAGTTAAGTATGTCTTTTTTAAGTACGCCTTAGTTAAGTAGCTATCTGTCATGATTGGTTCATTGCAGTTCAAGCACATAACATCAGATTGTACTTCATTTACAAAATCTTAATGATAGATTAATGTTTAAGAATTATCTAACAATTAGCAAGCATTAAATGCTTTTCAATATTTTACAGTTATATTTCACAGTTATACATAACTTATACAGCTATAAGTTATACATAACTTATACAGCTATAACTTATACAGTTATAACATACAGCTACAATTATATATAACTTCTTATTAGTACCCAAAGCCCCCTTCAAATAAGGTAAGTTATATGGAAAACAAGAAATTCCAGTCTTGAAAATGATATTCTTTTTTATATTTCCCTATTATCAAAAATACGGGGAGCTATTTATCGAAAGACTATTTCTTGACGTATCAGATTTTCTTTAACGTCAGCAGTCAGATCAAAAAAGAATTGTGTTAATTTTTTATGAGAAGTCAAAGAAATTAAGCCAATATTCACCGAGAATACATTTTACACTGCAATGGTAGTCAATCAAGCAAAGGGGAAAACATGACTTAAAGAAAAATTCTAAAAATAACTTGTATATAAGTTCCTTTAATAATAATCTATCAAACGTCGTTAAAAATATTTTAAAAATTCATACATTATAAAAGGTATTTTTTACTATATGAATTTATGCACTGATGGAAAATGAAATCCCAATACCAAGAAAAAATCAGTTTGGAGGAACGAAATGTAGGCAAAGCATTTGTCTCGGAACATATTTATTTGATTGATGTTTCAAGGTATAAAAGTGTGCTCAAGAAGCGTCATTGCAAATATAAAATCGAGGTACCTGCTTGGTGTTGAGATTTCATTTTCTGTTAGTGTATAGAAATGAATAAAATAAGACATATGCTTACGTGGCAGAATTTAATAACGGCTTTTAAATATCTTAAATTTAGGAAGGCAGCCAAAACAATAGAAGATAATTATACGAAACTGCGAAGCATTAAATGAATATCATCTGTTTGGTAATTTCTAGTTATTCGTATATTTATATTTTTTATTTTCTCACAAACGCCATATTTTTGCAAAATGCTGCCGTTTCCTTTTTATTAGCCGTCAGACTTCACAGTCCCATTGCGATTCGTTACGAAATATAAATACACTCAATGTGAAAAGGAATACTAGTCAGAAAAATATCAGCTGGATTTCAAAACTGCAATTCCACTAAACAAATGTGTATTATGCCCAAATCCGGGTTAAATATAATCCCTTTTTGGCAACAACTCAAGTTGTCATATAACTACGTTGGCGACATACTGCGTTGCCTCATGAATATTCTTTCACGATTTTGATGGGATACACCTAACTAGAAAATACTTTCGTTTTTAAACCAACTGAAATTTGCACTAGAGTAGTCAAATCTGCAAAGTTTAACTTCGAATAAATCTAAAGGATTTTCATCACTCCTAACAATTTAATTATTGTTGCAAAATCATCTATTTATAGCTGCAGCGAATGTTTTACAAAAGGCAGTAATCTGGTCTGCAAACAAACAAAAACTTTTATTTTTTAATTGATAAATAAAGCAGAACCGCTCATTCAAAAACTAGTTTTCGTATTTTCGCAAAAGCAAATAATAAAAATCGAACATAAACAATTCTTTTGGACATAATAAATATGGTAGGAAACCATTAATTTCGAATTATATCTTTTGTTTTTAAGCTTCTCCATAAAATGATTGTAATGAACAGGTAAAAAAAAGTTTAAAATTATTTTACTATCCATTTTAGAAAGAAGTTATGACTTTTTCATCTTTGAAAGGTGGTAAAAAATAAAAATAAAAACTGATTTTCGAAGTTCATTTTCTATGAGCTTTTTTCCCCCCTCGACTTCTAGAAAGGAAAGCTTTAAACTTAGAGTAAGAGTTATAACCGCCTCAGATATTTCTCAGACAACTGATAAGAAACCTAAAAACCTATGATTCTCAGATCAGAGTAAAAAAGAAAATAATAATAAAAAAGAAAAACTTATCTTTTTCGCGATTTTAAATCGCTCCCCCCTCACAAAAAAGAGGGGGAAAAAAGAAAATGAAGAATAGGAAAGAAAAAGAGCGGAACAAGTTTTTTCCTCTTTCGCTTCATCTTGCCAATTTATTTTTTCTATCGACTTGTGGTTGAAGAAGCGTAAGACTAAAAGTTTTGTCATGATGAAAACTAAGTTGAGGACCTTATAAAAAGTAATGATCCGACTTATGTTGTCCACCCTCCATGATTTTTTCGACATTTTATGCCACTTGTAAGACAAGCGTAGCTTAGAAACGAAAAGTCCAAATCCAGAAATTAATTCTATTCTTCTTAACTCCACAAGTTCGTGGCGGAAGAGATTTCGTGAGCTTATTACTGAAACCCCTTTTCGAAATTATTGGTAATAAAATCACGTACTTCGGCCTCGTGAAAGGGTATGTCTACTTTTAATATCGTTTTTAAAAAACTGCCACGTTTATTGTGATTACAATGCATAATTTTTCGTTCTAACTTAAGTGACATTTTGGCCAAGAAATTAATTTCATTTACTGCATTCAGCGTCAGTAGAAGAAGAAATTTCACGCTGCCTCAAACTCCTTTGTTACGTAATGTAGAATAAAAGTAATTTTTTACAGTTTTGAAAAGCTTACTTTCTTATTTTCTATATATGAAGACCAAGTGGTAAGAAATAACTGTGCGGGTAATAAATAATAATACAGAATGTAGTTCATATCAGGAAGGAGTTTATTGGATAAACACAACAATGGCAATGCGTTTTTGCCAATGATGCGTCTTGGTATTGCTTATTACAGTCTCTTTCTAATATGAAATATTGTTTTTTCGGGGGACCTTAAAAACACTTCAGGATTATTTATTATGTATTGATGCATATAAGCAGAAATGAATATGGGCATGTGCTGGTTTTTGTCTTATTTTTGGCGGAAAATAACTAAAAGAGTAAGGTACGAAAACAGTTTTGAATTAAGATAAGAAGAGCGATGCGAGTGCACAAATACTTTTATTTTGCATAATTACAATAGCATAAAATTAAAGTTCCAGTTTTATGAGCTAATAAGAAAACGTTAGCAGTAAACTATAATAAATTACGATTCATTGTAAGTTTAAGAAAGAAATGAAATTTGTCTTGTTGTATATATCAGGTTGATTACAACAGCGTAATAATATAATTTCATTATTGATGCTAATAATCTAAATAATCAAAGTTAGTGAGCTTCAAACCTTTTTTCACCAAGCACCCCTTTCATGACTTCTAGACCATCATTTCAAACTACTTTCGAAAACTCAAAAAATACATATACATTTATGTAAATTTAGATTATTTATTATTATGTGATCTAAAGCTCAAACAAGGAAAAGTATAGAAAATGTTGATATATATACCGATTGAATAAAAGTAGCTTTTTATATACATAAAACTAAAGCACTTAAAAGCTAAATAAAACACTAGCCGCATTCCTCCTTGCCTGAAAATACGCCATTTCCCCTGGGTTCTTCCGTGGTTTGAGAACCTCACCCCCAAATCCAACTAATCTATGAATGTAAATACTGCTCATTTTATTCAGTCAATCCCAAAGCACTGTGATTTACATTCATGTCCATAAATTAAGGATAATTCGGAGTCACGCGGAAATCGAACTCTAAAATAAATATATCACCTGTAAAATCACTACACACATCTTCAAGAATCATATGCAAATTTCAGTAAGTATCCAGATGACACCGATGGTACGTCACGATGACGAGAGTGTAAGAGAGTGATATATAAGGAATACAGGCAAAGAAGTAAAACTGTTCGCAGGCGCTTTATAAGCATTTCAGTGCAATAACCGAATAGTTATGACACAAAGGACGCATTTAGGTGATTTTTTATGTGGTAGAATTATCGGCCGTCTGGAATGTGTGCGTACCCAACTGGAAGTATCAGACGAACTTGGAATTGCCCAGAGTGTCATCTCCAGGCTTTGGCAACGATTCCAAGATGATGGTATTATGAGTAGACGTTACATCACAGGTCGCCCCAGAGTTACAACGCCGAATGAGGACCGGTATTTGTCAGTTACTGGCAAAAGTAACAGGCGGAGCACAGCCTCAGACCTGCCTCGTCAGCTCTCTTCAGCCACTGGTACGACAATTTCAAGGCAGACCGTGTACAGACGCTTAGGGCAGATTGGTCTATATGCTCGTAGACCTGTCAGATGCATTCCACTTACTGCAACTCACTGTCGCCTGCGGTTAGCCTGGAGTAGAGAGTATGCATTTTGGACACCGCAACAGTGGGCTTGTGTGATGTTTTCCGACGAGTCCAGGTTTAGCTTACAGTCTGATTCTCGCCGGACTTTCATATGGAGAGCTCCAGGTACAAGTTACCACCAAGAAAACATCATTGAACAACACCGTTACGGTGGTGCAGGAGTGCTCGTTTGGGGTGGAATTATTCTGGGTTCCAGAACTGACCTGCATGTTCAAATTGGAGCCATGACAAGCCAAATCTATCGGGATGGCATTCTGGAACAACATGTACGTATGTTTCGGGGCGCCATGGGCGCACAATTTGTGGTTATGGATGACAACGCCCGTCCTCATCGTGCAAATACCGTAAGCGAATGCCTTCAATCGGAGGATATCACCCGTATGGACTGGCCAGCATTCTCACCGGACTTGAATCCAGTAGAGTACGTGTGGGACATGATTGGCCGACGAGTTGCAGCCCGTCAACTTCCTCCTACATGTCTACCGGAACTTCGGAAAGCATTGCTTTTTGAGTGGTGTAATATCCCCCAAGATCAGAACGATAATTTGATACTCAGCATGCCTAGGCGTTGTACGTACTGTATTGCATCGTCTGGGAGGCACACAATGTATTAACAATCATACCAACCATGTAATATTGGTTTTTTGTAAATAGTTTTTTTTTTTTTTGTAATTTGCTCCAGGAAGAAAAAATCGCTAATTTTTTTTTCATAATATCAAACATATAGCATCTTTTTTTGCTCTTTACCTTTTGTTTAAAAAATAAGCTTTACAAATAAGTCAAATTGTTTTTGCTTCTAACTCTTCCTTTGCCTGATTTTGCATTATTCTTAATTTATGGACATGAGTGTAGAATAATTACCAATATCCTTATCCATGTATATGTACCGTCTATTTACAATACATTGTAGTCATTAAATCTATACTCTTGAAGACAACATCAGTATATTTTCAGATACAAAAATCTAGTCTCATTTCTGAAGCACTAAAATACTACGAAATTTCATTCCTGGCTTCGGAAACATAGACATAAGCTTATGTGACAATAATGATTCTCATAAAATCGTAATATATTTCACGGATGACTGAATATATAAGGTCTTAATATAATAACTCCTGTAATTAATTTTTAGGGAATGTAACTAAATATTTACCTAATGAGTTAGTTACCTTGCAAACTGCGAAAATGCTTGGAAATAATTAATGATATCCTTTCCCGTGTTTAGCTGGCATTCGGTATTCTGATCAATAATTTTGTACTCGTCAGTCGAAATGGAATAATATTACTTAAAACCACAGAAGGGAATTTAATTACTTTATAATTACCTTCGGGAAACGGATTCAACGTCCTTTGAACACCCCTGAAAGGGACAGAATATGTGAAATATTTCTTTACATATGTTTGGAGGATCCGATTATGTCATTCAGAATTTACTGAATTTACTGAATGAAAAATTAACGCAGAGCTAAAGGTAAAGTTCTTTGTTCATTGGCATATAATACATTCCGGATTTCAAATTTAAAAAATGCATCATAAATATTTGTACAATGAAATTTAGTAAGAAGTTAAGTTCAGAGGAATAGTAAAGTCCTCAAAGATCATAAAAATGTTCCTAAAAGCCAAACATTTTGTATAAGAAGGATGCTGTTTGCACAAAATATATTTGTAATGAGGTGGAGATTAAAATTTCATTGTGTCCATTATGAGCTATTATTTCTTAACTTAGGACATGAGTGCAACTTTCAGTGACTGAATGAGTTATATCATACTGACGTTAACATCATGGTAAGAGTACAGATAAGCTAACAACCGGGATAGTGGTTAGTGACTGCCGTACCGAAAGGCCCGGTTTCGAATCCCGGAAGAACTCATGGATATTTGTAAAGGTATAGTGTTTATATGGGTGCAACTCTAAATATGTTGCTAGCTGAAAATCCTCTCGAGAGATTTGTGGCAGGTGAAGTGGGAGGAGAGACCCTCGGATTCGACCCCCCTGGGTGCTCTCCAGCAAAATTGGGGGCTGGACTGTGCAAAGCCGTACCGTCATCTGGAAGGTGGTTAAGGCGCAATAGATCAACGATAGACGCAATCTCCCACTCCGTGCCATGATGAATTTCGAAGGCTTGCTCTGATGTTGCTGTGAGATAAATCGCAACAAAAAGAACAGGGTATAGATATAGAAAACTATTAGGATAAGTTTCAGTGCCATTCAGATTCTGATCACTCTGATCGATATGTTATAGTACTTCTTAGAGGCAAACATTTCAATTTAATACTTCTCCTTTCAAAATAACATTCTTTACCTCGCTATTCAGTTTCGAGGATAGAAAGTCCTCCACGAAGGCATCCCTCCCCTTAGGCAGATAGCCCTCTAGGCTTTGCCGTAATTACATAACCTAACCTAACCTAACGTAACCATTTTCGATGAAGGATTGCTCCATTTACCTATTTTTTCCATTTTGTATAGATTTTTATATCGTTACACATGTCTGGACTATCGTTTAGTGGAATAAATTGGTTCATTAATTGTTAGAGACAAAGCATGGGAAGGCTAGCTGCCCGTGGAAGAAAAGATAAAGGTTTTCACAGATTTTGTGTACGTTTTTCTAAATGAAGCAGACTCGTACTTATGTTACAAAAGAAATCATACTGGCAGTCTACTTAATAAAATTCGATTCTGGATCGAACTACCAGTGTTCAGCGGTCTTATCTCCTAGTCTAATTGCGGACATTTTAATTGTAAAAACACTCAAACAATTTTTTTGGTATTGTACAAGATAAGATCACAAAATAAAATAGCTTCTCTTGTTAATTTTCATACTTACTTTATTTACGTAGGCAGAATTTTGTGACAGCGATAATATGCATGATTCCTTACTTAAGTTACCTTACGGGTGAATTATATTGCAAACATAATCAAATAGGAAACAGATTTACTTGCCAGATGCTGTTTTAGCTGACAAGTTCACTGATTGATCAGAATACTCATTTATTTTAGACAAATGTCTATTAAACAAACAAATTTCTTCTAAAAATCAAGCATATTAATTATTTTCCTTCGGTTGATTGGGACATCATTTCATTTTACTTGGAATAACTAACAGCCAAGGAAAAAGTCTTAAATCTGGTATTTGACATTATAAGGATTTAAGAATACTATAACACTTACAAAGTAATTTTTGTCAAATATACATCTGTACCGACTAAACGAACATTTTTCGCGTGAAAAAATATTTAATGTTTTAAATGTTTGGAAAGTTTTCCAAACGTTTAAAAGTTTTATTTTCAATAATCACATCATTTTCGGCTCTGTTTCAGCCTGCTCGTATAATATATATGTTCGCCTTTTCATAATAAAAATTACCAGACTAGAATATTCTCATTATTTTCGGAGTCGAGAGGAATTACTAAACGAAACTTGTATTTAGTCCACAATGAAACTTTTTGAAAACTGGCATAATTTACTTTCTAATACTTCATAAATTGTCGTTTGGATTTAAAATTTCCACTGGTATATTACATATAAAAATATTTAAGTTTAAAATAATTTTATTGCTGTGGAAATAATTTGATAAGCAAATCACTGGGCATCAAAATATGTTCATAGGTAGTTTTGAAATTTAATGCTTTGGTACATAAAATAGTTACAAAAGTAGAGATAAATCTCTAAACACAAGCGTGGAAATTTAAATGATTCTAATTAAACTACGCATAGCATAACAATATTATTATATTCATCTATACCAGCAATCCTAAAAAATAAACACTTCTTTATCAGCGAAACTACTAAAGCTTTAAAGAATTATCCCATTCACCTGTGCGTGCTCTCGTACTGCGAGTGGTTGACACTTACAGCTAAGCAAACTGGAGGATTAATGATTTTAAGTGTGCGAAGGCCACAGCTGATTTTTCAAGTTTCATGTCTTCGGAAAAACTAATATTCCTTTGAATGGCATTCGAACTAAAATGTAGCGGATGGTAATCCGTCATTATTTAGATTTAGTATCCGGGACTCGCAAACCTCACCAGTTATTCTTTAAGGGGGAAGAATGCAAGGAATTAGCACATTCTCTTGTGCGTGCTGTCGTGATATAAGTAATTAGCATGACAGTCTAGCAAAAGGGATGGTTCATGGTTCCAAACCTGGTGAAGGCACAAGTAATTGTTCAATTTTGCGGGCTGCAAAATACCTAATTGTTTTGGTAAGTTTGTTTGCTTTACTATCTGAGATATAGGCTTTAACTTGATAACAGCTTTAACATGATAAACTCAGACTTAGTATTACGCTCATTAGAATGTCATGACTGTTGTTCAAAATTTTTATGATCTATTGAATTACATGAGATCTAAAATGTTTTCAAAGCTGAAAAAAAAATAACATGATTTTCAAAAAACATGCTTACGTATTATGCATAATCCGCATTATATTGACTCAAAACGTTTAAAATAAGGTTTACGCTTTCCACCCTAGATCTAGTCTTCTGAATCATAAAATGTTTCGAGAAACTTGATGCCAGGACATTACTGAAGCGCATTATAGATGCAATTGCAAAATCGTACGGAAATCTTTTTTCTGAGGCAGACAGCAAAGAGTACTTGGGGCAAAATAAACAATAAAATAGTACATAATATTTCATCAAAATGTTAGGTTTCTAAATCTGCATAAGAACGGTATTCTGTTCCACCTCACTGTATCGAATTCAGACTCTGCCTCTCGCCCATTCTCTAAGTATTTAGTTTCTATATTTTCGGCTTTACTAGTCAATAACACTAACACCATAAAATGCTCTTCCAGAATTCCTTAATAATTTAAAATATATTTCAAATAAAATTTCGCCATGGTTTCATTTAATATAAAATCAATATTCACTAATGTTCCAGTACAAAAGACGCTTAAATATCTAGAAACTAGGCTTTGAGAATTTCATTTCTCATGTATTAAAATTACTGAGTTAAATTCACCTACTTAACTTTGCCTGAAACAAACCGATCTTTTTTTTTTTTTTTCAAATTAAGTATTGTCACTAGACTGTCCTGAGGCTTGAGTGGCCATCAAGCGCGTCAGCAGGTGGTAGACAGCAGGATATATCTGATCTAATGAACCAACTCCCGTAATTCTGGTGTTAGTCGACCTAATGTGAATGACACTGCGGTTATAGTGTCTTAACGGAGCCTCTAGGATGCTTGGCTACGTATAGAGTATTTTGCTTTAACCAGCAGTAGGCTGGATGGGCCTTTTTATCCTGTACTTTCTCTTCTAGTTTATATATTGCTGAAAATGACAATGTAACTAAAAATTCTGCTTTTGCAGGCAAAATCTCTCAGGTAGACGTTTCTTCTCAAAACAAGGAAACCTAGAGCAAATCAATCGAAGGAACAGAAATGAATTCTTCATTGAGTGAGGTAGAAATGATCTCTACTTCAAGGTACCGAATCAACATCTGGAGAAGGGCAGGAAGCTATTAAAATCCTGACTGCCTCTCTAGTTAAAATCAAAATCAGAGAATGTCCAAAGCAGAAAGGAAAAAAGGAACATGCTCGAGAATTGAAAACTGCCAAAGGTACTCCGGTTGAAAAAACCAAAGGGAAAGGTGAAACAAGGCAATTTCAAAGACAGGAGCAAAATACAAAGCCAAAGACTGCTAAAAGAAACAGACCTCAGGGACTCTCAGGGAATCTCGTGGGAGTCAAGATGGCTATACTCATTGAGGAAATTCCTGAAAAACTTTTATCGGAGGAACAGGCTACTGAATTTGAACTTTTAGTAACGTTGACTGCTTCATGTATTCTCACTCCTGTAGAGTTATACCTGAACTCTATTAAGGGGCTGTTAGACTTTATAAACAAAGTGGGCTACCCAAACAAATGAAGCTAGGAAGCATTGGGTTTGGTGCGTTTGGTACAAAATACTATTTAAAAGCAGAGGTGCTTGATACCTCATAAGGTATTTCTCCAGCCTTCGTGGTGTAGTGGTCTGCACCCTGGGCACATATTCCAAAGGTCCGTAGTTCGATTCTCGTCGAAGGCGTTGCATATTTTTCATCTTGCCTGCTTCCAAAAAATACCTAATGTCTCTATAGTGGCGGCCGAACTAAAAGGGTGTTGGATGATGATTCTCCACACCCAGGATTTGGCGACTGGGTCCCCTAAAAACCGCAGTCTTCCTTTAAAAGGAGAAGAATATAAGATATTTCTCCCGCTTTCCTGGCATGCCTTCATGGTGTGGTGGTATGGACGCTGGGCGCGTATTCTAGAGATCCGTGGTTCGATTCCCGGCGAAGGCGTGTCTCATATTTCAATCTCTCTTGCTTCCAAAATAAATCCTAATGTCTCTACAACCTGACGAAGTCCAGTAGCAATTCAGTGAGGAAAAGAAGAAGATTACTGGACAGTGGAACTAAACTGTAGGAAGTTCTCTCAGTCTTGTTGACACCTATATGGATTGTTACTGTTGCGGATATGATCGAACACTTCATATTTTCTATGCTAATAGTACGGTTTAAGGTGTATGCTAAGCATGCATAGCTCATATCTAGGTCTGTGATTTTAACCAATTCTGACTGGTGGATTCAGTGAGCTAGGTAGGTATAAACTAGGATGCTTTTGTTGTATTGCAACGCATAGAATTTCTGGTCACAGTTGTGCTGCAGTTAAGTGATCTGTACAGTATTTTGCAAGTATTTTTACATTATTTTTAGTAGTTGTAATTGCTGTCAGGTGTTTTATTGCGCCAAACATTTTATATTGAATTGTATCTTTCACTGTGATATCTAAATAAACCTTTATTATCGGTCCAGTGAAACCTCTTAAGTTATATATCTCTCAACAGTTACAAATCCAAATTATTTGAAACAATAAACTTTCCACTTTCCGTCCTCTATACTTATAATACTTTTGCTCTGTTTGACGGTAATAAAGAAGATGAATGTAAAGTTCTCTCAAAGATGGATTCCATCGATCCTCCTTATTCAGTTCACTTCTGAACATAAGACACCTCATTTTGTTCATTTTCTGGACATTCAAAGCATACAAAATATACCTAACTTTCAGTAGTATATCTTGGACTTTGGTTTGCTTACCTTTCTTCATACTTCAGATCCTGTCATTCTACTAAATTGGCTTCCTTTTATTCTTTCCATTTACATGAATTCCACATTTACTTTTCCAGGTCAGCTTTTGGTCAAGAACACAACTACTTTAAAGAAACTGTAATTGACATAGGTTTTCTTGCATCCATTACTGACCAAGTAATTAAAGAAATTTTATGTCAATGCAATAAGCAGCATTCTGTCGATTAAGCAATTATAAGAATTCATTACTCATTCCTTTCTTCCCATAGATTAGCTCTAACATTTGATCTATTTTACAGAAGCTTAATAACGTTCGTGCAATTTTTTTATTATACCAATCAAAGTTTCAGTTCCATACTTAAAAATCCATACCGGATATATTATTCCGGGGGGTATATACAGTATTCCTTCCAAATATAGCTTACGCATTTGTCAAATTAAAAGAGCTTTGATATTTCGCACTAAGGAACATCCCTCTATTGCTCGAAACTTCTGGTCAAAAAACCACATTTTCCTTTTCTCTGCAGTCAAAAATATTAAAAAAACTTTTTCGTTAGTAAATTAGAGTTCGCAGAAGGTTTTTCTCAGTTATAAAAATCTTTTATGTCTAGTTCATGATCCCAGTTCTAATCCATCTTTGCTTCACTTTTAAACAAATTACTTCATAGTTGTTTCCACTTTTTGTCTATAGATGGCTCCAGTGCATTATTTCCTCTTGCTTAGTCAGAACTACCTCGAATATTTTTGTCAATTGTTATTGTTTGATCATATGCTTCTTTGTCATTTTTAATCGTGATGAAGAACATGAAAGTTCTATTTAGTCTCAAGGCAGTGATTCTTAATGTTATAGTATCTTATTATTATCTAAATGATTTTTTCGACTGTTAGTTTAATTAATATTAGTTACTTAATTCCAGTATTTTAACTACCAAAATGAAGAGCATTTACTTTGAAATTCCTTCCTAATTTGTTCTGAAATATCTTGAATTTAAAGCTATAAAATGTAATCTAAATTGATACATGCACTCTTAATTATCTTCTCAAATTCAAATATATAAAACAATATATTAGCTCATTAAAATATAAAGAGTATTTTATTATATGGGAATTTAACTCTATATGGGTTATATAAAATTTAATTTGTGCTTACAGAAGCGTCCCACTCACAGAGCTAGAAATACTTTCGTTAAATTATGTGCCATATTTCAAGGCACTTTATGACTAGAATTACAACTCAATGATCAATATTTAAGGAAATAATAATCATAGACTGTAAGCAATGTTTGTAGTAAAAGATGATACAGAATACGCACTTTATGCTGCACATTTCTATTTGCTCGTCAAATAGGTGTTTGAAGACAAAATGTATGCTTGAAGTCTGGAAGAAATTGAAAACCAGAATGAATTTATTGAAGATAAATGAGTTGAATATTGTTAGTTGAAGTGATTGTTTAACCAGTCAATTTAAATGAGAGTTCAGTCATTGTTTGAGCGTCGAGCCAGTGTCTCGCTCGTAGACAACTTAATGAATGCTTAGACTGTGCATCAACAGTCCATTAGAAAGCATTCTTATCAACTCTTAATTAAACTTCCAAATGTACATTAAAAAAGTCTAAAACTCTGTAATGTAATATATATCTTATATTAGAAAATGGTATGCAGAAAGAATTCTCAACTGTTGCGTGTATTTTAAATAATGTAAACTGTATACTATACTTTGTATGCTTTATTTGTAACCATTTTGTTTGCTTTATAACAGCCTATTTTACAACATAATTAAGGAATATTGAGGCATCTTTATTTTCTGTATTTGATTAAATGAATAAACCATATGATTGTGTAATCATTTATTAGTTCTTAGCAATTACTCAACTAATAAGTCAAAACTGGAAAAAGTATTAATTGTTAGATAATGATTTTAATAATAATGTATGACATTAATAATATATGTGATCATAATAATGATACTCAATAAATATTGTTAAATAAAAAGAAATTTCAACTTTAAACTGCTTTGAATCAGTAAATATTTCTCCAAACAATAAATGCATTATATTTTCAATATATTTATGTTTTGAATAGTTTAGCAACAGTAACGGTCGTGGCAGTCAAACAGGTTTAATATCTATGAAAAGAATAAATATATATATCATTGAAGTTCAGTTCTTCCATTTTAAAATTTGCGGAAATTAAACGTTGATAATTAAATTTCAGTTCATTTATCGGTATAAATAAGTGTATTGTAATTTAAAAATTCGATTCTAATTACGCAAAATTTCCATTATTGCTTGGAATATTGGAGAATGAAGAGCAAAAAATAAACTGTGAATTCAAGAATTCTTTAGATTTGTATGTAAATTTTAAAATTTAATTTGAAAATCGTATATAACTTGTGGAGAAACTATCATTATTTTCCTTTCAATGTGTTAAAGTTTAAAAAAAGATCGGAAAGGAAAATTTTCACATTATATTTGTGCTCCTGAAAAAAAAAAAAAAAAAAAAAAAAAAAAAAAAAAAAAAAAAGAATCTATTGAATCAAACTTTACATAGAATCAATATAAACGTGTTATATACCTTCACTTGAAATCAATAAACATGTTACATAAAATCTATGTGAATCCAAGAATGACTCTTGTGCCTTACTTTATATTATATATGCGTCTTTTTTATATGCCGGACAAAATTTAGTAGTCACAATATGTGTGTTTCATTTGGTAGATATCCAAGATTACGATGAGAGAGGAACGTGTTAGTTTTGTTAACAGTAAACCGCCATCTCAACTTCTTGTGAAACATTTTTTAAGAAACTTGTAAGGTTTAGCCTAAGTTTATAACAGTTATTTTAAAGTTGTCACACTTTCCTAGCCCTCCTAATTTCAGTACAATTCTTTACCAGAATGACATTTAAAATTGAATTAAATGCAAATGAGAAGGAGTAGTATTTAAGTCAAAGTTCCACTGACTTCGGTAGAGAGAATTAAGATTTCCTGAATAGTGCGCATTTACCTTTTGGCTACGTCTCTCTAAGCTGTTAACTACTATCGGCCGTCATTCTGTAATTTCGCTAGCTAATTTAATATTAGGGGTCAACTAGTTAGAAACTGCGTTAGCTTCGGCTAAATCTCTATAGTTAGTCATTAGCTAATTTCAATTTTTTACATTTTTGATGTTAAGCCTGTAGAGTCATTAGGTTAATTGGGAGCAGAAAAGATAAAAAATATGCAACCGCCTTCGCCGGGAGTCGAACCATGGACCTCTGGAATACCGGCCCAGAGTGCAGAAACACTACACCTCGAAGACACGCTAGGGAAGTGGGAGAAGTACTTTATATACTCTTCTTTTTAAAGGGCGACTAGGGTTTTAGGGGACATAGTCGCCAAATCCTGGGTGCGGAGAATCATCATCCACAACCCTTTTAGTTCGGGCGCCACTTGTAGAGTCATTAGGTTAATTGGAAGCAGAAAAGATGAAAAATATGCAACCGCCTTCGCCGGGAATCGAACCACGGACCTCTGGAATACCGGCCCAACGTGCAGAACCACTACACCACGAAGGCAAGCTAGGGAATTTGGGACAAATACCGTATAAGCCCAAGTGGAGGCTTTGCTGTACGTCCTGAGTAAAGGATCGTCTGTACATCTTTATTGTAAGCAAATAAAGGGTAATTAATTAACTGTTCTGGAGTTTTACGTTTCTGTTTCTGAACTTAAGAATATGTTTTTGGACTTATTTGCTTAGTAGTTTCCTGGGTTCTCTAAAACTTGGTTAATAGATAAAAGGGAGTATCTCTACAAACTTAACAAAAGCAATATCAGAAACACTAGAGCTGTAAGAAAGCAATCAATGCCAAATTTACTTCACGAAAGGCTTAATTAATTTCTATCAAAACTCCCAAGATATGGCCTGTTGATAAATAAAAGACCATTATACATTATATAGTCAGATGGGATCTAAATATTGTCTATGGCCAAATAACGCAAGAAGCATATCTCAAAATGAAACTAAAAAAAAAAAAAAAAAAAACTCTTAGAGAAGAGGATGAAGTTTTGATGCGGTGGAGAGATTTAATTTTTGGTAATTATTTCGACTGGTAGATATGACAGAACGATGAATCATCCTGCTTTTGGACAACCATATGTTTTCGTTCAAACAATTTTTCTTGAATTCTTCTAACATAATATCCGCGTTACTAGAATGGTGGTTCAGGTTGATGGAGCTGATGCTTGATGAATAGATGCAAAAAGTATGATAGAATCGTATACTAATTAAGGTGGACAACTAAACACTTAAACCATATCGAGATTAAAATTGAAACCATATCGAAAATAAAAGAGACCGCCTTTAACATAGCGTGAAAAGGTAAATGCTTCAGGAAGCTCAACTAACTGCTAAAATCAGTCTGTTCTTGCAGAGTTGAAGAATCACATAATTTATTTTAAATAACCTGCTGAATTTCTTCCAATTTTTTAAGTAGTCGTTTCTGCATTTCTAATATAACCAAGTAACAAATGTAGCTTACGGATGTGATTTTTTTCCCTGCATTAACTTCTTCAGGAGTAGTATATATTTCATGATGAAATAAAAATAAGTTTAAAATAGGTCTTCTGGTGAATTCGCATTAATATACGGAACTTAAAACATCTTGAAAAGTGAGAACGTTTCCTCTATCTTTCAGTTTATATGACTGCAGTTTAAATGAATTGATCTGTTAAATTTATTTCAAAAGCTTTTGAATTTTTATCTTACTATCTGAGTAGAGTTTATCTAATAATTTAATAAAGCAAACATTTAAATTAAGTATTAAACAAAAACAATTAATTACAGCAGCAATAATTAATTAGTATAGTAGCAACAATTAACTAACAGTAGTAATATTATTTTAGTGGTACAAATTAGTTGATAACTTATATAATAGCGATAATTAAAAAATATGCTAATATAACAGCAATAAATAAATATTATAATAGCAATAATAAAATAATACTTAATTATAATAAATATAGTAATAACGATAATAGACGAACGTAGCAGATGAATTATTTTGAAAACGAAAAATTAATTAACCCCCATAAGGTGAAATTTAAACTCATTAGCAATATGAAATTATTACTTTTTTTGCTATTAAGAAGGAGGAAGGAAAGGATTGAATAGAAATCATATTTCTATTTCAAATTTCAACAAGTCAAAATTTTTTATTTAATATTTGCTTGTAAAATGAATAATGATAAGTAATAAACTTTGACAAAGAAACTCAACACACCATACATAACATGAGATTCCTAAAATCTATTTCCATTGACATGCCGAACCAATATTTGCATATAGAAAGCTTCAATAGTTTTTGGAAGTATTCTCTGGTTAACAGTATACGCCGAACAAGAGAAAAAAATGAGATGGTAATGATATAGAATTATCCGTGCGTGATGCGCTTCGTCTCTCATTAATCATCGTAGGCTTCCGAACAGTCCTGGCCTACTACAGGTAGGTCATTCATCATAACTTGGATACTGTTTATACGAAATAAATTCAAAAAAGTTAAAATGTCAGCGAATGCAGTGCATTTAAAGATTAATGTAACAAGGGGAAAAAAAGAAAGATAGGATTGTATACAACGAGCAAATGTTTATAAACTTTGTTTTTAGCAATTCAGGTTATTATTGAAGATATTACAAAGTTTATGCTTATATATAAATATATATGTACGTAGGTTTTTTTAGACTGGAATTTCGTTAAAAAAAATATACAAAAGAACAAGGGAATGTGCATATTTTGAGCTCAAATGGTCTAATGTCATATGCGTTTTAAATTAGTATTGCTAAATTACTTGAATGCTGTGAATACTTTACACATCTCTGTTCTGACATGTTTTCAAAAATGTTATGTAGAAGCCTTCATGATTAATATGAATTTTTGTTAGCAAAAAACGCAGAATTATTTTGCAAAATACGTATATAAACATTACACATCTTAATGCAATAAATGAAGGTGAAATTAACTTTATTTGAATGCGTCTATTTAAAAGTTAATATTTGCTAAATTTAATGGAAGTGAGAATTTGTTCAAATCTGTTTAATTTAAAAATTGTCATTTGCTGAGCTTTATACGTACTACTAGTAATAATAGTACGTAATTATATTACGCACTATTATTATCCAAACTATATGACAATAGATATTTACTTATCCCATTGATTTTCTAAATAAATGCAAATATTTAACAAATCATTATTTAACAAATATTTAAAAAAATATTTTATCAGCTTTATATAATATATGCCAGAAAATGCTAGTATTTAATAATGGAAATAGTTAACTGCAAACATGTAATCAGGATAATTTTAGTATCAATTCACGTTTTTAACAAATATGCAATGACGATTTCATAAATCAGCCTACATAAAGCCATAGTCAAATAATCGCAACAATAAATACGAAACTCTTGAAGCGGCAGGTTTAAAACGAAAGTTTTGATCAAAATATGTACTTCTTTTTATAGCCTTGTAGCCATGTATTTTTTTTCTTTTTTTGAATTTCTAGTAAAAGGTTTGTTTTTATCTCATTGAGCCTACGATACCTGGTTTTTAGTATTACTTGACAAGCTTTGTTTTCATATCTAATCTTCAATGAAGTGTCTAATTACGGGATTGTTTCTTCCGAGTTTATTGTCATGCTGTATTCGATAATTAAAAAAAATTACTTTATAAATTATTTAAATCTTAACTGAATACTTGAAAGCTTTTCCTTAATCGGATTAAAATGTCTGGCAGTTATATATTTTGTTTAAATCCTGTTTTTTTTTATTGATTGATTGATTAAATGTTATAAAGTGTTATATTATATATATATAAATTACATTTTATTACTTTATTTTCCTAAAGTTTGGACAATATCAGAAGAATATAAAAGATCTCAGTTTGCGAAATCAGATTTACTAAAAATTCCATAAGTAAAAGAAGTAAAAGATATGAAGATGTTAAAATGTTTACCGCCAGTTTAGTACTTGTAAAACTAATTCTTCAGGATAGGTAAATAATAATAAAAATGAATGGCAGTTGTTTTAGATAATCTCATTAATACATTTTTTGTCCAAGTTGCTGTGTTATTTATGTCATTGGAGTAATATGAGGAAAGATACAAAGATGTGTTACTTGCTTCTCTTAAAAACTTTGAAATGGTTAATGCATAATCTTGTTACGCAAGAAATTTTAAAATCATTGACAACAGCAACAAGAAATTTATTCCGATCTTGAACATTCACATTCCATATATAGATGAAATAGAAAACGTAAACATCGTCTGAGAAATCAACTCAAACACTCATAATCGTATACACTCATTGCAGTAAAATATTCAAACTCAAACATCCAAGGAGTAAACTGGTAGAATGCCAAACTACGTGCCTCAAAAATAAAATCAAGCACTCAGAAGAAAGATGAAAAACGTTCAATTTGAAGAAAAAAAATCAGTGTATTTAAATTACGCAGACCAGTAAGCAAAATATGAAAGAGAGGTTAAAAGACAAATTAAGCTTTTGAAGATAATTTTACAGCAGTAATAGTAGTGTTTATGATTAGCCCCACCGGTAGCTGAGTGATTAAAACCCCTGACTATTGGTATTTCGACCAAGGTTCGATATCAGGATATCAGGAAAATAGGTTTGCCTGATAATCTCCTGAAAATCTTTCCAAATAGAAATGGACAAATAATGAGGTTTTAAAAATTGGTTCAACAGACAGTTTCGTTACTTTGAAACTTATTAAATAAATGACTTCAACTAGGAATCATCTGCAAAGTTCCTTTAGGCTTTATCCTCAGGCTTTATCAATCTGTTGTCCCAAAAATTACCAATATCGTGCAGGTCCTTTCTCACAAGACCCAACAAACGTTTTCAGTCAACTGGTAAAGTTCTGGTAAAAGTTACTGCGGGAAGAATAAAGACACTATTTTTATAAATATCATGTAATAAGTGAGAATTAATATAGATTCACACCAAATCGTTCAACAACACATACTATAGACGAACTCCTGAGGGCAATTTAAAATAGTAACTCACAATATCTTCAATATGCTTTGCTTTGTTTTGACTTAAGGAAGCCGACTTCACCTGCCGGTATATCGTGCATCAAGTTCTGAGATCATTATAACATAAAACATTTTTGTTATCATGCAAAACTGAAGCAGCATAATATCATCCCTAACAACACAGCAGCACCGTATGTAATAAAAACACCATACTTAGAAGATGTAACCAAGGATAGTTTTCGAAAGTGTACATGTGGATTCTTATCTTTAATTCTATCATATCACATCAACGGCTAAATCACGCAAGAGTTTTGCATTCTCAAACGATGCTGCATTCATTGTAGAACAGGACATTCTATGGCATAAGAAGAGAAAAGCTCGAAAATAGCTTCAGAAACACTCTTGCATCTTATTAATAACCATGCAATGCATAAAATCTAGCAATTTCGTGAGATGTACAAAATGATAATATTTGAAAACCGCAGTCAAGTAATGTAGAAAAAATCCACGTAAGCATTCTCATTAGAAAACAGCGAATGGCTGTTTATGTTAGCATTCTATGTAGATTTTACAAAACATATGAACGAAATTAATTTTAGCTACAAGGAGAAAAACAGCTTCTCCCTGATGTATTCACTAATATCAAATCTTTCTAGCAGAAAATAATACTGTTTCAATCACAATTATGAAAAACTGTTTCAGAAATTTCAAAACATGTGAAATATTCAGACACACTTCTGAGACTGAATTTCCCGTCGATTTTGCAATCGAAGATTTTATTGCTTTGAAGATGAATTTTGATACTCGTTTCTCAGACTTTGAAGACATTGCGAATGAAATTAAATTTTTTCAAATCAAATACTGACATTGAAACCTTAGCCCCAGAACATCAAATGGAAATTATTGATTTACAGTGCAGTGATATAATTAAGAGTAAATAACCAATCTCATTTCTTTTTTGAATTTTATAAGTAACTTCCACTCATACAATTTGATAATTTGCCCTCGTAGCCTGTTTTCTGTTTTTGGTACTACTTAGTTGAATGAGAAAACATTCTTCAAATGAAGTACACAAAGAATATTTTACAGATCTAAGTTCACCGATGGGCATCTTATATCTCGTTTTAATTATTGGTGCAAGTAAAAGTGGTCCACAACTGCAAACTACTGTCAGTGGAAAATCACTGTAACTTAAATCTCATTTGTAATTTTTACAAGTAGACACTTGTCATTAAACTAGCAAGTAAATAAAACCAAGTTATTATTGTTCTGACTGGATTGATGACACTGATGGCAGGCCAGGCTGATGACATTGGTGGGCCGGATTTGGCCGGCGGGCCGTAGTTTGGAGATCCCTGTTCTAAGCTATCAAGTATCCACATAATCAGTATTTCTGCGTTTCTACGTCTCAGTGTTCCTACATCAGTACTTCTCTGAATTTGCTTTTATTATGCGTATATATTATGTATGGTCCGAAAACAATTTTTGTAACATCCACTTATTTCTGTTTCCCGGCAAATTCTCTTAACATCAAATTTACTTTAAAGACCCTGAGAG
Source organism: Stegodyphus dumicola (assembly GCF_044657685.1). Lineage (NCBI taxonomy): Eukaryota > Metazoa > Arthropoda > Arachnida > Araneae > Eresidae > Stegodyphus > Stegodyphus dumicola. Next base: position 73,842,574 of record NC_140768.1, on the reverse strand, counting down.
ATATCCATATATACTCAATGGTTTTTACGGATGAATTAAAAAAACTGCTGAAAATTTGTGAACAGACTCCCCCTATAAAAACGAAAATCTTAACAAATCACTGGAAAGGACGCCTATGCTAAAAAAAAATATAATTTTCCATACGGAAATTTTAGTTATTAAAATGGCAACAGAAATTGTCCTGTCTGTGAAATTTACATCCGATTATAATACGAACAGCGAACTTCAAACATCCTTCTACAATAACACAAAAATATTTATTTCATCTTGTCCAAGAGAACAGTAAACTTCGCTAGGATGGAAGCAAGCACATCATCAGGGTTGCTACAAGTGAAAATTCCGATTTCTTTATTAAAGACGCAACTACGGCTTCCGATTTCGAAGTTCTGGAAATAAAATATCCATAGTCATTGAAAAAATCTTAAAGCTTTCAAATTTTATATTACGCCCAAAGAAGTGTTTTTTAACGTTTTGTATGTTACCTTTATCTATTAAATATCTTGTTCTTTGCTCTTAAACCATAAAACTCAATTCAACGGCAATATCGCAAAATAATTTAAAAACGAGCATATCTTTAGAATTTGCGATATACAGTTCACGCGTTGGAGATAAAAATGTGCTTTTTCGTACAGTGTTGCCACTGCTAGTTTGAAATCCTTGAGTTTGTTAATAAAAAATTCATTAAAGTGTTACAGAATATGAAATCTGTAATAAAATTTCAAATTCCAAATTAGGGCTTCGAGATGTCCATTTTCGGTAGATGATTAAAAGTTATTCAAATTTTGATGGCTCTGAGTACCGGTGTTTATGTGAGAAACACACATACATTTACGAAGATTCTTCATTATTTAATTTCTTTAACTATAATACAGGGCTCTAATATTTGGTGGCAACAATTTAAAAAGTGATTCGTCGTTTATAATGAATCAACGCAAAATACCAAAACAAAATTAATATACATTCTGGGCAAATTGCCTCTTTGGGCTAGAAAAAAAAAGAAGTAAAAAAAAGAAAAAAGAAGCATTTCAATAGATCTGTATAATTTATCATTTATCTGTATTCTCTTTTGAAAAAAGGTTTTAAGAACATTCTTGAATATTTCCTCTAAGAAGGATGAACCCATAGAGATCTTACAGAATTTATGCACTTTTAAACAGAGAACAAGATATAGAGAATAAAACAAATATATTTAATGTTCCATAACTACAAGTGATATTGTTCTCATTAGAAAAATGAATGTTTCCTAAACTACGTGTGCAATACATGATCGTCACTTAAAACAAGATGTTTACTTTAGGGAATTAAAATCTTTCTAGTTTTCTTTCCATGAGTCAGTTATTGATTGTTAGCGAAGAAAGCACGTAAATAAAGTTTTCTTTACATCACGGTTTCTTAGCTTTTGGGGGAAACTTCATGTCTGTTTTCAGATAATATTCAATATTTTTTTCTTTTTCTAAGGCTTAAGTATCAACAAACAAGTATAAGATTTTAGTCACATAAGATGGCGAAAATACTAGTTTATGTGAATTAAAGTACATAACGTATTTATCTTTAAAACTCAAGCTTAATTGTCATTATTCCATACAAATCCGTATTTGTACTCGAAATATATGATATAGTTAATTACATTTCTTTTCGAGCAACACCCATATTCTGCTTTCAGACGAGAAATCACAGCAAATATAGTAGATTTCATTCGCCATTTTAAAAATATAGTACAATTAAACTTCATGCAGTTTTAAAACACCATCTTAGAAGGTACAAGTCAGAACCGTTTGTGCGTGTTACTCCTTTTCTAAAAAAAATCTGATGTGTACACCACATGACTTCCTTGTATTGGAATATTAAATTATACGCATTTTTTCTTGCATTTCATTTAAACTTATTGAATTAAATCTACTTCCCTGACAGCGCATAAACCACAATAGAATAAATGCATTCTTTAAAATTCACTCTAGTATTTGTTTACCATAGCGACACTCTGGCGCTAGATTCACTTAACAGTATTAATAATTATATAACAGTTAACTTATATAATAATTATATAACGGAAACTAAGTTAACTGTTACATAATCCAATAATTATATAACAGTTAACGTATATATTTCGTTCATATTATAACTCATAATGCACAAAATTTATATCATTTAAAGAATAGAATTATCTAATCGTTGCCACATGTTCTATTCAAATACTATAATAAAGCTAGAATGATGTATAAAAGAAATTAAGCAAACAAAGCAAAAAAGAAACAGTTTTTCACAAACGATTGAGTATTTCTCATTTAATTAATTCAGTTCTCACTTCGCGAGAAGACAAAAATACATAAAAACTCAAAATATCTATATTAAAAACTACGAAGTAAATCTTAAACACATATTTCCTCGAAAAAATTCCAGAAAGAATTAAGCATGATTTAATTGGCAATAATAAATGAATGCGTTATCTTTGTTGTTGCGAAGTTAAGTTTCTCTAGATTGGCAACAAATCCACTAGTCTCCTGTTTCAAATGTAAACATCAATGGCCGCCATTAAAATCAGGCTTAGCGGCAATTAAACAACTTTAAAATTGCTGATAATTCTAAAAATATTGCACACAGATTTACTAAAGGCATAAAATCCTTAACCGGAAAATAAAAAAAAAACATAATTCAATCATTTTTAAAGCAAAAAATGTACATTTTACAAACATATAAGAGTAAAGAAACTGAGATCACTGAGCCGGTTAACAGAGTGGATATATATCTAAATATTTTTATATACGTTTGGTGCGGCCGATTGCAACCAAAATACGAGGTGCACATCTACACGTTATAGCAGTCCTATATACAAAATTTCAACGTTCTGACGCTACTCGTTTTTGAGTTATGCGAGATACGTACGTACGCACGCACGTACGTACATACGTTCGTACAGACGCCACGAAAAATTCTCTTCAGAATTAATTTTAAAGCAATTTTATAATTTTTGGAAGGAAAAGATTATTTTATTCTGTCCTAACGTACAGATATCACGCAAAAACATCGTTAAATTGCATTCGATAGCGGTCAAAATGGATATTTTTGTTGAAATATGCTGCCTGAAACTTTTCGCGATTACAATACTTCCTTTTTACTTCGTACAAGGGAACTCATTGCTTTGGAACAAGCTACAACAACTCAACTCATTGCTTTGGAACTCATTGCTTTCGTACAAGGGAACTCATTGCTACAAGGGAACTCATTGCTCATTGCTTCGTACAAGGGAACTCATTGTACATAAAAAGGGAACTCATTGCTTTTGAAATGCACTAATATATTTCCCCGGTTTCTCAAAACATGTCTGCTCCTGACGTAAAACTATTATCAAACTAAACTGAAATTGGAAATCATTTGTTTTGTTTGTATACCTTATTTACAAATAAATCCTAAAATATTCATTGCGATGCTCTCGAAATCATCTCTTACCAAATTTAATTTGCAGACGTATACTTTTAAAGATTTCTTTACTTTAATAAATATATCTTCTCTGGGAAAAATACTTTGTTTTTACATCTTTTCAAATATTCTGCTTGAGTTATTTCCTATTACGTATTTGTGAGTTTAATATATAAATATGAAAATGGGATTCAAAATAACTGAGATACATTTAGCTGTCATTTCAAAACCCTCTTTATTCCACTTGTATAAAACTGTCACAGGAAACTTATCTTTCCCATTTGTTTCGAACTTCCTTTTTTTCAGAACTTTTTGTTTTAGGAAGAAATTCACACACTATTTTGTGATACTTAAGAAACAAGATTATTTTTTGAGTGTTAGAAATAGGATAATGTGTCAGAATGTAGTCTACCCATGAAATGGAGATAAAAATTTAATTCTCGTGAATCAGGTAGGATTACGAAGCCATGAATCTTGGAGGAATCGACATATTTGAGATGTAAATCACTGATGATATTTTTGCTTTTTTACCCTATTTCTTGGAAATGCAGTGTTAAGCTTTTGTCACTACTGTTTGTGAATATTTTAATCCTGCCATGTTTTTACTTTCTGCTGTTATTGAACACTGTTTTTCTCATTCCACTGCTTTCGAATCTATAAAAAAGAGTAATTGAAAGCGCATTAATTTGAATATTTAAGCTTCTGAGAGTTTGCGTATCTCAAAAATTTCTTTTACTAATTTAAGGAAAAAGTATTACCAGACTTATTTTTAATGAAATAAAAAAGAGTCATTTGTCTCTAAAGCCGAATTTAATTATCATGTTAACTTCCTAGGTTTGCCAAATTTAATTTAACAAGCACTAAAATACTGCGCTACAATCGCATAAGAAAAGTAATATTAATGTTCTGAAGACGTTCTGTTCCTGCTCTGAGGACGTTATCTGAATGTTATTAGCATTTTCTTATTCATCTAGAGTAAATGCTAAGTGATGTTAGAAAAAATTTAAATGCTCTTATTTTTACTTTTGGAAAAATAATACATACGAAACAAGTTTAACGACAAATGATTTTATATCATTTACTGATTATTTTATTGGGAAAACTGTGTTTATTAACCATAAAGCAATAACAATATATTGGAATTTCTAGTTTGTATTTCTTTACACGTTAGAAAGAAATAATAAATTAATTTTATTTTAAACACCTTAAGCTATTTGTTTCTATAACTTTCGAAGAATATTTTTAGTTGTTAAATATTTATAATTATAAAAAAAAAAACATTCTAGCAAAAATGAAATTCGTCGCACATCCGCATAGAATTTTCCTTCATTTCTATTATTGTAGTAAAAATTGTTAAAAAATTAAATAAAAACAAAAAGGACTTTTAAGAACAATGTGTAAATTTTAATAATAATAATAGCTTGATGTTTTTTAATTACATCAGTTTGTACCGACTTTAGTATAATTAATAAAAGTACCAAAGGCCGTATTATAAGCTTTGCGTAAAAGCTATAATTAATTAATTATAGTTTAATCTACTTAATTAATATTATTATATTAAATTATTATCTTACCTTAATATCCTACCTGTATATAGTGACTGGGTTAAACGTAAAACATCATGCTCTGTTCCAAGCAGTAACTTGTACATTTATGTTTAAACATTTATTAAGATATAAAAGCTTTAGCAAATTGTAATATTTTCAGCGAAGACAAAAAGTAACGTGCAATGCGTATTTGAAGATTTTAAGAATGAAAAATGCAAAAATAAACCCAAAATGTTCCAAATGGCAACAATTCTTCGCTTGGAAATTAAATTATTGCCTGATACAGTTAAGCAGTTGTTTTAATATGGTGCAGTTAAATATATATTCCATGGAATGTTAGGACTTTTATTCTTTCCTTAGGTGAAACTATTTTTACTTTGTAACTAAGAGCATTATAAAATTTATGAAATCACCGCCTCTGAACACACACAAAAAAAAAATGAATGTAATTCATAATAATATAAAAATATACTACACATTATTTTTTCATGGAAAAAATAAAAAATATCCAAATAAAGTACCCAAATTTACGACTATTCCAAATGTCAAATCTATGGTTTTTAGAAGAAATCCAGTAACTAAATATTGAAACGGTTTTTAGCTTTCTTATATTAATAAGAGAGAAAATAATAAACAAAGATTTAAGATATGCAAAATCTACAATTTATGATGTTTATCGCGTTTTCCTTAGGCAGATTATTAACAACATCCTATGTTGACGAATTCTTTATCTTAATCATTTAATAGGAGATGAATGTACATACTTTGCAATTTTTATGAAGAATATATTATTTTAATATTTATAATTGGAAAAAGTCTGTTTATTACGGTAAATTTCAAATAAAAGAAGTCTATGAACTACTTTTATAGAATCTAAAAAGGCTCCATTAAAAGATTTATGTTTATTGCTGGTTTCTTGTTAACGAACGCATACCTGTACAGCTATAGCTAAACCTCTTGAAACACTGCAAAATAACAAGTCTATAACATTTGCTTAAATTTCTTTGATGCTTACTGATATTTTCCTAATGGTCCCTTGAGCCTTTGGAGATATAAAAGTAACTTTTTTTAATGATGACCCAAAGTAGTGCATAAATTATGGAAAGGGATAGAAAACTAGTAATAAAAGAGAAAAATAGCAACAAATAAAGATAATGCCTGACAGTAAGAAAAGGACATTATAATCGAAAACATAGGAAAATACACACAGAAATGCACAAAACATTGTGCAAACTGCCTCTGTATTTATTGGTTTTGTGTATTTATATGCATTTACGCGTATTCTTCTCTACATTTATGTCTTTTCTTTATGTAAAATCTCATTTGTAAAATTAATAATTTACTTTAATAAATACAGGCATGTGATAGTTAAGATTTATCGCTACCAAACTTTGACAGTTTTTTTACAAGACTTTATAATGACACAAATACGAGTTTAGAAAAACCTGTCAGGTTGTTAAACGCTTTCCCCTTTGCTTTTGTTTCATTAAGATTGACCACCTTTCATGTTGATGAATTTTCATGCTTATTCTGTCTGCCTATTTATCTGTCATCACTCGAAAAGAGTTCCAGAAAATCCTGACATTTAATACAGGTGACTATGCAGATGACAAATCATTAAAGATTTAAGGATGACCGGCGCTCCACTCCCATCAAGGGAATAAGAATAATTGAATGTCTACTTCATTACTAATACTTGCTACGGTTTTCGACTAAGCACTAAATAATTCACTGTTATTACACACTCTTGTTTAAGCTATGTGCAAATAATTATTACTATACTATTGTTAAAGTTTTCAATGCTTTGAACAATTGAAAAAAGGGTGAGGCAAGAAATACAACTACTTGCATTAAAATATAAAAGAAATACGAGGTCGCTTTTTTTTCAGTGGTTTGACACTATGAGATGTTATGTAGAAAATATAGTTTATTTTTCTTTGCGAGTATTATATGTCAGTCTTACCAACATTTGCTTTTCTTATCCTATTTTTTAACACATGTATAAAGTTATGTTATCAATGATACTCGTGTATGAAAAGAATTTTAGTCAAGAAAACCTCAATTTTTCATTTTCATTTTCGTAACATTCCAAACTGATGAGTCCAACAATATAAGTTATCACGGGCACTATACCTGGAGGGTTATTGTTTAAAATTTTAAATTTCGCAAACTTTTAAATGGATAAATGAATAAATTAATGATAAATGAGTTAATGAATGATGATAATAATGAATGGTAATTAATGATGATGATAATGAATGAATTAATGAATAAAATAACTATTTATGCTAAATTAGTGATGTATAATATTTAATAAATACAAAAAAGTAAATATGAGTGCAAATAAATTATAAATAAAATTTGTATAATATTTCTACAGTTGATATCTTATGCAGAATACACAAAATTCAGTCAGTTTTAAATTTAGTAATGAGCATTACTTTCAGACGTAAAGCTCGACTTTTTTATAGATACAATGTTTTTTTATCCTCAATTTTTTTGTTTTTACTGCGCTTAAAGCGATTAATTAATAAAATATAAGCGGTACAAAATTTTACTACCAAAAGGAAAATTTCAAAGAGGTAAAAATGAAATAATAAAAAAAGATTTCTTCCACTATTCAAAATCTTTCTGCTTGTAACAAAATTAGTTCTTATTAGTGGCCATCTTTTTAAATAATCTAATTTTCCAATTTCGTTCTAGTGTTACGAATTATCTTTTGCTAACTTACGCAAGAAATTAGAATGCCTGTATAGAATTTTAGAATAGTCAAAGAAAGTTTCACTTCGGGTACTTAAGCACGCGCCTTAGCTTTATTGATAATAAGCGATTTGCGAGTTTCCAAATATAAAGTACAATAAATATCGATTTAGAGGAAGAATAAAAATGCCGCATCTTAACTGAAAAATCTAGAAATTAGCAATATTTCATAGTAGGTTTAAAAAAAATTGAGAGCGGTGAAGAAACGTTCCTGAAAGTTTCAAATAATTGATAGATGATTCTGATTTGGAAACAAATGTGAGCAATATAAACATACGATTTATTTAATATAAACAGACGAAATAGAAGGTCATTTTAGAATCATTAAATTTTGAAGGGATTGTTGAAATATTGGAAAAGTCGGGAAAACAATATAGGGAAAACAACATGTTGCAAAATTCTTAAGGCCATTTTTCATAATTCACTTTAAACTTTAAACGCAATAGCACGAAAAGTAAGATTTAGAATTATTTAGTGAAACCAAAACATGCAATATAGAAGCATTCAAAGAAACTAAACTGTTTTATTCTTCTATCATAAAATCGTACGTGAAATTATCCTTGCCCTCTATGAAGTTTCGATTTTAACAATAATTTTCCTTTGGAGAAAATGGATGATTCAAAACGTTATCTCTTTAACCAACCGATATCTAACTTCTTGAGGAACCAAAATCAATTAAAATTATTTGAGCACACTTTTTAGGATGGAATTGTAAGTAAAATATAAGACGTATTCCCAAATATTGCTATAGAAATATTCCAAGTGTTTAAAACATGCCATGATAAAACTTGCCTCTTGAAAATTTGTCAAATTTTAAATGCGAAAAAACTATTAAAAATGACTGAATAATTTTTTGATCTAATTTTTCACATTGATGCATGCTGAAAAATCAGTAGCAAATTCTCTGTATATGTTCCTATTGTTCAACAATCATGGGGAAATGATGTATGAGTATATGGAGTGATTTATATAAGCATTTACTTTTTCAGAATTTTTTAAATTATATTTTTCTTCATATATGCTACGCCAGCATAAATATGAAGTTGCTATCTGTAACTGGACTTGAGTATCTCCACTCTCTCCCTTTCAATGACTAGAGCGTGAACATTGGCAGCTCATTATTAATTCGCAGCGAGGAATGAACTGGCTGGCTGCTTGTTTGAAGTTTTCTTCGTTTCTTCTACATATGATGTATACGTACGAACCAAAATGCATCAAAAATTCCATCATATTTTTTTTTGTTCTCAGTAGGTAGCCTTTAGAAATTTTACAATAATTATTTAACTAAGCACCAAACCAATTTCTTGTTGCTTACCGGTAGTAATATTTTTTGACTGCATTGAATCTTATTGAATCATAATTTGGTGCTAAATTTTAAGACTTTAAAAATACAAATATAGACTTTACTGAAATACAAATATAGTGATGCTATATTGAATCATATTACAGTTTTGTGAAATCGCCTCAGAAATTTGTCATATGCAGCCACTGGAAACTAAATTTATTTTCGGATATATTGCAAGATTTCATCTATCTTCATATCCGCTTAGGCCACTCAAGTATTTCTCTTAAGAAAATATATATATATATATATATTCGTCCCTGGATGGGATTCAATTGATTGATGTCCTTACAGGGATTTAACTGATTAAACTTACCGCATTAAGATACGCACGCTTAACGAAACATAGTCTCGGCGACACCGAGCTTTACTGATAACTAATTTTCTAAGTGTGCTACTTTCTGAATCGAAGACGGGTATTCTCTCTGGATCTTGACTCCATGCTAACGAGTTTAATTAAATTTATTAATTTGAATTCATCCCTCTACAGAAATGATATAAAGTATATGCTTCATGAATTGGAGAAGTCACATGCACATATTTAACGCATCATGTCTCTTACTTACGCCTATAATCAGAAGTTATATAATTTTTTCTAAATATACCTTACGTATATTTGGTCTTAATAATTATATTGTGAATTCTTCGCTATTGCAGACATTTAAGTTTAATCACCATGTCAATGAATATTTTTTTAATGGAAGTAAGGTTATAAAATAAAAGCTTGATTAAATGAAAAGCGAGAAAAAATAACATCGAACTTGGAAACCATCGACTTCTTTTAATTTTTGAAACAAACGTTTTTACTATTTTCATTATTCAGAAATAATTACATATTTGGTAATGTAAGCAATTAGTCTCCGTATTATAAGCAAAACTGGTGACCTGTGGAATTATCTTAGACTTTGTCTTATGTAACGGAATGTAATCACGTAATTTGTAGTATTTCATGAAAGTGAATAAATTCCCTAAATGGGAAGCATGCAGTATTTTATCAAATACATTCTAAATCAATTCTGGACCTATTATGAAAGATTGAGCATTATAATACTTCTGATGCAAAAACACCCCAGTAGAGGATTTTTTAGTGTTGAAAACATAGACATTTTAATGAGATATTATGGGTTATTGGTCTTAATGTTTTAGTTGCATTTTATAAGTACTTCTGCATTTAAAGTGCAGTACTAATCATTTAACCAGCAATTTCTTTCAAATTTTAAACATTTTATAGAGAATGATAAATGTCATGAAAATTTAATAATTTTGTTGTTATAAATATGTAATTTTTATGGGACATAAACGTGCACGTGCATTTAATTAAACGTGCACGTTTAATAAATAAGTATTTCTTTTTGATTTCGAGAAATTGCTAGAGCAATCTCGCTTATAAAATTTTATTTAAAAAGTTTATAAAAAGGAGGAAAACCTCTCAATTCAGTTAGTTGTTGATTTCAAAGTTGTCTAGAAAACTGCTTTTGTTGACTGTAGTGAATTCGCGGATTAGCTTTCTCTAGCTGTTTTGAACGTTTGAGTAGTTAAAAGATAACTACTGTGAGATATTGTAATACTGTACAAATATCTGAGGAAATTTAAACATTTTGGTTTAATTTTTTATAATAATAAATTTTATTCATTTTTCATTGGACTTGTGCATTCTATTCATAACGAACCCGTACGCACTCAAAAATTTTTGGTGTCAGAAGTGGAATTTGAATACCAATAACAAGAGTGATGGAAGAACAATTAAGGCAGTTTATATCAGCCTTTGCCTCGTTTAAAGAAGACATGAAAGAAGAGATGAAACTGGTCAGGAAAAGATGGACGCTGGCCAAGAATCCGTTAAGGAAGAAATGAATGTCGTTCAGGCTGGTCAAGAAAAGATTGAAGCAGGTAAAGAAGAAATGAAAAGAGAAGTTATTTGCATAACAGAAAGCAAATCTGAGGCTATGGAAAACAGAATGGACGTGATTGAAAATAAAGTTGGACAAACTGAGGAAGAGCTTTCTTCTGTAAAAGACCAAATCGAGGAAAGAGTTTATTCGGTGAAAGAAGAAATAGAAGAAAGAGTTTCTTCTGTAAAAGAACATATCGAAGAGAGAGTTTCTGCCGTCAAACAACAAATTATGATAGGTTTCTGCAGTTGCCAAATAAGTTGATACTTCAAAGAAATTCGTAGCAACGGCAGGGAACAATTCAGATTGTTTCAAATTTTTACCTTTGTATGCTCGTCCCTCTCTGAAGCTATCCACTTATGATGGAAAGACCTCGTATTAAGTGTACAGGACACAATTTTTGTAGTTGCGGATGCGAATGGATGGGATTCCCAAGCTAAGGCTTGTCATCTCGCCGCTTCTCTGAGAGCAGACACAGCGGATATCCTGCAGATTCTTCCCAAAAGCCAGAGATTACACTTTGAAGCTCTATCAGGCGCGTTGGAGCTGCGGTTTGGAGAGAAATGTTTGAAAGACTACAGTATGCTTCAATTAAAATCGCGCCAACAGAAGACCACGGAAACGCTCCAGGAACTCGCTACAGATGTTGAAAGGCTGTCACGTCTCGCCTTTTCGGAGTGCCCCACAGAAAGAAGAGAAATCCTGTCGCCGTAATATTTCATCTATGGCATCCTGGATCCTGAAATAGAGAAAGCTCTGCGAATGGCGGATGTCAAGAACATAAAAAGCGCTCTGTTGTACGCTGTGAAATTCGAGTTTGCCCAGCAAGCAACTCGTAGAGATCTTTACGCAGTCAGAGCTATGCGAGTCTACGAGCCAGGGGATCAATTAATGGCTTCTTAGATGATTTATCCAGACAAGTCGACGCTTTGATATGGAGAAGGATTAAGAACAAAGTGGCTCTAAGATGTTGGAGATGTGGTACTGAAGATCACATACGACGGAATTGCAGAACACCTCAGGGTACGGAAAATAAAACAGATGATTTTACCAGACAAGTCTGTAGCTTGAGACAGAACAGAAGTGAAAAGAAACCAATTCTAAAGTGCTAGAACTGCGGTGTTTAAGGCCACATAAGAAGGAAGATAGACGTGTTAAAAGGACATTCAAATGCCATCGGACGAAACATTAGTGACAAAAAACCAAAGTGCTGGAACTGTGGAGCTGAAGGCCACGTACGAAAGAATTGCAGAAAACCCCAGGGTACGGAAAATAAGATCATTTCACTGTAAAAAAAAAATCTGTAAAGTTACTAAGTAAAGTCGTGGAAACTGGGATGCCATGGATTATTTGAGTAATCAAAACAGGAATTTTCTTAGTAACTTTACAGAGATTATACCTGTAATGGTTACAGATGTTTGACATGTAATGTTACAGGAAGTTATTCTGTAGGCATAACAAAGTTTTTGTATGTTGATTACCGAAGCATATGCCTGTAAAGGTTACAGATCAAAGATCTGTAATGTTACAGGAAATTATCGTGTAAGTATAACATGTTTTTCATATGTGATTTACCAATGTAAACATCTGTAAAGATTACAGGAAATAATAGTGTAAGTAGATCGTGATTTTTGAATGAGAATTACTAAAGGGAATATTTGTAGATTACTAGTGTTCTGCTTGTAAGGTTATTGCAAGTGATTATGTAAGAACATGTATTTTCATGTGAAATTTTAAAGGATATATATGTAAAAGTTGCAGATAATTTACTTAAAAGTTCTTCCAAATAATTATGCATATAGAACATATTTGTCTTAATACAAAATACAAAAATGATGTATTCCTAAATATTAAATATTTTGATTGTAATATTACTATAAATAATTACACATGTAGAACATATGTTTTATGTGAAATGTCTACAGCTACTGCTTGTAACAAAATATGTTGCATTTATTTATTTGTGGGGAAAGGGAAGTTATGTAACTTTAAATATTAAGTTTTTTTTTTTTTTAAGGAAAAATACCTTAGATTTTCTAAAAGATATACAACATTTTCTTTCAAAATATTCCCAATGTTAAAAAGAAGCTCAAATTTAAGTTTTTCTTACATCTGCATTACTTTCCTTTATTGAATTTTAAGACATCTCAAAGTTACATATGCATCACGAAATAGCTGGAAAAAAAACTTGTGTATTAGACTTAATGGTTTTTTGGCAATAAATTAGTAATGTTCTAGAATTCCCCCGCTGAACACTGGTAGTTCGGTCCGAGGTTCAAATCCCGCGAATGGGCTGGTTGTATGGGTATTTTCATGGTTTTCTCCATGTGTAACATGTATATAAGTCAGTTTCTCTTCGAAAGTCTTCCACAAAGGCATTTCTCCACTTAGGCAGATAGTCCTAGTGTGCTTTGCCATACTTAAGTAAACTAAACCAAATCATTCTCCTTATACCCAACAGTGTAATCTAAAGAGACTGCAATTGGATATGATTACAGTAAAAAAATATTTTAATGAAATTGTTTCAATAAACAATTCTAAATATTTTTTCAAATTCTAAAAAAAAATTACTTATGTAACTCAACAATGAACTTAAATTCAGTTATCACAAGTTATCCAAAATTATTTTCATGCTTAATTGCATTATTCATTTTAATTACAACATATAATTCTTTTAGGCATAAATGCTTTTTAATCTCTTCTGCTACTGACCATTAATTGAAATAATAGATTAATTAATCGGACAGTTGTACAGGTATTTTCCCAGATTTAAAACTTTATTAATAAATTACATTCTTCTCATTGAATACAAAATTGAAGAATTAGTTAGTCCTAAATTTAATTTTTCAAGTATTCCTTCTACTAAAACATTTATTGCCTACAGGCAGCCAGACAGTAAGCTGAACACTAGCATTTGGCTCTAGATTTAAATCCTAGAGAATGGGCTGCCTGTGTAAATGTTTGTGTAACATGAAGTTTTCCTTAAAATATTCCTTTCCTTGGACAGATGGCCCTCTCTTGCTTTGTCATATTTCAAATAATCAATTCAAGCATTTAATGTAGGTATGACTTCACAACTTCGTCCCAAATTCTAACTGAAAAATTGAACAGAATCCCCTGATACTGTGTCTATAATACATGATGAATATAGAATGATCTTAAAAATTTAAGGAAGAAAATATAATGTATTTGGAAATTCCTTGATCCTATAATTATATTTTTCTCTGCTATGCCTAGAAAATTAAGAAAAGAATGTAAAAACTGAAGATAAAGAATTCAGCATTAATAATTGATATGATAGTAGTAATAAACTAAAAATTTTTAATGAAAAATTGATAATGCATAATGGCTCCTTAAAATTTTAATTTTCTATCCTACTATTAATGGAACTAATTTATCACTATAATCAAAATGACTCAGATTTTCTTTCTTTAACTGATGTCAAAAATACGATGATTATTTCAAAATTCCTGTGGATGATTTAATTGTTCTCAAAATTTTCTATTCATTTATTAAATGCTTCAGATTAATGTTTTTGTTATCATTATTTCAAACGACTTTTTAAATCTTCGGGAAAAATGTTTAAATCTTCATTCAACAAAATTATATTTTTAGATAGATTTTTATGGAATAAAAAATTCTGTAAGATAATATTCATTCACACAAGATATTAACTTAGTATTTGCTCATTACTTTACAAGTATTCGATGAAGCCTTTTAGTGTAACATACAGGTTACATAAGGAACCATTTCATTTTAACGTAATATTCCATAATCATATATTTTATTTCAAAAAATATCATATTTTGAAAATATTGGATATTGCAATGGATTTCGACTCTTTATTCCAATACACAGAATATAGAAACAAAAATAGGTTTATTTTTATTTGAAAACTATCCAAAAGGAAAATAAAATAAAAAATAGGTAAAATTTATATTATTGTTATTTTTAATTATTCATAGTTTTGAAGGTGCAGTCCTCTTCTTCTTAGGATTCAAAGCATGGCTCCTAAATAAAGAAAAAATCACATTCGTTAGAAGTACATAACATATTCTAAATTTGTTATGTGACATTTTAATTTAGAATCTCTTCATAATAATTGCATGCACTTGCACATATTCCAAATGATTTAAATCTTTTTTTAAATTAAATAATTAAATTGCAAACAAGATTCCTTTTGGTCCTTTCATGAAATCATAAATTGCATGTATCATCCATTTTTGAAGCAAAAACAGTACAAATTTAAATAATTCATTTTGCAGAAAATAATTTGAGGTTTATTAGATATTTACTATATTTATTTGTAATATAAAATAAATATGTAAAGTAGTTTTAATAATGATCATATTTTTTTAAGATTAATTTCTCTAGAAATTGAAATGTATTAAGGTAGCACTTCTCAATCTGTGGATCATACAGCTTGCCCTCATGGTCCTCTGAAGTTTCCAAAGGAGACAAAAAAATTTAGTTGAAAAATCTCAGAGTTTAAAAAGTTACATATGACAATCATCTATCACCTTTTCTCGTAAGATAGACATTTTATGAAATTTATTATTGGTTACCCTACTTACAGACTTCCCACTCAGTCTTAGCAGTAAAAGATGGATTTAAAGCACTATAACTGTGGTACTTACCACCATATATCCAAATATACTATCATATATCCACTAAGACTGTGGTCTTACCATCATATATCCAAATATAGAAGAGCCATGCAAGAATTACAAATCATCCTTCTCATTAATAATCTTGAAATATTAGAAATATAACTTTTCTTCAATGGACTTAATTATGAAATATAATGGATTTTAATTATATATTAAAATATAAGTGTACTAGTAGTAATATATGCTAAAAAATTGCTTTCGAAGGGAACAGCAGCAAGGTGATTCACAAATTATGATAATTCACATAATCTCTATTCGAAAAAAGTTTGAGAAACGCTGAAACAGGAGAATAATTAAATTATGGTTAATACTGGTAATTTCAGCCATATGCTTTAAGCTTGATGATCAACATTAAAAAATTCTCAGAAAGTGTTAGATCAAAAACTACTTTTCCACATAATATGAACTTATACGTAACAGCATTTAATACTTAGCTCACTGGCAAAATATACAAAATTTTGAAATGCAAGTATATATATATAAGGCCAATAATATAGTTATCAACAATTAATGCATGAACTTCAATACTTACACAATTAACAAACACATGAACAATGATGTTACATGCATTCATCCTCTGAATTAACTAGTCAGTTTGGGTATTTTCTATCTTAGATGTCGCAAAAATTGATCGTGGATTTAATATTTTAAATGTTCCTCTCATAGACATTTTAATACTTGTATTTTTTACATAGAGTGTCATCTTTAGTTTTACAGATATTCATTTGTTCACTTATTACAATTAAGTTTTACAGACAGAACAGATGATACCTGATTACATTAAGTGGTATTTAAGACAGAAACTTACTTACTGGTACTTAACACAGTTGCTAGAAAAATATTACATAGTGAAAGACGGGGTACAAAGTCAGAATCTGAAAACTTATTGACTTACACTAAGCTATTTAATGCTTGAAATATTTATGATTAGATAATATCTTTTACATCATCAATATCTAACAGTGATATGATATACTTTAAGTATACAGTAAAACCACTCTATAACTTTTCCATAATTTTGTACAATTTTGATATTTAATGGAGGTGGTTACTTCACAAAGCATGAGTCTCAGTGATAATTAATATCAATGTTTGTATCACCAGAATACTTGACATAATCACTTAAAGAGGTATAGTTGCTAAGGAAGGTTTTTCTATACTTCAAACAATGGTTTACATATTTTAAAAAGTATATTTTTCTGACACTGTTATTTAAAAAGTGTATAACTCCTTCTACTCTTAAGCATAAAAATTTGAAATTTTTATGCTTAAGAGTCATTCATTTAGTTGTAACTTACAGGAAGATATCTTAAATGCCTAAAATGTTTTAATTTATGAAAAACAGCAGTTAGAGTATATTGAAGGGTGCTCCCTGTATTATCAAGTGAGCGCAAGTTTGTGCAATTCTCTGATGTTTTCTTAAGTGAAAATAGGTCGATGTGTACATGGATAAAGTCAAGGGAGTGCGCGATGCCAAGTTTGTACAATTCACAGATTTTTTTTAAAGTGAAAATAGGTCGATGTGTACATGGATACCGAGTATGTGCAATCTGTCTTCGTGTAGCGGCGGTTTTTGGCACACAAATCGTCGCTACACAAGCCAAAATAACATGGTCAAAGAATTGCACAAACTCGGTATCCATGTACTGCCAAAAATCGCCAAATTTTGCCAAGGGGCACCCATAAATATGCTTTTACCAAAACAAGCTTTAAGGCATACTGTCAATTACATTTTAAATTCCAGTGATTTTTCAACACTAGTTCAAATACTCTTAAGCATATGTTTGCATAAGTTACATAACTTTTGCATCAGCAAAATTTATAACTTAGCAAATATGAACTATGAAAAAAAAAATATTTGAGCTTACCTTGACCCTTGGATTTACTAAATCTATGACACTTTTAACACCAAAGAAATTCGATGACCGAAAATACGCGATGATTTATTTAATCTGGTTTTAAAATGGGTCATTTTAAGTTTGGCTATATCAACAACATATTACTCAGTATTGTTGGATAGTGAATTTGTAATTCTTTTTCATTCTTGAAATATATACACATGACAGAATTGGAATAAAAATTTTAGGTTTTTCAGATGAACTCATAGATTGAACTAATTTGTTGAATTTTATCAAGTAGTTCTTAAAAATACAACCAACGATTAATTAAAACCAACTGCAATTCAAATGGATACTCTTTGTCAAAAAGGAGCAGTAGAACTTATTTTAAACATTCAGCAATAAATAGTTTTCTGAATATATTTTTTAGCGTAACGGCAGTTTCAAACATAATAAAGAGAACAACATTCATTCTAATGAGGATAATTTTGAAAATAATTCACATTAAAATATATCTCAAAGAGATTTTTAAATGAAAAGATGACACAAAAGAATTATTCTCAAAAAATACATGTTATCTCAGATATAGAAGAAATTTGGCATTGAGCTGAGTATTGAAATTAATATATGCAACTGACGTATCATTACTAATATTTCCATGATTTGATATTGAATGCTATAACTATTAAATATTAGCAAATACATTTTATAATGAACTTTGCACCAAAATTTATAGTAAATTTATATGTAAATTTACATTGTAAGTACTAGAACGAATGTTGTACCATTTTATTAATATTTTACTTTTCAACAAGCATAAAGGAAAAAATAGAATTTTTTTTCTTTAATGTTCCTAGTATGTTACATCATAGTTAAAAATATGTCAAAGTCACGGCATTTCGATTGCCTTTTGTAAATGTTGGTTATAATGTAACTTAATAGATGCTTTATAAGTTGGTAAAGACTGTCCTGGATTAAAACTATCTTTAACACAAAAAATAATATACATTGAATACTTTTACAAATATGTAATTGCTATCCGACTATATAATCTTTTAAGGCGAACTTATCGCATGTATTAATGAAATGATATTCCATTTTTAATGTATGTTAAGTTATTTTGTCGAATTTTTTAAATATATTACATTTATTTTTTCTTTTTCGTTGAGATTAATAATAACATACATAGTGTAATAATGCTCTGAAAAATATTCTAAAGCAGTTCATGCTGGGATTAATGATAACATGTATGAAATAATAATGTTACATCTGTCAACAAAATGAAAAATATGAATATTCTAACGCGATATGTTTTAAAAGATACATAAATATTTAACATGAGAAATTATTAGACTATAGATAGAACATTAATATTAAGCTTATTTGTTTTTAAACTAACATATTAACAAATTTGTTTCTGTTTATAAATATGAGCAGTTTAACTGCAGACACCTGCAGATGTAACGAATAAAAGTTGTTATTTTACTAAATGGAACACAAGCTCTGTGATTTGAACTCTAACAATAATTCAACACAGGTTTATTTAGGAGCATTAGAATTATAAGCTAAACATTAAAAGAATTTAATTATAGATAGTGTAAAGAACATAACAAATACATTACATAAAATTAGTAAAATACACATCAAACACTATTTCGAACTTACCTCGACCATAGCAAAAATAATGGCTAGCATGGCGACTATCGTTGAACTCTCCCGCTAAGACGCTGTTTTTCCACCTTCTTCCTGATTGGTTCTTCTCTCTCAGTCGTTTTAAGCCACGTGATCACACGCTACGGACAAAATCCAAGCAAAACTTCTTGAAAAACTCCTGTAGAGTTTACAGTTTCGTTTGGTTCTGTGTTCGTTACAGGTATTTCCTTCGTAATTGTTCGCATTTCTGTAACTATACAAGACTTTTGTCTGTAAACTTCGAGGTTTTTTTTTACAGTGTTCCCAGCAACGACGCAGGAAACAAATTAATGACCATATCGAGGATCGGAGGCTGCCAGATAATAAAAAAGCCTGTTTTTAAGCGCTTAAGATTTCTACAGTGAGTGCCAACAGTAACGAACTGTCCATCAATGGTAATATCAATGGAGTTCCTTGAAATATGCTTATTGACACATGAGCTAATGTTACCATCATTCGAAAGATTTAGCTCAACAGTTTAAAGATGAACTTATTTGTACGCCATCCTGTGTTACCCTTCAGACTGCGTCTGGTGATACGATCGACATAGCCGGGAAGTTAAAAGTGAACATCATGCTTCGAAGTGCCGCCTACCATTCACACGGCATATGTGGCGAATATTACAGATCCATGCATACTCGGATTGGACTTTTCAAGAAAATACAATTTTTCCTTAGACTTCAAAAACAACAAACTGCTTTCAGCATCTGAGGACATGACTATCCATTCTCAAAAGGGATCACCATCTGGAAACGCAACGCTGACGTCTTTAGTGAAAGACTCTACTCAGATAGCTACCGAAATCATACTAGGGTCGAAGAGAAACACCAACTACCGGCTATTCTCCATCCCAGATGCTCTTCGGTCGAGACCTTCGTCTGCCTTGTGACCGCCTGTTTGGTCGCCCTTCGAATGCGCCTTCATCGCCTGGGGAATACATCCAAGATGTCCAGGCTCGGTTTGAAGTGATGCACCGTTCTGCACGAAAGCTAGTCAACGTGGCGACGTAGAAAGTGAAGACCAGATACGACACGAGAGCTACTGGACATACATTCCACGAAGGAGACAATGTGGGGTTGTGGAAATCGACTCGACGGAAAGGATTCTGTCCGAAATAACAGTCACCTTGGGATGGTCCGTACACAGTCTTAAACAGGCTGAATGATGTCGTGGTTCGGATCCGTAAGTCGTCCGTAACTGTAAACCTAAAGTCGTTCATTACCCGACAGGTTAGCTCATTACTATGGCCATAGTAGGTAGTCTAAACAATTCTAAATAGCGTAAGACCATGGTCCTTTTTATTTGTAAATGTGTATTTGATTTGTATTTAGTATTTGATAGCATTTGATTTGTTTAAGTTACTGCATTTATCGTTTATGTTTTTTGTTATTGTAGTGTAATATTTATTATTGCATTTATGCCTTAGTTGTAAGTTTGGCTTCCTGTCCAGGGATTGAGCGTGACGAATACTAAAAGAAAGCTAAGCCGGAAAATTAAAAATAAAAGAGCACGTGCATTTAACATTTAATAAATAAGTACCTCTTTTTGATTTCGAGAAATTGCTAGAACAATCTCGCGCGTGATTTAAAAAGCTTTAAAAAGGAGGAAAACCTCTCAATTCAGTTAGTATGACTCTCCTCTGACTGCCTTCACTGCCAGCATAGCGCAAGACGCAGAATATCCTTCGTACAGACTTTACAAACTCATCAACTTTCATTTTGTTTGACGCCTCTGTGTGCTGATGTACTAATGTACATCTTTATTAATTTTAAACCTAGCAAATGTATAATGGTTGTAATTTTTATGATACTGGTAAAAAACCCTTGGAGGTTGAGGCCAGAAATAAAGATACGATCAAAGATCAAAGATCATTTCAGTTAGTTGTTGTTTTAAGAGTTTGTTTAGAAAACTGCTCTTGTTGACTGTAGAGAATTCGTGGATTAGCTTTCTTTAGCTGTTTTAAATTAAATTCTGTTGAACGTTTGAATGTTTAAAAGATAACTACTGTGAGATATTGTAATACTGTACAAATATCTGAGGAAATGTAATCATTTTGGTTTAATTTTTTATAATAATAAATTTAAATAATTTTGGCTGCAGAAAAATTGAAAGTGTGATTTTCGGACCAACAATGCTGGGCAACAGAAGACTTTTGTGTTTTAAGAATAATTTTGGCTGTATAGAAGATTTCTATGCAGCCAAAACTATTCATAAAACATCTTTCATTGGTGAATTGGATTTTTTAGAGGCATTTCACATTCAAAAAAATCTTGCTGTTATAGTTAACGACCCTAATTCCAAGCCATCTTTGCCTTTTGCTTTTAAAGAAAATATTTTAGTTCTGGTTTCATCAACAGATGGTGCCAGTAGCTTGATTCTTGTCAGTTTTTTCTTATCATTTCGCATCCAATCACTATATCGTATCTCGTTCATTTGCGCTTTTGTAGCTGAGGATGATGGTTCGGTAAAACCATCGAAACTAGTCCTGGGAAAATTCGAAAATATAACGCTGATTTTTGTTGTTTGATTTCTAACAAATATCTTCCTTAATATTAATAATTTTACTTACGTACGAAATACAATCTACGTTTAACAGAGAACATAAAAGTTTGTGTAAAGCAGCTGAGAAAGTAACTAACTACATTAATAGCATAATAAAAAAGACTCTAGTAAAATTGTGATCAAAATTTAAGAATTAAGCTAGTATTGCTAATGATCGTAAAGATTTTTCTTTTGACTTCAGGAAGTTCCCCTCGAGGGTCGACTTGGGGGGGGGCAATTCCCGGCGTTCTGGCTAGTACCTGTACCTAGACAGACTCGACTTATGGAGTAAATAATCAATTGTCACAGTGACTAAAATCATCGTGTATTCGGTAGTAGGATCAGGTTCGCAGGAACTACACTGGTACTGTCTTGGTTGTGGGAGCATTACATGGTTAGATATCGAAGGTTGTCCATGGGGGTTTGGCCCCCTTTGGTCAACACTTAAGTACAGTCTGCGATGAATCTATGTTCTCTTTGTTGGTGACTGCTTGTTGGTCACTATACACTTGTTTTACTTTTTATCAGATTGTATGCATCAAAAATTGTCCTCCTGGGTTATGCCTCCCTGGAGCGCCTCTAGAGGATGGGGCGTTATAAAATAAGAGTATCTTAAGCCTGGAAGCTCCCTAGTCCCTGGTGTACATTCTTCAGGAAGATTTTAGATCAGAAGATTTTGATAAATTTTTTCCATTAATCTTCGAGAATTTAATAATTATTTAATACATATGCAGTACGCGCGTATATTAATTTTATTAATATAAGTTCAATTATATATATTTACTTGTTAGAATTATGTCTGTGCATAGGCAACTTCACACGTGATATGCTTGTTGATGCTGTAAGCTTACTGGTTAGATGCGTGTATTTCTATCAACAAAATCAATACAGACAAATTTTGCAATTTGAAAGGTTCTGATTAACTATCATAAATTTGTATAATATTTACATTGCGTATTTAAGCCATTGTAAAAAAAAAAAAAAAGGTTTTATTCTGAGATACACGAAGATAGAGCACAGTAAGATAAAAAAGCTCTTTTTCGTAAACGGCAGTTATTTTAAACTGAATGCGCCTCTAATTTATAACATTTCCCTCATATGTTCTGAAATATGAGTACAAAAATATTTAAAAAGATATATGTTTAATTTTTTTATTATAATGACATTTCCGAATACCTTTTCCATACCTTTCAGTTTGTTTTCGTAGCTCTTTTATTGATTTCATATTCTGATGCATGGATATAATTTTATTGACGAAATTAAGGAATTCGAATGATAGTTAGTACCTTTAAACACATGTGCATGAGTAAAAACTTACTGTTGCCATTGTAACCATTTCGGTTCAACAGGACTTCAAACAATAAAAGTGAGGTACAATTTAGCGAATGAGGATACCATAGTAACCACAGCATTTCGAATTTCCTCATCCTGTCCATCGAGGTGTAAAGAGGTCTTGATTAGGTCGAACGTGTCTTTCGTAGGAGGAATGAGGAATTTCCTTTCGAAACCATCCAGGGGCAAGGGAAATCAGGCAGAGTAACGAGATGGAACGGCGATCTGCTTTTGCCCCCTTCTCCTCGAAGTGGTATTCCCCCATGGGTCATTGCTCAATCACTGCTTTACCATGTCCCAGTGGCTGTTGTTCCTACTAGTGGGAAACCCACTAACGAAATGGAATTTAACTGTTTCATCCCTTCATGCGATAAATTTTAATTAATTCTTCACTTATAATCGAATCTATTTAATTTTACGTTTTGTTAATTTTAATGTTCCTGATTTATTCTCAAAACACATAAATTATTTCCCATTTTCTTTTACTATAGTCTTTTTTCACAGAAATAATTCTTATTTCCCTTAAAATTATAATTCCGTCGATCTAGAATACTTTACATCTTCGACACTGCGAATAATAGAACATCAACAATAAAAAAACATTGACTGAAGAACTTGAAATCATAATAATATTTTTAAAAGGAATCGGCAAAGAATATCAATAAGCATTATGACTGCCAATATATTTCGTTACACTGCACAGTTTATTTGAGGTGTTAGTAAAAGAAATGGCGAATTTTTTCCAAGAATGATATATTAAGCCATATATTGCATAAATAATAATAATTCGTCATTTGAATAAAATAAATAATTCGTCATTTGAATAAAATTCGTTGTTAATAGGAAATACGTTACTGTGTTTTGCACTCATAGTTAATCTGCTTATTTATCTTCATGATTTTATCAGTAGTATGTTATAAGACGTAAAGAGCCACAGCCGTGAATAAGAACAGGCCCACAGATTGCGCCCGTGTAATTTATGTTAACAACGTGCTTATCAAGAATAAAGAAAGAAAAATATTTAATTGGCCATGATTACAAGTATATGACATTATACGCACACTCTTATATCAGGATTGAGGTTCTCCGAGAACAGTGGAAAAAATTAGAGAAAACCGTAGAAAAAGGAATAAAATGGAAGGAATAAACAATAATTATTTGTTAGACAGCTAAATGGGAAACATTTCGGGGAATAACTGCAAAGTAACTAAATTATTCTCAACCCCCCTCAAATAAGCATTCTAGTAAAAAGTGTGGTAGAATTGTTAATCATTTGCTATTTGTGATATTTATTGAACTTTCTCTTTCTAAACAGGTTAAGAAAATGATCATAACAATTTAAGAGTTTATAAATGATTTATTTTTTAAAAAGTAAGCATGTTTATAGTATTTATTTTTTTATAAACTAGACTATTCCCGCAACAGATGAGAGAGAGAAAAAAGTGCCGTAGATTCAGTTTGTTTTTCGTTATTCCTGAATAAATATGTGTACAACTATTATGTGTATTGTGTATTCAATGTGTATAATTATTATGAAACAAAATTGACTGTCAAAACTCTTCAAATTCATAGATGCAAAAGCGGATCTCGTAGAAAGTGTACACAAAAATGCATACATAGTACCAGAAACTTTACTGCTAATATACAATTGGGAATAAATATACATATATTTAGTTGGTTAATAATATAGTAGTGTTATATATAAGAAAAAATAAATGTTATAATATTAATAACATATGCAATATAAATGTTATAATATAAAATAGATAAACAAATCAGTTTCTTATGGCTGATTTTCTCGAGCACGAAAAAAAGTTGCTTACTGTTATAAGGTATTTCTCCCACCTTCTTTCCGAACATTCGTGGTGTAATCGTCTCACGCTCAGAGCGTAATTGAGAGGTCCGCGTTTCAATTCCCGGCAAAGGCATTGCTAATTTTTCATCCCTCCTGCTTCCAAAAATAAACCTAATGTCTCTACAGTGGCCCCGAACTAAAAGGCTGTTGGATGATGATTCTCTCACCCAGGATTTGGCGATTGGGTCTCTTAAAAACCCCATTCGCCCTTGAAAAGGGAAAGTATATAAGACATTTCTCCAGCCTTCTTCGCGAGCCTTCGTGGTGTGGTGGTCTGCAAGCTCAGCGCGTGATTGAGATGTTCTCGGTTCGATTCCCGGATAAGGCGTGCTAATTTTTTAATTCTCCTGCTTCCAAAAATATACCTAATATCTCTACAGCTATACCGATAATACAATATTTCCTAAAACTTGCTTTCCACTGATGACGTTTAAAATACATTAAATTTGTGTGATAGAAAAGAATATGTCTTTTCTAAAATTGCCCACTAACTGCATACTGAAATTCAGTTTCAAAACCTGTCTAAAAATTCACAAAGGTGAAAGCCAATCAATCAAGTGCACAGAAATCCGTACATGGGTACTCCCCAAAAACAAATTTCTGCAAGAAATACAAATGAGGCTAATTAAATTAATTAGGAAATTAATGCAATTTAATTAGTAGTATGACTACTTATGAATAAAATATAGATATAATAATAAAAATATGCAATAATTCCAAAATATTAAGAGAAATCTGTTTCCTGTAGCAGTTTTTTTCACGGTTGCTTTCTCCCATGGAAAAAGTTTGCCAATGCTAATACATATGTGTATATATATAAACTAGAAAGCCCGGCGGTCATACGAAATGACCGCTATCCTAGATGTTATAAATTATAATTAAAATGATTTGTGCAAAGGTGTCTGCTAATTCAAACTGAATTACTCAGGCCAGGCGGCGAGGTCGGCCCTTTGCTTACTGCCCCACGGGGTTTTCCCCTTCTACTTGCTTAATTGCTTAAAGAAGAGTGCAGTGAACTACTGGCGGTACATTTCTTAAGAGCCGCCGCTAGCTCAATAAATAAAGGTGATTTAAATAATACAATGTTAATTCACATGTCAAAAGTCTCTTTGCACATAACATTTCTTGTGTAGATCTTTCCATCATTTTTAAGCTCAACTTGCAGAAGACCATCAGTTATTTTTAATTTTACATCCGTTCTTTCACGAACTCTTGAATAGGGAACATAAAGTTGACTGTGTCCAAATGCAGGCTCAGGTAAAAAAATTGCGTTCCGCCCTGAGACTTATTGATGGTCATAGCAAAGACAAGTTTTACAGGAAACTGCCTAGGTCTCAACTGAAGCGGCAACCTGTGCCGTGGCAACTTCACCCCATTGGCTAGTACAGTTACGCCAGCGACCAATAAACTATCGGCGACAAACAGACATTTAAGTCGCATATATATATGGAGTGAAGTAACATCATCGTCACCGAAACGGCTGGCTCCCGGGCTTAGCGAAGCCCACCGTTGAATTCCGCAGGTCCGTGGCATGCCATTTTGACCATTCGCGTCTTCGTGGGACTTTAATTAGCCGAGATATTAATTAAAAACTAATTTTCTCCTACGTTTTCTCTACATTTTCCACTTTCTTTCTTGAGTTTTCCCTATTAGAGGGATTTGCTACATGCGAAATTATTTTTTCTCGAATATCTACGGAACGGCGCTGAGTTGAATTTCGAGACGCATATCCTCGGATTCCAGAAAATTCTCTGAATCTCGAATTCTCTGTCGTGCGAAGATGAGAACGGTATCTCCATCGATACCGTTCTCATCTTCGCACGACTTTAATCGGTTGAGATATTAATTAAAATTGCGGAAACGTTAATTTGCGAGCTTATTTTTCCGAGTGGCAACAATAAACTATCGGCGACAAACACTTAAGCCGCTTACATATATAAAGATGTATATATATAAGTGTGTGTGTATATATATGTCATAATAACATAAAGTTGACTGTGTCCAAATGCAGGCTCAGGTAAAAAAATTGCGTTCCGCCCTGAGACTTATTGATGGTCATAGCAAAGACAAGTTTTACAGGAAACTGCCTAGGTCTCAACTGAAGCGGCAACCTGTGCCGTGGCAACTTCACCCCATTGGCTAGTACAGTTACGCCAGCGACCAATAAACTATCGGCGACAAACAGACATTTAAGTCGCATATATATATGGAGTGAAGTAACATCATCGTCACCGAAACGGCTGGCTCCCGGGCTTAGCGAAGCCCAGAGCAAACAGAAGGAAAAGACGGAACAGTGGCGATGCGTGATTAGACCCATATTGAAGAAGATTTTTGATTGCGTAGTATTTAAAGAACTTGGCAGTCCAGGCAGTTTTAATTCCATTTTTATTTCCATTTGATATTTGTGGCCACAATCACTTGGCACTCTAGTCGTGCCTTTCCACAGAAGATTTACATTTTTGATATTGTTGGGATAGAAAGCAAGCCAGTGAAATTACATATTAGCAGAGTAGAGAGCAAAATCTGAAGTGCGTAGTTATGAAAGATGGAAGCACGCGAAGAGAAAAGTTTTGGTTTACAATTCGGTTATTAATCGTCAAGAGGCATCTGGTATTAACGGTTACGTAAGATAGCATGATTAATTTGAATGACGCAATGCAGATAAGTTATTACGATTTTAGAATAGAGAGGAAGAATTTATGTTTATAGTTATATTATAATTCTGATTCATACATTTTGATCTTACATATATATATATATATATATATATGTAGTATTTTGGCAGTCGGGCACATGAATGAAGCCTGGCATGAAATGATGACACATGACACAGAAGAAATTAGCTGTTTTGATTTCACATCTTTATTCGAAAGGCAAATCATTATTCTTTACTAAGATAATATTAACTTTAAGTTTACTACGTCATATTTTGTTGAAATAGCAGAATATAATTATACACAGGAATATCACTTTTGGATCCATCAAAAATAGCAAATTGGAATTTTGTTACGTTGATAGTGGCTATTTCCTCCGTATTTGTTGGCATGGTCTTTGATCTTGTATTTATAATCCACACACTATAAATTTTTTTAAAGCGAAAAAATTTAGAGCATAGAAGACAAGCGAAAATAATCACTGAGTTAATTGCAGATGATGAAAACACGATGCGAATAACTGTCCTTGACCTGCTTTACGGCATTCGGGTGGAAGTTAGACACTCGTCCGACGAATTTAGAAAATAAATCCAGAGGAGCTTTTCTCACGCAGAATAAATCCTACCGGCTGATTAATAAGCTGTAATATTTTGGCAGTAGGGCACGTGAATGAATTTTGGCATGAAATGACACAGAAGAAATTAAATGTTTTGATTCCACATCTTTATTCAATACGAATGGCAAATCATTATTCTTTACTAAGATAAGATTAACTTTAAGTTTGCTACGTCATATTATTCGAACAAAGGGAGGCAGATGAGAAGAGCAGCAGCATAAGTCTTAACAGCAGAAGGAGAAAGCGGTCTCTCTGACGCAAAATGGCACAAGTTCTCTATTTATAGGAACGGTTACGTAATATTCTCGAATGTTCCCGAAAGTACTGGTTTAGGGGGAAGATCCTGAAATTGCGGAAAGTTAATTAGAGGTTGCTTGTTCGCATAGAGCAAAGCCATCGTGTTTTTTATATTTTACATATATATGTGTATACTATATGACTTATTTAACCTACATTGCTTAAGAACTAACTACTGTTTTCGTTTATCCTTACTATTACCGCAAAAACACAAACCAGTTACATCCAAATGTTTAGATTGCTACAGTCCCGGATTCAAATACCGGAAAAGGCAGGGATGTTTGTAAATATATACTGCCTTTGCGGCATTGGAGCACTCTAAATGTATGGCGAATAAAAGGTCCTCTCGATAGGTTGGTGGTAGAGAAAGAGGAGGGGTGATCCTTGCACCCATCCCCCTGGGGTGATGTCCATCAAAATTGGAGACGGAATTGAAAGAAGTCGTACTGTCACCTGTATGGTGCTCAAGGCTCTTGCCAGCGACAGGAGTAATTTTGCTCTCCATGCCACGATGAATTTCGTAGGCTTGTTCTGATGTTACTATCAGACAAGTAAGATAAGTCACAAGTCACAGATCGTAACAGCTGATCCTTCTGCTATTCATGAATAACACAAGAACTGGTATGTATTTTGCGATTGTAAATTGGCATTTTCGTGTTTATCTCAATAGTGTGCTTCCGGTTTTATTGAGTCATGCCCGGCTTTCGGTAATAGCAATTGTTATTGCCCATTCGAAGTTTAAAGTGTGTAGATCATTGTTACCTAGCGTGACATTTAACGTATTTAAGACAATTTTCATTAAAATGGAATTACAGGCCACTGCTATAGAGCGATTTTTGTACCTTTTGAAAATAAGTTTCATCTGGTATTTTGTATTTCTTTAAAAATGATAAATACGTTTTAACACTTATCGTTATTATCATTGATTTACAAAGCAAGATATTTCTGCTAATTAATTTCATAATCATAGGGTCAGGAATTCATTTTAAGTATTTTCAGAATCCATTAGAATATCCGGATTGCCCTACTTATAATGCGAGGTTTGTAAGAATCAACTTTGAATTATTAAATATATGAAACTTCGTGTTTTACTGAATTTGCGTAATATAGCTTTTGTGCCTTCAGCTTTTCTCAACGCTGAAATTTTATATCGTGTATCTTTATAATTCAACGACAAAAATTATAATTTTATTACCAGAAATAATCACCATTTCAGTGTCAGTAAAAGTAGCTGATAACGAAACGTGCAGTATTTATACAGAGAAGAACTTTACAAGGTGGATCGTGAAAGTATGAGTATACATTTTGTTTTATTATTCAGATTATTTTTAATAAATTAATAGTATTTCATGAAGGGTTTGGGTTAATTCCTGGGTACAAAACAAATCTTTCAATTACATTTCATTGCAATGCTAAGAAAACGTACAAAAACGTATATGTACTTGAAAAATGACCAAAAACACATATTAACAGACTAGTAAAATATTTTAGTAAAGAATGCACTGCTAAAGTATAAACCATTAAACTTATTTTGAACAATTATTTTAAATATCCTTGTTGTGAATTCACAAATTCTTTAAAATAGTATATTATGCAAATATATTTTAATAAAATTTATAAATATGTTTTACATGCAGTAATTAAGTCTACGGTCTGCTTTGCATGCTATTACATAATTTGAAGGTACTTAAAAATTTACTTTAAACAGAATACCGTATTCCAAAACATGCTGCAAATGTTGTCCTGTCCATGTTTTAAGAAATTTTTAAATTTTCTGATAACCGAGTCAGCAACTACAAAATCACCCTGAAGTGAGCCAGTAAACAGGCAATCATTTTCCAGTGTCAAACACATTATAGGTTTTGAAAGAGCCTGTCCAAACACAAATTGATCTCTCTTTTCACCTTTCTGAAAAGACTTCACACAGGTCTCTTCCATTCTTTCAGAAAACTTATTATCAGAAAAAATTAAGTCTGCAGTTGACGCGTGTCGACCCAAAAATACTTAAAGAATCTTCTTTATTTTGTTTCTGTAGTGTCTAAATAATCAGAACTAGACAGCGTTTTTATTAGGATGCCTAAACCACAAGGTATATATCATTACAAAACAGTACTTCTCATTCTATTGACTAAGTATTAAGGCGTATGCGAATCATCTGAAACTATGGTTTATGGGGAAAAATTTGTAAATGTTTATAAAATGAAGAAATTATTTACCATATTTTAGGTCTTAGACAAAAATAACTTGGATTGCAGAACTTCCGAGTTCTTACAGTCGACAGAAAAATCATGGCACGAAACATTTTTTGATTTATGAATTCCATCTTTGATGTCGGTAAATAATAGATTCTACACATACGTCTTGTGATTCGACTAAATTAAATAATCTCATCCTGTTCGATATAATGGAATTTATTTAACACTTAATTAATCGATGAGAGTCTAAACCAAATGAGTTTAAACAGATGTAGAAGGGTTTCTCAAGCGGAAAGGGGATTTCTTTTCTCAAGATTTCCTTCCCCCCCCCGAGAGTGCAGTTTTATCGTAGTCTCTCGGGCAAGATTATTC
Source organism: Stegodyphus dumicola (assembly GCF_044657685.1). Taxonomy (NCBI): domain Eukaryota; kingdom Metazoa; phylum Arthropoda; class Arachnida; order Araneae; family Eresidae; genus Stegodyphus; species Stegodyphus dumicola. The sequence goes on along the minus strand of NC_140768.1, from coordinate 73,811,554 downwards.
GACTTTAGAATGGTAGACTTAACTCTATTAAAAACCTAATGACAAAGGAAAACTAAGCAATGATCAAAATTTTGTACCCAAAACAGCTAAAAAATTTACGATGAATAAATTTGCGAAATCAGTAAAAACGTTCCCTAATTAATAATATAATAATGATTTGTTTAAATATAAGAATTTATAAAAATAATTTATATAACGATAAACCTATAAAGTATCTGTTTACTGAACATAATAAATGTTAATTTATGCATAAAACCTCTTGAGAAGGAATGAAGTAAAAGCAACGTTGAGAACTACTTAAATACAGTGTGCAAAAAATTAAGTTTCAATATGTGTAACTCACAAGTAACTGAAGAAACGCATACAATTGCATTATATAATACAGAAGTAAGACACTATTTTAAACACATTGCACCAAAAGGATGGTAATTATTTGGTTAACTGCGAAAAAAAACATTCGAAGACCATCTGCCTGAAAGGAAAACAATCTGGTTCACATGGTGCCCAAAAACATTGCGTAAGAATACGTCGCGGAGCAAATAATGCAAAGGAAAAACATTGCCGTAAAAACATCTTGGGAGAAAGGAGAGCAAGGAGAAAATACCGTAGTTCTAAAGCATTCTGGTGTAAAACTTCAGAGTAGGAAAAAAAAAAAGAAGTACCTCACCTTTAAAACATCGTCGTAGAAAATACCGTGGTAGAAAAGAAAGCACCTACAAATCATTTCTGATGGCAATATCGCAGACATATGAAGCTCAAAACTGTAAATTTATATACGCATAGTGACTTCTGAGTGCCAGAAGGACTGAGAAAAGTTTTTACATCTATATTTCAGACATTTAAATTAATAGTTTTTTGATTGAAATAAAGCAAGAAGGAAATTTAAGCATTCAGAAACTGAATGCGATTGGAAAATTTATTCCACGCATAACACTTAATATAATTTTAAACTTATGTAATTATTAAAATTCATTATTTATAATTCTTTTTTATAAAATTGTTTTTCATGAATAATAAATACACTCTAAAACTCTAATGTGGACACCACATGACTTCCTTGCACGGCCTACTAAATTATACGCATTTTTTGTTGCACTTCGTTTAAACTTATATCCTCGAATTTTATTAGACATATATTTCTCGTTCAATCAGTTCAGTTCTCACTCCCCGACAATGCAAAAATACATAAAAAATTTAAATATTTTCACTAAAAATTGTAAAATACAGAAAACACCTTTCCAATTAATGATGCAAAAACGAATCATTTTCCGTTAATATTCTCCTGTTGAAAACGGCCACCATTGGCCAAACGGTAAAGTCCCTGAATAATAGTTCAATCCGTCAGAAGAGCTGGCTGCATGAAATTTTTGTAATTTTCCTAATTTATAACGTGGATACGAGACAGTCCCTGAGAGAGCGATCCCTGAAAGAGCCTGCTGTAAACTCAATAAATCCAAATCCCACACTGAAATATTATACAGATACCCACTGACGTATTTCGCCATGACTAATGAATCAGCATCCAAACAATTACTTGCATGCCTCACGTAAAAATTTTAATATCATTTTAAAAATACGAATAAACTGAAGGAAAACAAGGTTTAATTTTTACTAAAAGAATACCAGATTAGCAAAATGGAAGGAAATAATTTTCTTAGTTTGATAATAAATTAAACAATTTCAATGTAGGTAATCCCATCCAATTGTTCATCTTCCCTTTTTAAACCCTTTTAGACTATATTTTCATGGAAATCTACCAATATAAAACAGACTAATAAAATAACAACATTTAATATTTAAATGCATAGGTTTAAAAATATATTAACTGCAGGGTGCGATTAACTGCAGGGTGCGAAAGGAAAATTACCTTGTTTTAAAAAATTAATAACACAAATAGTATAGGCGATATCAATTTAATTTGTTTTCCAAGTTACAGAGAGATACTTAAAGTTTTTCTTATTACGGTTGTAGTATAGTGTGGCCCCAACTTGTCAGCAACTGTGGTAGTGACTGCTATGAACTGTAAATTTACACAAACACGTAAGAAGGTTTTAAAGCCCTTTTTATTCCACTTTAGAAATAACAGCTGCGTTCACTTGACGCTCACAAACTACGCCGACCCGGCGGTTTAACAAAAACAGAAATGTGAAACTAAAAAATAATGACTGGATGAATAAATAACTAGATCACTACCTACGAGGCTCTGAAATCTTAACTAACCTAACCGCGTTCTGATGAGATTCAGCGAGCTTACTGATTAAGCAGTTGAAGGATTCAGCAAAAACTGCCGAGGTAGGCATACAGGCCGAAACGCGCGGTTCTTAAATTTCTACCTAGCAACCTTCACGTTCGCGATTCAAGAAGCACACTTACAATATCGTTTCCCTTCTATCTAAACTCAACTTACTTCTGCTAAATTTGACTATACTGCGCGCTCTACTACAATTTACATATTCTAGCATTAGCAATTCTATGGGAAAGTAAAGGCTTGAGAGGAAAGATAGCTTAAAATAAATGTTAGTTAAAATAAATATAAACCCTACACGGTTTAAAAATAATATCATTAAGCTGACCTCCGTTCTGGTCAGTGCATTGAGATAGTCGAGTTTTGAAGTTTCTTTCCACTTTTACCAGCATATCAACGGGTATGTTGGCGATAGCAGCTTGAATATTGTTCTTCAGTTCAGCCAGGTTCTTTGGACGTAAGAGATTTCAGATAACCCCACAAAAATCACACGGGGCTAAATCAGGCGAGTGCGCTGGGCACTGACAATCGCTTCGTAAGGAGATAAGGCGTCCAGGCGTCCATTATTGCATGTTTTGCTTACTGCATGCTGCAACCGGAAAGATGAAAATGAGCCTCATCGCTAAAGAACACAAGGGCGTCATGAGGCGTATTGTCAAGGACGGCTTTGCATGCATTTTTTTCGTGAAAAAAATCGCTTGGATTAAGTTTTTGCACCACTGCCAATTTATATGGTTGAAAATGAGTATGTTGAAAGTACGACTCCACAGAAAACGCGCGCTGCTGTCTCGTCCACTGCATGATCGGTACCAAATCTACATGACATAAAACTTTAGATACCGCTCTTTTCAATGAGCACCACCCCACCCTTCTCGGAATAAATGTCGCTAGATGGCGTCCGTTTCAAATAAGGAAGTTTTCCTGCCGCACCCTGTATTATGCGTAGAATTATTTTTCCACTTATTTTCACTTGTTTGAAAGATGACGTTTCCTTCTCGCTTTTTAGCAAGAATTATTAATTGATTAAAATTATGAAATACTAAGGTAAATAATTTCTCATTCAGAGATCATTACGCGAATATGTATTTATAATTTGTATAGTTGGAAACACACATGTCTGCTATGTTATCGTCTTGTGAGGATTTGTACCAACTTTATTTTTCACCAGGACATTTTCTACGTTAATATTTTAAAAGTACGATATTTTTTCTCTTTTATTTCAAAAATATTGTTTTATACTTGCGATGACTATCGTTGTTTTGTCTTTTCTCACATTGTTTTCTACGATGATGTTATCGCCTTGCATTGTTTCCTCTGTGATATTTTTGTACGCGTTTTTTCTCCTGTAACCAGTTAGTATTAATGTTATGCATAAAGTAAATTGCAATAGTATTCAATACGTATGGAGAAAACCTACGAAACATTTGCAACCAACTCCAACTCTTCTGTCAGGATCTGAACCTGGGATGATCTACCACTGTTCAGCGGGCTTTCTATTCGGCCACCGGCGATGTGGCATAAACAAATATCCAATGTCTAGAGATCAGTTCGCTTTTAAACAAGATTCAAACAAAACTTCAAGTAAACTGCCGAAAGATGCTTAAAACATTCAGTATAGAGATGAAAAATTGTGCTTAAATAATTCAACTGTAACATCAATTTATCATTCTAACAATGAGAGAAGTTAATTATAATTACCTCGAAGCGTGAAGAAATTACTAGTGTATGATTTTGGGAAAAAATGTTAAACTATCTCAAGTTACTATTTAGCTTTTGAGTGCAAAAGTTTAGATGAAGAACAACCTTCAGAAACTGTAACTTATTTTATAAAGGTTTACACATTATTATTTTGCGTTTTAGGCATTACAATATTTTCAGTAGTCAGCTTTATTGGCCATAAATCAGAATATCAAAAATATTCTAACTATCCACACTCAAGATTTATTTTAGAATCTTGTTGCAAATTTGTAATTTCTACCTAAAATTTAATTTTACGGATTTTAAAATTTCATCAACAACATAAACAGAACTAACTATTCTTAACCAAAGTTTTAACCTAATATTTTCCCTCCGAAAGAGTCAACAAACTGAAAATTCTACTTATGAACTTTATTATTTACTTATTTTCAGAAGAATAGAAAAACATCTAATACTAAGTTACTTGAAATGGGATTGGACTGGATTATTAAGATTATGGTAAATTGCATTAGGCTTATCTGCATATGGGAAGGGATACCTCCGAGAAGATTTACTTACTCAGGATGCTGTCATATATACGTTTGTTACGAACATTCAGACAGTTACAAATAAGTTTATCATTGAAAGAAAGACGCCCGATTTTTTTTTCCTCGCTTCCACAAAACGCTGTAAATTGTACGTTTTCACCAATAAGCATAAAACTAAAGAGACCGAATAGAAGTTGTTTTTGATAGCCTTTCTATATTTGTAATGCCTCTATATTTGTACATTTAGCGAAGCCCGATATCAGAAAAAACGTTTCCAAGAAACAAATGTTTCCTAGCAAGGGTTTAAGTGGGACGGTATCTGTCCGGAAGAATTTCGTTAAACACTCTGTCCTTTGCAGCTAGCCGGCACATTTCACAAAGCTGTCGAAAATGCTTCTCTATGAATGCTCTGTCTCTCGAGGTCAGCCAATTAGATATCGAAATCAAACTTCTCGGAAATGTTTCTTTCAAAGCGCGGTTGAGGGTCGCTAGCAGATCTGATAGTGGCTTTAAGAGAGAACCAAGTTTCCCATTACATAGTAACACCAAAGTGATCCGTAGTGGTTAGCTGTTTTGTTATGTTATAGAGTCTCGTATTCCTTGGCAACATAAACTAACAAGCTCTAGAAAGACTGTAGAGACATTGTCCTCAAGTTTCAGGATACAGACAAAGTCAGAAGAAGGGTGTAAATTACCTTCAATTCAATCACAGAATGTGGCACCGATGGCTGCACTTCGGCTTACATATAAGCCAACACTTCTGGCTTAACTTAAACAACTGATGTTGAACTTAAAATAAAATGGTACTTAAACTAGCCTAACGGCTCACAGGATAATTTTAACGCGCAGGAAAGCTCTGACTCATAGAAGCCTGCCTGATGGCTAGAAGAACTCAACGCCACAGAATCGAATCGTTATTAAGTAACAACGTCAAGTTCAGAAATCTTTACTTAAATATCACTTTTCTCTCTTCATTTGGATAACCGCGCGCTAACTGATTAATATTTTGGCAAAAAAGAGTGGGTGAAAAGTTACTTTAACTGAAAATTAACAATTAGTGAAAATAAATGAATCTCCACAATAGGACAAAGAAAATAGTTCACTAAACAATAAACCTTCCGAAAGTTTTTAATACGGAATACAGGCTTTCATAGCTTAAATTTTATACTTTTAATTGAATTACAGAAATCCAGAAAAGTTTTTAGAACTACTATAAGTTTGTGCATAACATGGAATAATGATAAAAAACACCCAAGGAAATGTTCGCCAATACCTACCGCATGTTAAAGTTCAGAAATATTCAGAAGCCAAAAATAGACAATGTAAGAAGTTCAACTAGATTTTAAAAGCGTAAAATAATTTCTTAATAGAAAGAAAGCATTTAAATTAAATTAACGAGGATTTCGCATTTAAAAGAATTAAGGTGCTTATTTACCCACAAATGAGTACTTATCGTTGTTGCTCTGTATTCGTGAAACTATATTCCGTAATAATGAGTTTTAAGCTTCCCTGCAAAGTTCGGAACACGTTTGACAAATATAAAATGACAAATACTTACTTTTGATTCTTTCCCATCCAGCTTTCATTATAGTTTGGAACTGAATTATATCAGGAGTAGACGGAAATCAATGTGATTTTAAACCAATGTAGATTTTCACTCGAGGAAAGCAAAGTATTATAGTGTGAAAAACATAATCGTCTGTTTTTCTTTCACATGAGTCTATGAAAAAACTAAAAATATGCTTGTGGCAAAAAATTTCAGAAAAATAATGCAGTCCAATTTAAAAGGTTTTTTTTTTCAAAAGCAATTATTAACTTTAAAATAATCTTTGAAGAAACTGTCAGAATTTTAGTTAAAAAATATTTTAATTTTTCTGAAGCAACTAATTTTAGGATCAACCTACGGGAATTACACTTAAATTACCATAATTAATTCATTAGACCTTAAATAGATATGTTCTGCTTTTGTATACTAAACATTCCAACAACATATATTCTAATTATCATTCGGTAAGATTTAAGGTTTAGTTTTAAAGTATCATAATGCTGATTGCTGGTGTATGTCTCCTTTTGGTTGTCTCAATGGATACTAGTTGCTTTAAAAATTGCATTAGTATTAAATTGCATTAGTAGTAGAAAATACCATATTTGAATTTTTTTATTGCTTTGATGACTAATGTGATATCCTTTTCAAATTATGTGTAAAACATTAAAATAATTTTCTTACAAAATGAGCTGCAGATTGGTCATGTTTTTTATTTCCAAAACATTCTTGTTGCGACATAATTCTTTGATGATGTTCCACATATGTAACAGAGAGGTATTTCAAGAAATATATTAAATTTTCAGCCAGAAATAATGAATCGATTGATATTTCAGAACTTTAATGACTTTATGTTCCGAAACAAATGTATGTAATAATATCATTTAATCGCATAAGGGCTTTAAATCTGTTCGTTTTAAAAATTAAAATACCTCCAACAAATAAACTGAAAAAAGGGGGACCTAATTAGTTACCTTTTATTTTATCTGAAAATTTCAGTTGACACTTCTTGTCCCATCAAACCACCAAAAGTCTATCTGATACCATTTCGACACGCTAAGTATAATATAATTCTGCCGATAAATTTGCAGAATATCAGATAGTTGCAATCAACCATGAGTTATGATGTTTATCTTTTGAACTGAGACAAGTAAGTACAATTTAAAATCAACTAACTTTAACTAACTTAAAAAAATTTAGTCTTATGAATATATATTGTTATTTTTCTTTTTTAATAATACCCCTATTGCAATCAAATAAGCAATTTATAGTTTTTTTCAACTATTTGCAACAACTTATATTATTTAATCAGTCGTGAACTTAACACCCTATATTGGGCATTTCATAGTATCGTAAAAATCTTCCCACATCGCTAACCGATGATATTTTCTAATTCTAAGCGAATATATCAACGAAAAAATACTGAAAACGACAGAATTCAGTTTCGACAGAACTCAATTTTTATTGGAAACCTAATACACTTTACTCTCCTATCATGATTGTTTGTGGCTAAGATGTCTTCGGCTTTTGTCGTGTATTTTCAATTTTTGAAATTATTTAAAGTTATGCATACCACATAACAGGAATTCAATCACTATTCTTACGTGACCACGGAAAATAAAACTTAAAGCACAGATCAGTGATTTTCTATCCTGTTTTACGTGTTCTGCATCTGTTGTCTTTGTTCAAATACCGACGAGAAATCAAGTCTGCATTTATTTCTTTAGTAAACATACATATCCCAGGAAATGTATATTAAAATCACAATCGCTAGATGAAATATTTACTCAGTGTATCTTCCAGCACGTACTACAATACCACAAACTAACCACGTTATACGGGAAAAAAGAAAATAAAATCAGAAATAATTTCCCTATTTTCCTTCTCTTATCAACACGAAGAGAAAAGAAACAACAAATTTCGTGAGAAAACAAAATTTGCCATCGGGAGCTCTATTTCGTGACAAAGCCCAATGTGTTTTTCGAAATATTGTAAAGAAAAGAATGCGTTTCCGTGACAGTTAGCAGTTAAGAGCTTTTCGTCACCCGAAACATACCACGATAGGGCTCAAAAGAGTGCTCGTGTTGTCGCAAATCTTTCTTATTCTACCTATTCTCATTATTCCTAATTCCACACGACATCTTCCTCATCATTTTCAGTTTGTTTACAAGAAACTTCACATTTCCTCGTTGTACTGTAATCAGCTCATCATGTATATCTCTAATTACATGCCGTTTCTCCATGTTTCTTTTGAATGCTGAAATTAAACGGTATAATTAAACTAATAGTCAAACAGTAAAATGAAAAGTTTAAATTATATACCAAAACCGAATAACTGTTCTCATTCCCCTTTATTTTCATGATATAATAATAAACTATTGCATTCCCGTGTGCGTTCTTTCGAGGTGTAAGTGATAATACATCCGATTAGGAATCTGAAAATGCCGATTGCAGCGAGGCTGTGGTTTATTTTTGATGTTTTTGGAATACAGGAAACGTAATTGTTTCCACGGGGCATCTTGAATTAAAATGTGGTGAATGATAGTTCGCCTCCACTTTATTTAGTCGTCTAGGACAAATATCTTTACCTAGTCCTCCTTTAATTGGAGGAGAATGTAAGGAACTATAGCATTGTCCATTGAGGTAAGCCTTAGGAGGTAAATCCAACTAGTAACTGGAAGATCCGCGATTCGAATTCCAGGGAAGGCATAGCTAATTTTTAACGTTTCTCCTTACGAAAAAGGCTAAAGTTTCTGCTAGGATTGGGAAAAATGCTAGGATTTTTTTGGAAGCAGGAGTCATGAAAAATGAGCAACGCCTTTGCCGGGAATCGAACCACTGACCTCTGGAATACGAGTCCAGGGTGCAGACTACCACACTACAAAGGCATGCTAAGAAATCGAGAGAAATACCTCATATAGTCTCCCTTTTAAAGAGCGAGTGGGATTTTTAGGGGGTTCAATCGTCAAATCCTGATTGTGGAGAATTATCATCCACCACCTTTTAGTCCGGGCGCCACTGCAGAGACATTAGCTAATTTGGAAGAAGCAGGCAAGATGAAAAATATGCAACGCCTTTGCCGGGAATCGAAACGCGAACCTCTGGAATACGCGCCCAGCGTGCACACCACCACACCATGAAGGCATGCCAAGAAGGCGAAAGATATACCTTATAGATTTACTGCTTTTCATGTTCTCAGTTTAATGAAAATTAATAATAAATGGCAACCGAAAGGTGGCCGAAGTAATAGCAAACAGCATTTTCTAAATTTGGTGCACCTAAGGTGAATGTGAGAGTTAAAAGTATTCATTCATTCACATTCATCGGTGATGAATGTGTATCTGTAGCACTGAACACCTATAGCTCGAAACGGTTAGGATTTCAATGAATGGGTAGATTGCATAACTGTCTGCGGAGTTTCTCTTGTAGTGTAAATATGAACCAGTTTAGTTTAAAAAGGTTTTCACAAAAAAAAAACAAAAAAAACAAAAAAAAAAAATCCGCTCTTTAAAGTGTATAGTACTTTGAGGTATCCACTTAAAGAAACAAACAAACAAGTTATCATTTCGAAAATTCATTGCAGTGTACTTAGTCAAGGATGGATGTTGCGACAACAGAAAAATAGCAGCTGGTTTTTATCTTAACTCCTCTTTTAAATAATGTATATATGTCCAATATATTTTCCTTTTTTAGTTACTGCCCAGTTTCAAGAGAAAGGAATTCTAAAAAATATCAAAATGTTACTTAGATGTAGAGGTACTTAAAAAATTAGTTTGTTGACTTCTTGCTACTTGAAGTCTTAACAAAGTGCCAAAATTAAATGCATAAAATTTAATAAAGTAAACCTAGTTTTGTAGATTTAAATTTTAATTCGAAATTTATATTGGCCCCCAAACTAAAACGCGGTGGACGATATTTCGTCGCCACCAGGATTTGGCGATTGGGTCCTCGCATCCCCAGTCGCCCTTTGAAAGGAGGAGTACATAAGAAAATTCCTCTCTCCTTTCCGCATGCCTTTGTAATGCAACTGGAAGCATACTCGACGCGTATTCGAGAGGTCCAGGGTTCGAGTTCCGGCAAGGGCACTGTCCATTTCTCATGTTCCAGGATCGATATAACCTAATGACTCTACAGTGGCACCGGAATTAAAAGGCGGTGGGCGATAAATTCGTCACCATCTGGATTCTGCGATTGTGTCCTCTAATCCCCAATTACCCTTTAAAAGAAAGAGTATTTTCTAACTCTCCTTTCTACATGCCTTAGCGATCTAATTGGAAGCATATTCGACGCAGATTCCAGAGGTCCAGGGTTCTTCCTTTTAAAGACAACAGGTTATCCTCAATCCCAGTCGTCTTTTATGAGAAGAAGTGTATAAGGTATACTTTTCTTCATTTCCGCATGCTATCGTGGTTTAACTGGAAGCATACTCGACGCGTATTCGAGAGGTCCAGAGTTCGAGTCTCGGCAAGGGTACTGCCCGTTTTTTACGTCTCTTCGAAAAATCCTAATGACTCTACAAATTTATGTCTGTGTATTATTATTAAACCTTACAGTTGAATTATCATTTACATTTCAAGCATTAGCAATTTCGTAATTAATTATAAAATAAATGCATTAAAATGCATTGTTCACTGTAATCATATAATTTAAAAAAATAATTCTCTATTCATGATTGCATTATTTTTAGCAATCTCTACGTATTTACATACTAAATAACGCATTTTACGTATGTCCATACTAAATAACTATTCCGCTGTTATTCTTATTTGAAATTACCCATTTCTTTCTAATTCATTAAATTTTCTAATATTTCCGTGTTTGCTACTTTTGTCTTTGCTTTTCGAAATAGCCTTTGTAAGAAAAGGATGTAAGATATTTCTCAGAGCTCAATAACTACAGTCGACGGAATCATTCTCCGTTTTTCGATACCTATGGAGATTTTGTTAACATCCTTTACATCAGTTAAAAGATCCTTAGATTTTCTAATATTATTTAAGTCTTGTTATAGATATTGGTAATTTGCTGAAACCTCACTAGAATACTATTTAAATGATTTTAAGTGCAATAGAACATTCTTCGTGGAGAATCTGCTGGAGGAAATTTACTCATATTACATTATTTATGGGAGAAATCGCCAAAATCTGCATGAAGCCACCTCGTTCGCAGGGATTTGGAATCAGGTTGACTTACTTGTGTTCTGTAATCTTACCACTCGACCACTTTGGTCTAGCCAGCATTTCAAAATTATTTTTCTTCTCCCATGTTAAAGAGTATGTATGCAAGTAATGAGGACACTTCTTCATATCATGGTCTGATAAATTAGTTTGTCTCTATTAGGTCTGATAAATTATTTAAAATAGAAAGTCAAATTGCAAAAATCGAATTGTTAAATGGAAATTGTTTGGAACTGACAAACGGCTCCAAATAAGTTTATAAGAAGAAAGAAAAATAATATAAGAATTTTTTTCTCTGTAAACTTTTACTTACGTTGTATGTAAAAATTTCGCTTTATTTAAATTGTTTTTCGGCTTTTCTTCACTAGTATTTCAGATATGCTTCAATGCTTTAAGCAATATTAAGCATAATATTAGTTTTCTGAAATAGTTTCAACGGAACTCTACATTAATTTCTCTTATAAGTTATCTAAAAGAGAAAGAGGGATTTCTAGGAATTCAGTTAAACATTTCCAGTATTTAGTGACATTTATTTTAGCTAGTTTCGAATCCTTCAAATCCTAATATTTAATATCACTGAAATGTAATTTAAATTTAGAGAATAAAGCAAGCTGGAAATGATAACTGGTGGTTTGATTTCAAGTAACTTAAACTACATCAAATAAGTGTGTTACTAGTGAATGATACTCAAAGAATGAGATATAAAAATAAAACCTTAAAAAACGTCCAAAGGGGCGTCTTTTAACGTTTTGTGTGTCCGTTATTTATTAAATATCATGTTCTTCGCTCTTAAACAGTAAAATTCAGTTCAAAAGCAATATTGCAAAATAATTTTAAAATGAGCATATCTTTAGAATTTCCGATATACAGTCTCGCGCACTGGAGATAAAAATGTTTTTTTTCGTACAGTGTTGCCGTTCTTCGCTTTGAAATCGTCGAGTTTCTTAATTAAAAATTCTTTAATGACAGACAAAATATGAAATAGATAATAAAACAAATTCCAAATTAGAGCTTCCAGATACCCATATTCGCTGGAGGATTACGTTTTTGAAATTTTGACGGCTGTAGGTACCGTTGCTTTATCACAATGCGAGAAATATATATACATTTATGTACATTCTTCATTATTTAATTTATTTAAATATAATACAGAGCTGTAATATTTGGTGGCAACAGATTGAAAAGTGAATCAACGCATAAAGTGAATGGACGCAAAATGCCAAAACGAAATTAATAGCCCTTCTGGGCTAACGACCTTTGAGCTAATAATTATATAAAAAGTGTAAATAGTCTTTGCTGTATGTCAAAGTTTATTACGGGTAACCTGGAAGTAGTTTACCTTGAGAAGGAAATAAATTAATGATAAGACGAAGGGTTTAGGAATATCTTTCTCTTAGATCTTGACAAAATTTCAGTTAAATAATTACAAAACAGTGAGAAAGGTTTTATCAAGAAAATAGCTCTGCGGAAAGAAAAATCTCTTTCGAATTTGTTTCTCAAATGGAAAGGGAAACTATTCTATGGAATCCCGAGGAAAGGCATTTGAAATCCTTTATAGCATGATGTACTGCGAAGAAGACCCGGTACAATCTACGATTTTCGGAAAAGCGGAAACAATCTATGCAGGCCACGTCCTCGCTGGCTCCCTCTCGAGTTCCCTACAATGGTTTTCCGAACACCACTAATAAATAAGCAAGCTTCCTCCCCTCCCCTCTTTCGAAGAGAAAATTGCTTTTCGCGTCGTCGCGACCAGTGGGAAAAAAAAGTTCGGCACACACGCAATTCCTTTCAGTTCGTCGGCTTTCCGAAAGGTTTATGGTTATGAAGTTAAAGGAGTAAAAGTTGGGGACGTTATTAAATGGGAACAGTTAGAAGAGATGTAGAATACGAATGAGGATCGTGGTGGGTTGCGTTAGTTACGTTATCAAAGGAAATGTAGGCGGAGTGGAGGTTATTATATACTTGGATGTTGTTAAGCATACGTTCACAGACAAAAAAGCAAAACTGTAAATTTTTGCAAATTGATATTATTTTGCAATTATCAGTAATTATGACTGGATATTGTAGTCTATGCTGTGTAATTTTATGCTTAACAACTTGAAAATAATTTCTAAGATTTGAAACCTTTGCAGATTTTTTTAGAGATAGTTAGGCTTTTGGAAGCAAGAAGCATGATAAACCAACAGTGCCGTCGCCGTGATTCGGACCACGGATTTTCAGACTGTTAGCTGGATGTGATAAGCATTTATACTATAAAACCTGATAAAAAAGAACGCGACAACTCCTTGCAATTCATGCTTGAAAATACCAAGAGAAACATGCTAAAGTAAGACTTAAAAATAAGCAAAAGAAAAGTCTTATGCTTGGCGTAGATTTACTTGAAACTCTATCAATTTCGAGGCATAAATATGATCGTGGGTCCTTTCTTCTTTGTAGAATATTTTTGCTTCTGACGAGAGGGAGCTGTAGCGTTCGCAATCGAAATCGATACAGATATTAAATCTATGCCAAACACAAGATTGTTCTTTTACCTAATTTTAAACTTATAAAAGAACTCTCTAACAACATAATTATGAAGACCGCAACACAAGACCCGCATTTCGAAAGATCGAGTGCTTCAACAGTAGATGAACTACAGAGAGCTAGAAAATAAATAATAGAAGTAAAGTAAAATTATATGTTTGGAAAGTTTCTTAAGTCTAAGAACACTTTTCGTGTCCGGCTAGCTTAACTAAGAAGTTGCACAAAAGGCGTTTCAAATAATAAATTTCAAATATATAAATTTGGCATTATTTTGAGACAGCAAGCAAAATGGTTAAGGAATATAAAAAAAAATAATAATAATAAAAAAAAACATGGAAAACACAATTTTATTTAGAAAAATAATATATTTTCTAATAAATAAATGTCGATTTATTTGATTTTCTGAAAAGTATTGAATACTTATTCTCTCTATGTAAATATGAAACATAAATTAGGAGGGCAGAAAATATTCTTGCTTTGGTTGTTAAGGAAGCATTACTTAACAGAATAGCAAGTTTTATCTTTGGATGAGTAAGACAATTGTAGAGTCATTAGGAGTTTTTGGAAGCAGAAGAGATGAAAAATTACCAAATTACCTTTCGCCTTCGAAGGCATGCCAAGAAGGTGGGAGAAATACCTTATATACTCCTCCTTCTAAAGGGCGACTGGGATGTTTAGGAGACCCAATCACCAAATCCTGCTGGGTGAGGAGAATCATCATCCAACATCCTTTTAGTTCGGGCGCCACTTTAGAGACATTAAGTATTTTTGGAAGCAGAAGACTTGAAAAATGAGCAACATCCTCGCCGGAAATCGGAACTCGGACCTCTGGATAAGCGCCCAGCGTTCAGATCACCACTCCACGAAGGCATGCCAAGAAGGTGGGAGAAATACTTTATACAATAATTCAAACTAACTCGCATGAAACTTATTTTAATGCAATGTTATTTAATGCTACTCAGTAAACTCAAAAATGTTTCTTAGAAAACGTTAATTAAATTTATACCATTTTAATATCATCTATTACTAAAAATATATCTATTATTAAGCAAAGTTAATTACATATTAAGAGCTACCCTGCATTTTGTTCCTATACGAAAAGCTGCTATAGATTAATAAGAAATCTGCTTATGCACCTACACCAATAATAAACTATTCAAATTGGTTTGAAAGCTGCCAACATTTCTATTTTTTCTGAATAAAGTTTATAAAACTGTCTAATAAAACTGAAAACATTTTTCAAAATTTATTTTATCAGAAAACTTAAACCAGGAGAAGCAACCCAAATCATACATATTTTCTTAGAATTCCTTGAAACTTGTAAATAAAATATGGAGATTGTATATCAGTATATAAATTTAAAGTACCAATAGAAAATTTTTACTAGTATTAGTGAGATAATAATTCTCGCTTTTCTCATAGTTAGTTTGAATCTTCAAACATCTTTAAGCATTATAGGTTAAACTAAAATTGTACTTTCAAATCCTCGATGATTAAATCTTCGATTTTATTTGAAATGTCACTATTTCCATTCGGTGAATTTATATTAGAAAATATTCGCGATTACATTTAAATTCTTTTACTTAGATAAACTCTATTTCAAGACCATTTTTTTTAAGCAATGGATCTGTTAGACGTAAACGGAATGCGTGAAATGGATTTTGAATCACCACGAACGGAATATACTCTAAATGGGAAATTCGATGTCTGATTACTATTATTAAGAAACCTTCATTTAAGATATAACGTTTTCAGTATCACGTGACTTTGGGCTTCCATACCAAAGAACATGGACCTTCTGATAAGCACAGGAAAATTATGATGATCGTCTGCCAACGGATGGGATATTTATTAGCAATTGCAATAAGCATAGGAAAATGATGATTTTATCATCGCTGACATAAGCCTAGAAAATGATAATGATCTTATCATCAGTAATATATCTCTTGGAAAATTAGAATAATCCCCCAGTGAGTTAAAATGATCACGAGAAAGATAGCAATAAATTAGTCTGAACGTTTTATTCAAAGAAATCTGACAAATAAAACGCAACTAACGTAATAAAATGATTGAACTCTTTTTCAAATAAAAATGGCCAATTGTTAGATTTTAAGTATCTGGAACACGTCCATTTAATGGTCATACCTTTTTAAGCTCATATTTCCTACACCGGAAATTTGAAGGATTGGATTCTTCTCATTCAGTCCGATGAAAGTAGATTGTTTGCGACATCAATATTTTATGTTTCTTTAAGACATAAACAGTCCGATGTGTACTACTTTTTAATGTATTCTTATCTTTACTGATTTTCAAAGATTCGTGTCGAAATTTTTTTCGATTTATTTCTGTTATTTTTGTGAAGCATCGATTTAGATAAGTATGCAACTAATCCTTAAAACCGTAAAAGTACAAAATGCATTGATAGAAAAGTAATTTAATTTATGCTCGATTTTCTTCTGTAAGGAATCCTGCCATAAAATAGAACTTCGATCTATTGGTTGGGTGAAATTTGTAAGTATACCACTGCAAGCGCCAAATCCGACTTCTTCATCAATTGGACGCAAAACTCTATTACCTTCAAACAATGAAATTTCTTTCAAAGTTCAGTACATAAAAAAACATTTAACTTGCAGGAAAGAAAAATGGATTTAGAAATCCGAATCGAAGAATCTGAAAAAGCGTTTGAAACGTACCAACCGAATCCTCTGGGAGAAACATTTGCAAGAGATCTTCGCGCTTTGCATTTATTGCTCAAAATATTTTCGGTTTTCCAATAACAGATAAGCCTCTTCAACTCTAGCCTTTCTACAACGGAGAAATTGGTGGGACTGAAACAGATTTGCATCTCGGCTAAGAAGAGAAAAAGTAGCAACACCAGTAAATGGCTTTCGCAAAAGGAGAAAATATTCAAAAGTCTTGGAAAATTAGGCTTCTACGTAAATGTAATTTCGTTTTGCTACTCAAAACCTTTCAGATGAGAGAATTGGAAGGAAAATTTCAGGCAAAAGAATTTCGGGGTAACAAACTGCGAGAATGGTATGTTACAACATTCAGAGGAGGACTGGTGTAAATTACGCGGTTATACAGATATTTGATATTAATTCTTTTCAGTTATTTTATGATTATTTTCATGGTTACCTTTACTCAAAGTTTTAATGATGGTAACTAAAACATCTGAATTACTTGCAGAATCATTAATTTCCACATAATATTGAATATGATTTTTTTATAACTCTGCAAACTTTTCAGATTATTCCAACTTCGTCGAGCGTCAAATATTTTAAAAGGATTTGAAATGTGTTTTACAAATTATTTAAAAATTGGTATCAATTAAAGTAAAATATTCATTATATTTTATTCTTTGTTCTGAAAAACGTGCTTATCCTCAAGTCTCATATAACGATTAGTGTTCTTCGAAATTGGGGGATTTAAAAACAATTTCTAGTACCAATAATAGATCTCTTATTTTGCCATATCTTGAGATACTAGGATTTTGATTCTAGTCCATAGAAATAAATGAATATTTAAGAAAGCGTAAACACACGAAAAGTTTAAACCTAGTAAATTACAGAAGTTATTGTCACTTAACACAGGTTATTATATACATAGTAATAAGCATCGTTGGTTTTTATTTTCATTTATATGCTCGATAAAATGGCATTAGAGTAACATGTACTCATGTATATCTATATGCAATATTTTTATTTCAGAGCAAGCATTTTCTCTTAATATTGCAGCATTTTCTTTAATTTCTTAAATTTCTGCCCAGTTTTTCAAATAAAAGGCCCTTCTTCTATATTTGTAAGGTATTTTGTTCTTTACATCATTCTAAAGTTCTTTTAGTTACTAATAATGTACTGGGAGAATGTCTTGATACAAAAGAGGGTTTTCGATATCATTTTTCAGTCAATAATGCATCGGGAAGAGACATGTGTCAATTGGAATGTGAATAACACAGCAACAGAAATGAACTTGAAACTGAAATATTTTTTATTTCAAAACCATCTAATCAAATAATTATTAACTGATTATTAAAACATTTGTGGCTTACTGAAGCTTAAAACATTCTCTTAAAAAATATTTTGTTGATTTAGAAAGCTGTGGTTGTACTCAGTTCCTGAAAATAAATCATTCGAATGCCGAAGTCGTGCTTCTGCATTAGGCATGCAGATCTTGTAGATTTAAGATCCGTTAATTTACCAAGAATGTTGATAAGGCCTATTAAATTGTCAAAGACGTTTAAAAATTTGTTGAAAAGTCTAGCAAAAATCAAGATTGGCACGGACATAAAAATGAAAATTTAGGACATTGTCGACTTCGTTGTTCTTTATCAAGAAGCCAGTTAAGCGTAGATGGAATTAAATCTTTTTCGATAAATTGAAACGTGTTAAAGCTTAAAGAACTGCCAGGAGGTAAATACGAGTATTAACTGTTGACAGAATTCTTGATAAGAGCATCATAATAGTTGAAACCATAACCATAGCCTGAA
Source organism: Stegodyphus dumicola (assembly GCF_044657685.1). NCBI lineage: Eukaryota > Metazoa > Arthropoda > Arachnida > Araneae > Eresidae > Stegodyphus > Stegodyphus dumicola. The sequence continues at coordinate 73,793,355 of NC_140768.1, read as the reverse complement.
GCCTTAAGAGAGACGAATATGAATAAATAAACGAAACTGATGTAGAAGAAATTGTCTTTTGTTGTGCTCGCTAGGCAATAATGTTAGAGTAGCTAGAATATGTTAGGACAGTTCTGAACAAACAGGCAGTATCAACGAAAGAATTGTAAATTGGCATTTATACGCTATATTTCCTTATAAAAGGATTTTTTATTTAGTTTGGAGTTAAATGATTGACTCTATTTGGATCCTCTCATGGAAACGGAATTGCAGCTGAAAGAAAATTGAAATTTGTTCAGTTACTATTTTTTATAAAATTTGTTTTAAGATCTATATCTAGTTATAAGGAGTTGACGTATTCTCCTTTAAGTGCACTTTTGATGTAAGTGGTAAACAAAAACATTAAGCGAATCAGTGGCTCAAAGCCGTTTAGGATATAGCTGATTTTTCATTTTTCTTGCTACAAAACTTCTAATAAGTTCCACTCATCTAATATAAAAGTGAAGATTCTATACCTATGTGTAACGTTACCGTTTCAATTGAAATTATTGAGGTTCTGTATGATTGCCCAATATTACACCGAACCCATTAATTTACTTTTGAGTTTCTTTATCTTCACAGTACTGCAGAAGCTAATGTCCTGAAATTAATAAAGCAATATTGTCCGCACCGTGAGTAAGTTAATATTTATTATTATTATTACTATCATTTAGATAGTAGATGCATGATAGATGCTATGCAAAGAAAAGCATTTTGTAGAAGTATACAAATTTAAACTTTTGTTAATGGAAAAAATAATTAGTTCAAATAATAATCAGTCACTGAACAGATACTTTTGCGCAGACAATTAATAGGAATTTATTACTATTCCTGACATTTCTCAAAGGTGAGAAAAGGGTCATTTTGCATTTTTTTGAACGTTTTTCAAGAGTGAAAAAAATTTATTCTTTATATTATGGTCAACGTAAAACTTTAAAAAAAAAAAAATCAGTTAATTACGAAATCACACAAAACTACAGAAATATTTATGAAGCCATTGCTTTCACCAGGATCCAAACCGAGATAAAATTGCCAATATTCAGCTTCTTAATCCACGCTATTACTGACAGACCTATTTTGTCTCTTCTGGTGCAAATTAGGCTGGAGACTAAAGTCTGATTGTAAAAATATTCTTGAGATATTACTCACTCTATAATGAGATTAAACTTTTAGAACACGGATAAATGTTAATTGCTCGACATTTGAAAATTCTAAGCGGCCGTTCTACTAATCTATAAGAAAAATCTATATGCGTATTTGCTGCAGAAGAATAGTTTTAAAATGATATTTGCTATCTATCCAGAGCATTACTAAGCTTTTAAACAAAAGTACTAGTAAATTAAACATAACTTGCTATGTACAAATTTCTAAAACATTTCCGATGTAAATCATTCAGCAGATATGTCAAGAACTCATTATTCAATAACAGGGGATAATACATAACTTATTTTAATTTCATTACGTATTAAACTCAACAAAACATACTATATTTCAAATAAAGCATTCGCTGATTTTATGGATTTTCCAGAGGTCGTTTACAGACTTTTAGAATCATTTCCACATGGAATTTTAAAAATAAAATATTCTGGAATGTATATTTCAGGAATATATATATTACGGCTTATTATTTGAAATGAGAAGTAGCGTCTGCTACTTTAAATACTTTTTTTCTTCAGAAAAGTCGCATGTAAATAAGCTATGAACTGATGGGGATTTTTTGCGTTTTCCGAAGAGAAATATTCTTATTTCCTAATTCAAAAACGGTGTAAAATGCATCGTATTAAAATTTTATTCTTTACTTCTACATAGAACGAAAACTCCCAACTCCTAATGTTTCTAAAGTTAAATCATTAGAATCAAGAGAAAATCTGTTGGAAACTATTAAGGATAATATTCATCAAATGTTGTCCAGGTTTGCGGCTCAACGTAGAATAATTTATAGAACCTTGTATGAAAATATTTTGCAGGTGATAAATGAAAATACAGTATTGACTATTAATGAAGCATAGGTTTACCTAAATTACGTACCAGTAACAGGCCTATTTACTATCGAAAAGCAAGACAACAAAAAAGTGAACACAAAAAATTACTGTAAAAGTTTATGATTGTCACAGGATTATTTTACAAAGGGAAATTAGAAATAACAAAAGTGAAAAAAATTCTTAAAATCAACTCAAGGTATTATCAACAGAAGGTTTTACGTCCGGTGCTTGCAAAAGAAATTTTATGTTTTTATCCAAATGACCTCTGACGATTGGAACTTCGTCAAGACAAAGCAGCAAGTCATACTTAGAAAAGTACCACTGCATTCTTTGACAAAATGAATCCTCATACAGGTAAAGCTTTTCAACACATTACTGCAAAGTTAAGTAAGTTTAAATAGGCATGTATTTCTAGGAAAATCCGCAAAACATTATATCTTTTTATTCAAACTTCCCTGAGATATATGCGAATTCATATATTGTGACCAAATGCGGCTTACAGATTTTGTTACAATTTTGAATGAACTGTTAGAGAATTTTTTCACCTTAAATTTCCAAATAACGTTTTACAGATATAATCATGTGGAATTTTTCCCTTAACTTTATTAAAGATGAAAAATAACTATTTATTAATAACACATGGAAAGTGATTTTTAATTTATAAGGAATATTAGTAAAACTTTTAGCACAAAGGGTGTTAGCCCAGAAAGGCTATTAATTTCATTTTGGGATTTGTGGCGTTTCATTATAAACGTTTAATTTTTCAAACTGTTACCACCAAATACTATCACCCTGTGTTATATTTAAGGAAGTTAAATAATGAGGAATCTGTATAAATATTTATATATGTTTCTAGTATTGGGATAACATAACGGTACCTGGATTCATCAAATTTTGAATAACGTATGTCTCCACCCGAATATGGGCATCTGGAAGCCCAAGTTTGGAATTTGTTTTATTATCTATTAAATATTTTGTAAAGCCTTTATGAGTTTCTGATTTAGAAACTCAACGGCTCTCAATGGCTCAGCAATGGCAGTACTGTGGGGAAAAAAATAAATAAATGAAATAAAAATTTATCTCCAGTGCGTGAGACTGTGTATCAGAAATTTTAAAGATACGTTCGTTTTAAATTATTTTGTGACATTGCTATTGAATTGAATTTTATGGTTTTTAAGTGCGAAGAACATGTAATTTAATAAATAAAGGTAACATACAATGTTAAAAAAGCCCCATTGGACGTAATATAAAATCTGAGAACTTTCAGATTTTTCTTTCTTTTTTTTTTTAGCCAAAAGGCCAATTTGCCCAGAAGAACTATTAATTTCATTTTGGCATCACTATAAAAAGAGTTTCACTTTTCAAATTGTTGCCAAGAAATATTAGGGCCAGCGAAAAATTTATAATTTATATATAAAGAAATCAAATAATGAAGAATCTGCATGAATGTATGTATGTTTCTCGTACTGTGAGAAAACAACGATACTGACAGACATCAAATTTTGAATAACGATTATGGGAATTTGGAATTTTTTTTATTATTTATTTCGTGTTTTGTAAAACTTTAAGAAATTTTGATTAATAAATTCAACGATTTTGAAGCGAACAGTGACAACTCTATAAGAAAAAAAAAGAACATTTTTATGACCAGCGCGCGAGGCTGTGTATCGGAAATTCTAAAGATATGTGTTTTCTAAATTATTTTGTGATATTGCTGTTGAATTGAATTTTATGGTTTAAGTGTGAAGAACATGATATTTAATAAATATAGATAACTCACAAAACGTTAAAAAACGCTTCTTTGGGTATAATATAAAATCTGAAAGCTTTCAGATTTGTTTTGTTTGTTTAGGTAAATATTTACATTCGCTATGTTATAGTCTGCTGCTTTTATTTTAATTTCATTTAACTCAAATTTTCTAAAACTGAGACAGTTCTGATAACAAAATTTTAAGAAGTAATTAATTAATTAAAAGTATTCATTTCTTTTCAAATATTCTAAATCAGGTATATAATTCAGATAATTTAAAAGTATGCTGTTTAATATGGCAATTATTGATGTTAAAATTTGGGAACATATTACGATTTAGATTATTTGCTTCCGATTTTAAGACTGGATCATTAGGTGGGATAGAACAAGCATTACACCAGAAGAGTCTGGAAGATGAGTCTATCATTGGTTTTGGGAGAAGCCTCTATCATTTGGTAAACGAGTTCTAATATTTGCCTTCTGAATTGTATGCTAAATTTAATTTGATCTAAATTATTTAAAAAACAAGAAGTGATCTCTCTGGAAGTTAGAAAGTTTTAGATAATTTGACACGAATATAAAATTTATGAAAATATAACCATCGAAAAAAAAACTGTATATTATTGTGTAATGACTAAAACAAAAATAGTTCTTAAAAAAGGGCTCTTGAAAATTTATACTAATAAATATACTTAAAATACATATTTCGAACGAATAAATAGAAAATTTGAATGAAACAAAATGAAAGAGAAAGTGTAACTATAAATTAAGTATTTCGCAAGGTGAATTATTCTCAGCTCAAACTGAAAAACGTGAGCAGTTTTCGAATTTCTCCTTAATTTTTCACCACATTTTATAAAATTCTTTATTATGCATAATCTGAGTCTTAAAATCGAAATATAGAAAGAAATTGGCATGTCATTTAAAAAAAAGGTTGATTTTGTGTCAAAATGCGTATGTTAGAACAATGATATATATAAATTTAATGTATAACTTAAGTCAAGCTTTCGAGACATGAAAAACGAAAGTTGAATTTTGTAAATCGGTCCAGTAGAACGGGAAGAAATGTCCTATTTTATTTTGAGTGGATGTACCTGATGAAGGCTAAATGAATTTAATTTTTGTATTATAAGGAATTTGTAAAATAATTATTTTTGTATCTTCTCTTTGGTCCCTGTTGGTGCTACAATTTTAATGATTATCAATGTATATTTAAAACTCTTTTGCCTAGAATGATAAGCAGTTTTAACTGCAGTAAAATTTCAATAATTTACGCTTTGCTTCTAATAAAGTACTTTAATCAATACTTGAACTAATATTTAGAAGAAAACGACGAGTTTTACTTACATTTCATCATGTGTCGAGTTTTACTTACATTTCATCATGTGTCTACTTAAATTGATTGAATGCTTAGTAAAGTCATGTAATATCTTCCCTTCTGTACAAAAATAAAATTTAATCTCCTTGTAAATCTCTTGGTAAAAGTTTTACGTTTCTTAACATTTACTTCAGAAAATACTATTATCTACATATATTTATTTCTAATCAAAAGATTTAAACTGGAAATCATGGTTAACGGCAGAAAAAATAATTAAAATTTCCAAACATCTATTCTCTATTTTATACAAATAGTAAAACAAGGCAGGGTATATAAATTACCAGAAATTAGGAAAGAAAATAATATGTTGCTTACCGTTAAAAGGCTGCATATCAACGGCAATTAGAGACTCAGACAGCACCTGCAGCTGTTAATGTAAATTGCAGCTGAAGTCCTTTCCATTAAGAATACTTACAATAAATTTCATGGCACCATTTTTTACTTCAAGATAAAGGAATAATATTTATCATTTGGATTCTTACTCATATATCATATATCCATCAAGACTGAGAAGAAATTCTCAGAGTTCATATTTAGGTAATTATAGCCATTAGGCTATAATTAGAAAGAGTTTCAACAACGGAAGTTACATACAAAATATCAATGAATTTGTAGAAGGAATTATATGGCAGACCTTCTTTTCCTTCTCCCTAAAATAAACTGCAGGACATAATAAATAAGAGGTTATAGTATTGCAATGAACAGAAAATTATTTTTCTTAATAATAGTAATTAGCTCCTAGTATTGTTTTATGTTAATTAATCTGATAGTAAAGTGTATATGTTTTAAGATGGCGTAAATATTTCATAACATTAAATTAATTTATTATATACATTTATTTCTTTGTGATGCAGCGAGTTAAGATAATATAAGATATGCAACACAAATAAAAAGTAAAGTACGATTAAAAGATGAAATTTTATCTGATCAGAATGAAGGTATGCCCTCTGTCTGGAATATGTAAAGGTCTTGTTTTTGTTCTGTGAAAATCGTCTAAAATTTCCCTTGGTTATTTTATTCACATATGATGCTAGATGTCATTAGCTGCAGTATTATTTCGAATTTTCCGTAACTAATTAATTTTTAAAACGCTTGATTCTAAAACTTGAATTCACCTAATTTTAAGAAACAATACCGATAATTCGTATGTTATTCACTTGTGCACATAGATATCTGATAGTAAATACTATATTTTATTTTAAAAATTTTCATTTTCCTGTTCTTTGACAGTTTATGTATATCTTAAAATTTAAAATTTGCTTTCATAACGACTTCAGCAGATGTTTCAACTTTTGTGTGTTGCTTTTATCCCCCTTTATGTGATAGCGGAAAAATTAATTAATATGAAAACCATCAATCAGGATTAACCTCAAAGATTATTTTTTTTAATTTGGCAATTGTTAGCATGGTGTCAATTTTAATAAGAATGTTGGTCGGATGATTAAATATTGAAAAATATTAAAATGTTTCCTAATTACGAAGGGGTGAGTTGATGGTTCATAGTTGGTTTACGTATGACAAAAACAACAGAAACTCCGAACGTGAACCCGCTCAGCATCAGACCGAACATCAATTGCATCTCTGTCACGACTGCTTTGATTTGCCCAAAAGGAGAATCACGTATTCTTTTAAAAACGAGTCTATAGATTTTTGTTTACAAATTAAGTGGAAAAATTAACTATATATCAGCCTTCATTATAATGTAATTATGCAAATTTTCAAAAAGTTTTACAAATTAAGTAATGTTTTTATTATAATTAATTAGAATGTGTGTCCAGGGACAAAAGTGTCCTAAATATATTTATTTACGTAATTACATTAATGAAAATTGCAGTAGTAACGCATATTTGAGCATAATATGCGTTATCTTAAACATCATATTTGAGCATTTTCTATAATCACTTTTATTGTGCTAGATGGTTAAATAAAAGCATTTTTAAATCTGAAATAAAAATATGATTTAATACTAATCTAAATACAAAAACAAATGTTTCCGAAATTAAAATTAGGAAAAACAACAAGCTTGTGTTTGATGTAGATTTTAACTGAAACTCTATGGATTTCGAGGGTGAACGTATACAAGTCCCTCTTCGTCAGGAAACAAAAAGTTAATTCTGACAAAGAGTTTTTTGTTTGTTTGTTTGCGTTTTACTTTCGACGAATAGGGATCTGTGTCTGTTAGCCCCCGAAATTGAGAGTTTCAATTAAAATCTAATCTGAACACAAGGTTGCTTTTTGTCTAATTTAAAATTTTATTTTGGCATGTTTGTTTTCTATCTGGATGTTCGAAGTTATTCTGCACAGTCTGAATATACCTAAATATGTATAAACAGCGAAAGCAATTAATTCGTTTTAGGCGCTTCGTAGAATATCTGACAAAATTTTACCAACCGAACTCATTGTATGATAAACTCGATAAATTCTAGATATTTAATACTCCCTAGAAATGCACGAAAGAACACATACTACAAGTTCTAAAGAGATTTAGAAAGAGTTATCGTATTTGAAGAAGCTTTCGTTTCCTTTTTCCACGCGACATGTGGCAACAATTTCTCCTTTGAGAATAGATAAATATTCTTTTCTCGGCTAAATGTTCTCAACGGTTCCTTATATAGAGAATTATATAGTATATAAGTGCATTTACTAGAGGCGTATGTAGGTAAAGGAAGTTATGGTATTATTTAGGTATCTATAAGACATTTGATAGGGATTAAGATTAATTAAGGAAAATTAAAATTAAAAACAATTTTTGTGCTCGAAAAAAATGACGAAATATGTCGCTATATATATATATATGTGTGTGTGTGTGTGTGATGTACTAGCTTTTGTCCGGAATAAATAGATTGGTGAAGAAATATAGATGTAGTCGTAGCTTAAATTATCAGACGTTAAGTTTAAAAAACAGGATCCATTTATTATTGGTCAGGAGAAATAGCAGTTACAAAAATTACAGTAAATAAAAAGAATTACTAATAACTTTTTGTATGAAGTTTACTGCATCGTTACATTAAAGAAAAGACCCCGATATTCCTTTGCGAGTCCTTTTATAGCCTCTCGAAAGGCGGAGCTTCAAAGAAATGACGTCAGCCATTCCAGTTCGCTTTAAATATGTCCAGAACATTCTATAACTGTACGTGTAGAAAAGGCGGGAAAAACAACTTGACTACGGGGCTATGGATTTAATTCCACGTACTTTGAAAGACCGTTGCCATTAAAAATGAAAAGAACATACAGTAAGAATTTTAAGTGTATTCTTGACTATGAAATTTTATTATTGCATATACATATATATATATATATATTGATTCTTCCTTATTTACTGTTTTAATACGTTTTAGAACAACTTCTTATTTTATTCACTTTACTACAAGATAGAGAAATGTATTCCCTGATGTGAGTAGGAAGTCGATTTCTCACAGGTCAAACTCGAACTTCTTGAAAGAAAAGTGTGTTAAATTTTAAACATCTTTTTCCCTTCTCCGGAAATAAATTTTTATAGTAATGAATTGTATAGATGCATAATTTTAGCATGATGATTTTGGTATAAAATATTAGAAATATAAAAATAATAATTATAATTTTCTAAAATTGCCTATAAGAATTCGCAACTAAACAGAAGTTTTTGCAATATATAATTTATTCTAAAATATAAGTTCTAAAGTGCAATACCTTATAAGTTAATAATTTTTAATTAAAACTGTCGTAACTATCAGCGTACAGACTCCTAACACTGCATATACCAAGCATTTTAAAATGTGCTCACAATAATCTCCAACTTAAATGTGACACTATTTTTCGATAACAAGAATAATGTAATTTTCTTCAATTATTTATATGTGTTTGTAAGTCATATTAACCGTATATAAAAACATCACGGCAGTTCATAATAGTGCAAAGTACTAGTCTTCAATAGTTTTTAGTAACTTCAATAATTTTAGTGGATTTACTTCTGAGATTTGAAATTGCCATTTACAATTCATCGCCTACACAGACATGAAATAAAATAGAAAAGCAAGACTATCAAAATTAAAATACTTATTGAGGTCCGCAAGCTTGTAACTAAAAACAAACTGCAAGTTAACAGACCTTGCTATTACACACAGGTATTAAAGCGAAGCTAATAAGAGCAATGTTTAGTTAACAAGTACAAGTTCTAATTAAAAGTAAATGTTTAGGTCATTATCTAAACAACCAGCAGTAGAATTTAGACAGAATTTAAATCTTCCATCGATTTTCAGCCATGGGCTACCGTAACATGCATTATAAAAGTATTATAAAAGCACTGTCATCAAAGTATTTTCATTGTCAGCCAAAGCATTGTAAACTTTATAAAAGTATTGTCAACACGTATCCTTCTTGAAAAGTAATCCACTAATAAAGCCAATATATGTAACACGGGTTTTTATATATCTGACAAATGTTGACCAGAAACTCAAACGAATCACTAGATATTGTATCGCTTTTCCCCATACATACTCTGAAACTTTTTACAGTGCTGCTTGTCTTCAATATTTTTAAATTTGCTTATTTCTGAACTGGATTGGATCCACCAGCGGTCGAACAGTGAAGTCGCTGAACACTATTAGTTTGGTCTGGGGTTCGAATAACGGCAAACGGTCTGGTTGCATGGGCATTTTTGTGGTTTTCCCGATGTTTAACGTGTCAGGCAGTTCCCTTTAGAAAGTTCTCCACGAAGGCTTCCCCTTTAGGCAAATAACCCTCGAGTGTTTGCCATAAAAAAAAAAAAAAAACAAATAAACCAGACCTGAAATGAAATGTATTATTTGTTTTTACAGCAAAACACAAGGCCTGTAAGAAGAGAAACCTTTATCGGAAACATTGTAAAGAAAATCAGTCCGTATTTACGTTCGCTTTTTTGAGAAAACCATGGAAACTCATGAAGCCTGCCTTTTACTCATTCGGGAATGGAAACCAGGTAAATTATTAACGTTTTCCGCATATAACAGTTTCCCCTTTAACTGGGCTGATGAAAATAAGATTGAACGGGAATGAAACAGAAATGAAACCTGAGCAACATAAAACAAGAAGGATAAATTAAACTTGATAAAAATATGCTAATGGTGGGCAAATAAATTTTACAAATTATAAAAATATTAATAGTAACAATAATAGACCTTTAACTTCCTGATATGCGAAACTTGTTAAAGCAATCGTTCATTAAGTGCAAAATTAGCTACCACTGAACTATGCGTTACTGAAATAAATCATCGTTTAACGAATATTTCAGTTTTGTTTTCGATGTAAAATGCTCATGAATTTTTGAACTCATCACTTCTACATTTTAGAAAACTGAATGACATGTAACAAACTAAAATTAGTAAATTTGTTGCTTTGAATGAGTGCCTACAAAGTTCGAGTCTAGTTTTATTATTAAGCTTATAAAATGTAGAGACATATATTATATAAATAACTTATGAAGTACATGAAATGGATCTGTAATCTCTTATTTAGTTTTGGTGCTCTTTTTTTAAATCTATATGCAGAAAAAGTTCAAATAAATCTCATCTTTAACTAATCACAATAATTTTTCCAGGATGTATTCCCAGATATTGGTCAATATGAGACCGCGGCGTTTAACTGTTCTTCCAAAATATAAATAAAATAAAATATATAAATAAAATAAACGAAATAAATTGACTGTTACAGCCTTTCAGTATTAATAAAAGAAAAACGGAAAAGAATTCTAATTCTCATTAATAAACGCATTTTATATTGAGTTCCTGTTTAAAATCTTTAGTAAAGTGTACTTGTACTGAAATAAACATTAAACAGAATAAACTATGTTGATCGATAAAGTTTGGTAATGCTACTTCAGTTGCTATGGAACTGAGTTTAGTAAATCTTTCTTATAGTACCTTCAGTATTTTGATTTGATGATATGCTTCTTTTCGATTCGATTACAAAGTCTCAGTATTTATGTTCTGCGTTAAATATAGTCATGCATTAGCTTAGCTATTATTTACCTAGTATGAGACTGATAATATAGAGTTATCTTTGATATACTCAACAGAACATTTGGGATACAAAAATATTATCTGTTCTTATAAACGCTGTTTAACTTTGCTGATTTTTACCCAATGAAACCCATTCATACAATGATATCTACTCACGAAATGCGTGAGAACTTCTGCACACGTAACCCATTTAGTGTTTAGTATCAAGAACAGCATATCAAAAGAATATTTTAGACATATATCATCGATTTATTGTGTTATCATACTTTTTGCCCTCATTTCTTCACATCCTGGGAAAGAGACTCTCTGTTCATCTTTGAAGGAATAACTGACTTATATGTGGTAATGCGTTTGCATCAGTGTATCGTAAATGCTACACTGCATGCATTTTAAATTTTAGCCTCTAAACCAAATCCTAATTGCAAAACTGTAAATATTTTATTTCAAAAGGAGCATTGGTGATTAATTTTATTTCGTTAAAAAACAAAAATCTGAAAGGTTTCAGATTTTGAATTACGTCCAAAGGGGATTTTTATAACGTTTTGTGTGTTACCTTTATTTATTAAATATTATAATTCTTTGCACTTAAACCATAAAATTCAGTTCAATAACGATGTCGCAAAATAATTTTAAAATGAGCATACCTTTAGAATTTCCTATACACAGAAAGAGGTTTTTTTTTCCCTGTAGAGTGTTGCCATTGCTTACTTTTAAATCGTTGAGTTTGTTACTGAAAAATTCGCTAAAGGTTTACAAAATATGAAATCAATAATAAAACGAATTCCAAATTTCAAATCTGGTCTTCCACATGACCATATTCGTAGGAGGATTACGTCATTCGAAATTCGATGGTTCTATGTACCGTTGTTTTATCACAATGCGAGAAATATACATACATTTATGCAGATTTTTCATTATTTAATTTCTTCAAATATAATGCAGGACTCTAACATTTGGTGGCAACAGTTTGAAAAGTGAAACGGACGTTTATAGTGATTCAACGCAAAATCGCAAAACGAAAACTATAGTCCTTCAGAACAAAGCCCCTTTGGACTAACAATATATATTAAGTAATTTCTGATGACAAGCTATATAAATGTATTTAAATTGACTCATTTATAAATTATTTGAAGACTGTTAGAAAGATAATAGCAAGATATGCATTTTTTTAAATTCAAACATGCGTTTAGATATGATGTGCAGTTGTGCTTTTGTAAGTCAAGAGTATTAAAGAATTCATTTTTCGCAAGTGTTTGAAATCACCTCTCTTTTCAACTACTGTATATTTGTTTTGGGAATGTAAATTGGATGAAATGGCGCCCATTTATTGTACGCCATGAAGCCAGAAAGTGTATTTTTAAATTTCTGGACGTATAATTTAATATCCATTAGCCTTGCGCCACTACAAGGGCCGGACGTGGTGGCCGTTTCATTATGGAAGCACCTAATAGGTGGCCACTATTGCGTGCTCTGAAGGGACGGGCAGTTACACCCATGCCTTCTCCGGGACTCGAACTCGTCGGGTCCATCGCTACGGCAATCTGGGTCAGTAACTATTATACCGGCTGGGTGGCTTTTTTTTTATTTAAAGGTGGTAGCCATTTTAATATTGAGGCACCTAACAGGCGGCGGCGAGCGTTACCTCCTGTGAGAGGACAAACAATTTACATTCATGCGTTCTCCAGGATTCGAACCCAGGCCCTTCGGTATCGCGGTCGGCTCCCGTAACCACTACACCGTCTGAGGGTGGCTGAAGCCAGAAAGGGCTTGCAATTGTTTCTGATTCTTCAATGTCTATTGTAGGCAACTAGACCAGGAATTTCGAGCTTTGAGATAATCTTGCTTAAACTAATATACGAAAGAAAATGACTTGAAGGAAGCACTTTCGTTTTGCAACTGAGACATGTTTAAGCCTAGGTTAATATTTATTTATTCATTAATGAATTGTACGTAACATAATTTTTATTAATAATGAATATTTCATAATGTTTACACTATTTCTAAAGTTAAACTGAGTTAAACAGGATTAATATAGTTCGATTAAAAAAACTATTAATCGCTTCCTTTCAGAAGTGTATTATTTTGTCTACGTACTAGTTCACGATCACAAACAGGGATCACATTATTATTTAGTGTTTGAACGTTTTGTTATTTTGCCGTTTCTAAGAACAGTTTCTAAGGATTCCATATTTTACCTAAATTATACCTCAATGTTCAGTATTTACCATTGTGGTTCAAGTTAACATTAACTCAAAATAAAAGCATATTTATTACCCATGTAGAGGAACTCGAAACTTGATAGTTCATCTTCAGTTCCAAATGATTGTTGATTTCTTAATCATCTTTAAAATGATTTTCTTCTAAAAAGTTACCCAAAATTCCTCCAACAGCTGAATTACATTTTAAAGAATGTCTGTTTATCACCAAAATCTGGTAGTACGTTTTGCTTGCTAATTCTTGATCTATTCTTTACTGTCTACGTCTATTTTCTCATCAAATTTTAAAAATTATGTTGTTTTTTTTTCTTCATTTTATCTAACAGTCAGAGCTAAATGCCCATTGTTCTACACGCTTGTGGGAGTTGAGCTGCACTTGTTTAGGTTACAATCTCGCGAGGAACTGAGAGAATCTTTCGAAATGAATTCGACCATTTCTTTTGGAATCAACATTAAACAGATGACGAACGTTGGAAAATACCATTAATGTAACTTTTATTTAAATTTAAAACGTGCTTAGAGCAAATATTTTTATGTAAATCATTTTTTCTTTGATTTCAGCACATTAAATAATTTTTGAATCAATTAATAACTACTTTAATTTATTTAAATATTTATCCTAATTGGAATAAACTCTGTTACTCCTCTTTATTCTGTATAATAAAACACGCATTCTCTGAATAAAATTTTTGTTTAATATTTTTTTCATTTATTAAGACTTAATTTCTTATACTAATTCTTTCTGAAGTTTGCAGACATACTTTAACAATGTTTTGATATTTTTGCTTCAATTAAATGTTTTCACTCTCTTCCATCAAATGTATAAGATATTCAAAGTAACAATATCTCTCATTGCAGCAAACAAATTTTGCTCCTCAAGACAAAATTTAATTGAATTAAATAAGAGAAGTTCAGAAAATCGCGATTTGAGTTCTAAGCTTTAGCTGTGCCATTTGGTTAAACCTACCATCTACAAATTTATTTTGCATTTTCAAATAAGTCTAACATTTAAATATTTTTCCGCGGAGTTTAGATTTTAAATATCACATGACCTTTAATCGGTTACAAAATTTCCAAATAGAATTCGTTCAGTTCATTCAACAGCTGTTCCCTTCTCATCAAATATTAGCAAAATTTCATTATTTAGCCTTATCCTAATGCCGGACAAGATTAATTTTCAGTAAAACAACAAAAAAGTTATTAGTATTTTTGTCAGTATTTGTAACATTACGTACAAATTTTAACGATTAACATCAGTAAATTTTATCTTCGCCAGTTAGAAGTACAAATAATATTTTTATTTGCTTTCTATTGGGTTATTAAAGTGTTTTTATTTGCGTAGACAAAAGGAAATATAGAACTATATTAATATTCAAATAGGGCCCACCAGCGGCCGAGCGGTAAAGACGCTGAACACTGGTAGTTCGGTCCGAGGCTCGAATCCCGCGAACGGGCTGGCTGCATGGGCGTTTTCGTGGTTTTCCCCATGTGTAACGTGTATACGAGCCAGTTTCCCTTAGAAAGTCCTCCACGAAAGGCATCCCTCCCCCTTAGGCAGATAGCCCTAGTGTGCTTTGCCATAATTAAATACACCTAATATTCAAATATTCTTTCGTAAAGTTTGTTATTATTGAACAAAACAAATACAATACTATGAACTATCTCTAAGGCAACCATATGCGATTTTAGACGATTTTGGTCATTTGTGGAGGAGCTCTTCTTCGTTATCCATTATTAATTTTTATTTACATCATCACAAATACAGCTCACTTTCGGAGATGGTTGTCTTAGAAAGATAGCCAAGATGAGTGAGTTTAGAAAATTATTTTTGTTCTTGTGTTTAAAACTGCTTATACGAACAATTACACAAAAATTTGACTTTGAACTTAAAATTGTGTTGTTGAATTCTATATCTCATTAATTAGAAAGGAAAAACGGTGCTATTTCCGCTACTATTTTCAATCCAAATTCTGCTGATTATTTAATTACAGTATATACTGCATTTGTTGAGAACCTAATACGTTTTTAATATTGTAACTTTATGACAATAATTCTCTGTGCTGATATTGGCATGAAAAAAATACTCTTCAGTAAATGTAATTTTTATGAAAATAATATTTTGCCAATAAAGTAATTATTGTGGAAGCAATGCTTTTCTTATTTTTATGGAATTTTGTTTGCGTTTGAGAAGAGAGAAATATATATTTTTGCAGTTCGCCTCTATAATTCATTACGGAAAATTATTCCAGGGTTATCTGACACAAGTAAACTCCTTACTCTTGTAAGGAGTTTAGACGACTTCCTAAGAATTATTCGTTACTCTTAGATGGCTTCCTTAAAGAATAACGACTCATATTCATATTTCACAGAGAAAAGCCCATGTAAGCATGTGGTTAGCATTTGGTAGAAATACCTGTGTTCAGCGAACTTATCCGTTCGAGCATTTGTGAGTATAACTTTATTTCGATGATAATTTTGCTTCGAAGATTTAGTCCATTATATTTTTAGCAGAGCTTAATTATGTCATTTTTTATTTATACTGCACAAAAGTTTAAGTCAGTTACAAATTATATTTTGTGTAAAATTTTAAATAAAGCTTCTTTCGCACATTAAATATTCTAAAACAATCGGTAGTATATTTAATAATTATGAATAATTATATTTGATTCCCATTTAAAGTCAGTTGCTTAGAATAATATAAAACTTTATACTGCATATGGAATAAAACGCAAAATTTTTAGCAAACTTCAATTAATAAAACGTGTACCCTTAATTGAATAAATATTTGAACATCTTAAGTAAATAGACAACTTTGTCGTAATTAATGTCGTAAGACATTATGTGCTTTAGGTATTAAACTCGAAAAATTCTACATTTCGCAAATTTTGATTAATTTTCAGTGTCTATTTATATTAAATAAATTTTATCATATTTATAAGTATATATAACGTTAAATATTAATTTAATACTCTGCTATTAATAAATTAAATATTTATTTAATACAGTAAAAATTATATTATGAGTAAACAACGAATATTTCAAAGGATTGTCTGAAAATCATACGTTAAATAGTTGGACATAGACCTTTGATATAGTTAGAAAAATAAATTCAAATAAGATAAACTTTTAGAGAGTATTTTACATCGCGTGACACCTTTCAGTAAAAACATAGTAGCAGTAATTTTAATATTGCTTTGAAATGTAAACCTCTCGATGAGAGGAATATTTAATATCATTCTCATTTTGCAGGATCTCCTTATGCTAGCAAGATATTAATTTAGTGGTGTGGTATATTTAATTATTGCAAAGCACACTAGGGCTATCTGCCTAAGGGGAGGGATGCCTTTCGTGAAGAACTTTCTAAGGGAAACTGGCTCGTATACACGTTACACATGGGGAAAACCACGAAAACGCCCATACAGTCAGCCCGTTCGCGGAATTCGAACCTCGGACCAAACTACCAGTGTTCAGCGACTTTACCGCTCGGCCGCTGGTGAGCTCTGATATTAATTTAGAAACAGTGGTTTTAGCCTTCCGAACGGTATAGTGGCTAGGGGAGCTTACTTCGGTATTGAAAGGCCTCGGTTCGAATCGCGGAGAAGACAAGGATGTTTGAAAGTGTATATTGTCTTTGCAGCATGTGGGCACTCTAAATACTCTAAATACATGGTGAGTCGAAAGCCCTGTCGTGTGGTCTGATGGTACGGGAGAGGGGTGGGAAAGCCTCGGCCCACCTCGCCGGGTAGCTCTCCATTAAAATAGGGAGGGGGGAACTAGAAGTCCAACCTTCTTGAGGCTCTGGCAAGCATTCTTCCATGAAATACATGGACAAGACAGCAACAACAGTGGTTTCAAATTACGGTTTGAGAGAAAACTAAAAGTCGAAATTTAATACAGTTCAATTTTACACAATCTCTAGACTTTCTCAATTCATAGGAATGGAATTAAATTCACGTAATTTTTTGAATTACTCTTCACAAAGTATGCGTACGACGTGTTCTGTTTCTTTCTCGAAAATGCAGTTAGTTGGATAAGAAATAACTTCATAACTGAATGGTTTTTGCCGAATAAATAAATAAATAAATAAAAATTTAATTTCATATATTTTTTATTAAATGTGTCAAGTAACCACAAATATCGTAGTCGTAAATATTACTGTGTTTAATTAATTTATTGAACTGAAAATATGTAGGCTTATAGCAACCTTTCAGCCAATGCAGTAATGCAATTATTTTAAAACAGTATATATTTCTTGATTTTCGCTTTCATAAAATTCAGTCAATTATTAGTAAGAGATTCAGAGAAAAGATAAACTAGAGTTTAAAGAATAGACTGGAACTAGAAATAACGATGTCATTAATAATTCCGTGAAACTTGCGTCACAGAAATTCTACTATTCATTTTGTCATCTGATAGAGAAGAAATGTATGCTCCACGAGGTAAATGTTTCATATTTTCCGTAAATATGAATAGCGAGATTCGCAGAATTTGCAATAGACAGTTATTGTGCAATTTGGAAAGGTTTACTTCCAGTGAAATGGAGCCACATCAAGCATACAGAAATGTCTATGACTATAAAAGACTAATTTTTAACAAGAGTATATGATTACCTCTTTAGAGATGACTCTCGTTTTCTTCCAATGATTACTTTAAAATAGAAATTTTCATAACACATGAGAGAAATTTCAAGAATTAGAGAGCATTACTTGTAAGAACAGAAACCTTTTGGCGCGAACTTTTGCCCAATCTTTCATTGTTCATAAGCTTAGAGTTAAATTACATCATTCTTGTACATAACGAAGATTGATTCTTAAACGGAAGACTTCGAAAATTAAAAACATAAATGAATTATATGCTCCCTGCAAGATTAAACAAAGGTATTTTTATGAAGTAACTTGTAAATGACTCAAATTTATACAAAAGTCCGTTGCTTTTCATTGGTTTGAATTCCAAAGAGAATAGTGTGCTATATTTAAACTTTATGTAAATTTAAAAGGAACCTTTATTTTATTTTTGTTAGTTTGTTTCGTAAGTTGCTTGAACTGTTGCGTAAGACATTTTTTTTTCTGGGATACCCGTTATATTAAAAGTAAATGAGAGGGTTCAAATGTTTTTATTATACTAAGAGTGTACTTAAGATGAGTATTCACGCAACGTTCCAGGGTCTTTTTCTTCTTCAAGTTTCTAATTGTTTCAATATATGACGTTCAAGATATATTACAGCCTAAATATGAAACTGCCTTGAATATAATACGATTCTTCATTTCGAGATGCTTTGTATGGCTTGCATACAATACGCTCTCTCTTGTATGAATGTGGATTTGGAGAAAGGTTGTTTGTGGAGATTATGTAAAGGTCTAGTCCTGTTCGCTCCTCCTAGGACGATCTGGTGGATCCAAACTCTCCGTGTTCAACCACATCGACACTATACTTTGTGCGGAAGTATTATATCGTGTAGTAAAATATATTAAATATGTTTTATTGTAAAATAAAATTTAAGGGAACAAGCAATAGATTTTGACCAAAAATAAGTTACTTGTTTGAAAAGCATTTTAAGATAATATCATATTACGATTAGAATGATATGCAAAACATTTTCTTACTTTACAAATATTTAATATCTAAAAGGGGATAAACATGTTTTATACTCTTCTCAATGGATGGAGCTGAAAGCCTAACCTAAGCCAAGTAGCAATACATCTAGAACAATAATTAAGTAGGCTTTCACTTCGATTACTTCGATTGTGAATAAAAAACCTCTTATCATTTGTTTCTTGAAATGTACTCAGTATTTGCCTTTCAAATTTACATTAAAGACAAGTCAAAATTGTTCATTTACTACAGACTGAAATACATGCTTTATAATCTTAAACTGTTTTCACTGTGTCAGGATTGCATTTCATTTTGAACGGAAAATGAAAATAAATTTTATACAGAAGGAGTTTAGTATTGGTTATATAATAAGTTTATATTGCTTTCTTATGATTTTTAGTCACCATATTGGTAGAATTAATTAAAGTTTAATTAGACAATATAAATGTATTCTTGGAGATGTAAAATGATCTGTGCTGCCATTCTAGTTACTGCGAGGGCGGAATTAAGTCTCAGCTTTCCCAGTCGGTAGCAAAGAATCCATCTAGTACAACTGGTATCGTCATTTAATCCACGACACCCAGAGAACAAACCAGATACCACGGAGTTCCGATTCAGTGTCCGGCCTATTGTCCAGCAGAAGTCTCTTCCCCTCCTCCTCTTATCAGGAGGGATTCTCACAAAAGAGGGGACCCGATTCAATCAATTCGCATCACTTGCAGTCCTCGTCTTCAATAAACTCGAACACTTTTGAACAGGGAGGCGACTCATCGTTGTTCGGGATTTGTACCATTGTAGGGAGACAATGAGGGTTTCCGATTGCTTTCCCGCATGGCTTCTGCAGAAAAATTGGATCCTTGTTTCCAGGACAGCATCAGGATTGGGAGAGGGGATTCGGAAAGCTCTCCTTTCTATAGATTTGGAATTGGGTTCCATTCTTCAGGATAAATTGCGAGATTAACGCTGAGTGATTTCAGGTTAATTCGAAGAAATTGTAGATTGGTGTAAGTAAATTGAGAAATACTGAAAAGAAGTTGCAAGCTAATGCTAAAAGATTGGCAATTAGATTTCTATACAGAAACTACGAAATGTGACAGATTATTTTAAAAAGCGACACAATTCTGAAGCGGCAGGTCAGGTGAAAAACTGAAAAACGATTTTTTAAAGCAAATATGCAATTTAGACTAAGCAAGCTTTCGGAAAATTGAAAACTGCTTTGAATTCATAATTATTCTTTCCAATATGTAATATGTAAGTTTGTATTACTGTAAGAGATGAGCATAATACGTAGGTTATACTCTAAAACTTTTGAGATAGGTACGAACAATATCGCTAATAGAAAATTATTTGTTGTGTAAATTTGAATGCTACTATGCCCATTAAGAATAATCTGTGGCATTGAAATTTATCTATCGAAGAATACACTTTCAAATAACGGACAATGAAGATGATGCGAAAGAGTTATCGGCTATGAATTTCTGACTTTAAAAATGGGCTCAGTCAAGAGCATTTTTTAACGTCTAAAATTAGCATATGGAAATAAAGCTCTATTTCGTCTGACTTATTTAGATGATCTACAGAATTTCCCAGATGTCGAAATTTTCTCCTGTCTGTAGAGCACAAGAAAAGACCTTTGTCATCTGTTGTTCCGGAAAATGTGTAGGCCGTACGAAAAATGTTAATCAATAATAATCGCTGTACCTATCAAATAATACAGAACCAACTGAATAATGGATCTACAGCTATACATATAATTATTCATGAAGAACTGCATATGATAAAACTAATCCGTCCTTGTATATTACATAAAAATTAAGAAAACGCGAAAATGAGGAATGTTTTAAAAGCAGTAAAGAAACTTTAAAATTACTTAATGTTAGTGGACCCAACATTATTTCCGAAATCATATAACTGGTGAAGAAACGGACATACTGTTTTCTCACGTTCCATGAATGAGTTAATTGTTAGTGAAGTTAGAGAAACTGAATAAGACAGGTACAGATAACTGGTTCCTTACTAAGTCTGTAAGGAACCTTTTCTTTTTTTACCGCTGCTTTCATTGTGTGATTGGAAAAAGCGTTCACCTATCAATCAGAAGGCCCGGAATTTTTATCCCGGTGAGGGCATTACTGAATTTCTCCCGTTTCTAGACTAAAAAAATTTTAAATGACCTCTTCCCAGGGGTAGACGATAATTCGCCACTACAAAGGTTTTCCTCACCTCTCCAGTCATTCCTTGACAATTGAAGCACATACGTAAGGTATTTTCTGTCTCCTCATCCTGTTCCTCCATGGCGTAGTCGGAAAGAACATCACACTAGCAATCGGAAGGGCTGAAGTTCAAATCATGGGGAGAGCCTTGCACATCATTTGCGTCTCTTGCATCGAAATAAAACACCTAATGGTCCCTATGAGTGTCTTCCACACATTGTATAGAAAGTTAAAATTAGGAAGACTCATGCTTTCCCGTGATAATGCATCTTCTCATTCAGAGAGACTGAAAGTTGAATTTCTTGAACACAAACACATTTAAGTAATAGAATATGAATCCTGTTGTCCTGATCTAGTTATGGGCGATTTTTGGTTATTTTTTAAATCTAAACAAAATTTACGTGGCTGTCATTTTCATTTCGAAAACGAGATTGTTGAGGCTACAAAGGTATATTTTTCATTGATTCCAAGAAATGGATGGCTTTAAGCATTCGACTTTTTAAAAACTTCGCCTACAAAAGTGCATTGATACTGAACAGAACTATTTTGAAAGCTCCTAAGATTTGATAAGCTGTCCGATTTAGATATATAACGAAAAATTTCACAAAGTGACCCTCGTGTCTTTAGATGTATAAGAAATATACGTTATGAAACTTATCCAAAGTAATAAGGATTTTTTGAAGTTATTTACCTTCGAATCGTAAACATTAATTCACGTTACGAAACATTATTTCCATATACGTATGTATTAATATTTTTAAATATTTCTAGCATTTTACATTCGATCGGTATACTAGTTAAAGGAAATAGCTTCGATAATAATGGATCTTGTGCAAAATATGCGAGAAATTAATATCTTTTTTTTTTATTATTAAACTTGCTTGCTTCTTTCTTTCACAAATCGAAATTTAGGTTCAGTCCAAATATAGTTCTTAGATATTTCCTGATTTATTTTTAAAATTTGTATTTTTTAGCAATTTTTATAAGTTTTAAAAACATTTTGAATTGTAACTCATCCCCTTAACACAGATGTATTTCTAGGCATACTGCAAATTATTTAGGTTTTATATTCAAAGTTTCCGAAGATATATGTGAAATTATATACCGGCCTGGTTTGAAATTTGGCATATTTGTTATAAACGATATTAACGCCAAATGTTAAACATTTTGTTAAAATTATTTGAACGATGCACCTTTCTTTCTGCTCATGCATTATAAAACGGAAAAGAAAAGATATTTCCATATAAGGTATTTTTCTCCCTTCTTTCAGCATGCCTTCGTGGCGTAATGGTCAGCACACTCAGTGCGTATTCGAAAGGTCCGAGGTTTGAGTCCCGGCGAGAGCATTGCTCATTTTTCTGTTTTCTGTTTCAAAACAAAATAACGTAATGACTCTATAACCATAAATTAACAAGTTCGTCAAGCGAATTATTCTTCGCGCATACTGAAAATGTGCGCCAAGATAAATTTTTTAATTTCTTGCTAATTTTCTCACTAAATTTTACAAAATTTAGTATTTAAGGATAATTTGAGTCGTTGAATTGAAATATGGAAAAAACGCGATACGCCATTTCAGAAAGCATCAGATCTTGTCTCAAAAATAATATGTTAAAGCAGTGCTTCGTATAAATGTAATATGTATTCTAAGCCGCGCTTTCGATACATGAAAAAAAGCAAATTAAATATCGTCAATCGGCCTAGTAGAATGGGAGATACAGAATTTTTTTTTACAGAATTGTACATCTATTTCTTCAAATATATTGCATAGGAACAAAAAAAGGAGTGTGTTTGCTAATGATAAAATGACAATTAGGTGTAACATAACAAATAAAAACATTCAATTCTTTTCCGTTTTTGTTGTTTGAAAAACCTCTTAATTTAAACCTACTGCTTAACACAATACGCGAATTTTATCTGGACCAAGAAGAGAGGGTTGCACTTTTTCTTGGCTTAGGTCTTGGTTATCTTATAAGTGACGGTAAGAAATTTTTTAGCTCTTTCTATATTTTAAAACAGGAACCACCAAGGACAAACATATAAGAAGATCTTCCACCCTCTCTTTCTTTTCCATCAGCCTTCCGAGAGGACATTTCGTTCGAGGGCAGCTTATGTGCCCCAGTACCGAAAAGACCCCGACTTTCCTACTTCTGTGCTATTTAGACTGCGTTTTATTGAATCTGATGGTTTCTTTCAGAAATACTCTGTGTTTTCCAGTGTGTAATATAAATGAAAACATCTTAAAGATTCCCTTTTTAAGACAAATAACCTTCGCGTTTTATTCTTTAAACAGTTCTAGTCTTATTACCTAAATAATACTAGTCTTAGTCTTTTATTTCTTGATACAAATTATAAAAATTCCGATATCTCTTTCGCGATATTTCCCCATTCAATTAACAAGCGTATCAGTTTTTACTCTATAACCTTTTCAAAATATGATAGCCATATAGTTTAAGAATTTATAGGACAGAATATTGATTCCATAGCACAGGATTTCTGAAAATGATCTTTTTTACTCTACAATTTAGGAATCAAACTAATGGGTCAGTGATTGAAGTTTGTGATAAAAGAAAGAATGACTCCAATTGCTATTTTTTACAGATGTTTAGAATATTACTCAAAAGATGGCGCTAGTTTTTTTCTAAGTTTCATATGACGAAAAATATATACGAAGAATTTTCTGGGCGTATTTTGGCTAGATGAAATAAAATCGTGTATGAAGGGGCAAAGAAAATCTCTCTAAAAACTCCGAACGATTAAACCTCTTTCTGATTGACATATGGCTGTGAAAATATAAAGACATAGTAAGCGTTCATTCCTCAAAATAGTATGGCTGCCACATATATCTATCTGCTGATCCTGTGGAATTGGTTTAGAAGAGCATTAATTAACTGAAGAAAATTAGATAATTAGCTAGAATTTCTTCACATATATCTAATGCATAGTAAGTGACTGTGCGTATAGTGTATACCATATTTATCATTCTTCGTGAAACTAAACATCCTTAAGTTTGTTGAATATTATTAAAATATTCATGAGTTATTCTTCTATTTACTTAAAATGCATTTCAGCACATTCCTTGTTTTTGTGCTACGAATTTGCATATTAATTAATGGTTGTTTCAGGCAAACTGCATTTTTAAACATTCAAATTAATCTACTGTTCTCATATCTAAAATCTTACTTTCACAATAAATTTCAGATAATGTTTTACTGGAATCACAGCAGGGGACTTAATAATATTAGGTGCTAAATGAAACTATACCATACGGCATCTTTCGAGAACTCACATATTCTTTCGCTTTGCAATATTTGTAGATTTATGAGCTAGGATTCCGCAAAAAAAATATACTGTAGCGCTTTAGAATCTTCACTAAAAGCAGTACAGAGTCTTTATCTAGATTGAATCTCAAAGAATTATCAGAGCTGCAGCTCATCCTGCATTATTTATAACTCTATTCATGCAATCTTCCGAGATCAAAGTATAAACATAAAGACTTCCGAGGAATTCTCAACCATTTTGAATATTTTCCTTCTATTTTCACATCAAGATGGGAGCAGATAAATTAGACCAGTTCGCCATTTTAAATTCTCATATAAAGCACAATGGTCTGCTTCACAATGGAGGCCATTTTTCGTTCCCCTGCGCCGCATTTTACATTAAGAGTGGCATTTTGGCTTATCTGGGCATTAACCTGGGACATTTGGAAGAGAAAAGAGCAGTTGGTAACTTTAGCTAGATACTATCTCAATAACGAGCCCTCGAGAACTCACCAGAAAGATCGTTTGGAACGGTGGTCTAAAGGGAGCGGGGAGGACCGTAGAATCTGAACGCCTAAAAGTTGGCGACATGGAATTCCTTGTTCGAAAAACTACTAATGAAATGCTCGATTAGAGATCTGCTCAGAAACTTCGGAACATATTATCTTTTTAATTATAAGTGCAAAATCATTTCTTAGAATGTGTGCAGAGAGAATTTCACTTTATGAAACATTAGTTTGTGTTCCAGTTTCAAAGAAAAATTTCTGAAAATTCTCTAGCGTTTGCGAGGCATTATTTAAATTTTTCAATGCAAAGAATTATTTTTGGAAAGGAATGGAGTAACTTATTGGAATGTATTTAAATAACATGCACAACATTTTATACTTCGCAATTAATTATATTTACGAATTAGGACTTAAAACTTATGAGAAATAATTATTATTAAGTTAAAACGTTAAGAGTAATCTTTTATTTGTTTAGTTGACAAATAATTAATTTTAGAAATAGAGCATTCTAAATAATTCTAATAATTCTAGAAATAGACTCCTACCCAAAGTTTTACACGTTACGTTTTCGAAATTTTCTTATCTCAAAAATGCTTTATTTGAGTAGCTATTTTTATTATTATGCTTCAAAGATTGGGTTTTAATATAAATTATATTCTGTAGTGTTTATTTTATTTAAATCTCTCTTTATCAAATCTGGACGAAAGGAACTGTCTAAATTTTTAATAATCCTGTCATATTAAAAGAAAATTCAAATAATTCTATTTATTCAGCAGATATAAATAAAAAAGTTGTAGATTTCAGTACATTTACTTTTGTGTGAAAACTGGAGTAGTAGTAACTGCACAAAAGAAGGGTTAAAAGAGCCCTTTATTAACTCCTTAAAATTTATAATGCGTCAACTCGACGCTAACAAACTACACCTCTGCTTGGGCGGTAATTGAAATCAAATAACGAAACTAAAAGTTTAAAGATATGAGCAAGAGATAGAACTAAACTACAGGGCTCAGCTAGATCCAGTTTCTTAAACCCTCATCGAAACTAGTGGCAGCAAGTAAATGCAATTAAGTCACATGAACGAGCGATAAGCAAACGTTTAAACAGCAGAGGTATCGGCTGTAGCCCATCTCTCCTACCGAAAATCGTTTTTTAAACTATTCCTTCAAAGTGGAATTTGTATTCCTTCACGCGCGCTACAAAATTTAAATATTCTGACACTGACAATTAGGGGAATGAGGGCTTATAGGAAAGAGTAACAAATTAGATAAAATTGGTTATTTAAAATAAATATAAATATCTAGAAAGTAAAAAAAAATAAATACCATATTATGGTCAAGTGATTGATCCAGATTGCTAGACTTGAAACCTGTTAAAAGCATGGAATTTTTTAACATATTTATTAACAAGTGAATAAAATAATTCTGAGATATGAAAATGATACTTTTACAAAAATTACATTCTAAATCAGCAGCAATACACCTCAAAATTTAGTATTTGGTTATATCTGGGCACTCGAGGCTTATCTACATGACAAAGAGAGAATCTAAGCAAGATTTTTAAGTGAAGCAGAACCGCATTGACAATATCAAGAGTACCTGCTGGCAGGTGTAGTATTGCTTTGCTCGTTATGGTGCACTCTAGGCAACATTCTGGGTGATGAGACATTGGTAAATAATATTTATAAGAATAACGGGTTTAGAAGATAAACCAATTAGGATTTATCACATTTCATCATCACTAATCAGGATATATCAATCACCAATTTTGCTTTATCATCAGATTATGTATTTATAATTTTCCCGACAGATTTCATTTTAATTTGCCATAAGCAAATAATTGTTTTTTAAGTTCATGTTATAAACTTAAACACTAGCATCCAAAAGTGTGAATCGTGTTAATAGAAAATGTCAAATAATACTACATTATTTTTACTCCATTATCATTGTAATTGCAAAGCATAGTTTTGTTCCATTTGCGTGCTTTATCAGAAATACATCCGCTTCATGAACAAGCTATATGATAGGCATTTTCTTGTTGTTCCTAAATACCATTTTTAGTGCTGCAAAATTCTAATGTCGACATCATGAAAACCGTAATAGTCATACTCTATTATTATACTCTATTATTTAAATAACATGCACAACATTTTATACTTCGCAATTAATTATATTTACGAATTAGAACTTAAAACTTATGAGAAATAATTATTATTAAGTTAAAACGTTAAGAGTAATCTTTTATTTGTTTAGTTGACAAATAATTTATTTTAGAAATAGAGCATTCTAAATAATTCTAATAATTCTAGAAATAGACTCCTACCCAAAGATTTACACGTTACGTTTTCGAAATTTTCTTATCTCAAAAATGCTTTATTTGAGTAGCTATTTTTATTATTATGCTTCAAAGATTGGGTTTTAATATAAATTACATTCTGTAGTGTTTATTTTATTTAAATCTTTCCCTTTATCAAATTATTCCTTTATCAAAATATACTTATTATTATTATTATTATTTCTCAATAGTAGGTAGACGTTTTCATGTAAACTAAACAAGATAGAAATTGCTTAGATAAAATGTATAAAAATGTGCTGAAAGTTATGCTTTTAACATTATTAAGCAAGAAAAATAATGTAAATTACAACTTAGTGATACAAAATCTGCTAATTAATTCCTTGGAATTTCCATATCACTCACTTGAACGCCAAGGTTAAAAAGCTTTGAAAGGTCTAGATTCGATTCCCGGCGAGGGCATTGCTAATTTTTTAGAAGAGCTTAGGCTCGCGAACGACAAAAAGAATCTAGCACACTTTAACAAGTGCCTTGAATTAGGTTATTTTCCAAAGGAAAGGAAAAACGCAGAACTGTTCTTGTTCCAGAAAGAGGAAAAACCAAAGTCCATGCCCAGTTCTTACAGACCTATCTATTCAGCGTGGGGCAAAGTCCTTGACAAGATGCTTACGCAGTGATTAACGTATTAACTGGTCAAAACCAAACTACTAAACCCCGCCCAATGCGATTTACTAAAAAGCGGAGCACCACCGACGCCGTCAACCGTGTTCAAGACATCATCTTAAATAACAGACCAAATAACTCCATACGTGTATAATATCGCTTGACGTAGCGTCAGCATTCAATAAACTAAAGTGGCCATCTCTCAAAACAAAACTAAAAGACCTGCGATGTCAGAAAAATCTTTACCAACTGATTACAAGCTACCTCACAGAACGTCAACTGACCTACAAAAGAGACGCCCTAAATATTACAATAAATTACCACTAAGGAGCCCCACAGGGGTCTAATATCGGACCCATCCTGTGGAACATAATTGCACACTCAGCGCTAAGCATCAACTTTGTAGATAATGCCAAGCTACAAGCTTACACCGACGATATTATACTCTTAATAGACGGATGCAATAGGACAACAATAGAGCGTAAAGCAGACGCAGCACTCAAATTACTTACAAAATGGAGTCAAGACAACAAACTGTGTTTCAGTATCGAAACGATACAGATGATAGTCATTCCAAAGGGCTCAAAAATAGACGCGAATCCACCACGCATAAAGTGGAAAGGGCATCCACTGCGACGCCAGGATACCATTAAATACCTCGGATTCACGCTTGATAAGAAGCGCACGTGGGTATCATGCCTTACGGAAGTCCGAGATAAGACGCATCAAATCATCAATCAACTAAACAGGACAATCACAGGCAAGTAGAGCCAAAAGTGGCGCCTGTTAAAACATCTATACCTAAATGCAATTGAATGCATGATCCTCTACGGCATCCCAGTCTGGATGAATGGCACAAGAAGAATATGTCAAAAACTACAACAAATACAGCGAGTAATCCTGTGCGTATAGCACCACATCAACCGCAGCACTTCAGGTTCTAGCTGGCAAGCTCCCACTCGACCTAAAAGCAGAATTAGAAAGATCAATCTACCGACTTCTACACCACAAAGAGGACCTTCACACTAAAAAAGATTTACATCTATCCTATACTAGCATAGAAATCTTTCAAGATCCCCTATCTTACATCCAGGAGATCTACCTATCCTTCCCTAGTGCAAATCGCCACCCTCAGAACAACAAAGAGAGATTTTCTCTGACGGATCAAAATTTTCAGGAGGAATAGGGGCAGTGTTCACGGTCTTTTCGAACAATGAAGAAATTTATCAAGCACAATTCCGTCTAAGCAACCTTGCTTCAGTTTTTCAAGCCGAGTTTCTCGCAATCAAAGAAGCACCACTATGGTTAAGTACGCAACCAGCAGCTCACACTTCATTCTTCACAGAGAGCATGAGTGTTCTGAATGCGCTGAATTCCTTTCCTCCAAACCATCCGCACACGGAAGCACTTAGAGAGATCCTCTTGACGTTAGACTCCTCCATCCCTTTAAAGATCAGCTGGATAAAAGGACACACCAAGCAGAAAGGCAACGAACGAGCGGATGAACTAGCTGTGACCGTAGCTCTCAAACCAGAAATTGACAAGGAAGTTCTGCGTTCCGCAGAAGTTGCAAAAAGGCTCCTCAAGACAACATTCCAACAGATATGGTTATCCCGATGGCAGGAAGAAGGGACAGGAAGATTTACTTACAACATCTTCCCAATACTTACTCTCAAGAGGCTCAAATGCAATTGTCTCTTCCTCCAGGCCTGTACCAACGACGGGAAATTCCAAGCGTATTACAGACGATTGCTCAGACGTCAAATGTTCTTGCGGTTTTAGCGGGGAAGACGCGGACGCACTTCATTACCTGCTCTCCTGCCCTCTGACGGAGCACCTTCGACAGCAGTTCTTTCCTTGCGACTACATCTCATATCCTGTGAATAGACTGTTCACGGACTATTACTGCAACAAGGGCATATTAGAGATAATGAAGCAAGTGAATGAAAATAATTATATCCGAGAAACTAAAGATTAATGTAAAATGTAGAAAGGCGGCCTAACCGTCAAATTGCTAGTAATGACTAGGATGACTTCATAACCCTGTAGTGCCATTAACTTAATTTGGCGGAACAGATTAAGTAGAGGACCACCTCCTGCTTCAAGAAAACCTAATGTTATCTCTCATATATATCCAGCTGACAAATGTTTACTTTATACCCAAACTCTCTTCAAACATTTTTAAAAACGAAACCTCACTTTCTGTTTTAGTTATAATTTTTTCTGTTAGCCAATCCGCTAGTTTTAGTTCTTTAGTTTCTTCGCTTAATTTTCTTCTTAAGAGTGGTTAAGATATTTATAATAAAATTTTATTCTGTTATTAAATCACAGCGTCTTTAAAATGCCTTTTGAAAGACTTCATGTTTTTGCAATATCTTACATAAACACATATCCTCAAACTAGGACGTTTCATATCCCCAAAAGCAATAATGCAATGATGATCCTCAGGAGCAATGATCATCAAAAGATTTAGTTATAATAATAAGTCAAACGTAAGACAAAATATTTTGAGCAACATTAAATTTGTACCCTTCTTTACTAAAACTAAAGTCACTAGCTGGAACGCTGGTAGCGTTTTAGAGAAATTAACAAAAATTGTTTGGTTTTATACAGAAATAATTAGTTCAGCAATGATTTTCTGGAATCTTTTTTATAATTCACTACTGCCAACTTCTTGAAATGTAATAGTAAATGTTTTTGTTATAGCTAGTGCGGTCGGATGCTTTGAACCCATTCATAAAATTACATCTATTACAAACTTAGAATTAAGTAGTTACAGGAAAGTAAATAATAGCTTTATTTTAAAGTGAAATAATTATACCGTTCATTGTTTCAGTGAAAATTATAAAATTACTGAAATGCATAAAATATATCTCAGAAAAACAATGACGTCATTCAGAAGACGCTGATGTTTGGATACCTAGGACTTGTTTCTTATTGACATGAAATTTAATACTATTTTATGAATACAAGAGGAGAAATGACTCCACTTTATTCAATAACAAGTAGGAAATATTATAAAAGTACATGTGTGATATCAATTTATTCAATACTAAGGATAAATACAGGAAATATTATAATAGTTAAATGTGTGACATACAGTTTAATGAGAAGAATAAATTCCCTCGTTATTAAGAAATGAAATCAAAGTTGACATTTCGAATTCAATTTACCTTGAGAATTCGCTGAAAAAAGGCTTCAGTAAAATTTTGAATTTTTCTATCTATTGGAAGTATAGAAACCGAATACAGATGATAGAATGGGCATAAACACTTACAAATATTTCCTTTCGATTATTAGATATTTTTTCAAGAACAGCAAATTCATGAGTCGTTGGTATCTATATTTAATAATATCGTTCCTTAATTCCCTATTAAACTTGCCATGGCACCAGGGTGAGATATTAAGGACAGTTATCGAAACGATTCAGAGAGAGATTAGTGTTACAATTTATACTCCATTTGCCTGGTAAAAGTCTATGAAAGTTTATCTTTACTGGAATAAATTTTTAGCTGAACTACAGGCTAGAATTCATGGCAGCAGTTTAAGTCACATACATAAAACATGTCTTTTAGTAATGTTCTCAAGGTGTTTAACTGCAAGGCTCTAATACGTGTAATTAGCAAACTTAAATTGCAAAATAACATTAGAGAAATCCCGTTGCTATTACATAACGAGAAAAAAAGCAGACTTAATCATTCAAGAAATCTTGATGACAGTGTAAAATTTTATTTGAAACCTACCAAGGTAGTGTCATAAATTTTATTTAAAACATAGGATTTTAACTTAGGAAAGAAAGAAGTAATTGTTATTACATCATATATACTCTATGCTACATAAAACGTGTATAACATCAAATTTCAAAAGGATAACAGCGTCCATTTTATGTAAGAGAAGGAAACCACTTCTATGTATATTTAATCCGAGTAATAATACAAATGTGTACTTTTATGGTTTTAAATGTATATAATGATCTTACTTTCTTATCATTTTAGGAAGAAAGTTATACCTCATCATAAATAAAATTTCATCGAAATTTTATAAACTAAATTTGATTATAAAACTCTACTGTTGTATTGTTTTCACGAAAAATAAATGTTTTAACTTCAAAATGATTAAAATAGAAGCTAATTTAGTCTGCAGAAACATCGGCTACGTAAATCGGCTTCGCAGCTTGAAAGCATGCTACTAATTTCAAGCAGTTTCACCTGATAAGCATGCTTAGTTCATATAACTTTTTCCATTGAACTTGTAAATTAAACTTAACATCCCAAATGTCATCAATACGAAGCATACTAACAAACTACTGTTTGAATTTGCACGAACCAAAGTAATCATTTTCTCAAGCAAATGGCCTTAACAATGGTATAAATAGATGCGGAAACCAATGTACTCTGCCACTGAGATTTTACTTTTGTATACAAATCAGGAATTTTGGTATATCTCAAGAAATAGAATGAATACCTTGCAGTTAATACGCTATGAATCAAATTTGTAGCTTTGCTTTGGGAAAAAGAGTATATCTCTTTGAATTCCCCTCTGAATTTCGAAAACCGCCATCGGCTCGCATTGGGGTCGTCGAAGATAATATCCACACCCTTCCTCCTCACTCGGAATGGGCGTAGAATGCAAACATTCCAAATTACCTTTTAAATTCCGTACCCCGAAATCTTCGCTGTGACACGCTCAAAACGCCCCGACCCATCTCGAACAAGTTTTCCTAATTACCTCGATCTTAGAAGATTAATGGTGACTCGGCACTTAAAAAGAGACGCGCTTTCGAATGCTTTGGCTCTCGCTGCAGCAGCCTTTGGGATCTCTCGGAAATCTTATCGCAGTAGGGATTCATTAATTTTCTTGTTTGCCCCCACCTGCGAAGGAAATGTGATCCAATAGCAGGCGGGATTATTATCCTAGATGTGTAACTGCGTATAATGCCTCGCAGTAAATTGAATGTAAGAATTGACATTTTATGTGTGACATTGTAACTGAGTAAAAGAATTCTGTAATCGTCTGTTGGGAAGATCGGAGACTTTAGATCCTGCTCATTTAGTAGCAATGAGCAGAAAGCTGTTAAAACAATTAATGATTTAAAGTCAGCGTATCTCGATATTTTTATTTCAACAGATTCTCTGGTATTGGGTAACTCTGATTAAAATTTACTACATTTACAACTAATAGTAAATTAACATATTTAAAATGATACAATTATGTAGTACTACATGCCCTATTTTAAAGTTGCTCGATATTCTGCGATTTGAAGGTTATTCCCTAAAACCTCGTGTAAATGAGCGGGCTCTTAAAAAAATGCGTTCAGCTAGTACTTGAGCGGCTAAAGCAGAGAAACACTCCCGCTTTCTAATCACGGTGTTGAGCGTTCTAGTTGAGCGATGGTTTCATGAATTTCCTCATGTCCGGCGTATATATGAGAGTGTTCCTCTTAAAAAGGTCCTCCGCAAAGGCATTCCGTTGGCATAGGCAAAAAATCATTGTTATAATATACTGATCATAAATGATGAAAGAAAAATCACAAAAATGGGGATTGCTCAAAAAGTTACATGTAGAATCTAATGAAACTGATTCATAGTATACAACATATAGTAAGATATAAAATAACATGAAAACAAATTACCGGATAATTATGTTGTTAAAGAAAAGCATATGAATGAAATGAACTGATCGGATGTATCAATTTGGTATAGGAAAATTACCTTAAATATGGAGTATGCCCACCCCTAGAAGCAGTGTAACATATACTACGGTGTGAAATGCTGTCAATTATGCAGTCTATCAGTTTCGTAGGAAATGTGAGCAATTGCTCTTGCAAAGCAGTTACAAGCATGGCAAGGGTCTGAAGAGGAGGACTGAGAGCAGCTATGCGTCTTCCTAAATCATCCCAAAAATTCTCGATAGGATTCACGTCCAATGACCGAGCAGGTCACTTCATGCAAACCTTCCAAATTGTTTGCTGAATTGTTTGCTGTTAATTGTTTGCTGTGAATTGTTTGCTGCTGAAGATAATCATCCGCGATGCAAGACCTGAGCGGACTAGCGTTGTTGTCTTGTAGATGGAAATTATCACCTATTGTACCCGCTAAAGAGCTCACATAAACATCAGGGATGTCATATCTATAGGCTACAGCATTTATGGTTCTACGTGGAAAGACACGGGGGTCTGTGCGTCCACCCAAACTAATACCACTCCAAACATAGAAACTGCCTCATCCATCTGCATCTCTTTCACGGATGTTCGATGGATGATAATGGGTTCTAGGTTCTCTCCAAATCAAATAACGCTTACTATCACTTTGGAGGCTAAATGTAGACTCATCCGTAAACAGAGCAGCGGCCCATTGATCAGTTGATGTTGACGTGCCCACCTCAAAGTTTCCCTTCTATAACATGACATTAGCGGTACTCAAATGGCTTGTCGCCTCACGTACAGACCTCTATCGAGAAGCCTTCTACGCATGGTTGACGCTTATGCCAACCTTCTAGTGGCTGCAGCAAGGGATGATCTGAGTTGATTCGCAGTTGGGATTCTGTACCTTCGTGCGCATAAAAACAAATATCAGTCATCCGAGCTCGTAGTAGTGGTTGACCATTCTTGGCAGAACCTCCTTGATGCCAAATCTGTAGTTAGAAATTGTTGCTAGAGTCTATGAATCACAGACTCACATATCTGGCCACTTCTCTTTGTCCTTCCTCTAGTCTCCCAATAGCTCTCTATCGTAGTTCTTTGGGCAAATAATGCCTGGAAGTCATTGTTATACATTGGCTAATCAGTATGACAGAGAAATTTGCAGGCTTGCTCTGAATCAAGCAATTGTATGCTCCTCGCAAATGACGTATTTCGATTGCAGCGCCACTAATTTTCATACTGCAGTCTTACTGAGCATTTATTATTTGACAATATATTCAAATTTGATATGGATTGGCTAAGGTTTGAACGAGTTGTCGCTATTTTTTTAAATTTTCCTTAATTTTTCAAAACCATGTATTTTGCCAAAGTGGAATAATCCAATACAGTTTCATAACAACTCTCTAAACTAAAAACGAATGATTCTTCAAGCATCGAAATGTTATGAAGAAACAACTGAGCATAGCCGGCTATTATCTGAAAACTATGAAAGCTTTTCTTGCTCAAAAATGCTGCGAAAGGTCGGGAATCGTTCCCCTTCGCTTTTAGCGGGCTGTGGATTCATTTTGTAAAATTATGTGACAGTTCAAGACTGGTACTGTTCGTGTTACAAGTTTTGAACTGTAAGCATTAAAAAAGCTGCATTATGTCTATTTACTCCTGTTATTCCTTACAAAGTGCGAAAAAAATGAATTCTGACTTCGCGAACTTCTAGATTAACTTACCTGCGTTATTAATAGTTAGTAATTTGGCACTCACACTTGTTTTGAAGAGTAGTTTATATTGTTGATATTTCGGTTATTTGAAAAATAAGCTTACTTATAGTTAATTGAATAAGAACGTTGTACATTGGTAGTTATTCTCTACCAATTACTACTCATGACAGCTTGACCATCTACTTGTTTTTGTGGATTATCCATGTGTGACATGAATACGAGTCAGTTTCCTCTAGAAAATCCTCTGCGAAGACAACTTTCTTTAGACGCATACCTTTCGAGTTCATTTTCCTAATCAATTAAATAAAAAACGGCAACATCAAATTTATGAAGAAAATGTAAGTTACGATCTTTTTAAAGCACATTTGAATCGATTAGTATATATGATAAACTAATCGATCTAACAATTAGTTTATACCTAGGACTATTTATCCACGGTTAACTGTATTTATCTAATATGAATAAACAATAAGCTGTTATTTCATACAAAAATAATAACAATAAATCACGAAATGAATTTTTCTGCACAAATATTTCCCTTTTCCGTTGATAAAGGTTTCATTTTGTGGAGAAGCAATATGGTGGCCTAATGCTCTTCTAAAGTAAATTAAAATTTTATACGTAGGTTGTTTTTTTTCAACCTCCGATTGCACAGTATGATGGCCAGGTACGCTAACCCGGTTGGTGTGCGTAGTAGGCGACTGCACATCTTTCCCTCCACACGCTCTATTCAACACGTTACGTAGTCAACACGCGATTTTCTGTTAAGTTGCAGTTACGTAAACATGGCTGTCGCTATTGATTCTCCCGCCAAGTGTGAATTGCGAACTGTTATTCGTTTCTTGCAGGCAGAAGGGAACAGTGCAGCGGAAATTCATCGAAGATGAGTCGAGTGTATGGAAACAGCTTTATGAGTGATGGCGTTGTTCGCGAATGGTGTCGAAAGTTTAAAGATGGCCGAACTGATGTGCATGATGAAAGGCATCAAGGACGCAAGTCTGTCGTTACAGACGACATTGTTCAATGAGTTGACCAAGCGGTTAAGCAAAATCGAAGGTTCACCATAAGTGAATTATCGATGAAATTTCCGGAAGTTTCAAGATCTTCCCTGTACTCTATCGTTACTGAACAGTTGCGATACAGAAAAGTTTGCGCTCTCTGGGTCCCACAGATGATGACTGACGACCACAAAACTCGCCAAATGGTTTGAGTTTCTTGATCGTTACAATACTGACGGAGAAGAGTTTTTGAAATCCATTGTGACATGTGATGAGACATGGGTTCAATATGACACGCCCGAAACGAACCGACAATCACAACTATGGATGCACACAAATTCTTCAAAGAGACCCACAAAATTCAAACGAACCTTTAACAACCGTAAGATTATGGCAACTGTTTTTTGCGACCAAAAAAGATGTGTTGCTTGGGGAATTTATGCAGCCTGGAACAACAATTAATGCAGATTCATATTGTGAAACTTTGCGACGCTTACGGAGAGCTATTCAAAACAAACGAAGAGGCATGCTGACTTCTGGAATTGTTCTGATCCACGACAATGCCCATCCTCACAGCACTCGTGTAACCCAACGACTCCTTCTACAATTTGAATGGGACATTTTCGAACATTCACCATATAGTCCCGACCTAGCGCCGAGTGACTTTCGTCTGTTCCCTGAACTGAAGCAGTGGCTTGGCGGGAAGCGCTTCCAAAATGACGCGGAGTTGAAAGAAACCGTCACAATTCACTTCCAATCATTGTCGGGGACATTTTATGAAGAGGGTATTGAAAAGCTTGTTCACAGATATGACAATCGTCAAGGTGATTATGTAGAGAAATAACCTGTATTGTACATTACTTTTGGTAATAAAATCTTTTTTGTATATTCACTCGTCTTTTCTTTATAGCCCATCTTAGATTTAAAAAAATAGCCCTCGTACCATCTCGAAACATTCAACACGGAATGATGCTATTTATTACAGTTCTGCGATGTCAAAAAGAGAAAGAAATTTAACTATACATATATTTTGAATGGAAAATAATCTTGAGCTTTTGATTATTTGGCTGAGTTACTGAGCGCCGCCTGAGATAACCACTGATCTGACTTTGATGTAAAAGTCTTACAGTGTTAATTGTCATCCTGGCAGAAGGGAATATTTCTTCCATGTAAAAATATAAATATAAATATTACATGGACATACAAGGCCTGTGTATAAGCATACACATGTTGATTACAAACATTGTCTTGTAGAAGTTACATGTGATAGTTACATAAAATCATAACAGTTATGTGTACATTTAAACATTATCTGAATTCATATTTACAATACTTTTACTGAGATAATCAAAGCAAACTTGTAATTCATTTACACATTGACTTTAGTTTCAATATCATTTAAACTGCTTCACAATATTAGTTTTATCAAGTACATACAAACTGGATAGTAATATGCTTACATTACAATAGTTTTGCTCTTACAGTTCTGTTACTATTCTACGGGGTGAGTTATTTTTCTATTGTTGATTTTCAGTTGTTGTAGTATTTTGAATTGCTATTAAAATTATGATGCAGTTTATCGGTTTGTGGGCAGTTGAAGAGAAAGTGATCTGCATCACCTACCGCACCACATTCACACAATTCTGATGCTCGTTTGCCGAATCTCTTAAGTTAATGTAGGAAGGGACCATGGCCAGTGTAGAATTGAGTTTGTGCTCCGCTGTATGTATTAACTGAGCATGTAACATTCGGAAAGAACTTGTAGGTTTTCCTCCCTGTGCTTTCCTTTTCCCATCTTTTCTGCCATTCTTGTAAAAGGCTATTTAGCGTGATTTCTTTAAATAGGACTGCGGAACACTTACTGCGTTTTCCAATCTACTGAGTCATTGCCTGCAGATTTCGCAAGCACGTCCACCGCTTCGTTGCCAGCGATACTCAGATGAGCTGGAACCCAGATCAGGATAGGCTTGTCATCTGGTGGGATACTTAGAAGAATTTTTTGAATATCTTGCACCAAAGGACTCTTTGTCTTGTGCCCTCGGATGGACTCCACACTTGAGGCAGAGTCACTATATATGTTGACCTTTATTCCTAATTGATATTTTGTCAAATTGATGGCTGCTTTTAATGCTGCTTGAAAGACGGTATTTTTGTCTACCAGTCGTCTTTCCCAAGTTTAAATCACTTCACCTGCTTAGAGTACACAGTGGGAGCAGCCTGTGCTTTTCTCCGTTTTTGAGCCATCTGTATAAATAGCTAATGCTTTCTCATTTGGCGGGGTGTATTGCATGTGTATTGTGTGCGATAAATCTGTATCTGCAGGGTGTCCAAGCATGATCGGCTTGCGCTTCCCATAGTCTGTGTGGTAGAATGTCTTTTGCCACAGAGACACGTTATTTTCCAGGCGCAAAGTCCTTACTGATAGTGATTCTCTCTCCACTAGAAGGTCTAGTGGAGGAATACCAGCCAGCACTTGCAGTGCCGCAGTTGGGGATGTTCTATAACTTTTGCATATGATCAAAAGTTGCATTTTTTGTATGGTGAGAAGTTGCTTCTTCGTATGGGCAGTAAGCTTCCTTCCCTTATGGCAGCCTCATATAATATGATCTTTTATGAGATTGTTCTCTGTACCAGCTTTTGAGCATAGTGATCGGAGTTCTCCAATGAGGTCCTGTTGTTCTAACCATGGAATTACTAAGCTGATTTATTTTCTGCTTAAGCTCTTTAATATGAGGTACCCAGGAAAGCCTATTGTTAATTATAATACCTAGATATTTAAGGTCAGTGACCTCTTTTATAGAGACTCCATTTAGTTTCATGTTGGGATTCCTATTTCGCGCTCCATGCCTACATATAAACAGTTGTTTAGTTTTATCTGCTGACATATTTAATTTGTGCTGATTTGCCCAGCTTGCAAAAGTATTGATTGCGTTTTGTGCCTTTAACCTAATGTCCGTACTACCAGAAATGATCCCCCCAAAAAAAGTCGTCCGCGTACGCCTGGATACCCATCCCTTTCTGTTGGTCATAGAGTGCAAAGGCTGTGTGTTCCCTACAAGATTCCTTCCGAATTCATATAGAACTATAGCAATGTTTTAAGACATCTTGCTTGTGAAAACCTATTTCAAGCTCGTACTAAATGCTTTTACGTACAAAGCAAATCGTTAGCATTATGACAAAGTCTAAATAAATTGAAGTCAAAAGGGAAATTAAACTATCTGAAACTTACGCAACTGCTAGAAAATACATAGTAACGTAATTCTCATAATTTCAAAGATGGCAGAATCAATACTCCTTTTGAAATAAAATAGTTTAGATAACTCAGGGAGCTTACGAAATTAAGTAAATGAAAATTAGGTACATACAATAGACTCTCAGTAATTCTTGGTTGATACAACAAATACATGTATTATGATGTTATATAGCTTCGGTGAGGAACGAAGGTACAAATGAGAGAAATGTTACAAATTGAGAAATAATTTAAAGCTATAGTAGTTTAAGAATTTAGGATCTGGTTATCGCAAGGAGCTATCAAGCTGAAGTTGCTTGAGGTCGGTTAAATTACAGAATCCTTCTAATTGAATCTTTAAATCTTCATATGTTTTGTATACATACTTTTTCGTGGAGCAAAGGATGCATAAAATCTATCGTCTTTAAAGTATTTTCAAGTATTTCAAAAATCATTATTTAAAAACTTCCTTATGTATCGTTCTCCCTGTTGAACGAAATATGATTTAGGCAAAGTTTAACTACCCTCAGAGATGACTCATATATGACCAACGATAAGTACAACTAATCTTTCACTCGTAGTAGTGCTTCATGGGTTAGTCGAAAAATATTCAGATGAGTACTAGAAGAAGAAAACGCAGAATATTCGAGTTTTTATTATTCTAACTATTCGGATAAAACGATAAGGAATAGCGAATATTTTCAAATCTATGATATTATGAATTATTTCCTAGAGATATCATTATGAAATGAAAGGATAGATTGAAAATTATAACTGAAGTGTCAAAAAATACTTTTACGGAAAACGGAAAGATTAAAATTAATATTAAGAGATTCTTAAAGATTTTAACATACTCTTCAGACAAATAGCATAAGCTTTCTATATATCATCCGGCTTATTATGGACTTATAACATGCTGGTGTATATTGCAGTTATACTTAACTGGGGAAGAATTTCCCCTAAAACATAAAAATTATTGTAAGTAAATCAGTGCACAAAATAGCAAGTGCTTTTTATTGAAATTATTGGAAATAAAGGAATGCATAAAATAGCTTCGAATGTTATTTATCGAAATCATTTTAAATATAAAAATACATAAAATAACTGGAAATGCACTCTACAGTTTAAAAGCATATAATATTAAAAACGTTTGCCTGCTAAATGAATATGAACAGGCAACTAAAAACGCACAAATCTTACTGTATCTGGTGAAGCAGCACTATGCTGGATATTTCTTAAAATTTTAAAATTTCACCATAACTTTCGCTATTGGCGATCAAACCCGCAAGAAAGTTCGCTATTTGTGATCAAAAGTTCTGTAGTTAAACATTTTTTGGATTACCTGTAGAATATTAGTAGCTCATTCGTTTACTGTTATGTAATTTATTATGAGTATTATTTTGTGATAAGGAGTGAGAATTCAAGGCTGGAAGACCTTTCTTGTCAGTTGCATATCTGACTTCTATAAATGATTACTGATTGAATGATATTTTATGTGAAAACGTTCTGTTATTTCCTTCAGTTGTAAAATTAATAAATTAATTTTCAGGCAAGCAGTTGTTAAGGAATTAAATCTCAAAAATCACAAACATGTATTTAATTAAAAGATGAAAATATAATTTTGGAAGGCAATATTTAAAAACTATTGCCTTTTCATAAAGTGATTTCCTTTTAGTGAAATAAAAATATTTATTTAATTTTTCTTGAGGTTTTTCTCAATAATCAGAACACTTACACATGGCTTCTATGTTTCGTACTTTAATAAATGGAAACATTTGAGACCCTTAGCTGTAAAGATCAGTATTTAAAATCCTCCTACTGCAACTAGACTTTATTTGGTTTAAGCTAATCTGCTGTAAAATATTGCTTAACCATTGTGAGGAAGGAAATAAACAGATCAATACATCTGTGCAAATATAATCAAAAATTTCATCTTAGCAATGGGCAATAATATCAAGTGGCGCAAGAGTAGGTAATGCAAGCACCGATATAGTCTAGACCGCTTTTCCAATAATTTCAGCCATTCGAAAGCATGTATAGTATTTTGCTTTTGAAGCATCCCTTATAATTACTAGTTAATAATATTTACTTATGGAAGGGTTAGTTAATTACAGTCGAACAACTTGGTCTCAGCTATCTTCAAAAGGAGCTAATTTGTGTGAGGGGCCTGATAATTAATAGTTATATAATTTTCAAATGCGTGTGATGTCATTTACAAAACATGAATTTTATTGGGTACAAACGTAAAATTTATTAGATTTATTTGATTTTTTAAATATATTTTAGCATTTTTTTATTCTTAAATTTGAAGTCTGTTAATTAGACTGTATTTCATCGAAATTAGCAACAACAAGCAGTTAGTTGACAATTTTAAAAGCGTTAAATGAACTACCCTATTTAGAAATTACCTTCGTTCAAACTATAGTCACATTTTCAGAGCTGTCAGTTTACCGCTAGTTAACTAGAATATCATGTAGGGAATTGATATAATGCCTGTCAGGAATGTTTTGAAAACAGTAAATGAAACTTTACTGTAGTATTAAAAATTCTTGTGACAACAAAACTGTAAAAAATAGAGTTGTTCTTGTGAATATAAAATACAAAGCTTTTATTTCAAATTTTCAAAAGATGTTTAAAGAATTTAAGCAGAAGATTTTTTTATTTTTTCGTTCATAGCTTATACAAATTGTTATATATCTCTCTTTCCATTAGCAATTGATAGTTCAAACATTTTGATAACGTTTCAGGAGAAAATATTTTATTCCGAAATTCTTCTAGACCTTACTGTTATTTAATAAGCAGTTCAAAATAAATGAGTCATTTTTACTCATAATTTTTGAAAAACTAATTCATAAGCGTTGAACCTTTCGCCACTGAACAACTAAATAATTATTAAAAGATCTTAAATTATTCAAAATTATTCTGTAAGGATTGATCCAAAGATTCTGATATCCATTTTCAGTTTTGGTGGAAAAAATATTCAAAAATTATTATTTGGCGACTTTCATTATTGAATATATGTCAAAGCATTATGTTATTGTTCCCTGATAATATAAAAATAATTGCTCAAAAATCTTCTAAGAACTCTCTTTAAAGTCTTTTTTCGAGTTTCCA
The DNA here is from genome assembly GCF_044657685.1 of Stegodyphus dumicola. NCBI lineage: Eukaryota > Metazoa > Arthropoda > Arachnida > Araneae > Eresidae > Stegodyphus > Stegodyphus dumicola. Next base: position 73,750,822 of record NC_140768.1, on the reverse strand, counting down.
AAAACAGTTTCTGCAGCTTTAAGGAAGTTTAAACGTCTTTTTTATTGAATTATCTATTAAGCATCTCTTCCAAAGAATTTTACAGAAACTTTTCGAACAGAAATGAGCTATCATCTTCAAACGTGCAAACATTTGGAATTGTATCAAAATTTGGAAAATGGGTGCTGTGCCAAATTTTTAAAATTTTGGAGCTAAATAAATATTTGAAAGTATTGAATCTGGTGCAAATCGTAATATGCCTTTAGGATTCTTGGTTCTTTTTCCCTTTGTTATTCCCCATATTTGTTTATAAATATTGTTGATTTAATACCATTATAAAAGATTATTTTAGTAATGTGTATACTATAGTCTGTTTATTGTACATATTATAGTGTATTAGTTCGGAGAAGATCTGAAGACAACTAAAACAACTTTTAAGGTATTCTGGATTTCGAGTTCCGGCGAAGTCATGGCACATTTTCCACGTCTATGCATCGATAAACCTAATTAACTCTACAAGTGGCGTTCGAATTAGAAGGTGGTGGGTGCTAGTACGTCATCCACCACTTCCTATAATTTGGTGATTGGGTCCCTCATTCCTAGTCGCCTTTTCAAAGAGGAAGTATATATGGTACTTTCTCTCTGTTTTCCGGGAACCTTCAAGGCATAACTGTCAAGTACATTCAAGTATTCATTCAAGTACGTCTGACGCGTAATCGAGAGTTCTGGAGTTTGAATTCCGGTAAGGTATGGTACATTTTTCACGTCTTCTACATCGAAAAGCCTATGATGTACAAGTTTATATCGTGATTATTTAGACGGCTGTACAAGATTCTATGATAATTAGTAGTACTGCAGAGTCTGTCACGTTTATTGAAGCAGGGATCATGAAAACTGAATAATATTCTCACTGAGAATTGAACTCAACCTCCCGAAAGTTAGATGGACGTAACTTTCAATTACAGTACGCAGGCGCGCAAGAAGGAGAGAAAAATTATCTTACATTCTCTCTGCTTAAGGGTGATTGGGAAGGCGGGACTTAAGTGCCAAATTCTGGTGGCTGCGGGTTATCGTCCATCAAGTTTTAGTTAGGTGACTACAGTAGAATGATTTATAATTTTTCGAGCATGATAAATATGCTGTAATATATAAATATGGTATATTACTGCATATGTAAATTATACTGTTTATAAATATAAATATATAAAACATGATAAATATGCAGTGCTTTCGTAGGGATTCTAACTGCGGACCACCCGACTGCGTGGTCAAACAAATGCACGCGTTAAGGGGGGAGATAATACCTTACAGTCTAAATGTATATATCGAGTTCATCTCTGGATATTCTCTTTTATTCTACTGTATAATTCTCATATGTAATATTTATTCATGCAACATTCATGAGGAAAAGGATGCCTCAGATCTCAGTACTAGCCCTGGAGTTAATGCTGGATTACTCTAAACGAGAGACTGGAAGGCGAGACAAAAAATAGATTTATAGATTATACTGTAGACTCCTTTTTTTAGTTTTTCTGTTCTCTTTCATCTTTATTTTTCTGTTTGCTTATTAAAAAATAAAGTTGTATATTCTAACAGACTAACAGACTAATAAAAAAGCTACAAGTTAAAACTATTGTGGTTTTCATTTTTTTAATTCGGACGAAACCTAAAATCGGTGGAAGACTGTTGCTGTTGAAGTGAGTTATTTAGTGAATAAAAACGAAGATCTAAGCCGCCTAGTCAATGAAACACAATAATTTAAAGATATTTTATTTTGAATTCGTTTACTTCAGGAAAACTGAGAACAGTTAAGGCATTTTGCAACATATGAGACTCATTTATAAATATAAAGGTCAAGATTCAAACAGACTAGTAAAAAAACGGCCTTTTTAATCTACTTTATTCTGAATTCCAAAAAGTCTATGTTGCGACAAGTGTTAGAAACGCACGAAAATTAGCATCTGAAAAATTAATGAAATGCAAAGTTCTTTAACTCTTCATGTGATGTGGCTAATTCGAACTGTTTAAGAGATTATGTTGTTTTCATCATTTTTTAATTAAATGTTCTTAACACATTGTTGCACTTGATTATATAAAATAATTTTATTTACATATAATGTCAATATGAATCAATATGAGGCATTTTCCTTAGAAAATCCTTCACGAAGGAAACCTTCGAGAGAATCGATATTCAGGTATTTTAAAATAATCTTCGAACACTTTCGTCAAAAATCTTTTAAATTACTATAAACAGTAGAATACAGAAAAAGTAGATTACAGCGTAAATGGTTAGGTTAGGTTACCTTATTTAATTACTGCAAAGCCTCAAGGGCTCTCTGCCCAAGGGGAGGGATGCCTTCGTGGAGGACGTTCTAAGGGAACTGGCTCGTATACACGTTACACATGGAGAAAACCACAAATACAGCCAGCCCGTTCGCGGGATTCGAACCTCGGATCGAATTACCAGTGTTCAGTGACTTTACCACTCGGCCGATGGTGGGCTACAGCGTAAATGAAAAAAGACGTTTTGTGTAAGTACAGCACTTCACGAAAAACGCTAAAGACGCTAAGCATATCGCTAAGACATATCGCTATATGTTAGACGCTAAACATATCGCTAAGCATTTTATAAGGTTAATGCTTAATTAATTTATTAATTAATTTTATATGATTAATTATTTCAGAATGCCACGAATCTTCAGTTAAATGGAATGTCAGTTAAATGGAATTGGCATTAATTTTGTTGTCATAAGTATTATTTATTATTTTATGCTACGAATGTAAAACATGCTACACCTACAACGTATTGTTCAAAGTTTAGAAATGTTTTACACAATGAAAGTGCTTTAACGTTTCATATATAAGTGAGACAGCAGGATGTAATAGGCATCGACGTTTTCATTCTTAAGTTTTCGACTTTCTGCATTATCATACCGAAATAATTTAAATATGCAAATAATTATTGTTAATAATATTGTACTCGATCTTATTTTTAAAGTTTATTTTAGTTTTGATTGCAATCACACACTCCGCATTTAATTCTGTAGTGTTATTGCATTTGTTAAAGTAAAATGTAAAACATATGTAGTAGCTAGGTCCTAAACAACTTCCAAGTCCTCAAACTTTACTAAGACTGTGACTGGTGGTTTTGATGAGCTCCACATATATAAATAAATAAGGTCGTAATTAGATTAAATGAATAAGCAATTCGTCTTAGTACTTATCTTAGCAGTAGTAATTGTTATTGATTTCATCACCCAGTCTTTGATGTTATCTTGTTCCCTCTTGTGAAAGCTTTTCTCTGTCAATTTAAATAAATATTCGGTCTAACAGAATGATTTATTTATCCTTTAACAATTTGAATTGTATTTATTTGAATTCTCTGTTTATGTTATAAGTCTAACATCTAAATAATGCAAGCAATAATCTAAATATTTCGATAAAAATAGACTTTATAGGTATTAGCTTTAAATATGAATTTCAATTTCAAAATAAGCTTGGTTACACAGTGACATTCATAGTTTCAACTTCGTTATCCTCGACCAAGAACAATTTTAAGGCAAAACATGAGAACTATATGCCTAAAAGAAAGGATATCTTAATGGAAGACTTACTATTTATTATAAGGAAATCTGGCGCTAGATTGTAAGTCTTATATATGAGTAGTCAAGGCAGTTCATAGGATTTAAAACCGGATCAAATTATCAATGTTCAGTAGCCTTATTCATAAAGCCACTGCTGGACTTAACTTGTAAAGTTAACGGACAGTGATGTATCGTCTTGCTAAGAACCTTCTTTTATGCAATGTTTAGTTTTTCAAAAAGGAATGCAGATAAAATTCTCATCTAGAAATATACAGTATAAAAATTAGTTTCTAAATAGCTTCAGATCGCCAGGTAGATTGAATAAGAATAATTTCAAAGAGCATTCTCTAAGCCGATCACGCATGATGATTTTGCCTTCTGCTCACTGAGCTGATCATCTTAGAAGAGTGCTATTCAGTATGATGTTGATTTCAACTATCCGATAAAAGTCTGACTGAATGAAAATCGGAAATTATAAGTAATGTAGAAATATTGAAGGTGGGATATTAAAGTATATCCTTTTACACAGGACCTAACTACTTTAAACGTTAACCTTAGTAGCAGTGAAAACAGTCACGTGATTTGTCGCCTTGTCTTCATCTCTAAGTAAAGTACTCCATTACAAGAGAAAATTTAAAATAAGACTTTTTTATTAGTTCGTTTAACTAGCAGTTACAGAACCTGCGCAATAACAGAAACGATATCTTCATTTTGTGCGAATAACAGAAAAAAAGTTAAAATAATTTAAAGTATTAAAATATGAGGTTTTCAAGACAGAGCATGGGTGCAAGCTTTAATTCAGGCCTTCAATTTAAGCTACCAATTACGGCTAACTCGGCTAATACCAATTCAAGTAAAACGCTTAGCGAAACAGTAGCGAGACTGTCAGAAGCTCTCTGCACTCAAATACAGTAATGTAATACAGTAAGTTGAATGCGTTGGTGGCAGCGAATGTATCGCAATATAGTGAGAGTAAAAGCGAAATAAGACAAGCGGTAGATAAAACCAAAATCTTACACATAGAAAAAAAGCATTTAAAAAAAGCACAAGGAAAAAAGCATTGCTACTTTATAGTACACCAGATTTGAAATATGATGTAATACAAAGTAGCAATAATTTTAACTAAACTCAGTGGCGCAACAACCCTAGTGGGGCCTGCAGTGCCCCAAAATCTGCTTTTTTGACCTTGGCTCCCGGAGTACATCAGCATATGTCCTGAACAAATGGTCAGCTAGTCGCAGGGACACCGGTGTTTACGCAATGAAAGCGAACTTGGTACTCATTTTATCGACCCACTCAAAGGATGAAAGGTTGAGTCAACCTTGTCCAGACTGGGTATCGAACCTCGGACCTGTGGTGCAGCTGCGCGACGCGTTAATCACCAGTCATAATCAACGTATTGTACATTTAATACACAAATGTCATCTTTTTCTACCTAAAAACGAACATTAAAAATAAAGATAGCTGCAAAGTTAGATTTGAATACTGTTGAATAGAAATCAAATATTGCATGTTTATTACAAGAAGTTAAAAAAGAAGTGAATACTCTATGAAGTTCAAGAAATTATGTTATTAAAACATAGATAATATTATTATCAGGGTAATGTTCAGGATTGCTTTCTGAAAATGACTCGGGAATAATATAGAGTTATTAGACCTTGACTGACTGCATACTAGAGTAGTAAAAATGATAAGAATATGTTCATATTAATAGTATTACTTGACCAGTTTGTATATATTTGTACAGTTTGTTTGTAACTAGTATGTTTTCAAGATATGAGAGGTTTAAAAAGTCGAATAAAACGAAGTTAGAATAATCAGGCATATACTGTAATAACCATTTCATGTGACTATCAGTAATTTCAGTTTATAGACTTTGAATATGCAATCTATAAGTGAGGTTCACAACGAGAGTTGGAGATCCATATGAAGTGGTGAACACTGATCACAGTACTGAAAACATATACCTATTTTGTTTCAACTAGTTAACTTTATGTGATAAGCCGAATATTTGTGAAAATATTTTGCTTTTATGTAAACTATATATAGAGAACTAATATTAATATGTATGTAACAAACAATAAATAAAGCTTAAAAATGGGCAAATTTTAAAGCACAGTTTGTAACCTGAGAGACATTTCGCCTAAGTCCTTTTAGTAAAGCAATGAATTTAGAAGAAATAAAGCAGTTTCTGAAGACTATCAATTCTTGCCAGCAAATTTTCTTGCGACAATCAATCGCTTTATATTTAGCTTTTCGGAGGATTTTCCACAGGAGTTCAGCGGCTACGTTTACCTTGTATAGTTAGAATGAAAGCTATGATCTGTATTTTTTAAACAAATTTAACTTTAGAATGTTAAACTCATTTAGAAAGCCTAGAGATTGGGATACTTTCCTTATTAGTATTTTGTATTAAGCACGCAATTCCTTCCCTAGCTCCTTCGATATGTAGAAAAGGCTTTCAGTTTGATTAGATCAAAATAAATTCTACTGTTTTTAATTCCTAACTAATACTCCTTTCAAAATATTTGATTAAAGACGTAGTTTGAAAACATTTGATGAAATTAAATAGCTCAACGTACGAAACGTTCAGTTGGAAACTGGAGAATTATTTTAATTAAATATCACTGCTTAAGAGAAAGTTTAATTCCACTCTAAGAGCATAACATGTTTATCAAGGTTTCCAATCACCCTCGAAATGGAACATTTAATTTGTTCCTTTGAGTTTTTCATTGCTTTTCTCTGAACGTATGGAAGTGAAGATGTTAACCTGTTGTAAGAATTAAATAAGATATGACGAAGAGTTTTCTTAATCAAGAAATAGGTAGGAAGATTATTTAGTAGATGTTTTTGATTAATGCTGAAAAAATATCTTTATTGATATTTGTGCCTTTTGGGAATGTCATGTGTACAAACACCGGAAATCGTACCGCTGTTATATATACTAGAATCTAAAGTATATTTCGCAATCAAATTACTTTATTACAAAGATAAAATGGAACGCATGGTTGAATACATCTGGGATACGAACTGAGTAGAAATTTTGCATACTAAAATATAATTCCACAGGTTTTCGCTTTCCGTTATTATTTGGCAGTTTATTATTAAAATAAATGGTTTTTAGGATTTGGATATTGTAAATTTTGCGCTTAATAACGGTATCTACAAAATTTAAAGATAGAAAAAATTCCACAAAACTTTATGATCTAAAACATTTTAAAATTAATAACCTTAAAAAGAAAAGTTAACACATATTTTTCACAATGAATAAATACGTATTCATAACAACTATTGTATAGTCGGCAAATTTTCGTCCTTGGCAAATATTAAATTGAACTCGTAATTCAACTTAAAATTAAAAATAGGATGCTTAAAGTAACTAAAAATTTATTAGACCTCACTTGAGCTTACAAAGGAAATAACATAGTAAAGTATTACTTACTCGAAGATCCTATAACAGGTAAGTGATTATTTACAGCTCATATAACTCACATAACAGTACACTAATATACACACAATTAACTCATATAACAATAACATACACACAATTAACTCATATAGCAATAACATACACACAATTATCTCATATAACAATACAATAACACACATACAAAAATAAACGCAATTACGCATATAACACATAAAAGAAGTGATATATATGCAAAGTACAATCGTAAACATTAAACTAACGCAAAGCTCGCTAGAATAGATATATAATAATTTAATATGTGTGGGACAGAAGATATCAGTTACATTTTAGTCATGGCCGAGATGGTTAGAAATTTGGCTGGAATGCAGATAAGATGTATAACAGGGGCATGGAATTTAGAGACTAAACGTAGTTATAGATTTGCTTCCTAATTTTATTTTTATGAATAATTCTGAAGACACATATTCTTTTCAAGGCCAAGTGGCTAACGTGATAGGCTACAGATCCATTGAGGTTTAATCTCACAGGTTCGTATTCTCTCGACTAGATGTAATAATGCAGAATACTTAGATATAAAACTGCTGTAGAAATGCTGATAGTATAAGTACAGATCCGTAATGAATAGAAATCTTGGCAGCCGATGTAGATGAAATATTTATTCTTATTTCAACTGACATTTGTGGCCACAATTCACTTGGTACTATAATCATGCCTATTTCCAGAATATTTACTTTTTTATAGTGTTGCGATAGAAAGAAAGCAGCGAGGCAGTATCTTAGAGGCAACATAGGTAGAAGCAAAATACGTAGTTGTACAATATAGCAGCTTATAAAGAGCAAAATTTCGGTTCAGGAAATTTTATGTTCCGCATTAGCTACATCATCGCCGTTATGTAAAAGTCATATATGGGTAAATCTAGAAATGAAGTAGTCCAGAAAAAATTATTACTATCTTTGGATTAGAAAAGGAAATACCCACATTAAAATTAGGATTTAAAATGATAGTATCTAAATTAAAGTTAGTAATTTTCTTTCATATTTTATATCTTACATACATGTGTGTCTTGTAAATAGACTTAAAAGAAATAAACACTATATTCCAGTTTATACACAAATAATTGACTCAGAATTCAGATTTGTAAAATTTAAAGGCTCTTATCATTACTGTGGATCTTAACAGCAAATAGTACAAAAAAAATTAGAAATGAGTATGACTTCCTATTCTGAGTCCAAACTAACTTCCATACTACCATACTGAATCTAAAGAAATGATTCCTTACTATTTCTTGCGAAATTCATATAGATTTCTTATGGAATATCAAGCTATCAAAAACCTCTTGCCAAGAAATTTTAATCGCAAACGTAGCTACTTCACATTACTTTCATTTACGTTTACATGATATATAAGGATAGAGATTTCATCCTGTAGTTCGACTTCAGGCGGATGTGGGAAATAAATCCACGTCTACACGAGATAGCATATTTCCTAACATGTTTCTCTCTACGCCTGCGATGCCTGTATCAGTCCGTTTATACAGGAAAACATGTTGCCGGGGAGCAACAGAAATATGCTATGCTTCCGTCAGGAGTAGTGACTCTGACACAATTAAGGATTAGTGACACGATGGGAAACAAAGTTTCCGTCAGATTAATTGCCAACAGTTAATGAAACTGCTTGCCGAAATCATGAGCTACATACATCCGATGGAAGGTTGCTATTCGATAAAAAAAATGTATCTCCTACTTAAACCTCTCTAATTGGCTTGATTCTTTGGAGCAACTGTAAAGCAAAAGTTCAAGTTCTCTGAGTGGAGAAATTGTTTTAAAACTACAGTTGCGCCCCCAATCAAAGTTGTCAGCTCGTGTAATCGAACTTTAATGAAATTATAACATGCGGATGGAAATGTGTTAAAACTTTAGTCATTAGAAAAATTTATGAAGTCCATTTTAGGAAGTTTTCATATTTTGTTAAAATTTAATTTTAATTTGTATAATAAGGCTTACTTATCTTATTTTTTATTTTATAAAATTTTATAAATATTGTTTGTGTTTGATTTAAGAATAATTTACAAAATTGTTGGAACTATTTCTAATTCATTATTTAATAAAACAGTAATTTTATTGCAGCATTGAAGAGTAAAGATTATGCATTTCAGAAGATTCATAGCACGTAAAAACTACTGAAACGAGGCCTTTTCCGCTCATAATAATAAAATATATTTAGTCTCAGTACATAGTCATGCGATTTTATAGCACTGAAGAATGAAACATAGTTTACAAGATTTTAACAGCATTAGGTTTGCATTTTTATTATTTTAATCTAAAAAACAAATAAGCTTTTCGTTTATCTTCCAATCCAAATTATACGTAAAAATGAATTATTTTGTTTAGCATCGAACGTAGTATAAAACTATGCCATGATAGTTTGAATTTTAGATGTAAAACGCTGCTAAGAAGTTACATTATTCTTTACCTCTGCGGATAAATATAACAACAAGCATAAAGCCGTAAAATGTTTGAAAGCGTGTTTGCTAATCCACTGCATGGGAGAGTACAATAATAACAGGATATCAAAGACATCTTAATCATTAAAAGCAGTACAAAACAAGGATATAAAAGGTTTTGTGGGATCGAGTCTTCTTAGATAACATACGGTGCAACTATTTCAACTTAAAAGTCTAAGTTGAGACTTCTTACAAAGTTTCGAAGATGATATAATAAGCAACTTCGAAGATGTTACAATAACCTTAAACCTATTCGAACAATCGAAGATGATACAATAACCTTAAACCTATACAGCATTTCTGAAACGCTCATGGGAAGGCAACTTCATTTTGCCATCCTCCTCTGAGAACTATCCTGGAGTTAACTGTCTTGCTGCAGGAGTGGTGTCGACAGCCACAGAAGATTCCTCAACTGCCTCCTCCTCAGTAGGCCGTTAAGCTGCGCGACTGGTCTGGCGGCCAGAGGGGATCATACCGCATATTAGACTTATTTTCAGTTCGATAGGACAACATGGATTTTTTATCCTTGCACTATAAACTTTACTGATAATCATGCGTAGAAAAATGACTTTTAAATGGTACATCTCTTTCTCTGTTGTAAATGTATATTCATATACATTTACAACAGAGAACAGAGAATAGCATATTCAAACCGAATTTCATTAAAATCTGTATATTAGTTTTTCAGAAATTCGACATATGTGTAAATTCTCTTAATTTTGCAAATGAGTTTACTTAACATCTGAAATAGAAACATCCTTCTGTTTTAATAAGTATCCCTGGGTTAATTAAATAAACAGTCAATAAAAGTGCTGTAACATTACTATAAATTAGTGTTTGCTAGCAGCCTAGGGCTTTGGTAGATTATCTTGGGTCAGTGGTAGAATATGGAACATCTGACAAGTATTTTTGTGGTAACTATGTGAAACTCAAACGTGAAAAAGATTTCTTTAGGAAGTACTTACACATAGTACAAAGTAAATGTTTGCCTTATTCTCTTGTATGCTTAAATTGCTAAATTAAATAATTTAAAATTTGTAAAATCATAATTCATATTCATAGATTACTCAATTCAAATTACGCAGATAAATTCATGAAATAATAGCTTCAATAGAAAACTTCTAAAATAGCTTGACAGGCGGTAATTTTGTATGCCTGCATCATTACTGTAAAATAAGTACAATTAAAAATCATGTTCGTGGCAAATGAATATGGCAGGATATATATTGGTTTAAATGGAACAAATATTTGTTTTGTTAGTGTGAAGTCGACTCACTAGATCATCTCCAAATTGTATCTCTAATAATATAATAATAGTTTTATAAACTACATATATAATACATAATATATTGCTTCGCATATCTCCTTACATATCTTCCACAGCTATCATTATTACCGAAATTCTTACTAAAACTTATATTTTTATATTCAATTTAAAGATACTGCAATGCCGTCTATAAGAGATTCTCTAAATTTACAATTGCGTCAAAATAAGTAATCCTATACAGTTTAATTAGATATATTTCAAGTTACAACTTACAGAGAAATGCTGGAAGCTATTACCTCTTTAAAGATTTTTAAAGAGTGTCCAAGATTGAATAATAACACTTAAAACGTGAACATGAAACTATATAAAATATTTCGCCACTTAATTTACCTACAAAATTTACTTATGAATTCCATCGATCTCGTAAAGAACTAAAAACTGCAAAAAGATTACAAATTTCGAAAATTTGCGAAAACATTTCTATTAGTTTAAAAAATTCTTCTGTCATGCAATTTTAAGTTAAATGCTATCAAGATTTTCTTAAAGCTTACGATAAGAATTTCTTTTTAAAAGTGCAAATTTCACAAGGAATAAATTGTGTTTAATGTTTTTAAATTGGTATAAGAATTGAACTTCAGAATTAAAGATCAAGGATACAGACAAAACTACTTTAGTTGAAAGATTAAATTAATTTTTTAAGGACACAGATAAAATTGATAAACATTTGAATAAAACTTTAAACTAGAAAATCTTCAGAAATATTTTAAACAGTCCTATTGATTGAAAAATGCACAACGTTTGCTCATTTTCTTTAAATGATAATTCATTACAAGATAAAATAAATTATTAATGTGCAAAACAAAGAAATTTATGCAGAGCTTCGTGATATTCAATCAGCTTGAGGAAAAAATTTGCAAAACAAGCAAGCTATCCTTCACCAGCACTGCAATTGCTTCTGTTCATTTAGATTTTAAAGTTTTCTCACGCTAAATAAATTCTTCTGCTTGAGGAGTTTCGAGAACCGGCATTTCATTAAAAAAGTAACTAAAGAAAGAAAACTCCTTACAAACCTTTTTGCTCCAAAGACAATTTTCGTGTTAGAACTGGGATAATTTACTCGAGGAAACTTTGTTTAAAAAAATAGCGCGAATTTGAAAGAGAACAAAAAAACAATGGGTGGAGGATGTGCGTCGGTTGCTTGTTCTTTCTGTGAAGTATTTTTGTTTTTCTTTTAAAAGTAAAATGATCGTTTTCTTTATCATTTACTGAAAGAAAACTTATCGAGTTTTTCTTTTTTTTATTCAAATCGCCTGGAAGCTTCCAAAAAAGGATTATTGTGTCTGCTTGTATAAACATATTTCCTCCAATCGAAAGGCAGTGGGACGTGTATTCATATTATTGTGAAGACTTCGTTTCATTCAATGTATCTTCAATTGATCTTACGACGCCCGATCTTTTGTGCTGTTAATATTTTTGTTTGTAAGATGAAAATTTTTATTTATTCATTAAGATAACTCTGAGCAACAGGCAGTAGATAGGAGATTCTAACACGGTTGTTTGAAAATGTGTGATAAAAAGTAACACAATATTTTAAAGATAGCAAAATAACTTTAAAATTCTTATTAAGGATAAATTTGGGGGAGCACATAATGAAGACTGCATACAATTATTCCTTAATCCTTTCCATATGATAATTTATTTTGTCGCCAATGTTGGCAAGTAATCGCCAAAAGTCGCTAAAGTTGGCACCTATTTGGCGACAGTTTGGTCCGGTCCCTGTATCACCGTACTAAGTATTGAAATTGAATAAATATAATTGACCACTATGTTAGCTGTAACCGTAATTACACCCTCGTATTGCTTTCTAGTAGTTTCGAGAGGCAGAAAGTATTAGAAATATCTCGAGGCCAGTCGTAAGTCAAAGAGAGAGCATCTGGTCTCAGTTGTTTAGTCAGTCAGCTATTTGTTGTTGTTATTGTTGCGAGTTCAGCATGAGATCGGATTAGCTTTCTCTTTAAATGCGCTTTGCATTGCATTGTTGTTTAACGATCTTAGTGGTTTGTAGTGTAACTACTGAGTATATTGTATGATACTGTGAACACTTGTATGAATATTGCTTCGGAAAATTCCAGAGTTCTGAAATATTTCTTTTGATAAAAATATTTTTTTCAACCTATTAACGGACTTGTGCATTCAATCTATTTCGAACCCGTACGCGTGCAACAATATGTTTATATTATAATAATACGAAGAAGCAAACGGAAACCATCAACTTTTATTTATGATTAAATAAAACAATGTTTGCATTTAAAAATTAATGCAAACAAGAAAATTTCAACCTTAATAGGGATTCTGAAATTTACCAACATCTAGCTATTCTGCTTTCCGCATCATAAATTAAATCTAAAGGAGCTTCCGGGTTTCGTAAAAAATGTCCGAATGTATCGCTTTCCAACAAATATTACATTAATGTGGAAACAGAAAGAATTCTTTGAATAAATCATGTTACAGATGAAATGACAGAAACAAATTTCAGAAGCTACTGACTTTCAGAATTCTAAAGTATTCAGCTTCTGATAAAGTATCAGACAGAAACGTTTAACGGTTAGCTGAAGAGAGGCAAAATATTTTGTCGCCAAACTTATTTCCTGTAATTTAATCTTAAAAGTATAAGGGAAAATAAATTAAAACCCTGTATTGCGTTTATATGCATTTTTTATTTCATTATTCAACGTACAACTGCTTTAAACATAGACATATCAACTCTTACAATATTTTTGTGTTGCCAGATTTCAAAGTACAATGAAACTTCGCGCGTGTGAAAATCGTGGCTTACGTCATGAGCAGCACTGTCCAAAGACAGGCCGGGACACTGTAAATTAATTTAAGTTCTTCAACTCGACTAAGATGAAAAAACGAGTTATTACCTCATCTATGAAATGACAATTAAGTCTTGAAAAAGTTCCAGCAAACCTAGTCATCAAAGCTTTAATTGAACAAAACGCTTGCGCTTACAAATTAAAACTTGGCACCTTCTGGCTGTCAGTTAAGAGAAAGTTTGGAATTTAATTCTTATATGTTTAAAGCTTAGAATTTAAGGTTCCGGGCTCAGAATTTAAATTCATTCCATGCTGGAGTCCATTTCAAAAGGCCTAACTAAGCTTCGTCTGAGTTACTAACTGTACAATTTATTTCGACTTGCAAAATTGTTAATCCAAGATAATTAATATAGAAGAACTGGGAGCGATACTAAAAGTCCTCAGGAGAAATTCCGACCTAAATACTCTTAACTCAGTTACATCCCGCTGAGAGCTAACGAACCAAAGAAGTGATAGTAAATTTCCAAATCATAAGAAATTGAGTTAATTAACATACAGTATATTTTACAAAGGTACCGGGAGTTTATCAAGTCTTACAGAGCGTGAGACATTTAATATTACCTGTTTCCTAAGTAGGGAAACACATTTTTAGTGCACACAGTAGCAGATACAATTAAACACAGTTAGATACGTCCGTGACTTGGATTCACAAACAGGCCTCATGTTTTCCACACATTTTGGAGATATGCTCCATTGTAATCAAAGCATTTCTTCATTCTCACAAGGCCACTTTCCGTGGCACGATGTAGAGTGCTCTAAGTAACATTCAGTCACCTGGTGAATGATATTTTTAAACCTGTTAGTGTTGAGCTTTCAACATACCCATATAAGCTGCTACATTAAAGTTCAGAGGACTGATTTATTAGTAACTAAGAATCATGAAACTGAGAAACTTGAAAGTTCAAGTTAAAATTAATTCAGTAAAATTCAATAAAGATAAAACATTTCAAGAAAAGCTTTGATTTGTTAATAGTTAAGTTTTGAAGTAAGTTAAAAAAATCGAAAAATATATAACGAACATTTTCAAATACATTTAAATTTACGTCAGAAATTAAAATCAACTTCTTCCTGACATTTGTTATGAGAAGGTTACAAGACTGCATTTCTTAAAAATATCTGATTTCATTTCAATCCGAAGACAAATCTTTAATCATATTATATTGATTCACATCTGTTGATCATTGTGACGTAATAACTCGCTACACCACACACACGAAATTTGTGTCACTTTTCACAAGTCATTTTCTTAATTTCACGTTTTGACAAATTTTTGCATGAGTTTCTGGATATGACGACTTTTTATTCATTCCTCAAGCGTAATATAATAATGCATTTGATTTTATATAAATTAAAAAACCGTATTAATTAGATGAACTAAAACAAAATACCGCATGACTCAACAGCAATGATACAAAAGAGAAATTTGATTGATGATGATGGTGAAACAATTACAATTATCAACACATATGGCTTATAAGGAGATTAGCAATTTCCATTCAACTGAAGCTAGCATAAATTTTAATCATCGAACAAAAATGAAAAGTTATTTAATTCAGAATATCCTTAATTTTATGACAAGTCTACAGGAAAAACAATTTCTTCAAATATATTATGTATCGTGTACTGATGTAATATAACGGAAAAATTCTTAACGCTAAGGATAATACTTCGAAAAGAGCATTTATAATTCGTTTGGATAAAAATTGACTTCTATAAAACTTACAGTACTTCAATGTTTCATCGAAAAAAATGCGGTATGGCCTTTAATTTTCCTAGTGTGCATTGAAGAAGAGCAGATTACCATGAAATACTCTTAAAACCGAATTTTTCAAAAGTTTCTTAGTGTCATTTTCTGTCAATTATTGAAGATTTATTTCCTACAATCCCTTATGAATTGTAGTTCTGGAGATGAATTATGTCGTTCGCTGATAAGACAGAAACAGTTTTAAGTCATCAGAGATATAAGTAAAAAGATGGGTTTTAATACACATCCCAAGTGAGGAATGAAATAACGCCAACTTCTAAAAGTTTTGAACAATTAGTCGCCTTTATATCTAGCGAAATGGAACTACCATTTTGTACCAAAGATATTTTGTATCGCTATGTTTATAGAATTCAGAATACACAGGACATTTTCAGTAAACTTGCTTGCTTGAAATATTAATGTATTAATTTTTTATCATTCCTCTAAAGTCATTCCGAAATTGGAAAAACAATATTACAGGAATAATTAAATATTTTGTTAGGGGAAAATATTTGTATATTTTACCCTAATATTGACAAAATATGTATTTTATGGCAAAATCTTTTTATGTTCTCAAACAGCCACAACTTTTGCCAAAATATACATGCCTAATATTGGCAAATAAACTGGTATAGGGAAAAATATGTAAAAATTTTACGTAAATATGTAAACTTTATATATATATATGTTAAAAAATTGGTAAAAAATGCCCTAATATTTCTTCTTAAAATTCTAAATAGATTGATCCTTTTTGAAAGTGAATTCCGAAAGAACCTTACAGAAACCTTTCTCGAAAAAAACTGAGGAAAGCGCAAAGGAAGAGTCCGCTTACTATACAAAAGTTTTAGCTAATCTATACATCAGTTAGAGAGTCGAATATTTATTAACCTCTCTAGACCACAAAGTTCTGATGCGTGCATTCGCATAGAAATAAAGGTCTTTATTGCTGTCTTCGTACTTGTCTTTAAGACAACTATCTCAAATGAAATTACATTTATTCATTCACAAATAATATTTAACATATTAAAAATGTAATAAAATAATTGCTGATTCATTTATCAAAAGTGAATTAATTGATTTTTCTGCATACATGGCATCAAAAAAAGTCAATAGACAAACAACATTAGACTCTTCCCAAAGCTGACGTCAATTACTTAACAGAAGTGAGAGAAACGAACAGAAAGAGAGTAACTGCTCTTAGCAGACTAGGGATCAGCGATGTCACACAAGATCAAACCTTGTAGTACAATAACTTGGATTTAAAAAAAATTGAAAACGTTACCAAATTCAAGACTATTTTTAATTTCAAATTTAAAAAAATTGGTATATTGTGTTAAACACAAGAATTACATCTTAAAATTCGCATCTTAATACATCCTAAAATTCAGCTCACGTCGCTTAGTGGATTATGAGCAATTTCCATAGCTTGCATTTTATTTTAGTTCAAAAGAAACATACTTTTTCAAGAGTTATAAAATAAGAATTTCGCTCGTGTAGTTCATATTTTACTTTAAAACCAACATTCGAATAAGTATTTATAGTTTAACAGACTGATGATTTGCAGACTTTTTCCTGTAATTTCAATGCCATTAATTTTATTTACAATAATATGTACGCATAGAGATTTATTTTTTATTTATTTATTAACATACGTTCTTTTCATTTTTAACAATTTAGATCCCAGATTTCTTCATATTGTTCTATGAATAAGATAGAAACTCAACTACAAAAGCTAAGATAAAATATAAAAATAAATTATCTGAAAATTTCTTCCATTTTTAAGTTGCTTAAATTCCATGCAGAGCTTAATCTCAATTAAATTAAACATTTACTATGTATTTAAGCTCGGTTTTTAAAACTACGCCATTATATTAATATTAATAATACGGTGATAAACCAAAGAAACATAGATGCAAAAATAATCAAGCAAAGAGAGCAAAATCGTTTCCGTCTGGAAATTACAAAAATAAACTTTTATTCATGTAACTGAATATTTCGGTATTAAAAACATGAAAAAGGAATTTATACAAATCTACAAATAAGAAAATGTTTTGGGCCCTCATGTAGATGTATAAAGAATTAAGAACATTTGATGATAAGAAACTTTCAAACAAAGTTTGTGCAAACGAATAAGTGAGCAATTAATTGTGGGAAATTTGTTGTGGTTTCTAATCGCCGAAGTGGTTAACATCTTCATACCAATTCTGTGGGTCCAAATAACTCTGAAAATTCTAAAAAGAAAAGAGGTTTCAAAAAAACCTCATCCAGGGTAAAAGCAAGACAAAATAAAATATGATCAAGTGAGGTGGGTGTCAGTGGATTGAATAGGTGAAGTAAGTCGACACCCTAGGCTTGAAAACCATTCCATTATACCCAGCTGAAGGAAGCAGGCGAAGCTTGTGAGAAAAGCCAGCCTTCTAACTCAGGCACTCCAGGTCTTATAACCCACAGAAACTGTAGCACTTCCCCCTTTATCGTTGAGCGGGAAATTTGGCGATGCATTTTTCAAAAACAGTTTTAAATGCTTCGAAGCGTTATGTTAATTAAACTTCAGCGCCTGTTCATTCGTTTACAAAAATGTTTAACAGTTTTTTTTTAAATGTATTTCATTTTAAATGGCAACTATACCTACAGACAAGTGAACAAATAGAAGTACAGGGTGTCAAAACATAATGTCTACTCATTTATTTTCTTAAATATTGATGCTAAACGTTCACTTCGAGCTCTTAAGTTTTCCAAAATAAAGTTCTGATTTTCACGTTCGGTAAGAAAGGGTTCTGTGATATTGAGTCTAACTTTTCAAAGGTTCCTTACAAAAATCAATCAACAAAATGCTTGTTATGCTTTACAAATGAAATGCAAAATATACATGCATGTACTTTCAAAAATTCATGTTAACATGAATTTTACTTTCAAACTTATTTCTTCAGACTTACAAATAAATGACAGTATGTGATTTGCTCGTTTCAGCAATTAATGTTTCCATATTTGATAAAATAACTGTCGCTAATAGCTGGCTGAATTAAACTGTTAATTACTAACATCTCGAATTTTGCATATAAGAAACATGGGCACAAAAAAAATCTGTATTTACAGAACCCTTGTATTCTCGCTGTTAAATTTTTCCCTTAAAATATCCAATTTATTGACATAATATTAGGAAGCACATTGTAAATATTTATGTAAATAAAACCTGTAATTCCATTCCTTCGAAACTCCCTCTAAAAATATATTTTATCTGGAGGCACGTAATCGTATCTGAACTTTTTCATCAATTTTCTGCATTCACCAACAACCATGATTTATTTTAATAGATAAATGAAACAGAAATAATGTGCCAAGTAACTTTAGATTGCCCTAATTGACAAATTAAATACATTAACAGGCCTTAAATAAATCAAGCTGCAACAAAGAAACAGTAGAAAATCAAATGTAAAAACATTTAGCGAACATCACGCAAATCATTAAATCCTCCTTAAAAATCTAATTTCTTTGAAAAGAAGAAACATTTTAATTTTTAAGTTAAATCGAAAGTTAGTGGTTGTTTAACGCCATAAGGAGATATTGAAATAAACTCTGTGGTTGAGTTTCCTAGTATACAAACGGAAAGGAACAGCACTGAAACTGTTCTGGACTAAGTCCCATAATGGTAGTCCCATATTTCAAAACCGATATTAAGGTATATTGCATTCATTTTTTTATTTTCAAATGAATTAAATAATACATTCTCTGAATTTTAACATTTTTATGAAAATAATTACGAAAGAGAAGTACTACTTAAGCTATGAAAATTAGGTTTAATGTTAGATTATTCATATGTTTGTAACATAATTGTTAATATAAATAATACAAAAAGTAATATAACACAGCACATGCTTTTAGAAAGATATCAGATCAATTTAGATGAATGTGTACAGCATAAACATTAACTTGCAAAGTTCGGTATAGTAGCCTAATATGAAAAAAACAATATTAAGAAAAGAGTTATATACTTGTAAATACATTAGATTATTTTGAAGGAGTACATGAAAAATTAGCAGTGCCCTCGCCGGAACTCGAACATGAGTCAGTCCAATACGTGAGTGTCCTACCGTTACACCATGAAGGCATGCTGCGAAGAGGGAGAAAATACCTTACATACGTTCTCTTTTAAAGGGTGACTGGAGATTAGAGGACTCAGTAGCCAAATTCTGGTGGTAGCGAAGTATTATTCACCACCTTTTTAATTTGGGCACCATTTGTAGAGTCATCAGCTTATTGTGATGCAGGAGTACATGAAAAATGAGCAATGTCATCACCGGGACAATATGCGCCGAGTGTGCTACCGTTACACTACTAAGGCATGCTAGAAGGAAGAAGAATATTCCTTACATACTGTTTACAGAATGATTTTTATGTAGTTTTAGGATCTATGTACTCTTTCCTATTCACTAAAAATATCCACGGAATTTCACAATAATGGCTCAGCTTCTCATAAGGCAGGAGGAAATAGTTCGACAGAAGATTCCCATTTTAGGAACTAAGATAAAAATGCTGTTCCGATCTTTTGCCGGCTTCAGCCCAGTCCCAAGATGGCGGGTTTGCGCAACTGCCTGGACACAGCAACAGTAACATTTTTAGCTTTTGTCGTCCTCAGCGCCCGTCCTGTAGGGTAGTAAGAATTCAATTCATGATATGTTTTTCCCAGAGTGGAGCCTTCTAGTACGGATCATACAGATCTATGAGCATTCTTTATTAAAATAACATCCGTTAAAAGAAAAAAATTAAATTCATGAAATTTGGTGACCTGCTTTGGAGTAAATATATATTTTACCCTTTGAGAATCTTTAGCACTTATCCGAAGTTTTCGAATAATAACGTCTAATTTCAGTTAGGCCAAACATAGGTGTTATAATAAACCTAGCTGGATGTAATGAAGTTTCAAACATTTTCAAAACTGAACTGAAAACTATGAACACTCGTTTTGCATTGATATTGTGAGCGACTTGCACTTTTTTATAGTCCATTGTTTTAATTTCTTGTATTGTAAAACAACAGTTCTAATTATTTTATGTGACAATACGTTAGAGAAAATCTCGTAAACTACATGAAGATGGTGTTAGCATTTTACTTAAATCATCTACTGGACAGCTCCACTGTCGATATACCTGCATATCAGCCTAAGAGTTTCAGTCGTTGCGGTTATCTAGTTTTCGTCTAAAAGAGCAATACATTGCTCATGCATTACACTGATCTTGTATATTAGCTTTACAAAACAATACACAATTAATTGAGCAACACACTATTAATTACCTTAACGCAATACTATTAATCTTGATATAATGCATTCAATATACCACCTGTGAATGCTATGTTCGTCACTATTGTAAATGTCTATGGGTGGCCTTCATTGTTAACGCTCTTTTTCTGGATATGAGGGTTCCTAGTGGCTACGGCACAGTTGGCATAAACATTGTAACATGATTGAAGCAATCTTAGTCCTGGCACTTGCATTCGTGATTGTATTATTGGTTCATGCAGACCTGGGTCAACAGCTAGTTTTCGGAAGTGCTATTGTTGTGTGTTAGCCATAAAGATGTACATTTGTGTTCATAATCCTAAATCTAAATAAGTATAAAGAGAAAAAACTGTGTCTCAACGTGAGGATTGAGTGACACACTGCTATTCAAATAGTACTGTTCTTTGAAATTCGATATTAATAAATGAGTTCTCAATCTGTGTTAGTAATGCCCCGTTGCTTTTGCTGTCTGAACAAGTGGCGATTATAAGGCGAATCGTTTTGGATATGAGACAGTTAGCAAAGTTGGAAGATCAGTGAGAGTTACAATACTAACAGTTCCATTTCCATTCGCAGTAAATTTGTCTCCTCATTACTCTCAGTGCCCGTATGGTCTGGAACCTAGCTGGATGCAACACTGCTCGGCGGAATTCTTTGTGTATATGTGATGGCGACCTTCAAAGCTGCAATCTGTGCTTGAAAAATTTAATTGTAATGACCGAATCTGTGATTCCAACTGTACGCGGTAACGCATTCTTCGAGGTCAAAGAAACCACTGCCAAGGACCAGTTCTGTTTTAGCGAAGCACTACTCTGAACACTACTTCGTTACTGAACTTGAGGAACAGAGGGGAGTTTGATCACACGTTTGAACAGTGCTGTATAAAATCTCTGCTCCTATCAGAAAACGTAAGATTATAGGTTGTATCTCATAGAATGGAAATCGTAAACAGTGTAATTGCTTTGACTATGGTCGCTTCTCTCTTTACAAACAAATCTAGGAAAGCACGCCAGTTTGGACTTGGAGAATAGCTGTGGAGGTAGTACGATACACTCTAAAAATCTTCAGAAGGAGGGGACGTTACAAGGATAGAAAACCTCGTCTCAAAGAAGAGGTGAGTCCAGATCCTTAGACTTATGATCCATACGGAATGGAGTATATGGAGAAAATACTGTTAATACTGAAGCAAAGTCGTACAATCATAAGTAAAGCATATGTCCATAAAAATTTGTGAAGATGAATATGAAGCTAAATTTCTCTCCGTCAACGAAAGACAGTATTTGAATGTGCTAAAATTTGCATCATATTATGCTAAAAGAAAATGTGCCTTATGCTTATAGATGATAAGAAACTAGTTTAATCAGCTTTAGTGGTGAGGACGTACTTAATCCAAGCATAATGAAATACGCTTGTAGGGCCATATTACGTACACATTAAAGATATCACATTGAAATTTGATATAGATAAACTTTTTTTGGAGGGCGGAACTCACTGTGTGGCAGAAAATGCGTGTTTTTTTAATTACAGCAGCATGTTTTAAAAAGGGGAAATAAAGTTGTTATTTGCAGTATCATTAGCATGAAAAAGAAAACAATGAAATTTGAAACTTTACGTGAATTAATTCTAGTTTTAAACAATAAAAAGAAAATGGATAATGTAAAAAAACATTTTGATCATCATCGTCAAACATCGTTTTTCAAGATTCTGAGTGAAACGAAAGTAAAATTTCTTCTCCAATTATGCGCAACATTTTTGCAATTCCAGAAACAAGTCTAATCTTTTTAAATTAAACCTTCTTAACAAAGCACCAAAAATAATCAAATTACGTTCTTAAATGCGAATAACAGATTTTCGAGGCTATTTTTAAACTGATACGAAATAAAAAGACGAAAGAATTAATTAATTTGCGTAATTTCTCTGAAATTTATAATTGAAGCTTTGCCGGATTAAATATTTATGAAAGGAAAAACTTAAAAAATATTGAATTATATTTTTTACGAAAGTTCCAGCTAGACTATTTAAAGTAAATATAAGAAAAATTTTTTGATTATTATTCAAATCACGACTTAAGTATCATGAGAAGAATAATTAAAGCACTCTTAAAAATACAACAAAGTTCCACACAAAGCTCTCCTTTATAATTAACGGACTTTGTTCAATTGAGTAACATTTATAAAGATTGTATTACTTATTTTTTTCTCTTTGCTTTGCAATTGGAAAAATAGATGGAAAAACTCTAACCCTTTTCGACACAATTTATAATTTTAGGAATTTTTAAAATCGCATTTAAGTTAGCTTCGTAATAATTACATTGCCAGAAATAAATAATCAGAAGTAAGGAGTATATTTAACAATAGATTAAGGCAATTTTTTCATAGAAAAAGTATGAATAATTGTGTCTTTTTTAAAATAATAAATTTCTGTTTTAAGCTAAATAATCAATATTTTACGGTATGAAATCCTAAAAAAATTTATAATGTGAGGCTTTAGAATACATTCTTTAAACATTCTTGAATCCAAATTATTAATCATATTGTGTATAATGTGACACGCCGATTTATTAATATTAATTTATTATATTATCTTAATATAATATTAATATTAATTTGTGTAAATATCTTATAAATCACAGGTTTCAAATGCCAGACATTGAAAGAATAATATAAATTAAATCGTATTTGTTTTTAAATATCATATTTTTTTTAACTTGATGTAGTGTTAGTGGCTTTTTACAAAGGTGGCTTGATTTCATTTATTTAAATAGTCATCTTAAACATTTACGTATTTCCGTTTAAAGGGTTTCTCAAAGTAATTTAACAGAAATTTATGCAAAATGCTTTAGCAGCGATTATAAGAGGGGTACGAAGTCTTAGCTAACTCTCCTACCCAAAAAAATAATTAAATTTTGCAAAATATTTATTATAGTTTAGTAACTTACTGTAAATAAAACAAAATATTAAGAAACCCTCCTCAACTTGCGTGTAAAATTCGCAACATTATTCATAAGTAATGTTATCTCGAAACCAGTGCTGTTTTTATTAATATAACGTATAATAATTAGTACAAGCAAGTTTTGCTTTGAAGTACTTTACTGAATTTTAGAAAATGCACCTATTTAATTGTGTAAGAAGAACTCTTGTCTCTTCTAATCTTTCAGAATGATCTGAAAATTTATATATTTAATTTATTGAAATAATATTAATCAACAAATTTGATTTAGGAGAGACGTGAAAAGTTATGTTTTTTGTTTAAGGAAGCTTCCCATTCCATTGCGTTAATGATTCTTGTCAAATTTTCTGCCTTACTTTTAGAAAGTTTATAACAGGAAACTTAGGACCAAGATCAGTATAAAGAATAGTTATTCGCGTTTCTCTAACACATAGTAAAAGACTAATTTTCAAAATACTTAATACTTGCAATTGATTTGTGCAGTCATATACCTCTAAAATAAATGTAATGCTTAAGATTGAGAAGACACAGATGCTTTCCTCTGTTGCAAATTCTGATAATGATGATGACGTATAGGTACATAAATATGTAGTTTTAGTCAATTGCTAACCTTCTTGCCGATTTAAATAATTTTCTTCCTTATAAAATAATTCTTGAAAAAACGCATTTTTGACTATAAACTATACATGGCACTGCACGTAGTTTTGATCACATCTTTGCCGACCTTACATTTTATGAAAATATGATTATAAGCGACAACACATTAACAGGAAACAAGCATGAACAGATACGTAGCAGTAAAAAAATGAAAAGGGAAAGTGGAAAGATTATAGAATGCTATTTGTTTTTTTTTTATTTCTGCATTATTGTGATTGGCTAAAGCATTTATATAAGTATGTATGGCTAAAGCATCGAAAGCGTTATATAAGGTCATGTGACATGGATTAATTTGGACGTGACGCAGTATCGTAAGATTTGTAATAAACATTCACTATTTTTAGGACAAGAAATTGATTAGCCAAACGGAATGTTAAAGGGCTACTGTAAATTGAATATAGAATTTTTATTTATATATTCTGATGCTACAAACACGTATTATTCCGTCAAAGTATATATATATATATACAGGATGAATCCAAATTCATGGTGCAAACTTGGAGGAAAGGTATAAAACAAAGATGCATTTACAATAAAAGAAATTTTGAGGCGACGTTTACCCGCGAGAATGTATTTAATGCGCACATCCTAATGAGCACATACGAGCGAAACGCGATCACGTTCGTCTTAACAAAGAATCAGTGTGAATGTATGGGCAGATATAATCCACGACTTTTTAAATGGCTCATAACTACGGCAGCGACTCAGTGGCCAACAATATCTTTTTATTTTGAAATAGGTATTATTTTGAAATAGGTATTCAGAACTGCTGAAAGATATCCCTATCTCCATTCGTAACTGAATGATGAAGCCTCCAACCCACTTCAGCACTGATGTTGGCAATTACCTAAATGCCACTTTTGGGGCGCGATGGATTAGCCGTGGTAGACCAGTCTCTTGGCTAATCCGATCTCAAGATTTATTGAGCCTCAATTTCTTTTTCTACAGACATCAGAAGATTTGTTTGTGCGACTCCAGTGTTGACTCAGCTTAGTGTCTCATTGCTCGAATATCAGTAGCTACTGCATGCGTGAGTAAAATACCTGGCATCTTTTCCAGCTTAGGCCTATCGCTCCACCGACTCTCTCAAGCATGCATCGCTATTGGCGGACAGAATTTTCAAAAGATCTAATAAACACTTTGTTTCAAGTTAAGTAAGACATGACTAAGTAAATGGATTGCGATCTGGGTAATTTTGTAACATGAATTTGGAATTACCTTGTATATATATATATATATATATATATATATATATATATATATATATATTGTTTAGAAAACAATTCTTTTGAAAACAAAATACAAACATGTCTCTCTATATACATATACTGGTGTATATATATATATATTGTTTAGAAAACAATTCTTTTGAAAACAAAACACAAATATGTCTATATATACTGGGTGGTTATAATTAAACTTCGATATAAACGGCATCCTACAGCGCAAAAGGGTGAACGGAATGCAACGAAATTTTGTAAAAGAGCTATACACGAGATGCGCTCAAGGAATTTCTAGAACAAGAATTATGAGTAATAAAATGCAAAATCGGGAAAAGCTGTCAGTTGTAGAAGAAACATGTTGAGATTTGCATGCTTAGAAAGAAGAGGAAACTTTATGTAAAAAAGGCTAGGGTTCAAAACGTTTGCAGACGTTCTCATGTTTAAGTCGATGTTTTCGGTTTTACTAATGACGGTTTCTTTAGTTGAATGTGCGTTACTGGCGTAGCTGTTTTACGAAACCAAGGGAAATGCTTCTGCTGAAATTCGTGAATTTTGTTGTTGACAGAACCTACTGCGTGGATCGATTTCTACTAAAAGTATCCGGGCCATGATTAAGAGATCTGAAGAGACGGGGAAATTAGGAGTTCAACCTGGAAGAGGCAGTAAACGTGTCACACTGGTACTTGTTGATGCCGTGAAGACAGCTATTGACGCATAGTCCCGAACTTCAGTTTGGGGACAGTAGCGCGCGTGCCGTTTCTCGACAAACAGGCTATTCTTACAACAACTTGCAATAAGTATTCAGAAACATAATGCACTACTTACCATACAAGATCTGTCATACGCAAGAGCTACTTGATAGAAACAAGCCACCACGTCTCTCATTCGCAGTCAGTTTTCTCAACAGAAGGATTGTTAATCTGTCATAACCTTGGAATATTCTGTGGAGCGACAAGGCTCATTTCTACGTCAATGGGAAAGTCAACAAACAAAATTGCAGCATTTGGACTAAGGAAAATCCACAGATCCACACTGAAATTTCCCTACAATCTCCAATCACTGTCTGATGTGGATTCACGGAGACATTCATCCTTGGGCCATTCTTCTTTGAGGAAATCGGTGAACGTGGGCCTGTCACATGTTCCGTTACGGGCCGTCGGTACCATGACATGCTGCAGATGTTAGTTGTGTCGCAACTACATAAAAGGTGGGTTCTTATATCGACCATTTTCATTCAGGATGGTGCGCCACCTCATATCCATGAGTCCGCGAAAGCGATATTGCTCCAGCACTTTACAGAGGAACGTATTATTAGTCACTCCTATTCTAATCTATGGCCATCATGTTCGCTGGATCTAACTCCGTGCGATTTCTGGTTATGGGGCTGTTTAAAAATTCTGGTGTATCGTGGTGGTGTTGCGACGTTGAATGACTTAAAGAACTTCGCAAAGCTTCATATGCGAAACCTCACAAC
Source organism: Stegodyphus dumicola (assembly GCF_044657685.1). Taxonomy (NCBI): domain Eukaryota; kingdom Metazoa; phylum Arthropoda; class Arachnida; order Araneae; family Eresidae; genus Stegodyphus; species Stegodyphus dumicola. The sequence goes on along the minus strand of NC_140768.1, from coordinate 73,723,855 downwards.
TGATCAGTTACGATCTGCCGTTTACACTGTCCATCGATTGGAAATTTTGCAGGTGAATGAGAGTGGTCACGGGAAGCATTTTCCCTACATCATCCTGGACATGATTAACAACTGGTTCTCTTGTGAAATTTCGTCCTAATCTGTTCTTCATTTCTCAAACTGAACTGTTTTTATTACTTAATGTGGTTCGATTGGTTCGATGACAAGGTTATCAGAAACTAGTCAGTAAATGTCAATATTGTTTCTGTTTTCCGTTTCGGTCGTTTATTGTGTTAAATTTTATGTTTTTACCGTAAAGGCACCCTCTAGTGGATTGTTTGGAATTTAAAAACCAAAATTTTGAAATTTCGTGAGCGCATCTCGTGTTTAGCCCATATACAAAATTTCGCTGCATTTCGTTCACCCGTTTGCGCTGTAGGATGATGTTTATAGGGGAGTTTATAGGGGGTTTATAGAGGAAGTTTAATTATAACCATCCAGTATATATAAAACAGGGCTTACATTAAGATGGCGTAAAGTAGAATTTTAGCTTGACAGTTTGATAATGTTTAGAATATGATATTCAGCAATATAAATATAGTACACTAGAGAACTTATAAATATATTTTTAACAAAAATGTTGAGCAACATGTGATAAATCATTTTTAAAAATATGAAATTTGACATTAAGACGTATACAGAGGTTTGGCATCTTTAAATTTAAAGAAAGCAATTTTAAAAAATTACGAAATCTAACTTTTAATACGCATTAATAAATCATTTTTAAAAATATGAAATTTGACATTAAGACGTATACAGAGGTTTGGCATCTTTAAATTTAAAGAAAGCAATTTTAAAAATTACGAAATCTAACTTTTAATACGCATACGCTGTCCCATACTTGTGTTTAGGGAAATTTCATACTCATTATAAAAAATTTTAAAGTTTAACTCCCGTACTACAAAAATTTTCCGTCATATTTATTTTCAAATTTTGAGTATTTGACAAAATTTTCAACTTATGATGAGTGTCAATTAATAAATAAAATACTATAATTGGAGTTTCGTTTTCCTCCTTGATCACCATTCAAAGAAATTCCTTTGCGATTTACTGTGTAATATTCCCTATTTTATAATTTTGTTACAACTGGCATACCGATAGAATCTTCGTATAAGTAATTTATAAGTATTCCAATATTGAAAAAGAGTTATTAATATTCTCATAAAATTTTTTATTTTAGAATCAATACGTAATAATCATTCAATAAAATTCGTTAACCTAGAAATATTTAAATTTTTACTTCTTTGTACAAAGTAAAGGAAATATTGTAATTGCGGAAATTGTCAGGTATCACATTTCAATGAAAATATCCATTTTGACCACTCCCGAATCCATTTGAACAATGTTTTTGCATGACATCTATACAAACAGACAGAATAAAGGACTGATTTTCACAAAATGGATTGTAAAATAGATTCAGAAGAGATATTTTCGTAACTTCTGTATGTACGTACATATGTATGTATCTCGCATAACTCAAAAACTAGCCGCCTCAGAACGTTGAAATTTTGTACATGGGAGTGCTATAATATGGACTTAGAGCCACCCCTTTTTGGTTGCAACCGGCTGCACCCAAAGTATATAAGTATATATGTATCGACTCTAATACACGGCTTAGTAAGTTAAGTTTTTTTTTTCTTATTAAAATTTGTAAATTATTGGTAAATTATGCATTTTTTGCTTTAAAAGCGATTGAGTTACGGTGTTCTTAGGTTCCGGTTAATGTATTCACTTTTAGTTAATCTGCATTCAATTTCTTCGCCTTTAGTTAATCTGCATTCAATAGCTGGATAACTATCAACAATTTAAAAGTTGTTTAAGTGCTACTAACTCTAACGAGGCCGAAATTTGTTTACATTAGAAACACTTAGTGTCGTGGTGAATTAAGTTTGTTTCTGTACCAACTTCAGTGTCTTCTTGCAGAGTGCGAACAAAGGTAAACTTTCAGTTTTGTGCACCGAAAAATATCTGTCTTCTAGCCCGCTGACCGAATTGCTCATTTTTAGATAAAAATTCAAATTTTAATTGTAAAAATTGTTTTTCTTTAAGTGTTTTAAACTGTATTTCGTGTTTTATGTTTTTTGTAACTTACGATTTTTTTTATAAAGATGTTTTGAATTTTTATGCATTTTTGCCTTGTCGCGGAATGAGAACTGAATAAATTGAATGAGAAATATATCTTGAATGAAACTAAGGTGGTGTGGTGTACTTAATTATGGCAAAGCACACTAGGGCTATCTGCTTAAGGGGAGGGATGCCTTCGTGGAGGACTTTCTAAGGGAATCTGGCTCGTATACACTGAATGAAACTAAGAAAATACGTTTAAATGAACTGCAGGAAAAATTGCGTATAATTTAATAGGTCGCACAATGAAGCTATGTTATGTTCACACCAGATTTTTAATTTATGCAAATAATCTTACTAATTGGCTATATATCAGTACTGAAGCCTGCCTGTGATTTTTAGAATACGAAATGTTAAAGGTTCTGAGAATAAGATCTTCGTTTTTAAATACAAATATATTGATCTACTAATTTTCACCATAATGTGCTTAGAAGTTCTTGTCATTTTATTTATTAACATGAGAAATCGTTTTTTATCATAATTTTTTCGTCATTTTATCTTTCTTGAAACATTTTCTTGAAAACATGAAAATTTGCATCATTTAAGAAATTTTAACGTTTGAAAATTGTATGCTTACGACCAATGATTGCAAAATTAAAGGTCGAGTTGGAATTTTTATAGATACGGTGTGTATTTCGGCAAATAGTGTTTACACATAATTTTATATTAAAATTTTAAGTGCACTCATATAATGAATAATTTAAAAACTTGTACATTTGAAGAGTTATGTCAATAAACTTAAACTTCTACAGTTCTTCAATAATGTACTAATATTATAATTTACATGATTAAATTTTTAGCTCGGCTTAGTAGAACATTCAAAGCTTTGATATTTATTTAAAGAATATTTGCTCTTGATTGTGTTAGCTTCTTTTTCCTGTTAACCTCTTGTTGTTTTTATAACAACTAGTTCGTTTTTTCTTAGGATAATGCGATGATACCATAATTACATCCTATTTTTCTCAAGCTAATTTAGATCTTCAGAACTAAAGAAACTCACAAAATATTTTTAAGATTTCGCATACTATATAAAGACTCATGGGCTTAGATTTCCAAATCATAATTCTTATTCATATGTCCCTATGAAATTAGATAAATAGTACCTCTTATTTCTTTAAATAAGAACTAAAATTATACATCTTGAAGTTATTTCTCAAAATGTATAGTTTTTATTCGGCTGGTGTAAAAGGAAAGCATTTCTATAAATCATATTATCCACGCTACACTAAAAGCACAAAACTGAGAAATATAACTTTAAGAATAAAAGCGTTTGAAAAAAAGAATCTTAAGACATTTTACTGTGAAAAACGAAGTTTTTGGATTTTTTATGACAAATAGTTTATATTAATATTAGAATATATGCAACTTTCTGTTTTAAAACAGGGTAAGATATCAAAACCAAATTTAGACTAAATTAGTAAAAACCGTATATGCGTGGATTTGAAAAAGTATTAAAGTATATTCTTTTCGTATTTTTGTTCAGACTGTAGAAAATATTTATGGAGAATAAATTTAACACTTGTGTTTAAAATGAAGTATGCTTAATTTTAAGAGTTAGGAGTCAAAACCTAGTACGGCTTACACCTGAAATACAACTTAAAGCTATATTTACATCATGCATGTGCCCTGCACAGTTACGTTAATTTTAGATTCAAACTTTAATGAAGCTGAAGACTTGAAATCTGTATTTAATGACCAGAATTGCAATCACATCACCCATCTAAAACTGGACAAGAAGCAGACACATTTAAAAAAAAAAATACTGAAGTCAAGATCTTGAATAAACTCCTAAATAATTCCATCTGATCTATTTTTTCAATGAAATGTTTTAAATGAAAAAAAGGAGAAATCCTAAATTTTTAATCGTTTCATTTCTAATAAAACGCTTTTTCTTAAAAAACTCGTATATTTTTAATTTCCTACTTCTGAAAATGCTTAAGCTTTCCTGGACTAATTTTTCGTTGCATTTTGAGTATGTGCCCAGATGTTGTATTTTAAAATACTGACAAATCATGAAATTTATGTCCAGTTTGCAAATAAAATGATAAGGAGCGATACCTGAAACAAAACTGTGGTTTTATGCATGATATTGTTGCTATCATTTTCCACAACTCTCTTACTCTATTTTACAAGTTCGTGGATTCCTTTGTCTTAGAAATTGGGCAGTTTTCCTGCAAATAATGTTGTAAGGTAATTTGTGAAAGCTTCTTCGAACTTCTTGCCCTTTCAAATTCTTTGCAGGCGCAGTTGTAGCCTGCAAAGAATTTGAAATGGCAAATCACTAGGACTTTTTTTTAAGATGTGAAAAATATGCATTGCCTTCGCCGGGACTTGAACCCTGGGTCTCTCAATATGCGCTGCGTGTGCTACCGCTACACTACGAAGGCATGCTGGAATGCGAGAGAAAATACCTTATATACTCCCCCTTTTAAAGGTGGACTGAGGATTAGGGGAACCAGTCGACAAATCCTGGTGGTGAGGAATTATTGGCCACCACCTTTTAGTTCGGAGCCACTATAGAGCCATTGGGTTTATTGTAAGCAGGAGACGAAATTGGGCAATGCCCTTGCTGGAACGCGAAACTTAACCTCTCGAATACGCGTCGAGTGTGCTACCGTTACACAACGAAGATATGCTGGAAGGCGGAAGAAAATAGCTTACATAAGATTGTTGTATATTTATTCAAGATACTTACCTATCACATTGACACATATAGAAAGGTGGGTCAATATGCAATACTTAGTGGGGTGGATCATAACTGATATGTTTTTTCAATATTGCAATGGTTATTAAACGGGAAATTCCTTTTAAGCAACGAGCAATGATCCAATTTCTTATGAAAATGGGTCAATAAAACGTTGTGGCAATTAATAAACTCTGAAAATATGTGTAAGAGTGACCGTATCTGTGCCCGTATCTGTGTAAGAGTGACCGTATCTGTGTAAGAGTGACCGTATCTGAGTTGATTGTTGATTTCCGAAATTTCATATCTTTCAAAGCAAACCTCCGTTATCAACCCAAAAGTAAATGACGTAAAACGATCTCGAATTTGGAGATGTCCTATGAATTAATTCAAAATTATTTTTAAAAAAACTTAGCTGCAAAAAATACATAAATTGATTTATGTACATTTTTGCTAAACTTTTAGAGAGTTAAATTTCAAATTTAGTTAAAAAAATTTCTTTTCTTAAAAAACAAATTCTGGCCTGTCAGCAGCTTCAAGGTCGTTCATTCTGCTCTCATGTAATTTGAGTTTCAGACTATTGTTTCACAGGAACTTCGGAATCGTCCATTGTCCCATCGCTCTACCTGTATATGTCGCTTTTGGACAACAACACTTTCCTAACAGTGAAGGTAAGCCGCAGGCAACGTTCGTTTTAAAACTCGATGATTGGCAAATCTTTTACTTTTTGTTAGTATTTCTTCTGCGTGACATTCGGATTGAACGAATCATCATCAATAACCAAGCACGTACACAACCATATCACATTCTAGTAGTTGTTCCTATTTCTGGTTCTATCCTATAGTTCCGAGAATGGTATTACTAATTTTCTAAATATGCTCATGGATAATTAGTACTGCTGATGTGACCCATCTGACAGATTTAAAGAGTCAACAGTCTCTTTAAAATCGTTAACAGAGAAGAAATTAAATTAAAGTTAAACATAAGTACAAAGTTGTGAAAGGACTTCATCAACAAATTTCAATACATTCTGCTTGGTCAAGAAATAGAAACAGCCGGAATTTAGCTAATATTGCTTTTATAAGTAGAGAAGGATGGTAAAAAAAAAAAAAAAAAAAAAAAAAAAAAAAAAAAAAAAACAGTACCTATAGCATTACTACAGTAGATAAGCCAGTTGATTCAAACAATCACGAAACGTCTTAAAATTTGCTAACCAGGTTTGATTAATCACGCAGCATTCAAGAGGCTTTACAGAAATGCACAATGTTCCTTCGTATCATCTGATATCTCCAATCTAATTTCCAAATAATGCTTAAATAGTATTTTTTTGTTTATGTAAATCAAAAAAGAGCTATTCCTGGCTCAAGTTCATAAACTTTGAGCTATCCAAGGCAATTTATCTTCCATTTAGTTTTTTTTTTTTTTTTTTTTTTTTTTTTTTCCGTTTTAAACTGTATTGGAACCCTTATTATAACATACGCTTACTTAAAATTTTAGCTTCAGTTTATTTTAGGGGGGGATCAAAAATTGCATTCAGTCTATCTTATTTTTGCCTTGGAAGATGTTTTCAATAAAACTGAACTGTGCTACTGTAGAGACATTAGGAAATCTTGAGGCTGGAGAGAGGAAAAATGTGCAAACGCCTTCACCGGGAATCGAACCGCGGACCTCTGGAATACGCGCTCAGCGTGCAGACCACCACACCACGAAGGCATGCTAAGAAGGCGGGAGAAGTAACTACTGTGATCGATTGAATGCACTGGTATTTTACCTTTCATTCAGCATATAATTTCATGAGATATAGTTTTTAATACTGCAAGTCTACTTTGTAAGCGAATAATTACTGTTATCGATTTTAATTCATCAATTTGTAATTCCGTATTTCCTTGAAATCTCGTGTGCTCTTAAGTACTTCAAAATTCCCTTTAGAAATATTTTGCTTTCAACTTATTTGCGAGACATACGACTCGTTCTTTATTTTCTTTTCAGTTCTTGTACATTTACTTGCGGCAGTTCATAACATTTTTTAATTCTGTAAACAATGCAAATTCTGAACACTATTCACTATATTCTATACTATAACTATATTCTATACTGTTCTACCTTCCGATATTCGCTCAGGGAACAATATCATAAAACTTAAAGTTATATAGGTTACCGGCGATACTGAACTATAACTCAGTAGCTCTCACCTAAATGTTTTAGTGAGAAGTGTTCAGGACTAAAATCCTAGAACTTCCGTCCAGTTCTAAATCAAATATGATCTAGCTTCTTGTGGAGTGCAGTTCAATTAGATTTTCGAGCCGATTCGGTAGACGAATTAAAGTGACTGTACATGAATTCAAGTAATTGTGTAAATTGTTGAGAAGAAAGGTGTCTAACTAAATTTATTCTTTGTTTAGTTAATAATGCATAATGCATGGCTCTATGTCTAAGACACGACTATGCTACCTTGGATTATTTTTCTTAAATAATCTGTCTGTTATTCACATTATAAAATACTCTTAAATTTAAAGTTTCCTGAAGTAGATGTTTATTTTATGAGCGATATTTAAAACTCTGTACCACAAGTTATGATTTAATAAACCATGTGTAGATTCAAGCTTGTAGTGGTAGGCGTTTGTTTTCTGGTGGCTCTAACGTGGACGGATAAATGGCCGATAGCTATTAGAACGAAAGCTCAGTGATCGAATTGAACCGGATAATTTGAATTACGGCAAAGCACTTGAAACTTTTCTGCCTAGGGAAGTAAATGAGAGAAATCCTGCTCGTATTTAAATGACATATAAAAAAATATATAACCTCCTGTGCCGCCAGCCTGTTCGCTGAGATTTGACCTGGATCGCACTACTAGTGTTAAGGGATTTGTAGTTCTGTCATTGCTTTGTAGAATTTCCATCAATATCTAGTACAGAGTCCTATACTTCCTATCTTATTTCTAAAAATTTTTAGACCTTTATTTTGTTGAAACAAAGGAGTGTGTGACGTCTGCTTTTCAAAGCAGAAAGCAGGAAAAATCAGCTGTGTATTTATTGGAATTCAAATTCTGGATCTTTCGACTGCTAGTCAGACGTGTATAAATAACCTCACTAACGCATACCGTGGAAAAAGAGAACGTTCTTTCCATTCTAGCCCACTTAAAGGGCTGCTCAAAAGAGAAGTTACATACACACCAAATCGAGATGCTGACGAAATATATCCACCTCGTTTCATTTTGGACATACCTCGCACTATAGTGGATCGCTCGACAGTCGTTTTTAGGATTTTCGGAACAAGAAAAGTGAGAACGTTGCTACGCTCTTCAGGGTATTCCAGCCCTGGACTTTCCGTATGCCAGTCTCAAGTGATACTAGTTACACTGTGCAAGTGTGCAGTAAAGAAGACGATAATTTCTTGTAAAAGTTCTTCATTTCCCCATTCAGAATGTAATATTTGTAAATAAACATTTCTAAGCTTTGTACGCTTAATACACATTTTTAAAAATATTTCCTACGGTTCTAAATTCCCTCAGGCAAAAAATAAAATTTTCCTAAAATAAATTATTATAATATACGTTTTTGCTAGTGTAACGAAAGTAGATCTTTGTGTTAAAAGTCAGTACACTTTTGAATTAACTTATTTTGGCGTTTAGTGGTGATGCAACTGTTGAAACTCTTTGAGTAAGAAAAAGAGAATAAGCATGTTGAGATTTGTTTAAATCTTTTCAATCTAAATTAAAATTATGTTTTTTTTTATTATTATTTTCTAGTCCTCATATTCATCTTCTTTAAAAACTAGTTGTAAAAGTACTCTAAGCTTTATAACTGGGAATTGCATACTACTGTAATGTCATTACTTTTAATTAATTTTCCCATGAATGCTACAGATTAGAAATGTTATTTTAAACTGATTTGAGTACATTCTTTTTATAGAATTTAAATAAATAATATAAAAATTGCATTTTAAACATTAGCTTTTAAAAATTTATATATGTGTCTGTCATTGACGAAATGTATTTCTTCGAAGATATAGGTTTATTTTGTTATAGTTACCCCCTATACAATTTTTAATTAAAATGCAGAAAACTTTCATTATGTAAAACATAAATTTATGATAAACATCTCTAACCATAGATATAGTAATAAGAGTCTAATGCACATACTTTTGATTAAAAGAAATATTTAGATGTACGCCGCTCTATCTACAGTTTGTTTTGAATTATTTCCTTTGTAACGGCGAAATTTTATTTAACTTTTTTTTAACTTCATCAGTTTCGTCCTCAAAAAAATCATGCGTTACGTATTATAGCACCAATCAAATTAAGGAACGAAACGGTATCACGTTTCATAACAAATTATCGTAAACAAGGGTTTAATTAGAGACATTTTAATATTTCAAGGTAATTATTGGGGACATTTTAAACGAATCTTTCAAATCTAATTTTAATTTGAAATATTGTAATTATGTTGGATACATTTAAGGCGGAAGAACAGCACATGTAAAATTAGTAAATTAAAATGTTACAGTTACCAGATTTTTGTTCTGTAGATATAATTTCGTCTTAAATTATATTTTTAACATATATTGCGTATAATATGATCAATCATACGTTGGACACTTTAAGTTTTTTTATATATTATTTATTAAATTAGCCACACTGCATATTTTTTACATGTTTCCGCAATTTTAATGATGTCACATGCAAATGCAATTTTAGAAAGTATTCGTAACACTGATGCCCAAGTTTCCAAACAAGAGTACATATATTTTGTTTGCTTGCAATTACGATAGCTTGCCATCGTGTTTTTACCACTCTCATGGCTGTTCTAGTCTTCCGGGTGGAATCAGGTTTCATAGCACAATGACCAGCCTGTTGTTATTGTTATATTTCCTATGTCTCTAACTAACTATTTTAAGTCTTTTCCTGACACTGAGTTTTAATATTTAAAATGCGAATCTTTATGACTCATGTAAGCAAAATCATCACCATCATACTATAAAAAGTAAATAGCAAAGGGAACGACAGAACTTTTATGGCAGATTGTTAAAGGTATAAATGAACGAAGTCAAAAAGAAATTAATTTCCAGGTAGTTTTCTTATACGAGATCATATCGTCTAACTGCTGAAGTAATTGAGAAATTTGCAAAGGCTAGAACAATCATTTCAAAATATTATGCGTACGTATTTATTTGGTTGAAGTGTTAAACAACATATTTTGATTTTATTAGTGCTCTGGCACAAGATATTGCTTATACGCTGTACAGTCATTAGATTATTGATGAAGTAGAGGACATGAAAAATGAGCAGCACCCTCACCGGGACTCGAACTTGGACCTTTCGAAAAACGCGGTAATGCTACCGTTACAACAAAAATTCACCCTGGAAGGAAGTGAGTACCTTTGCGAGTCGATATAAGGCGACTGGAGATTAGGAGACCCGGTCGCCCAATCTTGATGGTGACGAACTATTGTTCACCACCTTTTAGTTCCAACCCCACTGCAGAATCATTAGAAGGAGGAGACATGAAAAATGAGTAAAGCTCTCGCTAGGACTCGAACCTGGACCTTTCGAAATATGCGCGAGTGTGCTATCGTTACACCTCAAAAGCATGCTGGAAAAATGGAGAAAATACCCTATAACGTTATGTGGAACTAACACAAACAAAATATTCATTATGCATATAAGGAATATTACATCATTAGAAAAAAATGAAATCAGATTAACATGTCTTTATGATTTATACAACTTGTGTTCAGTCTAGACTTTCGTTAATGAGCTTAATTTATTATATAGTTAAGGACAGAATAAATTTTAATAAGTTTCAAAACTTTCTCTTAGTATTGTTGTGTGCGATTACTCTGGAAATATAAACCTGTATTCGTGAGTCAGGAAATGAAATATTAATATCTTAGGAACAAAATGAGTATATTTTATATCTTTGACAGCAAACTTCAAAAGTAATAACGCACATAATTTATCCTGTAGAGAGAGCAAAAGCTCCAAAATAATGGTAATAAAATGCGCGATAGAAGCTTTTAAGATACTTAGACAGCAAAAACATGGTGATAAAGAAGCAATTTCTTCATCAAGTACAAAAGGCCACATATTTTAATTTTATTTATTAAATGCATACATCAGTTTATTGAAATTTGATACTCCTATTAAAGTCCTGTTTAATACTGTGGACCTGAGCATTTTTATTAATCGTTTGAAATTTATCAGAACTAGCAGTTCTGTTAAGGGAGTTTATGAATTGCTACATTTGATAGCCTACTCACTGCTTAGTTTTTTTAACTGAATACAGCAGCACGTTACAGGATAATATGCATAACAGGAGAAATGCCGTTTGGAGATATTCTAAGTGTAAGTGACTCATACTCACGTTGCATATGAGGGAAATTCTGAAAACTTTCGTGTAGCCATGCTGAGATTTAACTGCCGGACTACAAGTATTGAATGGTTTTAAATCCTTCGCCAGTTGTAAACATTCATATTTTATGAAATTTCAGAACGTTCTTGCTGGATTTTCAGTCGAAATATAGTTCTAGAAACATCTATAACAGTCCACTTCTTGCACTTTCAGTAGGATGGAATTTCTCGCACTGTATGTTTGAAATTCATCTTTCAAATATGTCAAATAAAATGAAATTATTCCACTAATAATTGCACGTATTTCAACAAAATTATTGTTTAAAATTTGCAGAATAAAACTAGAAACAAAAAAAAACAAAAAAAAAAAAAAAAAAAAAAAAAGAAATGCATGAACAGTGGAGGAATATACCTCTGAGATAAAACGCAATCAATGTGTTTTTATTCTGACAAAAATTTTAAATCCCTTACATTTAAGTATAAAATCATTAATATTCCACTTTTTATTGCATTAATTATAGTTGATCAGAATACAAATTGGTTGCCCTTCTGGTTACTTGTTTTCATTCCATTCGGTTGCATCTTGTTCTAGTGAATATATTTTATGGCCGAAGAAATGAAGTAGTAGGAAATACCTTTTTTCGTATTCTATGCAAACTATTGTTAATGTTTACTAATGACATAAAAGAATGGAAAGGAATATAATAGTAGAAAGTGTAATTTTCTTCAAAAAGAAAAAGGGATGCTTGTGAAGGACTTTCTAAGCGAAATTTGTTTCCCTATATGGTATGCCTTAATATATTTCAAGGTTTAAGCAATATAAACCGCAAAATCCTATAGAGTGAGTACATTTCATTACCAAAAAATAAAACCGGCCTTTAATACCTATCTTTCTCGGCCTTATATTGTAGGGTAATTATTTTTTTCAGGTGAGAGAGGAGGCGATATGAAAAATAAGCAATGCCGTCGTTTTCCTCAAACCTTGGACCTCTCTAATACGCGTCGAGGGTACTTCCAATTACATCACGAAACCATGCGGAACGGAGTCAGAAAATACCTTATACCTAAGATACTTAATCATTGGTCGGTTTTCATATAAAGTGAACTAAAGAGATCTGCTAAAAATTATTTTGAAACATTTTGACCATCAAAATTTTGTTCATAATTAATTTAACAACTCAAGAGTAGTTGTTGTGACTGTAATGTAAACAAGAATATATTTTAAGTGGATCATGCTTTAATTACGTGAACTTCGCTAAGACAAATACTCATATTTCATGCGATATTGGTCTTCTCTGAAGTACGGTCGTCTAGAAAAAGTACGTTCAGTATCAGTGTATGTTCTCCGAATTACCGGTGATACTTTTAAAGCCGTTACCAGCAGAAAATTCATTATGTATTGCTTTTTCATACTGAAATAAAATAAGAAAAGGCTTAGAAATGCCAATTACATTATTATATTAAGCTCATACAATTTTGTAGCTAAATATTAGTTCTATTTTTGCTAGACAAATATTGCCAAATTGTATAGTAACCCTGGTTTGACTTTCCAACATCCACGCAAATTGAACTGAAAGAAGTTAATACAGCTAAACAGAATAGAGAACGAGTTTACAAATAAAAGCACAATCGAATATCTCCTGCATAAAAGCATAATAACGTTGGTAACAATAATAAAGTCCTGTTGATATTTATAGTAATAATTTAATGCATTTTGCTTTAAAGATGGGATTGAAAATATGTATTTTATTATCAGATATCTTATTACATTTCCTATAAATAAGCATAAAAATTACATGTTTATTTTAAATGAAGACCTTTATAAAAAGATAATTTCAATTTATTTAATTTATTTTGAACGTATGTATCTGTGAACATAATATACTCGGTTAATTTATAATTTTATTATATTTTTAATAACTTTTATTATTTTATTTTATTTAACGAAGTATTTTAATTTAAATGTGTCACTTAACAATAAGATATAATGCAGTATTTAGTTCTATTTTAGAACTCTAAGAAATTACTTATTTACGTATTTTTTTTATTATTTTGTATTTTATTTCTTCTAACATTTTTAATCTTTCTGCATGTTTTACAGAATAATACATAATAGAAGTAGAGGATAAATTTTTCTCCTGTATTTTGGGAGCAGTTTTAATAAATATGAATACCCAATCAATTTGAATTTAAAAATCCCAGCATCCGGTTTTATTTTTTTTTAAATTTATTTTGTAAATATCGGTTTTCTTCATTTGAACATTAATTTGAAAGAAAGCTTTTTTATACTGCAATATCTGTAGAGACATTAGGATATTTTGGAAGCAGAAGACGTGAATAATGAGCAATGCCCTCGCCGGAACTTGAGCCACGGACCTCTTGAAGCTCGCGCCGAGCGTGCTGGCCATTACACCATGAAGCCGTGCTAAGAAGGCGGCAGAATTATCTTACATACTCCCCCTTTTAAAAGGTGACTGGGCATTAGGGGAACCAGTCGCCAGATCCTGGTGGAGTAGAATCATCATCCACCCCCTTTTTTTAGTTTGGGCACCACTGTAGAGACATTAGGATATTTTGGAAGCAGAAGACGTGAATAATGAGCAATGTCCTCGCCGGGACACGAACCACGGACCTCTCGATACGCACCGAGCGTGCTGGCCATTACACGATAAAGGCATGATAAGAAAGCGGAGAAATACCTTATATATTAGTTAAAATATTTTCAATTCAAAGAAAATTTTTAATAGTTTCCCGCAAGAATTAAAGGAAATCAATCAAAATTCGGTTAAGTAATTTAATTTTTAAAGACGTGTAATGAATTATCTCATTCTTCTATTTGTTCTCCTGTGGTATAAATGGCCACCATGTTCAGCTAGCAACTGTGTACCGAAACCTAAGAATTACCTATTTAAATTTGGTTCCGTATAAGCCGATAGACGACTAATTACTCCGCCTAACTAAATCACTATAATTGAGGTGAAAGATTAAAAGAAACATTTTTGTTATAACTTATGCTCGTGCTTTACATAATAAATCACCACTGCTTGCGAGATTTAAACTAACTTAAAATATCAAAGTCGAATTTAAACTTAGTCACATTTAAGATTCACAAGACAAATCCTTTTAAGTTGTGCTGAGGTTTTTAAATATGCGAGCAGACGAGGACAGCAAATGGCCAAAGCCGATTTAAGTACTATTAAGATTTCGGCAAGGAACAGCAAAAAAGTAAGCTTCACTGCCCAAAATATCAAACCCTAACTTCAAAAACTCTGTTCTTTTTGTACACGTTAGTTAATTTGGTTCCTGATGGATGCCGACAAGTAAAAGTGATAGTAAAGATAATAATGGCAATAAAACAATGGGTTATTAAACATAATATTTTTAAATTGGTACACCGGAAGTTCAAGTTACGAGAGAGAACACATTTGATCTTTTTACGCCTGAGGAGGGCTTCTGATGACTATCGAAATTAATAGAGTTTATGCCAAAATAAGATGGATTTTATACATAATTTAAAATTTTACATTTTTGTGTTTCTTTTGATTTTGATTATTTATATAGGATGCTTTATTGTTTCGGATATATACACTTCTGATGCAAAAATTGTAATAATACTTTTTTTGATTGTATAAGAACAACCCAATATAACCGCCTTCCTTTAACTCCCTCTAAAACAGAAATCATTTACTTTTTTAAACCTAGTTATTTTCTTATCTGTTGCCAAATGTCCAAATATTTAGCTATAAATATAATTTTTGTTTATTTAAGAAGCAGCATTATAAACATTTAGTACAGATTTCCTCATTTTTAATAACTCGTACATAAATGGTAGATATAAGTCGATATTAATAACTTCATTATGAACTAAATGATACTAAGATATCCATGCGAAAACTACGGTTAATGCAAATTAAATTGCGTTTAATCACTTTCATTCTCATGATGATTGCCGATGCTTAAATGAATGCAACTCTGCACCATAATCATGTTTTTATGGTAGTTCATTTCAGAGCAATTATTACCAAAGGATTGATGGTATTTTATGACAGAGTTTTCTGCCTTGGATTAGTTCTAATACGAACATCTGAGAATTAATATGGCTGATAGAGACGAGGGGATGATCTATGAAGGTAAGTTATGGCCAAAATATTTCCGATGAGAAAAGGGGAAAGGTGTGAGAGGACTGATAACATACAATAAATTTCAGTCACGTTTTGGAATACTTCCAAGAAACTGCAGATAATTAAGATGATTGAATGTACCGTAAATCTAGTGTGTGAGAGTATATGCTATGATAGGGTTCTTCCTCTGAAAGAAGAGAAAAGAAGTATTAGTTGTGATAGAATGCCTTTATAAACGTATATTAGAATAATTCTGAGAATATAAGTGGTAATTAAGATGGCTGAAAATGTCATATATTCCCTTGAGAGTTATGTGCTCTTGCAGAACTACCATCAATATTAAACGGGTAAGAATGCTCACATTGATTAACTTGTAATAAATTGCAGACACACCTGGATACTCCCTAAGAGAATTGTATGTAATCCAAATGATAAATGGCAAAGTAAACTCTTTCTTTAGGGCAAACAGTTGGAATTACCTTAATGAACTAAATAGGGATAATCATAATAAAATGGAGAATAGAAAGAGCTAAGATAGAATAAATTTCAAAAGAATTCTAAGACACTCTTAAAGAACTGATGATGATGAATATAACTGGAACAGACTAAAATCTTTCGCTTTAAATTATTGCCAAACTTTATGCCGTTGAAACAAAACCTGAACGAGAAGATTAATAAGGAAAAATGAATTTTACGGACTTTTAAAAAGAAAGAATACCTTTTTAGATATTTTTGAGAAGAACTGCACCACCATAATTTCTCATTACGTTTCCGGAAAATGAAAGGAATAACTCCGATAAAAGTAGAAGAAGCGAACAAGTAATTTACAATAAGATTTAAGATTTCATCTGGAATACTTTAACTTAATTGAGAGCAGAAAGAAAAGAGAAGTTTCTTAGAAGTCTCTAATGTACGATCTGAATAACTTGAATATTATGCACTCCATTCAAAATAGTTGGCTATGGACTTTATTTCTTTAAATACTAATCTTAGGAATATATTTTTCTTTAAAAAATGTCGTAAATTAAGTTGAAACCTTTGAGTAAAACATTACCAACACTGTGGAAGAGACGGTTCAATGAAACAAAATATAATGTTTTCATTACGTAGTCACAAAAAAAGATATTACCTTTTTATAAAATATTATTTTTGTTTTTAAAGTCATTTTACATTTTACATTTTAAAGATAAAAGTCTGCATGTCTTTCAGTGAAATATTCAGCGAGCTGGTACATAAAACCTGTTTCCCCGAAATCATAACGGTTAGATGACCGTTTAAAATGATAGATATCCTTATACCTAAGAGCGAATTTCTGATATCTAAAACAAACCTATTTTTATTTTGCTATATTTTGTTCTTTATTCCTTTTTCATAAATCTTAAAATTTAGTCAATACTGTCAAGCACATTAAAACAAATGAAGTTTTAGTATGTGGATTTCTTAGGTAGCATAAACTAACGATAACATCACACTAACTTATTGACGACAAAAATTCAGAAGGGTTTAAATAATCTTTTATTCACTCAATATTATTTCACAGATGGCCACACTTGGGCGTACACAAAGCTAGAGCTTCTGGATTAACTCAAAACGGGTAACGATGAACTCAAATGTAGTAAGTTTAGCTTACCGGCTCATAGGTACCACAGGAAGGCTCGTAGGTAATTTAAACCACAGGAAGGCTGGTAGAAATCGGCGTAAACAAGCTCAATGGTAGAAGTGCTCAACGACGTAGAAATCTAATCGCTAGTTATTCAAAATAGCAACGTCGCCTTCAAGTGGGGCATAACACGCTCAGAAACCACCTTCCAAAGCCCTTCCTTAAATACAAATACAAGTACACCCTTAAATACAAGTAATACTTATCAAGTACAAGTGGATTGTTTCTGTACATCTTCTGTCCTCGCCTTACTCAAAGGAAACAGAAGCGAGATAACTAACTTCTTTCAGAAGTTATTCTGCCCTCAACTTGGCTTTGGATTATTTGAGAGTGGAAAATCAGACTAAGGCTATCTGCCTAGAGAGATGATTCAATACATTCTTCGAAGGCTTTCTAAGGAAAACCTGGCTCGTCTTCATATTACACTTGGGAAAAACCACGAGAATGCCTATGTGGTCAGCTCGCTAGACAAGATTTGATTGCGAGTTAAACTATCAATGGTCATTAATCTGATCCACTCAAACATTGATGGAAATTCTGTTCTCGGAGAAAAAGTTGAAGAAACATTTGAATGTATCGGAATAGGGGTAGGTTGATTAATCTTGTTGAAAATGGCAAGGTAAAAACCATAGTTATCTGAAAAATAGCAAACTTTTTTAAAATTTCCACATACGTGTTACTTCTCACATTCCTTCTAAACTGATAGACCATTTAAAGCATTGCACACCATCAGAAGCCTTATTAGGAGCTTGGAGGATGTTACAGAATCTTATCTGACGGAATTTGATTTTCTGTTTATTCAAGCATGTTGTACAGACGTTTATTTTCAACAATGAAATGAAAATTTAAAATAACGGTTTACCAGGGCAATTCAGCAGTACAATTTTTTATATTATACGAAAACTGGCAGTATCCTATAATTACGTTTAACATGGTAGTATGTTTTAATGAGCTTCAGATATATTATAGGCAAGGAACATACTGAATGCATGCCCATATACACTAGGTTTTTGTTTTTTATGGCGAGATCACCAGATTAGGCTGCTACGCAACTACAGAAATTTTCTCACTTATCTAATGAAAAAGTGGTGTATCATATCTGATAGTCTAGCTAGACTATCAGATATATCATATATATCTCAGATATGTCATCAGATATATAATATATATCATCAGATATACCATATATATCTAGACTTTCGTTTAGACATTTCTAATAAGAAGTACCTAATAATTTAAACTAGATGTCATTTTACATTTACCGATTTTGTTCGATTAAATATATTAAATGTAAAATACACTTTGTTTAGCTCTTAAAAATATCTCGAACTTGAGCAGAAAGATAGCTTCACTACAGAACTTTCACTACAGTTAACTAGAGAGAAATGTAATTGAGATATTTCTTTTGACAGGAAAGAGAGGATTGAAAGACTTTTATCTGGATAACAAGAACAACGTATAAGCAGAAACTCGGAAATACAGGGAATTATTTCTTGGTAAGAAAACTTTTCAAATAAGATGTGAGAGATGTTACAGGGGTCTGGGCAATAACATGTAAGAAGGAACAAATAATTGTTGCTGCTTTTGTTTCAAGAATTCAATATACAAGCAGATTTCAGGTGTTAGAAAGTACTGTTTCACTAAAACTTTTTTATTAGCTTTTGAAATAAGCAAATAAATGCAATTTTATTGCAAGATAAAAATCAGACATTATGCGCATGTGAAAGATTATCCTAGCATAGAACAAACTTCAAGAAGTTATAGAAGAGTTCGTTAAAATGCTTTAAATGTAATTTTCTCATAGCAGAGAATATACCCTTTCAATGATTTCATATGTAACAAATTCATTAAGAGATATCTTTGAATAACTTGAATGGTTTAAATTCAGCTAATTTGCATCCCAATCAAATTAGAATGTAAATTAAGAAGAAAGAAAATCATGTTAATAGGACATAAATATTTTTAACCAGAAAAAATTGTCAATTTAATCAATATTCAAATTTCATCAGAGCAAAAAATGTGATAAACATAATGTAAGATGTTCAGCATTTTAATGAGTATATTTTAGTAACATTTCATAATAAAATAAAAAGATGGAGCATTTTTTTAAATATGGAATTAAAAATGTGTCAAATATGATAATATACTTAACTTCTCTTTTTAATGAAAGCCATCTCCAGAGAAAGCTCTATTTTTAAGTCTATAAATATTTTTATAAAAGAAATTTTTAAAGATGTATGCCTCTAAAATTGCCCTAAGAAAAACTCTCAGAATAATTTGACTTAAACTACTTTTAGGTGGTGAAAGGAGTGACGAAAAGCATCGATGTAGAGGCTATATAAATTAAAAATTTCAATAATTAAAAAACATTTCAAAAGTTAGCATTTTTTAAATAATAATTTAAAACACGTTCTCCTGAATTCGTTTAAATTTATTCAAAGTTAGTTTCAAGAGACTACTAGCTTCAAATCCAAACTAGTCACGTCTATTTATATTTTATCCTAAATAATAGATAATTTATGAAAAGTTTTCTAACATCAAAATTCTGATGTTCATTATTATTAGCTGCTTTTGTAATGGTAGCAGTGTTGCTTTTGTACTTTATTTTTATATTAATTTATTTCTTTATTTTCTTTTTCTCTTTAATTGGCCATCTACAAAAAAAATCAGGTACAATTTTAATAGGAAGGAAATTTGTAGTTAAAGGAAGAAGAGATAGAGTTGTGGCAATTTCAGAAAGTTGTTCACCCCGAGAGACATTCACATAGATGTCGATTTGCGTTTTTGGTGAGTAATTGTATATTTCTTAGCTTGCAGAGCCTGAATTCGAGTTAATTAGTGTGCATTTAATGTATTTAAATGTACTTAAATTTACGAGACGCTGTAATTACAGGTTGCTGGTTTTTGCTAAAGTTTAATCGTATTATAGTTTGAAATAAATATTTTAGTTAGGTTCTGCCGTTTAGTTCTGTTGTCAAAAGTACAGGAATATTAACTCACTTTTAGCAATATTTGTATATCGATGCAAAAAAATTTAATTAATTAATTATTTAATTAAGGTATTTATAGATTAACTGAGATTTTATTTAATTAAGATATATATAAAATTTTAATTAATTAAAATAGTTAGAGTAATTATGTGAATTTGGACTTCTTTTTAGCTTGAGTAGCATTCTTTATTGCATTTTATTGCTGTAGTATTTCCTATTAAATCCATGTAATAATTTTAATTTCACGAATTACTTTTATTTTTTCGAAAACGTATCTGTCCCATCAGCGGCCGAACGGTCGAAATCGCTGAATACTGGAAGTTCTTTCCGGGGTTGGAATCCCAGCGAATAGGCTGTCTACATTAGCATTTTTTTTAGTTTACCCCATGTGTAATGTGTATGCGATCCAGTTTCGGCCAGAAAGTTCTCCATGAAGGTATCCTTCCTTTTAGGCAGATAGTTCTCGAGTGCTTAGGCATAATCAAATGAACCAAACCAAACTTAAAAAGTATCCGTTTACATAAGTATTTCCAGTTTAAAACGCCTAGCTTAGTAAATATTTTTTACATTTCTATTAAATGAATTATTAACTCTCTAAATATGAGAATTTACATATTAAATTCTAATAGTATAATGAGCCGTAGACTCATTATACTATGAGTCTACGGCTAATGCTTCAAGCGATATTTAATCTAGCTATCTTTTTTCATTATAATAACTAGTGTTAGTTGCTATGCTTTATTTAAGTTTTCCGATAGAAATAATCGTGTGTTATAAGGTTCTAATTAAAAATACTTGTCTGAAGAACACATAAATAATAGCCTTTCACCATTATATAGTTTCATGTCAAAGCAATGTAAATCTATTTATTACAGATTCAGATCGCTTAAAAATAAATATTTCAGCAGCAATTTACAGTAGAGTCCCGCAAACTCGATTCCCGATTATATCGACATTCCGTATAACTCGACAACTTTTTTGGACCTTTTTTAAGATATATCTAGGCCAAACACAGCAAATATTACATAGAGTACATATAATTATTATTTTTGCGTATGTCCTTCTTATTCGGTTTAAAGATTTGAGTATTCTTTTCCTGCAATTTTCGCCGTTTTCGCATTGTACCATTGATTCTTAGAACTGCCTAACAAATTTCAGGATATACTTGACGAAGCCGTTTGCTTCTTTCGAGAATATGAAGAAAGTCAAGTAGCGGCTGGCCGCTGGCTCACATTTCTTTCTATTCTTGCGAAACGTTAGAAGACTTGTGAAGTTTTGTAAGTGCATCTTATAGCAACGGGTATCGTTCCTGAGTTCACATCCAGGCATATAAGTGTTACATATTTTTGGGAACTTTTGATATTCTGTGAAGTGGAAATATCGTTCGGGGAAAAAAAACAGACGAACATGACAATGGAAATCAAACTAGAGGCCTTCAAGAGACTGGACGAAAGGGTAAGTTTTAAAATTTTACCATGGATTTAGGTTTTGGATGTGTTAAATATTAAGAGTTCTGAAAATCTTACCCTTTATACCGTAAAACTCGAATTTTCGGAAACTTGACAATCAACCCACATTATGCCGAGTTTGTGGGACTCTACTACTACTCAGGAAGAGATTTAATAAAAATGAACTTTAGAAAAACCTAAAGTAGGAAACTAAGTCATTATACTTTCTGGAAAATACCAAAACTGCAAAAAATAAATACTACAATCTTATTTAGCCCAAAAGAACTATATTGTGCCTTTAGAGAGATATTTGGAAATTTACATGAAACATGTACGTGATATAATGAATTTAAAATGTACATAAAGTCTTTTATGTACATTTTAACATACTTCGACTTATTCATATTAAATAGTTACACAAAACAAGCAAATATGTATCATAATGGTATATTTATTAAAATATAGATAGAAAATTTCAACATAATTACCATATTTTTTAAATGAAATATACAAAAATGTCACGAATGAACCATTAAATGATGTAAAGGAAAAAGTGGATTTTTTTTTTAAAATACATTTTTAATAAACTTCTTCCTCTTTATACAGTGATGCTACACTATCGATTTTTGTAAGACATTTTGTTTAAAAATTATGCTAAAATTCTTAATCTAAAAAAGTGCAAGTTATAAAAAAATAGATTTTCTCTACACATTAACAGTGAATATTATGAATTTTGTTTCCTTATATGCTATTCAGAAATTTCAAATGCACATCCTCTTTCCGAAAATCATGTATAATTCGCATGAATTTCCCTTGCATTTAGGAGTTGAAAAATATTACAAGCTCGAATTCTAGCCTAAGATTTAGTTACAGAAAATTTTATTTACTACGCAAGAATATTCTGCTGAATAAGCCACAAAAGTTTCAGGTTCTGTCTTCAGCTTTTCTGTCATTTGAACGTAAGAATTTGAGACATCTTTAGATCTAATGTACTTATTATTAAATTTAATTTGAAGAACAGTATATTTTAAGAATTTTAAAAGTAATAGGAAATAAATAACTTTAGAAAATATGACCCGATTTATTAATAGTTGATACCTTTCAGAGCAAAATATTACTGTTTCCATGCAAATGTTTTATACATATTTATAGCATTACCATAATTAATACATTATGTAAATCGGATACTCAGTTTTCTCTCTCTCTTTCACGCTTTTACCTGTATACATTTATTTGCACATTATTGTCGCAATGTATGTGGCACGTATCATTATTTTTGAAATTATATTAGTACATGTTTTTAAAAAAATACTTCTAAATGCACTGCTTAATTGCAATTATTGAAATGGCTACTTTCGTTCACTCTATCTTTCTAGTCTATTAGGCATCTTCTCAATGCTTTTGCTTCGTCTAGAATTCGCGCTTTAGCCCCCTCCTGAAGCTCATATTTCAAGCTGCAGTTAGGATACACCATAATAATTCCAATGGTCTTTTTCCTTAGCCTGTTTCCTTTAGTAAATGAACGGTTTGTCACAAACACTTGTGAATAGTCTTATTACAAATTTTGAATATGTTTTATTACACAGACATGAGATTTAGAAAATTAAAAACATTCCGGAAAACAATATCCATATACACTAGATAAATTACAACATTACAGCTTTGGTGGTGGTAAACAGCCTTCAAAATATTCAGACAACGTAGAAAAATGAGTGTGTTAGTGAGAGCAATAATTATTAAAACTGTGAATTTACTTCATTGGAAAATGTTCATAGTTTTATGAGGATAATTCTATTGCCATATTCTATCTTTTTCAATGAGTTTTCAAACTGCCTGCTATGTTAAATTAGAATGGCTTAATTATTCTACGATTTAACTAGGGAGTTTGGGATAGATAAAACTCATAACATAATTTATCAGATAAATCTATGATTACTATTTTCATTGTTTCTTATTTTGTGAGATAGACATTCAGAAATAATTGCTAACGCTGAAGAATATTTCGAAGTGACACTGTAAACAAGTTTCAGAAGGAAATTATAACAGGTTATTTTCAGTTCCTACAGGCTGAAAATATATTTTCTCACAAAACCTCAGAGGAATTATTGCTTTTTTTAAATCCTTAATCATCAATTCACTTCACTAACTAAAAACTCCTATTTTTATGACCAAGGTTTCGTGAGTTGTTTGCGAAAGTGAAGCTGAAGTAGGAGAACTAAACAACTAGCTTTTTAAAAGATGATATTTTTCTTTTGGTCCTAGGGAGAGATTTCTAATTCCAGTTATTGATTCTTCGCGAAATTTCTCTGAACATGTTCACTGTATTTTTTTCGCAATGCATGTGTGTGTGTCCATGCAAGAGTATTAGTACACATTTCAACAATGACACAAAAAATAAAATGGTAAATTTAATTTTTTAAGATTAATGCTGAAATTTATAGTAAAAGAAATATTTTTATGAATGTTTCTGTTAATAATTTATTCTGAATTACCTTACTTTATAAACTGTGCTTCAAACATAGAACGGATTTGAGAATATGAATTACGTAAAAAACTCAGCATATCGCTGTAATAATAAAGTGAATCAATTTTAGCTTCCGTTGAGCTGCATGTCACGTCAATACACTGGTGTGCAAAAATTAAGGACGAGACAGTTTTTTTCAATATAACTTTGTACAAACGCTTTCCAAATCAACACATTTAATACCGTAAGATCCCCAATACGTAAGGACATGAGTAATGTAAGCAACACTTACTAAAAGAGAAATCAGAGGGATAAAAAGGAGCTTTATTGAAAACGTAGCATGGAGTGCAATGCGACTGAAGGCCGAAACATCCCTGTGATGGGTGTCCAGCAAGAAACATCCGGGCTTTAATTGGGGATATGATCTCCCATGACTGCTAGGCAGGTTTCACAGCGTCTGCCCATGCTGAGAATGAGGGTGTCAATGAGTTGTTGAGGCATTGCTGCCCATTCGTCCTGCAGTGCCAATCGAAGCTCCGGAATCGTTACTCGTGGTAAGGTACGAGCTGCTAAGCGTTTGCCTAGAAAATCCCATACATGCTCGATGGGATTGAGATCCGGAGATCGTGCCGGCCAGTCCATACGTTCAGTATCCTCATTCTCTAAAAGTTGTTCGGCAGCTACTGTGCGATGACATGGTGCATTGTCGTCCAAGAAAAGGAACTGCGGACCCATAGAGCCTCTAAAAAGACGCACACATGGAAGAAGAATCTCGTTACAATAACGGGTCCCGTTGACTGAACCTGCGTCGAAGATGTGAAGGTCTGTACGACTACCAAGCATGATGCCTTCCCAAACGAGAACACCGCCACCTCCATACCTGTCCCTTTCAATGATGTTCGAGGGATGATTGCGGCTTCCCCTCTCTCTCCAGATGAGTATGCGATGAGAATCGCTACTCAGACTGAATCTGTTCTCATCTGTAAAGAGTACTCGTCCCCATTCATTGTCTCTCCAATTCCGGTGTTCCCGGGACCACAGAGAACGCCTTCTCCGATGGGCAGGCGTTAGAGGTACACACCGTACAGGGCGTCGTGCAAACAGACCACCACCGTGCAGTCTTCTGGCCACGGTAAAACGCGATATCGGTCGTCCAGTCGCCTGTGTCGTGTGTCTAGCGATTTCTCCCGCTGTCTTCCGCCTGTTTCTTCTGGCCTGTAAGGCAATATACCGGTCATCTGCGGGTGTGGTTCCTCTTGGACGACCAGTACTAAACCCCCGGATAGCTGTTCCTATACCTTGAAATTGTCTCCAAAATCGTGAAACGATGCTGTGAGCAATTGTGAGCAATTCCGGACTCTGCAGCCACACTTGTCACACTGCGGCCTTCCTCCAACTTCCCAATGATGCGACCTCGGGTAAAAGCATCCAGATGTCGTCTAACAGACTGATTATTCGCCATTTCTCGCTGAGGCAGCAACTCGGTGTGATTTTAACTGCTATACGGCATGCAATCTCTTTGCCAGAAATACTGATCTTACACCTACAACATGCTTTATACTACTCAGACAGTCCCCCATTACGTCTACCTGCATATCTGCGCATGTGCTACCGTACATCACCTTACTTAATCTCCTGATTGGTCTTTCTGTCCGATCTGCCTCTTCGTTCAGCTGATATGCTAATTTTTCGACTTCGTCCTTAATTTTTGCACAGTGTATATTAGTTAGTGAAAGCAGCTGCTTACTCACAGATCTGGGTTCGAATTCTGGGTAAGGTTCCATGTAAAATTGTGCAGTATTCAGTATTATGCTAATACTGCATAATATAGCATATGTATAACTATAATATAGTGTATGTAATATTCCATAATATAATATTATGCAGTAGTAGTATGAGTATTAGCAGTAGTGGTATGAGTAGTAGTACGTTATACTGCAGTATTAGCAGTAGTAGAGTATATAATACTGCATAATACTGTATTATGCAGTAGCAGTATGAGTTAGTAGTGTGAGTAGTAGTATATATATAGCAGTAGTAGTATGTATGTAGTAGTAGTAATCTGAGTAGTATTATGCAGTAGCTAAATTTAGCAGTATTATGCAGCATTATCAGCAAACGTCTTATTATTTAGAAACCTTCTCTGTAAAGAAAATGTGACATTAATATCAATACTTCAAACGTTTAAAATATTAGACTATGTAACCATATTTCCAGCCAGTTAAAGATGAAATACTGTTACAGAACAGTTTTGATACTTGCATGGTAAGAAACTCTTTTGAAACGTAAAAAAATATACGTAGACAGCTGTCTGTTATTTCGCTTTGCTGTTGTTGTCTCGCGGCGTCATCTGCAAATAATGGAATTATCACATATAACGACACTATGAGAAATTTTCATAGAAACTTTTCCCAGCACTAATTTGAATGGGATGTTTTTCAGCCGAAGCAGCTCCGCTCAGCGATACTTACCTAAGGCATTTTGTAAGTCTTGTAAAAGTGTTTGGTCTTCTCTTAGATCAACCTATCAGATTTGCTGGAAGCAAAGATTCCCGGAAATGTTTTTTGCGAAGCAGTTTTGGTTAGCTAGTAGGCAAGATCAGTGTCGTTGAAGGTAAATTACCTTGGAGTTGAACCAAAGTTTGCTGCGTAAAAGGCCAGTATTGTTCCCACCAATGCAAAAGTGCACTTGTATATTTTCTTCAGATATTTAGATCTATTTCCGGTGCGACCGCTCATTAATCACCAAGGTGGCTACAGCTATATGACAGGAATCTTGTAAAATTCCCTTTCAGCAAAAACCCCTTTCGAGAAATTTTTCTTCGGACAGACGGAAGACTTGTGAGGGATGTGCGTAGCGATTTTGAAAATGGGTCGTGGGGACTAGTGGGTGGAGGGAAAATGAAAACCAGACGGAGCATGACTAATATTGACTATACTAATATTGAAATCTGTAGAAAATATATCTTACCACAAACAAAAATCTTGTACATCTACCATATGTGTATGAATTTGCATCAAATTAATGACCTAG
Source organism: Stegodyphus dumicola (assembly GCF_044657685.1). Lineage (NCBI taxonomy): Eukaryota > Metazoa > Arthropoda > Arachnida > Araneae > Eresidae > Stegodyphus > Stegodyphus dumicola. The sequence goes on along the minus strand of NC_140768.1, from coordinate 73,696,944 downwards.
CAGAAGTAATAGCAATTAATAACTAACTAATTCGTAATTTAATGACGATAAAATAATTTTATTAGTCCATGTTACTGTTGAAATCCTAGACTCCAAACCGAAGGGAGAGAAATTTAAAAGCAAACATAGTTTCAATATATTTATGCATTAGGTGACAAACAGAAAAATATAATACATTTGTAACAACGACAGCCGATAGTTTGATAAAAACATTAGCCTTGAACTTAAGCAATAGAATAGCAATTTTTATTGACCTTTCTGCACACCTTTCTTTAGAAGTTGTCAAAAAACATGTCCGATATCTCTGATCACTCGAAACATCTCAAGTCATGAAAATTAGAGATATTTATCACATAGATTACATAAATAATTTTGAGTTGAGGAGTATAGTATGCCATTCATAAGGAGAATATAGTAAATTCCTTTGTTTCTTTTGAGCATAGTATAATAAATGATAAAAACTGTAAGTTGAAATACTGGCAGATAAGATACTTAGTATCTGAATGCCGAAGTATTTTGTTCAAATTCTTATTAACAGAGAGAAATATTTCTGCGACTTCGTTGGTTATTTTAAAGCTCTTTATCTAATTATTACGAAATGAAGTACTTCAAGTACTTATGCATTTGTTCAAACGTTTTCAAAAAGAAGCCCCCTGATTTATCCGACATATATTTCAAAAAGGATTTTTGTATCCGTATGTGATGACAGTAACCATCCGAAAAAGCTGTCGGATAATACATTTTATGAATAAAATTAAAAAGAGGCTTTAACTTCTTTTGAAAGTTTTAGAGAGAATGTTTTACCCTAGGTATATTGATGGAAAAATACTGAAAATACCTTTTCCATTTTATTAGCGAAGATTTAGCGAAGTGAGTAAGAAAAAGAGAGATTACTTTTATCAAGACTATTAAGATTGAAAAAGGATATCAAAGTCAGAATGAAACAAAAATTGTGAGGAATTATCGATGTAATGCTTCGAGAAAATCCAGAAGTAGATGTCTGAAGAAAATGTAAATAGATGCAGTTTTATGAATAAAATAAAAATACTTAGTCTTCCAGCTAAATTTAAAACATAAGCCTTATAAATTTTTGTATATAAATAAACGTATTTAGATTTATACTAAAGAAAAATATTTTAAGTGGCAATGTTAAACCATTTTAAGACTTTGCATTTAATAGTCTTATGTTCTTAGAATTTATTTTATATTCAGAGGAAATATTTTGTGCTACTGAATGTTAACTGGGACACATTAATTCTCATTTTAGTAAAACATCTTTGTGTTTTGAAATCATTGTTGAAACATAAATCTGAATATATTTTTAAAAAACAGAACTTTTGACGCAGTACAGAAGACCTCATAAGACACTACAATAGGCATGGAAAAATATTTTAAACATTCGCTCATCTAAGTAAACCTTTAGTACATAAATATTTATTTAATGTATATAATTCATAAAACATAAATACAATATTTCAATAATAAAAAATAAATACTATGTTTCAGTTTTGAAAGATCATAGTAATACGTATGATTTATCTCTCGTTTTTCGAAAACAATGTATATTTAAAACTTTTATCAGTAAACACATTAAAACACATAGACAGAATTAAAAGTTATATCTATTATTACATAAAACATACGTTTAGAAAACCAATAAATAAAATCTTAAAAGGAAAAAGAAATTAACTATCTATCTTGAAGTTACCTAACATTTCTTTCCGTTTATGAAAGAGTTTTAAACTTGTTGGAACTTTAACGCAGAAAACAAAAATATTATACCTTTAAGCAAGTTACAATATCTATATGCGTAAATTTGTCAGACTTACAACGATATTGTATAGGATAAACTAATATTATTGTGTTTTAATGTTTCACTTATCTAAGTAAATCTTTAGATCATAAATATTTAGTTAATTTCTCTGATTCATAAAAAAATAAATACAATATTTCAGTTTTGAAAGATAATACGTGTGATTTATTTTCCGTTTTTCGAAAACAATACATATTTACACATTTATATCAGCAAATACATTTAAATAGATAGAACTAAAAGTTCTCTCTATTATTACATAAAACATATGTTTAGAAAAACAAATAATAAAATCGTAAAAGGAAAAAAATTAACTTTTCTTGAAGTTTTATGAATTTCCTTCCATTTATGAAAGAGTTTTAAAATTGTTGGAACTTTAAAGCAAAAAACAAAAATATTATATCTTTAAGCAAGCTACTATATGTATATACATAAATTTGTCAGAATTACAACCATATTGTATAGGATAAATTAATATTATTGTTTTTTAATGTTTCTAATAAATCTAATAAAAACATTTCATTTATCCAATTCAAGATTTTTTTCTCGAACCTTTCCTCGCTCAAAATCTTCCCTCAGAAGAATAAATTTATCCCTTTCAGCGGACGCACTGAATCCCAAGAACTAAGATACTAGTTGATCAAACAAAGTCGTTTTTATTTTGTTTTAGGATCCTAATTTTTCTTAAAAACCAATTTCTAAATGCTTTCAAGTAATTCCTTGGGTCGAAGTTCTGTTTTTTGCACAGAAATATAAATGGAATACTGTATGAAATTATATTTTATAATTACTGTATGGTAAATGCTATACCACGAAGTAGCTTCGAATTACTACACAAATATATGATGCTTACAGTTTATTGCCGTAAAAACGTTTTAATTCAAATTTCTTTATATGTATTTTCCAAATATTGGATTCGCTTAAAACGTTTTCTCTTTTTTGCAATTAAAAGAATAAACTACAAACGTAAATAATTTAATAAGTGAATTTTGAAAGCGAAATTAAGTGAAAATATCTTTCCTAGTTTTTCTCGGCATAATATTATTTATAAAACTATAGATTAATAAACAATTTAAAATACATAACCATAAAAACATGAGCACAACTTGGGTTAGCGATCTTTGAGACAGCATTTAATTTGTATTTGTTAGTTTTTGCTATAAAAATAATTTAAATCATTTTCGGCAGATATGAAAAAGTATAATAATACTTCAGCATATCAGCCGGGAAAATTTCTGCTTTAGAACAAATTTCAATTTCTAATATGTAATGTTACTACTTAGAAAGTTCTTACAAGTACTGAAATTATTGCTTCGTATTTTGCAGTGCTTGTTTTTAATTTCAGAATTTTTTCCAAATAAAATATTTTACATTAACTGAAAAATATTTCTTTAAACTTGAATTCAATTTGCATAGCGAAAGTTCTAAATTCTGGGAAACGTTTAAAAATATACCTCGTTTTTCTAAGAACTTCGTATCACCACAATTCGAAAGTTTGCAAAAGATATCTTCATATACATATTATAAATATGTTGGTAATAAGTAAACAGAAATATGTTTATAAATTCAATACTTTAATAAATTTATTATAGTAAATAATTTACCTTACTTGACGGCATTTTTTCTTCTTTAAATTTTGCAGAACAAAATTTTTTAACGATTTTGTCAAATCTTCAAGAGTTTTTAATTAGAAAAACAAAATTGCGCAGTGGTGTAATAAGACTGGAGTGATTAAATAAAAAGTATGAAACGTAATTACCTATTCTAAATACAGTTTTATACCTTACAAAACAGTCTACAACCCTAAATATGACAAAGAATTTCGATCAAATTTGCGCATTTGACACTTTAGATGCCATTAAATATTCACATAATAACTTGGCATTTTCAAATTCTAAGCTTCATATTCTTTTAAATTTTATTAAAGTTATTATATGTGATATTTCACTTAAAATATTATAAAATTCCTTGACGTGTATAGTTTCATTTCTAATTGTAAAACTGTTGCCTAGCTGACAGAATTTCAACCCGCTAGTGACTAACTATAAAGTGTGAAATGTGAATTACCTTTTCCTAATATTATCCAGAGCCGCGTTACAGCTGAGACCCCTAGCATAGCGATCTGTATAAGCTACTCCATGTGCACCAAATTCTGCAACTTCTGGCGACTCGGAAAGTCTATTATAGTCTTCTCGTTTTATGCCGCTTCCAACAAGTCCCGATTCAGCGCCACCTGGTGAACATTCTCCGAACTCAATCGATTAGTAGCAATCGGAAAAGTTTGAAGAGCGATAAAAGTATTTAAATTCACTCAGCAAAGAGACGAAAACGGAAATCATATTGAAAGCGCTCACTCGTCCGCTGAAAAGTTGGAACGTGAAAGAAAATTCCTATAATAGCAAGACGTTGGTAATGACTAAATAAAGTCCTTTTTAATGCAATTTCATTTGCTTTGCTGTAGGAGAACTTTACGTAAATTCCGAGCAAAAATGATAAAAGTATTCGATTCATTATTGAGAAGGGAAATAATATCCGTTTTAACATTTAATTTATTTTAGATTTTATTAACTTTTAATAATTTTTAGTGACATGAAGTTCTTTAATCGGTATTGTTTTATTATTTATCTTATAAATCAAACTTTTGCTTGTTTATTCATTTTTGAGAGAAAAAGGAGAAATTTTTTCTGAATATCAGCTTGCTCTCCAGGCTTGAGCTTAATAGACTAAAAATTTGGTTTTCTGAGAATAATTAGATAATTAGAGTATTTGTTTTCAACAGAACTTTGAGTTCATTGTTTGAGAATTTCTGACCAGTCGAATTAAGAATTATGATAAGTCGGAATTTGTTAAAAATTGATTGCATCCTTTCTTGTGTAAGTTTCAGTTTTTTATTTGAACTTTTTTCGAATGGCACTGTATTATTATTATTATTTTTTTTTTTTTTTTTTTTTTTTTTTGTTAAGCCAAAATCAGAGCCGAAATCCCTATACAGAGCATGTTTACCTCTTCTTTCGAATCATTTAATGAGGATAAATTTGCATCCTTTTGGTGTTTAGGTCATTCATTCACTTCACAAACAACTACAATCTTTCTTTTCTCGGTAAAAATATCATTTTAAAGAACTTCGTTGTAATTAGATTTCTACACATTCTACGCTTTGTGCATAAGACAATTTACAACATTAAGAGAAATCGAAACATAGTGCTTATAAAATGTTTTATATCTGAAAAATACAGCTAAGCTCTTTAAAACACCAACCTTCATTATAATGTTTTAATAATGCCATATGAATAATTTACTGTTGTTGCAAGAAATAGAACTACCTAAAACTAAGAAGAAATTAGTTTATAAAATGTCATTTTTCAGATTCAAGTTGATATTTTCTCATTTAACTGTCTGTGAGAAGAAATATACAGGTGTCCGCATATGATGTGCGCATTATTATAGTGTTCGTAAAACGAAACTACACAGTACAGTAATAAATTTTAATTGTCATAAACAGACACATTGTCCAGGTTTTGTAAAGCTTATACAAACAGTATTCCGGTCCTGCTTTGTGATAAGGTAGAAGACTACAGTAATGCCTGTTTGTATGTCTTCAGTAGAAATCACCTTTATCTTGTAGACATTATCCTTGGTATAGACCAGAGGTGGGCAAAAGCCGGTCCGCGGGCCGGATCCGGCCCTTTTGCTTACTTTACCGGCCCGTTGAAAAACCCTGCATGCAATTTTTTTTATTCTCTTATATGCCGTAACATCCTCTTAAAATATATCTTATTTAATCTCTTATATATATGTCTTATTACTTAATAACATACACATATTATTTTATTGCAATAATTAACTTATTTATTTGTAGGCCTTTGTAAAATGAGTTAATCTAAAAAAAAGTTGATTTGGAGTGCAGAAATTTCAATGAAGCATGGACAGTAAAATACCTTTTTACAAACATTGATAACATAGCAATTTGTTTACTTTGCCAAGAAACAATTGCTGTTTTCAAGGAATACAATTTAAACAGGCATTTTAAATCAAAACATCCAATATATGCATCACTTTCTTTAAAAGTCATGCAGCAGAAAACATGACAAAAAACTTGAATAAGCAAAAAAATATTTGTACCAAACAAAGTAATATCGAGAACTCTACCACAAAAGCAAGTTATTCTGTTGCACACAAAATTGCTAAATTCTGTAAACCTTTTACTGAAGCAGAATTTGTTAAACAATGCATGATACAAGTGTCGGAGATATGTTGTCCTGAAAAAAAAATATATTTTTGAAAATGTAAGCCTTTCGAGAAGAACAATAGTACGACGGATCGAAAATATTGCAGAAAATTTACTTGACCAGCTAAGAACAAAAATTGCTGATTTTACATATTGTTCTCCGGCTTTAGATGAGTGCTGCGATATTACTGACACAAGTTAATTATTAATATTTATCCGAGGTATTAACAAGAAATGTGAAATTAGCGAGGATATTCTTAGTGTGCATCCAATGAAAGATACAACTACCGGTGAAGACTTCTTGATCGCTGTTGAAAAGTGTTTAATTAAAGTAAATTTAACTTGGAACAAAATAGTAAGCATCACTATGGCTGTTCTAGTTTAACAGGAACCAAATGTGGGTTTACTAAAACGAATCAGCGACAAAGTAAAAGAGTTGCAGCCAGAACGGGATATATTATTTTTACACTGCATTATTCATCAAAAAGGGTTATGTAGAAAAGTCTTGAAATTGAATCACGTCATTACTGTTGTGACACAAGTTGTGAATTTTATCCGGGGACGTGCCTTAAATCATCGACAGTTTGTTGAATTTTTGAAAGAAATTGAAAGTGACTTTTACGAAATTCCTTATTACACTGAATTGCGATGGCTTAGCATCGGTAAAGTTTTGGACATGTTTCAATATTTACTTGATGCAATAGTATCCTTTTTGTCGATATTAAAAAACTACATGATTTTCCTGAATATCAAAATGAGGCACGGCTAAACGATTTCTCGTTTGCAGTAGATATTGTAAAATATTTGAATGAACTAAACATAAATCTACAAGGGAAAAACCAATTCGCTTTCAATATGCACTCAAACGTCAAAGCATTTATGATAAAACTCAATTTATTTGCTGAAAACTTTAATAAGAAATTACTAAATCATTTCCCTTCATTACAATCACGACGAGAATCATTGAAAAATACCGATTTTCTTAAATATAGTGCAATAACACAAGACCTGCATTCTGAATTCCAAAGAAGATTTCAAGATTTCAAGTTATTGAAAAACCTTTATCATTAATTAGTCAGCCTTTCAATTTTGACGTGCAAGAAGCTCCTGTTGAAATTCAACTAGAATTTATTGACTTACAGTCCAATAATTTACTACAAGAAAATTTTCGCTCAAACGAGTTGAGTGTCTTCTACGGTGGTTTGAATACAGAACATTTCAAACATTTTTTGAACTATGTTCAAAAATACCTAGTTTTATTTGGTTAAACATATATTTGTGAAAGAACTTTTTCGTTAATGATTCACACGAAAAATAAATATCGATCACAAATTACTGACGAAAATCTACACTCGGTATTAAAGATTGCTACAAGTGATTTGGATCCAAATTTTGAAGAAATAATATCAAATGAACATTCCAGATTTCACGTTTCGCATTAACTAAAACTATTCTATTTTAACGTTTGATGTTTATCTTTTCTTTTTATAATTATATTTACTATTATATTTACAAAATGTAATATAAATATAAAAATGTAATAACTATCAAAATAAAATAATTTGTATCGTTAAGATATAAGTAAATAAATATCAAAATAAAATCTTCCATTAACTGATTTATTTAATGACCATTAATTTAATATAACGGATTATATTTCTTTAAAAATGACGTGACATATTTTACTGGGCACAAATTGTTCGCATATACACTTAAGTAAGACAATTTATTATTACTATTATCTTTTATTAACTGTCAAATTTCTCTGTCCAAATGCTTTAAATTTTAAAGTTTTTAAAGTTATAAATTTTAAACTTTAAAATGATACTTATAGTGTTTTTGTCAAAAAAAATGTCTTGGGCAGGGAAGAAACTCCATCCAAAACATTCGCGTGTGCACAGCGTTCGCGGTGTAGTCCTCCGGCCCAAGAGACATTTTGAAAATTTCATTTTGGCCCGGAAGACATTTTAAAAATTTCATTTTGGCCCGCGCTTAAAAGTATTTACCCACCCCTGGTATAGATCCACAGAAGAATATTACATGTTCGAATAAAAACCATGGCGAAGACGCCATTTCTCTTTACTATACAGTTACCGCATTTTTTTAATGTACTATATGTTGGCTTTAAAATAACAAAATTAGTGTACATATTTTAATTCATTTTAATATTTAAAATTAATTTTTGAATAACAGATTTTTCTTTAGTGAAAGTAATGTGAATTTTATTTGAATCAAAGCATTACAACGACTACTTATAAACTAAATTTATGTTTCTTTTAATGAAGAAATTTCAGTTTTCCTTTAAAAAATTCATTCATTTCGATTTCCATCTTTATTTCAATGATAAAATATAAATAGCATTGGTTGCATTAGAAGTTTTTCACTTATTTAACTAAATACTATAAAAATAAAATCTTTGATCATATTTTCACCATTCTTTGATGATATTTTTCTCAGAACTTGCGAACAAGTTAATGAATAGAATAATAATTTCTTAAGAGTAGAAATTTGAAATGTAATAATGATGAGCTAAAATCTGCAACAGTTTTCAATAAAAGTTATTATAAAGTTTTCCTTAATTAACGAAATTGTCGGCTATATTTAGTGAATACTCTGCTATATTCAGGCAGTGAGTACTTGGTCAAAGAGATATTATGTTCAGTTATTATCAACAGCTACTTCATTACCTTTACTTTATAATTTATTTTGCAAGCTAGTTTGTAAATTACTCTGCAAATTCAATTCCTGAAAATGGAAAATTATAATTTGCTAGTAAATCGCGCATTTTCCCTTCCTTTATATTTTTTCGTTGCGCCAAAATCATATTTAAGTACATTTAAGAACCATCATTTTTCACGAAACATTTTAAAGTTAAACGAAACTTCGACAACCATTCAACTAATAGGGGCACACGGTTTACGAGCATTGAAGAAGATATTAAAAAAATGTAGCCTCCATTGGTGTTAGTGTTATACGAAAGCTGTATTCATTGAAAAAAATGTAAAACTAATATTCTTTTTTCAAGAAAAAGACTAGCATGTTTTTCATTTGTCTTTTATTAAAATAGATATTCTTGCAAAAGCCCAGCTTCGGTGAGAGAGATCCTCCGCAAAGCGGCGTTTGGTTGCCAAAAAGGGGAGGAAAAGGCAGGTCGCCCGATTTGGCGCGAAATCGTCCATTTGACGATATTTGGCCAGAAAATTGGCGATATGTCATAGACGGAGCGAGAACATTCTAGAGCTCATTCCTAGCGGTTTTCTAGGGAATATTACTGAAGAAAGGTTAAAAACTATGTATAGAGCCTTTAGAGGGCGAAAGTGGTGTCTTGAGTTCAGAGATTAGGTTGAGAGCGATCGATCGAGTCGGAAGCTGGACTTAAATAACGGACTTTTTTAAATTAGTGCATCAAATAAATGTGCTATTTTAATACTGATGGATCAATATATAACCGAAAAAAGTTCCGAAAAACAAATATATTTTTACTAAGTCAAAATACTACAGTGAAAGAAAAGCGAGAAATACATTTAAGCAACGAAATCAAAACATATGTTTAACATAATATGAACACCAAAAAAGCGTAAATTTTAATACTGCGTAAAAAGTCTTATACATGTGATAATTAATTTGTAATCCCTATATTTTACTTTTATTTAGTTTTACTGTGTTGTAGCTAACATTATAAATGTTAAGCTTCCAAAGGAATTGCGTTTCTTTCTCTTAGGCGAAGTTAATTTACATTCATGTGAAGTATATGATGAACTTCAAGTACCGTGATCATTACAGGAAGCTTAAAAATTTAATTGGATAATAAAATTTGAGATATAGCTTTAGAAATTGAGACTAACCATATAAATGCTATTGTGAAGAAATGTTGGGAGATGAAGATGATTCTATCAATTAATAAGTGCAGTCTTAATTTATATGTCATGAATTTGCTTAAAATGAAATTTTTAAAAATTTCTCACAATGATACAGAATCTGTGAAATTAAACATAATGTTGTACCAAAATAGTACCAAAATGCGTACAATTAAGAGTATAGGAGAATACAGGTTAATGGTGCCTTGACGACCCCCCAAAAATTGAATTAAGGTAGAAAGAAACTTATTTTTATACTTTAACTATTAAAATACTTGCTCAGGAGCTAAGAATTGCAATTTAAATAAGTTTAAAACAGATTTAAAGGTTCTTTAATCCTATATTATATCAAATGATGAAGAAATATCCTGTAAAATTTAAAACGTCACATAATAATGCAGCATTTGTTTGGTATTCGATTAAATTTCAACCAAAAATTAATAGCATATTTAGCATCATATGAGCCTCGATGCAACTCGAATCTTGTTTGGGGTACCAAGGAAGATTCCTTTCTGAGCTGTTCTATTATTCCTCGGAAGTATTATATTTTGGCATGTAGTTAACAATAAGATGAATGATAGCGTTCTCTGTATAAATTAATCCCTTGTATTCGTCTCATTATACTGAATTGCTAACGCATCTCTTTTAAGGCAGGGCATCCAAAATATTAAGTGGAACTGATGACTATCCATCAAAAGGATATAACTCATCTTCATTTTAAAGAATAATATACACATAGGGATATTTATATGAAAGTGAAATAGAACATATTTCAGTGCGAAGGAAAACTCTACAGAACTTTTAAAAGAACACAAATTTGGTTTGGGTATTACATTTTTCAAAATAATATGAGGATTAAATAATCTATGAAATTAAAGTATCACTGCTATGGGATGATCTGCATTTTCCTGGGTATATGTTAAATAATTTTTGACTAAGTAATATGCTTTGGATCATTGCCTTGTACAAAGAAATCTTCCAAATAAGTAGATGTATCCCTACTACTATTAAGGATATGTACCCTCCAAAGTCTGCTTCATATCGCAAATGCATCCTAACACAGCCATCACCGCATCTTTATGTAATACAGAGACATTGTGTTTTTGATATTTAACTTAATATTTGTTTTCCTAAACATAAAGTTTGCCATTAAATCATAGGAAAAAAAGACAACAAGTTTAATATTTTCTACAAACCATAATTCGCCCTTTAAATCTCCTAAATGATGGCTCACATTTAGTTACTTGTCCAAATAACTGGCACTTAGTACTATAAGTTATTTCTCCCGCCTTCTTATCGTGTCTTCGTAGTGTAGTTGTATGTACACTGGGTGCGTTTTACAGAGTCCGTGGTTCGATTCACGGAGAAGGCGTTACTCATTTTTCAGTTCTCCTGCGTCCAGAAAAAGTACCTAATGTCTCTACAGTGTAGCTAATACGCTCATGTACATAAATTAGGAATAATTCAGAATCACACAAAAATCGAACTCTAAAGTAAAAATTTCACCTTTAAAATTATCGCACACACCTTCAAGAATAATATGCAAATAACAGAAAGCCAAGAGATGGTGCCGATAGTACGTCACAATGACGAGAGTGTATATAAGGAATGATAGCATGAATATATATATATATATATATATGTGTGTATATAATGAATGAAGAAGTAAAATTGTTCACAAATGTTCTGTAAGTCGCTCAGGGCCACAACCGAATAGTCATGACACAGAGGTCGCATGTAGATGATTTTTTACATAGTAGAATTACTTGCGGCATGGAATGTGAGCGTACTCAGATTGAAGTACCCGAGGAATTTGGAATAGACCAAAGTGTCATCTCAGGTCTTTTGCAACGATTCAAAAATTTCAGTAGACATTACAGAACAGGTCGCCCCCAAGTTGCAACGCCGAATGACGACCGGTATTTGATAGTAACTTCCAAAAGAAGCAGACGGAGCACAGCATCAGACCTGTCTCCTCAGTTATATGCAGCCATGGGTACAACAATTTTAAGGCAATCCATATACAGACGTTTGGGACAAATTGGTCTGTATTCTCGGTAGGCTTGTTAGATGTGTTCCGCTCACCGCAACTCACTGTCGCCAGCAGTTAGCCTGAAGTAGAAAACATGCAAGAAGGACATCGTCACAGTGGGATTGTGTGATGTTTTCCGATGAGTCCAGGTTTAGCTTGCAGTCTGATTCATGTCGGACTTTCACATGGAGAACACCAGGTACCCGCTACCATCAAAGCAACATCATTGAACGACACAGTTAGGGTGGTGCAGGATTGCTTGCTTGGGGTGGAATTATACTGGGCTGCAGAACAGATCTGTGTCTTCAGATAGGAACCATGCCATGACATCATTCTGGAACAACATGTACGTTTATTTAGAGGTGCCAAATGGGCGCAGAAATTGTGTTTATGGATGTAACACTTCTTCTCACCGTGCAAACATTGTAAAGGAATGCCTTTAATTTGAGGATATCACCCGTATGGAATGGAGAGCATTCTTACCTGACTTGAATTCGATACAGCATGTATGAGACATGCTTGGCCGATGAATTGCAGCCCGTCAAGCACTTCCTACACGTATGCCGGAGCTTCGGAGAGCACTACTTGCTGTGTGGACTAATCCTCCTGAAGATCAGCTCCATAATTTGATACCTAGCATGACTAGAAATTGTACGGACTGTATATATATATTCATGCTATCACTGTATATATATATTCATGCTATCATCTGAGAGACATACAATGTATTAACCATCATACCAAACACCGTAATGTCAAGTTTTTGGAAGAGAGGGTTTTTTTTTTTTTTTTTTTTTTTTTGTTATTGTTCCCGTGGGAGCAAAAATAGTAGTTTTTATGAATTATATCATACATACGCCATCGTTTCTGTTCTTTATCTTTTGTTTAATAAATGGGCTTTATGAATAATTCACGTTTGTTTTGTTTCTGAGTTGTCATTTGTCGGAGCTGGCATTATCCTTAATTTATGGACATAGTGTATTTAACTGCGTATTATCTTTATTTCTATGGCACTGAGCATTGGTCTACAAATTTGCTGTTAGCCTGAGAACGGTTTGTTTTTCCTGAAATGTTAACATGCATTTGGCAATCACAATTTGATTTTACTTTGAGCTTTGACGTACTAAAAGACTTTTGAATGGCGTTTTGCGTAGAGGAACGGTGGTTTCCGATTACTGTATCTCCACAACAAAAAATGTTAACATCTTCTGATGGCATAATCATCCAAAATCTCACACCTGAGCATATTTTATTAATATACATATCTCCATCTTTTTTCCTATCATTTTACACCTTAGAAACAAAAGATTTTGGTACGTTTTGTTTTAAAATATGGTTTGAAGTCTTCTCCTTTTAATTACTATCTTTTTTTTTTTACTTTGGCGCCAAGCTGAAAGATAAAAATAAATTTATTTTCGCTGACATGTAAAAAACTGCTATGTTTTAAAATCGCAATTTGAAACAATTTTCTTTCGTAAACCAAATGGCTTTTTATACTTAATGAAACGATCTTAATTTCAGTAATACGTTTCCTGACGCATTGAAACACTACGTCTTTTATTGACATTTATTATGTGCAAAATTTTAGAACAACATTGTTTTTGTTTACCTATCTTTAATAAGTAACCGATGGAATATTTCGTAATAATGCGAATTTAATTTTTTCCTCATACAATTTTTATTACATACCCAACACTAAAATATTTACATTACCTAGAGATCAGCAACGAAAGAAATTAAATTAAATATGATTCGTTAAAACAGACAAACAAAAGTTTGCAAGCCACCTTCCAGATTTCTTTGCACCTGATGAAGGGGGACCTGTACCTGTTTGCCGTCGAAGTCGGTTGAGATCCTGACTTAAATCTACGTCAAACTCAAGATGGTTGCGTTACTAATTTAATAAAATTAAATATATAATTAATTCACAAAAGTTCTTATTTATTTGAAGTATCGCATCTCTTGAAATTAAGATGTTACAACTGTTTATTTAAAAGATTTCTAACAATATTCAGAATGTAAGAAATGTTTGTTAAATGACGAAAGTGATGCTAAAGGCCACTGAATAAAGGTCTTGTTATTTACTAGTTTCGAAATGGGATTTTGCGTACTCCACTATAAACGGCTGTATCTTTTTTTTTGAGCTGTTGCCACCAAATATTATCACCTTGTATTATTTTTATAGAAGTTAAATAATAAAGTATCTATAAATATGTATGTATGTTCCTTGCCTTGCGAAACAACGATGGCGCCTAGATCTATCACATTTTTAATAATGTACTCCTTCACCCGAACATATGCACCTGGAAGCATGAATTTTGTATTTTCCTATTTCGCAAAACTTTAAGGAATCACTGTTTAATTTTTGAATAATAAACTCAACGATTTGAAAGCGAACAGCAGTAAAACTAAACGGAATAAAACACTTTTATCTTTAGCGTGCGAAATTGTCTATCAGAAATTTTAAAGATATGCTACTTTAAAATATTTTGTTATTTGCAGATGAATTGAGTTTTATGTGGCTCAAGTGCAAAGAAGATGATATTTAAATAATAAATTTAATACATAAAACGTTCATAATAAAAAGACGAAAAAAAAGTTTTGAAACCATCTTACTAAGAAAACTGAACATTGATATGATAATCTGAGAAAAATAAAATTTTTAAATTAAAAAACTATAAAAAAATATCTGAAAGCTTTCAGATTTTATATTACGCCCAAATGCCGTTTTTTAACGTTTTGTGTGTTACCTTTATTTATTAAATATCATGTATAAATAAATTTATTTTATCACTTAAACCATAAAATTCAATTCAACAGCAATATCGCAAAATAATTTTAAAATGAGCATATCTATCTTTAGTATTTTCGATATACAGTCTCGCGTGCTGGAGATAAATATGTTTTTCTTTCGTACAGTGTTGCCATTGATCGCTTTGAAATCGTTGAGTTTTGTAATCAAAAATTTGTTAAAGTTTTACAAAATATGAAACAGACACTAAAACAATTTCCAGATTGAAGTTCGGGCTTTCAGATCCCCATATACTAGTGGAGGACAATTTATTGAAAATTTGATGTCTCTAGGTACCGTTGTTTTTTCGTAGCGCGAGAAACATACATACATTCATGTAGATTCTTCATTATTTAATTGCTTTAAATATGATGCTGGGCACAATTAGTTCAATTTAGAATACCGTTGTTGTTCTTTTGTTGACTTATCTCACTTGTCTGATAGTCACATCAGAAAAAGCAAACGAAATTCATCGTGGCAAGGTGTACAAGATTGCGTCTATCGTTGGCAAGAGCCTTGAGCATTATATAGGTGACAATATAAATTTGCTTTGTTCCGCCCCCAATTTTGACAGAGAGCACCCCGGGGAGACGGGTCCGATGGTCTCTCAGGCCTCTTTACCTGCCAGCAACCTCTCGAGAGGACTTTCGGTTCGCCATATACTTAAATTTCCTCCATATCGCAAAGACACTAAACTTATACAAACATGCATACCTTTTTCTGGCACTCAAACCCGAGCCTTTCGGTACGGCAATCAGCGTAGCTAACCACTATCTTGGTTGGACGGCATTTAAAATACTTATCAGGATAAATATATTCAAAATACACTTTCGTGAGGCAAGCGTACCTGGAATGATTAGATAACTCTTTTATGTTGCTGATAGGACAAAAATACTACCACAGTTTTACGCAAGATCTGTTCTAGGTAAAAATTCTTAATGATCTATTTCCGTTTTTGTCTTAAAGTTAGCTCTCTAGTATGCTTCTTCAATCTGGAAAAAAGCTAGAACGGCTGAGGCAAAAAGTGTAAAAATAAATTCGCTGTTATAATTGCTGCCAGAACTAAAATGCGGTTAATTAATCACACAAGGATATGGCAACTGGGTTTCCAGTTACACTGCCGCTCTTTAAGTGGCGGAGAATGAAGGAATTTCTCCTTCCTTAACACATATGCTTTCGTGATGTAATTGAAAGCCTGTTCATATGGATATCAAGTGGTCCAGTATTCGAATCCCGTCCGCGGCATTGCTGATTTTTTACGTTTTCTGTTTCGAAATAAGCCTTATAACTCTACATTTTTCTCCGAAACGTACCGTTTATATGACAAGCTTTTTTTGTAACACCGTACAAATACATGTTTAGATATACTCTAGAATATAGCTCTAGAATATAAAATAGAATATAGCTCTAAAATATAAAACTCTAGAAATAGTTTAGATATAGCTCTAGAATACTGTACAAATATTTAAATGTGTACAGTATTCTAGAGCAATTTTCTGTATATCATGTGTATCAGGTTACAGATTATACATAAATGTTTTCGCTGACTCCAAAAAATACACGTATGTAGGCTTTTCTTTTAATTTTATTTGTACTTTGAAACTTTTACAAATGAGATTAGACAAATAAGATTAGACCTAAATCCCTAGAGCATAATGCGTTCTTATTTTAGAGGATTTTATGAACAAATTTCATTTATTTTACTATTATATAGTTTCACCAATTTGATTTTCATTATGATAGGTATGAAATTGAAGAAACTGAATTTTTCAAAATCTTTTGCAATAGCATTAACCATGCTTCATATCACGTTCTTGCATCATTCTTTTACTTTTCAATTAATACATGAAATAAGAACAGTAATATAGAATTTTCATATTTTGCTTCTGAAATAAACGAAGACTTTTTCTGCATATTTTATTAAGTTTTCGTAGAAAAATTATCGCTTATATAATTACATTATAATCATTTAATCTCTGTTAACACTTTCCGGCACGCTACCTTTTAAAGTTGTAGATTTGATTAAAAAAAAAAAAAGGTAGGTAGTCTAATTAGGTTTAGAGGTGTACACAAGTAAATTTTTTTTAAGATAGCACTTATCTTTTTAGCTGTGGGTGTGCCCAAAGTGGCACACTGATTGAATAGAGCTTCGAAACGAGTGCTGAAATGAGCATTGTTGTCAATGAACTGGCCGAAGAGATGCGGAGAAACAAAGAATACAGACTCTCAGTTGTCCTAGATTATCGGTGAGCCCGGTCTGGGCACACCTAGGGTTCGCCGTTTGATTTTAAGCAAGATTTCAAGGTAAAAATTTAAAACTAATATAGAATAAGGAGATTAGCATACAGCCAAAACATAATATAAAAATTTCTTTTCAAACAATTCCTTTTATATCCTAAAAAAATTGAAAGATTTCTTTGAAAAATGAGGCTCTTAAAAAACTAAACATGGCTGGTTTTGTGTTGAGTTGCCATCTACTATAAATAAAGAAGGTTCAAAGTAACCTTCTTTATTTATAGTAGATGTAATTCTTTATTTATAGTATAGTACTTCTTTATTTATAGTAGTACTAACCTATAAATCCTTTTTCATTCAATTTTTCTTTGCGTACAGAAGGAAAAGTTTTAGGTGTGTTCAGACCGGACACACTGTGCCGCAAAAGGTTAGGTTTACCAACTCGCCCAAGCCAGTATGCTGGCAAATTATTTTAGTTGGAACTAATTTTTAAATTCCCACCCATTTTTAAAAACACGTTAATCAAACTATTATTCAAGTTATTATTAGGCAATGAAATTTTCTTACGCATGCTAATGATTAATTTTTATTTTTAATGAATCGATGTTTTAATTGCAAAATTTTAAAAATTCATGCCTATTAACGATGTAAAGAGAATAAGATCACACTCTGAGGTACATTGTATGAATATTTTAATTCAATATATGTTAAAATCTACAAATCCTATAGATGTTAAATGCTATAGATCTATTTACCTGCAAAATAAAATAAAAACACGTGTTATGAGTTTAGCAAAAGCATTTAAGCTTACACATAAGTTCTCCGAGAAGCCTCAATAAATTATGTAATACCGAAGTATAAGCCATAAATTATAGAAGTTTTAGACTAGTTTCGTTCGCTTCAAAATTTAATCGCGTAATATTTATGAAAGGTTCTCTCTCAGATTCTGTTCTATTTTGCTGATGAATTTTATATCATAAAAATATGGAAATCTGAGATGTAATACTTCTGTATATTTGCATGTGGTTATACAAACTTATTAGGCTTTCGAAATGGAAAATGTGAAAAATCATCTGCGTCTTCGCTAAAGTGCGTCATCTGAATCATCTGCGTCTAACCATGCATTTCGCGCTTGAAAGCTGGGCATCCTAACCACATAAAATAACAACAGCTGGCACAGATTAATGCTATAATTCCTCACATATTACACTTTGAAATGTTAGTACATTTAGATAATATTTTATCATAGTAAAACATAATAAGGCTATATATCAGAGAAGGTGGATAACATCGCGGAATACTTCTAAGAGAAACTGGCTAGTACTCATCATATATATGAGGAAGTTATAAAAGTTCTCACCGAGCCCTTTTACGCGAGGTCTGAAATCGGGTTAAATTACAAATGTTTAGAAATTTTACCACTCGTGGACTTAATGCATTTAGAAAACATGTCTAAAAAACACTTTTTTATAACATTTGTGTAAAGAAAGATTTAGTTGTTTTATCACTAGCATGTGTGCATAGAAATGTTTTATAGTTTTATTACTCGTGGGCTTAATGCATTTAGAAAATAGGCACACACAAAAAAAACACTTTTTATAGCATTTGTGTAAAGAAATATTTAGTAGTTTTATCACTCGTGGACGTAACGCATTCGGAAAATACGTATAAACAACATTTTTATCACATGTTCGCAAAGAAATATTTAGTAGCTTTATCATTCGTGGGCTTAATACATTTAGAAAACAGGTACAATAAAAACCACTTTGTATAGCATTTGTTTTAAGAAATGTTTAGTAGATTTATCACTCGGGGCTTAATGCATTTGGAGAACAGGTATAAAAACACTGTTTCTAGCATTTACGTAAAGAAATGCAAATTTTTCTTACTGCAAATAATTTGAAGGAATTCAATAAAAAGCCATTACGTAAGAATTTGAAAATGCTAATATAATATTAGTTAAGATTTTTTCCATAAAATACGAAACAAAATATAGACAAGCTTATTTCTGTTATTTTTAACTATACAAAAGCCTTTTTAATAATGATAAACTTGAATATGGCCCATGAAAATAATAGAATTATCTATTTTTTATGGAATAAATAAAATATTAAAGACAAAATATTTTCTCTTTTTAATGAATTTTTAACATTTCCTTAAAATAATTTCTAAGAACAGCTAGACACAAATAAAGGCTTTTTACGATAAAAAAACTCCAATTTTAGCAGCCATTCTTTGAAAATACAACTAAAATAAAATAAAATTTTAAAAAATTTAAGAAAGCTCTGCTTAATCAAAAAAGATGCAATGTATTGAAAACAACTGTAATTCAAATACTTGAAATCTCTGGTCCTCTTATGCCCGTAAAATTGTAAACATGTTTTCCAGACAAATTTAGCTTAACTAAAAACAGCAAAAATAAAGATATTTGTTTACCTGTACAAAAAGTAAAAAAATGGATTAAAATTTTATATGTCTTAGAGGTATTACCAATAAATAAACACAAAATGTTCAAACATAATTGGCCCTATTATTTAGTGTATGTAATCGTATATGAAAAAAAATGCTTTTGTGCATTTTTGAAAGCAATGTTTCTTTCTTGTGGCTAGATTGTCGAAACCTTCGACGGACTGTGTTAGTGCTAAAATAATTACATAATTTTTGGAAGTTATATTAGTCATTGTTTTCTATTATGATCTACTTCTTAGTAAGCAGTTCTTAAATTTTTTCTTGTTGCAATGTATTTTCGATGTTTCAGTAATAATAAGCTTAGGGTATTTCTACATTTGGAAACAGATGTTTACATTCAAATTTAAAAATTAATTTTGAATAGTGAAGCGTATAACTTGAAATTTGTTGTATGTACTGTATTAAAATTACTGATATGGAAAACAGACTCTCAAAATATACTGTTGTGTTTCTACGTGTTCATGGATTTGGAGTGACTGATGATAACACTTGATGAAGAATCAAAGCACAATTTATTTGTCAGTATTACAGAAGACAGTTCCAAAGACGCGTTACAGTCGTCGAAAAACTACGACAAACGCGTTGAAACAATCAGCAACACAGCCTTCAGGCTACAACGGTGAAGACAGCTTCACGGCAAAGCACTAAAGTACAGCTTCCAAATCGGTCCGGTCGCTCTCGAGCTGATCTCTGAGTTCAAAACACTACTATTGAACTCAACAACAACAGATACTCTGCGAGATATATTCAAGGTAGAATCGACTATGTATAGCTGTTCTGCGTACAGGCAGAGTTTGTATAGCTTTTTGGCCTGCCTTCGAGAACATTCTGGAGCAAACCGGTAAGAATTCGTTCCAGATGGATCTCCATTTGTCCATAGTATATCGCCAATTTTGTCACCAAATGTAGCCAAATGGACGATTTTACTCCAGTCTGACAACACTGTCATTTCTCGACATTTTCTGGCAACCCTAAACCAGCTTTTCGGGGAAGCTACCTTACCGCTGCTCGGCATTTCGTAACAATACTTTCGATGATGTACGTCGTAAGCATAGCCACAAAAGTATCGCGGTAAAAGCGACATAAAGGGAAAACGTGGTTGTACAAAACATCATGCGTGGAAAGAAAACTAGGAGCAAACACTGCACTTCTAAGACACTGCGGTAGAAAATAAAGCTGTTCAAAAACTTCGCACTTTTATAGCATCTTCGAAAAAAATATCACGGTAAAAATGCAGCACCTACAAATCACAGATGGGTGGTCACATTGCAGACATATATTTTCTCCCTGTAAAAAAGCTAAGCGAATTTTCGAATAAAGATATGAGAGTAAATAAAAAATAAGTAATACTTTTATGCCTTCTTCCAGAATTTTGAATTAAATTTTTACTTAAACCGCAAGAGAGAAACGTAAGCCTTCAAAATCTGGAAGATTAATCAAAATTAATGCTACATGTAGCAGTTAATGGAATTTTAATTTTATGTTGCTAATTAGCGTCCCTAATTAACTAACCTCTTTTGTAAAGACGCATTAGTACATTTTCATAAAAAATAAAGTATCACAAAGACTAAAATTAGAAAGACACATTAAGTTTAAAATTTTATTAACTAATTATACGAATAGTTTAATAGTAGTTTATTGTTAAAGTTTATAAGTTTACTAATTTCCAGATTTTGAATACTTAAGTTTTTTCCTTGCTTTTTTAGTAAATATTTACTACTTAATATAAAACTATGAAACAGAGGTAAAAATATTACTCATTTCTTCTTGTTTCCTCAACTCACTACGCAAACGTTCACTTGAAACTTCCATAAACAGGATTGTAAATCAAAGTGAGTCAACAGCACTCACTTTCAATAAATGCTCACGCTTACGTAGGAACTTTCGTGAATTGGTTATGGACTTTATCAACACTGCAACAACACGCTCTTCCTTTGGCGATGAAACCTTCACTCCTTGTCTCAGTATAACGGAGACATGAAATGGAAAAATCCATATTTCGAAGCTCTGTTTAATAACTGACAATTATTTTGAAAAACTAATAGAGACTAGAAATTTTCCATAGAAAAATAGAATAACAATAATTTATGATGTCGCAGTTACTTTGTAATAACTGAGCTAATATAAGTACAGATCTAATATAAGATCTAAGTATAGAATTACTAAGTATTCTATACTTAAATAATAAAATTGCTTTACATTATATTTATTTATTGGTACTTTGTTGTGACTGCTATTATCCTACTCATCTTTCTTTTCTTTTTTGCATTTCGCGTAGAAATTTTGCTCAATTTTGATGGTTTGCGATAGCAATATTTTCCATCTTTCTGTAATGCATAATTTTTTTTCCAAATCAAGACCAATTTAATCCGCCCTGATTAAACGGTAACTGGTTGTATTAAAATAAAAAAAAACTCCTACTACAAAAGAAATATAAGAATAAAATCCCTTACCAATGACAAGTACTATTATTCAAACATTTATTATGATTTTTATATTTTCGCTTTATTAATCAAAATCATTTATAAACCGATGTTGTGAAACGAACGAGTTAATTTTAAGAAGAGTTCCAGATCAACAGGTAAAAAAATTGCTTTCTTATGATTTACACAAAGTTAAGTATTATTAAGATATTTGTTAACACAGGTGATTAAGATTCTGATACTTTAGAACCCAATTTTCCGGCATACATATGAAAGGTATTTTCTTCCTCTTTACCGCTTACCTTCATAGCTTATTCGGAAGCAGATACGGTTAACAATCGGAAGATCAGGATTTCGAATTCCAGCGAGAGTATAGCTTGCTTTCTCATGTTTTCTTATCTAGAATTTCCAGATGGCACTACACAGGCTACCAAACTAAAATGTGGAGTACGTTAAAGCTTCACGCCAGAATTTGGTTATTAAGTCCCCCCCTCTTCCAGTCATCCTTTAAATGGATGAAAATGTAAAGTGATTTCTCCCTTAATTGGAGCGCGCCTGGCTTGCAGTCGGGAATTCCGGAGTTTGAGTCCCGGCGAGGGCATTACGCATTTTTCATATTTCTTGTTTCCACAAAACCAATGATTGTGCAAAAAAGAAAAAATTTTGGGGATAAAGAATTAAAACTATTTTCGTATCACAATCAGCGATTGAATGTGGTTGAAGAAGCTACATCACGATTCTTCAGGAATGATCGCAGTTAATTCCCATTAAAGTGCAGAACAAAGAATTACTAAAGCACAGGAATGATCCTCTAAAGTCAGATGTAGTCATAATATGCAACATGACTTTAACCCTTCTCTTTCTTTGCCCCATTGTAACGTGTACACAAGCCAGTTTTCTCTTAAAATGTCCTCCACGAAGGCCTCCTTTCTCTTAGGAAGATAGTTATCGCGCGCTTTGCCATAATCAAGTAAACGAAACTAAACTCAGCGCCGGTGCTAGGCATTTCGCCGCCAGGTGTAGCGGTGCAATTACTTCGATTCCTAACTCCTGAATTTTCCCTAAATTAAAAAAAAATTGCCGCCCCTAAATTTTGTCACCTGGTGCAGCTGCATCTGTTGTAGATGCCCCGGTGCCGGCGCTGAATAAACCAAACCCTGCTCTTTTTCATGACCTATCAATTTTGTAACACTAAACCACAGTATGGTAACGTTTTTCGTAAGAAAAATTTCCTACAATTCTTGTATCAAGACTATTGGAGATTCAGTATGCTTTATGATTTTATTTAATCTCTTAAGAATAATGTTACTCAGGGCAAGTGCAGTTTACGGGGTATTCTAGCTTTTAGAAAAACTTTTCGTCAATACTCATATAAATATATGTATGTATGCCTAAATTTTAAAAACGTGACACAATATATATTTGAGTGATAAAACTATTCTAATTATGTGCTTGAATCAAAAAAAAAAAAAAAAAGGAGGCGGGGCTATCAGACTCGTGAATTTTCATTTATATGACAAGGAACATTAGGATTTATTTCTCTAGTAATTTTATGAGAACTTAATTTAATATTTTTATAAATATTTGGTTATAAAAAGCACATAATGGACTTAAATAGAATTTTTATTCGTAGTGCATATCATGTGATGAAACAACTGTTCGTATACATTTAATTATTTTTTTCCATTTTTGAATTATCTTAACAAATTTAAAAGTAATAAATAATGAATAATATCGCAAACGTTTTTTTTTTTTTTTTTTGTATCCACGGATGTTTTGCATCTTTAGAATCATCTTCATCTAGCTGTGTGTTATATACTAAAAGAACACAAGTTACTCTTAAAATTTATGACCCAACTTGATTTATATCCCCTTTCGTGATTAGAATTAAAATCCTGCTACAGCAGATATGGTTAAAAGGTCTTGATTGAGACGAACCACTTCCAAATGATACTGAAACTGAATTTAAGAATTGGCTTGCAAAAATAACCCATTTGCTAGAAATATCGGTACCTAGAAAGTACTTTCAAAATGTTGATAAACAAAATAGTGACATTTCGTTACATATAGTCTACTATGCATGCAATAACGCATCTGGATGTGTAGCATATTTCAGATATGCAAATACGTTTGGTAAAATCAAAACGAGTTTCATTTTATCGAGAACCATAGTAGCTCCTCTTAAAAGTTTAACATTACCTCAATTAAAATTGTTAGGAGCAGTTACGATAGCTAGAATTGTAAAATATCTAAATTATTTAATCATATTTGTCAACAGATATATTTATGGAAATCGTATTACACTGGATCAAAGCATCTTCTAGCAATTGGAAACATTTTATCAATAAATATAAACATGAATAAGAAATCGTATCATATGGAAACACTTCTTACAGAAGAAGAATGATTAAGCAATAGTAAATTGTATCAAAATGTAGACAGGCTATATAACAAGTGTGCAAAGTTTCTAACACCTACGTGTAAAGCCATTTTTCAAGTTTCCAGAGCAAGGATTTAAAAGCTCTGGAAACCACATACATTCGGAATCCTAACAGAATCATTTGATAATTTCTATCAATATGCACAGTCACATCCGCTGGTGAAAGAATAAAAGTTAGAATTAAAATCGTATAACAGTGAAAACAAAATGTTATTATGATCCAATAAATTTACATTCACAATTAGTGAAAACAGTGAATCTGTGCATATCGGTAATCAAAGATACTTAACAGTCAGAGCATTTGATTTTATCTTTGGGAGTTTCTAGGATTCTGTAATAGTGTGCGAAGCATTTAAAAGTGAATGTCAATTTTATGTTACTGAAATTAAAGTTCATTCATGAATCATCAACATCGTTTTTGTTCACTCACGAAGATCACTTACCTCCCATTCTAATGTTGTGGGCAAATATTTTATAAAACATGACAGAGAAGTGC
This sequence comes from Stegodyphus dumicola, assembly GCF_044657685.1. NCBI lineage: Eukaryota > Metazoa > Arthropoda > Arachnida > Araneae > Eresidae > Stegodyphus > Stegodyphus dumicola. The sequence continues at coordinate 73,672,160 of NC_140768.1, read as the reverse complement.
CTTCTGTGTACCCAGGCCATCCCAATCAGTTGATTTAAATCCTTTTGAACGTTAAAAGGATTACTTTAAATTGAATTCTTAAGCAATATTTCAAGTTTGCGAAACACAAACCTGAAATAATCGGGTTTCCGAATAATGTAAAGTTCTTCAATTTCAGTTCCTAGTATTAGCAAGTTTTCTATCAGAATGGTCATTGTTCATAATGAACCAAGGTGTCATTAATAGAATTATGTAAAGTCATTAGGCTTTTCAAAGAAGAAAAGGTGCAAAATCTGAAGTCACTTTGCCGGGATTCGGATTCTTAAATTTCCGATTGCTAGCCAGAGGTGATTCTAATTACACCACCAAGGCATGCAGTAAGGCCGGAGAAATTCCCTTACATTCTCCCTCAGTGAAAGGACAATTGGGGTCATTTCACAATTAGTTTGTTAAGTTGTAAAACATGAAGAATGAGCTATGGTCCAGACGGGTTCGAATTCCGCATATCCCGATTGCTAGCGGAATGAGTTTCCAGTTTTCTCACGAAGTAATGCGGTAAGGAAAGAGAAAGTGCTTATATTTTCTCTTAGTTAAAGGGCGATTGGCATCTAGACTCCTGTTAGAAAATTTAACGTTTCACAGGTTATAGTTCGAACTCCACTCGTAATATCATTATGTGTATCGAAGCAAGAAACATAAAAATGTGAAATGTCCTTATTGAAATTCACACTACAGACTTCAGAATCGCATACCGGACGTATTTCTAATTATATCACGAAGTCATAAGGCGGGTCAAAATACCATACATTTATACAAGTCCTTTTTTTTTTGGGGGGGGGTAAATTTTCTATAACTGAGTATTGTAACATTACAAAGCTCTGTATAATGATCTACTTTAGGATAGCCGCTTCGTTGAGGATTTTCTAAAAGAAGCTAACTTTACACGTGCATAAACTTTAAACATCTTATGTGCAATTTGATTTCAAGCTAGTCTGTTTAGATTCAGGAATTTACACAAGTATCAGAATGTACACTGGTGTGCAAACTTAAGCAACAATGTAAATTCTAACCAGATAGTAATGAAATTGTAGAAAAGGGGTTCTTGCGTTCAGTACAATGAACACACAATTCAGTAGAAAGGTCATTCGTATGCAAATGTCAAGAAAAAAAGGTCACAGGTTACGTGAGCGTACGCAAAACGCGTACGGTCGGCACGCTCAACTCGAAATTACCATAAAAGGAAGGATGGAGATGCAATTAAAGTCAGTCGCTGCAAGTACAAAGAGTTCTTTAGTGAAATATGGCTAGAAGAAATGATCTAAATGACTTCACAAGTGGAAGAATGATCGAAAATCTGGAGTAGGGGCGAAGTGTCACCAGTATAGCTGAAGAGTTCGGAATCAACAAAGTGGCGTTTCGCGCGTTTAGAAAGCCTTCCATACCATAGGTACAGCTGTTAGAAAGGTTGGTGGTGGCCGTCCCAGGAAAACAACTGCAGTAAATAACCGATATATAGTCCTGCAGACGAAAAGGGTCCGAAACCAGTTAGCAAGTGTCCCAGCTCAACAACTGTGAACAGCAACGGGCGACAATTGTCATGGTTTACTGTGTCCGAACACCTTCACAAAGGTGGCCTATGCCCCTGCCGTTCTGAACGCTGTATCCCATTGAAAGTTGGCCATCGGCATCACCGTTTACAGTATGCAGTCGTATCCTCCTTACGGATGAGAATCGTTTTAGTGCCATAAGCTATTCTCAACACAAATTGACTTGGAGAGAGGTCGGGACACGGTTTAATCTCAGTAACATTACGGAAAGAGACCGTTACGGTGTCCTGGAGATCTCGTCTGGAGAGGCATTATGCTGAACGGGCGGACGGAGTTCCACGTTTTCAACAGAAGGTCTGTAACCGGAGATCGCTATCGTCAGGAGGTGATCCTTCCTCATGTGCGCTTGTTCCGAGGTGCTATTGGAACAGACTTCGTTTTTATGACAATGCACGTCCACACAGGACTGTTGCTGTTCAGAAGCTACTGAAAAGTGAACATATCACTCGAATGGATTGGCCAGCGTGCTCCCTTAATTTAAACCCCATAGAACATGTGTGGGATGCCTTGGGAGACGCTTGTGACACGATTACATCCTCCGGGGAACACCCAACAACTGAAACAAATGCTGATTGAGGAATGGGCACTCTTACCTCAGGATCTGTGGGAAAATCTGGTGCTGAATGTGGAGAGACCGTTCGAAGCAACCATTGCAGTAAGGGAAGGGCATATCCCATACTAAGGAACACCTGCTTGTTGTTCTTCCTCTTGTACAGACAATCATGTGTAACGATACTATGAGTTCAATAAAGCCTGTTTTTGTTTGATTCCATACTGTAGGCATTGCATTCATTTTTAGAGCAATTATGCTTTCGTCATCGTTTAAATAGAAAATGCTGTCTCTTAATTCTGAATTTCATGTCCCTCAGATGATTTCTCGTGGAGTTATGCCAAAAAGAACACCTGTTGCTTAAGTTTTGCACACCAGTGTATATTTATTTGGTTCGTAATGAAAGTCAGCAATAACAAACCAACATAGCGACAGTTTTTAAGTAGAAAGAGGACAGTTTTGAAGTAAAAGAACTTATTGCTGTCGGAATAAAAGTCATTGGTTTCAATCTAAAGTTAAATAAATCCTAGTCAGTTTGAAGCGCAGATCTTAATGAGTAATGAAACATAGTAAGGAAAATGAAAATAATATTGTTTAGAATTTCATATCATTTAGACACAAACTTTCCTTCACGTTCATTGTCTAATTAAATATTCCACGTATATTTAAACAGCTTGTCACTACAAGCTACTGAAAAGTCTCTTTTTCTCGTGTGGCCCCAACTTGTCAGCAATTGTGGTAGTGACTGCTACGAAGTTTGAATTTACACAGACACGTAAGAAGGGTTTAAAGCCCTTTTTATTCAACTTTAAAAATAACAGCTGCATCCACTTGACGCTCACAAACTACGGCGACCCGGCGGTTAACTGAAACAGAACGTAAAACTGAACAATAATGACTGGATGAATAAAATAGCGAGATCACTATCCACGAGGCTCTGAGATCTTAAACTAACCTAACCGCGTTCTAAAATACCGCTGAGATTCAGCGAACTTACTAATTAAGCAGTTGAAAGATTTAGCAAAAACTGCCGAGATAGACACACAGACCGGAACGCGCGGTTCTTAAATTTCTACCTAGCAACCTTCACGTTCGCGATTCAAGAAGCACACCTACAATCTCGTTTTCCTTCTATTTAAAATCAACTTACTTCTGCTAAATTTGAATATACTGCGCGCTCTACTACAATTTACATACTCTAGCATTGGCAATTCTAGGGGAAAGTAAATGCTTGACAGGAAGATAGCTTAAAATAAATGTTAATTAAAATAAATATAAAGCCTAGAAGCTAACACGTAATGCATTTCGTAAAGTAAATTCTGAAATATGAAACTAACAAAATACTCTTAGAAGGCTAAGTCCAGCAAAGAATTATAGCCAATTCAAACACAATACATTCAGGAAAATATTTTCTTTGCAGAATAAATCCGACATTCTCGAAAATTCTCTTTGTCAAGCCACAACTTCATAGTTTTTAAGTCTAAAAAATAAATTAGCGATATCGAGTAGTTTAGATACTTCGTCAAAAAATCCTCAATGACGCGCTTACCAATACTTCTGAAGATAATGATGATCGCTCAAAGAAATGCTCTTCTTTCATAACTCTTATCAAATCAATAAGTCAAAGAGTGATTTCTTTTCTTAACTTTCTTTTAGTGTGAGCGAAGTTAAATTAACTCAAAAAACTGTAATGACACACTTCGACTAATGCATATATATATATATACGTGCTAGTTGGTTCATAGCCTCAGGTTATATCTAGCATAATTTGCTTTAAGAAGTTTATAGATATACATCACTTTTCATGTTTTCTTTTTAAAACTTCCACTAAATTAAAGCAACAAAGTGTAAAAAATTAAACCTCAAAATGCGAGAGTATCTTTCAATTTTTCTCACTTTTCCGAGGTATAAAAAAAAAGATCTGGGAGTTAAAAAATTCCGATAGCATGCAATCAAAATCTATTTCTCCCTCGTCTCCCTATTCTGGAAATAAAAGTTATAAAAGCTGAAACACGTTAAAGGCAAATCCTAAAGTTAAAAAAAAAAAGCTAACAGAATTCCTTTTTCAGAAATACGCATTTTTCTCCTCTCGGTGAGAAGGAAGCTAAATGATTGGTTAAAACTTTTTTTTCTCCTCTGATTGGTTTGTATGTAATCGACGAAAATGTGTAACGTTTTTTCTGTTTATGTATTTTTTCTTAATTTGTTAGAAAAAATATTCTTCGAATTCTTTTTTCATTCTCGCGTTTTTAGTCTAGCTTATTTCATTTTATGTTTGGCTGAGCTATTAAATATTTTTAGAAATTTAGTGAGAATTCTTTATGCGGTATTTGCGCGAAGTGAAGTGAAAATAGTCCATTGAATGTAGACCTGCAATTTCCTGAAAATGAATTTTTTAGACCCATGGGAAATTCATTTCGTGGTTTCCATGGTGTTTGTTCCCTTTTTGTGATAAAATTCGTCCAGGAATAATTTCATAGTAAACATTATCTTACATATATATATGATAAAAATGAAAAAAATGAATTATGAAGAAACTTATTTAAAAACGCTCCATAAAACTTCATTAATGTGAAGTATATTATCTTTATTAAAAACGATGATATGAAATATAGCTAAATGAAACTGCTATAAGTTTAATTTAGTATTAATTTACACATATTGAATCTATGCACCGCCTAGACGAGAAAGTGCTTAGTGATTCTGATTGCTGTTGTGAAGGGCCCGGGTTCGAATTACAAAAGAGGCATGTGCCTAGTTTGTTCGTTTCTTCAAAAGAGGCGACAGTGGTCCATCTACCAGGTACCTCTATAATAAAGAGACCATCGCTTTCGGCCTTAGTACTGGCCAACGCTTATAAACAGCTAAAGCCCCCCATCGAAAGAAAAGATATTGGAAATATGCTGTTTATTTGCAGTGAGACGTATAAGCAAATGTTATGTGAGCTTCCTGCCTACAGAAAATGATTTTACATACACACGCTATGTAGGAAGCATGAAACAGTAAATAACTGATAGTAAATTCAAATTCTCATGAAACATTTTTAATTATTATATCGTAGCATTATGAAATTATTTGTATCTTTTTAAAAATGTTGCTTTCAGTTAGATCTTGTTTATTTTCCATTATATGTAAAGATCCGGAAGATGGGGTATGTTATTGCTGCTCGATATGTGTAAAATATTTTATTTAATTTTGGATAATATATAAAATATTTTCTTGTCACTTAAGCGAGTATATTATTTTAAAAGGTATTTTAATTACAATTCTTATCAACGTTTTGTCATACGCGTTATTCTATATATCAACTGCAATAAATGCGGTGTGTCTCCCAAAGTGTCTGATTGCATGCTTTCTGCACACTGTCACCTGCATCCTAAAACACCAAAGAAAATTTTGCAGTAGATTGCAGTCTTTTAAAATTTTAAATTTCTTTTTCTTCTAATTTATTCAAACGGTTTTAATGATCTAATATTTTGTGATTATTATTTATATAAATTTTTGTTGAAAAAATGTTAAAAAATGAAAGAAACGAATTTCAGCAGCGGTTTACACTCATATAAATCTCATCAAAGAGAAATCCTATTTAAAAATCCTATGCCTTCGAATCGATTCAATAAGTTTAAAGTAGGAAAAGAACTTACCGAGCCTGAAACTATTTCGAAGTGCCATTGGAAAGCAATGGCATATGTATTGCGACTCAACAGTTCCCGAAATCTACTTTGAAAACAGTTATTTCTATATTTAAACTTTTATTTATTTGTTTTATGTCGAGTATTAACTTGTAGGTTCACTAAAATATAACAGAGTGTATAACATCATAGAAAATGTCGCAAGTAATAACCTTCTTCTTTAATACACAAATATACAACGATGCTATGTTTCTGTACCTTTTGTTGAACTTTCTGATACAGGGTATCATGTAATCATCCTAAACTTTTGTTAGAATATATTCGCCTGCTTGCTAATCTCTAACATATAAACTACGATATTCGACAACTATCGCGTTGTTGCCGAACAGTTCATAATCGTATTTTTAAATGCCATTTCTATTCACAAACTTCAGAATCTTTTTACGATCCCTTCTAAATCTTAAAAAAATTATTATTATTATTAATATTAATATTTTTTATTATTGTATCGGTTATTTTTATTTAAGTTTATTTAATTTCAAAATATTTTACACGCTTGTTTTAAATCAATTATTGTGACTTCTAAACATTTATTGCGTTAGGGTATAATGAACTCCTTACCAAGAAACAAAAGCAAATTTGTTCCCATGCACATTATTTTGTACTAAAGTGTAAATGTTATACAGTCTGTATCTCAGGATTTCTTGTCACCGTTTATAAAAGTATAAAAAATAAAAAGCCGCCAATCTGGAATAGCGGTTAGCGATGTTGACTGCCCAAACGTTACATGACTTCTCCGGGATTCGAAACTGGAGAAGGCATGAATGTTTGTAAATATATATTGTCTTTGCGGCAAGGGGGCATTCTAAATATGAGGCAAGCCGAAAGCCCTCTCGAGAGGTTAATGGTAGGAGAAGAGGGAATGGGAGACTCTCGGATCCGTGCCCGCCCTTGAGGTGCTCTCCATCAAAATTGGGGAGTAAAGTCGTACTGCTATCTGTAGGGTGCTCAAGACTGTAGCCAACGACAGGGGCAATATCGCACTCCTTAACATGGTGAAATTCGTGGGCTTGTTCTGATGTTACTGTCAGACAAATGAGATAAGTCACAACACAAAAAAGCATAAAAACATAGATTATTAGACGCGGAAAAATAATACGGTAAAGCTATTCTAGTGATTCCAAATGTAGGTTTCTCAAAACTTCATTGTTTGCAAACTTTATTTAGTCAGGTATTAATACACTAACCACTGATTATAAATAAATTACTTTTTTAGTGTTTATGATGATTTCGAGAGTAGAAATATTTATGCAAATGCAAAAGATACAGGCTTTGCAATGAGATATTATTAAAAACACATTGTGCAGCTATTTAGTTTTTAAAACAGGGAAAAATGATAAATTAACTGTATCCTTGCCAGGAATCGAATCACGCATCTTGTAACTGCCAGCTTAAAATTCTTATTATTAGAAGACGCAAGGAGGACTGGATAATTTCTTATAACTCAATTAAAGAATTTTATTTCAATATTTGTGGGATAATTTAAAGAAATTGTCCTATTATTACATTCAAATATTTATGTAACAAATTAATGTCATTTTATTCCTTCTTATGGAAGAAGTAGCATTTGTCGTATTTCAGAAAGTTTTCTGAGATTAAGTTGAAGACGTTTATGTATTCAAGCTGAGAGTTCATTAAAGAATTAACACGTTCCTTAGTGAAAACCGATCAATATATCGAATCTGTTCGAAGTTCCCTTTTCGAATGCGGTCGGTAGCTCTGAATGTGTAAATTCATTACTGGCTCCCTGAAGTTTTCTAGTAAAACGTTTTATATGTTGTTGTGTTTTTAGTCTAAAGGGGCTTTGTCCCTGAAGGACTATGTTTTCGTTTTGAGATTTTGCGTCGGAAACCTATAAACAGAGTATCACATTTTAAATCGTTGCCACCGAATACTATTGCCTTCTATTATATTTGAAGAAATTAAATAATGAAGAATCTGCATAAATGTATGTATGTTTTTCTGACTGTGATAAAACAAAGCTTCCTAGAGCCATTTAGTTTTGAATGACGTAATCCTACTGCGAATATGGGCATCTGAAAGCCCAAATTTGAAATTTGGAATTGGTTTTATTATCAATTTCATACTTTTTAAAACTTTAACGAATTTTTGATTAACAAACTCAACAATTTCAAAGCGAACAATGGCAACACTCTACGGGGGGGGGGAACCTTTTTATCACCAGCGCGCGGAACTGTGTATCGGAAATTCTAAAGATAAGCTCATTTTAAAATTATTTTGCGACATTTCTGTTGAACTGAATGTGCAAAGAACCTGATATTTAATAAATAACGGTAATACACAAAAAGTTAATAAAACGCCCCTTTGGACGTAAATTAAATTCTGAAACTTTTCAGATTTTTTTTATGTTTATCATGCATACTATTACCAGCCAGATAAGACTTTTTATGTTTTAAACTCTTAAACGCCCCCAGCTGGAAAAAAAATTGATATTTTAAATTGATAAATGTATTGAGCTATATCAGGGATTTCCAACATTTTTCCTTCATCACTTCTTTTAAAAGAAAGGTTTTCTTCATTGACGCTTTTAAAATTTCTGTGTTATATACATCATGCAATAAAATCATAATACAGATAATTTCACATAAATAACTTAAAGATTACAATCAAACTGAGAACATGAACAAATGTTTTGACAAATATGGTTCAGTTCATTTAAGTTTGTATGTTTGTCATGAAGTTTGTATTTTTTGTATTATTTTAATTTTTAATTTTGCAGATAATTCTGAACGTAATTCTTAAATCAACTCGTCCAAAAATATTCAACCTGTTTCTTGTTTTCGGTAGTAAATTATTGACTTGAATTGAAGCCTGCTTCCACTATGTAAGAACTAGCAATTACACCACGAAGGCATGTAGAAGAGGACAAGTCAATATTTATTGGCTCGGTAACAACTTAATTTTGGGATTTTCTTCTTGGATAACTCTTAAAAGCTAAAACGTAATGTGTCCATATGTTTTCAATAAGTCTTCTTAAACGTCCTCCCTGAATGAAATCAACTTTTCTTGCATCCTGATATCTAAATCAGATATATCGCAGCTCAGAGGCTCTAACAAACATTCATGATAGCCTTGGTAGCGAAAATCATTTTTTTTTTTTTTATTTATTTTTGCAAGTGGCTTGTGTATAACACTATATCTTCTGAAGAAGTTTTGCGTTCTTCGTATTATTGTAATTTGTGTTTCCTTGCATTCTTGCTTTTTATTTTTCCATATTGCAAATATTGAGTAAAACTATATATGTTTAAAAACGTTATTGATTCTAAAAATAGGCTGAATAATGCTTGCTCTTTTCCCTTGTTTTTATTTTATATGGCTTCTTCCTTACTACATGATATAACTATGTAGCAGCACACAAATAATTATCAAATTTTGGAATCAATGGATTCTTGAATATGCCGATCGATTACCTGTGAATATTCAGCTATCAGCCTATAATCCACTCCTTAATCATTATCGACCTAAATGTACCAAACTTAGTATCTTAGATTATAGTATAATAAATAAATATTATCTTAAAACAAACCAAACCATTTTTAAAGTGAACACTCAGTATTTAGAAAGTGAATTATGAAACATAATTTTCTTGAATTATAAACACATATTATTATAAAATGAATTATCAACACATAATATTTAGAAATCGAATTATGAACTTATATTATATTATAATATTCCATTAAAATATGACTTAAGTCTTTACTTAACTATTTTGTTGTTATCCTGTTTGAAGATAACGAATTAGTTATTTATCATTTTAAAAAAGCTTTTATTGTTGAACAAATGCTGTATCAGTATATTACCTAAAATACTGTTACGCTGCTTTCAGTAAATATCAACTCCCCTGATAAAATAAACTGCAATAAAATTCGCCTTGTTTTCAGATTTTCGGAAAGTAGTTTTATTTTCAGTTTACAATGGCCCAAGCGCAGTTTTGTTAAACGTTCCAACCCTTTGGAAGAATAAAAAAAACTCAAATGTTTCGGTTTTAAAAAATTAGAAGGAACACAAGTGTCCAAAACGAAAACGGAACCGAATAAAGCGATAACGACTACCCATTCATTTACAGTGAAACGGATTTCAAAGTTTGCACATTATTTTGTGATTTTATGAGCCGAAAGAAACACTAAAAAAAAAAAAAAAAAAAAAAAAAAAAAAAAAAAAAAAAAAAGACAGAGATCCTAAAGATCCCCTACCAAGTGTACTGCTGATAGTCTTTTAGGGATTGAAGAGAGTTTGAAGACCGCGTTCTGAGGGGATCGTCCTCAAATTACAGTATTTTTTCAAGAAAGTATAACTTGAATTTAAATACCAAAAAAACAAAAGATGACACGCACGGCAGCATATTAAAAAGATTTTGAAAATTAATAAAACGCATTTCATCTGAGTTATTATTAATTATGATTTTTTTATTTTTAATACTTGATCTGAAATTATAACCATAGTTCATTTTTTTTCGTCTATCATGAAAGAGCTAGTTAGATATGAACGATACGTTTGTACAACTTTCTAGCCTTTTTCAAAATCTCTTTTGCAAAAAAGACACACAGTCAAGGAGGCGAAAATTCCTCACATTCTTCCCCACTTACAAGGAGAATGGGGAGGCTGGATGCCCAGGCAGTGAGAATTATCAGCACTACATATATGATCCGGTGCCACTTGCCGATTCTTAGTACTGAGAACTATCGTCTACTCTATTTATAATCCGGTGAGACTTGTTGGATCTTTTAAAATATTTTTTTTTAATTTGGAGGTAGAAAATTCAGAGATGCCTTCACCGAGATTCGAACCTTGTACCTTCAACTTGTTAGCTGGACATACTAGCAATACATCACGAATGCCTGCAGTGAGGAAACAGAGAATTATTTTTACGCTTTAGAAATGTCTCTGAATTATTATAAAGAACTTAACCTTACAAGATATACAAGTACAATCTCTCTTTAGTGCGAAGGCAATACAACCAACAACAACCAAATGAATCTAAAATTGATTAGGTATTTGCCTTTAAAAGTATGTAAACATATCCTTCTTTAAAAGTACAGGTATACCTTCAAAAAGTGATTTGGGTTTTAAAAAACACACATTTTTATTTGTTTTGCACCAGGTTAAAAAGAATTACTTTATAGTGAGGAAAAATTCGTTAATTATACTATACTTTTCTCTTTGACAGCCATTTCTTTTTTCATCTATTTAAGAACACTCTAAATAACACTAAAATGGCTAAACCATACCTTTACCCACTGACACTTAGAAAAATCTTATCTCATTCTTTTGCGTCCCTGCTTAGTGCGTCTTTTTTAAGTCTTTTGGGAATCTACAAAATGGTCATGCCGAATAATAACTTCGACTTCGATAACCACTATATACATCCAAACATTTCTTTCCACAGTATTTCTGATTTAAGCTAGACTTCCAATGACCAAAATGAGTTTTTTATCCTTCCGTAATTACCTAGCATTCGTTGTCACATATATCATTTGCGCCCATAACTTTTAATTATATATCGAGAATTCTAAATATTCTTAAAATATTTCATGCTACTGATTACACGTATTGAGTTATAAGAATCAAATACCGAATTCACGATATTTAAACCCATCAAAAAGCACTTTCCATGATTGGTCACTACATTTGCTTACCATAGCTTCAGAAATCAATGACGATTTTTGTACCATACAAAAAGAACTATTTTTACGTTTACCTTCAAGAGTTAAAGTAGACTAGGACTAAGCACGAGAGCAACAAAATATCGAATATATAACAGACAGATAAATAAAATACACTTGATAGAACATAATGGCGTGACTTTCTTCTGTATTCAACGATTAAATTTTTTTTGTTTTAACATTGTGCGAGAATGTTACAAATTAGCTATTCAGACAATGTGCTTAGCTAATGGAAGAGCGTGTTCAATGTTGTTTAACAAATAAGTCAAGCACTGTGTTAAAACACTGGAGAATATATAAAATGCAGTATTTGCATTCAGTCGATAAGACATGATTGGAAAATAATGGACCGTGTTTCTGCTTTACAGCTCATACAGATTGTGATTATATTCCAAAATGAAAAGCAAGACTGCGTGACAAGAATGAAAAAAAAAATTTTTCAGGAGATAGTGCTTTGGGTTCTCGTTCACAAATTTGTAATTAATTATCTGCAGTTTTTTGGTTCAATGAACCATTAGTGTCTGGCATTCCTGTAACTATTTAACTTAATTTTATTATTTTATCTAGAGAAAAGAGAAATGAAAAATTTCACAATACCGTGATGCCTTTATTTTCATGTGCAGCTCTTTCAGTTATTAAAGTTCGTAAATAAGCTTATCCCAATAAAATTGAGACAACGAGTGGTCATGCTCCATGCAAAAAGTTGCATCAAACCCTTAAATACTGTTCACAATTAACGTGGTGAATATCCTTACATTGTCAGGAGATCAAAGTGATACGATCATAAATATAAATAACTGCTATGACAATTATTACTAAAAATTGCGTTAAAATGAAAATTAATCGCATGTTATTTTTAAATGTAGAAAGAAGTCACTCTTCTAACGATACGTTCTGTGCTCAGGAATGAAATATTTTATAAAATAAAATTCCTGAAGACCTTGCAAATTGAACATTGGCCTCTCTCTACCAATGTGCATTATCATTTTTAAAATCCAATGCTTATAGTTCTGAATGAATAAGTTTCTTCACTCATAGAAAAAGAATCAAATATTCGAAGAAAATTTAAACACATTTTCAGTTTCTAATTGTGTAAACATTATTAGCCAAATCAGAGTTTCTCTAGCTATTTAATCTTGTACGAACCTTAAATATACTTTTATAGTATAGAATATTTGCATAACATTAGGTATACAGCCAGCGGTGCACTAGCCTGATAATTATTCGCTATATTTAATAATTGTAGATACAACAATTCAACAATCGTTGCCAATATAATGTTTAGCGAGAAATATATTTTTGATTATATGCCTATTTTTTCAAGTTTAACCTATGCTTTTATTTATTTATTCATTTTATTAAAGGATATTTCTATCATTAATTCGCTTACTCCAAATTTATTGAGTAATTATTTCATTCTTTACAGTCAAAATTTGAAATTTGACATTATATTTGAATTTACCTAAAAAAAATATGAATTTCATTTACATCTTTCTTGTAGGCCGTTTTTCATCAGGGCCTCATTTAACCGAAATAATTATGCAGATTTCAGTAGCAAGCGCTTTAGTATAATGTTAAAGAAATAACCTGTAACAGTGTCATTATTAAGATTAACGTTTGGCTAAGGCCCAAAACTCTTGCCTCTTAGCTAAAGGCATTTCTTTAGAAAAAATTAGACTCTCGAGAGATTTAGTGCGGTTGTTAAGATTTAATCTAAATTTTAGTTGTCGGTCGTAGCCTCGCTTAGAAAGAACTCAAAATTGTAAATACAATGACTGTTAAAGTACATTGTCTTAATACAAAATGAGTCTGAGTCCATTGACTACGCAATAGATTAGGTCCTGGCTGGTAACTCGTCTCGGAGAAAGAACCAGTTTTCTTGAATGAATATTATAACGCAAAGAAGAACAACTCGCTTCATAAAGTAATATTAAATCACTATATTGCTATATTACCATATTTTTATGCACTTAAAATAGGTTTACCAAATGTTTTTCTTAGTAAAATTGTTTAATAAATTGATACTTTGATGCTTGGTCATTATACTGGCCTGCAGCAGGGTGATAGTGGTCCCTACTCTTGCCAGTTATTTAAAGAGTTCCATTAGGGCCTGACTTGCGATACAACCTTAAAGAACATTCTCTAAAAGAGATAAGTACCTGACGGGAAGAGAAAATATTGAAGCGCTTTGCTTCTAAAATTTAAAGATCGGGTAGGGGTCTGGAGATTGGTCGGTGCCAATGCTGGTGTTCTCAATGAATTCATACATTTGCAAAGACACAATATCAAACTAAGTAGTAAAAGCACTGTGGAATTCTGCTTTCTCATTATTCATCCTCATTGTTCAGTGCAATACGCAGCAAATGAACAGCGTAGGACCTAAAAGGTACCGTAAAAAAAGTAATACACGAAGTAAAGCTGATGAAAAAATATGTTAGTATAGTTCCGCATCATTTGAATCAAATTCTTGAGCGTACTTTTTGTCATTTTTTCGTTATAAGCAGAAGCTATTTATAATGAGCGGTTGTTATAAACAGCATGGACGGTATTTGCATGTGTAATATGATCTACTTTTTTTCTGCTACAATGTTCACTACTTCCTCTAAACAATATTAGAGGACATCTCTCTAACTTATATATCTTATATTTTATAAATGTAAATCCCATCTTGAATTTTATTTCTCATTTAACTGTATGAAAGGAATTGGCATTAGGGTATTTTACGTTAATAAATATATTTTCCATTGATGCACATCAGGTGGAGAATGGGTTCACCAACGGCAGAGAGGTAAAGTCGCCAAACACTAGTTTGACCTAGGTTCAAATTGCAGCAAACCAGCTTCGACGATTTCATGGTCCTCCCCCCTCCCAACGTGTAACATAGATACGAGCCAATTTTCGTTAAAAGGTCCTCCATGGTAACATCACTTCCCTTAGGCAGATATCCCTTGAGTGTTCTCTTTCAGCAAATAAACCAAACCATCTGGAGAATACATAACTGAATCCAGTAACAAATTCCTTATTTCGTTTTTATCAAAGTTATTTCTTAAATTCTAAAATTGTGCGGAATTCATTTACTTAGTCAAACTTAAGGTCACTCTGCTCTGATGGAGGTTCATTTTTATATCAGACATCGATACGTCAGGGATCTATCTCAGATTTTCTAAGACACAGAAGTTCGTTTTATACTAAAATCAGGGGATGTATAATCAGGGGATGGTTTAAACGTTTAGTTTATACATGATATATCCTAGGTCAATCTGATTGATCTACATAAATAATTCCCTCGATTTACGAAGTTTGGTTTAGTTGAAAAACTTCATCCGGTCGACTAACATTCAAACAAACATTAGCAGAAGCTAAGTTCTAACTCTGACAGGAAAACTTTTGGAAATGAGCTGTGTACCTGTCCTGGGTTTAAATTCTATTGCATTATAAGGTATTTCTCCCGCCTTCCTAGCGTGCCTTCGTGGTGTAGTGGTTCTGCACGCTGGGCCGGTATTCCAGAGGTCTGTGTTTCGATTCCCGGCGAATTAGCGGTTGCTAATTTTTCATTTCTCCGGCTTTTCCAAAATCCCTAATGTCTCTACAGCATTATTAAGAACAAGGTTCGTGAAGCGTATGTCTTTACAGTGAGACTTAACTAAAAGTAGTATATCTGAAAGGTAAAGGAAATCAACCGAATTCAGCATGGTCTAGACTTATAATGTTCAAAACACAAGGAAGAATGTCAGAAAACGTTCAAATTAACATTAACTGGTTATTAACTTAAGTGCTGCAGCGGTAACCTATCATTCATCGGGCAATGATACTCTACCACAGAACCTCAGTCACCGAATAAACATAATTAATTATAGTTGTAATTATTTTATTTTTCTTTAATTAATTTTACGACAAATAATAAACCTTTATTCTTTGTTGCTCGAACTTTAATCAAAAGGCTTGGTAAATCATAGTTTAATTGCATTGTTACAGGTCATTTTGCTGTAAGATAGCTTACTCACAAAGTTGAAGAGTATAAGAGGCTTAACAGTTTTTCCATGTTTATTTTCATCTTCTGCCCCCTCATTTACATATATGTATGCTTTCTTAAAATTCTTCTCGAATCAGCTTTACCTCAATTTTGCAATGTCATAAATGAATGGACTGTCTTCGTCTACTTGATATTCGCATTAAGTATCGAAGACGAAGGAGAGCACGCTCTGCCAAATCCTATCACACCAGAAGCATGGTAGAGGCTTCATTCAATTTAGGTCTGCGGTCTCGCTTTAAAGCCCATTCTAAATGCTATCCGAACGTATCTCTTCAATTCGGGAGGATTAGAGCGTGATGCCTGATTAATAAAGCCCGGGTACTCCACCAATACAATCAGCTTTCTCATCGATGGAGGAACTTCGGTTAATCGCAGTAGAAATATTCAAATACCATGAATACATTGCCCGCGAGAGTTGCAACAAACTTCGAGGGATACATTTCGAGACCTTCCACTTCAAGTTGAGCGATAATTTCATTCACAGGGTAAGCTTATCTGAATGCGCTCGTTAAGGATTGATCATTCCTGTGGATAACCACTAACGGATTCATTAGGAAATGTTAAGGAGAGATATGTACACTCGAGATCACTCTGAAAAGGCGCTGTCTAGTATCGTGAAAGACGATTTGTCATTAACCTGTTTTCCCATTAAGCGAAGATTGCAGAGAAATGCAAACATGCTTTTATTGTTTTGTCATATCTATTTCCCATTGCATAGGTACTGCTGAAATGTTCATTTGCATATGTCATATTTTAACATACAGAAATATAATACATTTTTATTTCTTCATTTTTACCCTGCTTTTCATTAATTGGGTACGACTCCTTAATAATCCACAATACGAATTTTCCATTTAATAAGGAAGGTTAAAAAATAATAATTTTCATACATATGCTCGATATTTAAAGTTACTGATTTGGTAAAGCATTTTGATTTCTTTATTATTTATTTCATATTAAACTGCTTAGAATTAAAGCAAAACATTTAATTCGTTTACACCACATTTTATACGTAGAAATGCAAAAATCTTTTTGGTTTAATTTTTACTGTTTAGTTGTACTTAATTCTATTTAAATGTAAAATTAGGAGCAAAATTTCCTACGTTGCATTTTAATGCACAAAAGAAGAGTCCTCCCGTTTTTTCAATCCAAAGGGGCTATTAGTCTGGAAACGCAATTTTGCGTTCTTTCATTTTTTCATCTGCTGCCATTCGAAAAAACATAAGATACCATTCCTTCGCATTTAATCAATCTGTTAATAAATGACAAACTAAACTAAAGCTATAGATGCAGTTCTTAAAAATATTACTCTTTTCACTTTTTAATCTGATTTTCATGATATATCTAATTAAAAGTATTAAATATTTTTAGAAAATTAAATTACATATTGTTTCACATTGTAAATAGACGGAAGATGTATAATATTCCTATGTTAGTCTAAATGCATATTCATCTAATATCCTGCAAAATGTTTAACTGTTCCACCTGAGATATCTCTATCGATAATTTCTACTGATAAACAATATTAAACTTTGAAAGTTCAAAAGAGCCTTGTTTGGGTAATCGCTAATACCTGAATCTGTTTTTCTTTTTAATTTTTTTCCATTAAATCTTACTGCATTCTATTACACTTCTAGAGCAATATTATATAGTAGAAAACTTCATTAGTATATATCACATTTTCTAATAGACAGACCTGTTAAAGCTATTGATGATATTATGGGATATCTATTTCAGCGCAAGACTAAACATCGTTATCAAGTATTGGACTGTATCGCAAAATAAACTCTTTTAAAATTATATTCTTGTTTCTCGAACGTAAATGTAGTAACTTATGAATAACTCCACCTAGTAGCGGAGTTACATTGTTATCACTCTGGCTTATGAACCCCAAGCAACTGAAAGGGCTGACTTTCTGAAGGCTTTTGATTTTTCTTTTGTGTAACATGAATACCAGATAATTTTCTCTTAGAGAGCCCTTTGTAGAGGAATCTACAAATGACTGTCACAGATTACTGTCAAATGTTTTCTATAATGATGACAGCAGTAATAATAATAATAATAATAATAATAATAATAATAATCTATTAATGTTTATTTTCAGATTAACTGTAAACAAATCTGATGCGTACACCACATGACTTCCTTGTACGGAATATTAAATTATACGCATTTTTTCTTGCGGATTATGGATTGAATTAAATTTACTTCGTCGATAGCGCATAATCCACAATAGAATAAATGCACTCTTTAAAATTCACTATATTTGTTTACCATAGCGACACTCTGGCCCTAGGTTCAATTAACAGCGTTACATTTCATTCATTTTTTAAAAACTTATAAACATATATCGCCGGAACTATCATACAAAAGTGTAATTTTGCCGGCTCATTGAGAATGAATACTAAAAAGCGCATGACGATAAGAGTTTCCTGCCATGATAATCTCTCTGAGGAAACGGAGGCAACGAGAAGAAAGAAGGGGGGCTTGAAGCCTGAAATCAGAGAAGCGGTCTGACTGATGATAAGCTAGGATCTGATTGGATTTAATTTTTTAACTCAGAATTCCCAAAATTTTTATCATCTTACGAATTATCTAATCATTGCCACATGGTCTATTCAAATACTATAATAAATCTAAAACGATGTATAAAAGAAATTAAGTAAACAACAAAAAACAAAAAACAAAAAAAAAAAGAAAGAAACAGTTTTTCACACACGATTCAGTATTTCTCATTCAATTAATTCAGTTTTCACTTCTCGACAAGGCAAAAATACATAAAAGCTCAAAATATCTGTATTGAAAATTATGAAGTAAATCTTAAATACTTATTTCCTCGAATAAATTCCAGAATGGATTAAGCATGATTTAATTCATAGTAATTTAAGAAGGCGTTATTTTTGTTATTGCGAAGCTTACTTTCTCTAGATTGGCAACAAATCTACTATTCTGCTGTTTCAAATGTAAACAAACATGGCTGCCATGGTAAAAGTAATTAGGCTTAGCGGCACTTAGACAACTTTTAAATTGTTGATAATTCTAAAAATGTTGCATGCAGATTTATTAAAGACATAAAAACCTTAACCGGAAGATAAGAACAACATAGTTCAATCATTTTAAGAATAAAGAAACTGAGATTACTGATCCGAGTAACAGAGTGGATATATATATATATATATATATATATATATATATATATATATACTTTTGGTGCCGCCGAATACAACCAAAATACGAAGTGCACGTCTACATGTTATAGCAGTCCTATATGCAAAATTTCAACGTTCTGAAGCTACTGGTTTTTAAGTTATGCCAGATACGTATGCGGGCATAGACGCCACGAAAAGATCTCTTCAGAATTCATTTTTAATCAGCTTTATATTTTTTTGGGGGGAAAGGGTCATTTATTCTGTCCTTTCTTACGTATGTCATGCAAAAACATTGCTAAATTGCATTCGATAGCGGTCAAAATGGATATTTTCG
Source organism: Stegodyphus dumicola (assembly GCF_044657685.1). Taxonomy (NCBI): domain Eukaryota; kingdom Metazoa; phylum Arthropoda; class Arachnida; order Araneae; family Eresidae; genus Stegodyphus; species Stegodyphus dumicola. Next base: position 73,653,129 of record NC_140768.1, on the reverse strand, counting down.
TTGAAATATGATACCTGAAATTTTTCGCGATTACAATACTTCCTTTATACCTTGTACAAGCAAGTAATGGATTGCATTTTTTCTTTTGCTGAGGTTTACTGGTTGTTTTAAATACTTATACTAATTTCGCTGTGATTTAAATAAGCATAACATATATAATGGTAATTCTATGAACATGTAAAAAAATTATGTATCAAATTTGATGCTAAATAAATATCGCTATATAAATATGCATATACTTTACTGTTGTTAAAAGTAATCTAACAGATTGCTTACCTGTTTACACGATACTACTATGCTACAAAATTTACTCAGTAAATTTATAATTTAATGTACTTCAAATGTCAGCTAATGTCATTCATTTTATTCCTTATTTTATCCGAAATTTTATCTGTTAATTGTGTAATATAGACGTGCAAAGAATTGCTGGATGTAAAGAGATAGTGGTTGTACAGCTTCATTGTTGTTAATTTTTCTGTTAATTTTTAGTAAAGCTGTATAATGTTGCTAATGTTTCAAAACTGAGGATTAATTGTTCTCCTATTTTTCTTTCCTGTGGATGTTCATAAACTTTGTCAGATTCCCAGAAAATATTTGTGACTTGAGCATAATTCTGTTGTTAAGCCTTTTTTAGAGAGAGCCAAACAATATTTTATTTGCTTCTATGTATAAAGAAATTTAAATACACAAGCTTCAAACATTTTGGAATTATTATTTTTTATTCAATAATTATTATGATAAAAAGAAATTTAAAGGAATTAATTACATACCTTAAAATATCCAGTAATTATAACTTTCATTAATACGAAATTATTTCGCATCGACAAGCCACATAAGGGGTATTGAAACCTGTGCCCGAAACACCTGAATTACATTCTTTGAAATATTCAACAATTGCATCTTTCCTTAATATAAAATTATTTCACTTTTACATGACATTTGAGTCATTAGCACTGTGTCTGAAACAGCTGAATAATAACATCACCGTCGCAATGTCCAAATGCTGAACTGTTCGATTACCGTTCAGAGAAAACCGATTTAAAGGTTTGAAAGTTGAAAAAAAAGTATGTTAGGGTTACGTAATTTGTTTCCGCGAATGTTAAATTATGAGAATCTGACTTTTTTGTTACAGTGTAAAGCAACGAAATTAGACCTAACAAATACATTTAATCGGAACTAGCTAAACACAAGATGCACATTCATGTGTTTGGCGTGTTTCTTGGGATTGATGAGGCAAATGCTTAACCGTTAAAGATACCTATTACCGCTTTAGGATCTCTACTCAAGGAATATAATACCCCATTTCTACATTGACGCATTCTTTAAGAAAGCAGTATTTTCAACATATATCTGTTTTTTAATTTTAAAGAACTAATTTTGAAATTTCATAAGTACCGTAAATGGACTATAGAAAATAATAAATCGGAGTTGAATTCGAAAACCACGATGACAGCAAGCCTTTTGCTAGTTTAAAAAGTCAAATATGATCTTGCCGGAAAATGGACCGAAATTTTATTTCAGAAATTACGTCTTATGAAAAAATAATTCTTTCTAATTGACGTAAATATACAGTTCCTATATAAGGCTTGAAGAGCATCTAATGATATAAAATAAGCTCACGCTTAACTATCATTTTTTACTTAACTATTTCCGATTTAAAAATACTCTTATTTCATGGAAATGTAATGCTGAGAAGAAACGCTTAGGAAGTTTAATAATAAATTGAATTAGCGTTTATTTGTTTTTACAACTTGTAGCAGAAAGAACCAAATTAAAAACAGTTAAGATGTGAAGTAGATAATGCTTTTGAAAACAAAAGTATTGAAGACAAATGCAAATACTTCGTTATTTAAATATTTTAACTTAGCAGTATGAATAATAAATATTCATCTAATGAATAGAGACTAATTGTTTGCCATGTAATAAAAATGCTAGAAAGAAAGCAGAGAATTTCCGACATTTTAGAGGTTTTAATAAGACTTGCTTCCGGGTAAGATGTAAGCAACGTTACATTCGAAATATATGAAGCACAGCTGAACTTAATAACTTATTCTTTGAGCTAATGAGATATTTAATAAATTAATATTTTGCTCTCATAGACTAGTTTTAGAAAATTAGATTATTAATTTCAGAACACCTTTGTATTGGCTGTTGTTAAATGTTTTATTTCTGAAATATTCGCATTTTTCTAATATATAATTGGTGTTGCATTTGGGCTGACTGAACTACTAATGCTCAGTAACTTTAATCTTCTGATCCTCTGACCGGATCAAAAGATCAAATTTCACTAAGCAACAGCAGTTTCTTTCTGAATTCGGTTCTATGGTTGGATTGATTTGGTTACGTGAAATGCCAGAGAAATGTTTATGCAGTTGTCGTATAATATTCCAGCATCAGAGTCAACAGAATTAATTTCAAATACTCCTCCGTGCAACGTGTATAAAATAATCAATGTTTGAATCGCAGAAGATACTGAGACTTTAAATTTGAAAACGAATCTTGAACCTATTTTTCTATTAAAGAACTATTGTCTTTCTTCCACAACGTGAAAACATTCTGGCCAAAATGACTTAACATCAAACTTTTCAAATTTTATAGCTTAAATTGTGATTTTTCGAGCAGCTCACTCTACAAGGGAATATATAGTGTATTCCAAAAAGGTAACTATGTTTTTTTACTTTTGATCTGAGACTTACACTTCCAATTACTCAGTTTCTGGCAATAGGTTAAAAATTTGACATTTTAAAATGTATCCGTACCATTAAAACGTGTCCCATTAAAAAATTATTCAGCACATTTCAAAATCTACATTAATTTACACACTTAAATGCAATATTTTCAGAGGTACTATTAATTCATATTTTCATATAGCAAGCTCAAACTGAATACTGAGTCTGATAACGAAGGCAGAACCATTTGGCGACAAAACAAGCCATTTTTGGTGTTAATTTTACCCTAAATATGACGAAAAACTACTCCAAATCGCTACGCAGTAGACATTGAAAATGATCAATATCAGTAAATTCTCTCTCGAATGTTCCAAGAATTTTGCATTCGAATGCGGGGAAATTTATGCATTTTTTTAAAATTGAAGAATAATGAATATTACTGTAATAAAACTGATGAGACTGCGAAGACCTTGTAAAAAATTTAATTTAATCTTTAAAGAAATTTATCACACGCTTTATTAAACCTTGTTGTCATAAATGTGAAAGCTATTTTCATAGTGCTCTCTACATCATTTTATAAAACTTTAAAGGAGATAAATTATCAATATTTGAAGAAACAAAAAGCATACTCTCCTGTTTTGCACTCTGTGTTGGTATATGACAAAATATTCTGAATATCTGGGACAAACTAAATCCATAATATTTGAGACTATCTAAGCGAATATCATAACGATGTGGATTTCCATTTTAAAATGGCAGATAGCCAGTGTACTATTTTACAAAATTAAAGCAAAACCTTATAACATAGCGTATACCTTTATTCAAACTTAGTGATTGATTTCAGCAAGCATTTTATACCTCTTATGATCATGTTATTATTATCTGATTATGCTTCAAATGAAAAGAAAAATTTCAGATATTTTATATCACTAAAATTATGATATGCAAGAGAGGGGGTTGAGCTCATGGATATTTGTAAGGTTTGATATGCAAGAGAGATTATGATATGCAAGAGAGGGGGTTGAGCTCATGGATATAAGTACGTTTTTCAGCATGCACTTAAATATTTCCTCAGAGCAATGGATCCGATCATTAATGTTCTGTAGTTAGACTACATTTTATATTGTGCTTTTACAATGTAACTTCGATTTATAGAAAGTAGAAGTAGAAAACAAATGCAGTAGAAGGAAACACGACGAATACGAAAAATTATTTAGCTGGAAAATTGTCACACATTATAAATAATGACATATTAGGAGTAAATAACATTTAATACAAGAGTTCACTGCATTAAAAAACTCGTTAAAGGAATTGTACATTATCCTTCGCTTCTTGATTAAATTTCACTTCAGCTGAAACTACATTTCAAGATTAAAAATATTTTCAAGAATCGTGTCATTTCCACACAGCGTATAGGAAAATATTTCAACTTTTTCTGAAACCTTACAAATATCCATGAGCTCAACCCCCTCTCTTGTTTATTTTAGTCATCTATTTCCTCTATACTTATTGCACAATAATCTAAAACCTAATTCTGAAGACCCTAAAATTAGCAGGAGTAACCTAATAAAAATAAACATAAATATATTCATTGAAATTTACAGCGAAATAACATTCGAAAAAGATACTGATAACGCGTAACTGAAGGCTATATGCGAAACATCACTGTTCTCTGCCTTCAAATTTATCATCCAAAGAGGAAACAACACAGATCATTAATACGCATGTCATTAAAAACATTCAAGTTCTCAATGTGGAAAATGCTGTACCGCAAACAAAATTCATAACAGATTAATGCACTTCGAAGATTGATCGATGTAGAAATAAATAAATTTTTTGATACAAACTTCATTCAGGAAAAGAAGTTATGAACTATACTTGCGAGAAATTTATCTTTGAGAGGACGATAAATCGAGGTTCTATTACATTCACTTTAGGCTATGATGAAAATATGCGTCAAACTAAGCAAAGTTCTAGTGTGGCTCTGTTGTTTTGTTTGAGAAGATGTAAAGGTCCTACAATGTAATGTTTACTTTGTTATGTTTATTTGTATTGCTCTGTTATGTACAAGTATTGTGATAGAGCTATTAAGTCCATGTCCCTCTAAACGAAATGAGGTACTTTGCTGGAAAATTGGCCATCGCGTTTCTTTGCAAAACATCTCCCAGTCTGAAACTTGTATTTCAAATATCGCTAAAGACTTATGATGCAGACTATTTAATTAGAAAATATCGAAACTAATGTAATTGGCATGTTACCTATTTACTATAATGTATCTTTCTGCTCAGAGAGTTCCAATAGCTATCCGTTGAGAAAAGGAAAGGGCAGATTTATAAAATTTAAAGATCGGTTGGCGAAACAAAAGTAAGTCATATAGAGAACATGTAAATAAAACATGGATATTCTTCTTTCAGTTGAGTGTTATTTGTCCCTTTGAGCTAGCAAATTTCAAAAACAAAGCCATTTTATGTTGCGTCTATAAATTAGAATAATTTCGGGTGATAACAAGCAAACGTAGATATATATTTTTTATAATAATGAATTTGCAATTTCATTTTTTCCGTTATTATCACACAGTAATACATATTCCAGGGTATGTATTAAAGTTTTTAAATATCTGATTGTTTTTTTTTGTTTATGTTGTATATTGCTTTTATTTATTTGCATGTCTCTCTCTTGTATTTTGTAATAATTTTAGAATGTGTTTTAGTGTAAACGATATTTTGGCCATTTATTTTACCTCTAAGGGTTTATTTCTTGTGCAACGTGGTAGATCTTGTAATTTCGAATATATCAAAGTTTAAATTGTGAACACTTGCCCAATAGAAGCCAAGATATATACAAAAATGCTATTGATAATCCTTGGCATTGCCACAACTTAATGAAAAGTATTGGTGACTTTTGTCAATCTTGGAGACTTACTGAAAATTTGCGTTAAATGCATATTCGAAGCTTTAAAAAAGATTTTTTCGAAGCTCCTAGAATGCCAGACAACCTTATACAAATAGGTATTCTAAAGCCATTGGTTTAGTTACTTCAGAGCCTTTATTCAGTTCAATTATCTATTTTGCAGAATTGCGTAGTAAAGCAAATCGGGTCAAGAGACACATATTCTTGCAATCATAACTTGAGAATGTAGCTCCGATCGACAATGTCCACTACTCTTGTTCATATTACTTGCTGAAAGTGGTCTATCGATTAAAGATTCTTGAATGATTAAGAGAAGGGTCTCAAACTCAAATTGCATGCAGCCGAATGCACAATATGAAAGCAGCTGGCGGGAATTAATTTTTTGAAACAAAATGAAAAATTTTCCTAATAAAATACTACTAAAAACTTTTTAACGAAAAATTCGAACTAAGTTTTAAATTTCATTTACTAAATATTTATGAAAACATACATAACCAATACTGATTGTAATAATGCAAAGAAAAAAGCTGGAATTCATATTTATTTTCCATATGAAATATAAAGGCTAGTAAATGTAAACAGTTTAAGTTGGATATATTTTAATTCGTTTTAAGGCAACATACAAAAGTATGCAAATTTCAAACAAAGGTATTGATATAACTTATATCTAGCAGAAAGCATAAATAAATAGAATTTAATAAGCAGCACGTTAGTGCATCACTATTTACATAACAATGTGAAATGCGAAGATGGGCAATTAATCAACCAACTAATGACTAACTGTACTGAGTTCTTACTCCACAGATAATCTATTTGGAGATGGTGCACTAATGACTGGCTCAAGAAATGCATGTATCAGAAATATCAGCTTCCCCCCAAAAAACGGAATGGGAGATCAGAATACTGTCAACAAACTGGTCAACTAAATTTACTGTTTATTCCGGCCGGCCCAGTCACGTAGCCTGGCATACAAATATGCAGTGACACGGTTTCGACCTATCCATTCTGCATATTTTCTACTCTGCAGCAATGGCGCACATAATCTTCAATATTCTATGTCTGTAAAAGTATACACACCGTATTTACAACAAATAAATAATTGGAAAATACTCCCGAGCAACGTAAAATTGCTTCAGAGACCACATGAGGCCCGAGGTCTCCAGTTTGAGACCATTGATTTTAGGTCCTAATAAGCATGGCTTTTGTCAATAGGCAGATTTTTTCCGCAAATTCTGCAAACTAGGTCTTGACGTGCTGATTTTAAGGAACTTGTTGCACTCAAAGCATTTCCAAACTCATTACGGTATGAATGAAATATAAAAAAAAAATTTAAATTCTGCAACCCCATTCCAAAGCTAAGAACGGAATTTTAAGAAAAGGTACTTTAAGTACACACATTTGGAAAATGTATGTTATTTTTAAGTTATTTTAATACCAATATTAATGATAAGTCGTTGTACAGATAAGAATTACATTTTTCAGGAAAGAACTAAGAAATTTAAATGCTAAATTATTTCGTATTTTTAAAACGTGATCGAAATTTCATCTCTGAAAACTTTTATTTTTTGTGTCCTTTTGAATGTTTTATTGTATACAGAGAAATATCTGGAACTGATTTACTGAAATATGAACAAATATTTTTTCATTGCAGTTTGCTCTAGCAAATATACCACTGGAATTATATCCCCCTGCTAAATCTCTGGAGAGATGAATTATTTGGCTACAAAGTGAAGTTTAGCTTTTAAAGAAGAAATGAACTCCCCGTTGGTGCCCTTAAAACTTCCGAAGGAAAAATTGTGTTAGGATAGAAAAAAGATCGACTTCTTTAACTTTGAAGTTCTTTTGCAGCCCTAACCATTTTCTGGACAAAGAAATTTTTATGCGAAATATTGATCGTCTGCTCATTTTTTTATTAGCTTGAACATAAGGAAATCATCTTTTCTGAGTTCTGACAAAAAGTAGACTTATTGATCTTATGCTCTTCTAATGTATTGATGCGACAGGAAATTCCGTACAGAGTGTTTGGTCATCAATCGATTCTTTATATCAGTTCCCATATCGGAATCGCTTCCTTCAAAGCCGATATTAATACTAGCTAAGCTTCCAATCTCGGAAACGGGTGACAAATCGTTCCACATCTGAAAACTGGTTCCCGGATGGATCTAGGACCGAGAACCCTAAGCCTAGGAAAGCCCCTTTTCCGATTGGTCTGTGCAATCCACAAGGGAGTTGGAAGTGCATCATCAGAGCTTTTCCAGTTTTAATTAGTACAACTCCTAATAGGGAAGTGTTTAATTTATAGACCCTTTCCTTATGTTCAGTTAGGTACGTTAAAAAGCACCAGAAGTATTTTACATACTGTCATTGATTTGATAATTCTTAACAAGAGTATAATGAAGAAACAAATGAGCTCATCAGAGAATGAAAGAACTATTAGATATAAAGAAGATAATAAATATTTATTTTAAACATTGAACAAAAAATTATGATTCGATTTTCAAACCCAAATTTATGCCAGGAGATATTTTTTTCGTTTAATAACCATACTGTTAATGGAATTACCAATATTATCCATCGGTATATTTTATATCGCAATATTTATTATATTTTATATTATTACATATATTATATTTATAACATTATATATTATATTATGAATCTGTTATTACTACATATACAATATTTATTTTAATGCTAACTCAAAATTGATGTGTTCGCATTTATTGAAGTAATGTTAAAATTCTTTTGATGTTTAAAATAATTTAAAATCTAATTAGAGGGATCCATTCCGTCAATTTCAGAAGGCATTTATAGAAATTCTTTCATCTAACAGAGCTTTATAGAAACTTACTGCACTGAGATAACTTCCACTCAAGATTTTATACAGAAAAAACATAAAACTTTACGTAATAGAAAAGTCTATTAAAACTGTATAATTATATATAATTTGCATTTAGTTATGATATTGTGTTTTACATCTGTCTTAGAATTTTCATAGAATTAAATATATACAAGCAACCAAAAGGTGCGATGGATTAAATGTAAAAAATATTCTGCAAGTTATGTAGAAATTCGTGAAAATTTGATTCTAAGTTTCAAGATTTTCTTAGGAATAATTTTCATTTTATTTTATAGCTAATTACAGCAACAACGATCTCACAGAACTTGCGAACCGTTTGAATATGCAATTCCGAGCTGGCTTAAATTGAAGCTAAAAGTAGTTGAAATATATACGCTAATCGTGTTACTAGATAACCTTATTCTTTTATATAAAAAATGTAGAAAACGATATCAGAAGAAAAATAATACAACTTCTTGAAACATGAAACCTGTAATTACAAAGAGCTCTATGTGGCTGCCACTTACACTCCTTTTTATTCAATGGTCGAATAACAATTATTTTAATGCAAATAAAACTAAAAAATGTCGATAATCTCTGAAGTTTTAGTTCATTTATTTATTTCTGCCTTTAGAGTAGGTTAAACTTTTATTTACGAAGTTTAGCAACAATAATTTTAAAATTACGAAATATTAAAATTTCAGAAGAACTTGAAACTTTGAAATTTGGAACAATGCTCAAATTTCTGTCTCCACTATCTCTTATTAAATTCTAAAAGTATTGTGAGACTTAATGAAACATAACGAGATTCTCCTTTAGTTCACACAAATTTTAAGCATGTAATTTCTTCTTTTATGTAATTTAAACTCTAAAATATTACAAAATATCTATTTCGTTAATGATGTGCGATACATCATACGATAATGAGAAATTTGGCTGAAATATTTCTTGAAATTAAAAATATCATATAAAATAGATTTATTTTTTAAAGATTTTCGCTACATACGTTTAATTTATTGTTACATTCCAAAATCCTCCCAAGGTTAAAAAAATATTATGTTCTTTCAGTATATCGAATTATTTAATTACTGCAATTGAATTTTGAAAAGTAAAATTGAAAGGACAGCAGAAAAGGTATGGGCGAGTGCAAGCGGGTGAGGTACCAGAGTTTTACTATTGATTGCATACATAATGTGGGAGACCTATAAAGGTCTCCCACATTAACTGCGTAGTTGTCCAATTGTGATACAGAGAGCACCACAGGAGGCAGTCTGAAGTTATCCCACCTCTCTTACCCTGTCGTTAAACTAATCAAGAAAACTTTTGACATGTCGGTATTTTGAGTGTCTCCATGCTGCAGTAACACCACAACACTTACAGACAGACAATCATGCCTTCTCCAGGATTCGAACTCCCTGTCTCCTTGGCAGCCAGTGTCGCTAACCACTATAACACAAAATATAACAAATTGTGGTTAATGTTCATTTGGAACTATGAGGCTGGTTCTGGAGATTTAATACGATATTTAGGCATTATTGGCTCAAAGTTTTCACCTTTAAGCATTGAAGCAAGCTACCATATTGCTGTCAAATAAATATTTAGCCCGAAACTGCGAACTTCATATCCTCAAATGAAGATTAATCCAAAATGCTATTATCGTTAATGTTGTAAATGTATATTTCCTACTAGCCGCAGTGCGGTAAAATAACGTAAGAAGCTCTTCTACCCATGTGGGAAGCCTTTGCAGGTAACATACTTCCTGATACTCCCTATCTTTCACTGGTTCGACGCTTGTGTGTCTTCAATTCTTGATGTTTTGATCTCTGTAAGCTTTCGATTCCTATTCGGTGTTTCAACGCCCTAGGTTCTTGTGCTGTGGGTGCAGCTACTATATCTGTCTATCAACAAAACCAAATCATCTGGTATTGAAGACGTTTTGCATACGTAAATTAAATAGTTAAAAGTTTTTATCACACATTTTTTGAAAAAAATCCTGAGTTCCTATGTGGAATAAAACTAATATTGACAGAATTCAAGAACTAATAATTATATCCTTTTTATTTTCTCTTAGCTTCTTTGTACAATGATTTACAATTTTTTAATGGAAAAAATTACTGTTGCTGTTGGGACTAATCTCGCTTGTCTGATATCACAGCAAGCTACAAAATTCAAGGAGGCAAAATTACGTCTGTCGTTGGCAAAAGTCTGGGGCACAAACGCAGGTGAGAATGCGACTTTGCTCACTTCCGCCCTCCCTACCAGCAATCTCTCGAGAATACTTTCGGCTTCTCGCATATTTCGAGTGCCTCTGCCGAACAGACACTATTGACAAACATCCATGCCTACTCCGGTAATCGAACCCGGGCTCTTTGGTACGGCAGTCAGAATTACTAACCACTGTCCTGGTTAGGCAGCTAAAACAATTATTGGCTTCTCATAGTGTACCATGTTTTCAGTAGATTTTAATTCAACAAAGTTGAATCTATTCACAAGACGAAATAAGCAAAATAAACGTATCTTAAATGTAGAGGGAAGAATACACAGATTCTATGAATTTAAGATTCGAACGCTAATTCATTATTGCGGTACAAAATTGTATTTTTGTTATATGAAGAATTAACGTGTCATGGCTTACAATATGGTTTTCTCTATCTTTATATATCAATTAACTGATTAAATTTAACTTTATTAATTATACTGTACAGAAACAATATTTCCAAAATCCTTTACTTACATTTTCTTTAATATGAAGCAAACTGAAATATCATTAAAAGTACTTTTTTGTTTATTTACTTAAATTAATTCATAGATAAAATTAACAGTTTTGCGTCTAAAGCAGTAGGAGTAGTAATTATACACTACTTAATTCTTTTTAAAACATTATGTTACGATTAATGTAAACGTTAGTTATATAGGAAAAAACGCTGCGCTTAGATGCTAATCTTCTATAATTTCCAACTATTTATTTAGTTATTGTTTTTAACTATAGTAAATGCAAATGATTAAGTATAGCATATTATTCTAAAACTGCTGTGTATCATCCGGAAAAATCTTTTGAGAAAAACGTGGGTACTAAATCCGTATAAAAAATAAATATCATATTCCTATATGTAAATAATTTCTTCGTGAAAAAAAATTTTTTTTTCAGTTTTCTTTCCCAAGGTTTTAACGGAAAATAAATTAAAACTGGCATGGTATAAAAAACGAATATTTAACAGTTAATTAAATTTAGTAATTAGTGAACCATCAGCCTTGAACGGGGATCAACAAATCTGACAGAAATGCATCAGTTTTAAGTTTTTAAACAGAACAATTAGTTCTTAGTCGATACCTAATTAAGTGAACCAGAAAAACTGAACATGAACTTAAAAAACATATGAACCAAATATAAACTACGAGAGGATTTTTTATACCATCTTGTCACTCGGAAGTTTTACCGTTTTGCAAAAAGCCTTAGAAATAAAATGGATAGTTCTAATTTTTTAATTTTATTCTTTTAAAGATTTACTGTTTTTAAATTAAGATAATGTTACTACTTTATGTAAGATGGCTCAAGACTCCTGGAAACAGATTTTATATACTCTAGATCGCAATCTTTATCATATAACTTTATCAAAATTATTTTTTCAGAAGTCTAAATACAGGATACACATTACATACACAGACACATTCGTATCGAGATTGCAATAGAGCTCAATTCCTATTCCATTATTTTGTAATAAAATTATCATACATTTTTCAATCAGTTCCTGATTAACTGGGAGTAATAACGGGCATGATGTCCTCAGATAACTCAAAACCACAGTTAATTCTTCGACAGTTAAAACACGAAGAAGTAACAAAAAAATATCATTGAAAATTTACCAACTTTTTCTAGTATTTTAATTTAAGAAGAAAAATAATTTGTTTATTAAATTAAATCACTATTTAAAACAAAAAGTATTCACAATAACGGAAGAATAAACATTCAGTGTAAAAAAAAAGATACAAATAGCAATATTAAACGTTACAAATAGCAATCTTTACAAGAGAACTTGAATGACGTCATTAAGTTGAAGATGCCATTAAAAAGACTGTTAGAACATTCCAGTGTTTGGCAGAGCTCATCTAGCAGGTATCATCTACTATCCTTAATGTTACCCTACTCATTTTTTTAAATATTTTCTGAAGACACTTTAGTTTTACGCCGATGGTTTGTGATAGTAACTTTTCCATTGTTTCTCAGTAAACAATCTAAATTTTTAGGACCATTTAATCGCAACCCCTTTAATCCGCCCTGATTTAAATGGAATTCGATTACATTTCTCCCTGCACATAATTTCGAATCCATTACATCTAAAAATGTAATTTAAAACACCATAATGGCTTTGAATTTTGACCAGTATGTTTGTAAAATTTTATATATGCATTGCTAAATTCAGTTATGAAAAAGTCATATCTAATAAAAACATAAATGCCATCTCTAAAAGGTTTCAACTCAGTTTACAAGAATCTACACTGTTTAGTTAGTTAAATTACGAAAAATACTTTCATAAGTTTTTCTCCGCGTCACATGAAGATGCCTTTGTAAAGTACTATTTAAAGAAGTTTGGCGCGGTTTCCTTTACGCATGAACCCCCCAAAACTTATTATTAGACCAGAGGGGCGTTAGTCCAAACGGGCTATTTGTCTCGAAATGGCGTTTTGCCATCGTTTTTCTAAAGCATTGAATCGCTTTTCAGATTGCTGCCACCAGATATTATACCCCTGCATTATATTTAAAGAATTAAATAATGAAAAGAATCTGTACGTATGTATGTACTTTTCTCTCATTGCAAAATAACAACAGTACCTAGAGCCATCAAATTTTGAATAACATAGTCCTCCACCTGTATATGGGCAAATGGAAGCCCGAGTTTTGAGTTCAGAATTTGTTTTATTATCTATTTTCTATTTTGTAAATCTTTAACAAATTTCTGATTAAGAGGTGTGTTGGTGGTGTTGGTGTATTTAATTATGGCAAAGCGTACTAGGGCTATCTGCCTAAGGGGAGGGATGCCTTCGTGGAGGACTTTCTAAGGGAAACTGGCTCGTATACACGTTACACATGGGGAAAACCACGAAAACACCCATGCAGCCAGCCCGTTCGCGGGATTCGAACCTCTGACCGAACTACCTTTTGATTAAGAAACGCAACGATTTAAAAGCGGACAGTGGCAACACTGTACGGAATAAAACATTTTTGTCTCCAGCGCAAGACTATCTGTCGGAAATTCTAAATATGGGCTGTTTTTTTAATATTTTTAGCCCAAAGGGACATTAATCCAATTGCTGTCGAAACAGTAATATAAAATCTGAAAGCTTATAGCTTTCCTATTCTTAATTTCGCTTTATATTTGTTTCGATGCATCCAAAAAATATAAGACTACATTTAAACGTTTTTAGTAATAAACAAGTCGAAAAAGTTTCATTGATCTCGTAAACTCATTTTAACCAAGATAATAGCACTGGCCCGAATATGACTATATTTTTTCTAAAAAATGCGATTTTAAAAAATATGCTTTCTTGACTATTCAGCCTAAAATTTAAATATATATATTAAAATAACACCGATAAAAATAATTTTGCAACCGATAAAAGTTTTAATGAAGCCAGACATTTTCATAGAGGTCCAATATTTTGCAACAGAACTTCTCTTTGACAGCATTATTCTGCAGTAGATGACAGCTCAACTATCTTTCTCAATCCCAAAATATACTGTCTCTCATCAATCTAGCTTAAAGGAACGAACTTAAAGCTTTCTTCCCGAACTAATTTATCATGCAACGGGCTGAGATAGTATCTTCAAAATTGACAGTTGGAATATTTTAGAAAAATTCAAACGTGCATAATTTCCTTTACATGCAACAAGAATTAGTTTAAAAGTCTTATTTTCTAAAATGAATAACTTTCCATATTTCCCTTACATAGACTCTTTGCTTTGAATTCTGTGACACGAACACAGCCAAACGGAAGAAGTCCATAGACGTCAATGCATAAAACTATTCCCGGTCCTGCTAACTTACTTACGTTATCATTTTGTATAAAGTTAAATATAATTAATTATTAAACTAGACCTGTTTAACCTTTCTATGCTTCAAAGGAATTCTCGTTTTAGCAATTAGTTAGAATTCTTAATTCTAAGAACGCAGCCAAAAGGTAAAACTTAATTATTAAAATATAACTTATTAAAATGTATGCCTAACAATATAATGTAACTAAAACTTAGACGAGGCTACTTGCGAGGTAGTAGAATTACTTTAATGCTTACAGCACCAAAGGTAACTTGATAGAACCTTATAAACCGGAATCCACCTATTGCGGACTTTAATTCTGGGACCTAATAATTTAAACAGTACTCACAAAAACAAATCCGAACACAGTCAGGGAATAAACGGCTTAGTGGTGAATTGCCACAGCTCGCTCTCTGTCTAAGCTTAAACTTATTTCCATATTTACTTAAATCTTATTCGCTTGATGGTAATTATTCATGGAAGAAATAGAAGGTGCAGGAAAGAATTAGCATAAAAGCAATAACGTGTGAGCTGAAATATATCTGACAATTTTCTTAGTTGTGGGTATTGAAAGAATCATATGAAAATACAAAATTGTTATTAGCAGTAAAAATTAAGAAAATCATTTGTTATTACCTGAAACTAATAAATCTACTCCTACATTTACAATACATAAATTATGATTTATTTTTTATTCAATTATAGGAAGACCATTACATTAAAAATTTCTAATCTTAACTCGAGATTCCAACAATTCCAATAGTTTAAAGTATAATTTCTAAATTAATACATACATTTACGTATGTACCCACCTTCTCTTCTTATTCAAGCTAAGTTTAATGAAAAGATTTGTGGAGGCAGCGGTTTTCATGAAAAAAAAAATTTTAAAATTAGTTAAATAAAAATTAAGGAGAGCTTTTAGTTTTCAAATTTGGAAAAAATATGTAATCCACAATTAAATAACACGCTAAACAAGATAATAAGACCTTTTTGAAAACTTGATGACTTCTTAAGTAACCAAAAAGCGGATAATTAAAAGAATTATTTGGTGAGCTTTTAAAAACGCATAAAACCTGAAGATGTAAAATGTCGCTTATGATTGCTTAATTTGCGGAATTCTGCTCTTGATTTCTCCCGGCGAAATTAGCATCGCGTAAAACGACAGATATTTCCTTTGAAATATATGCACAACAAAAGCAAGTTATATTGAAAAGTGAAACCTGAAAATGCTAGTCTACTTTTTTGACCTCTAAAATGAGAGATAAAATTACGGATTAGGATTTATATTAAAATAATCATCACCAGTTGTAAGAGCACTAATATATATATAATAATGGTAATCTTGTAAAAAGTAAATTTCGATCATTCAAAAACTGTGCCAGCAAGTAATGCTGGTAATTAAATTCAAAATAACAGTATTATTATAATGTTCAGAATTTGAAGTCATTCCTTAATAAACTGAATTTATACATGTCGTTTATCGTAATTTGCTATTTGTTCTTTAAATATTAAGAAGAATGAAAGAATATTTTGTTAAGTTCATCTGAAATTATAATATTTTCAATTCTTTAGAATTTTTAGTGATGATTACTATTGAATGTTTTCAAATAATCAAATTTAATATGTGAAGCGAATTTATATACAATCACTTTTTCTCTTGAAGCGTTCAAAGATACGTACTTGAATGTAAAAGGTCTCATACATTTCAAATAATTTTTAAGAACTTCTAGTTTCAGAAACACAGGATCAATCTGCGTGATTCAACTCTATATTCGAATCAGTTTGCACTTAACATAATATAAAATGGCAATTATCACTTCAATCTTTGATACTCCACTGAATATAATTTATCATAATCTTTCGTAGATCATAACATACTAATATATAATTACATACTAATATACATAATCATAACATACTAATATACATAATCTACTATATATAATTCCATGACATAAGTTACTAAATGCAATTGAAGAATATACTTAAACTAAAAAATAAGTCTTCAAGATGCGCGATATTTCCTTGATTGCCTTTAAGGTACTAACAGGTATACACGCTAAATTATAATTGAGAAAGCGGTCCATAAATATATAATATGGTCAACCAGCGGCCGAGCGGTAAAGACGCTGAAAACTGGTAGTATCCCGCGTAGGTTCGAATCCCGCGAACGGGCTGGCTGCATGGGCGTTTTCGTGGTTTTCCCCATGTGTAACGTGTATACGAGCCAGTTTCCCATAGAAAGTCCTCCACGAGGGCATCCCTCCCTTTAGGCAGATAGCCCTCGTGTGTTTTGCCATAATTGAATAATACCAATCCCAATCCCATAAATATATAAAATATATTGAGCAGGAGACTTGAAAAAGGAGCAATGCCCTCGCCGGGAATCGAACCACGGAACTCTCGAATACCCGCCGAGCCTGCAGACGGCTGCACCACGAAGGCACGCTAACAAGGCGGGAGAAATACCTTATATAGTCCTAATTTTAAAGACGACTGTGGATTAGGGGACCCATTCGCCAAATCCTGGTGCTGCAGAATCGTCATCTTCCACCATTTTACAGTTCGGGCGCCACTTGCAGAGACATTTGGTATTCAGAAGCAGAAAAGAGGAAAAATGAGCAACGCAGGGAATCGAGCCACAGACCTCTGGAATACGCGCCCAGCGTGCCGACTACTACACTACGAAGGCCTGCTAAGAAGGCAGGAAAAATACCTTATATAGTCCCCCTTTTAAAAGGCGACTGGGGTTTTAGAGGACACAATCCCCAAATCCTGGGTGTGGAGAATCATCATCCACCACCCTTTTAGTTCGTGTACCACTATAGAGATATTAGGTATTTTTTGAAAGTAAGAGTCATAAAAAATGAGCAACGCCTTTGCCGGGAATCGCACCACGGACCTCTGGAATACGTGCCCAGCATGCAGACCACTATACTACGAAGACATGCTAAGAAGGCGGCAGAAATACCTTATGTACTCCTCATTTTAAAGGGCGACTGGGGTTTTTAGGGGACCAAATCGCCAAATTCTGGATGTGGAAAATCATCATTCACCATCCTTTTAGTTCGGGCGCCGCTTTAGAGACATTAGGTATTTGGAAGTAGGACAGATGAAAAATGAGCAAATGCCTTCGCTGGGAGTCGAACCACGGACCTCTGGAATATGCGCCCAGAGTGCTTACCACTACATTACGAAGGCCTGCTAAGAAGGCGGGAGAAGTACATTATAAAGTGTATCATTAATTTGAAATAACATGAAAGCATTCGAATCAAAAGAAAAAAAAAATTAAAGGAATGGTTTAAAATACCGTTAGAAGTTCCTAAATATATATTTCAGAAAAAATGCAAAAAGTAGTGTTTTGGAAACATAGCAAATGCTTCTAACGTTTTGATAAATTAGCATTTGCATCTTCATTAGCGAATGAGACTTTGAAACCCTGAATAGACAGTCATTCTAGTTCACTATTGAATTCTTTGCTTAAAAATAAAAATATTACTTTTAAACAAATAGAAATTAACTCTGTCTTAAAAGAAGTACCTAAATTTGTACCCTTTTATTGGACGCTTTCTTTTGTTATTGTTGTTGCTGTTAATTCAAAACTTAGAGCTTAGCTCAAACTTTAAAATTAATTATCTATAACAGAAATACTTGTTCTAATTGCTTAATCCTAAATAAATAAAAAGCAGATACACACGTCTCATAATAAAACTAATAAATTTAAAATCTCCAATAAATTTATTTTGTAACTTTTTACAGGTTTTTATTTTAATCTATGGCTTTGTTCAGCTTGAGTAAATTTATTTAAAAAGGAATAATTATGATTCAGGTGATAAGTTAAAATCTGAATTAAAACAAATTCCTGATTGGGAAAAACATGTTAATAAACGTAAACAAACGTATTTTGTTAGAAATTCGCATTAAGAAACATACTGACATTTTAATATAGATGCTTAATGACAAATAAATTAGGAAGTCATGATACAGAAACCATATTTCTGTCACTGATAAATGTTATAAATCATTCGATAAATGGTAAAAATAAATCAGTCGAAGAAAAGACTAGAAAAATGTTATACTAAAACATAGGGATAATGTATTATCTCTAAATCAGTTATCAGGTTACTAAGAATAATACTAATTATAATTGAATTACTGGATATCATTAGGAATATTGGTAGTTAACGATTAAAAATAAAATTATGTGTTTAACAATTAATATTACCTAAATATTTATTAAATAATATCTAAGTATTTATCATTGTGCCAGTATAGATTTCTGTTTTAATGAAAATAATAAAGTATTTAAGAAATTTGTTCGAACATATAAAATATGCGCGAAGTTAATATAAAATCAAGTTACACAAATTTCATTTATAATTTTATATCAGAAACAAGAAAAGCGCGTGGTGCCTTTGATAAATTTATGAAGAAAATGGCTTATACTTTTGACTAAGCAATCCGATTAATAGATTTCATTATTTGAAAGTCCACTCTTTTATTATTCGTGATATAAAAACTGTAAATGAATATTGTAAAGGGAATTATTTAATCTCTTATTCCAATGAAACTAGATAATGTAATATTTTCATATTAGTTCATTAATTATTTAAAGATTTTTTAACTTTATTTAGTCTCAGTGACATGTTATCAATCAAATTGCCAGATGAAAGATCACTGTTTTACTTTCAAGTATTCTGTTACATCAAATGATTGAAAAATTTAAGCAATTTCCAAAAATGAACCACAAATTGAGAAATTACGTTTAAAAATTTCATATAAAAGATACTTATTTCGCTCTATTTCACGATGTAAATAGCTAACTTCCAGAGCAAACAGCTCAGAGGTTTTGTCTGTTCATTAAAATGAAGATACGCGAAAAAATCATTGCAATAATAAATTTTTAAAAAAAATCTGAAGGGTTTCAGATTTTAAATTACGTCCAAAGGGGGCGTTTTTTTAACGTTTTGTGTGCATTCAATCTATTACAAACCTGTTGCAAACAATGAAAATGTGAGTTAAGCGAAGAAATGTTCAAAAAATCGTTTAAAGGTTATGCCTTATTTTATCTTTTTCTATAGATGACGCTATCATCGCGCCAGATGTATAATTCGTAATGCATTTTTTAATTTTGTCGTTTGTTTGTAGCAACAGATTAAATAAAACCAAAGGACTAGTATTGGATGCTAAGAAAGAATGAACTCATGTAAACAATTCTAACAACTGATAAAGTCAAAATCTTAATCAATTCTTTGAGTCTTTTTACTTTTTACTGTGTCAAATTCAAGTATTTTCAGGTAACTATAAGTCCATGAAAATTCAAGGTAAGCTATTTAATAATTATTAATCATTGAACTTACCAATAAACACAGGCTATGTACAGAATCTGAATTCTACAGCTTATCAGGAAGAAGTTTAAAAGACAAACACCAAGAGTGAACTAAGAAGAAAAAAATAAGACAAATAAAAAAACATATATTAAAAAAAAGAAAAATCTGAAAGGTCTCAGATTTTAGATTACGCCCAAAGGGGCATTTTTAATATTTTGTGTGTTACCTTTAATTATTAAATGTCATTTTCTTCTCACTTTAACCATAAAATTCAGTTCAAGATCAATATAAATATCAGAATTTAAAAATGAGCAAATATTTAGAATTTTCGATACACAGTCTCGTGCAGTCGAGATAAAAATGTTTTTTCTGTGCAACCTTGCCATTGCTCGCTTTGAAATCCTTGTGTTTGTTAATAAAAAATGTGTTAAAGTTTTACAAAATATGAAATACATAATAAAACAAATTCCAAATTTGAGCTTTCAGATGCCCATATTTGGAGGGCAACGTACGTTATTTAAAACTTGATGGCTCTACATACCGTCGTTTTAATCACAATGCGAGAAACATACATATATACCTTTATGCAGATTATTCATTATTTAATTCCTTTAAATATAATACAGGGTTGTAATATTTGGTGGCAACAGTTTGAAACGTGAACGGGCATTTAAAGTTTTCAACGCAAAATGCCAAAACGACATTAATAGCCCTTCTGGGCTAACACCCTTCGGGCTAAAAAAAATCTGAAATCTTTCAGATTTTACATTACGCCCGAAGGGACGTTTCTTTAATGTTTTGTGTGTTACCTTTATTTATTAAATATCATGTTCCTCGCACTTAAACCACAAAATTCAATTCAACAGCAATATCGCAAAATAATTGTAAAATGAGCATATCTTTAAAACTTCCGATACTCATTTCCAATCCGAAGCTCATTTCCAATCCGAAATGCTCGTAAATCAGAATTATTTGTCCCACAAGTACTCATGCAAAATGGATTATTTCATTCCTAAATCATAAATTTAAATTTACGAACAGAAATTATAGTCACAAATTAAAATCAATTGCTTATTTAAACTAACTACAGGACTTGAGAGCAAGTTTGTAACACAAAAATAATGGAAATCATTAAATTTCAGAAAAAAAATAAAGATTATATTAAACACGTAATATAGATAAATTTTAATTCTATCACACAGCCATATGAAATTAACTAAATAAGGAAAATTATACCAGGGATATCTTCTTCAGAAAGTGAGACCATTTGAGTTTTCTAAGGAAACTTGCTTCATATTCACGTTACACATGCGAAAAATCACGAAACACAACTATGCAGGAAGCCCGTTGGTCTGGGCTCGAACTCCTGGTATTCAGCAATATTTATCACTCGGCCACTAGTGAGGCCATATATGAACATATAGACAGATAAATGGAAAGCCATGGGGGAGAAAAACGTAAGACATTTATTATTTGGAGGGGAAATCTTCCTTAAAGGCAACAGGCTGTCTTTCTGAAGTACTCCTTTTATTTATTTATTTATTTTTTTTTTTTTTTTTTTTTTTTTTTTTTTTTGTTTTTGTTTCTTTGCATCCCCACTTGTCTCAATAAACTTTTGTAAAATTTGGTTTCCATTCTTATTTATTTATTTATATATATATATATGTTTTTTGTAAAAGTTTGAAAGGAAAACAGCATCGTTAAAACACTTAAAAGAATTCCATTCTAGTTCTCATGAAATGGTGTATAAATTCCAAAATATCACTAAATTGTCAAAACATTCCCAAATATAAATACGATTCAGCAAATTTGATACGTCCTCTGCTTGTAGCATAATTCTAACATACATTAACATCGATTTATAAAATATTCATAATAATTAAGCATTTAAAGCATTAAACTACATTATTACAAGAAGTAAATAATTATACAAACTGCACAAGAGATAAATCCAAGCTTACAAGCTTACAGTAACGTGAAGTACAAAAGAAATAGGTAAATACAAAAGACAGCCATCCAAATATTCAAAATATCCGAAAGCCAGCAAACAATACAATATATTTCAAAAAAATTCTATGCAATAATATATTTCAAAAAATCTAATAAAAAATCTAACACAATATATTTCAAAAATATCTAAATTTATATATGATCAATTAAGTAGAAATAAATACCGTATTTGCCGGCGTATAAGACGCACTTTTTTTCTTTGACAATTAGGTCTGAAAATCCAGATGCGTCTTATACGCCGATACTGAGTTTTTGATTACATTCATTTCTGGAGATTTCCTCTATTCAGAGTTACACAGGTAAAATTTGTTGATAAGCTATGCCTCAAAACCAACGTCGGCATTGCTATAACATAGAACACAGGCTACGTGTGATTGCGTATAGTAAATAACATGGAAACATGGCTGCAGAGAGGCACCCCCAATTGAGAGAATGATAAGAACTTGACGGAATTATAATGATCAGCAATAAAGTTTTATCCTTCAAAAATATGTATAACAAAGGGGGTGCGTCTCATACGCCGGCAAATAAGATATATAGTTGGATGTAAATAACGTTTAAATTCAGATTTTCTTGATGCAAGTTTTTTTAAAACTCTCATGACTGGAATATATGCCATATTACTTACAGAAAAATTGTATTAAGATGATTAGATATGCTAATGTGCTTAATAGCCAATATTTATAGAAAACTATTGTTCAACTATTATTCAAGTCATATTTATTGCTTAGACCAGGGATTCTCAACCGGAGGGGGGTTCATAGTTTCAGTGGAGAGATGCAGTCAACTTTTTATTTGCCTGTCAAGTATTAGTTTTCGTTTATGAATGTTATGAACTACTTTTATTCACGTTTTGGTATTTACGAATATTATTTTCTATACTTTTCCTCATTTAATTTATGAAACACATTAAAAGATAACCTAAATTTAAATATATGTATTTTTTTTTTTTTTTTTTTTTTTTTTTTAAGAAAGGAGGAGAGGTGAATGATCGTCTAGTAATGCTGAAAGAGGTGCATTGTACAAAATGTTTAAGACCAAATGGCTTAGAGGAGTTTGCATTCAAGGAGATTGGTCGGTTTATTTAATTATGGCAAATCACTCGAGGGCAATCCGCCTAAGGGGAGGAATGCCTTCGTAGAGGACTTTCTAGGGGATCTGGTTAATATATACTTTAGTCATGGGGAAAACCACAAAAACATATAAACAATCCGTTGGTCTAGATTCAGACCTCCGACCGAACTACCAGTGTTCTGTGGCTTTTACCGCTAGGCCGATGATGAGCTTGCCAAAGGAGGAAGTTAGGAAAAATTAGTTTCTCCCTTATTTCATATTTAAAAGGACTGAAATTCAGCAAAATGTTTTATAGCTCTTATTATCTGTTTCTGTACACAAGAAGTCCTCATTCTGATTTAGCCTGAGGCCTTTTATCTTGTGAAATCGGGATCAAGTAATTTTTGGTGGGTTCTTAACCTCAAAATAAGTCATTATTCGTTACTGTTAGTACACATTAACACGACGTTTAAACTATTTTCATTTAGCTGCATTTGTGCTGTTGTTAGTTTAATAACACTTAATGTGACTAAACAATTTATATACCAAACTCTGTAGTTTTAGAAAACCTCTAATTTAAATGGTTGTTTTTAGCAAAATGAAGACCTTCAGCGGCACAACGTTAAAACCACTGAACTATAGTAGCTCAATCCAGGTTTAAATCCCGGCGAAAGGTTTGTCTGAATGAGCGCTTTTGTGATTTTCCTTGCTTGTAACTTGAAAATGAGCCAGTATTTTTTAAAACGTCCTTCAGGAAGACATTCCTGCTTTTACACAGATAGTTCTTGTGTGCTTGCTATAATCTAATAATTCTAACCAAATAATTCTAGAATTCAAATAATTCTAACTATACTTGAGAAGAATCAAATAAATCAAACTTTTCGTAAAATATCAAACAAGGTTCTAATTAATGGGCTTGTTTTCTTTCTGAGTATTACTTCAGAGAGTGATATACTACGTTATAAAATCAAACAAATAAAAATGAACGACTGAACATATGAATATTACTAAACCAGCAGCTATTACCAATCAGAGGTCAGAATCAGAAATGGAATGTTTCAGTCGGTTCTATGCAGTACAGTTAGTTTTAGGAAAATACGCAATACGCAAACAACGAAAAGAGAAAATTCTCAGCATGAAATACATAGTTAAAACAGAAGGAAAATATCAATGTATGCTTTGCATATCCCAAACTTTCTATTATAACATTTTCAAAACTAAATTTTAGTTAAATTATATTTTTTATGTATTTAAATTTATTATATATTTATATATTTAAATTAATTTATATTTTATTTATTTAATAGTTTACGATTAAGCCTCCTGAAACAAATTTAACTTTTCTTACAGTCATTCATTGCCAATGCGTCTTTTTTTTTTTTTTCTTTTTTTTTTTTTTTTTTTTTTTTTTTTTTCCACATCTTGCTCAGATTTTCCAGTTTAGGAATGTTTTCTGTCTTCTTTCTCCGTCTTGCTCCATCTAAAAGAACGTAAACTGGGTAGCATCAAATAACGGACTAAAAATGTATTATTGCTGTAACTTTCCTAACCGACTTCAGTTAAAATCGCACTGGTCAGTGGAGTAGAAAATGTCATTTTCGTTAAAACACTCTACTTGTTAAGGTTTATTAAATTTACGGCGAAATAACCTTCACTCAAAATAAGCTCATTCAAATGTGATTCTTTTTCAATCATCCGGTGAGAAAACTGGTACCTTTCTGCTTAATTGTTGGCCGTTCCTCTTTTAATGATTGCCTGCTCGTAATTATAAGTGCAGAGGAGTTAGGTTTGTTAATGTGGGTTTGTAAATTAAGCAAATCGGATTTTTGAAGTTAGTTGCAGAGGGGTTTCAATTACAAGCTCTCTACTAATTTCGTTAAATTAGATTCTCCTGGGATCAGTTCTGAAAGGACTTCAGGGAAGGTGTTAGTGATTCCAAATTCACCTTGGCAACACCGACGGATTTAAAAAGGGAGAATAAGTGATATCTTTCAGAAGTTGATGGAACAGATTAAGTCACCTGAAACAAATACATTGCTTAATTTATTATTGTTTTGATAATGTTAAATTCTTTAACGGATTTTCAGTACTGATAGAGACCGATTTGTTTGAACCTTTTCCCTAACCAATGCTTTGAAGAGCCGTAAAGTAACGATAAATTTCCAACGAAGTGAACTTGGATTGAATTTGATGAATTTCTTTCAACGAAAGTTTACACTTTTACAATGAGAGTTATTAAATATCCATTTTCATATGAGCTTTATAACTAGTATGTTAACTTCAAAATATATTTAATGAAAATTTCTAATTTTAATCACTTTCTAGTCAGTAGACGTATACATACGAAAATAATAAAAAGATTGTTAAAATTTATGTGATGTGACAATATTTGATGAACACAACAAATAACTCAGAAATTAAGTATGAAATCTTCACGAACAAGCAAGCGGATTTATATTTCTTCAATTAGATATCTCAGTTTTAGTTTGCGAGCCTTGTTTGTGATATTCTGTTCAAGTCGGGGTTATTTGCGGTTATTTGAATATGGCAAAGCACGCGAGGGCTGTCTGCCTTCGCATGCCTTCATGGAGGACGTTTTAGGGGATAGTAGCTCGTATTCATTTTACACATCAGAAAGTCTCCGAACCAACCCTGAAGCCAGCCTATTTGCTTGGGTAAATAAAGCTCAGGACGAATCTGTGTAACCCAGGACGAATTATCAGTGTCAGCATAGATCGGCCACTGGTGGAGCAATATTCTCTTCATATAATCATTGCCGTGATCTCTTTTATATTCACTTGGAATTAATAGAAAATAGGAACACACTAATTATAACAATGATGTGTTTTGACCTATACTTCGTATTCTTGAACTTTCTGATAGCTTATTTAACTATGTTTGCCAAGCAATACAAGTAAAAAACTAATAAGATAAATCAAATAAATACATTAATATTATTTTGTAAGAAAGAAATCTTAATTACAGCTTTTAGCTAATACTTAATGCTATTAAAATTATCATAATAATTTTGAAGTTTCATAATAAAAATAGTGCATTAATATCTCATCATAAGAATTGGTTAAAAAGGCATGAATTTAAACTTCTTTTCAGTCATACTAAATAACTCAACCCAATGCATTATTTCTTGTTTAGTGTTGCATTAAATTAGACTCTGAAAGTACTTCTTATTTTCCTTGAAGAGTTGTAGAGTCATTAGGTTATTTTGATGCTGGAGATGGGAATAATGAGCAATGTGCCCTCGTGGGGACTCGAACCTCACTACTCGGATATGTGCTACCGTTACACCACGAAAGCATAAAGAAAAGAGGGAGAAAATACCTTATATACCCCCCTTTTAAAGGGCTACTGGGGATTAGGGAAACCAGTCACCAACTCCTGGTCGTGAAGGATCATCATCAACTCCCTTTTAGTTCGGGCGCCACTGTAGGTTCATTAGTTTATTTTGAAGCTAGATCGTGAAAAATGAGGAATACTCTTGCCAGGACTCGAACCTGGACCTCTCGAATACGCTCCGAGTGTGCTACCGTTACACCACAAAGGCATGCAGAAAGGATGGAGAAAATACCTTATAGAGATTTGAACTGAAATTTAAATCTACTTTATTTTTAATGAATTGCATTTCCAGGTGATTCGGGCAAATGGAAGACTCCATCATTACAGAAGATCCCGTGAATTAATGGATTCAGTTTATCGATAAAGGATTGTACTGGCTGGTAGTGGCTCATTAATATTTGGGAATGTATTGAGCTATCCCGAATTAATGTCTCTCTTATATGTCTATAAAATCGTCTCACAAATGAGTTTTTTTATTATCATCCATTCAGATATCTTGCAGATAACCATTCGGATAATTTCCCTTCTTCCAGCAAGAAAATGAGCATCATATTTAACCACAAACACCAGATAGTGTATGTTTGAATGTTTTAGTTTAAGGTCGTAAAACG
This sequence comes from Stegodyphus dumicola, assembly GCF_044657685.1. Lineage (NCBI taxonomy): Eukaryota > Metazoa > Arthropoda > Arachnida > Araneae > Eresidae > Stegodyphus > Stegodyphus dumicola. The sequence continues at coordinate 73,626,321 of NC_140768.1, read as the reverse complement.
GCCATTCATTTCTACAGATCTCAACGTATTGGAGCAGATTTGCAATACTAACATCCTCCCCTTTCCGGAGATGAATGCTATGAAAATTGCAGAACTGTGGCCCATTATTCCAAAGACATGGTATTCATTGCTTTCAGAACTTTCTCGGAGAGGCTCGAAGTATCTAAGTCCCACCATATTTCTGTCATTGCACAATCCAGACAGAGTCTATCACGTAATGTAATGTAATATACGAATGTGCCGTAAACCTCGTGGCTGATAAGAGTCTGTTAGACAAGTTATAACTCATTTGGTATTTCAGAATAAATAATGATAACTGAATTTCGCAATGAGAATGAAAGCACGCTTTTAGGTCAATTTTCGTTAATAAAAATTTGCTTATTGATATCATTTCTCGCAAAATTTTACTTTTGGATAAGAAAAATTTATTTTATATCATTTTTATCTTTTCCAATGAGATAATAAAAATATGGGCAACTGCACTTCAGTCCAGATTAAAATATTTAGAGAATATATCATTCGTTACTAATGTAGAAACAGATGACGGAAGACGAGGATGCCTGCTGACTAACAGGAGTAAACAGGTATTTATCCCAGTTCTTCCACTATCTGGAGACATAATTCCGTGAGGTCCCTAAATACGCTCTAAGTATATTAACAACAGATTCTGCTCATATACAATAGTCTTTTGGGTTTGCAGAGTAATGTCCAATTATATTCGTATGACAATAAGATCTATATACAATGTATGCGATAAAATACGTACATTTTACAGAAATTTAACTTTTATGTGGGTTTTTTCCCTGTCAATAAAATTAGCAATTCCATACTTAAGGACCCTGTTCTAGATATGAATTTCTAAGGTGTATACAGGCTTCCTTGTCAATATGGTTTAATTTACATCAATCAAACCGGCAAAGCCTTAAATCTTCGCCCTAAGGAAAACATGAGGCATATGTTAAGAATAATGAAACACATAAATCCTCTGTTGCCCGAGTGTGTTGGTCAGAAAATCACAGTTCGAATTTTCTGCAGTCTAAATTATTCGAAAAATTATGCTTCGCTGGCGAATTAGTTTTCTCAGAAGCGCTTCACGTTCATAAAAATCTTTCAATTCTAGTTAACGATCCTAATTCCAATCTACCCATACCTTCAGCTTTTACGGAAAATTTCATAGGTGTTTTCGTTTTTCATCTATAGCTTGACTAGCTTATAGTAGCTTAATTTCCTTTGTCTCATTCATATTACCTTATTTCTCCTTATCACTGGCTTCTCTTTCTTAATTTGCACTTCTACAGTTGAAGAAGCAGGTTCCATATTTAAACATTCGAAACTGGTCCTCCGAATATGGTCCTTTATGAATATTTCACTTATTCTTGTTGTCTTTTTGCTTTAACTGCTTCAATAATTGCTATTAGGCGGGTTATTCTAACTAAAAACTGATACAGGTGTTCAACTAAAATTTATATGCAAATATCAGATTTCTTTCCAACTTAATATTTATTTATTTATTATTTGTTTGTTTATAAACTTTCTGAAATTTTAATGGCAGTCTCTTTGATGTAATGGACTGTAAATTGAAGCTTTTCAGATTATATTTTTTTCAATGGTATTGAAAAAAATATAATCTGAAAAGTTTGAGTGAAATGCAATCGAAGTCTTTTCTCCACTTTTTGTATAAAAGAAATTTGTGGAAGTCAAAACTAAAAGTGTATTAGGAGAGAAAGTCTTACTGCAGGAGAATTTTTTTTATTTAATCAAAAAGCAACTTTTAAAACTCGTAATGGTTTAAGTATGTTATCTTTGGTTCATTTTTAAAAGATTATTTTCTTACAACTGCTACTGTTTAGCATCTAGGTATCGAAACAGAACAAATAATGGAATAAATACCCATAAATAAATTACAAAATAATTTACAAATAATTTATTTCATTACTGCTTCATTTGGTATCATAAAATTAGATACAGAAATTGCAACATTGTATTTTGTAAGCTAACCAAAAGTCAACTAAAACTTATATGCAAATATCAGATTTCTTTCCAACTTAATATTTATTTATTTATTATTTGTTTGTTTATAAACTTTCTGAAATTTTAATGGCAGTCTCTTTTATGTAATGGACTGTAAACTGAAACTTTTCAGATTATATTTTTTTCAATGGTATTTCAGTATTTCTAATATTACTACTGAGCCGGTCAAATGAATTTCAGATTTTCCTGCTTAAACTTTAATGAAAACTGAAGTAGTTTTAGTATTTTGTCATTCAAAAAATAATAAGAATCTTAAAAAATAGTACATAAGAGGATTAGATGAAGCTTATGTCACATAACTAATTATCTTGTTACACATATTACTAATCAAAATAAAAGTTGCAAAAACTTCGAATCATATTTTTTGAAACTTTCTTATATGTAGCTGAATGTCTTAATTTCTTTTTAAGAAATTTATCATATTAAATATATGCTTTTTATGCAGTCATTCAAGTTTATTATGATTATAACATATTCGTATTCACCGAGCTGAATGAATTACTCTCATTCTTTTAAAAGGTAAAATGAATAAGAAGAACAAATGCTGAAAATAATGTCATAGTTTTTTTTTTCTTATGTCATGACAGAGGTAAAATAAAACCCTTTTACAAACTGAAGAGAATTTCCTCTTCTGTTACATGGCAGAGTCTTTGAATTCTGCAACAATCTGCTTTCAGTAAAAGGCTTTGAAAAAAAATGCTAGTAGTAAACATTTTCAAAGAATTCTAATGCTACTTTAGTACTTTTTGTCTTCTATTCTAATTTTTGTTTTGGAAGGCTGAGACTTCAAAAGAAAATTTTTGAGTGAAATGCAATCGAAGTCTTTTCTCCATTTTTGTATAAAAGAAATTTGTGGAAGTCAAAACTAAAAGTGTATTAGGAGAGAAAGTCTTACTGCAGGAGAATTTTTTTTATTTAATCAAAAAGCAACTTTTAAAACTCGTAATGGTTTAAGTATGTTATCTTTGGTTCATTTTTAAAAGATTATTTTCTTACAACTTCTACTGTTTAGCATCTAGGTATCGAAACAGAACACATAATGGAATAAATACCCATAAATAAATTACAAAATAATTTACAAATAATTTATTTCATTACTGCTTCATTTGGTATCATAAAATTAGATACAGAAATTGCAACATTGTATTTTGTAAGCTAACCAAAAGTTTCAATCAAAAATATTTTTGATAATACTCTCAATATACCTTTGGTAATTAATACCAGGGGCAACGTTTACAGATAGCTCAAAATCGGAATTAATTCGAGTGTAGTTGAAAATGGTATAGGAAAGAGGAATAATGCATATTATGATTAACAAAAAAAGTATTAACGATTTTAACAATTTACCTGCATTTTCAAACAACTTAATTTAGAGAATAATCTGTCTTGGTTACATAAAAATTAAATTAATGCAAAAATACTACTTTCTTTCTTTTTGCCATCGACATAACAGCTCATGGAGATAGGAAGTAAGAAGGAGAGCCCTAACCGGTTTTCCTCATATACTGCTTTGAAGCACTGGCGATCCCTCCGTGGCGACCAAAACAGTCAGTGACTTACCAATAAGGGGGAATCAATGGGTTTTGAACACGATCGGATGTAAATATTTTGTAATTACGTCGTAAATATACATATAAATGTATATATTTTCTTTTTCTACAGTATTTCAGAGTCCTAAATATGTGAAAAGAATACATTTTCAAACACTATTTTATTCTGAACGGAATTAAATGCTATACTTTTCACAGAACAGTTTGCTCGAAACGGTTTAATTTGAATGAAATATTTTCACAAGCTTTTTAATTACTTTAAGAAAAAATTTTAAGGTAATTCGATTTTATTCTGTTAAGGATTAGAAAAATTAAGATCAAAGTTTAATGTATTATTAATATTAAAATTATGCATTATTTCTTTTCTATTTATAGAGCTTCTTCCTAAAATACTTTCTCAAATATGACTTGATTTTTTAGCTTCTGGCGCATTTTTTAAATGGAAAAATCCAAGTCAATTTATAATGAATGCTCTATTCGGTCCATTTCAAATTACAGCATCTTTTATTTTAATAGCGAAATACATTAAATATTGGTGCATATTTCCATGTAATTAACTTTAACGTATTTGTCCACACGATTTCAATTTATGTTTACAATTCAGTATTAAGTTTATTATTTATTTAGATAATATTTATAATCATTATAAATTTAGATACATTTAATAATTAAATTTCTTCACAGGAGTTTATGAATAAATAAATTCTTACTTCCAAATACATTTATGAACAATTTAATAACATTTACGTATTTTGTTAAAGGTAGATACATGATTTTTGCAAGATATACCCATACATTTTTCATATTTTTCATTTTCGGCATGTTCAAATCTTTAATTTCTGTGCATTCACTATATTTTCAAGTAAAGTAATTTATAATAATTTAGGATATATCCGAAATATTTACATAAGGAATATATATAAATGTAATTTGAATGAAAATTACATGTATTATTTTTAATACCCACTCAAAGGTCAGTTTTTCTTCGAAATTCCTCCACGTTGGCATCTCTCCCTTTAGGCAGATAGGCCTTGCATGATTTACTGTGTTTAATAAAAACTTAATCTGACCTATGTGCCTAATTACATATATTTTAGCATGCATAATTTTATATTTGCGTTTAGCCATCAAGTTTCAAACTTTTGACTTAAAACACGTTTTATTATACATTTATTATCAAATTCAAATCGTCTAGTAAATAAACTTTGGCAGAGCACTCAATACCTCTTTTAGCGATTTTACCCAGTTTAATAATTCTCTGATAATAAAATAAATAGCAAATATCCGTTTCACATTTAAACATTAACCGCATTGTCATAAGATCGCAATCTTGGTTGCCTTACTCTGCATAATATTGCTTCATTCGCCGAATTCACAGATGTATCCGTTTCTGTTCCATACATTTGTGTGTGGTTACAAATCAAGAATAAGTAAACTTATTGACATATCTATGTGTATATTCATTAATCTTGACGACGATTGCAGTATTTGGGGGTAATTTTATTTTTTAATTAACCCAAATAAATAAAACGTGTAAACTCAAAGTGATTATTTTTCAGTTATATACAAATAAAATGACGAGTTTAAAATGAGCAGCTATAAAGCCTCTCCTCTAAAAATTTTTAAAAAGTACATGTTACAATAATATGTGGATGACAAAAAATTTATTTTATTTAATTTTTGCGTTTTTGCGTTTGCATTTTTGCGTTTGGAAAATAAAAGTAGCGAATACACTTTCAAGGGGGTATCGAAAGACGTATACAATTTTAAAGGTACCTTTCACATTCTTTAAGCATAACATTTTTGCTAAATTCTATATTTTTTAGTTCAACAGCTTAGAATTTCATAAAACAAATTCATAATCAAAATCGCTGTTGTTAGTTATCGAAATCAAGATGTGATTTTTAAGTAATTGTCATTAAACTATACAAATTCCTGTTATCCATCAGACAATGAATGTTTCTTTTATGCTGAAGTGTCCCGTTTTTCAATTTGTATGGAACTGTTGTGTGTCGAAATACTATCAAAGCGCTGTCAAGGGAGCTTCTGAATCCCCATCTGGAGACCGAATCCTCGGAGTAGTGCTTCACTCGTAGTGCGGGATTGGCCCCTCCTTCCTTTCTTACCTCCATGGTAGCAACAACAGCGTTAGAAATACTGTCTTGAAGAAACATTTTTAACATAAAATAGCTCCTCGATATTAATAAACATTAACAAGAGTGGCGATATTGAAATTTATTTATAAAAATATTAAGTAAAGTACTTCTAAAGTGTCGACATTATCAATAATATGAAATATTCAAGTTTCAGAAAAGAGTGAAATACTTTATTTTGAGGCAATTTCCACTTTAATTTCGAAACAGACAACACTTTTTTTTTTATTTTCGCTATAGCTTTATGCTAAATTAAAATAAACAGAAGGGAAATAAAACTTAGAAACATATATATTTAGACTGCAATATACACAAGTAAAAATCCTTATCAGAGGTCATTAAATATTGAAAATTGAATTGTAGGTGAACAATTTAATAAAAAAAGAAAGGGTTTTTCAATAAAAAAAATTTTTATACACTTATTTAAGTGTACAAAAAGCTGCAGTTTAAAGAAATACTAGGTATTGTAGGGATAGGTTTATAGTGTTAAGTATTTTTTAAACTTTCCGAATACTAGAAGGATCATTACTAATTTTATTAGAGATAAAACATAACACAAACAACAGTAACGATAATACAGGCAACAAGATTTTGATCTATTGCAGGTGAGGCTGTATTGCATTTAACTACAAGGGAATCAATCAATCATTCTTTCACATTTAAGTGACATAATGTTACCAGTAATACGCTTGCTCTTCAGTTTATATACATTTTTGCAGCAGTAGCCCAGGTTATATTTACTGTTTTGTTTACTAGTAAATTCAGAATCAATCTCGTAGCAGTCATTTTTGTCTATTTTATCAATGCCTTCATCAAAGATGAAGGATCGATGAGCCAATGGCCGCGATCCATCAAAATCCACTCTCTTTCCCATCACGCTTCCAACATCATAGACAGATGCTATTTTTAACTAGTATGTTCTTCCTTTATTTTCTCTTCTGCTGCCTATGACTGCTGGAACCACGTGTTTCGGTTTCCAGCTGGTGACAGCAATATGAAATTGCATTTCTGATTTAGAATTATTTTTCAAATATTAAAATACTCACATCTGTAAACAGACGTATTGTAGAGGAAACATGTGATCTCTTTAGTAAATACAGTTAAGTGCACTCAACTTATCATTAACCTCCAGCAGCTTTTGGAAACCACTCTTTCTATGAATGCCAATGTTTTAAGAAACAAAAGATTGGCAAAAGTAACAATCTGAACAGCGAGACATTTTACTTAGGAAGGTATGAAATGAGTAGAAAAATCAAGTAACATATATGTATCTCCTTCTTTTCTTAATGTATAATAATAGCTTGTAAATTTAATGAAAAATAAGATGGTTTAATATATATATATATATAATATTGAGCTGATTACCAACGCATGTTTTACATTTAAGAGCTTTGCTTGTTAGAACTCCGCTCTGTGTTTGCATTGAGATTTTAATTAATCGCTGAAGCTTTCTCTTGTTCTTAATTATACATATTAGAACTTTAAACTCGATACGTTTTTAAGCTGTAAATATTTAATATTATTTTAATATCTCTCATCAACAATAGATGAATCATATGCTATGTTATCAAATGTATTTGGAAATTGAAGAAAGAAACTGAATTATACAAAGACAGAATGAGCAGGAAGGTAAGATGCAAGTTGGACGATAAATGTATAAAGGGATAATGTTCTGTAGTTTCAATAACCTCTGTTGCCTGCAAGCGAATTTTATGCGTTGCAGCATGTATTGAAGTTAAAATTTTTATTGGAATAACATGTCCATGCAGTTAAACTAAGCGCTGCAGTTTAACTATTGCACTTAAACTAAGCGTTTTAGATTTACATGCAATTTTAGATTTACATTCAATCTGTTTCAAAACGTTGCCTGTAAGTGAATTTTATGCATTTCAAGTAATGTATTCATGCGATAGAAGGAGGGAGCTGCATCTGCAGTAAACCAATGCTCATGAAACTTGTACGTGAACAAATTTTAATATAATTCGTTATTATATGGTCTTCCTACCTCTGCTGATTTAAAAAATATTTGCTCGGCTTAACTATTAAGGAGTTTAGGTTCCTCGGAAAAACAGTTGTGCTAGAACTATCTACCTCAACAGAAAGATGTGTTCTTGGAAGACATTCTAAGAAGACTTAACTCGTATTTATATCATACATGAAGAAACCCATGAAACCAGCTCGTTCGCCGAAAGTCGAACCGATTTCAGCTAATGTTCAGCGGCATGGTTAAGTTAGTGATGCAGTTCTCCGAAGAGTAAATAATTGCATATTTTCTACTTAAAATTTTGAAATCATAATCTGTCGAATAATTATCTCCATATTGCTAAATCGTCAGAGTTTTTCGTACAGCGGGAAACTGAAAATATATCGCTAGAATTGAAGAGTCGCGGTTTACTTTCTTCCTTACTAGTGGGGTGGGGAACGTGTTTGGATTAGGCAAGAAGTTGGTTAATATTTTTGATAAATTATATTTTGTTTAATTTAGCAGTGACTCTACCTCTTGATCCAGAGAGTATTCTTCGTAAATAAGGGTCTGGTCAATCGTCTATTCTCCTACAGAAAATTATCTTAGTTGTACGGCATTCTTTGTGATAGCCGGCAGTTTAGTTCTGTCAAATAATGTAGCATAATTAGAAAGGCCGATCCTTAGTTCTTGCAGAAAGATTAGGATCTTAAAGACAAGAGAGGAATATTCTTACAATCAGCATTAGCAATTGTCACTTTACAGGAGCTATTAAATTTTGGTATTCTGATAAAAAATCTGCTGTTTTACGTTATATACTGGTGTGATTTTGGTCTCTTCTTTTACTTGATCATAATTAAATGGAACAAATGGGAAATGAAGTAAACGGGCAAATATAGACAATGAGCATATATATTCTCATCACTAGCAGGTTTTCAGAATGAATGGCTTACCATTTCTTTCAAAATCGATAACTGATTGATAGCATATCTTCTCTCGTTGTCGCTATCATGCAAGTAAGGTTAGCTCTTTAATATGCTATCTGGCAAGAGAAAGGAGTTTCTTATAAATGCCTCTGACAGTGTGTTTGTATAAAAGTACCTGTTCCGACTGGTGATATTTCATTAATTTTACATATGGAAAATTATACTCAAATGATAGATTATTACTTCAAGAAGAGAATTGAGAGCGTCCGGTGCAGATCAAAAATGCAAATCAAAGAAAATTTTAAATTACGAACTGCTACCAATACTGGCACAATTACGAACTGCTACCGATACTGGCACCAATAATAGCACAATTTCAGAAATAGAAAAGAATGCAGACTGAGTTACAATATGTCCTAATGTCTCACAGCAGTTTAGATATGTGGATATAAAACTCAATTTGCGCAGAATGTGAGAAAAAGTTCACCTATTATAACTATTTATGAAATCTTTTAAATTTGAAATCGGAATAGTATTGAATTTTCGTGTGAATGCTTTATTTGTATAAAACATGTCTTTAAAATCTTGCTAATGAAATGTATGTCAAGCAAAGGTAGCACTGATATTTTTCATTAAATGCCAGAATGAAATATGTATTGCATAAAAACCATAAAAACTTATCATATGTGTTGCATAAATACCCCTTATCAATAAATTGATCTAATAATCTTCTCTCTATTGTTAAAAAAGTAAAGAAGTTTTTCTTTTTAATTTAATTACTTACTTACATAATTTTCTTTTTCTTAAGCCACGAGCTTAGTTATAATTTCTGCAAAGCTGGAAAAAGGGATACTGCTTGCATTCTGTATAAAATAAAGCTAAAATTAAGTGTCTGAGTTATTTTTCCTATCATACGAATACATCGAAATTAGCAATGAAATTAGTGGATTAATGTTTCTCATAATCTACGTTCATATACTGACTATTAAGATGTGTTTCATTTAATATAGGGCTTTAAATATTCTGTTTGAAGAGTTCTCTATCACATTATGTGGGAATATCGTTCAAAAATTATAAGCTTTCTCTTAGCTGCAATTAAAATATAGCATTTCTAATGCTGTTTATTGATACTGACGCTATTTCTCGATATAATACTATATACAGAACATAAGAAAGAGTGTAAAGAAATTTCATCTACGGTTATGCAAATTGTTTATCTCAGAAAGCATAGGCAACTTCTAGAAGCAACAGTAATATTATTGCTTACATAAGGTTCTAATACATACAGATGGATGATCAAAAGCCATTATAATGTAACAAATGTTGACGGCTGAGTTTCTTTGCCCACTGGATCATATCAAGGACAATCATTATGATATAATAATGTAATGCCAACGTTAAACGGGTGAGTAACGATTCATATCGAAATAGCATGCTGAATGAATCGTACTAATTCGCAAAAAAAGAAGAACCTAAATCGATTCATATGGTTACCCTATACTCAAATGGTACAAATTTGCAAAAATGAAACATTTTCGGTAAACGGTATTTTAATGTATTCTTCTACAGACACAATTTTTCTTAATTGCTGTACATTCTCTAGGGTCACATAACTTTAGCACTCTGTACTTTTACTTGTAGGCGGAACCAGCAATAGCTCATTGGAAAAGCTGTCATAGATTTATTTCTTTAATTTTCTAGTTTCGAGCATTACATTTGGGCGTAACTGTGAAGTAGCCCCAAGCGGGTTTCGACAACATGAAGCTCTCATTTATTTTTCATTAATAATTACTTATTCGCAATACCCGTTTTGACCTTCTTTGTTATTTCAAAATGTTCTTTATTCTCTAAAAATGTATAAATCATCCAAATTAAAAATGTTCTTTTATTAATGTTCTAGTGTCTTGATTTATTTCATAATTAATTGATACTTAATTTATTTACATTAAGTAAAAAAAAAAAAGAAAGACCCTCATGCTTGTTTTATGTAGTATAATCAATGAACAGTTATTTTGTCTTACATTCAATTCATAAACTTAGTACATAAATTACAACATGCTTACTTCATGAACTTAATATATGCGTAACAAATTTTATCTCGAAATTGAGGAATTTATTGTTTAAATAACCAAAAACTTTATTTCAACGAAAAGACGAGTAGTTATTTCACTTGATTCAATAAAAATTTCTGAGTATCTTTAAATTTTTCTTAAACACAATCAGTTCAAATATCATAGAGTTTAAACGAATGAAAACAGTTAACTTATATAACCATAAGAAATAAATATGTAGTATCTCATTAGAGCTCAGGTTAGTTTCAATAAAGCGTTATTGTAATGAGTTCTAATAAAGCCGCAACCGGCTTTAAACTTTCTGCTTCTTTAAACTAATGTCTACGTTGAATTTCTTCATATATTTACAGTTATGCTCAAATAAATAATGCTATATTATATTCTTCATAATAAATAATGATTCTATAGTTATTGTTTTTATTCGCAATTTTATTAGTCTTCACTGCTTAAAGTAGTTTCCTCAGTAATAATGTAATATAAAATAATTGACCCAAAGACAAATCTATGTGCGTGAGTAAATGTCCAAATTTTAAATTGTCAGGAAAAATGTTTTCATAAAATTCTATATTTTGTGCGAAATGTGTTTCTCTGCTATGTTCGAATAATTATATATCTTAGTAATCAAATGACTCAGTGTTTTTAACTTGCTTTCCAGATCACCTCCCAGAAAAATATTTCTTAAACATTATGCAAAAAATGGCATAAAATATGATGAAAAGTTCTAAACTTATATTTAGTTTTCTTTCCTTAATATTATAGACATAAAACTTCTGAACAACAAAAGTCCGATAAATATTAAAAGAAAAAATGTTAGGACTAACCTCATAGTCATCTACAAAACTTACACTATTAATTAATTAATAGTCTTATTTTCTTCATGCGCAATTTACGCACATATATATCAGTTATTTAGTATGTGAATTACATGTTTGAGAAAAATACTGAAAGTATCTTTCTCATTTCATTATTTTTATCATATTTTGCTAAAATAATTAACTGTATCCAATTAGTATTACAATTTTTTCTTTATTCACTGGAGTTCGTTCTTCAAGGAAGTTTTCAGATGATTTCTTATTTTATTTTCAATTATTGTCAGAGCTAGAAATATTCCTTTAGCTACTTCTGACGAAAAAAGGAAACCTGATACAGTTTTAACTAATATTGATTAATTTGGAAATGTTTATTCTTTAACAGCATTTTCCATTGCAAGATATTTTGTCTAAAATTTTATTAATTGCTGACCTTATTTACTGAGCTTTGACAGTGTTCAACAGACAGCATCCTCTGTGAAGATCTTGTGAAGATCTTTATAGCTGTTTTTTCCAAAGAATGATTTCTATATTTCATAATTTAAAATCGCTAAACTAGGGAGCTCTAAATTTATCCATTAACACATTTTGCTAAGAATTCAATATAGATTGGAACGTTTTTCATTTAAATGGTATTAATGTCTTTTTTTAGAACTTCATGCTCAATTAGACTCATTACAAAAGAACGTCCATTCTCACTCCTAGAATTGCATTTTCGACATCTGAAAATGAAATACGACTCGATTATCTTTTCAGTTTCTGTTATTTATAGTATGTTAAGGTTTCATAAAATATTTTATTATAATTTTCATTTTATTTCCTTCTAATGATATTGTAGAGACATTAATTTTTTTTTCTTTGAAAGCAGGAAAGATGAGAAATGAGCAACGCCCTCGCCTAGACTCGAACCACGGACCTCTCGAATGCACGCCGAGTTTGCTGACCACTACACCACGAAGGCATGCTAAGAAGGCGGAGAAAAATGTACGCTACTAGATTTTATAGTAAATGTAATATAGCTCTAAAAATTTTAAAAAAGTACTAAATGTGGCACAAAGTACTAGCAATACACATCTTGGCTCTTTCTTACGTCATCAAGCCATGTTCTTATTCAAACCTGATGTGCTGATAATTGATTTTCTCTGATAGATCGGTTCTCTGTGTCAACTAGCTCTGCCGTGTGAGAAACGGAGTTTTTTCAGCTAGGAAGTTTTGGCTGCATTCTGCCCGTAAACTAGGTTTTTCGTGCTGGCGAAGTCTATATCTATGTCTTCGTTAGCTCAGATAAGATCATAGTGGAAATGAATCTTTTCTGTGAATGAATTCATCTTTTGGTTTTTGCAACTGAGTTCTTTTTACTTCTGTTTCTGAAGAAGAAAGTTGCCTTAAAGAATAGATTTTTATACTGCAAATTCCTTAGTTTAGTGCTACAATTCCTTCGTTTGAAGACCAGCTTAGACGAGACAATTGTCTCTTTTTTACCTCTCTTCCTTTGGTGTCTATTAACGAGTTTTCATCCGACTGATTTTCACGCGATGAATCCGTGTAGCAGTTGCTGAAAAGACTTAATAAGACCAATATTCTCGGCCCCATAAACAATAATATTGTATATTAGATATCAGAGAAGGCAAATTTATGCCCGTTAAGATGATCTATATTGCTAATTAGTGGCTTTAACATTCGTATGAAGACCAGCTTAGACGAGACAATTGTCTCTTTTTTACCTCTCTTCCTTTGGTGTCTATTAACGAGTTTTCATCCGACTGATTTTCACGCGATGAATCCGTGTAGCAGTTGCTGAAAAAACTTAATAAGACCAATATTCTCGGCCCCATAAACAATAATATTGTATATTAGATATAAGATAAGGCAAATTTATGCCCGTTAAGATGATCTATATTGCTAATTAGTGGCTTTAACATTCGTATCTTTAGCGTTTTAGAGTTCCATATTTAGCTTTCGATCATAGAATAAATGCGACAGAAATAATTTTCCACAGTGTCATAAAATAATGCCTGATAAATCTGACTATTTTATACAAAATTAAATATCTCATATGTTTCAAACTGTCATTACTTAGTTCGCTTTTATTTAATTGTTTGGGCAGAACTGTGGACGATAATCCCCCTTTCCTAGTTTCTAATTCTTTTCTCTGGAATAAACTGACATTTTAAAGAAATTTTAATACAATTATTGGTGCTTCACTTCCTTAAAAATACATTTTCTAAACAAAAATTAATAAATTATAATACTTTAATAAATCGAAGATTTCCTTTTTAAAACGGGGCATTAAACATGTCATATCAAGAGATTACTATGGATATTTCTTCCCAATAAATTTTTCTGGAGAACAATATTTCATTAATGCAATACTTTTATTAGGTGTAATTCTTCCCAATAAATGTGTAAAAAATTCAGAGTTACCTATTTCATTAACTAACAATAAACAACATTTCAAATAAATTTTTATTCTTTAATAATCACTAGAAATTAGACCTTTAAATATCATTTTGGTGAAAATTTAGCAGTGCAAATATGAATAAAAATGATAAAATGCAATTTTATTGTTAAATTTTTAAAATAAAGAACATCATATGAAAATAGTGAACCTTTAAAAAATAAGGAAAATAATAGTCAGCAGATATTTCCATTATCATTTCATTTATTCATTCCTGGTATTTTTCATTGGCATAATATATGACGTACAGAAAGTCGAAGAGATCATAGTACTTGAAACTGAATTGTTTGATATTTATAAATAGTCAGTACAGGAGAAGAGAAAGAATGGAAATCGTCTTTTAAATCTTATCAAAATTTGTAGCCATCAGACCATATTTCTATAGTTTCTATGTTTGCTGGCCTAGTGGATTTTGTGCAGTTTGACTGAAGTAAATGACTTGAGTAAAACAGTATGCTTTATTAATAAAACTGTCTAATTTTTGCTAACGCTGAATTCTGCACAGGTAATTAAAAAATCTATCGACTTTAAATCCATGCGTTAGTTCTGAATTAAAGCCATACTTTTTTACAAAAATTGCATAAATTAAAATAAAATGTCTTTAAGTATTGCATAAAATAATACTAAACTATTCATATCAATCTCAAAAAATAGAGAAAACTCTTCGAGTTTCTTTCGCTAACGAGAAGCACTAATTTAAACCTTTCGTGAAAACGAACGTTCGTTAAGCAGGGGGATACCTGCATTTAAATGTAATGTAATTCTAAACCGACATCACACAGCCTTCTAAAATTTAAAAATCACACAAACTTTTCATACATGTGATTCAGCTTGAATTTGTTGCAAACATTGGCAAAAATGTTCATTAGGCTCTTGTGCTAAAATTGTTGCCCAGTTTTGGATTTGAGGGTCTCTTGTTATCGAGCCTATTTTAAAAAAAGTACAGCTACTTCAGTGAATTTTTGGTACTACTTATAATAATCGATTTGGGAGGCCTTTTTTCTGCTCATTTTTTTTTTCCTTTCTATTTAGCTTAGTTATTTACCGAGCTAACATGCACGAATATTGTAAATGTTAAAGCAAAAGCATGTCAGTGGAAGTCCCAACGAGTTAATATTTACAAAGGACCAATACGTCGTCAGGCTATCGATTATTCTAATCGATGATTCTAATGACATTTTTATTCATTTATGTACACCTTATATTCACTCCGTATTGCTGTTTTCATACGTCATTCATCAATTCCAAAGGCATTTACTGAAACATGTACTTAAATTTCAATATCATTACTTTAAATTCCACAAGCTAGGATGAGGTATTTGGGAAAAGCAAGCTGGTTCCTCTTGGTTAGCTCACATATAGGCGAAAATCCATTTACTGCTGAACAGAATAACCAGAAAAGAGTAATATGTATAAAAATTAAAGCATTTAGTAAACGGTGAGAAAGATATGCAATCATTTCACAAATGATGCTAAAATTTATAGATGAAACTGGTCTAAACATAAAGCAGATTAATCACTAGCAGGGGGGATATCTTATCGTGGTATTAAAAGAAGTAAAATTCACGTGACGATCGCAAGATAGTAATGAAAATTCATCGAACTTTCGGGGACTGGGTTTTTCTCAATCCCCGAAAGAACTAAACAAAATTCCCGCTGAGGATTTTATGTTAACATTTCGAAAGGAAGGCTGTATTCTAAGGAGCAACAACAAAAATAACTCAAATATAAATAAATAGATATTAAATTATACGTTCAGTATAGCTCTCGGGCTTCTTTCAGACAAGAATCTTAATAAACCAACTATGCGTTTGCGGAACCAAGGATCATTTAGCAGTTCGCTGATCATGCTATAATTACAAATGAAAACACTCTCTAGAAAAAGTGAAAATTCCTTACATTCTCTTTCAGTTAAAGGACGACTGGGGAGAAAGGAATGAATCATAGTCTGTCAAATCCAAGTGGTGACTAATTACTGTCCATCATGTTTTAGTCTGGTGCCCTTATGGAGACTATTGTATTACTTAAGAGTCAGAAGTGTGATTGTGCAAACTGCGACCACCGAATGACAAGGCGAAAACATTGCAACAACCGGTTTCTCCTTCTCCTGCTGCTGGGGTTCGAAGGTGTAGGACGCTGGCTGTCCTCACCCTGACCGATGAGATGTGCCATTTTATTGTTCCTCGTTGTGGTTCATTCGATGCTGTCTGCTAATACATGAAAATCCTTTTCAGTGAGATTTCTTTAGATGGAAGATATTGAATAATTGCTCCAGTTTTCTATACATCGTCTCAGAAAAGGATTTTTGTTCTACTTCTTCCTCCTTTCGAAAGCTCTTCGCGCGCACGTGTTTATGAGAGCTGAAATTTCCGGACTTACTTACTACTATTAAGTACGCTTACGCTTAATAACTGCCATCAAAATTTGATTGTTCCTTTCATAACGAGACTTTGTTTCGCGCTGATGGAAAAAGATTAACTTTATTCTGAGCGCTACGTTGCTCTGGTGATGCGCATCACTCGAGCTTGATATTCAGATTTTGATATATTCGTCTGTCTGTTTGATAATTTTTTATTTATTAATGCTTATTTCAATAACGAAGATGAAGAAATAAATTTAATTGATTTGGTAATATCTGTTTGTCATCTTTTGGTTACTTTAAGTTAAGTTACTTTAATTAACTTAAGTTACTTTAATTTCATATTTCCGTTAGATCACACACTTTATTATAACATTTGGTGCCTGCATTATCTACACATTTTATTATTACACTTTTCAAGTATTATGGATTATTGCGGTTCACATTTGGCTCCGTAAAACTATCTTATCATTACATTTTGGATATCATAACATTTTATGCCGTATTTTATGACATTTGATACCGTGAAACCATCCTATCTCCACATTTTTCTCACAGTGATACAATCAGCTGTGCCCTCATCGGAATTCAAAACACAAATCGCCGCCCAACCGGTATAGTGGTTAGCGTTGCTGACTACCGTGCCGAAGGGTCCGGGTTCGAATCCCGGAGAAGGCATGGATGTTTGTATATGTTTAATAAAAATTTGTAAAAAAAAGTTTGTTGTTAATTTCAATATTAACCCTCACGAATTGGAGGAAACGGCGTTCGCCAAAGTCCTCATCATCTTTCTTCTTGTCTAAAAGGCAAGATTGATACTGATACTGATACTGAAAACACAAATCTTTTAGTAACGACCGATTACTACTATTCTTCTCAGAGAGAACGCAAGAAAGGAAAAACGTTAATTCCCTTATAACTTTTCAACTGAAATCTAATCTATAAAGAAATCAAATTATGGAAACTCTTTAGGCACTACTATTTAAGATCAAGATTAGTTTTTAATCTACAGTATTTTTATGTGTTTAAGTTTTACATTTACAGAATTTTTTTAATTAAGTAGGATGTTTTCAAAATATGATCGCTCGGCATCCAAATTTTTGACAGTCACCTTTGACAGACAGTTGACAATGGCATTATATAATTTTAAAAAAAGTGTATTCTCAGGCTCTAAAAACGTATTAAAATATAAGGCGAACGAAAAATGACACGCCAAGCAAACTGATGTTAAGAAAACCGATGATAATTAGCGTTGCATCGCTGAGAGCTGTTCTGCTTCAATACAGCCTAAGCTGATTAACTGATTTTCTTACACTCAAAACTTAAGGTATTTCAAAGTTCTAGTTTGAGTTTTAGAATAGAATTACTTTGCAGCGCACTATCGTGGAAATTCTAATGGAAAAATCATTTAAACAGAACGACAATCTAACAATTTAGCAGGAAAAAAATCCGAAATTTGAGGATTTATTTTACATTAGCAGAAAATTCTAATATTGGCGAAAAATCTCGAAGACCAATACTTATATGGAAATTGTTTATAGCTCCTTTTGCGGAAGGTAAACTCCATATTTTAACATTAAATCATTTAACAGGTACTTCTACATGTTATGTGAAACTGCCTACTGTATGTTAAAGCAGCCACTACGCTTATGGCAAACCTAATCGCGCAATTTGAATTAAGCACATTTTAACTCTTTCGCATCGAAGTCGCTCGTAACGCCCGTTCATTCAGGCAACGGCAACCGCCCGAACGCCTCGTTTATTTTCTACCTAGTTCTTTCCCCTCCACGTTAGTGTATGGCTCATTGGTTTCGCGAGTTGTTAAAAGACATGTCAATCATTCTTTTCAAGCAAATAATTGAGAAATACGGAAAGCTATTGACGTTCGCAGGTGCAATTCAGCCCTAAAGTGAAACTACACACAATGGATGAAACCGCAGGGGATCGGAAAACTATTCCAAGACAAATTCGTAAACACGGGCGTTTTCGATGTTTGTTGAAAACAGATTTGGTCGTCTCTCGATGCGAAAGAGTTAAATGTCGCCAACCGTTACGCAGTGGCACTTAGCAAAGAAGGCCCAATCTAGTAACTTTTATACGTAAAAAAACGAATGCTCGAAAAATGTTTTGAATATAAATTACATATTTCTATAGGGCGTTTTTGCACCTGTCTAGCGAATAACTACACGCTGTAATTTCTCTCGACCAGCACCGCTGAATTTGTAAGCAAATGACTAGATTTCAAGTATGCTCCAATCCTGTTATTAAACATGCTATCTCCGAGCAAGGGAGATCGTTGTATTGTTTTCAACGTTGTATCGTTGTAATAATGTATAATAATGTAATGTCCGCAACATGATATTTTGAAAATTCAGCTTTTAGCGAACTTACTTCATTGAGGGGTAATGTTTGTAATGCTTGTAATCCCGCAGTTTCGGAAAGTACAAGTGTGAAATGAACCCCGTCCTATTGGGATTCGATAAATTTAAGAGATGTATGGTTGATTCGTGGTACACGGATAATTGTTGGGGGGGGGAACAATGTCCTAACTAAGGGTCTTACCCCTTCCTTGCACATTTCCAATCGTTGAAGCCTTCCCCGGGGTTCAGACCCAGGTCCTAGTGATACGGCAGTTAACAACGCTAACCACTATATCGATCAGAGTGGAGCAAATTTTTATTTGTGGGCTTTTTAATGTGTTTTGATTTTTATATAATTTATTTAAAGCCTCCTTTGTGTTTATTTTGTATCTACTTACTGTGTATTTTATTAATTTTGAATTTACGACCACTTCTCATGCTTGCGTGTGTTTATTTCATGTATTGTGTTGTAGACCTCTTAATTCTGTGTCGACGGAAGATTTAATCGTAAAGATAACTTAAGTAGAAAGTAGAAGAGGAGATATGGTAAAAATCTCTTCTAAACAGATCTCGCAAATAAATTTGGCGACATTCTAAAAGTTTCCAGAAAACATATTTTCGTAACTATTTTTCTCAAATCTTCCAGAAGTGTTTAGCCTTTCCTTGAAAAGTACCATAAAATCCATTGATGATAGACGTTAATTAATGAGTTAATTCAGAATAATTGATTTGACCGAAACTCTTTGGCTCGGTTAGCTTTGGAAGTGGTTGTGGAAGTGGTTGTGGCAGTCTGATTTTCGACTGCGTGCACAGCCAATCCACGTCATGTGGTTTACGTAAAAACTGCTAAGCGTGGCAGTGAACTCGCCCACTTCGCCCTTAGCTCGAGCGTAGAATGTACGAATTTTAGTTTAGTAGATTTCTTTTATGTTATTTCTGTTAAGTTATGATACAGGGGTTGGACAAAACTATGGAAACACCTTGTTTGAAAAAAACATGTTTTTTTGCTTAATATGGTGTAGGAAACCCGTTGGCATCCAAAACAGTTTGCAGTCTTCTCGAAATGGATAAATACAGTTCCTTTATGTTTGCCAAGGGAATATTATACCATTCTTCCTGCAAAACGGTGGCAAGTTCAGATAACGATGTTGGCGGTGGATAACGAGAACGCACTTTCCGTTCCAATGTAGACCACAAAGGTTCGATAATATTCAGGTCTGGTGACTGTGGTGGCCAGGGGAGATGGGACAATTCATCCTCGTGCTCAGAAAACCAGTCCTGAACAATGTGAGGTGTGTGAACAGGGTCTTTGTCGTCTTGGAAGACACCATCACCATCGGGGAACAAAGTTTGTACCACGGGATGAACTTGATCGGCCAAAATGTTCACATAAGTCTTGGCAGTCATGTGCCCTGACATAGTTATCATGGGGCTAACAGAGAACCACGATATGGCTGCCCAAACCATAACAGAACCCCCGCCATGTTTCACTCTTGGCAACAAGCAGTCTGTATTATAGGCTTGAGATGGCGTTCTCCAGACGTAAACTCGGCCAGAAGTGGGAAACAATGTGAAAGAAGACTCGTCAGACCATATTACTCGCTTCCACTGCTCTATAGTCCAGGCTTTATGACTTAAACACCACTTTTTCCTGCTACGGGCATTAGCATCACTGATGAGTGGTTTCTCAATTGCAGCACGGCCAGCAATTCCCTGTTTATGAAGCTCCCTTCTAATTGTTTTGGTACTCACAGGGTTCGGTAACACAACATTTATTTCAGCAGTAACTTTTGCAGCTGTAGTCTTCTTATTTTTCGTCACAATTGCCCTTAATGATCGTCTGTCACGATCTATCAGGACACACTTTCGTCCGCGCTGTGATTTAGCAGATGATGTTTTTCCGCTTTTCAAATATGCGGAATAAATCTTCAATACAGTACCTCTTGAAACACTAAACACCTCGGCTACCTTGCTTACGGAAGCACCTACCATACGTGCTCCAACAATTTGCCCACGTTCGAAGTCTGTTAACTCTTAAATAATGCAATGACAACCTCACATAACAGTACTCCGATAACAACTGAACTGTTTACCACATTTACGAAGTTGTATAGGTGGCGTCAGTAGTCAAAAACGCCAGCGCCCCCTACATATTTCATTAAAATCAATCTTTCTTTTCAAACATGCATTTCACAAGGTGTTTCCATATTTTTGTCCATCCACTGTAGTTAAGTTTAAAATTATGGTGTGTGTGAATAAGAGTTATGTTTAACGAAACGGAGTCATATATTTTAAGGATATACACCAAGCATAACCACCACGCACCATATGGTGATGTACAATATTTCTCATGTGTTACAAAATATTTCACCTTATCTTTCTTTTTCGTGGTCTACTTATACTGTTTATCTTACCTGTAAGAGCTTTTATTTCTCTCAATAACGATTCAAGTGCTCTAATTAAATGATTTAGTTATTTAAAGAGATTTCGAAACAATATCAATGAGCCTCGTTTGCGGCTTATCATTAGTGTTTCCGTGTAATATATTTTTGTCAAATATAGTCCACTGGTGTGCAAAACTTAAGCAACAGCAGGGTTTTTTGCCATAACTCCATGTGAAATCAACTGATAGACATGAAATGCAGAAAGAAGAAGAGTATTATGCACGTAAAGGATGACGAAAGCTTCGGAGCTGAAAAAGGAATACAATGCATACGGTATGGAATCAAACAAAAACAAGCTTTATTGAACGCATAGTATCGTGACTCAGGATTGTCTATCCAAGAGGAAGAACAACAAGCAGATGTTCCTTAATATGAGATATGCCCTCCCCTCACTGCAATGGTTGCTTCGCACCGTCTCCGCATACTCAGAACCAGCTAGTGCAATATTTCTTACCGTAGGAATGCCCATTCCTCAATCAGCATCTGTTTGAGTTGTCGGGTGTTCTCCGGAGGATGTAAGCGTTCTGCAATGCCTCTCCCCAAAGCATCCCACACATGCTCGATGGGATTTAAATCTCGGGAGTAAGCTGGCCAATCCATTCGAGTGATATCTTCTCTTTCCAGTAGCTCCTCAACAGCAAAAGTCTGATGTGGCCGTGCATAAAAATTAAGTCTGGGCAATGACACCTCGGAACAGACGCACATGGGGAATGAGTACCTCCTCACAATAGCGATCCCCGGTTACAGACCCTCTGTCGAAAACGTGGAGCTCAGTTCGCCCGTTCAGCATAATGCCTCCTCAGACAAGAACTCCAAGACCACCATTACGGTGTCTTTCCTTGATGTTACTGCGATAAAACCGGGTCCTGACCTCTCTCCAAATCAAAACGTGTGAGAATCGCTTCTGGTATTGAACCGACTCTCATCCGTAAAGAGGACACGACTCCATTGATCAGTTGTCCGGTTTTTGTGTTCTCTGCACCACTGTAAACGGTGGCGTCGGTGGCCAACGTTCAACGGGAGGCAGCGTTCAGGACGGCGGGCGAATAGGCCCTCTTTATGAAGGCGTCTGGTCACAGTAAACCATGACACTTGTCGCCCCGTTGTTGTACAGAGTTGCTGAGCAATGGCACTTGCTGACTGCTGTCGGCATCTTTTCGCCTGCAGGACGATATATCGGTCATCCCCTGCAGTTGTCGTCCTCAGGCAGCCACCACCAACCTTTCTAACAGTTGTACCTGTGGTTTGGAACGCTTTCCAAGCGCCAAAACGACACTTTTGTTGATTCCGAACTCTGCAGCTACACTGGTGACAGTATGCCCCTCCTCCAGCTTTCCGACCATTCTTCCACGTGTGAAGTCGTCCAGGTGATTTCTTCTAGCCATATTTCACGAACTGACTCACTAGCACTTGTAGCGAATATGTTGAATTGCGTCTCCGTCCTTCTTTTTATTCTACTGTTGAGCTGCGCGCGCCGACATCACGCGTTTTGTGTACGCTCACGTCGCCTCTGACGTTTCGTTTCTGATATTTGCATACGTATGACGTTTCTACTGACTTACGTGTTCATTGTACTGATGTCCAGACCTCCTTCTCTGCAATTTCATGACTATCTGCTAAATTTTTACATTGTTGCTTAAGTTTTGCACACCAGTTTATATTGTAAATGTAGTAATGTCAAGTGTATTTAAATAGCATTGTTAAAAACAATGTTATTGATATATTACTTAACCAAATTTTCTCTTTCAGATTCCATGTAGAATGTATAGAATTAACCCTTTGCGGCACAGTGTGTCCGGTCTGGACACACCTAAAAATGTCCTTCTGTACGCACAGAAAAATTGAATGAAAAAGGATTTATAGGTTGCTATAGGTTACGCTGAAACTTCTTTCTTTATAGTAGATTGCAGCTCAAGACAAACCAGTCCATATATTTTAGCCATGTTTAGTTTATTAAGACCCTCATTTTCCAAAGAAATCTTCCAGATTTTTAGGGTATAAAAGGAATTGTTTGAAAAGAAATTTCTCTCTTATTTTTTGGCTGTATGTTAATCTCCTTTTTCTATATTAGTTTTTAATTTTTACCTTGAAATCTTGCCTAAAATCAAACGGCGAACCCTATGTGTGCCCAGACCGGGCTCCCCGATAATCTAGAACAACTGAGAGTTTGTAGTCTTTGTTTCTCCGCATCTCATTGGTCAGTTAATTGACAACAATGCTCGTTTCAACACTCTTTTTGGAGCTCTATTCAATCAGTATGCCACTTTGGGCACACCCGCAGAATTAAAACGATAAGTGCTATCATCTCAAAATTTTACATGTGTGCTCCTCTAGGCCTAATTAGACTGCCTATCTTTTATATTTATTTAAAAGTCTATGCCTACCATATATATTTATTTAAAAGGTAGCGTGCTGGAAAGGGTTAATGGGCATTTCAGGGATTCTTTCATAGAGTTGAGTTTTGATTCTAGAATTTGAACCAGAACCTTAGGCTTCACATGTGCAGGCTCCTTTTAGACTGAAGAAATATGCAATCGGCTTAAGATGTATACCGAGAAGTATTACAATAGAAATAATAAATTATAGTAAACTGAACTGGTGTTGATTCATAGTCTTTTTGAACTTTTCATATAATATACTTCTAAAAATCACATTTTTATTTATTCAGGTCGGAACACATTCTCAGCACGGAAATTTAGAAATTTATTTCTTAAATAATTTTATAAATAATTCAAAATCGAATTTAAATCTTTACAAAAAATATACAAAAACTACATGTATTCTAATATTTAAACCGAATTTCCAATTTCGTTATGATTTGCGTTTAAAGCTTTCAAGAGGAAAAGTTAAATTTCAGATTTAATTGCAATATTTTATTCCTCTCTCGAAATTAATTTCAACATTATTCGATCGTTTACAATTACATACGCTTATTCATTTTCAAAGAAATTAGAGACATGAGTTTTAAAATGTTTTTCTTCTGCTGCTTATTTTCTTTTAGTTTAGTCTTCAAGATGCCTTTGTTACTCTAGAAAATAAATTATGATCTTTTATAGAAATTCGTTTTCTGCGTAGTCATACATCAGAGATTTGAAGAAATAAAAATGCCTAAGAATTAAATTTCTATTTCACTGTTTCTGAAATAAAAGACCGATTTAAGCTTATCCAATTAGAAGTTTTATATTCTACTTTCTTGAAATTTGAGATGTGCTTCAGAATTTTCTTTACTTGCCTTTTACTCATATTTCGCCTACATGTTAGTTAACGTACAACATGAAACTTTAAAATGGGAAGACGTAAACAAATAAAGAGAAAAAAACAATTTAAAATTTTACCAGACGAATTATGTATGGTATTTTTAAAGCGATGAAGAAATAAAATTCCTCAGACAAAAATGTCAGAAGAGTTTAAAGTAAAGTTTAAAAGAAGAAAAAAAGAGTACCCCAAACAAAAAGCAAAATCCGTAAGAATTAGGATTTTAACGGCTGCCCAAAAGGGTTTTTTTGGTTTCTTTTACGATCTTGCTGAGCTCGCAGTCTATCAGTCTGCTGTTGCATTTAAACCACTTCTTGCTAAAACACTTCTTTCTATCTTTTTACTTCCTTGTACGAAGTTAGTAAGTATTGTAATCACAAAAAATTCCAGGTACCACATTTGAACGAAAATATCCATTTTGACCGCTACCGAATGCAATTTAACTATGTTTTTGCAAGACATCTGTACATAAGGACAGAATAAAGGACTCGTTTTCCCAAAACGAACTATAAAAGTGATTTAAAATGAAATCAGAAGAGATTTTTTGCGGCGTCTGTACGTATATACGCATGTATATATGTATCTCACATAACTCAAAAACGAGTAATCGCAAAACCTTGAAATTTTATATATAGGACTGCTTTAGCATTTACACTCATGTCCATAAATTAAGGATAATGAAAAATTAGGCAAAGGAAGAGTAAAAAGCAAAACAAATTTGTCTTATTTGTAAAGCTTATTTATTAAACAAAAGAGTGGAAAAAGATGCTATATGTTTGATGTTATTAAAAAAAATAGCGATTTTTCTCCCTGGAGCAAATTACAAAAAAACCTATTTACAAAAAACCAATATTACATGGTTGGTATGATTGTTAATACATTGTATGTCTCCCAGACGATGCAATACAGTTCGTACAACGCCTAGGCATGCTGAGTATAAAATTATCGATCTGATCTTGGGGGATATTACACCACTCAAAAAGCAATGCTCTCCGAAGTTCCGGTAGACCTGTAGGAGGAGGTTGACGGGCTGCAACTCGTCGGCCAAGCATGTCCCACACGTGCTCTACTGAATTCAAGTCCGGTGAGAATGCTGGCCAGTCCATACGAGTGATATCCTCCGATTGAAGGCATTCGCTTACGATGTTTGCACGGTGAGGACGGGCGTTTTCATCCATAAACACAAATTGTGCGCCCATGGCGCCCCGAAACAAACGTACATGTTGTTCCAGAATGACGTCCCGATAGATTTGGCTTGCCATAATTTCAATTTGAACATGCAGGTCAGTTCTGAAACACAGAATAATTCCACCCCAAACGAGCACTCCTGTACCACCGTAACGGTGTCGTTCAATGATGTTTTCTTGGTGGTAACGGGTACCTGGAGCTCTCGATATGAAAGTCCGGAGAGAATCAGACTGCAAGCTAAACCCGGACTCGTCGGAAAACATCACACAAGCCCACTGTTGCAGTGTCCACAATGCATACTCTCTACTCCAGGCTAAACGCAGGCGACAGTGAGTTGCAGTAAGTGGAACGCATCTGACAGGTCTACGAGCATATAGACCAATCTGCCCTAAGCGTCTGTACACGGTCTGCCTTGAAATTGTCGTACGAGTGCCTGAAGAGAGCTGATGAGACAGGTCTGGGCTGTGCTCCGCTTGTTTCTTTTGGCAATAACTGCCAAATACCGGTCCTCATTTGGCGTTGTAACTCTGGGGCGACCTGTGCTGTAACGTCTACTCACATTACCATCATCTTGGAATCGTTGCCAAAGCCTGGAGATGACACTCTGGGCAATTCCAAGTTCGTCTGATACTTCCAGTTGGGTACGCCCACATTTCAGACGGCCGATAATTCTACCACGTAAAAAATCATCCAAATGCGCCCTTTGTGTCATAAGTATTCGGTTATTGAACTGAAATGCTTATAAAGCGCCTGCGAACAATTTTACTTCTTTGCCTGTATTCCTTATATATCACTCTCTTACACTCTCGTTATTGTGACGTACCATCTGTGTCATCTGGTTACTTCCCGAAATTTGCATATGATTCTCGAAGATGTGTGTAGTGATTTTACAGGTGATATATTTATTTCAGAGTTCGATTTCCGCGTGACTCCGAATTATCCTTAATTTATGGACAGTAGTAGAGCACAAACGGCCGCCTCAAAAGTATATAAATATCTACATTGTATTTAAATTAAATGTAATTAAATTCAATTTATTCTTATGAAACAATATACATATATATATATATATATATATATATATATACGTTTAAACCCACTCTGACACTCGGCTCCGTGAGCTCAGTTTTTTTATTCTTATATATTGATATGTTGTGCATTTTTTGCTTTAAAAATGGCAGAATTATGTTGTTCTTACATCCCGATTAGGGTTTTTATGCCTTTTGTTAACGTACATGTTATAGTTGTAGAATTATCAACAATTTAAAATTTGTTTAAGTGTGGCTAAGCCTAATTTTTTTACCATAGCAGCCATATTTGCTTACATTTGAAACTTAGCAGAATAGTGGATTTGTTGCCAATCTAGAGAAACTAAGCTTCGCAACACCAAAGTAACGTCTTCTTTTACTATTGCGAATTAAATCATGCTTAATCTATTCTAGAATTATTACTTAAGAGTGTCTTTTTGCCGAGTGAGACCAAAAGTAAATTTTCAGTTTTGTGCACCGAAAAATGGCTAAATTGCTTATTTTTGCATATAAAGTGTAACTTTAATTGTAAAAATTGTTTTTATAATTGTTTTAACGGCATTTAGTGTTTTATGTTTTTCTATAT
Source organism: Stegodyphus dumicola (assembly GCF_044657685.1). NCBI lineage: Eukaryota > Metazoa > Arthropoda > Arachnida > Araneae > Eresidae > Stegodyphus > Stegodyphus dumicola. The sequence goes on along the minus strand of NC_140768.1, from coordinate 73,599,139 downwards.
CTTTCAATTTTTAATATAGCTATTTTGAGGTTTTATGTATTTTTGCCTTGTTGCAAATTGAGGACTGAATGAGAAATATATATCTAATGAAATTCTAGGAAATAAGTTTAAATGAAATGCAAGAAGAAATGTGTTAATATTCCGTGCAAGTCATGTGATGTACACATCAGATTTTTAGCTTTATTATTAAGCATCATTTTCTTCGCCCTTATGCTGTATATTTTCAACAATAAAATTACAAAAATTTTAAAAGCAGTAAAGCAGCATATTTTTAGAATATCCGATGCAGTCTGTTTAATGAAATGTTGGCATAGAATTTTACCTTTTTTTTTTTTTTTATTTTTTAAGTCCTTTCTCAGATAAAAAATAAAAAAAGTCCTTTCACAGTTTATCATATCAGTATTTTGTTTTCATAGTAAGATGACTAACTAAACTCCTTTTTTGTCTTTTTTTTATTAAAATTCTGTGCGTAACATTTATTAAGTATGCTCTTCTCACTTATCCCACAAACAATTACCCAATTCAGTTAACCAGCAGAATCACAAAATATTAAAAACAACAAATCTTTAAAATTTTCGATAGGCAGCCTCTCGCTCTGGAGATAAGAGTGCTTTATTCCATAGAGTATTGCCATTGGTCATTTTCAAAGCGTTGAAGTTCTTAATAAAAAATTCATCAAAGTTTTAGAAAATACGAAATATGAAATTCGAAATTAAGAATTCTGCTTTCAGGTGAACATGTTCGGGTGGAGGACTTCGTTATTCAAAATATAATGGCTCTAGCTATCGTCATTTTTCATAATTTGAGGATAATACGTACATACCTGCGGATTCTTCATTGTTTAGTTTCTTTAAACCTAATCCCGGACGATAATATTTGGTGGCAATAATATACAAAGGCATTCGCCGTGTGTAGTGAACGATGCAAAATGCCGTTTCGAGACTAATAGCTCGTTTGGGGTAACGCTCTTTTGGGCTAAATATATGTTTTTAAAGTGCTGCATTGCCACGAAAATTTTGCATAATAATACAAGAAAAAGTTAATACACCTGTACATAAGTGTTTTAGCTACAAGTGAAGATGTATATCCAGTATATGTATTAAGGAGGCTTTAGTCCCATCGATACCAACTTTTAATGCATTCTTTAGTTCATGCTGTTGTTGCTTTTTTTTTTTCAGCTTAATATATATATAATAAAACAAACACAGAGAAGGGGGGAATATGTAAGAAAAATAAAGAATATGTAAAAGATTAAATTAACAACGCAAATTTCCCTTCTCAGTTCTAAAAACTGTAACCTCTCTCTGCGCTGCATCAGTTCTAGATTAATCCATGTCATATGATACTTACATAATTCTGGTGATGTAAATGGAACTAAAACTCAAGCAGCCAATAGTAATTTTACAGTAATATTAACTATCCAATCAAAATGCGTTCAGAACCAAAAGTAACTCAGTCTAAAATAAGATTTCATCCTGAACATAACGCACTTGCTTTCTATGCTTTAGCTTTAACTGGACTACTACGGCCTATCTGCTCCTTCTTTTTCCTGAAAATCAATCAAACATTATGCTTTTTGGAATAGGCACAATTAATGTGCCAATTTGTTTGTGGCCGCAACATGTTTGCTGGAATGAAAAATGAATATTTAATTTCCATTCGCCTCCAATTTTCTGTTCATTATGGATCAACACTTCTACGCCATCAAAATTTGTGCTAGTCTTTACTTCTGAGTTTTTTTTTATTACATATATATAGACTATCACAATTTGTGTTTATTCTTTTATCCTTTTCTAACATTTGTTCCTTTTTTTTCCTTTTCTTACCTGCACTACTTTAATGTTTCCCAAATTTAATACGAAAAATATCTTACCATAAATTCATGTTTAGGGAGACTTCTAATTTTCCATCGCCTATAGCTCTAAACAGGCAACCATTAGCGTCACTCTTTCGATCTGAATTACTGTCTTTTGTTCTACACATACTAAATTCATCTTTTATTAATATGTTAAAAAATTTTTGTTCTCAGTTAATATATTTTGTAAATAATTACGTTTTTGATTTGAATTTCTATATTGATAAATAGTATACATTTTACTTTTGGTTTAATAGGCATTTAATTTATTTTATTTAAATTTGTGTATTTTTATTTCATATGGAAAGAGAACGACTGTGCAGAGAAGGCATTCAGAATTTTCGGATACACAGTTATAATTAAATAATTTAAAATTGTTCATCAGTTAATTTTGGTTGAACAAAAATATGGTGGTTTCCTAGGAGAAGAGATTTAATTGAATCGGATATCTACCTCCTCTTGATAACGTTGAATTGGTTTTTGATTGCATTCCTTTTCCTTTTATTTGCATATTTATGTATTTCTGTTGTTTTAGGGATTTCTTCTGGTTCTAAATCAATGAGCTGATAGGTTAGTTTACTTAGTATTATGGTATATGTACTTCATTTCAAAATATATATATATATATATATATATGTCATTTTAAGATTTGATTATTAAGGAAAATTCTCCTCGATTGAAATCAGAAATGCAGCTGCTGGCTAATAACGACCACTGAAGGATACCAAAAGACATTGAAAATCCATCTTTATTTTATTTATCGATAATTTTATGTTTTTTTGTCAAAGAGAGAAAGAAAAATCCCTTTTACTTTCTCTCTTTGAGATAGTGAATTTGATTTAACTTCCTTTAACTCGTCTCAGCTGTTTACTTATTCATATACTTGAAGACATAAATATTGTATGCAGTATAAAGTCAATAACTGAATATCACGCGTATACATGTATATATATATATATATAGATAGATAGATACAGATATAGATATATGCATGCAAAGACGCGTGTAGATATACAAATAACAAAATAGGATAAGTGATATTTTTTTTTTTTAATCTTTATTAGAGGGCCCACCAACGGCCGAGCGGTGAAGTCGCTGAACACTGTTAGTTCGGTCCGAGGTTCGAATCCTGCGAACGGGCTGGCTGCATGGGTGTTTCCGTTTCTTTCCCCATGTGTAACGTGTATACGAGCCAGTTTCCCTTAGAAAGTCCTCCACGAAGGATCCATTCCCTTAGGCAGATAGCCCTCGTGTGCTTTGCCATAATTAAATACACCACACCTTTATTAGAGCTTTGAAGTTCCAGTGTCTCCTGAATGACAACTTTAAATCGTAGGAAAAACCTGATTCATAGTTAATATCTGGCGACTATTCATGGCAATCATTAAATGGTAAATTCAGGTGAATCAGATCTTAGAATACACTTATAGCACTGCTGGCAATCTTTCTAAAATGAAAAGAAAAATGTACTGCTATTCATCTTAGAATCCTAAAGCAAAAACCAAAAAGATAAAATTGCAAGCATTTTAAACCCATTTTTTAAAAAGTAACTCAATCCAATAATAAAAATGCAATAATAAAAATTTACCATATTAGAGAAGTTAAAGCAAAGCCGGAAATTAATACGTTGAGAAAAACAATAAATTCAGAAGCCTTAATTTAAGTAGGGCTTAGCACTTAACTTTGATACTCATATTATTTATGCTAATAAAAATACCGTTTTTAGGAAAAATACAATGGGCTCTAAAAAAGTGCTGTTTATCATTTATTTCAATTTACATAAACCATTAAAATACAAAATGCTGAAACATTTCAGAATAATTATCCTTCCAGCCAAAATGTTTTGGTAAAGCTGGCATTTATAGTTTATTTTCAAAGCTTTATTTTCAATTCTTATAATTTTAATAAATTTTACTTTTCCTTTTAATAATTTTAATTGTTATAAAACAATAAATTATCAGTGTTTTGTAATTTAATAAACGAGGAAGCATCAAAGGAATGCTCAAAAACGTTTCCTGGAGCAAGTTGCCTTTTATGCACAACCCGCTTTATTTTAATTTTAAAATTCTACAACGCAAATTTATCACGGAAAAGGCAAAAATGTCTTTTTCAAAAGACTACTTTATCAATGATGGAAATATATGTCAAGATGCAGGGAATGCTATTAAAAAATTCATATCTTAATCTTTTCTTTCATTTAAACTCTACGAAATCATAAATTCACAGCAGCCTAAAATTAAGCCTGTTAATAAAATCTACAGTTATAATGCTTGATTGAGACAGCGACAGAAAAAATTATCGATAGACAAATCAAATGCAATAAATTATTTGCGATAAAAAGATTATCAAAAACATTAACATCGGTTTAATAAAAATGTAGGAAAAATTTATTTTCAACTTAAAATGCAATACGCGTTAATAATAATAGAACGCGTATTCCCATTTCGATGTATTTCAATTACAGTTACTGCGAATACAAAAAAATAAACTTAAAAATCTAACGTCTTGTGACACAACGGCTTACTATTGTTACGCGGGAAAGAAGCTATTTCAACAATTGATTTCAGGAAAATATTCGTAAACATGTAAAATCATAAATCCAGCAACAGCGATTATAAATCGTCCGTGCACTACTTAACATCCACTTAACACATTCAAAATATGAATCGTGCGTACACCAATTAAAATTTTGCATATATATATAACAATAAAAAGGCAAAAGCAAACTATACGAAGATCTCTGAAGTTATCAGACTTAGCGTATAGCTAAACCTGCATACTAAAAGGTATACCTCGGCAATTAAACTACTTTTAATGCAAGAAGCATCCGTGTTGGCCATTGGCATACTGTCCCACGGGAACAGCATTTGGCGATTTCATAGGGAATTCTCAAAAAGATAACGAATTCATTAACACACGGAAAATACTGCTTTCCATAAGCAGTTAAAAATTAACTGTGTATACAATGCCATCTTTATCATGAAAAATTATTTCCTTCCTGAGGCCATAAAAGTCCCCACCATCAGAAAATTAAAGCATATTTCTTAACGTGCGCAATACTGCCAACCGGTATGAGCTGAAAAGATATAGGAATGTGTTATGTGCCTGACGGCTGTAAGGGAGCGTTGGAAAAGCAGCTGGGCAATACGACACTCTTGAGAAATTTGGTTGTTTAAACATTTTTGAAGTAAGCATTTAAATATTCACTACGTATCTTTACAGAAATCATGCCAGTCGACCCTTCAGGTATGTTGGTCCAGGTAGTACATAGATTCCTTTTCTCTTTTCCGAAAGGATGTAAAGTTTCAAACTATTAGCCTAAAATTATAAAACTATATCCGATAATGATATATGCGTTACGTTCTTTTAATATAATCACTGAGTATGCGATGGCAGGGATCTGTCCCTGTTTTGTAAGGCTGATTACTAAGACTATTACTATTTGTAAAGCTCATTGCTATTGGTTAGGCTATTACTTTTAAAGCTTTTACCATATTTGTAAGTGATGAGGTTAAATTAGTAATTTGATGCAATGCAAACTTTGTAAATGCCTAAACTTTCCACTGCTTTTTGAGTCAATATCCGTGCACTATATTTAAAGGATTTCTCATCTATAACTGATGCAGCATTGAACAAAAAATACCTCAGGGGCCGTTGAGGCTAAAATGGTTGCGGAACTTCTTTTTCTTACTGCCCTCTTTCAAAGACATCCTTTGCTAAATAATTACTCCATTTTAAGTCCAAGACTTACACACAATGCTTTAAACCCCAGACTGGTAAGTTCTAGTGTCTCAAAAGTACTGTTTTTATGTTTTAACTATGTTATTCCATAAGTGCAATTCCAAATTATGCAAAAGCGTATGCATGTCACACAGAAATAAAAGCTGCTGTTATCTCTCAATGTGCTGTCGGCAAAACCAGCTTGAGTTAGTTATCAGTGTCCTTAATTAAGCTATTATTAAAGCAATAGCACAATAACGCACCATGTAATGCGAAATCATGCGATTCTACAAATTTTGATTATGCAATGCTCTTCATATTTCACCTGAGAGGCTTGGAACCATCTTTTATTTTATTAAATTTGTCTCATGCTGTACTATATCATTGCGGATGTGCTCCTCTTTCGCAACCCAAGTAACTGCACCTACAGACACTCTATATAAATCTTTAAACCCGCAAATTATCTATGATTTCCTTGCATTGCCCTATGTCAGTAAGATTTTACTTGACTACTGTAGAATTAAATCAAGAAAATGCCTTCAAGCACAAGCCTCAAAGTTATGCATTTTTCTCACTGCCTGTTCTAGAAAATAGAATGTGTAAAGGAGAAAAAATAACTTGTTACTAACCTATAAATCAATAAAAACAACAAAATTTTGAATTTGCTTAGGAAACCATTTCATTCGTGGCTTTAAAAACATCCATTTCGATATTAATAAATAGCTAAATAAAAAGAAATATAATTAGTTTTCCAATATACTTATCAATATTACAAGTAAAATCTGATGGTTAAATAAACAAATAATTATTTTTGCAACTCCATGGCCCTAAAATATTTATTTTAATCTCTTCAATACTTACCAAGCGCTTTTCGAAAACGCATGTATAAAAGCATAATGAATACTAGCTACCATTTTTGCGAATTCCGCTTCCTGGTTTACGAGATACGAGGAGTGAATTATTTAACATTCATAGCACCATTCGATAGTAATTTATGAGTAACGCCTCTGTTGATAGCTTACACCCTCGTGCAAATAAAAATATTTCAAAACAAATCATCCGCTCTTCGTAACGAGGAGTAATTAAAAAAGGAACACGATGCATGCAAGAAAAGCTATGTCTAAAGAAAAAAAGAGCAGGGCTATACACACCATAATTAAAGAGCACTCCACTCTTCCGCTTATTTCCGTGACTGGGCTCTATATAATTAAAACCCCTTTCAGTTATCACCGCGATTTTCCCCGCAAAAATTAACGTATAGCCCCTAAAATACTCAAAAAATAAAAGCTTAATCTACCCCTAAAGCTGTTGATCAGATAAACATCAACGATTTATCAGCATTCAAGAGGTCAGTTTAGAAAGTAACGTTCGACTTTTAATGCAGCCAATCACGCAGCAGCTTTGTTTTTATGGGCGTAGCCTTTTGATTCAAGCTCCTGCTAATTTATGCTCGTCGTACGCACTTTTTAAGACTGATAATTATACAGGGAGGTTGTGGGCGAAAGTAAGAGGTCCATGATTAGGTTTTTCCTCGTAGAGGTGGCTATACCTCAAGCGGTTGGTTTTTATGAGAGCAGTTGTCTTGTTAAGCGCCTGTTCTTTAAATAATAGCCGAACAACGAGCTTTGAAAAAAAAATTGTTACGATACACAAATTAGCCAATAAAATTTGCTTTTCTAAAGCCATGACATTTATTGGGAAAATAAAGTTAGATCTTGATCTACTAAGTCTTTTTTATGTATATTGTTCTTGAATACTGGAAGACTTCTTGAATTTCAAGAAACAAATCGGCTTGTGGTATTTACTCATTCCATTCCTTAAAATTCTAGGAAAAGAACTTGCCCCTGAGATTCCGAAGATCTATTTAAACTAATTTAGAGAGCTTTTAATACTACTGCTGTTCCAGAATTAAAAAGAAGTAGACATAATATCTTTATAGAACTTATAATTATATCTTATTGCCGGTAGGAGTGTAGAGTCATTAGGTTTCTTTTTATAAGCAGAAGACGAAAAATGAGCAATGCTGTCGCCGGGATTCAAACCTGGAACTCTCGAATACGTTACACCACGAAGGCATGCTAGAAGAGAGAAAAGTCTTATAGGACTATAAACTATTATTTCAGAAAAAGACTGCATAAAAAGCATGCAATCAAGGTAAGAAAAACAGTGTTGATGTCTGATTTTTATATCAGTTGAAGCGCTTCAGAAATTCAACACTATCTCCTTCTTTAGCATCAACTAAATGAAAGACAAATGCCGAAAACAGAAAGAGAGATTGACGAATTTGCGACTTCTTACTAATAGCTAAGCACGATGACTCTCTATAAGGAGAGAGTAACAAAATTTTATCAAGTGTTTCATCTAGGAATGGAAAATGAAATCAGAAATGGTCCTAGTTTCTTTCCGTTTATGTACTTGGTCTTCCATTTAGTTGAAGCTTAAGTAGGCGATAGCGTTCAGTCATTGAAAGACAGAAAAATATAGAAATAAAATTCACGTGTCACTCAACATTTTTTTCTTACATTCAGCTTTATTTAGCATTTGATTCTTTTCACATTTTTTCTAATCACCAAAACTGACAATGCCAGTAACAATTTCAGCATTATTTGAAATTTTTTTATGTCTCACTAGTAGATACTGAACTGAATAATGCCATTACTTACAAACTTACCAATACGCAAGAAAATGTCATAGCAAAAAAGCTTAAAGCAATTCATAAGAAACTTCTAATTACACAACCATCTAACTACAATAGATTAGCAAACTTTATGCTCTTCCAAAATTTCATAAATCACAACTCAAATTTATTCTGATAGCAAATGGTACAAATAATTATAAAAAGAATATAGATTACATATTTGCAATTAAACTTAAAAATATATGTATTTTAATTCATCAATAGTTAACAAGCAACACAACTATTGTTTGATTATTTATAATAAAGCTCCAGTTCTCAACAAATTTAAAAGTTTAGAAATCAAGAACATTAGCTGCTATGACTTTGAAAACCTTTATACTTCTCTACCATTGGACGTAATTTATACTAGTTTAATGCAACTCCCACAACTTTTTCCTGACATGGTAAACATCCTCTGAATTGAAAGATGGAAAACTTAACCTGCAATGTGATTATTTAATAATTGCATTAAATTCAATAATAAGATCTTTAGTTATGTGGCCTCGAGAGGTAGAAACAAGCTCTGTCTTATAACCCCCCAAAACTTCGATTTGAATATTTTCAAACTAAATTTGCACTCTGATAGGGAAATGGAAAGGAGATGTGACAGTAAAGAACAAAATCATAAAGTAACTGGTCATACTAAATAATTATAACTTTACAAGTTTTTCATTTCTGACATTTACTGTTCCTTTATCTGACTTAATTTATTTAACCATTTATTATCAGTTCTATGCAAATACGGCAAGCTTCACACTATTTCTAGATAAACCATCCTGAAAAATAATATCTTTGATAAAATATCTGCAGGATTTTATTTATATCTGATCCTTTACATAAAGTTCAAATGCCTTGAGCATGATTCAAATTTCTTATTATATATCTTGTTCTTTCATTAGAAATCAGTATCCAAATAAGTGCAATAATAAGCATTCACAAGTCTAAATCAATCAGAAAATTTCTCTCACTTTGGCTTAGTAAAACAAATATTTTAAACTTAAAAGGATAGAATACTCAAATTTTTAATAATTTTAACCTCCTATCAATTCCGCTGAAATTGTTATCATATCTCACTTCCTAAAACAGTGATGTAATAAAAGCTTTCTGACTGGCATCATTAAGTATATGAAGCTGAATAATTCCCATTTACTTTGATATAATATTGAATATCTGTATTTTTTAATATCTCTGGAAACATCAATTGATTTAATAAATAGCACTGGAACTCTTAGGGTTCATCGTATTTCCCTTCATGCTTTAAAATTTCTTACAAAACTATTGGAATAAAATTACAGAAGCAATTCCAATATGTCTTGCATTCTTGGCTATCATAAACTAAGATCGATGTTAGAAGACTGTTTAGAGAATATTCTTTAAGTCTTAAAAAAATGACAAAATGAGGAGAAAAGTGTAAAGAACCCTTTATTAACTTACAGATGGCACCAACTCGAGCTTACAGGAGCCAATACTTTTGGCTTAACTCCAAAATTATTGAATAAATTAAAATTAAATGAAGCTAAGTTTAGCCTAAAGGCTTCACAGGTTAATTATCGTGCAAGCTGGCTCTGACTCGTGAGGTAGGCTTAAACAAGCATAATATCAAGAATAGCTCAAAGCCACGGAAATCTAATCGTAAGAAAATCAGAGATAACAACGTGGCCTTCAGGCAGGCAGAATACGCTGTGATTTCACCTTCCAAAACCGTGCCTTAAATACTACCTGCCTTCTACTTAATTTCAATACCCTCACGCTATTCAATTGGTATTCCGGTAACAAAGTGTGAGTTGAAAGCAAGAACGATAGGAAAGCTATTTCAGCATAAAATAACTGATAAGTAAATACAATAAATCCCTCCACCAAAAAAAAAAAAAAAATAATAATAAAATAAAAAAAATAAGTATAGAATGTGCTAAAAAGCAAACAATTTTATCTTTCGAAAAAAAAATTGCTGGAGATTCTTCAAGATTTCCAGTTCTTGTTAAAGCGCCTACATCATAAATACTATTCTGCCTTTCAACTGGTTCTGTTATAATGAAACTAAACTCTTTGTAGTCTTAATTATGCCTACAAAGTAATATCTGCATACTTTACAATAATGTTTTATAACTTATAAATTTTTAAGTTATAAATTAATTTGGTCTTGCAATGTGTATCACAATGCGAAAGGATCTCTTAATGATTTATACTAGACTGAAAAGACTGATAATAGCTTTATCTAGATAATCTAAAATAGCAACCAATTATAAAACGACTGGCACTTGCCCTACGGCTAGTATGATGGCAACAGGTTTAGTATTCAAAACTAACATAAGAGATAACATATTCTTTTCGTCAATAAACACTAAGCATCTAAAGCGTAATTTTACGTTACCAATCTAGCAAAGATGTGATTAATGTGCAAAGAGCGTGAGTTTACCGTGCAGTCTGTGATGGAACTATTCTGCAATTAGTTTGCAATCTTTTCTACAACAGACATACGCTAACGGCTCCTAGTCTATTAGTAACGCATTTTCAGAACCTCAGTAAGAGCGAATCAAAATCAAATCGAAAACATCAGGAGCCTTTAAGTAAACGCTTTCCATTTCATAAATTTCATAGATTGTATGCATTGAAAGGTTCACTCAAATAATCTGGTCATTCTATATTTTTAGCAAACGAAGTTAAAACTTTTTCTTCAATTCTATATACAAAATACAGTATAAAGTAAAACAAAAGCAATAAGATTTTGAGTAAGTTAAGTTCATTTTACGCAGTAAAGGCCTTTCAAATAACATGGAATCAAATAAATAACACAAATAAAGATAAATATTCCGAATCGTTTCTAAATTCAGATGTCCCATTCCCAAAAAGAAAGAATTTCTTTTTATTCCCTTGCATATTTTATACGCAGGTATCACAAACAGCAGCTGCGCAATCCAGAATAAGCAGAAAAAAATGCAGAGAATCTAGGGCCCAATCTACGTGATGGACTGGAGAGGTTAACATAACGACCCCAGTCGTCAAAGCCGCAGAAAAGAAATGTTGTAAGGAAGCAATAGGTTCAACATCACCCTTTGGGCGCCCGAAAACTGATGGCAGAGTGACGGCCACTCATGCAAAATGACTTCTCAGATTAAATAACAGGAGGAGTTTTCCTTTTCATCCTCCCCCCCCCCAAGCGCATATTCTTCTTTTATTTTAAAGGAAAACGATCTAGAATCCATTTTGTAAGGAAAAAGGGGAACACAAACTGCGGGCAAAATATTTTAATGGTTTATTTTGGTGAGAAAAATTGGAACTTGGGTGGGAGAAGGATTTTTCTCAATGCAGGAATGGATGACGAGGCGCTTCGGATATTGCGCTGCCTCGGTAGAATATTTACTCAGCCTCTTCTTTTTTCTTTCCCTTATTTTTTCGCCGACTGGCAGTCCTGCGGTCTCATATATCACCCCTCATCTTTGATCCCATTTCGAAATCAATCGAATTTTTTATTATTATTATTTCATTTCAGCTTCATTCCGTATCACAATTGAATTTGCTGTAACAGTCGACGGAGCTTCGCTTTTAAGGGAACAGTTTGCTTTTAATAGAGCAGTCGTGACAGCGTATTATATTATATTTCCCAGTAGTATTGATGGTATAGAAAAGGAATTTACTCTTTCAGAAATTTTGAAAATGCTTTTTTAAAACATAATAATATGAATAAATTTGCCTGGTAAACAAAATATGTGTAAATAAAAATCAACGTAAGGCTTGAATGAAGCACTCTGTACTTAAATTTGATAACAATTCTAAATGGACTCCTCGAGTCACTGCACAGGTAAACAATGAAATATACACTTTTGTACCATCCTTTAAATACAAAGGGCCAGCGAAATCTATGCCACTTATCTCAAATGGTTGAAATTTCTCCACTCGGTCAGCTGGAAGAGGAGCCGATATCTCGTGTCCAGCTTTAGCATTATATTTTTTACAAAATCTACAATCATGTAACACAGATTTTACAAAACGTCTAGCTTTTAAAATCCAAAATTTCCCTCTTACTTGCACTAAAGTTTCATTTACACCACTATGAAGTACCTTTTCATGACAATTCAAAACAATTAAACGAGAAAAATAATTATTTGGTAATATTATAGGCTGAATTTCATCGACATCTAATGATGATTTCACTAATCTACTTCCAACTCTTAAACAACCCTTTTCATCCATTACTGGATTTAACCCAAACAATTTGGAATTATGAGATAATGGTTTTTTACATTTAACTGCGATCCAGTCTGATTTATTAGAGATTTACACATATTTTGTTTACCTGGAAAGCAACCTATCCAAATAAATTTTCGCAGAAGGAAACGCGATGTAATTGAACATTAAGTATAATTCGTTGTGAAGGGAAATATGAGGCAAAAATCAATCCCACGTTATTTTGAAACTTAATTTATCCCACCTCTCAAAGATAAAATGGATTTTTGAAATATTAGTACATTGGTGTCGAAGCGTTAAGCAGTAAGCTGAAAAATTAGCATATTCAACGAAAGAAGTAGTATGTAACCACAAAATTTGCGCACACAACAAGCAATCTATGCTTTTATTTCTGTAGGTGTTACATGAACTATATTTCAAAAGGACCGCATGAATTAAAGAACATGAAACCTCTTATGATGACATCTCTGAAAGTGACAAGTGTAACTGAATACATAAATAAACATCGATATTGAACATCACCTTTCTGAAACCACTGCTTCCCAAGAAATCAAAATCATTTGGAACCATCGAATAGGGTTTTAAGGAGAGTTCACTGTATCCCTTTAATGGCTAATGATTAACCAGTTTTACCATTTTGAAAAATGAATCCTCCTAGACAGGGTTTCAGATTGCAATAATTTTGTCACGTGACCACTTTTTATAATAATGCAGACTTAAACTTCTATATAACTGTATATGGAGAGGTTCTAATGAAGAAACTGCTTTCTAGCAGAAAAATATCTTTAAGCAAACAAAAAAAATGCATTCTCATGTTACCAAAATTATCCGAAAATGCTACTAAAATTAAAATTTTTGCCCTTTCTAGAAATTTTCAAAATCTCCTAAGCATACTAAATTTTCAAATACAATTTCCCTAAACTTAAGGTAATACAGAAACATTGATTGTTTTAATTGTCTGTATCTTGTTTTAATTGTCCATATATGTTATTTGCAGAAATAGTCAAATTCGAAATTTTAAACGAATGGCAGAAAAAACATTAAAAGTTACTTTCGTGAAATGCACTTTGTATTGACCCTATTTTGTTTCTTCCTGTCACAATGAGTCGCACAAATTTGACACTTTTTAGAACTAATTTTGCATATTACAAACGCAAGATGTTTTTCACTCAAAAAGTCTTTAGTAGAATAAAGAGCAGTTTACTGAAGAGAAATATTTTGTAGATGAATCAAATGAAAGTCTGTTTAATAAAAGCTTTACATAACCTAAATCTAATAAATGGTCTTATTTTGAAAGTTAACCGCACAAATATCTTTTCAAAGTTTGTGTTACAGGTTTATACCACCTGTTTAACAATTATTCAACAGGGCAGTCTTTTCAAAACAACTTATATACTAGAAGCCTTCAGCCTTTTCCTTCCCATTCTACCTGCTTCCATTTGTCACAGTGTCACTCCCCTCAGCTAACTGAATATTAAACTGTTCTTGACAAAATCATTAAAGGCTACTGCAAATTCGTATGCATAAACTTCAACTGCATATTAAGCTGGAGAAGAAAACTCGACGTGCATCTTTAGGCCCTGTTTTAGAGGTTTCACGCTTTGCTTTGAAGGCTTGCTGGCCTCACCTCTTGCTCAGCGTGGTAGGCATGTACACATCACTAAAGTCAGGAAAGAGAAGCGATGACATATACAAATGCTAAAATTCTTCAAAAGAAATTCAAAGCTTGTTATAGAAGACTTAAAACTTAATCCAGCAGCTACTTTATGAATTCGCTAATCTTCATGCGCTTCCAAAAATTTCACAAAACCCAAGTAAAGTTCAGATTCATTGCTAATAGAAGAAAATATTTTTTGAAAGAGAATGACTTTCTTTTTGCTAATAACTAAAACAAGTTCTTGACATCATCAATAATATCAACTTTCAAGACCACAATTTCAATTGGATTATTTACAACAACGAGAAGATTATATAAGCTCGCCATACTTTAGATGCTGAAAATATTAATTGTTACGATTTCGAAAATCTTCACACTTTACCGTTAGAAGAAATATTTTAGTCTTCTTACTCTGCCTGGTTTGTTTACGCAGATTCTTACAATAATCTCGAAAGAAGAATGGAATATTTACTGAAACAGTGTATTGTTTAGCAATTACATCAAATTTGATAATGATTTTTTCAAACAAGTAGGAGGCATACCAATGGGCTGAAGCAGCTCATCCGCCTTTTGTAATCTTTTTCTCTTCACATAAGAATATAAATTTAAAAGAATCACTTAATTTGGATCAACGTAATTATTTTTCCAACGTCTACAGATATGTAGATGACATTATTATAATCAATAACTTAGAATAAATAGAAATATAAATAGAAAATGCAAGCTTTAAACTTAACAATACTAACCCACAACAGCAAGAAATTATCTACCTCAATTTACAAATGTTATACTAGAAAGGTATCAGAATCTATGATAAAAGAAGAGATTTCACTTTTCGCGCCATAAAACTCAGCAATTGGAATTCTAACATCTTCAAGAAGGTTATAATTAATGCTAGCATCAAAAACGTTTACATTCATACAGACTGTCTTCGAGAAGAAATACAAAACCTTATTAACCAGTTCGCCGTTAGGAAAATCGTAAACATTTCGTGCCATTTTTCGCATCCTAAGGTAAACTTTTTGTGTCTAAAACTGGGTTCAGAATATTTCTTTCCCCCTTTCACCACCTGTGAAAGCCTATTTAGAAGTTCTGTTCAAATCAGATTGAACAGCGTACCTGTCACACTGAAGGATGGTGAATAACGACCCCCTAAGGAGCAACATATAACACAAAGACTGGTGTAATCCTTAGAGCAGATATTTTTCCCTTTGCACCCACCCCACTTCCATTTCCTGCACCTAACCACAAATCTATTGCAATGTAAATGTAATTTTTAATTGTCAAGAAAAAGCTTTATATAACGTAAAAATAAGGGCATCAGCTAGTATTTGAAATATCCTTGAATTTTGTTTTATTATTTTCTTGATGGCCTGTAACAAAAGAGAAGAATTGAATCGTTAAGAATTGAAAGGATAGCATTCAAATCCCTTTGTCAGTTAATAGAAAAGGAGAAAGCTGTTGTAGATCCCATAAGATATTTTGAGGGGGTAGCTAGTCGAAGAAATTGTCTCCATCCTTTACTTTCCTGAAACAGCCCCGCTGTGATCCTAATGCAACACCCATGGAGGTAGGAAGTAAGAAGGAGTCGCCCTAAACAAGTTTCTCCGTACCCTGCTCTGAAGCACCGGCGATCCCTACGTGGTGACCAAAACATTGGGTCATTTACCATTGAGTTCTATGGGATTTGACGCGTTCGGGTGTAAATATTTTGTAATTACGTCGCAAATATACATATAAATGTATATAATTTCTTTTTCTACAACACTTCAGAGTCCTAAGTATGTGAAAACAACATATTTTTAAACAACATTTCATTCTGAACGGAATTAAAGGCTATACTTTTCACAGGACAGTTTTCTCAGAATGGTTTAATTTGAATGAAATATTTTCACAAGTTTTCGTTAATTACATTAGAAAAAAAAATTAAGGTAATTCGATTTTATTCGGTTAAGGTACAAAAATTAAGATCAAAGTTTATTATATTATTAATATTAAAATTATGCATTATTTCTTTCCTATTTACAGAGCTTCTTCCTAAAATACTTTTTTAAATATGACATGATTTTTTGGCTTCTTTTAAATCGAAAAATGTAAGTCAATTTATAATTAATGCTCTATTCGGTTCATTTTAAATATGAGAATTATTAGGAATTAGCGAAATACTTTAAATAAGTATTTCGCTAATTCCTAATAATTAAATATGTATTAAATAGTATTTGACTTTCTCTGAACATTTCTGAAAGGGAATAAAATAAGTTTTTTTTTTTTTTTTTAAAGTATTATTTAAAACTTGTAACTGAGTTATTATAAAATGTAAAGGGGAATAATTCTTTTAATTATACTTATCAGATTTTTTTTTTACCCTTCATTTCAACAATACATATTCAAAAACTCTTTATTACGTTCTTAAGTGCGCATCTCATAGCATTTGCTTTACAGTACCTTTTAACAGATTGCTTTCCAATGCGAACAATTCTTGCTTAAATAGTTTTATAACGTATTTGTCAACAGGATTTCAATTTATGTTTACAATTCAATATTAAGGTTATTATATATTTAGATAATATTTATAATCATTATAAATTAGATACATTTAATCATTAGATTTCTTCACAGTACTTTCACAGGTTTTAATAAGTGAATAAATTCTTCATTTCAAATACATTTATAAATAATTTAATGAATATTTAAGTATTTTATCAAAGGCAGATACATGCTTTTTGCAAGCACATGCATAAATACCCACACATATTCCCTATTTATCATTTCCGGCATGTGCAAATCTTTAATTTCTGTGCATTCACTATATTTTTCGTGTAAAGTAATTTACACTAATTTAGCATACACCCGAAAGTTTTACATAAAAAATATATATGAATATAATTTGAAGGAAAATTATAAGTATTATTTTTAATACCCACTCAAAGGTCAGTTTTTCTTCAAAATTCCTCCACGACGGCATCTCTCTCTTTAGGCAGATAGCCCTTGCCTGCGTTACTCTATTTAATAAAAACTTAATCTGACCTATGTGCCTAATTACAAATATTTTAACATACATAATTTTATATTTACATTTAGCCATCAAGTTTCAAACTTTTCAAATCTTCTAGAAAATAAATTTTGGCAGATCTCTTTTAGCAATTTTCTTAAAATCTATATTTTTGTAGTGCAACAGCTCAGAATTTTATAAAACAAATTCATAATCAAAATCGCTGTTGTTAGTTATCGAAAAATAACCAAGATGTGATTTTTGCGTAAATGTCAGTAAACTATACAAATTGCTATTATCCATCCCACTATGAATGTTTCTTTCATGCGAGAGTGTCCCTTTTTCGATTTCTATGGAACTGTCGTGTGTCGAAATACTATCAGAATCTTGTCAAGCGAGCTTCTGAATGTAAACAAATAACACCCCGTCTGGTGACCCAAGCCTCAAAGCAGTGCTTCACTTCTAGCGCGGAATGGCCCCTCCTCCCTTTCCTACCTCCATGGCAACACCGCTGAGAAGATAAGTAACCCATCAATCACCCCTTTTGATTTTCGACTCATTCTGTGGGGGTTGGAAAAACGTCGCTGCGTCGTATGTGTCTCGGGGGTTACGGTTCAGACCAAATTTCACCCCGACGAGAGTCTGCCGACGCTAACGGATGACGATGCCTTTTCTGTGAACGTATTTCTCTCGGGGCAAACGGTGAACTGGTTAATATCATCTTAGAAAATCAAGTTTTAAAGTTCACAATTTCGCTCACCTTAAAAAAAGCTGGAAGCATGAACTTTGTCTTTTAAATTACTTGTTTTGTTACACAAATCTGAAAAGGAGTTAGTGGATAAGTTTTGTGATAATTTAATGTGCATATGTAATTTAAATTCTTCTTTCTCTTTGAATTTGCCTAGAATTAAAAGAGTACAATTATTTCCGTGCTTTATGGAATTACTGGTCATTCTTTTTTATACTAAATAAAAGGTCCTATTTCGATTTCTTAAAACCTTTTTATAGCTCGATCGTGCGAAGAATTACGACTTTTTAACCTCTTATTTCATTTTTCGTATGCCTTTGGGCCAGTTTTAGGACTACCATTGCTTACAGTAAAAGCAATCGCCATCTTGGAGGGTTTCTCTTAAAATACATGCATCTGAAAACGACACCATGTTGTCACTTGTTGTCCCTTCATAGTGAACAGAAGTTCACACCCTCTACTTCCGTTCTCGTTTAGCCACCAGTTGCTTCACACCAAGAAAAGCGCGGGCTTTTTTTAGTTATTTTACGTCTTTTGCTATTCAATAGATGCGGACATTTTTCCTTTCTCGTATACCCATTTTCAAGGTTCGTTTAAAATTCTGGAAACCTCTTCCGCTTCTATTCTTTTAGCAGTTGAAACATACTATTGACATGTAAATTTTTTTCCAACAGTTTCATTGTTTTCATTTTAGATATTTTTTTTCTCTAAATTTAAACGGTTCGCTCCAGAAGTTATAATTTTTTATAATCTTTTGGCATTTTTTTTAAATTACAAAAAATATGGTACTTTAATTAAATGAGTCAGCTCTTGCGTTAAGATATCACTACAGTGACTGAACAATTTATTTTTCAATTTTGAACTAAAGCTGATTCATTAATTCTGGATTCAGAATTTATTTTTAATTTTGCTTTGAATTTAGTTAGTTTTCAGCCTTTTTAGTCTTCTTTAGATTTTTTTTAACTTTTAGCATTTGTGCAAATCTCCAGGACACAATAAAAGTTTCCTATAGAGGGTCGCTTTGGGGTAAACCTTGAGAATCCACCTTTGCTATATGCACACAAAGAAAGTTTCAAATTGCTTTTGCCTAAAGTAAAAACGCTAAGTGATATTTTCTCCTATAGAAATCCTTTTTATAATCCTATAGAAATCCTTTTTATCCTTTTTATAATCCTTTAAATTTCGTATAGTTGATCAATATGATAGCATTACTAAGAAGCTGCTTAAGCCTCCTCTTGCCTTAGAAGAGGATTATTACCGGTAAACTTATATTCTGTTATATAGAGAGAAAGAAAGAAAGAGAGAATAAAGCAGTCAAAGATTATTGTTGGTAAATAATAATTAACTATAGAAATAGATATGCTTTTAGCAATTATCAGATGTTAACAACCCCTTTATTACTTTCATTATTTCTAAATGAAATTTGGAGAACTTTCGTTCTGGAACCTTTCTGGTATATTGTGACTGTGAAAAAAGGCAATACTCAGTGAGTTTTTAAGATAATGCATTAATATCATAATTATGTTTATCAAAATAAACGCATTTTATTCCGTCCGAAGTTGTAACGTTACGTTCTGTTAATCTAACCAGTTATTATGGATTAGATCCTTACTGTCACTTCTGTTTCTGTTTCCCTACAAGAATGCAGATTACTTAAGGTGAGGTTGTTGGACTGTAAGACAGAGCTGTTCATGAATCTCGAGTCCAAGTTACTAGGTTTCTTCTGGCTCAGATAAATTGTATTCTCTGTTTTCGCATTATAATTTCCGACATTTAAATTGTTACGCCGATGAGCATTTTGAGCAATCTTTGCGTTAAAACATTTGTGTAGCCTTTGACTACTAGACTTACTTTTGAATTTTGAATTTGACTCTTAGTTTACTTTACTTTGTCACAAATGGCGGCTGAGCTTGTTAAGCACGAGATATGCTTAATGTTGGAGGTTCTGATTGAATAAAAAGGTTTGTCTAAACTTTTTCAAGACTCTGTAATACTTTTCTGATTGACTTATAATTCGCTTAAGGTCTGTTAGGAGTCTAGTGTCAGCTTATGTTATCAAAGAAAATCAAACACAACAAAATTTAATAAAAATGCATATTTTAATAAGTCATATTATCAGGTTCAATGATCCTTCTAACCTTCTTCGGGAACATACAAGGACCTGACTCGGAACAGAGAGCTTACTAAAGCTATGTTCACTAATTGTGGTAAGTAGACAGGATACAGACGAAGGGTATACAAAACCCTTTATTTTTCTCTATATACAATAACTTCCGTACTTCGGAATACACTGACCCGCGGTCTAACGTAAAAATATAAAAAAATAAAACTAAACTCTAATTTAACTTTAGAATAATACACGTGGAAGATTGGCCTTATAATAACAGGAAGCGTATGTAGCACAGAGACTGTGAACACTACAATACGTTTAATTTATCAAGAGGATTAAAACCTCTGGCCTGGAAGGCAACCAGCAACTGCGTAACTTCTAAGGTAAGCGGCCTGCGTTGACTCACTGCTTCCTCTCTTTCGCTTGGCAAAAAGGCCACACTTAAATACTTGGCGTTCGCCAGACAAACTTTGCATAAAAACCTTCACGCTTATAATGCTGGCCGGAAGTAGAAAATAAGAAGTGATAGTAAAGATTTAAAATAAAATAAACGTTAGTAAAACTTAAGATCCTTACATACTTTCCGCCAGAGTTAATTAGTTTGAAACTGAGGTCTAAAACGACCTTGTTGAAAACTTTTAGCTCTAGAATCTAACGCGAGGCCAATCTTTTACAAACATAACTTCGCTAGAAACTAGAAATTTAAAAGAAAGAAATTTGTTACAATAGCAGCTCCCAGGATACAAAATTTTTTTTTCATCTGTACTGCATCTAAACAGGAGCTTTTATTCAATTCTGGTTCCTTCCAGAGATCTGGAAGGAAAACTAGTTTAATGAAATGTTACACAATGAAATGGCAAGTAACATATAAAATTATACTGCTCTTAACATTCTTATTTCATTCATGACTATTTTAATTATCTCTCCCCGTGCTCTCTGACATGTGTTGTAAAAGAACACCAAACACGAATGTGTTTCTGTCTACGTGTGCCACACTTCCTCCTATAATCAAAACACTAACGTGTTAAAATTCAATATAACGAGACCTCTTAACACACCCTAATTTCAACTCTAAACCCTGAGGTACTATTCTAAAAGTGGCTAACTCTAAAGTGTAGCGTCAGAGAGCCTAACTACATCATTCAACCTTTAACACATATTCGTCATGATTTAGCCTTTACAGTCACACGAATAACAAATTTTTAACATTACTTTCACTTTTACCATATCACGGTATTTCTTAACATTTAAAATAACAGTTCACATTGTATATAAGAACATATCAACATGCTGTTAATTTTACACATTTGAAAACATACATTAGTAGTACATTGTTAACTTCTATTCATTTCAAAGCAAGTGCCAATTCTTTCTACATTGAAATACTACATTTCAAAAAAAATCTTTCAGACTAAAACTTCTCTCTTGCTAGAATGTTTTAAATAAAATTTATACAATAACTTTTTACAATATTTAAGTCTTTACACAACGCTATTATACATCAACTTTAGTTTTACGCGCGAGTAATTGAAAACATAATAAGAAAATCGGTCACAACTCATTTCTCGCCCTTTTGGCGATAAAGGTAGACCTCGCATGAGGTAAAACTTCTTGAAATCTGCCACTTGCAGTAAGAATGAAAGATTAACTTAAGTTTGCAAAGTAACATAAAATTTTACTTATCTTTGTAATATTCGGACATCCTTTTCTGGGCCCAGTCTTTAAAGGTACTGCAGATAGTAGTTTGATTTATCCTCCTTCTCGTACGGGCTCGCCCTTCAGTGCTTTCCTCTGGAAGCTTCCTTTTTTCGCCAGTTCGGCCACCCTTGAATACTTTCCTTTTCTCCTCTGCTTGTGGTCTTGGCCGTTTGATGGCAGCTGGTCTTGGCGAAACCGAGAAATTTCTTCCGTGTTCTTGCTTGGACCTCGTTGCTGGCCGTTCAAATTTTCCTTGTAACTTTTCCTCCGCCGCTGATGGCCCTTCCGCAGTTCGGCGACTAGTGCTGCGGAGAGTTCTGTCGGATGAGTAGATCTTCCGTTTTAAAGCCGGGTTATAGTTGCCGTCATTTCTCCTGGTTCTCTTCATATACATCGTCCTTCTCCCTTCTTCATTCTGGGGGTGTTCGTGAACTCTCTTTTCTGGACGGTGGAACGGCTTCTTTTTCTTGTTACCTTCAATTTTTCCGCGGGGCAATTTTCTTTTCACTTGCTTCTGTCTCTCATTGGCTTGCCCTTGTACTTGTCGTTTTTCCACCTCTGAAGCTTGTACCTGCGATGTCTGCCGTGCCGGATCCTGCAAAAGATCTGAAAAGATTTGCATTTTATTACGATCGAAGTAGGGCTTGATTTGATCAATGTTTGCGGAACAGGTTTCACCATTTCTGGCTTTTAACACTACAACAGCGTGAGTTATTTTTTCTATAACATATGGTCCTTCAAATCGTGGAAAAAATTTGGTAGTTTTATCTTCTGGTGCTGAAGAAAGTGAATGCTTAATTTTTAAAACTTCATCCCCTACTTTATAAGTTACTCCCCGTCGTTTCAAATCATAATAGAGCTTCTGTTTTCTTTGTGCTACTTCCGTATTCTTTTTTGCTTCTTTTATTAGTTTTTCTATATCACCCATTTTAAATTCTGGGGCTCTTTGTTGCACATAAAATAATTTATCTAACGGTGTTATAATCTTTCTGCCTAGAAATAACTCAGCAGGAGTTTTGCCTGTTGTATCATGTTTTGCGGTCCTAAGGGCGAAAGCAAATTCATTGACATAGTTATCCCAGCTTTTATGAAACTTTTTAACATAACTACGGATAATTTTCACTATATTTCTGTTTACCCGTTCCGCTATATTTGATTGCGGCCGATACGGGACCATTTTTAAATGACGTATGCCCAGTTTTTGGCACATGTCTTCAAATATATTACTTACAAATTGAGGACCATTATCCGATATAACTTTTAGGGGCGCCCCGTATTTTAAAATATATTTATTTAAAATAGAATCAGTAACTAATTTCGCGGAGGCTCGTTTTAAGGGAACAATTTTACTAAAATGATCAACCATAACAAGGAGATAGCGACTTTTATTTAACTGACTTTTGGGGAAAGGGCCCAATAAATCGATGCCAATTATTTCATTTGGAAATTCGGATTTAATACTATTTAGAAACCCGGCCGGGCGGAAATTAATATAATTAACTGCTTGACATGTTGGGCAGGACTGGACATACGCCCTTCTTAACTTTTGCAGTTCAGGAAAGTAGACTGCCTCGCGTACGCGTTGGATAGTTTTTCGAATACCAGCATGAGAAGCTAAAGGGCTGTCATGGAGCTCCTGCAGGATATTTAATCTAAGACTAGCTGGGATAACAGGTCGAAATTCGTTGTTGGAATTCGTAGTTTTTGTATAGAATAATAGACCATCTATTAGTTCGTAATGGGCCGCCCTATTTCTTATCGCCACAATATCTTGGTGGCTAAAAGTTTTAGGATCCTTCAAATACTCATAAATACTTCCAAACTCAGGATCCTTACCCAGTTCGGTTATTACAGTTTCTCGGGAATTTATTGTATATGCTGTAAGCATTGCCATCTTTACGGTATTGCCTTGTTCGTCTATTTTAATCCTTGATAGGGCATCTGCTACGATATTTTCCTGTCCAGGGGCATGCTTGATTACCAGATTATATTCTTGCAGCTTGAGTGCCCATCTTATTAACCTTGGGGATAAATTTTCCCCTGAGTACAATCTAGTTACCGCCGCATGATCAGAGTATACTGTTATAGGCGCCTTTCCAAAATAGACTCGGAACTTTTGCACTGCTAACAGAACTGCAAGTGCCTCTCTCTCGGTCGCGGAATAGTTTCTTTGTGTTTGATTTAAAGTTCGGCTAAAAAATGCCACGGGCTGCTGATTTTGCGAAAATACCGCTCCTACCGCATAATCCGAAGCATCCGCTGAAATTTCTAAATTTTCATCCTTTTCAGGAAATTTCAACACAGGGGTTTGCGTTAATGCTTGTTTTAATTTTTAGAAAGCACTATTGGCTTCGGCCGTCCACGAGAATCTTGCCTTTTTCCTTTTTAATTTTAACAATGGCTCAGCGATAGCCGCAAAATCTTTTATAAAGGACCTATAATATGAACAAAGTCCTAGAAAAGAAGAGAGCTTCTTTGCCGTGTTTGGAGTCGGATACTTTTGTACAGCGATTATTTTTGATTCATCTGTCTCGATCCCTTTTTGAGATATTTTGTAACCTAAATATTTTAATTCAGGGGCTGCAAATTTGCACTTTTCGACATTAACTTTTAGACCGGCCTCATTTAATAAAGGAAACACCTGTCTTAAATCCTGTACATGTTGGTCGAGATTATCACTAGTAATAATGATATCGTCTAAATAGATAAATGTGGATTTTCCAAGAACAGGTCTTAACACAATGTCCATGCATCGCTGAAATGTTGCTGGGGCCCCTGAAAGGCCAAACGGCATACGCAAAAATGCATAAGTGCCAGACTTGGTTATAAAAGCAGTCTTTTTAGCACGTCCTCAGGCCTCACCCCTATTTGAAAATAACCAGTCGTTAAGTCTAAAGTCGTCATAAATTTGGTTGATTTTATGTTCCTTAAAATTTCTTCTATGATCGGTAACGGATATACCGGATATTTCGTTATGGAATTTAATTTACGGTAATCAATAGCGAATCTCCACCTTTTTGGATGCTCCAAAGGATAATCATTATTTTTCTTACATAAAACCACCGGGCTAGCATAACTACTTGCGATGGGCGTTATGATTTTTTTACGTAGCATATCGGTAATATGCCATTCTATAATTTTTTCCTTATTCTTATCATACCGGTATGGTTTTTGACGAACTGGCAATGCATCTCCGGTGTCAATACTATGGTTAGTAACCTGAGTAAATCCTGGAATATCACTAAATAACGAAGCAAATTCACTTACCACTTGTCGGATTCTATCTTGCTCGTCATTAGGCAGGTGGTCAAGATTTAACCTTGGCGGTTCAGCCTTTTCTACACGCACTGGTTTCATCGTCAGTTTAAGGGACGCTTCATTAAAATCCAGTGTAGCTTGTGCGTCTGAAAGAAAATCTATTCCTAAGATTAAATGTGCTTGCAGATTCTTTACTATAAAAAACATCACCTTTATTTGTTCGTCCTTGATACGGATATACAAAGGTACTTTACCTATGCACTTACATTTTTCTCCTTGCGCCGCTAACACTGTTGTATTATCCGCATTATATATGCGGTATTTGCGAAAATACTTTCTAAAAAAACTCTTTTGCCACACAAGAACACTGCGCGCCGGTATCCAGGAGTGCGGTGGCTGGGATATTATTCACCAAGACTTCAATCTTCGGAAGAGTCACATTTTTCACCATTACTGTATTTAACTTGTAGGAAGAGGGGTTTTCGTGGCCTTCGGATTTCCGCACCCTCTCGTCAGCAGAAATCCGTTTTAGTTTAAATTATTTTTCCTTTCCGTCCTTTCCTTCTTTTTCCACTGGCCTTGAGACTTTTTTCCTGGGTTGCTATTGAACTGTCGACGTTCGCCGGCTGTTTTTGAATGCTCGGGTTTCTTTGCCCACTGATTCGCTTTTTCTCCGTAGCCGTATGCTTGAGTTTGCTGTAGTCTTGGCGTACCAAATTGGTTTCGCTGTTGATATTGGCGTCTTCTTTCGACGTCCGCCGTTCTTCTACTTTCAAACTGGATTGCTAGCTCAAATAACTTTTCCAGTGTAGTCGGATTTCTTAATTCAATAAAGTCTTGCACTTGGGGCAGTAACCTCGGCAAAATCACTTGAATTATTTCAGGCTCCGGACGGTTACCATACAAGAGTTTGAAAACGTGAATTTTTCTTAAAATAAAGCTCGAGAGGTTTTCGATTCTTTGTTGATATATACTGAAAAGTTCCGTTTCTAATTTCGCACGATCCCTTACAACAGGGAAGGCTTTTAGTAGGGCAGTCTTGAAATTTTCGTAAGTATAGGTGGGACTTCCTGCTTGACCCAAGAGACTTCTGCCTATACATTTGAACCAGTTAAGCGCTTGGCCCCTCAAAGCGCTGGTAGCTAAGGTAACTTTTTGAAACTCGTGCACGGGGTAGAGCATGAAGTGGTCATCCAATTTTTCCAAAAAACTGGTTACCGGTGAGTTTCCGTTAAACGTTGCTTCTGGTTTCATCGAAGCGCGCATGGTCTGGACGATGTAACCGAATCCTTCCAGGGCGGCAGCTGGCATTTCTGGATTCTGAGCCGTTTCTGTGGGCAGCACAGGTTCTTCTTGAAACTCGGCCATGGTTATTCTTCTTCGTTGGGCGCCACTATCAGGTTCAATGTTCCTTCTACCCTTCTTCGGGAACATACAAGGACCTGACTCGGAACAGAGAGCTTACTAAAGATATGTTCACTAATTGTGGTAAGTAGACAGGATACAGACGAAGGGTATACAAAACCCTTTATTTTTCTCTATATACAATAACTTCCGTACTTCGGAATACACTGACCCGCCACTCGGGGTCTAACGTAAAAGTATAAAAATAAAACTAAACTCTAATTTAACTTTAGAATAATACACGTGGAAGATTGGCCTTATAATAACAGGAAGCGTATGTAGCACAGAGACTGTGAACACTACAATACGTTTAATTTATCAAGAGGATTAAAACCTCTGGCCTGGAAGGCAAACAGCAACTGCGTAACTTCTAAGGTAAGCGGCCTGCGTTGACTCACTGCTTCCTCTCTTTCGCTTGGCAAAAAGGCCACACTTAAATACTTGGCGTTCGCCAGACAAACTTTGCATAAAAACCTTCACGCTTATAATTCTGGCCGGAAGTAGAAAATAAGAAGTGATAGTAAAGATTTAAAATAAAATAAACGTTAGTAAAACTTAAGATCCTTACAATATCTGCTTGAAATGTGTTAATGAAAGATAAACGATGTTAATACGTTCTTACAACTAAGTCTTTCAATTAATAAATTAGAAATTATGCGATATTGATTTGAACTTTGGTATTGGTACAACATAATGTATTATTCCGATGACAGCCATCTGTGGCAATATCTAAAGCAAAAACATTTTGAGCATGCATATGCGTTTGCAATGAGTAGTGATGCTACAAACAAATCTTTCAAAGAATTATCACATCCCTCCCCAGTGATGTAATTGTTTGGACGTCCACCTCGCAGTGGGAAGATCCATAGTTGATTTCTTGATTCTGATTCAAAAACATTCCTAATATCTCTACAAGCTGGTTCAGAAAGGAAGAAACAGCAAATAGAATTAAATGTAAAATTTGTAACAAGCACTTGAGAGCATTAAATAGCGTTTAATAGTCTTTCTGTAAAACAATAAAAAAAACCTGAATATGAAACTTATAATTTTATGTTCTCAAAATCATTATTCCGTTAGAAATACCTAACGCAAAATTTCATTTACAAATTCCATGAATTATCTTCAAAAACTAACTAATTAAAACATATCTGATACTCCTCTTTGGAACCAATTGGTCTTTAGGAAAACAATAAAATAAGAAATGGGATTTTAGACATTGTCAGAGATATCTTGTTCTACCATCGCATGCTTGAAACAAATGTCCTCATCCCAACCCTCCGAAGGGGTCCATCTCATTAGAGGAAGATGAAGTTTTCCAATTAAAATTAGAAGTACTTCTTGTTCCGAAAGAAGAGTACGTTGGAAAGAGACATTAACATCGGAACATAGAAAGTGAATCAAAACAGCTGAATGTCTTGTTCCGACTTCAGAAACCATTTCTCGGAGCTTGGCTCTTAAGAATCTCTAGGTCTCATTTCCGACCTTGAGGATACTCAGAAATGGATTCCAGGATACTTAAACAGTTTCCAATTTCCTGTTTCCCGGAAAGGAAGAGACGGTGGAACGTGGATTAGCGCTCAAGAGCAGCGTTTTATTGCTACCTCTCCCGTCCAAAGATTCCCTCCTTAAACATTCCTCACCGGTGTCTTCATTACAGTCAGATGCTCCTCGCTTCGAATTCTGCATGAAGGTAAAGAGTTGAGTTTTTATTTGCTTGTTCTAGTGTTTGGGAATAATCATTTTCCGCAATCGATTCTTGTAGGAGAAACCATAGCACCAATTGCTACAATTGAAATAGTTTCGGAATATAAGGAATTTCAGAGGAAAATTTTCTTTCTAACCTCCGACAAAATGAAAATCCTTCGCTTCCATAATACTCAGTTTCGCTTTCACTGTATTCTCTTCTCACTTGTATCATGCTTTCTTATTTCGAGATAAAATATGAACAACTCTGATTCTTCCTTGGTAAGGATTTAAAGCATATAATAAAAGAAGTAAAGAAGTTAGCACAGCATTGATCTACATAGGTAATCAAATAAGACAATATTAAAAATGTATCTGAGGTTTAGAAACAAAATTATTTTTCCAATCTGAAGAATACTTCAATGAACTTGTTATTTAACAGATTCTTTTGACGTCTGTAATTTTACTGTTCATTTACTATACTGTTAAAGTTAGAGGTAATAATCTACTCCATATGATGGTTTATTGCAAAAATAGCAAGTGTTATTTTTTATTTTTTTTTTTTTTCTTTTGGCATCATTTTGTCATCATTACAACAAAAGGTAATAACATTCTTCAGAAAACAAACAATTATTTCAATTTATTTTAATATTTGAAATTATTTTAAATAATTTTTTCTTTATATGACGCAGACTGTAATTTTCAACAATTAATATCTTCTTTCATTTTTATTATGAACCTTGATTTTTCAATAATATTTAACGATGAAATTTTTAACTATATTTGCGGTTTTTCATTCTTTAGATAAAAGAATTATCATTAAAAACTTCACCTTTCCTATTCTTGTTTTCTTCAGATCAATCCTTCTTTCTGCATGCCTTCGGATTATAACAGTAGCACACTCGGCGCGCATTCGAGAGGTTCACGGTGTTCGGCGCGTATTCGACTCCCCGAGAGAGCACTGAACATTTTTCACCTCACCAGCTTCAAAACTTTCCTAATGACTCTATGACTCTACAGTATATATATTTATATATCTTTGGTGCCACCTATTGCAACCAAAACGAGAGGTGCACAACTACATGTTATAGAAGACCCATGTACAAATTTTCAATATTCTGAAGCTACTCGTTTTTTAGTTATGCGAGATGTATACATATGTAAGTACGTACGTACAGAAGTCATCCCTTCTCAATCCATTTTGGGAGCAAGAATCCTTTATTATGTCCGTACGTACAGATATCACGCAAAAACATCGCTCAGATAGATTCAAGAGAGATCAGAATGGATATTTTTTTTAAATATGATACCCAAAATTTTTCGCGATTACAATACTTGCTTTACTTCGTACCAGAAATTAAAAAAGTTTTTTTTTTTTCAAGAAATTATAGCTTACATTTACCATATTTCTTTTTGTAGTTTCTTCAATAGATTATTTTCTTTTCACAATCTTATATAAGCAATACGAAGAATCACGATATAAATTTTATCATGATATTTTTATCGCTCTAAATGAAATTATGAAAACTATTCTCTGTAAATTTCGTTTCTACATTTGACACAAAAAGAAAATTCACTGATCCTATGTTTAGACAAATGAATAGACTGGTGAATGACTCATAATGTATTGAACATTAGTTTATATTTACATTTATAAAAGTTGTTTAGTTGCCTTAAAAATTATATTTTTAGTCATTTTAGTCATCTATTTATAATTTTAAAACATTAATTATCAATTTGTTTCTTTGAAATAATATGTTCACTCACTGTTCTTCTTCATCTTTTTCCTTTATAATTTTAAATTTAAACTTTAACTTTCCTAAATGCATTTACATGGTTATAAAAAAAAGTTGTTACATTTTAACATATGAATTTACCAGGATTATTTCGGGCTTATCATCATTTGTTGCGTCGCATTTATCATTAAACTGGTTTAAGTAAAGTTCACGAAATTCACTTTAAATTCTAAATAAATTTAAGAAATTTCATAATTTTACTTTGGATTAATTTTAATTACTTTGAAATCATAGCACAAAAGACAATCAAATAAAACTTTCAAGTGCGAAATTCGGATAAAATCCATCGAGCGCCCCCGTCGTAATATTTACCTAACCGCTGAGGTGTTTCCTTATATAAGATACTGAAGATAAGAATTTTGAAAAAATTACAATTTAGTTTCTAATAGCTTAAAAATTATCGAATTACAAAATCCGGTATTTCGTGTTGCACTATTCAGGTCATTTTGAAGCTGAGATAGGTTTCTTTCATCTGTTATAATTGTTACTTAGTTTTTACACTGTATGCATAATGCACATATTCCTCTTTCTTAAACTGTTGTATTTGTGTATAAGGCTTTTTACTTCCTTGCACGAAATAAAGGAAGTATTCTAATCGAGAAAAATTTCAGGTATCATATTTGAATAAAAATAGCCATTTTTACAGCTCTCGAATCCATTGAACAATGTTTTTCGAGTGATATCTGTATGTACGGACAGGAAAACGGTTCCTTTTTCCCCAAACGAATTGAAATATGGATTTAAAAAAAATTCAGAAGCGTTTTTATTGTGACGTCTGTCCATGTCAGAGTTTCTAAATTTTTTTCTCACACGATTTTTCGTGACGTACGTATATATGTATCTTTCATAACTCAAAAAATTGTGTCACGTTGAGAATGTTGAAATTTTGTATATGGGATTGCTGCAACGTCTAGCTGTACACCTCCTTTTTCGATTGCAATCGGCCATACTAAAAGTACATAAATATATGTATATATATATATATAAACTGACCTCACAAAGCCGATATATACACATTTATATATATATATTTGTGAGGTCAGTTTTTAATATATTAGTAAATTGTGCATTTTTTGCTTTAAAAGTGACTGAATTATGTTGTTGTTATGTTCCGGTTAAGATCCTTATGCCTTTAGTTAACCTGCCCGCAATACTTGTAGAATTATCAACAATTCAAAAGTTGTTTAAGTGCAACTAAGACTAATGGAGCAGTCATTTGTTTACATCTGAAATTTAGCTGTTAGTGATTTAAGAAAATTTCTGCGCCTTCAGTGCCTTTTTGTTGAGTGAGAACAAAAGTAAACTTTCAGTTTTGTGCACCGAAAAATCTGCCTTCTTGCACGATGGTCGATTTTGTGTACATACGCTAATTTTAATTGTAAAAAATTGTGTTTTTAACTGAATAAATTGAATAAGAAATATATCTCTAATGAAATTCGGGGAAATAAGTGTAAATGAAATGAAGCAAAAAATTTGTATAATTTAATAGACCCTACAAGGAAGTCTTGTGGTGTCCATGTCAGACGTTTTCTTAATATTTGAGAAATGCGTTTGTTAATATCATTTAAAGTTTGTTTCTACGTGCCTAATTTTATATTTTTAAACTTTTAAAAACGTAAAGTACTTGCATATAGTTCGTGTTTATATATTTTATGAGATTTACTTGGCTTCAGCAAAGCAATGTGTGAAGCGTTTGGAATAAGCTAATTTTCAAAAGTAAAACAGAATTGGTTACATAATTAAAATATTTATGAGACATGACCTAATGATTAGACATACATAAAACAAAATTTAATTGGGAAAAATTTAAAACAATACATTCTTTTATTTTACCAGAAAACGAATATGTATAATATAACTTTTTATACATTAACTATAATATACTTATTACTACCGTTCTAGTAGTTATAAATTCCAAAATTAATGACTCGTAAATTTCTTTTTTGTAAATAGTGTGTTAAAATTTACACGCATTTAAGTGTAGCTAATATGTAGTTTACAGTAATTAAATACTCACATATGATAAAACAGCTAAGTCCTTTCTCTAACTGTTGTGATAATATAAATTAAATTCAAAAATAATTCAATAACTTCACTTCCACGTTAATATTGTTGTTTTGAGCTGTAATTAAATTAATTCAAACGTTAACCAGTTGCTCAAAGAATTCATTTAAACCTTCTGAAGTGAAGATTTTAATAACACTAAAGTGAGTATTTCTTATCTAAGCTTAGAAAGAAATAATTCCGTTTAACTATTTCCACTAACCATGAAAAACGAAGATGACCATAATTTGTCACCAGTATAATTATATGCGGCAAAAGAACTTGTGGTACCTCTTTCAGAGATGAAGAGAATGCATAAGAGATTTCAAATTATGTACTCAAACAGCAGTCATTTATACTCGAACAAGGGATGGTTCTTACCAGAAGAAGAAATTATTTCCATTTATCAATTTAATGCGTAAGTCACAGAATAGAAAATTGAAAACGAAGGTACCATTACTCAGCTCAGAATTGAGCTGGAGAGACTATTAAACGAGCAAAAAGAACGATTGATCATTTCATACATAATAACCCGTTGCAAAATTTGTATTACTCGTGGAAGAATTTATTCGTGAATCTTCTGCCGGAAGAGATTTTTAAGCTCTACATTGAGGTTTTGTGGGTGATGAAAGGTCTTCCGTATCCCTTATGATAAATTAATCAAAGAAGCGGTAGTTCGATACTCGAGAGAAGGAAGTCTAGGTATGGTTGACTGAAACTATAATATCCGTACGTTAATTATTTTACAAGAAATGTTTTTCATGATGAAAAAGGCTCTGTCTAATTTATTATAATTTATTAGCATAAGTAGGTACAGCAATAATGGA
Source organism: Stegodyphus dumicola (assembly GCF_044657685.1). Lineage (NCBI taxonomy): Eukaryota > Metazoa > Arthropoda > Arachnida > Araneae > Eresidae > Stegodyphus > Stegodyphus dumicola. The sequence continues at coordinate 73,566,486 of NC_140768.1, read as the reverse complement.
CTATACCTCGCATGAATTTCAGTTTAAACTACTACCTTAGATTAATGTGTTTGGATGACACTGCAGAAGAAAGAAATTATTTTTTTACATTTTTGTTTACATAAATATTTATTAATATATATATAAACATTGATAAATTCTATTTAAATGAGTATTCAAGATTCTTTTTAATTATTAAAATCTTTGCATAAAAAATGACATGAAATACAATATAATCCCCACTATCAGACATTTACCCAATATATCGCTAAATTCGAATTTATGTAAAAAATTGCTATTACTATTATACAAAAATTGCTATAATATTATTGATTGCTTAATTGTTATGAATAATCACGCTCAAAAATTAATCAAATTAAGTTGCTTATTTTTTAACTCATATTATCAATTATTTTGTAACCATTTGCAACATATTTCTTTTGCATCATGAAATTTTTATGCAGCATATTATGTATTTTAGTGCAGGAAGTCTGCTTTTTATTACGACAATTTTATAATAAAATACTGCGTTTTGCTTAGAAAGTTGTGCATTCCTTGCGGTGGTCTGTTTTAAGAATACATAATTGCGCTAACCTACATTCCAAATACCTGACTACCATTCAATCATTTTCATATTTATTTGATTTTAGCGGATCATCTATAACGTTTTTAAATACTTCCTTCATTATAATGAAATCAGAAATCTAACGGAAAGCCCATAAGCTATTTTATTAATGTTTTGATCAATCGATTCATCATTATATTTTTAATTTTATTTAAATAAAAGGGATTCAGTTCTAAAAAATAATACTGATTTAAATTTTAAAAATTATCCTGGATGTGGAATTACTCCATCCATAAACAACATATATCAGATAAAAAATTTTGCTAATCAATTTAACTAGTAAATAATTAAAAAATACCCTTTAGAAAATTATTAATTCCGAACTGATAAATTTAGCTATTAAGTCCTAAATAATTAATAAGGGTATAAAAAATTGAACACCTGATCTAATTTCCAAAATATAGTGAAGTACCCTTTATACTTCTTCCCAAAAACAGTTAATCAATTCTGAAAGCATTCAAATTTTCTATTACCCTCAAAGAGGCGGTTTTTTTTTTTTTTTTTTTTTTTTTTTTTTTTCCATTTACACACACATACACGTTTGAGAGCATTTGGATTACTATCCCTTTGGAATAAAAATATTTAAAAACTGCATACTTTAGAATTTCCAATAGACAATCTCGCGCGATGGAAATAAGAATGTTTCTTTCCGCACAGTGTTGTCATTGCTCGCTTTGAAATCGTTGAGTTTGTTAATCAGAAATGCGTTAATGTTTTACAAAATATGAAATAGGCAATAACGAAAATTTGAATTTGGGGTTCCAAGTGCCCATATTCGTGTGGAGGACTACGTTATTCAAAATTTGATGGCTCTAAATACCGTTTTTTTTTTTTTTTTTTTTTTTTTTCACGATGCGAAAAACATACATATATTCATGCAGATTGTTCATTATTTAAATTCTTTAAATACAATGCAATGCAGGGAAATAATATTTGGTGCAACAATTTGAAAAGTGAAAGAGATATTTATAGTGAACCGATGCAGAATGCCGTTTCGAAACTAATAGCCGTTCTCGACTAACGCCTCTTTGCGCTAAAAAAAGAGCGGGGTGGAAGAGAAGAAAAGAAAAAGTATAAGCGATAAAGGCGTGTTACAAAAATTTTGGTTGAGAATATGATATGAATATTTTGGCTGAAATTTAAATCGTATTATAAAATTTAATTTATCGTCCTGCTTTTAATTTGTTTAAAGTACCGTATATTCTTTTAAAAGTTTTAAAATATTTAATTTTTAAATCATAAGAATTTAAAGTGTTTAATAGTTAGCGTAAAAATGTCAATAGACTTGTTTCACTTTTCATTTTGATTAAATGACGCACTTTTACAAGAATTTAATTTATTATTTCCTGAAAATATAGTGATTAGATAAGATAAGAAAAACTGGACAGGAGTTAAGCTATTGGCGCCACCTGTTGATGAAATGAGAAATAAAACATAACTTCCTTATGCTGAAGGCAAAAAGGAATTGGAATTAGGGTTGTTAACTAAAAGAGAAAGAATTTTTTTATTGTGAAATGCCTCTAGAAAATCTAATCCAGCAATGGAAAGATGTTTTTTGAATAATTTTGGTTGCAGAAAAATTGAAAGTGTGATTTTCGGACCAGCAATGCTGGGCAACAGAACACTTCTGTGTTTCCTTTTCTCTAACATATGCATCATGTTCCTTAACGCGAAATTTTAAGGCCCTCTTAGTTTGACCAATGTAAATTAAACCATACTGGCAAGGAATTCTGTAAATACCCCAGGAATTAATATTCGGAATGGGTTCCTTGAGTATGGAACTCGGAATATTTTTGATGGGAGAATAAACGACCCGAAAGTTAAATTTCTGTAAAATACGTGCAATTTTATAGCTAATTGATGGAAAGAAGGGAATGACAACATAATTCTTATAATCTCCTAAAAACAAGAGTGTGCCTTTCGATGTGTTGAGTAGGAACTTTTTAACTGCTTGATTAATAATGTTGGGTGAAAAGCCCCTGTCAATAGCTATTGCTTTTAAATAATTTAGTTCTTCATCAAGGGATAGTTTGAACACGGAAAACATAGGAATAAAATGAAGCTAACTTTTGTTTAGACGGATAACATGATTTGAAGTGCGGTAAAGGAAACCGATGAAGGTTTACGGTAAACCGTAGTACTGAAGTTGGATGTGTTACGTGTGCCCAGAATGTCGAGGAAGGGAAGAGAATTGCATGTCTCAAGTTCGAAAGTGAACTGTGTAGCAGGATCAATGAAATTCGTTGTTCAAAGAACTTTATTTAAGTCATCTTTATTACCTTCAAACAGGGTAAAGGTATCCTTTACGTAGCAGAACCATATCGGAGAGTTTAATGTTTCAAATAATTTTGATTCATGATAATGCATGTAGATATCAGCCAGGATGGAGCTGAGGGGGTTTCCCATGGCTATTTCCTCAATTTGATTGTAGTACGTATTTTGGTAAACAAAATGCGTTTGTTTCAAACAGAGTGACAGAAATTAGCTCTTCAATTTTGATACAATTTCTTACGTCGAAGACCCTTCAGTTCCATCCTGGCTGTTATCTACATGCATTATCATGAATCAAAATTATTTGAAACATTAAACTCTCCGATATGGTTCTGCTACGGAAAGGATAGCTTTACCTTGTTCGAAGGTAATAAAGATGACTTAAATAAAGTTCTTTGAACGAATTTCATTGATCCTGCTATACAGTTCACTTTTGAACTTGAGACATGCAATTCTCTTCCGTTCCTCGACATTCTGGGCACACGTAACGCATCCAACTTCAGTACTGCGGTTTACCGTAAACCTTCATCGGCTTGCCTTCTACCACGCTTCAAATCATGTCATCCGACCAAACAAAAGTTTGCTTCATTTTATTCCCATATTTTCCGTGCACTTCAAGTTTGCTCTTCCAAACTGTCTCTTGATGAAGAACTAAACTATTTAAAAGCAGTAGCTATTGACAGGAGCTTTTCACCGAACATTATTAGTCAGGCAGTTAAAAAAGTCTCATCTCAACACATCAAAAAGCACACTCTTGTTTTAGGAGATTATAAGAATTCTGTTGTCATTCCCTTCTTTCCATAAATTAGCTATAAAATTGCACGTATTTTACAGAAATTTAACTTTCAGGTCGTTTATTCTCCCATCAATAAAATTCCGAGTTCTATACTCAAGGACCTCATTCCAGATATGAATTCCTGGGGTATTTACAAGATTCCTTGCCAGTGTGGTTTAATTTACATTGGTCAAACTAAGAGGGCCTTAAAGTTTCGCGTTAAGGAACATGATGTATATGTTAGAGAAAAGGAAACACAGAAGTGTTCTGTTGCCCAGCATTGTTGGTCCAAAAATCACACTTTCAATTTTTCTGCAACCAAAATTATTCAAAAAACATCTTTCCATTTCTGAATTAGATTTTCTAGAGGCATTTCACAATAAAAAAATTCTTTCTCTTTTAGTTAACGACCCTAATTCTAATCCATTTTTGCCTTCAGCCTAAGGAAGTTATGTTTTATTTCTCGTTTCATCAACAGATGGCGCCAGTAGCTGAACTCCTGTCCAGTCTTTCTTAGCTTATCTTATCTAGTAACTATATCTTATCTCGTTCATTTGCGCTTTTGCAGCTGAAAATGATGGTTCGGTAAAACCATCGAAACTAGTCCTGTGAAAATTTTCGAAGTATAACACAGATTTTTGTTGTTTGAATTCTAAATTGCACAAAATACATGAATATGAATACGAATACATATACATGCACAAATTTACCAGTGCACAGTGGTAAGCAAGAAGAAAGAAATATTGATGTTAAAATAGATTAACAAATTCAGACGCATTAAATATTTGTTTTCACAAATCGCCCTTTATCATTTGTAAGAATTTCGATTCATACAGAACTGTATATTCTACTCATTCATCAAGCAAATACATTTATTGGTTCAAAAATCAATGATTTGTCGATAGTATGCCAAAACCACGAATTTGCAAAATCATACTATGGAAAAATGCGTATGAAATTTTTGACATGAGTTTATTTTGGATAAACCAAGTTACGATTTCTGCATAGTAATTTTTATATGCATACTATGCATTGTATAATTTTTTAATATAGTGTAAACCATTGGAAACAACCTAAAAAGTGCATATGACTGCAAATAATAAAAACTTCCTTTTCGGTATAGAGCAACATTACAACACTATTGTTTATGCCAACTTAATTTAAAGTGTCGTATTCTAAAAATATTACTGTATTAACATGAACGAAAGAAATTGCATTTTCTCTGCAATTTGTGTTCTAGAAGTTTCGTCCGCTTACACTCGCAGCGTAATATTTAAATATTTTTAAACAATGTAACATATTGACCTACATAAAAAAGGATGGTTTTTCACTCAAAATGCACCTCTAGAAATCATATCCGTCTTATATGCGTTATCTAACATTTAAAAAATATATTAAGATAGCTTAGCATTAATTTTTAATTTTTTCAACTTAAAAGAATGTGCTTGTACTTCGTTCCATTCCATTTATTTCCATATTTAGACTATTTAATTACTTTCCTGTACAGAATGTGGCATTTAACGTTACCCATTTTTACGGCAGTAAGTGCAATCGAAACCGCTTAGGTAAATTAGCATCTTGAATTCATTTAACACGCTTGATATGTTCTATACAATAATTCGGAAAAAATATCCTCTATGAAAATCAATCAAGCCTTTGCTGGCATTTCCCAAGCAGGCTTGCCATACCATTAACTTTCTACTTCGGGAGTTTTGCGTAGGAAAATGTAACATTTACATTACCCTACGCAAACTCCCAAAGTATTGCATTTTTAAGGCTCTTTATGTCAGATATGACGTGAGCGAAAACCCGAGTCTTCGGATACTCCCACTGAAAACTTTGTTGCATTCCCCAAGCGATTTCTCTCTTGGCTTGGTGGCATTCACTGACTCTCCATCAGTTCCCTAGATTTTGTTGTACCATAGTTTTAGAGGGTTTGGCAGCTTAAAGTTTCATTCAGACTCTATCTGATACCAAAAACCTTAAAACTACAATTCGTCAGGAGATTAAGAATGTTTCGAAAACACTTTACATAGCATTATGCCAAACACATATAAGAGTTAACAGTAGTATCTTAAATGTCATGAAGAACATCTCCAAGATGTTGTATCAAAGAACTGAGACCTGTTTTGTAACTCAAAACTTTGACTTTTCTAGTCGTGTTCAGTTACATTTATTGCAATGTACGAGAAACTGCTATCGTGTTTTAAAAATGGATAGTGTTAAATAGGCCATCCTACATAATACTTTCAAAATTATTCATAAGTAATCATCTTACACATGCAGCTTCCCAGCATTCTTGTGAAATAAAAATTTCAAATTCGTCTTACTACTTAGGAAACAGTGTAATATTTATTTAATTTAATAATTATGGTTTTTCAAATTTAAGGAGTCAGGTACATTATTTAAAGAGTAATAAATAAACAGTTTTGATTGAGGCAATAATAAGTGAAGAGTCGCAATTTTCAAAGGATTTCATATTTTAATTCTAAGCATTCATATGTAACAATCACAATGCATTGTCATTTTATACGGATATAATATTCACATGATTAATCAAAGTTTCTTACAAGGCTAATCAATCCATTTAGAGAAATCATACACGTAAAAAGTAAAGCTACATTTTTATGAAATCTTAACTGAAAACGAAACTAACTTGAACTCTAGTATTCACTTTATAATTAATACATATATGGTTAGATAAAGTAATAAAGTTTACCTTACTATCAATGTATATTTCTATAAAGTTGCATACAGAATCATTGCATGCATAGATCAAGAGATTAAATACGGGAATTCAAAATCTTTCATTTCGTGTAAAAAATTTCAAGTTTCTTGAACAAAGGATATAAAGCTTAGAGAGTTCCTCACTTCTATTCTGCTAGATGAAGTGTCGAGGAGCCTAGAGAACTTTTAAGCGAATTATCACTTAGTTCAAAGAACAGAAAGCGTAAACACAAGAAGGGTTAATTACACTTTATTCACTCAAAATAAGATTAACAGTCGGCTCATTTCCTCGGGCTTGCAGCAAAGCTTCCACTTAAGCTTAAAACGAAAGAATTAAGAACTAACTAATGACTAACTAAGAGATTTAATAGAAGTTAAACACAATTCTAATGTAGAAGGCCCGTAATCTTAAGCTAGCCGGCGAACTATCAAAAGGCACATAATAATATTGCCGGGCATAACAATAGCTTACAGAGACATAGACCAAAGGCAAACGATTCTAAAACCTCATTCTGGTAGGGAATTGTAAGTTGAAACGAGATAAGACAGGAAAGGTTCATTAAATTAAAATAACTGTTATAAAATTAAAATCTATCTTACAGGCTAATAAACTGTTGTCTTGTAATAATAACAGATATAACGCTAATGAACTGTTGATGAAAAATAAACAAACGATATAAAACTAATAAGCTGTTATCTTAATAACTGTCTAATAATTAATAAACAGTTGTTATTCTCTGATAAAAAAATAAAAATTAAAATGTTATGGTCCAATAATTTCTAAAGCAGAAATTTGAAATAAAACGCTCAAGCCATCATCGTTCATCATCGCAAATGTAAGTAAACCATCCGGCAATTTATATGGCAAAAGCTTAGAAATATCCTTCAGTATAACTTTGATTCTAGAGCAAATTTTTGCATCAGGTATGTTATAAAAGTTTTTTTAGGAATCATATATTCAGGTATCAAAAAGATATTCAGACAGCAAAAAAGTATTGTTATTGATAAATCAAAGGTTTCTATTATGACTGCTGGAAAGAGAAATGGAACATTTCTGGATAAGGAAAGCTTATTTGTTGTTTCTAAAAATATGAGAATTATGCGTGATTTTGATTACAATCAAATAGTTACTGGACACGGGGGCTTCCTGGCGTACCTGAAAAGATCTAATTTGCAAAATAATAGTCTTTGTAGTTTTTGTAGTGCTGAAGGCAATGCACATTTCGTCGAAGACTGCGTATTATTTCGACATGTTAGGGAAAAATATGGTAACATAAAGGAAATTCTATTACCGCAGGAAAAAGTTTAGATTTGCAAAGGATTTGATGAACTTTATAAATGGCAATAGAACACAATACTGGCAATTTTGTTTTGATGTTTTGAAGTGTATTTTTGTTTTAACCCGTGTTGTGTGTGCTGATTTAACCATGAGGACGATTATTATCGGCCAGGATGGTTGCAGCACGCTCGTGTATTACATTACTTGCTAGAAATCGAATTTGGAAATAAAAAAAAAACTTAAAATATTCGATTTTTTATCTATTTAAATATATCTGATGCATTAAAGAAAATATATCTTCCTAACATAGCTTTAAAGTATGATATTTAAGCATTTGATTATCTTTGCTGTGGAACACCTTCAACATATCAAGTACTTATATGTACTGTTATCAGAAATGCAATCCTTTCGAATTCCCTTACGAGGCATTCGTATATTTGGGCCAGTTTCATGTGGCACTTTGTTTCTTTTATACAACAGATTCAAAAATATTTCAAAATTACTTACAAAATTTGTAAAATTTTACAAGATATTTTAAACTTATATCAAGATATAAACGTGTATGTATGGTTAAGAATATGTACATAAGTCGAGTCCATTGCAAAAAACCTTCTTGAGCTGGGGGGGGGGGGAAGAAGAAACTAAACGTTTTTCTTTTCTTAACTTTTCCTCCGAAGTGACACTTTTACGCGAAGTAAAAAATGATTTCTGTCAGAGAAAATGCACAAAGAATTTGCTTACAACCATTTTTCGAAACCGTGACACTTTATGAAGCATTAGTTACTTTTTAAGCTCATCATTAATCAACCCGGAACCGCCCTAAAAACTCAAAAATTCCACGTTTCTTCTTCAAGAGCAGTTCTTTCCAAGACACTCGCCGACAAAGTATGCAAAAGTATCGACACAGCCTTGCGTTGAGTGTCAGTAACACGGAAATAATCTCATAACAGAAATTAGGACAAACGAATTGATTAAAGTTTTAATGCAACCAATGACGCGGGAATAATTAAATCTCGAAGGTATGTACTCGCATATTTAATCTAATAACAAAGGAGGGAAAAAATGACAGTAGGAGAACTTTAAGAAAACAAAAAAGATCTTTTAAGTGTTTTTGAGGACAACCATGTAACAGAAGATAAATGTAATGAATTTTCTTCAGCAATTTAGCTTGTTATCAAAATAGAACTCGGGCGAGATAACGCAATTCTTGCTCCTTTTTTAAAGCTAGATTCGGAAGAAAGAAGTGTCATAAAAATGCAATATTAATTTCGTGGCCGAAAGCCGCATAAATTGCCCTTGTAATTAATTTTCGTTACTGTCAAACTACTCGGACATCAAAAAAGGTACTTTGAAGTTATAAGAGAGAAAAACTGTAGAAAAAATATTATATGTATAATAAAGAAAAGTATTTAAATGGTGTTTCTAAGACGTATTAAAGCGAAAACTATAGATTAGATGTAACCCGAAAAGGCTACTTTTCTCAGTATTAGAAATAGCTTTTAAGCTTTGACCACCGTAATGCTGCGTATGCGGTCTTTCATATTTGCTAGAAACTACATGTTGTAGGGACCTCTAGTGACCAACTTGCTAACCTTTTTTGGTAAGCCAAGGAATTTAGACAATGCGAGAAAAACTAATGTGAAAAATGTGTGTGTAATTACTAAATGTGGAAAAAAAAATCTTATGTCTTATTTACTTTCGTTTTTCTTAAGACATTTAATGAGAGTACTACTTGGAAAAGTAAACACACTTAATGTAAAACTACCGACCCATGCAGAACAAATGTGAAAAGAAAACGTCAAAACTCATCTCAAATACATTTGTAACTCTAGCACTTAAATTTGTGTACAGTAATTACAACTCTCATGCTTGCCATAAAATAAAAGAAATTTGATTATTTAGTTTTCTTAATTATAGCAATTTTAAAATATATATTAAAAATATTAACTCTTTTTTGTTATAGAATCCACAGTTCTTTAATATTAAATCTCTTAAGCAATTACTTAAATTTACATTCCTTTCACTTCCTGAATCTGTCTGCATTAAGGGATAATTCTTATTGTTTAGTTTAAAAATCACTTCGACAAAATAATCCAAGTTACATTAATAGCATCCTTATCTTTTTATTATTAAAACTAAATATTTGTATTACACTCGGCTGTTAAAGAATCTGTACTACGTACAGGAGATTATAAACAACATTTTATTAGCGTTATTTGGCAGAAATTAGTTGTAATAATATATTTCAGAGACAACTCAATAACAACTTTGTACAGAACTAACTTTCAGTATTTTAGTTTCACTCATCGCTTTCAAGATGTGGTATTTATGGTCTTTTGGGTATTGCAACACTCTAATAACTTCTAAGACCGGCTTAGCTTTTAACGAAACAGGTCACTTTTTTTAACTTAATTAATTCCCTTCAGTAAACGTTATTTGCGGGCAGAGTTAAATCGAGGTATAATAATTCAGTCTTACGTGTATACGCCACAATGTTAACATTATACTGAATTACTAAGACGTGCTAAGTTCAGTGAAAGGACTTAGTTTAATCTGCATTGCTGTTATTAAAGAACTAATTATTTTCACTTTTAATAGATGACATTTTGCTTTATGATTGAACTTCATGTCTCAACCTGTTACATATGTTAAAGGACAATATCTGAAAATTTTATGTGTGTTTTATGTTTAAAGTATTATACCTCAAGGTAACATAACGCGATTTATTCTAACAGCTTTATTTGTAAAACTTCTGAAAGTAATTTTCATGTACCTAGGAACTGTTGCATACAGTAATCATTAAACTGGAATAATATAATAACAATTATTAATACTTCTCTTTAGAGAATAATACTTCCTGAACATCTGTTTATTCTAATCCTCAGCTACCTAACATAAACTATCTAAACTATTTTTCAGTAATCATTGAAAGAATTCATTTATCCAACTTTTTTTTTTTAAATTTGGGAAAACCTGAAGTACTCTGAAACTCGCGTCACTGAAAATTTTGCTGAATCTTGAGGACTTGAATAGTATAACAGCTGCCCGAGCTGTCCAATAATATTTCTAAGCTTTCACACTCCTTGTTAACGCTTTTAGTGAGGTCAGCATTCTGTCTGAAAATTTACAGAATGACTACCGGAATTTACAAACTAGCCTAAAAAGCTACATAAGAAATAGTCAGTTATAACAACAGCAACAAAAACATGCGATGTTTGCATTCAAAACATGAGGGAAAGTATCCTGACTTGAAGCCTCTGCAAAAATGCATGTAGTTACCATAGGGCTTTGTTATGGAATGATTTTTAAAATAATAGAGAAAGGCAAAAAAGAGTTTATTCAAAAGTAAATAAAAGTCCATTTCAGATAGTAAGTCGAAGTCTGAAAAATTAGATTGCAAATACCCAACTTCAAGTTAAATAATTTTACTTGCACAAAGGATTAAGTTCTTTCTTTTACATAGAAAAAATATTTTTTTTTTCTGTTATAACCAAAGGGAAAATAAAAGGGATCAAAAAAAATTTTTGGCATCTGTGAGTAATTTATGCATGAATGAAAATTATTATAAACAAGAAAAGGCAAAAGCATATTTATTTAACAAGGCAACTGCCCTTTCAAAACACAATTAACATACGATCTAAACTATGTATGCCTGCACCCCGTTTTTAAGAAAGAATGGTCTTAGAACGAATGATTGTATGTGATGATCCATCTCCAGCAACGTCCATTCAAATAAAAGCAACTAAATCATCTCATAGCAGAAAATCATTAAAATTATAAAAGAAATTTTATACAGAAATACAAAACGAAAAAATGGCCAATTACAAAACAATGCAACAGAGTATAACTACTATAAATTTAACATTTAGGTATACGTAAATGCACAGTAATTGCAATTGTTAAGTTATCCGATAACAGTCGGTTGCAGAATGGAATTCTCTGATACAAGCATGCTTACAAAAGACTTTCAGTCATTACTTGATAATTACAATATGTGAATAATGTCATACTTGTCCAAACGTTTCCTAGCATGTTGAAGAGTGAATCATATGATACGCTTATCGTAATAAAGAGAAATATTTGTATTCTAAAAAGTATATGTAGTATTTTGAGTTCGGTCCGCATTTGCTGATAAAATTCATTTCCACTAAAGTTCCCCCAGCACAAAGCAACGAGTAACTCACACCATGCTTTGTGGGGATTTAAGGTTTGTGCAGTTTGTGTCTTTGCTAAAGCAAGCTCGATTACAAATACGTCCTAATCGTCTTTTCTTAAAAATCTGAAAGTAGCGGCAAAATTCGATCCTGCAAGAGTATTTTAAAATGACCATGAATAATGATACAATATTACAAGAAAGTATTCAAAATTACTTACTTGCAAAATTGCATTACTGGAATTTGAAGCCACTAAACTTTCCAAAATTTTCTAAAATGTCGCCAGGCTGGGAAAATATTACCAAATTGAGTAGAAATGTAAGTGGGTGAGACACCAGAATTTCATCATAAGTTGTACAGCTATACCACACTAACTGCGCAGTTCCGCTTAAATGTTTAGGGAGAACACCCCTGGGCCGACGACCAGCAAGAGATGTTTTAAACTTCACTTGATTTAGAATTATATAAATCTGCAAAGTTACAGATAAAATAAACACTTAAATATACACTCTTAGACAAAACAAAAACGACGCACCAAGAAGGAGTTATCCGAATGGGACGAAAATCGGTAGAAGTGATGTATATGTACAGAAAAACAAATGATTACAGTTTGAGAAAAATTGGATGATTTATTTAAGTGATAGAGTTCAACAAAGTAAAAAAGTCAGTAACGCGTTTGTCCACCTCTGGCTCTTATATGCAAGCAGTTATTCGGCTTGGCATCGATTAATAGAGGTTGCGGATGTCCTCTTGAGGGATATCGTGCCAAATTCTGTCCAACTGGCGCTTTAGATCGTCAACATCCCGAGCTGGTTGGAAGGCCCTGCCAATAATGCTCCAAACGTGCTCAATAACGTGCTCAACGAAGAGAGAGATCCGGCGACCTTGCTGGCCAAGTTAATTTTCGGCAAGCAATCGAAACATGTGTAGCGTGGGAGCGGGCATTATCTTGCTGAAATGTAAGCCTAGGGTGCCGTGACATGAAGGGCAAAACAACGGGCCTTAGGACTTCGTCCACGTACCGCTGTGCTGTAAGGTTGCGACGGATGACAACCAAAGGGGTCCTACTATGAAATGAAATGGCGTTCCAGACCTCCTGGTTGTCGGCCTGTCTGCCGGAAGACAGTCAGATTGGTATTACACCGCTGTGCTGTCCGGGGCGTCACCAGACTCGCCTTCGATGGTCATCGGGGCTGAGTTCAAAGCGGGACACATCACTGAAGACTATTCTACTCCAGTCAGTGACACTCCAGGACGAATGAGTCCGACACCTCTGCAAACGGGCTTGACGTTGTACAGCGGTTAATGATAATAGGCGCAAGGCGCGCTGTAAACTCAGCCCCCTTTCTGTGAGCCGTCTATGAATGGTCCTCGCGCTCACTGAAGCACTAGTTGCACGTACAATCGATGATAATGATGCATCTGGGGTTGTGAGTGCCGCTCTGACGATTGCTTGGTCTTCACGTTCTGTTGTTTCTCTAGGCCTACCGCTTCCTTCTTGACGCTGGGTGCGGCCGGGGTTCACCCATTCCTGCCAGCATCGTCTAATAGTGGCATCGCTCCTGCTCAAATGTCGAGCTATTTGCCGATAAGACCAACCGGCTTCTTTGTGTCAAACTACACGACCTCTCTCAAATTCTGACATGTGCGCACCTGTATGCGAGGCACAGTTACTGTCTAACAGAGTAGACGGAATGAAATTCGTGAAGCATTTATGACCTGGAATCGTAATTTCTCCTCTTAAATATCCTGCCATTTGCGCAGATCAGATGCGCTGTAGCGACAACCGTTCATTCATTGGCAGCCAAAATGTAAAATTTTGCATTTTCCGTCGAAACCTCTATGCATATCAATTTGTGTCCAATTTGCTTTATATCTTCTTAGTGCGTCGTAATGCGTCGTTTTTTTTTTTTTTTTTTTTTTTTTTTTTGTTGTTGTTGTTGTTGTTGTTGTCTAAGAGTGTATATGGCCAAAAATCGATTAAATAAAAATGTGTGCTAAAATTACTACATAAAATGCATCAAATAAATAAATAGAAACAACGGGTGATGCTATGAAAGTTCTCAGAATCCAAAATACAATCAACTAATACTCATATTTACATATATTTACAAAAATATTTATAATCAACTAAAAAATCTCTTTGTTCTTATCTCAAAAGCGATTCCATGTAAAATATGAGAAGTAACTGAAACCAACCAATACAACATATGTTTTTAAATTAAATAAAATAAAGAAATCATTAATCAAGGCGTAATGCAGTTCATCTTCGGCTGCGAGTTCAACCGAAGGGATCAAAATAAAGGGATCTTTGTGTAAAACCCTGCCTTTTCTTGTCTCTTTTATAAGAATGTTCAAAGCCCTGAAGGAAAAAAAACTCTGCTTGTATTTACAAACACGATCTCAGTCATTTTTTTATTCATATCAGAATATCTTTTAATTACCACCATAGCTCATCATGCTCCAATTTAATAAAAATGCCCTTCTTTCATGTCAATCAGCTATTTCTTTTGTATCCGAGAGAAATGAAATGCGCTAATTTTTCTTACAGACAAAAACGAAAGAATTTATTTCTGAAAAAACATCTCGAAACAGATTTTAAAAAAAGGTAAATGTCTTTGTTACTTGAGCACGGTGTCATGACACACGAACTGGGACATTTTTAAATCCAGTAACATCCACCGGCTCCAACCAGTTGAAACTAACAGGGAATTAAAAAGAGAGAGAACGAACAAAAATAAAAGAGGATGGGAAGTATTACTTTCGCCGAAGTGAAGTGAAATGAGACGTATCAAGTTACTTCCTTTCCCCCTTTTTGTTCAACCGCTGTTCTTTCACTTTCAAAGGCAAGTGGGGAGGAAAAAATTGAGATGTTTTAGAGAGGCATTTTTCCTTAGCTTTTTAAACGTAAATAATTATGCGAGGATCAGCAGATGACTGACACATAAATCCCAGACACTGTTTCGAGTAAAATGAAGACGCTATGATAATATCTTAAAGCCTCTTTTTCTTTTAATATGATTTCATTATAGAACTACTCTGGCGTTAAACATGAGTTGATATTGCTGTTTGACTGGCTAAGAAAATGAAACCTAAGTTAACTTGAAATGTTTGCCATTTCTTTGACAAACTTATTCTATTAATAATTTAGGATTAAATGTGGACTTAAGAACAAAGACAATTCTTATTTATTATCCATATCAAATATTATTCTAATATGAATATGTTTGTACTTCTTATGGCAAACGCCCTTTTCTGCTCATTATACAAAGGGTTTTTTTTTGTACATGATGACAATAAAAGGAATGCTTATCTTGGATACAACAACACTCTTCTTTTAGTACGAAATCATACTGATATTATAATCTGCCAAAAAAGACTTTGTAATGTATAATTACATCGAAATGAATTATTAGATTGATTTGTAATGTATAATTTTGTAATGTATTATTACATCGAAATGAATTATTATATAAGTAAACATGCAATGAAGAACTCACAAGTCAGATCACAATGTTACTTCGCAAATACTACATGAGTTAATAGTCAATGACATTTAAGTTAGATCATCTCAAAAAATGCTGCAGGCTACTAGTAACTACAACTTTTCACCCTAACTGCTAATAAACTGATGACATATATCACAATTTGGTGTCCTCCTCAAGACCTCCAGGCTGCCTCAACGTGGCGAGGAGGTGGCACTGGGTGGAACAGGCGAAGTACGTCGGGAGTGTATACTCCTGGTAGGGCCACCCAAGGCGTGAAGTCTATTCCATTATACCCAGCTAAAGTCTACATACAGCTAAAGTCTACATACTGAGCTCAGTCCTCTATCATTGGTGCTCGGGTCTCACGACTTACAGAGGCTGCCCTTTTCCTCCACCCAGGAGTTATGAAGCTTTTTAATGTAATTAATACTGCGTTCCCGTCGCGCAGGTTCAAAAGGGGAGCGTTCGAGGTTTAGGAAGAGGACCTCGTTCGAAAAATAATCTTCAGTCTTCTAGACTACGAACTCTTAAAATAATCCAATGTAATATTAATGGTATTTCAACAATGGCAGCGAAATCTAAACTTGACCAAATATTGGAGTTAGTTGAAGACCAGAGAGCTCAAATTATCGCTCTACAGGAAACTAAATTGAGAATTCTCAACTAAAAGTTAAGTTGAGAATTCTCAATTTAGTTTCCTTTAGAGTTCACTTTAGAGAGAGAATTCTCAACTAAAAGTTAAGGGATACATCATCCGTTTAGACAGACATGAGAAAGGAGACGGTGGCCTCGTTTTCCATAGTAGAGATATTAATTATATTTCCAAAAGCTTTAATGCACCCACTGGTTCAGATTTAGAGTTGCAAGGCATCATTGTTATGTAGAGAGGTGAACTAATAGACATCTTTAATTTATATCACCCTCCTAACATTGGTAATCTGCCTAGAGTCTTTGATAATCTTTTATCTGGAAATACTCTACTTCTGGGTGACTTAAATGCTAAGCATCCAGCGTGGGGATGTTCTTCCCAGAATCAGAGAGGAATTGATCTTCTTCATTCTATAGATGACTCAGGTTTCATGATCCTTAATGATGGCACTCCAACGCACTCTTCATAGCTATAACACGTCTGAAGTCCTTGATTTGTCCATAGTAATACTTTCAGTGTCCATAGTAATTCACTATCTTTCCAATTTGCACCTGGACAGTTATGAAGAACATTGGGAGTGACCATTCTCCAATTTTAATTGAAATGACGAAGAAAAAGTGTACTTTTCTCAATCGTAAAAAATATTTGAATTTTGTTAAGGCAGACTGGAAAGCCTTTGGTGATCTCGTTGACACACTGGCTGAACCTATCATTCACTCAAGTGACCTTTATACTAAATGGATTACTTTCAAACACATGCTCTTCAAGGCAGCTAAAAGAACTATACCTCGAGAAAAGGTAAAGCTCTTAATCTCTACTTTACTCATAATTCGCCGGTTTTGCTTCCTTTGCTCCGGAAGAGAGAGCACCTGCGACTGGACAGGACACAAATCAACAAAGTCAATGCAAGATAAAACGAATCTATGTGCTGCTGAAGAGTAAAAAGTGGATGCATATATGTGAGGGACTTGATACTAGATCATCTGACACGAAACTGAGGAAATTGATCAAAAATTATTAGCAGTGAACAACCTCAGATAAAGAGATGTAATACTATTTTAGATACGGATGGCAGCATTCCTATAGACGACAAAGCTGCGGCTGATCTCCTCGGGGCATATTATCGAAGATAAGTGAGCTGACGTTTACAGAGGTTGATAAGAAAGTGGCAAAAAGGTCTAGAGATCTTGTACATGGATGTCGTAGTGCTATCTCAGGCAATCCCCTTTTCTTTAAATCCTTCTCCATGTATGAATTGGAGATGGCACTCGAGGATCTTGACTTGACCAAAAATCCTGGACCTGATGGCATCCATGGCCAGGTGATTGGACCTCTTGGCACTCATGCAAGAAAGAAATTTCTGAATATAGTGAATCAATCTTGGAACCTTGGACACCTTCCTAAAGAGTGAAAAAGAGCGACAATCATACCTATTGAGAAACCTAGCTAAATCGACGGATCTCCTGGGAGCTTCAGACCCATTGCTCTAACCAGCATTGCATGTAAAATCATGGAAAAAATTATTATGGGGAGGTTGCTCTTCCACCTAGATACTCGTGACCTCCTACCAAAAGAACAATACGGTTTCAGAAGAGGTCATAGCACCACTGATCAATTGGTTTATCTCATCCAGAAGATTAGAGATGCCCAAAACAAGTGACCTACCAATCATACTGTGGCTGCTTTTCGAAATTTATCAAAGGCATTTGACCGTGTCTGGAAACATAAACTAATTATTAAACTCTACGAAAACTTTGGCATCAGGGATAAAGCGTTGACCTGGATCGCAGATTTCTTGCGAAATAGGCTGATAAAAGTAAACCTTAATTCCACTATGTCAAACACCTTTAAATTGAGCCAAGGCGTCCCCCAGGCTTCTGTGTTGAGCCCAATTCTTTTCTGTCTGCATTTGGCTGGAATTGAGAAGATTATATCAAGGAGATGTGAGGTTGGGCTATTTGCGAATGATGTCGCCCTTTGGAGCTCTGGCCCAGATGTGAGTTCATCTGAGACCAATATAAATCTTATCCTTGAAGAAGTGTGGAAATTCTCGAAAGCCCACAAATTGAGTTTTAATCCAACTAAATCTATTGTTAGTTTTTTTATCGCCAATAGGAAATTTTATAATTATCATCCAAACGTTTTTATGAATAACTTGCCTCTTACGTATGATAAACATCCCAAATATTTGGGCTTCGTTCTCGATCCAGAGAACATAGTAACAAGCATGTGGATGTACTAGTTTTTAGGGGCAGAAAACGACTAAATATTTTAAAGTATATCTCGGGACGTGATTGGGGAGCCGATGCTTGCACTTTGAGAACTACTTATCAGTTATCATACGACCTATTTTGGAATACGGATTCCCCGTTTACTGTTGTGCCTCTTCTACCAACCTCCATAAATTGGAAAGAGTCCAGCTTAGTGCTTCTCGTATTATAACTGGCTTACGCAACAGTTACCCGAATAAAATTGCGTTGTATGAAACAGACCTTCAGCCCCTTAGACTAAGAAGAAATGCTGGCCTTTCAAAATATTATAATAAACTTTTCAGTTATGACTCCCAAAATAGAACTTCAGAATTCCTGCAGCACTGGAGTAATAACCAAAGACTTAAGAAAAATAGTCCATTTAGTCAAATTGAGTATGTGATTGAATATTGAGTATTCAGAAGAACGTGAAAGAAGAAGTACGTGACAGATTTATTCAAAAATTCACAAAAATTATATTCCGTCTTTTGAGAATTCCATCTACTTTAAATTCTGATATTCCGAAAACTCTTTTGCACCCGCCGTATAACTTCCTTCTTGTTTCGAGCCATATTACTCCCTTCCTCATGCATTGACTAAAGCAATCACTCTAAATTTGCAACAGACGTCTATAATGTATTTTCTCTCTCCTCCTGCAAACCTTCGTGGTGTAACGGTAGCATACTCGGCGCGCATTCGAGAAGTTCGAGTCCCGGCGAGGGCATTGCTCATTTCACGTGTTTCCTACTGCAAAGTAACCTCCTGTGGTAAGGTTTTGCTCCGTTGGTTGTGGTGGCAAAAGTATATGTCACATGTTATGATAAACACGAATATAGTGGCAACTTACCCCAGGACAAGATCCAGGTCTATAGCCGGCTGTGACGAGAGAGTGTCAAACACGTAAAAACAGATTTAATTCTTGCTTTATTGAATACTAACAATGTTGAAGAGATATTCTTTTTTTTAATCCGTTGTGTCACATGGCGATATGAGTCCTCCTCACTCAGAGAAATAAGTAGATCAATGCTTCCACAGATCCCCTCGAATAAGTCGTATGATAACTGAATAAGTAGTTCTCAAAGTGCAAGCATCGGCTCCCCAATCACGTCCCGAGATATATTTTAAAATATTTAGTCGTTTTCTGCCCCTAAAAACTAGTACATCCACATGCTTGTTACTAGTGTTCTCTGGATCGAGAACGAAGCCCAAATATTTGGGATGTTTATCATACGTAAGGCGTGGTATATTGCAGCTCAATCACATGCAGGTGCTCATCGGGATCAAATCGATTACCGGGCGAAAAACCAAGCCCGGGAAGGAAGTGATCAGCTAAAATTTTGTAGCTGCAGCATCAGAAAGAAAGAAAACTCGCTTTCTTCATACATGCAGGAAGATCAAGAAAGCTTGCCCGATAAATTCCAAAAGTTTGCATTTCACCCCACTCTTCGTCTTTTATCCACGCACCATTTCCATATCGCACCTTCACAATCTCCTCCTCCTGAGGTGGACGAATTTACCGCCTTTTATAAAGTTCCACAGTTATACTCACAGTTAAGTTTTGCAGCCAATGAAAAAAATCCAGCGTCAGAAAGCAACCAATCGCAAAATACCTTCAGCTACACAGGCAAACAGAAGTGGTGTGGCTAGTTCTCTGATGCAATATTTGCCTCCACTTACAACAGTTGTCTGATGAAATCTGTTCCTCAGCTTACAACACAAGTTTGCGAAAAAACGAAACTGTCACCAATGGAATCTGATGCAGACATCTAAATATTGCCATAACTTTGTAAATAATTAATTTAATATGACCTCGTCACACCTCCCATTATACATGCCTTCGTGATGTAACGGTAACACACTCAGCGCGTATTCGAGAGGTCTAGGTTCGAGTTCCGGCGAGGGCATTGCTCACTTTTTACGTCTCCTGCTTTAAAAAAATGTCTCTACTGGGCTGGTAAACGTTCAACTATTGTCTAAGATAAAAATTATAACAACCCTTTTATTAAACAGATCTTGGAACATAAGGGCACGCTCTTGTGCTACAATAACCACAACTCGTGGTGATGCAAATAAATAGAACAGTGAGATTTAAATTAAACTTATAACAGTATCTAAAGACTGATATTAAACTTATAACAGTATATACTTATAACAGTAAGCTAGTTCAATAAGTGTTACAATTAAAAAATCGCTACAAGAGAACCGCAAAACAGAATAATTACAACTGTTGGAGATGGCAGGAACAAACCATGCAGCGCTCTAATGTCAGAAACACTCTCTATCTCAAATCCAAAAACCTCAGCTTAAATACCCATAACTAACTTGCATTATGGTGAGGAATACGGATAGGAGAACCTCAAGTAAAGACTGAAACCTAACTAACTGGTTAATTAACATAAGATATCCTTAAGGAAGTTTTTTGTACGATTACAAGAATATTCCCTAAAACTTCATGAGAACATTAATAACTTATTTTAGACATTAAAAACTGATAAACTACTCGTGTGAAAACTCTTTCTGCATGCCAAATGTAATAAGATTGCAAATTAAAGAAAGTAATAAATAAAAAAGGCATCATTGAATGGCATTTAAGGAAGGAAATCAACCTTGAATTATTTAATTAATTTACTAGTCGACCCCTCAGTGCAAACTGAATATGACGTCAAAAATCGCAGATTCTGAAATTAAATATCTCGGAGAATTTCTGTCGTACAGAAGTCAAACATTTTGTGCTTTATTTTTTTAGACAAGTTAAAAATTTTACGGAATATAAACATAAAAACTGGGGGAACGTATAAAAAATTAGATTTTGCAAATTTTCCAAAACTGACTTTTTTTTTTTTTTTAAATTTAAAAAAATGCCAAAACCTGAAGGTTTGAGTCATTTAAAACATTTTTGTGATTACGGCCAACATCTTGCAAATTAAAGGCAGGTAAGGACTTCAGTGGACATGGTATATACGTAGATGCAGTCATTTCTAATTCGAAAATATATAACCCTTAGCTTTGGCAATAAATTTAACGATTTCAATCAGTCGTTTGTGAATCTGTTGATCTTGAAGTAATGTCTAAAACAGTTCAGACCAGTTTCTTATACAAATGTTGCCTTGCTTTGATCGGACAGCCTTAGATGTAATACTGCGCGTTTGTTTGCAAGCATTTTTATCTACATCCGCACCAGAGCCAGTACAGTCGCACTGTGCGGCAAAATGTTTAGCTGGAAAATAGAGCTGGGGTAGAAAACGGACGGCAGAATTTAGAACTCGCAGAATATGCATCGGGCAGCAAAAGGCCTAATGACGGCTCTGTTCCACATTTGAAAAACCTCTTGGAGAAACGCTTAAATATACTGTAAATTTCTCATGATTAATTATTAGTGGAATAATTTAAGTATCGGGGAAAAAAAGGTTTTCTTAGGAACCTCTTAGGAACTCTAGGAACGCAACCAAATGTTTCTTCACTTGTTTCTCCTTTGATGCCACTTTTTATAAAATTTTACTTTTCATTATTCATTATTATTTTGAACAATGTAATTCAACAGCAACAGAACTTTTACAAGCAGCACACTTAACTGCTTAAACGGCTACTTAAATTCTGAAAATTCATGCGCTGTCGTACATTGTATGAAGATGTTTATACACCATATACTACGAATCAGGCTTAATTAGATTACAGTGAAATTAATTTATAATAATACAATGAAATTAATAAAATGAAAATGAAAAAAATAGCTGGAATTATTAATTTTTCTTCATTTTTATATAACGGTATTTTGTGTCGAAAGACTTTGAATATCTACGCCCCGTTTAGAAACCCCCATGAAAAAAACGCCCCTTTGGGCGTAATATGAAATCTGAAAGCTTTCACATTTTTTTATCTAATTTTTTTTTTCTTTTACTTTTTGGTTTATTTTTTTATTATTATTTTTGTTTTGATTTCCCTGTTTCGTTTATATTTTCTTTTCTAATACATAATTAAATTCCCCCCCCCTCTATTTGCTTCTCATTTCTGGTATGCTTTCATGTTTTTACTTTTCCTTTCTTTTTAAATTTTTCATTAATATATATATAATCTTCACTTTGTGTACTTCTTACTTTGTATCAAGTAAATAAAAATTATGTCTTTCTGTATTAGGGAGGAAAGAAAAATGTTAAACTTCTTAAGATTTTTTTTAAATTTAAGTAGAACGATTTTTTATTTAATTTATTTCAGATATAGATTTTTTTCAATGAAAATGCATATCTTAATTTAGTGTTAATTAATGCAAGTTTCTATTCGTATTAATCCTTATTGAAACTTGTTATACCATAAGCTTAATTAACACCCCATTAGACATTCAGATTTTCTGAAGACCGAATAAAAAGTAATATGTAGAGAAATAAAGATAAAACGGAATCAGTATGAAATCTGTACTCCAAAATATGTATTTACAACATTCTATTCTTGTTTTTTATTCACGTACCAAATGTTAACGATATGTATTTCTCCATTAGTGACTCGCAGAATGAGGGTAATTCCAGCTTTGGAACTTTTTAATTCCTAATTTATTCCTCAGTTTTCTGTGCATCAAATCAAGTTTTAAAAACATTTTTCCAATAACAGCAGATGTTGCCTCAGCTGTTAAATAATGCTACAGTAACGCTGAATTCTTTTACAACTCTTTTTAATCTAGCTATGGATTTCCACCACTCTTAAGCAATCATTGTTTAGGCAGAACGTAATGACTCTTTGCAGAGAAGTATATTTGGTTATACAGCTTAAAATAATAAAGCGATGCCTGTATATTTTTCTTGAAAAAAATTCCATTGTCTTTTCCTTTTTCGTTGTTAAGAAATAAACTAAAATATGCTATTATTGTACTGTAATGTTTCCTAAATAATCAATGTTATTCCTCTAAAATCAGTTGAAAAACATCATGATTTTAATTAGTGATTTATAATTTTTGCTTCACAAGTCTTTAAATAAATTACTATAGCTACTGTATTTTTAGTTTTCAATCATTTTCTTGATATTTATTTTTGCGCCGAAAATTGTTTGTGTGATGGACAGCTATAAATTTTATCATTTTAAATTGCACCATCCTTGATTAACTACACAGCCCTCCAAAAGTTAATGAACAGCATATTTTTCAAAGCTCAGCATTATAAAAGTGTCAGTAACATTTAAATTCGCAGTTTATATGCATGATAGTAATGAAGTTTAAGAAAATATATGCAAAAACAATAGCTACCAAAATATATGCAAAAACAATAGCTTTTCTTATCTTATAGCTATAAATACTTAGAGAAAAATGCAAAAACTATAAGTTTTATTCACGAGTGTTGATCTTCAGTTGTTAATTAGCAATTTCGTTGACAATATCGAGGAGAGACTATCAGTGTCCAGGAGAAGTCGTTTGCCCTATTCATTGATTCGGATGACTGGAAATGGGGATGTCACATGCTGATGCTGCTAAACGTCTTAATGTCTCTCGTAATGTGGTCCACCGACTATGGAATCAGTCTTAATCCGAGGATTCTGTGTCTAGAAGACATGTTCCATGCAGACCAAGAGTTACAACACCTCCGGCAGACCATTATTTAGCTCTTTCAGCTCGAAGGACCATAAACATTACTACTCTGCTTCAGCTCATGGCAGATCATTTAGTGGCAACAGGATCACAAATCTCAGCTACTGCAGTTGGCAAGCACCTGCACAATAAAGGTCTGTATTTGTGTCTCCTTGACTTGAGGACTGAGAGGTGCTCTTTTATGTTGGGCAAGAGAACACGTCTCCTGGACCGATCAACTCAGTCAATCCTCAGACTTGAATCCGATAGAGCGTGTTTGAGACTACCTTAGGAGACAGGTTGCTGCTTCAAGTCCTCCTCCGAGGAAGTTAGATGAGCTTTAACAAGAATTACGCTTTGTCTGATGGTGGCTTCCCATTTTATTGATCGACAATTTAGTTGATAGCATGGAACGTCGCTGCCTCCAACGTATTGCAGCTAGGGATGGACATATTCCTTATTAGAGAACATTTTCCCTCAAAATACTGTGATGTACTGTTTCTCCAAAACTGGATTTCTCTGAGTGCTTTTTTTTTTTTTTTTTTTTTGTTATAATTCATGTTTATATTGAATCTTAGAAAGTATATCCTCAAGTTTCTTCTTTCTATGCTGCTTCATTCTCAAATTAGACACAAAATACATGCAGTTCGTTAACTTTTGGAGGGCAGTGTAATATAAATGTCTTTCCTGTCCATTACAATTATCCTAAATGTAATTTCCTTTGATTTTTATAGATTGCTCTTCATTTTAAATCTGAAATAGATAATTGAACTTCGTTTTTAATTCTTCCCCTCTCCCTTCCCTCCACAAAAGGAACTTTTCAGCTGACTCGAATTGCCTCATTGCTTGGACTTCCTCATTTGTTTACATTAACACAGCTAATGTCGGAGTTTTATTGTCAATTTTTCAAGATTATTGAACTGTAAGAAAAGCTTGAATCTTACATACAGAAGTTTTATTTAGTTAGAGAAATGTGAATAGTTAGGAAGGAAATATCTGTAACGAATACAGAACCTTACAAGCTGAACGTCAGTAACCTACAGATGCATCTTTTGGTTATTCACATATGAAAAATACGTTCTGCTTACACTATTATTTCCTGCAATATTACAGAACCAAATATCTGTAACCTTTGAAGATGAATTCTTTGATAATCCACACGTGAAAACTATATGCTTATCCAATTATTTCCTGTAACATTACAAATTAAACACTTGAAACCTTTACAGATATATCCGTCGGTAATCCACGTGCAAAAACTATGTTATGCTTACAGAACTATTTCCTATAGCATTTTTTTACATATCAAACATCTATAACCTTTAAGCTGCATTCACACTGTTCGTTGGGGCGAAAAGCGGCAACGCAGAAAAAAAACGCTTTCCGCACACGTCAATTCACACCAGCGCGGCAACTGTCGCTTTAAAAGCTGTCATATGCTCGCACTAGATGGCGCTTCATATCGGAAACTTCATATCGCACTAGATGGCGCTTCATATCGGGGGGGAACGTGATATTTTTTGTGGTATTTTGACTTTTTACGATTACATTTTTTAATTAAAATGGATTTAATTTCTGCTCGATTAAAACTTATTTTACTTCTTGCATTATGTAAGAGAAACAGAACGCAGTGGTTTATATTAATATGTGAGAAATGACTGCAGCAAGGAGATGCAAATAATTTAATTGAAGAAATGCACTTGAACGAAACGAAATTTCTTTTAATTACTTTCGCATAACATATCATCAATTCTATGCATTTATAACCCTCAATGAACTATTTATTCAAAAGCAGAACACTAATTTTTGTTAGAGTATCGCAGAAAAGAATCATTTGGAAGATAGAAATAGGATATCCCAGAAAAGGATCGTTGTATATATCAAACGCTGTATATATCTAATTTAATTTATTTATGAATTTTATTGAATGATAATTAAATCCTAATTGCATGATTCTATTTTGGAGAGTAAATTATTCATGGGGTAGAATACCATAAATGTTTTAATTGGTTTATATAATGCAATAAAAAAGTATATTTTGTTTAAATATATGTATGATTTACAGCATTACTAAATTAAATATCACACTTAAAAAAGCAGCTATTTTAAAGTTAATAAACAATAGCAATTTTTTATAATTTCTAGTTTCTGCCTTATGTATATAATTTTTACCTTAAATGTAACAGAAATTATTTCAATTAGTCATTGATATATTAATGAACAGCCACTATCTAAAGGTTTATTTTATAAGGTCTCTTTTATCTAAAACTAATTGAAGTAACTCGTTGAATACTTCTTTTTCTACGATCAAAATTGAATTCCACAATTAGCAAATTTGCTAATGCTCTTGCAAAAGTTCTTTAAATTAATGAAAAATTATCATTAAGATTAAACCTTTCGAAAAGTGGTCATGCATGTTAAGAAAAACAAACAAGAAGCCATTAAAATGCGTAGAAGTAATCCTTAAAATCGGCTACATACTAGCAAGTTTCTTTTCTATATAAATAATAGTTTGCTTAATTTTTTTAAACAAATGGTTTACGCGTCACCACTCGTTTAAAATTCAGAACTCACTAAATTTTTTAATTAGATGAAACAGCAACTTTATCCTAATAACAGTATTGCTTTTGCTAGTCTCGTGTCAGCCGAAATAAAATCAGGTCATAGATCAATCAGATCAGTCAGATCTTATGAATTATACCAAATTCTCGTTGTCAAAAGAAGGGTAATGCACACAATTGCCGAACGAAAATTAGATTTATATGAATGATGAATGAAATGAAATGAATATAAATGCAAGCTTCTTGTGTCCCCCCCACACACACACAAAAAAAAAAACGGTCGCGGTAGATAAGAAAAAAAATTCGTGTATTCGTACCATCATCAAAGGTAGGAAAAAGCAAATCCCGAAACCGCAATAAAAATCCCTAGTAAAAGCTGAATTTTGTACTTGAGCGTATTACCTCCGTGTTATAATGTACCTTGCGAGTAAGTATGCTTTTCACACTTCACGTTCAGAAAAACTGAAGAAGCATCTGGGCTACTCTGAAACTAGCAATAATAATTTTCTGTAAATATTTTTTTCAAATATCAACTCCATTACACCACTCCTGGTGACGCTTGAATCCAAAATCTTTCTCAAGAAGCCGGCGTTTTATCTACTAGGCAACAAGAGCAACCTTAAGTTGATGCAGATATATTTTAAGAAAAATTCAAAATCTGGGATTTCGAAATCCATCACTATTTTCTCGTAACAATCTATTGCTTTAGATTATTCTGTAAAAATTGTCAACCATATATCATTTATGGTTGATTATTAAGGTTTATTACTGCTAAAGAACTTGAGAATTTTCTTTTAAATAATTTATAAAGCTATTTATTCTAATAGCATATGCATTTTTTTATTATTATTTGAATTTTTTTTTTTTTTTTTTTTTTTTTTTTTTTTAAGGATCAGTCCATTTGACTTTTTTCATCAATCATTTAAAAATCATGATTTAAACTGGACGTTTGAAACGAGATGCCTGAAACTGACTCGCCAAGCGTCAAAAAGTTGACGTTAAGTCAACTCACGCGGTCTCTGGCCATCCGGCAAAGGCCGCCTCTGAACTCGCTCCTGACTGGTTAACGCTTTACGCGCGAACGCGTTGAAGTTAACGTAGCTTTTAGGTGTAATCTATGTAAAGTTACGAAGAATAACCCTGTTACGATTACTCAAATGGTCCATAGTACCCTAGTTTTGATGAGTTTTTTAGTGACCTTACAGAATTTTTTTAAAGTGTATCTTACCATTGGCCTGACTCAGTTGAATAAGCTGGATTTTTTTATTACCTCATAGTATATAAAGGTTATCTGCATATGGAAAGATACGCCTTCATGAAAGAATTCCTAATGTATTAAAGTCACACATGAAGAATAACATGAAAACTTCATGTACCCAGCCCGTTCAAGTGCCACACATTTTAAAAACCTAAGGAACAGAATTCAGTAACTGTAGACTGTTCAGAAGAAAGATTGTTAATGTCAAAAACACAGCTATTTACTCTTTTATGATCAGCAGAATAATACATAATCAAAAGGACAGAATGTGAATAAAAGCTAATCCGTATTAACCTATATAAAAAAGTGCTCCAAATCTTATCAGATCGTTATGGTTACTCAATAAATGTGGTCAAAAAGCAAAAATTCTTATTTTATCTACACGAATTATGCACTAAATGAAACATGTCTTCATTATTTTACTTTTAAATATACCCCATTTGATGCGATTATTATTCTCTGAATTTCAGACCAAAAATACGTATTTTTCGTTTAGTATGTGATTTTTCACTTTCGCTTTTACTTAATTATTTCACAAAACACCATCTTAATCTTTTTATATGATTATCTAGGAATACATTCAATCATTGAAAACAGCAAACCATCCTCTGCGTTTCTACGCTTTTAACAAAAATTTATCAGCTTTTTAGCCTACTTCCCCCGCCCCAGACAATCAACACATTTTCCGAGAAAGTCACATTTGAAATTTGGGCCAATTTTCCTATCTGAAACTATACTGCAATTTACCCTGCGTAACGTTCAAGAGTTCTTTGATTAGCGTCGGCAAACCTCTCTTTGACAGCAATTTGCAGTAAGTGCAATTCAGTGTATAATTTAAAATGTCATTTCCTTGCTAACCCAATACACTATACACTGAAATCAAAAGCTAATGCAGCTTTTCGCGGCTTTATCCATTTGTTAACCGAGTGGACATACCTTGACCAAAGAAGTTGAATTTTTGAAAATATTTCGAAATGAATGATAATGGCCACATCCATTCACTCATTAATACATCTATGTAAAATAAATTAGGACATATATTTTGCTATCATCTGCATTTGAAAAATAATCTCTTTTATTACATGAAATGTGAAATTTCACTGAAAGTGTTATCTAGAAGATTCAATCAAAATTTTCCAAAATTATCTTAGTTTTGTGAGAATTAATGTCAGTGCTGTGAATTAAATGAATCCAGACATCTATTCCTGAAAATTCATTTTCTGCGTTTGGGAAAAAAGACTAATGCAAAAAAGTAAGAAAAAAAAATATATTAATGCGTAACTAAAGTGAAATTTGCAGGTGCAAATTATTACGCCCTTCACTTTTATGAAAGATATAAATTAGCACTTTCTTCTATCAACAAAACAATCTGAAGAGGAATTATTTTTTACTATAGGTATAAAATGAGAATATCGTTTATCTTTTGCTGGTTGCAAAGATTTTAAATAAGTAAGACAACTAAATAAGTGTGGGAAAACATATAAGTTTAAACATTTTTCCAAGACGAAATGTAGGAAAGCTGTATATGTTTAAACACTGAAACGTATTATTTTAATTCTTATACTCTAGCCAGTATGAACAAACGTTGATTTGTGATATCGAGACAGATAGACTTACAAATTGTAGATACAGTGGACCCGATGGATACCAAATGGTGACGCGGTGTTGAAGATTAACTTCGTCTTGTCAATCATGGGCTCTGTCTACCCACTCTGGAAATCTCCGATTGCTTAGTTTAACTTGCCATGGTCGTTCAGTCTTCGACTGCATTTTCAGTTTAAAATTTGATACGCTGAACTTAAATTGTTTCTGTTTATTAAATAGACAAAGTCGATTTATTCCAATATATAATTATTAATGTAGAGTGTTTACAAATGTATTTATAACAGACTGACACTGCGCATTTACCTCATTTACCATAACATACTTTTTCGTGTTATTTTAGGTTTAATGAGCTAATTACTATGCTTTGACTCCCTTTTAAGAACAGAAAATCTCAAAATATTTTCTCATATAAATTAATGGCAACTGCTTTTTCACCATTTCCGTTTAAAAAAGTTAAAGCAGGAACCAGGAACACTCTTCTTTCCCAAGAAGCAAAAGCTTGTATTCTTTATCAAAAATTTAAAAAAAAAAAAATAAAAAAGGAAGGAGCTAAATGAATTTAGAACCTAATAAAGAAAGCAATAAATATACGAGTATATTGCAGTAAATGAAATGAAAGCGTAATAGCTATTAAAGTTAGACAATAAACATCAATTATGGTTTTAAAAACTGACCCGAAACAGATGAAATCCGATCTGTAGTAAACCAGGAAGAAGTACAAAAGATTTAAAGAAGATATTTCACAGATCAAAGACATTTTGCAAGAGGAGGGCATTCGAGAAAAGAAATGTAAAAAGTAAAATATAAAAAGGCCGAGAACTAGCAGAAACGGATGGTTGTAAGTTTGTTAATAATTGATTGCTGCAAAGCACGCGAAGGCTATCTCTTTGTAGCAGACAAGAAAAATTCTAAAAAAAAGGTAACAGAAAGAATGTTGCTGAAGTTCTAGGAAAAGTAGGGAAATTAGAAGGAAACTTTAATAAGAATTGCTTTAAAATAAAAATGGGAATGTCTAATACTAAACGAGAAACGCCATGCTTTTCTTCAAAGCCGAGTAGTATGTGGCTTATTTGTAACGAAATTCACGTTGTGTTGAATCTAACAATTGAAATCACACACACTTAAAGCACAATGCTATAAGTGTTGTTTCGCCTTAAAAACTAGAAAGAAAATGAGCCAGTCGGGTAATTAAATAATTCGAAATCGAAGTTCTATACTCAATATTTCTTAAAGTAAAGTGACGGCAGGAGTCCGAGTATTTCATACAGTGGAGAGCACCAGAGGATGAACTTAAAAAATTTAATACAAGAAGTATCGTGAAATAATAGAGAAAATGTTTTCTTGGATTGCCCATAAAATTCACTACGGATATTAATCATTGCCCTGCTTTTCACTGGAATAAGCGTCATAAAGCAATGGCGATTTATCTTCCTTTAAGATAACGGTTTAGCCTTTTATGTATTCTTCAAGTGCTTGTTTCATATTTATGTTTCATAATTTATTTTCATATATCACACTTTATTCTCGAAACTCAAGAGGGTCAGTTATGCATAGATGTAGTAACATCACCATGTAGTAATTTTGGCAAGATTTCGCCCGACGACATCCACAACTGTCTAATCGTGATAGAAAACGATATAGCCCAAGTAAGCAGACTTCAAGAACGTCCATTCAAACATCTAAAAATGAATTTCCATTATTATATTATGCAATGTGAAGTCATGTAGACTGTGGATTTTTATGCTTCTCCAGATACGTTTTAAGAATATTTGCGATACTTGTGAAGGAAGCATTATTGATGACGGAGCTCGTACCAAAAGTTTTGCCTGTTCGACACATTTTTCTAAATACCAGACTGCGCTAAATGCAAGAAAGGGGGGGATTTTCTGCCCTCACTGACTGTACCCCGTTGCATGTGAAAAAGATTTAATTTCTTGTATAAAACTCGCCATACACGAACTATTGGACTAAGGTTCAACATGATGCAAAATAGCTAGTGTTCTTTTATGTTGATTGTTAATAGTTTGCTGTAGGATCGCTTCTGGCATGGTAGGTATGCATGGTAGGTCCTGGCCGAGATCTTAACTGTGTCAAAGAACACAGTTTCTCATGATCTGCGATGCAAATGCACAAAAACAGACATGCGTCTACCTGAAAAATGTTCAGATACACTCATATTGTGGTTCGCCCATATTTACTGCTACCCCATAAACGAAGCTCTTATCAGCCATTTTAGGAATACTATAACAAAAATATTCTTATTCAGCAGCATCAACACCTCGAATCATAAAGACTCGCACTTCACAGCGAAATATCTGGCAAATAATGTTATCTAGCTCATGTGGGCTACGTTCGCGGCTACAATGTTTCCTCAATTATTTTAAAATTTATGAAACGAGATTTAAAGATACATAATAGAGTGTCGAACTTTCATTTTTTTCCTTTGATTACCCGTATTTATTAATTTTGATTGGCAGTTTGTCAAATTTTGTTGGTTGCGCGGTTCTTTTGGAGGGACTGGTCGCGTGTTTCCCTATTGTATAGTATACGTTGGCTTGTGGATTAGTAATGTATAAAGAAAGATGCATGCGTTGGGAAAAAAATAAAATAATGTCGATGATGCAAGATAGCGAAAGCGATGATTTTTCAGATAGTGATTATGAAGAGGTGGGGAAGAAAAAAAATCAAATCCAACGAGACAGTGTACTCTGTGCTCCCGTGAGAGATTCCAGCGGTAAACCAGTAAGAAAAGAGACCAGATACCAGTGTAGAACGTCAGGTACCACTCTGTGTTGTCCCTTATTTCAAAAACAATCATACAAAGATTAATATTTAACTATTTTCGTTTGCCCGAGATAACTCGGGATAGTAAACTAATATTAAAAATAAATGCTTTTACACCTTCAAAAAATTAAAAATTCAACTTAAAACCTACATATTTTGATTTGTTTCGTTTTGTTGTATTTAATAATAAAATTAAAAAATGTGATGATTTTTTGCAATTTTTTTCAAAAAAATTTGTTAGGGAAGCGGGTAAGAATGCGCAAATCTAACAATTATTACTTCTGCTCAAAATGTTTGATGACTTCGACTATAACTAACTTCACATTAACATTAATTCAATCCTGATATTGTTTTATGTAATGAAATCTCGTGTCAAAGTAATATTAAAATTCATTTAAGTCCTTAGTTAATTATGAAACACTTAAAATACTTATTCTTTATCGCTGAAATATGCACAAAACCAACAAGCAGATAGGGAGAAACTAATAACAATTTAATCAATAGAATGTAATTCTAATACATCTTTCTTTTAAGGATTTGCTCATGAAATGGGAATAAAGAGAGTTCAAAATTTTTAACAGGATACATTCAGACGAACATTATATCCATATGTGGTATATTAAATTCATATGCGAGACAATTCCCAGTGATGTACTATGTGAGGTCAATTTACCATATATTCATTCGATTACATCACTCGACTTTAATAGATCGTTTAGGTGAACTTCTGGCCACTTAACATATGAAAACGTTTAACTCAAAAATTTCATAGATTATAAAACTGACATTTAGTACTCCTTTAAAACAAGAATAGTGGAAAACTATTAATTCAGCGATTTTCTGTGATTTTTTTCAATACATCAAGTTAGTATTTAGTATTTCCCATACTAACTACAGCCTTATCAGACCTACGGCATAAGGGGATGAAATGCACTAAGAAAATTTTCCGAGAAATGTGTTTCTACCGGAAAATAAAGGAAGATTTCTCCAGGCGCTTCTGGGTCGAGGGAAGGTACAGAAGTGTAACATTTACGTTCTTTGACTATAATAAACAGAAGCAAAACCTTTTCCTGAGTGATTGGCCTACGTGAAACAGACTTCAGCACAACTTAATTCCCAGCGTTGTAAAACATTACGGGTACGTAAGTGAAACAGATCGCTGATTGTAACATTTTCCCCAAAGTTGAGAGTAGAAACTAGCTGATGAAACTAAATTTCGAAGGAATGCGTTTTTTATCCAGTTTCGAGTCCGAGGCCTGATACGGCTGTTATGTCAGAACGTTTTCTTCGACAATCACGTGGCTTTATTTAAAAAAGCATGGTGTCGCCTACTTTGTTGCAAACCTTTAAATTGTTACAAACCGAGAGGCTTTCATGCTGCGCGACACCAGCATTTAAAAAAAGAACTCCGAACTGACCTTGATTCACTTTTCATAAACTACTTGTAATTCAGTTCTGATGTAAAATACAATATTTAACATTCTAAATTTTATGTTATTTAGGTAATTTCTTAATTTTCTTATATTTTTACACCGAAAAGATCTCCAATAGTGAATGAAAGCTTCTATTTATCAAAGTACTTTTAAATACAATGAAAATTAAAATTAATAATCAACGCACATAGTATTTGTAGGGATAAACTTAGTTGATAAATTTGAATAAAAATAAAAATATTAATTGATTAAACAGTGCTTGAATCTTCATGCAAAAATCTACAAATGTCTGCAGTAGATTAAGACAACTCAGATCAAATAAAATTTATTAAAACAAAGATCAGTAAAATGTAAAATGAAAAATACAATTCCTTAATAAGCCTTTTTCTGAAAATCACTAGAGATATAAAAATGGAATTTCCCTAATTTAAGTTTCATTCATTCAATAATTTTCATTTATTTCTGCGATTATTAACATTTTCCAAACAAAAAATTATAAAACGGGAAATTCGGTTATCTACCAAAGAGATGCGATCAAAAAAGCTGGAGTTTCCCCGGATAGTTATGTCGCTTCTATAGTGATTTTATTTTCATTGCTGATTTACCCTCAAATCTATGAAAAATACTGTATATGCACTCTGAGAACTTTCCTTTTTGCCCTTGCGCAGAACAAGAATACACGTCATTTAGAGTCAGTTATATTGTGAAAATGTTTTGTTCCCCAGCCTTCACTGCTTGATTCATTATTAGCTCTTTTAATCCACTGCACAGTTACATCCAGTACTTATCAAAATCGATGAAAAAAATATCTATTGCATTATTTACATATGTTTAGTGCATAGCTATGTTGCCCAATACAGTCAACATTAGATGCAAGCATTAATGCGTATTTCAGATGTTGCTCCTAGGAGAGAGGCATTTTAAAAATTAAATGAATCTCTAATTTTTTTTTTTTCCATAAATGTACCTGAAATTGCTGACATTTCAAAATTACATATTTCATGAGATATGTTTTTTGGAGAGGGGGTGTTGAAGATGGGATTTTTTGCCATTTCTGTTCTCTCTCTTTTAACAAAAGTTTGTGCAAGTACTCATTTCTACACCGATATATTTGCCAACCTACAAAAATAGAAAAGTGAAAGCGTCAAAATCGAATACTTCATGCAAAACATATTTGATGAAGATGAGATTAACCCTTCAGTTATCTGACAGTAATCCTGCTGTCTTTATTATAAGGGGGGGAGGGAAGATGCAACTATTTTGCTAAATGCTGATTTATTTTTAAGCTACGGACAAAAATATAAATAGCATTTACCAACCCAGTTTCAAAGGAACGGTATGTTGCAATTGAGGCTTCATCATTATATTATATAGCAATATATTCTTTCAAGCTAATACATTTGCAATTTTCCAATTATTCATAAGCACATTGACAAAATAAATCTGTCAATATGTCCCCCAATTATCAGCAAGCTTTGTCCTGATATTAATTAGATTGCTATTTATTTTACAAAGTTTGCCATTGATTTTGTTATATTAACTTACTTTATTCTATTAATTGTCCTTTAAAACAAGGGAAAACATTATCCATATATATATTTTTTAATTTAAACAAACAGAAACAACAAAAATTTTATTATTTGGTATACAAACATGTATCAATATATGGCAAACATATTCTTCTGAGACAGTACTGGAATAAATTAAATTTTTAAATATTTCATAGTATTGTGAAAATACTTGTTCATTTGACACATAGTGTTATTAAGTTGTAAAACTGGTACTAGTTATGAGATTATTTTTTCAAGTAAAACTTTGCTTATAAATTGTCTAAAATCTTCAAAACAGTTTCAGTACTCTGCTGAAGATTAGGTTTAAATTTAGAAGAAAGTAAAAGAAGGAAAGAAAAGAAGCTATCTAAACAGTATTTTAACTTTTATTCTAATTGAAGAATAAGCTAAAATCTTAACATACCATTGCCCTTGTGTAAGAGCACTGGTGACTTTACAAAGATTATCCTTTTTTAGGTTAAAAATGGATCTTTATGAGGTTGTAAGAACATTTATCCTTGACATATGGCCTTTAATGTAACAAGGTACAAATATACTTTCCTGTAACTTCTTTCATGTATCATTAAGAAACTTTCTTTCACTGTCACTTATGTAGAACACTTTTTCCTTTTCTTGTCCAAAACTGTTTGATAATAAATATGCTTGGCATGTTTTCCTATATAAAATGTGCTTCTTTTATGAGTTATTAGTATATCATTCAAGCAGTATAAACCTCATTTTTCATGATTAACTTATTTTCAGGTCCAAAACAGTCAATTTTCTTTTTAAATTTTGTCTCAAGAGCCTGCTGCATGCCAATCACCTAAATATTTAAAAATTATTAATTAATAGAAGAATTTTTTTTTTTTTTTTGCTTTACTTCTTATCTCCGAATGCTTCATTTAATCATAAACGGGTCTTCAATATCCCATCCAGCCAAATTAAAATGACTAAACTTTAAAAGCTTTGGTCTTTTATTTAGCACTTAACCAAAAGGAATAAAAAAAAAAACTTATGTGGACACCATGACTTCCTTCTATGGCCTATTAAATTTTGGTCTTTTATTTAGCACTTAACCAGAAAAAAAAAAAAAAAAAAAAAAATTATGTGGACACAGCGAATGCACAATTTTTGCTGCATTTTATTTAAACTTACTTCCAAGAATATCATTAGATACATATTTCTCATTCAATGAATTACCCAACTGCAGTTTTCCACAACCTTTCTTCCCATATAAAAAGAGTGACACCATTTCTCTACATGCTGGCTGTCTGCTCATTGCTTCTTCATCATAATATAACTTTCACAACCTGACAGTGAATTTCAGATGCAGACACATTCTTTGACCGTAAGAAATGAACCATGACTTGCACCTCCAAGCACGAACATTTCTCTAAAAATCTTGCTATTTCAATCACTCTAATGCCCCTGTGAACTTAAACTAAATACCTAATGCTTCAAAAAGCATAATTTTAACTTTTCTAGTATATACAGAGGCAAAAATAAATAAATAAAAATTAAAGAACAGTTATTGATAATTTCTTTCTTCTTTTAAATTTATTTACTCCCCCCTTTTCTTTTGAAACATAAAATTACAAAATGCAACAGCACTTTCCAGATGACAATCCTCCTAGGGAAGATGGCACCTTTCTGTATTTCCTTCTGATTTTATATATTTTTTTTAATTTTGAATTGCTTCGTAGAATGCAATAATTACATATAAATATTTATAAATCTATTGTCAATCCCCACATTTTATAATTTAATGTTTCATCAAAAAATAAAGAAAAGATTAATAATTTACGAAAGCTGCAAATACTTTCCTTTATTAGTTTTGTTATTCACAACAAAGCTGCTATGTCATCAAGGAAAAGTATTATTACATGCCTGGGAATAGAAATTAAGACCCAAAAAGAATTTGCTGAGTAAGTACTGAAAAAGTACTGTTATGGAAAATTTTTTATTAAGTTATGTATTGGAAAGAAGTTATGGCATTATTAAAGATTATTCAAGTGATTTTATGCTTATATCAATTGATCATTGTCTTTAATATTCAGAATAATGCTCAGATCCATACAATGGTTTCAGCCTCCATTGTTTTTAATGATGGTAGCATTTTGGTTTGCAAATACATATAAGGAAAATGTCTCCTTTCAAAATTCTGTTATGTTCCTTCCCTTCAGCACACACATAAAATACAAGAAACAACTGTCTGAATGCATACTTTTATTTCATAACATCTATATTCTACAAACCAATTCCACACACACTTCTTAAATTTCCTTCTTTTATGTTTCATATACAGTTGTCAATGGTTACTTTAATTAAATCTCTTAATAAACTCATGGTGGGATAAATAAGTTACACACTGATACAAATATAATAGTTTTAAAATACAGTCAATTAGTTAAACAAGAAAAACACTACAAACGACTTACAAGAAAAATATTACAGAGAACAGCATACTTAAAATACAAAGTACTTGGACATTGGTAGGTATAGTTTATTAAGATTTAGATAAAAGGTATAGAATATTCAATAAAATCACTATTCAAAACTTTTAAAAATAAAAATAATATTTCTACAATGCACATGATATTTTCAGAAGTTAGGCAGAATGGCCAAAGCGCAGAAAAAATCTCGAAGGAAAGGGGCAATTCTCATTAATAATAGAAATAATTTTAACCATGTAATGAAGAAAGTGCAGTTTCACCCAGCATCAAAATGTAATAAAACTTAAAAACTTTACATTACACAAATCAATAGTCTCTTAATAATAGTTATTACTTTTCCACACAATGATCCATACTAGAATACTTACTCCTATTTCATAGCAATAATGTTTTGAAACATGTATTGTGTAGATCCCTCCAAACAATTTAAATTTTACATTTAAACAAGATACTATTATCCTGCAATAATGATACAACCCCATACTTAACAATAATGATACAACCTCAAATTTAGAACCTCAACTCTTTTTAAAATACATATATGATTTGTACTGAAGAATCTGACATATATTTCATGAATTTTAAACAATCAAACTTCCTATTATATGACACTCAAGTACAAACCAGTGTTTTTTTACCAGTGTACTTAAACAGGAGTCTCCTACTTTGAGAATCTTGGGATTCCAAGAACTGTCTATTAATGAGAAGTATCTGCTAAAACAGAGGTTCAACTATATAAATATTATTGTTTTTCACTTACACTGAAAGAAAATTTCACTTTAGAAAAAATACACACTGCTCAAAACAATTAGGGGATATTGAGAGTTTGGTATGAAATAACCAACTGACAAATTTTTGAACAAAAAATGAGATAGAAGAGGTCTTCTGTTGGAGAAGATTAAAAACAACTGATATGCATTGAATGTTTTGTAATAGTGAATACAATGCAGCAAGATGACTTAGCTGAACCAGTAGCCTCGAGGGCCATCAGTTGTTTAGAGGCAAGTCAAATGCAATCCATTGTAGTGGAAACACTAAAAGTTTCTTAGGGGTGTCACTTCCAGACTATGAAATCGATTTTTGGAAGCTGGAAATATTTGCCAAAGACCAGGACAACACCGTGTGCCTACAACACAAAATGAGGATTGGTATAAAACATTAACAGCCAAACAAAACTGCACTTTAAATGACACTTTCAGCACCTTTAAAAAAAGGGCTATTGATACCTTAAACAGTTCAAAACTGACTCCACTTTATGGGTTTGTATGCTCGAAGATCTATGGTTTTCGTTTCAATGAGCAGGACCATCATGCTACCCACAGAAGGGGGCATAGGAGCATCTGAGACATGGACAAGATGAGTGGAACAACACTTTCTTCACAGAAAAGTACCAGTTTAATATACAACATGTGAATAGACGGATTCTCACCTGGAGAGTACCTGGTATACAGAATATTCCTGCATTTGTGCATGGAATTGTCAGATTTGGCACACGCAGAATGATGTTTGGGCCAGTATTTCTATCAATAACTGCCCTGACCTGTACATTATCAGGAATGGAGTACCAACGGCTCAAGGATATAGAGATAAGATCCTCAGACCTATTGTGGTCCTTTATGCTACAGCAATCAGAGATATTCATTATGGTGTGCCAAATCGTGCTCAACTAGTTAACAATTTCCTTTTTGATGAAGGAATCCTTTGAACGGATCGGCCATCACGCTTCCCAGATAAGAATCCAATGGAACATGTTTGGGGCAATCTAGGGAGAAGGGTTGCTATTTGCTTATGACCCTCAGAAACAATTCAGCAGTTTAAACCTCAGAAATAATTCAGCTTTTCGACAGAAGCACCCCAGTCCCTCATTGATAACTTTACTGATTACATGACAATGCTTTTGATCAGGAAAAACCATACCCTTATTGAAACAACTCAATTGTATACGAGATATTACATTTTCTGTTTGTTTGTATAATATGCATAAATTATGTATTTTTTTGTTCACCCATAACTATCATCAATAAGATATAATTATTCTTTGTTTTGCATCAAAAAGAACTTACTTCATTTGATTCTTACAGTTCATAATATTATTGAGATTATGATACCATGTTTAAAAATAGACATTTTACTTATAATAAAACAATTTTAATATTCATCAAAAAGAAGCTTTTTAGATGTAGGCATTCTTATAAACGGATGCCTAATATAACTAAATACTTTCTATAAATATGTGAATATTAATTTTTTAAGTGCAATAACATTTTAACACAAACACAATTTTTAATCAATCCATGAAAGGAAATTCAGCATTTATTATTTTTCGGACATGAAATGTTTATAAATCACTTCTAACCAAATAATTTACTTAAAATGTGCTACAAAACTTACAAGAGAAAATATTAAAATACATGAAAATAATAATAACTGGAATCATATATGGTTATAAAATAAGATTTATATATCAGGATAAATATGTAGATTTTAAATAAAACTTAATGATTCAAAACTTCTATATTTCACATTAAAATCAACCCTGCATTGCATCAGGTCTACAATGAGCTACTCCTGCATAATAATACACCAGAATTGAATGCACTGAATTTTTGCAAAGTGAATTCCTATATATAGGCTTAGACTATTATTAAATCATTATTTACTTCACTAGTTCACTAACTTACTATTTTACTAACTTAGTGAACTATTTATTCTAATTATTATGCTTCTTATTTTGTCATTTTTCAGAAGATTCAAGAGGTACCATATTTTATTTATGAATAACTATAATTTCAACAGGGTTGCCATTCAAAGAGGAGAATAAAATTCCCCAACTTTTCCAGGTGTTTTTTCAAAAATTCCAGTTTGTCTGCATAGTGCCCTTTGGCTGTGCTGAGAGAAATTAATTATAACTTGAAAACAAAAATTTGCAAATTACATATGACATACCCCAAAGCAAAACACTTGAAAACACAAAAATTTGCAAATTACATATGACATACCACAAAGCATTATTATTATAACTATAATAGGAGCTATTTTTTCCACTAAAGTTTGAGATTAGAATCTGCCCAATCTGGATTTAAAAAAAAAGTCTTTTTGTGGAGACATTTTGCAGCTAAATGAAAGATTCATTTATTTTATATTTATTTAGCAGCATACATAAGCAAAAAATATGTGCAATAAATTTCGTGATAGCATGTCATCATACTGCTAGAATTAGAGTCAGGATTATGCCAGAGAAAATTGGCTCAAATTTGAAAGTATTATTAACTAACAAATAAATAAATTTAGAGGGAAAAGCCACATTAAATAATACGAATAACATTAAAATAAAGTTAATTACTTAAAAGTTGAATTACAATAATCGGCAATATTTTGACGAATATAGTTTTATTAATTTTTTTTTATTTTACTACAAAATGACATATAAGGCACCTATTAGAAAGAAAAAAGGAAGTTTAAAATATTTTGCAATAAAATCCTAGTTATATGCTATGACCTTGGCACGATTTTGAAAATTGTCGCCAACACCAAAATGACCCGTTTATGGCTCACCATAATGTTGCCAAATCCCGTGCATACCGTATACAGGATTAAACCGATTTTGTTTTATACAATAATGGGAAGGTATTTTCTTTAGTTCAACATGCAATGTACATACATAAGATTACTGTCTCAAAAATTTAAAAAAAAAAAAAAAATGCTCATTGATTAATAAAAATTTTATTTCATACTCAGTTACAACACAAGTAGTTACAATGAATATAAAATATTTAGGCACGGTATCGCGAGAGTCCAGCCGCCCACATACCTTTACGTGCTGCACCCCCACTAGGAACGGTTTTGTCAATTCTCGAGGTTACTGCCAACCTGCTTTGCCTTTTTTAAAGACAATCTGATTGGAACTGCGAAAATTGGTTCCACCAGCTGCCTGAATAATACTCATGAGATACACAATTCACCAAGAAAGTGATCGCTTCGTAGGCACAAACCTCGTTTTTGGGGGTATTGCCATATGAAATTCCCAGACTTTTCTGTTCAGTTTTCGAATTCCTTGACTTTACGGTTTCCAGGCAGCGGGGCAACCCTGTTTGAAGTTAATTGCAAGCACCACAGAATTATAAATTCAGGCCTTTTATTATATGTAGAATACTAAAGGTCAATGCAATACAGCTTTTGCGTGTTTGCACCAAATTATGCAAGATATAATTTTATTTCAGTTTATTGATAAGTAAGGTATTTAACTGCATGGTGTTGTTAGTAAGTGATGCTAAAAATTGATAGATGCAATGGTCAAGTGTGGATGAACTCAAGATTCATTTCAATGTTTAACTTCCAACTTCCTTGACCTTTTGCTCAGTTGGTCTTAAGTACAACTTCTGAACTGTGCAGTACAAAGATTAGTACAATGAAAAATATGAAATTTATACTAGTTTTACATCTTTTTCACATATCAGATTTGGTACTGTCCGATTTTTGGTTGTTCTCAAAACAACAAGAAATTAAGTCAGCCTTTTTTAACTGAAGTTACAATTACTGTGCAGAAACTGCGCACATAACTACAAACTTTTCTCCATTAATGGAACAGGAAAATGTATATTTTGAAAAATGTATGACATACTACATAGCATTAAGTCAAAAAAAAAAAAAAAAAAAAAGCGATATTTAAAATAACTAAGTTTTCATAATTCTATGCAGAACTCATTTTCTTACCACCATAAATGTATTTTTATACATTTTGGGACAGTACTCATCAATCTCTCTCATATGTTAATTATGAAATAAAGGCTTAATTTTTGTATTTCTTTAAAACAAAGTTTATAAACTGTAACGCCTCCTTGTTTATACTATGTTAGCATAATATTCAAGTGCTCTGTGTGCTTTACAAACTGATTACTTTCATTAATAACAGAAATATTTTTAATTCTGAAACAAGCGATAATTATTTTTTAAATAATTCTCATTAAAAATTAACATTCAGCTTATATATATATATTATCTATAAAGACTTTCCAATATAACTGAATAAACATGTGTGTATAACATATTAATTTATTAATTATTGATTTTAAGAAATTATGGCATACAATGGGTTCTATTTATAGAAAAAATCAGAAAATAACCATTACCAGTAGTTAAATATATAATAGAAATTCAGTATATTAATAATATACAAAATCCTTATGATAAAAGAGCATTTAATAACATAATAATTTTGCTACAAATATTCACATAAAGCTTTCAAACTTCATCCGAGACTTCTACATTTGGATGCTTCGTTATATTCTTAGAGTACATTTAACAGTAACCAATGTCACCCATGTGATACATAATTCGTCAGGAAATAACTATAATAGTCAACATGGAAATTTAACGAATACTATGCAACATAGTTTAAAAAAATTGCAAAAAGAGTTCTTACAAACATCAGTTTTATAATTACAGTGATGATGAGGATGCAGTTTTTAACAGGATGAGAATTTCT
This sequence comes from Stegodyphus dumicola, assembly GCF_044657685.1. Taxonomy (NCBI): domain Eukaryota; kingdom Metazoa; phylum Arthropoda; class Arachnida; order Araneae; family Eresidae; genus Stegodyphus; species Stegodyphus dumicola. The sequence continues at coordinate 73,523,613 of NC_140768.1, read as the reverse complement.
GCAAGGTGGCGACATCAAAAAGCTTATTTACACTAGACAAGAATAAAACTTGATGTCCTACTTGCCATGCTTTGATACATCACATACTGAGAAAACTAATGTACTCAGCAAAACTATAAATTATTAAAAAAACATTGTATTAATACACATCATATACATGGAAAATAAAGAATTTAAAAGGAAAATTTTTACATATTAAAAAAATTTCTATCCAAAAATCAAGATGGCTTAATTAAAACTAGGGCATATACTTTTACAACATATAAACATGCATATTATATATCCATTTTACATTAAAATGGTTTAAGTAACAAACTAAATGTTAGCTTATTTTTAACCTAATAAACAGTGATTTGAAAATCTTCCCATATGACATGAATTTTATCTACAGCTATTAGATAAGGTTTCATTCAGAATTTCTTTCTTTTACACAATGTGTACTTTTTATTGCATCTATAATGTATTTTACATATTTAAATCATTACTTTGTATTTAAATATAACATGCAGGAAACTATTTCAACATTCAACATAGGCTTATTACTTAATGTAACATATTATATAACAAATATAGCCTTGTTACATATAAAAAAATATATCCTTGCTATATATATAACAAATGTTAAAATCTTTAATAATATAGAAGCCTTCAGCATGGCAGCCAGCCTCTAGTAAACATTATATTAATTTGGACAACATAATAAGCAGGAATCTCAAGTAACTGATATTTAATCATGCTAAACAAAGAGGAGAATGAAGATGGAAACACTAACACATAAAAAAATTGATCTCATAAAGAAACATAAGAACAAAGAAATACAGAGTAGCAGATTTTGTTAATCTTATGCCCAAAGTGTGAACATGAATTTTTGCTGGAAGAAATGAGTGCATATGATACAGTACAAAGTCCGAAAAAAATATGAAATCATGATTTATGAAATAATGAAGTATTTATAATCTAAAGGGTATCAAAATTTACCAAAAAAAAAAACCTTAATATTTATTTTTTGGTTTACCTTATTAAACATTTCTTTCAATGTAAGTCGTATAAGTTGCTTCGTTTTTTGTGCTAATACTTTATCTTTAATTCTGTAGACAGACATAATTTCTTGTTCTACATTGTTGAAGTCCTGTAGCTGTTATTTCGAGAATTTCAACTAACTGCCAATCGAAATTTTCTCGTTTTCAGTAACTTCTCTGTCACTTTCTTCACTATCGGTAGCAGTATTTTCTGGATCTAGAACCATACTACAGATTTTGCCATTCATTAATTGATTGATGATTGAGAAGCATTGCCATCATAATGAAAACCTTCTTTTATATCATCTTCATTTATTACCGCTTCTCCACATTTCTTTACAAAATCCGTTAATTGGAAAATTTCACCTTTGTTTTGCGATATCCAAAAACCTTTAAAATTAGCCGCTATCATCATTAAATTTAGCTATGTATCATGAGCTCGGCGACTAATGACAAGTTGTTACGTTAAATTTTATCTTGCTTCTATCGCACACTGAGACAATTAAGCCTGAATTGTATTAGTTATTTATTATATTTATGTCTATTTCTTGTACATGCTTAAGGCTTATCAGAGTTCTGAATAAATAAATTCCCACCATATACTTAAGACGCATTGAGGGCCAGCGCTAGATATCTTACCACCTGATGCAGTCTCTGTGGGTCCTAAATTCTGCGACTTGATGCGGCCATACGAGCCCTGGAGCTGGTCTGGGTTTATGTGAATAACAAATCAGTTATTCTTAATTCTTAAAGCCCTAAATGTAATCTTTGGGTTTATGAGTATCATCAACAAAACCTATTTTTAGCTTATGAGAAGACATTTTCAGCAAATTCCCCCCCCCCTCAAAAATTTTTAGCGCATTTAATTTAAATCTGTAATCATCACCAAGTGTAATGTCAACACAAAAGCTTGCCACACTCCTTTATTATTCAATTACTAACATAAAAAAAAATTGTTTAGGCATCGCAACATGAGTCATTACTCAATTTGTCATGTTTTGATAAACATGCGGTGATGAACGGAAAGTATAATAAATAATGATTCGCCAGGTTGATGTCAGATCAAACAGGAATATATATATATGTAGAATGTTTCGGTTTGAGATGTATGCCAAGCAGATATGCAGCAATGAAGCCAAATTACTGATCGTACAAATTTATGCTGAAATGATTGTTTCTTCAATAACAAGGTATTTTATTTAGTGTCGAGGTTAAATTAAGAATCAGGACTCTCCAGATGTTTTATTATGCGCGGAGGGGGGAATTAAATGTACATGCATAAAGCCTACAAGAAAAACGGTGGTGGTGGTTTTCTGGTCAGGAATTTAGATCATTCCGAATAGTAGACGTCCAGATTTCGGACTTTGTACTGTATTCATTATGACATTTTAGCCCATGAAACATGACTCTCACAAGCATTCATATATTCACCCCAAATCAAAACCTCTCCCACATCATTCAGGGCAGGCAGTTTTTCCACTAGCCATCATATTGAATAGGAAGAACTGATTTAGTAATTTGTTGAAATATGGTGGCTTTTCAGAATATGTTACATTATAAAAAAAGATAAGCCTTCTATTTTTTCACAGAAGACGAGCATTGCAACAATGTTTTGGGTTACTGCAAATGAAATGGCCATTGAGTAAGATCAGGTTTCTACTAGTTAGGGAAGAAAGCAAGTGCTGATGTTTATGCAACTTTTTTACATCATCATATGACATCACTGCAAGTGGGAAACGCAAACATAGTATTTTTTTTTTTCATTCACTGAACATTTAATACTAAATACTACTGGCATCAAGTCAATCACAGGAACAAAATCCATTCAGGTGCTAAAACTTTAGGAGTTAAAATTAGAAAATTCTGCAGCAGCTGCAATAAAAAAACTTCAGTAAAGCATTGGGTAGCAGAACAACTAAAAAGAAATAAACTTACAGTTAGTTCACAAAATTTTGCTCTGGAGGGTTCAAGGTTACAAAATAAATGCTGTAGTCGTTTACTTTATTAATCTGAATAAATTAATTAAAGTATTTTATAACACCAGATCCACAATAAACTATACGAGATATTGCCCAAACACATAATGCACATTTTTAGTTGCTTTACAGTACTTGGCAATAACAGCAAAAGGAAGCTCAACAAGTGGATGCCTAACAAACTCGCTCATGAAATCAAAATGCAGCATTTGGAAGAGTGCTCTTTTCTCTTTGAGAAGAAGCAAAGAATAAAGGTACATCTAATGAATTAATAAGTGCGGGCGAGAAGTGAATCATTTACCCGAATTGTACACATTTGTTGCTGTGGTTGGGTACACTCCAAAAAAGACTTCAAATACACTTCTGAACCCAAGAATGTTATTCATTGTATGCCAGTCTCCTGCTGATATTATTCATTAAGGTCGTATTACATATCCAAAACATTTTGGAAGAATAACCTTAAGCGACTCCCATTTGTGGAAAAAAAAAAAAAAAAAATAGCTATACTACTTTAAGATAACACTGAACACATATGGTAATAACCAAATAAAAAATTCTAAATTTGGAGCACAAATTGTGCCTCATTCTCCATCCTGGCTTTTTTCCCAACAAATAACTATTTTTTCTGAACAATTTTCTGCCCAAAAAAATGCATTCACATTCCAAACTGCTGCTAAATATGGCTAATACAGTTTTCAGAACTTGAGATTTGCAAATCAACAAATCAAACATTCCCAAGCTAAACACAGTTTATAATTTATAACCCTAATACTAGAATTTGCTAATAATATGTTCCTAAAATATAGCCTTGGAGATAATCATCATATCTGCATAGATTTGGGATCTTTACATAGATGATATAAAACTTGCAAAAAATAAACCATGTGCATAAAATCATAACACTGGAACAACTTTTTATATAAACATTTTTTAAATTCATAAAAACTGACAAATATGGATAATATAAACATACAAAATCACAGTTCACTCTTTATGACTTACTAACCACTTTTTGTTTTAATGAACAATGGATATGATATGAACAGCAAAAACAGTTACAGATTGGAACTGTTAACCGCAGGAAGTTTGTACTCACAGCATTCTAAACAGAACTTCTGGTAAAATCGGAAAATAGAAAAAATCCATAAAAGCCTTTTAAAGGTCAAAAACAAAGATGATGAAACACTAATTTTTTATAAAATAAAGAGGTATCAGATTCTTCGGAATTCTCCAGGAGATGGGATCTCAGCCCAATTTCATGGTAACTAACTCTCACATTTGTCGCAAGTACTCAAGTACTAATAATACGCAAGTTGCAAATACGTAAGTACCAATATGTTTACAAGCAGAGAATTTTAAGCTGACTGACAGATAAATATATAAACAAAGTTATTATAAATCATATTTAGTTCAAAATAAAAATGTAAAGTTTATTTATCTATTTAATGGTTACATTACATTTTTATGATTCAGAAATATGTATTTATTCAGCCATGTAAAAATTCCAAAATTGCACAGTGAAAAAATAGTTTTCCCCATTTTAAATAATTCCTAATATCTATAGATAACCAAAGATAAAATTCTTACCTTCCACCTATGTCCACATTCATTGCAAAACACAAAAGTTGTCATGGGTTCATCAGCACTTCTTGTTTGTACCTAAAATATTATTTAATATTCAGCCATCAATCAAGAACATCGAATGAAATAAATAAATAATAATTGAAACTCTGAGACATACTTTAAAAACTTGGGGGGGGGCTTTTACTGTTACGTGTCATATTTATAGAGCAGATCCCCCCTCACAATAACTAGAAAATCAAAAACTACATTCAAATATATGCTTACAGTCAAACTAAGAGTTAGAATTATGCTAAACCATGAGGACGAAAAAGACAGATCTTACACCTCATGCCTATAGAAGGAAACACCTGCTAGAGTCTATCGATGGCAAATGATTTGGTAGTGCAATATAATGATGGTTTAAAAACAAAAAGACTATGCTTTATATACATATTTCTAATATGAATAATATCTAAAAGGGTGTTACTTTGCTAACTGAGGAATTAAGCATGTACATATATTCCTGTATGATCATTAATGTTTTAAGAAAATACCCAAGTCCCAAAGGATAATACTAAGAGAAAAGGAAGGAAAACATAAATTATATTCCTTTTTAAATAATCAGCAAAGAAAAATAAAGAATAAAATTAAAACTCAATTTACATGAATATTTAAAAAAAAAAAAAAAAAGTTAATCAACTAAATCTTGAGGAAATTACACTAACCAATTTCAGGTGAAGAGAGGCACATAAAAATCTACCAAATAATGTTTAAAAAATTAATTTTTCTTTGCCATATTCTTTTGGTAAAAATACACCAAAATTTAAAATTCAATAAATAGCAGATGCCAAATAAGTTAACCTGAATTAAATTTAATAAAGGCATACTTTATATAAAGAGCACAGAATTAAGATCTTGTGCATGAGAAGGAAAAAATAATTTAAATTACATCATTTCTATGTCTTGAAATGCTTCTGCCTGCTACACAGAAGCAAATGGATATCTAATTTGACTGCACATATTATATTATAGATGTGCTATCTCTTGAGGAAGGGTGCACAGGAAATAATAGAATTTGAGCCAAAATTTCCATAGAAATTAAAAACCTGGATATTCAAATTCTTGGTTAGTTAAAATTATGATATAAATAAATGTTATAACAATTATAAACAACAATTAATACTTCCGTTATTAATATGACTATGTGATAACATATAATATTACCTGATTGTATGTGCAATTGCTTTTCTTGCACTTTCCGCACTTCAATAAATCAGTTTTTGTTCCACCAGTAACAGCCATTTGATGATCGTTGATTGCCTCTTTTGTAAATTTCTGCCTCAGTTTTTTCATTTCTTCACTTGCCATTTCCTTTAAATATAGAACATGAAAAATAAATTTATTCTAAATTCTACTCTCACAAAAACTAATTTAACGCTGATGGAATAATATTAAAAGTTTATATACAGAAAAGGCTACCATAAAAATTAATTATATAAAAGAAATTAGGCCTTTTACAAATATTCACGACATTACAACAGGTTATACCGGATAATCAAAGTGCACTTTGTGAAGATTCATTTATTTTGACAAATAGTTGATTTTTTGTTAAAAGAACTTTCCTTTCATTCTCCTTTTTCACTCACGATTAAAGTGGCACACCTACTTTTAGTAATACAAATAAATGTTTTTTTCTTTTTTTTAAGAAAAAGGGAGGGGTGGAAGTTTGGAAAAATTAAGAGTATTTCTGAATTACATTAGTATAAAAATCATATGTTCCTCAGGATGGTAATGGATATTCTAAACATCTAATGATGCCCTCTTAAGAGATTTGAACCAGTGCTGTTCATAAAACTTTAGCATCTAGACTAAATGTAAATTCTGACAGTCCCCCCCTTTTTTTTTTTTTTTTTTTTGTTTTGTTTTGTTTTGTTTTTTTGTTTGTTTTTTGTTTTTTAAACAAAGAAAGTAACAGCACAAAAATCTGGGAAACATATAGTAACAAATCATATTTAATTGCATGTTCTATTGAATCTTCTATTCAAATGAAATACACTAAGTTTATTATTAAAGAGATATCCATTCCATGTACAACTGCACACATTTTCCCATCCTTTATAAAAAAAAGGTTACCTATCTTTGTACTTTGAGTGCTTAATACATATGATCCACAAACTTAAAAAATTTGCCAATGCATTTTTATGCCAACTGAATTCTCCATGATTTTAAGAAGTGAGTAACAGACCAAATTTCACATATGATGAACAACTCAATTTTTAGGTGTTATAAATGCACACCAGAAAATATATGGTGGCTCCCAAAAGTGTTTGCACATTTTAAGAATTTATAGAAAAAGTGCTGGAACCCACAATGGAATTTGAATATAAAGCCCAATATTTTTACATATCATGTGATTTTGAATAAAACTAAACTTTTCAATTTTGAATACTGACTTTTTTTCTAAAATTGTAAATGTAAGGAGGCATAGATTAAACTCCACTTAATTGATTGTACAGAGAAACATTTTCGTAAAATTTCATAAATAAAAAATGTGATAAAATGCTTCAAGAAGAAATTCAGACCTAATATAAAATGAGGTTGTCCAGCAAAGAGGACTTTCAACGTGATCAGAGATTTATAGTTAAACAAGTTGTGAAAAATCTACGTTTGGGTGATGTTACGATTTATACAGAATTTACTCAAAAATTTTCTACTTCAATTTCACTTGAAACTGTTCAACGAGTACTCAGATCAACTGTTAAGTGCAAAAAATAGAAAGCTTGGACTTTTCTTCACAAAATCAATGGTATATAAGCCCAAAACATATTGTAATCATGTCTCATTTGCATATGAAAGCAAATTTAACATTTCCAGTTTTTATGGGCATATAATTGTATGGAGGGAAGAAAAAAACGATAAACTTAATCTCAAGACCTTGGTTGAAAGAGTAAAGCATGACGGTGGAGGTGTCCTTGTGCGAGGGTGCATATCACGATTAAATAATTTAGTATTTATTGATAGCATAATAAACCTCACTCTTTATTTAAATATTTTAAAAGATAATTTAAAATTATCCACCTAATATTTGAATATTGGAAACAACTTTATTTTTTATCAAGCTAACGATCCTAAGCATGCAGCCCTCAACATTCGTTCACCTTTGGTGTGTCTATAACTGTCCATAAGTATTGAAAACACCACCTTGGTCCCCATATTTACACTAAACAGAACACATTTGGAGATAATTAAAGGTTAGAGTACAAAAAAACAACTCTAAAACAAAAACCGAACTAAAAACAGTAATGATGAACGAATGGAGAGTCGCTGATGCAGATACTACAAAAAAAAAAAAAAAAAAAAAACTGGTGAACTCTATGCCCAGACATTTGAAAATGCTAGATAAATGCTACAGGATATCCTATAAAATACTAAAATATTAACTAATATGTGCAATTTCTTTAAAGCATACAAAGACTAATTCAGAAGTCAAACAACAAAAATCAGCGTTATATTTACAAAATTTTCACAGGACTAGTTTCGATGGTTTTACCGAACCACCATCTTCAGCTGCAAAACCACAAATGAACAAGATAGGAAATAATGATTAGATAAGATAAGGAAGCCTGGACAAGAATAAGCAAGTGGCGCCATCTGTTGGCAAAACCAGAACTAAAACATAACATAATAATGGTTTCACCATCAGATGGCGCCACTTGCTAATTCTTGTCCAGGCTTCCTTATCTTATCTAATCATTATTTCCTATCTTGTTCATTTGCAGTTTTGCAGCTGAAGATGGTGGTTCGGTAAAACCATCGAAACTAGTCCTGTGAAAATTTTGTAAATATAATGCTGATTTTTGTTGTTTGACTTCTGAATTAGTATTTATTCGGCATGTTATTGTGTCTTAATTATACAAAGACTTTTATGAGGCATACTTGCCAACCTATGACACTCAAAAATAAGGAGATTTTTTTAAGAAATCAAGATACTTTTCACAATGTTAAAAAGACTTTTTTAAATGATAAAAATATAGTTTATAATAAAGAATTAACTTTAAATAGTAACTAATTCTTAAATGCTAGCAACAAAATAACACCTTACACACAAAAAAAAACATTTTTATTACTTGCATCATTTAAGAAAACAAAACACACACACACACACACACACACACAAAAAAAAAAAAAAAAAAAAAAAAAAAAACCACTTTAATCAGTTCTTATACAAATGTTATAAACAGTGGCAGATTTTGCTTTCTTTTTAAGAAAGAAACTTTATAATTTTGTTCATAGTAATTGCCACATACGCCTGCTTTTGCTATTAAGTTTTTCTAATGTGTCATCACTAATATTAGATCTAAATTTAGTCCTCAGTTTCGCATCAACACTGAAAATCCTCTCACACTCTGCATTACTATGGGGAACTGTCAAGATGGCAAACATAATTCTAGCCAGTTTACTATATTTTAAAATTCCATCAACACCTTTCAGTTTTCCAATTAAACTCCACTGGGTGCCAATCTTAGTTAATTTTATAACTTCATTCAAGTTTTCTAATTGTAAACTGCTGTTATGCAGCTGTTGGAACTGTTTCAATTTTCCCTTCCTTTTAGAACTCCTTTCAAGATAATAACAAATATCAACAATGTGTTCATCCACATTTATCGGTAAAGAAGCTGCTAAATTTAAGAGCTGACAGGTGCACCTCATAATCTGCAAATCTGAATTTTTCTTTCTTAAGATGCCTGCAACACCAGCCTTCCAAGCCTACCAATAGTGGTGCATTATCGGCATCAAGTGCTAAGCAATTATCCAGACGGACTGCATTTTCTTTTAAAGTTTTAATAATTAGCTGTGCTAGATTAAAGCCTGTCAAATGTCCTTTTAAAGTGGGGACAGAAAGAAAACTGCACTCAATTTCTGAAGACTCTGGATTAAAAAAAGAAACAACAATTGGATACAGTTTTGAATCAGTATTGCTTCCATCTGTAGAGAGTATTGCTTCCATCTGTAGAGAGGCAGAACAGAGCTGTTTTAATGCAATCAATAACTGAAGATTTATTTTTCAAAACCATTTCTTTAACAATTGCACTTGAGTATTTCTTAGCAATTTCACTATCGGGAAACATTTTTCTAAATAAAGCTGCAGGGCGATCCGATGCATTCAGTGGCAGGTTATGCTCCAGTTAAAAGGCAGAGAACCGACATTCTGCATTAATAAGTTTTTGGTCCTTTATTTCAAAGAAAAATTTAATTTTTTGTTTTCTTCAAAACAACTCATGTTGTCCTTGTGTTTTTGTGTACGCACATGTTTGAGAACATTGCCCTTCCATCATGCAAAATCGAAAAATCGCAACCACAGGCATTACACATCGCAAATTTATTACATTTCCTTGAGGAAATAATGGAAGGAAAGCCAACTGCGTACGATTTTTGAAACGTACACGAGTATTTCACCTTTCTCGCAGACATAACAAAAGATGATAATTTCTAAAACTATTTCTTGAAGATGCATGTACTCACACAACTCAGGACAAAATGAATGAAATAACTAAAGAACACCCAAATAACAGCTTGCTTTGTCCTCATTGGCTAATATATGCCAGATGCGTGTCATCTGGCTAATGACACGCATCTGGCATATATTAGCCACTTTAAAAAACTTTAAACTACAAAAATACTACTACTTTAGAAAAGAAAATGTACTTTTTGGTAACCTTAATTTCTAATATTTAAAAAGTAAGAAATTATCTTCGATGCCTATTGGAGAACTGGAGAATGACATTTCTGGATACATATATGCTCTCACTCACAAAGCAGAAGTTATCTGATTCGCAAGGTTTTGCTTTAGATATAATCTAGAGAAAATTCAATTGCTTTCAGACGTCCAAAATCACTTCTTTTTTTTTTTTTTTTTTTTGTTCATATAACAAAGTATTAAGCCAAGTTCCATAAAAATCATGAGAAATTTTAAGAATAAGAAAAAGTTGGGAGAAATATATTGTAAATCGGGTTGGCGGGAGAGTGGTCGAAAATCAGGAGTCTCCCGCCTAAATCGGGAGAGTTGGTAACTCTGATGAGGTAACTCTTCTGTTACTTTTTTATTACTGATTTTAAAACAAAAAAGTTTTACTATGTTCTTAATAATTAATGTAGTTTTACTAACAGAAATTTATATATATTACTTAAAATTCTCATTCTAAAATATTAATTTTTGTTAATGATTAAAGCAATATTTCACTGAAAGTCGTAAGCATGCGAACACTATTGGGAGCCACTGTATACAATGGAAGACTACCAAAAAAAATAGCACTAATGAATTCTTAAAAGCAAATGAAGAAATTTAGCACAAAACATAGGAATAAAAATATTTACCACCAGAACTTACTTTTGGATACCTATTACGTACATACTGGATTAAAAAAAGATAGGAGAGAAAGAAAAAGTATACTTACATCAGCTGTCATTACAGCAATTTTTGCAGGTGAAATAATTCCTTTCAGAACATTCGCACGCAATCCAGGATTCTTAGTATCCTTCAAATTAGCAACTCTGCTACGAATTCTGTTTTTATACTTAGTATTTGTATCACCAAATTCTTCAAATATACGTGTTATATGTTAAAGATTATAACATAAACCGCTTAAAACATACAAAATGACCCAAAAGGAAACTCATTTTTCAGAGGTTACACTGATTATTATCCAAAATATTAACTCAAATTTAAAGTGCCTCTGGGAAGTAAAACATTAATTTAAATTACAAACATTTTATCAGACAAAACAGCAATCAATTTCGTAATGATAATTGGTAAGTTATGAATTTTTTCTTCAATAAAATGGCTGTAGAATTACAAAATTCTAGACTCTAATTAATTAATATCTGCAAGAGTTCTACTTTTAAAGCATTCAGGATGCTTCAAAGTCTGTTAGATGAATTTTTCAAGAACTTTTAAATTTAAATTTTTAAATACTTGACATTTCCTATAAATTAAATGCAGCAAGATGTTTATAGCTTCACAATATTCAATTTGCTTTGTGACATAATAGCAATTTAATCCTAAAATACATTTTGATTATAATCTAGGACTTAGAATCTTAAAAGATTTTAGTAATATAATTACTTAGAAACAGTAATTTATCTTACAGTCTGTCAAACAATTTCCAGAGTATTAGAAAATGTAGCATACCCTTAATTTTTATCTTTAATTCATTTTTAAATAAAAACTATGTAACAAATTGACTACTTTAAAAAAGAAAATGTTCTTTTTGATAACCTTAACTTCTAATATTTAAAAAGTAAGAAATTATTTTCAATGTAGACAGCCATTCAATTTACAACACTTAATTACGTCTTTCTAAGTAGCATGTTGCCAAAACATGTTCTAAGAACATCAAATTAAAAAAGATGAGTTTCAAATTTTCTACTTATATTGGTTTGTCCGGAAAAAAATGCAGGTTTCTGCAATTGTTTATCTTCCCTGTGCATTTTTAGCATCAAAAAAATTTTGAATTACATTGGTTTATATATCATTTTGAAGCTCTATTTTCGCTCTATATTTCTATAATAATTATTTTGTTCCAAAATTATTTAAAAAAATATTTACTAGATGTTTTTGATGTCTAAACGAGATTTTCGGCAAATTTACTTTCAGGAGAACGAGCTACGCCGCAGCGCAGCACAAACGGCTCGAAATGTCAACAAAGTATGGGGCGAGAAAAGTGTTAATGAATCTATAGTTCAATGGTGGTACCAAAAGTTTCAGCATTGAGAATTTGACCTGGAAGATCAAGAGCGTCGTGGACACTCTTCAGCTGTTGATGATGACGATTTGAAGACTTTAGTTGAAACAAATCCATGCACAACTGTTCGAGAGCTTGGCATAAGCAAAACAATGATTTCTGATCACTTAAATTGTATAGGAAAGTCGAAGAAGCTCAATAAGTGGGTGCCTCACAAACTGAGCGAAATTTTTTTTAAATTCACCGTTTTGAAGTGTTGTCTGCTCTTCTTCTCTGTAACAAAAACTACCCTTTTCTTGATTGAATTGTTACATGCGATGAAAAGAGGATTCTCTCTAACAGCTAGCGACATTTGGTTCAGTGGTTGGACCACGGTTAGATACCACAACATTTTCCAAATCCAAATTTCCACCAAAAGTAAATTATGGTGACTGTTTGGTGGTCTGCGGCCGGTCTCATCTGCTTCCTAAATCTGGGTGAAACGATTAAGACAGATAACTACTGTCAGCAAATCAACGAAATGCACCAAAAATTGCAACGCATGTGCTCGGCATTGGTCAACAGAAAGAGACCAGCTCTTCTCCACGACGATGCTCGGCAGCACATCGTGCAATTGACCCTACAGAAATTGAATGAAGTGGGATACGAGACACTCCCTCTTCCCCCATATTCACCTGACCTCTTGTTGACCAATTATCACTTTTTCAAACACCTTAATAACATTTTGCAGAAGAAATGCTTCAGAAACCAAGACGAGGCCAAAAATGCCTTTGACAACTTTATCGTGTCCAGAACTCCAGAATTTTATTCTACTGGCCTCATTAGCAAAAATGCATTGATTCGGCTGGTGCTTATTAATAAAACTCTTATTGAGTTGAGTTATGATACTTTAAAGATATAGGTTAGAAACCTGCATTACTTTCTGGACAACCTAATAACACCAATGAAGTTTTCACAAAATATAAACAATCTCAAACTTACATTAATCAGTAAAAGTTATTCATTAATAATATAATTTCATCCTATTTTAAGCTACTAAATAATCAGAACGCAGCATATATTAACTATAGTAGGTAAAAAAAAACAACAAAATGGTATACGTAGAATGAAAAAAGGATATAATCCTCAATTTTTGCTCCAAGATCTTCAGGATCCAGAAAATCTTCTTCAACCTCTAAAAAGAAATGACATATTTTTACAAAGATACACAATTTTTCATACTATCTTTTAAAATATAGCAGTTAGCACATACGAGTACAAAAAGTAAGCTGATTATGACTTTTAATAAATACTTGGGAAAAAAATGATATACTTTACTTTAAAAAAGGGGAGAGGGGGAAAATAATAAAATAAACATTCTCTTGGAAAAGAAAACATAATTAGTAAATATTTTTAAATATCATAGTGAAATCTGAAGAATTAAAAAAAGTTGACATTGTTATTATTATAGTTTGCAATAGAAGAATAAATTCACACACTACAATATATGAGGAATAATTATTTTCAAATTCATAAAAAGTTTTAAATTGTGTAGCTTAAATCGGACTAGTTTATTAGCCCTAAGAAGTAAGTTTACAAACATCATATTCCTAGACAGTAAGTACCGATTCTACAGATTTGGGCGCTCAGGCCGCGATGAACCTAGGAAGAAGCATGATGAATATTACAAAAGAAGAGAAGTAAGTTTTGTTTTGATTATTTCCACATTGTTACTTCTAAGAATAGTGTTCTATGATACTGTGAATTAAGATGACTACCTTAAATTCTATTCCTAGAATTTCAAACTCTTTAAAGACTGGGCCTACTAAGTCAATTAAACTTTTACATCAAACTGTGTTTGGAACTTTGGGTGATCGAAAAAATAGAGCTAGATTGCTTAACTTTTGTGGTTTTCCATCTGATTTTAATATTGAAGAAACAAAACAAAAATTACTTAAAACTCTTACTGCAAATGATTTTATTTCTGTGTGTAATTTGTTACATCTTAATTATGATTCAAATCCTGATAAAAACTGTGATTTAATATTGAATAGTCTTTGTGATTTTAAGCTTTTAAAATCTGAAAGTGATGACGGTGATGAATTATCTGAAAACGAAAGTGTTTATGATTCTAATAAAAATGATGATATTAATTCTGTTTGGTCAGATTCGTGTTCCAGATACGAAAAATAAGGGTTATTCAAGTACTAACACACAAAATAAAGCACTCGCTAAGCTGTTATTTCAATAACTCAGACTTGTCAGAAAGAAATGCGATAAACTGTTAATTTGGGTAATTTGCAAATTGATGCTTTAATAGATACTGGTAGTCAAGTAACACTAATCTGAGAAGATATACATAAGAAGATAGGTTCTCCTGAACTTAAGTCGGCAGATCTACAGTTAACGGGCTTCGGTAATGGGAAAATTAAGCCTATAGGAAAATTTGATGGTGAATTCGAAATCGATGGTTCTTCATTTAGATCAAATATTTGCGTTATCGCAGAAAACAAGAAATCTGAGAATGATTCTGAAGGGCATAAAAATGCTCATTGCAATGGAAATGGTTCTGAAGAAGGATATGGAAAAGTTGTTAATTATGGTTTTTTACTTCCAAAGCCAGAAACTGATCCTGTTAGTATAGTTCCTGTTACAATACAGCATATGATCAAACTGGATACTTCATCTACAATCAAAGCTAGTGGCAATGTTTCCCTGATTTTAAATTCTGATGACGTCCTGAGTGATGCAGATTCTGATGTAAATGAAAATGATACTATTGAAGATGAATTAGTGCAAAAAGGAAACTCAAGCACAATACAATTAGCTTTGATGCCAACGTGGAAAAACGCCACTGAAGAAGGAGATTCTCAAAAGAAGCATGTTCCTAAAGAAGAGTCTCATGTTAAGAGTTTATGACGAATTAATTGCTAATTCTACTAAAAAAACTTCAGTACCATATCTGATAACAGACAAGCAAAAGAAACCACTGGAGAAAAGGAAACTACAGAGACCACTGAAGAAGAAAAGAAGATTGAAAAGCAGAAGTCAGTTAAAAAGTCTCATGAAAACGACGCTGATACAGAAAGCAAAGACGGAACAAAAGAAACTAAAGAAGGTGAGAAAAAAGAAGCGGAAATGCAGATTCAGAAGACCCAGGAAAAAAATCGAAAATCTTTGATAATGAAATAACGATTTTGATGATTTCTGATTATAGACTTTTTCCCAAGTTGACAAATTTCTCCCAATTTCACTAATGGACTATTATTTTAAAGACATGAACTAATTTAAGAAGACTGAAGATGATGTCTAAGGATGAAATGTGTGAAGGAAGACGGCTTAAAGAAGATGATTTTGAGAAGACACATTCGAATGACGGATCTTGAAGGTATCTAAGACACATTCAGAAGACGTATCCAGGTGGTGTCTAAGAAGACGCATTCAGAAGACGTATCCAGATGGTATCTAAGAAGACGCATTCAGAAGACGTATTCAGACAATGTTTAAAAAGACGTAAATACGAAGACAAATCCAGATGAATTGTTCCAGTTAGTATAAAAGGAAGACGTGTTTGGGAAATAGGTGCATTGAGATAGACTGTTAAAGATGAACGAATGTTGAAGAAGAGCTAACGCCGTTATTTCTGAGGATGTTAAGATGATAAGGGAAGATGGCTGAAATAAACCATTTAAGACGACTTTTCCCTCAATAGTAACTAAAAATCTTTTTTTTTTTTTTTTTTTTTTAATTTTTATTTTTCAGATCCCTAGATGTAGGTGGTGCTACGAGAATGCGAGGCCGCATTCCATCAGGATGGACGAGCAGTTGTGGGATGGCATCGTTCATTATAATCGGATGACGTGACAAGCTGTGATAATAAATCTTTGACTTTTCCGATGACAGAAGTCAGACGATTCCACCATTAAGACGATGACACAACTGAAAGATGTTTACATGTAAAAAGACAGTCGATTCTCTCCAACTATAAAAATACTAATATTAAATAATAAAACTATAAAAATACTAATATATATATGTGTGGATAAGGAGATAAAGGATTTCAAAGAAGATATGATACTGCAATACATTAATACATGAAAAAATCATACATAGGTAAAATACAATAATAATACAATGACATATAAAAAGATAATGCAATAACACATAAAATAACAATACTAAAAGTTTAAAACAACAAATAAAATTGTCTAAGACAGCAAAAGCCTGAGAACTCTTGACACGATCAGAGAAAATTGGAAGCCTGTTAATACAGAGATGCCTTAAATTCCCCATGCAGTTTGGAACTTGCGTATATATAACTTGCAATGCTCCTGATGTAGATATGCTCTACATCAGGGGTTCTCAACCAGTGGTACGCAAGAGAAAAATAGGTGGTAAGTAAAGTATTTTTAACTATTAAATTCAAAAATTTAAATCCCAACATTCTGATTGAGTTTTTTCCTCTAACACTTGTAAATTTATGCGATCTGAGCTTTGTTCAAGATTGGTGGTGGTAGCACTTTGTAGTGGTTGTACAAAAGGTTTTCAATTTTTGTTTAGATGGTACGCGTCAGTCAAAAGGTTGAGAACCACTATTCTACATCTTCTATAACACTGCAGCAAGCACAAAGTAATTTTTAAAATTTCCATGACCAGTTAAGATCTGGTATCAATTATACTGGAATTAAAAAATATTAAGAGAAAATGAAAAAAATAAAAGAATTTTGACAAAATCATTACAGATATTTAAAAATAAATGAACTACTCTTATATACGCCCTCAAGTCGCCAAATTTCTCGCCAAACATGCAAAAACCCTGTTTTGAACACACAATTTAAGCTAAAAATCCAAAACAAAAACAAAAAATTCAGATAGCAAAAACAAAGTTTCTAACCAAAAATATTTGACAAGAATCCATGTACACAGTGATATGTTTTAACTTTAAAAACACTATGAATTGCACAATCTAAACAGCAAAAGGATCTATGAACTATGTACCCCTCGCTTTAATAAATTAACATAACAATAAATTTCAAAGAATACTGTGTACACAGCGTTCTATTTCAACTTTAAAAAACATCTACGAATAGCAAAATCTAGGCAGCGAAAGAATCTACGAACTGCGCACACCTCACTTTAACCCTCTAAGCGGCAAAGTCGTATATACACTGACTACCAATAAGTATTTGGACACCTACATAAATGACAATATATGCGGTCCTCAGGTACATCACGGACTCCGCTGGTATATATCGTGGAGGAAACAGCATCGGCTTTAGTCGCATGGAGTTCGGAGCTCTCTGATTTCGAGAAAGGTATAATTATCGGGTATCACAAATGTGGCCGATCCTTAAGGGACATATCTAGTGATCTGAAGTACCCAAAATCGACAGTGGCCTATGTGATTAAGAAGTGGAAGGTGAGCGGTGATTGTCGGAATGTGCCCCGAGTCGGCAGACCAACGAAACTGGAGATAGAGACCGATGAGTGCTGTCCAGAGAAATTCGGAAGAACCGCACTCAACCGATGGCCCTCATCCGCGAGGAGTTTCAACAGGCATTCGGGAGTATTGTTTCAATGAATACCATCTGTAAGGAAGCACATCTGCTTGGTTTTCATGGTTGTGCTGCTGCCCATACGGCCTTTGATCAGAAAGTCCAATTGTGCTGCTCGGTTAATGTGGTGCAAAGCACATCGAAATTGGACCGTGGATCAGTGGAAACAGGTTCTTTGGAGTGACGAATCAAGGTTCACCCTTTACCGTTCGGATGGCAGGGTCTGGGTCTGGCGTCTAGCTGGAGAACGTCTCCTGCCAGAATGCGTTGTGCCAACAGTCAAGTTTGCCGGAGGTGGAATTATGGTCTGGAGGTGTTTCTCCTGGTATTTTTACTGTTTTTCTTTTCTCCTGGTCTGGGGGTGTTTCTCCTGGTAATGGGGACCGGGTCCCCATTAATGATAAGCTCAACTCCAATGCCTACTGCACTATTTTGGATGACAATGGGCTTCCTACGCTGTGGCAGGTTTACGGGTTGAACCCCTGTTACTTTCAGGACGACAATGCCAGTTGCCATGTTTCGACGTTAACCAAGGCTTGGTATGGTGCCAATGGAGTTCATTGAATGGACTGGCCTGCCCAGAGTCGAGAACCTCTGGGACGAGTTGCATCGTCGAATTCAGGGGTGCACTACCTGTGCAAACTCGGTGAAGGAACTTCTATGTCTTCTCGAAGCCAAGTGGAAGAAAATACCACTAGCTGTCATACAAAGACTTGTGGAAAGTATGCCCCGGAGGGTCCACACTGTAATTACCTCTCATGGAGGCTCTACCGACTATTGATTTTGAATAAAGTTAGTTTTTCTTTTCTATCACAGGTGTCCAAATACTTATTGGTAGTCAGTGTATACAACCTAGAATATTTTTTGTGATATCTGTAAGAACGTATATATATGTGCATATTAAAATAACTCAAAGAAATTAAGGCAATATATCATAAGTACCCACATACAGGTATGAAATAACAGGATAGTTCTTACATTAAAATCCAAAAAATAATTTGTTCTCATAGTAGTTTTGGAAAATTTGTGCTTTCTTGGCAAAAACCCTGGCCACTCAGAGGGTTAATAAATTAACATAACAATAAATTTCAAAGAATACCATGTACACAGCATTCTGTTTCAACTTTAAAAAACATCTACAAAGTGCATAATGTAGGCACTATGCACTAATTAACAAACTAAATTTTGAACAAGTCAAAAAACCAACAATAACGACAGAAATTTACTCTAAAAAAACAATGAACATAACATTCTACAAAATAAGAACAAGAATAAAATAAAATGCACTTACCATGAAATGAATGCTTTTTTGAACAGCAAAAATACCAATTTCATGCCGCCTTTAGCATCCCGTCACGTAATCACTATCGTATTTATATGACAGCCAGACACACTATCCAGAAAATTCAAACTATGGTTCACAAATAAATGTTCGAAACTTCTTTTCCTAAATCCTTGTAAGATTTCCAGCCATCCGAAAAAATAGATGTACAAGGCTCAATCCACTCTTTAATACACTGCATCAGCGTTTCCTTATTTCTATCATGCACAGCCACTAAAAATAATCTCCCAGACCGTCTTGCAACCACGTCTCTCATTGCAACATAGGCCATTTCAAAACATGCACAACATGAACAAATGAGCAATTAAAACACTCCAGCAAAAGAGTATTCAACGTCAAAAGGTTTGCCATACAACATGCAATTGCGCCAAAAACCAGAACACATATTGCCATATTTGGTGATCTTGGGGCACATATAAGAGTACAGCCAAAATAAATAATAATAATAATCTTCAGCAATTAGAGAGATAATCATTTTGAAAATAAAACAACCTTTAAGTCACATAAAATT
The DNA here is from genome assembly GCF_044657685.1 of Stegodyphus dumicola. NCBI lineage: Eukaryota > Metazoa > Arthropoda > Arachnida > Araneae > Eresidae > Stegodyphus > Stegodyphus dumicola. The sequence continues at coordinate 73,503,926 of NC_140768.1, read as the reverse complement.
ATAAATTGGATGACATTGTTACAGTGGCCACACATTCGAAATCTGTACATCATTTATTATGAGGGTAAAACTTGTCAAATTTAACCACTAACGATGGTGGCTGCTTTAACAAAGAAGTGCCTAAAATAACATATAAGAATAAAAAATATTATGCCGATTCTACTGATGTTTCTTTATATACATTTATACAATATTTACAAACTTACCATCTGCCTTTAGAGCATTAGCTAGCATTTCTCTACACTTCAGTCTCACAGAATTTGTAGTATCAGCAGGAAAAGTAGTTTGCTTAGGAACAGCAGGTTTAGATGATGCTGAAACTTTAGAACCAGAATCTTTAGAGGAATCATTTTTTTGAGACTGATTTGTAACACTACTACCATTTGAATTTTCTCCTTTAGAATCCCTACTGTTACCATTCCCATCTCCTTTTGCATTTGGAGTTTCTTTAAAAAAAAAAAAAAAAAAAAGTTAAAACACATTTTTTATTAACATAAAAAACTCAACTATCATTTAATAATCAATTCTAAGACATATTTTCAAACTGCAGTTCCTCTCTGAATACACAAACACAGTAAATCTTCCATACCCAAATTTCTGCTCATATCAAATTTTTCCCCCAGAAATAATTAATATACAAGTGGCTCTGAATTTTACATTTTGCTCCACTTAGAACATCATCTGCAATCTACCCAGCTATCAGTTTTTACACGTTTAACACAACACAAAAACTTATTTTAAGATAATTTCTTTATCTACCCAGCTTCAATAAAATAATACCTCACCTTCAGAATGAAAACTGTGTAATATAAATCATGCACAATACTATCGTAAGTCACAGCCCATTCATTCTTTAAATTTCTGAAATAAACACAATTTAGAATTATCATAGAAACTATCTAGTACAAAGAGGCTGTGATGGTTCTACTAAGTAAACATTGTTAGCTATCTAAGCATCAAGCACTTCTTTTATAAATATAAGAAAAGTATTTGGAAAAACAATTCTGTCTGCTAAAGAAAAAAATCTAGTTTAATTTAAAAAGCTGAAAACAATACCAAAATTTAAAATGATGGAAGAAAATCTTCTGGATAATGAAAAAGATAAAATGTGGGGGGAAGACAAACCTAAGAATATTAATCTTTACTGCATTCTGAAAAATGACACATTTATCAAAATTTGTAATTTTATATAGACAGACCATCAGATCTAATTTTATGTCTTAAGCACTTCCAAATTTGGTACAACCTTAGAAAACATAATTAGTAAATATTTTAAAATAATATAGTGAATTCTGAAGAATTAAAAAAAGCTGAAATCATTAATTTAGCACTCGTGCATTCACAGCCTAATTTGACATTTTTTTACAGTAAATTCCTAAGGATGAGCAATAATAAAATAAAATGTGATAATGAAGTGTGCAGATAAATTGCTATAACAAGGTTATTGGCGATGATTACGCATTAATTTAGCACTCATGCATTCACAGCCTAATTTGACATTTTTTTACAGTAAATTCCTAAGGATGAGCAATAATAAAATAAAATGTGATAATGAAGTGTGCAGATAAATTGCTATAACAAGGTTATTGGCGATGATTCTATAACAATGATATTATAGTATATTGTCTTAGGACTATTATATGACGAGGAATTTGAAGCAGTTGCGATCTAAGACCAGATTGGAATGATTCTTATTCTCTAGAAGAATGGTCTCCAGTAGACAAACCCCCAGTCTTGGAAGAGGTTTTTTAAGTCACTCAGAAATAAATAAAAAAAATGTTCCAGGTAGTATAGTAGATGCTGTAGCTTTAAGTTCTTGTTGATGCACAATGGCAAAGTTGTATGAATGCCAAGTGTAGTATCTCTCCCTCTTTTTATGTGAAAACATTATTACTGTACACAAGGGAAGAACAACAGTACAAAAAGGTAATCTTTTATTACTGATGTTCCTTGTTTCCTAATTTGATTGAATGACAGCTCTTGTATGGAATTTTTATGAAAATGGCACCTATTTTTTCAAACTCATCTTGGCAAAAGAATTAGTTGCACACAAGTTTGTGAATGTTCTAAAAAATTTCCAATTGAATCAAAACTCGCATAAAGCTCACATTTTCTTGCAACAATCAAAACAAACAGAAAAGAATGACATGCAGGATATTTATTTGGAAAAATTAACAATTCGAATTTGTGGATCTCCAACTTATCTTTTTAAAACTAGCAGAACTGTTAACTTGTTACATGATATCACATACATTTCACCATTCACCGAATGAATATGTTTGCTCAGTTTTGCATAATACATTCTTAAAAAAATATACTCCTAATTTTCTTCATACTTTTCACAGCTAGTAGTTTTTTAAATTTTTCCTGTATAAACTACAGAGAATATGCAGCAGATTGCAGTCTATAAATATGCATGCAATGAACTTGGATGGCTCTATAAAAAAGGTTATCCCTACATATATTTTTTCACAAAGAATGCATATTAAAGGTAAAACTACTGCTACATATAGCCACATATAGATTCTCTGTTTCAACAGTAGTGATGGCAATCTATTTACATTACCTAGAAACTTATTTTGTGCACAAGCCTGCTCTTATTTTGTAATATTTGATACTGTTTGCATTTTCATCAAGATATGAAACTAACAGTATCTATAAGAAATTTAAAATACTGAAAAATTAAAATTGTAATCTCATTTTGTAACAAAATTTACATGATTCTTTTTCCTCAAAGCCTATTATACAGGAATTTTTTTTTATTACTATTTCCACTGTAAGGATGTTTCTAACATAGGGGAAAAAATTTAAATAGTTGCTCTCTTCACTTGCATCTGGAAGAATAAGACTTCTTTTGAATATTATAATTGCCATGGATCTGACTGAACAACTGCTTTCCGGAAACTCTTCTAATTTGGAGATAAAAATTCAGACAGCTTCTTTTTCTTCTTTTAAGTAAAATTATAACTATACTTTACACAAAGTAAAATTTGTTTTTTTTTTTAACTGAACACCAGATAAAAAAACAAAACAAAAAAAAAAAATCAATTAAGCTTTTGTTAATTGTTTAATTTTTTTAACAATGACATTCAATTAAAATTTGCATGCTGGTGTAATATTAGAGTATGTGAAACAATACTCTTTCAAATTACTAGCATAAAATGAATATTAGCCTCTTTATTTCCATCATATATGATATGCTTCAGTTTTGCTCTATGGATCTACTGTATCAAATGTGACATAGAAGTAAAGCGTAACTGCAATATATTTGATACATTGAAATGGAATGTTTTATTTCAAATTTTAAATCTGCATAAATTATGTCACATAATGGCAAAATCTTATAGAATAGAATCTCTAGTGCTAGCCTTGTTGCTATGAGTATTACTTATTATTTTACTCTGTGAATGAAAAACATGCAATTCTTAGAATGTGCATTCAGAAGTTAAGTTCTTGTAAATAATATATAAATAATTACGGTAACAGGAAGTAATAGGCACAGATATTTAAATTCTTTAGATTGCTACTTCCTTACTGCAGGGTAATTTAAATATGCAAACATAATCATTATTACTAATCCTACACATTAACTTATTTTTCAAATTTTATTTTAATTGTGAGTATTAGGATTTTCTATTTGTACTATAAGAAATAACATACACAAGAATCCAAATATTTTCATAAAAAGCTGATTTTATAGCACTTACTTTCGCATGTGAAGCTTAACTGCAAAACATGCTCAGGCAAACAGTAATGTTCAGTGCTTCCCGGTCACAGGTACACGAGGGCAGATTCAATGTCTTGATGGTGGGTAACAACTTTACAAGATTGTAAGACAGAACAAGATTCTGTCTTACCAATCTTGTAAAGTTGGATTAAATCGAATAAAGTAACATTATTATTTAATCGTTTGTCAATATCTAATTCCAAATAATTTAGAGCTGCGTCCAAAATAAAGCATTCGAAAAAATTACAACACCTACTCTCGTCCTCTGTAAGTAGCTACCATATGTTCTTGAAACTCTCATTTTAACAACAGAATTACAAACTCATATTACCTGCCTCATAATCTAAATTAAAAGTTACAATGCAGTATTAAAGCAATTACCTGGTAATAATTTCTTCCAAGCCTTTATAAGGCTTTTTGCTAATGTTATTACTTCATCGTCACTTGTTGATTTCCTGAGTGAATTGACAGTCATTCCAATTCTTGTTTTCTAGGATAAACATGGTACATTAAAAAAAATAAATAAATAAAATCTTGCTACATATTGGAGGGAGGGGAAAAAATAAACTTATTACATTACCTGCAATATATCCAAAGTGATAGGAAGATCTCTAAGTGCTTTTAAAAGATGTAATGCTTGTTCCTGCAATTTATTTTTTCTAATTAATATATTGCACAAAACCCATGCATTTAGAAATAAAAATGTAAGTACACTTTAATATAAAATAGTGAATATTAATATTTATGAAATTTTTATGCAATAAAATTTATAAAAGCTCATTCTTCGATTTTACACACCATTTTTAAAACCAGATTTGCATACCTAACATTTTCCTTGGGATGGGGGGGTAATAAATATTTTATTAACCTTAAAGATAAAACCTTAAAAACATTAAAAGCAAAAATATATATAAATAACAAAGTTTCGATAACAAAGTTAAAAAAACTCACACTAGGCAATTGACTTATGAAAGAAATCCTGTTCTGAAGTTTAAGATCCCCTTTTCCTTCTAGAAGATTTTCGAAGTGAGAATAGAATGCTTTTTCATTCTTCTCAAACTGCATTTTTTTTTTTTTTTCCCAGTCTTTAATCAATAACATCCCAATTTTGATAAGATTTAGATGTTTCTTTTTTGAAACTATCATAGTTCTTTCTTAATGCTCAAATAAAATGATTTGACTGAAAGGTGATAAAAATTATGGAATGTTAACTTCATATGAACCTGCAGGAAGGAGTGCGAGATGAACCCTACATAAAAGTGGAATATTCCTAAACTGAAATTTTCTAATGCATGGAGTAGCTCAGTTTCTACACATTATTCATCTTCAGAACAGGTGTACAGTTGCATGTGTGTTTAGAAAAGGAATCGCTGAAACTGAGATATGACACACCCCATGTTTTTGTTCCAGTTAAGTATGTTCCCAATGGAATGTTTCATCAAGAAACTGACTTTTGTCATTTAAAAGTATATCTATTTTTGCTCACTAGCCTTTTTACGATTTAAAGTATCTGAACTTGTATTTTTAAGATTTCTGGTGCATTATGGGAAAGAAAAAGTCCATATAAACTGAAGATGCAATGACTGTGAGAGTTATTAGAATCTGCAAGAAATGATGAAGATTGCATTTTAAAAGTGAAGATGAGACTGACAGTGAAATATTTAATGAGCATAACACAGACACACACAAAGAAGTTAGATGGCTTTCCTGTTGCAAAGTTTTGGCAAGCTTGTTTGGTCACTTCTTTATACAGGGGGGGGGGCACAAATCAAACTTCACATTTAGTAAAAATTAACAATCCCATTTCGGACAACACATTTATTCCTACTCACTACACATATGTAATACAGAAACAAAAAGGATGATGCAGCACTCTCTTTCGTTAGGCAGTGGATGTCATAACACTGGGGCCCCATGACTTCGTCATCAGCTTAAATAAAAATTAAACTACCTGTTAATATAAAAATTAAAATAAATGAAAGAAATAAATCAGTCATTCATCCACAAGAAGTTGGACAAGTTTATGGATTGGCCTCTTCATTTTACTTGAGGCAGTTTTTAAGTTCACTGCTCTTACTCTATTGTCAGTTTTTTTTATAGATGTGAATTACTCTTGCCATTTTTTACATAAGTGGTAGCAAGTTTTCATCCTTGATTAGCACCAAGTCATTCACACACAAATTGGCCCTGTGGAGTTTCCACTTGCTGACCACTTGACTTGTTCCACCACACTACATGACTTAGTTGTAAGTGCAACTGAATCATGTAGAGTGATGGAACACGTAGTCTTCTGATCACGATTTCCAAAATGACTGGGAAACCTGTGTGACTAATTTCCACTGTTTACAGGTGGACATTTTCTCATTTGTAAAATCAAGTTCAGGCACAACTTGGAACTGATAATGATGTGACCATGTGTAATCATAGAAAAATCATTTGAGTCCTCAGAAGCAGCCACTAGAGAACGGGAGTTAAGTATTGCTTCAATCTCCACGAGACACATTGACAACTCTTCTCGAGAGGAACTGTGATCCTATAACAAGTTTTATGTGAAACTTCATGGATTTAACGGCAGCCTCCCAAAGACATCCAAAATGAGGGGCTGATAGAGCATTCATTGCCCATTTAATTGGTCAAGTTAGTACCAAGTACCTCTATTGTACATGCTCTTAAATCATTCTTTGCACTGATAAAATTCTTTCCACAATCACTGAATATTTCAGCTGAATTTCCTCATCATGCGATCAATCATTTTAGAGCTGCAATACATGCCTGAGCACTAAGATCACTAAAAAGTTCTAAATGGATGGCTTTCGCTATAAAGCACACAAACATACACATGTACATGTTCAGTGGTTCACATTCACTCCTCTACCACATCTAGGGCTGATCAAAAATGGTCCAAAAAAATCAGTACCAGATCTAAGAAATGGTCTGGGATTCACTCTCGCAGAAGGCAACTCAATCATCATTCGTTTCGAAGAGTAGAATCTGGCACAGTTAATGCAGTTTCTTACTTCTCAGCATATTGCAGCTTTTGCTCCTATAAACCAATATTTTTGCTTCATCACAGAGTTAACTAACTGTACTCCTCCATGCATATAATTAAGATGATAAAATTCTCTACTTTTGAAAGAGCTTTATTTTGCTTAGAGAAATGAATCATAGAATGACAAGCCTTCCCACAGAAATAATTTCTCACCCTATACTTTGTTGCAGTACACCCCGAAGAAAATCATTTGAAACAAAGATTACTTTGTTTAATAATTTCAACTCACCCATTTACTCCCTTTAAAATTAGGGCTTTCAATTGATTGGAAAAAGAGATTAAAATATTCTGCTTTAGTAGGTACAGAAATTGTTAATGTCTTTACACTTTTAAGGTAAAAGTATATTTACGTATATCCCTTGGCGAAACTTTGCAGTTTTTGGCAGCGCATAGATACTGAGTTTGTGCAATTCTTTGACTTGTTATTTTGGCCTGTGTAGTGGCGATTTTTGCGCCAACAAGACAAAGAACTGCAGTAACTTGGTATACATGTACAAATCGACCTATTTTCACTTTAAAAAAAAATCCCAGAATTGCACAAAAATGGCATTGTACCATTTTATCTTTTTCCATGTACACACCAACCTATTTTCCCTTAAAAAAAACAAAGAGAATTGCACAAACTAGGCTTTGCGCGCTCCCTCGACTTTGTTCATGTACACATCGACCTATATTCACTTAAAAAGTCAAAGGAGCAGCCAACAAAAAAAATATATAATCTCAATAAACTGCATTTTAAATCAAACAATGAAATAACATAAAAAAGGAAATTCATCTTTGCACTACACAAAGGAAATATCCACTTACCTTATTTACGAATAACACATCTTCAGTCAAACAAAATTCTTTAACAGCATCCAAAAACTTCCTAAAATTATTTGAACTAGAATCTGTACACTGGCATCGCCACATAAATTCACAACATATAAGTAAAAAATATCCTCCGTAGCAACGTTCGACCGCACGCATTTCTGACGTTCAGCCATGCGCATATCCTTCCCACAAACAGGACACCTAATAATGGCTACTAAGTAAACCTTTATGTACATACCAGTCAAGTAATGCTCTTTTCCCCTTTCTTTCCAAATCGTACAGAAACTTCAAATTAATCTTAACGCATTCAGCCATTTTACCGTCTAAACCACGAAAGAAGCAATATATTTCCTAACTAACACACACACACACCACAAGCCCTTACGAATTTACCGCAATCATGTAACCGATTACATCATAATAGGGTTTCCATAACATTCAACTACTCAGGCTGCCATAAATGAAACAACTTCGCGATAATACAAGGGGTACCCTTCTCTAGACTCTAACCCACTTTTAATTAAATTTTCCATATTTTGATTTGAAGTGTTCATTTCAACATTTGATTTTACAGCAAGTCTTTCCTAGTGTTAGCTAAAAGCTAATTCAGTTAACCGGGAAGATGGGTGTGGGGTGTTTAGGCACCCCACGCTAAAAAAAAATTCGCTGGCGATCTCCCCCCATAATCCGAAATGCTTAGGTCCATCAGAACCTGCCTTCAAGGTCATGTTCTATACGTTTCGAGAGGAAATGGCAAATTCCGAGCATTTATTGTTGTTTAAATAATAGTTTGGGGGTATGTCAACACCCTACAAGCACTTTCGTGTTACTATTTTTCAGTGTAAGCCATGGCGTGAGCAAAGTCGCTCTGTTCGGTCTTTCCCTCATTTGACACATGATCAAGAAATGAAGACTTCAAAAATTATTAGAGGGGGTTTCATCGGATGAAGATTCTATAGAAGAATTAGAAGATTCAGATAATGAAGATATATTTAGTGATCATGAGTCTGAATCAGAACAAGAGTGTGAACCTTCAGAAGACATTCCTTGTGATTAAACTGACTATTTTATAGGAAAGGATAAAAATTAGTTCCAATATGAGATTTACTTGAAAACTTTGTCAAGAATTGACAGAAATTATATCATGTAGGAGAATACGTGACTTTGAATGAAAAGCTAGAATCGTTTCGAGGACGATGCTCCTTTCGACAGTATATACCTAAGAAACCTGCAAGATATGGCATAAAGATATTTGCTATGGTTGCTTCTAGAACCTTCTATGCTTTCAACATGGAAATTTATGCTTGTCAGCAGCCAGATGGGCTGTACAAGAAAGTAAGCAGTTCTAGTGAAATAGAAAACTCCATTGTACAAATCTGGAAGAAACTTTACCACAGACAATTGGTATACCAGTTATGAATTGGCCAATTTCTTACAGAAAATGATTTGATGAACCACAAAAAAAAGAAAAAATATATAATACAGGAGATGTTATGTGTGCTCAAGGGAAAAAGGCAGAAAATCAAAAACTATATGTGTGAAGTGTAAAAAACATATGTCAAGAGCACTGCGATATTGATGCTTCATATACATATTGAAAATATATAATGCTTCTTTGGCCTAATTGATTTCGATACTAATTTTATAACTTGTTGTTCGTGTAATAAATCTACATAATTTGGATTATAATTGCATTCACAAATAAAAAAACAAACGTTTCTCATAAAAAATCAATGATTCCTAGACATCTGAAAAAAAATTATCTATTTGTTATTAATTTTAAAACTAGCATTATTTTAAGCTATTTTATATAATACATGTTCCAATTAATATAGAATGCATTCTTTTACTGAATTGTAATAATATGTTTAATTTGTACATCATTTAATTGCTTGGGGTGGATTATTGCAAAGTTCTTGTTTCATTTATGGTAACCTGAGTAGTTGAATGTTATGGAAACCCTATTATGAACGTGATTGGTTGCACGACTGTGGTGAATTTGACCGATAGGAAAATATTTGTTGGATGTCAGTTGGGAAGTACGTCACGTATTGTGTATTGTGCATTGTAAAATGGCTACCGGTGGTAAAGTTGGTTTTTTTGTGGTATAGAATAAGACAGCGAAGTGGTTGAGGACAGAAGAAAGGAAACTTCATTGGATGTAATTTAACGAAGTTATAAGTGTCTCCTGTTTGTACGAAGGAAATGCATATGGTTGAACGTAAAGATTGTTCAGATGGCTTTAAATGGGTTTTGTCACATGAAAGGTTCAAAAGCTCACCAAATAAAGCATTCCATTAGAAAGAAAACATGGTTTGAAAAAAGTCCTGTTAAGGAATTTTGTGTGCCAGAGACTGAGGACACGGAAATTTTCTAAATAAAGTTATTTCCTTTGTGTAGTGCTTATATGGTATAAGATGAATTTCCTTTTTTATGTTATTTCATTGTTTGGTTTAAAATGTAATTTATTGACATTATATATTTTTTTGTTTGGCTCTAGTGTAGAATAGGGTTCTCCTTTGACTTTGTAAGTGAAAATGAATTGATGTATACATGGACAAGAGAGTGCGCAAGCAGAGATTGTGCAATTCTCTGACTTTTTTTTACGTGAAAATAGGTCGATGTGTACATGGATACCGAGTTTGTGCAATTCTTCGACTTACTATTATCATTATTATTATTTTGTGTAGCGGCGATTTACTTGTAGTTTTGGCGCAAACACAAAGCCAAAATAACAAGTCAAAGAAATGCACAGACAGTGTGTCCATGTACTGCCAAAAATAGCTAATTTTTACCAAGGAGCAGCTATAAATATATTTTACCGCTAATTCTGCTAGACTTTTATTTTTCAAACTTTAGTTTTCTGATTTTTGTTTCTTACCTTGTATTTTCTCTTTCTCTACAATATCATCAATAACATTTTGCACGAATTCAGCATCACTTGTATAAACTTCTGATCTTTCTATTAACGTTTTCAAGGTAAATATTTTCACCCCACTCAGAATTATTAATCCTAACTCCAACTCCTCTGCCACAAGCATCAACTCGTCTTTTTTTTAATGACTTCAGGCACATCTTAATTCAAAGAAAAATATATCAACCCTGAACTGACAATATGAACATGAGGGAAAAAAAAAAAAAAAAAACCTCACCACAGACACTATCAACTTAAATTATCAAGCAAGAACACCTCAATACACAACATTAATAAACAGGATTTAACACTAAACATTATTTAAAATCCAAAATTACACTTCACCACAACCTGAACAATAGAACCATCAATCTTCACTTTCAATTTTCATGCAACACACATTCCCACATCAGAAAACAATTTTTCTAAAAAATTTGATTATACACATGATTACCTCAGCTTATTCTCTCCTTACTCCACTCTTGACACCAGAATATTATGTTCACCTCTTTGTACAGGTTAGTAAAAATTAACAGTGCCATTCCAGACAACACATTTATTCCTACTCATTACACATATACAGTACAAAGTCACTCATTACACATATACACATATACAGTACAAAGTCACTCATTACACATATACAGTACTACTCATTACACATACACAGTACAAAGTCCGTAATCCAGACTCGTAGGGACTTCAGCGATTCCGGATTAGGGGTTATTCCGGATTATAGATCATCAATTTAAATCTGGTAAGATGGCATGCAGAAATTATACAATTAAAAATATGAAACCGTAATTTATGAAATAAAGAGCAATTATGATCTAAAGGGTATCAAAATTTACAAAAAAAAAGTAATATTTATTTGTTTACTTTAGTAAACATTTCTATTAATGTAAGTTGTTTAAGTTGCTTTGTTTTTTGTGCTAATACTTTCTCTTTAATTCTATAAACAGACATAATTTCTTGTTCAGTTACAAAGTTCCAGTGTTCAAGTCCTGTAATTGCTGTGTTGAAAATACCGACTAACTTGTCAATCAAAATTTTTTCGCTTCCGATAACGTTCTCTGTTACTTTCTATGCTATCGGAAGCGTGCATGATGCTTCCGATAGTGTAGTGGATGCCGTAACATTGTTTTAAATTAAAGCATTTTTTATTATACCATTCATTTTATTTGCCCTCTTATGTATGACATTCTTTGCCTGCAAAAGCTTGCATATTTAGCTGACAACTTTTGTAAATTAAATTAATTAAATCTATCATTACAAGGTGCAAGTGTCACCATTTTCAGTGTGCATGACAGAACTGCAGCCATACTAAAAATGTTTAACTTTCAGATACAATTTCACAGATGATGATTATGAAAGTTTTAGTTCTCTCAGCAGCTGTTTATCAGAAAATTCAACTGAATGAAGAAAACATTAAAATGAATATATGTGAACAACTGAAACATCATTAGTTAAGTTCAGATGGCTATTTTCCTAACAGATACAATATATCTCATAATTTCCTCCTACAGCACTAAAAAATCAGAATTTTCTCAGTGACAAAAAGACTTTTTTTAATGATTAAAATATACAGTAAGAATTACATATTAAAGAATATATTTTTAATAATGAATTAACTTTAAATATTAACTAATTTTTTCCACGAGTTCATCTGTGGAAAAACAGTTTAAAAAAAAACGATTGGTTCTTTTATATTGGAAGCTATTCACGATGCTGTGGGGTTTCGCCCAGGTATAATTATGCATTTGGCTGCACTTCTTCATATTATCTTCAAAGTAACCATTCTGAACTTTAGGTAGTTTGGCGACTAACAGGTAGTTCGGCAACATTTCGGTAAGGTGATAAAGATTACTAGCTAGGACTTTAGCAGTGTACATGGATAAAGTCAAGAGTGTGCGCAATGCCATTTTTGTGCAATTCTGGGATTTTTTTCAAGTGAAAATAGGTCGACGTGTACATGGATGATACCGTGTATGTGCAATTCTTAAAAATGCGGCAAGCAGTGGGCGATTCTGCACTTTCTCCCAATTCTGCACCTAATCTTCCTCATGATTAAGCACTTTTGTTCCATAAAAGTTTTAGCATTAGCGTAATTTGGCTAGCAGATTGTTGGAAAAAAATGTTGAGTAAAAAAAAAAATGCCTTTACATCGTGAAAACAAAATGGAGTAAAAAAAAAAAAAAAAAAAACTAGCAGGTTGCTGTAGCAGGGTAGTCGCCAAATTTTCGCTAAGTTAACATAATCCGAAGATTAACCAAAAATTCTTTAGGCATCGCTATATGAGTTACTACTCAAGTTGTCATGTGTTGATAAACAAGCAGTGATGAAAGCAAAACTTTTGTAAGCCAGATGAAGCTCACCTCTTTTTACAAAATAAAGTCAATTATGGTATGGTTTTTTTGTTAGCAACTATGTTACATAAATAAAGCCACATTCCATATACAATGATGGGAAAACAATGATATAAATTTTAGCTAACTAAATAAGGTTCCAGAAGTCTAGTATGTTATAACTGAGAATTTCTGGACTTTTCTAGAAACACTGGCTTATTTTATTATTATTAGATTATTTTACTCATAATATTTTATCATTTACCTCTGAATTCATATTACATACGTCCAAAATACTAATTTTTCCCTTCTAAACATCCTTAATGCTTTTGTGGACTCTGACTGGGAAGCATTGTTCTAGATCTCAATACTTTATTTTCAGATATTATAGTTATATCCTTTCCGGATTAGCTTTGCATAGAACACAATCCTTATTGCCTCAGTTTAAAAACCTTTTGCTTATAATTTGAGGGTTAAAAGTATTTTGCATAATGCTTACAGGCAAATACTTAGAATATTACATAAAAATAAACACAAGGGCTATCTGCCTAAGGAGAGAGATGACTTCATGTAGAAGACTTTCAGAAGACAAACTGGAATTGAACCCAGAACAAACTCTCAGTATTTAGTGATATTAACTACTCGGACGCTGATGAGGACATACTTAAAGTGCAATATATTCTGGATGTTAATAATTTCTTACACTATTAAAATAATAAGGAACATTTGAAAAATTATAACAATCATATTAGTAGACACTGAGTTTTCTGACATTTTTTTTTTTTTTTTTTTTTACTTCCAAAACAAAAGAAAACAGACTATACATATATAGCAAGACAAAATTAAAATATATGAATATGATCGAATTTTTTAAAATTCTTTCATTACGCATTTCTTAGGAAAAATTAATTAAAAAAATAAGCTTCAATTTATCAGACATTCAATCAGTTTTAATCTATCATTTCAAGCCTAGTATGGTCAGTTTTAAATTTTAATGGACTTCAGCTTATTGAGTATAACCGTCGTCATGTTTATATCAACTCTAAATATCATTTATTTTAATAAGCTTTAGACATTTGCTTCTAGAATTAATTATTGGAAACTGACTTCCCAAGTTCGGCATTTCGAGCATCATGACATGGCCAATTTTAAATTCTATTAGAAACTAACATCAGCTGAGTTTAACTGTAATCAATATTAAATTAACTCATATACTATTTTCTTTTTCAGCTTTAGTATTGGTCCTTTGGCGATTTTTTTGATTCGGCGACAAACTTCTGTCGCCAAGGTAGACCCGGGTTTTAAAATTGGAAACAAATGGCGGATTGTAAACAAAACCCGATCTAGATTAAATAACAATCCTAAAAAATAGGTTCTTGATTAGAATAAAAAGTCTTTCTCCAATTTTCAACAAATTGCAAAAAACAGTTTTCTCTAATTTAAACATTTCTAGTACTGCTGTGATAAATTCTTGAAACATTGCCGTAAATAAATTTGTGGCAGTGATTATGATACGAGTAATTAAATTTACAAAAGTTAATATTTTAAATTACAAAATATAATATTAAAGTATTAAATATTAATATTTTAAGTTGTTAGTTAATGTTTATATTATATTATATTAGTATTTAGCTAATATTTTTAATGTACAAAAGGTTAATTTTTGTTATGAATAATGAAATTTACAAAAGGTTAATAAGTGCACTTCAAACTAGTATATGTTGCTTTAGTTTCTTAGATTCTGTTATTAAAAGGAAATAAAAAATATTTCAAATTGAAGGAAAACAAATTCAATTATAACAAGTAAATTTTGTAGCAGTGGTTAGAAATACTTTTTATGAATTAAATTTTGTAAATGGTAAAAATATTAAGAAGTGTGTATTTTTTAATCGCTCAATTAATTACAAGTAATTTGTGATTATAATTTAAAAGCTAAAATTAAATTATCATAATGAGTAAATTTTGTACCAATGGTAATAATACATAACAACAATTATCTTAACTGATGATTTCTGTGAAAGATTCATACATTCGTTGGAAGCCACTAGTTGTGGAGTGATAAGCCACTAAACACTGGTAGTTCGTTTTCAATATATGGGAGCTTTTGTGGTTTTCCTTGCATGTAATGTGAATTTGAGCCAGCTTCTCTTAAAAAGTCCTTATGAAGGCATCCTTCTTCTACTAGCCTGAGTGTATACTTATTTTCTATTCAGAAATACTATTCTCTCTTCTTAATTCTAAATCTTATTTCTGAAGTGAAGATGTGTTGCAGCTATAGGTCGAAAAATATGGTCAATATGTTTGCAAAATCCTGTTCAGTTTTGGACAGCATTTAAATAAAATATATAATTTGTATGTGATGCAAACAAAAATGCATTACACTATTTCATATAGTGAATAATTAATCAAGGAACAAAGTATAATGTAACTTTCCTTTACATTGTACCCAGAGTTATTTCATGTTTGGGATCTTTACTATTGATTTCCCCATCCGTTTTCCCACCAGAATCCAAATGAAGTTTTTAGTTTGTAAAACAAATAGTGTTTTGCCTTTCAAGGCCACGTTACTAGGTTGCTAGATAAGACAAGTTTTGTAGTCTTCAATCTTGCATTACAATTGCTTATAGTTGAATTCCATGCCGGTTAAGTTTTGAACCAACTTTGCATTAAACTGATTTGAGTAGCTTTTGGCTACAAGTTTATTTTAATTTAAATTTTACATTTGAACTTAATTGTTATCATAAATTATCTTGCCACAAGTAGTTGACCAAGTCATAAGCACAAAGTGTGTCTTCTGTTCTGTACATCTAAACTTTATAAAAGAATAATAGTATATCTTAACTTAATAAGAACATATCTAAACTTTATAATAATTGCATTTTAAGACATTGAAATCAGTATCTAAGTGCTTGCCATATAGTGAAATTTTTATATATAAATTGTACTCTTACTTTTATTGCAAAAAATTCAGATGTCTGTTAGATTAAATGGGTTGGATCCTAGCAGAGCCCACACCCTTGACGTGCCCGTGTACATGGACAAAGTCAAGGGAGCGTGCAATGCCAAGTTTGTGCAATTCTAGGATTTTTTTTTAAGTGAAAATAGGTCGATGTGTACATGAATACCGAGTTTGTGCAATTCTTTGACTTATTTTTAAGTTGGCAATTTTGAAAAATGTGCGAAGCAGTGAGTGATTCCCCACTTTCAAAGTTTGTCGCTATGGGTGTAGGCTCTCCTAAGATTTTACTAATTAAATGTTTAAGTAATATAGAAAATTTGCATCAAATTTAAAATAAAAAGTCAATTGTTATGTCAACATACTATTAATAAAAAGTAATAATACTAAGTGAAGGTTATTCATATACAGCTATTAGATTGTGAGATTTATAAAATTTGAGAACTGTAAATTATAAGCAATATACAGTCAAACGTCGTTAATCCGGACTCGTCTGGACTTCGGCGATTCCGGATTATAGATCATCAGTTTAAATCTGGTAGGATGGCATGCAGAAATTACAAAATTAAAAATATGAAACTGTAATTTATGAAACAAAGAACAATTATGATCTAAAGGGTATCAAAATTTACAAAAAGAAAAAGCTTAATATTTATTTGTTTACTTTATTAAACATTTCTTTCAATGTAAGTTGTTTAAGTTGCTTCGTTTCATGCGATAATACTTTCTCTTTAATTCAATTAAACAAACATAATTTCTTGTTTAGTTACAAAGTTCCGCTGTTCAAGTCCTATAATTGCTGTGTCGAGAATACCGACTAATTTGTCAATCTAAATTTTTTCGTTTTCAATAACCTCTGTCACTTTCTTCATTATCAGAAACGAATTATAATGACGAGGAACTTGTTTTAAATCATATCAAAGACGGAGTACATCGAGATGAAATACTACATTTAGTAAGGAATTATAAGCCAAATAAAATAAAAACATCTGCCCTGAAGATAAGGGTAGTGCTGACAGATCAACTTCAAATTCATTGCACGCCGCAGCGTTCCCCTCCGCCGAGCAGCATGAAATTAATAAACAGATTTCTGATTTCGAAACATACTTTCGCTTTAGATCCTTTACATATGAGCAAATATATATCGGAAATTCTATTTGATATAATCGAAAGTTCAAGCTTACTTTTATAAAATTGCTCTAACAGTCTGCAAAAAATAATAAGCCGGATCCAATTCGAAGATTAAGGAACAACACAATCTGCAACATTAACTGAATGAGATAATTTTAGCTTAGTTTATACTGTTCGTTACACATTAAACGCGCATACGTCAACGTTTTATGCACACGCGCACACTTGCAGCCGTAAAGGTCTTACGCACACACATAAACGTCTATGCGCGCGACACATGCGCAGAATGTTTGTAGCTTTGAGGTCGGATTATAGATCATTCCGGATTATGGGTGCCCGAATTAACGACTTTTGACTGTATTCCATAATCTAAGCAAAATTATGTTTTTTATAGTCAAATTATAAAAATGTTATAAAAGCAATAACGAAGCCCGGTTTTGGTCTATGAATTCATGCAAATATACATCCCTATAGTTCTAATTTAAGAAATGAGGCAGAAAAGTATTTTAAGATAATGGTAATTTTGATCATTGTCCATTTTAAGAAACATGTAAGAAGTCTAAATTTGCATGTGGTTCCTTAGCAAAGGAATCACCAAGAGTTTACCTCATGCTACTAAAAATGTGTTTTTTTTTTCCCTTGGAGGGGTGGAGTTTATAATATGCAGAGTGGACATATGAAAAAATGTCAAGACTTATGTGATGTACTATTAAAAGCATCAGTTTTAACTATCAAATTTTAGCTTTTTTAAAAATATTTTAAAAGTTGTGCTTTTCTAACATGGAAGAAACTTCAAGAAAAACATACAATTTATCCCTATTGCCATGAAAGCTCTGCTGATACCTACCATTTCTGTCCATATACCTAAGTTATATGGACAGAAATGGCGGCATGTTTTTCATGTCAGTATTTAGGGTTACCATAATCACTTAGGTTATCATAATTTTTCATTTATCGCTCCCAAATATTTCTTCCCAAAAAGGACTAATACTAAAGCTGTGCCGACAACTTTAATTAGTAAAATGTTTTTTCATAATAAACTAAAGCGCAAAACAAATAAGTGAGCGATTCTGCACTTTACTCCTATTTCTCATGTTTCGAATTCACTCGTTTATTAAGCAAAACGTTAGGTACCAAAAACGCCAAACTCCGCCAATTTGGCGATAATCATACACTGAATATCCGCATAAGAACCTAAAATGCACGTTCAAATTTTAAAAATGTTACATACTTAATTCAAGAAATTTACGTCAAGGTATAAGTTTGATGGGTCAATAAAAGCATGCATGCTTCAAAAAGTGAGTCTTCACCTGTGGACTATATAAGTTTACGCAAACGATCTTCTGAGAGATGGTAACGATTAGTGTTTAATAACCAATTACAAAACACAAAAAATTAGCTTCATATAAAGACTTAGTGCAATATCTAAGAGCAACGAATATTATATAATATGCACTACATAGCAAAAAATATTTTCCAGAATAGCTATTTAATTCCACTTTAATTTCCAACAATACAACTGACACGTTTTCATGCAAAGCACCTTTTTGGAGGGAAGCAGTGGGTAATGTTTATAATTCATTTTAAATACTACTCGTTACTTATTCCAAAAGTCGTAAGATAACATAATAATGAACTATTCATCAGTGGCTTCTACAGTGTAAACATTTAAACCACACCACTTATATGTATTAGTGGTGCAAAATACAATACACTAGCGTGAATATAATGATACAGATTTATACAGCATTAAAATCAAGTTTTAGTACTTAGTACTTATCACTCAGTATAAATATCAAAAGATTGTAAACACAAACCTGAGCGCCATTTGCAACCATCTTATCTAGCTTCTTAGCAATTTTAAAAACTTCCTCTTCACAGCCCATTTTGAGCAGAAAAATTTAACGTATTCCGTATGTTTCAAAATCAAAAGCAAGAATTTAATACGACAACAAGATAATAGAATAAATAATAAATTAATTCTAGGAAATCTTGCCGACAAAACACTAGCCACGCGGACGTACACCACTATACAGAGTCAAACATTACTGTTTACAGTCTCCTCGCGTTCCCCCCTCCTTTCTGGAAGTGAACGATCTCACTCTTCTTCTTCTTCCATCGGTATTAAAAAATTAACAAATTATAAGACGACCAAAAACATTTAAATTCGAAAAACTTACTTTTGGACCATTTATTTTTAATTTTATTTTGTTCCATCTTTTCTTACTGACCTTTCGAACTTGTATAAAATATACGAAGTTCCTTTTTACTCTCTTCTTAAATACGAAATTGTCCCTCTTTCTATATACCTTTCATTCGCATCTAAGCTTGATTTTTCGCCCATCGGTGCAGAAAAACTTAGCGGGTGCAACACAAGACATCTGCCCAAGGTTAGAATAGATTCTAACCTCCTTGGTTAGAATAGAAGGAGGGAGGGTTCTCGGTTTCCTCCACTATCGGGGAATGAAACTCCGCCGAACAAGCGGCGTCCATGTTTGTGACTTCAAAGCATTGCATTACGGCAGTGAGATGTACGTGTTTCTAACCTGTTCCGTACATTTATTTTCCAGTAAAAATATGTTAAATTTATAATGAAATCCCTCGCTATTGTTGAATTTTTGTTTTAAAGTAATAAAGATGATATCCATAATTTACTATGTACAGCAAATTATTAAGAAATAGTTCGAAATCTAAATGCATGCGCATAACATTAAAGCCTTTAAAAAATGATGTTTCTGCATATTTCACGGACTTGCGTAGGTTAGAAAATAAATCTTAATAAAATAAAACAGATTTATGTGAATTCATTGATTTCAGTTTATGCGCATTTCATATTTATTAATCTCAAAGAAACTGCCTTTAATTAAGTTGAATTACAGAAATACACCTATATAAGTTTTTGGATACATCTTTCCACATGTTCAGTTGTGTAAATATTTTACTTAATTTTATCACTATACTGCCCAGAAATTTGTAAGTTTATGCAAAAAATTTTTAACAACAGAACAGTTTATCTTAACTTAAAAAAATTAATAATAATAAATATATAAAGAAAAGCATTGCTTTATTTAACACCTTTACAATTAATAAAAATAGTAACAATTGATTTCTTACTTTTCATGAAAGTTATAAAACGAATTAACTAAAGCGTTCAAATTATACAATTTAAATCCTACCATATAGCATTGTATCTTAAGGAACGAAGATACCAGCTATAAACAGGAACATTAAAATGTATTTAATATATTTTGATTATAGTTATTTTAAATAACCTATTTTAAGTCCTTCTTTTTCACATCTGGAAAGAAAACCACATGACATTGTGATATTTTTGGACATAGTTGTCATATTACATAAAAAAAGAAAATTAATACTTACGTGTGAAAAATAATGCCCGGAATTTTTTTCGAGAATCTATTTGTGCATCCATATGCAATACAAGCTGACATGCTTCAAAAAGAAAAGAAAAAAATGTTGCAATGACAGACTTCCTTGCACAAGTCACGGTGATAACAGGAAGATGGCCGCCAAGCTTCACCGTTTGAGTTGAACCTTCCCTCCTTCTATTCTAACCTCCTTGCATCTGCCTGATTTGTCTGTCTGTCGAAAAACTTCTTTTACAGTCGTCCAATTTAAGTAGTTAACCCGGCAGAAGGCGCGCACCCAACACTGACGTTAGAGATCGCGCGGGGTGACTGCGTCACCCCAATCAGTTTCATTAGGAAAATGTGCTATATATTCTATAGAAACCATTTGATTATAAACAATAATTGCAATATTTCATTTAGAAACTAGAATTCTTTACTTGAAAGAACTTATTTCAATATTTAAGAAAAAATTCCATTCAAAATAAGTATATACCTAATCAGGGATCAGAAGCTAACATACACTTCTGGCAAAATAGGAAGAATGAATTTTACATGAAAAATTATCACATATTTTACAAGAAATTGTATTTTTATTGTCTTTGGATCTTGGACAAATAAGACGTAGGCCCTTGTCGAGTTTTGGTTTCTTTGCTGTGGGTTCATCATCAGGTCGCATTATTGATGCTTTCACGAAACACTTTAGGAAGCATTGACATATTTTTTGTTATCTCTATGTGAGGCGCTGTATAAAAGATATAGACAAATGTTTTAGAAATTTTCTACTATTTCGATATTGTGAGGGAGGGGTCTCTGCTGAGAATAAGGCAACTCGGGTATTTATTGCAGTGACGTTCAACACAGTAAAAAACGACCATAGGCCATTTGTTGGTTTTTCGAGCTGTCGAATATAATGATAACATTTCATCAACTTTATCTACACCACCTTTTGTTGCATTATGAAAGTAAATTATGTCTGGTTTCTTCGTATCATCAGTTTCATCAATGGCATCATCGCAATGCGTTGTAGATAAAAAAACTACACATTTTGATTTTTAGGCACACACGATACTAGAGTCGCATTCTTTTAGAACCGAAATATAGAACAATAACCGTTCCTAGTTTTTGTTTGGACGAACTTGGTGGGAATTTCTGCCTTGTTTCTGTTCAGGGTTCCTGCAATAGCTAACTTCTTTGATAAAAGTCCTTTTGCTAAAGAATAACTCGTATACCAATTAACCATTGTTACATTTCTGCCCAAACGAAGGGGTGCACAGACGTTTTGTAATTTCAAATGGTGAATTTTCAAATCTAAAGGGACCTTTTGGTTGTTGTCCTGCGTATATCTTCATGTTATAGCTGCAGAAAGTTCTTGAATCTACTAAAGCAAATATTTTGATTCCATATTTCGATGGGTTGCTGGGTATATACTGACGAAAGAAACACCGCCCTCGAAATTTCTCTAATTTTTCTTTGATAATAACGTATTTACAAAAAAGGTATATCTTTTGGAAATTTTCATTTAAATCGGTAAAAAATTCTCTCGCAGCCGCCAATTTGTCCAATTTTTTCCCAGCTTCACGATTGGTCACATTGTCTAACCGTAGACACCTGAGAAGAAAGTTAAATCTTTTATATGACACTGTGTTCCGTAAAATTTCAATGCCTTATCCATCAGTGGCCCACAAATCTTGCGTATTTTTATGTGACGATTTATGCAAGCCGTACAGATGTAAAAGCACAAAAAGTGCTCTAATTTCCACATCATTTGTCGTTTTGGCATCCCGATCTTTGGTGTATTTTACCGATATTTTTTCAATATAAATATTTGTAGACTCTACAATGGATCGTATCATTTTAGCTTTGAAAAACAATTTCCAACTTTCTAGAGGCTCCGTTATATTGCATGCAGTTCCTTTAATCCTGGTAAATGAGTTATTATAATATGAGAAGACGTTTTCATTTTTTGATTTGATTTTTCTTTCTACCAAACTCTTATTTTTTCTAATAACAATACTTTTACTAAATCAGGATTTCCATCGTCTTCATCATTCTGTACAAATTCACTTTCGCAGTCGTGAGAACTGTATATTTCTTCATCAGATTCATTTTCACTATCTTGATCAATTTCTCCTGCAGAAGACTCAACTCCTCTAATAGAGTTCTCAAACGTTCCATCTCTTTTTCATATTCGGTAAATTTATGTTTATAAGCCATTATCTATCAAATAATCCAAGAGAACAACAACGACAACACTTGAGAGCGCTAAGCTAAACTGCTACTAATGAAAAATTTCGAAGCAGTAACGGTCGCACGGGTGTCTGAGTCACCCTATTCCTTCATGGATTCCAAGAAACGATTGCTTCTTTCCCAGAAAAGAAAAACAAGCAAAAATAACAATACACATTCCAAAGGGAGTGTCAAACAGGAGGATACTAGAAGGATGATTCATTAAAATGAAATTTTTCTGGTTAGGATTGTTGATTTTTGACGCATGGGGTGACTCTGTGTCCCGCGCGACTTCTCCCGGGTTAAAAAAATCTTCCCATTGTAAGTATTAAGCCAAAAGTTAATATTTCTAATGTTAGTTTATCAGAAGAACAAGAGAGAAATCTGAAATATTTTAACTTCTCACAAACCTCAAAACCCTCAATTCCATAAATTTTGGCTCTTATCGAAAAAGCTTTCAAACTCAGTAAAATTTCAGACACACAGAAAGAAAAGATTAGGCATCTTATGGTTCATAATGTAAATTCAACAATAAGCATTTGAAACCAAATCTAAACGCAAGAGAAAGAGCTACAATGTGCGAAATTCATTCCAACCGGACATTATCATTTCGAAGGCCGAGAATGTGTTCGAAACGCTTAAAGGAAGGAGCATATAATCCAATTCTTCAAGATCCTTCACCTTCGGACCTGTCAAAAATAAAACCTGCAATCAAATCTTCACAAATTCATTCAAGCAACTTAAAACAATCGCTTATCCCATCTGTTGCGAATTGTGAGAAGTTATATGCTCTTCCTAAAATTCATAAAAGTAATATTCTTTTCCACCCTATTGTACCAAATTTAGGCGCCGCCACATACCCGTTAGCTAAATATTTAAATTCTAGATTTTCAACTCTATTAGATAATAACATTTACTCTATAAAAATTTAATAGGGTTTGTAGAAAAAGTTAAAAGCATGTCTAGAAATTTACTCATGTTTTTTTTTTTGACCTGACATCATTATTCATCAATATTTTTTGTGGAAGGTGCATTAAGATGTCTAGAAACCAGACTTCGTGAATTTCATTTTTCTTGCATCGAAATTAATGAGCTAACTTACCTCATTCAACGCTGTTTGAAAAAAACGCATTCTGTTTTCCAAAATAAGTATTACAAGCAAACTGCGGGATTAGCCATGGGAAGCCCCCTCAGTCCCATCCTGGCTGATATTTACATGCATTATTATGAATCAAAATTATTTGAAACTTTCAACTTCCCGGTATGTTGTAACTACGTAGACGATACTTTTATAATATTTGAAGGTAATAAAGATGACTTAAATAAAGTTCTTTTAACAATGAATTCCATTGATCGTGCTATACATTTCACTTTTGAACTTGAGAAAGGCAATTCTCTTCAATTCCTCGACATTCTGGTCACACGTAACGCATCCAACTTCAGTACTACGGTTTACCGTAAACCTTCATCGGTTTGCTTTCCGCCACACTTCAAATCATATTACCCGACTAAACAAAAGTTAGCTTCATTTTATTCCTATGTTTTCCGTGCTCTTCAAGTTTTCTCTTCTAAATTAGCTCTTGATCAAGAACTAAATTATTTTTTAAAGCAGTAGCTATTGATAGGAGCTTTTTACCCAAAGTTATCAATCAAGTAGTTAAAAAATTCTCATCTCAACACACCAAAAGTCACACTCTTGTTTTAAAAAATTATAAGAATTCTGTCGTTATTCCTTTCTTGCCATCAATTAGCTATAAAATTGCGCGTATTTTACAGAAAAACCGTGAATCTTAGCAGCTATATTACTACTACTGCTGTGACTTGTGCAAGGAAGTCTATCATTGCAATATTTTTCATCATGTAGTCCATTTAGTAAAGGCGATTATAGAAAATTATCTCTGTGTAAGATATATCGGGGTAAAAATAAAATAAATGCTCCTGAATCTATTGACATATATACACTGTTCATGCGATGCGGGCGTTGTTATATAACAATTCCAATTTAACTAGATGTGGACTGTATTAATTAATATTTTATTCTACAACCTTAATCACATGCGTGCATCTTTCAAGCGATGACTTACTACTGACAACAACAGCAATAAAAAACTAAGCTAGCGTTTACAGTGTTAAGTGTTAAGCTTCGTTCAGACGGAGGCGTAAAGGGCATAAGTGGTTAAAGCCGAGGTCCGTTGCCAAGGCAACCGTTCTGTGCAACGTCACAAAATCTGGTTTAGGGCTCGTGGCATAGGGTTCAAAGATTTCAACTTTACGCCAAGTTTGGGACAAGCGTCGACCAATCAGAGCGAAGCTAAAACGAAGCGGCGTTCTACAGAAGATTTCGGCCTCACAAAACAAGCAGAGCGAACGCGGGAAATCAATTGAGCAGAAGAACAGCGCGGGAAAGTTGTAGACACATCCACGCATGCGCAAATTTAGCTTCTCTCGTTGGCCACGGCTTATACACTGTTCTCGCAAGTGTGAACGGAATTCCCGTATTTTATGCCCGTATGACTACATCTCTATGCTTCTTACACCGCCATCTGAACACAGCCTAATGAACATTCGCGCCATGCCGAATTGGCAGGCGCCAAGAAGAGAAAAAATGACGTAATCTTACACTTAAATAGTCCTAATGACTTAACATACACAAAAACCATTTTATTCAAAGGGCAGTAGGAAAAAAACATACTTTAATACATGTGATATATAGTTTATATAAACAATTATGCCTCTGTTTTTGGATATATAAGCTGAAATAATACATCTCATTGAATATAAAAGCAGAAAAGTATGTAAGAATATATTCACAGTTATTTATTCCTGTGTGAAATGTACATCTCGAAATATGTTGAAAAATTTGTCAATTTTTTTGTCCTAGAGTTATTAAAGGGAAAGCCAAAATACTTGTCAATTTGCTTATTACATTAAAAAATTACATTTTATATGCATGTAAGGTTCAGTAAATAACTTGAAATTAAAAAAATACTTGGTGTCATATTTTCAGAAATAATAAATATATTTATAATGAATGTCTTGAAACGAATTTGCTTCAGAATGCTATAAATTACTGATTACGTTTTTTTTTTTTTTTTTTTTTTTTTTTTTTTTTTTCTGAAGGCTTATTATTTTGTATGTAAAATTATTAGGATATTTATTCCCTTTTTATAGTTTTTTTAAATTGCCTTTAAAACATAATTTTTTCACCTAAATACCCAAGGGTATATTTGAACTATAATTGAACAGAATTTATTTTTTGTAAACATCTTTAGATGCCTTTGTAATATATTAGGAACAACTGTACTATGGTAGTTGTAATTTTAATAAAAATGAGTCTGATTTTTTTCGCTGTTTCATTTTTTGTTCAATATCAGGCATAGTCTTTTCCCATTACACGTAGAAATTTTCTGATGAGGTAAGCATTAGAAATAAGTTAGAATAGAATTTAAATAAGCTTTTACTTTTTTAATGGAATTTGGAGATGCACTAAGCTGAGCGATTACCTGAATGTACCGTCCCTTAATTAGCTGTTGGTTTTGGCATCTATCATGCAAATCTATTTGCTGTTTATTTTTATCTCTATTTGTTTAGCATTTTAGATTTTCTGATTCCATGAAGTTATTTCATTTAATGTAGCTGAATCAAAATTAACACTTTTCTAAAGTTTCCACAAAAATGATTTCCCCCCTTTAAAAAACTTCTAAAAATTGGTAAATGGATAAAAGTTAAAATGTGTTTTTTAATTGAAATTAAGAATTATTTAAATTTTTAAAGTATGTCAATAAATGCTTAAAAAGAGAAAAAATGAAATAATATTTGCATCAAGTTCCAGTCTCCTGAAATTAGCTATTTCAACAACTGCTATAGCCAATAAAAAAAAAAAAAAAAAAAAAAAAAAAAAAAAAATGTGAATTTCCGTTTTAAGTGTGTTACAACTTAAAGTTGATGTATTAAGCATACTAAAATAAAATAACTTTATTTCCTACCTCTTAAACATTTGTATATGAAATAATTCTTTAATAAATTATGATGATGTGAATAAATCAGAAATATCACTTCTTAAGTGGGAAGTAAACCCTAGCAAGTTGTTAATAAAACCTAAACATATCCTTGAATTATACAGAAACATCATTTTTAAAGACTTAAATGTTATTCACATGCATTTAGATTTCGAACTATTCCTTAATATTTTTCTGTACATTTAAAATTATGGATATCATCTTTATTACTTTAAAACAAAAATTTAATAATAGCGAGTCATTTCATTTTAAATTTAACATATTTTTACTGGAAAATGCATGCAGTTTAGAAACAAGTACATTTCGCTGTCGTAATGCAATGTTTTGACATTACAAACATGGACGCTGCTTGTTAGGTAGGTTTTTCATTCCCCGATAGTAGAGAAAATTGCGAACCCTCCCTCCACCTATTCTAACCTCCTTGGTTTCTCCTGAAGAAATCTTGCGCATACGCTAAGCAGTCGAAAGGCCAGACTTGTATTGTGCTAGAAATTTTGAAAGGATGTAATGCGATAAACATAGTAATTTTCTCGCAAAATATATAACACACTGTATATATAACACACTGTATATATAACACACTGTATATATAATACACTGTGAGTAGTAGCTTCTCTAGCTAGCAATTAGGAAATCCGTTGTTTGAATCAACACATCAGCTAGCAATATGATAAAAGTTTGGTTTTACACATCCAGCTAGCAATATGATAAAAGTTGATAAATTAAGAATATTGGAAATTCATACATATCATAGAGCATAAATATTTGCATAATCATTAAATATCGTATTTAAGGTCTGGAAAGATGATCATTAAAAGAATTTAGTATATTCACTTGCTAACGCTATTAAATATATAGTCTGAAAGTCTGTTCTTTTGTCTGTTTCTCTGTTCTTTGCATACTTTGACCTGTTTCTGTAATAAGAAAACATCACTTAAATAAAAAGTTTTTAAATATTACTATCTGGATATAGATTTACACGAAATTAGAACCCAATTCACACCTATTACAATCTTCCGATGCCTTTTAGATTAGAATTTCCTTTATCATTGTGAAATATTTTGTATTATAAAAATTCAATCAGAGCAAGTTTGTTATAATAATTAGAGAAGTGAATGTTCTAATTAAGTTTCTTCTTCATTGCTTAGTATTTATTTCATAGTTTTAAAAACAAATTTATATTTTACAAAAAATTATCCCCTCTGAAAAATTTTTGGTTGTTTAAAAAAACTATTATTCTTTAATAACGTAATAAAAACTGACTAATCTTGGGTTTCGTAGATTAATATGAATACTGAATACAAATTGTTATAAAAAAGTTTGTTAATATTAGTTTTTAACATATGCAGCTAATGGCATGGTGAAAAGAATTCAAATAAAAAATTGCATGTTAATTCAGTACGGAGAAAAAATGGACAGTGAAATCAAAGCATTTGAAGAATTTTAAGTGGATTAGTAAAATTAAAGCATCCGAGGAATTTTAAATGGATAGCCTTTTGTAGGCATTGTAGAATGCAAAAACCGGGAGGAAAATACTAGTTTCTTAAAAAAAATATTTTGACGACTAATAATTAAAGATATAATGTTAAAATGTAACAATTATCCAAGGATAACTTTGATACAGAGCGAAATGAAATGTCTCTAAGATGGCTATCGACATAAAGAACAGAAACCGTTAGAGACCATAAGGTCTGTTTAGATTGTAAGGAATTATCGCATCCCCTCATGCCTGCTCTCATAGTGTAAGTAGTAGGCCCTCTAACTAGCAATTAGGAAATCAGTTGTTTGAATTCCTGCAAGGCCCAATAGCCTATTTTTCGTGCTCCCTGCTCCGAGAAACCTAATAGTCTCTAACAGGATGGGCAGCTTAAAACCTATTTGAAAATATTTCTTGGTTCACTGGAAATATCTGATTTCTTCACTATAAACCCTTTTACTCGAAAATTATCTAGGGATCTAGGGAGTTTCTTGCATCATCCTTTAAAGACTAGACCATCTGCCTCTGATCTCTTCCTTTCTACCTTTAAACAGTTTCTGAAGTATCAATACAAATTATTTGATTTCCACTCATTTTAAAATATGAAATTTTATCTTCAGCTTATTTACAAAATACAGTTGCCAGCTG
The DNA here is from genome assembly GCF_044657685.1 of Stegodyphus dumicola. Taxonomy (NCBI): domain Eukaryota; kingdom Metazoa; phylum Arthropoda; class Arachnida; order Araneae; family Eresidae; genus Stegodyphus; species Stegodyphus dumicola. The sequence continues at coordinate 73,475,253 of NC_140768.1, read as the reverse complement.
TAGCCTTTATTAGACAGTCTGAGCTTCCAGCTAAGCACTTGTTTCTAGTCTCTATATAATTTGATTTCAAATAATGCATGCAATTAAATGCTGTCAATATTGTTGCAAACTTTAGAAGATTTTGAAGGAAAACATCTAGCTCTTCTTTTATTTTTTCATCAGATTTATCTGAGTCTTGTGTTATTGATAAGCATAGCAATGAATGTACAAAATTGTGATAGCGGCATCATCAAAATATTCGACTACTGTTGCTGCTGCGTTAGATTTTCCTGATGATCTTGTGTTATTAATTGATTTTAATAACTTAATTTATACTTTCCCAAAAGTCTTCCTAATAGTTTCTTTCACTCAGCCATTCGCTTGTAATGATGGTTCCAAAAATGTAACTTCTGGAGCAAATTGAGAAAAGACACATGACTCAAAACCCATTTCTTTCTGTCAGTGCTATAGCTTCATGATATTTGGATAGTAATGTGTACGTTGATCAGATCTAATTGTTTCAGTTCTAATTGCTTTTAGTTATTTAATTTTTACTTTCTTAAAATAATTTTCAGAAACTTTATTCATATAGTCATTCTCTTGAATGATGCTTTCAAAAAGTTTGCGAAATTTCGAAGAAAATTGAAATAAATAGAAGGAAAAGCGTATTTATTTCTTTTAGTATTGCATTCAAGCATGAGCATAGCAGTGCATATACTAACCAGCCATGTCAGTAGTTCAGATTTGAAAACCAATACATTAGACACAATTTCTTACATGTCCATCATTACTGTCAGATAAGCAGTACTCGAGATTTTCAAAATGCTGTAATATTTAAGTCAATAGATCAAAAGATTTTTGTGCTGTGGCATCAGTATTTAGCATATGTGAATGAAGTTGCTCATATGTTGTACCTTTGAACAGATACTTGTTCATAATGTTAAACTGATTGATCAAAGAAGGATTTTTAATAATTTATATAGAATAACATTTTGCTTGAAAATTTTTATGACTAGTTTTTCTCATCTCAAATTCTTCGTAATTTGAATTAGCAGGTTAACAGTTATTTTATTAATATATGGAACAAATTCACTATGGCTACATACTGACAGTTTCCTTCAATCGTTTGATGGTTTTATTAGACATCTCTTGCACTGCAGAAATATAATTGCCATAATAGCATCGTATTTGATAATCGATGTACTGTAAGTAAAAAATATGCTTCAGAACCTGAATATCTAGAAAATACCTTGCCTCACTTTCATGACCTCGAAAAGAAGTTGTTTCTTTATGATGTCTCATCCGACTATTTTTATTTATTTTTATTATTTTTTAATCGTTTCTAGCAAAGACAAGTTTTAAATAATGCATTTGTATTATTTTAAAAGTAAAAAAAAAAAAAAAAAAAAAAAAAAAAAAAAAAAAAAATCAGCGTTATATTTGGAAATTTTCCAGGACTAATTTCTATGGTGAAACAATCGAAACTAGTCCTGGCAAATTTTCAAATACAATGCTGATTTTTGTTGTTTGGCAAATTAATATTTGTTTCGCGTGTTATTTTAACCTAATTTGCATTTATTAAAATCTTATATATATCTGGTGCATTGAGAGCGTTGGTAATCCAAAACCCATGAAGCACGAACAATATTAACACCGATTTTCTTTGCTATACTCTAGCTATTTTCTGTGATCTAAGTCGTACATAATTTTCTTTTTAAATAAACGAACACCAAATAACAGATCATTGAATGACCGGAAAAATATTGAGCAGAAAATTGCTTCATATTTTCTCGTGATCTATTGGACGATTTTTATGAGGACAGAACAGGAACGAAAATGCAGAACACTAGAATTTCACCAGTAGGTTATACAGAGTATAATCTTAACCATAAATTATACAGCTTCGGATGTATAAAGCCCCTGGGGACGGATACCAGGGTCACCCATCGCATTTCCCTAGCCATGAAATCTCTCAAGTGACTTTTGGCTCTACAATATTTAAGTGCCCTTCTGCGGAATAGACATAGAAAACCAAGCCTTATCAGGTATTAATTTTAGTCTTTGTGACTTTTAAAATAATTCGATATGAAGTTAACTATAGTTGCTTGTCTTGATCTCATCAATAAGAATCTGAAGTAAGCTCCATTGCACAGTGGCAATATGACGCATCCGTGCTTATAGCATAATGCCTGTTTGCGACTCACACAACATTAATCAAGATTATTCTTTCAGAATTATACACTACATTCTCAAATATAAAATACTTCGCAACATAATTTAAATAATTTTTAAAATTAAAACAATAAAAGAACGGGAATTTTAGTTACAAATAGTAATAATATTGCTTTTTTGTTATATTTTATATTTTAAAGCTTGTAAAAGGTTATTTACATATTGTCTGATGAAGAGGATCCACTATATCAGAGGCTCATTAAACATGGAGAAGTTAGGGCACTAGTCAGTCCGCTATTGTTGTGAAGATTGCTAAAACAAGAATTAGTGAAATTATTAATTTCAAAGCAATACATAAAATTTTAAACCTTTTCAACTAACAAATGAACATTCTAGATCGTTTTTATTGAAATGAAACTTTTTAGGGGATTAAAGGTTTTATGAAGTGAAAATCAAAAGCCGTTGATCTGCTACCTAACTTGTAGGTCATATGAGCTGCCAAATAGCAACATATTTTCTACACATGAGGCCAAGATAAATTAAAAGCTTTATGTTTTTGCATAGTGTGTTTGTAGAAGATCATGTAGATGGTAATCTAAAGACTCCAAATGTTCAAAGAGGAGTCGCTTTTTCCATAGCATATGAACGTCATGTGCCTGATTATATACAAGATATTGTTCGAGTGACTGCAAAGTTTTTCTCGCACAAACAAAGACAGCGAAACTTTATTTTTCTTCAGATATAAGAAACATTCATCATCTTTGTTATAGCGTAAATTTGAACCAGAGTTTGACCCCTCCCCTCCAAGAAGCATGAAACGGCGACAAAATTTCAGCTTAAGATTTGTGGTGAGGAACCCAGGTTAGCTAAGAACCTTCAGCATTCTGAGATGCATTTCTTGACATTATTTAATCTCTATATATGTGTAAAGCACAGCTTTTATTTAAAAAAATAGTTACACTTCATTTACCTTAAGAAAGAGAGGTTTTATAGTATGCTTATCTTCTATTGTTTTTTCCCCGTTTTGAGCTAGACATGACAACAATTAAGTTTCCTCTTCTTTGATACTAATAGTATATTTGAGAAGATTAGGTTGATTCCAACGTCTTCCGCTCTTTTGATAAGGAAACTCATAACTACAACGCTCATTTGTGGATGCTCAGTTGATGCAATCAGTAAATGATTATTTTCAGGTGCAACTTTATAACCTACAGCAAGGAGCCTTTTGATCACTGGAATCTGCATTTGATTACAACTGAAGTAAGAAATCGGGTAATTGTTACTCCGATTCGTTTCACTATTTTAGTGCTGGATACCTCTAATTAGTGCTGGATCTCTTTGTATTGATTGATCTTGAAATTAAAATTCGCATCGTTCAACACTTTTGTTAAAGAGTTGATTTCGGATAAAAGAGTTGTGCAACGCCAGCATGAAATATTGAGACCGAATGTCTTTGCAAGAAAATTCTCATCTCCAAAAACAGTAATTTGTCAACAAATGAGAAGTGCTTTTCCTGCAATCCTCATTTCAGAATTTCCTGAGACGATACCTTTTACCAACTTTTTATTATCGCAATAGAAGAATGAAAAATGTCTTCATAAATTTTGACGTTATGTTCATTGTCCTTATTGCACAGCACAGAGAGGAAAAAAATCAGTTAATCAAAAATAGAAACAATTTAGCAATTCCACAACTTTGAAAGAAAACCATTTAAGGTAGGAAAGAGTTGATTTTGGATAGGAACTTTTAAATTTGTTTTAACGCTGGCGGTAAACTAAGAGGAGAAAATACCTTTTTTTCAGAGAACGAGATAGCTAATAAGAAAAACATATTTTTCGTAGCAAATGTTCACTAGACAAGAAACCTGTGTAAAAAGGTATCTTCTATTTTGTAAAAACATGTGCACGAAAATGGTATTGCTGATATCATCTTGTCTGAAGCGCGCGTTCGAGAAAACAAATTAAAAAACGTGTGGATAAAATATCATTACTTTAGATGTTTAATGCGAAAATTTAGCATCTAAAACTATATCAGTATAAATAAAACTTCTATTTTTATTCCTATAAAAATGAATTTTTATCATGTATTTCTGCCTTAAATTACCTTAAAAACCTATCTGTCTATTTTCAGTTTTAATGCCTTAAATTCCATTCCCAATTTACTGTAATCTGATCGAACATGGTAAGATTTCTAGTGGTGACTTCGCAAGGGATATTTTTTATGATGTCATCTCCGTCTAGTAAACCGCTCAGTTTACTACTGAGGGCTTTACTAGACGGCCTATAACTGTTCCATTCTTTGTGGTCATCTCGTGCATATGTTAAAAATATAAAGTTATATTTTTCTTTTTTCCAAACTTCTTAATCACAAAAACCGCCAAAATAGTTTCTTTAAACAATCTGTGTAGATATCTTTTTAGGATTTTAATCCCAGATACCTTCAATTTGGTTTCACTTGAAACTATATATTTGCATTAATTCTTATGGTGTAACTCCTTTTCTTACAGCCATAGGGTAATAATAAGGTCTTAGTCGTCAGCATTAGCTGTACAGCTTTTTAAAGGAAGACAAAAAAAAAAAAAAAAAAAAAAAAAAAAAAAAAAAAAAAATTAAAACTAATACATAAAAATAAGAACATTTTTAACAGAAAAAATTATTTATATAAATCAAGTAAGTAAGGAAAATAACATAATCAATTAGAAATAAAAGAAATCATATGTTTTAAGAGAAAAAAGCATGATGTCTAAAATAAATAAAAAATAAACTGCAATTTACAGTTGACTATCCTAACTATACTTCAGTATATCCCTCTTCCAATAATACTGGTTGCACCTAAGGTGATGCTTGGAACACCCGATCTTTCCTATACCGCACAATAATAATTTAGGTTGCAGTAACAGTACCTTTCAAAGTATATATATAGATCAAAGTTTTTATATTCTCTAAAATTTCAGAAACACAGAAAAATACAATCCTCCACTTAATTAATCATGACGGAAATTTTAATTGCTAATGGTTTGCTTCGAATCTTAACGAAAAAGAAATGAAGGCTTTACTTGAAATTCCCTCTAATCCCAACACTTTAATTTACAAAGCTGAGAAATTGACAGATTGTTGTTATGGGCAAACACACATACTTTGACGGACTCACCAAACTGATAAATGAAGGCCATACCGCGCAATCCCTAAAAGATCTTTCTACTTTTGACACCACCTAAGTTAAAATAAGTTAAATTTTCGTATATACTCCAAACTCACTTTAAAAAATCACTCAAATCACCTAGTGCTAACTGTGCTAGGTTTTATGTTCTCCCCAACGTCTACAAAACTGGAATTCTTTTTCGACCTATGGGTCCAACTTACGAAATATATCATACGTATATCTTTTGACCAAATATATAGTTTTCATATTTCCTGCTTAAAGATAGTTCTCCTTAGCGCTCTATTACGGTTTCTTTTGATGTTAAATCACTGTTTACTAATGTTCCAGTCGAAGGAGCACTAAAATGTCTTGAAACTAGATTTCTAGAGCTCTATTTTACACATACTGCTTGCCATCAACTCATATTCTGCTCATGCGTCATGTCACCGGTTAAGTTAAATGGCTTCTTTTTACTATTATGTATTTTTGTTTGCTATTGAACTCAATTATCTAAGTGCCACTGATCGAGGATTTTCTCTCTCGGTCATTGATAAAGCCTTTAAAAAATGATCCTCTTGGCATAAAAGAAAACATTCCGTTGTTAGAAATAGCATTAAAAAGCTTATTGTGCTTCCACTTCATCCTTATGTCAGTTACAAAACTACACTGGTTCATCAGAATTTCAGTTTTCTAAGATTCCGTTTTTGACCTTCAATTCTTGAGTAATTTATGAATTCCCCAAGAATATCTTACACATCTCGATAGTATGGTTTGAAAATCATCGGCTAAACTATAACACCGTTTCCCCAGAAAGGACCATTAATTCTTATGTCCGAAAAAGAGAAATTAACAAGTCTTTGATAGCTAATCATAGTTGGAAATGTAGTCACAATTTTGAACTTTGGGTCTGCGAAAATTATTCGAAAACATTCTATTACCCTGTTTTTCTTTATTAAAAAACTTTCTATTACCCCGTTTTTCTTGATTAAAAAACTTTCGATTACCCTGTTTTTCTTTATTAAAAAACTTTCTATTACCCTGTTTTTCTACCAACAAACTACTCTAGAGGACTTTCTGCTAGTCAGCATTTTTGTTCCCTTATGCCGTATAGACATGCGATTTAAAAAACATCCTAGTCTTCTCCAGGATTTAAATCCAGGCCCGAATAACGCACAGCAGCCATACCAATCATTATACCCATCACGGCGGCATAAATTATACTAAAATCATGAATCATTTTGTTCAGAGATTTAGTGATACTGAAATGCGAGGATTTATTTTGCAATGCAGCATTTAAATTTTCTATTAGCATTGATTCTACTAAAATGAAAGAAAAATTCTGATTAGCGTAAATAAATCTTCTTTAATTTTTATTTCTAAAATGTTATTTCATTTATAGTGACAGAAACTGGCAAAATTTAACATATTATATAAGATACAGTTTAGTGTTTATTGTGAAATAAATGATTCTAATTATTGCCAGAATTCACCTCACTATCGCCGAGTTGCCGACTGGGCGAAGTTTATTTTCAGTTTGATTTCTAACTGATTTCTAACTTCGATCATTCGTGATTTTTCTATGATTAATGCAAGTACAAGGCCAAGATTATTTTTTGTTTGTTAAAAATTACAATTTTAAATGAGGAAGGAATTTCCTTTCTACATATTATTTATTCTAATTTTATCATCGCAAATATTGCTTTCTGTTTTAAAATTTCTTCTGTATTTTTAAATAATTTTGTAGAGCCATCCACTTCACAGATTTTTTCTTTTAAACTATTTATTGCGCTTTTAAATCCTTTAGCTTTTCATGTGATTTTTGAAAGGTTACATTTTTTTAAAAATAAGGCTTCCTTCTTCTTAATTTCTTCTTTGAAAAAATTAACAGAAAAAGTTTTATTTCAAAGGTTTTTAAAAGCGTGTTTTGTTATTCTTGTGGCACTTTAAATTCTTTCATATACTGATAAACACAGATTTCTCGAAATTCTAAAACTGTCTTACAAGCATTTGCATGTATTATGCGAGTTATTTACAGATGTTTACCGGAAGTCCTTAGGAAAAGGAGCGGCAAAAGATAAGTAAGAAAGCGTAGTGCCAATCCGCATTTGCATTGTTTCTTAATATGAAAATTGTCTCCCCTCCCACACTACGATGAGCCACTATTGAAAATATTCGGTAATTTTAAAAGAATACTAATTTTAAACATAATGAAATATTCAGTATAATGTTACTTAAAATGTAACTGTTAAGCTCTGAACTTGACCTGTTTATATTCAAGTATATGGATTCACAGAATTAATTATTTAGCTAAGTAAGTTAATGTACATTTTTGTTTTTCAGTGTTTATTGCCCATATGGGAAACAAAAGGCCTAAATATGAGTTTTGTGATATATAACTGTGAATGAATAATATAATACTGCTTTGGATTCTGAGAATATAAATTCGTGTCATCAGAAAAGAATTAAAAATTTGAAAACCATTCGAGGGGAGGTGAAAGAGTGATATTGTAATACTTTATTAATCCAATAAAGATTCTTATGCCTTCCTGATTTCGGATTTCGCATACTTGATTATGCATGAACGATACTCATAAAATATGGCGAAAATTTAATGGCCACTTTTTAATATTTTATCTACAAAAACGTGCTTAGTTACTCACACGCGTTCATTCAAGCAGGAAAAGTGCTTTCCTCTACTTATCGGAAAGATATGAGAAATGTATGGTATTTTGTATATCGGTTTCCTGCACAATATATCGCCTATTCTGTTAACATAATTCATCCAACATCCTTGCGGTAACAGTGAGGAACAGATCTTATTTTTAATCCCTTGTTGGTTTGTGTGTATAATTGATTTTGTTTGACATTTCACTGCACAGTATGTTACCTGTAAGTTGACTCGCTTGTTTGTTGCGTATTATTGATCACTGCACATTAACCAATAATTAAGGACTTAAAAGGTTGAAACCTTTCATAGATAACTTATAAAGGTAAAATGGCTCGTTTTGGTGTTATACATTTGAAAAATAGATATACACATCATTCAAATAGATGTAGCTTTCTTACCAGGATTCGTATCCCATGCAAACTACCAGCATTCAGCTGTCTTGTCCACTCGGCTTCTTTTAACATAATTTTCCCTTACATTAAGGTTGTTGGACAAGAGTTGGACAAAGGGCAAGCCTGAAATTATTGAAGTGGTTTGTTTGTGGAAGAAGTAATGTTATTGAAGTTAATATAAGTAATGTTATTTAAAAGCACCAGAATTTTGTTTTAGTGAGCGATTGGAAAATATATCAGTCACAAGCATAATGTTTAGTAGCGTCGTGCTTTCATTGCACAGATTACGAAGGGTTTAGTTGCTAAAAGGTTGAATGAAAGATAAACGGATTATAATGATCAAACTTACAACCCCCAAAAAATACCTTTTATATTTAGCTAAATATTTGTTTGCATGTGGTTTTATTTACTTGTGTTTTTAGTCCAAAGGGGCTTTGTCTCTGAAGGACTATTATTTTCGTTTTGCGATTTTGCGTTGAAAACTTTAAAAAGCTGTATCACTTTTGAAATCATTGCCATCAAATACTATCGCTCTGCATTATATTTGAAGAAATTAAATAATGAAAAATCTGCATAAATGTATGAATGTTTCTCTCATTGTGATAAAACAACGGTACCTGGAGCTATCCTATTTTGAATGACGTAATTCTACTGCGAACATAAGCATCCGGACGCCCAAATTTGAAATTTGGAATCTGTTTTATTACCGATTTCATATTTTGTAAAACTTGAACGATTTTTGATTAACAAAATCACCGATTTAAAAGCGAGTAATGGCAACACTCTATGGGGGAGAGGAGGGAAACCATTTTATTTCCAGTGCGCGGAACTGTGTATCGGAAATTCTAAAGATATGCTCATTTTAAAATTACTTTGCCACATTGCTGTTGAACTGAATTTTATGGTTTAAATGCAAAGAACATGATATTTAATAAATAAAGGTAACACACAAAACATTAAAAAAACGCCATTTGGGCGTAATATAAAATCTGAAAGCTTTCAGATTTTTTTTAATTGATTATATTCCTTTTTATTGGTTTTGTGTTACTGCACCGGTGTTCTTATTTATTTTTAACTCTTTATAATTTGTTCTATATTTTATTTTATTCAAATTTTGTGTGGATTGCAAACATATTTTATGCAATTTCAACTTATGTGCAGTAACTGTCTTTTTGAGTGTTTACTTGTGTTACACATATGTGGACTCTAGGACGATAACTAAATCCCGAGTGGAACAACAGCGCAAAATAATATTAATAATTCTTTCATGAAATGATGTGATAGCTCGGGGAGAGTTTTCCATGTGAAAACGTAGAAAGTTCAATGTGAATAAAATATCAGCAATGTCATCAAGATACATAGTTTTTCTCCCTCCCTACTGTGTACCCTCCTAGTGTAACTTGGAAAGCACGTCTGGTTAGCAAAGGATGGTCTGGAGTTTGAATTTCAATGAGGACATTGCTCATTTTTCGCCTTTCTTGCTCCAGTATGTAAACCTAATGATTACACTAAGTAAACCTAAGAAAGGGGGGTAAGTTTAACTGCGACAGTCAGCTGCACTAGTGACAAATATAGCATTAACAAATCAGGTGTCACTTCTCTCAAGATTTAGAATAAATGTTTTGGTCCAGTTCAGATAGAAACGTTTCCTTAGATGAAATGATGAAGACACGACAATGTTGATAATAGCTTGAAAGCAGCGAGACTAGAATGTAGGTTGTTGGATTTTGGGGTAACATATAACAGCACACGGGTAAGCAAGAGGTGAAGGGAAATGGGACTCTTTAACCTGTTTTATTTCAATCCTAGCACTGTAGCAGAAGTATTGAAAAATGTTTGGTCACAAGGAATCTCATAACTCCAGTTACAATCCTTTTCGCGAGTTCATACAAGAGCTTCACACAAAGGGTAAAACAAACATCACAAATTTCACTAGTAATTTTTCGATGCCATGCCAGCAGGAGAAGTTAGGACATGATTAGAGTGAAAAATGTCCGTCTGTTTTTAAAGATTTGCCATTCATTTTCGCAGCTATCAAGGATAAAAATCATGTGAGGAAGCATGAGGACAAATCAGCCGAAAATGGCGATACTACATGGCCCTTGTAAAAAAATTCAGATCGGAAGAAAATCTCAAATCATTGCAAAATTCACTAATTAATTTTTTCTGGCATGCTAGCAAGAAACTTTAAGACTACATATGATGGGAAATGTCCCGCTAATTAAAGCGAATACGAAAGATAAAAAATAACATGAAGCAACACGAGGACATATGAGCCGGAATGGCGGTACCTCATGACCTTGGAAGAAAAATTATCGACTTGTCTCTATATAGCAGCCTTTATTCACGCTTCCGAGGAATACACCTCAAGGTGAAGCGAGGCAGGATAAAAAGCGAGCGATCTTCAACCCAGTTTATTTATAGTCTCTTTAACGAGCGTCCGTTGTCACTGTCGAAATGGAAGTCGGAGTGAAAAAAAGTGAGGGCTTGGCCATTACACTAGTTAAATTACGAATAAGCATAAGGCTCAACGTCATTGCAAACGAAGAGTAAATGGTAAAATGATGGAGAGCAGTTAAATTAAACAAACATTGAATAAAAACAGAAGCAATATGATTGCTTTTTGATAGTAGTATAAAGATACAGAATTTGGCGTTCTTAGGCGACAGGAAATAGACCAAAATAAAAGACAAGTGGCGTATTATCGCTTTGTCTTTAAATACCACACAGAGACAGGGAAAGCGAGTAAAAGGCCCTTTTATTAACTCAAATAAAGTTTAACCGACGACGCCAATTCGTGCTCGCAAAAACAAACAGTTTTGGCTTAAATTAAAGGTAATTGGTTAATTAAAGCTAATGAATATGTTAGCCTAACCGCTTCGCAATTGAAATAACGTGTAAGCTGGATCTGAACTAAGGGTGGCATAACCAGCTTAATGGCAAGAATAACTCAAAGCCGCAGAACAAACGTCTGCAAGAGAATCAAGTTTAGCAACGTGGACTTCAAGCTGGCTGAATACGTTCTAATTCTACCCTTTAAAACCTTCCTTTGAAAAGTCTCTTATTTCTATCTCATTTGAATATTGCGCGAGCTATAAATTTACATTCTGGCAGGAAAATGGAAGTGAGATCGATAAAAAAGAAAATAAAATTAAAAAAAAAAAAAAAAAAAAAAAAAAGCTGGTTAGAAACTTAAATTATGTCTTATAAAGGCAATAGATATAATTGTTTCGCTGTAAGCTTGGGGTGTACAATGATGAATCATCATTATCATCATAAAATGCTTTACATTCTCTAATCTTATTACAGCCCAGAAAACACTACTATAATTTAATATGTCCGCATCAAGCAATTAATTTTTTTCCCCGGCTGTCTAAGCATTTTCTCTAATTCTTTGTTTGTAATACTTTTAAGCTATTCCGTGAGAAATCTGAAAAGTTAAAAAGTATTGAAAACTGTGGAAACAATTGATACCGCTATTGCGTCGGCTATGCAAGTTGATGAACTTGAGGAACTAATAAATAGTCCATACGCTTGCTGTATGGACAGGAACTTAAAAAACGGTTCGAAAAAGCAACAATATATCTAGAATGAGAAATAAGGTATAGGGTAAGCGATGGAATAAAAGTTACACAGACTGATGATTGGAGACAACTCGTTACAGTAACAGGTATGCAAGTCATACGTACGCTAGTAAAGCGCTAGAGGGCTATTTGCCTTGGGGGCCTTCAGCCGCGATTCGAACTAACAGTGTTCATTGACTTTACCGCTAGTTCGCTGATGGACAGCGTACGAATGGACTGAAGATTAATAATGTGCATCCTTAATATGGAGACTTCTCCGATCCAGTAAAGAAACAAGGCAACACTGCAACCGTGGAGAAACTTGACGGGGAAAATTCAATGCATCATAATAAAAAGGGTGGCATAACTTTCGTACATTAATACTGGATCAGCTTATGACATCATTCATAAGGAGATCAAGCAAAAAACAACAGCACAGAGTTGATACGCAAGTCCTTAATGTCTAAATAAAAAGAAAAAAAGAAGAAAAACAAATCTGAAAGGTTTCAGATTTTAAATTACGTCCAAAGGAGCTTTTTTAACATAGTGTCTATTACTTTATTTATTAAATATCCCGTTCTTCGCACTTAAACCATAAAATTCAGTTCAGAGCAATATCGAAAAATAGTTTTAAACTGAGCATATCTTTAGAATTTGCGATACAGAGTCTCGCGCGCTGGAGATAAAAATATATTTTCTGTTCAACGTTGCCAGTACTCGTTTTGAAATCCTTGAGTTTGTTAATCAAAAGGTCGTTAAAGTTTTACAAAATATGAAATCGATCATAAAACAAATTCTAAATTTCAAATTTGGGCTTTCACATGCCCATATTCGCAGTAGGATTATGTCATTCAAAATTCGATGGCTCTATGTACCGTTGCTTTATCACAATGCGAGAAACATACATACAATTATGCAGATTTTTCATAATTTAAGTTCTTCAAATATAATGCAGGATTCTAACATTTGGTGGCAACAGTTTGAAAGGTGAAACGGACATTTACAGTGAACCAACGCAAAATCGTAAAACGAAAACAACAGTCCTGCAAAGAGAAAGCCCCTTTGGACGAAACAGACGTGTCGAGATAGAAATATGGAGAAAAAATTGTTGGTGCTCACCAGGATTCAATTCATATATATTTGAGTTTTCTTAGCTGAATGTGCTAATCACTATCATCACTAAAGCATGTAGGAATGCCGCAGTTCGTCTCACAAAATTGACTTTCTTTTTTGAAACATTTAAGCGCTTTAGGTGATTATTTCTGGCTTTGCTTAAACTAATATTCTTATTTTGAAATTGCGTAAATGTAATCTTTTGGACTTCAATAAAATTTTTGCGAATATAAGATTTCTTGTTTGTTAATAATGTTATCTATTTATTTTATTCTACATTATAAATGATGTTTAAATGTGAATGTTTGGTATTTCTAACTATATTAATCTTTCTAAATAAAATTTGTATTCATCTTTAAAGAAAACTTATGTTCTTATTCTTATTAAAACATAATTTTTTAATATAAGTGAATATCTAAAGAGAGATTTTTCAGAGCTGATTCAAATTATTCGACACGGGTTGTCAATATGGATTAAAATTAAGCCGTATGAAGAAGTGGTTGTTTTCGCTAGTCTAAAATTATCCTTGCTTCCTCTTACTGAAAAACCGAATTAGTGCACAAATTTTATTCTCAGTTGGTTTCTTAAGATCGCATAAAACTCCTCTATATTTATTTAACTTTCAATCCTATTTTATTAATTAAACTAAATTTGCTATTAATTATCACTTTAAATAGTTCTAAATAGTATATTAAATTGCTATTTAGAAAAAAATATTGAAATATTTCATTTGAGCTTAAATTAGATAATCGGAAAGTTATTCTTTTGTGCAGTTTATGTTCTAGGTTAGCAGTGCTATTATCTTAAGTAACGTAAATTTAAGTTACTCAGATTATATGAAAAAAAATGGTGTGCACACCTTATTTTAATTTTATATTTAAATTCCATTTGAGGAAAAAATGACAGAAACAGGTTCTGAGCTGCAGTACATAAACTATCATTATGCTGAGTTGCAGTACATAAACTAGCATTACTTTAAGTATTATGACGTGTATAATAATAACAAAAAAAAATGAAATTTCTATTTATGTGTATTTTAAAATTATAATTTAAAATTTGCATATTATTACCCACATTTTATAATTCAAACATAAGGATATTTAAAGCATTCTGAGTTAAACACCAATAAACGCACTATCATTAAAATGCAATTTTCAAAATATCAGTATCGTAAAAATAAATACTGTGTAGTACTGTAAAAATAGTTCAATAGATAATAATTCACAGAGACACGTAGTTTTATAATTTGTTATTATTATTAGTTTCATAACACAGTAGAACTGAATCCAATCTGCATTAAACCGCTCATTGAAACCTCTCCTGCAAACTGTGAAGAATGGTCTAAAATTCCCTCCATCGGATTTTACCAAAATCTGAAACAAAACGCCTTTGGCAAAACTTGTGTTTCTTTGCCTTTTAATTTTGATGTGCACGAAACCTAAGGAGCTGCAGGCTATTAGAATTTGATGGTCTGTGTAAAAATTACACAGTTTTCCACTGTTGTTAGAGATGAGACACCGTGAAGCGTGGAAAGATGAGTTCATTCGAAGAACCACAATAGAGAGCCTTTCTGCATAAAGCCCTAAAGTTCAAAAGAAACACTTTTCAATTATGACCTGCTCCACCGATTTCATGCTACAATTTTCCATCGCTCGAATGTCCATCACATCCGCCAAGTATTCTTCCCGTGCAGCGTTTATAAATCTGGACCTTTAACTTTCCTTCATAACATTTTGCCGAAAAATACATAATTCTGTATATAAACACATTTATTTAACACTAGAGTTTTGGATTCATATCACTGCATCTTATTTTCGTTCAGCTTGAAACTCTGACATCAAAGAGAAAGGAGAAACTTCCTTTATAATAGAGTCCCACTAACAGGGTTTGTGCGGGCTTTGTGCTTCTTTAATTTAACGGGAAAAATATGATAGTTAGTTACAAAGCAATACTAGCAATATATTATAGAAAAGTGATGGACAACAATGGAAAGTATTCAACAATTGAAGTGGTAGCAGAGACCAAGAATTTGAAATTTGTATTGCTTCTGAAGATATAGCATTAAATTATTTTAAAGGAATTAAGTTAGGTATTACTGTACACGTTTTCGAATGAAATCTTTTCATAACTACCATTTCCTCATTACCTCCAAAATTAAGTTAGGTTAGATTTATTGAATAAAGCAAAGAAAATAGACAGGTATGGAAAGAGATGCCTTCGTGAGGACCTTTTAAGGGAAACTGGCTCGCATCCAGTTTACATATAAGAAAATCATAAATCTCCCAAGCAACCAGGCTTTCGCCGAGGTCCGAAAAGCACACCTCCAAAGGTACCACAATTATAACCTTTTAGTATGTTATGTTTATGTCGTGACTGCATAATCTAGGCTTTATTTCCTAGAGCTTCTATTTTTAGTTTAAAATTACAAATTGCATGGCTTGAAACAACCACGAATTTCTTTTAGAGTTATTGTTATGTATGTTACATTTAATTTTGAGCAAATTCTGTTTTAAGTTTGATTATTTATTGCTATTTCAAATCTTAGATTGTTTTCAAACAGCGAAGAATAAAAAATCTTAATTTTTTATTTTATTATTGAAGAATAAAAATAATATTTATTTTAATTTGACATAATGTACGTTTCCTTTGTTAATGTAACACTAACACGAAACTAAATTTCATTCTAGGGAACATAAATTCACGAAAGTTACAACAGAAATTTTATTTCCAGGTTATAGTAAAAGTTAAGCGATTATTCATATTGCCTTTCTGCTTGATCTCAGCACTCCTTTAAGATTTCAATCTGGAAATAAAAACACATGGAAATGACAAACAATTTTTTTATGAGCATGAAAAATGATTGAATGTTACAAAGAAAGTTAATTTACCTGAGAAATTACCTGAGACGTTCTGTGTAATAGTATCTCCTAAAAATAGAAAGATACATTAATATTTAAATTTTTACTTCTTAAAAAGAACAGTTACTACTGGTCACTAAGAGTTCAGATTTTTCTTTTTTCTGAAATTTATCTTTTAGTAAAATGTTGCACTTCTTGCAAATCTAACACAGTTTTAAATTACGCCATACAATGCTTATATTCTGAAGCATAAATTTATGTAATATTACATAAAACTACTGTTTATAAAATCCCATCATCTGCTTAGATTAAAACACAATACAGATTAATTTAATCGTATAAAATAAATGAAACTGTTGAATGTTAGAACAATAAGCAGGCAAGGCGTACCTTAATACAATTTAAAGGTATCAGGGTATCTTAATTTGTTACATTATTGTGCTTTTAATGTTATCACAATACCTATTGTTACGGATTTGGTGTTTAATTAGTTAATGTTAGTAGAACTGTAAATAAAATTGTTGTATTCCCTGTGCAGTGCAGCGATGACGAATATTAAAAGAAAGCTAATCCGGAAAATTAAAAATACAAGAGCGAGTGCTTTTAACATTTAAAATAAATAAATGTCTCTTTTTGATTTCGAGAAGTCTCGCACATTTAAAAATCTCATATAAACGGCATGAAAACCTCTCAATTCGTTATTTCGTTAGAGTTTGTTTAGAAAACTGCTCTTGTTGACAGTAGCGAATTAGCTTTTTCTAGCTGTTTTGAATTAAGTTCTGTTGAACGTTTGAGTTGTTAAAAGATAACTACTGTAATACTTTACAAATATCTGAGGAAGTTTAAACATTTTGTTTTATTTGTTGTGATAGTAAATTTTGTTCATTTTTCATCGGACTTGTGCATTCAATTCATAACGAACCCGTACGACCGCAACAACATTTTTAACATTTGAACTTAAAGTCTGAAATTTCAGATCATGGTAGCTTATCAAAAATGTACTAAATGCGAAATAATGTCCGTCACATGTATATTAAAACAATTGAATAAGTATTAGAAATCAAAATACTTAAAAATATCTCTGCCACAAATATGATAAATTGAATGCCAAGTATGTGATTGAGTAAATAATGAAGTACAAAAAACACTAGCGCCTGCATAGTTTTTTCCGTTTTATAATGATATATATTTATAATCCGTCAATGATAAATGTGCATATAGAAGTTAAGTTCAAGATATTTAGTTACAGAATGAAACCTTTCATTGCGACCTCCTCCCATAGATGACCATCTTTGAAAGTAAGCACTATTCAAGATAACATCGATATTAAATATCATTTCTCAAAAAGTGATCATGTTTGGAGAGCAGCACAGAAATAAGTTAGTGGGATATTCCGATATAGATATTGTCCCGAGGCTGTCGAAATATCCTTCGGAGATGGGGTCCGCGACATTTAGCAGGCAGGATATTTGGTCGACGCGGGTATTAGCCGACAGCTTATAGAGACATTGAGCCGACAGGGTTATTTAGCCGACAGGACATTTAGTGGACAATACATACAGCAAGTTTATCTGACAACGCATACATACAAACAAAAAATGCAGTATTTTGGTAAAAATATTCTATAATTATCTGATAAAGGGCTGATTTCAGGGTACACAGTGAGAAAGTTTATGGATAAGTACCACATTTTTTACTTTCATCCAGATCCATAATATGACATCATGGAAAAGGTTCAAGAGGCTCATTGCCAACACCTTCTTAAACAGAAGCCCAATTACGAGATCGTGACGTCACAAACTGGCGGCTGACAATCGCCGTTGGTCACCTACTATCTGCCTTTAAAGTATATATGTTTTTAAAGCTTTACTAACAGGAGGGTATTTTCTAATGATGTAGATACATATTATTTTTCAATTTTTACTTTATATATATTGAAAATATACATTTTCAATTCATTCGCGGACATAATATTGGAAACATTTTCCTTTTCACAAAATATAGTATATATTATTAATTTTTCTATGATCTTATATTGTATGTTTACAGTTAAAATAATGCCTTAAAGTACTGGTTGACTTTTGATAAGTAACAGTAAGATAATGCTGGAATCTCCCTCCATACTAATAATATTCAAGTCATTTAACTGCATAAAAATATATAAGAAGGATGTGTGGAAATATTTTTAAGGATATTAGAAGTTTTTAAATTTTAGCAGGGTAGATTATAAGCACACATATTACACGAAAAACCTAAATTTTCTAAACCTTTTATTATTTTCACAATATATCCATGCAAAAATTGCGCTGATAATGATTTTACCGGGACAATACTTATAACATCCTTATATGAAGATCTAATACTTTACAGCATAAAAACACAAGCAGAATTAGCAGAGTTTTCACAATTAGATTTTACTACATTCCTATTATATCTTCACCTTTGAAATCTAAGAATAGCTTAATCTGAATTTCGTCAATCATCAAAGTGACATATTATCGTTTTCGTATGAAAAGCGGATTTTTTCCTTAGCATAATTCAGGAAATTTTCAGGAGT
Organism: Stegodyphus dumicola; assembly: GCF_044657685.1. Lineage (NCBI taxonomy): Eukaryota > Metazoa > Arthropoda > Arachnida > Araneae > Eresidae > Stegodyphus > Stegodyphus dumicola. The sequence goes on along the minus strand of NC_140768.1, from coordinate 73,456,810 downwards.
TTGCTCCACTTTAGGATAAACATTATATTCAGAATACAATCTTTTCAATGTAGAAGGATGTGGCAAAGTAACATATGCACTATTTCTTAAAAATTTATAGCAATGTGGAGAAATTGAAAACATCAAACTTGATAACATTAACAGATCAGAACTATACCTATTATTATTTTTATGCAAAACGAGTAATGTCAGCTGCTCAAATATAAACTGAACTACTTTCTTTTTATGTTCAGGGGCATTTTTTTTCTAATTCCCGAAGGCTTTCAGTTACGAATAATAAAATTTTAAAGCTGTTTTCATTATTATCACCTTTAATTTTTGCAACTTCTTTAAGCAATGAACGGAGATTATGCACATCACTAATTTTTAAAGGGAATTCATAGTTACTAATTTTTGTTAATGGAATATCTCTAAAATATGCTTCCACTTGCAGATCATCATGGATAACGACTGATGCAGATATAAAAAAAGCTAATTCTGGGCTTGTCTGGAGAAAAAGTATACTATTTTCTTTAATCACAACTGTTAAATCATCAGGTATCTTAACATTTTTTAGACATGATGAAAGCTCACTCAGATTACTATAATTATCTAATTACTAATTTTAAAGTAATAAAAGCAGGATTTCTAGTAATGCAATGTATATTTTAACAAAACAGGTAATAGCAAGCATATGTGTGTTTGTCTCCCACTCGGGAAGGGGGGGGAAGAAAAGGATTCTTAGTGACATAAGTTTTAATAATATTTGAATTTTCATGTATTAGGAATTTAAATTATTTCTTGTTTTACGCAAAACTGTGCACTTTATATTACAATTTAAAAAACCATAAGCATATTTATTGCCTTCACAGTTTCTTTAGAAAAACTTTTAAAACCAAAATATATTAAGCTAAATAATTTCATTTGCTGCCATATACATATGAAGTTAAAAGTTCCAAGCTATAAAATTAGTCAAAATGTAAAAAATTGGACATTTTAAAAAGTAAGTGAATATTTAGCATGCAATTCGATACATAATTATTAATCATACAATTCGATAAATAATTATACTAATCGATACGTAATTACACAATATTATACACAATGTATTCTATAAAAATGAAATTCCTTAATATTAACGTATCCATTTTTTTAAACGTAGAAGCAAATACCTTAATAAATTTAAAATTCAAATTAGGTTTAACTTACCCGAGAATACTTCGAAATGGTAAAATTTTCTCGCGGTATCGATTTTAACCATCTATGTAATACATCTTGTTGCTTAGGAAATCTATATACTGATACTTTAGAACCGTCACAATAATTTTAGAAAGGGAAAGGAAATTTCAGTAGTCAGAGGAGCGAAACGATTTTATATAGAAAAAAGCGAGTGAAACAAAGCGGAAACGAATGTAAAGTGATCTGTCGAGGAAAATTATAATAAAATGCGAAAAATCTAAAATATTAGAATTTCAAAAGCGTTGAGAAATTTATGTCATTAGTTAAAGAAGGTAAAATTTTGTTAATGTGAAAGGGTTTAAAGGAATCCAGTTTACTAAATGAACAAGCTCTACGGAAGTGTCCCCTCAGATTAGCTACAAAAATTCTTTATTTCTCCTTTCACACATACTATTTATGTTCCCTGCCGAGAAATTTCAGTCTGGACAACACATCTCAACGCATATTATCATAACAGGCTAAAGTTCCACAAGAGTTAAAATTAAAGATGGGATCTTCAAGAATTGAACAACGAATTTTTTTGATGAGAAAATGACTTCTTGAAAAGTTGAATTCTTCAAGCAATTTTTTAACAGATAAAAAGATTAAACAGGGTTATGGCAGTATAATATTACAATTATTTTGAATTGCGAAATGTGTTTTATGAAGATAAGGGGTACTTCGTAGTTGTTTATTGTTACGAAATGTCCAGAAGCGGTAACAGTATTTCCTGGTAATTTCCAATATATGGTGCACTATATTTTTCATTGGTAGCACATGCCTTGTACTTCATTGAATTCGTCATAGGCATTGACGAATTCAATGAATATGAGGCCATATTTCATTAAAAGATTTTATAACTTAATACTTAAAAACCTATTTACACAGAGCCATATAGGAACATTACATTCCATCGGAACTGGCATGTTGATCTATCAAACATGATTGCTATTTGTTGTATGAATTTCATTTTCAGAGGAAATTTCCAATTCGACTTCTAGTTTTTCATGCATTGATCTTCTTGGTTTACAACCGAAATTGTTTTCACTATATATTTTTTTTTTCTGTTTGTTTCCTCTTCATGCAAATTCATGTCGCTCTGATAGTTAAAAATATTTCTTTTTACTATTACATATATAGTCCTCCCAAAATTTGTTTTCCATAGTACTTGTTTTCTGAGAAACTAATTATTTGAAATCAATTTCCAATAAGAGCAGAAATTTTGTCATGGACAATAATGAAAACTCTCAAAAGCTTCGTGTTACAACCTTTAGCTATTAAAAATAAGCCTAACAATCTTGTCGTTTATAACATTTCACCTCTTTATCAGTTACAAAGTTGCTCGGATTCTTCGCAAATTCAATTTTCAGGTTATTTTTGCAACCATCACTAAAATTCTTGGCTCACTTCCTTAACATCCCGTCTCTGATTTCAATTTCTGTGGAGTTCTAACTTATAGTGCCAATGTGGTTTACCTACATTGGAAAAATAGAGTTGAAATTTCTCGTCAGGGAACATAAAACGTAAAGATAGGAAATGAAAAAAAATTATGTGTACACCACATGACTTCCTGGTACGGAATATTAAATTTTCTTTGCCTACATTTCATCGAAACTTATTTCCTCGAATTTCATTAGAGATATATTTCTTATTCAATTAATTCAGTTCTCACTTCGCTCAAGGCAAAAATACACACACCCTCAAAATATCTTAATAAAAATTGAAATATATAAAACACCAAATACAGTTAAAACATTTAAACAATTTTTATAATTAAAGTTAGAGTTTCTAAGCAGAAAAAAGCAATTTGGGCAGCGAGCAAGAAGGCAGATTATGCGGGGCACAAAATTCAAAGTTTCCTTTTGGTCCCAGTCGGCAAAAAGACACTGAAGGTGCAGAAAGATTTAATTCACTGTCCTGCTAAGTTTCAAATGTAAACAAATATGGTTGCCATGATGAGAAAATTAAGCTTAGCCTCACTTAAACAACTTTTAAATTGTTGATAATTCTACAAATATTGCATGCATTTTAACTAACGGCATAAAAACCTTAACCGGAAAATAGGAATAATATACTTCAATCATTTTTAAAGCAAAAAACGCGCAATTTACCAACATATATCTGAAATGTATTTTCTCATACATTATTTGTGTTGTGCAGCTGGGGCAACAGGAATGAGACAAATTTTGGAATATAAAGTGATACGTTTATTTTAGCATTCCTCTCGCAAGCGTTCCGTCATGGTGCTCATCCAGTCAGCGATATTAATTGAAATCACGAGGTGACGCTATCTTCTCATCAGGAGTGTTCTTAAGGACTTTATGTAATATGACAGATTTATGAGTTTGGCGATTTGGCGGGCGCCAACAGGTTAATATAATTTATAATAAGGAAAGGATTTCGCCAAAATTTAGGAACAGGGATGCAATTTAGGTAGAGAATCGCCAACACATCATTAAGCAATATGATTAGAATTTAATTAAATCAATTGATTTAAAAATATCATTACTTACACACACACACACACACACACACACACACATATATATATATATATATACTTTTGGTACGGCCGATTGCAACCAAAAAAGGGAGGTGCACAACTACGTATTATAGCAGTTCTATATACAAAATTTTAACGTTCTGAGGTTACTCGTTTTTGAGTTATGCGAGATACATACATACATACGCAAGTATGTACATAAGCCACGAAAGTACCTGTTCTAAATCCATTTTAAATCAGTTTTATAATTCGTTTTGGGGAAAAAGAGTCTTTTATTCTGTCCTTATGTACAGATGTCCTGCCAAAACATCGTTAAATTGCATTCGATAGCGGTCAAAATGGTTATTTTCTTTAAATATGATAGCCGGAATTTTTCAGTAACGAAGTATTATAAGCATACTTCTTTTACTTTTGAATTGAAATTGAAAGTTAATCAGAACAGAGTACTTAGCTATAGCTTTGATTTTGGATCTACAAAAAATTATGCGTAAAGCTACTTTAATTAGTAAATTATGTTTCTTTGAACACTTTCACATTAATAACATTTTTCTGCTTTAGTTAATGACATTAATTTTTCAACCTTTCCAAATTTCTTATATCTTAGATTTTTCACTTTTCATTTCTGTTTTCTTTGGCGGATTGCGTTACATTTGTTTTCACTTTGCGCGGCTCATTTTTTTCCAAATTAAATCATTTCGTTTCTGCGACTGCTGAAATTTCTTCCCCCCCCTTCTGAAGCGAGATACCCATGTCTAATTGTTCTTAAAATTTATTTCAAAATTTATGCCAATATAAGGTTGCTTTTTGCTTAATTTTAAAATAGTTAGTCTCTTCAGTATTAAACAAAATGAAAAATTAGTACTTTTACATATACCTTCTCGTAGTGTGTCCTAGAAACAGCCTTTTATCTGATAAGTATGGCCAAATTTGACTAGAACATTGTCGCATAACTTTTTTTTTTTTTTTTTTTTTTGTCTATACGTCCGCGTTGTCAGCTGAACATGTTATCGGCTGTTAAATGTCCATGTCTGCTAAGTATTTTGTTTACTAAATATCCGTGTAGATAAAATGATAATAGTCCTCAAGCTGTTATTTTGATGAGTGTTTACAAAAAGAAAAAGGCTAGCAGTAATTAATGCTTAAAAATATTTTGGCCTTGTTTCGTAAACTACTTTAATCTTTCGAAATGTTCAAAGTATGCATCTGCTTTGTATCAGCTTATGATGAAGTTTCGGAGTGCTGATAAAATATCTTTGGAAATCGAGTTCATTTGTACTTGGTCTAACACTCTTAATAACACAGGAGTGGGTTTTTTTTTTTTAACTTTATTGTCACTTAGGTTTAATACTCTAATACTTTAATATAATATATACGTACTCATTGTCTTAAAAGATTTCTCTTAAATCCAGCTTAAAAAACGCATAATTTTTCGATACGCACAAGTATTAAACTAAACTACTGATAGTATTAAACTTAGTGTGTTGAGACATTAGGTATTTCGAAGCAGGAGAGATGAAAAATGAGCAATGCCCTCACCACGGAACTTTTAAATACGCGCCGAGTGTCCTGACTACTACACCATGAAGGCATGCTAAGAAGGCGAGGAGAAATACCTTATATACTCCCCCTTTTAAAGAACGACTGGGATTTAGGCGACCCAGTTGCTAAATCTCGGTAGTGATGGATCATCATCCATCCCCTTTTTAGCTCGGGGGCCATTCTAGAGATATTAGGTTATTTCGAAGCAGGAGAGACTTGCAAAATGAGTAATGACCTCGCCGGGACTAGAAATCTAACTTCTCGAATACGCGCCGAATGTGCTGGCCATTACACCACGAAGGCATGCTTAGAAGGCGGGAGAAATACCTTATATACTCCCCCTTTAAAGGGCGACAGGGGATTAGAGGACCCAATCGTCAAATCGGGGTAATGGAGAACCATCATCCAGCCTCCTTTTTTTTAGTTTGGGCGCCACTGTAAAGACTTTAGGTATTTCGAAGCAGAAGAGATGAAAAATTATCAATGCCCTCGCCGGAACTCAAACACGGACCTCTCGAATACACGTCGAGTGTGTTGATCACTACACCAGGAAGGAATGCTAAGAGGGCCGGAGAAGTACTTTATAAATGATGCTTCTTATAGCAGATGCTTTCTGATGTAGTGGATTTCTCATTTTCTCTGGTCGCATTCCTAACAGAAATATCAGTATTTCAGCAGCACAGTTACTGTCAAAGATAAATGTAGTTTACTAATCACCCAAAATATTCCATTTATACTTTTCCATACTGGATCTTGCGAGGGAAGTATTTAAAAACTTTATTGGACATCTTAGACACTCTTAGTTCAGGCAAATCGGAACGACTGGTATTTTTTTTTTTTTTTATTATTATTATTTCTTCCGGTGTTAAAGAAAACGACTTGCTTTCTATTTATAGGTAACTGAAAATCAGGAACTGAGTACAGATATAGCAAAGGAAATGAAAAAGAAATCACAAATAAAAATAAAACTATTTTTTTCTAAGTTTAAACTTCAGTACAACTACACATGTAATTTAAATTTCAATATAACTTTCAGAGCTGCAGAAACAATTTCCAAACTCCATGAATATCACCAAAAACCGTATCACTCAAAAACTATTATTGGTAATAAATATTTAACGACATACAATAAAAATAAATATAAATAAATGTTTAGGAGTACATTGAAAACAAATCTCAGCTTTTTATTTTGTAATAAAATTTTCTAGCAGTTTTATCTACTCACGAACGCTTTCACACATATTCTCCAACTGAAATAATCTGACTGACATTGTTAATGTTTTTACCTTTTTCTTGTTTAAGATCATTCGTCCAATACAGCATAAAAAGAAATATAGTTATACTTTTATTTATGGTTTAAGTGATATATATAATAGATATTTTCGATTATGTACCTGTTTTTCGTAAACTGCATATAACATCAAACAAGATGTAGGCCACCTGCAAACGAATTAAAATTAGCTAATTAAGTTAAATCATAACTTAAACTGGATTAGAAGTAATCAGTAGAAGAAAAGTATGAAAATGGGAATTAGCATTAGGTATACATTAGCTATTGGGTACGAACAGGGAATATTATTATAATACATAAATAGAGGGATATATCATAAAGTTATCTGATGCTTAAATGATAATGCTTTGAATAATAATTTCAACCCAGCCTGCAATGAAACTAAGATTTAGTATAGTGATTGTCATGTATCTCAGAAAGGATACCTAGGTGACATCACTGTTAAGGCGTTAATATTTCTACAATCATATCATTTAGCTTTCACGAACGGTTCCAAAATTAAAAGTAAAACGTGCTATGCATATATTCTCGATGCGACAGCAAAATTATTAAAACTTCTGACCGCACTTAACGAGCGAAAACAATATATTTCAAATAGAGCTAACAGCGTTACATAAAATATATATACAAAAAGCATACATTTCATAAATAGTTGTTAACTTTAGCACATCGTTATTTTATGTATCAAAGGAGAAGAAGGAAATGAACATGCAGATAATTCTTGGGAGAAAAGGGAGTGCATAAGGCAAGGTAACAATAACCAGGTATATTCTCATTGTGGTGTAGTGGCCGAACCCGCTACCCCCGTTGTAATGCAGGTTTTAAAAGAATTTTCAACTCAAGTTATAAACAACAACATGAATTTTAATAAAAAATGTAACTTTAACAAGTGCGGTTAAAACAATCTGGGAGTTGGACATAACTCCAGTAGTTTCATAAATGGTTACAGCAGAATGTGCTAGGCCAGCAAAACATCCGAAATAATCATATTTCATTCATGCAAGTTTTTTTCTGATACTCCCAGCAGGAAGATTTAAGCCGATGTTCTCCTGAAACCCACCTTTGTCTCTCACTGCTGAAACTTAGTTCCTCATGGTATCGCTTCTTCTTCGCTGAATCCGGGAAGGGAATTTCTCCTATAATAGGCAATAAAAGGCGACCACATTCCGCCCCGGTGAAAGAGCTTGCCCTCGAACGATTATTCAGAATGAACAATGTGACACTGTTGTAACAGGATTTCTTCTCTAGTATGAAAGAGGCACGACTGCATTCTGAGTCCGGTCCCCCTGAGCGAAACTAGACAAGTAGCATCAATGCGAACTTGTCACATCATGTACATAGTATGGCCATTTCATACAAATATTCAACGAAAGGCAACTGCAGTAAGCAGTAGGAAAGGGACGAGATGCAAAAGTGCAGGTCGACTTGCAATATATTACTAGATGTGGTACCAAGGGATTGATAGCCATTCTAATATAAAATAGATTCTTTTAAGCCCTAGATATTTCCTCTATACTTCTGATTTAGATGCATTACATAACAGAGATTTTATCCTCGAAGAATTAGCAAACAGTCCGCTTTATTTATTTAAATGCTCATTAGTTTAAAAGTCCTACAAGAAGGCATATCTCCTTTTAGGCAAAGAGGTTTCGTGTGCTTTTTCATAATTAAATAAACAAAACCAAACGCTCAGTAACAAAGAACCTTCACATTCTCATCATTAATCGCAACATTTTTATGACAACAGCTGTGCAGCTAGAAGATATGTGTAGATGTACAGCATGTATGTCAAATTAAAAATTGGGCCAAAATTAAAAGTTTTTAGTTTGGAGAGGCCGCAAGAAACAAACTTTAATTTTTACGGAAACATAGGTATTTTTCAACAAATACAGTCATAAAAAAGAACAAAAACAGTTTATTATTTTATTTCTGAGCCTTGGTATCTCTTCTCTGCTATTATCTTGTCTATTTTGTGGTTGGGGGGAGAATACTGCTCGCAGTAATTACTTTCAAAACTGACCCAAGCTGAGCGTCGATAAGTGGTTAGACAAGTTTAGATTGCTTGCACCGATAAGTACTTCCAAACATTGAAATAATTTCACATGCAAATCTTCATGTATTTTTAGACCTAGTAGGTAAATATTTGTAAATTTCGAGTACTACAACCTCTGCGAATTTTTCTTTCAAATTTTAGTGGCACTGAATTTCAGTTAACTCGATTTGCGTATGACTAGGTACTGTATATTCATTGAGAACATTGAAGGAAACGAAAAAATATTCTTCCAAAGATTTAAAATCTGCAAATCTTGTCTCAAATTCATTTCTAAGATTTAGAATATTTTCTCCGTATTTTTTATATAATGCAGTTTCACCTAAACTTAATTTTTTTCATATTGCATTTCAGAAAGTGCGACAAATCTTCATTTTTAAATTGCTTTTCTCAAAGAACTAGCTTATATTTGAATGCTTTAACTCTGTCACACATGTTCGCAATGATCTGATCTTTTCCTTGCAGTGATAATTCAAATCGTTTAAGTGTTTTGTGATATCAAACATGAAAGATAAATTTTGCAGCCGGTGTGGGATTAGAAAACAACTTGTGTCTTAAATTTAGTGCTAAAAACTGACATTTTTATTATTTTAAATCCCAGAATTGTTGGAGAATTTTAGAGCAGGATAACCAACATACTTTGGTATAGTAAGGATAGATCAGAATACTCGCATTCTAATTCACATAAGAAAGCGGAGAATTGTCGCTGATTTTAAGTCTCGAGATCTTATAAAATTGATAGATTTTTTAATATATGGTAACATATTTTACATGTTTATCATTTTCTGCAGAGTATTTCTTGATGTATAATACAGTGCGCGTGATGAATATGAAATCCACCATAAAGTTAGCTTTGCTTTTTTATCATTAATGCCACGAAACCTTTATTTTTTCCGATTATTGAAGGAGCATCGTCTGTAGGCTATAGAAGTTAAGTTTGACAGAGGTAAATTATATTTTTGTAAAACTTCATAAACACAGTCAAATGTAGCTTGGCCTGTACTAGCAATACGCATCGGTGCTAGTTTCAATAATTCCTGAAATACGTTGAAATTTGTGTCGCAAGCACGGAGAAACAAGAGCTAATTGAGCACCTCAAACATCCGTACTTTCGTCAAATGCATTGGAAAATCCTTCAAAATTAGGTGATTTTGCTTTGGACTAATCTCTTAAATTAACAGAAAAATCAGCAATTCTTTCAGAAACTGCATTTCGAGACAAAAATTGTTTGAAATGGCTTCGGATTTCCCAGATAAACAATTTACGCAGCTCTAATTAGATATTCCTTTACGAAATCACCTTCAGTGAAAGTTTTCGAGTGTTTAGCTATCAATTCCGACAAGACACAACTTGAATGCACCGCCACTTCATTTTCTTTTGATACTTACTAAACACCAATTGCTGTTTTATCAGTTCTAGTTTCAGCTGTTTTAACTTTACTTGTCTCATGAAGTCTTCGTAATAATCATATTTTGATTTATGTAGTTCATAATGGCGTTTAAAAAATATCTGAAATGTTTCAGACTTTAAATTACGTCCAAAGGGGCGTTTTTTTTTTAAAAAAAATATTTTGTGTGTTACATTTATTTATTAAATATCACGTTCTTCGCACTTAAACCATAAAATTCAGTTCAGTAGCAATGTCGCAAAATGGTTTTAAAATGAGCATATGCTTAGAATTTCCGATACAGAGACTCGCGCCCTGGAGTTAAAAATTTTTTTTCTGTACAACGTTGCCATTGCTTGCTTTAAAAATCCTTGAGTTTGTTAATCAAAAATTCGTTAAAGTTTTACAAAATATGAAATCGATAATAAAACAACTTCCAACTTTCAAATTTGGTCTTCCAAATGCCCATATTCGTAGGAGTCATTTAAAATTCGATGGCTCTATATACCGTTGCTTTATCACAGTGCTAGAAATATACATGCATTTATGCAGATTTTTCATTATTTAATTTCTTCAAATATAATGGCAGGACTCTAGAATTTTGGGGCAACAGTTTGAAAAGTGAAACAGACATTTATAGTGAACCAACGCAAAATCGCAAAACGAAAACAATAGTCTTTCAGGGACAAAGCCCCTTTGGACTGGGAAAAAAAAGCACAAAACATACCAAACTGATTATTTTTACTTTCTACTTCCCAGCAAAAATATTCCAATTTCCACTTTTCTTGAAAGTTCCGATGCTCATCAGCAGTTTTTAGTTTAGTTATACTTCTATTTTGCTTTCATAAAAACATGGGTACTAAATACAAATCTACGTAAAATTGTTAGCACTTTCTCCCTGGGACAGGATTGTAACTGCGAGCATTAATTGGCAGAACATTAGCAAACCGCTTTCACTATCTGAGATACCAATAACAGCTAGCTAAACGTGGGTCGGAGCATTTAAGCTAAACAATGGAGAGAGAATGTGCGTTCAAATAAGAGTGCTACTTGATGGCGTGTCATTCAACAACTCCCAAAACCAATGAGTCATGTGCTGAAGTGATAGGAGAATACACTAGGTAGAAAATGGACTCTGATATTCTTTCAATGCACGAAGGCTTTACAGGCGACTTCACTGTGAAAGGGAGAGGGCAGGGACACACATATATATGTATTATGGACTCCATGTAATAACTAAAAACATTCTTTCTTATATAATATTCTGGGTCTATTATAAAATTTATAACTGCACTTCTTGAGGACATTACAGTTTTTATCAAATATACAATCCAACAGTAGTGGTGTAATTTCTTTGCTACTTAGTCACTAAGTATACCGTATTTCATTTTTTTCTAAAAATTTTATTCCAACATGAAACGCATTTCATATTTTTATACTTCAGCATTTATACCATTTTATATCAAAACTGAAATGATGAAAGAAACGAAGTTTTTAACATTAAAATTCGTTCTGAATTTTATGATTTTCCTCATGTATAATGCAAATATAAGAAATACTATTTTATAAAATCTGTTCGGTTTAATTTAGCGTCCTCCAGGTTCAACGTTCTCTTGTGAGAGGACGTTGAATGAGGAGCGGTACGAGAGCAGCCAAATTTAGTCCATAGTAGTTGGAGCGGTATGTCCTTAACAAAGACATCTCAGTTAAGGTAGAAAGAACACGTGTGATCGGCAATAAACAATAAACCGTCCAACTGTTATTAAGAAAGTTCCGTACATTACTTATTTACGCGTTATCAAATAATTGCATAGTTTGATTAAATTAATATTAATTAAGCTGGTTTACAAAATTCAGCACATCTAGATGTGCTGAATTTTGTAAACCAGAACAGGTAGCGAACAATATGTTAAAAGCACAATCACAAGTAGCATTTAAATTACATGCTAATAAAAATATTCAGTATTTATTTGAAGGTAAAATTATAACTGAGCTGGAAATAATGACCATACAAAAATTCTTTTTGTTTACATTTTGGATACTTCAAATAATGTTTTATACTTCGACAGGAGGCAAAAAAAATATTTTACTTGATTTATAACCCTTAACAAACAGTCATTCTGAGAAGGTTAAAAGCTCTAAAACTCAAATTTAAGGAAAATTTTCTCTGATTCTAATCTTCAAATAGAAATTGCGAAAAATTAGCTCAAGTTTCGGTAACGTGTCTCGTTCACAGTCGAAGAGGTTCTAGCTTTGAGTTTAATCGAAGATCCGGTTTACAGAATAGGGCAGGAATAAATGGTTAGAATACCAAAATGTTACCATTAGTTGTACAGGTGTAGTACCACTGCATTAGCTGTACAGATCCAGTCGAATTTTGATGAAAAACTTATCGAGGGACGCATTCGAAGATCTACCACGCTTTCCCTACCGGGCTCTTCCCCTCACGGCTCGAGAGGATTTTCAGCTCAGCAGTATTTTGAATGCCCCCTCCCATGCCACACAGGTACAATGCACTTACAAAAATCCAGCCCTTCTCCATGGTCTCGAATCTTGTTCCGACGATAGTGCATCCAGCGTCGTTATCCACTGTACCGCTATAGTCGGTGACAGTTGAACCGGTTTGTTAGGCAGGAACTCCATTGCTGTTACATTTACATGTGTATTATTATTATGTAGACTGTACTCTTGAAATCATTGGACAGTCTACATTCAAGTAGATATTTTCCAAGTTCTAATCATGATGTGGAAAGTTATAAAAAGCGACTATCGGCTTTCCTACTGCGGCAATAGTGGACTCTAGATTGAAGTTCTAGTCAAAGCTCTATATTTTACAAACTCAGCTCGACCAAAAATTTGAAACTATATCATAAAACATATATTGATATAATGGTGAACTGTATCAAAAAATATAGAACTTACTAAGCTTCCGGTAAGGATGGTTGCAGCGTACACAAGAAAAATCAACATCAGCGAGGCTATGACTATTGCAGAAGAACACAGAAGACGGTTTATAACGCTCAAAGATGTATAGAGGAAATCGTCGATTTCGGCTTTGAATATTGACCTCACGAACCTCGGAAAGCAGTAGAAACAGGCAGGTGTTTCGCACACGGATTCATTATCTGTAATATTCAGATGACATAAACTCATATACATATTAATAACGAAAGCGTAGGTGTCGATAGCAGTTGTCTATGGCATATGTTGTTTGATATACAATTATACTTGCAATACATTCCGTAAAGGGATGTCTGTTAACATCGCTATATCTACTACAATACCAGATTGTTTATCCCAAATACAATGAATGAATATGAATACGAATATATTAATACAATATTTCTATTGAAATGTCATTATTCTTTCATGGAAAATATTGTTATTTTTATTTATGTTCAGATAAGTGATTGGTTTAAATTGTTCTAACAATTAATTAATTGGTATTTTTTTCATTATTACGTCTCATTTTTAACTCAGCTCATTCCAGAAGTATGCAGAATTATTTGATTACTGAATAACTCAACGTCCATCAGCGTATAAGATCACAGTACTTAGCAAGTAAACAGAAACAAATAACTATTTAGTTCTTTGAAGAAGTTTTGTTGAGGAATCTCAACACACTGTAGTATCTATAATGATAAATAGCAATTGTCACAACAATATCATAATACTGAAGATGTCGTAATAACGGTACAATACTTAATGGTTTAACACAGAAAACGATTTAATACCACTTGCAGAATATAGCAGCGACTAAAAGGTGAAATGATAAATTAGATTATTTTGCATACAGCCGGCTTGAGAAAATTGGGAACTTTTGGCTGAAAGTGCCCAAAGTTTCCAAGTATTTTTCACTATTCTAAAAAGAATGTATATACTTCTGATCCCCAAGTCTCGCAAGAAAGATACCAATTGAGTGTTGGCAGCTAGTAGATATAAAATAAAAAGGAAAACTGAATTCCATGTTACGCAATTTAAGCCTTTACTAATTGATTTTTTAACTTTCAAAATAAAACTTACATTTGGTATTAAAGTTTATAGCGACAGAAAAGAATGCAACATATTAAACATAATTTATCATTATTGAAACAGATTTCAAAGGATGCATCAATATTTTAAATCCATGAATGTTTTGTTCATTATTTTGAACGTATATATGCTTGTAGAAGAATATAGCACTACAGGAGACGTGAAACTGCTTTACAGCGCTGAACATTTTTATGAATTCCCACAGGTTATATGGCCCATCAGTAGCCGAGCGGTAAAATCGCTGAACACTGGTAGTTCGGTCCGAGGTTTGAATCCCGGAAATGGGTTAGCTGCATGGGAGTTTTCGTGGTTTTAACCATGCGTTAGGTGTATACGAGCCAGTTTCCCCCTCAAATTCCTCTACGAAGGCATCCCTTCCCTTAGACAGATAGCTCTTGAGACTTTGCCGTAATCACACAAAACCACACAGGTAATATACTAACTGAATAAAAAACTTTTACAACGTTTATGATGTAGTTTATAGTGCGATTTATTGGAAATTAATGCAATGCGTTAATATAGTTAATATATATTCCAAAACTGATACACTGAATAAAAACGAAAGAAAATTTAGTAGTGATGACTGACAGAATTTTTTTTTTTTTCCTTGTCCTACCAGCGGCGAAGCAATAAGTAGCTGAACACTGGTACTTTGGTTTTGAGGCTGGAATTCCCCGAATGGGCTGGCTGAATGGACGTTTTCATGGTTCTCTCCATGTGTGACGCATATACGAGGCAGTTTCCTTTTGATAGTCCTCCATGAAAGCATCCCTTCTCTTAGACAGATACCCCCAAAGCTTTGCTCTAATCACATCAACCAAGAAACCATTTTTTTCCTCAGGAAATATGTTACTGTATTCAGTAAAAAAAATAAAAGCGCTGATTAATGCCTTTTATGCATAACATCCGCACTCAAGACAATAGCCGTATTAAATTTAAAATTGTTAGATACACTATTTCAGTTTCTTGAGATAGTAATGAAAATTTCGTATTTACATTTCTAACGATAGCTACATATACTAATAAAACCTTCGCTGATTAATGGAAATCCGTTAAATATACCAGTTTAAACGAAAGAGAAAGTAAACATTCACGACAAATGTAAACATAGTTTGCATAACAATAACCCATTTCAATTAGGCTATGAAGCTAACAATTCGTTTTATGTTTGAGATAAAGAGAAGTTTTAAAATCTAAAAATGGTGTGGCTGGAACAAATGCTATTTACAGACTCTGATTAAATTTTAGTTTCGTAATTATTAAGTTTGATTTCCAAACACAAAATATAAAATTCTTTCACAATACGAATGCATGTAACAATGTTAATTCAATATTTTCTCTATTCAAGCATTAGACAAATACTGTTTCTAGCGCGGTTTTATTTTTATTTTTCTCAAATGATTTTCTGTTTTATGCCTTACGATCATAGGGAAAGGGAAGATGAATCTATAATGTACTTGGTTAGCTTTTAAAACTAAAAGAAATGTAATGCCAAGATTCTTTAAAAAAAAAAAAAAAAAATTGGTTTGATTCTTACTTTTTCACGAAAAAGTATGTAGCAATAGGAATTAAAACTGCAAGAAGTTGGATATATAGTTTTGATAAATACAAGATCTTATTACTTTATTTATACAAATTTATTCTTCTTTATTATTATTAACAAGAGAAGCAAATTTTCAAGTCTAAGTAATGCATGTTTATTCGTGATTATTTAAAAGATAGTTGTGATGAACTAAGATATTTCTTTGTTGTATAAAGGAATCAAACCTTTTGTAGAAAAATGTGGGCCATTTAGACTTTCAAAATGCTGTTTTAAAGCTTTTTCAGCTTCTAACCATTGGAGTAACGAAAGAAAATCTTAAAATTCACAGATGAGATTAAAACGTGCGAAAGCAAAATTTGCTAGCGAAGAATCATTGAAAATTTAGCTTTTCACCTAGAATGAATTTAGAACTTTTCTGCTACTGGATAGATGTGCTAACAACATATAAAAACAGTTACATCAATCCCACAAAGACGACTACAGGGCAGAGCATTTTGCACTTAATTGACCAATCTAAGCCTTAACTCTTACCATTTAGCCTGGACAGTTATGGAGGCAAGTTGAGATCAGATAACAGCGAGGAATTTCAGAAAAGGTAGCCTAGTCACTGCCCTCTAGTAAATTGATGTGCCTAAAATTACACTATAGAAACATAAGGAAGACTGATTTATTTTGCTTTTATATGTCGCAAGGCAACCTGAATGATTACTAATCATGATAATTTACAAAGGATCATCGTTTTCTTAAACAAGATGCCACAATGCCTCGATCATCAGTGATTGCAGATAAGCTGCATGAAATTCAATTTCGTAACTTTCACTACGGTCTCACTTGATTACACTTTCTATGACATATAATAACGATGAATGAAATTTCTGTACTAAATACACTGAGATAACTTACAAACCCGTAAGCAAAATTGTTTGCCATATAGACAATGCATAATAAGGTGAGCTAATTCTTCCTCCTTGATTCATTTAACCAATTGTGCTACTATGAATATTATTAAAAGTTTTGGTTACAGACTGGAAAGATTGTCTCCCTTTTCTGAGCAAAAATGTAAGTATATGTGTTTAGTTATACTCTTAGTCCACGCAAAGGCGGATTTATGGGATTGTACAAGTCGCAACCCCGAGGAACTTCTTCATCCAAGAGGTTCCTAAGTCATTGAGAAATAATACCTCAGGTCCTAAAATGAAGGGTCCCAAAAATTATCAAGCGATTTGTATTTTACACTTCATCAATCCGCTACACGTGTTTTGTAAATGTGAATGATTCGTTTTCCATTTTTATTAGACAGAAGCATCATTTGGATATTTTAGTATTTATGTTCGTTAACAGGCATTAGTTCTTAAATGAAAAGCTAAGTACCTTCTCATAAACGACTTCGAATACGATGTCGTAAAATAATAAAGTAAGCGTCATTCGAGTCCCAAAATGAATAAACAGAAAATTAGACAGCTGTTTTTAAGTTTTATTCTTCAGCTGTAGGTAATAAAAAAATCTAACGCTTAATCTAACTAATCTAATCTTCTTGCACAAAGGGCAGCTGTGGGAGACATACAACACCAGCAATAGACACATCTCCAAAAGTACTGTAGGATAGAAAGGTGGCCTTTTGCATGCTAATTAATGCAGCAGAAATGCTGCAAGGCGAAACGTTCGCAGCTTCATCTTAAACTGAGTTTTGGAAAGCAAGAAAAATTAAACAAAACTAAGTAAGTTATCTTCAAACGCTAGATAAATGAGGATTAGATATATTGTTCTCTAAAGTCTGGAAAGAATTGAGTGTATGGAGAGAGACTAAATGTCTTATTGTGTTACTTCTTAAATACTTTCAAATTTAGCAAAATAAATGCATTTAGAAAAACAAAGAATATGTGCAACATGTTCCACAAACATTGGAAAACTCTACAGTTAGCCATTTTTATATTAGGTTCATCCCGTATGAGAAGAAATAACATGATCGTTTCTGTTCGGTTGAAACAGAAGCCATAGCAGAAGGAAATGATTTTCATCCTTGAGAAATATTTTAGCGCGTGTACGGTCTTTCAGATGAATGATCTTGATTTATTATTTATGGTAATAAAGTAAATCATAGAGTAATGATCTTTTCTTTCAGTTGTTTTCATTCACTCTACAATTAACTTTATAGCTAGGAAATGATAATTATTCTTGTATCTAGTCTGTGAGAGTTATTTTAATTTTCTCACAATCATTTTTAATTTTGAAACCTTTTCCTTTAAATTCTTGTTTCCCACTTTCAATTACCTTCCAGAATGAGTTTTTTGTATCGCGTTGCATAAATGAGGTAGAAACAGTATATGAAGAAGTTTCGCTTACTTCAGCAGAACAGCTTAGGAATCCTTAGTGGCGCGTGTTTGCCGTCAGGCTACTTCGCTTTCAAGTTCACTTCGCTTGGCCGTATAGTACGTGCGGATTAATTTGATTAAGGGCCAACTACGTTAGGTAATTGTATACAGCTTCGGCTAAGTCAGTTTAGTTTAGCATTAGATTAGTTTCTTATTTTCTTATCTTCAGCCCAAATGGAGGCTTTCTTGTAAGCCCGAGAAGGGGCTGACTATCATTATTTCTTTGAGTTAATAAAAGGGTATTTTAACACTTCTCCGAATTTTGTCGTTTACACATTTGGGCTCAGCCATAAGTCGCTACATAGTTCAATAAGTTCCACTACGTTCAGCACAAAGTGGTTAGGAACACTACAAGTCTCTTGACAATATGAAGACACCAATAATCTTTTGTTATAATTACAGATTGAAAAATAATAATGGAACAACAATTAGACTTTCAAAGTGCAAAATGTAGAATGAACATATTTAGGGGTAATGAATGTAAACTGTAGAGGAAAAGTACTCACTATTTTGTATTGTTTTCGTATATAGGCACATTACCAAGGAGGTTATGACGAGTCCAGTCACGATGATTACATAACGCAAAGCTGAAAAGAAATGATAAAAATGTTTTTATAAAAAATAAAGTTCCTTTACCCACAGTAGAAACAAAAAATGTGAAATTTCGATTACACGGCTTGATAACTTTTCTGTGCTCATTCATGTTTGGATACACGATCAGACATTTATATCTTAAAAACATATGACAATTTTTCCCTACAGATCATCTATATTACTTCCATCATTGAGATGAAGCATGGGTAGAATAACTGACCAATATTTAAATTCGCTAAGCACTAGGTATATCTATAGTTAAGTGTGAAGATAAGCACCAAGTACCCAGATTCTTTCATTCTAGAATAAAACTCCCAAGGAAACAACAATATTCAATGACTTTTATCTTCAAGCGCATAGACAATGCAACCCTCCTCAGGTTGCATTGTCTATGCAATTGAGAATATAATTAGAAAATTCTGTTTTATTTTTCATCCGAAAGGAATTACAATTACCCTGTCACTGGAGAATTTCATTTACACTGTCACTGGAGAATTTCATTTACACTGTCACTGAAGAATGGAACTGATTTTTAACAGCTTTAGGTTTCAACTCGTATATTTAAATGGCAACGTTAATTGCACAGATAAAAATTCTATTTTAAGCAAATCAATTGTTTTTATTTAAAACTTGAACACTTTTTTATGGTTTCTAATGAATCTGCTAATTCATAAAGCTGATTGTATAATTTTGATCTGTTATTTAGGATTTGGTTTCCAATGAAATAAGCTGCTAATGCTTTCTGTATGTACAACTTAAATGCTAAAAAAACGTTTTATGAAGTGCTTTATACTTTTTACATTCAAAACATTATTTGCTATGGTAATCACTAATTGGAATTTCCATTAAATTTGAGATATCCTGTGCACCGTTAGCCTTTTAACCCTCTAAGCGGCAAGGTCATATATATAAGGCCTAGAATATTTTTTGGGATGTCTGTAAGAACATATACTTGGATCGTACAGAAATGATTGACACAAGGGCTCTCACAACGAAACTATTACACTGTCCGAAGGGAAAACAAGTGAAATAGATACAAGGAGGCGTGAGCTACTCAGAATGCATAGATGGAGCTGGCCGCAAGCCCCGAACGGTGTAAGACAGCGTTCATCCCTTTCTCCTCCGTCATTGAGAGCCTGGACAGCAATGATGAAAGGTGATTATCACAGTCAGCGTTGGCAGCGTGGTTCCTATGGAAGAAAGGGATACAGGGTAGTGAGATTCCTCATCACATGGTGTCGGTGTGCGGGAACAAAGCACCCTCAAGACGTACCGTATTCCGTTGGTTGGCAAAGGTCAACAGTGGATATGAGACCGTAGCCAAAGGTGTCACCGCGGGATGACCAGCAATATCGAATATAGCAGCAAATGTGGCGGCTGTGTCGGATTTGATCATAGCGAACAGGTGCATAACGTTCAACAAGACAGGGCTTGCATAAGGAGCATTGCAAGAGATTGTGCATGGCGATTTGGATTTGAGAAATGTGTGTGGACCTCGGACATCGAACCAACATAT
Organism: Stegodyphus dumicola; assembly: GCF_044657685.1. Taxonomy (NCBI): domain Eukaryota; kingdom Metazoa; phylum Arthropoda; class Arachnida; order Araneae; family Eresidae; genus Stegodyphus; species Stegodyphus dumicola. The sequence goes on along the minus strand of NC_140768.1, from coordinate 73,436,786 downwards.
GGGACTACGCCTTGCTTGACAAGATGAAGGACGCAGTCAGGGGCTAATATGTTGAATCTTCTGCCGAATTGCATGCAGTTGTCCATTAGGTGGTGCACCAACACTCCCACAGAAGGGTTTACGAAAGCCTTTCGAGACCTCCCAGTTAGATAACCGAAGTGTGTTGACATGGGAAGGGATTATTTCTAACTGATGTACTATCAGTTTTTTGTTAATAAATTGTATTCCGCTCTGTGACAGCATTTGTGTCATTCATTTCTGTACGACCCATGTGCGTCTTAAAATAAGTCCGAGATATTAAGGCAATATATGAAAAGTGCATAAATCCAGGTACAAAGTGCCAAAAGTAATTTGATATTACAAAACAAGAAAATAAATCTTTCTCATGGTCATTTTCGGAAATGTTTGCTTTGTTAGAGAAAACACAGGCCGGTCAAAGGGTTTTAAATTCGTATATAAGTAGTATGAGTATTCTAATGGGCTTTTCTTTCATTACAGTTTTGCACCTTCGCATTTACGTATATTCTCTCCTGTTTTGATTTTTTTAAAAAAAAATTCCTATATTATACCCTGCTACTAATGAGCCGTACTTCCAATGTTCAGTTCTCTACCTTAAATACTTATGAATCTTTAAGGTAAATAAGATTTGCTCTTTTCGGCTAAAATCCAAACTAAAATAACTCAATAGGGATTTTCATTAAAAATTAGTTAAGTTTTGCACCAATTATTTTAATTGGTGCAAATTATCCCAATTATCTCATTAATTAACCCAATTATCTCATTGATTCGTTTTTAACTATCATTTCTATTTTCATCAACTCCCACCAGAACGCAAATTAGTTAAAATATAAACAAGCGCATATTTCTTGAGTTTGAGTGAAAGATTTTGGCAAATTTCGCTTGATTTCTATGCTGAATGAATTTAAACTTTATCGGTTTTAATCCGATCCAGGTCTGTGAAAACTTAGGGCCGAGTCAGGGTTAATTTGTATGTCAAATTTAATTTAACTTAAACGTGTATTCTGTCAAATAGAAGAAATTTGTTTCTGTTACATTCCTAAGGTTGTGAAATTGTCACGCTGGTGTTAATAAACATGTTTATTTTAAACCTTTACTTTGAGTTGTAATTACTGCAGTTAGATGGTAGACAGGCCGAAAAGTCCTCTAAGTATATTTAAGGTTCCAGTAGCTTGTGTTATGTAAATTCTTATGTATTTTATTTTTGTTGTATATAATTATTGCATGTTATTTTACTGTGCATAATGTATTCTTAGTTATTATAATATTTTACTGTGTTTAATGAATTTGTATTGAGCTTATTTTAAATTAATGTATAATATTTAATATTGTTAAACTTTACGGCAAAGCTCCTTTAAGTTTGGCAGAATTGTGTTACAATTAAAAGGGCGCGGGTATATTTCCGTTTCTCACGATTCGGCTTCTTTGGAGGTTAGAGGTCACTGTCCAGCTGCATTTTCCCTTTTTTTCGCGGGGGTTGAAAACTCGTGTTTTTCTCGTTCAGAGGCGAATAGTTCTAAGGGGCAGCGATTTTTTGACAGAGTTATAGGTTGGAAACATTCTTCTGTTGCGTGGGAAAGAAAGGGTCTGTCTTCTTGTAGAAAGTTCTGAACTTCTGAGAATTTCAGTGGCTATTTATTACCTTTCTTTTAATTGGCTAAAGGGAGTCCAAGTTTCCTTAAGATTGGCTAAATTTTTAATTTTAGTGTAGTTTGAACCAATAGTAATTTTGAGGCGTTTCTTGGTGTGTGTAAACCGAGGTTTCTTAAGCCGTTGCACGGAAGGCAGGAAGGGATCTTTTTGGACTTGAAAATAAAAAAGCGATTTTTAGAGAAGACTTTTAAGAGGGTTTTTGGAGCCTTAGGGGTTTGCTACTTTGACGGCGGCCCCTACGGGGTCGGCCGCGGTCAGTGAGGTGCTGAGATGGTGCGGAGGAAAAACGCGGCGGTTCTTCGGTGGTCGACCGCGGTATACAGTTAAGTTTTTTATCTCCGAGATTCCTGGGTACGGAGGGTCCGAGACAGTGTGGGTGCTCGACATGTTTCACGGCGGCAATACTTGCGGCCTATTATTTTCAATTTCGTCGCTGAGATTTCTTTTTCCCATTTGTGGAACAGTCTGAACTGCTCGTTCGTGCTGGAGTATCTATTTTGCTTTAGAAAAGATGGAAATATGGAAAGTCGTCATCGCCTGAGGTCTGCTTTGGTCTTTTGTCTCCAGTTTCGACCTCTTTTAGTGGAACTTCGAAAACGGGAAGTTGATTGAGTGAAAGTGCTGCTTAACGGAGGAATTTGAAAACTTTAAACTGGAACTATGAAAAGGCTCCGGTTCCGGAAAACAACGATGAAGATTTGGCAGTTATTGTTTCGGGATTTATAATTTAGATCGGGGCAGCTCCCTGAGTCTCTCAAAGGTGGTACGCCGATTTCGTGAGTGACTTTTTAATTATCATTGGTGTTTTATTTTGATGCATAATCCTTTTAAATTTGGAAATGTTTAATACTAAAGCAAGAGTTGACATGTTAAGTAGATAAAAAATTGAATATTTTTACCAAATTTCTAGCTGAGATAGTAATTTTTTATTTAATGTTTAATAGTCAGAAGTCAATTGAACTAATTGGAGGAAGTGAATCTTTGTTTTAATGTTTAAGTGCTATGTTCAATATGATTGATTCTAAATTAGTCTTTTTAAATAAATTTAATCTTCTTGGTTTTCTGCTTAAAATGATTAAGAACTGTGACGTGTTTCGCTATGATTTTTGTACTCGTATTAATGGATTAATGTTAAATATGAGATTGATTTGAAAGAAAAAAACTATGAATAACTTTAAAAGATTTTGTAGGGGTAGTCTGGCCAGCTATCTTAAATTATAATGTGTGGGAATTGTCAATAAATGTGTTTATTATCTTTATTACTGTATGTTTTTTTTGTGTATTAATTGTGGTCTACTGTAGGTCATCCATGTGATCCTAACGGAAACATGGTTTTTCAACCGAACCTGGGTAATTATATTGCGGTAGTAGAAAAAAAAATCAATTTTAGTGTTGGTGACTATACGATCTGTTTATAGAATTTATTTTGATTATGTTGAGTAAACTTCTTAATTGTGAGTTTGTATCTTTCCCCGGTGTTTGAAGAGATCTGTGTGGTATTTGAAATGGTAAAGGTTGAACGCTATCTCTAGATTAAGTATTGAATTTTATGTGTTTTCAGGTTGAAGATCTAAATTAGTTTTCATTTAGTGAGAGATAGCCTGGTAAGGATTTTGTTGTGGAAGTGCATTTTCGAATTTTGTTTTTGTCAATTAATCGTGATTCTACCGAAACACCAGGGAGGATATCTTTCTTTGATGTCTCTTAGATTTTAAAAGTTTTAATTATGTATGTACAAAGTTAGAGTAGTTAGATTTAGTTCGTTTTTTTTTTTTGGTCGCGGCACCAAGCAGTCAGTTTGTAAAGAAATAAAAGTTAAATGAAAAATATTATTTTTTTTTCGACGTAACACTTGGTACTTAAAATTACTGTACTTAAAATATATAGCTAGTCTTGAATATATGTAGTACATAAAGGTTGGATGAAAAGTAGTAGCAACAAGTCGATAAGTCTTGTTGCTACTGCTATATGTGTTTGTAAATTTACAAACACAGACAGTTTCCTAAGTACAATCTTGTCATGTATATGGTGTTCTGTTAGCACGTCCATTTCTACTGAAGCTCCACAATGACAGCTTAAAGTACGAATACACATCGTCTCTACTGCGATGCTGTAATCAAAGAATATTCGATAATAATGTTAAATTTACTATTGGAATGGATACCTCTGAGTGATTCTTTAACTTTGTCGAATAGATTGTAATTACACGGACTGATATCTATTAAATATGGAGATAATTCCAGTACTTCCCATTGCCGCCGTAGCAGGAGATCGGTTGAGAGTGCTTACATTATGACACCACATATTGTTATGGAGAATAATTGGATTTATCACCTGAGACGTTAACTGTGCCTAGCACTTAAGAAAAATGACGTCACCTGTTGAAAAATCGTAGCCTCCTCCATGATAGTGTGCAGTGTTGAAAACACTTCACGGATTTCCTGCGATGATGGTGATCAGAGGTACTGGAAGACCCTACCATTCTGGCCAGTTATCAGTCCGTGTGGCTAGGATATCTTTGCTGAAACAAAAGCGCAAACACGAAGAATTCATTACAACAGAGAGGAGATTTTCCAAGCTTTATGGTGGTGTATAATGCTTTTACTGTACAGCATCAACAGACGTGAATCTGCTGATGGTGTAAGACGCCTTCTAGTTATTTAGCGGAAGGTTATAGACATGGCAAGCGATTACAGTGAGAAACTTTAAGTATTGGTAGCTCCATTCACTATCTCTCCACAGAATTATCGACTAAAATTCATTTTATTATTTTCAGTACTATTAACAGTTGCTAGTCTTCCTTAATCAACCCTTGTTTAAAAAGGAGGATAATGCTAATGAGATTCTAGAAATCGGCCATGAAAATACTCTTTGCATTTTAATATTTATTTGAAAATTAAAACAAGTGCCATTTGCTTAGAATCATTTGAACTTTGTCGCACAGCAATCTTTATTTTAATTTAAAAACATATAGTGAATGGAGCTAAAAGGTAATACTATAATTTTAATAGAATAATTTTCATAATTGATAGAAATGCATAATTACCCTGTAAAGAATAACATTTAAAATATCATTTTATTACTCTCATCTAAAGACATAAATTAGTAACATGTATTAAAATTTATGCAGAGGTATTTTTTGATTTTAGCATTGGTAGAAAAAAATAATCAAAAAAATATCAGACACAATAAACAATTTCTGTTGATTCACTTTCGGAAAAACAAATATTAGCTTGAGAAAAATATGAGGGAAATTTAATTTAGCTTGTATTTAAGATAGAATACGTTTAAAGCATGATATGTAATTACGCACTAATTTCTATTTCTTTCTGTACATTGCAGCTTTATAGTTAAACTGTTACTATGTATAAAAATGATTACGACGCATAACACTTTGTCTCCTTTTCCAGACGAGTTAAAGCAGTCAACGACTATGGATGACTCTTGGGTTACCATGTGAAGGAAAAATAAGGATTCCACGATAATGGCCGAGCTGGAAAGGTTTCGATGCTGATAGTGACTGCTTGAAAAAGGAATAATCTTGCAACTTATCGGAAAAGGGAAAGATAAACTAAATTTCAACGATATATCATGTAGAAAAGCTGTTCCAATTAAATGATTTTCCGAATCGGGTATGTGTGATAACGCATTTACTTCGTTATTATTGAGCGCACAAAATGACTGAGCTAGAATATATTAATTCGCAGCAAAATAGAATTCATTTTTATGTTAGAAAAACAGATATTTTAACAGCTAGTTTTTCAAAAATATTAATTTGTTTTTGAGGAAAAATATAATCATACATTCGACAAGAGGGTTTTAAAAAAATACGCCCTGACTGCAATGCTTAGCGTTTAAAATATTGTAACTATTTGATTTGGCATTTATTTTAATATACACCTTATAATTTTTTAATTTATCATTTGTTGAATACATAGCGCAAAAATATCCTTTTCTAGCTCCGTCACATAGAAATCATCACATAGTATACTTAAACATTATGCAGATGAAAGCGAAGATCTATACATTTTTAATATTGACAGAAGGTAAGTGTTTTCATTATTGAATTTAAAATCCAAGTAATCACGCAATCCATAATGCTAGGAAAGACAATACATTCAATATGATTATTATATTTTAACATTCTTATTTTCGATCAATCATTTCTTGCCAACAGAAATAAAATCACAGGGTCGATTTCCATGAATGAAAACCATCAGTTTCTTTCGGTATATTAAAACGCGCGCACTGGTAATTTCCTGATAAATAGGCTGCCTCCTTAGTTACCAAAATTAGTAGCTTAATCACCAAATTTAAAACATACTGATATAAAAAAGCGTCAATGGCTTATATGGAGACCGCTTTATCAAGACAATATCTGCTTCTTTTGGAAAGAATGTCAATGCATTAGCAGATACTTGGTATGGATAAACAAAGGTACTGACATTTAATAAAAATTTAATATCTTATAATATAATTTAACTAAAAGTAAACCATTTTGATTACAGAAATCATTGCAATAAATGGTCTAGTGCATCTAGTGCTAACTGAAATCATTGCAAATGGTCTGCATCTATTTTGCATAAATGACAGTTTTCATTTGTTTTGTGAAAATTCCTAATTATTTCAAGACAAGCATTTTCTTTTATAAAGAGGAAATAAAATAATATTTTTTTTTCATTCACTTTCATAACTTTTGCTTAAATTGTTGTTTTAGGAATAGACATTAGATATTTTACAGCAGCTTCTGTCGAACGCAATTAGAAAATTTAGGTAATCTTCTACTAATATTTTACCTTTTGAATTTTTTGCTGCTAAAGCAGAGTTCATTACGTGAACTAAAACTTAGGATGCTGTTAAGTTTTAAAAGCAAATATTTAATACAGTTTGGAAACAGAAAAAGGTATAAAATTCAATCACATATAATGAACATATAAGGTATTTTCTCGCTCCTTCCAACATGCCTTCGTGGTGTAAAGGTAGCACACTAAGCGCGTCTTCGAGAGGTCCAGGTTCGAGTCCCGGGGAGGGCATTGCGCATTTTTGGCACCTCCTGTTTCGAAACAACTTAATGACTCTAAATATATTTGAAAAAAAAAAATGTTAAACTTTATTATAAATTTCAGAGCTGCACATTACAGATTGCAGAAAAAATGTAGAAAAAAAAATGATTTTATATGCAACGTGTTTCAAAAAGAATATACGTATATCGAATGCATATATTTATTAAACTGTATGGCATACGAATATGAAACTTTACCTACGTATGGAGGAACCTCTCAAGTTCAGATTACAGATGTTCAATATGTTCTCCATCAGCGACACGAACAATATCACATCGATACTCAAATTCCTTCCATACTCGGGCAAGCACGTTTTTCGTCACTGATGTTATGACAGTATGGATCCGGTTCTTCACCTCTTCCAGGTTCTGTGGGAGTGGTTGTACATAAACGTTGTCTTTAATCAAACCACACAGGAAGAAGTCACAGGGTGTCAAACTCGAGAACACAAAATGATTTCTGCTGCGGAGTAGCCATTTTAAACATGTGACGGTTACTACGCAAAACAGAAGACAACTGACATCTAGCGGCTATTAATATAAACTAGACTTTGTATTCGTTTCGCCAATAGCCGAGACTAGGCGCAATGGTCGATAGTTTGGACAAAATAACACTTTGTAATACGTATATTCTTTTTGAAACATGGTGTATATATAAAAGCATTTCTTTTATGTGGAAAGAAAATCATTATTTCATGGTCAGAAACTTAAACCTCAGCACAAAATGGAAAGACAGTGAAGCAGAGGATAGAAGCGCGGCTGACATTGCGTTGTTCATCTCATATGCATCCTAGCTATTTGGTTGTTATTCTATCGTGCAAATATCATCTGATGAATCGATTCGTAACTCTGCGTGCAGACAAATGTTTCATCAAAAACCTTTTCAAAAATTTTTTGCTTTGAATTAAAACAACTCATTAAAAATCTGCATAATTGACTTCATTTATAAAAACACAATAACCGTTTTTCTTTGCCTAAGATTTTAATCAATCATGTGGAAATTATTCAAAGTACATTTTAAACTGTTTCTTATTATTATTCAATGCAAAACATGAAAGTAGGGGAAAAGAATTTAAATTGAAGTATTTTATTTTTATGTAAAATCTACGCTATTTATCTACGCCATATATTTTTATGTAAAATACACGTACATATACGTTCTTTCAGACATCACAAATTATATTCTAGGCCGTATATATACGGTCTCCCCGGTCAGAGGATTAAGACGAGATATCTTTACAACAATGTTTCGTGTAAAATTTCCTGCATCTTTATGTAATTATACTAATCCGTAATTGTTCGAAAAGACAGAAAATTTCAGAAGGAAATAGCGGCATAAAAATTGCCTTCTATTCTTCTGTAAGTAGAAATTGAATTACCTTCTAGAAATTCAGTTTCTGAAATTCAATTGCAGTTAACTTTACTTACCTGGTGGTGCCCACATCTTTACACAGATAGCTAAGTAATTAGTTAGAGATTCATTTTTATCGAGGTGTGGACAATTTTAATGAAAGTTATGTCTTTTCGAACAGTAGTAGATTTGCAGTTGCTTTCGAAATATTATTACAAATTGCTTTTTTAACTTCATAAAGCATGTACTAAGATATAAAAGAGAAATGAGGCACTTACATTTTTGTGGCATGAACATTGGCGTTGAATGTGAAATAGGGAACTTCTGCCGAACTTTGTCCCATGTTGTGATGCCATTATCAAAAGATTTCAGTAATAGCTGTGAAGGATATAAAACTATTTTCGCTACATGGAATAAAATAGACGTATTTAAACAGATCAAACATTTGACATAAAAATTTCCATAAATTCCAAAATTTTAAAAGAAAGAAAGAATATTTAATATTTCTTTTGGAAATATTATGGAAAAGAATGCGTTAAAGTGCTAAACTCAAATCGGTTTATTTTTTAGTAGAAATACGTTATAAACATAAATAATTAACTCTGATAAACTTGTGAATTTTGCCCTAATATTACTTACATTTTATGGTTAAATGATTTTAAATTAACTAGGCGCAATAAAAATATGTATTTTGCTTTTTTATGTGAATAATCATGTAATGCAATGTAATCTACGTAGTCCACTGAAGATGTCTTTTTAAACTAAAAAATTTAATTGCAAATTTAAGTTTTAATTATAAATATTTATTTAAGTGGAAAGATGATTATTTCTGTAATTAATCTTTTAATTAATGAGATGGAATGCAAACTCAGAAAGCATGATTATATCAAAGAGTTTGGGTTTCTAAGGTTATAAATTCTCAAACACATTATAATTCTTACCTTCACGAAGGATGTTAAAACTATTCCTAACAGCATCGGTATAACAAATAAACTCAGTTGATAGGCAAATGGCGCCATTAATTTGGAACTTCTTATAATCATTAGGTAATGCCACTGAGTAAATGGCGACAGTCTTGAGTATACCTTTTCTACACTAGAGTCGTCTTCCATCAAAACTGATCGGATGCAGCTGTGGCTGGTGAAGATACTTAGAGGAGATTGAAAAGCATCCTTTTCTGCATGTAGCAGAAATGATAACCAGCCTTTTTTGGATTGCGGCGGAGCTAAAAATTTGTTGAAGAAGTTGAATAGAGATCCGTTAAGCATCAACAGACAGAAGTAGAGTACGAAGACTAAAAAACAAGAAATATTTTTAATTTTAGAGATAGGAAATAATGCATAGTATCTCAAAGAAAATTTAGCAATTTTTGCACTTTCAAAGGCAATGCATGATTTATCATTGCAATTTAAATGAATAAAAAACACGCATAACTTAAATAGAAAAAATCTTTTGTATTAAAATTTTAAACAGTATTCAAATAAAATTTAAACATACTTTTATAAAATAAAAATTTAATTTTTTGTTCCTAATTAAAATGCTTAACAAGTTTTTAATTCGCTGATATTTATGAATTATTACTGATTTTGCAGAAAATATTTATGAATTATTATTGAGTAATGATATGATACTCTGCGTGGAAATTGAAACTGATAGAAATTTTAGCTACTATTAAAATTTTAATAATTGTTTTACTTTTTGATTGTGAAAAGAGTGAAAATGAGGAGTTCTGTTGATGTATTAACTCAGCAAAATGATGAAAGACTACTCAACTAGTTACAGTAAGTGACAGAAATAGAAGTAAAGTCAACTCAATTTCACCAAATTACTAAACATGATCTCGTCACGCTTACCAAAGTTACAGAGATGAGGAAAATTAATTATACATTTTGTATTCCTAGGCATATATATATATCTGTACACTCTGTTGCAAAAAATACATACACACAGAAGGAAACGAACTACTATTTTACACGAAATTTAACATGTATGTAGTGTTTGAGGAGATAAGCAAATGATTACAGATTCAGAACAAACGATCGTTTTATTATGAAGTTATGGCATGAAAAAGGTTACAAATCAGTAAGTAGCATAGCAAATACGGCGTGGATCGAATTACGTAGGCCACCTGTGACCTCCTGAGGAAAATCATGCCATAATCTTTGCAAATGGGCAGTTAATTCCCCATTATTCTGGGATGGCTGCAGTTGTCTTCCAAGCCCGTCCCAAATGTGCTCTATTGGAGAGAGCTGTGGTGACTTGGCAGGCCACGATAGTCCGTCATAGCCTTGAAGACATTGTTGGAAGAGTTGCGCAGTATGTGGACGAGGGTTTTCTTGCTGATAAATGGAACCAGGGCGACTTGATAGAATAGCCGTCATAGTTCCTTAAAGGACGATTAGAAGTGATCGTGTGTCCCAAACAATCGCTCCCCACACTGTCACACCTTGTGTAATCGCCATATGCCGCTCGAAAACAAATGCTGGATGGCATCGCTGACCGTGTGCGTTGGTCATCAGTATTGAGACTGAATCGAGATCATCGCTGAAGATCACACGCCTCCAGTCGGTCACACCACAGCTTGCTCGAGTTCGGCAAAAATTCATTCAATGTGGAGTCAGTGGGAGGTGTTTAATGAACGTTGGCAGCATATACCAGCATCGGCCAGTCGTCTCCGAATGGTTTCCCTTGATACCACTGGATGCCTGGAAGGTGCTAAATGGCGTCGAATTTGATGCTAGCTATGTTGTTGTTGCTGAAGTGGCCCGCTTTTATTTGATTGCCCAATCCTCGGGCTCATTTGTGTTCTTTTGACCTTCTGACTGTCCCCGATGGTAGACTCTCCCTTCCGAGATACATTGTCGCCAGCACTAAGTAACTACCATATCACTCTGATGGAAGTGGCAGCCGATACACCTGTACGAACAACATGCTTCTCTGAGGCTTTCTACTATACGCCCCTTTTCAAAGTATGACTAATGTTCGTACTGCCGACGGTTATATGTCAGAGGCATCTCTAGCCACAACACCGTTCATTGAAGTCGACATATTCGTCACGAACAATCATGCTTTTAAACTCTCCTAGCTGCGCATCTCATACGCGCATAGTACACTTACCCTTGTCTCATTGGCGTCGAAATTTAAATCTTTTGTATATCCCTTACCAGACTTCCTGCCGAGTTTCGTGATTGTGGCTCAATTTCTTCTGGATGCATATATTTTTTTGGGGACATAGCGTATACTATATCTGTATATATGAGTTTCAAAGAACAAAAAGAAATTTTTAAAGGATTTGGAATTTATTATAATCAACATAATTAGTTTCGAAATACGAAATAGGAAATTAGAAAAACCTATTTTTTGCAAGGTTGTCAAAATTGTAGAAAACATCCTGCCTGTTGGAGAAGGCAGAAAATTTTGAAGTTCGAACATTTTTGAGTAGCTCTTCTTGTTTTGCAATGGCTTGTCAGAATCTTTTCTTAATCCAGTTCTCTCGTACTGAAGAGAAAAAATAATTTTAATTAATTAAATTAATAATTTCTAAGCATTGCTCATTTCATTACTGTACTTTTAATATTTTATTTTATTTTATTTAAAAAAGAAAAAATATATAAATTAAAAGTACCGTCATAAAGTGACTCGAAAAAGTGGTATTTTGGTATTTTCTGTTATCGGGACAGAATTTAGAAATATTTATGCATATATGTGTGTATGCGTATACACTCACATACATATGTACGTACGTACATACTTACATGCATACATTTCTGAGTCCGGTGCCGATAACAAAAATGTACTGATATTTTCTACTTCTCACCAGCTTGTATACATGGGCAAGGTTTTGGTCCCAAAATTGGATAATGAGTTTTCTGCAAATAAGCTCGAATTTGGGTCTCCACAACACGTTTTTACTATTTTTACAATAATGTTTATGTATGTATTTGTGTAACAAGATTTTCGCCCACGATAACTTTTATACAAAACATCCAAAAATTTCTGTTTTCCGTATTTAAGCTTACATGTATATGAAAAGCTGATTAGAATTTGGCTTACAACTGGAACTTTACAGGAAGCTTATAAGAGTCATTAATGGGAAATCAGAAGTGGTACTTTACTCGAAGCCCATAATAGTTTTTAATGAAAAAACATATTAGAATATAATCCAAAATTTTCCGTTTTAGTACATAAGACTTTTATAATAAAGGAATAACCCTCTAGATTTGTACTTAATTTGATAAACCGGAAATGATAATATACTTGAAGCTCTGAACATATTTTCACACAAAATATGTTATGAGTTAATTTAAACCTTCTCAAATTTGGTATATAAAATAGGTATGCGATTGAGAACAACATACAGTGCCTCAAAAAAGTGATGGGACACTTGTGCTTTATAAAAGGAAACTGTAATAAAATAAATTAAAAAAAAACATGTAAAAATTTTTTGTGGGTGTGTTTCATACTTAAATTTAGTAACAATTATTACATAACATAGATTTTCTCAAAATATTAAAATATTAATTTAATAAAAATACAATTGTTTCGAACGGAGCAAAAAAGCTCACATAAGTGATGGGACACTTACTTTTCCATCAATTATTTATCCCAAAAGTTTACTTTTTAAAAGGTTTTAATATTTTGTTGGATTTCCTTTACTTTTAAAACATGATTTAATCTTCTTGGGATGGATTCGATTAATTTTTTTTTTGTGATTTCTGGAGTGATTTTACCCCATTAGTTTTGAAGCACCGATTTTAATTGTTGTTTTGAAGAAATGGTGTGTTTGCGAATTCTTGATTCCAATTTTTGCCAAATATTCTCTATGGGATTTAAGTCTGGAGATTGTGGTGGTGTTCTTATTACTTCAGAACAGTTATACAACAGCCAGAGTCTAATGTTCAAAGCATTGTGCGTGGGGTCATTTTCCTGGTAGAATTTAAAATCGTTATGAAGGTTCAATTTTCGCGCTGAAGATTTCAAATTTTGATTTAAAATGTCAATATACTTGTACTGATTCATTATACTGTCAATAAAAACAAGAGTACCAAGAGTGTTTGCAGAATTCTTCCCTGGGTTTTCTCCACACCACGATTCTACCGTCAGAACCTAATATATTAAATTTACTCTCATCGGCAAATATAACTTCATTCCAGTAATCAGAATTCTTATTTATGTTGGATTTTGTGAAAGCCAGTCTAAGTTTTCTATTCTTTTCAATTACGAAGAATTTTTTCCTGGCTGCTCTACCGTGATATCCAGCAGATCGAATTACTCTTCTAACAGTCTCAGGTTTAACAATTACTCCATATAATGCTTGTAAATCAGCAGCAACTTTAGGAGCACTCATTCTTAGATTTTTTTTAATATTTTGAACGATAATTCACTTTATTCCATTGGATAGCTTTGATGGTCGGCCAGGTCTTCTTTTATCCTGAATTATATGATTCTTTTTATATCGTTTAATGATATTTTAAACTGTTGAATGACTCAAGTTAACTGTTTCAGGAGTTTCTCTAATAGATTTTTCACGTTCAGTATGCAAATTAATAACTAATTTTCGAATTTCAGGCAAAGTTTCTTTTCGTTTAGCATTCATGGCTGCACAGAGCTAAAAAACACAAAACTTCCAAAACAAACTGGAGAGAAATACTGCAGACGATTTTATAAATTATTGCCAATTGCTTATGAGTAAAAATAAAAAACCCCAAAAAAATATTTTTATTGTAGTACGTAGTAGTATCTAATGGTGTCCCATCACTTATGTGAGCCATTTTTTGCTCCGTTTTAAACAATTATATTTTTATTAAATTAATATTTTAATATTTTGAGAAAATGTATGTTATGTAATAATTGTTACTAAATTTAAGTATGAAACACACCCACAAAAAATTTTTACATGTTTTTTTAATTAATTTTATTACAGTTTTCTTTTGTAAAGCACAAGTGTCCCATCAATTTTTTGAGACACTGTATTACATTCGTAAGCATTAAATGTTTTAATGGAATTATGCTAAATACAACGAGAATAAGCTCATTATGAAGACGAGCTCTCGTTATTAAGCAGCTAAATGTATTATCGTCAGTCCTCAATTACATGTTCGTTTCACTTTTGTGTCGAATCATTTTTCAAATAAAAGGGTATTGCCACCAAATGTTTTCTGTTTGTACTATTTTAAAAGAAATAATATAACAAATATAAATAATATAGCGAATATAAAAAGAAATGTATGGCAACATTTAACATTCTATCGGGAATTCTAAAGATATGCTGCTTTTAAAATTTCGATACTGTTAGGTCATTCGTGAATCTAAAACACTATACGACTAGAGGATATTTTACAATCGATGTGATACTTTTAAATTTCTTAAAGTATAAGCAGATATTGCTATCATTCTCCATTTCATGAGAGAATAAAATAATAAAAAAACGAGTAGTGTTTATAATTAACACTGAGTCATAAAGCTTATAAAGAAATTTGATTTTATTTACAAACGATCAATCGGAAATTACTAGTTTATCTAAAACTCGTTGCCATTCCTCCAATTCCGCCGTCTTAATATCGAATTGATGGGGAATTTCATGCTAACAACATCAGATAGTTTTAAAAAATAGTATTTTTATATCAATGGGAATTTTGTCGGATTTCTTGGTATTTTTCTTAACTATCATTGGTATTTTTCTTAACTATCATTGGTATTTTTCTTAACAATAAATCATAGACTCAATGAAATAATATAATGCTCTCGTTTGAGTGATACATTAACTTCAAGCAACCTTGCTTTGTGCTTCCAAAATGACTGAAATATTCCTCAAATTTTGTGGAAAGAATTATAATGTGATTATAATGTGAATTATAATGTGAGTAATAATAATAATAACAATTTAAAACAGCGTGTGAGGTTTATAGTTTATTCATTTCAATAGGCATTACCTAATTTACACTTAACTGAAAATACAGCAGAAACACACATTCCAGAATAAATTCAATATATAGAAGCAAGGAAAGCAAATATTTAAAGCATCAGAAATAAGGAAGGAAAATGCTGAAACAAATTGCATATTAATATATAAAAGTTTGCTTTGTGGTTAATTCAATGTAAAAAGTTTTTTTCTATACACAGAATTAAATTTTGTAACATTTCCATCAGTGAGTATATTGGATTTCTCAACAGTCAGCTTTTCAACACAGAATGATACTGCTTTGCGTTATCCAGATGCAAGTGTAGTGCAAGTTAATGTTCAGACTTTTGAGATGCTCTTCCATTTGCCGATTGGGCTCAAGATGGGCAGTAAAACAGGACATATTTTGCTGTGTCAGTCATCGCTTTGTCGAAATTAAATAGATTATAGGAACTTAAAATTAAAAAATTTCCTTCTAAAATCCTCTAAAAAGATCACAAAATTGAAATTAATTGAAATAAACGTGAAAAAACTGCAAGCTTCAGATTTCATATTACGCGCAAAGGGGCGTTTTTTGTAACGTTTTGTGTGTTCCCTTATTTTATGAAATATCATGTGATTCGCACTCAGACACATAAAATTAAATTCAACATCATCACAAAATCCTCTAAAAAGATCACACCTCTAAAAAGATCTTTCTAAAATCCTCTAAAAAGATCACAAAGTTGTGATAAAAGTGAAATAAACGTGAAAAAACTGCAAGCTTCAGATTTCATATTACGCGCAAAGGGGCGTTTTTTTTAACGTTTTGTGTGTTCCCTTATTTTATGAAATATCATGTGATTCGCGCTCAGACACATAAAATTAAATTCAACATCATCACAAAATATTTAAAAACAACATATCTTTAGAATTTCTGATACGTAGTCTTGCGCGCTGGAGATAATTTTTTTTCCGTACGGTGTTGCTATTTCTCGTTTTGAAGTTGTTGAGTTTGTTA
Source organism: Stegodyphus dumicola (assembly GCF_044657685.1). Lineage (NCBI taxonomy): Eukaryota > Metazoa > Arthropoda > Arachnida > Araneae > Eresidae > Stegodyphus > Stegodyphus dumicola. The sequence goes on along the minus strand of NC_140768.1, from coordinate 73,420,801 downwards.
ATCAAAAATTCCCTAAAATTTTACAAAATATGAAATAGATAATAAAGCAAATTCGAAATTCAATATTCGGACTTCCAAGGTGCCCATGCTCAGATCGAGGATTAATTCAAAATTAATGGCTCTAGTTTCAGTTGTTTTTTCATAATGCAAAAAACCTACAAACATTTCAGCAGATTCTTCATTATTTAAATTCTTTAAATGTAATACAGGGCGATAATATTTGGTGGCAAAGTGATTCAGACTTTTAGAGTGATTCAACGCAAAATGCCGTTTCGAGACTAATAGCCCTTCTGGACTAAAGCTAATTTGGGCTAACACATTTGAATGAATCTTGGTTGTAAGTATCTTAAGTTTTACTAACGTTTATTTTATTTCAAAACTTTACTGTCTTCTCTTACTTTTCACTTCCGGCCAGAATAAACGCATGTATATGTTTACACAAATTGTACTTGCTAACGCTTACGTATTTAAGTTGTGGCTTTTCGCCAAGAACAGAGTTTAGATGGAGAGAAAGTGAGCCTCCTTGCCATTATATTCCACGCGAGTTTTCAATCAGTTGCTGTCCGTCTTTAAGGACAGAGGTTTAGTCCTCTCGATATTTAAAATGTATTGTAGTTTTCCGTAGTTTGCGCTCTACATACGTAATAAACTAAAAGGCCAACCTTAGAGTTAGTCATCTGTATAAAGTTTCCAAAGTTAGCTCTTATTTAAATTTAATTAGTTAGTAGTTCTTATATTTTTACGTTCAGACTACAAGTGGTTGGTCTTTGTATCCCGAAGTGCGGGAGCGTCTGTAATATCGTGGAGAATAAAGGGTAGTTAAACCCTTCGCCCCTTAGTCATCTATTTTAAAATTCCCGCAGAACATAGCTTCCAGTAAGCTCACAGTTCCCATTCAGGACACTTCATGTTCGCCAAGCAGATAAGGAGAAATAGTAGTCCTGATATGGTAACTAATTATTGCAATCAAAAACTGACAGTAAGGTCTGGCGTTCGGACGCAAATTCTTCCTAGATATTTAATGTAATTTTCTTATAAAACGGAACTTGTTTCTTCCTATGATCATGCCATGAGTATTATGTCTAGTCATCCCGATTAGCTAAATTTCATTTTGCCCTTCTCATTAAATGTGTCCTCATCCACTAAATGTAAATCTTAAGCGTATATTTCCGAAGGATAAGATCCTTGCGGACATTGTTTAATCATCAATATATATATATATATATATATATATATATATTGATTTCATTGGCAAGCATCTAGAGATGGGGAAAGGAAGTATTTCTATTTATTAAAAGTTTGTGCCCAATTTTCGTTAGAATGTAACTGGCTCAGTTCCTGATGCATGATTTGAATCTTAAGTTACTTCATTACAAACTTATTCTTTCATTTAACAAGAAAATAATCTTTAAATTAAGGCTTATTTCACAATAGGTGAGGAATACCACTCGTTACGCATATTTCTTTCAAAGCATAGATTTGTCTTTCACCTTTCATTAGAAGATAATAGTGGCTAATTAATTGCATAATGGCAAAGTATTAAAAGAAAATTAGAGGGCTATCTGCTGTGAGTGAATGACCTCTGTAAAGAACTTCTTAAAGATAACTGATTAATATTCACGTTATATATGGAGAAAATTACGAAATTTCTCGAATCGACAACGAACTATTAGTGATTAGAAGAATAATCTGCTTGGCAACTCATGCTACGTAGTCCATGACGAATACTATCTTCTGGTCATGAAAGATCTAAGGTAATTTTAGCAACAATCCTATGCACCGTATGGATACGATATAATTCATCTACGAGCTTCTTCATTGCGCCTTTAGCATTTCTTGTTTTTATGAGTACATTTTCTATTGCTATTTCCTCAAGAAATATTAATTTTTAAGTAAAGTACTGATTAATTTGTTTTGCACCACTATTTCAGAAACGGCTAACGAAATTGAACAACGTTTCCCTCAGGTAACAGAATGATATCTGAATTCCTGGCATTAAAATTTATGTAACGCAATTTAAATAAAATTACTTGATGATGAATTATTAGAAAAACCTTTTGCATACGTATTTAAATAATAATCGCTAATTTAGTGAACAGGATAAATGTTATGCCGAAGTATAGAAAACTTCAAAAAAATTTTTTTTAATAGAAATAAAAGAACTCTTTATCAACAGTCTGATATTTAAAATAACAAATAGTATTTAGAAATTTTAATTTTTAAATTCACAGACTGGAAATTGGATATAAATGGGATAAATACATTCAGATTCATAAATTATTATTTATCAGTTTGAAACGTCTATATATGAAAGAGAGAGAAAATAGCACTCGCAAAGGTAGATTCATTTTCGTTTAGTGTTTCAAATAATACTTGGCTCTATAGAGCCTCAATGACGCTTTAGAAAACTTTTAACTTTTTCTTTGAAAATGTGGTATGTGATACATAATATCATACATATCCATATGCGTCAAATATATAAGTTGATAAAGTCTCTGTCAGGTAACATCTGGTCTTTTCACGTAAAACGTTTTCCAATCTTTACATTGTTTCAAAGTCACGATATTGAAGATTCAATCAGTCGATTGATTTCAATGCAGAAATTTTAGATTTTTTCTCATGAAAATGTATCTTTCTCAAAATTTGATAAGAAAAGGTTTCTGAGAAATTTGTGACTTTTTCGATAACGAGCATTTCTGAATGATTTCATGCCATATCACCAGGGAAAGGCTCCACATGAATACAGAAAATGAGAATTGTTATTATTTAGCTAATTCAGAGATGCCAGAACATACATTCATTAAATTTGAGAAGTCATGATTTTTAAGTAAATAATAATTAATTTTAATAATTCGAGGGAAAACGGGATTTATTTATAATTCTTGTATATTGTAAAACATATTATATAAATAAATAGAAGTCAGTTATGATTATAGAATTAACGACGGTTCTTTAGCTATTTTACTTGCAAACTGCATACATAAACTATAAACAGATGAAGAAAAGATAATTATTGCGTCAGAAGCAGTTAGTTACAGTTTATCCAGAAAATATTATTTAATTTTAATAAGCTATGCGCTATTTTCAGTAGATCGTTACATAAAAGAATCAGTGTTTTCATATTCCAGGACGCTAGAACTGGAAACTTCCAGGAATGCGTTACGTAAACTAATACAAATGCATAAAACATTAAAATGAAACTACAATGTATAGATTTTCTGAAACTGACATATTCTTTCGGTCATCTCCAAGAAATCCTAAATCAAAAATTAATTCTTGTATTTATACAGAGACATTAATTACCAACAAAAACACTTTAGTAGTCCTAAATCCCAAAATATTGCATTCTAATTTTAATTTTTTTTTTTTTGCTATTCATGTATTACTCATAAGTATTAAGACACAAACAGTATCAATCTTCTAAGCTATATATATAACAAACTCAGTTTTCTTTATTAGAATTTACATTCCAGTGCAATACTATGCCTTTTGCTGAAGGATACACATCTTAGAACATATAATGAAATATTACTTATATTTTCTTTGAAATAAATCACATGTTTCATTATTATGATGAACGGTGTTACACTCTGTTGGATATCATTCTTGATAATAAAAACGCTCCCTACTTAATGATAACTTTAATTTAGGTCACAGTAATTGATAGCAGGGAAATAGACAATGGAAAATGCATACCTGCCCACACACAAATTTATTTTCTGACCAAAGAGATTTGAACACTTGCTGCCAAATGAGAGGGCACATTGCCTTACAGATGACCTGATGGTTGGGTTGGATAGAGGAAATACTAATATGTCAGAAAACTCAGATAAATACAAGAAATTTACGCCTTCTTTAATGGATTGCAGAAAAAGAGTTTTTTTTTTTCTGCAAGAAGTTTTAATAATGCCTTTTTTCGCAATGGATATTCTCTTGTTTCTCATCATCCAAAGAGACATGAACACAAACCAGGAAGTGACTTTCTTCTTGTATAAATCTTTCCTCTAATATATTGCTAATTTTGTCTCTGGAAATATTACATTTCCTTGACGAGAAGGTTTTGAACTTAAGCTCTCTAAGCCGCACGGAGTTTATGCCAAATCGTTAGAATTAACGCATTTATTCACTTAAGACAGAAATATTTTTATGCGTATATAAATGTTTACATTAGTTTTGCATTCACAACCCTATTGGAAATAAGTCTGCGAGAGGAAGCTGTGTAGGAAGCAAATTGAAGTGTAGCAATTTTCAGAATTGCTCAATGATCTAATTTTTATCCGTCATTTCACTGTGATAATGAGCTCCTTATTGCAAATAAAGCGAAACTTAAGGACTATCTTCATTTTACAAAAGTCCCGCTAGTTGTCGATTGAATAAGCAGCTGAATAGTGGGCGTTTGACCTTTGCTCTTCCATATGTGCAACGGAAAACGAGCCAGTTTTCCTTAGAAGACCTTCCACAAAGACATCTTCCTTTCAGGCAAATAACCATTGTGTGTTTCGCCGCATTTAGACAGTCTGTGTATCTATTACGTTTCAGAGATTCTTCGCCACAATTGCAAAGTATAAACCACCTAAAAGTCTGGGCCCACCAGCGGCCGAGCGGTAAAGTCGCTGAACACTGGTAGTTCGGTCCGAGGTTCGAATCCCGCGAACGGGCTGGCTGCATGGGTGTTTTCGTGGTTTTCCCCATGTGTAACGTGCATACGAGCCAGTTTCCCTTAGAAAGTCCTCCACGAAAGGCATCCCTCCTCTTAGGCATATAGCCCTAGTGTGCTTTGCCATAATTAAATACACACACACACACCTAAAAGTCTGTGCATAAAATTAAAGTACATCCACATCCACCTACTTCAACATCATTCTCTTTCTGATCTTAAAACATAATTGTAAACTTTACGTCTGCTCCTTAATGATGTGATAATAACCATTCACTACTTATTAATTATCGGAAATGTCACTGACTTTTTCAGCGTATATAGAGGGGAATTCTACGGTTTTTTAGAATGGAGATCAAGATAGTCTTATGGCTTGCATAGTTCGTTGGCTAAATGACATTTGCATCTTATTCTATAGAAAATTTGTTTCATTGTATAATTAGGGGACTGTGTGCCTGAAAAACACAAATAAATACTGTAGAAAGAAAAGAAAATGGTGAAATATTTAATTCATTAGACTTATGTTGACATAATTTAAGATATTATACTGCATAAATCATTACGAACCGATATCATTTGTATTTAAAAGTAAAGTCGTACAGCTTTGCAAATGTTTTTGTGGTACCTCTATTATATCCTTCAAAATGATTATATTCAACTGCAGTACTTCAGTCAATAGTAATTTTACTTTCTTCCAACGTGAAACAAATGTCTTAATTCCCCTTAATGATCATCTGATCAGTTTCCCAGATTCGTATAAAAAATTACGAAATATACCTTACTTAGACTTCTAGGCGATTGAGCAAATTCCGATGAACAACTTGCCAGCTCGTTGCTTAGCTTTAGCCCAAACTTGTCTTTATGCTTGGACAAAATCATCTTTATATATCATTAATTACATTACTGAAGAAAGCATTTCAATAGTTTATGCACCAAGCTTGCCTCTAAACCTAGCTAAAGCATTTTATTGTGTCTTCCATCAATAATAAAATTCATCTATCTTATCTACACTGTATCCAAAGATGTCCTTACTCGGCCTTTATTTCATAACTGTTGGTTATAGATTTATACTTCCAGTTACAAAAAAGATTTAAATGGTGTTAAAACGACGTTTGGGCACTTTTAAGTTAAAAAAAATCAGTTTTGTGTAAGTTAAAGGTCTAACATTTCATATGTTCCGAAAGCCGTATGCTAATATTTAGGAGAATTTTATATTCATTATGCACTGTTGTTACCATAAACTCTAAATATATTTGTCTTACAGTCTTTAAGACTTCAGCAAAAATTTTATAAAAAGAGAAGAAAAAAATTAGCTTGTACAATTTATGCAACTTTGTATTGAACAGAGAAAAAGAAAAATACAGTTAGATTATTGCAATTATCTTCTCTTTATTAAGTAAATTTAAAAGTAAAATTAAAATTAAAAGCCTAATATGACGACTACTGAAGAAAAATCATAATTTCCCAAATATAATAATTGTTATTAGTTAGAGAATTTCAACTTTTCTTTACTCAGCTCATCAAAAAAAAAAAAAAAAAAAAAAAAAAAAAACTGATAAATTGCACTTTTTTGCAGGCTTACAGGTATCACATTTCAGTGCTTATGTTTTAGAGCCACCATGGCGCAGTTTGGCGATATTTTACAGAAGACAAAGGTGACTCTATGAATTTTCGAGTTGCACCTTACAATGGATACCTTTACTTAATGAACTTTTATTAGCATGGTTATTAGAGTTTGGCGACTTTTGAAAATTTCGCGACTTTTAATTAGGCGCTTGCGATAATACGTAAGTACCCCAAATTCTACATTTTGGTTAAGAATTCTAGTTAAAATTTCCCTATTTAAACTTTTATACATATTTCATCTAATGCAGAGTTTTCTGAATCCCAGTAGATGGGGAATTTATTATAATGATATAAATATTATAAAATATATGCTGAATTTGGACAGAAGTCTCGCTAATGATAAAGATAGAAAATTTTTGTCATCAAGATTGAAAAGACTTATAATATAATTATTGGTGGAAAAGACTTATTATATAATTATTGGTTTTCAGTTTGCATTTGATTAAAATTTTGGGGTACTTTCGCATTAAAACGACCACCGCTTAAACCTTTGGCGATGTGTGAAATTTGGGGTGAAATGTGCATTAACCCTTACTCCTGGAGATAAAATTATTGTTGGAATATACGTCAACGACAACCAAACACAAATTACTGCCTTGGCGCGATTTTTAAAATGATTGTGGGTTAAAGCCCATTTTCACTGAAATTTACACATTACGGTTAAGCATTTAATTCTAATGCCGCTTATTATGAAAGAACCAAAATTGTTTCAATAAAAATAGATTTTTCGTTTACAATACTCTTTTATCTTTAAAGGAATTTATTCCTCAAAAGTAATGGTTTGAAGTAGCAACTTCGGAGTAAATAAAATGTAAATTACATCGAAAACTCGCCAGTTTGGTGAGGGTTTAATTTCACTGCAAACTTGAGTAATTTATTTTCCGATTGCATTAGTCTGATCTGGTTCAGTCTTCATATAGGGGTAATTGATTGGCTTTTATGATTATAAGTAACATTTAGATATTAATAATACTACTGAAGAAATTCGGTATTCGGTTTTAAAACAATCTAAATTTAATCTGTGGGCATATCCTTTAAAGATGTCACCAAACACATATTTTGCCAACCGTTTCCAAATTACTATTACTTAAACCTATACTGTACACGTACCACATATGGATAAGATACAATTCCATATTTGAGTAAACGATGGTAAATTAGGATGTCAGTTTACAAATGCATGAAATTCTGCCCTTCAAGGTATATTATTGGAAATGCTTTTAAACATTATTAAATTTTTTCAAATGCCACAGAAAATATGTATATTTACTCACTTATTTAAATAATGAAATCGACGTAAATCCTTATGATGCAGACTTTTCTTTAAGTTAGATTTTAAAATTGAATAAACACAAATTTTCGTTGCCATCTCATTATTTTTTTCATTTTCCGAAGTGGATCTTTATTTCTCTATTAAATAGTTAATAAAGTGGCAATAAAATATATTTTTATTGAGTAAGTTAGCTAATAAGCCCCTGATAATCTGAAGTATTCATTGTAACTAAACGTTTCTAATTTTCAGTTATCCTCAGTGTTTCAAAGAAACGTAAACATTTTAATGAAAGTACATGAAAAAGAAAAATGTATTAAAGGCAGAACCTACGATTTTTCATTCTACACGGCGATTTAGCTAAACTTGTATAAACTTGTGGGAAATGTAGAAAGATAAATTGGCACCATATAGCAATACAGGGTCAAATATGTATCTTCAGAATTAGAAGACAAGAAAGGACAAAGGACAAGACTTGAAAGTGCAGCACTTGAGACTACAAAATACAAAATGTGACACATTTTTGTTACTGGGACCAGATTCAGAAATGCACTTATAAGTGTTATATATGTATGTGTGTATGTATTGCTTGCTTCTTAATCAAGAAGAATCAAGGAAATCTTTTACAAATTATTACCATTAAAACTTTCAACAACAGTGAAAGATCTATCTTCAGTTTCTCTCTATTTCTTAGTCCAAAGGGGTAATTTGCAGAGAAGGACTATTAATTTCGTTTTGGCATTTTGCGTTGATTCACTTTCTCCGTTGTTTAACTTCTCAAATTGTTGCCACCAAATAGTATCCCCCTGTATTATATTTAAAGAAATTAAATAATGAAGAATATGCATAAATGTATGATGTTTCTCGCATTGTGATAAAACAGCGCTACCTAGAGCTATTAAATTTTGAATAAAGTAATCTTTCACCAATATGGGCATCTGGTAGCCCTAATTTGAATTTGGAATTTATTTTATTATCGATTTCATATTTTGTAAATCTTTAATGAATTTTTGATTAACAAACTCAAGGATTTCAAAGCGAGAAATGGTGACACTGTACAGAAAAAAACAATTTTTATTTCCAGCTCGGGAGACTGTGTATCCGAAATTCCAAAGATATACTCATTTTAAAATTATTTTGCGATATTGCTGTTGAACTGAATTTTAGGGTTTAAACGCGAAGAACATGATATTTAACAAATAAAGGTAACTCACAAAACGTTAAAAAAACCGTAACGTAATTTAAAATCTGAAACCTTTCAGATTTTTTTTTGGCGATGAGATTCATTCAGCAAGAGAAGAGGAAGAACGATCTTGTTTGTTTATATCAGTCACACATAAAGTCCCTTGATCTCTGAAGTCATCGCAATGTATCTCATTGAAACTCCATTTTCTTCCCCACGTTTCTGTTCTTCAAACTCTTCTTAGTTCTTTTTCTTCTTCTTCTAGGCTAATATCAGTTGAAAATTATTTGCTTTCATTCCCATCAATTCATCACGAGTACCTACTTCTTTGACAACTCGGTCTGAAACTTCTATCATTTTGTTAGCAGTTTTGATAGAGGAAAGACTATGCACTATAATTATTGTTGTATGTCCTAGCCTGGCCTGGTCAACAGCTAGCTGACTGCACAATGACTTCGTGATACTTATCCATTACCGAAACCCTCTTGGCACAATTTGGAGAACTTTACGCAAGAAAAAATACTTTATTGTAAAAAGTGTACATTGCATGCATACGTATTTTATGCTTCAAATTTATATTTATTCCCCAAAACAATCAGTAAACCTAGTTATATGCGGGTTTTGTTTTTTGTTGCGGGGGAAATTTCGTAGCTATCGCTTTGTAAAAGGATTCGAACCAATGTTTCTTTAGCAATTTTTTGGCAAAATATTGTATTCTTACAAAAAATTCTCTTCTATTTCTTCTACTACTGGTAAATCCCTAAAGCACAAATTTTAAAATAAAGACAAAAAGATTATAATTTTTTTATAAAATCTGTTAGAACTTCGAATACTCATACGCATATGAAAATGACGACGTTAGAAACTGAATATTTGTCATGGATCATTATTATGCGCCTGTTTACCAAAGTTTGCCGTATTCTGACAATTTGACGATTTCTACGAAGGTGATTGCTATAATACGTAAGTACCGGATTCATTTCGTGTATTTTAATGTAGATCTATTGCTATCCTTTTTTTGATTCTGTTATCTTCTCCTGTATTTAAATTTATTACTCATAAAAGCGATTTTAAAGAGCAGCAAACATTTATTGAAAGGTAAATCGTATTCGTAAGATATTTGACATACATGTAGCTTATTTTAAAACGTACGTATCGCAATAGACGGTTTTACTTCATCGTATATTGATAGCACATCGTTTATGAATGGCCACAGAACGACAACCAGAACTAGCTGCTGCCGTTTTTCAATAGATATGCCGTCTAATAACAATAAATAATTTAGAGTCATGCTGTGTGTGTATGCGTATATACACATACATATGTACGTGCATACATAGACGCATACATGTACATATACATACATACACAAATTTCTGAATCCGGTCCCGATAATAGAAATGTACCCAAAATGCTTTATTACTAATAAGGCATTTTCAAAAGACATTCAAAGTATAAAAGTTTTTTAGAGTTACAATCATAGACTATAACTTGAGTTTGACATCGCTGGCATATGGAAACATGAGCATTTTGGAAAATTATTTGGGTCTCTCGGACCGTCGAAGAAGTTACAGGCTACAGAGATGTGTGTTACAAGGATATCATCACTTCAACAAGGTGTATTGCACTAATCTTCTGACATATAAGCGCAGTATTATTTCATAGTATAGTAATAAATTTCATACTTTATAACAGATAATTTTTGTTATAGTAATACGTGAAATTGTAGTTATTTTTTTAACATAATGTAACATGAAAATTCTAAGGAAGCGAAACTCTGCCGGAAAAATAAGAGTACAGGGGCAAGCCTATTTAGCATTTAGTAAATGGCTATATCCCGCTGAATTGGCAAGATATCGCCAAACTGGCGATGGTTTCGACAATTAATTTTTGTCGCGAAATTTAGAGAGAAATCGCTAAAACGTCTCCAAACCTTGTTGACCATTTGGAGGCATTTTCGTTCGGTCCCTGTATAAGTGTAATGGGTACCGTAATTGAATAACTATAATTTATCCCATAAGTAACTGTAACAGTGACGTAATGTAGCAGAGAAGCTCAGTCCTTCTGGCAGATTTTACGTTGCCCTATAGTCTTTTTATGAGCTGCGCCAGAGCAACAAGCCAGAAACAAAACCACACAATATCCCGAAGAAACAAATCAGAAAAACATAAGAAAAGAGAAGTCATAAAATTGAACCAGAAGGTACTTAATGCATAAACCACAGTTCTTTTTATTTTTGATGCATTTTTTATATTCATTTAACTGTAACCGTATTCTTCTATATTCCTTCCAAATTTTCGAGATGTACTAGAGATCTCTCGGCAGCTAAAAGAAAACTATATAAGATCGGGGTTAACATGAGTTTTTGAGTTATTGTTTAGTTCAACGTGGTTCGGAGTATTGAGCTCTCTGTTAGCTTCGCTGTTTAGATGTTCTTTGCATTGAGTTGTGTTTAACGTTCTTGAAAATGTGAAGTGTAACTACTGATTGCACTCTGTGATACTATGTACGAATATTTTGGGGAAACGTTCCTGTAAAGTGAAGGCTTTCTTTTTGTAAAATAGATTTTTATCAAGATATCTGTTCTGTATGCATTCAGTCCGTTACAAACAGTATTATAAGCTGTAAATTATAACACAATATAAAGAAATAATATGTAACTAAATCATAAAATTTAGAAATTTATACTACAAACAGTATTAGAATACATCAGTTTTTGTTTTATAGAATCCATAAGAATGCAAAATAGATTTTATAGTAATAAAGAAAAGTAAAAATTATATCCAGAATAAGTAATCGAAATACGTTACTACTATTGCGTGCAGTTTACAAATGACGGCATCCTTAAAAGGAAGTATAAACAATATAGCCACCAAAAGAATATCGTCATCTGATGATATGGGGAAAATGGCGTTTTCGAACCTGCATTCCTGCATGTTTTCGATTTGTTTTTTCATTGTGTATCTTACCCCTCTCAGATATTTGTGCTCATTTAATTAAATTCCTCTATATTCGTACGTGCTTGAGAGATAACGCGAAGTTTAGAAATTATTAACTCCTTGTGTATTTAAATTAGTCACTCATTAGACGTTTTTAAAAGACAATAAACATTTATTAAAAGATAAAAATGTTCTCGTAACTTGTTAGGCCTAAATGTACATATCATAACATACGTTCTTAACTGCACCCTGCATTATTTATAGCTTTCTAAAAATAAATAGAACGATAACCAGAACTAGCTATTGCAATTTCACTTTCTGTCTAATTACGATGTGTAATTTACCATCATGCTTACATAAGAATAGTTTATTTTTCAGCGGTTAGCTAATTAATATTGAATACTAGGGCTACCTTTATCTGCACAAACATTTGCGATCGCATACTTAAAATATCCGTTTTCGTGCATTTGCAATTAGTAGTAGTTAACTCATGAGTTTATGAACTGCTTCTAATTTTCTGTTTCATAACCACTCTCTTATAGTAAATCTTAATCAGAGTAACTTGAGTTTTTTAAACCTTCTAAATTTTTTCCTCATTTCCGTTGTTGGGAATTTTTCGATTTTTGGGAAGTCTGCAACAGTCCTTTTAAGTGATTTTAAACATATGCCAAACTAAGAAAGAAAACATATTGGCATTACAGGACACCTGGATCTTATGTTGGAAAACTAAAAATGAAGAAGGCTTTTCTAACTAATTTTCTTTTTTATATTTTCGCTCTACTAAAATTACCCTAAAACTTTCTTCAGTTCTTGAATTATATTTTGTTAAAGCATTCCACAGTTATTAAAATCTGCCGAATTAAGCTGGCGATTTAGTTTCTGGTCCACTTTATTAAAAATTGTTTCAAAGTTTTACCACGTACATTTTTAAAATTTAAATCTACTCTCTTTTGCTTTGTTCGACTTAGATTTCAATAAAACTTTTATTTATTTATATGTTTCATTCTGTCTATATAAATGATATATTTGTAACAAATGGAGTAGAATAATTTCATTGCTTGAAGAGAAGCAGTGCATTTCAATTTCTCTTGAAATGTATAAATATTGTTGCGAAATGCTCAGCAGCCGCCCGGTAAGATAGCTTCGGCAAAGCAGATCGAAAGCGAAGTTCCTCTAGGGAGCAAGGAGCAGAGCAAGACTATCTGCTGAGTAGCGTGAGTCAAAAGCGGGCTTAGGGTTGCCAGAATGTGGCAGGAAAAGGCAGAGTAGTCAAATTTGTCACAAAAGCGCCTATTTGTCGATATTTGGGGGCAAAATTGGCGATATATTATAGGCGGAGCGAGAGCATTCTGGAATACGTTTTTCGCGGTTTTCTTGAAAATATTCTGGAAAGTAGGTTAAAGCTATATATACCCTGGCTGTCCGAGGAGAAAGTACTGTCTTGAGTTCAGAGAACGATCGATCGAAACGGGAGCTCTAATTTAATGCTTTGCCGTGAAGCTGTCTTCACCGTTATAGCCTGAAGGCTGTGAGCGTGTTTGTCGCAGTGTTTCGACAAGGTGTAAACGTGTCTTTGGAACTGTCCTGTGTAGTAGGGCTTACTGGTGAATAAATTGTGTTTTGATTCTTCGAGAAGTGTTATTATCAATTACTCCAAATCCACGAACATGTAGAACGGAACAATTGGTGTCAGAAATGGGAATCGTAGTCCACATCTGTGGTCGTTGGTTCGAATTCCACTTCTGGAGGGAAGCTTGCTGAAGGAGCTTCGTTTTCGACCAGCTTTGTGGGGAAGCTATGTCACCGTGCAGGCGCCAGGAATTTCGCAACAATATTTTATAAAACCAGCATCAACCTGAGGTAGCATTTTGAAAAATTTCAAGACAAAAGGGTAAGACAAATTATTTGACTCCTTGCCTTTTAATTATCGATTATATTTAAAATGAAAATGATATTTATTTTTTATCAAATGTTAAGTAAAAATAATTTCTTTCAGAGGAAAAAAAAAAGCAGTTAAGTTGTTAAGTTTTTAGCGAGAAGTTCATTGGGGAGAATATAGATTTAGCAAACATTGAAATAGTGGCTGAAAAGGTTTTGCACTTTCCGATATTCAAATTTTTCTCCTTTCAGTTTCTTCCGTCAAATTGAATTTATTTCTGAATTCACCACTTCGTATTTATATGCAAGATTATTGCAAGCAAAAGAAGTTTGAAGTGTTTACAGTTTCTGGGCGTTTCGAAAGCGAAAACTTGCTTTGGAATGTGCTTTTGGCGCAATAAATAACTCATGTTTCTTTGATGAGATATTATATAAAATTCTTCATTCTTTAAATATTTATTGGTAAAAAAAGCAGAAATTCCAGCCGCATTATTTCAGAAATTGAAAAGTAAAACAATGGCGTAATAAATAGTAAAAACTTAAATTTACATTGCCGCCTAGGTCATGACGTTTAACATATTTGTTTTCAAATACAAAATGTCACTGCAAGTATACCGTTTTGCATTCATTAAAATTTTTTATCTTAAATTTAAATTAAGTAATATATGTCTAGTATTTCTAAGGCAACATCTTTTGGTGGAGGTAAAGGCACATGTTATCTATAAATAGTAATCGTTATATTCATACACGTAAATAATTATTTTGCTCTCAGGTAAAACAAATTCTTTGATATTACAAATGTGTCTAAATGCATTTCGAATTTTAATTTTAATAAGTTCTTCCTCTCTTGTATTATATAAAGCACGTCTACTAAACACAGCAGATTCAATCCAAATGTTAAATAAAGCTTATATATTAATATTTTAATTTCATTTAATGATTTAAATAAAAATAATTTAATTGAAAATGATTAAGCTTGCAAGAAAAGTATATATTTTTAATCACTCTGCTGTGTTTGTGAATGTGTGAGAAAACTTTGGTAGGCATATCGCTAAAGAATCTCTATTACTTCAAAATGCATTCTGAAAGCTTTATTCTGATCTTATCTTGCAATGAACGTATTTTTAAGGAAGAGAATAAATTATAAAAGCGTGCTCAACAAACTGATTTTCTTTTTCCGTACTACCTAATGGCTCTAATCCAGGGTTTCTTAAACTGTGGGTCGCGAACCCCAAGGTGCTCGTGAGACCTGCAGCAGGGAGTCACCAAAAATTTGTTTTTTTAGTTCTTTAATTTATCGTAATGATTTTACAATAACCAAATATTTTTACACAATGTATCTGAAGATAGATAAAGGTAAGACAACAGAAACAAAGAAAAAAACGAAAACGTTTCGAGGCATTGTTTTTATAATGTAAACGTTCATTTTCCTTGCTTTGCACGTGACGCTGCCATTTTGTCTGTTATTTGTTTAAAATTTTCACATTATTCTATGTCTTAAAATTAGAAATTAAAGTTAATGACCTAAAACTGCAATATATATTACAGTACAAGTGAAAAAAGTGACAGTTTAACTCCCGCATGTGTGGGATTTGAGCAATGCATATGGGGTTCCACAAAATTGTTGTAAATATTATGGGTTACTGTGTAAGGATCCTAAGTTTTACTAACGTTTATTTTATTTTAAAACTGTACTATCACTTCTTATTTTCTACTTCTGGCCAGAATTAAACGTTTTAACTTGTTTATACAAATTGTCTTGCTAACGCCAAGTACTTAAGTTGTGGCTTTTTGCCAAGCGAGAGAGGAAGGAGTTATAGGAAGCAAGCCGCTTGCCACTGTAGTTTTACGAGTTTTCACTCTGTTGCTGGTTGCCTTTAAGGCCAGAGGCTTAGCCCTCTTGTTATTTGCAAACGTATTGTAGTTTAAACAGCCCGGTGTACTTCATACGTACCTTTCTTTAAATAAAGGCCAATCTTAGTACTAGGCATTTGTATACTAATTCAAAGTTAGATTTTAGTCAGAGTTTTAGTTAGTAGTTTTATATTCTTACGTTCAGACCACGAGTGGTTGATCTCCGTATTCCGAAGTTTCGGAAATACCTGTAAAAGATAGAAAAAAAGTGTTTCGTATACCCTTCCTGCTTGTGTTGTCCATTTCACACCTTCCTGAATATAGCTTGAGTAAGCTGCCTGTTCCTATTCAGGACCATTCATGTTTCCAAAGCAAATCGAGAGAAATACTCCTGATAACTGGGGGTCCCGAAATGTTTGGAATAAATCTTATTATAAATTAACACAAATGCACAACTTTTTTCTACAAAATCAATCATTTCTACTTTAGGGATTTAATCTAACATAAAATGTTAAATTAAAATTTAAGTAATTAACGCGGGAATTCATAGAGCAAGGTCCTAAACTAAACTCACAGTTTTAAATGCACTAACAACACGGTTAGACAAAGGCTTAAACAGA
Source organism: Stegodyphus dumicola (assembly GCF_044657685.1). NCBI lineage: Eukaryota > Metazoa > Arthropoda > Arachnida > Araneae > Eresidae > Stegodyphus > Stegodyphus dumicola. The sequence goes on along the minus strand of NC_140768.1, from coordinate 73,404,774 downwards.
TGTACTAAATTCTAAGATCTGGGCGAGAAACAGCACTATAAGATGCAATCCGGATATTCACCAAATTTTCTACTTTAAAATATCTACCTTTGAGATCAAGATTCACGAAGAATTTGATAAAAAAAATTATTCTAAAATAAAAACATTTTATTTTACAGCATATAATTTTACCAAGCAAGTCGAAAGAATCCTACATTCTTATGCATAACACTTTTAAGAATATTCGTTTTAGAACAACAATAAACTGGTACTTACTTAAAGCTAACGTACTTATCTATATATACATATAAAGAAAAATGTCTGTGTGTTTGTTCGCTATTAACACACTCACTACTATAGCTATCGTAACCAAACTTTCTACATTCTACAATTCTTTTCTGGAAAAAGGCCGACGTCCACTTAAAATAATAATAATAATACATTTAAAAAAATCTGATTTGTACACCACATGACTTCCTTGTACGGAATATTAAATTATACGCATTTTTTCTTGAATTTCATTTAAACTTATTGGATTGAATTAGATCTACTTCGCCGACAGCGCATATACCACAGTAGAATAAATGCATTCTTTAAAATTCACTCTAGTATTTGTTTACCATAGCGACACTCTGGCGCTAGATTCACTTAACAGTATTATTATATTTCGTTAATATTATAACTCATAATGTACAAAATTTATATCACTTAATGAATAGAATTATCTAATCGTTGCCACATGTTCTATTCAAATACTATGTTTATATACGTTTGGTGCGGCCGATTGCAACCAAAATACGAGGTGCACATCTACATGTTATAAAAGTCCTATATACAAAATTTCAACATTCTGAGGCTACTCGTTTTTGAGTTATGCGAGATACGTACGTGCGTACGTACGTTCGTACAGACGCCACGAAAAACTCTCTTCAGAATTCATTTTAAAGCAGTTTTATAATTTTTTTGAAGGAAAAGAGTATTTTATTCTGTTCCTACGTACAGATATCACGCAAAAACATCGTTAAATTGCATTCGATAGCGGTCAAAATGGATATTTTCGTTGAAATATGCTGCCTGAAACTTTTCGCGATTACAATACTTCCTTTTCATTTCGTAAAAAGAAGTAAAAACAGCTAAAATTAGAGATGTTAATTAAAAACTCTGAAAACGCTAATTTTAGCCCTCATTTTTCCGAGTGGCAACAGTCTGGAATACTGGAGATAAAAATCCTCTCTATTTCGAGGAGTGTTTCACTATTCGCTTTCAAATCGTAGAATTTCCTTAATAAAAAATTTCTAAGTTTTATAATGAAATAGAAATAGTATTACCAAACATTGAATACATTATTCCCGATTCCAAAAATTCGTGGGAAGCCATTTCGACAGCTCCCATCTTCGTACAACTTTAATCAGCCGAGATAAACCCCCTAAAAACGCTAATTTTCGCACGCGTTTTCGCACTGTCGTTGCCAAGTGGCAACAGTCCCGCGCATTGATATAAAGATAAGATACGATAACTGGAGATAAAAATGCCGTATTTCGAAAAGTGTTGCCACTGCTCGCTTTCAAACCGTATTGTTTGTTAATCAAAATTTTTTAACTTTTACAAAATCTCTATGCATAAAGAATCGCGTTATTGATTTCTGATCAATTATGATAAATTTATTGTCACATTTAATTGACGAAAATTGAATGTTGGAGAAATATTGGATTGAACTTGAGCTTTTACGACTCTTTGATTAGAAAGACGAAAATCATAAAACATTGCGTGATATAATAAGCGAAACTGGAAATAATAATTAAACTGCGTGATATAATATGCGTTGCTGATATAATAAGAGAGAATTTACTTTCCATATCGCATCAGATTAAAAAATGTATGACTATAAATATTTTTTTTGCATCGTTATTAGAGAAGGATTACAGCAGTATCGTTCTCTTTGTTGTTAGATACAATACTCTCAATCTAACTTAACTGGCGTCGGGGGCTAGTATTAAAATAAATTCTTAATAAGCAGACGATAACAAGCACGAAGTTTACCGTCAGCATCCAAACTCGCGCACATTTCAAGAACTTTGGTCCTATAGAAAAGTTAACTGATTTGCATCCTGATGGAATCCGACGGAAGGAGAATCGACAGTAAAGATCGAAATTAATGAGATAATGGGTTAATAAGCCAAAACATTTTCCATCTTCGTTTTTAGTATAAGTATACTTTTAATTTGACTTCATTTCCGTTGTGTTTCTTTGAGTGCTAACCTTAAGTTAAAATGGAAATCGATTAATCGTCTGTTTCATAGGTAGATTAAAAGGAGTTATCTTACAAGCCGAAAAATACCTTATTGCATAACTGAGTCCAAAGACATGCGAATTACAATTTGTTTTTTAGTGAAATTGCTTATTTTTTCTTTCCCCCTTTATAAGTAAATTCTGTAAATATTCTTATACTAAAGCCCTGTTTTGTAACAACTGTGTAAATTCTGAATACGAAATTAAGGGCTATGATAAAACGTCATCGGGTTTTCTGGCCACTCTTATGACTCATTGCCGTCACTGCAGTTGGGATCAATGTTTAAAGAGAGATGAACAGTTTATTAGCATTTCTGTAATATGCGGTAAATATACATTTCATCGTGCGAATATGTAATCTGTATTTTATGCAACAGATCGAGTTCGGAAATATTTTCCCGTAAGATAACTCTTTATAAATACTACTCATGAAACGATGGCGCACCTAAGCCTAATAAAAGTGAACAGAACCTTTTTGAAGTTACCAGTTAGTTCAGATAATAAAGTACTGATGTAGACCTTCTTTCATGAAATAAATTTAACTGAAATTTAACACTAATTTGTAATTAATCATTTAATTTGCAAATAAATAATTTGTAATTTAATTTTTAAATTAATAATTCACTTGTAAAGTCAAAAAATTATACTTAATCAAAGGTGTGAATGGCGCTTCACACCGAACATCGATCTATTTTGATGACAATGTAAAAAATTCATGTCGAAATACGTTTACAATTTCTACGTTTTCTTTTTCTTTTAGAAAGGACTAATTTGATATAAGCTGTTTGCGCTTAGTAAATCCCTGATGATGTGCGTCACGAATATGTCGTGTAGATGGCATGAGATGCTCCAGAATTCACAAACTATCAATCGTAAAGAAAAGCTTCGGCTCATTGTTATTGGCAAGTGTCTCTTTCAACTTACAGAAGAGGCACTCTAGTGGATGAAAGCAACGTCTATCTTTTCTCTGCTTGAATAGCATTGGACATTAAGAGATTTCACCTCCATGACGCGAAGAATAAATGCCATTACCAGGGAAAGAAGAATAAACCAAGTAACGGCTCTTAAGAGACGTGGCCTGAAAAAAAGAATGGATATGTTACGAATATACGTTTGTATTCATTATTGAAACTCCTGTTTTTTATGCAATGATTTTTTTCAGTAAGTAAGTGTATTATAGCAGTACATCAAATTTATTTATCAAAAAATACGCTCTATGTATGAATGGAGGAAAACGCGCGTTTCATTTGAAAATAATAAGATTTACTTATAATTTATTAGTGTATAATTTTATAGTTAATTCACAAATTGCTTGGGCATTATTCAAAAGAGGTTTCGCGTCCTTCTGAAGAAATAGAACCAGGGTCATCTGAGATAATGCTGACCAGTGCTACCTTGAATAACTGAATATTCGGATAAAATGAAAGATTACTGTACGTTTTACAAAATAAGAAACAACAAATCAACTATGCTTGACGAAAACAGCCAACAAATTAGTTAAAAACGCATTAGTCTAATGTTACGTAAAATAATTATCATGAATATCTTTGCCACGAATACTTTTGAGAATTAAAATTATAATTTTAGGATGCCGATTTTTGGCAACCCCAAGCCCGCCGTTTAGCTAGCTCACCAACATTTCGCAATAATATTTATAGTAAAATTTGTGGTAAAAATTAATACTAAAAAAATTAGCTTGTGCAATGGCCAATAGTTACTGAGACTTGGATATAATAAAACGCCTCATTTTTATATTGCTTCCCTCTGAACAGCTGTGTGTATTTCAAAGCGCACAGTAACCCTCCTGATTAAACAAAACCTAGACATCTGGAACTTCAAATATACTAATCGCTTTTTATTTTTAGGTCAAACAAAATTATTATTTATTTATTAAATTTATTAAAAAAACATTAGTATTTAACATTACTATTAACAACATTTATTATTTAATCATTATTTAAAACATTATTATTAAAAATATTTATTATTTAAACATTATTTCAAATATTATTTATTTATTAAACATAAACTTAAAAGCATATATGTTTTAAAGTTTCTTCAAACATAAGCATTTTTGAAAAATGCTAGTAAAGGGTGATTAAAGGGTATCAGCAACCCCTATACCGACAATGTTAAATTGGCCATTTTCGATGTACCTTTTCTCAAAATCTGCTGTAGATACAGGCTTGACATTTTTTTTATGTAATTAAAGTTTACCTATCTGATTATGCTGAAATGAGTTTTTGAAACATTTTGAATTTTAGAGTAATTTACAAAATATTTTGTTAGGTATAGAAAAATTTTAGCACTTTTCTCATACAAAAAAGTTTAAAAAAAATTTCCCTTAGTTTATCACAAAAAGCTTATTTCAGTAAATATTAGGAAACCTAATAAATAAAGTATGAAAATTTAAGATACCTGTGTGTATGTTCCTGAGAAAAGGTACATCGAGTATAAAAAAACCACGTTTGGAGAAAAACGCGTTTTTATGTAAAAATCCTCATTGATCAAAGCAGTCGATGACAAATTAAAACTAATTTTTCACAGTTCTAATTTTCATAGAGATTAAAGAATGGTATTTTTAGAAAGATAAAAGTGTAGAGAATTTGAAAATGCAAAAATCCAAAATTACAATTTTTTGAAAATTTTTTAGTTTTAACACTCCTTAAAAGAAGCTATTAGAAGAAGCATGATGCATAGATTATAAGAAGAATGCTGAAACCATATGTAGTCTAAAAGCATTAATGGAAAAGCAACTAACTAAATGCTCTTTACTACTGTGATGAAATGTATTGATAACGATTCTATAAAACACAAGATTTCAATTTATTGATCAATATTTATCACATCTCTCTTGAAATTAATTAATTACGATTAGAATGCACATACCTTAAAGTTGTTTTATTAATACCCTAAACCTTTGTTAAAGTCATTTTCGTGAAATACTTTCAGGACTTTCAGCAAATGTTTTGTTGTTGTATTAACAGATTCAAAACGGTGACTATAAAACGTCAGTTTTAACCGTGGAAGTAGGAAAACTCAGATAGCTCCGTATGAGGTGAATACACAGCTTGTGAAGCTGTATTTGTTGAATTTTTGGTCAAATATTCATAAAAAACGAGAGAAATGTATGCAAAGTCCATGACAACTCGTCAACAAGAAGGCGCATATCGGCAATATATGTAAAGTACATAAAACGTACACATTCTTTATACTGACATCACCCTTTTGATGTTTTTGTTGCAATTTTTAACTTTAGGAGGTCTGAAGGGAATTGCGGATTACTGGAATTTATTTGTTTAAAAGAAAATATGTAACTTATTCAGCTTTATTCAGCTAATATTAAACTAAAATACTTTATTAGGGTAAAAGGACATGCTAATACAAATCGCATTATTAAATTACTGCTATTCCATTTATTGCTAATCCTAAATTTCAGAAATCTATGGAAAAGCAATAAAGAATTTTCATGAATATTATCCTATATATATAGTATATACCGAAGATACCGAAGGGCCAGTCTAGATGCAAAATAAATACTTTTGATTAAAAGTATTTAAAAACAGCCTGTCTTTAGAATTTCCGATAAATATTCTCGCGTGCTAGAGGCAAAAATATTTTTTTCATACAATGTTGCCATTGCTCACTTTGAAATCGTTGAGTTAGTTAATCAAAATTTCGTGAAAGTTTTACAGATATGAACTACACAATAAAAAAATTCGAAATTCAAAACTTGGGCTTCCAGATGTCCATATTCGGGTGGAGGAATACATCATTCAAAATTTGATAGCTCTAGGTATCGTCGCTTTTCCACAAAGCGAAAATCTTGCCTACATTGATGCAAATTCTTCATTATTTAATTGCTTTAAACATATTACAGGGCGATAATATTTGGTGGCAAACATTTTAAAAGTGATTCAAACTTTCATAGTGATTCAACGCAAAATTCCATTTTGAGACTTATAGTCTTTTCAGGCTAACGCTCCTTTAAGCTAAATATAATGAAAGAGGACTGATCGGACTGCATTTTACGAAGTACGCGTTAAAATACCTAACATGAAAAGCACTCGATTCATAAAAATAAAATCTAGGATTCTTGATATCTAACTGAATGTTATAACAGTGGGGCTATTAATATTCTTCATTCTTCATTACAGTATTCACATAAAAGTGAAAGCATTCTTTCGAAATTGCGCAAAAATTCTTTACAAATATTTGCTACAAAAGAAATCATTCAAGTTTCCATTTTTTAACTTTACTTATCTACAAGAACAATAAAAATACAAGAAATCAGTGATCATATAAAATTAAATTGTAACAAAATTATTATAGTGTCTGGTATTAGAAGTTTCATTTTGAGATTCGGACATCCAAAAATAGATTGCCAACATTCCTGGAAGTTTTGTGGAGCATTCCCCATCATAAACGTTCATTTCCGGTGTGAGATGAGAGAACTTCGGTTTTGTTCATCTGCTGTACTTCTGATCAATGGCCAGAAATGACTAGAATGTGGACGTGGAGTTGGAATATGACAGAAAAATGGGATTTAATAGAAATGCTTCTAAGATCAAGACTTGTTTCTGGTTTCATTAGAAGTGAGAAAAGAATTTGCCAGGATCGTGTTTAATGTTTAAAGAATTTTACTAAAATAAGAAAAAATGTCAAATATTTTATTGTCAATCAAATATATACTCCAAGAGGAAATAAATAAATATTACTTATTAAGTTATGACGAAGTGTTTTTTCAAGTCTTTTCTTTTGGAGTCTTTTTTCATAGTTCGATTATTTTTCCCTCAGTGGTTCGAAAGAAAACTGATATTTGCTAAAAATAATACACTATTAAAACATTTATTATGTCCAGCCAGATAGAACAGTAGCGTGACTTTCGGGACCTTCGATCAGTTGGCCGTGACAGTAGTTAGTGATTCTGATTGCCGTACCACAAGGCTATGGAAATCCCGGAGAAGACATGGAAGTTTGTAAGTGATAAGTATTTTCGAGGCATGGCAGCACTCAAAAGATATAGCCATTGCCCTCGAGGAATTTGGTGGTCAGTCCTCCGGGCTGCTCTCCTTTAAAACTGGGGGTGGGTGGAAGTGGGTAAAGTTATATTGTGCCCTACATGATGCTAGAGACTCATGCCAACGCCAGATGCAGTCTTACACTCCTTGCCACAATAAAATCTGTAGGCTTGTTCTTATTAAATCAGGCAAAGTGAGATTAGCCACAAAGTTCTGGCGCTTTTTAAGAGGACACCAAAACACCAAATTAAATTTTCCTAAAATCCTTACCTAACTAAAACCTTGCATGGTGTTGTGTTTAAAATTTCGAACAACTCTTATTTCAAATGAAAATATGAACTGGTGTTGTCAGGTGTAATCATACATAGTATGAGAAATAAAATACATCATTAAATTCATCTAATAATAAAAATATGAATTTAATTATTTTACCAAGGTAGTATTTCATCAAATAGGTTAAATATCTTGGAGCATACTGTGGCTATTATATTTAGTTAAATAAGAACGCTCCCATGGGAGATAAAACCAGTTAAACAATTTCGTTAACATACAGTATAACCATTTAATGATCAATAATTATATTAACACAAGATATTTATGAATACTTTAAGATTTTGAAGCAATTAATTAATCATAACACAATTTACTAATAACATAATATTGCAAGGACAGACCGGATGAAAATTTGAGTACAGAATTTAATGAGCAGAGAATCATTCTAACAAAAGTTTCCTAGTTGCTGTTAATTGTACAATAACCGGAAGCTATGTGATGTATAAATTTTCTATTGCACAAATTAATTTCTTCCTTAAAATTTTACTTCATAGCAGAAAGGGAACAGAAAACATCTATGTCAGAACATTATCTAGATTTTATTTCTACTACTTAGACAACCTAAAATTTTCCCTAAACATCTTATCATTAACATAGAGAGAACTCCACTGGTACTGGATAGAACAGCAACTGATCAAAATTAACTAAACTAAATCCTAAACTCTTAACTCAGTAAAGAATGAATTTTACATTTTAACATGGTTGAAAAGCTTCCTAAATAATTTTTAACCAGACAAAATAAAATTTTAACTAATCTTGCATCTTCGAAAAGTCCAAAATTTTCATCAAAAGCCGACTGAGACTGATGGAGAGGAAAAAAGTCGCCGCTCTCTGAGATCCAAGCAGGAAAACGTGGAGAATCACAACCAGATGGTGTTAATTTAACTTAACGGTGGAGATTAATCAGATGGGGTTGATTCTCCCAGGAAATTCCTCCCCGCTGGCACTGATGATTAAAGGGAATGAACAATCCTACAGTCTTCATGATTAGATGGAATGAAGAACATGGCCAACCAGAACACCTTAGTTAGGACAGCAGCCGCATGAAGAAAACGGACATCGTCTGTTTTCGATGATAAAGGCGACAAATGACGAATTCATCTTTGAATGTGAAGTCGCTACTTTCGTAGCATAATGGAAGGAGTATAAGGAAGATTCTGCCACATCAGAATGCCTCAAGGCATAACAGCCTCTACAAACTCGTCGCTAAATTTTCAGCACCCCAAATGGGAGCTAAATCGTATCGCACAACAGCAAATCTGAAGCCGAGAGAGAAGAGAACACAAAATCAAAGTTACACTTATGCCGAGATTATCAAGAATTCTGCTTGATGTGTTCCGGCTGTCATCAAATGTTTGCTCTGTGGGCGAAGAGACATTGAGTTCGAAGTGTGATTCCAAAAGGCCAGGAGTTAATGGCGAAGAGACAAAATCATAGCTTGCAGTTCCTTATAAGACGTGACAAGATTGCCACATTAGCTAACACATGCCCGAAGTTATGTGTGTGTATTTAATTATGGCAAAGCACACTAGGGCTATCTGCCTAAGGGGAGGGATGCCTTCGTGGAGGATTTTCTAAGGGAAACTGGCTCGTATCCACGTTACACATGGGGAAAACTACGAAAACGCCCATGCAGCCAGCCCGTTCGCGGGATTCGAACCTCGGACCGAACTACCAGTGTTCAGTGACTTTACCGCTCGGCCGCTGGTGGGCATGCCCGAGATTATGAAAAAACCAGTTGTTACCAACACCGCCTTACGCTATGTAAAATGTCTTCTTTTTCCGCGGCGTTGAACTAAACTCAAATTTAAACATCGCCAAATTTCACGCCAAACCTGGGACATCTGCTTTGTCGAGCTGGCAAACAAAACTCTCCCCCGCGGAAAATCGAGGGCAAGGAACCAGAAATCTTGTTAAAAACTGTGCTTTCTATCGCTTTTATAGTTTTATCCTCCCACTACTTTTCACACAATGAGACCTGAAATTTTCGTTAAATAAATTACCATAACTCAAAATCTATTATTATAGCTAGAATCTTGCCAGTGATCTTAAATTAAGGAGCTAATTTTTCTGATTCTAATGATATAAATTAATAATGGTTAACCTTAAGTACTATAAAATCAAGTTTATTACTTAAATTCACCCGATTCCATTGTGTGTTTCAGCGCGTTTACAAGTAACGAGTGAAAAGAACTTACCAAATCTTTCGTACAAAAATCCCAATTAAAATTAAACAAATTAGAGCAGTTATTAAATAAAATACATGTTGTGTAGCATAAATTTAGAATATTAATAAATTAAATTTTTAATAAATTGTAATTTAAATAATTAAGTGAATTTGCTACAAAACAGCAACCACAATAAAACTTGGCTATTCAAAGCAGTTTACTTTGAAATTTATGCAGTTTTTCACATGTTTAGGAGGTGCTTAAGAATAATTGTAAGTTTCAGTAAAGGAATGATTTTTAAAGACTCTGCTTCAATTGAGACACAACTTCAGGATCTCCAGTGTTAAATATAAATGTTTAAATCTTATAAAATAAAGCTCATGCACTATTTGCTTAGACGTTGTGCAAGTATTCAAAATTATGAAATTGTTTTAAAGCTTTAATTCTTAACCGAGTTTAAAAAAGATATTAGAACACATCAACTTTGCATTGGGAATACAACATTTCTGATTTACAATCATTCACTTCAGTATCGAATAATACGAAGCGCGCTACCATATTCTGTTTGATTTCACCTTTATAATTCTTGTCGAGTAAAAATATGAATAAACAAATGATGATGTTACAAGCACAAAACTAAAGTTTCTGAAGTTGAAAGAACACTAAACTAAATATAGCTTGCTATATGTTTCATACTTACTGAAACAAAGTTGTGTTTTACAACATTTTTAATAGTAACTTAAAAATAGGCAGCAAGCATAAAATTGAAGATTATACAACGTGTTTTAATATTTGCTAATAATAATAAATGATGCAAAAGTAATGGAAAAGCGCTGCAGCAACAGAGAACGGATTTAGAATAAGTAACAACTTAATTGTAATAATTAAATGATAGAAAAATCAATCTAAATCAGTGTTTGGGGCTTGATACTAGAATTCTAAGAAAATTAAGAGCTCCGTAAAGAATAATTTCTGATTCTCTACCGGTATGTATGCAGCGAAAAAACGGCTAAAATTTATCCAGTTGTTTATTTTTACACAAATTTTCTATTGCTTTATTTACACTTTAGTCTGATTTCGCGCCATATAAAGGAATTTTTTATACTACACTGAAAAGACAATTTATTGCACATTGTTCAATATAGCATCTCTCCCTTTTTGTTGGGATAATAGCATCAGTATGCCTGGGAATGAATTCGGTGGCCCTGTCGCCGAGCAGCCCCACAGCATCAGGCATAATCCATCACATAACATGTTGTTGAGGCCAGACAGTGAACAGATTGTTGCAAATCTTCCTACTGCTTTAAGGTCCCCAGTTAAATAAGGACCTTTTAGGCCAGACAGATTACTTTGTGTCAGATAATTACACAGCCACCTCCAGCCTATACGACACCCATCTGACACAACGGATGCTATGCTCTGTGTGGTTTACTTGCATTAACTAACTTCTATAGCATTATTATTATATATATATTTGTTTATATATTATGTATCGTCTGTATATGTACCATGTATATAATACTTATAAATCCAATGATTACTGCGTGTCTAATAATTGTGTATACGTGTTTTAGTATGTATATAACTGCATCCATGGCTCCGCGCATATCATCCTGTAGTATGGCACTGTACCACATAGCGTTAAACTAGGATCTTACACTAAAACTAACAGCACCAATGAATTGTTCCAGCATTGTACTAATCTTATGTATTATGTACGTATATGCATAGTGCATCTAATAATTATGTATCCTTTGTTAAGTATGCACCTAAAAATATTTGTATATTTATATATATATAGTATTAACAAGTAGAAATATTACTGTATTCATGCGTCAGTATTTAACACTGTGTAACATGAAGCCGTTTCGCATAGTGTTAAACTAGAATTTTACTATAAAATTAACTGCATTTATTACTTTCCATAGCACTGTATTATGAACTATCTGTTTATATATGTATATGTATACCATGTACCTAATGTCTGAGAATCTAGTGATTATTATGTGCCTAAAAGTTGTGTATATGTATATTAGTATATATATTAGTTTATCCATCCAATCGCCTACAGCATCATGTAACATGTAAAAATAACAGCACCAATTACTTGCCCTAGCATTGTATTAAGAAACTAATATATGAATATGTATATGTAGTATGCGCCTATTGTATAAGTACCCAATGACAATTATGCACCCTATAATTGCGTATAAATGCATTATTTTTAAAATACTATAAAATTAATTGCATCAGTTATCCTCAACGGCACTCTACAATGTACCATCTGCTCATGTATATAAATGTGCCATGTACCTATTGATTATGAAATCGAATGATATAAGCATTGTAAATAGGTATAGCATTGTAAATAGGAAAACAGTATAGCATTGTAAATAGGAAGCTGTACCCATGCACCCGCATACATTTCTATGTAACGTGACACAGTAAGGCAATATATCAACGTAGTGTCCTATTATGAAATTAAATAAGCACCTATTACTAGTTATAACATTATTTTATGGATCTAGAGTTTCAGTATATGAAGTAAGTACGAAATGTTTATGTCACCAATGACTATTGTGTACCAAAATATAAGCGTATATACGCTTTTGTCTATATGTAATTGTGTATGTCTTTGTTTATATGTAATTGTACCCATGTATCTACTAGTGTTATCACATATCTTGGCACTGTATAGTTAATATACATCTATTACGCACGGAATAATCATGTACCTAATGTGTCTGTATATATGTATATGAATTTATGTTCTGTATATATGATAATGTAACTATGCATCTGCACATTTTATCCTGTAACACGGCACCGTATCGCAAAGAACTAACTAGAACCCCACTCTAAAATTAATTGCACCAAAGACACTGTACTACACAGTACTAATCTAGGGTCTAACTTTTAATTCACTGTACTAATTACTTATTCCAGCATAACATTGCGCATCTAATATTTCAGTATGTACATGTTTCTGTAATCTAATGATAATGCTTCAAAGGGTCATAGTGTACTCAACATATGAGTACACACGTTATGTATATATGCTATCGTATCCATGCTTTTGCATACACGTTGTAACATGGCAATGTATTATCCAGTGTCTAACATTAATTAGCTTTAACGCCACTGTATGAAGTACCAAATTTGTATGTATGTTTATATATTGGTATATTAGCACAATGAACACGTATGGTTATCTAGATAAAGGTGGACGTGGCGCTATACCGATTAACCGTATTGGTAGAGGGGTGGTGCCCACGTCCTCCGTCGCATGTCGCATGTCGCATGTGGTTTACTTCGCACACGAACAGAATCTGCCCACAGAAATTTGAATCTTAGTTCATCGAACCAGATGACACGTTTTCAGTCTTCTACCATCTAAAGGAGGTGTGATTTGGGAAATTACAACAACAGCAATAGAGGCCTTTCTCTTAGTTGTTATAACAGAGTTGCTCCAGTTGCTGACGAACAACCCTTGTGCAGACCCTGGACAAAGTACCTACATTAAATTCTATAGTAAGGCTGCGCATCTACCTTTCGCGTTATAAAAATGAATCTCAGAGAATCTCTGGAATTAGTTGCTAGTTTAAACCGCAGTTTTAACGATTCACACCGGTTTTACAGATTTCGAAGTAGTATTAATACAGCCTTGCTAGAGTATTGTGCTACGTGCCCAGTAGTTTGGCGGGTGCTGCTATCAGTTACTCAGTCTTGCGAGCACTAACAATTTGTTCGCGATTAAATTCCCTTAAATTGTCCATGATAACTACCTTTAGTGAATTCCTCGAAGCTCTGACATTTATATTATTGCCTCCGTACGGGTTTATAATAGATTGAACGTACAAGTCTGATAAAAAGTTAATAAAATTTATTCTAGTCACAAGAAATAAAACAAGATGCTGGAATGTTTCCTCACAGATATTCGCACAATACCACAATATAACACAGTAGTTACATTTTAAACTGCTAAAACGGCAAATAAAACATAATTAAAAGCGCAGAGAAAGCTGATCCGATCTCAAAATTAAAGCAGCTATTTAAGCAACTAAAGCTTACCAAAACAATTTAGCAAGCAACTGAACTGAGATGTTTCTATCCGGCTTTTTAAAGCTTCTTAATCAGTCACGAAAAGCTTCTGGTAATTTCTATTTTCTCGAGGTTTTTGAAAAGCAAAAGAGTAGAATTACCGTTACAGCTAACACCTAATTGCATTTATTCAATTTAAATATAAATTACGATATATCTATTTATTAAATGTGCGTGATCCTGTATTTTTACTTTTTAGGCGTAGCTTTCTCTTAAAACTCGTCATGCGCTGCATTGCACGGGAAAACAAAACAATTTTAATTACAACTCTACTAAAAATAGCTAACCAAGTACAAAATCCGTAACACTATTCAGTTACATTGCCGACAGACAGCGAATGGCAAGTATTGAATTTTATTCTACTCATATACGCAGTCGCATCATAACTGTATATAATAATTTGTCTTTTTGCATGAGTTCGGGTTTGAAATTATATTAATAAACAAGTTTTAAACGAATATCTAAAAGGTACCGGACAGAATTAAATAAAATTTGACATGAACATAGTAGTAGTATTTTAAACCGTACAATAGTGAAAGTATACACACAATAGTTATATTTTTCATATAAACTACATTTAAAGTCTTCATTTATCTCTGCAAATTTCAGAGCTCCTGGAGCTAAGTCACTTAAAATATGAATTAGTATATAAGTATTTTCAAGTATGTACAGATATTTAGTATTTTTCTAAGCTTGCTGTTCTACACAGGTTTTCAGTTTCTTTAAATTTTTAATGGCCGCTTTTTATTAATTCCTCATTAAATATATATTTCACATTCACATCTGAATAAAGTTTTACTAATCATGGATATTTTCCAATATAGCATGAAAGAGTTAGTACAAAAGTTTTTTACATGTATTTGTTGTAAGTCAGATGTCAATTGTACTAACCAATTGTACTAAATGCAGATAGACAGTCATAAAATCATTTTTAACATCGCTTGATTATTATCTAGGTATCATACTTTTAAATTTGTAAATTCAAAAACCATGAGAATTTTTGAAGCAGGAGTTGTGAAAAATGTGCAGTGCCCTTGCCTGGACTCGAACCTGAAGCTTTCAAATTTGCGTCGAGTGTGCTACCGTTACATCACGAAGGCATACTGAAAGGAGAGAGAAAATACTTTATATATTCCCCATTTTAAAGGACGACTGGAAATTAGGGGACCCAATCGACAAATCCGGGTGGTGACGAATTATTGCCAGCCATCTTTAGTTTGGACGCTACTGTAAAGACATTAGGTTATTTGAGAAGCAGAAGTGCATGAAAAATGTGCAGTGGCCTTGCCTGGATTCGAACGTGGACTTCGCGAATACACCCCGAGTGTACTACCGCTACACCACGAAGGCATAACGTTAAAAACGTTACGTTAACGCCTTCGTGGTTTAACGTAATAAAAGTTATAAAAGTAAGGTAAGGGACGTAAGGGGAAAGAAAATACCTTACTTTTTTATTTTCTTTCCCCTTACGTCCCTTACCTTACTTTTATAACTTTTATTAATTCATAAAGCAAATTTTGATTTACAGCTTAAGAAATCAGATTTTACACTATTTAAATCGAAATCTTTGAAATATGCCCCTTAAGTTTTATCCATTGAATCATTTCATAGTTGCTAAATAAGAACTTTTGATCGAAAATAAGTATTTAAAAAGGAAAATTGCAATGTATGTGCCTGTTCAAGAACTTTCGAGAGAAAACATAGTTGATCGATATTATCCACAAGATTTACAATCAGATCTCTTCTGATTATACAGAAGATGATGACGCTTCCACGTCTATAAGATTATTTCTAATTTTGTTGCTGAAAAATAAAAAAAGTGAGATTTAATGCTACGTTTTTGAAAAAGTAACGTAACATACTTTAATAATCTTATACATTAAAATTTCAGTTTGATGTTCCAGCAGTTGAAGCTGTATGTATTTTTAAAGAATACTTTTAACAATAATTTGATAGAATATCGTTTTGGTTGTTGTTTATCGTTCAAAGTACACACAAAGTGAAATTTAAATTTATATAAAATATTTTAACGTGGTTTTGAGTATAGTGAATTAACAGACTTCTTTATAGAATTTACATAGAATATTTCCGTTCCATTCTTGGTTGGAATTCTGTTCATAGTTCAATTTGTTTTTGCTATTAGGTCTTACCAATTTAGTATTACTGTACATGATCATTATTTTTCTTACTACCCATCACCAGAAATAAACAAATAAATAAATCAAAATGAATTCATACTTGAGTGACGTTTTAACCTTTTCAGAATAAACAGTCATCAGTTTTATTACGACTAGTGGGGTGGCGGATAAATAATCTCTTGCAGAATGTAACGCTTAGACAAGTCACCAGAAGCCGTTGGTTCATCAGAAATACGGCCATACATGAGGAGTTGGAAATTCCAACTATCTCAAATTATTTTGCACTCCTTGCTGACAAATTTTTCTATAATATTCCAAATGTCAATAATAGTTCCATACCTGTGCCTCAATATGATTATACACTTGATGTTAACAGCAGACGGCCGCTTGCGGTACTAAGATACCTTAATTAATGCAACCTTTAAAACTTACTTAATTAAACACTCTCCCTTACTAGTGTTTTGATTTGACTCGCCGCCTGCTAAAATGTCTGTATATAGTATACATATTTCTCTCCTTATGTATTTATGTATTTTCTCTTATAATGTATTTTTTTAATCATTTATGGAAATGTTATGTATTTATGTTTGTATATTTGTACTTATGCTGAGTGGTCACATGGACTCCAATTCAGATTAGCGATAGGCAATTTCTTTTCACTTATGCCATTGCACACTTATCTCCGTCTAAGGCATATCAGCTACTGGTGTTTCTTCTGGACTCAATCATCGGTTCTTGTTACGAACTCATTGTGCTTTCGAATTTTCTCTCCAACTGTTCGGCGTTCAAAGACTCGAAAATCGCACACCTCTTATGCCGGCATAGCGTTGTAACGCGGGGACCCTCTTTGCGATACACTCATCGAGTTTGCCTGAGCCGATAAATAATATTATTATATTTGACATTTGAGATTCCTTATCACAAAAGATCACGTGCTAAAATGTCATTCTTATGATAAATGGTCTATTAGTGGCATTTAATGTACATGAGAAAGAATGAAGCAGCTTAAGACGTTTTTCATTAAGACTTAAGTTGAGGCAAACATAGCCATTTTAATAATGTGTATAAGGAACGTGTTGAAACTTGTACTTGCTTCAGAAGTGAGTAATTCTGAGCTTAACATGTTTGTAACGGAACACAAAGGCATTTATAAGTATTGATAACAATTTAAGATTGAAGGACTGATAAGTATTTCAGAACCCTTTCAGCAATCAACGATCACCTTCATTCTATCATTCAGCAGGGAAGAGATTCGAAGATTTAAGAAAGAAAAGGACATATGTTTCCTCGAGAAAAAAATTAACTCATGATGAATGAAACATTAGATTCCGGTAAATATTTTGCAGCTGCAATAAATGTAATTCATTACCTCTAATTTTAGCTCTTTAAGTGAAATAAACACTCAGAGTGTTTTTTATGATTGTTCATATGGATTTCTTTCGTAACTTTTGGTAATATGGCATATGGATTCCTTCGAAAGACGTACATAAGCGACTTAAGCAAGCGACATAAAAGACATTCAGTGGTCCAACTAAAACACAGAGAAAGCTAAAACTTTTAGCCCTAGGAATTTTTTGCGTATACTTGGGATTTATCGCAATCTACATCCAGGTATAGGTTCTGAGGAAGAAATCAGATGCTTAGAAGAAAATAATAAAAATTAAAATTATTAATATTCCAATGAATAATTCATTGATAATTAGGAATTAATTCATAATTATAAGGTAAATAGCGTATTTATTATTATAAACAATTTCATATAACTATTCATAATTCAAGATATTTAAATAGATATGCGATAAAAATATCTTTAGTCCCAAATTAATCTGGAATACACTTACTTACCTAGAGATTGGTACAACTTTCTGAGTGCTACACGACACTGGTTCGAGACCAGAAAGTCGGGATATGTGCAAGAAGTGAACTATCAATATTAATTCGGAACAGGTTGCAAATTCAAAAGCTCACTCATATTTTCAGTTTACTTTATGATGCTCGTAAAGATGAAAAGGTAATAAAGAAAAAAGAAAAAAAAAAAAAAAAAAAAGATTTCAAAAAACCAAAAACGTCCGAAAGCTCTCAGATTTTATATTACACCCAAAAGAACTTTTTTTTAACGTTTTGCGTGTTACCTTTATTTATTAAATATCATGTTCTCCGCACTTAAACCATAAAATTCAGTTCAACAGCAACATCACAAAATATTAAAAACAGCATATTTTTAGAATTTTTGATAGACAGTCTTAGCGCGCTGGAGATAAAAATGTTTTTTTTTTTTTTTGTACAGTTTTGCCATTTCTCGCTTTGAAGTCGTTGAGGTTGTTAATCAAAAATTAGTTAAAATTTGAAAAATATGAAATAGATATTAAAACAAATTCGGAATTAAAAATTCGGCCTTCCATGTTCGGTTAGAGGATTACGTTATTCAAAACTTGATGGCTCTAGGTACCGTCGGTTTTACACAATGCGAAACAAAAAAAAACGTACATACATTCATGCAGATTCTTCATTATTTAATTTCTTTAAATATAATAGAGCGCTATAATTTTTGCTGGCAACAATTTAAAATGTGATTCGTCGTTTATAGTGAAACGCCACAAAATGCCGTTTTCTTGACTAATAGCCCTTTCTAGGTTACTGCCTTTTTGGGCTAAAACAAAGCAAATATTATTACTAATCGACTTTAAAGTGTATTACAAATTTCATATTTTACCTGCGTTTAATTTAGTAATACCAGAGCCTGCACGTTTTTATTAAAATGAATCAATATTAAATTTTTTGGAACAAAATTCCATTTAAGTATGTTAATTGCTAAACCAAATATAATCTATGTAAACACACTAAGTTCACTAATCTGAATTTGTTCTTAACTCACTGCCAAAAATTTATCAAACTTGAATTAAAGAAATTACCTTAAAATCAAGCCTGTTTGATGAATACATGTATTTAAGCAATTTTAGATTTTTTTGCTTCGAATTCCTTAAATAATCTATATACTGTATTTTTTGCATTTGAAGACTGGAATAAAACAAGCAAGTAATGGAAGTCGAAAAATGTTTTTGTAAGTTCAATTTATAAACAGCTTTGCGCTATTACTAATAAATTTTAAATAAAGCAACTATTTTGTTTATAAAAATCATTGCTACTCTACCACTTATTCTCTCAATCGAAAAATATTTTATAAGTTCAATTTATTAATATCTTTGTGCAATTATTAATAATTTTAATTAAAGCACTTATTTGGTTTATAAAAATCATTCACAGGAGTGTTTCTGCTTTCCTGCTACGCTACGAACTACTCTTTCAAGTGTATTCTAACAAAATCTAAATTGCATTTTAAATCTTTAATTTGTAAGGAGCTATTAAAAGCGTAGAAAATCTATAAATATGTTTTATGAAGTACGCTGTATAGGGAAATATTTTTATTACGTAAAAAAGTGAAAACCTAATTTATTTTCAGTTCACTTATTTATTATTATATTATTTCAAACCTTTAAACATGTTTTTCTTGAAATAGCAATTTTTCATATCTTCCGTTTTGACATAGAGGCAATGAATCTTAAACACCGTTTATATTTTTCATTCCTTTTTGTTTCAGTACCTTAAGGAAAAACATAAGGAAATAAGGAAAAACATCTTTGTATGCAGCTTCCCGAAAGCTTATTTAGAAAAATTAATAACGTGTTATCTTCTTGTGCTGATTCTTTTTTCCTAGCAAACAAAATCAATAAAAATTAATCACTTAGGAGAACGATATATATTTGGAGAAAAATGTTAAGCGCTTTCAAATTTTAAATATCTAAATGCTTTTTATTACGTTTGTTTGATATATAAATTTTAGGCATATTTGAAACCCGTGAAAAAATAACACGGTTTAAAATTGTGTAAAACTCTTCTTTATCACTTGCACTAAAGAATAAAAATTCAAGTTCCAGAATTCCACTGTCGAAGATAATAGAATTCTGCGATAAAATTAGATTAGGAAATGCTGATCTACACGAAAATTGCTGTTTATAGCTTGAATGTTTGGTTATAGACTATGCGTTTTACAGGATGAGTGATCAGCAAACTGACAAGCAACGTTTCCAAGGTTGGCTTTGACCTCGAGATTGCTGCCTTGTCAAACTGATAAGTTCGTTGACTAATTGGTTGCTTTCAGAATATGATGGATTAATCTTTAAAGTGCACCACGCAACTATTTACTTAAATGTAAATAAAAAGACGGCAAATGAATGCTTTTCAGTGGAAAAACAGAAAAGAAATTTGCTATATGAAATGATACTGTTTTTAAATGCAGTGCAGAAATTATCGAATAAACGGTATTTATATAATCAGTATTTAAACGAACAGCGAACCAATGACCAACAAGTACTATCCTTATTAGAATATAATTCAGCTATGACATTATTATTATTATTATGAAATAAGCTATGAGGCATTTTTTATTAAAGTATAAATGAGATGTAAAATTAAAATAGTAATAAGCTATAATGTACTAAATATTAAAGTGTGGTAAACGTTTCTTCAAATACCGACTCTTGAAATGCATGCATATATGTGATATTTCGTTTCGTTAATTTTTAATTGTACATAATATACTTCATTGTAATTTTCTGAAATATCTTTAGTATTTCGCTTTTTTTTTAAATAAAAATAGTTATAGGATCCGATCTTTTTCGGGAGCATGAAATTAGACCAGACCTCTAAAAGACAGCTAGTGACTTTTCACTGAGTCTTACAAATACCACAGGGACAGGGAAATGGTATAAAGGACCCTTTTATTAATCAAAATAAAGTTTAACAGACGGTAGTAATTCGTGCTTACAGAATCCAACACTTTTGGTTTAAAAACAAAGACATCGGATAAAATAAATTTAAATGTTTAATTATAGTCTATCGGCTTCACTGTATAACTAGCGTGCAAGCTGGCTGTGACCGAAGTCCGCATAAACAAGCCTAATGGCAAGAATAACTCCACGCCGAAGAATTTGATAAATGAAGTCAGTTTATGTTAATTAAAAATATTTTATTTATACTAAAAAGAAAACTTTAAAATATTCGTAATATATTACTAAGAACATTGTGGCCGTAATTGTTTAGCAACAATATCTTTTATGTCCACGTCAATATTTGTTGTGGCAAGTCTAATTATATCTTCAAGAGTGGAATCTTTCAAAATGTTTCAAATGTTTCTATATTTTGACCTTATATATTTCATATCGGAGTATGCACGCTCGCAGATATATGTACTTCCGAACATTGATACAATTTGAAGTCCAAAATCTCTCAGTTTTGGATATTTCTCTTTATCTAAAAATTTGAATATTTCTATTCCATTTACTCCACGAGTTGTAAAAAATGGGTCAGCCTGCAGGTCGCATAATTCTATTTGATATTTAAGATCATCTGAGTTGATATCAATATTAATTGGATCAAAAATAAATCAATAGACTGTTTAAGATCATCAAACTGAGAAAATCTTTCATGGAACTCTGTAATTAGCATATCCAATTTTGGTAGAAATATTTTAAAATTCGCTTCTATATTACATTCCTTCATTTCTTCGTAGATCTCATTGCAAGATTCAAAATGAAATAAATTATTTTGCTCCAAATTAAACCTTAACAATTTTAATTTGTTTCTAAATCCAGTAACATATTTATAAAGGCAACACACATTTTGATCTTGTCCTTGCAAGGATTTACTCAAAATAGTTAAATAATTTGTAATGTCCGTTAGGAAAGCAAGTGAATAAATAAAATTTTTATCACTAAATTTGCTGTTAAATTTTCATCAACGGCAATTTCTGTGAGAAAAAGATGAAACTTCTTTTCGAAGTGTAAAGAATCTCCTCAAATTAAATAAGTAATTTTGCAAACCTTGTCCATTACGTCTTTTAGTTGCAGGGATAAACCACATAATGCCTCCTGATGGATAATACAGTGTAACATACGACATGTTATTCCTTCTTTTTGCAAAAGTCCCGTGAGTCCAATATTTTTTCTCGTCAGAGCTCTAGCCCCATCAGTTACAATAGCAATGCACTTGTCAAATCCACCATACTGCTCTACTGAACATTTTAATTGTTTGTAAATATATTCCCTTTTGTTGTTCCGTGTAATGATTGTTATTTTAAAAGTTTTTCTGAATAATTATAGTTTTCATTTACAGTTCTTATAAAGATAAGCATTTGACTTTATCGGAAATGTCCGTGCTTTCATCCAATGCTACCGAAAAATAGCAGCAACTATTGATTAGGTTTTCTAATTTATTAGTGACATGCTTGCTAATCTCGTTTACACGTCGGCTTACAGTCTGGTGAGAAAGTGATACTGTTTGAAATTTTCTTACCATTTCGTTGTCATTAAATGCTTGAGCTATTTTTATGGCACATTTTTTAACGAATTCTCCATCCAAAAATGGCTTCTTTGCCTTTACTATTTCTAAACAAATTTCAAACGATGCAGCTACAGATGCTTCTTGAAATTTTGGTTCTTGATTAAAATAAATCGTTTGACGATCCAGCTGCTTTTTTCATTTTTTTTTCACTCGTGGTATTTTCATGTCTCGCGTATACGAATGACACTTTTTTTCATGCATGGAAAGATAATGGCGTTTCAAGTTATATTCCTTACACACAGCTGTGATTTGTAAACATTCCAAACACCGTGGTTTACCGTTCATGTTCAGAATAAATAAATAATCTACTCCCAGCGATCTTGAAATTCTCGATTTTCGAGGTCTATTTTTCTTTTATTAGTAGCACTCATATTCAATAATTATTTTGATTAATAAATAAATATGAAATTAATAATATTATAACACAGTCACCCCTCATTCTAGACAAGACTGCACTCGCACAATTGCATAAATCAACCAAATAGCGCAGGGTAGTTACGCCAACCATAGATAAACAACAACGAACCATATATATAATATGTGGCGTCAACATTGAGCCAACCATCATCAGACGTTAAACGGATTGCTGCTGTATTCAGCCAGGTTAAGTGTTACGCAAACTAAATAGTACCTACTTTAAATTCAAATTAGATTTAAATTTTCACATAGTCAAATAATTTTAATATTAATAATAATAATTTAGTAACACAAATTTATTCATAGTAAAATGTACTCGCGGGCCGTAAAAATAATTTAACGGGTCGCCAGTTGGACAGCCCTGCACTAGAGGATTAAAGTTAGCAACATAGCCTTCATGCACATCGAACAAGCTCTGATTTCACCCTCGGAAACTTTTTTCTAAGCACCTCCTTCATTCTACCTAATTTGAATATCACGAGCGCAGAAAATTGACATTTTGGCAGAGAAATGAAACGAGGCTTGATAAGACAATAATTGTAACTTAAAATAATACATTAGGAAATTAAAATGAACCTTACAGATTTTTATATGTAATAATTTACGTAGTTACATAACTTACTAATTCACTAAATTTTACGATCTACCAGTGACTAAGATACTAAGATGGTGAACACTAAGGCTGGCTGCATGTTTTCATATTTTCAAGATGTGTAACGTGAAGATGAGCATTTTTGCTCTTAGTACATCCAGAAAGCATCTTTCATCTTAGATTTATAGCCCTTGAATGCTTTTCCGTAACAAAATAAAAAAGATACATTAAATTTGTTTGCAAATAAAAATTGGAATGTTCTTAAATAATTGGGACAGAATGAGAGCTATATTTTGTTAAGTGTACTATTCGGTCTTTTGGTTGAAACATTTATCACCGTATCAGTGACATTAGACCAAGTCTCCCAAAAAAGCTCTCAAGATTTTGCAATTTCTTAAAAATGTTGTTTCATACTTGTAGATATCTTCTGAGATATTGAGCCAAAAATACTGGTAATCCATTTTCTCTCTTCTTGATATCGTGGCTCATCTGTACAACAATGAATGGCTAAAATCGTAAGGTTGAGCACAAGAAGGCTCTCTCCATAAGGATCTTTTCGTAGAAGACTATCTTAGAAAAACAACTGAGTATTGATCTACCGATGTTCAGTTGTCTATACACTCGGCCACTAATGGTCCTTAGTTATAGGTTTCTGAGTTAGGCATTTAATAAAATAATTTTTAATAGCACTTTGCTAGTGAGTTTTCTGTTCTAGGCAATGTTTTGGAATTTCGATAGCAGATGAAAACGTAGTTTTTTAAAACTAAATCTTCACTTTTAAGAATGAATGCAACCGCATCTCAGAAAATAAAATAAAATTTAAAAAAAAAAAATCTGAAAGTTTTCAGATTTTACATTACGCCCAAAGGGACTTTTCTTTACGTTTTGTGTGTTACCTTTATTTATTAAATGTCATGATCTTTGCACTTAAACCATAAAATTAAATTTAACAGCAATATCACAAAATAATTTTAAAAGAGCATATCTTTAGAATTTCCGATATAAAGTCTCGTGCGTTGGAAATAAAAATATTTTTTTTTCGTACAGTGTTGCCATGGCTAGCATTGAAATCGTTGAGTTCCTTAATCAAAAACTCATAAATTCTTTACAAAATATGAAATAGGTAATAAAAAAATTCCATATTCCAAACTTGGGCTTCTAGATGCCCATATTCGGGTGGAGACGTACGTTATTCAAAATTTGATGGCTCTAGGTACCGTTGTTGCACTGCGAGAAACATACGTACATTTATGCAGATTCTTCATTACTAAATTTCTTTAAATATAATACAGGGCTCTAATATTTGATGGCAACAATTTAAAAAATGATTCGCCATTTATAGTGAATCAACGCAAAATGCCAAAACTAAATTAAAAGCCTTTCTGGTCTAACGTCCTTTGGGCTAGAAAGACTAATTCTTTTTTTTCCTACTCTTAAAAGAAATTATCAATAATTGGGCGTAAACGAATCCTTAAGATCCTTAAGATCAGAGGATATTTATTTCTTATGTGCATTTTTGCGCATTATTTAATAAGCAATTAGCCAAAATAAATAAACGAATAAAAGCAAGTTCCCTGAAAGCAAGAACCTGAGTGAAAATGTGCTAAGAAGCCAAAAGAATTATTATTTATTGAAAGCTAAAATCAGTAACATTGTCACTTTACTGGCTTTTTCTGTTGCTAATTATTATTTAAATAACATCTGCAGTTTTTTTTTTTAACTTCCGAAGCATTTTATTTCTCTAGTTTAAGATGCATGTCAAGTAATTTAAATAACTAAAATAAAATTCGTTTAAATTTCTTAAAAATTAAAACATGAGTATCATGTTTCAAAATTTTCTTCTGAAGTGTGTGTAAAAGAAGTTTTGTGGGGGAAGACAAGGGATATAAATAGTTTTTATTTGTTGACGGAGTACAAGTTCTGCACTAGTAGTGAAAAAGCAGAAAGAAATTATGTTAGATAAATAAGTTTGAAGTGTTCAAAGAAAAATATTTGATACATCCCATGGTGATATCAGCGGTGAAAAAACTTATTTTCTTGACCTCCGGCAAGGTCAACATAATTCATTGTACTATGTTAGTGCATCAACACATTTTAAGAAAGCTGGCACGAATTGTTGCATTATACATTAACTCTTTACCAGATATAGATCATATGTGACGGAAATCATGCTAATACAATGTCGTCTTGCCGCAGCGCGAGCATGCGCAGCGCGCATCATATAAACTTTAAAACGAGTCATGATTTTGTACCTAGGTGCTTCGGCTTCTGCGGAGGAATCTCCATGATGCACAAGTAACTGTGAAACCTGTTGCATTTATTTTCATCGTGGGCGATGGTTGTGTATATAGATAGCTGTTCATCCTGAGTTTAAAGAATGCTTTTTCTTTTACCCAAGTGTTGTTATTTTGGACTCAGACAACCAGGGAATTTTCAATAGAGCATATGCTGCATGAAACTGATAACTGTTTTGAAGTACATCGATTTAGAAAAGAGGTATATATAAAATGCACAAGCAAACTTTTATATTTTCAGTATTAGGTGACATGGAACACATTTTTATATTGTAAGAATTTTTTTTTTTTTTTTTTTTTTTGCAGAACTTTTGGATCGACAATATTTTAATCATCCTAAGACGCACAGACACAGTACACTTACAATCAGGCATACCATTAAGGTTTCTATCCTAGGCCCATCGGCAGCCAGCATTGGTAATCACTATATTTATCAGGAAGGATAAGGTTGTATAAAAAAAGTTCTCGATATAAGATATAACTCTGTTGACAAAATGTTACGTTACTTATCTGTGTTAAAGTATCAGCTTCTACGAAATAGACCAGACAGTACAACCCACCAGCAATGCTTTCAGTGTCGCTGATAACCCTTTGACGATCTTCATGCTGAAGTTCGTTCGTTTCCCATTTCCGAAGGTTATGCTCGTTGAAGGTCCTCCAGATAGCTCATGATTTTTAAGGGATGTCTTTTCTTCTTTGAAGTGCGTGTGTCAATGGAAATATTACATATGACTCGTCGCTGTAAGGTTATTTAAGAGTGTTCCGTATCTCCGTATCCAATTTATACAATTTAACACAAAACTATGGCTCTTTGCCCAAGCATTTTATCTATGATATAATCGCAGACTACCACAAGCACGTACTAATTACAAAAGCACAACTGTAACAATTTCCGATACTGGGACAGCATCTAGACACTATCTTATCACGGCTGTCATTACAGCTACAACCGCAACTCCGCTAACCGTTTTTTAGCGGTCTATAGAGCTAATTCGGGGATTTTTTATACTGCCATGTTTATGTAAATAATTAGTATGTTTGTTATAGTGTTTCAAGCTGTACTTCTAAATATTGGTCAAACGAAACTTATTAAATTTTGAAATGGCCATGTTATATGAGTGGTAGACCAGTAATCTTATAATCAGTAGAATACGTATTTGCTTTTGAAAAAAATTGGAATGCTGCAGTTGTACAAAATTTAAGAAAAGTTATTCTTTGTATGTGTTTCTCTATGTTTCCTAAATTCAAAATCTTATTTTATTCTTCTAGGTAACGATTATTACAATTACGGAAACCTCGCGCTTAGCACTTAGCTTAGTGGCGTGCAGCACAGGAAGGAAAGTTTAACCTCCTTTTCTGAGTTTTACCAATGTCTTTCTGCCAGAAGAAATCTGATCATCATGAACCTCGCCTTGAGTAGAACAGGAGTACAAGTGTACTAACATGCACGGTCCGCAGGAGGGTAAAATACTTCTCCATCACGAAAGAATTTTGCGACAGAATATACGTGAAATTAATCAAAGACAAGTCCCGTCCAGCAGCGGTAGCCATATCTCAACAACCGTTCCAGTATCTCATCCCTGCCCACAGTCCTAACGCTGCGAATGAACGGCAGGCTGCATGCCGTTCATGAGCTCAGGAGTTTCGGAGTCCAGGAGGTGTACTTATCAAATTAAAAAAATATAATAATGAAAGCATAATCGTATGTTCGCAAATTATGGAGAAAATGAATTGTATGAGATGCGGAAAATGAATAAAATCAAGTTGTGATACTTCTAGGCTCAAGTTTAAAATTAAATAATTTAAATTTAATTTACATTTTAAATGCACTCGAATTTGAAGAAAAACATGATGTACTTACTTTATGCTTTTCTTCCAATCTTAGTTTAATATTTAACACATTCTAGCAATGTATATTTACGATTTGCCGATGAAAATATTTATTTTTTGAAGAGTTGCGATGAAAAAGAAACAAAATTTCTGTGAAATAAGTTTTGCTCATATAAAGGTAACCCTCTCAGTTGTTGTGTGTATTGTAGAAGAAAGGATAAAAAAATGTAGTTGACAAGCTTTTCATCGTACAGAGAAAACAAACTGAATGGGAAAAGAGAAACATTTGAGGGGGGAATATAAGAGGTGAGGAAAGAAGTTATTCTCTTTTCATTCTTTTGCCAAACCTGGGGCGGGAGCGGAGAATAAAAATGAAAATAGAGGAAGGGAGGAAATAACCTAAAATAATCTATTGCGGAAACTCACACGTGTGCTAGACAGCATTCAATACTCTCCACTTTTTCGCCTCCTAAACAGAAAAACAAAATGAAAAATAGTGGTGGAGAAAGAGAAATAGAGAGGGAGAAATGATCGAATGTTTTCAGTTGTCTTCCAGAACCCGAAACACTAGGTGAGGTCACCACCGAACAACCGTAAGAAGATTGACTTTCGATCGATTATAATGTGGAGGTCCGCCGATAGATGGCAGCAGTTGTAGCGTACACTCGGCTTGAGGAATCGGCTCGCGTTCGGGTGTTTTCGTGTTCTCCGTCACAGGAGTTTTCTGAGTTGAGACTCACTCACATGGAGCGCGATTCGGTGCCTCGAACCTCTAGCGACCGGTCGCTATGCTTGGATTGTTTTTAGCCGTCTGCCAGTGGATAATTCTCGGAGAAGGTAGGGACGTTTTCTCTTTTTTAAGGAAAAATGACTTTATTTTTCTCGCATCAAGAGATTTATTTTAAAATAAAAGGGAATTTGGAGAAAACTCATGATGCTGAAATTTATTTTTAGCATTTCACTTTTAAAAACTTCTCGATTTATTTTCCAAGTATGAACACTTTTATATCTAATTATTTATTTTAAATTATCGAAACACACAAACAATTGCTAAAATTATGGAATTTTATCGCTTTTTAATTAATATTCAAAGAGAGGATTTTAACGTGAAAAATAAAAATTTTGCTGCCAACTAAATGAGTTAATTCTAAAACAAATCCAAAAAGCATAAAGAGCGGTAGTATTTAGAAATTATATTTCATGTAATGATTTACGAAGTTTTTTATTCATAAAATTCATGTCAATATTAATAAATTTGGAAATGCATTTTCATCAATTTTTTCAGTTTACATTTTTATTTATTTATTTAATATTATAACAGTACTTTTCTGTTTAATCTTATTAAGAAATACGTGAAAAAATATAATTTACTTTTAGCTTTTTCATTTTCTAAAATATTTTCATTTATCGTTCAAATGTAATCCTCGTACTTCTGTTTACATTTGAACGATTAAACGTTTAATTCATTTACTTACTACTTATTTAGAGTTACATGTAAAAATTACCGATCACATGAGATTTTATTGGTAAATTTTGTTCTAATAAATCTTTTTAATACACTGATAAAAACAATGAATGATGATGAATCATTTTAATATACTTTTAATAAATTCCGTTTCCGTGTGAAAAGGTACAGTTTAAAGGATTAACATGATATGAAAAAATAGCGTCCAGAAGTTGCTATTTTACATGAAATATTTTTTCTCTGTAAGAAAAATTAACTCGAGAACTTATTACATATACAATGCAACTTACTAAAGTACACACTTAAGCATTAATTTTCAATAACTTTCTCTTTAATTATTAATTTGCACCTCTAATCATAATGTTTTATAAAGTTAAGCAACGTAAACAGAAGTTTTCTAATATAATATTGCATTATAGAGTTGAAGGCACTGAACAATAATGAAACATGCAACGGTTTAAGAATTTCCAGCATGAGCGTGATTAAGAGTGCCATTTAATTAACTACATGTTTGTTTTTAATCTAAGGATTTCAAGAAATTTCACGCGATGTGCATAAAAATAAATATTTCATTCGCTTACATAATTTTTTCTCTCATTAAAACAGGCCAATGTAAAGGGAATGAAAAGATAAGAAATATGAGAGGAATTTTAGATTTCTTTTAAATCATGTAGTGTGGTCCTTGTCTGTTACTTTTTGTTTGAGACAGCAAGATGGATTTAATTGAAATACATGATCTGAAGCAATATAGTATATAATTTATTGCAATATGTATAATTTTGTAAAAATAAATGTACCATTCATTTCTTGATGTAGGTAAAATGTCTCATGAAAAGTGAGAAAAATGAATATTTTGTTTTTTTATGTCAGGCGCTAAAATGCAATTTCACAGGTGTACAAATAATTACACAAAATGTCAATTTAATGATTTGCCTTTCATGAGACTTTGAATTTATAAATAAAAAAAACTTAATAAAAGAAAATCTGAAAGGTTTCAGATTTTAAATTACGTCTAAAGGGGCGTTTTTTTTCAGCATTTTGTCTGTTACCTTTATTTATTAAATATCATGTTCTTCGCCCTTAAACCACAAAATTCAGTTCAAGAGCAATATCGCAAAATAGTTTTAAATTGAGCCCATAGTTAGAATTTCCGATACAGAATCTCACGCGCTGGAGATTTTTTTTTTTTTTTTTTTTCTATACAACGTTGCCATTGCTCACTTTGAAATCCTAGAGTTTGTTAATCAAAAATTCGTTAAAGTTTTGCAAAATATGAAATCGATAATAAAACAAATCCCAAATTTCAAATTTGGGCTTCCACATGCCCATATTCGCAGTAGGATTACGTCATTCAAAATTCGATGGCTCTATGTACCGTTGTTTTATCACAATGCGAGAAATAGACATACATTTATGCAGATTTTTCATTATTTAATTTCTTTAAATATAATGAAGGACTCTTAACATTTGTTGGCAACAGCTTGAAAAGTGAAACGGACATTTATAGTGATTCAACGCAAAATCGCAAAACGAAAACAATAGTCCTTCAGGGACAAAGCCCCTTTGGACTGGGATAAATCCCTTTGGATAAATGTTTTAAATTATCATTAGTTTCAACACTTTTCTAATTCGCGAGTTAAGAGGATGTATAGCAATCTGTTGGTCCCTACAACTTCTTTTTTTAAAGAATTTAACTGAAACTATTACTTATTCCGCAAACCGTTTTCTTGACACCATCTTTAAGCTAGGATAATTAATGTTTCTTTGGATATAGTTAAACACTTACTGCAAACTATTTTATAACATTTCAGCTTGCTTTTTTAGTTTCGTATATGATGAAAATCAACAGTTCCGTAAATGTATATAAATACATTTTATTATATTTTCCCATGCTTGGAACTTATATTTTATTTTTCTGAGTTTCACAGGACATTGCCTTTTATGTGTTTTTTTTAACTGTATATATTTTTATCATGCTCAAATTTATTGAAATATGAAACCCGGCAAGATCTTTCAAATAACCGTACTTAGTAGCGTACCCAATGTTAAAAAAATACATAAAAGGCGTTGGAATTAATCCATATTACAATATTAACGTGCTGACTAATATATTAAATTTAGGACAAAACACAAATTTTAAAGATGTAAATAATTATAATATGGTGCTTATTATTAATGCTACAATGATTCTTATACAGATGCAAGCAATTTTATACGTAACTCTAGTTTTGATACATGCCTATTAAATTACCTTTTTTTCCTATACATTTGTGCCTTTCACTTTTTTAGGCTTAATACAAATGAATTTGATTTTCTCATACTGTTTTTAAGCTACCATTGCGGAATACTGATGTATGTTAATTTGAATTCAGATCCCTCAATCGTTAATATTTTATTGATGCTGAAATCAAATATATTTATCAAAAATGATAAGCAATAATTTCATAATGCTTCTCTCTGTTGATTAGTAAAGTGCGAGTATTATGTTTCTATTAATTTAATGACTTCTTTTTATATATAGCAAAATATCGGTCTTTCAAAAGTTTTCGAATTTAATCTGAATAAATAATTAAATACGAGAAATCCATTTTTGAGGAAGTATCACAATACATTAATATTTATCAAAATTAAAAAATATATATTAATTGAAGAGGAAGATTTCATCAGAAACGTCCTTGTGTGGGAAGTAAAACATGACGATGCAAAATAGTGATAAAATCGGAAAATTATTAAATGATTGGAATTCTTCAGAACGCATGGAACCTTAACAATATAGAAATCCCGAAATACCTATGAATTATAAATTTAATTATCTAATGTTAATGGTTCAGAGATAAGGATTTAAAGAATGGCCTCATTATGCACCAAAAGAGCGCAACTGATATTTTTTCTCATTTAAATCATAGTAATATCCTAATCATTTAAGAAATTAAAAAATAATAATTATTATTAATAAAAAATTATTATTAATAAAATATAAATAAAAATAAAAAGTTTTTGCCTTTAATAAAAAGGAATGGTAGGATATATGAAAAAGATGATTTCTTGCCCAAGATATATAAAGAAGCAAACGGCAATTTAAACATGCAGTTTGAAATATTCTTTTTCTTAATTTCTGACTTTCTAGCCAAACTAACACATTTTATATTAATTCTTTGGGTTATAATTTTTTTTATTTTTCGTCCCCATTTTGTTTCAGTATATAATATGTATTAGACTTTTATAGTGAGATGGTATGATCTACTCCAGTAGATGTGAGCTACTATAGGAGATTATCAGCCTTAAAGAATCTAAAGTATGAGATATTTAGAATAAATTATTTATGAGGGTAAATGAGGGTAAAACGTTTAAAGTCTGTCTGTTTTATGGATAGTTTTGTGGGAGAAATTTTGAAAAAACCCTTTTTGCATCCTCATTCCACATTAAGTAAACCAAAAATCAATAATAATAATAGGTAATAATGAAAAACAATAGCCATATTTCATTCATTCATTCTACGGCCCAATCCAAGAGAACAAGTGGTTGGATTTAACTTGTTCCGCGTAGACATACAATGTTTTCTAAGCAAACTAACCCCTTTTAAGAAAAGAGGATACTTTCATTATGCATGCTCTCGCTTCGACATAGTGCCCATTACCGTAGGGTTGTTTCCGAGTTCGAATCCCGGAAGAAATATTGATGTTTGTAAATATATCATGTGTTTTCGGCGTGAGAGCACTTAAAATACTCAACCCGAAAGTCCCGTCAAGAGACTAATGGTAAGGGGAGAAAGTTAGGAAATCTTTGAATCTGACCCTCTGGATGTTCTACGTCAAAATAAGGACATATGAGTGAAATTTGTTCTGTCTAATGCCTAGTGTACTGTCTAATACTGTTTAATGCCTAATAAAATGCCTAAGGCCTTCGCCAACGACAGGAGCAGCCCTTTTGACTACAATGAATTCATGCGCCTAATCTGAAATACGTTTACATCAAGAGAATTAATCACAGAAACATTAAGCATGGCGAAAACCACAATGTAACTAGCCCTTTCTGTACCTATAAGAGCGTCTGCAATGAATTTTTGAAAACATCAGTGTCTGGTAACCTTAACCTTATGATCACTGCTGAACCAGGAAGATGAAAAAACGCATGTATTTTATTAAAAGGAAACAAGTTATAAGAGATTTTGAAAAAAAAAAAAAATCATTGTTTGGTAACCTTAATCTTATGATCACTGCTGAAGCAGGAAGATGAAGAATATCTATACACATGTATTTTATTAAAGGGAAACAAGTCCTAAGAGACTACCCATCAGAGTTTTGCAGATTCGAGTGACAATCTACTCTTCAGTTTACGCAAAATAATTTTCTAAACTGCTATTAATTCCTGTTCGTTTTATTACTTCTTAAGCAAAAGAGCTAACGCTTCGAAAGCAAAATTATAGTAATTATTAAAAGGAGGTTTTCTTCAAAATCAGACTATAATGTTATACTGCAATGAAAAGTTAGCAGATTATATTGAAATTTCAAAAGAATTCTAAGACTGCTGTAGCAATTATTCTCTTAGGGTTCAAGATCTGAACATTCTTATGTAAAATTTATGAACATCTGAGTTCCTGCGAAACACTTTAACGTAAAATTTAAAATTAATCAAAAAAGCAACTTTAGAGTAGAATTTTAATATTTACGCCGGTATGAGGCTATTTTTTGCCTAATTTTAAACATGAGCTCCAGCTGAGATTTAATCCATGATTTCTTCTTCCTGTGAACAGGTGATTCCGTCAGTAAACTACGTATATCACACCAATATATCCTTCTTCTGGCGCAACTAAAGAAGCTCAAGGGAGAAGACTTGATATGTTTGAAGCAGTAGATCTTTGTTTTCCTTCTAAGTGAGCCAGGTGTCTCAAAATGTCTAGAAAATTCCCGCGTTTTAATGCAATGTCTCGCTTAGAATATATTCGCAGAAAATGTCTCGCATCCAGTAAATATTTTGGGATATTGTATATATAGTTGACATGAATTTTGTTGGAGCCGTTCCATATGGTCATGGTGATATTTGTGTTGGATCAGAAATATATTCAATAAACAAACAATCGAGCTTTCTAGATATATGTTTTAGGGAATACTGAAGTCCACAAAAAGATTAGTTTGAAAAATAGTTCTGGATTTCTATTCTAGTGCATTTCATGCTTGGAAACTGAACAGTAAAATTAAATCATCTGAGAAATTTTAAATGGATCACCTTTTGAAAATATTGTAGAGCATTATCATGCAGAGGAAAATTTACATCCCGAAAGAAAATGTGTGAAGCATAATTATCTAAAAACAAATTAGTTGATGAAATATTTTATTTACAAAGAGACGGAACAATAGCAAAAATATGCTGTTGTCCGAATATGAAACTGAAACTGGGCGGAATGGAACGAGATTTTTTTTCCATCAACAGAATAATTGTTCTTTTTTTCAGTTTGTAAAATTAATGAATGAACTCTGCTTACACAAAGTTGTTGCAGCAACTCATCCTTTATCTCGGTAATAAATGCCATGAAACCTTTCAATGTGATCACCGTAAAAGTAGACAGCATTTCTGAGAACATAAATAAAAAATAGCAATGAACATCACTGACTGTGACGTTTAGAATCTAATGAGACCACCTTCTCAGAAATCGAAATAATTTAGAAGCATGGAGAGGATTTGTGATATTCCATTGCAGTATATAATCAGTTAAAAAGAGCCAACTAAATGGATTAGTATTGTGCGTTCAATCAAAGTGGTCCTTTCGTTTAATTTAAAAAAAAGATTTTGTTCCGCTATGACTTTGGAAGACTCCGGTTACTTAACTCTTAAGTGAAACTATAATTCTCGCTTCAACTGACTTTTAAGTACCGTTAGAATCATCTCTTCTTTTCAGCCTGTAACGGCAGCACCGAAGCTAAGGAAACAGCTTAAAATAATTTCTATTTGATGAAGTGACCTTAAGCAATTCTACCTTGCCATCGGACAGGCAGGTGATCTTCTATGCCCAGTGTATCCATTCATACTAATAGGTGTTCTTTAAGTAAGGACCGTTTGAAAATAAAAACCAAACGAAAGAAAATTTTCAAACACCAAATTTATTTTCAGATCCTACATCAGATTTCATATCCATTTTTCTATTTTTCAAAATAGTTTCAAAGTTTGTTCAAACACTTATCATACCTTAGATCTAGATTTTGAATACCCTTAGAAACTTGCCGCCTGCTCCGATAACGAAGAGGTCATGGCCTTTTTCACTTCCTAGACTAGAGACTTAGGAAATTTGTTTGAAAGAGTCCTTATGATAAAGCTTTTGCTTCATCTGTAGCCACCATATAGTCTGTGATCACAGACGGGCGACCAGAGCGGGATTCATCAAGGACGTTGTCGCGGCCAACTTTGAAGTCTCTGACGCACTTTGCTTCACTCATGGCAGTAGCTCCGTAAACTTCACAAATCTGGCTAGTGAATGTCTGCAGTAGGCAGGTTTCTTGCCGACAACAACAAAAAAAAAAAAAAAAAAAAAAAAAAAAAAAAAAAGTGGCGGGCGATTTGATAGTCTTGAACATTTTAAAGACAAAGGATAGACTGTACAAGTTACTTACACAGCTGCAACTGAGCACATTTGTTTCCAAGGGGATACCGGAACACAACGCAAGCACTCGTTGCCACTCGCGCGACGCATATTAGTGTATACAACAAAATGGCTCTTACTCTTAAAACACACTACATATTTTTGAAGACACTCACAAGAAATAGATATGGAAGTACGTCATAGAAAATGTTGGTGGATAGGGACCCCTACTTTTCGACTTTTCTGTTCGATAAAATCATAGAATGCGTCTGGGATTTGAAGGCAGGATTTTGCTTTGTGCAGCCATTGTTGTAGCGTTGGTTCAGATATTTAGATGGATGATTTCTTCTTGAGTTTTTGAATTCATATGGTTTCTCATGTGACCTTGATGGAGATTTTATTTAAGAATTATGATCCTCAAAATTAAATTAAAATTAAAGAAATTATGGAAGTATTTTTCAGATTACAAAGCCCATTATAGGGAAACTAACGTGATCCCTGAAATGGATTTAATTCCTTTTTTATTTTATTATTTGAGGTTACATAAACACATTTGTTTTCAATGTTTCAATCTATTTACACTTAAGGAGAAAGCCGTTGCAAGGAAACATATATTATACGGTATTTCTTCCGCCTCCTTAGCATGCCTCCGTGGTGTAGTGGTCAGCACGCTCGGCGCGTATTCAAGAGGTCCGTGGTTCGAGTCCCGGCGAGAACATTGCTCATTTTTCATGTTTCCTGCTTTCAAAAAATACCCTAATGACTGTAAAATATGACATTTCAAAAATAGCATAATTTCTTTCTTTGGCGCTGTTTAGGTTGAATGGTATAAGCAATCTTAAATTAAACGGGAATCTGACATAAGAATGTCAGTAGGCTTGCGCTCTTGCTAACCTTTTATATATAAACAGGATTATAATGCAGATGATTTTTTACACGTATACTATAAGGATCGGCATTTTGTACTTTAATGCTTACTAAAAAATTAAACTTTTAAGCAGTTTTATAGGCTGCTATTATTTTTAAACGCAAGTGCTTTTATTTTAAATTTTGACAATATAAGCGTTAAAAACTACAACTAAAAAACTTGTATAATCGTTTTCAGAAAACAGTTTTCATGAATAATAGAAAATAATAGTATTTAACGCATAGTTCCCGTTGTTTCTCTGACTTGACCTTCCTGAAAGCAAAACTTTCAGAATACTTATTAATTAAATATACTTAAAAATTATATATTTCTTGGTTGTAGCGTTAATAGAAATATAGTAAAAAGGTAAACCACACACAATAGACCATCCAACTTTCGGAAATAATCAGTATGAGTTGTATGAAAATTACAAAAGAAATAATTATTTAGCTAAACGCATTACAGCTATATAGGTCTACTGCAAACTTTCAAATTTCTAAATTTTTGACATGACTACTTTTAAAAATTCCATTCTAGAAGTATAGGACAGAATTTTAACAACTAATAGATTCCTACACCTTTCTTGTGTATACGAGCCAATTTCCCTTAAAACGTCTTCTACGAAGGCATCCCTTACCTTAGGCAGATAGCTCTCGAGGCTTTGTCGTCATCACATAAATAAGGTCAAGTCACTTAAACAAGCAAACAAACTTACAACTTCGTGAATCACTTTCTTACAGAATTTCGTATGTTCAGGTCTTGAGGGCTTTGAGCTTTCTTCGACAAATCTTTGGACAATAGAATTCATAATTATATATATGGTAAGCAATATTCACAAATAATGCTCTACAAAAGACTGACAAAACCAAACAGCTATTTGGAATTCGCTTTGCACTTTTTTGTTATTTTAAAGAAAAGAAAGAAGCATCCAAAATTATTCTTAAAATTTTATGAAAAACAAGCTTAGGTACGGTATTACTATCTGACAGTTTGCTATCGACAATGGCACAAATTATTACTTGTCAAACATGCGGAGATCTCTCTTATAGTTTCTCAGGTTAATTCTGAATTAAAATCGCAATAACAATCTTGTATTTGGCGTACATTAAAACACTCAATCGATTTCGAGGGCAGCTAAAGGTCCCTCCTCATCAGGAGAACGAAATTACTAGAAAGGGGAAAAAGAAGAAAATAAAGCATCGGCAAAGGAGTTGCAGAAACATGGTCGTTATCAGCATCGCACGTGGTCGTAACCAGATTTTGAATCCAAATATGTATGCCATATACATATATAATATATGAATGTAATATATGTATATTTA
This sequence comes from Stegodyphus dumicola, assembly GCF_044657685.1. Classification (NCBI taxonomy): domain Eukaryota; kingdom Metazoa; phylum Arthropoda; class Arachnida; order Araneae; family Eresidae; genus Stegodyphus; species Stegodyphus dumicola. The sequence goes on along the minus strand of NC_140768.1, from coordinate 73,366,945 downwards.
ATATATGTACGCCAAATACAAGGTTGTTATTGCGATTTTGATTGTCACAGTGGCGTGTTTCTCTTCTATTATAAATCTGAATTAGCAGCGTGATTATTTTTGTATGACAGCAGTGAATTTAAAACATCAACCACATTTTTTAAAAATTTAAGTGCATTTATAATTTTTTTATATAAACAAAAAAAAAAAAAAAAAAAAAAAAAAGAAAATCATAAAAATCTGAAAGCTGTCAGATTTTACATTATGCCCAAAGGGTATTTTTTTACATTTTGTGCGTTACCATTATTTATTAAATATCATGAATCATTAAATATCATAAAATTCAATTCAGCAACAATATCGCAAAATAATTTTAAAATGGGCATAATCTTTAGAATTTCCGATACACATAAAAAAGTTTATTTTATTTATTTATTTATTTTTTAAATTTTTTCCCGTACTGTGTCGCTATTGCTCACTTTGAAAACGTTGAGTTTGTTAATCAAAAATTCGTTAAAGGGTTACAAAATATGAAATCCATAATAAAGCAAATTCCAAATTAGGACTTCCAGATGCCCATATTCGGTGGAGGATTATGTTACTCAAAATTGATGGCTCTATATTGGTACTGTTTTTTAATCAGAATGCAAGGAACATGTATACATTTATGCACATTCTTCATTATTTAATTTTTTTAAATATAACACAGGGCAATAATATCTGGTGGCAACAATTTGAAAAGTGAAACGGACATTTAAAGTTTTCGACGCAAAATGCTAATTAATAGGCCTTCTGGGCTAACGCACTTTGAGATAATAAAGTAAATAAAGAAAATGCAGCTTATCTAATATGTTTAGACATCTTAAATCCAGTCGTGGTAATAATCTGTGACTTTTACACACTACTCATCTGACACACCCTCTCATCTGTAGAAAATTCCATAACAAGGAAAGGTAATTTTGTGTTTAATTTGTTCTGCCAAGAAATGTGAATTAATGTCATTTTTTTATCTGTCGAATCACCTCTTAATAAGACCTCATCTTCTATTTACGTACCACTGCGTTCGAACACTTTTGTGTTTATTTGATCATGTTATTTTAAATTAATATGTTAAGCTTCATTGAATCTCCGACAGATGGCAGCACAAGTACAAATCTAATAGTTACTGTTTTCTTCGCTCGCATCCTAACATTTTGTGCAGTAGAGAACGTTGCATGTATAATATTTCATTGCTTCTAATTTCTTCTTCATCCTCATTCTCATTTTATCCCCCCTCTCAACTGCTGCACGTATGATGCTGTACTTAGTAAACTGCGATGTTTTTTAACATTATACTTTCTAAAAATATTGCTTGAGAACCAGGAAATTCTGCTAGTAATTTAGAAAGAAATAAAAATAATAGTTCTATCACTGTCTTTGTAGTCGAAGTATTGAAAATCCTTCACTTCGGTTACAGAAACGTAAGAATTTAATCATGAAATAGGAAATGAAATTGATCATAATCTGTAAATAGTTTCTTGGTATAAAACTGAATGCATAATAAAATTATTAACTCGAAAGGGGCTATTTAGTTTTGAAACAGCATTTTCGTCGAATCACTATAAACGCTTCACTTTCCAAATTGTTGCCGCCAAATGTTATCGCACTATATTATATTTAAAATAATTAAATAAAGAATAATCTGCATGAATGTATGTATGTTTCTCGCATTGTGAAAAAGCAACGATACCTAGAGCCACAAACTTTTGAACAACGTAGTCCTCCACCCGAATATGGACACCTGGACTCCCGAATTTGGAATTTGTTTTATTATTTAGATCATATTTTATAAAACTTTAACGAATATCTGATTAAAAAATCTGAATGATTTCAAAGCGAGCAGTGGCAACACGCTGTATGGAATAAAATATTTTCATCTCCAGTGCGCGAGACTGTCTGTCCGAAATTCTAAAGATATGCTTTTTTTAAATACTTTTAACTCAAAGAAACGTTAACGCAAATGATTTCAAACTTGTATGTATGTGGAAAAAAAAAAAAAAAAAAAAAAAAAAAAAAAAAAATGTATCTTTTGGGCGTAATTATAAAATCTGAAAGCTTTCAGATTTTGATTAACACATATCAACAATATGTTTCATGTAAGGATGTTTTAGCTATATATCTCCAAGACTGCCCAGCTAGTGCACAGATGCTTATATTATGCATGTATGGAGCAACACGTTTACGATAGTATGTCATTGCTACTATCATTTAAATAACATACTTTAATTGCATTTTGGAAGGATTCAACACAAGCTGAAAAAAGAGAAATATTGTCTTATTGTAAACTGTGTAAAAAATATAGAAATACTTGTAAAGATTAAAATGCATCTGTAGAGGTTCAACACATCTATTATTCATTTCAAATTTCGTTATTTATATTAAGGACAACTTACTCTCCATTAGGCTTATAATGAACGTAATGTACATTAAAAGTTTGTACGCAGTGTATAATGCTTTTTTCCTTTGTCATCTTTCTTCAAAACAGTTTGTTTCCAACCAATTTAACTGAATGCGTAATTTTAGGATACATATACACTAGTGGCCAAAATAGTATGACATAGCTTTTTTAAGGTCTAATCGTTTATAACTTCAAAAACTTTAAAAAGTCTCCTGCTAAGTTACACATCACTGGAGAGATAACGTTACGCAGCATATAAATTAGTTCATCATGAGGAATTATCTTTATTATGTTAAAAGTTATAGCTAAATAAAGGTATGAAGAAAGCAAAACTGTCCTATGTCTAGAGAGATGTTCTGTTAAACTCAAAATTGAAAGCGAAAATATGTTTTGTCATGCTACAGAATGGATGCAATAAAGTGTTAGCATAAAATAAATGAACGTCATTTATTACCATAACGTATATCAAAACATCTTATTTAGCACTTTTTTTCCTCACTAGATTAATCTCCATTTTTGCGAACCTTTTTATTGGAATTTCGCCAAGTAATCTGTGTAACGTATTTAGGACGAGAAGCAAAGGAAAAATAAAGTGAACTATTCTCCTAGAAAAAGAGGCAAAAATAATTTCATTACTTAACGAACATAACTTTTAAGACGAAAGTATGAGAAAAGTAGATGGGAATTTAATCAAAGAAGTTTCTAAACTGTAGACGGTTTGATTTAGGTTTATTTAACTATGGTAGTGCACCGGGAGAAACACGAAAATGCCCGTGCTGGTAGCCTGTTCAAATGAAATCGAACTCAGGTCTCCATACATGAACTACCAGTGTTGAGCGACTTTACCGTTCAGGCGCTGTTGGGCTCTGAACTATGGAATGAATGTTAATAAATCAGTTGCCTGAAAATTAATTTGGTGAAGGTAGGAAAAGATAAACCAAAACAGGGTGTAGTAAAAGAATTAAAAAAGCATTAGAATTTAGAAGGATGTAAGTTTTAAAGTCTTTTACTATTGTAAATTGTGCTTTCGGGAGATGCTAAGCAACTTGTCGTTAAGTCTGAAGTAAGAACAGAAATTTGAGAAGGGCCTTTCAGTCAAACTAAATTAGATGAACAAAAGACACTCCTGATGCTTACAAAATCCGCCGGCATTTATGGGAAGAAATTCAACGTAGTAAGTCAAATGTGAAGCTAAATTTAAATAACTAATAGTCAAAGGCTACACAGAGCAATTTACGTTTAGTTGGCTCGGACATTAACTGTGTGAATTTAAACTATCATCACGTATAACGCAAGCCGAACTTTTAGAATATCAAACCCATTAACGTGGTCTTTAAGAGGCGGAACACGCTCTGAGATAACAATCTCAAAACCTCCCTTTAAATACACGCGAAATCATTTGCATTCTAGAGGGAAAACGGAAAAAGAAAAGTAACAGTACAGATTCCAAACATAAAATAACTGGCTTTTCAAATTAAATAAACCTCATAAGGAAATGATCTGAGGCAGTTATGAAAAGGGTGTAAATGAATAAGTTTTAAATTTGCGTGTCGGGATTATTCAATGAGTACTTCAAAATTTTGATTTAGACACCAGAATCGAAAGCATGTCCTGAGTTAAAGCTAGAAAACGTTAGACGAAAGCACATTAGAATACGTTCGCAAAACTTTCGAGGATAATTATTCCTACCTATGAAAAGCCCACTACTGGCCAAGTGTCCCAATGTCACGTTCAACCAGAAAATAAAAGGATGAGAGAAAGAAAATGTAATACCTCTTTGAAAAAAAAAGTAATTGAGGAAAAAATATAACAGTTGCATACATTGCTAGATATAGACGCCTGGCTGTCAGAAAATTATAGAATCATGTTGCTTTGAGGAAAGATTTCAGAAAAGTATGTTCGACAGTATGAACAGCGTTAGAAGAAGAGGTGTGAAGATTGAGCGTGCACTTCCGTGAAGCATCCAAATAATGTTATGATGTGGAAATATTCCCTAGCAAAGATGCGGTGATTAATGGGATTTTTAATAATAAAAAGTCTTTCAGTAACATATTAGAGTCAATTCGGAGATAAGACTTTCAGATTTCATCAGGACTCTGTGCTTTCTCAAGTATTTTATTCAATGCTAAAAACTATTTTCAGGAAAATAATATTATATTACTAAATTGGCGAACTAATAGTACTGACTTAAGCCTAGTTGAAATCCTTTACTTTGCAGTAATCCTGCATCTAGCGCATATGGAGCCGATTAAATGAATTAATTAGACAGACGCAACTTAACATTAAAATACAATGAATAGAAATAATTTTTTAATCCTGGAATCATGCAAGAGTATCTGCTGAATTAAATCATTGATTCACTTCATGGAATATCATGGCAAACTATAATGCTAGCAAAAGACTTCCACTAACGAAACACACTAATGAAAAACGTGCGAAGCTAAGAAATTTACTTTCTTACAATTCATTGCGCAAAACTGTATACAAGACCTTAATTTTGTCCACAAAATGCACTGTATTTTGATCGATGTTAATTATCTATGGTACTGCTTGTGTAAAATACCTCTGGTAATGCTTATGTTAAATATCTATGGTAATATATTATTACAATATGTGAATGTTAAAATTCAAAAAGGAATATTTTCTAAAAGGTTTCCTCAATTTTGGTTACCTTTGTAATTAAACGATCGGGGAAAAAAGGAAGGAAAAAAAAAGTATTTCAAAATATTTCGCAACTCACTAAAAATTATCTGCATGCACCACTTTTGGAAACCGCTTATCTAAATAATGCATTACAGTTATAGAGTTTCGTATGCTTTGGTGTCTTTAAAGGTAGGAGGACAAAAGTCAGACGAAGGGTGTAAATAACCCTTTTATTCGATAACAAAGAGTTAACAGTTATCCCCACCTGATTTTACATTAGTCAACACTTCTGGCTTAAATAAGTAATGTTGAACTTAAATAAAACGTAATTTAGAATAGCCATCGGCTGACAGGATAAAGTAAACACCTAGGAAGGCTCTGGCTCGCAAAAGCCGAAGAGATGAGACAAGCTTAATGGCTAGAAGCAATCAACGCCACAGAATCAAATCGCTATTTAGTACGGTAACAACGTGGCCTCAAGTAGGCAAAACACGGTCTAAAATCAACTTGCGAAACCTTCGCTTAAATAGCACTTCTTCCTCCCTTAATCTGAATAAATGCGCGCTGTCTAATTTACATACTGGCATAAAAAGCGTGGGTGAAAAGGAGAGCGACAGGAAAGTTGCTTTAACTCAACTACTAGTCAAAATAAATAAGCCAAATAAATAAGATACTATATAACAGGTCATTTAACGTTACAAATTAAGATAACGTATTTATATTTGGATTCATAAAATAGACCTTACTTCTTGAATAAAACACGTTTGAAATATTCTGCATGGTAGTTAAGACATTGATATCCTCTTCCAGGAATACGTTTCGTAACGCTAGTTGAATATCCTATGTAATATTCGCAATCGACTGTTAATGTCAGGCTGGAGTGGGTAAAAACCTGAGATTTCATAAACACCTAGGAAAATTCTACAGCAGTTTAGGTTCTCAAAACTGTAGGGAAACTGAGTGTCACATATTGAGAGAGAAGTCTTCTGTGAGAATGCAATACTTAGTATTCCATTGTTCATAATCCTTCCTTATGTGCCATGGCACCATCCTGCTGAAACTACATTCTCGTCATGTTCCAGTTACGATCAATCAGTTTAAGCAAAAAGGTTTCCAACATGTGGCTATAACATTCTACGTTTTCTGCACATACACATTCTTATCGCCATCGAAAAATGTCGGGACTAACAATTACTCTTGTGTAAGTGGCACATCCAGCAACGACCTTAGAATAGCGTAATGTTCGCTCGTGGAGATGGTGAAGATCTGTAAGCACCCAGTGTCAGTAGTTTTATTTGTTTATACGACCGTTTCAGGCAGAATATTTCTCAGTCATTTGCGATAATATTGCAGTTTAGGCATAAATTAAAGCATACTTCAAGACAGGAATAATTTATATTCAAAATACGTAATCCATTCTTTAAGTGCACCGATGCAGGTTTTAACAACATGAGAAGTAAGGGTGTAAGGAACTTATAAGATATTTCTCTCGCCTTCTTAGTATGTCTTCGTGGTGTAATGGTCAGTACACTCGGCGCGTATTGGAGAGGTTCGAGTCCTGACGAGGGCATTGCTTGTTTTTCATGTCTCTCGCTTCGAAATAACGTACTGTCTCTACAAACTTTAATAGTCCGTTTTCCGTATTTGGCATATAAGTAGTTATCAGATTCAGATAGTAACTCAATGATCATTTGCTGGATGCTACCTTCACCTTTTTCACCCTCGATAGCCTCATAATATCTGTACTGGCGCACAATCTCAAAATGTGCTGAATGATAATTCGCCGTTATGAGACTTTGGTCAGATGAATCTAGTGCTTCTTCCCAGTCTGCCTTTGAATGGGAGAAAATCTAAAGAATTATCCCTTTTCGACTGCTTGTGATGTAAGTGGTTACCGCTACCCAGCTGTGTCTGGAAGATCTGTGTTTTGAATTCTGGAGCGGAAAGATCTCCTTTTCATATTTCTTGTTCCTGAATGCCTGATAGATTCTAAAAAAGAGTCAGATGATGGCAAACATTAAATCTATTATACCCATTCGGTTACTATTCATAGTACTTGCAGTTCATGGTTCTATTCATAGTACTTGCCCTTCTTAGTTTTAATTTTTCGTTGTAAGAGTCGTAACTAGAATTCCACCATGAAGAAATGTTAGTATAGTTATTATTATAGCAATGTAAGTTTTGTCACTAATTTCATTTACGTAGCTTTCACACTTTTAGTATAATAAATTAGAAATACAATAATAAATTATACATACACTAGATGCAGGATTACGGAAAATCTCTAGTTTGTAAAACAACGCAATATTTGCGTTTGGGCTGCTTCTTTCTTTCTTTTTTCCTTTCTCTATTTTATTTTAAACTTAATGATTTCTTATATTTTGAAAAAGTTAGATTTTCTAATTAATATTCAAATGATTTGCTGCAACAGATCAACAAACCTACTTTTTAAAATTTTTATGCAGTTTTTTCATAAAGAAGTCAGTGAATTGGACGATTTTGAAATGCTAGTGAATTCATAAAATTACTGCATGCTATGAGTATTTATTTTTACTCGAAAATATACACCTTAGCATTAGCTAAATGTAATATGAAAAAAACATTTCGCTGATAATGTTAAAAATTAAAGACTCATAGCCTCAAAGTGTCCTCCATTTTGCCGCATTCAATCAGCGCTCTGGAAACCACACAGCCGGACGGAAGATATTTATTCAGACCCCTGAAATCTCTTCCTGTACCTGCACATTAAGTTCTTCAGTTGTGAGATGGGTTTATGGCTAATAGCTAGAACTCGTCATATGATCCTAGAAGAAAATACTGCACGCTGTTAAGTCTGGTGATCGTGTTGACCGCTCGATTTCACCATATCTGGAGATAAGACATCCAAAGAAAAGTGGGCTCAAAACGTTCATTGTTCAGAACCTCGCCGTTCTTATTTAATAAATCCAACATTTGTTGACAAAAGCGTGTATAAATTTTCTCTTTCTTAACTACATGTCTTCGTGGTGTAATTGAAAGCACATTGAAAGAATCGGAAGGTCCGGAGTTTGAATCTCGGCGAAGACATTGCTCATTTTTTCCTATTTCCTTTTTACCAAAATAAAATCTAATGACTTAACGAGCGCAGTCTGCAGGCTAAATCATCCCCAAATTTCCTGCACAACTTGAATGTGTATGACGGAAGTGAAAATTCAGGTGTAAATTATGCCTAATGCTAATTTCGGATAATCCGAGTTTTTTCGCGTAATTGAAGAATTCGGCCAACGCGCCCGATTTGCTGACGGAATCTGCATTTTCAGTGCTTTGGGTTATTTGATTATGGTAAAGCACTCGAGAGCTTTCTGCCTAGGAGGAGGGATACCTTCGCGGATGACTTTATAAGGGAAACTGGCTCGTGTACCCGTTCACACGGGGAAAACCATGGAAACGCCATGCAGCCAGACCGTTCGCGAAATTCGAACATCCGATCGAACTACACCGGTGTTCAGCAACTTTACCGCTCGGCCGTTTTTGGGTCTGGATTTTCAGTGAAATGCTGTCTCATGTTACATTTATCAAATGCTATGGTCTATAATTTCTGGCAAAAAAATTAGTGTATCATAATATGTAGCATTTTCCTGATTTCACTCACATTGAAAAACAGAAAGTTTCACTGGTGGGCTGCATGTTATGTTATTAAATGACGTTGCACAATTAGTATCTGGAGTAGTATGTAAATAAGAAAAGTTGCTCCAAAGGTTTATTTGAATGACTAATTTACTGTTCGCAAATAAAAGAATCTCCATTAAGGTAGAAAAGTTTTTGTTTTTCATACGCGCACAAAAAACATTCTTCGTTGATAATTAAAGCTAAACAGAAACTCTAATCCATTTAGATGTAGGCGGGTAGTTTAAAGCCTTTTTGCGTCTATTTTTAACTATTTTAATTTGGGATTGTTAGTAACAGATGCTAGTGAATCATTCTAATTGGAATTTAGGCATCAAGAAAATTGCACATTTATACTCGCGTTGTGTTTAGATAAATACTCCATGTACTTAGATATAATCTGATGCAAGTCTTAATCTTTAGAAAGAAACAGTTTATAACATGATAGGAAGAAAAAAAAATATATCTCTAGATTTTCTTGGCATATAATTTTCATTTTAAAAGTAGCAAAAATTTAATGCAGAATTTTGTACATATATTTATTGTGACTAATGTTTCTTAATTATGCACTTTCCCCGTTCTAGGTTCTCGTCGTAAATATCAAAATGTTTTATTGGTTTTAGTTAGCTCAAGAATATTAATAAGAATTCAGAAAATTTTAGAAGTTCATATGGATAAAAAGTAGAGTAATAAATTTCATTTACAGAACTGAAATATTTATCTATAATATATATTATTTAATATAAAATAATAAGAAAATTGCTAATTTATTATTAAAAGCGAAAAGCGAAACTTTTTCATTTAAAGTTTTAATTTGTAGAATAAAATTTTTTGTACTTTTGTACTAGCAATTTGTTTTGAAAGCACTCCATTTTTTAAAAATTTCGTTTCTATGTTTTAATGTTTTAATAGTATGCCTTTCATTTATTTACATACGTTCCCGTAGGTAATGTTTCATATACCAAAACCTGAGTATGAACTTTGAATATTGTTACATTCAATGTTCATTCACAGGATTTTCTGGGAAGATTACGCGAGAAAAAATAAAGGACGTTTTTGTCTAAAATATATTGCTTCTGAAAAAGAGAGACCTCGGCTGGTACTTGGAATTGATAATGGTATCCTCAAATCTAATGTGATCAAAATGTACGACAGTCTAAGGTGGCATTTTTTCTTAACGTACAGCCAGGGCAGTTAAAAAAGAACCCTCCAGTTACAAATGGCCATAAAAATAATATAATTGGCGAACATTTATCTACATTTGGGATATAGCAAGCTAAGTTTAAGCTATTCAAATTTCTTATCATACAATACAGATGTTCTATCTGGGATCCTTTCGTCTCGACACATCTAATTGCAATTCAAAGGAGAAAACGACGGTGCGCTCCTCATCTGGCTTCTTGTTTATGGAAATATGTTGAAAGCAATGTTTTCGAGATGCTATTGCCATGCAGTTTTGATGAACTGAAAACCTGCAGCACCATCTGTAACACATTTTCTCCGTCCTTACCTCATGCCTTCGTAGTGTAATTGGAAAGTACGTCCGGCTAGCAGTCTTAAGGCTCGGAATTCGAAACCCGGCCAGAACATTGTCTATTTTGCATGTCTCGTGTTCTAAAATAATAAAGAAAAAACTAAGGACTCTACAGTCACTCACGAATTAAAAGAAATGAGAAACAATAAATTCATTGCAACCAGGATTTGGTGATTGGGTTCGCTTCTCCCAAATCGTCCTGCAAGAGAAGTCCGCAATTCGAATCCAGAAAACGTGAGTTACTATAGATTTCAATAAAAAGAAGAAAGAAAAAAGATGCTATAGTCTTGCACTGCACCACACAAGACCCTCAAGTCTCACGAAAAGCCAGAATGCAGAAATTATGACCTTCGAAATCGATATACTCACTGTTAATATAAGACAGTCCTGGGGGATATACAAGCTCTATCTAGAATATACTGATTCTGTCTTGCGTTTCGTGTAACAAATGGTACTCACATAGTGCATCTGTAATGTACGAAAAGAAATTTGGATAGTTAAAGTCTAATGCTGTGTATCACTGGTAAATATGCGCCATATTCTTTTGGGCTTATCTTACACATCTTTAATTGCGTTTTTCTGTTATAATTTAACTTTGAGATCTGAAATTGAGTATATGGTAAAAAAATGAAGATAATATGAAAGTTTTTTTATGTGAAACTTACTATGGATAATTTCGAGATTTGAAACTGAGTATAAGGTTAAAACTTTGAATGTGAATCGAGTATTTGTAGATATGCCACTGAAACTTATGTAACTTCTCGAAAGAAACGGTTTCTAGTATTTCTAATAGTCTCAGCTCTTGATAAAAGTCTTCAAAATAAATATATTAGTAAAACATTAAATGATTTCAAAATGAAACTTTATTAATGCTATTCTTATGCTTTATTTAAAAGTGTATTAGCTTGAAAACTGTTCTATGATCGGCAAAAACTGATAATTTTTTAACTTCTGCATTGCTTTATGTTAAAAAAATAAATTTCGAGCGATGTATTTTTTTTCCAAAAAATCTCCTACAAATCCCTAGTTCCCAACAATTATATTAAACGCTTGCACATCCCTACCCATAAAAACCTCAGTTTTAGATTCCTAGCAAAGAAGACTTCAGTTTATATAAAGAATTTGAGCTTACTCCTTATTTCATGCAAAGAATTCAACTAGTAACTATTTTATAAATATTTTACAAGAAATTTTTCCAGTCACTTTAAAAATGAATAACGACCAAAAAATAAAAGCAGAAACTGCCCACTTTTCTAAATTTTAAATACTGTTCAGTTCTCTTAAAATTTTTGTTTTTAAATATGTAAGGAAAATATTGACTCATTTTTTTTTCAAGCTAATTTAATAGTTTTTCGTAGATAGAAGACAGCAAAAATGCAAATAAATATAAATTGTGGCGCATTATGGAATAAACGTACATGGATGAGTAACTACATTATTCTTTGCTTTACGCTTCGAATGTTCCCTACATTTTTAACGCATTTTTTAAAGAATGAACAGGGAAAAAAGTGTGAAATACATATAAACACACATGACACGTTAGAAAAATAACGACCATCGTATTTTATGCTTTAATAAATTTATCTTTCACCTTTATATGAAAACAATTGAGGCAGGTTTCCCGTAGTTCACTTAGGTGTAAAGTAACTTTTTTGATAGTGTTGCCACCCTGATGGTGTAATGTGTGTTCGAGAAGAAATAACAGGTTTACATTTTTTTTTTTTTTTTTTCAAAAATGACTAAATGCTGCAAATAAGTATTTATAAAGAAAGCATGTTCCAGATGTCGTCTTTTCATGGTTTACTACTTCTTATAAGATAATGAACGGCAAAATTTCCACAGAAGAAACAGAAAAACAGTTCAAAAGTAACAGAACATCAGTCAAGTTGAATACTTCAATTTTACGAATGAAGGCTTAAGTTCAAATGAGTTTTAAAGAATTCTATTCATGTCAGCAGTAAGAGCTGTTAAGACCAGGGTGTAAATTGAATTGTTTAAAGAAGAAGAAGTTTATGTCTTTTATTTTAAAACTGAAGAGTTTATGGCTCATAAGAATATCGGTAAAACCGTTAAATTTTTTAAGTAATTTCAGTGCTTATAACGTCAGTTTTTTAAAGTTCAAAATTTCTCAGTTATGTAGCCTCTTATTATGTCCGAGTAGTCATTTTAAGTAAGCTTTTGTATTTTATTACTCTCCCTTTTTTAGCTAAATAATTTAACTTTCCAAATTCTATCTTCCTAACCGATTTCGCTTGATATAAAATGCAATGCTACATCTGGCTATCTTATGTTACCCTTCTAAGTACAAAGTTTAGTCAGTATCTTAAGCAGCTCTGATGTGGATTGCATTTTCTAAGCGAAACTTTCTTTTCTTCAAAGTATTGATTGTTCCTGGTATTTAGTGCAGGGTACTCAAATTGCAGTATTTTCCGCTGTTTTAATGAAATGATATTAGATAGCTTAGAAACAGGGCTGCGAATAAGTATATTTTAAGAAGTTTGGTGGGTTTTTTTTCTGTCTCACAGTTTCGAATCTATTAAAGAAAAATTGACTCAGCTGTAGTTTCCGAGTAATTGATATGTTAATTAATTCTATATAGATTTCTTCTAAAAGAGTTTAGAATTGTGTTTAGGTAAAGAAATAAGTACACGAATATTAACTGATTCTTGTTTAATAGTCACTCGATTATACATTTGTTTTAATTAGTTCAGAGAGTAATATACTGTAGTCTGCTATTCTAAAAATAGGCGCTTTTACGTCGTAACGAACCTTCTCTGATTTACAGTTTTAAAGTGTGTCGTTACCACTATGAAGAGAAAGTTAGAGGATTCCAGAAAATTAGACGATTCGAACATTTATCCGCCGCAGCCGTTGCCATTGCTATGAGCCATGGTTTGGAGTGAAAGGAAACGATCTTCAAATGCTTATTTTAAAATAACTTACTATATCGAGGTATATATTTTCTAATTTGCATTACTCTTAAATTAGAAAAGGCTAAGTTACATTTATAACTCACATTTTGGGCTCCAAAATATGTATCCAGAAAAGAGACTTTCATATATATATATACAGGGTGTTTCAGTAAATCGGTTACAATCTTTCAGGAAAGACAGAGTAAACCAAGACGATGGAAAAACACATAGCAATGCATGGTCGGAAACGTTTTCCTGGTGATAAAGTTTATTATGTCTAGTTCAGCATAAACCAAGAAATAAGAATAAAAGCAGACGATTGTCTTCAAAGAAAGTGTTCGAAACTACGACCCGTACCGTGATGCAGAAATCGTGGGTCATGAATCGCCGATGCGATTTTCCATATGTGATGTAGATCTTCCATACGCCTAAGATGTGAGGTCTGCATCACGATGCCGGGTCGTACTTTCGAACGACGATCTTTGTCTATTTTTGTTCTTATTTGTTGGCTTTTGCTGCACTAATCATAATAAAATATGTTTTTCCAAACTGTTAGTATCCTTTCCTTTTTGTGTCGTCACTACCGCGCCAAGAACGCGCTTCGGACCATAACTTTCTACGTGATTTTCCATCGTCTAGGTGTACTCTGTCTCTCCTGAAAGTTTGTAACTGATTGCTGAAACACCCTGCGTATTTAAGTAAGATAAAAAATATATAAATCAAAATTATAATTTAAACTAGTGGGTAACCCATAATTCCCCCTCTGTATTCTAAAAATCGTAACTTTTCTGGACTGCGTCATTTCTAAATCAGTCCATCTTGCATGACTTGCGTAACGGATGATGTAACTAATTCGGAAAATAAACTCACAATTTTGAGAACTGAAAACTTTTTAACTTAAGCCCAAACCTTTTCTTGGTCAGCCGCCATATTGGATAAATGCGCACTTTTAGATTAACCCTTTGTTCTACGCGAACAGGCAACCTCTAATTAACTTTCCGCAATTTAAGGATCTTCCCCCTAGAACTGTCGAGAACATTCTGGCATGTTACGTAACTACTGCTATAAATGAAGAGTTCACGCCATTTTTCAAGAGATTGCTCTCTGCCATCGCTTGCGCTGCTCTGTAGCTTCTTCTTTCCTTTGTTAGAATCATTATGACGTGGAAAGCTTAACCTTAATTTAATTTAAATCATTATTGGATATGTAGTTTTTGGAGAATCTGAAAGAATTATAATCTGCCATTTTAAGTGACTATGGAGTTTTAAAAATTGAAATCTTTCGGTGTCATCATTTCTGCTATCAGCCACTCAGCCATGTCCGGATTTTGATGCCAAGATTCATTGATGTGCCCGACTGCCAAAATATCATATATGTATTGTCACCTCGTGCCCTCTCAACCACGAGGTGGGTTCGTCTATTTCTCATGCAGTCACCATAATAGGGAACAAATTTCCATCAGCTTTGAAATTTTATCCAGTAATTTATTATCCATTCAAAAACTATTTACAATATAAAGTGCACAAAACATGTTTAAGTTATCTCTTTCCGCACGGCATGGCTGCAGGTCCAACGTCCGAAACGTCCCAAGTCCCTTATGCATATTTCACAAGTGTACATCTGTGTAGCCACCGACGGAGTGGTTTCTAGGATGGACCAATGGGCATCCAGTAATATTTCTGTCATGTCACAGGATCAAATATAAGCAACTGTGAAGATTTCACTACGTGGTTGAAGGAATTTGAAATAAATACAAACAAATGTTGGGTACTCCGCAAAAATATTCACGTGAAATATTACTTAATAAGTGGTAAATAAGATGAAGAAAGAAATATGTGATAAATTCTGAGCCCAAATGCTATCTTTACATAAAACTATGCACATGAGAAAAATATTTATACCAATTATATTTTTATTGCAGTATATTGAAAAAGATGTTATAATAATCAATGCAGAATTTTATTCAAAGTGAACTTCACTAATTTGGATTCGTATATATTTAGTGTGTTAAATTTCACATTTAATAACTTCTCACTCTTACATGTACTGTCCACACAAGAAATACTCATCAAACTGGACGAATTTATCTTATTCACAACGAATATATCCAATTTACTCACGTATTAACTTTTAATGTTAACAATGGATATAATCAGATCATACGCAATGTTACTCTGAATCTGACACTTCAAAAAGCAAAAGAATGCAAGCAATGAAATAAGAAAAACTTGATTCATTGTAGCACTTCCAGTCCTTCTCAGCAGAATTAAAAAAAAAAAAAAAAAAAAAAAAATTGTACATTTGAATTCTCTTAATCCACAGGTGTTAGTAAATGCATAATATTCGAGGCTAATTGTAGCTTGTGTCATTTTCTCAATATAAAGAGCGATAATAAGCCGTGAACATCAATCCAAATATTAATGCGTGATAAAAATTGCGAAAGTGAAATGTCAGCGATTAATTAATTAATTAAACTCATAAAACGAAAGCACTACAAGATTTTCTACTATTACGCTATACTACATTTATAACTGCGAAACAAATGCAAATTAAAACGTAAACAACATACGCTCACAGGCTTGAAGATTTAGCGTCACAAGAGGAATAAAAGCTCATTGGTCCATTTTCGAAACCTCTCCCTCAGTGGCTACGCTGATGTGCACTTGTGAAATATGCGTTCCGTATTCACCCCACCAGCCTGCCTCGACCGGTTTTTCCGGGGTAGCTACGTCACTTCCCTTAACTGTCTTTCACCCTTCAAGGTAAAAAGTTCTTGAAAAGTCTTTCTTTTAGGGAAAGAACTTCACATATATAATGTATATCTGTGCGTGTGTGTGGAATACCTCTTTCCTTGATTGCATGAAAAAAACACCTGTTCTTTTAATACATGAAAATGTTCCTTTTCTTAAATATTTAAGAATAATCACTCTCTTTTCTTGAATCAAAGAAAACTTCTTTTTGAATATATGAAAGGAATGTTGCTTATTTTACGAACAGAAATCCGGTTTATGAAAGGAAATGTATTGTTCTTAATAAGAACAGCCATGCACTTGGAAACGTTGCAGCATCCATGTTATATTCCGCGCTACAAAGTGGCATTAACAAATTTATTAATTTATTGCCTAGGAATTCCTTATATGTCTTTCAGGTATGAAGACAAATATGACTGGATGTTAGAATATATCCTTCCCAAAGCAATCTAATAATCATTTCTAGGTGCACGTATAACGACTTTATGCCTGTTGGAATGCTTCTGCACTCTCTAACAGGTGAACTGCAGAATGCTAACTGTCATTTCACAGAGAATTTCAAAGTCAGTGCAACAGTTAGGTTCAGCAACAGAAGGCGATGAATGTGCCTTTTGTAATTACTGCTTGGCTTTATGATGTTTGAAGTAAGCATGTTGCCAAAACTGCAGTATAGTTTGAAATGGTGGTCGCTTTGTAGATGAAAGGAGGTAAGCTACCCTTCAGCCAGTTGGCTTATTTACTGCGATACAGTTCGGTGAACTGATAATTGAATTATTTCGCTGCTTGTCCGAATTAAACTGTAACACCATTCTAATACGTTCCCACGTTAAGTATTCGTATCGGATTTGAGTTAATTCCATGTTTCCTTTATGTTAATATTGCCGTACGCATATTGTCAGATGCCTTATATCAAACAAGAAATAATTTTCTCTTCAAGAAAAGTTTCTGTTATGTCTGAATTTTTAAAATACGCCTGACTAAATCGTAAATTACATGCGAAATTTTCACATATATTTGATTAAAATTAATTAATACTGAGAAATATCGAATTTAAGATGATTAATTTAAGAATTATGATTTTATGACTAAACAGTCGTTTAAGGAAAGTTCTTCAGTAACTTAAAATCAAAGTTCTGAGGTAAAATATTTTTTTTTTCGCATAATCATGTTGTATGCTTAATTTTTTAAGATATTAATATATCTGAATACGTATTTACAGAATTTATAAAATAACTTTCAGCAAGGCGACAAACTACGCTCAAAATGTTTCTACAAAAGAGTAGAAAAGTGTTACTTACTCGCATTTCTATTGCTTAATTAGAGCCCACCAGCGGCCGAGCGGTAAAGACGCTGAACACTGGTAGTTCGATCCGAGGTTGGAATCCGCGAACGGGCTGGCTGCATGGGCGTTTTCGTGGTTATCCCCATGTGTAACGTGTATACGAGACAGTCCCCCTTAGAAAGTCCTCCACGAAGGCATCCCTCCCCTTAGGCAGATAGCCCTCGAGGCTTTGCCATAATCACACACACATCCTATTGCTTAATTTCTGAGGAAAAGAAATTTACATTTTTTCATCAAATACATTTCTGTTGGAATCGTTCATTAATTGCTTAATTTCAATTCCCATGAACTGCAATATAATTTGATTCGTTCTGATTAATCTTTTAAACTGTCTTTGATGTTCTAGTGCTTTATTTTCGTTAATATAGTTCACTTGGCTGTTGCTTAATGTACAAACCTTCTTTGGTTTACGATCGCATCGTTTCACTTAGTCCTTGTGTTTTTTTGCCTTAATCAGTTATTATAGCTTGATCTGACCTGGTATGGTCCGAAAGATGACTTTATTATTGAGAAGGTTGTTAGCCTGTTGCTACACACAGATTTTATATTATTCAGTGGAAGTTATTTCATTGTTATTTAAAACTTGAAAATGGAGTAAATTGTAATTACTTACATTCAAAACATTCATACTCTCAAATAAACTCATTCCAAAATAATCTATATGGCAAACATATTTTCCATAATTTTTACTTCCTTGTACGAAGTAAAAAGGAAGTATTGTAATCGCGAAAAGTTTCAGGCAGCATATTTCAACGAAAATATACATTTTGAAAGCTATCGAATGCAATTTAATGATGTTTTTGCGTGATATCTGTACGTAAGGACAGAATAAAATGCTCTTTTCCTTCAAAAAAATTATAAAACTGCTTTAAAATTAATTCTGAAGAGAATTTTTCGTGGCGTCTGTACGAACGTATGTACGTACGTGCGTACGTACGTGCATGCGTACGTACGTATCTCGCATAACTCAAAAACGAATAGCCTCAGAAAGTTGAAATTTTGTACGTAGGACTGCTATAACATGTAGATGTGCACCTCATACTTTGGTTGCAATCGGCAGCACCAAACGTATATAAATATATTTATAAATATATCCACTCTATTATCCGGCTCAGTGATCTCAGTTTCTTTACTCTTATATGTTTGTAAATTGTAAATTTTTTGCTTTAAAAATGCTTGAATTATGTTGTTTTTATCTTCCGGTTAAGGATTTTATGCCTTTAGTAAATCTCTGTGCAATATTTTTAGAATTATCAGCAATTTTAAAGTTGTTTAATTGTTTAATTTAGTTGCTAAGCCTGTTTTTAATGGCGGCCATTGATGTTTACTTTTGAAACAGGAGACTAGTGGATTTGTTGCCAATCTAGAGAAACTTAACTTCGCAACAACAAAGATAACGCATTCATTTATTATTGCCAATTAAATCATGCTTAATTCTTTCTGGAATTTTTTCGAGGAAATAAGCGTTTGAGATTTACTTCGTAATTTTTAATATAGATATTTTGAGTTTTTATGTATTTTTGCCTTCTCGCGAAGTGAGAACTGAATTAATTAAATGCGAAATACTCAATCGTCTGTGGAAAACTGTTCCTTTTTTGTTTTGTTTGCTTAATTTCTTTTATACATAGTTCTAGCTTTATTATAGTATTTGAATAGAACATGTGGCAACGATTAGATAATTCTTTAAATGATATACATTTTTTGCATTCTGAGTTATAATATGAATGAAATATAATACTGTTAAGTAAACCTAGCGCCAGAGTGTCGCTATGGTAAACAGTGAATTTTAAAGAATTTTAAAGAATGCAAAGTGAATTTTAAAGAATGCAAATTGAATTTTAAAGAATGCATTTATTCTATTGTGGTTTATGCGCTGTCGGCGAAGTAGGTTTAATTCAATCTAATAATTTTAAATAAAATGCAAGAAAAAATGCGTATAATTTAATATTCCGTACAAGGAAGTCATGTGGTGTACACATCAGATTTTTTAGCTATACTTACTGAATTATGGAGCTTTGACTGCGAAAAAAAATAGCATTTAAAAATGGGAGTAAGTCAATGCCCTGTGATCGTTTCTAAGGAAGATTATGTTTAAAGGCATTACATAAAAATTTGGTCTGACAGATTTTAAAAATAAAAGAAACATTTAAGCACATAATTATGTATAATAATGGTCCAACATGCTGTGAAATGTTAAAGAATTTGATAGTCTATCTTTTGCAAGCCTTAATTAATTCAATAACTTGCACAGTTTCTTTTACGTACATTTTAAATAAAGCAAGAGAAATTTTTATAATTGATTTACGGCGATAGCAACACAACAGCTTTTATTTATAATTTATGAAAAATAATTTTGTTTATAAGCATATACAACTGTGTGAATCAATCAATACAGCATATGTTTTTATTTATTTCTAGTGAGGAAATAGAAGCTGCATTTTTTTTGTACAATCCTTTTAACCATTTAATTTCTACATTGAATATTTCCATTCATACTGTAGAATCACTAGGTTATTTTGAAGCAGGAGAAATAAAAAATGAGCAGTGGCCTTTCCAGGTCTCCAACCTTGTACCTCTCGATTACCAATCCAGTATTCTTCCAATTACAGCACGAAATACCTTATATATTTTTCCTTTTTGAAGGGCGACTGGGGAGTAAGGTACCCAGTCTCCAAATCCTGATGGTGATAAATTATCTTCCAGACCACCTTTTGTTTTTCTTTTTAGTTCGGGCGCCACTGTAGAGTCATTAGGTTGTTTTGAAGCTGGAGACGTCAAAAATTGCAATGCCCTCGCAGGGAATCGAAACTGAACCTCTCGAATACGCATCAAATATGCTTAAAATATCTTATAATATATATTTACATTAATTTTAATAAATGCTCATATAGATGGTACCATTAATATCACTTTAAGCATTTCATAGTAGAAATGGGCAGTTCTAAACTTTTTATATTTTCACGTACCTGAAACAGAATTTGGTTATTCCACGATGGTCCGTCATTTAACTTCCGTCATCAATGCTTATATGGACAATCTAAAAAGTGAAAAATAGTTAACATTCGCTGAATGAGTTTAAAATCATTCAGCGATTTTAAACTCATCATCGTAAAATTTCAATGAAAGGTTTTAATAATACTACTGTGAATAGCATATAATAAAGCGATACTTAACAGAGTCGTATGTTATAATATACGTATAAACTGCAAAAGAACAGGCAGATTATATTTCGTATATTGACAACTTAAATTAACAAACAAAACAAGTTTAGGAAATCCTTAAGGCAAAGTAATTACAGTTAACTCGGAATAAACAAAATGTACTTGAGTATTTAAAACTTGCTCTTGAAATCTGTCAAATTCTAGTAGTGTTGCTATTCATCCCAAGGCAAAAATATAGATACAGCATAAAACATTCGAAATCACTTGTTTGAAACACATCAAAATATGCATAATGTTGAGAATAATTCTGCTCCAGGCGAATAACGTAACAACATCAAATGTTAATCCGTTTTATATTTCTCTTTGACTCTTTTTGAAAAAAGCATTCAGCAGAAATTTTCATAAAAGGAAGGGAAATTCATTCTACAGCTAAAACTGATTTTAGTTAAAAGGATGAATAAAAGTAATGCAAACCTTCAGTTATTTCATAAACTTTGCATTTTAGAGGAATACACAATGATCTTTTATTATTATCACTTTTGATTTTCTGAATCGAAACTGAAATGTAAGCTATTTTTCCTTATCATAGAAAACGGTTTAAAAATGTTTGTTCTTAAACAGACGAATGAAAAATTCTCCTAGAAATTGATTGTAAATAGCATAACATTTGAAGCTGATTTTTTAAAAAAACAACAAAAATCTTATGCATTATGAGGAATACTGATTCCCACTTACTAAATTAATACAAATAACTTGTAAGGTTTATCTTAATTTATCTAACAGTTAATTTTTAGTTACTTTAATGTCCTCTCTGAATTTCAGCGTACAACTTACGGCCAGGACGTATTTTCAGAATAGCGGGCAAATGCAAATGAGGAGAAAGAGTATTTAAGTGTGAAGTTCTACTGACTTCGTTAGAGAGCCAGAGATTCTATGCAGCACACGTTAGCCTTTTGGCTATACTCTCTCTAAAGCTATTTTTACTCTCAGCCGTACTTAGGCCCTTGATAGCTTCGCCGTTAGTTAGCATGAAGGGGCCAACTCTGTTAGAATCTTGATATCTTCGGTTATATCTTTTTAGTTAAGATTGGTTAAGTTTTATTTCTTAGTTTTCCGAGTTCAAGCCCGAGTAGAGGCTTTATTGTAAACTCCAAGAATGAGTCTTTTGTGAACTTTATTTGGAAAAATAAAGGGTATTTAACCCTTCTTGAGTATCTGCTCTCTGTCTACCGAACTAAAGCGATTATTCGCTTATCAGTTCTTAAGGTTCCTCAACTTTAGCTGTAACTTTGAAGATAGGAATATTACGAACTAATGGATTAATTAGATTATGCCATAACACGCAAGGACTATGTGCTTAAGAAGAGATCACGCAGAGAACATTTTAAGGTAAAGTGGCTCATACTTACGTTACTCATAAGGAAAACAATGGAATCTCCCATGAAGCTAGTCCATTCACTGGCAGGAACCCAATCGAACTATCATTGTTCAGTGGATTGACTGTTCTGTCGCTGATGAGCTTTCCATTTGTTAATGACAAATGAGTTTTTGGCACTATACTGTTAAAACATTATGTACTGGGATAATAGCGAATGAAAATTAACTGATTTGTGTTCGATGTATATATTGCGGTACTGGAAGTATAATACTATCAATGTGGATCGAATTAGAATTATACGAATCTTCCATTTGTGCAAAGAATCATCCACAGAAAGTAATATTCCGTGAAATATGAGTAAATAGCCGAAATGTTAGTAGATCTACAATGAGAAACAAAAAATTTTAAATAATGTGAAAACACATAAATGGTAGGATAAATTTCTAGTTAATTTACGGCTCCTTG
The DNA here is from genome assembly GCF_044657685.1 of Stegodyphus dumicola. Classification (NCBI taxonomy): domain Eukaryota; kingdom Metazoa; phylum Arthropoda; class Arachnida; order Araneae; family Eresidae; genus Stegodyphus; species Stegodyphus dumicola. The sequence continues at coordinate 73,344,699 of NC_140768.1, read as the reverse complement.
GCTACTAGAACTTTAGTGAAGGGTCTAGCGACTGTTCGCTGGTTTTCATGCAACGATAAAATATAAGTCCAAAGAAGGGTTAAAATACCCTTTTATTCACTCATAAAAATGCTGCAGACCTATCAGACTTACAGGAAAGCCTCCACTTGGGTTTTAACTTAGGATAGAAAATAAGAAACTAAATTAATTCTAACTAGCTAAAATTTAGTCGAAGTTGCACAAAAATAAGTAACCAATTTAGCCTCCAATTAAACCTCATTGGCGAATACTAACAGGCACGTAAGACTACTACCAAATGTAGTAAGATAGGCTGAAAACAACGACATAGCCCTGAGACAGAACACACTTCACTGAGAATTTTTGAGCTCTTCTAAGGACGTGAACTTCTGGCAGGCAGTTGTAGGTGGAAAAAAAATGGATTTCGAAATTAAAAATAGTTAATAGAAAATTAAAATAATCTCTACATTAGCAATCGAATATGTTCAACTTCAGTGTTTTTTTGAACTTATATATTTTGACTAAAATTTTGAAAAGGAAGGAATTTTTCGCTAATTGGGCATTTTTAAAGCAAAATATTCGTAATCATTTAAATCTAATCTAGGACGTTCACTTATAGCAGATAGATATTTCTTGTAATAAGTTTAATGCTTATTGTCGGAATGCAATAAAATACAAAGTAAATTCTATAAACCAAAATTGAAAGGAGCAGAAAATATTTGAAGAAATTGAAAATTCGAGTTATTCTTAAAGTCAATTTTAAGTCTGCGGCCTACTTTCAACATTCAGTTCGAATTATTTAAAATTCCAAATTAATTGAATTTTCGAGTAATTGTAATTCTACTTTAACAGTAATATAATGTTTTAGAAATCGAACTTTTAGTCCTCTCAGATCGAACCTCGACCCGAGTTAAAACCCCAAAGAACAGTCTGGCCTTTTTTGTTATTGTTTTTTCTTTTTTTCATGCGCACATTCGTTATTTTTCCGATGTAAGCCAGAATTTGAATCAGTTTTTGTTTTGTCTGTTTTCATGCGCACTTTCGTTATTTTTCCGATGCGAACCAGAATTTGAATCAGTTTCACTTAGAAGGTATACTTTCTCTTAAGCGAATGACCCTAATATGTTTGTTTATAATTATATCAACCCAAATAATGGAAAGTCGTTTAGAATAATGTTGAGGTAACTAAGCTATTAATAAAACGTATAATTTAGAGTAAACTTTTAACGGAATTTGATGTCGAGCAATCTATAATTAAAAGACTGAAATAGACAGAATTTTTTCCATTTTTAAATTTTTATAAAACAAAGGTGGAATTAAACTAATCTCCAGTCGGCATGAAGAAACAGATTGTAAAATTAAAACTAAATCAGCCTGACATCGTCAAAATTTCATGAAATAAAAACAAATTTCGCTATTTAATGAAAATATTTTAGTTAAATTTATTTTGAGAATTTGGAAGATTAATGTGAAAGATTACAGACTGTTAGTTGTTATGAAATAAAGCAGACCGTATTATTAGATTGTAGTGCTCTCTTTTGAGAATAAAATGGAATTATTTATTAAAACTACATTAATATTTGAAATCAACGATTTAAAAAAATCTCTTACTGCCTGAAATTTATCTGAATACAGAAACACGCTCCATTTTTTCATTATTATTATTTTTTTTTTTTTTGTAAATGATTTCCTTCTGAATCTTAAATTGAATAATAGCTTAATGTTTTCCCATTATTAACGGATCCACAAATGAATGTTTATCCATCTATTTTTAAATAATGCATTAAAGCATTATATTTTACTTAATACTCTGTTAATGAAACTTATTTAGATAACAACATTTATAATCGCGAACGCTTGTGTCCTCTGATAATGAATAAGCTCTCTAATGTATTTTAAATTTATGTCATTCAGAATTAAAATACATAACGAGAGAATTAAAAAACATTCTTACACTGCAGAAATATTTTGTGGTCGTTATGAATTTCGTAGAAATGCTTGAAATAATAAAGAGTAAAATTTATAATTCGTTATTTACCTTTAGTTAAATACATAAAATTTAATTTAACATTTAAAGCCCGATAAGTTTTAAATGCACATGATATAAATTAATTAATACATTATATCGACGAAATCCAGAGCAGAGTAGTTTTTATCAGATTTTGAATCTAATTTAAAGTCTCATGATAGCCTTACATTAGTTTTGGATGGCTGAATATTTAATTTTGAAATTATTTTATTTCGGTCGAAACTGACTTAAAAATAATAAGTGTAAACGAACATAATTGAATTCAGCTATTTCAGTTTGCTCGTCGCTTTTAACTAACTAATATGTAGTCTAGAAGTAGGAAGGAAATTCTTGAAGCGTTATATCTGTTATTTTAGTAGTCTTCAGATTTTATCGACTCGGGAATTCTAGAAATGTACTTAATTTCTGAAAAAGTTTTAAAAATGTAAATGTTTTTGTAGATTCTTAAAGGTATGCTTGTTGATGAAACCTCTAATATCCTCAAAAACGTAAATGTTAATAAATACTGAATATGTACCATTTGAAGACTTTACGTGGAAAATGAAATTAGAAAGTCAATATTTCATTGTAATTTGACTTGTAAAACTTGTGTTACTTCATTTAGGTAACGATAACAAAAGAAGCAGAAAATACTACTATTTAATTAATTGTGTTAGATGATCAATTTTGAGGTCTACTTGTTATTAAAAAATTCGGAAGAATTTTCATTTTGATTTTTCAGGAAGTTTTTATGGATTCCTCGAAATTCCAAGGTATAGCGCAGTACAGCTTGATGACTACTATAATATACTTATGGGTTGCTTGAATGATATCTGAAGTAAACGTAACTATGCTATACTGATTCTGGTATTCTGAATATGAATATGAACTGTTCATATCGTTCATTTGCTTAAGTTCTGAAAACCAAATTCAAGTTTGAAAATGTAATTACTGAGGCGAACATTTTATATTTATTTCAAATATTATTTCCGTAACAAATTCTATAAAAAATGCAAATAAGTAACACAGCGGTATTTTATCTTATTTACTATAAAATGTTTAAGGAATAATTTTTGCACCCTGTCAGAACATTAACTGTAAACTTAAATACCCATTGAACTGGTTAGGCCAGGTTTCGGAGACATTTGGCCCCTTTGTGACCAAACGTGGCAAAAATTAAACTTCAGAATTGAACTCATCCAATTGTATTAATTTTAAATATTTCAGAAACTTAATTCTAATTAACTAAAGGACCATCATTATCCTTTCAATATAACTATCATTTTCAACTTAAGAACCACACATTCTATAAATAAATGCATTTAGAGTCAAGATTACTACGGAAAATAAATTAAAGTTAGACATTTCGTCTAATTTGCTTAATTCTTTCCATTATATCCTTCAATTTTGAACGAACTATTCGATTTCAAGTCCTTTTATTGATCTTAAGAAGTACCGCGTCTCTTTTAATACAGTTATTCTAAAATGATAAAACAATCCACCCGCCTTTCCATTAACGGCAACCGTAACTAATCGCTTTTGTACCTGAAATTATCCGACGCAGGAACCTTTGGAGCGGCTCGTGAGCCGATTAAGAACGGTTCTCTTTCCCTGACCCGCCCACGAACAAAAATTTATTATCCGTATCCATGTTCAAACCGAAATTACGCGAAGTTGGGTGTGAAAAATTCTGACACCCGATTTAATTTAATCAATTCTGCCAAGGTGTTTAAAAATCAATTAAATCGCCATTAGACAGACCTATAAAGAATGCCATTAATCAAAGGGACATGTGGGGCGGGGGCTGTGGGTGGTCTGGGAAAAGGATTTGGACATTGGCTTTGGGGTAGGAACTAAAAGGGTTAATGGTTAAGAGGTATATTGGAGAAAGTAAATGTGTTTAGAATGTTTAATTTCCAGCAAGTTAGGTCTTCTAGCCAGTGTTTGGGAAAAAAATGGTCATATAAATTGCAGAATGCATTAGCTAACACAGTATAGCTCGCTATACCGCAGCTGTTCGGAAACTTTGTTAATGCCCGCATTATGAGCTAACTGCATCATAGTAAATTAACCCTAAATGTAGTAAATTAGTGATTACACAGATCTGTGTGCTTAGTACTTCCAAAGCGTATTGTGCTTAACCGCCATAATAGAAAACTATACAAAGAGAATTTAAGGATGCTTCTAAAAATGTGCACAATTACCAGAACTTTGTATGCTTGTGGTTGTGAATAATTCAAAGTGTGTGTTATGAGCGAACGTAAAAAGATATGTATTTGTCTACAAAACGTCTTTTATGAAAAGATCTGATGTTTGAATAAGAGAAATGCTAATAACTCATAAGTCAAGGGTATGATATTCAGCAAAATTAGTTCTAAATATTTAGCGCAGGTCAAAAAGCTGAGGAAACGGTCATTCGTATCGCGGCGAAGAAATGATTTTATTTTACTTCAGGAGAACACTTGGACAAGCATCTCGCCGGATATTGGTTGGATCATTTAGGCTACCACATTGGTTAAATTTGTATCACTCACAAGACGAGTTGGACAGGTACGTTGAGACCAAATTAGTATATGACTACTGCGACACGATGATTTTAATTGTTCTCATTTGTTATGAATTGCAATTTTTGTATCCCAAAGTTTAATTTGTGTTCCTAAAGCGGCATTCTCACTGCGGCTTAAATATCACTTATTTCATAGTCATTAGTGCTAAGCATGACAGTAGAATTCAAATTCGCAAAAGTTTTGGGAATTTACAATTTCATCCATAACCAGTGATAGAAAGGCAATTTTTGTGTACTTTATCCCACTCAAATTTTGGCATATTCATTACGTTAAGTCCCGGTAAGCATATTTGATCAGCAAATTATGAATTATTTTCTTTTTTCAAATAAATTTCTATGTGGAAGCTAGGGATTTTTATCAAACCATAGCGCTACATGGGAACTGAAAATTACGTCATGCATTTTTCTGTAATTCTATTTCCCTCCACCATATATATCATAAATCTTATTTAGGAGCCTTTCAGCCTTAAACTGCATTTGATGTATGCTGCCATGCTAAGAGGTTCCGTTGAACTACAAAGAAAATCTGCGAATTCTACTAGAGATAGTTACGAAATAGCTTTAACACTCTTTTGAAAACGCCTCCCAAACAGATAGTGGTTAATGACTCTGACTACCGTATCAAAGGTCCCAGGTTCGAATACGGGAGAAGGCATTGAAGTTTGTAAATGTAATAGCGTCTTTGCTGCATGAGAACACTCTATGCCAAGCCGAAAGTTCTCTCTTGTGGATTGGTGGTAGGAGAAGAGGAGTGGAAGACCCTCGGAACTCCACCTGAGTGCTCTCTTTCAAATATCCGGGGGGGGGGAGACTAGGCAAAATCCAACTGTCGCCTATATAGTGTTCATGGCTGCTGCCAAAGACAGGTGTAATCTTGTTTTCCTTGCCACGATGAATTTAGTGGGCTTGCTCTAATAAGGCTACACGAGATTAGTCACGACAGCATAGCTCTTTTAAATGTAAATTAATAACCTTACAACATCTGGAATATCGGCGCAGCGTGCAGAACCACTACACCACGAAGGCACGCTAGGAAAGGGGAGAAATACCTTATATACTCCCCTTTTTAATGGGCGACTGGGGTTTTCAGGGGACCCAGTCGCCAAATCCTGAGTGTGGAGAATCCTCATCCAACACGCTTTTAGTTCGGGCGCCACTGTAGAGACATTAGGATTTTTATGGAAGCAGACAAGATTAAAAATTAGCAATCGCCTTTGCCGGGAATCGAACCACAAACCTCTGAAATATCGGCTCAGTGTGCTGATCACTAGACCACGAAGGTACGCTAGGAAGGCGGGAGAAATACCTTATACGCTCATCCTGATATATATTGTATTAATCGTAACAATTGTTTGGGATATTTAAGATGTTAGGAATCTTTGATATCTAAGACTTCAAAACGTTCGTTTGTCATGTTCGAAGCTAACAAACTTGGTTCTTTCTCCTCGTTTTATTCTAAAGCAGGGTTTCTTAAAATTTTTTCAGTCGCGACCCCTTTTTATCACTGAGAGTTTTCCACGACTCCCAGGACCCCATAATATTTACAAAAACGACACACGCTTGTGTCGGATGTGTGTGTAGTGTGTGTCGGATAGATAATGAAACTGTCAACTTTTTCACTTGTACTATAATATACTATTGCAGGTTAAGGTCATTAACCTTAATTTTTAATTTTAAGACATAGAACAACGAGATAATTATAAATAAGTAACAGGCGAAATGACAGGGTCACGTGCAAAGCAAGGAAAATGAATGTTTACATTATAAAAAGAATGCGTCGAAACGTTTTCGTTTTTTTTTCTTTATCTGTATTGTTTTATCTTTATCAGATACATTGTGTAAAAATATTTGGGAATTGTAAAATTATTATAATAAATTAAAGAAATATAAAAACTGCTAAAAGTTTTAGCGACCTCCTGCTGCAGGTCCCGCGACCCCCTTGGGGGTCATGACCCACACTTAAAGAAACCCTGTTCTAAAGCTTCCTTGGATTCGAATGCCTGATTTTATTTTTAAAATTCTAATTTATAAACCACCAAAAATGCTTTACAAATCTTTCAACATTTTATTTAATATGGACTGCATTAAAGCATTTTGATAGAGAAATTCTTGTAGCACAAGTTATAATTCATGAATATACTACATGTATATGATTTTCTATAAGAAATGTATAGTTTATTCACATAGATGCAATTAAAATCAAGCCTAATGAATTACTGTATTACCATAGTCTATTATTCATTTTTTTTCTGTAAAGAGAATGGAAATAAACTACACAGCGGTAAAAGAATGTCTCTTTGTGGAAAGAGAGAAGAGCAGACTGAAATGTACTTGCTTATCGCAAGGGTATTCATAGCAGAACTGAAGGAAAACTTCCATTCATGACGGTTTGCTATCTTAGATGAAAATCAGATTCACCTCAGATTCAAAAGAAAACAAGGCGATAACGTTTGCATACACATCAAGAAAGAAAATAGAGTATTTGTGCTTAGAAAATAGTTCAAAGGACTATTTCTTTCAATTATGTGTGTATAAAAAAGCATATCGAAATAACTGATATTTGCCAATGAAAACCCAATAATTAACCTGTTACGTTTCTTATATGAAAAGCACGGTTGAAGTACACATTCAAAATTTTAACCTTTTTGTACTTAAAATATATTAATAAGTATTCAAAACGAACATGTAATTGATTACCTTAGACCTATTGAAAGCATACAACGAATATGCTATACGCTTTTAAATTTCGATAAGGATGAGAGTTACAGTCAAATTGAAGCGAATAAATCTAACACGGATTGCATATTCCGCACGAATGGCACGCAATTTAACTTGCACGCTATAGCAATATTCCATGCACAGATAACTTAATTCTTTCTCTCATGCTTTTAAACAGAATTTCCATGATTTTAGTGATTCTCTATATTTATCGTTAAATTAAGAATTAAAATTCTTTATTCGAAAAGAAACTATTTTTGTTTTAAAAATCAGTTTGGAATTTTAATATTGAAAGTAATAACTTAATAACAACTTAATATCATTTTAGTGGTCTATTGGAGATTTTCCTTCAGTTTCATCCATAAGAAATTTAAATAAAGCTACTTCGAATCTTAAGATATAAACAAATAATGTCTGATACAGTTTTCCTTCCGAATTATGATACGATTGTTTGAAAACATTTTCAAATTTTAGTAAATGTAAAACTATTCAGTAGATCTACTGTTGATTAAGTAAAAATGGTTGCCATTAAGAATAATACTTAATGCGTGATAAATGCACATAATATAAGTTTAATTGGAAAAGAGATCTTGATATAATGAAAACTTTGAATTGTGCATAGTAGATGATGATAAAAGGTATTTATTAACTAAATTGGCATAAGTTGTGCTCTCGGCGTTCCGTAATTGTTACCTTACTTTTCACATATTCACAAAATTAACGACAGAAAAGAAGCACAGGACAGTATCTTAACAGCACAGATAAGAGTGAAAAGAATTCGAAGATTACAGTATTGCTGCGTGCGTACGAGTTCGTAATAGATTGAATGCACACAGCTCCGATGATAGATTGCCAAGATCCATTTTATCAAGTGAAACACTTCAGAGATCCGGAATTTTCCACAAAAATAACCATACAACTCTTCACGGTATCATAGAGTACAATCAGTAGTTATATTCCAAACTATTATGAGCGTTAAACACAACTCAATGCAAATTGCAGCTAAAGAGTAAGCTACCCGGAGATAGCTCAGTTCTCCGAACTCACGCCGAGCTAACAGCTAACAGCAACAATAACAACTGAGAGTTGTTGCTTTTTACGGCCTTATATAGCTTTCACCCAGTCGCTGAGATATTTCTAGTACTTTCTGGAAGTTACTGGAAGCAATATGAGGGTAGAATTACGGTTACATCTAATATAGTGATCATTTACATTTACTTAATTACAATATCTATTATGGTGATACAGGGACCGGACGAAAATGTCAGCAAATAGTCCTCAAGCTTGCCGACTTTTGGCAATTTCTCGGTAAATTTGGCCACAAAAATTAGTCGTACGCTTGGAGATATCTCGCCAAATTACCAAGATACCCATTTACTCAATGTTAAATGAACTTGCTCCAGTATTTTTACTTTTTCGGCATAGCTTTTCTTTCTACATTTTTATACGCAGAAAAATACAACAATTTCACATATAATTATACTAAAATCATCTATCTATGTAGAATATTCGCAAAAGTATTTAGATTGAGTTAAAGCTGTGGAAGTTATGATTCTGTTTCCATCGGTTTATTAAAAGGTTTGGCTTACAAATTCAATTTTGCTTTTGGACAAAAGGCATGAGTATCAATTTTACCTATATATAAGTTCATGCATCATTAGCGTTATATAATAAGCACACGGTAAGGGTTAATTTTGAAATTATGCTATTGAGAAACACTTCTGACAAGCGTATTACCACTTTCACGATATCAAGAGAATATAACAAAATTAAACATGAGACTTACGGGATTACTAAAAATTAGAGTTATGTTTAACACAGTTTTTACATATATATATATATATATACATATATATATGTAAAATTATATAATAGAATCAGACTAAAACAGAAACAAATCCATAGCCCACCAGCGGCCGAGCGGTAAAGTCGCTGAACACTGGTAGTTCGATCCGAGGTGCGAATCCCGCGAACGGGCTGGCTGTATGGGCGTTTTCGTGGTTTTCCCCATGTGTAACGTGTATACGAGCCAGTTTTCTTTAGAAAGTCCTCCATGAAGGCATCCCTTCCCTTAGGCAGATAGCCCTAGTACGCTTTGCCATAATTAAATAAGCCAAACCAAACCAGAAACAAATCAGTAATAAAGGAAAATATTTTCCTTTCAACTTCCCAAAATGCTCATTGAATTGTCAGCTACGATTTGTATTAAGTATTTTAATTTTTCAGATGTTGCTACATTAGGTAAACCATGACGTAATCCAGGCCGACAAATATATTCTATAGTCTGTGCATCAGTATTCTGAAATAATAAAATAATTATTTCTACATTGATATCTCTCGCAAAAATATCATAGCCCTGTTTAGCTTTTAGATCAATTTCATTAAATTTCTAAGGTATCAACTAAGGACTGAAAATAAAAAATTGCTCTAGAAAGATCTTTTACCAAAGTTGATCTCTTGCCTAAGCTTTAGAAGAAATTCCTCCAGTAGAAAAATTTGGGATTTCATTAATCGCTCCTTTCCACAAACCTTCTTAAAACCAAATGATCTCACATTTTCCTTCCCGATGCAACACCTTCTAGATAGTTACACGTCTTTCAAAATGGTATTGCCTGATGCCATACTAAATTCCAAACCTAGTAGAGAAACTGTCATTTCTGTATTACGTGTATTTGATATAGAAAATAGTTGTCAATGAAATATGTTGTTCATGACGAGATACTGTTTCTGTATCATAGAATCCACAAATATTTAATTTAGCTTGACAATTAGGCTAACAATATTCAATATTTTAAAAGTTTAGCTGCCGCTATCATTACGGCTGATAGTTTCATGACAACACTGAAATAAATAACTAATTTTTGTAGGATAATAAAATTGTGACTTTTTCAAAGCATTCTGAATAGTTAAATAATAATTATGGAAAGTACTTACTTAATTTAAATGTGTTTACAATACAAACAATCCTCATTCATCGTAGCAAAAACTTACAGTTGACATGAAATATAAAAACTTGATAGTTGAAATTTTATGTTCAACGCAACTATTTAGAAAAAAAAATATTTATAGTATTCTTGGAATTGAGCGCATACTGTTTAATATGACCGTATGAATACCAATGGAATATTGGTAAACGTCTTTATTTTAATAATCATTAAGCAAAAATTAAAGCAGATGTATGTGGTAATCAATATATATCCCATGTAAAAAATTAAAAACTGATAATATCCAGTAGTGTTTATCGATGACTGAATGAAAATCTCTTACATGTTCAAATAAAGCATGTCATACTAAAATCTTAGCTATCTTACTCATATTTTATAAATACCATCAAAAAGGCTACCTATTTTAAAGGAAAATAGATACTTTTTTTATTTCAGCATACATAAACTCCTTTGCAAATGTACTAGGAGCATACAAAAGTAAATTAATTAAACAATACATGGATTAAGAAAACTAAAACAGAGAAGAACAGTTTATATTTTACTAAAGCAGATTTCGCTGCCAAGTCATAAATAATTGAATAAACGACAGAAGACTGTACTATGGTGTAATCAGTAGGTACAATTGTTTCTCATAAAAGCCTAAGATCTGAAATATCATCAAAAATATGTCTGCGATGTAAAGCTACCTATGTTGCTCTGAAAGCGAAGGTTTATTCAATAGAGAAAACGAATATTTGATAGAATAAAGGAATTGTGTAAGTGTGAGTTTAATTGTGAATAAAAAAGCTGAGCAATTCAATCAAAACATTGTGTAATAAAAAACAATAAATAAAAGAAACAATCCGAAGTGCGATATTAGCATATAAAATGTAAATGCGCGCATATTTTACGTATGAAGGAATATATAAATCAAAATCATATTATAGATTTACATAAATTATTTGTAAAGGAAATATTCTCATAATTTCCAGATCTATTTCAGATGTTAAATGTAAATGTAAAAATAAAAAGTTTCATAGCGATAATTGCATGGGCTGACCGAAGTATTTCTCAGATTTATATTCATTGTCCTATTGTAGTCATATTTTTCAAAGGCAGTTGACTTGAATGCAATATTTTCTTCTTTGCATCCTAGCTTTATCTCTTTACGTCGTAATAATTCTTCTTTGACGATTTTGATTTTTTTGACTATGTATAATATTTATAAGCACCATTATTGGTGATTATAAACCACCATCTGCAAAAAGTCATCATCATTATTATTATTATTGCACCACCACCATCTGCAAAATCATTATTATTATTTCCCAGTGGTCGATTACTTACTGGATGGTAGCTCGTTGGCATAAGACCCATGAGAATGATTCTATTATTTACGTATGGGTTTAAGCAGCACTTGCATGATATCTAAAACATCATTATATTGAGGTAAGATTTAATAGAGAAGTATTACATATAAAAATTTATTTTGTTCAACATAATTAAAAGCTGCGCAAATTGTTTAGGTCTAGTCTGTTTTAAACATTGTGTATTTGCAACCATTATGCGTGTCACAGCAGTTTCATTTAAATGATGAAAAAAAATTATGTTCTCATGTTGGAATGAGACAGAGAAGGAGAGGAAGCAACAATATGAAGGAGAGCAAAAAGGCGGTTGAGAAAGACTGGGTGCATGAAGAACAAAAAACTGTATTTATGTATAATTTTTTTATAGCGAGCATGAAGGAACTTAAAAGGCGCTAGAAAATATTTTCAGTCATAAGGTTTTAGTTAAATATTATAATATATTGATGAAAAAATAAAAAAATAATTTTTAGCTGTCATAATATTCCTGGCAAAGTGTGACTAAAAATAAAATCGCGAGGCAGCTAATAATCGCGGATTTTAAACCAAAATTGTCCAAAATTTAAAAGAGTTTAACGCAGTCATTTAACGTCGTAGTATCCAACGAGAAAAAAACTGGTAAAATCTTTATAAGTCACAAGAAATAAAATGGTTTATTCTACACGGGATTGATTACAACTTGATTTTATCCCATTGATAGCCAATGGGAACAATGAGGCGGAAATTAATGATAGTAATAATAATTCAGGATAAGTGTGCCTGATATAAATGGTGTGTCTTAATGTATCTGATATAAAAAAGCAACGAATAGATTATGTAAAGAGCAATCACAGTGCTTTAAACATTTTTGTTACATCCACAAGTGTTCGACATAACTTTCAGTATACTCTATGAGATAGAGGAGTCAAAACGAGAACGATGGCAGAGTACAATGTGTCGAAGGTGTAAGAGTGACAGCAAACCACATCTTCCAGTTTTCATGAAGTGGGAAGACGTGATCAATACACATGGTGCTTCTAATATCTTCACAATCAAAAGGAACCATATCTGGAGATCGAGGAGACCATGGTAACTAGCTGGGTGGTCTTAATGATATCATATTTCTCAAAGGTCTGGAACAGCAATGCCTTGAATGGATTTGTAATGTGACTAGCTTTCCCATTAGACATAAATGTTACTGTACACAAGCAGGTATATTTTCCGCTAAACTATCAAGCAACAAGATAATACCGAAATTCGGTATTAGTTCATCATTTCCGGCATAGCTGGTGTCATATGCTCATTCAGATTGCTAAATAATGCTCTGTATTTACTGTAAATGTTGTCCAGCTATTTACCGGGCACTGTTTTTGAAAGAGAATTGTCCCAAAGTAAAAGAACCCACGAAATTACACCACACTATCACTTTGGGGAAATGAAGTGTATTGTATTTGGCATGCACTCAAGAGGGCGAAACATTGTCCAGATACGAAGGTTACGCGTGTTAGTGTCTCCATGCTGAAAAAGCTTCACCTGTCCACAAGACATTAAACTCCAACTCGTTCTACTGAAGGCAAAGCGTTTAGAGCTAGTAAAATTCACGGTACGATTGTAATATTTATATAATCAAATCTAGGTTTCCGTGAAGAATATAGCACTCCGTGAATGCTGGTAAGCCCATTCGTCTTGCAGCTACACAAAAGCTGCTGGTTGCTGTGGTTGCTTTAGATGCTTCCGCTTCGAATGCAACAGGAAATGAACGTGACTCTGTTGCATATGTTCTTATAGTTCTTGTATGATCCTCGAAACGCTTGCCAGATATTTATTAGATTGAAGATGTTAAAGATGTGTGTTTTCTAGTCCATAGATTCGTTTTTGTGCTCAAAACTTTTACAAAGCAACAGACTTTCGTTCATAAATAACGTAAGAGAACATTATTAACTGAGCTTTGTGCTGGACGCGTAGCATTCTGATATTCGTGGTGGTTTTTGATGTTCCTGCTATCTCCCAGTCCCCCCCCCTCCAATTTACTATGCATACCGTTTCCAAATTGTTTTAAAGGTGTTACTGTATTTTTGCCCACTTATGCTAATACAGTGAAAAATATTCAAAGCAAAACCACAGGATTCAAAGCATAGGATTTTTGGGGAAAAGGGGTTCTATGGAATAACGTATTATCATTGAAAATATATATGTGAAAAGAATTTCATGAAAATCAGACTAGCAGAAAGAGATCAAAAATTAATTTCGAGATTTGAACTAAACAAGCAGTTTAATTAATAGAAAAAGAGGATATTAATTAGAGCTGTGTAAAATGCATGAGCTGGGAGAGCTGATTAAATCGCATGTTCATGAGTTTTGTCTTTCACTGATAAGTGAAATTTTAACAGTTTTCTTTAAACTTCTTGAAGTATAATATCAGTTGTTGGTAATGATTAATCACAATTTCCTTTGCGTACTCTTAAATAATAATAAGAACTCATTTGGTAACTGATTTATTTTATTTATTTGTTTTATTTCATTTAAAAATTATTAGCATTTGAAAATAATTATTATTTTGTCTAATACATTCACTTTTAAGCCAACGAAAACATTATTTCTATGAAGGAAAGTCCCAAATGAGTTTACAAGTTAAATAAATGCTACAGAAACTTCATTTACAAAAACAGAGCTTTTCTAAAAGTGTTTTTAAAAATCTTCAGCTAACATTGTCATTGCAAATGACGAAGGATTACTTCTATTAATATTTATATTTATATCACCCATTATTGTACGAGCGATAAAAATTATAATTCTTTACTGCGAGCACTTTCTTTTGAAATTCAAGGAATTCTAAACAAAATTTTATTTCCAAAACCGCTTCAACAAATGAGTATAAAATTTCAAAAACTAACGCTACAAACAAGAATGAATGAGCAGCATTTGAATAAATAAACGCAAAATAATTTTTTTTCCATTGTTTAGAATCTATTCTGTTGAAAATGTTTTATTCTCTTGAAAGGGGAAAAAGCTACAAATTTCCAATGTTTATAGACTCTAATTTTCTTGTCGTTTGCCTTTAATATTTTGTAAGAAAATATTAGCGCAATTTTAAACGAAACAAGAGTATATAATTTTTTTGCTCGTCGATAAGCGCCGCCTATTTTCTCCATCATTATTTCTAGAAAAGAAGAAATTAATTATTACTCACATTTTATTGTTTTTCCGTTCATAAACTTTAGCTCAAATGTAATATTCGTTTTGCTTTAATGTTTAGTGGGTCCTAATACCGTCGCATAAAAAATAAACTACTTCGAAATAGAGAAAATGTATGCAAATGGGAACAAATTATTGTATATCATCCTATAAAATCTTTATGAAAGCTGTTTAGAGAATGAAGATCTTTATTGCGAATACAACCATGGTTATGCCATAATTGCCAAAGCTTCTTTTGCGGAATAAACATTCTACTTCCCTCATTTTTTTTACGTGCATTTAAAGTTGAAAAGCATTATTTTGATAAATCTTTCCTATTTGAAAAAGGATCATGTCTGACAATTTGGATTTAACGTTAATAGGATTTTGAATCATACATGATAGTTTTGCAGACATAGAAGCAATTTGCTTGATTTTTAAAGCTGCTCGAAGCCTGATTTGGTACTACTGTGATTTATTCGTAAATTGTTTTTTCTTTGACAACAATTCAGGAAAAAATATTCTCTTCTTTCGAAAAATGTAGTAAATTTCTGAAAATTTCATGCATTTCATACATGTTTCAGGTCCTTATTCCTACCTGTGTCGAATAGAAATAAATATTGTAATAAGAAAAGATTTAAGATGCGATAATTTTCGAAAAGTAAATTTTTGATCGTATAAGATGTCATACTTACTCAATGTAATTGTAAGAGGAATGCAGCGAAACAACAACGGATTTATTTATTTTTGTGATGGACGTATTTTAAAGCTACATAAAGATTTATTTTAAAGCAATAACAATTAAATTTAAATAAGCGGCAAGTACTCTGCCTTTTACCCATTTGAAATTTTATAGGAGAATGTGTAACTAAGAACGAAAACAAAGTTAAATAAATCTTAAACAAGTAAAATGACCTGATAATTGCTCTGTTACGTGACCAAAGTTCAGTTATCCAGAAATCTCTTATGTCGTCCAGACGGTATAATGGATAGGGAAGCCTACTGCTAACCTACCGAAGGGATGGATGTTCGTAAATGTATAGAATTTGTGCGTCATGAGGGAACTCTAAATATGCAGCGAGCCGAAAGTCTTCTCGAGAGGTTGCTGTTAGGGAAGCAGGGGGGAGAACCTCGGACTCGTCTTCTCAGCGCGCTCTCCTTGAAAATTTAGGGCGGAACTGAGCGAAGTCTTACTCTCATTTGAATAGTGGCAGTACGACTTCCAAGTGTACCTGGTGCTGGAGTTTCAAGTGTACCAAGTGTACTTGGTGCTGAAGGCTCTTGCCAACGACAGACGCAATCTTGCTATCCTTGCCACGATGAATTTCGTGCGCTTGTTCTGATGTTACTGTCACGCAAGTGAGATAGGTCATTACACAAAAGAAGTCTTTTTATGTCTGTAATCTGTGCAAACTGTACTGTAAACCAGATCAATTTTTGCGCAGTAAAGGCATTCTTTTCTGTGCTAGTGTGTCCCCACCCACCGATTACAAAGTATTCTCAACTCAGGCAAGAGTTATAGATATCATGCAGGTGTTTGAATGTCTTGTAAGAACAACTATGAAGTATGTTTTTTTTTCGTTTCTTAATGACCGGGCGCTTTGTTTAATAGCCATTAGCCTTCCGCCACTACAAGGGCCGGTAATTGTGGCCATTTCATTTTGAAATCTAATAGGTGGCCACCATTGCCTTCTATAAAAGGACGAGCAATTACAATCATACCTTCTCCGGGAATCGAACCCGGGCTCATCGATACAGCAGTCAGGGGCACTAACCACTATACCTACTGGGTGGTACTATGAAATATGTTAAAACTGATAAAACGTTCTAAGATTATATTTATATTATTAGTCAATGTTACTCTACTGCTAAGTTTGGTCTTTAATGACGACACTGACTCATAGTCTACTCAAAACCATCTATTCCCTATTCCCTTTGGAATTTACATTTCTCCCGCCTCTGTTATGTCAAATGATGTCATTAAATTAAGTGCCTACTGACTTTGCTGTTAGCTGTTCCAAGTTGTTGGAACCTTTTAACCCAAAACAGTTTTAGAGAATTCATAGAGCCCATGTTTCACCGTACATCATTTCGTAATGTTTTATTTCACGTATTTCATGCTTTCCTTAATAAGTGCAGGAAAATCCATTAGACTGGCAAATAATATTTATATCTTGATGCACAGAAAAAGCGTTGCGAGTATCAGAATCATAAAGCAGTCAACAGACACATACATATAATGCAGAATTCAGATCAAAATGAAAGAATGAAATTCTTCCATTTATTTGGTTAAATAATATTTTAGTTATCTCGAACTTTGCATTTGTAATCATAATGTACGTATGCTTACAGTAATTAGATTAACATAAAAGTTGCTGAGTATCCTCATTCACTTGAGGTATCGTTATGAAATAGCCAGCTGCGGTAAAATAACTTTCCCACAAAGCGCAGTTAGGGTTACCAGAAAGTGACTAAAAAAGGAATGTTTGCCAGATTTGGCGCGAAATCGTCCATTTGGATACAGAATTGACGATATGACATAGATAGAGAGAGAACATTTTCTAAAACTAATTCTTACTGATTTTCCCACAAAATATTTCCGAAGGCTGGTCAAAAGCTACCTGTACGCGGAGTTTATTGTGAAGCGTATCTTAAGTAGTAGTAGTGTTTTAAGATTAGCTTGACAACGACCGAACCGAATCGGGAGCTGTACTTTGCTGTTTGTCGTCAAGCTGTCTTCATCGTTGTAGCCTGAAAGCTGTGCTGCCGGTTGTTTCAGCGTGTTTTACGTAGTCTTTCCTACGATTGTAAAGATGTTTTTGGAACTGTCCTGAGTAATACTGGCGAATAAGTAGTATTTTGATTCTTCATCAAGTGTTGTCATCAATTAGTCCAAATATACGAACCCGTAGAACGCAACAGTATTTGACTGACTTTATTTTTTCCGTTTCTGTTATGAATGCGAAACATTCATGCCTCAGATCGCAGCTCCGAAATATGAATATAGTACAAATTACTTTAAATTTATATTTCTAAAATTTCAATTAGTTATTACTGACTTCAGTTTGTTTCAGTTACCTGTTTGCATTATTGTTAACATTTCTTCGTAACCATCATTGTTGATGATAGTAGTTACAATTCTGGCTCTTCATTAGTGTTAACATACACAATTTTGAAACTCTTTCTAAGTTTAATTTCCCACAGGGGTAGCTGTTATAATTTTTTTCCCATTGATTGTGCTAAAGTAAAACTTTGACATATGTAGCCTTAGGGAAATACATGTCAAAACATACGTATGTATTTTTAAATCTTTCGCAACCTTTTTAATTTACATTCGAAATCACTTTAATTTAATAAATGCAGACACAAGCGCGCTAGAAAAATTGTGCGTCTAGCCAGAAACTACCTATGAGAATATTATCTCTCCGAAAGCATTTTTATAAACTATTGCTCATATTTTTTAAACTTTCCGTCGTGGCAGTTCCACGCCACATTCCTTTTTTTACTGCATAAGCAAAATTTACACTTCCATTAAAAATAATCGTATGGAAATTGTCTTTAATTTCATCATTATTTGCCTTGGGCTGAGAAATTCAAAATGCAGGTAAGAAGTCTTTATGTGCTCCTCAACTAATTACCTTAAGTACACCAAGGACTTATAAAAAGACTTTTTTTTATAGAAGAGAAGGAAGAAGACAACTGTTATAAACTGCAGATAGTAATTTAAAAATCCCAAATCCTCCACGCATTAAAATTAAACGAAATGCTTCTAATATGCTATTAGCAAAAAGAAAAAATTCTGGATTAATTGTGGCCGTTTGGGTAAAATCATATAATTTCTTTAAAATTTTTATTGAGCAGTCGGGATACACTGCCAAGAAAATAATTGTACACGGGAGAGTCCTTAATATCACCAATCATGATGTTGCGAATTAAATTACTACGAAATGAAAGAAAAAATATTGTTATTAACCAAAATGACTCTCCTAGGATTCAAAAGCGTGTTCACATTTTAACATTTATTCGTAGGATTTGAACTTATTGCATAAATGAAGCTGAAAGTAACATTTCAATCTAAACTGACCACAGTATGAAAATGTTATTTCTACGTAATAAACTGCAAGAATATTATGGAAAATTTATTTGTTTGTTTTACCAAGTTTCATGTTTAAAATAGTATTAAAACTTAAGTTTAGGGAAGCCTTGTTTTAAATTTAAATTTCGCCTCACTGAAAATTTGTTACGTTCCAAAAGGTCTAAATTTCTTTTAATTTTAGAATCTAAGTAAAATATTAGAAATATTATAGACCTATATAGCGACATAATAATATTAAATCTGTGACAGTGTGATCAAATTTACACAACAATTGGACTGCAATTAAGATTTAAGGTTAATAAAAATTAATTAGCTGATTTTAAAAGATTTAAGCTCAGTTAAAATGTATAAAATATATGCGAAATTAATACAAATACGTTGCAATGTAAATTGTCATAAACTTTGTAGCAAACTAGACTGAAATTTAAGCATCAAAATTAAGTATCAGAGTTTACGAATATAATATTGCAGTAATAATATCCTATTTAATGAGAAATGTTTAGATAACATTTTCTTACTGATTTCTGCCATTAAGATTTTATAATGCAAGAAAGTACAAGTTAGCTCAAAATTAAAGTAAAAGAGGAAGTGCAGTGATCAATTATCAGCAAGCTGCTGAGAACAACTTGCTGATAATGCGACGTTTCTTCTGAGAATTTATTAATGGTGTCTTATTTTATAACCACACTTTTAGTTAAATTTAGTGAGTGAACTATACTTTACAGTATGTTGACCAAACAAAAATTAGTGAGTTTAATTTATTTAATTTAGAGTTGATAGAGTAGCTAGGTATTTTACCAACGTATAAGTAAGTGAACTGAATTTAAGTTATTGAAGTTGAGTTCGTTAAAGTGGCTAGCTGTCCTTTTAGAGCTGTGAAGTTTTGTGCAAGTGGTATTTATCAGCTTTGCAGGGACTGGAACCTTTCTATTTGAGATACTGTAAAGTTTAGCCTAAATTTATTTTCAATTATTTTTCAGAGCACAAATGTTCTTCAGAACGATTCAGTTATTGAGTTTGTAGAATCATTAAGTTATTTTGATGCTGGAGACGTGAAAAATTAGAAATGCCCTCGCCGGGACTCGATCCTCGACTTCCCAAATACGCGCCGACTGTGCTACTACTGTAGTATCTGGCGACTGTTTGGCGATCACCAAAGCGCGCTTGGCGCGTGTAGACGTTTCTCAAAAAAAGAGTTAATGTATTTTATGAGAGTCAAAGAATATGTATTGTTAAGAAGGAAAGCTTCGCAGCAGCAGGAGTGGCTCCCTCTGAACGAAAAGGGACACAACTGCGCATGCGTGAAATATCTGTCGCCAAAAAGCGCCAAAGCTCGAAGCTGATGTCGAAGTTCGAACAGGTTCGACGTATCAAGAGTTTAAAGTTGTGTGACTCCATTTTCCCCCCAACATATTGACAGATATAAAATCAGATATCAAACTGCGATATGGATAATACAACTTCAACTAATAAAGCAAAAAAGCACGAAAATATATATTCGAGTTTAAATTATCGCGAAAAGTCAAAGAACGATTCCTCTTAACCAGTGTTCCTCAATTTCCTGTACACGTGGCGGAAGTGGAAAATCTTGGCCAGGTACATCACAAAGGGGGATATTCTCGCCAACAGGTTCCGTCACCAAATACCTTGGCGAATTGTCCCTTTTATTTCTTGCGGCGTAGAACACAAACTGGTTTACATTACGTCTATGGAGCCTTTCCTTCTTTACATAGACTTTCTTTGATGAGAGTTACACGTTAGCCTCAGAAGAGGAAGGAAGTAAATTTCGCTATGCCGTAAGGGTGACGTACTGCTCTGAGTTTACTATTATGCTTTGAACCATATTTTTAATAAATGTTTGTTTCGTCTTATTAAATGGTGCCTTATTGAACCACGAAGCCATTACAACTATTACAACAGGAAGGGATGCAGAAAAGAGGGAGAAAATAACATATTTAATGGCAAACAATAGAAAGATTATCCGAACTTGAATACATAAACTCCACTCAAATATTAAACATTTATTAATGACACTGTATTTGTTTCTACTTCATTTTTATCTTTGGCATGTCTCATTTGAAAAATTAGATTATATATAATTAGAAAATTAAATTAGAATATAATTAGATTACAGAAATAGATCCGACAAATATTTAGTGTACATATAAATAATATCTGAATATTCTGATTTATGAACAAATTATAATAACATCAATTTTGCCGATGCTTTCATATTTCTGAATGCTGCATTTTACATTTTTCAGAAAAGATGAAAAGCAGAGATATGGAAACAGCATTTGGTTAAACTTTTTTTCCCTTTCAAATACAGCATTTATCTAAAATTGCAGAAGAAAAAAGTTTTAAGTTCCGACAAAATTCTTATTTTGTTAACAAGCGCTAACCATGAACTGGTATTTGGAACCAGGAAATGGTTGGCGTGTGTAAGATAAGGAACGTTGCGTGCAGGGCGCCTGGCTTCATTACTTGGTAGGGTGGAGGAGCAGTGATCTAGAATTCTCCCGAAAACTAAGTGGGCGGTAACGTAATAACACATCTATCATCAAAAGTAAATGCATTCTTCTTGGAAAGTTTCGTTGTTGATTCACAGGTCTTTGAGTTTTAGATGCGTCCTAGAACAGTTCTTAAACTTTTGCCAGTAATCTACTGAAGGATTTACTTAATTCAACGTAAATATTAACTTCTGACAAAAAATATCTGTGTAATTTATTGGTTACGTTTTCCTACAGTATAGGTAAAATCAATAATATTACTTTTATCAAAAAATTTGTAAACAGCATTGTTTTATTTAATACAAATGCATATTTGAGGATATTAGAGCGAGAACTATAGGAATGCTTGAATTGTCTAATCATTTTAATATAAAAGACATTTTAATGACAGTTCGACTTAAATATGTGGTGCAATAAATTAATTAAATAAAGCACAGTTGGTTTTTAGACATAATAAGCTGCGAATCATAAACATTTGAATGTGTACTCAGACGTACCAACTTGCAAATAAATTCTACATGCAATTCATTTGAACATTCTTAATTAATTTCTTTCACAACAATAGCTTATTTAGCTTACCACTGTAACAAAGAAACGCCTTTCAGACGCTATTTCGACAACATAAGGATTATAATGTAGATCTCTCTAATTTATTGTAAATATAGGCTTTCTACCACGTTTGTTGCCAATTCCTTCTAGGTTTATTGCAAATGTCAAATTCTTTGTAAGGTTTGAATTTTTTATTGTCTACCTCTGTCCTCTTTTCAGGTGCATTATAGGTTCCTGTTTATAATGATATTTCCAGAAAATTTGTGGTTACTATACCATGGAATTAATAATGTGCGCAGGTATCTTTCGCAAATGCCCGATCACTAATGTTACGAGAATTTTTTACAACATATTTCATGTTACACGTGTATTAGTGCTTGTATTAGTGTTACATGTATATTAGTGTCATGTTACATATAAATTATTCTCATGTTACATATATATTAGTGTCATGTTACATGTATATTAGTGTACGTGATTGCATCATATATACATAAGATAAAAATATGTAAAACAAATTATAATTTAATTTAGTCATAGTCCCTTAATTCCTTATTTTTAATTTGAGTATTTTCCCTCTCTAATCTAAAAATATTGTAGTAATAGCTCTTTATGGACAGCGTCATTTCTGGATCAGTCTATATCGTATAGCTTGCGTAACGCTGATGACGTAGCTAATTCTGAACTTGAAATCAAAATTTCGAGAACTGAAATCTTTCTTTTAATCAGCTTCCATATTGGATAACTGAGCACTTTGCTTCTGCCTCTGTTATCGATAAGACGTTGCCTTGCTGCCCTCTTCCTATCGAAACAGTATCAAAAATGTAAATGATCTTGAATAGGTACGATTAGAGAATTGTGGCCGCAAATCTCAATTGAAATAAAGATGAATATTTAATGGGTTTGTGCTGCAAAGTTTGCTCTTCATTACGGATTAAACATTCTATTCCATCAATATTGCTCAGTTTTCTTTATTACAATCAGTCAGACAGGGCGTGGTGTGGGTATACCAATAGAAAAATTCATTTGCCTCAGCAAAAGTTTTCAGTGTAACAAGATGAAAGCAATGCTCCATTCTTCAGCACGAAATGCATCTATAAAATGAACGTGTGGATCATCGAAGTAATGTGATTAGTTGACAAATTCTACACTCAAGCCATTCTGTTCACTTTTTGCCGTGTTAAACAATTATTTTGTGCCTGCATAATATTTTGTCCATCTGTTCAAATCCTCGCTTACGTAAGATGCTCAATGGCAATATCTAGGAGTGAAAAGAAAAAAATCATATTCAATCATAGTTTTGCTGGGGTTAAAACTAGCCCTTAAAAATTTATTTTGAATGTTTATAATCAAATCATTTCAAGGGTCATGCCAGATGTTTTTCATCTACTTTAGTTTTATATATAAATTAACATAGATGCCATGGATAGAATAAACTGCGCTTACTTTCAGTAATACGAAATTGATAAAGTTCTTTAAGTTTTCAGCTTAGCATGATGCCTTCGATTTAAATTAAAATTTTGTAGGTTTGAGTTAGCAATTTCGGAAAAGCATATTAATTGCTGTTTAAAAATAAGTAAAATGTAAAAAGATTTTCCTTTCATTAAATGACTTTGAAGTCAAAATGTGTGAGGACATTTATTGTTGTTACCTTGGTAAGAGTACATGCTAAGCGTGTTTTACCTTAGAAATAATTTATTCATCTAGTACAGCAATTAAGAATATTTTCTATTGCAACTGAATTCCAAATTGATAGTTTTTTATCATGCTGAATTTTTGAAACATAAAGCACTTTTATGGAAAAGAAAAAAAAATTATTTATGTTATTAGAAATATAAATTAAAATAACTATTTTTGAATTAATTAAAATTCAGGAAATTAAGTCAGGAAAAAATGATTAAATTACAATGTGATGAATATTTTTGAAACATTTTAAAAATGTTTTAATTAATGTTACAAATTTTATAATTATTCTGAGAATTAATATAGACTACAAATAAAGTAATATTAAATATTAGTAAACAAAATGATAAAGAAATGTGTTTTGAGTAATAATATGGAAAACATAAAAAAATTTTTAACTTTCAGCATTATCGTAATGAACATTAAAAGTAAAATAATATAAAAACTGAGTAATTGTACTGAAACTGAATAAATATGTGCAATGTAATTAAAAAGTGAAAATGGTAAGGAAAAAGTATTTCAAGTTATGATGGATGAATATTATAATTTTGTAAGGAGTATTTGCGAGTATGTTGAGGGAGTGTTGGTTCAGAAATAAAGGCCTATTATTACCTCTGTATAATTGTTCCTTTTACACTCCGCACACAATATAAACTTCGAAGGCTCCCACCCTATAATTTTTTCATATACAATTAATATTTAAATTTTTTATATATAATGGAGTCGGGTTTTAATTTACTTTATGTATAATGGAACGTATTAGTGCTGTTCATAAAGACAAGTTATCTTATGTAAACGGAGGCCTTTATAGGTAACTGTCAGAGCAGTCCTTAACCATTGATGCGTTAATTCATCGGTCAGCTTGAGTGGATTTACCAAACACATGGATACGTTTGTATCTGTAGATAGTTGTGGGGTCTTCCAGTTCGCGGTAAGATAAGAAATTTAGAAATGTAATAATAACAGTAGAAATGATAATGTCAATAACACTATTATAAAACTTATAATTTTAAAATATAAGTTATATTAATGAGTTATTTTTGAAATTTGTTGCTATTATTCAAAATAAGTAATAAATGTATAAAAATTTTATATTTAGGATATTTTGCGCAAAGTTTTTGGAAACTTTCCCTGAAAAAATACGATTATGTGGATTCTGAAACACAAAGACTTCTGGATTGAAAATTTCCACAGGACTTTGAAATATTACCACATTTTATATTTTTCAAATAAGTAAACAATAATGTTGGACAAAATTTTATTATTTGTATTTTTCCAATCCTTCAGCGCTTTAGCTCTTAAAAATGCTTTTCTGTAGCCAAGCGTTTTTTTTTTTTTTTTCCTTTTTTTTTTTTTTTCTTTTTAAGGGGGGGGGTGTCCAAACTTTCCTTGCAATAAAGCAAACTTAGCAATACTGATGACGGATAATGCTGAATGCGTAATGAACAGCACACTTGGTAGCTGAAGCAGAGTAAATATTCATCTTTATTTCAATTGACATTTGCAGCCACAATTCAACTGGCACTATAATCGAGCTTACTCAACAACGTTTAGATTTTTCACACTATTGCGATAAGAAGAGAGCAGCGAGGGAGCAAGAACACAAGTGGAAGCAAAGGGCTGAGTTATCCAAGTATGACAGCTTACTAAACGAACATTTCGGCTTAAGTTCCCAATTAGCTACGTCATGAGTACTATGCAAGTCATGTGATATCGATTCACCTAGAAATGACACAGTTCGGAAATAGTTATTACTATTTTTAGAACTGAGAGGGGAAATGCCCAAATTCAAGTTGAAGAACAAAAGGATTATTTCTAATTTAAATTAAATTTGATTAACATACTTTATTATTACACCCCCATATATATACATACTATTTTGGCAGTCAAGCACATGAATATAGCTTGGCATGAAATGATGACACAGACGAACTTAGCTGTTTTGATCCGATATCTTTATTCAGTTTAAATGGCAAATTATTATTATTTTAGCTTCTACAAGATTACATACGCGGTAGTAATTTAGACTAAATAGGATTAACTTTACATTTAGTGCGTCATATTTATTCAAACAAAGAAAGGCAGACGGGAAGAGCGGCAGTAAGTGTCTTATAGCGGCAGGAAGAGAAAAGCAATCTGATGAAAAATGGCGCCAAACTCTACATTTATAGTAGCGATTACATAACATGCCAAAATGTTCTCCAAAGTACTGGTCTAGGGAAAAGATCCTGAAACTGCGGCATGTTAATGTTAGAGGCTGCACGTTCCCGTAGAGCAAAGCCATTGTATTATATATACATATATAGAGACACACAGAATATATATAATATAAAAATCGTAATAACTTCTCTGAAGTCCGTAGTTATGTAATATGGAAGCACACGAAGAGAAATGGGTTTTTGGTTTGAGTTAAAAGTTTCAGTTCCCAATTATTACGTCATCAGCCCTGAAGGCCACGCAAAATGGAATGCAAGGAAAAGACGGAGCAGTGTTGATGCTTACGTAGATTCGCATTGGAAAGGACGATTTTTGATTGCATAGTATGATAATGTGTTGACTTCGTAATATCTAAAAAACTTTGCGCTGCTGGAATCATACAGAGATCAACGGTAAAATAACGATGTAAACGTGAAGCATATGAGAAAATTTGTCTAATTAAAAATCACAAAAGGGAAAAAATAAAAAACTAATAAATCCTTTTATAGAAAGTGTCTATTATCTGTTCTTAAATTCAGCTAATTGAGACTCAGCTGAATTTGGTTTATTGAATCTCCTTTTATTTAAGTGTGTTTATTAATTAACCTTTTATCTAAATTTATTTTACTGAGTCTCATCTGCTTTCAGTACCCGCGTTTTAGGTCAGGAGAATGCAAAGAGTTAAGAGAATTCTGCTATGTTGTGTGCTTGTGGCGTAATGTAGAACATCCACCTAGAAAGTAGAATATCTATATTTGCTATATAATGAGGGCATAATTGGTGTTTTCACGTTTCGTAATTAAACACCTGCTTTTATAACATCATTAAACGTAATATTTATTAAGAAACAATTTCAAGGGGTAAAGATAAAGTTCTATACTAGCAAATTATATCATCGCAAATTAGTATTGAAGCTAGCAATAAACTTCATATAATGTTCTCAGAAAAACAAATGTAAGTTTAAATTTGTTAAATATTTTATCAAACTGGATGATGAGTTAAATTCGACATTATGCATATTGGTATAAAATTTCAAGTAAGTTTGGCTTCTTAAAAATTATTCAAGTATAATAAACACAAAATATGTTGTTAGTGGAATTCAAGATCAGGAACTAAAGCGCAGTTTTCAAGTAGAATAATATTTAAATAGTGATTAAAATATTCTGAAAGTGATATATCATTAAAGACAGTGGATTTACGTTTGTCAATTTGCGTTAGATTTAAATAAAATCTATCAGGCTGTCTTCGAATCTAAAGAATGTAAAGGAAGAGAATGTCTGAACAATTTAATAGGAATATTCTTTGCTATGAGATTGGAATGTATACCTAATACTGAAAACATATTAATTCTTAAACCGGATGCAAAATTTCTGTCCATTTTAAATATTTATATAATTTTAATATTTCTATACCGTATATGGTACAAATATTGTATTATAAGTAAAATAATTTACTTGTACATTATAATATATAGTAGAATCTATTTTGAATGTTAAAAGACTGAAAAACTGAGCATCACTTCAATAATTTCCATAACATCCATAAAATAAAATTTTCTATTAAAGCTTTAATACTTCCTTTTGGTAGCATTTTTCAAAATAAATAAATAATTGTATTTGGAGACTTGCTTATTGAATATGCCTTACATCTATATTTTAGACTTCCTTTATTGCAGATGCAAATTTTACCAAAAAGGAAAAATCATTGCTTTTATCAAATTAATAAGAAACCAGAGTTTTAGGCAATTTTGATATGACAAGAATACTTTTAATACTATGTACTCCGAAGATAATGGAAAGAGACGAGAGAAATATCGTACCTCCCGGCAGTAAAGTTGTATACGGAAAACAATGTAGTTTGTCTTTTATTTCAAAAATGCCTAATGAAATTTGATGAATAATAAAAAACAATCTTGGGGCGTAGCGTTTTGAAATTTTGACAGGTGAAGAGAAAAATTAAAACATCTCTGAAGCACTTATCCCACAACTTTTGTTCTCATTTTGATTAAACACATCTCTTTTATTTTGAGATACGAAATTTTTTTATGTCCTTGACGAATGATAATGTTCATATGTAACGTTGCTAATACGATTAATTGTAGGCAATGTTCCATTGAATTGCCTAATAGCAGTTTTTCATTTCTAAAGCATTGCGTTTCGATATATAACGGGCTTTTAATTTCTAAATTGCTCTCTTTTATGAAACATTTAAAAGTGTGCTGAAAATACATTTATCTGTCATCAATATATATCATCAATATATTTATCTGTCACCAAAATCCTTATCGAAGTTATGTCTGCTAAGAAACGAGCGCATATTTTGCAGTCTTTACAACGCCACAGAAGATTGTTTTCAAGTTCAATTAAGTAAGATTTTTATAATTTTAATTTTTAAATCTTAATATATATATACACGAGTAAATTACTGATGATTCTTCACTGCAACCTGCAGTCAGTGATACTATATGTATCTTATAACTAGGCCCTTCTGATCTGTTATTTGCCTTTTAGTACCATGTAACATGTACTTTCGATGACATTTTACTAGACTATAATTGGCATTTCGATAAAAATTTAAGGAAATATATTTTCAATCCAGCGAAACTAGGATAGTGTGTATTATGAATCTATAAATGAAAACAATTTCTCTGTAACAGTACAAACTGCAAGAAACTCATCAACAGTCTTGCATAATGTTTGGGAATGTTTTCATTCTTAAGGTTCAATAGAATTTAATAATAAATTGAATATTTACAGCACTGAGTAATTTTCAGCTACAGAGAAATGGAAAATGATATTTCTTGAGCAATTTGAATGTGATATGCCGTTGGCGAATTAGTTTCCGAGAGATGATTTACATTTATAAAAACCTCAATTCTGGTTAAATGATCTTAATTGTAATCTCTCTTTATCTTCAACATTTTAAGAAATTATTTACAGTTGCTTAAATATCTTATCAGTAGATGGTGGCAGTGGTTCCTTTTCCTAATCTGTGATGTTCTCGACTCTTTTGTCTGTTACTATTATCACTCCTGCATTTGGAAGCCCTGAGGCATTACCTCCGCTGCAGCTCAAGAAAAAGAATCTCTGCTGCTAAAATCCTGCATGTTTACGAACGCTATGCTGCTAATTATTAGCATCTTTAATATCTGATCTTTAATTTGTTCTTTTTATATACTTAAAACACTATAATTCCTTTAAAGTTACTTATGGTTGTCAATTGATATGATGTTAATTTCATTTCATGTAACGAACAATATTGTAGATTAGCAACGAACTATGTTCGATTAGATTTTCATTTAAAAAATTCAGATTACCTTTACAATCATCTTTTCTCTTTTCTTTACAATCCCAAGCTTATTTCGTCTCAGAGAACTCACGAAAATAATGTTAGAATCTGGCAACTAAAAGCTGCTTATAAGTAACACTTACACGTATAGGACTTCCATGTTGTCAAAATGTAGAATTTTATAGAACTAGGGTTAAATTTTATTTACACAAATATGGTTGCGAAAAAAGATTCGCGTTTCCTACTCGTTTGAAAATTCTGATGAGGACTTAAAATGCAATTTTATTTACTTCTTTTTAATTTGTATTTTTAATGACATGTGTACGTAATCTTAATGACATATGCTGTTAGTAGTTAAGAAATAAGTCAGTATTTTATTCGTTTGATTATTTGGTATGGTAATCAAAATTCAATGTTCTTTCTGATTCTTTGTGATTTGCAAAAGCGGAATTTCCTAAATGCCATTTCGCTTTTCAAAAATAAGAACTGGTATGTGGTCTGCAGTTCGAACATCCGAATTCATTTAATATATATCCTCAATATTTGGTTTCATGATTTATATTTAATAATCTTCGAAGGTACTAAGAAGCATTTGAGTTTCCCTCTATTCAATTACCTTTCATCCTTTACTAAGCAATAGATAAGTTTATATTCTTCTTGAGCAAGGGAATTCGCTTGAAATGGGAATGCAGCATTTAAGTTAGAAGCCAGAAAGAGTTTTTTTATGCTTTTGGTCTGAAAGTTTGACTTGACTATTGTGCGTTCAGAGGGAGGAAAAAAGTTCTTCACCTCATGGAATGTTAGTTTAAGAGTTTATTCCAGAATTCTAAAGTAGAAGTTTTAAAGTTTTTTATTCAGTGTGTGCCCAGCATTTTGAAGATGCAATGACTTATTTTTCACTTTTCACAGAAGGATTCAGGCTGAAAATATTCCTCCGAGCTGTTAGGGAATGATCCGCGTTATTTAAATACTAATTTTTTGATATTTTTATTCCTACTTTGGTAAAATTTGCTTTCGTTCTCTAATTTAGAGATTGAGAAATAAACCCACTTGAGTTGGTTGTAAATTACAGAAATTAATCTTAACAACAGGAACACATGAAAGAAGTTCCCGCAGGGGTAGAAAACAGATAGTAAAACTTCTGTCTTTCCTGAGAATATAGGGATGAAAAATAATCTTCTGCATTTATTTTGAGAGAAAAACTGAATTTTCTGAATAAATTGAATTTTTAGAGTAAATCTGGAGTGAAGCGTTCTTTTCTGCTAGGCTAGATTCAGAACTTCGAAGCAGATGATGTCCCTTTTGATCTTCAATATTCGGATGGAAGAAACAAAATCAAAGGAGTATTTTCTTGCACAAGACTATAGCCCTGAAATCTTACAGTACTGAAATAAGTCTCATGCTTAAAACATTGGAAGTTTTAATTTCATATTCACTTTACCACTTATTTTCATATTGTATTCAACTCTATACTACGCTAGATACTGGCGATTTAAGATGGTATACCTACAATAGATATTGAGGCAAAAGAAATCCTGTTAAGTATTCTTGAATATAAGGTTTAATCCTTTTAATCTTTAAAATGTTCCTTGATGTTTCATTAAATTTCCTTTCTCAGAAAATTATGTGTGCTATCAACACTGAATTTATAAGATATTTTCACCCTCATTCCAGCATACATTCGTGGTGTAAAAGTAGCACACTCGGCGCGTATTCGAGATGTCCAGGATTCGAGTCCCGGCGAGTCCGACTGCTCATTTTTCACGTCTCCTGCTTTGGAAACTACCTGATGACTTTAATTCTAAAGGAATTCAAGTGTGTGAGGAAAATACTATACTTAGTTTAAGTCATTTCAATCCTTTTCAAGTAAAGATTCTAAAATGTGTTTATCTTCACACTATTACATAAAAATTTGAAATATTTGCTTCATTTTTTATTCCTTCAATAGCTAATCAAAATCGTTTCTTTCTTCTATTAATTGAGAATTTCGAATTACAGTTTTAATTTCGAATTAATTGAGAATTAGGTTAAAAAAGTATAAGTTAAATTAAATAAAATAAACTTAATAAATTAATAAACTCACTTTTTTATAAGATTATTGATTTAAAAATTCTATGACACACACAGACAAAAATCTGAGTTTAAGTAACTTTAATTTTTGAACTAGCAGATTGAGTTTTAAAGTCGTTATCTAAAGATCTTAATAGCATTTACATTTATATTTTTACTATTTTAATAAAGAATTCCTCTCCCTTTCCCTAGAAAACGTTGACAGTTTTACCACCAAAATTTCTTATAACGTAGAAACAATTCATTAATAGATTATCTGATATCTGAATGGCATTCTGAGCAGATGTAGGTATATGATATAGCAATTTACTAACTGGAAACTGGCTACCTTATCAAATGTTATGGGATGGTGAATCCCTATGTGAGTTACAGCGCTTAACTTTAGTACACAATATAATATCCAATAAATGATTAATTTTATGCATAAATAATAAACGTAAATTGAAGATATATAATAATATGTAAGAAGACTAACATCAAGGTAAGGATTTTGGAAATGATGTTTTCCAAGTACGATTCCAAAGCTAAAAAACATGTTTTTCCCGTAACTGGATTCTCATTACAAATCTAAAATAATTACTTTCGTGTTACATTTGGAAGAAACTGCGCAAAATCTAAATGCTAGAAAAATCCACAAGAGTCTTTTTAGTTTAGTCCCAAGTGACTTTTGAAGAAGTGTTAATCAAAGATTCATTAAAATACTGGCTGCATAAGTAAAACGAGTCAGGTACGAAAGAACGATGTCGTTTAAACCAGATACTAATCTCGTTTTTCAAAAGAGCAGCTGCAGTTATTCAAAAGAAAAGCTGCAGTTATTTATGTATCAGAATAAGACTTACCCTAACGTAAGAATTATATTTATTTTAATATCCACGTTATCGTCTTGCAGACCGATTCCTTCCCTAAAACATATGATTTACTTTTGTCATGGAACAGCCTGTCCACGAAAGTTGTTTCAAGTTACATAATGCTTGAGTTGTTTGCCATATCAGGTTCTGTGTTCCTCCCTACTTGCTTTGGGAACATTCAATAACCTGACTCGGAACAGGGAGCTTACTAAAGCTATGTTCAATAAATGTGGGAAGTAGACAAGATACACAGGAAGGGTATACGAAACCCTTTATTTTTCACTCTTTACAATGATTTCTGGACTTCGGAATACAGAGACCAACCACTTGTGATCTGAACGTAAGAATATAAAAATATTAACTAAACTCTAACTAAACTAACTTTGGATTAATAAACAAGTGCCTACTTGAAGATTGGCCGTATATTAACAGAAAGGCCGTATGTAGTACAGAGAACTGTTAACACTACGATACGTTCAAAATTATCAAGAGGATTAAACCTCTGGCCTTGAAGGCAACCAGCAACCGAGTAAAACTGCTATGGCAAGCGGCCTGCTCCTAATCACTCCTTTCTCTCTCTTGCTTGGCAAAAAGCCACAACTTAAGTACTTGGCGTTCGCAAGACAAATTTGCATAAATAAGTTAAAGCTTTTAATTCTGGCCGAAAGTAGAAAATAAGAAGTGATAGTAAAGATTTAAAATAAAATAAACGTTAGTAAAACTTAAGATCCTTACAGCCATAACTGTTTGGTTACCTAACTCACTGTTTATAATTTACAATGAATTTAGTTAAACAAGATTTATTTATTATATGTATATCTTTTTCAATTGTTTTATAGGTCCTCTAAGTTCACATCTGTAAAATGTGATTGAGGAAGTACTTTGTTTTTATGCAGCTCATAATACAATAAATATTACAACTATTAATATTTTGATGTTATACCAATTTTTTGTGAACAGTTACTCAATAAATTCATAGAACTAGTGCCTAAGCTATTTTTAAAAGAATATTCACCTGAGAGTACTTTCTTAAGAATTATGTTTTAGATGTCAGCGAGTTATCGCCCAGTCCACAATCAAAAAACACTGACTAAAATTCAACGAACTTGATTTGATGATTTCTCATGAGTTACAGCTAAACAAAGAATTTACAAAATTAAAAAGTTTATTTTTTATTGGAAGTAGCTAGTAAAAATAGGGCGACACTTCGCATAACAAGACCTGAGTTGAAATGAACCTAAACTAACTTTTAAACGTAATTGCCATCGCATATATTGGACTGAGTTTACATTATGCTAAACTCTCAGTAAAATTTAAAATAATCTTCATAAATGTAGCAAAGAAAGAAATAGTTTCAACATCTTATTTATTTGTTTAAGAATTATTATTGAAAGATATTAGTACTAAACTTCGCATAACAAGACCTGAGTTGAAATGAACCTAAACTAACTTTTAAACGTAATTGCCATCGCATATATTGGACTGAGTTTACATTATGCTAAACTCTCAGTAAAATTTAAAATAATCTTCATAAATGTAGCAAAGAAAGAAATAGTTTCAACATCTTATTTATTTGTTTAAGAATTATTATTGAAAGATATTAGTACTAAACTGAAGATAATAGTTTGGAAATCCCAAAGCATGCAGAAAGTGTTTCTCGACTTATTTTTCAGAGAAAGATATTAAAATAATCGAAAAATGCCCTTTTATTAATACCCTTAACACTTTTCTTAATAAAGACGTAAAAACTATAAACCATTCTCCAATCGGAGAAAGGTCAGCAATTTGTAGTTAAATTTGAATGACGTTCCTGCAGTTCGTGGTAAATCAAAGTAAGTCGAAACTGTTACGAACAATTTTATTATCAGTGAATTAGTTATTACTAACTCAGATCAGTTGATGGCTGTAGTTTATGATGTACTGGCAAAGACTGTATGGCAATAGAAACAAATTCTCCCAAGGAAATAAAATGTAAAAATAAAGTAATGCAATCAATAATACAATTTTTATAGTAGGGAGAGTAATACAACTTTTCCATCAATATCTTTCATTGAAAAGTTTGAGAAGAAAATTTTATTAGATATTATTTAGTTATAATAATTTTAAATCCGTTTTGCTATTCACCCGGTGACCGTTCCACAAATGCTATCTTAGTATTTTATGTATGATTACTTGCATATAAAAATAATAAAAAATAATTGATAAAGATGGAATCATATGAAAAACCTTTATTTCAGAATTAATAAATTTAATTTTAGTTCTTTCTTTAAGTCAGGGTTTCTTAAACTTTTTACAGTCGCAACCCGTTTTTATCACTGTGATTCTTTCGCGACTCCCAGGATCTCATAATATTTACGAAAATTTTGTGGAACCCCATACGCATTGCGCAAATCCGATACACGCGTATGTGAAACTGTCAATTTTTTCACTTGTACTGTAATATATTATTATGTTATGTTATTAAGACATAACATATTATTATGTTATGTTATGAAGACATAACATAATAATATATTACAGTACAAGTGAAAAAATTGACAGTTTCATATACGCGTGTATCGGATTTGCGCAATGCTTATGGGGTTCCACATATATTATTACAGTTTTAGGTCATTAACTTTAATTTCTAATTTTAAGACATAGAACAATGGGGAAATTATTAATAAGTAACAGACGAAATGGCAGCGTCACGTGCAAAGCAAGGAAAATGAACGTTTATATTATAAAAACAATGCCTCGAAACGTTTTCGTTTTTTTCTTTGTCTGTATTGTCTTATCTTTATCTATTTTCAGATACATTGTGTAAAATATTAGGTAATTGTAAAATTATTATAAGTTAAAGAAATATCAAAACTGCTAAATTTTTTGGCGAACCCTTGCTGCAGGTCCCGTGACCCCCCCCCGGGAGTCGCGACCCACAGTTTAAGAAACGCTGTCTTAAGTTGTATGAAATACTGTAACTAAATACGAGTATAGAGGAGAAAAAAGGCAATTCTTATTTGGTATAAGAATGTTGTCCATTTAAATTTTCGATTTCACATACAGCTCTCTCTATACATAATATACTGTATCTAAGAAAAATGGTTCGAAGAAATGTCTAACCTTTGCCCTTTTGAAAACAAAAGTAAAGAGATAATAAATTATCCAACTGTTATATGTTTGTTGCCTATCTCTCTAAGCTTCATTTGTTTTACTTAGATGACTATACAGAAGGAACAAAATGCATCAGATTTTGTCTTTATAACATGAAACTGGAGTAAAAACATAATAAATCAAAGTTCAAAATATTTAACGTCGCTTTGAAAAATTATTAGGGCATTTGATCTTGTTTCTTTTATATCACGCTGACTTTGTTCGATAATTTTTTTTTGTTTTGAATTAATAAAGATGATTGAAAATATCTACCCAACAAACGAAACTAATATTTTTATTTCTTTCAATAAGAAAGCATTTAATGATTTACTGCCATTCATTTTCATAAAAGAATGCATGAATGATATCTTGGAAGAAAAATACTTATAGCGTATGCCTAACAGTCTATTTTTATCACAGAGTCCGGATCTAGTCATTTTCAGCTATAGGGAAGATTAGATCTTTTCAGCTACCAAAATGATGCTATGTTATACCCATTTTATCCCACAGCTTGTACTTGATGCGAATGCAAATGAATTTAACAGAAAATTCTTAAGAGAAGAACAAAGACCTTCGCTCTCTTCTCTTTCTTCAGAAACGAAACAGAAGCCGCTCACCAGCGTCATCATATCAGAAGCAAATTGTGTGTAGTCTCCGGGATGCTCTCCAGAGGAGTTTTGACTTGCATTAAGAATGAGGTTTCAAAGAGAAGCCGGATGAATAATGCAGCACACAGTACAAAAGGAGCTTTTCACCGGGCAAAATTCAGGTTCGTCTTTTAGCGGAATGTACTACTCCTGCTGCCTTGAAGCTTCCTGCAACCCTCTTGGGGAAAGTAAGGGCCGCCGTTGTGGAAAGCAAGGGGGTAATCATCAAGTGTTACACCTGGATTGGCATTTGAGGTGGGGAAGTGGCTAACAGCAAGTAGGATGCCTTGAAGTGAATCTCAATGGTGCGTTGCTGAAATAATAATAAGAGATATTAGTCCAAAGTCGCTACTTCAGTAAACAGGAATTAGAATGATATATGGCAAAGTGGTTTCGTAATGATCTTCAATTTTTAGATTCATCCTTGTTTCCGGTGAAAAAATAGCGAATAGTACCATTTCTCTTCAGAAGATGAAATTCATTGGATCAAAAGTGCATAAAGGACAGTTGAATGAACAACTTTATTGCGTACCGGTGAATGTACTCTCAGCTATTTATTAATTCTTAGTTTAATACTTTAAATAAATGAGCATATTTTTGAAGAGGTTTATAATAAATTAGATAACTGCTCATTGAAATCAGAAATAATATCTGATTTTTAAATACTGTTAACTCACAGAGTAGTTTCTAATTGTCGGAATTCAGGGATGAAACTAAGTATAAAAGTTTTTTGTCAAAATGTAATTAACTAATATTTAAAATGGCAGGCACTACATCTAAATGTGAAAATTGAAACGAGAACTCAGGATTTGAAGATTAAGAAAAGTAAACAGAATTACAAGTGAAAAAAGTTATGTATGCTCCAAATGTCTTGCTAAAGAGAGCAGAACTTAAACTATCTGTCATGCTAAATATGTTTTATGTTGTAATAGAATGAAATCCAAGGTGTTTTCGAAACTGGCTACTGCTGAACGTAATTTAATCACCTGAGCGACCTGAATAGTCGAGTTAAACAATAGGTAGTGAGTTAAACAAGTCATGAAAAAATGCTGATATTGCCAGTTATCAATCTTTATTTTGCTTAGACCTGCCTTTGTCATCAGTTAAAATTATTTTGAGAAAACAACTTTTTGGTCTTGAGAAATGGCGCAGCAGATTTAACTAATGCTTAATTGTTAGCACAAAATGAAGATGTCTTTACATCTGTACTTGATATAATATAATTTAACGAAAAGTAATGCTTATAAGATTTGTAAGACGTGTTATCATGGAAGACCGAAAAACATAAATCTAAGCAAATTCATTTTGAAAATTTGTATTTACGCATCTATCAAATATGATCTCCATATTTGTTTTTTAGGTTTCATGTCAGATGATTCTTCAAGTTGCCTCTTTTTTAGTTAGAGATGATTTTTGATAACAATCGGCATGTTTATGCCCTTCTCTGCTATTGAAATACAAGATCTTTTTTGCCTTGAATACAAGTACGCACAGTTAAGGAGCTAAATAAAGTCTTCAAGTTGCCTCTTTTTTAGTTAGAGATGATTTTTGATAACAATCGGCATGTTTATGCCCTTCTCTGCTATTGAAATACAAGATCTTTTTTGCCTTGAATACAAGTACGCACAGTTAAGGAGCTAAATAAAGTGGCTTTTTCCTTATTTAAGAAAGCACTTACCTGTTGCTAATTTAAGCAACAACAAAAATGTGTAGTCTTAATTTGAAGCGACACTAAGGACACTTAAGGAGAGATTTTAAAGTGTGGCCCACTTAACTTGGAACTTAGACTGGGAGTAAATATAGCATAGGCAGGAAAAATTTTCGAATATTTTAAGCCCAGACAAACAAATGTGGATTCCATTAAATGGCATTTAATTCAAGAAAAATCTCATCAAAATTAGATGGATCATGGGATGATATATAAAATCGGAATTTCGTTTGAATGAATCAATGAAGAAAATATTTTTCCGTTGGTGGATAATAACGAAATTTCATGTTTCAGATTTGTTGCAGAAGAAGCTTTACAGCGATTTGGGTGTAAATTATACTTCTTCTAACTTTAGCCGCTTTACACAAGCTTAACATACGTTAAAAGTATTAATTAAGTAACATTATAAGGATAAATATCATTGAAGTATAAGGATAAATATCATGTTACTGAAAGATATCTCACTGTAAGTGAGATAATTCACAACAACCAAAACAAAAGCTGAGGATATAAATATCTTCTCAATAGGAAATCACGCTTTCATTTTATCAGCAATTCTAGAAGCATTAAAGAGAATTCTGTTTGTTTCTAAAAATATCTTACCTTGCAAAATTATGTAGAAATAAATAATAATAATAATAATAAAGGGACTACATTTTTTAATAAAACGAAAAAAAATGAAAGAGAATTAATTGAAAAATTTATATGATATATATATGCCAACATTTTGTCAGTTTCTTTGCCAAATGTCATCAATTTGTATCTTTTATTTCTATATTTCTTTCATCCTTATTACCTAACGCTTTTTCACTGATTGCTGAAATGTTTCTTCTGTATTTTAAAGTACAGATGCAAGATGCTAGTAGCAAAAATGTTGTCCTGAACTCGTTATTTAATGTTTAAAAAATCGGCGTATTTTTCTCTCATTTAGGCAGCTTTTCAAAGAAAGAAAAATGTAGTTAAAAAGGTTGCGTATGTGCATTAACAAATAACGCAACTAAATAAAAAATGAATTTACATAATTGAAGACTTTTTTTTGAAGAAAAAAGCAAACTTTTATTCCTTGTTTCATAATATTGATTAACAAATGGCAAATTTTTTAATTGGTTAGTTTTAAATCGGAAAGCATTTCCAGCGTGATCCTAATATTATTGCAAAATCCTGGATTCTAAAACAGTAGCCAATGTAATTTAATGATCCTTTGGATACTATTTTTAGACTCATATGTTTTCACAGTCAGTACATATCTGCGAAAGCTACGAAAATTTTATCACACCCCGTCGTCAAAGAAACAGTAATGGTCGCTCCTGATTTTCTGTTAATAGCAAATATTAAAACGTTAAAAAATTAAATAAAAAACTAACATAAAAAAGGTAGCCAATGAAATCGTTTCAGCTCGCTTTGTATGTGCTTTTAGATGTTCATAAAACATTCAAGATTTAACTTGTAAAAAGCCAAGTCGTCTATAATCCATAATGAAAATTCATTTACATTAAAAAATTGACAATGAAAATCTAAATACTTAACCTTGGAATGAAAAAAAAGTCCTTGCACCTTTATATTTGAATGTTAATCAAAGCAAAACCACTTATGTATGATTTATGTTTATAAAACTTAAAACATTTGTTATAACACCATTATTATTGCTCTTGCTCAGAGACTAATTAATTACATCGTAAATATCACAAACTATTTTCGAAATGATATGGGAAATCTTGTAAAATCATGAAAATAATCTTTCATACAGTATTCACATATATTTATACTAAAGATAAAAGATACATTTTTAACCTGTAAAACTATTTGCATTTATTTTCCAGTGTACGGTAAGTCCAGCACTCCGTACCTAGCTTACGGAAG
Source organism: Stegodyphus dumicola (assembly GCF_044657685.1). NCBI lineage: Eukaryota > Metazoa > Arthropoda > Arachnida > Araneae > Eresidae > Stegodyphus > Stegodyphus dumicola. Next base: position 73,305,382 of record NC_140768.1, on the reverse strand, counting down.
TTTCTTGTAGGCAATTCATTAAAAGAAATAGAAAACTGTTCTAACTCTTGAGAAAGGTTTGAGTAAAAATAGTTATTAAAAAAAACATTGGCGTGGCTTATTTCAAAGAGTTAATATAGTTTTGAATACACATGTTAAATACCGCTCCGTGCCTTTCATTATCAACCGGTTTAAAATTTTCCTGACAATCAAAGCAAAATTAACAATGAAATAAAATTTGCGACTATGGTGTCAGTGAACCTATTAATAGCAAAGGATCTAACTATATTTTAAATGCTACGTTCTCCACTTAATTATTATATTTCTTTAATTATTAATTTTACGTTTGACCCGAAAAAACAACCGGAAGGTTTTTCTCCTAACAACAAAATTCCTAGTTCCGTACTTAAGAATCCCATTCTAGTTATGAAATTCTGCGGTATTTACAGGATTCCTTGGCTATGTGGTTTAATTTGCATTAGTCAAACTAAGAGAGCCTTACAATTTCGTGTTAAGGAACATGAGGCATATGTTAGAAATACAGAAATCCCTTGTTACCAGGCACTGTTGGTCAGAAAACCATACTTAACATCTTTTCAAATTCAAAACAATATCTTTCTGTCCTAGTTAACGACCCTAATTTCAATCCATCTTTACCTTCAGCCTTTAAGGATATTATGTTTTAGTTTTCTTGTTTTATCAATAGATGGCGCGAGTAGCATAACTTCTTTCGACACGTTCTATATTATCTTCTTACCATATCTTTTCTCGTTCATTTACACTTAAGCAGCTTGATGAAGCTGGTTCTATAATTAAACCATCGAAACTAGTCCTGAAAAATTTACAAATATTACGGTGATTCTTGTTGTTTAACTTCTCCAACAATCACTATATGGCGTGTTATTTTAACCTAAACTCAAATGGAATTAAGTTATTTTGCCTTTAATTCGAAGAGAACATTTATTAAATATGGATAGTTCTTCTTGCACTGGCACTCTATTGCTATAACATTCAAATTGTGTTAAAGTTTACTTGTGTAACTTGTCACTTGTTTGTTAAAGTGTTAAATATAGTTGAGGAAATCAGTAATTATGACACGCATTTTAAACGTAGGTAAAATTTAATACTGGGCATATTATAAGTATTAGCCTTGTGTTCCGGTATGTAACAAAAGTGAATTCTGTCTTCTATAACACCCCTTTCAATTAAAAATAAAGTGTTATTACGTATAAGAAATAAGAATAATTCCATGAAATATAAAAAAAATGAGGCCTGAAATAGCATCTCTTAAATTCTAAAATGACAATTAAATGCATAATGCAACAGTTATGAATATAAAATAACTTATGATGTTATTATATAAAAACAATGCGGTTTACTAAAATCTAACTTTCATAGTTCAAATCTAGTGACGAATCATGCAGTTTAAAAATATATAAACATATATTGTTTATATTTATTTTTTTAATATCACACTCGAAATAAAGATTATTTATTTTTAGAATATTATCTCCGAATTAATTCCATTTATTAATAAATGTAATACCCGGCACCTAGTATATACTCAGAAAGAAAACAGAATACGAAAACTATCTCCTGAGAAGAAGATCTGTATCAAATGTATCTAAATTAAGGAGAAACTTGCGTCATAAAAGAGACTAACAAATAATAAAAGACATGCATTTTTTCCAATTCTTTTTATTGCAACATCAAAAAATATCTAACGCATTAGACATGCTGTACTGTCATACACACAGTAAGCATTTTATAAAAAATTCTGCGTTTGAAAAATTCTGAAGTGTCTCTTGAGGAAGAAAATACTGCTTCTAAAAGAGGAGAAAATAAAGATAAAGAGCGTATATAAACAGAAAAAGAGAAAATATACGAATTTCTTCAGTTTTTCATTTTTGATTGAACTCTGACACTGATTAATTGAAGGAAAGGGAAGTCGACATCCCGGAATTTTTAACTTATTTTCGCGTAACTGCTTCAATTGGCGAATAAATATCAGTAAAGATAAAGAAGCAATACAGCAAACTGTAACACGACTTTTTATTTATTTTGGAAACGGCGGTGGAGATGGGAGAAGAAATAGGAATTCCTTCATCATAAATAGGCACGGTTTCAGTTAACGGCACATTTATTTATTTACATAAGAAACTAAATATTTTATGCTTTAAGTTATTATCATGATTAATTCAATTTATTTGAATTGAATGTTTTCTTTTTGATCGATAATAACAAACTCGAATGGCATTTTAGAATATGTAAGAATTCCCTGAGGTTTACGTAAAAGAAAAAAAGCTTTTCCAATTTAGTGATTTTATAAGATTTGGGAAGTAGAATTGCTGAAGGAAATTCCATTAGACAAGTAGATTAAATTTCTTTTAAATTTAGAAGTTATTTTGGTTTCTACCGCTATTTGTAAGTTGTACTTGATTGCTGATGGAAAAATGTTACATCCGCGGAAAATAAGGAGTTAACTAGAAAGAAAAAAAAATATTTTAGGAATAGAAATAACAAATGGAGAAAAAAATAATATTGGGCATGGTGTTAAGGAATGTCACATTTCTCCATACATGCTCTCGTGGTGTAAATTCTAGCTTGCCCATGATTCGTGGTTTGGTGTGTGTGTATTGTGGTGCGTATTGAGAATACGGCACAGCACACGAGGGCTATCTGCCTAAGGGGAGGGATGCCTATGCCTTCGTGGAGGACTTTCTAAGGGAAACTGGCTCTTATACACGTTACACATGATTCGTAGTTTGGATCCGGGCGAATATGTTATTGATTTTTCATGTTTCCTGTTCCAAAAAAAACGTCTGCCTGCATTGATGTTTCAACTAAACAAAATGTGAGGGATGATAATTCGTCATAACTTAAGAATTTAAGGAATTAGTTAAAGATATAATTAATAAAGATTAGTTAAAATATAGATATAATTACTAAAGATTAGTTAAGATTAGTTAAAGATATAATTAATTCCTTACACTTAAGAGTGTAAGGAATTACTTAAAAATAATTAACTGACTGAAAAGTGTTTTAAACTATTCGAGGGAGAAAACCGGCAATTTTATGAATCTGCAAATAAAATTTCTAGCTTAATATAATTATATCTGTTTGGGGAAGAAATCAGGAATGGATGAGCCTACAGTAAGTTCTCGAAAACCAAAGCCTACATCGGGATGTTGCGTCATTGAAAAAAACAAGTATGGAAATATATGACTGCTGTCTACGACACAGAAAATAGCTCGCACGCCTGGAGTAATCTATACTTAGTGCTGTAATACGAATATTTCACATTTCCACTTAATACTTGTTTATTTGTAATCTCCCGAAGCTTTTCACAGCATTTGTTGTTGTATTTTCTTAGGCTCACTTGTCTGACATCAGCCCAAACCCACGAAATTTCTTGTGGCAAGGAGCGCAAGATACGCCTGTTGTTGGCAACAGCCTTGAGCACCTTACAGGTGACAGTGCGATTTGCAGCGCAGGATTTACGTATAAGCTGCATAAGCTATAGCTTAGGATCCCCGCATTCTTGTGGGCTCCCTAAACCCTCTAATTCATCCAAAAATCGTATTTGGCTCTGACTTGTAATATCGGGATTTATAAAGGGCCTCATACGTCAAATAGCTTAGGACCTTTTTAAGTCTATATCCGGCCTGACGATTTAGCTGAGTTCCGCCCTCAATTTTGAAGGAGAGAACCCTGGGGGAACGGGTCCGAGGGTTTCCCATCCCTCACCCATTCCACTAAACCATACGAGAGTACTTTCGGCTCACCGCATATTTAGAGTGCCGCCATGCCATAACGACACTAAACATTTACAAACATCCATGCCTTCTCCAGGTTTCGAGCCCGGGCCCTTTGGCACGACAGTCAGCGACGCTAACCACTATACTGGTTTGGCGGCTTTCAGGTAATTTATTAATGATTATCATTACTATTAATACGTAGCATATTATAAAGAATATCAAGACGTTTAATTCTGAAAAAGGTTTAAGTCATTATTATTTGGGCCCACCAGCGGCCGAGCGGTAAAGTCGTTGAACACTGGTAGTTCGGTCCGAGGTTCGAATCCCGCGAACGGGCTGGCTGCATGGGCGTTTTCGTGGTTTTCCCCATGTGTAACGTGTATACGAGCCAGTTTCCCTTAGAAAGTCCTCCACGAAGGCATCCCTCCTGTTAGGCAGATAGCCCTCGAGGCTTTGCCATAATAACACACACACACACACATTATTATTTGTTCAAGTATAACTTGTTAATATAGAAAGTTAATCTTAGTTTATGAGAATTGCCAATCCATTTAATAAGGGTTAAAATTTCGTATATTTTTTTATCTTCAATAATTAATGTAATAAACGATATGTTGGCATTTTTGACACGGAAGGGATTTAAGACATGAATATTCCTTCAAACTTATATTCAGAAGAATAGAAAACTAATTCACATTTATTAGCGTAACTGATTACCCTTATAAAGATTAATCATCCTGAATATTACGAATTTGAAATAGTTCATCAAATTATCAAATAAAAGTGCTGTTGTTACTCACTCAAGAGTTTATTTTTGGACATTTGTCATTTTCGAAATTAGCGATTCAAACACAGATGAAAAACAGCGGATCCAAATGGTACTGCCGCAACGTCACACATAATATAGAAAAATTACATCAGAATTGATTCCAAAAATAAAAGCTTGCTTGCTGACGGTAAAATATAGTAGTTGGAATCAGGAAAGTAGCGCCAGGATAAACTCTGAATTTGAACTGACTTACAGCGTCTGTCATTCTCTCTTATTTAAATTTGTTTAAAAAGGGGGTTTATGGAGGGAGTTGCTAGAATTATCTGAAAATACACTTTAAAATGCTACTCTGTCTCAAAAACTCTTTTTGATACTTTCAAAATGTTTGGTAAGAATACACAAAATGTTGTATATAAGTCTCTAGGATTTGTCTCCATCGATTACGGATTTTAAAAGAGACATCGCAGATTCTACTCGAGCAACTTACATAATTACAATAATTAATAAAACAGAATTAAACGCAACATATTATTATCACAATACAATAAAGTAAATAAACTCACAAACGCACAACATTTATGCGCAAATTAAAGTAAAACATTATAAAATATATATTAAGTTGCAATAAAATCAGATAAACAAATGCATAAATGAGTATGAATACACTTAAATAATCGAAATAAATGAATAATAAAACAAATACATTATAGTGCAAAATAGGTAAATTTCAAAATAAAATACAAACCAAACAAATATTTACATAAATTCACAACAGTTGTGTTGCGCTTTGCGTTCAAGTGTCTTCTTATGAGATAAATCAGTATATCTCTCAAGAGCATCTAAAATTAACACTTATCGTCGATAAACACAGTGCCAAAAACCAAGCATACAGAAGTGCATTTTCTCAGTTCTTTCGTTTCGCCTGTCAAGAAACTTAATTTTCAGCAAGAATGCAAAATTTACTTTTGTTCAGATGTTCTTTAGCCTCATGTGAGAAACTGGGACATTTCGCATTCTTTCTTAAGTGGTGTCCAAAAACTTTTGACTAATATCAACCTCTGACACCAGATATGAATACGCATAATGATTTTCCGGTTTGGATGTGCCTTGACATGAGTGTTTAGTTACATGGTATGAGGTTAGAACGTTAATTTAGAATGATGTTCAAGGGACTGCGAAAGTGAAATGACTTCTGTCTTATGATTTGTATAGTAAATCAAGATATTACTAAGAAATAGTATATTGTTTCTAGAGGCTCACATTTTGACACTTAAAAGCAATGAACTGAAATAATTTGAAAAAAAAACTAGGTAGAGATATTGCTGATAGCGTAGATTCGGGAAAGCAAATTACTATTGTATCTGCCAAGTCGAACGTTACTGCAAAGGTTTCTAATGTTGGAAGTTAAATTTGATTTTCTAAACCTTAAATTAATAATTTAGTTACAAAAATTTCTATATTAGTATAAATGTGTATTATTCCACAATCATATAACTGCATGAAAAATCTAACTTTTTTTACTTATCAGAGGATCATCGCTTTTATTGAGAGCAAAGCTAGTTCTGGGATAACAAAATCTAAATTTAACTTAGATATAATTTTGGTGTGTAACTTTGGTGTGTATGATGAATCAAGTTTTGCTTTTATAATTTTTGTTGATAGCTGCATTTACAATAACTTGTTGTTCTTGTTATTTTGAAATTTAGGATAAAGAAAACAGCTTTTCCATAAATAATTTCTTTTTCTCAATTGTGAATCAAAGCCTGATGAAGGATTGACAGCAGATGGAGTCTGTGCAACATACATGCTAAAATATTTGCTCTTTTACATAGAAATTGGAAAATGTAAAAATATGCTATATATAAGATATTACAGTGATTAGTATGTGTTTGCGAAACTCTTAGAATATGTTCATCTTAGAATTATATTCATCAAATGAAGCGACAAATATGTAATATTTTTTTTTTCAACAAAGCGTACCGATCATTACGAACAATATATACAAATCATTTTAGTAGGCCGTGCTTTCTTTGTATAAAATATATAGTTTAGCGGATTCCCCATCACGTAAGAAAACAAAGTCTAAAACGCAATACCGAAAATCGATGAATTAATCGACAACTCTGTGGTACGCTTAATGAATCACTCAATTCTAATAGCCTCTTGCTCTTCAGAAATATCGTTTTTGTAGTTTTATGAAAGAAATCCATTAATCCACTAATCTCTGTTTACATTCCCCGTGTAAAATAATCTGCAATTATAACCGTAAACTTACTTGAAAAATTAGGCTGTTAATTATTTCTTTCTTACCAGAGTTCTCAGTACGTGGCCTTCGATAACGTCGGTTAATTAAGAGTCGGCAAATTCTTTATCTGTCTTCATCTGGAGAGTTCAATGCGCAAAATAATGCATTCATTTATTGGTAATATTCCGGGCATATCCACGTGCATGCTATCTTGTGTTATGTAGGCATAACTCGTGGAGTAAGTGGGCAATCCTGCTACGGGCAAAATTGAATTTTTTATGAGTGTGAAGTTTTTAACGCTTTCGATCGGCTGTGTCCGTGCTCCTCTTAAACGCCCTCTAAATAGCGAAAATGTAAATAATTCCCGAATTCTCCTATGCGTATTGTCGACGTCTGACTAGTTGGCAGGTCCAGGCTCTTGCAGTGTATATGGTAGGATGTCCAACGATAAAATGGCAAGATCCGTGGATCAAAATTCAGCGAGGCACAATTTTTCACGTCTCCTGGTCTGAAAGATCTAATGGATTTTACAGGATGAGCATATAACAATGTACATTAAATAAATATGATACTTAATTTGCATAAATTAAATATGCTGTTTAGTAATGAACACATTGGGAGAAATATAAGATGGCAATATTCTAAACTATGTCTTTCTGAAAAACCGTACATTTGTTCATGTTTTATATTGCTGCCATCGACCATTTATTCCCTTTGATGTGTGACAACACTGGACCTCAGTGAGTGCACCTAATTAACAATGAAGCGCATAGAGCGGCTGACAATTGTTCCCGTACTTCAATTCCTTTAGAATATGCTTGAGACACTCAGGCAGATGCGCTGTTGCTAGATCACTAAAAACGAAGCGCCTTTGCAAAATGCCCCTCTTGAAAAGAAGAATCCGTCAAAAGTTTATAGAACACCTTATTAACACTTTGCCGACCGATCGCCTATTAATCGGCGTTTTTTCGCCAACGCCTACCGACCGATAGCCTATAATAATCGGCTTTTTTTCGCCAACGCCTGCCGAATGATAGCCTATTAATCGCTTTTTTTTCGCGGCTACGTAAAAATAGCCTATCAATCGGTAGCCATGGCGATAAACAATTACCATTTGCTATATCATCTGCATTTTATTATTAGTATTGAGGTACTACATTGCTCACTTGCGTTAAGTGCGTTGCTTCGTAAACTCACACATTTTCACACAGTTTTTAAAAAATTACCGTTCACGATGAGCGTAAAAAATGGTACTGGAGAATTTTATTTAGACAATTTATCAGATTGTCCTGACAGTTATTCAAAACAGAGAAAATCTGCGGCTAAGCGGCCGGTCGTATGCTGTTGAACCGCTAGCAAAGTGTTAATTTAGAGTTCAATAGATGCAAATCAATCTTGCACGTTCGATGTGACCACACTCCTTATTAGACAGTTGAAAAATCTCATCAGTACTTGATAAAACAAGTATTTACATTCTTTAAAACTAAGGTACATCAATCATTCAAATATATTTCTTGTAAAACAGTTTAGACATTTAAAATTTCATATATATCAGACTTTATATGCAATTCTTATTTTTAATTAAAAATATTTTAATACTACAGAGTATTCTTATATACAAGATCGTGTTAAATTTAGTTAAATACAAATTATAAATGTTTATTTTAAGACGCATGGGAAATAAAATAATGGCAAGTATTTTAACTAATCCGCTTAAGTTTTGTTAAAGCTATTGGTGATTTAATTACTTTTATTTCTTAATTAAATACTTAGAATTTTAAGTGAGTATTATTCTTTAAACGTCTTAAATACTGTTAAGTAAAAATGAAATCTGTAGTATCATACGCTGGAAGTGAAATTCGCATTTTTATCTAACACATTTTTCGATATTTCGTAAGATTAAAAGAAATGTAAACCTCTGAGTCTTGATTGAGAAATTAGTATGGGTTTCTTAATTCTAGAGAATAATTGCTAACAAAAATAAAAAGCTATAATCCGATTAATGGCTTTTTTATATTTTTTGACTGCAAATTTTGAGGAAAGAATCTCTTAAGAAAGAATATTCTTTCAACGTTTTGACAACAGTTGTATTTAGAAAAACGTTGGCTATACCTTTCCGAATTTAATAACATTTCATTATTTCTTATCGAATTGTTACCAATGATGCAGTTTTGATAAATGGCGTATAAGTTGCCAATTTAGCTTTGATAAATGGTATATACGTGCAGAAAGATATGTGGTTCTTTTATTCTACAAAAGAAAATTGCTTTGACTTCCAGAAATAAATGAATTTACTATTTAATTTCGGTTAAAGAATATGTAAACAAAACATTTTAAAGTATTATTTCCGTATAGCCTTAAAAATTTACAGGTCGTGCCTTTAATCTTCTTTACTCTGTTGCTTTCATTCGTCATTCTGAGCCCACCAATGGCCGAGCGATAAAGTCGCTGAACACTGGTAGGTCGGTTCGAGGTTCGAATCCCGCGAACGGGCTGGCTGCATGGGCGTTTTCGTGGTTTTCCCCATGTGTAACGAGTATACGAGCCAGTTTCCCTTAGAAAGTCCTAAACGAAGGCATCCCTCCCATTAGGCAAATAGCCCTAGTGCGCTTTGCCATAATTAAATACACACACACATTCGTCATTCTGTAAAATGCTGATGTACTTGTAGTTATTACTGTCTTTAATTAAGATATACAGCTTTTTTAGTTATTATTTAATCTTAATGGAAGACAAATCTTATTTTAATTCTTTTTTTCAGAACTCTTACAATTCGCTTAAGTTTTGTAAGCTAACTGGTGCGACTTCTATAGCAGGCTCATGAGTGGCCGAGCTGTAGAGTCATTGAACTCTGATCGTATCATTTGATCTGTTTTCAAATGAAATGAAAATACTGGTTGCATGAGAGGGTTTGGATATCTTTCACTTGCGTAACGTGAACATGAGTCACTGTCTCTTAAAATGTTCTTAATGGAGACATTCCTTACCTTAGGGAGATTAACGTTTTATGGTTTGCCATAATCTAAATAACCCATTTTCATAATATAAGCAAAACAAAACTCGTTAAGCTAATATTTTTATAAGACATGTTCCTTGCCCAAATGTATTTGCATATCTAAGTTAATGCTAGAACGCAACATTATGTAACTAAATATTTGAGTTGTTTGAAATAGATGTTTTAAAATTGGTTACAGTTTTTTAGAATTCTATATCTTGCAGCGTCTGCAGTGGATGTTAAAATTTCGTTTCAATCTAATAAGAAATAGCACAACAAACAAGACCTTTTCACACCCCTCAAACAAAAATTAAAAATTCTCAGTTTTAGTATTACGTCTTCTAGTACAAAACTGTATGTAATTATTTTTATAGATTCTAGAGCAATTATAGAACGATTAAATATACGCTAGTGAATGCTAGCTTAAATATTGTGGCAAAATTATGACTAAAGGTGTCTAATATCAAAAAGGTATTATTTTCCATAATTTTGGATATTAAATACATGAGAAATTAACAGAAATGTATTGCGTAGACCTTGAATGAATCCACCGCAGAGAGCCCTGCCACGAAGAATTCTTGCTTTTGGTTTTTGTTTTCTTTGATATCTTTCTCTTCTGAAGAATCAAATAAAATAAAATGTAGTTATCCAACGCTTTACGAAAGTTTGCTTTGGTACAATTTGCTTTTACGAAAAATCTACATTTGCACATATTTTTTGTTTTCAGAAATAAGTTTGAAAATCATTTTCACTTTTAGGATGAAAAGCGAAAATGTAACATAAATCTCGGAGTTTAATTATTAAAAAGCCTATGGTACATTTTCTGGAAAATTATAGTTTAATTCTGATAAATTTATATGGTAGATTTTTAGAACGCATTAATTTTTTGCGTGGAAATGTGTGTTAGAAAATGTTAAGTAGTGAAACAACTATCATATTTAAAGCCTTTCACATCAGTGGATTAAACGATGTACTAGAATATAACTGTAATTAAATTCTGCAATTATGATTTAACATCTTCTAAGCGTATTTTATTATTCTTGCTGTTATGTGTTAATATTACTCCTGGTATTATATATTACTTGATAAAAATACCAAGTTTTTTCTCTGCTGTTATATATTAGTGTTACTTCAGGTCTTATATATTGCTTGATATAAATATTAGATTATTTTTATAAAATGGAGGACACCACCACCTATATCACATACCACTGAGATTTGTACTGATTCTTCGTTTTATCTGATTTTACTTGCAATAGTTCTGCTCCCAGGAAGCAAAAGAAACTCACGCCTCGATTCATACTAAAGAAACAATAATAAGGTGTTAAATAAATACTCAATTTATTAATAAAATGCAACGAATAACTATATTAGAATTATATAATCTTCAAACTGGTTATTACTTTATTTCTCCCTAAGTGAATTTTAGATAATTGGCTTTAAAGGTTGAGAAGACCTCGGGCGCTGTACGGTAGGAAGAAAAAACATGGTTTTTTATTTCACAGAATTAATTTATCATCTAAGGTGAATTAAGACTGCTATCTAAAAGCGGTCAAATTTCAAGGCTAAGATTATTTTCTTTACGAGGATTTTGAATGAGGATCAGAAATAAGCCTTTAACCAATATTCTAAACGTAATTTTACATCTGCAAATTCCACAAATTTCTGTCGACGAAAATCGTACAATCTTTGAGTCGTACCAAATAGAAAATCATTAAAATTGAATGATGGATGTCTATATGTTAACAAATTTACTAATAAATTTTTCCAGGCTTCTTCTCTTCTTTACCAAAATATATTAACAAAGCTTCAGCTCTGTTTCGTAAAGGGATGGGTGTTTTGTTGTTTTAATGGTTATTCGAATTCGCGTCATCTTGAAACCCATGCATGTAGATTTCCTGTTCCAGTCATCTTAGTTTTAGAGTGCGTCTGATATGTAGTGTGTTTGTAAATTGTTTCAGAAAAGTAGGAGGGGATATAGTACCGACCTAGATGAATAGTATTTACTATACTACTCTAGATGAGCCATATTCCATTCAGAAAATCAGAAAACAGTAACTTCGGAACACGTTCTCTGAGTACAGGTCGTCATTTCTCATTCCCTATATGTTCTGCAAATAAGTAGCACATTTTCCAGAACACAACCGTCGGGTATGTGGCGTATGCAAATTTTCATTTAAAAGAAGCTGCATCTACAGTTAACAACTGCCAAAGTTCAGTAGATAACCAAGCGTAGCAAATTTTATTCTTTACAAGCGTCACATTCTGAATTGTCAGGTTATTATCATCATAATTTCCCTCTAAACGCCTTAATGACGTCCATGGCGGATAGCAGGAATTGGCAAATATGGCCAAACAAACAGAAACAAGTAGGAGGCGTAACAATCGCACCATAAGCGACTCGCATTCCATAGAATTCTAACTTCACCATTTTTGACTGCTCGATACCAGCTCATTTGTTGTTTCAAAAATAGATAAGAAACTCATATAAGGTGTGATGATTATCGGAAATAAAAGGCCGCCTCTTGCAGTAGCTCCTTTCACTAGTGGTATTCTCTCAATAACGTGTAGAATATTGCATATGAGGCCCGATGCACACGTTCTACATGCAGTGTCCAATCTTTAAATGAAAATGACTAATTTCTGAAATGGATGCTTTACATAATAACTAAAAATCTAATTTTTCTTTTCATCTTAAGTGTTATTCGATGATGAAGCCTTGAGAATGTAATATCAACTCTCTCAAATGAACAGGTCTTGGCTGAGAGCAATTTCCTCAACACTGTCTTTTGAATATACGAGTAGAAATTTATCATGAATATTGGGAAAAGTGTCCTTGATGACGGATTGATTGCTGCGTATCTGTTTCCATTCCATATGACCAGTGCAGCGTTCCATGTATTCCTTAGGCGAGTGCTTCCTAATTTATAGTAAGCATTTATGCTCATCACATAGCAGAACATTCGGTTTACGCATGATAGATTCCAGGCTGAATTTACTACCACGATCCGGCACTTCTTGAATGTCACGTATCTTGAATGATGGATTGGTCTTGGTGGATCTAGAGGTTTGCCTCTACGCTAACCGGAACGGAATATACTTTTTCTGAACAGCATATAAATCATTGTCGTACGAACGTCGTGGCTGACACTATGAAAGTATAGTTACGAGGGTTGCTGTTACAGCGAATGAGTAAAAATGATAAATACCAACAGTCCACGAAAGGCTGGGCCTGTAATTCATTCCCGATGTGAAGAATGTAACAAGATCCTTGGATATGATTTTACTTTGAGTCTACCTTGTGGTATTCTCTAATTTGAATGGAAGTGTGCAACTTTGATTTCGTTAATTCTCTTTTTGTTACTGATAAGCATTCAATTTTACGATGTTCTAGCACTCTGAGTGTAATGCAGCTCTACATTCTACATTCCACAGTTACTATTACCTGTCTTGATGAGTACTGCATTCCTCATATTTTGTTTAAATATTGCATGAATACTGTGTATAAATGCCCTGGTAGAAGTATATAAGTAATTAAACACTTACATGCAACATTTTGCAACATTTGGTTTTCACAGCTCGCCATCACAAAAATGTTAGTAACGTTTAAATTTACAGTTCATGACAGTAAGGAAATGTGTGCGAACACAATAGCTACCACTTTTATTTTATAGAAAAGTGTTGGAAAAAAATGCAAAAATTGTAATTTTTTGTTTACGAGTGTTGATATTCAGTTATTTATAGTTTTGCGGACAAATCCAGGGAGTCTATCAATGTCTAGGATAAGTCGCTCTCCCGATTCATTGAGGTGTCGGGCGATCGGATGGATGGAAATGGGGATGTCACAAGCTGATGCTGCTAGACGTATCAATGTCTCGTTTAGTGTGGTCTACCGAATATGGAATCAGTTTGAATTCGAGAATTCTGTGTCTAGAAGACATGTTCAGGCATATCTAGAGTAACAATACCTGCGGGAGACCGTTATTTAACTCTATCGCCTCGAAGGAGGAGTAACATTACTTTGCCTCAGCTCATGGCAGATCATTTAGTGGCAAAAGGAACAAGAATCTCAGCTACTACAGTGCGCAGACGCCTGCACAATACAGGCCTGTGTGCAAGACGACCAGATAACATGTCTCCCGGACCAGTCAACAATGGGCGTCTGTCCTCTTCACAGAGGAGCCCAGGTTCATACTGGAGAGTGATCCAGATCGTCAGCTGCTCTGAAGGGAACAACGCACCAGATACAAGCAATCTCACATTGTGGAAAGACACAGTTACAGAGATAGTGGAATAATGGTGTAGGATCTCTTTCGGTGGTCACACTGACCTGCATGTTTTTCATGGAAAAGCTCTGACCGGTGCGAGATATCGAGACGAGATCCTTCATCAGTATGTCCGCCCATATGCCGCTGATGTTGGTCTTGGATTTCTTCTGATGGACGACAATACGCGACTGCACCGAGCTCGGGTTGCTGAAAAATATCTTGAGGGTCACAGTATGGAGCGGTTGGAATGGCCAGCTCAATCCAGCTCACCTGAATACGATAGAGTATTTTTGGGTCTACCTTGGAAGGCAAGTTAGTGTTTTAAGTCCTCCTCCAAGGTAGTTAGATGAGATTGAACAGTGATTACTCCGTGCCTGGTCGTTGCTTTCCATTTCACTGACTGGATTGGATTTCTCTCCCAAAAGTGCTAATTTTTGTTGCAATTCATGTTTGTTTTAAACTTTAAAAACATTCTATGTCGCATTGATTAAAGAACTTTTTAATAAACATATCCTGTAAATTTCTTGTGTCTATGTTGCTACATTCACAAATTAGATAAAAAAACACATGCTGTTACTTAATTTTCGGAGGGCAGTGTAATTAAAATTTGACCCTGTATAACGTACATCCTGTATCAGAAATTAAGTAACTAGTGATGAGCTTTACGTAATCTTTTCTTGTATCCCTATATAAAAATTATTCTTCGTTAATGCAGAAAAAGGTAATTTTTCCTTGTTTTTCATAAATACTGGAATCCTTCATGCTTCATTATACTGTTCGGAATGATAAAATATAGAATCTAGTTTTGCTAGCAGTGATAAGCTAGACAGAATCCCGTATGGCTTCTTTATAATATATATCACTCTTTCATAAACAGAGGAAAGGATACGCATTTGCTTATTTAGCTAATGTGTCCAGTGGGATAATTTATTCCCTTCTGTTTTGGGGGCATTATATTACATTGAAATAAAGAGTGAACTTAAAGGTTTTTCAGAAATGCTTATTATTCGGAAATAAATAATCATCGGAATGCCAGGGAGGGAACACTAATTCTAATAGCTGCAGCTGAAGTTCGATTCGAAGTATATTTTTCTGGTTATCGCATAGGAAGAAAAATATGCGAATTTTCTAAGCATATCTTACATATTTTAAGGAAGTTATTTTTTTGAAGTGAAAGATATACCCCCTTGAAAAAGGATAAACGTTTAAAAATACAATGCTCGATAACAGGTACACAACTTATATGAAACTATGCAGAATTACATTTTACTAATCCGTTAACAGAAAAATGTTGCTTTATAAATACGTTTACAAAATACTTTCTAAGTGAGAAATACTAATCTTAATAATAATAAATTATTGAAATAATCTATGGAAAATGATTCATAAGAATGAATTATCTACTAACTTTATTATCACTGAAATAATATTATTGTGAGCTTGAATGAATGAATAAAACTTAAAAAAGCTTAATTTAAATTAGCTTAGTGGAACCTAGGATCACGAAAGCTTCTCAAATCATGAACAAAGTTTTTGAAAAAATACGTTTAGGTTTACGAAAGATGCTTTGCGTAATATGTATGCAAGGTAGCAGCAAAACTATTTATAAAGAAATTTTACGTTTACTTTAACGCGGAATCTACATCGACAGACTTTTGGAAACATAATTTTAGTCTTCTTCATTTCTCAGGTTTCATTGGCAAAACCTTGCAGGGCTACGATTTCGACATTGAGAAATAATTGACAGATTGTTATCGCAGACAGAAATTTCGAGGGCTTTGAGCTGAGTATTTCTTTGTTATCTATTATATTAAGCCATAGTCTCTGAAGGTTTCGATGAAGATATAAAATACTTGATGGAAGAGTAAATAAATCAACTGAGGGTGGAAGTAATGGAGCAGTATCAAACAAGCTCGACAAAACCCGGTTGTGGAGGAAGTGTCTTGTAAGGAAGAGAAGTGATCTTAATTTTTCTAAGTGGGAACATGCGCAAACGTTTCATGGAGTGATATCAACCTGATAAAGAAACAACAAACCACAGTATAAACAATTTCGATAACAATGCTATATTTATTCAGAAGTCAAACAACAAAAATCAGCGTTATATTTACAAAATTTTCACAGGACTAGTTTCGATGGTTTTACCGAACCACCATCTTCAGCTGCAAAACCGCAAATGAACTAGATAGGAAATAATGATTATATATTTATTCAGCGTGTTATTGTGTCTTAATGCTATATTTATAAAAACTTTAAAATGCAGACAGAAACAAATGGTATTGTTTCTGTGAGACAGAGACCGAAACAGAGTCAAATGATACTAAGGAACAGAGATGTTCCAGGAAGACAATTGCCTGAAGTTCGTTTGGGAGGAGATTTCCATCTAGACAATAAAATCGCTTCCCTGTCTCTTCCTCATCACGTTTCCCTATACTGTCCATTCTTCAGTATGTTGCATAGTTAAAAGTACAAAGAAATAAAGTTTTTGTTTGTTTTATTTGTTTAATTTTGTGTTTATTAGCCCAGAATGGCTATTAGTCTCAAAACGGCGTTTTGTGGCTTTCACTATAAACGGCGAATGGCCTTTTAAAATTATTTCCACTAAGTATCAGCACCCTGTATTATATTTAAAGAATTAAATAATGAAGAATTTGCATGAAAATACGTATGTTTTTCGCATTGTGAAAAACGATGGTACGTAGAGCCATCAAATCTTGAATAACGTAATCCTCCACCCAAACACTGGCACCTGTAAGTCCGAATTTTTAATTTCGAATTTATTTCATGTTTTGTGAAACTTTAACGAATTTTTGATTAACAAACTCTAAGATTTCAAAGCGAGCAATGACAACTCTGCACGTTGAAAGACATTCTTATCTCCAGCGCGAGAGACTGTCTATCGGAAATTCTAAAGATATGCTGTTTTTAAATATTTTGTAATATAACTGTTGAATTGAATTTTATGTGGTTTAAGTGCGAATAATATGATATTTAATAAATCAAGAACGTCAACAAAAGTTCGTTTGGGCGTGATATAAAATCTGAAAGCTTTAGGATATTTTTTCTCTTCTTGTCTAGATTTAGCGATTTAAATTTTTTGTTATGAACCTGTAGAATAAGTACTGTTTTAAAAGTTAAGTGTATAGTTATCTGTGAACTAAGAATGGATTAATCTATTTTCATTAATTCTTATGGCGGGGAAGAAGTTTCCGTTTATAAATACTTCGGAATGCAAACGGCCCTGAGAACGAGATTTCCATTCATGAATCGAAATTTCACTTTCTAGTAACCAAGCTTGTACAAAATTAGCTAAACACTGCTGATCAACATAAGTTATAAAACGTTGCATAGCGAAGTTTTAAAGGGTGACTTAAGTTTTAAATTAATAACTGAGTTACAAACTTGAAATTTTTTTAAACAAACAGTATGTGAAATAAAACTTATCACCATTGATAAAAAACTTACGATAAATTATGCACTTCAAGTAATTCAGATAAATAATAATTAAATAAAGCGCTGAATAAATATAAATATATACGAACCGACTTAATCAAAGAATTAAATTAATTATTGGGATCAGAGTTTTATTATTCGATTATTGTTAATTAGTTTTTCTGTAATATGCCAGTTTCCTGGAGTTTGAACTTCTTAATTCATTTTCGATCTCTAGTCTAACTCTGTTTGCAATCCAGATAAAATGTTATTATTCCGAACGTTACATTTATATCTTTTTAATAAATTTACTCATTTTTTTCCCTAGAAGATGAACCGGAAAAAGAAGTTAAATATAAGAAATATTTCTTATTACTTTGCTCAGTTGCATTTATTTATTACTTAACAAATATTTCCTTATTTCAAAAGCTAATATATTATTCTCATCTCTTTTATACAAAAGCGTTTTTCCAATTATATTTTAATTAAATAGCTGCTAATTCTCATTTGTCTTCACTTTAATTCTTTTTTCTCTCAAAACAATAAATTTTGTTTCTTTTTAATAATGATTAATTTTTTCTCGTCAGACATTGTTTGCTGAATTATTACTTTCTTACCGAACACTTATTTTTCCTCTTTATATTTCCTAAGGCCATCTGTATTTTATTTTCCTTTTAAAACTCTTCTCACCTTTACTTTTCTCTTATCCGGTGTTTTCTTCCACTTTTTTTTTTTTCTAATGGGCGAATATTCTTATTTATGGTGCTGAAAAAGACGTCTGTTCTGAATAAGAGTGTGATTTTTTCCTTTCTCAAACGCAACTAATTTTTTTAAAAGAAATGATTTGCGTACTGTAAGCAGTTTCAAGCATGCACTGATTTTGATACTTTCTGGTTGCAGCAAAATCAAGTCTTACTTTGAGTGGCGTTTGACTTAAGTTCACACTTAAGCTTTCCATTGATTCCTTAATTATACGAATTTTTTGCAAATACGTATATATATAACGCACATATAAGTTATATAACGCATAAAGTTCAAAACATGAGACGAATATTCATTGTAAATTCCTTAAATGGTGGTCCGTTTGTTCATATTACTCCAATCATGAAACTACGAGTTCTAGTTTAAACTAATCAGTTTTGTTTGAATTTTGCTATCCTTTGCTCTTTATTTAATTTATTATTATTTATTTATTATTTTTTAAGAAGTTGACCCTTCTTAAAAATAAGCATATTTAGTCAGTATTTAAAAGTATTTATAACAATTGATTTCCAGAAGTCTTTGTTCTTAGAGTACATTCTCTCGACTTTCATTGTCTGTGTCCACTATTCATTAGATCTAATGAGTATAATGAGTTAAGAATGAGAAAAAATATCAGGTTGCTTCAATTTACTAGTTTTAAGATTTAATGAGAAACTTTTAGCTAAAATTTGTACCCTTCCTTTGACTGAATTTGAACGAAATGAGTAACTGATGACATGAATAACATTTTGAGTTCAGTGTGTAATACAAGCACTTCCAGATGTAATTTAGATTTGTTATTATGTATGAGCTATAGATTTTTTGCAAAATGTTTAGTTAACCTTTGTTTTTGTTATGTTATTTTTCCACATTAAAGGTTAGTTAACTTCCGTGGGGGTGATAAATGGGTAACGGCAACAAAGGCTAAGCAGCCAGTTTAATGAATAAGCTAAGTAGATTGCATTTGATGTTTTAAACAACTAAGACCTTCAGAGCTTAGATAATGAATTTTTAAAATTATCATTTATTCATCACCTTCCACGTGTGAATCACTTACGATTAATGTAATTTACCACCTCATAGAATATCCAAAATTCAACATCTGCTCATTATTCAGTCTTTCTGAGAGACATGTTAGCTAAGAGCAGTTAATCTTTGCAGAAGAGGAAAGCTGAAGATATATAGAAAAATGAAATAGTGTTTTCAAACATTTAAAATATGAAAAGGTGTTCTATAAATGCTCTTATACCAAAAGATATATCAAATTAAAAATTCAATCTATGAATTAAAAGCTGGGAATTAATGCTAGAAACGAAAGAACAAATGAGGTACTTGTAATGTACTGAGTTTTGGGGATTATTTTATATGACTGTGGGGTTCCCCTTGTTAGTAAAAATGGCGCTACTGTTTCCTAGTTAGTAGCGTTGCGAGTAGACTTTCGACCGCCAGCTACAGAGAGGCTAAAACGTTAATAATCAGCTTTTGCTTCCTTCTTTCTTTGCCTAATGGGTGTAAAAAGGCTGTTTACAGAAGAATATTATACAGTGTCCCAAAACAATCTTTACACTTTTTGAACCTTAGTAACAAAGAGACTATTCCCGACTGGACATTCTGAATATAAGCTATAATGGCCACGTTCATTTTATTCCAACGGATGTAAGCTTTCTGTTTTTTTATTAGTTTTCTCACAGTCCGCCAGGTGAAAGGTATCAGGGCCTATTAAGCAGAAGAAATTAATACATATTTTCTCCCAACCAACCAAAGTGAACTTAAGAGTTTCGTAAAGTTTTAAAATTTTAAAGATTTCAGCCATAAAATGCATTATTTTTCAAATTCGCAATTTTATTTACAAATTTTATAAGCATGTGCGCGAATGTGAATATGTTTAAAAAGAACTGTGTTACGACAGTTTGAAAATGATATATAATAAAAAGTTGCAATTGTAAGATTATTATTCTGTCTTTATATTTGCTGCGAACTTAGTAATAACTTTCTTTCAGGTCTATATCAATGGCTATATAGTACTTTCAGAAAACTAAGAATGTTTCCATCATTGAAAAACGATACAGAAAAAAATTAACATTTACCATAATCACGTATAACAGTTTATAAATTGCTTGTCACTTTTGAGTAATAAGGAACTGTCTTTGATCTGAAGAAATGACGATGCAACAACAACAGAACGATAGCTTTCGATGTGTGAGACGATATAAGACATACGACTGAGACTACCCAAGCTTCTCTTCTATAGAAATGATATCTGTATTTGTCAACCTGTTCTTTAGAAGACTATGTATTGCGGCAGTGGATGTTATTTTGAGTATTGGTAACATTAAGACATGTGAAAACAACAACAAAAAAAACTTTAATTCTTGTTATAATATCCCTGCTATTAATATCCTAAGAATGTAAACATTGTTTTAAGACACCTTCTATATTTACACCTGTAACGCTTTTTAAGAAACATTCCACAAAAATTACTCTCTTGAGATACATAGACCTGGAGTTCATTGCTTTAATTAACTAATAAAATCAAACGTTTGTACAGACAATTCGTAAGAATTATCAATACCTCCAATTGAAAAAGTAGAATTATGAATGCGGATTTAATAAGTTTAATATAGCTTTAAATCAACTGCAAAGCATCTAACTAACCAAAACATTAAGATGGCTGAAACAGTTTTAAGGCAAATAAATAGATACAAAATTAAATGTGTATTTTAAGTTTATTTTTCTTATGAAATAATTTTCAATTAAACATATTTTACAATATGTGATTCTTTCATGTAGAGCAAATTTAATTACTTATTTCGTTATTCTTATGTATTTGCTAAAGTTCTGAACAACTAAAACGTGATTGCCATTTCATCTTGCTTTTATAATGTCTAGTTTAATGCTTTCAGATAATTTAATGCTTTCAGATATATTTAAGTCTTTCTTAGAGCGTTCATTGTATCTTTCAATTATTTTTTAAATACTAGTTTATTAGCATTTAGAGCTTCAGCTATTAAACTTTGTTTAATACTAAATTAAGTTTGAGTTCTTTCAGCAAAATTAACACCTTTTTTCATTTATAAGCCAAAAGAAAAGAACAATTTGCTATTTTTAATATTTTCCTGTTTTTAATGTTTCTTAAACTGAAAGCACTTAACTTTCAGTTTAAGTGGGCTCTTAAGCCATAATTTATGCTTACCTGATAAGATGCTTGCATAAGGTAAGATTATTTGTTATTTTCGAACTGAAAGCAAGTCTGGCAGTATTTCACGAACTGCAAGTAAAATTTCACGATAACATTATTATCTAAATCGTCCCGGTTATTAAGAATAAATCATTATTAGAGTCACTCAAAGATACGAACTTCTTAATCGCAAAGTATAGCTTCGAAGCTCCGAAACTCACTGCAGGGATGGCTACTTAGAGAGCGAGTCCTCAATCGAATTCAAGCATCGGGAGATAAATTGAATGGAGGATGTCCATGCCCATAGTTTCAGAGCATATCCTTTTAAGCCACACAATTGATTCCACAGGAGGTGAACTATAGCCCAGCGACTACCTATTATGCTAAGTACCCATAGGCTGTTAGTCTTTGCTCAAACATCATTCTAACTGGATACTCCAATTATATAATTAGTTGTAGGTATGTTGGCGTCGCGTAGTTTGTTACTGTAATGAGGACTAAAGGTAGACGGCTTCGTGACTTGAGGGGATGAAAAGAGCTGCACAGAGCGGTTGGAAGGCTTGTTATCAGTTGAGGTTTAGAACAGGTGCTCATCCGATATTGCTTCTAGATCGAAAGTGGAGCACTCTGGAGTAGTAGTGCATTTGAATTTAGCAGATTAGTTATTAGCCTGTGTCAGTATTGGATAAATTAAGTGCGCTCAGTGTGATGTAAACACTTTTGGAAATAATGTCTATAGAAAATTACATTATATTTTGATAAGCAATAAGTTGTAAGACTGACATGAAATGATGTCGAAAGAATTGATTGGTTAAATATTTGTTGAACGGTTGATCATCGAGTCATTATTGTAGTTTAGAAAAGCGATATAAGAGAAGTTTTGAGATTGCATTACGGTTTCGTTTCGTAAAATTTTACAAAACTGAAGCTTCTGTGTGAGTTTTGTAAAAAAAATGTGTTAATAAGAAAGTGATTTGCTTCGATAAATTAGTGAAACAAATTCCTCCTTCGATCAAAATTACCCGAATTGTAAGTAATAAAATATTTTACAAATATTGCTTAAAATAGCTAAGCATGTATGTTTCTGACTGTGAATTTCTTAGAGATTACTTTCGACATGAGACATACGCATAAGTAAAGAAGTTTGGACGTAAAATTGTCATGCGTTGAAATTATAATATTTAGCAGCATGAAACACGAAACCTTGCCTAGTTTAGATTTCTCTAATAAATGTCTTGTTTATGTCTGACTAAGATTCAACCGTATATTCAAATATTTTGACAGATGTCCTGAACTGTAGCTTAATAAGAATGTTTTATTTCTAATATATTTATTAAAAAAACTTTGATTCTGTTGTCCAATAGTCTTATCCTTTTCATAGTTCTATATTACTAATGTATTTAAGGGACTTTCATATATACAAGGAGGTTAACAATTATATGGAAAAAATATAACGGCAAATTCAGAAGATCGAAATAGGCAGATTTTTGTAATGAAATGCGTGTGCGGAAGAGGCATGTTGATGTGGTACAGAGAGCTGCTATGCTGGCGTAAATGGCCATTTCCCATACGGGATTCAAGTGGTATGCATCGCCATTGGAACGCAAAGCTTACCGCCGACGTTCGTTTTATTGATTGGGCTACGGAAACGGAGTAGCTATTCAAAGGATATACTCGGGAATTGTTCTATGTGCTTCTTTTAACTAGCTTCTCCCTTTCATACAACAGTCCCGCAGATAAAATAAATAACTGGGAGCTTCGCTCGATGCAGCCCAGGACACTGTTCTTACCTACCATTTACACAAGCCATTTTTGCAACAACACTTTACACTACACAACGTGCCCCTTTCGATTCCCTTTACTTGCCTTTTGATTGTTTCCAAATGTTTTTAATGCCACTGATGTATATATTAGGATTTTTCTTTTAACCCTTTTCTAAATTTGGCAGCACAATGCGCAAAGTTTTTGACCACATAGGTCTTTATTCATTTGTTCTTTTTACTTTACTTTAAATTATATTATATATATATATATATATATCTGCATAAACTGAACATCATTATGTTGCGGCTATTTAACACGAAGATTATGATTTTAACCACCTAACTCTAGGTAAGTAGAATTTTCTATTCCTGCTAGCTTCAACGTGCAGTTACCAAGACCTGTTCGTATCTGCATACAGGTAACAAGGTAGAGGTGATACATTTCCTTTCTTTTTCCCTCCCTTATTAGTTAACATTTTATTATTTCTATTTCGTTGCCATTACTTTTACGTTAATTTGCTTCAGAAAGATGTTTGCTTTACTTAGTAGTGAAAGAAAGCTTTGCCATAGTCGTTATGCGTTAAAATTCTGAGATACGGTGTATTATGCATGTCATATATGTATCTAAGTAATAAATTTTATGCCTTTCATTTTGTACACAAATTTATGAATCAATATGCATTTCTTTCTAAAAATAAAAAAAAAAAAGAATTTATTTTTTTCTTCGAAACTGATAAACTAGTGTAAATTATTTCATTTCTGATTCCAATATTTATTTAGCGTCTATCACAACTTCTTAAGTGTAAGTCGTTCTTCTCATAATGCACGAAGTAATATGCTTCATTCAGTGTAATTAAAATAATAAAGAAGTTATCTTGTCATATCGAAAATATCAGGTGCAATTGGGAAAGGAGCATTCTTCTTACCAGACTGCATGAATCAATAAAATTAAAATAAGGACTGAAGTGAAATATGATTTCAAACTGCTATAAAATCAAATATCATATTTTACTACATAATATGTTTGTTAACAAAAATATTAATTTTTGGAGCATATACAGCCAAATCAACTTACAGTTTACCGACTACATTATGAAGAATTGTGTCTTTTCTCCGCAGGTGCTACAGCTGTGCATTTGGAAGCAGCAGCATAAGCAGATTCATGGTTCGAATCCCGACGACAGCATTGTTATAATCTCATGTTTCCTAATCGAAGTAATATAATAGTCTCTATAAGTTGCTGCCGGCTAAAATGTAATAGATGATAATTCGCCACTATCATGATTTTACTGGCTGGGTGTTGTTCCTCTCCCGCGTAATCACGTTTTTAATTGTTCAGAATATAAATAATGATTTTTTTCCCGTGAGTGCTTGTGCAGAGTAAATTGTAACGTATTTCGGCAGAAGTATAACTAATTTTTACGTTTCCTCCTCCGAAAGCATTTTTGAATGTTTCGAACACGTTTCATTGTATAAGAAGCACAAGAACGGAATGTTTCTATTATTGTTTCATACTTATTATGCATTTTTATGGGAAATATTTATAAATAAATTATCCTTAGTCTGAAGTTTTTCTGTTTCGTAAGCGACAATATTTAAATAAAAGTCATTTAAAAAATTATCAAAATAGCTTTCTTTTTCATGCGAAAAAAATAACAAACTATGTTTTTTACCAGTTCCCAAAATACATCAGTAAAACGATTTTCCTCCTAAACTGTTTTTTAAATGTAAACCTGTTAAGATGTCAGATTTGCTTATTGAAAGATATGATGCAAGTCTTGGATATATAATTTTATAATCGTTAACATGACATTTTGAACAATCGCTTGATAAACTAGATAGCAAGGTGTAAATTCTTTCAGTTCATATTTTCGATAGGTTTTTTAGGTTACGTCATTTGAACATGTCAAAACCATGACAGGTGACTGCCTAAAAGGAGGGATACCTTCGAGGAGGATGTTTTAAGGGAACCTAGCTCGTATTCACGTTACAAATGCGGAAAACCAATTATTCGAGATAATGAATTCATTTATGAAGTAATTAACTTCTTAATGGCCCGCTCTGCATTCTTGAAAACTATCATGAGTGCAAAGCAAAAGTAATACTCGCTTTTTATCGATGGAATTATGTAGTTACTATGAACCAAACTTATACTTACAATTTTATGGCAGAATATATATTATTAGAAGTATAGTAATATATTATTATCAGTGTGTAAGGAATTTGTCTAGAATTTAGGTTTTCCTAACTAGTGCAAAAGTAGTGTCGAATTCTATTGTTTCAGAAATATTTACAAATAATTTAAAAACTGTTATCGGCATCTGTCCTGGCAGGCAAAATTTTATGCCTTATGTGCCCTGGTAAGCATACTAATCCATTGCTATTGTTAACAGATTCATTATATATACTATCATTATTACAGAGTTACTGCCGAATAGATTAATGCTTAAAAAAGCATACAAAAGACTTGTATACCTATTTTCAGATAGAATAGAAAAAGGTAAAAAGCAGTTTTCTTATGTAGATCTGTTGTCTTTGTTTCTATTGATTCCACGTCTGAAACTACAGCTAGGTCAGGTCCGTAAATCTCATCGTGGTCAAGAGGCAAGGGGTCGTTGGATACGAAAGTTATCCAATCCCTCTAGCTTTAATACTAAGCTCTCAAAAAGACTTCTTTACATTCGATATTATTTTCGCCGAAGACTTTATATTCTCCAAAGGTCTTGTATGCTTTTAAACATCTAGGCATTCGAATTCGCGCTGAATGCTAAGGCGCCTTTGGGTCCTGGCATGGCACGTTAATCTGGAACTATTTTTGTGCCACTATTGTCTTACTTAACTCTGAGCTTTCAAAAATACGGCTGAACTGTTCTCTAAAGAATTAAATTCGAGCTAGCTCTGCCATGTAATTTTCCTTACTGATGAGATTCAAAATCTGTCAGAAACAAAATAAATGCAAAAGAATCACTCATTAAACATACAAATAATTTAATGAATTAAGTTAAACTATATATTAATTCAATTCTAATATCAAAAATAACAAATTTAAATGCCAGTATGATTCATTATAGTATATGAAAATAAAATTTCCTTCCGTTCTTCAAATGTACTTATACCATATGCTAAAAAAATTAATTGAAGGAAGAAAATCTGGGACTAAATTACCGGATATCTGCTTTATTTACTTTTCCACAAATTTCATTTCCGCCCCTCTAGTAATTCCTTCCGAGTTGTTTCCCCTTATGTTAATTTCGATCCAATAATTAACCAGATACAGAAGAAAAATTCTCTCCCCCTTATGCCTTGAGCCAATTTAGATATTAAAAACTTTACGTCCGCTTTCTCCAATCTTTCCTCTCAAAACTGCTGCTTTAAATTCCCTTGCGCCATATATTAAAGTTCGAAAGTCCGAAATTAAAATGCGGTTACTAGAAAAGCGAGTTCATTTTTCTCTCCTGCTATTACATTTCTTCCTGTCCTGGTATATTTTCTTCTAATGAGTTTTCCTTCGCTGAAACCTGGTTTTCTGGGGAGAAACTTCTAAAATACTAAAAATGGTTTCAAATGCTAATTGCACGTCGGAAATTACAGCCCCTAACTTTGCTAGAGATGTAATTTTTCACTTTGAGGAATTCATATATTTATACATGCTAAATTGGAGGAGTTTTCCAAGACTCTTTCTTGGCAAATTTCTTTTTATGTTCCCCGCCCCCTCTGATTCGTAATCTAAACTTGGAGTCGGTTGACTGATTTTTGAGGCAAAATATAAAAATAAATGCATCCATTTTAATCGCATTTTTTTGTTCTTTACTGTAGTGAAGGGAAACATACAAGAAAGGAATTTTAGGATGACAAGAGATTAGAAAAATGAAAACTAAGAGTATTAAGGTTTGATTTTTTTTCTTTAATCTTTCCGAGGATATTATGAGTAGAAAAGAAAAATGTTTATTCCATTAGATAAAGCTAAAAGCTCAAGATATTTTTCATTTTTGTTGAATAAAATGAAAAAAAAAAATCATTAAAAATTTCAAATTCTATATTTTGGTAAAAATATATATATATATAAATTTTGAAGAAAATAATTTACGTATTTGTTTAGCAATACAACAACAGTGTACAATTATGTTTAGCAATAAAGCAAATTTCAAATTAATTATTATTGCCTTATCATTGAATCAGATTTTGAAAATTTTTGTGATATATGGCAGAACTTGTTTTGTAGCAACCACAGCTAATCTACAGAGATCTCAAGCGATTTGAAACCTAAATAATGATATGAGTTTAATAAGAATTACATTACAATAAAATTGTTTGGGTTTTATTAATTTCTATTCATGCAATTCCATCATACTGTGGCCTTCACGGAAATGATAAGACATACTTGTTGGCAAAGCAAGGGGCCAATTACAGATAGCCAGATCCCTTTTTATACTGTCATAAGAATATTAAAAAATTACTATCGTAATATTTCATTATTTAACAAATAATTATATTTATTATCCTTGATATTGGAGTAGCAACGCCACATTTGATACCGTCTGTATTTCCTGTATCTCGTAACCGTTGCTAAGCAACGACAGAAAATGTTTTAAAAATTCAGATTATATTCTAAAAGTTTCACCAGTAGTAGATGTATGAGCGGTACGGGCACTCACGGGACAAATGCAATTACAAATCTAGGTGCCTAAAATGCGCGTAATTCAAAGAAACCTACACATGTCCTCAAAAGAAGAAAAGCGGAAAACCCGCAAAGTGTGCCCTTTACTCTGAAAATCACGTCTCGTCATATAAGGGTTGTAGCCAACACCCATAAAACAACCAAAAAGCTATTGAAGCAGCCAGAAATAAAGAGAGGCCGAAAATCCTTGCAAACAAAATAAACTCAATCTCAACAAGGATGATTTTCCTACACTCCATAATAACGGAGAGAAAAATAATTCAGAATCTATCTCAGCATTGTCCTGAAAAAATTCTCAAGATGGAGAAAGAAATTGGAATGATCTCTCCAATTTCTTTCTTCGGATGGATTAAATTCGTTTAAATAAGGCCAAAGAATTCCTAATTAAATTTAAAACAGCAAAATCCATAATTGATAAATTAGAAGTTGGCATAACAGCCGTTGATTATTTCTTAAGCATTAATCTAGAATTCTAGTTTATGTTTGGTGCAAATGCAACCTTATGTTTCTACATGCGAACAGCTTTTGCATTCAGTCATCCACTGTAAATTGTCATCTGAACTTATTAAGCATTGTGATGACTACATATTTTATTTACTCAAGATATTTAATCAAGATTTTTTAATTTTTTCATTAATTTTCTAAGCTAGAAACTTTGTAAATATTCGGCGAAGCCAAACTTAGTTTTTAATCGCTTCGGCTCGAACATTAACATCATTTTGATTGAAATTTCATGACTCGTCATGTGTATTCTCGCCTCTGTGCGTTGGTGCTTTAGTTAAAGCACCTTATTTTGAAAACATAGCAAATGTTACTGTACGAATTTTAATAAACTGGTAAAAGCTCTCAGTAGCTATAGGCCAGGAGTAAATTACGATACTCGATACTAGAGAGAAATAACTGTAATAGTAAGTTGTAGTGTGAAGTTGTAATAAATAGAATTGTATTTAAATTATCTATCTTCGTAAACTGGAAATAAAATTTAATTTTTACTAAGAAGCTCATCTATTTCGATAAAAACTGCAAAATACGCTTCACTACAAAAAATATTTCTGTTACTGGAAACAGAAGTCATAAAGTATGGATTAACATAATTTTTGACATTTCTTTATGGTCCAAAAGGAAATCTGTTTCTATCCTTTGTCTTATTACTGGTCATGATTGCCTTTTAAAATATGTGCATCAAATAAACATTTTCCCAACCTCAGTTTGTAAATTGTGCAACTTTCATGAGGAAATGGATTCCTCACATGTGAGTCGTTGTCCTGCACTTAACGCTGGATTATTCTGGGAGAGATACTGGAAGGCGAGACACAAAATATAAATTTATAGATTATACTGTCAACTCTTTTTTTTTTTTTTTTTTTTTTTTTTTTTAAAGTTTTATTGACTATTTCATCTTTGAATGTTCTGTCTACAGTTGTATTTGTAATATGCCATTAGAAATTTAAAGATAAATTTATTTTCATTAACCATTCAGCGTTGATACGTCTTTTGAAATTTTGAAATTTCACTTTTCTAATTTATATTCATCATTTAAAATTTGGCAAAAATAACTTTGTCCTGGGGGTTTAGAAAAATTATCTTAGTTTCGAGAGTAAATTATTCTTCAAAAGAAAATAATGAGGAAATGAGCGAAGCAATTTAAATTTTGTAGATAAATCAATGCGCAGAGCAAAGTGAACCTAGCGCTGTCTAATATCAAATTTAATTACTTTCCTTTCATTACTCTTTTCTTCGACAGATGGCGCTACGCCAGTTTTGGCTTTGCTCCACCTTCTTTCTAAGTAAATTTATTATTAGCTCTTCTCATATGTTTTGGAATGTTACCTGGTAAAGCAGGTTAAGGACTTTACTTATCAACTATTATTTACATCATTTATTTAATCATTATTATTCAATATTTTAGAGTATTTGTAAAACTTTTACTACCAAAATTTGAGCATGAACGTTCGCCATTAACTAAATCACAATGAACCTTGCATTCAATTCCCATTCGTCTGTTTGAACATGTGACTTCAGTCCTAAAAATGAGTTTTCAAGATTATTTCTCCATTTACCCAAATTATGAAAAGTGACATTTAAACATTAATTGAAACTGAATTTGTTTAAATGATACAAGTACCTGCTCTTAAATGTCTAAATTTTGCCTCGAAGATTAATTTCCCATTAGCTGATTCATGTCACGTAACTAAGAATTCTCAATTTTCAAGATTCTATATATGTAGAAAACTGTAAATAGCGTATATATGAATTAGAGACTGAATTTCAATATTTTAAGACACTCTCATAGCACAAGATTCCGTCACAGCAATTTAAGGCTAGCTAGCAATTAACGGAGCTAAATAGCGTGATATACGCTAGTAGTTCCCAAAAGTTCGCAATTCGTAGTTTCTTCAGTGTTTCATAATTTTTCCCTGGCTCCCGATATCACAACATTGGCCAATCTAATTGCTACAGAGCGCAGATGATGCGGCTTGGTGGATTAAATTAAGGGAATAGGTACATTTTAAAACCCTTATGATCTTTGAATATGTTACTTTTGTTAGAATGGAGATAATATAATTATTTTAAAAGTAACTACTTCTAATTTTTTTAGAGCCACCTATAATTTATTTATTTTAAAAGCAACTACTTCTAATTTTTAGAGCCACCTACGTAGTTAGTAGCTTTGAGAATTAGTAAACAGAACGTTTATGTTGCCCAGATAGTTAATAATTTAGTCTGTTTTGTAAGACAATTTTTTATGTATTCACGACAGATTTCCACCTTTCGCACTCAATTTAAAACATTCTGTTACATGCTTTAATTCTATATTTAATATATAGCTTTTATGATATCTGAACACTACTGTTGGTCAAAAATAAGAATTTTATGGTTAAATTGTCCTTTTATTTTGAGTTGAGTTTATAAAATATATTTCAATAAATACTTTCATACATAAAAATTTTTAATACTAAGAAATTCATTGGATTTTTGGTTTAGTTAGAAGATAATCTCCATATAAAGAAGTCTGTGAAATTTCATGCACCATTAACCATGTTTAAAATATCATACGCGCAATAGTAAAAACTCATGTTTTGAGAAAAATCGAGTTTTAATGCAAATGTTTTATTAAAAAATACTTATTGGTATTAAGTGTATAAAGTACATGACATGTCGACTTATCATCGTTTGAAATTTGTACACAACTAATGATAAAACTAAGCTTTTTCTTGCAAGTAAAAACTTACTTATAAGCAACTGCTTCAGCTAAAGCTTTCTGTAATACATTAAAGTAAATCATACGTATAAGTTATTTAACATAGCTTCTAAAAGGCAACTTTAACATATTTTAAATATTATGAATACAAATACAAAAAAATATATTTAAAATTGTTATAAAAATTGAGTTTTAATTTACATGCTTGTAAAATACACTTTTCTTATAATAAAGGGCACGGTATATTTATTTTTTGAGTTACATATAAGTAATATATATATTTTAATAATTTTCATAAAGCATTATTACTATACAATATCACGACAGAAAGTAAACGGTACTTATCCAAAGATATAATCACGAACAAATAATTTGTTTGCATATAATCACGAACAAAAAGATACTGGAATTTCTGAAAGTTCTTTTGCAAAAACACATTGACCGCAGTAATTCAAATTTTGAACACGAAACACGATGAAATAATTCAATTAATTTCACATCACTTTACAAATTTACAATAAAATAGTTTTGAGTCGTTTAAAATAATATAATATATACAAATCGAATATCACAATCAAAAGTAAGTTTTAAACTTACATCATCCACTGGTGGTAAAACAGCATCACTGCTGAATTTCATGAACGAAAAAAATGAACTAACAAGATACTTTGATTTTGAAGCGCACTATACTGACTTACGAGGAACTGCCACGGCACAAAATAATAGGTATATATTCAAAGATATTTATAGAGAGTAGTTTTACAAATAAACGTTTTGCATATAACCACGAACAAAAGCAAATTGAAGTTTCTGAATGTTATTTTGCAATAATTTATCACAATGGTTACGCAAACCATGATGAAATAATTCAGTTAATTCCACATCCCCTTTACAAACTTAACAATAGATGTTAAATCATTTGAAATAATACATCAGAATGAACACTAAAATTATATTATGAATTGCCATCATGTATTGGTGGCGGATTAGCATCACTATTTAATTTCTTGAAGGATGATTTAACACGATACTTCTGATTTGAAAGAGCACTAAAATGATTTCCATTGAACTTGGCGTTTCTTGGATCAAGTACTACTAGAATATGTTTATTTTGTTCACATTTTTCAAGAATTATCAGACGATAAGCTTTGCAAAGATACTAAAGAAGAAATCATGAGAAATCATTTAAATCCCCAAAAAGTTTAAAAAATCATGTTCAAAACTACTAATTCAAAGCTAGAGCAAGATTTCAACATACAGCTTAGAAAAATCTCTAGCGAGAATACAAATTATAATACAAGTTAAGAGGTGCAAAATATTTTTGCAAAAAAATCAGCCTTGGTAGTAACTGAAGCACAAACCATAAACACTTTGGTAGCTCAATGCTGAGGTGAGCGTTTCTAAATCAGTGAAATGATACCTGACTGACTGTTTATACTTGACCATAGGCCACCCGGACGGTATAGTGGCTCGGGAAAGCCTACTGAAGGGCAAGGCTTTCGAATCCCGGAGAAGGCATGGTTTTAACTGTTCGTCCTTTCATTGGAGGCAACGGTGGTCGCCTATTAGGTGCCTCCACAATAAAATGACCACCATCTGTCCTTAGGAGGGGCCGATGCTGAATAAGAAAGTGCCAATTTTTGAATAAAAAGTATTTTATCATAGAAAAGAAAGTGATTGAAG
This sequence comes from Stegodyphus dumicola, assembly GCF_044657685.1. Classification (NCBI taxonomy): domain Eukaryota; kingdom Metazoa; phylum Arthropoda; class Arachnida; order Araneae; family Eresidae; genus Stegodyphus; species Stegodyphus dumicola. The sequence continues at coordinate 73,272,691 of NC_140768.1, read as the reverse complement.
CTATATCGATGATACTAGTTACAAAAGAAGCGGGAAAAATTAGCTTTAAAGTGAACTAAAATTTGAAAATTATATTTTCTTGTTTTTTGAGAATTTAAAGTATATGAGATCCTTTAAGCAATAAATGAGACACGCGCTTCAAATTCAGAAAAGATTTTTATCAAATACTATATCAAACGCGTATTTTGAAATATAATATCCTAAAATATATTAACTGCTGTTACTGAGCAGAGAAACGTTTTTTTCATTGCACATTTTTTGAAATCTGACATCTAAACTGGAAATAATCACTTCATTCTTGTTCCACTTTCATTTTGCTAACGGTACTAAGTCTGAAAAAGAAAGTCTTTGAAAGTTAAAATTTGATAAAATTTGCTGTCTTTTGAAAGTTATTTCAAATCTAGGGCCAGATTAACTAAGTAGCATTTGATGAATACAGAAGTATTAGATGATATCTGTTAATTTCTTTAGCTTTTTTACGTATCGCTTATACATGCTTTTCTTAGTTTGCATCTATTGGAAAAGGTAGAAATAAAAGAAACGAGGAAAGGAATAAACTTAAAACAAAATTGATAAGATAGGCATGAAATCTTGTCAGTTATTTAAAATTGCAAAGTGCTTTAAAACAAACGTTTGAGTTTCTTCCTCTGAGCACTTCGGATTTTCATCTGAACTTTTAAAGTTCTCCAAAATGTTTTGAATGAATAGCATTTTCTTGATTATAATTTCAAAATAACTCTCTCTATTTATATTTTGAATGTTTTTTTTTTCTAAAATATAATCAATCAGAAATAGGCTAAAGCAGGAGGGGCAGACATTTTCATGTAGTATAATGATTTGGAAAGGCGTAATTTCTCTCAATAGTTTACACTCTTTTCGCCCTAAATAACTATGCAAGTCCTAATTATTAAAATGTTCCACATCATGAAATGAATAACGAAATTAGTGACATTATTAACTTGACTGCTAGCATGCTTGACTGGAATCATAAGTGTGCATATTAAACGTTTTTTACAGAATAGCTAGAATTTGAGTCAGAGAAAGTAAGAAACTGTTTATGAAAGAAACTCTTTACCTACAAATCTAATAATGGCTAAGACTTTAATGAAATTACTGGATGGTGTCTTGGTAAGAGAATTTAGTGTTTAAAGTAAATTTTGTGTACAAAATTCGGCAATGGAAATTAGCCTTCATTGCAAAGCACAGATCGAAGTAAATTTAGTTGTTCTAAAAGCTAATAAAAATCAAATTTCATTTTTTACAGCTTTGTTTCATCAGTCACTATTAATTGTCTATTGAATATTCACAAAAATTTAGATAAAATTACCATCTTATGAAATCTTGAACCAATAAATTCTCTAGTGATGAATAAGTAAGCTACCGTTCTTTATTTCTAAAAAGATTTATGTCTATACTTGCCTCGTGGTTGCTTACCTAGTCGTCGATCGTTTAATGAAAACAGAAATAATATTAATTTTCTTTTAGCAATTCGCATTTCCGAAAAAAAAAAAGAAATTGCAACCTGAAGAAGTGTGTATGTAAACGTATTTAGATAAGCAAAATTTTTAAATATTAAATCTTAGATGTCTTGCATTAGTACAGCTCAATTCTGAATAATATTTTGATTCTACTTGAAATCAAAATATTTGAACTGTCATTTAAAAAAAGAATTATTCTTTATTACAACATTGAAAGGAAATCCTTTTTAATGTGGGAGATGATACAAATTCATTCGCAGGATTTGCAAGTTTTCGTGACCATTAGGAAAGCAATTAGTGCATGCTTTAATCACATTCATTATAATAGCTGTTTGATTATTGAGGTGATAGATTAGTTGAATAATGTCCACTGTGGTGTGTGTACTTTGACCATCTATTTCTATTAGTTGTGTCTGATTTGAAATTATTTCGTAAGTTTGCCCCTTTGAAAACTATCAATTGAAATTACTAGAAAAACTCAATATGTGATACATTTATATTAATTTGAATATAATTAACTCTGCAATGGAAAAGAAACTCGCTGAAAGATTTTTCACTCATTGTTTTTCACAGATATCGCGAGAAAGTTATTTTCAGCAGGTCAAACTTCAGCCCCATAGTATATATTGGCATTATTGGCATGATAAATTATAGTGAGCGTACGAATTTCATATACTTCTTAGATAACTAAACAGATAATGTATCATACAACAAAATACATACGCTATCATAATTATGATAATTTTAAAATGTTTTGGTAGGAAATGCAAATGTGTGCCTTCCTGATTCTCGAGAAGCTGAGTTTGCATCGAACACTCATGCAGCCAGCATTCATAGAGTCAATTTTTCAACTCATTTTTTAAATTATTGTTTGCTAAATAATGGCATCAACGTGCAAACTCTCTAATAAAACTCTAGAAACATTAATCTAGTGATATGAAATAGGCTTCTTTGAAGATCAGGTGAGAGAAACAAGATCCATAATTTAAAAAATAATCCGTACCAATGACTCAGAAAATTTCTTTGAAACGCCATCAAACAAACGATACGAAATGGACTTGGGTTCTGTTGGGCTGGGAATTGTTTACAGGATTCCACGAAGCAAGGAAAAATATTTACATTCATACGGAAGTTATTATTTTGAGCGCATCATGTGTTTTCTTTTTGTTTATGATACATTATTGACACCGCAAATTAAAGAAATAGGTCTGTTTCCGTTTATTATTCTTGCTTAATAAGCTGTTGATTAAAATCGTAAGCTGTTGATTTCACTTCAAACTAAGTCAAGATATGTATACATAATTTTTCGGAAACTCTCAAATGATCAGAGTCAGCCTTTTCTTACATATGTAATTTTTCTCAAGAGATGGAATTGCAATTTAATTAAACCAGCTGCGAACAGAATATATAAAAGCCAAAACGCATACTTTAATACTGAGAAAGAATTCCTCTTTGGAATGCAATATGTATGTGTGGTGTATGTTTAAACCAAAGTTCCATCTTTAGAATATTTTACGTTTTTATATATGCATTTTGTCGGTGGTTAATTTACCTGAATGAAAAATTCTTATAGGATTTTCATGCACATATCTGATGATCGAAAACTAATATTACTTCAGTACTTTTCTGTCGTATACTACCTTCACAATACTGCATTTTCGATTAATTTAAAGATATCTGAGAATTTTAAAAGGACAATTTTAAGTTTTTGAGTTTTTAACAAATCTCATATATTAAAGAAACCTAACGAAATATGAAATATCAGTTGTACTGTTTCATATTACACTAATGTTTTTAAGCCAAATCAAGTTGTTCTGTAAGGGTGATTTCTTTTCCTTTTACTTCTTATTATTAATCTTATTAGTTTTCTTTCTGTCCTTTCTGACAGCAGAAACTAAACTATATCCGCTTACATTCACCTTTTTTGTACTTGTTATTTCTATTTTGCATTAAACTTTTAACTCAGAAACACAGTTTGGCGCCTTGCACTAAAGATTTTTCTTCTTCATTTCAGCATTATCCTTTCACGTTCAATATCGTTCGTTTTGCTTTACTTCTAAGAAAACAATTTGTTAAGTATACTTAATGGATTTTCCATTCTGAGTCCTTTTATTACTAAAGATTTGCATCCAATTTCAAGAAACTGGACTTGCGAGGAAATAAGCAACAACTATTTGTCTTTTAAAGTTGCAGGAAGTAAATTATTGGCAAATTATACTTTTCTTAGTGAACATATTCAAAGCATAAAACGTTGTTGATATTTGTGTCAGTGCCAATAGAAATTCATCTCAGTGTTTAAAAAGATCACAAGAAGTTTTCTCTAATTTTACAAACCTATCATCTTCATATAACAAACATATCTTCGTCTTAATATATAAGAATATAACCCTAGAGCCATCCTTTTAGAATCGTTGTATCATTTGATAAATATTGTTAGAAATCATATTAAGTAAATTCAGACTAAAGCTGGGAAGAGCATTAACTCTTTCTCATCGAAAGATGCTAAAATCTATTCCCCTCAAACATCCAAAACGTCCGTTTATACGAATTTCGATTAGTATGGACTACATTTCCCTCTGCAAGTGGAATGCTACAGCGTTAACAATAACCTACTTAAGTGAAGTGATTATTTCTCTCTTGGGGATCTTTGTGTGGTTTCACCCACTGTGTACAGTTTGCACTTAGGACAGAATTGCAAGTACAAGCATTAATAACTAAACGTTGAAGCTAAAACGGGAGTCAATTCAAAATAATTCAATCGCTTCAAAAGAATGACTGGCATGTTATTTAACAATTCGCAAAACCAAAGGACTATACACTAATATGATGGAGAAAAGCGCGAGGTAGAAAATAGAGGTAGGTTTTCGGGCGACCTGCCGATGTCGGAATGCTCGGGCGTTACGAGCGACTTCTCTGTGAAAGAGCTAGCAGTCCTTAGGAAGAAAATGAAAAAAAAAATCTGTCATGAGAAATGCGTCAAGAAACACAGAAACTGCGGGAAATGAATTAATGTTAGCGAATTCATAACTGCATGAAACTGAGGAAAATGAATTACTTCCCAGATTATATTAAAGTTTTAGTATACGTATAAGACAAGCCATTGACGAAAGAGGATTAACCATTCACGAAATATTCTTACGGATACGAATATGTCGTTTTAACCACATTTGGTACAAATTCTTCATATGACGAAAATTCCTCTACTAGCGATTATAGAAACTAGCCACAGCGAAAACGCTTTAGAACTAAAATCTGTATGATGAACTTACTAAATGTAGATTTAGTAACGAATATTTTAAATTTCGAAGTTCATTATTCGAATTTTCTAAACTTCATTAATACTGTAGAATTAATATAGTTATGTAAAAGTGACCTATATGTTAATGCAGTTTGGAATCAACTCCTGATTGTACGGTGTAATACCAGGAAGACGTCCACGATTAATTTGAAGTCATAATCCTTCCGAAGAGCAGTTAATGCATACAGAAAAGAGAAAACGTTTCTTCATTACAACAACTCCTGCTATAACTAAGAAAAATGTTATCAGCATTTTACCTATATTTTTAATTACTTTAATCTGCAGAAGCTTCTGGAGAATCTTGAGAGTAATCTGATATATTTGGTTTCGTAAATTACGCCAATATGCAAAAAAAAAAAAAAAAAAAAAAAAAAAGAACACTATAAATGATGGGAAAATAAACATCATTAGAAATAAAGAAACTCAGTTATGAATGTCGTTAGAGAATAATATTTTCAAAAAAATTTAAAAAATATAACTGGGTTCAAACTCACGCAAAGAATTATGTTAGCAAATTATGTTTACCATTGTACAACTTTATATATTGCGGATTGTATCTAATTAAATGACGCTGCGTGGTTCATAAAACAACTTCTAAACACTCATCTGCTATCACTGCTGTGAAACCAAGCTTGCTTCTTTTCCCTTATGTATTTTGCCCAGACAGTTTTGTTTTATGCTGCTTGGCATTGTGTCTAGCATTTTCTTTTACGCTGTCTATTTGTAATCGAGATTTTTCCATCCTTATATCATAAGCAACTTTAACGTTTTTTAGGCTAGGGTCAAATTACCGAAATCCTGTTAAAGAACACTATAATTGGCTATTTTTTTAAGAATATGCACCGAATGTTTGCTAGTAGAAAAATGACAAAATGAAATTGAGCATTAATTAAATAGCACGTAAAATCAAACGTCTTTGTAAAGACTGAAAAGTGCATAGAACAAATGCAGTGGATAAAGTTTCTTTAACTTTTTCTGTCTTGTTTAAGAGGAATTTTGAATGGAAAGTCTAAAAGAATACACGTATTGAAAATCTGGTTATCTCATATGTGTCATGAATATTAAACATGTTAGCGTGAAACGAATTCGGAACTACGCCTTATACCCACGAGACATTAGTTTCATTATTGGAAAGAAGAATATTAACTGAAACTAGTTCAATATTCTGATAAACTGCAGACGAAAGCTTTCATTCTTTTTCTATAGAAAAATACGAAGAGCAAAATTGCTTATAAGGTAACGACAAAAATAACACGCTGGCAGAATTTATTCCACGAAGACACAGAATTTCGATGTTTTCCGCTAAATGAAACATAAACAAAGACATACTACCTCATATTCTACTCGGAGAACATGGCTAAGTGTGATTAGTGCTGACAAAGCAAGGCGAATGTTTGGCTGTGTAATTTAGCAACTGAATTTCGAAGCACTTCCCTTAAGTGCGTTTAGATTAAACTGTGATTACTACTCTGTAGAAAGGGTATTAAGGGAAGCCCCAAGTTATCCCCTTTCCCATTTTCATATGCATACAAAGTGACCCGTAGAATAATCAACTTAATCGAAATTTCTCTATTTTGAATCCAATTCCAAGTTGCCATTATTCCTAACTTATTTACTGGGAAGTTCTCTTGAAATATGGGAACCAGAAACTTAATGAAATATATATTTATATTGGTAAGAAACTTATACTCCAAGCTGAATATTCTTCATAATACGTAACCTATTCTTTGCTATACACGTATTTTCTGGCTTATGCGATGACTTATAATACATATATAAACGCATCGTAGGTTTCAGTTATTTGGCTTTTCAGTTGGTGGTTCAGGATTCTAGTCTTAACACTAGAAGAATTTTTTTCACAAGGAGAATTTAAATTCTTCCTAACACTAATCATAATGTCTTATAGGTGTATAGGAGTTAAGAAGTGCCAAAAGAAGCCTGCTCTGGAGATAGAAGCGGCTATAGTGTAATTGAATATTAGTAAAACAAACGTATATAGCTCTTACCAAAATAACCAGCAACCTCAATAACCTTCACATGGGGGAAATCATAAATTTTTTGACTTGATAAATAGCTTTGTCTACTTTGGCTCCGACGTGAACTCCCAAAACAATATTGAAAAACAAATTAGAAGAATATTTTTATGAAATAAGATTTATTTAAAACTTTAAAAAATATTTTTTGAATAAAAGGAGAAAAATAATTTACCATATAGCTTAATGGGAACGACAAATTAAATATTTCTCTTTACAAAATATGAATGCTTACCTTCTCTTTTAACCAAATCAAAGGAATTGTATGGAAGAACTTTGTCAAAGAAGGCATCCAGCAAACGCCAAGTGTATTTTGCAACGGCCTGGAGAAAGAAATGCAAACGTTTTTCTCCATGTATTATTAAGTGCTTAGTGGCATGTATACCTAATGTGAGAATAATTAGCCCAAGGTGTGTACTTTCAGAATTTTGTGAACTAATTTCTGCTTCTTTTTTAATTATCAAACGATTTCTTCTTTTCCTGGTTATGGTAATACATTCATTATTGAGGAAGAAAATCATGAAAGCTCCATTTAGACAACTCATTAAAAGCCGAGCAGAAAATATAGGATAAATTGCCAGCGTTTTGGCACCTCAAATATTCTGCCATTGGTAATTCATTACATAAAGAATTTGAATGGAAGGGAACAGTAAAAAACCTATAGGGAGATTCATAATGGTTATTAACGAAAGTTATATTAAAACTTTAGTTGCAGGCAATCAGAATTATTTTACAGCTTTGACTGAATTGCCTAGTCAAAATTGGTAACATTGGCATTCTAGAAGTGAGATATGGTCAATGAATCCCTAATGTTTTACAGAAAGAAAAATTTCGGTAACATAAAATTTACCATTGAATTTATTACTAGAAGAAAAAATTGTCTGAAACTGAAGCTGTTAATGAATACAGAGGCAAGTAATCAGCATTCTTTTTGAAAAGCATTGGAACTCTTTAGCAGACGATCTGGTTTTGACAGAGAACATTCATTACTTACTTATACCTGTCTATACTTAGAAATAAGTAGAATTAAAAATTTGCCTAATAAGTACCCAACTGGAATTAGATAATATTCACAGAATCTGAATAAGAAAGACTTTTGTAACTTATATCAAACTAATTTATACACCGAACAAATGGAATTTAAATAACTACAAATCAGTTTCATATAAATGAAGGAGGTTAATAATCAATAATACAAATAAAAATTTGTTACTAATGCTAAATTAGGCATTAATACTAAAATGATATTGAGTTTTAAAATTGTATGTTCTTTACTTTTTCCAGCTTTACCTTTAAACAAAACATTTGTTCATCCAGACAGAAATATAACAATTATACCATTGCTAAATAAATAATTTAATAAATTAAAGCATATACTAAACACGAGAGAAAGTTGTAAAAACATTAGGTATTTTTTAGAAGCAGGAGTCATAAAAAATGAGGAACGCTTTCGCCGGGAATCGAGCTACGGACATTTGAAATACGCGCTCAGATCATTACACCATGAAGGCGGGAGAAATACCTTATATACTTACAATTTTAAAGAGCGACTGGGGTTTAGGGGATTCAATCGCCAAATCCTGGGTGCGGAAAATCATCATCCACCACCCTTTTAGTTCGGGCGCCACTGTAGAGACATTAGGTTTTTTTTTTCGAAGCAGGAGAGATGAAAAATGAGCAACGCCTTAATCGGGAATCGAACCACGGTCCTATGAAATACGTATTTAGCATGCAGACCACAACACCACGAAGGCACGCTAAGAAGGCGTTCTAATGTTAAAAAGTTCTATTAAAATTGGCACCTTATACCTAGCATGACATAGCAACTTATATTCTATCTCTTGGCAGATATTAAAAGTTAATTTTAAAATCAGGTAAAAGCAGAGACTCGTAATTCACCATCACGAATTTTTATTCTGATTTCGGTCTTACGAAAGTAAGTGATATTATTAAACTTCTCACTTTCGAGAGTGGGTTTTTTTATTGCCGTATAAAAAGGAATTAACTGTACTAGATTTGCTTTATGTGGATAAATTTTATTGTCCATCCTATGATACTTTCTAGAAACGCGAAGGCGCATCCTTAAGTTAGATACAAAACTAAACTATTATATGTAAAGACTATTATATGTAAAGACTATTATATGTAAAGACTATTATATGTAAAGACTATCGCGTTGTTTTAAATACCCACTAAATTTGCATACGTCTGGAATGGGGTGTGTTGGAAATGAGGCAAAAGGTGAGAGGGAAAATAAAATTTTAATTTTTATAGAATATTAAAATTTTATAACGGCAGTTTATACCTTCCTCTTACATTCCTTCATAACTTCATAATAAACACCTTCTATTGAAATTCGAACTTCCTGTGATATATTTTCAGAAGAATTGCTCTTGATTTTTCCATTTGCACACGTGTTCAGAACGTTTTTTCTAATTTTTATTTGCAGTGTACTTGATTAAACATTGTTGGTCTGTTATTAGCTTAAAAAAAAAAAAAAAAAAAAAAAAACTTGGGAAAATTTCTCTGAATTTTGGAGAGTTTTGGAGATAGCCGTCTAAATTGCATATTTAATGATAAATATCTGAACTATCCGTTGCATAAAAATTCCGCTTTCCGGTAATATATTTTGCGAAATATTTTTGAAACGATTCTTAATTTCTTTTATTCAACTTAAGTGTATTTATTCTACGGTATTAAAGCATTAAAATATTTATGGAGCTCTTACACAATTTTTTTGCTATTTTAAATGATGCAAAGTTTGTATTATTTTCATTTGCATGCAATTTATATGGAATTTCATTTAGACATTAAATGCAAAATACTTATTCGAAAGTTTCATTTATCTTTGGATGAATGTTATAAGAATTTACAATGAAACTGAATAGAAAACCCATAATGAGTGTCATTAAAATACACTTTATTTTTAATCGAAATTTACAAAAACTAAGAATTAAATATTTACACTTCATTAAACTTAATTTCCTGGTGCTCATAATCTGGATGCAATTTTCTTTTATAACAAAAAGCACTTTTTGCACATTATTTCTAATAGACAAAATAAAAACGTCATTCAATTAAAATACCTTATTAAAGAAAAGAAAAATGCAAATAAAAATTACATTAAAATAATAAATAGAGATTTCCCTCTGCTGATGATATTTTCTCAGAAAAATATATGTAAGTAATGCATAAAGTTATCTTTCAAGAAATACTCAAAATGACAAAGGAAAAGCAAGGTTCGGTATTTTCAGACTTTTCATTTCTGTTTGATCTTTTGAAAGATGAGTAAATATTTATCCTCTAGCTAGTTTAGAAAAATATTTGCATTTATTTTTTTTATTACAGGTAGATATTTAGATTCGTGCAATTTTATCATTGCTTTCTCATATGTCTACAGAAAATCATTTTTCTACATTTGATGCAAAGAGAGCGTACAATATAATATATCGTCTAAAGGGAAGCATTTTACTAAGTTTTTCTCAAAAACAGCGCCATTAAGTGCATTCACGATTGGTGTTTTCAAAAGCGCTGCGGAAATACCCTTTTACACTTCAGATTGCTAATGTTTTTTGTTTATTTTACCCAGTCATTTCTGATGATAAGTCTGTTAAACAGTTTTGAAGATAGAAATGTCTATATTCTAGCTTTGCATTTTTCATGTCGTATTAATATTATGCAAAACTAATGAATTCAGTGGTTTAGCAAATTGCCAGTTTTGATAAACCTTCCTAATTCTTAAGAAGACTTTTAATTAATCTTCAGAAACAATGGTACATTGTGTATGAAATAAAGTGTTAGGTTTAAAAGCAATGGGTACGCCTCTATGTAATTTTTAGTCATTTTTAGCTCTATTTTGTTTTTAATAATAAATTCATTTGATATTAAATTTAGTTAGGCAATAATTTTATAGGCATTTATACCAGTACATTTATGATACAACCAGCGGCTGAAATTTGTTTTCTGACACTGTATTACAGAAAATTATTTGCATTGATCTTGTACGAAATATGGAAACACATACTTCGAATTTTTTCTAATGTACTAGTTTTCCTTTACATTAAACCTTATGTTTTACAAAATAAATATAATCAAGATATTCCTTGCGATAAAATAATTTATTCAAAAAATGTTAACTCCCGGTGCTCGCATATGAAATCGTACGCTCGAGCATTTTGATCATGCGATTTCGCATGAAATGTTTCCTGACCTAATTTGTTTCAAATGAAAATACATGACAAGAGATATCGTCTGCATTAATAGATGTTTACTTATTTAGTAAAATACATTAACAATTCCATATCCAAAGGGAACGTGGAAAGACACTACAATTTAACCACAAGTCATTAGAAATTTAATTATTCATCATTATAAAGAGATTAAAAGTATTTGAAATATCCAAAAGATCTTTGTGTAAGGCTCTGTGAATTAACTTTGACGTTATTTAACGATGGAAATTGCATAGAACTGTTGAAAATGCCAAATTTCAGACATAAATTGAAGATTTATCCCACGAAAATTCAACAATACTCAAAACTTAGTGGTATAAAAATTGAAGCGGATATAGAAGTTTTCAATCCAAGTTAACAAAAACACTAGAAGATAACTGATTAGAAGAGTTATTAGCGCTCATGGATGCAGAAGGCGGTCAGACAAGAAGGAAATTTTTCGTCGAAAAGAAAGAAGGAAAATACACAAGGAGTTCACAAAATCCATGGTAAGCAAAGAATTATCATATTCGAAAAATATGATATTCGCAGGCGCGTCTAAAGTTAAAAAATCTCAGTGCGGACAAGCTATTTCGCAGCCAAAACCGAATGAAAAATTCAAACCCCTATTGCCTACTGATAAGAAGAGGGGGGTGGCACAATGGTTTGGGGATGTTTCGTTGCCTTTGAGATGGGAAAATTAGTTTTCATAGAAAATAATAGGGTTCAATATAAATACATAAATATTCTTATTGAAAATTTGAAAGCCTGAGAAAACCTGATGCAAAATAGATTCCGTTTCTATCAGGATAATCCTAACTATACAGCTATAAATCTTTGTTTCTGTTTAGCAAACAACTGTCCTGAAATTATCAAAACTCCTGCGTATTCGCAGGACTTAAACCCTATCGAACATGTATGAAGTGAGTTGGAGAACGAACAAGGAAACATGATACTTTTTCGAAAGCTCTATTAAAAATAATTTTTAAGAGAAGCGGAATAAAGTGAACATTCTTACATAAAAAATTAGTAGGATCAATCACAAAGAACATGAAGAGTGGAATTTTAGCTGAATGATATCTAGATAAATATTTGACTGTCCCATTAATTTCGTGATTTTATGAAATAAAAACTGTTTATTCAAAGTGTTCGAAAGCTTATGCGTTCCTTTTCATATTTCTTTTTAATGAATTATTTCATTTTCAGAAATATTTCGAATAATTTTTCTCAAGACAAGTAGGTTTCAAAAAGATGATCGACAGTATATGTGAAATTAAAACTGTCATTTCATTAATACTTCTTTTTGTTAAATCTAATCTCAACTCCTCGTGTTCTCCGAAATATACCTCGAGGCTTACACAAGTAAGTTATAGCTCTAACAAAATAAATAAAAAATGTACCATAGCACTTCAAATGAGGAAACAATTACTTAAAAACTTAATAAGTAAAAATATAAAATAAGAAAAATAAAATCTGAATGTTTTCAGATTTTGTATTACGCCCAAAGGGGCGTTTCTTAAATGTTTTGCTATTTATTTATTAAACATCGCATGTTATTCCCACTTGAAGCATGAAATTTAATTCAACATCAGTATCACAAAATAATTTAAGAAGAGCATATCTTTAGAATTTCCGATGCACAGTCTTGCGCGCTGGATATAATTTTTTTTTTTTTTTTCCCTACAGTGTTGCCACTGCTCGTTTAGAAATCGTTGAGTCTATTAATCAAAAATTCGTTAACGTTTTACAAAATATGAAATAAAGAAATAAAACAAATTCTAAATTCTAAATTTGGGCTTCCAGATGCCCATATTCAAATGGAGGACTACGTTATTCAAAATTTGATGTTTCTAGGTACCGTTGGGATTTCACAGTGCGAGAAACATACATACATTTATGCAGATTCTTTCTTACTTAATTTCTTTAAATATAATGCACAGCTGTAATATTTGGTGGCAACAATTTGAAAAGTGAAACGCCGTTCATATTGAACCAACGTAATTAAAAGCCCTTAAGCTCAAACTGGCCCTTTGGGCTAAAAAAAAAAAAAAAAAAAAAAAAAAAAAAAAAAAAAAAAAAAAAAAAGCTTTCAGATTTTATATTGCGCCCAAAGGGACGTTTATTAGACGTTTTGACCATTTTGTTTATTACCTTTTATTTAATTTTATTACCTTATTAAATATCATGCTCTTCACACTTAAACCACAAAAAATTCAATTCAATAGTAAAATCGCAAAATATTTAAAAACAGCACATCTTAAGAATTTCCGATAAACGCTGTCGCACGCTGGAAATAAAAATGTTATTTTCCGGAGTGGTACCATAGCTCGCTTTGAATTCGTTGAGTTTGTTAATCCAAAATTCGTTAAGTTTTACAGAATGTGAAATAGATAATAAAACAAATTCAAAATTTAAAATTCGGGTTTCAAGGCCCCCATGTTCGTGTGAAGCTTTATGTTATTCAAACTTTGAAAATTCTAGGTACCGTTGTGTTTTCATAATGCGAGAAACATACCTACATTCATGCAAATTCTCCTTTATTTATTTTTTTTTAATAATACAGGGCGATAATATTTGGTGGCAAGAATTTGGAAACTGATTCAGCCTTTTACTGTGACTAAACGCAAAACCCCGTTTCGAAACTAATAGCTTTTTTGGGCTAGCTCTCCTTTGGGCTTATAAAAAAAGTTATGCAAAAAAGGATAATTTAATAATTTAAATTGAGAATGAGATTCGGAAAAGCAGAAATTGTCTCTTTACTCCGAATAATTTCAGAAATTTTGGGCCAAGATAGAGACATATGCTTCAAAGTTGCTTGAAATATCTTCCTCTACAGGACATGATGAACGCACACAAAAATATGCTTAACATTTTCATATACTACACAAAGCACATGCAATTCACAAAGCAGATGCAATAATTTTAAATTGATCTTAAAATTGTTCTGTCCTGTCAAAAATTGAGTTACATTAAAATCTGTTGAAAACTGGTCAATTTGTATTGAGTTGCATTAAAATCTGTTGAAAACTGGATAACTTTTATTCTGTGAAAAGTTGTATTTAAAAACCTTTTGTACCACTGTGCATTTGGTAAGGCCTAAAATTCTCTGTTCCAAATAAAAACAGTATCATTTCTATTAAAGCGCTTCAAGTACGTATAAAGCAAGAACAGGGAGATTTAAACCAATGTAAAGTTTCTTGACTAGTTTTGCTGGAACATCAGCCTTCTCATTTCCAGAATTTCCACAATGTCCACGAACGCAAGCAAAATTAATGCCGATATCAAGATCATGCAAAGTCTTAATAACAACCTGAATTACAATAGCAAATTTATCTGAAACACTAATTTTCTAGAATACTTTTAGAGAAGAAAAAGAATCACTAGAGTCACAAGTTAAAACGCACATTGATCCCAAGCCAATACAAGAATTTTAATCCATTTCACATCATGGTTTAAACATACCTGTTCAGCCTGAAAAACAGGGCACACGTCACTAATTCTGTACTGATTGAAGTACCTTTCTTGTTTATCTTCATAAACAAGAAAAGCCAAGGTCAGCCTTACTTCCATCTGAAAAACAAATTACTTTGTGTCCTTCAAGAATAGCATATGAATAGCCAGCAGTTTGAACCAAATTCCTGTTAAAAGGATGCGGCAAAGAAGAAAGTGGGAGACTGCCGGCGAGAAAATTTGATTTGGCCCTGCCTGCAAATGCTTTCCTTCATTGTAATATTACTAAAAATTTAAATAGCTATTGGTGGGATACCAGAGTAAAAAGTGCCTAGTAACTAATGCTTTTGTAGCCAAGAATAATTCTTAAAAAGAAACCTTCTTTGAGTTTTCCTTAGAAGCTTGCAGTTTGCTTTTTATCAATAAAGATCCGTCCTAAACCCTTGATGAATAGAAAACAACCGGAACTATTTCTTGCCTACAGATCAATTTAAGGACATCTATTTTGTCTCTAGAAATATTCTTATAAATTCGAAATAATCCTGATAATAGCTTTTGGCATAGTCCTGAGAGATGAGAAATATACTCCCACTAAAATTATTTTCCAAGATACCTCAAAAACGCTTTATTTGAGTAAATTCCTGTATAGAAACGTGGCTAAGCGGTAAACGTATTCTGAAGTCAGTATTCATCTTTGTTATGTACAATCTTACCTTTGCTTTTGAGCCGTTGAATTTCAATATATAAAGTTTAAACCACTGAAAAGCAGTATCAAGTAAATCATGAAACAAAAAACAAGCAATAACGAAACTTTTAAACAATTAAAAGCAGATCATCCGCAAAAGCAATTTTAAAACAATTTTGAAAAGCAGATTCACAAAAAGGGTCATTGATTATGAGTCCAAAAAAGGTCATTGATTATGAGTTCACAAGAAGGGTCAAGAGAAAGCAGATTCTTGAAGACAGCTCTTTTCCTAATGCTAATTTTTCGTAATATTGCCTAGAGAAAGTTATTTAGTGCGAATATTGAAAAAAAAAATACTTGATCAGGTAGATGATGTTCCTAGTTACATTAGCACGTTTCAATAAATTTGTGATTCTTGGTCCACCAAGCATTATCAGTAGTCCATTTTATATTAAAATCGCAAGCATTCAAATTGCGATGTTGTTTTTCTGTTTGCTTTGCTATGTCGCATAAGCGAAGAAGCGCATCATCAGCTGAACTCTGAGGCGTGAAGCCATATTGATCCAAGTTTCTTTATACAAAGTTTTTCAAGACATTTACTGGTCTTGAAATGAGCATGGTAGAGGGCTTAAGCATCTGATGTTTTCAATACTGGACGTTTAACTTCAGTATTTTTAGGAATTATCAGAATTCTAGCTTTCTTCCACAAAGTTTTTTTGTTCCACAAAGTTTTAAAGTGTTTTTGATCTAGAAAGGCATTAAATAATTTATATCAGACTGATGGACAAACATTGTGAAGATTCCGCAGCATTTCATTTGTGATTCCGGCCGATTTAAGAGTTTTACTTAACTTTAAACCTTTAATAACATCATCAACTTCAGCTATGGAAAATGGAAAGTCGTCATCTGCATCATAAGAAGAACTCATAAAGGAGAGGAAACTTTTATAAATTTCCTCAAGGGTAAATCCCCTGTCAAGGGTAAATGACCGCAAAAAAATGGCATCTACTATAGCCTCAAATGAGGAAGTAACTTGCTGTGACAACCGTTCAGTTCCTGAAAGTACACAATTTTTAGAAAAAATTGTTTTAACACGGAAAGAATAAATCGTTTTCCAAACCATTTTGAATCATAATACAACTGGAAAACTCTTTTCAAGAATTACGTTAACTTTCCTTTAACTTATGTTTTAGCTTTACTTGCAAATACCTCCCAAAATTGCGTTTTTGGCTGTTTGACACCTCCTTCTAGCTGTATTTAACTGTTTACCCATACAATCGATCTCGACTGAACATTATGCAAACAAGATGTTTTTCAACGGGAGGAAGTGTATTGCAGCAGAAATAATGATATTGTGCAGTTTTACAACAATGTTATCCCCTAACAGGCAAAGTGCAATTTTGCAAATAATTAATTCTGCCTTATTATTTATGCAGAAACTTTGTTCTTTTAATGTTAAACAGAACACTTTTCGAGGTACAGCTTTTAAAATATCTCGCACACTTGGCATAGAAGGTTTTAAAAAAATCCTGTTATGATCAGACAGAGATTCAATCTCACGAATACTCCCGTTTCGGGCATTCTGAAAGAAACACAGTCTAACACTTTTTACCTCTGTATAACTAGATCCCTGTGTGCCACAAAAAGTGGGTCAACAATCTTCATTAGCAGCAAAAAGATGCCAAGTGGTCAAAAACGTACAAACTTTAAACCTTTGGAATCAGTGAAACAACTAAATTATATATCTGATTTATTATTTGAACCATATCCTAGATCAAATATTGAATCTTTTTCCTGTAAAAATACTGACTGATTTTTGCAACATCAGCATCAATGTTCGTAGAGGGTTCAAAGTAATAGAAAAACGAAACGAAGTCAAAATTCGCAACAACTAAATCAAAATATCAACGGTGTCCATGTTATGGTGAATATTTTATAAACCGATGAAAGCAGATATAGAACTTTAGTAAATAGTGATGGCAGCCTTGATAATTTCAGAAGTCGAAATGAAGAAAACGCTGTAAGTTTGTTGATATCCAGGAAGTGTTCCTTTGAAACAATGAGACTCTTGAATAACAGCAACTTCAATGTCAACATTCTCCACATAACGAATTTATTGCTGCATGGCAACCTTAGATTTATGTAATTTTAGCTGAGCAAAACGTAAGGAATGATAAGAAATATTATCTGTAGTAAGTTCGAGAAATAATCATATTAAAAAATTCACGTATATTACAGCAATTTGGAAAGGATTTGGGATTAACATCAAACGTTTTGCCGATTCCAGCCAACGTTCTTAATTCTTTTCCTAAATCGAACACAGTTTGTATATATCTGAATATTCTGATCACATTCTGAACTTTTATGTTCTCCCATACACCTAATGCGGGTTAGCGAATTTCTGCACTCAGACGCCTTACAAGTGTATGATAAACATTGAAAAACGATTTAAAACAACAAAATCTAGTTTAGTCTTAAGGACTTTAAACTGAACAATTTCTTACAACAAGCTGCTTTTATTTCGATTACAATATGTCTTCCTTACACCTGTAAATTTACGCTATGTCTCTTTTGTTACTTACATCTCTAAATTGTTTCAACACAAATCTCACTTTTGTTTGATCCCATACTTCTCCTAACTCGTCTAATCCAGGATTTGATCTTTCAAATCATTTATAATTCTGCTTCACTGATATTATTTGGAACATTTTTTAGGAATGCCGAATTTCTACCTTTAAATTAACTTTATTCAATAAAGCTTCTTGAAATCGTTTCTTATCTTCTTCTGAAAAGCACTTTGCAAGCACCGTTTTACCAATACATTTCATTCCTCTGATACCAGCTCTTGCTTTTCTTGGATCGACTTCAGCTTTGATCAGTCTTTTAACCTCTTCAGCTAAGCAACTAGTGTCGATTAATTCAACAACATTATTAAATTCAGAAGTTTTATTTTCAAACATGGCTAACAGGTAATGCCACGTTCTCGAAATAAAGTATTTTACAGATACCAGCTAATTAAAGCATGGCAGCAATTTTCAAATTTAAAGCTTTCAAACTTCTTCACAGTTAAAAGTTTGAATTCACGAAGAGCAATTTCTGTTTCGTCCCCCACCTGAGCATTTTAAATAGCTTTTAGCATTTAATGCAATATCTTATGTTCAGTTCTCAAATGCACTGTAAAAAGCATCCTAATCAGCTGCTGTAATGACGGCAGTGTGGCGGATAAGCTAGGCTTAGCAGTATTCTATACTATTTTCCTTTATAAAGCATAAAAAGTGTTCCTATACCTTAAACACTGAGTCCACTGAAGGAGGTGATCCTAAGTACACTTGAAAAAATTAAAAATAAATAAATAAATAAATAAAAATTCTCCAGAATTACACAAAATAAATAATTATAACAAGAGCCAAAAGCATAGCGTGTTCACACCATTCATTAAAATATATGAACTGATATTTGCAAATAAAATTAAAAACAAGAGTGTCCAAAAACAAACGCGAGTCACTGTAAGTAAATAAATTTTCTAACCCCATATATTATGTGCTTGGTTACAGAATAATTCGTATGCTTGCTGCATAACAACAAGTTTGTTATATGTTCATTAAACATTTATCATTGAACATAAAAGTAAATTATTTTAAGTTCCAGAATCCTGGTAACGACACCAAGTATTTTTTACTTTTATCATATGTCACAGACAATAAAGTTTAAATAAAATTTCATTACCAAATTTTTCTTCAAATTTTATTTTGAGAGTTTATATTTCTTTTCCTACTTTTGATATTGTATTTTATTGTATTTTTCTCAATATATTTTTCTATGGACCTTTCATGCTGTTACATATGAGTAAGAAATCGACAAGCGTAGCGCAATAAATACTAAAGTGCAGTTTGCTTGAGTCATAATTAATTAAAGCGAGATTTCTTAGGAATAATCTCGTTGTCTTCTGCCTCGGAATTTCTGAAACATCAACTTTTAAGTCAAGTTTCTTGCAGTAGAATAGAGCTACTAATTTGAGAAAAAATGTTGTTTTCCTCACACTGCAAAAAATTTTAAATATCAGTTGCATGATGAAAATTTCCTTTAGTGTAAGAAAATAAAAGCTTTGAAACAGTGTTCTGTTCTTTCCTACTATTAGGAATTCGAATATTAAATGTTTGGTTGAAAATGCAGTGATCATTGGGATGCAGATAATTTTATTTTTATTTTTTTAAATGGAAGCAAAAATTCTAGTTTTGTTACAAAGTCTTTGAATTCTTAAATGCAATATTTCTGGTGATATTTGGAATAGTTTACATAAAAATTCCAATTGAAAAACAAAATATCGTAACATGCATTCATTGTACGGAAAAGTATTCAAAATTCTTTGTATTAGAAGAATATGTTTGATATCCTCAGCTAATTTATGAAAATGAAAATGATATTCAGTTGACATGCTTTAACTGAAAATTCTCTGATTAGATAATGAAATCAAGACAAAAGTATGGATAAAAAAATTACAAGATTAGATTTACAAATTTCAACCCCTCATATTCTTTCCTAAATGATTTCGTACCTTGAAATCAACAAATACATTTTTAATGCAAAAATAATTTATGAATTATTAATTAGCTATGTTTTAAATTCTAAAGAAATATAATAAAATATTTTTGATAATTAAAAAAATCAGTTAAAAAAGGTTTCAGATTTTAAAGGTCGCCCAAAAGTGCTCTTTTAAAATTTGATATAAGTAGAGATTATCAATTCAGATGGGCCAGGCAGAATATAGAATACTAGACAGATATACATTTAGACTAGAATGGACACGTTATATATTGTAATGTATTTTGCAGTAATTTACAAAACAGACAATCTTCTTAGTAGAACATAAATTTTATTTCTAGTTCTCGGTGATAGACACATTTTATACAATTCTTAAGTGGAAAAATTTTAATACTACTCCTAGCTGGCAAAATCTTCAGAATACTAATCTTTTTTTTTTAACAATATCTCTCGTTGCTGAGTAACGGTTTGATACAAATATGGCGTTGCAACTTCAACAATAATTATACTTATTTATTAAATAACAAGATATTACAACCTCTCCCCCCTCCAGATAAATTTTAATTTATATTTTTATAAATTAAAGTTTACGTTTTTTTTTTTTTTTTTTTTTTTTTTCAAAACAACAATATCAGCACAATACAGAATTGAAATACAAGATATAACATAATAAGATACACTGAGGGAGAGAGGAAGGAGCAAAATATTTTTTTTTTATAAACGCCGGAATGGCTTACACATATCAATTATGAACATAAAAATTCAATACAAATAAAAGTAAAGCATAAATAATAATTTTAAAATACTTCTTTACCACAAATATCAATTATAAATTTAAGCTGAATATTTTTAGTGTTAATTATTTTAAATAAAATCTTACACGATAAACTATAATTCTGAAACAAAGTATTAAAATTCAATAAAAGCTTTTTTAAGAAAACCAAAAGTTAATCTTATCTTCAGAGATCAGCAGTATCCTGTTTTGACAGATTTTGCTCGGACGCAAGTTACAGAAGCACAGAAGATAATCTTTGAATGATCCGCTTCAAATCTGGCTTTAAAACGGCAGACTTCTTACATCCATTTATCCTTGAAATAAACAAACTTGGCAATTGGTATCAGCAAACTTGTTGTAAAAAATTCAGTAAATTTCTGGGATTAGGAGACCAGCACCATCGAAATTGATAATTGCACTCCTAATTTTCAGTATCTCGGTGGAATCTCCAATTTATTAAGACTGTAATGTATTTTGCAGTAATTTACAAAACAGACAATCTTCTTAGTAGAACATAAATTTTATTTCTAGTTCTCGGTGATAGACAAATTTTATACAATTCTTAAGTGGCAAAATTTTAATACTACTCCTAGCTGGCAAAATCTTCAGAATACTAATCATTTTTTTAACAATATCTCTCGTTGCTGAGTAACGGTTTGATACAAATATGGCATTGCCATTTCAACAATAATTATACTTATTTATTAAATAACAAGATATTACAATATCTTCTGTGCATTTGAAAAATGAAGAAAATATACAATGTAATTAAATAAAAGTATTTAATGTTTTTAATTAGATGTATCATGAACTAATAGTATTTTTTTTTAAATCAATCAGATTAATATGTAAAAAAAAGTTTTCTTAACCATTGCATTTATTGCTTTTCGATAGCTTAGTTCGTTAATCAATAAGATATATCTTATTTTCTTACATTTTTAACTAGCATCTTACTTTTTGTCGAAAGGCAAGATACTTGTGCGGAACAGTGCAAAATCGCGTTTCAAGATAATAGCCCTTTTGGGCAAATAAAATGTTAGAAAGACATTTTTTTATATTCCTAACATAATGTAACTGATTCTTTTCATATCGTTTAACATACGAAACCTTCAAAACTAAAAGTTAAATTGTTTTGAGAATTTGGATAGTTATAAGCTAATCTAAAGTTAAAACACACTTTCAACGTTTTTACATATCTAAAGCATACACTTAGGCAGAATAGTACTTGCAATAAATTATTTTGTAAAACACAATATATAAGAATATAGACTCAGCCATACTGGCTAATAATTCTTTTGGTAATTAATGAAGCGATTTTCAGAGGAAAACATCTAGGGAAAGACCTTTCCTGATAAATATTCTTTTGAACATATCCAAAGGGCATAAGAAAGAATAAAAAAAAACTAAAGCATAATCATATTAATTCGAGCGTCAGAAAGTGGGATAATAAAGAATAACAAATTTCATTCATTTCATTCTCACAATGACCACATTTATCTAACAGAAACTTCTATATTCGACGGAGTTTCGGGGTTCACTTGCTTGAGATTATAAATACGAATTCTAAGATCTTTAATCTACATTCTGGCATATATATGTGTGTTCATTCAGAATTAATTAAAACACTTAAATACTGGCCACACTGAAAATGTATGAGAAGTACCTTTATGTATATAACTGAGAAATTAGGGAATTAAAGCTCTATGCTTTTATAATTAATGCTTTCAACTTCAGAATTCTAAATAAAACTTCACATTTACTCCGATTAATCGCCTGTTTGTTAGATTCTACTGGATTATTTTAATTTAAAAGTATCGTAAACGGGTAGATATGCGCTAATTTTAGCCTATTTAGAGAATTATCTTTAGTTTTGTTTCTGTAAGATTGAATAATTGTTATTTCTACATATATACATTTTACCATATTCCTTAATTTTTTTATATTTCGTATTTCCTAGTAAGTAGAAACAAATAGAATTGAAGAAATATTTCATTTCTTACATCATACATTTTGAGTTTGATGTAAAAAACGAAATATTCATACATGTTTAATAATTTTTATAGAAAACTCGAGTTTCGTTTCTTTCATTTGTGTTACTCTGAATTGCAAATCAGAATAGCTCATTTTACATAAAACTGCAAAAAGTGAATTTTTCCCGCCTGAGGTTAGGTAAGGTTAGGTTAGGTATATGTGCAGGGGCTACCTCTTATTACAAGCAAACATATTAAAATGTAATTAGAAAATATTTGTAGAATCAATTTGAAACTTATTAGCGTTAGCCGATAACAAATATTTCATCAATAGAAGTATTGAGTGTAAAGTTCTTTGAATAAAATGAGATCAGTGTAATTTAGGTTCAGTTGCTTTTTTTTTAAATCAAATGCGATTTTTTCTCAACTGATAGTTAATTTACTTTTGATAAGTGAATGCTTTAGATTTATATCTATGTTTCTTAGAAAGCCTAAATTTTGACATAACTGCATTTTACTGCTTGTTTATGTATGTTGTTAAACAATGGTTTTTAATCCATATCCTATGTTCGCAACAAAACCCTATTCTGTGTTGATTTATAAATTTATGGAATATAAAAAAAACTGATCCATTGAATTTTTCAAACCTTATTTTAAATCAGTATTCCTAGTTATGCATGTATTAGAATGAATATTTACCAAATTTCAAGAACTTGCCTTAAATCGTATGTGTATTCATCGAACAATTGTTAAATAAATTCATAAAAAACAAACCATAGGCCTCATTTCATTTTCATTAAGAATTCTAATATTATGAACTTTAAATAGCAATTTAATCTTTCTTTGTAGTTTATGCAATGAATCTGTTGTTGAATTAATGAAAACGTTTTACTGAGACTTAAATTGTCAACATTCTAGCTCCTCTAATCTTTTAATAAAAGAGAGTGTCTTGTCATCTTTTAATAACTTCCTGCACATCCATTAGGAAAGGATTCATCAACAAACCATGCTTGTTTACATCTCTAATGGAATTAAGTTGCCTATTTTTCAATATTGCAAGTTTGAAATTAAAAACCAGATATGGATATTTGGCTGATAAGTATTGCACTTTCATCTTCTAATGAGTCAGGTGATGGTACAGATAAAAGCAAAGATTTATTTCAGTTGTTTTACTAGCAATTCTAGTTGAAGTACCCGATATTGCCCGGGCTTTACGTAGAGTAAGGAGGCTTTATTTAAGAGGATGGGGATAGTGTTTTCGAAATCTCAGGTAAAGACTGATTTTCCTTTTATTTTGTTTAAGATGAATTATGCAAAATTTTACCAAACTCGAATAAAAGTGTAGATGTTATTTAGCTAGAAAAAAACTATTATTTTCTTATCGCAAAGCAGGAGGATCCACAATATTTTTCGCTTCTTGTTCCGCAGCTTAAACGAACGAAGTGTCCAGCGTATAGACTTTTGAGCAAGCCACATATAACTGGCCATTTAAAAAATATGGTCTTATTTAATACTTGCTACATAAAATGACTGACTCTGTGCCTTGTTGTTAACCCTAGCAAATAGAAGCCGGAAGGAAGCTGCATTGTTTGAAATCGAAGGGCATGTTGGAATCTGTGGGTATCAAGCGAATGCGAAGAATAATCTTCAAACTGTGGAAAACCGTGATTGTGGTGGCTTCTATTAGGTTCGGTACACGTTGAATCTTGTTCCATTGCACATTGTGGCGTTTTCGTAGGGGCTCAAACATTATCTGAAAATTCTGTCTGACAATTCAACAACTTGCTCTGTATGCGTTACTAAATGAATAGACGAAAGGGTGGCAAAGTTTACCCGGATAAGCTTGTTATGTAATTATGAATTAATATCCATGCATCAATCTGTTATTTGAAGAGCTGAGTTGTGCTTTGCTAATTTTTGTCTCTTTCGAAAATCACCCTTTGTAAAAAAGCATCCACTTTGGCGAATTTCTTTACGGTTTTCGAAATATTTCCGAAAAACTGATACAGTGCACAGTTAAATTCTGCTTTAAAGCTTATTACATTGTTTTAAAGAGTAAACGGACACAGCGCCATCTAACGATCTTAGTCAGAACTGATAACAGGAACAAAAAACGGCGTGCAATAAACTGCGTGCAATCCATCTTCTAGCGGGAGTGCAATAACGAGAACGTGAACCTAAAACTGATGATGTCTACGTAAGATAGTTGTTGCGAGCACAATAAAATAAGCTTATACACTCTTGAGCAAGTAAATGCTCTTACAGAAGACCGCTAGGATGGTTTTTCGAAATTTTATGCAGACAGTGATCTTCTTATTTTGAAGGTCGAATGTATAAAATTTCATCGAGATTGGAGTAAAACTGTAGATTTGTATGGAAGACAAACACAAGGGCACTCTTCTTTATTTTCATAGATTATTAACATCAAGAGAATTGTAAAGAAAACATCGCATTCTCTTTAAAGTCCCATCAGGAGGAGAACACATATCTCTGATCACATTTCCCTAGTAGACATGTCGCCTGAAGGCCTTTTGTCTAATTAGGAGTTTTTATATCTAACTTCGTTTGATCTACGAAGCCAATCAGAGCAGTCAAAGCAACTTATATGGTTTGTATGCAATAGGAAAACTCCCTCTCTCTCACATAATAATTTGCAAATATTTCAATATCATTATTTTTAAGAGCGTGCTTGTACTACTAACAATAGTACTAATGAACAGAAGGCTGACTAGCACACAGAAAGAAGCAGTAATAAAAAATTGCAATAAAATTGCAAAAAAATAAATAAAAATTGTAAATTCAAAAATTTAAATTTAATAAAGCGAGGAAAAACTAATTAATTGTGAAATAAATATATATGTAGGTAACGGCGGTAGGTAGCGCTTCTGACTTCTTATAATGACAAGAACATTTGTAAAGTTGCAAAATGCATACAGCATTTTAAACGAAAAAGCATATTTATTATAACTGCGAGAAGCTCTTTAAAAATATGTGTAACTCATGCATAGCATAGAATAGTTATTGAAGTGAAGTATAGTCCTCCTGACGTGAGGAGCCTGTTAACAAAGGTCTCTCTAATCGAGAGTTCAAGAGCATTCTGCTGTGTTGCTCCGATGGAAACAATCTTCAGACTGAATTAACTACGCCTCCTTAATTTTCACAGTGAAAAAATGTATCAAACTTGTGTGTTTTCTTATATAGGTTAATTAATATATAGTGGTATCTTATACACAATACATATAATGTAGTTTTTCTTACGTATATTATTTCTTATATAAAAACTTGTATGTTTTCTTATATAAGTTAATCAGTATATAGTGATATCTTATATATATTATATATATTGTAGTTTTGCTCAAGTATATTATTTCTTTTAAACAGTAAGTGCATATACTGAATGTTGATCAATATATAATTATATCTTAAATCATTTTATCAATAAAAGTGATTTCTTTTATAGTTTTAATAATTTTCAGTTACTATTTGTTACATGCTGAGCAATTTTTAAAAACGTACATGGTTATGAAAACATTCACAGATGTTTATTAAAAAATAATTTTATAGTACGTAATAAAATTAAGAAATATTTTTATTTACTTAGAAAAGTGCTAGCATAAAAGTTCACAGCTTAAAGCAAAGACCCGATAGCTGAGAAGGGCGAGATCAGCAGAAACAAGATGTATTCATTTTCTTTGAATTTAAACCGCACTCTAAACGTCTTAAATTTTACGTCTTAAATTTTTAATGAAAAGTTCGGCTTAAGTTCGAAGTAATACGCTATGTCATTTCATTGTTTCATTTTTTTAAATCATTTAAATCAAAGGAAAAAATTAAGGACACAAAAATTAACAAAAAGCTTAGTTTTACTCTAGGAAACATAAGCAAGATTCGGAGAGAATGGAAACTGATTGTGTGGAGCTCGGGTAAACTGAATTCTACAGTTGTAACTGTAGAATACATATGCTGCAACAGCAGAAAAAATATTTTCATTGATTTCGGCATAAATATCAGGTTATTGTAATACTGTACGGAAAAATAATTTTACTCTTAACATTTAGTTCACACAAAATTCAAAATTTAAGAACGTAAATTAAAAACTAAATTGTGATTTGTTATGAAATTTCTTAGTTGAAAACAGAAATGTGTCGGAATTCATTTCAGGATATACTACATTTCAGGATGTACAGTATCACATATAGCAAAAATACTTCAATTTAATGCCTTATGGCGAAAATTTCAATCAAGATGCTGGTTATGAGATGTCAATACTTGCTTCTGGCTAGCTTAGTTAGCTAACGTTTTGCCTTTTAGGAATAAATTCTTTACGATATTGTATACATAAGTGCTTAAGGTGGAATAAAATGTAACAGCTAGAATAATTGGAAACCAATATTACTTAGAGAGATACATTTACAGAGATTTTTTAATGCAAAAGGTTTGAAAATGAAAAGTTCTCTTTCAGTATTTTATGCAGTGTAGTCGAAAAAGATGGCTACAGGCTTTATTTAATATTAATTTTTAATCGTAGATCTTTATTTAGAAGTGCAAAGTTTACTAACAGAAGGCAGAGATTTTTATGAAAATAGTTTCAACACTGCGATCCAAGAGACTTTCTAAGAGTGAAACATAACTTCTTGTAAATTTTATTCACTCAGAAAAGAATTCAATTTATTTTTAGCAATCATCAGTATACGAAATAGTTGTAAGCAAATGTTCTATTATTTAAATGTACAAAACTCGGAGTGATGTTTATTGAATTCTTTCAAAGAAAGATTTTGTAACTTCTAAGATGTTCATTGAGCTAAAAAATCTGATCCAGGCACCATATGACTTCCTTGTACTGTCTATTAAATTATACACATTTTTATTGCAACAATAAACTGATATTAAATACTGTTATGTATTTACAATAGTAAACTGATATTAAATATTGTTAGCTGTTTATTGTTAGACTAACAACATACATAAAATGTTATTGCATATGTAGTTAGACTTTGTTGTTTATCAAAAATTAAATTTGCCATTGCCAAAACTTTAATTTAATCATTTAAACCACCTCTGTATTTTGAAGCACATGACCATGAGCAACGATTGCGAAATCAAAAGCTAAGTAAGGATTTTTAAGAGGGGTAAGTATATATATATATATTTACAAGCAGATTATTAAATTTCAAATAAGAAAGAACAACCAGTTAATTTCTTTATACTACTCTTACTGATTCTTTATTAGCAATTTGTATAATTTTAAACTCAATCTTAATGAACAACGTTTTTAGTCTTGATTCTTACTTGAGAAAAAGTGTTAAAAACTCTAAAAACATTCTACTTATATAAATCGCCATTCTCCATGAGAATTTGGAGCTAGAAGCAACGCTACACGGACGCGGAGTCCCCCCCCTCCTCCGTCATGGATTTAATCCATAGGCTATGCAGGTAAAATGGATCGGCTACTTGAATTACATAGAGCATTACACGAATACCTGCTTTGAGCAGTCCGAATGCCTGCTTTGAGCAGTTGTTTGATTTCTATTTGCAGCCTGATAGGTAAAACACATGTCGGCGAGGTTTTCTTTCCTGTAGCGATGCAAGCCGCCCGAAATTCGTAAGAAAAATGATGATTTATTCCAGCAAAATGTTAGCAACCTATCGCTCAACAACGTTGTGTAATAACAACCTAAAATCGCCATTTCTGCATTAGCATTCCATTACAAAAATCTGCTTATCTTGGTCCCATCTATCTGCCTTTGCATTTTTGTCAGATAATTCTAAATCTCGCTGGATATATATAATTCTACTAAAAATTTTAGTACGCTGAATTTTAAGCTTTCCCCCCCCCGGGGGTTGACTCAGGCGAACGCCTGGGAAGTACTGGTTAGGATCTGTACCTAGGCAGTCTCAACCATGGGATATAAAAACAGACTTCACAGAAGGCCTGACGGCTCTCGGGACAGAGTAAGATTCGGCAGGGACAATACCAGTACTGCCTTGTCTGCCCTTGCTCTGTGGGGTCGCAACATGGTAGATAGTAAGTGCGGTGGGGTGGCGCTTAATTCCGTTCAAAATGTTATCATAATCCATTTCTATCACATAAAAATGTAATAAAATCGAAATTTGAACTGAAGCATTTCAGCCACTCGTCGCGCTCAGTATCCTTGGCTTTTCACAGTTAGTTATTATCCTTGTGATTAATTTACGTGTCTATCTTCC
This sequence comes from Stegodyphus dumicola, assembly GCF_044657685.1. NCBI lineage: Eukaryota > Metazoa > Arthropoda > Arachnida > Araneae > Eresidae > Stegodyphus > Stegodyphus dumicola. The sequence goes on along the minus strand of NC_140768.1, from coordinate 73,244,045 downwards.
GTTCGCGATCTTTCAGTTTGAGATCTTTACTTACTTCGATGAAAACGGCGATGTAGAATTTCCGGGAATTTCTGCTAGAGAAACATTCAATGAATGATCAATGAATGATAAATGTTTCTGATTGTTTTCTCGTTCTTTCCTATTCACTCCGGGAATCTTATTGATTACTATATTCATTTGGTTTTCAGAAAATTGTTTTGCAATGTGTAATTCGAAATCAAATATAAGTTCACAAGCACTTACATATAAATACTATTCAGTTAAATTATCTACATTTATGGATATTAAATAATATAATATGATATAAATTAGACAATGTGCTATTCTTCTACCTGTATCCGATTGCTGCTACGATTTATATTTTTGTGATAATATTGTCCTGACATAATATACTGACTATATGGGGTTTTAAGAACATATTTTATTTACATGTTTCTACTAATAACTTTCCGATAATTACTATAAAAATGTATCCAAGAAATACAGATACTGGTCGTTCCCCATCGTCATATAACTAAGAGATATTACGAAATTTTATAATTCAAAAAGCGAAGAAACAGCTGCATTAATACCCTGGTTATGCTCAAAATATGATCCTACAAAAGAAAGCGTAAAAGAAACAGTTTTAAACGGGTTTTATTTTAAAGCTTAATAAATAGGAGTTTAAGTGAAAACGACCAAAAATAAGCAAGATTTATTTTAATTCTCTATTACATTTTGCTTCATATTTAAAGGATGAAATTCGTTTCGAACAGAAAGGATTAGTGTCACTTCAAAATCCAAAAGATTATGAAATAGAAAGATGATTATTTACTGACAAGATATTCCGATGTTTAGGATTTGAATTTTCTCCAAGCAATTTAAAAATATTTTTTATATTGTTCGTCCAATGAGTTATCTGTCACACTCATCAGTTAAAGTAAAATTAAGAACTAATGAAATTGTTTAAAAAATTTAAAAATTCCCTTTAATTCTGTTAAATGTTCTTTAAAAGATTTTTGGAAAATGAAGCTTGTCTTTTAACATATTTTGCAGCAATATATAATAGTTAATGGGCGTATGCTACTTGCACCTTTTTCTCTGAAGTCGCTACAGTTTTGTACAGACTAGCATGATGATAGCTATGGAATATAAACTATCTTATTTGATAACTGAAAAATGCAGAATTAAACAAAACCTTACAAGCATTTAGCTCCTGTTAATCACAGCTAAATTATTTCTGCAATCCAGAGTAACAAACTGGTTAAAGGATAATAAATTAAATTTAACTTTATTGCCTTTGGAAGTTCGAATATAAGCTGTATAATGAATTATGAATAAAAATGCGTTTACATTAAATCAGCAGTACAAAGATATGCTTACTACTTTAGATGACGTTCTAAATTCAAAATGCAGTTTATGTATTCAAATATAATTAGAAAACATTTTGTCTGAAAAAGGATGATTTGATATGCGTGGAAAAAATAAAGATTGTGATTTTTCAAGATACGTTGTGCTAAATTGCGTCATCATGCTTTACACTCTGCTACTACGGTATTTTCGGTCATCTACGCAATATTTAAAACTGTTAAAGTTCCAGTGCCTTCATCTACGTGCCTGCTTATTTTGGTGTCGAATATCGATTTTGATATACTGTGACGGATGCCGATGGTCAGAAATTCGGCAATATTCTTGAGTACTTATAGGTTTTATATCATATGGCCTTTTGCAAATGCTCAAGACATACTTGAAATCTGTCTTATATTTGCTTACTCTTGCGGAACAAACTATTCGTGAGTCTTCTGTGATCGAAAGTGGAACGAACTTCAGTCCGTATAACTATCATAGACTAAAGTCCATATAACTACCATGGAAGTTCCAGATTAACTGATAAAGTTACGATCTGATTTAGGAGGACGGAACTCGGATCTCAAACTATAGACCAGGTAGCTGTGAATAAAACGATTACTAGAAATCACATCAGAAATCGTGTCTATAAGATACGTTATATATATGACGCTTTCTTTCTGTCTTTTAGATAAGTAAATTCCTGTTAAATAATTTTCTATAAAATTTAAAACTTTTAGAATGTTTAGCCTCTTAAGAAATAATTTTTTTTAAAAATATGCTGGCACTTAGCCGACTACTAAGGCCTAAAGCGGTGGACACTTTATTGTGGAAACACTGATAGGTGGGCCACCTTTATCTTCTATGAGGGACGAACAATTAGAGCCATGCCTTCTGCGGTATTCGAACCCATGTCCTTCGGTATCGCAGTAACCTTTCCTATTTTTGAGAAATCTTTAAGTTAAAAGAAAATATTATTATTGTAAGTGGTTACTTACACTGTTATCCTCAGAGGTTGGAACTACAATATTTGTCCAAAATAAAACCATTATCTATTTACGAAAAAATAATTCAGAAAATGTGTATTTAAAAAATATACTTTAATGGAAGAAGTTCTCATATATATGAAACGTTATTAGAAATTGTTTAAAAATTATACTCATTAAATTTAAAGAAACTTGTGTCTGAACTGATTTTTTTCAACATTTATAATGTTACAAATACTGAAAAAATTATTCATTCATTGTAATTTTCAGTCCAAAGGGGCTTTGTCCCTGAAGGGCTATTGTTTTCGTTTTGCGCTTTTGCGTTGAATCAGTATAAATGTCCGTTTCACTTTTCAAACTGTTGCCACCAAATGTTAGAGTCCTGCATTATATTTGAAGAAATTAAATAATGAAAAACCTACATAAATGTATGTATATTTCTCGTATTGTGATAAAACAACGGTACACAGATCCATCGAATTTTGAATGACGTAATCCTCCGACGAATATGGGCATGTAGAAGACCAAATTTGGAATATTTTTATGATTGATTTCATATTTTGTAAACGAATTTTTGAGTAACAAACTCAACGATTTAAAAGCGAGCAATGGCAACACTCTACAGTGGACCCCCCCCCAAAAAAAAATTATCTCCAGCGGGAGCGAGACTGTGTATCAGAAATTCTAAAGATAGGCTCATAATTATTTTGCCACATTGCTACTGAACTGAATTTTGTGGTTTGAGTGCAAAGAACATGATATTTAATAAATAAAGGTAACACACAAAACGTTAAAAAAACGCCCCTTTGGACGTAATTTAAAATCTGAAACCTTTCAGATTTTTGCTTTTTAAATAGTAATTTGCATTCGTTTAATGTAAGCCAATTTTAATGTTGCAAAAATAATAAAATTTTATGCTGTAAAATCTCTCTTCAAATAAAAATAAGCTGAAACATGTGGAAATATTTAAACGATAAAAAAAGAATTTATTTGCATGTTTTAAGAAAACATTTATTTTCATTTAAATCTTTCGATTTTAGCAGATACGAGCAACTAGAGAAGAGAATGTAACAATAATTATATGAACCAGCTTTAACAATATACTTGACTTTGAGTGCATCATTTATGGTTATAGGTTTGAAACTGACTCAAACGAGAAAAATAATTGACTACTCTTCTGTAAACAGTTTTGCATTTCATGCGGAAATATTACAAAAGGATAAAATTTTATATATAACATAGAATCGTAGTGTCCAATTTTTCTTCTAATTACATTTACCACTCCTTCAATTTGCAGTCAGAGAAAGAAAATAACGGTGGTATTTTTAAACTAAACGATTAAAAAGAGATGCAAAACTGCTTAACAAAAGCTTTAAGTGGCGTAGCTTTCGAATCATAGAGAAGCTAATTTTACCCATTTAATTTAATTGCTAAAATATTTTTCAAAATTTACTAATGGATGTTCCATACACCGAAAATTTTTTTCAGGAAAATGAGTCATTTAGATTCTTTTATTATGAAATATGAGCAGTATCAAACTAAAAGAGCATCAATTTTAATTCCTATCCCGTTGTTGCTAAGTTAAAATTTATAATGTTCAGTTAAAAAGAACTTTTTATAAGCAGACCCGTAAAATTATTTTATTTAATATTCCAATTAATGTGTCGACTTACTGAAGATTATCATTATTATTGTTCTTTTAGACTTTTAACTTTGAAATTTGTAATCATACGTTTTCATTTCATACTTTTTCTAGATATAAAAGCGATTATGAATGTAAAAGCTTTGAAAACAAATTAACGCTTTAAATAACAGAAATTAGCTCATATTTTGAAACATTTTAGAAATAACTAAAGGAACTAATAGCTGCAAACAGCTTTAATAAACTTGGTTATTTGCTAACAGTTTTTTCTTATATGTTGCATTACATATAAAGTAATGAGAAGTTTCACATAATGTGTATTTGTACGGTTTTTCTCTACAATTATGAGACACATATCTTAAAAGGTTTGAAAATAATATGTAGGCTTTAAAATTACTGTTAAGAAATATTTTTCGTTCTCATGATCTAAGCAGTTAAAGGTGATGCGAAATTCCGTATTTTGATTTGGGAAAATGATAAAATAAGCGGTTTATCTTGAAATCTAGGGTAAAAGCGAAAATAATTTCATTTATTGCTTTTCAATAAATCTTGAAATTTACTAGGAAGTGAAAAATAAGAATTACCAATATTAACTCGCAAGTAAATTTGAACTTATAAATGAAAATTTACTTATAACTTAATTATAACAGTAAAATCACAGTATGTTTTTGACATTATTTTCCATTTAAATATTTACCTTTTTTACTTATACTTGGATCTTTTCATATACTTCTGTTTCTTAGAAGAATCGATTGTATTGTAATTTTTTGAATTATTAGTCATTGCTGATAAATGTAATGGATAACGTTGTTTGTAGTGCATATCGTAGTATCGGTTTGTTTTGGTAATCTAAGAAAGCTGAATGGCGAACTTCATCTTTAAATCTAGGAGAACACTAAGCATACTGCCAAAATACTCCAGTTAAAAACATAAAGAAAAGCATTCATACTCCGTTCTAAAAGTAGCTCATTCAATACATAAACACTCAAAAATTCACAGCAAGTTCCCCACTTGAATACTAAATTGAACCAAGTATGGCTAACAGAATTTTCATAGATTTAATGCCGGACTCAGGCGAAACATCTGAAGTATTTTTTTTATTTCTGTTTGAATGGTCATACAGTTCCAAAAAAAGTTCTAGTTGCTTCTCGAAAGTCGCCAGATTTGGTGATACTTTGTCAGATATCCTTTGCTTCGATTAAATGTTGTCAGATGTAGTTCTGTCAGGAGCTGGTTGCGAGCTTTCGATGGTTACGTTCACGGATTCATTATTTACATTATAAAAGTAAGAGTGCAGTAGTTACATAAAGATTTATGTAATAAGAAACACAGAAAATACATTGACAGTGTTATGAAATGTAAAATAAACATACACTAATTCAAAATACTGCAAAACGAATATTAACATCTCTACACAAAATGTAAACAAATAGATTCCTTAGATAAATGTTAATAACATCAATAAAAAGGTGTTACTATCATATTTTACTTTGTAATCTAAAACAATACACATAAATTAAGCAATCTGAGAAAACAATAATAATGTATTTTAAAAAACTAGGAAAAAATGACTAATTTTTGCAAAAATTCAGTGTTTCATGGCTTCCATCACAACTACTTTGTTTATTCCCATCCGTCTCTTTAATTTTTAGCTTTATGTAATAATAATCTTACGAGAACTGAAGCAAATTAAAAATACGAAGTCATATTTTTTCTGTACATTTCTTTATGTAAATGTTCAAAAAATGATTTATGATTTAGAAGGATATTACTTAATAGAATAATTGAATATCTAAAATCTAATCATTTTTTAACAACAATAATTAGCTTCCACGCAAGCGTATCAAAACCGTCTCCGGATTCCCATTAAGTTACTAGTAAGAACAGTTGAAAATAAGAGAAAAAAAAGAGAGAGAGCCAAGAATGCTTCATTATTTTCAGTAACATTTCTGTAAAAACCAACAAGTAACTGTTTGGAAATAAAAGTATAAAAAGGGAGGGAGAGTTTTTTTTAGCGAGTTTGTTAAGCATTGTTCAGACGCTTTAAATCGCTACAACTAGAAACTAATGATCCATTTCTTCTTATTGAATAAAGGAACTCTGAAGCCAATTAATACCAGCCTAATGAATATTACTCTACGAAAGTGCCTTAAATACCTGACACAGCGAAAATAGATTGCATTTTGTTGAAGCAGTCTTTCCCCCCCCCCTTATTCTTTTCTTTGTTTTTAAAAACGATTCTTGATGGCATTATTGTGTTAGACCTTTTTTCTTTTTCAAACTTCAAAGACGTTTCATCGAAAGGCTTAATCCTGTAACTTTTGTTTTTGCTCACCTTTTCAAAGCAATGGTAAGCCCTGATAGTGTCGTTGGGTTAGTGGAATTGAGTTAAGCCATTTTGCTTCTGATTATTGCATTTCTTTCTGTATTTCACCGTTCTTAAAAGAAAAAAATAAATAGCACTGATATGATGCATTTTAATTTCTACTTGATGGAGGAGCTGTCTGCTTTTGCTTGCAGGTTATGAAAAAATTTACACTAAATGCTGAAAAGAATATTTTATAGATGTAACTTGAAAAAGATTCTGTATTCATGATATGACTAAGATTATGTATTTAAATACTTAAATATAAATATCATAAATCCCACTTATTTTCCAGCTGTCCTAGCATAAATATTTTGAAATAAAAGAAAACTTACTGGAAGATTTCAGCTGTGTGATTCTGCTATTTTTTAATACAAACAAATTCATTTATTACTAAAAATAAGATCTACTGTAACGTGATCCGAAATTCATTAAAAATACTTTTCGTTTTTGTCTATTGATAAAAGTTACAAAAATACAAGGGATGGCAATTTGAAAACTTTTTATTTATTCACAAGCTTTATGTCTTCAAAACCTCTTTTGGATACCATCACAAGGAAAAAAAAAGCAATTATTAACCAAAGTTTCTCGTACGCGTTTTATGTCATCAAAATCTGCAACGCATAAAGGCCATAGAAATTTTGATATAAAATTCTTTAAGAGAAAAGTATCTCAGTATCTAAGGCAACCATTTTGCAGTTTTATTAGGAATTCATAAAGCAATGTTTCCAAAGTATTGAAACCCAACTGATGCGAATAATTCTGCTTACTTTATTTATGAAAATTGCAACAACAGAAAATGCTATGTCATTTCATTCTTTCATCAGCTTTCTTCCTTGTAGCGCCCCCATCTCATTACGAAAATCCTTCTCTTCGATACAAAAGGATACTAATCCCTGTCTCTATCTCAATTCCGGACGTTTCTACGTTGGACATAAAAGGGATTTTTGTCCCGATAAGACCGAGGACGAGCTGCAGTTTGGGCACAAGAATGAGAGTTTTATGAAAGCATCGTAAAATAGAAAAAGATCCCCGTCAACTGAAAATGATTTTTTCTTTGTGCAGCCAATGCTTTATGAGTGCAGATAATGCCCGCTATTAGAAGGCGACGCGTAAAAAGTCTTGTTTCGGACGAAACGTCTTTGAGTTATAGCCCACACTGATATGTTGGCGGGAAATAGCCTATGGCTTGTTTTTGTGAGAAGGTCAAATAGGGGGCTTCAGTTTGCGCTAAAATCTGTGGCTGAATAACCCTTAAATGGGAAGACCTATTACAGCGCATCGTTTTCTTTATTGATTGCGTCTTGATTGCTTTCTTTGTATCCCATCAATGGCTACATATAGTCGAAATCGTTAACGATTATTACTATGTTTCATGATCGATACGCTGAGCCCAACATCTGGCTCCATTCACTCGTAGTTAAATGAAAGCTATTTTTCATTGAATGCCTGCTGTACACTAAAAAAGCTAGAATGTATTTCGCTTAAATTCAGATAACTTAATTTCATAATTTTGTAAGGTGTGTGTTGGGAGATCTACGGGCTCTTCACTCTGGGGTTTACTAAGCTGACGGAGTCGGTTTCATATGTCGACTAGCTCCGCTATACCTGAAGTTCAAATTTTTCAACTGAAGAAAAACTTACTTTTTTCGATGCCGCGAAGCAATGTCGACAGCGTCAGACATCTTCATTAGCTCAGTTAAACCTCAGTGTGAATCGCTCTTTAAAGATAATCCATATTACTAAAAGGAAAAAGACAAAATTGCATGATTAAGAAAACAAGCAATTGTCTCCCTCATTGCACAAAATGCTTGTAGTTTTCATCCCATTAATTTCCCGTGATGAGTAATCGTTTATTTATTATTCCTTATTATTCTTTCCAGCCTTCCTTTATCACGTCATTCAATTTTTTTAGGGGGTCAGACACTTGCTCATTAGGTAGTCTGCGAGTGCCCCCCCCCCTCTCCAAAAGAGGAGCTGTCGTTATTATAATTCAGTATCTAAATGAAGAGTTTCATTCAGTACAAACATCTATAAATTCTTGATCAATCATAGGTTTTCCTGGAAAATCTACAGTGGTCAGCAAATTACTAAGACTAAAAGTAATCATCTATAAATCATGAATCGTAGATGAGAATTAAAGCTATTTAAATCACTCTCATGAGAGACTAAGATTTGTATGAACTTTAAGATTGAATGAAATATGCGCGATGAAAAATAAGAACAACAGGAAAGTCCAAGAATTAAAAATTAAAAGCCTTATCAAACTAAATAAAGCAATTATTTAATGAGCGGAGCAGCAGCATCTTATAAATTTGATATCTTCTGCTTTTCTGCCTCATAATAACTTCCGAATAATTAATTTTCGTTTACACTTGCGAGTTTTGGATCTAGAAAAGCCGATCTAAATAAAGGGAGCTAAAATAACAATTAGAACTTAAAATCAAAGTACGAGTATTTCTATTCGAAGGCTCTTCATTTGTCTTCATATTTTATTTCTTCAGGTTTCTGATTGGTTAATTTTACTTCGAAAAAATAGCCATCGGTTTTAAACCGTTTTCCTATGATGAACTATGCTAATTTCGTCCTTATGGAAGAGATCTGTTGTTTGCTGAATTAAAATATAACATGCAATCATGCTCAAGTCATAACTATAATAAGAACACTTTCAGTAGGCAGAACATATATCAATAGTGCATTTTGAGCTCAATGCCATACAGCAGGTTAATATATTTTCACGCATTACTGAGACGCAGCATCATGGTCGCATATCGCAATCGAAATCTTAGAGCCATGTAATCAATTACAAGTTTAAATATGCCACAATCAAAAATGTAAAATCTATAGTCTTCTCTTTTGCATGAATTTTCAGCAACGATGCCGAATAGTTAGTGAACTATTCGTCCTACAGATTAATCTTAGTGCAAGGAACACATTATTATCTACCCAGCTACATGATTGGCTTAATATCTTGGCAAGGTACCCTCATAGTTGCGATAAGCAGCTTCATGAAATAGAACCATCTCCCATCAATTGGAACCAAATGAACCAATCCTTAATAACTGCATTAAATTTACGCAATATAGTTTATGGTACGTATTTAAATTTCATATAGAGACAGAAAAATATGAAAAATTAGAAAACTGAGACCACATATGTATAAATATGCATATATTTTGAAAATTAACATTTCTATTTCTTTCTTTTAACACATAAAAAAATGTTTATAAAGACTATAAGACGTAAAGTCACACATGTTTATAAAGACTAATAGATAAACGCTAACTAACAGATAACAGATAAAGATGTACAGCTAACAGATAAAGATACAGATAACAGATAGACTAACAGATAACAGATAAAGATATAAAAACACACATGTTTATAAAGACGGAGAAGCTGCAATTAATGACATAAAGTCCAACTTTCAGCATGAGGAAAGTAAAGCGTCACTCTTCTTATAAATCTTCCTAGTACTCGAAACTTCCATTTCTAAGCCTGTTTCATTTGCCTTCCAAGTATTAATATTTCTTTCGGTGTGTAGATATTTTTATTATATGCCTCTGCATGCCTCATTCTCCTTTTATTTCACTGAAATAAAACTTCAACCTGAAAATAATTTTCAAAGCGAATAACATATAATGTTACCAGATCCTGAGAAACAGACGGTATATCAAGTAAAGTTAATACTTCAGTAAATGGGCAATGCTCTGTCTCTAATGCTTTAAATGTTAGGTCTATATCTTACATCATGGGCATTTATAATGATTTAAAATATACGTTAAACTTCAGCTTTTGAGTCCAGCTGCTATTAATGATTCGCAATTCACTTTAAATCGTAAACCTTAAATCTTCTTAAGTGTGGTGCTCAAGAGATGACCCTGAAGCGGCAAAATGTAATGAATCATCTGGAACTAAGTCAAAGAAAAATTTATGAATATGCAAGTGCGGTTAAAACTCAATTATCCAAGACTGACTAATTGAGGTTCCGCATTGAGACATGAATATGTAAGATAAACAAACTGTTTTTATAATTCATAATAACTTTACCATGAACAACTGTACAGAAAGCACAGATGCAATTCACACTTGATATCTCATATATGACTGGCCTAAAATGCCATCTAAATAATATTTCTGTACAATTAATAGCATAAGAACAATACCCTTGCCAACAAAGATAGAAAAAAGGCCTTCTTAAGTAAATTCAAATGAGAAAATATATTAGTGAAATTTTTTGTTACATTTTATTTTGCTGCTATAAAAATGTTATAGCTTAGTGCCTTCATTTTTTTTCCTTACCGTTGCATTACGTTACACGTTATGTAACACAACAAAATATTCATCACCCATGACTTAGATAAGGCATTCTTCGCCATAACAAGATAGGCTTCGTTTTAGTAAATGACTAAACATGCTTTGGCGCAGGAACGTTCACCATAATGGAATATCAAAATTTAATGTATACTATTATCACCTGCAAAAAATATGAAATTTACGTGAAATTTTAAGCAAATTTTGAAATATTCTATATGGAAAAATATTAAGTCATACAGTAATTAATTACATGCTTTTACCTAGGAAATGACGCAAAATTTTAAGGATATCTTAAAAAGTAAAAAAAAAAAAAATCAGAATTTTGAAATTTTTTTATGAGATTTTCGATAAATTCACGATGTTATTATTTAAATAACAGGCCACAATTTCAAAAATATTTAATATATAAATATTCTGATATGTCATTCCCTAGATAACTATATATAGATTAAGCATACACAGTTTCATAAAAATAAATTAATAATAAATTGATTTATCTGGCACCAAGTAAGCAGGAGTTTGAGAAAAATGCATTTAAAGTTTAAAATACTACATTTCTATTATTAAATATTCACCCAGGTACCTAAAACTTCCCATATCTATAGGTTACACTTTCATTTTATAACCTTATCTGTTTTACTGTTTGTATTTAGCCTATTTGTTTATTGTGGCAATTTTTGTACTCTGGGTAGTGAGTAGTATTTTGATTTACTTATTCGCTCCATGTCGAGCTTACTAAATCTCTCCACTGCATATTCATCATGTTGCATACCTATACAATTTAAATTATCTAGTAAGCCTAAAAGCCCTCTGTTAAAGTATATAGCAGCCATATATACCCCAAATTCAAGAGTTTGTAATTCCACAATGGCATCTATCGGTCAAAATTTTAAAAAAATGTCATTAAAATTTTGTTGTCTTTTTTTATAAGCACTTTTATAAAAGCTTCTGCTCACACAGATTTATATATACACTCTTAAGAATACTAATTACATTCTTTGGCAATCTTTTGGATTTGTTTGTGTACACTCTTCCAACTGATGCAGGTCGCTGATATTTACAAAAGCCGTCTGGTCTATCTGGTCACTGACTATGCATAGGTTATTTTGCACTAAAGAAAGTGTGAAAAATTGGTGCAATTACAGCACTTTCCATTCATTGTTCCTGATTGTAACTCCATTTTTAAGTTTATCAATAAGGACATCCATTAGTGAGGGACGTTGGCCCCCCCTCCTCATTTAGGTATTTTTGTTTTCCCTTCAATTTTTCCTTCAACGGAGCTTCTGAATATGACTTATGAATTCATATTTGGTGACACTATTTAAACGTAAATGTCTTTCGTATAACAAATCACTTTCAAAAACATCTCCTGCTGATGAGAAACATTTTACTTTTAGTTCACTCGATAGAAATTGCTTTATTAACATTGTTCTCAATTTCCTTTGCAGCCCGTTTTGTAAACGTTATCCTTACGCATTTACGTTCGCAAACGCTGCTTTGATTTTTTGTATCACCCTTTATTATACTTTTAACTCGAATGTTATTAAAAATAATCAAAGAATAAGATAAATCTAATTGCAATATGCAATGTTTCGAATCTAATCAAACCCATATGTCAGCGAGGACATACGCTTTCAACAATTTATAAAAATATTGCATTTTATTGGAAATAATTTCATGTTGCTGCACAGATTGCAGAAAAAATTCTTTTAATTCCCTCTCTTTAAAAGTCTTTACATCATACGTTAAGGGTAAAAATTGTTTATGTCCATTTCTGGCTGTTTTCTACCCTTTCAGTGCGCACTTTCGGTGATTTAAATGCCCATTTCCGGGTTTTGCGTCTTTATGAAATCCTTGATATCTCGGTTTCTAATTAACGTAGAAACAAAAGCAGACCAGTTTTGGAAAGCTAAAGAAACAATCTATCCAATGAACGAATAAAAGAAAATCGCCATTTTTTGCCAATATTGGCCTTTTTAACGTGTTCGGATACCTTAATAAGGTCGCCTCGGATAGCCATGCATGATGCGCAACGACTGCCTATATAGAGTGTGGATGAGAGAGAGAGTATTGCCATAGACTATGGGTGAGTTGTAGCCTCAAACAGCTCAAAGCATTAAGAAGAGCTCGGGGTACTGCAGGCGCTGGTTGTTTTCACTTTCAAGGAAGTTGTCGACCAGGAACGCGCGATGACAAGGCGCGTAACATACATGAGTATAAATCCAGGGCAGACAGCACCTCGAAACAGTCAAATGCAAGGCTCAAGAACTTCGTTTCTGTATCTTTTAACAGTAACACCCCGTGTCAATGATATGGAGGTATGTGCGGACATCCAGCATTATGTCTGTCCACACCATGACTCATTTTGAGGGAAAATGATATCTTTCCGTGATGTTTCTTGGTCGAAAACGAGTTCCACGTTCTGCCCATATCATTATCCAACGAAAATCAACGTTCAGAATAAACCGGTGCTCGTCACTGAACATCACTTTGGCCTACTCTTGCAAACTCCAGTGCTGATGTTTCAAACTCCAGTTTGGATGAGCGCATTTATGCGTGCGTGAGAGAGGAATTCAAATAGCTGGTCGTCTGACATACCAGCATCTCCTATAAACAGTTTGCCTCAAAACCCGTACTCCTGTGGCGGCTAAGTTCTGGCACAACTGTCCCTCTGACGTCGCGCAGTTATTGCCAGATATCAACCTTTACCCTTGATTCTATTACCCTTGGTCGACCTTAAACTAGTCGTAGGTAACATCGCCCGTACTATGAAACTTCTACCACAGTTTGATCACACGCTGAAGCACATTCAGAATTTCAGACATTTCGGTTTGAGATCGTCTACATTCCAGAATTCCAATAATTCTTTCTCTCAAAAACATGTCTATTTGGCGTCTTTCTGCCATCATTTGGCCTTTTTGACGGTTTAATTCGCTCCTTAGCTCAGTAATTGCCCATAACATGCCTAATCTCTGGATGGCATGTGAAACGCTTTCATACTCTTTCTGATGTGTGCCCATGTTTTGCGCATGTCGACGTTGACTGAAATGTTTTGCGTACGTACACTGCTTCACCTTCAAACAATGATTCTCCCCAAATGAGTTTGAACAATTTAATTAATATTTACTCATGTTCCTCCACATTTTGCGAATTATGCTTAAATTTTGGGCACCAGTGTATACGTGTGATTTAAAGTAAATTTAAATAATAATTTCTAAAAACATTTGCACCATTATTTTAATTATAAAATTCTATTCCTGACACCACATATAACATACCTCTACAAAGAAAATCGTTTCTGCATCATCTGTCAATGAGCGTTTAAGATGTTACTTGATACTTAAAATGAAGATGAGAAAAAAGTTTATATTAAAATGTAATTGCCGTTACCCTTATTGAATATTGGTTTTAAGTTAATAATATTAATGTAAATTGAAACGATTTTTATTACTGCTTAGTAGGTAGATGCCTGATATTATTATTGTTTTAAAGAGCTAGTGATTTTTGCTTGGAAGAATGACTGATGCAACTTCTTAAATGTTCCACTGTATGGAGTGCACAGATTTTTCAGTACCTGAAATATTCCCTTCTTTCTTTGATCATCTTTATTGCAAAAACAAGACAGCTCCTGAACCTTTCTTAAGAAATCATCTAACTTTTATAAGTTAAAAGCGATTTGTCTTCTTCGCTATCATTGTTTTCAGTGCCGACTGGTGTGATAAGGTCATCCAATTCTTCATTCGTCATTTCCCGATTGTCTTTCCCGATTAATTTTTGACTTCGTATCTGAAATCCTTCGCCGCCGATTGCTTCGTCAATACAATCCATTATTATTTTTTCCCATTACTCTCAATTCCGGAATTCTTTAAACTGGAGTAACTTTTGCCAATATTTTTGTGTTCTTCTAAAGCTTTACACTACACTGATTCTATTTTTCATTCTCAGGTATTATAATTATGCTTTATTTGATTACAGCTAATAGTTCTCTTGCAACTAATGAGACACGTGTATCTTTTGCAGCTTATCTAAAATTTGAATTTTTTTTGACATAATGCCAAAATATTGAATATTTATGCTGCTTTATTGTCTCCATTCTTTCTTTTAATTGTCATATTTAATTTCTGAAAATAAAAAGAAATACAAATGCAAAAGGAGAAGAGATAAGCACTAATAAATACATCATACAGCTAACCTAACCTGAATGAAATGATGGCAACTTTGCTTAGGTTGCTCAGACACCAGGCAGCGCCAAGCAGAGTTACCCGATGCATACGTGGGAGGTTTTTTCAAAGTATTCTTTGGTCCCTTGCAAACAATACATTATTATGGCTATGCGGTCCGCTTTCTGCACCGCACCGTGTATGATCGAAGTTCTACTTTTGGACAAATTAAATCGAAACAGTTAGCTAATGTGCCTATTACCTACATTGTAAATTACATAACAAAAAATTAAATATGAGCATATATTTTTCTTTGTTTTGCATAGAGCGAAAATTTTAAAATTTTGAAGAGAGGCTTTAGATTAATAAGAAGGAAAAAGAATTATTTTATTAAGAAAGTTTAAAAGAAATGGTATACCCTACTTAAAGGAAACTGTTTTGTCAAAATGGCTTTGACTTAACTCATACACAGACAATAAAATGATTAAAAAATCAAGGTCTAACTTCTTCACGGCTAACCTGTTCACGGTCAAACCTGTTCACGGCTCACAATCACCCATTGAATGTTCAAATTAGTAGTTGATCGAACCGCCCCTGGCGACAATGCATGCTTGAATTCGTCGAGGCAAAGAGTTCCTTATGTCATCCTGCGACACATTCTGCCAAGCATTCATCAGTTGTCTCTCCAGATCTGCGATATTTTGTGGTGCTCGAATCTGGCGGCCTACCATGTCCCAGACATGCTCGATTGGTGAAAGGTCTGGTGATCTTGCTGGCCAAGTAAGAGTATCAACCGCACGGAGACAGTCCAGAGATATGCGAGCGGTATGTGGCCTGGCATTATCTTGTAGGAAAATGGCCCCAGAATAACGTGCCATGAAGACGTGCCATACAACCTGCCGCAGGATGGTATCAACATATCGTTGAGCTGTTAAAGATGTACGGAGGTTGACTAAAGATTACCTGCTGTCATAAGAAATAGTGACCCACACCATCACACAAGGGGTTATGGCTATATATATGCCTTAGTAAAGCAAAGGCTGATTGGGACCGCTGGCCCCGTCCTCTCCAGACACGAATACGGTGGCCATCTGCTTCAAGAGTGAAGCGAGATTCATCGCTGAACTCTATGCAATGCCAATCTGATGGCAGGCATGATGATCGGCTGCGACACCACTCCAAACGACTCCGCCGATATTGTGGGGTCAAAGGCAAACGTCTTAAATGTAGTGGGTTCAAAGGGCTCTGTGAGCGTAACCTCGCCTGAGACAAGTGCCGTGAGACAGACGTGGCTGTAGTGCGTTGATTATTTGACAATGATATTGTTAGGGCCTTTCGGGCTTGGCGAACAGTCATCCCATCTTGCCTCGCATTTTTTATCCTTGGCCTTACAAAGCCTTCATTTCGTTGGTAATTTCCTTGTAGCAACTATTGCTGCCAACATCTTTGCAAAGCAGAGTCTGTACGCTGCAGATGGCGGCCTATTGCTCGGTATGACCACCCAGCTTCACGCAACCTACAATGCGACCACGTTCGAAGCCGTTTAGTTATCTGTAATGTCTTCAGTATCGTCGTAATGGCATGTTTAGTTGCTTTTTTACGGAATTAAAATGGCAGCAACAAAAAAAGATAAATTTTCCGCCTCTGTTACTTGTTTTATACTTTGCGAATGCTCACTAGAAATGCGAGCTTTGACGGCAATTCTTGATCATTTGCCTTGAAACGTTCATCATTTGCATGTTCGATCAAGATGTTTTTGCATACCAAATTTCGTCACGATTACTAAAGTCCTTCTTGGTGCTTCGATTTTTTTCGGAAAAGAGTGTATGTTGTATCAGCAATGCACGTTTTCCTTGACTCGTAAGTAGAGATGGATTATGTACGTAGCCTTATCCGATGCACAGCCGCTATGGAGTACTACAAGTGACCACAACGAGTTTTTCTGAATTGAAGCCAAGGAGATGCCCAACAAGAGCTACGTGTTCCATGAGGACTCACTTGTGAAACTATAGATAAGGAATCACCTGAGTTGCAACGGTGTCTTCTTGTTTGCGCGATTCCTGTTTGCGCGAAATCATCAATCTGCATTACCCCCCTTCCAAAGGGGTTCCATAATGGGGGGCCGACTGGGCGTTGGCCTCTTCCAAAATATAGGAAAGCAAACATTTTTTTTAATTTAAAAAAATAATTTTTAAAAGAAATAATCGAAAGATATTTACGGAGTCTTTGTATATCTTTGCATAAATGCAGTACTTAAAAGGGGAGAGATGTTCATGCTCTCCGATGATTTTGGCAATGAACTAAAAGATCGTTTCCTAAAGTAAAAACAGTATTCTTCCGAAATTCTGCATAAAGGTGAATTATAATAAAATCTCAGAATATATATTCGTTGTGAAAAGAAAGGCAGATGAGAAGAAAATATACCTTGAATATCAAGGCAGCTTCTGAGAAAACTTTGCTCTAGCCAAACGAAGCTTTTTTGTCCTAGCTGTAAATTGTCATAATTCAGAAATATAGCATCTGAATCTCGATTGAATGGACTTGCTTTACTTGCATTCATCGGAATATCAATTGTCAAAGGTAAATTTGTCAGTTTCAAAGATTTAATTCAGAAATTCCAGAAGCATAGCGCACGATTCAGTAGTGATTGTATATATTTATCACACTAATTTAAATAATTAATTATGAGTATATACTTGTTAGTAATTATTGACAGTAAATATAAATAGTTAAAGAGTATATTTTAAATCATTTATTTTTATATACACATCTGTATATGCATATAATGAAATTGCTAATTATTAATGCTCTTTTTCTAAATCTCCTATTCATCTAGCTTCTTTTTTAAGAGAAACTGTACTTTGTGAGTCACTTTCAATTCCAACTGTAAATGCGATTCGCAATTTAATTTATTCGTATGGTGACAATATTAAAAACTTCGGAAACACTGGTTCAACGGTTGTAACTGAAGAGTAAGTACAATCAGCTTCTTTAAGGCAAATATCAAACAACTTTAGTTTACTCAGACGATGGATATTTAAAAAGTGGAGAATTCAGTATTCGTCAAATATTGCGATATTCTGATAATCCCTTAAAATTCGTGCTTTTGAAATCTCTGATAATCCCTTTAAAGGCATGCTACGATTAGAAAATTTAATGAATTTGATTACAGTGTGATCTTATTAGGTTTAATCAATGCAGCAAACGTGAAAAATATGCAGTGCCCTCCCGAGTCTCGAACCCTGGACCTCTCGAATACACGCCCGAGTATGTTTCCAATTAATCACGAAGGCATGCGGAAAGGAAGCGGAAAATACCTTATAACTAAAATTATCAATTTAATAACAGAGAAAATTCAACTTTCGTTCACACTTTTCCAGGCTTAGGACTGGTAGTAAAAACACTGGCGTGTTTAAAAGTTGTGTGATGTTAGTCACTGTCCTTTTTTTTTTAAAAATTATTATTAAGTTATTTTTAGAGAAAATTTTCATATGTTTTAATCGAATTTTTGTAGATAAGAAAGAGATAATAAGCACTTTCTTATATTTTATGATGAGTAAATTTCTTGCATAATACGTTGGATTCTTTCCTCTTTTTTGACCCCACTTGTTTTCCTTCTTTTCCCTTCTAAATTTACATAACGACGAGCTATAAAATAATCACTATCTTTAGCTTCGTTTTTCAAGAATTTTATCAGTTGTAGAGTTTTAGGATGGATTTTCCTAATAACAGAATTTAATTTATGATGCCATCCTTCAACAATATTATTTGTCCTGTGCAATTTTTCATTGCAATTCCACATCTGTATAGTTACGACGTCATTTTCAAGCCACTGCTCAACAAAGTAATCATAAAATGCCTCTAATCTTACATTACGAGGTGAACTTTCTTGTATGCACATCCAACCATCATTGACACATTCCGCGGGGATGTATGCAAGGGACACGCACATTCTGAGATGGGTTCTAATTCCTTCATTATGCCTATATTCGTTAACAAGTCCCAAGTTTTGAATCTTTCTCCACAGACGCTGATTTAAGTGGAAATTGCTACCTCTTATACGAGGGTAAGTTGAAAAATAAGTTTCCCCTGTCGACTGTGGTCAGAGTTGTGTATAAAAGTCAAAAAATAGAATGAGACATTAAAGATATGACGTACCTTTATTTTTCCACATAGGTACCAAGTACATTGAGACATTTGTCATATCGCTTGATAAGCTTCAAAAAGCCCTGATTTTTTCCTGGAGGGCTTTTTGAAGCTTATCAAGCGATATGACAAATGTCTCAATGTACTTGGTACCTATGTGGAAAAATAAAGGTATGTCATATCTTTAATGTCTCATTCTATTTTTTGACTTACAACTTTTGACTTTTATTACATACACAACTCTGACCACAGTCAACAGGGGTTATTTTTCAACTTACCTACGTATTTAAGGAAGGAAAAATATTTTTCAGCGAAATTATAACTGCAATTTCAAAATCCATCACAATTTCTTTAGGATCCCAATCAGAAATATGATTTTTAATTAAACGAAGTAATCTCTCATAAGTCTGCTTTCGCTTATCAGAAAGTAAGCAAAACAATACATGAACAACATTAATCTCGTTAGAGGTACTTCCAATATCAACATGGATAGTATAAATTTGAGAGAAAAGCTTTTTATGCAAATCCAATAAACTACATTTTCCTTATTTCTATCCGAATTCGATATTGATAACCTTTGTAAAGGGCTAAAGGCTTTTTCCTTTTAGTTTCAATAATCTCTAAAACATCCATACTGATTTAGATACAAAAAATAACAGCTAATACTAAAGATTTTAAAGTGGAATGAAACTAAAGATTTCGAGAGGAGCCTAAACTAAAACCCGTCTTCAGTCTAACAATGTCAAGACGATGATAAATTTATTCACAAAGGAACTGCCCAACTCTTCTTGATGACTCATCCTGACATCCCATGAGGAACTTTGGGGACTGTACTCCCCGATTTCGCGCAAACAGGAAGAATTTTTAAAAACACGGAAACAGGAATCGCGGAAACAGACCTAAATCGTTGCAACGACCCCTGGACGTTCTTTCAGCGAAGCTTGAAATAAAAGGGCGATAGTGTGTTCCCATTCGTGATGTGCTGTTGAGCGCGAACCATTCCTGGATATTTTTAGAGCTAAATATTCCTGGATATTTTTAGAGCTAAATATTCCTGGATATTTTTAGAGCTTTTAAAGTTATTTTTAGTTCTTTCTTTCACCTTAGAGATTGTTTTCATGCTTATATTAAGAATTACAGGAACCTGTTGCTCTTACAATTTTGTTTGAGAATTTTATGTTCCATGAAATAGGGACTCAGTAAAAATTATGTTCGAAGGTATTTCTATATTAATCAAGAAAGCATATTCATATCAAGTCTATATTAGTCAAGCAATATAAAAAATATGTAATCTTAAATACCTTCCTTAAGTTTGTGTGCTTAATTTCCTTTAGCCTCTGGAGGATTAAACCTAAAAATAATATGTAACGTCATTTGATCGGAATATAATTAATAAATATGCATAAATATGCATGCAGTTTAATTGATTATTGTGTGATTTGTGTTAATTAAATGGGTAGGCTAAGTTGGTTATAAAATTTTTGTTTCTACTATGAATTAGGATTTTTTTTTTTATTATTATGAAATTAAAGGGAACTTTAATATTAATAAAGCCAATTCCAGCGGCAGTTCCCGGGTGCGAATACACAACGCTTAAGATACTAGTTAAACTACATGATCACTATACGATAATTCTTATGATATATGAATTTGATTTATTTTGATTTTAAGATTAGTTTTGTCCGGCACCTTAAATTAGAAGGAAAAAGTTTAAATGTAAAAACCGTAAATTGAATTTTCGGTTATTTTAACACTTGGGATTGGAGGATTGAACTATCAGAGATTTAACACTTCCGTAAGCTAAAATACAAGGAAAAAAAAAAAAAAAGCAAAAATCTTGCTAAAATTTCTGGGTATGGTATTGTGCGTAATTTTCTGTGAACATTAAATATAAACTAAGTCTTTTGCATATTTATTCATTCAGAACAAATTATAAAGCTACTCCATAAAAAGAATATTAGTAATAAAAATAGCCATAAACTAGATTTAAAATTAAGTATTTTTTCCCATAGTTAAAAGCGGGCCCCCCAGCGGCCGAGCGGTAAAGTCTCTGAACACTGGTAGTTCGGTCCGAGGTTCGAATCCCGCGAACGGGCTGGGTGCATGGGTGTTTTCGTGGTTTTCCCCATGTGTAGCGTGTATACGAGCCAGTTTCCCCCAGAAAGTCCTCCACGAAGGTATCCCTCCCCTTAGGCAGATAGCCCTCGTGTGCTTTGCCATAATTAAATACACCATTACCCATACTTAAAAATTATAAAAATAATAAATTTTACTAAAAAGATTATAATATAGTTAATTTTAATATCACACTTGGTTCTTAATATATAAATTACGGTTTCCAGCTTGTGCCTTTTCCTATATATTGGCATGAAATTTGATGTGGTGGTGCTACGGTAATATAGCTTTTAGGTCTTGTGAGAATGAATGTGGAAAGGTAACTAATGAAATGCAAAAATAAGTAAATAAAATTAAATAAAAATAAAAAATAAATTAAAAAAATGTGGAATATTAAAATAGTTTATTCCAGGAACCATGTTTAAAAGCACTAACTTCTTTCTCTGTCACCTTCTTGTCGCAATATGTCACAAACTCGGTTTTTTGAAATTATAATTCTTTATTCTTTTCTCTGTCATTTATCTGTTATGTACGGCTTTCAGCGAAAGCGTAAATTGGTTTTCTCCCGATGTACTGCTTCCATTTTCTGGCAATCATTAGCGGTCAACTTCCAAGCCACAGATTGCGTTAAATGTCACTCATAATTGACAATTCAATTCTTTCTCTGACGTTGAATAAGATGAATTGGGACGCAAATGTGTTCGCGGATATGAAAGGGCCAAATGAACAGAATGGAACGCTCGGATGCCTGAAAGAAACGAACTATTTCAAGGCGAAACATTGTGGTTTGATAAAAGGCTTTCAGCTGCCACAACTTCTTAAGTATTCATGTACTGTTCCTTATGGCATTTTTATACATTCGTCGGTAGCTGACTGGCGATGACGGGAATAATGGATTGCATGGCGTATAAAGCGATCCATTGTTCTCTGTTACCCAGAACACATCAGCATACATCGCGCTTGATTCTTCTGTTGTTCATTTTAGT
This sequence comes from Stegodyphus dumicola, assembly GCF_044657685.1. Classification (NCBI taxonomy): domain Eukaryota; kingdom Metazoa; phylum Arthropoda; class Arachnida; order Araneae; family Eresidae; genus Stegodyphus; species Stegodyphus dumicola. Next base: position 73,222,002 of record NC_140768.1, on the reverse strand, counting down.
GGTCATATATAAATTCTAAGATAATTTCTTTGGAACAACGGAACTGCAGTCTTCTTTTGCTTTTGGACATAAAAATGATCTGAAATGCAGTCTGCTATTGACTGGCAGTGCAAAAATTGAGTGACGTCATTTGAAGCAAATGCCAATAAAGTGTCCTCATTTACATTTCATATTTTATGAGAAAAAGTAGAGTTTAATGCATACGAGATCAATGCGAGGCTAGCAAGACGCACGAAATTGATATTTTGAGTTATAATCATGGTTGTGCAGTTCATATTAAGTAAAACTGCACGAAATATTTGTGAGTACATTTCATTAACTCCACTGGTAAAAGAAATTCGAACCTAGAGCTTCAGGAAAATTTGAGAAATGTATTGTGATACTGACTTTTAGCTCTATAAGTTTTATTATAAAAAGGAGGGGAAACAAAGTAAAGATACGTTTTAGTAGTTGTTAATTGTAACAAATCGCATAAGGACCAAGAAGATTTTGTGTGAGAAACTAAATCATACTTACGTTACGGGTGACGAAAACCCCATGCAACCAGATCCTTCAGTAAAAGCGATTTCGTGGATAGTTGGCTCATATTTTGCAGGCACTTGTGCTGCAGGCTGTACCGAGTGATGCTTCTAGCTATAGGTAAAAATCTCAATCCATTTCCGGAAGAAGCAGTTTCGCAGGCATGATCCTCGTTCAGTCTGTAATTTTTTTAGATACTTCATGGTACATAGTCAATCAAAGACAAGCAAACAAACAAAAAGTTTTCTGCCATATTTTCAACGACAGTTCTACTAGCAGTAGTGGACTGTAGGGTACTCCAGTCTGTTTGAAAATTGCGATAACAGAGTACCTACCTGAAGGACTCGGATTCAAACCCCCGACAAGGTATGAACGTTTGTAACAGTATTGTTTTCAAGTAATAGAGGAGGAATATGAAATACTTTAGTAATATTCAGTACCAAAATCTGAAATAATGTTCGACATGGGGACAAAGTGCCTTTGAATTACCTTTACTATCTATTCTCGGCCAAAATAGAAACAATAGATGGCATTTTCGTTTTTTTCCATAATCGAATAAGCCAATCGGTATGTACTCGGAAAATAATAGGTATATTAAATTAATATATTGTTATCTAAACCAATTTGTGACTATAAACACAGTTTTAATTTGAATTTCTTAAATTTACATTCCCATTAATTTAATTGAAAACAAATAGTTATGATGTTAGATCAATAAAAGTTGTCAAAACTTACATAGCTCATGTAACTTTCGCTTTACTTGTAAACACACAAATAAAAATCACATGGGCATTCCCTTTATAGAATGTGCATTTTCATTTTATTCTGCTTTAATAAAATGTACGTAGAGGGAAAAAGGATATTTAAAACTGAAAACGTTGAGAAAATATCAGAAATGCCAAAGACGCTATTTTGAATAATAGCTTAGTATCTCTAAGGAAGCTGAAACGTGTTATTTAATTAATGAATAATTTAACTATGCCGCTCAACCAGGAGAGTGGTTTGTGACTTTGACTGCCGTACCGAAATCCCCGGGTTCGAATCCCGGAAAAGACATGAATGTTTGTAAATGTTTAGTGTCTATGCGGCAATGGGGCACTCTAAATATACTGCTGGCTATTAAAATTGCAACAACGTGAAGGAAAGCAAATACAAAAAAGATATTTAGTATGCGTAAACAGTATAGCATGAAGACTAAATGATTAAATTTGTAAGCAGTTTTGGTGATTTACAGGGGTACGAATTTATCATCGTAACACATTTTGAACACACTTACACATTTTTAGAACGTTTCACTGAATGATTTTAAAAGCGTAAATGTTGTGGGATGAAAATGTCTCCCAATAACGTTTAATTTGATATGAGAAATATTGTCTACTACCTTGAAATTCACTTTTCTTTCAAGATGTCACAAGTATATAATGTTTATGGAGTTCCGAATATAGATATTCTTTCCGCAATTAAAGAATTTAGTGAAAAGCATGTTATTAAAATTTCAAAATGAAAATAAAAGAAGTATTAATCGGACAAAAACTGTGAATAATTTGTTTCACATAGAAGGAGGATTTTAAACGAATTCTAGATTTAAGGTACTATTTTTAAGGTTTTAAAAGTAAAGTCTCTGGCTATAACAGAAAATCCGCCGACGCAGAAATGAAAAATCAGTTGAGAAATCTCTAGATTAAAAAAAAACTTTAAAAAAAATCATTTTTTTAGGCCAGCGCAGGCCATTTTATCAGCGGAGCCATATTGTTAAATGCAGAAGATCTGGAGCCCTGGATGAACACCGTTTAAACTTGTGTCAATATCCTGCAGATTCTAGTAGATTAGAAGCGAGTTATTGCTTTGGTGTTAAGCAATGAAAAATCGTAACTTTGGCTGAATACTGTAGAGCAAGATATTCGAGTCGAAAAAATAAAGATACTTTCGAAGAGTCGAAACAACTTTGAACAGAAGGCACTACGTAGCATAGTATGAGACTACACACAGAATAGACTACGTAACAGATAATAATTATTAGTATCGCCAAGCAAGATACTAGAGTTGAAATAGCTTTGGCAGAGCTTGCGATAAAACGTAACTGAAAAGCGATGCTTTCAGAAACACGAAAACATTCAAACCACCGGCAAGTACGCAACAACTGATTTCCATTCCGGTGAGGACCACGGAGACAAGGTTTTACAGTTCGTTATCATAATAACTGATAATTGCCATAAAATCCTGCAAGGAAATTTTTTAATCCCGCAGGTTTAGTCTGTATTTGAAATTAAAAATGAGAAATTTGGAAAATACATCAGAATCAACTCATCATAGTGCCAAGAAAGTATTGTACATCCATTATGACAGAAGAAATTCTGCTTCTTAATTCCAACAACCTTCAGAGAGCAAAACTGCATCACGATATTGCCAAAACTCTTGCTGTTTTTGAAAAGAGATTGAAAAAAATGTAAAAATTATTGCATCCGTTTCAAGATATTCCTGCAAAACCCCTGACCTTTCATCGATAGATTATTGCGCATTTGAAATGGTGACGAAGAGCGGTTCGTAAGCGCAAACGTACAGCGGAACGAAAAGAAAATAGCTCTAGAATTTTTATGAAAAACTCTTTTATCATGAAAAAAATGTACAAACTTTTAAACTAGAAAAATTATCATCTGGTGACTGAAGCAATTATGTATAAGTATTTATATATTGTGTATTAAATATTCATATATTAACGAGTAAATATAACGTTCCAAATTCATTCTAAATACGTGTTAATACGTGTAATGTAGTATTTCTAAAACAATTTCCTGTTTTTGTTCGTACACTTGTCTGCACATTATAATGATACATTTCCGTAATTCCTTTTTTCTCAACAGTGATGTAAAATTCCATTGTAAGGAAATTAGAATATCACTAGAACTGGCAATATTCTGTGATTCTGAACAAGCAGATGTTCCTATTTTGTTATTTCTCACATCTTAAAAAAAAACTATGAAAAAAAAAATAACAATTGCGACACAATTTGAAGCTACTGAACAAGACAAAGCGCATGTATAGTGAAGGTTGACGGGTGTGGCTTTACACTTAAAGACAAGTATATGTGACAGGATAAGTCTATGTTACCGCATATGATAGTATGAATAAAATTTCTTACGTGAAAATTATTTTATGTCTGTTCAAGAAATTTTGAAAAGTCTCTTTTAAAGCTTTATTTTAATTAACATATTATCTTTATGTTGGCATTTTCGTGCACTTCTACTTGGACCTATTGGGCCAGAAAATTTAAGTAACGTGACGAGCGAGTAGCTAAATTTAAAGAAAAGTTGGTGACCTTAGTCTGCTGCTGAAACTTCTCTATGCTACCTGCATTTACGCGGAGCTGAGATTTTCAATGATTGAAATTTCTTAGTGGTCCCTAGGTAGTAAACTCAGATTTTCAGGCTTAAAACTTAATTTTTCACTTGCAAATAATTTGACTCGTTATTGTTTGTTCAATCTGCAAGATATAGAACTTAATAGCACTTTAATCTCCTGTGACTTCGATCTGAATTGAAAATAAATGCTACACATTGATTTTTAGTCCTTTGTTGCTAATTTAACCTTCTGAATATGAAGATAAAGAGAAGGGATGCAATTTGCCTAGGAGGAAGAAATTAATGTCTAGGTTAAGCCTTTAAAGAGATTAGATTAATGTTTAGGTTAAGCCTTTAAAGATATTAGATTAATGTTTAGGTTAAGCCTTTAAAGAGATTACATTAATGTTTAGATTAAGCTTAGTTGAGTTTTAACTTACAACTGTATTTTCATGAAATATAAATAAATTTATACATGAATACAAAACACATAAATCTGATATTTTATGATTTTCAAGATATTCGCTGTAGCTGACATTATTATATATATGAATTGTTCAAATGTTCCCCATTATTATATAAAATGGGTATATTAAGATATTATCAATAAGTTTAAAATGACAATATTGATTAAAACAATGTAATAAATAACATTAATCATTATAATAATATAAATAATATTATTAATTGCAAAAATAAAAAATAATATTTCTTGAATAATATAATAAATAATAACATTCATTACAATAGTGTAATAAATAATAATATTCAGCGTAATAATATAATATCTAGCGTATTATTATAAAATCAAAATGTTTCTGATCTTATCCTACAATACAAAATTTTCGTAATATATTGCATCTGTCTTCCACAACTACATATTTCTAGCAGATTTAAATTTGAAACACAGTTAAATCATTATATTGCTCAGATATTTAGTTATGTTTTCCTTTTAAATTTACTAAGATGTCTTTCTTTCGATTACAAATTCTCTTGCCGTTTTTATGGAAAGTGGAAATAAGATAAAAGACGAGCGGACAAAAAAAAAAAAAAAAAAAAAAAAGCATTTGGGAAGATTCGCAGAATGGCAAAAAAGTAATAATAATAACAAGACGCCATAATGGTAATATTAAATAAAACTTAAAACTTTTTTTATTTTTGTTTTACCCTACTTTAAATCGAAACTTTTTAACGGCAGTAAAATTCCTGAAGCAATGGCAAAGTTGTGGCGTTTCTGACTCTATCGACCCGAAAGCCAATGGACGGTCTAAAACTTTCATGGGGAAAAAAGATTGGAAGCAAATGGAAAAACGGAAGAGGAAGAAAAATGAAAACTTATAAAAAAAGGGGAAGGGAACTGAAAAAGAAAACGAAAAGGAATCCATACTTATTTCAATATGCCTGAGATTGAAATCACGGTGAGTCTACGTAATGAATTATGAGGCATCCCAAAAGAGTCTGTTGCTTTCTCCCTTTTTCATCATCTTTGTGGATCTGGAAAGCGAAATGATGTTTTCAATATTTTCCCTATCTTCATTTTGCTGCGTGACACATGGAATTGAATAAACAGATATTTTAAAGTCCCAGCTCAAATCGTGTTGAATGGATGGCTTTATTTTCAGTTTGCATTTATCCATTCATAAGCACTACTTTTCAGCGTTGCTTATAGCAGGACTCTGAATGAGCTATGCACAAAATTCGAAAAATGCAGAAAATATTTACGGATTTAAAAATTCTTTTTTTAAAATGCTGCAAATCTGTAAACTATTTTTTTTTACAAAATATGTTTTTAAGATGAAAGAGTATGAATACTGATGCTTGGTATTTTTGTTTCGGCGATGCGGATCTCACGAAAGCTAATTTTACAGAGGATGGAGGAAAACATTATGCATCGAACAGAGACACAACGGTCTCTGTTCGATGCATAATGTTACCATTCTCAACGGACTTTTACTGTAGAGTGAAAGTTTGAGCTTTCACGATGACGTTAGGAAATGAGGCAAATTATAATACACAAGTATTGTCAGATATATGAAAAGGACTTATTAAATTCTAATGAGACACATTAACATTTTCAAAGTTGCATTAGGTTTCTATTATAATGTAGAAGTGCAGTGTGGTATGAAGATTTCACTTAATGCTATGCAACACAATGACATCATCTTTAATCACAGATTAAAATGTTACTTTCAGAATGACAATTTAGCTTATTTTTAATTAATAATCTGGCTTTTTAAATTGCATGTTTTCTATCCCTTCTGACGTAGTGAAGTAGCTCGTTCCCTCCAAATGGTTATGTAAATTTTTTAGACGAGCGTAGGCCTTCATAAATAGGTTAACTGGAACAGGAAAGTTGTCTGTCTGATGTCTGAGACTGCAATTTAGCAGCCACTACTACTAAATTGCAAATATGATGTGATTACATAGCAAAAGCTATTCAGAGGGATGCTTTTTAAGTCGGTTTAACAAAAACAGCTCCTTTCCAGAACTTACAAAATTCGGCTAACCTTCGCCGTAACTAAAGCGGATAATTATATGCAGGCCGGTTTTAAAGCTCTGAAAGCGGTTTTCTTTACAACAAGCAGCAGACAATGATGCTAATTTCAATAAGCTGCTGGTTAAGACTACATCCTTGTTTGCCCGAAAATGCATGCCGTGCAGCTTGTACAAACCTCTGGTCTGAGGGAGAAATTTAATGAACTAAGGCATACAGGAGAGCTATTAATATAAAACTAATTAATTAATAGTGAAACTTAAATCATAAATACCACAAATTACGAAAAAGTATTTTTATATATACTCTTTTTGAATACTTAGTTATTGCTTTGAAAATGCGCTTCAAAGTCCAGTCAAGCTATCAGTACATTTGTAATTTCACTCCTACAAGGAAGTCTACAAAGAAATAGTATTAGACTTGGTTTCATGAATGAATATTCTTAAGCGGAAAAGGTGTTTTTCGCTTCTTGCTGAGCAAAATTCAGAACTTTCAATGTTCACAAATAACTATTAATTGTACGATTTAATCTATCATTCTTATCTGCACCCAGAAAGGTTATTTTTATTATTAAATCTCTCTCTTGAAACTTCTCTGGGAAACGTATTTTCCGTATATGTTCCGTTAAAATCTTAAAAATATATATTTCTCTGTACTATAACGTTTACGTTAGATGGGAAAATATTTCTTAGTTTAAGATCAAGATAACTTATTAACATCATATTATTACTGGAAATTTTTAAACGTCTCAAGATTATATTTGTAACTCTGCAATACAGACTCTTTTTGGTAAAATGCCTCCAGAAATTCTTAGTATGTTTAGATGTTAGGCTGTCTTACGCCTGAGACGACAAATGTATTCCTCCCTGTATAATACTGAAATACTATTAAGATTTATTTCATTAGTTTATTTTTAAAAAACTCTCGAGCTCAGCAAATATATTCCTCCCTGTATAATACCAACATTTTTAAACTGCTACTACTATTAAGGTTTATTTCATTAGTTTATTTTAAAAAACTCTCAAGCTCAGCAGATATATTCCTCCCTGTATAATACTGACATTTTTAAACTACTATTACTATTAATGTTGTAAATTTTTACACAATTAATTAAAAACATAGAGGAAAATAAATAATTTGCCTTTTATTATTTTACAATCAGTATTCATTTCTGATTGTGTCCGATTTATTTCGTTAGAATTTCGTAATTTGTAGGTGAAGTCAATAATAAAAATAACATCATTTTAGCATTCAGATAGTTGACCTTTGACGTTATTACAGAGAATCTCATAGCTCTTATCAGCTTTCCTTAAAATTAAATTCTCGTATTTTCCTCATCGGTTTATTCTAGTAACGGAATTATCGTTATGATTAAAGCTACTTCATTCCATTTATATATGCTGAAAATCTATGAGGCGAAAATACTTCAGAAGCACTTCAAGACGTAGGAATTCTTCGGATGTATTTTAAGAGCATCGCATTACACTCTCGGGAATAAACTAAGCAATTTCCAATATCGAGTCTTTTTAGAATTATATAATATTTTACGCTCCGCGGTACGGTAAATGAACTTTTCTTGAAGTCAGAAGAGTAAATATGAAGCAATGCTCTTCTGTTAAAATTAATTTATTTTGGAGAAATGTGCTTACAAATTTCCCTTTACAGATTCTTGATTCTGAAGTCTAGAAATGGAGACAGATAGAGACTAATACAGTTGAAGTTCTAAAGGAAACAAAAGCATTCATCATTGTTTGTGAAAGTTATTAAGTTACTAAGAACAGAAAATTCGATGAGAAATATTTCTTTGGCAAATTAAGTAACTTTTTCAGTCACTTTAAAGTACAGTCATACAAAGAGGAAAATTAAAAGATGAAACACTTAAATGAAGTAAATAGATTGCAATAACCTGTGCTTCTTTTCCTAAATTTCAAGAGATTTTACTTGGTACTACGGTAAATGAAGCCTGCTTTGATTGTGATAAAATATATTGAGTGAAGTAGCATTTTTTGTCTTTAAATGTTTCAATTATATCTTACAAAAATGCAGGTTTGGATTTCAGTTACTTGTTAAGGGGTCGTACAACCGCTTGAAACCATTTCCTGGAGTGCTAAACTGTTTAACTAACAATATTTCCTTAACAAAAAATAAACACTTTATTAAAGAATTAATTGTTTCATATTTTCACGTAAAAGGTTCACGTTTCTTCAATTAATAAAAGCAACAAGAATAAACTTTATCATGTTTATACTTGGCAAGGAACTACTGAAAATTTTATCGTTATAAGAAAACGTTTACCAAGCTATTCCTATTTAAAAATACTATTTCAGTATTAAAATGGTTTTACTGGATAATTAATAAGTGGACTGTATGAACACTGCGCAAAAAAAAGGGGGGGGGACAATTATATATCCCTCGTTCTACAATTCCGATTAACGAAATTCAAATTGTGTTTTTCATGTCTCGAAAGCGTAACTTAGGATATGTATTAGATTTATAGCATTGTTCTAATGTAGGTATTTTGACACAAAATCGGACTTTTTCTGAAATGACGTGCCATTTTTTTCCCATATTTTGATTCTACCACTTAAATTATTCTAAAATGCTAAATTTTGTAAAAGTAGCACGAGTAGTTTTTTTTTAAAAATAAGCTCTAAAAAGTTTAGCTCCTCAATGTTAATTTGAATTTGGTATATAGTATTTATTATTCTCTCTTTATTTATTAGTTGCTTCTTCCTTTCACATTTCAAAATTTAGGTTCATTCCAAATAACATTTGTCCATTTTTTATGATTTATTTTTAAAATTTGTGTTTTTAAGTAATTTTTCTAAATTTTTTGAAAACGATTTTGAACAATAACCTATGAAATTTTTACTATCATCTTAAAGTAAATGTATTTCTAAGCATACCTGCAAAACATTACAGTTTTTTATTGAAAAATTTCCGAAGATATACGAGAATTTATATATTGGCGCGTTTTGAAATTTGGCATATTTATTGAAAGCGATAGTAACACCAAATGCGGCACAATTAGTTCTCTAATTGTTCAATGGAATGAATTTATGTATATTTAACCGTACTTAATGCTAAGCACATATTATAATTTCAGATGCTAAATTCTTCAATACTTTGAAAGGGAAAGTTTGCTTTAGAGCAGTGTTTCTTAACCTTTCTAGCGAATCGCACCCCATTGAATTTGAAAATATATCTCCGCACCCCATTGAAAAATGTGTTTTAATTTTTTTAGTCTAGAAAAATAAATTTTTTGCGAAACTTATTGTTTATTCAAAAACATTGTACATTTTATATAAAAACAAAACAATATTATTTTTATCAATAACTAGTCTGTTGTTGTTTGTTCATTATTATACTGGCGAAGCGAGGTTCCTTTTTTGAAAGTCATACGCGTAAGTCATCACTTGCATTTAAGCGATTCCTCGCTTAATTTTTATATGCAAAAGCGATGAAAATCCCATTTTGCACAAGTAGGTGGTAGCAAAGGGTAAGAGGAACTGCAGTGCTCCGTTCGCCAACTCTGGATAACGTTGTAACTGTGAACACCAGAATTGTTGCAATTATAATTGTTCGAATTCCATTTGAACATGTCCACTTGCTCGCATTTCAATAAGTTGATCTTTTTTCAGATCACTATCAACCACCAAATTTAAGTTAAATAGAAATGGATCCAGTATCCATATCTGAGTTTTGGTAATATTTCCGGTAGATAAATATCCATTGAATGATTCGCTCAATCGCCTCAAATGTATTACAATGTCGAGTATAATTGTATTCTTTTCATTTTTCGCAATAACAGAATCAAGCAAGAGAAAGTTTGCAAAATTCCCCTTTTCTACTCGACGTATCCAAGTTTCTAATTTTGCGATAAATGAAGATAATTTTTCACTAGATATTTTTATATTTATACCAAATCCTTGCACTGATGGATTCAATTCATTTAAATAGCTAAATATGTCTGCTAAGTAGGCCAGCCTCAGCATTGCATCATTACTCTCAAAATCTTTTACTAAATAACAGTTTTGACTAGTCAGTAATTGAATAATATCCTCACGCAATTCAAAAACTCTGTTAAGCATGCGACCCTTAGATAACCATCGTATTTCGATGTGTTAAGAGCACGGTATGATCAGCACCGATTTCTTCGCAAAATGCAGGAAAAATGCGATGATTAAGCGCTCACCCTCGGATGTATTTTACTACATTTACTGCTGTAGTTAGATGTTGTTTTAAACTTTCTGGCAATGCTTTCGACGCAAGTGCGTGACGATGCAACATGCAATGCGTTATTAAAACTTCCGGTAATTCTCTTTTCATGTGTGAAAAAAAAATCCTGAATTTTTGCCTAACATTGCTGGGGCTCCATCCGTGCATATTGAGCCAATCACATTCATTGGTAATTGATATTTAGTAAAAAATCTTTGATGCGATTGAAAACATCAATTCCTCTCGTATTCACCTCCAGTGGCTCACAAAATAGAAATTCTGTCACCTCTTTTTCCTTCACATACCTGACAAATACCAAAAGTTGGCTACAATTATCAACATCAGTTGACTCATCCATTTGGATGCTTATTTTTCGTGGACTGATTTTTATGTCTTCAATAACTTGCATTAAAATATCTTCATTGAGATCTTGTAATCGCGATCGTATAATATCATTCGATAATGGAATCTGTTGGATTTTTTATGTGCTTTTGAATCTAAAACTGTTTTAGCAATAATTAAAGCAGAAGGTTTAATCAAACCTTCAGCGATCGTGTGAGGTTTCTTTTTTTTTTTTTTTTTCACATAAATGTGCCACTTGATTTGACGCTTCTAATAAAGGATTTTGAATTGCTGCTCCGCACAAATTTAGGATAGTTCCACTGATGTCAAACCGAGCTTTCTTTGACCTCAAGCTGTTTATGCTATGCGCTTTTTCGCCACCATGCAGATTGTTGAAATACTCTAATAACATTGATGGTTTAAGATTGCTGTTTGAAAATATCTTGGACCACAACATGCATTGCGGTCGTTGCGTGCCATCTTTTTCGGTTGTGCAGGTAAATCCATAACCGGCATACTTATCGTTCCAATGTCATTTTTTTGACATAGTAGGGTTCACTATAATCGATTTAATTATTTAGAAATGATATATAAAATGTTCTTACGTTTGTCATATCACTGAATCCTATTCGGCTTGACCGGGCACTTAAGAATGTATTAGTCTCAAGAGGTTTCTGGACAAGTCAGAATACACAATACACATGTCGCAGACACAATAGTTGACTCAACTTAACTCAACCTAACACAAGCGCAGTAGATGCAGATACAAATCTGTGAATCCGTAGATTCCATTGGAGTAGCATATATTGAACTCGGCGCATGCGCAGGCTGGGATAACGTTCTCCGCTTGTATTCCCACAAAGTATTTTTCTTTTTTCCGTCACCTCGCTGCCTGTTCGGGTTCGTTTGTAGCGTTTTATGCCTTTTCATAGCGTAGTGTATACGTCCACGTCCATCGGCACCGGCTCTTTCCTGTGTCTTTTGCCGATAAGTGAGCTAGGTGCTACCAATTTTTATGAGCTTCAATACTGGGGACACTATTGCAGATTTCAAATATTTTATTATAAGAAATTTAATAAATGATATTTAATAATTTTTATGGTTAAGTAGGGGTTTCTCCCGCACCCCCAAAAATACATTCCCGAACCCCCAGGGGTGCGGGCACCCCCGGTTAAGAACCGCTGCTTTAGAGACTCATAACATAGCTAACCCATATTTATATATGGTTATATGTAGCTATATATTATTGCCCGTGTTTATACGCTTACTGTATGACGTAGTAGATAAATGACCTCAGAAGGGGCAGCCCCTCTTACCCTACCACTAACCTCTCAAGAGGACTTTCGGCTTGCCGCATATTTAGAGTGTTTCCATGCCGAATAAACGCTATACATTTACGGACATCCATGCCTTCTCCGGGATGCGAACCCGAGCCATTTGATAAGACAATCAGCGTCGCTAACCACTATCCCGGTCGGGCGGCATGAGTAATATTAATTACCGCGAGTGATAAATTACTTTAACCCCATTCGGTTAAAAGATTTATAATGTAATGTAAAATATTACAGTATTCTGGTTATAAGATTTACAAGATCATTCAGTGTATTACAGGGGAGCACCTGCTCTATTAAATTAAAAGAATATGTTAAAATTACTCAGCATTTAGCTACTGTGTCTCAAAGGTAGTATATATGTATGCATGTGTAAAATTTAGGATAATTTAAAAAACATTTTTATGTACATTTTTCACAAACACCTAGATATGTTAAATTAAAAAAAAAATGCTAACTAAATTTGATTTCGAAGAAATCCTTCCATAAACCTCTAAAATGCAGAAGTTTTTAAACGTAACAAATAGACATTCTTCTACGCAGAAAAAAATAAAATTTCATTTATAATTACTTTGATACAAAAGTTGAAATTCTTCAAAAATACGTAATTCTATATGTGTCATAAAAAATCCTGCAGTACCTGCGGTTTTCAGTTACAAACTGCTTATAAAAAGAGGAAAGAAATATTTCAATTCGTAAAACTCTTATTGTATTTTATGGTGAATTGAAATTCTTTTAATTCTTAAAAAATGTTTCCAAATAATTACAATAATGACTTCTAAAGGTAAATATAACAAAAATGCATGAAGAGTCAAGTTACATTTATCTTCCAGGAAAACAAGCTAACAAAAATATGCAAAATAATTTCCGAAAAAATTCATTCTCATTTTGTTTTAGTGTTGTCCCATTTTTTTCCCTCTTTTCCGTTAATTACTTATTTTAACAAGCAAAAATGAGCTGAAAATATTCAGTACGGATGCTTTTGGGGAAGAAATTTTAGTACACTAATCAACTAATCAATAGATGCTTTTCTTTAGATATTTATCCTTAAGAAAAAAATTAGTGATTTTTATTTAATGTACTGTAATTCTAGCTTTGGAAAAAAAAGGTTTAACGAGTTAAACAAAAGCATAAGCAATAAAAATCATAAAGAATAACGGAATTTTCTCTGATTAAGGTAGTTTTATAAATAAATAAATATGATTACACGTGTTTTAAACTTATCATATTTATTCTTGTGCATGTCTATATATGTATTCTATATACATGCACGTGCATGTACGTGTGTCTGGGTATTATATCAAGACACTAATGAAATATAATAACATAATTCGGTAAATTTTAATATAAAAATGCCAAAACAGTCACGTCCTTTCGGAGATAAAACACTATTTAAATTACAGATGATAATAATAATGACAGATAATAATTCCAGATGACAGATTTACTGCACTGAAGTTTTTTTTGAAGAGGTTTTTTTTTTTTTTTTTTTTTTTTTTTTTTTTTTTTTAAAGAGTAAAATTGTACCTTTCCGAAAAGTTTATATTAGAGAAGGTAACATTAATCTTTTGCATAAACAGCAGCAAAGAAATAAAATTTTGGTTACTGAGTTGATCCAGAAACAGAGTACCAAATTATGGCTGCAAATTTGCTGATTTCAAGTCTCGATAAAATTCCAAAATCATTCCAGATATGTAAATGAAATATAATATTAACTTTAATAAATTTATAAATTTGTATTTTACATGGAAGCGATTATCTTTCATCACTGTGTGAAACACTGTAATCATTGTTTAGAGTATCATATTAAGTTTTTCAATGATTAATTATGTTTCCACATTAACAAACTGAATATTTCAAATTAGAAATCATAAAGGGCTTAAAAATTAATTAGCACACGTAAAATGATTGTCATTATATAGATTTTATGTATAATATATGTATTTAAATTCGACTTCATACAGATAATGGATATTTGTTTGCAACTTACAGGAAGTCCTCTCTATATCCATTTTATACAATATCGTTTTTATACAATATCCGTTGTTTCTGATACAATATCCGTTTGTTTGTATCTGACACAATATCCGTTTGTTTTATACAATATCCGTTTGTTTTATACAATATCCGTTTTATACAACATCTGATATTTCGTTTGTGGAAAAGAAAAAAATCACTTAATTTTGTTTACACAATTTATTGATTAAATATTCCTTAGCTGTAACTGACCACTGATGACCTTTCTTAGGAAAGTGTGCTACAACAATTCTCATAATTAACATGAACATGGAAAACAATTTTAGGAATTCTGTTTCTGTGGCATTTCTCAGATATTTTTCGTAGCATACTTTAAAATACCACTCACTTTAATTCCATTTTTCTTAGATTATGATGTTATAGGTTTTTCCGGGAAAAATACAGAATTATTAATCACTTATAATTTTTTAAAAATTCTTTAGAGGCAGATATCGTAATAGAAAGTGAGCTCTTTGCAGTAAAGAAATTAGATCAATGTGATTTTTCTGCAACTATCCTAAATCGGCATTTAAATTTAAAGCACTTTTTGAATAAGAAGTACACGTCTGAGCTCTGGAGTTAAAGCTGTTAGTTATGATATGATTAAGAACTTGTTGATAATAGTGTAATATTAAAGAAAAGTAATGTAAACATAACTTCATTGTACCAAGCAAGAAAAAAGAAAAGTAAACACAAAAACAAACACATATACAAATTAGTTTTCATGGATTTAATTTATTGTTGATTCAATTAACGAAGAAAAACTCCGTAATGTAATACTAACAGACAAAGTTTTGAGTATAGGTGCTAAGAGACTAAAGATATTTTTATGTGTGCATATTACACGATAAGAAAAAAATTGCTTAACTTTTCGTAAACGAAATATCAATAGTTGGCCTTAGGGTAAACAATGGTCTAGGTTTCTTAAAGGTAGATTTAAGAAATTTCTTAAAGGAAAATACCTAAACGCGTAGGTAAATAGAAAATACTTTACTTATCTGAATTCTTAGAACCATTCTTAGTATTCCTTGAAAACAGTATAATTTCCTTAAAAGTAAGGGGAAAATCCTGGCATTTACAAAAGCATAAAATTAGAAATTAGTCAAGACTGCTCAACTAAAAGTGCGTAACTAAAAGATTAATAAATCTGCTTTAAACTGAGAAGTGTGATGAGCTGCCATGCTGCTAGGCTGTTCCACTAGCCACAGAATGAGATCGTTTTCTGTTTCATTCACGTAGTTACAAATTAAAGTAACTTTCTCTATTCTCTTGCTTGAATAATTGTCACATTTCCGTCATACTCAAAGTAAGTTCCTAAATATATAATTTTTAATATGACTTCCGTTATATTACAAGTAACTTACTGTTTAAAATGAAGTAAGTCTTGGAATTAATACGCCAAGAAAATATCTCAATTCTAAGCATTAGAAAATGAATAGAACATTTTGGAATCGAGGGAAAATGGGATAATGAGTTTCCCGAAAATAAATCCTACCCTCTGATAGGCATACTCATATTTAAGTAAATATTACGAAAGCCAAAGGCCATTTTTTAAAAACTGGAACTTTGAAAACTGTTGCACTCGCAAATGAAACAGAATTTGGAATTAAGTTTGTGACAGAAAAATACAGGCTAGTGGTTTCATACTGATGCTACATGTTAGGGACTTGAAATTTGTTAAAAACGAAGATCTCAGAAATATTATCTTAATCTGTATTTAGGTTTAAAATCTACTATATCGTGGGTGCGTTATTGGTACCATTACCCATATTGATAACTTTTCTTAAAATTCTGCTTCGAAAATTTTACTTCCTTATAAAAACATATAAGCATTTTAATATATACAGTGATGGATCCTCGTCTGGATCACGTTTTTTAAACGACCGACCCTAAAAATGAATACTTTTCTGAATGCACTGTAGAGACATTAGGTTAATTGGAAAAGCCGAAGAGATGAAAAATGAACAAACGTCTTCGCCGAGGATCGAACCACGGACTTTTAGAATACCGGCCCAGCGTGCAGAACCACTATACCCAGAAGACACGCCTTATAGTATAAATAAACATTGTTATTGAAAATCTCTCTCTAAGGCGACCACTCCTTCAGAAGAATGACATCGTCTGGAAATGTGAGTTGTCGTTTTAGAGGGGTACACTGTATTAGGATAATTTACACTGAAGGAAAGTAAATTATCTCTTGCTTACCATCTGCCTAAGAGGCCATATTTGTTAGGATTCTTTATAATTGTAAAACAAAGAAAATATAATACATCCTGGATTAGAAAATATGATGCTCCTTATATTAGAAAACACATTTGAAAAATAGCATAAGTAATATTGCCCCTTAGTCAAGCAATGCGAGTTAATTACTGCAATTACGTTACAAAGATTTATTTACTAGGATTATCAAGATTAGATATTGTCATAATAAATCTCCAGATATTCAGATACATTACTACCTACACGAATCTCTCAATATTGGCACGTCAGACACTGGAACTTCGTTCCACCTAAACTTCTGAATATCACTAACGGTTCCGAAGGGATTAGAAACGGGACTTAGACTAATATCTCTCGGAAAACCGTCTAACTTCCAATAATCTAGCTGCCACAATCAATTACGCAGGCATGGATAATAACCTACCTTCGCTTTGGGGTCAGAAGCGCCATTTTCCTGAGTCACTACATCGGCGCGACGCCTCGCTGTCCATGACCGATATCGGAGTAATATCCGAGCAATCTGTTTACACCAACGTCGCTAATGATTCCATTAAGCTCGTATTACAGAAGTACGAATTATACTCCAAGAATGAGGATCAGTTTGTGATAGTTAAGACAGTTATAGCTGTACAAATATCTGAAATTAGCAGCTGGAGAATTTGTAATTTCTGGTCCACATCGGATTTTGCAAACTACCTATCTTAATTCAAACCTCGTGGAATTAACCCTGAGTTTGATTTGCAGTTTGGGAACGTAAATTAATGCATTTCGCTTATAAGTTTATGGTTGTTAGATACACTTGTTAAGGCAAGATTAACATTAGAAATTGATTGCTTTTTATTTGCACAATTACCTTCAAATCAACTGTAAATATGAACAGTTGAATGGTAGTTGAACATGTTTCTTTTGTTTATAAGCTTATTTATACTGAAAATATTTATTGTTCAGATAGCGGAGACTATTTGGCCTTCGAGAAAACACCTAAAAGAAATTGTATCCTTGCCGAAAGTCGAACTACGGATCTTCCACTTTCTAGCTGAATGTGCTTACCACCTACATCCAGAGTATACATACTGGGATACGAGGAAATATGATAATTCTTAAAATTCTTTCTTACTTAGAAGAAGACCGGCGTGAGTCACGTGCCCCATTAGACCGAGTCCAAGTGGGTTGAGCTACCGTTCACGGCACTTTTCAGTCGGACAATATTATTAAATTTTTACGAGCTGGTAAATATGAGAAATCTGTGGCTCTAGAATCAAACCACGGATCATCTGTATGCTAATTGGATTGTGCTAACCAATGATACCAAGGGGAGCACATTGGGGAATGCGATATTTCATTATAAGACTAATAGATTTAATCTTAAAGTTAATTTTTTTTATTTTTTTGTAGGCCAAAGGTTTTTTTCTTTAATTTTAAATTTTTTATTTATTTATTTATTTATTTTTTTCATAATAAAGAAGAATACTTTAGGGTTTTGAAATAGCCAGTAATGTAAGAATATTGTTATGGATTTTGTATTTAATTTGCTATGTTTAGTAGAATTATGATTAAAATTGTTTTATATTATTATATTTAATGCAGCACGAGACATATTTGAAGAGAAAGCTACGTCGGAAAAATTAAAATGCAGCAGCACGCGCATTTAATAAATAGATATCTCATAACTGTACTCTTTTGCTTCCAGAAAACTTGAGAAATTACGAGAAGCTTCTCGTGACAGATTAAAAAGCTTATAAAAGCCGGAATAAAACATCTCAATTCAGTTGTTTACTTATTGCTGTTATTGATTGTAGCGAATTCGAGGTGAGATCAGATTAGCTTTCTCAGTGTTTTTTTTTTTTTTTTTTTTTTTTTTTTTTTTTTTTTTTTTAATAATTAAGCTCTGTTCAACGTTTTAGTATTACTTTGAGAAATTGCGATATTGTACGAATATTTCTGAAGAAATTTCAGCATTTTGTTTTATTTTTTTATTATAAGAATACATTTTAATCACTCTTCATCGGACTTATGCTTTCAATTTATTACGAACCCGTACGCACACAACAATATTATTGTCTATTGAAGAATTATAGAACGGAGAGAATAAAAAGCTAAGGATATTTTTAACCTTTGGTATGATTCCAAAGTTTTTTTTTTTTAAGCAATACTTCAGAGAGGAAAAATATCTCGTAGGTATAAACCGGACTGTCACTTGTACTATTGAATGAACAATCATTTAATTTATTAAAGTGTGAACATTATAGAGTGAAGTATTAAAGTTTGAGTTGTGAAGTTTAATTTATGTTTAATGATATATCAGAAACATTTATAACACTGTTAATGGCGGTAGTATTAATTTTCAAGCAATTTAAAACATTTTACTAGTAAGAATTTAAAAAGTTTTATGTATAACCAGCTTAAATAAGATAAGAAGACACTGATTTTTAGGAAAAAAAACAAGAAAATAAATATAAGATAATTTTACCCAGTACAATTTATTAAATGAAATATTTCATTTATTTTAAATATATAAAATACTTTTTTAATATTTTTTATATGCCAAAAATTTTAGAATAGGTTTTCAAAAATCCGTCATAACAACAGTTTCTAATTTCATCACTCCGGTATACTTGTATTAACTGCAATGTAATCTATCCTTTATTTCAAATCTTGGTTTACTCAAAGATACAGCAGTGTCAATTTTCTAACCATATGTTAACAAAATTTTTGGGTGAACACAGCGTTTATCAAATCAAGCAAATCACGCAAAACACGGTGAACTGTCTTGTGGGAATTAAATTTGAATATGGATTAGTGTATAGAACCTGAATAAACATCACTTTTTTTTTTACTACCACCTCTGCAGGTCCGCATGTTAATGATTACTAAGATTAAAGAGTAAATGTGTTATAAATAGAACAGAACAAAGTCTTTTGGACTTTCGGATGTTCGTCTTAGCACACATAGCATATACACTTTTAGAAGAAAAAAATGTTGTTTTAATAGAAGTGGCAGTTTAATTTTCATTTACTTGTATTCTATGAGTGCTCTTCTCAACTACAGTCAACGGGTAGGAATTTTAAATATTTGCCATTGGTAGTGTAAATTATTTTGTGATAATATATAGATGCACTATGAATGGAAGAGGCCAAAATTTAGCAACTAATTACCTGGCATTCACATATGTCGCACGAATATCCTTTATATATAATTATTCGTATGCTTGAAGCTAGAAATAAAATAATCCAAGGAACAAGATTCTCTAACAACAAAAAGAACACTTACTAAACTTTTTGGTAACGTAACGAAAAACAAAAGAAATAAAAGGAGTAGTCCTTAGCATCTTTATTCAACATACGATAAAGCCAGTACTTCGCTTTCTGGAACGGTAGCAATACAAGTTACGGATACGGATGTGGATTATGAAGTTGCTTATGTGGCCAAAGAAAGGGCTTCTCTGACGGCCCATGGCTTCGACAAGCTAGCAGGTGAAATTCCTACAGCGGTCAAGAAAGGGAGGTAAAAGTTGGGAAACTATTGTCTCTTGTACTACATGTGTGCCAATTAGGCAAAAAGCGACGGAAGACATAGTCATGCCGCGCAAGAAAAGAAATAAACGTCGGCAGTCAAGATACGTTACGACGTTACTTTAAGCATATAAGTAGTAAACGTTTTCATCAAATTATCTTCTAGAATTACCTGGTAACTAAGACCGTTTGAAAAATTTGCAGCATCAGAGCTGTTTTGAAGATTTGAGTCCAGTTTTGAAGAAAAGCGTATTTAGTAATGCGGTCCGCTTTAGCGTCGATTTTTCAAGTCATCAAGAATCAGTTTGTTTCTAATCAGGAAAGAAGCGTTTACTGTTTTTCTCAGAATCTTTTTTTGTACTATCTGATGTTTGTGAAAATTTGGCTTTAAGCTGACGCCCAGATTGCAGATGCATAGCACAGAACTGGGCTTGTGATTCCTAGATATATCCTTCTATTTTTGTTCAGAAACAGTCCAGAATAATTTCCTAGGAGTGCAGAAAGATGGCTCTCGATACCACAGGATTTTCCTATGATGTGCTTAATTTGATAAGTCCATGTGAGCCTTCGACTAATGATAACTCCCAAATAACTTAAAATTATTTACATGGTTTACAATTTCCCCACCTCCTTACCAATATCAGCATAGACTTTAAGGCATTTATAGTGATTCTCCATTCCTTGCACCAATCTTCAATATCTGAAAAAAATCCTGAGTTTGGAGATGGCGCTCTTGAGTTGGGTAGATATCGATGTGTCGTCGGTATCGTCCACGTTCAGTTAACACTGAGTTATGATTAAGTTTATCTTCGGGAAAATCGATTATGTAAAAATGGTAGAGCATGGGAGTAAGACAGAAACCCCAGGACACTTTTGCAATGATATTTTTGAAGGCTGAATAGATATTTCCTTGACCAACCATCCTACCTAGCTGCTTTAAAGTAGAAGTAGTAATATAGCCATAAGAGCTTATCCATTTGTAATAACAAGCAAGCAGCTTAGCTACGCAGTCTAGAATTAACTGAAACGACAAATACAAATACCGCTGTCAGCAGCTCTCCACTATCAGCTGCAACTTCTGTGCGGTGCTCCACCAATAACATTAAATTAAACTGAACATATTGCGTAGAAATGCATATTCTATATTTACTAATATTAAAGAATAAATGTGCTGTAAACATACAGAACAATTAGATAATTAATAAAATTTGGGTGAAGTAAATGAACATTTAAATTGAAAAGACGGAATGCCCTTTGATTGTACTACACGCAAGCCATTAACTTAGCAGCTTAAGTGCAATTGCAGAGTTTTGATTTTATTTGCACATTAACTGCATCAGCAGGATTTCATATGCCTGAAACAATTAGTTAAATTGAAATTTCTGGCTACTAAACCATGACTTGTCACTCAGTCAGACGAAGCTATTAAGCAAGATCTCATTATTTGAGTATGTTATTAAAGTTAGAAAGCTCTCTGCACTTAAATATTTACACAGCTTTTGTGACAATTAAATATCTTTCATTTAGTAACATCAGGCACTGATACTACTGCAGTAAATTTAATGAAACTGAGCTTTAATTACTTTTAATTGTATATGATATACTGTTTATTTATATCAATAATTAAAGAATGCTTTTCTTTACTATTAAGAAAAAAAATAGACATGTTTATAAAAAAAGAAGATTTAATAAAATTCAGCTATTGTTAAATGCAATGTTTAATTTGCTTTCATTAACAGAAAATATGAGATTATGCCACTTTATAGAAACTAATATAATTTTCATTTAGATCTTTGCTTACAATTAATACATCAACAAAACTGACTCACCTATGTCCTTTTTAAGATGCTGCCGTGAGAGAATGTCAGATAAACTGACTCATCATTTTTCCCATTCTAAGATGTTGCCCATTTTAAGCGAATTCAAATTAAGCTTGAATAATAGGAATAGGACTATTTAGATACAGCAAAAAAGTAGAGGTCTATCTGCCCGAGAGAAGGGATAATTTTCAGGAGGACATTTAAGGGAAACTTTTCGATTTCAGTGGTATAGATGGAGAAAATTATGAATCCTCATATGCAACAACATATTCTCTGAGATATGAAATTTATTCGAGCCATTAGTGCTTAACATATTTACCGATGGGCGTTGCTAAGCCCTATAATAAAATAATTAGAAAAACGTGATATATGGCAGGCTAATTAAATGTTGTTATTTTTGTTAACTCATTTTCTAGAAGTTGCTGCAGTTTATCTCTGCAAAGTCACTTTAAACAAGAATTGTTATATCTAACTAGGAAGTTACCTTTTAAATGATGAATTAATTTTACTTGCTCTTTTCCTTTGTATATGAAAGCAAACATTTTTTATGGGGTTAATGAAAGTGTATCTTTAAAATAAAAAAATCTCTACTATCATTACACCTGAATCCCTAGTTCTAGAGAGCAATAAGAGCCAAAAATATATTTTTTTTTAATGACCGATAGCCAATTAGTTATTAACAGTTATCAGTTTGTAGAGAGATTTGGCATTTTTTTGGAAGCGGGCAGGATGAAAAATCAGCTACGCCTTCGCCGGGAATCAAGCCGCGGACCTATCAATTACGCGCTGAGCGTGCAGACCACCACACCACGAAGGCTCGCTAAGAAGGGGGAAGAAATACCTTATATACTTCCCCTTTTAAAATAAGAATGTTTTTTAGGAGACCCAATCGCCAATCAGGTGAGGAGAATTATTATCCAACACCCTTTTAGTTCGGGCGCCACTGTAGAGACATTAGGTATTTTTGGAAGCAGAAGAGATGAAAAATTAGTAACGACTTTGCCGAGAATCGAACCACGGATCTCTGGAATACCGGCCTAGCGTTCAGACCACTACACCACGAAGGCACGCTAGGAAGGTGGGAGAAATCCCTTATAAGTTTTCACGTTATACGTAAGTTGCGTGGCGGAAAATCCAGCATAATTTTCGATTTCAAATGAGTATTGGATTGGTTCTACAAATCTGTATAGTTTACGCTTATTATTGAGACTCCTGTTTAAGTTTTTTATTCTTATAACTTAGTTTGAGAAACATGTGGTTCGGGGAAAAATACATTTTAGATAAAGTTACTTCTCTAGCTCTGTTTGTGTAGAATTTGCCAAATTTGACAATCGTTGAAGAAACACTTCGCCAGAGACAGTAACAGTCATAACTCATAACAGAGCTAATACTTCGAATAAATATTATAGAAAGGGAATTTTGTATACATTTGTTCAGCAAAAGGATTGCGAATGTTTCTTTACTTCAAATTAAAATTGGAGGTACTTACCAATTTCGTAACAAATCTGTAAATCGTCTAAAGCTCCACTTAAAATTAGATCCTTCCTGAATTATATACAAACGTGTAATAACAATTTTCTTCACCGCACGAAATAATGGATACGGAGTATAAATAACTTGCCATAGTAGCAGTCTTACCATATAAAGAATGCAGTCTGTCATGTTTGCAGAAACTACAGACACTAAACGATGCTTATAGAAAGGATACTATTGACAAAGATAAATATGCACAGACGAGCAAAGAAAAGAAAACGCCCATCAAAAAAGAGGGAAAGAAAGATAATCTTTTATTGGGGGGAACAGCAAAAACACACAATCTTTCATGGGCAGACAAGAGGCCCCCCTTTTCATGGAATGATCATGAATAATTTGATAGTTAATTTATTATTTTGTACAAGTGAGATATGATAAGAATTAAAAGATCAAACAGTGGAAGATTTCGGTTATCGTAGAGCATGTGTAAAATGGGTACTTCGAGAGCGGGCGCGGTCATTTGCTCAGATCAATGAGAAGCATCTGAAATCATAAATACGACTACTCGGGTGTTTCGAAATTTTGTAATACAGGTAAAACGTACGCGTATATTGTAATTATCCAGAGATGTAAAATCAGTTCATGCGAATTCTAAAATGGTCAATAGCCAACTATTAGTAGAGACGTTTTCTGGGACTTCTTGGGAAGACTATAGCATCATTCACCTTGATGTTCTGGAACATGTTCAAACTATAACCAGACAGAGGGCACTTTAAAAGCTCCAAGAAAACCTTAGTAAGACGATATCGAATAAGAACTTGAATATGATACATATTTTCTGCAAACTGGGCTGAGTAATGGTCTGCCATTCATCATAGGAACACGGTCTTGCACCTTTGGGCTTTCGTTTCTTCTGTGAAGGAAAATCTAGGAGAACAACATATTGCTGACATAAGTGAAATAGAAGTGACTACTGAGAAGCGGGCAGGATAATATAAGTCAACAGACATAGATTTCATATTTATTTCTGAAGATTCGAGAGTGGGTTCATTGAAGACAGAAATGCATTGCTTCCAGTGGAGATTGTGTGGAATAATATCTTATTATAATGAAAAATCATATCAGTAACTTGTGAAATTTGAGTGTTATGTGTTCGTAATAAAGAGTAAGGTCAAATTTAAGTTATTTTTGATACATCCTTAACGAATTAATAGAATTAGTAATTTTGATATTGCTAGAAACTCCGTTCAGTGACTTAGCATTTCGTGTGTTTGTATTTTCAAGGAGTGTATTCTGCTTCCAGAAGACGTTTTTCGTGCTTATTATTACTCATAACTGTAGATTTAAAAATTTTATTTAAGCTTATTAACTTTGATTATTCGTTTCTAAATATGCTAAGAAGAGCCTCTAGAAGTAAGTATGTTTCACTAACATTTTTGAATGACCATGTACTTTTTTGAAAACTTCCAAAGCAATTCGCTCAAAATCTTTTTAACAGTAAACTTTGTCACAATGGTCTCAGTACAATAGCCGTGAAAAATAAATATAAATGTGAACCAAATATGTGTTTTATTCATTATATTGCCCTTCTGAGAAGATTAGACAAAAACCCTTATTCTTCTTCCACAAAGTAATTTAAAGTGTGCATTATATTTGAAAGTGCCTTGCCACTCTAAAAATAATTCATTTTAACCTCGAAATGAAATTATAAAATGTTTTTAAGCATGCCTACTTAGTAAAAAAGTGTAGGATTTTTTTATTCGGAATAATTATATGACTAAATTTACAAACTTCTCAATATAGAGTAAAGTTTAATTCATTAGTCCATTATCTTATTCATGAAAGAACATGTTTCTTAATGCCATGGCCGAAAAGTAAATACTGTTAGAATTCTTACACATAGAACTTGAGCAACTGTTCGCAAGAAATTCATTTATGTTTATTTGATGCCAAACGCTTATTAAAAGCTCATAAGTAAATCGAAGTTTCAGGGCACTCTAGAAGATGTCTTTAATTATATTTTCAACTGACTTTGGGTGGCGAGGTCCAAATGAAGTAACAAGGTCCATCGAGGTCCATATTAAGTATAATTTAGCCGTAAGCGTCGTCAGAATTGCTTGGAATGCACTACAGAGGTTGTTCGCACATTTTTTTATGTAACAGTGGTTTGCATAAAATATCGCTTGCTTGCAAAATTTTTAACAACAGCTATATTTTTGAAAGTGTAAATTATAGTCTGCTGCTTGATAATTTTGTTTTCATGCAAAATGGTGCTTTTAAAGAATCAGTGAACTGAGAGATATGTTTCTGTTCTTTCCGAAGAAAATTATTCGTATCTAGTCTTTAAAACACGCTATGAAAGACATGAGTTTTCGGTATCTAAAGCAATGATATATAATATTATCAATAAGAAAGGAAAAAAAAATCAGAGATTGGCTTGAAGGAGAAAAATTGTCAAAAATGCATATTCAAGGAAAAAAGGAGATGTTTCGAATGTTTCAAACGTAAGAATTTTAATATTAAAAGAAAATCTGCGACGTCAAAGAACAGTTGCATAATAATTAAAATACTCAGTGTCAACTGTAAACGAAGTGATTAATGCTAATTTGAATCTTAAGCAGTCGAAAAAACATAATGTGCATCGCCTTTTTCCACCATATATCGCCGAAAGCCGAACGCGCAGCAGAATTCTCTATGAGAATCAATTTTTCGGATAAAAATGGAAAAATGTTGTTACAATAGATAAATCATAGGTATATTTAAACGACGGCAATAAAAATACATCCGTTTATTGTCATAAAAGAGAAGAAAAAAGTCTTAGAACGTGGTTCAAAGAATCTAAAGAACGTTTTCTAAAAGGAATTTATGATTTTTGTTGGTTTTTGGTATAACGGAAAATAAAAATTAAAGGGAGAGCAGAAAACGGTGAAAGTCAACTCCACATATTATCAGGAACATAATATACACCCACTTTTCAAATATCAAATACCTTCTCTTTACTCATAGTACCATCAATTAGTAGAACTACGTCAAGACCAAGCAGCCGCACCGTCAAAATCTAATGCTAATTTCCTGGATAAAAAGGAACAAGAAACGCGTATCAAGGCCATACCCTTCACTCATATCCTTACTAAATCTCCTGAAACATCATCACCACGGGATTTTGCGCTTTTGGAATTTTAAAAAGCAGATAGACGTCGACCTCAAATGTTCTTAAAGTTTGAAAGCTGTTCAAGAGGAATAGTATAAAATGCCTCTTCCGTTACTATAAACAGCTTTATTGTCTTGGAAATTACGGTGCATAAAGATAGGAGAGATTAAGGGTTATCAAATGGAACATTTAAAACTTAAAAAAATCTAGATGAAATATTTCTACTAATACAAAGAAAATCGTCTACAAATGTGCAGACACCCTTTCAATGAATGGAAAATGAATGAAGTCTTTCAGTAAAATCTAAAGCCTTTTTTTTATGTGTGTATAATTTGAATTTTATTATAGAGACACAGGAAAAAATACTGATTAAAAACATCTGAAACTTCTGATACAACCACAATAAATAGGCTAGAAATTAACTCTAAGAGATTTTCTTTTATTTTAATACTTTTCAAGTTAAATGTTTCCCCCTGATTTATAAATTTTGAATCTAAAACCAAGTTATCAATTTAAGCTACAATTTCAGGTCGAAACAGCTATTAATGTTTAAAATAAACGTAGCTGAAATGAGTATTTCTTTTGACAGTGAATAGGTAAAATTACTGATTGCTGGTATTGTTGTTGAATGGCAACTTTACTGAGGATTTTAAATTTTAGATGCTGGGGCTCTGGGCTTAGAGATGTGCATTCCTTCCTTTGTTTATTGTCTGATTTCTTCTAATTAGTTATTGGTGTGACGAAAACTACTAGAACCGATAAAAGTGAACTTAGATTTGTCGATACTCTAGAAATAACATAGAAGAAAATTAAATTATGGTATCCGTTTTAAGGTATTTATTTTCAGTATATTATATATTATTATAAACACTTAATTTTATTAATTAAAAACCAATTAAATTATACGTTATTCGTCTGTCCAACAAAACACAATTTTTTATAAAAGAAATAATGGGGCGATCATTTAATTATAATAGTATAAATTTAAAAAAAATAAGCTTTTGCACATGGCTAATTATATCTAATAAAATATGATTCAAAATTTCCTATTACATACTTTCTATTTATTGGAACAATAAATTAAATTTTGTTTACAAATGGTTAACCAGAAGTAATCTGGTAAACGTGACTTAGCTCGTTGCTAACCGCATAAGATTCTTTTTATTCTCTGCATTATTTCCAAAGATGATAAACAATACAATTTGTAAAAATATTTCTTAATTATTAAAATAAATTGGCTATTAATTACTTTAAAATGATTGATTTATTAAAATATTTAGAATTAATTTTTAGATATTAGAAATTTATTGCTTTGTTTCTTTGTTATCAAATTTAACCTTCAGCAAATACACTTTGTAACTAGAAAAATATTAAATTGATTCGGTAACACTGAGCATATTAAAATTCAGTCACATTTAATTTTAATGTTCCAATTTATAAATTTTATATTCTTTTGACAAAACAATAGTCTAATCTTCGAGCCTGAATACCAACCACTATGCATCTTCCAACTGCACGTTATTTTTGTGTTCAGTAAGCAAATGTATAATTTGTAAAAGGAAGTGGAAATTACGCATATTTCATTTTTTATTTCTAAATAAGTTCTTTTGTATTTTAACTATTATTTTATATTTAGAAAATGATGTATAAGACTTCACTAACATCAAAGTAGGAAAGCTTTAGTTAAAATATTAAGAGTAAAAGAAAATATCTTTATATGCAAAGAAAAAAATATTTTTATTTTACTTATCTTTTATTTACTTTAACTCGCTCCGACAGTCTTTTTCTTCAGTTTTATTTCCCGGGCATGCATATTCAAAGAAAATCAACATACAGTTTTTTGTTTCAAAGAAATAAAAAAATCAAACAGGCTTTACACTTTCAATAATCTGAAAGCTTTTTCTCCCTGTGAATCCTCAGCTTTAACAGAATCTTTACGCACTGAATTATTTATACCGTGACAGAACATTTGAATATTTCAAAAACAATTTCGAAAATCACGTCGGCGACAGACGCTTCCCAAGATCAAGAAGAAACTGAAAGCTATCATATGAGTACTTAGATATTTCACAAAATTTAAACTCAGTGTTAACTTAGCCATAAACTTTCTTTTCTGGGACTATTTGGTTTCTTTATTTGAGGTTCAAGATTTTCGCTTCTCAAAAGACAAATTCACTTGCGTCAACACTTAGTTTAAATAAAATGGATTCAAGATTTTCTTGCTATGAAGGTAAACACATCTGGTAGTCGTAAATAAACAAAGACGCTATCTAACCGAATTTATCTGCCTTTTAATCTGAATTTTTAATGTATTTATATTGTTATGCTTTAATAGATGATAATGTAAGGAAAATTGGCTTATGTTACAAATGGGTTGGCTACCTAGCCCTTTTAGTTGCCAGGGATCGAAGCCGTAATAAACTATGTTCTTCGTTTCCGGCCGCTCATGGGCATTTCGTAAATGTGAGTGCAACCATCATTCCTTGAAAACGGACGGAAACTAAAATGAGATATTATATGTTAAACACTGGGGCATAGTAATAGAATGCAGTGCAAGTTAGAATTAGAAAAAAATATTTCATCAGTCTAAGACAAATTGCGACATTCAAAAATTAATAATTAGGTAATATAAAAGTATTAAAATATATAAAAATATATAAAGTATAATAATTAGGTTGATAAAAGTCATAAACTATAGCATAATTAGTAAATCGATGTAATATTTAAATTATATTGATTTTTGAGGCAAGTCTCAGCTTGAAGTATGCGTATGTGTACCAAAACACGTGGATACAGGTTGTTATTATTATCACTTCGCATTGTTTCACTTGAAAAAAGAATAACATGTTTACATTTAAACATTTAAAGTGATCATTGAAATAATTATTGTACATATACATATAGTAGCTTAGTGTGAAAAAATTACATATATAAAACAAAGAACCTGCAGTTCTTAGCACACGTAATTTTATATTTAACTGATTTTCACAAGAACTTAATATAGAAATTTTAATACACTTGTAATTCATTACAAGACTGCTTATTGTAAAAAGATGTATGCAACGACAGAAACTGGAAACTACAGAGTGATTCACTTCTACATGTACAAACATTTGGAAGGTTTAGGCTGCTCGGACTCAAATAGTGTTGTAAGCTTGGAAACGCATTCGTAACGTGATAGGGGGAGTTGCTGGGGAGTAGCTAAAAACATCCACGTAGGGAAACCATCATTCGGCAACTGCCCATAGTGGCAGTAGGATGGTAGGTTTCAAAAATGCAAAGTTAGAAGACATACATCTAGCATATGGAGCTGAAAGTTGAAAGTCCAAGCACACGGGCGAGCTACTGTGTGCTTGGACTGGGAGCGCTACCCGATGAGGAGAATTCGGAACTCCTACACGTTTGCATTTACTCATGATAGTATGTTATAGTAGCGATGTTTTACTATGTTGTAATATTTCATATGTCACGCATGCTTGTATTTTATATCTTATATGAGTAATAAACACATTACTTATAAACCAATATACAAGGTGTCCAAAAAATGTCTTACCTGCTTAAATTTCTATGTTGATCAAACGCATTTCCTGACATATATTCTCAAAATGTGATATATATATATATTTAAAAAATAATTTCAACAATTAGAAAAATTTTGTAAAGATTAAAAAAAATATTTCAGTGCTAATGATAAACAAATTTCAGTTTTCAGAATGTTTATTTTGTTTCAGTACATCAAATACAGAATGTGCCACAAAACATATATATCTTAGTTTCACTTAACTATTAGAAATTCATAAAATCTTAGCCTCTTTTTCAAATAATTTTCAAATTTCTTTTGCTAAGTAATTTCAAAGAAGGCCTTAAAGTAAGGAGAATCTACTAGAAAGCTGACTTCTTAGGCTAATATTGGGTAAAGCAAGATTTTTTATTACTTTCACTAGCTACTGCTTGAAAAATAACAATTGTTCAGAATTTTTTTCTTAAGATTAGGTATTATCTTGGCATTTATCTTGGTTAAGCGTGACTAAGATTTTGATACCTGGATAACTTACTTTATGCAAGTTATACACAAACTAAAGTTGTGTATTTTCTGAATCTTTCTGCCGTAACCTTTTCTATTAAATAATTTTATCTTACTTTCTGTAAACTTGATAATCATAAGTACTACGCTATCATGAATAATAACAATGACTTTCATTACTTGTCTAATAATGGTGACTTAGGAAATGTGAACAGCTCGCAACTTTTATAGAATTTGTTCAGTACGACATCCACCCGCAATACACGAAAAAAGAGTCAGAATATGTCTCAGATTACAACTAACATGACCTTTCCCGGAAGTTTCCAAAACTACCTCTGGGGTTTCAACATTACACGAGATTTTGATTAAAAGATAATAATACAGGGTGTTTCATAGATCATGGGACAAACTAGGAGGGGTGGTGCAGCGTACTAAAACATGCATTCTTCGTATAGGAATGTAGGGTCTAAAGTGACGGGCAAAGGCAGGAACGCAAAAAAACGACACGAGAGGAAAATGTCTTTATATACAAAAGCAACGCAAAGTGCTTCTTTGTAGCCATATAGTATTCACAACAAATGTTCAAAATTGCGACCACCAGCAGTAATACATGCTTCGTAACGTCGCAGAAGGGATTGACGAACATTTTGAAAAACGACAGGCATTTCGCGAACGCTTGCAGCCGCAATAGTCGTGCAACGAGGACCTCCAGTGAGTCAACGGGAGTCTCGTAAATGATGCCCTTCAGATGGCCCCATAAAAGAATCCAAGCTGCATAAATCTGGCGAACAGGATGGCCATCGAGCGGGTCCACCACGGCCAATCCATCAGCCCGGAAGTGTCCCATCCAAGTAATTGCGGCCTCGCACGGGGTTATGGGCTGGTGTACCATCATGCTGGAACCATATGCGATCACGAACGACAGCCGGAACATCCGGTAGCACCTCTTGCAGAAAAATATGATAACATAAGCCATTTGTACGTGCAGGTAAGAGGTATGGGCCTATGAGGTAGTCGTTAGCAATACCCGCCCACACATTCACGGAGAAGCGGGTTTGGAATGCATGTGGACGTGTGCCGTGTGGGTTATGAGATACAGTATTCACAATAAATGCTGAAAAAAAGGAACACTAGCAGTAATAGGAACTACAGCTGTGATTCGCTGGCAGTGCAGCGATACAGGGCGGTAGTGAGTCGGACAAACCACTATCCAATGTATTCGCAACTCTAATGTCGAGCGTGATGGGTGACTTTAGGCACAAGGAAAAGGCTGATATGCGTCTCATGTATGGTGCTCTAATGGGAATGGCAGACCAGCGCTACGGTTGTACCAGAAACGGTTTCCGAACAGGCGTATGATGAAGCGCAAAATGTTCGTGAAGTTGCATCGGTTTCTGGGTGAAAACGGGTCGTTTGAAGCCACCTAGGAGTGGAAGAAGTGCACGACAACCTCGCATTGAAGAATCCATCTTGAACATTGTGCATGAATCACCTCAAACACGTACAAGAGCTATTGCACGTCGTCTGCACTTGAGTCATTCCACAGTTTGGAGAGTATTGCATGAAAATGGGTTGCACCCATAGTTTAGTTTAGTGACGGAGGACGTGGGCACCATCCCTTTACCGTTATGGTTAATTGGTAATAGCACCACGTCCACCCTTATCTAGAGACTAGTGGGACTCCAGGTCATACTTTACAGTACTTCCGATATCGTACAATATAAATAAACCATACAATTTCCTGCATATGCATGATACAGTATATAATCAAACAGGACTATTAAAGCATAATGCTGGTGCGTATACAGTTAAAATGCAAAAGTTAAGATGTAAAATACTAAGTATCGATTTAAGTTATATGACTAAATAATATTATATTATTCATGCATAAAAACCTTAAAAAAAAGTAAAAATAAAGAAAGAAACTTAAAAAAAAAAAAAAAAAATACAATATCCTACATATACATGATACAGTATATAATCAAACAGGATTATTAAAACATAATGCTGGTGCGTGTACAGTTAAAATGCAAAAGGTTAATACTAAGTATCAATTAATTATATGATTAAATATTATTATATTATTCATACATAAAAACATTCAAAAAAAATAAATAAAATAAATAAATAAATAAATAAAAATAAGTAAATAAATAATGCACTGTATATATATATATATATATATATACATAGAATATGCCATACAAAATAATACACATACACATTAGGAGCAGAATGTGGAATATAGGATCATACAAATACAGGATCAAGTCGTGAGGATCATTGAAAGTACATACTTAATGTGCTTCACAAATTCAGCCATAAGTATCATTCATACAAATGTAAGCATTCTGGAACAACAAAAACCAATAATGGTGTACCCTCATATTTGCTACAATACACTACACTGGTACAGTAATTTCTTATGAAATATTTTACTTTTACATTTCAGAGACACAAAATTTGATAGAATTTGTACTGAGTGACTATTTGAAAGGGTACGTTAAGACTGTGGTAACTAATAAGCAAAGTAAACATATTGTTTTTCATAGGGGGTGCATAAGATACAGTACAATGATCATTTCATTAGATCAGTCCGTTAACCCATACCTCTTGCAGAGAGTCGAAGCCTAGCAAGAGACAGATTACCCTCTTCGAATTAATTTCTGTCATTGGTTCTTGCAGAAGTGTGCGGCGCAGGCGGATTTCCCATCGAATGTGCTATTCACGGACGAGGCAACTTTCTCACCGGACGGCATTTTCAATAACCACAATATGCACATGTAGGCAACTCATAACCCACATGGCACACGTCCACATACATTCCAAATTCGCTTCTCCGTGAATCTGTGGGCGGGTATTGTTGACGACTACCTCATAGGCCCATACCTCTTACCTGCACGTACAAATGGCTTATGTTATCATATTTTTCTGCAAGAGGTGCTACCGGATGTTCCGGCTGTCGTTCGTGATCGCATATGGTTCCAGCATGATGGTACACCAGCCCATAACCCCGTGCGAGGCCGCAATTACTTGGATGGGACACTTCCGGGCTGATGGATTGGCCGTGGTGGACCCGTTCGATGGCCATCCTGTTCGCCAGATTTATGCAGCTTGGATTCTTTTATGGGGCCATCTGAAGGGCATCATTTACGAGACTCCCGTTGACTCACTGGAGGTCCTCGTTGCACGACTATTGCGGCTGCAAGCGTTCGCGAAATGCCTGTCGTTTTTCAAAATGTTAGTCAATCCCTTCTGCGACGTTACCAAGTATGTATTACTGCTGGTGGACGCAATTTTGAACATTTATTGTGAATACTGTATTGCCATAAAGAAGCACTTTGCGTTGATTTTTTACATAAACATATTTTCCTGTCGTTTCTTTTTTTTTTTTTTTTTTTTTTGAGTTCCTGCCTTAACCCGTCACTTTAGACCCTACAATCTTATAAAAAATGCATGCTTTAGTACGCTCCACTACCCCTCCATGTTTGTCCCATGATCTATGAAACACCCTGTGTATAGAAGACGTGAGAACAGATTACGTAAAATGAAAGCTACACTATTAATCTTTAAGCAATGGGAAGCAAGTTAACAAATACATGTGACCGATCCTTCTTACGATTTCGTACATAAAGCTTTAGTGCCGTAGATGAAATGTATTATAACATACCTCATGATTTTCCTCTTCCTGTTTCCTCCAAAAATGCCGTAAAGACGATGAGAATATCTGAACATAAAACATGTTGATATGTTTTGTGCATTGGTTATGCATTTCAAGAAAAAGAGTGATTCTTTCACAGAAGCAAAATGGAAAATTCGTTGAAGCTGTATTAAAAAAGAATTCCAAGTCTGAGATAGAATTTTATCTGTTTCTCTGGATCTATAAATAACTCAGGATCAGTGTTTTGTTCAAGCTATGTACGATGTAATCGAAAAGTTCGTAATCGTGGATTGTACTGTGAAGTCGATGCTGTGACCACCTGGTAGTTGTATTCATCTGCAAGGCTTTTTCTGATAGGACGCAAGGTGGAGGAGAAGTGCCCAGAACATCACAAAGTATCTTTATGTATCCAGAACCAACGTGTTGAAACCAACGTGACTATAATTAGCATAAAAAATGTTTCCATCTTGTTTACGATTTGTCCAAATTCTTCAGATCAAATATACAATTGATCAGTAGAATTTTTCTGAAGAATTTTTGAGGTGAAACTTTGAGACTGAAGATTTTTCAATAGTTCTTTTTTGTACCTATGAAATATATTTCCACATAAAATGATTTCTGAACATGAAGAAATTTGCCCAAAAACAGTTTGTAGACTTGTTACCAACAAAACTGTATGACTTCCAAGTGATTGCATGTTACTGAAACGGCTGTAGATTTCCTTTACGATCCATGGTTTATAATAGAAAACATTCCGTCGCAGGTTACACACCATATTGTGGCACAGCGACAAGATACAATATATCAACATTATTACTGAGTTCTGACCATGCCTTCAGAATCCTATTTGATTGTCATGACCCGTGCTTGAAAGCACTGTAGGAAGTTCATATCGGGGCTGCTGGAAGTTCATATCATCACGCATCATTTCCGGCACTAATGGACTCTTCTATCCCCTGATTTAACATCAACACACCACTGGTTCTGGAATAATTTTAAAATAAAAAAAAATTAAGGTATAATGATATCAGGCTATAATTTCATTCCTGGTTAGCTTTAAGGAAATCATCTTGAACGAAGAACTGATAATCCAAACTGATAAGCGTCTTGCTACTTTGCCTGCGAGTTTGAATGTACAGACTGTACTCTTGATAACAACTGTGGACCTATCGAACATGTGCATCTTTTATGTTCAGTAAACAGATTTTCTCATCTTTGGAGTTATCTTTGGTTTAAGTTTTTTTCGTTTTCTATTATATTCTATGTACCACTAACTCGCTGTTCGAAAATGAAAATTTTTATTGTTTCTCGCTGCACGCATAGTGTTTCAGTGGTC
Source organism: Stegodyphus dumicola (assembly GCF_044657685.1). Lineage (NCBI taxonomy): Eukaryota > Metazoa > Arthropoda > Arachnida > Araneae > Eresidae > Stegodyphus > Stegodyphus dumicola. The sequence continues at coordinate 73,186,547 of NC_140768.1, read as the reverse complement.
TGAACTTTTTGCCGTTAGAAAGAACAGAGTGCTGTTGTAAACGTTTGGAAAATTGTTCCACATTTGCAATATATTCATTGACTTCCTCATTTCTGACATTACCATCAAGTTTCCAGGTTATTTCATGACAATTCTGTACTCTATGCTACACCACTACAGTGAGTAAACTAAATTTGTTTATTATTTGATTATTCAAATGTAATGATGTTTTCTTACGTATTAGTTTCACAATAATAAAGATAAATTAGGCTTCATAAAGAGGATAAAGTAAGTAACTATATGACTTGCGTCAAATGAGTAAATATCCTTTTCTCGAAGCTAATGTTAATTTTTGAGCTCATGAAGTAGGAGTGTCTGTGAACTGTATCCATACTTTTCATACTAGTCTTTATTACAGTTTTGACTTAGTTTACATTACAGAATTTGTAACTTATGCATATAAGATTCCTATATCAAATTAATTTTGACATGTTATTGTACTAAAATGTAAAGTGGGATTTAAAGCAAAATACAGCGTGAAGATAAAATGTTGCATTGGTACTCTTTTATTTAATTTCCGAATGCCCTTTTATCGTCTTTTAAAGTATAGTAACACTTTTAGAAAGATGGCATGCCGAAGTTCGATTTTTCGATATCCATGAGGAGGGAACAGGATTCTTAAAATGCATACATATCCTTCTCAAAATCGAAATTTCTTTTTTTCGAGACTACATATACTTATCAATACATCTACATGATGCATGCATAAGTACATAAAAATGGATATGTGATGGGTACATAAAAATGCAATAAAGAACAGCTGTGAATTTTTTCTTGAAAAGGAGAATTGAAACTCGTATCCGTTTGCAATAGAATATTATTTTAAAGAATAGCTACAATATTCCGTCTGCGTCACATTATAATTTAACAACGAAGAAGATAGGTTTTTATATCCTAGAGTTAGCTATGTAGGCATTACATGTAGGAGTGTATCGAGAATATTTAATTTCATTCGAGATTATAGCTTTCTAACGAATCTAATTAAGTTCATGAGCTCTTAATGTGTGGTTTACTTCCTTTTAACCCCAAAGTTAATGATTATACGCTACAATTAGCTTCTGAGCTTTTCCAATCTAAGCTACTTCGTTGAATCTTTTAAAAGAGAATCTAGCGTATGAAATGAAAGCATAGCGACGTACGTCGTTTGAGTTATATATTGAACCATTTCAAGATGTTAATCTAGTAACTAGCTGTCTAGGGATTTATATTGCATTTTCGTATAAAACTAACATATTTGATAAGAATTTAAATGATTTAGAAACCCAATCATCTCACAATTTCTTATCTATATCATATTAAAAGGCGTAAGATAAAACGACGCTTTAATCAAAATTAAAATAAGATAAATTATGAAATACGTACTGGGTTTCCAGTTTTTCGTTGCTTTCATTTATTTATATGCATTTCCGTGTTATCTTTCGAGGTTTTACGTTACGCTAAAAGAAGGAGATGCATATTTTCATGCAAATGTAATATTTATTATGCGGAAGTCACATGACGACTTTTTCAAAACCAATAAACGGGTCACGTTCAAAACAGGAGCTTTATAGACGTGAGATTATGGCATGGTAATCTAATAAATTATCATATTGCTTTGCGTAATTTATTTGGAAAAATATAAATTATCATATTGCTTTGCGTAATTTATTTGGAAAAATATAAATTATCATATTGCTTTGCGTAATTTATTTGGAAAAATATAAATTTAATAGCTACGTTAGTGTAATTATATATGCATATGGTGAAGCAAATTCCGTAAAATATTAATAATGCGGAAAAATATATAGCGACGTACGTCGTTTGAGTTATATATTGAACCATTTCAAGATGTTAATCTAGTAACTAGCTGTGTCTAGGGATTTATATTGCATAAATGTGTTGAAGTTATTTTTCACTATAAATATAGCCGGAATCGAGAAACCTTTTGGATATGGGAGTGGGAACAATTATTAAGATTCATCACCTGATATCTTGACACGATTAAAAAGATTCGAAATAGATTATTATTCTTTTAGTATTCCACATCATTTCTAGCGGAAACATTGGTATAATTCAGCCTCGCGACAGACTTGCTCATTAGTGTAGAGCAAGAAGAAGTATACACCAAATGTTTTTCGCGATAACAATTAGATAAAGAATACGAAGAAAATATTTGAAAACAAAAGTTTATTACATATATCTTTTATTACTTTTTGCATTATTACTACCGTTAAATTAACAAATCTAAACAAGTTTCCAGAAACAAAACCACAGACTCTTACTGCACTGTCATACCTGCACGTGGTCTATTGGTGCAATGGCTTTTTAAATATTTGTCATAAAATTTCTTAATTGAATTCTTAAATGACTTCCTTCAAAAATATTTATTCTCTTTCTTGTTTTTCGTGATGAATGATTGACTTGACTTCAGATTGCTTTTACTAAAGAAAGAAAAGTCGATAATGTTGTTCGGTAATAGCTTTTATTTTTAGATCTTTCTCTCGGATTGCTATTAACAACATGTGTTTTACATATGTTATGGATTTGTTAAGAAAAATTGTTATGTATTATTTTTGTTATGTATTATTTTTGTTATGTATTATTTTGTTATGTACAATTATTATGAATTATTATACTGTGCGTAAGGTATTCTTAGTAATTATATTATTTTACTGTGAACAATGAATTTGTAATGTTTATATTTAAGAATTAATGTATAATATTCAGTATTGTTTAAACTTTTCGTTCAATTACGGCAATCTCTTTTAAGTTTGGCTGAAGTTGTGTTATAGTTAAAGGAGTGCGGGTGTATTCCCGTTTCTGACGAGTCAGTTTCTTGTAGGGGTGAGGGGTCGGAATGCCCAGCTGCAATTTTCCCCCTTATTTTTCACGCTTTGACCAAATTGTTACGTAAAAAACAGATAATTAAAATTACTTTTTACGTTTATTTAACTTTTAAACTGACTTGTTCTTGGTGCCGCGACAAAATAAAATAAAATAAACACTTACGCTCAGTGCTTACTACTTAATTACTTACTCTCAGAGTCACAATCTTAGCACTTTATATCAAATAAATAAAGGAAAATATCCTTCCGTGTGTTTTGGAAAAACAAAGATTATTTATCAAAACAAAATTCGAAAATGCACTTCTGCAACAAAATCATCAATCTGCTATCTCTCACTATAAATTTAAATCAGATCTCTAACCTGAAAACACATAAATTTCAATGCAAATCTAGAGGTAGCCATAAACCCAGTTCCTTTAAAATACAAGGCAGAACGCTTCAAAACACCAGGGAAAGATAAAGCTCACATTCAAAGTCTACTCATCAATTCATATAAATTAAGAGTAAGCCTATCGTATAGTCACAACTCTTAAAACAGATTTTCTACTACCCAAGTTCGAATTGGAGTAAAACTATGTTTTCGTAAGGATCACAAGGGTGACCTGCAGAAAACCACAATTAAAAACTCAAAAGAAACATAGAATAATAAAAATAATAAACACATTTAGTGAATATTCCCACACATTATAATTTAAGATAGCTGGCCAGACTACCCCTACAAAACATAATCTTAAAATTTACTCATTATTTCAATCTCATTGTTAACATAATTAACGTCATACAAAATCATAGTGAAACACCTCAATATTAATCTTTATATGCTTATAGCTACTCGAGGACGCGCGTCGGGCTCCGTAGGCCCGAAGCATTATTTCTTAACAAAAAATAAATAAATAAATAAATAAATAAATTGATTGTTTGATTGAATAAAAACATTTAAATAATAAAAATAGAGTGTATAAAATACAAAAATTACATTCAAGTATAATAAGTCTAATAAAATTGTATTTGGAAACAATTTTAAGACTGAAATTATTTATCATTAACAATAAAAATCAAACTGATTTCTTTTTGAGCGCAAATGAAATTTAGTACTAATTTATGCAATATTAATTTTTACAGAAATAAGTTCAAAATAAAACTTGCATTTCACATTTTTTGCAAATAATCGTGCTGTGTTCACCGCACACAGGTTTCTCGCACTTAGCACAGCAAATTTGTGATTTTCGGTCCTTTACACTAGGGCACATATGGCACCTTTTCCTGGAACACTTTTTTTTTTTCCGGGTGCTCTTCACAGTCTTTCTTATACTTGCAATTTAATTTTTCACTCAATTCGCTTGGAAGATTTTGTTGCGAACTTCTTTCTTAAATGTGATCCTTCAAAAGTTCTAATGCAAGTTCTTTGATAAATAAACTTCGTTTCCTATATTGCTGGCATTTTCGCAGATAACAATAATATTCTAGCATTTATAGTTGTAATGTTCAACATACTGAAGAATATTGTCATTGGCCATCTGTTGCTAATTTTAGCAGTAGTATAAGTGGATGACATTTCATCTACTACATCTACAGCACCCTTTGTTAAATTATAAATCAAGGAACATGAGGCATATGTTAGAAAAAAGGAAACACAGAAGTCTTCTGTTGCTCAACATTGTTGGTCCGAAAATCACACTTTCAATTTTTCTGCTGCAAAAATTATTCATAAAAATTCTTCCATTGGAGAACTGGATTTTCTAGAGGCATTTCACATTCATAAAAATCTTTCTGTTCTAGTTAACAATCCAAATTTGCCTTCGGCCTTTAAAGAAATTATGTTTTAGTTCTGGTTTCACCAACAGATGGCGCCACTTGCTTATTCTTGTCCAGGCTTTCTTATCTTATCTAATCATTATTTCCTATCTTGTTCATTTGCGGTTTTGCAGCTGAGGATGGTGGTTCGGTAAAACCATCGAAACTAGTCCTGTGAAAAGTTTGTAAATATAATGCTGATTTTTGTTGTTAATGTCATCAATATAACTTTGAACGTGTTTAAAATATTTACGCTATTCTACATCCAGAGAAAGTTGAAATTTATATTCTTGTGTCAAAATATATACAGGGTGTTTCATATACCATGGGAAAACTTGGAGGGGTGGTGGAGCATACTAAAACATGCATTTTTTGTATAGGAATGTAGCGCCTAAAGTGGCGGGTTAAGGCAGGAACGCAAAAAAAAAAAAAAAAAAAAAAAAAAAAAAGACACGAGAGGAAAATTTGTTTATGTGCAAAATCAACGCAAAAAGCTTCTTTGCAGCAATACAGTATTCACAATAAATGTTCAAAAAAGGGAACACTAACAGTAATAGGAACTACAGCTGTGATTGGCTGGCAATGCAGCGATAGAGGGCGGTAGTGAGCCGGACAAACTACGATCCGATGCATCAGAGGATCATTCGCAACTCCGATGTCGAGCGTGATGGGTGAGTTTACGCACAGGGGAAAAGCTGACAATGCATCTCATATATGGTGCTGCTGATGGGAACGGCAGAGTAGCGCTACGTTTGTACCAGGAACGGTTTCCGAACAGGCGTATGCCGAAGCGCACAATTTTCGAGAGCTTGCATCGGTCTCTATGTGAAAACGGGTCATTTGAAGTCACTTTTGACACTAGGAGTGGAAGAAGAAGTGCACGACAACCTCGCATTGAAGAATCCATCTTGAACATTGTGCATGAATCACCTCTGACAAGTACAAGAGCTATTGCACGTCGTTTGCAGCTGAGTCATTCTATCGTTTGGAAAGTATTGCATGAAAATGGTTTGAACCCATAACCATTTGCAAAGAGTTCAAGCCTTGCAAGAGACAGATTACCCTCTTCGAGTTTATTTCTGTCATTGGTTCTTGCAGCAGTCTGTGGCACAGACGGATTTCCCATGGGATGTGCTATTCACGGACGAGGCAACTTTCTCACCGGACGGCATTTTCAATAACCACAATATGCACGTGTAGGCAACTCATAACCCACATGGCACACGTTCACATACATTCCAAATTCGCTTCTCCGTGAATCTGTGGGCGGGTATTGTTGACGACTACCTCATAAGCCCATACCTCTTACCTGCACGTACAAATGGGATATGTTATCATACGTTTCTGCAAGAGGTGCTACCGGACGTTCCGACTGTCGCTCGTGATCGCATGTGGTTCTAGCATGATGGTGCAGCAGCACATTACCACGCGCGGGTCCGCAATTACTTGGATGAGACATTTCCGGGCTGATGGATTGGACGTGGTGGACCCGTTCGATGGTCATCCTGTTCGCCAGATTTATCTAGCTTGGATTTTTTTTATGGGACCATCTGAAGGGCGTCATTTAGGAGACTTCCGTTGACTCACTGGAGGACCTCGTTGCACGACTATTGCGGCTGCAAGCGTTCACGAAATGCCTGTCGTTTTATATAATGTTCGTCAATCCCTTCTGCGACGTTACCAAGCATGTATTACTGCTGGTGGTCGCAATTTTGAACATTTATTGTGAATATTGTATGGCTACAAAGAAGCACTTTGCTTTGATTTTGTACATAAACATTTCCTGTCATGTCGTTTTTTTGCGTTCCTGCCTTTACCCGTCACTTTAGACCCTACATTCCTATAAAAAATGCATGTTTTAGTACGCTCCACTACCCCTCCAAGTTTGTCCCATGAGCTATGAAACTCGCTGTATATATATACCCATACTGTTACTCGGCTCCGTGAGCTTAGTTTTTTATTCTTATATGCTGGTTAAATTGTACAATTTTTGCTCTAGAAAGGGTAGAATTATGCTGTTCTTATCTTCCGGGTAAGGTTTTTGTGCCTTTAATTAATCTGCATGCGATAGTTGTATAATTATCAAGAATTTAAAAGTTGTTTAAGTGCGGCTAAGCGTAATTATTCTCACCATAGCAGCGATATTTGTTTACATTTGAAACTTATAAGAATAATGAATTATAAGTCTTTCTGCACCTTCAGTGTCTTTTTGCCGCATGGGACCAAAAGGAAACATTTAGTTTTGTGCACTGAAAAATCTGCCTTTTTGCCTGCTGGTCGAATTGCTTGGTTTTGCGCAGAAACTCTAATTTTAATTGTAAAAATTGTTTTAACTGTATTTGATGTTTTAATCTTTTTTATATCTGTAAATTTTTAATCAAGATATCTTTTTGAGCTTTTATGTATTTTTGCCTTGCTGCGAAGTGAGAACTGAATTAATTGAAATAGAAATATATATCTGATGAAATTCGAGTAAGTAAGTTTTTTGTATTAGGAGCAAATGTTGTCGCCATTCTATCTCGGACAGGGAAGAATGTTTAAGTTGTTTAAGGACAGGGAAGAATGTTTAGTTTGTAGCGCATGCGCATTTGGTAAGCGGCGCTGAATCGTCTGTGAAAAACTGCTTCTTTTTTATTTGTTTAATTTATTTTATACATCGTTTTAGATTAATTATACCATTTGTATAGAACATGCGGCAACAATTAGATAATTAGTCAGATGACATAATTTTTGGGCGTTCTGTGTTATAAAATGAAAGAGATTGTGGTTGTTAATGTCGCTATGGTGAATAAATGTAGTGAATTTTAAAGAGTGCATTTATTCTATTGCGGTTTATGCGCTATCGACGAAGTAAATTTAATTCGAATTAATAAGTCTAAATGAAATGCAGGGAAAGATGCTTATAATTTAATATTCCATACAAGGAAGTCATATGGTGTACACATCAGATTTTTTTAATCAGTATAATAATCCTCCATTTAAAATACTTGATGCATTGCTCTTCCGCCGCTTTTGGAAACCTTGTTGTCTAGAGTACCAGATCTGGCGTAGTTAAAATAACCTGCCTTTGCTGTAATCCAAATCTGATTAATTAAATGCTTTCTAGTTAATTCGGTGTATTTGCCTTTAATTTCGTTAATTAAGACGTTTCCGTAATTTCGATGAGCGAATGCATGTATGGATGACAAGTCGTCCATATAGCTTGTTTAAAGCTTGTTTAAAGCTTGTTTAAAGGAAAGAGATTATATTAATCAAAGTAAGGTATCATACATTTCTGTGAATCCGTATTGGTAAGCGTAATTACAGATTCTTCCTTGCTTACAATTATTTAAACTTCAGACTAGCAAAAGCATAGACAAAACCCAGTGCTCCTTCACACTCTGTCATATTTATGCAAATGTAAATTTCCATTGTTCATGAAAAATGAACAAACAGGCAACTTGAATATTTCTTAAAAATTTTTTTAATTTAAAAAACATTACTGGCAAAAAAAAATTCAGCTTAAATTCATTTTGTCTTACAAAAGCACTTGATAATATTCACGAAAAGTAGATGGAAGTTCTTAAATAGAAAAAAAATCTTTGAAAAGCTACTGAATCCTCTTAATCAAACTGATACTGAATGAACGAAAAACATTATGTATCTCATCTATTATAGTAACAACAATCAGTAGTTACTGTTCAAAATACAAATTTATTATAATGAAATTAGTAACATATCTGAAAAAGAGATGCTGGGATGTTGGACTCCACCGCAATACCCATCTAAAAGTACCCATTAATATCCAACATCTCTTCATAATAACCATTTATGTTTTAATCTCTGTTCATGCTTACACCATGAACATTTATCCCATGCTTAATAATGCGAATAATAATCTTTCAAAATGTGCTCCACAAGGTAGACATTTTAATCACTATAACGGCTGTAGAATAATTGACAACAACACAACGAAATATAATAGTACAATGAAATCATCTCTCATCTTTGCTGGATGTACTCAGAATGATATACTTTTAATTTGTTTCTGAGGTAAGTTTCCAGGTTTTGAGTTATAAAACACATTTAATTCGTTTTTCTCCATTCCTGAACTTCAACCTCATAAATCAAGCGGAATATATACGTTATAGAAATTTAAAATTTATGCCTTCATTACTTCGTCAATATTATAAATAAGCATTAAAAACGTTTGACCAGTTTGATCTGAAAAATTCTCTTTGAAATAAATAAAGACATTTCATAATATATCATTTGTGTTTCCAGTAAATTAGCTAGCTGAATTTTAACATATTAACTACGCTTCAGGATAGAGGAGAATTATTAGATCCTTAGGATTAGGTTGTATTAGCATATCGGTTTTTTTCCCTTATAATAACAAGAGAAAGAAGGCGTTGTATACGGATGGCTGTTATAAACTTTTATTTAGCTCATGGAGCTTGTCTCTATATTCAAAATTTGGCATCGGTTTTTAAGCTACTTCCTTGTAAACTATCGTGTTCAAATTTTGTATACGCATTCTTTGTGGATGGCAATACAATGTGAGGACCAATGTTTTCAAAATTTGATTCAATTAAAAAAAAAATTAATGTTGAGAAGAATTTTCGCACATCTCTTCGTTTATGGAACAAACGAAGCATCTCAGAATTTTACTGTTTACACGCACAAAAAGATTGAAAAAAAAAAAAAAACTATTAGATGAAATGTGTATGGAAATTGAAACGCAATTTCTGATTTTTTGGCAAATTTTTTAAAATGAATTGATTTTTTTCCCTGACTATTTATATGACTATGCATTACACTAAAATTCCAAGGTCTAAAAATGTATCCATTATAAATTTTTGAAATTTTCATAGCTTATAAAAAATCTCTTCGCCTTCTTCTAAAACATTAATAATAAAAATATATTAATTAGGCGACTTTCTACTTTTTTAAAACATAAGTTGTAGTTTGAAGCGGAAGGGAAAGTAGTGGTTATTCATTTGGCATTACTTGCAAATATAATTTCAAGTTTATGATATTACTACGATACTGTGTTTTTAATTCTTCCCTATATATATTTTTATTTTTGATTGCATATAAACTCCCTCTCCTTGTTAAAAGAAATATTTATGAAGAAATTAAGTTTTATAGAAAATTTTTCTGCCATTTTATAAAGGCTATTTCTCCGCCCCCTTTTCTAATAAATAGACTTTGCAGTAGGCAGAGGAGGGAAGACTATGGACATTTCTCTTACTTCCAAAAGTTAACATGGAAATAAAGACCCACCGTGCTTGCCTAACACAATTCTTCAGAATTCATGGGCCATTCCCAGTATATCTTCATTCAGACTTAAGGACACTGCCTTCTACAAGTGTGGAGAGTAAGGTGACACGAATCATTATTACTTTGTGTTAATGCAAGAATCTGGCACTTAAGAAACCAGTGGAGTGTGCCTGCACAACCTGGACGTCCAAGACCCCCCAAAAAAGAGTAGTCCTTGGTCAAATAGAGAAAATCTCAAGACAAGCAGAAACCTCCGTAAATAACATTATGTTCGAAATGTTTGAAATAACCAGAACTTAAAGCAGGTAATCAGGATAAAACTTAGAGTCTACAGTTATCAAGCTAAATAATCCTCATCTACTGGTAAGTTTATCATAGGCTTATTTTCATTTAGAAAGAAGTATAAATCTGAGCAATTGTTTCAGGTACTCAGAACGATTATTAATGTGAACTAATTTTGGACAAAAAGAGACTGTAAATTATAGAAATATTTGTACAAAATATTCAGCATTGTAACTTTTTAAATTTTTGCCGTTGTTATGGTATATAATTCCATTTAGTTCACCTTCGGGATTGGAAACCATCTAAGCGGAACACTCACTCACTATTCTATTCCATTTATTAATCTTAAAAACCGCAGCGTTCAAGAATCCATTAGCGTTTAAAATCATTTGTAATGGTATCTGCCAAGTCATTTTTAATTGTACACCATCTGTTAAATTTATGTACTTTAATTATAAAAGTGGATTACTAAATCTCATTGTGAAACGTAATGCTATATTGCTTTATGAGACACTAAAATTCTGATTTCGGAATAATTGTTAGTTATAGAGGTCTGAAATTTCCACAGTTATAAAGATAAATATTTCACCCTAGTATAAAACAAAAATTGTCATAGATCAAATATGTTAATCATCATATGAAAGTATTACTTAATCGATTTCCTAAAATTAATAAAAAAATAGTAACCGTGTTTTTTGTTTTTGTTTTTATGAGTTTTTGTTTACCTAGCTTCGCTATGGTCAAAGTATTTGTCTCTGTGGTCAAAGCATTACCATCGATTTTTCAGCATTTTCCCGATAGCTACCGAGTTCCGTTTTTGCCCAGAAATGCATTGGAGATAACAATACAAAATAAAAAAACGTTTTTTCCTAAATCCCATTCTAATTTTTAAAAATTTATATTTGAAGCCATTTTTTGCACATATATTTGTACCTCTCTGAGTTTCGCTACTTTTACCATCGGATACAGAAATTAACTTTTAGATGAAGTTTATATAAAATTTGTAATGTCGTTATTAATTTTTCGCCACATTTTGAAGAATAGTTCGATTTACTTCGATTATTTGACCAAGATGTTTTTCTTTATTAATTTAAAAAAAGAAGACCTGTTTTTGTGAGAATTAATGATACAAATGTTTTTCACATATATTACTTCCTTACACATTATATTCGTTTATTTTTATTGTTGTGTCTTACGAAGTTCGTAAAAATTCTCTTAAATAATCAGTTCACGTAAAGAAGAAATCTGTGATTTTATTTAAATTTCAAGTGTATTAATTTCTACGGATGATAAAAACAGTCAAATATAGCTCAAGAAAACCAAAGAAGTAAGCAGAAATTTCTTTAAAAATTATATAAAAAAATCTATCGAGATTATAGATATATAGATATTAAATTTCAAGTGTATTAATTTCTACGGATGATAAAAACAGTCAAATATAGATCAAGAAAACCAGAGAAGTAAGCAGAAATTTCTTTAAAAATTATATAAAAAAAATCTATCGAGATTATAGATATATAGATATTAAATTTCAAGTGTATTAATTTCTACGGATGATAAAAACAGTCAAATATAGATCAAGAAAACCAGAGAAGTAAGCAGAAATTTCTTTAAAAATTATATAAAAAATATCTATCGAGATTATAGATATATAGATATTAAATTTCAAGTGTATTAATTTCTACGGATGATAAAAACAGTCAAATATAGATCAAGAAAACCAGAGAAGTAAGCAGAAATTTCTTTAAAAATTATATAAAAAAAATCTATCGAGATTATAGATATATAGATTCCCCCCTTCATTTGATTACTTTTATCTAATGAAAATGTTTTAGAGACATTAGGTTAATTGGTAGCAGGAAAAATGAAAAATATGCAACGCCTTCGCCGGGAATCGAATTACGGACCTCTCAATTACGCACTGAGCGTGCAGACCACTACACCACGAAGACTCGCTAAGAAGGCAGCAGAAATACCTTATATACTTCTCCCTTTTTAAAGGTCGGCTGGTATTTTTAAGGGGCCCTAGTCGCCAAATCCTGGTTGAGGAGAATCATCATCCAACAGCCTTTTATTTCGGGCGCCACTGTAGAGACATTAGGTTAAGTGGAAGCATGAAAGATGAAAATATGCAACGCCTTCGCCGGGAATCGAACCGCGGACCTGTCCATTACGCGCTGAGCGTGCAGACCACTACACCACCAAGGCTCGCTAAGAAGGCGGGAGAAATACCTTATAATGTTACTTGCCTGAAAAGCTGGACTTGTCTTCTGTGAGAGTTGAATATATATATACACATCTCTATATGTATACATACATATATATATAAAAGCTTAAAGCACTGAAATTCTATTGCTAAGGAACTTCAGTTGTTGAACCTTTTTATTAAATACAGATTTTTAAATACAAATTTTAAATACAATATTTAAAAACATTTAAAAATTATACTTAGTAATACGAATTTTTATTTCTGAAAATGCTTTATAGCTGCAATAAAAAGTGAACTTAATTATATTCTTATTAAAACATCATTATTTCTAAGCAAACATACATTGCAAATACATTTGAATTACATAGTTCAGTTTTACTTTAAACGATTTGCAAATATGCGAAGGCAATTTAGTTTTTCAATTAAAAAAGAATCCAATAAGTCTGAATAAATATTTTTGTTTATTCAATCATTTAAATAACATTTTTGTAATTGTACGTTTCTATTGGAATATGTGCTTTCATAGCTTCTGTATTCAGTAGATTCGCCAATTAATTCTACTGTATTATTTTTGTTTATGAATGCATACATACCGTTTGCCTGTACACAATATCCTACAAAAATGTTAAGTAGTGAAACAAATTTCATTCATGTACTTTTTTCTACATTTATCGATTACACCTTTTGTGAAATTATTAAAAAAGGTGGCTCTCAAGTTAAGGAGTAAGATACCGAATCCTTCGTAAATATTTATCACCTTCATATCTATTTGAAGTATTCGCACATAAAAGAGTACTTTTGTGGTAATAGTATCGAGTGTTGAACAAGCCAAAAATAGGCATTAGGTCACTAGGGACTATTTCCTAAGGTGTCTCAGCTCGATCTGAAATAGTGTTGGCGAAAAACATTATATTCTTACCAGTGATGCTCAAGATCTAAAAAATAAAGGTACGTAAAGCCTAACAGCCGAAAGCACTATTGAATCTTTGTGACTGACGGCAAGGAAAGAAGAGTCATATATCATCGGATATCATTCATTCCCTGCAGTGACAGAATTCGAAATAGGATGATGCTGGCTTACTGCTGTGTTGAAGAGTTGAGCATGTACGACGGAGTAGGAACATGTAAAACCCATTTGGCCAAACGCACTGTTAAACTATTGGCTTTTATAATTAATGGCAGGGAAGACAGGTAATAGACCAATGAATATGGTCCCCATTCCCAGAATGTCTCAATTCAAACTAGTTTGACATTGGCAGAAAATGACATATTCATTCCACTGCTATTTAATTTCTGACCACCGACTTACGCATCCATTAAACTCAAACATGAATGTTATTAAGCTTGTCAAAGTACATGTGGTAACGAAGCAAGTAATACCTGACATTATTTGAGTGAATACATTATGTGCATGAAAACGGAGCTAACTTTAAGCACTTTAGAATACATTTTTAGGCATTTTTCAGATGGACAAAAACAATTTGAAGTTCAGATGCAGTTTCAGAAGTAAATATAAATTCCGGTTTCACTGCATAAAAATTTAAGAACATACAATTATTTTATTATAATTAGTATTAGTTTGAAAAACTTTAATGGAAATTATTCAGATTTTCGAACAGGGAAATTCGAAACTCAACTGACTTTTTTGCCGAGATTCGAAGCACTAAGGAAAGGCCTTGAGATCCAGTGGACCAAATTCGGCTGATGATGAATTATTGTTCACCACATTTCAGTTCGAGCGCTACCAGTAAACCTTTCGGATCATTAAACATGTAAAAATTAAATGTGCCCTGGATTAGACCACAGAATTATATTTTCTACCTGTAATAATATCCTACAACTTAACAATGGAAGAATAATAAGTTCGAAAACAATCCGAGATAATATGTACTTTGCTTTCATTACGCGTAAATAGGCTACGAATTAGTTAATCATACATTACACCTTAAAAGTTTCTAACGAAAACTGTCAACTGAAGTGTTCATGTGCTGACATATTTTCGAAAATTTTTGATAGACAGAATTTTCTGAAATATAATCTAGATAGCTGCTAGCCAGAAGATTGGTCAAACGAGCTTACATTATTCCACAGTTACAGAAATTCCCTATGAAAATGTAATTTGGATATAAAATTCAGCGTTCGTGCCTATGCAATTATTAATGAAGTAATCAAATGGTAAAACTGATATCATAAAATATAGAAAAGAAAACTTCCACTTCTATAAAAGGCCCCTCTCAAATTTCAATCTGAATACTGAGATGTGGAGGGAAAAAAGTAAACCAGGAAGATATTTTGCTCGGCGAGAAGGTTTTTTTCAAAATCATGTGTACTTTTATATTTTTTGATCAGGGATTCGAGTCCCTGTGAAAACACAGAATTTTTAGTTCCGGAAAATATCGCCCGAGATGATAGAATCCCCACGTCCTATTTTACGATAGACCCTAAAATTTTACGCACCCGTAAATCATACTTTTATTTCATTTACTTATTCCACTACTGAGGCTGCAACCCGAATACAAAATTTTGGTCGGCTTTCTTGCTCTTCGGAATTGCAAACGCAAGTGAAAATTAAAATCGTAAATGTAAAATTGATGTGGGACACTAAAAAGGCTTTTATTTTATATAATTTATAAAAAAAAAACTCTCCTTTGTTAAGGATAATTTTTCTCCCCCTTACAGAGCAGAATGCAACTTATTGATCCTGCATTTAGATGTCTTAGAGTTGATCGTCACTGTTTCGGTCTTGTCGCTGTTATTAACGCTTTTAATAATCACCTTTAGCATGTTCATTTTAATATTAATTATGATAAATGAGGTGGTCTTCAGGTTATACATACTGAAACTCTAAAAATGCTATAAAATAAAAACATTTAATTTATTACTAAGCAAACAAGATCTAAAATGTTAAATATGTTCTTCATTTTATGAGGCTATATTTATGATGTTTAAGATAAACTCAGCTTATGGGATATATTAAAAAAATCTATGTTCAAATTTCAGGTTATGAGGTTTCTTACACCATAATATTTAGGATTATTTAAAAATGGAATTATAAATGGATGAGGAACCATAAATACGGTGTATTAGACGAGGGATAAAACCTTATCTCATTAAGTTAAAAACTAGCAACGGTCTAGATTTAAAATCATACTATTTGAGCAACACCAAGTAACCCATATTTTTAATTTTTTTTTTAACTTAGTATTCAAACTCTTTTCGCGTTTTTTTTTCCAGTGCAGTAAACCAGATCACATTTTGCAAATAGTTGGCAAAAAGAGCTGTTTTGATAGCATAGTCACTGACCAATAAATCTGGAAACTCATTAACACATACCATATTGGATAAGAATGGTCTAATAACTGAACCTTGAGCCAGGACAGTCTCAGTTTGTTTAAAATTTTATGTTTGCTTTAAATACCAGACCACATGAAATTGCTGATTAATAAAGTTTTTAAATTCAATCAAGCATTTTACAAACTATGCCAGGCTTAAGTTTGCAGATTAAGTTTTAAGCGCCAAAACCTGTGGTAGGCTGAAGTAAAGACTATAGATAAACTAGGAAGGAAGACGCTATAGTATTCCTGATGCCTTGTCTAAGGAAGCAAAATCTATTGGTCTGTTGATTGGTAATTTCGAAAGCTAGCTAGTGAAGACGACAGGTAATTCTTACGTACTAAAAACAAAATAAATCCGTATTTCTATTGTTTTTTGCTGCCACACTAGCTAGTGAGATACGTCGGTAAGGATAGAATGAACCTAACTGATTAGGACTTACATGCTTTGTCCTTTTTTAAAAATTGGTGCAATGATAGATTTAGTCCAGATTAAAGGGATTTACTCTCTCACCAACTTTGATTATAAAGATTAGACATAGAACTTCGAGAATTTAAACCTAGATGTTTTACGAATTTAGAATATATATTATCAAAGCCTGGACTTTTAACATTTACCAGCCTTCTGATAGCTTCATTCGCTTCACAAGAGGCTAGTAAACTCCTAGTGAGGAGTTTGATTCGATTATTGTCTAAAAGATATTCCAAGAAAATAATTAAAGTTTTCTGATGAAACCGTTAAACCAGAAAGGCATACTGGAAGGAGGGAGAAAAACGCATTTTAACTGTTATTGGTCCTTTTTAAAGACTAATAAGACTTGTAACTCGTTTTGCCATTAAAAAGCCATTAAGTCTCAAGCACCATTTCCGGTCGTCCAGTTTTACACAAAAGTAAATGATTCTTTATATGAATACAGAAAGCTTAATGAGTTTGATATATGAGTTATCGTGGTCGAAACATCCTTACGCACATACACACAAAGAGACAGAAATATATCATTGTAAAAATAGTGTTGTGGCTCTTAATTAATCCTCATTCACTGAAAACTCGCAATCGAATTTTTGGATTGCAAACATTATCTCCTTTACTTATGTAGGTTGAAGTATGATAAGAATGGTAATCAAACGGATATCCAGATTTACTTTATAGATTTATATTTTGAAAAACAAACTGCTTACTTAATAAATGTATTAACATTTTTGGTGCTTAAAATGCTTTCTTTTAATTTTATATATCAGTACTCAAAAAGAAACATAAACGTGGAAATTTTAACAAATAGCTGACAGAATTATAATGTTTGTATGCAATTTTATGTTCTATTAACACTATTTCATTTAACACGGTATATTATTCGCATTAATGCATTTTGTAAAGGGAGAATAATGCATTCTTCTTTAAATTCTTTAAAGCGTTGTCATGAATATTGTACTAAACTCGCGAAAAATACCGGCAAGACTTCTCAATTAAAGTGATCTAAATGTCATTGAAGAGGTATAAATTTTACATTGAACAACAGGAAAATTTGGTTTTTGCTGGAATTTTGGGGATTTGGAATTTTGGAAATTCAGAACGATAAACACATTGAAAAGTAATTTATGCTCGTTAGGTTTTACTCTCCTATTTTAAATTTAGTGCAACACAAGCAATTCTTAAAGAAATATAAGAATAACTATACAAATTTATTTATTACGATTGTTTAAGTATTAACAAAATAGTTATGCACAGTAACTAAAAACTAAGAGTTTCTTTATTTTGATAAAACTTTATATTTACTAAACTGTAAACAAAGACTTAAAATGATGCTGTTTGACACATGTGGATAAATATTCTATACCTGCACTAAAATCACGGTTTCTACCGCCTTCCATTTTATTCGAGTTTACGTGTATCTAAAATAATATTTGGCCGAAATTTCCTTTAATTGGGGTACTGCCGTATTCATAGTTTAACAGAAGTCTAACGAACACCTTGAGGGTCAGCTCCGTCTTAAACTCACACCTGCTAACTTTCTGCCAAAATAATTAAACTTAAATAAACTTAGTCGAGGGAAAATAGTTTTGAGTAATACTTAATCCCGTTAAAATAAAGTCCTTAAGAGTTTTCTGGCGTAGCACAGCAGCAGCTTTGAGAAGTTTAATCAGTACTGATATACGATTTTGAATAAACGGATGCCATAGAAATAGTGGAAGTGGACTATCAAATCAGATTTAATAATTTATCTATTTATTTATTTTTAGAAGCCTATCACTCATGTTTTTCTGAAGTAGCTAAGTTGGAAAATTGTGGCAAATCTTATTTGGAGCGCTTCAAAAATCTACGAAACAAATACTAAAATTTGACGAAGCAAATAACATTTCTAACTTTATTCTATAGTATTATATAACAAAAATTTTTCATTCCATAAAAACTG
This sequence comes from Stegodyphus dumicola, assembly GCF_044657685.1. Lineage (NCBI taxonomy): Eukaryota > Metazoa > Arthropoda > Arachnida > Araneae > Eresidae > Stegodyphus > Stegodyphus dumicola. The sequence continues at coordinate 73,168,393 of NC_140768.1, read as the reverse complement.
ATGTTTTTTGCTACCTAAACTCCTAATCTTTGTTCTTAAAATGTACTATTAAAGGGGATATTTATTAAAATGCAAGGAAAGCAAGAATAACAAAAAGTGAAATATGGTTTTTATTTGCATAGCAGCTCGATCTAAAGAGAACTGAGTATTCTTTACCGTGGGAATCGTAAAGTAACAATGTTGTTTTAAAATTTAAGAAGAGTATGAAGTCTTATATAAAGGAAATGGTTATACTTACAAATGGAAAGGCGGTTTAAAATACTTGCAAGCGTACCCATATAATCACCTTAAAAATGGATTGGATTAAGTAGGGAAAAAAGTCCTTGAAATGGATACTTTTGATATCATGATGCCTTTGAAATTATTCGCAGGTAAACGAACGTCTCCTGCGAAGAATAGTCTAATATGATAACTACGTATATCTTATCAAATAAATATTTTTAGAAAAACAATAAGCAATTTGTTACAGGTAAAATGGGCCCTGTTATTTACCAAAACTACTCGACTTAGTCTCTTTCATACGACGATAAAACTATTGAGACGCATCGTTTCAGATCTGCTATAAATAACCAGCTTTATTAATTTTAATTGCCCTCGGGGTGCTCTTGATCTAACTTGGGAGCAGAAATATGCAAAGTTGTATTGTCACCTGTATGATGCTCTCTTGCCAACGACAGGTGCAGCCTTGCACTCCTTGTCGAGATGCATTTTGTGGCCTTGTTCTTATGTCATTATCAGACAAGTGAGATAAGTCACAACAACAACCACAATACAGCAGACAGGTCGACGGCTTGAATAAACAAATAGCTTTCTAATCAGTTCTGGTAGATCTTTGTCTCTCTGTGTTTAAACTCAAGTTAGTTTTTCTTTTTGGCAATTACTCGCAAATAAATAATAAAAAGAGGCACATGAAAGAATTAATATAAGAATAGCGTGTTTGATAAAATAAATGTTGCATATTTTAATTGTTCAGTTTAAATTTTTTTATGATAGATTCTTTAAATTTTTTATGCCCAGTTTCAAATTTTCTTTATCTCTTAGCAAATTTTTCGGTTTGTTTAAGGAAAAAAGATTGTAATCAGATTTCAGTTCTATAAATTAATCAGTTCACTTAAAAAATATTTTGCAGGCGATAAATAAAACTGCAATTTCAAATTTATTTGTAAATCTGGAATGTGTGGCTATTAAACTATGATATAAAATTAACTAATCTATTAAGAAAATCGCCTTTTAAGAATACAGTTGGGTACAAAAGAAACATTTGCATTTAGTAATTAAAATATCTGATTGGGACACCACATAACTCAATTGTACGACTTGTTAAATTATAAAAATTGTTTGCTGCACTTCATTTAAACTTATTTCGTTGAAAATCATTAATAGATACAGTTCTCATTCAATTAATTCAGTTCTCACTTTGCGATAAAACAAAAATACATAAAAATTCAAAATATTTTCGTAAAAAATTGTAAAATTCAGAAAAAAAAATCAACAAATAGAGTTAAAAACAGTTAAAAAAAACAGTTTTTGCAATTAAAACTCAAGTTCAAGCTATTCGGCCAATGGGCAGAAAGACCAAAATATCAGTGCGCAAAAGTGAGTTAGCTTTCGCTCCCGCTGACCAAAAAAAAAAAAAAAAATAAATAAATAAATAAATAAATAAATAAATAAAAATAAATAAATAAAACTGAAACTATTGCACCAACTGACTTACTTCTCTATTCTGCTAACAGTTCCAAATTTAAATAAATGGCAGCCTCGTTAGGAAGAAATACCTTATAAAACTAAAACAATTTCCATCAGAAAAGGTATGCCCGTTCGACAGTATTAATAGGTAGGACATCAAAAATTTCTCTTAGAATTGGTTTTAAAAGCATTGTCAAAATTCTTATAAAATATTACCTTTTGGCTTGGTTTATGCCACTATGAGTTCTGGTATCAACATTTCTACAACAAAATTAGCAAATTTTGAAACATTTTCTGATTGACTTCTTAGAAATCAACGAAAAAACATATGTCGTAATGATTAATAATGTATTAGTATTAAATAGCAAGGAAGGAAGAAGAAAGTTTTCCTGTTTCCTGCACCTACGACCATTAAAAGTGTATCAGTCGGTTAAGCTCAAAACTAAAAATTTCAGTATTAAAATGCAAATGTTATCTTCAGGTAAATACACTTCAGGTCACCTAATACAAAAATCAATGTGTAGACTCATAGGTTATTTTGATCCAGAAAACGGGGAATATGTGCAATGTTCTCGCCAGGACTCGTACCTGGACCTCTCGAATACGCACCGAGTGTGTTACCATTACACAACAAAAGCATGCTGGAAGGAGGAAGAAAATTCTTTATATACTCCCTGTGTGGCCTGTTATGAACATAAGACTAACTTGTTTGGTTAGCTTTTGATACCTTATATACTCCCCCTTTCAAAGAGCGACTGAAGATTAGGGGACCCAAGCTCCAAATTCTGGTGATGGCGAATTATCATCTGCCACCTTTTAGTTAGGGCGCCACTGTATAACATTAGGTTATTTTGAAGTAGGCAGACATGAAAAATGAGCAATGCCCTAGCCGGGCATCGAAACCTGAACCTTTCCAACGCGCGCCGAGTTGAGTGTGCTACCGCTATACCACGAAGGCATGCTGGAAGGAGGGAGAAAATACCTTATAAATACTTACAATTTATTTCTAATAATTAATAATGTAATTCATTTTTATTGATTTAATTCTCATGTCATTTGAAGTAAACTGTAGGGTTTCGTAAAATGTTTTACCAGCAATTCGCATTCAACTTCTAATGCCATTCGAATAGCAGTCGAAAAGTCACCATCTGTTTGGGAATACCTTGGGATCTCGACCGGATCTTGCAGAAAATTGTTTAATAGTCCATTTCTCAAAAGTGAATACTTATTTTTGCTTACTTGCTTCAATAAATCCGGCCTACTTCTTTGCATTATATATAAGAAAATGGATTGCTCATAAGTTCACAGTATTCTTAGCGCTGTCTGTTATGGCTAATAATCCTTAACGTATTTAAATGTAATATAAATTACCACAAATGCGCAATGTCCTCGCCGGGACTCGAACCTGAACCTCTCGAATACGCACTGAGTGTGCTACCGTTACACCACAAAGGCATGCTGGAAGGAGGAAGAAAATATCTTTATATTCCTGGGTGGCCTGTTATGCACATAAGACCAACTTGTTTCGTTAGGTGGGTCGATTTGCGCCCGCTTCTTCTTCTTCATAATTTTTCAAACCAAATATTAAATCCTGAAATGGTCAACCTCTTTGTTATGGTCAACATTTGAAGTATACATTTCCTTCTACCAAAGCGTGCTTACAATATAGAAACGGAGATAACGTATTATTTTGGAAACTCAGTTTGAACATACTACTGTGCTCCAACGGAATTCTCTCAGACGCTTTCGATATTATTTATTTACTAATTCTTCATAGTTTTTCTAGTGTTAAATGGCTGAAAGTGTTACGAAGTCTGGCGAAGCTTTACAGCTACACTGAAATGATTTTTTATTGGTGATAACTATTTGAGCAACTGAATAAGCCAAACTGTTAACTAAAACTAAACTAATATACTGATCTTAATGAATATATTGGCCAGCCAGATATGGTTAGTGGATCATAACTGAACTACCAACGGCTCTTAGTACGCCTCTATGAAATGGTGAAAAGTAAATTATTAACACGCATTCTTGTTAAGAGTTAGTTTCATACTAGAATTAAGTCGCTAGAACTTCTTAGACTCTGCCATTAAAACGTTCTGGCAGAACTCCAACACTAATTCTCTTTTTTAAGTATGTTTTTGAAAGAAGTGAATGCTTCATGTTTAGAAGATTATCGAATATTTTTTTAAGCAGTAAACTAAATACTACTTTAAAATTGTTTTAAGATAAGGTTTTTTTTTTATCTTTTAGAAAACGTTCCCTTCCAACCTTTGCCACCGCTGCTTACAATCGATAGCACCGTGATCGTTTTATCGATGCTTTTAGATATGAGAAAATTGGATGATTTTTGTTATTATTCCTTATCTCATAGTATTTCTCTTTCAATACAAATGTTCAGATTAGCGCATGTCAAATTCATTCATTTTTCTAACACCTTAAAAGAGAAATAAGGGCATTTAATGCCCTTTGCAGTAAATATATATTGGCAGATATTTTATAGATGATTTTCAGTACTTTCTTTTCTGAAGTTTAAGAAGTAGCTGAAAATATTTACATCGATCATTTTTTTCTGATTGATTTTTCATTAGTTAATCCATATCGTGAAAATCAGGTAATATGATTGAAATCTAATCTATTTCTTTTAACTGTGTTGCCTTCTGTTTCTTTTGATGTACACTACATCTTTTACATGTACAGGGCGAAGGGTTGGTTTTTGAGAATCAAGCACCAGAGCCAAGACAGCGGTGAATCAAATAAGGCCTCTTGTGAATAATTAACAGAAGAATTCCCAAATTATCTACTTTAGAAATTATTTAAAAATAATATTTATTTTAAAATTAATTAAAAATATTTCTGATATTTAACTTTCAACTCTGGGATGCATCAAGAAATATTAAAAAAAAAATATTTAACTTTCAACTTTGGGATATTTAACTTTCAACTCTAGGATGCATCAAGAAGTATAAAAAAATCAGACACTTCATGACTTCCTTGTATGGCCTATCAAATTATATGCCTTTTCTCGAATGTCATTAGAAATATATTTCTCATTCAGTTAATTCAGTTCTCCCTTTGCAGCATAGCAAAAATACATAAAAACTCAAAATAGCTTCATTAAAATTGCAAAATACAGAAAATATAAAACACCAAATACAGCTCAAACAGTTAGAGAAAAAGCAATTTTTACAATTAAAATTAATTAGAGTTTCTATCCAAAAACAAGCAATGCGGCCAGCAGACAAGACGACAGATTTTTCGGTGCACAAAACTGACTTAATTCACTAATCTACTGAGTTTCAAATGTAAACAAATGGCTGTTCGTTAGGCTTAATTCGCCAGTTAAAGTTTTAAATTGTTGATAATTCTGCAACAATTGCATGCAGATTAACAAAAGGCCACAACAAACCTTAACTGGAACATAAAACCTACATATTTCAATCTCTATTAAGGCAAAAAATTCATAATTTACAAGCATATAAGAATAATAAAAAAACTAAGCTCACCGAGCCTGGTAATAGAGTGGGAATATACAGGATGAATCAGGAGAAGAGGGCAAAACTTTAGGGGTGATAGAAGGCTGCTATACGAGCAATATCCATCATAGAATGCATGGACGGAACGCATACGGCGAACTGCTAGGTGGCATTGTAAATAAATGGTATAAAAAGGGTCAGTCATTCGACCCAACAGCATTTCTGACACAGAATTTGCTTTTAGTTCTCAGCACACATTTCCATCTCCACGAGAGAGCCTTCCATTCAGGTTCCTTCGCTGCCAGGCCCTACACGGGCCTATATCAGGAACTGGCAAGAGCAGTATATTTTCCTCTGCTGATGGACAGTATAGCCACAAAGTTTTAAAATTAGAAATTAAAGTTAATGACCTAAAATTGCATTACAGTACAAGTTCCAATCCCAACAGCATTTCCTACCCTGGATTGCCGAGAGGATTGCTGGTTATACGCACCACGAATTTTCTAGGGCGATGGATTGGTCGAGGTGGTCTCATAGCTTAACCATCAAGATCACCAGATCTCTCGTGTTTGGACTTTTTCCTGTGGGGATATATGAAAAGCCTAATCTACGAGTGCCCCATTGAACCTAATATGGATCTTGTCTCCAGGATCGCCGCTGCTGCCGGAGATATTCGGGAAATGCCTGGTGTCTTCGCAAATGTGCATCAATCCCTATCCCGCAGATGTGAAACCTACTTTACAGCAGGCGGATGGCCTTTTGAGCAATTACTATGAGCATGTACTGTTACTAAAATGTTTTCTGAAGTACCTTCTTTCATTCTTGCGTTATTTCTTTAAATGTGACTGTAGAAAATTACCCTTTAACTTCTCACCGCTTGCTTTCCAACCATACATTCTATGACGAATATTGCTCAGTTTTTTCCCAGTTGTTTACATTCACCTGTATATATATATATATATATATATATATATAAATTCATATATACATATATATATATATATATATATATATAAATAAATTCATATGTACGTAAACATTTATATGTGCACTTAAGATAAGAAATAAATTTTACGTGAAAGTTACTTGAAAGAATAAATTGATACTATTTGCTATTTTACCTAACGTATTTTATAAACAATTAGAGACGAAAACTGTCGTAAATGAATAATTCGGTGACAGGGAGAATAGAAATTCCTAAGCCTTCTGAGCTCAGTTTAAAAACTGTTCAACTATATTAATTCTCACTAGACTGGCTTAAAAATCAACATTTTTAGATCTTGGACAATAATACCTTCCACGGCGTTCACTTGCCTAAGACGACACTCCTTGGAAGGTAATTAAATAATGGCATTTAACATCCTCGATGGTCATATTCTTTAAGAAAACCACCTTGCCAGAGGGCAAAATTATGTGGAAGACAATGCCGATTGTCGATATCATGCCGATTGTCGCTTTAGCGAGGCTTCATTATATTTCAATCTTCCCACAGATACACTATTATTTACGCATTATGCCTTTATATGAGGGGAATTCAAAGCGCAATTCCAAAAGGTATGATTATATTTGCAAATTGTGTTCATTCAGTCTGTTTTTAATGTTGCTTGAGACTTCTAAAAATGTTTCTAGCTTCCTTATGTAAATATATTCGCTCACAATTCTGCCTTAATTCATATTGAATTAACTCACACACGTCAAAGTACATCTCTGATAACAACCTAATCCCAGTTGTACATTCAACTGATTTGCTTTGACTGAAATTCTTAGTAATTGCTAATCTAGTTCTGTCACTCAGCTCAGTTTGTAATGTCAGTTAAAGTTAATTTTCTAGACAGAAGTGTTTAGAAAATCTTTGGTATTGTCAGGATGTAAGCTGCGTTGAAACATAGTTTTGGGGCAAAGTGATGATAAAGGAAAGGCGCTTTTTTAACTTTCCTGTAAATAGGATCAAACATATCATATAATGCATTTTTAAGTTCACGTTCGTCGTTTGTACTTGTTAATTTCTGACATATGCCTTCAAAATTATAATTCAAGCGTAATGTGTTTAATACCTTAACGAGTTTTGTGAATATTTATATCTGTTTTAAACGCGTTTGTGAAACATATTTAACAAGCTTTCTGAACATTTCTTAATACTGTATTTTTTCTTATTTGTTTCTGGCGCAGCTCCGTAAAATAGGTAATAAAGCTGTTTGAAATAGCTGCTTTTTAAACATAAAAACTTATTTGTTGTTTACGACACTGGAGAAATTCTAAAGCCGCAAACATCCGCGAGTTCTGTTGCCGACGTCAAAATGGCTGACTAATGGAGATATCCAGTTGTTTTGTTTATTCGAAATGTAGGTATGTCGGTATAATCTTACACGTATATCTAGTTCATCTTGGAAATTTCTCCATTAGGGCATCCCAGTGTGATTTGTGATGCTGAATATGATCTAATTAAATTATTACTTCTTTTCACATGAAATACCAAAGTATTCCATGTTATCTCAGTGCATCTTAAAATTTTTCGCATATGTATTTGCATTTTTTATGAAATGCTCTACAGCTCAGCGAGAATACGAAACTTCATTAATGTTATTACTACAATAGAATAATAATCATAGTGATTTAAAAATTCAATAAAATTTTCAAATATAACGTCGGGTTTAATTGTTTGGATTTTGGCAAAGCACGAGAAGGTTGACTGCTTTAAGGTCGAGATGCCTCCGTGAAGGGCTATATAAGGGAAACTGACGAATATTTATTTTACACAAAGTGCGAAAACTACCTTGTAGCCTGCTCGATCCTCTGCATTTGAACTGAGTTCGAACAACTAAAGTGCTCTGCGTTCTTGCTGTTCGGCTGTTAATGGGCTTCAAATACGAGATAATAAATGACCCGCAGTTATATAATATAATGGTACTTCGTTGTACATCATTAATCCTTTCCAGATCATTAGACTTATACCAAACAATTTTTTCCAATGGTAAATAAAGGGAAAATAATTCATCTGTTCTTATAAAAAAATCCTATTGCTATTATTATGATGCTTTTTAATACAAAAATACAAGTGAAGAGAGCAAAATATATACTGTAAATGATGAAAAATTGTACACAAACGTTTTTCTACTATCCATATCAGAAAAAATATCTCAGTATGGTATATTTCTCCGGTCTTTGTTTGGTAATCGATGGCAACCCATTTGCAACATCAGTCTGATTTTGCTTATTACACGGTTGTTGTTGGCATACGGTATGCAACAGCCAAGTCTTCGATATATGTATATGCCATGTTCATATTTTTCAACAATCCCCCTTTACCCGACAAAAAAAAAAAAAAAAAAAAAAAAAAAAAAATAGAGTTCCCAAAATTTAAGATTATGGTACGAATTGTTTTCTGAATAGTAGGAATAGACATTCTGACGCTAATGGGAAGTCACAGCATGGTTTCGAAAGTAGTAGCAAGGGCGTATTCGTGGCCCATCGAGCTTAATCGTATTCCAAATAAATGTCGCATACCAAACAAATTTTTCGCATCTAAACAGAACGTATAGCATGTTGGACGTCTTTCAAAGCGGATTTATACCGAGGTGCTATTATATTCTTACAAAATACAGATGCTACCCATCTTACGAAAGTTCAGAAGAGTCGTTCATAACACTATTTTTTCCATAAAATGTTCCTAGGATCGCTATATAATCGCCTAATAATATTCGTGAGATCAGAGCTTTAAGTTCTATCAAATAAACAATTGAAAATACTAAAATAAATAAGTAATACATTTGAAATTAAGAGTACAGTGTACTAAATTAAAAAAAAATCTGAAAGTTTTCAGATTTTATATTACTCTCAAAAAGGCATTTTTTTTTTCATTTACACACATATATAGGTTTCGAGAGCATTTGGGCGAATGTCAGTTTGGGCTCAAATTATTTAAACAGAGCATATCTTTAGAATTTCCGTTAGACAGTCTCGCGTGCTGGAGATAAAATGCCTTTTTTCTGTATAGTTTTGCCGTTGTTTGCTTTGAAACTGTTGAGGCTTTAAATTGAAACCTAGTTACAATTTTACAAAACATGATATGTGTAAAAAATAACAAATTCGAAATTCAAAATTTGGCTTTTCAGGTGCCCGTATTAGGGAACAGGAGAACATATACAAAATTGGATGGCTCTAGGTACTGTTTTTTTTTTCACAATGCGAGAAACATTCATACATCCATGCAAATTCTTCTGAATAATGCGCGACGATAATATTTGGTGGCAACAATTTGAAATCTGAAACGGGCATTTAGAGTGAAGTGACGCAAAATGCCCTGTCGAGACTAATAGCCATCCTGCTCTAAAGCCTCTTTGAGCTAAAAAGATTTAATTAAGACACAATAACACACCGAATAAATACTAATTCAGAAGTCAAACAACAAAAATCAGCGTTATACCTACAAAATTTTCACAGGACTAGTTTCGATGGTTTTACCGAACCATCATCTTCAGCTGCAAAACCGCAAATGAACAAGATAGGAAATAATGATTAGATCCTAATTCCAATCCTAGTTAACGATCCTAATTCCAATCCAAATTTGCCTTCGGCTTTTAGAGAAATTATGTTTTAGTTCTGGTTTCGCCAACAGATGGCGCCACTTGCTTATTCTTGTCCAGGCTTTCTTATCTTATCTAATCATTATTTCCTATCTTGTTCATTTGCGGTTTTGCAGCTGAAGATGATGGTTCGGTAAAACCATCGAAACTAGTCCTGTGAAAATTTTGTAGGTATAACGCTGATTTTTGTTCTTTGACTTCTGAATTAGTAAAAAGATTTACTTTACAAATTTACCTTGGATAGTCGTTTTCTTGGCGTGTGTGCCTGAGATGAGGATGAAACTATATGATCTTTATAATCAAGTGTCAGTTCAGTGCCTGACTCACCCTCTATAGATTCATCCACAAGTAAAGGGAACATTTGTACAAGATAAGTAGGCAACATTTCTGATGAGAGGTGGAAGGATCTGGCATGTTACGTACTACTGATCTCTGAAGTATCTTTCTTATAAAAATAAGTATCTAAACAAGTTTTCTATTTCTTCCGTCATAAGTCGAGAACATTTAAGTAGGGAACGTTTGTTTATTTGTCTACGTTTCGTTTGTTTATTTTCTTCTCTACTGCAAACAAATTTAATCCCTTGAAAGCAAGTTTATTCGAATCCGTGACAAGCTCGTAAAATGAAAGTTCGTAAGAAGGTGAGTGTCTTCAAAATTACCGAGTAGAAACTGCCTTAGTTAACATCTCAGCTAGCTATAATATGCATTCAATACAATATAAATAATTAAATATTTGAATAATTTTTCTTTCTTTCAAAAGTAGTTTTCAGGCTTAAAATTGATCATCAGTATTCTAGTAGTAATGGTAAATCTATGCTGAATAAAGATTTTATGCGTGATTTCATATATAATAGTGTTGATATATGTACAACATTATAGCAGCTTGCTACCAATATATTTGAATAATTTATAAAATTAAATAAAAGGCCAAGGGATATCATGACTAGTATAAATCATCCAAAAAAAAAAAAAAAAAAAAAGAGTCTCAGAACCTTTACGTAGGCATAACATAGAAAGTCAATATTATATAACACAAAAAAAATATGTTATAACTACCTAATAATCTTGAAGCACGTTTATGGAAGAAGGACACTCGAGTATCGAATGTTAAATTTTTAAAATTTCGTATTTAGACTAAAGATAATCCTATTAAAATATTAAGGAAAGGAATGGAGTTGAGAAATTCGGTTTGGAGGTAAATAAAACTATTAAATCAAAAGAATTTGTGGATACATTATTGTTTAAATTATCTCTGTTACTATCATAAGGGGCAAAAACGCCATCCGTATATCGAATCCAAAATGAGAAAAACGATTGTTTACAATTTGGCCTCCAAAATATCACCAAATATTAGATTGATGGGGTTTTTGTAGTTCGATTTGATGGCAATAATTGTTTTGAAAAGCGAAGAAGGAAAATATTAATAAGAGGAAGATCAATTTTTTTAATTTTAGAATTCTCTAAAATATTTAAGATTAAATTTTATCGAATTTTAGACCTAAACACGAATCACTATGTGTAAGACTTTACTATCCAAGTTTTACGCTGTTAAGTTATCTCAAAGTTATTCATTAATGGTAACATAATCTTCACTTAAATATATGCGCTAATACAATAAGTTATTTAGATTGTGAAAAAAATCTTTAACTCAAACTTCTGCTGGCATTTTGTCAAAGCCAAGTACTGACAAGACTCATGTAGATCTAGCAAATCATTAACGCCTAAAACCCATAAATTCATTTTATCAAAAACTGTAAATGCCCTTCCTTATCTTTAATGGTAATAGAAAAGGGCTCAGTTGTATTTGTTCTCAAATGTACCAAATTACTTCAATTAGGAAAAGATATTGCTCACCGAAAGGGGCATATAGCACCTTAATGATGGCGACGCTTTATGGGTCTTAGCCTTGGAAGGGTTAAAAATTGAGAATAACTGAAGATGCAGGAGAGAGCGGTTATTTAACATCAATAGTAAGCTACCTAGAGAGTTTGTTTCATAATCAATGTTAGCATATTCTAGAAACAGTATTGTAATTGGGACATTAGAACCACTTACAGGTTTTCGAACTAGAAATGCATGATGGTTACAGTAAAAAGGAAATTTTTGACGTATTTTCTATCTTTGAATTTAAAAAAGTTAAAATATAACATAATCCTTGATGCAAAGTAACTGCTGAATGATATCTATACGATTTTAAAGCTTACGGGATGAGAAAAGCATGTTATTGATGAAGAATTGCTTTGATTTCTGAAAAGGATTAATAGATAACTATGATATTAATTTGCTTGAAAGTTGTGAGAATTTTTTAAAATTTATTACGCTGAATATTTTTGTCTTGACTGCTTATTCTTGAGTAACAACTTACTGTTACAGTAGATACTAGGAATTTCTACTATTAATTCTAACAACTGCAGCAAATCGCCTAAGTATGTGTCGTTATTATCTTTCAAGCATTTCCTGGAGTATTTAAGAATGCACCAAATTTCGCTCGTATTGTTGCAACGAGTTACAATCCTCTCAGATGCTACTGCTCTAGCGCTTGTGCAACAAATTTCGGTATCGCAGCTTTATATTCTTCATTTTTTTACTACAAAGTGAAATTATCAAAAAATGTGCCAGAGTCAAATCTATAGTTTCTCTTGGGTCATCCTTTATTACCATATATTTTGTTCAAACAATTAATGAACTTCGATATGGAAATCGATTTGCATACAGTCGAATAGGTTATTTTAGCGAATTTTGCATTTTAAGATGACTATCTGACAACTCAGCTCTTAATAAACTACGTCATCTTGCAAGTTTGCTGTTTCTTTAAAAATGAGACGCTAAACTTTAAAGACTGGTGCCTTCGCTATGAAGTAGCATGTCGAAAAGTTGTAAACTGAGCCCTACAGTAATGATGCCACTTATTTCAAATGCTTAACACTAATTATGGGATATCTTGCATGCATATTTCTTTATCTCGATGACTAATTAAGTTGCCAGAAAATCAACAAATCTTACAATCGTGCGTCATTTTAATACTTTTCTTCCTCAGGTTGGTGGTTACTGAAATAAAGCAAAGTTAAATTTAAGAATATAGAAACAAAATTTAAAATAGAAACAAGATTTAACAGCTTATATATCTAAAACTTTCCATACGAGAAAGTTTTACGATGTGTGTAAATAAAGTAATGGTAAATTGAATTATGTTGCTACTTTTGAAATCCTTTAGCTATATATTCATTTTCTTTCTGATTTATGTTTAATATACTTCTTTCTAGTCACGCCGAGTTTAGCTGCTATCCGCATGCTGATGATGGACGTCCCGAGCCCAACTAATCAAGGAGAATCTGTAGAATTGATCTGTAGCTATGAGCTAGACAAAGACAACCTTTATTCTGTGAAATGGTATAAGGATGATATTGAATTCTATAGATACGTCCCCAACGATTGGCCTCCTGGGCAGTTTCTGCCTTTAGAGGGTGTGCGAGTAGACGTAAGTTTTTTTTTTTTTTTTTTTTTTTTTTTTTAATGATTTATTCACTCTAGACTTAGTTTTCAATTTCTTTAAGATGATTCTAAATTGGTATAAAAGTAGTAGCTTTGAAAATAAAATAAATAACTAAAAAAATAATGCGATATTAACATTTAGCTACAATTCTTCATTAATGAATAACAACAGCAACATTGTACTTTTGTATTTATGCGTTAAATCACCAGAAGTATTAGATGGTAAGATAGGGAAGTAACATTAAGCTGAGAAAAAGCCTTGGGGGGGGAAGAAAAGCCCAAAACTCTGGTATATGATTGATTTCACAAATAACACTCTCAGTAAAGCAGGTTTTTGTAGATTAACGGATTGCAAAACTGCTCGTTCTCCAAATTTACTGGTTTAGCAATCTATGACTTTTTCCTTTTTCCAAAAATAAAGTCTGTACAAAAACAAATAGTTCTGAGTCATGGGGATCTGTTAAGATGAAACAGTCACAGCTATTAAAACATTTATCAGAAAATGAACTGCAACATGCCTTCGAGCAGAGGAAAATTATATGAGAGCCAATGGGGAATGAATCGAAGGAGACAAACATTACATTGACCAAAAATTGTAAATAAATATTCTTTTTTGAGCCATTACCGTTATTTTATAAACAGGGCTCAAAATATATTGGCAATCTCATTTGCAAATGTTTCATATTTTGTTGAATTTTAATGTATTTTTCGAAACAGAAAACCGATATTTTTATTCAAATTTCAAGAGAAAATTTACATGATAATGCCTAGTAGATTTACACATTTTAAATTTTGAAATGAAAGACATAAATAATTATTAGCATACTCAAGGGAAAGGAAAATCAGACATTTAGTTTAGTCTAGCAGTAGATGGTTCTGCATAGATATGTTCTCTAATGTCAATACAAACAAATTTCTGAGTTCGAAAGATAATACATTTGCATCTTCGATTAGCGGATATTCACGATAGAACGTTTCTGTTCCCTAAGCAGAAACGCCAACTAAATCGGGGTACAGTTATTTACTACTTCAAGGCCCCAAAAAACCAGGTATCGTTCATTAATGGAAAGTATTAACAGAGATTCGGCTTTATTGAGAGGATTGAAGAGTATTCATATTTGGAGTAGAAGAGTTTTTAACGCGGAAATATATCTAAGTATGTAATTTTTAATATGATACTAGCTTATGAAAACGTTTATAACATTTGTAATAAATTGTTTAAAAATTTTGTTTGTTTATAACATTTGTTATTAACATTTTTATTGGAGGTGGTGTAATTATCTATCGCTGATTTTTCGGAAAGTATGACGACCCAGTGGTTTTAACAGCGGAATATGCGCAAATTTGCATATATATTTGAAAGCAAACACATTTGTGAATGCGCCATCGGTAACCATTCCATAATCAACTTCAGGTATTGTACAAAGTGCCATAAGCAAGATTGAAAATTTTCCACGAAAAACTTGCTGGCTCTCTAATTAATGTCTAATTAAGCATTTCAACATGTAGCATTTTACTGAAAAAAATATTCACAATGACATTTTGTGTTTCTTGCATATGTAATCTGCATTTGGTCCCGATGCTATTCTACTTGTAGTCTTTTCTTGTGTACAAACGATATATGCAAGGAAAAAAATGCGTTGGAAATATAATTTCTCTCTTTAAGTAATCAGTGCTTATTATTCCGGTATACATTCTTTTCATTAATTACACATAAACAATCGAACATAAAATGTATGCCCTATGGCCGCATTTCTACGAAAAAAAATACAACGACAACGACAAATGTATACCTTACGACTATTTGCAATTTAAGCATCAATGCGCAACTAACAGAATTATATTCGTTGTATAATCTCATATGCAATTAACATGAGTTATTTTATTATTTACATGAAATAAATTTATTATTTACATGAATTTATTATTTTATTATTTACATGAGTTATTACATGAAGATCTTTTAAAAGCAAAAACGGGAATGGCAGACATTAGAAACTATAATCAGTTATAGAGCATACGTATCCTTATTTATTCAATCTGTTGAGAAGAAAAAATATGAATTTTTCTCAAGTTCAAATCCCTGTGTTAGTTTTATTCATAAATGCTCCTCAACGTTGCGGAAATTAGAGCGTTGAAAGAGAATAATTAGCTAAGAAAAGAAAGAAAAAATAAAACTTATTTAGAAAGCTTATTTTCTTATGCATATCTTAAATTTACTGAAATTTAAAATATTCATATTATGCTAATGTAAATAATCTTTGAGCTTGTTCACAATTTTCGTTGCTTAATCCTATTGTTTACAGAGGGGCGGAAGAAAGTTCAAAGCAAACAGAAATTAAAGATATGTAGAAAAGAAGCTGGTAAAGAAAACGTGTTTTTCTTCTATATACAAGTTACCCAACAACAAACCTATTTTGTAAATCCCAAAGGTTTTGAATGTGTTACGATTTTCGACTATTCGTATAACGCAAGAGAAAAAGACTAAGGAAAAGTAACAAATCCTTCACCAAACATGCCAGAAAATAAAACTGACGCAATCTCCCAGAAGCACAACTGATTTTTTTTCCTCTCTTTCTTCGGTATTTTTTTGAGTTTCTTTATTTTTCACCTTCTGTGGATAAATTTCAAATGCTCAAATCGTGACACGCTTTCTGAGGTGCCCACGAAACAGTACGTATGCCTCGCCTGCTGCCAACTGACGTGTACTGACTTTAGTGGCTGTCGCTTCAAGAAAATATAGGTTTGTTTTTCCGTTTCCTCTCTTCTTTGAACGTGAATTTTTATCCAGCTCTAGACGCATATACGGCAACCTATTCTTAAACAGAGATCTATAAGCTTCTTGTCTATTCAAAAAGAAAAAAAAAAAGGATATACATCCAAAAAACGTTTTTCGAAGCATAAACAATGCATCAGTAGGCTCTTTGTAACAAATGACTTGCACGAAATGCATAATATGCATATTTTAAGTCAATTCTGGAATGCATACATAACCAAACAATAGGCATCTAAAAATATTTCATACCAAACTAGTACTGAAACTACAGAATAGTTTTAGTTTCTAGTGCTATTTATTGCACAGATTGTTTAGTATTATTTGCTAAATAAAATTATCGCTGAAATGCAGGGAAAATTTGTTGCAGTAGATCATATTTTGAATTCAAGATCAATTATTCCTTGCTACATTTTTTTAACCTTTCCTATTTCGAAAATATTTACATGAATGTCAGTGCAAAAGTTTGAAACATTAGTTAGAATAGATATATATCTCAAGACAGTTTCCTTCACATCAGTAGTCGAACGGGTAATATTGCTGGACACCGGTAGTTTAACACAGGTGTGAATTTCAGTGTTTTGGGAGGCTGCATCAGTATATTTCTTGTTTTCTCCGTATATAACTTGAATATGTTCTTAGTAAGATTTTCACCTCACATCCTTACTGTATTCAAGTATCTCTTGCGTACTTGCTATGTACAGAAAATATAGGGCGTTTTTCTGAATTTAGATTTATTACTTTAGTTTCCTTGTTTTACATATTAAAATGTTTATTGTTCTACAGTTACGTATAAATCTCAGTGACTGATTAAATGCATTCATTATTCATTAGTAATTCACTATTGTATAAAGTATTGTCTCCATGCATTCCGTATGACGTCGTGGTGTAATTGGTAGCACACTTGACACGTATTCGAGAGTTTCAGGGTTCGAATCCCGGCGAAGGCTGTGCACATTTTTTACGTAACAATAAGGAACAATTTTAACAATAAGGTAGCTTCGCGAATCACACAGAAGGTTTATAAAGCCTTTATGGAATGGTATTCTACAGAATTCTGTAAGGTTTTTCAAGCTGCAGTCGAAATAATTTTTTAATGTTTGATGATTTTTGGTATAGAACATAAAAAAAAAAAATCGAAATCATTCGCGTTATATTCTCATGTCTTAAATTATTTTTGAATAGACATTTTTGCCATTCAGCTTACGTTTTTAGCTTCTACATTTCTGTAACATTTTGTGCAGCACAGTATTGTTTATAAATATTTTGTATAGTATTGTTTATAGAATAAAACACAAATGTATGTTGTAAAAGCATCAGTTAAATTTGTTAATTACAAAAGAGTTACTCTCGGAAATAAATGCTTTTAATTATAATAAGCGTATTATTGATATGAGAAATGGCTTCCTACTATTTAATTAAGTTTAACAACTATTTATATTTTTTATTTAAATATTATTTAAAATCGGAACAATATTAATTTTCTTAGTACGAAAAAAATCACATCTGCCTCAAAAATATTTCTTTACCTATGATTTCATAAAAGCCAATGATGCCAAAATATAGGTTAAAAACTATTGTTAAAATTGAAAATTTAGTTTCACACTTTAATTCTAAAAAAATTCGTTAAAAAGCCACTTTAAAATGCTTTTAAATACTCAAAAGTTTTTATAGCGTATTTTATGAATTTGTTTAAAATTCTTTAGAATAAATATTAGCCAGTTTTCTACAAACTGGATCTCATATTTTCAGTCGATTATTTCAGTTGATATTTTCAGTCAGTTTAATTAATCCGATACACATTTTATAATATACCATACATGGGGAGTTCAGAAACTGTACAGGTCTTAATAGAATCTTAGCATGAATCTCTACAAAATAGTTAAACATATTTCTATACATTTTCCATACATAACTCTATAGAAGCTATTTTAAAATTTTACAGAATTCTTTAATAGATCTCTGACCTTCGAAAACTGGGCTATAATTATAAAGGAATGTAAAAATGTTGATCATTGGATACTTTTATAGGATTTTAGTAAATTATTTTGTCAGGGAAGTTAAGTTATTTGAAAATGACAAAGCATATAATGGTTGTCTAACCAAAACGGAGAGATGCCTTCATGGAGGCCTTTTCGACGGAAACTTGCTCGTATTCACCTTACGCATGGCGTAAACATGAAAATTCGCATGAAACCCGCTGGTTCGGTTTGAACCCGGAATTAACTACCGCTTTGCTGCTTGTGGCTTTATGGAGAAGCTATCGGGACGTTTGACTGTGCTCAGTAAGTTGCTATGAATGAAAAATATCGATTCAGTTTCAGATGTTTATGGAATTTAGCAATGATATTCTTATATTTAAAGTTGAGTTTTTGCATAAATTCAATAAGCAGAGTGTGACGTCACACGAAAAGCACTCAGTTTTCGTTTGTTATATTTTAGTATAGCAGGTCACATAGTTTAGTTCTGTAGCAGGCTCCAAAACATGCAGTCTGGAAGGTTTGGGATGCTAAAAGTAATTAAAACTCATAGAAGTGTATTGCAGTTCTTTTAACAAATTAATGGATAAGTATCACACAATAAAACAATAACTTCAATTTCAGTTAAATTTGCACAAATCGTAATTTTAATTTCAGGAGTTGCATGGTAGCGATAGTTAAGTGTTATAAAATTATACTTAGAAAACATAATTTTATGCCAGCCTAGTTTATACTGTTTAAATGGCCACTCTTGGATATACGTTACTGCAGAAAACGAAAAGTCATTATGGTGGGATGCTGATGCAAGCTGTTTATTGTTTACTGTTTTACATAAATTTAATAAATATTGGAATGCAATAGATAAAGAAGTTTCATATTATTCTTGCGAAGATAATGAACGAATGCTATATATGACATTGTTAATAAGTTTCTTGAAAATATTAAGAGTATATTTAAAGCATGTCAAAGTATGTTTTAATGTACATATAATAAAGTATACTAACATATTACACATAATATATTATTCTGAAATGTATGTGGGCGTATATCATCGCTGACGTTCTAAACATTAAGCATGCATCTAGCTTTGCTTTTGAATTTTGATGAGGAGTTAAAAAATCAAATTCTCAAATTTAAGAAAATAGTAAAATTTTCATTTTCTCATATGTATAATGTGATGTTTGGTTTAACTCAAAACCCATTAAAACATTTATATTATTTTAATATTTATACAGATCTGCACACATATATTGTACATTTAATAAGTAAACATAGAGTATTTAGAAATAAATAAATAAAATATACTTGATAATTTATTTCACCTGTGTATAAATATTAAAATCATTGAATTTATTTAATTACATAAATGAAATATTATAGCGTATTTGCTCTTATTAAATTGTCATAATTTAAGAATATAGATTTATTTACAACTAAATTGTTTTCTTTCAGAAAATATTTTATCAGTAAGTTATTCGAATGAGAGTTGAATTTCATGCTTGCAGCTCCAAAGCCGCTTAATTGGGTGCTAAAATCTATCCTTAGCTCTTAACTAGGCATTTCATTAATTTTTATAAACGTTAACAAAAATTAGATTAATTACTTAAAAATTAACCAGCACCAATAAAATACAAATTACACATTAAGCAGCACATTAGTAATTCTTACGTTATTGTTATTATAATTATTATTGGTAGTAGTAGCAATAGTAATTATTACATTAATTATTACACATTTTCATATTGTTGTAATGATAGGAATTTTCGGACAGTCAACGAAATTATGAAGGAAAAATAAGCGATTTTATTACAACGATATATCGAAATAGTTTAAATATTATAATGAGTTTTTCTCTGTGATCCGTTTAGATTAGAAAATAGCTATGTTAAGTTCGTTTGAATTTAATATAAAATAAGAAAATTATAAGTTTTGTACTAATAGTACAGACTACGTATGTGATAAAATCTGGTTTTATTGCATTTTTAGTACTGTAATAGATCGTTATATCAATGACTAGTTTCTTGAGATATGTTTTAAAATATACTGCGAGTTTAAAGTAATGTTTTGTTCTTTAAAATTTTCAGGAAAGGAGGCGAATTTTCTAAATAATTTATTGCTTTTGCGATAAATAAGCATTAACTTGTCTTTTCATTTTAGTTTCTGATGTCTCTTTAACAAAATATACTGTCTTCAATTTCGAATAGATATGCTCATTTTTGGCTCTGCGCGAATAATTATGCTTCTCTTTTGTTCTATGTTGGATCATCATAAATTCTACAAGTATTCTTTTTTTAAATCCGCCTTGTAGTTAATACTCTTATTTTAGAGGAAGGACTTACACCCAAACGTTTTCAGTGATACGCAAGCGTAATTAATCTTGAGGATTCTGATTAGGGTATGTGTCTTTGTCACACCCTCTCAAGTGTAGATAATCCACTTAGTGGCTGAGCTTTTGTGTGTGCAAACTTAACCCCTGCGAGTTCTGCCACATCGTGGCAGGATAATTTAATGCCATCCTCTCTCAAACAGACCTTATCTTAAGCTTATCCGCACACTGCCTTTGTTTCTGAGAGATTTTTAAATCTTGATGGCTCATTTTATACTAAAGCCAGACAGCAATTACGCAGTTCCTTTTCTTCAGCCAGCGCTCAAATGTGGTAACGTTTAGCAAGATTGTTAAATATTTACCGCAGAGGGGAGCACTGAATAGAAAGGAAGAGAGGGGGTGAACAAGAGGGAGGGTAAATAATTAATGGCCCAGCAAAATGAACCCAAACAGCCATTGGAGCAAATTTGTTCAAGGACTTCCACAAAGAACAAATTAATTGTTGTTTAAAAGATGGTCCCCAATACACCTTTTAAAAGAGTTTTGTTCTCGTAAGAGCTTCGTGTTTTATTTTTCGTGCAAGCTTAATTCGTTTATGGCGGTTTGCGTAGAAATACAGTTCAAAGCCTCAGGGTTTTTCGTTGCCTTCATTTCCAAATTTGAGTGTCGCAGTGTAGAACAGTCAATATTTGAGTTGAGGTAAATATTTTAATCCAGACCTCCGGCAAAAGCCGGGAAAAAATGGGGTTTCCGTGCGATCTTTGAATACCCTTCAGTGATTAAATTTCAGATTTATTTAATATCCGAAACGCGATACGGTGTCATGTAAGCACGAAGTTAATTTATGTTTGTTTAATCTAAGGGGCCTGATTGTTCTGCACTTTAATTAAGCTTCGTAAAGGAAATTTTCCATAAATTAGTACGGCATTAAATAAATTTATGTAAATTTTATTTGAATTCTCTCGAAGGCAAGATATTCTACATTTCTGTTTGTTTTGATTGTAGACACTTGCATGATTTTTAACAATATAATTGTAAAATAAGCTTTGCAATTTATTATATCATTATTTTTATTATCTCGGAATGGCTAATTAGTCTTTGGGGGCTACGAATACATTTAGAATAGTCACGAATAAATAAACTTTCTACATAAATATGACTATTAGAATTGTTTATATTAAAAAGCTAGCTTTTAATACACGTCAATATTTCCTTTCATGTATTAACTTCTAATGATTTAAATTAGTAATACGCAATGCAAACAGATTGATAATGCCATTTCCTTATAAATTACAGCAAAAATTAAAGGAAATTGTGTAAAATCACATTTTTTTAGATATCTGGTGATTATGAAAGCATTTGTACACATTTTATATTATTTATTCAAGTATGTAGATGACTTCGTAGTAATGGCATATTTTTGCTCAGCGGAATTTTGTGTTCAGATTACTGCGTATTCTTTCTTCTGTTATTGTATTTTATATATGTATTACATATTACATTACTATTTATGTTTCGCTTTATATAGACTTGACAGAAGTTCAGCTTACTTTCCTTTTATTTTATGCTAGAATTCCATTATCTGAATACATATTTTATGTATCATCGTTAACCTTCGTATTTCCTTCCACAGAAAATCTACATTTTTAGATCTTCAGATAATGTTATTTGTTATTAATTTATAAATATCAAATATGATCCATCGGTGAAACTGAAGTTCTTCGTTATTTTGATTTTTGCATTGCTTTTATGCTGTAAATAATAATTGTGACAGCAGCAAAGACAAGAAAATTAACTTCACTTTAAAATATTACTGTTCTTATTATTTCTAGTCATTTCCTATATGAGTTGATTCTTTTATATGCTGTGTTTTCTGTTATGAAGATTGTGTTCGGTATATGAGATCTGCTAAGATTTCAAATAAGTCTTATTTGTGATAAGACCTTAAATAAACAAACTGCAACCCTAATTTAGAATTTGAATTTTATTTAATAAATACGCCTTTCTTGTGGCATTGAAGTAGGGAAGTTATTGTGGTAAAGCAGTTATGGATTTCAGAGGCGCTGCCTACAGAAAGGCATATTAGGAAATAAGATTCCTGCTTAGAAATGACTGGTATTAGGTTTATACCTGCGAAAACAGGGAAATAAACTATAAAAGCCTCATGCATATAAAACTCCTAACACGGAGTCAACTACTACCTTTTAGTAGAGTCAATCAACCGGCAGCTTGTTTGATCCTCCTTCTCTATTCAGAGAGAGGATATACTATTTTTGAGATACAGGAGGAAAACTTTAAATCGTAGTACGTAATATAAACCTACACTTAATTAAAAAAGTGATAATTGAGTTTAAGGTAGTTTATATGTCTTAACGAAGGTTACAAATTTAGTAGCTCAAATAAGATTCTGGAAGAAAGTTGTTCAGTTACAAAATAATTGAGAAAAGGCGCCGGTATTTTCAGGGTTCGATTTCTAGAGAAATTTGAAAGCATTTGGGGTAAGGGTTAATGCTTTGCTAATTTTATGTTTCTAAGGTGAGTTATTTCGTTAATATGCGAAATATTACTCTGTTCTTGGAACGGTAAAAGTTTCTCATCAGAATATATGAGTGCTTTAAGATGAATAAATACAATAAAGAATTCATGACAAAAAATGTCGTATAGTGTTTAAGTTATTTAAGTTTGTCCCCATGAATTCACCCACTTGAGAACAGTTAGCTGTTCCATACAGGAAGAGTTGAGGTAAATAAAGTGCACTGCCAAATTCGAAATATAATTACAGGAAGCACAATAGACGAAACTGGTTTATAGCCAATAATTTTCATGCTAAAAATATTCTTATAATTATAAAAAGGAAACTATAATAATGTTAAACATAAAATTCTTCTGATTTTTCTTGAAAATATTACTCTTAATTTAAATAAAAATTAATTAATATTTGCAATACCTATATTTATTCATATTAATGTTAA
Source organism: Stegodyphus dumicola (assembly GCF_044657685.1). Taxonomy (NCBI): domain Eukaryota; kingdom Metazoa; phylum Arthropoda; class Arachnida; order Araneae; family Eresidae; genus Stegodyphus; species Stegodyphus dumicola. Next base: position 73,145,106 of record NC_140768.1, on the reverse strand, counting down.
AATATTGTGTTTACGTTATGCAAAACTCTTCATTATTATAATTTTTTTCCTGAAATACCATTCTTAAACTTCTAACAGATTATTTTACTTTTATACAAATCAAGCAGTTGCATATTTTAAAGTTACTTTTACACAAATCAAAAAATATTCCATTAAGTAATTAAGTGTTTTCCTACGTAATTTCTTCTGACTTCAGAGAAATATTTACTCAAACCCGGAAAAAGTTTTACTATTTTTCTCGCAGAATCAGCTATATTATTACACATTTTTACTTCTGAAACTTCAATACATTTCTTCTAGTTTTAGACATTCTTTCCCGAATTTTCAAGCTCTTTGGATTATTATATAAATATTTCTTTTGATCGCTTGGAGATACTTATCTTTTTCAAATTTCCTCATTCTTTTAAAACTTAATTTTTACTTCTGAAATTTTGCCTCATAAATATATCGTTTATCGCAGCTGTTTCCACTTTTGAATCTCCAACAACTATCCCACTTCCAAATTTGAATACCAAGAAATTACTCTTTTTCTCGCAAATTTCGGACTTTTTATAAAGTATCTCGTTAACTTTAACTAAAACCTTAAATTTGCTTTACTTTTTTAAATAAGTTTAATCTAAGAATATAATGGATGCACGTAATTCCCTTTTAGATTTTAAAATTTTTCTTCCATTTTTTTTTTTTTTTTTTTTTTTGTAAAATATGTCTTTACCGCAAAAAATTTAAGGAATTTTAATACTATATTTTCTTTTTATATGCACCAGTGATGAGGAGAAGAATAAAATTTTAGAAATCATTTTATGATAATATTATTATTTATTATTTTATAACTGAATAAATTTTAACCGAATAATTGGAAAATGTCCCTCTCTTTCTTTCCTTCTTATATATATATATATATAGAGAGAGAGAGAGAGAGAGGAAGAGTTTCTTAAAGAGTTCCGGCTACTATCTTTTGAAATGTTTTGTAAATATATAATTCCTTCAATACAATATTCATTGGGTGTAGCCGTTAGCACATATAAATAGAAAGTCTGGGGTTTTTTAGAGAAAAGCACGACAAATGTTTTTGAAAATTCATGCATCTTCCTTTCAAACATCAGCGAGTCTTTAATAGGCTGTGAGTACAATTCCTCAATGCCTAGAAGTACACATCTGATAGAAATATTCGAGGAATATTATTAAAAAGTGAAAATGATGCACATTTCTTCTTTTCAACATGAGAATATATGCAATTTTAGAAAATTTAGTTTCTAAAATATCATTATCTAAATTCTATTATCTAAACTTGGCTTTGAATTCCTGATCAAGAGATACTGCTAATCCAACACCAAACTTCTTAGCAAAATAAAAATAAATACATGGAAAAATTTGGCCTGAACCTGCGGTGGGAATATACGAGTTTTAATTGCAGTCATTAACTTTCTAAATATTTTTTCAATTATTTCATTTACTTAATTTTAAGACATATTTTAATACATATGCAATATACAATGCACAATACATTAATAAAAATACATTTTCACATACGTATACAATACTTTAATACACAGACATATTTTCATTGCAGAATTCCTCATCCCTTTTTTTCCTAAAGTAAACGTCAATGAACCTACTGAACTGTTTAGAGACTTATCGTTGAGTTCAAATAACTAAGGATAGAGACTCAAGAAGGGTTAAAATACCCTTTATTTCACTCAAATAAGAATAAAAGTTGATCTCTTTCTTGGGCTTACAACAAAGCCTCCACTCGCGCTTAAACTCAGAATAAGAAATAAGAACCAAACTATAACTAAGTAAAGGAGACTTAGCCGAAGCTAACACAGATATATAACGTAGTCGTCCCTTAATTTAAATTAGGCGACGAATATCAAAAGACACGCAATAATGCGGCCGAGCGTAGCAGCTTCAAGAAAGAGCTTGTACCCGAAGGCAAACAACGCGTTACTCAGGATTCCTAACGCTTTCTCTCGAACTAAGTTGAACTTTCCTTAAATACTTCTTTTAACTCATTTGCATTCAACACGATTATAAAAACTCATTCTGGTAGGGAGTTGTAAGTGGAAACAAGAATTGATAGGAAGTGTAAAATTAAAATAACTGTTATAAAATTTAAATATACCTTACAATATTATGCCACCATTATGCCAACATTATTTCAACATTTTACATTGAAAGGCTACGTTAACTTACTCTCATGTAATTAGTTTCGATAATGCGCGTTTCATGATAATTATGATGAGTAATAAGAGTATTTTTGTTTATCTCGTACTTAAAAGACATTGTTGCTAAATAAATTGCACGCCATTAAATAAGAACAACAATGATTAACTAAGCCATTATCTAACAAATGAATGAATCAGCTTTTGCATAACTATGTTTAATATAGGTTAAACAAAAAGTTTATTTATATAAGAGGAGATAAATTTCTAACATAAAAATATGCCTGGCAATGTATTTTTTAAATGTGCTGTTTTTCTTTATGTAAGCTAATTGTATTGATTAATTCATTTGTATAGACACTAACTAAACAGAACTAAGAAACAAAATCTTAATATTGGACATTAGATTTTCTAAGATTACGAATTAAGAAATTTATGTCATGATTTTTTTTCTATTTCTTAGTATAAAATTCTAGGAAGAAATATATAGAGTAAGGCCTCGATTATCCGAGTTTTGATTAACCGATATTGCGTGTTATCCAAACCCAGTCGAATAAATAAAAAACGTCGTTAAAATACCCTCGCTCAAAAGGTAAGCACGCTGTAGACTTAGGTTTTAGCAATATTTCGTATCGTGAAGATGAGACTCCCATCGTTACCACATTTGAGTTCGGTAGCCTAGTTTCTAGCGCGATTTGAGTGAAAAATCAGTTAGTTTTTTAGTTTTCGCAGCTACAGAGGCAGTCACGGATGAAGATATGAATGAATAACTAGATGCAATATGATTAAAAATTTGAACTTTCTGATGATGCCATTTTAAATTTACTCACATACTATGAACGTTCTGATGACGAAGACATGGGAATTATTTTGATCAAGGTCAAAGATACAAGCGATTAGATCGAAAAGGCACTGTTCTGTGCTAAACGGCAAGAAGACAAGTCACCAACCGACATTCTGATATTGCGATGTCTACTCAGTTCTGCAGCAAGAAAACAAGTCTACACAATGAAACTGATAGTTGTTACTGATTTTTTTTTTTAAAATGTGTGATATGCTATGTATACTTTGCAACACCTCATCTGCATTAAACGTGCTTGTTTTCAAGTTTATCTGTATATTTGAGTTTTTGTATTATGTTTTATATTGTTGTGTACCGGTATGAATCATGTCTGCTAATGTATTCCTTATAGTATGTAAATAATTAAAATTTTCTTTGTATTAATAAGTGCTATCCGAGTTAGCCTCGGTCCATATTAACTCGAATAATCGGGGTTCTACCATGCATATATTCGCATTTACGATAAACTTAGACTGGAATTAAGTTCTTAGACTGAAAGGGAATCAGGCAGCTCCTGTTTCCACGGTTTAAAATACTATGTTGCATTTTAAACAAGAATTAATTATATAGTTTTCACTTATATTATTATATTACCCACGTATTTTATTAAGTGTTCTTTCCCAAAAAACGCACGTTATTATTGAGCTATTAAAACAATAATAATTTTGACTTATACTTGGGTGGAAAATTTGAGGAACATTAATATGTATAACGAAACTGTTATATAAACATATAGCTTTGGATCATAATCATTTAAATGATTTCATCACATTTAGAAATTTAAAATGCACCATTTCTATTTATTTTCCTGAATTCATTATTGTAGTATTTCTAAAGAAAAAGAATTAAATTGATTTTTTAATATCATAATTCAACGGATAGAAGCTAAGTAACTTTTTTGTGATATAAAATATAAATATGAATTTGAAATGCTTTTCACACTCAAATGTTTTCTAATAAAGTAATTTGTTCAGTTCATGCTAAGATATTTCAATCATTAATGGAAGTTTTATTTTTAGCTATCCAAATCAGGAAGCCAAAGTGTCTATTTGCGACATGTCGATCTGAACAGTGCTGGTGTCTATAGATGTGAGGTATCAGCAGAAGCACCCGAATTTCAAACTGTAGAAGCTGAGAAAGAAATGAAAGTATTAGGTAAGAATGACATATATGCAATAAAATAAGAATAAGTAAATGGTCAATGCGAAACCTGAATTCTAAAGACCCTTTTGATTTTATTTATGTCAATATTAAAATACTCTGTTATCATAAAGAATTCTATTTTTTCTTATAATGTAGCAGAATTTTTTTCATTCGATAAAATGGCTGAACCGAATTTGGTTAACACATTTTTTGCGAATAGCTGGTAGGACTTTTCCAAAAAAGATAGTATTTTGTAAATAATATAACATGTTCATAACATGTTTATAGCTATATGTTTTAATCTATATAAAGTTATTTCACTCACCAATAACCAAGCGAGAGTATCAAAGCGTGGTGTTTAGATCTTGTTCTAGTTCCGGCGAATGGGTCAGTTGTAAACCTATTTTCATGCTTTCCGAAGTGTGTATTACAAATACAAGTTAACTTCGTATAGCAAATATTCTTTCACTTAAGCAGGTAGATAATTCTTCTGTATTTTACCGCATTTAAATAATCAAATTAAAAAATATATGTTTGATTTAAAACAATAGAATTTTTTTCCTGCCACCACTTACGAGCTTTGCTAACCACTTATACCAGAAGAACACGATAATTCCTTATATTCTTCCCTACTCTGCGAAGCTACTGGCCAGGAGCTGTACCTAGGCAGTCTCGGCCACAGGGGGTATAAAATTTATGAACTTGGTGGTTCTGAAGACCCCGGAAAGGTCACTCATTGGCTGGCCCTGTGGTCTGGCACGTCCTAATGCCTAGCGCGGCGTGGTACTAGTAGCCCGGGAGGTAACTAACGACCAGTGCCGTCTGAGATTTTTTCCGGGTGGCGGGGGGACTTTTAGTGCGATGTAGTGCGAACAAGGAAGTGCTATATGTTGTTGTTATATTCCTCCCTACTGAAACGGATCTCAAGATAGGAATGAGGCTCAGTCAGTCAGGTGTGTATAGTGACGAATTATCATACACAATTTTTTAACTTTTTGTAGAGTTAATTAAGTTTACGTGAAATAGGAAAAGCGGAAAGTCAAATATAGCTTTGCTAGAATCAGGCCCCTGGATCTTTTAACTGCCATCTGGCTGTGAGAACACTTATATCGCAAGAGCATACACAGAGGAATGCGATAAATCTTCACATCCCTTTTTATTTAAGGTGCGAATGAAGAAGTTACGGAACTCTGTCGACCAAACTCAGGTGACGACAGTTTTCAACTACTAAATTTCTTATTTCAGATTCTGCGTAGAAGACTCTGAGGTGCTTCAAAGTCACAGAGCATGATAAATCAACTACTTCCTGGATGAGATTCCAATCACTAACCACCCAGTTGCTATAGTCCAGCGTTTATTAATGTTTTATATATATATATATATATAAAGTGAAATCGTTTTAATGCCCAGTTTTATCGTGGATCCTCTGGTTTGCATCAGTTGCATGGTTTTAATGAAGCATGGGCATTTTATGCTACAGAAATTGAGTTATTTCAGATTATATTTATTTCCTTCAAAGTGTAATTTCAGTGTTAACCTAAATTTCTTAAACATAAAACAACATATTCAAACAGGACTTTAAATTTTAATGAGATGACAGTTATTGCTCTTTACTACTAAATGAACTTAATATTAGACTTTATTGTTTAATATTGTATGTCATGTTCGGCATCAAGTTAATTGTGGAATTAATTTTTTTGTCGACAGATAAGCTGAGAACTCCGTTTCGTACTTAAATGTAGTTGTAAATAGTAAAAGTGCCAACATGACCTTTTGTGACTGTTGAGGATATTCACATTTTAAACTGCACCAAGATTTCACTAATGGCATTAATTCAAATTTTTCTTGCAAAGATTAATCATACTTTATTTCAGTGTAAGTTTCGTGTTCTTCTGCTCACATGGTCGAAGGTTACGATACTGATAATAAATGCATTTTTAATCCACAATTCATTCTGCTATTTAATCTCTTGTTCATTTGGAAAATACTAATTAAAAGATTCACTCAAACATTTAAAGGGCTGAATAATTTCTGAAGTACGTCTTCCCTATTTAACCCATCCCCAACTACTCTTCTGAAGAGCCTTATACTGTTGGGAAGAAATCAAAGGCGTTTGAGCGCACACAAATTTTTGAGAATTCTATATGCTTCGTGAAACTATTTCGAGAGCAGTGAATAATATTTACGTAGTTGCCTTCAAGTGTTATATTAAGTTCATTCATGCTTGTAAAATTTCAGTAAGGAGGCAATCTTAAGCAGCCAATTTCTATCAAATAATTCGACTTGTATTGTAGAAATATTAAGTTATTTTGAAGCGGGAAAGATGAAAAATGAGCAATGCCCTCGCCGGGTCTCGAACCAAGGACCTCTCGAATTCGCTTCGAGCGTACCCTACGAAGGCATGCTAAAAAGGCGGGAGAAATACCATATATACTCCCCCTTTTAAAGAGCGACTGGGGATTAGGGGGACGCAATCGCCAAATCCTGGTGGTGAAGAATCATCACACCACCTTTTAGTTTAGGCGCCACTGTAGAGACATTAGGTTATTTCGAAAAGATGAAAAATGAGCAACAAAAAAAGGTCGAACAAAAAACCTTTTTATCTCCAGCGCTTCGAACTGTGTATCAGGAATTCTAAAAATATGCTCATTTTAAAATTATTTTGCGACATTGCTATTGAACTAGATTTTATGGTTTAAGTGCAAAGAACATGATATTTAATAAATAAAGGTAACACACAAAAACGTTAAAGAAACGCCCCTTCGGACGTAATTTAAAATCTGAAACATTTAAGATTTTTTTATTAATTTTAATGGTTCTTGTTTATTTTTTTCTCGCCCCTCCCCCCACAAACGGGTAAATAAATAATCTTGCATTGTATACAGGCAACTTGCATTGTATACAGGGGCGCACATTTACCGCTTTGCCTCAGGTGAAAAAATATGTAGGAACGGCTCTGGCAAAAATACTTGTTAGTTTGGTAATTTTTAAAGATATTTTTAATACATTGCAAACTTTACTTGATGTAATTCATTAAATTACAAAATTAAGCACAAGGCACATCGAGATGGATTTCTTTCAGCATTAATATTTTTGAATACAATGAGATTATTAACTTACATTAAAAATTATATTTATCTTCAAAAATTGTGAAATCTAGAAAAAGGATAGTTAAAAGCAACTGAAGAAACTGATTCTCCGATTCACTGATTTAATACCATTATTCTTATTTAAACCGAGTTTTGTTCAAACAGGATTTTTCTAAGTTAACAACAGTAGAAAGCATAAGGTGTTCTAGAATTTTACTTATCTAAAAGTTGTCATATTACAAGAAAATGCTATGCTTAATCTGGAAAATGTCATGTATAATTATAAAAGCAATGCTTAAAATGAAAATGCGTATATCCATTTAAATATCGAAGACAAGAAAACGAAAATGGAAAATGGAGCTCAAGTCGTATTCGAATTAATAGATTAATTAGAATAGATTAATTAGAATAGAATGTTGATGAATGGCGATATTGAGAAAAGTTTATATTCATTGTTGGAGATTGTACGACTGTTTCATTAATTCGGACATCGCGTAAATGACCAGTGTACATACGGGGTAGTCGGTGATTCGGATCATTGTTTGACTATACAGTAAAAGTTGATTATCATATACGACAGCCTGCAGTTGGTCTCATATATTTTTGCGTGCATAGTATGTACAGAAAATAATGAGCCCTAAAACAGATATGTGAATGTATTCAGATTGTACAGAACATCTAAAGTAGCTAAAATAATGTTTATGTAGTGCAAATATCACTTTCGTTACTGCTCCATTTATTTGAATTGTACGCATACATAATGTATGTTACTTCTATAAATGTGCATCCATTGCGAATTAGTTCAAGAATTATCTCGTTTATCAACAGTTTTAATTATTAAAGTATTATTATTAATGCTCTTTAAATTCAGCTGCTTGTTTTGTATTAAATATTCGCATCCGACTTTTGTGTAACTTTTATATTCTGTATGCAATAATCGTTAATTAAATATTAGTATTGGCTAATATAGTGTTTACATTGGTTTTGTATGATACTGAGTGCAACAAATAAGTATTGTTTATATCATTTCATATATAACTTGCTTCTGTTTTATATGCATGGAATCTTAAATGCACTTGACTCATCTTAATACATTCGGATGATCATGGACTAGTCGCATGAATCTTCATTTAAACACAAACGCTTTGTTGAAAGCTAGAACCCATTAGAACAGAAAGATTCGTTTCGGAACTGATTCAGTTTACTGAGCAAATGAACAGTGATTCCAGAAAATGGAATGGTAGCTCTTTTATAGTTCCCGGAGAGCTCTTCTTGAAAGAGCGCCAGGAAAAGAGATGTACTATTTATTCAGGAACTGATTCACTTTACTCAGCAAACATTTGGTTCAAACTTCCCTTCCCCCCCAAAAAAAAATTGAAAAACTCTTTTAAAGTTTACTCACCGAGAATTCTTATTAAAAGCAATCCAAGAAAGTTCGCTTCCCACTTTAAGGGAGAAAATAATGTTTACTGTTCTATGTTAAAAAGAAATTTAATTATTATTATTTCCCAACATTTTTAAAATTTTATTCTACACTTTTATTATTAGTTCTGTGTAGAAATGAGGTTTTCAGAAATCTCCGAATCACAGTTAATATATGGGTAAATCAGTTCAGAGAGTTAGTCCTGGATTCAGTTCTTCTGATTCCACTTACTCGTTCGATTTAGCTCTGTTCTCGCTTGCCTTTCTTAATTCACTCCTCGTTTCGAATGTTTTTTTTTTTATCAAGGCTATTGTTAGTGAGCGGTATCCCAAGTGGGTTACGATGGATTCCTTCTTTTAACAACTGAGAGAAGTCGGCTACCAGCATTACAACGCAAAGCACAAGCTACCTCATGTGACACATCACGCAATTCCCGCATGGAATATTACAACGAAGCACTTGCTGATTATTTGAGACTGATTAAAGAGATTAAAGTAAGCTCTTGGAAGAAATTTTACAGCAACACCACACCATCTTATGGAGCAGCTTTTAAAATAGTCTTTCATTCAGTTACAATTACAGCCGCATTACCAGCATCAACAAGGTCTCGTACAGACTTCGTCAAAAAAACTTTCAGAATATCTTTACAAAGGATAGCCAAGATCATACTTCAGTAAAAAATGATAAAAGGCAATTGTTGGCAACAACAAACTGAGAAACTCTCAAGCGAAAGGCCGCTACCCTACTCCCAGGAAAATAATTCAGATTAGATTACATTTAATAAGCAAAAAAGCTTCACGGCCAGATGTAATTGATAACACCATCATCAAAATAGCATATCAGTATTATCCAGAGATTATTTTAGCACTTTTCACAGCTTGCTGGCGTTTGCGTCATTTCCCTGTTAGCACAAAAACTGCAGAATTAGCACTTTCCTAAAAAAACGAAAAGACCCTGCTACCCTCTCAGCACACTGCTTTATTTGCCTTCCACCAGAAATAGGCAAATTGCTGGAGTACACAATAGCCGCTTGTTTAAACCACCATCTGAATCACACAGAACATTTAATACAAGATGTGTTCAAGAATGTAGCTTATAACAGACAGAATAATATGTACATCATGATCATATCAATTGATATTCAGGGTGCAATAGATTCACTGTGATGGCCGGACACAATCAGCAGCCTAGCAATAAGCAGTTACCCATGGACAATATTTGTCTTACTGTAAAAACTCTCACAACGAAAGAAGCTTTCAGATAAGACCATAGTGAGACATAAATAATGAAAATTGTTCTCAAGTCTTATACCTTGGTCCTACGCTGTGAAATATTGTGGCAATCATGGCTTTTCCTAGTTATAAGAATAATGTGTAGAGTTATTAGGCTATTTTAAAGCAGGAGATATGAAAATGTGCAGTACCCTTGCCGGGACTCGAATCTGGACTTCTTGGATATGCGCTGAGTATGCTGCCGTTACATCACGAAGGTATGCTGGAAGGAGGGAGAAAATACATTATAAATGAGCAATACTCCCTTAATAGAATATGCTGATGATTTCCTGCCAGTAGCCTCAGTTTTAACAATCTACAAACAAAAGCACAAGCGAGTGTCGATAAAGTTGTCGATTGAGCAAACATCCTCATACCCTCAGAAAAGACACAAGTTCTTGTAAACGACCGAAAAGATCATTTCAAGCGTAAAACTTGTGTTAAGTTTAATGGGAAAAAGCATTAAAAGCATGCAACAAAAAATAATTAGGCCTGTTTACTGACAATAAACTCTCGTAGCTACCACTCATCAAGCATATTAAGCTACAATCCAGTTATTCGCAAAAAACAATTCGGTGCACATAGCATATTGCAAAAACCAGTATTTCGAACTAGGTAGTATGGGAGGAATATTTGCAGTTTAATTCTAGTGCTCTCGCAAGACTATTCTATGTTTAAAATATTATACTATGATAAGAGATTCCACCCCTCAAAGGTTAACTTTATTTTCATTTCACATAGAATAATGCGTCAGAAATAGACATAACTATACACTATCTCATACATTTTGCTCTTATAATATGCACCACATACTGTTGTTCAAAATTAATAAAGCACTTTCTCTGAACATATTTAAAATATATCATAAAGAGTTATTCATGTCTAAATAACCTAAATTTTTATATAATATTTATATGTGTGTATTATATGTGTAAGCACTTCAAATGTTCATCTAGTGTTCTTTTAACATTCCTAAATGAAACTGGGTTCGAAACTCTTGTACGATTAATGCCAGGACAAGAACCTAGTCTAGGGGCGTTTTGTTCTGTTCTGCTTTGTTAGTGACGGTGAGTAATAAAAATAAACTGATTCATTTCAGCGAATGAACGGTTTTAATCCAATCCCATAAAAGATCGGTTTTGCCATTCTCTAAAGCCCATTAGACTAACCCTAGAACTAAAAATAGTTCTAACAATTGGGCTTTTAACGATTAGCGGTAAAGTAAAATAAACTAGATGGATTACAGAAAATTGTGATAAAAATGTCTAGACAAAGATTTTCACATTTGAGAAGGACACAGAAAGAAGACTTTTGATTACTTCATTTAGCACATGCAAGAGTAAATCTTTATTTTTCAAAATTTTCTCCTAGAGAAAAATTTTGAATAAATTATTTCCTTTCTTTTGAACTGGCTCAAATTATACCCTTTCATTCAGCGATTTCGTTTCGTATTTTTATGGTTCCTGCTGTAACGGTTTCTAATAGTTTATAACCTTATATACTTCTGATTCAGGGTCCGTGGTTCTAAGCAGGTTACATAGTTTAAGGAAACAGTTTTGCATTATTTTCTGTAATAAGAATTCCTGAAACTATTTACTTGTACAGGAGTGTTCAAAATGACTGGTCAAAATCTGACTTATTATAGCTTTCAAGTTTAGAAATGAAGAATGACAAGTAATCAGTTTAATTACGGAAAAAAAAGAAAAAAAATGGGAGAAAAGAATGAAAAGAAGAAAACGTAGGAGAAAAAAAAGGTTTCTTGAAACTAGAGAATCGCTGTTCTCTTAGTTACCCCAACAAGTTCAAGAAGATAACTTAATTGTTACAGCCCTTACTCGAGCTGTTTACCTTGTCATTATTATCACACTAGTAGTAAAATGATTTTGAATTCATTTTGTGTTTGTGGGCAAAGGTGTAAGTTTAATTTTAACTACGCAGAAGCATTGGGATACTGGTTAACTTTTCTTGATTGCATTCCACCCTTAACTTTGGATCCAAATACAAACTGAATGAAATGATAGTGCAAAATATAATATTTACGATACTGATTGCTAAGTAAAAAAAACTGAAACATTATCAGAACTACAGTAGTGATTCTTGTTAGCTAGACTACAACAATCAACTTTAAGTATTTACAATACAGGGGTAAAGCAAAACCTAATAAACTGCATTTAACTAAAACATAACTTTTAAACGTACTAGCAAAAAGTTAGCACTAACCGAAACCTAAAAATCTACCAATGCGATAGGCAAAATATGGGAACTGCAAAGAACACTGGCTGAGTTGCCAATTTTTTCTTCCTATCGTATGTTCATAATCGTTCTTTAAAGTCCATTATTCTGCAAATCTGTTATAGTTGACGAAAAACGTAAAAGTAGACAGAGGGCTCGAGTTAAAAAATAGGCGTGCTAATTAAAGCAAACCTTGGGAAAATAGAATTAACACATCTTTACTGTACCCACATATGAAAATTTCGTGTCGTAAATGTAGGGTTATAATCGTGTGTAACTCTAACATAGAAGTACTTAAACTTACTTAGGTTGTTACCTTACTTAGGTTGTTACCTTACTTAGGTTGTTACCTTACTTAGGTTGATACCTTACTTAGGTTACTTAGGTATACTTACTTGATACCTTAATTAGGACGGTACTTAATGTCACGTTTATAAAAGCATAACAGTGTCCTAAGAGGTTTTAAATAAGTTATTTTATAAGTTTGAACTTAACAAAATGCACAATTTGTGTGTACAGTTTTAAATTCTACCACTTGCGGGACTTATATAACAGAAACTGAATTTACAAGTTTTAATATGTTCTTACCCGAAGACTACAGTACAAATAACATTGACTCAAAATCGTTGGCTAAGCTTTAACTAAAATTCTAAAGCGCGTAATTTAACTTCAGCTAGCTAAATGGCTAACGTCGAATATTGAAGTAGCTCGACAACACAAAATACACCTGAGAGTACTACTGCCAGAATTCCATATCAAAAACGTTTGAGAATTCCGCCTTAAATAGTCTTAACTCATTTGCATCTTGGTACATCATAGTACAAATACAAATCATAATTATATACAATCTGGGTTGTTTAACTTAATTGACTGTGTTGTTAATGTGGTGATTAAGTTGTGATGACCGTTTGTGGAACACATTTACATGACATTAATAGCGATTGATTTAACGATGATGAAGCACATGTCATCAAGTTCATTGCGAATGATCCAAAACCGAGAAGTACTTGTTAACATCACATTATTTATAAACACAGTGGTGACATCCTTTAAAACTCGAACTCGAAGATTTTTTATTTGATGCAACTTGACTATTAAACATGAAGATAATGTTAGTATGCAAATCAGTCAGTCGCTTTGAATAATCTCTGCAGAACAAAAATATGTGCACAAATTTTGTTCATCTTAATGTCCTCACTTGCTATTTTAAAAGGACCATAATATTATGGCTAGGAAGTGAGTATATATGAAGTACAATATATATTTATTATAGCCGCTTATAACGCACTGCGTTATGAGCTGATAAATCAGTATCCGCGCTCGTTCTTACATTGCTTTCAGTACACAAAATGAGGCTCAATAGATTCAAAGAATTATCAGGTGAGCAATTAGTAATTACTTTCACATGATAAACAATCGTATTATTGATCCTATTGTTCTGTTATTACAAATATGGCAAAAATAACTACTGCACATTACATGCAGAGAGATAAATTTTCTTATAATCTTATTTAATGCTTCCATATTGACAAAATACTTTTATTGTTTGGTTGAGCTCTCTAAGTTTGCAACGGAACACAAATTGACTTTTCATCGAGCTAAATCAATAGTGACCTTTCTTACTACTACTAAACACCTATACAACTACATACCAAAGTTGTATTCCGAATCCCAGCCCCTCACATATGAAAAACATCCTAATTACCTAGGATTCATCCTTGATACGGAATTCAACAGCAACAGACATCTAGACAATTTGGTTTCGTAAGTACGTAAGCGCCTAAACATCCTCAAATACATAGCTAGCAGAGTCTGGGGATCTGATGCAAATACTCTTAGAGCCACATGTAGTATTTCGCTAATAACACCTATTCTAAAACATGGCTACGCAATTTTTTTTTTGGGAGTCTGAAACCAATCTTTAGAAATTAGAACCTACACAACCGAGTGCCGCTCGAATTATTCTCGGACTCAGAAAGAGCTGCCCTTTTGGTATAGACCTGTTTGAGACCAACTTACAGCCACTGTATGTTAGAAGAAGAGCCAATTTAGTTAAGTACTTCAATTAAATATATATCTACGTCTCCCAACAGCGTACTTCATTTTATTTGCACATTTGGTACAGCAATGAAAGATTCAAAGAAATACAGCCCTTTTAGTTTGGCAGACAACTCAGAACCTGATATCTCGAAAAGTTGCACCTCTGTCTCTAAGATACACTATTGATCCCTCAGTGGGACTACTAAGCGTTTTCTTCTACTTTGATCTGAAATCCACTGCAAAGAAGAAAACTCACCATGAAGACCATCTTAGACAGATGGTTCTGGAAATTATTAGTTGTATTTCTAAAGATGCAGTGTAGGCCCATACTGACGGTATTCGTTCAGAAGATCGTACGAACAGCGTATTTTTATAAGGAGCCCCCTACCTTGAGACAACAATAAAGCAACGCAACCCTGATACTTGCTCCGTCTTCAGGAGCGAAATAATTGCGATTAATGTAGGGCTGTATGCTACCATGTCTTATGATTGTGAATTTTGGAAATATGAATTTTATTGGATAACTATTGGATAACCGCAGTGCCCTACAATGTTTTAGTGACCGGTCCTCCACAAACGATGAAACCAGCGTATCTATCCTGCTTAAATTGAAGATCTCTCAGATTCATGACGTCCACTTCCAGTGGATCCCAGCACATGTTAACATTGGTGTTAATGAGGTCACCGATAGACTGGCCAAAATGGGTAGTGAGAATGAAAAGGCCCCTGGTTCTTCGCTTATATCTCAAATGACTATACTCAAATGAAAGATCTAAACACAATTAAATATGGTATATTCCACCTAGGCATCAATGGTACACAAAAACATCCCCTGTCTCTCCCTGGAAATCAAATGTGACCGTGGCTCCCAGACTGCTCTGGCTAGACTAACAAGTTGCCACCTTAAATGTCTTGATAGCGGCAGAAATGGCTGCTGTGACCATCCACCTTTACCGGATCACATTCTGAGCGTCAAAGGACTTTCTAAGGAGAACTTAACGTCCCATCCCCTTATTATTATAGAGTTTTTGGCGGTCAACAACTTTCTGGAGCTAATCTGACATATATTTCAGAACTTCCGAGGAAAAGCAACAACAAAAACGGCATTTTATTGAATTTTAGTACATTAGATAAGTATTCATTTTCCACATTCTCCTTCCATCTTAAATTAAAGACGTCCACAAGTTATCAATGTAATTAAATTCAACAGTTCCCTAGAAAGTTAGTTAGCCTTGAAATCTTTTTATGTCATTTATTGTATCTTAAACTAACGATTTTAAGTTTTAATCCACTTATTTATTGTTTTGTCGGTGATGAAACTTATACAAATGAACCCTCTGTATAAATAGTCCCTTTGCGTGTCTTGATGTTTTAAATGTCTTAAATATGCAAGGTCAGATTAAACTTCTCAAGCAAATGTGAAAAGAGATTCAAAAGGTGTAAATTAGCGTATCCAATAGGTTCTAGCAGGATGTATTTAGTCGAAGGCACCTATAGCGGAAACC
Organism: Stegodyphus dumicola; assembly: GCF_044657685.1. Taxonomy (NCBI): domain Eukaryota; kingdom Metazoa; phylum Arthropoda; class Arachnida; order Araneae; family Eresidae; genus Stegodyphus; species Stegodyphus dumicola. Next base: position 73,129,400 of record NC_140768.1, on the reverse strand, counting down.
ATCAGTTAAACAAATTGTGCCATTCATAAAAAGATATTTTAAGGCAAATGCAACAAGAAACTAAATATCGACTGAATTCTGGATTCCTATATTAATACAGGAATGAGCATTTAAAGTTTTTTACTTCCTCGTACGAAGTAATGAAAGTATTGTAATCGCGAAAAATTTCCGGTATCATATTTCAGAAAAAGGTATCCATTTTAATCACTCTCAAAACCATTTAAACGATGTTTCTGCATGACATCTGTACATACGGATAGAATAAATGACTGCTTTTAGCAAAAAGGTTTATAAAATGGATTTAAAAGTGATTCAAAAAGATTTTTTTGAAGTCTGTACGTATGTATGTATCTCGCATAACTTAAGAACGAGTACCCACAGTACGTTGAAATTTTTTATATGGGACTTCTAGAACATGTAGCTGTGCACCTCTCTTTTTCATTGCAATTGACTACACCATTTGTACACGCATAAAAATATATCCCACTCTGTTACCTAGCTCGGTGATATGAGATTCTTATATGTTGGTAAATTGCGCATTTTTTAGCTTTAAAAGTGACCGAATTATGTCGTTTTAATGCTCCGATTAAGGGGTTTTACACTTTTTGTTAATCTGATTGTAATAAATGCAGAATGATCAACAATTTAAAAGTGGCGAGTTAACCCTAATGAACTGCCGTTTGTTTTCATTTGAAACTCAGTAGAATAGTCAATTAAATCAATATGAAATTATAATTAATACAATTTCAAATTATAATTAAATCACCTTCAATGTCGTTTGCCGAGTAAGACCGAAAGTAAACTTTCAGGTTGGTGCTCCGAAAAATCTGCTTTCTTGCTCGCTAGCAGAATTGTGCTTTTTTGCTTAGAAACTAACTTTAATCGTAAATTTTTTTAAATGTTCGTATTAGTGATAGCGGCAGAAACGGAAGTATCACGCATCCCAACATACTCCCACCACCCTAATTCTACGTTTAATTAATAGTCCATATCTGGATCTTTTTTCAGGTAGAGTCTCTGGAAAAAAGGCATTAATAGTTCTTTGCTTAGAAGAAGTTATCTTTTGAGCTAGTACTGGCTTGTCAGAAGCGGTCTCTGAAAGACGATTTTCAACAGTCTTCTGTTCATTGGAAATAGAATCTTGTTCTGTTACAGGTATAACGGGGTCACTTTTATCAGTCACTTCAAGAGGTACTAACCTAAACACTGGGTGGAGAAATTCTCCGTTTTTCATTTTTATTTTTACTAGGCGAACTTGTCCATCTTTAGAAGGATAGAGTTCGACCACCCTAGCCAGAGGCCATTCAATTTTCTTGGTCGCTAGAAACCAGAACAATATCACCAATTTGGATGAGTTCTGATTTTTAGGAGAGTTCGATGATTGGCGTAAATTGCATAAATATTCAGTACGAAATAGTTTTCGTAAATCTTGTTTCACACGTTGCCGGTAAACAAGTCTTTTATTTAGAGACGTCTAATCCAGAACAACAAGATCTGGGATTCTTTCTTTAAGATTATGCAAAAACATAGAAGGGGTAAGTTGAGTTAAATCATCAACATCTTCTGAAATACAGGTTAAACGTCGCTGATTAATCACATCTTAAATATCACAAATAACGGTGTTTATTTCTTCTAAATTTAATGAACTTCTTCCTAGAACCTTTCGTAAAATTCCTTTGCGTATACATATCAGACGTTCACACCACCCACCCCACCATGGGGTAGACGGGGGATTAAATTTCCAAATGATCTTTTTAGATCTGCTGTATTGGGAAATGATGTTCCAATCAATTTTCTTCAGCAAATTCTCAGCTTCTGAAAAATTATAATCATTGTCACAGAACACAGGCAATGTTAGAGTTCTTGGTACTTCACAATTGTAAATAATGCATCGAAAAATTTCTATTTCTTTCAGCTTAGAGAGTTTTTGTTTCCACTTCTCAAACCTTCTTTGCAATAGTGGTAGGAAGTTCAGTACCCCATGATATTTTCAATTTCCAGCATTCTTGTAGGAGGACTTTTGTTCTCAAAGTAACAGGACAGGTGAAGTCAAGGGGATCAAAGATTTTTATGTACGGCTGACAGGATTTTTCTCTTGGTCACAGCTGTATCGTCTTCAACATTTTCTCGAAAATCTGCCATCAAAGCGTTATTCTTTAAATTCCACTTAAATCCTAGAACTGGAATATTTTTTTTTCATTTTTCGCAAAGGGTCTTCAGATTCTTGATTATTATAACTGTGCTCCCAACCTCGATGTTCGAATTTGGCAGAGCTCAGAACCAGTTTGAATTCCTCAATAAATTTCTGAAGTTCTTCGGTATTTTCCACGCTGGTAACACAATTATCCACGTAAAAGCATTCCAGCAGCTTGGTGACAGTTTTTTTTTTTTTTTTTTCAAAACGTTGAGGAGCATTCTGTTAATGAAATCTAATGGTTGCTCCCAAAAGATAAGGGGAACGTGAAAGTCCGAACACAATCCGTCTATATTGGAAAACTTAAGGTTTGGTAGGATCACCACCCTCCCACCATAAAATCTTTAGATATGGTCGATCACTCTCATTCAGCCCAATTTGAAGGAAGGCTCTACGAATGTCCGCAACAACGCCTATTTTCTTTAACCTTTAACTGCTGTGAGCGGTCTGAGAGTCCACTGAGGATTTTCTAACAGTCGTTTCCACCCTTAAAAACAAAGAATGGTCCCTTTTCTTCCTCCTACATTCCCAAACCCTTCCCTGAAGGTCACATACATTTCACACTTCTAGCTTTATTATGGTATTTTTACTTTTTAAGGTGTCTAGGAGACCGCTCACTGCAGATATATACCAGTTTTAGCGGACAATAGACGTTATTTATAGGATGCTTGTTTTTAACAATAGACGTTATTAGCTAATGAACTTATTAAGCCACATCTGGAAGTTGGGATAACTTCCGCTTTTTTTCCAAGAAATCTGAAGATAACAATTAGAAGAATCCTTGGACAGACGGAAATTAAGAGGATGGATTTATCAAATTAATAAGAAACATTAGAAGATAAAAACATGTAGTCTGTGCCCACCTTGTAAGAAGGGAAAAACAGCATACAGATGTTCGGAATGCAAGGAACAAGTGTGTCTTCAGTGCTCTCAAAAAATATGTTTTGACTGTGTATCATCTTATGATTCATCCTTGTAAACAAAGCTATACTAATGTATTATTTATTAATAATTAAATTAATTTTTGTAGAATTATGGTTTAATTGACAGTAATACTTAATAAAGTCACGTATTTTCATGCATGTTTAATAAAATCTTTGTTCTTTAAAAACTTTGTTCCTTAAAACGAAGAAAATAGTCATTTTTTATTTGAATTTAATTGAGTAAAATTAAATGATTTATGCTTAAAATATATCGATTTAAATGAATTAGAATTCCACAAATATGCATAAGGTATCTATAACATTCTTTAAAATGGCATAGAAGTATATATTTTTACGTGTTCCTTTAAAGTGGTCTGTGAGACCGCTCACAGTAATTATGCCGAAAAAATTGCCACAGCAGTTAAAGGTTAATCTAAATCGATTCATGATGGCTGGAATGAGCTCGTCCGCATTGGGCCCTTTTCCAAGCAGTCGTTGATAGAAGGTGAGTTCTTTTCTCTAGCCGATCCATCAAACATATATCTCACTCTTGCAGTGGAATTTTCTTTCACTACAACCCTGTGAGGTAGGTAGTATTCACTTTCTTCGTTACATGAGTTCTTAACTTCTTCAATAACGTCTTCTTCAAGCCATTCTCTAAACACTTCTTCGTATGCTTTTAGGTATCCTCTCCTCTTCAGTGATTCAATGCAGCCCTTTAGCTTTCGTTCTGCAACGTTTTTGCAAGTGTCAAATGAGGATGACTTTGTATCCACGGGAGGCTTACAACATCTAATTTCACACTTCTGTTAAAATGGTCTTCAGCTGCCATCTCAAGCTCTTGTCGACTTCCCTCCTCTCCAGGGACCAAAATTCCAAGTGTATCAAGTCGTCATAAGTCTGAAAGTTTTGCATTGTTTACATGTAGCGACGTAAAGCTATCAGTGCTATCTGAAGCTTCGATCGTATCAGTCTTACCCATTAGTGTCCCTTCAAGCCACTTTTCCATCAAAACAAGACCTGAGTCTAACTGTTTTATGTTTCCGGAATACAGCTTACCTGCGACATCAGCCCCTACGAGTCCATGAATCTCGTCAGGAGAGAACTGATACAACAGATCTACTTTATCATTCAAATCAGACAGGAAAATTTTTTATTTCTTAATTTCACTCATAAATTTCCATGTCGAATTTTCGGGATTACATTTTTTCAGTACACGTTACTTTAAAATGACCCTTACCGCAAATCTCACAGGATGGTACTTTCATTTTACAAAATCGAGAAATATGTTTTCTTACTGCTAAACATCTGAAACATTCGCCCTTTTTTAATAATATTTACTTTTTCTCTTCATAAGGCAAATTATCAGCATACATACACTGGCTACTTAAACGTGCCTTGCTACAAAATACGGAAGTTTCTTTTTTAACATCCGAAGAGTTACATAACTCTGCAACTGTCGGAGTAACTCTTTCCCGTCATGCTGACGCGGGTGAAATAATTTTGTTTTCGATTTCGGTTTCACGGTTAAATTCCGTACTTGCTAGACGCACTTACTCTTCGCTTTCAATCTCGTGACATAAAAATTTCATCGGGTTGTCTAAATTATCAACGGTTTCTTCTTTAGATGTTAGGGATATGGAATTCAAATTTCCTTTCCAAATTCTCAATATGTCGCCAGGCAAACAGGATTCAATAAAGGGATACAAAATTGAAAAATAATTTGCTGTGGAAACACCTAACATATTTAAAGACCTTAAATAAGTTTCAATCTTATCATACAGTTTAAAAAGAGGCATTTTAGCACCTCTACCGATTGCGTTATTCATCATCAATGAAAGAACTTCTCTGATATACACTTCTATTAACATGTCAGTTCGTCTAAATCTCGCCTTTAAACATTGTGCTACGTTTTCATAACTATCAGCTGTGGCCGGAAATGATTCAACAAGTTCTCTTGCCCTTGAACCCTTTAAAGTCGCTTGCAATAAATACTGAAATTTATCCTCATTCGCGATTTCATTATCGTTATGTATCTTCTGAAATTCTGCCCAAAATGACAACCATTCTTTGATATCACCGCCGAATAACTTAAATTTTATTTTAGTAAGCTTAAACTTTCGTTTTGATGAATTATTAACCGTTTGAGAATCAGTTTCGTTTTTAACATTTGTTAAAACTTTGTGCACTTTTGGCCTTAATTTGATAAATCGCTCTTCATGCGAACTAAAATATTCATATTCTTTATCAAATTCTGCTTGAGAACACTTTTAATTTTTTCATCAGAAGAAGAAGATGAGAATATATTCCCTTACGAATAAATTCGCTCCCTTACCTTAAGAATAAATTCGCTCCACTTTTCTTCTAAAAACTGGTAAAATAAAACTCTGTCTCTTTAATATATTTATTTTCCCCGTCAACATTGTTCTCAAAACCATTAGCTATGCGTGTAAATGAGTTTCTAAGAGGTGTTAGTAACTTTTTTAACTGATTCGTAACACTTAAGTAGTAAAGATTTCAATTCAAATAAATAGTATTCCTAGTATACCGGCACAGGGATGCCAAATTAATATTGCGTCAGTTCAATACACAATATTAATTAGTGCGGAAACATTCCAACAGTAGGTAAGAAAAACAACGCTTACCTGAATCATCGGGTTCTTCAATCAGGTATATCCAAAAATACATACATGATCAGCTTTATAAAACTTTAATCTGTGCATAAGTTATAACAAAGAGGTTATTACAACTAACTAACTATCCATTTTCTAAGACATTCATAAACAAAACTAACTAAAAATAGAACGTTGATTACATCATAAATCGTTGAGCGCGTGGTGAAAACTTACGTAATCTTTCCTTATTCACTTAGTTATGCGCGCGAATAGGCGGAAGTATCACGTACCCCAACACATTCATCTTCTGCAGGGTGATATCTAAACCTTTCCGCCGTTTTGCTGGTTGACTATCGAGACCACTAGTCATGATACTATGGGGAGTAGACCGATTTCTCTACAGAAAAGAAGTGAAAGACAGCAGCAGGAATTAAACACTTCATCATCACCGTAGTCGCAAACCGTTACTATCAACCATATAGTAGATGACAGTGGGACATTTTCGCACATAGCGTACTTTAACAGAGGATGAATAATTTTAGCCTCAAATTAAAATTCCTCAAATACTAATACAATCAAAATTATGTGAGATTCTTCTCACGTGTTTGAAATATAATTTTAATTAATAAGAAAACCCTATGTGCAGTTATTCAGCCAGAAGCGTGAAACATCCTTTAAACTACTTTATGGTACTACATGTCAGAAGGAACTTTTAAAAACCTTGAAACATGATTTGCAACATAAGAACAGTTTGAGCACCGTAAGGAAGGCCAGCCTTATGTTAGGTAAATGGTTATCCTTCGATAAATAAAAAGTCATTATAAAAATGTATAAGGTTATGTTAGGTAAATGGTTATCCTTCGATATATAAAAAAGTCATTATAAAAATGTATAAGGTTAAAAAATTCTGTTTCAGAAAGCAGTTTGATTCAGTTATTGTGTACTTCTGCATGATTTTGCCGTGTGATAAGTTATACTTTCAAGATAGAATACCAGTAGATTTTTGTCATTTTGTGTTGCAAAAGACTTTTTTTTTTTTTGTTTATATTAAACTGTCAAAATAAATCATTAAGAGGCTTAAGATCTTTAATCGCTTTAAGAGGCAGTATCTTGACTGTATTTGCTAGGGAGAATCAAGAAGGTTGTTCTAGTCAAACACAGGCTTAAACTTAAGTATAACTTCCTTTTACTATGACCCAGTTTAAATTGCATTTCTGAGAGAGTTCATTTAAGCGAGTTGAATCAAGTCCTACATTCTTGCATCGGAACTTTAAGAATTCATGAAATTCTTCGATCCTTTTAATGAAGAATCTTTTAAGACTTGCAATCAGGTCAGCTTTTGCGTAATACTTAATTTTGATTGGGTAACTTTATAAAACCTATACCCTTTTATTATTAATGAAATAGTGTTATTCTCAACAGTATGCTTTCGATAGTTTATAAAAGCCTAAATTAATATTTTTGCATGTTCGCAAGATAACCAGATATGACCTTTAGACCAATAGTGTATATTTATATGCATTTAAGCATAGAGAAGCGAGTCTCATTTGATAAGTCATGCCATGTTATTAATATAAAAAATGAAATTCGATTTATATAGATCATTTGGCAGTTATATTACATCTGAGCATGCATATCGTTGGGAAATGGAAAAGTGGAAAGTCAAATAAAACTGAAAGTAAGAAAATAACATCGGTCAACATTTCCTTTTTTTAGCAGAAGTACATGTAGGAAGTTTAATCTCTCTATTTGTGGTACTCATCGTTCATTTAATTATACCTGTAGATGATGATAGTGTAAAAGTGATGAAAGTATTTCTGTTAGAAGTAAAACCTGCTTCGATAAATAGGCAGGTTTAATTAGCGTATAATTTTGTTTTATATAAAAGGATTTGTTAAAACATATTTACATTACAATTTTATCTCATCAACTGACAATATATTATAGACTTTAATTTTAGCTGATAAAAATCAATGAGAAAACAATAATAACACATCGAAATAAGATAAACAAGTCTGTGGTGCGTACAAAAACTCATAACTTTATTACCATTTCAAAACTCATAACAGCTAAAAACTCATAATATTAATCAACTCACAGTATAAACAAGCTTCTAGTGCGTTAAAAACTCTTCTCATAAATAACAGAAAGTTTCCAATTTCAGATGTCATTTTCGTTTTTTGCTTTTAGCCAAAGGTTGACTAATAAAAAAAGTCATCATAGATAGACAGAAAGTTTCTTGGCATGGAATGCCAGTTTAGTTTTTATAATTTACCAGAATAATTAAATTTTTTTAGCTAACCATTTCAGAAAAACATTAACCCAAATTTGATTTTAAATGATGTAATATATCAAGAAAATAGAGATAGCCTGGGCAAAAGTTCTATAATTATATAACCTTACATAGACACATGAAGATGTTACAGTGGAAGATACATGCCTCGGTGTTTGCACAATTGTACTCGTTACAATGATGGCTGTACAATGCAATGCTGATATAAATGTTGAGATTAAATTTACTTGCGTTTGTATAATGATGTGCAATAAAATTAGTTTACGGGAAGTACAACTGCCCAGCAGTATATTATCAATCGGTTGCAACTAGCATAACATCTGTAAGAACAACGAAAACCATGACCGATAATGAATGAATGACAGGGCTATAACAATCTGTGAAAAACTTAAAATAAAGGCATAAATGCTGCAATGTACAACAATTTATAAATAGTGTTGCCGAAGAAACACATTTTTTATTAATTTATATATGAAACAGGAATAAATGGACAAAACACCAAACTTTACGATTAGTAATACATGTATAGTCCTGCCACCTATTGTACAGCATAAAGATAATGCAGAGTTAAATGATAATGTAAGAAAAACTTAGATGCCTGATCTGTATACCATTAGTTAACAGTATAACCATTAGCAAATACATGTTCTATTCACATGACTGCATTAGAAGCAAGGAAGTAAACATACATATAAATAATATTTCAGGGTATATGACAGCAATATATGAGAGTTCTTGAAGGTAAATGTACATGTTTAATTTAGTTCCTGATACGTACCTTTGGGTTAGTTTAGAGCAACCTAATTATTCTGTATGAATGGCACCGTGCTATAGAACTTCAACAGGTACATAATTATAGTATGTTACTTTAAAATAGCCACTTCAAGCTCATAATGACACTCACCATTAATCTGTTTTAAATGTACGCGTAGAACATATTTTGGTTCCAGAATTTTTCTGTGCCGAAATTTATGCCTCTCCTCTTTATCTCTGGCTTCCAAAAAGAATGGTTAATCGGAGTTCGTAGGTAGTATTCGATATCAAAGTAAAACGATTGCACACAAATCTTTGGTAAAAGATTTTTCTTGATCTTAACTAAAAATTTCACACAACAAAACTGATGTCTTAGTTTTAACATTTTTTTTCCGTTAAAGTAAATTGTGATTTAACATATCTTTCACGAATGCTCTTTTTTAAGCCACTTTCATAAACTATTGACTTTTAAAATTTAACGCAGTTAAAGGGATTAAGTAGCATACATGAAATAGAAAATGAAACTATTAAGTAATGAGTTTTCTATTTAACATAAATAAACTTTTTAAATGCTTAATGTAAAAGTTTTTAATAATTATATTAATGAAAATAATAAGATTATTATTATTAAAATATAGTGGCGTGAACAGATCCAGCAGCAACGATGGGTTGAATTTTGGCGAAATCAAATTGCAAGTTGACAATTTTCAGTTACACCGATCACTTGTACCATTTTGCTTATGAGAACAACATGACTATGCTAATCGTTAAATTTTCTAAGCGTTTCCAGTTGTATTAGCTCGAAACAGATTGTTATTAGCTAATGTTAGTAATGTTTTTCCACCGCATAACTTTGGTAGAAAATGTGTTCAATTAAAAAATTTTACTGAATTCAGGAGTATAAAAACAAGCTAAATTTTTTTTCTTCTTTAATTAAGTATAAGAAAGAAATGTTCTTGAAAGATTCTTCTGCCTGCTTGACATTTAGCTTTATTATTCTAGTCCAGCGTCCTATTTCAGCGTTTTCGCGCCATAAATAAAGAATAATCACTTTTTCGTGTAGATGTGTGAAAGATTTAATGAAACGCAGCAAGATCAAGTAAACTGAATGATTAAAAAATTCATTTAATTCATTTAATTAAGTGTTTAAGTTATTTTTGTTGCTGTTGTTGTGATTTATCTCATTTATGTGACAGTAACATCAAAACAAGCCGAAATCTTGCACTCCTTGCCACGAAATTCATCGTGGCAAGGAGTGCAAGATTGCGCCTGTCCCTGGCAAGAGCACCCTACAGGGACAGTACGACCTCGCTCCTAGTTTTGATGTTCCTAGTTCCGCCTCTAGTTTTGATGGAGAGGTGTACATTATTTCTCATTTCGAAATATTTAGGAAATATTTAGAAAATGTCTTCCCTTATGATATAACATTACACTGCTTTAGGTAAAGAGTTTACAAAATAATCATAAATATATTTCTTCTTTAAGAACAAACAGTTCAATGTTGACTGCCATGCGTCCAAAAAGCAGATTTAAATAAATATTATAAGTTTCTCATTAAATATTCATTATCAATTTTAATAAAAATACTTCTGAATATTTGTGCCTACTAAGTTTGCTAGAAAATCATTTTATTGCGTTTGGCGGCTGAGCTCGTAAACTTCCCAGAAACCTTAGAAAAAGAAAAATTTGCATTTTGGAAGAATAGCTGAAACATACTACCATATAATATATAAATAATTAATGCGTGACGAAGCTTAAAGCAAAGAAGTTTAGCATAATTCGCGTCATGTTTAGGAAAAAAGAACACCAATGCCCTATTCTGAATTTTCTATGATAAACGAGTGCTAGGATTTATTTCAGTTTCGCGTGTGATGTAATAATGAATTATATATTTTTTCTCTTCATTTTAGGCTAAAGCATAATGTAGCAAGAAAATAAGCTATTGAGGGATTAGTAGTTTTACTTCAACAAACTGTGGTACTTTTGTGAATAAAATTAATATTTATGCTCACCAAAAGCAATAAAAAAGGATTCGCTTAAAACTAAAAATTAATTGAAATTCTTAATGGCAGCCCTAAACTTTTCAAAGTGGATCAGTTTTTACTGGATAATCTTAATGACTCAGATTTGTTATATTAAAAACCGGAAAATCATGGGAGCTTTAAATTTTGAAAGATAGTTAACATAAAACGAAATTATAATAGTAGTCATAGGGTAACCGGAACTCATTTAAGCACGTAACCTTTACAATAATCCCAACCTTATTTTTTCATTTGTGTTTAAAAATGCATACTTCTAATTCATAACTTCTAATTTATCAAAATAATTAAATTTTTGGATTAAATGTAACTTTAGGTACATCTATAACCGTTTCGTTTCTTCGGAATTTCTAAGTGTCCAGTATCTATAAATTATTTTTATTTATTTTAACTTAAGGCACATCTCTAAACTTTTCGTTTCTTCACATCATTCATTATTAAACTCCAAGAACTTAATCGCTTTAAAAATAATTTATGTAGTTCCTAATTTGTATTTTATTTAACAATAGTGTATCTGTTTGATATAATTTAAACTATGTTTGATCATTTATTACTTGAAACATTATAGAAAATAGCAAATACTCTTTTAACACTGTATATTATTTACTGAACAATAAGACATCCTCTCTTTTGTTATCCATTTCTGTATAATCTGATATTTGAAACGATTTTTCTAAAAAAATCTTTACCTAGCAAAATGTAAACCAAAAAATAAAAAAAAAAAAAAAAAATAAAAAATAAATAAATAAAAAACCGAAAGCCTTCAGATTTTACGTTACGTCCAAAGGGACTTTTTTTCAACTTTTTGTGTGTAACCTTTACTTATTAAATATCATGTTCTTTGTACTTAAACTACAAAGTTCAATTCAACAGCAGTATCTCGAAATAATTTTAAAATGAGCATACCTTTAGAATTTCCGATACACAGTCTCTAACGCTGGAAATAATGTTGATGTTGATGAATGAGAGATATTTTTTTTTCCGTACAGTGTTGCCATTGCTCGCTTTGAAATCGTTTTAATGAAAAATTCGTTGAAGTGTTGCAAAACATGAAGTCGATAATAAAACAAATTCCAAATGCCCATATTTTCGGTGGAAGATTACGTTATTCAAAATTTGGTGGCTCTAGGTACCGTTGTTTTATCACAGTGCGAGAAACATACATACATTTATCCCGATTCTTCATTATTTAATTTCTGTAAATATAACACAGGGCAATAATATTTGGTGGCCATAATTTGAAAAGTGAACCGACAAGTTTTCAACGCGAAATGCCAAAACGAAATTAATAGCCCTTCTGGTCTAACGCCCTTTGGGCTGAAAAGAAAGTATATTCCAATTGATACGTGAATAAAATATTGGAAGGAGACTGTGTCATTAGTCTTACACTAGGCTATTCATTATTTATGTTTATTTTATCCTTTTTTTTTTTTTTTTCTTTGAGAACATACAGACTCCCCGTGCACCACATATGTACAACACGGGGCTTACAGAAGTAAGTTAACTAGAACATTAAAGGTTACATGTATAAATAAACATTAAAAATTACATGCATAAATAAAGCGAACAAAAGCAGAGAACAGCAGTCTGGACTTCACGAAAACAGATAAGTTCACTGGCCAAGTCACTCCGAACATTTTCAAATCGTTCTGTAAGCATAATCTAGGGCCATCAAATGTAGGGCACAAGAAAATCAAATGTTTCACATCCTGAGGAACTCTTTTTGAACATTCACATAAATTGTTTGATCGTAGATTAAAACGAAACAGATAACTTGCAAATTTACCGTGACCAGATAAAAACTGAGACACTTTAAAATTTAACGAGAGGAAAGACTCACCTACCAATTTATACGATTATAAATTGTCTCCAAAATATAAAAAGCGGTTTTTTCTTGGTTAAATTTTTGGTTTCATGTAAAATTATTTTCGAGAATAGATAAAAAATTACAGAATATTTAAAGCTGTTTTATTTGAGACACAATTAAAATAAATTGCATACGTATTTTAAGAAGTGAAATAAGTCAATTAACAATAAAAAAAATTACGCAATCAATCTAATCTAACTTACGTCATTGTTTCTAGATAGTTTTACTGCAGGAAAACTAAACGTCCAAACATTTCGAAATACCTATAATTTTTTTATTATGAACGGCAAATAGTTTCCTATAATCAGGATAAAATGTTATGAGAAGAAAGAGAAATTACTTTTGTTTTAAGTAGTAATATTTTCATACGTAGGTTGCTGTACCTCCGCTGATAATATGAAAAAAGTCTTCTCGGAGTCAAGAGCTTGCTTTTTATCCACTTTCCATGCTTTTCTTCTATGGCTTTTGTAAGACAATTGCATTGACAATTTTAATAAGTTTGATGCGCTTTCCAATTTCTTCAAATGAAAGTGAAGTGTCTGCTTTCGTAACAGAGTCAACGTTTTACTCGGAATTTCTAAATTTACAAACATAATTCACAAGCAAAAGGTTAATCACCTGAAAAAAGGGGGGTAGCATGTTGTCTTTTAGAAAAGCCGTTTTATCTTGCAAGGTATCGAGCTTCCTTCCTATGAATAAATTTAAATTTATACTTCTGAATCCTTTTTTCAAGTTATGTTGTAGTTAAAAAAAAATCTTTTATTTAAACATGTTTTCTTGAGTCTGATAAATTTTTAAAAATTACATTGTGTATCTCTACTCCTCTACTTTCAGTCTGAAGAGGAAGAAATACCAAATTTAGCTGAGTTTAAAAAATGAGTAACTTTTATCTGTATATACAATGGAAAGAAGACAAGGTAGTAACACATAATCTGGGCTTAAAAATAGTGGCATTTGTGGATAATAGTAAATTTTTATACCTTCAGTTTAATTTTTCTAATTTTAAGACAATCATAATTTAGCAAGACAATCATATTTAGCAATTTTAACTTACTACAGATTTAAGCTTAGTAGAAGTTCTTCGTTTGCTAATCTTTCATTATTCTTTTAATTTCAGAAAATGTTACCATTAACACGGTTTAATTTTCGGAGGCATGATAAGCGATTGAGAACTCCTAATAATAAATTCCTTGCAAGTGCATTACTTTTGGCGTTCTCAGGCAAGACAGCAAATGCACTTTCCTTGCAAAGAAAAAAAGTATGGTTTTGTAAAATTTTCGCTGTAATTCTTTCCAAAAATCTCTCGCAATATTGTTAATGCAAGAATTTCTGCACAAACAGTAGTGTGGTGATCACCGCATAATGTTGTACTGCATCCATGCATCACCATGCATCATTTCAAAGTTATTATGAGATTTCAGAATAATTGACACAATTGTTATGAGCTAGATGAGAGAATAGGAACTGTCATTAAAAGAAATCTGGTTTCTGTTATCTCGTTTCGTTAGATGGCTTTATTTCATTCAGAACGATAACTTTTTAAATATCAGTCAATTCATTGCATCAGTAAATATTTTTCTTTGTGTATGCAGTCAGACAGGGCTGGGCATTATTACACTGCCATTACCATGTTCGTCTGGTGACATCAGCGCCTTCCAGATGTGAGACCAAAGATTAGAAGTATTTGAGTTCTCTTTCTTGAATAAGTATATTGTGTCATATAAACAAGCTGTCATCCTTTTATATATATTTTTGGTATTCTCAGGTAAACTATACAAGACACTTTATCAGCATTTCGCTAATTATGCCACTCCAATCATTCCTATACTCTTTCACACTAGATATTCTCAAAATATTGCAGACTACACCATTCATCACAGCCAGACATAAAAAAAATTGACATTCTACCCAATCAGTTAACTATACTACTTCATAAAAATTAAACAAACACGTTAGTTCCAAGTTAATCTTCTTCTAGTGTCATTGCCTACAATCTCTGTTTTCATATTTTTCTATGTGTTCCTCCTTCTTCGCTTCCTCTTAGTTTCAAGATACCATGTACGAGAGTGATGCAATTTCGCAGGGTTGTCACTCTCATACCATACCCTTAATTACATAACATTTTTTGTTTAAGTGCAATTACCTGATATACACTTCTAAAATCAGTATTCTCATTTCAGTTTTGCCAACAGAAGGTCCAAGGATAACAGGTGGTCTTATGAAGTATCGAGTAGGCGATGTAGTCTTCGTGAATTGCACATCTTCGAAGTCAAAACCAGCGGCTACTTTACACTGGTATATAAATGACGAACTAATAAAAGGTAACAAAGAGGTAAGGTCTTATGAAACTTCAAGCATCATTACTCTTAAAAAGCATTGCACAAAATTTGCAATTGTGAAATATTTTTGTAATGAAATATACTATACTAGCTAGCTCTATAGTGAAGTACAAGAACGATTCTATTCAAATTTTGTTATCCTTTTATATATCCAATAAATAAATAATTCAAGGATATATATGTTAATATATCCAATGAATTTAAAAGAAAGAATAACTTAAAACTTACTGCTTTGAATTCGTTTGCATTTGAAGGGAAACAAGGTTGATTGATGACCTTATTAACTGACATTTTTTATGTAAATGATTCTACTTGCAGTTGAAGCATACAGTGAGCGGATTAAAACCAAAAAATAAATATTGTTTCTTCTGTTAGGCTTAATAGGAGTTTTTGCTATTCTCTCATAAATATTACATTATTACAGCTCTTTTCTGCGTATATAACAAATTAACTCTTCATTAAATATGCTATAAGTGCAGTAAGTTAGACATTTGAAGTAAATTAAGAGGACAAAATGCTTCTAAGAAGATATTAGCTACTCCATCATATTATTAAAATTATATACTTTAATCATTTAAATAATGCATGAAGTTCAAAATAAATGAAAAGGTTAAAGTAATTTATGAGAATTTATGGATATATGAATATTCGTGTATCCAAATGAAAGTATTAATATATGCATAACAAAGTATTAATATATCCATAAGAAAATCATGCATGATTCTCTTCCATAATTTCCAATATTTTTAATAAATTATAAAGGGTGTTTCAGTTTCATATGATTGCATTTTCGACGTCATTTTACGCACACGTTTAGAGTCAGTAGGCTTTTCTTGAATCCGAAGGCATGAAATATGTACAGTACGCCGTGACTCGAACCCTGGTGGTGGTGACTATTCGGGATCTACTTGTACAGAGTCATTAGATTTTTGCCCCCCGCCCTAGAAGCTGGAGACGAAAAAAAATGTGCAGTGCCCTCGCCTGAATTCTAACCCCAGAACTTGAATACGCGTCGAGTATGCGTCCAATTACACCACGTAGGCAAGCGGAAAGGAGGGAGAAAATACCTCATCACTCATAAAATATTATTTCATACACGTGCTACAGATAAAAGGCAGTTACAAGAATATGATTTATTAAATTTATTAATAAATAACCGATATCAAATGAATCCGATTGTTGCGATTATCATTGTTGCGATCAAATACTAAATTGCGATATTTTCGAATCGGCGCTGTTTGAGGGCTTAGAACAGGAACAATGCACTGCTACTAATCTAGGAACATTAAAATGTTAACACAAAATGATAAAAAAAAATGCAGCAATAAAGATAAATTTTATCCCAGGTACACAGCAAGATGTTGGCAAAGGCCTAGCGAGATTTCACCAGTTTTATTTTCAGTTTTGTCGAACTTCACTGCACACGCTGCCGTATATTTTAAAACTATAAAATTATTAGCTTTTTGAAAATAACTGCTAGGAATAAACAAATAAGAGCGAGATGAAAATGAATAATGATCTGTAAAAAATAATAACAGGAAAAAAGTCAAATTGGTGTAATTTTCCTGAATTTTATAGTATATTCAATTTTGAAAAACGCAATGCTATATATATTTAAAGAAAGTATGAAACCATTGAAACGCTTTTGCAGAGAACACTTATGCCTGACATTATTGACAAATATTACAAATTATAAGACTTACAACAGGTTTCCTCTTCATGAAAAGTTATTTGGTGGAACGTTTTTCGCTCTGTTATTGGATGTTAATGATATTGTGTTGTTATTTTTCTTATAATTATAAGCTAGGCAGGCTGTCTCTCTAATCATGTATTTACCTATTCCTCAGTACTTCAGAATAGTCCTTTAAAAAGTCGAAAAATTTGTAAAAGAATTATTAGGAGGGATAAAAATTAAAACCAAAAGCAGCTAATAATTAAGTTTAGATAATTAAATGTTTCAACTTAAATAAATTATTAGAGGTAAGCATTAATATATGCGCATAAAAATATCAAGAAAATTACAAATATTAACCGTGTTTTCAAATACCGTTCCTACTGTTACAAGAAACATTGAAATATATAAGACAGGCTTAGAAATATAGTCTCCGAAAAAACAATGATTGGGCTAAACTTTCAAAGATACCTAGAGAGCTGCAATTCTCGACATATGGTGAATGTCGTCTTCTTTCTTTTATCCCTGAGATGAAGTTAAATCTTGATCATAATCATTCTTTACAGGTTCTTCAGGTCTGGAGGCAATGTTTTTCCTTTTAGACTTTTATTTTCGTTTTTAGATAATGCGTGCCCATTTTTCTTCACCATTAAATATTGGTATGCGTATTATATACATATATATATATATCTGTAAAACTGCAGATTACGGACTCTTAAGGTATCCGTTTTCTGCTACATTCGGGCTACATTCATTTGTATCAAAACCAAATAATTTCAGTAAGAAATGACACCTCAGACCAGAATCATACTCGAATTTGTAGAACAAAATTTTAAAAAAGCAAACAAGATAGACGAATATTGAATTTGGTGTTAGGCGCGTTATAAAAGAAGAGGAAAAGAAAAATTACTTTCTTCTAATTTTGCGTATCATGGTTTTTCTTGTTTAGAGTAAATTCTTATAAATTAGTTTCTTATTTTGGCTAAATTGTTCCTGATTGAGAAACAGGTGCCGTATCTGAAAGATAATTTTTTGCCATGAAAAAGTAACTGTTGGGAAAGAAGCCGAAAAATATAATAGGCTTTACTTCCGTTCAGTGATACATGTCTGATACATGTATAATTCAAAAGTTAAGACTATTTTCTAAAATGTCTCTTAAAATTTTTAAAAATATAGTTTTTCTTAAACTAAAATCTGTTTCGCAAGTTAAAATCTACGATAGTTGAAACCTATAAGTATGTTTCAATTTTTGAAAGTATAAATCCAAATTCTGTGGCTGGTTAATAAAATTCGAAAATTAAGTAAAATTTAATATTCTACATCCATACTTTCAAGTAAGAAATATTTTAACAATTTTACCAGAGATTTGCTAAATGAGATCAAGAAATACTATAATAGAGAAAAAGTACATTCCAGGCGATATATTGACCCCGTTAACAGTGGCATCAATACAATTATCGTCGGAGATGGGTCGGATTAGAGAAACTATTACTAAGAGTTGTATTAGAACTTGTGTACCTACAGATTATTTTTCATTTCGTTATAGATTAGCTTTAAAACGAGCATTGAAACGAAATCTCAGTTCTATGTTCTACATCAAGATGAACATACGATAGCTCATTCTGAAGTTATCTTACTTTAGCGATCTTTTAACTTGAAAGTGAAAACCCCTTCTATAGAAATTAATTAGAATTTATTTTACTTCTGTTATTAACATTCTGCTCCCCGAATCTTTCTCCACATCTCTCAGAGGTGTAAATTAAGTCTGTTATCAGTTCGCCGAATCGTATTGTACACATTAATTAAATTGCCCTGTCGGAAGTCATTTGGATGCGTTTATTCTTCCCTTGCTTTCTTAAACGGAGCTGAATTCTCAATAGTAGTATTTTTATGCGAAGAGCAAAAATACTACTATTGAGCAAAGAGATTTTGAAATTATAATTCTCAAGGGCACAGTTTTTCAATGCTCGAGAGGTCATTAATTTCAGAATAAAGAATAAAATTACTAATATCAAATTAATACATCTTTGTCGTTGTTGTGACTAACTCACTTGTCTGACAGTAACATCACAACAAACCAACGGAATTCATCGTGGCAAGGAATGCATGATTGCGCCTGTCGTTAGCAAGAGTCTTGAGGAACGTACAGGTGACAGTAAGAATTTGTTCAGGCCCTCCCCCCCCCCCCAATTTTTATAGAAAGCACCAAGGAGAATGGTACGAGTGTCTTCCACCTCTCTTTCTCTACCACCAACATCTTGAGAGAAATTTTTAGTTCACGCATATTGAGAATGCCCCCATGCCGCACAGACACCATACATTTACAAACATCCATGCCTTCTCCGTGAATTGGACCCGGGTCCTTCGGTACGGCAGTCAGCGTCACTTTTTCCGTTGGGTTGCATTACTGCATCTTTAAAAGTAGTCATTTCGTTTTATAGATTAAATATGTTATATAATATTTAATTTATAATTTATATGTTAGATATATCTGTGTACATGATATGATCACATTCAACTGCAAAATTTGATTGATGATTTTTAATCATATTAAGCTTTAAAAAGAATTTGAAATACTATCAACTCATACATTCAACTTCTTTCCAGGTTCCGCTAAAGAAACTATTTTATTTTCAGATCACATCATTAAAGTAAGCTGATACATAACTAAAAAACATACAAGCACACATAATTGCACATATGTAATGTAGTTAAAATCAATTACACACACCTGTATACAAACTAATGAATCTTGGAACCCTTACAGAAGTTGCAGTAAAATAAATGTTACAAGTATAAAAATTTATGGAAAAGACGTGTATTCTAATTAATCTAGCTTAAGCCTAGAATTGTGACGTTTTCAAAAATTGCTTTTACGGTAACAATATGTAAATTTTATGAGTATCGTAAGTAACTAATAGTAATCGTATGTATGTAACTAATCCTAAGTAAGTAATATTTTTAAAAGTCTATTTTATTTTACATAATTGGCCTAAAATATTAGGTATAGAGTCGAAAGAATGTCCAATAATAACATTTACATGTTTTAAATTAAAATATAAATTTAAACATTACATTTTAAGAACAGGATCTTCGAACTTAGTAGTTTCAGCAGTTGTTGAAACATAATCTTTTCTCATGTTCTTCTTTCCTTTAAAAGGCTTTTCAAATCTGTTCTAATACCATGCTACTCCTAGCATATGAAAAGGCGTGCGTAATAATGAAAACATTTAAATACATTTTAAAATATCGTACAGAAAACTACGAATGATAAGTTCTGAACGAAACACATATCAAAATTACTTTTATTCATTTGTACCGCTTTCTGGCAAATATTAGAAAAGCTCGTAAGTCTGGCCAGAACTCCTGTTTTTAAAATCATGACTAATAAATGACGCTTGATCTTGCCTCTCAGATATCTGCAAATTTGATTTTTCTTTCTAACTTTTCCCTTTTTACTTCCTCGTACGAAGTAAAAAGGAAGTATTGTAATCGCGAAAAGTTTCAGGCAGCATATTTCAACGAAAATAAATCATTTTGACCTCTTTCAAATGCAATTTAACGATGTATTTCCGTGATATATGTACGTAAGGACAGAATAAAACACTCTTTTCGTCCAAAAAAATTATAAAACTGCTTTAAAATGAATTCTGAAGAGAATTTTTCGTGGCGTCTGTACGAACGTATGTACGTACGTGCGTACGTACGTCTCGCATAACTCAAAAACGAGTAGCCTCAGAACGTTGAAATTTTGTATATAGGACTGCTATAAAATGTAGATTTGCACCTCGTATTTTGGTTGCAATCGGCCGCACCAGACGTATTAAAATATATTTATATATATATCCACTCTGTTACCCGGCTCAGTGATCTCAGTTTCTTTACTCTTATATGTTTGTAAATTATATTTTTTTTTCTTTAAAAATGATTGAATTATGTTGTTCTTATCTTCCGGTTAAGGTTTTTATGCCTTTGGTAAATCTGTATGCACTATTTTTAGAATTATCAACAATTTTAAAATTGTTAAAGTGCCGCTAAGCCTAATAATGTTTTTGATGGCGGCCATTGCTTTTGTTTACATTTGAAACAGCAGGATAGAGGATTTGTTGCCAATCTAGAGAAACTTAGTTTTGCAACAACAAAGATAACGCCTTCATTTATTATTTAAATCATGCTTAATCCTTTCTGGAATTTTTTCGAGGAAATAAGTGTTTAAGATTTACTTCGTAATTTTTAATACAGATATTTTGAGTTTTTATGTATTTTTGCCTTGTCTCGAAGTGAAAACCGAATTAATTGAATGAGAAATACTCAATCGTCTGTGAAGAACTGTTTCTTTTTTGTTTTGTTTGCTTAATTTCTTTTATACATCGTTCTAGCTTTATTATAATATTTGAATAGAACATGTGGCAACGATTAGATAATTCTTTAAATAATATAAATTGTGTGCATTCTGAGTTATAATATGAACGAAATATAATACTGTTAAGTGAACCTAGCGCCAGAGTGTCGCTATGGAAAACAAAGTGAATTTTAAAGAATGCATTTATTCTATTGTGGTTTATGCGGTGTGGGCGAAGTAGGTTTAATTCAATCTAATAAGTTTAAATGAAATGCAAGAAAATGCGTATAATTTAATATTTCGTACAAGGAAGTCAAGTAGTGTACACATCAGATTTTTTAATGTAAAAAATTTTAAAAAAAATGTTCGAAAATCCAGTTAGTTTTGACCTTACATTGCTTTCATGTTTTATAGTTTCCAGTTTATTTAAATTAAAATTTAAGATAATGCCTTAAATGCAGCAGGGAAAAAACACATCTCTATTGAATATTTATTTATTCTGTCTTATAGAACTGCACTCATATAAATTAATACGATAACTGATATTATTCTCCCATTCTTTCACATATTTATGTCTAAAAGTAACCATAGTTATAACTGAAATAATACGAAATATTAATATTTATTTCTACTGCCTTTCGAAACAAAAGAAATCCAAAGAGGATCATTTCAGCGGGGAATATTTTCTTCGTCTTTCTATGTGGCGCAGTTGAGGATTATCTTTTATTTAATAACCTAATGATTCATCTGCAGTAAATGGCAGCCATTCTCAGCTGAGGGAGGAGCCATTAATGGGCGGTTTTAGTACGCAAGTGCCGTAAATAAGAATTTAGGTATCGAAGCATCTCATAAAAGTGAAAGACTAAGTCTGTCATAACTCGCCAAACGACCCTGATTTGGCGCTGTTACGCAATACCTTGGCGAGCTTAATCTTTACTGGCGATGAAGATCATATAAATGATGCCAGGAGCTGCGAATTTCCGTTTGCGGATAAAAAGAAAGTTGGTGTATAATGCTAATAAATGTGAACCTTTAGACGCTAGTTAATGTTCTGAAGTGTTAGAAGGCGATTCATCCATCCTTAAAGTGAATTTCATATCGAACCACCTTTGAGGAAAAGCCCTTTGGGCTTTAATTTGTTCATTTGCATATTTCGAATTTCACACTCTACGTTTCATCGATTTACATACTAAACGAGGTCCGTGACAAATGTAGGTCTAAATTTGGCTCTTAATTCAGTCGACAATTAATGCGACGATGCTTATCGCGCTGCATTTTTGGAGAGACAATTTACGACCAGCCTTTTGGAAGCACGGAAGTGTTAAAATCTAAATGCCTAAATTTGCATTTTCGCAGGAATTGCATTTAAAGTCCGTAGTGTAGTAAATCACTTATAATGATGCAATCGATAGTGCAGATTATTTTTGTTTCTACTGTTAACTTGAAAATACGAATAGAATTCATATAGAGTTGCTTAAAACTTCTGTAATTTTAGTGCAACCGGTATCATATTCCTATCAATGTAAATTCCTTTTAAATTTTGACTTTAAAATTTACTAAAAGCATTACGAAATGTCAGCATTCCGAATTTACTTTTAAATAGCTAGATGTGAGCTGTCGTCATGAAACTTCATTGTGACAGTAAAGCCATTTTCCAGTAAATTTTAGACAGTAAATAAATTTTGAAGTTTTGCAGTGCGCAATTCTTGGCTAGTTAAAAACTATATACAGAGAACACCGAGAAATTTAGTGTTTCGAACAAAACCAGTCAGTGAAAATCATGCATGAAAATTAGTAGACTGATTAAAAATCAATAAAAATCACAATTTTAAAATATCTGGACTGGTTAAGAGCTATATACAGCGAACACAACAATTTATACCTAATAAAGTTTCTATATTTCAACCATAGTTACGTTGCTTAGAACGATCTTTAAATGTATTTGTATTAATTTTTAAGATTTTTCTCGTCAAATTAAAAATTTAATCTATCCAAAGAAATATTTATTTGCTCAGATGCTATCTCGCCTTTATTTTAAAATAATCTCGATTCGACTTTAATCACACGTATTACTCTTAGGTCTGTAAAAATTAAAAGTGTTTCTAATCCTCACAAGTTTAAACTAACGAAATTATGCTTCATCTTTCAACTTGTAAAATCTCGCTTAAATTTTAACCAGTTATTTTAAGTTAATAATCTTTCCTATCCTGCTCATTTTCATTTTCCTGCTAGAATGTAAATTTATAGCTTGCGTGATATTCAAACGAGGTAGACACAAGACAGTATTTAAAGGTAGGTTTTAGAGGGTAGAATTAGAGCGTGTTCTGCCTGCTGAAGGCCACGTTGCTAAATTGATTCCTTTGTTAGCAGTATTCTGCGACGTAGGATTATTCTCGCCATTAGGGTTGTTACGCCGACCTTTGTTCACATCCAGCTTGCGTTCTACTCCTAACTATGCAGCCATTAGGCTAACTTAGATTTTTTAGTTTTAGCTAATTTATTATCTTTTATTTAAGCCATAATCGTTGGTTTTTGTAAACACGAGCACTACCGCATATTAACTTTTATTTTGATTCAAATTAAAGGGTCCTTTATGCCCTTTCACTGTCTCTGTCTTACAAGACATAGTGACAATTCATGTAGTCTTCTCACGTTTCTTAGATCGTATGCTTACAAAGAAAACGAAACGCCATTAACTCACAGAAGATCGATGTAATAAGTCTGTTTTTAGTCAACGTGAAGTTTTATTGCTAGAAGCATGAATCATATTGGATTAATATCTTGATATGCTACTTGTCGCAGCAAAAGTGACCTTTGTTAATGAAGACTTTTCCTAAAGAAAGCACTGTCATTTCTTCCTTTAATGATAGTGTGTTGCTACAGATATGTTTTCTTTAAGATTTTAAATTTAAGATACATGGAAAACAAGTATGTTTAAAGATAAATAAAGCATTAAATATTTACAATTATGTAAATGAATCAATTTTCCATACAGCAATCTAATCAAAAGAAAAATCACAGACCAAATCGCATGAAAAAAATGTATTTAAATCAAAATAATTACTTAAATTAACAATAATTCCTTAATTCTCTATTTTAATTTGGGCATTTCCTTCTCTACTCTGGAAACAGTAATTGCTTATAAGAACTTTCTCTAAACTGTGTCATATCTTGATCAATCCATATGATATGACTTTTACATAACGTTGGTGACGTAAATGGAACTAAAATTTAAACAACCAAATGATAATTTTAGGCCTTTATTAATTTCATTTCATTTCCGAGGTTACGGCCCTCTTTTTTTAGCATCGTCTCTCCTAAAAGGTTGAGCTAAAAGGAAAGGAGAATACTTTATTAGATTTCATAGTTCTGTTTCTATGAAGGTTTGTTTATCTCAGCAGAGCTGTCAGTGGCAAACCTTGCATCCGTAACGTACAATGCGAAAACCTCTGGGCAATGTTTTATACATTTAATAAGTAGTTTCTTTTTATATTTGCTATACGCTTCTCAAGGTAAAATATAAAATTCCAGGGTTTTTAAAAATCTGGCTTCACAAGAAAAGTATAAAAGGAAAAGCTAGTTAGTTTACTATAGTTTATTTGTCAGATGCAATGCAAATTTAATTTGAATCATTTTCCCGAAGTATTTTCATCGTGAGTGCAACGCTAATTGGGAGGTAGCCTAACAAAGTACTTAAACCTTAAAAGTTAGTACTTGAATGTGATCAAGTTAAAAATGTATTGAAGAAAGAGTAAGCACTTCAAGCTTGCATTATAAATGATAAAGTAATATGTAAATAATGAAAAGTTAAGGGTTTTCTTTTATGTACGTCCTAAAGGACAATATTTGCAGAGCATCTTGTAGTTACAGACTGTCAGATCCCATCCATGCATCTAAAGCAACTGTATTTCAAACAATGTGTAATAACTTGTATCTTTAACATGTCATAATGAGTTTTGATGCAATTTTTTATAAGTGTTATACCTCTTCATCCTGAAAGTAGATTAGGGCACTTCTTAAATGCGCTAGAGAGTTCTTGCTTTCTGTTAATGAGTCAAACGTCAACACCAACATTGTTGGTCATCCATCAAATTCGTCCTTGGCTGTCACTTTCTGCGTTAACATGCGACAAATGACGAATTAATTGATGTTGTTTGGGCTCACGCATAAATTTAATAAAGCCGCGAGTAGTGCAACCACGAGAAATCTACCAGCGAGTTTGCTGCATTTTACTTTCCAGCTGTGAATAGTTACCATAATTGAATGCGAATTCTGACACCCCCAGAGGGGAGGGCGATCGAGGTGGTTAAATTTGATTTACTACCACCAAACGATGCTTTAGATGGCGTCAAGAGACAGCTGGGAATAGCTGGCATTGTTCTGATGCAGCGTGTTACTTAATATGTTAAACAGCTACTAAAACATAGAGTTAGATATTGGCAGTAACACAGCATGCAAAAGCGGATGAAGTATCGGAGAACTTTCATATATTAAGTATGAAATCAGAAAAGATGATCAGTGAAAAGAGTGTATTAATATTTAGTTTTACAATAGTATTATGTTTTATGAAATAAACAAGGAAACTAGTATGAGTTAAAGACATTTATTTGTTAAGAAATAAATAGAAACAAAACAACCTTTGGTATAATACTGTTACCGTGAAAGACCAAAATCTGGAGGATGTGTACATTTTCCGGTGAATTTCAGCATCCACATAATTGCTTGGTGTATGTCAGAAATATTTGTTAATATCCTTAATTCTCACTTACTCTGGCAATTCATCATGTACTGATGGTGAATGTTGAATAAAAACATTTTTATTATGTTTTCTAACCATTCTTTATTATGAAAATATATTACAATATGTGACAAAACAGGAGAAAGCTTAAGTGACAAGACATGTAAATAAACTGTTGAGCTTAAAACGAACAGTGCATTATAAATTTGGAAAAATATATCACCCATAATAAATTTACTTAATTATGTGATTGGCGTTATACAATCTTATTTATTGCAAAAACGTAAACTTCGATTTGCACAAAAGTCCTTTTCTCTTACAACTGAGTCTTGGAGCACTTCTTTCTTCTTGGCTTCTTATTTCGTTCAGCATATCTGTGCTAGTCGTCAACAATACTATACATAAATTTGAACTCAAGGCCAATATTATATAATTAGAACTTAATTACACTAAGAAATTATTATATTAGTGATTTTCGGAAAATGAGCATTACTTTAGGAGGTGAATTAATGTGCTGACCATAGAGTCCTCTGCTTGTACTAACAGAAAGCTTATAAGTATAACATGAAAACTCTTTGAGTATTAATCAGGAAGTAAAATTTATATTCAAATGTGATAATGAAAATATTTGATTAAAAAGTTTGATACAAAAATATTTGATAATCAAATATATTTTTAAATCAAATTTATTATTTAATAATCAAATATTTCAAACTTTGGTAATCAAATATTTGATAATGAATATATATTAATATTAACTTTAAAATACCAAATAAAATTCCTCGATGCTGGTAAAAAGCAGTGCAGAAATAAAACTCTGCATATATAACGTTCTTTCTAAAAGCATTGCGAATCGACAAAACATCCTACAGCATTAAAACTTGCTGCACTATGCGGCGTGTTAAATGTGGTTTCAGAATCGTATTAATGACTAATTTAAACCTAGGAAAGAACCCATTCGTAAATGCTGAATCGCGAGTGTGTGAGGGAGACTTATAGGGCCTGCGATTCATTCATTATACTTTGGTTTTATAAAAACAGATGCCTAAATCACATAACAGCGTATCTCATAAGAAACAAAACCAATGAGCATGTTATACAACAGACTGTGCATAATTTTGAGTCTCAGCTTGTTAGTTTAACTGATTTTTCGCTCCATAGTCTTTCCTTGACGTGACGTGGGGCTTGTGCAGTAGTATGCTGCACTAATTACATGACACGTTTTGTACGATGCTGAAAGTTCCGCAGATTCTTTCTACCAAAGCACGATCTTAAAGTTGAATTTAGCAACCTCGTAAAAAATAAAGACTCATACTGGTCAGGAACGATGAAAGATCATTGTCCGAAATTCAAGCAAGCACTCATTGCATTGATGCGGTCTTGAGGATGCAGCTTCTGCACTATGTGGATCTTGTATGATTACAGCTTTAATAGTTCGCAGAGAATTTCGTACCGTAGACAAAGTGAAATCCCAAATCGCGTGACACCGTTTGAGTGCTTGTCGAAATACATCGGGAACATGATGCTTTGCTATTCAATGCAACAATGATTTCTTTTGCAGTTTCATACGCAGTTTGTTTCTGTATTATTCCTGGCAGACTAGCCTATTAGTCTCTTTAATTTAATTTAATAAATCTCTTTTACAAATCATTCTTCGACATATGATCTTTTCTCAAATTTTTCAAACTCTGATGTTCTCTCAGTTCAGATAACTTATAACTGCAAGTTCTGATAAAGCAACTGGATCACTAAGCCTTGGTCTTTCTTTCTTAAAGGCATGGCGAAGAATGATTTTACAGCATTGACTGTTGACATTTTAAAGAATTTCTAATTTGAATAACGTATTTTCTGCATTGCATTTCACCACCTAATGGACTAAAGTCGAACCATTATTTCATATTGCAGTTTCCTTTCCCCCATGGCCCATGTAAAATATAAATAAGGTTTCAGGGAAATACGTTAAACATAAAGAGTTCTGCATAGGTCTAAGATATAAGCACTTTAATTATAACTACGTTGTACAATATTTGTACTTATTATAACCACCTAGTATATATGTATATTACTAATGTTTCGAAATTTGTGTAAGCATAGGCAATTTTATTGATTTCATGAACTAAAAGGTTGCATAATTTCCGTAATGCAAATATTCCCTTGATTGGGATTTGATTGAGTCCTCTGAATAAAAATGCACTGAAATAAAATTGTATTCAATCGGTTTGCTTTAAATCATCTGAAGGTAATTCTAAGGGCTAGAATTTACTTTGTAAATTTTGTAAAAGAATTCGATGTGTGTAAATTAGATATACATATATAGATTACTAGAAAATTTTGTAGAGACGGAAAAAAAAAAGATCCGTAAATTTAGATACATTCTCTTGAAATTATTTCGATGGCCTCAGTAAAGTAGCCAATTCCTGAGGTTAAAGCATGGCTTGAAGTAATGATTTTTGTGATGCATATTTTAAATTCTAATTTTATCGATATAATATATAATGAAAATTTTGTGAAATCCATTGACCTTTGGTTAAATAATTAATTTCGTGATAAGACATGTTTCTATGGATATAATATATGGAAAAAACATCCAGAGTGCATTGACATTCACTTCTATTCGATGATGTATTACGAAATTAAGCTGGGGATTTTAGATAATACATTAAAATAGGGAAAATAAATTAAGAGCCACTATTCCATCTGTAGAAGAAAAATATCATTTAAATTTGTTCAGAGAGAATTAAAGCACTATTTCCTGTATAGAAGTGATTTCAGACATTTTAAGCCTATGATTCATTTAATTATATGAATAAAGGGAATTTATTTTCAAACTATTACCTGAAGTCATTAATATAAAATGTGTACAGATCACTATATATATAGTATTAAATGTATATGTAATTTCTAAATTTCTTTAAAACTCATTTCAGACAAATTATGAAATGGAGCATTCTACAGTAATAAACTCGGATGGTCTAGAATCATCAAGTCTCAGTTTGAGGTTTGTTGTGAACGAAATGCATTTCAGAGGAGGAAACATGAAACTGAAGTGTACTGCCACTATTTCCAGAGTTTACACTATGAGTAACGAGGAGCTGGTTTTTAGACAACAAAGTTCAGGATTGCATATAATGGAGAATCTGAGTCATGGTAATGTTGAATAACTTAGTCTTCTTTTATTCGGAGATTAAGTTGAGACAATTATGTTTTATGATAAAGGGTAATACAGTTGAAAACTTTAAATACTTGTGTACCTTAAAGGTTAAATTTTCATATATTCTTTTATGCAGACAATTCATCACACTGTTTATCTAAATTATTCATGTTCTATAGCAAAGGTCTTAAAATAATGAATTTTTTTCGAGATAAGCTAGCAAGTTTCGAGGCTTAAATTTAATATACGTAGTCAATTTTTCTTTAAAATGCAGAAATTCCTTTGCAATATTTACTGAAAAGGAATGTATGAGAATTGCCTTATTTTAACCATCTTTTTTACATTCTATGAATTCCCATATTAGCTAAGATGCATAAAAAAAATTTGAGTACTTCAACTAAGCAAACTAAATTTTCTAAGATGCTAATGCATAAAATCACAGAAGCGAGCTTGCGCTAATGCATAGTATGAGTATCATCCGTGTTTCTAAATTTAACTAATAATTATAGTGTCATAACTGAATGCATCAAACCCCTTCCATTACATAATGCTGATAAGTGAAACTATTAATATTTATACAGAGTTTTGTATAATAATAAGACTTTTTTCGTAGAATAACTGTTTGAAATTCTAAAACGTATAAGATGGCACAATTAAACAGTGTCCAGAGGAGCACTTGATATTATAAACTGACTAACTGGTATCTATTCGACAGTAATTACACTATGCGTTTCAATGTCTCAAAGGATATCTTTATGGTGTGAAGGGTTTTTGTTGCATAAAGCTCTAAGAAATGCAATTTATGTACAAAAGTGTACTCAGAAATATGGAAATCTGAAAAAAGTATTGTCTTTTCTTTTTAAGATGTGTTTGTGAAAAGTGAAATACCAGTATATAGAGGTAAAAGAAATATATTAATAATAATAGTTTTAATGTTTTTAAATACGTTATTGGGATTATGTGTTAGAAAACTGAAGATATTGTTTTGTTACACAAAATTACAATCCTTCTTGAAAATTAATACTTCTTACAGTAATAATTAAATGTGCCAAGAATAGTATATAAATTTTATAACCCAACAGTTTATCCACACTTTATTGTAATTTGATTTATCTTAACATCTAATTAAATTGAAAATGTAATTAAAATATTTAGATAAGAATGCACTTCATTACTTAAACAAAACGAAAATATTTGAATAACATTCCCTTACTCAACTTCATTCGAGTTTACAGTTTAGTTCAATAATAGAATTGTCATTCGCATGATAAATATATAATAATTATGGAGACGTACATAGAGGAAAAATATGTATGAAGTTTAAAAACAATATTTTGACTATGAAATAAAGATGTTTTGAAATGTTCAGAATGTTAATTAAAATGCAAAGTTACTAATAGATTTGCCTTCATTAAAATATCTTTAAACAATTTTACGTAAATGCTTGCATGTCAATATTGCAAAGTGCTGATCTAATATATACGAAGATCTAAGCGTTAGAAAGATGTGATGACAGATTCTGTAATTAACTGTTAATTGTCACTAAAAATAAAATGAGGTATATCCTACACGTCGAAGATGCCCTTGGCATCTTCGATTTCTGGGATATGCTCGGTTATATATCTAGGCTATATATTTAGGATGGATCTCCGTTATCACTCGCTTTTCATAAATGGCATTTAGAGGAAAACAATTTGTGGCTTTTTAAGCATGGAATTCGGGAAAATGTATGCATATTCCTTAAGAATTATTGATGAGACTATTAAGGTAGTAAAGTAACAATATCAAAAATACGAAAATGAAAATATTTAAAAAAAAAAGAGAGAAAAATCTGAAAGCATTCAGATTTCACGCCGAAAGGGAGTTTTTTAACCTTTTGTGCGTTACCTTTATTTAATAATTGTTCTTTGCGCTTTCTTTGCAAACCATAAAATTCAATTCAATAGCAATATCGCAAAATAATTTTAAAATGATCATATATTTAGAATTTCTGATACACAGTCGCTCGCTGGAGATAAATGTTTTTCTTTTCGCGCAGTTTTGTCATTGCTTGCTTTGAAATCGTTGAGTTTCTTAGTCAAAAATTCGTCAAAGTGTTACAAAATGGGAAATCAATAGCAAAACTAATTTCAAATTTCAAATTAGGGCTTCCAAATGCCCATATTTGGTGGAAGATTTCGTTATTAAAAATTTGATGACTCTAGGTACCGTAGTTTTATCAGAATGCGAAAACACATAAATATATTTATGCAAATTTTTTATTATTTAATTTCATTAACTATAATACAGGGCGATAATATTTGGTGGCTGCAATTTGACAAGTAAACCGACATTTAAACTTTTCAACGCAAAATGCCAAAACGAAACTAAGACCCCTTCTGGGCTAACGCCCTTTGGGCCAAAAATACTTTGCAATTAAATAAATAACTAAAGAAAAACGTCTGGGTGTACCAACGATGACTCATATAAACTGGTTAGTTGTTTCACTGCTGATAGTATAGAAAGTGAAATTTATTTGAGATGCTGAGGAGTGGACAAGAAGATGGATTCATGTTGAAAGACATTCCAAGGAAAATTGACTCATGTTCCCGTTATACTTAAGAAAGACTATAAAAACTCTTTGCAATTAACCCGTTCATCCGTAACTTATTAATGCTCAATCTCATATCTATTTATTTCATTGATGAGATTATGATACAGATTGAAAGCAATTTTGCAATTCACTATTTCATGACACTTTTTATTTTCGCATAAAGAAAAGTAGTTTCAATACAACTTGAGATTTTCTGATAAAGAAAACTCTAAAATTAGACAGTAGTAAATTATAATATTTTAGCTTGTTAACGAATTAAGTAACTGTAATGTAAATTTCCCTATGTATTAAGTTATACAATTTATATAGCACTAATGAGTTTGCACTAATAAGTTTGTAATGAAGTACATGAAACCTGAAATGAAAAGCCAATTAGATTTTATTATCTGAACTTATTTTCTGACCTATATATATAGATACAGATATAGATATAGATATAATATCATCCGTTCTAACTTTTCTAATAAATCACAACAATCCTATTGGCCTTCCCTGGAAAATTTCATTAGCTGTTACACTCCTTTGGTTCATTCGTAATACCAGATTGAGGAAAGAGGAAAAAACATACACACCGAAGTTTCTTTCGTAAAGGCTGTCGGAATGCTTCAGAACACACCATAGAACTATTTTCTTCCGCTCATAGGATAAGGCGGTAGAAAAAAGAGAGAGGGGAGAGGGGACTGGGAAAAATACTTTCTTGCCTAAGTGTACCACGTAAAAGTGGTTAAATCAGGTCGTTGGAAATTCCTGCAACGAAGTTCTGTTCATTGCCCAAAACTGATTAGGGTCATTAATGGAGCAAAGAAGGACTAAGTCCCCAAAACGCGATTTTTATTGCCCTCGGTCCATCCATCGCAGCGTCGTGAAAAAGCAGTAAAGCTCTTGCAGTAAATGAAACGAACCGACACCTTCTTCCTAGCAAGCAAGAATCTTAAATAAATGCATGGAAATTTAGAGGAAAATTTGCTTTGCTTCAAGATGGAAAAAAAAATAAGGATGTAGACATTATTTAATTAGATTTTAAAAAAAAGGAAAACCGCAAACGAAATTTTTTGCTCTTTTTTTCACTTAAGCTCTTTATTATACGGTTAAAATAACCATACATTACCACCATTTGAAATTTCATATAAATTTTTCGAACATCTTATTTTGCTCATTGTATATTCGTAAATCGTTATGTAAAAATGGTGTTTATTTTGCTAGTTTATTCAAAATTATTCTTAAAAATGTAAATGACTATGTTTCTGAAGTTAGTAAATTCAAAAAGATTAAACAAATCCAAAGTGTATTGGAATAAAAGAAACCAATCTTCTTTAATTTGAAGAAGTTGACTACGAATATGATGAGTAAACTGGTTTGTTAACTGAAGATTTCTAGATAAATAGAAATGTGCTTAATTTATGTTTATTCCCCTAGTCATGAAATGCAAGCGTGTTTTTCTATGCATACGTTACACAATTAGTTTTATCTCTTGTAAATTATATTGTCATGTCTTATTACCAGTTTCCTCCTGTTCATCGTGTTTACCAGTTTCCTCCTGTTCATTGTGTCCTCCTGTTCTTTGCATTAAACATTTTTAAATCATATAAAAATATTAATTAGATGGGAGCGCATTTGTTGAACCAACATGGCCACATTTGACACCAGAATTAGCAGCAATTTTTAATTAATTCGGAATTTAAATTGTCCAGTTGCACCTTCACCTTCGTTTGTTCAACGATGTGAAGTTGCATTTAGGATCTTCTTAAAAATGTGCATTTACGGTCATGGGCACATGAGTTAAATCTGATCTCTCAGAATTATCGATATGAGATTCTATCCAAATCACTGTACAGAAAATGAAAATGTTTCACGTTACTTATTATTTTTCTTACCTAGTGATACTGGGCATATCCTTTGTTAGCTGAACGGATGATAGATGACAATAGATGGGGATTACAGTATCCGATTCACCTTAGGCAAACTTCCTTTTCCCCGACTTCACATTTATTGCAGTGATTTTATTACACTTGAAAATGGATGACATGGAAGAACAATGTTTTTGCATTAAATTTTGTTGGAAACTTAATAAAAGTGTTACATGCTTCAACAAGTTTTCGACGATTGTAACGTAACCAGACTGTAACCAGTAAATGCTTTAAAATAGCTGAAGATCATTCCAGGTATTTCTTGATCGAAACAACTGCAAACGTTGCAGAAGTCCTTGAAATGGAGTAGAAGGTTAATGATGTTTCCGAAGATTCGAGAATGTTTTACGCTATGGATTAGTGATGTTTTCTTGTCTTTTTCGTCTTTTTAAAAAGATAAAATGGCGTAAGAAGGATTATATTGTTGTCAACTGTTTGGAATGTAGCACATTTTAGACATCTAACATAATGGGAACGGTTTTTCACCCCCTAAAGCTTACGAAATCACTTGTTTTCTCTCACTTATTTAGTTTACTCACTAATTTACTTTCGTATAGCCTCTTCTTCTTTATTTAATTGAATGGGGAAATCCGGGTGTAAAGTCAGAGAAGAAAAACAGGAGATCTGTTGTAGATACTTGTAAAAAAACTGAACGTGAGATTTATGTAAAGATGATGTATAGAAGAATATATATAATATAAATTAATACATCTTTTTGCAAGCTTTTGGGATTTGGAAGGAGGTAGGACATCATACAATTAATAGATCGCTATTGCATTATAATAATATATTTTTTTTCATCTCTACTTCTTCTTCTTCAATGTAATCTGCAAGTACGGCAGAGTAAAGTTTACTTATGCTAATTTATCAGTGGAAAACAAGTCATGTTTAGTTACAGTTTTCTATCTTCCTGAAATTTATTATACAGGCGTAAAAATCAGTTAAGTAACAATCAAGTTTACTTTTGAATTTTTAAGCTTTATAAGTCTGAAAGTAAGAAAATGACATCAATGTTATTTCAAATGATGAAAAATTTATAAGGAAAGTAAAGCAGTAGCAACAACGGGTATTCATACCTAGCAGCAAACTGAAGTTAAACAATAATTCATAGAAATAAACCGCTATTAGAAATTGCTGAAAAATACAAAGATGTCTTTTTTCTTTATGTAACGTATTATGAAACTCCAAGTTCATTGCTTCATGGGGTTTTCTATTATATTTCTCACCTTTCAAGTTTCATCTGTCTGATTATCAATAGATGCAATTTCTTGAGGATATATTCTTGCTCTTTTCATTGTCAAAATATTTCTTCCCTTTTTCTTTCTTCCAGATTCACTTTATAGTATTTAAGAAGACAATAGAACACAAACTTCCAAAATTATTCTTAAAATGAAATTCTGGGTACGGTAATAGAATAGATGTGAATATATATATCAAGTTTAAACCAAGGTATTAAAAGAGCGTAAGAAGTGGCCGTGTGGGGACAGTGAACTGTAAAGCCGAATTTCGGACTGATAGTGTCTTCTGTTCAATGAAATACGCAAATGACAGCACTCAACAAAAGATTTGTTCAAATGAAAGCTGGACTTTAGTAGTTCGTCAATGGTGATCATACAGAACAAACGTCACGATTCTGAAAGGAGTCGTGAGGACATGATGTCCAAATGCGATTACAATAACGGAGGATTACCGCAAATGCCACACACTACCATTTGACGCCCATTACTTAAATGGCTACAAGTAACATAAATCCATTTGCTGTGGATTTCATTTATCCGGATTAATCGTTCCTTTAGACTTATAGACTTTTAGATAGGGGATTTATTACAGTCAATTATGTGCTACTTATTAGCTCATGACTTGATACAGTCACCCCTCTATCACGAACATTGAACGGCGTTTTGGTACAGTCCAGATGAATAAGCTGACACTTTTCTTACAAGTGAATTACTTAGAGCATTACATTGACTGTATGCCACGTATGATGCCAGAACTCGCCGTAACTTGCTATGCACTGAGGGCAAACATATGAATGCCCAATGTAAAAGAAAAACTGTAGGAGCTAAAATAATATTCTTAGAGCTCTCATCTCTGTATAAACATAATCAAGATAACAAATAGCAATTTATCTGTTCTAAATGCTTTGAAAATTTAACCACTTTTATACAATCATAACAGTAAATCATTTCATAAATTTCATTCTAACAGCATGATTCTTTCATTCATTGCAAATAACAATTAAAAATTTAATGTGTATCCGAAGAATTTTAGATATTAAATATAATTTCTCGAAAAACTCTTAATTTCGGATTATTTTGCAGCTTATTCCTCTTCTTCTCTCTTAAGCGCTCGAAACTCATTTCCTACTTTGCTTTCAACTACCAAATAAACCAAGGTGTTCGTTAACGTAATATTATTCCGTTATTTTGCCTCATTATCTCTAAATACAAGTATAATAAAAGAAAGAGTCTGTGTGACTTTCGTTTGTGCTGGTAAGCTAATAGACCCAGGGGTACGAAATTTGGTATATAGGCTAGACAAGAGCCAGTGCACCTCGAAGCGAATTTTTTCAAAATTAGAATAGGATTTTTTTTTAAATTTTATCTTTTCGATTTTATTGCATCATTTTGAATAGTTTTATTCTTTTAGAAATGTGGTTTTGGCAACAGTTTTTCATTCAATTGTATACGGGATTGCTGACTGTTGAAAATCAGGACTTGCCATTTGGAAAAATGAGGGCGATAATTGTGTGAAGTTTTAAAATTTAATGTTTCTCTTGGATACTGGACGTTCGTTGAGAGAAGGCAACGGGAAGTTGGTTAATTTACTTTTTAGGGTAATTAATACTTGTATTAAGGGATATTGCTCATTTCATTGTAATTTTGTTGTATGTAATACAATTGTTTTTTTTTTTTTTTTTTTTGAATTTGTGGGTTTTTATTTATTTATTTGTTTTTGATGAAGTTGTTCCGTAGAGTAAACTTCTGCTTAGTTTTTAAATTTAACGCTTGGTGTTTCCTTCAGTATAACTTCACTAGCAGAAAAACGAAGATTTTTAGTTTACAAAAGCTTAATCAGACCCATTCTTACATACTCTGCTGAGAACTGGGCAATGACAGAAAAAGCTAAAAGTATCATTTCTGTCTTTGAAAGAAAAAAATTGAGAAGTATTTTTCCTGGCATAAAATGTAACGATATCTGAAGAAGAACTAACTCTGAACTCTATAAATCTTTTAAAGAAATAGGTATAGTAAAATATATAAGGATTCAGAGAATTAAATAGCCAGGACACCCGTGCAGAATGAATGAAAATCGAGTAACTAAAAAGATCTTCTCGGCCAGACCATTCAACACCCGAAAAAGAGAGAAACCTAAACTTAGGTGGCTTGAGTGTTTGGAAACAGACTTAAGAATTTAAAAAATACCAATTGGATGTCCATAGCCAGGGATAGAAGAGCTTGGAATTCGATTCTGAGGAAGGCAAGAGCCCATCCTGGGCTGTCTGGCCATTGAAGAAGTTTCCTTCAGGCATTTTCCCGGTACATTTAAAAGCCAGACGAAGGCTGGCAGCGGAGTTGCTAGTGACTAAATATAATTGAACCAGTTTGCCATATGGTTATTATTATGAAAATAGCAAACTTTTGAGCAATAACTAAGCGTTTTTAGGTTAATGCTGAAATTTCATTAAGCACTTTTGTGCGTTTGTAACAAAATTCAACTGCAATCTAAATGTGAGCCTGAATTCTTGAAGTCATAGAAATTTGAACTATGAGAAAACGATTTCCTAATGATAATAACTGATTTCACGTGACCAAAGAAAAACTTTAAAGTATTTAAAATTCTAATTCAGCATATTTCGAAAGAATTTTCTTATTTTTATTTTTTTCACCCATTTACAAAATTTCGGATAGGTCAGAGATATTATTTTTTCAACCACTTTTGTAATGCAATATGATTTTACTTAGCTGCTGTTTGGTGCAAGCTTGAACTAGCAGTGCCTTTTTTTATTAGCCTGCAATTTGTGTCATGTAGAGTCATTAGAATTTCATTGGAAGCAGGCAAGATGAAAAATAGGCAACGCCTTCGCCGAGAATTGGACCGCCAACCTCTCAATTACGCGCTGAGAGTGCAGATCACTACATCACGAAGTCTCGCTAAGAAAGCGGGAGAAATACCTTATATACTCCCCCTTTTAAAGGGCGACTAGGGGGTTTTAGGAGTCCCAAATGAGAAATCCTGAGTGAGGAGATTCATCATCCAGCACCCTTTTAGTTCGGACGCCACTGCAGAGTCATTAGGATTTTTTGGAAGCAGGCAAGAGGAAAAATATGCAACGCCTTCGCTGGAAATCGAACCGCAGACCTGTGAATTATGCGCTAAGCGTGCAGGCCACTACACCACGAAGGCTTGCTAAGAAGGCGGGAGAAATACCTTATAATGTTATCTATTCATGGAAAGATGGGTAGACATCCATTGAAATACGGATAAGTTAAATTTACATTTAAAGTCATGATACACATGACTGCATTGCAGTTATTACGTAGGAAAATTCATGTTCATGTACTATTATTTATAAAGTTGTTAAAATTTCTAATACCAGAGAGGTCCTTTTTCGAACAGGATAAGGTAGGAAGTTAGAATTAAAATTTTTAAGCGTGATGTATATCATCTTTAAATAAATTTTAAGAAGCTTCCAGTTTAGTGAATTTTTTCATATGAATAAGTAAATATAAATAACGTTTCAGGAATTAATTGCGCCTTAGTGTCTTAGCGCTTGAGAAAAACAGATGTCTTAATTCTCATATTTTACATTCTAGCAATAAAAACTGCAAATATAAATTGTATAATAGTTCTCAGTATGTGAAATTTAATCAAATTGTACTGAATTATATTCTTCGCATTTTTGTTTTGTATTCCATTTTTTTTTAAATGCAGAATGAACCGTGGCAGCACTAAAGCTATATCAATGGATGTACGCATTTTCGATCTTCTACTTAAAAGAAACTTACTTAGCAGAGCTTCATATGAAAGCGGAAAATGTACTGACATAATGTGATCACATAAGGAAAATGTACTGACATAGTGTGTTGACATAGGAAAAATGAAAGGGGGTCTAAATACTACATCTGAATACACTGTCGAGCCAAAACATTATAACCATCTTGTCATTTTTCAATGAACTTGGCCGGGTGACGTGGAGGGCTCGTGATTAAGTGGGAATGGTGTTTAACTGCTGCTGGAGAAGGCATCATTCTTGCACTTACTTGTGCGGGTGATGGGAAAGGCTACTTATCTAAGCTAATTTGATAGACGGCAGATTGCAATAGCCTGAAGGACTAGACAAAAGTTTGTCCGAAACTTCATGACTGGTAGGTTGTTCAGGATCTGCTGTTGTTAGCATTTATACAAAGTGGTAAATGACGTAAAATCAGCAGTAGACGCCAAGGTGTTGGACGTGTATGCCTCATCAGAGAAAAAGGACGTCCTAGACTGTCCGGCTTGGTACAACAAAGTCGGCGCCAGACAGTGGTTCAGCTGAGACTCCGATACAATGAAGGTCCAAGTGCAAGTGTTTCGGAACGCGCAGTTCAGCGGGCACTACTGAATATGGTATTGCGCAGCTGACATGCTACTCATGTGCCTCTGTTAAACAAACGTCATTGCCACCTACGCCTACAGTGAGCACCGGAGCATCAAGACTGGACCAAGTGTAAGGAAAGACATTTATTTTGTCGGAAAAATCACGATTTCCCATTCATCACGTTGATGGTTGTATCAGGGTGCGCCGTCTTCCAGGCGAACAGTCCCTCCCCCCCCTGTACAAAGGGTGGTGGTAGCGGTATGCTTTGTGGGATGTCCTCACGGGCGGCTCTGGGACCGTACGTTGTGGTAGAACAGACAATGAAAGTTGCGGACAATATTGTGTTAGAGTGGTTCGAACAGCATAAGAGTGAATTCCAACTAATATCCTGGCCACCTAACTCGTCGGATCTTAACATGATGGATCACATTCGTGATGCTATGGAGCTTTAGCTCAGAATTCAAACACTACCATATCGAAATATCTCGACTTTGCTTGACCACTGCTTAGATATTTGGTACAACCTACATCCAGACATCTACCAAGAATTTGTAGTATCTGTGCGAAGAAGGGCCCACCAGCGGCCGAGCGGTAAAGTCGCTGAACACTGGTAGTTCGGTCCGAGGTTCGAATCCCGCGAACGGGCTGGCTGCATGGGTGTTTTCGTGGTTTTCCCCATGTGTAACGTGTATACGAGCCAGTTTCCCTTAGAAAGTCCTCCACGAAGGCATCCCTCCCCTTAGGCAGATAGCCCTAGTGAGCTTTGCCATAATTAAATACACACTGTGCGAAGAAGAGTTGCAGTTGTTTTCCAGGCGAAACATCGCGCAACGCGTTCTTGAGTAGGTGGTCATAATGTTTTGGCTCTTCTATGTATGTTGGGTTTTAAAACAAAAAGTGCATAATACGTATTATATCATTGTTACTTAAAAGTTAAGCACAGAAAGGAAAGGTAAG
The DNA here is from genome assembly GCF_044657685.1 of Stegodyphus dumicola. NCBI lineage: Eukaryota > Metazoa > Arthropoda > Arachnida > Araneae > Eresidae > Stegodyphus > Stegodyphus dumicola. The sequence goes on along the minus strand of NC_140768.1, from coordinate 73,089,436 downwards.
GTTTAGAAGTACAGTTTTTTAAGGGAAAAGTATTGCTATATGTTGCTGCTAATACGTTGCCACTTTAGACGATATTTTTGACTAAGCTGGGACTTGGAAAAGCAAACGTTTCATCTTTCGTAATTATTGCTGTCAAGGTTTGGTCTGCTATGTAATTAATATGGTTTAGAGAATATAAATAATTTTTTTGGGTGTTTAATTCTTTTCTATGGATAATGTACACAGCGGAAAATAAATGGGACAGTTCTATATCTCCCGTTCTTCTGGGCCCATTGAAGAAATTCAACTTGCGTTTTTTATGTCAGGAAAGCGCGACTTAGGATATATATTAGATTTATATACAGCATTGCTCTGACATAGGTATTTTGACAAAAAATCGGATTTTTTATGAAATGACGTGCCATATTTGGATTTGCATATTTGGATTGTACAACTCAAATTATGCCAAACTGTCAAGTTTTGTAAAAATCGCACGAGGAGTTTTTAAAAAATTACCTCTCAAAATGTTAGCTCCTCAATGTTAATTCAGTTTGGTATGTATGTATTAATATCTCATTTTTTTATTACACTTACTTCATTCCTTCTTTCACAGTTGGAAATTCAGGTTCATTCCAAATAAAATTCCCCCATTTTTTATGATTTATTTTTTAAATTTGTACTTTTAAATAATTTTTATAAATTTTTCGAAAAAAAAAATTGAATTATAACCTATATAAATAGGCTGCCAAGATAAAGTTTTTTTTTTTTTTTTTTTTTACCGTAATCTTAAAGTAGACGTATTTCTATGCATACCTGCAAAAAGTTAGAGCTTTTCATTCAAAATTTCCGAAGATATACATGAACTTATTTATTAACGCGTTTTGAAATTTGGCATATTTGTTCAATGCGAGAATAACATATAATGTAGTTTACGCTCTTCGTTCAAAATTATTTGAAAGTAGGAACGAAGTACTTTTTTTTTCCTTTCATGGGCAATGTAAAAAGGGAAAAGAAATAGGCTGCCATAAATTAAGAAGTTCGCCAAGCCAACCCTTCTTGGCGCAAACGGAAAAAAATACGCCAAGATAAATTTTTGAATTTCTAGGTAAATTTCGCACCTAATTTTTACAAAATTTAATATTTAGGTATAATTTGAGTCTCAGAATCGAAATATGAAAAACAATGGCTTGTTATTTCGGTAAAAGTATTATTTTTGTGTCAAAATATCTATATTAGAACAAAGCTATATATAAATATAATATGTATCCTAAGTCGCGCTTCCGAGATATGAGGAACGCAGTCTGAATTCTGTCAATCGACCCAGTCGAACGGGAGATGTAGAACCCCCACCTTTTTTTTATCCCAGTGTATTTATTTTTGTGTGTACAAGAAATTTTAGCAATTAAAAGTTCTTGTTCTGTATGAGAAATTTCATCTTAGATTTGTAGTTAAACAACAATTTTAGTGGATTCAGTATATGAGTATAATGTTATTTCAATTAAATATAATTATATTTATGAGAATAAAAATAATAATTATCAGTTTAACATTACTTTGCGAAGTAGAAATATTTGAATTTAACATTTATTTATTTATTTTTTGTAATAATGGCATGAACGTTTTTTCCTTTTACAGTTCGGAATTCATCATCACGGCCATCATATTTTAGTGCTCTCCATCATCTTTTACTGTTTTTGATGCTCAAGTACATCACTGAAAACGTGCCAAGGTATCTTCGGACTCACAGGAATGTAATCCTTGCTGCATGACGACACAGTGATATTATGTACTTGCATACTAACTTTTTGTATTCTGTGATACGACAATCTGTGCATCTTTTGTGTGTTTGAAGAAAATCTACGAAGTTTGTTGTTAAAAGTCTCATAGCTTTGTTCCTGAGTGTTTCCTAAAATTAAATATATAATTATCAATAAAAAATGAAACAAAATTAATGATATTTAAAAAGCTGAAAACCATTTAAAGTACTAAAGTCTGTGTATTAATATTTGATGTATATCAAAGACTATGTTTGCAAATAAAGAAGTATTCATATTTCTTTTTAAAGCAAAATAGAACTTGTAAATTCCAAGTTTTAAACTTCAGTGAAAACGAAATGTATGGGCTACTTAGTAGATGCTATTTTATTGTTTAATATTTAAATGATGTTATTTTCTTAATTCTGTATTTCTTGTGTTTCACTATAATGGATATGTAGGTGACATGGCTATCTTCACACTGATATTTTGACTCTCAGACCAGCCCTAGTCCGAAAAGTAATCATTCAAAGAATTAATAGGACACAAGTTCTATCGCTAAGTGTAAGAAAACGAATAATAGCAGGTTACTGATGATGCCATCTGAGGACTGCAGCTAAAAAATTTCTCTCGATTTAAAAAATATTCTTTCAATCGAATTTAGTTCCTGTTATTAGTTAAAAGTATGACAACAACTTATGTTCTTTCTCAAATGCAGTACCCTACTGCAAAACTATGCGAACATTTTTTGTTGTATTTCCGATTTTTCAAAAATTTCAGTATAGTTTCCGAACTCATGCTGGCCGATAAGTAGGTGGTAAAATCACTTTTTTTTTTCATGATCTTACTTCTAATATTATAGGTTGTCCTCTAAGTTTAGCATCATGTTGATCATAAGATGGCTCATTGTACTAGAGTACGCTGATGGACTGCTGATAATACTTTGGATAAGTCACCGAGGAAATGGCGTCCATGAAGCCAAAAGTTATGATCACTTGACTTTTAAGTGGCGAATCAGTTAATTAAAGATTTGTGTCTGAAGGCAGTACCGCTATGTAGTACCTAAAAGAAAAGTTCCATAACTTTTGTCCGCTTTTCGTGGGATACATCCTTTGGTTATCAGTCCCGTGGTTTCAGAGTGGAAACATCGACTGCTTCCTGTAAGCAAGAGATGTGCTTATAAAACCATTCTATAAAGCTTGGTACGATGCATGAACGTTTGGGACGTTCTTTCATGTTGGAAAGCATACATGAAGTTGACAATAACAATTGAGTTATCATTGACATTTTATATTTCCAAGTTATAAGACCACGACTCATAACGTTATAGTAATCAAGAATGTAATTATTTTGTTTACTTGCCTGGAAGGGAAACATACATTTAGAATTTTGCTCTTTATTTATTTATTTTGTAGTTTTATGCAAAAGAATCACAAAAATGGGGGAATAAGGAAAACATTTCGTTTTTCAACAATCTTGGAATTGAATAAAATTGCTGACAAGTTGTAGAAAGATACAATGCATTCAAATAAACGATGATGAATTCTTTCCCTTCTGAATTCCATCAATATGTTTTTTCAAATGCCCCTGGTGTTCACTATGTTATACAAATCGAACTCGAATCAATGGTTTCAGCGCAATGGTGCAGGGAGTATACACTGAAATTTAAAGTGTTTATTGTTTATTCATATTCCACTCCGCCCTGTACAACGATCTTAAAAAATAACGATTAAGGAAATCAATTACTCTGTTATAAATAAAAATATATGACTGATTATTTTTTGTCAAACATCGTTGGAAATTTTTGTCAAGATTAATTTTTAGTAGTTTATAGCATTTTATTCTGATGTTTAATTTCGAAAAAGAAATAATGCTTCTAATGATAAAAAAAAATCAAAATAAATACACATTTTTAGGCAAAAAAACTTTGTGTTTAGAAAATAATTTAACATTCATGTGACGAATAAATTGTGCAAATAATTTTGTCATTCTTTTTTTAATTGATGTAGTAACAAAAAATGTTGTTTTGAAGCCATCATTAAGAACATTATAATTCAAATCTGTCATCTTAAGCATAATTATTTAAACAAAATTAAATAATCTCTTAAGAATTAATTTAGCAAAATGCAGAACTATGAAAAATGCTAAATGAATGCTTTCATTTTAAAAATTCCTTTGTACTTCACCTTTCATGTAAACGGTTAAATGTTTGCTGATTTTGAAAACAGCTCATGATGTATTGTGTGAATATATGTATTGGAAAAAAGTTGTAAATAAAATTGTTGTGTTTTTATCTGTGTCGCTCTGAAATGTGATTTTAAATGGCTCAGGTTAAATTCTTCCATTCTAATATTTCAAATATCTAGATAACACAAATAATCATGAAATCTTTTCCATTTTAGATGCTGTTGCCCCTTAAAGTAAAAGCGTTAAAAAATAAGTGTAAAAATATAACGAGTTTAAAAAACGAAAAAATTGAAATCGTAGTTTGACGACAGTATTTTTTGCACTTTTTATAAGGAAAGAAATTTTCTTTCCATTTCAGTATAGAAATAAGTGTTTGTGACGAAAAATTTGTTTCCAGCAGCGTAAAATAAAATCTTTCATTTATACATTTTCAGCTGTTCAATAAATGACGCAAAGTAAATAAACTGAGATTTTTACATTTCATTCACTTTAACTGAAAAAATTGCTGCCTAAACGAAAACAAGTTTTGTTTTACGGTTGGCATAGAAGATGCAATATTTATGAAGATGCATTGCAGACTATAAACCTGTGATGTCTGCATTAATATAGAAAGTAGCTCCTATTACCTATATTTCAACATTAGATGGTTACTTAAGTATATTCTGCCCATTGATGTATTTCATTATTATTTAAATTATAAAGCACTGGGTAGGGAAATATTCATGTCTAATGTTAGATACTCTTTCGCGTACGTGAAAGAATACAGAAAGGCAAGTGCAGGATTACCATTCTTGTTAACAATATACGCAGTGAAAAAAGAACCACCGCACAAATAAAATTTAAAGTACACTGCTCAAAAAAAAAAAAAAAGAAAAGAAAAAAAAGAAAAAAAAAAAAAAAATGGGACAGTGCTATATTTCCCGTTCTACTGGGCCGATTGACAAAATTCAAATTGCGTTTTTCATGTCTCGAAAGCGCGACTTAGGATATATATTAGATTTATATATAGCACTATTCTAACATAGGTATTTTGACACAAAATCGGACTTTTTCTGAACTAACATACCACTTTTTTTCCATATTTCGATTCTACGACTCAAATTATGCCAGAATACCAAGTTTTGTAAAAATCGTACGAGTAGTTTTTAAAATATTAGCTCTCAAAATTTTAGCTCCTCAATGTTAATTGAATTTGGTAAATATTTATTAATATCTCTTTTTTTATTAAACTTTTTGATTTTTTCTCTCACATTTCGAAATTTAGGTTCATTCCAAATAAAATTTACCCATTTTTTGTGTTTTATTTTTTAAGTTTCTATTTTTAAATAATTTTCATAAATTTTTCGAAAAAAATTTTGAATTATAACCTATAAAATTTTTACCATCATCTTAAAGTAGTTGTATTTTTAAGCATATCTGCAAAAAATTAGACTTTTTTATTCAAAATTTTCTAAGATATACACGAATTTACATATTTTCGCGTTTTGAAATTTGGCATCTTTTTTTTGAGCGATAATAACGCCAAATTTGGTCTATGGATTTTTGTTACACTGAATTGCCACAGCTATTTTTAACCTTAAATTTCAAGTAAAATTTTATGGAGAATTAATTATATGACATTTTTTTCCCTCAATGATGCGTAATAAATATTTATTAATACTAAATGAAAAGCTATTTTTTTAAATTATCGATGATATTATTCAAATTTTTAACTATTTTTTTATTTCTCTCTATCTTTTTTAACAATAAATAAATAAATAAATAAATAAAAAATAAGAGTAAATTTTTACCTTCGGCGTTTTATCGTCTGCTACATTACTTCGTTTAAATCGAATTGTCTTAAACTGAGAATTTTCGTTTGATGTTTATTTGAATTTTATGACATTAACTGTATAATTTATTTCTAAACAAACTGTTGCTTCTGAAGTGGCTCAAAGAGCGGCTGATACTATCATCCACATTTTTAAAGCACAATATACTTTTATAGAAACATAATATTTAGAATAATCATTTTTATAAAAGTCAAATTATGATATAAACATACAACCCTCTAGAGATTGAATTAATGACTTTCTCTAGAGACTAAATCATTCAAGTGGTAGCAATGATTCACCTACAAAAACCTTGTTATTGACTTTTACTTCCTTTAAATGATAAGGTTTGATCATCTTTCCAGCATCCCAATATGACCTGAAAGCTACTTCGAGAGCCAGTCTGAAGACATCACTAAATCATTCAATCGGTAGCAACAATGGATATAAATTTGATGGCAGATAAATATAAACATGACCAAAAATATTTCTCAATTATACAAAGAAATTAGAAACATCAAAATTCTGCAACTCCCCTCACAAATAATGGTAACAATCGAAGAATATATTTGGCAAATAATCCTGTAATATTTACACATGTTTTAACTAATTTCACTTCTCCTTACTCTTTATATTGAAGCCTTGGATCAAAGTATAAATCTTTAGAAAAAATAAATTTTTGCGTAAAATTTAGTATTTATATTTTTTTTTAATTTAAAACCTTTTAATCTTATGATATTTGATTCTTGCGATTACTAAAAACTAAATATCAATAACATTTTAACTAAATTTAACAATTTCACTAAAATATCAATAACATTTTAAGAAACCAAATGTAGGATACAATTGGGTAAAGCAATGGGCACAATGATAAAACTGTTTAAAGCAGTTTATGCAAGTCATCCTAAGTTAAAATGTCGGTTATACATATCTCTTATTTATATATATCTTTTCTGAACGGAACATTCAAAGGCGTGTTAACTGTGCTTTACTGTATTTTCTCTTTTAATATATGCAGTTTTCAAACGCATCGTAGTCTGGATTACAAAGTATTCTTCCAAAAGAAACGCAATTCAAATAAATAAAATCAAATTCTGCAAAATTTATATTGATAAATATATTTAAAATGCTCAGTTCGAAGGAATAAATAGAAAATTTTAAAACAATTATCTGAAGAGGCAATGCAACACAAACAATTAAAATAAAAATATAAAAATTTAAAAACTTCCCAAAATAATAACTATGATAAAAAATATATATAAAGAAAACTATTTGAAAAAAAAATAAACATTGCACCTTTATTTACGCAGTTCGAATAGGTAAATAGAAATTTTTAAAACAGTTATTCGAAAAAAAAAAAAAAAAAAAAAAACATGCAACTTAAACAATTAAAATGAAATTCGAAAAAGAAAAAAATACTTAAAATAATAACAGTTATAATAAAAAATATAATATAAAGAATATTATTTGGAAAAAAGGAATGATGGTGACTTTTTTTCCTCTCACGGGAAAGGAAACTAGGTTGCCATATATTAAGAAGTTCGCCAAGTGAACTATTCTTGGCGCAAACTGAACAAAAAGTGCCAACATAAATTTGTGAATTTCTCCGTAAATTTCGCTCCAAATTTTACAAAATTTCATATTTAGGCGTAATTTGAGCTGTAGAATCGAAATATGTAAAAAAATTGGTATGTTATTTCAGAAAAAGTCCGATTTTGTGTCAAAATACCTATATTAGAATAGTGCTGTATATAAATCTAATATATATCCTAAGTCGCGCTTTCGAGACATGAAGAACGCAATTTGAATTTCGTCAATCGGCCCAGTAGAACGGGAAATATAGAACTGTCCCATATTTTTTTTTTTTTTTTTTTTTTTTTTTTGAGCAGTGTACTATTCAGAAAGAACAATATCTAAACATTCGTAAGAACCATGAAATAATTTTGATTTATTAATAGATTCTATCATCTATTTTCAAGACTCAGCAAAATCGTTGCACATCGCTGTACCTTTATATACAGCCTAGCAGTTAATTTCAATGCTTACATTAGTTTTAGATCTATCTTGCTCTCAGCGGGTATTATAAACTGTAGGAACCAGGACAGCCATAGTATTATTTAATTAAATATGCTATAAGAATATTCAATGCTTTATATCAAGAGAGGTTTTGCATTAAACAGTTTTTCCATCTTAGAGTCAAATGGTTAGGTTAAAATCAATATTAGAAGGATAAAGTGTATCCGATGCCCTTGACATCTACGGTATTTGGAACTTAAAAGTTTTATCAGAAAGTGTCATCGATATGAAAATTTCTCTTCCTGTATGGACGGATAACTTCGTTACGGTATCTTATATTGCTAGAGGAGACACTTAGATTGGTTTTGTGCGGTCTAATATATTGTTCACGATGGTTATGTAGTCAGAAAATTAACTTTGGTACTGATGCATTGAAATGATGATATGCATGCTGTACTGAAATTCGGGCCATTGGAATAAATTATTCAAGAATCTTAATGCCAGATTTAAATAGCTTCAAAACATATTTTATTTTGTGCGCATTGTACTCGTATTGTCTCTAATTTAGAACCGAATTTTTTAGGAATTATAATTCTGAATACTCGGGGAGACAATTTAAATTGGGAGAATTAAACAAGACAACTATCACGAGAATATAAATTATCATATTATATTAATGCATCTCGTCTAAATAATGATTACAAACAGAATCTACATCAATTAAATTGCATGTTTGTAGCAGTTATATAAATATATGGAGATGAAGATCTTGGTTTTCATCATAGCATTATTCTGCTGTCGAGGGTTGATTTTTAATAACTGTTTTCAGCTTGAATATTGTGCCCTAAATTTGTTATAATTTAGAAGCAGCTTTTCTATTGATAAATTATAAATATAAGCAGAAGAGTATTCAAAAACTTTTATCAGCGTGCTTCTGCGACCTAACTTTAAGCTATTTGTTTTCCTCTAAAATATCCTGAAAGCAATTTGAAGATCATAGAATGCTTAAATCATAGAATGCTTAATATGGAAGATTTAGATCAAGACTAAAACATTCAAATGCACTGGAGTTTCAGTATGTCAGTAACATCTGCCGATGATTTCTTTCATTCAGGAGGAACACGGTGAATAAACACGCAACATATTGTACAAGAAATAATGATACCCCATTTTCTTTAACATCTAAAACTCACTGTATAAATATCCATAGTTTATTTTAGCATAGTTTCTCCTTAATATAAAGTAACCCGATTTACTGATATGCTTTCAGTATTTGGTGATTTTGGCACATGTTATTGTAAAAACCTAAAAAATTGTTAAATCATAGCTTTTTTCGGTAAGAATGAGATGGTGAAATAGCGCTTGTAAGTGTTTGCATTTTAGGTTAGATATGACTTTGCATCCGAAACCTAAGAAAAGGGGTTTGTTTGCTTTGTTTGATTATGGCAAAGCACGCGAAAGATATCTGTCTAAAGGTAGGGTTATCTTCCTCGAGGACTTTCTAAGGAAAACTGGCTCGTATCAAAGTTACAACCTGAGAAAAAATACGAAAACGCCCTTGAAATCGAACCCTGGTCGAACTACTAGCGTTTAGCGACTTTATACTCGGCCGCTAACGGTTTCTTCTAAAGAGAAAGATAATTTAAATAGGAGGACTAACAGAAACTTACGTTTAAGTTACATATGAACCACAGAAAACAACCATGCAGCCAATCATTCACCTGAATTCAAATCCAGATCGAACTACCAGTATTTAGTGGTCTTTCCCAGTCGGCCACTGGTAGATGACTTTCCATTTTGGCATTTTGTCAAAGCATTTAACGATATCAGTCAGTACAATTCTGCTCTGTTTGATTATAAATTTTATATTTTGTTATTTTCATAGGTATTTAAGTTTTAGTTCTTAATTATTCATGGAATATATATTTTTTTTAAATATTTTTAATAGTTATTTACCTTGCCTGATTTTATAAAACTTAATTTCTGTATGATTTCTTTAATACTGAATTCGTATATTCAAATTTCATTGTTCAATCAAAATCTGTGGTAATTTCAATAACGTTCTACTGCGAGGTAAAAATTTAATTTTTTCATTCTTAAGCTAATATATTTTAATAATTTACTTTTTATTTTGAACAATTACCAGTTGATACTGGCAAATGATGGCATTTACCAAAATGATTTGATAAAAGCACGATTTCGAAAGATATAGAAACACATTTTTGGACTTTTGCCATCCGTTATGTTAAATTATATACTGAAATTATATACTGGTAAAACTTATATTTAATAATTTCCAGATGATGACATATATATTGACTGATGACTGATGAACCAGTTAAAACAAAGCACATGATAGTATCTGCCTGTAGGAGAACGAATGCCTTTCCGAAGGACTTTGTGAGGGAGGCTGGTTTATATTGACATTACACATAGCAAAACCCCGAAATCAGCTGCCCATCGAGTCCTTTCGCCGGCATTTAAACCTAGGTCGAACTATCAGTATTTATTTATTCGTTCCGAACTATCTTATCCGTTCAGTTATTAACAGGCTTTTTTTCGTATATAGCTAACTTGCTCGGGATGGTCGTACGGGGAAACTGCTGCTATGCAGACACAGGTTCGAATTCCACAGGGGTTTAGATGACCGTAACTAACAACTGACTTCTCTTTTTTGCCACAATGAATTCGCGGATCTGATTTAGATTAAGAAAATTAGTCATAATCTGTTGCATATAGATTGCTTGGAGGGGCGAAAAAAAGAAAGAACAGTCCTAGAAAACCGTAATGAAGTAATGAAATAATTATAAATAAGTATATGTAATTATAAGATTTTAAATATGTCTATAAAATTTCTAAATTAATTCATTGTGATAAATGCATATATATATATATAAGCCGTACATATGCATACATGTAAACTTCTAAAGCTTTTAAACTTTTCGTAACCCGTGAGAAAGTATCTTCGAATCTCTCTACCGTCTGAGACCGACACTTCAGTGAAACACACAGTCAGTTAAAATAAAAATTCAGTTGCACGAAAATGAATATTTTAACAACAACAAAAAAAAAAAAAAAAAAAAAAAAAAAACCTTATATCATAAAATATGTCGTTTATTTCCAGATGAAATCGTTGTATCCAGTGCTTACATGACATTTAAATTTATCTCACTCTCTTGACATTTTTTCGGAAGTAACTCTAAGAACTGAATTAATTTAGAACGTTAGTTTTTGAATGTATGAGAAGTACAGAATCGGAATATTTGAGCTCTGAAATATTTTCTGCTTGATAGATAGCTTTGCGGAATAGAAAGGGCACATGATCAATCTCCCTCCAATCATCTAGAGCTCTTCAATCATCTTATAGTATAAACCACATTCTGTGGAAAAGTGGTGTGCATGTTTATGGAATGTTCTAAGAAATGTACATAATGTTGTACAATAAATTTCTTTGTGAATTATGAAATATTTGATAAATACTGAAATTGAAAATAGGCTTATTGTGGCATTTTATATCTTAAAATATTATTTAATTTGAAAAAAAAAACAACTTATGTATCAAGATATGTTACAGATTTGACGATATTCAGGTATCTTAAATGATTTTCAATAATATTGTTTTCTAAGGAATACTTGGTTGATATTTACAATGGAAACACCTATGGCAGCAAAGGGCTAGAAGTTTGATTAAAAAACGAATATTCGAATGGCAGATAATTGTACTAGCACTGAAAATGCAATTGGAACTCTGTAAAAAGCAGGATCAAAGAGTCATTCTTTTCTGCTCTAAACTACGCATAACTTGAACTTCGCAAAGTGAAAAACCGCATGCTTAAAGTACGACAACTTACGACGAGCACTTAAATCATACCTTGAAAGCAAAGGCTGTGTCACTAAATTAAAATGATTTCAGGTTACGCATATATTCAGGGAGTATATTCAGTCAGTTAACCATTGAAGTACTCTTAAACAGGTACAGTTGATAGGTGAGAGAGTGTCTGGATACCCGGCAGTTTACAAGGACTATTCGGATATCGTACGGAAGCAGCAAATGCACAACCCGAGAACTCTCTGGTGCCCCAGAAGCGGAGTCTGGAGCTTAAGAGAGACTTTTGCTGATATTGTACACTGAAAGTTAAAAATTGTGCACTGTTATTTAAACGTTTTAAACAATATAACAATTGTATACTGATACACTATAGCTTTTACTTAACAGTTATGCACTGATAGTTAAACATTACCTTGGTGCAATTTACGTGCAACTAGGTTTAGACATGTTTCATAGAAGGATTATTTCCCAGAAAATTCCATTTTTGTATTAAGAGTAGTTTTATCATCTTATTCTGGAAGTTTCTAGCGATTTCTCACAGCTAGCTATTCCTCTGCTGTCTCAAAGTGTGCTAAAGTTATCGTCAAATTTTGAAATTCTGACTTGAAAGAACCATTTGCAAGCTCGCAATGACTATTAATACAAAATTTCGTATTTTCATTGAAGCAGGATACAATAGTTAAGCATTACTAGTATTTTCAAAAGTAATAATATGCTTTAAGTAGCAAAGAAAAATATATGTTTCTTTTAATGATATCAAGCCTAAGAATTTCTTCAAACATCGCACCAAAGAAATTTGTTTTATAATCACTGAATTTCACTAGTTAAATATTTAAATTTTATTTATAATATATTATAAGGATTATGTTAATTTTATTAACAGTTAAATTTTGAGTTAAACTTCCTTTTCTGTCGATTCTTAACTTCAACTTACCACTTCCGGCCAGAACGTAGTTTTAGAATCACGTCTGAATACATAATGAGGAAGAGCGATATTTAACCGTGAAGTTCTTCGGTCTTAGTGAGAGAGATACCAGTATTCTAGATGCACGCGTCCGCCTTTTTAGGCTACTCTCTCGTAAGCTATTATCACGCTCGGCCGTACTTTAGGCTCTTGATAGCTTCGCAATCTATTAACTTTAAGGGGCCAACTCTGTTAGAATCTTGATAGCTTCGGCTATATCTCTTCAGTTAAGATTAGTTTAGTTTCATTCTTAGTCTCTTAAGTTCAAGCCCAAGTGTCGACTTTACTCCACACTGCAAGACGGAGTTTTGTTGAACTTAGCTGGAATGATAAAGGTTTAGTTTACACTTCAGCTTGTTGTTTCCTGTCTCACGAACTCTACAAGCATTGTGTATCTGACTTTGCACAATGTATTTGTTCTGTGGGCAATTCAATAAGCACTGTGCATCTAATATAATATCTAATAAGTGCCGCGCATTCTATAACATAGTGTCTCCACTGCAGTTATTGTATCTGTATTATACAAACTGCATATCATATCATATCTGTATTATACAAACTATCTGTATTATATCTGCACTGTATCTGGCATACATCCTGTATCCTGTATATACCTACCGAGTTAAGCATTCAGTATTATGACTTAAGTATTAAGCATAGCGCATTATATTTTAAGTACTGTGTCATCCTGTACATACTTCCGCACAACGTACCGTGCACTATGTTCTGCATAATAATGTCTCAAGTATTGCGTACTGTATCAAGTATAGTATTACGTATTGTGTCATCATATTGTACTAAATTTATAATTGTACTAATTGTACTAAATATTGTACTAATTGTACTAAATTTATAATTGTACTAAATTTATAATTGTACTAATATAGTAGTATATCTTAAGTAATGCGTTTTGTAGTAAATACTGTGTAGTGTAATGTGTCATCATAATGTATTAAATATATAATATCTTACGTAATAAGCATTGTAATAAGTAATGTTTATTGTAGTAAGTAATGCACTAAACATCCATGTACTATGCATTAAGTCCCGCATTATGTACCTAAACAACTTTAAGTTTTTATACCTGCGATATGTACCACGTCCTAGGGTAATCCTTAAGGCGTTCAATCTTCCTTTTATATTATAAGTCTTTATGTGCTTATGTTTTTATTTTATGTGTTATGTGTGTGTATACTATGTGCTGTGTTCAGTGTGTGTTATGAGTTTAGTTGGTTGCGTTCGTGTATGTATTTGTTTTATATTTTGTATTTTTATGTGTTATTCACTATGTAATGTACTTTGTATGTCACCTTAACCACATATGTAATCCACCACCTTAATGTCAAACAATTGCCCCTGTATAGAATTGTAAACTTTTCTTAAATCTTATATAAACTCCCGATGCGGCCTCGAGCAGCTACAGGGAGTTGTTGCCTCTGGATAGTGGAGGACACGGGACATATGCCTATTTACCTCTGTTAAACACCAGGCGTCCCCGTCCCCCCGTCACCTGTCACACGAACTCAAGCGATTATTCGCTTATCAGTTCTTAAGATTCTTCACTTCCAACAGTAACTTCGAATTACAAAGTGAGAAACTCTACAGTATAATAATATGAATATTATTTTAATTAATGCCGAATTATCAATTCATTTATACATTCTGTTTATAACTGACCATCACTGATACAAAGCTTGGAATATTTCGACGTTACAAAAGATTTTGACTTCGAGTTTCAGGTTTCCGTTTAACTCCAAATACATGAAAGTCAAATCCTTTCTGTTAAGAAGATATTAATATTTCTGAACATACCTTAGATACAGAAATTATGGAGAAGAGATAATCTACCCATTTCATGTTAAGCTTTGACACTTTTCTTGTTTTGAAACTTAACAAAATTTTACATAAATATTTTGCTATTGATAAAGCCGTTTATACTTAAAATGGCTATTTGAAGCTTTATGAATGTAAAGCGTCTTACTTAAAACTTATTAAACTGCAATAAGGGAAGAAAGCCAATTATCAAATAATATTTTATTTTTCTAATTTGTTGTGAAATTCCTGACTTTTGATATAGAAATAGTTATCTGACTTGTCTTCCAATATTTCTGGATTGCAAATTAGAAATCATTAAATACAGACCAAGAATTTAAATAATTCTGGCCATGCATTATAAAGAGTCACAAAGGCAATCCATTGGAGAATTCCAGTCTAATGTAAAACAAATCAGAATTAAGACAATCATTAAGACAATTAGTTAAAAGACGCAATGATGCCAATGCTATAGTACAAAGTGAATCCGCATTGTATATTCCAAGGTCAGTAGACAAACAAAGTTAGACTCTTCGAAACGCTGACGTCACTTACTTGCAGAAGTGGGAGAAACTAAGACACAAGCAATTGCTCTCGAGCATACGATCAGTGACATCCCACAAAAGCAAGAGTATAATAATTTTGGCGTATCCTTTTCCCTGGAGATATTGCCAATCCCTTGCCTCAGCTTTGAGTGCTTTCACTTGTCAGCTTTGAGAGCCTCAGCTTTGAGTCATGAATCTTGTTAAAACCTATGCTTATAAGTCTGTTGGCAGAATAAAATATGACTGCATGTCTGGATTTTTGAGGAACTGTCGTTTCTTTCTTTTCTAGAAAATTTACACGTGGTATCTCCTGTATTTCCCAAACAGGAGGCACACACTGTAAGGCTATACAGTCGACAAGAAAACTCATGAGATTCAGGCTTATGACATTAAAATGCTATAAATTAAAGGAATAAATAATAAATATGCAGTTCATATAAGTAGAGGTAGAATGCACAAAGCTTAGTGAAATTGTCTGAAATCAGTAAAATAGTGAATGAAGAAGTGAAAGACTAAAACATGCTGACTCTTTCATGGAGCATTAAGCTAAGTCTCCGAAGCCTGGGTATGACAATAGGCAAGAGATATGTTACAGGAGACAGAAGAATAAAATCTTTGAATACCTTAAATAAGTTTGAATCTGTCAGATAACTAATTCACAAATTCTGTACCTTTACATAGAAGTTGAATACCTGTCGTCTACTACAGGTGATATGAAAGGCTTGGGCGACAATAATATTTGTTTGCCTACTTAATTTTCTCTATTATAAAGAACATATAGGACCCAAATAGCCTAAAAGACTGCTCTAAGTCAACGTGATGTTCAACTGAAATCACCTATAATCGTCATCGGGGGAAGCGATGGGAAGAAGACGCTGAAAGATAATTCAGACTTTTTCTATTCTTTTGTGAAACAGAAATAAATTTCTGCGAAAATAGTAATAGTTTGGTTAGCGAAAATAGTAAAAAATATAGATTTCCAGCAAAAGCTCACATTTGTAAAAAAACAGATATTTGTCCTTGAAAATAATTTTGTTTTCTTAATTTAAGCATAAGAGTAAAAAGTTGATGTGCACACCACATGAATTCCTTGTACGGAATATTAATTATACGAGTTTTTTCCTGCATTTCATTTAACTTTATTTCCTCGAATTTCATCAGAGATATATTTCTCATTCAATCAATTCAGTTCTCACTTTGTGACATGGCAAAAATGCATAAAATCTAAAGATATCTATATTAAAAACTGAAAGATATAGAAAAACATAAAACACCAATTATATTTAAAACAATTGAAAAAAATTCTTACAATTAAAATTACAGTTTCTAGGGAAAAACAAGCAATTCGGCCATTTGACAAGAAGGCAAACTAAACTAAGTTTTCTTTTGGTTCCACTCGGCAAAAAGACACTGAAAGTGCAGAAAGACTTAATTCACTATTCTGCTAAGTTTCAAATGTAAATAAATATGGCTGCTATAGTAAAAAAAAATTGGATTAGCCGCAGTCAAGCAACTTTCAAATTGTTGATAATTCTACAACTATTCCATGCAGATTAACTAAAGACAAAAAATTCTTAACCGGAAGATAAGAGCAACATAATTCAATCATTTTTAAAGTGAAAAATTCACAAGTTAATCAGCATATAAAGAATAAAAAGCTGAGCTCACGTAGCCGAGTAACAGAGTAGGTATGTAATATATATATATATATATATTTATATTTATATGCTTTTAGTGCACCCGATATCAACTAAAAGAGGAGGTGCATATCTACATGCTATAGCAGTTCCTTACATAAAATGTCAACTCTCTGAGATTACTCGTTTTTGAATTATGTGAAGTACATACATGCGTACGTATAGCTGTCACGAACAAAATCTTTTCTGAATCCATTTCAAATTAGATTTATAATTCGTTTGGGGGAAAAGAGTCTTTTATTCTGTCCTTACGTACAGATAGCACGCAAAAACATCTCTATATTGCATTCGATAGCGGTTCAAAATGGATATTTTCATTGAAATATGGTACGCGGAATTTTTCGTGATTACAATACTTCCTTTACTTAATACAAAGAAGTAAAAAGAGAAATCGCAGCTCAGAAAGCATTATAAAACTGCAGGTTTATAAACCTGTAGAGTTACAAAACTACAGCTAGTAATCAATAATAAACCTGGTTTTAATACATTTGCTAATTAAAAAAAAATAGCTTTTAAAAGTCGTTTGCAATTATAGAGGTCAGTAAATGAAAAAAAAAAAAAAAAAACAATGCAAACGTATATTAGAAGCAA
This sequence comes from Stegodyphus dumicola, assembly GCF_044657685.1. Taxonomy (NCBI): domain Eukaryota; kingdom Metazoa; phylum Arthropoda; class Arachnida; order Araneae; family Eresidae; genus Stegodyphus; species Stegodyphus dumicola. The sequence goes on along the minus strand of NC_140768.1, from coordinate 73,072,251 downwards.
ACAGAAATAGCATATGAATGAAAATAGGGGAGCTTTTTAGTGCTGTTACTATTTAATAATTACTCTTTTTCCTGGACTCTAATATGAAAGGATTTACTTTTGTCCCAGCTTATCTTGTACTGAATTTCAAAATGAATTCACAGACTTTACAGAAATAACCAATGCCTTATTTTATCAGTCTTTAAATAGTATGCTAGATTTATAAATTGATAAATGTTGTCTAAATTTTTGTTTATTAGTACATAATGGTTCTAAGAAATACAACAGAAAAAATAAAATAGTCCACTCTTTTAAGAAAGATTTCTTTTTTGTTTATGTTAAATTTTTAAACAGCATAAATTGTTTGTAACAATAAATGCGTGTATTCTCAAATGGAAGTAGTAGACATATCGAATATACTGAAATGGTATGAAATAAATAATCCCTGGCCACTCCAGATAATGTGATGCATAATTTAAAGTTGCATATCGAAAATCAACTTACATTATAAACACATAGAATGTTAAATGTTCCAGTTTATTGTTCTGGTTATCTATTCAAGTAGACTGCCTGTATAATATGCAGAAAGATTTAAAAATATCAGAATGCTTTTAAAATCTAGAGAAAAAGCAAACTAAAAACTCAAATGAATTCTAAAATATCGCGGAAAAGGGTATAAGGTTTTTCTTCCTCCTTCCATCATGCCTTCGTAGTATAATAGTTAGTATACTCGGCGAGTATTCGAGAGGTCAGAGGTTGAAGTCTCGGCTAGGCCATTGCTTATTTTTCAAGTCTCCTGCTTCGAAATAACCTAATGACTCTTCAGTGGCACCCGAATTAAAAAGGTGGTGGATGATGATTCTCCACCACCAGAATTTGGCAGTTGGGTCCCCTAATCCCTAGTTGCCCTTTAAAAGGGGGAGCATATAAGGTATTTCTCTCGCCTTCTTAGCATGCTTTCGTGGTGTAATATTCAGTACACTCGGTGCGTATTCGAGAGGTCCGAGGTTCGAGTCCCGGCTAGGGCACTGTTCATTGTTCACGTATATTGCTTCAAAAAATCTTAATGACTATACAAGGAGAACTGAGCGCAGCCTGAGATAACCACTGACCTGACTTTGTTGTAAAGTCTTACAATGTTAATAGTCATCCTGGCAGAAGGGAATATTTCCTCCGTGTAAAAATATACATATAAATATTACATGGGCATACAAGGCCTGTGTATAAGCATAGATATGTTGATTACAATCATTTTCTTGTACAAGTTACATATGATAGTTACATAAAATCATGACAGCTATGTGTACATTTAAACATTATCTGAATTCATATTTACAATACTTTTACTGAGATAATCAAATTAAATTTGTAATTCATTTACACACTGACTGGACTTTCAATATCATTTAAACTGCTTTACAATATTATTTTATCAAGTACATATACACTGGATAGTAATATGCTTACATTACAATAGTTTTGCTCTTACAGTCCTGTTATTATTCTACGGGCTGAGCTATTTTTTTAGTGCTGATTTTCAGTTGTTGTAGTATTTTGAATTGCTATTACAATTATGCTGCGAAGATACAATTCTCAAGGAAGGGGCAGAATTTCTTAGTACCTTGCTGAGTATAGCCTGATTACCTCCTCTATTTTAGTTTTCGTCTGCTAGTTGCCGCAGGTATTCTCCGCCCATTGCCGAGAGTATTCCCTGCTTGGCATTTTTAAATGCAGTTTATCGGTTTATGGGTAGTGATCTGCATCATCTACCGCACCAGATTCACACAATTCTGATGCTCGTATACCGAATCACTTAAGATAATGTGGGAAGGGACCATGGCCAGTGTAGAATTGAGTTTGTGCTCCGCTGTATGTATTAACTGAGCACGTAACTTTAGGAAAGAATTTCTAGGTTATCCTTCCTGTGCTTTCCCATCTTTTCTGCCATTCTTGTAAAAGGCTATTGAGCGTGGTTTTTTTTAAATAGGACTGCGGAACACTCACTGCGTTTTCCAATCTACTGGAGTCATTGGCAGCAGATTTCGCAAGCAGGTCCGCCGCTTCGTTGCCAATAATACCCACATGAGCTGGAACCCAGATGAGGATAGGTCTGTCATCTGGTTGGATACTTAGAAGAACTTTCTGAATATCTTGCACCATAGGACTCCTTGTCTTGTGCCCTCGGATGGACTTCAAACTTGAGGCAGAGTCGCTATATATGTTGACCTTTATTCCTAATTGATATTTTGCCAAATTGATGGCTGCTTTTAATGCAAGAAACTCTGCCTGAAAGACGGTATTTTTGTCTGCCAGTCGTCTTTCCCAAGTTTTAACCACTTCTCCTTCTTGGAGTACACAGTAGGCGCAGCCTGTGCCTTTCTCCGTCTTTGAGTCATCTGTATAAATAGCAAATGCCTTCTCATTTGGCGCCGTGTATTGCATGTGTATTGTGTGCTATAAATCAGTATCTGCAGGGTGTCCAAGCATGATCGGCTTGCGCTTCTCATAGTCTGTGTGGTAGAATGTCTTTTGCCACAGAGAGACGTTATTTTCTAGGCGCAATGTTTTTACTAATAGTGATTTTCTCTCCACTAGAATGTCCAGTGGGGGGATACCCGCCAGCACTTGCAGTGCCTCTACAAGGAGAACTAAAAATTTTAGTATTTCATAAGCACATTTCACGTATAGAATCAGTAACGTAAATAGTTTCAGAAATCAGTGTTAAAAAACATTTTACAGAATGTAATGTAGCAATGTTTAAGTAGTATTTCATAACTATTGGGCTTACTCAGAAAAATAACTTATATAAATAATTTCAAAACTCCATATTCAAAAACAATGTAATGTAACGTTTAAATAGAATTTTATTAATAGTAGCGTTACAACTTAGATTTAAAAATAGAAACATTCAGTAAGCAGAAACGTTATTCTCATAAGCAATGATATAAAATGTTAAGTTCTTGAAAGTTAAATACGTCTGCAGACAGTTTATAATTGCTATAGGGCTATAGTTAACGATGAAATTAAGTAATTATAAATAACGGTGAATGCAAACAAACAGCGTGGAATGTTGAAAATGCACATCCGCTGAATGAGAAAAGTGTTAAATACAAGAACATATTGTTTGCTCGTAAATACATGAAACGAAGGGAATTAGAGCTTTTAGTACTTATGCAACGCAAAAATTAGACGCATGTGATATTATATTCAATTTCAGAGAAATTAATGTGCTATTTTAAACTGCAGACATACACTGGGTAGATGTAAGCTATATAATATTTCAATTTACTCTTTCATTCAACAGGCGAAACTAATGCGTATAACTCCTGTAAAACTCACAGATTCCTTTTCTTTAAGAAGTATGAAAAATAATTCTAATATTTTATCAAAGTAAAGGACTGAGAAACGATTTTATTTTACTACTACAGGAAGTATTAATATTAATAAGTCTCTCAAAAGGAATTATCAAATGAATATTTTAAGAACATAAATGATTATGGAAATTTCGAAAAATGTTAATAGTCGAAAAGGTTTTAAATTGTACATAGGCATAAATTTAGTTCATATTTTTCCATCTAAAAGATATGACACAATTGATAATAAAATAAGTAATGCAAATGTAATCATGAATATGGCGAGGCTTTAAAACATTGAGAACGAAATAATGAAATTTTAGCAAATAGTTGTATGAAATTTTTAAAGCATTCTTTGATTGAAATTTAGATGGAACGGTGAAAGGAAATTTGATTAAAAATGTATTTTTAATAAAAGCATTAGAAAGTAAATGTTTTTCATCACGCAACATTTTCTCTACAAAATTTATCAGAATTTTAAGAAATATATAAGTTTCGGATTTATTGTTATAATTTACTATTTGTAGAAAATATATAATATATTGTTATAATTTAAAATATATTGTTATAATTTACTATTCAGTAGAAAATGAAGTTTACGTTCTGACTCTTCGAGCGCAAACCTGCATTAGAATGAAATTTTATGTAATTTTTATTGCCTTTCAATTTTATGTAATTTTTTCACCTTCATAAGTTATATTTCAATGAATGTAAAATTTTTGCTTTGGTATTTCTTGAAATACTGAATACAACTGAGATAATGATATGCAACTGAATTTTATTTGTTGAATACGTTTTACTTTTAAACTTTTCTTTGTGATGGTTACGAAAAAAGTTTGAAGTGTCGTGAAAAAGTTTTAAGACAACAAGTTATCAAAAATAAATAATTTAGACAATATAAATTGCTTTAGGAAAGCAGAAAATTTGTCAAAAATAAACCATTCTCTGTAGATTATCCATTTCAAGTGATGAGAATCACTTCAATCTAGTCAATAATCATTGCTTAACAATCAGAAATGTTACTGAATAAGTTTCTATACCATGGCTGTCTAAGAGAGCCATATTGAAACAACGCTTGGGTTTGCGGCGTGCCGCTTAAAAATGTTGATTTTATCCAAAGGAAATAAATGTTCAAATAGCCCAAGGGATATTTTATTAAAGTGAGTCTTTCATAAAACACAATATATCCGTTAGTGAAATAGGGAACTACGCTGCCGTTGCAAAAGCATTTCAACAATCAAGCGAATTCAACTCCAAAGATGAACCAAGATCGGAAAGACCATGTCAGATTCTGTCAGCACTCAGGACTAAATCTTTATTTTTCATTCGTAGTTTTATAACCATGTTAAGAATCATAAGTTTGCGCCAACATGCCAGATTCGATCAATACTCAAGACTAATGCTTTATTTTTCATTCGTAGTTTTATAACCATGTTAAGCATCATAAGTTTGCGCCAACATGCCAGATTCGATCAATACTCAAGACTAATGCTTTATTTTTAATCGTAGTCACGTTGAGTATCATGAATTTTCACCAGGAAGCCAATGTGTTAACAAAGAATATTATTTGAATATTTTCGGGTGCTTTTCTGAAACAGTTGCGAAAATATGACCGGAATTATGGCGAGGTAGCTTATGATTTTACAGTATGATAATGCACTTGCTCAGTGTTCTCTTTCGTTAATTTTTGTCCAAAATTTCAACAAATATGCTTCTGCAAAATTCCTATCCCGTTGATATGTAACTATACTATTTTTTCGTATTTCCACGAATACATTGGCGCTTTATGATACCTTTTGGGTCTTTTGATGAAATAAAAGAAAATTCGCTGCGAGTTCCGAAGGAGCTTCAGAAAATGGCTTCAAAACGTGTTTCGTTGATTAAGGAATATTTGTGGCACATTTGTATTTTAGTTGAAGGAGACTATGGTGAAGATATATTAAATATTTAAAAATAACTTTAATTCTTACGGTTTATAAAAGCATTCTTGACACAGTTTTCTTCTTTTTTACAAAACTAATATCATATGCGTTTGAATAATCACAGATCGAAACATTTTAGAAAGATTTTATTTGAGTATTTTCCTGACATAATAAAATTTTGCGATTACAAATTGGGCAAAGCATTATTTTATTCTTGGCCATGTGCAGAATATCTAAGATTCTATATTTAGGTTGACTGTTTTGCGCTTCTGAGCTACTCATTATTGCAACAAAAGGAAATTCTCTCTGCTCCTAGAAGGTAAGCAATCGTATAAGTGAGAAGTATTATATTTAGGTACCGCATACAAATGCTTGCTGTAAAATAGTAACTACTTCACAACAGTTTACCTGATATTCAATAAATTTTGCATTAATCCATGACCTCATTAGCCATGTAGAGTTCAAAATTTCAGTCAGAAGTTCATTCACAGGACTCTACATTGGCACCTGAGTTAATACGAACCAAGAAGAAGGCCATTGAAGAAGTAACTTCACAAGGCTCAGAGGTGGCAGACCCAATGGTGATTATCCCGTTAGATGGATTTGGCTTCCTAATGCAAACAATGAGATCCGAAATTAAACCAGCAGTGGTATTTGAAGGAAAGTACTCTTTCACCTCATAGAAGCCTTTGAGACGCACTTCCAATTGTATCCGGTACCAGAAAGGCAGAAAGTAGCTATTGCTTCGAGTGTCCTACGAGGACAGGCACAGGTGTGGTGGAAGGGAATTGGGAAATTCCTACTTGGCGAAGTTCGATCGCTCACCTATACATTCGAGAATTTCAAAGGGGCACTCCTAAATTTCATAGGGGCACTGATAGTTAAAAATCGTGCAAAGCTTGAAGCCGAATTATACAGCTTTTATCAATGGAGGATTGAAGAACTGACCGAGTTTATCCTGCGAAACGTCAAGCTAGTGAACATGATGTACGGTAGGAAACCCGACAGCGAAGTTATCGAAATCATATTGTCAAGATTATAAACCTCCGTTCAGGACTTCGTGGAACTCCGAAATCCTCGAACGCTGCAGGAATTATTCGAATTAGCCGTAAAGTTTCAGATTCGGCGGATAGCAGAAGAATAGCAGAAGAATCAAGATTTCCGGCCCACAGATTTTAATCAGCAGTTCTCCAGACAGCCAGCCGCGGAAAGAAATAAAAAAAAAAAAAAAAAAAAAAAAAAAAAAAAAAAAAACGGAGGAGACCGTTTTTTACCGAAGCCGTTAACGAGCAAGAACGATAAGGATAACGATAAAACCCGCCAGCGTAACCCAGAAAATAGCAGGAGGAAAAACGGCTTTAAACGAATAGAGAGATTTGAGATATCGAAAAATCCTTCTAAAATGTAATTAAATATTGTGGTTGTGAAAAATTCCCAATTACCTGTAATACAAATTCTTTTAAATAGTATTCCCGTAGAAGCACTCGTGGATACCTGGGTAGAAGAGAACTTCTTAAACCAAAATTTTTATTACAGATATTTTAGAAAAGTAACATTATTTAAAATTAACACGGCAGAAATAATAACCGCTCAAGGGAAAATGTGCGAATGCATCGGAAAACTATCACTTAATGTGCATGTTAAGGTCTTAAAATACTATTTTTCGTGGTGAAACACTTGTAGAACAAAGTAATTCTGGGAACTCAATTCCAGAGGGCGGCAAACGCCAGAGTTGATTTTGCAAGTAACGCAGACAGTTACTTTAGACGCGGAGTCAAGGGTGGTGGAAGTTGCTGAAAAAATTCCAGAAATCGCTCTCCAGCATTTAAAGCAAGATGAAAGAGCCAAGCTGCAAGAACCCGCTCTGTGAACCCGCTCTGTTTGTGACCCTCTCATTGCAGCACACAAGACAGAGAGTTTAGCATGGTGCTGACAACATGTGTCTTGCACCAGACTTCAGCGGAGCACTGTGCCTTTTACAGATGAGTCGAGATTCAGCCCGGATACTGATTTTTAGCATTTCTGTACCTGGAGAGAGCCTGAACTCGATACCATCATTCCCACATAAGAAAAAATGACCATTATGGTAGAGGAGGTGCAATGATTTGGGAAAGCATTATGGTGGATGGCTGCATACCCCTGCATGTGTTTGATAAAGGCGTGTTTTATAAGCATGTTTACCCCTGCATGTGTTTGATAAAGGATGCTATAAGGTATAGATAAGAGATCTTAGATTACTATGTTCAACTTATAGAAGCCCAGTTGATCCTGGGTTCCTGTTAATGTACGCTAACATTCCTCCACATAAGACTCAACTGGTCGACGATTACCTGCCAGGTCAGGATATTCAACGCTTGGATTGGCCAGCCAGATCTTATGGCCATAACCCTATATAGCGTGTAGAGACATTAGGTGTTTTTGGAAACAGGAAAGAGGAAAATGGGCCCTCGCCGAGAATTGAACCACGGACCTCTGGAATACTCGCCCAGCGTGCTGACCACTACACTACGAAGGCATGCTAAGAAGGTGTGAGAAATACCATATATACCCCCTTTTATAGGGTTAGGGTGACTGGGATTTTTAGAGACCCAATCGCCATATAACGTGTGTGGAGAATCATCATCCACTACGTTTTTAGTTCGGGCGCCACTGTAGAGACATTAGGTTATTTCGAAGCAATAGAGATGAAAAATGAGCAACGCCTTCGCCGGGAATTGAACTACGCACCTCTGGAATACGCGCCCAGCGTGTTGACCTCTACACTACGACGGCATAGGTGGGAGAAATACCTTATAAGCGTGTCTGGGACCCTCTTCGGAGGCCAATTTCATCTCGCCATCCCTCTGCAGGAATTATCCTGGAGTTGAAAACTACGTTGCTTCAGGGGTGGGAGCGACTGCTACAAGGACTCTGCAACTTTCTTCTGTTCACTATCATGCTGAGCGACCTGCCTGGATGTGAAAGGGGACCATACCCCTTATTAGACACATTTTCCGTTCGATAGCATAAAGTGGATTTTTTACATCCGTGAAATGTACTGATAATTATGCGTATATAAAATGAATTTCAAATGGTAGCTCTCTTTCTCTGTTATAAATATATATTCATACTAAATTTCATTAAAATCTGTGCATGAGTTTTACACAAATTCTAAATAATGTGCGAATTTCTTAATTTTGCACGCAAGTGTAATTTCAAAAACTGAGTTTTTAAATGTAATATTACATAATTTTTCCTAAAAGTCGAGCTTTATAGAACTTTAGTGAAAATTCAAGGAATAGCCGCTTAACGCATTTCTGTTACTAAATAATTCTTTAAAGGCTTTTGTAACGCTCAGGTTAAACCAAAATACAAGAATGAATTTTTTTAGTTGAATCATCTTTTAAATAACGCAGTTTGGTACTAATAACCTGCAAAAATTTTCTAAGATTCTTTTGTTGGAAATTTGCATTTTCAACTTATAGAACCACTTAAAAATGAAGTCATGGAATTTAAATAATAGTTTAACAAGATCAGCTGTAATATGCTTTGTTTGGTTCTTTGACGCATTCTTACCCTCTGCGGTGTGGTAGGTTCTTTTTCTGGTCAATAAACGCTACTAGGTAATTAAAATATTGAAGAGTGAGCTTTGGCAACACTCATCGTTATTTAATGTAATTTATGTAATGAGATTATGTAATGTATTTATGTAATGAGATCGACTTTTCTTGTTTTCGTTATTTTCTGCGTTCCTACTCGAGAGTACAATAATTCTGATAGACAGAGTTTAAAATTCCTTGATTGTTCCTTTCTTTGATGCCAGTAAGAAACGTTCTTCTAACATGACATTTAACTACATATTGGTATAAAAATTATATTAATCTGTTATGGATTGTCTAAACCATTTCTGTTTTTATTTTTCTTATCGTTTATTTTTCAAGATTCGATTTTTCTTTTTTTGAATGAATGTGATGCAAAAAAAAGACTTAAATTAAATTCTGCTTTCAGACATTTTATTCATTTTTGATAAAAGTTCTCGACAAATTCTACTTCAGACATAATTTATTTACTACTATATAATTTTTGATATTTTAAAAAACGCAATTTTTCCTTCTCGAAGTTAAACATCCATCTTTCTAAGCAGATTATAAATCACAGAAATTAATGCGGCTATAATTATAAACAAAACAATCTATTATCTTCAGTTTCTGCTTCACTCTTTTTTTCACCCCCTAACGAACTTAGATTATTTTATTCAGCTACTAAAAATTACGCTTCTTTTACTTTCTACTTAACTCTTTCTTATATATTACCAAGCAATCTGTCAAAATAAAATAAATAATTAAAATTTATTTTTTTCCTCTATTTAACGCAAATTTTTCCTTTAAATTGACGAGCTAATATACATTTTTAGCTAGAAACGAATTAGGGATGCAAAATGGCTGGACGATCCTCGATACATGGGAATTATTTTAGATTTTTCTGTTTGTATATATATATGTATATAATAGTTTATTTTGTGTGAATAATTCGCGCGAAAACTTTTCTGTTTCAATATCTACTGTTGCCTTGTACGAAATGAAACTAGTTGTCAGAGGATCAAACTTGAATCACCATATCTTACTTACTTCTTTTCTTTTTACCCCTATATTACAAGCACCTGTGCCGTTTTAGGTTGAGTTGGATTGTTATTAAAATTAATTTATTTCGACATATTTCTATAATAAATTTTTAATTACTCAAAAATATGATATTTGCAGGCAACTGAAAGAATATCCATCGAAAGTTAATAACAACATCTTTTTAAGAAGGCGACTTAATAGTCCTTTTTTTTTTGTATATCAAGAGATGAAGATTATATTGAAAAATAATACATTAGAATAAACATACTATATTCTAGCCAAAACAAAAGCAGATGAACAAACAAAAAAGTTAATATGATTCTTTAAGCTCTGTACGATTCTTCGGTCACAATTATTTAAACACCACGAAAAAAATCGGCATCTTTGCATAAATCAAAGTTTTGTTCATCTTTTTGTTGTTCATTTGGTGTAGGTTCGCATACTATTCGCCTTCGTCAATGATATTTTATGCAACAAGTGGTTTAACCGTGCAGATGTAGAAGACTGATCAGATGCTGTTTGGCCGCCCATTTCTTCGAGCTCAAAGCATTAGGTATTTGTGTTGTTTTTGTTTCCTGATTAAGTGGAACTGAAACAATATATTACCATACCTATCCTCAATTTTTATTTGATTTAGTGGATATTGTTATGCATAACTTAGAAAAAATTGATATTTTATTTGCTGTCAATTAAATGCAAGGATTTTCTTCAAATCTGAACGAGTTTGCCTCGACAGTGTGTGACCACCTGTTTTTTTATGCTAATGATATGAATAATACTATTATAAACATAACATTAGTAATTTATTGAAAACATTTATTGAATATATCTCCCCACAAATGCATATTTCTGCAACGGTTAACATATTATAAATACTGTTAAAAAATTGTGGTTTTAAACCAAAATAAACGTGGTATTTTCTCTTATGTTTGATGTATTTATACTAATATACAGAAATACTGAAGAATTAACACATGCGCACATTAACACACACATATACATATATCTGCAAGATATAAAAAAATACGATGTTTAGTCTAAGAAACGATTGGCAACCTCAAAATTAACTATTCTAAATTTGGTGTTCTTTCCCCTAAGTTCATCTATTCTCCCAAATTCGAGATCTTTCCACGTTACACAACAACCTAAAATTAACCAATCAAAGCTTAGCTACGCTTTATGCATCTAAACTTTGTATAAATACTGCTCGCAAGGCAACTACGTCATTCCTTTCCCTAACTTCTACCGTGCAAGCAACTCTGAGCCGCTTTTGCTTCCCTATCTAAGATGCTTACGCCGTACTGTTAAAAACCAGTGTGAATAAAATTTATCGTATTTAACTATGATTAACTGCGTCATCATGCCTTTACACTCATCCATGACGAATATCGAAAGCTGCTTTAAGTACCAGTTTCATCTACGCACTTCAAATATTGCATATATATGTGTGTTTGTATAATTAAATTTAAAAAACAAAGGAAAAAGGAAAAACAGAAGACCATTCTATCGTTTAACCGTGACCATACCAGCGACCATATTTTTCATGATATTTTATGTCAAGAGTTTCTGTTATAACTTCATGCTTTCCACATTCTCTTTTGCATAATTCTAAAACGTTTCCTGCTTTTTATTCCTGGACAATTTTTAAATTCCTAGGTTCCATCAGTCTTAATATTGATGTTGATTCTATCACGCCATAAAGTTCTAACTGGAAATTCTTTTAAAATACTGTCACGTTTGTTTTAAAATGAAAATTAAGCATAATTTAATTTTAAATTGTAATTATTGATTTCGTTCATTATAAAAGAATGAAAATAATACTGTCTTGCTTTAAAAGGAATTTTTAAGTAATGTTTAAGCAATGCTCAAAACATACCTTAGTTAGGATTCTGCGGTTTTTAAAAAGTAAACTTTATGTGTATATGAGTAAGAAGAAGTTTTTTTAAACCTAAGAAAACTTTCAACATTATTATTAAATTATGTATAAATAAAAGTTAGATCTTTAAATCAGAAATCCATTTTAAGTTTTTGACAAAATTAAAGGCGAATAACAACTTCGGTTTGAAAACAAAAGACAGGACTAAATTGTATTAGGTCCCTTTAGAAGCTCAAAGATTTAAACACTGTTATGCTTATGAATTATAAATGGTAGAAAATGTCGTTTGTAGTCTGTATTCTAGAAGGAAATATCAAACTAAGAAATACCGTTTTAATTTCTGACGGTACAAAATTCAGAAGAAAAATGCTGGAGCTGAAAACAAGATAGCAATATGTAACCTGTAATAGAAATGCTTTAATTTGATGCTATTATATAATTTATTATAAATCTGCTTAAATAAAACTCTTATGCCTGTCAAAAATTATTTAAAATTTCTATAACAATTATAAAATGTCCAAATTTTGCCGTAAATATAAATGCGTCAAAATTTGGATATTTTATTTATAATCACGCATATCCATGTATGTAATATTTATTAATCATAAAACGACTCTATACTAGTAGTAGGATAGTAGTAATACTTAATTATATAGGAGTTCAAAAAGCATTTTGTTGTATTCAAATCACTTCTAAAGCAAATAAAGGTAATTAAGTACTAATCCATCACCCGGGAAGCTTTAGCCAAGCAGCACGATACCGCCAGGTTACGGATAAATGTGACATAATAACGCATTCATAACATCTGCGCTTTCATTTGATATACCCATGAATAATTCTCGATAAGCCACCTGTGAAAAATGATATAAATTAACTGTTATTGCTGCATTTGTTTCTTGCATTTTGAAAAAAATGTGATTAACAGACAGCTTCCACAGAATAGCAATCAGTGGATCATTTTCAAACCTATCGCATTCTACAATAAATCAGCATGTGATTCATGGACGCCGTAAGGTATTTTACTTGAAAACAGATAAATAACAGTGATGCAACCTCAAAAATTGTGAGAAGAGAATATCTGTTCGAAAAGTAATGTAATTCCAGGGCTGTAGAATCACACTGTGACTGTATATATAGCTGGCTGAGAGAATTAACATCAGTTAAATGGCAAAAAAGATAACTGCGTGGATATGGCCGGCAAAACAGTAATTGATTGATTCTAAACAGAGCTTCCGGTAAAATCGGAGTGCGTAACAAAATGGCAAAAATAAAGCAACGTTTTTTTTTTTCAAAACGCAAAACCGAAATAATTCGCATTCTTAATGTTTGAGAGAGACTTCAGATTTACGCAAGAACGATAGGTGCAGCTTTGGCCGATGTTCTCCAGCTTTCGTGATTCGATTACAGCCAACTGTCGACAATGGGAATTTTACGTAAGCATCAAAATAAATAAATAAATAAAAAGATAAAAGCAATCTTGGGTTACCTGAAATTATTTTGTTTTTTGCTTTACGATGTGAATTTTAAATGATGTAAATTATTTTGTGATGCATATCGATGCACATAATAAGGATAACAGTAGTCGTATGTACTGAAAGAGCATTCAAAACGAAAAGTAGTCATGTATAAACTACAGATAATTATCGCAATATCACTTCTGTAAAAGGCACCTAGCTGCATTAGAATTAGAATACATTTTAATATTAGCTATTGCTATGCTAATATTATATAATATCTCATAAGATATCTTTATTTCGCCTTGCTTGTACATAGAAACTCGTTCGTTCTTATAATTATCTCTAATTTCTTTAGGCTTCAAATCATACACACATAATTAGAGAATGTGATGCTGAATCAGCGATATTGTTGACTGAATGTCAGTCCTTGTTTGCTGTACTGTGACTGTTCAGTTCTTGTATTAGGCTGGCATCAAGTTCCACAGGTAGAAGAAAAGTGTTCGGTGTGACCTTTTCAGGTACTTTGGGAGGGTTTGTCTTTATTAATAAGATGAAAACAATCACTAAAGGATTAATCCGTTTTAAAATTTAGGGGAGCTCATTCTCTGAACACACTAAGGAAAGGAAAAATCGTTAAATTATCATCTTCATTCATTTACTACAGTTACTTGTTACAAAGTCATTCACACTATTTCATGGCTTTCGATATAATACAGATGTTTTTATGCTAGCAACTTATGTTGAGTTACATACTTATTTGAATTATTATTTGAAGACAATAAATAATGTTTTGACGTAAGACAAATAGTATTTAAAAGCTGCTATTTAGAGAAATCTGTAAAATCGCCATTCTAATCTACATTTTCCTCTACCAGACGAAGAGCTAAAGTACTATTTTAAACAGGCAAATTCAAATGAAAGTCGCAAGTAAATAAAAAGTCAACATGAATGTTCCTCATTAAAGATGCATTTTGTGTGGGAAATTACGTTTTACGTTACATGGTATTTTACCTTTTAAATGGAAATTTCCTAAAAGTTTTGAAATATATTCTTATTCATATTATTCTTTACGCCATTTCCTCTTATAGTGTTATGCAATTATTGTCCAAGAATAGAAAGCATCGCATAAAAAAGGGCTCAGGAAAATGGAATATTTATTCCCATTTCTCATCAGTACACAATGAATAATGATGAAAGAGAAATCAATATTTGCCCATTCTATTACAAGAAACTGAAACAAAGAAAGAACCCAGCCAGTCCAAAAGAAATTTTGCTATCCTTTTAGATGTCTGAGATACACTGAAATCAATTTTGCAACAGATTGCATTGTATGTAGTCTTGATATACTTTCTCTAACGTGATATATTTACATCGTTTTTCGTAAACGAACACTCTGTCATATATGAAATGTGAGCTTTGATAACATAGTCTAACTACTTGCATACATTGAAAGGAAGGCTCAGGGTACATTGGTTGAAGGTAAACCAGTTCGTGCGCATTCATAACTTTCAGGTTATATTAATCAAAATCTGTCATTTTAATTTTCTGCTACATGTAAGAGAATATACCTTAAGAGAATCTGATGTAGAACGAAATTAAATATTTTACAACGGATCTCATATTTTTTAATTACACATTCCTATTTAAATTTTTCTGTTTCCAGTTTTGGTAGTTAAAATTTTATAAAAGCTAAATTAAGTAAATCACGTATGCAGTTTTACTATTAATCTTTTGTATGAAGTTTACTGCATCGTTACATTAAAGAAAAGACCCCGATATTCCTTTGCGAGTCCTTTTATAGCCTCTGAAAAGGCGGAGCTTCAAAGAAATGACGTCATCCTCGTCAGCCATTCCAGTTCACTTTAAAAATCTCCAGAACATTCTATAACTGTACGTGTAGAAAAAAGCGGGGAAAACATCTTGACTACGGGGCTGTGGATTTAATTCCCCGTACTTTCAAATAAGAGACCGTCGCCATTAAAAATGAAAAGAACATACAGTTAGAATTTTAAGTGTATTCTTGACTACGGAATTTTATTAATACATATATATAATTATTAATTACAGTATTATTATAAAAAATCTAAAAGCTTTCAGATTCTATTTTAAACCCAAAGGGGCATTTTTTAACGTCTCGTGTGCTACCTTTATTCATTAGATATCATGTTCTTCTCACTTAAATCACATGAAATTCAATTCAACAACAATATCACAAAATATTTAAAAGCATGATATCTTTAGAATGTCCGATAGACAGTCTCGAGAGCTGAAGTTGAAAATGATTTTTTTTTCCGTGCACTGATTGCTTTGAAATCGTTGAGTTTGTTAATCGACAATTCTTTTAAGTTTTACAAAATATGAAATACACAATAGAACAAATTTGAAATTCCAAATACGGGCTTGCAGGTGTCCATACTCGGATGAATGACTACTGTATTCAAAATTTGATGGCCCTAGTTACGATTGTTTTTTCATAATGCGAAAATCATACATACATTCATGAAAATCCTTCATTATTTAATAATTTGTTTAAATATAATACAAGGCGATAAAATCTGCTGGCAACAATCTGAAAGGTGATTCAGACTTTTACAGTAATTAAACGCAAAATTCCGTTTTGAGGCTAACAGCCCATCTGGGCTAAGGCTCCTTTGGAATAACTAAAAAACTTCTTTTATTCAAGTTTTGTTATTTGCAAATATTTTTATATTTATATTGGAAGTAGAATTTTCTAAAATTTCGCTGTCTTGATTTCACGGGATCGTAGAAGCTGGCTTCTGATTTTTTTTTAAAAATTAAATGATTGAAAATTTCGGTGTATATTGCTAATTATCACCAATTTTAAAGTAGCTTCCAAAATTTGGTTTCGAAGCTGCTTTAAAATTTTGCCAAAGCTATAAAAGAAACCGGAGTTGCTTTATATATTAGACTTCTCGCGATAAAACTTGGTATTTCAGCTACATACATAAATATAGTTAAACTTTTGTAAAATGTTAATAACGCGACAAAGAAACCTATACAGCTGCTTATATAAACTTCGCAACAATAGATAATATATTCTTGAGTGCGTACGGGTTCGTTATGAAATGAATGCACAAGTCCGATGAAAAATGAACAAAAATTTATTATTATCACAACAACAAATGGTTAAATTTTCACAAATTATCATGCAGTATTACAATATCTCACAGTAGTTATCTTTTAACTACTCAAATGTCTAATAGAACGTAATTCAAAACAGCTAAAGAACGCTAATCCGCGAATTCGCTACAATCAACAAGAGCAGTTTTTCTAAACAACAACAAACTAAGCAACTACTACAAACTGAGATGTTTTCCTCCTTTTATAAGATTTTAAAATCACGCGCTAGAATTTTCCAATACTTTCTCGAAATCAAAAAGAGATATTTATTTATTTAATGCACGCGCTCTTGTATTTTCAATTTCCGGCTTAGCTTTCTTTTAATATTCGTCACGCGCTGCACCGCGCGAGAAATAAAACCATTTAATTTATAATTGAACTAACATTAGCTTTTTAAATACCAAATTCGTAACAATATTTACATTTTCCCGAGTATTTCTGATTATTTACTATGGATACTCATAAACTCTAATGAAAACAAACCATTTCTTAAGAAAGTATTAGCAATTAAAATATAATTTCTCAGAATCTATATAAAAGTTAAAGAACTCTGCTTTGAAAGTACTGTAAATTCACAGAAAGAAAAAATTTAGAATATACAGTATTGAAAGTGTATAAATGTATTATAATCATAAATGGAAATCATAAATGGAATGTTTCGGGTTGGTTATTATATATATGAATCAGAATATGTTAGTTATACTTAATAATGCACATAGAATATTAATTATAATTTTAGTATTAAATTTTTAATACGAATTTATCCCATATCTCCAATCAGTGATTGAATACTTTAACACTAAACATGGTAATTTTTTCTGCTGTCGTTTAAATTCAATGCTGTAAATTAAATATAAAGAAAACTCAGCGAAAGTAAAAGCTTCCAAGTTTGTTTACTTCTGAAGAAAATCGATGCGGGTAGTAAAAAAAAAATGTTTTGGAGAATAGACCAAAGAAAGCTTATTTTCATTCATATTTATCTACTATATCATTGAGTTTTATACTGGCAAGAAGGAAAGTCTGGAGAAAAGAAGTTTCAGCCAGTAAAATAGAATTTTAAATTCGATGACTGATCCAAGTATCGAACAGGTTCGTTAAAAGATTTTACTCTTAGTCTTTGAACAGAAAAAAAAATAAATGCCAAACCTTTGCACATTTAGATATCGATGAAACCTAACGAATATAGCAGTTCAAATAAATAAAATAAAAACGGAATCTCAAGTGGTGAATTTCATTCGTGCAAATCTGGAATAAAATTCTTGGTTTTTAACGTTTCGTGATATAAGTGAACTTAGTTTCCTTAGAAGAATTCCTTCCTTTGAAAACACTTGCATCTCTAGTATTAAATAAAGCAAGTTGATCTCGTGGTAAGATCTGAGAGTAGTATTGACTCAGCTTTGTTACTGCTAGATATTTTCAAGAAAATTTAATGGTGATTCAAGGCACTTTCACAGATTTTGATACCTTTATGAAGCGTAAATTATGTTCGAAGATATGCAAGATAAGTACTTTATTCTATGTCAGAATTTATCGAGATGTTTAGGAAAGCAAGCAAAGTATCCAAAATTCGAATTGGAAATGCATGATTTGCATGTAAGCAGCTACAGTCTGCAAAATCCTCAGAAAGCGCAGAAAATTTCAATTACGTTAAAGCTAGACAAAAATCATCGAACTTCAAATTTGTTTTGGTCAAATATCTCAGGCAATTCCTAATATTTTGCACTGAAAAGGAACATCATAATAGTGCAGAAATGAACACTATAAAAGAACAAATTCCAAAGCCTACATTTCCGAAAGAATATCTGCAACACTGAAATTAAATTAGTGTGGAGGGTACTAGAGCAATGGCAAACAGTACTACAAATGCTATTCTTTACTGACGAGACTCAAGATATATGTTAAACTGTACTTTTTCATTCACAGTTACCGAGGGTTTATCAATCATAGTGCCTTTTATGAAGACATTAATTTCCCTGGTTGTGCATTTCTTTTCTGTCATATTCTGATTGCACATGACGCTTGACATACATTTAACAGTGAAATACAAAATGAAAATGAAAAATTAACTTTCCTTTATTTGTTTGTTTCTCAGATCTATCTTGCATCTGCCTGTCAGAGATTTCATAAACTGAACATTATTAGTCCAGAAAGTAATTAAGATTATTAACGTGGTGCACACCTTCTTCAAAACACATTGCGCTTTCTCTGCATCATAAAGCAGAAAAATAGTCATTGTGAAGATGATGGTCAGATGTAAATTTCGTAATGTTGTAAAATTTGCGGAACTCAGACCAAGCTGTGTCTTCAAAGAGATGTTCGTTATGATCTAGAAACAATACATTAATACTACTAGAAAATGTTAGAAAGATTAATGAGAATTTTCACTTTGCTTGATGAGTTCAGTTACATTTGTTTTCTCACAGAGCTAATAAAGTACTATTTACAGCCATTTAACAGTAGTGAGTATTTAGCGTTTTGATATTAAGTATTTTTTATTTTATTGAAAACTTTATGAAACTTGTTTGCATAAAGTAAAATCTGTGCAAAGTAATTTTGGATGACTAAAGCATGGAGTATCAGTCTAGCTTCCTAAATCGGTGTTAGGTATTTTATGTTAATTAACCATAATTTAAATCTTTACTAATAACGTTTTTTTTTCATATTACTCAACAGCCTCACCAGCGGCCTAGCGGTAAAGTCACTGAACACTGGTAGTTGGTACGAGGTTCGAATCTCAGAATCGCGCTGGCTGCATGGGTGTTTTCATGGTCTTTCCCATGTGTACCGTGTATACGAGCCAATTTCACTTAAATTATCCACCAAATCATCCCCTTCCCTTAAACAGATTGCCCTCAAGGCTTTGCCGCAGTCACATAAACCAAACCATACCAAACCGTATTTCTGAAAAGACTGTAAATTTAGCTTTACATGCATTTAATCTGAGGGTTTTGAATGTTTAGATTAGAGCTTCTGGCAAATGGTTCTGCTGTTTCGTGCTCTCGTCAGCTCTGCTGCTTTAGTTTCTTGCTATCCTAGGCTTTAAAATAGGCCAGCAGTCACAAATATCAATTTTAGTTAAGTGGTCATGGATAGCATAAACCTTTCATGTGAACTCAGTGATTGTAATCACTTGAAAAAGTACATTTTAACGGAAGTGTAATCTGTTGCAGAATTTGCATTTACTCACGGTAAATTTTGTTTATAGCACAAATTGTGTCTATTCTGTTCAGTTTAAGCCTAAATAAAAAGCTTATTTTAATCTTCTTCATCATTTTGTGAGTTAAGATATAGCGATAACTTTCTGTTAGTCCAGTAGCATCTGAAAGGCCTTAGCTTTCAGATACAAGAGACACTAAAAATGTCTTTCACTTGAGAAACAAATCTTAGCTAATAATTCCAGAATGATATAATACATCATATTTAAATTTTCGTTCATATTTTAACCCGAGAGCGCTCGCGCTCGGTCCAGTAGACCCGCCCGATTAAAGAAACCTTTCTGAAAACGCCGCTATTTTCCCCAAGTGTTTGTAGTTCGGTGTAGTTTCCTCCAAGGCCATCCACTTTATGTTTTCAAAGTTTTTTGCCCCAAATTTTATTCGAAGTTTTGTTTTAATCGGATCAGGTTTTTCAGACCCAGCGCGCCTATTCGCATTGCTGTAAGGTAGTTAAATTATGGTAGCAGAGAAAACTACAAACATGTCGCGTAATTTATCCTATAAGGAAGAAATGTTACGTTTGCAAAAAATATTTGATGTATCAACTGTTGAAGACTCCATTGAAGAAACTGATGATGAAAGTTATAATGAATTTTTTAGTTCTTATGATACTGATTCAGAAATCGAGATGCATTCTGAAAACGAAAATGAGAATCACATTTACTGCTTTATTGAAAAAGACGGCAAACCCAATGGTTAAAAGAAAGTCTAAAGCGGATGTTGAAACTCCTGCTCATAATATTATTACAAAAATGCCTGGAAACATCGGTAAGGCAAAATATGTGTAAATTCCAAATGAATCGTGGTAACTTTTACTAAGTGAAAAAATGTTGCTGAAAGTCGTCAGTTATACAAATATTTATATTGGATCTATTTCTGACAGCTTTCAGAGAGAGATGCTCATAACACAACTCTAACTGAAATTCGCACTTTTATGGGTCTTTTATATTTTTGTGACATCTCATGTAAATGGGGGGGGATCTGCGGGCAATAGACTGAACTGGCTTGAAAAGTTTCCACAAAACTATGTCCTACAAATATTTTCTTTTTTTTTTATTTTTATAAAGATGTTTGCGTTTTGATGACATAGGAACTCGCGTCGTCAAGAAAGAATCAGATGAACTTGCACCTATAAGAGAGTATTTTGAAGATTTTGTGAATAACTGCCAGAAATATTACACTGTCGATGAGTTCATAACAATTAAACGTGTAGCCTTCCGAGGAATATGTTTTTCAGGCAGTATATTCCTGATAAACCTAAATAATAATTCCTGAATAACCTGAATAATAGTATAATTAATTCCTAATAAATTCTACATTAATATAATACATTTTTCTATTCCTTTAAAAATTTTTATTTCATAAATAATATTATAGAAATTGGAATTAAAATTCTAATTTTTACAGTTTGCATAAATTCTAATTTTTACAGTTTGCATATTTTTTAAGTTTGATCATAAAATTTTGGCATAAATGTAACACTTTTACCTTAGTAACAGTTTTTTCTTCAAAAAACAGGAGCCGGGTCTTTTGGACACAGGGCGCGCGCTCCCGGGTTAAGTCACCTGAGATATGGGATAACGAAAGGAAATAAAAAAATCTATGTTGTCGACAAAATTGAATAAAGACATAAAGAAATGAGAAAAATTCTAATAATAATGATTATTACAGAAATATTAAAAGAAAACTATCTAGCAACTTCAAGGAGAATCGCCGAATCTCTATTAAATAAATGAATAATACATTACACGAATAACTGAAGCATGAAGTAATACTTTGAGATTTAATTTTAAAAAATAGTTTAATAAAATCTCAGTGGAAAATCTGATTCATTGATATAATAAAAGACTGCATCCAGTTGCTGGATCTTTAATAAATGTTTTATTAATCATAAAATATGATTGTAAAAGTTAAGCATAACTTCTTTTATGAGTTCAAATAAAATTTATTTTTAGAAACCTTGTACTATTTACTTCTGAAAGTTCTTAGCATAAGAATCAATGAAGAAAATAATGTGAAATTTTTAGATGATTCTGCATAATTAGTTAATTGAACTGAAGTTTTGAAACGAGCAAGTTAGCTCAGTTTAGCTCAGTTGGTTAGATGCTAATAACGCGTCGTGGGTACCAAAACCCATAGGCCAAGTGCTTTTTCTCTTTTTAAAACTTTCTATTAGGTTTTATTTCCAAGCAACCCTAAGTATGTGAAGATAAAATTACAATATACTTCTTCTAGCGGTCATTTTTTCATTTTTTATTATGTATTTATTTATTTTATTTGTGTGTAATTTTAATTTACACTGCTTATTCTTCCTTGCGTCATCTTTAATCATTATATCACGCTTAATAAGTTTATTGGTAGTTTGCTATATAAGCATTTTCTAGTTTAGCAGCTGTATAAATAAAAAACCCAAGAGTTAAAAGCTTTGTGGATTCAGGTAATTTTCATTCCAGTTAGTTATTTAATTATTTGTTTTTACCAATTAATGTATTTCGATATCAATTTGATTACCTCATGCGAGCTTGATTTTAAACTGTGAAACCAATCGTGATCATAATCGTCTGACCAGAAAGATATGAGAAAAAAAATTGTAGTAGATATTACTGCCGAAAACTCGTTACGTTTTGAAGAATTATGTAATATCAGTAAAATAGTAAGAAAACAACATAAAGAAAATTACGGTTTTCATATCACACATTAAAAAAATCTGATCTGAACACCACATAACTTCCTTAATATGGACTATTAAATTATGCACAATTTTTGCTGCGTTTCATTTAAACTTATTTCCTCGAATTTCATTAGAGATATATTTCTCATTCAATTAATTCAGCTCTCATTTCGCGACAAAACAAAAATATATATAACCTTAAAATACAAGATATCTTCATTAGAAAAATATAGAAAAACATAAAATACCAACTATTGTCAAAAGAATTAAACCCCCTCCAAAAAAAATTGCAATTTAAAGTAGAGTTTTGACGCAAAAACAAGCAATTCGGCCGTCAATCAAGAAGCCATATTTTTCGGTGCACCAAACTAAAAGTTTAATTTTGGTCCCCCTGGATGAAACGACACTGAAGGTGTAGAAACGGACTTAATGCATTATTCTGCTAAGTTTCAAACGTAAGCAAATATGACTGCTCGGTTAGACTCAGCTGCATTTAAATAACTTATAAATTTTTAATAATTCTATAACTATTACATGCAGATTAATTAAAGGCATAGCGGAACATAAGAACAACATAATTCAATCGTTTTTAAAGCAAAAAATGCACAATTTAGTAACTTGTAAGGGAAAAAAAACGAAGCTTACCGAACCGAGTAACAGAGTGGGTATATATTCATATATATTTATATACTTTTGGTCCGCCCATTTCAGCCAAAAAGGGAGGTGATTACTACATGCTATAGCAGTCCTATATACAAAATTTCAATGTTCTGAGGTTACTCGTTTTTGAGTTATGCGAGATACATACATACGTACGTACAGACGTCACGAAAAAAATCTCTTCTGAATCCATTTTACAAAAGGAGTCGTTTATTTTGTCCTTACGTAGCGATGTTACGCGAAAACATCATACAATTGCATTCGAAAGTGGTCAAAATTCGTTGAAGTACGAAACCCAAAATTTTTCGCGATTACAGTACTTCCTTTACTTTATACAAGGAAAAGAGAAGCTCCTCAAAATTTTTGTTTGTTTTCAAGAACTCGTAGTTTGGAAATTTCACAGACTTCAAACGTTATTCAATAACAATTTGATTTGCAAATTATTATTTGTTCAGCATAATATATTAATTGTTCCACACTTGAAGTGAACATGGTAAAATGCTATAAATTAAGAAACAGCTCTGCTAGGAATTTAATCATTCCTAATTTTAAGGACGATAAAATGAATATCTGGAAAATCCTTGAGGTAAAACTTTCTATTATTTATGATCTTATAAGTGATGAAAACTGTGGTGTTAGGAATGCACTGAGATTTACCTATGAAAAACGTAACTCGACCCAAAAATTAGTGCTATAAAAACCTTGAAATGTGCATAAAAGTGAATTGGAATAATAGCTAACATTGGAATTGTTAGAAAGGCATTATGGCACATGGATACCGTGTGCAATCAGAAAGAAAAAAATTCATCGTCAACAAGAAAACAATCAAAACAAGTTTGGCGTCGCAAAATGCATGGTAAGCAAAGATTTATCACATTATAAAAGTTATATTTCCAGACCACTCAGCATTTAATATATTTAGGTCTGATAGTCGAATTACTGTGAGGAACCGAAAGAATGAATTTCCGAAAGCACTCTAACTTAGTGTAAGCAGGGGGTGGAGTCATAATGGCTTAAGAATTCTTCGGTGCCTATGGGATGGGAAATAAAATTTTTCTAGAAAAAGCATATGATCAGTATACGTATGTTAATGTTATTCATAACAAAACACAAAAAATCTGCAAGAAAACTTGAAATGCAAAACACATTCAAGTTCTATCAGGATAATTATCTGAAAAATACAGTCGTAAATGTTCTTTAACGGTTATTATAAAAACTGCTTTGAACTTACTAAAACTCTTCCTTATTCTTCTGAATAAAAGCGATTCTTACGGAAGAATGAACAAAACCGAACATTCTACTCAAAAACATTATTTGAATCTACGAGCATGAAAAATGCAATTTTAAGTAATGTCCAAAGAACATAAAAAGTGTAATTTTGCCTAAAGAATATTCATTGCAATATTGAAGTTTCCTTTATTTTCGTGTTTCTATTAAACTTATACTGCTTGTTCAAACTGTTTGAATACTTAAGCGCAAAGGAAAACAGGCAAAAAACTATAGTTTTATTTCTGCTTCTCTTTCCTATCCGAGTTATAAATAGAGACACGTTTATTAATGTCTATATTTTCCTTATTCTTAAATTGAAGAAGATAAATTACAAATAATAATGTTTACTGCAGAAAAAGGATATAAAAGTGTGAAGAAAAATATTTATGTAAGGAAAATTTACTGGGTTTGTATGAATAATATAAATACAATTATGCCAGAATTTAATTAGAATATTTTGCGATACAGAGACATACTAAAAAAGGTGTACGTGTTTGGCTTGGACGCGAGTCAGCTGATCAATGCTCACGTTTACAGAATGGTAAATGTTGCCGTATATATGCTCATTTTTACTGCTTTACATTTGTGATGTAAATTGATGAAAATGTCCGAATGATTTGCTCCAGATATCTTCACCTGTAAAAACGATTAATGCTCCGAATTCTAGAAGAGGCTCCAAAAAATTTTTTTTGTTCTTCCGATATATTTATTCACAAAGATTATACGAAATGTTAGCATATAAAATTGCTGATTCAGTATCTGAAAATAGTAAGGAATATCAAAATGTTAAATTTAATTATTCTTTGTTTTGAAGCTTAGGATGGCACCAACTTGTAAAGAAATTTAAAATGGAATATTATGCTTTAAAACTTGTGTTTTGGAAAACAAGTGAGATGTTATTTTTATAAATTTAAAATTGTGAATTTTATGATTCGAGTAATACAATATGTAGGATGTTATAAATCTTATTATTATGATCTAATATTATGATTTGCATTCTCTGAACTATGAGATATTATGAGATGAATGAGTTTTAGGCATAAGTTGCCTACTTTAATTCCTATTTATTGTTAATTTAGTTATTGTTCTTAGCGCTAGCCGTGACAAAGGGAAAAAAACGGCGAAGAAGAAAGAAGAGAAAAAAGTGTGTGGGGCGTGAACATGTAAGTAGTATTTAAAATAATTAATTAAGTACTTACTAATTTATTAAAAAATAATCCTTGAAAAACGATCTTCAATAATAATACATTTTCATTTAAATCGTTTGGCGTTTCTGTATTTTTTGCCATTCTGAACTACTAAAAGAAATTCTAACCTGGATACTATTTGACAACACTAGCAATGCAATAGTCAATTTCCTGCCAGACTCTATTCAACATGGTACCATTTTCAACGGTTGACAGCACGTGAGATCCTTTCACGCCGTTTAGCTAAAACACTCGGGAAAGAAAGTACGAAAACAAGGAATCAGATTAAGGCAACAAGGAAAACCATGACCGGATTTAACACAGTGTTGACCTTTTCTTGTGTAGCTATGTAAAAGACCCTGTTTTCGTTATTCGACCTTTTGCAGCGTGATTTAGCGAAACTTCATGAATGGATCACACATGCTGTCAATACCGTTGAGAGTTAAGTACCTTGTTGATCATGAGTCTAGCAGGAATTGAACTATTGCATTGATGCATGTCGTGTGACCAAGCGTTCCCACATAGAACACCTATAAGAGCTGCAAATAAATCTTGAATTGTTTATGCATTTAGAGCAATGTTCTTTTTTTGCTGTATTCGTGTTAGTTTTTCACTATAGCTTTCAAAAACCCCAGAGAATTATGAACAATCCGTATTCGTATGCGGCTGTTTATGGGTAAGGAATACTGATGTAATTGCTGCAGTAGAACATACCAGCATCAGCAGAGGCTGATTGAGGTGAGGAAATGCAATACCGGCCAATGTACAGCATGGACCAACGCGTGGAATCTTAGCTTTATGGATCCCAAGTGTCTGCCAATTGAAAGTGTTAGTATCCTCATCTACCAAAATATTTTGCGTCGGCTCTTTCCTTTCGTTTATTAATTATTGTTACCATCTGTTTCTATGTAGTACACGAATTGGCTAACTGAACGTGTTTCCTTCAACAATTTCCATACGAACTGAAAGTCCTAAATTATCTCAAATGCATTCAGTAAGGTTTTCAAATATAAATTTCATTGTGTAGTTTTAAGAATGTATTTAAGATACTTTTTATGCCTAAAACCTCTTTATACCTAATTATAAAAGTATTCAAATTGTTGTTAAATGTATGGAAAATGAATTGTCGATAAAGTGTGAAAAAATGACAGCTAAAATTTCTGTCTAATCAAAATGGGTTGGATTGAAAAATGTTTTAAAAGACCTGATATATATGGATGCTGACATTTTCGAATAAGAGAAGCTTGAAATTTCACATATGGAGAGTTAACATTTTTTTTTTTTTTTTTTTTTTTTTTTTAATTTCAGTCTTGCTATGCGCATTCTGGTACATTGTACCGAGAAGGATTGAAGATAGTTTCCAATGTATTGCTAATCAATATACATTCTGAAAAGTTTTTCTCCTAGTAACTCAAAAGGGGCCAGAATACTTAAATTTCAGAAAATATAAAAAGTATACATTTTCAAATTAGGAAGTTTTTTTGATCTAGGAACTAATAGCATAATATAAATGATAATAAAAATACGTGTTACGTGTTTCATTATCGAGACATATTTAAATAATTTAGTTTAGCATTCTTTATATATATTTTGAATATCTGGGTTTATGATTTATCAGAATATTTTCATTTGCAAATTAACCTATGGTGTTATTAGTGTCTATATATTTTGGGCCAGTAGTATTAAGTGTTATCACGATCAATTCAAGTTTTTAATATTATGTCAGTAATTATAATCGCTTTAAATTTCGAAAACAAAATGTACCATTTACATAAGAATATTACTTTAGGTTAAGAATTAAAGCAAACGGGTCAAATAATTTATGCATAAGATGGAACATTGTTTGGGTGTAACCAATACTAAAATCAGAATATAAAAATCTGATGTGTACACCACATGACTTCCTTGTATTGGAATATTAAATTATACGCATTTTTTCTTGCATTTCATTTAAACTTATTGGATTGAATTAAATCTACTTCGCCGACAGCGCATAAACTACAATAGAATAAATGCATTCTTTAAAATTCACTCTAGTATTTGTTTACCATAGCGACACTCTGGCGCTAGATTCACTTAAGAGTATTAATAATTATATAACAGTTAACTCATATAATAATTATATGACGGAAAACTAAGTTAACTGTTATATAATCCAATAATTATATAACGAAATATATACGTTAATACGAAATATATCCAATAATTATATAACAGTTAACGTATATATTTCCTTCATATTATAACTCACAATACACAAAATTTATATCATTTAAAGAATAGAATTATCTAATCGTTGCCACATGTTCTATTCAAATACTATAATAAAGCTAGAATGATGTATAAAAGAAATTAAGCAAACAAAACAAAAAGAAACAGTTTTCT
Source organism: Stegodyphus dumicola (assembly GCF_044657685.1). NCBI lineage: Eukaryota > Metazoa > Arthropoda > Arachnida > Araneae > Eresidae > Stegodyphus > Stegodyphus dumicola. The sequence continues at coordinate 73,044,535 of NC_140768.1, read as the reverse complement.
ACAGACAATTGAGTATTAATTAATTCAGTTCTCACTTCGCGAGAAGGCAAAAATACATAAAAACTCAAAATATCTACATTAAAAATTACGAAGTAAATCTCAAACACTTATTTCTTCGAAAATATTCCAGAAAGAATTAAGCATGATTTAATTGGCAATAATAAATTAATGCGTTATCTTTGTTGTTGCGAAGCTAAGTTTCTCTATATTGGCAACAAATCCACTAGTCTCCTGCTTCAAATCTAAACATCAATGACCGACATTAAAAACAGGCTTAGCGGCAATTAAACAACTTTAAAATTGTTGATAATTCTAAAAATATTGCACACAGATTTACTAAAGGCATAAAATCCTTAACCGGAAGATAAAAACAACATAATTTAATCATTTAAAAAAAAAAAATGTACAATTTACAATCATAGAAGAGTAAAGAAACTGAGATCACTGAGCCGGGTAACAGAGTGGATATATATATAAATATATTTATATATGTTTGGTACGGCTGATTGCAACCAAAATACGAGGTGAACATCTACATGTTATGGTAGTCCTATATACAAAATTTCAACGTTCTGAGGCTACTCGCTTTTGAGTTATGCGAGATACGTACGGACGTTCGTACAGACGCCACGAAAAATTTTCTTCAGAATTAATTTTAAAGCAGTTTTATAATTTTTTTGAAGGAAAAGAGTATTTTATTCTGTCCTTACGTACAGATATCACCCAAAAACATCGTTAAATTGCATTCGATAGCGGTCAAAATGGATATTTTCGTTGAAATATGCTGCCTGAAACTTTTCGCGATTACAATACTTCCTTTTTACTTCATACAAGGAAGTAAAAAAGAAAAAAAAATGTGTCGATAAAATATCAAAAATAAATAAAATTGTAATTAAAATTAACAGAAAAAACTGAATAGAATAAAAACTTGCAAATTCAAAGGTAATAAGAATGAACAACTTTTCAAATGAATTTCATTATTTAGTTATTCAAAGACAATAAATTCAACTAGTTTAATCTTCTGTTTATAATAAAATGGAGGAAAATACAAAAACTCTATTAAGTAATTAAACTTTTAAAGATGAAAACACAAAAATAGAACTTTAATAAATCTAAAAAAATATTGAATAATTATTAATAGCACAATAAAATTTCAAACTGGATTTTAGTAATTTAAATAAAAATAAAAATTTAAAATATTATTTACTATTAAAGTATGTAATATCTAATTTTATTCATTCAATAGAATGCAAATGGCCATAAACGTTTGATAAACTATTAATTACATAAATTAACACACTATTAAAATTATAATTATATATGTTAGGCAGTTCGATACCTAAACCAACAGCGTGTTGAAAGCAGCAACAGGTAATGGTAATAAGGCAAAATAAATTAAAATAAATAATAGATTTAAAATTCATCCCACATTCAGTTAGGAATAAGAATGTGTAGGAAAAAAAAAATAAAATAACGGAAAAACCAGAAGCTCATTGTAAAACTGCAACAAAAGGAGCAAAACACGTCAAAACCAAAAATGAAATAAGAAATTTACCATCTTTCGCTGCATCGTGATTAGGGGTTGGTGCAACGAAAGAACTAAATAAATTAGTCTGTTTATGAACCAACAGAAACACATTTAAAAGTTTAAAACTTGGATTATAAAGTTTATAACTTAAAACGAGTTTTTCTGAGATGATTAAGATTTTACCTTAATTTGTGTCTGCGTTAGTTAAAAAACTGGCTGATTTATTTACTTCATTCGTTGCACCAATCCATGATGATGATGCAGCGAAAGATGTAAATTTTGTATTTCATTTTTGTTTCGGATATGCTTTTCCCCTTTTACTTGCAGTTTTTTAGAAGCCCTCTGGTTTTTCAGCTTTTATTTATTTATTTTTAGTTTATTAGGCCAAAGGAGCGGTATTCTAGAATTTTTATATTTTATTTATTTTTATATTAGTCTCAAAACGTTATTTTGTGGCTTTTCACTATAAACGGGAATCACTTTTTTAAATTGCTGCCACCAAATATTATCGCCCTGTATTATATTTCAAGAAATTAAATAATGAAGAATCTGCGTGAATGTGCATATGTTTCTCTCATTGTGAAAAAACGGCGATACCTACAACCATCAAAATTTGAAGAACGTGGGTACCTGGACGCCTGAATTTTGAATTTCAAATTATTTTTAGTATCTATTTTATGTTTTGTAAAGCTACAAATTTTTGATTACCAAAGTCAAAGCTTTCAAAGCGAGCAATGGCGACATTTTATGGGAACGAATTATCTCTAGCGCGTGAGATGTCTCACGCGCTCGAGATATCATCGGAAATTCTAAAGGTAGGCTGTTTTTTAATAATTTTTGCCCAAAGGAGCATTTGCCCAAATGGTCTCGAAATGTGCATACATATGTAAGTGAAAAAAGTCCCTTTGGGCATAACATAATATATTGTTACGAATTTGGTATTTAAAAAGCTAATTTTAGTTCAATTATAAATTAAATGGTTTTATTTATCGCGCAGTGCAGCGCGTGACGAATATTAAAAGAAAGCTAAGCCGGAAAATTGAAAATACAAGAGCGCGTGCATTAAATAAATAAATAACTCTTTTTGATTTCGAGAAAGTACTGGAAAATTCTAGCGCGTGATTTTAAAATGTTATAAAAGGAGGAAAACATCTCAGTTTGTAGTAGTAGTTGCTTAGTTTGTTGTTGTTTAGAAAACTGCTCTTGTTGATTGTAGCGAATTCGTGGATTAGCTTTCTTTAGCTGTTTTGAATTACAGTTCTATTGGACATTTGAGTAGTTAAAAGATAACTACCGTGAGATATTGTAATACTGCATGATAATTTGAGAAAATTTAAGCATTTTTGTTGTGATAATAATAATTTTTTTTTTCATTTTTCATCGGACTTGTGCATTCATTTCATAACGAACCCGTACGCACGCAACAATTTTTGGTGTCAGGAGTGGGGTTTGAATGCCATTTACAAGAGCGATGGAAGAACAGTTAAGACAGCTGATATCAGCCTTTGCTGCATTTAAAGAAGAAATGAAAGATGAGATGAAATCCGGTCAGGAAAAGATGGAAGCTGGTCAGAAAAAGTTGGAAGCTGGTCAATTAATCTTTAAAGACGAAATAAAAGTTGTTAAGGAATCTGTTAAAGAAGAAATAAAATCCGTACAAGTAAAGATTAAAGAAAGTCAATACGAAATGAAAAGAGAAATTGCATGCAGAATAGAAACCAAATTCGATGCTATGGAAGGAAGAATAGATGTGGTTGAAAATAAAGTTGGGCATATTGAAGAAAAAGTTTCTTCCGTAAAAGTTCAAATTGAAGAAAGAGTTTCTTCGGTGAAAGAAGAAATAGAAGAAAGAGTTTCTTCTGTAAAAGAACATATAGAAGAGCGAGTTTCTGCCGTCGAGCAACAAATTGATGATAGGATTTCAGCCGTTGCGAAATCTTAGGAAGGTGCTTCAGAAACTGAAAGAAGGCAATCTGAAGCTGAGTCCCGCTAAATGCAAATTGTTCCGAAAGGAAGTGACTTACCTGGGACATATCATCTCTGCAGAAGGTGTGCGCACGGATCCTGAAAAGGTATCAGCGGTTAAATCCTGGAAACGTCCCAAAATGTCCATCAGCTGAGAAGCTTCCTAGGGCTTTGCACCTGCTATAGGAGATTCGTGAAGGACTTTTCTTCCTTCGCAAGACCCCTTCACAAGCTGACAGAGAGCAACCAAAAGTTCTTGTGGACCAAAGAATGCGACGATGCATTTAACAACTTAAAGGAGGCTTTAACATCTGCTCCAATCCTGACGTATCCTCAGCACGACCAACCATTTATTCTCGACACCGACGCGAGCAATGAAAGTGTCGGTGCTGTTTTGTCCCAAGAAGTAGACGGCCAAGAACGTGTAGTGGCGTACTGGAGCAAGTGCCTGTCTAAACCGGAGAGGAATTATTGTGTCACCAGGAAAGAGTTGCTCGCCATAGTCAAAGCTTCAGAAACTTCCATCACTATCTATACGGCAGAAAATTCCTGCTCCGCATCGATCATGCATCATTGACCTGGCTTTTAAATTTCAAGAATCCTGAGGGTCAAATAGCCAGGTGGATACAGAGACTCTAAGAATATGACATCACTATCCGTCATCGTAAGGGATCATCACACGGAAACGCCGGCGCCCTGTCTAGAAGACCTTGCCAAGAAAGCTGCCGATATTGTTCCAGGGTGGAAGCGAAATACGAGCTGCTGACTCCGGTCGCAAGACAAATTACAACATCAACAACGGCTTATCGAGAACCTTGGAGTGATGATGAAGTCAGGAAAGACCAACTGGAAGACCGCGACATTAAACCCATAATTGATTTAATGGAGTTGTCAAACAGAAAACCTACCTGGCAGGACATTTCTATCTGTAGTCCTACAACCAAACAATATTGGGCACTCTGGGATTCACTTCACATTCGAAACGGCGCCTTATACCGGAAATTTGAATCGGATGATGGGAAGACGTTACGATGGCAGCTAATACTTCCAAGATCCCGGATTCCTGATGTCCTTAAAAAACTACATAACAGCCCAACAGGAGGTCACTTTGGAATAATGAAGACCTTGCAGAGAGTTCGTGAGCGCTTTTACTGGAATAATGCGAAGGATGACGTGCAAAAGTGGTGCCGATCTTGCGATGCCTGTGCAGGTCGGAAAGGACCGAAGAGACGCAGCCGAGGCAAACTGCAACGTTACAACGTAGGCGCGCCTTTTGAACGTATCGCCTTTGACATCCTGGGACCTCTGCCACGAACTGCTGATGGCAACAAATACATACTCGTTGTCATTGATTACTTTACCAAGTGGCCTGAAGCTTATCCTATTCCTGATCAAGAGGCTGTCACAGTAGCTGAGGTGATGATACAGCACTGGATTTCCAGGTACGGAGTGCTTCTTCAGTTACATTCAGATCAGGAAAGGAATTTTACCTCGGCAGTAATTAAAGAGCTATGTAAACTACTCTGCATTGACAAAACCCAAACGACGCCATTACATCACCAGTCGGACGGCATGGTAGATAGGTTCAATCGAACCATCCTTAATAACCTCTCATTAGCGGTTTCCAGAAACCAACAGGATTGGGACAAGAAATTACCACTGTTTTTACTGGCTTACCGAAGTGCTGTCCACGAGACTACCGACTATTCCCCATCACAGATGTTCTTCGGTCGTGACCTTCGTCTGCCTTGTGATCTATTGTTTGGTCGCCCTCCGGATGCTCCTTCATCGCCTGAGGAATATATTCAAGATCTCCAGGCCCGGCTTGAAGTGATGCACAACTTTGCACGAGAGCGAGTCAACTTGGCGACGGAGAAGATGAAGACCCGATACGACACAAGAGCTACTGAACATCAATTCTACGAGGGAGACAAAGTGTGGTTGTGGAATCCGACTCGACGGAAAGGACTTTGCCCGAAATTACAGTCACCTTGGGATGGCCCGTACACAGTCCTAAAAAGGCTGAATGACGTCATGGGTTGGATTCGTAAGTCTTCGAACTCTAAACCTAAAGTCGTTCGTTACGACAGGTTAGCTCATTACTATGGCCATAGTACGTAATGTAAATAATTGTAAATAATATAAGACCATTGTCCTTTTTATTTTTAAGTGTGTATTTGATTTGATTTGTTTAAGTTAGTTATTTCATTTATTGTTCATGTTGTTTGATATTGTAATGTAATGTTTATGCCTCAGTTGCATTTATGCCTCAGTTGTAAGTTTGGCTTCCTGTCCAGGGATTGTAGTGCCCGGGACGTGCAGTCCTTGGGAAGGGGGCAGTGTTACGAATTTGGTATTTAAAAAGCTAATGCTAGTTCAATTATAAATTAAATGGTTTTATTTCTCACGCAGTGCAGCGCGTGACGAATATTAAAAGAAAGCTAAGCCGGAAAATTGAAAATACAAGAGCGCGGGCATTAAATAAATAAATAACTCTTTTTGATTTCGAGAAAGTACTGGAAAATTCTAGCGCGTGATTTTAAAATGTTATAAAAGGAGGAAAACATCTCAGTTTGTAGTAGTAGTTGCTTGGTTTGTTGTTGTTTAGAAAATTGCTCTTGTTGATTGTAGCGAATTCGCGAATTAGCTTTCTTTAGCTGTTTTGAATTACAGTTCTATTGGACATTTGAGTAGTTAAAAGATAACTACTGTGAGATATTGTAATACTGCATGATAATTTGAGAAAATTTAAGCATTTTTGTTGTGATAATAATAATTTTTTTTCATTTTTCATCGGACTTGTGCATTCATTTCATAACGAACCCGTACGCACGCAACAATATGAAAGCTTTTAGATTTCATTAATATGTATGTTTTAAAACAATGAGAATTTTTGATTATTATTTTGTTTTTGTTTTTGCATGTTTGTTCCGAATAGATTTATTAATTAATTAGTAATTTATTTTAAGTTTACTATTTATTTTAATTTATTTTGCATTAAAAATAAAATATTCATTTTTAAGAAGTGCTTTTAAATACAGCTTCTGCTATTATAATTTGAAAGGCAAATTTAAGACTTTTATCTACAATAAATAACAACAAATCGAGGAACTGTTATTTGACAGATAACATAGAAGTATCTTCTATCTCTTAAAAGGACAACACCAAATTTCATGAAAAAGAGTAATATTGAACCCCTCTATAACGAAATTCAAGGGATCGGAAGTTTGTCTCTCTATATCCGTTGCTTGTTATATTCAATTAAGACAAATGGATTATTTCAAGAAAAAGTGTAAAAATTGAATGATGAATTAAAAAAAAATTGTCTGAAACATTTGGCCAGATGTAGGCAAATTACAGCTTCTTTAAATGGGAATCGTTTTAGCAAGACTTCTTCAATCTCCCTATGCTCCCTTCTTAATTTTTCTCCTACCTAAATTTTTTCCTTGAGCAGAAAATATACATTTTCGAATTTTTCATGCTGTACCAAATTGATAAATAGTATTTCTGGCAGATATTGATTTGCCTACATCTAATTTTTAATCTTCAAGTAATGTTCAATTTATCTTCAGTGCAAATGCGTTATGTTTACAGTTTACATGCGGATAGAGGTTTGACACAAAAACGATGCACAGACAGCTTCGTCAAAGAATTATGTGGCAAGTCTGCTCTTTCTTAAAGCATGAGAAATAAAAATAATTTTGGCAACTACGTGCCTTAACCCAATGTCCATTGAGGCACCCCCATTTTCTTTCAAAATAAATATGGTTGCGACACAAAGACTCAGTAACTTTTATAAAAATAGATTATGCCTTTCAAAAGACCTATACAGAATACAAAACTCTTATTTAGAGGATAGAATGCTGATAAAAAACCGATAAAAATCTTTTCATTTCTTACCAAAAAAAAAAAAAAAAAAAAAAAGAATCAACTAAAAAGTAGAAAGCTCATAAGATTCCCTGCTTCTTCTTCCGCTGATTAGTGAAAATTTCAGAAAATCCATTGTAGCATTAAACGGAATTCTCTACGGCGGTTCACTCAAATAATTTGAATGGAATTAGACAAACAATTCAGATTTTTTGTTTCAACGGTTATGTACAGCGTATAATGTTTCCTAAGTCAGGCTTATATCCTCGTTCTAATAGAGTTAGGTATCAGACCCGTTTCGCAAAGCCTTTGTTTAGAACATAGAGAAAATTGGGGTTGAAGGTGCAAGAAGAATTATACACAGGTATTTTATTTACGAATGGAATGTGGATCTTAATGTCCTAAGCGTGGGTGATTTAAACGGCTAGAACTGTTTTTGCTAAAACTCGAACAAATCCTGGAAAAAAAAATAAAAATACAAAAATGTTACTGTAGGTAATATACATTCATTTTGTTACATCTGATTTTCTTAATCTTCGAGGTTAGCTATAACAGTATGAAATAACATTAAGTGTACCGGAAATTGGACGGGACTAAAGCGTTTTTTATATCTAGGCGTTCATTATAAAAGTTTTCGACTGTATTTCCGTAGAATAATGATATGTAATTATACTATCATCCAAACTGCAAAGCCGGTGCTATAGATGTTTCTAGGCCAAATACTTCTGCCCTTTTGGCTCAACTCCTCATGCAGTAAGTTCGCAGGGAGGAGTAGGTTCAGAAAAATGTTTCCTTGCCGGAACGTAAATTTCTAGCTTGAATTCCTATAGATCTGTTTTTAGCTTAGGGAAGGCGGACTTTCTGAAATCAGTAAGCTGATAGAACCGATATTTAATACTGTGCACTGTCATTCTACCTGCCCAAAATTGATGAAAATCAGGAACCCGATTCTTGTGCACAGTATACCTCCGCAACTTAGCCTCCCTGGACGGTTATTCTACGCTACGAGAGTCGATAGCAAGTTGTGGGCCGCCAGATGTCGCTGCTAGTACAGGTCACAGCCAGTACAGTATACGACCCTAGGGGAGGCTAGCAGAGTTACAAACACAGTTTTCTTTTAACATACGACTTTGGATACATATTTTATTGATTATGGTAATGCTGCAAAAATTAATAAATTTGTCGCAAAATAATTAAAAGAAGCATTAAATATTGGTTTTGAATGGATCTCTTCATAGTACTCAATTTTGCTAGGATCGGTCGTTTTTCCCCTCTAAGTGAAAACAGTAATATACGAAAAAGTTTTCGAAATGTTAAAAATATACTAACTGTAAAGTTAGCTAAAATATTAGTACAATAACTAATTAAAAATTATCTCCATTTTTTTTTTTTTTTTTTTTTTAATTCAAAAGTGAAATATAACAGTATCCAGAAGCTTAGACAAGCAGAAGAAGGAAAATGAATGAATGGAGCTTAACAGAGCTTAGACAACCTCTGCTAAATACGAGGATCACGCTGAAATTTTTGAGACACACATAGGTTTTTAAAGATACTTACGAACTTTTTAGAGTATTCAAAGTAGTCTCCTCCAGCATAAATGCCATTCTGTAGGCGAATTTTCCAAATATTAAATGTCTCAAGCCTTTTATTTCTTGGAATCGATAAAAAATTGCATTCAAAGCCCCATCAGTCTCTCCGGAATATAAACGACGTCAACTAAGTTCGCTTTTAGATTTAAAAATAGTCAAAGGTAATACATAGCTAGATCGGGTAAATAGGTTGAATGGTCTATCAATCTGATGTGTTTTTGTTGAAGAAACTCTTAATCTTGCTGAATGAGAAAATGCATTGTCATGGTCAGGCATGAGTCCTGTAACATTCACTTCTTGAAGACGCTTAGTGGTGCACTCGTTAGCTGCTTCTTCTGTCCTACTTCTGTGAATTTTGTTAATAGGGGAGAAACTGACTAAAGTTAATAGTTTATTAATAGGGATTCAGTTTCTCCCCTATTAATAAAATTCACCCTTCGATTTTAAAAGATTGCGTTTCTGTCTTGAATTCTTGGGGAATTTATAGTATATCGTGTCAGTTTAAGATATATTGACCAAAAAAAAAAAAAGAGCGTTGAAGTTTCGTATCAAGGAACATGAATCTTATGTCAGAAAAGGCGAAATTAACAAGTCTTCAATAGCGTATCATAGTTGGACATTTAACCATAATTTTGACTTTGGGTCTGCAAAAATTATCCAAAAGGCTTCTTCCATAGGTGAATTGGATTTTCTTGAGGCTTTTCACTTTCACAAAGATTTAGCAGGTTTAGTTAATGATTTGAAGTCCAATCCAGTCCTTCCCAATACCTTTAAAATTATACTATCTTAATTTAGTTATTTTTGCCGATAGATGGCGTTACCTCCTCGCGTTTGGTCTTACCAGAGGGTATAAAAATCCGTTCAGTTGTAGCTTTCCATTATTTGAAGTTCAGATTTTGAGCGTGAAGGTGCATTTGCCCCTCGCTCCCTATTTTAACTTCTCTAATTTTTCTTGTCCTTTATTCTTGATCAGATAACCTGGCTCAGTAAAAGTAGGCGGCCAGTGCAACTCTGATTAAAAATCCAGTTATAACCACGTGCAGTGCTGATAAGGACCACGTGTTTCTGAGTCACTTTCTCCTTTATTTTCTTCTTTCTAGGTATTTCTTTCTCCTGATGAGGAGGGACCTTTAGCTGCCCTCGAAATCGATTGAGTGTTTCATTATACTTACGCTAAATACAAGGTTGTTTTTACGATTTTGATTGATTACATGGCCAAAAAGGGGTTAATTAGTAACATGCTTCTGACAGAATTGTGACTGATTTGTAATACATTGAAATAGTATTTAGACAGGGCAATACAGCGTTGATAGACGTACCTGGACGGGCAATTACAATTCCAATACGATACATAATGTCACATTTGATCCATACATTTAGGCACTGCATAGCATTATGGCAGAATGGTTATGAAAATGAAATAGGGAATGAATGAAGAGACATGATTAATACAGATACATTGTAAATACTTATTGGATACTAAATAATATTACTTACTTAAATACCTGTTGAGTACTGCATACTTACTACTAAATACTACTGCTTGAAAACTTATTGAGTACTACAGATTTACTACTAAATATTTCATACATGAGAGACGTGATAAATATTTATCGAACAGGTGCATAATATTATTATATACAATGTATACAGAATGATCATGTGAGTTATGTATCGAAAGACAGGACTGAGACATGACGAAAACAGAGGGATGATAATATTAATACAGATACATGGTAGATACTTATTAATTATATAATTAGTACAGATAACAAGAGTTGGACTTCTATTTCCAAAAGCTAATTGTAGACGTGTAACGCATTCTTGTTTTAATCCCTTTTTAAACCTTAGCCCGATAATATTCTGGTGTCAATTCCATTTTTCCTTCTGCTTAAAATGTATTCTAACTACTTGCAACTGGTCAATAAAAAATGTCTTGCTAAGCTAAAATAGCTCATATTTTCAAATCCGAACCGTTAATTTTTTTCCTGTCACTTACCGTCTGCGCGCAAATCTAAAAAAATGTCAGAATGACCTACTAACTAAACCAGTTAGATAAAGTATGTTTACTGAAAGTAAAATTTAAATTTTCTGCAATAAGAATTTTTTCCGCCTTATAAAACATTTAACTTCAGATAGTTAATTTACTATATTTTCTAAAAGATTATGACAGATGATGAAAATATTATAGACCTGTGCCCCTACAGATAATATTTTTTCATTAAGTAGTTTGCAAAGTTCTCAGGCTTCTGTACTGTTGTAGATCGACAAAAGAAAATATAATATTGAAAAAAGAAAATCATTAAACCAAGTCCGTTCCTTTCGTTTTTTCGTTTGCTCTTTCTCCTAGTTTGGTTACTTCTTTATGTTCGGATTTAGTTTCATCTTTGTCAAAATACTAACATCAATCTCTGTCAAAAATGCTCCAAATGAATTACTTTAAAACTACTTCAGAATAGAAAAGTTATTTAAATGCGTTTCAGTTGGATAAAAATTATTAAGAAAATTATATATAAGCTTCAAACATCTCAAACAGAAAAAGGAAATAGTTAAACTTTTATTTTAATAACAGTTCTATCTTTCGGAATGCAAAAATGCGATAAAAGTAATGATCATAATAAAAGAAATTATTATTCGAAGATTTTGGTTTAAAATGCAATATTCCAATAATTTTCATTGCTTTTCTATTATTGTCTGTAGGTTACTTTTATGTGCTCTCATCCATTTAATGGGACTTCAATAATATGAAGACTCTTGTCTTAACCTTCGTTATTTTTGGTGCAATGATGTTGTATATGTGTCTGAGTCTTAGAGTTTTATGTATAAATACATCCCTCACTCTGAAGGTAAATGAAATAATTCATATGTATTTATAGAAAATGAATCAATTGATTCAGTCTGACGGAACAGTTATTCTTTATTTTGTCCTGTTCTTTCCCCCTTTGGACTTATCATGTTATCATGTCCATTCTGTAATGATTCGCATAGTGTACTGATGATGCATTTTGATTAGAATGGACTTATAACTGCAAGCTAAAAATATATGCTTATTAGACACAGCGCATTAGAAAATTACTGCAAAAATTTCAGAAACCGTGATAAATCTGGCGTCCGTTGTGAAACTCCATCCCCCCCAATTAATATGTTAGGGAGGAGAGAACAATTTTTTGAAAAACCAGGCGCAGGTATAACTTGAGTGATAATTTGCAGTTACAAGAATAATTGATACTTTTCAACTAGGATGGCAAATGGAACATCCTGCCATTTGAGAGAATAAAAGTTGTTTTTTTTTTTTTAATTGGTTTTGATATACAGCATGTGCTTTTATATTGACGTGCCTTCTACAAGTTACTTGTGAACTCCCGAAACGAAATATTTCAATAACCATTTATTGGTGTAATTATTTTTCGAATCTTGGTTTTCCTTGGAATATTTTTGTGGAGGGCTCCTTTACCACTACCCAAGCAAGAAAAAAATAGCTTAAACATTCTGTGTTACATGAAATACACATAAAATGTCCATAATTATATAATTTAAGGCATTGTGATTTGACATTTATAATAAACAAACGTATTTCCCGAACTCGTGATAAACTATATGCTCTCATAGAAAAGCAAAATTACTAACTTCTGAGATTTAAAATAAATTAGCTGTGAGATATACTAGTTTTAAAATTTACCACATATAGCCAATTAATTTTAATGATCGAAACTTGGTTTCAGAGTGTCCGAAAACCAGAGTATTTTTAAAGAAATCGTGGTTTATAAAGCAATTGTTAAAGAAAGGCCACTTAAAATATTATAACTACGAATATTAAGCAGCTATTAGATGAAAACTAAATCTTTTTAAATCATATTATGGAGAGCTATTTAATTTGCATAACAGTTGATTTTACTTTTAAGGAGAAAGTATTTAAGTATTTAAGGGAAAGCTTTGGGAGCTGAATTTATAGCGTGTTCTGCTTGCCTGAAGACCACGTTGTTATCGTTGATTTACTAACGATTAGATTTATGTGGCGCTGAGTGCTTCTTGCCACTAAGTTTGTTTATGCCTACTCTTACAAGTCAGAGCCAGCCTGAGCGTTAAGTAACCTGTAAAGCCGTTAGGCTAACTTAACTCTGTTTAATTTTAAGTTATTCATTACCTTTTTGAGCTAAGCCAAACGTGTTGGATTTCGTAAGCACGAGTTAGTGCCATCTGTGAATTTTAAATTGAGTTAAGAAAAGATTCTTTACACCCTTCTCTGGACTTTAAGGATAATTCGCTACGCAGCCTCTTAACATCTAGGTAGTGTATGCTGTCCAAGTATACGAGACCTTATAATATAATACAGTGTGAAATTATTAAATCAGTTAATTCAATATGAATTTCAGTTAGAAATTTTTCATCTCAACAAAAGTCATGCGAAATAAGCTTCGGTTTAACTTCCGAAGTTCAGATTTCTTTGCGTATTTGCTGTAAATAATAGAGCTTAAGGTTCGTTTCTAGATGTTAAAATGTTTAAAAGGCCTATGCCATTTAAACCATAACGCAATATTATGTAAACTATCGCAAAATGTTTTGATTTCATTTAGCAATACTACGAAACCATATTAAGTTTACGGATCAGTAATTGACTTATATAATCAAATTTTACAATTCAAATTATTTTATAAAATAACATGTGCCACAGCTACAACATACCTCATTGTTTTGTCAAAGCAAGAAAAGGAAACCATTACGATGTAAGATAAAATTGTTACGTCATTATTTCCATTAAAACTGAAACAGTTAAATACATTCACACTCTGTTTATAAAAGGTTAAGAACTTTCGTTAAGGATTTTATGTAACTTACAAGCTGAAATAGAATAATATTAGCCTTTCAACAGCGGAGCCTGGAATTGTCTTAAAAATGTTTTGATGCAAAATCAGTGGTAAGGAGGTTGTTGATAAAATGTTTACTAACTAAGCAACTAATTAGACTATATGTTCTAAAAACGGCGGTGGACAAACTCTTTGTATAGAGTGCCACTATCTGAAAAAAAAAATAAATAAAAATTTATACGTGCCACTTCCAATATTTTGCGGAAGTCCAACTTTATGTAGTTTGGGTTATGTAGTTTTTTTATCAGGTCATCTATATCAGGATTAGTTCTTGATGCTAACAAATTTTGGTGCGTATTAGTTAATCGTGAACGATTGAATTTTGTTATGCTCATAATAAAAAACATTTGTTCACAAACATACAAGAATATCTGACAGCCAAATCGTGTAAATTTGGAAAATTGCTTGTTGCTATAAATTTCCAAAATTCAACATAATTTAATAAAATAAGTTCCTTATATTTAGAAATCAAACAACAAAAATCAACGTTATATTTTAAATTTTCACAGGACACGTTTCGATGGTTTTACCGAACCATCATCCTCAGCTGCAAAAGCGCAAATGAACGAGATAAGATATAATGATTAGATAAGATATAAGATAAGAAAGACTGGACAGGAGATAAGCTACTGACGCCATCAGTTGATGAAACCAGAACTAAAACATAATTTCTTTAAAGGCTGAAGGCAAAGATGGATTGGAATTAGGGTCGTTAACTAGAACAGACAGATTTCTTTATGCCTCATATTCCTTAACGCGAAATTTAAGGCTCCCTCAATTTGGCCAATGTAAATTAAACCACACTGGCAAGGAATCCGGCAAATACCCAAGGAATTCATATCCGGGATGAGGTCCTTGAGTATGGAACTCTGAATTTTATTGATGGAAGAATAAACGCGCGGAAAGTTAAATTTCTGCAAAATACGTGCAACTTTATAGCTAATTGATGGAAAGAAGGGAATGGCAACATAATTTTTATAATCTCCTAAAACAAGAGTGTTCCTTTAAAGGCACACTCATTTGCGCTTTTGCAGCTGAGGATGAGGGTTCGGTAAAACCATCGAAACTAGTCCTGTGAAATTTTAAAATTTAACGCTGATTTTTCTTGTTTGACTTTTAAGTTAATATTTGTTCGGCGTGTTATTGTATCTTAATCTTCTTTACATTTATTTTTTCAGTGTAGTATGCTGCTGTAGGTTAATAATTTCGATTTTGATTTCAGTTGGGTAACAAATAACATCGTCCACAGAAATTGAACTATTTATATTTATTCTAATGTTTTTATGTGTCTATCTATCAGCGGAGTTGATAGAGACAATATTATTACTTTTTCAAATCTTTTAATTCAGTAAATCGTAACGTGCCACTGTTAAAACTCCACCGTGTCACACTGAGGTATGCGTGCCGAGGGGTTAGCCATCCCTGTTCTAAAACAAACAAGACGTGAAAAGGGTAACAAATGTTAAATAAAAGGGGAAGGGTAAATTTCGGAATGCTTTTTTAAAAAAAAAACAGACGAATAAAAATATTTAGCAAAAGAAAATAAACTAACAAATAATAAACATTTGCAAGGCAATAATGCTGATAATTTCGCAGTGGGGAATATCTTTTAAGTAGAATATTCAAGCATATAAATAATCATAATAAAATATAAAGTAAAGGAAACTGTTTTAAAGTTTAAACTAATGGGGAAATAATATAATTTTCATATAAAGTAAAAAGAGAAAATAATAATAAAAAAACTGTTACAAAGGCACAGCTTAGTCAGTGTCAGGCCAAGTAACGTGAAAAGAAGAAGCAACTAGTAGATAAAGTTTAAATTTTACTTTATAATTTCAACCCGTAAATTATTACGGGAGAATTAAAACGTTATATATTCATGAATGTTGAGTTGCGGAAATATCATCAAAATTGCAAAGAGGAGAAAAAAAAAGTTGAAAGGAATCTTGTCCTATGCTGTTCTATTCTTGTGATAAAAATAAGCTTGCTAACTTAATTTTCTTCTCTATGAAACTGAAAATTTTTATGAAAAGTAATGCTATACAAAAGTTTTACAACTGCAGATAGGATGCAACATTAGACTGGAATAAACATCAGGTTTATCGAATTATTTGAAATAATCGAATTATTTTTGAAAAGCCATCAATGCTTTATCTCAACTAATATTTGCGTAACTGATTCACTAACAATAGCTGTATATATATATATATATTTATGAATAAATCGCATTATCTCTTATGATATTATGAGATAATCTTACGCACTTGAGTTTAAGAAGTAGGTTTCTGCTGGTTTATTTCAACACCACCCACGACGCTAATAATGTGTGGATGACAAGACGCTATTTACAAGCAAATTTAATTAAAAGTTTATTTTTAAATTAAACTGAACGTTTTAAATTGACAATCTAATTTACTTCGCGGGAGGGGATGTTTGCTTGCGTGCGAGTATTAATCAGAACCAGATTGTGAAGAAAAATTGCAAATCTCGAGCAAGTTTGTCCAACATTTTGAATGAAATTTGCTTAATTAATTATATATTTACAACATCGAGTTCCAATTAATCAAAGCTGAGGTAACTTTCCGACGTCGAAAACCCACTACAGAGAGAGGACTAATCTTATTTTCTTCCTTACTTTGGCTTTAATTAATTGCTGTTGCAGAAGTGAATAGCAGATGCAGTTGGAGTTGTTTCATTTTATCGGCTGTGGGTTGCATAGAGTTAGTTTCGGTGTGTTCCTCGACGAAAGAAGGTTTGGTTGAAAGGATGTGTGGGTTTCGATGTCGTGAAGATTACAAGCAGAGGATTCTTTAAGTGGATGAGATTAGGGAGGTGCTTGTGCTCCTTTTGAATGTCAGGAGATCAAAGACTTTTGTTTGCAGATAAAGGCGACTTGACTAAAAAGCTGCTAAGAGATATGATCTATTTAAATTTTAAAGAAAGCCAAATGAGTTTGGAATTGGAAATACCCTAGAAAAGAAGTGAAAAACAAATTAAGATGTAGTGTTGAAATATAAATAACACGCTTGCGTTATAAATTAAAACGCGTACCTCTCTTCTAAAATTCCTTATTATAGATGGAAATGACATATATAACTGAATTTCTCGCGAGAAAAGTTTGAAATATTTATTCCAGCTATCTATTATCTCTATTAAATATTTATTTTTCTCTCTTATTGGCATCCCTTTTAACAAATCCTCTATTTCTGCAGTTTTAAGCAAATCATTGTTGTTAAGGGAACTGATTTAGTTTAAATGTAACAGGTAATTATTCCATAGATTATTCTTATTTTTAAACTGTGAGTCTGGTGGTAGAAAGGAAAGCTGTGAATTCTTAAGTACAACTGTGGAGCACCTACATCTAGCTCACCTACACACTTTCCCAATTTAAGGTCATTTGCAGTAAATGTAAGTGAGTCTAATCCCTGGAATATCATTAAATTATCATAGTTTTGAATCTCCGTAACTTCCACACTGTGCAATTTAAAGGAACCGAGAAGATTCAGAAAATGTATATTTACATATAAATAGTAGGCAATAATACGTATTACTGTTGAAATAAATAAGATATTGAAAATCTGGAAAATAATTAATTAAAAAACATTTTTAAATGTTCTAAACTAGGAAGAACGGGTGTTATTATGACCAATTATGTAGGAACTTCAGGAAAAGGAGAACATTTGACAACCCAAACGCATGAGCCATAGTGCAGTGGAAGTTATTTTAAATTAGGCATTATCGAAAGATTATTACTGTTAAGAAATTATCGAAGGCATTATCGAAAGATTATTACTGTTAAGAAATGTCTTAGAGTTAATGCAAAAATCACTGAAAGAATTACTGAGAAGAAGGATCACGCAGTTTCTCGGGAGAAGTAAATCAACAATTTCATCACAAATTGGAGTTAGATTTGTCTCTTCACTAAAACGCTGAAAGTACTCTAAACGCTGCACTTAAACGCTGGAAGTCTATACGAAAATAGATTTTCAATGCTATCGAAACTTCATAAAATGGTGGGCGTTTTCGCTTCATGCCATATTAGCATAAGTCAATTGAATAGAAATTATGAAAAAAGTTTTTTAGAATTTCAGTGCATCATAACGAGGCAGCATACTAAGAACAGTTTTCTTACACGCATGCAAAATGTTGACCGAACTCGGATATATTTTGAGATGCCTGCAAATTATACAGTTGATGGTTGAAATTAGATTAATTGATTAAGACAAAGAAAGTGTAGGATTGTCTGCATCGATCACCATATGGTACAAAAAATAATTAAAGAAAAAATTTTACCGGCAGATGGTGAAATCAGCGCGTGAATGTTACGTTCGCTTAGAGAAACGTCCTTGGGAGGATGTACGTCTCTAAGGTCCCTATCACATATGTTTCCTCTAAGCGGGAATGGATGTCGAAAGGGAAATTTCTCAGAACCCGCACATTTCCACGAAACCTACGTAGCTAGGTTAAAATTTTTACTTTCTAAACACACTTGAACGCCAAGCAGTAACCGATTATCGCTCAGATCGGGGTCACGTGATCCTTCAGTAGCAGAACTTTCGTCTGATTGGTTGATCTCTACCCGGGACAGAGCTGCAGACGAAACATTTTCGATAATCAATACAATTCCAATTCCTATTTATTTCGGTAGCCGGTTTTTTTTGGAAATTATCTTATTGTCGAAAAAAAATATCTCTATTATGTGAAACATTCCATTTACGTTATTTCTGACAGCAAAACCACCATCACATATTTACATATACAAATACTTTTGCAAAGAAATATCCACAAGAAACTTGCTCATACGTACCTTACAACATGTGAAACATACTTAATTCTCATTCCCATTCCATTCAATGAATACTATTTTAGAATGTTTTAAAATGAGAATTAAACTAGCGTTTTCATTTTCACAACCCATCGACCACTGGAAGGCATTTAGAAGTGTGCATTTATTGACGTTTCCGTTGTTTAAAATTATTATTTTATTTTCTGAGTTAATATATTGTTGTAATAAGCTTTCTTATAACTATGAAATTTATTTTAACTTTCGTATTTGTATTTAATGATTTTCTAGAGATGGTAATTTAAGTAGTTTTATATAGATGTTAAAACTATAAAACTGGCATTAGATTTATGGTTTACGAAATACATCATGAATTATTATTTCGATAGAAAGTACGCAATAGAAAATCTATAGATTGTAGAGTCATTAGGTTAATTGGAAGCAGAAAAGATGAAAAATATGCAACCGCCTTCGCCGGGAATCGAACCACGGACCTCTGGAATACCGGCCCAGCATGCTACCGTTACACCACGAAGGCACGCTAGGGAAGTGGGAGAAATACCTTATATACTCCCCTTTTTAAAGGGCGACTAGGGTTTTAGGGGACCTAGTCGCCAAATCCTGGGTGCGGAGAATCATCATCCACAGCTCTTTTAGTTCGGGATCCACTTTTAGAGTCATTAGGTTAACTGGAAGCAGAAAAGATAAAAATATGCAACCGCCTTCGCAGGGAATCGAACCACGGACCTCTGGTATACGTGCCCAGCTTGCTACCGTTACACCACATAGGCACGCTAGGGAAGTGGGAGAAATACTTTATAAGATGAAATAGAAATTTCCCTTAATTTTTCCTCGTAATGACTAGAAATTGCCTAATAAATTGCAGCGCAGCACTACAGGACTGTTTTGCTAAAGGCATAGTTCACATAACTTACTTTTGACTAGGAAAGAAATATAGGAAGTCTTCAGTTACAATTGCATCATTAAGTGAAGACGATATCTAGAAGCAACATGGTCTTTACCGCATTTTTTACGCAAAATTCCGAGAGTATGTTACTCCTTTTGGTATAGTATATAACTTTCAGCTTCTCATTTAGAAGTTTCAATTAATTTAAGGTAAATGTTTTATGCAAAAATTGTCATTTCTTTTTTCATACAGTGGCATCTATCTGTGGTTTGGGATGTTTTTTAAACAAACAGATCTTTCTTTCATGTTTTAATAACGCAAAATTCATTTGGTATAGTTAAGGAATTTAGGTAAAGCCACAGAATGTTTCTGATAAACATTGTGTACGTTACATAAATTCCTATTCTTTATGATTTATAAAGAATAAATAATAAATCAGAATTTTGCTCATTTACATTTTAACAGTTAACTAATGTCTGAGCTAACCGATTATACAGGACAAATGTGTACTTGTTTTAGAAGGTTCTGTTATACTTTCTTCATATTATTTCATCTAGTTGCAGAAGTAGCATTAAAAAAGTCATTTTCGATTTGATTCGCAGATACTAAAGCGTTTTGGGGTTAAAAATTTAAAACTCCTGCTATACAAAAAGCACAAAACTCTTATACCTAGTCTCTTTTCTTCGCATTGGTCAAATAATGTACTATACTTTCTTCAACTATTTTATCAGTATTTACTATAAACAGCATTTTTCATATTATTGAATTGTTCTGTTCTGCTACTAAACTGATATACATGATGTATTTGTTCTGAAGCTCTTTCGTCTCCAAGATGCAGTATACATATACGGTATTCAAATTTCAGTTTTAATATTGCATTTCCGTCATTCTTTTTGCTATACAGCTGAAAGCGAATTTTCGAGGAAAGGTTTATCTTTCAGCAACTTCATGCTTTCATTCCAAATATTTTCTGCAAAATACGATAAAGGTTTAAATACATTTGACCAGAAACAAGGGTAAGTTATGTAAAAACGTATAGCTCTAAGAAATATTGAAGAGAACAGAAATTCTACTCTGAGGTATAGAATTTTATAGCATGTGTTTAGGTGAATGGTTTTAAAATGGATTACAGGAGTATCAAAAGCTTTTGGATACAAACTTCAGATAGCTTTTAGAGTGTTACATGCTGCCACAAAATATTAGAAAACTTAATATAACGACTCAATAACTGTACAGTGGAAAAGCATGTGGAAGAAGGTTTTCTTAAGAATAAACTGTGGGACTGAGCAGGACGCAAAGCATACTTGGATTGATTCCGTGGTAATCGAGCCAAGAAGGTGCCAGACTATTCACCGGGTTCGAGAAACGTAAGTGAATGACAAACAGGTATTTCACAGAATAATCTTTAAGGATATATGGTCCTAACATAATTTTAAATTGCATGAATAAAGTAAAATAAATTAACTGCTAAATATGCTTATACATTTAGTTATTTTTGCTAGATCATTCCGGTGTTCTATGCTGATCCTCAGAGTACTTTTCGGAAAGAAATATTAGTTCCTTCTTAGCACTGTGGAATCCAAAGCACATAGTCAGCTGCAGCAATAAATGTTAAATCTTAGCTCTAGTTTGAGAAAGAATTTTTAAAATATTTGTCGTGTAAGAAATGCTATGAAAAGGCACCGTTGTCTCCGTTGAAAATCACTCATATAGATAAGAAGGCATCGATAAGGAACTATGCTATCGGAATGAAAGAATTTATTTTCTTACTTCCCTTTTATTTCATTCTATGTTTCAAATCTAACAATATATTCACCATGGCCATTAGGTTCTGCAAGGTTTCCCAATCAATGTGTAGAGAAGAATTTAACTGCATTCTTATAAGGAGTTTAAGTTTTACTAACGTTTATTTTATTTTTAAACTTTACTGTCCTCTCTTATTTCCCACTTCTGTCCAGAATAAGCTCGTTAGTTTTATTATGCAAATTGTGCTTGCAAACTCTTAAGCATTAAGTTGTGGCTTTTAGCTAAGAAGAGTTAGAGAGAGAGTGAGACTTCTCGCCACCTTACTTCACGCGCGCATTCAAGTCAGTTGCTGTCCACCTTTAAGACCAGAAATTTAGTCCTCTTGTTATTGAAGATGTCTTGTAGTTTTCTCGCATTCTGCGTACTACATAGGTAAAAATCTAAAAGGCCGATCTTAGTGTTCCTAGTCTGTCTAAAATATTTTAGCTCTTATTTAAACTTAGTTTATAGTTCTTATTTTCTTACGTTCCATTTGCTGGTCTTTGTATCCCGAAGTGCGGCAGCACCTGTAAATTGTGGAGAATAAAAGGGTAATTGAACCCTTCTTATCTTTGTCATATCCTCTACAGTAGCATAGGTTATAGTTTTAAGTAAACTCACTGTTATACTCAGGACACCTACATGTTTGCTAAACAGATAAGAAGAAATAGTAGTCCTGATAGATGAGCATTATGGAACAATGATACTAAAAGCTGGGTTGCCTTTCACATTATTGCTTTTTTCCAACTACATACGCGTGAAAGATAAGTCCCAGGATATCCGTAGGCGCCATTCCTCTCATTACTCATAACTTCACATTTTGCATCTACCACTCAGAAGGTCATTATTATGTTCAATTCTATTTCATTTATTGCTGTGAGAGCATCTTTCGAGTGTTTCAAGAACATGCACTCGTAAGAACTGCCGTAAGTTGTATGAGTGCTGCTGAGTGGTCTTTGTAAAACATTTTCAAGGGATGAGTTCTTGCGTCCTTTGCTGAGTTTGTGTTTTAATAAGTCTGACAGTTTGTTCAACACGAGTGAAGTTGTTATTATTTGCTACCAAGCCACGGTTCCGTTTGCTACCGTCGATCTGAAACATTAATTATAGCTGAAGTTATAACCGTCATGCAAGAAAGAAGTAACTTTGCATGATAAAATGAACATTGTCTAGTCATTTGGTTTCTTACAGCTAATTATATCATTGAAATTAAAAGATATCTGATACGTTTAAGACAACAGCCGTTCAAACAATGAGTCATGAAATGATTTATTCCTCATTTGTATAGCGTGAGCATGGTAAACATAGATTTGGTAGACTATTAACTATCACTAATTGACATTTTCATAAGGCATGTTTTCTTTTTTTCCGTATTTTGAGGGTGTATTTGATATCCTTGATTATAATGCATAAATTAGCTTCATGTGCTTCATATCTTTCTATTTAATGTCTTATTAATTTTGTGTTCTTCCCATATTTTAATTATATCAAAATTTAAATCTTTGTTATATCCAAAAATGTAAAAATATTAAAAAAGAAACTCCATCAAATTCACCAGGCTAGGAACGTAAACTAAAAATGGTTGAAAGCGTATTAAATGAAGAGCATTTTCTGAAATTCGGTTTCGTGTACTTTGATAATTTATGCTTCCATTGTAGAATTCCCCGCTTTGTAAAAGCTAAGTTGCAGTTGAACGTGAAGAATCTTAAGAACCGCTAAGCGAATAATCGCTTACGTTCATGTCACAAGAAACAACAAGATAGAATGGTAATTAACCCTTTATTATTCAAATAAGATATAACAGAACTCCGTCTTGTAGCGTACAATAAAAGCCGACACTTAGGCTTGAACGTAAGAGGCTAAGAAATAAACTAAAACTAATCTAAACTAAAAAGAGATACAGCCGAAGCTATCAAGATTCTAACCGAGTTGGCCCCTTAACGCTAATTGACTGCGAAGCTATCAAGGGCCTGAATACGGCCGAGCGTAATAACAGGTTTGCGAGAGAGTAGCCAAAAAGGCAGACTTGCGAAAATTAGAAACTCTGATTCTCTCTAACTCAGCAAGTAGAACTTCGCAGTTAAATACCGCTCTTCCTCGTAATGTATTCAGAGTGATTCTAAAACTACGTTCTGGCCAGAAGTATGTCAAAGTCTCGAAATTAAGACTTTGACAGGAAAGGAACTTTAACTCAAAATCTAACTGTTAATAAAATTAACATAATCCTTACAACCATGTATCACATCTCTGGAAATGTTGTCAGAAGCAGAGACGATGCCAAGTAAAATCACGCTGAAGTTTTTCTATCAAACATTTATAGGACACCTACAGGAAAAATATTTTCTTACTGTTTTTCAGTGTCTGAGTATTTAAATTCAAATACAAAATTCTTTCATATGTTAGAAGCGATTGATATTTGATGAATCTCTAAAAGCAAGTTATATAAAATTGAGAGAACCATAATTAAAACTAAAACGCCTAACGTGGCAGAATCACTCATTTTACGAGAAAAATTACAAGTTTTCCTGCGTGCTGACGATTCAAGTATTATTTTCTGTTGTCACCTAACTGAATTCGTTTGAATTCCTGAGGAAAAGGTTTAAAAGGCATTACTTATTTTATGAAGAACTCCAAAACAAGTAAATTAAATGGAAATTTTTAAAGTGACCACTGAATAGTTGGATGCGAAAAAAGTTTGATTGAAAAATTGCTTACGTGTATGCACATATGGCTCAGCTGCAATAGCAGAAAGGGTCAAAGTACTTCTTCTTCAAACAATAAACTGCTTCGTTTCTACAAAAGCTCCCATATGTTTTTTCAATTTTATCTGATAAAGTGAGATCAGAGCATCACCTTTTGTTGTTCTATGCTGAAGTTTGTTAGCTGTTGAAGGGCAAAGCTTGTTGCTGTCCGTTAATTTTGTTAACTGTCGAGATAAGTTAAGTTAAAGAGTTAAGTTAAGTCGAGATAAGTTAAGTTGTAAGTTAAGTTAATTCAAAGAAGAATTAAAAACAGTTTTTCAGAGAGTAACTCTCAGTATTTAGCTAAAAAGGAACAATTAACAATTGCAAAAAAATAGCCTAACTATTTGAAAGAGTGGAATATGCAATACATTTAATCGAAAAATAGAAAGACCGCTAGTATATATATTTATATTTATATATTGAAAAATGTGTCCCTTGAAATCGTATGTTGGTAGAAGCTCTAAATGAACATCTCCGCATTTGTGAGAGAATGTTTCATTACTAATTTGAATTAACAAAGAAAAGTAGTTTGAGTTCGAAAAAAATATGCATGTGTTTTAGAGCATATGCTATTAAATGTATGAATGAAAGTTAAAGAAAACTTATTAGACTTAAAAAGTGATTTTGTTCAGCTATAGGTATCTGCAAAATAAAGTTTCCATTCATCGGTAAAAGAGCTCTATTTTTTTCCTTTGTTGTTATCCATTCGTTACAACATACATGTGTGAACGAAGTATCTGTTTCAAGTTCATTTTCAAAAGCTTAAAGCCTTGATCAGAAATTCCACGTAGCTATTTAGACCACAGGCCCAGATATAAGAACATTATGTTATTATATGCAAAGAAACAAAATTTTACAGAAACAAGAAGGTAATATGTGCATTAATTGTTGAAAAGGACTATAATAAATATGTATATTGATACTTTGCACAGTTACTAAGTTAAAGCCATGTAGGAAAATAAAAAGCGTGAATGTCTCGCCGGGATTCAAACTCCAGGCTTCCTGAATACGCATCGAATGTATTCACATCATAATTTTATAAAATAAAAGTTCAAAAAATTTAATCACACATTAGTTCAGTAAGATCTGTTAATTTAGTACAGAGCGACATAAAAAAAGTATATATCTGTCAGTCACTGAGGACGTACGGTTTATGTATTTTCTTCCCCGCAATTTCGTTTATTATGTGCTTATGACTGCATAACAAGACTTATTTGGAACGAATGTCTAACGGAAATGTTTAAGAATTACGCAAAGACATTTAAAAGAAAGATCTTATTAATTAAATCCCTAGTATGAAATAGAAGATATTAATCATGCTAAAAAAGTAAGTTTTCTTTCATAGTGTTATAAGGTATTTACTAATTCAGAAGTCAAACAACAAAAATCAGCGTTATATTTACGAAATTTTCACAGGACTAGTTTCGATGGTTTTACCGAACCACCATCCTCAGCTGCAAATCTACAAATTCTAAGGAGATCTACAAAATACATCTGCGATCTACAAATTCTAAGGAGTTTATCAAGAACATTTTTCGTTCCATTGAAGTTCGTAGCGTTATCACTCCAAACAATGGATGGTTTAGATCGTCTGGCAATAAACCTTATAAGACATGCTAGAAATGTTTCAGTAGACAAATCCGATACTAATTTAACCTTTGTACTAAAGCAAATAAATATCGCTATGTATGATTTTAAAGTAACCCTAGATCTTTCCAATTAGGCTTAGTGATAACTGGACCTTCAAATTCCAGTCCTATTTTTTCGAATGGTCTAGTTATTACAAGTCTATATCTAGGTAAATCTCCCATCATTTGGTTTATGGTTTGGTTCCTTGTTCGAAAGCAAGTCATGCAATTATTTGTAACGCGTTTAATTCTACCTTGTCCGGAAGGTATCCAGTATAATTGTCTAATAACAGAAAGTGTTGTTTGAGAGCCGAATGACGAGATATTTTTTTTTATAATAATCTATGAGTAATTCAGTGAAATGATGCTTTTTGGGTAAAAGAAGTTGATGTTTCTGGTCTTCTGAATGATTGTAGAGATTCAGTCTCCCACCAACTCGTAAAAGTTCATCTTCGTCAAGAAACACATTTAAGGGTAAAACCTTACTATTACTTGGGACTGATCATTTCGACTGCAGGCACTTAATTTCAAGTTGAAATTCAGAATGTTGTACACATTTGACTAGGACGTTTTTTGCATTCTGTGATTCAGAAGCGCTCAAAAAACTTTCTATTCTTTAATGGTGGACTGGTTCTACAGTTGTTCACAAACTTTAAACACAATGCAGTAGTTCTAATCAATTTGCTAAACTATGAATATCTTTAAATGAATTCGTTCTCAAGGGAATTTTCACCTGT
Source organism: Stegodyphus dumicola (assembly GCF_044657685.1). Classification (NCBI taxonomy): domain Eukaryota; kingdom Metazoa; phylum Arthropoda; class Arachnida; order Araneae; family Eresidae; genus Stegodyphus; species Stegodyphus dumicola. The sequence goes on along the minus strand of NC_140768.1, from coordinate 73,018,137 downwards.
GACTGTTGAGTTCACCACATCTCCCTTTCGAAGTTCAAGCTCTACATTATCTTTGAAATCTCTTACTGATTCTGCAAATTTAGGCCACGAATCGATGCTCTGTAATGCCACCACATATCACTATTTCGTAGTTCAGATAACGTTATTCCTTTCGTGTAATTTGCCTTCGTTCCTTTGGTCAGCATGTCAACCGGATTCTCATCTCCAAGGCAATAATTCCAGGACTGATGTGATTTTTTTTCTCTCATATTTCCAATACTCGATATTGAATGAATGGTTTCCATTTATTTAAATCGTCCTTTGTCCAATGTAACGTCACAGAAGAATCTGACCAAAAATATACATTCATCTGGTATCTTTTCTTTAACTGTTCTTTCACATTTAAGGCTAATCTTGTCCCGATGAGTGCTCCCATCAGCTCTAGTCTTGGAAAGGACAGCTTCTTCAGTGGAGCTACTGTGGTTTTGGAGATGACAAAACTACTTCCTATTTCACTGTCCTTCGTGACGTATCGCAGGTATATTACAGCTCCATATGGCTTCTGACTTGCGTCGGTAAAGCAATGCATTTGAATATCTCTCAATTCAGTTGTTAGTGTTTCGGAAGTAATGTCGCGGAATGTTTACATTCTGAATAGCTGACAGTTCATTAGCCCATTTTTTCATTCTGTTTTTCAAGTTCAAGGGCAGCTTAGCATCCCAATCTGACCCAAGTTGCCAAATTTCCTGCATTAGTATTTTTGCCCTAATAGTGAACGGACTTATAAATCCAATGAAATCGTAAAGCTTTCCAATGGTTTTAAGAACTTCTCTTTTTGTGATTAGCTTTTGTTTTTACTTGAACTTGATCAGTTATATTTTGTGATTCTATCTTCAGAAAGTCTTCCTTGTAATTCCATTTATGTCCCACTACCTTCTGTTCCAGAACTTTCTGGATTTCACCATTTTCGTATTCATCAAAAACTTCCTGCAGATTCGCATAATTTGTTTTCCATTTTCGCATGTTGAAACCAGCAGTCTTCACTACATATCTATTATATATGAGTAAAATATATGAGTTTAGCTTCGTTTGCGTCTTCATCCCCACCTATTAAATAGTCTACGTATAAACATTCGTTCAATAGTTTAACTGCTTTCTGATTTGTTTTTTTAAAAGTATCTATGTGGTGTTTGATAGTGGCGGCAAGAAAAAATGGACTGGATGTAGCATCGAAAAAACGCGAGTCATCCTAAGTATTTTCGTGTTAGGTTTCCCATCCTTATCTGCAAGGTTATGTACTTGGAAAAATCTTACAGCATCCCTATCTTCAGGTGACAGAGAAATCTGGAGAAATGCTTGTTCGATGTTGGCAGTAAATGCTATGCTAGGTGTGCGAAATTGTATTAATATTTCTAACAACGGTGGATTTAAATTAGGAGCGGAATAGAGACAATCTTTTAAAGGATATTCGCTTTTCGAATGGCTAGATGCATCAATTGAAACTCTCACTGGTTTGTCAAATCGAATAACTGGCTGGTGAGGCATGTAATAAATTCTTCCGGTTTTTTCAGAACTTGGATCAATTTCCTCAGCTATACCCAATTTAAATGCTGTTCTATAACTGAGTGATACTGATGATGAAGCAGTGGATCATTTCTCAACCTTTTAAACAGTTTATTAAAGCGAGCTTCTGCATTTATTTAATTCATTTTTAACTTAGAAGAATTTTCATTCCAATTGAGTTTAACCTCATATCGCTTTTCTTTAAATTTGATAGTACTGTTAAAATTCTGTAAAATGTCGCTATCTATTTTACTACTTTCCTTCCCTTGTTCAATTTCCAATGTTTCTAATTTCCCAAACTGTTTTAACTGTGTTGAGACCAATTTATCGTCAACAATAATGTCCATGTTTAACAGTTCACCATTCGGATCAGTCCTGCCTTGAAGGCACCATCCAAATATTATTTCGGATGCTATAAGTTTATTTTTAAAATATTTAAGTCTACCAGTTATTACTTCATGATAGTAATCTGCTCCGATCAAAAAAGCAATGTTTTTGTCACTGAATTCACAAGAATCAGCTAATTATATTCTTTGTTAATTTTGAAAACTGCGATATCAGGGAGAGGTAAATCGTAGTCCTCATTTGTAAGCGGAAATCCGGAAACAGCATTATCAGCTACCCCACCTAGTAACGACTTTAAGTAACTGAGATTATTTACTTTCGATAATGAGTCATTGTTATGGATAGCTGCTTCGAATTAACTCCAAAATTTCTGCCAATTGCTAGAATCACCAAAAAATTTAGAGATAGCCAATTTTGGAAGGCGAATAAATTTATTACTTTAAATTTTGGAATCCGTGGCGGTTTCATTAGAAATGTCCATACTTTCCTTATCCGAATTTGTTTAATTCCCTCAATTTGTTTCTATCTTTAAATCGCCACAGTTGCATTTTTTTCTTCATTTTCGATCGCAGATGAAACTTCGAGTTCAAATTCATCCTCTGCAATATTCAAATCCCGTTCTATTAAATCAATCAGATGTTTTACTTTTTCGTTTAATATGTCTAAAGTTTCTTCTATTATATATATCTAACGTCATCTTTGCTTAATTCTGTCTCAGTTTTCTTTAGTATCTTAGACACTGTGGTCCTTAATACTTTGCGTTTCGATTTAAGCTTAGCCACAAGATCTTCCATAATTACTTTAAAATAGAAAACTTATTCTATCTTTTTGTAGTCTTCGCACACTTCACACCGTGCTATACCATACTCACGGATACATATTTTCGAATATCAGCCGGATTCTCGGCACGTCACACCAAAAATATTTATGTACGCACTAATGTACACTAATCGAATAGACGAATGGCGATGCCTACGCATTTAACTGCGCATCTAGTGACGTATCTAAATTTCTGCAAGTGGTGGTTCAGTTATGATTCTATGATCAAAATACTCAATCTAGTTTTAAAAAGGATTTAGTAAAATACTAAACAAATTAATCAAATCTAGAATCTAGAATCAAATCTAATGTTACATCTCATGAGCAGCGTTCGAGCTGCTTCAAATCGAAAATCAAGTTCTCATTGTTGCCATTCCAGGGCAGAGAATAGTTTGCTTCTAATCAAGCCGAAATATCGGCATAGGAAAGTTTCTAGCCAAACCGGAACAGAGGTAGCTAGCAACAACAAAAGAGAAAAGAACACTTCAAGTTAATAATCATTTCTATAAAGCAGTCTGAAAATGTCCATGGAATGATTGAGCAATTTGATGGTTTTGTAGTCTTTCTCGAAACCGAATACTGCACCATATAATCAGTTTGCAAACCGTTACTACCCAATAACTTTAGGAACCTTTTGTCTTATTGTAAAACTAATATTTAAATCCTCCTTCAGAAAATATATGATATCATTTTACATAATGAGAATGGACAATGCAATGTCTCAAAATCTTTTAATTAGCTTTTTAAAATCTTTTTAGTTTAGTACTTTTCATTTCGCAGGTGGTCTTAATACAATTTTATGATAATTGATTTTATAGAGCTTTAGTAAAATAAAAGAAGAGTAAAGGGGAGGCAGAAAGCAGCAGTGCCAAATGAACATGATTTTGCAATCATGTTAGTTTTTTAACTGAAATTACGTAATAAGGAGAAAAAATGGACAAAGAGGAGAAAAAACAGGGAAAAAAAGAGGTTTTAGATACTCTCATTCTTGTAAAACGGCTGATTAACAATAAAGATTGCCTTCAGGGTAATTCTAATTGCAGCTTTTAAAAACATTTCTCCTTACTTTTTTGTACCACTTTTGTCAGTTGTAACGTTCGACTTAGAAAAAATACCTAATATATTCCTATTTAAGGAAAAGTAAAGCACTTCCTGCGAAAACCGTAAAAAAGACCATTAAAAACCAGAGTCATATATTTCGTCTCCCCTTGCTCCAGTGACTACGAAGGGGACACAGAGAGGGGAAAGAAACGAAGCATTTAGTGGAAAAACCCACGCTGAAGGAATAATGTATAAGTGAATGAGTGGTCTAGAATAAGTTTAGTTAAGGGGCTACAGCTGCCGCACGAGGGAAAACTTAGCGACCTTGGACAAGGTCATTGATTTTCTTGTTGTCTCGATATGCCAAAGACGTCTGTTGCCACTCATTCCGATTCACTGACCGCAATACTGCGATTCGTTTCCGAGTGGCCTTTGGCCCCAGCGTGATTAAAAACTTGGGACAGAATTCGCTTTCAATTTCCGATCCTGTAAATGTTGTTTTCTTGCCTGTCTCGTTTGGCGCTTGTAAATGTTGTTTTCCGAATGTTTCAGTTTTTTTATGTCGATTAGTTTTTTTTTTTCTCCTGCGAACTTCATCTTGCTCGTTTATCTCGAAGTAGAAAAAGTCTTTTCAGTGTGCATAAGAGTGGTTGTCATAATATCCATAACGTTTCACTACCTGCATGCAATCGCAATGGTTGTACAGTTATACTACACTTGCACAAAAATTTGAATAATATGAGTCACTCAGAAGCCAATAAAATTAAGTACAGACAACAAAAAATTTTAAAAAGAGTTAAATTTTATTTTTAAAAAGATTTTTCAATCTTTTGATTTATTTGTTTTATCAGAAAAGAATGTCCTTATAAGGGTAGGCTCTGCAACAAACGAGATATGTATAGGATGTTTAAATAAAAACACAAGTTTTTATTTGGACAATAATAGCACCATAAAACTTTATAACTTACTTTTGGCAGCTGAAAACGATTAGAAATTTATGTAAAAATAATACAATAACATTTGTTGTTATAAGTTTTATGCTTATTTGTCATAACAAACATCTTCTTCTTCCGAGTTATCTAAATCTAAATTTTGATCTCCATATATTGATCTTAGTGTCCTGTAAAGTAGTGTTTTTATTGGAGGTATATGCTTTAATAAATTCGTCTTGTCTTTTATTGTTTCTTTTGAAATTGTTCTGCTATTAGGATACAAAAATGGTTGATTTACATTTTTAAGCTTGCTGGCCTATCGTATCTTTTTTACTCTTCTATTATCCGAACCAGACTCTACGCTCATATGTGTATGTATACACACACATACATACATATGTGCATAACGCATGCATGAAATCATACGCATAACTACATACATTACAGAAACAGGCTCAGATAAAGGGACCTATTCAACAGTGTATTTAAACTTAATGTTGCTTGCGTTTGACCTTTCTAGTTTCATTCCAAGCATATTAATTTGCTGTTATTCCACTTTCTGATATATTTTTTTTTTTTGGTTTGGTAACAGCAACTTATGATTTGTGGAAAGGAAATCTTGGTGATCCATTTCGAAAACGCTGAAAGGTTTTGAAAAGCAAAGGGGGTTTGAATAAGCAAAGGCCTGAAATAAATTTGATAAAATAATGAAAAACTTATTGGGGGGGGAATGAACAGATTTTCTTTTTATACATTTATGTTTACAATAAAAGAAACATAGTGAATTAAAAAAAAATAAACATGTATAACAAATAACGTGCTTGCTTGATTAATATGTGTACCACAATCTTTTTAATATTTTTAAATTTTCTTTAAATTTAAAATGAAAAAATATTCCTTAAATTTTTCAAAGCTTCGTAATTTCACTGAAATAGATCCACATACATTTAACACATACGCACGAAAGAATGCATATAATATCATTTTAAATAAGATATATTAAATAAAAATGGTGTTACTGTACCTTCTTTATCCATTTGCAATATCTTAAGCAGTGTTTCTTATAACGATGATTTTTTTCACATTCTGTTAAAAGTTATTCAAGACGACGGGAGTTTCCGTGCTTTTAAAAAAGCAGTTTCAGAGATGTTTTCAAATGTTACTTGTATGACGAAGTACACATGATAGTACGATTAAGAAAGCTCATCTTAGAGAGAGTAGGACATGACGTAAAGAAAAGTGGACCCACTGAAATTTGATAAATTGTAAATTCATTTGTAATCTGACCAAGTACTTTATAACGCAGTGCTGTGAAAGTAACAAAGAGTAATACTGATGATAAATGAGAGAAGGGCTAAAATAGTAGCCTATAAAGGTGTAAATTACTCGCAGTTATTTTTTTATTCCGGTTTCTTCTTTTTATCTTTCATTCAGAAACTGAGAAACAAAATCCTACTCTAAATCTCTACACATAATGAAACAAAGAGTCTGTCTGTATGCCTTTCGTTCGCGCAGTGCGTAAGCTAATAGACCCACGGCTACGAAATTTCGTGCATAGGTGCATCTAGACAAGAGTCAGTGCACCTCGAAGCGATTTTTTCGAAATTCGAATTAGAATTTTTTTAATTTTATGTTTTGTGACGAAATCGCGTCATTTTGAAATATAATGGGCTATAGGAAAGCGAGATTTTATTCTACGCACTCCATTTTCATATCGTCATGAAACGTAGGCACTTAGCTATTTTACGAACTTAAAATAAATTTCGTGTTTCAATAAATCGATTTAATAAATATTTATGAACAAAGTGAGCTTAACACCTTTTCAGCGGGATTTTTTCTAAACCAGTTTATGTTTAAAAATGTACAGTTTATTTTTCTTTGATTTTTGGACACGTTAAACTTTTATCTTTGCGACTGCTTTTACAAAAAGAATTTTGGAAAAATGATAATATTTTGTATTTTTTTTAAAAAAAATTTAAATGAAGCTTCCGAAAACACTTTTTACATCTCACATCTTTAAAAATGTGATTTTGGCAACAATTTTCCTTATTGTTGTTGATAGATTTTTGATGAAATCGCATTATTTTGAATAGTTTCATTCTTTTAGAAATATGGGTTTGACAACAATTTTTCATCATATTTCTTATGTCACTGTTTTTAAGAGAGTGGCATATTTCATTGTCATTTTTATATTTGTATAATACATTTTGATTGATTTTTTTTGATAAAGTTGTTCTGCAGAGTAAAATTCTGCGCGGAATTTTACTTTTTTTGAGTCGCTTTCATTTTATTTTTTTGCTTATTTCACTGTTTGTAAGATATTGAAAAGTTTTGCATGATTTTGTTTCTTCAACGGAAAGTTGGTTAATTTTTTTATTAGGAAAATTAATATTTGTATTAAGGAATATAGCTTATTTCATTGTAATTTTTTCTCTTGAAAATATAAGACAAAATATCATTAATTATACTTTGCTTTTCAGAATTTTTTGTATTCTTTTATGTTATTTATTGATCAATTCACTGTTTTTAAGATATTGAAAAGTTTTGAGTGATTCTTTTTTAGGAAACGAAGTTCTTAATCTCCTTTACACCATTTGAGTTCTTAAGATTTTGCAAAGGGAAGTTGGTTAATTTATTTATTAGGATAATTAATATTTGTCTTAAGGGATATTGCTTATTTCATTGTAATTTTGTTATACGTAAAAACCTTTTTTATGAAGTTGTTCTGCAGAGTAAAATTCTACGCAGTTTTTAAATTTAACGTTTGGTGTTCCCTTTAGCCATTTTTCCTGTACATTTAAAACCCAGCCGAAGCTGGCAGCGAAGCTGCTAGTAGTTAATAAATTCAACAATCCCGTAACTTGTATTTTAGGACTGAGTTAAAAGTCTTAATTTCTGTAGAATTCCGTAAACTAAATAATGACTTAAGAGCTGAAGTCATCGTAAGGAAAATAATGGATGGGACAAAACATCGCTACATAAAATATTAATTGCGGAAATGAAAGCAAAAATAAAACATTTTAGTTTCTGAAACTCAATTTGAAAATAAAAGGAAATATGCAAATAATTTCAGCAAAACGCTTTAAAAATAAGAGTAACCTGAAATGCTCCTTTTTTACACTCTTTTAAAAATTCTTATGCATTTAAAACGTATACTTTTGCGATGCGTCTTAGCTGCTGTGTTTTTTTCCGTTGCATATAGTTCGACTATGTTTCAAAATTGCAACATACACTCGTGTGCAAAAGTGTGAGAATTTATAAGTTATGTCTAATAAAAAAAACAACTAATGGTTAGACCTTAATGAAACTTTGATATGAATATACATTTATAACAGTGAATGAGATGTATCATAAAAAGTCATTTACGTACGTATGATTATCAATAATGTTAGTAATGCACGGATGTTCAAAATTCCAAAATCCACGCTCTGATATTGAAATGAGTCAAATGTAGAGTATGGTTAAGTCGAGATAAATCTGTTTTCGAAAGAACGTCCTAGACATGTGTTTTAGGTTTAGGGTCAGAAGATCTTTCTGACCCATCCAAGCAGTTAATATTCTCACTTTCCAGCTGAATCGTAGGTAGACGAGCGTTGTCGTCCATTAATAGAAACTCAGGGCAAAATGCTCCCTGAAAACATAGGTTGCTGCAGTAAGGTCTTTTCACAGCAGTAGCAGAAACTTTGTCAAGCACATTCGGTGCCGTACAGCCATCCATCATAACGCATGCCCAAACCATTGCCCTCCACCTCCATAATCTGGTATAAGGCACATGTTATCTGCACTGTGCTAAATGCGCTGTCTTATGTGTTGCAATGAGCGGTTCGTAAATAGTGGGTCTTCTGGCATACAGTTCCATCTTGTGAAGCCTTAGGTTGCCTGTAGACCGTTAATCTCGGGTTTCAGCAGCAGCATACAGGTCACGTGACAGCTGTGGTAGGTCCACGTTCAGTATATCGTTCTGCGTCGCTGAACTGAAAGTGCCAAATAACGATCGTCATTCGTCGCTGTGGATCTTGATTGACCTTGTTTAGATACACTCGATTTGGATCTTATGTCCTAAAAGTATTCTACAAATTACAGGAGACATTGAGCATTATATTAATCTCTTTAGCCATGTGCGCTTTTGATTGGCCTGCTTCCAGTCTTCCAGCAATCCTCCATCTCATCCCGTTATTCATACGTTCGTAGGTACTCATTTTACTTAATACCTTATAAAATTTTCTCACTTTTGAGAGAAATACGAGAAACGTCAAGAAAGAGTACGATTTCATAAATCGCCGAGAAACTCTTTTACGCTTAAACCCGCTCCACAAATACAGCTTTCCAGACACACACGTATACATTTATGTATTCGCCTCTGAGTATTTGCATTACTCTTCAGCGGCATAATTAGCACCTGCGATTCGATACTTTTGTAAAAATAGGCATAATTTAAAAATTCTCTTCAATTTGCTCACGAGTGTATTTTACCGCTCTTTGGTTTTTTCTACCACAATATAATGTTGCAAAATTTTCCCTTTGTAATCTTATGTATAGAAATACTTTCTCTTCTCTCTGAATTCTTGCGATATTTTCTTGAGATAGCATACTTTGCATTTTCTCAAAAAACTGAGAAAACCTCGTAAATTTATTATTTTTAACAAAACCTTTTATATAATTATATTTATTTATATTTTATCATTTATATATACTTCTTTTGATTTATTTTTTCGTTTATATAAACTTAATACTTCTTTTGAGCTATGGGGACACTTGTCTCCAGGTGAGCTGAAGGGAGCCTCCAGTTCTTACTCTCGTTATACTGTTGCTTGAACGTGCTTTTCTCGAAGCTCAGTTCTCGGTTGTCTACAGACTAAATTCCTTTCATTGCTACGAATCAGTAATATTTTAGTTTCATCTGGAAACAATAGATACGACCAATGCATTTTATTCAAATTATTATCTATATTCATATGCTCCCTTGCAAAAGTGGGTATTCCTTTTCTTTCAATTAGTTTTTCTGGTTTTCTTCTGGCTGCTCTGAGAATAGGTTTGGGATGAAATACATTGCCAAAATTCTTCCCTTGAATCTTATTAAGATAGCATTTGAAGAAATATTTAGATTCACTTTAACAATATTGAAAAATTTCTCTCTTCTTCAGATTTTTTGAACGGCCACTTCTTGGTACATTTACCACGCTTCCAGACAATATAAATTTTTTTATCACAGTTCTTACTATGTATCGACTCACTATTTCACATTTTTTTTTCAGTGATTTATTCTGCTGATATAAATGAATGATTATTTTTCTTTCTTCAATCTCAGCGTCAACACACTTACTTGCCAACGACCAACTTACTAGTTCCGACCAACTAAACAGAAGTATTCGAGCTTTCGGCGCTACTTCAAAAACTATTACCTCTCACATATCACTCTGACTGATATGTTCAGAATGGAGGAATATAACTTAATTTTCGCAAAATTCAGCACTGTGCTTTCAGTTTTGTCCTTCATTTTCAATGGTTGAAATGTTCTATTTATTTTTGTAAATTTATTAATTTAACATTATGTAGATGTTTTTATAAGAGCCTAAAGATTACGTAAATAATATTTATATTTTGATAAAAGTAATAATATTTACAAATTTCCTCCCATTCTTTGAGAAAATGCAAAATGTGCATTCACTTATGTCCACCATTTTACGTTCAAAATGTTTGTGGCGTACAATTTTCCGTTTCTATATACGGTGCCTGTTTTCATTAGGAACCGCAGCATAGTTATAACAGCCTATGAGCGCCACAGATTCTATTCATTTCGTATATTCTGAATATGCTGTTTACGTAGAAACTATTCTGCTTTAAGGTTATTATTATGGTTCGTATTTACCCAATTACGGTTTGTCACGTTTCGTGTTTATCGGTTCGAGACTGCAGTTCTATTATCTAGGATATATATTTCACTAATTTGTGATATAATTACAGTCATTTTGCTTTAGAAATATGACAGAAAAATTCATGCGATGCTAATAATGAGAAATAATGTGTCACGAGTTCTGCTTAAATAAGAATAGAATGTTTTGTGAAATAGTCTTTTGCTCTGTAATTAAAGGAAATAATATAATTTTGTGACGAATACACATTACAAAACATTTTTACATACTGCTTTAATTTTATTTAAACATTAGTATGTTAATTTCAAATATTTTTATGGTCTGTGACTTTATTCTACCCTGAGAAAAGCAGTAATGAGAACAAAAAACTTTGAACGTTTACGGAGGAGGTTATTTTAGTTTAAATTTAATTTTATTTAACAAAAGTAAAAGTTTCATGTTATTTTTACTTTTGAATGAAACGAAATATTATATCACTTTTTTATATTTTCAAAGTTTTATATTTAAAACATTTTTAATAACTCACCCCTTTTGAGTTGATAGTTTCAAGCTTTCATATTAGGAACTGATTTTTTTTTTTTTAAATATTTTTAGTGACATATTGATCACTTTCAGAAATGGTCGTAGTAGAGAAATAACTTGAAAACAATCTGTTTTCTCAAGAGTATTTTTATTATTTCATACTTTTTCTCTCATACTGACATGCTTTAATTTGTTTCATGCATACAGCATTTTAAAAGCTGAAATTCTTACTATTTGATACGGTAGACTATCCTATCGGCCAAATTTGGTTCGCAGATTAAGACACATTATTACTAACAAACAAATAGAAGAAAAATTCTTTTCTGGGAAATCCTTTAGATATTTTTCTGACATTTTAGTTATTTTTAAACACGTTTAAGAAAACTAGTATTTTCCTAATGTAATACAAATTTTATACTGAAATAGAGTATTAATACCCAAGTTTAAAATAGTGAACGATTTTTAACATGTGGTCTGTCATTAAAGAATTTACAAATAAGTCCATATTAACATAAATTAGAAATTAGTGTCGAGTGACTTTTTTCTTTGGGGAAGGGCTGCTCCAGGCGGAAAATGTGTGCCCAATTTTTAGAGACTAGAAACAGCTTGTCTAATTCCTACAGTCTGGCGAATTTACAAAATTAAGTATTTATGCAAAATTTGAGGCATAGAATAGAACTATGAAAAAAAAGACATGCTATTTCTAAACAAGTCTTAATTTATTTAAAAAAGCGCAAGTTAAAACAATGCTATATATAAATCTGATTCGGTTTTTATACAAGAAAAACATAAATTGAATTTTGTCGATCGACCTACTACAATGGGACATATAGAACAGTTTTTTTACTGAATATAACGCTATTTTACTACTTTATTATATAACGTTTTTAGCCTTGCTTAAATTCACATTAAAATAAAATGTTTTAACCTGTCAGTACATGATTGAATTATTTCACTTCAGTGAGTACAAAGAATGGTTTTAGAATAAAATCAAAAATGTGCTTTTGTCTTTTAAAGAAACATTTATGCTTGTCTAAGAGCTTTAAACTTTGAGTTAGAATGTATGGTTATTGCAAAAAAAGGAAACCTAGATTCAGGTAATTAGAGTTCTTCCAGTTTTCATAAAAAGTCCTGAAAAATTCTGGTTATCTAAAGCAGGAAATGTACATAAACTTACACAATTCCCATATACAAAATTTTTACATTTACTGTAGACGCCTTGGGCTTTATTTATTTATTTTTGCGCGTAGCATTAATAAAGTTCTAAATCATCTCTCGATGCTTCTCTTCATATTTCCGTTTCAGAAATATACGTCGCTGGCTTTTTTCCTGAACATGGTTCTTACTACTGAGTAAGATTTCTTTTTATAAATTATATGGATTACCTTGTTATACACTACTCATGAATTTATTATAGCGAGAAGCAAAGTATTAGTATAACATATCTACTGGTCGTCTAGACTTATCGTCTAGGACTAGCATTTTATTTAATAAGAATATTTTTTCCTCATTTGATCTGAAACGTTTAGGTCGCATTTTATTTTATTGAAAAGGATGTTTTTATATCTAGAATTTCATATTTCTTCCACTTAAGCCTTTGAATATATTGCTTCGATTAGTCTATGTAAGCCGTCCGTGTGTCCGGACCTGCTCTCACCTATCGCCTGCTGTTTCAAATCGCCACACATTTTCAACTCAAAGCATTCATGGAAAAAGCCCATACCCATCTTTCATTTAGCTGTCTCATCAATGAAAACATTGCCCAAGATGGCCCACCACAGGGGCGACATATTTTACACTTCAAAAAATAGGGAAAATCAGTTGATGGAGAATGGATCCGAGTCTCTCCTCCACCTCTTTTATCCTACCGCCAAACATCTCGAGAGGACTTCCTGCTGGCCAGTATTTTCAGTGCACCATCATTGCATAGGCACTATATATTTATAAACATCCAAGCCTTCTCTAAGATTAAACCCCGAGCGTTACGAAACATCAGAAATAGAGCTAACACTGCACCGATTGGGGGGGGTATATTCATTGTAATAGTTTATAATAATTAAAGTTCACGATATAGTTTGACTATAAGGTGTTAATAAATGGTAATGGTTTTGTTTAAAACTTTTATTTATATTTCTGTGATATATATTTAACCACTCTGTCAGCATTTTTGGCACAGTGAGTAATTTGGTACTTCACGCAACTAGTGTTGGGTCACCCATAGTATGAAGTTCAGAGCAATTGCGCTTCTCTTCATGAGTATTAGTCATCGTTTTAGTTGAAACGCCTTAGTTTTCAAGTTTTATACAATTCTTAGGTAGGGTAAATAAAGCGACTATCATCTAGTCGATAGGACCTAAAATTTTAGGCAGTTCGAAGACCGGCTAATTTTGATAAACGGGTTAATTGCATGACTGCTAGAACATTTTCGTGTTTCTACGAGTGTGATAGAAAATACGAGGCCATAATTCTCTCAGAAAGTTCTTAAAGTGAAGCAGTACGTATTCGAATTAGGCAAGTACATCTCGCACGCTCTGTCGATAAACGCATGTCGATAAACGAACAAACGACAGCCTATGCAAATAATCTATGAGCTATTCTTTTTTCAAGGAACGAGAAAAATATTAGCAAGACCTTGTCAAAGAAGCCCATTTTCTGACGGAGCTCGCTATTTAATAAATACGAGAAGCCATTTCACTTAGATATTTTTTCGTTTCATAAATTTGAGAGTATTATCCTACACTGAAAACTGGCAAATAGTTTTTACATCGGTCTTTTATCAAGTGCTGAAACAATATCTCTTTTCAAAGTCGTAAATTTTTACAGGAAAAAATGGTTTAGGCATAAAGTTCTTTGGAGGAAGTTACAACTGAATACATTTTATTTCATTTCATTGTTATGAATACTCTATGAAATGATTTCTATATAATTATAATATTACATTGGTTTAGTGGGCAAAGTATCCTTTGTGGTAGCTAAATGGGGACAAATGTAGTCTTCATTCCGTAGCATTGTTCGTTTTAAAATTTAACGTTCTTCATACTTTAGTAGCTTAAAAAAAATTCATATAATTTTATCTTCAAGCCTAGAATACTTTCACAGATATAAAAAAGTTCGAAGAGCAATCCTGTGATAGTAAGATTTCAAAATTTCAGTCTCAGTCTCTGTCTTACTTAATGAAGTTTGTTCTTTATTGTCGATGTAACAAGCAGCTCACCTTAATTTACAAAATCAACAGGTCTAAAGATAATGGAAATCTACTGAGATATTTAGAATTTAAACTTTCGGAAATCTCCCAGGAAAGGAAAAGTACAATCTAATCCTTTTGGATTAAGGGGTCAAGTTACTAAAATAATTTTAAAAAATCGAATTGTATCTATTTCTTTTAAATTAAAACTTGGTTTCTTACAAGTGTTTTAAAAAATCCAATGGAAACATTCCTTCTGGATCTAAAAGTAAAAAAAAAAATATTTTTAAGCTCTTATCATTTAAAGAGCTACCGTATACACCCGCGTATAAGTCGACCCCCCACTTCGACATAAAAAGTTCGTAGAAAATAAGGTTAGGTTAGGTTATTTAATTACGGCAAAGCCTCGAGGGCTATCTGCCTTCGGGAGGGATGCCTTCGTGGAGGACTTTCTAAGGGAAACCGGCTCGTACACACGTTACACATGGGGAAAACCACGAAAACACTCATGCAGCCAGCCCGTTCGCGGGATTCGAACCTCGGACCGAACTACCAGTGTTCAGCGACTTTACCGCTCGGCCGCTGGTGGGTCCGGAGAAAATAAGAAACCCGCGTATAAGTCGACCCCCCACTTCCGAAATCGATCGAGAAACTTCGAAAAAATTTTTTTAAGTATTACATTTATTCAAAATCATCTGAGAAAAAAAAAGTAAATATACGATAAAAAATACCTTGGTAAATAAACAAAATCAAAATCCTTCAACGTCCGATTCATGGTCAGATTCGCTAAACATTTCATAGAACTCTTCTGTCGTCATTGGCTCGTCATCATACATATTTTCAGTCTCAAACTCTGTATTGTTACAATCACTACTAGAGACTTCGTGAGGTCCAGCGAGATTACGCAGAGATAAGAGGTCGTATGAATAAGATAAGAGATAAGAGGTCGTGAATTTTGCTCCCACATTTTGCTTCACGGTGAACGGAATATACAGCCTTACAAGAGATTTTTTTGTATCTGCAGTTACAGCAAAGCACCAGGACTTCAGTAGTGTAAGTTTCATCATTATTCACTGATTATTTAATTAATTTTCTAAGTATTACTGTTCCGCCCTGTGTTCCTGACCGTTGTTACTTTAACACAGTAACGCGGTTACCCGACCCTCCTTCCTTCTGCTGATAAGAAAAAGGAACTTTAGCATTCTCCCCTCCTCTCAGTCTCGGACACAGGCAGCGCAGGGGTGCGCTTGTAATCGAATACTACTCTAAATCCACCCCTTCCAAATTCGCTTTTATTTAATTATTTATTTATTTATTTTTTTCAAAACGAGAAGGAGAAGATTGTCAACCGCCACCTTTGGCCACATAAGAGTAGTAATCATCTTACGACTGTCAGTGTATTTGATTTTCTTTTTATTAGTACTACACATCATTCGTGCCAAGTGCGTGTTTGCATTCAGCTCAAGCAGTATTTTCCTCTATTAGTGCTACAGTGCAATTCCTCATTCAAGTTCATATCTGTGAAAGTGTGTGCATTGCTTAATGCAATTTCTCATCCAAGTTCATATCTGTGAAAGTGTGTGCATTGCTTATTTTGAAAGAGATTTTAACGCTTACGAAGTATTTACCTCTTACATACCCCAGTCCGAACTAGTTCTCGCAGTACGGTACATACTTTATCGGCAGTGTATGCGATTTAATTGTACATCTCCTCATTCAAATTTAATGCTACGTAGAGCTCCAGTATTAATCATATTATTCTGTGCTTTGATATAGTGCGTGTGAATATTATCCAGTACTTACTTAGGGCAGTGAAAACTTACTTAGTGTATTGTGCTCAAGTATTCATCTATTTTTTTTTTTTTTTTTTTTTTTTTTTTTTTTTTTTTTACACAGCGCTGCGTTACAGTGTACAGAGTGCGTAATTTTTATTCAGTGCTTAACGTGAGTGTGTGCATACGTTATTGCTCTTTCTTTTTCTTTTTTTTTAATCTTTTCTTTCATAGTGCTACAGCGCAAACTCAATATTTATGCAAGATAATTTATTTATGAGATATCTTCATTCATCTCCTAATCAAATTTTCAGTGCTGTGAAAGTATAGTGTTTTTGCAGTTATCTCCTCTTATAGTGCTATAGTGCATACTTTACTGTCAGTTTATGTGATTTGATTGCGCATCTTCTCATTCGAGTTTAGTCCTAGAAAGTGTGTGCATCGTGTTCTAGTAGTCATTTTGTTATTATTCAGTGCTGTGTAATAGTGTGCGTGATTATCTGTGCTTATTTAGAACTGTTTAGTATATAAGGTTAAAGTGTGTGCGTCACATTTTATATAAAACAAATATATATATATATATATTTTCCTCTTATAGTGCTACAGCCAGCCCATACTCAATATACAAGAACGTCTATTAGCTTATGAGGTTTCATTATACATCACCTCATACACTTTAGTGCCGTGAAAGTGCACACATTGTGTTCTCGCAACTATCTAATCTATTATTGCTACGGTACATGCTTAGTACTCTAGCCCAAGTGCATGCGATCTGATCGTGCATCTCCTCATTCAAGTTTAGCGTCGTGAAGTGTGTTCATTGTGTTCCGCTACCTTTCCTTACAGTGCTATCGCGTAAACTGAGTATTCCTGGGATATTGCAGGTGCATGTGTATCCATCATTCATCTCATCATTCGTTTTGTATGCTCTGAAAGCATCTTCATTGTGTTCTCTTACTTACTATGCCTTCGGATACTCCCTCATCACCAGCCGGCACGGAGCATAATATTCAACATTCTCCCTCTTCTGTTAAAGGTGCTGCTAGCACATCGACACCTAACTCCAGGTTGGAAGCAATTAACCACATCTGTAACCAACTCCAGTTATTCATCTTACAAGCAAAGGAATCTCGCAGACTAAACGCTTCTGAAAGAAAGCAATTTACATCTTTTGTAAACACCGTTCGCATAACGTTAACGGAACAAGAGGTTTATCTCGCCCAGCTACAGGGACAAGTCTTGGCTCTGCAACAACAGCAACTCGCACACAGTTTACAGCCATCTCACGAGAATCCTCAACATTCCGAGTCTTATCAAGCAGTGGAATCCTCAGCCCCAGAAGAACAGTCCACAAAAGAATATTCCTTCACTGAGGTGACACGAAAGAAGCAGAAAACTTCTCCACCTTCAAGATCTTCTCCAGTTCTATCAGAGCACGTTCTATTATTAAGGTCAAAGAACTCCACACGGACACCCGAAGGGATTAAAGCTCAACTTTCGGCAGATTTGAAACTCTCCCAGCTAGGGATCACTTTAGTGCAGATTCGGCCGACAAGGTCCAGAGAGCTTCTCATCCGGTTTCGAGAAAAAGCTCACCTGCTACGCCTGAAACAGGCAATCGAGGACAGGCCAGCACTACTAGAGACACTTGAATTTCGGGAGCCCAAGCCAAGAAGGGAAAGTGTAACTATTTTTGGAGTACCTGAGAATCTAGGAAAAGAAGATCTAACAGCAGCACTTGTAGACCAACTGCCCAATTTCAATCCCAGTGCTTTTCAAATACGAGCAAGCCGTTCCGGGCAAAGCGGAAGGAAAAACTGGGTGACAGACATAGATCCTAAGTCAGCAGAACACCTAGTTAAGCTAGGCCGTCTTTTAGTGGATTTTGAGTCTTGTCCTCTCCGTCCGTACATTAGGATCATACGCTGTTACAACTGCCAGGAGTTCGGTCACTATAGCAGGAACTGTAAAAATGCTCCAGTTTGCGCGAAGTGTGGTAACAGCCACACGACGCAGGAGTTCAGCTAAAAAAAGTTCAGCTAAAATAGTCATTAGTTTGTAGATAATGCTGGGTATTGTTCATGCTGCAATCTTATGGTCTTTAAGTTTTTATTTAAATAGTTTAAAATCTGGAACATAAAGTAAAAGAGAAAGTACAATATAAACAAACTAAGTACTAATAAAAGTATACAAAATTTCTCTGTCATAAGGCAGTTAGTTACAGATATACTAAGCTTCAAAATGTATTACATTTTTCTCATATTTAATTATACTAAAGCAATGACCCCTAAAGCAATGTGCAAAAGTTTACGAATGTTGAGTTTAATACCTAGATTACTCTGAAATTTGCTCCATCCAAGAAATTAATGTCATTGAAAGAACTATAAAAAATATTATATCCTAATAAATTTACAAAACGTAGTAGTTTTTCTATAGCAATTACGAATTCAATTAATCAGTGTTTTGCCTGCGGTATAAGTCACACTAGAATTCCTTCAAGTAAATAATGACTGGTGATAATATTTTTATTATTAAAAATGTCGATGAGGCACATTTGCAAGAAATGAATTTTTTTAAATAATGAAATAAATAGCTTTAGCGACTAAATAATTTGAAAAAAAAATAGTATCATAAATTTAAAGTTTGCACAAAAGGGAAAAGGAAAAAAAAAAAAAAAAAAAGAAAAAAAGTTGAAAGTATTTTCATGATGAGAAGAAAAATCGATCGAAATATTTTATTTTTATTATTTAATCATCAAGTTGTTTTATTCTCCGCAGAACCTCATTTCTTGCACTCAGCTTCAGGGCATTTTAAATCTTTTACGCAAAGATATGTTTAAGCCTTGTTTTTATGTGATAGGAACACTTAATCATAAACACCTCAAAATCACAAAAATGCATAACTAAATTGTTTCTTTGTCTAATATGCTTGATTTAAGTTCTTTTACTTAAAGAGCTCGGGAATAACATTAACAACGAAAATTATATAAGTTTGTATTAACGCTTTCATTTGAAGCTGATTTCTTTTTTAAAATATATCTTTTTACATAAACATAAAATGCTTACATTTCAATGCGCTCGTGATACCAGCCAGAAAACACATTATTTACGCATGATAAAAAATTTATATTTATGCTCATCTCGTCTTCGTTACGACAATTTTATTTTTCTCGTTTTGAATTGTTAAGTAACGTAGGAACATGCATAGACTAAGGAACTCAGTATAGGATTTAGAACAATATTACAAAGATTAAACATTGGCAGGATTTTCGTAATATGTCTCGATAAGAAAGGTATAAAGAAGATATTTGAGAGATCCTTCAAGTTGAGACTACATATAGCGACTACTGGTATGTCGCGGTGATTTAAGGTTCAAGGAGTACGGCTGAAATCTGAAGCATTTTGAACTGGGCAGTGAAATGAAGCATTTGAAATAAGATTTTCATAATTTTGTATTTTCAACTAGAGGTTTCCATAATAAGCTTTCTGCATAGTCTCCTCTTATAGCAATGCACTTATGTATTTTATGCTGCAATTTATTTGAAGAACGGTTTGTTCTGTCTTCCCTAAATAACAGGCTTTAGGGATCTTTCCTACAGCTCACGTAATGTCCTCGAATTCAATTTTTCACAGCAGCAAAATGATACTATAACGATGTCAGACCGGGGAAATAAGGTGAATAGAGAAATTCAATGAAGCCATAGTCGTCCAAAGCGACTAATGCAATTGTGGCACTGCGACTAATGCATAACTAAATTGTTTCAATTGTGGCACTGCGAGTGCTAATGATGCAGAATTACTCCTTTGTTGACTTGACTTTTCCCAGTCTCCTTTGCTCTACACTGGTGCGCAAAAATTAAGGACGAGACGGTTTTTTCAATATAACTTTGTACAAAAGCTTTCCAAATCAACACATTTAATACCGTAAGATCCCCAATATGTAAGGACAGGAGTAATGTAAGCACCACTTTCTAAAAGAGAAATCAGAGGGATAAAAAGAAGCTTTATTGAAAATGTAGCATGGAGCGCAATGCGAGTGAAGGCCGAAACATCCCTGTGATGGGTGTCCAGCAAGAAACATCCGGTCTTTAATAGGGGATATGATCTCCCCTGACTGCTAGGCAGATTTCACAACGTCTGCCCATTCTGAGAATGAGGGTGTCAATGAGTTGTTGAGGCATTGCTGCAAAATCGTCATGCAGCGCCAATCGAAGCTCCGGAATCTTTACTGGTGGTAAGGTACGAGCTGCCAAGCGTCTGCATAGAAAATCCCATACATGCTCGATGGGATTGAGATCCGGAGATCATGCCGGCCAATCCATGCGTTCAACATCCTCACTCTCTAAGAGCTGTTCGGCAGCTACTCTGCGATGACATGGTGCATTGTCGTCCATGAAACGGAACTGCGGACCCATAGCGCCTCTAAAAAGACGCACACATGGAAGAAGAATCTCGTTACAATAACGGGTCCCGTTGACTGAACCTGCGTCGAAGATGTGAAGGTCTGTACGACTACCAAGCATGATGCCTCCCCAAACGAGAACACCGCCACCTCAATACCTGTCCCTTTCAATGATGTTCGAGGGATGATTGCGGCTTCCCGCTCTCTCCAGATGAATATGCGATGAGAATCGCTACTCAGACTAAATCTGCTCTCATCTGTAAAGAGTACTCGTCCCCATTCATTGTCTCTCCAATTCCGGTGTTCCCGGCACCACAGAGAACGCCTTCTCGATGGGCAGGCGTTAGAGGTACACACCGTACAGGGCGTCGTGCAAACAGACCACCACCGTGCAGTCTTCTGGCCACGGTAAAACGCGATATCGGTCGTCCAGTCGCCTGTGTCGTGTGTCTAGCGATTTCTCCCGCTGTCTGCCGCCTATTTCTTCTGGCCTGTAAGGCAATATACCGGTCATCTGCGGGTGTGTTTCCTCGTGGACGACCACTACTAAACCCCCGGATAGCTGTTCCTGTAGTTTGAAATTGTCTCCAAAGTCGTGAAACGATGTGTGAGCAATTCCGAACTCTGCAGCCACACTTGTCACACTGCGTCCTTCCTCCAACTTCCCAATGATTCGGCCTCGGGTAAAAGCATCCAGATGTCGTCTAACAGATTGATTATTCGCCATTTCTCGCTGAGGCAGCAACTCGGTATGATTTTAACTGCTATACGGCGTGCAATCTCTATGCCAGAAATACTGATCTTACACCGACAACATGCTTTATACTACTCAGACACTCCACCATTACGTCTACCTGCAATTCTGCGCATGTGCTACCGTACATCACCTTACTTAATCTCTTGATTGGTCTTTCTGTCCGATCTGCCTCTTCGTTCAGCTGATATGCTAATTTTTCGACTTCGTCCTTAATTTTGGCACACCGGTGTATATACTCTAAGAGTTTGCATATCAGACTGACATGATATTCTTCTTTGATAGTAAAGACATCTGTCATAGTTAACCTTTCTTTCTCCCTTTCATCTTCAAATTTCCCTTTCGGTTTTGTTATGAGATAAAGTTTCTGTGGACTATCCAACTGGTACTCTATTCATGGACATTTCGGGATGGATAATGCGTCGCAAACGTTTGATTGAAATCTTCAAATATGCAGGCACTACAGTGGTGGCCAATATTATGGACACTTTTGGAAATTTTTATGTTTTTGAACTTTGTATGCTTATAGAAAACGTTACGTTTCACAAAATGCAAACTTGTATATATGATTTTAAAGAGAATTTATTACTGAATTCAATACAAAACACAAAATTCAATTATTTGCAATACAAAAAAAGTTAAAAACGATAATAGTTATCGATATACATTAGATAGTGATGATTGCAGTGAGTTATCAGTACTTAGTAGGGTACCCTTTATTTTTGATTACAGCTTCACATCGACGTTTCATTGAGCTGACAAGAGTTTTAAGCTCTTCTTTCGTTATTACATGATGCCAGGAAACAATTGTAGCCTCAATTAGTTCCCTTTTATTTGATGGGCGCCTCATTCGGACAAGAGTTTTCAAACGGTGCCACAAATAGGATTGAGGTCAGGACTGTTTCCTGGCCATGACAACAATTTAGTGCTCTTTGTACGAAACCACTCTTTCGATATTTTGGCCGTGTGGCAAGGAGAAGAATCCTACTGAAAAATAAACGAAGCATTGTTGGGAAAGAGATCTCTGATGGAAGGTAGAAGTTTTGGTTCTAGAATAGTGTCAATGTATTTTCTGGCATTCAGTGTCCCATCGGTGACATGAAGGCGACCAATACCATCTGCTGACATCCATGACCAAATCATAACACTAACTGGGTTCTTCACAGTTCCTTGAATGCAGTCAGGATGTAGCTTTTCTCCTATTCTACGTCTTACATATTTTCACCCATCACTGCCGAATAAGAATATCTTAGTTTCATCACTCCATATAACTTGTGATCACTGATCATCTGTCCAATTAATGCGTTCCTTTGCCCACTGTAGTCTTTTTTTTTTCGTTGCTGAAAATTAAGATAAGGCTTTTTTCGTGGAATTCTACCTCTCAGTCCAACATCTGTTAATATTCTCTTCTCCTGATTGTTCTTGAACTGACAGAAACACCAGCATCATTCAGATCACTTTTGATGGCCGCTGACGACATTTTTCTATCTTGGAGACATAGTCTTTTTATTCTTCTGTCATCAATAGATGTGGTGCACCTTTTTCGGCGTTTTGCTTCTTCGTTTCTTATTGAACTTGTCTACTGATATCGTAAACAAAGTTTTCGGATTCCAGATGTAGTCACTGGACCACCCACCTGTCTTGCATTTTCAGCATAGGAAAGACGACTTTCTCGTAACACAATAATATTACATCTCTTTCTAGGTGTCCGATCTACTCTTTTATTTGATGTCATTGCTTCTTGACTAAATATTAAAAATTTTTACAAAAATTCCTACTTGTAATAGCAGTGTATAAGAAACAGGTCCTCCTTCTACAGAACAAAGCAAAATAATGAATTGTTTCAAGTGTAAATATGATGTCAGCTTCTACTGGCAGTTACTAACATTTGATTGGTTCTCAGAACAAGAACAGTGACTGGCCAGGAAAGCTAGACATTACAAACCATTTCATAACTGTGTTTTTTATTTACAATAAAGTACATATAACTTTTTTACATTTACCTCCACGCATTTATTTCTTTATGAAAATGTAACTTCGGAAACATTTATACTTGACATTATTGATGTTAGTTTTGATGTTCTTGATGTGCAATTACGTAAAATTTTCTTTCTTCAGGGCGGCAACTCAGGACAACACAGAGCTTCTGCGATGGAAAAAGAACTTCAACTGGCAAACATAATGAGAATGAAGTGGCGAATACTGTCTCTGAAATTGAATTCCATTAAACATTTCAGGTAAACTTTAGGATTACTTGCTGCTGCTCTCAGTCCTTTTTTTCACAATCTTGAAGTAATGCTAAATGGTAAATTCCTTAGAAGGCAGCGAGTGAACAATTATTCTACAGCCGAAACTTAAAATATATGAAGCTCATTATCGTTTATCAATTACAAGAAATATCCTGAAAAGTTTAATAAAAATTATGAGTTAGATATTATAAATTAGATTTATTAGATTTTAAAAGAAAACCTTTGCGAAATGTAATATTCTCAAGATTGTATCAAATATAATATCAAAAGAAAAATAAATGTAAAATGTAATCAAAAATTAAAGAATTTATGTTACTAGAATATCAAAATTTTGAAAACTAATAGTACGAGAAATCTGAAGGATGATTATTTTAAAATATTACGCTGTATGGATCCGCAGTGGCTCTTAGGATTAGCAATTTCCCAGGCCGCGTGAATGATTAATGGTGGATAGCATATCATAATATAATGTACCACGAAAACTGGAAAGACTGGTTCTTTGATATTTTAAACTTGCTCTCGATGTAAGAAGCAACGGTTTTATTTTTTAAATGCAATTATAGGTTCCAATCTGCAATAACCCTTTTTTAACCGTACATGGATATTTCACTCTATATTACGCATGGAACAATTTCAAAATTTCAAATTGTGTGGCGTGATCTAACAGAAAACATAATAGGCAAAAAATAAATAATTCTGTTTCTGCAGTCTTAAAATGATTTTATAACAAGTACAAGTCACTTAGTTAGCAAAAAGGACAATATGCTGTTCGAAACATATACCGTGTGCACTCTCATATTGTCTCTTCGTTTTACTAATTTTGTCGTACGAAAAGTGGGGGAGGAAAATTACGTGCGATAATTACAAATTCGGAGAATATGCTAATGCGATACATGGAAAGCTCATGCATGTCGTCCTATTTATGGTATGTAAATAAGTGTTGAAAAAATCTGATATCTTTAATCTTACACTCTTGTGAAATTCCCCACGGTGACCGAACACAACAAGGTTCGAGCTAAGGGGCAGACTACAAAGCTGTCGTCATGTCCCTGAGAGATGGGTTCAGTTATCTCTAACAAGCACACAGCGACCAAAAGAACAACTGCGAGAGCGAACCTCGCGTCCCGGCAGGACCACAGTTTAAGGAACGCTGAAAATTTGGCAACTCTTTTTGCAGTGCACATCGTAATATTTTTACCACAATTTTTTTATCTGCAAGCACTAGCTAGCGAGTAGCCTGGCATATACCTTTCATTTTCAACTGTGATAACCCTGATACAGATATAACGTCAAGAGAAAAATCAGAAGAAGAATGTAGCATTATTTCAATACAAAGAACGCTGATATTTAATACCACTGATTGTTAAGTAGGTGGGTGGAATAGTTAAAGTTTTAAAACGACTAAGGAAGTCAGTATAGCCCCAAGACCCGATGGATTTGACAACATAACACGTTTGCACTACACAGCTTCACACGTTTTACTTCACCATTATCAAGTAACATGCGCCTATGTATGAGCATAGTGACATAACATGGTAACATAATTCTTTCCAGTGGCTAACAAACTGCAAGATATTGTGTTTTTCTGAAATACGACAAAGATTACAGTCAGTCAGTCTCTTACAGCTCCATTTACCGGCAATCCATTTCGGCAAAATAGATCATAGAATCCTATTCCAGAGACTCAAGAGTTTTAGGAACTATACGAGCAGGAAGAAGTATGGCTTTATTCTGCGCCAGTTGGTGCAATAAGCATTGTAACATTTGTATAAAATAGCCAGAATTAACAGATGGAATAAGCAGCATAATTTAATAATTTCTGTTGAAATTCAGTGGCCTTCTATTCGTTGTGATGGCCAGATGTACTGAAATTTCTAACGGATACAGGAAGCCCCACGGTTCTGTTCGACTTGGTTTATAGTTATTTGAAATATCCTTATGTACAAACCAAAGAGGATGAAAACATTTACATTAAAAGCACCAATAAAGATATTTTACATAATTCATGTTTGAGGACTTGCGGATGTTTCGCGGATACAGCACTAAACCATTCTGAAAATGACCTTATCACACTAAAAACTGGGTACACCTGTGTCTTTCTACTCGTTAGTAATGGACAACGCAACATTCAAGAATAGGGTGAGGAATGCTCTGCATAAATTTGTTAACTGGGTTAGTGAACATAGCTTAGTCACTGACGGTTCCAAAACCCAAGACATAAAGATGTTTTCACATAAAGATGTTAAAACCGTATGCCATAGATTAGCATAACAAGATCACCAAAACTGTGAGACATATGAAACATCTCGGCCCAATAATCAAAGATATCCTTTCTTGGTTTATTCTTCAATGGTTATGCAAATAAATATAATATACTGTAGGGTGGTGTTATTGGAAAGAGAAGGTGTGAAGAGAATGCTTGAGATTTGAAATGCAGCTGATTGAAAACGCAATATGCATACGAAATGAGCATGATGGATTCGGGGATTTAAAATCACACTAAATAAGTGAAATCGTTTGAATTCAATGCAAAGATAGTTTTTCGTAAGCACCTAACTCGGGTACGAAACATTGTGAGAAGTATTCGGAAGGTTTTACCATCATTGTCACTTCTGTATCTAGTAGTGTACAGCAAAAGCGCAAGAGTGCAAATACTCGTTTTAAAATAAAATGCGTTACTACGGAGAAACACATATAGACATACATAGTTTGAACAGAGTACTACTGAACCACTCTGCGCAGAATTTAACAGAGCAAAAAACTGCAATCGGCAAACCAAATTGGAGACATGACTATTTACACTGGATAGCTTGAAGAAAAAGTACAAAATTAGAAGTAGATTTTGTGTACTTAATGAAATGGAGGTATTGAGACTTGGGTGAAGAAATTAAGGCCAAATGATTGGTTTGCAAAATCAGTTGGCTGTATTGAAAGCAGTACTTCTCCTTTTCATACGAATACGTATTTATAGCATTACGTATATGCATATGCAACGTAGTTAAGCAAATAAACCATTACTCACCAGGAGACATTTCTTAACGAAAAAATAGATTTATATGCAATCTTAAATTTTTAGTACTGTGGAAATTATAAACTAAACAAATTTAAATCAAACCTAAAGTTTGCGAAAGTCAATTTTAAACTAAAAGTAAAGAAATGAATTATGGCAAAAAGCTAAAATATTAAAAGTAAATAGACATAATTTATAGCCTCAATTACTGCATTATACAGATATTTCATTTACATATAGTGCATCATAAGTAAGCTACACTTAGTAGCATTATAGCTTAGTGTTTCATACTGTGTACTGCTTTATATACTTGCAGGAAATTGCAAGCTTTATGTTTTTTAACCATTTAAAAAATATATTTACCCGCGTTTGATAAGAAACTGTGTATGTGTAATCATATCTACTTTAGTATACTTATTCGTTATTTGAAGCTAAATCAGAGTAGCATGGTAATTCAACAAACTTGATATTAAGAACAGCATATCAAAAATTAACAGCCTCGCAATTAGCTTCATCAAAGGCACCTCTGTTTGATATATTACGGACCAAATGTACCCCGCTGACAATGGAAAGTAAAATATGCTTTAATTCTTGTTATTATGAAGTTGTGAGTCAGCTAACATTTGTTATTAGATACGCTCCTATGTATACCGCAATCTATGGCCAAAATAATATTTTTATTATGAAATAATTATTTTTTCTTTTGCAGTAATTTGTCTTGACATTTGCACATCCTTAACTAGGCAGTTATCCTGAATCAAGTCGAAAAGTAGAAAAAGGCTTAGTATTTCTAGTAAGATTATGAATTAAATTACAAATACAGATGGAAAATTCGCAGTTTTACTCTAAATGATCTCGAATGGTATGTCACACCATACTTTTCTCAGGACATAATTTCATTATATTTTGCCCATTTTATTTTGATACGGTACTATCCGACTAGCCGTCATACATAAATTTTCTCTTAAAATTATTATAACAACCACTTTAATCTAAACTAATCGCAGCATCTAGTAAAATTAAATCTGTCTCTTTCTTCTTCTATTAGGCATGAAATAGATTTGGTCCAATTATAATAAATTAGATAATTTTGCTTTGATCTTTCATAAACTTTCAAGTCATTTCAACTTTAATATATTCAGTTATTTTACTTTGATCTTTCACAAATAATCTGGGTCAATTACAACACTCCTGTAAACTTTTAAGTAAGACGACGTTAGTTTAACAAATTAAGTTAAGGAACTAGGATAGCGACAGGAAAACCAGAATAAAATTTAAATAGATTTTCCGTCAGTTCAGCTGTTGTATAATGGGGCTTAGAGAAAGAATTGTAATCGTGGTGAAAGTGTCGTTTATTTTAGAATGCATTCCTGAACTTTTGTATTCGGAATATTTAAATTAACAGTTTTTGTCATCTTAGTAATTCTAAGCTACATATTTTCAAGCTATTCGATTATCATTATGAACGATAGTTGGAGATATCTAATCAATCTCATAAAAGTTTAATTAAAAATCAAAAACGCGTCTGAGTAGTGTCTTACACAAGCTTTTGAGTTTTAATTGTTAAATATATGTTATTTAATTCGTTCTGACTTTAATATATAGTGCTTGTGAAATTTAAAGGATAGCGACAGAAATAAAAAATAACTATTACTTATTGGAAAACAGCTAACATAAATTACTATGCGTCTCAACTGATTAACCTCAAAATGCTGAATTTAAAAAAAATATCAATATTTAAAAATAATGGTAAACAAGTAATGAACACTGTAAACTTTGTGCAAAACTATTGTTTACGAACATTGTAAAATAACGGTCTAAAATAATGGAATATTTCAAATAACGGTACCTGTTTTCATCAAAAGTTTCTTTAACACGTTGAGAGCGATTGAGAGATATTGCTGTATTTTCCGTTCAGCTGGCAGCGAGCTAGGACTAGGGAAAATGAAAAGAGGAATACTTCATCTTCTTATTTTTTTTTACAGTCTGGGCAATGGTGCAACCAATGCACACGTATATTACGTGTGGTGCAGCCAATCCACACGTAAGAAAAAGGTGACTTCCTAGAGACAATTAGTTAGAACAAACCCATGCAAGTGCAGCAACAATTTCAGAATTCGTTTGTTTTTTTAATTTTTTTGAAAGTATTTTTTGCCCATAAGACCGAAAATATTTGGAAGAGAAAGAGATAGCAATACTTTATATTAAATAATAATATACGATAACAGGAATATACTTGGCGTTTGGATGATAAAAATATTATTTTTATCAGATTTTTATCATCCAAACGCCAAGTATATTACTGTTATCGTTGGAAGATGATCACTTTTTGGATCATGCCGTTGTTTTAGACCGTTATTTTACAATGTTCATTCAATGGAACTTTCCAATTGCAGCTATGTTATTAGTGCTAACGAAACCAATAACCAAAATGGTTTGGTCCAAAAGTCAATCAGCCAAATATTATACTTTTTACAAGTGATTACAATGCCAAATAATATAATATAAAATACTTTTTAATAAATTCAAATTTGTTTTAATTAAATTTGAACATCTACTTTTTTGACTTTGATAATCTTGGTCTCTACGCTATGGTCCGACGCCGAAGAAACGAAAAATTCATTATCGGTTCCCAGAGATCGACTCCGCGATCAGTGTGTTAATATGGTGTTTGGTAACCTCTGACAGAAATGCAAACCTTACATCTTGATTTCATAGAATTTACGAACGTGTTTATGAAGTTTATGTTAAAGGTCAAAAGATACCTGTTATTTACCCTGAGTAAGTAAGCAAAGGAGCCTTATAATGGCTTTCCAGATTAACAACGCTTTCCTGGGGCCCATGGTACCATTCTAGTGCCGAGGTGCTACTGATGCGACCGAAATCGCAAGTTCTGCCACCGATGGTGGTGTGACAGGTGGTTTGGGACTTGGGCTAGTGGAGTATTTAATTGAGCACCATATAGTTGCATGTCCATCAAATATGATCATTCGTTACTGAAATATACAACCCATGTACTCAATTCCTCTTAAATGCATATTCGCGCATAGATTTAAATTGGGGTTGCCTTTCTATTAAAGTTTAACTTTATAAAAGCCAATTATGTATTGTAACCGATGGAGTGTTAGTTTGTTCAGGTGTATTTTATTACACACTTTGGCTAATGCTTTGATATTTTAGAGCAGTTATGAATTGTTCATATTATTCCGTTGACTTCCTGTTATACTTGGATACTTTATACCACCTGACTGGAGATTGGGCATGATCTGAAGTGCTTTGATTATTTGAGGTAACCACTCAGATATAAATTCGAACAATGATCATTGGAAGCTTGATTGGGTGCCGATATTGAATTGGATGGGATCACTCTGTGTTATACAGTTCTAGGCCCCTTGATTTCAGAATATCCATTACTTGGCTTTTGGCTTATGCTCTTCCTCATCTCGCTCTTACTTAGTGCGCATTTGAGAAAAGAATTCGTATCTAGTTCTAGTCTTGGTCTTCTTAGATGCATATTGTTATGGTGCATGAGAATAGGCAATGCTCTGGTTCGCTTTATTCTCCACATACGCATTGATCTCAAAATGCAGAAATGAAAAAATTATAGAAATATGTGTGGAACGGACCATGGCTGGAGATCAGCCATACTATTTGTCTGCTTATGGTGTCTGGATTGAAGTTTCTCCCTGAGTGCTTTCCGTTTTCGGCGGAATCTTACAAGTGCTGCCATACGTTTTGAAAAGCATTTTTCTGTGTTGATGGTTAAGGTGGTAGCCTGGCCATGGAACGTTTGTTTGTTGCATTAATGCCCTAACTGCTCCTTTTACTACGGTATCCACTTCCTTCGTTGTCCTTAACTAGTCCTTTTACTACGCCATCCATTTCCTCGTTGCCCTAGCTGATCCTTTTACCACGGCATTCACTTCCTCGTTACCCTTATTGCCGACATGGGCTTTGATCTATGATAGTAGTATAAAATGCTACTTGTTTGTGTTAGAGGCAGTGTTCAGAATGTCTTGCGTTATTGGGTATCTGTTCGTTTGGGAGGCTGTTGCATGCAAGGCAGACAAGCTGTCTCTAAATGAATCGTGAATGCTGTATTTGATGGCATCTGTGCTATTTTATTTGATAGTGTCTTTCATGCTATTGCTTCTGTTTGGAATACACTATTTTGTATAATTATTTGGAACTTTTGCTCTTCTGAGCTGTTGAGGTATATTTCTAGCGCACATACCTTTTTAAATGTCGCTGAAGTACCATGGCACTGCAATCACTACTGTTAAAGAAATAATGTTTACCTTTTGCCTCTGCAGGGTAAGCGGATTATGTGTGATTGCCTGAGTGTTTCCACAAATAATTGTAGTAAAGTGATGTCACAGAATTAGTTATTTTAATTAGATACTTTCCATTTTAGTAATTTGCCCGACCATACCTTTCCACAATAAAGGCCAGGGGTATCTATGCAAATTTGTGGAAATTCGTTCATGAACGTCTCTTTGTTGATGCCGAAAGTTACATGGATCTTTACCGCAGAAACTCTAGATTTACTTTCTATTGCAAATCAACTACAGTTTTTTAATTCGATCTTCGAAGCATTATTCTACTTCTTCTGTGTCTCGACGAATATTACCGAATTTCTTACATAAAATTAACAGCCAACTTGGAGCTGTTCAAATAAGATTTTTTTTCACAATTTCTGTCAGTTCAACAGTTTTCACTTAACATGGGCAGAGGTTACAAACTTCATACAGACGGCGAGAGAAATTCAAATATGCACTTGCCAAAACAGGATCTTACCTCAGTCTACCTACATTAGTTTTTCCAAAAGAACGAATTCCTCGTCAACAGACTTTATTTTAATCCGTATGCAGCGGATCGTAGACCAAACTCTCACAATCCTATTCGAGAAATGTCTAAACTTTACAATAAAACTGCTTGTCAGCCAAATCTACATAAATTCTGGAATGAGCGTACCGTGTTGCGAAAAGAGGCAAAAGGGAAACAAGTAAATTAAACTACATTTCTTCAGTAAAACTATAACATAAATTTCACAATTTTTGGGGAAAAGAAAATTAAAACAACAGTGATAAAAGCAAGGTTAATTTATTTGTCTAGAATCCAATTTTTATTTTATTTTTAGAGTTTTAGTGTCTTTTGCTTATCACACTTTCGAGCCTGACAGATACTGAATACCTGACAGATTCACGAATAGTTAAGGAAAGGATCAAGATAGCAGTTCTGTCATTCGAAAAACTCTTCAGTAACTTATAGCAGAACGATATTTTGCAACTTTATCCTAATTTTGTTCGATGACATTCCGGAAAGAATTATGTATATCTCCTATTTTATCATTTTTCCCTCCTTCTCTCAAGAAAAATTTAGACTGAAATATTTAATCTGCTTCTTTTCTGCCAAAATATCAAATACAATCACAAATGTCTATGCTTTCTCCGAAATAAAGGTTAATGGCACTGTAGAGACTTTAAGCAGGAGATGTGAAAAATGAACAATACCTTCGCCGGGAATCGAGCCTCGGACCTCTCGAATACGCGCCGAGCGTGCTGACCACTACACTACGAAGGCATTCTAAGAACATGGGAGAAATACCTAGTAGCGCCACAAATGGACTGCACTGTCCATGGTATGATCAAAACTGGGATAGATAAATGTTTCAAATCAAAGTAAGCTGAAAATTTCTATTAAGAGAAATTAATTTAAGTCAAAAAACGTGCATCATCATATTAAGGAACTGGAAAAAAACTGATAATAGAACTATACGCAATTTACCTGTTTAGACATATTTTGCTATTGCCAACTTCTATAAAATTTTATGACCAATACTTTTATACCAATCCTAACGAGGCCTCAAAAAGTTTATTATCATCAATGATATCTAAATTTACATTATTTGAAATATGATAGTTTGACTTGTCAACAAATATTTAAATAGAATTTTGCGTTTGACCTTGATGCAGCTGAAAAATATGATGAAGTTTTTGGTGTCACTGATGATGATCTCTGATAAACAGATCTAATTGATAAGGAAATAGTAAGCTGTGTGTTGTACAAGAAGTAATGCACTGTTTTCGGTAATTCAGTGAATTAAGCAAAAAATGCTTGATCAACTAATAAAGTATTTTTCCAAGATAATACTTCTTTGAAAAATACAAATATCTTCGAGTAGATTAACTAAATTGAAGAAATAAGTAAGAGCTTTCAATTACCCTATCTTTATCCTCCTCTTTCTATTTGTTAGATTTGGCGCCGTTAATTTACTGTATTCTTCATGTGTGTTTCGCTCATTCGGTTTCTTTTTTACTTCTTTGTACGAAGCAAAGGAAGTATTGTAATCACGAAAAATTCCGGGTACCATATTTCAACGATAATACCTATTGAGACCGCTATCGAAAGCAATTTAACGATGATTTTGCGTGACATCTGTAAGTAAGGACAAAATAAAGAACACATTTTTCCAGATGATTTAAAAATGGGCCCAGAAGAGATTTTTTGTAGCGTCTCTACGTACGTACGTACGTACACGTTTGAATGTATCTCGCATACCTCAAAAACCCTTAGCTTCAGAACGTTGAAATTTTGTATATAGGACTGCTATAACATGTAGCTGTGCAACTCCCGTTCCGGTTGCAATCAGCCACACAATATATATATATATATATATATGTACCCACTCTGTTACTCGACTCAAAGAGCTCAGTTTTATTTATTCTTATATGTTGGTAAATTGTGCATTTGTTGCTTTAAAAATTATTGAATTATGTTGTTCTTATCTACCGGTTAATGTGTTTATGCCTTTAGTTTATAAAGTATTTATCCAGCCTTAGCATGACTTCGTAGTGGAGTGGCTAGCACGCTGGATGAGTATTCCAGAGGTCCGTGGTTCGATTCCAGGCGAAGGCGTTGCTCATTTTTCATCTTTACTGTTTCCAAAATACCTAATGTCTCTACAGTGGCGCCAGAACTAAAAGGGTGGTGGATGATGAATTTCCACAAGCAAGATTTGGCGATTGGTTCCCTAAAATAACCCCAACCGGCCTTTAAAATGGGGAGTACATAAGGTATTTCTCCCGCCTTCGTGGTGTGGTGGTCTGCACGCTCGGCTTTTGTTCCAGAGGTCCCGGCGAAGGCGTTGCTCATTTTTCAAGCCTCCTGGAAAAAAAAAAAAAAAAAAAAACTAACGTCTCTGCAAGCTAACATGCATGCAATAGTTGTAGAATTATCAACATTTTAAAAGTTGTTTAAGTGCAGCTAAGCCTATTTTTCACCATAGCTGTCTTATTTGTTTACATTTGTAACTTAGCAGAATAGTGAATTAAGTCTTTTTGCACCTTCAGTGTATTTTTTCCGATTGGGACCAAAAAGAAACTTTTAGTTTTGTGCAGCAAAAAATCTGCCTTCTTGCCTGCTGGCCAAATTGCTTGTTTTTGCTTAGAAACTGTAATTTATCAAAACTGTTTTGTAAATTCTTTTAACTACATTTGGTGTTTTATTTCTTCTATATCTTTCAATTTTTGATGAAAATATTTTGTGTTTTAATGCATATTTGCTTTGCTGTGAAGTGAGAACTGAATTAATTGAATAAGAACTCTACAGCTAATGAAATTCGAGGAAATAAGTTTAAATGAAATGCAGAAAAAACGCGTATAATTTAATATTCCGTACAAGGAAGTCATGTGATGCACACATCAGCGTTTTTTTAAATCGAGATATGAAAAATATGCTTCTTACTTTACAGCTAGAGTTCACTGATGTT
Organism: Stegodyphus dumicola; assembly: GCF_044657685.1. NCBI lineage: Eukaryota > Metazoa > Arthropoda > Arachnida > Araneae > Eresidae > Stegodyphus > Stegodyphus dumicola. Next base: position 72,983,922 of record NC_140768.1, on the reverse strand, counting down.
GTGATTTCAGTGTAGCTCGATTAAAAGAAGTAAAGATTTCATGAAATAAGTTTAACATTTTAAATTTAATATTTAACGCTCAAACAGTTCAAAATTTTCTTTCTTAGCAATTTTTATATTGTTCGATTAAGGAATGTTCTTTAAAAGCTAATACCTACATATTTAAAGTAACGAATGACTATGATATGTATAAAAATCGAACAAGTATTGGTAAACAGAGTTATGAATCCTACTTTTTGCTATATTGAATCTAAACATTAATGCTTTCTTAATGTTTTATTGATCTGATACGCATCGTTACCTCCTGAAGCCTTGGGTTCATGGACGACATCATACTTTGAAATCATTCTATAAACCAAGCGTATCTATAGCATTCGAAATCCGTACATTTCTTAAAATTGTTTTCACTCAGTATGACAGAGAAATTTATTCAAATTTGGTTTGAGTCATTAATTTGTAGTTAGTGTCTTCTATTCAGTTTACAAAAACAGCTTCTAAATTCATATTTAACAGATTAATTAATTAAGGATTTATGTGATTGTAAAACTGGATTTAAGTTTTCAGATAATCACAATAGATCTTCCTCTTTGAGCTGTGACTTTTTTGCTTCTGTATTTGAATACTCCGATGCCGAAATTCACATAGAAATTACTTTTGCTCCGAAAATAAATCATGAGATTAAAGCCACAAAAAGAAGGGATATGGCGAAACATACGCTTGGTGGGGAAATGGTTATGCTCAGTTTTTTTAACTGGTTTTCTATTGACTCGATTTGAGAAATTCAGTGATGTTTAATACAGGAATGAGAAAGTGTACCAACAGATGAAACCAACCTCTGAAAATAAACAAAAATCTATAAACATGACAAGAAATCTTTAGCTGTGGAAGGAATGTATGATTCTTCGTGTGGATATTTGGACGTCATTTTTTCCTTTTTTTACTTTTTACATTTAAAACCTTTTAACTTTCTAGTTGTGCTAGAAATTAAATTTAATGAATTCTGTTCTCCCTGCACTATATCAAGAGATATATAATGAAATATTTAACTGATAGCTTTTTTTATATGTTTATGTTCGTAAAAAGATTCTCGGAAAGGAATGTAAATAAAATTTTATGTTAAAGTAATAGGAAGTGATGTTCTGGAACCGTAATTCAAACAAATCTTTCAGATTGTGTTCAATTGTTCTTTTCTACTAATACGACCAAGAAGAGATCGATAGCAGTATAAAAAATCATATGACCATAAATTTATTGCTCCTATCCGCCCATGCATAATGTAGGAAGCTTCCAAAATAACGTCAGCAAAAAGTACATCTTCCGCAGAGATGCAAAATGAACAGAGAAATATTGATTTAGCAATCGTTTCAAGAGATGCAGTTGTTTACCAAAAATGATGATCGCAAATATTTCCATGTCAGGAAGAACACGTTTTATTGTTATATTTTTTTCCATTTTGCTGAAGTAAAAAAATAAAACCCATTTCCCTCCCGAACTAACGTTGCAATAATTTATAAAGCTTCAAAAAACTGAAAGCGTTTCTCGGATTGTATTATTTTGTTATCTCATTCCGTCATTGCAAGCATGCATTCATCACTTCGTGGAAACCTTATTTATTGAATATGAATCTGAATTGATTTGATGTGAATGGTTTCAAATATTATATAGAAAGTGAAATTGAAGCATAAAAATGCAATTTTAGAGATTGTACTGCTTTCATGATAATGGCAAAATTAAATAATACCTACAGCAAATAATTTAAAGATAGCTAAATATTAATAAATAACTGAAACATTTTTCCAACATATCTCTGCTAAGAGGTATGCAAAAAACATGCGTTGAGAGTACGCTTTCAAGAAAAAGGCATTTTCTCTGAAAAGCTATAGATAGAGCATGCATTCTGTAACTAGTACTAGGTAGTCACTTATACAGTAAATTACTCAATATAAAGATCATTAACTCAACCACTTTTCAAGATCATTTTCCGAATATTGCGCTTTCAAATTTGTGAATATAGTTACAGAAATGGTTTTTAGAAGAAATAACTTTTTTTATGAAATTACGCTCTCATGTTTTCTTGAATAATATAGCGTTGCTTGTCTGATAAATAGTTTTTATAATTAAAAATATTTGTTCTTTTGCTTTGAACCCATCTCCTTTCTTATACGAAATTAAAATTCTAGAGAGGAAACAAAAATGACCTTGACATCCCCATACTGATTTATGATGATATGTTATAAAGAAGATGTCTACAGATAAGTAAGAATGAGTAACATGAATTTTCTGTGCAGTTTTATGATTTGTTTTACATAACGTATATTCCCCCACAAATTTCTGACGCAGCTTAAAATAACTTTTCACGGGCTAATTTAAATTACAATACACCCCCCTCTATTTACATTAGGCGAGACTTAATACAACTTCAAAGTTAGGTACATGCGCAAAAGTCGTAACGCTCAAACTAAAATTTACTAATTACTAATTCCGTATACTGTTCTTCAATTTTCGGCCCATGCAAAAAATAATTTTATTTTATGATAACTAATTACTAGGACACGCATTCTTGTTTATACATCACTATGGTAGCGAAATGCACCGCAAAATTCCGTATAGCTCATGACATATTGAGACAATGGATGAAGAGTAAGCGTAAGCAACACACGTTAACACAGAAGAGCCACGAAATTTAAAGCGCATTTCAGCAAAGCTTTATTTATAGAGTTAGATTTCTTTGCTTAAATTTTGGATTGCAATTGGGTAAAAAATATCCGCAATGCTTCTCTTACATAATGGCGTAATGAAGATTAATTTTCAGCTCACGCAGTTTAGATTCTAGGAAGAAGACTTTGCTAAATTGAAATGAAGAATTAAAAGGACTACAGCCAAATTGAAGTTAGTAGTTTTCTCTCCTATTTTATATCTTAAATTCACACCCACACATTCCACAATTTATTTATCTACTCAATTCTTTATTGGATGTGATACATCCTTATGGATGTATTTATTTTACGTATGCATTTGTTTATTTGTACGGATGTATTTATTTTATTTACGGATGTATTTATTTATTTGCGTAAACCGCTACGCAAATTCTGGGTTTTTACACAGGGTTGAAATGAACTTCAAACTCAAGTTCCAACAGTAACATGAATTTTAATACGAGGAAAAGCTTAACAGTTGCATATCTTGGCAATATGGGGCGTGGATACATTTTGTCCCGTAATTTCAGAATTTTGTTACAGGAAAAATACTCTAGCACATTATAGACGAGGAATATCATTCTTAGCAGGCCAACATGCCCATCGCTCTATTTGCCTTCTGTAACTAATGATATTCTGTAACTAATGATAATAGAAGAATGATTACTAGTTTTCTTTTCTTAAGCATTGATCAGAAACGTATAATTTAAAAATTTCTGAAAAGACGGTAATAAAGATTTATTGAAGCATTTTTTAAATTAGGGTTTTGAGAGTACTTTTGTTACTTTAAGATAATTTCCGCCATATGTTGTCTTACTATGATGTTAACTGAGACTAGAGATTTATACAAATTTCATCGAAAATCAGCTTAATTTAAAACTAGAACTTAAACTTAATCGTGAATTTATAAAGCGTGTTTCGTGATACAATCGTGATGTTACACCAGCAGTGATAGAGAACTACCAATGCTTTGATGCAACTCGTTAAGTGTTAAATCATTATTCTACGTTGAACAGAAGTCTGATAGATCACCTTCATTTTAGCTGCAGTACTCACATATCATGGCTAATGAAGTTCATGTCAGATTTTACCTTTATGTCGTATCTTGCGTATACGTTGTTAAAGGCGTACCAAAAAGAAAATGAGCTAAACATTGGACATAACTTGTGTTGACTACCGTTTGGTGTTCATTACAAGAAGTATAAGTTAGTTTTCCCCAAAGAAACTGTACATAAAAAATCTGATTGTTTATATGGTTCCGCAGATCGAAGCTTTTAGTGACCAAAACGCTCATTATGTTCGAATAAATGAAATAGAAATATTTTATAATATTACGTAAATGCTTTCGAACGAATTTTCTGATTCAGACTACTTACCAGCGCCTGTTTTTTAATCGACTTTGAAAAGATTTTGAACCTTTTTTGAGAAACACTAACAAACAAAAATTACTCTTTTTTTTTTTTCAGGAAGCAACACGAATCATTATCATTGTAACTAGCCATCTGAAACTAATTGCTAACATCCAAGCAAATTTTGCGCATTTAGAAATGGAACAAATTCTGCATTTAATTTGCTAAAGATTATGAATTTTTAACTAATTGTATATATTTTATTTCAGAGACTAAACACAAAGCTAGACTTTGTATTTCTTTCTTATTAACATTCTACGACTTCGTTTGAGAAAGTTGCTAATCGAGAATCCAATTAGAAAAAATATTAAAAGATATAGTCAATAAGAAAATAACAACGTCTTTAATCGTATAATTCTGAATCTGAAGTTGTTTCACTTTGTTACTTACACCAAAGTTATATGTGATATATGAAAGCAATAACTGAAAACACAAATAAACAAATAAATAAACAAATTTACACTTTTCAAGAAATAACTGCACATATGACAAATAATACTAAAGAATAAAATAAAAAATAGTGTATAAAAGACTGAAAATTTTATTACTAAAATTAGTTGAGATTATTTTAAAACTGACTTACGGCTTTTTTATTTCATTCTTAGCATTACAGTATTTCTTGTTATAAATTCTGGTAGTAATTACATTATTTTATTTTTTAAATCCTGCAGTCTTTTCTTGTTTGCAGCAGCTTTTTATATTCTTGAAAAGATTGTTTTTATTATTATTTTTCAATGATTAATTACTTGAAATCGACTATAAAAAATACTTACTTTATACTGCTCACATGTGTTTATGTGTATAACAAAATTTTTTACATAACCAGAAAAATTATCTTTCACGCAGAAAATTAATTTTATAGCTTTATATGACGGGAGATTGTGAAAAACACGATCTCAGCTTAAAAAAGGCGCCATCTACATGAGACAAGTTTAACTAAAGTGCTTCAAACATTTTCAATAAATTTATTAATTCATATAGAAAAATCAATCTTTATAACTTTTGTTTCAATTACTTACAAAATGAATAAATTGTTCATGTAAGTTATGTTTAAATTTCTAAGGTAAGATATTCAATGTTTCTCATGTAATATGAGCATAAACTCAGAAATATCCTTTAACACATAAAATAAGTATTTGCATCACCTATACGTTTAATATGTGTCTTATAACTATGCGTGAATTTTAATGAAATATGAAGCTCAATAAGTATTAAATCTTAAGAATATGAAGCGCCTTACGTATTACTATTCCTTCGGTCAGAGACGACTGTGCAATGATTCCTTATTTAATATAAAGCATGTACGAATGAACGAATGACGAACGCTATAAGAAGAAGAAATCATTACTTAAATTACTAAGGTAACACTCATTCTTGATAATTTTATAGGATAGATCTATGCGCATGAAGTAGTAAATTCTAGAAAGTCACATTAAACTTTTAAAATTCGGATAGTTACTATGTAAGGAACATAAACTACCAAATGTCGGAGAAAGGAATGTTAAAAAAGCACGACACTTATGTTCGAAACTAATGATTTCTTTGCATTATGATTTACATAGCTGGAAGGATTCAGTAAAAACGTATTAGTACAGCCCCAATGTGAAAGCCATTTGTAGTTCAAAATATATCTAGGTCATACTTTACGTCATTCAACACATTCAAAATCATCATGTTAGCGGTCCTATTGTTTTATCGTCTGCCGCCCAGCCGGCAGAGTGGTTAGTGACCTGACCGCCATATACCGATGGTCCCGGGTTCGCATCCCAGAGAAGGCACTCTTGTCTGTAAGCGTATAATGTCTGTGCAGTAAGGAGGCATTCAAAATGTGTCAAGACCTGAAAGTCCTTTCAAGAGGCTGATAGTAGGGGAAGAGGGGTGGAAGACTCTCGGACCGCTTACTATGGGTGCCTTCGCTCAACATTAGGGCGGAACTGTACAATTAATGAGGTGGAATTATTTTTGTGCAACCAATTGCGTATTTCTAGTGTTACTCCCATTTCTACCAGAATCTATCGTCTCTATAATTCCGCCAGGCAAATCGACGTTAACGGCGACAGGCATTTGATAAACTGTTTCCTTCAAAATCTCTATAGAAAGAAATCTAGTGTTCGGTGAATGCCAGATGTTGTGCCTGGTACTCATATACCTTAATCTTAAAAGTAAATAGCTCTCTCTATGGGGAGGAACATTTTACCTGGAGAGTGGCTTTCGATGGACGAAACCGAATATTTAGTTGAGCGAATTATACAATGAGCAAGTCTGTTCTTGTTAACATAGTTTTTTTTTTTAATACAAAGTGTATATATTCTACTAAGTGAGTTGTAAATAGATAGAATGATTAAGCAGGATGCTATTAACTGTGTACAAGATGCAGCACTAGCCAAATGTATCTTTCACTAAAGAAATAAGTCTGAATGGCTCAAGTCCGATCAGCAGAAGTTTTTTCTTTCGTAAATGAAGAATTTTTATTTAAACAGGCATTTATATAGAGGTTTACCGTTACTTATACTCTCGTAATTTCAAAACATCAACTGCCAGGGCTTTAATTTTGACTGTTGTGTCAAAAGAATTAGTTTGATTCTTAAATTCATTATTAACAATTAAGCATACATCACACAAAGAGTATTACGCTTCATAAAACACATATCACGTATTCCACTTCCCATTACAGTAATATGTAACATATTAGTTACATCAATGGTAGGGATTACATCCATGAATAATTTATTCAAAGTATAAGCAGAAGCTATCAATTAATCAGTTAGTATTTCACAAATAAAAGTATACATAGGAACGTCTTCTTTTCCAATCACCACTCACTTTAATCAATACACCACTAAGGTTACATAACTTAAGTAAGTTTAATGAATAAGATGGAATTCAAGTACAAAATTTTTAACTTAATCGTTTAAGATTGTTTCTGGGCCTCTGGATGCATTTGCTCGTTTTCCTAATATTTCAAAATTCTAAAACAAATTCCGGGGATACCTTGTATAACTATGAAGAAGGTTCTATCTCCTTCTTTCTCAGATCATGACATTATCTTTTGATCTTACATTTGCTTCTTTTTTTCAAGTTGTAACATTCTGCTTCATATTCGCCTAGTGTGACTATAAATTCGTCTATGTTTGTAATTTTCTGTAGCGTGTCTACGAAATGAACACACATCGTTTTCTGTACTTGACGTTTAATTAATTGGTACCTATAATTTCGTATAGACTATCACAGGTTTTTACATCTAAATATGTAGATATATTAGGATTTTTTATGCTGGAGAAGTGACTCGAAGCTCTCGAATACGCACCGAGCGAGCTGACAATTACACCACGAAGGCATGCTAAGAACGCGGGAGAAATACCTTATAAATCTTGTATCCATTCCTCGAAGATGTTCATTTCAAAGCCGAAATCACGCCAAGATGTAGAAACTTTTTCCTTATGCAAAATAAAGTTTTGTCTTAATAGCTCTGGATTTAGTTTCAAGAGTTTATTTTTTTAAAAATTTAAGTTATTAAGAATTTTTTACCGCATGAGCTGTTGGAACGGCTTATGAAGCAATTAACTCAAAATAACTAACAGGAGCAGTTCTGACCAGAATATGTCTCGTTTTTCTTCTTGTTTGTTCATTTTCTTGATCTGCTCGTCAAACAGCTTTAAATAAAATGCTGATATCCCCAATTCCATCATATCAGGTCATTAGCTTTTTGTATGCCAATAGTGTTATTATTTTTAAGAATTTCAGAAAAACTGGCATTTTCCTTAAACTCAGATTCTAATTATAGCTTTCTTGACTCAAACACACGCTGCGAATTTGCCAATTTAATTTTCTTCTTCTGTGTTTTTACTAATTTGATTTTAATCTCATTGACAACTGAATTGAATAAACTTCTATTTAAGCTAATTGTAATTCTTCATTATAACTTTTCACTTAAATAATTGTACTGCGTAAATGAATTTTTTTAATTAATCTGCATAAATGAATCTGCATGAACGAAATATCTTGTAGTTTGTGGAATAATTAAATCCAACTGATAATTTGGGGGAGCTTTATGTTCATAAAATTGATTTAATTGCATTCAAAAAGGCAAATAAAACCATTTTACAAGCTTCCGCTGTATAAGATATTTTAACAAAAAAAAAAAAAAAAAAAAAAAAAAAAATTCTTATTCTTAATTTAAAGCTTGTTTCACAGGTATCGTTCATTTTGATAAGTATTCTTTAACCACTGTCTGACATCATTTTATGTGAAGTCGACCTCTGCTTGAACTAATATTTGACTTCAGTTTTAAAATTTGATACCTGTGGAACTGTAGTTAGAGTTTCGTAACAGTTTTTCCTGAACTAAAAGAAAGAAAAGGAATTTGTTTGGTTTTTAATGGTTTTCTTTATTTTATTTGAGAGTTAATTGTCCCGATATCATTTGCCATACTTTACTTTTGAAGATTATGTAGTTAACTGTCACCAAGAAATTTTCGCTACCATGTTTGGAATCTTTAGATTTAATTTTTTTCAAGTTAGTATCAAATATTTTTCATATTCATGAAGTAAAATGTGTTAGTAACTTTTTTACTTCTCTTTGAAAATTTACTCATTTTAGTCTGGAAATTTCACTCTAACAACCTGTTAGAATATTCTACCTGAATTTCATTCATTCAATCGATTCTCCAGAAAAAAACTTTAAAAAGGAATAAGTACTTAAAATAAATCAGGCAATCGCCCTCAGGACGAAAACTAGGCGCATTTCGGACGTTTTCTTTCTTAAAATAGAAAATTCAGTGTTGCCAAACCATGAAAAATAAATTTAATGAAAAATGCGTTTACACAACCGTTGATCTGCTAGCGACATAACCTAACTCGAAAATTATTCTTTAGTACTGTAACATGGGAAGAAAATTGCCTCCGAAAACAATGATGCGACAATTAGCTTGAATATACATCGGTTCTCAAAATTAAGGAAAAATCACAAAAATACCAGTAATACGTTCAAAAAGAAGTCAATTCGTATAAAATGTGAATATGTAGTCAAATAACAGTTGCAGAGTAAAACAAAAAATGCAAATTAGTGCCTTTGCTATCGGAATACGTTATCTGCGACAAGCATAAAGTTGTATGTTTGAGAGCAAGCCTGCAAATTTCGAGGTGATAAGAAATCTAAGAAAGCCATTTCGTAACAATGATCGTCAGGCATCATTTGCTCAAAGAACTGGGATTTTAGAGCTATTGGGAGACTAGAGACAAGACAAAGTCAGACAGAAATGGCTGGATGGGTAAATGTGAGTCATTCTGTAGTTCATACACTTTGACAACAATGTCTAACCAAGGATTCGTCACCCAGGTTGTTCAGATAAGGACGGCCAAACTCTACGACGAAGCACCGATGGCCGATAAATATTGTTATGCGCATGAAGCACCTACGATTAAACTCAGATTCTCCCTTGCTGCGGCCACCGGAAGGTTGGTGTTAACATCAACCGTGCGTAGAAAGCTTACCGTAGGAGGTCTGTAAGCGAGGCAACTTGCTTTATGCGTGCCGCTCACGCCACGTCATAGATGGAAAAAGTCTGAGGTGGGTACGTCAAAATGTCTGCTCGATGGCTGATCAGTGGGGACCTGTTCTCTTTACGGATTAATCCAAGTTTACCTTAAGAGCTAAAGTTGGCGTTATTTAATTTCGAGAGAACTTCGAACTCGTTTTCATCCATCAGACATCCATGAATGGCATGCATAAGGAGGAGGCGGTGCCTGTGTTTGGAGTGATATCTCTTTGGGTAGACGAACAGACTCCATGTCTTTACATGTGGAACCATAAATACTCAAGCCTATACAGATGGCATCCTTGATGCTATTGTGCGGTCATATGCCGGGCAATAGGTGATGATTTCCTATTACAGGACGACAATGCTAGACTGCACAGGAGTCGCATCGTGGATGATCATCTTCAGCAGCAAACAATTCAGCGCATAAAGTGGCTAGCTCTATCATCAGAACTGAATCCTATCTGGTGTGTTTTGGGATGCTTTAGAAAGTCGTGTAGCTGCTCTCAATCTTCCTCTTGAGACCCTTGCCACGCTTGGAACTGCTTCGTAAGAGCAGAGGCTCTCACTTCCAACGGAACTGATTGACCGCATAACTGACAGCGCTGTGCATTGCTCTATTTGCTGTATTGTTTTATTCAGCAACAACAATATTTCCCTAAATTAATTGCTCTTATTCAAATTATGTTTAAAATCTTTAAGAAAATTTACGAGATATCTGCCGTTCTGAATACAGATCCATAAATGCTGTGCTTAATACAAGTGCGCATAGTATGATGTTTCTTCATACTGACATTGATCAACATCCTTCAGATGTCTTACAAACCTTCAATAAATTTTATTGTCTAGATAGATCTATGCAATCAGTTTTTACAGTATGGCTTCTTTATTTCCACTGGCTCTCAAACCTTTCGTCCTTAAAAAGTGAGTTAGAGGTAGTTATTTTTGCTTGAAAAGGAGAACAAGAAAGCTGCGTCTCATTTGATGTGAACTGTTGCTTATGCAAATGGTTTTCCACATATTTGAAATTTGAAACTACGTTTTTAAATTCGATGCTTTAATTATAAAATATTTAATATAATACAGTGCTTTTAACATTTGCTGCAGTTTACATAGAGCAGTTTAAATCAACATTTCAGATTTCATTTTCCTTTTTCAGTTACTAATTAAATTGACTGCTGCACTTCTCAACTCCTTTATTTGAAGTTTTAAACTTTTCCTAATTTGTTTTGCTCTAATCAGCTTTAACATGTTTAGACAGTCAGATAATTAACAGCGCCAGGAAAATAAAAGCTGAATAAGATGTTCTTGCACAGAACTTTATGTATTATTATGCTCCTTGTGCTCGTTTTAAGAACGGAAACCTCTTTTGAGATACATTATTGTTGTCATAGACCTTCGCATTTTAGTTGATTCGTTTAAAATAATGAGGCTCTGGACTCCACCTTCGTTTCACATATTTATTAGAGTGCCTACATCATGAAGTAAACCTATTAGTGTAAAAAAATCATTAGAAGATTTAACGTGATTAATAATGACATCAGTGACGGGTTTGACATTTTTATTTAACATAAATCACCAAAGCAATTAACCGCTTTTCGAAGACAAATTTCATAATAGAATGCCGCACCTTGTTTGTCTATGAAACACGCTTAAAATGATGGACGAGGTAAATGAAGCGATATCAGTTTCTCAGAGTTCTATATTAAAGCCTTCAAGCTGGACTCTTTAATTCCTCTTTCAAAGATTGGTTTGGTCGTAAAAATCGTGTTGTTAATAGATTTTCCATCTTACTTACTTAAACATCATTATCCACCTTATAATATCAAACGTCATACCTAAGCTATCTAATGGTTTAAGAAATTTCTACGTACGAGTAATATTTCCACCATCCAATATTCATCAATGGTTAGTTGATAAATTAAGCTACTGCATTTTATTTTGTCATCTTTCTTCCTTGCATTTCTAATACACTACACATATTTAGGTTTGTAGTTCGTTCATTCTTTACATTTATGCATATCCACCGACTAAACATTCGATTATGCTATGTTGCACATCTTTTGTTAATCTTTTCTTCAGATATTAGAGATAGTTTTCAGCTGATGATCTGCCTAAAATGAACGAAAAAAAAATGTTTACGATTTTAAATTTGACCTTTAGTTTAATGGAGCGACTAAATATCCTCTTTCTAATACTTCATTACTATAGCAGCGCAGTCGATTCACATCATGTATCACTAAGGCCCGATCTATTGCAGATGTGTATACCTTCGCCCACATGCTAATTCAGATATTTATGAGAGGTGTTGCAGATTTTAAGTACAAAGATGGAATTCTCATTTAATTATGAGTGGACAATTACATAGAGACTTGGGCAATAAGTGTGATACTTAAGAAATTTGTTTCGTTGTTTGTCTGCCGGAGGACTCCTCAACGCGTTTTGAAATATGATCAGTATGCCAGGCTGCTTACTGAAGCATCTAATTTCAAACATCCTCTTACAAGCTTTGTCATTGTAAACAAACCAAGAAATACTACTATAGAAACAACTGGCTACAGTAGAAGAATTCTTTGCAGATTTTTGGTATAAAGTGACAATAATAGCTATTTGCTCAGATAAACTATTGTCAGTGCTTCAAATTTAGACGGGCTTAAATATTTTGTACGATCCGAGCTGCTTTAAAACTTGTTAAAGCTGTATATGTAATATCCTTGAGCAATTAATATAGAAAAGTTACTAAGATATTAAATCTGCGTAATACATCTGATATACAAGCTCATGTGTTGCAAGGGACGTTTCAAGAGACTTGCTAAAGCCAATAAATAAGGCTCAATATAGCTATGTTGCTATGGCTCGTGATTTCAGGAGATTTATGGCAAGGAGGGTCTCAGCTCGATCAGGATTTCAAGGGTCACTTATTTTAAGATTCAGGATTTGCTTATAATTTTTTTAAAATTAATTCATGATTTGAAGATCTTTTGGAAGGCGAAGCCTCTAGCTAATGCGAATAGTTCTACTCTGGCCTTCGCTCTGACTGCCGGAATAGTCACAAAAGTAAAATAAGAGAAATTTCTGGAGAAACTAGTTAATACAAAACAGTCAAAAGACAACATAGCAAACAGTAAAATACTATTTTTAAAATGCATATCCTCGAAAATATTTCGAAATTCGGAGAAAGTGCGCATAGGTATTTGAAAGAAAAAAGGAAGGCAGAGAGGCAAGCACTTCTATCAAGACATGTTACGCTTTAAAGGACTATAGAACAAAAATATAATAAAAGACTACATTTGGGAATCAATTCATGAAAATAGTTTGGTTTTGTTTAGTTTATATGTTTACGGCAAAGCTTCAAGGGCTATCTGCTTTCGTGTAGGACTATCTAAGGGAAACTGGTTCGCATACACGTTACCCACGGAGAAAACCACGAAAACGCCCCTGCAGCCGGCCAATACGCGGGATTCGAACCTCGCACCGAACTACCAGTATTCATCGACTACCGCTCCGTTTCTGGTGGGCCTAGTACATAAATGTCTCTTTTAGTAAAAATTGAAAGTTCTAAGTATATCTTAAGATCCTATTCATTACTAGAAAAATGTCAATGGTAAAGTTTGTAAGATTCGTCGTGCTAAGTGATTTGCATTTGTCTTTGTCATTATACTTAATACATTTTCCAAAATTACTATATTTTTCTTTCTCGGCATATTTACTCAATATTATCTGATATTTGTTTCATGAACTAATGATGAATTAACGAAAACCTTCTCCTTGGTCACAAAAGTGCCTTAGTCACAATTATTTCCTCTAATTCTCTATAAATTTCTCAAACTTGTTCTAATTCGTGCTTGCATAAGCAAAGGGTTAGTTTCCATAAAAGGGTTTGAAAACTACAAATAATGCAATAAAACGTAATCTACAGTTTAAAAGGTGTTAAACGAACAACGTAAGGCGAATTTTATTTTTATACTACTTGGCAGAATATCGGACCTGAAACGACAGTTGAAGGTTTCAAAAAATGTAGCATTTCCATTAATTTAGATGGGTCTTTTGTGTTTTTTTGTCTGAGAGCGTGAACGAGCATACTGACGATATCGATGCGACATCAAAGAGTTCTGATTTTGAAAACAGGTCAGATTCTGAATTAACATTTGCTTTTTTTTATTTTTCTTCTTGTTACTTCCCTAATAATATCTAATATTGTTTTACGTTACTTTATTTTATTGATATGAATGTAACCTGTGTTATTACTTAGCATTAAAAAATACTTATCTGTTTGAATTTTATTTTATTTGAATTATTTTATGAAACATTTAAATTCGGATTGATATTTTTCTGAATAACTATCTGAAAAATTTTTGCGTCCCGTTAGATTCGGGCTAATAAGATATTAATAGCCCTAAACATAAATATTTACAGTACTGCTAGAAGCTCTTTGATTTTGATCTGCAAAACATTTCAGCTTTCCGATACCAGGAATACGTTTTTTTCATCGACTAATTAACACTTAACGTAGTAACGTCGTTCCAAACTTGTGCAACAAAAATTCGCTTGTAGAGACATTGGGTACTTTCGAAGCAGGAGAGATGAAAAATGAGCTACGCCCTCGCGGGGACCCGAAACACGAACCTCTCGACTCAAGATCCGTACAGGAATTAAATTTAGGTTGCATAATGCGTGTGATTTATTTCGTTTTATATATTCAGGCAGCTGATTTCTCTAGCACTCCACGTGCCTTCCATATCGTTTCTTCCATATCCATATCGAATTTCATAAATCACTTGTTTAGCTGGATTTCATCCATGAAGCGGATCAGCAGTTTTGGAACCATTGGTGTAGAGGAAATTTTTTTAATAACTGTAGAATTTGTTAATTTTATGTTGATAAATATTATGGTTTAATTAATGATCAATAATGAATCTTCATCTTATTGTTCTAAAAATTAATTTTTAAACAATCGTAGCTGGACTAGTAGTTAGGCTAGACTATCGGAGCTAGAATTTTGTATTTTCAATCTGTTCAATCTATTCTGTATTCGCTGCTGTCTTTATATTCCTATACAAATAGCCCAAGCGGATTTTGAGAAAGTCCTTTTTATCTACTTAGTGAGGCATTCGACAAGATATATATGATAAAAATACATTTCAGACATCTTATTTACAGGAGATCTTTCATATGTTCAAGACCTTCTGATTTTTTTTTATCTCCTTTCGAATATTCTGAAATGCAATTCGCAGAAATGCATTCGTATTCATATTCCTCGTGCAAGTCTACATATATTCAAAAAATCTCTGCTTTGGAAGCTTACCCCTAAAAAGGAAAAGAAATGATAATAATAAAGGAATATGAACAACAAACACTACCTAGAAAAAATAATAATAATATCGCAATTTCGATCAAGAAATTTTCCAAGTCTTCTTTTCCATTCTTTACAGGAGAGCTTTCTATTTCTTCAGCATACATTGAAATGCAAGGCAAAATAAAGTAAGTAGGTAATGCAAGTACCGAATTCATATCTGTCGCTTAAAATACGGCAAAGCAATCTCCGGATCCTATTTTTTTGAAGACCCCGTAATAAAAGTAGCTCGCCTGATTCTGTTTTTCCTTTTTTACGTTTGGAGCTCGTCTTCCCGACTTAGAAATATGACGGATTTTCGCCAGGGTAGTAATGAAGGGAAAATTATAGGGAAATACGTACCAATACATAAGTAAGAAATTCGAAAGAAAGATTTTCTAGTTGAATGCACAATGACGTTTACGAGCACCTCTTTTTTAATACAGAACAATATCCATTCATAATTCCAGAATAAATTGAAATATCATTTGCCGCTTCACTAAAGTCAGATTTATTTCTGCTTTCATTTTCATGAGATGGTGAGGTTTTACTCTCTATCAACAAAAAACTCATGCCTCTTTGACCCAAATTGAACTGCACAGATTATAACAGAGAGAAAGGTAATGGCTTTCTTCAATGGAATTTAAGGGGCGTAATTGAGAAATCTTGCTCTCTAAAGTTTTATTTTTAAAGGCTACCTTTCTTAACTCATGGTTAATAAATTCAAATAGATGCTGCTGGAGCATAATCGAAATGAAATGAAAATGATCAGAAGGTACATTTCACATAGAAAGGAAAAAAAAGCAAATTTATACCCTCGTACATTTTAGGTCTGTGTTTATCTGTTATAACTCACTATCTCTGTGAAAATACTTAAATAATTTGTTTTATGAAAAAAATCAACAAACGTGTAAACATAAAAAAAGAGAGACTCTTTGTAAGATTATTTGCTTTCTCAAAGCAAAAAAGACATAAAAATAACCGAAATTATAGTTAATTAAAAAATGTCAAAATGTTGGGAAAATATTGATATAGCTTAAAAACAACTCTTATTCAGGTTGTAAAATTTCTAAACGTTAAGTCTTCTGTGCATTAGAAAATGACATTGTTTTTGAAATGACATGCTTTCAAACGTAAATAAAAAACAATAAGATTTTATACTTGGAATGCCTTAAGGGTAATGGTCTCAGATATTAATGTTTATTAGGCTGAATACATATCGTAGGTATTTTTTCTGAAATTAAGGCATATTTACGCTTATAAATGTGCATATTGAGTATGTCATATAATGTGTATAATGCGTATATCATGAATAAGTTTGTCAAATATGTGCTATGATTTATACTAATTTCAATTAGTGATTTTCAGTAATAATTTCGACATTTGCAGGTTTCTTAGATAAGTACTGCATCCTACGTAATATTTTAATAAAATTCAAAAATCAATCAGAGTAGTGTGGTCTTAAAACCTTCAGTGCCTCCGCATAGAAAATTCTCTTAACGCCGAATTTGGTATTTTCTGTTTCAATACAAAACCCACATTTTTTGTGTTATCAAAAATTGAAAACATTATATTCATTAGGATTTTTTAATGCGGGAGACGTGAAAAATGAGCAATGTCCTCGCCGGGACTCGAAACTTGACCTCTCGAATACGCGTTGAGTGTGCTGCCGTTATACCACGAAGGCATGCAGAAAGGAGGAAGAAAATGCCTTATGTACCCCCCTTTTAACGGGCGACAGGGGATAAGGGGATCCAGTTGACAAATCATAGGGGTAAAGAATCATCATCCACCTTTTAGTTTGAGCGCCACTGAAGAGTCATTAGGTAATTTTTGTTAAAGCAGGGGATGTGAAGAATGGACAGTGCCCTCTCCGGGACTCGAACCTGGACCTCTGGAATACGCGCCGTGTGTGCTACCGTTATACCACGAAGGCATGCAGAAAGGAGGGAGGAAACACCTTATAACGTCAATACAGTTTTATTAATATCCCATTAAATTTAAGGAATTATCAACACAATAATTAAGTTCAAAATAATGAATTTAGTAAATACTTGAATAAAACTTCTTTGCTTTGAAATATGAATATATTTTAAAAAACTTTGCACAAAATGTATTACTTTATAAAATGCTGCTTTAATCAAAGCTATGCTCATTACTTTAATTAATACCCCGATTCCTAATTTCAATTTGCTTTATAACACCAGCAAATATTTCTTCTTTAAATTAAATTTAATCAAGTTTCAAAACTAAAAAAAAAAAAAAAAAATAGCATAATAGTATTACATTATGTTTATTAATGTAACATCAGCAACCTACTCTCACCAATGTGATCATATATGACGATATTTGGGATAACAATTCTTCGTGAAAATAGGACTAGTCCGCATAATCTAATTTATTTGAATGATATAAAGAAATGTATTAAAGGTCTGCGTCTATGTCATAATAAACAAATTCAGTCTTTCTTATATATTTATATTAACCACTTTCATAATTACTCTCACTTAAGGGGAAAAAATGATGAAATCTTAAATAATCGTAACTTAGAATTTAAGTTATTCAAAAAATATAGTTTAAAGCTCTGAAAATAATTAAAGCCATTATTAATTATGCTTATTTAGTTTAACGAGAAAAAATGACATTATCTTCTGGTTTTCAGGAAATGATAAAATATTTAAAATTTAGATAAATACAAGGGATACAAAATTTTAAAAAAGACGAAAAATATATTAATTACTAGCAGCTTCACTGCCAGCCTTCGTCTGGCTTTTAAATGTACCAGAAAAATGGCTGAAGGGAACACCAAACGTTAAATTAAAAAACTGCGTAGAATTTTGCTCTGCAGAACAACTTCATACAAAAAAGTTATTACGTATAACAAAATTACAATGAAATAAGCAATATCCCTTAATAAAAATATTAATTATCCTAATAAAAAATTAACCAACTTCCCTAAAAAAAGTCACTCAAAACTTTTCAATATCTTAAAAACAGTGAAATGAGCAATAAATAACATAAAAGTAAAGTTTAATTAAATAACATAAAAGTAAAGTTTAATTAAATAACATAAAAGTAAAGTTTAATTAAATAACATAAATAACATAAAGGTAAAGTTTTGTCGATAAATACAAAAAACAAAAAATTCTGAAAAGCAAAGTGTAATTAATGATATTTTATCGTATATTTTCAAGAGAAAGAAATTATAACGAAATAAACTATATCCCTTAATACAAATATTAATTATCCTAACTAAAAAATTAACCAACTTTACATTGAAGAAAAAAAATCATGCAAAACTTTTCAATATCTTACAAACAGTAAAATAAGCAATAAATAACATGAAAGCAGGTCAAAAAACATATAATTCTGCGCAGAATTTTACTCTGTAGAATAACTTTATCAAAAAAAAAATCAAAAAAATGTATCATATATATGTAAGATATAACAAAATATGATAGCTGTTTCAAAAAAATAATTGACGACCTCAAATTTAACATTCTAAATTTGGTAATCTGCCCCTAAATTCATCTCTTCTCACAGGTTCCAGACTTTTCTATCTTATGTAACGTTTTAATGCAGATGCCTCTCGTCCAATCAAATTACATCTAAACCAAAACTGTGAACTGAAACTTCAGCCTTCTTGCTATGAAAGTACTATAAATTTCTCTTTTTACCGATTAGCTTTCCTGCTGGCAAGACGCTTATAAACCATGCTGCTGCTGCTTATGATAACGTTCTAATTCAAACTGCAATTTATGTATTCAAATATTATTAAGAAATATCTTATATGAAAAAGGATGATTTGATATGCATGGAAAAAATAAAGATTGTGATTTTTCAAGATATGTTGTGCTTAATTGCGTCATCATGCTTTCCTCTCTGCCACCTTCAAACCACAGTTTCATTACAATAATATGGCGCAGACGATTTTCGACCCTACAGGCGTGGAACTTCAGTGCAGTTTATTTATCGTTTAGCGAATGTAAAAAATAAAAAAGGTAACTAGTCATCTGAATTCCCAATCAAGCCACTACAGTCTTCTCTGTCATCTACGCAGTATAAGCTGTTGAGAGTTCCACAGCTTTCATCTACGCATTTTGAAATCATCACATATTTATAAAAAGTCAAGACAGGATTAATCTGGTGCAAATTTCCCCAATGTTCTTCGAACTCTGCTGCCCCAAACTTCCAGTGAATCACCAAATTCGTTTTCGGTGTGTGATTTAACGCATATTCAAAAAGTGCTTTGAAATCATCAAGTATCTGTGAGTTCAAAAGTGAAAAGTGTATTGAATCAAGGTCAACGCCGCAGCGTAGTGAAGTATGGTTAATGTTTCTTGCTCGCTTCGAATATTCGTGATGTTATGCATTTCCGATCATCGCGTAAAAAGAAAAACATCCTAAGTGCTTTAAGATAGCAACCTCAAGAGGGAAAGAGTGTTTTGTGCATATTTTGCGTGTTTCAGTGCTCTAAAGAATGTAATATTATGAGAAGTTATTAATGTGATAATGAAGTGGTATTAAGCTCCAAAATGAGTAAATTACGTTTAAAAAAAAATAAGAAGAAAAAACGTTGCGTTTGTGGGTTAGTATATTATGATTTATTGATGATAAAGTTTTGCTTAAGTCATTTTAAGATCAATGTTAATAATTCAAAAATATTATGATTTATTTAAAATGTAGTTTTGTATTTCTGAATTGGGAAAAAGAAATTATTGAATTTGGAAAAAATTAGGCATGTTATACTAGGGAAGGTTTCTAATGCGAATAATATTTTTGTACTATTGTTTAATTTTTTTTTTGAATTTTTACTGTATTTTAAGAATGAAATTATTGTTTGAAAATTTTAAATTCTAGGAATTTCTTTAATGTTTTTATGATAAACATTGGAGGCTCTCACCTTATGAAAAAAATACATTTTTTTAATCTAAATATTTTTATTTTTTCATATAATGGAGTGTGTTTTTAATATTCATATGGAATGACAGCAGTTCGGAAAAGGCCAGTTGCCTCTACAGAAGGAACGGAGGCCTTTTCTACAGTAACTGCTAATTTGGCAAATCTTTTGGCCACTGGTAAAGATTATTAAACACCAGTCTGCTCAACTGATAAACCAATATGATGGAAATGGTAGTATTTAGATAAAGTTGTGTGGAAATGGTAGTATTTAGATAAAGTTGTGGAGTCTTCAAGTTTTGTAAAGAATAAGTAAATTTTAAATGTCTTAATAATAGTGAAAAATTTACAATTGTGTTTATGAATGATGTTTTACAAAATTTTTATATATTAAAATACTTTCCATAAAAAACATAATTAAATAATATGAAAGTTGGCATCTTAATTTGTAATATAATAGAAATATTTTCAGCAGCAAAATTTTATTTGAACATTTAGTTTGTGAAAAAAAATTTGAACTTTTACCATGTGGAACTATCAAGAACTTTACAAAATTTCATTGACATTCTTACCTCAGAATTCTAAAATATGCTATTGTTTAAAAATAATATAGTGCTAAGATTCATAATTCAATTCAAAATTTTATGACATTCAGTCAAATGTCAAAATTGAATCAAAATATCGGTCAAAATTTTATGACAATAATTTTTTGTTTAAAAGTTAATATGTTTGTATTTCAGAATGATATCTTTCACATTTGCTGCTGTAATGCTTGTTCTTCCATCCTGCTCACCCAACTTTTCTTTTGAAGGAGGGGATATGTAAGTAACAAAATATGATAGCTGTTTCAAAAAAAAAATAATTGACGACCTCAAAATTAACATTCTAAATTTGGTAATCTGCCCCTAAATTCATCTCTTCTCACAGGTTCCAGACTTTTCTATCTTATGTAACGTTTTAATGCAGATGCCTCTCGTCCAATCAAATTGCATCTAAACCAAAAGTGTGAACTGAAACTTCAGCCTTCTTGCTATGAAAGTACTATAACCTTTCCCTTTTTGCCAAATAGCTTTCCTGCTGGCAAGACGCTTATAAATCGTGCTTCTGCTTACGATAACGTTTTAATTCAAACTGAAATTTATGTATTCAAATATTATTAAGAAATATCTTATATGAAAAAGGATGATTTGATATGCATGGAAAAAATAAAGATTGTGATTTTTCAAGATATGTTGTGCTAAATTGCGTCATCATGCTTTCCACTCTGCCACCTTCAAACCACAGATATAAATGACAATGAAATATGTCAATCTCTTATAAACAGTGACATAAGAAATACGACGAAAAATTGCTGCTAAACCCATATTTCTAAAAGAATGAGACTATTAAAAAAATGATGCGATTTCATCAAAAATCTATAAACAACAATAAGACAGGAAAATTGTTGCCAAAATCACATTTTGAAAGATGTGAGAAGTGTACTCGGAAGCTTCATTTAAAATTTTTTTTTAAAAATACAAAATATTATCATTTTTCCAAAATTTGTTCTGTAAAAGTAGTCGCAAGGATTAAAGTTTCACGTGTCCAAAAATTAAAGAAAAATAAACTTTTTTAGAAAAAATCCCGTTGAAAAGGTGTTAAGCTTCCTTTGATAAATAAATTCGTATTTAATCGATTTATTAAAACACGAAATTATTTTAACTTCGTAGAGTAGCTAAGTGCCTACGTTTCAGGACGATGTGAAAATGTAGTGTGTAGAATAAAATCTCGCTTTCCTACAGCCCATTGTGTCTCAAAATGACGCGATTTCGTCACAAAACCAAAAATAAAAAAAAAAAAAAAAATAAAATAAAAAATCTAATTCGAATTTCGAAAATATCGCTTCGAGGTACACTGGCTCTTGTCTAGATGCACCTATGTACCAAATTCGTAGCCGTGGGTCTATTAACTTACGCGCAGCGCGAACGAAAGACACACAGACAGATTCTTTCTTTTAATATGTAGAGATTAAGCTTATTTTTCTGCATAAACCAATATGTAACACAAGGACATAATAACGACGTTTAGACAACTGTTGGAAAAAGGTTGAGTTCTGCGAACATTTAGGCGTCGTTACGATTTCGTGATACGATGCTTTCACAACCAAAATATAACGTGATAAAGACACAATAACGACGTCTATTCAACATAAACCTTATTTGCAAAGACGTAGTAAACACGTCCTTGCAACGGTTGCAAAACAGTGGAGTGTCGCGGATATCTCTGGGCGTCTTAAATATGACATATTGCAACGTTTTTGCAACGACATCCGCGACCAACGACGTTGCCGTGCTACTTGGGGTTAGGTCTGAAAACCGTCGACATGGAGAAATATAGATTTATTGACAATTAATTTAAAAAATCTTTTCAAAAATTCACGATAAATAAATTACACAACCGATTCAAACTTTCATTAACATGAAGTTAAAATTAAACTCATTAAAGACTTTTTCACATAGTTTATAAATACTCAAGATTTGCCAATGCGGCAAACATCTCTTTCTCACAGAGAAGATTTATTCGAACATAATCCAAAGCTAGTTAATATTAAAGCTGGATGAAAACATTGATGATATACCTTTCAATAAAACTGCTATGCAACTCCGCAACTTCATATATCCACATTGAGCCCATATGCAAAGAATACCAACGAAAACTTGATAATAATTTCCATTTCATCACTTAACAGTAAAAGACAAAAAATTGAATCAACTTGAAACATTCATTATTTTAAAATGACATAAAAGGGTACTAAGGATAGTTCATGAATGTTCTGTTATGAGATCAGTTCTTCGGAAAGGAATTATTAACTTTTTTCCCTTACCACACTAGTATCCAGCAGCAGCTTCAAAGAGATGTTCCTGAAATAAAATTTAAAATGTAATATTAAAGTTTCATGCTGGAAAGCAAGTTAACTTTATGTTGTCCCTGTACATTCTTTGAAAACATGAAGTTAGACATATTTTAATGCAGCAATCAATAGTAATACCGAAGAAAGTGGTCTTCAGAATCTTCAAATGTCGTTTAGCAGATTCCCTGCTTTCCTAATTACTTAATTACCTGGTGTGTTTCATGATACTGTTTATTTGGATGATCACAGTTATGTGTAGATCGTGTCCTTTTATGATCTAAATTAACATCACATGCGGCGTACTGAAATTGCAGCAAAAGTGATGCATGAATAGACAATACTTTGTTCAAGATTAGGACTCGAAATATTTCCTCATGGCTAGTGTAACAGCTTTCATGCTATTCTTATAACAGTAAAAGTAATGTTACCACCGTTTATCCACAGAATGACTAAATGATAACCCGATCTCTTGTACCGTGTGATTTTGAAGCTATACTTCCCAGGCTTTTAACATGGGGTTATTTCTTTGCCAATGTGTTTTAAATAGGTGTCCCTGAAATAATAGCTTGCAAAAGAACATGCAGGATCATTCAGGAAACATTTCTTGAAAAATACTGTATTACACATTCGAGCACTCTTTATGGTAAATACTGTTTCTGATCTAAAAACAAAATTTCAAAATCGGCGATACTTTTCCGAGTGGTAAATTACTTACGCTGTGCGGCATGTTCATCAAATAAAACATTCCATGGGAGCCATATATCATATTATTTGTACTTAGTATGCTTGAATAAATTATTATTTGCTACTGGTTAGTTAATTAAGGAGTGGTGGGGATAAAAAGTAACCTCACAACATTTGCATAGGAGGCGTAAATACATGTAACATCTGTTTTCCCATCTTCTTAAAGCATATAAATGTTGCATCATTGAATAATTACTGAGACGAGTAGCATCCACGTCCAAAAATCTGAAGTTTGGTCTCTAACATCGCTGAAATTTCGGATAATAAACCATCCAATGGGAGATTCGGATAATAAACTCCATTCAATAATAAACCATCCAATGGGATCTAAGCAAAATGCCTTCCTTTCCTCACCCCCCAAAAAAGATTATTTGATTATTTTTTAAATAATAGTTAGAAGAAAGTTGATTAGCAGTAAAATTTAAAAGACCAAGACATTAACATTTGCAGTCAGCCCTGAAGGCAAAGAAAATTCATCAACAAGTTAGTAATAGCTTTTATTGCTAATCACTTCGGCTAAGAGAATTGAGAAATAT
Source organism: Stegodyphus dumicola (assembly GCF_044657685.1). Classification (NCBI taxonomy): domain Eukaryota; kingdom Metazoa; phylum Arthropoda; class Arachnida; order Araneae; family Eresidae; genus Stegodyphus; species Stegodyphus dumicola. The sequence goes on along the minus strand of NC_140768.1, from coordinate 72,959,880 downwards.
AATTAGATAGACCATCATTACATCGTTTGCCAATTCGCGTACTATAAAATTCATTTATTAGAGAATTTTTATTAAAAAATTCATAACATTCAATTTCCTTGAAAAAATGTTTACTCTTTTTACTTTAATGACACATTTACTGAAAAAACGAAATATTTTAATTTTGTTAATTCTTACAATCTAAATATTAAACTTCAACAATATTCTTCAAAAATAAATGTAACAAAAATGTAACATATAAAAGGTATGAGCGGATCTTAAACGGATTCATAACTGATCAATAACTGCTACTGTGCCAGGAATTCGAAACAAACTTATCTATTCTATTAAGACATAATATATCAATACACATATTTAATTTCAATGTATCTGAAAATAAAATTACGCGCAGGAAAGAGGATTTGGATTTTCGTATGTTAATGATGACGAAATTAATTGAGTTATGACATTTAGACCAAAGATATCCGGCAGGATAATTTCTAGTAATTATTTAATTCTCTTACTCTAAATTCAAATGTATTCAGGCTTTACTCTATAACAATTCCGCTATTCTGTATTTTCAGGATATTTAACCTCTTCCGTATTCAGGCTTATTTGAATATTTATGTCGCATTTATTCAGTTAGGTACGACATCCAGATATTCCGTTCGGAATAGTTTCAAATCCATATGAATTCTCTTAATTAATTCCTTTTGGAAGAGATTCAGAAACATGCAAACATGTGTGCCAAAGATACTCAGCCACGTATAAATGTTACTAGAACTCTTTCAGAATGGCTTTAAACATATTTCTATTTCAAATACTTTCCTGATTAGAATAGACATAGGTACTTAATACCTACTAGAACGGGTTCAGATATTTTTCAGTGCAGACGTAAATGGTAAAACTGTGTGAAATTTTAGGCCGTGTTGTAATTTTGTTTGCATTTGAGCACATATCTGTAGCTTAGATATTTTAACCTATTATTAAACATTTGTAAGACTTTACAAAGTAAGTTAAACGGCGCTAGATGTTTTTTTTCGTGAGAAAAGTTAAAATAATAATTGTTCTTAAATTATTCAACTATGTTTCGTGAGTTCTAGGATACGTTCATCTTTCCTTAAGGAAAAACTAATAAATGAAATTTAACGTTTTTGAAGTTTCTGATATTGATAATCTGAATGAACAGTTTTGTTCTGCACTTTTTATGGAAAATTCTGAGAAGCAAAATGAGTGCAAGCTATGCGATTTGCAAAGCTATTGCATAGTAAATCTTCTAAAGAAGGATTGCTGAAAACAAAGCAGCAAATACGAATAACTAACTGTAAGATCAAGAACACTGTAATTACATCTTAAAGTATCTGAATTGTTCAAAACAATTGGTTATGACTTTTTAACGAGTTAAATTTACGAACAAGGATGACTGACTTCAATCCTGATTTGCGATCAAGGCAAAGTGAAAACATCCATGCATAACGTTGAAAGCTGATTACGTACTGAAAATTTTTAATTTAAAAACTAAACTTTAAAGAAAATTATAAATTTACCAATATTTCATCATTATCTACAATTATCATTGCCAGAATTGCCAAACAGTTGAAACAAAGAAGTCAGCGGTCCCGCTTCATTTGTAGATTTTATGAAATTTCTGTTGCGGATTCTGGAAAACGTAAGAGCCTGCCAGAGGGGATTTGCTGTTACACCTAAGAAGTAAGGCAAAATAATGTGATTTATAATTTTGGAAGTTCTTCAAGCTTATGTTTCAGTTAATGGCTGATATAGCTGTGCGATGTGAATTGTTGTTTCGTGTACGTGCATCTTAAACTAATCATTATTTTACTTTAAGCTAATTTAACCTATCAGATAAGTTGGGAAAAACGCGCTAAGTACTGAAATTATTGGTTGGTTAGCTGATTAAGGCTACCAATTAATGAAGGACTTTTCAAGGCAAAATTCTTTATATTTACATTTCATATCGGATAAAGCGAATTGAATATGAAAGGTAGGAGAAGATCGAGAATTATTGATTGAGAAAATTGTACCTGCCTTTCATATTATCTTTAAAGAAAAATGGCATGAAAATTCTTCAACATTAGAACTGTAGTAAATAAATAAACAAACAAAATTACCGATTTTTAGATAAATAAGAAAATAGGACATTTACGCATTGTTCAGTCTTATTTACAATGCATAAATGCTATTTAAGATTTTCCCCTTGAATAGGCTCCAAGAAATGTGTATCCTCCGGGCGTGCCTTTCCGGGGTGTGTGTCGTCCTGGTTATCCGACGTGGCCAGTAGCCTTGATTCTCTCCAGGGCTGTGCGGCGTTGTGATGTACGGAATCTTAACATGAAATATAGCTGTTGAAGACTATAATGCGAACAAGAATTGAGCATAGAGTTCGAGAAAGCATTTATATAAAGTATCAGATGGAGCTTCAGCCAAATACCTGCTGATCTAAATGAATTTGCCAAGTAGACTGTATTGTCAGAACGCAGAAGTCACATAAGTCAATCAACTGTTATTCATCATATATTTATTCTCACATCTCGTAGGCTGATATGCCCTGTTCATCGTTTTCGCAAACCTCAAGGAAAGCAGCCATCAAAACTTATCTTTTACTTACAACAAGAGGCTTCGTTGGTAAGCAAGCACGTTTTCTACTACCTATCACTTTCAACAATATCGAAACCCAAAGTAAAGTGAATAAATTATTAATAAAAAAATAATTGAAGTTAAAAAATGTGAGAAAGAAAAATATTTTCTGTAAATTAATTGATATTAGAAAAATTACAAATTAGATTGAAGTAATGTATAATAAAGACAATACGAAATAAAAAGGAAAATCAATTGTGACTAAATTTATGATATACCAAAGATTGAAAAAAATTGATTGAAAAAAAGCTTTTGAAAAATATTTTTCGAGAACAAATAAAATTGATTTTAGATTTTGGTGGCAATATATTTAAAACTTATCGAACTGAATGAATACAGCTCATAAATAATCTTTCGGAAGACAGAGCATTCCTAATTAAGAGATTTTTTCTTCATAATACTCAGATTTATCAAGTACCTGCAGAAACCTGCAGAACGTAAGGCATAATTCTGCCAATCATCAGTATTAGTTTTATTAACTGCTAGATCAGTGCTGAATTAATAGCAGACTTTTCTGCTGATATTGCAATTCAGTTACACAACAAAATGCTGAAACTCATCTCAGTTAGAGTTCCGGCAGATTCTTTTGGAAATTTCATTTCCCTCAAATATGCCGAATTTACTCAGGCTACTGTGTGTTCTGGCTAAATTTAAGCTCCAGTTTTTAACGAAACGTTAAATTTGGATTTACTCAAGCAGTTTTAAACATTTTAAGTTAAAGAAATTTTACACTAATGTGAATATTAATAAGTGATTAAATTAAAATTTTATTTGATAAAAAAAAGAAAGGAAACCTATAATGGCTGAGATTTTAACTTCAATCAAATTATTTCTTAAGGTTTTTTAAACTTCTAACATTTTTATAAAGCAGCGCTTTAACCTTTACGCCATATACGTACAATTCAATAGAAAACCGCAAAATTTTGAAAGCAGCATACATTTAGAATTTTCCATAGAGTGTGAAGCGTTGGCGTACAATTTTCTATTTTTTTCAGCCTTTTCTCAACTCAGCTGATGAATGTTCAATTTTCTTAGTTAGTTAACTTACAGATTTTTTCCTTTTTATTATTTAATAACTTTTTGTGTGTTTAACACTTTTAACAAATGTCACAATCTTCGAACTTATGCCACATAAAATTCATCACGAAAATTACAGTATGTTTAAAAACAACATATTGTTACGAATTGCCTAGCTGCCGCAAGATAGCGTCCCCGCAAAGCGGATTTAGGGTTCCCAGAAAATGGGAAGGAAATGAAGGATTGCCATATTTGGCGCGAAATCGCCCATTTGACAACAAAATGGGCGATATGCCATAAATGGAGCGAGAACAATCTGGAAGGAATTCTTACCGTTTTGCGCCGGAATGTTCTTGAAGGCAGGCCAATAGCTATATAATATCTGCCTGTACGTGGAGTAGCAGTTCATCATGGATATCTTTCAGTGCATTGAATTCAGTAGTAGTCTTGAGCTGCAAGAGCGATCGACCGAGTCGGAAGCTGTACTTTAGTATTTGCCTCGAAGCTGCCTTCAACCTTGTGGCCTGAACGCTGTATTACTGATTGTTTCAGCGTATTTATCGTATTCGGCGGCTGTAAATGTGTTTTTGGAACTCTCCTGTGTAATACTGAGGAATAAATTGTGTTTTGTTTCTTTTAAACAAGTGTTGTCATCAATCACTCCAAATCCGCGGACCGTAGAAGGCAACAATATCATTAGAATTTCCGATATAGTGTTAAGGGTTGCTATAAGTTATATATATATATGTATTAATTATATTATTTCTTTAAAACCTATCTGTTTTCACTAACAGCCATTTAAAACAGTTATTACAGAAAAGCATAAATCCTACAATTATTGTAATGAATCTAGCTAGTGTAATTTATAAAATGATTTAATATTTTTTACTTGATATCTCATGATTTTAATGCTTTTTTTGTAATCAATCATAACAAAAATTTAAAAAAAGTACTGTTAAGAGTTGTGTTTTATTGCTTTAAATCACTTAGTTTACTACCTGTTCCTATGCGTTGTGTTTTGTGTCCTGGGACTTACCTCAATCGAGAAATTCCAAATATATCACTAATGAAATTATTAGTGATGCAAATGATGCAGCAACGTAAGAAAATTGAATAAAAATTTAAATAATATCTGCAGTAATACCTATCCTTTCGAAAACAGAAAACCTCTGCCGAGCTGCTGAAAAAGATGTCAGCTTGTTATCTGAATAAATGAGAACGAACTAGGCAGGTAATGTATAGTATGGAAGGCAGTAAGAATTCCAGTAAAGCAACCGTAACCAAAATATATTAGAAAGGAATTACATACCCAAACACTATAAATACTAAAATAATAAATAAAAACAAATCCCAAAAATACAACTTATTTACATAACTACGAAAATATGTGGGAAACACTGGGGAAATACATACTGGGGGATTAATTATTCCAACGATTATTAGTAAAGGGATTTCCAGGGAAAAATTCAGAATGTTTTTACAGCGACGGGCTCTAGACTTTTATAGTCGTTGGCCACCACTAAGAGCGGAAGCGGTGGTCAATTTATTATGGAGGCATACGTCATTTATTTCCCTAGAAAGTGTTAGAAAATCACTAAAAACACCAGAACTAGAAATTGAACTGTTGCTTTTGAGAGTTTTCCTTGTCCTTGGGTGCAGAATTTTGAGGGTTGTTCAGAGTATACGATTTTCCTTAGATTATTTTCTCTCCTTCGTATTTGAAGACAGGTAGAAGTTGTTTTATGAGCATCTGAAGATTTATGAGTACCCTGTGGCTCAATTCAAAGTTCGGGGCTTGCCACTGGGAAAACCTTAGAGTCTTAGGGAGTTTTCTTTTTGAAATTAATAGTATCTTGAATGCATTTCTTACAATTGGCCGCGTGAGGGCTAGCACAATTACAGCAATTGAATTTCGAGAAAAAAATTGCTTAGTTTGTTAGTTAGTAAACTTCCAGGTTTAGTATTAAATATCCTAATCTTTACTGAATGGCAGTATATTAGGGTGTGGGAAATAAAAGCATTTAATTTCTGACTGTGGCAACATAATACTGTGTTGCCACTGTTGCAACGCAATATTTTCAAATCCACACATTGCTTCGACGATTCAAACTGAAAGACAAATATCTTACATTTTGCCGAATCGCAGCAATCTAAAGCCCTAGAGATAAAAATATTTTATTTTAAGCAGTGTTTCATTTCTCGCTTTCCAATCACTCAGATCCTTAATAAAAATTAATTTAATTTGTGCAACATGTGAAATAAATAAAAAACAAGCACAAAATTCAAAGCTATGTCTTTGAGGTGCACATACTGGGGTGGATAATTACTTGTATTAAATAATTTGTAGTTCTAGATGCCTTCTTTTTCCCACAATGCGAGAAACTACGTACAAATTCTTCAATACTTATTTAAGTAATACATGCCGATAACATTAGGTTTGAAAAGTGAATCTGGCACAAAAGTTTCTTTTTTCAGTAGCGGTGGTCTAGCCACTACTAAGACTGGAATCGGTGATCACTTTATAAGGTATTTTCTCCCTCCTTTCTGCATGCATTTGTGGTTTATTGGTTAGCACACTCAGTGCGTATTCGAGAGGTCCAGGTTCGAGTCCGGGGAGCTCATTTCTCATTTTCGACTTCTCCAGCATCAAAAAATGACGCCGGAACTAAAAGGCGGTGAATGAAAAATCTTTACCAGCAGGACTTATCGATTAGGTCCCCTAAAGCCCCAGTCGCCTGTTAGAACGGAGAATTTCTCCCTTCGTGGTGTAACGACAGCACACTCGGCGCGTATTCGAGAGGTCCAGGTTCGCGTCCTGGCGAGGGAATTGCACATTTTTCGCATCTCCAGCTTTAGAAAAATCCTAATGACTCTACATTGGCTCCCGAACTAAACTCTTCACCACCATGAATTAACGACTCTTTGGCCTAAATCCCCAGTCTCCCTTTAAAAAGGTGGAGTATATAACGTATTTTCTCTCTCCTATCAACATGCTTTCGTGGTGCAACGGTCAGCACACTCGGCCCGTATTCGAGAGGTCCAGGGTTCGAGTCCAGGTAAGGGCACTGCTCATTTTTCACGTGTTTCCTACTTCAAAAAATTTTGATGCTTCTACAACTTTATTATGAAGGCACCTAATAGCAACAGTTTCCTCCTTTGAAGAGGCAATCAGTTTACATAAATGCTTTTTCTCCGGGATTCAAACTCGGGTCCTTCGGTATGGCAGTCAGAGACACTAACAACTTTCATGTCTTCCCGGCATAAGACACAAAATTGATGAGGGCAAGATATAAGTTTCGAGATTATTAGCACTCTGATGCTAATAATATCAAATAAACACATATTTTAATGTAAAGAAGTACACTATATTTGATGAAATGCATACAGGCCTTTAATTTTAAATTAAGCGAGATTTTATTTAGTTTAAATAGTAATATTGATATAAATTGTTATTTTGATCTAGGAATAATATTATTTTCTTCTTCTTCTTTCTACAGCTTCTCAATTTAAAAGTCTAAGTTTCTGACCTGGTCAGATGTTAGTCTAACAAGGAATTTTTTTCCAACCTTGAACTCTCAGGGTTTTGAAAAACATATGAACGACAAATACATCGCTGTAAACAAATTAGCTGCTTAATATTCTATAAATAGGTAGTTGAAAATTGTAAAAAAACAACGACTCTGGCAATATAGCACTATTTGACTGCTCTTAAAATTTTCGAAATTTAGGCTTTGAAATTTGAGTTGTTGCGGATCTAATAGATTCATTCAACGGAAATGTAAAACAATGAAGAAAGAGATAAATATCGTATAAAACATATTTGTGTTGTTTGTACCTAGCAACTTAAAATGAAATGTTAAACAGAACGGATGGCAATTTCATTCTGAAAAATTAGGTCATAGTAGAAGAAATACTAGAAATCCTTTTACTGCAGAATGATGTCTCTATAATAACCATATGCATTTATATAGCCAGTTTCTTCAGCTGACGAGGCAAGGAATATTTTCTATTTCATCATGAGCTCCATCGTCCGATAGACATTCATAGTCTTTGAAAATCTTAGAAATCTGATCTTTCAGCTTAATATCCTCTCGGGTATAATTCATTAACTTCAACTGTCTGCTGTATTATCTTGAAAGAGCATCCTAACCACACGGCAAGTATTTGTCTGACCAAATAATGACACAGATTAAATTAAATTGTTTGATAAGAACAATTTGCAGAAAAAGAAACATTTACTTCACCGCTCTCTCGAAAGAAAAAGATAGAAATTTGTATTTAAGTGAATAAATATAAGGTAACATTAACGCAGCGTAAAGATTGATTATTATTAATTTTTAAGAACAATTTACACGATTGGCAATGAGAACGATTATGTGAAGATTCTCGTGATCTAATAAAATGATAAAAACAAAATAATTCTTAAACTGTGCCAGGCGCAATTCATAAATTAAGAGTTCGGACCCAGTACATTTACTAGACGCGTATGTGACATTTATTTAAAATGTTAATAATATGTAAGTTTGAATTTTACTTTTAAGACAGTATAATTGTTACAGAAATTAAACGTAAAACTCAACAAAATGTAAAATCATAAATATAAGAAAACTGCCATTAATTAGACACAATGAATGTTTTAGTTTAAATGTAAAGTAAAATAGTAATTAATTAATTTCCATAGTAAAATTATACTCCCAGCTTATTTCTGGAATGTCTGAACAAAATTACACATGAATTTCTCCAATGCCTAAACACAAATGCACATTTCTGGAATATCTGAGCAGAAATACAAATAACATGAATTTCTGCCATCATGCCGAAAAAAAAAAATTTTGAAAAGCTAAAAAGAATTTATTATTCGTTTTTAAGAAAACGTATTCTTACTCCTTAATTTTTGAAATGTCTTATATATGTATTATTTTTCGCAACGAGTTTTCAGAGAAGGTTTGTTAATTACATATTTTTTTCTTTTTTAATTTCCGTTTAATCTATAGAGGTCTAGTAGTCATTATAGCTTTCCTTCTGAGGGTTGAAGAATGAACTGTATCTCTCTCTCCAAACCCAATTACAGTTCCAGGAATTTAATATTGTAGTTTCATTTGAAAACTTATAACTTCCCTTTGTCTATGTTAATTGATGAGGAATCTAAGTGAACTAGGTAGTAACTCATCGCTGAGTTTGAGTATTTACCACAGAGTCTAGAGGAGTGTTAAAATACTCTTTTATTCATTAAAAGAAATAATAACAGAGGCCTCCTTCTCGGGCTTACAGTAAAGCCTCCACTCGATCATTTAATTCAAGATAAGAAAATAAGAAACTAATCTAATAAATATAAGAAAACTATCATTAATTAGGCACAATGAATGTTTTAGTTTAAATGTAAAGTAAAATAGTAAGTAATTAATTTCAATAGTAAAATTATACTCCCAGCTTATTTCTGGAATGTCTGAACACAAATACACATAAGTTTCTCCAATGCCTAAACACAAATGCACATTTCTGGAATATCTGAGCAGAAATACAAATCACACGAATTTCTGCCATCATGCCGAAAAAAAATTGAAAAGCTAAAAAAATTTAATATTCTTTTTTAAAAAAATGTATTCTTACTCAGTACTTAACCAAAGCTAGACCCAAATGTCTAAAGTAGTTGGCCCTTAGTTTAACCTACCGGCGATTATCAAGAGGTATGTGCAATAGGCGTAGTTAAGTTAAGAACGAAGTAGCCAAACGGCAAACCCGCGCCACTAAGGACTCCTAAGCACTTCTTTAAATTTGAACTTGAACCTTCTTTAAATAATCCTTCTAACTTAGCATATTTTGTCAGGCGTTATTTTTCGTACTCTATTTCATTTTTTTATGTACAAATCTAGGGTCACTATACTCACTTTGACATGGATTATAATATTTATTCACATTCTTTATCTTGCAAACATGTAATGATGTTCCTAATCATAACTCTTCTAGTGTTTCTAATGTTTAATGCTAGTTCCAGCTATGCACTCGACGAAATATAGTACAAACATATCTTTTTACTGATCTATTGCAGTGATATTCAAGTTATCGGTCCCGAACATTTATAGGGTCGAAAGGAGGATAAAAATCCTAAAATTATTGATTGTATATAACTAAGGCTCGACGGTTTGATTGGGGTCATGAAATTGTTTTTCGGAGTCGTTTACATTTTTATAGGATCTGACAGAGTTTGAATACCATTGGTCTATGGCATCAAGTGGAAAACGTGTGGAGCTTTCGAGCTTAGTTAGCCAGTTCTGAAGAGCAGTTTTCTAGAATTTCACTTCTCCGTTTTATTTGCAATCATCTCATTTTAAATTTTTCCTATCATCTTATTTTAAACATTATTTTCATTAATTTTCAAAAGTGTGCCCCGCAGAATTATTTTCAATAAAACATCTGGCAATTTATTTGTATCGATGACTTTTATGTTCTGAAAGAATATAAAAGTAATTCAGATCCCCAAACTTCTTTTCAATGCTCCTAATACCATTGAAAAATATCAGAATAAAATATTTTGCTTTTAAAAAATTATTCTAATTTGTCAATTTTTAATTAGCAATTATTATTAATTATTTTTACTATTAGGAAACCAAATATCACATGGACTCAAAATATATTTTTTTATTTTACTCTACCATGATTCAACGTTTGCCTTGAGAGCAATAATTAACTGCTTAGATGCTAAAAAATTATTTCTAACTAAACGAAGAAATTACAGTAAACAGCTAAATATAAGTCCTTTATTAGCTTAGCATTCATTTTGAAGTGATTACTTGAATTAGATATTAGGCCCTAATCACTAATAGCCCAAAATTACGATTTTTCTCTTCAACAGTTATTTAAACGAAGCTTATATTTTATAAGCTATGTAGCTTACTGTTTTCCGCTCTCTTGATGATGAGTGTCAAACGGATTGAAACTATTGCGAAGCCAAACTGTTCCCGGTAGTCGTGTGAATTTAATGAGATATTATAATGTTATTATGTTCAGAAACTGTCTGCAGCTCTAATTAGAATTCCATGGACTAACTGTAGGGTTCCATACATAATAATTCGTGATTTTAAACTGCCTATCGAGTGTGACATATTAAATTTTAACTGTGGAATATCTGTCATTGTTTGTCACTTTAAAAGTCTAAAACTGCGAACAGACTTAGTTATTTCATTAATTAACATATGTTCAGATACTAATTCAGAAGTCAAACAACAAAAATCAGCGTTATACCTACAAAATTTTCACAGGACTAGTTTCGATGGTTTTACCGAACCATCATCTTCAGCTGCAAAACCGCAAATGAACAAGATAGGAAATAATCATTAGATAAGATAAGAAAGCCTGGACAAGAATAAGCAAGTGGCGCCATCTGTTGGCGAAACCAGAACTAAAACATAATTTCTCTAAAAGCCGAAGGCAATTTGGATTGGAATTAGGATCGTTAACTAGAACAGAAAGATTTTTATGAATGTGAAATGCCTCTAGAAAATCCAGTTCTCCAATGGAAGATGTTTTTTGAATAATTTTGGCAGCAGAAAAATTGAAAATGTGATTTTCGGACCAACAATGTTGAACAACAGAAGACTTCTGTGTTTCCTTCTTTCTAACATATGCCTCATGTTCTTTGACGCGAAATTTTAAGGCTCTCTTAGTTTGGCCAATGTAAATTAAACCGCACTGGCAAGGAATCCTATAAATACCCCAGGAATTCATATCCGGAATGGGGTCCTTGAGTATAGAAGTTGGAATTTTATTGATGGGAGAGTAAACAACCCGAAAGTTAAATTTCTGCAAAATATGTGCAACTTTATAGCTAATTGATGGAAAGAAGGGAATGACAACAGAATTTTTATAATCCCCTAAAATAAGAGTGTGGCTTTTAGTGTGTTCAGATGAGAATTTTTTAACTGCTTGATTAATAATGTTGGGTGAAAAGCCCCTGTCAATAGCTATTGCTTTTAAATAATTTAGTTCTTCATCAAGGGCTAATTTGGAGGAGCAAACTTGAAGAGAACGGAAAACATAGGAATAAAATGAAGCTAACTTTTGTTTAGTCGGATGACATGATTTAAAGTGTTGTGGAAGGCAAACCGATGAAGGTTTACGGTAAACTGTACTACTGAAGTTGGATGTGTTACGTGTGACCAGAATGTCGAGAAACGGAAGAGAATTGCAAGTCTCAAGTTCAAAAGTGAACTGAATAGCAGGATCAATAGAATTCATTGTTGAAAGAACTTTATTTAAATCATCTTTATTACCTTCAAACAGGGTAAAAGTATCATCTACGTAGCGGAAACATGCCGGGAAGTTTAAAGTTTCAAACAATTTTGATTCATAATAATGCATGTAGATATCAGCCAGGATGGGACTGAGGGGGCTTCCCATGGCTAATCCCTCAGTTTGTTTGTAATATTTATTTTGGAAAACAAAATGTGTTTGTTTCAAACAGAGTTGAGTGAGAGAAATTAGCTCCTCAATTTCGATGCAAGAGAAATGAAATTCGCGAAGTCTGGTTTCTAAACATCTTAATGCACCCTCCACTGGGACATTGGTGAATAATGATTTTACATCAAAAGAAACCATGAGTAAATTACTAGGAGAAATGTTTTTAACCTTTTTTACAAACTCTATTGAATTTTTATGGTGTAAATGTTATTGTCTAATAGAGTGGAAAATCTAGAAACCAAATAGTTAGCTAAAGGATACGAGGCAGTACCTAAATTTGAAACAATAGGGCGGAAAGGAATACCACTTTTATGAATTTTGGGAAGAGCATATAATCTGGCACAATTCGCAACAGATGGGATAAGCGAATGTTTTAAGTTGTTTGAAATGATTTGCGAAGATTTGATCGCAGTTTTTATTTTGGATAAGTCCGAAGGTGAAGGATGTTTAGAGATCAGATTATATGGTCCTTCGTTTAAGAGTTTAGTGACACCATCGATGTAAGTGTTCTTATCCATGACGACTATCTGGCCGCCTTTGTCGGCCTTTGAAATGATAATATCCGGGTTAGAATGAATTTCGCGCATTGTAGCTCTTTCTCTCGCAGTTAGATTTGGTTTCAAAGGTTTATTATTGAATTTCACGTTATGAGCGATAAGATGCCTAATCATTTCTTTCTGTGAATCTGAAACTTTACTGAACTTGAAAGCTTTTTCGATAGGAGCCAAAATCAACCCCATTCCGGATATGAATTCCTGGGGTATTTATAGGATTCCTTGCCAGTGTGGTTTAATTTACATTGGCCAAACTAAGAGAGCCTTAAAATTTCGCGTCAAAGAACATGAGGCATATGTTAGAAAAAAGGAAACACAGAAGTCTTCTGTTGCTCAACATTGTTGGTCCGAAAATCACATTTTCAATTTTTCTGCTGCCAAAATTATTCAAAAAACATCTTTCATTGTAGAACTGGATTTTCTAGAGGCATTTCACATTCATAAAAATCTTTCTGTTCTAGTTAACGATCCTAATTCCAATCCAAATTTGCCTTCGGCTTTTAGAGAAATTATGTTTTAGTTCTGGTTTCGCCAACAGATGGCGCCACTTGCTTATTCTTGTCCAGGCTTTCTTATCTTATCTAATCATTATTTCATATTATGTTCATTTGCGGTTTTGCAGCTGAAGATGATGGTTCGGTAAAACCATCGAAACTAGTCCTGTGAAAATTTTGTAGGTATAACGCTGATTTTTGTTGTTTGACTTCTGAATTAGTATTTATTCGGCGTGTTATTGTGTCTTAATTATAGAAGCCCCAAACAGGCTTACATTTTGCTTTCTTTTTTGCACGTGGTGTGGCCGCCATTTTGTGATTGTAGGAGATTCGGTGAGTACATTTTTGCAATTTTCAAGTTATGTTTATGTTTTGTACATTTAGATATTGTGCTTTGCTTGTCTGATTTCATGCATTTTGCTTACAAACTTTTTGTTTTCTATTCATTTCAGTGAGGGATTTTTCTGTGTTTGGTGTGTACTTTATTATTGCTCAGTTAATTTAGTTTGATTTTTGCATTGTTTATCATGCCTTCATCCGTTAATCGTTTCACTAAATTACGCCTGAAACGGCAAAAATTCCTGAATGATCTTGACTTTTTACTTAAATGTAAATGTAAAAAATTGATCCCCAATTTTATTCAAATCAAATTTAATCAAAAACCTTCGAGTCGCGTTTCAAGAATTCTGTTAAATTGCAAGCTTGCCTTACTTCGGTCCGTGATAAGGGATACACGTCAACAATTGTCCAAAATTGAACATGAACTCTATAAGCTTCATCTGGAACTCGCTAAATCATATCCAAAATTCACTGCCCTTGAACAAAAGTCTTGGTCTAGAAGGGAGAATGCAGTTAACCGTCATAAAAACACCCTTGCAGTTAAATTCGAAAAACTTCTTTTACAGTCTTCCAGTTCAAGTAGTTCAAAAAATCTTCCCATTGTAAACATCAAGCCAATAGTTAATATTTCTAATGTTAGTCTTTCAGAAGAACAAGAGAGAATTCTAAAATATAATTTTAACTTCTCACAAATTTGTAAACCCTCGATTCCAAAGATTTTGGCTCCTATCGAAAAAGCTTTCAAGTTCAGTAAAGTTTCAGATTCACAGAAAGAAATGATTAGGCATCTTATCGCTCATAATGTGAAATTCAATAATAAACCTTTGAAACCAAATCTAACTGCGAGAGAAAGAGCTACAATGCGCGAAATTCATTCTAACCCGGATATTATCATTTCAAAGGCCGACAAAGGCGGCCAGATAGTCGTCATGGATAAGAACACTTACATCGATGGTGTCACTAAACTCTTAAACGAAGGACCATATAATCTGATCCCTAAAGATCCTTCACCTTCGGACTTATCCAAAATAAAAACTGCGATCAAATCTTCGCAAATCATTTCAAGCAACTTAAAACATTCCCTTATCCCATCTGTTGCGAATTGTGCCAGATTATATGCTCTTCCCAAAATTCATAAAAGTGGTATTCCTTTCCGCCCTATTGTTTCAAATTTAGGTACTGCCTCGTATCCTTTAGCTAACTATTTGGTTTCTAGATTTTCCACTCTATTAGACAATAACATTTACATCATAAAAATTCAATAGAGTTTGTAAAAAAGGTTAAAAACATTTCTCCTAGTAATTTACTCATGGTTTCTTTTGATGTAAAATCATTATTCACCAATGTCCCAGTGGAGGGTGCATTAAGATGTCTAGAAACCAGACTTCGCGAATTTCATTTCTCTTGCATCGAAATTGAGGAGCTAATTTCTCTCACTCAACTCTGTTTGAAACAAACACATTTTGTTTTCCAAAATAAATATTACAAACAAACTGAGGGATTAGCCATGGAAAGCCCCCTCAGTCCCATCCTGGCTGATATCTACATGCATTATTATGAATCAAAATTGTTTGAAACTTTAAACTTCCCGGCATGGTTCCGCTACGTAGACGATACTTTTACCCTGTTTGAAGGTAATAAAGATGATTTAAATAAAGTTCTTTCAACAATGAATTCTATTGATCCTGCTATTCAGTTCACTTTTGACCTTGAGACTTGCAATTCTCTTCCGTTTCTCGACATTCTGGTCACACGTAACACATCCAACTTCAGTACTACAGTTTACCGTAAACCTTCATCGGTTTGCCTTCCACCACACTTTAAATCATGTCATCCGACTAAACAAAAGTTAGCTTAATTTTATTCCTATGTTTTCCGTGCTCTTCAAGTTTGCTCCTCCAAATTAGCCCTTGATGAAGAACTAAATTATTTAAAAGCAATAGCTCTTGACAGGGGCTTTTCACCCAACATTATTAATCAAGCAGTTAAAAAATTCTCATCTGAACACACTAAAAGCCACACTATTATTTTAGGGGATTATAAAAATTCTGTTGTCATTCCCTTCTTTCCATCAATTAGCTATAAAGTTGCACATATTGTTGTTTATTCTCCCATCAATAAAATTCCAACTTCTATACTCAAGGACCCCATTCCGGATATGAATTCTAGGGGTATTTATAGGATTCCTTGCCAGTGTGGTTTAATTTACATTGGCCAAACTAAGAGAGCCTTAAAATTTCGCGTCAGAGAACATGAGGCATATGTTAGAAAAAAGGAAACACAGAAGTCTTCTGTTGCTCAACATTGTTGGTCCGAAAATCACATTTTCAATTTTTCTGCTGCCAAAATTATTCAAAAAACATCTTCCATTGGAGAACTGGATTTTCTAGAGGCATTTCACAATCATAAAAATCTTTCTGTTCTAGTTAACGATCCTAATTCCAATCCAAATTTGCCTTCGGCTTTTAGAGAAATTATGTTTTAGTTCTGGTTTCGCCAACAGATGGCGCCACTTGCTTATTCTTGTCCAGGCTTTCTTATCTTATCTAATCATTATTTCCTATCTTGTTCATTTGCGGTTTTGCAGCTGAAGATGATGGTTCGGTAAAACCATCGAAACTAGTCCTGTGAAAATTTTGTAGGTATAACGCTGATTTTTGTTGTTTGACTTCTGAATTAGTATTTATTCGGCGTGTTATTGTGTCTTAATTATATGTTCAGATTTCAATGAATTTTGTTACAAACAATATATTGCTGGTTTATTTTTATAAATTTTGCTTCCTTTTTTTTTTCACTTTAACTACTATTCCTATGCAAGTATACTACAGTCAGAAGAAATAAGTGTCCAATGTGTGTGTATATAGACATTCACACGCAACATAGAGAAGTGCTGTGTTGTCATAATAAAGCTGTCTGTGCTGTCATAGAAAACAGTATTGCATATCATGTACCAATTTTATTACTAACTTTATTATTTCTTACGATCTTAATTAAGTCGTAAGAAATAATAAAGTTAGCTATTAATATGTCTAAAGAACACGCCCAAACTATCTGAAAGTATCAAAACCAAACCTGTTATGAATATCAATTGAAAAAAGCTTGAAAACTTGTGCGAGCTGTTTAAGGAAAGAGAAGAAAAGATGCTTACTCATTGAAGTAGCCAAATAAGTAGATGCTCTAATTACGGATATAAAAAATGATAATTTTAAATATAACGGGGCGGTGAAACAACCTGTGAAAATTCATCGTCGCAGTTGCTTATGTCTGTTTTAGTAAATCGTGATTTAGAGAAAGATGATAGTGAAGAAATCATAAAATTTCAAACTGTGTTTTCTCGAAAAGTGAAATCGATGCTAATTTCTTATAAAAATATTAAAGGAATGCATTGGTTGGTATATATCGAGCCAATGCCTTTTAAAGCAAGTTAGAAAGTTTTGTCAAGTGAGTCTAAGAATGGATGGTTAATAATGTTATAGAATTCAAAAGAATCCCGAGGGAGGTATTATATTTGTTTCAATTTTGGCCGTTCTAAGCACAATGTTAGGTGTACTAAAACTGGCTGCTTAGAAAGTAGCTGTAAAGCTAAAAGTGGTACTTGGATTATATGCAAGGAATCCAATTGTAAATTTAGTATAAAGATAAATGCTGTTCATGACTGTCTAAGTTCAAACTGTCCAATTTGAAATTTTGTTTAAGAAAATGAATTACAGCTAACTTAAAAATAAATGAAATTATTCGGATTAATTTAAATTAGTTAAAAATGATCTGGATACTGTTTGCGTTCGATAGTTTTATTAGTTAAAATTTAAAGAGTTTTAAATTGCCTTATTAGACTGAAACTGAGTGGAAATGATAGCGGATATAGTATTTGGTCATATTACAATGATCTAGAATCCAAAAACGTTGTTTATCATTCTAACATGATATTATTCACTGATTTTTCTACACAGCACACTTTACATAAGAACTAAATGCAATAATGAGAAGACGCAAAGAAATTCCTTTTTATAAACTTCAATAATTTGGAAATATTTTGAAAATTAAAGGCATTCTAGAAGTTATCGTAAAGTACTTTAAACAAGCTAAGCTATCCACTTTCAAAACGGAAAGATATTCTTTTTGATTCTGAGCTCTGTCATCAGATTATCACTTTTTGTTATTGTATTGCACAATTCTATTAACATGGTAATCTATTTTTCATAGGAAAAAATATTGTAACACTCTATCAAAGAGCAGAAGTTATGAAAACAGAAGAATTGTTTTGGAGTTTTCATTCCGTACTTTATATCATAACTGAGGAGCTTCAAAATTATTTATATTAATAAAATAATAAATTAAAGAAAGTTATATCATATTCTTTAAATTTTATAAAAATCCTGACTTGAAAATGGGAATATCAATGAAGTTACGCTTTGCAACGCTTTTGCAAAATAATTATTAAAATGACTGTGTATGACGGAATAACTACACTAAAGAACGTTTTTAAAAGATGACAGTCAAATAAATAATGAAATTATTCTCCATTTAGAAACAAATAAACAATTTTATACGAAATTGATACACACAATTTTGAAAAGCTTCTCTTTAAATTTTTTACTTTTTGTGTGAATTTCAAATAGGGATAATAAAAAAATGTTTCCTTTGAAAATCCTTTCATACATTTGAGAAATACTTAAAGTTGTGAAGCAAAATACTAATTTGAGAGAAGCAATGAAAAACAGTTCTTTTTAAGAGTCGGGTATTGATCGATTTTTCTGTACCAAAACACATTTAGGCATAATCTAATTAGTTTAAGAACATAATATTTAGAAATTTAAAAGAATATCTCGAAGCAAAAACTTGAGAAAGAAATGTCAACACCTTTTTTTTATGTCTTTGAATCATTTCAACTTAAGATCCTTTTTGTTTAGCTTTTCTCTGAAATTTTTTCAATGATTTATTTCCTTTTTACGACATATTAGGATATCACGACTTCTTATTATACAGCTGTGGATCTTTCTTAAAATTACATCCATTCACTACACTTTGTATTAAGCGCTTTGTGAAGCTGCATGAAGGAACATTTTGAAAATCGATTTATTGAGTTCTGTTTCTATTTTTTAACTGCAGAGATTTTAACTTTTCCCCATTCTTAGGAGTATACTTTTAATTTATGCCCTGCTTTTCTCTGCTGTTGTTTAGCTTTGAAGCAGCTAGGGCACATTTTCGAGCAAAGGATCTGTACCGGCAAGTAAACTTTCTATGTTATGCTGCCATATTCCTTTCACTCTACGTTAATATGCCCTATGTCTATGATTAATACCTGCTGGCCTATTAATATAATTAATATAAGAACTCGCTTTTGGAGATTACAAGTTTATATGAATTAGATTATTTTAGCAGGTTTACTATAATTTCTTAATAGATGTGTACAGAAATAATAACTGAATATACAGGGTAGGAGAATAACAGAAAATTTTCAATTATGCTACTATTCTGCAAAAATTGTTAATCCCATTGAAATGATATGTCTAAAAATTATTTCATGCTGGCTTTTAACGGGTTCCACATTATAATCATCACATCATTAAAAACTACTTTAAGATCTTATTCTGACACTAAATATTTACCCATTTCTGCTAATGAAGGCAACCTGGAGACCTTACAGTATATGTCAAATCCCTATTAGGTAAGAGGAGTTAGACATGTATGATTAAGCCTCATCATAGTAAGGTTAGAGCTTCATATTCTAGGTGAAAACATGCTAGCCTCGCCCGCTGTACACAATGGTGGGCCCTCTCATTTCCATCAGAAAAGGAACAATGAGAGAAAAATCTGGTCTGACGCTCTGCCTGCGACAAGTAGCTGTAACTAGGAATCGAGATTTCCAGTTCTTCGTTAACTCCCTCTTAGTAACGACATCAACATACACAGTATACGATCTCGAAAGGCATTTAAAAGCGGGTGTTCAACATGTATATTGAGTCAGCAAACCTTATGTTGCAATAACTAGACATGTGACATTAGACATGTTATCATGTTATCACTTTGTTATAATTATTCTGCATAGCGAGAGTTCAAAATCCTGAGTGTGCCCCAGCTGTGACATTGGTAGCACCTCTTGATTCCCAGGTATTCCCGAATGGTGTGGCTGTTCCAACCTAAATAACTCGTCTTAATTCTAACTGAATGAGAAGCTTGTTAGGCCACTACAGAGAAGCTTGTTTTGTCGAATACCCATTTAACCTTTCCATCGCATCTTTCTTTAAGGAGCAAGAGCGCTTTAAATGTTCTTAAGTGAGCCGATGTGGCTGCTCTGAGTTCTTTGGGAATTTCTTTGATTGTGGTATCAACTGCAACGTCGTGCGCCATGCTTAGATGCCTACTGCTTGTTGTTGTGGGTCATGTGGATTTCGCAGAGACTTCTACTTTCTGTATCGCTCTTCAAGTTTTGTGATATCCTCTGTTGTTCTTCAGATCACCTCGAAACCCCATTTATTTATCTTAGATATGGCTTCTACTGATACCTTCAGTTGTAAAACTGGCACTCTGTTTCTTTGCTTTTGCTGGAGTTCAGTGGATGTGAATTTCTCTTTAAGCTGTATAATTAGGCTGGCTTTTGGTCCTCCACAGAAAATCAGGAACGTCTTTTACTTTGGCTGCAGTTTCACCCGAACAACTGATCAACTGAGATCTATCCCTTTTTTAATATTTACTGCAACTTCTAAAACCAGTGGAAGTTCAATATATTCAGGGTTTTTCGGCCCTATGATCTTACCGGGGTCAGGTACTGCTAGTATACATTTCTTGGTGTCTTCTGGGAATAAATTACTTTTTGGACCTTCCACTTGTAAAGATTTCATGGCACATCTTGTGGGAGCTAATAAATTTCCTTTATACGATAGGGAATCCGATTTTAAGTGTGAAGGACCGTTGATGAAGCTACTGATAATCGACAAGTCCATATCTTTCGTGTATAAAGTATTGTTGAGTAAACCCTAGTGCCAAATTAAATTAATTATCATACGAGTGTGCGCCGTATGATCCAGGGGAATTGTAAAGAGTTATAACCTTAAATTGGGTGTACAGTTGTAGAGGTCTAATATGTATGGACTGAGAAACTTGAAACACTTATAATAGAAAATAGATGTGATAGATACTTAATTAAGAAAAATTAAGAAAAAACGATTACTATGATGGCAGATATTACAACAGTTATTATAACAGTATTTATGCACAAAGCTGTTTGAAAACACATATGGCAGAGAAAATGCGTTCTGGGCACTTACAAAATAGTGATAAAATTTAAGAATAATAAATTATTATTATGGCCTTATCAGTGTCCAAAACTCTTAGAAACTAATTAAAGATGAATTAAAACAAATTAAAATTAAACTGAGGAACACGGGAGATGCACCAGATAATGGGAAGTACAAGGAAAGTCTAATAGAAGTTATTTGAAAGAACTGCATAATTAAAAGTCGAGATATAAGGAGAAAGAAATGTTAATTAACGTCAGTTCCTATTTAAAGCGAGGAAGGAGAAAGAATTTGACTAGAATGGTAAAAAAGAAGCATTAGTAGTATAGAAGAAAAATGGGAATTATTCGGAGGGGCTACATGAACAAAGAAGAGGATATTAGAGAAATAAGTTATTAATTATATTCAATTAAACAACTAGTTAAAATTAGGACTGGAGAGGAGAAAGTGAGACAGGTGCCAAAAGATGCAGATTTACAAGAGGAGTCGAATGCATGTAGTTTTAAGAGGCCACCTTGGTTAAGAGATAAAAGAGGAATAAAATCTTAATTAAATTCAATTAAAAATTAATGAATGGAAGATGATTAACTACGTTGGTGTTAAAAGATGCGCGTTTACATGAGAAGAAGAATTTAAGTTGCTTGGGGAGGCTACTTTAAATAGGGGCTGAGCTATTTGAGAAACAAAATGTTAATAATGTTCAATTAATGGATTAAAAAATGAGGAGATGGCCTTATAGATGGTTAACTTTATGTAGGTATTTAAAGATAGGTATTTGCAAGCAGAGTATGAAATATTAGGTTAGACGATTATATCAATAGAGTGAAAAGGATAAATAAGAGAAGCAAATCATATCAAAGCCAATTAAACTCAGTTAAAAAGAGAATTACAGTGGTTCTAATAAATATATTAGAACCACTGTTACAGGAACGAGTAGAAGAAGACCCTATCTGGGATTAACACATGGCAGCTCTAAATGTTAAAAAGAGTAAAACGAGTTTCAATGCCTGGGGTACTGGCAAAATTTCTCTTTAATAACATGTGTCTGGTCTTCGAAAAAATTTAAACATTGAACATACAAGTATGTTTATTTTAATACTAAGAATTTCTTTCGCATTAAATACTAATATATAATTAACATCAGAATTACTAATAAAATGCAAATTACTTAGAATGCAGGTCCATGTATTGGTGATTTAAAAAGAAACTCTTGGCTAAACCTTACTTTACTTTTAATTTCATCATTAATCAATAAAATAGACTTGAGTATAATTAATAGATACCAGATAGTAGATATATATATATATATATATAATGAGCCAAGATACCAGAATGCTATAACAATAATTAATAAATACTATTGATAATATAGAATGAAATAAACTCTAAAAGAACTTATCAAATTAAATACGAAAAGCGTTGGTAGGTGTCCTTATTGTCATCATTAGCGAAGCAACTGTGAACAACAGTTAATTCTGAAGATGACATTTTTTTTTTCAAATATAATGTTACTGCCATAAACTAAGGTGTGAACGTACTTAAATAAGAGGTAATTAAAATGATACTACATAGAATGCGTACCTCGGCAGACTTATTGTCACTGCGTTGAGATGAATCACGTTATCCAAGAATTATTATTATTATTATTATTATTATTATTATTATTTTAATTAAAGATGAATTTCAGAACTTAGAATTTTCAAAAATTTACACAGCACTAAAGTGATAACATGTGTTTCCCAGCGGCTGATGCACAGAATTACGGCAATATAATAAGACACCAAAACACTCAAAAATTGCATGGAAACAATTGTTCAGATATAAATCGCAGATCAACAGGTATTACTAATCATTGCGTACACAAAGATATATAATTTTTCTAAAGCACTTAAAAATTTCCAGCCTTATTAGAGAGTTTCTGGAACGAATCGAAAGGACGGTCAGACCCTTGTCTCACGCATAGTAGCTCTTTCAAATTCTACATACAGGTCAACAGGTGAGACAGTTGACAGTTCACGGAAGATGGAGACACTACCATTGTACCAAGAGGCTAGGTAAGATTGTCTCGCGTCCCAGCATATCTAGCAACTGGCACTCTGTTTCTTTGGAAGATACATCAAATAACATTATAATATATTGTAACTGTTGTAACTCAGGATATAATTACATAATTTACACAATTATTAGATTATTTCAGGAAATCAAATTGGTTTACATCGGACATGATGAACAGGCGATGTAATGTTCGGACGCTCGAACAGCTTACATAGACTGATCGAGCATTGTCCCGATCCTACGAATATCTAAAGCAGTACTCCCTAGCATTCTACAAGGGGCGCATCGGATGTGCGTTGAAATTGCATTCTACTTAGACTTTGATTTAGTACATTGATTTAATAATTAATAAATACAAATGGATATCTTACACACATATTTCATTAAGTACAATAACAACAAATCAAACAGATGATACAGATTATACGAAATTAGCAGAACATTAGACAAAGCAAAATACAAAATTGCTCAAATCACTTCATAACATGATTTCATAACATAAATTACTGTCACAATATTTTAAACATAAAGTACAGAAAACTATAGGATTTATACATACAGGTAACAGGTGAGAGCGGTTCCGGACAGCTGGGCGGCTTACTATGATTATTCGCCCGGAATTCTCAACTGTACAACATAAGAGCTCTTTCTTGTCCCAGAAGCGCGATGTCAGAATCTTAAAAGAAACTCCTGTTGGTGCTTTATATTTAACTTTGAGCATTTTAAAATGATACATAAACATTTTGCACAATACGATAATTGTATACTGATACACACACTGCAGCTTTTACATAAATATTAGGCACTAATAATTAAACATTACCGTGGCGCATTTGATATGTACCCAGATTTAAAAACTGGCAATATATTGTTACAATAATGTTTGTTTACAGATGCGTACATTGTTGCACATACATAAATATTTTAGAATAATAATTAACCATTTTACACTGATTTTAGTCGTGATTATAGGCTTGATTATAGGCCAGTTTTAAATGATGCATACATATGGAAATAATGATCGCCGGCGGTGTTAGCTCAGCGTACCTGGGAAGCTGTTGTACCTGGCAATCTGACCCAGGATTAACCACTGTAACAGACGACCGGTATCTTTCCCTAAACGCAAGAAGCAAAAAGCGGCAGACAACGGGAGAAATCTCAAGACACATGGAGCAGGCGGTTGGACGACCGATATCGCGTTTTACCGTCGCCAGGAGGCTGCACAATTTGGTCTGTTTGCATGACTACCTATGCGATGTAGACCATTAAAGCCTGCTCATCGGAAAAGGCGTTTTCTGTGGTAAAGGGAACACTAGAATTGTTGGGTCGAGTATTCTTTACGGATGAAAGCAGATTTAGATTTTATGAGTAGAGTTTCTAGATTCGTATATATCTGGAGAGACCGGGGAAAATGTAATATCCCCTCCAACATCAAAGAAAGCGCCGGTTTGGAAGTCGCGGAGTTCTCCTTTAGGGAGGCAGCGTGCTTGCGAGCCATACGACTTCACATCTTTCAAGGAGGTTCAGCCATCCGGGCCCGCTTTTGGAACGAGGTTCTCCTTCCTTACGTGCGTCTTTTCAGAGATGCTGTGATTCCTCAGTTCCTCTTCATGGACAACAACGCTCCACCTCATCCCACAGTTGCTGTCCTAGATGTGTTGGAGAGTGAGGCCAGTAAACGCATGGATTGGCTGGCAAGGTCTCCGAATCTAAATCCTAAAGATCATGTATAGGACTTTCTAGGGAGACGTGTGGCAGCATGTAGCATATTTTCAGTAAGATTCCGGAGCTGCGACTGGCTCTACAAGAGGAATGGGCGGCAATGCATCACCAACTCATTGACAACCTTATGCTTAGCATGAACAGACGATGTGAAACCTGCACAGCAGTCAGAGGAGATCATATTCTCTACTAAAGCCTGGATACTTTTTGCTGCACACCTGTGGATGGATATTTCGACCTTCTGTCAAATTGTGCTTCTACTTATTCAATAAAGTTTGTTACCCTTTTAAAATCTTTCTTCGGACGTTTCGCTTACATTACCAACGTTTTAACGTCTTGGGGATCTTGTGGCATTATTTGTATTGATTTGGAATTCTTTAGCATCACGTTATGTTGAAAAAACCGTTTCGTCCTTAATTTTTACACCCTAGTGTATCTCTCTCTCTTTCTCTCTCTCTCTCTATATATATAAAATACACCAGAGCATAAAACTAATGGACCAGAGTAACATATATGTATATATATATATATATATATAATTATTTGGTGCATTTTAAATGTATAGTTGTTGTGAATACGTTAGTCAATTCAGAGAGCTCATGTACTGTGTTCTATCATACACATCATACACTGAATAGCACACTAACATGTTGCACAAAAGCACTAGTACCATACAACGAGACACCCAGGAATAAGACAGTTAGTACTGAAGATTGGGAAGAAATCAGTACTGCACTAGGTGATATAATAGAAGTCCCGTCCCAAAGCTTACAATTTTTCCATTTCAAGTTTTTCTTAGTAGAGCAAGCTGCTTAATGAAGAAGCGAAGCGCATGAATGAGGCGTCACCATTCGGCAGCTGCATGTTCCATGCCTCTGTGAGTGGGCATACCATTATGTAATCGTCTGGACTGCCAGTCTCACCGCACATACAGAGATTAGCTAAGATAAATTCTCTTTTACAGAAATACTCTGGAAAAGAGCCTGTCTTGTTACAAACGGTACCGAGATAAATCGATTAGTGGACATATATTTTGAATTTCTACTTTTTGGTAAAATACATGGGCTGTATCTTATTCACCTTGCCATTGTTTTAATCCCTTCTCTCAGATGTTTCTCCAGAGATGAGATCTAGGTAGCAGAAAGGGCACAGTCTGATCACTGATGTTTCTTGCTGCTTCTCTGGCGAGGTCGTCGGCTTCCTCTGGTATCCAGCATGTTGCTTTATTCAGGAGATATGAATAGTCCTTCAACTCACGCTCTCTCTAAGCAAACCCTGAATGCCAGCTATCAGAAAAGAGGGATGGTAAGGATTCGAAATGCATAAATAGCAGAAAGGCTGTCTGTGAAGATGCTGAATGATTGCCTATCAAATTGTGCCGTCGTAATTGCCTAATTGCGGCCACTTTATAACGTTGCGCGCCTCTAACTAGCACGCAACCTAGAGGTGACTGTGAAAGTTTGTATAAACCACAGAGTCTTATAAAGGGTTTAAGTCCCTTTTTATTCAACGTACTAAATTACAATTGCGTCCTCTTGACGCTTACAAACTGTACCAACTAGGCAGTCAAATAAAAATAAAAACCTGAAAAGAAAGTAAAGACAATATTCTAACTGCGAGGCTCTCTAAAATAACTAACTCACCGCGTTTTACAAATACCGCCGCTAATTCAGCAGACTTGAAGCTCACTGGAACAATTGCAACTACTTCCCGCCCAGCACATAGGCCGCAACGCGGGGTTCTTTAATTCTCGATTTCTACCTCCGCGCTCGCGAAGTAAGAATAACTCTCTCACCGAACTCGTTTCCTTCTATTTAAATCATACTACTTCCGCTGATAATTTGAATGCTTGCGCGTTCTACTCACATTTACATATTCTGGCATTGGCAGTTCCAGGGAAAAGTAAGGCTTGACAGGAAAGATAGTTTAAACTTAAAATAAATGTTAGTTAAAATAAATATAAACCCTACATTTGCCGCTGCCAGAATTTGGAAAACTTGGAAGCAGGTCCTACAAACGACCTGTTGTAAGTTTATCTAATTCTGAACTAACTAGCGAAAGCCTCGTTTACACAAAAAAAATCTTATGTAACAATTAAAATTCTGTTAGTCGTTACAAAGCTTTCTTCTTACAGCAACGTTTCCTGGACTTCATCAATCAATCTTGGTCTTTCCTTCCAGCATCTGGAAGGAATAAGTATCAGTATCTTTCTACATACATTATAATTTACACTTTCTTGACACAATAAATTTTTGTTTTTAACGTTTCGTTTTTCTTAGTTATTGCTTACTTCACATTCATTCAATTTTTCAAGCATTAATTTAACTTTACCCTGGCTCTCCACCGTGTGTGGTGTCAAACGGGAATATTCGTGTTTTAGTCTTACAACACTTCCCCTAACCACCATGATTTGTTAGAATTCAACAACCAAATAGACACACCTTACTCGACATTCTACAACTCAATGAGCTACTTTAATATTCTTAAAAATTCAAATGTAGGTGGAGAACCCTACAAAACACATTCATTCTAACTTCCCCCTCATTCATCTTTAAACATGCAGGCTTTCGCTCTTAAGCATGACTTTACAGTTTAATACTTAATTTTTGACTTCATTGCTTTTAAGCATTCACTTTTAGCATCTACAATTTTATGCTTCTAGACTAAATTCTACTTTTACATAACATGCAAGTATTTACATACATTTACAAAAGTTTAATACATATGCTTTTTACAATTTACCATAAAATGAATAAGAGAAAATAAATTTTTACTTTACTCATTCTTCGCCAAGCTGGCGGCACTGGAACTAAAATTCTTATTAGTACAAGAATACGAAGTTATTTTTATCTCCGGCCAAATTTTGGCTTTAACATAACAGAATTAGTCTTTCGACCAACAGAAAATGCTTGTTTTTAGCTTTTACACTTAAAGAAAATAATACTTTTGCCTTAGCTAACTAAAGTAAAACAAAACTAAGTCTCAACCGAGACATATTGACTTTCGTCAAATCATAGAACTTCGTACTTATGCATAACATTTCGGAACAAAAGAGAAAAAAATTTATAGAAGGTTTTAACTTATCTTTGAGTTTTCGATGCTTGAAACTCCGTCATCCGTTTTTGACAAAATTGATCCCAAGTTAGAGGTGCCATGGATGTCAATCTTCTCCTTGTTGAACTCCAATTGTCGTCCCCGTTGTTCTTTCTTTTGCATCCTCTACATGCTGGCCTCTTGATGGAGTAATCGTCTGGTTGTTGTCCTTTGCGTTTCTGCCTGGGACGGCTGGTCGTGACGTCCTCCGGTCTGGAGTCCTTCTTGAATTTCTTCTGTTCGTCGTATTTTTGTGCCTCCTGTTGGCGTTTCAGTTTCCGGAACGGCGGCCTTGCTGGCACCTGACTCTGTGGCCGTTCTCCTTGATGTGTAATTTCTCCTGCCATCTTTTGTAGGTGGTGTTTTCGTCTTTACCACGGTTTCTTTACCCGGTTCATCTGTATTTTTGTTTTTCTTAAAAGCCGGAGTTTGAAACTCATTTTTTCTTTTTGATACCGACGTCCGGGTTGTAGAAGTGCTAGGTCTCTCTTCAGTTCTCCGTTTCTTGGGTGGTGGAATACTTGTTGCAGTCTCTGGCCCTTCTATTTCGTTTAGACTTGAGTCCTGCAAGAAAATTTTAAGGATTTCAAAATCATTGGGATTATAGTATTTTTTCACCTGGTCGGGACTTGCTTTACAGATTTTCCCTCTCTCGTTTTTAAGATATAAGACTACTCCTTTGATTTCCTGAATTACATAGGGGCCTTCAAACTTTGGAGCTAGCTTTGCCATAAAATTGTCTGGGGCACTTGATAAAGAAAATTTCCGTTTCAATACTTTATCCCCAACTTTAAAATCTGCTTCACGGCGTTTTCTATCGTAATATAACTTTTGTCTATTTCTTGCCGTATCCGAAGTTTTAAGCGCCTGATCAATTAGCTTTTGCACGTCCTTTTGTCTAAATTCCTGCTCTCTTTGTTGCACAAAGAATAATTTATCTAAAGGCGTAATTAACTTTCTGCCTAAAAATAATTCTGCTGGAGTTTTTCCCGTAGTATCATGATGTGCCGTTCTTAAAGCATAAGCTAATTCATTTATGTAGCCATCCCAGCGCTTGTGATGTGTGCTAACGTAACTGCGAATTATTTTTACAATGTTTTTATTAACTCTTTCTGCTATGTTAGCCTGTGGTCTATACGGAACCATTTTGATATGGCGTATATCAAGTCCATTTCATATGTTTTCAAATATTTGACTAATGAATTGTTTTCCGTTATCGCTAATGACTTTTATCGGTGCACCGTATTTTAAAATGTATCTGTGTAAGAATGCATCTGCGACTGTTTTGGCTGACGCGCGTTTAAGTGGAACAATTTCTATCCATTTTGAAAAATGATCTACTATTACTAAAAGAAAACGATTTTTATTTAACTCGCTCTGGGGAAAGGGACCAAGGAGATCTATGCCTAAAATTTCATTCGGAAATGTAGCGCGAATGCTATTTAAGTACCCGGCCGGGCTGTAATTAATATCATTTATTAACTGACATTGATTGCAGGACCTGACATACGCCGTTACTATTTTGTATAATTGCGGGAAATATACCGCCTCGCGTACCCTTTTTAAAGTCTTTCTGACCCCGAGGTGGCCCGCTGTTTTTTTTTCGTGCAACTCCTTCAAAATGCTTAATCGAAGCGAGGCTGGGATGACTGGCTTATACTCAAGATTTTCGTTCGTTGTTTTCATATAGAATAATAAATTATCTATTATTTCATAGTTTTTTGCTCTATTTCTTATCGCATCGATATCTGTATGCTCAAAGCCTTCGGGGTCTTTCAAATAAGCATAGATATTTCCAAATTCAGGATCAGCTTTCAGTTCAGTAATAACCGTATCTCTAGAATCTAAAATTTTTGAAGTCAACACAGCGCATTTAAGTTCATTACCTTCCTCGTCCAATTTTATACGAGAAAGTGCGTCAGCTACATTGTTTTCCTTACCCGGTTTATATTTTATTGTGATATTATATTCTTGGAGTTTTAAAGCCCATCTTATTAACCTGGGCGTTAGGTTTTTTTCCGAGTAAAGTCTACCAACCGCCGCATGATCCGAAAAGACTGTTACTGGCGATTTGCCGAAATAAACTCGAAATTTGTGTACAGCCATTAATACGGCTAATGTTTCTCTTTCTGTAGCTGTATAATTCCTTTGTGTTTGATTCAATGTTTTACTTAAAAATGCCAGCGGATGGTTATTTTGCATAAGAACCGCACCCACCGCATAGTCTGATGCATCTGCCGCAATGTCCAGGTTTTCGTCCCTCTCAGGGAATTTTAAAACAGGGGCATTAATAAGCGCTTCTTTTAATCTTTCAAAAGCCGTGTTAGCTTCCGCTGTCCACGTAAATTTACTCTTTTTTCTTTTGATTACTAAGAGTGGTTCAACAATATTAGCGAAATCTTTTATGAAAGATCGATAGTAAGAACATATTCCAAGGAAAGATGAAAGTTTCTTGGCGGTGTTGGGCGGTGGGAAATTCTTAATAGCTTTTATTTTTGAATCTTGCGTTTCTATACCCTTTTGCGAAATTTTATAACCGAGATATTTAAGTTCTTTAGTTGCGAACTTCCATTTTGAGGCGTTAATTGTAAGACCGGCCTCTTTTAATAATTTAAAAACTTGTTCGAGGTCATTAACGTGTTGTTCCAACGTACTACTCGTTATAATTATATCATCTAGATAAATTAAAGTTGATTTTCCTAGGACAGGCTTTAGAACAATGTCCATAGCTCTCTGGAATGTTGATGGGGCCCCACACAACCCAAAAGGCATGCGTAAAAATGCATAAGTGCCCGATTTTGTTATAAACGCGGTTTTATGTACATCTTCGGGTCTCATAGCTATTTGATAGTAGCCAGACGTTAAGTCCAAAGTAGACATATATCTCGTCGATTTGATCTGTCTAATGATCTCGTCTATAACCGGCAAAGGGTAAACTGGAAATTTAGTTATGCTATTTAGTTTTCTATAATCGATAGCAAACCTCCAAGCCCTTTTATCCGAAGGAGGAAACTCGTTCTTTTTCCTACATAATACGACTGGACTCGCGTATTCACTATTTATGGGCGTTATTATTTTATTCTTTAACATCTCCTGAATATGTTCTTCGATGATTACGTCTTTTTGTTTGTCATAGCGGTAAGGTTTAGTCCTACAAGGTTTTTCGGCATTTAATTGAATCTTGTGAGTCACGATCTGACAGTTTCCCGGTTTTTCTGAAAACAAATGAGAAAAATTACTCACCACTTGCTGTATTGCTTTACTTTCCTGGTCATTCAAATGGCTAAGGTCCAATTCAGGTGTCTCCACCGGTTCCACCACCCTCTGGTCCATCTCCAGCACCACGGAACTATCTTGAAAATTTAATTTGGCCCTCGCGGCCCTTAAAAAGTCCATACCTAAAATAAGAGAGTGTTGGAGGTGTTTCACCACAAAAATTAATACTTTGAGATTTTCCTCTTTTACCTGTATGTTTAATGATACTTTCCCGATGCAGTGACATGTTTTTCCTTGCGCCGCTATAATTTCCGTATTTCTGGTTTTAAAGAGTCGTATCCTATAAAAATTCTTTTTGAAGAACTTTTCACTCATGAAATTTCCTTCTGCCCCTGTATCGATGAGGGCTTCTACTGGTACATCGCCAACCAGGACTTGTATAATTGGTAGCTGTGAGTTTTTTACGATGACTGTATTTAGATGTCTATTTGAGGGTCTTTCTAAAACTTCCGGGGTCTGGACCCACCCTTTCACAGGCCCCTCTAGTCGTTTAAAGCTTTCCTTTCAATCTGTGTCTTCTGGGTACGCGGATGCTTATTTTCAAATTTTCTTTTGGGCCTTGACCTTCAAGTTTCGATGCGTTAGCTTGATATTTCTTTCCCCCATATGAGCGATTTCCATTTCTTGTTTCCTCCTTCCTTCTGGTACTTTGAGAATATGTTTTCCCTCTCGCTCTTTCCGCGATTCTGCGATTTTGAAACTTCACCGCCAATTCGAAAAGTTCCTGCAATGTGGTTGGGTTTCTAATTTCAAAGTAGTCTTGAACAGCGGGTAACAATCTTGGTAATATTATTTCAATTATCTCCGCATCGGGTTTCTTGCCATACAGCATATCCGTTAGCTTGATTTTTCGTGAAATAAAGTCCGTCAATTGTGCTGTATCCCGTTGATAGAAACTATATAGCTCGGCTTCCAGCCGTGCGCGATCTTTCACTATGGGGAAGGCCTTTACTAACGATTTTTTGAAATTTTCAAAAGTATACGTCGGGCTTCCAAATTCACCTAGAAGAAATCTGCCTATATTTTTCCACCATAGCGCGGCCTGTCCTCTTAGTGCTGATGTGGCGATGGCGACTTTTTGTCTTTCAGGCACAGGGTAGAGCTGAAAGTGGTTTTCTATACCTTCTAAAAATACGGACACCGAATTTTTTCCGTCGAAATAGACGTTTGGCTTGATTGATGCTCTCAAAGTCTGGACCAGGTATCCAAATCCTTCTAGCTGAGTTGTCATTTCTTGGTGTTGTCCAGCGGCTTCCATCCAGTTTTCGGCCATTTCAGTTCGATAAGTGTTCGGGCGCCAATATAACGTTGCGCGCCTCTAACTAGCACGCAACCTAGAGGTGACTGTGAAAGTTTGTATAAACCACAGAGTCTTATAAAGGGTTTAAGTCCCTTTTTATTCAACGTACTAAATTACAATTGCGTCCTCTTGACGCTTACAAACTGTACCAACTAGGCAGTCAAATAAAAATAAAAACCTGAAAAGAAAGTAAAGACAATATTCTAACTACGAGGCTCTCTAAAATAACTAACTCACCGCGTTTTACAAATACCGCCGCTAATTCAGCAGACTTGAAGCTCACTGGAACAATTGTAACTACTTCCCGCCCAGCACATAGGCCGCAACGCGGGGTTCTTTAATTCTCGATTTCTACCTCCGCGCTCGCGAAGTAAGAATAACTCTCTCACCGAACTCGTTTCCTTCTATTTAAATCATACTACTTCCGCTGATAATTTGAATGCTTGCGCGTTCTACTCACATTTACATATTCTGGCATTGGCAGTTCCAGGGGAAAGTAAGGCTTGACAGGAAAGATAGTTTAAACTTAAAATAAATGTTAGTTAAAATAAATATAAACCCTACAACTTCAATTTGAAATATTGTATTTCTTGACCCTAAGGGCCCTTTCCATGTTTGTGAAATTTTATTGTTACATTTTATTACAGCGTTGCACCCAATTCCTCCGTCGAGCTTGAAACCGTCTCTACATGTACAAATTGCATTTCTGAAAAATATGGATATTGAGCATTAGTGGGTGGGCATGAATGTACATTCAGGCATTCGACCCCTTGCACTCATAATCGGCTGGATTAAGGTGAAGATCTCTGTGCATCGCTTGTCTTTTCAGCATTGTAACAGTTCTTTTGCTAACCCCATGACTGCCGTAATAGGGAGAGGTACTAGGCCTCCTAGGACCGTGTCAGATACAATCGCTGTAGTGTGACATGCTTTGGTAATAGCAAAGGGCGTTCCGCAATACTTCATAATTGGTTGGTAGTCTTGATTTTACGCTTATTCTTGGAGTTGGCCCGGATTTCTGCTTTATTTACCTTTTCCAACTATCCTATTGTAAATATTTTGAGTTTGAGTTCCTTGGCTTGTTTTACTCGTTTAACGTTTCTTTCTATAAATGAGTTTCTTTGGATTGCTTGTCCAGGTTTGTGGAAAATAATGTACCCGGATTTCGCTTCAGAGATTTTAAGACGTTTCTGGCAAAACAGCTTAGGACAGTATAGCTTTATTGCAGTTTTTTTTAGAATGTTTCTGCTAAGTTCTTTAACAATAAACGTTTCGTCGTCAGGAAATGCCACAGCCTATGTGTGCGATGAACATTGAGTTTAAGAATGGATTTGATTTTACATTCCAAAGATCCGGTCCAGCGATTGATCGCTGTGGGCAGCCTCGTGTCTGCTCCCTTGTGATTAACCCTCAATTGTGCACCCCCACGTAGGTACGATTATTGATGTAGCTAATGAATACTTGGAGAAAATTATTAGGAATACAGGTTCCGTTCAGTACCTGTATTACGGCGAGGCACCCCAGAGAACCGAATGCACCATGTAGGTCCAGATTAAGAACAGCTGCATGGCATTTGTTGCTTTGCCGTCTAGGGCATTTAAAGTAGATCTATTTTCACGAAATTCAGACTAGCCTCTTAGACTTTGCCACTGATTGTTAAGTTATACTTGAAGCGCATTAGCGCTACCCTTTGGTAAACCTTCCTCAGAGCCGGTAACAGGAAGATCGCCCTGAACGAAACCGGGTCATTTTGATCCTTACCAGGCTTTGAGAACAGAAATCCTTACCAGGATTTGAGAACAGAAATCCTTACCAGGCTTTGAGACCTATCCCGTCTCAAAGGCTCTAGGAACGTGTTGCAGATCCAAAAGACTTTTGAAGTATTTGATCAGGAAGCTTAATTTTGCTTTATGGACTGCTTGGAGTCCGAAGATTCCGACGTCGGGGCTTTTCGCTCTGGAAGAATTTTAATCACCGCGCTTACTTCCGATGGCGGGAAAGGCACGCCATTAGGATCAGGGGACAAGCAATAGACTGAATATGAAGGACCAAAGTTCCAGCTCATCCTGCTGCTTTCCTGGAAATACTGCTTCCGAGATAGCAGTGAGTGTCGCTCCCATCAAACTGGAAGGACAAACAATGGATTGTGTTGTGTGCACGTATTTCCTATGCTGAGGTGGTTTGAATACCTTATTGGAAGCGATTTTATGTAAAATTCCATATACTTCCGTTACTTTTCGTGCAAAAATTACGCCAAATTTCCTTGGCCTTTAGTATATTTTCTTTTAGATCGCCAATTCCGGTTTGTAAGCAACAATTAGGTCCTGCCTTGCTTCCTGGTTGTGTTCAGATTTTCTTTTTCCCCTCAAGGCTCTTGTTCGACTGCGCAGTGTCGTGAGGTCTTTCGACACCACTTTGGACGATATAGCACTTTAAAAGTTCTTAGAAAGAATTATATATACAGTTGACAGGTGACGGAGGACGGGGACACCTCATGGCTAAGAAAGGTAAACAGATGTATTACCACGCCCTCCACTATCTTAAACTAGCAGCTCCCGAGGCCCAGGAGGGCTGTCTCGGAAATGGATTTGTCTCTCTGTGAAGTCGCATGAACAAATTGGGACCTGGATGACGTTACATGAAACGTTAGCTGCATATATACAAAAGATTTAGCTGTTAGAATGCATTGGTGACACTCATGGGCGCCCTAATTGCCCTAATTCTTACGCACATCAAACAATAATACTATTTGATGTATGTAAGAATTATGGCAACATGCGCCCAAGAGTATCTCAAGACAGGATTGCTACAGCTTCACATTCGCACGTGAGCTGTGTGCTGCCATTGAAACCCTAGTTTAACGGTTTACAGTTGCTAGACGGCTTCATGAGATAGGGCTGTATTCGTGCCGCTCGCTCAACACATAAGAGCGCGGTTTTAATATAGTGCAGACAACTTGCACCTTGGATCAAACTTCAGAAGAGCACAGTGCTTTTAATAGATGACTCAAGATTCATCCTGCGCACTGATTCTCGGCATACCTGTATCAGGAGTTAGGCTAGAATACGACACTAACCCTCCTTCATCAGGCAAAATGGTCATTATGAAAGTGGACGTACAATGGTTTAGGCACTTATTATATTGGAAGGTCGTACAGCCCTGAAGGTGTTTGACAAAGGA
Organism: Stegodyphus dumicola; assembly: GCF_044657685.1. Lineage (NCBI taxonomy): Eukaryota > Metazoa > Arthropoda > Arachnida > Araneae > Eresidae > Stegodyphus > Stegodyphus dumicola. Next base: position 72,924,521 of record NC_140768.1, on the reverse strand, counting down.
TCCCTGATTTCTATGAGGTATATGAGGGAGATCGTACAGATCTTCTATGTTCGAATTTGCAGGGGCACAGTTGTTCCTGGATTTCAGTAAATGCACGACAACGCTCGTGCACATACGGGTCAGCTGGTCAACAATAATCTAAAAAGAGGAATTTCTCCCTCATGGATCGGCCAGACAGATGTTGTATAGCTTTTACTATGAGTTTTAATTGATTGAATTTTTATTTAATTTTAATTTGTGTAGCTAATTTAATTTTAGATTTAAATATAGGTTTTAAAATGTTTTTATTCGGATTTTGATGTATTAATCTGTTTTATGAATTTGGCTTGAGAATTAAGAAACTTTATTGGAGTTGCAATTGTTTTTGTAATGTGTAATGTTTTTGTTTAATTTTCGCTGTAATTATTTTTGTTTAAGTGAATGTGGAAGCTTTATCTGGTTTAATTGTTTTCGGGAAACCTATTTATTACTCAAGTTGAATTTTTGCTTTGAACTTAAAAACTTAATCTGTTTGGTTAACTGAGTTTTTTTACTTTAATTTTGTTTGCCCTAATTTTGTAAAAATTCATGAATCATTAGTTTCTGACTCAGCTGGTAATTTTAGTCCTATGGAATTTTCTATCATTTTGAAATAAACAAAATTGTCATGTAATTAAAAAAATGTAAGTATTAAAGAATTATTTGATAAAATAATTATTGTAAGTTTAACCAGTAAGCTTTTGAGTGAGAGATCTGTGAATTTTTCAGTGCTTTCCATTTTTATTCTTCGGAAATACTTTAGCTGTTGTCGGTTGTTTGCATAAGTATTTCGAAAGGGGGGATTTTTTTCTCTCAATGTGACTTAACATCTGGATTTTGCAGCTATTCGGGACCTTGGCTAGTTCTCTGTATTCTTTTAGGTCCCATATCCCTTTGAAGGAGTAGGCGATATTTGGATTGTCAAGCTGAATCCTGTGCAGGAAGACCCTCGGTAGAGGCTAGCGGGGCTGCATCAGAACATCGGGACAAGATGCGTACGTGACTATTAACTCCTCCCCCCTCAACTTGTGTCTTTGCTGAAAAAAGAACATTTGATGCCAAACTTGGTAGACCACTGGTAGACAATTGAAGCCAACTAACAACTAATTCATTTGGAGGGATGGCGAAATTTTGGGGGTTCGCTTGAGGGCTTGATATACTGTGGCTCGCCAGAAGAAGGCAGTCTTCGCCGAGCAGTGGTGCTGAAAGGATGGTTTTGTTTGGAAGACGGACTTTCATCAAGAGTTGTTAAACCCCGAGAAGGAGAGATGGCGGTGACAAGATGGTTCCAAGACGAGGACAAGGGTCCTCTGACTACAATCTCCTAATTCCCTTCATAGAGAATCTGTTTTCTGCATCTACATTTCTTCTTTTACTTTCAGATGTTTGTTTTCTCGAATCCTCCCATTTACTTCGAATCAGCAATCATGATTGGCTAAAAGGATAATGAAAGTTTGGACTACTGGGTATGGTAGCAAATTTTTTAAACTCGGTTAACTCCTTGGTGGTCTTCTGTCCAATGTAAGCCGATTCTTAGTGCAATAGAATAGTTGAAAGTTGTTATGAGTTTGAAAAAGGAGAAATTTTTCGTCCTTTAACACGTAAATTAATTCTTTGCTCATGTTTTGTAATTGTCTTCCCAATTTCAGCGCGATGGTTTTCACTTTTTACATGTCTGATATATCTGCATTGTTATTCAGATCTCATACAAGTTAATTCTGTAATAGCGAAATACTATTTTTTTAATTTCTCAAAATTCTGAATGAGTATGGCCATAACCTTTTTATGTTAAACATATATTTTGTTTTATTAATTTGATTATCAGCTGTTACTGCTAAATATGTATACTATTTATTCGAAATGGCTGCCACTATTACATTTGTCATCTAAAATCAAAAGTATGAAGGATGGTAACTGTTAATCTTACCAGACAATAAATAGTAATTTTTATTGACTTTTAATTGTCTTCTCTTGTGTGTATTTAACACGTTTTTATATTCAGTGTGTTCTTATATGTATGGGTTATTGCTTACCAACACAACGCGAAATTAGAAAACTTATGTTGTGTTCACAGATTAGAATTTGTCTGTTGATATGTCATAACATTAATATTTTGAAAAAATGTATTAGTCAATAATTCACGACATACAAATAGTTTTTATTATTGTACGTGTGGACAAGACATAACAAAGATCTCCTGACCTTAAACCTATACAACATGTCTACGGCATTCTTGAGAGAGCAAATACGTCTCGCCGTTCCCCTTCGAGAATCATCCTAAATTTAGAATTGCTTTGCTCCAGGAGTGGGATCGACTATCAAAGGGATTCTTCAGCTGTCTCCTGTCCAATATGCCATCACGCTATTTTGCTGTGAGAGCGGATAATAATGCATAGCAGATTCATAGATTCATTTTTTGTCCAACATGGATTTTGGACATTCCTACACTGTGAGCTTTACTGATAATCATGCGTACATAAAATGATTTTAAATGTTATAAATTACATTCATACCAAATTTCATTAAAATCTGCCAATAAAGTTTTACAGATTCGACATAATGTGTAAATTCTCTTAATTTTTCACAAGCGTATTCTTCAACAATCTCCTCAAGACACTGCCATCGATAAAGGGTTTTGGCAAAGGGCAACTGATTCTTAACAGTAAGCATAGAATTCGATGTATAGGAACTTTGAACGCGGAATTCTTATGCTCCAGCCTTTATCAGGAACGTCTATTCCGAATAATATTCTATTTTGAACTACTATGGAGCAAGCCAAAGAGTCGGGAACTGTACATGAGTATAGGTGATGTTCACATTTTCCGAAAAGTGGCTGCGTTGTAGTTATAAAATAGCCAAAAATGCGAAAAACTAAACAGAGATCAACATTTACTTTATTTTTGATCGTGCTTGTTAGAATTTTAGGATTCGCAGGGAATATGGGTTCTGCTGGATTGCCAGCGATTTTAACTCTGCTACAAAGTCTTTAATTTATATTTCGAGATGTTTCGTGATAGAAATCTTTCAACTTCATGACTCAGTCTTTGTCTAAATAACGTTTCATAAAGCAATGAAGGGAATTCATCCAGCTCAAGTCTTTCTTTTCTGCAAGATGCTTATTAAAATGTGGTATACCAATGTTATGAAATTTCAGCAACTGCTAATATTACCTCATATATCTGGCTCAGATATCTTCTTGTTTTCTAGACCACTATAAGTATCACATTTCCTTCGTTTTTTGCTTTTTGTCTATCTTTTCTCTTCACATTCATCACGAAGACTAGTGAAATATTGTACTGCTATACATTACTTAACTGTTCATCACCATAAACGTAACTGAACAAAAAATTAAAACACCACAAACACTGTGAAATTTTAACTGTAGTTCTGTATAATTTTATGAGGATTTTTCCTTTCCCCACTGCGTGATGTAACCAATAGTAGTTAGAATATCCATTCCTGGATTCAAATCCCAGCCAGGGCATAGCCACTTCTTCATGTTCCTGACGTAAAAAGAATTCAAATGTATACAGTAAACACGACTAAAATGTAGTTTGAGTTCATCACCCACCTGGATTTGACTATTGGATCTGACTCAAACTGTAGTTTGAGTTCACCACCTGGATATCCACCTGTAGATTCCATGCCATTTTCTACTAAGTAAAGTGTGTCTTAAATTATGACCGATTCTTTGGAGAAGGTACCATTGTTTTGGATGTTTTTCCTGCCTAGTGGCCTTGCAAATAGAGCATAATTTTGTTTGCACTATTCTGTACTCTTGGAGGTGTAACTGGTTAGCAATCGGTACGTCCATTCTTCAAATTCAGGAAAGATCGTAGCTGCTTTCTTCCGTTTATCGCGTCAAATAAATGCGTAATAGCTCTACAAGCTTTAAAATTTGATGTACGATCTTTGATTTTCTACATTGCAGTATCCCGATCTGAGCTAATTTGAAACATTATTGAATAATTTCAAATTCATCCAAAGATAGTTTCAGATTTGATTTAAAACAGGAACTTACTTTATTAAAGCAAAGCTGTAAAAATATTTATTTATAACGTTGTGGAGACATCAGGTATTTTTTTGGAAGCAGGAGTCTTGAAAAATTAGCAACGTCTTCGCCAGGAATCGAACCGCGGTCCTCTCAATTACGCGCTGAGCGTGCAGACCACTACACCACAAAGGCGGAAGAAATAACTTATATATCCCCCTTTTAAAGGGCGACTGGGATTTAAGGGACCTAATCGCCAAATCCTGGGTGTGGAGAATCATCATCCACGAGTCTTCTAGTTCAGGCATCAGTGTAGAGACATTAGGTATTTTTTTGGAAGCCGGAGACTTAAAAAATGAGCAATGCCCTCGCCGAGAATCGAACAACGGACCTGTGGAATACGCGTTTAACGTGCAGACAACTACGCGAGAAATACCTTATAACGTAAAAAAATGCCAAATTTTTATTAATTATTATGAATTTTATTAAATTTTAAATTATTTCTTTAATTTAAACACACGACTCCTACGGACTTCAAACTTAACTCCCTCTACGCTGCTTGGTACCTGTAGATTCCATGCAATTTTATACTAAGTAACGTGTGCCTTAAATTATGACCGATTCTTTGGAGAAGGTACCATTTAGTGAAAAATATTATTTTTGTGTATGTAAGCGTCTTAAACACTTAAAGTTCATCAATTTCTCCAATGTATGTATGCATGCGTCTATAAATAGATCAACGATATTGAAAAATCATATAGAAAAGGAAAAGGAACAATTTTTGAAGTTTAAGATCTTCGTTTGTTCTCAATAAATTTAATTTACTTCATTTTCCGTAACCTCAGAAGAGCTTGCTGATTAAAAATGTGCAAATCCTTTCACCGAGAAGAATGTAACAGACAACTCTTTTAAAATAGTGATTTTTTCGAAATGATACTCAAATAAATTATTTTTGACACTGTGACATTTCTAGCTTCTGTTATATCAAATTTCAGTATGAAATTTGGGAAGAAGTGATAAAGAATTATTGCTTTCTTTAAAGCAAATGTATTAAGATGTAAAAATAAAAACTGATTCTTCATTTTGACAGGTTTAATAAGCTCTGAATAGGCTTTGACACAACCTCTGACTATGAAATGTGCAAGTTTAATAAAAAAAATTCTCCGAAGTCTTTGATATTTATTGAAATCAGTGACTTTTAATTAAAAATTTTAATTTTAATCCTTATCTTTTACTATTCTTATTTTTCACCTGAAATCATGGCCCTGTAAGTTAGCTTTCTCTTCCACTTAATGATTGAATTAATGATTTTTGTGCAATGTTGCTTCTTGAAATTATCAAGTAAGGAATTTTAGTGAAGTGCTCCAGATAACCAGACTAACTGCAACCGCAGATAATTCGGCAATCTCTAATACGTACTTTCTCCAATAGAAGTAAAAGAATAAATTATTTTCGTAATTTACAATATTCAGATACCAATCATAAAATATAAGATTACTTCAAATATGTATTTATTTTTAGCTCAATAATATCTGCTAGTTACTTCATTTATTATAAAGGCATTTATATAAATTTCCAGAAATTTCCAGAAATTTCCATTTCTTTTTACTACGAAGCAAAACCGAAAAATTAATTTAGAAATTTCCTCTGTCTTGGTGTAAGCGTGCGCATGAGAAATGACTTGTTACTAAAAATCAGAAAAAAAAAAAAAAAAAAAAAAAAAAAAGGAAAATTAGTTTTGTCGAAAAGGGTTGCTAGATGTTGCATAATGTTGCAAATATTTACTTTAATCTACAAAATTTATCTTTTGTCAAGATCTAGGAAATGAATAGGTCCTATTAGAATCCGGTTAAACCAAAACGTATGATGCACAATTAGGAATGCTTTCCATATTAAAATTCGTGTTCTCAAGAAAATCTGCTTGATCGCAGTTGTTTTGATGCATGTAGTTTGTAAATACATCATTAAAAATAAGTGAACCATATTTAGTTCATATTGAAGCAATAAATTTACATTAAGGTTGACAATTTAGATATTTTATCGTATTTTCTCTCCAAGAAGCTTGAAACAGATGTAAATTTTGCTTTGCGATTTAGAACCAGTATTTATTTCTTTCGAATATCTTATTTTAAATTGCCAGAAGACATATCGGAAAATTCCCAAGACATATCGGTCTAAGGAAAGATTGCCATTATGTAAGTTTTTCTAAGGGTAGGTGAATCATATCTTTTTTGCTAATGGAACAAAATACAAATTCGTCATAGAAAAGAATTCTAGCTGAACAGTTAGACTCAATACAGAAAGAGTCAGCAAAAAACTTAATTAGGACTCAATCCTAAGGTTACTGAATATTAAATATCTCCACATACCATAATACTGAACTAGACGATCTTCGTTTTAATCTTTGAGAAATAATTTACTTATAATTATACAAAATAGGAAAAAACTATTAATAAAAAAGCTAATTAACAGGACATCAAATTTAAGATCTTCTACGTGGTCATGAAAGATAAAAGGGTTAATTAATCTTCTAATGGATAAAATACTGCAGAACGCAGAATTAATCTATTATACATAAATATGAACAGAAATATTTACAATGTGTTTGCTCTTTATTATAAAAATTTATGCAAATTAATCGAGAAAATTGTTACGAGGTGTGCTTTGATAAATACTTTTAAAGTATTTATCAAAGCACAATACTTTTAAAGTATTTATCAAAGCACACCTCGTAACAATTTTCTCGATTAATTTGCATAAATTTTTATAATAAAGAGCAAACACATTGTAAATATTTCTGTTCATATTTATGTATAATAGATTAATTCTGCGTTCTGCAGTATTTTATCCATTAGAAGATTAATTAACCCTTTTATCTTTCATGACCACGTAGAAGATCTTAAATTTGATGTCCTGTTAATTAGCTTTTTTATTAATAGTTTTTTCCTATTTTGTATAATTATAAGTAAATTATTTCTCAAAGATTAAAACGAAGATCGTCTAGTTCAGTATTATGGTATGTGGAGATATTTAATATTCAGTAACGTTAGGATTGAGTCCTAATTAAGTTTTTTGCTGACTCTTTCTGTATTGAGTCTAACTGTTCAGCTAGAATTCTTTTCTATGACGAATTTGTAATCGTCATAGAAAAGAATATAGAATAAAGCTTATATCATACTTGAAAAATCAAAAGATAAAGAAGTGGCACGCAATTATCCAGTTTACCCTGTTTTTTTTTTTTTTTTTTTTTTTTCCCTGCAAATAATGGTATGCTTTCTACAGAAATGACTTTTTCAAAATTCGAGATATTGTCAATCTGTAGCGCTGTTCAATTCTACTGTGAAATCTTTCAGGACTCATTATGACACTTCGTCTGAAAGAAACATCATTAACTGATTACCATATCATTCCTTAAATCCAAAGACATGATGCAGAATTTCAACTTTGTAGTTTGTCAGTTTCACTTTATTTGATCAGTCCTTAATCATTAACAACAGCTACGTGTCATTTTCTAAGGTTACGTTGTCATCTCGCATGATATTTACTTACATCTCGTAGACGAGGAAGGATAAAAGGATATTTAGTACTGTTTTGTATTTTCAGTCTGAGGTCCTGGCCAATTAGGTCCTGGCTTAAAAAATTATCATTGACGCACTATAAATTCTAATAAGATGGTTTATCAAGATGGAAAATTTATCTTTGCGGAGAAAAGAAATGTTGTTTTTAGGTATGCTTGTGAAGAAAAATATTTGCTTTATTAAAGATGCATCGATACGGATCATCTTAATAATAAATATAATAATGTATTAGATATATTTGCATTTATGATTACCTACACTGAAAGAGTTGTGAAGAGTCGTCGCATTTAAGTTTAGAAAAAAGCAAGCAATATTACTTTCAGTGAAATCATATGTTCCCGCAATTGCGCACTTCCACAATATTCTTAGTGAACTTGCATAATGATGCCGTCATGTACTGTACAAATTCTGATTTCCTTATTTGTGTAAGTATATTTATTTTTACTCTTTTACTTCTGGCATTTTTATATATATATACAAGGTATAGTCCTCAGTGACATCATTTTTATTCGCATATTTTGTACATTTCTACCTTGTTTAATGAATGTTTGTCTATGTGTTATAGTATTTCAAGCATGCAGTGTTTATCGTGCATGCAGTATGCAAGCATGCAGTATTTATACTACGGTGTAATTAGAATTTCAGCCTACGAGCTATTGTGCGATGGCCCAAAATAAGCTTAACCCATTGTAAGTGAAACTCACACGAACATAAAGCTATATTAAGTAGATGAAAGAAAAGGTATATTTACATTATTCATTTCATCTTTGCACATATTGCTGAAAATGCTGACTGTCATGGTCGAGGTTCACTTTTGCCCGTTGAATCACGTTCATCACGACTTGCTGTATTTCATTCCGTTGGATGTTGTTCCTGACGTGGCGTACATTCGACTGCGCAAAGAATTCCTATATTGTTTCGGTAAATTTTCTCCTTCAGATTGGCACACAAACAAAAATAAAAACTGGACAGATTAGGTGACCATGCGAAACATTGATCCTTCAAGAGAGTCCTCTCAGATGTAAAAGCTGATTGTATTGCTTCAAAAAACGCGTGTACTGTGTATGCTGATTCCCCGTCCTGCCATCGAATGTTCTAGCCTTCTTTGGTTTCCCCTCTACCATATTCGGCTCTCTTTATTTTCGGCCACCTTGTATGGTGTCCTTTCCCAGTTCATGCGTTTATTCTGTACATTTTTGTGATATATAAGTATTTTTAAACATCAATGATTTAATGACTCGTTATATCATAAATTTTGATCTACTCACTACACATAATGTTCATTTGTGTGAATCAAAAAGTCTGAACTTATGGAATTATGTATATAACTATTTTTGTATCTTCCAACTTTATTTATTATTTGTGGACTTCTTTGGAATTTCACAGGAAAGTGCATCCTTTTTCCGTATCAGCTCTCTCTATTTAATAGACATATTCTATTTACTTACTCCTCAGACGATATTTCTTCACACGTAATTTAACTGAATTTTTTTAGAGTGAGTCGCAACGGCAATCTAGAAAATAATCTTCTGCATCCAAATAATAAAATAATCCCTGCAAAGCTTCGCTTCAACTTGATCTCTCTTGCTTAGTATTAAATTTAACATATGTATTCAGTCAGTAACTAATTCTTAATTAGTACAACAGCTAACAGATACTGGGATTAAGGGATGGCTATACGTTTTATAAACGGAGCTCTAGTATTAGCAATGCATTTTTTCTAAACACCGGTAACCTTCGTTACTTAAATATCACCTAATACTCATTTTGATCAAATTTATTAGAAAAATGAAAGGGAAATTTAATTATTAATATAAAATTACATTTTTTTCTGACATAAAGACAAATGAGCTAAGGAATAATGAGTAAAATATGAGTACTGTTTATTGCGCAATTACTTAATTAACAATTTATTTTCCCCGAAGATTTTATCTATATTCAAATTAACAAAACAATAATATTATTCATTTTAATTAACCTGTCACTGACATTGCCAAATAATAAAATAAGTGACGTTAAAAATCTATTTTAAAGAAATAATGGCAAGTTATAACGATGATCTGAAATTATACCTAAGTACTTGTGCATAAGATAAAAATATTCTTTATGTAAATATATAACAAATTCTCTAACTCAATGTTTGCAGTTATGCGTAACTGCATTAAAAATGATTGCATTTAATATGCAGTGCGTCCTATTATCTGCTTGTTATATATTTGATTTCATTATTTTCTTATCTCGCGTTAAAAAAACAAGGATATTTCTACACACAAAATTAAAAGCCGGCATCAGTCGCGCATATTTAAAATATCCACCCAAACAATGCTTTCTACTTAATTACTTCATTTCCATTAAAAAATTAAGATAGACACGAGCATCTTCATCTTCATCATACAGTGGAGGGGAAAAAAAGGAGCGTCCACTGTCGCATCGGAGCATTAACTTCAGTGTCGCTCTTTCACCAGATCGTTGGAGAGCTTAATTACGTCACTTCCGGCTCTTCGCCTCCTTCCTTTTTTATTATTTATTAGCCCAACCGCGATCGTTCCTTCGGAATGACGAGTTAATTACCTCATTTCAGTAGGGCGTTGTTATTAAAAATGAGGAACAGACTACATAGGATCACCTTTCTCATTCTCAATACTCCACTATCTCCTATATTATTTCTATGCAGAAGAGAGTGAGAGTACGACTCAAAGTCATAGCATTGGTACAAGGTGGTAACTGATAGATTTTCTTCATCTAAAAGTGAGGAATTTCGATTTAAAGAAAATGAGCTTTGTATACAGCTCCTGAGAGAATATAAATGGGATGACACGCAGGTAGCTAGTTATAACTGGAAAACAAGCATGCCAAAGTAAAATTTTAAAAGAGGAAAAGAAACCCAGTTTTAAATTGGCGTAAATTTTGAATATAAACTCTACAATTTCGAGAGTGTTCTTATATAAGTCACTATTCTTAGAGAACAAAAGAAAAAAATTGCAAAACTAATGGTTGGAGTGGACCATTCAATTATTAGAGTAACAAAGGTAAAGCTATCTGCTCTCTATGGAACATTTTAGAAATAAGCAATCGGTATGTAATAAAGCGTAGAGACGTCTAACACGTGTGTTTTTAAGAATTTGCAGAGAGAGAGGAACGGCAACCATTTAAAAAGAGATCAATGGGCGGAACGAGGGGGGAAACGTGTAGCGTCCTCTTCTGAAGAAAATAGGAAATGAAGGTGAAATCGTTTTAAGGTGTTAGAATTCTGAAAGCATTGGAAAGACTTTTATAAATGGGGAAGTCTTCATGGAAACCAGTTAATTGACTGAAGGAGATCAATGAAAAGTTTCCTCAGAACCAAAATCAAAATTGTGATGCAGTGACCAATTATGATTAGCTACAAACTATTTGTTAATTTCCGATTTCCGAATGTAGAATTCCTATTCTTCAAAGTGAAAATGCCTTATTTGAGGGAAATAATATGTTGAAGTAAAAATATTTTAAAGTGGAATTGGGGTGAAATAAGTTTGACGAAATGACGTTTCTGTCCTAAATTATCAATTATACAAAGTTTACGCAAATTTAAATTTGCATTTCACCCTCAGTTCAAAATCAGGTGACGCTTTAAGTACTGAGAAAAAAATCCTATTAGTAATTTTCATAAAAATTAATAATAAATTAATCAAATTTTTACACAAAGAATGAACTATAAGCATGCAGATTCACATTCTTGACATAAAATATGTATAAAATAAATATATATAACACATCACATAAAACTCGATATAAAACTTGTAAACAAGGTAAATAGAGTTACATGCAAAAGCTAAAAATAAGCATTTATAATTTCTTAATTTATTGGATTCTGTGTTTAGAGTAGACTGACTGTATTTCGAAACAAAATATGTAAGTTCGACCTTTATACTTGGTTGTGATAGCATTGCATTGTTAGATACTTACGGTTTCGTAATGATGCACACGGAACCAACGATAGCCTGACTGGAACTTTTCATTAAAAAGTACTCGTACAGCTCTTCTCAGTCAGACATATTACAATCACTAATTGAAACTTCAAACTTCTGAGTACATTGAACACAAGGCAGTATAAGTTCTGCTTTTTTCACAGGCGAAGAACAGTTGTATTACAGGAATTAAATTGCTTTTCACAATTTTGTTGCACAAACAAAACTTACATAATCAGAGGATGTTAAACATATAAGAGAAAAAGAAATCGATTGATGCATCAATGCAACGACTTTCCAAATTACAGCTTTGCAAGCAAAATTAAATGCCGCCTGACATTCCCTTGCACTTGATGGGCAACGAAAGTAAATTTATGCGACTGGAAATGAGCATAGCCAAATCATGAGCTCGGATGTTCATTAAAATATGGTTTGACATGGAAATTAAGTTTTAAAAAAACCTGCTGCTAAAAGTAATAAGTTGCACCCATCTTATCATTTTTTGAGACGAGATATCGTGAATAACATGCCCGGTTTCAGTTTGGCTGTTAAATGCTGTTTACAATTTAATCTTTGTCTTAAAATCATCTCCAACCTGTATTTTCTAAAGACAGCTGACTTGGTAAACAGAAGGAAAGATTACAACAAAATAAAAGCAAACTCTCTAACTCAATTTTTTGAAAAAATCATTCTAGTTAACGTCTTTAGCATCAATCCAGTTAACTTCCCTACCAGTCCAGTTAACTGATAAATGATGTTCACTAAATTGAATTCGATTACAAAACATGTGTTTCGGATTAAATAAGCATGCTGCAATTTTTTTTAATTATTTGCCGTTATGGTGACGGTTAAAAAGCACATCTCGAGAACAAATTAGTTATTTTTAATCATGTAACAAAATGAGACGATTTTTTGCTAATGACATAATTCGCATATAAGCGAAAATCAAAAGGTACTAAATTCATTGTCTCATCACTGCAAATCCAAAAATATAACGTATAGAAATTTGGCTTATTTAGTTTCCTTGGTGTTTTTTTCGATAAATAGTCATAAACCGCGAGGCAGTTTTACATTTCGAAACATTTTCTGAATAATTGAAACATATGCAACATAATTAAGATAGTTGAACAACATAATTAAGTAGTAAAAAATTATATGCAACATATTGATGCTACATGTTTTTGCTTCTGAATAAAACATGATCAGTATCTGTCACATTCTCCTTTCCTGCATCGTAAAATAACATTCACTAATTAACGGGAACAAAGTAAAGATAATAAACGCGAAGCACATTTGTGATCCAGCTCAAGCAGAAGCTGAATGAGGATGGAAAATCGAATTAGATCGTTAAAGAAGAAAATGTAAATAAAAAAGAAACACATCAAAATAATGGTATTCTACAGAGGTTTGGGGGAAAAATATGAAAACGGAGAAATCTTAACTGATTTATTACCAAGGCCAAGTTTTTTACATTTACTTACGAAATTAGTACAAATAATCTTACAGTACTTTACAGATAAGACTTTAGGAAATGACTGACTCCTTTTAAGTCAAGAGATAACATTTCATCTCTGAAGATCTTTAATAAAGTCTCGGAAAAAAGGCCGTAGTTTTTAAAGAAAACATTCCGTATTTCGCATAGAAATCACACAGGATTAAACTTAATATAAATGAAGTCAATCATTTAAAATTTGCATTTATCTACTTAGTACACTACATTTATATAAAGATAAGACCATGCATACATATATATATATATGTGTGTTGTATGTATGTATATATGTATGTATGTATGTTTGCCTTATACGGGTTCGTGGATTTCGAGTGATTGATGTCAAAACTTGTTGAAGAATAAAAATACAATTTATTGGTCAGTATTACTCAGGATAGCTCCAAAAACAACTTTAAAGTCATCGAAAAGACTACGTTGAACGCACTGAAATAATCAGTAACACAGCCTTCAGGCTACAACGGTGAAGACAGCTTCACGACAAAGCATTAAAGCGCAGCTCCCGACTCCGTTCGGTAGCTCTCAAGTTTTGTATCTGAGCCCACGATGTCACTTTTAATCTTGCTTTGCTCCACTCCCATTAGTTGGAGTTTCTCATGCAGCTGTTCTTGTACGGCTTTTATTTCTTCTGAACTCTCAGGATACACAGAATCCGCGTGCAGTCAGGGTATTTAATAGAATCCGCGTGCAGTCAGGGTATTTAATAGAATCCGCGTGCAGGCAGGGTATTTAATAGCTTTTGACCTGCCTTCGAGAACCTCTATCGTGAAAAACAGTAAGAATTTATTCTAGAATGTTCTCTATCCGTCTATGGCATATCGTCAACTTTGTCGCCAAATAGGCGGTTTAGAGCCAAATCTAACAACCCTGCCTTTTTTTGCCACTAATCTCGCTTTGCGGGGAAGCTATCTTAGCGCAGCTGGGCATTTCATAACAACACACACACACGCATATATATATAATTAATAAAAAGGAGAAGTCGAAACTTAAATGATAGATTATAATTTCTTCCCTATGAAGGTCGTAATCAATTTTTATCCTTCGCAGTATTTTTCTTTGGCAATATATAAAAATCTTTGAAAAAATATTTTTCTAATTTTAATATTTACTACCTTTATTTTCTTATTAGGACTTAGTTGATTGGAATTAATGTTGACTACAAACTGTATTTCTTAGCTTTGAATTAATTCGCATTTTTATTAGGAGTATTCTTATTTCCTTCATTTCATTATGTATATACGGGGGCAGGTATCCAAAAGAAAATTAACTTATTTTTTTAAACTTATTTATTCATATTTTAAGTGCAAACTTTAGGTCATAAACACGGAATAGAACTTTAGAAAATAAGCATTTATACTGTTTACTTTTTTGAAATCTTTCCAACAAAAATTTGATGAATAATAACTTTTGTATGCACATATTCCTATAATTACTCTTTGTTGGGAATATTCAATTCATTCTGACATCAGCTACTATTTACCCATTTGACCTTTCGACAGGTTTTCGGTGAGAAAGACACAAAAGAAACAATGTTGAATGCGTAGGTATATTATCCTTGCTCACATACGTGACAAAACACGCACCACGATCTCGTCTCGGACAGACTGATCCATAACCATAATTATGCATTATGAGAAGCAGAACCTAATTACGTTTTTACCAATAAAAACATATAACCGTTTGCGCCCACACCAAAAAAAATCACCTTAATTGCTTGCATAATTCTCGCTCTAGATCTTCTTGCGCGTGTTTTGAGGTTTTTATAGTGCTCTAAAAGACTCTTTATCATTTTCCTTCTAGCAAATATGATTAATTAGATGACTTGATTACACAGGATTAATGACTACCAAATATGATTAAAGAGTATTTCAAAAGACATGTATAGTCACAAAGACCAATACTCAGCAACACGACAAATATTTTTCATAAACTTTGCATAACCTGCGACATTTTGTCCGCAGGATTTTAATTTAAACCTCTTTATGTATTGTTGTAATAAGTAAATTGTATGTGCTCAAAAACTAATTTACGTTTTTAAATATCCTGAACACCAGAAATGATTCCTGTGTCTTGAGTTTGTTCAGATACTGATTTTTTAAATCCTATATTGTCAGGGCATGAAAGGATTTTTAAAATGTGTATGCACATCGGATGATAAGATACTCGTACATATTTTAAAAATCCTAAAAGTATGACTAAAATCTGAAAAAAAAATCTATCTAATCCTTTAAACAAGCAATTTTATATTAAAGACGTTCTTCCTTCAAAAGCATTATACGCACACACACACACAGACACACACACACATATATATATATATATATATATATATTAGTATACTATAAGGAGAGGAAAATTAAATGTAACATATTAGCTGTAGTATACCGGAGAGTTAAGTGTGTAGAGTGAAAAACGAAATTTCCAGAAAAACGCAGTCGTAGATGTAACATAGTTCGCAACACAGATGTAACCAGTAATTTATTACTGGTTAAAAAATGTGAGGCGCATATTCTGATGCGCCTCATATTTTTTAGTAGGGAGTCCATAATGATGACTCCCTACGTTTTTGGAATCTTAGCCCAACTTCAGACAATGGATAGTGCAGAGTAACTAGAAGAGAAGTGTTACTTTTAAGGCAAGCAGAAAAGTATCGACACATTCAGAAAAGGCCTTGAAGAGAGTCAAAAAGGTTTTGGTTTCAGATTAAGTCTTATTCAAAACTGGCTAAACGTTATCTCACTCGCAATGTTATGTAAGATCGGCTGCAGTATTGAAGTAAAATACGCTTAAAGCATTTAAAGTAAATTGAAGTCAAAAACAAGGCCATTCCTCAACAGTATTAATAATTGCCACCGTGTATAAGAGGTTTAACACAATTTTTGATTTCAAGCAAACTAGGAGAACGAAACATGTTTTCGAAAAATATTTATATACTTTTATGAAGCTTTAATTCATTTTCCTCTGATGAGTTCTGAACTGGAGTTTCAGTAAAAGGAGATTAATTTTTATATTTTTATCTTGTATATTTTTTGCCTTTTGCATTTTTATTTTTCGAGTATGCACTGTTATGAATTCTTATTTAGATTTTTGTTAAACCTCTTATACACGGTGGCAATTTTTAATACTGTTGAGGAATTGCCTTGCTTTGAATCCAATTTACTTTTAACTGCAGATTCTTGATTTTGTCACATGTATGTATATATATGTATGTTATATTACTTGAAGCACACGCATATATGTATATATATATGTTTCAAATTATTACCCTGTGAGAAGTCGGTCTGGAACATAAAATATGAATAATATGAAATGTATTATAAAATTTTATTATGATTGGTAAGTTTACTTCAAAAATAATATTGAATCTTAACTTTTGTTTTATGCTTTCAAAACTTTATAGGTTTTATTTAATGCAATTTTTGAACTTTCCTAGGATGGAATAATGTACTTCTGTTAAATCATTAATTTAAGTTTTTTGGCATACATACATGTATGTATGTGTTTTATATACATAAAGGAATATATCTCCTATAACGAATGATTAACATATGAGGAAAGCAAAATGTTGTTAAAAATTACTTCCTGTTTTGCAGAACTGTGGAGACATCGTGACGTCATATGCAGGATACTGCCTGCATCTCAATTATCAGCCTATGTTTAGCGCTCGTTCAGCTAACATCTTGTCGCTTGTGAAAGTTGTATTAAGACACATTTTTGTATATTTTTGTGCAAAGTTTAAGACTGCTTACACATTAATCCCCAAGAAAAATACCTCAACAAGACAGGGGTAAGAGAAAAAATCACCATAGAAATCAAACGCCAAGTCAATTGAGAAAGAAAAACGAGTGTGAGCACGGCTGAGCTAGCACTTACATCAACTATTTGCCTTTCCTCAAAAACAAGGATAAGATAAAGGATGCTTCAAAAGATGTCAAAAGAATTTCTGTGCTAGGACAACGTATTCTGGATAATGTTGAAAGATTGTTTCTTATATAGAGAAGCACATTTAGGAGGTATGGTAATTTTTAAATTTAAGGCGGTATGATTAATTTTTAAATTTAAGGTGGCATGATTATATATTTTGCGCAGGTACTTTTAGCTGAATTGAAAAATTCGATTTACTGAAAACAAGATTCTCTTCCCGTGTTTACGTGGAACCATTCGTATTGCGTTCTGGCCTGCTTATTATTGAAGCGAATTCAAAGCTTAATGACGGTACTAAACCGTGAATTAGTCATTCCATATTTCGAGAAAATGTAGATGAAAAGAAATGTTAAATTAATGCATTACAAACTTATAATAAAACTTATACAAACTTACAATATCTATCTCACATAACTCAAAAACGTTTAGTCATAGAACGTTGAAATTAAACTTGTGTATAGGATTGCTATAACATCATTTTGTGCACCTCCATTTTTAGTGTCATTAGCAATATCAAACAATTCTCTCTCTCTGTATATATATATATATGTGTATGTGTGTGTGTGTGTGTGTACCCCTCCTTCTTACCTGGCTTAAATTTAAATTATAGAAATGCTTTAAAAGACGAAAGTATTTATGTTCCACCAGTGCCAAATTAAAAAACAAATTTATGTTAAACAAATAAAGAAATATAACTTTTAATGCAATCTCCGCTTTCCATACGTATATTTGGGAAAATTTTATGCTCGTTATCCAAAAGTAAAGTTATAAAAAGTTTGATTCCCTTACAACAAAAATAGATCGCGATATTTATTTCAAAAATTTGCAATGTTTAATTTTTTTCCTTAAGTAAATTAGAATAATTCGAAGAAATAAGTTTAAATGAAGTGCAGCAAAAATGTATATAATTAATAAACCATACAAAAAACTTATGTGGGGTCTGCAACAGATTTATCTATTTTAAATCTTCTAAATCATTCACTGTATCTGAGTGATGTGTTATTAATTTGTGCAATATGTTAAGTTATTATTTGCATTAATAATTATAAAATCAGAGACGATGTGTGAGATGTTTTTAGTATTACAGCTGAGCATAAATTACATATCAGCAGATTCATACGAAGTGCACATTTGCCGCTGTCATTTAAATATATTGCAAGAGGCTTGTATCGAAAGTAAAGCATAACATTTTAAATAATTGCATACGTATTACAAACTCCCTGTTTGAAGAGAAACCCATTTGCAATACAATAGTATGACATAAGGTAGTCTCTTCATCCCAAACGATGCATTTACGTCAACGTTAATCTCAACTCTCGAATCGTCTCCGAAATTATTCAGGTGAGACTCTTGTACTCACTTTTCACAGCCACTTTCACCCGTAGTCTTTGACACCTAATCGTATCTCAGGAGATTATATTTCATTGAATTCAACAGATAAAAGGCATAGGGTGCCAGATTTAGGTTGTATGGTAGATGGAGAAAATCGACTGGCCTAATTTAAGAATTGACTAATTAGTTGCCAAAGATATGTATGGCCGTACATTATCATGATGACTCTTTTCAGACTATCTTTCATTATTTTCCTTCGTATTTCTTTTCTAAGTTTCTGAAGTGGCTTAATGTACCTCTTACCAGTCTAAGTAAAGCAATTTTTTCAGGAATTTAATAAGAATAATCATTGGTCATTCAAAAAAAAATTTTGAAAAAAATTAAAAAATCATGAACTTTTAAGACTTGAAGAACAGGTGTGAGGCAGTCTATGGAGTGTTTCTTCATTTCCGGATCATATCCCCACATTTTGTTCCCCTGTCCAAAATTGTATCTTAATTGAATTCAAACGCTTCCACTAGTTCACAGGAGACGTCTTCTCCTCTCGCCTTCAAGCTGATGCTATTAATTTTGTTCACAGGTTTTGATAACCTGATTCTTCACCTTCTATATGGACTTTTAACCTTCTATATGGACTTTTAACTACAGTGAAAAGAAGTGACTCGTATTTATCTTTGAATCCATTCTCCCACTCGATAGCGATTCCTATTAGTTATCGCAGTTGATGTTTTCCTATCGCTTAGTTTTTTTTACAAAGCTGGTATCCTCTTTAAACTTATCCATCTATGCGCATTAGTCTTATCTCAGCCGTAAATATTTCGTAGCCTTCTATGGATGTCGTTCTTTTGCCAAATATTCGATGATGCACCGCTGGAATTCATTAAATACCTGCAATGAAAAAAAATATTATAGGAAGAATAGTTACTTTATAAATGCGTAAACTTTGAATGACGTATAACAATTAATAAAATAGTTGCGCCAAAATTTTGCATCACTTTCGGAACAACCAATCCTTTATCTATCTATAGCACTGAGGGATCATTATACTACCCATATATCTATCTAAAAGACAGCAAGTCATGAGTATATTAGATATGGATGTTCACAGTTTCTGGTATTGTCTGAGCCTGAAATAATCAGAGACTGCGTTTTTTCTCATATTGTAAAGTTCACTTAGGTTAACATGTTTCTGTGTTAAAATCCATTTCTTCCTATATACCCAAATATATAGATGAAACGAATGTTAAATAGAAGTAAAAAACCTAACTTACCAGTAAGGAATTATCGGACAGCCGTAGAAACACATTTTTCTGCTTCGTTTGGTTGAGTTTTTCTTTAACTGAATTTTAAGCAGAAGTCTTGCACTTCAGATAGATAAAGAATACGATATAAAGTTTTGAGTCCTACATAATTTTAACTCATGTGTTTTTCTGTCATTACAACGGCATGCAGAACTTAATTTGCTACGAATTGAAATGCTAACAAACAGCGTAAATTGTTCAAACCTTGCACGGATGTTTCGATTTTCAAAGACGCAGACCTAGCTAAATAGAATTGTAAGACTGTGTCATAACACGAAAATCTAATGTTGGTTGATCGAAAACATGTAGCAGTAATTATAGTGTTAAAATTTGTGTTACACATAGTTGATATAACTTGCAGGACAAAGAAATCAACATTTTCATACGCTTTTCACTTGTATTATGGAGTGATATACCTGTATTGCGAGATATGCAGCAAGGAATTTACTTCGTAAGCATTTCCTTTCTTACATACATGGAATTTACCACATAACTGATTATCTTACCTAATGGGACATATAACTAGCAAATTAATATGTTTGGATAAAATTGATATGACTTTGGGAAACACTAAATTGCTCGCTTTATTCGTCATGTATGAAACGAACTAAACATTTCCGATTATAATAACCATTCTTTTTTACATGTTGATTGACTATTGATGAACAAAATAAAATTTCACAGATTCCAGTCACTATTTCCTATAAATATATGCTGCATAAACTGCCTGGTTTATACAAAAGAAATATACATGTGACAAGTTATTTAATTAAAAAAGAGAACTTAAATAAAAAGAAGGAGCTCTAAAAATGAAGATTTTGCGCAGCAGCTTTAGTGATAACTATCCCATATCATTCGTTAATAGCCATCTGTTCTGTTAAGCTATAAACAGACATGTACTTTGGAAGGCCCCAGATCAATTCGATATATTTTATAATTAACACTGTGAATGATAGCCGATATTTAGGAATCGGAATAATTTTAATTGAATATTTAATTATTTAAATAGTATATGGCTCTGGTATTTAAACTTTACGTCACTACGACACCATAAAATTGCAAACAACCCCAAAAAGCAATTTAGGGATTCCAATCAGGCCATCGACTCTTAATTATATATCACCAATTCAATTTATTTAAGATTTTTATCCAAATTGCAATTCTACTCTAAATTCTCCCTACTCATTGCTTGAATACAACTGGTATACGGTATCCCACTAAAGCAAGGAACAAAATGAATCAAGGACTATGCACTTATTTATTTATTTATCTGCTTATTTGTATTGCTCTTATTTCTAACTCATTTATAAAATGAGATCAAGAACAGTTTCTTACTGACTTTAAAAATAAATGATACAATATCGTCAAATGGTTTCATAATAATAAAAATAATTCTTACGCTACACTAAAGTAACATCCACAAACGGAAATGATACGTCTATGTCAGCAATAAAAATCAATAACTTATCCTCAGAAAACTTTATCAACAGCACGTATGCATCGTAAAATGTAAAAGAAGTGGTAGGTTTTAAAATGTACGCTACAGAATTTTTTTTTCTTATTTTTCAACAAAATGCGTGAATTTTAAAGTTAAGCTTAGAAAGAGAGAAAGCCTATAACATGTACTAGAGTTCCTTTAAGCAAAGCGATAACGACAACAGCATCAAAAACAAATGTGTTCTTATCCCCAAGGAATTCGAGAAACAGATTGTTACATGCACGCTGTGGCGACGATGCATTTTTCATTGTTTTTAGATCGACGCCGTGCTTTGAATCGGCATCGACATCTGTTCAGGAAGGCATAACTTATGCATTCCCCGTTTGGCTATGCGCATTGCATTAAAATATTGAGCCCGCGAAAGCACTTTGATTCTGTATTTTATACATAGCGAATGGAGGAAGATGGAGTCGTGGATATTTTTTCTGTTGTCTTTGTTTTATTCCCTCTTATTCGCCTTCTGTGGTGTAAATGAAGCTTGGTCGCATACAAAAATAAAATGCTACGTTTTATAACAGAGCATTATCTAAGGCCCAAGGTAAGAAACATGAAGTAAAACTACAGTTTGGTGCTATACAAAGGAAAAATTTAAGGCATCAAAAACATAACTTTTTTAATTATAAACGAAAGCTTTTAATGTTTGTGACAAAATAAGTCACATTACATGTAATTTTTTTTAACTTCTCTAACTGTTATACTTTTAATTACATGTTTCACAGATGATGAGTGAGAAAATTTCTGTGTACAGTTCTGCGTCGTCGACAGCAGATGCCATTTCCTTCTTAAGAGCTATTGAGTTATCCCACACAAATACCTTCCTTCAATCTATCTACATTATGTGAGGAAATTCAAGTTTTCAGTCCAAATGTCAATAGTGGGTTTTCAGTGAATAAGCACAAATTAGAGTTCCTTCAACACGTATTTTTATAATATCTGTCTGTGTGTCTGTACGTGTGTGACAATTTTTCGTCCATCATAACACTTGTATCAAACTTCCAAATAGTTTTATCTTACGTATTTAATCTATAAGTTATTTCTCCCGCCTTCTTAGTGAGCCTTCGTGGTGTAGTGGTCTGCACGCTCAGCGCGTAACTGAGAGATCCGCGGTTCGATTCTCGGCGAAGGCGTTGCTAATTTTTTAATATGTTGCCTGCTTCCAAAGTACCTAATGTCTCTAAAAATCTTTCTGCATTAATATAAAGAGTTGATTAAATTTAGGGTAAAACTGGATACCAAAAAAATGGTACTTTACTTGACACTAATAACAGTATTTAATGAAAACCGGAAATTATACTTTAGTTGAAGCCTATAATTTTTCCATGAAAAACTATATGGAAACGTATTTAATAATTTTATATCAGTATGAACAACGTATTAGATTTTGGTTAAAATTCATAAACTGGAAATGATCCTGGACGTGGATCTCCGAACAGATAGAAAACATATTATTTCTTGAAAAAATATCTTATGATATAATTTGAAAGTTTTCAAATCTCGTATTTGCGTATAAAATGCATAAAAAATCATGACTGAGAACAACATATCAGATTTTAACTACCTACGATAAAACTAAAGTGATACTTTACATGGAACTGTTAACAGAATTTTGTGGAAAAGAAGAAAGAATCAGTGTAAGATTTTAATCTAAAATAATGCAGCCCATATCACTATTGGCTATTTCTCTTTATATAGAACTTATATTTATTTACATCAAGTATAGAAAAAAATGGGTTTATTACAGCGTCTGATATGGAGAATTTCAAAATTCTTGTAATGTTACCTAAAAAATGCACGTGTTATTCTCTTGCACGTTTGGTGAGGCACAAGAGCAAACAGCAAATTCAAACACACCCTTTACTGCTTTACTTCTTACTGATCTCGGAACACTTACTAGTCATTATTCAGCTGAATTTCAGAAACGAACGAACATTGTTTACTGATACCCAAATATCGCGAGAATACACGTGCAAATCAAAATGAATTTAGATTTGTTTATAAAATGGACCTTAGAAAAATATTCCTCGTTTAGCTATAAAAATGACTGTTAAATAGAATTGTACTCTTCAGAACGTGCACTAAGAATGAAGACAAGGTAAAGTTACTGATTGCTGCTATAGCAGGTAATTTATCCCGTTCCTTCTCCAGATTTGTTGAAGTTAAGAAAACCACATTATTTCTGGGTTGAGGCATTATAAAACCTTGGTGAACTAAGAATTATAAAAGGTAATCAAAAGTAATGTACGTGCCATCTCATAGTTGATTCAGTTTTGTATTCGAACAGAATGCGTTTTAAAAATGAGTAAATTGAGTTAATAGTGAAGAAAATTTGTTCGTGTCAGGTATCAGAAAAATTAAACTTGAAGCTGTGCGATGAAATTTCTGCTTTCCAATACATGCATTAACTGTTCCTTAAGTTGAACAGAACATAAAGAGCCGTCGAACAATATGTATTTGATATAATGAGTAAGCTCGTATTGTTAACTGTAACAGTGAAACTAGTGAGAATTTAGAACTTTTTCCGTAAAAATCTAAGTATTGCGAAAAATTCCTTTTTCTCCTAACTTAGGCTTAAATCTGATCGATGAAAGGCGTAGCAGATTTTTTTAATTAAACCCTAATTGATGTACCAAAAGAAGCTTTAAATAAAATTTTCGGATCCATATCACTTCTTCTGCATTATTTGAAATATTTCGAATGGTTAAACCTTGATAAAGAGATACCTTATCAACGGCAGCTGAAATATAGCTTCTCAATGATTTTTAAAGACATACAGTACAGTTAGAATTCCGGAAAACTAAATATTACCCATAATTAGTTATTCTATAATTCAATATACAAGCAAGAGTAATTTTAATATAACAAGAGAATTAGGATTTATAACTGAACGAAAACTTTGTTACTAACCTAAATATTCTATAATATAGTATTAATTCAGCAACGAAATCAATGCTCAAATCTTGGGGTTTTAATGCTGAATTTCAATCGATTTTTTTTACTTCCCTCACTAAAAGTAAATAAATATATTAATTAAAATTTATAAAATCGAATCCTGAGAAATTGAAATAGATTCTGGTAAAAATACAGAAAATTCTCGTTTCTATTTTCATTCTTATTTCTCAAACAATCTTCCATTAAAATAGGTGCCAAACGAATTAATAAAAATCAATAAAATAATTGCTTACTTACAGTCTGCATTTATCATTACACAGTATTATCGGTGGAATCCAGTCTTATGTAATCCTGAAAAAAAAATTCTTTCTAAAATTTTAATGAAAGTCTTTTATTCATCTACTGATAGGTTTTACAATTTAACGAGTTTTTGAAAACTTAAAAACTAATAGTCTTAATAAGACTGAATGAAAGAAAGTCTTCAATATGCATTTATCATTAGAAACCATATAAGAAAACTACGGCTCTAGGGGCCAGACTTGCATTGTCCACTCTAGACGCATTGTTAGTCTATCGTATAAACACCTGCGCCCGTAAAGCTATAGAATAATAATGATCACTGTTAAGCGACCTGATTAAATAAACATGTCAGTACTTGTATATGCATGATAGCTGTAGATGCTTACTATTCATTTGCAAACTGCAGCTAAATTCCTAGGACTTCAGAAACACTCTAATTCAACTGACCCTCGCTTATCTGAAGACCACTGGATAAAAGCAGACCTTAGATTCTGATATTTGTAATTACAACGAGTTTTTTTATGTATTTTAGTTTGCATGGCTTTCGCCTGTCTGAATAGAAAAAAAATACATCTGCTATTTATTGGGAAAATATGAAAGTTTCGTTTAATTGCATACATTAAGTCTTCAAGAATCATTAACTTTCTTTAAACTCAATATTAAAGGAGTATATCCTCATTTAATTATAAGCTATTTTCATCGATAACCATTAATAGTTATGATTAAGCACCACATTATTATTCTTATGAGAGCTTTCGGTTCCTTTTCCTCGAGTATAATAGATGCATATTAAAAGCATAACTTGACGTTTTCATGAGCACTCAAACTATGCCGAAAAAGTTTAAATTTCTAGAGTTATACATCAGTTGTCTTAATTCCTTTCTCGAAGGTACAGATGTGATTTTATTTTTAAATTTTGTTTTTTAATTTAGCCCCACGTGCTACACTATTAGTCACCATACGTGAAGGAAGGGATGCCCCGTGGAGGGCGTTTTAAGAGAACCTGACATGAATCCACATTACACATGGAGAAAAGCACGAAAATAACCAGGCAGCCATATAGTTTGCCAGAATTCGAACCCCGGACCAAACTACTTGTGTTTAGCGGCTTTTACCCTGGACCGCTAGTGGACTGATGCTAAATTTATTCTCAGGAAAAGCAACATAAAGAACAAAAGTTAGTATTCCTAAATATCTTGTTTATTCTACGAACTATCACAGGTAATCTGAACCTAAGGTTGTAGACTCATTAGGATTTTTGAAGTAGGAAACACGAAAAATGAGCAATGCCTTCACCGGAACTCGAACCTGGACATCTTGAATACCTTTACACGACGAAGGCATGCAGAAAGGAGGGATAAAATACCTTATATACTTCCCCTTTTAAAGGGGTGACTGAGGATCAGGGGACCCAATCGCCAAATTCCGATGGTGACGAATTATTGTTCTCCACCATTTTAGTTCGGGCGCCACTGTAGAGTCGTTATGATTTTTGAGGTAGGAAACGCAAAAGAATAAGCAATGTCGTCCCTGAGACTAGAACCTGGACCTTTTGAATGGTAGCCC
The DNA here is from genome assembly GCF_044657685.1 of Stegodyphus dumicola. Taxonomy (NCBI): domain Eukaryota; kingdom Metazoa; phylum Arthropoda; class Arachnida; order Araneae; family Eresidae; genus Stegodyphus; species Stegodyphus dumicola. The sequence goes on along the minus strand of NC_140768.1, from coordinate 72,898,667 downwards.
AGTGTGCTACCGCTACACCACGAAGGCACGCAGAAAGGAGGGAGAATATAGGTAAGGGTTTGAAATAAGGAACAGAAACAAAAAATATTTTTCATATCTTTGGCTACAGAATGCACTGACGAGGCTTGTCAAATTTATTTTGGAAATCTTGCGCACATTTTGATTACGTATCACAAAATCACTCTTTTCCGAATATTCCTTGAATTCAGGTATTATTACATTATATTTCTGAGATACTTTTGATGGCAGCGAAGTTTCTGGATTTATCTTTCAACCGCCACCACAAACTTCGCTTTTGTTTTTCATTTTTGTTTACAACCTTGCGATACAATTACTACCATAGTTATTTGTCATGGTGTAGATAACCATAGGAGAGCTGAAAATTAAATGTGCTCACAAAGTGTGCTTTTCAGTGGTTACTGTTATAGCTATCTATCTTGTATAAATTTCGAAACTTCTATGAAAATATTACCATTTACATAATTCTAAAATGTTTTGAAAAATCACTTGATCATACAAATTTGAAAACATGAAAGTTAGTTCATGTTATCGAGCTACATCTACTTATAGACTTAGCAAATTTTATTTGAAGTGAAATTTTTTATGTTTTAAATGAAACATAAGTGCATGTTTTTTTCTTTCCTTAACTCTTTATGGTATTTTAAACTTAATGCGTATATAATGATATTTAAACATAATGCAGATACATGCTCGCCTTAAAATTTGTGTAAGTTAAATAAATGAGATAAAACTCATAAAAGTTTTCAATTTTGATTAACAGCATTCAATTTACTTAATAAAAGATAATTTCTCTTTTCTCATCACTACATAGACGTCTGTATTAAGGTTTTAGATTATCTCTAATGCAGAATATTCTCTTCTGTACGTTAGATATAAATTTAATATTCATTGTAATTTCTGTTTGAAAATATCCGAAGAGTTGTAATCACCATAAATCATTCAAGATTATTTCATTTCTGAATTCAAATTAAAGGCTATTGTAATGGCAGTAAGATTTTACAGGGAATGCAATTTTACTCTTAAGTTAAGCGCTTAATTCACATTTCTTCCATGGCAATTCCTTAGAAGTTTACATTATATCCCTTGGGTCTACATCACTTAATACAGTCTATATCTGAAGGTGAGTTGGGGTTGCTAAAGGAATGCTTTTCCCGAGGGATTAAAACATGAATTAAGACGGAGCTTTAACAATATCTTGTGTTTTGGTGTTAATCCTCTGCAGTAACTACAATCTGAAGATTAATGCAAAATTAAACTTATACGCTGGGGACATCCTAATGCACATCAGCTTCAAATGCACTTTGCAATTAATGAGTTCCGCAGCTCTTACATTCGTGTGTTTTAATCTGAATTGTAATTTTCACATTTTTAGAAATTAGAATTTACAAAACTCTTAGCGAATTCCGCTTACCAAAGTCTGCTCGTTAAACTTTTGCGAACATTCGCCCATACATTTTATATTTATAGAGAGATCAATATTTTTTCCAAAGCATAATGGTACAAAATAATTTTTCCTAGAATTAAAATGAAAGAAACATTACCAAAATTTTACCAAAAGTATCTTATGTGACTTCTTTTATTTATAAGAGCTTCAGAAATAAAACGAAAATTTCTTACCATACTTGCTCAGCATATTCTTCGTTTCCGAAGAACAACAGCGCACATTTTTAGAACTTCTTAGCTATAGATAGCTTACACAGACAAGGAAGGTAACGATGCATCAGATATCGCGAAAATAAAAATTCGCGAGAATCTGTTGTTCGACTCCCTCTCGAGAGTAGTCTATAATATTAGCTTAACCTCAACAGCGAAATTGGCGCGAAAAGTTGAAATATATTCGATCACTGAAATGTTCTGCACCATTTCATTAAAAAGGCTTGTGACAAAGTTTTTGTAATTTGTACCTGGTTAAATAAATTGCATTTAGCTAAGCTACGATCAACTGTAGTATAAATTCTTTCATTAGTTTTGAAGTGAGACTTATCTAGCTGATTTGCAACGTCGTTGGAGATTCTATTCCACTTCCTATAAATTCTACCTTTGTTTGCCGTATCTGTATAACATCAACATAGAATAAGACAGGGATACATACTCTGTCCGTTGCTGATAATCATCTTATCACTTCCCTTTCCAATATCCTATATTCCCATTCCAGTATCCTATATAATAAATTTGGTTTGACCATTTCCGTTGTACATGAAGTGTGACTGATAGAGCTGTACTTCCTTGTATGAAGTCTGACTTTGACAATGACTAAATTAGCTCTTAAATTAGAAAATATAATAACTGAGTTACACTCGCAGAAATATAAACTATTATCTTTATAAACTTAGCAGTGGTGCCCCACTCTTATTTTTCGTGGTATAAAATTGTAAACCAATTTTGTAAAAGAGTTATTTAATTCCTTGTTCCCAGGAAACTGAATGCTAAATTATTTTTCTTCTGTTAGTTCATTAATTAGTTTACAAGCTTTAAATAAAAGATTATTTAAAAAAATTTTTTTTCTTACATTTTATTTACCTGCATACATTTTTCAGGTTGTTTATCGATATTGCACACTCTTCTAAAAGACAAACAATGCATATACTATCAAACAGATATAAGATATTTATAATGCATTTCTCCCGTCTTCTTGGCATGCCATCATGGTGTGATGATCTGCACGCTGGGCGCGTATTCCAGAGGTCTGCGATTTGATTCCCGGGGAAGGCGTTGCATATTTTTCATTTCTCCGACTTTTCCAAGTAAACTAATGACTCAATATTTTAACTGTGCAAAAGTTCTAACTCGATTTTAATTTCTTTTCTAAAATGTTTATTTCAATCTTCAAACATATTTTCTCGAAAACCTATTCTCGTAGATTTGGGATTCCGGCATGTCGACATTGTCTTTCTACACAGTTTTCATCAATGAACTCCCTTTTCGATTAAAAAAGTACTTTAAAAAAAACCTTAGGATATGCATTAGGTAATAAAAGAATAATTACAACTTACACTAACTAATTCAGTTTCTCTCTTTGCTTAGGTGAATCAATGTAATGTAAATATTTTTCGACTGTGTACAATGTACTATAAAGATTTAGAAATTAATCACAACTTTATTGCTGTAGACAGTAAATTTATAGAAGTTTTTTTTTTTTTTTTTTTCTGAAGCTGATTTTTCAAAAACTATAGAAGGAATTGAATGCTTTTCCCTTTACTTGCTTTTCATAACTCAGAAAAGGCATTCTAAAGCCTATTTTATCCTCTTTTTAAAGAAGAACATTATCTATCCAATCTTTAAGAAAACAACAAAGCTTATGTACAGATTTTTTAATTTAAACTGTGGTCTTTAAGAGTAGTATAAGAGTAATCTCGAGCTCTTTAGTGAGTAAACACTTAAAAATACTTAGTTATCAAGAATTTTTTAGACTTATGTAAACACTCTTGATAACTTCTAAAAATGGCAACTTGTGGATAGTTTGTTTTTTACAAATATACACCAGCAATGGAATTCTTTATTTCTCACATCAAAATCGGGACTGTATTCAACTTTCCTAGATTTCAATGAATTTAGTGCTCACGATAGAAAATAACTGACTAAAAGTAGTCTTTTATACTAAAGTTTATTTGAAGACGAAAACTCATGCCTATAAATTAATTCTACTAGTAGACGTATGAAACGCTACGACATATAAAATTTCAAAATAAAATTTAGTAATTTTTACGAAATGATGAAACGCGATATAAATTTTGGAAGCAAATATGCAAACCTCATACTCACTGAGATATACTCCAAATGGCTGGACACTTACAACCTTAGTGCATTCGTCGAGAAAGCTCAAATGTATCTCCCATTATCCGTCTCATAAGTTTAAAATGTCGCCTTAGAGCAACAAGAAGCAATTGATTTATATCCTACACGCACGTGTAAAACGAAGTTCTGTTTCACTTTTGATTGAGTACAGCTCTGGGAATAGATCACTACTCCTCCAATCAACCACTAACCTCTCGAGAAGGCATTAGGGCATTCGCAGCCAAATTACTTTAAGTGCCCGCACAATCGACAGATCTGAGGGTCTCTCATCCCTCTTCCCAAACTTCAAACCTTTTAAGAAGACGTCAGGCTTGCGTAACCATTCCGCACAGACGCTACACAGAAATACAGAAAGGTTCAAGACTTTTATTTAAGAAAGGAATACTCAGTATTCGTAATTTGCATTACGAGTCGAAAGGAATTCAGTGCATTTAGAAGCACTATAATTTTAGGTGGATTTACAAGGTAGAAACAGGGTATATGAACCCCTAATTTTCACACAACTGGGAAACGTTGTCGAGAATAAAATAAAAAGGTTATTATTTAAAGTATTTAAATTATGTTTATTAATTTGATAACATGAGAAATCTGAAGTACTTTTGCTACTCATTAAACATATTCTTTCGTAAAGATTTACTCACATTATTTACTCTGTTTTCTCTGCATTTGATTGCACTTGCGCTTCATTTTATTGCTGAAAATATCTTGCCAGCACGTGCAAATATCTACGCTTTACATTTGTAAAGAGATTAGGCTTTTAAACCTGTGTGGGAAAGGAGCCTATTGTTCAAGGAATTAAGTTTTAAAATAAACCGCCTTTCAGAATTTAATATTTATCAGTTTCTAAAACGCTTTAGGGTTAAGAATAATTTAAGAAATATGAAAATTTAAAAAATTTTTATTTATTATTCTTTCGTAATTTTGGGAAGCTTTCACGTTTTAAGATTTCATATGGAGATGATGTTTGATATATATCCCTTAAAATACTTGAAATTCACAGCTTACCTGTCCAATTTTAACTTTACATTTTGCTAATTATAGCACTATTTAGAATTCAATGTATTTAAGTAAAATTCATTACGCAAACTTCAAACCTTTCAAATTAGCATTACTGGCATAAAGCTTCAAATGCATAAGTGTAAGCCAAATAATATTTTAAACTTTGATCTTTCTATCGCATGTAATTCAGATGTCCCTTCCAATATCTACTAGATAAACAGTCAGAATTATCTTGGGCCTTATTTGATATACGAATGTCTGAGAAAGTTACGTATCTTATTTCTTCAAATTATCGAAATATTTTAAGACGTTTTAGAAATGATTTATAAGTGTTACGAAATTAGACATTTTGTGGCGTAAAGATGTTAAATTATAAATTTGCAGGTAAGTTTTATCTTATCATCTTATATTTCGGCTGTTAACTTACTGCAGAACAGAGTTTGTCTAATCAACCAATAGAAGTATAGAAATCGCTGACTGCAGAGATAAGCAAGCGTAAACAAGTCTGATGATTATTTATTATCTGTAAGTTAGTTTAAAATTGGAATAAGTGTTAATGGGTAACATCTTTTCGTTAAAATTTTAAGTCCCCGTATTTTGATAAACTCCTATTATTTATAGTAGAAAAACAATTTATTTGCATAGTATTTCTCCGCAGTTTGCCTGCATTTTAAAAATAATATTTCAAGTATAATGTTTCATTCAAGTTTATTGATTCTGCCAAAATATTTCACGGTGGCAACAGCATTCATATGTGGAAAATTCTGTATGCATTTAGCACGTGATGATGAATTAAATTTGTTATAAATCTGCACATTAAAATCACAAGGCCTGGAAAGAAACAAAATGAGATGCTTATATATTTATGAAAGCCTATTTAATCTATTTAAAAAAGCATTGTTTGTATTTTTTGTAGAGCATGTAACATATTACTGCATATATATATATATATATATATATTTTGCATGTAGGAGGTAATATATTGCTGCAACTGTTTGGAACTTTTTCAGAGATTATTTATTATTAAACACTTTCGCGTTAATATTTCAAGAAGAATATTTATGTGTATTGTAGGTGGCTAGACAGTTTAAGGAGTTTACTTGTAAAAAATTTCTGAAGGGTAAATACGTTTAATAACACTAACGAATTCATAGTTATGAATTGCTTTAGTGCTATAATTTACTAGTTATAATTATGAGTGCTATAACTCACTAGTCATAATAATGAATTGCGTCAGTGGTATAATTTACTAGCCAGGAAATTTAAAGAGAAAAATAAGTTTATACTTATTTTTAATTTTTTTGATTAGTGAATCAAATCATCGGATTCAATTTATTATAACATATGTTGTTGAAAATCGCCTATTCATGCAGTTTGATATAACGGCTGAATCTACTGTTTTTAGTTATAAAACTCATTTAAAATATAATTATATAGTACTTTGTTTAATATAAAAATAGAAAGTTGTAATTATTGTCCTCTTGTGCCGTATTTCTCATGATTTTCAGAAAACGCAATTTGATTATGAACATTTTTATTTATACCATTACTTCAAAAGTCTCTATTGCTATTCGAAGAGTTTTCGTAAATTTGAAAAACTGTGATATGAGAGGACATATTTACAGAACAATGTTTTTCGTTAACTTTTAACGATGTCCAGTCGTTAGGTACTAGCAAAAACACTTGAGATCTGGGAGAATTTTTTAAAAAATTTATTCAGCTTAGTTAAAAAAAAATATATTATTTGATGCTTGTGAGAAACAGTTAATTCTTAAGTTGGTAACACTAATTTTATTTTTGAGTTTATTCAGTAATAACTTTAATTCTTTTTGTCAACTAATAATTTTATCTTGAAGAGTATTTTAAGTGAAATTCTATCATACAATTTTGTTGCTCATATCGAAAGGAGAATTGAAACCTTCAATCAAAATACATTACTCATTTGCTCAAAAATATGATCTAGAAAGCAACTAATCTGTGGCATTCACGAGAAATTTCTATTATCACTTCCATATTATAACTGTCACTGTCAAATAAATATGCTTCATTAAAGGCTTTTTGTGTCGTTCAGTATTGCATTTCAGTGAAGTATTTTAATCTTCCTTTCAGTAACTTTGACAGTAACATGCAATTCTTTTTTAAATTTCTTTAAACAAAGGAATTCATACATAGCGTTCTTTTCCTGTAATGCTTTTGTTTTATTATACACAGTAAAAATTTTTAAAATGTAAAAATAATATTACTTCTATAGCACCTGCATTAGGTGTCCTTTAAACAAAAAGACGAAAATGGAAACTCAGCTCAGGATTTTGAAGAACATAAAATGAATACTATAAATATATTTCATCTGTAATTAGTGTATTGGTGTAAGTACGGAAGAATACTTACTATGCTCAATTCCTGTCTTCATTATTGCAGAATTTTACATTAGTGAAACATGAGATACATAAATTCCCTTTGCGAGACACTTGTTAGTTAAACATGAGCAGATCGTATTTATTGGTCGATATTTAAATTTTAATTGAAATAATAAAAAATCTGATGTGTACATCACATGACTTCCTTGTACGGAATATTAAATTATACACATGTTTTCTGCGTTTCATTTAAAGTCATTGAATTGAATTAAATGTACTTCGTCGATAGCACGTAAATCACAATAGAATAAATGCACTCTTTAAAATTCACTATATTTATTTACCATAGCGATACTCTGGCGCTAGGTTCACTTAACAGCGTTGTATCTCGTTCGTTTTGTAACACAGAATGCACAAAAATTATAGCATTTGAAGAATTAGCTAATCATTGCCACCTGTTCCATTAAAATACTATAATAAATCTAAAATGATGTATAAAGGAAATTAAACAAATAAAAACGAAACTTTTTTCACAGACGCTTCAGCGCCGCTTACCTAATGCGCATGTGCTACTCTGTTCGAGACAGACTGGTGACACTATTTGCTGCTAATACGAAACACTTATTTCCTCGAATTTCATTATAGATATATTTCTCATTCAAATAATTCAGTTCTCACTTCGCGGAAGATGAAAATACATAAAAACTCAAAATACCTCCATTAAAAATTGAAAGAAGAAGATATAGAAAAGATATTGAAAGATATAGAAAACATAAAATTCCGCTGGGAGGCTCTCGAACATCCCCCTTGCAGCTCGGATCTAGAGATCCGACGATAATGAGGTCCAAGCTGCCGTTGAAAATTGGTTCCACACCTAACCCGAAGCTACTTCACCGAAGGTATCCATCGTCTCCTTGACTGCTAGGACACTTGTTTCAACCTACAAAGTGACTTTCTCTAGCCTATCTGTTATTTTTGTATTATTTCTTTCTTTTGTATACTAATTCATATTAATATCATTAAACCATTTCTCAAACCGACTGTAGTGCCACATTTCATAATGAATGACCCTTATATATTTATATACCTTTGGTTTGAACCAAAAGGTGAGGTGCACAACTACATGTTATAGGAGTCCTATATACAAAGTTTCAACGTTCAGAGGCTACTCGTTTGAGTTATGAGAGATACATACATACATAGACACGTATGTATGGACGTACGTACAAGACGACAAAAAAAAAAAAATCTTCCGATTCCATTTTAAATTAGTTTTATAATTCGTTTGGGGAAAAAGGGTCCTTTATTTTGTCCTTACAAACAGATGTCACGCCAGAACATAGTTCAATTGCATTCGATAGCGGTCAAAATGGATATTTTTGTTGAAATATGATGAATGAAAAAAATGAAATTTTTCGTGATTACAATACTTCCTTTACTTCGTACAAGGAAGTAAAAATAATATCAAATAAAGATACTTTTTGCATTTCTACAAATTTAACTTTTATTAAATGTTTTGAACATGCGTTTCCAGTGATTTAAATTTCAAGCATATTTAATTTATTCGTATTTGTATTTTAGAGCAACGATAATACTCTTAATTTAACCGCATATACTTATTAACCTTCTTCATTTCAAAACTTTAGACTGTTTTAACTTTAAATCCATATACTATATATTTTACATTAGAAATATATATTTTTTATTTAGCAATATGACGTTTGTTGGTATTTTTTTTAATTCTTTTTCACGAATGAAACTCATTGCAACGCATATGCATTAATCAATATTTTATTTTTAATATTGCTGTAGTTATACACAAGTTAACTCATGCAACAATTTTACCCAAATTTCTCTTCTTTTGCAAGAGAATTTATTTAATCGAATGAGCACAATTTAAAGCTATTTAAACCGTCAGAACATTTATCCATTAAACCAGAATTTATGAAGCAAGAAAAATATTGCTTAACTTTTGAAAGCATTATAATGCACTTAATCTCATTCACGATTAGTTTGCCTTCAATATCGTTACAAATATCGAACAATCCATCCAAATTAAGCTCTTCCAAATCTGCAAAACATTGAACGATGATTGTCATATCCTGATATCAAAGCTTTAGATATCAGCTAAGGATATTTATGCAATTATAATACTTGTATTAAAATACAAGTACCGTCTATTGGCAAGCTCAGAAAATGAAATGATTTATAGATTTAGTTTTCACTTATAGATTTATAGATTCGCATTCAATAAGGCCATCCCTTTAAAATGAAATATAGAAGTGCTCTAAAAGTCAAAATCCAGATTCCCAACTGCTGATGTGAGGATTTTATTTAAATATATCTATTAAATAACAATCATGGTAACGTTTATATTAGTCCTAAATGATGACCATTCTTAGACTGTATGCAAATTTTAGACGAATGAAAAATTTGATAAACAAAATTAATTTTATGCGAACGTATATGCTCTACTGTTTAGGCTACACTTAAATATATATTTAAATTGAATTTTAGCATATCCACCCATCCAGACACACAGGAAAATACTCGCTATATTTTAACACTTCCAAAGAAAACGAATTATGCCTACGAAATAGATTTATGCTTGGTGAAGAGCTATACACTTGTTAAAAATATGAAATGAATTTGAAAAATATTTTATTTGCTTTAATTAACGTAACTCAAATAAATTCAAACGCTATTTTCCAGCAGATATATAGAAGCGTAAAAAATTCCAATTTTCTTAATATAAGTAATTAAATGAGTTGTTTGCTTAGCGGTTACGCCATAAAACATTAAAGCGATTTCACGCATTCACTTATTTCGTAAATATAAAATATTTCTAAAGCTTGTCAGAATTGCGATTGAAAGAAAGACTGGGACGTTTTTGTTTAATTCTTCGACTGTTGTAGATCGTCCAGCTTTCAGTTAGTCAGCTTTCAACATAAAACTTTTATGCTAATTATCTAATTATAGTATACCTTAATACGTTTACTTAGCAACCCTAGTGATCCGGGCAATCGACAATTTTAAATCCTGTTATAAAATTCAAAACTTGCATATGATATTAGTTTTTCTCCAATACATTGCCTGACAGAGAATGTGTCGCATCATCAAGAGGAGAACACAGAGCTCTGCAAATTGTACAGTGAATATGCAGGTTAAAGTTATGGCAGTGATTAATATTTTTGGTCAGTCACAAGAATTTATCATGGAACCATAAGTTGTCACTCTGCGAAATTTTTGAGCTCTTGCTGTTTTTACTTCTTAAAAATGAGCGTGTAATTTTCTATCGTTAAAATTTTAAAATTGAGTCAGAGATGGACGTCAGAAAGCACGGGATGTCCCATGAGACATGACGTACTAGTAGTTCCATAATCGATGATTAGCGACACCCACCGTCTGAATGCGGTCCATTAGTTGTTTAATCTAATCCATTATGAAATCCTGTGTAACGCATTTTTACTGCCCAATTTTGGATGTAAACTGCGAAAAATCAGAAGTACGAGCGCACATGTGTTGTTAGAGTGCATATGGGTATAGATACGTATCACCGCACTAGGCATCATCCTAAGCTGGGAATATTAGATATATTAGAAAGCATGTGCATCTGCCGAAAAATGTGCTCCCATAATCTCTAGCAGCTTTAATTTAGAAATTAAATGAAATTCTTATATAGATAAGATATAAAGAGTGTTAAAAAAAAGAACTATGGGAAAGAACATTTCAGCCCTAAATTTTTATTTAAAAATGAAACAGCGTAAAATGTCAGTCAATCATTCGATGACCAATGTGAACAGGAACCGTGTTCGGTGAATTTGTAAATTTGTTAACTGTTATTTTTTTCTTTTTAAAGTACTACTGGAGAGTGGTGTTTCCCGCCCCTCCCCCAATGCGAAAGATCGTCAAGCCTTGTTCGCATAAAGCTTTGAAAATACAGTTCTGTCCCGCTATGAAATGCATTTGCTCCCCCCCCCCGGGTCTGAAGCTCTTCAGGTTGTGAGGATATGCTCCTTTGACCAGTCCGATGCTCATATCTTTTGTCATTCCAAAGTCCGTAGCACATGAGTGAACGTAGGTTGACTTTCCTTTTATCCCTAAGAAATGAACTTTGATCTCGGGTAACCACTATATGATTTATGATGTCCAAGACATTATCCAGATATTCATCGAATCGGTGTTACATAGGAGTCAGCGCTGTATCGCTCAAAACGGTTGTCTAATATTTTATTAATCATCCCATATTTTAAAGTACTGGAAGCTTGTGTGAGAGTCAAAATGAAGTCATTTGCTCTGCATATTTTTGGCTACTTATGTATGCAATCCATTCGTTGCATGCATTCTTTCGAGCAAGGTATGTTTATAAATGACTGAAAGTTTGAATATATTACGTTCAGGAATGTATAAATTTCTCTCTCTTATATATTCACATGCGGTAGTATACAGACAAAAATATTCAATGCCACCGTCGGGACTCGAAGTTGGACCTCTCGAATACGCGCCGATTGTTCTACTATTACACCACGAAGGCATGATGGAAGGAGGGAGAAAATACTTAATATACTCCTCCTTTTGAAATGTGACTGGGGATTAGTTAAAGCAAATCCCAAATTCTAATTATTGTTCACCACATTTTAGTTTGGGCACCAATTGTAGGTTCATTAGTTTTTTTACAAGCTGGAGACGGGAAATATGTGCAATGCCCTCGCCAGAACTCGAAGTTGGACCTATCGAATACACGCTAAATGTGATATCGTTGCACTATGAAGGCATGCTGGAAGAAGGGAGAAAATACCTTATAACACATTTTAACACATTTTTAAAACGATTTGGAAAGCACTTAATTAGTGATTAAAATGTTAAGAATAGTTTTTGAAATGTTCGATCTGATGGCTTTTTTTTCTGGACACTAATTCCGGTTGTGTTCAGTCGTGATTACATGATAGAAATAAGGCTTTTCGTAAATATTTTTATTCATCTCCTGCTAAATAGTTTTTAGACAGGGTTCTATGAATTATTCTACTTTGAACCACACACCTCGGCAAAAGCTGCTGAACACTGTGCTTTTTATCTTTTTTAAGCTGTAAATCTTGGCTTATTATTTTATCCATTGTTGCTACAGATGTATTTCAAGTCTCTGCAACTAATTTCTACGTCGGCGGATTTTCTCTTGTTACCAACGATGTAATTTTAGAAACATTAGAGACAGTATGAAACATTATAGACGCCGTACATTCCGGCGTATAAAACGCTCATTTTAATCGAAATTTAAGGGTGCACGTTGTATAAAAATTCATCACATTCATTTTCCATTATATCTTAAGCATATCATCAAATTCTGTTTCATTTTCACCATCACTGTTACTCTGATCCATAAAACAATAATCATCTTCCGTTTAACTAGAGTTTATATTACTATACCTTTTTAAATAAATTTTGAATTATGTTGTGTATAATTTCATTTCATGCTTTTATTATCCACTCTCAAATTAAATCTAGATTTGCATGAACTCATTTAGCCTATTTTTGCAAATGTTTTCTTCACTTTCTAACATTCACGTAATCCACTAGCGTTTTAAATTTCCTATAAATGCACACATCTAAAGGCTGAACTAATGGCATTAATCGGCCTGGAATAACTGCCATGCCTGTGTTGCACTTTTTCTTTCCTTTCTTCGTACTATCATTTAGATGATATCTGAATATATACTAAACAAAAACCTTTCTGGATTTTTAAAAGGATACAAGATGCTTTTGCCATATATTTCTTATCCACAGTTTTACATTTTCTCTCCCCATCCTTACTCGTAAAGAAGTATGTAAACACCATTTGAGAAATTACATTTTGGTATCGTCTTTTTTTTAAAGTAACCATGGGTTTCAATTTTGTACCGTCCGCTAAATAGCAAAGCACTGTAGGGAGGTGCGAGTTTTCGTGACCTGTTGTTTTTATGTGAACCGTGTTTGTTCCTTTCACATTAATTGCCCTATTTCCTATCATATGAAGCATTACATGTGTTTCACCCTTATTGCCAATATATGATAGTAAATAACTTTTGTCTTCGTAAGTGAATAATATAAATTTGCTGTTCAAATCTCTCGAAAGCGTTTGGAAACTTTCGTTTTCTCTTCTGGAACAAAATTATTCCATGCCATTAATCGACTAAATCAAAGTTGCTTTTAAATTTTCACTTTCATTTATTGCTCACTTCAAGGCAAATAATTCTTTTTTGCTCATTTCAAGGCAATTAAACATACTCTGTTTCTTGTTATAATTAATCCATTCTGGCAATTTTCTAGGATCCGGTTCGCAACCCTGTCTTCTAGGATAGGCCATTTCCTTACTTCTTATTCATTTGTATATATTAATTATTGTGATTTCATTTTTCTTCATCTCACGTTTGGAGCTTTGAACAACCCCAAACATCGATTTCCATTTTCCTTGAAATTGAATGACTCTGCATTTTAAACCTGCATTTTTTTTACTCTTGTCAGTAGCCATATTTATCACTAAAGCGAATAGTAGATCAACTGCATTTCATTTAAAGCAAATCATAGTTAATAAAATCCTCGATGATCACTTTAGAATCAAGGCTTCAAATGACTGAAGAAACTAAAAATGTGACTACTAATCACTCTAATTTATTCGGTCGGAAGTGCGTTCTTATCCCACACTGGGTATGCTCTTTTCTCAAAAATCTAGAACAGCATTCTTGGGCACAGCTGCATAGAATACAACCACCCTGATAGCAGAATTATTTATTCCCTCAAGCATTTCTTCCACACACATATTGTTCCCCGTATCTCTTGTCAATTCAGTATATCATTGTTCGAAAGCCTGGAAAAACATTTCGAAGAATGATTTCAAAAGTTAAGAGCATCGCACATGTGCATTTCAAGTTTCTTCTTAAAGAAAAAGGTACTCGTTATTCGGAAAATATACCGCAAAATTAAAAAAATATATAGCCTGAAATTACAGGTGGCGTTATACACCGGAATATGCGTTACATTTCTTGGGTATTCATTCGAAATCTTCCTTCCACGTGAAGGTTATTATCTTTTACGATTAATAATATTGGTTAATCTGAACTTAAAATGTTAATATCGAGCATTTCACGACGTTTCAAACTATGGAGTAGGAATATTTCGTTTCAGATAGTGAAAACACATATCCTTCAATCCACAACTGGTTTATATACAAGGTTTTGAATGAAGAACAAATTTAAAAGGTGTACACTATATTTCTCATTTCAAATAACGAGTTGTAAAAGATTTTTATTCCAAACAATTGCTTTTTCTAATTTTTCATCTAAATCCTTAAATAATGTGTAAACACTTTCGGTGTATTGAACAGGGAAAGCTGTTTGTAATTGCAGTTAGCTTATTGCCTGGATTTTAGTTAAGAATTTTCTAGCAATAAACGCATGTTTTCTTATGGTACTATGTATCAACTTGCCCTTGGTGCGCCACTTCCTTTAAGTTTGGATAGATAATACTTTTATTGCTGACAATATATGATACGGCCACACGTTTGTGGAATACAGTCTTCTGAATACAATAGGAAAAACTCAACTAAATCAAATATGCTTTTTAAATATAATTGCTGCTAAATGTAAAATAAATTTTCTTTTAAATAGTAATAAGGGAAGTACAATAAAATCAAATTCATGTGTGGATGCAATTTGTTGAACCTTTTTTAGCTTTTGTGTAGAACCTTTATGTGTTATCACACTGTAAATTTTCCTAAGAGGATTTTAGGCACGTTTTTCTCTTGATATTTTGTATCAGAAACATATTTTAAATGTTTTATACAATCACTTCTTTTTTAAAAGTCGAATCTGCAACTAAATACTTTCGTGTAGTAAACTCATAATTCAGATTTATCAAATGAATTAAATAAGACATGAATCTAATCCTTAGAAGTTTGATCACTTAGCATGTTTTGTTAAGAAATACGAAGCTTAAATTTTGACACTGTAAGACATATTTTAATTTTTAAACAGTTATTTTAATTTAATTGGGCTTTCCTGTCGCTTCTTGTTTCAATTTACAACTCCCTACCAGAATGAGTGTTTAGAATCGCGTTGAATGCAAATGAGTAAGAAGTAGTATTTAAGAAAGTTTCAACTGACTTCGTGAGAGAGAGCTAGGAATCCTGAGTTGCGCGCATTTGCCTTTGGGTTATGTCTCTTTGGAAGCTCGTACGCTCGGCTAGGGCTAAGTCTCTTAGTTAGTTATAGTTAGTTCTCATTTCTTATTTTGATTTCAAGCCCGAGTAGAGGCTTTGTTAGAAGCCCGAATAACGGGCCAACTGTTTAATTTAATTTGAGTGAAAGAAAGGGTAGTTATCATTTCTTGAGTTAAAGATTCCTGTTATTTGAACTAAGCGATAAATCGCTTAACAGTTCTCTAGGTTCCTCGACATTTTCTTTAGTAGAATAAGAATTAGGAACAACACTTTCTTTCTACATAGAAAATTACTATTAGTAACCCATTCTTCATTGTCCCAGATATTGTTAAAAAAGCTACGTTACGCAATGTGTAACGTTTGCCTTAAAAAATGTCTGAAGCTTATTATTTTAAATAACTTTCATATGATCAACAGAAATACAAATAATCGGACTACTGTTTGTAAAAAAAGTGAATTATGCTAAATAAGATTATAGTGAGATATGCTAAATAAGATAAAAGTCGAATTTCGATTTTTCTAGAAACTTCATGCTTTAATAGTTCCTTTTTTTGAAATTGTTTATATAAACCAAGCGATAACTCTTTAACAGCATGTTTAGTAATTACTTGTAAGACGTTTAGAAGATTATATGATTAGCTTTAAGAGGGAGTAAATACTTAACTCCATACTGGAGTATGATGCACCATATACGATAAATTTTCAATTGATTACTAAATTCATTGCAACTCATTCATGAATGAATTCAAGCAAATGAACTCATTAATGAAATTATCATTAATGAAGCTATGAAGTCACATAGCTGAGAAATTACTATCTCTTTGATACATTAAGAATAAATTAACTACTGCATTAGGTTAAATTTAAAGATAACATGTATTCAAAGAAATTAGTAAATTTAAATAGTTCTGAAATAGTACTAAAATTTAGCATTATTTTTTAAAGACAGGGGGAATTCATTTTGTTTTCTGTAGCTATAATCATTAAAACCTTTCAATATTTTGTATTGTAAATATCCTGTTATGCTTACACGATGTATTTTTTTTCTATTGATAGGTAAAATAAATTGAAAATTCTTATCCAGAAAAACTGCATTTAAATTGGATTTCTTGAAAGATATGGTTAAGGATAACTGATATACCATGAACCTTCTTTTAAAATGGAGAGATCAGTAATACTTGCTGCCTGTACACTTAACCAGTGGGCTATGGACTTCAAAGGAAACTATGAACGAATTAGTGAAAGTATACGAGTTTCAAAAGAAAAGGGCGCGAGATACCGTGGTGGTCCAGAATTAGAAGTTACTGGCTACAGTTGTGGTGATCATTTCTATGAAAGTGATACATTCCTTCATTCATGGGAAGTTGTTTCAAGACTTCTAGAAGATCCAGTTTGCGAAGACATCATAGTTGATGTCGGAATGCCAGTTATGCACAAAAACATAGCATATAACTGCAGAGTAATATTTTTGAATAAGAAGTTACTTCTAATACGGCCAAAAATTATATTATGTGACAATGGAAACTTCAGAGAAACAAGGTGGTTTACAGCATGGAAGAAAATACGAGAAACTGAAATTTACCGCTTACCTTCCATAATAGAAAATATTTGTCACCAGCAAACAGTTTTAATAGGCGATGCGATTCTTGCAACTGTGGATACTTGCATCGGGTTCGAAATTTGTGAAGAGTTGTGGAATGCCAGAAGCACTCATATAAGCCAGAGCTTAGACGGTGTTGAAATCATATCAAATGGAAGTGCAGCATACCATGAACTTCAGAATACAAAGTCCCTTGTTGATTTAATAAAAACTTCTACAGCAAAATGCGGAGGAATTTATATTTTCTCAAATTTACGTGGATGCGATGGAGATCGGTATTATTTCCAAGGTTGTTCACTTATTGCCATGAATGGAGAAATCCTAAGTAAAGGCGAGACGTTTTCTTTGCAAGATATTGAGGTAATTACATCAACATTATGCCTCGAAGATGTTAAAATCTATCGTAATTGTATTCGCAGTCGAAATATAGCAGCATCATTCTCATCGCCATATCCACAAGTTGAAGTAGAATTTATGCTCTCTTCAGATGATTTTTATCAGCAGCCATCAGAACCTATAGTTCTGAGGCACTATTCAAAGGAAGAAGAAATAGCAAGAGGAGCGGCTTGTTGGCTGTGGGATTACTTAAGGCGTAGTGGTCAAGGAGGGTATTTCCTAACATTAAAAGGCGACATCAATAGCAGTTCTTGTGCTGTTGTTGTCTACTCGATGTGCGTTATGATAAAGAATGCAATTGACAATGGAAATGAAACTGTTTTGAAAGAACTGAGGGAAATTATTGGAAAACCTACTTATGTTCCTTGCAGTGCCATAGAAATCTGCAATAATCTTTTAGTGACTTGTTATATGGGTACAGAATATCTTTGTGAAAATAGATGCTGTATAGTTAAACAATTAACCTCTGATATAGGTAGTTGTCATATAGAAACAAACATTGATTCTATAATTGACGCTGTAGTACATGTATTCTCAACGACTATGGGTTTTATTCCAAAATGCTCTTCTTCCAATGGAAACACCAGAGAAATAAAAGCAATGAGGAAAGCGATTGAGAGGATTAAGATGGTCATGTCCTATTTATTTGCACAGTTATACCTACTGGTAAAGCATCGCTCTGTCAGTTTACTAGTTCTTGGAACTGGAGATGCTGATGAAGGGCTGGTTGGATATGGTACAAAGTTTGGCTTAAGTAGTGCTGATCTGAGTCCTCTTGGATCATTTAATAAACGAGATGTACTGTTATTTTTAGAATTTGCTGTTTACCATTATAAGATGTCAAATGCAGACAATTTATTGCATGCATTGAAAGCAAACTATAGCGGGGAAAGTACTGCCAAATCGCTTGAGGATCTTCAGAGTAAAATGTTTTCTAGTGAAACAACAGCTTATGGAATTTTGAGAAAATATTGCAGATGTGGACCATATTCTATGTTTTGTAAACTAGCTAGTATGTGGTCAAATAATTTGAGCACAACAGTTATTGCCCATAAAGTGAAAAGCTTTTTCATTAACTATGCTAAACATCGCCATAAAATGATGGTAGTCCCTCCATCATATTATGCAAATCCATCTAGCCAACATGATAACAGATTTGACCAAAGACAGTTTGTTTATAACAAAAGATGGGAATGGCAGTTTCAAGCAATTGACAACTGCCTTCAAGGGGAAAATACTACAAGCAGTTAAATATAATACATCTAGCCAACATGATAACAGATTTGACCAAAGACAGTTTGTTTATAACAAAAGATGGGAATGGCAGTTTCAAGCAATTGACAACTGCCTTCAAGGGGAAAATACTACAAGCAGTTAAATATAATACAAAATAAAACTAGTTAACCAATTATATAGTTTCATCTATATATATTGACGAGAAGAAATGGATGTAATATATTGACGAGGAGAAATGGATACAATATATTGACGAAGAGTAATGTATTCATAACGTCATTTCTTCGCTGTTTTATCAACATTAACGATATGCAAGTCCTACAGTTAATTCAACTCGTTATATGCAAACCAAAGTACTTTTAAGTTCTCGTTCACGAATACACATTTCTGGCATATTTATTACTTCTAATCGCATAAATGTATCACGAGTAAATTTAAATAAAGACAATTGATAAAATTCTTCACTGCTCATGTTAAAATTTCCACATTATAAAATAGCAAGTATTATTAAATTAATCAAATGACAGCAGTTTTGTTCGTTTCGTGTTCTGTAACACATAAGGGAATTTAAAAATATCGCAGATTATCAACATACTAACAGGCTTAATTGAAAGTTAATATTTCTTCATACATGCTTACGATATATAGTAAAAAAAGCTGTAAGGTTTATTTTATTTCCCAGCGGGCAGTATTCAAATTAGATAGAAAGACGGAAGTATTTATAGGAAGGTTTTGGAGGGTGAAATCAGAGCGTGCTCTGTCTGCTTGAAGCCAACATTTTTAACTTTGACTAATATATTATTTTCTGAGGCGTTGAGTTATTCTTGCCATTAGGATTGTTTACGCTGACTTCGGTCACATCCAGTTTGCACGCTAATTAAACTGTGAAGCCTTTAGACTAACTTAATTTAATTTTAAGTTATTAATTCCCTTCTGAATTAAGCCAAAAGTGTTGGCTTCTGTAAGCCCGAGTTGGCACAAGCCCGAGTAAAGACACAATGAAAAGTCATTAGCTGTCTTTTAGATGTTTGGTCTAATTGTATGCTCTCGTAAAAGATCAGATCAAATAATCCTTAGATATTTTTCAGTCCATATTTAACATATCTAATGCCCATTTTTAATAAAAATGTATTTATGCATACATTTTAAGATTCATGAAAAGCACGTTAGCATATGCAGATACATATGTTAAATACATATGCAGATACATTTAATTCCATATCTATTCTGTTTGTGGATTATATTGAAGTCAAATGTTACATATGATTTGGAAAAATTTGAATATTAAATTACTACGACACATTTATCATTCATTGTGTAACTAAGCTCTGTTTGTCCATAAAATGGCTACATCTGGAAGAAAGCACCTGATTACCACTTATGCACATATGCAAAAGATGTACACGTATAGCTTCCAAGGGAACAGCGTAGAAATCATCTCTCAAGTGGAGTTGTGTTGTTTTTTTTCTATTTGTCTTTCCAGTGCATAGATTGTTTCAAGCTTCTCAATTTCAGAATAAAGTAACATTCCAGGGTATACTAATGAATGTTTTTATTTTAGTATATAATTTTTTGTTTCAATTCTAGTACTTAACTGCATAGTCCAATGTTTATTCGTGTGAACTAATAGATTCATACACAGTTTTCTTTTGAAGGGGGTAATGAACAGTTTGGTAATTCCGTGACTACGTTGTTAGAAGCTTTTCAGGGCACAGTTTACTACAAGTGACTTTTCTCCTAAGTAACATAAATACCATATAGTTTCCACTAAATATTCTCCAGAAATGCGTTGTCATTTTATAATAGATAAATATTCCATTTGATTTCCAAATGTTTTACTGCATTTTGCAAGACAAGCTGGGATATTTAACTATGGACATCAGAATGCGAGACCTACATCCGTAATCTCTGTAAAGGTAATTTTGACAGTTTTCATTCTTAAAACTGTTGAGCTGCACAGTGAGGCAAATTCGTCTATATCGTGGAACAGAAGGTGACTCATACATAATATGTAGATTATGTATGAGTTTAGTTAGCATTGTACGTGTTTTGCCTTGCATTGTGTTTAACGTTCTCAACAGTTTAAAGTGTTGTGATCTGTCATACTGAGAAGAGTTGAACGAGTACTTTATGGAAAGTTCTGTTGTTGTTGTCGTGTCCATGAATTTTATGGAAGAATGGTTCCCAGAGCCATAAGGAGGTTGGACTACTATTTCCGTCCCAATTTTGAGGAAGAACACATCGGGGGGAGTGTCTGGATGTCTCTACATTCTCTTCTCTATGAGAGCATGAAAAGCATTCATGAAGAGTACAAGAGAGTACTTTCACAGAGAGTTTTACAGTCCACACGAGAGTACTTTCAGCTCGCCATTTAGATTGCCCCCATGCCTCGAAGGCATTACACATTTACAAACAACCATGCTTTCTCCGGGATTAAAAATTAATTTGATTTCTTAGTATTTAATATCATTAGTTGCAGAAAAATTAGCTCTTTAATTTGACATAACTTTCGTTTTTCTAACTTTAATTGCATTTCAGTTATGAGCTTTAATTAGTAGATTTTTCTTCGTTTGCTTGTGATTTAGTTAAAGGGGGATGAAATGCCCTCTTTCCGGTTGAAAAGTCACTTTTTGCGAGTCTCAGCGTTCTTTCGTTGGAACCCCTTGCAGGGTTGTTGAAATTCCTAATTTCTCCCTGCCACAGGTGGTGTGTATTTGGCGAGGGTTTGGCGACATAGAATTTCCGTTGAGGTTTCAAAGTAGTGGATTTGGCGAGTTTGATAACATGAGGGAATGCTGTTGTTGCAACTATTTTAACTTTTGGCGAAGAGTGGGTTGTGCCAACTTGGCAGTCCAGCGTCCTCCCTTTTAACGGGTTGTTTTGGGGGACGAGCACACTTTTGACACGTCTTCTGCTTTCTTTTGAATTCCTTTCTGTGCTGCGCGCAACGGCAGCAGATTCTGCCGAGAAAATGATTATCTTAACCGATAATGTTACGGGCCTCGTGCCTCCGCGCCTTGAGCGCGGGTCCTGGTTTACGGGTATCTTTGTCTCCACCTAATTCTTCGTTGCTTCATCATTTTCTTGGGTGTATGCGTTTACATTTAAGTTCTCAAGAAATTTAATGCTGAAAATCGTCGTCTAGAAAGATGTCTCTACATAGTTCTCTACCATAGAAATGCTTCATTTGTTTCTGGCTTCCTCCAACACCCGCTTCTTCTTTGAACTTGGAAGTCGGACTCGCCTTTTCCACCGACTGATTCCTGAGCTGAAATTTTTTCCTTGCTGACAGCTGTCGTCTCCAAGTCCTGGACTGTATTTCAACTTTCTTAAAAGATGGGATCTTCCTTGTTCATTCTGTATCAAATAGAAAACCTCCTCGGCTCCCGTGATAACCTCCATATAATCGACGAACTCCTTTCCTGCAACTTGCTGCCGGCTTTACTCCTGAACTTCAAGGGACAAGTTTGTTTCGTATGGTTAGATTTTGCCTGCTACTCAGCAACTGCTTACCTCAGATAAGTTTTTTTTTTTTTATGTTTTCTTTCCCGGTTAGATAAAGGATAATGAGTTCGGCAGTTAAATGATTGAATTAATTGATGAGTTGAGCATTAAATTTTTTTTTTGTAGTAGACCAAGTTAACCTAACTCTATAGAAATCATTTTTTGTGTGTCGATTATGTAAAGTATTAAATTGACTAAGGATTTAATTTTTTTTAGTATGGTAACTTAACTTAATTGTAAAGGAAAAATAAGTTCTTCTTGTAATTATGTAATTCAACTTTGGAGTGCCTGCTTGGTGAGGATTGATTTGTTAATATCTTTGTTTGAGCCTCTGTGCTACTCTCAGGGATTAACTTTTTTGGTAGGATCGTAATAGCGTAATTACTTAACATTTATACGGTTAAACACTACTTTAATAAACAAATGAAAAAAAATGAAAATTATTATGTGCAATAACTATTTTATTTTTGTTGGATGGTATTGAGTGCAATAATATTTCTTCTGTATTGATTATTCTGTGTGAAGTGGAAGGGGTAACTTGTTAAAATTTATATTTTTTTTTCTCTCCGGGGAGGGTACTGTTCATTAATTTATAGTTTATTTTTGGTATGTTTACATGATTGCAAAAGTAACTATAATAAAGATTCTAAAGACTAATGTTAAAGAAATAATCACTCAGTAATGGTTTGATTTGTAAAACAATAGTACAAAATTTGTTGAATATATTTTGATTTTCAAAGTAATGGATAATATATATATATAAATTGCAATAAGAGTTAAATAAATAATTTTTTTTCCTAGATCAATCAATGGTTAATTTATTTTGTGTGCTCATGATTTTTACCAGTCTTTACTCAAATGGATTTTAGGGTTAATCCGGAATAAACACAACGCAAAATTTTCAACTTTATTGTTACTAGTATTTTTCTGTGGTAAGAGTATTCTGGTGTTATGGTCAATTTGTAGGGTACCTTTTGGTAACTTCGGAAAAATTAGAAGGTAAAAATCCAAAACACCATAACATTTTTGGTGTCGTGACCCTACACCATAACAACAGTAATTAGAGCCTATCTATTGCAGTAACGTTTGCTTATCGGGCTTTTGTGATTTGAAGTGCGACTTTGTGCGAGCAGTTATTCTGGATACTAAACTCTTGACGACTGTTTTGTTCTACTTTCAGCAAATGGTTAGATGCTTGTATTCATATTATTCACGAATACTAAAGAACATTAATTTTTATTATGTACATACTGATGACAGAAGCTATTTAAAAGTCATCACCCTTGCACGTTGTACGTATAAATAACATTCCTTCAATCACAAGCGCCAATTTGATCGTCCTTTGAAAGAGCATTATTTCTAGTATGCCCAAAGCTGGATTAAATGCAGTTGATTTTTTTTGAGTTGGGAAATAGTTATTTAAACTTAACTCAAACAGGCAGTATTACATTGACGAACAGAAAGAAGAAGAATTATTTTGAAATCAAGCATTATAAATCGATTTATTAACAGAAATTGGCTATCTGAAACTGTACATTTTAAAATTTCAGCTTGTTATAAAATACCATGTTCTTGGTGAAATGAAGCTAAATATTTTCTTATAAAAGTATGCTCGTAAGGAAAAAAAAAAAAATATTTGCAGTGATTTTTCTAGCTGTGCATTACTTCTGCTTTCATTATTTATCTTTGCAGGTGTGATACAGGTTATACAAATATGATAATTAACGTCTAGCGATACAATAAGTAATTAACGTCTAGCGAAAATAATAACCTTTTGTTGGTATTTTAACCGTCCTATTTTGTTATAAAAATCACGCTTCTGCCAACTGTTTTGATTCGACCTAGCAATTTATGAATTATTTGCGCATCAAACCTAAGGGCAATTTACCCAGAAGATCTATTAATTTCGTTCTCTCATTTTGTGTGGTTCACTCTAAAACGGTGTTTAACTTTTCAGAATGTTGCCGCCAAGTAATTATCGGCCTACATTACACTTAAAAGAAATTAAATAATGAAGGATCTGCATGTATGTATGTACGAATGTTTCTTGCACTGTGAAAAAACAACGGTACCTAGAGCCATAAAATTTTGAATAACTTAGTCCTCCATTCGAATATGGACATCTGGAAGCCCAAATTTGGAATTTGGAAATATTTTTATTATCTGTTTCATATTTTGCAAAACTTTAACGAATTTTGATTAACAAACTCAACGATATCAAAGCAAGCAATGGAAAAACGGTACGGAAACAAACAAACAAAAAATTATCTCCAACACGCGAAACTATGTATCGGAATTCTAAATATATGCTCTTTTTAAATTAGTTTGCAATATTGCTGTTGAATTGGAATTTATGGTTAAAGTGCGAAGAATAATATTTAAAGCCACTTTGGGCGTAATATAAAATCTGAAAGCTTCCAGATTTTTTTAGCTTTTTTAAATAAGTACATTATTTCAACATATATTATTATTTTCCAGCCCTTTTCATATTGCCTCAGTTTCTGTGAACTTCAATTATCTTTTCTTCTTTGTGATCCGAAAGTAAAATGTTTTAAGCTCGAAAATTAGAGAAGGAATTCAGTTAAAAATGCAAAGCAAAAAATTCTAATTACATTAGTATATTTGTAGTATCATTGTCTGCTTTTGCATCTGATATGCTTCTACCTTCAGATTGCAAGATCCAATATACACTTCACTTGAGTTTTATGATTCCCGCACTTTTTACACTTCCCACGCATAGTCATATTGGTATTCGCAGAACTTTTATCTTTCGTAGCTTTTAAGTTTTGCTTTATAGGTATTGAAACATACTTAATTATGCACACACTTTTCTGACATTCCATAAGCTGTTATCCATTAAGTTTAGAGCAAAAGTATTTAAATAAATTATTTCCGTCAAAAGTGGGATTTATATGAATGAAAATAATGTCATTTACTGCTGCTTTGCCAGTCACGGAGGGTATTAACGCATGTTTAAAAAAATTTCAATAGGGAATTAAAAGGCTATACTGTTGGTTTAAAATTTCTGGTAATAGCATCTATTTGAAACATAAAATATTTTCTGCTTTTAAAATTTTCATAAGTAAACAAACTTTGGATGAAGGATACGTTTTCATTCGTTGCGACGAGAAATATTCTTATTCCACAACACAAAACCGTTCTGAAACGTATGTTGTTAATGTATTTTAAGTAAAAACCAAGGAGCATTGTTTAGAGCAGCATCAGAAACTAAGCAGCATTAGAAAAGAGGAAAAACATCCATCATTATTTTTATACAAGAAAGGAGACTCTTCTAAAGGAATGCCTGGAAAAGTTGCCCCTTATGTTTCTAACACGAAGTTAGTTGATGTGATATTAGGAAATCCACCGATGCAAAACTCATTTGTAAAATCTTTAAATACATCTAATATCAATGAAACAAGATAAAAGAACAGAGGATTTATAATTAAGACACGTGGTTGCATTGGAAAATGCTCCCTTCTATGAACACAGTTTACCAGCGTATCTCATGATATAAAATGAACATACACTGCATCTCATGTTACAATGTGCTTGCATAAACAAATACAACAAATAAATGTATTTTTGTTACAGAAAACGAGGAGAAAAGGGTACAAACTTAGTTCCGTCAATTTAAGGACATTTTCAATAAAGTATTTAGGATTAACGTTAGGTTTTTCACAATGGAAATGCAAAATTCGAAACCTAGGGAGGAATTCAAAATGAATTTGTACTACCAGAAAATGTATTGAGTTCGAAATTTAGATGAGAAATTTCACTTTTATATCCGAACACTTTTAGAAACAAATAACTACTCCAAGATAAAGACATCAATCATACTTCAAAACGTTATTACTGCATTTCTTGTAAAAACAAAGACAGACGCACGTATTGCTTCTATACTTTTAGAACACATTCCTGCGAAGTGCTCCCGATATTTCATGCGTAGAGTATTTTCTACATAGGCGCATAGGTCTACATAGGTCGAAAAACCTATGTAGTTCTACATAGGCGCAAACCTGCTACGTCAACTGAAAGGTATTTTCTTTAATGTGCAAATCTGCTGGGATTGATGGACTCTGAAAAGTAGCTAAAGATGAATGGAAATCAAATTAGTCCTGAAAATTTGACGAAACGCCCTTTTTAACGAAATGCCTAACTAACTGGCCTTTGAATATATCATTCCTGTTTAGGCCACTCTTACATTCACGGCATTACATTATTCCATGTCCGGCTTGCAGTGACCGACTTTCAACACATTTAGATCATTATTTGAGTTCGCTTGAAAAGATGCTTACTGATTTATTATATTCAGCACTTGTGAAACCATTCATATAAGGCTGAAATCCAAATATTCATCAAAAAGAGATATTATTCTGCATGATAATTGAAACCTAATAGAACAGGTTGCTTATATTCTCAGAGTTAGGAAAAAAGGCAAACATTTTTAGAATACCTTTTTAGCAAATGCACAGGCAGCTAAAAAATGCAAAATTTGGCATTTATGTTATGACTTCATTTGATTGCAATACCTATATTTGAAAACTTCATTCTTGAATTTTTATCCACGATTTTTAAATATGAATTAATTACGCATTTCAGCAGTTTCTAATGTACAGTTTAGTGACATAAACACAAATAGATTTCACATCAGAAGTTAATCATAATCTCATCCATCACCTTCCTTTGCATATGCAGGGGAGTACTGTCTAATTAATTATATATTACGATACAGGTTAAGTTTTTTTCTATTAAGAGTAAATACAGTGGCTGCCAAAAGTGTTCGTACGCTTATGATTTTCATTGAAGTAGGGCTCTATCCATTAATTAAAAGTAAACGTTCTGAATGAGA
This sequence comes from Stegodyphus dumicola, assembly GCF_044657685.1. NCBI lineage: Eukaryota > Metazoa > Arthropoda > Arachnida > Araneae > Eresidae > Stegodyphus > Stegodyphus dumicola. The sequence goes on along the minus strand of NC_140768.1, from coordinate 72,871,716 downwards.
TTTTAATAATACGATCTATAATCTATTCGTAACAAAATTAAATGAAATATTTTAAATTTATTTACCACTACTATGGTGAAAAATTATCAATTTTCGAATGCTGTTTGTAATTTCTTTACGACTGCGACCCATTTTACAATAATAAATAGAATGTTATGAAGTAAAACAATAAAAAATAAAAGCAAACGATTTTTTAAATGCCACTACAATGCAAAAATTAAAAAAAGCGTCAAACGATAATTCTAATTTTGATTTTATCTAAAATTATTTCAGTGTACGAAGACTTTTGTGAGATAAAATGTTTATCATTTTTTGATTATGAATTTTTTAAAAATAAAGTTTCGCAATATTTAAAAAATATTTCATGTAATTTTGTTACGAATAGATTATAGATCTTATTATTAAAATCTCATTCACAAAGTTTACTTTTAATTAATGGATAGAGCCCTATTTCAATGAAAATTATAAGTATGCGAACACTTTTGGGAGCCACTGTACCTTGCCAAATGGGACGCAAGCATTGCCAAAACTTATTTTAATACAGCTCTGAATTAATGTCACTAATTATTTAAAACTTCATTAATTCACGAACATTAATTGTGATTTTTGAGCATATTTTTGCTTGTTAACAATATAGATTTTTTAATGCATTTGTTGTGTAGATAATTCTCTGATCGTGTTCTAAAAAACTAGGTGAATTATTTTCTGATTTAAGAAAATCTTAATTTTATTTGATTCTGAATTATTTATTTTAATGCTTTAATTTTGGGGTAAAACAGATGCTTCTAAGAATATTATTTAGTTTCAAAGAATATTATTATTTTCAAAGAATATTATTATTTTCAAAGAATATTATTTATTTTCCTTTTATTTGCAATTTTTGTCCAAGCTTTGATTCTTTGTGAAAAGAAGCAGGGAAGGGAGGCGATTTTGCTAAGTCATGATTTCGCGTGTTGTTTTGTCTTTTAGAATGTTCTAGAAGAAATTTCTTTCGTGCAATTGACCTTTAGGACAGGAAGTACGGACAGAGGTGTCAGGGGTTGCCACTTAACTTTCGATGTAAGTCATTCTGGTTTTGGCGATCGGGAGGATGTTGTTGGTTAAGTGAAGAGGGGCGCGCATGTGTGATCATCCTAATCATTCTGTCATTCGGGGAAACAAACGCAAATTTTTTCCAGATTAAGGGGGCGATAAATGAAGCCATTGTGGAAACCCGTGTTTGTGAAGGAGACCAAGAAGATTCGAGTTTGAATCACTTTTGCGACTGACCTTTTGACTAGGACTTCGAACTTGCTCTTGGGTTGAGCGATAGAAAGGAGAAGATGTAATTTCGTCGTGAGATGTGTTTCCGGCGGGGAGCGGCAAATATGCTCCTCGGCCGCGTTTTGGCAAAAAGGCGAAATTGAAGAGTGGACGAGTTTTACTGAAATATCTAAAGAGACTTTTGGACTGACTTTTCGACGGTGAGAAACTGCACTTGGAGTTCTGGTGAGGAATAAGGAAGGGTAAATCGTCTTCCAGTTGTGCCTACGGCAGGGAACGGCAGTTACACTAACCGGCCGCAGACTTGTCTACGATTTTCCTGGTGGAGCTGGAGTCCATGCTGACAGCCGTGCGGGGCCAGCGCTTCTCTTGCCTTTCAGTGTGAAAATTTTTCGTCTATGGAAACCAGTTACCCGGCCGCGTGTTTCGCCAAAAGTGCCAGGACAGGACGATGTCGTCTGAACTTCTACTTGTAACCGAGGGGCAGTGCCGTTCGTCGAAAGCCTAGAATTAGGATACGAGTTTCTCCACTTCAAGATGTCTACCTAACATAAGTTTTTTTTTCCGTGTTTGATGTATTCCTATGAATTGTAAGTAAACTTCCAGAAACTTCCTTGGAATTTTAAAACCAACATTGAATCTTTAAATTAATTCTAAATAGCTGGAAATTGTCTCCACTTCCCCTTCTTTCTTTTCTGAAATTAAAAATGACAAAGCTTAACAAGTTAATTTTGGTATAAAAATATAGTTTGTTTCATGAAATCATCCTTAGAATAGATGTTGAATTTCAGATAATGTGTTTCTTTTAACATCCTAGAAATTACAGCAGTACTTAAATTAAATGAGTCATAAAGTAGATTTGCAAATCCTCGATTTAAATGTGTATTAAATGATAAATTGAAGAATTCACATGTGTAACTAAAATAAGAAAATTGAGTATCTATTACTACCTAGGATGTGAAATTTAATTTTAATTGTTGAGGAATTTGAATAAACTTGTATTTTAATCTGGAAATCTATTTCTTATGTTTTCTTTATATCTTTTATGTGTTTTTTTATATGTATATTGATTTTACATCTAGTGTATCCGATCCTCTCACGGCACGGTCCCAGAAACAGAACACATTCAGGTTAAATATATCCGTTTTTTCTATACAGAGTGAAACAAATTACCTCTCTAAAGCGTAATAGAATAAACACATTAAAGATTGAAGAAAATATTGCAGGATTGTAGTAGAGAAATATATCGTCTCGATAAATTATTATTATTAATTAATTACTTTTCGATAACTCGTCAAGATCATGAGAAGTAACATAGGAACAAATTTTTATATCATCATAATGTGTGTTGACTTTAATACACGATTAGAAAATAAAAATTAATATTTTGTAGTTTTTAATAATATGTCCAATAAAATCAAAAATGCTAAAGAACTGAAACTACTATTGATTGAAGAAATAAGGCGGCTTTATAACAGATAAACTTCTTTTTAAAAGTTAAATAATTTTTAAAAAATGTATTCATAAAACAGGGCAAAAAGTTTTCAAAATTCAAAATTTCAAAATTATATGAAATCAATTTTAATTTAGTAGCTTTATGATTACAGGAAACTAAATCTGTTGAAAAATGCAAAGACGTTTTTAGCTTGGTACGAATAATCAGTGGTACGAATTTAATACACATCTGTGAACACATTCAAGAAAATACATCCAAAATTAGTTTTATGCTCCAATCAAGTCAGTCATCCAGTCTTTACTTCACTGTAAGTGCATCCAAGCTATTAATAAAGAATCCTGAATTTTAATTTCGGGCTACATAATGGAAAGGAAGGAAATGAACTCACGCATTTCGCAAAATGATTTTGAAAACGCACTTTTCAGTTCTTGGAAAACACGCTTTTATTAAAATTCTTAAGTTTGTCATAAGTTCGATGGCTGCCGTAAATATTCTCAACGGTTTCTCCATCGCATTCCATGATCGCTTCAAGAATTTTATGAATTTCACAAGACGGATTTATTTGCATTAAAAAACACATCTGGAGTTTTAATAGACAGCGCTTGTTATTTCTACTTCATTAAAATCTCTTTTGACAGCGGGAATGTTTGAAAAAAATGCATTAGAATTTTGGAAAATTGCTCAGTTAACTGAGAGATTGATAGTAAATTTCAAATTGCCAGGTAACTGCAACGAAATATTCAAACATTTCTTAAATTTTTAGCTCAGTATGACTATTTAGCATAACATTTAACATCTGTATAATTATAATATCGACTATATAATTCAGTGTACACATGGGCATATTTAAAGAAATAAATAATTCCAAGTCTGTATACTAATACAAATACACTCATCCACCGAGACACACGCACACATATTAAAAGTAACATAATGCAAAGGACTTATCATAATCTTTCAAAAGACTATAAAATCTGCTTTTGTAAGTCTGTTGTTAATATTTAAAATAGGATATTGTGTAGAGTGAAAGTTTAAAGTAAAAGGAGAATCTGAGTTTTCTGTAGTTTCATCTTCAATGGAAAGAATAACACACACACCACACGTAATTTATATATATACAATGAAAAGAACGCATAATAATCTTTCAAATGGTTTAAAATCTGCTTTTACAAGTGTAGTAATAATATTTAAAAGAGAAAGACATACAGAGGGGAAGTTTTAAGTGAAAGGAGACGCTGATTTATCTGTAGTTTCATCTTCAAAAGAAATAATAGTACAACACTTCATAAAATCATGTACAAAGGATCATGTACAAATTTCTTGAAGGACATTCAAGAAATTATTTTTACATAATTTACAATAAACAATAACGCACTTTTGAAATTTAGATAAAGCATCCACGAAAAATTAGTGTCAATTATAGTTCTCTAAATTCAAAGAGTTTTTATACTTATGTAGAGGTTATTTTAAGTTTCAAACAGTTATTTAAATTTTTAAACATGATTAACTGTCTATTATCGTTTCCTCGTCTACTATTCCGTACCAGAATAGGTTTTTAGTACCACGTTGCATGTAAATGAAATAGAGTATTTAAAGAAAAGTTTCGCTACTTCAGAAGAAGAGCTTAGGAGTCCTTAGAGGTGCGTGTTTGCCATCAGACTGTTTCGTTCTTTAAAAGTAACTACGTTCGGCCATACTTTTCGTGCCTGCTGATACTCTTCGTTTAATTTAATTAAGCGCCAACTATATTATACAATTTTATGCAGTTTTGATTCAGTTTAGTTTAGCATTAGATTAGTTTCTTATTTTCTTATTTTGAATTAATTTGAATTATTTCGAGTGGAGGCTTTTTTGTAAGCCCGAAGAAGAGGCCATCTTAGTTTGACATAATAAAAGGTGAGTTTAATCCTTCTTTGGACGTTTCATTTACACACATGGACTCGGCAATAAGTAGCTACATAGTTCAACAGGGTTTCTACTAAGCATGTACAAAATAGTTAGAAATATTACAGTGGCTCCCGAACTAAAAGGTAGTAGATCATGACTCTTCACCACCAGGATATGGCGACTGGGTACCCTCGTCCCCAGTCGCTCTGGTAGGACACTCGGCGCGTGTTCGAGAGGTCCAGGTTTGAGTCCCGACGAGAACATTGCTCATTTTTCACATCTCCTCCATCAAAATAACCTAATGTCTCTACAATTTAAATAATTATGTTCCTGACAAATATTATGTAATGAATAATAATAAATTTACCATTTCAGATTCAATTTTCACTTCTAAAGATAATAAGTCTTGTACTTTCAAGAGTATAATTTTTACGTCATTTAAAGTCCGCTGTATAGTAATCCATAATTATTAATGTAACACATCACCTATGCAAGTTTATAGACATAAATAAAAAATAAATAGCGCAGTATTAAAAGGATTACATTTAATTAAAGAATATAATCTCATAAGTTTTATTTACCTAAGTAAACTGTTCTGCAAAAGTTCAATTTACACCAGTATAAATAAGTTTTATTACCAGGTCTACAATTTTTTATTACAGGTAATCGTCTTAAAAGTCTTTACATGTTTTAGCCATCGATGATAAGTAACTTCTCAATTTATTCTTGAAGCATCAAATCCTATGTATTCTATGTATTTTATCCACGCACGAAATTTTTACAGCTTCTACTGCGTTATTTTCTTGTATCGAAATTGTTTCATATGAGTTATTAGAGCATAAACGTACTTTAATCTCTTTAATCTAATTTCAGTAAAAATTTTTGTTATATTTGTTTTACAATTAGAAACTTTTTTATATCCAGAAACTCTTTTAAATAGGCTTACAGCTGAATACTATGAAATTTTTATGATTTTTTTATATAATAATATATCTTACAAATCTTTAGTAATACCCTTTATTCACAGTAAATTCATCTCGAAAAATGTCTGCAACCTTATTGTCTTTATATCAAGAATGAATTAAATTTATCTCACATACTAGAGAACAAATTCATAATATAATACAATTAAACAAATTTAACAAATATCATTCATTAGTTAAAAATTTTTCAATCAAGAATCAAACAAATTTGTCACATAAATTAAGCAAAGAAATTTACCAAATAGTATTATTGAGCCAATGCCTCAAATGACATTATTTAAAAATTTTTAAATAAGGACTCGGACAATTTAAAATAAAAAATCAATTTTTAAGTCAAGAATCAAACCGCAAGAGGAGAGAGAGACTTCTGCTGCCTTACCATGCGCGTGCTTTTCAGTTCGTTCATGTCTGCCTTTAAGGCCAGAACTTAGTTCTTGCTGATATTACTAAAGACGTATTGTAGTTTTTGCATTTCGCTCACTGCATATGTAATGTCAAAAGGCCAATCTTCATGTTACTAGTACTTTGCAAAGCATCTAAATTTAGTTCTTATATAGTTAAGTTAGTTTATTTCTTGATATTATTTACGTTTTATACCATAAATCTCGTACACACACACGAGCATAGTTTGAGTAAGCTCCCTGCTCTCATTCAGGTTAAATAGATGTTTACAAAGGCAATTAGAAGGAACAACAGTCCCGAGAACCCTTCTTAAAATGAAGAATTTGTTTAAACCTTATATCAAAAATCTATCCCTGAATTTGAGCCTGAATCCATATTGTCTTTAAGAATCTCAATCTCATTTTCCTTAGTAACAAACTTTTGTTCACATTTGGGCTTCTTGCAAGCCGCACACTGTTTTATTTCACTATGCATGTTTGTTAACATATTTTGAGTTGTTAATTTGAATATAATGCATTAATTGTAATAGTTATCGAGACAATATCCAAAGCAGCATATAATGCACTAAATTTAATACTATTGATAACTAGCAAAGATATAAGCTTTTTGAAGCGAACTCAACGGTTTCCCAGAGGACTTCTTTTAATAACATTTGCGCAATAAAACTTGCAACTAAACATTTTTTTCCTTTTCGTTATTAAGCTGCTTTTTGGCTTTTATTAAGCCATTTTCTGTTGAAGATATAAACTTTTTTCCTTGAGCGTATAAGCTGCTTCTAATCGTTCGTGAGCCTTTAGGTGCAGATATCTTTTCCTATTTATTTCCGTCAATTTTCCCTTCTTTCACCCACGTCTTTTCAAACGTTGTCAGTTATAGTTTATTAAATTCACTTCTTTTGAAATATCAGCTAAAACGAAACTCTTCTAAAGCATTTCTACTAACATAATAATCAGATATACTATTCTTATATAATAGCATGATTATTTTCCCATTATTGTTTGAGTTCTGTTTGGGATTTTTAATCTACTATATACATTTATTTACCAATCAAGATGTTGGTAAATTAATGTATATAGTAGATTTTGCAAATTGATCTTGACTGAATGGATTTTTATTGACTTTCCGATGCAAAAATCATATAAAATTAAAGATTTGTCCATAAATATATTTTAATCTTAGAGCAAAGCCAGTTTACCATGCGAAGACAACTACGTAGCTGTAATTAGTTCGATTACGTATAAACATATTTGGTCTTCCAACTCTCATTATCGATTTATTTTAGTTTAAATTAAGTATTTGTTTTTGTTAACTCTAATTTTAACTCCTCGTGTTCCACAACGTATACTACGAGGCTTACATAATTAAGTTCCAACACTGGCAAAATAAATAAGCAAATGTGCAATAGTACTTAAAATGGAAAAAATTATAAAAATTAATAAATAAAAATAATAAATTTATTAAAAACAAACATAAGATCGTAGCATCAATGCTGCCTGAAATATAGATCTTCCTTTGTTAGACATGATGAACGCAGTCAAGAAGAATATGCTTTACATTTTCTTCGCTGTTACTGCAGCCGCACAAAACAGTTGAAGCAAGTCCAAATCGCTTTAATTAGCTCTTGAAATTTCCATGTCAAGTCAAAAATTGAGTAACTTTCAAATCTGTTGAAAATTATAGGAAGGAGCTTTTTTGCCCGTTTTGCTTTGTGAGGCCACATATTCTCTGTTTCAAATACTGATAACATCATTTCTATAAAAGTGCTTCAGTGAGAAATAGGAACAAGGAAATTTAATTCAATGTGACGTTTTGTGGCTAGCTTTGCTACAGCATTAGTTATCTCATTTCCAAAATTTCCAAGGTGTCCACCACAGAAAGCAAAATTAATTTTGATATCAAGATCTTGCAAGTTCTTATTAATAACCTAAATTTCAACAGCAAGATTCTCTGAAACACTAATTGTCAGTAATAACTGTAACGAAAAAAGAGAATCAGTACATATTAAAGGCGCACTGATTTAAATTAAATACTTTTCGTGAGAATATTGCACATATGTTGCAGACTGGCTGCTCCTGCATTTCCAACAGATTTTGTTTCATTTTACTGCGACCATAAATTATTCCTGAGTTCTTTTGTTCATTGTAATTTAGACTCCGTTTATGAATAATTTTATTATTTGCAATTTAAAGGTCCATAGATCTGCAACGTCGCAGAATGTACAATATAGTGTAAACGACAACATAGTAGATCTGCAATATGATAGAATCAATATTTTTCTTGCTTGAGGGCACCATCTTGAAAACAAATGGATACAAAACAAACACATTACGTATAAAAATTTAGTTTATTAGCTAATAGTTGTTACCCTGTTTTCTCCAGATTACCTTGGTATTTGCATTTAACTTATAAATTGTTTAATTTTCTGATTTTTGGAATTTAAATAAATTTTAATTTTACTTTTCTTTTCCCTTAGTTTGTGTTTTATTGCGCTTATTACTTTTGGAAAATTTAGGAACTTTAAAGATACTATGAGATATTTTGCAATACTTTAAAACACATAATAACAATATTGTTATTATATAATATAAAAAAGAATCGACATAGGAGCAAACACAGCGTTATTAGCTTGCAAATAGATATTTGTATTAAAAGAAAATCATGAGCAAAAAATTAATAGAAGTACATGCAAGATAAAAAAATACTAAGATAAAAGTCTAACTTTGATTTACAAAATTCCTTTAACATTCTATTCAAATACGTTTATTTTAACTTTTTTATGCTAAAAGAGTAATTGCTCATGATATATCATTTTAAGTTAAGACATTTCAAAATTAATCCTTGTGATATGATCTTAACGTTAGTGAAACAAGTATTTGCATAACACTTAAGCCGACAACGTTATTCGTCTTACTGGACTGCAATTCAAATTAAACAGCGCGAAAGTGAAATTATAACTTAACTAACATTTTTTTTAATTCACATATTCCTTTGCCTTTTTTCTCTCATGTTGTCCTACTGTCCGCTGTTGCTCAAGCGTAATTCTCTTAAAGAACCTATTAAATAGTGTGAACATTTGAGGGACGAGCTTTTTGCGTTGATTTCGCTGTGTTAAGATCAAAACGTTGTTTTATCAACACAATTTTATTGAAGTATTCAGCCGATTATGATTGCTTCACGATCTATATGCAGCAGTCTCCATCACTAGGTTAATCGTGTTCACCGTTACGTCGTTGACATCTAAATTACTACAGTATTTGAAGGGCGGGAAAGCTTCGCGAAATTGTTGTCTATGGAATTAGATAATTAATGTGTTTAGTCCTACAACGCAAAGTTCGTCTATGAAATTAGAATAAGTGTGTTTGTTGTCATCCGCATCTGCTTATATCTTCAACGTATTATTAGCAGATAATATTTAGAAGTGATTTTATTTTCAAGAGTCTCTTCAAACCCTCGCTTGCGAAAGAAATTCAGGGAGCAGTATGCAATATCATTAAATCGCTAATAGCTAGTTTTATCACAAAGGATTGGTGGGCGAAAGAAAATAATAGAAATATTAAATAAACTGATAAGTGATTTCGACCTTTGCATTACTTTTATGCGTCCCTGACTTAATAAATTAATGCATAGGTATATTTATGTGCATTTATTATTATATGTTCGTAAGGCGACTATCTGTCTAGAACATCGGATATATTCATTCGTGATTTATTAAATTAATAAATTAAAACTTAAATTACCTTCGTGAATTTTATATGACTCTTCTAACTCATGCCATCAAAATGGATTGACTGACTTGGTACTCATTTTAGAAAACCATTCAAGGGATGAAAGTCTGAGTTAACCTTTTCGAGGACCGAATCCCGGACCTGTGGTGCAGCTGCGCAACGCGCTAGCCACTTCGGCACCGGGCGGTCATGTAAATTAATAAAATCATATAAAATATTATAAACGCAAGTACTTAAAATAATTTTATGAAGTGCTTAGTGTTGTATTTTATGAAGTGTTGGAATTACGCCTAATTATGTTGCGAAATTGCTTTTATATTTAATCTGAATTTATATTTTAATAGTTTTGTTACATATACATTTAGAACCTTATAAACAGGTTATAAAATAATTTACCTCAAATCTTTAAGTAAAATGCTTTAGCCAATGAAAATTAAAACTTTTTATGATAAGCCATTTTTGTAATAGTAAGTTTCCATGTTTCAGATATTTCAATTATACTTTACTAACATATTAAATAATTTGCTGGTAACTTTTTAAGTATTTATGATTATAAGTAAAACATTTGAAAATGGGAATTTAAGGTAAAGAAACAAATAATTCAAGTCAAATATTAATATCATAGTCACATTTATATAATATTTACAGCTATACTTTTAGCGTTTCTAAAACAAACTAATCTACATCATTATGCTTGAAAAAACAGGATTTCATGTCCTACTCAAGTTTCGAAACGAGCAATTTTAAATTGCAGCCGATCAGATAAAAATTACAATTTACGTAAGTTACGATTTATTCAGATTTACTTTGCTTTACCAATTGTATAAAAGTAAGTTTTTAAAGTATTTAATAAAAATCAGATTAGCATTAGATAACTTCCAAAACAATACTAAAATTCCATACAGTTAATGGAAGACGTATGGTAACTGCACATAACTGATGGAACTGTGGCATCAAAACATAAACTATAGAAGAAAAGAGACTATTTTGTGCAAAATGACTCTTTGTAACGAAGAACTACTTCAATTACTTTCTTTAAAACATTTTTTTTTCTCATATGCGGACGTTTTTTGTGCCACTCTCTGTTATGTGTGCAAAGTGAATTCATAGCTAGGTATATGTGTACGTTTCTGCTTTTGTAAATGAATTTATGTTTTGAATATAAATTCGAAAAATCATGAGTAAATCATATTCTAAACTAAATTTTTATGTTATTCAAAGAATTAAAAGCTAATTTTACAGTATTCAAATGAAACTTTACATATGTATTTTTGTAGCCATGACGAAACACAGATAATATATTTTCAATACTGTTTTTCAGCTCGTTTCCTTTTTTGAAAATACTCAGCAAGAAGCATATGTGTTTGAATCTCAACAAACTTTTAATCTTTCAGACATTTTTATGTTTTTTATCTTTTCCTTGCGTAGCTCTTTCACTGGCAATTAATTAACAGAAAATGTCCAAATTATCTTTAGAAACCATTGACTTTCAAAACATTTGTTTTGACCCAATTGGCAACAGCAACATTTGCCGATGGTCGCTTTATTTTTAAATTTTGGAATCTGGAATCTAAAAGTTCTGGAGATAAGTTTAAAAACAGGAAAGAAAAAAGAAAACAGTAGAATGGTCTACCACAATATTTAACGGTTTGGAAGGGCAAATTGCGTAGAAAAAAATTTTAGTTCTCGCTCTTTTATCCCCTATCTTTATATACTTGTGACGGAACTTCGAATTAAATGCGTCGGAAGTAAATGGAGAGAAAGGAAAATATTTTTATGCACTTGTTTCTTTTTCATTCTACCTTGTTTCGAGCCTTGTGTAATATGTTAAAGTCGGTAATCTGTTGTTGGCGAATAGAAGAGGAAATGATAGAATCCTCATTTTAGAACAACTTTATTTCATACAGTTAGTTTTCTGACATTTGTTTATTTAAAATTCATTATTTTTAATTCTATGCAAAATTAAATTTTTTAATTCTATGCATTGTTGGTTTAATACAGGTATTTCACATGAAGCAAAAAACCCGCTTTGTACATATAGTTATTTTAAAATTTTATTATGTTAGTCTCTCTTATTAGTTTTTTATGAAACTTTTATTATCAGATTTCTACATTTTCCAATCTTTTTCATAAACATAAATAAAACTATGTTACAAAAATAAAGCTTATATCTACTTATTTTAATACTGTGGAAAGTTTCTACTTTTTTATAATTTTACTCCAGCGAAAAGAACCGGTATAAATATTAAAACAAAACAAACAAAAAAATACAATAAAATTAATAATAAAAAAAGCAACAGTTTTAATTTTCTATCCAAGTTTTGAACATGTTTTAAAAATTCCATTTAAACTGTTAATGCTTCCTCTGTAATGTGGTTTTTAATTTTCTTTAATTATTTTGTTTACTAAACCAAATTTCAGTAAGCACAGGTATTCAGTTTGAAATATTATCTTTTATAAAAAATATCAAACAGACATATATTTACTTTAAAGTAAAGATTATGGATATACAGTATTTCTACAATTCTGAGCCTTTCCTTTTAATTTTAGACGTAGCAACAAGGAATAAGGTTTTGGTAATAAATTACTAAAATGATGAAATCAAGCGAGAAAATATTTAATTAGGGGATTTATTTAAAATAATCATTTTTGATTTATGAACAATAAAAATATTACTATTTAAATTGATAATATGGAAGGAAATTATTAGTTACCAAGTAATTAAAAAACTCAACAATAGTAAAATAGTATGAGTTTTAAGGCCCAAATTCCAGAAAATATGGCCATACATTTTTCAGCCTAAATGGTATGAATGTGCAGGACATGATTAGATCCTTACCACTGTACCTTTATTCAGCTATAAGCACTTAAAATATTTTATCAGTAAATAAACCGTGTTGGATTAGGTAGTTTCTATAAAATGGTGTCAATGCAGAATTTGCATGAATGTATGCATGCTTATCGCATTGTGAAAACAAACAACGGAGCCTAGAGTCGTCGAATTTCGAATAACGCAGTCCTCCAACCGAATATGGACACCCGAACCCTAAATTTTGAATTTCGAATATTTTATTTTGCATTTAAAATTTTCAAACCTTTAAGGAATTTTTGAGTGAGAAACTCAACGATTTTAAAGCGAGCAATGGCAACACTGTATGGGAAAATATTATCTATCGGGAATTCTGAAGATAGGCTGTTTCTAAATACTTTTAGCCCAAATGCTTTCGAAAAGTGCATGTGTATGTAAATGAATAAAATGCCGCTTTGGACTTAATATGAAATCTGAAAGCTTTCAGACTTTTGTTTTAATTTTTAAAAATTTCACGGCACTTTACGTTTATACGATGACAACGTCTTTCAGCAAAATCATTCATTTATTTATCTACGTTATGTATTTGAACACAAGAAAGAAGTTCCATTATTTATCTCTTTCCATACACTTTTCTTTAAAAAAATGTGTCTAATTTAATTCATGTGGTTTACGCTTTATTTCACATATAAATACCGCAAATAGAATAACCTCTACATGCATACATAATAAAGAATCTCTAAAATCTATGCTATTAAGAGCCTTCATTATGCATTCTTTATGAGTTATAAATTGTTAATTGTCAGGCAATTATTCCATTTATTTGCATATTAAAGACACTTTTGCACATACGACAGGATGGCAGATCAACTAGGAACTTAACACGTCAGGTACTGAACTCCGTTGTTGTTAAGGTCCGCCCCAGCTTGATGAGAATACCTCAGGGGACCCTCCAAATAGTCTCTTTCTTTAACAGCAGCCTCGCCAACTGATTTTCGATTCGAAAGTTTTTTAAGTACACCCATGCCGCAAAACCACTACACATTTAAAAATATCATTGATTTTTTTTTTCAGAGATTTGGAACGGGTTCAAGTCTTGGCAAAACACGACAAACAAAACACGACAGGGGATTATCCAAGCCTGAATCTGCAAGGAAATCGTGGTTCCTCTTATTACATTGCTTAATTATTGCTCCTGTTACACAGTTTATCATATATTTTAGACATAAGAATGCTTTTAATATTTCTATTGATAAATGTGAAACTAACATTAAAAATAAAATAAATGTAGAAATTCTCCATTTACTACCTTTGGGGATCGTTTGATTATGGATTTAAATTTTCTTATTATTTAAAAATGCTAAAACGTATAGTCTATGAACTTGAACCACAGTTTAATGCTTTAAAACGTCAAGGATTTTCCAACCGATTTATAAAACCGATAAGCATTTCTGTTAATTTTTAAACTAAATTTTTAAGTCTAATACAATTTTAACTCAAAAAAAAAAAAAAAAAAAAAAAAAAAAAAAAAAAAAATCAATTCCTAAAGCTTCAGCTTTGCCTCTTCCTTGACTTAAACTGATATAAATAGAACATTTCGTAATATTTAAAATTACATTAACGTTTCAAAAAATAAACATTTCTTTAAAATTGAAAATAAGACGGAGATAAGGGATAGCAGTTTTGTAATGCCATTGCAAAATTTAATCATTATCAATACATTTTATGCAGGCGATAGTGTACACAAATAGTTAAAAATTTTGCAATCGCCATATCATACCAAGTAGAAGCCTCTTTCATTTACTACATGAGTGATATAAAATATTTCTGTTCAGAAATATTGTTAAAACGTATACACGAAATAATATTTTGAATGATTGAATTTAACACACTGATAAGCAGCTTCTTTTTTTATTATATGGTAAACAAAGGAAAGATCTTAAACAACTCCCGGCTTTCACTTATGTCAAGCAGAAACCAGAAATCGCTATGGAAACAAAAGCATGTCTTCCATATTTTTCTTCAACTGGACAAATAAACTTCCTTGAAGGCATTTTGTAACTATTAAACATTTTTTTCTTTTTTTCTCTCTCTTTCTTTTTTTATTTCATTTCATTTATTTTTTTAAATCTCATTGACGTCATGAATTTTACGTCCCGTCATCAAGTAGAATTGAAGAATTTCAACAGTCTTACAAAGTCTTACAAAGAAGAAGAAGTCTTACAAAATTTTTACCCGGATTAGACATTATATAATAATAAGGATGACAGATCAGTTCTCCCTCGAAATGCATCTACCTATTCTACACTGCAATTATGAGTAATTTTCATGTTATTTTCTTTAGTAAACGTAACAAATACACAAGTTAAGTTTTCGTATTAATTTAAACGGTAGAAAAATTAATATTTTTACTACGCTTACCTTTTGGTTTTAATGAAGAATAAGTAGTTTTAGTAGAATAGAAATTTCAGAATTCATAGTTTTTGCTCTTAAATGAGTATTATGCAGCTAAACTTGTAAATAATACATACAAATATATAAATTATAAAAGTAACGAGTCAATAAAAATGAAAGAATAATAAAAATCTGAAAAAATGAAAGAATAATAAAAAATCTGAATCTGAATCTGATTTCAAATTACGCCCAAAGGGGAATTTTTTAACGTTTTGTGTGTTACCTTGATTTATTAAATATCATCTTTTTTGCATTTAAACCATAAAATTCAGTTCAATAGCAATGTTACAAAATAATTCTAAAATGAGCATATCTTTAGAATTTCCAATACACAGTTCCGCGCGCTGGAGATAAAAATGTTTTTCCCCGTAGAGTGTTGCCATTGTTTGCTTTTAAATCGTTGAGTTTGTTACTCAAAAATTCGTTAAATGTTTACAAAATATGAAATCTAAAATAAAACAAATTCCAAATTTCAAATTTAGTCTTCCACATGCCCATATTCGTAGGAGGATTATATCATTCAAAATTCGACGGCTCTGTGTACCGTTGTTTTATCAGTATGCGAGAAATACACATACATTTATGCAGATTTTTCATTATTTTATTTCTTCAAATATAATGCAGGACTCTAATATTTGGTGGCAACAGTTTGAAAAGTGAAACGGAGATTTGTAGTGATTCAACGCAAAACGAAAACAATAGTCCTTCAAGGAGAAAGCCCCTTTAGACTAATACATGAAAATACGTGTCAATAATCAACGAAACAAATCATCAGTGAATAAAAGTAAACAAATTTTTGTGACTAAATAAACAAATCCTATTTATTTATTCACTATTTTATTCAGTTATTTAGTGTGCTACGAATTTTGCTCAATACATAATTTGGAGCAAAAGGACCTATTCTTACCTGCATATTAAACGCAAATAGTAACAGATCCTATTTGCCCTCCACTTCTAGAAATAAATTTCACTTTCGATCCATCTCTGCCTAGAATTAGTATATTCTTGCGATTCTCCGTAAGCAGAGGTTGTTCTTCCTCTTTGGCATTTAAATTTAATAAATAAACATATTCCATCTTCTTTTTAATATCTTTGGTTATTCTCCGTTATATCACATATTTATATCACATATAAGAAACTTTATAGACTTTCATCAGCTTCAAGTGCAAATTTCTGAGCTAAAGAAACTTCTTTTCTTTAAACGTTTCTTTTGATCCGTCAGCCGTTTATTTGCTGAATGTTTCAAAGAATATTATTTGGAGACGTCTTTCAAATTTGTTATTAAATTAAATTTTGGGTTGTAAAAGACCAGCTATCATGAAATTCCCTCTGAATGGAGTTCTGGATATATAGGACAAAGAGGCAAATCTTTAAAATTTTTTTAAGGAAGAATGCATGGCATGTTTTCTTAAATATTTTAAGCGAGCGTATGATGTATTTTAAACACTTAGAGATTGAGGGACAAGCGGGTAGGATACCAGAGTTTCACCACTTGTTGTACAGGTACAATACTACCGCTTTAACTGCACAACCTCGCGCAGTTTTCATGGACAGAAACCCGGGAGGACAGTTCGAGGGTCTTCTATCCTTCTTTACAACCAAACAACTTGAAAGAACTTTCGACTAGCCAGTACTTTGCGTCGCTAAGCCTCACAGACACCGTACACTTAAAACATCCGTGCATTTTACGAGATTCGAACCCAGGGCCATCCGTGTGTTATGGTAAACAGCAGGAAATGACAAATGTTCTGTAGCTTCCTACTGATGGCATGAAATTTCGGAATTTTCACAAATTTAAATTTTTGGAGGCCAAAATTACTGCTTTCCATACTTCCCTCCAAATCCTGTTTTCAGAAGAACTTGTGTAATTTGGTTGAGGCGAAATCTCGTTAATGACGCAATTTCCACTTCGTTATTTCTAGAAAAAGGTTCCGAGTTCTGCTTTTCTTTCCTTGACTAAGCATTAAAAGTTCCATATCAAGCGTTACACTTGTACCTCTTTCACAATAGTAACAAAAACGCTTTGTTAAATTTAATCTGATTTCCAAAGAGACTGCAATCGGCGATAAGATTTTTACTGAGTTCTTCGAATTATAACGCTTTTATTTTTTCCTTTTTTGCTGTAATTTCATTCATTTCCTTCGAAATATTTTAGATTACATTAATTTTTATTTTTCCTTTCATGGTCCTCGAAATGTAAAGTACTTATTTTTTTTTTTTTTTTTTTTTTTTTTTTTTTACCAGTAAGCGCATAGTTTCCTGTTAGGAAAAGAAAATTAAATTGGCAATCTACAATAGGAAATTTGCAGGATATAAAAATTGATAAGAAATGAGTGTTTTGATGAGTAGCATTTATTCAATATATGTAACCAGAATTTTCTTCCATACATAGTGTAATTTAAAGCACAAAAAGAGTAATTTTATTACTGTGAGCTTATTGTATTTACTATTGATGGGATACCATCAAGATTGAAAGGAATTGGCAATAAAATGTGGCAGTATTTTGTCGCAAATCTTCCTCTTAGAGAAATTTTGAAGATTTCAAATATCTCTTATCTCTTCGATTCACATAACAGATGCCTAATTTTCCAAATTAGGTGGCGTGCACTTCTAAGTACTCTTTTGCATTAAAAATGTTCTCAAGAGCAATTAACCAATTCAAATTATGCATAATGAACGAAATATACGTCATTCAGTGAAGAGGAAATTTCTATAAATATTTTGATATATATTTCAAGTCATACATATTTAAGTATTACATTTTATGACGTATTGTAAATATTTCAACATTAAATAAATCTAAGAGAAGACTAAGTAAAGACGTTTAATGGCAGATTCATTACAGAAATAAAATAAAATTCTTTAGTCTCAAAAGCTAATAGTTATTGAAAGAAAAGTGCAAACACAAATTTTCTATTTTTTATAGAATGTAACGTATTAATGTTTATAAGGAAAATGAAGGCTAATGAGAAACCTGATAATTTTGAATTATTTATTTGATGTTGATGTATTTAATTATGGCAAAGCACACGAGGGCTATCTGCCTAAAGGGAGGGATGCCTTTCGTGGAGGACTTTCTAAGGGAAACTGGCTCGTATACACGTTACACATGGGGAAAACCACGAAAACGCCCATGCAGCCAGACCGTTCGCGGGATTCGAACCTCAGACCGAACTACCAGTGTTCAGCGTCTTTACCGCTCGGCCGCTGGTGGGCCGAATTATTTATTTGCCATTATTTATTGGAGATGGAGAAAATAATCTAATCTTGTATATTAATTTTCATTCTTTTAATCAAAATGTCTTTCGAATAAATAGTTTCAATTCTTATATGATGTGATTCTCATATAATACGAACTTACATGTCATTATAACTTATTCTTATATTATACGAACTGAAATTATATAATCAACTATTTTCGCTTCCTATCTGAACGAGTAGATCATTACACTTTTCAACGTTTATTATGTTTTCCTTTAGAGATTCTGTTTACTAATGAAACTTCACGCATTCCTAAATACAAAGATTCCGTGATTGCCTGCATTTTAAATCACGTGTGCTATAATTTTGCAAAAATTTATATTGACATATTTTTGCGAGGGATAAACTTGTAATGTTGTAAAAAAGTATAATTAGTCTAAAGTCAAGTAGTTGGACTGTACTATTTTGTGATTACGTTATTTCTTTCTGGAGTTCCGCTTGCTAATTACTCCAAAATCTCTAACAGATGTATTAGTCACTATGCCTGAAATTCAGGGATCCGAATTGACGGTATACCAGAAACAATGTCATAAGAAAGTTAAAAATAGCATTTTTATTTAAATAGAATTTGGAACACAAGGGAACTCTCTTGTGCTACAGTAAAAGCCACAAATGCCGTGATGTAAGTAAGTAGAAAAGTCAAATTTAAGTTAAACGTTGAACAGTAGTCAAGGACTCCACAGTTAAATATTACTAAAAACTTGGCTCACTACACTACTGAAACTTCAGAATTAAGGCATCAGCAGCGATAAAACGCAAGGTTGTATAATTACAACTAATAGAGTAGACAGAAAACTAACAAACGTAGCGCTAACACGATGCCAGATCCGAGCTCTATCTTAAAATTCAAAAATCTCGGTTTAAAATACTGGGTACTGATTTGCGTTCTAGTGAAGAATTCGGAAAGGAGAAGGCTGTAGTAAAGGCTGAAATTATAAATAGCTGATTAGTTAACATAAAACCAGTGATGATAAGCTGTAATATTTTGAGGACGACGGTTATCTTTATGATGGTTAGACTATTGATTACTTACCTTTTTCTTCATCGACCATTTCTAAAGAAATGGTTTCTCATCAAACCTCTTACGTTTCTTTCTATAATATACAGCTTACTATATAATTATAATACAAATAATTGTTCATAAATAATTTAAAGATAATCATTAGAATAACAATATGAACAAAACGTGTTTATTAGATTTATGTTTTATTATTTTTCTTCTTATTATTATTTTTAATTTTACGAATATAAACAAGTTTTTGGGAATAAAATCACAAATCCTAATTGCACAAAAGTTCACTTTCAAATAATGTAATGGCTGCGCTTGATACAGTGAAAAAGTTTGTTTAATATTTGGCATAAAATTACTTAAATTAATTCTTAAATAACTTCATTCAAAAATATTTATCCCGTTTTTGGTTTTCTGCGATAAATTATTGACTCGACTAAACCCGTTTCTACTAGTGAAAAACAGGGATAATGTTGTTCAGTAATAACTTTGGGATATTTTTCTCGGATGACTTTTAAATTACAAAACATAGACTACATATGTGTTTAGAATAACACTTGTGCCTTAACATCTCATTTAAATATAATCTATTCTTCTTGCATCATAATATTAGGATCAATTATATTGCAAATCAACTTTTGCGTGAGCTATGTTGGCACATTTAAATTCTCAAAGTCTTGTAAACGAATGCTAAAATCTTCTTATAAATGTTTCAAACAGCTTGTGTGTAACAATACCTTCTGAGTAAATTTTGCCTTCTTCTTTAGTAAAATATCACTATATTAATGATTACGAAATGTACTTTAATACTTCCTTAGTTATGTTTATGGAAAATTTGCCTGTGGTCATCTAAATGCGTCAGTTATAACTTAAAACTAACAGAATAAAAATTAAAAAGAAAATTTCAACTTTTCATTTACTTATTTTCATTCTAAATAAATAGTATATATGCGAGTTTAATCAAACTGTTTATATTAGTGGACACTTAAAAATAATGCTTAAAGTATTTTTTAGGTTTC
This sequence comes from Stegodyphus dumicola, assembly GCF_044657685.1. Classification (NCBI taxonomy): domain Eukaryota; kingdom Metazoa; phylum Arthropoda; class Arachnida; order Araneae; family Eresidae; genus Stegodyphus; species Stegodyphus dumicola. The sequence continues at coordinate 72,851,448 of NC_140768.1, read as the reverse complement.
CAAAAAAAGTGGAATATATGTTGGGTTACTTCACGTATTTGATATCCTAAATGGACACAAAGTATGATTAACAGAAGATGTATTATGACTTATAACCATTCATAATTACGATATAAATTACTTTTCCTGAGGTGAAAATCACCATTCGGGTGAAATACGGGTGATCAAGAAATTTCGTTAGGAAATTTAAAATATTTACCATTGAAAAATTATTCAAAATATATTCTTAAATTATATATTTACATTCATAAGCAATTTAATTTGGTAGTTGCTTAGTGTTTTTGAATAATAAATTTGAAAAGACGAAGACAACAAATATTTTTTTGGAAATATTAATTTGCGTAGACACACACCAACACGAAATTTCGGATTCTCCATTCTGTTTTTCATTGAACTATCTTGCAGTTTCACTCTGGAAAGTAGGTACGTAGGGAGAGATATGATAATTCATTATCGATGTCACAGAAGGGGCTGTAGGAGAAATACCAATAAAAAAGTCAAAAGCTTTTCATATCAACCATAAGAGAGAGAAAAATGGTGGCGGACGAACCGCTTTGAATATATATTTTACCTGCTTTTCTGCATAAAAAGTGATCTAAATACAGTGACGTACTCTTTATTTGAAATGCGAAATTGGGGATTCACCAATCCACTTTTTAACGCAACGAATGGAGAAACGGATCCCCAGGGTGGAAAACCCCACAAAGAAGACTCACGATAAGAGTCTTCTTCTTACCCCCTTCCCTTTTTTTGCTTTTCCCTTATAGCATTACCTTTTTTTTTTTATAAAACATCTTCTCCCATCACGGGGGGAAGGAGGAAAGTAACCATCACGGTTAGGACTTAATCATTCACGACCATAGGAGGACGAACTTTTCTTAAGTGAAAAAAACGTAAAAAATTGGGCTAAAAGAAGTAAAAATACTTTCTCTCTCACCTTAAGGGCATTTTCTACCAACCTATGTCATGTTTTATTTGCAAACCGTTTATCATCCGGGGTTTGCTGTAAAAAGAATAGTAGTATCCTACTTCTCTTCCCCAGTTTTGCGAATTCCGTGTAAGGAATTTTTTTTTCCTTTTTACCCGTTTTCTTAGGAATGGTAAATGTTTTACGGAGGCATGGCACTGGTCTTTAGGGATAGAATTTTTCTCCCACGGGAAGTCTCATTTCGGGTAAAGAGATATTGTTATGTGTTAAAATAACGTTACTGTTTCATGCGCTTCTAGATCTTTTATGAATAACTCATATTTGCATTTACTTGTATATCTACTTGCGGTTGCGAAAACTGAAAAATCAGGCAGTTTTTTTATTTTAGTATGGCAAGAAGTTTTTTATTTTTTCCCTCCAGTCGTGACTAAATAAAAATTGTAAGTTATTTAGATGTAAGAAATATTTGCTTCGTTTTAGCAAAAAGGCTTCTGCGATTTTTTCTCCATAAACTCCAAGCATTGCAGATATTACTATCCACAGGGGCAGTTTAAAAATTGGGAAAAAAGTATTATATGATAATTTAAAGCTTAAACACACAAAATAATCATTTGATCTAGTATAATATATAGAGAATATCCTATGAAACAAAGAAATGAGATTTAAAGTTTTGGATCTAGTAAGCGACATAAATGAAATGTAGCAGTATTCTGATATTCGAGGTTTTAGAATGATTATTTGGTGCTTTAAATGCGATTGCACGATGTTGTAAATACAATTTTTAGTTTGTTGCATTGTTAAAAATATTTTGCCATAAATGTTTTATTAATTATATATTAAGTTACAATTATATTTATGCATGGGTACAAAAGGCCTTATAATCAGAGCCGTATTTTAAGCTTATTACGAAGGAATCGAAGGATTATGTCGCAGAAAATCAGGTTCAGTGCTGTAAAATGTGCTGCTGAATTAAAACAAGGGTTTGCGACAAAAACTAATTTTGAAATGTCAGAAAAATCAGAGGGCAGGTGGATTCAATGGTCGCATGGCAAGATGAAAATTCTTTATAGACAAGTAAAATCGACACACCGGAGTTTATAAAACTCATGATAAGCAAACGTTAATCATATTGGCATAATGTAACATTTTCAAATAAATCAAACTTTAATATATTTAGATAAAATAGATCAATTACTGTGTGACGAACGCACAGCGAAAAATGGAATCTGAAAAGCCGTCATCTGCTAGGAAGGTAGGGATCAAATTGTCTAAAAATGCTTTGATGTATCTCGTATGGACAGTTTATTTAAAAAAAATAATTATAGATAAGTATAAAAAATCAAAAATTCTAAAAAAGAAACAAGAACAACTGAACAAAAATTTGGAATGCATAATACTTTCAGTTCTGTTAAGGTAGCCTATGCTCTTAAACATAGCCTGTGCGTCTGCCCTGAAGTTACAAAACTCCTCCACATTCTCGATATTTAAATCCCGTGGAATCTCGTAAAATGAAGTTAGAATAAAAGAAAAAGGAAATATGCTAGTTTTCAAAAAAGCAGTTAAATTTAGTTAAGTAGTTTTGACAAATGAATGAACAAAATAATCGAACATTCCAACAGAAAAATATTAATTGAATTCATGTCAAAGTACAGGAAAAGAATAATTATAACTAAAGAACATCTAATTAAATATTAAATACTCTGCATTTTACATATGAAGTTTATTTAAGTAATGTAATTGTTATCTGCATATTGTTTACTTAGTCATGTATATTGTGCGTATATGCAAAAAACATTTTTCTATTATTTGCTCCTAATACGGCGTTAAGTATTCATTGCGAGTTATAAGTGTCTGAATACTTAAATAAGTTCATTTCCAGAAATTTTACAATAAATTATTTTACTTTAGAAAACTTTTTCAACATTTAATTTATTTATTTATTACAACAGACAGATTTTCAAAGAGATAAAAACAGCCTCATGTATGAAAACGTTTTAAAATCAGTTCATTAATATTTAAGACATGTATACGGTTCTGCCATGTTTTAAGATGCAGACATTCAAAACACTTGTCAAATTGTCTTTTTTCAGCATGCGGATGTCGCAACTCAGAATGAACGTTTGAAATAAAACTAATTATTAACACTTCAACCAGACGGCTTCACAAATTTTAAGAGTATAACGGAAACAAAGTCCGCAACTTGCAGGGATATCAGATTACGCATGCATGACAAAGCCAAATTGAATGTGAAAATACAACTTTAACACATCTTAATAAAGTTTGCTTCAGCCGTGGTTATTCCCATGAGCCCATGAGAAAGAGACTTGCTGAAGCTTAGGCCGATAAATTCAACCAGGAAAGCGCAACAGACTGACTTTCAGCCTGTGCTACCAAAGGCTATCTCACTAAACTCAAAACTTCAATTGGCTATATTTTAAATTTTATCAGTTGGGCCCTTTATTACTTAAATGAAGCAAATAAGGTAAATAAACTGCCATTTGAAAATTTCAGATCACAAGCACAAATATTTAAACAACTATTTAACCCATTAAACTGCAATCTTAATGTTTAAGATTACAATTTGACATCTTAAAAAGAATTTATTATATTTTGTTTCTCAACAATTTTCAAATAATTAAATTTTATGAGAGTTGTTCAAATGAATGATCAGCAACTGCTATACATGCGACATAACGGCGGTGGATCCCTTTTAGAAGACATAAATGAACTCTCCTGAAGATCTTGTCGCCAGAATTAGTGTCACTGCTGCGGAGGTTTCTAACATGTCGGACATCTTTCAGAGTGTACCCCAATTACTTCATAGTCATTGTTATACATACACTGCTACTCACGGTTGCTTATATGAACAATTTTTCAGATATCAAACATTACGTCTTGTAAATATCCATGACTGAAACTGCTTTTCATTCTCTATGTTCTTCACATTTTCTGTGTTTTCAGTGAATAAATTGTTATTTTTGCCGTTTTCATCACTTCTTGAAACCTTGACCATTAGTTCTGCGGCTTCGAATGCGTTTGTATATATTCTAATAATTTCCGATTACATTAAATGAGTTAATTTTTTAAATTATTCTTGGCTTCTTAAAATTAATTTAATTTATACGTTAAGAACAATATTTTTGCTCTTTTCTACGATTTTGTTATCGACATCGACATGAGTCCATCATAAAATTAAATTGAGATATACGGGAATACATCTGAAATTCCACTTCTACATGGATATTTTACTTAAAAGGAAGCTTCCGATAAGCCATCGACAGTAAATTTCAGCAATCATTTTTAAAATTTTTAAAGTGTTTGCAAAAATATTCTACGTTTCTCTTTTAAAAAGTATAATTTATTGACATATACATATATAATTTATTACAAACATTCAATAAATTTCAGTACATTTTTATTAGATTCAAATGTAACGTAATAACAATAAATAAACATCAAGTGTGCATAATTATTAAAATGCAAATCAAAATATTATATAATCAAACTGAAAACTGAAGTAAATAAGTTTATTTTTTCTTGGAATTGGTACAAAAATAACTATTGATTAATAAATGATGGAATAAGAATAAATAAAAGTTACTTCAACCTGGTTCTTTATAAAGGGGATACACTGGAACATCAAAAAAGAAACTAGGAGAGGAAAAAGCAAAACTAATGCAATGAAAAGAAAGTCTGAAAGTTTTCAGATTTTAAATTACGTCCAATGGATCGTTTTTTTAACATTTTGTGTGTTACCTTAATTTATTAAACGTTATGTTCTTCGCGCTTAAAAAATAAAATTCAGTTCAATATCGAAAAATATTTTTTTAAATTGAGCATGTCTTTAGAATTTCCGATACTAACGCGCTGGAGGAAAAAAAAAAAAAAAAAAAAAAAAAGAAAAAAAAAATTGTGTACAACGTTGCCATTGCTCGCTTTGAAATTCTTGAGTTTATTAATGAAAAATTCGTTAAACTTTTACAAAATATTAAATAGATAGTAAAACAAATTCCAAATTTCAAATTTGGGCCTCCAGATGCCCATATTCGCATTAGTATTCTGTCATTCAAAATTTAATGGCTGTAGGTACCGTTGAGTTATCACAATGCAAGAAACATATGTACATTTACGCAGATTCTTCATTATTTAATTTCTTCAAATATAAACGGATATTCAGAGTGATTCGGCGCAAAATCTCAAAACGAAAACATTAGTACCTCAGGGACAAAGCTCCTTTGGACTAAAAATGATACCAAAATAATAAATATTCATTAATTATTAATAAATAATAATTTGTTAACTGCTTGATTAAAATCTATGCTATTTCTTAGAATTGCATGGATTTTTATCACATTTTTTTCTTAAACTAAATTAAGAAAATTTAGTTTAATCTAAAATTATTTAAATTTATTTTCCTTATTTTTATTCTCTTAGAAGTTCAAGAAATTTTAGTTTATATTAATTTAAATTTATTTCACTTTAATTTTTTCTTATACTATGTGTAAATTTAAAAATCTTTTAGGACACAGTTGACTTATTAAAACATAAAATCCAATATAAAAGATATTTATTTTACGTTACCTATCCAATGCATAAAACTTTCAAAATACTTTTATTGCATATAATTAACTTTTAATAGAATTAATATCTGTTTCATTTTAAATACTCTTATTTATGTTTATTAGGAAGCATTTCAAAAATAATGAAATGTTTCCTATTTTAAATTAATATTATTTTTACTAACAATAAATAACACATTTAAAATAAAATATTTAATGCGCGCAGGGCGGTAAAAAAAAAAAAAAAAAAAAAAAAAAAATTAAAAACTTGTTAAAATGCATTTGTTATTTTTACAACTTGCATTTTAAAACCGTTAAGAATGATATGGAATAACATTTTACTTATTTATTCCTGTTATCTATGATCTATTATTTAATTTCATTCAGTAAAATATTTATTCGCTTGTTACAAAACTATTTAATGTGTAAATCTGTTTTGTCTGAGTATCCTTCATTTTCTGGATTATTATCTCTTTTTCAATGACTGCTTGAGCAGTTACCAGAACGTACGAGTAATTGGATCTTTAGTTTCATTGTCAGAATTTTACACTTCGACTTTAATTGCACATTAATCTTCTTTTATTTTTTGAACATATAATAAAACAAAAAGAAATTTATGGCCATTTATTTCGGCGTAAAATACTTTCATTAATATAGATTTCGTACATTTGATTAGACTTTCCTTTATGTTTGAAAAATTGTATATGTTTTGTAGCTTAAAAGTGTAAAAAAGTAATATAAACTAAATATTTTATGAATTACTTAATTACCATGCCTCTTTATTATTAATGCATTTTTATTGTAACTTCTATCACGCCATAAAAGGGCGGCCCACCAGCGGCAGAGCTGTTAAGCAGCTGAACACTGGTAGTTCGGTCCGAGGTTCGAATCCCGCGAACGGGCTGGCTGCATGTCTGTTTTCGTGGTTTTCCCCATGTGTAACGTGTATACGAGCCAGTTTCCCTTAGAAAATCCTCCACGAAGGCATCCCTCCCTTTAGGCAGATAGCCCTAGTGTGCTTTGCCATAATTAAATACACCACCACCATAAAAGGGCGCTTTAGAAGTTTCTTCAGATAACGCTTTATCGTCTATTTGAGATTTATTTTTTCACGCAAGAAATTTTGAAGAACAAAAGTCTGAAACAGAAATGGAAAGGCGTCTGTTGCAAGATTTGAGAAATACATGCTTAAAATTGACTTTCTGTTTTTTGCTTTGTTATTAAAATATTCCCTATTCTAAGGTACTTGTTAATCCTTCCGTTTATCAATATTTATTTAAAAATGCGATTTCGTTTAAATTTGCATGACATTCTAAAAATTATGTGTTTATTATTTGGAAAATAATGTTTTTATTTAGAAAATTATGTGTGTTAACAAAATTAGAAAATTCATTTCAAGGTAAGCTGTTAATTTATTACATTATTCACATTATCTTAAAAATTTGCTGAGAGTAATACACAGGTTAATACGAAACATTTGATTAAATCTTTCAGTCTTTAAACTTTTAAAGCAGAAGAAATATTATATTTTCCATCCCGAATTGTAGTAAAACACCAAGTTAAAGGTTTGCACAATAAAAATTGAAAAGCATTCTTCTTATAAGGCTTTGCTAGGTAGCGAAGAGAATACTAAGGAATAGGAAGATTTGGGCTTCGGTTCCTGGTGAATGCAATTTTTTTTAAAGATTTTTGCTAGGAAGAGCCTGTTAATTTTTCTAAGAAAGCTTAAAATCTTATAATATTAAACTTAAAAGTCAATTACTCTATTCACTATATAAATAAGATGAATTTACTCGTACAAGCGTAAGAACATAACGTATTACAGACTAGCTTAAAATATTCAAATAATTCTCATTTCTTCTAAAACAGAAAGTAATACCTTCAGTCACTTTCTCATAAAAGCAAATCTTTTTTTTATAAAAGACAGTTAAAAGCAAAGTCTTTAAAATTAGGAAGTTTGTTCCTGTACTTCATTTTTAGAAAAAAAAAAAAAAAAAAAAAAGAAAGAAAAAAGAAAAAATTGGAAATTGTGAAAATTCAAAGAAGCACTACACCGTTTAAATAAAATTACTCTTTATCCCTCTTTCTCTCTCTCTGTTTTTCTTTCATTATATATGTATACTTTCTTTATATATGTATGTGTATATATACAATACATACATATACACGGTGATCTAAAAATAAAAGATAAAAAATATATAATTTGCAAATATAGACACTAACATCATTACACCAAATTATTATGAAGCCGATCATTATGAAGCTTTTTAAAAGACAATATGATTATTATTTTCTTTGGATGAGAGATAAGTGCCCAAAAGTGTAACATACATGCAAGATGGAATGCCTCCACAAAGTCCGGCACAGTACATGCTGCGATTGATTACTAATGATTACCCAGCTCCTCTTTTCGCACGAATTGCTGATTCCACTTCAGGTCTTATAGATTGTAACTTTTGATATGCAGCTAGGTTTAAGTCACTTTTTAATGTCGCATGTGTAACTTATCTAAGTTACATGTATGCAGAATTCCGGCTACATTATTGATCATATTGAAAAAAAGTTCTTATCCATCCTATGACAGGAATTTTTGCTGAACCCTCTTCAATGCTGTGCAGAGCGTCATCTTATATCTGAGGACCATTCTCATGAATGAAGACCTTCATATTTAACATACGTAATCTTAACTGTGTTGCAAACTATATTGCATCATTGCGAACTTCTGACGTAACTGATGTGCCATCTGACGATGAAAATGCTACAGTTCTATCAATGTTAATCTTCCGTTATTAAAAAATAAATTCCCATACTATTTCTGAAGATTCCTCTGAAACCTACATCGTGCAAAGTCTTCATTTTTCGAATTTTTGAAATTTAGCTAATCTGTTAATTTTGGATCTTCGAATAGACATTATTACTATTATTGCGGGAGTACCGGTTCCTAATGGATTGAATGTATACAGATGCGATGATAACTTGATACATTTAATTTTCACAAAAGAAACAATTTGCAGTTTTGGTACTTTCTACAAAAGCACTCAAAATCAGTAGTTACACTTCAAACTTCTAATAACCTTAAACACAACACAGTGCAAAGCACATATAAAAGGTGAAGTTGTTACGGATATCTCAGCTTTCGGAACTAACAACTGGAGAGAACTAGCAGTAATCAGCTCTGAACTAAGTTCTGAACATGCTCTTGACATTTTTTCCCTTGAAACTTGACGACGATGTAACTATCAAGAGATATGGGCATTCCTGGGTACTTTCCCCTCAAAGAAAATTAAATGGTCACAGATTTAGGTCCATGCTATATCCCAAGTAGTACACGACGTTGCAAACTGGTCCGAGGGGTTGCAAAGTTGTCGTAGTAATTTGTACGACGTTTTTCCAACGTTGCGACGACGCAAAATATTTGCCGTTGCATCTTGGCAATTTGACGACGTCGCTGAAACGTCATGGTATGACCGCCTTTAGACGTGGTCGTCTTAGCAATTTTCTCATAATTCATCAGCGTTATTTTTAGAATGAAAAGAGACTAAATCTGCTAATAACTAAAGAGACTAATCTAAATTTCAAGAATCTGAAGTCCGCATAAGATTTACTTAGCAATGCTTCATTATTTTTTTCATCTAAATATATTAATCTAAGGCAGATTCATCTAAGGAAATATAAATTTAATATAAATACTTTTGAATTATTAAATTTAATTAGACTAAAAGTACGTGCTAAATTATTGTTTAAAATATTGTTATAATAATTAATACTTAAAATATTTTTTTATAAATATTATAGCAAAATATTTAAAAATGAAACTAATCTATAAAGTAAGTTATTAAGTTATGCATTTTATATATTTTAAAAAATAATGTTTCCAAAATCAATGCAAATGACATGTTAGCAATAACTTCACTACTGAACTATGGCTTTATTTATTATTTTTGAAGTAAGGACGAATTTATTCGACAGAACGGAAAAAATTAATGGAAAAAGAGAAAGAAATATTAACACTTTTCATGGAAAACAATAAAATTAATGGATCTGATAAATTACTAATAAATGTTGGCATAAGAAATAGACAAACTGTACATTGTTCTTCAACCCGTGACATTCCATGTACATTATTTACTTTACTGGATGCTTAATAAACGAGCGTCTCGAGGTTTTGGGTAGCTGCCGAATTCGAAGTTCAAGTTCGAAGAATTTAACTGCTTAGTTACTTGAAAGCTAAACTTTCTATCTGAATGCCCAACAGCGGTTAACGGAACGGAAAAATTCCAGCAGTTCTTACAAGTATTTTGGTAAAGGTGCAATCTGTAAGGCATTTGAAAAGAATGGCTTCATGTGTGAAATTGAATCAAGCAATGAGTGATATAAATAATATTGTTTATATTAAAAGTAAATATCAATATCACTGTCAATCAAAGAACGTACTGTGAATCTTCTCATTGTTCTATCCCTATCTATCTGCCTGCAGCAAGTGAATTTGCATTGCTGTGGCTCCTGTTTAGAAGTCTCTGAATTGAGGAAAAATCATGGTGAGAATGTGAAATTTTTGCTTATTTTGTTTGTAAATATGTGCTGTACAAGAAGACACCAAAATTTTGGATGCATCATTTAAAAAATGCAACGAGTTACAATGTTAATCGGGAATATAGTGTTCCTGAAATTGTGTTCTGTTTCGGTGTTTTATGTGTTGCGGGTGATTAAAAAATTATATGGTAGTTTGTGGCTCGGTTATAACGTCCTAAGTGCAATATCGTATATCATGCATATTAATGGATTATTGTGTTCACATTGAAAGGTTTGTTCTCAGAATTAATTCCTATAAAACCAAAAATAACATACAATGGTAAGGTACTTTCTGGTTTTGTTGCAAATGCAATCAGTGCAGAACAAACAACAATTCAAGCTATTATGTTATGTTTATTATTTTCAAAATACAAGGAAATTTTCGGACTGGTACCAGTACTTAATATGACTGATGAAGATGAATTATATATATGTAACAGCAAGAAGCAGTACATTAAAATTAATAATAATGCACATTCTATACTATGTTGTCTTTTGTATAGTATGCAGAAAAGGTTAATGATTTTAAACAGTGTATGAAATGTATGATCGCAAAAATAGTGTTAAGGAAACATTAGCATTTCTATAAAATATTGTAATCAATAATAATGTGATATTTAATTGTGTAATATTAAAAACAACTAAATATTTTTTATTGATTGCAAATTGCTGTTTTATTACTTTTCGTTTGGTATCTATTCTTTCAAACACTGGTAATTCGCGTTTTTTTAATATTGCCGTTATTGTATTTTTATTAGATTATTTCAATAAATGAATGTTGGAAATTAGGTTTTATTTTTTTATTAAATTTAAGTATTTTCTATTGCCGTTATGTGTTGATTAGTTTATCTCAATAAATGAATGTTGAAAATTAGGTTTTATTTATCTCAATAAATGAATCTTGAAAATTAGGTTTTATTTATCTCAATAAATGAATCTTGAAAATTAGGTTTTATTTTCTATTAAATTTAAGTATATTCTATTTTCTTCGCTTACTTTTTCATGTGCTTGTGGTAACAAAGAAATTCATAATAAATAGAAACGAAAACTTTCATCGTGTGCTATTTAACGCACTTAGCTTACTATCGCATACTATATTATTTAAATTATTTCTGTATAGTAACAAAAGGAAAGTTATTGATTATAAAAAGTGCATGAAATAATCATTTTAATCTAACACTATGTTAAGAAACATCAGTATTACTAGTAAATACTGCTGCAATCCATAATTTTTGCACTTTTAATAGCTTACTATTTAAAAAACACAAATAATTCTTTATTAATTGGAAATTTTAGTTCTGTTACCTTCGTTCTGATATTTATACTTTCAAATACTACTAGTTCGTGTTTTTTCTTAAATATTGCTGTCATGTATATTGTTTGTTAGGTTATTATTTCATTTTAGATATGAATATGGAAAGGTTTTTTTTTTGGTTATTAGATTTAGGTATATTTTTGTATGAAATATTTTTTATCACATTTATTAACTGCTTTATACAGTCTTTCATTTGCATATCTTGGATATATAGAAGTTAACGGTTATATGTTTTTGCTATGAAAGGCGAATAAATTTACACTTGAGTTCAGGTTGTGGTGTTGCGTGGCCCCAACTTGCCCGCAACAGTAGTAGTGACTGCTATGAACTGGAAATTACACAAACTTTTAAGAAGGGTTTAACTCCCTTTTTATTCCACTTTAGAAGTTACAGATGCGTTCACTTTACGCTCACAAACTACGCCGACCCGGCGGTTAAATAAAAAGAGAAAATTACAACTAAAAATAAATAACAGGATGCATAAATAATGAAGTCACTATCTACGAGGCTCTATAATTGCAACTATCTTAACCGCGTTCTAAGATAGAGCTGAGATTCAGCAAACTTTAGGATTGAGAAGTTGAAAGTTTCAACTAACTGCCGGAGTAGGCACACAAGCCGAAACGTGCGTTTCTTAAATTTCTACCTAGCAACCTTCACGCTCGTGAATCAAGAAGCACACCTACAAACTCGTATCCCTTCTATTTAACTCAAAATACTTCTGCTGAAAATTTGAATACTCTGCGCGTTCTACTAAAATTTACATACTCTGGCATTGGCAATTCCAGGGGAAAGTAAAGGCTTGACAGGAAAGATAGCTTAAAATAAATGTTAGTTAAAACAAATATAAACCCTACAAGGTAAAATACTGATTAAGTTACCTTAAGAACCGCCTCCTAATTTATCATGACAGGGGCAATTTTCAATGTCTCTGGGATTTAACAGAAATAAATGTGATATAATGCTGTTATATTAAAAACTCTCTTTTTTTAACCCACGTATATATCTTTACTTTTATTTATGTCTGATTGAATTTTATGTACTTAAAACGTACTATTAATGTTATATATTTATAATAACGCCTTTCATAATTATTCTTACTTAGATAATAAAGGATTAAGAACAAAAAATGATGAAATCTTAAATAATCCTAACTTGGAATTTAAGTTATTTAAAAAATACAGTTTAAAGTACTAAAAATAATCAAGGCTATTATTAATTATGCATATTTATTCTAAAGAGAAAAAATTGTATTATCTTCTTCTTTTCAGGAAATGATAAAGAGGCGTCTTTAAGACGTCGTGATACAATGCTTTCATAACCAAAATATCACCTGCGAAAGATGCAATGACGGCGTTTATGCGAAAAAAACCTCATCTGCAAAGACGTAATAAAGACGTCTTTGCAACAGTTGCAAAACAGTGGATGTTCGCGGACATATGGGCATATTAAAGACGACATATTGCAACGACATCCGCGACGAGTTTGCAACCTTGTTACGACTTTGCTGTGCTACTTGGGATTTGGGGGACTTGGCAATTTCGGATCACGTAGCTTTCAGAGAGTATCCTACTTATAAATTCTTATAAATTCTTCTGAATATGTTAAACAGAGTAAATAAGTTTTCACCAGCGCACACTTTGCCCCATTGTGGTATATCCAAGTTTAGTACTCGTGACACCACTATAATTTAGGGATTATTATGAAATCTAGTTATCAGTGGGATTGCCTTAGCATGAAAATAAGCTCTTCCATGGCCCGGCAAGGCAGTCGTCGTAGAAACTGATAAGTTCGGATTGCCTTACTTAGCAATTTCTGTTGTAATTTAATTTATATTTTATAATTACAATTCTCATTTATAGACAGCTTATTCTCTGCTGTCTGTAAATGAGAATATTCTTTCAGCTTACTCTATATTCCTTTGCAGACAGCTTATTCTTATTTGGGGATATTCTGATTCAAAGGAGATCTTTTTCAAGATACACTGACAGAACACTTGATATTGTGGCTCTGGATACATCAAAAAGACAGACCTATAATGTCGGAGAGAAATACATTTGCGAGCATCGTTATTTTTTTAAACTCTGGTATTATATTTATTTGCTATAATTTTTAACAACGTACGCTATATCTTCGTAGTTGAATGCAGGTGAATAGAGCCAAAAAATCTGATTACATTAACTGATATATCAAAAATAATTAATAATAAGAAATTAATTTATAAAAAAAATATTTTAAAAATTGAAAGCTATCAAATTTTATGTTATGGCCAAAGAGGCGTTTCTTTAATGTTTTGCGTGTTAACTTTATTTATTAAATATCATGTTCTTCGCATTTACACCACATAAAATTAAATTCAAGAGCAATATAAAAAATACTTTAAAACAGCATATCAACAGAATTTCCGATAGTCAGTCTCGCATGCTTCAGATAAAATTTTTTTCTCGTACTGTCTTGCCGTTTCTGGCTTTGAAATCGTTGAGTTTGTTAATCAAACATTGGCTAAAGTTTTACAAAACATGAAACAGATATTAAAACAAACTCGAAATCAAAATTGGATGGCTCTAGGTACGGTCATTTTTTCAAGGTACGGTCTTTTCTCTAGGTACGGTCATTTAGTGCAAAAAACCTACATACATTCATGCAGATTCTTAATTATTTAATTTCTTTAAATACAATACAGAGGCGATAATATTTGGTTGCAACATTTTGAAAAGTGATTCAGACCTTTAGAGTGATTTAACGCAAAATGTCGTCGCGAGATTAATAGCTGCTCTGGGCTAACATTTCTTTGGGCTACTATGATCAAAGTCATAACATATTGAATTAAATTGATTAAAACTATAAATTCATTTCAAGTTGTTTTGAATATGGAAGGATATGCCATTGTTAAATTTTCACTGAAACAATTTTTATTATAAAGCTTTAACACACTATTGAATAAATGTGTCGTTAATTGGATTATTTAATTTTTAGTTTAGGCAATCATTGAACGAAATATTTATGTAGGACATCTTAAATTCAGTATGTATCATACATACTGAATTTAAGTATGTTTTCAACCTAATATTTCTAATTTGTGCACAGTATGCTCCATTTCGAATTTAGCGTCTTGAAGAGCGCTCTTCCTCAAAAATCATTTGTCTTTCTTTTCAATAGACAGAATTTGCAGACTGAAGTAAAAAGAGAACTTCTGATGGATCTGTGTGTCTAAAATTACTTTCAGCAACAACTATTTTCTCCGCTGTCTTTGCAAACTAGAATTTCTTTCTCTATGAAACGAAATTTGATGGCGCCAGACTTCTGAAAGCTACAATCAAACAGAGGTCTATTTATCCAGATTTCCAATTCGCAGCAGCATGCGCCTATTTTTAGCACAATACTTCGCTATTTTCCCCTTTTCGAATTTTATTATTATTATCTTTTTTCTCTTCTTTTTTCGGAGTCACCAGCTAGTCGATTTTTAAGAGTTCCATGCGAACCGTTCTAACAGATTCTCGAGATGTCAGTTGTTAACAAAGAATGAAAGCAGTGGTTTCTGTTAAAAAGAATCCGAATTGAACTTTAAGATGAACTTACGACTCAAGAAGAGTTTAGTTGTATCTTTTGAATGTTGTCCCTTCAGTCACTCGATAATTGAAACCGTATTCAACATCTTAGTTTAACACTTCTCGCTTTTTTATAGTTATACTGTCGTGATATTCGTTTCGATTCGTTTTTAGGAATTCATTAAAAATATATTTCTGTATTTTACCATAATTGGTTCCCTGTTCTGTTGTAGATAAAAGGAAATGAATACAACAGAATTGTTTACACAAAGAAATGTATCTACTTCCTACTCTAAGAAGGAAAATCAATAGTTTACAAAAGAATTCTGTGATTGAATTGAAGCATTATCTGATTTGAAAAATTCTGAGTCAGAGTTTTGCATAGAAGTTCTAAAAGTAATGGAATTCGAAACGAATTTGCAGAATTTTGTAAGAGAAAAGAAATAAATAAACATTTTAGATGAGATATATCTCGGAATAACATAGCATCTGGTAAAAACATAATACATTTCTCCCCTTTTATCTGAATATTTTTATATATCATTGACATTTTTGCATATAATATGAAATATTTGATTTAAAAAAAATATCACTTTTAGCTTTTTTTTGTAAATATTCTTTTCAGATACTTGAAAATCCGGATTCAGAATTAATTGTATTCCGTAAGTGATAGACTTACAGTCACAATTTTGATATTCTGTTTTTATATATACAGATAATAATATAGTACTGTCTGTTAATATTTTAATGATCTTTTTGAAGCTTGAATAAAAATAATATGATACACAACTAATAATTTGTCTACAATGTATTCTGTTTCAATTTCCAAATGCATTTACCTTAATTCTGCCTAAAATGTATTTTCAAATAATTAGAACTTTGCTAATTATTTGAATGACAGGTAATGTATGTTATTAAATATGTTATGTTTTCCTCAAGTGCTTCTTCAAGAACTAAGGAATAATTCTTAAAATACTTCAGAAATCCTTCCTAACAATAACGAACGACGTTTATTACGATGTCATATTAACTTGCTTTTCCTGAAATATCATCTTAGACTCGATATTATGAGTAGAACCTTATATGCAGACAACGGTTAGTTTTGATCCAATAAGCATCTGTTGTCAATTATTCCATCTTTTAGCAATGAACAGCGCATCACATGGTGGTAGACTTGACGATGTTAATGACGCATCTAGAATTAATGGTCTTTTGCACTTCGAATGAATAATTGTACTGAAAATTTCCATAACTGCTTCTAAATAATCGTCACTTGTCTCTTCATATGGTAGCTGATGTACTAAACATAGTTAAAAATATTGCTGACAAAATTCGGCAGAAAAAAGAAAGTACTATGTTTTATCGCTCACGCACTGTCCACAGACAGTGTAGTAAAGAAAGAAAAGAGAGCTTCTCAGGTTTTATTGTCTGTTATTTATTACTTATTATGGAAACGTTGATTATATAACACAGACATAGATTATTACGGTATATCAAACACAAAATCACGTCTAATAACATGGTGACTACAGATTCATAATCTTAGCACCACTTTTCCAACACCACTTTTCCGAATTGCACATTGGTAATTATATAATAGTACAATTCCTAAATATTTTTGAAACCCATCATTTGCTGAGTGGCAAGAGCAGCTGAACACTAGTATTTCAGGCCGTGAATTTAGGCTCGGCAAACAGGACGGCTGCGTGGTCGTTGTCGTGGTATCACACACGTGTAAAGTGGTTATCTAGTCTCTCTCGAAAGCACCTCCACGGGGCATTCCTTCCTTTCCGTCTAGTACCTAATGGCGGATAAAACAATAAATAAATTTTAAAAAAAAGTTGAAACATGTCGAAAGAACAGAACTTCGAGAACGTACATAACATATTCCGCTTACTGCTGGACTATTAAATTTTTGTATCTAATTAATTTCATTTTAAAAAAAATATATATGTTACAAAGGTATTTAATATGCTGGACACAAAATCATATTTTACATATTGAAAATATATATTGATATTTTGCAAAAACGCATTCGGATTACAAGTTGCATAATGTTACTTCTAAACATTTATGTGTATTATGAAAGAACAGAATAACGAGAAAGATACGTACTTCATTTCGCTTAGAGTTTTTTATTAAGCTCTTGCTACTAATTGATTTTATATCAAAGAAATATACATTACATATTTAAAGGTCTCCAAAACTCATACTGTAAACATACATTTATATTTAGAAATTCTTATTATTACATATTACAAACTATATTATGCAATTTTTTTACATTTACATACAGGGTGAAATATAAAGCTGCGAGAAAGATATTCCACTTAATAATTTCTTGTTACTTTGTAGTATAGTCATTAGGTTAATTTGAAGCAGAAGACAGGAAAATGAAAAATGCCCTCGCCGGGACTCGAACGTAGACCTCTCGAACATGCGCCGAGTGTGCTAACGTTACAACTCGAAAGCATGCTGGTAGGACGGAGAAAGCAGTTTATTAATTTCATATTAAATAATCACATTTTTAATATTGCAAAGTTTTTTTTAATTTTTTATATTGCAAAGTTTATTATAGAATAACAAGTTTCTGTTGCTCGACACAGGATCCTTTCTTTTCAAACACAAAATCCTTTTTCGTCAAGCAGTTTCTAGGAAGAAAAGTGTAGCAAAAGTCACCCCACTCTTTTTCCTAAAGCGCAATCTTATCTCGTACATCAAAAGTCATAATAGCGTTAAAGAGATTTAGAAAATTATAATGAAAAAATTAAGTAATGTTGTAAAAGTTGAGTTTTAGAAAAGGATCAAGCGGTTGTAAAAAGGTGTTCAGGGTTATATACACTTGAAAGAATTGTATATCGAAGGCTAATTAGAAGGATGCTGTTGTGCTCGATTTTGTAAGAATTTTCTCCTAAAATTTTGTATTAATATTATGTATAAAGCAAAGTTTAGAAAAAGAAAATCACGTGCGACGCTATTTATCTTAAAATCGTTTTTTTAAATGTATAAAGCAAACTTCACCTTATTCCAAAAGAAAGAAAAAATCATGTACGACGCTATTTAACAAAAAATCGTTTTCTTTTTAAATGGTGAATAAATCTTTATATGCAGTAGAAAATTTGCTAGCTCCGATAATGAGATCTAATGATCTAATGCTACTTGGGAAACGAGAAAAGTTAAATAAAACATTAATCGCAGGATATTAGGATTTTTATTCAAATATGAAATTATGAAACGTCGTTAATTTGTATAGCTACAGCAGCATTTTGAGCTTAGAAATATTCACAACCTTGTATGTCTTTCTCCGAGCACCGTATTTTATTTCGACATTGGTAAGCTATGCCATTTCACAAACCATATTCCCGGCATATTCTTCAGGTAATTAACTGTTTAATTTTATTGCATGTGCATGATTTCTGTAATTAACATAGACACTAAGGCTGTGCATTTCGTATCTTTGCTAAGAGCGATTCATCACTTCTTCCTCACAATGTCCTGTGATCAAATCAGAATAAAAGTGTGGTCAGCTATTTTGATTAAGCAGAGATGTAGTTCTGATCAAATTTAAATCATCTGTAAATCTGAAACTGTACTTCTGTACTGGGCTGATTATTACTGTCGTAATTCAAATACTGGGCTTTTGACTTTCATAATCCTTTCTGATAATTTCAACTGTAGAAAATGCCGAATTACTGAATTATGCAATATATCAATAGGAATTTCGGGGACCGAACCATTGTAATTCCAGCATCCATTATAGAGGCAATTTTAACAATTTTTTTCGATGCCATAAAACAAGTAAAATCAGTTGTGCCTAGTTTCAAACCCTACACAAGCAGACTATATCCCAGTATGCGTATTGAGTGTTTTACATCACGACAGCAAGTAACGATGAAATATTATACTTCCTTACATTCTCACCAGGCGAATGAAAGAGCGAATGGAGACCTGTCTATCAAATCCAAGCCGGGGAAGAATTACTGACCATCATTACCGAATTACTTTAGTTCGGGCGACAGTGCAAAAGATATTTTTTATTTTTTTTTAAGAGCAGAAACAAAGCAATCTCTTCTTTCACTAAGATTCATTTCATGGATATTCCACTTGCCAACTGGGCAGACAACTCAACATTTACTCCATCACAGCACGCGCGGGAAAATGCGACAGTATCTTATATTTTACAGAAAAACTACTTCGAGTTGTTTAGACATTTTATAAATAAAAAGTAAAATAAGTTCTAGAAAATAATAAGCTAATTTAGCTATTTTAGTAATCGACTATCACCGTTGCATTTTCATCAATATTTATTGGTTTTTAATTGAAATCTGAAACAGTAAATTTTCAGGTCTTTCGAAACACACTAGCAAAATTTCATAGCTGTACCACGAGAAAAACAATTTTTTTTTTTCAAATGATAAGTAGAAACAAATACAGAACTGTATGCCGTAAACATAAAAGTACATTGAAAATAATGAATGCACTACTGAGCTGCAAAAAAATCCACTAATCCAGAATATACAACTCCAATCTAATTAAGGAAATCAAAAGTAAATATATCAAATCCAACGTTTTCGACAGAAAAGTATGAAAAATTGAAAGTTTGTCTTGGAAATAATTTTAGAGAAAGTAGTTGATGGCCATTTCCTGCTTCGCTCTCTTTTGGTTTCAGCACCCAATAAACGTCGCAGACACTGCAAGCTATCAATAAACAAGGGCCACTGAATTTTTCATTGAGCTGCTGCAAAGGGAGCAGTTAAGGAGAAGTAACGGCTGAAGACAGGATTACTCTGGTTTATGTGGGAAATACGAACTTTCATCGATCCTGATGGTACTCTTCAATGATTCAGAAACTGCAAGATAGTTCTGACTTGACTAGAACGGTGGTTACTTTTGATGCTTACATCAGGGATATAATTAATAGTAAGGAGGAATCGATTAAATGTAATATATGCTTCAACAAATGCTGAGCTTTGTTAAAAGATATATAGTTTTCTTTTGAAAGAGTTGCTCTAGCAACTGTTAGGGTAAAATTAATTGATAAGAAGACTTTTATGTTTTTCAAAAACGTGTCTCTTTATTAAACCAGGATGGGTTACTACAGGATTTGATAATTTTATTTTATTTACGTACGATTTTGACTTGTTTAGTGCAATGTTGTTTAGTGTAATGTTAGGGTGTATTCCCAATTTCGGAGACATTGTTATTCTTTCGAATTCTCGATAAACTTCAGTCGTTTTCAAATAGAAATTGCTGTTGATAGATGATGCGTAACATTTTCTTATTTGCCTTCAATATTTTCGACATGTATTGTTCAATACCATGTAATAATTGTTTAAAAAGACGTTTAATCTGGACGTAATAGTGCGGTTTTACAAAACATTCATCGTGTACTATGCATGGCATAAAAAAAATAGCTTTCGGACGTCATTGCAATAAATCGATACCAAAAATTCTAATTGTATTTTTATAATAACTATCATATTTATATTAAAATGATATACTCCTTAAAATAAAAGTATTGTAGTGCCATAGAGATTCAAAATCCGTATAAAAAGCTGCCACTTTGCAGCTTTTATTTTACATTGATTATATGTTTATTTGATGAAGACAAAGTACGTAAAAATTAATTGCATAAGGGAAAGAAAGCTAGAGCGAAAGATTTTCATACTGAATTGGCCCGCATTTAAGCTAAACATCAGGAAACTTTCAGAAAACCAGCCACTTTCCCAAGATCTGAACACCTCTTCTCGACACCAATTTCTCAATAGGTCAGGTTAAAAGCACCAATATTATAATACCTGATAAATTTAATTAATAGCTTGTCAAGTAAGTTGATTTTAATTTGGGTATTTCCTGTCTGTGTTCTAAAAGTAGTAATAACTTTTCTGGAATGCGCCATTTATAGATTAATCTATGTCACTTAGCTTGCGTAATGCTGATGACGCAGCTCATTCGCAACTTGAACTCAAAACTTTGAGGACTGAAATTTTTCTAAACTAAACCAAAACCTTCTCTTGGAAAGACTCCATATCAGATAACTGCGTCCTTTAGCTTCAGCTCTCCTGCAGTCAAGATGCTACTTCGCTCCTTTTGCTTTGTCGTACTGCTAACTTAACCTTTATCTAAAATGTGTTACTCTGTATAAAATTCTCAGATGCATATTCAGCCCATAATCATGTGTGAAAGGAAAATATGTTTTCGATAATTAGTTCGAGTCCAGCAACAAAAATTATATTCAATTCAGCCACGTCTGTCTACAAGTCTCTCCTTCGATTGCCATTTTTCTAGCTACGTAGTAAAGTCTCTCCAAGTTATACAAAAATGCAGAATTGACAGTTTTGAGTAATGCGAGATACATACGTAAGTACGTACGTGCAGACGCCACGTAAAATATCTCTTCTGAATCCATTTTAAATGAGTTTTATAATTCATTTGCGGGAAAAGAGTCCTTTTTCTCTAGCCTTACGTACAGATGTCACGCAAAAACGTCGTTAAATAGCATTCGATAGAGGTAAAACTGGATATTTTCGTTGAAATATGATATCTGGAATTTTTCGTGATTACAATACTTCCTTTACTTTGTACAAGGAAGTAATAAAACATCTTTCTCGCATTGCAATAAATATAATTGTAAAAGAAATACTGATTTCTTTCTTTAATGATAATTACGTACTGTATACCCGAGCACTTTTTTTTTCTTCTGTGCAAATGCTTAACTTTTTTTCCGACTATGATTTTAGTTACATTAAAAGCATAAAATGGTTTGTACCTGCCTTTACTCTCGAAAAGACGGATTTTTAAGATTTCGGTGCAATGAATTTTTATAACAAAGAAAACTTTCGATACCTCATGATGTATACTGATTGTACCTCAGAAAAACAATATGACTATTTTCAACGCGTTATGGCAAATTGCTTTTTATAATTATCTAAAAGTAACTGTATAGTTATTTTTAGTTTCCTCGAAATATTAGAACATATAAAGAAAGGAGCAATGTTTGTATGAAAGAAATGGGCTAAATGTCAATCTCACTTAAACTGCTAAAAATAATTAGTTATTTGCTATTTGGCAGCGTTTTCATTTACATCATTTCTTTCCATCCCTTTTCCCTTTAAGGAATTAATTAGTTACATCATTTAAACTTAAACGACTCGTTAAATTCATTAATATATGCCACTAGGACACATTGATGTATAAATGCTTAGTATAGTTGACTAATTTAATGAGTAAGTAAATAGTTAACTAGTACAATTAAGGATTA
Source organism: Stegodyphus dumicola (assembly GCF_044657685.1). Lineage (NCBI taxonomy): Eukaryota > Metazoa > Arthropoda > Arachnida > Araneae > Eresidae > Stegodyphus > Stegodyphus dumicola. The sequence continues at coordinate 72,829,265 of NC_140768.1, read as the reverse complement.
ATTTATTTTAAATGACCTTTAAGTAGTCGTTTATCGTGTTAAGAGATAGAATTGTGACACGATGAAATAGCGTTTGGGCATTTGATTATTAATTTGAGGCAATAATTCAGTTATCAATTAACTTATTAGAGGAACGTTTGCATTTTTTTGCTATAGATGGAGTTTGAAAGTTAGAACATAAAATAAAGAGTAAAACTATCTAAAATAAAGTAAAGAAAAAAGTTTCTTTTAGTGATATAACTCAAAAAAATAGTACAAGAGTTCATAATACTGTATGGTGCTTTTAATAAAATGCTAATTGGATAATATTTATAACTACGATTATATTTATCAGACGATCATGTACTTTAAAATATACTGCAGTGCTTATGAATGGATAATATCACTACTTTAGCATTATATTACGTTACTACGGACTAACACGCTTTTATGCAAATAAAAAAAATTTGTGCCATAGACATAAAATGGGTTAATATTGCTCCTTCTGTAAACAAATTCTAACGTTCGGATAGAATCGAGAGATTCCTGAGCTAATGAGTCGCTTGCTAACGCATAACATGATTTAGTAATGTATTGTACTGAATCATCCTGTACTTGAGTAAATATATCATTGTCACTTTACATTATGCTCTACATTTCTGTGCGGATATTGCAAAAATACCAAAACTGAATTCAAGGAGGGCTAAGATACATTTAGCAATATTTTTCATACTTTTATGAACGTCAGGTATAAAAGCAAAACTTAATTTCTTTAAGTTGTTACCAATGTATTGAATTACTGAGATTAATTATTGGAGTGTCTGCAATTCACAAGTGGAAGTGCTGTTCAAAAAAACTAGTAGTAAAACATAAGTGAATAGTGAAAAGAGTTTTATAGGCTAGCTTTGAGTATTTATTTGGAAGAAATTAAGAAATAAAAATATTTTGAATTCATAATCACAGGAAATGTGCATATATTTTTACATTGCTTAGCAAATAATCGAGCAACAGAGCCTGATCACTATCTAGGCTACAAGGTCCAGCCCACGCTTCAACCTATGTTTTAGAGGGCTCCAAATCCTTTATGAAAACTTGGGTAAGACCATCCTTCTCTTTCCAAAAAGGAAAGTGATCCTGAACTGCATTCAAGGATTCTGAAAGCAAGTTGTACGTAGGACTATTCAGTGAACAATAACTGACATTATTCTGAATGATCCTGGACAAAGTTTTCATTTGCGTTCCACGCGGTAGTCATAGGCAGTAGTCTGCAAGTATCTAGCCATTTGATAAAATAAATAAGTTTATCTTTGGTAAAAAAATGCTAAAAATAAAAAGTACATTGTACGTAAATTTAAAATATTTTGATAACTTCACAAAAGATTTTATTTATATTTTTGTAGTTTTCTGCATATATCTAAGAAGATTTGTCTGTCTATAGCAGGGTTTCTTTCATTTATTCTTCAACTCCGTATTCTTCGACTCCCTCTACTTCAACTTCTACCCAGAAAGGCGTGATGTCAGAGTAGCTTGCAGAGTGGCAGACGACCGCTGGAAGTACTGAGAACAAGACATGTTCCACGCGCAGAGACAGAAAGCTTCCAGATGAGCAAAGAACGTAAGCGAGCAGACGGCTTGCGTATCCTTTAAGAGTTGCTGGAAACAACGTGTGTTTCTATAATATCTTAAGTTCCCTGTAGCCAAGTTGAAATACTTATATAGAGCTAGCCATATGAGGGCAGATTTGCCTTTTGAATGCTTTTATTGAGGACTAAAAGTGTGTCAGTCATGACTACATGAATCTAATCCTGCTTGGACTGAAACGTTAATTGTGAGGTTACCGGGTTATTTACGTTGATCTAATCCATCTTTTCATTCATTTAATTTCATATTAGTAAAATAAAGTACTTAGTTATGTTTAAGTCGTGCTCTACTATGTTTTTATTGAGGATAACCTTACAAAAATGTGGCCCCCAACAGTGGCGCGAATCCAAAATTAGTGTTCGGATTTAAACTGTTCTTTGCTTTACTGTGAATTTACTGGACTGTTCTTACAAGTTGTTCGATTACTCTTACAAAGTGTTTAGATTACCAAATGAAGACGATCATCTGTCGGGTGAGTAAAAAAGCTTTCTTTCCAATATGGAGTTAGTAGAAATTCCAGAATTGGAAGCAGTTTTAAAGAAGGGTAAAATTTCTGAAATCAAAAGTTTGCATAATCTTGTTTTTAATACTGAAGCAGACAGAAATAACTGGAAAAGATTATGTAAATTTCCTGGCTTTACATTTAAACCAGATTCTGAAGAATTTAACAAGAAAATAGACACAGTGCAGAATAATTTTTCTTTGAATGGGCTAATTTAAGTTTGTAATATACTATGCATAAATTCAGAGGGTTCGAAAATTGAAGTAGTAACCCGAATTTTCTCTTTTCTGTGTGATTTATCTGTATTATTTGAAAATATTTTACATGTATAAAATAGTGATATAGAAGATGAAACTGTTGATATAATTTCTGAAGTAATGCTTACTGATAATCAAAGAGACAATCCTGGTTTTAATGAGTCTCAAGTGAATAACAGTATGTAGCTTCCAATTTAAGATCATTTTAAAACTCATCTTAATTTTTAAGATATTGAAAGTATTGTTAATCCTTTTTCTGGTAATGCATGTGAAAATGTTGATAAATGGATTGATGAATTTGAAGATATCATAAATTCTTTGAAATTGAGTGATTTTCATAAATTAGTTTTGCTAAAAGATCATTGTATGGTAAAGCAAAACTATTTGTTCAGAGTGAACCTAAAGTTAATAACTGGAGTAAGTTAAAAAAGCTTTTGAAATCTGAATTTCGTAAAGCTTTTAATTCAGTTGAATTGCGTGAAATGTTAAATAAGCGTAAATTAATGCCTAATGAATCTTTAGATGAGTATTTTTTTATATGAAAGAAATGTGTTCGCGAGATAAATTTGAAGATGCTTCATTAATTAAATATGTCATAGATAGTATTCCGGATTCTGTGGTAAGGAAAACTAAACTATATGGTTACGAAACAATACCTGAATTTAAACAAGGGCAAAAAAATTATGACAAAATGATATCAGACAATGATAAGTTTAAAAATCCAAAACGAAATGTACAAAATACACCGCGTTCTTAACACATAATGGTATTTATGAATTTCTTAAAGCTCCTTTTGGTTTATGTATTAGTCCAAATGTTTTTCAAAGGTATATTTATTCAGTATTTCCATACTTGCTAAATTAAGGTGTACTAATTAATTATATGGATGATATAATCGTGCCGGCTAAGGATGAAGGTGAATGTTTAGAGGAATTAGAAGTATTCAAAACTGCTTCGGAATACGGATTACAACTAAATTTCAAAAAGTGTCAGTTTTTAAAGCGAATTGAATTTTTGGGACATGTAATTGAAAACAGAACTATTCCACCATCGTTTTCCAAAACTGTTGCTGTTCAAAATTTTCCACAACCACGTAATTGTAAACAACTACAAAGCTTTTTAGGACTAACGGGATATTTTCGTAAATTAATTCCGCATTATGCTAAAATTGCTAAACCTCTTAGTGACTTACGTAGAAAAAAGTACTGGTTTTAAGTTCGATTCTGAACAACAGGAAGCTTTCTATTAAAAAATATTCTCTCTCAAGCACCTGTTCTACATATATTTCGCAAGGATATCCATTAGAATTTCATTCTGATGCTAGTAGCCAAGGCTTTGGTGCTGTACTACTCCAACTGTCTGACGATAGTAGTTATCACCCAATAATGCATATGAGTAAGAAGATTTCACCGCAGCAAGAGAAACTCTGTAGTTACGAATTAGAAGCCCTTGCAGTTATAGAAGCTCTTAAGAAGCTTAGAAACTATTTGGTAGGCTCTAAATTCAAAATGGTAACTGATTGTAGCGCTTTTCAAAAACTTTAGATAAGAAAGATTTAAAACCTAAGATTAAAATATGGGCAACGTTTATTGAATTCGATTACGAAAATGTACATCGTTCAGGAAGCCAAATGAAACACGCTAATGCTCTCAGTGGGAACTTTGACATCATACACATACGATGTAACGGAGAAGATTCGGTTAGCACAACAACAGAATGAAGACGAGCATGTGAAATTGATCAAGAATTTGGTCGAGAAAGGAGAAGAAAATGGTATTTTGTACAAATTGGAAAATGGTAAAGATCTGCTACTAGTGCCGGAAACATTACAAAACGAAATCATAACAGAAGGTACATAAAAAACGTCACTTTGTTGTAGAGAAAACCGTGAAAGCTGTAGAACAGGAATTCTTTATTCCTGGACTGAAATGCAAAGTTGAAAGGGTAATTGCGAACTGCATAGAATGTATACTATGCAACAAGAAGCAAGGAAAAGCAGAATGATCTCTTTATCCTCTACCGAAAGAAAATGTTCCCTTGAGTACATACCATGTCGACTTTGTGGAAGCGCTTCTATCGATGAATAAGAGATACCAACACATTCTAACTGTGGTCGACGCTTTTACGAAATTTACTTGGTTCTATCCAGTAAAGTCACCAACTACGCAAGAAATCATTTCAAAATTGAGGCAACAACAAACTGTATTTGGGAATCCAGCCAGAATCATATCTGTTCGTTGTTTACATCAAACGAATGTGCAACTTATTGTACTGAATAAAGAATAGAACATGTTAAAATTACCACCCGTATTCCCAGAAGTAACGGACAGATTGAGCGAATCCATAGAATTTTGATTCCTGTTTTAGCAAATTTCTCACATGAGGATTCAACGAAATGGTTTATATATGTTCCAGATGTCCAAAGAATAATCAACAGTACAACTAAACAGTAGAACTAAGTACAAAGTATTCACCGTTTGAAATGCTCATATGTGCGGAAATGAAGAACAAGGAAGATCTAAAAATTAGTGATATTGAATGAAGAATATCTAAAGCAAGAACGTGATGAAATGAGAGAAGATGCGAAAAACAATATTTTGAAGTTACAAGAAGAGAATCGTAAACAATTTAACAAAAGAGTAAGAAACCGAGAGTGTATAAGACTGACGAGTTGGTAGCCATTCAGCGAACTCAGTATGGGACTGGCTTGAAACTACGACCTAAGTTTTTCACGAACCGTATATATATATATATGTCATGGGCATATATATGTATGATGTTCCAGCTTTAGTCGTAGCTTAAATTATCAGGCGATAAGTTTAAAAAAAAACAGGATCCATTTATTATTATTCAGGAGAAATAGCAGTTACAAAATAAGATATCCGGAGTAAATAAAAAGAATTACTAATAACTTTTTGTATGAAGTTTACTGCATCGTGACATTTAAGAAAAAGCCCCCGATATTCCTTTGCGAGTCCTTTTATAGCCTCTGGAAAGGCGGAGCTTCAAAGAAATGACGTCAGCCTCGTCTGCCAATCCAGTTCGCTTTAAATATTTCCAGAACATTCTATAACTGTACGTGTACAAAAGGCGGAAAAAACAACTTGACTACGGGGCTGGGGATTTAATTCCACGTAAGAGACCGTCGCCATTAAAAATGAAAAGAACATACAGTTAGAATTTTAAGTGTATTCTTGACTATGGAATTTTATTATTACATATATAGATATATATGATATATATATATGCTATGAAACTCACTCGTACAAAATTCTAAATTGAAACAGAGTATTAATTAGTTTTCTGGAAAACACCTATTTATAGCATAATAGTACTGATAGTCTTTAAAATATCTGGGACTATTTTCTACAAACTTTCAGGCCCGTTGTATTGCATAAAATTGCTTAAAAAAGATATTTCTTTCATGCTTTGTTTCTAAGTACAATATTGCTCACAGGAATGACATATTTACCATACAGATATGCAATAGTAATTTAAAAGTAATATCGATATTATTTTCGTGACTTCTACTCCTACTAAAGCTAAAAATAATAATAACATATTAGCTAAAACGAAATGGAACTTAATTGAATTTTAGTAGCTTTTTGATAGCTTCAAAAGATTCCTATTGATTAAAAGGATAAAAACTGTACAAAAATAAGAAATATATATTTCGAATAATGTGCTAGCGAGAAAATAATTCAGATATTCGAATAAACTCATCATGAATGTATCTCGAATTTATATGGTGAAAGAATCTGCTTCAATACGAAAATAGAAAAAATAATGGAAGGAATATTAAGAACATATTAGGTTATACAAATTCTTGATATTCCATCTCTTCCAGAACAATAAGATGGAAAATTTGTTTTTATGACGTCAGAAATAAAAGTGGGTGAGAGAGCGAAAGTAAAAGAAGGCAAAGAAAAAAGAGAAAAACTGAAAGGAAAGAAAAATTCAAGTTTTCAATCTTCGTTGATTTTGAGACGCAAGAGTGAAAAAAGATATTGCAAAAGAAGTTACTTCGCATTCGTGCTGAATGACATTTCTTGTCAGTTAGCCCGGAAATGCAGGGAAGATTAAAAATATCGATTTCAGGGAAGTGAAATATTAAAAAATAAAATAAAAGTAAGAATAAAAAATGGCTTTTTAAAGCGTCCGAAAAATATTTTTGCTCGCGCTTCTTTGCCTACAAATGTGGCGTTGATAAAAGGGCGCTTGACTCTAATTCTTTGTGGAAAGAGGAGGCTGAACTTCTTAAGAATTTTATGTCACCTTCGTGACATCTCTTTCGTGATTGGATAAATTCTATACAGATAAATTTGAACAATTTTGCTCTCGAAGTAGATTATTATTATTTCTAATATGTGATACTTTGTTTTACATCCTTAATTTTACATGACTACACAACTAAGAGGGATGACATTTTATTGCTTAGAAACCTACTCAGTGAGCACCTACTCAGTGAGCTACTCAGTGAGCTACATTGAGCATCAGATATTAATGCAAAATGTATATCTCTAATATGTTAATGCAGTATTTATTTAATATATCATATTGGTTAGTTAATATTTCATAACCTCTTTTTTCACATATTAAATATTTTCGTATACAGAAACTCGATTTACTTCCTTTTTGGCATTATTACTCGATTTATTTCCTTGTTTCTCAGAACCGCGCGTTAAAATTTTTGAAATGCATTGCTTTTAAGATCCTTTTTGCGGTGTCTGTCCATTGTTTGATTGTAATCCGTGAATCAAGATTAGTACGCTCTGCTTGTTAGGAGTACACATCTAAATTAAAAATCCAAGAACTCTCACATTTACTAAAGTCAGACTTTTAAAAATGATATTTTAGGATCAATATTGTTATCATAGAAGTTGCACTGAATCTCTAAAAGATACTTTCATTCTCATCTTTTCTAACGAGCACTATAATCGCTAGGAAAATCGGGAACTGCAAATCGAAATATTTATTTCATGTAACATAATTGCTTTACCAACCGAAAGTTATTACAGGATGTTTATAAAGTCCCGGACCCATTTTGATGTTTAATAACTCATAAAATAATGAAGATATAAACAAACTTATGGCATTTATTAATGGAATAACTTATATTTTTTTTCCTTTTCAGGTTTGAATATCTTTACTTTAGTAAATATCGTCTGCGCGTGTGTTTAATTTCAGATAATTTCATTTTCCAGTCTAAATATCTGTACTTTTCTAAATATCGTCTGCTTATTAATTGCATTTTTCTCTTTTTTGTTTTTGGCAACCATTGCAATGTTATGGACTTTTTCTTTTTGGGATTTGTAAAAGGACAACGTTTACAGGAGGAGAGTGTCTAGCATTGATGACCTAAAAGCAGAATTACAACCGCAATAGCCTCTGTGGATGCCGTGCGAAGAAGGGGGCGCACGTGGAAGTTCATTGTCAAGGGTCCTGAAACCTTTCGAGTCTATCTAACCTTTTATGTTATTAATTTTAATCTATCTTTATTATTTTATGAGTTATTAAACATAAAAATGGGCCAGTAATTTATAAACACCCTGTATTTTCTTTGGGAAATAATATTACATTCTTGAATGTTAGCGTTTCATTCCACGAGGCTGTGAAGTGGTTCAGCATTTACTCTTACAGATATATATTTATTGAAACATGTCTAGTTCCCGGTTTGTAATACTAAGCGGAAATTCCGGGATATAGTTTCTTCTATTAGAGCAAGATATAAACATAAAGCTTTCCGTTAAGAGTATAACAAAATTATTTACCCTTTGTATTTTTTATTTCATTAGATCGGAACGTTAACTATATATATTTCATTGCTGCCTTTAATGTATGTTCCCACATGTTCGGATACGCCCTTTGATTTAAAATTATGTTAAAGGAAAACATAACCGAATTACAAGGTTTCGGAGTTTAGTTAACCTGGGAACATACATTACGTTTTGAAGACTAACATTGAAGAATTGCTTTGCTAGTTTTTGCCTTCAGTAGTGACACGATTTTGACTTGTTTATAAATGAAAAATATATCGCATATCTTAAGTCTAATTTAATTTAAGCTAGCGGGAGACTGCCAAACCGATGTTCATGCTTACTAAGTACTGAAAAATTTAAAGTAAAATGAACTATTCATTTAAGGTACGGTATGCAAAGTTGCTATCTGCGACCAAAGAAAAATTTATGAGTTTTGTGTGCACCTGAAAACAAAGTGTATAAAAACATTTCAACATGGAGGAAATCAGTTCATTCATTCCAGGCAACAACCAATTCGTAAAAAATGTTTTGTTGCCAAACCACGAAACAAAAACGTTGGACATTCAGGTTAATACGTATACGTATGACGTCAGGATTTAAATTAATGTAATATAACATTTTCTCAGTATCATAAAATAATTAACACGGCAATAATATATCGTGCCAATTATCTTAATTTGAAACAAAAAACTTACCAATAGCAGCTATTTATTTAAAAGCTGACATTAACGAAACTTTTCGACATCATGGACCTTATAAGAGATAGACTAACCGAGTGGGCGGGGCGCACGTCACCTACATGTCGGCAAGAAAGATTAGGGACGATCTGGTTTACTTTAACACTGAAACCTATGGCGCTTGTATCACATAACTCTTTTTAATTATTAAACGCGATACGTTGTATAGTGATGAGATTATGAAAGCCACAATTTTTTCCAAATAGGATTTAATATATTTCATAAAGCACTTTTTACTGCATTTCGCGCATTTTTTCACGCGTAATTCTTGTACAAACATCTTTACTTTGGTAAAACGGTAAAAACTCTTAAGCACAAAATTTATGAACTTAATTTTGCGTAAAATTAAAGTAAAATTAAATAAGATTCATAGTACCGGATGCTTTGAAATAAATAAGGTAAAATTAAAAAAGATCTGATAAAAAAAAATAATTTAATGAACATTTTCAGGCAGTGATTTTCCAAACTATAATAACATTACAAAACGATCATATTTATTTGATTATATAATCATTAAATTATTAACATTAAAGTGGATTAATTATTTTAATAATTCATAAAATTCGGAGCATAAAATTTTCTAAGCGTAATGAAGGGGGAAAAAAGATAAAATAAAGATAATTAATTGTGCTATAATACTCATCTATAATTTTAAAAAAGCAGCACGATTTAGAATTTTAAGCAAACTTTCAAACATTCGTTTTTAAATATTTTAGTACATTTTACTTATTTACACCAATAAAAAGCATAAAAATTCCAATAGAAAATTGCTTTAGTTCAGATTTAAAATATTATTTTCTAAAAGAAGTACTTACAAATTTCCTGACAGCATAGGAAAAGCTAAAAAAATATCCAACCCTGAAAGCATGCAATAGCTTTATAATTATTTGGAACGTTAATTATGCTTGATAAATATGCTAAAGTTTTAAAAATTAATCTCAATTTCAAAAATAAAAATATATAGAAATTGTAATTTGGGAAATGAGGCGCTACATACAGCTTTTTCTTGATAATTATACAGGCTGCAATAGTCAACCAATTTTAAATTTCTGCAAGTCGTCCCTACTCCTCCGGATGTGATCAAGGTGACAGCCGGCAACGCCTCAGACGAGGGAGAAAATCCGTTTGGGTTAGTCTATTTCTTATAAGGTCCATGTTCGACATACAATGACGTCACATGAAACAACATGCTTTCTTCAAGGTCAGAATGTGACCTTATAAAATAATAATATATTTGATGTTTGGTAATGCCACTTTCATTTTATATTTTGTAAAACTGAAAAATTTTTTGTTAACAAACTCTACGATTTGAAAGCGAGCACTGGCAAGTGTTTCGAAATAAAGCAGATTTTTATCTCCAGCGTGCGAGACTGTGGCCACTCGGAAAAATGAAGGCCAAAATTACCTTTTTCAGAATTTCTAATTAATATCTCGGCCGACTACGTACGAAGATAAAAACGCTTGAAATTGTTTCCCATGAATTTTTGAAATCCGAGGGTACCTTTCTCGAAATTCAACTCCCTTCCGTTCTAGAGGTGATAATGCCACAAATAAGCAAACAGACAAACGAGCACAGATTTTAATTTTATAGATCACATGCACTAAATCAGTGCTAAAATATTATCAATTAAGTGCAAACGTGTGATGATTGATGAGTGTATTTAGATTAAGTGCGATTTCAGTGTTATCATTTGCATACCAGATGTACGTTACACCGGTATGCAAATGATAACACTGATAATACATTAACACTTCAAAACAAGAGTCGTGACAGCTTTTACAACATGTACATATTTTTACTAATATTAAAAAAAACACAAATTAAACACAGAAATCTTTGCTAAATGCTGCGTATTTTAATTTGCTTTCACGAGCAGAATACCGTACGGATTTACTGCATAGTGTCTTCTTATATTTTGGCAGAAGTTGGCTAAATTGTATGCATTTATAAATAATTTTTTTTCCATCAACTTAAGTAGTTATTAGTATTTAATAGTATTTTGCACAACTACGAAATAAAAAGGTTTTAGTAGTCTTAAAACAGCCCCCTCACATCTGTATTTAAATTTCACGTGAACATTTAAATCAGAATTATCAGTCAAATGAAACCGGATGCAGCAAGAACTATCACAACACAGAGAGCAGATGTTTTAGTTCACCTATAAGGTATTTCTCCCTTCTTCTTAGCGCCCACCAGCGGCCGAGCGGTAAAATCGCTGAACACTGGTAGTTCGGTCCGAGGTTCGAATCCATGCAGCGAACGGGCTGGCTGCATGGATTCGAACCTGGCTGCATGGAAAAACCAACGTTCCATGCAGCGAACGGGCTGGCTGCATGGGCGTTTTCGTGGTTTTCCCCATGTGTAACGTGTATACGAGCCAGTTTCCCTTAGAAAGTCCTCCACGAAGGCATCCCTCCTCTTAGGCAGATAGCCCTCGCGGCTTTGCCATAATCACACACACACAATCCCTTCTTCTTAGCGAGCCTTCGTGGTGCAGTTGTCTGCACGTTCAGCGCGTAATTGGGAAGTCCGCAGTTCAATTCCTGGTGAAGGCGATGCTAATTTTTCATTTTGCCTGCTTCCGAAAAATACCTAATGTCCCTACAGTGGCGCCCGAACTGAAAGGATGTTGGATGATGATTTTCCTCACCCAGGATTTGCCTACTGGGTCCCCTAAAAACCCCAGTCGCCCTTTAAAAAGGGAAGTATATAAGGTATTTCCCCCGCCTTCTTAGCGAGCATTTGTGTTATAGTGGTCTGAACGATCAGCGCGTAATTGAGAGGTCCGCGGTTCGATTCCCGGCAAAGGCGTTGCTAATTTTTCATCTTGCTTCCTTCCAAAAATATCTAATGCTTCTACACACCTTTGACGAAAATTTGAGAAAATTATTCTTCGTCTTTCCGTGACGAAAATTTAAGAAATTTCTACTTCTTCCCTGCATAATCTCCACTTTTTTCCTATAAAGAAATTAAAGGTACTATCGCAGTCCTATTTAAAAATACACTATTAATTAATAGATCTCTATTGAAAGTTTTAAGTTGAATTATATATCGACAATATATACTGTTAGCCGGATGTACACCTTAAAGTAATTACGGAAAACAGTGCAAAAGAAATATTCCATCGTTGAAGAAATTTTAAGTAAGCTCTGACGAAGGTTTACCAATACCATGCATTTTGAAGATATGTAAGAAATTCAATGTTTTTCCAAGAAATTAAAAATTATGTTATACAGGTGTAAGTTTAGGTTCAGTATTTACCTGCTCTTTAAATCTGCTGTTTGATTTTAGCAAATAATAATGATTAAATGTTATGAATTTATACAATTTAATAAAACATTGACATATTTTCTGTGTCTTTGAATGAGTTTGGGTTCATTAATCCTAGTTTATTAGTCCAAAGGGACAATTTATCCAGAAGTACTATTAATTTCGTTTTGGCATCTTGCGTCGATTCACGATAAGCGTTGTTTTACTTTTCAAATTGGTGCCACCAAATATTATCTCCCTAAATTATATTTAAATAAATTAAATAATGAAGAATCTGCATGAATGTATGCATGTTTTCCGCATTGTGAAAAAACAACGGTACCTAACATAAACATCCATAATATATAGAATGTGAAAGCCTTAATTTGAATTTGAAATTTTATTTTATTATCGATTCGATATTCATCTTCAAAGAATTTTTTATTAATAAACTAAACGATTTCAAAGCGAGTAATGGCAACATTTTTGAAACATTTTTGTTCCAGCGCACAAGACATCGGGAATTCTAAAGATATACTCATTTTAAAATTGTCCTGCGATATTGCTATTGAACTGAACTTTATCGTTTAAGTACGAAGAACATGCTGTAAGGATCTTAAGTTTTACTAACGTTTATTTTATTTTAAATCTTTACTATCACTTCTTATTTTCTACTTCCGGCCAGAATTATAAGCGTGAAGGAGTTTATGCAAAGTTGTCTGGCGAACGCCAAGTATTTAAGTGTGGCCTTTTTGCCAAGCAGAAGAGAGGAAGCCGTGAGTTCGAAGCAGACCGCTTACAGTAGAAGTTACGCAGTTGCTACTTTTCCTTCCAGGCCAGAGGTTTTAATCCTCTTGATAAATTAAACGTATTGTAGTGTTCACAGTCTCTGTGCTACATACGCTTTCTGTTATTATAAGGCCAATCTTATTCTAAAGTTAAATTAGAGTTTAGTTTTATTTTGATATCTTTTAAGTTAGACCCCGAGTGGAGGGTCATTGTATTCCGAAGTACGGAAGTCATTGTATATAAAGAAAAAATAAAGGGTTTTGTATACCCTTCGTCTGTATCCTGTCTACTTACTACAATTAGTGAAAATAGCTTTAGTAAGCTCTCTGTTCTAGTCAGGTCATTGTATGTTTCCGAAGAAGGTTAGAAGAAACAATTGAACCTGATAGTGGCGCCCGACGAAGAATAACCATGGCCGAGTTTCAAGAAGAACCTGTGCTGCCTGCAGAAACAGCTCAGAATCCAGAAATGCCAGCTGCCGCCCTGGAAGGATTTGGGTATATTGTCCAGACCATGCGCGCTTCGATGAAACCAGAAGCAACGTTTAATGGAAACTCACAGGTAACCAGTTTTTTGGAAAAATTGGATGACCACTTCATGCTCTACCCCGTGCACGAGTTTCAAAAAGTTACCTTAGCTACCAGCGCTTTGAGGGGCCAAGCGCTTAACTGGTTCAAATGTATCGGCAGAAGTCTCTTGGGTCAAGCAGGAAGTCCCACCTATACCTACGAAAATTTCAAGACTGCCCTACTAAAAGCCTTCCCTGTTGTAAGGGATCGTGCGAAATTAGAAACCGAACTTTTCAGTATATATCAACAAAGAATGGAAAACCTCTCGAGTTTTATTTTAAGAAAAATTCACGTTTTCAAGCTCTTGTATGGAAACCGTCCGGATCCTGAAATAATTCAAGTGATTTTGCCGAGGTTACTACCCCAAGTGCAAACTTTATTGAATTGAGAAATCCGACTACACTGGAAAAATTATTTGAGCTAGCAATCCAGTTTGAAAGTAGAAGAACGGCGGACGTCGAAAGAAGACGCCAATATCAACAGCGAAACCAATTTGGTACGCCAAGACTACAGCAAACTCAAGCACATGGCTACGGAGAAAAAGCGAATCAGTGGGCAAGGAAACCCGAGCATTCAAAAACAGCCAGCGAACGTCGACAGTTCAATAGCAACCCAGGAAAAAAGTCTCAAGGCCAGTGGAGAAAGAAGGAAAGCACTGAAAGAAAAAATAATTTAAACTAAAACGGATTTCTGCTGACGAGAGGGTGCGGAAATCCGAAGGCCACGAAAACCCCTCTTCCTACAAGTTAAATACAGTAATGGTGAAAAATTTAACTCTTCCGAAGATTGAAGTCTTGGTAAATAATATCCCGGCCACCGCACTCCTGGATACCGGCGCGCAGTGTTCCTGTGTGGCAGAAGTCTTTTTTAGAAAGTATTTTCGCAAATACCGCATATATAATGCGGATAATACAACAGTATTAGCGGCGCAAGGAGAACAATGTAAGTGCGTAGGTAAAGTACCTTTGTACATCCGTATCAAGGACGAACAAGTAAAGGTGATGTTTTTTATAGTAAAGAATTTGCAAGCACACTTAATACTAGGAATAGACTTTCTTTCAGACGCACAAGCTACACTGGATTTTAATGAAGCGTCTCTTAAGCTGACGATGAAACCAGTGCGTGTAGAAAAGGTTGAACCGCCGAGGTTAAATCTTGACCACCTGCCTAATGACGAGCAAGATAGAATCCGACAAGTGGTAAGTGAATTTGCTTCCTTATTTAGTGATATTCCAGGATTTACCCAGGTTACTAACCATAGTATTGACACCGGAGATGCATTGCCGGTTCGTCAAAAACCATACCGGTATGATAAGAATAAGGAAAAAATTATAGAATGGCATATTACCGATATGCTACGTAAAAAGATCGTAACGCCTATCTCAAGTAGTTATGCTAGTCCGGTGGTTTTATGTAAGAAAAATAATGATTATCCTTTGGAGCATCCAAAAAGGTGGAGATTCGCTATTGATTACCGTAAATTAAATTCCATAACGAAATATCCGGTATATACGTTACCGATTATAGAAGAAATTTTAAGGAACATAAAATCAACCAAATTTATGACAACTTTAGACTTAACGAATGGTTATTTTCAAATAGGGATCAGGCCTGAGGACGTGCCTAAGACTGCTTTTATAACCAAGTCTGGCACTTATGCATTTTTGCGAATGCCGTTTGGCCTTTCAGGCGCCCCAGCAACATTTCAGCGATGCATGGACATTGTGTTAAGACCTGTTCTCGGAAAGTCCACATTTATCTATTTAGACGATATCATTATTACTAGTGATAATCTAGACCAACATGTACAGGATTTAAGACAGGTGTTTTCTTTATTAAATGAGGCCGGTCTAAAAGTTAATGTCGAAAAATGCAAATTTGCAGCCCCTGAATTAAAATATTTAGGTTACAAAATATCGCAAAAAGGGATCGAGACAGATGAATCAAAAATAATCGCTGTACAAAAGTACCCGACTCCAAACACGGCAAAGAAGCTCTCTTCTTTTCTAGGACTTTGTTCATATTATAGGTCCTTTATAAAAGATTTTGCGGATATTGCTGAGCCATTGTTAAAATTAAAAAGGAAAAAGGCAAGATTCTCGTGGACGGCCGAAGCCAATAGTGCTTTCGAAAAATTAAAACAAGCATTAACGCAAGCCCCTGTGTTGAAATTTCCTGAAAAGGATGAAAATTTAGAAATTTCAGCGGATGCTTCGGATTATGCGGTAGGAGCGGTACTTTCGCAAAATCAGCAGCCAGTAGCATTTTTTAGCCGAACTTTAAATCAAACACAAAGAAACTATTCCGCGACCGAGAGAGAGGCACTTGCAGTTCTGTTAGCAGTGCAAAAGTTCCGAGTCTATTTTGGAAAGGCGCCGATAACAGTATATTCTGATCATGCGGCGGTAACTAGATTGTACTCTGGAAAAAATTTATCCCCAAGGTTAATAAGATGGGCACTCAAGCTGCAAGAATATAATCTGGTAATCAAGCATACCCCCGGAAAGGAAAATATCGTAGCAGATGCCCTGTCACGAATTAAATTAGACGAACAGGGTAATACCGTAAAAGTTGCAATGCTGACAGCGTGTACAATAAATTCCCGAGAAACTGTAATAACCGAACTGGGTAAGGATCCTGAGTTTGGAAGTATTTATGAGTATTTGAAGGATCCTGAAAATTTTAGCCACCAAGATATTGTGGCGATAAGAAATAGGGCGGCCCATTACGAACTAATAGATGGTCTATTATTTTATACAAAAACTACGAATTCCAACAACGAATTTCGACCTGTTATCCCAGTTAGTCTTAGATTAAATATCCTGCAAGAGCTCCATGACAGCCCTTTAGCTTCTCATGCTGGTATTCGAAAAACTACTCAACGCGTACGCGAGGCAGTCTACTTTCCTGAACTGCAAAAGTTAACAAGGGCGTATGTCCAGTCCTGCCCAACATGTCAAGCCGTTAATTATATTAATTTCCGCCCGGCCGGGTTTCTAAATAGTATTAAATCCGAATTTCCAAATGAAATAATCGGCATCGATTTATTGGGCCCTTTCCCAAAAAGTCAGTTAAACAAAAGTCGCTATCTCCTTGTTATAGTTGATCATTTTAGTAAATGGACCGAAATTGTTCCCTTAAAACGAGCCTCCGCGAAATTAGTTACCGATTCTATTTTAAATAAATATATTTTAAAATACGGGGCGCCCCTAAAAGTTATATCGGATAATGGTCCTCAATTTGTAAGTAATATATTTGAAGACATGTGCCAAAAACTGGGCATACGTCATTTAAAAATGGTCCCGTATCGGCCGCAATCAAATATAGCGGAACGGGTCAACAGAAATATAGTGAAAATTATCCGTAGTTATGTTAAAAATTTTCATAAAAGCTGGGATAACTATGTCAATGAATTTGCTTTCGCCCTTAGGACCGCAAAACATGATACAACGGGCAAAACTCCTGCTGAGTTATTTCTAGGCAGAAAGGTTATAACACCGTTAGATAAACTATTTTATGTGCAACAAAGAGCCCCAGAATTTAAAATGGGTGATATAGAAAAACTAATAAAAGAAGCAAAAAAGAATACGGAAGTAGCACAAAGAAAACAAAAATTGTATTATGACTTGAAACGACGGGGAGTAACTTATAAAGTAGGGGATGAAGTACTAAAAATTAAGCATTCACTTTCTTCAGCACCAGAAGATAAAACTGCCAAATTTTTCCCACGCTTTGAAGGACCATATGTTATAGAAAAAATAACTCACGCTGTAGTGGTGTTAAAAGCCAGGAATGGTGAAACATGCTCCGCAAACATTGATCAAATAAAACCCTACTATGATCGTAATAAAATGCAAATTTTCAAAGATCTTTTGCAGGATCCGGCACGGCAGACACGGCAGGCACAAGCTCCAGAGGTGGGAAAACGACAAGTACAAGGGCAAGCCAATGAGAGACAGAAGCAAGTGAAAAGAAAATTGCCCCGCGGAAAAATTGAAGGTACAAAGAAAAAGAAGCCGTTCCACCGTCCAAAAAACAGAGTTCACGAACACCCCCAGAATGAAGAAGGGAGAAGGACGACGTATGTGGAAAAGACCGGGAGAAAGGACGGCAACTATAACCCGGCTGTGAAACGGAAGATTGACTCATCCGACAGAACTCTCCGCAGCAAAAGTCGCCGAACTGCGGAAGGGCCATCAGCGGCGGAGGAAAAAGTACAAGAAAAATTTGAACGGCCAACAACGAGGTCCAAGCAGGATCACGACAGAAGTTTCCCGGTTCCACCAAGACCAGCTGCCTTCAAACGGCCAAGACCACAAGCAGAGGACAGAAGGAAGATGTTCAAGGGTGGCCGTAGTGGTGAAAAACGGAAGCTTCCAGAGGAAAGCACTGAAGGGCGAGCCCGTACAAGAAGGAGGATCAACCAAGCTACGATCTGCAGCACCTTTAAAGACTGGGCCCAGAAAAGGATGTCTGAATATTACAAAGATAAGTAAAATTTTATGTTACTTTACAAACTTAAGTTAATCTTTCATTCTTACTGCAAGTGGCAGATTTCAAGAAGTTTTACCTCATGCGAGGTCTACCTTTATCGCCAAAAGGGCGAGAAATGAGTTGTGACCGATTTTCTTATTATGTTTTTCAATTACTCGCGCGTAAAACTAAAGTTGATGTATAATAGCGTTGTGTAAAGACTTAAATATTGTAAAAAGTTATTGTATAAATTTTATTTAAAACATTCTAACAAGAAAGAAGTTTTAGTCTGAAAGACTTTTTGAAATGTAGTATTATTTCAATGTAGAAAGAATTGGCACTTGCTTTGAAAAGAATAGAAGTTAACAATGTACTACTAATGTATGTTTTCAAATGTGTAAAATTAACGGCATCTTGATATGTTCTTGTATACATGTGAACTGTTATTTTGAATGTTTAGAAATACCGTGATATGGTAAAAGTGAAAGTAATGTTAAAAAATTTGTTATTCGTGTGACTGTAAAGATTAAATCATGGTGAATATGTGTTAAAGGTTGAATGATGTAGTTAGGCTCTCTGACGCTACACTTTAGAGTTAGCCACTTTCAGAATAGTACCTCAGGGTCTAGAGTTGAAATTAGGGTGTGTTAAGAGGTCTCGTATGTTGAATTTTAACACGTTAGTGTTTTGATTGTAGGAGGAAGTGTTGAACACATAGACAGAAACACATTCGTGTTTGGTGTTTTTACAACACATGTCAGAGAGCACGGGGAGAGATAATTAAAATAGTCATGAATGAAATAAGAATGTTAAGAAAAGTATATTCTATATGTTATTTGCAATGTCATTCTGTAACATTTCATTAAACTAGTTTTCCTTCCAGATCTCTGGAAGGAACCAGAATTGAATAAAGCTCCTGTTTTGATGCAGTACAGATGAAAAAGAAAAAAGATTGTTGTATATTCCGGGAGCTGCTATTGTAACAAATTTCTTTCTTTTAAAATTTTCTAGTTTCTAGCTAAGTTATGATTGTAAAAGGTTGGTCTCGCGTTAGTTTCTAGAGCTAAAAGTTTTCAACAAGGTCGTTTTAGACCTCAGTTTCAAACTAATTAACTCTGGCGGGAAGTATGTAAGGATCTTAAGTTTTACTAACGTTTATTTTATTTTAAATCTTTACTATCACTTCTTATTTTCTACTTCCGGCCAGAATTATAAGCGTGAAGGAGTTTATGCAAAGTTGTCTGGCGAACGCCAAGTATTTAAGTGTGGCCTTTTTGCCAAGCAGAAGAGAGGAAGCCGTGAGTTCGAAGCAGACCGCTTACCTTAGAAGTTACGCAGTTGCTACTTTGCCTTCCAGGCCAGAGGTTTTAATCCTCTTGATAAATTAAACGTATTGTAGTGTTCACAGTCTCTGTGCTACATACGCTTTCTGTTATTATAAGGCCAATCTTATTCTAAAGTTAAATTAGAGTTTAGTTTTATTTTGATATCTTTTAAGTTAGACCCCGAGTGGAGGGTCATTGTATTCCGAAGTACGGAAGTCATTGTATATAAAGAAAAAATAAAGGGTTTTGTATACCCTTCGTCTGTATCCTGTCTACTTACTACAATTAGTGAACATAGCTTTAGTAAGCTCTCTGTTCTAGTCAGGTCATTGTATGTTTCCGAAGAAGGTTAGAAGAAACATTGAACCTGATAATGCTATTTAATAAATAAAGGTAACACACAAAATGTTAAGAAAACATACCTTTGGACGTAACTTAAAATCTGAAACCTTTCATATTTTAAAAAAGAAATATTTTAATTGTTGTTTTATTTTTAATAGAAGGTTATAAAATATAAAATCCACGTCCTATTGAAAAGCTAACATACATTGTTTTTTTCAATGAACTCATTTTAATTTAATATTTAAATTACTTGTTTTAAAGAAATACAATAGAAAAGGAATTCATTCATTGATTTCCAGAAATGTTATCCCTTTGACCTATACCAAACAAGTATGTTTCTCTCATTAAAAATACATATCTATAGCTTAGACAACATGCACAACGATGTGACTTAGTACGTAATGGAACCAAAAGATATCATGCGACTGAAAATTCTCCCTTATATATTTTATATATCCCTTATATCGCATGCCTATTTTGTATCCTTTATATTGATTTTTGATTTATGTATCTGGCTGTTATATTCATGTAAAATACATATACAATTTGTGTGAAAAATTATTCGCTAATTGTCTATCTATTCTGCATTTATTCTACTAGTGCTTGCTGCTTGGTAAGCAACTTCCTATAATTCTCAGTAGAATACAATAAGAAAAACATCACTTTTCTAAGTTCTATTGGCATGGATACTCTACTTTTGTTTTCGTGTTTTTTCCATCTCTCCTTTTTTAACAAAGCATCCGAAAACAAAGATTAAATTACATAAAAACAGAAACAAAATCTAGACTCAATAACAAGAAGAATTCTTAATCCGAACTGCAAAACTAAAACATAGCTTAGAAAACAAGTGGCTTAGTCGAGCTGAAAGCAATCAGTTTGACAGAGAAAACACGAAAGAAGTAATGCAATAGGCAGCTACTGTGTTTCTTTATAGAAAAAGACAAAAAGGATTTTTTGTTTTTATTATTTTGATAGGCTCATTAATCCGAATGGATATCAAAAAGGAATTCGCTTGGAAAAAAATCTAGATTATTATGACTTTAAATAAAGCTCACGATGTTTTTCCTAAATTTCTATTTCATCTAAGGCATATGTTGTTCTCGGAATAGGTAATTTGCAATATATGTTGTTGTTCAACCTAATGAAAGAAATTTTAATCGTTTTAAAATTGTTTTCAAAATCAGTACTGAATCCTTTAGAGCAGGGATTCTCAAACTTTTCAAATTTTGTACGACATAAAGATGAAACAAAAATATATGTACCACCATAAAAGCATTTCGTCGTTAAAAATCAATGCATCCCAAATGGAATGTATATAATCAAAGAATAAAACCCTTTAAATTTATGCTTCTTTATTATACTCGTAAATGAAACTTTTAAATTACAATGAAATATAAATAAGTATACTATGAGTAACCATTGTGATAAATAGTGAGTAATAATACATATCTTAAGAAAATACACTCTTTTGCAAAATAATCGAAGTCCCAAGAAGGTTTTTTGCGATCGTGACGAAATTTGGTATGCAAAAACATCTTGATCGAACATGCAAATGATCAAAGTTTCAAGGCAAATGAACAGGAATTGCGATCATAGCGCGCCTTTCTAGTGAGCAAATCGCAAAGTATAAAATAAGTAACATTTACCTTTTTTGTTGCTGCCATTGTAATTCCGTAAATAAGCAACTAAAGATGCCATTACGGCGATATCGAACACCTTACAGAAAACTAAACGACTTCGAACGTGGATGCTTGTAGGGTTGCGTGAGGCTGGGTGGGCATACCGAGCAAGAGGCCGCCACCAGCAGCGTACAGATACTGATGTGCAACGATGTTGGCAGCAATGGTTGGTTGTTTGGTTGGTAACGGAGGACGGGGACTAACAGAGGTAAACAGGCATGAGTCCCGCGCCCTTCACTAACCAGGAACAAATCCCTGAGGCCGCCTCGGGAGCTTTTTAGGATGTTAACAAGAGCATTTACATGGCCATACAAGGGCAGATTGCATTCGTTTTAGTGTTTTGACATTTGTTGTTGCAATTTGCTATGTTAATTTTGCATATTTATAACAAAATTCAAATAAAAATACAAATTAAATATACAGATATAAAACTACAGTTACAAAATAATAGGATTAAATTACAGGCTCATAGGTTTAAAAAAATAAGTATTATGCATATACAGAAGAGTAAATGTTAAATACATGCTGGAAACATTTGACTGTACATTATTTGATAAGTGTCTGTAATAGGGACTTATGTAAGTTTTAGGAGTAGACTTATATGTCTGAAGATGTGGAACTACGTTGTTACAAGGAAACTGCCGACGAAATGAAGGCTCTGGAAGGCCTAGGAGCACAAATGCAATGCAAGATAGGATGATTGTTCGCCAGGCCCAAAACACCCCAATGGTATCATTGTAGACTATTCAACGCACTGCAGCCACGTCTATACCTCCCATGGAACCATCCAACATCTCACGGCGCTTTTCTGAGGCGGAATTACGTTTCAGAGGCCTTTAAATGTGAATTGTGG
Organism: Stegodyphus dumicola; assembly: GCF_044657685.1. Classification (NCBI taxonomy): domain Eukaryota; kingdom Metazoa; phylum Arthropoda; class Arachnida; order Araneae; family Eresidae; genus Stegodyphus; species Stegodyphus dumicola. The sequence continues at coordinate 72,807,110 of NC_140768.1, read as the reverse complement.
CCCACAATATCGGCGGAGTCGTCTGGAGTGGTGTCGCAGCCGATCATCATGGCTGCCTTCAGACTGGCATCGTATAGTGTTCGGTGATGAATCCCGCTTCCCTCTTGAAGCAGATAACCACCGTGTTCGAGTCTGGAGAGGACGGGGCTAACGGTCCAAATCAGCCTTTGTTTTTCAAAGGCATACAAGCATAACTCCTGGTGTGATTGTGTTTTGTTTTGTTTTATACGGGCGCAGGGGCACAATTTCTTATGACAGCAGGTCATCTTTAGTCATCTTCCGTACATTTTTAACAGCTCAACGATATGCTGATACCATCCCGCGGCCGGTTGCATTACCCTTCATGGCACGTCACCCTGAGGTCATTTTCCAACAAGTTAATGCCAGGCCACATACGCTCGCATATCTCTGGACTGTCTCCGTGCAGTTGATACTCTTCCTTGGCCAGCAAGGTCACCAGACCTTTCGCCAATCGAGCATGTCTGGGGCATGATAGCCCGCGAGATTCGGGCACCACAAAATATCACAGATCTGGAGAGACAACTGATGAATGTGTCACAGGATGACATTAGGAACCTCTACCACTCCTTGCCTCGACGAATTCAAGCATGCTTTGCCGACAGGGGCGGTTCGACCAACTACTAATTTGAACACTCAATGGATGATTGTGAGCTTTGAACAGGTACTATGACCTTGATTTTTTAATCATTTTATCATCTGTGTGAGCTATACACATATTCAATTTCATCAAAAACAACCACTTCCTTCATGGTGCTTCGATTGTTTTGCAAAGTGTAATATAGTTGTACAAAGCAAAAAAGACACCTGAGTCACCGGGCCAGTATTGACAAGATAAATTTTAAAAATATAGAGATATTCTTCCCTTTTGACATTTTAGATATTACAAGATTTAGAAAAGCGGCGAATGTAGTAAAATTTAGTCAGTTTCCTTGGAAAAGTCGTTATTTCAACATTAAAGCTAGAGCCGTAAAAGTTAAAAATTTGAAAACTATATGTGGTTTTGAGTAATAAAGATTAAAACAAAATGTTAAAAGGGGGGGGCAGTTTCACATTCATTTAATTTTTCCTGTAAAAATTGTACCACTAAAAATATTGTAATGTACCACTGTTTGAAAACCGGTGGTCTAGAGAGTTATAACTGAAATTAAGACTTAATGTGCAGTTTTAAATTCTAGCTGCGTGATCAAATTAGTCTGTTATTGCAAAATGCCTGTTATCATTGTTTTAGGAAAGCATTATATACACAGAATTTCAAAGAATTATTTTACCATATATGTGCTTTATTTTATTCTTCTGTTACTGCTAGACTCACTGTATATAAATATTATTCAAAAAAATCTAAAGCTTGCGATTATTGCTTTTAAATTATTAAGGTTTGAATTTTGAAAGATTTTATAACTGCTATTATATTTTTAATTAGATTTATAGTTATCAGCAGGGAGAAATGTATTTCTCGTGAAGTTAAGTTTTGAAAACACTGAAGTAAAGCATTCTACCTACTCTCTCTTTATATATATATATATATATATATATATATATATATATATATGTTGTATGATCTTAAATTCTCTAAGTTCGAAAACAAGTTATTCTAATGAGGTTCGCAGTCATGACATGTTAACATAATTTAGAAGAAGGCTCACTAGAGAAGAAGAAACCAATTTTTAGTCGTGGACAAAGAAATGATTACGTAGATATAACTGAAGAGAAAATTGCAGCTGAACAAATAAACTGAAACGGCTCTGAAACGTCAGGATATGACCGCTTTTAGACGTGGTCCTTTTAGCATTCTTTTTAGTTCATCAGCATTACTTTTAGATTGAAAAGAGACTAAATCTTCCCTTTCAAGAATCTGGAGTCCGCATAAGATTTACTTTGCAATGTTTTCATTACTTTATTTCATCTAAATATATTAATCTAAGGTAGATTCATGTAATGAAATGTAAATTTAATATAAATACTTTGATTTATTAAATTTAATTAGTACTAAAAATACGTGCTAAATAAATGTTTAAAATTTTGTTACAATAATTAATACTTAAAATATTTTTTAATAAAAATCATAGCAAAATATTTAAAAATGAAACTAATCTATAAAGTAAGTTATTAAGTTATGCATTTTATATACTTTAAAAAAACATATTTCCGAAATCAATGCAAATCACATGTTAGCAATTATTTCACTACTGGAATATGACTTATGTTTCTTATTTTATTTTTATTTTTGAAATAAGGACGAATGCACGGTTGTCCAATATATATATGACGGAAAACTCATTGGCAGTCAGGAGAAGCAGACCTGTACATTATTTACTGGATGTTTATATAAACGAACATCTCGAGCTTTGCGCGCTTTGGCTAGCTGCCAAATTCTAACAAGGAACTGCGCAATTAGTTCAGATTATAACAGTTCTTATAAGTAATTTGTAAAAGATGCCATCTGTAAGGCGTTTGAAAAGACTGACTTCATGTTTTAAATTGAATCAAGCAATGACTGTAATAAATAATATTGCTTATAATAAAAGTAGATATAATGCACTGTCAGTCAAAGAACGCATTGTGAATGTTCTCATTGTTCTGTATCTACTTACTTCAACTGCCTTCAGCGAGTGAAATTCCACTGCTGTGAGCTTTTGTTTGGAAGCCTCTGAATTGAGAAGAAATCATCGTGAGAATGCTGAATTTGTGCTTAATTTGTGTATGAATATCTGCTCTTTAAGAAATGCTACAATGCTAATCGTGAATCTAGTGTTCGTGAAATAATGTTAATAAAATAGTGTTTATGTGGTTCATTAAATAGTGTCTATGTAGTTCGTGAAATAGTGTCTCTGTGGAAATAGAGTCTGTTTCGAATCACTGTAGTTCCAGCGGTGCAATATTTGAATACCATTATTAGCTTTGTGCTTCGGTTATAGCGTCCTAAGTGCTATATCGCATATCATTCATATTAATCGATTTTTGAAATGTTTCCTCTCAGAATTAATTAATATAAAACCAAAAATAACATACAACGGTAAGCCACTTTCTGGTTTTGCAGAAAATGCAATCAATACAGAAACAACAATAATAATTCAAGCTATTAGGGTATGTTCATTATTTTCAAAATGCAGAGAAATTATTGGACTGGTACCAGTACTTAACATGACTGCTGAAGATGATTTAGATATATGTATAATATAAACAACTAATTAATTATTAAAATTAATAATAATGCACATTGCACAGTATATTTTCTTTTGTACAGTTTGCAGAAAAGGTTAACGATTTTAAACAGTATATGAAATGTATGATCGAAAAACTAGTGTCAAGGAAGCATTAGCATTTCTATGAAATATTGTAATCTATAAATATGTAATATTTATTGTGTAATATTAAAAACACTAAATATTTTTATTAATTGCAAATTGCAATTTCATTACTTTTCGTTCGGTATCTATTCTTCCAAATACTATGTAATTTGCGTTTTTCCGCGTTTGGGTTAATGTTTATTAGATTATCTCAATAAATGAATGTTGGAAATAAGGTTTTATTTTTTATTAAATTTAGGTATATTCTGTTTTCTTTCCTTACTTTTTATGTACTTGTGATAACTAAGAAATTCATAATAAATAGAAACAAAAAGTTTTATCGTGTGTTTCTTAACGAAGAGCTTCATTTAATGCACTTAGCTTACTATCGTATACTATATTATTTTAAATTATTTTTGTACAGTTACAAAAAAAAGTTATTGATTATAAGAAGTGCCTGAAATAATCATTGCAATCTACCACTATTCTAAAATGTAGAAACTAAAACTAAGTAAATACATTAACATATGATCGAAAGAAATGGTGTTAAGAAACATCAGCATTACTAGTAAGTACTGCAATCCATAATTATTGCACATTTAATTGCTTACTATTTAAAAAACACAATTATTTTTTATTAAATGAAAATTTTAGTTCTGTTACCTTCCTTCTGCTATTTATACTTTCAAACACTACTACCTCATGTTTTTTCTTAAATAATGCTGTCATGTATGTTATTTGTTAGGTTATTATTTCATTTTAGATATGAATATGGGAAGTTATTAAATTTAGGTCTATTTTTGATCACATTTATTAACTACTTTATACTGTCTTTCATTTGCATATCTTGGAGATATAGAGGTTAATGGTTATATTTTTTACTGTGAAACGCGAATAAATTTATACTTGAGTTCAGGTAAAATACTGATTATGTTACCTGAAGAACCGCTTCCTAATTTATCATGACAGGGGCAATTTTCAATGTCTCTGAGATTTAACAGAAATAAATGTGATAGTGCTGTTATCAGAAACGCTCATTTTTATACAACACATATATCTTTACTTTTATTTATGTCTAATTGAGTTTTATTTACTTAAAACCAACTGTTAATGTTATATATTTATAATAAGCACTTTCATAATTATTCTCAGTTAAAGAAAAAATTATGAAATCTTAAATAATCGTAACTTAGAATTTAAGTTATTTAAAAAATATAGTTTATAATACTAAAAATAATTAATGTTATTAATTATGCATATTTAGTCTAAAGAGATAAAATCGTAATATTTTCTGGTTTTTAGGAAATGATAAAATATTTAAACTTTAATTATATACAAGGAAAACAAAATTTAAAAAAAAGAAGAAAAATATATTAATTATTAAGCTTATTTTTCTGCATAAATCAATATGTAACACAAGGACATAATAACGACACTTTCACAACCGTTGCAAAAAGGTGGAATTTTGCGAACATTTAGGCGTCTTTAAGACGTCGTGATAGGAAGCTTTCACGACCAAAATATCACCCGCAAAAGACGCAGTAACGACGTCTATACGACAAAAACCTCATCTGCAAAGACGTAATAAAGACGTCTTTGCAACGGTTTCAAAACAGTGGAGTTTCGCGGACATCTGGGCGTCTTAAAGACGACATATTGCAACGACATCCGCGTTGCTGTACTACTTGGGGTTCTTCAAAAAATACATTTTTGCTTAAGTAGTACAACCTTAAAGATGTTACACTTTCTGTACATTTTAAACAATAGAAAAAGAATCTTAGCAAAAATATGTGACTTTCCTAGGCAGAGCAAGCAGGCGAAAAATGTAACTCGTACTAACTACAGTTACATTCACTCTGTAGACCAGAGAACTCTGTAATTATAAACTTTAATATTTTGTGAAATCACCATATAATAAAAAACCCACTTTGTATTATAATCATAATGGTTTAACTAAACTAGATACAAAACGTTTCACAGTTTTACTCGATAACATTTACGGAGATGATCGGGAATGAGTTTACAGACTTAACTGATTTTTAGTACCTTTTATCAATACCGTGAGGCCCGGTGGTGCAGGGGCTAGCGCATCGCGCAGCAGCACCACAGGTCCGAGATTCGATTCCCGGGCTCGGCAAGGTCGACTCAGCCTTTCATCTCTTGATTTACATCACTTGTATCGATAAAATTAGTATCAAGTTCGGTTGGGGACTAAACACTGGGAGTCCTGCGACCAGGCTGACCACTTGTTCAGGGCATATGCTTATGCACCCCGGAGCCCACGGTCAAGAAGCAGTTTTCGATCACTGAAGGCCTTGGCACATTAGGGCTGTTATGCCACTGAGTTTAGTTTCTTAGTTTAGTTTATCAATAACGTATTGAGTATTTGATTGAATCAATAAGAAATTCGTGAAAATATTAGTTACGCATTTCTTTTCGACGTTTGTAAAATTATAGAAATTTTCTGAGCTTAATTTATTAAGGCATATTACATGATTTTTCATGAAAGTTTTCCTCTGTGAGAAGATATGTGATATTGCGTCCTTTAGCCCTTTCTTAACTACGGTAATGAAACTGTTTTAACGGGATTCCCACACTTTTCTCCTATATTGAAAAAAATTATAACAAGAGTTACAAATGTAAAATCGGTATTTAATGAAAAAATCCTGAAGTTACATACATCGAATATGCTATGTCACTCTGATTCATATCAAAGAAGCATTTCATTTTACACAGTTTAGAATTTTTGTAAATTGGCTAGCTTATAAATTTACTTAATATACCTTCATTGATATTTGCATTTAATAAAATTGTTTAAACCATATAAAATTAAGATAGCTCCTAGCAATTACAATAGTAAACACCTAAGAATAACTGTAAACGTTTCTATTCCTTTGACAAGCCATACTCAAGGTTTCATAAAGGCTCTACAGGAAGCCTAATGAGTACAAAACAATTTTGATGTCATATAATTCGTCTTATAATTAACTTTAAGAAAAAAGTAAATTTGTCAGACGCGCCAACCTCAAAAAAGTTTTTAAAATGTTTTGTCTTTCCAAGTAACAACAGCAAGATAACTAAAAGAAAATCTTTGTTGTTGCAGGGTGGTAGGATCATCATAAATGAATCGAAGAATAGGGACTGCACAGGAAAAGACACGTTGTGTGGTTTGGTGTATTAAAACCAATTCGGACTTCAGAGAAATTTTAGAACACGATACGGAACCACTGCCTTCTCGACCATTTATAAAAATGAGCACAGGAACTTCATGAAAACAGGAAGTGCAGCAAGGAAACACCTTGTGAGCAGAATGAGGAGAAGTGACGAAGATACTGAGATAAATCGAAAAGTTTTTTCCGACTTTCACCACAGAAATCTGTTCGTAAGGCATCATAAGAACTGCAAATCTCTTGTACCGGGTCTTCATCTGTTTTCGTACAGACCGCAGTTATTAAAGGAAATTAAATCAGATGACAAGCTAAAACGTTCGGCAGTTACTCAGGGAATTATTGCACTTGTAGATAGGGATGAACAATTTTAACAATTACCACCCTGCAACAACAAAGAAAAATACTTTCAATTATGTTGCTCTTATGTCATGGAAAGGTAAAAAATGTTTCATTACTTTACATTAAAAAAAAGGTTTTTAGTTGATGCATCAGAAAAATTACCTTTCGCCTCTGAATTTAATTACAGCTCGAATTATATGACACTGAAGTTGTAAAGTACCTTTTATGAGGAACTGTATATCGTGTAAAAGATAAATATAAAACACACAGCTCTTGGGTTTTCATTAACTAAATGACGTTTCATAAACTAGATACAATTAAATAAATCGTTATCATACATTAAATTTGAACAAACTCATGTTATAACTTTATACTGAAAGTCGAATTCATTTTTAACATGCATATGGGTTAACTTAAATTTTAAAGCTGATTAGGTATAAAAAAGTTCTCACAGAGCACCACGTGGTCATCATAATACTGAATCACAACTTACGCAGCACGTTCTCACAAAGAACTTCTTAAAGAAAACTAACTGATATTTACTTTCTATATGAGAAAATTCTAGAAACTATAACACGAAACCAGCTCTCTTCTAAATGCAACTATTTCTCGATTTTAGCTTCAGATATGATAGTCCCTTTAACTGTTTATTATTATTATCACTTTTATTAGTTTCAAAGCGATTGTTAAGCAAGTTACAAAGAATTCAAAGAGCTCTTTTTGTTAAGAGCAAAATATTACTTTCATAATTTCCATGATTTTGGAATTAAACTCGCATTAAATGGAGGGATTTAAAAGAAGGTTTAATGGGCTCATTTAATACATTATTATAAATGTTATTCGGTCAGTAACTAACTAAATAACAACTAAAATTAAGAAATTAAACGACTGAAACCTCAAGAATATAAAACAGCTTTCAAAAGAATTTTTAACACTACAAGTACTATGCAATCATCAAAATAGTAAATAGCGATTTATCTAGTACGCTCGTATTGCAGACTTCTTGAAACGAAACTAGTTGTATTGAGTTTCTATGCAGGGATACTCTAGATACACTCCATACAACATTTCACTTTTTTCTAAACGCAAACGTTTCGCGATTTTAGCCTCAAATATGCCAGTCATTTAAATTTATTATTATTATTATTACCGCTATTGTTATTTTTAGTTTGTAGAGACAAGAATTTTTGGAAGCAGGCAAGATGAAAAATTAGCAACGCCTTCGCCGAGAATCTCAGTTACGCGCTGAGCATGCAGACCACCACACAGCGAAGAGATGCCAAGAAGGCGGGAGAAATACTTTGTATACTCCCTGTTTTAAAGGGCGACTGGGGTTTTTAGGGTACCCTATCGCCAAATCCTGGGTGTGGAAACTCATGATCCAACACCCTTTTAGCCTCGGCGCCAATGTAGAGACATTAGGTATTTTTTTTTGAAAGCAGGAGAAGTGAAAAATGAGCAACGTATTCGCCGGGAATCGAACCGCGGATCTCTCAATTACGCGCTGAGCGTGCAGACCATTCTACTGCGAAGGCTCGTTAAGAAGGCGGAATAAATACCTTAGGTACTACCCTTTTTAAAGGGCGACTGGGGTTTTTAGGGGGGCTAATCGCTAAACACTGGGTGAGGAGATTCATCATCCAACACTCTTTTAGTTCGGGCGCTACTTGTAGAGTCATTAGGATTTTTTGGAGTAGGCAAGATGAAAAATTAGCAACGCTTTTGCCGGGAATCGAACCTCAGATCTCTCAATTACGCGCTGAACGGGCAGACCACCACACCACGAAAGCATGCCAGGAAGACGGGAGAAATACCTTATAAGTTTTACGGTGATTATTAAACACGCTACAATTACTAAAGAGCTATTTTTGTTTAGAGCGAAATATTGCTTCAGTATTTTTAGTAATTTATTAGGATTTAAGCTTACATTAAATAAAGGGATTTAAAACAAGTTTCAGTAAACCGATGAATATAAAATTGCGAATGTGACTTGGGCAGTAATTAGATAAATAATAATTAAAATAAAGGAAGTTAGTCGAATGAAGCCTCAAAAATTTCATACAGTTTTTAAAGAAAATTCTTAACTGAATTATAAAGAAGAAGATTATTTATCATTTTCTGTCTTGAGCGAAGAAGCAATATAACAGTTAGTCAAAAATTAACCACTCTCATTCGACGTGAAGCCATACAACAAAGTTTCGGCATTGCATAGTCACAAACTGTATAATATGGTATAATTGCTAATTAAAGTCTCTATAAATTAGTATCGCTGAAATTAATAACAATCTACGTTCTTTCTTGCCTTGCGAAATTTCCAGATTATATTCTGTCGCACATTAGGCACGTGGCAGGAACAGGAAGCCTAAAAAATTGCCATTACCGAGAGAGAAGTCTTATTCTTTGAAGCTTCAAATATCGGTACTTTTTGGTGTAAATATTCGTCGATTAACATTTTATCAATTAATTAATTTTTGGTCTTAAAACTCGTTTTCAATGACAGTTCATATATAGCGTACGATCTCATGAAACCAAATGTATTATATTACTGCAGAATACCACGATCCATTGCTAGTTTTGTAAACAAAAATTTTCGATTGCTATAAATTTGAGTGCTCCGATTTTTCATAAACCTCCTAATGTGATACACAACTTTAATTCAACAATTATTTTATAACAATTATTATCTGTTTTCTTATTTGCTTTCAAGTCAGCTACAAAAATGTGATTATGATATAGTAGCTTGGTGCTGGTCTTAGAAACGTTTACTGTTTGCTTTCATGTAATCAGTTTACCCCAGAATTTGTTAAATTTGTATATTTGTATTGGAGTTATAGCTGGCTTTGTGAGCATATGCTTGCTGTTCAGCATTTAATTACAAGTAACTGATTCTGGTGATACTTCCGGAACCAAAAATTCAGATTAAGTAAAATTTCATGTTAACTTTGCAGTTTACCTTGATTCTTTCTAACAAGTGGCACAGAAAAAATTGTAGGCGAATTTAGCATGTAATTTCCACAAAGTTGAAGAGTAAGCATTTTAAGTTTAACTTCCCCGAAATTGTTATTAAGCAAAGAGATAAGCGATAATTCGACCGAGCTGATTTTGAGCTGCTTCTGATAGCTCTGAGCTGTTTACGATAATTTGATAGAGTAAGCTTTATTGAGTTGAATGTGACTTTATTCTGTGATTAGCAAGAAGTCTTATTTTGTTCATTAAGCTGAATTATAAATTTGTTCAAACAGAAATAATAGCGAAATTAATTAATTAATGCGAAATAATTTTATTTGCGGTAACTGGGGAGACATACGGCTTTGAAGACTTTTTTGTTACCCAATGCTGTGCTGGCAAAATATTTCATAGCGCTATGTTTTATTTCCTGATAGTAATGCTTATCTTTCCTTCTGCTTAATTTCCTACATTATGCTTTCGAAGAATGTGTTATGGTTAATGGCATTTCCAAGTCACGTAGAAGTGCTTTGGAGATAATGATTAAAACATGATAGTTTCAACTTGCCTAAATTTGGCACGCTGAGCGACAGTTGTGAAATTTAAGTCAAATCCCGTTCATCGTATTTTGAATGACAGATTAATCAATGATTTTAGCATACTTCATGAAATATAGTTTTCAGCAACAATAATGTGAATGAATTCCAAACATCAAATAAACTTCAGTATTTTTGTAAGTTTCACTTCCAGACTTGCAATACCTTTCCATTTCTACCGACGCTATTCATTCAATGAAATAAAGAGAGTGAATAAAAGAATAGAAGTATTTTCCCCCTACCAAATAAAACTCCACGCATAAACGAAGAATAAAGTCCTTTGCTTATGAACATCTTTATTCGGCAGATATCTGAATATATTGCAGACTCTAAATTTATCTGACATTTTCTTATGCTTTCTCCCCACTGCTACGTGAACGGCACTGGATATGTATATATCTTTTTCCAAAGCGTATTAGGCCCCGCGTTATGATAATCGGCCGCAGACGAGCGAATATTTATTCCCTATTTTACATCTAAATTTCGAAACCCCAAATGTCCCACTTGCTTTTTTTACCATTCTGAAGTCTTATTTTTTTACTTTTCTGAGATAAAAGAAAAGGAATTGGCCGGAAAAGCGAATAAGCTTTTAGCTTTTTTTGGTCTGCCATAACTCGGAACATTCAGACTGTATTGATCTGAAAATAGTTGTTCAGGCATAGAACTGAGGCACTTTCATTTATGCGGGGAAATTTTGTTCTTTTTATATTCAAACTTTTGCTCTTATTATCTAAGATTATTAGCATAATATGAAGGTGGGTTGTGGAAATAAATGTTTATAGTTTTCGTCTGTTTACTAAGAAATGCAATTCTTAGCTCTTTTACATTTTGTTCCGAATTACTTTTTCAGGGAGTAAAATCCTTTATTTGAAATAACAAGATATGAATAAGAGTTTGCAGCAGCAAACTACAGACTTCGCATCTTTCGAAAACTAGAATACAATAAATAATGTTCTCAGTTTAAATATTCGACTCTAGACGTTAGCATAACTTCCAAGAAATACTTTATGTGAGAAAATATTTTAAAACATTCGTGTTTATATATGGTTTTAGTTTCTTTAAAGCATTATTGAGAAACAGCTTTGAAATTATCTCAGTGGCTGCAAATCCAACGGATCTATGGCATCCCTTTCCCCACCAAGGTGTCTACTGTACTCGCAAGAAGTCGTATACCTTTCTTTTCTTTTGCCACCTGTTGATTCTTCTGCGGATTCCCTTGACACGCTTTTCATGTCATGTCTAACTTTGATAACATGGCGGTTACATTAAAAAAAATCTGGAAATTTTTTAATTTTATATTACTCTCAAACTTGCGTTATTTTAATTTACAGACACATACTCGTTTCAAGAGTATTTGGTTTAGCCCCTGTTTGGGCTAAAAATATTTAAACATTATATATTAGAATTTCCAATATACAGTTTAGTTCGCTGGAGATAAAAATGTTTTATTTCTTACAGTGTTGCCACTGCTTGTTTTGAAATTGTTGAGTTTTTATCAAAAATTCGTTAAGTTTTAAAAAATATGAAAATATGAAAAAAATATGAAAGTTTTAAAAAATATGAAATAGACAGTAAAACAAATTCCAAATTCCTTCATAATTGTAAAAGAGAATAAATCTAAATTATGACCTGTGCTAAATTTAGACACCATTTTTTCTTCATTTCTTAAATACAAAAGCTTGAGCGAATCTATATTCAGGAAGTAGTATATAAACCACATTTCTTTTTTGTTAACTCGCCGGATGTCTTACTTTCTACAGCGATAGTTTAGAGGAAAATTTTATTATCAGATGCTAACCCTGACTTATTTCTCGGTTTGACAAAGGAGGTTTTTATTTCATTTTAATAATTTATTAAATGTGTGATGTATTCACATGGGTTATCTGCTTGGGGTAAGAGATGACCTTTTAAAGGAATTTTTAAGAGAAAGGATATCCATGCTTATATTATTCATAAGACCCAAATAAGCCACAAATGCAGACGGCTAATGCAAGTGGCTATCATTTAGACTTTGTTCGGATTTACCATTAAACAGTTAAAGATACAGGAGTTCACTTTTAAGAAGATATACTACATGAACATTAAAGTCAGTTTTTCAAAAGTTTGCAAATTTTTAAATGCTTCAAATAAAATGCTTAACATAAAGCATTTTGAAATTTTTCAGTGCATAGAATTTCCTTGTTGAGGCTTATTTCTGCTCTGGAATCCATTTTACAGCATTAGTTAAAATTAACTGTTGCAAATTCTTCAATCTGATATATATTTTAATTACAGCTGTTAATATAAATTTTATAACAGCAGAAATTGAAATTTTTATTTCAGTATTCTATTTAAGCTATTTCAGTACACAAATTTAACTCAAACTGTCAATTCTTTCGATGCTAGTAGAGTTTTCTGAGGTAGCATTTTTCCTCCTGTCATGTGATTTTCATAAATTTGAGTTTAATTTGAGAAGGATATAAGCCAAGAATCGGATATTATAAACATAGCCTGAGTATTCAAACAGCCATTTTTGCTTCAAGGGATACTTTAATAAAATAATTTTTATAACGTTAAGTATATTAAAAATCTTACAAATCATTTTATTGTAGAGCATTTCGTGCGCCACACAATAACTAGAGAGATTCAAAGATTAATAGTCCAGTTATTGGATTATGATACACTTTTATAATTAATTATAAGAAGAGTACAGCATAGTCCTAACTGTGTCCATACATCATCCAGAAGCTTATCTTCAATTTTATCCTGTTAAATGAAATGAAGAGGAACCTAGTGAACTGGTAAGCGAATAATCACTGAGTTCAAAGAACAGTAAGCATAAACTCAAGAAGGGTTATTTACGCTTTATTTGCTCCAAATAAAGATATACAGTCGGCCCCTTTCTTTAGGCTTACAGTAAACCCTCTATTTGGGCTTAAAAAGTAAAAAATAATAACTAACTATGACTAACTAAGAGATTCAGTCGAAACTAACACAATTCTAATGTAGTTGTCCCGTAATCTTAAACTAGGCGGCGAACTATCAAAATGGACGTAATAATACGGCAGAACGTAACAACAGCTTAGACAGACGTAGCCCAAACGCAAACGCGCGCTACTCAGGATTCCTAACGCTCTCTGTCAAAGTCAGTTGAACTTGACTTTAATAATACTATTCGCTTCTTCATTTACATTTAATGTGATTCTACAAACTCATTAGGATAGGTAGTTGTAAGTTGAAACGAGATAAGACAAGAAAGGCAAACTAAATTAAAATAATTCTTATAAAATTAAAATATACCTTACAAGTTCAAGAAAATTGTCCTAGTGGTTAGCGGACCAGCCAAGATGACGTAAATACGTTTCCTACGAATCGGCTGAGCATAAATGATTTGTTTAGATATTTGGTTAAATAGCAAAAAATGGTAAAACTTCAAGTAATACTTTTGAAAGCGACATAACCCGAGGCATGCTCTCTAAAGTAAAATCAGGTAAAAATTACTGATTATCAATTTCCGCAAACTACATTTCGATGTATTACGATTTTTCGAAATGTATTATTATGCAAGTCCAAAGAATTCGTTATTTTAGAAGTAACAGTAGCTCGATGCTTTGTGGAAAACATCATATTGAAATCAATATAAAGATATTATAGCAGCATGAAAATCTGGTAACCTTTCTACTCTTTCGTTTCTTCTCTTTCTAACCTACATTCATAACATATTAGTTATTGTCAGGTCTTGGTAATAGCGAAGTTTTCACACCAGTCTCAAATTCCTTGACAGAATTTCCAGATGACGTTCGAGGGTCTTCTACCTTTCTTTCCCTACCACCTACTATTTCTGGAGAGGATTTCGGATTGCCGTGTATTTTGAGTGTCGCCTTGCCGCATAGACATTATACGCTTACTAACATTCACGTCTTCTCTGTAATTTGAACCCAGGAATTACGGTACGGCAACAAGATCACTAACCACTATCCGATTTATCCCCAAATAACTACAAATTAAATTATACGATAGAATTAAACGACTCTCATTTCCTTTCTGAGGTTTTACTTGATTTGGTACTAATAATCCTATCAGACGTAAACGAATTATGATTAGATCTGAAGTAACTACAAACCTATATAACAAACCTAAAAACCTAACTATAATGTTTTATTACACAGAAATTTGAACATAACTGCTCTCTCTTGTGCTAAATGATTTACATTCTGGTGAGGAAACGGAAAGAAGAATTTATAGTAAAGGCTGAAATTATAAATATTTAGTTAATTAATATAATAATCTTACAGTACGACATAATCGCAGTTAAATCTTCCAGTTGCTTTTCTTTGCTTTTCACATTAAAAATTTTATTCATTTGACTGTAATTTAGCATACATACAGAATTCTCACTTAAGTCGTTATGCCGTCTTTTAACTAGTAAATGAAATATTTTTTTCTGTTAAAGTTTCCTTGAATGATGCGAAAGGAACTGCGTGGTCCTGAGCCAAATCATTTCGGACATTCAAATGAGAAATAAAGAAAAAGCGTTTTCTTAGAAAGAAAGTAGTACCGACAATTTTCAAACTTTTAGAACTATCTCTACGTATAAAGAATAAACTGCGTACGATTTAATACGAGCTGTAATATTTCAAAGTTAATTAGATAGATGGAACTGACGAAAAGCGCGAAAGGTGGGGTCTAACTTTACCCATCGTTCTGTTAATCGAGGATGGTTAACCGGGTGGGAATTCCTCTCCGGGAAGGAATTTCATTGTTTCTTGACGGGGGGGGTGATGGAAGGCGGTCAACATTTATTTAGCTGTTCAGTATTTAGTTTTAAATTATGAATTTTAAAAAACCGCTCTTTTTTTTTTTTCAAGTTTTGGTCTTTATCAAAATTCTCTATACTTTTGTCGTTTAAGTAATAAAACACATTAAAAATAGTATAATCTATATCTAAATAAATGCATACGTATTTTACAAATTTGGGACAGGAAGGGGGAAATAAAGTTCTAGCAGCGGTGAAAGGGATGTAAGGAGCAAAAAGGTTTGAAGGCTAAAAAAAAAAAAAAAAAAAAAACGCTTTTAGAAAAAAACGTATATTACGAAAAATGCATACATATCAGAATAGCATAAAAATGAATGTGCTTCATAAAACGGAATCATTTCAGTGCCCATGGGTTCTTAAAATTTAACCCATGGGTTCTTAAAATTTAATTTTAAAGAATATCAAGGTCCGTTTTTCGCTTTTTTTTACTAAGTATTAAAACGGTGGCTGCGCATTGTATGTGTACGTAAGAGCAACTGAAACTTCTGGTATTGTATTTGAACTTAGCATTTTTCAAGTGGAATGTCAAGTGTCAGAGCATTTAGTATATATTTTTATGCTTTTATGTATGTTGTTTCTTTAAAGCTAGTTCTGATATGTAGGCAAAGTAAAGTTTTATTTATCACCAATTTCTGAATTACTGACAGTTTCAAATGTAAGTTAATTACAAGCATAAATGTGTGAATAAAAAAACTGTTTAACTTAAAGTATACATAGAAATAAATAGGTCTATTACTATAATGTATATCATTACACAAAAGGGTAAATAATGTGTAATAATGTTTTTTTTAGGTCAAAATGCATTCGGTAAAGAGAATTTGAATTCGCATGTCTATAGTTTCCAGGTTTTAAAAATGCATCTTCTAACAAGCGATCTACGGAATTTAATAAGTGAGAGATGCCTGTATTCCATAAAAATTAAAGAAATTATAAAACGAATTGAATGTACTCTTTTAAGTTCTGAATTATAAATTTCTATGTACAGTTTTATTGAAATAATAATTCCATAAATGTCTCTCATCTAATGGTAAAGGATATGCATATAAAATTCGTTAGTACATTTTTATTATCATACGAGTTTCCTTTTAAGCAGTTAGCAAATCATTACATATTTATGTGGCAATCTCCTCTTAGCCGATGAGTCTAGAAATCGTCCGACAGAAAATAAATATTCAGTTCCTTATTTCCTCAGCATCAATAAGCACAAAACCTAGCGGAAAACGTCAAAAAAGTCCTCCTCCTCCTCTGAGCCGTATTAAATGAAATGGAACAAATGGAGATCAACATGACATTGGAACTAACTTGTAGTTTTTTTATTCTCTTTATTCGTTTTTCAATGAAATCTCCGGATTTCTTAGATGTGCCGTTAAAAATTATTCAATGTTCTTTTTTTTTATTGGATTGAGGTACTATTCTTTCGAAGTCTGCGTCGTAAGATTTCACATTATTACGTTTCCTGACTATTTATTTATTCTTTCCGCCTTTTTCTTCCTTCTTGAAATTCTACGAATGACATAAAGCTTTATCCTTCACTGCCCATAAGCAAATGACGTCACATAAACAAGGAATTGATGATATCAAGATTCTTTTAACATGGGATGAATTAAAATATTCAATTCCTTTCTCATTACTTAAAGAAAACTAAAAAGTGTTTCCAACTTTTGCCTTGTTGAATTCAGTTTTAGTCTTTTATTACTGCTTTTAAAATGCAGGTATTTCTCTTTAAACCGTGTATATCGAAGAAAAGGTGGTCTTTATTAATATCGTGTAATAAGAAACTTGTTACTGAAAGATGAGATGACTAATGGAGAGTCTCCTGAGGTTGACATCATTAATTCATATGCGGAAGTTCTGTAAAGATTACTCGAGATTTCAAAAAGTATCATGCTTCAGATTTTAATTTGCTTAATTTGCTTTTCCCTAATTAGCATATTTTCCATTACGAAACGAAACGTTGATTGTTACAAGTAAAGAATTAAGTGATATTTTTCTTTTACGTACATGGTTAGGTTTCTTATCATTTCCGTGCGAAATGTTCATTCTGCGTTTTAAATGACTTAATTCTAATCGAAATAAATCTAAACATTTTATGCATTAGCAAAATAATATTCTAAAAGATTGTTTCTTCATAACTATAAAAGATGGAATCTTCTTATTCTGTCAAAGCATATTACGGAGTTATTTGGATATTTCTGTGGTTAGAACTTCAAATGTTTCTCAAGGTAATAACTATTATGATGTTTGAACATATAATATGAAATCTTGTAGAGAAAGTAAGTATTTTTGGAAGCAGGAGAAGTGAAAAATGAACAATGCCCTTGCCGGGACTCGAACCACGGACCTCTCGAATATGCGTCGAGCGTGCTGACCACTAGACCACGAAGGCATGATATGAAGGTGGTAGAAATACCTTATAAACTATGCTTATTATATAGCTTTTGTGTACTGTTCACATTAAGATCTTAGCGGGTTTAATAAAACACTTTTGAAAACTGAATTTATTTCTTCTTAATACACATTAAAATACAACACTTTGCAATGAATGCTACTTAGCTCGAGTCCAGAAAGTCATAAATTTCGGAAAGGCATGTTGTTATTGCAGAGTCTAAACTAAGTGTTCACACAAGCTAATCTAATAAGATCCATTCTCTGGCTTCATATCTTTCTGTTTAGTATGGATATGTCTCATTAAAAAAAAGTCAGTGGGGAACCTTTGCTTATCTTATGAGAATGCTTGATTATGAGAATCTCCCATAAACAATTTAGCACTACAAATACTGGGTTTCGGTAAGAATTTGATCGCAAGATTCCTTCCTTTGCAAGTAAAAAATATCACGCCGGCGCCAGAAGACCATTCACTCGGCTTATCTATATGCACAATAAGCGATCAGCTGATTCTTTCACATTTACGAAATATGGCACTTTGAAGAAAATTAAATTTTTGAATTCAGGAAATGTAAAAATTAGTGCATTTTCTTAATAATATACATTTTATTTCTATATATGAGGGAATATATTTTAACAAATTATTCCTGTTCAAATCTGGAGGTCGGCATATAGGCGAATCTAAAAGGATGCACACATAATTTGACTTCAAAAATTTAAACTGGTATTTTAGTTTAAATAATTAAAACATAAAATTCTATAAAGCCTGAAAGTTTTCAGATTTTATATTACGCCCAAAGGGGCATTTTTTAACGTTTTGTGTATTACCTTTATTTATTAAATATCATGCTGTTTGCACTTAAACCACACAATTCAATTCAACAGTAATATCGCAAAATAATTTTTAAATGAGCAACCATATCTTTAGAATTTCCGATACACAGTATCGCACGCTGGAGATAAACAAGTTTTTTCTTCATCGCAGTGTTGTCATTGCTCGCTTTGAAGTCGCTGATTTTGTTAATCAAAAACAAAATATGAAATCGATAATAAAGCAAATTCCAGCTGCCTATATTCGGTGGAAGATTACGTTATTCAAAATTTGATGGCTCTAGGTACCGTTGTTTTATCACATTGCGAGAAACACATACTATGAAATTTCTTCATTTTTTAATTTCTTTAAATATAACACATGGGGATAATATTTGGTGGCAACAATTTGAAAAATGAACAGATATTCATAGTGAATCAACGCAAAATGCCAAAAGGAAACTAATAGCCCTTCTGGGCTAACACCCTTTGAGCTAAAAATATTATTAGTTCAAAGGGGCATTGTCTCTGAAGGACTATTGTTTTCGTTTTGCGATTTTGCGTTGAATCACTATAAATGTCCGTTTCACTTTTCAAACTGTTGCCACCAAATGTTAGAGTCCTGCATTATATTTGAAGAAATTAAATAATGTAGAATCTACATAAATGTATATACGTCTCTCGCATTGTAATAAAACAACGGTACCTAGAGCCATCCAGTTTTGAATAACGTAATCCCACTGCGAATATGGGCATCTGGAAGTCTAAATTTGAAATATAGAATTTATTTTATTATCGATTTCATATTTTTCAACCTTTAATGAATTTTTTATTAACAAACTCAAGGATTTCAAAGCGAGCAATGGCAACACTATAGAGAAAAAAAAATTATCCTCCAGCGCGTGAGACTGTGTATCGGAACTTCTAAAGATATGCTAAATTTAAAATTATTTTGAAATATTGCTCTTGAATTGAATTTCAGGATTTAAGTGCGATAAACATGATATTTAGTAAATAAAAGTAAAACACAAAATGTTAAAGAGCGTTCCTCTGAACGTAATATAATATCTGAAACTTTTCAGATTTTCTTTTCTTCCTTTTTTTTTTTTTTTTTACTTCTATGTTAATTTTTTGTTTGATTTAATCATAATATGTATTATTCATATTTCTTGACATATCGATATGTCAAGAAATATTTCTTATTTTCTAGTAGATTTCTGAAATCTTTGGTTGAAGCCCGTTCGAGTGAATGTTATAGTCGTCCATTTCACCATGAACATCATTGTCAGTAGCCTTACAGGTAATATCATCTTCTTTCCGTACACAGCATTGCTCAGCACAAATCAAAACTCTCAATTTAAGGGTAGCAAAAAGCTCAGCTTTTTTTTTTATCCAGACAAAGCATAAATCAAGAATTATATTTTACTAATATAATTCTTGATTTATGATTCAAGAATGGCTGTCACAGCTGAAACTCAAAGTAAAACTTACCAAGCTGGCTCTATAGTATCAAAATGATGGACATCGCCCAAAGTTTGGAAATTGTGAAAGATAAACTGCTGCACAAAAATTCCTTTTTCTTTCTCTAATCCACTGTTCATTTAATTTTGAAGTTAGATGACAAAGAAGAATTATCTATGTGCTAGTCGATGTTTTACAATCTTTCATTACCTTGCGCCTTTAAAATGTAACCAATTTATTTAACATTTAATTTAACATTTAATTTGTACATTTATTCTCGTTAAGCCGCAGATTTTAATATCCTAAGTATCTCCAAAGTACACTTTAACTTGAAAAAGGATTAAAAAATGCTTGCAAAATTAACTTTCTTCTTTTAAGTTCTTAATTGTAATCCTTTTCATGCATAATGTATTTCAATTTTAAAACCATTTAGTTTGAAACGTGCAGTATTTTTTCACGTTAGTGTTTGACACTATTGCAATGAATCTTAAATTGATATTTTTTTAATATTTTTGCGCTCCTTAGCATGTGTTGAAAAATGATCGAGAAAGTCAATTTATCACTGTCAAGTTTAAGGCATTAAATATCTTATTAAGGCTACAAATTTGAATTTGAAGAATAGGTAGTTCCCAAGCGGGTATCTGCCTATAACCAGTTCTTCAGTGACGAATGAGGTCAGCAATTTATATACTGATATATTTCTTGTATTAGATATGGGTCCCATTTCAGCAATATGGGATGCTACAATTATTAAAATTTAAGGTTAATTTTGACAATAATAATTAATATGAATGGTTATGTTTCATTCAAACTATATTTAGAAAACAGCTGTTGCAAATTTGAGACAAGAACATCAGTGAAATGTTTAAAAAAAAACTACGCATTCGGCAACACTAGAACACTAAAAGAAATGCGAATACATTTCCTGGCTGTAATTTAATGATTTTATTAATACTGTATACAGAGCCATCTTCCTTTTAATAATAAAAATAAAAGTCAAATCAAATTACATAAATAAATTTGAATTACTATGTTTTTCAAAAGAAAATTTGAAACATAACTAGTAAAAACCAACCAAGTTTTGAAAATTCCTTTTTTTTTTATGAATAATAGTATCTTTCTGTTTTTATATAACCATCAAACAGCTGGCAATATGGCTGGCAAAATAGGAAGGCGCACGAACGGTCGTACCATTCACTCATAAAAGTTTTAATATTATATTTTTAATGTTGAAAACGTGTATTTGGGTGCTTTTCTTCATAGCAAATCCGTTAGCTTTAAAACGAAGTTAAGATACAACTCTAATTTGCAGCAAAACAGCAGTTTGCAAAATGGCGGATAACTGGCATTCGAGTGTTGAACAAAAAGCTTTGATCGTTTTGACTTTTGAAGAAACAAAGTTTGGTTATGATGCAAGGACATTTGGGTGCACAGTTTGATACAAGATGGATCCTTTGCAAACAGACGATTCAGAGATTGTCAGCAGCTACAACAATATCTTATAAGGGTAACATTTCAATCTTGAAAAGCGTTAGTATCTGTATATGAATGAAGAACTTCATCTTCTGTTCATTAACTTACGCATCCTTTTCAAGACATCATTTACCATTCACTTCCAGCTCATTTTTATTCAAGACGAATGTAAATGAGACTTTACACTGGTGTGCAAAAATTAAGGACGAGACGGTTTTTTCAATATTACTTTGTACAAAAGC
This sequence comes from Stegodyphus dumicola, assembly GCF_044657685.1. Taxonomy (NCBI): domain Eukaryota; kingdom Metazoa; phylum Arthropoda; class Arachnida; order Araneae; family Eresidae; genus Stegodyphus; species Stegodyphus dumicola. Next base: position 72,785,585 of record NC_140768.1, on the reverse strand, counting down.
TTTCCAAATCAACACATATAATACAGTAAGATCCTCAATACGTAAGGACATGAGTAATGTAAGCAAAACTTACTAAAAGAGAAATCAGAGGGATAAAAAGAAGCTTTATTGAAAAAGTAGCATGGAGCGCAATGCGACTGAAGGCCGAAACATCCCTGTGATGGGTGTCCAGCAAGAAACATCCGGTCTTTAATAGGGGATATGATCTCCCCTGTCTGCTAGGCAGGTTTCACATCGTCTGCCCATGCTGAGAATGAGGGTGTCAATGAGTTGTTGAGGCATTGCTGCCCATTCGTCTTGCAGCGCCAATCGAAGCTCCGGAATCGTTACTGGTGGTAAGGTACGAGCTGCCAAGCGTCTGCCTAGAAAATCCCATACATGCTCGATGGGATTGAGATCCGGAGATCGTGCCGGCCAATCCATACGTTCAATATCCTCACTCTCTAAGAGTTGTTCGGCAGCTACTGTGCGATGACATGGTGCATTGTCGTCCATGAAAAGGAACTGCGGACCCATAGCGCCTCTAAAAAGAAGCACATATGGAAGAAGAATCTCGTTACAATAACGGGGCCCGTTGACTGAACCTACGTCGAAGATGTGAAGGTCTGTACGACTACCAAGCATGATACCTCCCCAAACGAGAACACCGCCACCTCCATACCTGTCCCTTTCAATGATGTTCGAGGGATGATTGCGGCTTCTCCTCTCTCTCCAGATGAGTATGCGATGAGAATCGCTACTCAGACTGAATCTGCTCTCATCTGTAAAGAGTACTCGTCCCCATTCATTGTCTCTCCAATTCCGGTGTTCCCGGCACCACAGAGAACGTCTTCTCCGATGGGCAGGCGTTAGAGGTACACACCGTACAGGGCGTCGTGCAAACAGACCACCACCGTGCAGTCTTCTGGCCACGGTAAAACGCGATATAGGTCGTCCAGTCGCCTGTGTCGTGTGTCTAGCGATTTCTCCCGCTGTCTGCCGCCTGTTTCTTCTAGCCTGTAAGGCAATATACCGGTCATCTGCGGGTGTGGTTCCTTGTGTACGACCACTACTAAACCCACGGATAGCTGTTCCTGTACTTTGAAATTGTCTCCAAAGTCGTGAAACGATGCTGTGAGCAATTCCGAACTCTGCAGCCACTGCGGCCTTCTTCCAACTTCCCAATGATTCGACCTCGGGTAAAAGCATCCAGATGTCGTCTAACAGATTGATTATTCGCCATTTCTCGCTGAGGCAGCAACTCGGTGTGATTTTAACTGCTATACGGCGTGCAATCTCTTTGCCAGAAATACTGATCTTACGCCAACAACATGCTTCATACTACTCAAACACTCCCCCATTACGTCTACCTGCATATCTGCGCATGTGCTACCTTACATCACCTTACTTAATCTCCTGATTAGTCTTTCTGTCCGCTCTGCCTCTTCGTTCAGCTGATATGCTAATTTTTTGACTTGGTCCTTAAATTTTGCACATCAGTGTATTATAAGTTCGCAATGAAACTATTTTATAATACAGCTAGTAAAGAAAATGGTTTGCGGGATCGGGAAACAAGCATGTGCAGTTTTTGACAATATAGCAGTTGTCCCAATATAAAATAACTATACTAAGATAAATATTTTATAGAATCAAGTATTCTAATACAGGAATTCTCAACCAGGAAGAAATTTCATAGTTTCGGGAGAGGGGATTTCGTCAACCTTTTATTAAGCTGTTGAGTATATAATTTATAAATGTAAAATAAAAATTTTATGAAATCGTGCTGTTTATCAATGCTTTCTGTACTTTTTAATTAACCTGTAAAACACATTGAAATTTAAGTCTAAATACGTGCTCATATTTTTCTCGAATTTTGGAAGTGGGCAAGGAGATGAACTTCTAGCAATGGTGAAAGGCGTGCATGGGGGCAAACCAGGTTGAGAACCACTGTTCTAACAAAACAAACATGGAATAAAAGTAAATTATAGGAAGATTTTGCAGTTTTTAAATTTCAGATTATCAAAAATTTTAGCTGAAATACTGTTTTAATATAAGGCAACCATTTGAATAAAAAATAACCATATCTGCAATTTTATTTCTGTTTATCAGATAAATTCAGTTCGGAGACGAAGGAAATGTGATTGGCTAACTCAAATTATGTATACGCAGTTTGCTTCCTAAGTTAAAATTTGGATATGAGAAATAAAAACTATGGAGCAGAAAAAAAAAAAAAAATCCTGTGTGGGACATGAAAATTATAAAGCAGGCGTGTAACTGAGTTTCTGAGCATATGACTAGAAATGGATAACCTTGTCGAATTAACAGCGTTTCCAGTTGTATTAGTTAGCTGGAAGGAAGTGTTCCTGGGGGAAAATCCCATGACTTCACAGTACTCACATTTTCACAGAAACCAATACAGACTGTGATGGCTGGATGCGGTTTGATTAGCTTACAAATCAGTGGCAGTCCTGGGACAAGTATAACATCTGTGACAGGTGATTCTATGCGAAAGTCCTTGCTGAAGACTGTCAGCCATTCACGTCTTGTATTCATCCTGGAATTTAGTCTCAGCTAATACCAGACCGAAACGCAGTCCCAGAGGTCTAGAAATGCTAAACTAGGATTAGACGATTACTTCTCTGAATTGGTATATCAGCTTAAGTCAGCATATCTCAATCTGAACTGGTATACCAGCTTAAGTCAACATATCTCAGTTTTACTGAATAGAAATCGGATGCCAGGAACAGAAACAGGATGCAATCTTCATTGTAAAACTTAAGGACTGTTAGTTAGAAAGGAAGCAGAAAATACTTCATATTAATCTCCTTTTCAAGGTTACTGGAAAAGAGAGAATTGCTAAATCCTGTTGGTGATGAATTATCATACACCACCTTTTAGTTTGGGCGCCACTTGTGAAAATGTGGTAACTTTCGAAGGAAGAAAATTGAGGAAACCCGCAAGCACTCGCCAAGATTCGAAATCCGAATCTCTTGATTAGACCTCGGACATGCTTCCAGTTATAGAAAGGAAGGAGGAAAATTACTTATAAAAGTTTAAAACAAACTCTATTTGCAATAGGCTGAAATAATTCTTTTTTAATGAACACATCTTGGAAAAGCATTTCATCACGCAAGAGTTACGCGAAACAAAATGGAGTTAATAAGAGTGATAAGCTTCGCTGATCTAGTCGCCATTCTTAATTGAATAAGAAACTTGCGGCCATCAACGGATCGTTGATGGAGTAAAATATTGCGGTGTAAACTGGCTTGGGGAATACTGCTATATGTGAATATGTGAATATTTATGAATATGATTTACTTTATATAAGAATGATGCAGATAGGTGTCAAATGCTTTGCCTTAAATAACCACTTAACTTCATTTAAGGAAATTAAATATCACAGATAGAAACAGAAAAAATCATGTTTCTTGAGCTTTTATTTGACAGCTACTCTATTCCGAGTATATAAAGTCAGATATGTCTACATTGTGTTCTGTCTACATCCTCTCTACAGACTGCGAATGCTTAATTTGATATTCGTTTAGCAGTGAAATCTAAGTTTGTTGTAAATAAACTACAGTTATTTGATTTCACTCCTTAATTCACTTTTATTGCTAAATACTGTAAGTGTTGTCAAAGATGATAATTTTTAAAAAGTCGATTAAGTGACAGTTAAACTTTGCCAGTGCTTAAATGTAGTTACGCTAATGCTTTAATTCAACTCCTACAATCTTCCTGCTAACGTTCTTGAGTTATATGAGAAATCCTATAATTACTGGAATAATTATTTTTGAAGGGAAAAAACATCACAAAAGTCTAACAAAGCAAGCTCCTCTAAATGTAAATGTCGGGAGTAAAAATAATGATAAAATAAAAAAAGATAATGTCTTCGTTACATTAACTTTTGAAATACTTAAACTCTAACGAAAGAAACAAAGCATTAATACCTGACAATTTCTTCTCCAAAGCCTGCTTTCGTGAATTTTGTTTTAATGCATCAATTTTAAATCTTGTAATGTGTATAAAATTGTAATGTGTAAATAAATAATAATGTATATCGAAACGTACTTTTAACATTTTTATAAATGATAAATGAAAATGTACTTTTAACAATTTGAAAACTTACTAAGACGATTAGTAATTTTATTTCATGTACGAAATAATATAATCGTTGTATCATAATGTATATAACTTCATAATTTTCAGTTTATAAAATAATAAGCAATACTGGCATTATATAAGAGCACAATTAACAACTAAACTTTTTCTGCTATTATTTGATTTCCAAGATAAGGTTTAAATAATTCCGAAATACGTTTTTAAGATAACTTTTGTTAATTTCTATTCCCAGTACTGAAATAATTTGAAAATGAAGAGAAAACGCGCAGACTGAAAACTAACTTCAGATTTAAAAAAAATAATAGCATTTTAAATTAAAAAAATTAATAAAAGTTCAGACAATTAAAAATATAAGAAAAAACTAGGGATATTTTATTTTACGGATTATTCTTATATAAAAAATGCCATCTACTATTGCCAATACCCCCCAAAAAACTGAAAGTTTTCAGATTTTAAGTCACCCAAAAAGACTGTTTTAAAATTCAATTTGGTCTCTCAGTAGAGATTATCGGTATAGATGGGTTAGGTGAATTAACAAAACATTTTAAAGGATATTAGATCAATACGACTTTGACTAACATGGGAACATTATATATCGTCTGTATATTTGAAAAGTGACAAAATAACTATTTCTATAAAAATATTAATGCTGTAGCATGAATTAAATGCAATTTTATAAATAAATGTTATTTCTATTGAACTGTATCAAGGTTCTTACATTTTTGCCGAATGGCAACAGACTGGAATAAAAAGTGAGACATAGCATTAAATGGAAACAATGCAGAATCGTCTTCCGATATTAAATAAATAGCCCGTTTGAGCTAAAGAAACGACTAAAAAAATCGCTAAAGTGTTACAAAAAAGTAAATAAAAAGTCTGAAAGCTTTCAGATTTTATATTACACTCAAAGAAACGTTCTTTTTTAACATTCTGTGTGTTACCATTCTTCATTAAATATTATGTTCTTCTCACTCAAACCATAAAATTCAATCCAACAGCAATATCGTAAAATATTTAAAAGAGCATATCTTTAGAATTTCCGTTATTCAGTCTCGCGGGGTGGAGATTAAAAAATGTTTCTTTTGCCTTACAATGTTGGCATTGCTCGCTTCGAAATTGTTGAGTTTCTTAATCAAAAACTTTTAAATTCTTTACAAAATATGAAATAGATAGTAAAACAAATTCCATGATTGGGTTTGCAAATGCCCATATTCGGGTAGAGACTTACGTTTTTCAAAATTGGATGGCTCTATGTACCGTTGTTTTATTACAATGCGAGAAACATACATATATTTATGCAGGTACTTCGTTATTTAATTTCCTTAAATATAATAGAGGGGGGATAATATTTGGTGGTAAACATTTCAAAAGTGATTGGCCATTTATAGTGAATCGACGTAAACTGCCAAGTCCTTCCTAATTAAAGCTACTTTGAGCTAAGAAACGAAAGAAACACAAATTTTATTCTTCATAAAATTAAAATCCATCAAAGAAAACTGTAATTAAAACAATTTCTGCATTTATATCTACATTTATTTCTTGAATGTGAACTGACATAAATTTTAAGATATCACAGTATTTAAAGAGCATATCATAGTATTTAAAGAACAGTTTGTAAAAAACAAAATAGGAAAATATACAGAAATAACTATAAATGACTGTATATAAATTACTTCAAAATTTTGCAACGGTGTTTCGATTTTATTTGAATGCAGAAAGTAATGTAAGCTGCGCAAATAAAAAATGGTACAGTTCTATATATCCCCTTCTACTGGGTCGATTGACGAAATTTAAATTGCTTTTTTCGTGTCTCGAAAGCGCGACTTAGGATACATATTAGATTTATATATAGCATTGTTCTAACATACGTATTTTGACACAAAATCGCACTTTCTCTGAAATAATATACCGATTTTTTTTCATATTTCGATTATACCACTCAAATTACGCCTAGATATTATATTTTATAATATTTGGTGAGAAATTTATGAGAAATTTAAAAACTTATCTTTGCACCCTTTTTCATTTTGCGCCAAGAATAACTGACTTGGCGAACTTCTTAATTTATAGCAATCGATTTTCCTTTCCTTTTTTTCACTCTACACGAGCAGGAAAAAGTGACCGTTCATGTTTTCAAATAATTTTAACAAAGTGCGTAAACCGCATTTGGCGTTATTATCGCTTATAACAAATATGACAAATTTCAAAACGCGCCAATATGTAAATATACGTATAACTTCGGAAATTTTGAATAAAAATTGCAATTTTTGCAGGTATGCTTAGAAATACATCTACTTTAAGATGATGGTAAAATTGTTTTAGATTATAATTCAACATTTTTTTCCAAAAATTTATAAAAATTATTTAAAAATAAATCACAAAAAATGGGCGAATTTTACTTTGATTGAACCTAAATTTCGAAATGTGAAAGGAAGAATCAAATAAATTTAATAAAAAAAAGAGATATTAATAAATAGTATATACCAAACTCAACTAACATTGAGGAGCTAAAATTTTGAAAGCTAAATTTTTAAAAACTACTCATGCGATTTTTACTAAACTTGGTCGTAATTTGAGTTGTGGAATCGAAATATGGAAAAAAATTGGCATGCCATTTCAGAAAAGGTAAGATTTTCCGTCAAAATACCTGTATTAGAACAATGCTAAATACAAATCTAATACATATCCTAAGTCTAGCTTACGAGACATCGAAAACGCAAGTTGAATTTCGTCAATTGGCCCAGTGGAATGGGAGATGCAGAAGTGGCCTTTGTTTTCGCAGTGTAGGTGTCAGAGAGAAGTGTAATGGAATAATTGAAATTAAATTAGAATTTTGCTCAGTAATCGGTAACAATACTTGCTGCAAAATTTTGAAATCACCGTAAAATAACTTTTTAAACTATTAATTTGCAAAAAGGCACTATTATAATACTGAAGTAAAGTGAAATATGATAGGCATATTCAATTAGCAAAATATCTACTTAAGATGAAATAATTTTTAGTTTAATTAGAAACAATGGTATCTCTTCAAGGAATCAAAAACTAACACCTTGGCAGAAAAAAGAATTTCATGCTTTTTCTGATACTAGCGAATTAACTCATTGTATTTGAGGCTCAACAGAAGCCGAGCGGTAAAGTCGCTGAGCATTGCCAGTTCGGTCCAAGGCTCGAATCCCACCAATGGGGGCTAGTTGAATGGGCGTTTTCGTGTGCCTGCACATGTGTAACGTGTATGCGAGCTAGTTTGCCTTAGAAAACCTTCCACAAAGGCATCCGTCCTCTTAGGCAGATAGCCTTCGAGGTTTTGCCGTAATCACATAAAAACAAACCAAACCATCTTTTATAAATTAAAAAGTAATAAGATAATTGCTTCGGTAACAAAATTCAGGTGTTGACCATTCTTCTAAATTCGTGTCCAAACCCATTGATTGAAAATGCTGATTTTTAAAAATTCATTTGCTATTATTTTTAATTTAACTTTAACTTAATTTGATGTTCATGTTCATCTAAAATTTTGATCTTAGCTTTCTTACAACACTTTTCTGTAAGCTTGATATTTTTAAAATTTCGATCCATAGCAGAAATTCTAAACATTATATATATACCACTACTTTATTATATTTTAACGATGAGGATAATGTTCTCTCAATCAGTAAACCATGTACGGGCATGACTTCATTTTCCTTCCTTTGTTAATTTTGTATATGGGATGTGCGTAAATTGGGTAAATGATAGCAAATAGATGCACCTATCGCTTACATTACCTTAATTAATGGCGACACGTTAGGCAAAAATATAAAGGACAGGAGGAATATTAATCAGCGCTATTTATTAGCTATTGTTATGTTGTAAGAGCTTACTCTTGTTACGTGGAACAGAATATGGACCACATGTGTTACTTTATTTCTTATTCAAGAACTTATTGGTACTACGTACATAGGAAAAGGTTGGATGAATAATTATTGAATAAATTTAGAAACTAATAATTAACAGATTTATTATATGCAGAGAAAAGAAGAAAATAAGAAGAGATGGACTTGCCATTGCTAGAGCACTGATGAAGTTTTAATGCAAGAATTACGAAGAATATGTTGCATAAAACTCAGTTTCATAAAAATTCTTCGTTAGGTTAAAAAACACTTTTCTGGGGTAGCATAAATATTTTATCATTTTATTTTCAGTTTTTTCTATTAATTGTTCTGTTACTTTTTAAAATAATTATGTCATTCTGCTAATCCACATTGATTAAATTTGCAGGATAAAGTCATTTCGAATCTGTGAAAACAACGATGGGTAAATTCCTCTATTTACTACCTCAACATAATTTTTTTCCTATATTTTGCGACTTAAATAAGAAATCAGTAAACCATATTTCAGACAATAAGCAAGTGGAGGAGGCATTAGAATTTCATCACTGGTTGCATAGTTCCACCGCATCAACTGTGTAACTTCTCAATTTTGATGGAAAGCACCCTGGAGGTACCAATAGGAGGGACTTCACTCCACTTACCCTTCCACTAAACCTCTCGAGAGGACTTTGTGTTCGCCAGTATTTATAGTGCCTCCATGCTGCTCAGACACTATGCACTTAAAGACATCTGTACCTTTACCGGATAATTTATTTAAAACAATGATTTATGGAAATTAATAAAACTAGAAGCCACACAGCTTAGTGTGCCATTTCAAGAAATATAATAAACTATAAAACTACAAAAAACTTAGCAATATATCTACAAATAAAACATGTAATTTAATTTCCATGATAATTAATAGCTAGCTAAAGAAATCGAACTTACTTTAACATACAGCTAAACCAATCTAACTTAAAACTAAATTTATTCTGTACATATGTATGCATAAATTTAGTTACTAATTTTCTATTTATGATGATATCCTAGAAAAGGTAGTGTAAATCTATTACAGATTGAAATTAGGAAATGTTAATTAAGTGGACTGTCATAAAACTATTAAAAAGTAGTAATATACTTAAAGAAAGTTTAAAATTTGTAATGGTATACACGAAAAATGCACATTTTATAAAAGAAAAGAAAAACGAATAGTAAATATATAAAAGGCAATACACAATTAAAGGATAAGTTAAAATAGTGCATACATAAAAAAAAATAAGTAAATGCTTTTCGATTTCCTGGAAGAAGGCGCACTTATCAAGAGGACTTAACCCTCCTGCAAACAATCCTGAATACTTTGGGGTATGACTGCTTTTTGTCTCCTTCGTATGTTTGAATACATTTAAATCGCGAAAAACTAATATATAAAAATTGGATTCAAAATAATAAATTTCAAATATTAATGTTTTTTACTCAAAGAGACCAAAAACATTATATATTTCACAGTTTTTAATTAATATCTATGATTTTAGCTATTTTGATTTTAGAAAAAAGTGGACGGCGACCTTTTCCAGAACCCAGAAAAGAATTGTAGAAAGTTTGGTGACGATAGCTATAGTAGTGACTGAGTTATTACAGGACAAACAAACATACTTTTTTCTTTACATAGATATATATACATAGCAACACAAATAAAAGGGTAATGTTACAAATATTAAATCTATGTAATATTTTTAAGAAATAATATAGGGAATTTAATCAAATATATGACAGAACGATAAAATGATGTTCAACCAAAATGTTATAGTGTTTTTTCAAAAAAGTTATATAGCGAATGTAAAAATAGTAATATGGCAATAGGCAACACTTTATCTGGAATGTTTAAAATATCTGATATAAAATAATTTTAACTTGCCAATTTGTTGCCATTTGACAAAACGTTAGATATTTAGTTTTTCTTTTAAATTTAATCTATCTGGTACTACAAGCTGATTTAAAAGCAATGAATGCAATTATCTCTTTTATTAATTACCAGCTAAACCTGTGTTTACACTAGCTGAATTTATAAATGCATTACATATTTTTAATTTTTATAGTAACTGTCATAGGGGGTTGATCGTGCCAACAGCTAGTTATTTGAAAAGAAAAAAGGGTAACGAAAGTGATTGAACGCAAAAATGAGGATCGAGAATAATAACTCTTCTGGACAAAAAACATGTATGGCAACACTTAACACTGTATCGAGAATACAAAAGTTACGCTTTTTTAAAAAATCTGTAATATTGCTGTAGAATTTTACCTGGTAAAATCAAAATAAGTGATATTTAGTAATAAGATTAAAAGAGGAAAAATCTTTGTAAGCAGGAGTGAGTCCAAGAGCAGGTAGACAAACTACATGAAAACGAGAACATAAAAAAATCTTAACAAATCCTCTAGTGCGACATTAAAGTCTGAATCTTTTGGACCTTTTTTGCATTATTTATTTTTTTATCATTATTATTTTAACTCAAGAAGAGGTTTAATTTATTTTATTTGCATATCCCATGATCACAAACGCACTCTTGTTATAGAAACCTGAAACTTAAATTTTCGTTTCTAAATTATCTTACTATAACATATTTATTTAAGTAAAGAAGTCTACCAATTGCACACATCAGGAAGCTACAGGTTTTTCTATCTTTAGTTCTGTGGCGAAAATGATAGCAATTGAAATTTAAATGAGCTAATTTTCACTCTATGAATTCCACTTTAATAGAAAAAGCACCTATCACCAGAAGCGCAGAAATGGATAATAACATTAGCATATTTATTTCAGTTAAAATTACACCAGATCACCGCAGTGATCAAAATTCTAAAAAAGGCAAAATTCTGAGCTAAGCGATTCATGGAAAGAAATTTATCCAAGAAATGAAATGAAGAGTATGTTTGGCTACATAATTAACTGCATAGAGTCATGAAAAATGCTAAAATATTGAATGAAGTCAAACGGATTTAGATATTTAAACATCAGTTGTCTCCCTGGAAGCGAAAAGGACTTTCCCATTGAGAGATACATTATAGATTTCTCGTTGCAAGATAAAATCAACGACTATCCATTAAATGTTATGCTAATACAAGGATGCAATCTAATTGTTACAAATGTCTCACTTAATTGATATGAATGCCTAAAATGCTGACAAATTCTTCTTAAATAGACGTTAGGAAAATTGTGTTGCGTATAATCATAGGCTTTAACATAGATCATACGTTGGAAATTAATTGTGAAAATGCTTTAAGTATATTTATCAGGAAATTCCTTACTTAATTTTTCCTTCCTTTCTTAATTCTAAGGAAATGAATAATGGTATCGAACACAACTATCAACTAGCACTATGCATACACTAATTTCATAAATCGTAGAGAGCCATTAATTATCTCAATGCCATTAAGAGTTCTTTATTTCGAAGACTTGAAAGGTAATGGCAAGACCAGATTTACGTGGCTTTAAATAGTACAGACTTGGATGCCCAGATTCAACGAACCAGATACCAACAGGTGTGAGAATTGTAAATTTTATAATGGCTTTAAACAGAATATCCGGTATGACAGGTTTGGGAAATACAAATTATGATGGTTAGGTTTAGTAGTTTTAGCGAGTATTGAAGTATCGAGTTGTGGAGGCTGGATTGAACACACAAGATATGCGAAAATTTGGAAACTAGCAATTGCGATGCCGGGTATCGGGGTATTGAGGCCATAAGATCCCTTTTATGGTCCCATTTAAAAGTTAGTAAATACTTCAAAATGCTATGTGAACACAGGAGAAACAAATATCGTAAAAATATGCAAGCATTGCCTTTACCTGCTGCTTAAAATTGAACGAAGACTATTCAGTCTGTTAGGAGACAGTGCATTTCAAATATCACACATGAATAGAAATATAAACAAATTGATCAAAGTTTCGAGACCATTCTCGAAATACATGCAAATTTCAACTCTATTTTCTTCTCTAAGATGACCCAATTACATAATACGCTGTTATCACGGTGAGAAAGCTGCAAGAAGAGATAGTAGTAGCAAAGCAAAAAGCTGCAAGTCACATAAAAGTTTCTCTAAAACTTCATAATATGTAGACACACTCCTATAAATGTTATGTTACACGTGCAATAACAATTATTTACATAATTTTACTATATTTTAATATTTTGATCAAGATGAAATACTTTTCATCTCAGGATACTTATTAAGGTCTAACTCAAATAGGAAATTTAAACATTCCTTTATATTATTTTACCACAATCACGAAAATCTGAAAGAACTTGATTGAACATACCTCTTCTTTTATTAAATGTAATACATTTTGTTAATAATAGGTGAAAAAAGTACCTTTGAATAGGCTCGAAAAACCTATAACGGAATAAACGATATATGGTTTGAACATATTAAAATGAAAATTATCTTTATGAACTTAATATATATACTACAATTTTGTGCATTTTACTTCTGCATGCTTGTTCAAAAGCTGTTGTATAAGTAAAAACAATGGAGGTTAGCAAGTCACGTTAAATAATATTTAGGAACGATTCAAATGAACTACGGTACTTTACTCCTAGCTCAAGATCTTACTCGTAAGACACGTTGATTCCTTTTTCTTCAGGGTCCTATTGCGTTTCTTTTTCTGTTTTTTTCTTTTCATTTTATTTGTGCTTTAAAAAAGTAAAGATGTGTTTATTTCAACTTTACTGAAAGTTAAACTACATTTCCTTTCTAGAAGACAATGTCAACTATTATTAAACGACATTTTTGTTGTAGCCTCAGAGCCCCTGTGACAAAGCAACATTTCCAGTATGCGATCCTAGGTCGAAGAGCAGCGTATGTAAAGAGTAGCATTTAGTACTATTCTACAGATACTGTATTAACAGGAGTTTAAATCTCAAAAGAATAAAGCAAATTCTGCGAATTCAATAACATCTTATGCTTTGTTTAAATAGTGTTAATTTAAAAAAAATATTATAACTGCTGAGAAATAGAAAATTATTTAAATATTTTTAATTACTAGAAATATGAATACAATTTTATAATCAATGTAAGATAAACTAACTGTAAATTACACATATATACTTACACAAAACTCTTAAAATAGGAATTTTCTTATAAGTTGATTTCAATAAAATGGCTCATGTCGCGCCGCCTGTATTACAGTTTCCATTATAAGATGTAAGATTTTGCAGTTATTAAGTTTTTTGATATATCTACTTTACTGCATAATAGCATCAGAGATAGCGACATTGTTTATGAAAACAGTGTACATTAAACTCTTCCCGAATGCTAAACTGCGGAGTACTAATTCGCAAATATGCATTATCTTTTATTCCTTCAAATAATTTGTCTAATGCGGTCTAGTTTCATTTATACGCGGTTCAATGCTCATTCATCAGCGCTGAATACTTACTGGCATCAACTCTTCCTACAAGTGATCAGCTGGTTTAAATGATTTCTATCGACTGAAATGAAGTCAAAGAAATCATACAAACTGAAAAAACAGTGATAGCAGTGAATTATCTTCATGTATGGAAGTAAGATCCATTCATGTCGAATGAAGGAAACGAGGATCTTGTAACACCAGCGATAATGAAGCAGTAAAAGCAGTGATAATAAGCAGTTAAACCAATTGTTAAAAAAAGAACAGGAACTATCTGATTTTGCAGTGGTGATTTATATCAATGGAAAAATGAAGTTTGAAAATAATAATTTTATTCAGCTGTAATAAAAAGCATTTCGGTTAATATTTACTTCCTTATTTCGTTTTAATGAATTTTAACAGCATGTAGGTTTATTTTTTATTATACATACCTTCTTAATCTGAATTACCTCAGATATTTTTTGCATAGTATATTAACTTTCCGAAACGTGCTTTGCTGCATGCGCAATATTAATTACAGTTCAGCAAGGGTTTACTGTAATGATTTGCAGAACCAATTATTGTAATGATTTGCAGAATGTTTGTGGATAAAAGCATTTATAATAAATGATAAAAGCATTTATAATAAATAAAGTTGTTGTGTATCAATGTTGCATCCCATGTTCTTCGCAATTGAATAGGCTGGTTATATCGAGTTTTTGTGGTATATCACATTTACCACGTAAATAAGAACCTATACGCTTATAAATACTACTTTAAAGACATCTCTTTTTACACAAAGATGAAAACTTTCTTTTAGATAAATTAATGAATTCCGCTCAATCGAACAAAAAGTATCACTTGTTTTAAAGAATTTCTTTTATTTCCAATGGCTAGGCAAAATGGTGTAAAGAACTAAAATATTATAAACAACGGTTACAAGCAATAGAAGTAAGAATAAAAAGACCGAAGTCATTGCCTAAGAAGCGTTTTTGCATCCCAGTAACTTTATAAAAAGCTTGTATGGCAGTTTTTATACTTCTAGATTTAGCAAGTCTTAAGACATAGGTTTGAAAAAGTAATGAGACCCCTTTCTGACCACCTAAGGGAAGAATATCTTAAAATCCTTTTTAATGAGCGTCTCCATTATATAAATAATATAGCCTTCCAATTTCATGATTCTAGCTTAGCCAGTTTCTTTTTTTAGCGCTTTTTTCGCAAATGGTTTTGGCTGGATTTTAGATTTTGCCCTTTCTGCAAAAATTAAAAAATATGTTGTGTTAACATTTATGAATGTATCAAATGTGTGAGTGTAAAATGTGTATGTATAAATTTTTAAGAATATAATGAGATACTTACTAGCATACCCAATGAAACAATTATTAATTGATTCCTGACTAAACATTAGCTTTTTCGTAGGTGAACATTCTTCATATATCATTGATAAATTTATGCACTATGTACATCTGTTCTTGAATAAACATTAAATATGTAAGGCGTTGCGGCAAGAAAGACAGCAACAACAGTCCAACTATTGAGAGAAGCTAAGAAAAAATGCGACTCTTCCAAGTTAAGTCCCTACTCGGAATAATTTGGTAATATGCATATGTGGATTCTAAAATATCCACATATGCATGTATAGCATCAAGAGATAGAAAACGACGATCGAAATGTCAGCAGACGGAGCATTTAACTAATTTAACTAAGAGTAATACATGCAGAAAATTAACAGTGCAAGCTACGAGCAGTGTTAAGCTTTTAGTCTCGCTAAGGTATTCATGTCCAATAAGGTATTCATGTCAGTTGATCACCCAAGCCAGCGCCATACGACGACTGAACGACTCGAATAAAAGCTATAAATAATACTGACAAAGCAATGCTATCAATGAAATTTATTAAACTTCCCAAAATCTTTATGTAGACACTTGCAGTTGCATTTATGCATGGCTTTTAATATACATTTGCATATATAGTATCACAAATTTTTATTTAAAAAACTATTACACATACACACACATATAGATATATAGTATATATATATATATATATATATATATATTTATGTATATATATAAAATTGAAGATCAAAGGCAACATGAAAGTATATATATGCACTACGATGACTTGGAGGAAACTGCAATGGATTGACTATAAATACTAAGTTGGAAAGGCTTTAATGTGTAGTTAGAAAGATGACACTCGAAGACAGACGTAACCGCAAATTCCGCACATAATTTTATTCACGGATAATTAATTCTGAGGACACATACTCTTTTTTATTTCACATTATCATTGGGGCGCGCTTTGCAGCCCGCAGTTTTATACAGATTGTATTTTTAGAACAATAGCTGGCAGAAACTAAGCAAGCGAACTAGCTTCTTAACCGGAAGAAAGCTTAAGTAAATGTACGCATTAATCCAGCATGAAAGCTCACCAAGAGAAGGTTTCGCTTTCAGTTTCTTGTTAAAGTTCACATCTCGAAATATTGAGTTCAAGTTCCGAATCTACGCCACCAACGTTACGCAAATCATACGAGATAGATTGATCTAGAAAAAACGCAGTCCAGAATTACTATTTTATTAAGAGGCTATTGCTTATTTAAACTATAATCTTGATTTACATATTTTGTACCTTATATATATAAAGAGAGAGAAATACAGATATTTTTTAAAAGAAAAATTTATAATTCTTCGGAGAATTTTCGCACATTATGCCTCTGAAAATTTATTAGTAAATATATAAAGGAAAAATTTAGAACTAATTTGTCACAAAACAATTTTTACTTTTTGTGAAAAATTAGTTCTAAATTTCTTTCTTTATATATTGTATGTATACACTATCTTCATGCTCAGTCAGAATCCGTATTTATCTATCTATTTTACTGTGATAGAAAAGGGTGTTAGAAATATTTCATAAAACCATAATAATTCAGTTTATTGGTTAGTGTTACTTATACCATTTTAAAAGAAATAGTGTCCCACTTTAATTCGCACATGCCATAATTTTATTCCGATGTTAATAATATTCATTCTGCTTTGTAATTCTGTTCTGTTTCGCCACGTAGGCCGCAAAATTCAAAATATTTTTTTTATGTAGTACGCTTAGTTTTTGCCTTTTATATTCAAACACATGCTCGGATTATAACAGGATTTTTATTTGAAAATATTTATGTCTAAAGATTATCTTCGTTGGTTTCCAAAAACAAGCGAATAAAACATTTTCCAAGAAATAAAATTTTATGATTTACAGTGCATTTCATTTTTCATCCTGCAAGTTGTGAGCAACGGAATTTCTCCCAATGATATCTCTAGTTTCTTCGGTCGGTTGTTCATGTTCACGTAACCCTAAGTTTTCCATCCTCTTTAAGACATCCAGCTCCTTTTCATCCGGAACGCCAATAAGTTGCGGGCGCAAGCACCTCTCATAGACATTTAAGGCGTAAACGTTGCTATAAATTCTCTCCGAATAGGACTCTGGCCTCAAGGGAAGGCCCAGTGGGCCATGGCTAGTTTCTCATCCGAGAAATCACCCTAGCCTGTGTAATAACCTGCCGTTTCCTTCAGCAGCTGCCTCAATAGAAGAAGATTATGCTAGATTTGGGGACAATGGGTCGGTGTCTACCGAAATGCTATTATGTTTCTTCCACACCTGGCTTCCTAGCAATGTTTTTCCATATTGTAGTTTTCAAGTGATGATATTGTTATTCATTTGTTTTGTTTTCGTCTTGATGGCACAAAAGGAAATCTTGAAGTACCGCATGAAGAAATGAAAGTCTTAATGCTTGCTATTCGGCAATTCCTTCTTTTGGTTGTTTCCAAACAGTTATTTTTTGGAAGGTTTTTATATTTATATTTTTATTTATTTTTTATTTTTTTGGAAAGTGTAAATACAATATTATGCGTTTGAAATAAAAAATGCAAGAAATAAAGATGTTATTCGTTCAGCTGGTTATGTAATATAATTTGACAAATAAATTAATTTTTGTAAACTAATGTAATTATTTTTATTTTAGCTAGTTTTAAACACTAGTTAATAAGGATTTTGAATAATATTACAAATATTATCTGCGTAAAAATATCTACAACTTTTCTGAATTATCTTTTCTAAAATTCAAAAGCCACTCATTAATCCCTAGCTTCAAACACATGAGCCGTAATACTAGCACAAACACATACTTATGTGTAATGGAAAGTAAATCAACATATTTCTACCTAATAAAATAATAATTCACTGAAATGAATAATATATGTATAACAATAATGAAACAACTCTATCGTCGTTCGTACCTCGTTTTATTTTGCAAACAAATTAATAGACAGTAAATGTAAAGTAAAACCAAGGGTGTTTAATTACAATTTGAAAAAAAAAAAAAAAAATATTTAGAAAAAAAATATTAGCTTTCGTAATATTATTATTATCATGTTTTATTTTTAATGCAATTGAAAGAACACAACAAAAAGATTTTTAAAAAGCCGTGCAGCGGAAGTATATTGTTATGTTTTCTTTTTTTTTTCTGACACCAGTTCTTATGTTATTTTCTTTCTTCACGTTCGTACGGGGTTTGTGTGGATTTGGAGTGAATAATGATAACACTTCTTGATGAAGTATCCAAACGTACTTTATTTAGCCAATATTAATCAGGACAGCTCCAAAATCACGTTTAACAGTCGTCAAAGAACTGCAATACACACGCTGACACAAGCAGCGACACAGCCTTTACACTATCAGGCTATAACGGTGGACACAGCTTCACTTCAAAGCACCAGAGTGCAGCTCCCGATTCTGCTCGGTCGTTGTCGGAACTCCACGTACTCTCGAGACTCTCCACGCTACAACTCGCGATGCGCTCGACGGCACACAGAGCACGGCTCCCGACTCTTCGGTTCAGTCGTCCCCGGAGCTCAACACGCTCTCTCGACAATGCACTAACCGCGTACACTAAGAGACTCTTTCGGTCACTCGGCACTCGCGGCCTGGCTGTCAACTGGATTGACTCCTGACTAACTCGAGACACACTATCTCGCACTCTTGACGAGGCACACTCTCTCACACTAACTCTCCGCGTACCAGCAGGGTTTATATAGCTTACGGCTTGTGTTCGAGAACATTTTGGGTTAAACAGGTAAGAATTCGTTCCAGAAGGTTCTCCATCCGTCCATGGCATATCGCCAATTTTGTCGGCAAATATCGCCAAATAGGAGATTTCTCGTCAAATATGACAACACTGCCTTCTTTTGCCACTTTATGGCAACCCTAAAACTGCTTTGCGGGGAAGTTATCTCACCGCGTCTGGACATTTCATAACAATATTATATATAGCATGAGAAATCCCTTCCATTAATTACTATTGACGATATAAATGTTAACAATAGTTGTAAAATATATTTGCATGTATGAGCCAAGATTTCCCAAGTTGGCTTATACACGAGTTTAAAACAGCTTTCGAACTATTCGAACAAAAACATTATAATTTCCATTATAATTGACAATTGTTGATTATATGCATATATACTATAATCCACATAATGTTTTTAAAATTTCATTTAATTCTAATATACATTAATCAAACTTCCCTATATTAGTATTGGACACTAAGAACTTTTTAGCTATTTTCAGACAAATTTATTTACTACTGGCAAACTAATCCATTACCTTAATAAAATTGTCATTACAGCAGCTCTGCCCATAGCATTACTGATTTAATGGTTTTTAAATGATCGAACCCTAATTTATGGGATATATTTTAAATGACTGAAAAACTTGACATTCTTATTTAGTTCTCTTGATAAGTTTAGGGATTCTAGCCATTTAGAAATAACTGCAATCTTCTAAAGAAATCAGTTCTTGGAACTAATAATAAAAATAATATGCAGTATACGTGTAAGGTACCTTATATTGATTAATATTGAAATGATTAATTCAGTCTATACTATAACTTTTCCTATTCTTATTTCCTCGCCAGAATGCAAATTAGTAGTGTGCATTTCAGCTGAAGTTTTTGATTTTAAACCAGAATTTTTCTAGCATTGCGTGAGAGCTATGTGGTTAGATCTTGTCAGCTATAAACAGCTGTAATTATTCGGCTCTGCTGTCTCTTCCTGCCACCACTTTAAATTTGATGCACCGGTAAAATTATTGAACCGGCTTGTAGTTGAACATTTGTGTAGTCTTTGAGTACTCATCAGGGTTTAATTTAAATTTAAATTTTGACTGTTCTATTTATTTGAATTACAACGAGTTGTTGTTTTTGTAGAGCATAAAAGCGTACCTTTATGTTCTTAATTCTATTTAAACAGAAAGTCCTAAGTTTTTAACAGTTAATTTTGAGGTAAAGGCACTTTTCTATCCTTTTTAATTTCAGCTTACAATTTCCTGCCAGAACGTGTTTGCAGAATCGTTGTTAAATGTAAATGAAGGGAGTGAGAGTATTTAAAGTTGAAGTTGTACTAACTTTGTTAGAGAGCGAAACATTCTGACCAGCGCACGTTCGCCTTTTGGCTATACTCTATTTAAAGCTATTTCTACGCTCGGTCGTACTTTAAGCCTTTGATAGCTTCGCCGTTTAGTTAGCGTTAAGGGGCCAACTCCTGTAGGTTTGTGTTAGCTTCGGCTATATGTCCTTAGTTAAGTTTAGTTAAATTTTATTTCTTAGCATTCTTGAGTTCAAGCCCAAGTAGAGGCTTGTTTGAACGCCCTGAGAGGGGACCATCTGTTAAATTTATTTTGAATAATAAAGGGTAATTAACCCTTTTCGTACGTTTACGTTTCTATCTTTCTGAACTAAGCGATTACCCGCTTACCAGTTCTTAAGGTTCCACACATTTAGCTGTAAATTCTAAGCTGGAACATTATAAGGTTATTATAACCCTCGTAAGACTTTGTCGCTTTTCTCAGACATAATGACAACTTGATTCACATCTGTTAAGAACAGAAGTCATAAATAGCATTACCAGATTAGCGAAAGCAAATATACTAATAACCTTTATGTCATATATTAATCTATAAACAGAGTTCTTTAAAACCATTTTTAAGATTTTTTATCTATTTATAGTCCATTATAAAGGCTGTAAGATTCTCACTAGTGTAAATCTCAATTACTGTAGAAAGTGACGAATCTTAAGAACTGGTTAGCGAATAGTCCCTTAAGTTCGTGTGACAAGAAACAACAAGATGGAAGTGTAACTAACCCTTTATTATTCCAATAAGATTTAACAAACCACCGTCTTGGAGTGTACAATCCAAGCCGACACTTGGGCTTGAACTTAAGAGATTAAAATTTAAACTAAAACTAAGATTAACTAAAGAACTATAGCCGAAGCTATAGTTCTTTAGTTAATCTTAGTTCAAATTTCTGCACTAGTCTTCAATCAAAATTCTGGACTAGTTCGCCCCTTAACTCTATTTGACTACGAAGCTTAACAAGGGCCTGAGTACCGCCGACCGTAATAACAGCTTTGAGAGAGAGAGTGGCCAAAAGGCAGACGCGCGTAAATCAGAAACTCTGATTCTCTCTCGCTAAGACCAAAGAACTTCGCGGCTAAATGCCGCTCTTCCTCAATTTTTATTCAGACGTGATTCTAAAACTATGTTCTGGCCGGAAGTAGTAAGTTGAAGTTAAGAATTTGACAGAAAAGGAACTTTAACTTAAAATTTAACTGTTAATAAAATTAACATAATCCTTACATGACATAGTTCATTATTTAACGAAGAAAACTTTCTAAACGCCTCATTATTTTGCAATAATAAGCACTGTATATTTACTTCTGAAGACACATTCAAGTATTATATTTATTGCACAGCTTTAACTTTTACTGCAAGAATTATCACTGAAATGATTGCACTGCTTTCTTTATGAGCTAATATGAGACAAACAATGCAATTTTTTGTGTGTTAGCCATTCTTTATAACAGAAGGGAATTAAAAGCAGATTTCGAAACAATCTTTCGTACAGGAAATCGTTTTTAATGTTTCATACTTAGCACATAATCTATTTTAGACTAAATTTTAGTGTTACTTGCTTGCAGTACTTCCTATACGACAGCGTATTGTAAAAAGCAGATATGATTGATTCACTTATAGTATTACTTAATTTGTAGGAAATTAATTCCGTAAGGATTGAAAAGGCTTATATAAAACATAAATTTCAAAGAATAACGCAAAAATGTGTTACACTTTTCTCCTTTCTTCGGTACATGTTCGCTATGAAAAGAGTTCATAATATTTTTTTCTCGTTCGTTGTGATAAAAACTTTTACACGCACTGCATAAAATGCTTAAATTATTCAGCTTTTTTACCCTGGAGAAAAGAAGCAGTTTTTTAACATTAAATTGCAGAAAATCTGTCGAGAAGGCGATTTCCTGTATGAATAGTTAAAGAGTTGTTGCCAAAAAAATAACTGTAATTAGTACACAAGAAAATTGAAAACTATTTCAACCGAAAAAATGCAATATTTTTTAATTATAGGGAGAGATGCACAATATGCTTTGTAACGTATTTTAACTCAAACAGCACTCTAAAAACGCTATATACAAAAGAGTGTACTTAAATATTTTTATTTTGGTAGAGAAGAAGTACTTGAATGTGTATATATTTGAAAACATATTCACAAACACTAAATAAATAAGCATGATTTCGATATTTAGGGCTCTAAGAATTTACATAAAATAAATTTCTTCTTTCAGTTTTCACGGAAATTCTTTTGAATTCCGCAAAAATATGGGTTTTGCGTATGCCTTCATGAATATATAATTTAATGTAAGAGAAAATTTGAAACTTTAATATATTTTAAAGTAATAAACATGATATAGTTTAATTTAATAGCAAAGCAGAGCTTTATTACTGTGATACCGATAGAAAATGCTTCGCAAAATTCGAGGCATCAAATTTAATACTTGTTCTAGAATGGATTTTGTAACGAAATCTAAGAACTATGGCACTTCCTTGTGCGTGGTCGTTTAGTTGTTGCCTGTGTTGGCTCTCGAACTAAAATACTATGCTGAATTTAACTGACTGGTTTCGTACCTCTTATCAGTCACCTTTTAAGTGAGAAGGAATGAAAGGGATTTTAAAATCTCCTAAGCATATAATTATAGTATAAGTAGCAGCTCGTCCAACCAGCTGAAAGATCAGAGGTTCAGATTTCGACAAGAGCATAAACGAGTTTTCATGGTTTTTGCTTTCTAAAAACTTAATGATTTCTACATTCTTGGGAAAAAAAGGCCTCCAGAAATGCACCCTGATACTGAAAATTATGAAAGAATGAAAATAAAAATTTCTATGAAATATCAACTGAACTCGCTATAACAAATCTCTGAGTGAATTTAGCAAACTTTGATGAAATGAACGTTAATTGGGTTTCGAATTTTCTTAAGACACAGAAGGTTTAGTTTATTTGATTATTGCAAAGCACTCGAGGGCTATATGCCTGAGAGGAGGGATGCTTTAGCGGGGAACTTTCTAAGGGAAACTGTCTCATAAAAATGCTACACATGGGGAAAACCACGAAAATATCCATGCAACCAGCCCGTTCGGGGGATTCTAACCTCGGACCGAATTACCAGTATTCAGCGACTTAACCGTTCGGCCACTGGTTGGCCTAAGAAACAGAAGGTGTTTCTCTAAAGTTACATACCTTGGTTTTAATAACTATAAAATCTTATTCAAAAATTACGAGAAAGAGAACAAGTCTTATGTTTCATGTATTTTATTCTAGTTTTTTTTTTTTTTTTTTTTTTTTTTTTTTTAAAGAACCTGAACTGTTCCTACAGCACATTTTTAAGCCGAAGTGCCATGAAGAGTATAAACAATTCCCATTAATTAAGGGAAAACATTTTGTGAGTTATTATCTTTTCCTGTAACGCAAAAAATCATTCTGAAGTAACAGAGAAGTTTCAAAAACACTAGTAAAAGCAAAATGACGTCATAGATCCACAACTAAAATAAGCCAAAATAATGATTTAATGTACTTTTGTTCTTCACCAATAGTAAAGACACTAAAACTCCGCTGGAGGCAGCACTTCTATGCAAGTAAGTAGTAACTACACATTTGCATAGGAGATGCTAGTTCTTGTTATTAATTATAAAATTAAGTATTACTTCTTTTCATCTTTTTATTTACATTTGCTAATTAACGCTAAAAATCTCATTCCGGAAGAAATAAAATTATTGCTGGAAAAGTCAGAAGAAGCAGT
The DNA here is from genome assembly GCF_044657685.1 of Stegodyphus dumicola. NCBI lineage: Eukaryota > Metazoa > Arthropoda > Arachnida > Araneae > Eresidae > Stegodyphus > Stegodyphus dumicola. The sequence goes on along the minus strand of NC_140768.1, from coordinate 72,762,069 downwards.
TACTGGCCAAGTAAAATGATGCAGCAGTGGAAAGGGTCTGTTATTCAGATAGTAACGCGAATTGACAATTTGATGAAAAATTATCAAAACCTGGCAGTGCGAATGGTTAAGGTAAGGTAAAATTCGAGTAAAAAGCCAGAAAATAAAAAATTTGCAAAAATCAATAAAAAGAATTTTATTGTGACTTTATTAGGTACTAAAAATTCTGATTCGTCTGTTGACAGTCATCCAGAAGCTCTGAACAAAATTACGTTGAATGATATTATCGACGACTAACGTACAAACTGAAACATTAAATTCATGATCCCAAATGACCCAAGAAACGTTAGACGTTCATAAACGATTAGAAACGCAAATATTAATGCAAAGAAAATATAAATAAAAATCAGAAAGGTTTCAGATTTTAAGTTGCGTCCAAAGGGGTGTTTTTCTAATGTTTTGTGTCTTACCTTTATTTCTTAAATATGGTTGAATCTCTGAAAATTTAAGTGTTTTAAACTTTATGACGTTAACGCAGACTGTTTTGTGGTGCCGGACCAAAAACTCAAAATAAAATAAATTATAAAAACACCGTAATTCAATTCAAATTCATAAGTCATATCGTATAGTGGTAGTAGAAATTAAATTTTAGATCCACGTTGAGAGTAACCTGTGCAAAAGGAAAATTAATATTCCAAATTCAAATAAAGTTAAATGTTTCTTAAAAGCCTGCCGGCTCAAACAAATGGAATGACATGACAGACCGAAGTAAGTTAACACACAAAATAAACAAGTGCAATTAAAATTCTAAATCACATTTATTAAATTCTTGAATATAATAATATTATTAGTAAATACTTGGGTAACTGATCAGTATCACCTACCACATATTTTTACTATGAAAATATCGCATATGTCACACAAAATTTCAGCTTACAATAATTAAAACATTTAATTAATAATTGACACTTTTTTTCACAAATTAAGGAAGTGTAACATATTTTAATTCTCCAAATAAATGGTTCTCATTAATTAGAAACTAGCATTTTCTGATTCAAAAACTCAGTAGGTGAAACAAATTTTAAACATCCCAAAACTGGCCATCACTTGAAATAATAAATCACTTCTCAATTTTACTAAATATTTAATTTATATAAGTAATAACAATATAAACAGGTAGATAAATCATTATTAACTGTTCCACTATGGCATTTGGGAATACTTTAAGAGAGAGAGGAAATAATCTTAAAGATTTTACTCACATATTCTTCGGAATGCACAACCTTGAGGGACTGTCCAGTTTTCCTAGTCACAGAGGAAGTATATTTCCTTGAGCCAACACTTTGATTACAGTTTAACTAACACTGTTAAACATTACAGTTTAATTGATTACAGTTTAACTACAATTTAACTCGCGCCGAAGTCAATTCTGCACAAGAATATTTGGAAACGGGATGAAGTCCTTTTTGTAAAACTAACCGCCAGATCAGGGAAAAGTTTGTTCTTCAGGAACATATTTCTGAGTGGAACCTCTAGGCGTCAGGAACCACAAGAGCTGGAAATTAATACCTACACGTCGATCCGGAACTTCCAAGTATCAGGCATATTCACTTCGGAATATCAAATTTTAGGGTTCGGAAGAGATTATCTGGAGATTCGGGTGAAGTGGGAAAATCTGTTCTAAATTTTCTTGGTAGATTTGCTCTATACATCTCGCACTAAAGTAGTAATCAGCTCTCAACATCTTTGCAGCTCGCCCACATTTTTCCAGAATCTCGAGAGGAAAATGTTCCTTGCATCTCGCACAAAATCTTTTAAAGATTTTGCAGAAAAGAATGTGTCCTCTAGAGCAAAGAAAAAACGCAAACCAAGCCCTCTTGCTCTGGCAACCGGTAGCCCGGCAAAACCGGTAGCAGGGCAAAACGCCCCTCGTTCGCTTTTTTTTTTTTTCTCTTTCACATCACCGCCACTTAAAATCACTCCATATCAGATTCCAAAGGAAAAACCATAACCGGAGCCCGCTGGTACACGCCACTCGCGAGAGCAAGACCCACAAGGGGTCAAGCCCTCACTCTTTTCTCCTTTTCCTTTTAGCTCGAAAATTAGAATCAGAATGAATTCTAATAAGGTATAAGCACCGAGATAAACTCTCCGCCCCCGAAAATTTCATTGGCTTAAAAAACATCATAAAATTAAAATCACACCAATGCCATAATTTTACTTTATCTAACCTGAGAAAATTACACCCCCACAACGAATCAAAAAAAGAAAAATCTGACAAAAACATCTGTACACACAACGTGGGAATTAAAGTGGAACCCCAACTAACAAGCGGAAACTAAGCTTTACGACAATCCAATTACCTAAGCTTAATGAAAGAAACATTGCAAATACAACAAAGCGGAAGGTATGGTGTGTGGTGGTGTATTTAATTATGGTAAAGCACACTAGTGCTATCTGCCTTAGGGGAGGGATGCCTTCGTGGAGGACTTTCTAAGGGACTCTGGCTCGTATACACGTTACACATGGGGAAAACCACGAAAACACCCATGCACCCAGCCCGTTCGCGGGATTCGAACCTCGGACCAAACTACCAGTGTTCAGCGACTTTACCGCTCGGGCGCTGGTGGGCTCAAAGCGGAAGGAAGACGATTTTCGTTACAAACGCCATTAGTAAAAAAAAAAAAAAAAAAAAAAAAAAAGGCCACCAGCGAAGAAAGCGACAACAACGTAACTACTCTTACTGTTAGAAAAAGACCATAAACCAATAAACCAGGTGGCTCTTGCAACCGTTTCCTGTCTTTGTTACACTACACTTTTAAGAACTACCCGTTAAATAAGGCTTTAACAATTTAAGAATACTTTTTTCCAGATTAAAATACACAGTAAAAATAAAAATAATAGAATAACGATAAATTAAAACACATATTAATAATTAAAATTCGCGATATAACAATATCATGTTCTTTGCACTTAAGGGGGCGGTGGACTTTCAAATAACTAAAAATCAACCAAAATATTGAATTTGTTTTTTTCACTCTTGTAATATTCCACATACGTAGCTGCATCATATGCTAAAAACCAAGTTCAAATATTTTAATTTTTAAAGAAGTTACAAGAGTTTAAAATGTGTAAACAGCATAAACTTCCCCCTTTAAATTTGAGAAAATGTAAAAAATGTATTTCAACAACTATTTATTGATGTTATAATTTATATATTAAACCAAAAGAAGTGTTTATTTCTTAAAGGTTAGAAATGTCAGTATTGACAACTATTAATGAATTTAACTTTGGTTATGTAAATGCTATAGGCGTAGAACAGGAAGAAGCCAACTCGTTTTCCCTACTCGTTGCAAAAAAGCGCGATCAACGTCGCTTGAACCAAAGTAAAAAGAGTTTACCTGCTTGGAAAAAAACAGAAACAGTAAAAAAATATTGTAAAGCATTAAAAAAGAATGTAAATGTAAGAAATGAAGATAAAACATATGATGCGGATGAATTTTAAAAGTTTCATTGGATATAATGCACAAATTGTTTCTACCTCTAACTTCGAATCGCATACCAATTTGCGATATGTTTATTTTTCTCAAATTTAATTTTATGAGGTTAAAATAGTTAAATGATACGAAAATGTTATCCAGTGTCTATATATTCGTATTTAAAGTTAATTTGCTGTTTCTCACGACCATGTGTTAAAGTTTGACCATGTGATAAGTTTGAGCAAAAACTTTAAATTCGGTTCTCTCAAAACAAATTTTTTCGCAGTTCGTATTGTCTTGAAAATGCTCCACGCGTCTCACTTTTAGTTTAAAATGAATGATATTTGGAAGAAACTATCTTGTTATATGTTACAGTACATCTGTGTATGCATTTTTGAAGTGAGGTTATTAAGAAGTTTAAACTTGTGATAATGTTTAACAAAAGGTGACTTTTTTTCCAAAAACTGGGTTTAAGTTCACAAAAATCTTTTTTAAAAATTCCTGATCCATTTTATATTTAATAACGGATGCACAAAAAGTTTTATCAAGTCTTTATAACTAACTCAAAGGAAATATTAGGAAAAAACATTGAATATTACTGCGCAAGGAGCATTTTTAATCTTTAATTAAAATAATTAATTATTTGTTTTAAAATTTTTAATTTGAAATAAATTGAAATTTTGAACGTATATTTTATAAACTGATGTTATAATATATATATGTATAAAATTTCTTGCTTGAAAAACAAAAAATTAAAAAACTAATTTTTAAAGTCCACTGTCCCCTGAAACCATAAAATTCAGTCGCAAAATACTTTTAGAATGAGCATACCTTTAGAATTTCTAATACACAGTTCCGCGCGTTAGAAATAAAAAGGTTTCTTTCCTCCGTAGAGTGTTGTCATTGCTCGCTTTGAAATCCATGAGTTTGTTAATTAAAAATTCGTTAAAAATTTACAAAATATGAAATCGATTATAAAACAAATTCCAACTTTCAAATTTGGTCTTCCACATACCCATATTCGTAGCAGGATTACGTTATTCAAATTTCGATGGCTCTATGTACCGTTGTTTTATCACAATGCGAGAAATATACGTACATATATGCATATTTTTCAGTATTTAATTTATTCAAATATAATGCAGGAATCTAACATTTTGTGACAACAGTTTGAAAAGTGAAACGGACATTTATAGTGATTCAACGCAAAATCGCAAAACGAAAGCAATAGTCCTTCAGGGACGAGGCTCCTTTGGACTAATTATTGCATTAATTTATAAAATACGAAATTATGAATCAAATGCGAACTTCCGCTCTGATGTAAATGTCTTAAAGCATAAAAATTTAAAAAAGCTTGAATGATTCCATTTTTACATAGTTTCATTTATGTCTATTTTTTTATCCGTTTACATATTTGGGGCAAATATCTTAAAGAGGTTTACATCCATTTTATGAATATTAGGACACATATACATTTGTGAAAACAGTCTTTCAGGGCATTTAGTATGTCTAATTTTATTTAATATGTGCCGACAAAACGGTTAGTTAGTGGTTAGTGGTTAGAGGTCAGTGGTTAGAGGAAGTACTGAATGGCCCGGGTTCGAATCCTAGAGAAGACATAGATGTTTGTAAATGTATAGTCTTCGTGCGGCATTGGGGTACTCTAAATATGCGGCTAGCCGAAAGTTCTTTCGAGATGTTGACGGTAGGAGACCCATGGAACCGTCCCTTCGGGGTGCTCTCAATCAAAATTGGGCGTGGGGGAACTGAGCGAAGTTTTACTGTCACCTGTATGGTTCTCAAAGCTCTTGCCAATGACAGTGCAATCTTAACTCCTTGCCACGATTAATTTCGCGGACTTGTCTGATATTACGGGGTTACAATCAAAACCATCTCGGACGAAAACGTCGCAGAGAAAACAACATAAGGCGAAAATGTCGTGGTACAAAACATAGTGGGAGAAAATAAAGCAAAGAGAAAACATTTCAGTTCTAAAACATCAAGGTATAAAATATTGTCGTCGAAAATAAAGAAGTTCAAAAACTTCGCAATTTAAAAACATCGTCGTCGAAAATATCTTGGTAAAAAATAAAGTACCTACAAATCATGAAATCATAGCATGACGATACGAATTGTTTTTTCTGAAAACTCAAATAACACAAGAACAAAAGAGGCTAAATAAAAGGGTTTACAGTGTAATTTGTAATTATGTAATCAGTGTAAAATTTTTCTGGAATTTACTTTTATTAACTGAGGGCCTAATCTTTTCGAAGTCGTCATGATAAGTCCGTGCCGTGAAAATTTTGTTGTTTTCTAACATTTATCCTTTATTTCCTTTTCTTACTTGAATTACTTTAATGCTAATTTTTTTTGTTTAATTACTATACGTTCCCTTTTTGGAAATTTAAAGCTTTCCATAAGCCTCAGTTTTCTTCCATTTTGAATAATTTTTATTCTTCCAACAAATTAGTTCCGCCTTTTCTTACTTTGATAAGAAAATTTTGTTCTCAGTTAATAATTTATTTTAGTAAATATGACGCAAGTTCTTTCTCTAGAATTTGTAAATTTATAAAATTTAATTTGAATTTTAATGTTAGTAAACGGCATACATTATTTTTGCATTATTAGCAAATTGAATTTATTTTATTTAAATTTATATTTATATATTATTATTTCATGTGAAAGGAAAGTTGCTGTGTATAAGAGGGATTCGAAATTTTCGCTTGAACTGTAATAGTTAAATAGTTTAAAATGAGTCATAAGCTAACTCTGAATGACTAGAAATGCAGTAATTTTTCTAGGAAACATGGATTCATTTCAGATCTGATCTACTTCCTCTTGATAATACTCAAATAGATTTTGACTGTATTACTTTTTCTTTTCTTTTTTATGTGTTTTCGTGAATTCCTGCTGTTTTCGGTATAACTTCTAGTTTAAAAGACTAAGATGATGGAGCTTTTTTTACATTTTTTACTGGAAGATTTCAATATTACACTGGTTTTAAATTTCATTTCTGCCATGTCTTTATGGAATAGGTCCGAAGTTTATTACTTTTTTAGTACATTTATATATATATATATATTCCGGTTTTAAATAATATTCCTATACAGCTTATTAAAATATTTCAGTACAACTGAAATCTAAATAATTTATACTTAAAATGCTGACTTAAACTTATTTCGATAAGTCATCGCATTAATTAAGTTTATATTCCTTGGAGATGATATGTAAAAAAACTTTTCTACTAATAAATTATACATAGAGACATGTGTGTGTGTGTGTATAAAGAGTGAGAGAATGAAAATAAACTCAAAATACAAGACAAAGAATATACTACAGAGCATTATTGACTTTCAAACGCCTATAAAACTGTAAATATATAAAGTGCTTGATAAAAATCTGAATTTGCTTGTTTAAGCTAAAACAACTTTACTCATTTAAAACCAGTTTAGCAAGACTAAAACTCGTGAAAAATATAAATTAAATACCGTATTTACGCGAATCTAATGCGCATCGTTTTTGGCCAAATGTAGTATTCAAAATTGGGGTGCGCATTAGATTCGATGGCGCATTAGATTCGAGTGCAAAGTTCGCCGATGACGTCAACCAAATTGCTCTACTACATTTACCGTTACATTTATCGTTGATACATTATTGCATAGAGGATACAAACTGCAGAGTACGTAGTCACGAAATGGAGGGCAAACAGAGAAGAATGTCATATGACGCTACTTTCAAACGTTAAGTAATTCTTTATGCTGAAAAAAAAAATGGCAATAGAAAGACAGGGAGAGAGTTCAACGTAGCTGAGAGCAATGTTCGCGTGTGGCGGCAACAGAAATTGGCACTGTTTGCAACTAAAGCTAGTAGAAAGAAATTCACTGGCCCTCGCAAAGGAAGACACCCTAAAATTGAAGAAAAAGTTTTGGAATTTGTACGTGAAAGGAGGAAGAATGGACAACCTGTGACTAGTGACACCATAAGAAATAAAGCAAAAGAGGAGCCGTGGATGGGTGGCTCGGTTTATGAAGCGGATGGGTTTATCTCTAAGACGCCGTACAACAATATGCCAAAAGCTTCCTGCAGATTTTGAGGGAAAACTACTAACATTTCAGCGGTATGTCATCACACTTCGGAAGGAAAAGAATTTTTCAATGGGGTAAATTGGCAACGCTGACGAGACGGCAATTTCGTTTGATATGCCTCGTAACTACACCATTACGTATAAGGGGACTAAGGAAGTTATCATCAAAACTTCGGGATGTGAAAAACAACGCGTAAAAGTGATGCTGGCAATAACAGCAGACGGGTGCAAACTTCCCCCTTTCTTAATCTTCAAACGGAAAACATGCCCTAAAACCCCTAAGAATGAAAAGCTGTTCCCAGATGATGTCCTGATTCGAAACCAAGAGAAGGGGTGGATGACGGAATCATTAATGCTTGATTGGCTCCGAAATGTATGCAAACGCCGTCCCGGTGGGCTCTCTAATCCACCATCAATGCTTTGTCTGCACGCATTTCGTGGTCATCTCACCGACGACGTAAAAAAGAAGATGCACAGCCTAGGCAGTGATCTTGTTATCATTCCTGGAGGGATTACATCTGTGTTAGAACCCCTGGACGTTAGTATAAATAAACCTTTTAAGGGGTACGTTCAGGTTTTGTGAGCCAAACCGTGTATTGACCCCGACAGGAAAAATTAAGCGTACTGCACCGCACATTGTTGCACACTGGGTTTCTGCTGCCTGGAAAAGCATCGAAGCAGCAATGATTGTGAAATCTTTCAAGAAATGCTGTTCAAATTCATCGAATGGCAGTGACGATGACGTGCTCTCGAACGCTGAGGATGACGATGACGATGATGAGGAAAGAAGAAATGAATCTGCTTCTGACGAAAAGAGCTGCGAGGATTCCAGTGATGAAAACATTAGTGAGTAAAGACGTTTACTATTAATCACTGATTGTAGAAACTGTTAGCTAGATAGAAATGTTACGATTTATTTCATGTTCATATTTTACGATAGGTACCGTATATACGGCAGTGCTAATTAACAATGATTGTTTCACATGACAATAGCCCACTAATAGGTTAATTCTATGTTCTGCTACTTTATGTATAAATCCATTGTTGTATAAAATATGGTATCTAAATTTAAATAAAATTATCATACCATTAATTGATAGTTTATATACAAATCCATTGTTGTATAAAATAAGATTCAATAAATTCCTCATATCATTGATGCGCATTACATTCGCCGACGAACAATTTTTTTATTATTTAAAGTTTTAAAATGGGGATGCGCATTAGATTCGATGGCGCATTAGATTCGCATAAATACGGTAGTCAAAATATAAAAGCATACGGTTGAAAAGTAAAATATACGACAAAGATCGGAAACTTCAAAGGAAAATACAAGACAAAATAAAATATTTAAAATAAAGTTCCAAAATTGTTGATGCTGAAATAAGCATTAATGTTAAAAAAACGAGAGGGAAAAGAAACAAAGCTGACAAATAACGCTTAGTGCTCTTCGTTTCTTATTTTTAAAATAAAGGATAGTTTTGAAAGTTTTCGTTTATTATTTATTGTGTAGTACTGGTGCTTACTTCAACATTCAAACTTTGCAATGTAACTGTCAATATTTGATTTTGTCTATTATTTTATACTCTCAAATATTTCTATTTTGCCAAGTAGTTCCCTTTTCACTCGCATCTTAATGTATTATTTTTTCTAATTTTCTAATTTTTTCTAATTTTTATGATTACATAACTCTGTAACTGACAAAGTGGCTTTGATCGCATTACTAAATGCTACCTTTTAGCTTATGCAAGCAGATTTAAATGTTTTCGTTTTTTTAAGTATTCTCTGTATGCATAGAATTTTAAAGTTAAACAATTCTAGTTAAATGCACTAAACCGTAGAGAAAGAATTTTTTTAGCAATAACAAAATTTTGGACATGTGCTCCTAAAAATAAAATCCCGATTACACTAAATATCTTTATTTTGCCTTTAATGGAATTTTAAGGATTAATAGCAGCGACAGTATGTAAATCACATAAAAAGGAACTATTGTATTCAGTTCATTTAAATTTCTATTTGAAGAGCTTGGTTTAAATTACGCAAATGTCAGTAGCTTCACGATTTCATTTATTTATTAGCTCAAAAGGGCTATTAATTTCATTTTGTCATTTTGCGTTGTCCACTATAAAACGGCATTTGTCTTTTCAAACTGTTGCCACCAAATATTAGAGCCCTGCATTATACTTAAAGAAATTAAATAATGAAGAATCTTCACGAATGTAGGTATGTTACTCGCAATGTGGAAAAGCAGCGCTACCTGGAGCAACAACGCTATCAAATTTTGAATTACGTAGTCCACTTGAATACGGGCATATGGAAGCCCAAATCTGGAATTCGAAATTTGTTTTATTACCCATTTCATAATTTGTAAAATTTTTACGTATGTTTGATTAAGAAGCTCAAAGATTTCAAAACGAGTAATAGCAACACTCTAACAAAATTATCTCCAGCGCGAGAGACTGTGTAGTGGAAATTCTAAAGATAAGATATGCTTTTTCTACATATTTTGTGATATTACTGTTGAATTGAATTTTATGGTTTAGGTGTGGAGATTTAATAAATAAAGGTAACAGACAAAACGTTAAAAAACGCTCCTTTGGGCGGAATATGGAATCTGAAATCTTTCAGATTTTTTTTTTTTTTTTTTTTTTTTTTTTAATATTATTTTTTTTGGCCGTATATGACCAAGCCTGTAGTTTATATGTGGCATTTCCAGACATGCTTCTCATATTATTCCGTTCTATTTTCTGAACATTCTTTCAAATTATATGATAATGTTGTCGGTGATTCTACAATATAATAAAATATTTTACCTTTCTCTTTACATACAGGAAAAGGTGGTATATGTTTTATTCGACAGATGCTGAATGGTTAAAATTCTGAATGATAAATAGATAGTTGTGGTTTTAGTTCTCCAGTGACACTTATTTAAACAATAACAAAAACTTATTTTTGATAACTTAGCACGCTCTTTGAGCAGCAAGGTAATGCATCATTATTTCTGTATTCGTATGGAAGCTAATAAATAATTTATAGTAACGTACGTACTCATCTAAACTTTTGCTCCTTTTTATTGGAACCCAAAAGCATTCAGATCTGGCTATTGGATGGGTTTTTGGGGGACTATCATAATACCACCGTAATTCTTAAGCGGAGATAAAAAACTCTTATTTTTGGAATAGTTTTCTACATCTTAGAGACTCATGTAAGTTGGAACTTTCAGGCGTTTTTCAGAATTCACTGGTTATTTGGTTTTAATCTATAGGATGTCCACTGTTTGTCAGACCTCTGCAACAGGCTCCTGCTATATAATATTTACTATTATTTGATAACTCTAGCATCCACTCAATTAATATCTGAGTTTACTTCTTACAACGATAACATCAGTTGTTGTAAATAATTACAGGCATGTTTGCCATCTAGGTCTGTAGGCACGTTGAAATCCATAATCGAATGTATTTTGGCGTTTGACTACTTACAGAAGCAGGGTATATTTTTCAGTTATCGTTCGCACCGTACTAACCTTTTCTACAGATGGTTGCCTAGATAAAAACAGTTGATATTGTCTTACAGCTATATTAAGAACAGGTGGACTTAAATCCCATGTTGTCTTCAGGTAAAGGAGAATGAAGGACATTTCCTCAACGTTCTGATGTGGCATAATGGTGAGCACATCGACCCAAATATTTGGAAATTTCCTGTTAGACACGAATTAGAGCGATGTTTACTTTTAACTGATTCTCTCTCTCGGAATCTTCTTATCTTTCTTCTTCGCAGTGATAAAAGCATTTCCATTTAATGTTAACTTCTAGGTATTACACTGATATTATTCTTTGTTTTAAGTTGCATAGATTTGCTTATAAATGCCTGAATTTAATCCTTCACTCGCAGCTTAATAGTTGAAGAGCACTTGCCGCTTTCTTAGTTTTTACATTTTGTACATCAGAATTTCTCAAAGCGCGGGTCGAGAGACAAATTTTGGGGGTCTCGGAAAATTTCCAAAGTACTCTTTTATTTATTGTGCGATAATATGTGGTGCTTACGAATTTAAGTATAATTACCAATTAATTGTTATGTTTGTTTTCTACTACTTCATCCTTACATTGGCTTCATCTAGAAATTTCTTTCGTTCCTTTTTTCACACAAACTATCTTTATACAGCAACTTAAGGAACATTACTACTTCCCATTGTATGTAAAACCTAGAGTATGTTTCAAAGCAAATCGCAACTGTATAAGTGTATGTTTCGGGGTAAAAAGTATGAGAACATTGTCCTAGATTATATGCTTTAAAAAGTGTTAAAAAATCACTTCTTAAAACAACATTTTCCTTTTTCGATTTATATGAATTGAGTTACTTTTATACAAAATGATGGCTTAACGCTTACAAATATTTGCTTTGTGACTTTCATATCAGCAACGAAATTTTCTTACCAGCAGATAAAGAGTTTATTATTCTGCCCGTAGACACCACTTAAAATACTGTGAGCGAAGTGACTGACTCACATGACCGGAATATAAGATTATCGTGTTAAAAAGCGCAGGATTGTTCCTGTCGTTGATATCTTAAAGTTGACTCTATGATTTGCCCAACTCTGTCTCAGTTTGGAACAAAAGTGTGTGTCTTCGTCCCTCTACTTTAACTCCAATATCCCGAGAAAACTTCAGGTTAGACAGTATCTTAACAACAGTCATTTAAAAGTAGTACGTACAAATATCCAAGTTTGCGGTTTTTCCTATGAATTTTGATTTGCCGCTTGAATGTCAACTAATTTTACATCGAAAAATATTTGCGAAAACATATTTCCTCCTGTACTCAATTATGCGGTAATTCCCAATTATAATTTTTTATTGCCGCCCAAACGGGATAATAGTTACTCTCACTAGCTGCGGTATCAAAGGGCCCGAGTTCGAATCCCGGGGAAGATATGGATACTCGCAAGTGTAAAGTGCTTACCCAGCAAAGCGACTGAATAATAGTGTAGCGATGCGATGCGGATTAATAACATACAGCAGTGAACTGTATTAAAAATGAGATTATTTTCAAGCCAAAAAAAGTTGTGATGCGAATTCAGCTAATATAAACAGAACATCTGCTCTCGACTCCAAAGCACGAAAAGTCACGTGATTGACATAAACAATCTGCGTTCTCAATAGCAGCGTCATCTACAAAGTTAAATTTGATAATCACATACCACGCCCCTTGAAGCACTCCAAGAGCATATTTGAAGCACTCGAAATAACCCAATATCTCTACACAATGATACCCTTTAATTGACATATACCTCGCACCGCGTGCATTTTGGATTAAACATTTTCTGAGTAGAAAAATGCCGAAGCTTTACTTTAAACTGTGGAAAGAAAACAGACTTTTTCGGGTGCGAAATTCGGTTAGTAGAGTGATAAAGAATAATTGAGGCTACATTACGACAAAATCTAGTCTTTTATTAATAAATTGTAGCTTGCTGTGATAAAATGCCAAAGCAAGCAAATCTTAACCTTTAACTTTTTATCCCATGATACATCCCGTAAGGAGGGCTAATTTTTTATGCATCCTGCCCTTCATAGAAATATTTACTATAATGTCTACCATTCTGAAGATTCTGTGTCTTTTTTTTTTTTTCATTTTCTTAGTGTTCACCAAGGAAATAATTTCATTGTTACGATATGAGACACTGATCTATGTAGGACGTTTAAGCCAAATAGTAAAGAGAGTAATACACACTCTAATTGAAATCTTTCCAGAAATTTAATATAGTTCATGAAATGCCATACCCTTTGCTCTGTTCATTACACAATTACTTATCATCAGAATATAACACAGTGAATGCATAGTTGAATGTACGATCAAGGAAAACAAGTTTAACGCGGAATAGGTCACTGTGTTCGCCATTTTGTTTCGCAACCTCTTGCAAGCATTTGTCATAACGCTTTTTCGCATAGCTGCACGATGAGAGCCCTAGATCAAACGTTTTTGTGAATGTCTGAAAAGCTCATAAAAGGAAATTGTATAGATTAATATGGGGGATAATCTCTCACTTTCAACGCGTACAGTAAGCCTATGTAACGTTACATGCAGATAAAATAACTGGATCCCCAGAATTACATTTATAGTATGAGGGAGGGCTCCATCATGCACAAAGAACTGTGTAGGCTGTTCCTATTTTTGGCTTTGCCAACATATAATGGGCGCCGTCAGTTCTGCAACAATCTCTGCTGACAATCTCTGAATCGTCTGTTTGCGAAGGTTCCATCTTGTATCAAACTGTGCACGCAAATGTCCTTGCATCATAACCAAACTTTGTTTCTTCAAATGTCAAAACGATCCAAGCTTTTTGTTCAACACTTCGAATGCCAGTTATCCGCCATTTTGCAAACTCCTGCTTTGCTGCAAATTAGAGTTGTATCTTAACTTCGTTTGAAATCTAACGGATTTGCTATGAAGAAAAGCACACAAATACGCGTTTCCAACATTAAAAATATAATATTAAAACTTTTATGAATGAATGAATGAATGGTATGACCGTTCGTGCACCTTCCTATTTTGCCAGCCATATTACCAGCTGATTAATGGTTGTACTCGTATAAAAGCAGAAAGATACTATTATTCATAAAAAAAGGAATTTTCAAAATTTGGTTGGTTTTTTACTAGTTATGTTTCAAATTTTCTTTTGAAAAACATAGTAATTCAAATTTATTTATGTAATTTGATTTGACTTTTATTTTTATGATTAAAAGGGAGATGGCTCTGTATACAGTATTAATAAAATCATTAATTTACATCCAGGAAATTTATTCGCTTTTTCTTTAGTGTTCTAGTGTTGCCGAATGCGTAGCTTTTTTTAAACCTTTCACTGACGTTCCTATCTCAAATTTGCAATAGCTATTTTCTAAATATAGTTTGAATGAAACATAACCATTCATATTAATTATTATTGTCAAAATTAACCTTAAATTTTAATAATTGTAGCATCCCATATTGCTGAAAAGGGACCCACATCTAATACAAGAAATATATCTGTATATAAATTGCTGACCTCATTCGTCACTGAAGAACTGGTTATAGGCAGATACCCGCTTGGGAACTACCTATTCTTCAAATTCAAATTTGTGGCCTTAATAAGATATTTAATGCATTAAACTTGACAGTGATAAATTGACTTTCTCGATCATTTTTCAACTCATGCTAAGGAGAGCAAAAAATATTTAAAAAATATCAATTCAAGATTCCTTGCAATAGTGTCAAAACACTAACGTAAAAAATACTGCACGTTTCAAACTAAATGCATTTAAAATTGAAATACATTATGCATGAAAAGGATTACAATGAAGAACTTAAAAGAAGAAAGTTAATTTTGCAAGCATTTTTTTAATACTTTTTCATGTTAAAGTGTACAGTGGTGGCCAAAAGTGTGGACAATTTTGGAAATTTTTATGTTTTTGAACTTTGTATGATTATAGGAAATGTTACGTTTCACAAAATGCAAACTTGTATATATGTATATATAATTTTAAAGAGAATTTATTACTGAATTCAATACAAAATACAAAATTCAATTATTTGCAATACAAAAAAGTTAAACAATAATAGTTATCGATATACTTTAGATAGTGATGATTGCAGTAAGTTATCAGTACTTAGTAGGATACCCTTTATTTTTTATTACAGCTTCACATCGACGTTTCATTGATCTGACAAGAGTTTTAAGCTCTTATTTCGTTATTACATGATGCCAGGAAACAATCATAGCCTCAATTAGTTCCCTTTTATTTGATGGGCGCCTAATTCGGACAAGAGTTTTCAAACGGTGCCACAAATTTTCGATAAGCTTGAGGTAAGGACTGTTTCCTGGCCATGACAATAATTTAATGCTCTTTGTACGAAATCACTCTTTCGATATTTTGGCCGTGTGGCAAGGAGCAGAATCCTGCTGAAAAATAAACGAAGCATTGTTGGGAAAGAGATCTCTGATGGAAGGTAGAAGTTTTGGTTCTAGAATAGTGTCAATGTATTTTCTGGCATTCAGTGTCCCGTCGATGACATGAACGCGACCAATACCATCTTCTGACATGCATGACCAAATCATAACACTAACTGGGTTCTTCACAGTTGCCTGAAGGCAGTCAGGATGTAGCACTTCTCCTATTCTACGTCTTACATATTTTCGCCCATCACTGCCGAATAACAGTATCTTAGTTTCATCACTCCATATAACTTGTGATCACTGATCATCTGTCCAATTAAAGCGTTCCTTTGCCCACTGTAGTCTTTTTTTTTTTTTTTTTTCGTTGCTGAAAATTAAGATAAGGCTTTTTTCGTGGAATTCTACCTCTCAGTCCAACATCTGTTAATATTCTCTTCTCCTGATTGTTCTTGAACTGACAGAAACACCAGCATCATTCAGATCACTTTTGATGGCCGCTGACGACATTTTTCTATCTTGGAGACATAGTCTTTTTATTCTTCTGTCATCAATAGATGTGGTGCACCTTTTTCGGCCTTTTGCTTCTTTGTTTCTTATTGAACTTGTCTCCTGATATCGTAAACAAAGTTTCCGGATTCCAGATGTAGTCGCTGAACCACCCACCTGTCTTGCAATTTCAGCATAGGAAAGACCACTTTCTCGTAACACAATAATATTACATCTCTTTCTAGGTGTCCAATCTACTCTTTTATTTGATGTCATTGCTTCTTGACTAAATATTAAAAATTTTACAAAAATTCCTACTTGTAATTGTAGTGTATAAGAAACAGGTCTTCCTTCTACAGAACAAAGCAAAATAATGGATTGTTTCAAGTGTAAACATAATGTCAGCTTCTACTGGCAGTTATTAACATTTAATTGGTTCTCAGAACAAGAACAGTGATTGGCCAGTAAAGCTAGACATTACAAACCACTTCATAACTGTGTTTATTATTTATATTAAAGTACATATAACTTTTTTGTATTGCAAATAATTGAATTTTGTGTTTTGTTTGAATTCAGTAATAAATTCTCTTTAAAATGATATATACAAGTTTGCATTTTGCGAAACGTAACATTTTCTATAAGCATACAAAGTTCAAAAACATAAAAATTTCCAAAAGTGTCCACAATTTTAGCCACCACTGTAGTTAACTCTAAATTATTTAATGATATGCCGGAGTTCACATAAGAATTAACTAACGCTGTTTCTGAAATGATACAACCTAATTTTGTACGAGCAGCTGTTGGAAGTTCTCGGTTTCGTTTAATTGGTTCACCCAAAACAAGTGACTTGAAAACATTGACTCCTATAAGAATATCTATTGGAGCAGATTCATAAAATGTAGGATCTTTCAAAATCAGATCATTGAAAGAATTCACAATATTTGATGGTAATGATACGTGTGGTAAGTTTTCACAAATCTTGTCTATAATAAAAACAGAAGTTTTAAAGGAAGGTTTTTGAACCAAAGTGAGGAGAGAAAGTAATCTCCAGTTCTTTATTTGTTTGAGATGCGGTTGATCCTAGGCCCGATATCTGGATCTTTGCTTTTTTCCTATCCAGACGAAGTTTTGAAAGACAACTCTCAGTAATGAAGTTTGCCTGTGAGCCAGAATCCAACAAGGCTCGACGTTGTACGAAATTCCCTAATGCGTCACGAACTTTAACTGCAGCAGTGCACAACAAAATTTCCTTTTTTATAGTTCCACTATTCACAAAATTAGAGTGTATCTGATTAAAATTATTAGAAACGTTATCTGGGATAGTATTTTCTGTCACATTTTGAGGAGCAAACATCCTTGCATGAATGTATTTCCATTATTATCAGTAGCAGATAAAACAGTATCTCGAGATTTCGTGAAATGCAATAATGAATGTTGATTATTATGACACCTTTTGCATCTACTCAAGCTTTTACAAACCTTAACATTATGCACATTAGATAAACAATTAAAATAAAGTTTATTAAACTTCACAAATTTCAATCTCTTGCTAACTGACAATTTGCCAAATTGATCACACTTATATAAGTTATGATCGTTCTTACAATAAGGACAATTTGTAGTAGTTTCTAAAACTAAAGATGTGACCTTAGAATTTATCTTTTTTCCTTCCAATTGGTTTTACTGTTGTGAAGTGTTCTAGCATGCTCCTATAGAAAACGTAAGTAATTCGTTTAATACTCCTAGCTGATCGCCTTTTAGGTGTCTCTCGTACCAAATGCGTCTACATTTGGATGCGTAATAAGTTTCTTAATTAGTGAATTCACCAGTTGACGTTTATTCGAAAATCTATCTTCGAATAAATCCCAAGCAATTTTATAATTTGAATCTGAAATAGGTATAGCTTGAATTATTTTCAGAGCTTCAGCCTTACAAGAGCTCTTAAGATGTTCTAGCCTTTGAGTGTCTGATAATTTAACATTATTGTACACACTGGCCTTATAAAGATCGCTAAATGTAAGCCATTGATCTAAATTTCCATTAAAAGTAGGTAAAGTTTATTTCGGAAGTTTTACTTCTGTAGTATCTGAATGAACACTAACTGAACTAACATTACCAAGGCGAAAACCTTTTTGTTTTAATTACAAGAAGAGATCATCAATTGTATTTTGAACTATTTGATATTCTTCAACATAGATATCAACTTCTTTTTCTTCACATGTTACATAAATGTTATCAAAAAGGTGTAAAACATCTGCACTTAGAATACTCAGTTTCCTTTTAAAAAGTTCGATTTTTGCCTCATCGTCTTTAGCAATTTCAGAATTAATTTTATCTTTCAATTTCGTTAAAATGCCTTTAGCGACTCGTTTCTTTACGAATAGTAATTTCATATCCATTATGAAAAATGTAAAATTGATTTACCCAAATTGATACAGCATATGTGTTCCTTCAAATGAGTCAGCAACAGTTCGTAGCATCAAATTATTTGATTAATACAAAAAATAGATATTAACCATCAGGCGATGACAAACAAATGTTCGTTGGAACGATTAAAACACAAATAAAAACACAAGATGTGAAGCTTTGTAAACAAATTCACGAATCGAAAGTACTAAAAAAAGGCTTAGCGGCGTTCGTAGCGTACTAAATCAAAACTCAGCAAAAGGAATTATTGTTTCTAAAAAACTCATAAATCTTCCGGCGAAGCAGTACCAATGAATATTAATGTAGCGATGCGATGCGGATTAATAACAAACAGAAACGGACTGTATTAAAAATGCGATTTATTTTCAAGCTAAAAAACGTTGTGATGCGAATTCAGCTAACAGAATTCAGAACAGAAAATCTACTCTCGACTCCAAAGCACGAGTAGTCACGTCATTGACTTAAACAATCTGCGGTTGCAATAGCAGCGCCATCTAAAACGTTAAATTTAATAGTAACAGGGACAGTCAAACTATATGGGGGGGTCAAAATACTCTCAAAAGATTGGTGATACAGGATGAGGATTTAGAAACCACGAACAGCCCCCCTGGGTGTTCTTCCTCCGAATTTTTCCAAGACGGAATCTTAACAATTAACTCGGTTCAGAAATACCTCTATTCCTATGGCAGCACAGAGATGCTTCCCTAGCTTCTACCTGTACCTATATATTTTTTATGTATTTACGTTTCCATCCGTAGTCTAGCCAGTCATAGTACATAATTTAATTTAAGAAAGAGACAGTTGCGTGCGTACACGTTCAAAATAAATTTAATGCACAAGGAATCGATGATAAAATTCGATGATAGCTTGATAAAATTTATTTTACCAAAGAAATACTTTACAGTTGTGGAACTTCCTTCAAAAATACTCGTACAGCTCTTTTCATTATAGCAGAGTACAATCAGTATTTAAAATACGAACTTCTAAGGACGTGCAACATAGCTCATCTAGAAGGAGAAGCTCGCAGTACTCTCAATACTCCGAAGTCAATTCTGAACTGAAAACTGAGAAAGTGATGTTCTCCCCGATTTTAAATAATTTCCCCCGCCGCCGAGAAATCTATGTTACCTCCCACTTCTCGAATTCCTGGAAGGCCCTATCTGAGAGCCGGGTACACTTACAGTTGCATATAGGGACCCAATAAAGCTATTCAATTACAATTCCGATTATACTTCTACCGGGGTTCGACCCAAATGTCACCAAATGGTCGCCAAGTTTGGAGATAAAATTTACTCGCCAAAGGCATTATCAACTTGAAGATATCTCTTCAATTTAGCTAGACAGACATTTACTCAATATTAGAGAGACTGGTCCTTGTATTCTTCTTTTTTTTGGCAGAACTTCTTTGCATTATACAAAATATGCTATAATTTCACATAAAATTTCTCTCAAATTATTTAAGTATATACAAAATTCGTAACAATACTTTAAGTATCACGAGGTTTTATATGCTTTGTTGCATGTTATAAGAAAGGTAGGGCACATCACAAAAAAGAAAGATTATCGTTTCACTTTTTATGAAATGCATACATCCGCTTTCTTTGATGTATTCAAGATATTTGATCATTCGCGTACTATACATCTGAACTTAAAACATAACTGAAGGTTATTCGTATTATTTTTGATAAAGATTTAGTTGAAATATTGAAAAGATTATAATTGAATTTTGCGCGAATAAAACTGAAAAATAAATGTTTTCGATCATGCATATGAAAAACATCAGTTTTTGATGTGGTTAAAATTACATCGAAAAAGATATCTGATGTCTACAACACATGACTGCCTTGTACGGAATATTAAATTATACGCATTTTTTCTTGCATTTCATTTAAACGTATTGGAATGAATTAAATCTACTTCGCCGACAGCGCATAAACCACAACAGAATAAACTCATTCTTTAAAATTCGCTCTAGTATTTGTTTACCATAGTGACACTCTGGCGATAGATTCACTTACAGTATTATATTTCGTACATAATATAACTCATAATGCACAAAATTTATATCATTTAAAGAATAGAATTATCTAATCATTGCCACATGTTCTATTCAAATACTGTAATAAAGCTAGAATGATGTATAAAAGAAATTAAGCAAACAAAAAAAAAAAAAAAAAAAAGAAACAGTTTTTCACAGACGATTGAGTATTTCTCATTCAATTAATTCAGTTCTCACTTCGCAAGAAGCCAAAAATACATAAAAATTCAAAATATCTATATTAAAAATTGCGAAGTAAATCTTAAACACTAATTTCCTCCAAAAAATTCCAGAAAGGATTAAACATGATTCAATTGACAATAATAAATGAAGGCGTTATCTTTGTAGTTGCGAAGCTAAGTTTCTCTAGATTGGCAACAAGTCCACTAGTCTGCTGTTTCAAATTCAAACAATCAATGGCCGCCATCAAAAAAAGGCTTAGCGGCACTTAAACAACTTTAAAATTGTTGATAATTTTAAACATATTACATACAGATTTACTAAAGGCATAAAAACCTTAACCGGAAGATAAAAACAACATAACTCAATCATTTTTAAAGCAAAAAATGTACAATTTACAAACATATACGAGTAAAGAAACTGAGATCACTGAGCCGGATAACAGAGTGGATATATATATAAATATATTTATATACGCTTGGTGCTTCTAAAATATTGCTTGATTGCAACTAAAATACGAGGTGCACATCTACATGTTATTGCAGTCCTATATACAAAATTTCAACGTTCTGAGGCTACTCGTTTTTGAGTTGTGCGAGATACGTACGTAGGTACGTACATAAGTTTGTGCAAACGCCACGAAAAATTCTCATCAGAATTAACTTTAAAGCAGTTTTATAATTTTTTGGGAGGAAACGAGTCTTCTATTCTCTCCTTACGTACAGATATCACGCAAAAACATCGTTAAATATCATTCTATAGCAGTCAAAATGGATATTTTCATTGAAATATACTGCCTGAAACTTTTCGCGATTACAATACTTCCTTTTTACTTCGTACAAGTTTGCCTAGTTTTGGTAAGATCTTCCAAGTAACGTTCACTGACCTCTAGTATCATTATATGCAGAGCTTAAATTGTGTGAAAGTCCATCAGAGCCTTGCTCCAATACATCTCTATTTTTTAAAATAAATTATAATTCTAACCGGGGCCCATAAGCGGCCGAGCGGTAAAGTCGCTGAACACTGATAGTTCGGTTCGAGGTTCGAATCCCGCCAATGGCTGGTTGCATGGGTGTTTTCGTGGTTTTCTCCATGTGTAACGTGTATACGAGCCAGTTTCCCTTAGAAAGTCCTCCTCGAAGGCATCCCTCCCCTTTGGCAGATAGCCCTAGTGTGCTTTGCCATAATTAAATACACACCACCAATTCTAATCGGGGTACATTGTGCCCTATAAATAGTGCTGCTCCGGGACTTCTTTTATGTAACTGAATCACAATTTCGGAAGAAAAAATTAATTTTAATAGCAAATATTCCTTAAAAAGTGTTTCTAAATTCTAAATGCATGCCTATCTTTCCCTGACCAGAATACTTTAATGGAGGTTGAGACTTTTAAGTACAGAAAAGCTCTTACCCAGATACCAAAGGATTTTTTTCCAAGAAATGCAATGGATTTATAACATCGGATAAATGTCTCGTTCCCGAAAGTATTCAGAATGATCACCCTGGTCATGTATGACCGTGGGCATGTACACATACATGCCCACGACAGACTTCCTGCACGGGACGAAAACTTCACTTGTAACACGTTCGTTCTCATGTTGTTATTGGATACAACTCTGAAATTTTTCTTTAGACCTAGAATTTTACTGGCAGGGTATCGCGCTCAGAAAGTTTAGGAGCCTTCTCTCTTTTGTTTCAAAACTATAGTTCTAAGCTAAAATTTCTTTCCATACTCTCACATTGTTTCGAACATTCTCTCTATTCTCATGTGTGAAACTTTAATCGTTTTAACTGTTTTGATTGGCATTCCATTTAAATCTATTTAATTCTATTTAAATTCGGCCAGCTGAGCTATTTCGTAATTATTGAATGCAATTTTACATTCAATCGGAGCAAAAAAGACGAGGTCTGAAGTTTTTATTTATTTAACATTTTATCATTAATGAAATAATATATTGAAATTTTATATAAATCTTTACATTTTATTTAATTTTCATTAGTTATTAATAATTTCATTATTGTTTTATTAATTATTTTATTTATTTATTTTTCCCGGTTCTTCCTGACGACCTTTCTTTCTTTGCCACTTCCAAATTTTAGAAATTACACCTTGGTTACTGGTAATAAATCTATATAAATTTTCCTAAAACAGATTGTAGTATTCTTGATATCCAGGAAACAGTAAACATATTTTTGGTGAAATTGTGCAATAAATGTAGAGGAATATACTCGTACACTTTTTCAGTGAAACGTCTATTGTGGAAATTCACAATAAAAATTAGAATAGGCTTCTTAATTTTGAGGTATATATAAAAAATATAAATATAATATAATATATAAACTATATAAGGAACTAAACAATAATAAGTATTTAAAAGGAATATATATATATAAAGAACATAAAAGGAACTCAGAAACTTTTCTTCACTCTCTGTAAATTTTAATGCACATGCGACTGTTTCTAGAAATAGATGTGAATTTTTGATAAAAGAGATGTATCCTAATTTACTCTAATGTTTTTTTTTAAATTTATCCTAATATATCCTAATTTTTAAAGTTAGTTTTAAATTCCAAAAAAATCTCAGAACGTTGATACAGTCCCAGAATATCTTTTTTGGTTTTCAATTTTTATTCGATTTAAGATAACAGATAAAAGTCTTGATTAAAATGAGATACAAGTTATATTTCGTATGATTATGTTTTAGTTTCTCGTTAATTAAAAAATAATAAATTACAGTTTAGTTCAGAATTAAGAATGGAAAACATAATAAACATGTTTGCTTGTAGTATTTATATATCTGCAAATAAAATAATTAACAGAAAATCAGACCATTTTATAGAAATAAAATCAAATTCATCAGAACACTATTATGTACTTGTAGTTAGAGTAACCGATAAATGATACACATCGTCATTTAGTTTAACCATTTTTTTTTAATTTTACAATATTTGAGAGCATGAGCAATAGCTTTCCAAAACTCTGCAAATGTACCTTACTAGACTTGTTCTCACAACAGAAATGATAATTATTTTCAGGAAAAAAAAGGTCAAATAACCCATGAAGAAATAAATATCTTTAAATGAAATGAAAAAAGGATGGAAAAAAAACATAAAGTTGTTTGAAATAAAAATACCCAGCAAAACAGAAAATTATTAGGAACGGAAATCAAAGTATAAAAAGCGCGTGGCAGAAATAGAGACGATGTAAGAAGTTAATGTAGAAATTTATTTTAAAAAAGAAAAAAAAAAGAAATGGAAAGAAATTGTAAAACATAAAAATACTATCATAAAATTCGAGACAAATACATAAAAAAGAGAACGAAAATTGAAAAAAAAAAAAAAAAAAAAAAAAAAAAAAAAAAAAACGTAAAAAAAATATAACGTAAAAAGACAAGAAAGCAGATTAAAATGTATTAAAATAAGTATATAAAAACAGAAAAAAAATATAGCAAAGATAAAAGCGGAGGGGGAGAGGTGTTATAATTCAAAACATAAAATACAGTGCGAAGTTCGTTTACAAGTTTCATCACTAGTCAAAATGTCAAGTCCTAGAGCCTTAAAGACAGACGATTTATCCTAAATACAAATCTCATTAAATTTTAAAATAAATCTTTTTATTAAGACTTTTTATTAAGACACGATTGCACAAGCTTTCTTTGACGCATTCACAGAAAACTGAACAGCTAATACTTGTGAAAAACTGTAAGACATTATATCCAGGACTGAAATAAAAATGTTAAATACAAAGTAACAAACACTAATGAACTTTCGCTTAACTTATCAGGTTCAATGTTCCGTCTTACTTTCTTTGAAAACATGCACAGACCTGACTCGGAACAGGGAGCTTACTAAAGCTATGTTCAATAACTGTGGGAAGTAGACAAGATACATAGGAAGGGTATACAAAACCCTTTATTTTTCACTCTTTACGATAATTTCCGTACTTCGGAATACAGAGACCAACTACTTGTGGTCTGAACGTAAGAATATAAAATATAACTAAACTCTAACTTAAATTTGGAATTATCAACAACGGCCTACGTGTAAATTTGGCCGGATATTAACAGGAAGCCGTATGTAGTACAGAGAACTACTAACACTACCAATACGTTTAAAATTATCACAAGGATTAAACCTCTGGCCTGGAAGGCAAACAGCAACCGAGTAAATCTTCTAAGGCAAGCGGCCTGCTTCGACTAACTCCTTCCTCTCTCTCGCTTGGCAAAAAGCCACATGCTTTTCATTTCCATGCTTTCCTTCTTTTTCCACTGGCCTTGAGACTTTTTTCCTGGATTGCTATTGAACTGTCGACGTTCGCCGGCTGTTTTTGAATGCTCGGGTTTCCTTGCCCACTGATTCGATTTGCTTCCGTAGCCGTGTGCTTGACTTTGCTGTGGTCTTGGCGCACCAAATTGGTTTCGTTGTTGATATTGGCGTCTTCTTTCAATGTCCGCCGTTCTTCTACTTTCAAACTGGATTGCTAGCTCAAATAACTTTTCCAGTGTAGTCGGATTCCTTAATTCAATAAAGTCTTGCACTTGGGGAAGTAACCTCGGCAAAATCACTTGAATTATCTCAGGATCCGGACGGTTTCCATAGAAGAGTTTGAAGACGTGAATTTTTCTTAAAATAAAGCTTGAGAGATTTTCGATTCTTTGCTGATATATGCTGAAAAGTTCCATTTCTAATTTCGCACGATCCCTTACGACAGGGAAGGCTTTTACTAGGGCAGTCTTGAAATTCTCGTAAGTATAGGTGGGACTTCCTGTTTGACCCAAGAAACTTCTGCCTATACATTTGAACCAGTTAAGCGCTTGGCCCCTCAAAGCCCTGGTAGCTAAGGTAACTTTTGAAACTCGTGCACGGGGTAGAGCATGAAGTGGTCATCCAATTTTTCCAAAAAAACTGGTTACCGGTGAGTTTCCATTAAATGTTGCTTCTGGTTTCATCGAAGCGCGCATCGTCTGGACGATGTAATAAAATCCTTCCAGGGCGGCAGCTGGCATTTCTGGATTCAGAGCCGCTTCTGCAGGCAGCACAGGTTCTTCTTGAAACTCGGCCATGGTTATTCTTCTTCGTTGGGCGCCACTATCAGGTTCAATGTTCCGTCTTACTTTCTTTGGGAACATGCACAGACCTGATTCGGAACAGGGAGCTTACTAAAGCTATGTTCAATAACTGTGGGAAGTAGACAAGATACACAGGAAGGGTATACAAAACCCTTTATTTTTCACTCTTTACAATAATTTCCGTACTTCGGAATACAGAGACCAACTACTTGTGGTCTGAACGTAAGAATATAAAATATAACTAAACTCTAACTTAAATTTGGAATTATCAATAAGGGCCTACGTGTAAGATTGGCCGGATATTAACAGGAAGCCGTATGTAGTACAGAGAACTGTTAACACTATAATACGTTTAAAATTATCACGAGGATTAAACCTCTGGCCTGGAAGGCAACCAGCAACCGAGTAAAACTTCTAAGGCAAGCGGCCTGCTTCGACTAACTCCTTCCTCTCTCTCGCTTGGCAAAAAGCCACAACTTAAGTACTTGGCGTTCGCCAGACAAATTTTGCATAAATAAGTTAACGCTTTTAATTCTGGCCGGAAGTAGAAAATAAGAAGTGATAGTAAAGATTTAAAATAAAATAAACGTTAGTAAAACTTAAGATCCTTACATACTTCCCGCCAGAGTTAATTAGTTTGAAACTGAGGTCTAAAACGACCTTGTTGAAAACTTTTAGCTCTAGAATCTAACGCGAGGCCAATCTTTACAAACATTTCTCACTAGAAACTAGAAATTTAAAAAAAAATGTTTTTACAATAGCAGCTCCATGGACACCCAATTTTTCATCTGTACTGCATTTAAACAGGAGCTTTTATTCAAATCTGGTTCCTTCCAGAGATCTGGAAGGAAAACTAGTTTAATGAAATGTTACACCATAAAATGGCAAGTAACATGCATATTAATATTTCTCTTAACATTCTTATTTCATTCATGACTATTTTAATTATCTCTCCCCGTGCTCTCTGACATGTGTTGTAAAAGAACACCAAACACGAATGTGTTTATGTATACGTGTTCAACACTGCCTCCTACAATCAAAACACTAACGTGTTAAAATTCAACATGACAAGACCTCGTAACACACCCTATCTTCAACTCTAAACCCTGAGGTACTATTCTGAAAGTGGCTAACTCTGAAGTGTAGCGTCAGAGAGCCTAACTACATTCATTCAACCTTTAACACATATTCACCATAATTTGGACTTTTTACAGTCACACGAATAAAAAAAAATTTTTTTTGGCATTACTTTCACTTTTACCATATCACAGTATTTCTTAACATTTAAAATAACAGTTCACATTGTATATAAGAACATATTAACATGCCGTTAATTTTACGCATTTTAAAACATACATTAGTAGTACTTCTATTCTTTTCCAAGCAAGTGCCAATTCTTCTACATTGAAATACTACATTTCAAAAAGTCTTTCAGACTAAAACTTCTTTCTTGCCAGAATGTTTTAAATAAAATTTATACAATAACTTTTACAATATTTAAGTATTTACACATTCCTATTATACATCAACTTTAGTTTTACGCGCGAGTAATTGAAAAACATAATACCAAAATCGGTAACAACTCATTTCTCGCCTTTTTGGCGATAAAGGTAGACCTCACATGAGGTAAAACTTCTTGAAATCTGCCACTTGCAGTAAGAATGAAAGATTAACTTAAGTTTGCAAAGTAACATAAAATTTTACTTATCTTTGTGATATTCGGACATTCTTTTCTGAGCCCAGTCCTGGAAGGTAGCGCAGATTCTGGTTTGATTTATCCTCCTTCTTGTGCGGGCTCGCCCTTTAGTGCCTTCCTTTAGAAGCTTTCTTTTTCCTCCAGTTCGGTCACCCTTGAATACCTTCTTTTTCGCCTCTGCCTGTGGTCTTGGCCGTTTGATGGCAGCTAGTCTTGGCGGAACCGGGACACTTCTTTCGCGTTCCTGCTTGGACCTCGTTACTGGCCGTTCAAATTTTCCTTGTAACTTTTCCTCCGCCGCTGGTGGCCCTTCCGCAGTTCGGCGACATTTGCTGCGGAGAGTCCTGTCCGATGAGTTGATCTTCCGTTTGGAAGCCGGGTTATAGTTGCCGTTATTTCTCCTGGCTTTCTTTGCATTCGTCGTACTTCTCCCTTCTTCATTCCGGGGGTGTTCGTGAGCTTTCTTTTCTGGACGGTGGAACGGCTTCTTTTTCTTGTTACCTTCAATTTTCCAGCGGGAAAACTTTCTTTTCAATTGCTCCTGCCTCCTAATTGCTTGTCCTTGTGCTTGACGTTGTTCCACCTCTGGAGCTTGTGCCTGCCGTGCCGGATCCTGCAAAAGATCTTTGAAAATTTGCATTTTATTACGATCATAGTAGGGTTTTATTTGATCAATGTTTGCGGAGCATGTTTCACCATTCCTGGCTTTTAACACCACTACAGCGTGAGTTATTTTTTCTATGACATATGGTCCTTCAAATCGTGGAAAAAATTTGGCAGTTTTATCTTCTGGTGCTGAAGAAAGTGAATGCTTAATTTTAACACTTCATCCCCTACTTTATAAGTTACTCCCCGTCGTTTCATATCATAATAAAGCTTCTGTTTTCTCTGAGCTACTTCAGTATTCTTTTTTGCTTCTTTAATTAATTTCTCTATATCACCCATTTTAAATTCTGGGGCTCTTTGTTGCACATAAAATAATTTATCTAACAGCGTTATAATCTTTCTGCCTAAAAATAACTCAGCAGGAGTTTTGCCCGTTGTATCATTCTTTGCGGTCCTAAGGGCGAAAGCAAATTCATTGACATAGTTATCCCAGCTTTTATGAAAATTTTTAACATAACTACGGATAATTTTCACTATATTTCTATTGACCCGTTCCGCTATATATGATTGCGGCCGATACGGGACCATTTTTAAATGACGTATGCCCAGTTTTTGCACATGTCTTCAAATACATTACTTACAAATTGAGGACCATTATCCGATATAACTTTTAGGGGCGCCCCGTATTTTAAAATATATTTATTTAAAATAAAATCAGTAATTAATTGCGCGGAGGCTCGTTTTAAGGGAACAATTTCGGTCCACTTACTAAAATGATCAACCATAACAAGGAGATAGCGACTTTTATTTAACTGACTTTTTGGGAAAGGGCCCAATAAATCGACGCCAATTATTTCATTTGGAAATTCGGATTTAATACTATTTAGAAACCCGGCCGGGCGGAAATTAATATAATTAACTGCTTGACATGTTGGGCAGGACTGGACATACGCCCTTGTTAACTTTTGCAGTTCAGGAAAATAGACTGCCTCGCGTACGCGTTGTATAGTTTTTCGAATACCAGCATGAGAAGCTAAAGGGCTGTCATGCAACTCCTGCAGGATATTTAATCTAAGACTAGCTGGGATAACAGGTCGAAATTCGTTGTTGGAATTTGTGGTTTTTGTATAAAATAATAGACCATCTATTAGTTCGTAATGGGCCGCCCTATTTCTTATCGCCACAATATCTTGGTGGCTAAAATTTTCAGGATCCTTTAAATACTCATAAATGCTTCCAAACTCAGGATCCTTACCCAGTTCGGTTATTACAGTTTCTCGGGAATTTATTGTACATGCTGTGAGCATTGCCACCTTTACAGTATTACCTTCTTCATCTATTTTAATTCTGGATAGGGCATCTGCTACGATATTTCCCTTTCCGGGGGTATGCTTGATTACCAGATTATATTCTTGTAGCTTGAGTGCCCATCTTATTAACTTTGCGGATAAGGTTTTTCCTGAGTACAATCTAGTTACCGTCGCATGATCAGAGTACACTGTTATTGGCGCCTTTCCAAAATAGACTCGGAACTTTTGCACTGCTAACAGAACTGCAAGTGCCTCTCTCTTTGTCGCGGAATAGTTTCTTTGTGTTTGATTTAAAATTCGGCTAAAAAATGCCACGGGCTGCTGATTTTGTGAAAGTACCGCTCCTACCGCATAATCCGAAGCATCCGCTGAAATTTCTAAATTCTCATCCTTTTCAGGAAATTTCAACACAGGGGCTTGCGTTAATGCTTGCTTTAATTTTTCGAACGCACTATTGGCTTCGGCCGTCCACGAGAATCTTGCCTTTTTCCTTTTTAATTTTAACAATGGTTCAGCAATAGCTGCAAAATCTTTTATAAAGGACCTATAATATGAACAAAGTCCTAGAAAAGAAGAGAGCTTCTTCGCCGTGTTTGGAGGCGGATACTTTTGTATAGCAATTATTTTTGATTCGTCTGTCTCGATTCCTTTCTGAGATATTTTGTAACCTAAATATTTTAATTCAGGGGCTGCAAATTTGCACTTTTCGACATTAACTTTTAGACCGGCCTCATTTAATAAAGAAAACACCTGTCTTAAATCCTGTACATGTTGGTCGAGATTATCACTAGTAATAGTGATATCGTCTAAATAGATAAATGTGGATTTTCCAAGAACAGGCCTTAACACAATGTCCATACATCGCTGAAATGTTGCCGGTGCCCCTGAAAGGCCAAACGGCATACGCAGAAATGCATAAGTGCCAGACTTGACTATAAAAGCAGTCTTAGGCACGTCCTCAGGCCTAATCCCTATTTGAAAATAACCAGTCGTTAAGTCTAAAGTCGTCATATATTTGGTCAATGTTATGTTCCTTATAATTTCTTCAATAATAGGTAACGGATATACCGGATATTTAGTTATGGAATTTATTTTCCGGTAGTAAATCGCGAATCGCCACCTTTTTGGATGTGTCAATGGATAGTCATTATTTTTCTTACATAAAACCACCGGGCTAGCATAACTACTTGAGATGGGCGTTATGATCGTTTTACGTAGCATATCGATGATATCCTATTCTATAATTTTTTCCTTATTTTTATCATACCGGTGTGCTTTGTGGCGAACTGGCATTGAATCTCTGGTGTCAATACTACGGTTAGTAACCTGAGTAAATCCTGGAATATCACTAAATAAGGAAGCAAATTCACTTACCACTTGTCGGATTCTTTGTTGCTCTTCATTAGGCAGGTGGTCAAGGTTTAACATCGGCGGTTCAGCCTTTTCTTCTCGAACTGGTTTCATCGTCAGCTTAAGGGACGCTTCATTAAAATCCAGCGTTGCTTGTGCCTCTGAAAGAAAATCTATTCCTAAGATAATATGTTCTTGCAGATACTTTACTATAAAAAACATAACCTTTACTTGTTCGTCCTTGATACGGATGTATAGCGGTAATTTACCTATGCACTTACATCTTTCTCCTTGCGCCGCTAACACTGTCGTATTATCCGAATTATATATGCGGTATTTCCGAAAATACTTCCTAAAAAAATCTTCTGCCACACAGGAACACTGCGCGCCTGTATCCAGGAGTGCGGTGGCTGGGATATTATTCACCAACACTTCAATCTTCGGAAGAGTCAAATTTTTCACCATTACTGTATTTAACTTGAAGGAAGAGGGGTTTTCTTGGCCTTCGGATTTCTGCACCCTCCCGTCAGCAGAAATCCGTTTTAGTTTCAATCATTTTTCATTTCCATGCTTTCCTTCTTTTTCCACTGGCCTTGAGACTTTTTTCCTGGATTGCTATTGAACTGTCGACGTTCGCCGGCTGTTTTTGAATGCCCGGGTTTCCTTGCCCACTGATTCGATTTGCTTCCGTAGCCGTGTGCTTGACTTTGCTGTGGTCTTGGCGCACCAAATTGGTTTCGTTGTTGATATTGGCGTCTTCTTTCAATGTCCGCCGTTCTTCCACTTTCAGACTGGATTGCTAGCTCAAATAACTTTTCCAGTGTAGTCGGATTCCTTAATTCAATAAAGTCTTGCACTTGGGGAAGTAACCTCGGCAAAATCACTTGAATTATCTCAGGATCCGGACGGTTTCCATACAAGAGTTTGAAGACGTGAATTTTTCTTAAAATAAAGCTTGAGAGATTTTCGATTCTTTGCTGATATATGCTGAAAAGTTCCATTTCTAATTTCGCACGATCCCTTACGACAGGGAAGGCTTTTACTAGGGCAGTCTTGAAAATCTCGTAAGTATAGGTGGGACTTCCTGTTTGACCCAAGAAACTTCTGCCTATACATTTGAACCAGTTAAGCGCTTGGCCCCTCAAAGCGCTGGTAGCTAAGGTAACTTTTTGAAACTCGTGCACGGGGTAGAGCATGAAGTGGTCATCCAATTTTTCCAAAAAACTGGTTACCGGTGAGTTTCCATTAAATGTTGCTTCTGGTTTCATCGAAGCGCGCATGGTCTGGACGATGTAATCAAATCCTTCCAGGGCGGCAGATGGCATTTCTGGATTCAGAGCCGCTTCTGCAGGCAGCACAGGTTCTTCTTGAAGCTCGGCCATGGTTATTCTTCTTCGTTGGGCGCCACTATCAGGTTCAATGTTCCGTCTTACTTTCTTTGGGAACATGCACAGACCTGACTCGGAACAGGGAGCTTACTAAAGCTATGTTCAATAACTGTGGGAAGTAGACAAGATACACAGGAAGGGTATACAAAACCCTTTATTTTTCACTCTTTACAATAATTTCCGTACTTCGGAATACAGAGACCAACTACTTGTGCTCTGAACGTAAGAATATAAAATATAACTAAACTCTAACTTAAATTTGGAATTATCAATAAGGGCCTACGTGTAAGATTGGCCGGATATTAACAGGAAGCCGTATGTAGTACAGAGAACTGTTAACACTATAATACGTTTAAAATTATCACGAGGATTAAACCTCTGGCCTGGAAGGCAACCAGCAACCGAGTAAAACTTCTAAGGCAAGCTGCCTGCTTCGACTAACTCCTTCCTCTCTCTCGCTTGGCAAAAAGCCACAACTTAAGTACTTGGCGTTCGCCAGACAAATTTTGCATAAATAATTTAACGCTTTTAATTCTGGCCGGAAGTAGAAAATAAGAAGTGATAGTAAAGATTTAAAATAAAATAAACGTTAGTAAAACTTAAGATCCTTACAAACTCTGTTTCAACGAAGCAACGGCGGGTAGTGATGCTAATGCAAATAAAGCAATTCAGTGGCAGAGAAATGGAAGAGAGCAACCGATCAACGATAGCTGCCAAATACTCTTTCTCGAACTCAAAAATTTTACATTTCAATATATTAAATAAAATCTATCCTGGTGGAAGTGGACGAAAATAAAGCAAAATAATAAGCAAACTGGTTTTAATTTACATAAAACTATGCACACTGCAACATGATAATAAACAAATGAAGCAGAATGATGAGGAATGCACACACATATGTAAATATGTATATATGTATAATTATATATATATATATATGGTCTTGGCAAAACCCTAACTTCACTTCTTCTGTTTTATTATCATTTCAATATAAAATTAAAATAAATTTTCGGTACTTCTACAAAGTATTAACTCTTTCAGCTAGCAGGTCCACCCATAAGATCTTGTATATTTTGACTAATAGCATATTGCTATTTATTTTATTTTGTACATAGGCATTTCCATTCCATTATTTATTATCCTTATTACACCTTAATGTGTTTCTTCAAGCGGACGCGTCGGGAAATTGGAACAGAAAATTGAGACTCATGATTCTGATAAAGTTTATTTAATTAATTGAAAAATGTGGCGCGTACAGTATCAATTGTCTGTTTGGGCGAAACGCGTTATGGAGTTAGCTTAGTTCGAAATTCATTAAAAAATTCCCCCTGGTGTGCCTTAGTGAAGTTCGAACTGGGCTAAATTATACAAATATATATATATATATATACATGTGTGTATAAGAATGAATAAATACGAAGTTAAAAGCAGTTCAAAAAGGAATAAATGATACGGAACACGTTGATTGCATTTTCTTTAAACTTTCATTCCTCCAATTCGCTTTTCATTTCAAAACTTTTGTTATTGTAATGTTATAGATTTAACGACAAACTCCTCTTTTTATTTTATATTGCTTGGATCCAAATTATTTTTCACAGGCTGAATTGCTTCTGGCTTACATGTTCTTTGAACTGGTCTATTAAATTTGGAAATTAATGTTATTAGTAGAATTTTTAAGCTTTTTTTGTTTGTTTTCGAATGCTATACATTTCATAACAATGTGTTTAACCCAGTGTATGGAATTTCAAAATTTAGATATGCTTTTGTTCATATGTTGGATTGCTTGTATTCGCAGATTTTGTTTTTTAAGCAGACTTATTATTTGTATTCATTCCTACATATGCGCTGAAAATTTTAAATTATTGCAATTTTTTTAATGTTATAAATCTGCGATTCTTAGCACTGATTTCTTCGTCCTGTTAACATTGCATTTATAAAGACAAAGGTTAATTTAATTTTTTTTCCAAGATTATTTTTAAACCAAAGTTTTAAACTTAAATTTGTGCCTTTGCTTGTTCAGAAACGGGCTCATTTATTTACGTCTTTCCTTGTATCAACCCTCTGATTATGATGAAAGAGGTAAATTTTTTATTTCATTTTTTGTCTTCGCATACTTTGTCCCCCCTTTTTTTTATTTTTTTGCTTATGTTTATTCCGTATGGAATATGGAATGAATCTTAAAAGTGTTCATTTTAATTTATTTTGAACTACATATATATATATATATATATATATATATATATATATGTAGTATATACAAGCACAGATATGAGAAAAGCTTGAAGTACGGCATATATGTTGCTACAACGTGCTAGAGGTGATGCGTAATGTTGAAGATGCATGCAATTACGACAGACTGACACGGGTTTCTATTTGTAGCATAGCATTATAGATGTAAACATACATAGGTAAACTGACACAAGGGCAGCACGAATTATTCAGTAATTACAAACTCGCATTTCGCGTCACGCATTGACAGCCGTTTAACTGGAGAGAAAGAGAGTCATTGCAGCAGCAGGGAATCGTTCGTATACTTGTGATTTACTTAAAGCGTCATCCTTGACAAATGCCAAAGTGTAATAACGGTCTCAAAGACAGACTTCCTCAACAAAACGCATACTTTTACGGTCACTGGTAGTTCCTTGTTATCACACATTCCAAAACATTTCAGGTGTTGTGATTAAGAACATATACAATTCAGTGTCTAGAACGATCTACTCTACTCAAACAGGCTCAGGAAACCTAAGCAATGTTGCCATTTCCGATTTTTTGTGCTCACTGCTAAATATGTATAAATACGTGTATACGCATATACATATATACATATTTATATCATATATACATCACACAGTCAAAGAAGGAATAAAGCATGCCTTGGTGATACGTTGCATGTTGACTCTAAATAAGGAAAATATTGCTTGTAATGCAAGCTTTCATTGCCATGGGTTATATGTACGCAGATAGGGTACAACATTCTTTTAATATTAATGAAATTACCTGCTAAATACAGATAATAAAATATGTATTGGATAATAAAATATACATTGGATAATAAAATATGGAGTTACAATACATTCACATAACGTAATACATGTACACATAACACATAACGTAAAAGTAAACATATAGGGAAAACAAGAATTAAACAAAAGAGACTGAAAAATTAAGAGAGAAAGAAATGAAAAGGTACTAAGATAAATGAAGATAAAGTATACCGATTGATTTTGGGACTATGTTCATTAGCTTGGCATTAGGTAATTATATCTTCAAGCTACAAGTTAACCATTTATCAGAAAATTGGATCAAATTTCACCGAACTGCATTTAAAGAAATTCTGCTACATATGTAACACCCTTAAAAATGTTTAAATTCATGCTTTGGCTACCCAATAAAATAAATAAATATCTGACTTTGAATAATTATTATAATCCTGATTTAATTTTATATAAATATTTACATCACGATCTTAGATCCCAAGAGTTTGAAAGGAATGGCTTAAACTGCTCTCAAAACTTGTCTTTAAGCCTTAATCAGTAAAAGTTAACACAGCCAGCAGTCGTTTGGAAAGTATGTTCATTTATTAAATCTCAAAGGGTACCGCTAGGTATCTAACACTGTTCTTCAAAATTAGAGGAAAATCTGAAAAAATATTCTCACTAACTAAAGTTGTGAACTAGTGTTCTATGATTTATATATTCATGTTTATCAGCACTAATTGAACACAAAGGTTAGTGTATGAAATATACAAATGAAGCAACATTAGAATTCGGGTAGATAAATTTCGCAGTTACCCAACAGCCAAGTGTCTACTGTTACTCAATGTAAATTAGGTTTCTGAGAGTGATATTCATTAGATATGATTCAAAGCCATTATTTTAGTGAAGTACAGAAGTGGTGGTTATTCAGTAGACTCCAAAAAGAAGATACACACAAATGGAGACTTCCGCGATAGGAATTGTCCCTCAAAATAAAATGTAATATAAAAAATTTCTTCTTTTTAGTCAGCAATGAACCAGTTAGTAGATAACAGCTTGGTCAAGGGTTGTTCGATTAAAAAGTTCAGGAGAAAACAACGCAAGCAGACAACATTGTGGGAGAAAAGAAAGTAAGGAGTTCTAAAACATCGTGAAATAAGACACCATAACAAAAAATAAAACGATTCAAAATGACACAAAAGTTTGCTAAGCAAACCGTTGATACAAAAAATAAATAAATAAAATAAAGTAAAACATGTCTGTCAGTGTAGATAGCAGGTATTCTGAAAGTAACTGAAAGGCGCTGATATAAAGGATAACCTTGAGATAATGACTAGAAAAGTAGAATTTTAAGGTTGTAAAAGTAAACAATCAGTAACTGTGAAAGACTAGACATTGGGTAATGGTGCAATAATCAAGGTTAACAGCAAATATATCATAAGATGGAAATTTCGTCATTTTCAGAGCGTTCTTAATTAAAAATAAGAATTATAACTTGCAGCTTTAGTACAAAAATAGCAGATTTTGACCCTTATGCAACCAATTAAATAACAGTAAAAAGGAGCTGGTCATATATTACTACATAAACAAAGTTTGAAATACAAGGGATACGCCTAAAAATCTGATAAAAGGAAAGCTATGGGAGAGAAAGACATGAGAATGATGTACAAGTGGAAATATATGATATCATAAATCTCATCCAAAGTTTTATTAGTGCTTTATTATTAAAGAGCAATAAAGAGAAATTGGAATATTTCACATCATAAGCGCATTACGAATAATTCCCAGTCAGAAATCTATTATAATCCTATATGCTTCTTCTCCATAAAATCTGGCTGTTATGGATCTTTCGTTACAGATCTTATCACCGTCCTATAAATCACTGCGACGTCGACATACATAGGAACAAAGTACGTGATTGATAATCGGTGTCCGAGACATCAATTCCCTTTGTGTATGCAATGACCAACATATCCAAGAAAAGGAAAGTCAGTCTTTTTCGCAAGCTTACTTGTTTTGATATGTGTAGTAAATGTGGTGAAAAAACTCTCAGAAGTTTTGCATGTGATGAAAATACTGATTTTGATATTTTGATTGTAATGGATGATTGATATTTGATCTTGATATTTTGATTGTATAGATAATCAGCCATAATAAACTGCGTGTAGGAGTCATCGAGTGGCGTATTCTCTTGCCTATATATCAATTTCTAAAAATGAAATTACTATTTTAAAGGAAGAACTGAGACCAGCCTACGCCTTGTTGGCCATACTGAAAAAGAGCAGTGCTGAGTAAAAATAAAGAAATATAACCTGAGTTTTAATTTTATATGATGTTTATTTATTTATTTTTTGCAAACTTGCGTCTTTTATAAACACATATTTGAAGTTTATATACTACTTAAATGATTAATATAACTACAAACCAACACTTATTATCTGTCATTATCATTACAATGGGTAATTCAATTTGTTAATTATTTAATAATAATTTATGAAAATTAGTTTTTGAAACTTGGATAATTATGAAAACTAATTTTCATAAATTATTATTTCTATGCCATATCCTTAATCAGGTACAATTTATTCGTGTAAGGAAGACATTTAATTAATGAAAAGATATGAAAAGGTCCTGTATCTTT
This sequence comes from Stegodyphus dumicola, assembly GCF_044657685.1. NCBI lineage: Eukaryota > Metazoa > Arthropoda > Arachnida > Araneae > Eresidae > Stegodyphus > Stegodyphus dumicola. The sequence goes on along the minus strand of NC_140768.1, from coordinate 72,724,437 downwards.
GGCAACAAGCTTGGCCTTCAGATGCAGCAAATTTTATTTTAATTTAGATTACGAGCAGCAAGCAATATAGCGCATAATAGAAATTATTTTTATGCAGTAACGTAATTGGACGTAAATTGGATTCTGTATTAAAAGAAATGGTTATGTAAAAATAAATTTCTAATTTTATACGTATCAAAATATTATTAACCAACTTAAATTCTAGATATCATTTTACATAATTTACAATTTATCCGAATTATTCTCGCAACATTCTAGTATTGGTCGCTCATACGTTTCAGTGCTCGAAAGAATGAACATATTCATTTAAAATTGAATGTCCAAATATGCGTTGCATTTATGTACCTTTCTCTGCCTGCTCGTTCAGTAGCAAACACTGCTAATTTCGATTCTGGAATCACAAAAGCTAAGTAAATAAAATCCATATGCCGTTCCGTTTTGTTGACAATGAGAGTTCATATTCTGCTTTCGAACGTAAGAATTTCTTAAAATTTGCAATAGAAAATAAGCTAATAGTTTCCAAAAGGAAAATCATAAGCATTTTGGAGTATCTTCTTCAGTGCATTCCTTTTTTATTCTGTGTGTTTCATAAATTTAAAAAAAAGGGGAAAATATTGATGTTAGATATAAAATTTTGCATATTTTCGAAGATCTGCTCTGAAAAAAAAACCTACGATACAGTAATAAGTTTACATGTAACTTTATATAATATAAAAATGCCATATAGACTCTAGAAGACACATAAAACTTAAATCAAATTTTGTTTTTTAGATAGAATTTTGTACGTTAACCTAAATATTCTTTCAGATTAACTCTTCTTGCTAAAATTTTGTTATTATACATTAATATTAAGAGAAATATGAAAAAAATAATGCAAAAACAAGGGGAAAAGCTAGCATTTTTAGGTTTTTCAAATGTATGCAAAATATAATAATTCTGTACCATAAAATGCCTTAAAGAATTAATTAAAACATTGAAATGCGAAAAAAACTTAGAAAAGTTTGCTGAAAATAATGCTGGCCTTATAAACAAAGCATCAAACATAAATCGACTATTTTCTCGAAAAAAGGCTGTAAGTTTTTTCATAAAAGCACCACCTATATAATGGATATATATGGTACAAAATAATAATTAATTTTTATTTTCATAAATATAAATTCTTATTTAAATTGAATACATAGAAACAAATATCATATTATAAATTCTTTGTGTTTATTTAGGATTTTTAAGAATATATATTTAAATCAGCACATTCAAAATCACGTCTTTTTGACAAAGTATGCTGTTTTGAAAATCTACATTATGATCGAAGCTTAAATGTCTAAGTACTTCATTCAAGGAATAAATAATTATCTGATCCCCATCTCTGAGCTTTCGAAGCTGTCGTTACCGTAATTAGTTAGCGGATTGCTTTTACAGAGAATTCCTGTCTGAAAGTCCAGCTTAACAGTAGATTCCCAAGTTCCTTCGGGAGGTCCTCGATCGATGTGTACGCGCGAAAGCTTAGTTAAAAAAACAGCAAATTCAATTCCTTTATATTCAACCCTTACTATGCAAATATTGCAGCGACCATTTGAAATGCTTTATGGAATAATGGCTTGTATTTAATTAACACTTGCAGAAACTTATACGGAAGAACATTTTTATTGAACATTCTCTTTCAAGAAATGCTTTTTTTAATGATTGGTCGTAAAAATTTCATTTATGATTTGTAAGACGTAGAAAAGTATTTTTAATGATAGAGCTGTATCTACATCTCCATTACAATGGAAATCTGATCCTATTGCATGACAAACTGGAAGTAACCTCGGATGAGATATGTGAGTATGTAATATAAAATATTTTGGCTCTCAGTTTCTAAACTGTTAATGAAATTTATGCGCAGTTCTATAGGAAACTCATTTTCTGTGTGTGGATGTGACAAAATGATATTGGTTTGATTTACACTGACCCCGACTGGCTTACAGAATAAAAAAGAATAAAAAACTATAGCAGCGTGGTTTAGTAGTAGTGGTAGAGGGTGATATAAAGCAATTATTGGAAAAGGATTTAAATCATTTTTAGCTAATTGAAATTGACGCCAAAGTCTACGGTGAAGCCCGAATTAAAAATTGTGAAGGTTGTATAGTTTATCATGACTTTGATTTGATCGGCAGTGTCTGGTGGCTGTTCGCAGCCGCCCTTCAAGAGAAGGAGATTGTTAGAATTATCGCATTCATGTGGTTTAAGTAGGTAACACAATTAGCTTAGCAAGTGGAAGATCCGGAATTCAAGTCTTGGTGAGTGTATAATAAATTTTCTTGCTTCATGTTTAAAAATACTTAATAGTCTTTACAATTATAGTAGTCAGTAAAAGAAATTATTGGACATTAGATATAATTAATGGTAGTAATAATGTTTGGAAATTAAGTAAATGCATTTTGAAAAAAAATAAAGAAAAGAAAAACACTACATTTAACTGATAAATACCATAGGGATTAAACTAACTCCCAGTTTAAGAATACTAAATTAATGTTTATATAATATATGTAATACATTTGAGCGAAATATTTTCTGAGAATGAAATGCAATGTATTGATAACCTGTTAAGAGCTGACTTATTAGGTCACTTGGTCTTATGTAATACAACATTTCATATTGAAAGTATATTGAAAATCCTCATGCGGCATCTACCACATGCCTTCATATTGTAAGTAACCGTATTGTTACTATTATGGTAACATTAAATAACAATGCATTACAGGAATAAGGCTGCAATATGATTCTGGTCGTTTAAATAAAGAAAGTCAGATGAAATATTTTGAAAATAAAATTTAGACATTTTCCCTTTTCATTACACTTGTTACCTCCCATTGTGTACTTGTTAGTTTAAAAAACAAACTTTGAGAAATATGCTCAGTCATTAATATTCATTAAAAACCATGCAACAAATCATACAAGTATGTTTAAAAAGTAATATGAGAGCTGTTGTAAATGGAATAATTATTTATAAATTTATTGTTTTATTATTGTTTAATTGTCGTTGATTAATAATAATAAGTAAGCGCAAATAAAAGTAATCAATTCTGTTAATCATTTATTTTTTACCAGGTACTTCAGACAGAAAATATGTACCTGAGAAAGAACTATTTATATTAATTAGTCATTAAAAATTTCGCATTTTAATTTCAATAGGTACCTTTGTTTAGAAGTGGCACTTTATTTCTCTCTTTACATCAAAGGTTAGGTGTAGAAAAGTAAAAATATATACGGGAAATAATACTTACTATAACAGCAATTTCACTGATGTATTCTGTTTTTCAACATAACTGTATAAAATTCCTCATGTTTTCTTCCTATTAAATTGCTAGAATAATTTAATTAGTGCTTGATTTCTTTTGCCTCTTCGTTATTATTTGAAAAATCCAATTTCCGATAGTATAACTTTATATACCACCATTTTTCGTATGTTACTTCTATTGTTTTTTTATAAAACTTAAAAGTAGATGGAAGCGTAACAAATAGGAGGAATTTATAAATAAAATTTGCATTAATAAAATTCATAGCGCAGAGGGCTTCCTTTATCTACGATCTTGGGGGATGAATTCAAACCCTGATGAAAAAATAATCCTGGTTTAAAAAAATACTTTGTCTTCTCCTAATTATATCCAGACATACGTCGTTTTGTTTATGGAGTTAGAATAGATGGATAATGAAAAATGTAAAGTTTTTATGAATGTCCCCATCTCCTGTTCTGCGTCTCTTTTCAATGCATATTCTTTTATGAACACATTAATGACGGAAAATATATGGTATATGTCATTCAAAAGTCATTTTATGTACGTATGGGTTATCAGTAAGGTTGGTAATACAGAGATGTTTAAATTTCACGTTGTGATTGAAAGTAAATGAAAATGAGTCTAATATGGAGTATGATATCTCTCATAACCAAATATGTCGCGTAGTGTGACGGCATATTGGCCAGGAAGCAGTTGAAAAGTCCTTGAGGAAGCGTTCGTAAGGATCCTGCAGCAAAGTTTTCAACTCCAAGATGGATGAAATTACCTTTTCAAGAACACTCTGGACATTTCTATGGATTTAAGGGCAGTAGATCTTACTCGCCAATTGATGCGATATCGAATTGATCGGTAATTCCAGGTGTTGCGGCAAAGCAAGCGAACTATTATAAATAACATTACCCTTTTGTGAATGGCAACAGTTACGCTTTTGTATTCATGAATGTTTTTTGCTAGTTCTATACTTTATGTTTATGTTAGGAAATAAATAAGTATAAAATACTATCTTCTAATATCTGGTGCCGAAAAAAACCATTTACGAAACAGGACCATGAACTTATACTTCCTACTGTTAGATTATTCTTACTGAATTATTTTACTTCCAACATTAAAACTTAGTTTTGTTCTTTTCTACTACTCGGGCAATGGCGCCGACCGGTGAAGCTGTAGACAAAATGACACAACTGAAACGAAAGCGGAAAGCCGTGCGAAGTAATGTTTCGAGTTTTTCTACTGAAATTGATTCTTTGAACGATGATTTATCAATTGAGAAAGTTGAATACATTTGTAATCGCTTAACTGCTTTAAATGATATGAAACTAATAGATAACGAAATCCACAATTTCCTTTCTGACTATGAATATGAAAGTGATAATTTGCTGTGTGAAAACTACATAGATACTGGTGAATCCGCAATTTTTCAAAGCACGAAACTTTATTCAGAACAAATTATCGCCAACTGCAAATAATGTTACTGCTTCGAATATGGATACCAATGATTTGGCGACCTCTCTACTACAGTGCCTGTACTCAATCATATACATTTAAACTGCCAACAATTAAACTACAATAATTTACAGGAGAAACTGAACAGTGGCAATGTTTTTGGGAACAGTTTAAATCTTCTACAGATGCCAATCCACATCTTTCTGTTATTGATAAACATGTTTTCCTCAGAGATTATTTAGATGGTGAAGCTAAACGCCTTGTTGATGGAATTAGTGTAATAGGAGACACCTATGAAACAACAACAAAAAAAAAAATGTTGGAGGAAAGATACGGAAATAAAGATCGAATTATCCAATCACACTTAGATTACTTAGAACATTTAAATGTTATTCAAGACCCATTTGCTAAGCGTATAAAATATCTTTACATTGAATGTAACAGAAGAATTCAAGCTTTAACTGCTCTGGGTGAAAATATTGAAGCATACGGTAAAATCTTAGTGCCAAAAATTATTCGTGCATTCCCCAATGATATTTGTTGCCACTGGATTATCTGTGCTAAGCGTGAAAAACTAAACGAAGGTAATATTACTAGATTGATGCAGTTCTACATTACCTTCGTTTAGTTTTGGATGGGCTCTTAGTGGAACAAGAACACATACTACAATCGCTGAGAAGACTTCTGTCCATCAAGTTTGTGTGCAAATTAAAACTGATTGTTTAAATGATCAGGTACGTCGCTTCTGGGAATTAGGCTCCATAGGGATACAAGATGCGCAGAAAATAAGAATGACTACTCGCAATAAAGAAATCTTATCAGAATTTCACAAAACTTACAGCACCGAAGACAATCGAAGAATTGTGTCTCTGCTTAGAAAACCATTGGTCACACCTTCGCCTACAAATAAAATTAAGCGGAAAACAAATTTCATTCTCTTCAAAAAAGACTTGACTCTAGTGATGTGTTAAAGACACAATATGACAAATGCATGCTGAATTACGTTGAACAAAAGCATGGCGAAGTTTGTTCCATTGATGAATCCAATGAGAAGCCAGTATATTTATTACCTTACTCATCATGCTGTAAGAAAGAAAACGCAATCTGAAACCAAGTGGAGAGTTGTGTATGACTCTTCCTCACATGCTCCAGAAGTGACTTCACTGAACGATACCTTGGAAGGTGGCCCGAATCTTCTTCCTTAAACTATTCGTTGTCTACTAAGATTTCGATTGCATGAATTCGCTGTTACATGTAATGGTAAGCAAGCTTTCTTACAGTTGTCACTACATAAAGAAGATAGGGACGTCAAAAAATTTTTGTGGTACAAATTAAAATCTTATTCATCTCAACCTACTACTTTTACAGATAAAATAACTGTTTACAGATTTACTCGTTTACCATTTGGCCTTACTTGCAGTCCGTTTTTACTCTGTGCTGCCACACGAGAATTGGCTGCAAAACATATCGCAGAATTTCCAATTGCTGCACCAATGAGAGATAAACATCTCTATATGGATGACTTTCTTGCTAGTATGGAAAATGAATCACGCATTATAATGCTATATCACGAGATCAAGAATTTAATGGCTCTAATGAAATTGCCTATGGAAAAATGGGCTACAAACTCTTTGAAACTCAGAAATGTACTACAAACATATGAAGAATCTCACAAAACGGAAACAATTGTCTTATGTATTGGCTGGAATTCAAATTCTGATACTTTGAAGCATGCATTCAAGACTTCCCTCTGTGTTTCTACAGACAAACCACTTACAAAGAGATGGTTACTCCTCTGCATTGCTTGTTTTTATGATCCCTTATCCCTTTAGGCCTTTTCCCACCGTTTACTATCCTTGGGAAATTTATTCCAAGATACATGGATTCTTGGAATCAAGTGGGATGAATTACTACCTGCTAATTTATACGCAGCTGTAAAAGAACATGATGACATTTGCTCCCTTCAAATTCCTCGATGCATAGGCATTTCATCACATGTTCCTTTTGCTATTCATGTGTTTTGTGACGCATCTGAACGTGCCTATGGTTCCGTTCTGCACATTGTTAACTTTAAAGGTGACCAATCGAATGTGAATTTAGTGTGTAGTCGCAACAAACTAGCTCCTATAAAGAAAGTTACCTTACTTCATTTAGAGCTTTTGGCGGCCCTGATGGGAGCACGATTGTTGCAATATTTCTGTGCTGAAACAAACATCTGTTCGTCAAATGCAACATTGTGGAGTGATTCTCAAGTTGTCTTAGGGTGGATACGCAGTGACCCCAACAAATGGAAAACTTTTGTTAGCAACAGAGTAACAGAAATTATTTCCTAAACTAAACCTTCACAAAGGAGACATTGCCCTAGCAAAGACAATCCAGCTGACAAACTTTCTCGAGGTGTTTCCCCATCAACACTAAAAAACCTGGATATTTGGTGGAACGGCCCTCCATAGTTAGTCGAATCTCCAGAATATTGGCCTCATTCTGATACTATTTCGAAAGGTTACAGTCATAATTTAGAAGCAAAGAAAGAAAAAGTTCAGACCCTTCACATCGTATCTACTCAACCAATCATAAAGGCTGGAAACTACAGGTCTTACTTTCTATTGTTACGTGTAACATCTTGGATTCTTCGCTTTATTTACAACTGTAGGAAACAAGATAGTTAGTGTGTGAGTTACATGCTCCAGAATTGAATCAAGCTCGTATTTATTGGATACAGACCGTTCAGAAAGAATCCTTTTCTTCATAATATGAAGCCATGTTGACAGGAAAATCACTCCCTAAGAAATCAAGGATAGAAAAAAAAATAACCCTTTTTTCAAGGACAATGCTATACTTCTTGGTGGTCGACTACAATTTTCTGATTTATCTCATGCTGAAAAACATCCCATATTATTGGAAGGTTCTCATCATTTTACAAGCCTACTGATACGCCAAACACATTTATGAATGCATCATCTCGGTGTTCGGATTATACTTTCTCAGCTTCGTTCAGAATATTGGATATTAAGAGCAAAGCAAGCCATTAAAAAGGCGATACAGACTTGCCTTCCATGTAAAGTACTGAAACAAAAGAAAAGTGAACAGATAGAAGCTCCATTACCAGCTGAGCGAATTGAAAAGTCATCTCCTTTCGAAACTACGGGAATTGATTTTGCTGGACCACTCTACGTAAAAAATAATAATTCCATTACAAAAGCTTACATTGTCATCTTTGCATGTGCTACAACTCGAGCTATCCACTTAGAATTAGTTTCCGATCTGGGTACTGACGTCTTCCTACTTGCATTACAAAGTTTCGTCTCTAGACGTTTACTTCCTCATACAGTATACACTGATAATGCCACAACTTTCTGCGCTGCGGATAAAGAGCTGAAATTATTCTGGGATACTATATCCTCTGACAAAGTACAACAGTTTTATACCCACCACAATATCAAATGGAAATTCATCGCCCCTCGAGCGGCTTGGTGGAAAGGATGATAGGTGGTGGGAAAGAATGATAGGCTCAATTAAGCGATGCCTTCGGAAAACATTAGGTAAGGCTCTTTTGGATGACGCTGGTTTGATCACTGTATTATGTGATATTGAATCCGCTCTCAACAGTAGACCGATTGTTCATGCATATGTGACACACCCTTCTGCAGAGGGTTTTTATTTCAGAAACACAACATCGCTAAGTATTAACCAACTAGATCTCCTAACCTTAACCCTGAAGAGGATGTATAGGACGTTCATGGAATAGAAATTTCATCTCACCATGCTCCTCCGAGAGCCATACCGGAATTGAAACAACCTTGATGTAGGAGTGGAATCGACTGCCACAGTATTTCTTCAGTTGCCTCCAGTCCAGCATGCTGTCAGGCTATGCGACCTTTCTGGCTGTGAGAGGGGACCTTTTAACTAAATAATCTCATTTTCAGTTTGATATTAAAATATGAATTTTGGACATGCTTCCATTATGTGCTTCACTGATAATCATGTGTACATAAAAATGGCTTTTGAATGATATAGCTCTTTCCATGTTATAAATGTACCACCATACCTAATTTCATTAAAATCTGCTTATCGGAGATTTAGAAGACAGTGAGAAAAATAATACTGAAACACAAAAAAAAAAGGATTTTTTTTAGAAACTTAGAGTCAAGCAATAAATTTATTTGAAAGAAAGAAAATATCAACAAAAAAAAATATTGTATTAGAAAGAATAAAACAATTAGTTTGAAAAATATTCTATCGAATATCAAAAGAGGTTTAAGCAAAGTTTGTAAAAAACTGAGATCCTAACATTTTTACCTATTTGACTCAGTGTTGAACTATGTCTTACGCAATGTTATGTCTTAATGCATAGTCACAGTTGAGTTAAGCCTTAGTTAAACTGAGTTTCGCATCATTTAACGCATCGATGTGCTTTTACTGCACGATATAATTAAAATCTGCAATAATTCTTAAAAAAACGTTGCAAAGAAACCACACATTTGCACATTAATTCCGAAAATCTACTGTACAGAAACTCTCTATATATCTTAACATATTTAAAGTTGGATATTTCAAATTATTTGTTTCTAAATGTAGTATTTGCTTAAATGTAGCATAATTAGATTTTTATTTTATTGCTAACTATTGATATAGCTTTGATAAACTTCTAAACTCATCTAAATATTAACGATTGGGTATAGATATGGAAACAATTCATAGGCATATTATAGGCAGCCCTATCTGCAATCAGATTGCGACTAATGAAGGGTTAAAGAGAAGCTGAGTCGCAACAAATGTTATTGATATTATGTTATTTGAAGTGGAAACAGAGAAATTCATATTTTCACTACACTCGTATGAAATTCTACGTATTATATTGCATTTCGGCTGTACTGATACTACATGTTTGCTCAGTCAAACAGAAACTTCTGACTTACGGTATGATGGAAAGGCAAATCAACCTCTAACTCCCCCTATCATTTATGGCTCGTCAACACATTCCTCTTGCATAATTTCCTCTCGAAATGCGATTTCAGTTAACTGTAGGATTGATTGGCAGGCGTTCGCATTTGTTAAACAGATTCCTTTTGCACCGTTAGACGTCATACACAGGTAGCAAGCAACCAATGACACCCAGGACCGGAGTCAATTGAAAGCGACTGCAATCTCCTCGCAGTTCGTCCACCAAATTAATTACGCATTCATTTAATGCTCCCGGACTTATTCGCCACGCCTCATATGATCCACGGTTCAAAGTTACTGTGCGTGAGAGTATACTTTATGCAGATTTATGCTCGTCACTTGTAGTTCGTGTGATACAGAACGTGGATTTTCGAGAGTTATTTCTGATATCAAATACTGCGTCTTTCGTGTCATACCTTCGCCTCACTAGGCCTTCAAGTGGAAGTGGCAGAGATAAGTTTATTGCAACTCGTCATTTATCAACAGGGGCGTGCTTCTTATGAATGTCAAGCTATTTCGTTACGGTTCTTGTCACAGTTATTAGAATGATATGCTTATCATTCATCATTTTCATATCGACGGAAAAGTCGGAATTTCAGATGAGATTTATGCTCATTAGGTTTTAATTAGACTTCAAATTGAATAACTTTGAAATTTGCAAATGAAAAATTGCAATTTTGAGTAATCACAGAAAATTATTTCTGCAAATTTTACATCAAATCTTCTAAATATATTTCGAAAGTGTTAAAAATACATTTAAACATATTGAATTGTATGCAATTTAATGTTTTTTCGTAATTAATTTAATTACAAATGCAATAAATCAAACTTTATTTCACAAATATATAAAAGTATAGAAAGGAAGTAGACACTTACTTCTTTAGTTAAAGTAGCGATTAAATAAAACTTATGGCATATCGCTGAAATTCCGCTTTATATAGAAAAATATGCTGTTCAACGATATACTGTGTAGCTTAAACTAAAAAGTTCGTTAAGACCTTAAACGGGAGACGAAGTATGTAAGTCTTACAGCCTTAAACATTGAAATTAAAGAAGGATCAAACTACCATTATTTCCTTGACATGGAACTAAGAATGGCTAAAGATCTGCACTGATATATATTTTAGAGCTAAATTAAAATAACCAAGGGGGATTCATATGCATGTTTCATAAGCGCTATTGCGTTAAAATAAAGTCCATTTCATCTCAATTGTAAGTACATTATGAGGCATAATATCCGTATGAGAATTAGAGAAAAAAAATGGGAAAAGTAATAAGAGGCCAATAGTAAAATCCCTTCTAACAGGTGGAAGATAATGGGATTTCATCTACCCTGAAAAAAAATTAATTATTGTTTTAAATTAGAAGTACATTTTCTGTTCTGAAGAAGCGAAATGAATCACGAATTATTTTCTTCTAATATTCTCTGGTAAATAATACGTCATAACTGTCTACTGCCTAAAAATGCTTTTGAGGAATACATAAAAATTCAGTCATAGTAAATTCACAATTAATCAATTTACATGGAAGTGGAAACTTTCTGTTATTAATATATTACATGAATTTAATTCAACAAATTATTTTATTCTCTTAATTCTAAATTATTCTAATCTAAAATTAATCTAATTAACCTAAAATTTATCTAATTTATATTCTCCTCTGGAAATTATTCTAATCTCTAACAAATTATATACCAGATGAAACTGTTTACTTGTTTTTAAGAAATGTCTTTTACTTTGCCGGCCTCTACTTTCGTAATCATTGGCTGTATAGATATACTTCCCATCCCCAAAATTTTTAAATACGCAAATATTTGTCTTTTGGCATTTTTAAACACAAAAAATTGTAACAATTATAAAAGAGAAATTTTTTATAGTCTCTTCTGTATTTATACTTAGCCGTTTCATATTCTTACATTTAGAAAAATATTATTTTCATTACATAAAATTAAATAAAAAATGTATCTCACGTCCGCCAAAAATTAATCAAGATGTTTAATTTTGAAGCTTGAAAACTCAGGAATCGTATGTAAATTTTAAAAAATGATATTTTTATTTTTTATGTAAATCTAATTAACATATCAGCTTAGGAAAATGGCAGTGATGTGTGATTAAGTGATAATTATTGATATGCAAATTATTGTGAAACGTTTTGATCAAGGAACGTTTTTTAAAAGAACCTATCTTAATTTGTATCCAAAAATGTAAATGGCAAGGGACAATTGCAAAAGAATTTTTTAAAGGAAATAAGCTATCTACATATTATTTTGAAAAGGATGAACTACTAAAGAAGAACGCTAATTTTTAATAATCAATATATCAATAATAAAATTTAGCATTTTCAAAATTAATGAAAATAATCCTCTTAGTGATTATATGATCAGTTATCAAAACAAAATCTTACATTACGAATCTTACGAAGGAAAAGAAAGAAACAATTCATGAAACTGAAAAATATAGTTCTAGCTAATATTAAGAAAAAATGACATCCTTATAATTAAAAATAAACAAATAAATAAATAAATAAATAAATAAAATGAGGAATTCTTAAAAACATCAAATGTTTTACAAACTGAAAGATTTTAGTCTCATATTTGTCCCAAACGTCTGTTTTCACCCTTTCAAATGTCGCATACCTCTGCGAATGTTTATACTAGAACACCGTTTTGCTAAGACCACAGAAGCTGATAAATCGTTCGCAGATATATTTTCTTCTAAAATGTTAGACCCTTTAAGATATGTATATTCTTTACGTCAGTTAATATAACATAAAAAAATGAATGGTCCAATCAGCATTTCGTTTCATAACCCGCTCGAAAATTTATACTCTAACGCAACTCTTGTTTGTCCCGGCCAGCCCCGCGCCGAGACTAATCGGCGCCGTCATGCAAATGTCTGGCGAGCGCCTCTATGCAGTGACGCTATTAAAGTGACATTGCTCTTGGTCAACATTTCAAATAAAGCATTTTTAGCATAATAATATGAAAAACCAACAAAATTACATTTTATCTTTTAATGCGTCTAAATAAGCAAACATGTTGTGCTTTGTTAAAACCCACACTCAGACATATTTATTGAAAAATTATACGTACATTTATGTTATAAAAAGCCGCCCAACCGATATAATGGTTAGCGTTGCTAACTGACCTGCCGAAGGGCTCGGTTTCGAATCCTGGAGAAGGCGTGTATGTTAGTAAATGTATAGTGTCCCTGCGGCATGGGGCCATTCTAAATATGCGAGTCGAAATTTCTCTTGAAAGGTTGGTGGGAGGGAAAGAGGGGTGGGAAACGCTCGGACTCATGCCAGGATGCTCTCCCTCAAATTTGGGGGCGAAACTGAGCTAAATCGCATTGTCAACTGTATGATGCTCAAGGCTGTTACCAACGACAGGCGCATCTTCGCTCCTTGCCATTTCGTGGACTTGGGCTGACTATAGGTCACACAAGTGAGCATTAGTCAGGAACGACATGTTATAAAAACGTAACACTGCAAGCGAAGCGAAATAATATACTAAACGCATTGGCTACGAAATATATTGCTGAACACTATTTATTATCTTAAAAACAAATACATTTACATATCTAATAAGTTTGCACTGAATAAATTGTTGTTGGCAGGGTAGTTTACGCCAATGTTCAAACTGCGATTACAACAGGGCACAAAAAATGCTCTAGGATTATATCCAAAATTCTTTTTTGCACACTCTTATGTTGTTGACAATGATATAGCTTAGAGTTTCAACCTTCGATGCTATTTTTCCTCCAAAAAATAAGGATTGATAAACCAAGTAATTATTGTCATTGATCGGAAATTGGTTGACTTTTCAAGGGGAATAAACCAACCCCCCTTCAAGTAACAATAATTAATAAATGAGAAGGTGTTTCGTCTTTTACTCAAGTAAGAATGATAATGCCAAACTGGTAATTTTAGATAAAGCCAAAATTATAGTCGAGCTTTAATTCAATTACTGAGATTAAAGAGATGAATTAAGATGAAATAGTTCTGTTAAGTTACTGAATTTTTTAGAAATCTCGAGATATTATAGCCAAATTAAGTAGATTACTATAAAGCATTCATTTTGAATGTAGCACTTCCGTGAAGTTAATGATATTTTAGAAATCTCCAATTAAAAGTTCCGCTACAATTTTGGACTTAACTAAAATTGCCAGTTTGGCATCATCATTCTTACTTGAGTAAAAGATAAAAAAACATCTTTGCATTTATTAATTATTGTTAATTGAAAGGGGGTTGGTTTGTTCCCCTTGAAAAGTCAACCAATTTCCGATCAATGATGGTAATTACTTGGTTATTAATTTTTATATTAAAAGTTTGCATTTCTTTTTTTCATAATTTAAATTCAAGTTCCTTTAAGGATATTTTTTTTCGGAATTAAATTTCATACTTCTAGATTACTTCATTTAGATACATTCTACTAAATTTATATTAGGAGGTGATATAATCAATCTTCTCTAGTAAATAAAATATTATTACCTTACTTTGCAGCTATAGCGCAAGTATTAGGAAATTTATTGAATTTTAGTATAAAACTATTGCAAGCGGAAATTTGGAAATAGTTTTTAAAGGACTATGATAAAACTATTAAAAATTTCTAATAAACTTAAGAAGTTTAAAAGTTTTTAAGATACGCATCAAAAACATAATTTTTTTAAAAAAAGGAAAATAGTAATACATATATAAAAGTAATGTAGAACAGCATACACATAAAAAAATAAGTATATATAGTATGTAATGATAATGCACTATAAGGTATTTCTCCCACTTCCCTAGCGTGCCTTCGTGGTGTAACGGTAGCACGCTGGGCCGGTATTCCAGAGGTCCGTGGTTCGATTCCCGGGGAAGGCGGTTGCATATTTTTCATCTTTTCTGCTTCCAAATAACCTAATGTATCTACAATACATATGCATAATTTCTACTTTAATCTACGTAATCTCTACTTTAATCTACGTAGGTATTTTAGTCTCTACTTTAGATTAAAGTAGAGATTAAATCTTTAATGTTTATTGTTTAATATAACAACTGAGTACTGGGTAAGAACGGGAATTTTAGGATAAGTTTGTTTTATTATGAGATGAACCTCACCTAAATCGTCCACCCGAAGTTGTAAAGAATGGCAAACTCCTTTAAATAACTTCACCATAGGAAACATGTTTGCAGATGACGTACAAAATCGGTGTTTATTTATGCTCTAGAAAATGCTCATCACATTAGAGATGATATTATACAGAAGGTGGTTTCCCTGCATTCTTAATGTAAGTATAAATCTGGAAATATTGTTTTAAATGTAGGTTTGCGAAGTGGCTATATCTTTACAAACCTTCCGCCTCTATACAAAAGTGGATGAAATTTGAGGCGAAAGAAAATTGTTATATCTTTTTAACCTCTTTTCATATTTTTTTCGTCTCGGATTTTAGTACCTTCGAAGTACTTTTGGTCGCCTTTGTTGATTTTTAAGCCGACTAACACCGCAAGTGCATAAATAGGAAGAAAATGCTTCGTTGATAAAATAAGAGTCAAAAAAAGGTAGCGGGTGGAGATAAGCCGCAAGGAATGAAAGAATAAAAGGTAAAAAATAAGAAAATAAAACGGGTGAGAAAGGTACTAATCGGCTTTCTTGGTCAACTCGATGAGAAACTTTTATTTCCTGATACTAGTTCTTTTAGCGTCCACCTTTCCTTACTCACCCTTTCAGAAACTAGTTTTGAAAAGAATGATGGTCTTTTTTGAAAGTGATGTAAGTTACTTAACGACATAACCGAAATGATAGTGAAAAAATGTTACCGGATTACAGAGTTACTTAGGTTTGCTTCTTTTCTTTCGAAAGGTGTCCTGTTCTCAAGAATAAAATTTATTGTACTTATACAATTTTATAAATAAATGAAGTGGCCTGAATACATCCAAAGTTTACACCTCTGTGGTCGTAACAATGCATATACAAAAAGCACATGTTAAGAAGATTCAATTCAATCAAGCGAGAGACTTATATTTTTTCAAATGGCTTCCTTAGCACAGATGGTGTTCGAAATATCATCTGCCAGCTTAAAATTTATACTTCTTTCAAAATACCGAGTATGAACAAGTTGTCGATATGCGTTTCGCGGTATGCTCTTTCCGAAGAAAACTATACTTATTTTGCAGCTGAAAGATGTCAAATATGTTGCACTGGAAATTCTAATTGCAAAATAAGCAGCGTTATTAATCGGAAATGGAAGAACCGTTAATCGCCTGTTCTACACGAAAAGAAAACTCGAAACGGAATAAAATTTAGGACTATTGCTAAGGTTTCTATAGTAAGGCCTACTCGAAATTCTACGTAGAGACTAAAGAAAAGTCTAAAGTTCTGCAGACAAAAAAAAAAAAAAAAAAAAAAAAAAAAAAAAATCTAATGACACGTTATTTATTTCTTCGAAAGGTACGAAATACCGAAAATATTAAAGAATTACTCAAAACTAATAAAAAATCTGCAAGCTTTCAGATTTTACATTAAGACCTAAGGGGCGTTTTTTAATGTTTTGTGGGTTACCTTTATTTATTAAGTATGATGTTCTTCGCAATGAAACCATAAAATTCAGTTCAACAGCAATAGGGAAAAATAATTTTAAAATGAGCATATCTTTAGAATTTCCAAAACACAGTTTTTTTACAATGTTTTTTTAACTAATTCTGCTAAATTTAATGACTATTTGATGCAGACATCTGTTTAGTGGGATGACTGAATTTATACTACAGGCCTTTAATTTAAGGTGACAAATATCTAGGCAAATTAAAGCAATAAGCCAGTTTGCTCTTCCAAAAATACCGCATTTGGGTGCCGTTGCACAGATTTGCTTCGACGAGGAGCAAACCTTGGACTTAATGATCTGCTAACGACGATTTTACTAAATGCAACAAATGCTCAATATTTTTCGATTAAATTCATAATACTTAGTAAACCTTAAAAGGGCAGCTGAAAAATAGACTAGTTTCATAAAATATATACAGATTGTTTCAATAAATTATGTTTACGTATTTCAATGAGTTTTGTATACGTAAGTTTTTATGTATAATGTTATTACGAATATATAGAATTATTCAGATTCCCTCCATCATTTTGTGGGGATTTGTTTGATTTAAGTAACATTTATTTTATATTTGAGCAGCTTTCCTATTGCCCTTGTTTCCCAACTCACACTTATTGTCAGAATGCACATTGACAAGCGCACGTGTGTTCAAATCAGTAGAAGGAAGGAAGCATTTAAAGGAGGGTTTTGGAAGGTGAAATTAGAACGTATTCTGCCTTCTTGAAGGCCATGTTGCTAACTTTTGATTCCCTAGCAATTATAATTCTGTGCTTTGAGCTATTCTTGCCTTTAGTCTGGCTTATGCCGACGATCGAGCCAGAGCCAACTTGCGCGGATTAACTTGTGACCATTAGACTATACTTAACTTCATTACTTTTAAGTTGTACCTTTTGAGTTAAGCCAAAGGTTGTTGTGGAGACATTAGGTATTTTTTTGGAAGCAGGCAAGATGAAAAATGTGCAACGCCTTCGCTTGGAATGGAACCCCGGACCTCTGGAATTCCGGCCCAGTGTGCAAACCACTACACCACGAAGGCACGCCAAGAAGGTGGGAGAAATACCTTATATACTCCCCCTTTTAAATGGCGACTGGGGGATTCTTAGGGGACCCAATCGCCAAATCCTGAGTATGGAGACTCATCATCCGACAATTTTTTTGGAAGCAGGCAATATAGAAAATATGCAACCACATCGCCGGGAATCGAACCGCTGACCTCTGGAATACTGGCTTAGTGTACAAACCACTACGCCACAAAGGCACGCCAAGAAGGTGGTAGAAATGCCGTATATTGTAAGCACGTCTCCTGACCTTGTAGTACTTTAAGGACATGGCGATAATTCACCAAACGGCCTCCAACGTCGAATACATTTATGATAGGCAGGCATACTAGACGTTATAATTTGAGTGTTTAAGGAAATGTGCAAGTGACATCAAATAGTTCCGTGCAAATTTAAAATAAAAGTGTCAGTGCTGCTGTTGAAAGTTTCGTTTAATTTAATTTTAGGGTAAAGGTCTTCACGATATTTTTATCCTCGTATTACCTGACAGGTGTTGCATTAATTGAAGAAAGAGATCGATGCTTTGTTCTTCCTTCCAACGATCGTCAGCTATATCTTCAGCAGTAAAAAAGCAGTTTTCCCTTCAGTGTAATGAATATAAGTATACCATTTGTTCAGAGTACATAAACGTTATTCTTAATAAATTTCTAAATATTGATTAACCCTTTGAAGGGCACCGGTATATAATATATATATCGGATGTTTGTCAATTTTTAACCTCCTGAAATAGCTAGTTTTTCTACACCAAAAGCTGTAATCATAAGTTTCTACTGTTTTCTTTTGATTCTAAATGCCAGCACTACTCTACGAATGCTCAATATTTTTCAGTTATGAAATTAATATACTTCTTTCAAAGGTATCATGTTTGAATATTCATAAATTCCATTGGAGGTTAGGAAAAAATTCACAATCTCCAAATATGTGACACCTTTTATATGCCTAAAATATATTTATTTATTTATTTATTTTTTACCTCTGAACCTTTTATAATTACTGCATTTCAATCAAAACTGATAACTAAAAGAAGATTATGTATACGTTTGTAATACCGGTATATAATATATACCGGCGCCCCTGCTGAGGGTATCTTGCCAATAGATGGCAGCACCAGGCTTCTCCTTTCCTACTCAGTGAGATGAGAGAATTTCTTTACATTATAATAGTTTATGATGCAATAATTTGCTTATGATTAATTTACAAGTTGTTTAGGATTCAGTATTATGTTCATGGGTGTATGGAAAATTTACTGGCCCTGTCCTAGGACTGAATAAACGTATATTAGTTTCGTTTTATTCCTTGTTTACAATACTCGAGTTTCTCATTCGTCTCTATTTAGCTAAAATTTTAATTTCAGCACTCCACCCTTACCCTTGAGAAAGACTCATCTGGCATCAAAAAACGTTATACAAGTGTAAAGGTTAAATCTGGCATTGTTAGCCCCCGAACACACCCGTTGTTTCGGGTTTTCCAAAATCTTAGAATGCAGTCGAAAATGACAGGTGACGGACAACAAATTTGTCACGCAGGGGTTATCTTCACAAAGGGACTGTGATAACATCACACAAGGGGAAAGCTCTAAAAGTACGGAAAATTGAAATCCACTTTAGGTCCATTTCTTAGTGCAATAGAGAAACTGCTGATTTGAAAGACTGCTTTTATTCTTTAGGTCTTTGTTAATTTCAGATGAGAGACTAAGGAATACAAGAAAAATTTTCCCTTGGAATTAGAATACAAGTACGTGGTTAAGTCTTCACAGCTGATGAATTGAGGGAAATATTTCTAAGGCCAGTTTTATATGCAAAACATTTATCTTTGGAAGGAAAAAAAAAAGTGGCAAATATTTGAGTTTTTAAAGTTTTGATTGAAATAAGAGCTTGGAGGTGTATCAAATAATAAATTCGTTTAAAAGCTTTCCTTTTTGAACAAAATGATATATTACAACCTATATTTACAAAAAATTAAAAAGGGCCCTTTTAACATGCCTGATAATCGAAAACGTGTGTAGGGAGATTTTTGCTATCATAGCATGAAGCATACTCTTTTTATATATTATCTAAAGCATAAAATAGCTTCAAAAATGGAGCATAATTTTTCAGCTGAGTCGCAGTGTTTCATTTTTAATTTTTTTTTTTTTTTTTTTTTTTTTTCGCCTGAGTAACATCACTTGTAACATTATACTAGCTCAATTACAGCATGATACGGTTTCTGTGCAGCAATGTATGCAAATTTGCTAAAAGTTTCACAAAATAATAATATTGAATTTAATTCACTTTAAAAATCTTTTTACCCATATTTGACATAAGTATATTCAGCTGGGTGGCATCATCAAAGTGCGAAAAACATAAATTTTGTTTTCTAATTTTAAATTTCTAGCGAAATTTTAAAAGATTTTAGCCTTCAGACTTACATAACTGTACTCAAGCACCCATCTCTACAGATGCGCATCAAATGTTCGCAAAAATAGATGAAAAAAAGCAAAAATTAACAATTGGCGGCTACCTGGGAAAAAATGTCGTAGAGGGGCACCGGTATAAAATATATACCGGCATTTAAAATTCAGGATTTCACTCTAGATTTTTTTTAAGTCTCAATTTTGTGTCCTAAAGGCCTATAAGTTACAATTCATTCAAAATTTTACCACAATTTAAATTATTTTATATACCGCCCTTCAAAGAGTTAAGCCATCAACTCTAGATATCTAGACACTTTTACAAACAACAGAATTTCATTTCAAAATGCTGATTAAATTTTAAAGCTCGTTGAAATAAAGATAAATAACATTTTATGAAATGAGAGGTTCCGGAAAAAAGAGCAAACTGCGTCTCGCCAAGTTTCGGTAATACAAAAGTTAAGAAAGAAAAAAAATTGAAAAATAAAAAATGAAATCGAAACAAATTTAGTCTTTGAAAAAAATGTAACTAATAACAATACATTGAAAATCTTTTAGGGAGTTTAAGAAACTGCAATTATATTTTACTGGCAACTACGAGATAAAAGGAAATGATTATACAAATTTTTGTAAATATCTTTCTTTTTTTGTGGCATCAGTGATTCTAACGAAGAGACAAGCATTTGTGTACTTCATTGATGTAATTAAAATCTGTAATACAATATCTATTTGATAACGAAAGAATTTACTAAAATAAGCTTTGACAAGTATTGTAACGTCTTTGCGTTGCTACTCTATCAAATCAATATCCAGCTAGAAATGTAAAAGTCGTCGCTTGAAGATATGTTGAAGATCTTTGAGCTGGAAATGTGTTTAGTCATTTTGAAAAATTAAGAGATTGATATTTGACCAAAAATGGTGAAATTTCTTTACATCCTTAGTTACAGCATACAATTTCTATTATTATTCCACTTACATACGAATGGTACTGAAGCACATACAAAAAGAAACATTTTTGTAGACCCAAGTTGTAGATTTCTTCAGTCAGTCCTAACGTTTGTTGAAATTTTTCATAGACCAGAAAGCGTTTACCACGCACACACACACACACACACACAAAACAAAAAACAAAAAACAAAAATAATAATAATAATAAATCAGATCCTATTCATATTGTCCGGCTGCATAACACCAGATCCAACACACGAAAGCTGTTTCGCTGATCCTTTGCATACCAACTATTTCGGTAACAACTGTGTTGCTTCTGATTTCATTTGCATTGCTTACAGATCTCTTTTACACTTTACAAGAAGTGTTTTCCTGAGAAATATTTTATTGAAATATAAAACCTCTAGCAAACTGCAGTTGAATATCTCAATAAGCAGCCGGCAGAACTGAATGAGGGCATTCAATATCTTCTCTTCAAATATAACTTTTTCACTTCCATAGTTGTCTACCTGCATTAATAATCCGACGTATGTATTTCTAATGAAAACGTTTTTATTCCAATTAACATCAAGCATGCACTGTGTTCTGGATATTATATTATATTTTTACGGATAAAGTTAAGAACCATATCAGTATATTTTCCATTAATGCTTAATGGAATAAAACTAATTACTCTTAAAAAGATCCCTTAAAACATTAGTCTATCTCACATACTTGTTTTGAAAACTAGTCTCTAAGAATAAATTGTGAATTCTAACTGAAGCATATTTGGTGTTGTTTAAACGCGTTTTAACAAATTGCCTTTTAAGAGATATTAATTCACGTATTAACTCAGAAGAATATTTAATTAAAGGACTAATTTAGTTGCTCTGCCATAAAATAAATGTTTATAGCCAGGAATTACATTAAAATTATTTAAAGGCATAATATGTACTCCGGCTTTTATTGAGTAAATATAAGTACGAATAAAAAGACTGATGCGGGCACCACATGACTTCCTTGTACGGAATATTGAATTATATACATTTTCGCTGCATTTCATTTAAACTTATTTCCTCGAATTTCATTAGAGATAGATTTCTCCTTCAATTAATTCAGTTCTCAATTCGCGTAATGGGAAAAAGCATAAAACATCAAAATAGCTTCATTAAAAATTGAAAAATATGGAAACAAATTAAAACACCAAATACAATTAAAACAGTTCAAAAAGTCTGACGTGTACACAACACGACATCCTTGTACGGAATATTAAATTATATGCAATTTTCCCGCATTTCCTTTTGACGTATTGAATTGAATTAAATCCATATCGTCTTAAGCGCATAAACAGCAATAGAATAAATGCACTCTTTAAAATTCATTATATTTATTTACCATAGCGCACTTCTTCACTTAACAGCGTTACATCTCATTCGTTTTATAACTTAGAATGCCCAACAATCATAGCATCTGAAGAACTACCCAATCGTTGCCACATGTTCTATACAAATACTGTAATAAATCTAAAAACGATGTATAAAAGAAATTAAACATAAAAAAGAGACAGTTTTTCACAGACGATTCAGCGCCGCTTACCTAATGCGCATGCGCTATTCATAAATATTCTCCTCTGTCGAGAATATTTCTTACTAATACGAAACACGTATTTCCTCGAATTTCATTAGAGAAATCTCATTAATCATTAATTTTTCTCATTTAATTAATTCAGCTCTCACTTCGCGGCAAGACAAAAATATACAAAAACCTCAAAATATCTTCTTTAAAAATTGAAAAATATGGGAAAAAAATAAAACACTAAATAAGTTAAAACAATAAATAAAACAATTATCACGATTAAAACTTGAGTTTTCTACGCAAAAACAAGTAATTCTGTCAGCAGGCAACAAGTAGATTTTTCAGTGAACAAAAATAAAAGTTTAATTTTGCTTCCGCTCAGGAAAAAGACACTGAAGGTTCAGAAACTGAATTGACTATTCTGCTGAGTTTAAAATGTAAACAAATATGGCTGCTATGATAAACACAAAAAATCTGATGTGTACACCGCATGACTTCCTTGTACGGAATATTAAATTATGCCCAGTTTCTTGAACGGAATATTAAATTATGCCCAGTTCCTTGTACGTATTATTAATTATGCCCAGTTTTTCCCCTGCGTTTCATTAAAACTTATTTCCTCAAATTTCATTAGAAATATATTTTTCATTCAATTAACTCACTTCGCGATAAGGGAAAAATTCATAAAAACTCAAAATATCTATATTAAAATTTGAATGATATAAAAAAAACATAAAACACCAAATACAGTCAAAACAATTAAAAAAATTTTGAAATTAAGTTACAGTTTCTACCAAAAAAAAAAAAAAAAAAATCAATTCGGCCAGAGGGCAAAAAGGCTGATTTTTCAGTGCATAAGACTGAAAGTTTACTTTTGGTCTCACTCCTCAAAAAGACACTGACGGCTTAGAAACTGACTTAATTTGTTGTGGATGCTATGCTGAGTCAATATACGGGATAGTTTAATAACTTAAACGATAATTTCAGAATGGATTAAGTATAATTTAATACGGATAAAAGAATACGTCCCTTTATTGTTTCGAAGATTAGTCTCTTTAGATTGGCAACAAACCCACTATTCTGCTAAGTTTCAAATGTAAACAAACATGGCCGCCATGTAAAAAATAATTAGGCTTAACCTTACTTGAACAACTTTAAATTTGTTGATAATTCTACAACTATAACATACAGGTTAAGTAAAGGCATAAAAACCTTAGCCGGAAGATAAGAACAGCATAATTTAATCATTTTTAAAAGAGAAATACACAATTTACAAACACATAAGAATAAAGAAACTGAGCCGAGTAACAAAGTGGGTATATATGTAAAATATTTAAAAAAATACGATGCCTTTGCTGTACGCGAACAGGCAACCTCTAATTAATTTTCCGCAATTTAGAATCACCCCCCCCCCAGCAGTACCTCCGAGAACATTCCAGCCTATTACGTAACAGCTAGTATGAATAACGAATGCGCACCATTTTGCGAACAGAAGCTCCTCTCCTTCTGCGCTACAACACATCGCTGATGCTTAATCTATCTTTCCTTTGTTAGAATAGCTATGACGTCAAAAGCCTAGATTTCCTCTTATTCATTTTGAAATGCTATTGGATATGTAATTTAAAAAATATCATCTAAAAGGAAAATGATCTACTATTTGAATTAAATAAAGATGTGCAATTAAAAGCGAAATCCTTCTCTGTCATCCTTCTGCTGTATTCCACTCAGCCAAGCTTCGTAATTCATATGCCACAACTGCCGTATCATCACACACACACACACACACCATCATATATATATATATATATATATATATATATATATATACTTTTGGTGCGGCCGATTTCAACTAAAAAGGGAAGTGCACATCTGCATGTCAAAACAGTCCCACAGATAAATTTTCAACGTCCTGAGGTTACTCGTTTTTGAGTTATGCGAGATACATGCATATATATGTAAGCGCGTACGTACAGACGCGAGGGAAAAAAACCTCTTCTGAATCCATTTTAAATCAGTTTTATAATTCGTTTGGGGAATAGGAGGCCTTTATTCTGTCCTTACATTCAGATGTCACGCAAAAACATGGTTTAATTGCGTTCAATAGCGATCAAAATGGAGATTTTCGTTGAAATATGGTACTCGGAATTTTTCGTGATTACAGTATTTCCTTTCCTTCGTATAAAGAAGTAATAATTTATTACTTCTACAGGTCTTTTCCTAATTTTTATTATTATTTTCGATAAAAATGCTTCTTTACTTATATATACTTTGCATGAATGGTTTTGGAATCAATGCAAACATACAGTGGATGAACAAAAATATGGAAATACCTTGTGAAATGCATGTTTGAAAAGAAAGATTGATTTTAATGAAATATGTAGGTGGCGCTGGCGTTCTTGACTACGGACGCCACCTATACAACTTCGTAAATGTGCTAAACAGTTCAGTTGTTGTCGGAGTACTGTTATGTGAGGTTGTCATTGCATTATGTCAGAGTTAACAGACTTTGAACGTGGGCAAATTGTCGGAGCACGTATGGTAAGGTGCTTCCGTAAGCAAGGTAGCCAAGGTGTTTAGTGTTTCAAGAGGTACTGTATCGAAGATTTATTCCGCATATTTGAAAAGCGAAATAACATGATCTGCTAAATCACAGCGCGGACGAAAGTGTGTCCTGAGCGATCGTGACAGACGATCATTAAGGGCAATTGTGACGAAAAATAAGAAGACCACAGCTGCAAAAATTACTGCTGAAATGAATGTTGTGTTACCGAACCCTGTGAGTACCAAAACAATTAGAAGGGAGCTTCATAAACAGGGAATTTCTGGCCGTGCTGCAATTGAGAAGCCACTCATCAGTGCTGCTAATGCCCGTAACAGGAAAAGGTGGTGTTTAAGTCATAAAGCCTGGACTATAGAGCAGTGGAAGCGAGTAATATGGTCTGACGAGTCTTCTTTCACATTGTTTCCCACTTCTGGCCGAGTTTACGTCTGGAGAACGCCATCTCAAGCCTATAATACAGACTGCTTGTTGCCAAGAGTGAAACATGGCGGGGGTTCTGTTATGGTTTGGGCAGCCATATCGTGGTTCTCTGCTAGCCCCATAATAACTGTGTCAGGGCACATGACTGCCAAGACTTATGTGAAAATTTTGGCCGATCAAGTTCATCCCATGGTACAAACTTTGTTCCCCGATGGTGATGGTGTCTTCCAAGACGACAAAGCCCCTGTTCACACAGCTCACATTGTCCAGGACTGGTTTTCTGAGCACGAGGATGAGTTGTCCCATCTCCTCTGGCCACTACAGTCACCAGACCTGAATATTATCGAACCTTTGTGGTCTACATTGGAACGGAAAGTGCGTTCTCGTTATCCACCGCCAACATCGTTATCTGAACTTGCCACCGTTTTGCAGGAAGAATGGTATAATATTCCCTTGGCAAACATACAGGAACTGTATTTATCCATTCCGAGATAACTGCAAGCTGTTTTGGATGCCAACGGGTTTCCTACACCATATTAAGTAAAGAAACATGTTTTTTTAAAGGTGTTTCCGTATTTTTGTCCAACCCCTGTAATTCAATCATATTTAAAGAAATAATGCACAATTTACAAACATATAAGAATTTTGAGATTACCAAACTTTTCTTAGCGCAGCCGTCGTACTTTGTTATATCTTACATATATACATATATACATTTTGTGCTGCTGATTTCAACCAAAAATGGAGGTGCATAACTACATGTTATAGCAGTCTTATATACAAAATGTCAACATTCTGAGGCTACTCATCTTTGAATTATGCGAGATACATACATACATAAGTACGTACATACAAAGGTCGCAAAAAAATCTCTTCTCAATCCATTTTAAATCAATTTTATAATCCGTTTCGGGAAAAAGAGTCCTTTATTCTGTCCTTACGTACAGATGTCATGCAAAAATATCTTTAAATTGCATTCGATAGTGGTCGAAATTGTTTTTTCCGTTGAATACGACACCTGGCATTTTTCGTGATAGCAATACTTCGTTTACTTCGTATAAAGAAATAAAAAGACGGTAGAATGTTAAGATACAATCTTACAGAAATTTAAGAATATAGACGTAGAAAAATTCAGTATATGAGAATTATCACAGAACAGATAATTCTGCCGTTCAACAATAATAAAATAAATAAGAAATCTTAAGTTTCTTCCGGAATTTAAATTTTCAGATGTTTTATGTATGTTTATAAATTGAATAAAAGTGCTGAAATATCAATGTAAATACATTTAAATTGTATATAACATAATTTTTAAATAGTTTTAAATTAATTGTTTCTCATTTCTTTAATTTGTTGGAAATGCAATGATTTATTCACCTGAGATCTTTATACAGAGTTTTAATACTAAAAGTCTATTCCAAACAAAGCAGCAGTTTTTTTCCCAACAATCTCAAAGAAATCAGTCAGTCAAGTTTTTAAACTTTCCTGCAATTAAATGCAATTAAAGTGACACCCCGTGAACAACCTCCATATTAGGCGAGAGAGCAGGGTGATAGCCATAGAAAAACCTCAAAAGAAGGATTTGAAACATATCACTTGCTTTGAAACATATCACCTTTAATTTCGCCACATAGCTGTTTTAGAAGAACTCAGTCTTTCAGCGTCCAAGACTTAACCGGACCACCGGACGCTCTTCAAATCTCAGGTATCGGACACCGCCGAAGAGGGGAGGCAACATACTGATTCTGTGCATCTGTCCGTCAAGTTAGCCCACTCGGATGGCCTAAGCCACTACCATCTGGGATAGCATAGGCTGTTTTTTTTTGGCCGTAAGGAACCCGGCCCATGTAAATTGTTCTCCCAGGGCCGTCACTGTCATAGAAATATACAAAGCTGGTGTATGTAACCGCAGGGGGTAATTTCAGAATTAACAAATGTCGTAAAAAAGAGAATAATGTTATAAAGAATTCTACAGATAGTTCACGCTTGAAAGCGTGATTATTATTTTAAGACTCGCCTAAAAGGCTGTGGAATAAAATTAATAGAGCCCTGTAAGGGAATATGTTGTCAATCCATATGATATTAGATTTTTTTTTTCATTATTTTTCTTACAGATTAGAATGCAGTGTTTATAAATGTAGAAAAAAGCACTTCCAAAATAGTTAGCTTTATAACAGCATTTTTTATTTATTAATGGCGTCATTATTATTGCTAGGATGATATTAATTGGACAAATTGATTTTCCTATTATCTGGATTGAGATATTTTGAACGCACCAGCTACTTTATGAATAATTTTCACATTTGTGTAATAAATGAATAATTCCAACTAATTAATGTTTGCAAATCCATGCATTATGTAAATCCCTTGAAGGCGTTGCCTCTGACAGACTTAACTTTAAAAATCTTGCTCTTATTTTCTTTAATGCCAACATAACTGCAAACGAAGTTTGGTCCCAGTAAATCACAATCTTTTATTGGAAATACGAAATGTGCTCAGAAATCCTTTGAAATATGATCAAAATGTACATTATATAGATGTCGAAGTCATTGCTGTTGTTATAAAATCTCACTCGTTTGATATTAACATCAAAAAAATTCCAGGAATTTTATCGTGGTTAAGAACACAGGATTGCAGCTTTAGTTGGCATCGGTCTTGGACACCTTATAAGTGACAATATGTCTTCTCCCAGATCGATCAAACTTTTAAAGATGAATCCAAGGATCTTCAAATTGCTCAATACCTTTGACAAATGTTATATCATGATAAAAGTTAAACATGCTTTAAGTTTAAATGAATTCAATGAATATTTTAAATAAAGTTGTGTCTAGGTTTGGATCGATAGTTAGCAGCAGTGGAATGGTACTTCTGTATAAATTTATACATATATGTGTATTTTTCGAATGAGAGATTCTAGCTCTGCCGTTGGTAACAAAGTGTCCAATTGAACCACTCAAAAGTAACGAAGGTTTGGTTTGGCTCCAATGACAATTTATTAATTTTGACTAAAACCACTACAGGTGCTAATGCTGCTGTTATTAGCCCTTCTGCTACTGCGGTTGTTGCTATCATTATTATTACCCACAAAATTTATGCAAGTTTTTTTGTATGTATTTATGAAAAAGAAGCATATTGCACACTAAGTCTTTACTAAAGTAGAGTTTTATGGAAATATATAGATAAACTAAACTGTTCATACATTAAACGTTTTCAAAATTATTAATACTTCTAAAACGTATGCTCTAGCATATCCGCTATAATTTCTTAATATATATGAACTTATCCTGAGTAGCAAATATTCTTTAAATAGCGGGTTAAAGTGGAACAAATGTGTTCCTTTGCATAATTTTGCACTAACAAAAATTTGAATATCCATGGTCTACAAAAATAAGCTTTCTTGAGAATTCTTACAATGGATTTCTGCAACATTTATAAATATATACTTTGAAAATTATTTTTTAGAACCTTCAATCGTTCTTAGATCCTCCGCTTAATACAATTTTTCTTAAATTGATGACAGATGGTTCACATATTCTAAGCTTACTTCCAATTCATTTCAAGAAGGAAACTGTAAAATAGATTCCAGTGAAAAAAAGAAAAAGAGAAAAACGGTAAGGAATTCATACATCTTAAAGTTAAAAAAAAATCAAACTTTTGTCTGTACAATTCGATCGGGCGCCGCATAGATCCAAGTAAAAAAAAAAAAAAAAAAAAAAAAAAAAAAAAAAAAAAACTAGGATCTCCAAGACGGAAAGTATATCCCGTTGGGGAGATCCCCTCGCTCCATCTGTAGAAACTGATGCAGTAAGTGATCCTTTCCTAGGAAATGTCGACATTGATGAGATTAGGCAGCAACGGCAGCTGCTACTGTTGCTATATTTGACTTAGAGATGAGCCTGGGCTGCAAATAAAACCGGCAATAGACTCTTCTTCTCTTTTTGGATGTATGTGACGCTTATGTCTGAGTCCTGAAGCTTTCATTTCTTTCTTCTTTCATCATTTCGCTCTATTGTTAAGTAAATGATAGCGTTTTGGCCCAAGAGCGTCAATGTGTACCGATGGATTGGACTTTTATCATTATCTGGACCCTGCATCTTTCATTTCGTGTCCGCAAAGAATGGTACGCAAACCACTTGTGGAGCAAATGCCTTGAGACTTTGACAGGCTATATGTATGTATGTATATGTGTGTGTGTGTGCATATATATACACATACAAAAACTTAAAGCATCTAAAGTTAAAATAAAATTAGAATCTGGTCGTCTTTAGAACTCAGTAACTTTACGTTTTGTTTGAAATAGGTTTTCAGTTTTTAGCTGTTTAAGGCTCAGATTAGATTTTATATTATTTATTGGATTCTCATCTGAAAGGTTTTCGAATTTTTGGCTTTAAAAAGTTTAGGATCGCATAATCGGGAACCACCCAGTTTTTGAGCATTGTTTAAATGGCAATTTGATTTTAGGATGTTAGTTTTGCTTTTTAATTTGTGATTGATTTTGAATGTCAGACATACATGTATTGTTATTGGAGCAATACGTTTTTTTTTTGAATAATCAGTTTGCATGATGTAAAGTTTTTTTTTTTTTTTTTTTTTTTTTTCCAGTTAATTTGGCACAATGAATGTTTTACTCTTTTTTTCAAAGTGTTTCGAATATGTGTAGAGACAATTCTGGATACATTTGAGATTCCATGTTTCGGCTTTAAATGAATTTTAATGTCTTTAATGAAAATTTAATTGATTCTTTTTTCTGTGTTTGATCTCCAAATGTACCAAAAGAACGAAGCATGTATTCCAAACATATTAATCGACTTTTATGAAACTTTAATTTATTATCCCCTGTTGAGTTCTGAATTAGAGTTTCAGTAAAAGGAGATTAACTTTTTTTATATTTTTATACTTTGTATATTTTTTCCTTTTCGTATTTTGATTTTTGAAGTTTATTCTACTGATTTATTCTTGTTTTAATTTTGATATGTTTAGATACAGTGTTTAACCTCTTAACCACCGTTCCACCGTTTCAATTATTAATATTGTTGAGAAATTGCCTTGCTTTCCAATTTTACTTTAACTTAAGATGCTTTAAGTTTAATTTGTTAATCCTGCAGTTTTGCGCAGGACTGATTAAAAATTTTTTGACCAATTACTATTTTTCTAATGACGCTGTGCAGAGAGAGAGAGGTTACTTTTTTCAGAATTGAGAAGGGAAATTTACGTTGCTAATTTAATCTTTTACATATTCGTTATTTTTCTTAATTATAGATATAAAGAAGCTTTTGAATTTTGCAATGGACTGGCTCTTTAGACCAATTTTGTCTCGTGAATTATATTGTTAACTTTTCCCAATATTCTGTTATAATTAGTACATAGCTTTAAATACTTTCGTTATGAAAGGAAAAGAAATCTGATTATTTTAAGCTATTTTTCATTACTGGAAACTACTATGCATTGATCACTGCGTTAATCCAGCTTATTTCTTAGTCAGGGAGTTCGTAGTTACAATCAAATATATTTACCCTATAAAATATTATGAATTGCACAGTATTAAAGAAAAGAATTTCACAAAATTCTGAAGTTTTCAATTTTATGTTAAGATTTTTGCCTCATCTATTTTTTCTTTATAAAATAATTATTGCATTAGTTTATTTAAATTCCATTAAATAATTATGTGAGGAAAGATTTGAATACGCTCCTAAGTAAAGGAATATTGTATTCAACTAATCTTAGTTTTTATAAATGTATAAATAAAAGGTAAGGTAGAAGGAAAGTTATTTTATTTAATTTTATAAAGGAGATACTGGTTTTATAAAATTAGATTAGTCATTATTCGCGGATGTAAGACTCTTGTCAATCTATAAAATGCAACTTAGTTTGTCCCAATTGCTACGGTTTAATTTTGTTCGTAAGAAGCAGTAGCTGATAACTGTCTATGCATTAACAGGACACAAAGCTTCTAATGACTTTTTTTTCAAAAACATTTCTTTTTTTTAATTAACCTGAATTTTAATATTCTCATGAGTCAATCATTTAAATGCGAAGTGTTTTTAATAATTTCAAATTTCATAAATTAAATTTTAATTTTTATAGTATTATTTATATTTTCCCGATAATAAAATGTTAACAAATAAAAAAACTTTCATTTATAAAAAAATGTAAAAAATGCGTTCCGTAAAAGTAATTTTTCAATGTCTATTAGATATTTTCGATCTAAAAAATATTTAATCGATAGCTAGACCATTGTTAGCCGTAAAGTGAAGATATATATGGAAATATGCTGAAAAACGTTTGGTCAGTGTTGTGTCTTTTGAAGAAGAGATTTCTTCGGAAAGATGCCACCCTGGAAATGTTTGCAAAAATATATAATTAACATTTATGTGCTTTCTATCTCACTGAATGTAAACATGTAGTAAATTATTAAATGTACCTTTTTTACGGCGGAACACGAAACGAGTTTAAGATTTTAATTTCTTAGCCAAGGCCTTAGAATGTAAAATCTGCTATTCTACTATAAAAATATTCTATGAAGTGTGATTTTTCCCCATTATTAAAGAGTAAGGTCAATCTTTAATGGCTTAGATATTATTTACACGAAATATAAAATCTCCCAAATAGCAACATACTGAATTAAATGCAGTAAACTTGTAATGGTTTATTATTATTGTAATGTTAAATTTTAATTCTTAGTTTAATTTTTGAATTGTCTGAAATATGTTTTAACTATAATATTTGACAGTCCTTTAACAAAATTCGATATCATTAATTAAAGCGCAAAAGTAAAATTAAAAGTAAAAAATATTGAATTAAATTTGACGGAGGTATTTTCTCCTGCAGCATAAAGAACTGAATATTCTAACTTAATTACATGTACAGTATCATAATTTTGAAAATCTTGAGCTTATCTCCAATATTATCTGCTTTGCACTTCAATCTAAACTAAGCAAACGAGTTTGTTACTTTCTTTAACTCACAAAATGAAAACTCCTCCTAGCTTAATAGTGTATCGAATACACGTTAAAGTAAATAATATAATTAAATAATTAAAAATTTTTTAAGCCTAAGCTTCGTTTGCACTATATAAGCAATTTCTAGTTTAGAATAACTTTCCATACTCTTACACAATATTTTTTGTGTAAGTCATTTACACTAATTCTTCAGTAAAATCTAAGTGAAGAAGACAATCAATTAAGCAGAAAAATTAGTACAACAAAACTTGCAAGTTTTTTCTATAAATTCATCTAACCCGCTGTAATTTAATTACCATACCTCTCTAAATTCCTCTAAATAACATCAGCTTATTTAGGAAAGTGTAAGCGCTGCATATAGTGTAATGAAAGAAGAAACATGTTATAGGAAGCACATAAAAAGAACATTAATATTATCCTTCGCATTTTGTGCTATAGTTTAAAAAATTTTGGTGTTTAACCAAACTGCGAATTTAGGGACTATATTTGAAACTTGAATATATTTAAGCAACAATTATAGCTTCTTGCAGCAATTTTCAAATTAATTTTACTTAAGATTAGTTCAGGTTTCGAAACGCCCTCTTGTGTGGCTGCCGTGCAGTCAAACAAACAAAATAAAGTGTGAAACTGTACTATCTCTGTATATCTACCATGCGGGTTTAGTAACTGATATCACTTGAACTATTAATAAAAGTTCTCTTAGTGTCATAAAATCAGTAAAATAAAATTTCTCTTATTATTAAAAGGCCAATAAGACAATTTGACAAGAAGACAAATAAGCAAGTCAAAAACTTGTCAATATGTCTTGAATGTCTAGACAAACAATTAGCACAGTTAATCTACAATACAAGAATAAAGTCATTAAAATTTTAAAGACGCATATAAATTCTTATGCTGATAATAATCTGCTCTTTTGCAGATAATAATTACTTTTTAATTGGCGATTGCTTTTTCTAAAGCATTAATATGTTTAATAAAGCAGCTGCGGTTGTTTTTCATATTACACTTCGGAATCTGTACAAAATTTTAAAATGTTTAAGTAAAATGCCTCTATTTATAATTAGAAAGTTCACCTCTCATTTGGTTGTGATTTCTAACAAAACGTGCTCTGTACAATTTTTACAGTACAAGTAAGCCTACAAATGAACTTTTAAAAAGTAGTTTATTTTAGAAAATCCTTGCAAACTTATTAGTTTCATGCTCGTTTTCATAGTTTCTCTCAAGTTTAGCATGAATAAAAGCCAGGTGTCCTAAAAATCTTCCGGGAAAGCTTATCTACCTTTAGACAGATAGACCTTCGTCAGCTTTTGCCACATTTGCTTCAAAAACCAAAACCACACTTAAGCAAAATATACCTTTCGAGAAGGAAAACCTTTTCAGAAGAAAAATAGTAATATACCCTTGAAGAAAAAACAATTCTGTCATTATTTTAAAAGCAATGAGAATTTTCAGCTGAAACCAGTGGAGACAGAATTTTACTATTAGAATACTTTTGGCTGGCATGTAACTGCTGCAAAACTTTTCCCAGCTTAAAGCATTACTCTTTATTAACCTGCATTATATTTGAATTTTAACCGGAATTTGGTACAAGACTTACGGAATTTGGTACAAGATTTTGAATATCTCTTATAATCAGTGACAAAAGTAATTTCAGAATGAAGAATCCTTGAATGATAAAAAATGCGTTTGATGTGAAACGATCCAGAGGTGCAGATAGATACCTCACATCGGCAAAGATGTCTTTGGTTTCTTATATTTTCATTTAAATTAAAGGAGGGATGAGATCACGATAGACAAATAAAGCCTAATGGAAAGAAAACATTTTAAAATAAGGCACCAAAGAAATAGTTAGCATGTTCTTCCCAGACTATATTCAGAAACATCGAATTATCGAATGGATATGCTAATAGGTATTCTTAAGAGCACAAGAAAAAGTTGTCTTTAGTTGTCAGTTACTTATCTTCAGTACTTTAACATCAAACGAAATACTCTGTCTTAAATTGTGAAGAAACAGTAGAAATACCCATTGAACACTTTTTTTTTTTTCAGTTGTTGTTTTCCATCAACTGAATAATTAAGAGCGCTATCTAATAAAAAATAAATAAAAACAATTAAGTTACTTTTAGTTCTGAAAGTGAAATGATTACACAATTTTGTGAAAGACATTTAAGTTGCTATTAATTTATAGCCTCGTAATTAAAATATTAATGCTACATTATAAATTCGAATTATTGTTAATTATAGTTCTTTACGATATCAAGAGGGCATTATTGCACTAAATATGATTTGTGTAGACTTCATGTTTCTTTCTGTGAACATCTTACACTATTACAAGAATCTAAATGAAAATTAAACTGTGTTCCATAATTATTTAATTACTTCGATATGAAGAAAAAGTAAAAGGAAAAGAAAATTCAAAAATAAATTATACACCAAAAACTAACGTCCTCTCTAAAATTCGCATGAAACAGTTGTTTTATTTACCTTTAATTCCAGTTTACTAATTCCACTGTTTTTCATATTCACTTAACATTTTTAAATATCTGGCCACTGTATGCTAAAAATAAAACAAATTAAGACAGAAATATCATTTCAATATATTGCAAATATTTGGTAAGAAAGGTTGGAATGTGAACAAAAGTTCAAATTTTAGAATATCCCTGAAGTTTAATTCCTTTATTACAAATCGATATCTAAGATTAACTTTTAGCAATTTCATTATTAAATATGTTTTCTTTTTCATATTCTCTTAGATTGCTGTAATCAAACATGAAAATGTTTGAGTACTTCTGTTTAAACATTTGTGAAGAGATCATATATCAAAATTTCAATAATTCAGGTTCTGATGAAAGTAGGAAACTATTTGAAACTTTTAATATTTAATTTGAAACATTTAAATAACTATTTACTTATTCATTTAAGAAAGGTCTCATATTTAATATTATGTTATAACCAATGCTTAAAATCATGGAGGCAGAACTTATTTAATATCAAATGTTTGCTAAGAAATATTTAATAACTGATTTTTCTTTGACAAAGAAGCACTTTACCTATTTCAAAAGATTGTTATCGAAAGTTAAGTACAGCATTTACGTTTGAGATCGAAGTCTAAAAGTTGGAAGGCTTTTGTGGCAATAATTTTATCAATTTATTTGAAATAAGTATGTAAAATTACTTTTTATTAGTTGTATATTACTCTACATACGAAAAACTTTTAAAAATGTAAAATTTAAATCTTCTTCGGGAATAAATGCGAAACACTTTTGCTCATATTTTAGAATTAGATGGTTTCTACACTAACAAAGTTCAAATAAATTAACTCTGAAATAAAATAAATGCTTGTGGAATATTCTGTAAAGCTGTAGCCAAGTTTACCTTATAGGAAATTTTTGCAGTTTATCTCGATGCATTTATGAGAATCACCTTGATCTGGTTTTGGAAAAAACGCTTTAAGGTAATGGAATTGAATAAAATTTCGGCTCTAAACTTCAGAATTCAGTACTAGTCATTGTTAAAAATGTGTTAAAATATTGCATTGAAATAATACGTGAAAATGAAACTAAATTCATTAAATACTGAAGATATTTATTAAGATACAATTATTTATGAAGTCTTAACAGATCTTTCAAATGTGCCTAATTTTCAAACATTACCTTTTTTGTATAACATAAAACTACTAAACTCTGTGCTCTGTGATGAGGTTAAGAATGAATAAATAACACTTTACTGACATACGTGTGCAGTGTAATTTATACGCTACGTACCTATAATGAATTTAAGGTCCTATTGGTAGCAGAAGCGCGAATAATATCTAATTGAAAATACCAATGTATTTATGCAATATGTGCAAGCTATTTATCTTCTCGTTAGCATGCTTAATTTCGTAATTTCTTGTGGAAGCACACATAATTTCGCAATACTGTAGCTCACTTATTTTCTTTTAATTGTCACCAGCTGTAATACTCTCATCTGCGATTGAATCGTTTTTCGATGTATCATTGGCCAATTGTACTTGAACTTGCTATGATTGGTTTTTAAGCACATACTGTATAAGCTGCAGGTGAAGAGGAAATTTCTGATGAATCAAGTTCCTAGAATTTCTCGAGGAACTACAGTAAGGGAAATTAGTACTACATTTAAAGACTATTTTTTCAGGAACTAAAGCTCTCCTTAAAGCTATAATAATTATAAAACTATAAATATAATAATTATAAAATAATTATAAAGATTCCGATCTGTACAAGCATTTTTCTATATAATAAACAAAAGAACATCATACACATAACCCATAAGGCCTTAGTCCAGAACATAATTTGTGCTGTTAAATGTTGTCCACCGTAAATACTTTAGTAAATTTTACATTCGAGACTTGCCATTCAGCAAAATGCAGACCTTTGAAATTCAATTTCTCTGTTATTAATCTATATAACTAAACTATTTAAAAGCAAAGACGCAATTCTTATGAATATTTTCTTCTTCTGAATAATTTTCTTATGGATAGCTTATATAATAATAAATAAATTATACAATTTTTATTTCTTATATAATAATAATCATTCTGTCACTTTTTAATCTGATTCATTTTAACAAAAAGGAATATTATCCATGATAAATATATCTAATTAAAATATTAAATAATTTCATAGAATAACTTTATATATTTTTTTGACTTTTCCAAATATACAAAAGATATATAAGGTTCCCAAATTAGACTTAATGTATAAATATTTAGTATCCCATAAAATTTTTTGTTATTCTAACCAAGCCATCTAAACTGATAACCTGTTACTCATAAACCGTGTTAAATTAAAAAAAAGAATTATTTTGGGTGACCGCTAAAACGTGAACCCTTTCAAAACATGTTAAACAAACTGTTGTGCATTGTTGAAATGTTTTGAAATTAATTTGCTATTTTATCAATGCTTAAATTTAATTTAGAGCACAAACACAAAAAACTTAGTTCATTTCAATATGCGTGTTCTTTAATAATAATATCAATAAAATTATTCTTGTTTTAATATTTACACATATAATTAATTATTTTCTATTTTCTACTTATGATTATGGCCTAGGAAAGGAAATCATACTGCAATACATGGGTTATATAT
Organism: Stegodyphus dumicola; assembly: GCF_044657685.1. Lineage (NCBI taxonomy): Eukaryota > Metazoa > Arthropoda > Arachnida > Araneae > Eresidae > Stegodyphus > Stegodyphus dumicola. The sequence goes on along the minus strand of NC_140768.1, from coordinate 72,687,198 downwards.
AATAAAAGTGAAAAAAAAATCTGTAATGGATAGTACCAACTAAAGAGTCCGAAAATATGATTTATTAAAATCACTGAAATAAAGAAAACTTCTAAATATACAAATTTAACAATCTTTTCATTAAACTTTATAATATTTCATTCGTGTTATTTACAAACGGTTGATTTTGTTTCTTGCTTTCAAAACTGGTACGCTTAATGTCTGGAAAGTAATTAACGCGTATTTTGTCACGTAGACTGGCAACAGTTGATGTTTTTTCTCTGCACTGATTTGTGGTCCAACATTTTCTGAACATACCGAAAACAATAAAAGAAAAGTACATTTTTCAAATTTTAAGAAACTATGCATATTTAAAAGAAGGTATTTGGCTAAATTCAAAAGTTATCGTATCATTAAAATTATGTGGAATAGGAGCAGAATGTAATTGTATTGAGAAGGTGAAATAGGAAGCTTAATTTTCAGCCATATATAAATAAAGAGTTAACTTTTATTTGTTTCTCAAACAATGGTAAGCTGTTACGGGCAGTTACGTTCACTTTCGGCTATTAAACTCCAAAATATTAGTCACAGTTATCTTAGCAGTGGAATAGAAATATTCTACTAACGAGTACTTTCGAAATCTATCTAGAAAAGTATAGAACTGCCTAGAATTCAAAACGATACCTTATGGAAGACATTTGTACTAATACGACACATTTCTGCGAAAACCTATCAAGGCTGAAGGATAACCTGGTATCGGACAGCACTCTCAGAGCCGGACTGTTTCCGGATTTCAGAAACGATAACTGCTTTTGTTCTGTCCGATTTCATGGGTAGGGGGGTTGAAATCCATTTCTGTGGACAGAAATGTTGGATGAGATTAAAGAGAGCTTGGTGCTCTCTTGGGAGTTGCTGTTTCTTTGGAAACTTCCTTCTCTTTAATCCATGGATTGTGTAATCCCTAGACTTGGAATTCTCCCCGTGAAGCTTGAAAAGTAGATATTTTCCCTTCACTGATCTCAAGTGGATTTTTTCCCTTCGCTGATTTCTTTTCATTTTGACGATATGCCTTTACGTCGCATAACGAGATATCAATAATGCTCCATTCCTTTCATTGATGTATTATAAAGGTGACAACATAATAATACCTGGTATTAGAAGCTATATGATATAAATGCGAAAATTACAAAATTTTAGGACTTTATGGTGAATGAAAAATATTTGTATTTTGCGAACTATTGAGTATTTAGTTTCTATCATTCTAGTTTCGTCTTTTAGTCTGGTTATCTACTTTAGTTTTAGAAATTTCCAATTTAAGTAAGAAAGTAAAGGCTTTAGGAAGACAAATGAGTATCATTGACTGACTGTGAGTAATTGGCATGGTAGTTAGTAATTTGTTTCTTCAAATAGTTTTCGAAATTGTTAAAGAACAGAGAGACTAATTTTAGGTAATTCTATTCTGAAGAAAAATAAAATCTAAAAAAATTTTAGGAAACCTGACTGGTATATTCGTTTATTTAAATTTCAGTTACTTCAGTAGAGTTTATTCAGCATAACACCAAAAATTCTTTTTGTTCAAAAACTTACGTTACTCGGCGGCTTTGTAAGTAGTTGGAGGAATTTTGTGTATTGACTGCAAGATTATCTTTAATTATTAAACTTAAGTAGCGTTAAAATTACCGTGAAGTATCGCCTTGGAAAAATTTGCCAGTACCAGTTTTATTGACTAAACATGGAACAATAGGCATCAAAGAAAATATTCAAATGCTAATTTTGAATGAATTGCTAGGATTGAATTTCAGTGACAAAAAAGGCTTACCTAATAAGGTTTATATTTTACGACATTATTAGTGCACATTTATTTACAACATTATTACTGCACATTTTCTGATAGAGGTATTGTAAATAACAGAATTTTTTAACGAAGTAGCTATCTTTAATTTTTGAAATTTATCCAGGTAGACTAATAATGAAATGAGAAATTTTAATGGAAATTAGGATATAAAATTAGAGCACAGTCTACATGTTTTGCACAAATGTCAAAGATATAAATTACTCTAGAAGCCTACCACACAAGGAGATTTGGAGATTTTCAGATTTTCAAACGAAAAACAATATCCTTTGACCTCTTTGTAAAGTCCTTGTACAGTTTTAGCCATCAGCTATTCAATCTCGGCTATCAGCTATCTTACCCATTCGCCAGACTACAGTACCAAATACTATCAGTGTCCAGTATTCATTTTCCATTCGGCCATGAATAGACTAAATATAGGGTATAAATACTTACTCTTTTCAAAAAGTTTCGAATTTAAAATTAAGCAAGGCCCAACGTTAAAAGAGGGTGTCGCAAGTGGCTTAAAAGAGGGTTTTGTGAATTTTGAATGTAATTGACTCTGTTTCTATTCATGCCTTGATAATCCTGTGTGGCTCGCTCTCAGAATAAAAAGATTTTTGTTCTTTATAATACTGTGAAATATTAAACATAATTCAGCATTACACTGACTTTTTCTAGTATTTCACTGAAAGTTTAATGGAATTTGAATCAGTCTAAAGCTGAATCCAGCATGAGCTCAATTTTTAACAATACCCTTCTTCTTTCGTGTGTTAAATGCCGAAATTAAATTCATTATGTGCTAGCTAACTTTGGCCAACAGCTACAGTACATAATTACTTTTGCATTATTTTTAATTGAATTTGTTATCCGGTACATAAAGATCACACACAGTCAAATAAAGCATTCTTGCATGACTGAAAGATGTCATTCTAGTCAAAACAAGTATATCAGTGTATTTATTACTGCTAAAGCTCTATATAATACATTTTCAGATTTTCTATAAACACAAAAGTTAGACTTTTATCATCTAGGTTTTTAAATAATTTATTTCTTTATAAATTCGTTTTTTTTTCTATTATTGTATAATCTTATCACGTAAAATTTCCAAATTTTTACTAGCTTGTTTCATATGAAGAGTAAAGAGTCCGTTCTTCACTTTGGAAAATAGTGCGCAAGATTATATTGCGCAAATAGATTATTTGCTGAGGAAAAGAGTATTTATACTGTAATATTCATATTAACTCCTTAATTATTAGAATGCGATATTATTATTATTAAAATTTTCCTCAAGAGTTCTAAAACCAAACTAGACGTCGTGAAAATAAAATTTCGGAAACAACACATTCAGGTAGTAATTTAAGAGCTTGCTCATTGTCATTTTTTAATAGCTATTACAAAAGAACTGCCATCAGCTCCTCTCCCAAACTTCTGAATTAGTGTTACACGTAATGTTTCATTTCGGATCAAATACTCGCGAAAGTACATATCTAGAAGCCAATTCTTTGCTCTGATTGAACTCAGCTTGCTTTTTTGATTAACTGTTGCAGAATTATTCTTCCCCGAATAGCTTTCATTTATTTGATGTCTTTAGCAAACAATAGGCCAATAACGAGAAAGGAAAAATATTAATATCGGAAAGAATTTCGACAAAATAAATATGGAAGTAGAATCGAAGTAATATCCGAAAAGTCTTTTTCCCTGAAGCAACCTTAGAGAATAGTATAAACGGATTTTGGTAACATTGTAAAGAGCATGATGTTATGATTTGTTTCACATTTTATTTCAACGAAATGTGTGTACTTATTTTAAAAAGTTTTGCTGTATTGAAAGACAATAAATAAAAAATATACTATTTTTTAATTTTTTAATATTTTTTAATTCTGAAAAATATATGCGTGCACGTATATATAACGTAAAGAGATTTGAATTTTTACTCGAAATAACTATCACAAATGTTTTCATTCTGAACCTAGACCTTTATCCGACAAACAGTAGGTATAAAAATGTTTTTAATGGACAGAAATTTAATTTGTAAGCTTAGTAATGACATAATTGAAAATCCATAAGTTAGGGCTTTTGTCCGACTTCAGTGTGCAAAATGTGATTCTAAAATACAAGTTTGTATGTTTAGCTTCTAGTGCTACCTTTATTTTATTTCATTGTTGTACAATTTAATAATCTGTCAAAGATTTAGCGCTGAATTTCTTTACTTTCCAAAAAGGTAAAAATAAATCGGTATTTCCATAATCAAAATTCCTATAGGCTCTTCCATTTTCACCTCAACTCCTTTTATATATATATATATATATATATATATATAATATTACACTGCGTATACAGATAGAAACTATAATACGCAGACGTAATTATAAAACATGGGTTTTCGTATTCCAATGTCTGCATCCATAACAAAATTGCTTTATGGGATTTCAAAAACCACATGCGAAAGAAAAGGGAAACTTTATTTTAAAATCACTAAAAACAATCATCCAGAATATAAATAGGGAGATAATTTAATGTTTCAAAGAAAAGCCAAACACATGATTTTAATTCCTTTTAAAACAAGTTATACATTAACAGAAGCTAAAAGTTCAAATTTCTCGAAAATGTTTTAGAATACAAATGAGACTTTTTATTTAGCTTCGAATTAATTATATTGCCTCCATATTAGTATTAAAATTGCTTTTATGAAATATTCAATGTAAAATTCTTTCAAATTCTTGCTACATTATTTTGATGAGACACTGATTTTTGTTGTTTAAGAAGATTAAGAGGAAATATTTGATAAAGATTTATGATTTATGTTAAGAATTATTTAAAAGGGTAACAGAGCCAATGAATACTGTTTTACATTTCATGCTAACATTATGTAAAATTAAGTTGCTTGAAAGAATTAAATTTCTTTTGTATTGGGGTGATTTGCAATTTTCGCTAAAGGTATATATGCAATTAATACATTTTTAAAATATATTTTTTATGTGCTGCGTTTGATAATTTATTTATCGCTTGTGGTTTCGCGGTAACGACGGGCATTTCTTGATATGTCATCTCTCACAATTAGCATTATTATGGTAGGAACTATAAACAAGAGATAGATTTATAAATCCTCTTTATATATCAGAATTTCTAACAAGAATTCGGAATTTCTTTGATTAGTGTCTCATTAAGATTTTATCATCCAAGAAAGGAGTGCTTCAGGTTCTTCGTCTACTCTTTCTTCTGTAATAGTACATCTCGTACCCTCTTTGAAGCTTTTATTTTCGAAAATCCAAGAACACTTTCAAAAGCAATTTCATTTTAGATTAATGCACTTGACATTCTGCGTTCATTTTCCAGAGTAATCCGTTTGACTTAAAAACTCTCTTTGGACAGCAGGATTCACTTAACAAACAACCAGATTTACTTTGTCACCACTTGTATTTGCTAATTTGTTGCTTCTGTCATAAATTTTGTCACTGTTCTCACTTTCACCTTCATTATCATTAGGTGCCATTATTCAACCCACGCTCCATCAGTTAGTTCCTCTACTTCACCTTATTTTCCAGAAGCTACTATACTATATATAAGTCATAACAAATAGCGCATCAACAAAAATAGTACATTATTAGTAACATTAAGAATGTAATAAAATTTAATGGCATCAAAATAATATGGAATACATGTGAATACGTATGAATAGTACCAAAATAAACTTATGCATTTACAGAAATTAAAGAAATGAATGAAAATAATTCAGAGCTCTCTGTAATACTAAGATACATAATGTAGAAAGAAATTGTCACTTATACAAAATTTTAAGTAAATTTCTTTTCAAAGCTTAACTAAATTCTCTATTTAATTGTTAACTCTCTCTGTTTTAAACTTTAATGCTAATAATCACATCTTGGCTTGCATATTAATGCACACTAAATGTCAAATTTCGTTGCGAATAAGAATGGAATCTATAAATAATGAAGTTTTAATAAGATCAACTTACGAAACTGAAAGGAGTAATTGTTGAAAAGGAAAAAAGAAATGTTTTCTAATGCGTTTGCTGAATAAGTATTGTAGAACTTATTCATTTTGTATGTGATCATATCCTTTAGATGAAATAAAATATGTTAGAAAAAAAGCTATGGGCTTTAACTATTGTTACTTTAGATTTTAAATATTGATGTTGAATGTATACATTCTTTTACAGTATTTCTTACAGTTTTAGGTTACGTCCCTTTATCAAATTTCGTAGAAATTTCTTATGCTAGAGAATTTGTGATAGCAATTTTAGCACTGGAGGTAGGACATAAAGCAAAATTTAGTATTTTCCATGGCTCTCTCCGTAGACAAGAAAACCCAGTTTACTAATAGTAATATGATCAATCAATTAAATCCAAAGTCCTTCATATATTTACTTGCAAAATCAAGAAAGATAATTGGAATTGATATTTTTACCTATATAAATAAATAAAAAAAGCACATAATATTAAAATCTGCTTTTGATTTTCTTGCTGCGATTTAAATTTTATGGAAAGTTTTAATTTATGTTATCTTAGTTGAAAATATTCATTAAAAATATCATCTAAGCCACTAAATGTATATTCATGTTATATTTGTGAATTTGTGCATAGCAGTATGAAAATGTTCGCTTAATTAATAAAGTAAAAGCAGTGTTTAATAACTGAATTTTTTTCTTTTCAGGGACTATGTAAAAATGCGACTGGAATTACACTATCCGTAATGTACAAAACTATTTTCATAAAATTATAGATCATATATTGATTTCATTTCGAAATATTTACATGACTTGTACAACATATAAATTCGATTAAATTTAACTGAAAAATGTACGATAAACGCATTATAAGTAAATACTGAAATGGTTAAATAATTTCAAGTTTTGTAGTCAATTTTAGCAGGTAATGGCAACAATAACAGAAAAAGAATTTTCATACATTTGAATTAAATTTTAACATATAAGAAATTTAAACTCAGTTACCAGTTTGAAGAAAACATTTTAAGGAAAATAGATATAAATAGGCACACATGAATCTGATAAAAATATACGGTATTCGGTGAGAAAATTAGATATGTTTAAAACTCTCAGGTTGAATATTTTACGATTGAAAAAAAATTCTTTTTCATCTTTGGAGATTATCTACATCGATTTGAGATATTTAAATTTCATACAAGTGCATTATACTCAAAAAGAGAATGAGTAAATTTCTAATTAAAATATACATCTCTCATAAAATCGTACATCTTTGCAACATATTTCCCAAGCCGTGATATAAAGTCTGCAGGTTGGAAAATAGTAGGAAACTCAATCTCTGCGCTTAATCCACCACTGGAGGTAAACAGGATTACGATCTTTTATTTATCTTCCCCTAGGGCAGTTCGCATTTCTTAAGACCAGTCTGAGATTTTTAGAAGCCAAAAAAATATTTTAATGCCATACGCGCTGATTCCTCCCGGCAAGGTATGCGCAGCGCACCGACTTATACCCACTGGATATGGAGAAAACTACCTTTTTGCTTTTTTCCCTGTTTTTCCCTTCTTTCCAGACCAAATGGGATAGAGAAAAATATATCCGAGGTATATATACGTATAGATACAGGTATATATATAGCCAGGTTTTCCGCTCCAGGCTGCCTGTAGCAGCAGGCAATCGAAAGGTAGCGATAACGCCCCCCGCACGGGGCTTTCAAAAGGAACTCTCTATCTTTTCTGGGTAACTTCTCTCCAGGGAAAAACGGACTCTTTTCCTGGAAAATAGCGAAGATTGTGAAAAGAAATCTGCCCGCCCCCCCCCCACGCTCCGTATGTATATCCTTGGCTGAGATTGGATGTTGGAAAGGCGCAGATGATGCTCTGGTTTTATATACTTTAGGCGAGCTGTTAAACTGTTTATAGGGGGTCCATTTGTAAGAAGTTCAGCATAGGTGGTAGAAGGTTGCTTTGTATGGATTTGGGTGAGGCCTTCTGAGAGCGCCTATAAAGAGTTAAATGTATATTTATTGCTTTTAAGGTCTTATAGCATGACTAAATAACTCTTTGAGGGGAAAGACGTTCGCACAGTGATCACTTTTCCATATTGAATGGAAGACCTTTGGTTGAACTTAGGCATTATAGAAACGTATGATTATGTTCAAAACGCTACAGTTTCTCTTGTTGCTTGTGTAGCCAATGCTACACGAGCAGTTCAGTTATTGTAGCACTACATAGTAAATGGTGAGATATACACTTCTTTTCAAATAGTGATACTTTGCCTGTTGTAAATGATTCTTTGAAGACTGAAGGAGTCCTTAATGAATTCGCTATGAATCTCTATAATATTAATAATGAATACTGTTGTTTTTACATATTCTTGAATTTTATTGGCATGTTGTTTAAGTTGCATTGATAATTAAGGGAGTTATGAATACTATTTCAGAGTTGCAAGCTAATAAAAAGATAAAGCGAGACTTCTTTATTTAAGGTTTAATTTTTCAAACATACTTACATCCCCATTTAAAACAAGTTCAGAATTTTGGAATAATTCAATCAGCAAAAATTTCGATTTGTTGCGAACGCACAAAGCGGGTCGAGAAAGCCTTAAAGTACAGCGTATTACTTCTAATTTCGTTAAATATTATGCACGCTGAAAATTTTTGAGTAAAACATTTAAGCGTTTGCTTTGTATGAGGTTTCTACGCATGGGTAATGGATAATTGAAAGTGAAAAAGAATTAAATGCCTTTCAATAATGCAAAATTAAAATGTACTTTGGAGCAAATATCTAGAAAACAAAGCTATCTTCAGTATCGTGGGTGGATTTTCCTTTGAATAACATTTGATATTTTGTATGAAAACAAGAAAATATATTCTTTTATTATTTGCTGCTTGCTATATGAAACTATTATCATTCTTGTTATAGTAACAACCCATTTTGTTCACCATAAACGGGGGTAGAAAAAGAGCAGTATAATACCATTATCCAGTTGGGATGCAGCAAGAAATTTGTGTATAAAAATGAAGCATTTGGAAGTTTACTCTTTTATGATTAACTATCACTTATATTATAAGTTAACTGCTAAAACACTTACTGTTTTAATTACTGTCACTATTATATCGATGACAATAATGATATATAAAGCAACAGCAGTTCAAAGAGTTTAAATCTTAAAACAGTAAATCTAGAAATAAAGTATCATGGTGAACCCTCATGATAATATAAACTTAGGGATTTGATTAATTAATATATTAAGTTTTAGGTTTTTTTTTCTTAAATGATCGGAGATATATACAGAAATTCGTCAATAAAATAAAACTCTCACATTCCTACATTTCTTCCCTCCTCCCTGGATTTTATCCACAGGAAAGGAAACCACAGTTTTTACTCACAACAAGGGTTTTGCAGGATTTGGAAAGGTGTTCCTTTTTCTTATGTTCCTGCTATTTATTTATTTAAAGAGACTGCTATAACAAGAACTGCATATACTTAAATATGCCACAAAACAAAACCCAAAAATCAATTGTAGAGACATAAGGTTATTTTTTGAAGCAGGAGACTGAAAAAATGAGCAATGCCATCTCCAGCACTCGAACCTGAACCTCTCGAATAAGAACCGAGTGTGATTCCGTTACACCACTAAGGAATGGAGAAGGGAGGGAGAAAATACCTTATAAACCTCTTGTTTAAAGGGCGACTGGGAGGATTAGGGGACCCAGTCGTCAAATCCTGGTGGTAAAGAAGCATCATCCACCACTGTAGTGTCATTAGATTACTTTGAAGCAGGGGATATGAAAAATGAGCAATGCCCCGGCCGGGAATCGAACCTGGACCTCTCGAATACTCGCCGAGTATGCTACTATTACACCATAAAGAAGGAGGGAAAAATACCTTTTACCGTAACAAGATGTAAAGAAACTAACGGAAAAGAATTAAGTGTAACTATTAGTTATGTGCTTCTACTTAATTTTGGTCACTAGTTTTCTGATCTCCAGCTCCCTCTCAGTATTTACTTACAATAATAATATTTCCTGCTCGAAAGAGAGACAACGAATAATGAATTAAGAATCATAAAATAATTTCTCGTTCTAAATTTGTACTTAATGGAAAAATTTTCCTTTACACAAAATGTTACTTATGTTGTAGATATGTGCGACTTGAGTGCAATTTATAAGAATAATGCTCAAGAAAAAATGTACCAAGACAAAAAAATAAATATATTTTTTAATATTTCTAAGAAATAAACATTAGAATTTTCGTATTCCGACTAGCTGATAGACGTCGTTATGATAGAAATCATTCTTCACAAAGTTACAGTTTTGACACTCAAATATACGACATATATTGTATGCATATATATGTGCTTAATTAGTTATCTTCAATGGCATGCATAAAGGTCTACACATGTTTTCAATATGGATTAGAAGGCAAACTTTCAATTCTTTACACAGGTCATTGCGTAGCATTTTTCTTAATATAAGAATTTTTCTTGTCTTCATTATAATAGTCTCCTGATTTAAAAAGAGCAATTTTCCTTCTCTTTTACGGATAAAATCTACGCATATCTTTTTCCCTTTTTATAGATAATTTTGTAAAACGTATAAGCCTTTTTCATTAAAATTCATGATTAATGTACAGATGAACTGAATTCAAAGTATAATGTGTAATCTAAGAACAGTGAGTGAAAATAAAACATCTTCTTTCCAATTATTCAAACAATATCTTTTTCTTTTCTCCTTTTTTTGATAATTAAACTACTGCTCTATCTTCAATTGACTACTGGAATTACGTGAAAATATAGCTCTTTAGAAATTTTATATATAATAAAAATAATAATGATTGCGGAAACAGGAGATGATGTCACAGAATTGAAATTCTAAAGTTAGTTTGAAATTGTATTTCGTTTTAAAGTATAAAAGTTTAACAAAAATCAAATACTTCATTAAATTCTATATCGAAGTAAAGAATAAAAGTTCCGTATTTCAGAAGAATATTAAATTTTAAAAATATAACGAGACTATATTTCTTAGAAAAAAGTACGAATACGTTATTAGAAATGAAACGTAAGAAAGAAAAGAAATAAGCATTGGATTTAAATTTCCTGGCGTATGTAAATATAGTCAAATTTAAATATTTTTCTTATTTTCTCACAACCGAGTTTTATTTTTCCTGAAGTAATTTAAATTGAAATAGACTTTCCTTTTATAAGAAATAATTTTCTCAAAGATATGTATGGATTTCAGTACTGAAAAATCAGTTGTGGTAATGTTGTGAATTTCAATTCATAATTTTGTATTACACATACAATTACAAAGTCTTATATAATTTTATTGCAGTAATTTTTATGATAAATTTAGTATAATAATTTTTAAACCCAATTTATGTTAACCAAAAACAGAATTTAAAAATCTGATGCGGGCACCACATAACTTCTTTTGTATGGAATATTAAATTATACGCATTTTTTGATGAATTTCGTTTAAATTTATTTCCTCGAATCTCATTAGAGATAGATTTTTCATTTAATTAATTCAGTTCTCACTTCGCGGTAAGGCAAAAATGCAGAAACTCTCAAAATATCTTCATCGAAAAATGTAGGAAAAAATAAAACACCAAATTCAGTTTTATTTTTTACTTTTTTTTTTTTTTTTTTTTTTTTTACAATTACAATTAGAGTTTCGGCTCAAAAACAAACAATTCGCTCAGCGGGCAATAAGGCACATATTTCGGTGCCCAAAAATGAAAGTTTACTTTTGGTCCCATTCGGCAAAAGAACATTGGAGGTGCAGAAACTGACTTAATTCACTATTCTACTAAGCTTCAAATGCAATGAAATGTGGCTGTTATGGCAAACAAAAATTAAGCTTAGCCGAACTTTTCCGTACACGTAAGTCATGTAGTGATAGATGTTGATAAATCTACATCTATCACTACATGACGTATACGGAATATATAATTATACGCAATTTTCCTGCTTTTCATTTAAACATATTGAATTAACTGTTAACGAAGTTTGAATTAAATCTATTTCGTCGACAGGGCATCAACTACAAAATAGAATAAATGCACTCTTTAAAGTTCATTATATTTATTTACCATGGCGACTCTTCGACGCTAGATTCACGTAAAATCTCATTCATTTTACATCTCATTCATTTTATAACTGAGTACACAAAAATTATATCATCTGATGAATTACCATATGTTCTATTCAAATACTATAATAAATCTAAAACAATGTATAAAAGAAATTAGTCAAATAAAAAAAGAAACAGTTCTTCACAGACGATTCAGCGCCGTTTATCTACTACGCAGGCGCTACTAATTAATTCAGTTCTCACTTCGAGACAAGCAAAAATACATAAAAATTCAAAATACTTTGAATAAAAATTGAAAGATATAGAAAAAACATAAAACAGCAAGTATAGTTAAAACAATTAAACTAAAAACTTTTACAATTAAAATTACAATTTCAAGCAAAAACAATTTGAAGTCAGAAAAAACGCCCTTGTCGCATGAATTTTGCCATCAAAGATCTTCTAGCAGTTTAGCATTGATAAAATTTAGATTGAATAATAAAACTCCAGTGCAGCGAAAGCATACAGATAACCGAATTTTTTGCTTCTCTAAGCTTGTTGTTAATTTACTGACGTGCTTTAAATTGTTCATCAATTCAAAAACATGGAAAGATAATATACTGCGTTATGTATTTTAAAGAATACATTAATTTAATTTAGATTTTTTGCATGAATTATTTTATGTATTTATTAATTTAATTTAGAACAGCACGTAAATTAGACAACTCTTCTCCAAATATGTAAGCCGCTGGAAATTAAAACGCTAAACTTAAAATTTTGTTTCTTTTCCTAATTTTACATTTTATTATCTATATATAAAAAATAATAAAAGTTTAAATATTTTAACTAGCAAAGAAATATATAGGCCTCTAAAAGTAAGCACATATTCTTTTCATAAAGAAGATCATATCGAGCATATCGAATCAGTTAACGAAAGTAATAACTGAGTTTTCTCATTTTAAAGTATTATAATTGCAAAGCTGGTAACTTCTCAGGATTGGTTAATTAGCCAAAAATATTAGAACATTATTCTTGCTGTATCATTAAAGCAGTTTATATATAACATCTGTTGATATTTATTACACCTGGTAAGTCAAAACAATCCACCCACTCTGGCTTAAACGGTAATCGCTTTTATCAAATTCCAATCTCATTGAAGCTTAAACTGCATATATATATATATAATTTATTTCCTAAACAGTATTGATTAATTGATTATACCATCTCCCAAGCTTAATCAAAGTAGAACTACTCCAAAAGAGTGAATCAATACTGGTAAGTTATATTTTGAAGGATGTTATGAAGTAATTTGAAAGCAAAATGTCAATAATGTTTTAATGGGGACTGGAGTTAAATTATCATGAAGAACAAAATTTCAATTGCAAAAGGAAAAACTAAAAACATGTAATCATTGTCATTGATCGGAAATTAGTTGACTTTTCAAGGGGAGCAAACCAACTCCCATTCAATGAACAATAATTGATAAAAATACGTAAATACGAAAGTGTTTCGTGTTTACTCGAGTTATAAGTTAAAGCCAAACCGGCAATTCCAGTCAGGCCAAATATCCCCGCGAATAGAAGGGACCATGAAAAAATGCTGATACTCAAAGAACTTATTCTTATGAAGCAGTCCAGTCAATTCAACCCGGAGTAAAAAGCAACCACTGTAGAGAAATCCTAATTAACCCGAGTAACCGTCCCCGACACCTTCATGTTTATGCATTTGAGTTCTAGATTATTTGTAAAAATTAAACACCCGAAACTGTCATTATGAAACCGAATTCAAAGTAAAGTTGAAATAAACACAGAAGATTACAAAATAAGATAAATAATGCAAACCCCGCAAAAACAAATCAAAGACAATATAAAAATAATATAAAAATAATATAGAAAATAATATATAATAAGAACAGTGAATGCACATGAGGACACAAAGGCCAGAAAAGGCATTAAGTAACCCACATTCCCTCTAGTGGGGGAGTTGGCAAAGTGTTCTCTTCGCGTCTGACTCATAAGTGTAGGGTGTCCGAAAATTCTTAGCGGCAGTGGGGGCTTTGAATAACATTCCAGCACCTCGATCTGTAATATCTTTTTATTTGTCAAAGAATTTAACTTCCAAAAAAATATACAACCACAAGAGTTAAATTACTACAAACACACCTAAAGATATATTGATGACCTTATTACAATTAATAATTTTGGTAAAATTGAACACTCCGAGATTTATCCGAATTGTCTTAATAAAACTAATAATTCACAAAATAACATAGACTTTCTAGATCTTCAAATCATTAACTACAAAAAAATTTTACTTTTTGACAAAACAAGAAACTTCAATTTCAATACTAACAAATTAATAAATTGGAACTCCAACATATCCAAAAAAGTAATTAACAATACTATAATTAATCAAATAGAATGAATTAAAATTATATGCACAGTTACAATAGATTTACAACGCGAAATTTTGCTCCTTATTAAAATTCTCAAAAAATAATCTAATTCCCATTCAATTTATCAACCATTGCCTTAAAAGAGCAGGCGTTAAATACTCACTCTAAATCATTTAACTGATAGGGATATGATAATTTGTTCCTAAACCTGAGAAGGCGGTATAAGTTGGATGGCTGTCAGTTGAAGGATTTGTATATAGTGTAATTACTCAATTGTATATATTGTAAAAAGCTAATTGTCTTCACTCTTATACTGTTACTAAAAAAATGGGCCTATTTCATGACTTTAGTCTGTCTAATAGCTCTTGGACAGTGAAAATTCCTTTTTCCTTTCTTAAATTTAATCATTGCGACACGACAATTAGCCAGAAATTAATTAATTTCCATTCACTAGTATTAAAAAAAATCTTAACAGACAGTCTCACTCAAATAAGAACCCCACATAATACATCCCTCAAGAATTCCAGGTCCCACCCACTACCATAAATTACTTCATCCAAGTCTTACCGACTGATTTTATTCAAAGCCCCCACTGCCGCTAAGAATTTTCGGACACCCTACACTTATGAGTCAGACGCGAAGAGAACACTTTGCCAACTCCCCCAGTAGAGGGAATGGGAGTTACTTAATGCCTTTTCTGGCCTTTGTGTCCTCATGTGCATTCACTGTTCTTATTATATATTATTTTTTATATTATTTTTATATTGTCTTTGATTTGTTTTGCGGGGTTTGCATTATTTATCTTATTTTGTAATCTTCTGTGTTTATTTCAACTTTACTTTGAATTCGGTTTCATAATGACAGTTTCCGGTGCTTAATTTTTACAAATAATATAGAACTCAAATGCACAAACATGAAGGTGTCGGGGACGGTTACTTGGGTTAATTAGGATTTCTCTACAGTGGTTGCTTTTTACTCCGGGTTGAATTGACTGAAATGCTTCATAAGAATAAGTTCTTTGAGTATCAGCATTGGTTCATGGTCCCTTCTATTCGCGGGGATGTTTGGTCCCCGCGAATAGAAGACGCGAACTAGAATTGCCGGTTTGGCTTTAACTCGAGTAAAGACGAAACACTTTCGTATTTACGTATTTTTATCAATTATTGTTCATTGAACGGCAGTTGGTTTGTTCCCCTTGAAAAGTCAACTAATTTCCGATCAATGACAATGATTACATATTTTTAGTTTTTCCTTTTGCAATTGAAATTTTGTTCATGATGATTTAACTCGAGTCCCCGTTAAAACATTATTGACATTTTGCTTTCAAATTACTTCATAACATCTTTCAAAATATAACTTACCGGTATGGATTCACTCTTTTGGAGTAGTTCTACTTTGATTAAACTTGGGAGATGGTATAATCAATTAATCAATACTGTTTAGGAAATAAATTATTATTAACTAACTTTGCAGCAATTGCGCAAGTAGTAATAACTTGTTTTCGCACTAAATGGATTTAAGATCATACAACATTATATATATATATAAACTTTCTCTTTCGGAACAGCTAACGACACCTTTTCAAGAGAAGGAAATTTCCAGAGAGAAATATAGAAAGAAACGAAATTCCAAGTCATCATACTGAAGGACCAGACATAACAAACTAACAACAGTCAAGCAAAAAAAAAAAAAAAAAAAAAAAAAAAATGCTAGCCGACATAAATAAAAATTCTGATTGTACCGTAGTCTCGGAAAGGTTCCCAGAAGACCTCGCGGGTGCCAACTGAGTGCATAGAGAGGAAACAAAAGGTGATGAATGTTTGAAGCACCCAAGGGACAGATAAGCCGTAACTGCGAGAAATACTTTCCCCCAAACTCCCCCAACTAATGTGCCCTTTGCCGCGAAAAAAAAGTGAGCCGAGTTTTCCCAGCGGCCTAATAAACCGGATTAGTCATGGATTCTTAATTTAAACCTCTGGCTTTCGTTGAGGCACTTAAACGTTTCTATTCGTCTTAAAAGCGAGGTATGAAATAAAACAAGAGTATAGGCCTCGAAGGAAAAATAACTACATGAAAACACGATCTCGTTAACTCGTTCCCCCGGAATCACGTGATTTAGAAATGAGGGTAATTTTTTTCGGTGGGGAAGAATTTGTTGTATTTTCTATCAACTTGTCTGCTACCGCAAATTAAGTTAAGCGTAACTTCCGATGGCATATGTTGCAAAAGCCCAGTTATTGAACAATGGTGCAACTTGTGCTCTCCATTATCCTTAGTTGTACATTAATAGGTGCAATAATCCTGAGCTGAACATTAGCTTTCAACATACCTTTTTACATTTCAAATACATGATATATTATTGAAATAGCGCAATATTACTGATACTGCATTTCTGAGATTTTGCCTCATAAATTCCTTATATATCTTGAAACATCATATTAAATGTAAACATGCTTGATTTTATTATGTGACTACATAGTTATTGACAGTCGAACAAACCAGAAAAGGTATTATAAATATTGTTAATATTCTGAGTAATTATACAGTTTTAATTAATACAAAGATGTTCACAGACATACATAATGTGGCCTGAATTAAAATGGCCTTTACGTTTTATTGATAGCGATGGAAATTTTATTCTCAATAACTAATTTCTGCAGTCTAAATAATGACATTAAGTAGAATATGGAATATTATATCGAATGCTTTCCTTAGAAGCATGGCTGAAATATTTCTTAAGTTATAGACTGATGTCAATCATTCACTTATTAAATGTAAAATACAATCCTATAAATAAAGCAGCGTATAAACTGTGTTACAAGATGTTTTAAGTCTTAGGTAAGTATACAAAATCATGAAATTAATTTTAAAAAATAAGATTTCGAAAATTAAAAGAATTTTTTGCTTTGTTTACTTAAATTTGGAATTCCTTGCTTTTCCAATTTAAGAAGATATTTTCATCTACCTCTATGTAGAAAAGCAGAAAATTATTGAAATAGAAAAAGGTAAAGAAGCGGCAATGTTATAGAATTCTTTTTCGATTTGTTTTTGATGTAGCTTGAATGTTGATGATGAGATGTTATATTCCAGATTAGGTATTTTGATATTCTACTTTGAAAATAGGTGTAATACTGATTTTAGACAAAAATTTCATTAAAATAGTACATGTAGAATTTTGATGCGGGATATAGATTCATCGTACAACTTTATTGTCAATCTGCACTGCGAAATTAAAATTATTAAGATATAATTCTTAAGGTATATTCTTATAAGCTTCTCTATATAAATACTTTAAAGAAAATTTAATTAAAAAATTTTATTGCAAAATAGAATTTTGAAAAATATTTTCCTTTTTTTTTTAAAGCCTTTTTTTTTATTTAACACAGTCATTACGTTAATATGTGCTGAGTATAAACGAAATGAGTTTGATCTGATTTTAACTGCAGAGAAATAAGATGAATTCACAAGAGAAATTGAAAAGGATATATATGCGTGTTTTTTTTTTTTTTTTTTTTTTGAGAAAATGATGATTCTGATTGTTAACTAAGAAATTGCCGAAATTTTAAAGCATTCCTCATATTTAATATACGCATGTTCGTTTTGACAATAAATTATGTTCTGTAAATTAAGAATTTAATAAAATCAATTAAGTCACTCATACTATCACTATTAGCAAATTGTTTTGGGAGCAGAAGAGTTATTCTGAATTCAACAATAAAACCACAACATGATTATTTTGATTACCTTCGGTGTTATAAAGTGAAATTTATTAAAAATAATATAGAAAAGTAAAACATTTTATTGACCAATAATTTTCTAAAAATTATAAAAACGTGATTTTGCTTGTTCATTTAAAGCATATAATAGTGATAGTTTCCCTGAAGCTGATTTTCTAAAGTGCAGTAAAAGAAACAATACCCCCTAAAAAAAGTATTTTTACAGTTTTTAATCTTAAAATATTAGCAGTTTTCAACTTCTGTGTTTTAAAAAATGTTCGAAAGTACCCATAATGCTCGAAGATATTTTCCACAGACTGCAGGCCGTAAAACAAAGTAAAGGGGAAAAAACATTCTCAAATGTTTTTAAATAAAATACTTAAAAATGCACTCAAAAGCACTCAGGCCACTGTTCTCTCTAATCCCTGCGGTATGAAAAGGTAAAAGGTGAGGAAAATTCTTCTTTGTTTTCTCCTGCGAAGTGGCCGAAACTTTCTCACGTAATCTTTAGAGCATACTGGAAGGGAAGTATGATTTCCAGTAATCTTATAACACGAAAGTTGATTCGACCTCTAAGGGATGATCTTTAATCCGCGAAAGTAAAAAAGGATAAAACAAGGCTATTCTTCTTTGTTGTTTCACTATCTCTTTCCATAGCTTATCTTCCAACTTTTGATTATACTAATATTTCTACACAGGGTTTATTTTTATTCTGTCACTACAGATTCATCGATACTCGAAAAATGTTTAATACAGTTTAATGATGAACAAAAATATCACACTAATAAAAAAATAAGGTATATTTAAGAAATACGCTTTAAAAATTCTATTCGTTTATATAAGAGGTATAGAATGAAAAAGATTAACATTTCAAAATAATGTATATACTCAAAATTATTACTCAAAATTATTATTTACTCAAAATTATATTATTATTATTATTATTCAAAACGTGATTTGGAATTTTTGAATTAAGGATAAGGAATTAACATATACGAACGGAAAATAATTGATATTTTCAGACCTTTTTCTTTGCCAAATTTATATCTGACCTATACAAAGAATATTTTTTCATCCTTTTCAAAGATAATCAGAGAAAGAATTTGCATTATGAATTCTATTGAGTATAAAAATAATTTGACCTACAACACTAAACAAGAATTTATGTGTAAGACGCGTTCAAAATAAATGCGCATATTTTAAAAATTGGCTGGTCGATATATTTAAATAAAAAATTATGTTGGCTTCAATTTGAAAATAATGTAAAAAAAAAGATATTTATTATTGTCCTCAGTAACAAGTGTTGCTTGTAATTCTCGTATATTTTTGTAACAATTGCTTACTTGATTATCAGTTTTCGTTTTTTATATACGTGAGATATGTATGAAACAATATTTTAAATAAATTCCTAATCTTTTGTGAATGCAAAGACATTTAATTATTTTATTAATTATGTGATTATTTTAATACTGTTAATTACATATTTGTTTCAACTTTATTAATAACGTATTTATCTTAAAACATAAAAAAGCAACATTTGCACTGCCAATACTAATTATTTTTCGGTATAGAAACCCCATTATTTTTTATCAAGAATATTCTAACTTATATCACAATTCCTTTTAAATGTTGCCTAAAAACGTAAATGAGAATTACATAACAAAAAAATAGCTGCTTTGTTATGGATATTTAAATTAATCTGGCAAAAATATACCAATTAAACAACTTCATCCTAGGCAAATTGCTGCAAATTGTGTTTTCATTAAAAATGATAAAATATTGTTTCGAGCGTAATGGATTGAATGCACAAGTCGATGAAAAGTTAAGAAAATTTATTCTTATGCAAAGGAATGAAAAAAATGCTGAAATTTTCACAGAGATATTCACACAATATCTCACAGTAGTTATATTTTAAACTACTGAAACGTTATACAAAACACAATTCAAAGCAGAGAAAGCTAATCCGATCTCACTGCGAATTCGCTACAGTCAACAACAAGAAGTTAAACAACTGAACTGAGATGTTTTCCTCCCGCTTTCATAAGCTTTATAATCATGCACGAGAACATTCTGGTAAAATCTATTTTCTAGATTTGTCGGGATAGCAAAACAGAACCTTTACGAGATATCTATTTATTAAATGTTAAATGCTTTTGCTCCTGTATTTTTACTTTTTCGGCGTAGCTTTCTATTAAAACTCGTCGCACGCAGCATTGCACGGGGAAATGAAACAATTTAAATACAATGCTACTAAAATAGCAAACTAAGTACAAAAACCGTAATACTATAAACCAGGAATATATAATGCATTAATTTATGTGTTCTAGATTTGTATATAGCGTTGCTCTAATATCGAATTATAATAATAATTTTGATACAAAATCGGACTTTTTCTGAAATGACAAATGTTTCTCCATATTTCGATTCTACTACTCAAATCATGCCTAAGTATTAAATTTTGTAAAATTTGATGTTAAATTTATGGAGGAATTAAAAAATTTATTTTTCAGAATCAAGTAAGTTTACTAAAAAAGATATATTAATAAATATATATCAAATTCAGTTAACATTGAGGAGCTAAAATTTTGAGAGCTAATTTTTTTTTTAAACTATTCGTGTGATTTTTACGAAACTTGGCAGTTTGGCATAATTGAGTCTTAGAATCATGGAGCAAAATTGGCATGTCATTTCAGAAAAAGTTAATTTTGTGTCAAAATACCTATATTAGAACAATGCTATGTATAAATCTAATACATATCCTAAGTCGCGCTTTCGAGGCATGGGAAACGCAAGTTGAATTTCGTCAATCGGTTCAGTAGAACGAGAGATATAGAACCGTCTCAATGTTTTTCGCAGTGTACTTCGTATGTGCTGTTGACATTTTTGCAGAGTTCCTGTGTAATATTTGCTTGTCACATTCATAGAAGTCACTTGCGTTGTTCACACATTTACAGTTCCCTTACAATTCGCTTATGTACAGTCAGCCTGATGACTGAAGGTGACGTTGAGAAATACAAATCAGTGTGTAGACCTGAAAATTTATGTGTTCATCGAAAAACATGTGCGGTTCACTTACAAAGAGAGCGCCATTTTAAATATACTTGGCATTTTTTACCGACACTTGATACCCACACTTGAAAATGGGATTAGAAAATATTAAGATCATTACAACACCACTCAGCCGCTAGATCTGTGCTGAGAGCATTTGTCCCTTCTTTTTCCTTTTTTGTAATTCTAGATTGTTTTAGATTTCGCAGTTCAAGGTAGCCTATGGAGAGGTAAATTTGTTTCGTAGTAGCTTTGGAGTCTTTTGGAGTTGTTTCAGTCATGTCTGGAACTTTTCAGCTGCATACGACCGGAAATGTAGGTCTTTGGTGATTTTGCTCTCGAACATGTAGTGATCTATGGTACCTGTTTAGCCACATATGCATGAATATGTGTAGCGCAGTCCGGAACGAAATAGATAGGCTGCAAAAGGGCTATGTGCAGTCAGAAAATATATCATTGCTCTGCCTGTAGTGGATAATTAATTCCCTTGAAGATACTGGGAGAAAGGTAAATGTCCTCCTGCTTGGTAGCTCTTGCGTCCAGTTAGTTTTCCACAGGGACATAAGGTCCCGTTACAGTCTTCATTTGAGATGTGATAATGGAATTGGCAAAAAGAGGCTGAGGTAAGTTGTCCATTTGCTGTATCTCTTGCCAGTTGGTCGGCTGCTTCATCCCTACTGTGCCCACATAGGCGAGGCAGGGACTAAAATGAATGTAAAAAATTTGGTTTATTTGATCATGGCCAAGCTTCATGACAGGCTCAGGTGAGAGTGTTGAATCCCACGATGTTTTGCTAAGTCTCTGGTGAGCCGAATATAGACAGGAAAGAGAACTGCATAAAGCAAACAAATTTCATGCATGCTGTCGACGGCAGTGCGTGAGGAATTGCATCTGTACGACCTCTAAAGAGTAAACTCTTTAGCTGTTAGTGATTTATATATTTAGTGTAATAAGGAAACTAAAGCATCAATACAGAGATTTCAAAAACAAAGTCCAACATTAAGAATCAGCTAATTTTTTTTAAAAAATTTGCAGTACTTGTTTCGAAAGGAAGAAGAGTTGTTGTACAATGGTCATCAAGCAGCATAATTCTCAATAGACAAAACTGATTGGTTGGTTATTTGAGTATAGCAAAGTCGATAATGTTCATCTGCTAAGGGAAAGAATGAATTTCGGAAAAAAATTTCTATCGGAATCTGACTCGTATTAATTTTATGAGAAAACATGATGAAAACCATCCACGTAGACAACCCATTTTCACGGCGTTCGCATGATTGTTCGAACTGAGGTCAAACACTCAATATTCGCCAATTTTAATGTCTCTTGCTCCCACAGAGCTTACAACAAAGGAATAAAAGACAATGAAAGTCACTAAGGATAAATGGGTTCAATGAATCAAAACATAGCTTTTTAAATATCTCACTGTGAGATAACGAAGAATAAAATTAATTATAGGCGTATTATTTTTCCTATAGTTGTTCACTTTCTTTATTTTCGACATGCTATTTTATTCTTCAAAACACACATGCAGTAGTGATATTAATTAAAATTTCAGTACATTCTTTATCCGTCCTTGTTTTATTGAAGAAGGCTTGCAAAATTAGCTTTCGCTATAATTTTCAGCTTTTATCATTTCTGCAGGTTTATTGAATAAAAAGAACTTAAAGATATCATTAGAATATTTAAGACAGAGAAAAGAAGGGAAATCAAGAATTTCCAAGGAAATTAATCCTGTGGATTCAGCATCTTAATTTTCTTGCTGTTCTCATTATTTGTTTTGCATCACATATTATATATTTCCTATTTTATTTGAAATTAAATTTCTGTTATCTTTTTCTTCACTTTTATTTCCAATTAAAGTACAGCAGTTGTGAATAATATTTAATTACATTAGTATGGAACATCTTCGACCTTGTGAGCAAGGGTTTAAAAAAAAATCATCATCATACTTAGGTATTTTTAAATAAATTTATTATAATACACTTCGAAATATGCGGTGCTTAGTAACAGTCCTGAAGAAACCGCAAAAATGTCCTTAAAGCGCATTCCTGAATTTCGACAGCCGGTCGAACGAATTTAGTCACTCGACCGCTGGTTAAGTCCTAAATATCAGATTTCAATATATTTAGAGGTTTAAACTACTCAATGATTTAAACGATATTTCTGCATCTTCATGAGTGAAGTTGTTAATTTCCGACAGCTAATGTTGGTAATTAGAAAGAAATGCCGAAATTCAATTCATGGGTTAGCATTTACTCAATGCAGGTTTTTTTGTGAAGTCCAGGGAGACAAAAGTCATTTCCGAAAACATGGAAACACTTTATTGAAACACATGAAATACATACAATGAGAGATACAAACAAAAAAATATGCTTTCACGTTCCAAACTAAAAACTAACTACTGATTCTCATACATTCTAAAAGCTGTAGTAACTCTACCCCCAGCTTCAGTTCACTTTAGTTAGCAACATCCTCCCCTCCACTGAGACTTGGAGAGAGTTCCAAATTTACTTTAAGTACAGTTAGCTAAGTCCAATCTTCTAGATACTTTTATTCCTTTACCAGAAGAGTTATATCTTTCCATTATTACATCATCAGAGAAACTAATTTAACGTACGAAAGTTTTCTGAGGATCAGATTCCTTCTGAGTCAATACAGATTTACCTAAAGGAATATTTTAATATGCCTTTTTTTATAAGCGAACCAACCTTTCTCACTAGCCTTCCCACTAGACTGCAATGGGTAGTATAAAGTTACAAATTATTTTATGTATGAAGCTCTCTCTAGAAATTTTGTCCCAGTCTAATTTAGAAAGACCATTAAATACCTCTAAGAAATTAATTCCATTATAACCATAAATTGGGCTTGGCCTTTCTCGTCTAAACAAACCGCGTAATACCAAGAGAAAAGCATCCGTAAATAAATAATTTACTAGTTCTAGGTAAGTGACTTGAAACCTCCAGCAAGTAAACAACGCTATCAACACCTTTTCTCCAGTTATTAGACACAAAGGCACAGCCAAATCCTTCTTAAACTTCGAAAGCTACGCAATTTGTAACTCGGTCTGTTGGCAAAGGTGTAGGTTAATTTGAAATATGTTTAGATTTAAAGTATTTACGTGCCATGCAATCATACAAAGCATCCCTACATGTTTTTCTAGCTTTAATATCCCCAAACCCTTCTCATAATACACTCATTTCCATAAATTAAGGATAATTCGGAGTCACGCGTAAATCGAACTCTAAATTAAATATATCACCTGTAAAATCACTACACACATCTTCAAGAATCATATGCGAATTTCAGGAAGCAACCAGATCACACCGATGGTACGTGACAATGACGAGAGTGTAAGAGAGTGATATATAAGGAATACTGGCAAAGAAGTAAATTTGTTCGCAAGCGCTTTATAAGCATTTCAGTGCAATAACCGAGTATTTATGACAAAAAGGACGCATTTGGATGATTTTTTATGTGGTAGAATTATCGGCCGTCTGGAATGTGAGCGTACCCTACTAGAAGTATCAGACGAACTTGGAATTGCCCAGAGTGTCATCTCTAATCTTTGGCAACGATTTCAAGATGATGGTAATGTGAGTAGACGTTACAGCACAGGTCGCCCTAGAGTTACAACGTCGAATGAGGACCGGTATTTGGCAATTACTGCCAAAAAAACAGGCGGAGCACAGCCTCAGACCTGTCTTGTCAGTTCTCTTCAGCCACTGGTACGACAATTTCAAGGCAGACCGTGTACAGACGCTTAGGGCAGATTGGTCTATATGTTCGTAGACCTGTCAGATGCGTTTCACTTACTGCAACTCACTGTCACCTGCGGTTAGTCTGGAGTAGAGAGCATGCATTGTGGATACCGCAACAGTGGGCTTGTGCGATGTTTTCCGACGAGTCCAGGTTTAGCTTGCAGTCTGATTCTCGCCGGACGTTCATATGGAGAGCTCCAGGTACCCGTTACTACCAAGAAAACATCATTGAACGACACCGTTACGGTGGTGCAGGAGTGCTCGTTTGGGGTAGAATTATTCTGGGTTCCAGAACTGACCTGTATGTTCAAATTGGAACCATGACAAGCCAAATCTATCGGGACGTCATTCTGGAACAACATGTACGTTTGTTTCGGGGTGCCATGGGCGCACAATTTGTGTTTATGGATGACAACGCCCATCATCCCCGTGCAAACATCGTAAGCGAATGCCTTCAATCGGAGGATATCACCCGTATGGACTAGCCAGCATTCTCACCGGACTTGAATCCAGTAGAGCACGTGTGGGACATACTTGGCGAACGAGTTGCAGCCCGTCAACATCCTCCTACATGTCTACCGGAACTTCGGAGAGCCTTGCTTTTTGAGTGGTGTAATATCCCCCAAGATCATATCGATAATTTGATACTCAGCATGCCTAGGCGTTGTACGGACTGTATTGCATCGTCTGGGAGACATACAATGTATTGACAATCATACCAACCATGTGATATTGTTTTTTTGTAAATAGGTTATTTTTGTAATTTGCTCCAGGGAGAAAAAAATTCCTAATTTTTTTTTAATAATATCAAACATATAGCATCTTTTTTTGCTCTTTACATTTTGTTTAATTAATAAGCTTTACAAATAAGTCAAATTTATTTTGCCTCTAACTCTTCCTTTGCGTGATTTTGCATTAACCTTAATTTATGGACATGAGTGTAAATTCGCATTATATGAATTAAAGCATGATAATTTTTCGTATGTACAAATTTGATGAATGACCTAATAAATTCAGATTTGTCTGTTAATAATACTGGATACAGAAAATATTATTCATCATCTTAAAGAATTATCTTAGTTCTTATTCTATAAATATCATCTTTAAAGTAACGAAATTCAAATATTTTACATTAGGTAAATAATAGCTTTGAACAGAACAAATCAAATACTTTTCGGAATTTCAGGGTTTTAACACTTCATACGAGTTTGCCCACATTTATTTACAAACCTGAAAACCTAATAAAATACTCAATTAATTCATCATAATTTGATACGTTGTTTAAATGCCAAAGGGGTGCGTCTTTAGCCAAACAGTGGTAGCTATTTTAATTCGTTTATATCCTTTTATTCTGTCTACATCTACTTCCTTAGGCCTGATAATATTTCACCGAACCGCTAACATTCTGGATTTTATTTTAGACACGAAGCTACCTCTCACCACCAGGAAGCAATCTTTCCCTTTGCAGTAACCTAAGCAATATTCATACTTCACGAAAAATATTTTACATCTGAAGGTTTGTCAAGTGACGAATTTATTTAACTCAGTTCGTAACGAAAACTGGTCAGTTTCCCAGCTCATTTATCCCCTAAATGGCTGCAGTAGAATCAGACACAAATATTATTTTAAGGTCGATTAAGCACTTTTGAAATGTTGCTTCAAAGAAAAAAACGGAAGTCATTTTTGCATGAAATCATGCGGGCATTGCTGAAAATCATCAACATCAACGTCAAGAGGGATATTCATGCAAGATTTTATGCTGTGCATTTGGCGGGATCACGTCGGTGTGGTATAACATGAGCTGCTGCAACTGGGCCGAACGTTAAGTGCTGGCGAAACACAGTTAGTTAACTTAAATTGCTCTCTTAAAGAGAAAAACCCACAATACGCTCAGAAACATAAAAAAGTAATTATGCTTTAAGACAATGCCAAATCACATGCTGGAAACCGACTAAAGGAATCCTTGATGAAATTTCGATGGCATTTCTTACCTCACTCGCCAAATTCACTAGACATCGACCCGTACAAATACCTTTTGTTTCGGTTGATGCAACATGACCTTTCTGAACAATCCTTCACTTTTTTTAACAATCTCGAAAACTGGCTTCATGAGTAGATCACCTCAAAAGAGCCTGAATATTTTTATCGCGTAATCCGTTTCTTAATCGAAAAATGGGAAATATTTGTAGATGCTTTAGGATATTACTTTCAATAAATTATCTTATACCATTCTATTAAAATAAACTTGTGTTTCCTATCGAACAAACATAAATAATTACTTCAAGTAAACAATAGATGCATTCAACAAATAAGAGCTAAAACAAACTTCAAACATAACTCGAAACATTAACATAGATTTCTAGCCCTTCATTATATAGGAAAAATATCTGAGAAAATTTCAGTCTTTGGGTACAACAGATAACATCGAAACACTATTTTCAATGTTAGCAGTTATATGGATTGGATACATTCCGAAACAATCAAGTATCATTTCTGAGATTTACTATTTTAAATAAACAAACGCTTAAAGAAAGTTCTAAGATCTAGAAATGTCAAAAAACAGGGCAAATGTTTGACGTTTTATTATCTAATTTAATACCAGGCATGTGAGAAAAGCAGTGGCATACGTTATTCAATTCAATTTCCGATACGCGTTCAATGATTTTTTCTCTTTCCTGGAATATCTTTTGATAATCATATAAAAGTGTACCACATTTTAACTTATTTAACATTTTTTCATATCTCTTTCCAGGTTAGATCCTTATTAGCAGATAAATGCGTAGAATCGCTTTTAACAGTTTGAGATGAATCAGCTGTTCCTAAAATTTCAAGTTCACATAATACACTCACTCAAAGGAATGTTCCCAACATGCGAAAGCAAAATAATTAAAATGGCTGTCATCTGTGCATGAGTTATGTTTTTCAATTATCGTTTACCCAAGTTTAGTTTTTACGGCTGTTAGACCTGCTTCTAGCTCAAGTCAGCTCAATTAAGCTGTCAGTCAACAATTTTCCCAAAACTTCAGCTCCAATTGAAAGGTCAGTCTTGCTGTTCTCATAGAAAGAAGCTGTCAAATTTATTTTAATTCAAATCCTTTAAATTTCGACAATCATTAATTTTCGGAATATATCCGCATAACATTTTCGAAGACAGAACTTCAAACTGCAAGTATGTGACTTCTTTAAATCACTTTTTTCAAAAGCTCAGATCTTTCGTCCTTTACCCTGAGCCCATATGACTACGCAAAAGAACTTGCAAATAAAGACTTTCGTTTTTACGACAAATTGAAAAGGAATTGAAAAGGGAACTATCTCTTTTACATACATTATTTGTTATTGTTTAGGGGATATATCAAAATGAAAATGATTTTCAACATTACAAATCCTGCTTAAATGACGTGTTCCCCCCAAGACATGAAAAATATACACTTTTCTTTGATTATAACTTTGTTCTATCATTTAATGTTATTTTTGCTTTAAAACACCTTTCGCTGAGGTGGAATTTATCACAAAAAATACAACTAAATCGCTTATCTGTTTTGTTATCATGGCTTATTAGTGCAGAGACTATCGCAATTTCAGATTTTTTTCAGTAGCCAAGCTCTTCTTTTTAAAATTAATGTGTGGATGAAACCAAGTTCTTGCTAATGACGCTATTTCTTCCCTTTGAAATTCTTGGCAAAGACAGTTCATCAGTTATGCTAAATTATGGGAACTCTTGGAATCACTTGACATATTTTGTGTCATCATTTCTCCTTCTTTCCTTTCTAAGCAAATCTTCTTTCGGGAGACAAATGTTCACTAATGGAATTATAAAAATCTCTAAACATTTCTGGGATTCTTCCTAAGCTCTTGAAGGCTCTTAGTTTAACATCCAATTCGTCATATAAAACTGCCAAATCGGCCTTAGTTCGTCCATTCACGGCGTTCTTCATAACCAAGCTTAATAAATCAAGAATATTTAAATCTGGACAAGCAAATCATCTCTTCCAAAGTTTTTTTTTTAATTACTAGATGGCTTTGGGTGATTTTCCGCTGTTGCCAGAAAATCTGAAAGATACACTCAGCTTTCGATTTCGGTTCCACAGACTGCACTATATATTGTATCTTATCTTCACCAGGTATAAAGTTGTTTTCGTGAATCTTCTATAGGCTTCAGAAGGACAAGTAGTCCTTTGGATCTTCTGAAAATTTCTTCAGCTCAGTTTTCTGTAATTTAAGATTCCTTTTTCACTTCTAGCTGCAGAAGCTTCTTGAAATCGCTTTACCAGTTCTGATCAAATTTCTTAATACTTGTCTCTATTGATTTCAGCTTCTTCAAAATCATCAGTGTACTTACTCTCCTACCATCAGCAATTTTAAGTAAATTTTCAGCAGTTAATGACTGACAACTTTCAAGTCTCCGGGACGTTTAAAAATAAGTTGCAGACTTTAAAATTGAAACATAAGTTATATCTATAATTTCTTAAACTAGATCATTTTCAATTTCCTCCAGCCTGACAGTAAATGTTCTCAGTCCCTGCCGTTGTGCTATTAACACAGTCCAATCCATCTCTAGAGAATAATTGAAACTTTAAGCTT
The DNA here is from genome assembly GCF_044657685.1 of Stegodyphus dumicola. Lineage (NCBI taxonomy): Eukaryota > Metazoa > Arthropoda > Arachnida > Araneae > Eresidae > Stegodyphus > Stegodyphus dumicola. The sequence continues at coordinate 72,657,847 of NC_140768.1, read as the reverse complement.
CTAAATTCAAAAACATTCTTCCCGCCGAGAATACCAAGTTCTTAAGTTAGGAACCAAAAGGAGAAATTTAATTCAGGAGTTCACATCTACTCAATGTATGGTGTTTTGTAGTCCAGAGAAATAAATGTAATTCCAAACATGATGAGAACATTTTATTGAAGCACATGAAACATATAAGAACAGACACAGCAGACGTTATCCACATTCCAAACTGAAGAATAACTGTTTTTCTCATACGTTCTACACTGCTGGCCACCGTAAATGCAACAAACTGAAGGAAGCATGCAAATAACATGAAATTTACAACATGGAGTAGCGGAGGTGAATTATGCAAATGATTAGAATTTCAGCGCAGACGCACATCACGCGCGCCGGTGGCGCTACTTCAAAGCGCTATTTAAGACTTCGAGTTTTTGACGATTTCAAGTTCGGCAACTGTGTTTTTCTTGTGGTTTAAAAAAAACATATCAATTATGCCTCGTAGTAAACAGCGATCATCGTTTGATCAAGTATCCGAGTTCGACACAGGAAGGATAGTGGCCTACCGAGAGTGTGGATTATCTTTCGAGGAAATCGGTGGTCGTGTTGGACGAAACCAAAAAACTGTAATGAAGATACGTGACCGTTAGATGCAGGAGGGTACGACGGACCGACGTGTTCGATCGCATCCACCACAGTGCACCACTTCACGTGATGACGGGAACATTGTGCACATGGCAGTGACGGATTGCTCAGTCACGTCATGAACCATAGCACAGCACATTCAGTCCGTAACGCATCATCCAGTGTCTGCGCGTACCATTCGACGCCGTTTACAGCAGAGGAGTCTGTCCGAAAGGCATCCATTGCTACGTCTACCCTTGACGCAGAACCACAGACGTCTCCGCCGCCAATGGCGCAATGAAAGAACGATGTGGACGGTAGAATGGAATGAAGTAGTTTTTGGATGATGAACAGCTGCGATATGCACCACCGCACTAGTCCTGCACCGGGTTTTATGGTATGGGGCGGTATTGGATATCCCTCTCGCACTCCTCTAATACGCATTGCCGGTACTTTAAACAGCCAGCGCTACATCTCCGAGGTACAGCGCTACATCTCCGTAAAGTACACGAGAGCACGCGAAAATCAAAACGCACTATGTTTAACGTGAACGCACCTAGGAATATTACGTTTAACATGCGGAACAAAACGCAATGCGTTAGTCATACATGGGCAGTAGATATTTGCATTGATGTAGATGCTTATTCGTACAGGAAGTTAAATTGTATTACATTATTCATACACTGTGTTCATTGTTATGCATGCGCAGGGTATAATACAGTTATACATGCACCGTTATGCATGCGTAGTTATACAGTTATATAATACTGAAAGGTACAGTTATACGTGCGGAGTAACATTACATCATACTTAACAATCTGCTTAATTATAAAGTACATTATTCATAAAGTATGCTGAATACATTACATTATTCATGCAGAATGCTTATTCGTACTGAATGCTATATTATACAGTATATTATTCGTACATTTTGCAAAGGTACGCAGATATGCATGTTCAGTTGTTCAATACAGTTATATGTGTACAGTAACGCAGTTATACGATCGTGCGAAGTTACATTATTTAATACTTACTGAATGCTAAATAATACATTGTGTCATTCATACGAAATGCTAATGCATGCACAGTTACACGGTTATACTAAATTCAGGGGTGCATAGGTGTGCAAGCAGAGTCACATTATTTGGCACTTGCAGAGTGCAAAGATATATATTACATTGTTATATATTGCCTTATTTATCAGGATGCTAAATACACTACAATATTTGTACGCAATATTCATACAGTATGCTTATTCGTACAGAATGCTACATTATTGTGCAATGCACTAATCATACTTTATACAAAGGTACACAGTTATGCATGCACAGTCAGTAAATATAGTTATACATGCGCTGTTGTACAGTTATACAATATTCGAAGGTGCAGTTAAACGTGCGGAGTAACACTATGTTCTAGTAAGTAACACTAGTTCTGCTTGTTTATACAATACATTATTCATAAAGTATGCTGAATACATTACATTATTCACACAAAATGCTTATCCATATAGAGTGCTATTTATAAAATACATTATTCATACATTATGCAAAGGTATGCAGTTATACATGCAAGGTTGTTCGAGACAGTTATACGTGTACAGTTACGCATATATACAGAAGGTGCACAGTTATGCCTGCGAAGTTGCATTAATAATACTTAGCAATACATGCGACATGCGACGGGGGACGTGGGCACCACCCCTTTACCGTCGGTTAATTGGTGTAGCGCCACGTCCACCAGTATCTGGAGTTGAACCTTGAGTCTTTCAAAAGAGTAATTACATGGCCATACAAGGGCTGTTAATATTTAGTATTACATTCTTGTTTGCTGGTTAACATATTCTATGGATAACGTGATTTACAGAGTTACATACTGACTTTGTCTCTCATTTCCGGCACACAATGCATATGCATTACCTGAATTACATTAATCTTACATTGCGTTGAATTACTTTTGTGTACAGTTACAGTTTTCAGCTGTACATTTCAATAAATATACCTACATTACTTGTAGATTGCATATAAATACAGTTTACATGTACAGTTACATATGCCAATATTACATATGCCTTACGTTACATTATTTTTATATACATACATAGTCAGGCACGCCTGCTTCCCATATTACTTAATTTTACCTACACTGCTTAACCTTAGGTTACATATACTTGCAGTTGCATACAGATACATGCAAATACATTCTGATTAATTTTTTAGATACAAATATTTACAAACATAATAGTCTTACAGGTTACTTACATTACATGTTATTTGGGTACTTATTGCATAATTTTCCAGTACATGAAATAGACATTCCAATATATACATTGCTTTGCGTTAGACATCCTATATCCCTTATTCATAATACAAAACATATATGTTACCCATGCATTTTTATTAAACATTTCTGCATTTATATTGCATTACTTTAAATTGCATAACTTAATTATACATATCTTACTGATACACAAAAATATTTACATATATTACACTCCCTAACATTACTTTGCTTACAGATATATGCACTTTCATACATTCGTTATGCCTACATTATATATCGGTTCATTATATATGGTCTTACGGTATAATTTGCCGAAATTTATTTACACAGTACATGCACATTGTTAAATGCAACTGACTTTCCAGGTATGAATACAGGCAGTCTTTATACTGTGAGTTTCTAGTCTACATTATAGTTTCTTACAATTCACTTGAATGACAGCTTTCCTACATTGCAATACATGTCCTTTTTAAAATGCTTAAGTTGTTTTTACATGCTGGGTTGTTCTATGGCTGACACAAGTCTGCATCTAAGTCGGTCTGTCCATCAACTGTACCAGCTTTTTAATAAAGTGCCGCTGTTTTACTTAGCAATACAGGTTACAGGTTACGGAGGACGGGGACGCCTGGTGTTTAGTATTCACAATAAATGTTCAAAAAACGGAAGAATAACAGTAATAGGAGATACAGCTGTGATAGGCTGGTAATGCAGAGGTAGAGGGCGGTAGTGAGTCGGAAAAACCACGGTCCGATGCATCAGAGGATCATTCGCAACTCTGATGTCGAGCGTGATGGGTGAGTTTACGCACAGGGAAAAAGCTGACATGCATCTCATGTATGATGCTGCTAATGTGAACGGCAGAGAAGCGCTACGGTTGTACCAGGAACGGTGTCCAAACATTCGTATGCCGAAGCATACAATGTTCGAAAGGTTGCATCAATCTCTGTGTGAAAACGGGTCATTTGAAGCCACCTCTGACACTAGGAGTGGAAGAAGAAGTACACGACAACCTCGCATTGAAGAATCCATCTTGAACATTGTGCATGAATCACCTCAGAGAAGTAAAAGAGCTATTGCACGTCGTCTGCAGCTGAGTCATTCCACCGTTTGAAGAGTATTGCATGAAAATGGTTTGCACCCATACCATTTGCAGAGAGTCCAAGCCTTCCAAGAGACAGATTACCCTCTTCGAGTTCATTGGTTCTTGCAGCAGTTTGCGGCACAAGCGGATTTTTCATCGGATGCATCGGATGGGCTATTCATGGACGAGGCAACTTTCTCACAGGACGGCATCTTCAATAGCCAATGCACGTGCACGTGTTCAACATGCACGTGTGGGCAACTCATAATTCACACGGCATACGTCCACATGCATTCCAAACCCGCTTCTCCGTGAATGTGTGGGCGGGTTTTGTTAACGACTATCTCATAGGCCCATACCTCTTACCTGCACGTACAAATGGCTTATATTATCATATTTTTCTGCAAGAGGTCCTACCGGCATTGCTGCAGGATGCTCCGGCTGTCGTTCGTGATCGCATGTGATTCCAGCATGATGTTGCACCAGCCCATAACCACGTGCGAGTCCGCAACAACTTGGATGGGAAATTTCCGGGCCGATGGATTGGCAGTGGTGGATCCGTTCGTCAGATTTATCCAACTTGGATTTTTTATGGGGCCATCTGAAGAGCATCATTTACGAGACTCCCGTTAACTCACTGGAGGACCTCGTTGCATGACTATCCACTGCGGCTGCAAGCGTGCGCGAAATGCCTGTCGTTTTTCAAAATGTTCGGAAATCCCTTCTTTGACGTTACCAAGCATGTATTACTGCTGGTTGTCGCAATTTTGAACATTTATTGTGAATACTGCATTGCAACAAAGAAGCACTTTGCGTTGATTTTATACATAAACACATTTTCCTTTCGTGACGTTTTTTTGCGTTCCTGCCTTAACCCGTCTCTTTAGACACTACATTCCTACAAAACAATGCATGTTTTAGTACGCCCCTCCAAGCTTGTCCCATGATCTATGAAACACACTGCATATGACATTGCATGTAATGTCAGCATTTCAGCAATAAACAGTATTGTTTATTGCTGAAATGCTGTTCTTAATTATACAGTAATATAATTATGCAGTAACTGTTCTTAATTATAATAACTCTAATGTGTTACAAATTTACATTTTCCCTCGTCTAAATAAGACTCAGATGTGTTTTACACTGTCCATTCAATGAAATTGCATTTTAGTTGCTGTAATTTAAAATGTTTCTGTTTATGTAATTACAGGTAAATTTTTGTAACTTCGTCCTGTAAAAAATGTCAAAAATAAATTAAGTTAATTGGTATTTTTTTCGTTAATTGTGCGAAATTTGCCGGTTTTATATAAAGAATTTTTTCAGTTTTTAGTGAATACATGAAATACTTCAAAGTAAAATTTGTCAGAAACAAGGAAAAATGCATCACTAGCTACAGTTATGCTTGGGCTTAGTACAACGATAACAAAGCATGCTGCAATCTCTGTTTAGTTTGCAATTATTTTTTTACAATTTCTGACGATTAGTTTTTTTCCCTTGTATCATTTTCTTCACTTGAAGATAAATTATCATTATAACTTATTTTATATTTTATCTATTTAGTTGTCTATACTATTTGCTTAGATAGAATAATTTTTATTAGCCCTAAAGAACGGTAGCACAGGAGGGTTATTACTCAAAACGGCGTATCACTATAAACGGAGTATCACTTTTTAAATTTTTGCCAACAAACATTATCGCCCTGTATTATATTTAAAGAAATTAAGTAATGAATAATATGTATGTACATTTCTCGCAATGTGAAAAAGAACTGTACCTACAGCCATCAAATTTTGAATAACATAATCCTCTGCCCGAACATGGGCACCTGCACGCTCGAATTTTGAATTTCGAATTTGTTTTATTATCTATTCACATTTTGTAAAACTTTAACGAATTTTTGATTAATAAACTCAACGATTTCAAAGCGAACAATGGTAACAGTGTACGTAAAAACATTTTTATCTCCAGCGCACGAGACTATCTATTGGAAATTCCAAAGCTATACTATTTTTGAATATTTTGTGATATTGGTGTTGAATTGAATTTGATGTGGTTTAAGTGCGAAGAGCATGATATTTAATAAATAAAGGTAACACACAAGACATGAAAATTTGGGTGTAATAATTTGTATATAAAGCTGAGAGGTTTCAGATTTCTTTAATCGTCTTTTTTATATTCATTCATTTATTTATTTGTAGCCCTTACAAAAATCGTTCTCTAATTTATAGGTAATTTAGGGCAGGCTTAACACGAAATCTTCATAATAAAATTAGCACTTTGAAGAGTGCAGTTACAAGCTTGAAATAATCACACGCTACAAGATTAATTTATTATTGTAAATAAATTAGTTTGGGTAACAATCCAAAACGATGTAAAAATTATTTAACTTTTCGTCCACTTTCTAATTTGTGATCTTTTATTATTTTTATTTTTACTTTAATCTGAATTTTTGTGCATTATATGTTGCTCTTATATTGCAATATTCAAGCAATACAAACTACTGCATAATTGCGCTAAAAGAATAAACTATAAACGAGACTTAAAACTTTGAGCGAGTTACGGTAGAAAGCCCAAAATTGACCCTGGGATCTTCGCACTGCCAGACCAACGTTTTATGCATTAGACTAATTTCCGAGATTAAAAGAATTTTACATTGAACTGCCATATATGAAATGCTATATATACTATTTTGAGCACTATTGTTCTGTATATATTTTGAACTGCTGTATATGCTTTTAGAACTGCTGTATATGAAATGCCAGTTTTCCTTGCTATGTTAGCATAATCGACCGAGCGTGTTTTTATTCTTTTTCAGGAGTTCCTTTGCTCTATTCTTAAGGCATTTCATTCTAGTATTAATTTATGATTCCTGATATATATGATTGTCTTGGTGGACTTTGTTAGCTTAAACGAGCTACAAAGGATTAAAAAGTTCAACACCACCAATACGAAAATTGAGTTATTATTTAGGTTATGGGCACATAATATAAGGGCTATGCTTCAGGAAAGGAATGCCTGCTTGAAGGACTTTTAAATGGAAATTGGCTCGTATTTATCTTCACGAATATTTCACTTTGCACATAATAATTACAGATAAAATTCTGTGCAGCCACTCCATTCACCATAATGCGAACCAGGGTCAAAATAACAGTGTTCAGCGGTTTTGCACTCAGATGTTCGCAGACCATAAAAATAGATGTGGCCTTTGAAAATGTAAATGCAATTGAAGACATTGAACTGAAATATATATGTCGGGAGGGACCTTAAATCGTTAAGATTACTGCATGAACAAAGAAAATTGTAAACCGATTTAGAATAAATAAAATATTTGCAAATCTATATTGCCTCATCTATTTCGTTGCAGACGTTCGTAAAGACTCAAGTTAGAACATCAACAGATGAAAAAATGTTTAATACGGATGCCGTCTAATAAAATTTATGCGAATTGTAAAATTGTAATTCATTGAAAGAAAAAAGTTGAAATTTCATTGTTTTAGTTCTTTTGAAATTTTGATTTTGGTAAAATAATATACAGAAAAAAGAGGGAAAAGCGATATCAAAAGAGTATAAAATTCATAAAAGTAAAATTGATTAATGTAGTTGGTGAAGTACGGGAAGAAACTCGAAGCTTAATGCACGAAAATGAATAAAGTGAAATCCAAATTGCTTTATAAAATAAAACGATGATTGCTTTTAAGCCTTTATTGAGTATGAAAGAAAGCAAGATAAAATTTTCATTTTTAAAAATATCTAAGCTCTTTTGATGATACCCGCAGCTGAATATTTCATATAAGTAGCGTTTTGAAATATTAAAATATAGTTTTTTTTAAATTCTTATTAAAGCATTTTTATATATGAAAAATCTGTCAGATTTAATTTGCTATAGATATAAAAAATACTTTCCATTTTATACTTTACATATAGTTTAAAATTATGTATTATCAAGTAACATGGAGAAGGGTGCATTGCAGACAGAATAATTTTCATTTCGTTTCTAGGTACCCATACGCACTCAAGTTTCTATAGATAAAAACACAACTCTGTTCAATATGAAAAATGAAATAATATTGAAAAGAGTGAAAAATTTGTGTGGTAAGAAGACAGATAATTTAGAACCAAAAAGAAATCATTACGCCTTTCTATGTATATATGTTATTATAAGCTATTACTATTAAAATTTAATTTTAATGCTCTGGCAACGCCTAGTATTCAACGAGCTTGGATATACAATCCGTTCATAGGAGGACAGATCTGAGCAGTTTTATGTAGAAGATATTAAAAGGTCTTTCCATCGCTTATTTTCATTTGAATATTTTTAGCATATGTTTAACGATTTGCGTACAAAATATGTATTCTGATTTCACAGCTCAGAAATTGTGTCATTGGCTGAAAAAAAGTATGCCTTTTACTATGATACATCCAAAATCGCTCTGTTTAATTTTATTTGAATATGATGAGAACTGTTTATAGAAACCTAGAAATGCAGAATATAATTACACATGATATCAAGAATTAAAGTTTTAAATCAATGCACATATTTTCATATGTACCCTTTCCAACTATGCAAGAACTTTCATGTACACTATTAATACTGCTAATATTGAAGATTTATACAAAAAATATTATTAATACAAGAATCTAAATACTGCAGATTTTTCTCTATATAAGCTCATATTTAAATAAACTACATTCGAATCTGTAAGTTAAAAAGTTGATTACGTGATAATGTATCCACTGACGAGGCTCGTAAATTGCATGTGTTTCTCTAACATTTTTATAACACCGACTAATTAAAGGAAGTAAATCATTTTATGTAATATACTCGTAGTATATGACACAGAAATATCTCCTGCGAATTTACTATTTTGAATTTCGCTTATATCATAACTCAGCTGTTGTGCTGGAACAAATATCAATGAATTGCTAAACATTCTTGTATACCAAAACTGATTAATTTCTTCTTTTGAATTTAGAACTAATTTACTGAAAATATTCAAATAAAATATTAATAACTTTTTGTAACATTTAATCCGTGATTTTATTTTTTTTTATTCAACATTCTCTGCTATAGTGTTTATCTTTAAATTATAATTTACAATGTACTAAATTAAATAAGTGGAACATTTAGAGACTAAAGAAAATTTAAATTCAAAATTAATCATAAAATAGCGGAAAAAATTAATTAATGAAATAGAAACAGACTATGTTATATAAGCACATTAACAAATGAAAATGAAAATATCCTTATGTTCTGGGAACGTGTCTGATGCAACTAACACCAATTAAAATATTTTAATTGTTATATTTTAATTGGTATTAGAAAAGAAAGAATGTACTAAAACAAGTGAAATTGTAAGATATTAATCGCTTGCTTTCATTTCAGCAGACAAATGGATTAAGGATTCTGCAATGTAAAAGAAGAGTTTCTACTTTAGGATTAATTGAAATATCCGGCAAACAATATGTCTCGAAAGATAAGAATATTTTGGTAATGTACTATCCAAACTGTTCACAGACTCAGGATTTATCTAGTCTCATGTTTTTATATGGCAGCGAAACTTGGTTAATCCTTTTCAAAACAAACTTGAAGAAATTTATACTGTATCCATCTAGTTCGCAAAAATATTATTTAAGCAAAGAAAGTTCTTCACATATTATAAAAGGTAATATCCAAGTATTTATGAATAAAATAATCTATTATTTTAAGCAAAGCTATTCTAATTTAAATATCCCATGTTACAAATAGTTTAAGGAAAATATTCTGTTCCATATGCCACTAAGTTTTCAGTTATCACCTATTGATTGTAAATATAAGTAGACTTAAAAATTATATGATATATGCCTCATTTACTCTCGCATCCCCCTCCTTTGTGTTACTAATTTTATTGTATAAAAATTGAGAAGGGACTATTATGCGAATAATTTAATTTCCGAATGTCGCGCTTACAGAAAATTCGTAACAAATGGAAACTGTTCATGAATAAACTAACGGTAACAGTCACAGAATTGTGTATTTAAAAAAATCTGTATCATAATAAGAATCCACAGTCTCTCCCCCCAAAAAAAAATCTTGTTCCCTCAAAAAAAAAAAAAAAAAAAAAAAAAAAAAAACCTAATGTCTCTAAAGTGGCGCCCGAACTAAAGGGGTGGTGGATGATGACTGTCCACACCCACGATCTGGCAATTGGGTCCCCGAAAAGTATATAAGGTATTTCTCCCACCTTCTTAGCATGCCTTCGTAGTGTGGTGGTCTGCACGCTGGGAGCGTATTCCAGAGGTCCGTGGTTCGATTTCCGGCTAAGGCATTGCTCATTTTTCATGACTCTTGCTTCCGAACAAAAAATCTGATGTCTCTACACAGTCTGTTTTCCCACGTAGATCTTGCGAACCGAAAAAAGCATTAGATAATCCAGTTTCCTTCAAGGTCTTCATTACTATTGCTTCATCAATAAGAAGACATACATATAAATTCTACAAGCAACTCAATTAGTAAGATGAAAACTACCCTTACATGAATGAATCCATAGAATTTGGGGTAGCTTGCTTTCTGAAAGCTTTGAGGAAAGGAAAACTTAAGTGAATGTTTAAATAAATTTCAGAATATTGTTCTAAAAAGATAAGGGCAGAGTACACAAGTAAATACTTACATTTATTTTACATACTACTGAAAACAGAATTTATTTAAAATTATTTATAAGAATATTTGCTTAAAATTATCGGACAGTCAATCGTGAGTGGCTGCAACATACGATATTCGTATACTACCACCTATATCCACAGCCATTTCCAGCCTCTCAAATTTAACTGCGTTAAACAGGAGGATTCCTAGCTGAAACATTTTGTCTGGACGCTTTGTTACGGGATGTTGTATGATATTGACGAAAATGTTTCACTGCGCATGCTTATGTCTCGCGAAGATCTTTGCCAAAGAACTGGAATTTTCTTCAAGTCAACCAGTTAGCTATCCTGACATCTGATTCCTGAATATGTTAGAAACTTTATAGCAGTTTTAACGGATGAATTCCGAAGGGAAAATACTATACTATGTTAGAAAATGTTACAAACACTTTCAAGGAATTTTTACTGACATCCCATTTATATAATAGAGTTCCAGGCTCTTGCGCAATTTGCTGACCAACCACATAATTGAAGACATTAGTATTTCAAAAGGTGAGAAAGTTTTTCACTCGTATGTTACGTGGTTGTACAGAAAGGATGAACTTGAAAGATAAGTGCGTGTGCTATTTTTGCGCAAAAAACAGGATCATAGGCTTCAGGGCCTTATCACCTTTCATAATAAAATAGAAAAGACGAATGCAATTTTCATTTTATAGCATTTTATATTAATATGGTATCACGCAATATCATATTATAACATGCTATAATATAATAATAAATAGATCGATCTCACAATATTGAATCACACGGATACTACAGTGATAAATAGTTCTGTTTAAAGGTAACAAGCATCTTACGTAGTCCTTTTGTTCCATCAATTAAATTATGCAAAGTTTGCATGTTACCTTTATCATTCTTATTTCCTGATGTTGTTATTGTTGTCTTGTCTATGCATTTCACGGAGAATGGTTGCCAGAGCATCAGGGAGGTTGGACTTCTACTTCCACCCCAATTTTGAAAGAGAGCACCCCGGGGACGTGGTTTGAGAGTCTCCCATCCTCTCCCCTTCCACCATACCAGACGAGAGCTTATTTCTTGCTGAAAATATTTTCAGGAATATAACATAAATTGTAGTTCTTATGAAACTATGAGAAATTAAAAATTTAACTAAAATTTATATTTTATAATTAAAGATATTAATATGATTATTTTGTTCTATTTTTCAGGATTTCGAATCTGAGTTACTTATAATTAAAGATATTAATATGATTATTTTGTTCTATTTTTCAGGATATGGAATCTGAGATTATCATCAACACAATAAAATACACGAAAATATTTCTGCCGTCACATAAAATACATGTATGTTATATAAAATCTTCCAGTTAGGTAAAATTACGTTCACAAGCTTCGCAGCAACTCCATTAGTGAGAGCTTGTAAGTTATATAAGATCTTTTGATAAATATAACTTCTCTCGGCAGTTTTAGAAATCCTAATTCTTAACTTTGAGCAAAGTCCCCGAGTTGTGCAAAATGCGCGATTAAAATCCAAAAGACAAGTCTTGAGGGGACTATCTGGAAAAGTATTAAGAGTAAAATGCCAAACTTTCTCACCTTATTAACTAGCTTGACGAAGATGAAAGGTTAATTAAAACACCACCTGTTTCTAGGATGCAGTTTGCGCCTACTTTTGACACCCAATAATGTCTCGCAAACCCGAAAAGTTCTCTCCTTTCGTAGCTGCTGCCGGAATATAAACCGAACAGTATTTTTCTTTAGCTTCACATTTGTCGCAAGCTTAATTAAAAAGTGATAGGAGCGAGAATTCCTTAGAAATATATATCACCTTCATTTTACACTTCTACGCGGCTTCATCGCAACTGACGTGAGTTGTGTTTTGATTTTGTTTCGGCTTGTAATGAATGTAATATTTCTGTAGCTGAAGTCACAAAGCCGTGGATGTTTAGATTTGTAATTTTTTCCCCCAATATTTGCTTCAGTGAAGCATGAGAGCAACGGGCGACATTTCATTTTTCTTTTATGTTGGGTCTTTTCTCTGTAACCAGAGCTAAATTGGTGTTAAATCGTACAAATGAAACGGTTTTCATTCAATTTCCTTTCAGCCTTACTAAGTAGATCTTGTATTAATGAATCAAATAAGGTACATGCTTCGGTGCTTTATGGCAAGTAAGTGATTAATAATTAAAGCCTCAGTTTTCCAAATTCATCATTTTAATTATTTTTTCACCGATTTGATTCGTGAATTTGTAGGATAAAACTGTGATCCTATGAAATTCATCTATGCAAAATCCAAGGTGATTTAATCGTATTTCACATCCCAGAAAACGCACTTTTTTACTCCAAAATGTGCTCGAAAATCATCCTGCGTATTACGCGCCGACTGTTTAACATCGTGCTGACGCAAACTGATCCGCTAGTAAAAATACTATTAAATATTTTATCAAGCGTTAGGAATACAAAATGGTTATTTGTTTTACAAATGTTGGTAATAACACTTTTTTAAGCCAGTAGAAAGAAATGAAGTTTTAATATTTTCGTGAAAATACTTCGTAAGGAAATTCCCAAATAAATCATATATGTATGCAAACTGTATGGTGTAATATAGTTTAGTTTCATCTCACATATTATACAGAGGGTCAAGACATTGAAAGCAGTTTAAAAATAGCTTTAGTAGCACTTCCTTAGGAACAATGCAGAACTGCTGGTCAGAAGCAGCATTTTTATGAAATGGATAAAATTATAAAAAAATCAGGTTTAGTAATGTAAATTAATAAAAATATAATTATAAAATAAAAGTAATAAAAATAGAAATTAATAAAAATATAGTTAAAATATAACCCCCATAACACAAAACATCCTCAGGATATCCTATTTAAGTCGCAATGTCCCGGGAAGCAGTTAGGATATCCTGAGGATGTTGATTCTCAGATATCCTGAGGACTTCTTAAGTCAACATCCTGAGGATAACCTATTCAAGTCTCAATGTCCCGGGATATATGAAGATCTCCTCAGGATGTTGATTTTCAGATATCCTGAGGACTTCGTAAATCAACATCTTAAGGATGTCCTGTTCAAGTCGTAATGTCCCGGGATATATGAAGATCTCCTGAGGATGTTGTTTCTCAGATATCTTCGGTACTTACTTTTTATGGAAGCTCATATCTGAAAATATTAAAGTAACCTTGTACCACACGCAAGTCATGTTATAAGAATCGAAATCTTACTCTATGGATTACCTATTCTGCATATGAAAATTTAATTGTTATGCTTACACTGGTTTTCGTCTTGTATATGTTGGCTGTAAGAATTAAGTAATAATATTTTCAAATTTTTGTTGTTGTTTCACAGTGCCTATTGATCAGAGTACTTTCTTACAAATTATAGGCACGTGTTTTCATCCGCTTTGAGTTTCATATTGAAAGTGTGTTTACGATTAAATTCTAATTGCTACATAATATATTTTGTAAACATTATTTTAGATACTTTTCTAATATCTTTGAACACAAATATTATTTACGTTACAGGTTAACTCAGAAAATCTTTTACGAAGACATTTATCCCTATGAACAGATGGGCATGATGTGCATCCATGCCTTATATGGCATTCGAACTTGAGGCCTTCTGTACGGCAATCAGTCACTATAATCACTTACCCGTCTCTGAGGCACTAATCAGAAATATCAAGTTATAAAAGTATTCTATTAAATTCATCGATAGTTCTTAGCATAAAAATAACTATACTTTGAAACTGCAAAAGAAAAAAAAATGCTTTTTGATCTGTTACACTATTATATTAGTAATGAATGATGTTTAGTGCTGTGCAGTAATAAGTAACAATATATATATATATATATATATATGTATTTTTTTTTTTTTTTAACAAACGAAATTTTAGTTTACAGACGCAGTTAAAAGCTAGTCTGTACGAGGTTTAACCTCCTTTAATTTGAATTTATAAACAGAAGAATAATTTTATTGGGCTAAAAAATTCATTGCAGTTTCTTCGTTCATTTTCTGGTAAGTTCTTTAATAATGAGAATTAGTCATTTAAAGCGACTGAGGTAAAAAGTAACTTATTTTTTACCTCTCTGTAATAGCAAAATGAGGTTTGAGAATGGGAAGAACTAACATTAAGTTCTTACTCTCCTCAAACCTCACTTTGCTACCTCTTTAACCATACAAATATTCGGTCTTTGCTAAACAAAGCGCGAAAAAAATATATCCAGCGCTCTGCAGTCTTATACGTTATGCCGACAATGCTACATGACTCCTCATAATTTAACAATAATTGCTTCTTTATTAATTTATTTGTAACATCCAGAAAATGCAGTAAACACGTTTCTTCATGGTATATAACACAAAGTTAAATGCTGTTATGAAAACTCAAAATTAGATAACGGATTAAATAGATGTTCAAACTTTAAATTAAAACGATTTAATTTTTAAATTAAACGCGTTCTTTAAACTCAGCAGTTTTATTACTTTATTTTATACTATAAATAACAATTGAAGTTGAAAATCTTAAAGTTTCGTTTCCATCATTATCATTGTCCGTAAAACTGCTTCTCAAATTTTCTTTGCTTTTGAGAAACCGAGCTCCGCTCAGAATGTAACACCTCTGAGCACTTTTTCTGTAGCCGATGCCCCAAGAAGATTTCTCTTTTGTTAACGTGGCAGATTTATGTGTGAAACCTTCCCTTCTTTTGTATCCCCCTACAAGGGAAACATCCCTTCACATCCATTCACAACAAAGAACGTAGAACACCCCCAACGGTTTTAATTGCTCCGTAATAGTGATATCCTTGAAGAACCCCACAAAGTGGAAAGTACACGTACTTATTTTCTGATTTCCAGAATTCAGCTATTCGCTAAACGTTAATAGCCGTCGTTCCAAATTCTCTTTCAGTTACGAACTGACTTGCTGACGCTTGCAAGCGTTACATTGACAGAGTGTGAAAAGTAAGTTTCTAAATGTTTCCTTTATTCTACAAAAATGATCAGAACTAACAAAAAATTATCTCAGATATCTAAAAGACGGATTTACAGCAGAATAAATCAACGTATATTATCGGATTCGTCAGAAGATGAAGTAGTATTTAATTATGAAAAAAGACTGTGTCGAATTTTCGCTCTAGTAAATATTCTTTAAGTTCCATTTCAAACTGTGATTCGGAATATGAACTTTTATGTCTCAAGAAGAACTGACTGATGACGATTACCAAAACGATTATCCCATTTTAAGGAATATTCCAAATATAGGACTAATAAATATTCCGTTAGACTATGTCCCTTGTGTGCTTAGGAGTAGTACAAAAAATGATTACTATTAGGATAGGCGGAGGCACCTTACAAGCACGATTACCACATAAAAATGTTGAACTAATTTTTTTTAAAACGACCAATTTTTAAAGCCTTATGTACCAATTGAATTTGCAAGAAAACCAAGGAAAGACTCTAAAAGAATTGAAACACTGGAAAGCTACAGAATACCGTCAATTTTTACTGTACACTAGCCCACTTATCTTTTTTTTTTTTTTTTTTTTTTTTTTAATTTAACAAAAAGCTACATGATCATTTTTTACTATTACTTCATATTTCGATTAGACTCTTATGCAAAATACAGAATCAGACGGCAATTGATGAATACGCACAGTCTCTATTAAAACTCTTCGTAGTAAATTTTGGGCTTTATTATGAAAAACAGTATATTGCTCATAATGTTCACGGCCTACTGCATATTTGCGAAGATGTAAAAATGTTTGGGCCGTTAGATAATTACAGTGCATTTAAATTTGAAAGCTATATATTTTCTATAAAAAAATTGATTAGAAAATCTTCCGCTCCATTACAGCAAATAGCAAGACGAACTCATGAACTGTTTAATCATATTGTAGCCATGAATAATGATTCAATCAACGTAACCGACTTAAGTTCAGAATTTCAAAATTTACACACATCTGGTCCACTGCTTAAAGGTTATTAAATGCTTAATTTTATTATTGAATTTTGAATACAAATTAACTGAAGTCAGAACTGAATTTGTAGAATAATTGAATTATGAATATATCGAAGAATTCAGTTTTGGGCTATTGAATGGTTAAAAATTATCGAAAGATTTTTAATATTTTAAAGCAAAATTTTCTCTTATAATATTTTGTATTAATAATTCATTTCAAGTCTCTTGCTCAGTTTTAGATATATTTACAAATTATTAAATAAATTGAAATTCAAATTAGAAAATAAATTGTATAAATATTCTTAAAATTTCTTATTTTTCCATAGTAACCACAGATGGAGGACCTGAGACTGTTTGTGGAATATAAGCAAGTTTCAGGTTATCACAACACCTTCACAGACTTTCACTGGAATATAAAGAAGATTTCTGGGGATATACTGGGATGTAACATTAAGCAGTTGAGAGTATGTATTTAAGAGGTTAAAGGGATATTGTAACTAGTATTTCAAATCCTGATAACATCCCATACGCTGTCGGTGGGACCTAGATAGAATGTCCTAAGGATATATTGGGATGTGACATTAAGCACTCGGGAGGATGAGTTTAGGAGGAAACTGGGTTATTACGGGATGTCCTGAGGATGTAGTAAGTAGGACTTTAAATCCTAATAACATCCCATACGCTGTCGATGGGACATAGATAGGATGTTTTTAGGATATAATGGGATGTGTTTAGGAGGTTAGTGGGATATCCCGGGATGTCCTGAGGATGTAGTAAGTAGGAGTTCATATCCTAATAACATCCCGCACGCTGTCAATGGGACTTAGTTAGGATGTCCTGAGGATATCCCGGGATGTGACATTAAGCACTCGGGAGGAGGTGTTTAGGAGGTTCGTGGGATATTAAGGGATGTCCTGAGGATGTGCGCATATCCCGCGAGCAACATCCTCGGGATATCCCAAGGATGTTTTTGTGCTATGTGGGAAATTATTAAAACATACGAGTAAATTAATGAAAATAATTAAAATGCTAATTAATAAACATTATCGTAATTAAGCTCTATAAACATTTTATAGATACATGTGCTAGAAGTAATAATATTTAATGAATAACACAAGTAAATTAACTACAATTTTTTTAACTGTAAACTTAAATTTTTGTAACATTTATGCCAAAAATACTGTATTTTGAGCACATATGCTTTAGGATTAGCAGGTGAAGTTATTCTCATAAAAGCATATTTTATACTCTGTGGTGGAAATTGAGATATAATTTAACTAATTTTGCAAATACCTATATAAAATCATATGCTTAATATCATTTTGAAGGGTAGACTAGAGTACAATGTTACATTACTTATTTATTAACGTCAGGCTATTATATTCTGCTTTTAAATATTTTTTGCTAACGGAGTATTTAACATCATATAATGCATGAACCATTAATTATGTGCATATGTTTAAATTTTATTTTAATTTCTTTACAGAAACCACTAAATATTAATTTAAAATTGATGAGATACCTACACTACCACTTAGGAAGAAAGTTTGAAGGTGACAAAGATGATAAGATGAGGGCTCTTCATAGTGGCTAAAGCAAAAAAGGTATTGTGTCAAGAAAAGAGTTTTGAATGAAATCTCGATCGCGGCAATTTTTTCACAACGAACTTCGAAACTTTCCTGTGTTCGTTGAAACTAAAAATATTTTCTTCAGAATTTCACTTTTCTTCGACGAGATTCGTCTTGAGATCGACAGCAATTTCACTTCAGTTCTTTCACTTGGTGGGAAGCGAAGGTGTGTGTATGTGTATACAGAGAAAAAGGGGAAAAAATGTGGGGACAAATTCTTCTGTACAAGTTAGAACATGAGAAATGCTTTTTGGCAAGTTAGAAAGTTTCGCGGACAAAGAAGTACACCCAAATAAAAGCAAAATCTAGTCGTGTTCAGCGCGTCTTTCCAATCAATGGGCGGATTGATTGCTTCGTTGCGTTGACGAAGATTTACAGAAAACCAAAGAAAGAATGACGTTTTCTTTTATTATGTATCTTCAGTATCTCTACTATAGAACGGATAAAATATTTAACACTAGTGAAATGACTTATCACCAAAATTTCTAGATTTTGATGTTTCGTTATACAATAAGATTTATTTAATCAACTAATGTCGGAGATATTTATTAAAGGTCTCTTAGGAGACTTTAAATATGAACTTGTAGTGATAACTGAAATTAAAAATTCAAGCTAATTAAGATGGAGTCGAGGTTAAGGAAATGTATTGCACGTACAGCTAAAAATGTAAGTTACATACTGCTGTTAGTGTATTTAATTATGCACACGAAAAGTATTAGAAATAAATGCGGCGATTTCAAAGTAAGCGCTTAGAAATGTCGTTTGAATGTGTACTTTCGAACCAGAAATATTCATTCTGCACTTTTTAACGTATACCCCATAACAAGTAACTTTGTGACTTTTTTCGTGGATGCTCAGCCGTCCACCACTTTCCTTGCGTATTTACAATTGTACTACGTGATTCATTTAAGTCTCCCTGGGTTGATTGAGGGGAGGTGGCTCTTCCTAGGATTGCCTCCAGGGGCGATTTAACCGTGTTTAGGCTGACCCTTGAGCATAACCAGGTCTTGGAGTCCTTCCTCCTGGTGTTCTGTCCCATAACAAGTGATACG
The DNA here is from genome assembly GCF_044657685.1 of Stegodyphus dumicola. Taxonomy (NCBI): domain Eukaryota; kingdom Metazoa; phylum Arthropoda; class Arachnida; order Araneae; family Eresidae; genus Stegodyphus; species Stegodyphus dumicola. Next base: position 72,638,605 of record NC_140768.1, on the reverse strand, counting down.
CTTTGGCATCCACTTTTCCTGAAAGCAGCGGAAGTAGCAACTATTGCGTCAAGGTAGGAAACGATATTCTGTGCAATGTGCTTTGATTTTAAAGACTGAAAGAAGTCATAAATGGCAAGTACTGGAACGTGAGACAGATAAATAATTTCTTTTGATACTTTTAATCTGTAAAATCTCCTTTATCTGTGATGTGATATTGTTTAGGATAATGTCGGAATATATAACAATTTTTATTTCTTGTTTTCCTTGAACTTTTCACCACTATCGTCACCAAGCTGTACTGATGGTACGTAGACACTTTGATTTTAATAATATAATGCGGAGTGAAAGATTAATGAACGTGGCAATCATCCCTTGCCCAGCTTCTGTCACCTCTCTGTTTTTCATGACGGAGTTTCATCTGCTACAGTAATATGTAAATATTACACCTTTAAAACTTATAATCAATTTTTGTGCTGCAGCAATAGGTTTTAACTAACAGCACGCTTTAATGAATTAATTCAAGGAAAAGAACAAAAAAATGATTAATGCCAGATTCGTTTGCACGGATTCTTATACCGCCATTTTTAACCACGTTTATGTGGGCATTATACGCATATAGATATATAAATTTTATATTTATTTTAAATGAATTTTATATAGTAGAATACTGAGACAACCTGAATGAAGATGTTTTTTAAACGTGGGAAATTTATAAGGGCTTATCTTCTTCATTGTAAAGAATGCCGACAAGTATGGTGAAACATACAAGCTCCTTGAATAGCAAGGCTTACAAATACAGAAAGCATGAACAGATCAGCTAATTAAATTAATGTTTCTCAGAATCATGACCAATTCATATTTTATGGAATGTTTAGTTTACCAATTCATATTGTATGGAATGTTTAGCTACGACTTTAAATGTGTTCAAATTTGTGTCAAGTATATTGAATGCATAAATGTGAATTCGGGGAGCCATCGAAGACATTATCGCTATTCTATTCAATTATACGGCCAGTATCTTATTTTTAAAAGCGCCCAAAGTGGTACTTCAGGATCCTGGAAACAAAAAAAATTATTTCTGATTAATATCATGCAATTAAATGTTACCTAGATCAGAACTGTCGTCTGCTTGAAAATAAAACTCGCTAAAGAATGACAAAAATTGCTAGTTTGCGCTATTAAAATTTAGTCTCAACTTACAATCTAAGCTTCATCAATAATTAACGAAAGAAATGATTTGATAAGATTATGGAATCTTACAATTATTGTAGAAATTAGGTAATCAAGGACAACGAAAATAAGACGCAAAGAAGGAAGCGTCTAACGTAAGAGGAATTTTCAGAAAGATGAATGATAAATACGATAGCAAAAATATATCAGAAGGAGAGTTACATAGAAATCTGTAATATGCAGTCCACTCATTTTTAATGAACATACTCACCATCTCTAATAGCGATGTATGCTACTATTTTGAATTCAACAGACGCCCGGTGTTCTGCGAAAAATATGTCCAGATTTATTGCACACTATGTCCCAAATTCCGCATGCGAAAAAGTGATAACTGGTTTTGCATTTAGTCCTACATACGTCTTATACGAGACACATACGGGTAAGAGAGAAGCCATATAATGTCTGGTCATTATATTAACTGCCGTAATTTACAAAAGTATGAAAATTGAATGAAACATTCGACATTTTATTTCAAATATTTATGGCACACCCGTTAAAAACATTTAGACAAAGCAGTATTATTTATATATAGACATAATGTTCGGTAAAATTTGGAAACCTGATATAATTTTTTTTTTTTTGCTTTGAGACACTTGAATCAAAATAAAGAACACCTGGTCTAAACATTAAAATTAATTTTTCTTAAGTTTCTTTCATCAAACCCTCTTGTTACCTTGATAGTATTTTAAATTTTATTATTTAATATAGTAAATAATTAATTTCTTAATTTGAAATCTTGATGTTAAATGGTGATGCAAAACTACTCATTGCATCGAAATTCGTATTCTGTCCTTCATCATATAGCTTGATGAAGTGGAAATTATTCATTAGATTTCGTCTCTGAGTTATGTTCAACAATTTGGTTTTTAGAATTTTCTAATTTAAAGCATATTCCGTGGGTGTGTTTACCGTTACATAAGAAGCAGCTTACAATTTTGCAGATGTTTACATAGTAATTTTCATTACAGCGTTATGAACATTTATTTTTTTCATCATAAAAGCTTCTGTCTCTTTTTTTAAGGTTTAAACTTGCAATTGGTCTACTTTAGTTTGATGTGGGTTATGCAAATTTTTTGTACCAATGCAAATTGCAACGTTTCATTTTTTTTTAGTTTTATTTAGGTAAATATAATTACTTCGTTAAATTCATAAACCCGCTGTATTTCCCATTGAATTTCTGCATTATCTAAAAGATCTCCGATTTTATTATCAATAGATTTCAGCTATTAATCATTGATTTTAATTGAAATAAAAGACTTTCTAATTTCATTTCTGACAACAATTTTACAACAAATTACATCCTAATAGCACCTTCTCTTTCTATTTTTACACATCTTTTATATTACTTCTGTTTTATACTTCAATACAAATGCAACTACAATACTACTGCAAAACAATTGCTATACTGCCACACGAAATCGTAAACAGACTAATACTACACTATGAAATTTGAGTTTACTTCTCGGAACTGAAACAAACTGTTGTCAAATTCACGAAACTAAATACTATTACTTACCTCAGCTTTCGACGGTTATGGCAATTTACGGAGGTACTGCTTTGATAGACGGTTAAACGGATTTTTGGTAATTTACGTTGGCGCAATTGTTGGCGCGATTTTTACAATCGTCAGCCATCTTGAAAAACGCTGTTTTTACGCATAGTAAAAGTATTCGAGACTTAAAAAATAAATAAATAAATAAATATCGTTAAAAGTAATGGATTATTATTATTTTTTTTTAAATGTCGTTTTTTAAGATGGCAGGCAAGTGTAAACAAGTACATTTACTATGAGTATAAAATACTAAAGTAAGGTTATTATTACATTCATATAGCAAAGAAGAGAATAAAAACACCGCTATAAAAACATTATGCCAACGTTTAGTTAGATTAAAATATTACTGAAATTGAATATCGAATTAAAAACCATCATACGAACATTTAAAAGAATTAGAATATTATTAAATTCAAATATTTTAAAATACGCTATATAGAATATAATTAACATTAAAACATATGTGACAATAATTATCTTAGCAATTTTTGAAAATACCGCATTAATTTTTTTAACAAAAATATAAGTATACAATTATAAAATAACAGAAAAATATGTACTTACATTTTTTGAGTCATATAATCTGTCGTTTATTGATAAGTACCACAAAAAAATCGGAATCATAATTTAGATATCAATGAAAAAAATTTGAAAAATGTAATATCAAGGGCAAGAATAAAAAATTTAAAAAAAATATAAATAGATAAAGCAATTTAGAGCCAAATTAATGGATCATAAAAATTAAAAATAACAAAAAAACCCCTTCAATAATAGGTATTGTTTTTAAGATTTCGAAGATCCTTTAACCGCCCCTCCCTGAAGTACAAAGGACAATTTTTTGATTCCGATATCAATAGTTCTTGGTACTTACCAATAACAACATTCATCTTTGGGCACAGCTTCAGTATAGCCCACCCGGAATTTTAAACAAAAACAATATCGCAAAGAGCGGCGATAAATGATATGATCTGGTAACATTAAAATTAATTTTTCTTAAGTTTCTTTCATCAAACCCTCTTGTTACCTTGATAGTATTTTAAATTTTACTATTCGCCAAACGAAATGTCAACAAGAGGATGGAATTACGGTTACATGTTACAGCTAATACAGTAGTCAGTTACATTTATTCAATTTCAATACAAATTACAGATATATCCGTTTACCCAAAGTTTAATGCACGTACCCTGTATTCTTACTTTTCCGGTATAGATTTCTCTTAAAATTTGTCTCACGTGCGTTGCAGAGGGAAATACATTTTAAATTAGAATTCTACTAAAATTAATATCTAAATACACAATTCGTAACACTGTTATTGGCGATTGTTTAACGCTCAGATACCATGAATACTATTTTGTATATATTTTTTTGGCTACTTGAGGTGATATTTTTGCGTTTAGTTATTGCTTGCTCTAAAACTGCTGTTAGTGATGTTGTAATTAAGTATCAGGAGATTATAAAGGAAAATTTAAGGTGGGAGTTTTCAAACAAGAGTAAAATTTTGGGAACAGATATTTTATGTAAGAATTAACAAACGAGTATGAACTTCTTAGAGGATTTTTGATGGATTGTTGATTATTGAAGGATAACGTTCGTTGTGAAAAATGTAAGATACCATGTTTTAAAGGATTCGAAAATAGCTATGGATTTAATATGAAAAAAAAAAAAAAAAAAAAAAAAAAACACTTTAATTGGTGATATGTACAAAAATTTAGAAGCAGTTATTCTTACAGAAACGATATAGCTTATTTTTTTAAAACATAAAACTTAAACAGAGTTGAGTTGTAGCTGGTATTACTCAAACAAGCTTCCACCTTGCAATTCGTAGGATACCTATAAATTGCAGCAAAAGTTATAAATCAAGTATATTGGGAATTTTAACACGTCGACCAGCTCTAGTAACAAAATCTGAAACTTTGGGTGATGAATCATCATCTTCGTTGGAATCTGAATCATTAGCTGCAGGGCGTAGAGGCATATTCGTAGAGGCACTTTCATCCCTTCGAGCATCTTGGGCAATGAATGGTAACTTTTGCGAAGTGTTGATTTCTAACGGATAAAGTCTTTGGAATGGTCTCAATTTCTCTCCATCAGCTGTTCTCACTCTGGCAACTCTTGAGTGCCCATCTGCTCCAGAAAAGACTTCAATGACGATTCTTAAAGGCCAGTTGATACGCATGCCATCAGTTTCTAAAAGAACGACCTCTCCAACTCTTAAAGATTCTTCCCGGCTCCTAACTTTATGAATCTACATTGCTAAATACTCATTCCGAAATCTCATTCTTAAATCCTGCCTTAATTTTTGTACAAAACGCAATCTTATATTTAGGCTTTTACTGTCGATTTCGTATAAATCAGTTGTTTCACTGCTAGGAATACTTTGTAAGAAACAAGCGGGAGTTAATGACTTCAGACCTTCAGAATTGTCTTCGATATATGTAAGTGGCCTAGAGTTTATTGTAGCTTCGCAGTGACATAGAATAGTTTCCAACTCTTAATAGTCAAGACTTTTCCTGCTCAAAATTCTTCTTAGCATCTCTTTCAACATTCTAACCATGCGCTCCCACCATCCTCCCAACCAGGCGGCTGTTGAAGGGTTAAAATTCCATTTTATTTTCTTGATAGTGAAAGACGACATGATCTTCTCCCAATATAAATTCCTTAGAGCATTGCTTGAACCAATGAAATTTGTACCGTTGTCAGTGTAGATTATATTTACTCTACCTCTTCGAGCAAAGAATCTTCTTAAAGCCATAATAAAATCTTCTGTAGACAGGGAATTGACTAATTCAAGATGGACAGCCCTATAAATGGCACAGGTAAAAAGTACAACCCATGTCCTTTCGCCAGAACGCAAATACAAAGGGCCTGCGAGATCAATTCCTGAAACTTCAAAAACTGCAGCAGCCTTTATTCTGTTCTTAGGAAGAGGTGCAAAGGTGGTTCTGTAGGTTTGGCTTTGAATCTTTTACATGATATACAACTAGAGCTAACTTGTTTCGCTAATCTATTGATCGAAATAATCCAGTAATCTTGTTTTAAATTGGCAAACAGAGTTCGAAGTCCTGTATGTAGCAATTTTCTCTGACCCAACTATTTGTCAATGAATTGAAGGTGATTTGTTCAGCTAATCCTTCACAAAGTACATGATTCTGAATCCACTCCAAACGATCAGAATTTCTCGTTCTCTCACACCGTCATTTACTTGGTTGCATAATTCTTGAGCTAAATTTAGAGCTTCCTTTAGGTATGAGTGATCAGAACGTTCCTCAGATGTACATTCATGATTTTTTTTTGATTAACAAAGGATACTTCGTGATTCTCTGCATAAGTTTTAGAAAAAAAACTACTCAGAGGCATACCTTTTGTACGAGGATCCATAGTACATTGTTTTGTTACTTCTTTGAACTTTGGACAATTATCAGATTTATTCTGGCTTAAATCTGCAGCATATAATTGGCAGCTGCAATATATAATATATAGAGTAAAGTGTGGAAGATTTTCACATAAGAGATCACCAATTTTTTGAATAATATTATATGCACTCATTCGACGTCTTACTCTAATAGCTCTAGGTTTAGAACTGTGCATAACGTTTGAATGTTTCTTTTGAAAGAATTAAAAAAAATTGTGTTAGCTTTACCATGCTGGTTAGTTAGTTAGAAAAAGTCATCGACATCGAATAGTATTTTCAAGAAATCTAGGGCTGAGAAATCAATTAGGCTAGGATCTTGAATCGGCTGTAGTAAGCTCAATTTTTCTAGAAATTTTTTTTTTTTTTTTTTTTTTTTTTTTTTTTTTTTTTTTTTACAACGCGAATCAATGGAGTTGCTTATGCGCGAATTTCTGCAATTCTCCGATTTCTTTTATGGAAGAGCAGATTTTTTAGCATATGAGCAATGCAGAGTGTTTTCAATATCTGACTTTTAAGTGAAAAGGGATCGCTAAATACATGGGCAAAGCCAATGTAGTGCGCAATGCCGAGGTTGTGCGCGGTGTCTAGTTTGTGCAATTCTAGATGTTTTTTAAGTGAAAATAGATCGATGTGTACATGGGCAAAGCCAGTGTAGTGCGCAATGCCGAGGTTGTGCACGGTGCCTAGTTTGTGCAATTCTCGGATGTTTTTAAGTGAAAATAGATCGATGTGTAAATGGGCTAAGCCAATGTAGTGCGTAATGCTGAGGTTGTGCGCGGTGCCTAGTTTGTGCAATTCTCGGGTGTTTTTTTAAGTGAAAATAGATCGATGTGTATGTGGGCGGATGCAATGTAGTGCGCAATGCGGAGGTTGTGCGCGGTGCCTAGTTTGTGTAATTCTCGGATGTTTTTTAAGTGAAAATAGATCGATGTGCACATGGGCAAAGCCAATGTAGTGCGCAATGCCGAGGTTGTGCAATTCTCTGATATTTTTATGGTGAAAACACATGGACGTGTACATGGACACCGAGCTTTGATGTTTTTCGAGCGAATACGGATCGTTGTGTACAAAGAAAAACGAGATAATATGTGATGACGAACTGTAAAGTAACGTATTTTATATGCAATGTTTAACGTACCGTTTGTGTATTTTAAATTTGTATTATTGTTTTAATTGTGATTTATATTTAAGACATCATTTTTCATTTAAATTGTTTTTTTATTTTTTTGGTTTTGATATGTTTGTAATGCTTTCCGACTTACGATATATATCGATAGCCCGACGGTCTACTCAACAGTAGAAAAACTGTAAACTTTGATTCTATAAGTAACTTTTACATCATTATTATAATACGTAGTGTTTGCAATCGTAATTGCACTTGATAATATGAGTTCTTTGATAATACAGTGTCTCACAAAAGTGATGGGGCACTTGTGCTTTACAAAAGGAAACTGTAATATAATAAAAAAAAAAAAAAAAAAAAAAAAAAAAAAAAAAAAAAAACGTAAAATTTTTTTTGTGGGTGTGTTTCATACTTAAATTTAGTAACAATTATTACCTAATTATTACCTAATAATCTCAAAATATTAATATATTAATTTAATAAAATTACAATTGTTTAGAACGGAGCAAAAGATGGTTCACATAAGTGATGGGACACCATTAGATACTACTACGTACTATGCAACAAAAATCGTCTGAAGTAAGCAAAAAAATATTTTTTGGGGTTTTTATTTTTACTCAAAAGCAATTGGCAATAATTTCTAAAATCGTTTGCAGTGTTTCTCTAAAGTTTGTTTTGGAATTTCTGTGTGTTTTAGCTCTGTGAAGCCATGAATGCTAAACGAAAAGAAACTTTGCCTGAAATTCGAAATTAGTTATTAATTTGTATATTGAACGTGGAAAATCTATTAGAGAAACTGCTGAAACAGTTAACCTGAGTCATTCAACAGTTTTCAATATCATTAAAGGATATAAAAAGAATCATATGACTCAGGATAAAAGACGACCTGCCCTACCATCAAAGCTATCCAATGGAATAAAACGAATTATCGTTCGAAATACACTCATGTCCATAAATTAAGGATAATTTGGAGTCATTCGGAAATCGAACTCGGTCATTCGGAATAAATATATCGCCTGTAAAATCACTGCACACATCTTCAAGAATCATATGCAAATTTCAGGAAGTAACCAGATGACACCGATGGTACGTTACAATGACGAGAGTGTAAGAGAGTGATATATAAGGAATACAGGCAAAGAAGTAAAATTGTTCGCAGGCGCTAGTTATGACACAAAGGATGCATTTGGATGATTTTTTACGTGGTAGAATTATCGGCCATCTGGAATCTGGGCGTACCCAACTGGAAGTATCAGACGAACTTGGAATTGCCCAGAGTGTCATCTCCAGGCTTTGGCAACGATTCCAAGATGATGGTAATGTGAGTAGACGTTACAGCATAGGTCGCCACAGAGTTACAACGCCGAATGAGGACCGGTATTTGGCAGTTACTGCCAAAAGAAACAGGCGGAACACAGCCTCAGACCTGTCTCGTCAGCTCTCTTCAGCCACTGGTACGACAATTTCAAGGCAGACTGTGTACAGGCGCTTAGGGCAGATTGCTGTATATGCTCGTAGACCTGTCAGATGCGTCCAACTTACTGCAACTCACTGTCACCTGCGGTTAGCCTTAAGTAGAGAGCATGCATTGTGGACACCGCAACAGTGGGCTTGTGCGATGTTTTCCGACGAGTCCAGGTTTAGCTTGCAGTCTGATTCTCGCCGGACGTTCATATGGAGAGCTCCAGGTATCCGTTACCACCAAGAAAACATCATTGAACGACACCGTTACGGTGGTGCAGGAGTGCTCGTTTGGGGTGGGATTATTCTGGGTTCCAGAACTGACCTGCATGTTCACATTGGAAACATGACAAGCCAAATCTATCGGGACTTCATTCTGGAACAACATGTACGTTTGTTTCGGGGTGCCATGGGCGCACAATTTGTGTTTATGGATGACAACGCCCGTCCCCACCGTGCAAACATCGTAAGCGATTGCCTTCAGTCGGAGGATATCACCCGTATGGAAAGGCCGGCATTCTCACCGGACTTGAATCCAGTAGAGCACGTGTGGGACATGTTTGGCCGACGAGTTGCAGCCCATCAACATCCTCCTACATGTCTACCGGAACTTCGGAGAGCATTGCTTTTGGAGTGGTGTAATATCTCCCAAGATAAGATCGATAATTTGATACTCAGCATGCCTAGGCGTTGTACGGACTGTATTGCATCGTCTGGCAGACATACAATGTATTAACAATCATACCAACCATGTAATATTGGTTTTTGTAAATAGGTGTTTTTTTGTAATTTGCTCCAGGGAGAAAAAATTGCTATTTTTTTTTTTTTTTAATATCAAACATATAGTATCTTTTTTTGCTTTTTACCTTTTGTTTAATAGATAAGCTTTACAAATAAGTCAAATTTGTTTTGCTTCTAAATCTTCCTTTGCCTGATTTTGCATTATCCTTAATTTATGGACATGAGCGTATTAAAAAAATCCATGTATATCCATCCATGTATCCATTATATGGAGTAATTGTTAATCCTGAGACTATTGGAAGAGTAATTCGATCTGCGGGATATCACGGTAGAGCAGCCAGGAAAAAATTCTTCGTGAGTGAAAAGAATAGAAAACTCAGACTGGCTTTCGCAAAATCCAACATAAATAAGAATTCTGATTACTGGAATGAAGTTATATTTGCCGATGAGAGTAAATTTAATATATTTGGTTCTGACGGTAGAATCGTGGTGTGGAGAAAACCCAGGGAAGAATTTCGCAAACAGAACTTGGTGCCAACAGTAAAACATGGTAGAGGAGGAGTTATGGTATGGGGGTGTATGTCGTTCCCTGGAATTGGTAATCTTGTTTTTATTGACAGTACAATGGGTCAGTAAAAGTATATTGACATTTTAAATCAAAATTTAAAATCTTCAGCACGAAAATTGAACCTTCATAACGATTTTAAATTCTACCAGGACAATGACCTCAAGCGTACTGCTTTGAACGTTACACTCTGGCTGCTGTATAACTGTCCTGAAATAATAAAAACATCACCACAATCTCCAGTCTTAAATCTCATAGAGAATATTTGGCAAGAATTGGAATCAAGAATTCGGAAACACACCATTTCTTCAAAACAACAATTAAAATCGGTGCTTCAAGAAGAATGGGGTAAAATCACTCCAGAAATCGCAACAAAATTAGTCGAATCCATCCCAAGAAGATTAAATCATGTTTTAAAAGTAAAAGGAAATACAACAAAATATTAAAGCCTTTTAAAAAGTAAAATTTTTGGATAAATATTTGATGGAAAAGTAAGTATCCCATCACTTATGTGAGCCATTTTTTGCTCCGTTCTAAACAATTTTATTTTTATTAAATTAATATTTTAATATTTTGAGAAAATGTATGTTATGTAATAATTGTTACTAAATTTAAATATGAAACACACCCACAAAAATTTTTACATGTTTTTTTTTTTTTTTAATTTATTTTACTACAGTTTCCTTTTGTAAAGCACAAATGCCCCATCACTTTTGTGAGACACTGTATGTGTGTGTGTGTGCATCGCTTAGTGTTCCTAATTAGTAGTATTTATTTTCTTATAATATATTCTTTCATTGTGAGAAATTAGATTTTTTTATTTATTTATGTGTTGAATTCTAGTATGCCTGCCTACAGAGAATATAATGTGATTTAAGAATTTAAGAACCTGTTTTTCATCAATGTGAAATTTAAAATTTTTAGAAAATAATGACAATTGTCTACTTACTGGTATATAAGGGATTATGTTGTTGCATAGCAAAACGTTAATTTGTAAATATGATAAAATTGATATGCTCCAGAGTATAAATTAAAAAAAAAAACTTTTTTTATTTGTATAAAAATGCTAAAGCTTAAAAATCTTTGAAAATATTGAAGTTGTATGAAATACAAGTATGAGAGACTGCGACGTTCTTTATCGTTGTAGTTACTGGTAGAATTCGCTTACTGTATCATGATAATTTTAAATATAAACAAGTTATTATACTTATTTTCAGTTACGCGTAAGCTCAGAAATGTAATTTAAAGAATTTGATGTTAATTTACAATAAACAATTCATCATTTTTTTTTTTTTTTTAAAGAGAAAATAGAAATTACGTGTAGCATGGAGAATGGATTGTGACGTCACAAGCTTATTCCTCCCGTTTATGAACGTCACACAGCTCCGCCTTCTCAACTTTGTTGATGCAGCCTATTTTACGCTTTTACCAAATTATTTATTGAAGGTGAAATAGCTAAAGGTTTCGGGTATTATTTTTAAAATTACATCCTTTTAACCTTAATCATTTTTATTAATCTTAATATTTCTTTCTCTTGAAATCGTGTATAATAGTCGTAAATTTATTTCTATTATCCACGATTTCTGGTGAAATCAAGATGGCCGCCATTTTTTGAAACACGGAGTTTCGTCGAAAATCTGGATAGCAACCATTTTTCAAAACAACGTATTTTATGTGCTCTGGCGCCAAACCAAAGTCGCCAAACTTTGAAGGTGGGCTATACTAAAGCTGTTCTCATCTTTGAAGGAATTCGAAGACATGAATTAAATTTTAAAATGGCGCAGTAATGCACAAATTTCAGTAACCAATCAGGGAGCTGATTACAGCTCGTTAATGCACAAATATTTTATAACCAATCAGAGCTGATTACATCACGTCTAGAATTAAATTATTTAAATAATCATACATAATAAAATCATTTTTAAAAAAATGTAAAATTAAATTGTATTTTAATATTTAACAGCCATAAATAATGTTTAAACATTAGATTAATTTTATAGATATTAAAACTAATTACTTTTAAAGTTAGGTGACGTCATTGATTACATCATCCACAACATAAAATTGCATAAAATTTATCATAAACAATGCAATTTTTATTTCAAATAAAAATTCAAAATTAAATTGATTTTTAATATTTAGAAGCCATAAATAATATTTAAAACACGGAATTTATGCATAATAAAACGCATTATTTTTTAAATATAATGACAACAAAGTATCGGAAATATCACCAAAGAATAGCCAAAATCCGTGCAACCGTCTGCCAAATTAGCACCTTTACGAAATATAAGTGGCACTTTGCTATAGGTGGTTCATACAAAATTCCCGGCCGATGCACTATTAATGCATAATACAGATCAACAAATTCAAATCAACCGAATGTCTATTTCATTTATTTTTCTTCTATCTCCATGATAACGCAATAATATTTTTATACAGCTTTGCCACTGTATAGGTAATTTCACAAATCTCGCGATCGCGTATCGCAGCAAAGACACATAAATTTTAAACAAAGGGTAAAATTATAGCGTTCTGTTATAATTTAAAGCCATAAATGAGCCACCTATAAAAGAAATTACGTTTAGAGATTTATTGCCATACATTTGCTAGAAACTTAAGCATAAAATAATATGTATTTGTGCTGCGACGCGCGATCGCGAGATCTGTGAAATTACCTATACACCGGTAAAGCTGTACGAAAAACTAAAAATATTATTGCCTTACAATGGCAACAAAAGAAAAATAAATTAAATGGACATTCGGATGATTTGAAGTTGTAGATTTGGCGCCATCAATTAATAGTGTATCGGCCGGGAATTCAGCATGAACCACCTGTAGTAAAATAGACACTTATATTTCATAAATCGTCGTAACCGTTAGAGGTTGGGTACATAATAGTATTTTTTTTCGAGAATGTGTTGACTACAGTTTATTCCAGTCTCGAGAAGTCAAATTGTATTGTATAGTATTAGCTTATTTACGGTTCTGTTAGACAAAATAGAATTATCTTGTAGTAGTATAGAATTATTTTCATTTGCATTGAAGTATACGGTTGAAATGCGGTTTAGCCCACTGCTTGGCGATTGTTTTTCAATGGGCAATAAACGCGCCAACATGGCTAACCCGATGTTTTGAAGCTGTGTTGTTATTCTCTTGCCACTACATGTTATCGCCCTGCGTTATATTTAAAGAAATTAACTATTGAAAAAATCTGCATAAATGTTTCTCGCATTGTGATAAAACAACGATAACTAGAGCCATCAAATTTTGAATAACATACGTTTCCAAACAAATATGGGCATCTGGAAGCCCAAACTTGGAATTTGGAATTTATTATTATTTTTTTTTTTTTTTATTATTATTATCTGATTGATATTTTGTAAAACTTGAACGAATTTTTGATTAACAAACTCAAAGATTTCAAAGCGAACAACGGCAACACAGTACGTGGAAAAAAAAAATACTTGCAAAGCGCAAAACTGTGTATCGGAAATTCTAAAGATATGCTCATTTTAAAATTATTTTCCGATATTGCTATTGAACTGAATTTTATGGATTAAGTGTAAAGAACTTTATATTTGATAAAGAAAAGTAACACACAAAACTTTAAAAAAAAAAGCCCCTTTGGGCGTAATGTAAAATCTGAAAGCTTTAGTTTTTTTTAAAAATTTTTTTAATGTTCTTTTAATCCAGCATTTTTCCCCTGTGGGTTTTTGCCTTTTTTTCTGCCTGTATTACGGAAACGGAGCATAAAACGTTAGTAAATTTATTTAAAAATGAGGGGGGATCCAAAAGGGTTTCCCCCTGAGATAAATTCAATATACATATATAAAACCCCTCAAAAAGATTTTACATTTTTCTTGAAAAGGTTAAGTGAAAAAAATTTTCTTGTATGGTTCGTTTTAAAGTTGCTTATTTTTAATATTTTGTATTTCTTTTTGGATCGATCCTAAAAGATTGGAAAAGCTGAGGTTGTGCAATTCTCTGATGTTTTTTTAAGTGAAAATAGATCGATAGGTACATGGGCAAAGCCAATGCAGTGTGCAATGCGGAGTTTGTGCAATTCTCTGATATTTTTCAAAGTGAAAATAGATCGATGTGTACATGGATAAAGCCAATGCAGTGCGCAATGCCGAGTTTGTGCGCGATGCCGAGTTTTTGCAATTCTCTGATTTTTAAGTGAAAATAGATCGATGTGTACATGGGCAAAGCCAATGTAGTGCGCAATGCCTAGGTTGTGCGCGATGCGGAGCTTGAGCAATTCTCTGATTTTTTTAATTGAAAATAGATGGATATGTACATGGGCAAAGCCAATGCAGTGCGCAAAGCCGAGGTTGTGTGCAATGCCGAGTTTGTGCAATTCTCTGATTTTGTTAAATAGAAATAGATCGATGTGTACATGGACAAAGCCAATGCAGTGCGCAATGCGAGGTTATGCCCGATGCCGAGTTTGTGCAATTCTGGGATGTTTTTTGAAGTGAAAATAGATCGATGTGTACATGGGGAAAGCCAATGCAGTGCGCAATGCCGAGGGTGTGCGCGATGCCGAGTTTGTGCAATTCTCTGATGTCTTTTAAGTGAAAATAGATCGATGTGTACGTAGCCAAAGCCAATGCAATGCGCAATGCCGAGGTTGTGCGCGATGACGAGTTTGTTCAATTCTCTGATTTTTTTTTTCAAGTAAAAATAGATCGATGTGTACATGGGCAAATCCAATGTAGCACTCAATGCCAAGTTTTTGCAATTCTCTAATGTTTTCTAAGTAAAAATAGATTGACTTGCACAAGGACAAAGCCAAGGCAATGCGCAATGCCGAGTTTTTGCAATTCTCTGATTTTTTTAAGTGAAAATAGATGGATGTGTACATCTACAGCAAGTTTTTGCAATTCTTTGAAGTTTTTCGAGCGAATACAGATCGTTGGGCACATGAGCAAAGCGAGGCTGTATGTTATACCGAGCTGTAATGTAACGTATTTTATATGCAATGTTTAATATGTCGTTTGTGTATTTTAAATTTGCATTGTTGTTTTAATTGCAAGTTATACTTTAGACATCTTTTTTATTGAATTTTTAATTGTTTGGTTTTGATATGTTGATAATGCTTTCCGAAAAATATCGATAATCCGACGATCTACTAAATAGTAGCAAAGTTTGACCTTATAAATAACTTATACGTTTTTTTATTTTAATACATAGTATTTGCTATCGCAATTGCACTTGATAATATGAGTTCATTGATAATATGTGTGTGTGTGTGTGTGTGTGTGTGAAGCATTGCTTAGTGTTCCAAATTTGTAGTGGTTATTTTCTTTCATTGTGAGAAATTAGACGTTTTTTATTTGTAGAATGAAAAGAATTCTAGTAAGACTATAGAATATGACGTGATTTAAGAATTTAAGAAACAGTGATATGAAAGCTGTATATGATGTTGATCTGCAATAAAAATATTTATTACTTTTTATTAATGTAAAGTTAAAAATTTTTAGAAAATAATAAAGATTATCTACTTACTTGTACCTAAGAGATTGTGTCGTTACGTAGCAACAAGGTAATTTGTAAAAATGATAAATTATATAGTTCGATAATATGAATTTAAATTTGTTGGCAATTACTCCGAAAAAAAAAAAAAAAAAAAAAGAGAGAAATAGTTATTGATTCGAGCGTATTGGCAACAGAGAGAAACCAGACGAAAACCATAGAACTAGCACTTTTTGTTTAGAACTTGATTTTGGTAGTTTTTGAATCGGCTGTAATCGAATATTGTTCTTTAAATAATTATCCTTTTAAACTAGAAATGTAAATAATATTATGTCAATAACCCCCCCCCCAAAAAAAAAAATCAATATCATGTGTATGATTTATTTTATGTTTAATCATTCACAAAAGAAGAAGTTAGTATTTTTCTAGTAGCTATCCGGAATATAATCCAGCATAAAAAAAATCATCAAAGGGTTAAGTCTTGAAATTTATTAAGCCCTTATATTAATAGATTTAACGTAAATTGGTGTATATACTATTTTATTTAAAAGACAGGCAATAATTGGAAACATTCTGATATAATTGCCGCTATAAATTTAATAATAAAAATCTTTCTTTATTTGTATAAATTCTAAAGCTTAAAAAATCATTGAAAATACTGAAGCTGTACGAAATAAAAATATGAGAGACTGCGACGTTGTTTACCGTTTTAATAACTCGTACAACTCACTTACTGCCTATTTATAACTTAAAATATAAAGAATTTATTACACTTATTTCTATATCTATAGAGAATACATTATGACGTCATAATTTTAGTCCCACCTATTTATGGACGTCACTTAGCTCCGCCTTAGCAACTTTGTTTACGCAACGTATTCTGAGATTTTACTGGAGATTTTCAAAAAGTTGCCGCTACTGAAAATCGTCAAGCAGTGGGCTAAAGCACATTTTCACCAAGTATAGAATAGAAGTCGTGTATAAGATTTGCAAGGCATAAAAATATTAATAATAGAAACGTTTTATATGTTATTATTATTAAAAATCTGATTTCTGATGTTCCAATCTTAATAAATAATTTACACGAAGGGTAATATTATAAAACATTTCCACTGAATTTCCAGAAGAGACAGCAATATTTTTCTTCAACTTTGGGTATTATGGTCTTTTTATAGTTACAAAACTTACATTGGTAGTAATTATTTCACTATGAATATTTAACCTATAATTTATTTACTACATTCTTAATTTACCCCAGACAAAGAGCAAACAGTTTAAATAGCAAATCGTTAACCAGTTAAATAAAAGTAATTTAACTTAAGCGAAATGTTTATAATTATTATAACAATAAAATGTAATTTTTAAGACCTAGTAACCTTGTTTTTCTTTCATTTATTTATTTTTAATGTACTTTGAAATGACGAGATTTTAGAAAATATTGAAGAACTTCAGTTTACGAGGAAATGCGGGATAGTGTTCTGTTAATACAGTATTTGCTTACTTTTTGTCATTTTGTAAATTTTCCATTTATAATACAACATCCTATCGCTAATGTGTGCCTATGCTGCACAGAACATCAGTATAAATAAGACTTAGTATTTTCCTCTATGGTAAATTGGGTCTTAAAATTTAATTTATAACCTTTATAAGGACAGATTTAGATAACAGAAAAATTAAATTATTTTAAAATCTTCTCTTTTTGAAAGAGTTCATATTAACATTTTAATACTGGAAATTCAAAGAACGAAGAAGAAATAAGACTTTAATTTAAAATTCTAACTGAGTACTTGGAGATAGTTTGTATATTTATAAGATTTAAATTAGAATTGCTTAACAAAGAGATTAAGATAAATTTGTATAGTAAAGTAAAGTTTTCTAACACTTTGATAAATTCTTATTTTAAATGAATAGAAAATACCGTTCAAATAAACTAATTCATATAAATTGAAATATTGATTCTTTGATTTTCTTTATGGAAACGTTTATTCAAACTTTACGTTGTACCTTTCTATGCCAAAATATTACATAGTTCCTTGAGAAAAATGTCCTTTGTTTTAAAAGATATCTTCACCCTGTTTTGACGGCGGAACTAGTAATCAGTTCACCACTAAAACATTTCCTCAAGACGAACTCCTGTTTGTCTGAGTACCTGATTGTTCGGTAAAATTATAAATTATTGGCCCTAATGCTTTCGAAATATATGCAGTATTTGACGCATTGTTAATTTATAATTATTATTTCGGATATACTCAGTACATCCCGTTCTTCGATGTGCTCTATTTATGTATGATTTATTTTTATCCCAGCTTTCCAACTCTATCTCATCCCCACCATTTGCCAAATTCCTAATGTTTTAAGCCTCAATTTAAAGAAGACAAATTCCAGTTTCTTTTAATATTTGAAAGGGATAGGTGGAATCTGAAATATTCAAGATATACTAACGTTCCAAATCTGTCAAGAAAAAATTATGCATTGAGAAAGACTATACAAGTGAATATCTATTCACTCTCATTTCTCCAAACATGAAAAATTTTTTATCATGCTACCATCGAATATCCAGAGAATAGATGTCTTCATAGTTCTGAATAATATGCAGCTACTATTACACAAAATAATTTTTGTTTGGCTATAGAAGACAAACAATTTTGTCCTTGCGATTAGAAATTAATTGCATTTTCGTTTACTCTCCTATTAAAATTTGTGTAACAATACTTTAAAATAGGAAGCAAATTAATCTATTCATTCTAACGTATCTCGAATTTATATATTAGACTAACATTTTGTAAGTATGTGCTACAAAAAATGATTGAAAAAATAATTTTAAAACGAAATTAACTTCCCCGTACTGTTGATTCATTACACAGTTAAGAAATGATTAAAAAGAGTTCATCAAAAAGATGATGCTTCTGAATTTTTTCAACATATCAATAGCAATTTTTTTCTCTGAAAGATTAATCGGGAGTTTTCTTTTTTTTTCCTTCCAAGTGAATTCTTGTTTAAGGAGCATTTGCGCGTAAAAATTAATTTTTGCATCTTAACTTTGATAAAAGTCGTCATGTTTTTGCAATCAAGGCCTTTTGATTAAGCCCAGAGCTTTCCCCATCATTATAGATATCGATTACAAGTTCACGGCTTCTTTTAATTAAGGTACAGATCCATTTTGTAACTCCTCCGTTCATTTATAATGCATTTATATATTTTCTCTCCCAGCATTTTTATTAACTAAGTATTTACAATATATTCTCAGTGTTAAAAAGTAAATATACTAGTGTTTCGTTAATACATTGTCTTAAGCATATTATTGGAAACAGGTTTTGGAAAATAAAATAGTGACGTAATTAATGTTAACATAAGTAATTTATGGAAAACGTTTTATAACTATGCCAATATTATTAATGCAGAAATTAATTTTTATTTAATAATATTTGATTAAAATGAAATGTTGGAAAGTTAAGAAAGTTAGCTGTACTTGCTTTCACAGCACAGATATTTTGCATATAGAATGAATAATCCACAAGTATAGCATATAATAAAGACAAAAGTTTTATATACGTATGTATATTCTATGGTTTGGAAAATTAGCTGACATTAAAGGCTGCATTGATGTAAAATATTTGTCACTCAGCAGAATATTTAAGATAACAATCAGGACATTTTTATTACGGATGGCTATAAATTTATTTCCAAATTGAAACTTATTCATCATCTTGATATTGAAAAAATATTGTACAGATCAGTCCAATTTCCTTGAGAATTTCAGACAGGCTTAGGTTTTCTTGTTAAAATGGGTAACTTAAATATACTTAAGAAAATCTGTTTGTCTGACACTACTAGTAATATTTAAGCTATATAAAGCTATGATAATTAGTAATACTGACAAATAATTAGACAGCAACAATTAAATTCAAAATCAGCATATTAATCTTGTTTATAAGAAATTTCCTTTATCATTTTCCTTTATTTTTTTCCTTTATCAGCAGATATAAATTTTCCTTTATCATTTTTTTTATCCTTTATCAGCAGATAACGTATAAAACTTAAATTAAAGATGTAAATACAGCACATTTCAACTAATTAAGAAATCCAAGTAACTAAATTGGATGCATTCCTGTCTAATTAAATCAAGTATTTATTTAGTATAAATAATTACTTCAGCTTAAAAAAAGATTGAATTATCAGTAATTGCAATACGTGGTTCACTCAAAGGCAGATAAATGTTGAAAGAAAACAGAATCTTAATCGCAATAGTACATTTCGACAGCATTACTATGAAATATTAACAAGAAAACAAATAGGCAGCTAAATTGTATTGTATAAATTGAAACAAAGTATATGGAATTTTAGCTTATTATGAATATATTTGCCAGGTTTATGTATATGCAAAAATAAAAAGAGAATATATATTAATAAGAAAAATTAATTAAATGCTTGAATAGTGATGGTGAGCTTGATTATATTAATAAATTCATACATTTTGCACTTAAAAAAAAGCATGGTTAACAATGAAAGCTTCTTTCCATTTATGACTGCGAAAATGAAGCTTTCAAATTTTTTAAATTCATACGAAAAATGTGCTCACAAAACCTGTAAGTACATGAAAGGGGTTAGAGAATATTTCGTTTTAATGGCTACGTTATTGAATACTTTTAATGCTCTTGAATTCGTTTCAGCTATCATATTATTAGATTTATGGGAAAATAATATGCATTCAAGAAACTAAAACCGGGAAATCATTAATAAACTCAGTTAGTGGTATAATGAAATAAAATAATATGCACCTGCGTACAATTAATAAGCCTAATTTAGATATTTATTAATCTAATTAATAGTTCGCAGATGGGTTAATTAATATTTCGAGATCCATGCTCTTGTTAAAGTTAAGTACAAAATGGGCAAATTATTTCCTTATTAATTATTTATGCTACTGCAGTTCTGATATTAAATTTATTTCCACCTAAGATGCTATACGTCTGTAGGATAATTAATGCCAATAACATCTACTCTTTTTTATATTTACAACACCTGCTTTTACAAGCTGTTTTATTTTAGTAAACCCTTTTGTTTTGTATATATATATACGTGTGCATGTAATATTGCTGGAAAGTTGATTACATAAATATTGAAGACGTAGAACCGTAATAAGCAGCAGTCGAAGCTGGTTAAATATTAATTTTCATTTCAACTAACATCTGTGACATGCTGTTAGTTCTAAATACCGTTCGTTTCGTGAGCGGTAGAGATGGCGTATCTCAATCCGAATGAACATTTATGATTTTATCACAGTTTTCTTACAGAAAAGTTGTTAAAGAGTTTAAAGAGAATCGTTGTTCTAAATGTTCATTAATGACATTTGATTTTCAATGATTTGGTACGATGATTTCAAGAAACTAGAAGCTTTCACCACAAGAAATGAAATGATTCCAAGTCCGAAGTCAAATTTATGCGTTACGAAGTAATGTTTAGTTATTAAAATTCGTTTATTTGTAAATACCCTAACTCCAGCTTGCATCAAACAAACGGCTTTTAAAAGTAGCGCCATAAACTAAAACTGAAATTTCACATAATATATTGCTTTTGAGATGATGTAGAGTGTAATACAGAGAAGGATAATTTAAAGATATATTGCTTATTTTCACATAAAATAGAGACGCCGTCCATTGAAGCAACTTCTCCATTCATTTATATCCATTTTGAAATTTCTATAGATTTTAAAATTTTGATTTGTATGGCTTTCGTCTTATTCTGGAAAATATATATCTCCTTAATGTGACAAGTTATCTAACACTAGGAAAGCACTAATCAAAAAACAACATGGGGCATAAGCTTGAAAATCAAATTTGAAACAAAAGTAAATTAGTTCAAAAACAATAAAATAAATGAATGAAAAAAGTCAGTAATTCCTTGATCTTTGTCAAGGAAAAGTCAAAAGAATTATCAGCAGAACTACGTTTCTGAATTAGATCAGTATGAACTGCAAAAGATTAAGTAATGAAGTGAAAATATTTCCTTTTAAATTCAAAAAGTAAAAAATTAAAAACAAAGTTTAAATAAAGTTAAAAGAATAGTAAATTGATAAGATATTATTTGTTCAGAAGGAACTCCAAAGAAAATAAGTACTTTACATTTAACAAAAAATATGAATATCCAGTAAAATGAGTTACTTCTACTTGCAAAAATAACAGGTTTGCATTTTAAACGACGGTTCCAAATCCTGGTGGTGGATAATCATCATCCACCACCCTTTTTTAGTTCGGGCACCATTGTAGAGACATTAGGTTGTTTGGAAGCATGAAACGTAAAGAATATGCAATTCCCTCGCCGGACTCGAACGTAGACCTCTCGAAAACGCACCGAGTGTGCTAACCGTACACCAAGAAGACATGCTTGAAAGGGGGAGAAAATAGCTTACAAATTCACCACCAGTAATCAGGACATCTCTTCATCGGAATCGCTGGTAAAATGTCACGCACTTATGGTCTCCATCTTTCTGGAATGGATTTCACAGTTTAGTCTGGTGCTCAGGCTTTAAATGAGGAACTCCAACCAGAACTAAGAAAGAACAATAATTCACTTATTTTGCAGGCTTTACCATTTGCTTCCCTGAAAATTAATTGTAATACCAATCATAACTGTGAATATCTATCGTAAAATTTTTAAATTATCACGCAATTAACTCCTCACGTAACTCGTGCTACAGTCAGTGTATAAAGATTTTACCTGGAGTTCAATTAGAAAAGCCATTACTGAGTAAACAGTTTCAAAAGTTTTTTGTCAGAGATACAAAATCACTGTCATATTTGAAAATCCTGTACCTTCCTTCAAGCTCCCTTGTGCTAGGTTTGAATATGTCCATATTGATATGATTATATCTCTATCATCATTTGATGCTTTTCTTATCTTTTAATGCGTATCGACAGATTTACACGCTGAACTCATATAACACTTTCAAATATTTACCTACAATACTTTCTATACTGTATCTCTCGCTTGAAATTTCTTGAAACATATTGTCATATTCGGACTGTTTTCCGAGATTACAATTTCAATCCCATTTTGTCTGAATTTTGTATTTTACGCTCGTCATACGATATACCAGGGAATACCATACTGCGCATTGGAAGGAATTAATAATAAGCTTTTAACTGGTTTCTTAAAGAAGTATTCCGTTGCCGCAGCAACCAATGGACAGAAGCCATGTCTGTCGTGTTATATTTCTCAAGGAACACTTTAATGAACACTCCACTGAGATGAGAGCATTTTTCATCTTATGAGAATACATCTTAAAAGAGTCTTAAATTAGGTTATATTTAGAAGAGACAAATTTATTACTCTACAAATTAATAAGAAATAGGCTGTTATCAATACAGTTCGTAGAAAATAGCTTTTCTCATTTATGATAAAATTTGTGTCAGCAATCCACTTCCACCCTCAGAACTAGCATGCGTGCTGCTTTCCTCTTGTAACTAGATGCACTAGTAGAACTTTAAAACTCGATACAAAATATCGATAAAGTAATCGTACAAAAATAAAACATGTCTTGGGGAACAAAGGTATTTTTAAATAGTACAGAGCAGAATAATAAAACCAAAATATCTATATAATTGTCAAATAAGGGCAAATACTGTTTGTAGATATTAGGGTACAGAACACTTTTAATTTTTACCAATTTTTTTTTTAAATAATCGAAACACAAAAAAATGTAAAATGCATAAAAATGCAACATGATAATACGATAAATGTAAGGTTAATTCATGGTGTCAAGGAAGTAAAAATTAATCATGATGTTATAAATTTAAGATTTGGTTTTTATGAATTAAATATAGTAATAATATTAAATTAGTTTAAAAAGTAATTAATTTTTCCAGAACGATTGGGAATTTAAATAATTTTAATCATGTACACCTGCCTTTTTTCAATAAGATAAAATTAAATCAGTAATGCGCTTTAAATTTAGCAACGCACACATATTGACACATTGAGTAAATTCCAAAAGGAAATATAAAGCAAAAACCCCAATAAAAGTTTGAATAACTGCGCAATTTCTGAAAAGCAGATAAAATTTGTTTGATGAAAAAGGAACAATATCTCCTTCTCATGATGAAAAAATAGAGAAAACAAAAAATTTAAGAAGAAGAAAAAAGAAGAAAATGGAAAAATAAAGAAGAGAAAAAGAAAAGGAAAAAAAAATTAAAAACGCTCTCATTTCATGTATAAAAGGAAATAACTTTGCAGAAAATACAAATAAATTAGCCAACTCGATCCTTAACACGTAAAAAATTAAGAAATGAAAAGGTGGAGGATGAGATTCTTATAAAACAAGTATCTTTGTAAAAATCAAAACTTTTATTTGCCTCTGTTGTTGTCTTCAACAGTAGTATTAAATATGAATCAAATAAACCAACGACGTATGGAATCCTAGCTTTTGTTTATAACTAAATAATATTTTATTAAAAATTAAAATGATAAATGTGGTAATTTTTCAGGAACTGCAAAGAAGACTTTTCTTGTGATTCTAGAGACTCTTTCTGAGATTGTGATCTATATAAATTGTGTCAGTGTGGATGAAACAAAAGCTAGGAAATTCATTGTAATAAATAAGCAAATATGCATTGTTTATACAGACAGGTGATTTTTACTTTTTACAGAAAAACGAAAACATTGATGATATAAACAATGCTTGAATCATTTTGCAATAGATATTTCATACTGGCAATTGATTTATGCAAAACAGTATTAGGGATATCGAATGAAACATACATGTAAATTTTCAAATAATGTAGCCAACATTTTCCCTTACATAAAAGAAGAAAACAAAAAAGCTTAAATAGAAAAGAGCAAATAAAATGTCTAGAGCTTCGATAGAAGGTGATAAGTTTCACAATCTAGATGTAAATTTAAGAAGTAGAAGGAGAGAAGGATTGGTATCGTATGTTTTTCTTTTTCTCTTACCGTACGGAGTTTTAAATGTTAGCTTTTTATATTTGTTATTATAATAGGCTGGTCACGTGATTATGATAAAGTTCTCGAGGACTGTCTGTTGAAAGGAAGGAAAGTGTTTGCAAAGAATGCTTTCGTTCAAGACATTAGTATATATTTGTGTTGGATATAAGGAAATCAAACAATTCTATCCATCTAGCCATTAACTTACCGAAAGCCAATCAAGATTCAGATGCCTGTGGTAAAAGCTTTTAATTCTCCTACGAATTTTAAATAAGTTATGACAATATAAAAATAACCACGATTGTTAAATAATTATCTAAAACCCGCGGTTTATTGTTGTAAGCACTTAAATTTAGCCGTATGTCTTCAAATTCCCAGTCCTTTACTTTCACTGTAATTAAAACAATTTGAAAAATATTGTGGAAGTTATATGTAGAAACATAATAAGGATTCTTTTTTGTGTTAATAACTATAGCATTGGTTATATGATTAAAGATACATTAACTAAGTAACCTCGCACAGACTGAAACGAATGAAACAATTTTACTCAAGAGCCTAAAATTCAGCTTTATTTTTTCCCATTTTAGACGAAATTTATTTTGATGCCTCTTCAAACTTCTTATCTATTGAAAAGTACTTGTCATTACCTTGATTCAGTTTCGGAAAAATATAAAAATTTCTTTCGTCTACTAAAAATCTAAAATCTGTGCTATGTGAGAAAAAGTACACAACAATACCTCGTCAAGAAACAAGCTAAACACTTCTGAAAGTAAGGAAAAACATCTGGAAAAAAACGAATCTCAGCAACTTAAAAAGTCGCTTAAACGTGTAGGTATCAGCGAAGAGAAAAGAAACAACATAAAGCAGCTTTTCAGTAAAAGCACTGTTTTTTTTTCAACCCACACTACTTCTGTAGGCAAGAAAAATACAGTATAACCTAAGGGTGATAAGATATATAGCAACCTACAGCGATTCTAGAAATGCTACGGAACGGCTGTTGTTGTTTTCTGTGATGGAGAGAAGGGTTGAAAAAAATGCTAGGATAAGAAAGTAAATGATGTTTTTCTAAACCTTTTGCTCTCTTATACATACGCCTTCAGCGGATATTCTTTGAAGCAAGGTTTATCATAGATAGAGGTACATTCTTTACCAATATTTTTAAAATTTTTCTCCTTTTTATGACCTGAAAATACTTTTATATCCCCATTATGCACTTAAATCATCTAGTTTATGGATAAAAGCTAATATTTTTAGATAAATGGCATCAGAGTCTACTAGAATTGTTTCAAAAGTAAGAAAGACTTTGTTCATTTTCTGTGAATACTTCCTTCTTAAAATTGGTTTAGTGGTTTAGTGGTAGTAGCAAAAGTATTATTTTATTTCATACATTTTAAAATAAATGCTTTGTAAATTTAAAATTAAAAAAAAAAAAAAAAAAAAAAAAAACATTTTGCTCAGCGTTACAACATTGACTTCCTATAATACTTTAAATGTTAGAACGAAAACTGCAATCAGTTTATTTCCATTTTGATTTCTAAAATGAAAACATTGCGTTCCTTATTTAGAATCTTGTACTATACTTCAAACAATCTAACGGACAAAAGAATATTCATGCTTAAATTTTGACTTCGAGTTAAATCGTAAACATTATGCCTTACGTTACAATAACTGAAACAGTGGTATCTTAAATTTGGATAACTTCTAACCAAAAAAATTACACTTTATCCCTGGTGTTCAATTTATTTATGAAATATTTATTGCTTGAGATTTATTTTCCACGTAGCATGTGTTGCTAAAATTACAGATCAATAAAATAAATTGATTAAATTTGTCACTTCATCATACTTAAGAAACTTAAATTTTAGTGTTAGATTAACTAGCTAAGTGTGTACTATTCACTAGGTGTACTCAAATTGATTTAATGCATACCTTCATACCTAATTAGCATTTTGGCATTGTGTCGTAAAATTTGAAAATAAACAAACAAATAAAATACATTTACTTTAGTTAGAAGATAAAATACCTATATTATAAAACTTATGACATGGAATAGTAGTCAATATTTCATGGGCGCGGTCACACTAATTGATTCAATGTTTTATCAGGGATTTCTCAATATGAAGTTATGATGTTGGGAGGCCCCAACTTGTCAGCAACAGTAGTAGTGACTGCTATGAACTGGAAATTACACAAACTCTTAAGAATGGTTTAACTCCCTTTTTATTTCACTTTAGAAATCACAGTTGCGTTCACTTGACGCTCAGAAACTACGCCGACCCGGCGGTTGAACAAAATAGACAAAAGTGCAACTAAAAATAAATGACAGGATGAATAAATAACGAAGTCACTACCTACGAGGCTCTATAATCGTAACTAACTTAACCGCGTTCTAAGATACAGCTGAGATTCAGCAAACTTTCTGATTAAGAATTTGATAGATTCAACGAACTGTCGAAATAGGCACACAGGCCGAAACCCGCGGTTCTTAAACAACCAAGCAACCTTCAAGCTCGTGATTCAAGAAGCACACACTTACAATCTCGCTTCCCTTCTATTTAAACTCAATTACTTCTGCTAAAATTTGAATACTCTGCGCGTTCTACTACGATTTACATACTCTGGCATTGGCAGTTCTAGGGGAAAGTAAAGGCTTGACAGGAAAGATAGCTTAAAATAAATGTTAGTTAAAATAAATATAAACCCTGCAAAGTGATAACAAATTAAAATTTTATACTCGTATACAGAGTATCAAATATAAACAGCATTAACTTTTTTTTTTAAATTTCCAGTACAGTTTAGCTCTTGTTCAGCGTACTTTAAGTTATCATAAATAGCATCATAATTAGTTACAAGAAAGCTGAAGTCCATTTGTGAATTTTACATTACAGTAACGTTTAATATTAGTATAGTAGATACATATATATATAATGAAAATAAAAATTTCAAAGGTTACAAGTTTATACACTAAAATAGTTTGTCTCTTAGCTTATGAACCTCCGAATATTTCTAATAGTCTTGACATTATTGAATACAAATATGCTGATTACTTTTAACTACGGATGAACAAGTTTAATAAAAACTAAAGAACTTCATGAAATTGTTCTTTTAACTAAAATTTCGATCACACAATCATTTAACATTTGAAATTTTATTGATCATATTATATATATTATTGATCATATTTTATTGATATATATTATCTGTATTTTACATATCTTGAATTATAAAAAGAGAAACCTAAAATTTATTGTTTGTCCCTGTTATAAGTTTCCTGTTTGCTGAACACGAAACCTACGGTAGTTAGACTTCATAAACGTTTAATCAATATTTATAGGTTTCTGGACATTGAAATTATCATAACATGAAGTAAAATAATTAATTGAAAGAACTGTATTTATTTCAGAAACATGTCACGATGGAAGAACGAAATAATTATCCCTTCAAGAAGTTCTGACACACATTGCACGTATATCCATTTATCCATTTGTGGCAATATTAACAGCTGTTATACGTCTGCGCATGGAGAAAAACAAATTTGAGTAGCAGTTACAGGCAGTGCAAACCTTGTGGTTTCAACCACAAGGATTGCAAATCATGGGTCGTACTAATTGCCGGATGTTGTACCAGGTTTCTGTAACCAGTGACAAGATGTTTTCGTTTGGCGAGAAAACTAGAAAACATGTTGGCCAAGGTAGGAATTGAGCACTTTGTGTATTGAGAAAACGTAGGGCAGAGTAGGTAACGCACCGGCTTCTCACAAAGCATCTGAAATAAGATACTGCAGAGACCCTGAATATATGAAACAGACAGAGACGTTAAAATATCACTAATGTAATGAGACTGCTCAATGTACCGAATATGCATATTAGAGGCGAAATGGATCTACATCCAGTGGCATTGCTGCGTACCATCAACCAAAGGGATGAGCTTGTATGACGACGGGAAATGTAAACTTCAAAAATTCTTCCCGTTACGCATGGAAACAGCCATCAAATTGATGTAAGCAAAACAGGATTTAAAAGAAAATCAACGTATTATCATTAATGTATTCCTTTCATTAATGCGTTGCTATCATTAATTGATATCATTAATGAATATCATTAATGCATTGTTAACGCCTTAATTGTAATCTCCGATTCCTGTGCTGGGGCGTCAAAGAAAGCCGCATTTAAGTTCGACTTGTGATAATCTTATAGATGTGACTGAATCATATATGCGGATATCTGGCCCTGGGAAACGTACCTTTTTATTCGTTACTGAGCTGTAAAGAGTTTTCAGGACTGTATGTAAACATATTTATACTGCAACTAAAAGATTGTAACTGAATAAACTACTATACAGGCGTAAGCTGTCTCATCAATTAAATATGGATTTCCCCAACTTTTAGCCATGCAACGTACTACGCGACTTTATCACTACCACTCAGCATGTAGTTGCTCTGAAGAAAACGGAACAGAAAGAATGAAATTAAGAGGCAATAATATAGTAACAAAATAATAAAGTACGAGTATTAAAATAAGTATACATATTTATATGGTTATAATCAGTTATAAATATCTGTAAAAATTTAATAAATAATTAATTACAATTATGTTCTATTCTTTGCAATCACTGTGAACTGAGATTTAAGTATTAATGATGCAAGCCAACAAATTTTTATTTTTAAAATTTTTGTCACTTAAATTTTTTAACTAGATTTTATGAGAATAAATTTCACCTTTCTATTATATTAATGGTTCGCTTGTTGTCTAGGAGATATATTTAAAACAGTAGACTTATTTTTAAACCTAACACTGACGCAAATATATAAGCTACTAAACTGAAGGAAGCTATCTCTGTTATTATAATCGGCATTATCTTGAAATATTAATTTATAAACTACTTTAATTGCAATAGTAGAAAACGCTTCTACATTACAATTAATTTTCTAAATAATCTTCTAATCTCACCATTAGAGTCTAGTTAACATACAAGATAAAAGTAAAACCTTCTTAGTCTTTTAATAAAGTCGCTCAGTTAATCCTGCTAATTTCAAAACTTCTTAAACTCGAAAGCCGTAGATTTACAAAATAAGATTCTGTCGTAATTTGTAGTTTCGCAAGCATTTCTATTAAGTAATTGTAATAATACTTGTTTTTTCCTCGAAAATGCATTTATACACAGCATAATTCTTTTTGAATCCCCGTATTATACTCGCATATATAAAATAATTGCATACATTTAACATTTTCAGAAAAATTAGAAATATAAAAATAAAGTCTAAAACACGACTTAGCCACAATGCATTTTTCTAATCAATCAACTTCACACATTTCACTATTGAACTGAACTTATATAAGAATGTAACACCGAAACTTGTTCTTGTGGTGCCAAGTAACTGATAAGCAGAGGACTTATATGCAAATTATCACAGTATTCTATTTTGCAAATCTACGGATGTAACCTGTATAAATATTTTTATATCTAGCTACACTATGTGTATTAAGTAAAGCTAATTTCGAAGAGAACAAGTGAAATTATAATAAATAAAGTGGAGATTTCAGGCCGAAATCAGTTTTCTTATTCTTTGTGACAGATTATAATTCAATTTACCTTAACTTAATGGCATAGTTAGTAACTGTTAATAACAACACTACTCATACTGTTATTTTGAATTCTGAAAATGTGTATCTGAAATGAGCTGAGATTTCTAAAAAAGACTAAATTTTCAAACTATTGGGAGATACATGCTACCAAAATATAGGGGAACATTAAGGAATATGACTTTTAAGGAAAATTTTTTTAACTTATTAAAGAAAAGTAAATTCACATGGAAAAATTTTGCTGAAGGCCATTTTCATGCTATATAATATCCCTAACTTAACTACTTAACGCTGACTAAAAACTTAATTCTTTTAGGCTAATTTACATTAAAATTAACTAATTTAAAATTTAATTTAACAGAAAAAAAGAAATGTATGAAAATTAAAAATTACTCGTGTTTTATTCAAAGAACTCGCTTTATCTTCATATGACAACCAATAGCGACTAAAAGGGTTTTAACTACAGATTAATCAATAATTTCATTTCTTGTTCATAACTTTCTCTTATTTAGTGATTCACAAATATGAAAATCATTTATATGCAGCAGCCGGTTTAATAGGTGAGTGTTCCACCAAAATTATCGAAATCATTTTTTAGAAATATACTTCTATACATTTTCTAAAACTGTTATATAAAAATCCTAATAAAAATAAAATCTTCAAATTCGCTATTCAAGTTCTATTTTGGGAGCTTTAATTCTATGGCTGCATATACAATGAACACTAAATTTGCTTCTAAAAGCTAATACGTTCATGATGAGGTCTGTTTTTAATGACATAAGTTATGAGACAGCTATGTAGCCCGTTCCAACGCGCTCCCTTTGAAACGACTGCAGTTTCTAATCAAAGATTAAAACCTGCACAGTAAGAAGCTACCGAAAATAACGCAGCGAAAACTATAAACTTGAAAAAAAAAAGATACTTTAGTGTAGATTTTAAATAATGACTGCTGTATATCTCCATCCAGTCAGCCCACTTTATGGCAGATGATCTATTGCATAAATATCAATGAGATAAGAGATTGGCTTCTTCGTTTAGGTTTCATTCAACTAAAAATTGCTTCAACTAAAAATTCAACTAAAAATTGTTCACAAACACAACTAAAATGTTAAAATTGCTTCAGTTGATCTTCTTAGAAGAAATCTGAAAATTGCCAGACCTTGAGATTCATTTCGCATTGATTTCAGAGAGTGTTCAAAACCGTGATGACCTGCTCTGCAGTGTTCATGATACTTGGTGAGTAATTTAGCAATTATATTAAAAATTAAAGCTAAAAAATGAGAATTAGATACATTTAAGAACTGCAAATTCTTCATTATTTGAAACTGTGCGCTATATATGTAGTATATTTCGGTTAAGACCCGTCAAGTAGTAGTGCATATTTGTTTTTAAAGTACAGTGTTTGTTTATAAAAATAGCCTAGCAATAGGTATTGTGTGTTGAGTTTTAGTTGTGATGGTACCTCAAGTTTAAACACTAGTTACTTTTGATAGTGATACCTATTCCGAAAAAATGTAATGGTTGGGTTGCATTATATTATATATTAAAAGTTAAATTTAGCAAAAACTAATAAATCAATTTGTTTGCAGATAATGTATTTCTGCGGAGTGTTTTCTAAGGAAAATAGTTCCTTGTTTATGTTTCATTACTAAATAAGATAAAAATTGCATGTAAATTGGGATTAGTGGTCAGCAGTATTCCAGTAATAAATGTTATTAACCTTTTTTGGTGCTAGTTTCTTTGATATTAAATATATTAAATTTAGTCATAATACCGGTAACCGCCTTATCTCAGAAAGTATTCTGTAAAGACTTTCTATTACAGTACTGACTGACTACAAAAGCTTTGTAATTGGAGTATATTTAGTTTTGGTTTCGAGTCGGATGTCATGGTGATTGACGGAGGAAGTTACTACCTCAGTAGGCCTGAGTTCGATTACTAGGCAGAGTGCAATGGTTTACGCTTTCTACACGGTGAAGGAACCCCCAAATTTATCAGACTGCAGATCGTTTCATATGCTTGAGGGCAGAAGAAGAGGAGTTAACCGTTCTAAGGTGCCATCCGCTGAGGGAATTCTGAATAATTTAATTTTTTTTAGAAAAGCCATAATGTTGCGGACAGATGCGTAATCTCCCAGTCATGAGTCTTCACCGACTTGTCTAAAATGGAAGAAAAATAAATGAAAGTAATACAAAATGTTCAAACATTTACTGAGGTCTGTTGATTGTACGAAAAAGTTATGATACATGTTCAGTTAAGTTGGAAGTGATTCTTATATACTTCCAGATGTTTACTGACCTGCCAAATATTATTTTGGAATACACTATCATATTACTGTCAAACTGTTTATGCATTTCGTGGCATCTATCTGCAGCGATCTTTAAATGATACAGGTTGTACAGTATATCAGATTGTATTATGATCCATTTAGCCATTCTCAGGAGAGGATTCACATGCTGTTATGTCTGAGGACAATGTCTATTATATAGGATTACTGCACCTTTTAGATCATCATAGAAACACAATGTAAATATAAAACCAAGAGAAACAGCTATTTATACAACGTTAATGAAACAAGTAATTATTTCCGTTGTAGCTTTTTATCACTTTGTAGAATACGAACTAGACTCATCCAACAGTGATTTAGTGTAAAATAATTTGTAAAACACTTCAACAAAAACGGTTTCTTTCTAAATTTTCACTTAAATCTACATTTTTATTGATTGAAATGTAATCAGCGACCTATCATAAATATTCTCTTTTAATAAGGTGACAATTTATTTCTTCTTTTTTAAGCTGAGGTAAATACTGTAATCTTTCGAAATGAATTAGAGGGGAAAGAAAACTTTCTCGGTATCAAGAAACCAATGATTGTTAAATTTGAAAACATAATCTCGGATCATAACTTTACTCGTAGCATTGTAATGTGTTAAGTAACGCAAGGAAAAAAGAGTAAGAAAAAATAAACTAATTCCTTACCCGGGTATAAATACGATCATCGCTCGGATGTAATGCGGTCGAAAGCTGGCGCAACGGCTATCGGGGTTGAACAGACACATTTTTACTCGATGCACATATCCGGGGAAAACTCAGACGTCCCGAAGTCCGTCTTCTACTCCGAAGAGAATCTGTTTCGGAAAGATAAGCGAGACTCTGAGAGGTCTTGATGTCGCCAATGCCTTTTTTATATGTATAACTCACAATCGCCGATATTTATACGGCAAAGATCGTGAATTAAATATAATAACAGAGTAAGTTTCCTGATGTATGTAGATAGAGATTATTTTCCAATTATTAAGTTAGATAATATATAAATGCTTGCTCTATTTTAGTATATATTACAATATACAGCTAATTCAAAACGCATGAGACCAGCTTCAGTATTTATGGAATGTAGGTAACTCCAAATGTTTATTTATTTATTTTTTTCATTAAGAACTTTCCTCATCATTTATAATAAGTTAAAAGTTTAACTATTTTTTTTATTCCTTACTTTTATTATTCTCAATAATTCAGCATTCCTCATTATCATAATCATAAAGCAGCCTGGTAAACAAGATGGCTTGTAGTTTAAAGTTGCTTACTAAGGTAACAAGGGCAGATACACAAGAAAAAGTTTATGAGCTTGGCATGAGGGAAGTATTCTTTAACTGTTACGTATTCTAATTATTAAAACTTGAAATCAAAGTACTAAGCAACTACGTTTCATTTAAGATGAAATTAAAGGAATAAGTAATCTATATATATAAAGAAGAAAGTTTGTGTGTTTGGTTGTCTTCTAATAACTCAATCACTACTATAGCTATCGTCGCCAAATTTTCTACAGTTCTTTTCTGGGACCTGTAAAAGATCGATGTTCCCTTTTTTCTAAACAAAGCAGCTAAAATCAGAGGTAATAATTAAAAAAACTCGTAAAAATTATAATTTTCGCCCTCATTTTTCCGAGTGGCAACAGTCTCGCAAGCTGAAGATGAAAACCTGCTTTATTTCAAAAGTTGTTGCCACTGCTCGCTTTAAAATCCTAGATTTTGTTAATAAAAGTTTTTTAAGCTTTACAGTGAACTAAAAATATGAATAATATCAATTTAACTTAACTGGCATCGGGTACTTCCGCTAGCATTTTAATAATTAAAAGAATAGACAAAGTTGAAGAATTAGAGACAATAAATGGTAGATTTTGCATATAAAGCATTTAGGGATCCTAAAAAGAGAGTAGAAGACAAAATTATATTCGGATGAAAATTTCTTTAATTGTTTTAAAAGCAATGCTAAATCGCATAACTCAGGAATGAGATTGGATGCAGAATATTACAATACATAAAGCGTCTGGGGAAATGAGCAGGAACCTGACATTTCAAATGAGCTTTCCAGGAATCGAATGCAAGAAGCAACTTCAGTTAGAAACTATATTGACAGTCATAATTTTATAAAAAATATTTTCCTAATTTTGCACATTTTATGGATATGCATATATTTTTAAAACCTGCTTTAGCTATCTCAGATTATGGTTAATGAATATCATTAAAATAAATTTTAAGTTAACGTCATCATGTGCAATATGGAATTTTTAAGTAATTTTATTTCAGTATATGACCGGAATATTACTGTTCATTTCCAAACACAGCTAATTTAGAATAATAAATATTAACCTTGAATACAACAACTAATTAGTAGAAAACGGCCGCTTCAGTTACTGTTGACCTAATAAGGTATTTCCTTCCTGCTTTCAGCATGTCTTCGTGGTGTAACGATAGCACACTCGGCACGTATTCGAGAAGTCCAGGTTCGAGTCCCGGTGAGAACATTGCTCATTTTTCACTTCTCCTGCTTCCAAATAACCTAATGATTTTGCAGTGGCACCCGAATTAAAAGGTAGTGAATAATAGTTCGTCACCACCATGATTTGGCAATTGGGTCCCCAGTCGTCTATTAAAATGGTTAGTCAAGGTTTTTTCTTTTCCTTTTAAGCATGCTTTCGGGGTGTAACGGTAGCACACTCGGCGTGTATTCGAGAGCTCCAGGTTCGAGTCTCGGGAAGGGCATTGCTCAATTTTAACTTCTCCTGCATTGACAAACCTAATGATTCTAAAGCTTATAAAATTTTTGTAGTCTTATTGTCAACCAGTACTTTTCTTAAATACTTTTCCCACCCTTATTTATCTCAATTTTCATGCTTCTCTATAAATATTATTAGGAGTGCTACTTTATTTTTTCAAAAGCTCTCATAAAGGAATCTATCTAATGATAGAATTCACATTTCATTGTTATCATTATTTCTAGTAATGATATGTTACATAATACTACGCAAACAATTTAAGGCCCGAAATAAAAACTACTATTTCTTGCCCTATAAGATGACATTCCGACATATCTGTCACATTTTATTTATCTACAGAAAAAGATGTAACTTTTGATCATATGCAGTCAATGCTTGTATGATTAAGAACGAATTTAATGTTAATTTTACAATGCTTTGTTTAAAGTCAGAAATGCAGGAAAAAGTGTAAACCTGTATCAAAGAGGATAAGGTAGATGACAGAATATGCGTAAAGAGGTATCAAGAGATAAAAATTTAAGGTAAGAATCAATATTAGATCAATACATGAAACTTGTCTCTGATTTTTGAAACTGAATGCGCCTATTACATTGACTAAAGTAGTTTATATATAGTATATATATATATATATATATATATATATTATATATATATATGTAATAGTAAAAGCAGAAGGAAAGGAAAAGCCGGAGCAGTGTCGATGCTTGCTTAGATCAATATTGAAAAATTTTGATTGTGCAGCATGCCAATAATGTTAACTTGGTAATATCTAAAGAACTTGGCAATAGAAGCGATTTAACTTCATTTTTATTTGCAATTAATATTTGTGGCCACAATCACTCGGCACTCCAGCTGTGCCTATCCACAGAAGATTTACATTTTTGATATTGTTGAGATAGAAAGCAAGCCAGCGAAATTACATCTTAGCCCAAAAGAGAGCAAAGCTGAAGTGCGTAGTTATGCAAGATGGAAGCACGCGAAGAGAAAATTTTGGTTTACAATTTGGTGATTGGTCAACGGACATCTGCATTAAGGGTTACGTAAGATCGCATGATTAATTTGAATGACGCAGTTTAGACTAAAGCGCTATTTTTAGGACAGATAGATGAAGTTCCCAAATGAAATAGAAAATAAAAGAGGTTATAGTGAATTAAATTTAGAAGTTCGCTTTCATATTTTGTATCTTACATATATCTATAGTACTGCCAAATATATCTACAGCATTATACGCCTAGCATACAAAAGTATTAATCCTCTAATCATCCTGTAATACCTCCTAGGAACCTCTAATTACATTTGACAGAACTATAGCGACAACATATTCAGATCTACGCACTTAATTACGTGCATTATCATAAAATACTCAAGCAATGATTGTCGTCGCAAGGAAAGCCGATATTTCCTTCTCTGCAAACTGAGTCACAGAAAATGAGAAATAAATGAGTTTTTATGTTTGAATCTAGCCCTCAGATATGTGTTTCTTCATGTTAAAAAAACATAACATAAATTTTTTTTCTCCTTTCCTGTTCAGAAAATCAGGTTTAATGTAATGAACCTAAAATCATTATGTAATGTGAAAGAGTTTACCAAATCATTCATTCATTCTAAAAGAAGCATCAGATTTGTGGAATAATATCATTATAGACTTGTTGTTCCTTCATATAACGGTTATACGAAACAAACGAAAGGAAATCAAATATGTTTTTGAAATTGTTTCTTACGAGGGGTAATGCAGTTTTTGATAACGGAGATGTTACGAACAAAACGGTACTAAAATAGCTAATAAATATTTGTCCTGTGTTTTAATTAGGTTTTGATAATATAAATGTAATTGAAACAGCCGACTAATAAAGTATATTAATAAGTCGTAGCTATAGTTTAAAATCATTACAGTAGCCAGCTTAAAATGAATTGACCTGTTAGCAAATTGTTCAGTCAAAATTACATTTTAAACACTTTTTACACTTATGTGCAAATTCATTACACGTTAAAAATAATTGAATAAATTTATAATAAATTTATAAGATACGGAATATCAGTTAACTGTAGCCTTTTGACTAATTAATTTCTATATATTACTATAAAAATATATACAAATAGTACGCAGAACTTTATAATTGCAATATATATAGTAATCATAAAATCGTAATAAAGTACAGTAAAAGCAGAGACAAATTAGAACATGAAACTGAAATTTTAATGTCTTTTCTTGTTTTAGAGAAGATCTGGGGAAAACAAAATTATTAAATAGGTACATAAATGTGTATACAAAAAACCTTTCATTTTTCTGTTGTTCATAACATAATTGTGCCTTTTGATTAAATTCGTTTTCAAACTAGAAATGAAAAATTTCGCATTATCACTTAGCATTTATATGAGAAACGAAACATTTAAATTAAAATAAAATGTATCAAAGTCATTTCAATCCGAAAATAAATAAGCTACCAAATAGAAAAGTCAAGCAATTATCGATCTAGTTAACTAAGTATGAATTAGTTGTTGATTATGAAGCTTTGCAGTTTAAATCTAATCAACCGAAGACGCTCCCATTTTACAGAATGAGAGTTTTCTTTCATGAACATTTTGATTTTGTTTCGTCACACCAAGACAGAATAAAATAATAACATATCATTAATACGTGTATTACAACATATTATAACTACTATAACAAGAGTGTTTTTATAAAGTAAATGTGTGGTATATTTTAGTGTTTTTTGCAACACATTATTTTAATATCTAAATATAAATAATAGAGGATTTCTTTCTTTCCTTTCTTATTTACTTATTCTTCACTTTAATTGATAATGGAATTTACGTGTCGAAAAAAATTTCTTTCAGTCTAAGAATAGGAAAACAAATCTTATAAACTCCACATAACATTTTGCTGCAAAAAGTCCTGATTCTGTTATCGGCACGAACAACCATTTTCTTCTCTCTTTCTTCCCACTTCTTCCTTTTATATTTTTTTCCCTTAAAGGAGCTCTTTTAAAGATCCAGAACAGATAGGATTAGTTCGTTTTAAAACCATTACAGTTAAAAGGTTGGAAGTTAAGCTCTTTAGCTGCGAGTTGATAAGAAGAAAGAGAAGTAGAGAGAAAATATCATCAACTGTTCCGTTTTCTTTTTGCTCTTTTTCTCATCGCCCTTATAGCAAGGGTTCAATTTGTTAAACGTGCCAAGACAGGGGACGCTAATACCCGGTGCATGGTGGGAATGGTTCCAAAGTTGTAAGGTTGGTGTAAGTCCGATTTAGGGAATGTATTTTGGTTTCTACTGACCAGTTTAAAAATCTGAATTTGAAGAAGTGTCCTTTTTTATTTAATCACAGTTTTTCTCTGCACTAAAATCTCTGGAAAAATTTAAACTTAGATTTGCTTTTTGTATTTTATTTATATATAAAACTTCTTCGAAGTTCAAGAACGATGTATTAGTTTCCCTTGAAATATATATAGTTATTTTATGGAAAAAAAAAACGCTTCAGTAGATACTCGAATTTTTCTTGATTTTAAATTTGAACTTTGCGTGTTTCATGTCTACATCTTTAGCTCTTTTATGATTTCCTCCGTTTGTTTAATGCTTTATGAAATCTGTTTAGAAATATTCTGTTTCTGAGATACTCTAAGACAAGACCAAAGATTACAATAAAATGGTATCTGCGACAGAGAAGCATATTAGATTCGTATAATAGAAGTAAATAAACTAAAATAACATATGTTTGAAGAATTACCATGTCGAAGGTTACAATACAATTAATAAAAAATAAAATTTATCTGTCTATGTTTTCAATGAAAAAGGTAGACTCTTGGTTTGTTTCGCAAAACAAAATTATTCCAATACAAGTTTTCTAATAAATAAATAAAATTATCGCTGTTGGGTTATGATCAAATTACTATACCAAGAGAAACTTCCTTCGAGACAAATGGAAGAATTCTTGAAACAGCAAGGTAAAGATATAAGACCTTGTAAAATAGCAATTATTGTCAAGTCGCAATGATGATAACTATCATGATAACTCTTTAGGTGGAAAACATATCGGTCCCCAAAAATTATAAATACTGAGGTGTAAAGTTTTATCCACGGTAAATGTAAACTAGAATATTTTTCAAGGTATAACATCAAATTAATTTCGACTAATAATTCTCCCTTAAAAATAAGAACCATACAAATCTATGTTAATATTACATAAGTTTGTTGCATTGGAATAAGGTGTTTTGAAAACAAAGAATTCTTGATCTTCAAGTATAAACGTAAAAACAAATCTTTGATAAAACATGAAACTTAAGACAAAAAAATGTTTTTTTAAAATGCTAAACTGACAATTATCATGAAACTTTCTATAAAATTAAAAAGGATTATTTGTAATAAAAGCTATCAATATACCTAAAATAAAATTTTGAATAAATTTTAAATAAAAATTTATTTTAATACATGTCAGTATACTTTGTTAAGTGTTTCTTCAAGTTCAAGTTTTAAAATTTTAATAAGGATTTTATTATACTTGTATAATTTTTCAAAAATTAAATATTAGCAGAAAATAAAAGCTATATCCAATTCATATAAGTTTCCTTTACTCATTACATTATTGAAATAATTAACCTGGAGATCTTCTAACTACCTTTATAGGTACAAAATAGTTCAGGAATTTTAAATATCGAATAGAATTATTTCATTTAAGGTAAAGCATATCATGAAATTTTTACATATAGAACATATTACACTTTATATTAATGATGACAGATAGAAATAAGGTGTTTTAATTAAAATGATTTATTTTACAGATCATAAGATTATTATTCGAAATTAATACTTAAATAAGTTATATTAAAGTTGATTAGAAACAAGATACAAGAAATATATGGGAGGCATTTTTATTATATTGAATAGTTAAAGAGTCTTTAAAATGGCTAATTTGGTGTGGGCATCATCCAAAAACGAGTTCTTTTTATTTATTTATTTTTTTTTTATTTTATCTTAAATTAAGGACAGCTGAAAATACTTTATAACAATTTGTATATATATATTATACATATATATATATATAACCTTATGAATTTCTATTACCTTATTAATTGTGAACTATTACCTTATTCATTTCAACCAAAGATTATTTCAACTTGTAAAAATTCATTACTTATAGTCAGTCTAATATTATTTCAGTTAGTAAATCTAAGAAATAGCTTTCATTTTATAGATTTATGTTATTGAATGAATTTCCTGCAAACTGTCTTCTGTTCTCAATTAATAGCCAGACAGTGGGAAAGATGATAAAACCGTTGACTACTGGTAGTTCGGTACGGATTCTAATCCCAGGAAACAACTGACTCAATACGTTGTTTCGAGATCCCTTAATACAAATATAAGACAATTTCTTGTCTTGTCTGAAGACATCCGTTTCCTTACGTAGATAACCCTTATATGCTTCATCATAGTCAAGAAGGAAAAAACATTCATTTTAACTGCGTTAGCTTAAGGTGATGAAAGAGAAATATTATTTAAGTGGTAATAATTTAGACTACTATAAAAATTAAATGCTAAATATGCTATAACAATTTTTGCTTTAAACATTATTCGATTTTTAAGAAGAAATACATCTTGAAAGAAAGAGAAAAAGAGAGGAATCGCTACATCCTGATAGAATAGTGTTGAGGCAAGTTATTTGTCGTATTTTACATTTACTAACTCTGTACATAGTATAATCTGCTAACAATGTAAGTTGCAGATGTCTAAATACTTATGCAATTTAGAATTTTTACTTTTGCAGTATTTTAAATTTAAACCTGAGCTATGCTATAAATTTTCCTGCTCTTGTGACTATTAATTCTCTTTTCTTACTAATGACACCCGAAATGTCTGATCTATGCAATATTTGTGTTGAAAAAGAAATACTGAATTAGATTAAAAAAATAGTCATAACGAAAATGCTTCAAATATATAATATAAGCTTCAAAATGAATTAAATGCTGAAGCAGAACATTCGCGAATATCTGAAAAGATAGGGTGAAAGGAAAATGAATTTCGCAGTCTTATAATTTCGAAATTGCAATATTGAAGTTAATCAAGTACAGCGGTTAGTGTAGAATTTACTCACGTGTAGTGAAGAGTGCTAAAAAAATGTAGCTTATGTTTACCGAAAACAGTATTAAGTTTTTTCTAAATAAAAATCCTGAAGTAGAAGAATTCTCATCATTAAACAGATGCTTTGCGGATCTTAAGCATCTTCTCTATTGATTATTTGCATTTCCAAGATCGAACTGTAAATGCTTGAATGATTACTATTTCGATAATGATCAAATACTTACCATAATTATCTGCCAATGGATTAAGGAATACAGTTTTGATAAAATTTCTAGAGATGAAAAAGAGTATGAAATCATTTGCAGGAGAAGATGAAAGAAATAATATATATGTCCAGTCACTGATTTGCGAAACCTAGTTTTTCACCCCTAATGATCAAAAGATGAAGAGTTGCAAGGAAGTAAGGGAAACTGTACATGCGATACACAGAGCAAAAACCACGCAAACTCCCCTGCATAAAGCCTATTCGCCGGAATTCGAACCCTGCAGCGAACTACCAGTGTTCAGCGATTTGACCGTTTGCCCGCTAGTGGGCTTTAGTGTATTAGGAGAAAAATAGCGAAGAACTTAGGAAGAGTAATCAAACAAGTTAACCCTAAAAATTGATATTTACTGCCATTGAAGGATCCATTTTATCACTAACATCGAAAAATTCTGAGGTTTTTGTGTATTACTTGAAAATTGCGTCAAATGTACGTTTCATTTAATTCACTACGTACGAGACAAGATATAATGGTAAATTATTGAATTTTATATTAAATTAATTATAAAATTAATAAAAATCGAATAACTTCAAGACTTTGTTTGGTCACTGGCCTTATGACATCCCATTTTCTAAATCCGGAAATTTCCAGTTTACTGTTCCATGTAACAGTTTGTGTTGCTTTCTTATTTCAAAATTAAAAAAAAGAAAATTTTACTACATTATTATAGGCTTATTTTCTTTTACATTACCTATATTTCCCCTGTTGGGAAAATCATTTAGTTTCCAAAACTTTGTTACTTGAAAGATTTGACTTTAATTTTTAACAATGACAGGCATCTCCTACATCTCTTTTACGACATGCTGTCTGACATTACAGCATGGAACGTTAATCCGAAGTTCCAAACTAACGAACGCAGTTTAATTCTCGTTCTTGAAACTTTTGAATGTTCTAGTAGTTTCTTTTTATTAAGTGTCTAGATTGCATTAATTTACACAATTTGAACTGAAGTATTACCAGTTATATCTTTTCAAAACGGCTGGTTTTAGCTAACTAGAAAAATTTAGTAAGGAGTTTGTTAAACATTTTTTCTTTCAAATTCTGAGTTTCGATTTTAGTGGATCTGGATTTTTAATTTCATTTTTGATGTTATCAAATCACCTTTCTTATTTAAATATCAAATTTTGTTTTAAGTTTAAAATCACATTAATAAAGCACATCAACGCGGATATTAAAATGAACTATATTTATGATAATTAATGCACAGAATAATTGTCATTAACAAATGCTGAATAAAAAGTTTCGTTAATAAAGACGATTGTTTTTTTGACTTCCTTGTACGAAATAAGGGAAGTATTGTATTCACGAAATAATCCGGATATGATATTTTAACGAAAGTGTCCATTTTAACCGCTTTTAAATGCAATTTAACGATGTTTTTACGTAACGTCTATACGTAAGTACAGAATAAAGAACTCTTTTTCTCCAAACAAATTGTAAAATTGATTTAAAATGGATTTAGAAGAGTTTCTTACGTGACGTATATATGCATCTGGCATAACTCAAAAACGAGCAGCCTCAGAACGTTGGAATGTTGTATATAGGACAACTATAACATGTAGTTGTGCAACATTTTGGTTGCAATCGGCCTCGCCAAAAGTATGAATGTAAGTATTTTAAATAAAAAGTAATTAAAAGCAAATTGAAAAGCCCATGACTTACGCTAAAGCTGCAAAATATATT
Source organism: Stegodyphus dumicola (assembly GCF_044657685.1). NCBI lineage: Eukaryota > Metazoa > Arthropoda > Arachnida > Araneae > Eresidae > Stegodyphus > Stegodyphus dumicola. The sequence goes on along the minus strand of NC_140768.1, from coordinate 72,595,459 downwards.
TATATGAATACGCGCATTCTGTTACTCGGCTCGGTGAGTTCAGTTTTTTTATTCTTATATACTTGTAAACTGTGCATTTTTTGCTTCAAAAATGATAAAATTTTGTTACTCGTATCTTCCGATTAAAGGTTTTATGTCTTTAATTAATCTGCATGCAATAATTGTGGGATTATCAACATTTTAAAAGTGGTTTAAGTGCGGCTAAACCCAATTTTTGTTTACAATAGCAGCCATATTTATTTACACTTGAAACTTAGCAGAATAGTGTATTAAGTCAATTTCTGAAGCTTATGTGTTTTTTTTCCCCCCGAATGAGACAAAAGTAAACTTTCAGTTTTTCTGCACCGAAAGGTCTGCCATGTTGCTTGCTGGCCGAATTGCTTGTTTTTGAGTAGAAACTCTAATTTTAACTATAAAACGTTTTTGAAATTAATTTTGAGTTTTTTTTTCTTAATTTTTGCTTTAACGCGAAGTGAGAAATGAATTAATTGAATGAAAAATTTATCTCTACTGAAATTTGAGGAAATAAATTTACATTGAATGCAGCTAAAAATGCGTAAAACTTGGTATTCCGTACAACGATGTCTAGTGATGTTTCCATCAGATAAAATGTTTTATTTATAAAGACTACTTCTCTAAGGTTAAAGGAACACTAATTACTTCTTCAGCTGTTATCTCGCTGCAAAAAATTCATTTCAGTTCTGAATTTGAAATGTAGATTACAGCTCAAGATGGATGTAATGTCAGTATAGATAAATTAAAATAATCCAAAAAAGTTCTAAAAGCGCATGGCCATATAATGTTTTCATAGCTACATAATATTTGAATTCAGTAATAAAATTTTAATACTTAATTAAAATTTTTGAAACTTTACTTTAGAAAACAATAACTCTCATTTTAACCACCCGTTAAGGAGACATAATAAGGAGGTATGCCTCTACTAAATTATGCCTTAACATAAAAATTCCTTTTTATTTTTGTTTTCATACATTTTTGTTCATTGTATAAACTGAGAATAACCATACTAAAATGCAACTAATAAAATCTCCGATTCAAAATAATTTAATTAATGCAAACATCATTAAATTTCAAGAACATATTGCATTTGTTTTATCTTTATTTGTTGACGACTATTTAACTTTTTTGTAAGAAATCACATTCTTGAATCCAATTTAATCGGTAATGATGCCGAAAATATTACAAGGAGAGCCGAAAGACCATTTAATATTTCAATCTAAAATCCTGATCATTTCCTCGGAATTTAATAACGAGCTCTTACGAAGAGAAAATGCAATCAGTACCCAGAGTGCGTTTTCGCGAAATCATTCAATAAACTTAAAAATACTTAATTTGTTCTTTTTAATTGCGACTAGGAACATTTTCTACCTCGAAACATTCTTTTTATAGCACATAGTATTTCACTTCGTGTAACCTTACGCTTGTCATTATGGGTATAAAATTGAATTTTCAAAGAAAAACTCTTCGCCTGAATATAACGGGTAGGAGTAAAGATGGGGGGTGGGGGCATTGCTGAACTTTGTACCTTTTGAATAAAGACTGTAATTACTTTTCTTCGCGTAAGAAAAGAGTTCCCCCTCGGTCGCTAATGATGCCCTTTTGCACCGTGACGTCACATCATCAAAGAATCAAAAAACGGAAGAAACTGGCCATGAATAGGAATTTCGTGAGAAGCATGCTTAATTATGTATGGGATAGAAACGACTTTTTCTTGCTGCCGGAACCTTTTACAGCTCTTAGGGTCTGTCATTATCATGACAATGATTTTAAATGAAAACCATCGGAACTTCCCAAAGAAAAATGAAATTAATTGTTTTTGACTTTTTTCCGTCTCAGTCGTAAAGTAAAGGGAAATTGAGAGAAAAAAAAGTGTCCCTTATATTTACAAAGATTTAGAAGTTTTTAACATAAAAAATATAAATAATAATACATTTGCTAAACAGCAGATACGTAAATATATAATGAATGTAACATAATTGCTTCTAACTGACACGAGCTTTACAAAAATTAGAATGGTAGGCACATAAAAGAGCTTTGTATTCTTTTGAATAGAATAAAAGCTATGTGATTTGTTTTCTTTTGTAGAAAATAAGAACAGAATTATTGTATTACGCCCACTTAGGTCTACACTTCCCTGAAATTATTCCAAAGAATAATATTATTTGTAAATAATAAATATTTTTAAGCTAGAAGGCTTTCTGTTAGTAAAGAAAGCAATATTCTAGTTAGCACAAACACAAGGTAATACTCAGTGTCCTGGTTGATGGTGCTAATATTTGTAGCGGAAGTATTTTTGATTAGATGAGAAATGGAATAGGCCTGCTTTGTCGGAGTTTCCACGTTCCTAAGGAAAGGCATGGAAAATAGAAGATGCATAAATCTAAAATATGTCATAGCAAAGAAAATTTTAAAAACAGTAATTAAAAAACACCTTTTCGAATTCCCTGTTTCTTTCTTGCGTTATAACACTTCAGCTTCCGGTCACAGCACTTAATTCCTTCCAGATGTTAGCAACAGCAATAGCAAATTTCGGACACAGTTGAAATGAGTTCTAGAAAATTTGCAATACTAATTTGTTTAGTTTATCTTAAGATTTTTGTAACGGTTTCTAAATAATAATAAGAAAAAAATTGAGAAACATGCGAAAAAAATCGCTTTAAATTCAGAACATTTAGAGAATTTTGCAAATGTTTCTCATAATTGAATTGGACAATCATCGTCAGTGCAGATACTCTAGGATCACAAATGAAAGTCCACGTTAAATATAAACCATAGAATTTAGAAGCTAAAATTTATGCTGTCTTATTTTTACAGTGATGTAGAATACATATAAAACGAAAATAGTTTAATTAGTAAAATAAAATGTGAACAAATATGTGAAAAAATTTACGATGGAATCAATATTCTTACACTTATACAGTTTTAATTAATTTACGTTTATTCAATTGTCATGTAAAGAACAAGTAAATTTCCTTATGCTTATTGTGGGTTACGATCTTTAAGTTGTTCCATTGACAGCTGTACATTAATATGGACATTAATAATTCATTGGAAAATGATATTTTATCATCACTATTTTCTAGTTTATAAAAGTATTCAGAAGTCTGATCGAGAACAACATGTCTTTATTGATAATTTCGGCTCAGATCTTTTAGCACTGAGTTTCGTGTTTCGTCTGTTGTACAATATCCTCTTATTCTTCCTCGTCAGAAATGACATTTTACTTAACTTTTATTTAGTGCTTTAATGATTTCTGCAGCGAGCAGCTTATTTGAAATAATAACTTCTTCACCATATCTGATGAAGGATGAACCTTGTCCTGTTCCAGTTAGAAATAATGATTGCTTCACTTCTTTAGACAAGGTTATATTAGGTTAATTAATTAGAGCAAAGCAGCTCGAGGGCTATATGGTGATGGGGATGGATGCCTTCGTATAGGACCTTTTTACGGAAAATGGATCGTTTCCAAACTACGCATGATTAAGATCACGAAAACTAACCATACAGCAGCCGGATCGCGATCTCATCTCACGATGATTCACTGTCGTTCTTACGCTTTCAGTGATAAAAGTAGGTGGAGATAGTAATGGTTAAATCATCCTGCAAGAATTCTTAAGCATTCGCATTTGAAAAGTATTCTTACCAGTAGTTTTAAAGCAATAAATTGTATTGATTACACATCCCCAGACCTTTATCGATTATGGATTGTTTCAGCCATTTTAAATGCCTTGAATTAGTCGATTAAGCCGTGAGGTGCATTTAAGCAAGGAAAAAAATATTTTCACTTCTTTCAGACCAAAAAACCGTTGAAACGAACCTAGTTGTTATTCATGAAGGTAATCGCTGTAGTTTTTCTTTACAAAACTGTGTGCTCTAGTAGTTCCCATGGTATTTATAAAAGGTTTTCTTAGGTTTCAGATTTTAACTGGGTAATTATCAATTACTAATAGGTATTTTTAATCTTTTAACACATTTGAAACTTGTGGAGTACCAATGCTTCAAAGTAGAAATTTTCAGATCTATCGCAGTTAGTTGCAGCGTAAAAAGAAATGTATAGTTTTATGAAAAGCGGTATAGGAAAGGTCCTAGCAAGAATATCTTTCAGCTATGCCTTTTCTCGTCTCCCTCATATGTAATTTTGGACAATTATTGTAAAAATATTAATATTTTCTGTATTGATTATGTTTTTGTCTCACAGTTTTAAAAAAAGCAAAGGAAGTCATTTTTTTCACAAACGCTCTCATGGTCCCACGAGATATTCGTTCACAATATGATAAATTATGCCATGGAACTCCTTACAATATATTAGTCAATATTCATTGAATGAAAAATAATTTTAGACTTATACTTTGACAATTACTATTGTTTTAACCAGTAATAATCAACTCTTATCTGCCATAAGCTATCTCTTTTGATTCAGGTACTTATGTAGCGCACATTCTGGGAATTTGTGTTTTAATTCTGTAATCCTCTTTCCCAAAATTGCAATATCATTTCTCTCAAAGCTGTTTACATTTATACTATTAACATACATAGAATTCAGTGTGCTCCGTTGTCCCTTAGTGATAGCTATTTGCGGTTCTTCCACTCTGTGATTTTAATAATTTTTTACCTTCTGAGAGTTTATTATTTCGATTTTAAATTTTCACTATGAAGTTCAGACAATTTAAATTTAGGTGACTAAGAAACGTAAATCTTGAGAGACCTGATCGTTAGTCCTAGAAATTTCGTGATCTAGTAGATAGCATTTTCTCCTATATATATTCCAGAGAATGCAAGTAAGTGTAATACATTCAAACTTACTAATATAACGCAGAGTCTAATTTAAATACCTAAATAAATTGCAATAACGGACATAATAAAAATGTTTTTTCCAAAACGGATAGTAAAATGTCTTTAAAATGGATTCAGAAGAGATATTTTAGTGACATTTGTGCGTATGTATCTCGCATAACTAAAAAAATAAGTAACCTTAAAACGTTCAAATTTTGTATTTGGGACTGCTACAACATGCAGTTCTGCACTTCCCCTTTTGGTTGCAGTCGGCTCACCAAACATATATATCTATATATGCATACATATACGTACCCATTCTGTAACCCGGCTCGATAAGCTCAATATTTCTAGTATTATATGTTGGTAAATCTTGCATGTTTTGCTTTAAAAAGGATTGAATTATGTTGTTAGTATGTTCCGGTTAATGTTTTATGCCTATATTTAATCTGCATGTAATAGCTGTAAAATTATCAGTTTAAAAGTTTAAAAGGTTGCTAAGCCTAACGAGTCTGCCATTTCCTTACATTTGAAACTTTTAGTAGCATAGTGAAATAAGTCTGTGCACCAACTACAGTGTCTTTTCGCTGAGTGGGACCAAATATAAACTTTCAGGTATATCTTCCTGCTCGCTAGCTGAATTGCTTATTTTTCCGTAGAAACTGTGTGGAATTTAATTTTAACTGTAAAAATTGCTTTTTAACTGTATTTAGTGTTTTATATTTTTCCGTATTTTAAAATTTTTAATGAAGATGTTTTAAGATTTTATGTCTTTTTGCGTTGTCATGAAGTGAGATCTAAATTATTGAATGAGAAATATATCTTTAATCAAGATCGAGGAAGTGAGTTTAAATGAAACTTAGCAATATATGTGTGTAATTTAATAGGCGGTACATGAAAGTCGTGTGGTGCCATATCAGATATTTTTATTTATTATTTTAGTTATCATACTTTGCAACTTTTACATTTTATAAAATTAATTTGCTGTAACAAATAAATTCCTTACACAAGGAATTAGAAAACATGTCAAAGCTCTTTTTTGAACGTAAATTTAAGGCTGTTAATAAAAGCTGAATTTAAGATCGCTATTATGAAGAACATTATCAAATTGTTTATGCAATCATGGAAGAATAAAATGCAAAATCATGGAAGAATAAAAAATTTCAACGTAACGGAGTTTCAAGAAATCTCTTATAAATATACATATAGCGATATATATATTATAAAATATTTTGAATTAATTGGGGTATAGCCTTCTGCGAAAACAAAGCTAAGGATGGCATTTAATTTGATATTTTAAAACACTCATTACTTTTCATTTTATCAATATACAAAATATTTTACTCCTATAAATAAACATTTGTTTTATTTTATTGCATTGGCATTGTCTGTAATGCATGAAAACTGTATGTTAATATTCTGTTTTATGTTACCACTAATGTTTTCAGTCAACAGCAAGATATCATTCTTACAGATGTTTAATTTTCGGGAACACATAAATTGTATGTGGATGTAGAACTGTACAAAATGCTAATTTTAGCATTCAAATCAAGATCAAATACAATTCGTCCTATTTTCTAGTTTCAGCAGTATGGTGGTTCCGTGGTTTTCCTATCAGAAATTCTGAGCCAGGTTTACATTCTTCCATAAAAGAATCCTTTATATTTCTCACTTATTTTTATTTAATTAATGAATTCAGTTTCAGTTATTTTGAGTTTTTTAGTAATTTAAAATGTTAATTGCAAAAGAAAGCTTTGACAAATAAAGACTTAATTTTTTATATTACATTTGTTACGTTTAAAAAAATTAAAATTTCTTTAACACTCATTTAACTTTTAAGCTGACTAATTTCTTCACTAACTAACTTTCTCATTGGTGCCGCGACAAAACAAAACAAAACAAAACACACACACACACACACACAAAAAAAAAAAAAAAAAAAAAAAAAAAATCTGAAATGTTTCAGATTTTAAATTACGTCCAAAGGGGCGTTTTTAACATTTTGTGTGTTACCTTTCTTTATTAAATATCATGTTCCTCGCACTTAAACCATAAGATCCAGTGCAACAGCAATATCGCAAAATAGTTTTAAAACGAGCATATCTTTAGAATTTCCGATACAGAGACTCACGCCCTGGAGATAAAAATGTTTTTTCTGCACAACGTTGCCATTGCTCGCTTTGAAATCCTTGAGTTTGTTAATCAAAAATTCGTCAAAGTTTTAAAAAATAGGAAATCGATCATAAAACAAATTTAAAATTTCAAATTTGGTCTTCCACATGCTCATATTCGTTGGAGGATTACGTTATTCAAAATTCGATGACTCTATGTACCGTTGTTTTATCACAATACGAGAAATATACATACATTTATGCAGATTTTTCATTATTTAATTTCTTCAAATATAATGCAGGACTCTAACATTTTGTGGCAACAGTTTGAAAAGTGAACCGACATTTATGAGTCCGACGCAAAATGCCAAAACGAAACTAATAGTCCTTCGGGATTCAAATCCCTTTGGACTAAAAAAAAAAAAAAAAAAAACACCTCAGTATTTTCTGCGTATTTACTCTCATAATCAAAGTCTTAACACTTTAAAATCAAAGAAATCAAAGAAAAAATCCTCCCTGGTGTTTTGGTAAAAACGAAGATTATTTGTCAAAACAAATTGCTAAAATACATTTCCGTAACAAATCATAAACACGCTATCTCTCACTAAAATAAAACTAACTTAGATCTCCAACCTGAAAACAGATAAATTTCAATACAAAATCTCGAGATAGCCCTAAAACACATTTCACTTAAAATGCAACACAAAACTCTTAAAAACGCCAGGAAAGGATAATCACACAGAAGTCTACACTCCATATCAAAATAAATTAATTAAGCCGATCGTATAGTCACAAACACTTAAAACTGATTTTACCCACTACTCAGTTTCGAATTGGGAGTAAAACCATGTTTCCGTAAGGAACACATGGATGGCCTACAGTAGACCACAACTGAAACTCAAAAGAAACATACAAAAATTAAATCAATAAACACATTTATTAAATAATCCAAATATGATAATTTTAGTTAGCTGGCCAGAATAAACCTATAAAATCATTTTAAAAGTTACTCATAGTTTTTTTTCATATCCATCTCATTTTTAACGTTATTTAAATTGTACAAAAAATAATAGTGAAACACCTAACAGTTATTAATCTTTTAAACATGCCCTCAAGAATTTAAATTCATGACAATTATGTGAAGTTGTTAGTTAACACTTCACATAATATAAGTAATAACCAAACTTGGACTCCCTCTAGCCAACTAGAACAGAGGTAATAAATAGCCTCTAGAATTCGCAGAAATCCAGACTTTCTCACAAAAAGACAGACCCTTTCTTTCCCGCGCAACGGCGGAATGTTTCCAATCGAAATTCAGTTAAACTTGCGACATCCTTAAGTAATAAACAAGTCACCTAGTTCTCTACTTCAGAAAGGCCGAAATACTTTCTCGCCTCCACACCTTAAAACATGTGGTCAACCCCGCGAAAAGAGGAAAAATGCAGCTGGGCAGTCCGACCCCTGACTCCCACAAAAAGCCGACGCGTGAGAAACGGAAATACACCCGCGACATTTTTTTCTGAATCACATCTTGAGCTAAGCACTTCAAAGAGCTTGCCGTAATAGAACAAAAAGTTTAAACAATAATTATACATTAATTCTTAAATAGGAACATTACAAATTCATTGTTCACAGTGAAATAATAAAATTACTAAGAATACTTTATGCATAGTAAAATAATATAATAATTGTACACAACAAAATAATGCATAATTAAATCATAACACATTTATTGGTTTGGCAAGAAAATAATTTCGATTTCTTAGTGTGCAATAAAAGTCATTTTTTCTATATAGAAATGAACTTTAATTGATCAAGTAGCTTTTATTCTGTTCCATGATCTTTTTCCATCTTTCTTGCAACATCCATGATTCCACACTCAAAGAGCTTCTGGTCTTTATCAGCAAAAAATTCAACCGAGTGCATTCGAGGTGATCGTTTTTACCGACATTTATACCATCGTTTTTATTTTTATGTATACCATTTAGGAAATTTTGTAATCTTCGAAATAAATGACGCTCAGATGTGTCATGGTCGGGACTATATTAGAGATGCGATATCACTTCCCAACCAAGCTCCAATAATTTCGTATGCGTTGCTGAAGATATGCATGGCCTCGCATTGCCGTGGTGGAAGGCGATTTCTTTGCGATTTGCCAATTCTGGCTTTTGCTCTTTGATTTTCCCTCCAGTTTCACAAGTTATTGGCATTAAACATCTGAGTTGATTGTTTAATTACTTGGAAGCACCTCAAAATGCACAATACTTTTGTAAACACCACCAAATTAACAGCATGATCGTTTTCTTTTGAAATTTAGTTTTCGATATGATTTTTGCTGATTCGTCATGCTTGGGACGTAAATGCTTCGACAAATATTATTGTAGACGACACATTTTTCATAATCAATAATAATTTGTTTAGGAAAAGGGCCGATTGTATTGCGTTTGAAATATGTATCGTAAATATTGATTAATTGTGTTAAGTAAATTTCTTTCAGTTTATCCAGGAGCCGAATATAGAGCTTCCTAACGAGTCAAAGGCATCTTAAGTATTTTTCAGTTGGCTATGTATGATACATCTAACATTCTTGCATTCTCTTGCATAGTTTCGATACAAATATGGAGTTATGATTCGATACAAATATGGGTTTAACATTGTCATCCTCAACATCTCGCATATCGATACAAATATGGAGTTATGATTCGATACAAATATGGCTTTAGCATCGTCATCCTCAACATAAGAAGATCGGTTGGAATTTTGGTGATGAAAAATGTATCGTATGTAATAAAATATTTAAATTGAATGAAAATATTTAAACCAATTCTGACGCATGCTTTTGTTAAGCAATCAACAGCACAAACTTCACATATCTCTTTGTTAGCTTCTACTGCTTTGTTACCTTTATGAAAATAAAAAAATAAAATATGTTGAAAATGTTTACTTTTTAAACTCACGTTGAAAATGTCCGTAAAAGTTAAACAAAAATTTGTGGTATTTTTTCTATCACAACATAAAAGCGTCAGCTGCCACATCTGAAAAGAAATAAAAATAAGATTGACAGAATAATGACAAAACGAACCTAAAGCTGTCTGTTGGTGAAATAATGTAACATAAAATTCTTCTTCAACTCGTATCAACTTTGTATACCATATTGCTGAAAATCTTAGAATTTGGAAAGTAACGAATACCATGTCTGTCTTCTTCTCCATCTGATGTTATATATAATTTGCTAACTGATACCTTAACTATGGACTCCCCACTCTAGCCTTACTGATGAAAGACGAATATTTAGCACCATGATTGTGGTTATTCTTACCATCAACCATTCAAATACAGAACAGCTATGCTTACAGTCAGCAGGCTCATCCATCTCATTAATGTGAATGCCAATATTTATATAATTTTTAATTAATATGATAAATGCTACTTAAATTCTAGTAGCCTTGTATTATTAAAAATAAATATTCATTTTCTTAATTACATAATACAAACATTAAATGGAGGAATTTTAATTAACTGAATTTTTAAAAAAATTATGTTTTTGAAAATTTAATTTTTAATTAACTGAACGTGCTGAAAATGCTAAAATGGTTGCCGGTTATGCTAAAAAATTCTTCCGAAGGGGACAAGATATTCAGCAGAAAATTTTACTTCATGAAAGTTGTGCCTACTTAAAAAAAACTGAGAGACGCTAGTTTTATATGTATATTTAATAAGCATTTTATGCTTTATCAAATAATTCCTTTCAAGAAAATCCGTTTGGAAAGTGCCTTAGAAACGTAGCAACAAATACCTTACAACAAACTGTTATCAATCTTTAAGAATTATGACACTTTATGGATTTCTAACATTATTTTCATTGAAATTTCTTAAGGATATAAGGTGTTTCTCCAGTCTTCTTAGCATGCCTTCGTAGTGTAGTGGTCAGCACGCTGGGCGCGAATTCCAAAGGTTCGTGGTTCGATTCCCGGCGAAGGCGTTGCTCATTTTTCATCTCTTCTGCTTCGAAATAACCTAATGTCTCTACAAGGATATATGAAAGAATTAAATATTTTTAAGGACGTATGGAAGTATTAATTAGTCATTCTATTTTTAATATTTCCTACAGTTTTAAAAGTGCTAATTTTGAACATTTTAAAGAGCGTCTCTTATTGCTTAAACAGATTTTTACTTACACACAGTCTTAGAACTAGCTTTTTAATTTAAATCAAAGAAATAATACGAAGCTTATTTTTGCACTGTATCTGTGAAGCAGCCTGTATCTAAAAAGTTGATTTGATGATCGTTACTGAACTGCAGTATTATTTAAATTATACGTTATAGCTATAATTTATCAGAAATTTTACAGTGTAGAGTTATTTTGCTTAAGCTTTAAATAAAGACTTTCTCTTATTGACTTTTTTTACTTGTTTAATATTCTGTACATGACAACGAAAAATTACCTTCAGATATTTTACGAACAAGAATTAATTTTCGGTTTCATCGCTCACAGTCAATTCCTGAGCGAATCAGATAATGCCTCCGCAGCAACGAAAGTTAATTCAGTTGTTAATCGAATATACTTAAAATCGAACGTTCTCCATTTCCATCGGTCAACAACAGCTACGTGAAGTTAATTGCTTCAAAATTAAATTAAGTCTTATCCTTTGTGTGCAGGCTATCTCCCTATGATATCTGATCGAATTTCTAGACTCTTTACCAACTGCTATTCTATAGTCTTTCATATTTTGTTCCGTGTGGCTGCGAAACATCTCGCTCAAATCTGAATATTTGGCTAGTGAATTAAGTTTAGTATGTTACCTAGTTGTAAATTTCAAATAATTTTCGCACTCAGCCTATAAAGTGGTATATTTGGCAAACTTTCAGTTATTCAATAATTTAATGAGCCTTTTCTCAACAAAATATTATCATTTACCAGAAAGCTAAATGGAATTTTCAAATAAGAGTTAATTTTAATGCCATTTAATTTAACACTATTAAATATTAATTATATAACATTTGAATAAATGTATTAATCAAAATATCAAACACAATAAATAGCGAAATTTAAGCAAAAATTAATATTTAATTTAATTGATTTCGGGTAGCTGCAGGATTTTTATTCAGTTTTAATACTTTCATTAAGCAGATAAAATTATTCTGCAATAAAAACTAAAATTATCTAACATTTCTTGATACAAATATATAGACAAGCTTTCGATAACTTAACATTGGACTTTGATGAGTAAGTTGAAATAATAAAATTTAAATTAACAGAAAAGAAAAATATTTATATTATGATAATTTTTAAATTTAAAGATTTAGTTTTGTAAAACGTTAGGAAATCAAACTTTTTTTATATCTTTCCCTCGGTCGCTATAGTTATGTGCAATAAACATTTTCATTAAAATAATTATTTCATACTCATTAAAATAATTGACTCCTATACAAAAAAAGTTGACCGCGATATTATTTATTTTAAGTTTTTTGAGATAATGTATAGAGATAAATTGAATTGTAAATCGAAGTGCAATATTGTTGCATTTTAACACGATTGCAATATCAGGTTAGAAAAGTTTTTCTGGTGTTAATAAATCAAGCTGCAAGCATTGCTATGCAGATAAATGTGGTAAATATTACTGTAGAAAGGATATATTTTCCGCAGAATCTTATATAGAATTTGTTATCTAGCAGGCAATGGCAGTTTCGATATTGGGATTCAGCCAAAATCTAGCATTATTTGTATAAACAAAAATAATAATTTAGTTAACTTTTAGATGATTATTAGAGTCTTATGCTAAAATAATAAAATTACTTGAGAATATTAATAGCATATTTTTAGCTTTTAACTGGGTAGGTGACCGTCATCGGTTGTTACCGTACGTAACTAAGGACACAGCTTAATAGACAACTATCAGTCTTTCAGTAATAATATACTATATGGATATGTAACTAGGAAGGTGCAGTACATGAAAAGTCATTGAATTTAAATTAAAATAAAAATTTCTATGAAATATACCACTACGAAATGTTTGCTTATATATTATGTAGACAATTTTAATGACACAAAAAAGTGAGTTTTACTAGGTACATTATGTCAGAATATAGCTTGCAGTGAATATGATTCTAAAACAAAGGGCGTAAAACAAATTCTTCTGATCATATTTTCTGTTCTCTTATATAAATACACGATGAAAATAATGAAATAGAAAAAGTAACCCTAATGTAAAAAATAAAACATTTACAAAGGACAAATTTGAACAGTATTTTACATGGTGCTATTCCAGTTCTGATTCTAGTACACGTTCATAACATAGTTTACGAGAGAATTCTAAACATACACATTTTTACACGTTTTCGTTTCTAGTTTGATGGACATAAATTACATATATTACTCACTTCATATTTGTTTTCTTTTGGGTTTCTCAAACTGCATATTTGTTTTCTTTTGGGTTTTTCAAACTTCATATTTGTTTTCTTTTGGGTTTTTCAAACTTCATGATTGTTTTCGTTTAGGAAGAAACAAACTTCATAATTGTTTTCGTTTAGGAAGAAACAAAGTTTTTGGAAGTGATGCAGACGTGCATCACATTCTAAATTTCATTTCATTGCCATGCGTGATTCTTGATTTACTCTTAGCTTTCGATTATTCTTCTTCTTTGAGGAATTTTCTTATTTTATGATTTTTACATTTGTCTATTTTCCAATAGTGTGAAATATTTTATCTGTAAAGAGCAGTTCCCAACTTGACTATCTTGTGCATTTTGCGTTTTTGTCTCCAGGTGACGTTTCGTAATTGTTCCTCGGAGAATTCTTCATATGCATCCGTAGATGTGATCCGCCATTATCAAAACTCTAGTAAAAAAATGATGTGATGATTATTTCCATAATAATATACAGTATGCAATATGGAAACAGTTATGGATTTGAAAATGTCACCTTATCTCGGATACATCATGAGAATGAACATTGACTTAGCAACTTTTATGTGTACTTTGTCATGGAATATTGGGTACAGTTTCACATTGTAGCAAATGATAATTTATACAAATTTATAACAAAAATACATTCTGGATCTTTTTCCAAAAACTTCTACACTCAGGGCTTGGTTTGGTTTATTTAATTACGGCAAAGCCCTCTAGGGCTATCTGCTTAAGCGGAAGGATGCCTTCGTGAAGGACTTTCTAGGGGAAACTGGCTCGTATACACGTTACCCATGGGGAAAACCACGAAAACCCCCATGCAGACAGCCCGTTTGCGAGATTCGAACCTCGAACCGAACTACCAGTGTTCATCGACTTAACTGCTCGGCCGTTAGTGGTCTGCTACACTCAGGGTGATTCTGTTCAACCTGACAAAAAGAATTTGATTGTGCAAATTCTGTGATTGATTTATTAAGCCGAAACAAATTAATTCTGAAAAAAAAGTAATTATACTAGTTTTATCTGGCAATAGCAAAAAAAAAAAAAAAAAAAAAAAAAAAAAAAAAAAACTCTTTGGTTACGGAATCGGCGCCAGAGACACTGTTAATCAAAATGGTAGAAGTAAAAATACTGTAATTTAGAATACGCCAACACATGATTGTTTATCCCCGTTAAAAGACATTTTCTTACAGAAGTTTGCAAATAACCACCGCATGGTCACAACTTTGAACGATGGCTGAAGCCTTTCAGATCACGAACTATATGTGTAAGAAAACCAGACTTGTACGAATAGCAGTCCAACCCGAAGTAGCAGAAAAAAATCATGAAACGTTTTAACGAAGTCCCACAAAATCAAAGCGTGTGCGAGTCCCGAACGCAATGTACCTTGTGTAATGGTATTAGGTGTATTACGGAAATGTCTACCATTCCGGCCATACACTTTTCAGATAGTGCATACTAAATAGCCCTCCATCAAACCATCCGGAAAAAAAAAATCTGTGAGAATGTGCAAGATATACTGGAGGTAGACGGTTTTGCGAACAAACTTGTGCTGATGGATAAAGCCACTTTACTGGCAATGCAACACTAGAGTGATTCTGCAATGGTGAATCCTTTCTGCGCCATTTAAAACATCTGTGTTTTTGGTCCTTTTTCATTCGTGGAAAAATCGATTAACCAAGATATGTTATCAGAATTATTGTTCTCTGAGTTGGAAAAAGCGGTTCACGTCTTCAAAAGACTGAGTCACTACACTGATATAAAAACGTACACTAATACCTGAACGATTGTCTACCCCATTTCTAGACTGGCCGAGCTGGGACAAATTATATGCCACTGCTTTGTTGGAAACTGTGATTCCAGATCTAACCCCTTGTGACTTTTCCCTATGACGTTTTATTAAAAATAAAGTTTCCCTGAGACTCATATTAACTGAAGCAGCGGATTACTGAAATGCTCAAATTATTAATAAGGGATATTTCATGACAAGCGTGGCAGGAATTGGAATACCGCATTGCTATTTGCAGTGTCACCGGATGGACAGATATAAAACATTTATAAAAACTTAAAAACTATAACTATAGTTTCACTGTCAATTTGATTTATCAATATGAAGCAGTTACAGATTTTACATGTAGGCTCTCTTTATGTTCGAGATCTCCTCTGAGAGTAACTCCCATTCTCTGCAGCTCTGTTTGTTTCATATCGAAGACGGCCGAAGTAATGCTTTGCTATTAACATGTGCAGGAGAATTTCGTCCGCAAATTCAGAAAACAAGCCCCTACCACAGAAGCTGTTAAAACCTTGATAAACAAATTCAAGGGAAATGGTAGTGTTAGAGATGAAGACCACTCTGGGACACTTTTCATAACTCCATAAGTTGAGCGAAGCGTAGAAGAATCGATTACGCATAGCCCCAACGCATCTAAATGAAGACTCAGTCGGCAACTCGGTATATCTCATAGTACTGTTTGGAAGACTCTATGCTGTCATTTAAACAAGCATGCCTACCACATTCAAACTGTGCATAAGCTTGAGGCCGACGACTATGCAGCTCGGTAAGCCATGTGTTAGGATTTGTTGGAAGCTGTGGTGCGAACGTAATGGAGAATGCTCTCTTTAGCAAGGAAGCCACATTCTATCTCAACAACCATGTTAATAGACATAACTGGTGATTTTGGGCTAATGAACAACCAAACGTGTTAGACTAATCTCAGGGAGACAGACCTGAAGTTAATGTATGGATTGGAATAACAAAGCTCTATGGACATTTCATTTTTGCAGAAAGGACTATTTTTGAAAAAAATTATCTCTATATGCTGCTACAATATCTTGAGCCACAGTTAGTATCAGATGGCTTTATTGACACTGTTGCCTACCAACAGGATGGGGCACCTCCCCATTTTGCAAATACTGTTGATAATTATCCTAATGAAACTTTTCCTTGATAGGTGGATTGGTCATGGCTCTCGACGGCTTTGAGCTCTACGATCACCAGACTTAACTCCCCTAGACCTTTTCGCATGGGGCATTGTCAGATCTAAAGTATACCGAGTGACGATTGGCAGCATTGAACAATTAAAACAGCGAATTGTGGCTGCAACAGCTGAAGTCCTACCAGCAGCTTTACATAAGGTGTTCCGGAGCGTAGTTAAATGGTGGCAGTGGTCCTTAGAAATAGAAGGGGGCCACATTGAATTATATTAATTTAGTATTCTATTACGTTGCATTTTCATGTAAATAACTTATAGTTCAGAACAAATCCTGTTTAAGCAAAAATGTATAGATACATTTTAAACACCCTGTATATATATGTAAGATAAAAATTTTGAAAGCAAAGTAATAAATTTAATTCGCTATAACATCTTTTATATTTTACTTCATTTGGGAACTTCAACTATCTGTTCTAAAATAGCGCTTAAGTCTAAACTGCGTCTTTTAAATAAATCATGCGATTTTACGTAACTGTTAATGCAGATGCCAAATTGCAAAACAAAACATTTCTATTCGCGTGCTTCCATCTTGCATAACTACGCACTTCAGCTTTTGCTCTCGACTGTGTTAAGATGTAACTTCGCTGGCTTGCTTTCTATCTCAACAATATCAAAAATGTCAATCTTCCGTGGAAAGGCACGACTAGAGTGCCAAGTGATTGTGGCCAAAAATATCAATTGAAAATAAAAATGGACTTAAAAACTGCCTCGACTGCCAAGTTCTTTAGATATTACCAAGTTAACATTATTAGCATACTACGCAGTCAAAATTCTTCTTTAATAAGGATCTAAGCACGCATCGACACTGATTCGGATTTTCCTTGCGCTTTTATTATTATTACAATTAGTCGTACAGGATTGGATTATGTGCTGCTAACCTCAATGGAACATTTACGTCAACTAATCTCACATCGTTTAATGAATGGGTAAAATGAAAAAAGAAAATATACATATGAATTCCTAATCAGGCGAATGCCACTGTAACATCGAAATATGGTGTATCAAGTATGAAAGTGATTTAACGGCGTCATCAAAAGTGGTTAATTTCTTCAGTTTTAAATTTGTTATTCGAAGATGTTTCCGCCCAGAAAATTAAGTGTCCATATTCCAAATTTGCGTTTTGATGTCGTGATAAAAAGTGTTTTGAGTTTCTCTCCAAGTGCATCATTAAAAATAACTTGCTCAATAATTGGTTATATTTTTTGAAATCTGAAAGTATGGTGTTTTCTTACAAAATGATTTTAATTCGATGAATAAAAAATGTGGCACTGTGTTACGAAAATATCAAATCAAAATGGATAAGTATTCTAAGATTTTATTCAGAAAAGATTTTTACATTTTATTGTTATTAGTAGCTATAAGTTTTGTCAAAAATTTTGATTTAATGTTAAGAATGTTGGAATTATTTTGTAATTAAGATCATTGTTTAAAAATCTGAATTTTAAGAATTTTATAATTATTTTTAGAATGATGTGTTTGTGAAATATAAATGAAATAATTATTAAATGGGAGAATGCTGAATATTGTTAAAATTAATATACAAATACCAGAGACTTAAGAAAATTGAATAATCGTATTAAAATTTATATCAGAATTTAATTTGAGTAAAAAGTATTAAAATTTGTTTGGAATTATGGTAAGTCAATGTCATAATTATCAATAATTGTATGTTAAATATGAAGTATGAGGGAGTATTGGTTCAGAAACAGAGGCTTGTTTTACCTCTGCATAATTTTTCCTTTTATCCTCTTCATGTAATATAAACATGAAGCTCCCACATTATTTATTATATAGAATTTTTATTTTTTCATATGATGGTGTGTGATTTTTTTAAGATAATGGAATGTTGTAACGCAGTTCACTAACCACTCACGAAAATTTAATGAGTCTATTGAAAGTGGATTTGCCCAAATAGCTGGATGTGTGTACAAGGAGAAAGATGTGGGGTCTTCCACTTTGTGTAAAATGTCAAAATTGTAAAATGTAGTAATAAAAGTGAAAACCATAATTTCAATCATGCTGTTCCAAATGATAAGTATTATTTATAATTGTGAAAATTGGTGTAAATTTTAAGATTTATGATCATTCGTAATAACTAATGTGTATATAAAATTTTTATAATTGTGATCTGGTAGGCAAAATATTTTGGAAATCCTTCCCTGGAGTATCAAAAGTGTGATGTGAATATTCCAGAAATAAGAACTTTTTATAGATAGCACTCAAATCTTCATAGGACTTATTATTATTGAAAAACTATTACTGAACAAAAAATTTTCCCTATTATAATTTTATTGTTCGAAATCTAATATTATATTTTGTATGTTTCAAAATTATATTTCTCATATTTTTGCTACTCTAATGCTTTTTCTCTCACAAAGGCTTCTCTATCACTTCGCTTTTTTCTTTTGAAAGGGGCAATATGTAAGATAAAAAATATGGAATCAAACTTCTAAATTTAATTCTCTACAACCTCTTTTGCGTTTTATTTCATTTGGGAACTTCATCTATCTGTCCTAAAAATAGCGCTTAAGTCTGAACTGCGTCATTCAAATTAATCACGCGATCTTACGTAACCGTTAATGCAGATGCCTCTTGACCAATCACCAAATTGCAAACCAAAACATTTCTCTTCGCGTACTTCCATCTTGCATAACTACGCACTTCAGTTTTGCTCTCTTTTGAACTAAGATATAATTTCGCTGGTTTGCTTTCTATATCAACATTATCAAAAATGTAAATCTTCTGTGGATAGGCACGCATAGAGTGCCAAGTGATTGTGGCCACAAATATCAGTTGCAAATAAAAATGGAGTTAAAACTGCCTCGACTGCCAAGTTCTTTAAATATTACCAAATTAACATTATTAGCATACTAAGCAATAAAAATTCTTCTTCAGTATGGATCTAAGCACACTTCGACATTGCTCTGGCTTTTCCTTGTACTCTTATTATTACATATATATAGAGATTATATATATACCCATATATTAACTCTTTGAAATCCAGACCCTTCGCTAAGCTGTATCCTCAAAATACCCGAACCGCCCGAAATACTTTTTCCAATTTCACATCAATTTCCTCCCCTTTCCGTCCATTAACGCAGAAAATAGGTGTGAAGATATCCAATGACATTCTTTGTAGTTTCTAACGAAGATTCCATTAGCCTTTGACCCCTTTCTTTATAAAGCTATTCTGAAGGTCATATCAACAAGCCTTTCCGGCTTTGTTATGATCACGACTGAGATTTTGTTTATTTCTGTTATTTTTATAGGAAGGAATAAATTGTTTAAAAATAAATATAATCCTTAAATTTTTAAACTGCTCTTTTATTGCTGTTTAAAGCTTAAAAGCACACTGTACCACAAAAGAATCAACAACAAAATGTCACGATCAACCAAAAGATAAAAAAAAAAAAAAAAAAAAAACTTAGGACAAGCTGTCTGCAGTAAACTGATACAATGCATTTGGGGAAAATGCACTTGCTACTACATACCTTAGGGGGAAGGGAAGAAAAGAAGATTACAATCTCGGCCGTTTTCGGGCTTTTCTGGTCGTTTCAGTGTAGGGCCGTGTCGGGCGAATTGGATGTGAAGGAGTTGATACTTACGGAATATTATATACACGCGGTCATTATTGAAAAGAAGGATATGCCTATCTAAACGCATCTATAACAATGCTGGGCATTTCCCTTATTCCTGAATTTGTATAGTTAGTAGCATCTATTTATTCAGACATTCAAAAAAATATATTTCTTGATAATGGTTGCTAGGAGTAAAAACAGTCTTTTAAAATCAGATTACATTTGAAACATAAGGCAAATTCCCGAAATTCTCAACATACATAGCAACCTTCTTAGGTTGGAATTAAAATATAAAAATAAATACGTAAAACTTTTATACATAGACGCACATTGTACTTTTGGAAGAGAGTTTATAAAACATTGCGAAAAGTTCAACTTTTAAAATCTTTGTATTTTTGTAAAAGAATTCTATGCAATATTTTTTTAATGAAACAACGTAGAAGATATTTTACTGGGCAATTACATGTCAGTGTTATAAGACTAATACTATCATTATGAATGAAAAATTCTGTAGCACCCAGTTTTGGCGGGAAAAAAATAACAAAATGCACAGAGAACTACCGAAAGAAATAACGACAATCTCTAGGAAAGTAAGAAAAAAATGTCTGTAAGTAACGTCTTCGCCGCAACTCTGTTTGGCGCCCGCCACATAAATCGCAACCGTAAGATACTGCCCCCAAAATTTTTAAGGTCCGTAATTTATTAACTGATTCGGAAATTGAGGCGATAAATTTCATCACAATCGGGAACTCTTGGGTATTTCAGCCGGAGGGAAAATATCGCCAAGCCTTGGCGCAATCAGTCATGTTCCTAACTCTTTGCTTTTCCATAGAAGAATATATTTTTATCTAGTAGATACTATATATCTTGCTTTGATTATTTTGATCCAATATTACCTTGAAAGATAATTTTGTGAAGTCCTTATCCGAATAAATATTTGCTTTATTTAGATCCTTGCTTGATTTGATGTGTTACTTCATAATGAATTTCTAATATAAGAAGTTAGGTTTCAATATGATAACTATTAATCAGAAACTAATCGAATATGAATCTTATTATATGCATTCTAAGTAGAAAATTAAGTAGTTACTTAGAATTATTGATTTTAGTGATTTATTTAATAATTTTAAAATTGCTTTAGAGTTTAAAAATGAAAGAAAAGGTATACGGTTAGCCCAAACTGTTAATCCTAAAAATTTTCAAACTTGTACAGTATTTGTAACTTTTCTTATCCGTAGTCACCATTGGTCATTCATAGATGATAAATCAAAACAATATAAAAATAAAATTTAAGTTGAAAGAGGTATATCTCTACGGTAATATTACAAATATAGAAGATTTACGTAAGTAATTTACGTGTTCTTGAGCACATCACTACAAATACATTTCCGTTTTTTGAGTAGAAGTTTTAGTTGTGGTTTATGTAGCTTGTGTTGTTTTTGTTGGTATTATTGGTCAGCACAATTTAAATATACATAGCTTCTGAGGAATAGATTCAGTACTGTAGAAATAAACGAGCTGAAGATATAAAATACTTAAATGATTGTGTAATGACAATCTGAAACATAATCTGAAATTAAAGTATTACTGAAGGCTGAATCGCGGATGAAGGATGGATGAACAACTAGGGTCATTTATCGCACAGAATTTAATTTTCAGTGCGAGTTAAGAGAAAGTTATGTAGAAAAAAAATTGCATTACGAACGAAGGCAAGACGACCTTTGTCCTGCTAATTGTAAACAACACGATGACTCCGCAATCTCCGAAGAGCTGTATTAAAGACCTTTTAGAGTCAATTTAGAGTTTTGGTTTAGTTCGTGATACACGTAAAAAAATAATAACGTAAAGCAAAAGCACAGAAAGAAAAGGAAAAAAAAAAAGTTCACGTGATTTTAATTGGCCAATGAGCCACAGAGCGGTAAATTCATCAAACGCTGGTAATTCAGTTGGGCCTTGAATTCCAGCAAACGCGCTGGCTGCGTGAGCATTTTCGTGCTTTACCCCATGTTTTATGTGGATATGGGCAAGCTTTCCTCAAAAATCCTCCACCGCGCATCCTTGCTTTTGGTGGATACCATTGTGTCCATCGTAGTAATCAAATGAAAAATTATTTTAATAAATTGAAGTACTTATTAATTGAATAAATATTTTAATTGTGTAAACTTATAAGCTGGCCGAATGAATTGAATATGAGTAAACATTGTAAAGTGTTTTAAGTGTACAAGTGTTAGTTTATTGTAAAGTGTTTAAGACACAGAACTGTTATTTAATAGTTATTCTCTTTTTTATAATTTACACAATTAACGGCTCGAAGGGATAATAATCTTAGTTTTATGTGCAAGAAAAATGTCACAAAAATGTGTATTTAAAGCGCATATTATTTTTTTATGTTACACTTGTTAGTTTTAGCGTGACCTTCCACCAATCAAGCAGTTCAATGTTAAAAGATTAAACGTTTCTGTTTAATTCGGAAATTAAATCATCAATGAAAATGGATGGGAGGAGGATTTTTAATTTTTAGATAGCCTTGTATTAATCAATTTTTTACTAAATCCTGTGCAAAATAATTTTGCGCAAGATAATATTCATATGGATAAGTTAAGAGTTTCTCATCTGTTTTCGACGAGAAAAATTTAAATATACTTTTGTTTAATATATATGAAATGAACTATATAAATGAGTACTTATTTATTGTGTGCATATCAGGTTTTCGTTTCCTTTTCCCTCTCACTTTAGTGTCCCATTTTTATAATAAAGTAAATAATTTAAACAGATTACTTAATCATGTAATATTTGAATTACTTTTCTTATAAGCGTATAAACAGCAGTGATTGCAAAAATTGTAATTATGTTCAGATTCTGTCAATCAAATCTCGAAACAATCAAGACCTTAAAATGTGAAATTTTGCAAGGCATTGGCGATCTTTATACATAAGTGCAGTAATACACTAATAAGTGAAACTTTCCTGGAGTGAAAATTCGAAATAAGAGAAGCTCTAAGCTGACCTTTAGATTTTGCAGATAACTCCCAATAAATGCAGATGATTTTTTAAAAAAGAATTTATAGAATTTATGAATCTAAAATTAAAATAAGGTCTGTATTGATATATTATTATATTTTTTAATTTTAAGGCTCACTGTACAATTGTTTCTATTCTCAGCATTTGAAATTTGTGAACATTCTTATATAATATAAAGCACTATAAGAACTTATTGTAACTATTATTAATATTATTTTTTACAGTTACTTAGTTTGTAAGGATCTTAAGTTTTACTAACGTTTATTTTATTTTAAATCTTTACTATCACTTCTTATTTTCTACTTCCGGCCAGAATTATAAGCGTGAAGGAGTTTATGCAAAGTTGTCTGGCGAACGCCAAGTATTTAAGTGTGGCCTTTTTGCCAAGCAGAAGAGAGGAAGCCGTGAGTTCGAAGCAGGCCGCTTACCTTAGAAGTTACGCAGTTGCTACTTTGCCTTCCAGGCCAGAGGTTTTAATCCTCTTGATAAATTAAACGTATTGTAGTGTTCACAGTCTCTGTGCTACATACGCTTCCTGTTATTATAAGGCCAATCTTATTCTAAAGTTAAATTAGAGTTTAGTTTTATTTTGATATCTTTTAAGTTAGACCCCGAGTGGAGGGTCATTGTATTCCGAAGTACGGAAGTCATTGTATATAAAGAAAAAAATAAAGGGTTTTGTATACCCTTCGTCTGTCTACTTACTACAATTAGTGAACATAGCTTTAGTAAGCTCTCTGTTCTAGTCAGGTCATTGTATGTTTCCGAAGAAGGTTAGAAGAAACATTGAACCTAATAAGTTAATGCTACTAAAACTGTCGATTTTAGAAAAATACAGAACATAAAATTTATCCGATATTTTTGCAGCCTCTTTTTAATTTAAATGTTATTTTTTCTATTTATCATTTAAAATATGTCGTTAAATTTTATAAATGTTTAGTGCTAAGACTTCATTTCATTCGATTCAACGCATTTTGTTTTCAGAAGCTCATGCTTCAAAATATTGAATTTTAAATTTAGTTTTTATACACATATTATTAACTTTAGCGCAATTAGTATAATAAGCACTGCAGCACTTTTCCTTCTATTAAAATATATTAAATTATTTTACTTTAATTTAATCGCAAATTGTAAAATGTTCACTTACATTATAGTATCCTAATATATCCGATTATATATATGTGATATTTTGAGTTGAAGAAAGTTGCAACGGATTGCATTGGAGAGGCTTTACTGCGAAGTTAGAAAGATGGATGCATAAACCGAAAGACTTAAAGACGTTGCCGTTTGGAAACGTAATTTTATTAAATAATAACGTAAAGCAAAAGCGTAAAGTAAAAGAAAAAAAATAATAACGTAAAGCAAAAGCACAGAAAGAAAAGGAAAAAAAAAGTTCACGTGATTTTAATTGGCCAATGAGCCACAGAGCGGTAAATTCATCAAACGCTGGTAATTCAGTTGGGCCTTGAATTCCAGCAAACGCGCTGGCTGCGTGAGCATTTTCGAGCTTTACCCCATGTTTATGTGGATATGGGCAAGCTTTCCTCAAAAATCCTCCACCGCGCATCCTTGCTTTTGGTGGATACCATTGTGTCCATCGTAGTAATCAAATGAAAAATTATTTTAATAAATTGAAGTACTTATTAATTGAATAAATATTTTAATTGTGTAAACTTATAAGCTGGCCGAATGAATTAAATATGAGTAAACATTGTAAAGTGTTTTAAGTGTACAAATGTTAGTTTATTGTAAAGTGTTTAAGACACAGAACTGTTATTTAATAGTTATTCTCTTTTTTATAATTTACACAATTAACGGCTCGAAGGGATAATAATCTTAGTTTTATGTGCAAGAAAAATGTCACAAAAATGTGTATTTAAAGCGCATATTATTTTTTTATGTTACACTTGTTAGTTTTAGTGTAACATAACACATTAAATCAGTTTTTGTGAAAAAATAGTTCTAGATCATAGTTAGCAACAGTAATTTTTATGTGCATGGGTTAACACCATACTATATCATCCTAGGAAAACCAATGAGGGTCATTTAAGCATAGCAGAGCAGAGGTTTTGCAGGGCAG
This sequence comes from Stegodyphus dumicola, assembly GCF_044657685.1. NCBI lineage: Eukaryota > Metazoa > Arthropoda > Arachnida > Araneae > Eresidae > Stegodyphus > Stegodyphus dumicola. The sequence continues at coordinate 72,570,482 of NC_140768.1, read as the reverse complement.
GAAAATTTATGAAAAAGAATGACGTAACTCCAACTCCAACTTGCTTTATTTGCCGCGATTAACCTGCGAAATCGCAGGTTGTGTTCCGGCTATCGAACTTTGGTGCTTCTAGGAGCGCTGCAGGTAAGGAAATGCCGAACGTAGTTCTCGTGGAGACAGGATAGCAGATGCAGGGGGTGTGAATGACGTAATTGCTCACGAAGTGGTATTTATACTAGGTAGGTGCATATGTATAGCTAAGCTGCGATTGGCTAAATTTAGGTTTTAGTTCTCTTTGCAAGCAGCGTTATGTAACGATCATATGATCTTCTAAAAATCTCGAATTTGGGAGAAAAGATGAACATAGGGGGAGAACATCAAATTTAAAGTAATTTTAAAGTAAATTTACGTTTTGAGGTTTACAATTTCTTAGCGTAGCCATAGTATTTTATTATATAAAAATATATACAACAGTTTATTATATATGAATATATATATTAAAATATGGTTATTTTCAGCTTGTTGCCTAATTGCGTGAATAGTTATGTTTTGATTTAGACCCGAAAACAATTAAATATGTTAGAAAGGCATTAGGGTGTTGCATACTAATGCATATAGTTCTAAAGAAATGGAATACATTTTCTAAATGGAGGATGTTAAGAAATCCCGTTTTTTATTTGATATCAAACTCCAAATTCTGTAAATTAATTAAATCAATTGCGTTGTAATCTAGGAATATATTACATTCTAGCCATAAAGATGCATAGTTGCTGGAATCTATTTTTATACTTGATTACCTTACAGAGTTGTTAAAGTGGTCAGAGTACGGTCATTTGCTTCTTTCTTTAATAGTAAAATTTGCTTTCTGTATTTCAGATTTTATTTACATATAGTACTTCAAATAATAAATTATTATACGCTTTTTGCTCAGAGTTCATTTAATATTAGATTATCCTTGTTCTTCTTGAATTTCTTGTCTTCGTTATAAATTTGTGACTTTTTAATTTTTTTTTACTTATTATTAAAAAATCTTAAGTATAAAAAATAAATCGGTAATTTCCAACACAAATAGAATGTTCTAGTCGTTTTAGTGTACAAAAGACCAAACTCGCAGGGGGCCTATGGGATTCGGGAGTCGTCTTAAGGAGTCTGTTGTTTGACTATTATCTGCAAAGATACTTTAATTTTACTTTTTCGCGTTAAGATTTATAGCATTAATAAATGAAAACGCATTTAGGAAAAAGTTCATTATAAATATTCTTAAAAAGTAGTAAAATATAATCAAATTCATAGTTTGGAAATTTTCTCAAGCTGAAATAAATTCGCTTTTAATAGATTTCTTTCTCGAGCAAATATGAAACAAAAAAAAAAAAACAAACTTATTTTACCTAAATATGCATTCTGCGCAGTTACTATTTGTTCAATGGAAGTACTTGTTGCTTTCATATATATTTCAAAGCAAACAAATAGATGCGTTCAACAGATAAATTTGCATTTCCTAAATGCCGACTCTCATTTATTCCAAATCTGCATTCAGTAAAAATCAGTAATTACTTTCGATTTCCAATGAGAAGTACATATTTGTATGTTTTTCACTTAGACACTTAGCATTTTCAGGTTTAAAGATATTGAATCTGCATAGTTTGGTATTACCTGCACGAAGGAAAACGGCAGTCACATATAAGAATTGATACATGTTTAAAATATATCACAGTAGGTTATATAGTAGTATTAGATACTACATCTTGAGCTAAATATTTATTACCTTACAGAAGTGGAGATCATAATAATAACAAGCACGAAAGTATCAAAGCTTTAATTCTTCTTCGGTCCAGGGATAGCCGAGCGGCTCAAGGCTAAAAAAAATTAGCCTCACATTAAATTTATTATGGCTAAACGTACGTTACACATAGAGAAAGAGGAAAATCGCACGTCCTCTTTCTCTGTATGCACCGTAAATAGAGATAAATTTCCTTTCAAAGTTCAATACGGAAGCATGGCTCCCTTTTAAAATAGGTTTCGAGTTCATTTCTATAAACGGTTCCAGGACAGAATATTTTTTTAAATACGATTAGTACGGAACGGATTGTTGTTACTAAGGGGCTAGAAAGAGTTGCATATTCACATTATTCATCAATAAAGCAAAGACTGTTCTATCACCAGCAAATTATATTATCAGATCAGATATAATGCATAATTTTGGGTATACAAATCGGTGATAAAATTTGAAAACGGACGGATTAGTTGTTTATAATGTATACATTACAATAAGAAAAAAAAATTATATAGTAATATAATGTTTTTAGTTAATTAGTAATATTACATGGTTATATAGCAATTAATTATATAGTAAAATTTCATTGATGTTTTCAAAAAACACTTGATATTTTATTGAAACATTAAGTCACTTAAAATTACTTTTTTAAATGAAGCAAAATTAAGTTGTATAATTAAAATAAATTATAGAAGCCTTTTCAAGTTTATTTATGCAAGTTTAGGTATTTTAACTTCTAATAGGATCATGGGAAGCCTTCAGCAAATATTTTTCTCAAAACAAAAAACAACTTATAAAACCATTTCAAGAAAAATTATGTTTCCAAATTAAGTCTTTCAAATTCTTTGATGTATAAGTTTCTGTGTCAAGAGGCTTTTCTTTTCAATAAATAATCATTCTAGAAAATTACTCTACCCTCAGACCAGAGCGAAATTTTGCGAATTGCAGATCGTGGCAAAATCAGTGTTTTCATATACAATACGGGCCCACCAGCGGCCGAGCGGTAAAGACGCTGAACACTGGTAGTTCGGTCCGAGGTTCGAATCCCGCGAACGGGCTGGCTGCATGGGCGTTTTCGTGGTTTTCCCCATGTGTAACGTGTATACGAGCCAGTTTCCCTTAGAAAGTCCTCCACGAAAGGCATCCGTCCCCTTAGGCAGATAGCCCTAGTGCGCTTTGCCATAATTAAATACACACATATACAATACGTATATTGAAAGTATATTCTATTTTAGCAAGACAAAATCTCTGACAGTTTAACTTGATGAAGTCTCCTGCTTTGTGCTAATAGATTTTCCTTAATTTTTGTAAACAGAAAAGAGGAAATACTCTGTTCTTTTTCCCAAAAGAAAGAATTATAATATTTCACCTTTGGCGGTTTCCACACATTGTAAACATGTTTCGTATGTATTGATATTAATTTCAGAATAATCCTAACCAACCTTATTTCTAACTTTAAGAGTGTACAAAATGCGTTATTTATTGCACTGCTTATAATAGAGATACAGGTATATTTATTAAATATTCTTATTGATATTTATGAAATAAAACATTTTGGCGTTAACATTGAAGTTAATTTAGCATTTTTCTCATTTAAAGTTTCCATAAAATACCAAAACATTAAATGCTTTTCATAATTTATTCCCAAGAATTAATATCTGTCATACCAAGTTTTAGCTTAAGGAACTTCTATGTAGCTTTTCATCTTATTTTCGCAAATATAGTTAAAATATTTGTTCAGTTAAAAAGTTCAGATACCTTCTCACTTTGAAAATTAATTTAATATCTACTATAATTCTCTTGCATCAATCTCATTGTGGGCTTTTCTTTACAATCATGTACATACATCTTATTAATTATTTTTATTTTAAGCTGTCGTTCATATCATTAATGCAGGCAATACATACTTGCACATTCGCCAACCATATTTGGCATTCTAAACCTTGGCCATCTTAAGTTAGAAGTAAGTACTTTTTTTAATGATCTTCCCTGAGTAAATCCCTTACCTAGACTAGAGAAAATATATTTGCATCACATGAACACAATTTCCTCAACGAAAACTAATAATTAGTTTTAACAAAATGAATGCGTCTGTAAATACATGTTTTCTAGAATGAAATCCGTACAATTAATTTATCAAAAAAAGCAGCATAGATGTGCTTCTCAAAAGGATATTGAGAACAAATTCGCGGCATTCATTTGTAGCACAACTGAACTTTCTGGATGAACAATAAACTGTTGAGTTGTATCTTAGTTTAAGTGCTAAACAAATAGTATTTGTAACGTATTTTACAAAAAATAGTATAATTATTCGCTTTCAGTAAGGCTATAAAATAATTATTCATTTTCAATAATGATACATAAAATAATTATTCTGTATTACTTTACATGATAGTACTAAAGAAATACACTTCATGATAAAACTTGTCATTATTTATTGTGATTAATTTTACTTTATAAATCCTACTTCACACTATATTAGGTGCGAACTCACTAATTTTCGTATTTTTTGCAGCACTGTCCGTCTAGCAGTCACTGTTTTAAGCGGACTTGAGTTTCGTCCTGTTATCAAGCAAATTGTATACCTTGGTTGTCGTGAACAAAACCTCCAATTTCATAAAGAGATTCTGGTCGAATTAAATTGCATAGACGGCAAATGAATGCACATTACACTACTAAATTAACAAAATCCTCTCATTGCTTCATAGAAATGTTGGCGGAGGATAAAGAATTCACCCGGATTCGAAATTCAACAAACGGGGTGGCTGCTTTGGCTGTCCATGATTTGCCTTATATGTAATATGAACATGAGCCTTTATATCACTTTCTCTGCTAAACTCTTCCTCATAATTCAACCTCTGCCACTGGCTGAATGAACAAACAAACCAGCGTCCACCCATGAATTTTTCGTACGAACTAATTTCTATGGGCTCTTTGTAAACAAAATGCTAAAATATCCATGCATTCGAGGTAACACTGTGATCTGCAATACATTTCAATGATGGATTAAGGTGTATGATTATAAAAGGAGAAAAATACAACTCAGTAAACAGATCTGAGCTGAATCATACTTCTCGAATAGTACAAATCCATGCAACAAAATATGAAACTATTAGCAAAAGGACTTGCATAGGTTTTTAACTTAATGATGTTTCGCAGCATTGCTTACAGTAACAGAACTGAGTTTTTATATGGCATTCATATAAAAAACGTAGATATGATATGATACCGTAACTGCTATGTTTTGCAAATAGTAACTTTGGTGTTATGCTACAATTCATGACAGAATACATTCATAATATAGTATTTTAACAAACGGAAGGCTCTAAAACGATCCCTTTAATTTTGATTTTATGCATGTGCTTCCTTATCTTATAAAAGAGTTATAAAAATAAGTAAGGTAAAAAAAAATTCTAAATACAGTTTCAGAAATGGAATTTCTGGAAGTATTAAATGTAACTTATTATTTAGGCATATAGAGTGAAATCCCTGCAGTAAACGTTTATGCGCTGAAATAAATTTAAAAAAACCGTCAACAGAACAAAGAAGTCAACTTGTATAATGCTCATTACGCTATGTTGCGTTAAATATAAAATGCTTTTTGAGTTTACGCGCAAAATTCAAGATTGGTTCAACAGCCAATTTACTGACTCAAATATATTTTCACCTGTCATCGAAACTCGGTATTGTTAAACCAAAATTAATAGACAACGACAAAGCGTTTTTGCTATTTTGGGTCTTTATTGATTCGTACCTAAAATACAATTACTTATGAATGCATTTTTATCAGGTTCCTTATTCAAATTAATGCTAAGACAGCTGGCTGCCATAACTTTGCGTTTGGGTTTAGGTACCGAAAAAAGGCATGGATATTTGTAAATGCGTAATATCTTTGCTGTATAATGGCACTTAAAATATCTCAAACTAAAGGTCCTCTAGAGTGATTAGTACTAAAAGAAGACGGACAAGAGACCTCTGGATCCATCCCTTCTTCATCAAAATCGTGATGGATTAATGGAAACTAGTGAGGTGACCAGTGGATTGGCCAATGACAACATCTTCCCTCTTGAACAATAAATTAATGTTTCTGTTCTAGACTGTTTCAAATAAGAAGGAATCGTTAAAAAAAAAAAAAAAAAAAAAAAAAATCCCCTTTAGACTAAAAATCTGAAAGTTTCAGATTTTAAATTATGTCCAAAGGGGCGTTTATTTAACATTTTGTGTGTTAATTTTTTTTTATTAAATATCACATTATTCGCACTTAAACCATAAAATTCAGTTGAACAGCAATACGGTAAAATAGTTTCAAAATGAGCATATCTTTAGAATATTTCCGATACAGAGACTCACGCGCTGGAGACAAAAATGTTTTTTCTGTACAACGTTGCCATTGATCGCTTTGAAATCATTGAATTTGCTAATCAAAAATTTGATAAAGTTTTATAAAATAGGAAATCGATAATAAATTAAAAATTTCAAAGTTGGTCTTCCATATGCCCATATACGTAGGAGTATTACGTCATTCAAAATTCGATAGTTCTATGGGCCGTCGTTTAATCACAATGCGAGAAATATATAAACATCTATGCTAATTTTTCATCATTTAATTTCTTCAAATATAATGCAGAACTCTAACATTTGGTGGCAACAGTTTGAAAAGTGAAACGGACATTTATAGTGATTCAACGCAAAATCACAAAACGAAAACAATAGTCCTTCAGGAACAAAGCCCCTTTGGACTAATAAAGATGCAAATTTCTCAGATTTCCGATATCTTTCAATTTTTCGCATCAAAAGTTTTACATTTAACTTTTATAGTTTTGCATTATAATAAAATTTCCATTAAATATAATGGGAATTTTACTACAAAGTTCGAATAAAAAGTAGAATTTATATTTACAAAATTTTCCTACTCCAATGTTCAAATAATTTTTATAAATTCTATACCGCAAAATACTATGCAATTGGAATCCTGAAACTATGCAAGTGGAGGCATGTGTCTAGAATGAATGATGATCGAAATAAAGCTTAGAATCATAGTTTTAAGGCACCCTATGTAAACGAACGCACATTTAAGTGATACGTATCCAGAAAACTAAGATGAAAGTTTATAAACTTCAAAGATTTCTGCAATATTATCGGTCATGAGTCTCTTGCACCCATTCAAAAGCTAACAGCAACTAGATTTCGCAATATTGATTAGGGATATACATTATAACGCCCGGCTAATGGGCTACATAATTCATAGCTTAAAACTGCGTTGTGTGTGAATCTTAAAATTAACGTTTCATTCTAGCTACGGTAAGCAAAATGGAAACTGCTTCTGCAATAGCCGAACCATTACATTTAATGGAAAATAAATCTTGGAGAGTGGAATAGTTTACGATATTATTAAAACTAAGCTACATGGGAATTAGATGAGGAAATTTCCTTTTCCAAAAGAGAATACTGAATGACTTTTTTAATCTTATTGGATTCTGGGAATTAAAGGAATGCTGAAATTATTTTCTATCATCTCAAATTTTAACCCAGTAATCCTTAAAATATATGTATTTCATTCAAACGTCTTAAATTAAATTTGCCAGGAATTCCCTTTTAATTTAAAGATAAATAATTTTCTTCAGTGCACAAAGACATACCCATACCCATAAAAAGAAGTGATTGCATTCTTGTCTTGGTCATTTTATCTTAACACGTGAGGATACTTGTTGAAGCATGTTACGACCTTTTTTATGAAGAAACGATTCTTACGAAGTTATATAAGCAATTCACTGTAACTAAAATTTTCTTTTACTTTCAGATATATAAACTATTATGTACTAACATAAACAGTAGTGCTTCAAGCCGTTAAAAGTTCTTAATGAGCACCATTTGTGTAATCCAGCACCAATTAAATTCCCAGCATTTGTGGTGCTTGATAAACTCGTCCTTCATCCTAACAGGCTCTAATTCTGCCTTCTGTTCCTCAGTCTTTGGCTTGTTTCTTGTTGCTTGCTACCATACAGTTAATGACGTACGCTTTTGCCTCATCCGCATTATAACATAACATGCAAAATCTATTAAATTTCGTAAAAAAATAAAACCACTTTTTTTTTTCATAAAGTAAAATAATACAACATAAGTTAGAAAAAAATTTAATGATACGTGAAAACAAGAATCTAATAATATAAAAAACGCAATATAATCGATTTACTCGAGTCTAAATATTACTTAACCGTAATAATCTATTCTAATCATTCGAATCTAAAAAAAATTACAAGCTTTTTTAATCCACCAGTAATTTAACTATTTGACGTATACTATCTCTTCTAATTTTCGTTAACTCTCACCAGGATGCATATGAGAATCGTGTATATGTGGACAGAATTCTTGAAAGTTAGGGAGAGATTTTGCAGAGACTCTCACTGCTGTACTATTCTCTCTCCGAATTCTGAGAATTACGTTATCCGGCGTTATTCTTTCACCAGTTACCCGCTCCGAGTTACTCGAGCAATTATTTGAGCCAACGCTTGTCAACCAGTGCATTTGAAAATATCCAGTGTTAATTTATTTTAAATTTTAATACGCATTTTATGTTAGTCGTATCCCACGAGCTGCGGAAATAACTTCTGTAAACGGAAGTCATACAACCGTTAAGTTTTAAATGAAAATCTTTCTATGAAACTCCGATTGTGTATATAGTTGCTTTAACAGACGAAACAAGCGATAAGTCATCTGACTATTTGAGTAGGAACAAAGTATTTTAAAAAAATCTGAAAGGTTTCAGATTTTAAATTGCGTCCAAAGGGGCGCTTTTTTTAACGTTTTGTGTGTTACCTTTATTTATTATATATCATGTTCTTTGCACTTGAACCATAAAATTCAGTTCAATACCAATGTCGTAAAATAATTTTAAAATGAGCCCATCTTTAGAATTTACGATACACAGTTCCGCGTCCTGGAGATAAAAAGGTTTTTTCTTCTCTCCGTAGAGTTTTGCCATTGCCCGCTTTGAAATCCTTGAGTTTGTTAACCAAAAATTCATTAAAGGTTTACAAAATATGAAATCGATAATAAAACAAATTCTCAAATTGAAATAAAACAAATTCCAAATTTCAAATTTGCTTATCCACATACCCATATTCGTAGGAGGATTACGTCATTCAAAATTTGATGGCTCTATATACCGTTATTTTATCACAATGTGAGAAGTATACATACATTTATGCAGATTTTCCTTTATTTAATTTCTTCAAATATAATACAGGACTCTAACAGTTGGTGGCAACAGTTTGAAAAGTGAAACGGCCATTTACTATAGTGAGTCAACGCAAAACGGAAACAATAGTCCTTCAGGGACGAAGCCCCGTTGGGCTAATTGAGTGAGAGGAACACTACAAACTTAATCTAATAATTCGAATGTAAACATAATCCAATTTAATAATTCGAATCAATCCTTATGTAATCTAATTTAATTGTATACACACACAATTCATAATTTGTACAAATATATTATAATTCTCTGTACTAAAGAAAGATGTGATAATAAATTTGAAGATGACAATTTAAAGTAGAAAAGACTACCAGTTGATATTATTATAATGATTCATAAACATATATCGTGTTTTACGATATATGTTTATGAATCATTATAATAATGTGTTGGAATAATAAAGTTAGCTGGTAATACATAACAGCTTTAGAAATGTATTAATATTACGCATATTCATTATGCTTAACAACTAAATACATTAATAATTGAATATTATAATTATAATTACTATTAGTATTATAACAATTGGTTTACTTTTGAAGCATAAGTCAATATTATAATTGCTAATCATACTAGTATCAAAAATGTTAATAATTATATTCAGAATGGCATAACTTTCTGATTGCAAAACATATTGATTGTATTGCTAGAAGTTGTAATATAAAATCTTAAAATAACATACCATATGTCTTGATACTGAAACTGCCAAATTATAAATAGGAGTTGTATATCATTTGAAATTAATTTAACTTCTCCGGGGAAACGATTAATGGGTTTAGGAAAAAGATTGAAAATGTTGCGGTGGGTCAATTATTAGTGAGAAATTCAATATATTGTCTAATATTTAATCTTTTTTTCGCGTAATAGGTCTCAATGAATGAAAAAAATACGACATGAAGGCATTTTGAGATTTTAAAGGAAACATACTATTATGCAATCAATACTTTATTTACATTGTGCGTATTGTTAAATACATAGGTGGATTAGAGTGTTAATATTCATTAAATATAATAATAAAAGTACAGATCTGGAAATGAAACATATCTGCAAAACTTCAGATTTTAACATGCGTTTTGAAAGAATTCAAAAGAATTAAGTGAAGACGGGAGCCATGCAGACAGTTATTTAACTGTATTTAACAATCAAAACAGCTGTTTTTATGCAGAAGGTTGATATACATAAAAAGGATGCTAGGTGTGCCTTATACTTTTCATTCACTTTTTTTTTAGAATTTCCTATGCAGTATTTCAGTATTTCATCAATGGATAAAAGAATAGAATCGAAGAAACAAAAGGTTTTCATGATAACTGTTAATACAAGATTAGCGTGTTGAAAATTGCATGACGAATAATAGCCGTAACATATAATGGCATATTATAAGATTTATAAAAGTCATCATCATCGATAGCATCATACGTATGACTTTATATACTGGAGAAGCATTTGCACACGTTTCTGCTATTATTAGTCACTCCTGAATAAAAGTGCAAGAATTCAAAGCTTGACATTATTTATTGTCACAACGTAACCTCTACCCTTTTAAATGGTAGATAATTTAACGAAATAATCTAAAGCATTTTGAGAAATGTATAAGAGATTGTTCTCTTTTCATAACAGAATATTTACCATCCTTTTATAGGCCTTAAATACAATATACAGGGTGAACTTGCACAAGTGGGCAAAGCACAAGTGCATTCAAGACTCTACAGTCAATGAAAAACCGTTTCAAGGATATCAGCAAAACAGTTTCTTTGAAGAAGAAATAAAATGGTTATAATATAGCAAATTAAGTTTTAATTGTTTATTTCATGAGCCTTTTACTCCATATAAAGTGCTAGCTCGGATATGAATGCTTCTAATCACGAAATATTCGATCACGAAAACATTGCTTGAGAAAAAATGTCTCAAGTGATAAACGGTATCTCGATTTACGATTACAAAAGTCGGTAACAAATGATTTTCAAAGACATCTTGAGGTAGTCTATGACATAAAATTAACACTGTGGAACTATAGTGTTAATTCTATGTCATAGACTACCTCACTTCATTACTTACATCTTACTATCTCCCTCATTACTTACTTCTTAGTTACTCACACTTACACTACCTCATTTCATTACTTATTTCTTACTTACTCTCACTTACTTACCTACTTCTTACCTAAACAGCCTGGCAAAAAAAAAAAAAAAACAAAAAAACTAATACAATATATATTAGTAGGTAGTTATGGCTAGCTTGTGCTGCAAGAGAGACTTTGAGATTTTAGATTTTCTCACATCTATGACATTGATACACATATGCGGTGTTTTTTTGTTTTGTTAAGTATAATAGTGCACCTATAGGCAAAATCTTTATCTTGGAAGTTAAATATTAAAATGTGAAAGATTGAAGGAAAATTTTAATACATTTTTCTTTCAACAACAGAATTATACAAAATTCGATAATATGCAAAGTTTTCTTGCAACGATATCAGCCAGATGAAGCAGAAACTTATTAAAGATAAACATTATGTGTGACAATCTCGTTCGCAAATTTTTGATGTAAGAGTTTCGGTATTCATTCATTCTATCTTCGGGAACAAAGAAGCCATTCTGTTCGTATTGTGCTAGGACAGCGGACTGCCACAGCTTTGAGCCCAGGTTCGAATACCGTTGTAAGCTTACTTGTTTTAAAGAGTGAAAGGTCTTTGAGAAGTAGCAGGCAAGTAAAGTAATCCTGAGATGTTGGTAAAGAGAGGTAAGAGGCCTCCATTGCGATTGGAAGCATCCTACTGTTACCTATAAGGTTCCAAAATCCAAAGACAAAAACAAACCTTGCGTACTGACTATAATAAAATTCATAAAAATATCTGCCTGGAGGTTACTGTGATTACCCAGCTCTAAACATTTTCTGATAATGGTTATGTCAAGGATGCAGTGTTCATGTATATTGAGATTGTTTGAGTTTGGCAGCTTCAAATTACAGTTTCTCTTTAGCATACCTATTCCTTGGTATATTATGCTCTTATTAATAATCAACAGTTCGATATTTACTGACGCAAAATTAGAATAGTTAACAAAAGCCCCCCTCTGCAAAAATGAAAAAAAAAAAAAAAAAAAAAAAAAAAAAAAACTGCATTTCTACTTCGTTAACCATGAGTTTAAATACGTGGTTGCCATGAGAACACTAGATGAGCGTGGACAGACATCCGATTTCTTTAACAGACTACTACACAATGGAGAAATTGAACAGCTCTACAAAGCTCCAGCGCTCGGATTTTTAGGAAAGATGGCACTGAAAAGTACATAAAAACTTGCGCAAAACTCTCACGTTGAGTGTAAGTGAAGAAAATTTTTTTCTCTTCTACTCTGCTCCCATGAGAAAGCAGTTCACGTTCTAACTGACAACACACCTAAAATGTCTAGAGGTAATATAAAAAATGAAAGAAAAGGATTTATCGCTGAAGATTGCTCTTGAAAAGCTCAAGCATTATTTATTATTCTACGGAATCCCCGATTTGTAGCAAGGTTGAAAGGTTTTCCTCTCGTGGATTGAAAGCTAGGTTTTCTTAGAGAATCATTTACGAACTGGGATTCAATTTTTAAAATTCCATTTCATTGAACTGAAGTGAGACTTAGAATTGATGGCTAACAAGTATTAACTACCTTGTCTTTCCAGGAAGGGAAGTTCAATTTCAAAAGTATGTTTCTCAATCATTTATTTTTAAAGCCAAGTTTTTGCACTTAATATTCCAAGCAAATGCAAGAATGTTATGTTTATTTCAGTCTAAACAACTACCGTAAATATAGATCCGTAGAAGTAAAGCTTTAGTTTCTTTAACGTCTATACATTTGCATTCTAGAAAGGCATCCCTTACCTTTGGCACGTATTTGAAGAAGTATTAATATTAAATCCAAAAGGGAATAATTTTATATTTCGAAATGTGTACAAAGAGTTGTTATTAGGATAACACTGCGTGTTTTAAAACTAGACAGGCAGGATAATTTGCTTGCAAAGATCGAGAGATATAATCAGACGACACAAAAATCCCTGCCAAATGCATATACCATTAAATATATTTCTGATATTTGGGATCATGCCTTGAATTTATGAAAGCCTATTCATAGTAAGAGAATTAATGACATTTTAACAAGCTATATTATGGAGTGCGTTTTTCGAAATATTAATTCAGCTACTTGTATATAAAATAAATTTAGACAGGTTAGGATTTCGAGAATTGACTTTACGTTAGGTATTATTGGAATTCATCAAAGCTACCATTCTTTGAATTATATTTTCAATTCTGAAAATCGATAATGGGAACAATGGACTCTCTTCGGTAACGTGTAGAGGACTGGAAAGATATTTTTCTATGTTATTTCCGAAAAGTAGTTATTTCATTCCCTGCTTTTATAGTGAATTCGAATGCAAATATTTGACTGCCAAGCATTTTAACCATAGCTAAATTTAGAATTTGCAATATAAACAATATAATATATTGTGGTGCTACAAGTAAACAATGATGAGTTCCTCTTTATTAAAACATGTGCTATAGAATTTAAATTGTGTACCTATGCAGAAATTCGTTACTAAGAGGCAATCTTTGAATTACCATTTAGGATAATAATAGGGAGAAAGTGGACACCTTACTGCACCAGTAACGTATTAAAGAATAAGCGTCTGTAAATTTCTGAGATTTACACTTAATATATATTTAACGACCTACGTTTGGTTAGGTTTGAAGATGGATCAAGTACATTACGTCTAAAACTGGATTTATAAAACGTTATTGAATTAATGCACATATAAATAGTATTAGATACAATATTTTTAGAGGAAACGTTTTGAAGTAAGTATACCTAAATCAGATATTCTGCAAGAAGCAAATTTGTGCACATAAATTCATTATTAGTAGGAAATATCCCCGATTTAATAATTTCGTTGGTCTTAACCCTATTTAAAAAAAAACATAAATTTATCTTCTCAGCTACTCAACTGTGAAAATGATTCAATTCCTCTTTTTTCTTACTATCTGCCCCCCCCTTCATATACTGCTTCTGAATATGCTTCTTAATATATCAATGTAACACTACTTTACAGTCGCCTTATAGTAGATAACGCTAATTACAGCAAAATTCAGTATCTCTAAAATTCGTTACTTACTCTCTCATTTTCAATTAATACGCACATTTATGAATCTAATTCCTGAGATCAGAGAAACGAAAAGCCCAGAATAAAACAAAGGTTTTTTTGCTCAATAACTTTAAAATGAAAATTTATAAAATATCTTACCTTTTCAAATTAAATTTGCTTTCTCTGATTTCTTTCGTTTAATCAGTAAGAATGACCATTCACTTTAATTCAAACAGCTGATGATACCCCATTATGTCATTTGTTACGATCAAATAACGTTAATGAAATTACATTCATAGTCTTCCCTTAATAGAAGAAACAGTTACATACACATGTAACTACCATATAACGTTATGGTTATATTCTATAAATATACCGTCTTCACAAAACTAAGAAATGACAATAGCAAACAGTGTTATGTTTGAATACTTGCAAAAGACTACTCTTTTTCTTTTAATGAGTAAATGTTTTAAGTTGCTACATTAAAACTATCGGGTATTAGCGTTTATATTATAAATTAATATTTAATATTGTAAGTTTATTTTCCTTTTCATTACCTTTATGCATAATTAAACCACAAGTTTTATTTTTAATAATACTTCTTCATCCACGGAAAGACGGTCAGAGGAAACTCTGTCATTTCCTTTTCGTAAGTTTGCATATACAATAATCGTACCAAATTTCATTTTAAATTTTTGACAGAGTCATTTCATTTTCTAATTTTAAGTCTGTGAAAAACTTAAAATGAAAGAAATTTCCTATTACATACGCACTCTTCTTGTCTCCTTTTTGAATATACGCTTTTATAAGCCAACTATTTAGTTACACAAATTATAACAAATTTTTACGAGAATCCATTAATTAATACTCGCAAAATTTTAATCAGTGCATATACTAAAGAAAATCACAATACGGATCTTGAGATATTTTAATAGTTAATAATTTTAAGAGCAATTAACTTTAAATAATGTAATTTTTAATAGTTCTAAGTTACAGCGAAACAAAATATTGGGAGTCTTATACTACACAGGGATTCATTATTTATCCAACTGTGTTATAGCGAAACATATTGTAAGAGCACATAGAATTAAACTGTTTTTGCGTATGCTGTGCATATTTTGGAAGCTTATTAAAATTAAAAAATGTAGCCTAAAAATATATTAAGCTCTGATTTATATAGAATATCCTGCTTCCTTATTTTCGCTATTAAGTCATATCTATGAAACTTATTTAACTAATTCATAAAAATTGCAAATTTTGGTGAAATGAATCTTTAGAAGTAGTAGTTCTAAGAACATTCTTAGCAATAAATATACGTAATGGATAAATAAAGCAAAAAACGTCTACGTTATGGTAGTTAGAAAATGGAAATGGCAAGACCAAATCCGATTAAGTTTATTATTTCTGGCTCATAATACATTTTACTTAATACAAAATACTAGACAATTAAAGGCAGAAATGTATCGGAGTAAAATGAAATAGGCTATATAGTGTGAAATTACCCTTCCATTTACGAAAATTATAACATTTTTCTCGATTAGTAATTAGGCAGAAAACTTTTGTACTGAAATTGAAATTATCAATTTCAGTATCTATACCTCCCTTTTTTTAAACGATTATATGGTATCGTAAGTGATCAGTATTCTTCTATTTAATCTGTAGAATATCAGGAAGGAAATTTTTAATAGAGAAATTCTTCGAAGTTCATTTTAAGATAATAAGTTTTACCTTTTGCTTTCTAGCAGAAATTTTGAAATAAATGAGAACTTCACAAATAGTTTCAATGAATAGTCATTGTTTGTTTCCATTTTGTCATATGACACCTTTGAAAATATCTGAAGGTTAGTTTTAAAACCGTTTATTATAACTGAAAGTACAACTAAGCAATTTTACAACTTTACTAGTTTTTATCGTATATAGCATAAAAATATGATGTATTGATTTCTGAAATAAAAAGTGTTCACAAAACTGTTATTTATAATATTACAAATCACATAAGTTAGGTGCATTGTAATACAGAGAGATTTTAGGGAGAAAAATTAAACAAAATTCTAAATTATTAAGAGGTGCATACATTGATTTTAAGTGGCTCGAATAATTCAACTAATACTAGAATCTCAACACGCCAAAAGACACACTCTTGTTTTAGAAGATTATGACAATTCTGTTGTCATTCCCTTCTTTCCATCAATTAGCTATAAAATTACACGTATTTTACAGAAATTTAACTTTCGAGTCATTTATTGTCCCATCAATAAAACTCCGAATTCCATGCTCAAGAACTCCATTCCGAATATGAATTCCTGAGGTATTTACAGGATTCCTTGCCAGTGTGGTTTAATTTACATTGGTACAACTTAGACAGCCTTAAAATTTCTCGTTCAGGAATATGAGGTATATGTAAGAAAAAAGGAAATACAAAAGTCTTCTGTTTCCCAGCATTGTTGGTCCGTAAATGCCACTTTCAATTTCTTTGCGGCCAAAATTATTCAAAAAATAACTTCCATTGGTGAATTGGATTTTCGAAATAATTAATTGGATTTCACATTAAAAAATCTTTCTGATGTAGTTAACGACTCTAATTCCAATCCATCTTTACCTTTAACCTTTAAGGAAATTATGCTTTAGTTCTCTTTTCATCAACAGATGGTGCAAGTAGCTTACCTCTTGTCCAGTCTTTCTTATCTTGTCTTATCTAATCACTATATCTTATCTGGTTCATTTGCGCTTTTGTAGCTGAGGATGATGGATCCGTAAAACCAGCGAAACTAGTCCTGTGGAAATTTAAAAATATAACGCTGATGTTTGATGTTTGTTGACTTCTGAATTAATTTTAGTTTGGATGAATTTTGGTTTGGATGTCAAGCTAGAATTTAGGCTAAGTACAATAATAGCACTAGACGTAACTGACAATTTTCCCGGCACGTGGATCATAAGCTAAAGATTATGTGTCAAAATGTGTCACGTCCTATAAATGAAATTTCCTATAATTTAGCCTAACCACGAGAAATATAAAAACTAGTATCTTGAATAATTTTAATGTAGAATTTAAATCTTGTAAACTTGCCACCTTCTTGAAATACTCCATATGTTAGGGTAAAAAAAACACGCCGAACAAATATTAATTTAGAAATCAAACAGGAAAAATCAGCCTTATATTTGTAAATTTTCACAGGACTAGTTTCGATGGTTTAGCGGTTTACATTAACCTCAGCTGCCAAAGTGCAAATGAACTCTATATCTATAGAAAACGACGTCAGATCCAAGTACAAGATATGTGTGATCGTAATAGACAGAGCAGACGTTGACTAATCTGATCTAAATAAACTACAGAAAAGTATTCTTTTAAATTTTGCAGTTTTTATCGCGCTCCTTTGATTTTATGCCGAAATTATGCATTCCTTTATTGTGTGAATTTTAGTTCTGAATACAAATGAGGATTACATATGCATTGTAAGTAGCACTACATGATAATTGTACACTATTTGCATACATAGCAAAAATCGTACATAATATTATGTTTCTACATAGCAAAAAACATACATAATACTTGTATGCTTTTGCTATGTATAAACATACATCAAGTTAATGAATAAGCGCATTGAAAGCCAGATTCTTTCCTACTTCTGATCTTGAGCTGCCATAAATTCAAATTTTTTATCCATGAGCCCTGAACGGTCGAATAAAATGTTTCTTCTACAAAAACACATTTATTTAGAATATATATATAATAAATGCTTTTACAGAAATACATAATCATTTTTCAAAAATATACTTATAGATAATTTTACAAAACATATAACCATAAAAGTATTTCCAAGCTAGCCTCCACTCCCGTGATATTTAATTCAACCTGCCTTATATATTTGGAAACTACATTATTTTTATTTTGAATAATTAGAGCGTTAGCATTTAAGTATAAGAAAAACTCAACCTAGACTGTCTGTTAGGTGCAAAATACAGAATTAGCATTAATATTTCTAGTATACTTTTACTCCCTTATCTACTGGATTCTTTAGACTTCCCAGCCATTGGCTATTTATTGAGTAGCTCTAACAGAAGCTAATAAGTTAAATAAGCCGTAGTAAATGATGCAGAGCTAAATCATTTATTTATAGCTGTCCTTTGCTGCCTACGTAATCTGCAGTTCAAAATTACCGTGCTATTAGTCAGAATTACGCTGCGAATAAGACAACCAAGATGATTCGAAATGTTTCGACAGTTAAGTGAAGATTTTTCTTTAACATGTCCTTCCAATGATCTCGCCATTGCAATTAATAGAACGAACATAACGTACTTCTAAGCATATATTTTGTACATTTCTACTGTAAAACAATTCAGTTGTACAGAGTAGGAATTTGTCATCTTTTTTCCTTCAATTGAAGCTGAGCATACGTGCTAGCTGCTGCTTTCCCTACGCCAGCGGTTCTCAACATTTTGACTAACCCGTACCATATAAACAAAAACACAACAAAAACTGAAAAACTTCAGAAACACCAGTACATTTTATAATGATCATTTTCCAATTTCTCAATAGAAATATTTAAAAATATTGTTACGTTTTTTGTAGTTAATTTGCTATTTTTAGGAGAATTATGATTAAAATTGTTTTATATCCCCGTGTAATGCAGCACGAGACTTATTTTAAGAGAAAAATAAATAGAGAAGCACTCGTATTTTATAAATAGATATCTCGTAATTGTACTCTTTTGCTTTCCAGAAAACTCCAGAAATTACGAGAAGGTTCTCGTGCTGAATAAAAAGCTTTTAAAAGCGGAAGGAAAACATCTCAATTCAGTTGTTTACTTATTGCTGTTAATAAATGTAGCGAATTCGCAGTGAAATCGGATCAGCTTATTCTGTTTTGAATTAAGTTCTGTTGAACGTTTCAATAGTTCGAAATATAACTACTGAGTGATATTGCGATGCTGTACGAATATCTCAGAAGAAATTTAAGCATTTTGTTTTATTTATTGTAACAATAATAAAATTCATTCACTTTTCATCGGTCTTGTGCATGCAATTTATTACGAAGCCGTTAGCACGCAACAGTTTTTTTGGTGCTCCGCCCAGGAAGATAAAATGGCAAAATATGTATATTTTGCCATTTGCACAACCATTTGGCTTTTTGTATTAAATAGGCACACATAAAATTTGTTACCATTTTAATTATCAAAATTTAAGTTAAAATGCTTTAATTCCAAAAACAATTTGTGGAATTTCGGCCTGTTTAAGACAGATCAATTTTCTTTATGTCTGGTCATATTTCACTTAGTTTTAACCGTAAATAAGTATCCACTTTTAATTTCGTTCCGTATTTAATTTTTAAATATGACATAGAAAATAATTCTTGTTCACACAAATACGTTGTGAAAAGTGGCAGTAAAAATTTACTAGATTTATTTGAAGTGTCTTTAATATTTGTTTTTTCTATTCAGCGAAAAGTGACAAGTGTGTTATTTTGAAATCTTCAATTAGAGTTCAATCACAGGAAGTTTCTATCAATTGTTCTTTTTCTTTATGAGATAAAATTTTATGTGCATTTGAAGGAAATGGATTTCTAATCCAGTTTTCTTTCTTCCTAATCCTCAGGAAAATACATATCGAAATTATTTATCAATGAAAAACAGTAATTTTTAATGACGGATGCTAATTTTTGATTAGAAAACTTTCTAAAAGTGATAAAAAGCTTAAAATACTATTATCTAATTATTTGATTATTAGCTCAAGCTTTTAATCATTGCATTTATTTCATCTGTAAGAGTAGACGAATTAAAACTTTGTTCTTGTAATCCTAAATTTAATTCATTTAACTTCTCAAAAATATCAGCTAAATATTCTAAATGCGCCAAACCTAATTCACTAAATATACATATTTGCAATTTAAATTTTGAATTATAGAGGAAATTTTGAATTTTTGATCATAGTTCAGAAAGACGATTAAAAACTTTGTGTCTGGATAAAAATCTTACTTCAGAATGTAACAAAAGCGTTTCATGTTCACTGCACATCTCTTGGCTTAAAATCGTAAACATTCTTGAATTTAACACTCGGCTTTTAATAAAATTAACAATTTTCACGACTTGACTCAACACGATTTTAAGGTTTTGGCTACTAAAATTTCGCGATGAATGGAGTAGTGAGTAAATTTAGTTTCATCTACGACTTTCTTTATTTGAGAAACAGCACCGGAATGTTTTCCTGTTAAAGCCCGAGCTCCGTCACTACATACGATAATGCAGTTAATCCAAGGAATATCATTATCAGACATAAAACTGTCAATTACTTTGAAAATTTTATTTGCAGTTGCTCTATCATGAAGAAAGAAGAGATTTCCAAAATAAATACTCTTCGGCAATTCATTTATCTTCTTAGAAACGTACTTAAACTAATAATTGAACAAAGTTCATACCGAACCATCACCCTCAGCTGCCAAAGAGAAAATGAACGAGACAAGATATAGTAATAAGATAAGAATGGCTGGGCAGGAGTTAAGCTGCTGGCGCCTTCTATTGATGAAAAAGAAAACTAAAACATAATTTCTTTAAATGTTGAAGATAAAGCTGGATTAGAATTAGGGTCATTAGCTGGAACAGAAAAACTTTTTTTGCATGTGAAACGCTTCTAAAAAATATAATTCACCACACCAATGGAAGATGCTTTTTGAATAATTCTAGCTGCAGAAAAATGGAAAGTGTGATTTTCGGACCAACAATGTTGGGCAACGGAGAATTTTTGTGTTTCCTTTTTCCTAACATATGCCCCATATTCTTTCATACGATATTTTATGTAATCTTCAGTTTGACCAATTTAAATTAAACCACACTGACAAGGAATCATGTAACTACTCCAGGAATTCACATCCGGAATGGGGTCCTTAAGTATGGAACTCGGAATTTTATTGGCAGGAGAATAAACGACCCGAAAGTTTAATTACCGTCAAATTCATGCAATTTTATAGTTATATGATGGAAAGAAAGGCATGACAACATAATTCTTCTAATCTGAAGCAAGAGTGTGCTTTTCGATGTGTTGAGAAGAGAATTTTTTAACTGCTTGGTTAATAATGTTGGGAGAGAAGCCCCTATCAATAGCCACTCCTTTCAAGTAATTTAGTTCTTGATCAGGAGCCAGTTTGAAGGAGAAAACTTGAAATGCACGGAAAAAAAACGTATAAAATTAAGCTAAATTAAAATTTGTAACTAAACTTAAATTCAAGTTCGTTATATAACTACTTTCATCCAATTGAAATGCGAAATACTCACTGTGTTTTATTTATTTATTTTTTATTATCATTTTTGATTTATTTATTTATTTTTGAATAAGTGTATCTTTTATGGAATTTCCCATTTCATGAATTCGTAAACTTGCGTCATTTGATAACGTAATATTATTGAACTCTTAAGCCTTTTTTTCGTTGAATAATGTTAAAACGATATCTTTAGTTGCTAGTAATATAAGGTTTTCTCCAATAGTGGGAGCTTACCCTGTCTTGGCAAATCTTAGGCTTACCAGGTAACTAGCTTCTAAAGCTTTTTC
Source organism: Stegodyphus dumicola (assembly GCF_044657685.1). Taxonomy (NCBI): domain Eukaryota; kingdom Metazoa; phylum Arthropoda; class Arachnida; order Araneae; family Eresidae; genus Stegodyphus; species Stegodyphus dumicola. The sequence goes on along the minus strand of NC_140768.1, from coordinate 72,548,826 downwards.
TCTTGATGTAATAAAACCTTTCATTACCTGTTTACTATTTTTAAATTCCGATAATTTCTTCTTACAATATTCTTCAGATTTATCTCTTGAATTGGCATGATTAGATTCAAGATATCTTTTAAAAAACAATGGTTTCATACTTTGATTGGATAATATTTCACCACTAACCACACATTGAGGTTGACGGTCCAATCCATCTCCATTCCAAGCATATCCAAGGAATATCATTATCAGACATAAAATAAATATGATATGATAAATAACTTTCCTTATATTTTCTGTTAACTTTTCTTTGCAATATCCCTAGTGCTAGTAGATTGTCGTGGTTCCATCATTTGTGAATCATGACTTTTCTGTTAAGAGAATTCTAGCCATCTTATCAAGTTGGAAATTTAAGTTTGTTTTATTATTTTTTCACAAATATTAAAATGCACAATATATTACGAAAGCTTAAAAAACAAACGACGATGTTCTAAAATTGCGTAGAAAAGTAAGGAATATGAAGCAGCAAGAAAACAAAATATCTCCTGTTAGAGACAGCAGATAGAAGTAAAAAAATGACTATGACTTAAAATAGAGCAATATGAGCCCGGAAATGGTGGCGATATAAACTGTAGGACTATTAATAAAGGATTAACTCTAAAATAATTAATTAGGTACTATAGCCTTTTTATAGGAACTCACTTTTATCTCCTATCATATATAAAATCCATTTCTATTATTCCTTTTAAAACACCTTTTATGACAAATTTTGTTACGTCTATGGCTAAAAGAGTATTTGTTTAAATAAAAAAGGAATATTTTGCTGAAGTCTATGAGCAGCTATTGACCTTGAACAAAGCTCAAATCACCTAAATTTACAAGTGTTGGAGAAAACACTTAAACAGAATAAGGTTGTCGTAGTTTCTCCTGCTGTTTACCCACGCTCGGATGAATTTCTTCACTTTGACATTCATAGAACTAGTCTGAAATCACATTCCGTCAGCACCGGTCACCGTGTTTTAATTAGACAGATTCCCTTAATCCGTGGCAGTTCTGAGTCGGCTGTTAATTGCCGCCGAAACGGTCGCTCCGAGCTTTGTGCCCGGTGCTCCGCGCAGCTGAGGCTTTCCAAGGGTAGGCCTCGACGCGGACCGCTTACACGGCCAGTCTCGCTCAGTCCCGATGCAGTGCCACACGCGCTTCGCTTCGGACCCCAGCCCGACGGGCCCAGTCCTCAGAGCCAATCCTTGTCCCAAAGTTTCGGATCGAACTTGGCGACTTCCTTTACCTACACTGTTCTAGCGACTACAAGCTGTTCACCTTGCAGACCTGCTGCGGAAATGGGTACGGTCTAGCACGAAAATCATAATCTCTCCCTCGGATTTGCAAGGGTCGGGAGATGCGTACCGGACACCGCAATAGGATAATGGGTATCCAATTTTTGAATTGTTTTTTTACCTACCACCTATTTTTCTTCTGCGTACAACGGGTTGAGAACCGCTGCCCTACGCCATATCTTGACGCGCTGCATTCTTGGAAAAATATGTGAAATTTATATATTTTTCGAGTGGATTCTTTGGGAATACAGATAATGGCAAAGGAAACCAAACATTTAAGATGCAACGTAGGGCTTAATTAATTATAAGCCTTATGACATTATCTCTAGATTAAGATGAATATCTAACAATTATTTCAAAAAATATTTTGAATACTAACATTTTTTTATAATATAAAACATTTTTCTTACTCATTACTAATTACTTAATCATAGAAAATTATTTGATGTTAGAAAACGCTATAAATGGATTTGCAAAACGAATGTATAACTTAAAGGAAAGACAAAGCTTGCAGGCAATTTATATTCCGAAACTTTATGAAACTGGAAAAGTTATCAGACTTTTAATTCCTTTCAAAGATTTAATTTTGGTTTCATCTAACGCATTATAAAGTTTAGCAAAATTCGAAAGAAAAATCTGTGTTAGTCTTCAACAAAGTCCCTGTTATATGATCTTCAGTGCGCCAACTGTAACGATTGTAGAATGTGCCATTATATATATATAGTTAAAAGAAAAAGTCAAACTAGATGAAAAAGAAGGGAGCTTGGAAGGGAAAAAAAACTCAGCGAAAGTGTTCATGATTAATGCGTCGGGCTTCCGCAAGTGAAGACAAAAAGAAGAGGACCTCTACCAGTACTTAAACGGCGTCGGAGGTATTACCCCAACATTTCGGTGCTGAAAACTTATCTTTGGCCGCAGTTTAAAGGTTTGTGATAACGCGGAATCACTTTTCCGGCTGCTTCTCAACTGATAAATGGCATTTGAAAGGGCCTTCCGTGTTTTCAGCTCTTTTGATTTTGTTGCAATTTTTTCTCAAGAGACTTTTGGAATGGAAACCGGAGAACGTTGCGACGACTTCTATTGATATATCAATGTTACTCTTGTTTCTGTCGCTTACTGGGAAGATAGATTATGAATAGTACTCGCGGGTACGTATTTTGAGTGCCAGATTTCGTCTAGTAAAGTAATAGTTTCAGCTGTAATTTAAGATATTAAAGTTTTTACTATCAGTCTTGAATATCATGAACAGAAAATTAAAATAATTTTAAAATAACTATTACCAACAGAAAATGCGATGTCTTATTTTGAAAAAAGTTACTTAATTTTGCCACTTGCAAATTTCAAAATGCTCTGAATTATAATGAAGTTCTACATTAACTATCTAAAATAATGTCTTTGTAAATTAATATTGATATTCCGAGAATAATTAATTTTATTTGTTTCGTATCGCGCTGATATGCATTTATTTGATTGTCTCATTAGTGTAAGAGTCATTATTTGTTTTGCATTATCATAAATTTATGTATATTATATTGCTTATTTTTAATATTTAATTTAATATTTTTTGGTAAAGGACTGGATAGGTTACCTTTAAGCATTTGTTGTCAATGAGCAAACTCATAAATCAATAAGCAGACGAAAACAGTGTCCGAGTTGCACAACAAGACGTAGACCGTAACGTATTCATGAAAAAGGGTAAAACAAACAACGAACACTTTCCATGGACTACAGCAGCCATCTTCCCTATCACCATGATAACAAGACGGCTTCTGTCCATTATTGTATTATTTTTTAGAGTTTAATAGATATTCGAGTGACCTTGTTTTAGGACATGTGCAAACATTTCCAGGGAAATAGCAAAATCTCATACCATTCGCATTCTTAATATGAAAGAATTAAACCTTGGCAGTCTGGTAAGTTTAGAGATGAATCTTCGATATTTAATGTTACATTAAAAAAGATAGTTTCATCAATTCTGGAAAAAACGCATTTTTGTGCCCATTTCCAGCTACATTATTGCAACATATATTCCTAATTGAATACTCCAATAGAAGTCAAGTTTACTGATTAGCAAAATATCAGTCATAAGCAATAATTTTGTATCTTGTTAAAGTATTGCTTAAATAATAAATTATGATAGTATTTTTCCCTCGACTTTTATCGTTTGAATACTTTTTCGTATGTGATCGAAAGCTGTTATTACTAAATATCTTGAAACGCTGGTCCTCTTACAGCAAACCAGAGTTCACAGAAACGTGTTAGCTAAAACAGTAAAATAAATTGTGAAGAATTATCGCATTCTCTAGTACGTGCTTTCGTGATGCATGTGGTGAGTAGGTCCACCTAGCAAATGAACTATCCGCGGTTAGAATCCGAATGAGTGCTCAGTTGATTTTTTATGTGCGCAGATTCGGAAAAAACAAGTACTGTCTACAGTATAGCCCATAGTGGACAATAACAGATTTAGTCGACAAGATTGCGTGCATGTTCCCAGTCGTCCCAGTATATGAGAATGTAAGAAGTTATCACATCGCCGTAAAGGTCGTATCACACATTCGAAGGAAAAACACTTTAGAATTAAGTTTCCGTTTTGTCACACGATATGAAACACCCAATCACCATTGTAAATGACGGCTGAAGACGTAGGACTTGATGCTGATAGCTGCTTTGTTGAAAACGGAAAAAAAAAATTGCAAAAAGAAGAAAAATAACGAGCACCTTTTTTACAGTGGTAAAGCATATAGGAAAACTGTCTGAAACATTTGTTCGTCTGAAATAAATAGATGTGCGATACCAGCCTAAAGCAGATAGAAATATCTGAAACAGTTGTTTGTTTGCAATAAATAGATGTGTGATATTAGCCTAATGCCCACTCTCTTAGTTTAATTACTTAACAAGCATATTCGTATAACCAATTGCAAGATTATTTGTTCAAATCTCAGCGAGAACGTGATTGATTTTTTCTGTTTCAAATCTGAAGCATCGTATAATTTTTGCAATAATAATAACAAAAATTAGCTCAAAATGAGATGTTTATATTCCGATGACATACGTTACTAATCAGCTACTGTGAGCAAACTTCTCTCCAAATCGTAATATTGCTCATCTATACATTTTATTTGATTAAAATGTGAAAACTGTGTTACTTTCTATTGCTAAAATCTTTACTTCGTCATTTAATTAACTTTAAGGTGATTTCTATCGTCATTTTTCTATTATTTTTATAATTTACATTATTATGTGCTTAATCATGTAATTTCCATTGCTGATTTCTTTTTCCAGTTCGTGATTTATTCTTCTATCTTTATAATTTGACTATATAAAGGTCTTTCTTCAGGACTTCTTAACATGCCAGTTTTACTTTCTTTTACCCTCGACGATGTTCTCAATTTACCGTTCATTTTACTTTACAGGAATCTGGTTTTTATAAATGTTAATTTTTTATGTTTATAATAGCACGAATCGCTATGCTCAACCATACAGTTTGGAAGACTGTTGAATGTGTCAGACTTAACTTATATGGTATTCATAGTACATAGTTACTCATTGTACAAGAAATAAATTTAAATAGTTATTAAAATGTAGCTCATAATTTCAAATAGTATTCCTTCATCACGAAAATATTAAATAATCAATTAAAATAACATTGTAACACCGTAACGCATTCATTAGAGTGGAAAACTGGCACTGGAAGCTAAAAATAAACCGCGAAGAGGAACTAGAATAAAATTGCAATTATACTTTGTTTGGTATAACTATGTGAGCCCATGTTACAGTTGTGTTGTGTAGTGTAAGCACGGTATCTGACTTACAGGATTGTTTTTCCTTTTACAAAATTTGATTTAAAACTAAATAAAACGTTATTTTTATTCTTTTAAGTCCTTTATATGTTATTTTAACAACATTTTTAAAATTCAAAAGAAAATAGCATAATGAAATGATGAAGCAGCAAAGCATTTACAAGAGCTTAAATACATAATCTTAAAAGGCAAACCTTTTAAAGTTTTAAGATTTGGAAAAAACACACAATGGAATTATTCCGCAATGCAACGCAATTTCTTTCTCTGGAAGGAAAGCTTACTCAATGTTTAACATTTAATTTAAAATGTAAATGTTTAGAGACAATAATATCCTGCAATATTAATTAACTTATTCTTAAATGCAGCCAGTTGATTAAGCAATAGATTTACTTATCTGTTAATATAAAGATACGGGCGAGAAATATTAATTAATTTACTAAATGATTTCATTGTTTCTTAATATAAATATTTTAAACAAATATATAGTTTACTATACATATCTTTGTAAATTAGTTCTTTTTATAGTATTATTGAAAAATATGCAATAAAAATAAACCTTGCTTACTGGAAGAACTTTTGAAAACATCGTTCGTAATGCAATGCCAAAAATAAGGTATTTTTTCTTATTATTCTTTGATTTTTTTGTGTGTGAAATTTATTCACAAATGGAAAAATAAAATTCACACATTTATTCACATTCAGAGAAATCAATTAGAGCATTCCAAGTTTTGAACAAGTTTAATTTCGTTTCTAGGAGAGAGATTTTTAGAGCGGGCTAGGTTTGCATAATAAAATACGTTTTGTATAAAGCCATGTAAAAAACTTCCTTTTTTATTTTGTTTGCTATTTTGCTTGTACTTGTGTGAGTTAATTAAAATTTTATATTATTTACCTTTGTGCTTACTAATTTAGTTTAAATAACTTTCAATCGTTTCTATTTAGCGAAATTTCGACTCAAAAGATATTTATCGCCTTTTATATTTAATGTTGCTGTAACATTCTTCTTACTTAAAATTTGCTCATGCACTGACGTGCCAAAAGATTACGACCACCTCCACATTTTTCAGCTCGTCTGTATGACACACTTGATTAAGTGGGAATTTTATTTAAAGGCTGGTGGAGAAGGTAAGGAATCATTTTTGCACTTACTTTTGCGAGTGATGGGGAAGGCTAATCATCTTAGAGAATTTGATAGAGGGCAGATTGTAATGGCCCGATGACACAGAATGAGTATCTCCGACGTTGCACAACTGGTAAAGTTGTTTATGATCTGCCTTGTTAGTATTTATGCAAAGTGGATAAATGACGGTGAAACCAGCTCTACACGCCAAAATGCTGTACGTCAAAATAAAAAGGATGCTGGAGACTGTCCCGCTTGGTACAACAAAATCGGCATCAGCCAGTGGCTCGGCTGACAGCCTAATACACTACAGGTCAAAGTGCAAATGTTTCGGGCTTCGTTGTCAACTACGCCTACAGTGGGCGCGGGATCATCGGGACTGGACTATGGATAAGTGGAAAAATTTTTGCCTGCTCGGATGAATCGCGATTTCTGATTCATCACATCAATGGTCATGCCAGGGTGTGCCGTCTTCTAGGCGAACAGTATTATGCTGTGGAGGACGTTCTCATGGGCGGCTCTGGGACCCTTAGTTGTGATTGAACAGACCCCGATAACTGTGGAATATCTAAACATACTTGCACATTTGCATGGCGACTGTTTTCCCAACTGGAAATGGAATCTTTCAGTAGGACAACGCTCCATATCTCAAGGTTGGAATTATTTAGTGTGTTTCGGGGAGCATAAGGGTGGATTCCAAATAATGCCCTGGCCATTTAACTCGTCGGATCTTAATGCGATAAAGCACATTTGGGATGTTATCCACGATATTATAGAGCTCAAACACCACCATCTCGTAATATCTCGACTTTGCATTGACCGCTGCTTTAGATCTTAGGTTTAACCTGCCTCCAGTCATCAGACAAGAACTTCTGGCATCCGTTGCAGGAGAAGTTGTAGCTTTTTTGCGGGGCAAAGATCACGCAACGCGATATTGAGTAGATGATCCTAATAGTTTGGCTCTTTAGTGTATTTCTTTTGGCTATCTAAAAAAAACTATTTTATGTCATAGTTTGTTAACTTCTGTATTTGCATTCTTTGGAAACGTAAAGATGTATAAATAGCTCTTGAGAAAATGAGAATAACTGTTAACGCCTATTTTGCTATTTTCAAAAAGTTGGAGAATTCAGAATGTTTTCTTCGCTAATGTACTTTGCCACAATGTAATAAATTTAGTCTAATTCTTTATCCTAGCTTTGAAGTATGTGTATTAAGTAGAATTCAAATTGCTGAAAAAATATATAAATCCCATCCTCTTTTAATTTCAATGCTACAGATTTTATTCGCAAGTCAATGAGATAAGCGAATCTGAGAAGATAGTAAAATCACCATTCGGTGTTTGGTTGAGCAAAGCAAAAATATATATTTGCGATGTTAGTGTGATTTATGAATTTACGCATTGGATATTTTTAATGTTACTTATTGAATGCTTTTACTCTGTTTGATCCTGTGCTTCGGAATAATTTAAGAAAACTTATATTTTTTGTCAAAAATATTTAAAAGTGTTTTCAGTATTACAAGAATTGCATTTCGCTGTATTAGAACTTCAAAATGGGAAATCTGGTACTCTATGTTACGGTGTACAATTTGGAACTTTAACAAAATCAAGATTTTTCACAATCCCTCCGCTTACGTAAGTGACCAATTACAATGAGTCAGCAAGCATATGTTTCAAGTAAATGTGATTCATTTAAAAAAAATTATTCTATATAATATTATCATATAAATTTTCGTATGTTAATATACTTTCAGTTTTTAAATAAATTCTTTGCCTTCATTACATTTCCTTATGCATGATTTATAAGTAATAACTATTTCCCTTAATGTCTAAATATAATGCCAAAGCAAATGTGTCTTATAAAACGTATGCATTGCAAATATTTTACATGCGTGTAAATAGACTATCCAATTAACAAAATACAATTCTTCCTGTGTTTTCTTTTTCGTGCTTTCTCATTTTGTTTTTCTTAGAGTATTTGCAATTTTTTTAATCTGCTCTTGTTTGCTAACAGGTTGTTTGCTAATTCTTGTTTATATATGTATTTCTTTTATTTGCCTTCAAATAGCAAATTAATTAGATCTTGCTTTCATAAACAAGATCGGAATTTGTCGTCACGTAACATTCATACGAAAAATGTCGGAAAAACACGCATTAATTTTATAGAAAAATATTAAAATGTAATGATTTTTCAGTTTTATTTGTATTAAGTTTGTTAAAAATAGACACTTATTTATAATGACATACTAAATGAATTGCAAAAGCAGTTTCGTACCTGACAGCTGATATGAAAACCGGACTGTATAACATTCGTATATAAATATATTTTTGCTTTATTTGTTTCAGCTAAGCTAAGACTGAGAACATTTCTAAAATGTCTTTGAAACTTGAATAAATAAATAATTACAATCTGAAAATTTCTAATTACAATTCAGTCTCAAAGTGTTCATAATTAAAGTTTCAAGAATTTCAAGAAATTTCTTAAAATTTAATAATATCAAAGCCATAAGATTTAAAAGAAACTGCATTCTAACCTTCGTATGAAGATGTTAGTTGAACACCTCAAATAATTTTAAGCTAAAAAGTTATTGTAGACCAACAATTTTTAAAAATTAATTCCTCAGAAACTGAAGATATCTTTTCTTTGAAGCTGAAACGTATTAATATATATCTACTTCCCAAACTGTTGCACATGTGCATTATAAAACGCATTTAAGTATCGATACTTTTAATTTTTCTACAATTTGAAATCCGATCACTCAATACAATAAACTCTTTGAAAAGCTTTCTCTTTAGACACTTAATATATAAATAAGTATTAAGAGTGAATCAAAGCAGCTATACACTTTTAGGAACATATCCATTTCCTATATTAATGATAATGTACAAAATGAAAGCCCACGGTCTATAGTAAGTAAGGCGAAATTGAAAAGGAAATGGAGATTATCAATTACGATTTTGCCTGGGGAAATATAGGAAGTGTAAAACGAGCATAATTGTTTCTAAAAAAATAGGTTTTTTAGAAACAAAAAACATAGAAAACCAATAAATGCCTTCGCCGAAGTTCAAATTTGTGATTTTGTAATTTGCTATCTAGAAGAGCTAACCATTCACACTGCGACAGAACTCAGTGAGAAATGAAATAATTCCTTACAAACTATGTAAGTAGCGCTGAGGATTCAGATTATAACCTTTTTCATGGTTTCCCAGAAGGAATGATGGTTAGCGAAGCTGACTATCGTACTGAATGGCTCGGGTTCGGATCCAAGATTTGGTTTATTTAATTATGGCAAAGCCCACTAGGACTATCTGCCTAAGGGGAGGGATGCCTTCGTGGAGGATTTTCTAAGGGAAACTGACTCGTATACACGTTACACATGGGGAAAACCACGAAAACGCCCATGCAGCCAGCCCGTTCGCGGGATTCGAACCTCGGACCGAACTACCAGTGTTCAGCGACTTTACCGCTCGGCCGCTGGTGGGACTCGGTTTCAAGAAAAGGGATGGTTGCTTGCAAATGTATAGTATCTCTGAGGCGTGCAGACACACAGAACATACTGTGAGTTGAAAGAACTCTCGAGTAGTTTTGGTAGTACGAAAAAGAGTTCGAGTAGTTTTGGTAGACCATCGGACCCTTCCTCTGTAGTGTTGTCTTTCAAAACTAGGCTGGAATTGGTCGAAATCGTATTATAATCTATGGTGTTCAAGGCACAATAAAAAAGGTTTTTTAATGTGAAAATAAATGAAAATGTTTAAAAAACAACTGATTGCATTGCTCATTTCTCTTAGAATAAAAAGCTGAATTGAATAAATTAAGTATTTCAGTCAGTGAAAAACTAATGTCATATTTAATTATTGACAAAACTTCTGAGAATCTTTTAAATTAAAGAAAGTTTTCAATTAAAAATATACTAAATTGAATACTTTGATCATTATTCTTTATTTAAATTTTAATATTTTTGTATTAGGAAAGTTACATTACCTATTTTAAGCAATTTTCTTGTTATTGCCCATTTTATTTAACCTTTCTATGATGTTTCATTTACTAGAGAAATTGTATTTCCTTATAATTGATACAAAATATCACCTACAGTAAACCGCAGTCTAAATATTTATGAATTTATTAATTTTAATATAAAAATTTAATATTAAAATGATTTATGTATTTTAAAATTGATTTATGCTGTGTTTGCAACAGCTACACCTTTTTTGAATGCTAACAAGCCTTTAATAGCACTATTGAAGCAAATTCTTTGATTATGATTTAAGATTATTTTCCAATGCAGGCACGAAATTTACAGGCAAGGTAAGATAGCGTTCCCGCAAAGCAGTTTTAGGGTTGCCATAAAGTACCGAAAAAAAGGCAGGGTTGTCATATTTGACGAGAAATCGCATACTTGGCGATATTTGGCGACAAAATTGGCGATATGCCATGGACGGATGGAGAACCTTCTGGAATGAATTCTTACCGGTTTAGCCCAGAATGTTCTTGAACACAAGCCAAAAACTATATAAACCCTGCTGGCCCGCAGTCAGAGAGTGTGTCTCGTCTAGAGTGCGAGATAATGTGCGTCTCGAGTTAGTCTGTCCGTGCGGAGTCCGTCGAGTTGACAGCCGGGCAGCGAGTGCCGAGTGGGTCGTCGAGTGCATCGAATAGTCTCTTAGTGTATCGCGGTTAGTGCATCGTCGAGAGAGTGTGTTAAGCTCCGGGAACGACTGAACCGAAGAGTCGGGAGCTGTGCTCTGTGTGTCGTCGAGTGCATCGCGAGTTGTAGCGTGGAAAGTCTCGAGAGTACGTGGAGTTCCGAGAACGACAGAGCAGAGTCGGGAGCTGAACTATGTGCTTTGCAGTGAAGCTGTCTCCACCGTTATAGGCTGATAACCTGAAGGCTGTGTCGCTGATTGTTCCATCGTGTTTATCTTCGACGACTGTAAAAGTGTTTTGGAGCTGTCCTGATTAATATTGGTAAATAAAGTATGTTTCGATACTTCATCAAGTGTCGTCGTTATTCACTCCAAATTTACGAACCTCGCACGTAAGGTCAAGGAAGGGAAGAAAATAACGTAACAACTGGTGTAAGAAAAAAACGCAACAATATGCAGATCCGGTTTCTCATTTTGCTTTTACCAAAACTATCCGTAAAATCTTCCTCACTCAAATGACTTCCCTTGAATCCTTTCATCTTCACAAAAACTGTTTACTTCATTGAACGACATCAATTCAATATTCTTTATTTTGTCTCTATCTAAAAATAGATTTTTTTTTAATGCTTGAGTTCTGATCAACAGATGACCTGTGTCATTCTTGATCCCTTTATACTCAGGACAGGAAGGTTTTATTTTATTTTTAAATGGACTAAGACATTGCAAATAAGCTGATTTCTTCTATCAAAGTATTTATTTTTCATTTAGCAATTAATTTATATTCGAAACTCTGACAGTTACGCAAAAGGTCAATATGACTGGAAAAATCACTGGGCAATTATCATTTATATCTCAAATAATCATTCAGCGTTTTCGAAGCTTTTGTGGCACTCAAGTTCTTTGAGAATGGCTTATTGATTAAACATCGCTTCAAGTATCTTTAATCACTAATCGCATTCCATCCCTGAAAGCTGTGTGCAAATAAACGCATAAAAGTTTACCCGCTAAATGAATTTATTCATTTCCGATGACTATCTCGTAACACCCAAACATCTGCAGAAAGTTCATTACGGAGTTCGAATGAACACTCGGTTAAGTGCTGCGACTAATTTAATAACATGCCACGATTTATTACTTCGCCGAACATGTGGAGTTGAAATGCCATGAATGTCGATCTCAGATAACAAAGCAAGGTTGATTCAGCCGTATTACTCATTCCGTTGTTTCGTAAATGGCAACATCATAAAGAATACCACCCTTTTCTTGTAGCGTGCTTCTCTAAATATTCTCTGAAATTCCGTACGTTTTAGCAATGCTAATCAGATTATTTCTTAGATAATAAGCATTGAATCATGTAATGGTTTTTAAACAGGAAAATAAGAATTAGGAAACATCAGACGATTTTTATCTTATGAAAACATACAGGGATAAGCAAACTAATGCCTGTATGTTTTAGATGCAAAGTTAATTATGAAATTTTTATGATTTACGTTTATGATTTTATGTGTATTCTGTATACTAAATGTTAATATGTAGTACTTCTAGTCTATAGAGTTTCTAGTAATCCCAAGGGGAAAAATATGGAACTATCATTTATGGTTTTGATCCACGTATAAGACAGTCCTGCAATTTTCAATTTTCTTTTGGTATTCAAATAAAGCCTTATTCTTTAAAATGGCATAAAATGATATGATAATGGTTTTATAAAATGGAATGAAGAATGTGCATACATTATTAAGAAGCTATTAAATTAGTATAATGAAAATGTGTGATTCGTAGAATGACATGCGATAGAATAGAACATCAGATCTCTAAAACACCGTACCGGGAATTCTAAAGAATTCATTTTTAAAAACGTTTTCACGCTACACTTCGAAAACGTGTTCATGTTTTGAGGCCTATTTTCTCAAATCAGAACTTTTTTTGCTTACAAGCGCATTTACTGTTGAAAATTTGCGAATATTTGAACTAAAAGAATTTTTGCATTTTTCGAAATTTATAGAATTTTTTGTGTTGAACCGAAAAGATTATACAGTCCACCAGCAACTGCTTCTATATTTTGAGCAAAGTGAAAATTGAATTATGTATTATTTTGGTAATAATATTAATTTTATGTTAAACGGTAAAATATATTCTCACCTTACAAAGGACTTGTTCATTTTATCCAGATATAGAATACACACAGTTAATCGAAATGATTTCTTGAAACGGCAGTTTTGACTTCGGAACGCTTGGTCAGACAAATGATGTACGTAGACAATAAAATATTATTTTCATATAGACATACGTGAAAAATAAAATTACCTTGAAGTCTTTAAGCATATTATCTTCTTACAATTAATACATATAGACAGAGAGATATGCTAATAAATTCGCATTTATACCATATGTGACTATATATGCACATAAAATGGTATACTGATCATTACACTTAAAGCTTTTATTTCAGGTCAATGATTTCAAGTTCAGTGAACAATTCTCAAGATATTGAAAAAAATTTTATAAAGTTTCTTAATCAAAATTCATACATGCTTAATAAAATATGAAATAGGAAATTAAAATAAAAAATCTGAAAGTTTTCAGATTTTATGTTACGTTCAAAGGGGTCTTTTTTTAACATTTTGTGTGTTACCTTTATTTATTAAATATCATGTTCTTCGCACTTAAGCCATAAAATTAAATCCAGCAGCAATATCGAAAAATACCGTCTTCTTTGACGGCCCAGTACTTCCTGTATAAATGTATTGAAATAAAACATTCAAGTCATTATCTTTCGCTGAAAGTTAAATAGAGTTGAATCCCGCTGCAACGCACTTCAAGAGAATGGTGAGACAAAAATGGATCATCACACAAAATAGTATTAAAGATGATTGATGAATTGCAAAAAAAAAAGAGGGATTATTAATATTCAAATAGGATGTTAATAGTAACTTAATAAAAAACTTATTTGAAGTTAATATCAATTACTATTATGTGAAATTACTAAATGTCTTTTTGTTTGTATTTCAGTTTCAACATACGTTAACATTTTTGCATTAAAACACTCTGCATAATAGTCATGAGCCGTTCTTCCAGTTATATATTTCCATCTAAAACACGTGTTTACACATAAAGTCTTCAGCTTTGCTTTATTCACACTTAAAAACAGAGTGCGGTCTGGGAGCTCAGCCAAAGAACTTCACCTGAATGAAAGATCAGATTCAAAATTCTTTTCTCAATGGATCAATGGTTCTTTGATCTAAGATCTTCTGAGGTATGCTTACTCTACAACCTGGTTTTCCAAGAATTAAGTGTTACAATTTAATGAAAAATAAAACCTAATTTCCAACATTCATTTATTGAGATAATCGAATAAACATAGATAACGGAAATATTAAAAAAACGCGAATTACACAGTGTTAGGAAGAACAGATACCAAAGGAAAAGTAATAAAAATGCAATTTGCAATGAATAAAAATATTTAGTGTTTTTTAATATTACACAATTTAATATCACATAATTATAGACTACAATATATTATAGAAATACTAATGTTTCCTTTACACTATTTTTTCGTTCATACATTTCATACACTTTTTAAAATCATTACCTTTTCTGCATACTATACAAAAGACAACGTACTATAGAATGTGCTTTATTATTAATTTAAATGCATTCCTTCTTGCTATTACATATATCTAATTCATCTTCAGCAGTCATATTAAGTACTGGTACCAGTCCAATAATTTCTTTGCATTTTGAAAATATTCAATATACCATAACAGCTTGAATTGTTGTTGCTTCTGTATTGATTGCATTTTCAGCAAAACCAGAAAGTGCCTTAACGTTGTATGTTATTTTTGGTTTTATATGGATTAATTCTGAGAACAAACCTTTCAACATGAATACAATAATCGATTAATATGAGTGATATACGCTATAGCACTTAGGACGTTATAACAGAAGCACAACACTAATCAGAGTATCCACAGAAACACACCACTGAAACCACAGAAGATTGGAGAACTATAACTTTTTAATCACCGGAAATACATAAAACACCAAAACAGAACACTATATTCACGTTGCGTTCGATATTTTCTAAACTGATATATCCAAAATTTTGGTGTCTTCTTGTACAACAGATATTCACAAGCAAAATAAGCACAAATTCCGTACTCTCACGATGAAATTCTCTTCAGTTCAGAGGCTTCCAAACAGAAGCTCACAGCAATGGAACGTCACTCGCTGAAGGCAGTTGAAGTAAGTAGATAGGGACAGAACAATGAGAAGATCCACAGTGCGCTCTTTGATTGACAGTGCATTAAAATTATTTTTAATATAAGCAATATTATTTATATCATTCGTTGCTTGATTCAATTTCAAACATGAAGTCAGTCTTTTCAAATGCCTAACAGATGGCATCTTTACGAAATAACTTGAAAGAACTGGTGGAATCTCAAGTAACTGCTCAGTTAACGACTTCGAATTTGGCAGCTAGCCAAAGCGCGCAAAACCTATATTAACTCGTTTATATCCAATAAATAATATACACGGAATGTCATTGGTTGAAGGGCAATCAGTGTAACCTTCAGCGATTTATACAACTGCATTAAACCTTTCGATGGTTCTTCTGATAATTTAATAGATTTTTTTTTAAATGGCTTAGAAGAATTATTTCAACTGAATAGAATTACGAATAATATTCAGGAAATTATATTTACAAAAAATATTTATCGGCTTCCCTAAAACATATATAATGTCAATGTCACTAAATCCCAAGTGTACCGTATAGGATTAAACCAAGCATTTCTGAATGAATGGAGATGAAAAAAAACGTTAAAAACATAACAAACAGTTCATCAGAATTTTTATAGGTAATGAATTTTGTATTTTTTTCACAGTTTCTCTAATTTTTATGTCAACATTTATTTGCAATTTATCAAATCCTTTAATTTTGTTGTTTTCCATGAAAAGTGTTAATATTTCTTTCTCCTCTTCCATTAATTTTTCCGTTCTGCTTCTCCTGACTGTCGGTGAGTTTTCCGTCATATATATTGGACAGCCGATATGCATTGATATGCATCGTCTTTTAACATCAGACGTTTTCTCGGAATTCTTAAAATCGCCCCTTTTTTCTCCGCGAATACGTCTTCACGCACAATCATATCTTCGCGAAAATTGCAGTTTTTGCACCGTATTCGGTAAAATGTTTCATATTATGTCACCATATTAATTCAAATAAATTCGTCCTTACTTCAAAAATAGTAAATAAAGTCATATTTTAGAAGTGAAATAATTGCTAACATGCGATTTGCATTGATTTCGGAAATATGATTTTTTAAAATATATAAAATGCATAACGTAATAACTCACTTTATAGATTAGTATCATTTTTAAATATTTTGCTATAATATTTATAAAAAATATTTTAAGTATTAATTATTTTAACAAAATTTTAAACAATAATTTAGCACGTATTTTTAGTCCGAAAATCAAAAGTATAATAAATCAAAAGTATTTATATTAAATTTTTATATCATTAGATTCATATATTTAGATGAACTAAAGTAATGAAACATTGCAAAGTAAATCTAATGCGGACTTCAGATTCTTGAAAGGGCGATTTAGTCTCTTTACATTCTAGAAATAACGTTAATGAACTATGAAAAAATTGCTAAAACGACCACGCTTGAAAGCGGTCACATCATGACGTTTCAGCGACGTCGACAAATTGCCAAGTTGCAACGGGAAATGTTTTGCGTCTTCGCAACTTTGTAAAGACGTTGCGAAGTTACCACGACCACTTTGTTACCACGACCACAACTCGTTGAAAGTTACCAGACAACTTTGCAACCTCTCGGACCAGTTTGCAACGTCGTGTGCTACTTGGGTCGTACCCTCATTTTGAAGCAGGAAAAACTGTCAAAAGTGTACAATATTGTGTAGTAGATTTCCCCGCATAATAGTCGCACGTAGACTTTCACAGTAAAAAATTGGCAAAAAAAGTGCGACTATTACACGAGTAATTACGGTGTCTCTATTAAAGGACATCCGATCCCCAATAACTGTGATCGGTATGTGATTTTAACTGAGATTTGATTACCCCAAACTCCAATAATCGTTATTCGAATTATTACTTTAACTCAAATTTGATTATCTCCAAAGAAACACTCTCCCGTTTTATTAGAATTCCGTTGTTCTTCCTTTCTTTCCACAGATTAAATATCAAATTTCTTTTGTTTTACAGAAATTCAGCTTTCTAGTCGTTTACTTTTTTTCAATAAAATTCACAATTCCAGATTTAAAGACCCTATTCCGAATATGGCCTATTGGGGCATGTACAGGATTCCTTGTCAACGTGGATTTAATTTTTGTTGGTCAAACTAAGTGAGCTTTACAATTTCGATCAGACAAATATGAGTAATATATTTGGGGGAGGGGGGAAGAAAGAAGCACATACTGTTGGTCGGAAAATCACTTTTTTCCCTTTTCTGCAACCTGAAACATTCAAAAATATTCTCCCTTGGAGAATTCATGTTTCTAGAGTCGTTTCAAGTTCATAAAATTCTTTCTAGTTAATGATCTCAATTCCAGTTCGTCTTTACTCTAAGCTTTTAAGGAATTTATTTCTCAGTTCTTTTCATATTTGGTCAATAGATTGGGGCAATATCCTGATTTCCTTCCTTTTATTGTTGCCGCTTTGTATAGGATTCGCTTTCGTCATTTGCACTTATGTTGCTGAGAAAGAGGTTTCTGTATAAACCTTCGATATTAGGCGTGCAAAGTCAGGGATAATATGCTGATTCTTATTACTTTAGTCCCTCCAATAATCGTTATTAAGCGCATATTTTAACTCAAGAAGCGTATATTTCACCTCTGGTGGGTACTTACAGATAGTTAATATGTAACTCAGTATTGACTCATATTTCTATTCTATTGTAATAGCTGACACCGAAATTAAAGTATAATATGGCTTCGTTATCAATCATAAAAGAATTCACTCAAAATTTCTATTATTTAAGAAACGTGTAATAAACGATCCTTTTAAACCAGATAGAAAATAATATTCCCAGAAAACAGTTTGAAGACATTTAATAGGTACACAACATGTTACGCAATAAATAAAAACCAGCATAATTTAAATAAATTGGAAGTAATATTTCAAATTCCCCCCTGAATGTTGCTACTCCGTGCATTAATTAACTAATGTAAGTTTAAATACCAGAAATTATAAACACTTAAATGCACAGCTCTTTAAAAGTAGCCGAAAAGAAAAATCCTGAATCATGCGATTAGAAAGCGTCATGAGTTTAATGAGTACAGTTTTAATTCATTAACTTCTTAAATAAATTTAGAAACTTCTAAACATTGAAAAACATACCTGTTAACACTTTTAATATTCTTATTTCTTAAGGTTTCAGATTTTATATAATGCTCAAAGTACGTTGTTTCAAAGTTTTGTTTGTTTCATTTACTTATAAAATATAATGTTCTAAAATTCAATTCAATACTAGTATCACAAAGTATTTAACAGAGCATACCTTTAAAATTCCGATACATACATAGTATCGCGCGCTGGATATAAAAAATGTTTGTTTTTCGTGCAGTCAAGGCAGTGTTGCCTTGAAATCGTTGCGTTTCTTAATCAAAAACTCATAAATGCTTTACAAAATATGAAATAGATAATAAACAATTTCAAAATTCCAAATTTTAGCTTCCAGATGTCTAGATTCTGGAGGAGATGTACGTTATTCAAAATTTGATGGCTGTAGGTGCCGTTGTTTTATCACAATGTGAGAAACATACATACATTTATGCAGATTCTTTATTATTTAATTTCTTTAAATGTAGTACAATCCGGTAATATTTGGTGGCAACAATTTAAAATGTGATTCGCCGTTTATAGTGAATCAACGCAAAATGCCAAAACGAAATTAATAGCAATTCTGGCCAAATTATCCCTTTGGGCTAATAAAGCACCTTAAAAGTATAGCATATAACCGAAATGAGAGAAACTTGTGTTATTTAAAGCAATACACAAAAGAATCCGTGTTTCAAGCAGTTTGTTTCCAACCTATCCACTTGAGATATTTCGCATGGATGAAATTATAATTTTTACGGTTGTTAAGGGAGAACGGTACATATTTTGTACATTTATGATTTACACCAATAACTCTCATTAGTTCTAAAGCTTTATTTTTTATATTTCAAGAAAATTTTAGCCACAGTTTTGATGAACATCTCTTAAGATTATACATTTAAATCGCATAAACTATGTATGAGCTTTATTAACATTATAGTCATCATAAATATCTGGTTGTAACGAACAATTTGCTCCAAAAAGTATTCTTAAAAAAATTTAAAAAAAGATATGAAAGCAATACGTTTAGGGCGGGTAGTAAGCACCACACAACTCTATGATATTCTGCCAACGTTTTTGTAGTTTTGCAAAGGATTCGGCCCAGAAACTTGTGGCCGGGAGTCCAAACACTGGTAAACCTCATTTCGGATGTCCTGTGCAAAATGGAAGATATGATCAGCAAGAAGTAGCTGCAGATGTGAAAAAAGATCAGAGTCCGAAAAAGCGATATTGGGGCTTTATGGTGGGTGTGGCAAAACAACCCGGGTTCTTTTGTCACACCCACCATAAAGCCCCGATATCGCTTATTTTGCTTTTTTCCTTATTGCTTTTTTGCGTCGGAAATCAATTCGACGTTTTGCCTTGATATCAGCGTCAGCACGGATTAGCATCTTATTGTACACCTTATTGTCGATGGTTTTAATTTTTTCCAGAAACTCTTTGTGGATAATACCACGGCAATCCCACCAAATACAAAGCAAGATCTTTTTGTTAAACAAATTGCACTTTGCGACGCTGTCGACGGGCTCACCGGGCGCAGAATAAGCCCCCTTTTCTGCCTATGTTGTTGAAGTAAATCCACTTTTGATCACAAGTGACTATCAGGTCCAGAATTTTGTTTTTGCTTTGATGGTTCAGAAGATTAGTGCAGGCCCGAACACGTCTGTCCTTATCTCTTTGAGTTAATTCGTGCAGTACCCAAAGGTTCAACTTGTACACTGTGGGAAAAAAAAAGGGGACAGTTTTAATATCTTCCATTCTATTTCGCCGATTGACGAAATTCAACTTGCATTTTTCGTGTCTGGAAAGCGCTACTTAGGATATGTATTAGATTTATATACAGCATTGTTCTAACATAGATATTTTGACACAAAATCGGACTTTTTCTGAAATGACATGCCAATATTTTTCCATATTTCAACTGCACGACTCAAATTATGGCTAAATATTAAATCTTGCGAATTGTGGTACGAAATTTAAGGAAAAATTAAAAAAATTATCTTGGCCCATTTTTTTTTTTTAATTTTGCACAAAGAATAATTTACTTGACGAGCTTCTACATTTACAGCAACCTATTTTTCTTTCCTTTTTTTTATTGTTAAAAGAGCGGAAAAGAGGTCATCATTTACTATTTTAAATAATTTTAACAAAGTGCGTAAACCATATTTGGCGCTATTATCGCTTATAACAAATATGCCAAACTTCAAAACGCGCCAATATGTAAATTCACGTATATCCTAGGAAATTTTGAATAAAAAACTCTAATTTTTTGCAGGTATGCCTAGAAATGCATCTACTTTAAGATGATGGAAAACATTTTATAGGTTATAGTTCAAAATTGTTTTCGAAAAATTTGCCAAAATATTTTAAAATACAAATTTTAAAAATAAATCATAAAAAATGGGCGAGTTTAATTTGGAATGAACCTAAATTTCGAATTCTGGAAGACGGAGTCAAGTAAGTTCAATAAAAAAAAGAGAAAATTACAAATACATATCATATTTAATTAACATGGAGGAGCTAAAACTTTGGGAGCTAATGTTTTAGAAACTACTCGTGCGATTTTTACAAAACTTGTCAATTTCACACAATTTGAGTCGTAGAATCGAAATATTGAAAACAATTGGCATGTCATTTCGGAAAAAATGTGATTTTGTGTCAAAATACCTATCTTAGAACAATGCTGTATATAAATCAAATATATATCCTAAGACGCCCTTATGAGACATGAAAAACACAATTTGAATTTCATCAATCGGTTCAGTAGAACGGGAGATATAGAATTGTGCTTTACTATACGTCAATATTATGCGATGCACAGAGTGACTAATGGACTTGGCACTAACGTTGTAGAGTCATTAGGTTAAATGGAAGCAGAAAAGATGAAAAATATGCAACCGCCTTCGCCGGGAATCGAAACACGGACCTCTGAAATATTGGCTCAGTGTGCAGAACCACTACACCACGAAGGCACGCTAGGGCAGTGGGAGAAATACCTTATATACTCCCCTTTTTAAAGGGCGACTAGGGTTCTAGGGGACCTAGTCGCCAAATCCTGGGTGAGGAGAATCATCATCCACGACCATTTTTTGTTCGGGTGCCACTGTAGAATCACTAGGTTTTCTTTTGGAAGCCGAAGAGATGAAAAATAAACAGCCGCCTTCGCCGGAAACCGAACAACGGACCTCTGGAATACCGGCCCAGCGTGCTACCGTTACACCGCGAATGCACGCTAGGGAATTGGAAGAAATACCTTATATACTCCCCTTTTTAAAGGGCGACTGGAGATTTTAGGGGACCCAATCGTCAAATCCTGGGTGTGGAGAAACCTCATCCAACACCCTTTTAGTTCGGGCGCCACAGTAGAAACATTAGGTTAATTGGAAGCAAAAAGATTAAAATATGCAACCGCCTTCGCTGGGAATCAAACCACGGACCTCTGAAATATCGGCTCAGTGTGCAGAACCACTACACCACGAAGGCACGCTAGGGAAGTGGGAGAAATATACCTTATAACGTCTAACTTCTTCGCAAGCTCTCGAGTGCTTCCATACTGTTCTTTTTCCACACAGTCTCGCAGGCGCATTTTCTCGGGAATATTTATCCTGAAAAATCTGTAATCTGCCTTCTGTCGTAAATCATCATATAATAAAGCAAGGATATCTATAGAAAATGTTATAAAACGAAAGTAAACTGAGAAATGACAGTCATGACAGCAGATGATGTCTGCCAGATGAGCTCTGTCAATAAACCAAAGATTCTAACCGAAGTTTACGCCAGTTTGAACTAAATGACATTGTTTAAGTTAGCTTGTATATACTGTTCTTTAAATCCATTCTAATGACGTCAAATTTCATTTAAAGTTTGTTCTTTTTGGTTGAAGACAGATTAGATTTATATAACCAAAAAGCTTATTCTTTAGTTAAATTTATTGAAATCACAGATAAATTAAGAGTAATTTTCTGTTGATTATAAAATGAATTATTTTTATTTCCTGTTTCTTTTTAACTATATTTGAATTAACTGTGATTTTACTTAAATTACTACTGTCGGTATTACTTCGATTAATTGGAGTTTAACTGTACTCTCTTCCTATCTCTAACATGTTTAAATTTGTAGCACTTAGTAAATTTTTAAAATCATTCTCTGTTTACCTCTAACGTACCATTGATTTCATTTACTATTTCGCATTAACAACCAACTATCTGGGTATTCCAATATGCCAAAGGTCGTCTTTTTGAGCAGTGGAGGCGAAAAGACAGAAGTATACAATATTTTATTCTCTTTCGCTTTCGAAATTAATATTATTCAGTGATTACTTCTTTATATGCTCTTTTCTTAGAAAGAAGAAAACATTAAAGTTGCATTTTACGACTATACAAATAAGCTAAGTTAACATTCAGCTGTATTTTATTAGAAGTTTTCTTATTAGCAACCCACACAAACACTCTGAATTACCTTTAAAGGGTAAAAGTTCAAGGGGTTATTTTAAGTCCATTGTTAATCTGAATTGAAACAAAGAGAAATAACTCTGGATCTTGCAATATGATAGGCATGAGAAGGAATTTAAAAGGTTAAAGTCTTTTATTATATGAATTCATGAAGTTAAAATGAAATGCTTAAACTTCAATCAAATTTAATTAACGCTTTCCAAAAGCTAATGTAGTCTTAAACCGAGAAGCTCCTAATTATCCTTAATGCAATTGTTATTTTTTGAATCTGTTAACTGAATTATTATATTTTTAAAGTACCAAGTTAAAGGGAGTAACTCCTAATAGTTTATTTAAATTTTTTTTATAACTAAGTTTATTGTGATAACTGTGCTATTGTTAGAAGCTGACGTTCAGGTTTTATTTTTTTATGTCCTAAGAAATGCTCTAAAGCATTCCCTAACCTTGAGATATTTTAAATTATTATTAAGATTAGGCATTAAGTATTAATTAAAGCATATTTATTCTGATCATTTACTTTGTGTTACATCTGGCGTAGCAACAAATTAAAAGTTCTTATTCATTTGTAACAAACGTTATGAAGCTCCAAATCCAAATACCGTGTTTAGGCAATGGCCCTTTCTTTCGAGGTGAAAGATTTTTATTCTAACTTGTCAACGTTCCATTCTATTAGCGATACTTTAACTACATTCATTGTATGAGTAATGTGCTATAATGGAATTTGAATTTATACTCAAATGGACAGAAAAGTCTCTTAGGAAATCATTAGCATATTAGTTCCTTTATAATTTTCAGTGCACATACAGAGCATATTTTATCTTAAAAACAAAATCTTTAATTTTGAGCTTTAAAATGTGTACGGATAATTTGTTAAATGTGTGAAAAATGTTAAACAAATTTATCAATTTTTAAAGGCCTCCCAGAGAGTTTTATTTCTACATTTTCAGCATGTAACTTAGTGTATAAAAGCGTATAATATAGTGTGAAACAACCTAACAGGCATCTGCAGAATTTGCCTGCACGCCTGATGACTGACCATCTCTAGAGCTATTTAACTTTTAATTTATTCTATACTCTGCAAAATCAAATGGGAACTTGGTTAGTCATTATAATAGGTATTTGCGAATAAAATTTAAAATGATAACGTAACTAAATCCAGCTCTTCTCTTGCAAAACTTTAAAATGTGGATTGCTAGCTTTTATGCCAATATTCGATTATTTGTAACAATAGCCTAAATTTTAAACCTACAATAAACTAACATATCTGCATACGACTTACTTTGGTAAGATATGGCAGCAATTCAGTGTAAGCTTCGACAGGCTTCCGCTTACCATTTGTGCCCCTTTATATTCAATTTACTCAAAATTCCTATCTTATCTAATTACTCAAAATTCCTGTCCTATAGCGAATATTACGATGAACCAAGCAGAAATGAGACATACTTAAAACTCACTGTTGGTAAAATTTAGACTAATTATCACGAGTATAACAGTTAAAACTAAAACAGAATTACGTAATTGTAAAATAAATATATATATGTTGTTATCTGGCAGCATTTAACATAACAATTTTTTTTTCTAGAATATGAGTTATTGATTAGCGTGCTTCAATTATACTTCAGAATGGTTAGGCCATGACCTGTTTGCCGTTGCGCGATACTTTATGTATTCTTAATGTTCTCAGGCCGATAGAAATTTGATTTCAGATCCAAAAGGCTAGATTTTAACGATTATCGGCCCATTTATCAGCTAATATCGAGACTAAATTATAATTATTTAGCGCTCCATTTTCATCACGCTAACTACTGGTGAAGTAGAAAGCTGCCAAATGATGAGATTTTATCGAAACGGTTCTCATTCTGATTCCACATGAAAAGCTAAACACAATTTCCTCGCCCATTGGAAAGATTAGAAAGTTTATCTTTTGGCTTTTCAATTCTACTCCCTTACCTTCTCTTTCTTTCTTTCATTTTTTCTTCCCCCTTTTCATTCGAGAGGAATGGGATCGCAGTCTTTCCCCATGCTGTCATTCTATTTGCGCAAGCGAAATGGCAGCGTTTCTTTTTCCTCTTCTATTTGTGGGAGCCAAATGGCAACGGTGATTGATTCAGTGGCCATTTTGTTCGGATCGGTGGTGCGTTTAATGAGAAGAATCGAAAACTAATCAGGAAATTTCGTGGCTCACTGCTCAGACAGATATGATGCCACGTTGATGGATGGCCAACTCCGGTCTTTCTAGGAGACCGCTAATTAAATGTGTCCTGTGATGTTTGAACTTCCTACATTTATACTTTTAGAAGATTAGAAAAGAAAAAAAGACATTCTTATAGTGATCTGCCGATTAAAACTTTATTGGCCCTTCTATTACTAGTTTAGTGACCCCAACCAAATATGTTTCTTCGTTTAGAGGAGCTTATCGGATAATGCATAATTTTTCGCAGTAAAATAAACCCTATAGTCTTATAATATTTTATTTCGGATGCAAACGGCGAAATATGCTTCTAAAAATCTTACCATTTTTTAAAATGCTGCATTAATAGAAATTTATATTTGTATAATTGTTTTATTATTACTATTATATGAGATTGGATGCATGTAATAATTCTAAGCATTTTTTTCTCTCTGCGGAAGATATACAAAATTGCACAAGATTATTCTTGAACGTTAGTCTATGGTTTATCAGATAAAAAAAAATAATGATTTACCAGACAAAACTTAATAACACTACATAAATTTATTAGGATTGTTAAAACTTAATATAATAGTATATGGCTAGTTAAATTCCATCTGAGTTAACAATGAGTGCAAAAACTACTGAAAAATTGACACTATTTTCTAAATATTTAATTATTCATTTATTATTACATGCAAGAGATTGTATATTTGTATTTTAAGCAGCGTTTCTCTGTCAGTGAGATAACGAGTACCCTCTAAGACCCAAATCAATGGTTGAAAAAATAAATAATAGTAACGTATAAGGTGTTCTCTTCCTCCTTTCCGCATCCCTTCGCAATGTGATTGGAAGCATTCTCGATGCACATTCGAGAGGTCTAGGTTTCGAGTCCCGTCGAGGGTAGTGCATAGTTTCACGTTTCCAGCACCAAAATCTTTTAACGACTGTACAAGCATACTTCATAAAATTTACATTTCAGTTAGATACGTAACATAATTTTGACTAACAGCTAAACCTGCACTTGAATTAACAATGAGTACATAAAATGCTGCAAAATGTTTATCATTTCAATATTTTCATTCCTTATTAATTTTGCTAAGTGTATTTTTGCAAGGGCCTTATTCAAAGTTGCTTCTCATATCACCTTTAGATGCGGGCCTTTTTCGGTTTGAGAGACAGAAATATTTTAATATTTTGGTGTTTTGTTCAACCGTTTATGGTTACTTTGGAAAAAACGTAAGATTACATTTAGCTTAAAATTAAAATGTTTTAGTCGTAGAACACTGTTCCACATACATTTTGTCGCAAGCATGAAAGGGCCCAGTCTTAAAATATCTGGGGATATTGAGTACGAAAATCAGATAAAAGTTTGATTAGCTCTCATCTTGGTATAACAGAAGGGGATGTGTTGTTCAGTTATCGAAATATTGTTAAGTTATAGGTACGCTTGAGATCCTGATTTTGTGACAGTAACATAGCAACATTTCTAGGTATAGGTGCGGTTAAATGTAAAATTGGACAAGACAGCAGTATTCCACAAGTGGTCGTGTAGTTCAAATATATGGTCCGCTGCTCTAATTGTGCATGTGCGCCCAAATGTCGATGGAGAACCCTTTAGCAAAGATCCGATATCTTACACTACTCTTTCCCTGGCTACTCGAGAAGATTTATGCCTCACCTGCTTCGCAGTCATTGTATAATTACGAACATCCATACCTTCTGGGGAATTTGCACCTAAACCCAACTATGTGGTAGCCAGCACCACTAACCATTATACCAATTAGGGTGGCTGTATATGTGTAATTTAAAAAACGAAATTTAATCAGGATTTTAACACTTCCGTACTCCCGGATGCGCGGATTGAGCGAAACTACTTGAAGAACACAAAATCCGCATTGAGGCATGGGAATTTAGAGAGCAATGGACAAAAACATTACCCTTCACCGAACAGAGAACTTCACTCTAATTGCGACACAAATTTTTAACTTATGTTAAAAATAAAGATACATGGGAAATGCAGTTTATCAGCAGAGCTGAAAACACTAGTTCTTCAGCTACAAATGCTACAGCAATTATGCCAAATTATCAAAACAAGAGCAAAATATTGCTTATGCATGTTAAAATATATTTACTTTTTACTTCCAGCATGCCTTCGTGGTGTAACGGTAGCATATTCGGGCTTAGTTGAGAGTTCCAGGTATTGGTTCCATTGATATAGGTTCCAGGTTCCATTGATATAGGTTCGAGTCCCGACAAGGGCATTGCACATTTTTCCTGTCCCCAGCATCAAAAGACCAGTACAGTAGCGATAGAACTAAAAGTTGGTGGACAATTATTCCTCACCACCGGTATCTCGCGATTTTGATACTAATGCCCTGTCACCCTTTAGATGGTGACTGAGTAACTCTCTAAATGGTGATTGAGATACTATTCCGGTGTATATAAGGTGTTTTCTCCTTCCAACATGCCTTCGTGCTGTAGTGGTAGCATACTCGTCGCGCGTTCGAGATATCCAGGTTCGAGTCCCAGCAAGGGCATTGCACATTTGTTTGCGTCTCCAGCTTCAAAATAGCTTAATTACGTTAATTTGCTGTAACATTTGAACAAAACGCAGCCTTAGTAATCCAATCCATAATCATCTTATATGACATTTAGTAAGCAAAAGTTATTAAATTTCTTTAATTTACTTATATCATTACGCTTAAGACGAGGAAACATTGCCTATGAGTGCTATAAAATTACTTGAATTTTACTGAAACTTTAAAGCAAAAACCATTCTTAAAAATAAAAGTGCATATTCAAACTCAGGAGACGTTATTTTATGAGAAAAAGCTTATTTAATCTCCGTAATAGAAAAAAGTGAGAATTTGTAAAACAGTATGTTTAAAACGCAAGAGTACGTGAATGAAGAGTAAAGAAGTTAGAGAAACTGCATTAAATATCAGGAAATAAATCTTCGAAAAATTAAAATTTGTTCTCTTTCAGACATTTGCAACTTTCATGTAAGATATTGAAAATACAAGCTAATTATTAAGCTAATTATAGATCAGTAAACTACATATCGCATAGTGACTGATATTGCTATAGAATGCTGATTGGCTGTATAAAAAATTTAATCTTCTATACCGTTATATCTAACTCCTAATGACCTACTGGAGACTACACGAAGTAATTCCCAGTTCTTCTTGAAGGGGATGTCCAGAGTTTCCTTTAAGCTTTGAAAATCCAGAGTTAAAAAAAGTTTCAGGATATCTCAGTAGATTCTGCATGTTTTATTTCTTCTCCATTAAAAATTCCTAATTAATTTCTCTAAAGTCTTTAAAGTTTCTTTGAGACATAATCCGTTTAATACCATACCATTTAATGTTTTGTAAGTCTGCTAAAATGACCACATTGATATAGAACCGACATTTTATGTGGTGATCAAAGTCATTTAAGGTTTGGCATGAAAAAAAAAGAAAGCACTAATAAAACTGTTTCTCCCGTTTTCAGAATTAAAAATATTTACTTTCTGGAATTTAAGAAATATAATCAAATTTGAAAGAGCATGCATAAAAAAACGGATACTTGTGTATTAAAAATTGCATTTGTGATTTTAGCTATACCTATAATCTAATAATCTTAAAATATGCACTCTATTTTTTGCTCACTTTTATATATCAATAGGTAAAAGTTCATAATTAGATTAAATAAAACATTACAGGGGACAAAAATATAATTTATTTTATAAAAAATACATTTCGGATAAAATAATCCAGTTTGTTTGCATCGCATGCAAAATTATTTTTTAATTTAATAAATATTTCCGAAAGTGAGAAAAGTTTAAAAGTTCCATTTCAAGGAAAGCACTAAAACGTAAGGTACACACACATATTTAATCACATTACAGACTGAATTTATACATTAACGAACATTAAAATTTTTGCTAAAGGAGAAAAAAATCTCTTAACAAAGGAACGACACGTCTATAAAGGACATTCCCAAAACTATTCAGAAATGTAAAGTCATTAGCTACAACAGAAATTTGGGCAACCCTAAACTGTCCAAAACACAAAGGAAAAAACTGAAGAATACCCAACATTCTCAATTGGGTTTTATATATCTTGTCCCCAAATAATGGTTTCAAA
Source organism: Stegodyphus dumicola (assembly GCF_044657685.1). NCBI lineage: Eukaryota > Metazoa > Arthropoda > Arachnida > Araneae > Eresidae > Stegodyphus > Stegodyphus dumicola. Next base: position 72,519,852 of record NC_140768.1, on the reverse strand, counting down.
GGCAAAAAAAGAGAAAGCAACTTAGGGATTACCTTCACATTTTAGTTCTTAGGAAAATAAGCTTAGTGTGAAACTCGAAGAAAAATGCTAAACATTCTGCAATTTCAAGTTATTTTTATTTCTACATCGACGACAAATGTGGATGTCATTTAAGCGAAAAAAAGTACTTTCGCTGTAATGAAAAACCCTCAGAGAATATTTAAGACAGTAACAGATAGTCACACTTTTTTAGGTACAATAATGATCTTAAAAGTATGCGGTTTTATCTGAGAGTAAACTGCAATCATCTTAACTGTGCCCTTAACCTTATTTCATCACCTAAATGTTTATTTGTTAATGTTGTTTTTCAGATCTCGTAAATTTAAATAAAAGGATGCCATTAACACTTTTTTTAAACAGCGAAGCAGACCACTGTTGCTTAATATCAATGACAAACATAAGTAAATTTTTGTTTTACTTTTATATCTATATTTGTACTTTTTTACAAACCGGAAGAAATATTCTTTCTTGTTGAAGAGCATCGCAACAAAAATATTCGGGCTACATTTTAAAAGGGGGCAACACATTGAAATTGAACCCACCTAATGTTTAGTGCACTGGTATTCAAATAATAAAGAACGCTACATAAAATTTTGCCTCGGAAACTTAAAATGACATAATACTGTTCTTTTAAAGAAATTTGAGGAGAACACTTGGCTTCTTTAATATTACTGCTGTGAAATTAAAGATCTGGAAAAATGAAAGGCTAATTTAGTACAAGTGAAATGTCGAGCGCATGTCATATCAAATTATTGAGGTTACGAAAGGTGACTGAAAATCATAATCAAGTTCTTTTGCTCTCAGAAAGTACAGAGATGACAATTCATTACTAAATGGTGTTTGAGTCTTAGTTGGCACTCAGTAATACTTTGTCAAACATTTGTTGGAATCTTTTAATAACGAAGTATTTTTACATTAATATATTGATTTGGGATATTAATATTTCTGATTTTTGACCAGTACTGTTTAATCGCGTCTAAAATCGCATTAAAGAATTGTTATTCATTACAGTTTTTTCGGTTACAGCCGAAAACATCGCGGCAAAAACATCGCGGACGAAAATGTTGCGGAGAAAACAACGCAAGGCGAAAACGTCGTGATACAAAACATCGTGGAAGAAAACATCGCAAAGAGAAAACATCGCAGTTCTAAAACATCGTGCTACAAAATATCGTCGTCCAAAATAAAGCGGTTCAAAAATTTCGCAGTTTAAAAACATCGTCGTCGAAAATATCGTGGTAAAAAATAAAGTATCTACAAATCATCGCGTGACGATAACATCGCAGACATGCTTTTTTTCAGGCTTTAATAATTGTAAATGGATATTTCCATAATGATTTTTGAGCGCAAGATGGAAAGAAGGATAATCTTTACTTTCATATTTTTTAACTAATAAATTTTTGTTGAAAAAGTAAGGAGGAAATTTAAGCATAGAAAATTAAGGCAACTTATAGCACTTAATAGAATTTTAAACTGACATAGTTAACTAACAAAGGTCAGTAATAAATCATTTTTATAAAGTTTTAACTAGTAATTTTTTATTAAAAGTATAATCTAAAAATGTTTAGAAAAAAGAATCTACGTAACTGCATGACGTTATCTGTAAAAAATTGCTAATTATGAGATTATTTTCTTCACTTTTGTCAATATAATACTCTTATAATGAAAATTATTTCTTGTTCTGCTTCAGTTTATTCTTAAGTATTAAGTTTCCTTCTTAAATTTTCAGCAAAAATTTATTAGTTAATAAAATATATGAAAGTAAAAATTATCTTTCTTTCCATCTCGCGCTCACAAATCATTATGGGAATATCCATTTACAATTATTAAAGCCTGAAAAAAGCAGGTCTGCGATGTTATCGTCCTACGATGATTTGTCGATACTTTATTTTTTACCGCGATATTTTCGACTACGATGTTTTTAAACTGCGAAGTTTTTGAACCGCTTTATTTTCGACGACGATGTTTTGTACCACGATGTTTTAGAACTGCGATCTTCTCTCTTTGCGATGTTTTTCTCCCACGATGTTTTGTAGCACGACGTTTTCGCCTTGCGTTGTATTTTCCGCGACGTTTTCGACCGCGATGATTTTGCCGCGATGTTATCGGCGGACACCGCTTTTTTTAGCTCAGTATGAACTCTGTTAAGTACAAAAGAGTTTGCGTGAAGCAAATGGTAGTTCTTTTTTGTAACAGTGTGTCAGTAATTCTTAACATAGTATATCCACCATGCATTAACGTACCTTTTCATGGAGTTAAAAATGAAATACTTTGTCTACCTTTCCCCTGATAATTTCACGTGTCCGAAATATAAATTGCTTCTGCTTCTTTTCTCAGAAAGCTGATAAACGTCTGTTGTCAGATGCAGAGGAAAACTAATTTGACATGAAAAAACGCATTCGAACAACAAAACCCTCCGCTGGAAATGAAATGAAATCTTCCCTTCCGCGCACAAATTCAAAGAAACGACTTAATGCAGACATACGATTGTTCTCATTGGCCTGAAGTTCATATGAAAAAAAAAAAAAAAAAGAGTCTTTTGCAAAGCTTCCTTAGCCTACCAATAAAAAAGAATGCAAGCATTAAAAAAATACAAAAATATTTGCATTTCTTTAAAAGAATCATATACAGCTTCTAGGGTTGCCACAGTGCTCACATTAACACAGTCACATATGCTATTACTGGCGGTTTATCTACAGGCGCAGGTTAATACGAAAGTACTTATTGAACAATAATTAAATATTTAGCGCGTGTTCAGAGAAGAATAAATTTTCAAGAACACTCAGGAGCCGAGCAAAATATACTCAATATTATTGGTAATAAGATTACAGTGACTTATGATATTCGAAAAAAATCACCAAATGTAAATTCCCATACAACCCTAACTTATCACAATGCAACGTCAAAACTAATACAGAAGTAATTGTTATATGTTGTTTACCGGGTCAACCCTTAAGTATTCCTCTTCATTTTGTCTTAACATATAAAATTCTTGTTTCTGACTAATTTGGTAAATTGGTTATACAGCCATCAGATTCAATATAAATTGAAAGCCAAAGTGTCAATATAATGGGTTCAGTTGTAACCAGATAAGTTGATAACCGTTATTCGTTGGGCATTCATCCTTAGGCTACTTAAGTTTAGACTGGTTTTTATCTTACTCTACTTGCTGAAAAGATGTCTGGACTGTCTAACGTTAATATACGGAACCGTTGCTTAAGCCAATCCTGCTTGAGAAACTCAGCATGCAGCCTAAGTATGGAGGATCTGCAAACCATATCCGCTTCCCAAACTATTTTCTCATTCTCATATTAATTTATCTGAAATTTTAGTGCTTTTCTTCACCAAACAACACAATATGATTTTACTTGGTTCGTTGTATATAATGCATTTGGATAATTTAAAAGAAATAATTTTCAGTAATTCAAATTGTTTAAGAACTCAGTTCCTCAAACTACAGTTTAAGAACTTTAAGCTGAGTTTCACTAAGACAAAAGTATTAAGGCGAAATAATAGCTTAAATTAATTTCGTAAGATTTGAATATAGTTTTATAAGGTATTTCTCGCGTCTTCTTAGCATGCCTTCGTAGTGTAGTGGTCAGCACTCTCGACTCGTATTCGAGAGGTCCGTGGTTCGATTCCAGACGAAGGCGTTGCTCATGTGTCATAGATTCTGCTTCGAAATATCCTAATGTCCTTAAAGTTTAAGTGCTGACATATAGGAAGTACAAATATAATAATAATATTGGAAAATGCTAAGTTGTACACTTCAGTAATTTGTTCCGTGTATCATTATCCATTAAACCTTTGGTCCTGTGGTTGCGCTTGCTACCTTCATATGTAGAAGATACCGCTCAGTCTGTAACGTTTAGGAGCAAGACCTCAGCCGACCTAGCCGGATTTTTATGACCATTTGGCTAACACGGCAATCTCATCTAACAACAAACAAGGGCAACCAGCGATGCAGCCGTATCCCAGGTAAATTACCTATAGAAAAAAGAAGAACAGGTTTTTAAATAATAAGGGAAAACAAGGGAAAACAGCATTGAATAGACACATAAAGATAATCATAGAAGCTAATTCACACTCTCAGATTTAAAGCCAAGTGGCTTCTTTATTCCAGTTTATAATTTCCATGATTTTGCAAATCCTTTAATTTTCTTTTTATTCCTACTAGCATTTTTTGTTTTAAATCATCCATCCTTCTCCTTCATTTTTCCAGTTTTTTAACGAAGTGCTTGCCATCACCACATGAATTTCAACATAAACAGTTATACTCGCCTGGAGATGTAACCGATGTAAATACGCCGATAATCATCCATAATTCGTGGGCAATTGATTCAAATCTATAGCAAAATTTAAATTAATTTTTCTTAATATAAATTTTTTAAAGAATAAATATTTCGACCATGTGAGTCCCAGCTGTCGTTCCATTATTTAAGTAAATAAATTTTCATAATCGTGATCTTTTTTTGTTGCAGTATGTCCTTACATTTGGTCTCAAACGCAGGGCAGCACTTTTGCTTAGTAAATCCAGCCTCTCACAACAATTCCAGTATGGAGCTTAAATCAATTTAATCTGATATTCTGTTTCATATTGATTTTCCTATATAATTTCTTAATATCTTCCAATTCTTTATTTCTATATTCCGCGCGAGAGAACGCCTGTAGCGCAGAGTGTGCGTCCGAATGATTATTTATATTATGTTTTTCATCGATCCACAAACATTCCATTTCATTACACATAATTCAGATTTCATATTTTTTCCTAATATTATCTATTTCCATTCCTGAAAAGAAAATGTCTTTTCTGGAATGGAAATAGATACCTCCAATACTGTACTGCCAATACCTCCATCAAACCTGGAACCACCAACGCATACATCAATCTCTCTCGCAGAGAAATATACTAAGTCCTACGGTATCCCAAACCTATGTTCGGAAGGACTCATATCCTTATTTCTAACTGAAGCCCTCGAAGGCAATTTCTTCTTCTAGCTATCTTATTTTTATTTTAAAATTGTATTACTAACTAAAAACTTGGTGTAATAAGTTTCGTAAGGGAGAGGCGAAAGGCAGGCAGAACGCCAGCCAATATACAGGCCACTTCAGCTGAGATCCTACGAAAGATTCTTGTTTCTGTCAATACGCAACTACTCCACAAATTGTTCAGCATTTATCTTGTCCTTATTAACTCCTCAGCCCGATAGTCCCAGGGACCAATTCTATAAGTAATTTTGAGAACAATAACACAATTACGAATATCATCCAGAGCGATATTTTTCTACTCCAGAACACGTTTTAGTCCAAAGGGTCTTTGTCTCTGAAGGACTATTGTTTTCGTTTTGCAATTTTGCGTAGAATCACTATAAATGTCCGTTTCACTTTTCAAATTGTTGCCGCCAAATGTTAGAGACCTGCATTATATTTTAAGAAATTAAATAATGAAAAATCTGCATAAATGTATGTATAATTCTCGCATAGTGATAAAATAATGGTACATAGAGCCATCGAATTTTGAATGACGTAATCCTTCTACGACTGTGGTCATGTAGAAGACCAAATTTGAAATTTGGAATTTGTTTTATTATCTATTTCATATTTTGTAACCTTTAACGAATTTTTGAGTTACCAACTCAACGATTTAAAATCGAGCAATGGCAACACTCTACGGGGATGGGGAAAGGAAACATTTTTATCTCCAGCGCGAGGAACTGTGTATCGGAAATTCTAAAGATAGGCTCATTTAAAAATTATTTTGCGACATTGCTATTGAACTGAATTTTATGGTTTAAATGCAAACATGATATTTATTAAATAAAGGTAACACACAAAACGTTAAAAAAAGTCCCTTTGGACTTCTGGAAAATTTGAAACCTTTCAGACTGTTTTTTATTAAATTTATTTTTATAAAATTTTAAATACTTTAAAATTTAAGGCAGTATGAATATTTTAATATACTCAATAATACACAATTTCCCAAATATTTTATAGTTGATGTCAATTTAATTTTACCTTCATAACTCAGTTTTGGATGACTAACTTTTTTCGACCCCGAAGGAAAAAAAAACACATTTTTTGTCCTATAAATTAAAAATTATTACACAGAATATGATGTCGCTGTCTGTAATCAAAAATTCAACAATAAATCATTCATTATGAATCCTCAGAAAAGAAGAGCGCTAGGGGTATCCTTTCTTAATTTCAAATTTTGAGTTTCATGTCTTGGAACGTCTTCTTAGGTAACCATTCTATCTTTAAAATAATTCTTTGCAGTTTCAAACAAGTTTTTCATAATGTCAATATTTGGAATGTGACCAAGCAGGGACGACCACCTAACGAAGTCAAGAGCTCGCGCCCCTCCGATGTCGAATGAGACCAGAGACACATGATTTCAATCCTTTTTCTTCTTATTTGTTAAATTGTATATACCAGGTATGTCAACCTAACCTTCCTAAATCCAAACTGTTTATCAGAGCTGTTTATTAATAAACTGTAATAATTATTAATAAACTTTATTGTTTATTAATAAAGTATAAAACTCTATTAATTAATGAATTTAAACAGCTTACTTTGAGCTTTATATTATCATTTTGTATTGGATCAGTTTTTCTTTTTTTCCATATAATAAGGAAAACATTAAAATATGAACACCTACTATGTAATATAATAAGCAAAGAAGGATACCCCCAAAAAAGGTTTTCTTCACAAATGTGACTCCATTCCCATCCAACTGGGGGGGGGGGGCAGACTCTTACGCTGAGACACTTAATAACATTAACAAAATCTTCTAATGTGAAATCTTTTCCCTCATTTCCTCCTATATACGCCCTTCATCAATTTCTACATCTTCATTATATTCTTTGAGTTCGAGATTCTCCGTTATTAATTTTTATAGATATTCTTTATGGGTGTAATTACACTATTATCAATTCTATGTATAATTATTTTCTTCCTTACCGTCATAATTAGTAGTCTCATAACCATCATAATATTCCTTACTTTCCATAAATTAAAAGTCTATATTTTGTTTTAATAATCTTAATGATCTTTTCATATTTAGCAAAATTTATCTTACACGACTTGCCTATTTCTTCTAACTTCATCATTGAAACACACTGAGTGGGCCTTTTCTTTGAGGTTATGACCCTCCATTTCTGAATTATATCATCTATTAATACATTTTCTAAGTCAAAAAATGTATAACCTTTTTCCAAAGTATTACAATTAACAACTCTATTTTCAATTTCCTTTAATTTATATCGTATTTTCATACAAAATCTTTCAATTCTTATTTTATGTTTATTTACTAAAATAACATTACAGTCCTTATCAATTAAATTTCTAATCCTAATTCAAATATATTTATTTTTGATCACTCATAGGTCTTTCATCTAGAATACTCATCTAGGTCTAATGAACATCTATGCCAGGTGACTCTAGGACAAGATCAGAACAAACTTCTCCCACCTGACAGATGGTCTGACGGTATAGTAGTTAGTGACGCCACTGTCGTAGTGGGGTTTCGAAGCCCGTTTAAGGTTAGTTAGTTAGTTCTAAGCACTGGCCCCCAGCCCACCTAGCAGGCGAAACCTGCCATATGAGCATGAGGGGACAGGCCAAGCCACGAAGCATAACACACACATAAAACATATATTTATATTAAAAGCCCGTTTAAGGTATGGTTGTTTGTAAATATATAGTATCTGTGCAGCATGGAGATATTCAAAACACACGGCTATCCGAAAGTCTTCTCGAGTGGTTTGGCAGTAGGGAAAGAGAGGTCAAACCAAACCTTCGGATCTATGTCCCGTGTGCTGTCCTCCCAAACTGGGCCGGAATTGAGTAAAGTTATACCGCCACTTATACGGAAGGCCCATGCCAAGGACAACCGCAATCTTGTACTCCTTTTCAGGATAAAATTCACAATGTTGTTCTCGTCAAGCTAGACTGGTATGATTAACCTCAACAAAATAAAATTGGCAGTCTACATTTACTTATAAATGTCTCCTGCATCGGTAGTAGAGACCGTTTTACTCTTCACCGTCAGAGGTCTCATCTGGTGGTTTGTGTGTATTTGGTTTCCTACTCGACTGTTTACCTTGAGACCTGATGTTAGCAGCTGTCATGCTATCCTAGTTTCCATAACTCAGGTAGGAACTTATTAATAAGTTGCAACATTGAAGTTCTTCTGACACCTATGAACAATAATTTGTATTTTGCTTCTTTTTAGTTTAAAATCTTTCAGTTCTGAAAGGGTTAACTGATATTATGTTACATTAGTATCTCACTCAATTATTTCTTTTTTTAAAAAAGTACGTAAAAATGGAAGATTCCTCTTAAAAATTTAACAAAAATTCAAGTTTCGAGTGATCTAAATAAAGTTAATGTTAAAATTAGCATTTCTAAATTTTACCTTTGTAATACGATTTGTTACAGACGTTCACCTACATTTATCATTTTCATTGTCAGAAATTTATATACACAACGCATTATTATAGTGCTAGATATTTTGCTTATACAACATCTCGCGGTGTTGTGATTAAGTTTCAAATGTGACATAGTAATTTTAAAGGCTTTGAAATGTTTTATAGTATATATCATTTAATAAGTGATTAATTCTTTAAAAGATTAGGATTTTGCTTTAAATGTAATGGCAAATTGAATGCATAGCTCTGAATAGCATAAACTACTGAGTATATTATTATATGAGATATAGGCTCATTATGATATGATACCTTAAATGTTTATTTTACATTGCAATAGTCACTGTAATCATAACTGAATATAAATTAATGGAATTACATCTCGATGTTCGGAGTCAATAATGATAATAATAAGTTTATTTATTTCTTAATGTGTACAGGGTTTTTGATGCTGGAGAAAGGGAAAATGTGCACTAACCTTGCCGAGATTCGAACTCCGGGCCTCCGAACGCGTCGAGTATGCTTCCAGTTACACCACGAAGGCATGCGAAAAGGAGGGAGAAAATTATCCTACCGCATTGCAGGATCCTTATTCAAGTTAGTCATTGCTCGGAAAAGCATAAATCTTCATAACAGTGCCGTGGCATAAGTGATTCTGTACATACTGACTATTAGTTTCTCGCTTGAAACTGATCTTCGTCATATGGGTTGCGTTATCGTTGAGGAGTGAAATGATGTTTAAACAATTTTTGTTTTGTTTCCAGGATAAAATTAACAGTTCCAGTTATGCATACGTGTTAAAATTAGTTATGCATATTTATTAAAATTACGAATTAATTTATAATTATTAATCGTTTTAATTGATTGCTGATAGTTATTCATATTTATTTATAAATTATCATTTATAAAATTAAGTTTTAAGAATTCTTTCTTTCTTAGATATTCTTTTTAAAAAATAGCCTCCCTGGTGTTTTGGCAGAGTATTTATCAAAGCAAAATATAAAAATTCCTTTTCGTAACAAATTCGTCAATCTGCTATCTCTCACTAAAATGAAACTAATTCAGATCTCCAACCTGAAAACACATAAATTTCAAAATCTAGGGAGAGCTCCAAAACACTTTACATTTAAAATGCAACACAGGACTCTTCGAAACACAGGGAAAGATAAATCTCACACGAAAGAAAGTCTAATCACCAATTCAAATAAATTAAGTAAGCCGATCGTATAGTGACAAAACACTAAAACTTGATTTTTTTACTACCGCAATAGGATTTACCCAGGTTCGAATTGAATAACCATGTTCCCTTAAGGAACACATGGGTGACCTACAGTAGACCACAAATAAAACTCAAAAGAAACATACGCTAATTAAAACAATAAACGCATTTATTAAATGTTCCAAACATTATAATTTAAGACAACTGGCCAAACTACCCCTACAAAACATAATTTTAACATTTACTCATTATTTCACATTTGATGGCTTATTTCCCATTAGGAGTATGAACACTACAAGTCGATAATTAATAATTCACATTTAGATGGAACAATTTTTGTAATCTGAGATTTTGTAATCAATTAAATTACTTGTTATAAAACTGAATTTACAATTACTTCAGTGAAAATTTCTTGTCAGAAATATTTGTTTTAAGACATATCGAAATTAAATAAACATGACCGTTAAACAGTAAAAAATATAACTCCATTTCTTCTAATTTAGACAAAACACTAAAAACAAAACGAGAGGAAACAGAAATTCACTCACGGAATCCGGGTACACAAGTCTGAGGGGAGCTGCTCGGATCCAGTCACAAATCGTCTAGGCAATAACGGTCAAACCTTCATCGTTGTCAGGAAAATCGATACTGAAGTCTGTTCAAGCACAACGGGAATTTTTTCATAGTTCCAGCATTATACGTTATCTAGTAGCATTTTAACTCTAAAATCAGCCTTCCCTTTTATTTCGAATATCTCCTGAAGATAACCGCAGGAGAGGGACAACAGGAGACAACAGACCGCGGAAGTCATAAGGAGATGAGGACACCACTCTTTTCATATTGTCCAAAGAAATTTAGAACTTCAGCGCGAGCAATTCGGATTCAATTCTACCACAAGTGAAAAAATCTCAGCGACGAAATTTTCAAACAAAAGTTGCTAGTCAGGGATAACGCTGGATCTACCCCCAGATCTTCGTCATTTTCGCCGATGTCTATCCGATGGGGGTCCGGGACGAGCTCGAATCTGTCCCCCCGCTGTCAGAACCTCGGAGATAAACAATATTAACCGCGAACCGCGGTCGCCCCCAAGAAGTCGCCGCGCTAAGCTCTTTCTGAAATGTAGATCAGAACTGGACCAAGTCTCCGAAAAAATCTCTGCTAAAATCAGCTCCTGCCTCTCGTGCAACGGCTTAAGAAACGTCGGTTGACGCTCACAACGTACCGCCTCTAAATTCACTATTAGCTCATACATCACTAATAAAAATTATCCAATCTTAAAAAAAAATTGAACTTCCTCTAGCCAACTAGAACAGAGGCAATAAACAATGACCAAAATTCGAAGAAATTCAAACCCCTCTCTTAAGATGACACACCCCTTCGCGCGCAAAGCAGAATATATTTTCCAATCCATAACTTTGTTAAATTTAGCTCGCCTCCAAACGAGCAAAACACGAGTTGAACCCCGAAAAATAAGAAGAGGAAATTGCAGCTGGGTAGTTCGACCCCTGACCCAGCAAAAGAACCCGCCTCATGAGAAAAGAAGTAACAAAAATCCGCCCTTTAGCAGTATCAAACTCCTCAGCTAAACTTAAAAGAGCTTTGTCGTAATCAAACGAAAATTTTAAACAAAACTATAAATTAAACATTAATTTATAAATAAGAACATTACAATTTCCCTATTCACAGTAAAATAATATAATCACTAAGAATTCTCTGTTCACAGTAAATAGTACGTAATAAGTGTACACAACAAAAATAATACATAACAATTTCATAACAATCCAATACTAAAGGTAAAAGTAGGTTTTTATATTGGAAATTGACATGAACATTGATAATCAACAGACAATCAGATAGGCTATTTAAACTCTTAGATAAAAGGTATGAAAAACTGAATATTTGATAGAATATTGAAAATTTCGTATAAGACATTTTTATTTAATTTAATATTTCTATTCCTTTCGAATCCAGAAACAGAAAGGTAAGGATACAAAAAATTCTTTCCTTCTCTCGCGTGTAAAGCAGTTTCTCATTTTGGTAAAAATAAAATTTAATTTATTCAAATATCCACATCTTTTTCCAAAAAGCACAGCCTGAACAATTGCTTTGCGGTATGATATTTTATACATATACCAATTTCTCTAACATCATAATTGACTGGCAATTTTTTTCATGTTACTTTACACCTTACTATATATTGTGTACTGTGGGTCAGTTTCATTAAATTCTACATCTAATCTTTTGAGTAATTTTTCCTTAATTAATGATAAACAGTGTAGTTTTTTACAGCTTCTTTTAAGACCTGCCACTTCTGCCCTTATTTGCCCCTCCATGCATCACTATAAGGGAGATAACTATTACTTTTTTTTCACCGGTACTAAGCCAACCACTCACTGAGTTTAATTCGCTTTTCCGCCAAAAGCCTCGTTATTTGAATTATCTTACGGTTATTATCTATGCGCTCTTGGCATATCTCACAGATCTGGTTTTGGGAGAAAAAGCAAATATGCATATCCTAAGAAAAGCCAGTTAATGGTACGAGGTCTAGCAGGGAAGGAGGACATGACCTAAGTTCAACCTCTCTTAGATTAGTACAGGGAGACACAAATGTTATTGAACTAGCACAATAATAAAAGAGGAACGGGAGGAAACTACAAAAGTGAACCAGGGATGAAGGATTGTCCACGAAATGACTTAGATGTTGGATTAATTTGATATATATGATAGACACATTACAATAAGTTAGACAATTCAGTTTCGTGCATTACATTATTTTCGTAATGGGAAGGATAAAAAGTAGCTAATATAATACACACAGATAATTATAACAATCAAGATTGTAAGAATAATGCTGCCCGTCTGCAGTACTACATACATACAATACTAATGCAATTCTAAAATGCAGTTCTACTAATTAATAATATTGTTACAAAATGTCCAGATGCCATAAGATAACTCCCCCTCAAAACTGGTTTAGGCTTTCCAGAAAATGGCAGGCGAAGGCAGGGTGCCAGATGTGGCTCGAAATGACCCATTTGGCGATAAAATTGGAGCTATGCCGTAGACGGATGGAGAACATTTTGCAACGAATTCTTACTTATTTGGCTCAGAACGTTCTTGAGGTCAGTCCAAAAGCTATATAAATCCTTCCTGGACACGGAGTAGACGGGCATCGCGAGAGTTTATCGTCAGTGCATCGTGAGTGTATTGTCGAGTTTTAATTTGAGTGTGTTGAGCTCCGAAAGCGATCGACCGAGTCAGGAGCCGTAATTTAGTGTGTTGCCGTGAAGCTATCTTCACCGTTATAGACTGATAGCCTGTGTTGCTGATTATTTCAGTGTGCTTGTCGTAGTTTTCGATGACTGTAAACGGACTGTTGGAACTGTCTTCATCAAGTGTTGTCATCAATCACTCCAAATTCACGAACCCGTAGAATGCAACAATATTAATATGATAAGACTATTGGACAGTATGTGGCCATTAACAATCCATAACTGTAACAACATAGTACCATCATAAAAAGCGATAGTGAAAGAGCAAGATCAAATGTTAGGCATATTATTACGTACCATATAGGAATCAAAACTATACAAACACATTGACATTAAATAAAACTAGTGAAAAACACAAAATTGAACAAAATACACAATAATGAAATGTAGATATGATAATATTAAGATAAATATAGTTGAAGGCAAAATATATAACTAGCTACAAATTAATATTTTTATGAAAAAGAACAATTTATTTGCACAGTATTATGGAGAGTAGTAAATTTATGCAGGCAATTAATCAACAAAACAATAAAGCACTATGTAATTGCAAAAGCTTCAAAATTTCATTAGTATAAATATATAGTACAAAGTTTTAAAACACACAAAAAAACAGTCAATACAAAGAAATATACAGGAATATACAAATATACAAAGTTGTCCTTTTTTTAAAAGAAAGGAGGTTTGTACGGAGAATTATTCAATGCTGTCAACTATAGCCTCAGTAATGGCTCCTAAGCGACTGAACGAATATTTGTTTCTACTGGTGTCCTTGACTCATATCTTTACATGAGTCAACGAGGATCTTTTCAAGCGATAAGTTTTAGCATACGGGCTGTCGAATAAATAGTTATTAGTATCACTGAGGTAAGCCTGATAGAGGAAGAACTGTCTCTCAAAAAAAAAAAAAAAAAAAAAAAAAAAAGACTGATCATGCTTCCGAGAAATCTGGGGTCACGTGGGACGAAGTGATGGGTACATGGAATCGGTTGGTACTGGAGAGAGTGATCGACCAATGGAAGAGATTGCAACATCAAGGTTACACCATGCAGCGAGCAGAAGGTAAACTGTGCATACAACAATGGTGGATTGCACCGCAGCATCAAGAACCTTGGCACAAGAATCAGCATCTATTGCAAAACCACCTCTGTCAGAACGTATAATTTAACATTATCTACGGAGAAAAGAAATCTCTGTAAGGCCTTTTAATAGTTGAAATTCCCCGCTGACTACATCACCAGCATATATAGCTGCAGTGGTATGTTCAAAGTGCAACACAACAGCAAGACACTGTCGTTTCAAGCGAAACTCTGCTCTTCCACCAACACACAATAGTTACATCCGGATTTTGAACTATCAGGGTGATAGATGCTTTGGTCTATACTTTACCATAAAATTACTCCATAGATACATACTGGTCAATCATCTGCATGTAAGGTTTGGCATAAAAGAATATTATACTCCATCCACCTTACATGCACTGCTTGCACATTCGGAAGCCAGCGCTACATCTGTGAAGCCCTTGAGTCTGTTATGAATTGTTACTTTTAAAACAAAGAGAAAACTCTGAATACTGATTTAACATAAGTAATTAAGTGAACTTAGCCTAAAAAAACTTGAAAAATAGTTTTTCTATTATTTACAATATGGCCTAATCCTATAAATTGACTTTAAAAGTATTGGTATCTTCCCTCATCTCCTTCGGGATCATTACTAAAACTAATTAAAAATTTAAAGCCATGTTTTCAAAATTTCGTCATGGTATGGCAACACCGTTGCTAACTAAAACCCAGTACAGGCTCTAATAAGTATTCTGGCATCAGAGGTTTACTGTGTAATGTATCCACTTCCATAAGATTGTATGATTTGTTCTCCCTTCTTGCATTTTCAAAATATGAATATAATTTAACAAATTTATTAAATGATTGCAAAGAGTATTAAGAAACATAGCGCTAAATAAATCTAACGCTTAACTGACTTTCGAAAATTTTGCACTTTCATAATAACATTGAAAATACATTTCAAATACATTTCGTAACAAATACATTTCGTAACGAATAAAAATACATTTCGTAACAATACATTTCGTAACGAATAAAATACATTTCGTAACGAATGTCAAATACATTTCGTAACGAATAAAAAAAGCAAGACTGTTATTCACTAAGCACAAAGGATTTACTAATTTTAATTTATTGCTTAAACTAAAGATGCATTTTTGTCTTCAGTTATATATACGATGAGTCTTATTTATAATCTCTCGAAAACTTGAGTTTTATTAAGTAGGGAAGTATTTTTGCATAGATTATTTACTTAAATCAAACAGATATTTCGAAACAGGAAAATTTAGTAAGTAAAGTGTCTTAAATGGATTACTTAGAAGAAATAAACATGAACTAGATTAGAAGATATAATCATTATTCAAGCAGAAAATAACAGTTTCATTCTTAAACTTAATCAACATAAAATCTTTCTTATCGAGTTAAGCATGTTGAGTTAAAAGAACAAGACATATGATTAATGTAGCCTAGAATATTACGCTCTTTCACTTATTTCTTCAATACGTTACAGCCATTTCATAATCAGTTTAAGCTTAATTTTATATCAAGAATACAGTAAGAAACTTGTTTGTTAAAGGAGTAAAGAATGTAATGCATTGTTTATCGCAATGCATTTATAGTTCTTTCATAATTTAATATGGTTATTTACCACCTTTATGGTTTATTTCAAACTAAGCAAGTATGTATTCTTGATATTCTAGGCATATTGGTGCCCTAAAGGTTTAGTAAATATGCTTAATTTAAAACATTCTGCGTTTTAAAGATTTTTTCCTTTTGTTGGGCATGTAAATTTAAATAAAGCCTAACTTTTTTGATAAACAATTACTAGATTTGAAAGAGATGTATTCCTGACTGCTATGTGCTTGACCACAAATTTTATTACTTAAGCGATAAAGAAAGTACTTGATACTTAAAAAAATGTTTTAATTAAGAATGAAGAACTCATGCATAGAGACATAAAAGAAATGGTAGAAAATAAATACTTGCACTCCTTACTTGAAAAGCAAAGAGTTGCAATGGAATGTCTCGTAAAAGCGACACCGGTGGCCGAGGCAGTTAACAGCGCGGAACATTGATACTTGGACCAGGGTTAAAATTCCAGAGAACGGATTCATTACTTGACGTTTACGTGGTTTTCTAGGTATATAATATGTTAATGAATAATTTTCATTTCAAACTTTCGCGAAAGTTTCCCTGCACTTAAGCAACTTGGTCTAGTTGGATTTGCATTTCAAACAGTCCAATCTGTATGAATAATTGGCTCAAAGTAAAACAGCACAAATATTGATGATCACTTTATATAGTCGAAATTAATTAGAAGAAAGGAGAATAAAAATTAATTAATAAAATCAAAATTCGTATCACTTACAAATAAGATATGAAGTAACATTAATGTATTGTAAAAGCGGAATGAAATGATAAATGTGCAGCCTATGTAAAATAAAATTTTATTTCATCTTTCCAGATTCTAGTAGAAGCGAATATTCTAGAGGGGTAGGACGTTTTTAGATAACTCGGTTGAGATATAAAAGGTACGAGTCGGAACACTGCAAATAAAAAATGAATACAGCAGCATGTCACTTTCATCTGAATCCATTTTAGTAGACAAGTCATTAATGCTTACAGAGTTCTCTTTTCTTGTCATTAATGTTGAACGTCAAGTTTTATTGTCGATTGGATTGATATAATACACTTAACATATACTGCTGGCAAATAAAATTGCTCTATAAAGAGGGCAAGCAAGCAACATGCCTCAAATTTGCAGGAAAGGTGCTATATGCATAATTCATGTGGTACCAGAAAAATGTGAAAAGCAGTCGTTGCGTATAGTTTTGAATAAATCTTAAGAATGTCTGATGTTTTCTAAACAGAGAAGACAGTGTTTGTATCATCTTTACTTTAAGTGAATACTCTCTCAGGTTTATGTCCAATAGTGACTATCCTTGTTCCTCCATCATTAAAAATGTGAGATCACCTACTAACGCCATCTTATATACAAGATCCTGTTATATTCGATAACGGCATCATATCTATCTACGTATATATGAGACGCACAAGTCAAGAATATTCTTCAGTTTTTCATGCTTTCATGTGAATATATTTTCTAAGTAGGTTTTCGATGTTTTCCCTTACTCCAAAACAAAGAACGGCTTACTTTTTGAGATGCTAAAAAATAAATATATATTGATGTATTTTTTGTTTTGAGGAATTAAACTGCATTTGAAGAATTTATACGTAATAAATTTTTCTGAGAGATTAATAGGATTTTGCTATATACTGAAACGGAAAATACCCAGAAACGATGAAAATGCATCTTTCCGTATCCGACGTTTTGGCAAAGTGTTTATAAATGCAAGAAAAAATAAAATGTGTAAGAATTTTAATTTTTAAAATATCAGTAAGACAATAACACCAATACATAAATGTCAGTCAGTCAGTTGCTTATACAAAGTAATAATTTATACATTTTATATTTGAAGAAAAATAATTGCATAGATAAATGCAATGAATTTGTCTAAACTTTTATATTTTCTCTATTGTTGTGGAATATGTAAAATTTTAGTTTGACTCACAAAACTTTTAACAAAATATGCGCTTTCTTTTTCTTTTGTTAACATTCAACCTATGATATAACAGGAAATCTGATGTATAAAATTGCCTTGTGCATCATTAATAAACAAGATTTCTTTTTCATGTTATCCTTTATACTGTAATTCAGGAAATAAAATTATATTTCTAAAATATATCTGTCTCTAATCCCTTTACAACGTATTGATGTGCAGTTCATACATTGTTCCCGACTTTATTAACGTATATTTCATAAATATTAAAATTATTACTTCTGACTAGCTATACGTTTCGATTTTTCAATGCTTGTATTTGGAACATACTGATGAAATTAATGGGAAATAGAAATCTAATCATAGCTACAGTGTATGTCTAAATTGGGTAAGAGTATTGAATGAGATCACTTAGCTTATCATCCTAATTTGTTTTACTAAATCATTTTGAATTACTTCAATCAGTAATGACTGAAATTGCAGGATTCTGATTTAGTTTAGAATTGTATCCTTTCAGTCCTGCCACCAATTTGACAAGCAGAAACCTTATAAGATTCAGCTTCACTCAGGCCATCAAATTAAACATTGCGGCTTTAAGTTCCAATTAAATTCCATAGAAAATTGGGGCATTGGAAAGGCCACTAATTATGCAAGTACAATTCTTTGTCCCAATCTCTATTGGAGAACACTGAACCTTAATGAGAGGATTCCGAATTTATGTCGACCCGGAGATTGTATTGAAAAGGCGAATGAAGGAATTCAATGGGATGGGCAAGCCATTGGGCAGTTATACAGCTTTGGAAATTATATGAGATTCAGTGCTGGTCTTGTTGGTAGGCGTTTCCATTTAATTCTGCATGGATGTGGGAAAGTATTCCGGATAATTTGGAACTGTTATTCACTTTCAGCAACAGTGGTTAATTTAAAAGGATGATTCTACCGACATTTCCTTCAAGTGGCTTCCTTCTGTTAAAACTGCATCAAATAAAGTTTCAGGAAGAGCAATATGTATGTTTTTGTAATACGTAAAAATTAGTCTTCCTGTAATTTGTTATGGTGTAGATGAAATAAGTCTGTTTATGTATAGAGAAAATTGGTTAGATTCTCAATAACACCATAGGAAAGTTTTCACAAAAGCCAGTTTCACGAAAGCCAGTTCTTTTATCTACAAGTTATTGTACAACAACTTTTCAATTTTTAGATACATTTTCTTCAAGGAAATGAAAACAAAACATTTGAATTAGCATTCTAGCAATTTCAGTTTATTCAAACAGAAATTTTTGAATGTTATTAAAACTCGCTAGATAAAAATGTACTCATGGTGGGAATTTTCTAGACACAATTCATTAGTTCCGTAAGATGGTAAGGCTTAAGCATGCATTTTAAAAAATAACTTTAAAATAATTTAAAATATCTGTTAAGTTGGGAAATTTAGTATATTACAACATCTCAACTTTTTAGCATCTTTGTAGCTTTAAAGATTTAAAAATGGTTTTAATTATAAAACCCCGAAACATCAATTTCAAAATTGACAACGTCATCTGCAGTATCATATGATACGTATACGAAGTCCTGACGTAGGAAGTTTTGTTTCTTACTTTAATTCTTACATTTAAGTAGAATTAAAATTTGGAGAGCATCAGGATACATTTATGCATTATGACAAGTATAGATACAGATGCTATGGTAACGTAGAGAAAGTTCTACTTCATTTAGACATTTAAACATAATTTTCGATAATTTTGATAAGATAATTTCGATGTTGCCTCATTTCTCCGCATTTTTCTAATGCATTTTATGGAAAATGTATGATATTAAAATTATTTAGTGGCTTCGATATAAAATTCTAAAACTGATATATATCCAGAAAGTTTGGTTAATAACTTATATTTGATATTGTTCCTCTTCCAGAATTTTATGAATTAATTGTACTGTTGAATATTTCCTCTTTAGTAAAATCGATAAATTTCCTTAACTTTATTTTCCTATTGGTCATATGATTAAGTAATCCATTTTGTTTATCGCAAACATTTTTCTAACAATTAATCTTTCCATTTAATTAAATTTAGACGAAGTGAAACATCAACTGAAAAACATATATGAAATCAATAAAATATATCCAAACGAAAAGGCTCAGCAAGTCTAAAATAAATAATTAGATTATACGACGTAGAGCAAAAAGTTTTTAAGAACTGCATAATATTTTGCAGTGAAAATAGTCTCACATAATAAATAATTGTATGCTTGTCAGCGGTAAATGACATATACTAAAGCTGCATCACATCGTCAAAGAATCGGTGAATTAATATTTTGTCCCTTTCCAAGAAGTTCGAATTAAAAGTTTTTCTGAAAAGAATCCTTTTCGAGTCTTATGTTATTTAATAATGATCCTTTTGCCCTATAGCTGAGTTTCTTTTGTAAAAGCTACAGAAGTCGTTTTGTCATTGATGCCTGTCTTTTTGTAGTCAGAACAAACAAACAAAAAAAAAAAAAAAAAAAAAATCAATTTAAGATTATGCTAGTCTTCCCATTCATTGTGGTGAGTAACATGCAATTGCTTCAAACCATACTGAGGCTGAGACTGAAATTCATTCAGAACTTTAAATTCAAATTGTTATGTGTTTAATTTGTGTATATAACTTGTACCTAGTGTAAATAATGTTTATCTGTTTATGTTATCTGTATGTTTTAAAACATTTTGTTTGTATCGAATTAGGCATCTGGCCAAGGGTTGTACTGCCCGGGACGTGCAATCCTTGGGAGGGGGCAGTGTTACGTAATGTAGAGACGCGGTAAGATGGCTTCCCCGCGAAGCAGTTTTAGGGTTGCCATAAAATGACAAGGGAAAGCAAAGTTGCACATTTGGCGAGAAAATCGCATATTTGGCGACAAAATTGGCGATGCGGCATGGATGGATGGAGAACCTTCTGGAACGAATTCTTACCGGTTTAGCCCAGGATGTTCTCGAACACAAGCAGAAAGCTATATAAACCCTGCTGGTCTGTAGTTAGTTAGTATCGAGTTGTTGTCTCGTCTAGCGAGTCAGTCCCTGCAGAGTCGATCGAGTTGACAGACGAGCAGCGAGTGCCAAGTGGGTCGTCGAGTGCACCGAAGGAGTCTGTTAGTGTAGCGCGGACAGTGCATAGTCGAGAGAGCGTGTTGAGCTCCGGGAACGATTGAACCGAAGAGTCGAGAGCTGTGCTCGTGTGTCGTCGAGTGCATCGCAAGTTGTAGCGTGGAGAGTCTCGAGAGTACGTGGAATTCCGAGAACGACTAAGCAGAGTCGGAAGCTGTACTCCGGAAAGTAGAGTCGGGTGCTTTGCAGAAAGCTGTCTTCACCGTTAATGCCTGACAGTGTGAAGGCTGTGTCGCTGATTGTTAAAGCGTGTTTGACTGTAAAAGAGTTTTGGAGCTGTCCTGATTAATATTGATAAATAAAGTGTGCTTCGATACTTCATCAAGTGTTGTCATTATTCACTCCAAATCTACGAAACCCGTACGAACGTGAAGGAAGAAAATAACGTAATAATATATATTTATATATATAAGGGGTTTTAAGTGTCTGAGGTATTCCATAATTGTCTCCGCGGCGTGTCAATAGCGTAAACTGCTTTAAACAAGCTTTATCATGTCTGTAAGCATTGAATGATTTAGTATTATTATAGTATGTAATAATGTTAATAGAAATATTATGGATAACGTTAATACATAAGCAACCATTCTTTTACTTAGATGTCTGGTACCAGAACCTTAACACATATTGATATTGACATGAATTTCTTGAGTATTGACAACTCTATTTTCGCTTGAAAATAACTTTAAGAACTATTCTCAGCAACTGCGTTGTCTCTCAATGTTTAGGTTAAAAGCATTCATAAAGCAAACGGTATTAAAGTAGTATGTCTTTATCTCCGGGGTGAAAATTCTTTCTTTCAATGGAAAGACAGCATGTGTCACTTGTCAATCGCAGTTGACATTCAACAAGAGCATCTTCAGACACCTTATTTGTCTACAACCAGGAGAAGGAGAAAAAGGAAGAAAAATCTGTCTTGATAGAGTATCCGATTCTTTGTGACCTGTAATGGATACAGTGACTGAGGACTCTTTGGATTTTCCTGTTCCGTGGGGCTTTTGGGTTACGAGCAAAAAAGGAAACGTCGTGTAACGTTCCATCTTGTCTCATTGCGGTAAACGCTATAAATTTTGATGTCGCTTTATCTTCTGGTACAGAGAACTTCAATATTGGATTTTTGGCTGACGTGCGTGTTCTTTCTTCCGAAATGGTTGCCTGGAGATGTTTCTATATTGTATATATTCTGCAGTATTTGCTATGTTTCAAAAAGGTTTAGGACATTAAAACTGACATTTTGACCGAAATTAATTTGATTTCAATCGAAAATAATTCCTAGAATTAATTATTTAGTTCTAAAGAACTTGGTTATAATAAACTTTGAAATATAGATAAAAAAAGAAAAAAAAATCTAAAATATCAAAATACAGGTTATTGTATATTTATTTATTTTATATTTATATTCAAATATTAAAAATGGAATTTATGTAATTATTATATGCATGCTGAAGCTTCATATTACACAAATGCAGAAATTTGCATATACAATGAGCGCAACTGTATTTATATAAGATTTATATCTCAAAACTTAATATTTGTGCACAACAAAAGTGTTGTATTATACACGTAATGTGAATAAAACTGTATTGGTAAATGATTGAAGATTCGAATCTTGTATACTTGATCATAAATAAAGAGTCGTAATTCGCATGTAATGTGAATAAATTACCTATATGTTTGTGCATAAAAACATATTCCGAAGAATCTTAAATCTCCAGTTAAAGCTCAGAATTTATTCGAAAGCATTGATTGAAATGGTTTGAATATTCCGAAGTTGAACAGATAACTTTCCAAACAAATATGTATTTTAAAATCAAATTTAAATAGTTTAAAATGGCTTAAATTATACGAAAAAAATTGAAATGCTCATTTTTCTTATGAACATTAAATATGCTGTAAACTGTTCAGTATATAATATATTCGTTATTGCTTTTTTATAGATCTTTCAATAAAATACCTTTAAATGACACTGAACAGTAAGGACTGCATACTGTGTGTTACAATTTAAATTAGATTTTGGAACTTGATTTTTAGATTTATGAAGACTGCCAACAAGAGTAACATACATAACCATGATTAAATAATTATAAGATACAAATCAGTTTTCATTACATATTATACTGTTAAATATAATTAAAATTTTATCTAAATGAAAATATCAAAATGTTTAGATAATTTGAGCATAATTCCTTTTTTTCGCATATATTTATCAGAAACAACTATGTTCACACTCATAATGTATTTAAAGCTGAATATAATATTTTCTACAATACTTTTCAATTCATAAATAATTCGCAAATGGAATCCTTTCAAAATTAACTGTCAGTCCTATGCCGACGCAAGTTTAAGCCATGTTTTTATGAGAGGAATTGCGGTTTTCAGTTGGTTCGTTACAGCTAAAAAATGTATATTAGTCACTGATTGAATATATTTTCAGTTTTATATAGCTGCGAATATTAGAAAAATTGTTAAAAATTACTTTCTAAAAAAACAAATTTAAAACTGCCTTGCAAAGTATCTAAAGAAGAGATAATGAAATTGAAAGTTATTATTTTTTTTATTTTTTTTTTCAAATTACTAATCCTCTAAACAGTTTTATAAACCGATTTTTAGAAAAACACTAAGTTGATTAAAAGCTTTACGAAGAAAATTTTCAGAATTGTTTAATGAGTTTTACGATGGACACACTATGAGTAATCCTCTTATTTCTTGGAAAGAGCTCAAATTTCTTACACTTCCAGAATTTTAATGTTTATAAAACCATCTTAAAATAAAGTAGAAAATATTATATATAATAATTTTCGAATTTTTCCAGAATTTTAATGTTTATAAAACCATCTTAAAATAAAGTAGAAAATATTAGATATAATAATTTTCGAAATTAATGTACATATTTTTATTTTAAAATCATAAATAAAAAGCATTTTCCAAAGTCATTAGAAAGTAATTATAAATAAATAAATTCCAGAAATAATTGTAATTAAAATATTATGAAACTTGCCTATCTTTTTCATAATGTCTTTTTGGAATGTCTTGAAATGAAATAAGTAAATAAATTTTAAAGGAAACAGTTCAGTTTTTCACGCAAATCTGAATGCATTATAAACAAATATTTAGCAATATTTAAGCATGTCTACAATTTATATTTCTAAAAATGATTTTCGTTAGAAAGAATAAAGAAAATAAAAAATATACATTTAATAAGAGTTTAATTTTTGTAAGGCAGAATAAGAAAATATAAAAATTTTATTTGAACCAAGAGAAATATAGAATTACAATTTTTTTTTAATAATGCAAAGTAATTTTAAGCAAAAGAGAAAACTGCACCAGAAACACCAATCTAGCAACAAAAATATTGCCATTATTTTTTTTTTAAATTTAAAACAACATTATTTTGGAAAATTAAAACCGTTTAATACTATAATATTTATAAAGTGCAAAATTTAATCATTTGGATGTTCTTTCGTAAGGTATAGGCGAACGCAATTTCGTCCCGTTCGGAAAACGTCTTTATGGTGTGCCGATTTTTATATTACAGAGTGTACCTTAATAGAATAGGAACATCAAAAAATTATGAACAGCTTGATCCAAAGGGAGATGACATAACTCTATTTATTATTAGCTTCGCAATTGATGAAACCCATTTAAGCTTACTGGTTCAAGGTTCAGATATTCCTCCATTTGCCAACTATTGTTGCTTATCAGTTTTGATTTTATCCCTTTGACAAGTCTTAAATTTGTAATGTAGTAGAGTAACATTAATTTATCTCCGGTTTTATTTACATCATTTCTACCTCTGAGTTTTGTAAGGTTTATCTTAAATTTTATCTTTAGCTATCTTTAGCTAAGATCAGTTATCTTTAGCTATTGAAGTTCCACTGACTTCGTTAGAGAGCCAGAGATTCTGACTAGCACGCGTTTGCCATTTGGCTACACTCTCTCTAAGCTATTACTACGCTCATCCGCATTTCCGGGCCTTAATAGCTTCGCCAGTTAGTTAACATTTCGGGGCCAACTCCTTAGAATTTTGATAATTTCGGCTACATCAGTTTGGTTTAGCTAAATATTAGTTAAGTTTGATTTCTTATTACTCTTGAGTTCAAGCCCAAGTGGAGGCTTTTCCGTACGCTTCAAGACAGAAGCCGCCTGTAAATTTTTATTTGGAGAAATAAAGGGTAATTAACTCTTCTTAAATTTACGTTTCTGTTTCTTGAGCTAAAGCGATTATTCGCTTACCAGAGGTTCCAAACACTTAACTGTAAGAGAAAGATTAAAACTCCATCGTTTAATTAAATTTAAATTACATATATTACATGCATTACATACTTAGAAGTAATTTACATACAACCTGAATTCCCTGTGGAGGAAAGTACTGAAGGGAAGAACAAAAACAAAATAAAAAAAAATTGTCCGTTTAAATTTAAAAATAAAATTCTACCTTATACTTTTCACACGCTTTTTACTTTCTTGTTGAACAGAGCTAGATACACAGCAAGATATGTAGCGCGTTTTAGCCCCTTTCACAGACTAGATGTTTCTTGCAAGGCGCCCATCACATGAAAGTTTCTGTCTTCTCTCCAGCTGTGAACTCCAGCTAACGGATAAAATTATCCCGACCATCAGAAAATAAAAACAACAATTCCTTAGATGGCAACCTAACATCTTCTTTCTCTCTCTCTCAAAAAAAAAAAAAAAAAAAAAAAAAAAGTTGTGGACCCACCTTTCTATTAATGAATGAGCACACCGAAGAAAATATTGCAGTGAAACAAAGATACAGTTGGTGGTCTGGTCCTGGTGTTTCAGTGATCCCAATCTGGGCAAACCAGATGTTCGCCGTTCAGTTTTAGAAAACATTTCATGGTAAAAATTTAAAGCTAATACAGAATAAGGAGATTAGCATACAGTTAAGAAAGCAACAAAGAAATTTCTTTTCAAACAATTCCTTTCATATCCTAAAAAAAATTCTTTGAAAAATGAGGATCTTTATAAATTAAACATTGCTAAAATGTATGGACTATTTTGTATTGTGCTGCCATCTAGTATAAATAAAGAAAGATCAGAGTAACCTATAGTAACCTATAAAGGCTTAAATATTTCTATTTGTATAGAGGGAATTGCTTAGATAAAGAAAGAAATATTTCATAATTTTTTCAGTGCTTAACGAGAATTCGAGCATGTTTCCTTTAAAATGTTTTCCATAAAAATATATCTATTACCTCAGGCAAATTGCCCTAGCGTATTCGGTTTAACGCAAAATATCTAATACAGGCCATCCTCCCTTCAAGTTAGGAAGGCATGTGGTAGTATATATCATCCTATCCTTCAGGAGATCGCAGAGATGATCTGTGCAGTGTTACATGTAATCACATAACATGAAATAGCAATACAAAATATGTTTTCTCCTCAATGCGCTGTCTAAGTCCTGACTTAGACAGTGCACTGACTGTCAGCATCCCATATGTGTATTTGTATTCATAATCAAGATTGTTGTAGCTTAGAGATTTGAGGGTCCATTTTATTTTAAAGGCTGTTTATTCTCTTGTGTTTCATCTCGTTTATCATCAGCGTGGGATTTGTAAATCGTAAACTACTGATTTATTTAGTTAAAAAAAATATTTTTAATTACAGGTGATTGCGAAGAACTGAAACCGCTGCACCTGCTTGATTCCCCTTTACTTGACTACCTGCTTGACTGTTCTGCATTAACTCATAGACGAATTTATATTTAAATTGAAATAGAACAAAATAAAAAATATTCAAAACAGTTTATTTACAGCATATTTTACATCAATCTTTACATTTTATATGTTACATAACATGTATTATTACAACATTTTACATCTCTGAGAAAGAATACTGGCGTAAAGAACATGCATTTTCAAATTCATGATGTGGACATTCCATCAATTTAAATATCAGTCAATGAAAAAGCATTACTTGTAGAGACGGCTTATGACATTTATTAATTGAAAGCCATAAAGAACTGAAATGAATGAAAAATAAAGTATGACTGAAAAGGAAACGTATTATAAAAATTTTATTTAACTCTATAATAAGTATTCAAGCAGGACCAAAAAAAAGACATAAAAATTAAACCAGAGTAATAGTTAGAAAATTATCACTGCTGTTACCTATTGAAATGAAAGAAAAAAAATCTTATGTATTGAAAGTTAAAAAAATAAATATATACGGAAGGTTTATACAATACTTAAAATTATCAAGGGAAAAGTGTTGCATTAAGTTAGAAAGTATAAAACATTAAAAATTTTAATGCTTTAAATTGCATCACTGGATACGAAATATCGAATGAATCTACAAAGATGAATATTTTATTTATAATAACAGTAAAATAAATTTACATGTCGCCAGGGGATTTAGTTAGAGTAGTTATATCAACATTAAGTAACGCTTCACAATATGTTCATTTGGTTTGTCTTCCGAAGCATTTTATAATTGATTATACGAGAATCGTAAATTAATTACCTTATGTGTACATATTTAACATTTAGTTCCAGTGTATATAATTGTAAAGGATGAAGGAAATTAAGAAATCTTTTTTTCTCGTCCTCATCGAATCAACGACCGTATGATAACTATTGAATTTTGTAATGATGATTTATTTTATGATATTTGTCTTTATTCTCATTTTTAACTTAAAAATACTCCGTAAAAAGAATTTTTATTTGCTACTCAAATTTTAAAATTAAGATGATATTATAACTTAAAGTTTTCGTGTTTTAATTTACAGTTAATGAGATTTCGCTGCTAAAGATTTTATAGCTACAGCACATTGTTTGCCAAATGTGCTGCGCTGAATGTATACCCCCGGATTTGCTAAAAATCAACAAAGAAATTAATATTAATACTTTCCGAAACGGGAGGACCTTATTATGAAAGAGAGGTATACAGGAGGACAACTGTCCGATACATGCTGATGTTAAGGGGACTTGTACACCTTAAAACCCATAAGATCTTCGAATATGTAACTGTTGCAAGAATTGGGATAACTTACTTATTTTTAAAGGAATGAATTTGTTACGAAATATAAAAACCAATTATCCAGTCTAAGCGGGACGGATGCATTTCGGATTGCACGTTTCAGGATAAACTGTGGTCAGGAGTTTTTTCATAAATGAAAAATACTATTTTAGTACACCTTAGTTTTGGAAAAAAATTTACTTTATGTAGATTTAACAAAAAAAATTTAATTTTTAATTTTCCTCTTAGATATTCATTTTTAATCAAATTGTATATTACAAATAATACACATTTTATTGTTTAAATTGCTTAATGTTTAAGATTAGTGCTAATTTGTTAAACTGTTGAATCATTTCCGCATAACAAATAGTGGATACTATACAGTAAAAAATTGTACAAAGTTGTTTAATTTATCAGAATATTTACAAAAATATGTTATTTACAAAAAACATGGAGGTAAGAAAGGAAGGAGAGGCCAGCTCAGCACTAAGAGTGAAGACTGGTCCGAAGATTCGGTCTCCAGATGGGGTGTTTTTTGTTTACATTCAGAAGCTCCCTTGACAGCGCTTCGATATTATTTCGACACACGACAGTTTCATACAAATCAAAAAATGGGACATATCCGCATAAAAGAAACATTCACTGTGTGATGAGTAATAGCAATTTACATAGTTTAGTAACATTTACGCAAAAACCACATCTTGGTTATTTTTCAATAGCTAACAACAGCGAGTTTATTTATGAATTTGTTTTATAAAATTCCAAGCTGTTGAACTAAAAAATATAGATTTGAGCAAAACATGTTACGCTTAAACAATGAAAAATACCTTACTGTACCTTTAAAATTGTATACGTCTTTTGATACCCTTGATAGAGTATTCGCTACTCTCATTTTATATTTTAACGCCAAAATCTTTTAAATAAAATAATATTTTTTTATCATTCACATATTATTGTAACATGTACTTTTTTAAAAAAAAAATTAGAGGAGAGGCTTTGTAGTTGCTCGTTTTATTTGTATGTAACTGAAAAACAATCACTTTGGGTTTACACGTTTTACTTATTTCGGTTAATTAAAAAATAAAATTTTCACCAAATGCTGCAATCCTCTTCAAAATTAAAAAATATACACACAGATATGCCAGTATGTTAACTTTTCCTTGATTTGTAACCACATGTTTGTGTAAAATTATGTATAGTTTTACATAAATGTATTGAACAGAAGACGAATATATTTGCGAATTCGGCGGAAGTACCATGTGAACGCGTCACATCATCAAGACAACTTATTAAGAATTTAAAAATAGAGTAATCGACGGAGGAGAAAACATTTGTGCATCCTGCCAAAGGAAGTCCGATCTTGAATGGTCCTCTTTTTGATTCGGGATTGTTATTGAATTGCAAACATAAATTGAAATCCTATTGACAAATACCTTATAAAACTATTACGCAGGAATTGCTCGTACTGGAAAGCAGCCTGTTAAAAGCTACTGTAAAGCAAATTCTATGAAATGTGTACTTAAAAAAGTAATAAAGAAGAGTTTTAGAATATGTATTGTTGAAATTAAGGGTTAAAAAATCTTATAAGTATAATTAAAAGAATTATTCCCCTTACATTTTGTAATAACTCAAGTTTTAAATAATATTTAAAAACAATCCTTTTTTTATCCCCTTTCAGAAATATTCAGAGAAAGTTAAGTACTAGTTAACGTTTTTCGTTGTTAAAATAAAAGGTTCTCTAATTTGAAATGGACCAAATAGAGCATTAATTCTAAACTGACTTAAATTTTCGATTTAAAAGATGCCTCAGAAGTTGAAAAATCATGTCATATTTGAGGAAGTATTTTAGGAAGAAGCTCTATAAATAAGAAAGAAATAATGCATAACTTTAATATTAATAATACAATAAACTTTGATCTTAATTTTCGTAATCCTAAACGGATACCTTAATTTTTTCCTAATGTAATTAAAGAAAACTTGTGAAAATATTTCATTAAAATTAAACCGTTCTGAGCAAACTGTTCTGTGAAAAGTACAGCATTTAATTCCGTTCAGAATGTAATGTTGTTTAAAAATGTATTCTTTTCATATACCTAGGACTCTGAAATATTGAAGAAAAAGAAAATGTATGAATGTATATGTATATTTAAGACGTAATTACAAAATATTTACATCCGATCGTGTCAAAACCCATTCAACTTAATGTTA
Source organism: Stegodyphus dumicola (assembly GCF_044657685.1). Lineage (NCBI taxonomy): Eukaryota > Metazoa > Arthropoda > Arachnida > Araneae > Eresidae > Stegodyphus > Stegodyphus dumicola. The sequence goes on along the minus strand of NC_140768.1, from coordinate 72,489,959 downwards.
AATGACCCAATGTGTTGGTCCCCACGAAGGGATTGCCAGTGCTTCAAAGCAGGTATGGGGGGAACCGGTTAAGGCCACTCCATCTTGCTTACTACCTCCATGAGAAAAAACAAAATAATGGCGAAATATGTTTATAATATTTAATGAACATGAGTTTTCAGAGACATGAACTTTCAGATTTCTATAAGTTCCTGTATAATTTCAGTTTTCTGTTCAACATCAATGATTAATCATTTTCAAATTTCTTGACAAAAGGACAAAACTGTCTCCTGGCCATACTGATTTTTATAAAGTACACTGAAATTATTGATGCAATCTTTCTTTTTCAATTTACCCTTTATCAAGCAACACATTCACTACAAAACAAATTTTAATTCTTTTAATCTAGAAATAAAACCCATCAGTGAATGTGAATAGTAGTTAAAATTCTCGTTTGAAAAGGGACTATTTTGTATAATGTTCACATTATAAAATATGTATTAGTGTGTAAACAGTAGGACATTAAAAATGTTGACTAAAAACAAAATTAATCATGACTGTTAATCAAACTGTCTGATCCAATGCTGTTTTGATTACCATTTTGTTTACGAAGGAATTCGGTTAAGAAGATATTAACTGTCACTGCACACATAAAATCTGTTTTAATCCCTTTGATGACAAGGATTGCAAATATTAACTGACTGGTTTCAAGTTATTCCGAAATTTAATTGAATTTTTACACTTAAATTAGACTGCAAGAAAACTTTCGAATTCAACGTTTTCAATGAAATAAAGTTTTTGATATTTTTAATGCATTGGGAATACTTTTATAATTATAAGCTGTGTATACATATGTCAGAATTGTCAAGGATTTCGTTACCAAGGAAAGTTTATAGGACAAGAGATTTTAGAAAAATTTTGAGACAAGAGTTCATGAGGTCTGGAAGAAGACATTTCTTAAACGCAGCTGGTGCTTATCGCATAGTTTTGAAATTAGGAAATTTAGTAAAACCAAGCACGTTGTTTTCTGTAATCATACAAGACTAGGCGGTCATGTGAGACACACAGAACAACATAAATATGTGACAATTACACAAATTATGTTTCTCATATTTTGTACTCACAATTCAAATCTTTCCAGGTATACTATATTCTCCTTATTTCACACTCATTGGAACACTCAAAGCCCACTCAGAATATACATTTTGCACTAATCTGGCTCTAAGTACATTACTTTAATTTTACAGGTGCGGGAGATTAACCCGACATCCGCAAAAGAAATTTCACCAGTTAGGTTTCTAGTTTTCTCTTGCTGACCAAAATCTTTCAATAGCTTCTTAAAAATGTGTATGGGTTGTGTTGTTTTATACATCATGTTCTTCACAAAACTTAAAGCTATGTGAAGTAATAGCTTTAAAGTCTTAAAAAATAATCGCACAAATTGAGATAAATGGACACGCAATATTTCGGTCTTCAGGTGTTAAATATATAAGACAGTTTCAAATGAAACATATCTGTACTTACGACTTCAACAACATTTATAGCAATCAAAATATGAGAAGAAACGAAGGTTAGAAGATCTGACGCTAGTGCTTTAAAATACTATTTTAAAAATGCAAAATTTACGCACTTTTATACCATTAGGTTGTTTGTCACACTATTCCTGATAATTTTACGCTGTTCTCCACACTTTCACATTCTTCAATGAAAATATGTTTAGAAAGATACACTAATATGACAAATCTGGAGGAATGTATCTTAATAAGGAAACACATCAATCTTGTTTCCAGTGTCTTTTCAGAGGACTATTTATGCAACAGCTAATTCTCTCTTGGTTTTACTGAAAGAGATTACTTGTTTAAGAAACGGTATGTTTTAGAAAATGATTTTGAAAATTTAGATATTTACATAAAACCTCTGCTTCTAGAACCATAAGAATTAGAATAAACACCGACTAATGTAATTGTGTTTTACTGATGCCTGCACAAGTATGGTAATATGGAGTGCGTTTAAGTCCAACTTGCAGCAAATTTCAGAACTGTTTGGTTTCATTCCATTAAATCTGCTTGCTCACTGATAAAAACTGAAAGAAAAATACTAATAAAATCTGAAACAATATGTCATATTCATAACAATTGAGATCATTTTAGAGGTTTGCTCTTCAAAAGCTACATTCGGCCAAAAATCACAATATTCTATTATATTGTGATTTAACAATATATAGTTGTTATATAACTACCATTAGGTTGGAATTTCTTCTTAAGCTCTTTTCTTTAGTTTAGTGTTCTTTAAGAAGTCACGTTTTGTACATAAGTGTCTTCTGAACGATAAACGATTAAGTTTTGAATTTAATAACAAGAAATTGTATACAAATCTGATATGATTTTGCGAAGAAGTTGGCACTGAAGATAAATGCAGTCATGGAATCCCTTAGCAAATTTTTTATATATATAAATGCAGTTCTGTGGTAATAGTATATCTTAGTAGTTAGAACCAATAAAATATTCAATAATATTTCCCCTAACTATGTACATACTTTGGTAGTTCCTTACAACTTTACTTTAACTCCTCGAAAGCTCCGAGCTTTGATAATCATATTCAACAGTATTCCAGGCAACAGAACTTCTAGTTCGTGAAAGATTTTAAAAGTTAACTTAAAGCTGTCACATACGAAATAAAGAAGATGTAGAATTATCTTTCACATCACGTCTTTACGAACACTGAAACAAATTTTTATAAGGATCATATTTTCACGAAATTAGATAATAAAGGCCATAAAAGCAAAAAGAGATCAGCATATATCTTTGCATTTTTATTTCCTATCCAGGTTATTCTGCTTTTGTTTCTTAATATTCCCTTCGATCTGAATCAGATCAGATCCACGAGTTCATTTCCATTCTTCTTATGTTTACTTTTAGGTACCTGTTTTTTTAATTATTTGATTACATCTATTTCGTATTTACATGGGGCTTTTATTTAATAAATGAATTTGTTTTCTTGGAGTCTTTGCTTTTTGGAGTTCAGCGCATTGTTTCAGTTTCAATAATTTCTAAATAGTGCTAAGCATTTTATTCCATTTTCTCCTCATCATTTATGCCTTTCGGCTTATTTATTCTTCTGTTTTATTTGAACTATTATTAAATTGATTTTTATTAGACTTCTTTCATACTACTGACATGCATATTGCCTTAAATGACTATCATTTAACACGGTAACTATATGTTTGTTATAAAATCTATATCATCTTTACAGCTTAATATATTTCACGTGTTTCTGACTTAAATGATAAAATCCATTCCGCCAATTTTATATCTTATAATTTCCTCACATGGGGCTGTTTTAGGAAAAGCCTTTCTAAGTATTTTGACTTATATGTTTTACTTTGATTTTGTTTCTATTTGGATGTATATTGCAATTTTTGTTATGGTTATTCGCTGTAATTTTCTTTATTTTTTGTGGAATTGAAAAAGAAATCTTTTAGCGCGGATATTTAAAACAAGTTCCTTATTTACCTTTCTTTCATCATTAATTTATTAGTGTTCTCAGCCTTGCTAGAATAAAGCTTACAAGGTCATTTCGCGGTATTTTGAGAATCTATGTGGTTTTTAGGAATTGCATATATACAACTGAAATGGAAATGGATATTCCTTTTTCAGACCGAAAGTTTATGTAGGTAATACATGTATTCATTTTATTTATATGAATTCTCGATTTGGAATCATCTCGTCCACGACGGTCTAGTTTCTGAGGTCGTATTTGGCAACAATGCGTTTTGTTTTTTTCTACAGTCTCGTATGGAAGCCTTAAATTTGAAAATAAGTATATTTGTGAATATTAATTAAGTATATTATTATATATTTGAAATAATTGTGATATCTGCATGCTTAAGTTAAAATATTCTGAACAGCATATAGTGAAAGGATACATATTCTTATGTCTTGCCCACCAATTATTTAAAATTAAGATCTTTATTTTACCTAAGTCTTTCGAAGGTATTCGAAAGTTTCCATGCTCAAAATACAGTTAATTGAATTTTTTGTACTCTAAGAACTCTCATGTCACTGCTAATAAGACCATTTTTCAAGTAATATTTAAAATTAACAATTTATTATAACATTTTAAACATTTATTTAAAACAAATTTATTCATGATTACATGATTTAGATACTTTTAAGTCTAGCATGGTCCAGGGCTTTCTATTACAGATTCGTTTATTTTATTTTTTACACGTTTTGTGATATTGATACACATATTTTATTAGAACATATATTATTACATTTTTTACACAATGCATATTTAAAAATATTTTGTTGTATTTTTTTGCCAAGCTAGTTTTATCTATCTCTTTTAGTCATAATTATTACAGTTGAATATTTTTTGTGTATTACTGCTGAAAATTTTTCGTGTAGTTTGAAATATTATTAAATTAAAAATCCTTTAATTAGGTAATTATTTACTTTAATTTGGTTAAGCATGGGAATCAGAATAATTTCTGTGGAATTTTCTTTAAACGTTTAATTTCTTCTTTTCTTTCGCATCGCAATATGCTTTTAGAATTTAAAAAATGTGATAGGTTTTAAAGTTATAACAATGCAAAATGCAGTAAAACGTCATATTTGATGGTCCTACATTATTATCAAAAATAAGTGCTTCATCTAATGAAATTTTGGAAAATGATGTCGAATAAACATAAGAAAAAGTTAACTTCAATAGAACACGAATATGCTTCTTATCCAACCCATGATTTATAATTGGTTGCTTTTAGCACTCTTTTATTCTGATTGTGATTTTATAAATAAAATTGATTTTTCTTTCAGGTTTCATAGGGTAAATAGTTGTCTTCCCTTTAAAAATCTTTAAAATTTTACCTTTTAGAAGATAATGAAATGAAATTTATACAAGAGTAATAAATTACCTTTTCGTGTCACTTCCAAAATCTAAAATTAGTTAATGGCATTTTTACGCAGTTTTGTACGTAATTATATTAAAACCATAACGTAGCATTAAAACAAAAACTGCATTCAGCACAGACATAGACAGATTATTAGCTGAAAACAGATTGAATACTTTGAATACAATCTTCTAAATTTTATTAACTTTTAAATTTTACTAATCTTTGAATTTACTAACATTTTAATTTAGCAAATTTCAGTTTCAGATTGTCTTCGCTTTTAACGAGGAAAGCCTATGAATTTCTAAGACAATGGATAGAATTACACTTCTTCAGCAAAGATACTTCGTGCAATTTAGATAGAAATACAATGACTAAATCAGTGAAATAAAATTAAACACGAAAGAAAAAGCAGTATCTGCAGCAACATTTTTGGAGGAAACTGAGCACAAAATATTAAAATTTTTAAGGTAAGTGTTCAAAATTTTAAACAAACTGAAAATTAAAATTATTAAGATAAATTTTGAAAATTATTGGATGCATTAAAGAAATCTATCACATCAAAGGGAGACACTTTTGAGCACATTTTAGGCTATCTAAAGTTGGTCGACATTCTATCAAGATAAGCGATAAAAGATGTATAACTTCTGCTTTGATGATCATGGTTTTTATCGCATGTCGTAAAAATCTTTAAACTTTAGTACTACAAAACTGTATAAATGTTTAGATCCGACAATTTTAACTGCTTTTGTTTAATTACTTATTGTTATTAAGCGATGTATTCCTGGTAAAAGAAAAAATCCAAACTCCTTAGCGAAACGGCAAGTGTATCGGTCATTTTCGAAATACTTAGATTTCTGAAAATTGTTTTTGCCTAAAATTTAATTTCACATTGGTAATTTTCTTCTACGCACAATATTACTAACGTTTATAATGATGTGGTTTAAGTATTAATTAAAAGAGAAAGTTAAGCGATCAGGAATTATAATTATGCTACTTTTTTAATTTCTAATTCTTTTCATTTCAGCCAGCTTCATACCGCATTGGGACTACCGATATTTATGTAGCATCCTATTTCACCTGCGTTCAATCTCCTCAGATTTCGAATAGGGAAAATAATTTTTTTTTTTTTTTTTTTTTTTTTTGTGTGTGTGTGTGTGTGTGTGTGTGTGTGTGTGTATAAATTATATTTATCTTTTACTCTTCTGTTATTCTAATGACTCTTCCAAAAGCAAATGTTTTTAACTTCATAAGGAAGCAAAAAATAAAAAAAGTTCCCTCAAATGATATTTGAAACGTCACATGTAACGAGATTTTATACTGAGTTCCATTAATAAAGTGTATAAAATTTCTATAATTGTTTACTTTTGGTGCAGGTTTTTTTAGGCACGATCATCTTTCACATTTTTAAGACGAGTTCGTAAATTACGCAACAGCTTGTAAAAATAATAAAACAATCCATAAAGAATATCTTGGTTACTGTAGTCGTCATCCAAAAGGATCTACGAGGCTTCTTTGGATTCCATTCACAATATTGTCATATGCAAAGAAGAAACATAGGATCAGATAAATTGTCCATCTTGTTGTTACTTCTGCTCTTGTTGCAAAATTCTGTACTGTAGGAAGAAGAAAGAAAATTATATAAAAGCTGACTGGATAATTATAAGTCTGACAAAATAGAAATATATGGAAAATCAAAAATATTTCTACGCTTAAAAGAAAATATATCTTTAATTTCAGTCCTTAAAGGTAATGTGTATAATTTAATTTAAATAAAGAAAGAGAGAAAAATAGATGCTTCTGGAATTTGAATCTTCCACGGAAAGTGGTATTTTATAAACAGTTACCTATTATGATTTCTTTATATAATAACTCCTTCTAGAAAAGTATTAATGCATTCTGTGCGATATTAATATTAATTTTATATAATTATTTATACGGAGTTTTACTCCATGTTACCACCACATCAATGATATCATCGTCCATATTGAACTGACGCTCTTCAAATCGTATCGTCATATGACGATATTGTCATATATGTCAGATGTGTGCACCCGTGAACATGATAATACAAATTTAGACCAAATATTGAGAGACGTCAAACGAAACTGTTTTAGTATTATTTATCGAACAATATGATTGCGTGTGTATGCGCATGACATTTTAGCTGTCTCTGTTTATTTTTTTTCCAAAGACACCATCGAAATTCGAAATTTCCAAGACGCTCCATTTTTGCAAGAGCAATTTTCCAAAGGTGAAAACAAATTTCTAATAAAAAATTATTGCATTATCCTTAGGAAAAAATACCTGCTTATGGGCTGATTATATGGAGAAGCAAAAGCAATTTCATTTTTATAGGATGAATAATATTCTTAAAAATATTTAGGAGATTTTATAATTTGAATTTTTCTTATAGGATTAGTAATGTTATAGCCAACACGTAGATGTAAAACTATAGCTTATACGATTTACGAAACGTGAGTGCTTTAGTCTGTAAGTGATTTGGTACTGTACCTTCAGTCAGCGTTAAAAAATTACATTAGTAGATATAGCATGAAAATGCTTAATATGCTGCATAAAGTTTTAGTTTTTATTATACTATAACGTTGCGCGCCTCTAACTAGCACGCAACCAAGAGGTGACTGTGAAAGCTTGTATAAACCACAGAGTCTTGTAAAGGGTTTAAGTCCCTTTTTATTCAACGTACTAAATTACAATTGCGTCCTCTTGACGCTTACAAACTGTGCCAACTAGGCAGTCAAAATAAAAATAATAACCTGAAAAGAAAATAAAGACAAGATTCTAACTACGAGGCTCTCTAAAATAACTAACTCCCCGCGTTTTACAATACGGCTGCTAATTCAGCAGACTTGAAGCTCACTGGAACAATTTCCACTAATTCCCGCCAAGCACATAGGCCGCAACGCGGGTTCTTTAATTCTCGATTTCTACCTCCGCGCTCGCTAAGTAAGAATAACTCTCTCACCGAACTCGTTTCCTTCAATTTAAATCATACTACTTCCGCTGATAATTTGAATGCTTGCGCGTTCTACTCAAATTTACATATTCTGGCATTGGCAGTTCCAGGGGAAAGTAAGGCTTGACAGGAAAGATAGTTTAAACTTAAAATAAATGTTAGTTAAAGTAAATATAAACCCTACATTTGCCGCTGCCAGAATTTGGAAAACTTGGAAGCAGGTCCTACAAACGACCTGTTGTAAGTTTATCTAATTCTGAACTAACTAGCGAAAGCCTCGTTTACACAAAAAAAAAATCTTATGTAACAATTAAAATTCTGTTAGTCGTTACAAAGCTTTCTTCTTACAGCAACTTTTCCTGGACTTCATCAATCAATCTTGGTCTTTCCTTCCAGCATCTGGAAGGAATAAGTATCAGTATCTTTCTACATACATTATAATTTACACTTTCTTGACACAATAAATTTTTGTTTTTAACGTTTCGTTTTTCTTAGTTATTGCTTACTTCACATTCATTCAATTTTTCAAGCATTAATTTCACTTTACCCTGGCTCTCCACCGTGTGTGGTGTCAAACGGGATATTCGTGTTTTAGTCTTACAACACTTCCCCTAACCACCATGATTTGTTAGAATTCAACAACCAAATAGACACACCTTACTCGACATTCTACAACTCAATGAGCTACTTTAATAGTCTTAAAAATTCAAATGTAGGTGGAGAACCCTACAAAACACATTCATTCTAACTTCCCCCTCATTCATCTTTAAACATGCAGGCTTTCGCTCTAAAGCATGACTTTACAGTTTAATACTTAAATTTTGACTTCATTGCTTTTAAGCATTCACTTTTAGCATCTACAATTTTATGCTTCTAGACTAAGTTCTACTTTTACATAACATGCAAGTATTTACATACACTTACAAAAGTTTAATACATACGCTTTTTACAATTTACCATAAAATGAATAAGAGAAAATAAATTTTTACTTTACTCATTCTTCGCCAAGCTGGCGGCACTGAAACTAAAATTCTTATTAGTACAAGAATACGAAGTTATTTTTGTCTCCGGCCAAATTTTGGCTTTAACATAACAGAATTAGTCTTTCGACCAACAGAAAATGCTTGTTTTTAGCTTTTACACTTAAAGAAAATAATACTTTTGCCTTAGCTAAATAAAGTAAAACAAAACTAAGTCTCAACCGAGACATATTGACTTTCGTCAAAACATAGAACTTCGTACTTATGCATAACATTTCGGAACAAAAGAGAAAAAAAATTTATAGAAGGTTTTAACTTATCTTTGAGTTTTCGATGCTTGAAACTTCGTCATCCGTTTTTGACAAAATTGATCCCAAGTTAAAGGTGTCATGGATGTCAATCTTCTCCTTATTGATCTCCGCGTGTCGTCCCCGTTGCTCTTTCTTTTGCGTCCTCTACATGCTGGCCTCTTGACGGAGTAATCGTCTGGTTGTTGGCCTTTGCGTTTCTGCCTGGGACGGCTGGTCGTGACGTCCTCCGGTCTGGAGTCCTTCTTGAATTTCTTCTGTTCGTCGTATTTTTGTGCCTCCTGTTGGCGTTTCAGTTTCCGGAACGGCGGCCTTGCTGGCACCTGACTCTGTGGCCGTGTGCGCGTTCTCCTTGATGTGTAATTTCTCCTGCCATCTTTTATAGGTGGTGTTTTCGTCTTTACCACGGTTTCTTTACCCGGTTCATCTGTATTTTTGTTTTTCTTAAACGCCGGAGTTTGAAAATCCTTTTTTCTTTTTGATACCGACGTCCGGGTTGTAGAAGTGCTAGGTCTCTCTTCAGTTCTCCGTTTCTTGGGTGGTGGAATAGTTGTTGCAGTCTCTGGCCCTTCTATTTCGTTTAGACTTGAGTCCTGCAAGAAACTTTTAAGGATTTCAAAATCATTTGGATTATAGTATTTTTTCACCTGGTCGGGACTTGCTTTACAGATTTTCCCTCTCTCGTTTTTAAGATATAAGACTACTCCTTTGATTTCCTGAATTACATAGGGGCCTTCAAACTTTGGAGCTAGCTTTGCCATAAAATTGTCTGGGGCACTTGATAAAGAAAATTTCCGCTTCAATACTTTATCCCCAACTTTAAAATCTGCTTCGCGGCGTTTTCTATCATAATAAAGTTTCTGCCTATTTCTTGCCGTATCCGAGGTTTTAAGCGCCTGATCAATCAACTTTTGCACATCTTGTTGTTTAAACTCCTGCTCTCTTTGTTGCACAAAGAATAATTTATCTAAAGGCGTAATTAACTTTCTGCCTAAAAATAATTCTGCTGGAGTTTTTCCCGTAGTATCATGATGTGCCGTTCTTAAAGCATAAGCTAATTCATTTATGTAGCCATCCCAGCGCTTGTGATGTGTGCTAACGTAACTGCGAATTATTTTTACAATGTTTTTATTAACTCTTTCTGCTATGTTAGCCTGTGGTCTATACGGAACCATTCTGATATGGCGTATATCAAGTCCATTGCATATGTTTTCAAATATTTGACTAATGAATTGTTTTCCGTTATCGCTAATGACTTTTATCGGTGCACCGTATTTTAAAATGTATCTGTGTAAGAATGCATCTGCGACTGTTTTGGCTGACGCGCGTTTAAGTGGAACAATTTCTATCCATTTTGAAAAATGATCTACTATTACTAAAAGAAAACGATTTTTATTTAACTCGCTCTGGGGGAAGGGACCAAGGAGATCTATGCCTAAAATTTCATTCGGAAATGTAGCGCGAATGCTATTTAAGTACCCGGCCGGGCTGTAATTAATATCATTTATTAACTGACATTGATTGCAGGACCTGACATACGCCGTTACTATTTTGTATAATTGCGGGAAATATACCGCCTCGCGTACCCTTTTTAAAGTCTTTCTGACCCCGAGGTGGCCCGCTGTTTTTTTTTTTTCGTGCAACTCCTTCAAAATGCTTAATCGAAGCGAGGCTGGGATGACTGGCTTATACTCAAGACTTTCGTTCGTTGTTTTCGTATAGAATAATAAATTATCTATTATTTCATAGTTTTTTGCTCTATTTCTTATCGCATCGATATCTGTATGCTCAAAGCTTTCGGGGTCTTTTAAATAAGCATAGATATTTCCAAATTCAGGATCAGCTTTCAGTTCAGTAATAACCGTATCTCTAGAATCTAAAATTTTTGAAGTCAACACAGCGCATTTAAGTTCATTATCTTCATCGTCCAGTTTTATACGAGAAAGTGCGTCAGCTACATTGTTTTCCTTACCCGGTTTATATTTTATTGTGATATTATATTCTTGGAGTTTTAAAGCCCATCTTATTAACCTGGGCGTTAGGTTTTTTCCCGAGTAAAGTCTACCAACAGCCGCATGATCCGAAAAGACTGTTACTGGCGATTTGCCGAAATAAACTCGAAATTTGTGTACAGCCATTAATACGGCTAATGTTTCTCTTTCTGTAGCTGTATAATTCCTTTGTGTTTGATTCAATGTTTTACTAAAAGATGCCAGCGGATGGTTATTTTGCATAAGAACCGCACCCACCGCATAGTCTGATGCATCTGCCGCAATTTCCAGGTTTTCGTCCCCCTCAGGGAATTTTAAAACAGGGGCATTAATAAGCGCTTCTTTTAATCTTTCAAAAGCTGTGTTAGCTTCAGCTGTCCACGTAAATTTACTCTTTTTTCTTTTGATTACTAAGAGTGGTTCAACAATATTAGCGAAATCTTTTATGAAAGATCGATAGTAAGAACATAGTCCAAGGAAAGACGAAAGTTTCTTGGCGGTGTTGGGCGGTGGGAAATCCTTAATAGCTTTTATTTTTGAATCTTGCGTTTCTATACCCTTTTGCGAAATTTTATAACCGAGATATTTAAGTTCTTTAGTTGCGAACTTGCATTTTGAGGCGTTAATTGTAAGACCGGCCTCTTTTAATAATTTAAAAACTTGTTCGAGGTCATTAACGTGTTGTTCCAACGTACTACTCGTTATAATTATATCATCTAGATAAATTAAAGTTGATTTTCCTAGGACAAGCTTTAGAACAATGTCCATAGCTCTCTGGAATGTTGATGGGGCCCCACACAACCCAAAAGGCATGCGTAAAAATGCATAAGTGCCCGATTTTGTTATAAACGCGGTTTTATGTATATCTTCGGGTCTCATAGCTATTTGATAGCAGCCAGACGTTAAGTCCAAAGTAGACATATATCTTGTCGATTTGATCTGTCTAATGATCTCGTTTATAACCGGCAAAGGGTAAACTGGAAATTTGGTAATACTATTTAGTTTTCTGTAATCAATAGCAAACCTCCAAGCCCTTTTATCCGAAGGAGGAAACTCGTTCTTTTTCCTACATAGTACGACTGGACTCGCGTACTCACTATTTATGGGCGTTATTATTTTATTCTTTAACATCTCCTGAATATGTTCTTCGATGATTACGTCTTTTTGTTTGTCATAGCGGTAAGGTTTAGTCCTACAAGGTTTTTCGGCATTTAATTGAATCTTGTGAGTCACGATCTGACAGTTTCCCGGTTTTTCTGAAAACAAATGAGAAAAATTACTCACCACTTGCTGTATTGCTTTACTTTCCTGGTCATTCAAATGGCTAAGGTCCAATTCAGGTGTCTCCACCGGTTCCACCACCCTCTGGTCCATCTCCAGCACCACAGAACTATCTTGAAAATTTAATTTGGCCCTCGCGGCCCTTAAAAAGTCCATACCTAAAATAAGAGAGTGTTGGAGGTGTTTCACCACAAAAATTAATACTTTGAGATTTTCCTCTTTTACCTGTACGTTTAATGCTACTTTCCCGATGCAGTGACATGTTTTTCCTTGCGCCGCTATAATTTCCGTATTTCTGGTTTTAAAGAGTCGTATCCTAAAAAAATTCTTTTTGAAGAACTTTTCACTCATGAAATTTCCTTCTGCCCCTGTATCGATGAGGGCTTCTACTGGTACATCGCCAACCAGGACTTGTATAATTGGTAGCTGTGAGTTTTTTACGATGACTGTATTTAGATGTCTATTTGAGGGTTTTTCTAAAACTTCCGGGGTCTGGACCCTCCCTTTCACAGGCCCCTCTAGTCGTTTAAAGCTTTCCTTTCAATCTGTGTCTTCTGGGTACGCGGATGCTTATTTTCAAATTTTCGTTTTGGGCCTTGACCTTCGAGTTTCGATGCGTTAGCTTGATATTTCTTTCCCCCATATGAGCGATTTCCATTTCTTGTTTCCTCCTTCCTTCTGGTACTTTGAGAATATGTTTCCCCTCTCGCTCTTTCCGCGATTCTGCGATTTTGAAACTTCACCGCCAATTCGAAAAGTTCCTGCAATGTGGTTGGGTTTTTAATTTCAAAGTAGTCTTGGACAGCGGGTAACAATCTTGGTAATATTATTTCAACTATCTCCGCATCGGGTTTTTTCCCATACAACATATCCGTTAGTTTGATTTTTCGTAAAATAAAGTCCGTCAATTGTGCTGTATCCCGTTGATAGAAACTATATAGCTCGGCTTCCAGCCGTGCGCGATCTTTCACTATGGGGAAGGCCTTTACTAACGATTTTTTGAAATTTTCAAATGTATACGTCGGGCTTCCAAATTCACCTAGTAGAAATTTTCCTATATTTTCCACCATAGCGCGGCCTGTCCTCTTAGTGCTGATGTGGCGATGGCAACATTTTCACAGGGTAGAGCTGAAAGTGGTTTTCTATACCTTCGAGAAATACCGCCACCGAATTTATTCCGTCGAAATAGACGTTTGGCTTGATTGATGCTCTCAAAGTCTGGACCAGGTATCCAAATCCTTCTAACTGCGTTGTCATTTCTTGGTGTTGTCCAGCGGCTTCCATCCAATTTTCGGTCATTTCAGTTCGATAAGTGTTCGGGCGCCAATATAACGTTGCGCGCCTCTAACTAGCACGCAACCAAGAGGTGACTGTGAAAGCTTGTATAAACCACAGAGTCTTGTAAAGGGTTTAAGTCCCTTTTTATTCAACGTACTAAATTACAATTGCGTCCTCTTGACGCTTACAAACTTTGCCAACTAGGCAGTCAAAATAAAAATAATAACCTGAAAAGAAAATAAAGACAAGATTCTAACTACGAGGCTCTCTAAAATAACTAACTCCCCGCGTTTTACAATACGGCTGCTAATTCAGCAGACTTGAAGCTCACTGGAACAATTTCCACTAATTCCCGCCAAGCACATAGGCCGCAACGCGGGTTCTTCAATTCTCGATAACTACCTCCGCGCTCGCTAAGTAAGAATAACTCTCTCACCGAACTCGTTTCCTTCTATTTAAATCATACTACTTCCGCTGATAATTTGAATGCTTGCGCGTTCTACTCAAATTTACATATTCTGGCATTGGCAGTTCCAGGGGAAAGTAAGGCCTGACAGGAAAGATAGTTTAAACTTAAAAAAAATGTTAGTTAAAGTAAATATAAACCCTACAATACGATAAAAATGAAAGATTATGATTCCAAAGTTATGTCTTTTTTGCAAACAAAAAGCAGAACAGTTAATTACACTAGCGAAAGCAACCTTTTCAACTTATTTGCATTTGTATGAAAATTAACTGAGAATCTGAGAGCAACATAATGATTAGTATTCATATTTTGTACTTTTAAAATTACTTATCTTTAGCTAAAAATGGGAAGTAAAAGGATAAAGACAAGAAATGATAATGATAATTGTAAATTAAGTTGAAATATTAATTATTCTGATAATTCATACGTCTATTTACTGATATGATGCATAATCTAAGCATAAAAATGTCGTTTTATAATTCTCAATATAAATTACGAAGAAGACAAAATCAAAGTTTCGTTGCAGCAATAAAATGTCTTTGAAAGATTTTTTACTTCGTATTTTGCGCAATAGTTGAAAATTATAGCGAGGAAACAATTATGCTTTTTAATACAGAAAGAAAAATATTTTACTGGGGAAATATACAAGAAACATTATATATCAAACAGCAAAAATATTTTTAAAATATCTTATAAACGTATTTTTCCAGACGATGAAGTGTTTAAGATGTATATTCGTTTATTACAATTGCTGCTAAATAGTCGCCTATATTAATCACGTGTTAATATGTAAGAGACATAATATGTAATATTTATGACATCACATAATTAATTATTCATTTCCATAAAAAATTTCTATGCTTTTACATAATTTCATTTTACGTTTATTTTGAAATAAAAAAAAATATTTTTGTTTTCATACTAAAGCATTTCACAAAGTAGTTTAAACTTCGTTATGCAAACTTACAGAGAGGTCGAAAATACAGCAAGAAGCCACATTCTTATAAAAATATACAGGGTATCTAGAAAATGTTGCGACAAACTTCTGGAGGAGGTACGGCACATCATAAGGATTAAGAATTGCATAGGAAGCCATGCCCGGAAATGTCAGGAGTAAGTGGTAGCAGACATAGAAGATGGGGAAAGAAACAAGAGTGATTAATTTGAAACATTTATTGGACATGAATACAAATGGTGTACCACAGCCTGAATATTACAACAGATGCCCATCAGACACCAAACATGCCTGACTCCGACAGACCATTTATTGCCGGACATGTTCAAACCCAGCGGGAGTTTCTTTGATTGTAGCAGCTGCGCAGGCGAGTCTTGCCACGAGATCCATTTCAGACACAAGAGGATCGTGATACACGACACTTTTGATGGCTTTCCACAAAAAGAAATCAAGGCTCGATAAATCCAGTGAGCGTGGGGGCCAGGGCACCGGTCCACCACACACAATCCATCGATGCAGGAATGATCTATTGAAATGGCTATGAACATCCAGTACAAAATGAGTCCACTTCTTAATGACCCGTATTCGCACAAATTTTGATGCAGACGTGCAAACAAATTGTGGTATGGTTGATGTCTGTTGGAGAAGCGTTCTCGATAAATGCGTGAAGTGGTTCGTCTATTACCCTCAGCTATTCCATACACTAAGTGCATGTCTGCAAGCTCCCGTTTCGTATAGCGTTTCATGCTCTTCATATGGTGCCTACCGCTCAAATGAGGCAATCGTCACTTTCCACTATCAATCTCCTGTACAACAACCCCCTGGCGGCTTGCAATGACGTTTCTGAGCATGTGTTCCTATGCAATTCTTAACCCTTATAATGTGTCTTACCTTCCCGAGAAATGTGCTGCAACATTTACAGGGCAGCCTGTATATCCAGAAATATCATTCGAAATATAAGTTTAGAAATACCTTTGTACGTTAGAGGCTGCTATTTGACAACAAATCAATTGAGATTTAGGAAACAACCATAATTTGAGTCGTTGATTCAGTATAATTAGGATGCATTGCTCACAACTTCAGAGATGAATTGCATATATTTAAATGGCTATGGAGCAGGGAAAGGAAACAAATGAGTCGCGATATCATTCCATCGTCAAATACACCTCAACAAAGGTAATCCCATTCAACAGGCAATTGCGCTTTTTCACCAGAGATTACGTCGCTTTTGATAATTCAATGGAACGGGGCTACATTATTGCCGTGGAAAAAGACTGAGGTACAACCTTAATTAGATTGTTTACACAAAAATGAGAGCAAAGTAGTTACAAATACCTAATCTTTATCATGACACCGGTGTCTTTCAGTACAGCATATTGCTAATACTGCATGAAGAGCGCTTAATATCTCTCTCTCATATGCAAATGAACTAACCTTAGATAGGTAGGAGAATAAAGCCAATCAATATTCAATATTCAAAAAGCATATATGATTGCACGGGATTACCTACGACCTACATGAATTCATAATACAGTATGCTACAAGGATTCACCGCAGATGGACTTACAAGATATATTTTGGGGTTTTTTTCTAGGGATGGGGGAAATGCTACCTGATGTTAAAACTACATTTTGCAATCACATTAGTTTCCACATAACAGTACTGAATACAGTAATTAATCGCGAGAGCATTTTTCAGTGTTGATGTGAAGAATTACTAGGACAGAACATTTCCCATACGATCGATGTGATTTTCTTCTCTGAATGAATTTCTTCTGATTTCTGAATGAATCTGTGTAAGAGGCCCTTGGAAAAATTTTTGCTTATTTCAATGGAAATATCTATGAAACAGTTGAACGTAGCAGTTTGGTGAATGCGTGTTCACCAAGCACTGCCGAAGAAAAAGGTATATTTCCATTGATAGAAAGTGTGCATCATATCGCCATGCTGAAAGCATATAGTTAATAAATATGTTATAATGCCATCTATGCAGTCCCTTATTCTCATTAATTATTTATTTTCTGTTCTATCTGGGGGCATTTTCGGACGTATATTTCTTCATGAATGCGTTTTGTTGGTGTGAGCCAGACCTGACTATGAAATGTGTGTTATAAATTTCGAATAAAACGTATCAATTGTTTTTGATATAAATTAAGTTCAAAAGAAAAAAATTAAATGCCAAAATTCTGAATTCTCTTAAATATTTACATTGTTTTATAACCGATGAAATGTCAGGGTATACAGTAGTTCTTACACTAATTTACATTTACTAGGATAAGTTTCGCAGTTTCTTGGAGACAAAAGGCATCTTTGTATTCCTTATTAGCACTAAAAGGAAGTATAAGAATTTGAATTTTTTATTTCTTGGCCAGACAAAAGAGTCACTTGCTGGTAAAAGCACAGACAATGTATCAGAATAAAAGAAGATCTAATAAATATAAGATATCCTATCACAAAAGAATTAAATTGTTAATAGTTTGGGATCCTTGAGAATGAAATTTCTAGAATTAAAGATGATCTGGGAATGTGCTTGTCTTTAACGTATCTGCCCTAAATAAATATATATATACTACACATATATAATTAGCACTATATCAAATGTACGTATGTATTTGCTATAGTTTATGTGGTTTACAAATAGAGACTTAATATTAAATGAACAACAATTATTTTAAAGACTTACCGTGGCTCATGTTCTCCGTAATGTGCAAACCCGATGTCTGCTGTCTGAGTCCTGTTCCAAACACGAGTTCTTCATTGCTCATAGTGTAGACTCTAGATATTGTGGCTGTACACTTGAGTTTCATGTTCCCACTTCGGAAGTGTTGCTCTGTAACGATGAATTTCAGGCTCAGACTCGAAATCTCAAGACTATCTGCATGTAAAATTGTGGAATGCTCCATCTCATATTCTGGCTTTGCCTATAAAAGTAACATTTCAGAATATTTTTAATATCAATTTTCGTACGCAATTTTTTATACTTGTAGTAAATGCAAGTTAGGCATTTTTACTCTAATTTAGTCTCCCAGCATTTCTTACACTTTAAAGTTTTCAAATAAAAACATTAAAATCCAAGCAAACAAAAGGAAAAAAGCATTGAATCTCTGGATGTAGAGGTTTGAAATTTATATAAATGAGCAACACATGAGTAAAAATAATTATTTTGAACATCTGAAGGAGTATGCTTTGAAAACATAGAAACTGAAAATTCATTATAACTTAATATAAAAACAATTTCTTTGGTTATTGGTTTTTCTTCATCATTTAACTGTTTTTATACAAACTCAAGAATACATTAAGAAAACAATATATTTATATATAACTCATCCTATGCTACATGGTCTACCTATTCCTGTATTAAATGCCTATGGAATAAACATCAGTGTATGTCCGTCCGCTGCCTATGAAATTAGGGCACGGAATTTTGAATTCGCTTTATACAATATGTGAAAAGCTATCACCGAATGTTTTTTTTTTTTTTTTTTTTTTTTTTTTTTTAATAATTTATTCAGCTCAGAAAAATGTCACATGCAAATAAAATTTCATGAAAAAGTATTAAGTAGTCATTTGGGCAAACCTCTACTGTAGTAAATGTTCTTTTTAACTTTAGGGCTTCGGTTTGACCCAGTTGCCAAATTTGTCGAATACCAAAATATTGCAGCGAAACAATTTAATAATTTATTTAACCTGTTATAAAAATGCAAAACGTTACAATGAGCTGTACATAAAAATAACTTTAAAATTATATGAGTTAAATAATACTACCTAATGCGCATCATTTATAATTTTTTTATAATTAACGTTGTTGAATCTACCATATTGTTGTTAAATTCAGTTTTCAATGTTCGAATATCCATCTCCTTGCAACATATCACTAAGGAAAATATGATGATGTAATACTTCTCCAATAGTTTTCTGATTATTATGCTTCGTAAGATCGTTTTAATGCAGCAGCTGACTCGACTTAACTACGTTAATCGATTCAATAAATTTAATCTTCAGAATGTGTGACTAGAGAGCTTTCAAAAGAACATTTTGAGCTAAGTTAAGCGTTTTACAGTGGCTTACTACTAAATTATCAATATTATTATTTTTCTCGACAGAAAGTAATTACATAACATACAGCCAACCTAATGCTAATCCCAAAAGTAATGTCGAAAGCTTCCGATTACTTCTGTGGCAAGCTTGTAGTCCCCACAGATAACAATTATATTAGATATTCTCTTGCAGGAATATCGGATGTTCCGAATTATTGGATGTCCGATTATCGTACTTCTATGTATATTAGAAAAATTAGCGTACATAGCTACAGCTAGAAAATAGCATACATACAAAAATATTGCATATTTTGATAAGATAGTTAAAATATTGAATAATTTAAGCACTAAATATATAGGTTTTTCGACATCATTTATGATACTAATTAAGTCAAACAACAAAAATCAGCGTTAATTTTCAAAATTTTCGCAGGACTAGTTTCGATGGTTTTACCGAACCACCATCCTCAGCTGCAAAACTGCAAATGAACAAGATAGGAAATAATCATTATATAAGATAAGAAAACCTGGACAAGAATAAGCAGGTGGCGCCATCTGTTGGTGAAAAAAGAACTAAAACAGAATTTCTTTAAAGGCCAAAGGCAAAGATGGATTGGAATCAGGATCGTTAACAAGAACAGAAAGATTTTTCTGAATGTGAAATGGCCTTTAAAGAAATTATGTTTTAGTTCTGGTTTCAACAACAGATGGCACCACTTGCTTATTATTGTCCAGGCTTTCTTTTCTTATCTAATCATTATTTCCTATCTTGTTCATTTGCGGTTTTGCAGCTGAGGATGGAGGTTCGGTGAAACCATCGAAACTAGTCCTGCGAAAATTTTGAAAATTAACGCTGATATTTGTTGTTTGACTTCTGAATTAGTACTTATTCCGCGTGTTATTGTGTCTTAATTATCATTTATGATAGTTTCCTGGTTTGATAAACGTTTAGCCCACATGCAAATATTTTGAATAGTTACAGTCTTCCTTAAGTCTGATCTAATATGATAGATTAAAATTTTAAATAAATTCATAGATCTGTAGTCAAGCAAAGAAATGTTTTAATCCCAACTTGTGGTTAATTAAATTAAAATGATAAAAATAAACATCGGCTACACACAGATTAATGGAAAAATGGAAAATTAATTTTATTATGTACAGTTAAGCTTACCTTAAACCTGGAAGAAAAAAGGAAATATTCTTATTTATTCAAAAATTAATTAAATTTAAACGATAACTGATAAGTATTTTTAAAAGAAAATAAATGGAAAAAAAGCTCAAAAGGGTTTTTTTAAAGTTTAATATGGTTCGTCAGTAGAGAAAATCAATAGACATGTCCAGGTGGAATAATGGAACATTTTTATAGGATACTTGTTCAATAAACATTTAGACTAACATGTAAACATTATACGTATATCTTCTGTATATTTTAAAAATGCAAAAACATATAACGTAATTCTATAAAAATATTTAATGTTTTTAATTAGGTGAAACATGATACACGTTCCTTTTTTTTAAATCAGTCAGAATAAAAAGTGAAGTGTTATATTCTTAAGAATTAACTGAATCCATTCCTTTTAAATAGCATAGTTTGTTTTATCAATAAACATATATTATAATTGAAAGATAAATATCTTTCATTTTGCCGAATGACAACAGACTCGAAAGGAAAGTTAAACAACACATTTACTGTGAAAGACATTTAAAGTGAACCAACGCAAAATCGTCTTTAGAGACTCTCGAACACGACCGAATAATTTGAGCTTTGGCTTAAAATGTCCTATTTCGAAACTTTGACTAAATTTTTTTGCCAGGAAAAAGTTACGTATAATTGTTTGTTATTTGTTTTTCATGCAAAATGCTTAACAAAAGCTATGAAATATTTTTACAAATTAAAGTAATTAAATTAAATTTTTATCATTAAATTAAATTTTAATTGTAATTTAAAAACTAACAAAATTTGAATCTAAGAGGAACATATTTGAATTGAAATGAAATTTTATTTAGCATTTATAGGTAAATAAAGTTCATATTCTACTGTCTATAAGTCTATTCATAAAGGTGTTTATTTATTCATTGCGTTTCATATTTGATGCTAATACACTCTAAATTTGAAAGTTTACATAGAACATAATAACATGTTAATTTCACCACCTTCTGTATAAGTAATCATATGTAATGTAGAAAATGTACATTTTCTATGATCAACTATTCGGTATTTTTTTTTTTTTTTTTTTTTATAAAAGGGAGAAATTATATTGTTGAACATCACTCTTTGAATTAGAATGTGAGATCCAGTAGAACTGTGTTAGATAAAGAAATGCGCTAATTTTAAAGCTAAATTTTAAAGCTAAAATTTTAAAGCTAAATTTTAAATACGCTAAAAAAGGAAGAGGAAAATAAAAAATATACCTATTGTTTAGTTACTATACTGTTTATGTTATTTTCCATGAAATTATTTTGTTTATTCTCGTTTGATATTTTCTCGTTTAAAATTGTTTCATGATTTCATCACACAATGAGAGTAGGGAAAATAGCACTACATTGAAATCCCCATTATCATTTTAAAGTTCTCAGTTTTGTGTATTAATTTGCAACTCTAAATGTACTGGAAAAATAAAAAGCATTATCATCCTCTGATGTTCTACCAATTCTCAGATGGGTATATCAGAAAATAAGGTGGGATGAATAATCATCCCTGATTAATTGTCATCATTCCACAAGTGTCAACACTGCCATTCAACGCACTCATTTGACACTTTCGATTTCGTCTTTAACAGTGTGACAAACTTAAAGCCATGTTGCTGAAACAAAACCAGGATACTGCCGTGCCTTTTTCTGTTTTAACGCGTAGTGAATCTCATTGTTAATGCATGTTACGAAGTTAGAAGGTTAAAGCTAATTCGTGTCCGAGTTCAGATATTCCACTGAACGTGAACGGCAAATATTCTGCGAAGGAAAAGATATGGCATTACGAATGTAATTTCTAGGTTACAGTATAAGAAACGGAATATTTGAAGACTGGTTGAAGTAAAAAAATATAATGATGAGTATTATAGATATGAAGTGATATTGGGGGGGGAGGCAGCCCGATACTCTTTGCAGGATTTTCCAGTGGTCTTCTCATGACCTTCCCCAGAGAAATCCAGAAACAACAACCACCACCAGCGCCAACAAGAGCGTTTAGAAAAACATAAGAAAATATGAGTTACAAAATACAACCAGAAGGTACTACGACATACATCTTTGTTTTATCAAATTTCACACATTGATAAAGGAAAGCAGAAAAACAAAAAGAACCTATAGACGTATATCAATCAGCCTAAGATAAGCCTAAGATCAGTATAGTAATTTTAAAATAGCGAGTAAGAATGTGGGAAGATCATCCTGAAACATGATTTTAATGCGGGGTCACACTGAGCCACTAGGATATATAGATGAGTTCTTGAAAATTCAAGAACTCATCTATATATCTATAACCAATATACAAGTCTATAACCTAAAAAACTATAAAACTTGGATTGCTTAAATTATATCATCGGTGCACCCAGCACTCAATAAAATGGAGAGAGAATATTAACATTACAATGTTCATATGAAGAGACACTGGGAAGTTTTCAGAAAGAAATAAAGGTAGTCTTTCTTAAGTTTTATCGCCATGTGTAGCTAAACACATAAGCTTAATTTGCTTAGGATTTAACATACGATTCATTTGCAGTTCCTAAACATATATTTATAATAACATGCTAGTCTTTTAATTAAATAATTTTTTTTTAATTACGTGCTTTCTTCAGCATTTATTGCAGCCCAGGACTTCAAATAACGCCTTAATAATATGTTTGCTCACCGTTGTTCTTATGTACAATGGATACAAAGCAATCATATGCTAACCTCCAAAAGTACTAGCAACGTTTTTTCAAGTTTATAATTTCAGATTTCATAATAAGTATTTCTCAGTGCTTCACAGTTCATATAATCAAACGATTCAAGCAAAAGTGACATAAAAGTTTTCAAATAATAAAATTTGTAGTCAACCTAACATTCCCATTAGTCTTAATTATTCTTGATGTAATATTATTTTCATATCAATTTCCTTTATTGCAAATAAATACTCAAATCTATTTTTTTTATATATACGCCTTAAACCAGATTGCCATGTTTTACTGAAAAAAAATGTTTTATTCAGTATGTATAATGAATAGCGTTAGAGAAATATTTTTCAAAAGCTTTATTAATTTAGCGGAATTAAAGTACTCTTAATTACATCGAATGTGAAGCGCAGTTTTTGAAACTGTGAAGACCGGTTTTTGACTAAATAATCTAGTATGCATGTCCTTATATAAGAATTTTCTTAACAACTTCAGTATTTCCTTAAACATTCTACCAGAAGCTTTGTCAAGAAAACATTTTTCAATTTAGTAACCACTTCTGATGAGAAAACGATAAGTAGAATTTCCAGTGAATCTTCTGTTAGTGTTTCAGTTGACGTATTGACGTAGAACGCATGTGCCTGAATCAAAATATCTTAAGCTCTTTATGAGACTAATTTTACTATAATTAAAATTTTATACTTTTTTCCTGCTCTATTTTCATGCAGCTAAAGTAAAAGCATAACTTTCATAAGGGAAATTCTAGACAGTTTTATATTACGTTTCCAGCTGGTTATTTATATTTAGCCTATATAACGTCTTCTCAAAGGCTTTATTTCTTTTTATTTTTATGGTCAAAAGTTCCTTAAAACTTTACACACAATTTAGTATTTTAACTTTTTGCAGGTCTTAAAAAGATGCATCACTTGGATAAATTCACGTAAAATAATGCATTATAAACTCAGATTCATCATGACATCTTAAGGTAAATTTAAAGGTTTATTTTAAATCTTTAAATATATTTCAAGGATCTGTGATTAATTATTTAAATATAGTATCAGAAATGATCCTTGTAATAGTAAAACTAACCATTGTAAAATACTTATAGATCTTGAATAATTTGTCTTAACCCTTTGCAGCACAGTATATCCGGTCTGGACACGCATAAAAATTTCCTTCTGTACGGACAGAAAAACTGAATGAAAAATGATTTACAGGTTACTATAGGTTACTCTGAACCTTCTTTATTTATAATAGATGGCAGCTCAACACAAACCAGTCCATATATTTTAGCCATGTTTCGTTTTTAAGACCCTCATTTTTCAAAGAAATCTTCCAGATTTTTTTAGGGTATAAAAGGAATTGTTTGAAAAGAAATTTCTATGCTTTTTTAGCTGTATGCTAATCTCCTTATTCTATATTAGTTTTATATTTTTACTTTAAAATTTTGCCTAAAATCAAACGGCGAACCCTAGGTGTGCCCAGACCGGCACACTGATAATCTAGGACAACTGAGAGTCTGTATTCTTTGTTCCTCCGCATCTCATCGGTCAGTTTATTGACAGCAATGCTCGTTTCAGCACTCTTTTCGAAGCTCTATTCAATCAGTGTGCCACTTTGGGCACACCCACAGAATTAAAACGATAAGTACTATCTTCACAAAATTTTACTTGTGTACTCCTCTAGGCCTAATTAGACTGCCTACCTTTTTTTTTTTTTTTTTTTTTTTTTTTTTTTTTTTTTAATGAAAACTCCGACTTTAAAAGGTAGCGTGCTGGAAAGGGTTAAGCCACGGATAATTCGAAAGATAACTTTTGAAAGAAATTTATAATTATTAACGAATGAAAATTTAAAGGTGATTGAATCCACATAACTCAGTTAATACATTAGCTTGTAAGAATTTAAATAAAATTAGAAAGTAGAAAATTCCTTTATCCATTATAGTACGTACGCTTATTTAAAGATAAGGATAAAGATACTGTTACGAAGTGTCCAGGCGCGGTATAGGGTTGCCATAAAATAGCAAGGGACGGCAAAGTTGCCACATTTGGCGAGAAATCACCCATTTGGTGAGAAAATTGGCGATATGCCATGGACGGATGGAGAACTTTCTGGAACGAATTCTTACCGGTTTAGACCAGAATGTTCTCGAACACAAGCCAAAAGCTATATAAACCCTGCTGGTACAAGGCGAGCCAGTGTGTCTCGAGTTAGTCCGTGTGGAGTCGATCGAGTCGGCATCTGGGCAGCGAGTGCCGAGTGGGTCGTCGAGTGCACCGGAGGAGTATCTTAGTTCATCGCGGTTAGTGCATCGTAAAGAGAGAGTGTTGAGCTCCGGGAACGATTGAACCGAAGAGTCGGGTGCAGTGCTCTGTGCGTCGTCGAGTGCATCGCGAGTTGTAGTCTGGAGAGTATTGAGAGTACGTGGAGTCCCGAGAACGACCAAACAGAGTCGGGAGCTATACTCTGGTGCTTTGCAGTGAAGCTGTCTCCACCGTGATAGCTTGATAACCTGAAAGCTGTGTCGCTGATTGTGTCAGCTTGTTTAAAGTAGATCTTCGACGACTGTAAAAAGTGACTTGAGCTGTCTTGATTAATATTGGCTAAATATAGTGCGTTTGGATATTTTGTCAAGTAGTGTCGTCGTTATTCACTCCAAATCCACACAAACCCCATACGAACGTGAAGGAAGAAACGTAACAACTGGTGTCAGAAGAAAAACACAGCAAACGTATAAAGTTCCCTCAACAGACGAATCTAAGGATTTAGACAGAGTTCGAGTTATTAGTTACGGCACAGCGTACTTTGCGTAAAGGATGCCTTCAAGCAAGATTTTTAAAGTAACCTGGTCCTAATTTTCTTAGACACGGTAAAGG
The DNA here is from genome assembly GCF_044657685.1 of Stegodyphus dumicola. Classification (NCBI taxonomy): domain Eukaryota; kingdom Metazoa; phylum Arthropoda; class Arachnida; order Araneae; family Eresidae; genus Stegodyphus; species Stegodyphus dumicola. The sequence goes on along the minus strand of NC_140768.1, from coordinate 72,464,072 downwards.
TCAACGAACATTCCATGCTCTATGTCGTTGACGTAAACTGAATCGCGGTGAAATTCTCAATCTTCCGCGATAACAGCCATTACACTACAGTTCGTCACGGAAATTCTGCCATTGATAACTTTTCAAGATTCGTTATTTAATAATACGCTAAACGCACGAAAATCCTACCGTTGATAATTTTGTATTATTCGTTGTTTAATATGTTCATTTATTAAATTCTCATTTTAAATACGTGTATTACTCTAAGAGAATCTTCTTTTATTTACTACAAATTAAATACTGCATTAGATGAGGAATTCCTAAAACAGACTTGAATTTTATAACATTAGTAACGTAATTTATCATCAAGTAATAAATGCCTCTAATATCCACATTCTACGGTAGACCATCTAGGCATATTCCTTAACCTCTTCGTCGTCCGTAACGCGTCTAGTGCGTTCAAGTGAAACTTCCACAGGGCGGCCGTAACGTGACTCAAGCGTTGTTCTACATTTTAAAACTTTAAATGTTTAAAATGCTTTCTAAATGTTTACTTGTTTGAGTTTTTATTTTGTTTGTTCTAATACCTCCTAGAGGGCAATACTAATCAGGCATTCTATTTCTAATTGAATTTGCCGAGGGTGTTATGAATATTGGCGCCATTTTACATGAGATACAAGACTTCAACGTCTACTCAGCAGAAAAAGAGAAACAATGATGTTGTGAATTGGAAAGATAAGAAGAATATACGTTTGATGAGTACAGTCCATAATAATTCGACGATTGAAGTTGGGATAGAACTGTAAAAAATCAATAATTGTAAAAGCTTACAACAACAAAATGGGAGGAGTGAACCGCCTGGATCAGATGTTATCATATTATCCTGCTGTTTGAAATAAGCAGAGATATTATTATTTTTTCATTATGCTTTAATTCCTAATAATTTTACTTAATATTCATTGACATTCATCCACTACGAAAGTCATGTATGGAAAGTTATGATGTACAGAGAAAACAACATTACACGCTACAAAAAACAGACGGCCTCTGGGGGGGAAATTTTCGCGGACAGGAGAGGACGGCGAAAGGTTAAAGAATCAGTCGCAGTTTTATGCAAGGTAATAAATTTTAGAATCACTCGAGAGTTCTGAAATTTTGTCACATCAAAGGCCTTAATCCATATTAAAACTCATGAAACTAAGAGGCGTATCCGATTTAAATATGAATCAATTTCAATAATAAGACATTTAAGAGCTAAATTTTCTTATTATGTTGCTAAATATATCTTAAATTTTGACTGATTCCGAAGAATATTTAATAAAAACTTTCTATTCATTACAGTTTTATGCACTTCTGAAAGCTGTGTAAACGACCAGTCTTTTATTCTTTCTGGAATGTAGTAAATAACTTTTCTTTGCAAAATACTATGTAGCTGAAGCCTACCAGGTAATACAGTGCTTTGTTTTAGCTTCCAGAGATACGATGGAAAGAGCTGTCTACGATTTCTTGTACTTGGCTTTAAATTTGAACAATTTAAATTTTCGCTAGTGTTCCCAGGCAGTTCTCCAAGATGTATTCTCAAGGCAAGTTACCGTAGAGTTATTTAAAGTATAAAATTTTGTAGTAAATTCTAAATTATACTCAGTAATATACAATTTAAATGTTGATACTTTTTAATTTCCATTACAATGACATTTACTTTACTAAGAGTTAAAAGCGGAAAATATTTACCATTTAAATTTAGAATAGTAAAAGATTTAACGTTAAGTTAAAATAAACTGTGAAGTAATCAATGTGTTTCAGAACAAAAAAAAATTAATCGATAATCTGTGATGATGATTGTTGTCTTCATTATCATACATATAGTTTCCTATAGTAAAGTATCCGAAGCAGAAACTGCTTTTTACTTCATTACATACCCGAAAAATGCTTCATAATTTTATTCTATGTTTTTATTCTGATTTAATCTTCAAAATACTTGAATAATTTCCTGAATAAGTCTTCGCTCCTTTATAACTAAAGCTAAACGTTTCCTTTTAATACAAAAAGCTTTATTTTAAAACAGTCTGGGTTTTTGATTTCGCTAGCGTTGTTTCGAATCGAATAAAACAATTGAGTGCTAGCCGTCATGTAGAAAAGTGTAACTAAATTCTGTTATGTATATTCTGCCATAATTTATGTTTGTTACCTAATAATTTATTTTAAATATTATTATGTTTTCTGTCTAATTTAAAATAATTTAACATTTTCCAGCTTCGGAAAAACGAGAGCCATGATAAAGGAATATGACCCCATGATTAAGCTATAATAATATTAAAGAATTAAAAACTATTGTTTATTACCTTACATTAAATTTTAAAAATAAAGCTAAACAAAATATAGATCTGAACATTGTTCAATCCCATATTTTTATACGGTTAAATATAGACATATATTTTGTTTAATAGTAACTTTCATTGACTAGATTCATTTAATTCTGAAGTATACTTTTCATTTAAGATAAATAATTCATGCAGTTTATATGGATTTTCCATTAATGAGAATTAATTTTAATTCGAGGAAATTTCATTTCAAGGATTTTAATTCAAGGAAATCTAGTGGAATTTCCATTAATGGGATTTCCTTGAAATAAGCTTGCCGTCAATGCCTTCTTCCTTGAATTAAGCCTGCTGCTAAATTACCCTATAGTATTAAAAATAAACCTATACTTTCTGTGAACCATAAGTTTATCAAGCTGTGAATGTGCGATCAAAGTATGAATTTAGTTTTTATCAACATAATATGTAGTTTGGTGTTATATCTATGTACATTAATCTGAAATGATTGGTAAAGGCAAATATAAATATTTGGCAGGCAAGATTTAATGCAGAGTATTTTTTATTTCAATTTCACATTTATATTTAGGTACATACGTTTGAATTCATAATAATACAAAGGTATATATTTAAATATAAATTATTATAAAAATCTTACCATTGGCTTATAAGATTAATTAAGTATACTTTCGAGAAACATAGTATTTTTTTTTTATTCCTGTGTAAAATTCTAAAAATAATAAAAAAGCTGTTGGCTTGTAAATATTTTAAGAGGTGTAACTGGGATTAGTATTTCGACATCAAATACACGAGATACATTTTACTCTTTTTTACGAAAACAAGCACAAAGAACTGATAAAATAACTCAATTAATGCGACTAAAAACTAATACAACTACTCTATTTAATTGCTTTTATAATACGATCTCATTTTCTGGGGCTTAGTTGGAACGCATCTTGGATGAATAAACAAAGAGTACAAATGTGAATACGCAAACTAAAGAGAATAATACCCTTCAGCAAATAAAACTTAAATGAGTTTCGAATAATAGCTGGAGAACAAAACAAATTTAAAATTCTAAGCCCATTAAGACATCAGATTTATCCGATAAACAATTAAGTATACTTAGTGACTGCAAGACATCTGACCGAGTATTTATATGAAGACAAATGAGGTCTTATTCTTCTTGATTTACGTATAATTTAACATCACAAAATCAAGACTGCATCAAGACTGCAATTATTTTAAGCCAGACTTATATTTTTAGTGGTGTATTGTATTGTCATAGAAAAGCATTAGATTATTGGTAGAAATAGTCAAGCGCTTTGTATTTATCTATTTTGTTTCTTTAGAAAATTACATTAGTTTGCTAAATTATTATATATTTTTGCTTTCAATATTTTAATAGAAGTTTATGCTTTTGTTTTTTGAAATGTTTTCTGTGACAGAAACGTACACGAAACAATTACTCAGCTTAAGATCATAATTTTTCGATTCGATAAAACATCTGTATATTTATAAAAAAACAAACGAGGGTTTTTTTCTTCTTGATCTAGGTAACATTTAACATCACAAAATCAAGAGTGCAATTATGTTATGCCAGATATACATTTTTAAGGCTAAGTAGGCTGACTTATCTCATTTACTTAATTAGTAATGAAACGGATAAGGATTATTTTATTGTTTCAAAGAATGTTTCTACAAACAATGATTTATGCAGGATATTATTCTAAAATCCCTACAAATAAAAATGATAAAAGTCATCAAGAATTATGTGAAGCAGAGCATATATCCAAACGAAAATACTCTTTGTTTATTTTCTGAGTACAAGCTTGCCTATGTAGGGCAATACGCATAAAATCTTATTTAATCTTGACCAAAATATCTACATCGGAATTATTCATATCTAAATATTTGTATTAAAATCAGATATTTGACATTTAATGATTTGAAAAAGTTGGCGATAAAATTTGGAAAAAACTCCCCTAACTTCAAATAACTCTAATTTTTTATGACATTAGAAACAAATATTTAAACGAGTTACGAGATCTAGATTCCGCCATTCTAATGCACCATCTGAAGAACATAAGGCATTAATTCTTCTTAGTTTTCTTTCTGACTTCATTTCAGTGTTCAATCAGACATTAAAAAGCAGGAACCTAAAATCAAAATCTTTGACTCAACTTAATTTCAGCTACTTTTCTCGCATGATTTGTATGTTGTCTGTGTCCCTGAAATTTACTGTACGTTCCAAAATAAACAAAAAGGAATCTATGACAAACGACGGAATATTTGTAAGGCATTATCTGCAGTACTTTGGGGATAGTTTCTTGACTTTCCTGTTTAAGACGGTGAGTTTAAAATTCATTAAAAGCACAAATTAATTTTATTAATATGAGTCCTTTTGCCCATGCTTTATTTTTTCTTCTGCATTTGGGACTATGTCCACAAACCTGGTAACAGTATGAAGAGCCCATAGCGGTTTAGAAGAGGCACGTTTAGAGGAGGCCATAGCACTACAGATCAAGTTCTGTATTTCTGTCAAACCATAAAAGATGCTCAGAATCTTAAATCTCTCCATCTTAGGGTTGCTGTCCTACTGGACCTCACGAAGATCTTCGATAGAGTATGGAAGCTCAAACTAATTTTAAAACTACATGACAATTGTAAACTTTGAGGAAATAATTTATCATGGATATCAGACTTTTTGCAGCAAAGACATATTAAAATAAATGTTAACAAAACTATCTCAATCTCGTATGAATTTAGCCAAAGTCTCTCTCAGGAATCGGTTCATAGTCCCACACGTTTCGCCATGTCTATGGCTGGAATGAAGAAAGAACCTTTTTTGAGTATAAGAATTGCTTTATTTCCAGATGGCAATGTTCTCTAAAGCTCCGATGCTAATATAACTGAAATAGAATTGAAACACTGTAATTCTCTAACAGCTTTTTCCAACTTTGCTGCAGAGCTGAAAGCATGTTTTAATCAAGTCAAATCAGTTGTTATGTCTTTTATTACAAACAAGCACTTATACAAATCCAGCCGAATCTGAGGCTTGATAATCAAGAACTTACCTACGAGAAGCACCCTAAATATGTTGGATTTATTATTAACCCTGAATTCACATGTCACAAGCATATTGAACATATGGTTAAATGACTAGACATTCTTAAATGCATAGCTGATAAATACTGGGAAGCTGATGCGATTATCCTCAGAACTACTTATTTGACATTCATTCAACCCATACTTCAGTTTGGATTTAAGTTATTGTTGCGACTTAGATTCCAACCTGAAGAAATAAGAAAAATTTCAATGAGGTGCAGCTCGTATTATTACTGGTTTGAGGCATATCTGCCCTACTGAAATACACATTTTTGAGGTCGTTTTACAACCTATCCATACTAGGGTTTAAGAAACTCTGTAGTTACGGCCAATGCAATAAAACCTTTTGCCTAAATAGTTGGGAAACCTGACAATGACTAAAGGAAAACAGCCCTTTTGGCTTAGTTGAGTATCAGAGCCTACTTTCTTGCAATGTTAAGTCCCACTCACAACAGTGTAGTTTGAATCAATCGGAGGAGCTCTCTAGGGCTCAGTTTCGATATAACATTACTAATCCTGTAAATAAGAAGGATTTATCATTGAATACCTAAGAGGTTACTTACCTAAGAGATACCTAAGAGTGTAAGAAAGTATTGAATACCTACGAGGCTTTACAGGTAACAGGCAACATTCTCAAAAATGCTTTTAAGATATTCACAGATGGCAGCAAATTGAGACCCCTCGGGGAAGAATGACTCTCTGTCACCATAATCCATATCACTGTTCTGTCTTCAGGAGTGAACTGATAGCAATCAAATTGGGACTCGAGGATATATTAACAGGAAAGAATTTTGGTGTCTGTGGATTTTATTTGATAGCTGTAGCTTACAACATCTTGATAATTGGATTCTTATAGGCAAAAAAATCAGTATCTATATCCTACAAAACGTACAGCTCATTGCTCAGCACCATGCTATCCCTTTACAGTGGTTTTTCTCTCATGTGAAACTTTACGGCGATGAAATGCTGGACAAATAAGCAAAATAGGGCTGTGGTCTTTTGGCTTCTTCTTCTTCCACCTTCACCTACGACCTCACCAACTACACGCCCTGATAAATCACAAATCATGGTGGAATGGCTTCTGCCCCCACTCATCACTGGTACTTGGCTAGCAGGCCTGCTTGGGCTCTAAACCTTTGGTGTGACAGGAGTACCCAGACAGCGTTCTCACGTATTGCCAGCAGTCGCATTAAATGGTTTCTTTTAAGAAGGGCATGGAAATCATTCCCACATATACCAAGTGCTGAAAACATCAGGCTTTCGCCGAACGTATGTTGGTCTGCTTGGAACTCTCTAGAAAGGATATTTATACCAATCCTCTCTTTGTGCTAGAAGTTTTTAGAGTCAACGGTCTTTTGGACTTTGTCTGACTTCGTTAGAATCCGGAAAAAAGGCAACAACAACACAATTTTTAAAGATAACTTTTACCTCCCAATATTAACTAACGTTCACGAGAATACTGTTTTTCAGCTTTTAGCACTTACGCACCAGGGTGGAATCAACTTAATTTCACAAATGAAATATAAGCAGAAACAACCATACCAGGCCTTGGTATTTTTGTCTGCAGTTGGATAATATTTGGTGATTTCTTGTTAACATCTTTACATTCTAGAGTTTTGAGAAAAAGTAGTTCTGAAGATAGTTAAATCCGTTAGCCAGTGCCCAACAGTTTTCTTCGTCACTATTGCTATAAACTTTGATTTCAAGACATTTTAGTGGCCGATGGTATTACTCATGTATTATTGAGAATTTCGGCTTATCTGTGTATACTTTATCTGAATTAATGTACAGCTATTTACCTCGGAAAAGTATTATTCATCTTAAATTGAAATAATATTTCAGGTTTTTTCAATGTTTCTCTCTCCCTGTTTAAGAACTTTACTAACACGTATCTAGATTTTCACATAATTATATTTATTGTAATCGAATGTCTGTTAACATTTAACTTGAATTTTACGCACAGTTAATAAGCTTTCTCATAAGAGCTGTGTTCAATAGCTTGCCAAATGATTACTTCATTCACAGACAAATGAAAAGTCAAACCTTTTGTCGTAAGAAATTCACGTTTAAGTTTCAGCTTTGTCACTACTCCTCTTTACGTAATTCGCAGATAATCATGTTAAAGAAAACGTCATCTGACTATTCTAACTCAACAAACATAACTGGTTTTTATATATGCGAGTAACATAGTAGCATTACAAAATTTTGAGCAGTTACAATACAAAATGTTTAGCTATTACAGTTTGCAGCATTACAAAATTTCTAAGATTTTGATGCTCTAAGAAAAACCGAAGCTAATATGAATAAGTTTAGATTTATATAAGCTTCGGTTTTTTTATATAATAATGTATAGTTTTAAAAATATTACATGGTATTGTACGCATTTTTAAGAAGACGCCGAAAGGTAAATCGAAAATATGGAAAAAAAATTATTATTTTTGGCCCTTCTAGATGATGACATTTGGGATCACATATACACATATGTGAAGTAAGTAAATATTAAAATACGAAGAGTTTTGATAATTATTGATATAACAAGTAGCAAATTTTTACTTTCTACTGAGGTTCATTCATTTCTCAAAACGACTAAATAGAGGTTAAAAAGAGCGCCTCGACGATATAGTGGTTAGGAGAGCTGACTGCGATACCAAAGGGTTCGAATCCGGGAGAAGGCAGGGTTTGCAACTGACCGTCCCTTCATAAGAGGCAGAGGTGGCTTAGGTATTTCCAAAATAAAGTGACCACTTCTGGCCTTACTAGAAGTCAACGTCCATGATGACTTGTACCCGCCGCGGGGGGAGAAGAGTTAAATCGCAATAGGTTAATAAATGCGTATGGGGAAATGATTTAGGAAATAAATACAGTACACTCCCGATTATCCACGGAATTGGGTGGCGCGGCCGCCGCGGATAACAAAAATCGCGGATAATCCGAAAGGAGCTAAAAACGGGTATAGCAAAAGAGAAAACAGTCATTCCAACTTTGAAAAATCGTTTTATGTACAATAAAACGTAAAATAAACAGCAGGAAATGTTTAACTAACGCTTAATATTTTAGTATATCACTCAAAACTAACATAAAATGCATTTTGTTAATGAAAACAGAAAAGTGTTTTGTACTTACGAGAGGCGTCAAGGATACACGGATAAATTAATACATATGTACTCTTTTAATACTGTAATGTATTATGTAATTACAAAAGCATATCTGTAAAACTACACATTTTTGAAGAAATCAGTCATTTGTGTTTGCTTCTTGCTTTGGAAGCATTTTCTCTTGATCCGATTTTGCATTTTTCGTAGCATAATTTTCTCATCCAACTCCGCGTCGTCTTGTTCTTCCAAATAGCTCAGCAGTCCGTCGAATTGTTACAAAGCCGCTTCGTGAGTCTTCTGTATCTGCACAGTGGGCTCTTCTTCGCCTTCACTTCGTTGTCCCTCATTCTCGGTCTCTCCCCTTGCTTTCTTCACAATTTCGTCATATGTCAAGCGTTCGAAGCCAGGTTTGTTGACTTCACACTCCAACCACTCGTTAATGTTTTCAGCATCGACGTTCTCACCACCCGAAACTGTTTTCACCATATCGGCAAGAGTTGCCGTGGGCGTGTCTACACTTTCATTCTCTTCTTCACAATTCAAAGGGGTTAGGTTGTTGTTGGCTTCAACATTAGGCATGAGTTTTCTCCATGAATTTATGAGGGTTGACGGTGTCACTGAGTCCCATGCAGATGTAATATCGTAGATACTGTCCAAGATTATGTTATGTTTCCAAAACTCTTTCAGATCATAACCTTCTTGAATTTTGATCATTACAGCTTGGTTCGGTATGTTCTCTTCATTGATGCAATGACTCCTTGGTCCATGAGTTGGACTAGCGCAGTAACGTTTTGGGGGGAAGAAACTTTGAAAAAATTTGTCCATCAGAAGACTTAAGCACGCTTGTTGCTGGGTGAGAAGGTGCGTTGTAGATCAATAGCACAGATTTTTCAGGCAGGTTTTTCGATTTAAGAACAAAGATTTTTTAGAACCATTCTTGAAAAATGTTTCGATTCATCCATTCTTTTTTTTTTTTTTTTTTTTTTTGGTTAAAGTAATCAAAGGACAAATTTTCTATCCTTGTGCCTTTGAAAGATCTCGAATTTTTTTTTTTTTTTTTTTTTTTTTTTTTTTTGACTTTCCAATGACAACAAGTCTAAGTTTATGTGCACCGGTAGCGTTACTGCAAGACATGATAGTGGTCCTTTCCTTGCTGCTTTTATGACCCGCCGCTTTACTTTCACTTTCAGATGCTAAAGTGCGAGTGGGAAGGTATTTCCACAAAAGTCCCTATTCGTCGGCATTGTAAATTTGTTCAAAAGATAGCTCTTCTTTTAAAACAAATTCTTCAAATTCATGGTGGAAATCATCGGCTGCTTGTTGGTCACCACTACGTTTCTCCCCGTGAAGTCCAACTTCTCGAATTCCATGTCGCTCTTTAAAACGAGTCAACCAGCCAGAAGACGCATCAAAATTTGCTTTCAGGCCTTAAAACTCAAAAAAAGGTTTTTCCCTTCGCCGCAATGATAGGACCATTTACAGGAGTACCCTCTTTTCAAATTTGAACTAACCACTCTGTCATTGCCGTGCCTAGCTCATCAAAGGCTCATCACCCTTCATAATTTTTTGCGTTTTGATTGCGGAAGCACTGTCCGACATTGATGCAAAGTTCACCAGTTTGTCCTTTTGCTTTAGAATATACGCACTGTTGTGTCCGCGATTCTGTAATCCAATTCCATCTGCTGCCTTGTAGCGCGGTTTGCTACTTTAAAAATTAATTCTAGTTTTTGCGCAATCGTCAACACAACCTTCTTTCGTTTTCCTGACATTTTAAATCGATAACGAAAAACACAAAACCAAAAATCACAAGCACTGAACACAATAAAAGATAAGAAATTAACTCCGACCGGTTCGCAAACACTATCAGGCTTAAACTAACAATGGCGATTGGGAGGAAGTGGACGTGTCAGTAAGATTAAGACGAAAGAGGGCGGTGGAGCGGGCACCGCAAGGGTGAGTAAGAAATCACTTACTAATCAGAGGGGAAGGTTCCGAGAAGGCCTGGGATACTTTTGCTATAAATAAGCACGATGTTTAGCAAATTTAAAGTTTCGCTCAGTTTGGTGAACATTTATATTTTCTTTGCAGGCGCGGATAATTCGCTCCGCGCATATCCGCCCGCGGATAATCGGGAGTCTACTGTAGTAAAAAATTAAAAAAAAAACTCTACAAAAGAGCTAGCTAATTAAACTGAAACCTTACCAAATATAATAGACAAATATTAGTTTTAAGAATCTTGTACGCAAAATTTCGTTTGTTATGAAAGGCGTAAATGAAACTTCTTAAAGAGTTTTACAGTAACTATAAATTTATAGACGAAAGGGAAAATATTAATTTTGTTTTCCGACATAATTTCTTTTGAAAGAGAAAACAGAGTTAAAATATTCACCTTTTCTTTCTCATTTAATTTATCTCCAGTTACCCTTTCGAATGAGACGTGAGCCAAGTTTAAAGACGCTCTAAATATAATTTGCATAACTGTATTAGTTTAATGAAAATCAATGGTAACGCGACATACAGAGAAAAGACCCCGTTAAGCACGCGCCCCAACGTGATCACATGATAAACTCCTTTATTCCTTTTATTTCCACATCTTTCTCTTGCTTGTGATAGAATTTTTGTGATATTTTCCCTAGAATGTTCGTTTATTGGTTTAAAATAAACGCAGAAGTTACCCGGATGGAAAATAAATTTCAGTTCCCCGTTGATTTTTTTTAACTACGTCGTAGTACGTTTTATTCATATTTCAAAAACTCTGCTATGCACGTAAGCATTAAAATGAATTAATTTAATGTTATTGGGCACTGCATGTGTGAGATTAATTTTCTCGCAAGAGTTCAGTTATAAAGTATGAATTATGAAAAAAATCTTTTTACAGTTTTATGCGCATGTGATTATTAATTGGTCAAAATATATTAAGGTCATTAATTTGTCTGCATCTGCGGACACTTCTGCATGATGAATGTAAGTATTTCTATATGACAATCTATAATGAACTACATATGCTAAATACGATCAGACAATTATTCTCGAGTGTGTAAAAATTAAAATTGAGAGGGATTAGTATTTTTTTTTCTTTTTACGAAATAGATATTATTTCACCAAGGTAAAATATAAAACATTTTGAATATGAATGATAAGCAAAAGGTATGAAATGTGAGAATTAAATGAATTTTTATGAAACAAAATTAAAAAACAATATAAATAAAAAGTTTTGTATTCGGAATGTAGAGGGAGGAAAAAAAGCAAGCGGCAGAATATTGTTACCCACTTAAAGAAATTATTTTATTCATATATACGTACCTGAATTTAAATAGACTGCACTACAAAAGAGTTTCATATATGAGTAAAAATCAATAAAATTACATCCCAGAGATCATTTACTTGTGCGTGTGTGAATGATAAAACTAATGTTTTTAATGTATAATATAAATTAATTTCTTCCTATAAAGTCATTTCGTTTCAATAAATTAAAGAAATTAATTTATTTAAATTCGTAAATTAGATTTCTGACTTGCCATGTTAAAAAAGAAAAGAAAAATAAAAAGTTATTCATTCTTTTCATTTTAAACACGTACTCTAAGACTAAGTATATAAAAGAGTAACAAAAGGATTTCTGGCTATATGTTCATAGTTATAAATTGAGGAATATTTATATTTGTATTAGAAAGAAAAATCTCATGAAAAATGCAGGGACATACATTCTTAACGTAATTGAAATTTATAGCCTGAAGGATAGAATTTCCGAATATAAAACGAAACAAACTTTTTGTAAGATAACGAAAAAACTGACTTCAGTCCATGTGAAAAACTAATGTTTATGCACAAAGGAATAATATTTTTTAATCTCCCGAACAGAAATTGAAATTCTCCGAACAGAAAAGTGAGAAACTTTTATGTTCCCGCTGAAAGTTCTTCGTACGTTTAAAAAGCAAAATTAATTCCCTTTTCTGGAATAATAAATGCACTAACTGTTATTTCCACATGCAACAGAAACGCGTTTATCCGAAATGAATCTTTACAGATATCGCACCGATTAATTTCAGAACCTTAATTTTAGAACAAGGAATTAAAATAGTTCGATTTGTAACACAGCATTTTCGAGAATAACGAACTTTTAAAAATAGTATTAAGTTTTTGTATATTTAGAATGATATAATCAATAAAATTTTCTTTCTTTGATTTTTTTCTTAATTTAAGGTCATAAACTTATCTGCATTGGTAATTACATACAAAACATATTACCAAGTAACGCAGAACACAGCTAAATTACATTTGATAATATTTATTCTTTCTCTTTAAGGGGCAATAACAACATTCCTCACAGAATGGTAAGAATTAACTTGAAATGTTCCGAGACAATTATTTAGCTTGAATTAAAATCTTTGAAACTTCCACTTTCAATACTGAAATCTTTTCCGAAGAAATTATTTCTAACAGCTCAAAATTTAATTGCCCTAAACTATCAATAAACACGCTACTAGTTATTTAAGACATATAATTCACATCACACTATTAGTGCATACAAATGCACAACATAAATTAGTTTACAAAATAAAATGGCAATTTTGTTCGAATAATAAAATCAATCAATAAATAAAAAGTGAAAAGGGAATTCATCCAAAAACTGGACATGATTATTTTTTGGGTTCGTGGTTCAGGCTTAGTTTAATTCATTTTTTAAAAATATAATACGGTTTGTCGGAAAGATTTAATTGATTACGCTGCGCTTTAGTATACTAGTTTTTATAATTATGGATATGAGATATGTAAAAATAAAGAAGAAGAAGAAGAATGAAATAAAGGAGAAATAAATAAATAAAATAGGGAAAATTAAAAGAGATGCATTTTGTTATTTTGTTATTATAGGTAAACTTAAACTGAAAGGTATATAAATAAATATGTCATTGATGAGTTAGTAAATATACATGCTCTTTTTATTACATATGGTCTAAAACGCAGATTAATTAAAATGCCAACTGAATTGCTACGTAAAGGTTTCTGTGATTTTAAGAAGATTATCTTGTAAATTTGAAAAGTTTCAGGAATCGTTAATTGTCAGAAAAATATGAGACAGCCTCAGATAGTAAAAATTCGATCTCAAAGTTAAAAACCGTTCATCTATTGTTATATACATGGTGATTCACTACTATCATACTATCAGTTCCCAAATAGATTTTTTATTCATGAACTAAAAAAAAACCTTTTAAATTTTTAGCAAGTTTTGTCGATGTTAATGCTCCTAACATCTCTAGCCTTTTCAGTGCGAATGTTTTACAGATGCAGTTCTAGATTTTGCCATAATGAACGCTACCTCTCAGTCCTCAACTGATCTAAAATATGCAACTGTGCCATACGCTTAATTAGCTTCATCATAGCCAATCGGTATCTTAATTCTGATCCAATTTGCTGTAGAAATATTGGCGAGCAATAATTTCAAATTTCTTTAACTTTTAAATTTCAATTTCGCCGCACCATTTGGACCACAATTGCTTAAACTTCGTCATCACATTCTAAGCCCGATTTCCAAAGGTTTTGCATTATGAATGATGCACGTAATACAAATGGTGCCAGGAACTGTACTGGATTGAAAGTACTACCAGTTATTTATACTATGTTTCCCTTTGTAGTGTTTCTACAATTATTTAATGTTTCTCACAAGTTATCTACGCTTAAGGAAATTACATGTCTACTAGTATACCAGTTAAGTACATTCACTTTTAATAAGCTATTTTGTTCATTTCATGATTTAGTTATTCCACTATCATCCCAACGTTTTTTGAGTTCCTTTTAATTTGTTCTAAACTGACGCAAGTCATTCCGGCATCTTTAAGCACGCTATAAGCTCCAGTACTTAGCCTATTCCACGGAATTTGCTCCATACAAAACATCCTCTAGTAGAACGAACCGCTCAACATCTCAAAAATATCTGTGTTTTGTACCGTTATTTTCTTTTTGTGTTTTTATAGTGTACACCAGTTTGAAAGGGCTGCTTGACAGATCGAAAGAAACGTGAGTCAGTCTATAATGCTTCAAATTGTAATCATTATCAAAGCATAAAAACCATAACACATCTCTATGAATTTCAGAAATTCCGATCTGGAGAAATGCCTTTTCAATCGGCTGGAAACGCATGTTTGTGTTGTCTGAAACACAATATTTAGTCCAAAATAGAATGATTCAAATTTGGACCAAGCACCAAACAATGGTTCAGAGATACCTCTTTGTTACATTTCGAAGATGCGTTAAAAACGATAAGGACTTTAGTTTTTTTATGCTTTTTTTACCACTGGCAAATGTGTCCTGAAATGCATTTTTATTACTGTCAAGATTGAATTTCGTATTCCTCAAATATTTAATTCTTTAACTGATCGTTTATTATGCTATCATGATTGTTCCTAAGCTATTCATTGTTTTTATTTTATTAACTTAAGTCACTAGACGTCACTTGCATTTTCTATTTTACCCGAATTTTCATGATGTGATTTCCATACTAAATAAGTTACATAGCTACCATTGGCATTAACTGAATCATCATCATCATTCATGCAATGCGAAACACCAATTGGACACATAGATACTGACAATCTTACGAAAATTAAACCAAGGGAAGTCTAATATAAAGAAAGAAACGGCAAATAATTTGTTACTTACTCCTTTCTTTTCACCTGTTTGCACTTCCCAACATGTAACAGATTTACATTTAAGCTGACTCCCTATTATCGGCTAATTTCAAATTTTCTTTCTCGAGAATTTTTATGAACACTCCAGAAATAATGTCTGTAAGAAGAGCTTCAACTGTGATTGAATCATTAGAGCAATGCAAGGGTAATCTGAATAATATTGCATTATATTAGCCTACTGAATATACCTAAAAGAATAAACATATAATCTTTCTTTCCTTAGAGTCTTTAATTTTAGGTTTTGAGCTAAATCAGATCTAATAAATAACCTTTTGATCCACCATCAGTTAAGACTTAGTATTCAGCGTATACTAATTGGCTTCTAGAATTGACTGTATCTGAAGTATAAACAGTGCAAGAATATGAATACACACCTTTACAGGCAGTTTCAGGGAAAGGCTTAAAGTTAAATGATAGAGATGCAACTGCATTCTACTCATAATTTGATAATGCTAATATACGAAAGGGCTTCAGACTGAGAATCAATATTCTTGCAAAATAACTTATTATGATTTAAACCATTACAGAACTCACGAAGTTGAAGATTTACTTTGCGTCTAGACTATACATGTCCTTTCCTAAAAGATATGTAACAACGTTTCTGGTTTTTGGAAATATCATTCTTTTTTGCTCATTTGTTTTCTCACATTTTCCTACATCATGTGTATTTTACATTCACTGTGGTTAATGCCGAAGCAATAGAAACGCTTGTCCTTTTAAGCAATTATTTTTATTCACTTCCCTTTTCCTTGAGTTTATCATTAATTAAATGTTTTTTTAAGTCTTAGCTTCTGATATAATCAGTTCCTGTACTGTTCATTGCAAGGGAATGATTTTTCAACAACAGAGATCATTGACACCGCGTCATTTAGGATTAGAGTCTGCTATTAAAATGCATTCTGAAATTTCACAAGACTGTTCGTGCGCAGCTGTTGGGCCCCGAATATTATAAGTGACAAATCTAAAATTTACATGTGATCAGGGTTCAAGAAATATTTTAAATTCAACATACAGCATAATTAAAAAATAAAGACTATCCACATCAGTTTTCAAACTTCAAAGTTTACTCGATACCACCACGCATTTTCTATACTGGCGTTGCCAAATCCAAAAAACAGAAACATGCATCATGAAGCATTGCCTCCTCCATAGGCAGTTAAAGAGATTTTCAGACAAAATTTCTTACAAGATGCCTCATAAATGAGTTGCTTATCCGTTATTTCTCTATTCGTCCTTCCTTACATAATCATCCATCTTTCCACTTCATCCTTCCTTATGCTCGTACAGCCAAAATACGCTTTTCTTTGCTTTTTCTTGGCCATCTTTCCTTTAGCGACTTTTTGTGCGTCTGAGTTGCGCATGCGACCGTATGATCTTATATGATTATTGCTTGTTATCGTGTTCTTGCATATATGCGAATTTTTAAAAAATAGTTCTGAATTGCCCAGTATGTTCTCGAATACTTATTATTCGAGAACATACTGGGCTTAAATTGTATTAATATAATTATAAAATAATGCGCAAGCACGATAAAAATAGATAATAATTATTGTTTAAAAATACGAGACTGAATTCAAGAAGGATCATTAAAAAATATAGTTCGCTAAAATTAAATGCATCACTTGTGTTGTATACCTGCACTAGTACTTATATTTTTAATAAATAGATGAACATTTTCGTAGCCCTTCTTTTACTGAATAATTTTAGTATGCAGTAAAAAGTGATGAGAAACATTTTAAGATTCCATTCAATTATTATAATTTCAAAGAACTTACTAATTCATCATTGATATACCATCTAAGTGTGGCTGCTGGCTTCGATTTTGCAGAAGTGCAGTTTACAGAAACTGTGTCACCCACTCTATACTTAGAAAGACCACCAGTGATTTTGGGACCTTCTGTTGGTAGCACTAGAAAAGAAGAAATGAGCTTCAGAATAAAATATTATATAGATTCTTAATATAATCATGATAGTGAGAATTCATCAACACCATGATGTAAATACTGCTGTCTTTTCTTATTCCTAAATGATCTTAGCCATGACGACGAATATAATCCGTAACTCTCCTTCATCGGGTTCAAGTCTTCTTGTGAAATTCCCGAGCAGTGATCGAGTAGGAAAAAATCATGAGTCACTATAGTGTTTATCGATAGCTTCTCGTTGGTTTTATATCCAGAATTAATTCTATTCGATGATCTGAAAAAGTTAACTCAAGTGGTAACTCGCCGTTAACTTCCTTTGTAATGTAATATGTAAAGTAACATTGTTCAGTTTTCTAGAAAGTGTTTTCATGATGACATGATTTCTAAATCAGAAAGCACTTATTTTAATAATATAAAAATAAAACAATCTGGCATAATATTAAATTCTTAAATGGCATTTATTATTTCAACGTTTCTTGATTTGTTCTTATCAATAATAAATAATTAATCCCAAATATATTTGTACCTTAATATTGAGAAGAAACATACTTTTGGAACTGATCAACATTAGACAGCTATCTCCTTAAATGCCATAACGTTCCAACTAAATTCATTAACAATTTCTAATTTACACATTGGTTTTTTTTCCAACTACTTATAACTACATTATATACTATGAATATTGTATATATGTTCAAGTTTTACATCATTTTTCATTTTGTTCTGCATTTTTCATTTCTTACTTTCATTATACGTTTTTTAATGAAATGTTCATATTTCTGTATTTTGCAATATTTTTTCAGTTTTCTTGCAAATTCTTTTTTTATGCTTCAAAATCATGACATTGTTCTGTTTTTCATCTTAAGATATTTTGCTCCAGTTTTAGATTTATTTACAATTTGAATCTCTTTCAAGCCATTTAAATTATTAAATTTGGAAGCTCGATACTAGCGAATTGCGTGTTAATTTCAGAATCATTAGACATATGAAGAGAAATAACCTCGGTAAAACTGGTTTAACCGCCTGTAGTGTCATTAGGTTATATCGATGTCACAAAACTGAAGAAACCTGCACTGCTCTTCCCGGGATTCGAACTCTGTACCTCGAGAATACGCATGGAGCAGGCTTCCAGTTACAGCACAAAGGAATGCGGAAATGAGTAAGAAAATATCTCATACCAAAACGGAAACAAGAGACGTTATTAGAATTATGAGGCAATTTCTTTTCGTTTTTATACATTTTAGCAATAGTATGCATGAATTCATTCAATGCCACTAGCAGTGATATGCATGAACTCTTATTGTATGTGTTAATCGAATTTGACAAGTCGTTCGTTCCAAGCGGAATTTATTAGCACTAAGGCATGTGCGTTTATTGGCAGCAGAATAAATACATTTAACTATTATTTAATTGCTGTTAATATTTTTCTTTATTTATAAATAAAATAATTCGTAACAATTTAATGTAAAATCAATGAAATATAGAATTACAGCCAATATTTAATAAGAGTTTCAATCAAGAACGCAAAATGTTTCGTCATATAGTATAAAATGTGAAAGAAAGTTTCAACCATGATGTATTTATTCACATTTGAAAAAAAGGAAAAAAAAAAGTCTTTAGAATTTGAGCTGAAATTTGCAATTTAAGGAGTAATAGAAAATTGAAAACCTTATGAAGATCACGTGATATTAATCAGCATATTACTTTAATGAACCGATATGATTTCAAGTTGCATATATCTATACCAGAAGTGTCCCGTCTTTTAACTTCTCTGACTCACATTGGAAGAAGTGGTATTTTGAACCATACAAATTATTTCTGACACCAGTGGTAACTCGCAATCTAAAAAAAAAAATAAGTGTACTGCACAGTCATTCAAAATTTTCGGGTTTATTCAGGTTTGATTGCGGAATGTATGAGGAAAGAAATTTTTGAAATTTACCTCTAGGAAAGAAATGTGCGAGTTTGACCCCGTTAGTTCAAATTTGCTCACTATGTGCTATATACTATAAGAAACAAAACATATAGAAACGTTTTGAGTGAAACAGTGATTTATACATAACATTTCATTACAAAATGCATTTATAATTATAAAGATAACAAGAAATCATAAAGTGAATAGGATATTTGATCTTGGATATCAGAAACTAATGCATCAAGAGAGAATGAGAGCATATAATGAGAAAATAATGTGTGGTTCGATTGAAGTTTTTGCAATTCTCAAGATTTTCGTCCAATATTCTGGCTCTAAGTTTACTCTTATTGTACTTATATTAATATTTTTACATTAAAGAGACAAATGGAATAGATCTACTTTTAGAGGCGTGTTAAAAACAGCCCTCTACAAGCCTTTCGTTTCGTCACCTGTCGTACTTGCATTAAGACAGGAAGTTGCATCAGTGTTAAGTTCTACATCCTATTTTTTAATACATCTGCTTATTTAATTGCCACACAATGAATATACACTAAAACTTCGATTCCTTCAGCTTCGGTAAGTCGGAAATACACTCTATAACAAAAAAAATCGACCCACCAAGAAGGAGTTCTCCGATGACAAGATTGCAAAATTTATGGAAACTTAAAGGGTAAAAAATATACCAGCAAGTGGACTTGAGTTAACAGAAAAAACAAATGAAATGTCATCAGAAATAATAGTGAAGGGCTACTGTTCGCTACTGTTTTTAGACTGAATAAACGTATAAATTCAAATTAAGTATAGAACATCATATCATATCTTAAACGGAGAATCCCAAGAAGTCTCAATGAAATTAGTTGAAGATTCAAGAATTTAACCAAGAACGCATATGGATATTCTGCTAAAGACTTTTTTCCTTTTGGTGAATCTAATATATTGAGTATCATAGTTAAAGTTGTTTCCCTGTTTTACTCTGACCAAATACTGATCAAACGGAAGGCGATACTTTTGCTTATATGAATGAAATATCAGTATATTTCGAAAATGTTTGCGGTATATCGCGAACAAAAAACAAAGTTCTCTTTTACTTTTTAATGTATTTCTGGAATGCCTGAAGGAAAACGACAAGGCACTAAAAGAAAAACATATTTTCCATAAAATTTGGTATTTCTTTAAAATAAAAGATTGATTTTTTAAAAATCTTATGCTATTTGTTTCTTGCTATTTAAAAAAATTGAATGTAATATGAATATTTTAAGAAACTGAAAGAAGAATGATAAAATTGTGTAAAGCAATGGCACAATGATAAAACTGCTTAAAGCAATGTGTGCATCTCATCCCAAATTAAACTTTCGGTTATACTTCTTTCTCATTTAAATATCTTTTCTGAACGATCCATTGGAAGGTGTGCTTTTTCTCTTTACTGCATTTTCTCTTTCATGTATGCAGTTTTGAAATACATCGTAGTCTGTGTCACAAAGTACTTTTTCGAAAGAAATGCAATTAAAATAAATAAAATAAAATTCTCGAAAATATATGTTAATAAATATGTTTAAAGTATACAGTTTGAATGAATAGGTGAAAAATTTTAAAACTCTTATTTGAAAAAGCATACAACTTAAGCAATTAAAATGAAATTCTAAAAAGAAAAAAAAAACTATCTGAAATAAGAACTATGATTACAAATATATCATAAAGAAAATTATTTCAAAATAATCAACGATGCATCTTTTTTTTTTTCCGATCATGTATAATGAAAGGGAAATGAAAATAGGGTGCCTTACAGTATAAGAATTTTCATCAAGTGAATCATTATGGGTGCAAACAGGATACAAAAGTGCACCAATATAAATTTTTCAGATTCCCGTTAAATGTCTCACCAAATTTTACAAAATTTAATGTTTGTTTTTATATACATATATATATATATTTTAAATTACACTTTTGAAAAATGAAAAACGTAAATTAAGTTTCGTCAATTGACCAAGTACAATGAGAGATATAGATCTGCTCTCTTTTTTATAAATAATATACAAAAAGAATGCCAATTTTGCATTTACACCAATGATTTATAAAGTATATTCTCCCTCCTTACCGCATGCCTTCGTGGTGTTACTGGAAGCACCCTCGATACTTTTTAGGGAAGTCAAGATTTCGAAGCCCGGGCAGGGCACTGCAAATATTTCACGTCTCCAGCATCCAAAACGTTAATGACTCTGTAGATATTGCTACTATGTTGATAAACGTAAGCTTTGGGAAGTTTCTTCTAATTTTGTATTCATAAATTATTGAAACAACGGAAAACATATAGAAAGCTCAAGAGGTGTCATTTAAGACTGGAGATATATTTCTACGTCTCCGGTTACATGGTTCTCTGTAATTCTGAAATATATTTAGGACTTGATGTTAGTAGTTCAACATAGTTTGCCTATTTCGACGTTACAGCATGCTTAATTGTTTTTTACTATACATATTAGACATTGATATAAGTAGCTTTATACTTAAATAAACTCTGCAGTAATATTGATCATCTCAAATTTATGTTTTTTTTTTTTTTTCACAGATCTGATGGTCTACTTTTTTTAATTGCGAGCCACCAGGTTTGGCTAACAATTTCTAGCTTTAGTTTATTGTTGCTCGTATTCGAAGACATTTGGCGGATCACTACGTATTGAGAAGGAGATCAAGGACAGAGTATATTTCGATACCACCCGTCAGATCAGTAAACTAAGTTACGACGCCTCCAGTGGGTACTTAATTAGAATTTCGTTCTGGAAACTCTTTAGGTCTGAAGTATCCCGCCTCAGATAGAATAAACTAATATGAACAAGAGTATTTGTTTAACTAACTCTTATCAGCAGCAATACGAAATATGCGAAATATTTCCAAAAGTGTCTCTGCTGTTGGCAACTGTATCAGAATTATCTCAATTATACAGTTTGCCTTCGTTTGGTAAAACAAACTACTTTTATTAGCAGTATGAACTAGTTTGTTTGGTAGTATGAGCGATAATTGATATCGCTTGGTCTGAAGTTAACAACAGACACTTGAAAAGGTTAAAAAAATCTCTTTATTAAATCAGAACTTGAATATTAAAGTACAAATTGTGCTTAGCAGAATAACCACCACTTGTGGCTATGAAACTAAATTAAATTGAAATGTAGGATAGTAGTCAAAAACTATGCAAGTAAATTTAAATCGAAATTGGCTCCAAATTTTAACCCGAGTAACAATTGTAGCAATTTAACTGACAGCAGCTATAACACAAAGCCGAATCTTTCAATCTTATTAGAGCTGGCAAAGTATAGTAAAGCTGCCACGAGAGGCAGAAACACGCTCTGACTTATAATCCAAAAACCTTGGCTTAAATGCTCTCTTACTGATTTACCTTTCTGGTAAGCAAACGGAAAAGAAGGTAGCAAACGGTCTAAATAATAATTAGGTTAATTAAAATAATAATAACCGTATACAGTTTAAGGACGCCGTTTGAGCTATTTTTCAAACTTCTGTAATGTAAGGGAATCTTAGTAAAAGTATTGTTAACAAACGTTATAAGGAAATAAACTTATCTATTGATTGTAATAAAGCGCAACTTTGTTGCTTTAATTAATATTAT
Organism: Stegodyphus dumicola; assembly: GCF_044657685.1. Taxonomy (NCBI): domain Eukaryota; kingdom Metazoa; phylum Arthropoda; class Arachnida; order Araneae; family Eresidae; genus Stegodyphus; species Stegodyphus dumicola. The sequence goes on along the minus strand of NC_140768.1, from coordinate 72,441,439 downwards.
TAAATATTAATAATTAATAAATAAGTTTTATGAGTAATCATAATAAATAAGTAAATAAATATAATAATCATCGTAATAAGCTTAATTACAATGTCCGATAAATCTACTATGTATTTTCATCCCTTTGTAAATGAAAGAGGATCATAAGTTTCATTTTGCTTAATTTTTTATTATTTACGAGAGTTGTTGTTCGAAATTAATAGGAGAGGTACGTGTTGCTTTAATAATACGCTTTGAATAAGAAAACATCATTATCTGAACAACAAGCGCAGTTCTCATTTCAGTCATTTTTATTTATCTTTCTTCCTTTACTCCCTCTATATAATTGAACATCTATTAGTTAAATACTATTTGTGATCTTAATAAGGTAACTGAATCACCTTCTTAACCATGAGATAATAGACGAGGTACGTGCAGGCAAAAGGATTTTGCCAATTCCTTACTTTAAACAGTACTCCAAATATTTCCATAGCTTTAATCATAGGCAGGTGTTCATTAAATAATGTTTAAATCCCATTTTCCAAGAGTAAAGGATGTTACTTACGGCTTAATGATCTAATAGTTGTACATTAGCTTTTCCACTAGAACTCCTTATTATATGTGGAGTGTAGTTTGAGGACGCAATCGATTCGCCTATGCTCAGAATACAAAATGACGAATATAACGGAGACGGAGCGTAGGAGAATCCGAAAGAGACTGATGTTATTTAGTTGAAGGAGTTGTGATTAGAAGTGTTCTATTGTCATTACTTTACTGAACACAGTGGCTGAACTACAAAATATCCTACCAATATACTGGAGAATTCTATTCTTCATATTTATGTTATATTTTTACCACAAGATAATTAGGTTCATGTTAACAAATTAAAAGCAATATAGAGTACAACTTGATCAGAAATCTTTCATTACTGGAATCCTATAAATAAGAATTACGCACAATAGATATTATCATTAGAATAAGTACATAAAGTATATTTCTATGATAGATTTTGCACTCCCAGAAGACTATTCTATTAGCGTTTAATCATTACTACATACAATTAGTTACGTAAGGTTGTTCTAACAGAGTAAACTCCTCTTAACATGAACTCGCTTAAGGCAAACACTCGGTTAACATGAACAAAATTTTGCTCCCGGCAGCGATGTATATGGTCTTATAAGAAGTTTGATCATTTAACGCGAATTTCGGTTAGCACGAATTACGAACTGTTCTTAGTTCTTTGCGTCATTTGATTTATTATTTAACACGAGCTTTCAAAGTTCATTATATTTTTTTTTTGTTGTTTCTCTGCTAGAACTCTGTTCAGAAATTTTCCGACCAAAATAACCAGCAGAAATAACAAACATTGCTCGACAGCATTGCGTCTACCGTGCGTTTTTTGGAATTTGTTAGGGCAAATTACGATGTTGCCGTATGTGCTTTGGTGGAATCTGATATACAAGCAGTTGTGTCTGAGGTGCAAGAAATGTCAGCAGAAGTGAAGAAGGCAGTATTATTGAGCCCACCCACCAGAAAATGCTTTATGCCTTGGACACTGTAGAAAATTTTTCTGGAGCATACGAATTTACCGCTATTTTAACGGACGTTAAATACCGTTGGCGGTAAATTGGATGATGTGCAAGTGCATTTGTTCAAGTTATAATGCAGCAATTAATGCAGTATTGTATTATGACAACATACATAATATATTATAGTACTTACGTAACTATATACTGTAAATAGTCCATATGTAAAAAAAAAATCATTTCAAAATAACATTTGAGCCCCCAGTTAACACGAATATTTAACAAGAACGCTTCATTTTTCGGTCCGTTCAAATTCACGTTAAAGAGCGCTTACAGTATCTGGTCTCACTCCTTCAAAATAAATTTATCAGTAAAGGCATTTAAAATATTCATCCGCTGCTTGATACCAAGAAATGACATGAAAGTTAAAAATATCAATCCAATGTAAAATTTAAAGTTCTTGAGAAAGAGGATTGAACGTCTTTAATAATAATATGTAACAGTTCTTCAAATCCTTCTCTGAACGTAACAGTATATTTTTTACTTGGTTCGACTTTCATCATATGCTATACAAAGGACTTTACTTGATACTGCACATAAACACTAATTAATAGAGAGGAGTGTCAAGGTCTTCGTAATCCTTTTTAGGTGAAACGACGTATTATCCATCACATGTTCTGTTGGTATAATAAAAATGTAGCACCATGCAAATATTACATAATGAAAGATAGCATATTTAATTCGCTTAATGTAAACGACTCCAACTGTACATATGCTTTCTATTTGAAAATAACTTAACATATTATTTTTTGTATATTACGTTTGTCGTGTTATGTATATTTTTATTGCTAATTCCATGTTCAAACTACTGGTAGTATCGTGGAAATCATGACTCGGTCTTATTTTATTGAGACTTCAGAAAAGTTTAATATATTTTTAAATTAAGGAAAAAATCAACTTTTTTTAGCTTAAATTTTGAACAAATCTCACCATTTCTAAGGTGAAATATCTCTTTCTCAAGAGTAAAACAAAATTATCTAATTTATACTCCTGAAAAGAGCAAATTGTTTTCGAAATTCATAAGAATTTATTCAAAGTAAACCGGAAACTAAGGTTTCTTAATTACTTAATTTTAAATTTCATGCAGGAAGGTACTGATCGGTATACTGCTGAGCTCTGTTAGCTGCAGTACATTTGGGTCTGGGTTTGAAGCAAGGTATATTTCTAAGCGTGTATGGTCTGTTTGGCATGGGTTCACTTAAAATACTGGCGAATAGAGAGCCTTCGTAGTAGGAGAAGCGAAATGGAAGACTCTCAGATCAATCCAACGGGAGTTTTCCATTAAAATTGAGAAGAAACTTCTCCGGAAACTCGAATGTAAATCGGTCGTACTTGTTGTGCAATTTCAGCATTCTTAATGATGAGACCGCTAAACAAGCCACGGATATTGCCCATTTTCGATGAAAGCATTAAGGTGAGAGTGTTCAATCGTTTGAAACTACAACAAATATTGCATTAGCGTGTTTCTCTTTTAGTTTTCAAATCAATTTTCTGTCTGATTACAAACACCAGGATTTGTAACCTCCTTTTAACAGCTATGGAATATAATGTATATTCAGCTAAATATATTTAACTAGACATTAAAAAAATTAATGTTATCTGCGTTTTAGAAAGGCATTTGACTCTACAGCTAGACAAAGCATATGATAATGCTTGCTTAACTGCATCTAAACTTTTTCAGAAGTCAAACAACAAAAATCAGCTTTATATTTACAAAATTATATATTTACAAATATATATTATTTATATATTTTATTATATATATACTTACAAAATATTAACGGTATTTATTACACATCTGACTTCTATTCTCATACTTTGATATGAAAATAACGTATTCATCGTAGCATATTCTCTGGTCATGCCGTGTTTTGGATTCATAAATCAATGACTTAGCAATCACAATTTTTTTAAGCAGCATATCGTTAGAATTTTCGATAGGAATGTTATGTATTTTCTACATTTCTTTTTCACTTTTTCCTCAGTTTATGATCTTAGTGTTCAGTTTCCTTAATAAGATGACTAACCTCTTTTATTTGTCATTTTAGCTTTATTTTTGGAACATCACTTTCTTCACAATTACGCAACTTAATATTCAGCAACAGAATTAAAAAACTTTAAATCAGCATATATTTAGATTACCTAATAGGGTACTAATTGTTGTCATATTTTTATATTCGCTATGCTTATATTTGCTACATTATTTCTTTACAAAATTAAGATTGAGACTAATGTATGTAATGGCTTTATAACGAAAGCTCATCTTCACAGTTAGTTTATTCTCGTTGCATTTAGCATAATTTCAAGAAAATAGTTAAAGCTTAAAAATGCAATATGTTGTTCCCAATCACATACCTTTTCTATAATTAAATTTGAGAGGTTCTGAATTATCTTATAATCTATGTTTTCACGAAAGTCTCTTCAGAGCTTTAAGTAAAGCTTCACTTCCGATTCAACAATTTTAGACAAAATGTAATACATTGTTACCATTGATATAAAAGCCTTAAGTAAAAACACTGAAAAGATTTAGATTATATTTTAATGCATTTTTTGACTAAACACTGTTATCGGCTTAAGTAAAGCACCATTTCCAGTTGTTTACTAAAGAGTATTATGGAAGTACCAATTCCGACTGTCTAATTTTATACAAAATCTAATCAACTCTTTATGTAAATGCAGAATCTGAGTACGGAAAATAGAAATATTTGAATGTTTCATATAAGTTATCATGCGTGAAAAATCAAGTGATGAAACGTGCTGTGGGGGTTAAATTCCCGCTAGGGCTTCGAGTAAAGTACCATTTCCGTTTATTCGATTTTACCGAAAATCCCGTTAACTCTTTACACGAATGTGCAGAGTTTAAATACTGAAAATGTTCATATAATAATTATGAACTAAAATTTTGTCACGGATGTATGCACAAACATCATTCTTAAGACAGTTAAAACGTGTTGTGTGGACCTAATCGTACTTATTCACTGAAAACTCACCTCAAATTTTTTGACTGAAAAGATTACGTCCCATACCTACGTAGATAGGTTGGCGAGAGATAAAAATACTTTAAAATCTAAAAATTGTTTTTTCCAGTTTGGGGTAAAGAGGGACTGGATTATCTTCTGATAATGGAAAAACAGGACAATTGGGCAAAATAGGTTGAAAAAAATCGCTATGGATTTTTATTTAAGGTATGTCATATGTGGTGGCATATCACTTGCTATGTCATTATTTAATTACTTCTCTACCCTCAAGCTATATTCAGTGAATTTCATTTGAAGAATGGCAGTATGCAATAGAACTTGCAACATATTTCATTCAAACTACATTCTTAAAGATAATTCTTTCTTTGGTTTTAAGTGCCAAAGTATTCATTTTATAACCCTTGTTGTTCTTCAAAAATTGTCCTTTTTTGTAAAAGATTCTGCGATTATGTAAATAATTTATATAGTTACATCGTTCCAAAAAGTCATAAAACAAAAACATTCTTCTGAAACAAATAATCATTTGAAAAGAAAAGGAGATAAGATTTCGTAAATTTTATTGCGCAATTACAAATCAAAACTTTTTAATTAACACTAAATACAGCATTAGAGAGAACATGAGCAAAAATATATTAAAGCTAAGAGATTTGATCTGATATAAATGTAAATTCAAATTAAAGAGTTAAGATTTTTATTGCATTCCTTGCAATGATAATAGAGATGGCTTCTATTGTTAGAAATGATTTGTTTTATTACTATCTTAATTTTAGTGATAATCATTTGAAAATAGGAGCGAAAACTGTAGCTCTAAAACGTCTAACAAAATTATATAATATGAATATTACAAAATTCCCCTATAATTAATAGCAAAATTTCCTTTTCAAATCAGAATTTTTGTAGGGGAATTTACTATATTAAATAATGCATTTTTTATGATTAAGAACTTTAGTGTTGCTTCTCATTTTCATTAGTTCTCACCGGGATTTAAATAAGTTAAGAATACTTAAATCGTAATTTTTGAAGAGCTTTTAGCAGGGACACTCAGCGTACCAGTTTTTTCATGCTCAGCTGTGCTGTATTTATTATCGAATGTTAGCGATTTTGCTAGCCGAAGTAAATCACGCATTTAATAATTGAGACAATGTTTGGTAAGGCTATTTGACTTACAGTGTCCAGCATCGAGTTTAATTTACATATTAAGTTCAAATTTTCAATTGTTGCAGCCCAGATGGTATAGTGATTAGGGAAGCCTACTGCGGTACCGAAGGGCCTGGTTTTAAGTCCTGGAGAAGGCATGGTTGTAAATGTCCGTCCCTTCTTAGGACGCAATGGTATGTAAACACAAATATTTTTTTTTCAATTTAAAGCTTTAAATAACAAAGTTGTTTGAATTTTCTTAGGACTCTGTTGTTATTTCACAAAAAGAGCCATGACTCAGAAATATTTAAATGCATTTCTCAAATCAAATATTTATGGATAGGTTTTCATACCTCTCATATTGATTACATTCATGACTACATAATGTTTTCCTTAATAATCACAATTATTACTTTAGTAGAAAACATCCAACAGTACTTTTGCTTTTCCAGATTTTCGAAAGAATTCAGCAATCAAATGCTTCCATTTTATAAAGAAACCTCGAAATCCATTTTCATTTTTGAAATATTCGGAGAATTTTTTTAAGCCTGATGGACTTTATAGCTTCTCTCTCTGATTGCGTCTGTGAGTAAAAGTTCCAAATTCCTTATCGGTGAATGAAGTTTTCAAAAATTCAGAATTGAAATATTATTTTCTTTCCGCTAGAGAAATATTTTTGTTCCGCATGGTTATGCAAAAATAGATTCAGTGTGATATTTGAAGCTTTATATGTAAATACTAATGCATAAATGCTGTAAAACGCAAAATAGGAAAAATGCGTAAAATGCATTCCTAATATAATTTATTTTTGCCATTTTATCTTTGTCTTTTCTTTTTATTTATCTTACCCTTTATTATTATAGTTTTGTTTCATTTATTTATCTTACATTTTATCTTATTATTATGTTTTTATGTTTTATTTAGTTTACTTATCATCTTACTTACTATTCTATCTTACTTTAATTTTGTCATGACCATTACGGTAGGCCGTGATGAAGCTTCTTCTGTAAAATGAAAATGATACGCCTAATTCTAAGATGAACTGATACATAAGACCATCGAAAATTGCGCATTGTAATAAACTGAATTAAAATATTAAATACTTGCACTCCAGATCACCAAATAACGAATTGTTAGATTCTTTTAGCTGCTGAATGCTTAACATTGTAAGCTTATCTGTAAATTGCTTCATGTGGAATGAATGCGCTAAATTTCATTCTAATTTTCTGTGTCCCATTTAGAAACGTATACGAAGAAAATAAAAAACTAGCGTTTGCAACGCATGATATTTTTATTCCTGAATGTTTTTATAAGATCATATATTACTTATCACGTATACGTGGGTAGTTCTCAGTGATAATAGCTATATTTTGACGGTATATTAGACACGCTGTAGGCTTAATGAAAGAGGAAAGCAACACTATATACAATAAGTACACAATAAAAGGTATTTTGATAAATAAAAAGGGCTAGCAATATTTGTGCAGCTCAAGCCGGATTGTGCTGATTTATTTCAAACCTCTCCTCTTTCTCGGCTTTCATTTTAAGGTTTTTTTTATATATTTTGTGATTTTTTTTCCATTTGTGCGTTTTATTCTACTACAAAAATATGTCAAGGATATTACGTATATATACGTGGCATAGTATTTTCTTCAATTTTGGTGTTCATTTGAAAAGTTAAAAATGACCCTATCTGGATTATAAGAAAGTAGCCAGGCACCGAACACGATCAAAAACGTTCAAATTATGTCACATGGTACCAAAAAGATATTCATGGAATTAAGTATCTATAATTTAAATACTAAATTCATTCGGATTGATGTCAGTAATAAAATGTTTATATTAACTATAAATCGGCATGCCCTTTAAAGTATCGTTTCAGAAAAGTACAAATCATTATAATCTAATTCAGTGCTTTATGTTAAAGTAGGAAGCAAATGGTGGGACAAGACATTATCATACTGTTAAAAGCAGCTAAAATTTATATTAATCTAACAAGATAAATTTAAACAAGACTAATTAAAAATTAATTAAGCTTATCTCTGATATTGCTGCAATTCTGTTTGCAATACTTGCATCATGCTCATCCTTTGGAAACGTTCTTTCGGAAGTTAATACAAATTAAACGATTAAGTAAATAATGTTAAATCACTTCTGTAGTACTGTAACCCATTTGATATCAAATATCTTTCAGACGTAAATGGAAATGTGAAATGTGTGTTAAGTAATGCATTTGATACTAATGAGCCTATATACAGGATTTAACGTCGGATATCTTAGATCAATCAATATTGTATCACAATATACTAACTAATATATATATATATATATATATATATATATATATATATATATTATCACAAAGGGAATTTGACATGTATGATTTCCTTTATGTTCCATTTTATTAAAGGACCACACAGATATATTTCTCGAATCAAACCTCAGCAAAATTAACAATAAAATGTTTTCTAACTTCAGTAAACAAACGAATTACAAATGTTTTTAATTTAGAAATAACTATCATAAATACTCAAGCGAAGAATTAGGTAATGCGGATCATTACGTTTACAATGTTCGCTCACAAAATACTCCACTTGAAAGGACTCTTCGACATTAACATACTATTTAGACATAACACAACACATATCCTACTAAAAAGAATGGAAAAATTGAACCATTATAAGCTATAAATCTACCAGGGGGAATAACGCAAAAATATCAGATGTATTTAGCATCCACAATGTACTGAGCAATACTATAGACTGTACAACTGCACAATTCAATAAATCAGGAATTTCCCCTGCTACGGAACACATTATATAGCAAATACTGAACTGTGATATCAGAAATAAAGTAGTCTCATGCCCCCCAAAAGCCCATAACCTCTTTCATTCGAACTCAGCAATATACTAATGTTCCCGAGAGGGGTTAATTCTATAGATGGTTAGTGTGCAAGGATGTTACCAGTTTGATCCATGACGAAGTCTCCGATGCCCCACTCACTCTTAGTACCTATCTATTGCTCTTGGAAAAGATTCCGAAGCAAACTACTATTAGAACCAAGGAGAAGGCTTTGCTGGACACCAAGCCAATGAAAGACAATATCATTCTATTGTGTTGTGAAAATATAAGTGGCGATTTGATAATTAAACTATTGCTTATTTACCATTCGGACATTATACGATCTTTCAAGAAATACACAGTACAGCAGATTAAATAGCATGCGGAGGTCCATCAACAAGGCTTGAGTGAAACGTGACTTACTGTAGCCATTAACAGCAGGTGATTCCAAATTTGAAAACGTTTTACACTGAAAAATTCTTTGAGTGGGAATTTAAAGTAACTGAATGAACTAATGTTACTCTCATTGAGTTTCAGAAAGACCACTTTCACATCACATTTCACTCTTTTCTTAGTGACCCTTTCCCACGCCTCATGAAAATCGACAAGGCATGGGAAGGGGTCACTAAGAGAATACTTATTTCTGAATGAATGAAGCTTTGACCAGACAGCATGGCTGAACGCGACTCTAAGGAGCTTGTACAAATGTTATGGAGCCTGTAATCAACGAGATTGTTTCTGTGGGCAAGATTACTGGGCTAGAGTTTGATAGTAACAATATCGTCGAACTAGTGGAAGAGCATAGCTTACAGCTGACCAACGAAGAGCTTATGCAACTGAATTCTGTGACATACCAAGAAATTGTGAATTGTGAGGTAGATTTTGTCAGGGAAGGAGAAGGTAACTGACACAGCAAATTGGAAACAGTCCAGTGAAATAAGAAAGATATTGAAAGTATGAGAAAATATTGCATATATTTTTTGAGAGGCATCGCTCTTCTAAGGTAGTACTTTAGGCGCACTACAAATTATTTAAAAGTAATGCTGTTAAATTTTCACCAGATTTTGAGGAGTAAAACCATGTATCATTTAACAATATTTTTATAAAGAATGATATACTATAAATAATAAATTACATTTTTATAAATTTGTTTGAGTATTCATTTCGGAATGAAAGGCATTATCCAGTTTTACATTCATTCTTATGGAAAATATTGTTTCACTTAACAAATGTTTAGCATTACAAATAAGACTCGGGTACATGTTATGCTCGTTAAAACGAGGTTTCTCTGAGCTCTCTGAGGTTTCTCTGAGAATAAAGATAATATCTTAGAGACAGATAATTCGCCAGATATGATTCTATTGATTCTTTATCCTGAAATAAATAAGATATGATTCAATGTATTCCAGAAAATTTGTTCAAATGATAACCATGATAACCTTTTCTTTGATTTGATCACCAACAAAAATACCAATAATAGTTGCTTCCATAATCTTTATTCATTTATTCATTGTAGTATATTATAACGTTCCGCGCCTCTAACTAGCACGCAACCAAGAGGTGACTGTGAAAGCTTGTATAAACCACAGAGTCTTATAAAGGGTCTAAGTCCCTTTTTATTCAACGTACTAATTTACAATTGCGTCCTCTTGACGCTTACAAACTTTGCCAACTAGGCAGTCAAAATAAAATAATAACCTGAAAAGAAAATAAAGACAAGATTCTAACTACGAGGCTCTCTAAAATAACTAACTCACCGCGTTTTACAAATACCGCAGCTAATTCAGCAGACTTGAAGCTCACTGGAACAATTGCAACTACTTCCCGCCAAGCAATAGGCCGCAACGCGGGGTTCTTTAATTCTCGATTTCTACCTCCGCGCTCGCGAAGTAAGAATAACTCTCTCACCGAACTCGTTTCCTTCTATTTAAATCATACTACTTCCGCTGATAATTTGAATGCTTGCGCGTTCTACTCAAATTTACATATTCTGGCATTGGCAGTTCCAGGGGAAAGTAAGGATTGACAGGAAAGATAGTTTAAACTTAAAATAAATGTTAGTTAAAGTAAATATAAACCCTACATTTGCCGCTGCCAGAATTTGGAAAACTTGGAAGCAGGTCCTACAAACGACCTGTTGTAAGTTTATCTAATTCTGAACTAACTGGCGAAAGCCTCGTTTACACAAAAAAAAATCTTATGTAACAATTAAAATTCTGTTAGTCGTTACAAAGTTCTTCTTACAGCAACTTTTCCTGGACTTCCTCAATCAATCTTGGTCTTTCCTTCCAGCATCTGGAAGGAATAAGTATCAGTATCTTTCTACATACATTATAATTTACACTTTCTTGACACAATAAATTTTTGTTTTTAACGTTTCGTTGTTCTTAGTTATTGCTTACTTCACATTCATTCAATTTTTCAAGCATTAATTTAACTTTACCCTGGCTCTCCACCGTGTGTGGTGTCAAACGGGAATATTCGTGTTTTAGTCTTACAACACTTCCCCTAACCACCATGATTTGTTAGAATTCAACAACCAAATAGACACACCTTACTCGACATTCTACAACTCAATGAGCTACTTTAACAGTCTTAAAAATTCAAATCTAGGTGGAGAACCCTACAAAACACATTCATTCTAGCTTCCCCCTCATTCATCTTTAAACATGCAGGCTTTCGCTCTAAAGCATGACTTTACAGTTTAATACTTAAATTTTGACTTCATTGCTTTTAAGCATTCACTTTTAGCATCTACAATTTTATGCTTCTAGACTAAATTCTACTTTTACATAACATGCAAGTATTTACATACATTTACAAAAGTTTAATACATATGCTTTTTACAATTTACCATAAAATGAATAAGAGAAAATAAATTTTTACTTTACTCATTCTTCGCCAAGCTGGTGGCACTGGAACTAAAATTCTTATTAGTACAAGAATACGAAGTTATTTTTATCTCCGGCCAAATTTTGGCTTTAACATAACAAAATTAGTCTTTCGACCAACAGAAAATGCTTGTTTTTAGCTTTTACACTTAAAGAAAATAATACTCTTGCCTTAGCTAAATAAAGTAAAACAAACCTAAGTCTCAACCGAGACATATTGACTTTCGTCAAAACATAGAACTTCGTACTTATGCATAACATTTCGGAACAAAAGAGAAAAATATTTATAGAACGTTTTAACTTATCTTTGAGTTTTCGATGCTTGAAACTCCGTCATCCGTTTTTGACAAAATTGATCCCAAGTCAGAGGTGTCATGGATGTCAATCTTCTCCTTATTGATCTCCGATTGGCGTCCCCGTTGTTCTTTCTTTTGCGTCCTCTACATGCTGGCCTCTTGACGGAGTAATCGTCTGGTTGTTGGTTTTTGCGTTTCTGCCTGGGACGGCTGGTCTTGACGTCCTCCGGTCTGGAGTCCTTCTTGAATTTCTTCTGTTCGTCGTATTTTTGTGCTTCCTGTTGGCGTTTCAGTTTCCGGAACGGCGGCCTTGCTGGCACCTGACTCTGTGGCCGTGTGCGCGTTCTCCTTGATGTGTAATTTCTCCTGCCATCTTTTGTAGGTGGTGTTTTCGTCTTTACCACGGTTTCTTTACCCGGTTCATCTGTATTTTTGTTTTTCTTAAACGCCGGAGTTTGAAAATCCTTTTTTCTTTTTGATACCGACGTCCGGGTTATAGAAGTGCTAGGTCTCTCTTCAGTTCTCCGTTTCTTGGGTGGTGGAATAGTTGTTGCAGTCTCTGGCCCTTCTATTTCGTTTAGACTTGAGTCCTGTAAGAATTTTTTAAGGATTTCAAAATCATTTGGATTATAGTATTTTTTCACCTGGTCGGGACTTGCTTTACAGATTTCTCCTCTCTCGTTTTTAAGATATAAGACTACTCCTTTGATTTCCTGAATTACATAGGGGCCTTCAAACTTTGGAGCTAGCTTTGCCATAAAATTGTCTGGGGCACTTGATAAAGAAAATTTCCGTTTCAATACTTTATCCCCAACTTTAAAATCTGCTTCACGGCGTTTTTTATCATAATAAATTTTCTGCCTATTTCTTGCCGTATCCGAGGTTTTAAGCGCCTGATCAATTAGTTTTTGCACGTCCTTTTGTCTAAATTCCTGCTCTCTTTGTTGCACAAAGAATAATTTATCTAAAGGCGTAATTAACTTTCTGCCTAAAAATATTTCTGCTGGAGTTTTTCCCGTAGTATCATGATGTGCCGTTCTTAAAGCATAAGCTAATTCATTTATGTAGCCATCCCAGTGCTTGTGATGTGTGCTAACGTAACTGCGAATCATTTTTACAATGTTTTTATTAACTCTTTCTGCTATGTTAGCCTGTGGTCTATACGGAACCATTCTGATATGGCGTATATCAAGTCCATTGCATATGTTTTCAAATATTTGACTAATGAATTGTTTTCCGTTATCGCTAATGACTTTTATCGGTGCACCGTATTTTAAAATGTATCTGTGTAAGAATGCATCTGCGACTGTTTTGGCTGACGCGCGTTTAAGTGGAACAATTTCTATCCATTTTGAAAAATGATCTACTATTACTAAAAGAAAACGATTTTTATTTAACTCGCTCTGGGGGAAGGGACCAAGGAGATCTATGCCTAAAATTTCATTCGGAAATGTAGCGCGAATGCTATTTAAGTACCCGGCCGGGCTGTAATTAATATCATTTATTAACTGACATTGATTGCAGGACCTGACATACGCCGTTACTATTTTGTATAATTGCGGGAAATATACCGCCTCGCGTACCCTTTTTAAAGTCTTTCTGACCCCGAGGTGACCCGCTGTTTTTTTTTTTCGTGCAACTCCTTCAAAATGCTTAATCGAAGCGAGGCTGGGATGACTGGCTTATACTCAAGACTTTCGTTCGTTGTTTTCGTATAGAATAATAAATTATCTATTATTTCATAGTTTTTTGCTCTATTTCTTATCGCATCGATATCTGTATGCTCAAAGCTTTCGGGGTCTTTTAAATAAGCATAGATATTTCCAAATTCAGGATCAGCTTTCAGTTCAGTAATAACCGTATCTCTAGAATCTAAAATTTTTGAAGTCAACACAGCGCATTTAAGTTCATTATCTTCATCGTCCAGTTTTATACGAGAAAGTGCGTCAGCTACATTGTTTTCCTTACCCGGTTTATATTTTATTGTGATATTATATTCTTGGAGTTTTAAAGCCCATCTTATTAACCTGGGCGTTAGGTTTTTTCCCGAGTAAAGTCTACCAACAGCCGCATGATCCGAAAAGACTGTTACTGGCGATTTGCCGAAATAAACTCGAAATTTGTGTACAGCCATTAATACGGCTAATGTTTCTCTTTCTGTAGCTGTATAATTCCTTTGTGTTTGATTCAATGTTTTACTAAAAAATGCCAGCGGATGGTTATTTTGCATAAGAACCGCACCCACCGCATAGTCTGATGCATCTGCCGCAATTTCCAGGTTTTCGTCCCCCTCAGGGAATTTTAAAACAGGGGTATTAATAAGCGCTTCTTTTAATCTTTCAAAAGCTGTGTTCGCTTCCGCTGTCCACGTAAATTTACTCTTTTTTCTTTTGATTACTAAGAGTGGTTCAACAATATTAGCGAAATCTTTTATGAAAGATCGATAGTAAGAACATAGTCCAAGGAAAGACGAAAGTTTCTTGGCGGTGTTGGGCGGTGGGAAATTCTTAATAGCTTTTATTTTTGAATCTTGCGTTTCTATACCCTTTTGTGAAATTTTATAACCGAGATATTTAAGTTCTTTAGTTGCGAACTTACATTTTGAGGCGTTAATTGTAAGACCGGCCTCTTTTAATAATTTAAAAACTTGTTCGAGGTCACTAATATGTTGTTCCAACGTACTACTCGTTATACGAGGGCCATCCAGGAAGTAGATTACGTTTCCGTCTGTGTCCGCTAGGGGCGGGGCTAGCGCGGCCATCTTGGGGTCAGAGCGTTGCGCAGCTCAGTCTGCATCTAGCCGTGCTAGTGAGAGGTTCGTGCTGTGCTCCGTTCAGATACTGTGACGGTTTGAAATGTCTGCGTTAATTGAAAATCCCGCGAGCTGCGAGGTGCGCTCAGTAATAAGGTTTCTGACTGCAAAAAACTGTAAACCTATAGAAATCTATCGGCAGCTTCGTGAAGTGTATGGGGACAACATTATCACTGAAGGTGGAGTGCGTCAGTGGGTCATAAGATTTCAAAATGGCTGAACCAATGTTCACGACGAAGATCGAAGTGGGAGACCCAGCATAGTGACCGCCGAACTTCTCGAAAAAGTCGATGCTTAAGTCCGTGAAAATCGAAATTTCACAATAACGGAACTTTCTTTGAGTTTTCCACAAATTTCGCGAAGTTTGTTGCACGAAATCATCAGCGAAAAACAAGAAGAGGTAACGAAGTGGTTGAAGGCGCAGGCGGCCGAATTTTTCGACGAAGGAATTTCCAAGCTCGTACATCGCTACGATAAATGCCTTAATTTGTATGGTGACTATGTAGAAAAGTAGTATTTGAGTGTGGCTTTCATCTGTATATAATAAAATTTGTTTCCTATACTTTGTTTATTTTTTTATTCCAAAACATAATCTACTTTCTGGATAGCCCTCGTAATTATATCATCTAGATAAATTAAAGTTGATTTTCCTAGGACAGGCTTTAGAACAATGTCCATAGCTCTCTGGAATGTTGATGGGGCCCCACACAACCCAAAAGGCATGCGTAAAAATGCATAAGTGCCCGATTTTGTTATAAACGCGGTTTTATGTATATCTTCGGGTCTCATAGCTATTTGATAGTAGCCAGACGTTAAGTCCAAAGTAGACATATATCTCGTCGATTTGATCTGTCTAATGATCTCGTCTATAACCGGCAAAGGGTAAACTGGGAATTTAGTTATGCTATTTAGTTTTCTATAATCGATAGCAAACCTCCAAGCCCTTTTATCCGAAGGAGGAAACTCGTTCTTTTTTCTACATAGTACGACTGGACTCGCGTATTCACTATTTATGGGCGTTATTATTTTATTCTTTAACATCTCCTGAATATGTTCTTCGATGATTACGTCTTTTTGTTTGTCATATCGGTAAGGTTTAGTCCTACAAGGTTTTTCGGCATTTAATTGAATATTGTGAGTCACGATCTGACAGTTTCCCGGTTTTTCTGAAAACAAATGAGAAAAATTACTCACCACTTGCTGTATTGCTTTACTTTCCTGGTCATTCAAATGGCTAAGGTCCAATTCAGGTGTCTCCACCGGTTCCACCACCCTCTGGTCCATCTCCAGCACCACGGAACTATCTTGAAAATTTAATTTGGCCCTCGCGGCCCTTAAAAAGTCCATACCTAAAATAAGAGAGTGTTGGAGGTGTTTCACCACAAAAATTAATACTTTGAGATTTTCCTCTTTTACCTGTACGTTTAATGCTACTTTCCCGATGCAGTGACATGTTTTTCCTTGCGCCGCTATAATTTCCGTATTTCTGGTTTTAAAGAGTCGTATCCTAAAAAAATTCTTTTTGAAGAACTTTTCACTCATGAAATTTCCTTCTGCCCCTGTATCGATGAGGGCTTCTACTGGTACATCGCCAACCAGGACTTGTATAATTGGTAGCTGTGAGTTTTTTACGATGACTGTATTTAGATGTCTATTTGAGGGTTTTTCTAAAACTTCCGGGGTCTGGACCCTCCCTTTCACAGGCCCCTCTAGTCGTTTAAAGCTTTCCTTTCAATCTGTGTCTTCTGGGTACGCGGATGCTTATTTTCAAATTTTCTTTTTGGGCCTTGCCCTTCAAGTTTCGATGCGTTAGCTTGATAGTTCTTTCCCCCATATGAGCGATTTCCATTTCTTGTTTCCTCTTTCCTTCTGGTACTTTGAGAATATGTTTCCCCTCTCGCTCTTTCCGCGATTCTGCGATTTTGAAACTTCACCGCCAATTCGAAGAGTTCCTGCAATGTTCTTGGGTTTCTAATTTCAAAGTAGTCTTGGACAGCGGGTAACAATCTTGGTAATATTATTTCAATAATCTCCGCATCGGGTTTCTTGCCATACAGCATATCCGTTAGCTTGATTTTTCGTAAAATAAAGTCCGTCAATTGTGCTGTATCCCGTTGATAGAAACTATATAGCTCGGCTTCCAGCCGTGCGCGATCTTTCACTATGGGGAAGGCCTTTACTAACGATTTTTTGAAATTTTCAAAAGTATACGTCGGGCTTCCAAATTCACCTAGAAGAAATTTGCCTATATTTTTCCACCATAGCGCGGCCTGTCCTCTTAGTGCTGATGTGGCGGTGGCGACTTTTTGTCTTTCAGGCACAGGGTAGAGCTGAAAGTGGTTTTCTATACCTTCGAGAAATACCGCCACCGAATTTTTTCCGTCGAAATAGACGTTTGGCTTGATTGATGCTCTCAAAGTCTGGACCAGGTATCCAAATCCTTCTAACTGCGTTGTCATTTCTTGGTGTTGTCCAGCGGCTTCCATCCAATTTTCGGCCATTTCAGTTCGATAAGTGTTCGGGCGCCAATATAACGTTGCGCGCCTCTAACTAGCACGCAACCAAGAGGTGACTGTGAAAGCTTGTATAAACCACAGAGTCTTATAAAGGGTCTAAGTCCCTTTTTATTCAACGTACTAATTTACAATTGCGTCCTCTTGACGCTTACAAACTTTGCCAACTAGACAGTCAAAATAAAATAATAACCTGAAAAGAAAATAAAGACAAGATTCTAACTACGAGGCTCTCTAAAATAACTAACTCACCGCGTTTTACAAATACCGCAGCTAATTCAGCAGACTTGAAGCTCACTGGAACAATTGCAACTACTTCCCGCCAAGCAATAGGCCGCAACGCGGTGTTCTTTAATTCTCGATTTCTACCTCCGCGCTCGCGAAGTAAGAATAACTCTCTCACCGAACTCGTTTCCTTCTATTTAAATCATACTACTTCCGCTGATAATTTGAATGCTTGCGCGTTCTACTCAAATTTACATATTCTAGCATTGGCAGTTCCAGGGGAAAGTAAGGATTGACAGGAAAGATAGTTTAAACTTAAAATAAATGTTAGTTAAAGTAAATATAAACCCTACAATATGTATTCAAAATTTAAATTTACTTGCCGCAATTTTAAATGCACTTTGAATGATATTTTGAGTTCTTTGATTTTGCCGAAGCTTTAATATTCAGCAAGTACAAGAAGAGATCAAGTTTCTTCAATATTAATAAAGGTAAGATGTATACATGATAGTCATACAACATTAATCCTAAGTACAGAGGATGACATCCTTATTTTTCTGATCTAATGACACAAATATTTTTTATTGGATCAATAGATAATCCCTCCAAATATAATGCCCGAAACGTGGAGATAAGAAACATTGTTTGCAATACTCAAATCTAAAAACTTGGATTAAAGCTGATTATATGCAAACAATAAGACAAATATACTATAGAATGCATTCACTTACCAAAAACTGTCATTTTCTTTTCAGCTGCTACTGTCTGAAATTCTGGAGCTTCAGCCGAGACTTCACAACGGTATGTTCCTGCACTGTTGAGATCTACGTGACGTAAGTAGACGGACTGACTACCTGATTTAGATAGCTGAAAAATAGTAAAAGAATAAAATTTCACTACTAAATTGTAAACAAAACAAAAATGAATCCATTTGCTTACAAATAAAAAAATATAAACCTTCAACCAAATAATTTGCTTTAATTCACCATGCGTATTTTTAAATTAAGCATATATCACTTCCTCTTATCTATAGTTAGGAGTTCAAAGGGAAATATAAACTCCTTATCTTCTCTTTCTGTCACGCAGCATTGTTTCGGTAATTATAAAATTAATCCTTTTCTTTCAGAATTTCTAATATTCTTGAGTAAACCTCCGGCAGTTTTTTAAATTAGTGTTTCTATTAGCAAAAAACGCGCATCATTAATCTTCTTAAATTTAATAAAGTAGTGATCTGTGAATGAGCAATTTCAGATCAAGTATATGAAGCATATTATAAGAATATTAAAACATGTATAAAAACTTAATAAATTTTGCCCTTTGCAAAGAAAAATACACATTTATTCTTCTTTATAGGAGGAAAAGTGGTGTAATATTCTTTTCACAGTATGTTGAATGTAAAGATTAAAGTAAAGATTACGCAGCAAGAAGTCATATATTGCATTGTTGAATTAAACTTAATATACATATGTATAGAATGAAATTTTACGTTTTCAAGATACAAAATCTGATGTGGATATCAGATGACTTCCCTGCACGGCCTATTAAATTATACATTTTTTTTTCTTTGCTTCACTTTGTTTAAATCGATTTTCTGAAATTTCATTACAGATATATTTCTCACTTCAGAGAAAGGCAAAAATACGTAAAATGTCAAAACATTTTCAGTAAAAATTGTAAAATACCGAAAAACCTGAAGTACCAAATGCAGTTAAAAAGATTTTTGCAATTAAAATTAGGGTTTCTACGGAACCATGCAACCCTAACCGTCAGAAAGATAAACCTTTCGGTGCAAAAAAATTTAAACTTAACTTTAAATTTAAGTCTCACTGGGCAAAAATAAACTGAAGTTAGTGCACCAACTAACTTTATTCACTTTACTACAAATAGTTTCAAATGTAAACAAATAACCGCTTGTTAGGCTTAGTGAAACTTACAATTTGTTGATAATTCTACAACTATTGTGTGGATATTTACTAAAGCAATAAAAACTTTAATCGGGACATAATACTGAAGCACATAAGATAGCGTATAGAACTGAAAAACAGAACTTACCGAGCCGGATAAAGGAGTAGGTGTATATATTTTATATACATATATATATATACATTTGATGCAGCCGATTGCAACAAAAAACAGGGCGGTGCAAAATTACATGATAAGCGAAATTTCAACGGTTAAAGTCTAATCGCTTTTGCGTTATGCGAGAAACATACATAGGTATATACGTAAGTACAGACGTTACAAAAAAATTCCTTCTGAATCCATTTTAGGATAATTTTTGACAAAAATAAAGTCTTTTATTCTGTCCTCTTATGTCGAAAGAGGTCAAACTGGATATTTTCCTTAAAATATTTTTTTTTTATTTCCAATAGTGTGCATTAGCCATTGAGAAGTTGGCCACTACTAAGGCCGGAAGTGCTGGTCACGTTATTATTGAGACACATAATAAGTGGGCTACCATTGATTCCTATGAGGGAACACACAATTTGCATTCGTGCTTTCTCCGGGATTCGAATCCCAGCCTTTCATTAGCTCAGTCAGTGTTACTAACCACTTACCCTGGTGAGCGGCATTTAGTTGAAATATGACACCGGATATTTTTGGTGATTACAATACTTCCTTTACTTCGAACTAGACAGTAAAAATGAAATAAAGACCATAATAAATTTCGAAGTACAAAAATGATTTTCTGAGATAATGTGGTAAAGAGATTGTGCAGTTGGACAATACCCACATTACCAATGGTCAAGCAATGGCTTGTCCGCTGCACTACAACCTGAACCTGAGATAATGCGGCAATTTTTTAGTTCACATGTAAAGAAAATCAAAATGCAGCTAACTATACAGTCATTACTAAGAAAGCTAAAATTATTCCTCAGAAGTAAAAACAATGTCTATAGCCTATTTATTTGTTCCCCTGTACAATTACGAGTTTTCTTCCGAATAAAAAGAAAGCGATGCCCTCCCCGAGATTCGAATTCCTGACCTCCTGATTGTTGTTTCTATTTATACCACACAGTAAGGAACGAGAAAATTTTAAGCGGAGAAGAATGTGACGTTTAGAATATAAGGAACGATTAACGTTCCTTGCATTCTTCTGCACTTAAAGGACAACTGGGACGGAAAGAACCCAATAGTCAAATCCAGATAGCATGAATTATTGTGTGATTAATTTTAGTTTGAACAAAAAATGCAGAGTGGTTATATTCATTAGAGCATCAAACACGAAAAATGAGAATTATTTCGTTGGGATTCGAATTCTGGACTTCTAAGCTGCTATCCGA
Organism: Stegodyphus dumicola; assembly: GCF_044657685.1. Classification (NCBI taxonomy): domain Eukaryota; kingdom Metazoa; phylum Arthropoda; class Arachnida; order Araneae; family Eresidae; genus Stegodyphus; species Stegodyphus dumicola. The sequence goes on along the minus strand of NC_140768.1, from coordinate 72,420,897 downwards.
GCATGATTTCTGTTAAACCACAATAGAATGCCTTAAGAAAGGCAAAAGTTCCTGGCACAACTAAGACAAACTGAAGATAGAAGTCTTTCCAGAGGTCGAAACAGTCTGAGAGTTTTTGATATCCGGAAACATACTGGTGTTTATGCTGGAAACATACTGGTGCTTAAATCAATGTTTGTGTAAAACAACAATGGAAACTGAATTCCATTCAGAAAGTAGTATAACGGATCAAAATTGCAAATGATTGCAGAAAAGCTCTCATTTATTTTTGTCAATGAAATAAATAATCTGCAATTGCCAAACGAGAACTAACATGTTTCGGTATTTATCACAATTTCAAAATCTTAGACTTACGTCGAAAAGTCTAAAGCTAACTGAGAGAGCAATATCGGATTTCAAATAAGCGATATATTCCGTAAAAAGTTTGGAATGAAATTATAAATATCTAATAATTTCATCTTTTCCGCAGCAGAATTATTTTATATCTTAAACAATGATATTAATTTTAAATATCTTTGTCGCAAAGACAGTTGTTGTATGAAAATTCAGATAACGTAATGGACAGATGTAAAATTTTATATATGACCAGCTAGTATGCTATAACAAATTTTTCTGAAAATTTTTAGGAATGCCTATAACTTCTTAAATGAGAAGAAATTGGGTTAATAATGTTTAAACAGTAGTTTGACGATATTTAAAGAAGAGTGTTTTTTTAATTTTATTTCTCTTTACCTACTTAGCTTCTTTAAAATTTCCATGCTCTCTCTTTCTGTATATATATATATGAATATTGTTTTTCAAATATATGCAATAAATATTCACTACTTTGGGAAATGAGTGGTAATTTTTATTCCTGAACTTGTTATAAACAATAAAACTTTAAATACTTTTAAGGTTTCCTTAATTTTTTTACCCATAAAATTGCCTAAAGAAAAGGAAAGCAGAAGACTGTAAAATAATACGGAGATGAATGGTTTCGGAACTGACTGATTCAATGCGATTTTTCTTCACTTTTGCAGTTGAAAAGATCTACAGGTCTGCTCTATGCGTGGTTTTACTTTTATAACATTTAAATCATTATTAGGTTTTGCTTCAACGAAAACCAGTTCTTAGTATACAATACAATTTCAGTTGTACTTTTGCACTGTAAAAAATATATGCTAGCTATCTACATTTTGGACTATCTGAATGTGATGTGATCGCATTTATCCCAGGAACATTAAAAAGAAATTCTATACCTTTGAAAAAAATAAAGCCTTTATGAGCACTGAATGAGTTACGATTTCTTTCAAATTTCAATATGGCTTTAATTTTACTGCATCACCTTATATTCTAACTTATGGTTTGACCCCACTGAGGACTCAGGTTATAAACGTTTATGACCTACAGCCTTGAAAGGCACCATTTTCCTTGTATTCGGGTTAATTACCTATCTAAATTTAACTCATTGACTCCCGCCGGTAGTATATGATGAACATCATAACATTAAACCTTCTACTTGACTGTTGCCAGCTTGTATGTACCCGTAACCAACACCGTTGAGGATACCCTTCAATTTAATTTTATTTTAACAACTAAATAAAGCATATATGTTTAAATAAATAAACATCATTATATATCCATCTGATATACACTACGTCATAAAAAATGTACGCACACAGAAGGAAACGAATTACTATAGCGAACTTAATATGTATGTAGTGTATGAGGAGATAAATAAATGATTAAAATTCAGACAAAATCGTTTTATTCAAGTAAGTAACCTATGCGCCCCTGCCGAAGATCATGCCAAAATCTTTATAACTGGACAATTAATTCACTAATATTCCGGGACAGCTGTAGTTGCCTTCCCGGCATGCACCAAACGTGCTATGTTGGCGAGAGGTCTGGTGACCTGGCAGATAACAGGAGTACATCAGATCTTTGAGACCATTATTGGGAGAACCCTTCAGTCTGTAGACGACGGTTGTTTTGCTTATAAATTTCACCTGGGAGACTTGGTAGCGTAGGCAGTACAACCGGCATTAAAATGTCGTCCTTGTAACTACAGGCCGTCATAGTGCCTTGAAGGACAACTAGAGGTAATCGTGTGTCCAACAACTCGCTTCCCATACTGTCACGCTTTGTGTAATCGCCGCATGCCTCTCGCCAATAAATGCTAGATCGAAACGATAGCCTGGCCGCCACTACATGCATGTGCGTTGGACATCCGCACTAATACTGATTCGGGATTCATCGCTGAAGATCGCACACCCCCCAGTCGGCCTGGCTTGACTGAGTTAGACAAAAATCCAATCGACACTGCCTATTATACGGGTTTCAGTGGTAGGCGTCTTAATGGACGTCGGCAAGATATACCGGCATCGACGAGTTGTCTCCGAATGCTTTCCCTTGATAGCACCGGATTCCTAGAAAATCGAAGGAGAAATGGCGTCAAATCGAGGCTATTGATGTTGTTGGTGCAGGCGTGGTCGCCCTTATGATTGCGTGATCCTCACGCTGTGTTCCTGGGACGCCCTGGCCTTCCACCATGGTAGGCCATCCCTCCCGTAATCCATTTCCCCTACACCGAGCAACTATCATATCTCCGATGTGCTGCCGATATCGCCTGTTCAACAAACCTGCTTCTCTGAGGCCTACTATAAGCCCCTTCTCAAAGTCATACTATTCATACTGTCGCCGGCTACATCTCAGAGGCATTTCAAGTCACAACATCGTCCATCCAAGTCGACAGATTCATCTGAATAGCCCTACGGAACGAACAGTTATGTTTTTAAACTCTCCCAGCTGCGGATCACATATGCGCATAGTGCGCCTATCCTTATCTCATTGGCGTCGAAATTGAAATCGTTTGCATTTTTCTTACTAGACTAACTTCCTGCCTAATTTCGTGATTGTGGCTCAATTTCTCCTCTGTGCATATATATATATATATATATATATATATATATATTGTGACAGAGTGTATATTTCCCACATATGGAGTACTATTTTAAGTAATAAATATGCTTCCAACATTATATTCTGCATCTATTCGTCTGAGTTTGAATCTGGGCATTTTGTTTGTCAATTCAATTTCCAAAACATTTGTAATTTGCTTCCATTATTGGTATACGTAACTTATACATTTTTCGGTAATTAATTTAAAGATTATTTTCCTTAAAAAATCCGAAATCTTTCAGATTTTACATTACGTCCATGGGACTTTTTTTAATGTTTTCTGTGTTACATTTTTTTATTAAATATGTTCTTCGCACTTAAATAAAATTCAATTCAACGGCAATATCACAAAATATTTAAAAACAGTATTATCTTTTGAATTTATGACATTTATTCTCGCGCGCTGGAGATAAACTATATTTTTTTTTTCGTACAGCCTTATCATTGGTTACTTTGAAATCATTGAGTTTGCTAATCAAAACTTCATTAAAATTTTACAATATATAAAACTGATAATATCAAAATTTGGGCTTCCTGTGTTACTCAATATTTTATGGCTCGTTATTTCACAATGCGAAAAACATACATACATTCATACAGATTCCTTATTATTTAATTTTTTTTAAAATATTCTAAAGGGCGATAATATTTGTTGGCAACGATTGAAAAAGCGATTCGCCGTTTATAGTGAAATGCCACAAAATGCCATTTTGAGACTAATAGCCCTTTTGGGCTACCATCCTTTGGGTAATAAAGAAAACAGAAAAAAAAATAGAATGCAATTTTTTATAAAATTTTGTTTAGCATGTATCTTTTTTTGTTTGTTTTTTGTTTTCGGGAGTTATATTATATGGCACTTTTCCCTTCTTTTCTGCATGCTTTTCTTAATAATCTACAAGCTAAGATTTTAACTATTAAACGATTAGATTAAAAGCATGAACGCTTTTTTCGAACGGGAAGTTAAAACACTTGAAAAGGCAACTGCTGAATTCATAAGTTAAGATGTAAAAAGATATTAAGTATGCCAGTATACCTTCATATTAAGTTTAACAGCTTATTATTTCCAACTGATCAAGGTCTTTTTTATAAAATTTAGAGAAAATGCATACAATGTTTTTATTTCATTAAATACCGAATTTTCTTGTAGCACATGATTGTATGCACATGATTGTAGATAATTCGTATTATAAATCGTTACGTACATTGTCAGCACATCTTTAAGTACACTGAAAGAAATTGCAGCAACGCAAACATTTTTCCTTGGATGTCGTGCGAATAGACGTTTTTCATATTTTTTTCTTTTACAGCATAAACCAGCAACTTCGCTATTATTCTCTTACGCAATATAACATTCTTTCAACAAACTGTGCTACACCTGGAAGATTTATAGCTGTTTTTCAACAAAATGCAGGTTGAATGGAATTTCTGTACGTGTATCCATGACTCACAATTAATAAAGAAAGCTACTTGTACCAGTGATCTTCTAAACACCATCTTTCCCATTAAGAACTATACAAAAAGCCAAGGAACTAAAGAAGGCTAAGAACTATCGGGTTTTTCCGGTCGGCCGGAAAAATGTATTTCATAGGATTTAACGCTTCGCTTGCAAAAGTGAGAATGAAAAATAACATCTTAAGAAAAAGAAGGACTATCAACCGGAGGATTTTTGGTTGGTGGAAAATTTTTTGAAAAGAATCATTTATCAACCGCAAAAAATGTAACTCTTTGTTCAATTAGCTTAATACCCTCTACTTGACTCTACATCTGAAACAGTTGGATTACCATTCCCCGCCAAAACAAAAGAGGTCTAAATTTTGCTACCTTAAAAAGAAATTACAAGGTTTTTTTTATCAAAGATACAGGTACTTCATATCGTAAAATTTCTTTTCCTGTTTATAGACGTAATTTTTTGACAATAATGCTTCTTGTGAGACACATCAACGCTTAAAGTGCTCCTGAAGAGTAAAATAAGATTACGGGTTTTTACAAGCCATTGAAATAGCGAAAAATGTGAAGCAACTTGTAAAAACCATAAATTTCTGCATGCTTATAAATTGCCATTTGTTCTTTTGGAGTTAGAAAACATTACAGCATAAATAATCATAAATTCCCTAAATATATATATTCTTAGTTTCGAAGAGTAATTTCGTTTCATGTTTGATACACACTGAATAAAAAGGGATGTACGTAACGTGTTAATCACAAATATGCACACACATAGACATACACACTCGCACACACACACATATATATAGTTTACCTTGATTTGCATATTCTAAATTACAATTTTTTGAAAATCTACGATAAACGAAGAGATTTCAACTTTCCTACACTTAAATAACTGGAATTCCAATATTTCTAAAAGGGTCATAATCAATACAATCAACGCACAACTGCTTAGAATTAAAAGAATCTGTAATACTACAAAACACCTCCAAGAAGAATTACTCTACTTTGTTACTACCTTAAAGAACAACCTAATTCCTACAAAAGCCATAAAAAATGCTTTAAAAAAGCTAGCATTAACTTTTTCTTTTAGATTTTTTGAGTTAGATAATGAATTTTATACTTCAAGCCCTATGGGACGGTGTAAAGAGGATGGCTGATTCAGAGAATCTAATGTATAAATGTAAAATTAATTCTTCTCACAACTTCAATCTTACTCTTCAAATTTGGCACAGTACTTCTAATTCTATTCTTGAATAGATTTTAAGCTTTTTCTGGCCATATCTATCCTGTTATTGATTTTATAGGGTATTTCGTTTCAAGTAGTTTGATAGCCCTCTAGCTTGAAGAATTACGACTTTAATTAACAATTTACTATTTTTTCTAATTTATTCTTACTTTTTGTGGCCATTTTTTAACATTTTGGAGAATTAGCCATTTTTCTTTCGCGTACACCCAAACTTCCTTAAAACTCGTTGAGGAAGACGCCATCTTAAGCAATTTCTTCATTCATCAGCATATTGCCACCCCCTCACACTGAGGCAGGTTTATGCCAACGGTCAGTCACTTTTCATTGGCTCTTTCATCATGACATTTCTTCCCCTTTTACGTTATCCTGCCTAGTTGATTGGCTACTTCCTTTCTTGAGGCAATCCTCTTTTTGAGTTTAACATGGGTCCAGCACGAAAACGTCGCGTTCCAGGTCTGTTTTTTTTAAAAAAAATGTCTTTCTCTTGTATAGATTTTTGGACATAGCAAGATCCATTCAATATTTTTATGGTCTTCTTCGCTTTTTATTTTAATTATAATTTTTTAAATTACATTTTTTTAACAACGTTCACAAAGTTTAAACTCTATAAACTAGAAGGTCCTCCCTAAATTCTTGTATTTTTGACTAATAGCAAATCGCTATTTACTTTATTTTGTACATTTGACTAACCAGGCCATTATGTATAGTTTTTCTTACACTTCAATGTGTTTTTTCAAGCGGACGCGTCTAGAAATGGAACAGAGAATTGAGACTAAAGTTTTTGACTAAGTTTTTTCAGTTAATATTCAAAAAGAGTTTCGTATACAGTTTCAATTGACTGTTTCGACGAAACGCGATATGGAATTAGCTGGATTCGAAAATCACTATAAAATTTCCCCTGAAGAGTCGGTAATTAGATTCGAATTGGGCTAATCTACCATTTACCGCTTTTTTGTTTTTGTATTAATGCTTAAGTCTTATGTCACACTTTTATTCTATTGTTTAAAATATGCCTTCCTTGATCAACATATTACTTACAATTAGACTTGAATTTTATTTGTAAATATTCTAGTGATAATATTGCTTATTTAATGTTTACAATTTTCATTACACTTTATTTTACTTATGTTAAATTTTTCACCGGAAACACAGTATCTAAGCTACTTTTTAGCGAAAGCACTAAAAATTTTCTTTTAACTTGTTTTCTAAATTTTGCAGCTCAATGCGCAAAGTTCTTGACCACAAAGGTCCTTTTTAGTTTGTTCTCCTTTCTTTAATTATATATATATATATATATATATATATAATGGTATAAAAGGTAATTGTGTCGCAACTATCCCTTATCTTCTCTCCTCTGTTCGGTTGCATTTCGCTGCATCGCTTTGCAATTAGCCACTCAGAGTTTACTTTACTAATTTCGTCTGTTGTTTAAGAAGATGTAAGCTGTATCAAATTGTGGGGTGTATCCAAAGTGATGATGTGCATTATCATGGAATAAAATTATGTTTTCAAAATCAGCGGCTACGTCTCTCTTCGAGTGTCGTGTTTCTAACCGCGCAGTAAAGTCTCTTTAAGTTACAATACAGAGAACCATTGTCAATGAGTTGCAACATTCTTTCACGAAGTTATCTTGTTACATATATACAAGCTATTTTTAACAGTGCATATCAAGGACGAGATACTTTGTAAATTAAAAACCCAAAAGCGATGTGACACGCTCAAAGAATAATACGAAATATAAGAAAATGAGAGGGGGAAAAAAAAGAAATTTCCATGAAATTCTAGAAATCTACAAAATTTATGGAATGGGTTACGAGTTTTTCTGATCAAATTTTGCAATCATTCATTGTATGGCAAATTAAGTTTAATTCTAAAAACTGAATTTATTTATTCAGAAAGAACTATGTAGGCGGGATGAAAATTCTTAAAATATCTTATGAAGTTTTTCTTAGAGCCGCCACATAAGAAATAAATTAATAATGAAAGGCGATACTGAGGTTGCGAGAAATATATTTGGTACGAAACATTATTCTATTTTACTTTTGAGATTTTAAGGTAATTTTTTAAAAGTATCTTACATTTCCATATAATACATTTTTGAAGCATAATATTCCTATTTTCGAATTTTATTATTGTACAAATTTTTAATAAACTACAAATAAATAAATTTAGAATCAAATATAGCAACACATATGCTGAATATAACAATAGAATTGCTAAATAAAAAATGTATTCCGTTCAGTTTTACTGTATATCCAAAACATTTATAGAGTCTCATTTTCGCGGGAAGCATACATACGCGAGATTTCATTATCCAGATATCGAGACTCTGGATGATGAAATCGAATTATCACTGTATCTTGTAAGAAAAAAGCTAGCATAGGATGGTGTAAAATGTTGTTTTATTAACAATAACTGAACTCAAACAGTTAAAAAAAAGGCACTACGCGCGCTTATAAAACCAACTAGCATTATTATGACGTAACTCAAAAAAGACAGAAATTCAAATTCAATTAAGCTAAATCGTAAGTTAGCCAAAGGCTACGCACAGATGATTAACGGATTAACGCACAAGTTGGCTCAAACCTGCACTGGCGTGACAAGTACCATTCGCAATAGTAAAGTAATGGCAAAGACATACTGTTATCATAGAATTTCAGCTAGTAAGGTGGTCTTCAGCAGATGGAATACGCTCTGTCTATACAAGCTCTCTTTAAATACTATCTCTTTCTACCTCATTGGAATTCGAGTAAACTAACATTAGCATTCTGACGGGAAAACGGAAAGGGAGAATGACAATAAAGATACTTGACATAAAATAAATGATTTGATAAAATCATTAATTCCCTTGCATAAATAAGAGACAAAGAAATGGCATATATTTGGAAAGAATGCCTTCAAAACAGGTGGAAGAGAACATAGAAATATTATTTTTTTCTTTTTTATGCGTTTTCGTATTTAAAGTAATGCAATGCTCATAAAAATAAGTTTTGTTGAGCTCTAAATAAACTAGAGTAAATGATATAGGCAAGGCTATGTTTTAGAACAGTTTTAGAATTTTTAACCAGTACGCTTTTATCAAAACATCTTTTGAAATTGTAACATTCCGCGGCAACAGTACATATTTGTATATGTATACATATGTATAAACACAGTCTACATCAAAAATTTACAATTCATTAAAATTCAGGTTGTTAAATTTTTTGTATTTCTGATAGTATTCATAAAACAAAAACAGCAAAGAATTTGAATGTTTGAGACTCTTTAATACAATCTATACAATGAAACGATACAGCTAATTCTCAAATGAACAAGAAAACGATGAGAAAAATTTAACATTTTTAATAAAAATTTTCTCTGGGAGGGAAATATACATGTTTAAATGTAAACTTAAGGAAAAAGAACTCCGTTATTCATAAAGGAAGATGAAATGGCAACAGTAAATGTAAGTAAAAAAGGAAATTACTCGAATAAATTCTAAACAAAAGATACTTTAAACTCCTCAGCATTTGTCAAAACACCATGGAAATAAATAATGATCTCGAAACGGATGTCTTGAAATCTCTATACCTGTAGCGCTTTCAAAATAATGAGCTTTCACTTCAGAGACTCTCATCTGGTGAAATAAATTAAAATTTAAACACAGTGCTTGACTGAAATGAATATTACCTTTCCGTGATCATTTGCCATTATGACGCAAAAGGAAACAGTTATTTATTCAAGATGTTAAGATAACGTGAAACAGAAATGATGGTTGCTTCACTTTCCCAATTCGAAATTTGCATAAATTTAGTGTTATGAAATAGTGGTTACTTTACAAGGTTAGTTGAGTTTTATTATGACCTATATCAAGAATAATCATGAATTAACATTAAAACATTCTTGAAGATGAAAACCTGGTTCAGTAATATTTATTATAATGCCCATTGTAACATATATTTCAAAGAAATGGACCTAATTTAGAAACATAAATTGATAGTTTTATGAAAAAACCGTAATGTTTTGTAAAATGAATGTTATTCATTTGTATACCGTTCAAAATAAATATTTAGTATTGTATGAAATATCAATTTTTTATTTGATTTTTTTTACTGTTATTCGACCGAATTTCAGAGTTAAAGCTACATTACACCTTCATGATTCCTCAGCCTATCATAAAATATAATTCGAAAGGTATCAGTTATTTCAGAACACTTTTCATGTCGTTTGAAGATTGTGATAAGATGTGATTCGAGAAAGTAATTGAAATGAAAGGTGGAAAACAATACAAGCCTAAGTGACCACTGGATTATTCATTCGCATTAAAAAATCTTATAACTCTTTTAAGTAATAAACAGAAAAATATATTGTGTCGGGTTGATTGGATGCATTCAAGAGAAGATCTGTTTACTAACTTTCGATATACTGGAGATTTAATCACTGCAAATCAAACAGACATATTAATTAAACAAACTACAAAGGAGCTACATAATTTGTATACTAATACAGAATTTGAAATAAAACTTCCAAGACCTTTCCTATGTCTCATCCTTGGTGGACAAAGTAATTAATGATTCAAAGGGAAATGTTAAGGGTGTTGAGACGGAGATATCAGAGGGAGACGTGTATCGCCTTAGAGAGAAATATATTACGCATCATTTACAGAAAAAAAGATCTTAATAAGCGAGCCAATCATAGAGCCAGGGTTATTCCTTGAATAATATTTGGGAAAGTATTTCTTTTAAGTCAGCGTTTTTCACTTCTTCTTCATTCATAACGTCAACGTCAACATTTACGTCTTAGCAAATAGAAAAAGTACCTCTCTCTTATATCAAAACAAAATAGATCAATTAAAATGGATATCCAAGAAACAGTGAAATACATTATTTTCGATCTCTTTCCGCAAGATGTAACTTCCGCAGATAGTGTAGAACATGCTTCTATTACAAAATGTGCCTACTAATAAAACTCAAAATGATCTCTTCTTTATACATAATCAGATCAGAGATATATTTCAAATTAAAAATAAAGGTTTCGATAGAATTAGTTCAGTAATAGTTGAAGAAATTTATTTATCGAACAACGAATTCCTTTATATATCATGATATCTTGGCTGAAATTTAGCTATTTTTAGAACTAAGGAAAGTAATTTAGTGTTAATATAAAAAAATAAAAATATAATTAAAACTTTTTGCATCAGTACCGATTTGGATTATCGCCGAATATAGGAATACTGACTGACTAGATGATATAATAATATCGTTCAAACATTTGCACTCAAAACTGGCATACTTGCGTATTTCCTCTAGATGTGATGTCTGCCTATGATAAACTTTGGTGGCCTGGTCTACTAGCCACACACCAAGTTCTTAACTGCCCAGCAAATATCTACAATTAATTGAAAAATTATCTTTATAATAGAAAAGGCATTTATGAAAGATATGTAGTTAATGTCTTCAAAAATAATTAACAAGATCTAATTTCCTCAAAACTCTAACCTGAAGTGTCTAATTTAGGTGTGTTTTGTCAAATGTTACGGCTAATATTATATATTAAATTTGGACTTATGAAATGATGTCACTCTTCCATCATATGCCGGATTTCGTCGTCATTGTCGGTGGTTAAATTCGAACACACAAGGAAAGCAAACCGAAGAAAACATCAGAGACTCTAGATACATTGAGTTATAAAGATAAACTTAATTATAATAGCACTAAATCAAAAATGATATAATTTCCTAAGCCTTCAAAATTACTAAAAAGCAACCGAGATTACGATGGAAGTATATCCTTATTTTAAACAATGGTATCTTAAAACATCTTGTCTTCATTCGTGATAAAAAGGTAACCTGAAAACTGCAACTCTCGGGACTCAAGCAGTTGTAAATTATTTAAATCGTCTTAAGATGCATAAATAGGGACATAAATGACAAATTTGGAAACAATTGCATTTAAAAGCGATTGAGATATTAATGTTATATGTTTGCCCTGTAGAGTGGCGTTACAGTGTCACGGCAAGTGCAACAAATAAGTCACTATGAATTCAACGAATAGTTATGCTGCATATAAGTAAATGCTTTATACTATACTTATAAGGTATGCCCTTAATTCCGCATGCCTTCGTGGAATAACTTGAAGCACATTTGACGCGTATTCGGGAGGATCGGAGTTCGAATCTCTTCTTAGAATTCCTGATTCGAAAAAATTCTACAAGGCTCTACAGTGGCCCCCGAACTAAAAGGGGGTGAACAGTAATTAGTTACCACTAGGGGTTGGCGACTGGGTCGACTAATCCTCGGTCACCCTTTCAAATGTGAAATATATAAAGTATTTTGTTCCTCCTTTCCCTATGCCTTCGTGGTTTCATTGGTAGCATGCTCGGCGTGTATTCGGGAGGTCCAGTTTCGAATCCCGGCGAAGGCAGTGCACATTTTCACACTTCCTGAAACGCAAAAAAAAAAAGCCTAATGACAGCACACTAATAACTGCTATCCATATTCTAGTTAGTGGGCTGCGACTAGGTATTAAAGAAGAACATAAATCAAAGTTATTCTGTCTCTTTCTTTTTTAATAGGACTGCATTATAGATGAATTAAGCATTTCAAGTCCTGTAGTAAAGTAGAAATCCAAAAATTCAGCAGACTTCCAGCTCAATCCGCACCAAATAAATGACACATGAATATTTATCCAAACCAGAAATTTGTACGGATTTATCAGATATCCAAGATAATGTCAATGCTGCATTTATATCTTACCGATTTGGTTGCTGCTGCATTTACAACTTATTCAGGCAAGCAAGCCTGCTGCATTGCTGCTGCATTTACAACTTACCAAGGCAATCAAGCTCTATCTTCAAAACGTTTGACTAAATGATTCAAGCTCACTTTACCAAGATGAAACAATATCTTTGAATAATGCCTATTATGGTTAAATACCACTCTCAAAAATAATAAGTCACATCATGTGAGCCTTTATGCAGCCAAATAGTTTTAAATGCGTTATATTTTGCGAAGAAAATATCTTTACTTATTTAGGCCCTTCAAGAAATAATAAATATCCGCCCCATTAAATTAAACTTGATACGAAGACGTACAGCAAACAAAGTTCTGATAATGCAGCTAAGGAAGCGACATCAAAAGTTTTGATTGATATTCATTTCTTATTCAAGATTTAGAGTCAAAAAGAATTCTATAAAAATTTTAGAAAATGGCAAAGAAGATGCAATGGAACAGATACGGGAAGATTAATCTACGAATACTTCCCACAAGTACAGCTAAATGGAATAAAAAAATATGCTAGTACAATTAGCATCCAATTATTGAAAGTTGCTATTTTATTTCCAGCGATTCTTGGGAAGAAATATAAAACGAGGATGCAGAATACCATCACATCTAGCATGCGAAGCATTATACTTGACAGTATCCATTTGTTTCAATAATTATCTACCAAGCATCTACTGGCAAAACATCTACTAGGATTTGCGACAAAAATTCCTGCAAATAATATATTCGGCAATAAAAAGTGCGTGCTTCAACATATTATGAAGTATATAAGGTATTTTCTACCACCTTTCAGCATGCTTTCGTGGTGTAATGGTTATCACACTCTACGTGTATTGGAGAGGTCCAAATCGATGGCACTGCTCATTTTTCAAATATCCTGCATCAAAAAAAGCCTAGTGACTCTGGAAGGATATTACTGAAAACGAAGGCCCCGTATTTAAAATAATGAATTCTTATTTATATGATTGGCTTAGTTAGCATTAAGGAATATCAAGTAAAAATTAAGACAGATCTTGTTTAAATTTGCAAGTACTTTCAATATCAATAGTTATTTTTTATTCTTTTACATAGCGCACGAGCTAAATTGAACTCGTAAAATATATCAGATGTTAAAGATATTATTAACCTAGAACAAAAATTACCGTTACCTATAAAGCTAGAGTTTCAGGATACCGTAACAAGTATTAATTATGCAGAAAGCGTCCTTTTATTGTCAATAACATCTCCTAAATTTATTGTTCTTCCATAATGTTCTCTCAAAACATCCATCACTCTGCAAGTTTATACAAACGTAATTACCTTATTTTGAGGAACGAAATATCGCATAAAAATGTTTGAACAGTGAATTTTATTGAAATGTGTGTTTATCCTATACTTTTAAGTGCATTACATTATGCGCATTTCTCTGTGCCAAAGAAGCCTTAGATGATAAAAAAATCTATACAGATATAAACAGTTTTAATGGAAAAATTTCTAACAAAGCACAAAATTAAATAAAGGAGGATAAACCACGGAAATGCGTTTGTTTAGCAAATACGATTTAATAGAAAATAAAGACTCAAGCATGGAAAATCTCTCTACTATAGCCATTAATTAATTTCATCTTGTGCATCCACTATATAATTATTATTAGCTTGAAAACTTTGTTTGCTGCTCTCCTTAATTAATTACGTCTCTCAGCAAATTAATTTGGACTTCAGACATTTATTTGTGATGTAAATTGAGGATTATTTTTTTCGTAAAAATCTCTGCCTGCTTTTGTCTCTTTTCCAAAACATTGATTGATATTTTAATACAGATATCTTATGAAAGGACGAAGCCGATGGCTATTATGAAAGGATCATTTCTGAAGTAAAAATAATTCTTGTTTATTGGAAAACAAATGACATACGTTCTTAATTTGGTACATAAAAGTAAATTAGGTTATTTGCTAAAATGGAGTATTATTAAACTTGGGATAAATCACCCAATTAATCATTACGGAAAAACGAATGTACCTTTTTGAAAAGAAATCAGTCTTGTTTTTGAAAAGTAATTAAATGCCAATATAATTTGAAAACTAAAAGCAGCATTAAGTAAATATGTAATATAGGGAACATAAAAATAAGAGAGGCTTGCTTCGTATCTTACTCGAACCTGGAAATTAGCTGTGTAACGTGAATTTAAAATTCGAAGTTTTGAGATAGGTATTTATAGAATATTAAAAAGAGTATTTATATGGAACAGTAAGATAGGAAATAATATATAGCAAAATTCTTGAAGAATTTCTATTGTAAAACGATTATTACTTTATGCATGTGAATGCCCAAGTGCAAATATAAATAGCATAGTATCCAAAATAACCTTTATTGTGTTGCTTTGTTGAATTCAGTTTTACAAAATATGCACAGTTAGATCAAATCTTCATGCAGAGAAATAGAACTTCCCAACAAGTTGGTCCAATCACCTAACTGAAAAACAGCACTTAGATCGTGTATCCAAAATTAAGAAAATAAGTATAATTCTGCAGACTTGTCGAAAAGCAACGGCCAGATCTTTCATGAAATTGCATACAGCTGCACAATAATACAAGACAGCAATTTATATCACGCAACAGTGAATGTGTCCACTCATGATTGTGAGTAATGGAAAAGACGATAAGAATGTAAAAAGTTGATATTTCAAGCTGGAACCTAAAATGACGTTTCATACTTAAGAGTTATATGCGTCACACAAGTTATAATACAGTTCGTCTATTTGCGGCGGGTTCCACCAGCGGTCGAGCGGTAAAGTCACTGAATTAGTTCATTAGTTCGGTCCGAGGTTCGAATCCCGCGAACGGGCTGGCTGCATGGGCGTTTTTGTTGTTTTCCCCATGTGTAATGTGTATACGAGCCAGCTTCCCTTTGAAAGTTCTCCACGAAGGCATCCTCCCCTTAAACAGATAGCTCTCGAGGCTTTGCCATATCACACACACACACCTCTATTTGCCACACCCATCTTTCCAGCAAAATGTATTTCCTGGATGACTCTCGAAGAAGCAGCTAACATCTTAAATGCATCCCATTTATATTAAAGTGGCTTCATATGTGGAGATCCTGCTGAAAGATCCATTTGCCGGATTTACTCATTTAAGATATTCGCCACCATTTTAGTTCTTTGTGAAAAAATCTGTGGTTTATTAAAAGGTCGCTGACAACTAATTCTTCCCTGAAGTGTAGTATATATGACTGTAAGATCCTCTCCATATAAGTCTGAATATATAAAAAAATACGCCAAAAGCATATAATGCGGTGCTCGGGTATTCAGCATAATACATGCCGAGATCGTGATATTTCCGGCGTTAATATTACCTCTGTTTATCTAGTACTGGTGGAATTTTATTATGTTCGTCTTACTGTACAGATGAAATACCTCAAGAATCCGTGTTTAGGTTGAATCCAGACACTGCAGAAAGCTTGAACTCATTTAAATTAGGCCAGGGCTGCTCCTTCTTTGCGATTCTTCTTTGCTTCTTTGCTCCTTCTTTGCTTGTTCTTTGCTCTTTCTTATTTGGAGGACTTAACGAGAATGAAACAGCTTGACTTCTATCAAAAAGCCTCTCATGAGCCTTACTAAACTGTGCAGATCTACAGTCCTTATACACCTGACTTAAAAGTTCCCACTTCAGTGGGCATCGTGGTACTAGAAGCCTTTACTTTATAACGTCTGATTGTAGAGATGGCTTCGTAAACGTATTTCCACAAACTGAAAAGTAAAATAGTCGTAACATTAATCTCTCTTGATTCTAAGCTCAGGTTTGTTATCTTCGAATTTGGGTTGCTCATTCTACAGCCCTGCTTATGAAAGTCATAAAAAACATTAATACAATCGCTATGGTTGCAGACGATGTGAACAAACAAAGCAAAAGAAGAACGAAAAACGACTGGTTTCTGCAACTGTTTTTATTGCAATGCCATGTTACCTATACAAATACGTTACGTATTTGAGCCTGAGCTACTACATTGTTATTCTAACCTAAATGTTTCGGTTTTGAGTCACTCTTTATTCAGGAGTTCCAGAAAATGAGTTTATTCTCACACTTTTCAACAGCAGTGTACTGCTGAATGGGAACAATGAAGATTTCAAACAAATTAAATAAATTTACCAATAAAAGGCTATTTAAACAAAACATAACCATATGTTTGAAAAAGCCTATTCTAATGTAAAAATAAGAGGGGCTCTCAATGAATAGAATGTGCATTAGAATTTATATGGACTTGGAATTGCTTAAGAAATTTGTAAATTTTTAATTTCTGTTTGAAATCTATGTTTATTGCTGAGTTTTGCGTTACGAAGAATAAGGGTATATTTTATATAGATTCTAATTTATACCACCCAAAACTCATTTCTTAAACGCTGTTTATTTTGTAGGTAAATACAAAGAGTAACGTAAAATTAAATTCAAGTATCAAAAATAGAAGCAAAATTTGAATTCATCCAAAAGAATCTTTTTAAAGTCGAAGAATGTGATCTTGTTTATTTATCTCTATATGGAAAATTACATGGTCTATCTGAGTAATGGAACGAATACCTTTGTGGAAGTCTTTCTTTCCCATTTTCGTAATCCATGAAGGAAAAAGTCACATAAATTTCCATGTAACCAACACATTCTATAAGATTTACCTAAAATCGATTTATGGGTTCTCAGCATTTTTAAACACTTGGAAAATTAGCGGTACAAATGTGATCTGCATTTCACGTTTCGTGAACCAGAAAGTCACAATATTTACATTTTAAGCGTAGTTAATTATTTCGTATTAGAATCTCACGTACCTGGAGAAATTTAAAAATTTGAGAGTACAGTCCATTTCATAAGAGACAGAATATTAGCTTTAAATTTAGCTGAACTAAACATTACATTCTTTTCGTTGTATAAATATTTCATCTTTTATTGTTTTACCGTAGCGTAGCGTTCCTATCACTTAGCTTTAGTTTATGCTACCATCTATCTATAAGTTTGATATGACATGTTGCTGGGCGTGCTGTTAACTGAAACGCAATAACCCGCAGTTACCAAGTGATCGAATTTTAAAAGATAAAAATGCAAATTACAGTTAATTTCCATTGATAAATAAACAAAGTACATTTCTGACAAATACTTTGACAATATTGTTAAATATAGTTTTTGACAATAATAATTAGCAGCGAATAATAATTTTTGACAATAATTATTTTTGACAATAATAATTAGCATTTTTTACGAGATTATGAGAAAGCTATCAAACTAAAAACACTTTTTGAAATAGCAGAAAACAGGAAGAGATATCTACACTAAATAAAAGTAAATAAATATGTGGACATTGAAAATAAATTATAGAACTTCTAAAGTTATAATAAACTTAAAAGTTCTAAGAAAATACCCGGGATCTCACAAAAGCATTTTCGGGGAAAATAACGAAATATCAAACTATTGATCAAATGAGGAAAGCAAATACATTTTCAGAAAACTTTTATAAGGAAGAAATACATTAATAATTCGATAACTAAGTAAATATGATACTGCTGTGAGGAAGGTAAAATTCGTATCTCCTAGCGGCCAAAAATGGACATTTTCAGCATACAATGTTTAGAGTAAACTGAGCAAAATAAATGAATTTTCTGCGTTACCATGGAATCATATTTTCGATATTTAAATTTAATTTAGGATTACAAGAATTCGAATGATGTATGTTACGAAATCAGTGTTTCTTTCAATTAGAAATAATTCAAAAATATCAAATTTACGTTTTCTGCGGTGCTTATAAGATGATAACACCAATACATTCATATTACATCTTATTTTGCCCTTAAGAAATGGGTGCATTTCGCTTTCTTTAAAAAAAATCATTCACAGTTAAGCGTTTATGGGAAGCAATCTAACACTAAAATTACGAAACCTCTTACTTCAAATTAACGATAATTTCAAAGAAATGGTCGATGTTTTCTATAATACTTCGATACACAACTCTTAATTTCAAAAAATAATTTTGTATCTTTCTATGAAAATTCGTCTTTTAAATAAGGCTAAAAGCATGTAGCGCTGTCTAATGAGCAAAGCAGGAGAAATTATAGATGTGGGTATTGACTAAAGATGTGAATCATTGACTAAAGACTTAGACTTCGATACGAATATAATGAACCCAAAAGGATTTACATCTGAAAACTGTCTATAAAATCTCATAAAAAATTCAAATGTAGGAACAAGGAGGATACAAAAATTATTTATCAAAGGAAAGTGTATTAGTTCCTCTTTCACTGACATAGAACTCGGTCTCGTTTGTGAAGATTCTAGTTCTGCATCTAGCGTTAGGAACGTAGTAGCGTGAGCGTTTAATATATAAAGCTTCATTTGTAGAGTCATTAGGTCTGTCGAAGCTGAAAAAATGTAAAGTGCAATGGCCGCGCCGGCATTCGAACTCCTGGCCTTTCATGCGAATGAACTCTGTTAGGAAAGTGAAAGTACCTCACCTTCTTCCCCACTCCAAAGACGACTGGGGAGAACGGGATCCAATAAATGCTGCCACCAGACGACAAGATCCAGAAATTATCGTCCAAAACATCTAAGGAGGCATTGTTGATTCGATTATGACTTTTGGAAGATGGGGAACATGAATAAGCAATGATGATTTTGCTAGGATTTGAACTCCGGATCTTCCGAAGCTATTAGGATATGTTTCTAACTACACCACGAAAGCACGAGATGCAGAGATACTTTAAACATTAAAAAAGCAATAGTTCACTGTGAACAGATTAAAATGTAAATTTGGAAAACAGGACGTTTTAGATTCTTGAACGCTGCAGTAACACACATGAGGCCATTCTCTTGCAAAACCAAATTTTCTGACTTTGTTCTTGTAAAGAATTTCACACAATAAAGTCTTATTAGGCAAATCACATATGTTTGAGAATGTTCATAGTAGGCAAATTTCTATTCCTATCAGTCGGCTCCACTGCGATTAACATGTTGGAAGAAAGCTCAGTAAAATGTTGCTGAGGGATGAATCATTAAATAATTTATTAACGCAGGCTCCTTTCGGAAGGTGTTAGCTCTTCTGACTACTTAAAGTTGCCGACCTAGTCCTGCCGGAACGTTTGTTAAGACCAGCCTTCCCGATCAGAAAAGAAAGATGAATCTGGCAACTAGAGCGAGGAGAAATGGGGACGAGAGAGGAGCAGCATGCACGTGGTGGTGATGCGTGAAAGTTTTTGACTGAAATGTAATCGAGATATTTAAGGCGATTTTTTTTGAGTGTGTTGTAAAACCAGAACGCCGATATCGTGCTGAGAAAGTAGAAATGTTTCACGTCATTCTGAAAAATTGTTATATTGAGTAAAATGTGTAAATATATATGTATGTGTAAAAAGTGTAATGATTTTTGGTTACTTCGGAATAAGTGTGCAATCCATTTTTCACGTCAAGAATATATATTAAATGTGGATAAGTTATAAGGTATTTCTCCCACTGTCCTAGCGTGCCTTCGTGATATAGTGGTTCTGCACACTGATCCGGTATTCCAGATGTCCGTGGTTCGATTCCCGGCGAAGGCGGTTGCTATTTTTCATCTTTCCTGCTTCCAAAAGTGTAGCTAATGTCTCTACAAAATGAAGAACTCGCAAGGTTTAGAGATATGGATAGAATGAGAACATCACATTTTAATACATAAATCACTGAAACTCTTCAACAATGGGTCTACATGGAGCCCAAAAGTTTTATGCCTTTAGAATTTAAGAAATCTTCCGCATGCTGGAACACGTATTTCACTGGCAGGAAACTTCATAGAAAAATAGTTTATAGTCGTTTCATTATAGTTAATAAAAATGCGTTTAGCTGATTAATTTGTATTTGTAAATGAATATCAGATCTATTTTATATTATGCTTCTCCAGCCTGTGCAAGGGTACCCTTAGAAATGTAAATAAACTGCAAAGTATCCACAATAAGGTGCATTGCACTACCACGAGTGCTTTCATTTTCATCAGAAATTCTATGCTGCATAGAGACCTTAAAACTTTCTCTGATTAGCGAACACATCTTAAATACCAACTGAAACATTCTTTCTTAACACAGTTAACATATCTACTATTAAGCTGTTCCCCGATAATCAATTATCTAGTAACGTAACACGAGAGGTTTATTAGTCCATTCCCTAGCTCACCTATTAGGCGACTATGTTTCTTAATTGGTAGTTTATTGTATATACTTACAAATATTTCGATTCTTTACCGTGTTTTGATTTATAATTTTTAACCATTATGGCACATAGGGTTCTATTTAATTTCGGTTTACCTTACATTTGTGTTATCATGTGTTCTGTGTTCTTAGTGTTTGAAAATTTACAAATATGCTCTAAAATGTATATTATGAATTTTTCTTGAATGCATGTGTGATGTTCATAATTTTATTTTACTTCTTGACTCTGTCTGAACTCGTATGGTGTTTTATTATTCTGTCGTCCTATTGTTTCATTTGTTCCATGGTGTATTTGAAATTTTATCTCTGGAACAAGCTCTTAAGAGTTATCACTGCATTGGAAAAAAAAAGGTAAACACGTTTCTTTCATCCTCTCTTCTTTGGGGGATTCACCTCACCGAACTTCAGAGTCACGGCGTTTTATACAAATTGTTATTGAGCCAGTGATGGTCGAAGTTCGCTACTGTCTTGAACATGTATAATATAAACGTAAACTATTAAACTACTTTGGTATATTATACCTAATGCATAACTGGTTGTTCTTGCCCCGTATGTGATACGGGCAGCTTATATGTCACTGAATACTTCATGCTGACTGCGATGGACTGCGGCATCACCATCACCTCTAAAGAAACAACGAAATTCATCGACCCAATGATTCGCTTGCAAACTAGCACTAGTGTTGTCCGTGGTACTCTACGCCATCAGTCACTGGCACGTTTATTTTCTTTGAAGTTCTCATTCTGAAATTTATTAACATTTACATTATTTTCCTCTTTACGAAGCATCTAAATATGAAGCATCTAAATGCTCATCTAAATCGCATCATGAAGTATCTAAATCTTCGATTCGTGAGAATGTTTTCTGCCTACAATTCGGAGGTTGATTTGATATGAATTATGTTTGTTTGAGCATCCAAAAAGCAGTTATTACATGTTCCCATTCAGTAATCTTTTCTTCCACCCATCTTACAAAATAAAAACAAAAGCCTTCAGTCAAAAGATTTATCACATATGTCACTGATCACACGCTTTGCGATCCGCTTACATGTTAGTCTGAGTCGCAATTATAATGACAGCTTTCTTACCATGCAAAATTGATATGTTAGAGAGCGCTCAAATATTTCCTCTTGAGTAAATGCTGCGTAAATATCGAACTAGAAATATTGTGTACCAAGTAATTCACATTTCACGTAACTGCCACAATGGAGAATGATATAAATAAGTAATTTTACACATTATTTGCAATATGATCTCTATTATTGTCATACATTTTACCTCAAGTCTTAGATCAGCCAATAAGAACACGTTTAATTACTTATCGGGCTTTTATTAAATAAAAATTCCTTGAAATCATCTTTCTCATTGATTTCAGATTTTCCGCTCATTTAGAGTTTGCCTAGTTATTTATTTATACATCTCAAGAGAAATTAATCGCAAATAGCAGTAACTAGCTATGATGATAACTATTGAGAGGCATGTGATTAAACTTTCTTTAGACCAACCATTTCATTCTGCAGACTTTAACGTAAGCGGAGCAAGCGTAAATGTTAATAAATATTTCGTGTCTGTCGGTTTCAAACCATATTCAGTGCCTTTATTTTATCTTCTGACGACTTTTCAGTCCATGTCAGAACCACTTAGGACCAGAATTAAAAATATTTTAGGCTTAGTAGCATACATTTGTAAATTTCAGTTTCAGACCTTATTAAGTTTCTTTATTTTATCTGTTGACGACGTTTACACAACCATTCAAGACCAAAATTGAATTTTTTTTAACCTTAGTAGCATAGGTTTATAAATATACAGATATGTTTCTATGTAGATGTATTAAACATTTTTTTTTCTTCTAAATGTACTTGAGTTTCTGGAGCAATTGCTTCTGAGTTTCAGCATTCGTGCAAATTTTATATACTGTATTTTCTTTTTTCTGTATCTACAAACGGGGGCAGTTTCATCAAACTAGATTTAATATTTAACATCTACTATTGAATACCTTTCGGTGTAAGTTCTAACAAAGTGATAGCAGTGATAAACAGAAAGAGCAATAATTGCTTTCATACCATAATTTGTAGCAATTGTTCTGACTTTCGCTGTGCAGAAACAGTAGATGTTATTTACCACTGCCTAAAAAGATAATGCCTGTGACTAGACATTAGAAATATTCAATCCTTCGAAATATAATCTAGAATAGATGATAAAGGATAGTAATACGACGTGCTCCAGAAGACAATATTTTATGAATAGAGATTTTATTTAGGGTACTGGAAGATGGAAACAAAAATCAAATTTACAGTTGCATATTTAGAACGAAAACATGTATTAAAATGTAATAATTTAATCAAGGGTAATAAAATGCACTTGAAAATATAAAAAGAGCCTTATACAAATAAATTTGGAATCTTATTATGTGGAATCGAGTTAGACGGAAACTGTGCCGTGGACTTGTATTACCTATTTTACAGCACTCAAGTAAATATTTTCAATTTCATGTTTTCTATAGTTCACCGATCTGAGACGCAACTGTCCAATACTCTACAACCATTTTGTAATAATGCTCTTCGATATAATAAAACGAAAATCCATGTAAATCTACGTTAAAGAAAAATATTCATTTATTATCAAAATGTTGACGTTAATGTTCATTAAAAGTAAAGCTAAAATGAGATGTAAACTGTGGATTTTATAAATCTGCATCTATCATTAATCTGATGATTTGAATAGTACATACATTTTGTGACTAACAATTATCTCCTTAAATACGGGTTATTCTCATTTAGAAAGCAAGCTGTTAATGGTTTAAAGCAGGGACAAAAGAAGTATTCCTTCATTATAGAAACGTTTTTAGAAGTTTCTCTCAGTTAAAAAAAACTTTTAGTTACATAGGACATAAATCTGCATTTTAACATAAACGTTACTTGTAATCAATTTTAAGCTTTACGTTGATTATAAAATCTGTATTTTAGCAAGGATTCAATGATGATAAAATATTTCACTGAACTTGTTTTAAAAGGCATTTTTATGCTTACATAAAAACATTTTGAGTTATTTTGCAAAGTTTATAAAAATTAATGAGGTTCAGGTTTTTAATAATTGCATGAGTAAATCATAACTATAATTATTTGATTTATCTTACTGCATTTGAGGTCATGCCAAATTTCTAAAGAAACAATAAAGAGTTCACATGCATGCATTCAAATATACTCATAATTTTATTTAATTTTAGTGGGCTTCGAACTAAACATTTTAACCGTGCAATCAATTATGTAAATCCCATCTAAAAATATATGTTGACGACTTGATATGAATACAATCGAACAAAAAGCATGTTATTCCTACGATTAATTCTGGTATATATTTCGTCCAAGGTATATTGCTTGGAGATATTCCATGTAGGTTTTATATTGTGTAGTATACTTATAACAAACTTAACTAAAATAAAATTTTGTAGTTTAGAGATAAAAGCACATTTGGGTGACAAATTGTTACAATCTTTCGGATTTTTATTAATAGTACGTAGCAGTTTCGCATTTTGCTTTGCCCTGTTTTAAAATGTCCATTAAAAAAATTGCAATTTTCTATGAATTTCAAGTAAAACTTTTTGTTACACGAAAATGCAATTTTTTGGGTGCTAAATTAAAAAGGTGAGGCAAAACTTTAGTAACCGTATAGAACCATATAACAGTTATCATAATCGCATGCGCTAGAATTGGTTTGAGAGATTTTGTTTTTAAGATTTTTCCTGCCTGTGACTAGACATGATGGGGTCATCAGGCGAAGTGCCGCCATCAATATAGAAATTTTAATACATAATGATACATACTGCAGAAAGTTAAGTGAATACATTTACAAGCTCGATATTTATGTTCGACTTGAATTAAGTGAAATTAACGAAATCAAACTCATTTGCATTGGTAATAATCCCCATGAGGAACAAAAATGAAATACGGCTTACTTTTAAAATAACTGGTACTAAATAATAAAAATGTTTTATCTGCATTAAAACCACCAATGACAGCTATATAAAAGCCACAAACGTTTTCTGAGGAAGAAATTTTTAAATCAAAAGCTCGCTTACACTGGTGTGCAAAAATTAAGGACGAAGTCGAAAAATTAGCATATCAGCTGAACGAAGAGGCAGAGCGGACAGAAAGACCAATCAGGAGATTAAGTAAGGTGATGTACGGTAGCACATGCGCAGATACGCAGGTAGACGTAATGGGGGAGTGTTTGAGTAGTATGAAGCATGTTGTCGGCGTAAGATCAGTATTTCTGGCAAAGAGATTGCACGCCGTATAGCAGTTAAAATCACACCGAGTTGCTGCCTCAGCGAGAAATGGCGAATAATCAATCTGTTAGACGACATCTGGATGCTTTTACCCGAGGTCGAAACATTGGGAAGTTGGAGGAAGGCCGCAGTGTGACAAGTGTGGCTGCAGAGTTCAGAATTGCTCACAGCATCGTTTCGCGACTTTGGAGACAATTTCAAACTACAGGAACAGCTATCCGGGGGTTTAGTAGTGGTCGTCCACGAGGAACCACACCCGCAGATGACCGGTATATTGCCTTACAGGCCAGAAGAAACAGGCTGCAGACAGCGGGAGAAATCGCTAGACACACGATACAGGCGACTGGACGACCGATATCGCGTTTTACCGTGGCCAGAAGACTACACGGTGGTGGTCTGTTTGCCCGACGCCCTATACGGTGTGTACCTCTAACGCCTGCCCTTCGGAGAAGGCGTTCTCTGTGGTGCCGGGAACACCGGAATTGGAGAGACAATGAATGGGGACGAGTACTCTTTACAGATGAGAGCAGATTCAGTCTGAGTAGCGATTCTCATCGCATACTCATCTGGAAAGAGCGAGGAAGCCGCAATCATCCCTCGAACACCTTTGAAAGGGACAGGTATGGAGGTGGCGGTGTTCTCGTTTGGGGAGGCGTCATGCTTAGTAGTCATACAGACCTTCACATCTTCGACGCTGGTTCAGTCAACGGGACCCGTTATTGTAACGAGATTCTTCTTCCATATGTGCGTCTTTTTAGAGGCGCTATGGGTCCGCAGTTCCTTTTCATGGACGACAATGCACCATGTCACGCGGTAGCACAGTAGCTGTCGAACAGCTCTTAGAGAGTGAGGATATTGAACGTATGGATTTGCCGGCACGATCTCCGGATCTCAATCCCATCGAGCATGTATGGGATTTTCTAGGCAGACTCTTGGCAGCTCGTACTTTATCACCAGTAACGATTCCGGAGCTTCGATTGGCGCTGCAAGACGAATGGGCAGCAATGCCTCAACAACTCATTGACAACCTCATTCTCAGCATGGGCAGACGCTGTGAAACCTGCCTAGCAGTCAGGGGAGATCATATCCCCTATTAAAGACCGGATGTTTCTTGCTGGACACCCATCACAGGGATGTTTCGGCCTTCAATCGCATTGCGCTCCATGCTACTTTTTCAATAAAGCTTCTTTTTATCCCTCTGATTTCTCTTTTAGTAAGTGTTGCTTATATTACTTATGTCCTTACGTATTGGGGGATCTTACATTATTAAATGTGTTGATTTGGAAAGCTTTTGTACAAAGTTATATTGAAAAAAAGTCTCGTCCTTAATTTTTGCACACCAGTGTATATTGTGGTGCAACTGGCAGGTTTTTCTGTTTCCAGATCCTTCTTTTTAGAAAGAATTTCAAAATTAAATGGTATTGGCAGAAATTAAATTTACCCCTTAATTGCTGAAAAAGGATTAAAATCAGTTTGTTCAAAAACGTTATTTTCTAGAAAATACTATGTCAGCCGCTTAATAATTCTCAAAAATTCAATTCGCCTTTATGGAAATTTGAAACTGATAGAAAATCTATATCCCCTGTTTTAAAACCAATCTTTCTTTAATATTGTGTAGGTCAATCTTAGAGATACAAACTTCCCACCTTGATTTCACAGAATTTACCAACTATTGAAGTCTTGTCGAACTGCATGCCATTGTACTGGAAGTGCCTCTTCCTGAGAAAAGGTATTAAACGCAATATTGTCTGCTACACTTACACGTGTACGCGAGCTCAAATCTGCAAAGTAAACTGTCAAATCCATTTGAACAATATCAGATTAATGATACCTGCTTCCAAATGGTTTGGTGCCAAAGATGCAGATGAACATTGTCAGCCATTTTCGAAACATATGGGGCAAGAGCATCCTAAACAGTTTTGCAAAATTTATTTTCTTAACATTTCTGAAGGATACAAGGATGAGTGAAAAACACTATTTACGAGTAGTTTAAATTCGCAGCACAATTAAGATCAAATGAGGATGACATGATTCAGAATACTGTATAAGAAATCATTTCAGTTAATGTACTGAAATCTTCAAATTTATTTTTAATGTAATATCACTTGTTTCGTAGCAAATAACATACTTAATAATCCTCGAGGCAAACCCTGGGTGACAGAAGAGAGGAAGACGTAATGTAGTGGCAACAGAAATAGGCGAATTATTGTTAACTACAAGGCATATCTGATGTGTCTTTTAAATCGCAATAGCATTGAAATATTTATCAACTCAACATGCAATTCTTAATAGTTATTCGATACTTTTGATGGTATAAAAGTAAAGGACAAAAACAGAAATGTAATTCGGATAAAATAAAGACGCCACAGGCGATTAGTGATACTCTTTGTATCAATTCGTAGTTACAAAAACGAAATAACTCCCCATAGTTAAGTTTTAAGAACATAAATATTCAGTTATTAAAATAGATAAATCAGTTATAAAATAGAAAATCACTTAACGTACAAACTGAGTATTTTCTCTAATGTTTTCATGTGAATGTTTAAGTACTTCAATTTAATTTCCGAATTCACATTTCTGAAAACATGTTTACCAGGCTAACGAGCTTTAGCTTTCGTGACATATTGTAATGAGCCCAATTTCAAAAGCTAGACTCCACAAATCCTTTGTTCCATTGCAAGAGGAAAAATAAAGAGCATTCCAACTTCTTTCACTTTTTCTAGGAATGGTAACGGGTGGGGGAAGAGGCACAAAATACTTTTCGCCGTTGATTTCTTTATTCCATTTTAGATGCGTTCTTCTGTTGTTTCCCGTATTTTGTCCATTTGCTTTTTTACCATTATGGGGAGATGAGACGCGTTTCTCTCGTTTGTTTTACCCCAGCAAAGTTGTTTTCTCCTTTTAAGATGTTATTTGTTCAGTTCGACCACCTGAGCGCGCTTTTGAGATATGTTTTCCGATCTATTTTTCCTTAAAAGTGGAATGTTTAATGGAAATTTATTACGCAATCTTAAGGAAAAGAAATTCGCAGAATGGGAACTGGCTTTTTCTTCGTCCTTCTATATCAAAGAAGGCCAAATGGACATTTCTAATAGCATTGCTTTTCTGTTAAGTGTCATGTTCTCAGTTTCATTTCCAATGTATTTTAACGGGAATAAAATATTTTACCAAGGTTATACTGTCTTCAGTATGGTAGCTCATACCAATATGAATCAGAATAATAAAGATCAATATCTCAATTCTTTCTGCTTCTTAACGATGCTGCGATGCAAAATTTCGTCAAATACAATGCCACTGTATTTTACTGTGTTTTATTCGTATGAAAGTTTTATTCATGTCATCAGCAGAAATTTACCATGTAATGAACTTTGTTTGCTTAAAACGATATAAATAACAACTGAAACCACTCATTTAAACTTTAAAATTGTTGATAATTCTAAAACTATTGCATGCAGATTGACTAAAGGCATAAAAACGCAACCGGAACATAAGGTCAAAAAAATTCAATCACTTTCAAACCCCAAAATGCGCATTTTACCAATAAATAAGGAAAAAAAAAACTGAACTCTCCCATCTGGGTAACATAGTGGTGCGCGTGTATACATATATATATATATATATATATAAGATAGATAGATGGATAGATAGATTGATAGACAGATGTTTGTGTGTATATCTATGTATATATGTAATATATTTATTTGTATGAGTTTGGTGCATGCGTTTGCGATTGCAGCGAAAGGAAGAGGTGCACATCTGCATGGTCTAGCAGTCCCATATACAAATTTTCAACGTTCTAAGACTACTTCTTCTTTAGTTTCGTGAGATACATACACACGTGCGTACATACAGACGTCAGGAAGAAAATATCCGTTAAATCCATTTTGCAACCCTTTCTGAAAAAACGAGTCCTTTATTTTGTCCGTACTTACAGATGTCATGCAAAACCATCGTTCAGATGAATTCAAGAGAGGTTAAAATAGATCATTTCATTGATATATGATACCTGAAATTCTTCGCAAGACAGTACTTCATTACTTCGAATGAGGAAGTAAAAGGAAAGAGGAGAAACAAAATCAGCATTAGATTTTAACATTGCCCAAAGAGGTATTTTTTCTATATGCGTCCCTATTGTCACAGTTAAGCTATCTGACCTTGTGTTGAATCCTTGTCTATTATTTCTCTATTCTGATTTTATTCTTCCATATAATGGAAAATAAAAACTATCATTCATTACCTCAAGAGATACGGAATTTCAGATCGCGTAATATTCCGAATAGCCCTTCAAGTAAACTCTGGCAGGAGAGATATGACCCTGATTGTCAACTTCTTCTTTCTTCTAGGTTTAACCAACATTGTGCTATCTCTTTATCTGAAAAGCGATACGGGTATCGAAAGTGGTTCAACGGAAACGTCAGGCTCGGTTTTAACTTAAATTTGCAAACTATCTCAAGGCATTATGTAAAGTCATATTTGTTTTAAACAGGAAACTTGAAAAATATGTAATGCTCTCGCCGGAACTCAAACCTGGACTTCTCGAATACGCGCCGAGTGTGCTACCGTAATACAACGAAGGAATACTGGAAGGAGAGTTAAAATATCTTCATACTTCCCCTTTTAAAAGTCGATTGGGCATTAGGAGGCCCAATCGCCAAATCCTGGTGTGACGAATTATTGTTCACCACCTTTTAGTTCGGGAACCACTTTAGAGACATTAGATTATTTTGACGCAAGAGACGTGAAAAATGAGCAATTACCTCGCCGGTACTTCGACCCTGGACCTCTCAATTACGCTTCGAGTTTGCTACCGTTTACAGTGAGAAGGCATGTTGGAAGGAGGAAGAAAATACCTTATAATTATACCTGCATTATTTACTATTGGCGTAATGGGAGTCATGATTACGTTATTTACCAATGACTATTGTGTTATTTACGTTTGATGTTACGCCACAGAGTCACAAATAATATTCTACGACAGGAAGAGGACAGAATTCTGGTTTATTATTTTATGGTTTAGAAACTTATATTTACATTTTTATTTTTCAAAGTTTTATTAGGGATTTATATTATTCCTTCATTTTTAAATATTTTCATCCATTCCGATAATAAATGTTAACTAACCTGTTATTGTTGCTAATTCGTCCCTTCTGTGTTGACTTCTGTTTCATTTACAACATTTAGTCGCAAAAGTTGCATTAAATAGGATAAAATATGTAAATAAAAATATAAGTTTGCAGAGTTGTTTTTGAAATGAACTGAATTGTTACCTTCACAATTCATGTTTCAAGCTGTAACAAATCGTAATGCTAAATTCGTAATGACATATTTTCTTAAGACTTAATAATTTAGTTCGTTTATTCAGCGTCAAATTTCATATTTTAGTCAAAGAAAATTTCACACTCTATAATAATGCTTATAAATATTTCCTTTATACTTAAGCATCTGTCTTTCTACTCATGCACACTCGTTCATTTTGATATAAATTGAAAATTTTTCCTTTGTCAGTCTATCGTTAATGAAACTGAAGAATAATGCATGGAAATGAAATATGTAAATAATTATTTGAGCAAACACTGTTCAATACTTTTAGTAAAGAGGAAGGAACATGAGATTTCTGATCTTTGTCTGCTTCGCTCAAATCGTGATTAGGATTTTGAATGCGGAATTAATGATGATGAAAATGTAAGTGCTTTTAATGTGCTGTTAGCTTGAAACATAAAGTGTAGTTTCTTCATGTGTTGTTTCTGTTTCGATGATTATATAAATACATATTACGTTTGACGGAAGGAATAATCATATAATTAACCGTTTTCATGAAATGGATGTTATTTAAATGTATTAAAGAATATAAATAACAGTGAATGAGAATAAAAGAAAAAGGCTATGGGGGAAGAAAAGGATAAGTTTGTTAAAAGACCATTCCTTCGTCTGAATTATGAAAATGCTAATGTTAAATACATATAGAGATCTTTCTTTCACAAGGAATGTAGATGTGCTAGCGATGGATATAGGTAGCAGACAAATTAACTAAATTTATTTAAATTATGTGTGGATTGTTGTCGTATTGCTAAAATCTCTCAACATTGCATTACGATATATTATAATATGATGAATTAAAATAATCATAACCATGATTTATCAATAAAATTAATTGATGAGGAATGAAAACTAATTATTACCCTATTTAAAAAAATGATATTTAAAAAAGGGATGGAAATTGTTGCAAAAGCATTGCGCATTGTCGCAAACACATTCAGGAAAATAGATTAAGCAAACAAATTTAGCATAATAAATCGCTCCCCTAAAAAGAGAGAAAGAAAAGAAGAATTTTAAATTAATCATTGAAAGATATAATATTATAAAAAAGGAAAGTGAGCTGAAATTCGCATTACAGGTGGAAATATGAATAAGAATAAGACATAGCAAGTTCTTGTAAAAACTTTTGATAATATCTAAATTTAAAATATGCTATATGACAGTTGATTACTATAAAACATAATGAGGAAATCTGGTTATAAGCAAAATGAAAGATTATTCAACTTGACCATTAAATTTAGTTAATTATTAGACAAGCTTACGTCTATGAAAATTAGAAATTTAATTACTTTTGGGTGCATTAATTGCTTTGATAACAAATTCTGAGGAATTAACTGTTAGAATCAGTATACGGTATAATAATGCTACCAATAATAAAATTGCAGCTAAATTTTTGATAGAGTTTCGCAATCAGTAAGTTGCTTCAAGTTGCTCTGATAACATCATCCTTAAAATATATCATTTTAAAAGTAATAAAAATTAGTAATCTAGTTTAATTGTGTCTAGCAAATAATGTTCCATTCAATTATAGCGACTGCAGTTCTAACTCTGGAATAAAAATCTGATTATTAAGTATAATAGTTTCATAAAGTCATTAGGATTTTTCGAACCAGGAGATGGGAAAAATATGCAATGCTGTCGCCGGGCCTCGAACCTGGAGCTCTCAAATACGTGCCGAGTGGGTTACCTTTATACCACAAAGGTATGCTGGAAGAAGAGAGAAAATAAAATATACTTTAATCGAGCAGACCTATTTAATTTTAATTAGGGTTTTCTGAATTTAAGCATTCAGAGTATTCAACGAAATTACACACAAAAGTAAAGAAGGTATCTATTTTGATATGGGAAGCTGAAGTTATTAATAAATTAAAGAAAACAGTCTTTGTTACTGTTTAATATCAGTAAAGCGTTTCAGGAAAATTTAATTTCTCTTAAATTTTTTACAACTTCAATAATCAATGTTTCAGAATAGGTATACGGTAATCATTGTAGGACAGTATACAAATTATCTATAGATTAATGAATAAGCGATATAAAAGCAGGGACTAATTAATCAAATAATATGCATGAACCAAATGCGAGTGTTCTCAAATGTAAATATGCTACGAACATTATACGGTATTTCCTCAGTTATAATAAATTTGATTTCTCTAATACGATACTAATATCATTTAAAAATATTTGTAATAAAATTACACATTAAGACATCGGTATGTCCTTTTTGCATAAGTCCAATCGGTTCCCAATTTTGCATTTCAAAAGTATTTCGATATAAATAATGTTATTTATTTCCGGATCCATCATTCCCCAATCAGAAATTTTATCTCATGAGCTTCTCATAAATTATATTCCTCGTATCGCAATTCTAGAAAAGATAGTTTGGTGGCAAATGAAGCGAATGCTTGTTATAATTTGCGTTACCTTCATTTTTCAATCCTGAGAGACAATAATGCAAGGACGCTTCGCATACGGCTATTAACGTCATGGCCATTATTTTAAATTTAAAAATTTGTAGAGTCATTAGGATCTTTGATGCGTGAAAAATTAACAATGTTCTCGCCGGGTCTCGAAAATGAACATCTTGAATATTCGCCGAGTGTGCTATCGGTTAAGCCACGAAGGCATATTGGAGGGAAGGAGAAAATACTCTGCATATTAAAAGTGTTGAAGAAAGTTTCTATTACTTTATTCTTGTTATTTTTTAAGTTTTACGAATTAATATTCAGATTGAGTCTTCAAAGCGTAAGGAGGAAAAACGCTAAAAATGAACAATTGATGTTTCGAGTTTTTTGACGTTTAGAATATTTCAAAATTAGTTAGAAAGCTCGCGAAATGGGGACGACGTGAATTTTGAAAGCATTTAATTTCCGAAAATAATAATTTCAATTCTGTCAAAATTAATCGAAAAAACAATGCATTAAGATCACTATATAGTTATATTTATTACAATGTACTCACCTTAAAGTCCAATAAATGGCAATTTGTTTTTCAATTGACAAGTGTTTTCCATCATTTGTTCAAAGGGGCAGTAGCCAGAGTGGCTATTCATACTAAAAAGGCATTTTGTGGCGTTTCCTTATAAACGGCGGATCACGTTTTAAATTTTTGCCACCAAATATCATCGCCCTGTATTATATTTAAATAAATTAAATAATAAAGAATCTGCATGAACGCATGTATGTTTCTAAAAAACAATGATACCTACGACCATCAAATTTTGAATAGGGAAATCCTCTACCCGAACATGGGAAACTGGACGCCCAAATTTCGAATTTATTTTATTACCTATTTCATATTTTCTAAACCTTTAACAAATTTTTGACTAACAAACTCAAAGATTTCAAAGCGAACAAGGGAAACACTCTTCCGAAATCAACATTATTACTTCCAGCTCGCAAAACTGTCTATCGGAAGGTTAAAGATTTGCTGTTTTTAAATATTTTAACCCAAATGCTATCGTAATGTGTATGTGTGTGCAAATTAAATAAAATGCCCTTTTTGGCGTAATATGAAATATAATTGCTTACAGACATTTTTAAGAGACAGAATCTGTTGTAAAATGCAATACAAAATCTAAAAATAATATCAAGTTCCATAGCTGCAAGATCGTAAATTACAACTTGGTCTTTAGAAAAATTATTTTATCCTATTATTTATTAAATCGAATTATGGGATTTGTTGAATAACCAGATGTGTTGGGGGACCATTTCGCCCAGTTGTTTAAATTTCTCTATCAAAATGACTTCTGAGTTAAGTATATATTTACAACTTCGAATAAATTTTCTAAAACAGCCCATAGTTTGATTTCCTGCGCTGACAATTTTGAAAGTATAGTGCTAAGAAACACTAGAATTTCTCCTGTTAGTGGACTCAAAGGTAGCGTAGAATACTATTTCTGTTCTTCGGATATCTATCACGAAAACATGAAGATCTTTTCCTTTTTGATTTTACTCCAGAAAATGCGATCTGTTTATATATTTCTTTATTTATGAATTATGTATCCGTAAATGCTTCACTACATGAAATTTCTTCAAAAATAAATTCTAAGCGAGACCATGCTTGCCTCTTTCTTAATACATAACTTCCCCTAGGGACCTCATCCGACTGCTCGTGAATTTTTGTATCGGAAGTTTTATGCATGGTTTCTAGTCATCCAATTCAAAAGGGAATTTCTCGAAATTTTATTTCTGGTGCTGCTTTCCTTTTGGATCTTATCATACTTGAATAGAAATAACACTGTTCCGTTGAATGCTGGAATAAGCGAAAAAAATGTCCTACTTGGTCGAAGATATTGGTCATATTGATTAATGAGAAATGTTTGCTTCAGGATGTTAGTCTTATAGATTACTGCGATTGAAGAAAATATTTGATCTCCAGTGTAATCTCTTCGTTATATTGTAGCGAGATTAATAATTTTTCATAGGAGATTTAATTAATTTTTCTGATTATAAACCCTTGACATATAACATATTTAATTAATTTTGCTGATTATAAACCCTTGACATATATAAAGTGAAATTTAAGTTTATTTGTTGAGAAATAAGTGGATGAAATTTCACTCAGTTTGTAAATTTAGTTTTCAATAGTTACATTGAAACAATTTCGGAAAATGCATGTACGCAAAATTTATTTATATGAAATAATACTGCTACTTTTATATTATCGACAGCTGTTCACGCTTTAAATTCAATGTTTCAAGAGATATGCAAATTTTGAGATTACATACAGTTTAGTGCATGTGAGATTCTTTAATAAAAACTGCAATTTATCACTAGAATGAAATTGTTAATTAATATCTTGTCAATTAAAATAGCTGTTAACCAGAAATACGTTTAATTTAATATATAATGAATATGTTTTTTAATTCAACACAATGATCTGAACGTATTTGTCACTTTTCGTATTCCATTCCCCATACATTAGTTTACCAAGTGCATAGATATCAGCCACAAATAAATATTGAAGGTTACTTTATCCTCATGGGAAATTAATACTTTTTTATCTCACCTTCTTTTCCAAATTTTATTCTAATCATGAATATATCTGCACATCTATGTTCATAAGAAACGTATTGCACTTTATATTTCATCATGTGAACCGCCATCGTCATGAGAAATGAGAGTTTTTTTTTTTTTTTTTTTTTTTTTTTTTTGTACATAGACATATAAATTAAACAATGAAAAAATTAATAGCCTTTTTGTATGCCTAAATTAAACAATGAATAGAATAATAATCTTTCTGCAACAGAAAAATTTGAAACTGCAGAGTAAATAAGCAAAAATAAGTAAAATAAAAAAAGGGAGATAAAAATAAATAAACTAAAATAATAAAAAATATGAGAACTTTCATATTTTATATTACGTCCAAAGGGACGTTTTTTAACTTTTTGTGTCTTACTTTGATTTATTAAATATCATGTTCTTCTCACTTAAACCATAAAATTCAATTTAACAGCAACATCACAAAATATTTAAAAGAGCGTATCTTTAGAATTTCCGATACACAGTCTCGCGTACTGGAGAAAAAAATGTTTTCTTTCTTCGTAGACTGTTACCATTGCTTGCTTTGAAATCGTTGAGTTTCTTAATCAAAAGCACATAAATGCTTCACAAAATATGAAATAGATAATAAAACAAATTCCAAAATTAAACTTCCAGATGCCCATATTCTGGTGATGATGAACGTTGTTCAAAATTTGATGGCTCTAGGTACCGCTGTTTTATCATAATGCGAGGAACATACATATATTAATGCAGATTATTCATTATTTAATTTCTTTAAATATAATACAGGGCACTAATATTTTTGGCAACAATTTAAAAAGGATTCCACCGTTTATAGCGAATCAACGCAAAATGCCAAAACGAAATTAATAGCCCTTCTGCGCCAATTGACCCTTTGGGCTAAAAATAAAGGAAAAAGTAACAATAAAAATAAAGAAAAACGGAAAATAAAAATAAATAAAACAAAAGATAAAAAATCAAGAAAAAGAATAAAAGAAAGGAAAGTAAAATAAATTAAATTAAATCAAAGGTAAAACGAAATATTGCATTTCTCGCTACAGATCGTCAATGGGTTACTGCTACGAGAAATGTAACAAGACAACCACTTTTTTGAACATTTCAGTGAATTATTTAATGCTTATTTATAATTAATTTGCTCTTTTTAAACAACAGTTTCTTTTGGCTTTATTAAATTATTTATTAAATATTTCGGAAACTCGGCTGCCTTGCCTTCTTGCGGCACCCACCGATAAGACGTTACGAGAAATATAGAAATCGTTTTGTATTTTGGTTTAACTTTCATTTAGTGTGCAATGTCTAACTCTTTACGTTCAAAATAGATTGTGACTTTATTCATTAGTAAATTTTTAATATTACTGTCACTAAATCCACTGCATATTTTAGTTCGTTATTTAGTTCCAAGTTTTATTTGAACTTATCCCTTTTATTTTTCAGTGTTTCGTGTGCACGCCCTGCGTGGTTTTTGTACATGCACTCACATATTATACCGCCATATTAATGTCAATTATATACAACGCGGAAATTTTCTTTTCATATTCTATCACTCATTTCATAATAGTGGTTGTTGTAATTTAATATGTTTATTGTATTAAACATTATGGATGTGCATTACAAATTTTAAGTAAAAATGATTTGTTTGTATTCATGATTCTTGAAATCTTGTCCTTACGTACCCTAACTTATGATGTAGGTATAATAACTGAGTGTAGTATTTCTCTAACATGAATACCTCCAAAGTTCCTTTCTAGACTGATGAATTTTAAATGTCTCGTAGTGCAAGCGTCTAGACATTAGCTGTGATTCTAGCCCAGACCCATTAGAATTTGAGTGGCCTCCGCTAACTACCATAACAAAATTCTTTGTTTGGTACTTCTGCGATATTAAGAAACTGCCATTATATGGTTGCTTCATGGTTGTCATTCTCTTATGTTGTGTCATTACCTGTGCTATTATAGACACTGAAGTAAGATAACAATATCCTTCATAAAATTTCGTTTTTATATCTTCACTTATCCCATCTATTTTCTAGGATTCAAAATTAGAGTACGAAATTTTGTCCGTATGAAATCATAATTTCTTTCAGAGTACAAATTAAATTATGTGCAACGTGCTGAAATTGAAATGTTTTCTTTTATTGAAACTTAGTTGTGCGGAAGGATAATATGAAGAATGCAATATTGTTAATAATCACTAATTTAAAACGTAAATGTTAAGTGCTATATTTTTAATTCGGGCTTTATTAACCACGAATTCCCTGAGACTATGGGCGACCAGAGAAATTGCTGAATACTGGTAGTTACAACATGGGTTCGATTCCAGGCTAACGAGCTGGCTGCGTGGCCGCTTTCGCGGTTTCCTTTTGAGTAACATTTATACGAGCCAGATTCCCTCAGAAAGTCCTTCACGAAGGCATGATTTCTCTTAGACAGATAGCCGTAGTGTACTTTGCAATAATAGCAAAATCTCCAAGACTATGCTTCTAATTTATTTAATTGTATAAATTTATTTAACTGTATAAAACAGGGTTAAGGTAAAAAGGCCCTTCTCTTTAAAAAAAAATCCACATAGTTGACATTTTTAACAAGGAAAGAAAGTATATCTTCAAGAACGCGTACTTAAAATACTTAGAAATATTATTTAGGTTTAATCCTAAACTATAAGATTTTTCTACATATTTATCTATCATACACACATACGTATATATGCATGAGATATATGAAACTACATATATATATATGTTAAAATCTAATACAAGCTTAAGTTTCTGTGACTTTTAAGTAAAAACGTCTTTAACGAACATTGTGAAACATGAAACCGGTTGTGATGTTGCGTGGCCTCAACTTGCCCGCAACAATAGTAGTGACTGCTATGAACTGGAAATTACACAAACTCTTAAGAAGGGTTAACTCCCTTTTTATTAACTTTAGAAGTTACAGATGCGTTCACTTGACGCTCACAAACTACGCCGACCCGGCGGTTAAATAAAAATCAAAAGTACAACTAAAAATAAATAACAGGCTGAATAAATAAAGAGGTCACTACCTACGAGGCTCTATGAACGTGACTAACTTAACCGCGTTCTAAGATACAGCTGAGATTTCAGCAAACTTTCTGAATAAGAAATTGAAAGATCCAACTAACTGCCGGAGTAGGCACACAGGCCGAAACGCGTGGTTCTTAAATTTCTACCTAGCAACCTTCACGCTCGTGAATCCAGAAAGCATACCTACAAACTCGTTTTCCTTCTATTTAACTCAAAATACTTCTGCTAAAATTTTGAATACTCTGCGCGTTCTACTAAAATTTACATACTCTGGCATTGGCAATTCCAGGGGAAAGTAAAGGCTTGACAGGAAAGATAGCTTAAACTTAAAATAAATGTTAGTTAAAATAAATATAAACCCTACACGGTATCAAGAGTATAATATAGAAATCTCTGAGAAGCTTTCAAAATAATGATTTTACATATAAGTTTTACTAATTTCTTATGATATCAATAAACTGTGAACTTGGAAACACACGTTTAGTTATAAATATAAGAAAAACGCTAGGAGCTGCTTTCTAAAATTGTCGAAATTCGAAAATAACACTGACAATTCTTTAAAGAAAATACTCTTCAAGTGTTTTTAAAGAAAAAAAACCTTACGCGGGTTCTTGCTTTCAAGAAACTAAATATATTACATTTAATAAATTAACACAGAGATCATTTTGTTATTTCGAGGTGTAAACATTGGATCTATGACTTCAACTATGATAACCTGTTATTGAACTTCGGGTTTTTGCCTTACAGTAATCGATGCAACTTCCGCCAAAGGGGTATAAAAGGCGCATTCTCAGCCAAACTTGAAACTTTTCCTATTTTATTTCCTCTAGCGTTTTGAACATCGAGAAAACTAAAATTTTGTATGAAAAATCTGTTCATAGGACTGAGTCGCAGTTAAATATTAAGTCTTTTAAACATTTATCGTAAAGATTTATTTTTCTTATTTCTTATTTCTTGTTCTTCATAGGGAAGATAAGCATTTTTTCTTG
Organism: Stegodyphus dumicola; assembly: GCF_044657685.1. Taxonomy (NCBI): domain Eukaryota; kingdom Metazoa; phylum Arthropoda; class Arachnida; order Araneae; family Eresidae; genus Stegodyphus; species Stegodyphus dumicola. Next base: position 72,381,653 of record NC_140768.1, on the reverse strand, counting down.
ACAATAAATAAGGAGTTCTTATTTTTACAACTTTATACTTTTCTTGCTCTTTGGTTCTTAACGCCCTAATATAATAAAACTTAAAAGTAAAATAACTTATTAGGTAAATTATTTAGCATAATTATTAATTATTATTAGTATTAAAAGTTATTTTAGCATAATTAAAAAAATCCGGTTTAAATCATGACTGAACAATATTGACTAACACAGCTTAGTACTGTTCGTTTTGTAACCATCCATCCTGAACAAGATAAAATTCAATCCAAAATGAAATCATTACTGATGTTTCATTATTTGAATGTAACAAAGCACACGAATAATAGCTGTGTAAGAGGATGAATGCTTTAATAGGAGGTATTTCTAAGCGAATCTATCTCGTATTAGCAATACACATGGATAGAACCACGAAATCAACCATGCAGCCAGACTAGTGAATGAGAAGGAAGAGGTCAGGATTTAGACATTAAACTGAAAACACTTTTTGAAATTTCCAAAAACTCAAAAACACCTGGACTAAATAATATGAATATGTATCTACTCATGGCGAAAAATTATCATATAATTCCTTCAAAGTTTTAAAAATTAAAAATTTTAAGAATATACATAGAAACTCATAAAAGAATTTTTTGCGAAAATTATGACACATGAAACAATTGATAAAATAAGGAGATAAAATGCATTTTTAACAACTTTTCTTTATAAAGAAAAAGAAGGGCTGTATTAAAAATTGAATAACAAAGAATATAGTATCCTATAGTGAGGAATATAAAACTCAATATTCTAGCGGTAAAGAGTAGACTCTATTTAAAATGAAATCGTCCAAATGTATAAATCTCAAGCATTTTCATTAAATCATATTTCCGATATACAGATTTAATTTATTAAAATATTTAAATATATCTAGATGTTTTTCTAGAAAAATTGTCGAATTCTATTTTCTTATGCTTCTTGTAAAATGGTAAAGCGACGACACCCCTATTAACTTTTATTTTTTACCCTAAGAAACTAATGGATCTTGTTTGCTTTAAACAATAGTTAACAGTTATGTAAACGCATGAAACTCGTACTTCAGATTAACGATAATTTAGAGAAATGATCAGTGCATTCCATGATAATTTCATTCACAACTCATAAGTTGAATGAATAATTTTCTTTTGACCTTTCTATAAAACGTTTTCATTAGAATACGACTGATATCACGTAGCGCTATCTAATGTATAAACACATCGGCAAAATTACAACAATCAGTGAAATAACTGAATTAAGAATTATTAATTTTTATATAAAGACATGAATCAGTCATTGAAGTTTAAACCATTGACCGTATGTCTATAGTTAAATAGATACAGAATGATTTAAATGAGATTTGCTTCTGCAATAGCCTGAAACTATTCTGGAATAAGCAGGAAAGTTTATATTTATTATGCCACTGGTAAAGCAGGGGGGAGATGTGTGTGAGAGAGAGAGAATAAAAGAATTGTGATTAAAATCATATTAAGTTTGTTATTGATTCAGGGTAAGCTAAGAATTTAATTTAAATGCGAAGTTGTCTGTGATAAACATTCAGACGAGTGTGCCGTGGATGCATAATATATCTTATAAATGTCTAAATTTCATAAAACATATAATTTGGAAGGAGATTCATGTTATGGAATATATTTCTTTTTTTGTTTAAATACATTTGATGCAAGTAATGTATGCTGACAAGTAAGCGACCATCCTAGTTCTATAACTTGGAAGTAAGTAAAAGGCATCAAAGCAATATATCGTACAGATAATCTTGTTCAAACTTTCTTCTATTTTTCTTGTTCAAAATGTCTGTCAAATAAATTATGTTTGTAATAGCCTGTTCAGGTACTTAGAATGTTAATTATCGTGTTCTTTAATGTCCAATAAATATAAATCCTTATTGTCCGATGGATATCCTTAATGTTCAATAGATAACGAGGGATGATCCATTGAACTGAAAACATTGGAAAACTATGAATAATTTTATTTTTACCCAAAATAGCATTACATTTTCTGTGCGCTATCAATGCGAGAAATCCTTTGTAAATCAAAGCGTAAAATATACAATTTTTATAAATGTACAGAAGTAGTAAATAAAAAAAAAAGATATTCGTACCTTTTATGACGTTCACTCTAGTTAATTTATTTTACTGTCTTTACACTTGTAATGAATAAAGTATTATTAAGAAACTTATAGTACAAATGATACGATAAAATCTGGAAACAGACACTATTCTCAGGTAATGGCAATATATAACATGTTAAGCCTAATTAAACACGAATTCTCTTCATAAATGCATTGACGACCACTATTTTATAATGAGCTCACAATATACGAAACTTCCACCGGCGATTAAGAAAGTTTTTGATCTCAACTTTGGAAAATCAGCCCTCCATCCCTAGAGAACGGAAAATAAAATTTAAAGTTGAGACCGTCGCTTTCACGCATGAGTCAATATTTACCTTAGATTTATGCCAATATTTACTTTGACATGAAAAGGCTTAGGAGCCGGCATGTCCTCATAATAAGAAATACAAACTTGAGAGATCACGTCTCTTTGTGGTCTTCCCTCTTCATTTTAAGACACGGTTAAAAGTGCAGAAATCCTCTTCAAAAGGATTCCTTGCAGCTTGAGAAAGTGATGTAGGAAGCGACTCAATAAATGGCATGCATTTCAATATAATTTATTCCTACAGTTATGAATAAAATTTCGTTCAGTGCAAAGGAACATTCGAACGCATGATTTTATTTAACATAATTTGGAATTTATAAATCATACTCAAAGCCTAGTATTCTTTTGAGAACCTGTGCTATTAAGATTTGTGTGCTTAATATGATTAATAATAGCGATTTCGTATTAAATTAAATTTGATTATCCACTTAGGTTTTCGTAAAATCAGTAAACAACCTAAAGGTAATTCATGTGAAATTTAGTATCAATTTAATTGTTCATTTTTTCTTTCTCTGAAAACTAATTCTTACTTTAAAATACAGAAATATATATAGAAAATGTTACAAATAAATAAGCGCATAATTTTTTTCTTCAAATCAATTAAACGTTTAACACTAATGAATCAGTCGCGAGCCACTACTGAATCTGGAACGTGAATATAATCCAGTTTCCTTTAGAAACTATTACAGGAAGACTTCTTCCTCTTAGAAGGATAACTCTAGTTTGCTTTACTGGAAACTATACTGCGCTTCGAATAATCTAACATTAATAGAAATTTATATTTCACTACGTAAAAGTGAAATATATCTTTAATTAATTAGATGCGTTTCTTCTGAATACTACATGCAGGCATGAAATAGAAATGTTATTTTTTATTGTCATTGCTATTAGTATCAGTTTTTATGTATAATTGATTTATCTTGACAATATAGATCTGTAAAAACAAGAGTTAATGTTAAATTATATAAAAATTCATTCTGAGGTGGTGTTTTGTTTTCCATAGTAATAATAGGAAATTTTTTGTTTCTATTAATACATTCAGTACATATGATGATATTTAAAATCCCCAATGTTATTTTCGAATTTAGGTACTACATGAAATAAGTCTGGTAATTCATGTCGAGAATATTCGTCATAGCGAATATTAGTGTTTTAGGATTTCAGCTACAGAACTCTACACATTGGTTGGTCTGCCTCAAGAAACCTAGATAATGTCATTTTTTTTAAAGATATGAAAAATAATTTTCCTATATAAGAGTTAAAATAGAAACTAATTTAACGATTTCTTCCTATTCAACTTCGAAACTATCTTTTTAGTTATAAATACACCAGTCACCGCAGAAATTATAGCACTATGAATAAAAAACCGTAAGGCTATGCAAACGTTGCTTCAGCTATAACATGTAAGTGATCAAATACACATTATTACACATTATTTTATTGGAATTACACATCTATTCAGCGACATCTGGAAAGAGTGAAAAAAGTAACCAAATACAGTTACTCTTATTTTCTCTCCTGTTTTTTCACTTGCGATTTTAAAAGCCGGGTTAAGAACTGTTGCTTGATAGCATTTGCTTCATATACAACTAATCACCATTTACTGCAAGCGGAGAAATATAGTATCGTTAATACGGAAATGCTTATCATTTCGGCAGATAGTTGTGCATCAAGTTCAAAAAATGTCATTAACGCTGTTCAGCGTTGAGTGAAACTAGTTGGCTGTGAGAATGACAACGGACTTGAATAACAGCAAGCGATGGACAAAAGGAAAATTTCTGCTCGAAAGCATCTTTGGATAGAAGAATGGCGTTTAGTGAGACTTAAGCAACTGTTAGTTATCCAGGCAGCATTGGACGCTAGAATAAGAGAATTTTCCCTACATCAAAAGAGACTCACTTCGGTCTCAGAAGCAGTGATGATCAGAGATTCGTCCTAAAACCTCATGGCAACATCATCAACAAGCCTTTACAATCTACTGGGAAGAAGCAAGCAAAACTGCGAACTACTGGAGAAGCGGCAAAGTAGACGATATGTTGACTCTTCTAAGTATTCCTTCTTCACATACTTTCATCTCAATGTTACTGTTTATTTATTTGTGGTGTAAGTCATGTGGATATTCCTACAGTTTTTCCCAGGAGCCTCTTCTCAACCGGATAATGTTAGACAGCATATTATATTTGCATTCGTGAACAGCCTGCAAGGACTTGACATGCTAGCATAGCCAGTATTTTATTCAAATTTCTTTCATGGAACAGATTTTGAACATTATTTGTGATTTATCGTAAAAGGCCGGCAGCCATTTTAGATATGCATTCATGTGTTCGTAACATATTCTTTAGGTAAAGATTAATGAAACATTCATTAACTAATTAATTCTATTCCGTATTGAATAAATCATTATTCGAGTAATTTAACTCCAGTTTTTGATCATGTGCATACGATTAATATATGTATAGCTCTTGCAAATTTCGAATTTCTAGAATTTAGTTCTCTTGATATTTCAATTTCAATGATACGCAATGCACATTAGTGTCAGTAACTGGTACAAACATTGTATGAGAATCCTTTTTGCACAAGTCACAAGGATGTATTTGTTTGCTGCCTCTCAAAAGCTGGAGTTATATGCATATATATATATATATATATATATATATATTAAAAGAGAGAGAGAGAGTGAGATGCATTTATGTAATTTTATTATGCAAAATTGCGTATTACAGTGCACTAATTAAAAATGATTTTATTTTCGATGTTCACGAGCAGTTATATCACCTGATGAGCAAGCAATTAAAACACTCGAATTTCTAAAGAAAGGCTCCGCATTTTCCCAATTTTAACGCAATGCACTGACATAATTTATTTTCATTTTAATGAATGTATTAATTTCTTAGGAACTGGAAATAAATTTTGATTTCCAAAATATGAACTTGCTGGATTTTGGCCTCAGTATTTCAATAATATTTAGATTTTTATCTAACATTTCAATTGAGCCAGATTGTATTTAATCAAATTTCGGTTATAATGCTTGTAATTGAGTACTGCAGTGTAATAGGTAAGTGGCCATATAATTTTTTTGCAAAATTATTTGATGTATTGGAAAGCATTAGTTTACTTTCATAAAAATAGGAATGTAATAAACGAAATACGAAACTATACGCATCTTTGCAAAATTAGAAAAGTTAGAAAAAGTTATATTACAATAAAGAAATTATTTAAAACCCTTCGTCTTGAGGTGTGTGTGGTGGCGCTATACCAGGCGTTTGAAAGAAGTATCTCTACTTTTAATCATCAAAGAACTGATAAAATTACCAAGCTCAGATTTCCTAAATGTTCTAACTGCTTTCAGAAGCGTATATTGTGATAAGCACTGGCGCATACCCTGTCAGTGACAATCAGTGTCTTCATTATGAAGTTGTGTGTCACTCAAAAGCAGCCCGGTGTGTTTAAGCCTTCATTTCCTTAAAGGGGTCCTCCCCTCACGTGCACTGCATAAATAACGCTCCGACGGGTCTTCGGGCGGAAGCTAAGTCGTTCGCGAAATTCCGTTATTAACTTTGTCTTGGTCAGTGAGTCCGGGACCTGGGGAAGCAACGAAACGTAATTAAATTCAACAACAGAGGAGACGGTCTGCTACGTGTCAGATTTCGGAATAATTACTCCGGATAGACTCTTTTCCGGCTCAAGGAGTCCTGTTTTAATATCGAACTAATATTTCACAGATGAACTGATGAGGAACTTTTTAGAATCCTTTTATCTATAGCAGAAATAATTATAAACCTACGTTTTCGTTAATGTTTAACTCATTGTAATATAGTTATAATATCATTATGAATAAAGTACAGGGTGACTGTAAGAAAAACAACTTCTCCGAAGTATTAACAGGCCTGTCAGTTTTACCAATCGACATGCAATTCTGATATTGTTATTTGAAGGCATGGCGCTCGAGATTGTGATGATTTAAAACAATAGAACTCTGACGGTTACGGTTGAAATGAAAACATTTGAAACTTTTGAATGACAAAACTTACTTTTTCCTGCCAAAAAAGCATTGAGAAACAATAAATGGCTTTGAAACAATACATATTTGAGGAAAAGTGCCGGCGTTAACATTTGCAAAGAAGAGATCATCTTTATCCTTCATTATATATGATAAAGATAGATGGCCGCTGAGAATATTATGGAAGGATAAGACGCATTTCTCGTTAACTGGGAATGTAAACTCCAAGAACTGCGTTCACGGGGCCCATGAAAGTCCTCACAGTGGGGATCCAGTTAAAATAAGGAGTTAAAATTACTGATTTTGCCGAACCGAAAACCCATTCGCTTTCTGTCGTACTTCTTCGAAGAAGTCTCTCCCAAAGGTATTAAAACGTGCTGCATCACAAATGCTCGGTATACAGCAATGTTGCAGGATTACTGAACTCCAGTATAAAGTAGTTAATAACACTGTATGAATACAAGATGGTGCTTCTGCACACAACGCTACATGTGTTCGGCAAGTGTTGCAACGGCACTTTGGAGTTAGATTCATCTCTCGAAACTTGTGCTTCTGCACACAACGCTACATGTGTTCGGCAAGTGCTGCAACGGCACTTTGGAGTTAGATTCATCTCTCGAAACTTGGTAGTTTTGTAGCCACCGTGATCCTTCGAACTTACTTCCATGGATTTTTGGTAACGGAGTTATCTGGAATCTAACATGTTTACAACAAATCTACGAGAATAGAAGAGAAGCACGTCAATGTTACAATCAAAATCGCAATAACAACCTTGTATTTAGCGTACATATATTAAAACACTCAATCGATTTCGAGGGCAGCTAAAGGTCCCTCCTCATCAGGAGAACGAAATTACTAGAAAAAAGAAAAAGGAAAAAATAAAGCATTGGCAAAGGAGTCTCAGGAAGACGTGGTCGTAACCGGATTTTGAATCAGTTACACTTGCTACCTACTTTTACTGAGCCAGGCCATCTGATCAAACATATAAAAGATAGACTAAAACTGAAAACAAAATCATCGAAGTCAAAAAATAGGGATTGAGGGGCAACTGCACCTTCACGCACCAAGTCTGGACCTCGCATAATGAATACATCTACGAGATTTATCAGAATTGAAAGATGCAATAAAATGGGATGTTATACAGATTTTTCTGCAGTGTTACGCTTGTCATTTTTTTCAGCAATCTAGCAATATCCCACATGAATGCGTTATGGTCTGCGAAGGTGGGCACGCTGAAAACTTATAATTGCAATAAACTTTTTTTTTTCTTTCCTTACGTTGTCATTGGTCCTTTACAACGCTCTTCTTTCCAATTATTTTACGCTGACAAATCTCGTCATAAGTGTGACGTTGTAATGTCATTTATGGTTTTTCAAGGCGCTGATCTATTTGCGCAGATGGAAAAAGTGCAAGTTGCTATTTGAAAGTTTTGAATTGTTTTCACTTTAACCGCAACTGTGAGTGCTGTGCTGTTTTAAATCATCAAAATCACGTACCTTCAAGTATCCGAAATTTCACTTCGATTGGTTGAGCGGATAGGCCTCTAAGAGTTCATAAATCGGGCAAGTTTTTTATAACCACCCTGTAAATCTAAAGTATAACTCATGTGAAAGCTGTGTTACTAATATCTATTATTTCAAAATTGTTTTTCTGGTTTGAAAAAGATCTGTTTAAAAGCCAAATTATTAGTATCATGTAGCATATACAAATGTTTATTGCTCTAGTGTTGCTGACTTTACAATTCTTCTTTAAACCATAGCATTTCGACATGAATATCTGTATTTATATAAATTACTGTCAGTTTATTCAAGGTAATATAATATACGAGTGTGCTGCTACCCTCCTGGCAGGTAATAATCTGCTATATGGTTAACGCAGCATACTTAACACAGATTAAAACAAAAATACAGTTAAAAACATCGAATCGAAATTATATTCTTCTGTTGTCATTCATAAAATTCATAAAATCCTTTGCAAAATTTAAATCCTTTCCTGCGGCAACAGAATTCCTTTATGTTATCATGTTTTTCCCTACCATGTCGCAGTAATACGCATTCGAAGAAATGTCGTGCATTGTCTTCAGCCCTCCAAAATTTACAAAGACTATTATTTTGCAAATTAAAGCTTTTCAGGTTGGCCAGGAAACGCCAGAGTTGGTAATTATTTGATTGTAATCAAAATCACTTATCATTCTCATATTTTTAGAAACTTCAATGTTCAACAAATAATCTTTCCTTTTTCCTTAAATGCTCCACTTATACTGGCCTTAAAATTGTTAACAAATGTTCATGATGTAATTATTAATAAACTAGTAACGACCGTATATTTATAAGAAAAATTAATGTTTTTGTGTTTGAAATAAAAATGCAAGTATGGAATTTGACATAAAAACATTTAACAACTTTGATGTGACGATAAACACAAATTATAACATAAAATAAAATGGAAAACCAAAATAAAAGTAATTATTGTTCAAGGTTTAAAATAAAAGTGCAAGTATGAAATTTGAGATCAGAAAATTGAATAAATTTGATGTAACGGTATACCTAAATTGAAAACAGATAAAAATGTAACATTAAATAAATTAGATAACCAAGATAAAAATAATTACATTGTTAAAAAGCAATAAACTTAAATAAAAGCAATCATTGATCGTTTAAGCTAAATCTAATGGGATTATTCATGGCAAACTATTCTTGTGCTGTTAACACTTGTGCTTGATAAGAATTCATTGAATCATTAAAAGATTCTGAAGTGCTAATGATTCTAATTGTTTCGAAATCTAATTACAGTAGAATTTCTTAATTGAAGCGAAAGACCGAACTAGCACATTAATTAGAGTGAACTAATAAATTTCCACTTGTATTAATCGAGTATACCAAAAGACATTTTATTTTTAAATGTTATTTTTCATAATCTCGAAGTTTTTTAAACTTCCAGTAATCCCATTATTTAACTTTTAATATAAGATTTAAATTGCGTTCTGTGAGATTTCTTATAACAGATTTGTTATGAATATTAAGCAACGCAAATAGAGTAAAAATACTGTACGTTCGGTAAAATGCACTTAACCCATATTTCCTCATCGTCCTAAAAATAGGACAGCATACATAAATGGTCTTTGTACAAAATCTTTGAAATTATTTAATTCAAATTAAAGACGATGTATTGCTTAAGACGCATTGAACTATATACTCGTATTTGTCTTTATCTCAGGCTAGAATTAATTTAGTTATTCTTTATAATTTTTTTTAAATGGGGATTTTTGCAGACTTTTTGCTTATGTTTTCGATGTACAATATTTTTGAAAGAAGCTCCAAGATTTTTAGCTTCAAGAAAAACGTATATATAAATTTATTGATGTAAAATTCGATACGTTTATACCAGTAAAAAGCATTGTCAAAACATTTTACTTAAAAGAAATTTTTTGTTTTGCATTTTTAGCTGTCCTAAAAATAGGACGACGGTCAAATAATCGCCATTAGTTTGTAATGGAGATAATCTCTTCTTTCTCTGTTACATTACAAACACTGCTATTCTACAACTAATTCATGCACTTAAGTCAAGAAAGCAGATGCAAGTCAATTGACAGACAAGTATGTGAAGTGTCAATGAGGGCACTGAATAAATGTTTCAAACACTGACTCATAAAATCAGTTTGTATTCCGAAGTTCATCGAAGTAGACTAAATTTCTCTCATTCTTACATGCTTGAATTTTGCGTTTTCTTTCTGAAAATAATTTTAATGTTAGTACTATGTCGTATAAATGTTTAATTGCTCGAGAAGCTTTCGATTTTTTGTAGACTTCAGATCACAGCGATTTAGTCGACATAGACAATGAAATAGTGATTTTACCCTCGGATCCCGATGCCCTGAGTAACACAGAAGAGAATGATGATTTATCTACACGAGAGTTGGAAGAAAGAATATGAAGGAAGTCCTAAAGAGGTTGCGGGCATTATTGAAATTTTAGTTTCAAATAGCAATAAAGAACATGATGTAAATCCCAAATTGGGTAAAATGTGAACCCAAGTTCGAACGTATTCCGAAGCATTTTCCTTATCAGACAGCATTTGTTGTTTCATGGAAGCTCAAACACTTATTTAGTGATGAAAGTATGAGCTTGCTTGATTTTCAGACATACGTAAAAGTTGGCTATTTGAGACTGTCTATTCCATAAAAATTCATATTGCAGAAAACTGGGTGTTCAACAAGTTAAAGAAAATTTTCTAAAGCTTCGAAATGAACATGTTATTGTGAAAAAAACCAGAAAATAGACAAAGAAGATGCCAGTTAAAAATATGCGCCGCAAAACCAATAATTATTTGTAAAAAATGTATCATTGGATTATGCTTAGGATACTTTCTTCCATTCCAGCTACGTAAGAATGATTAGCAGAGGATTATACCATTGTCCTATTTTTAGGACATGCTATATGTATCAAACTAATAAAAATTTGGTAATTTTTTTGGTTTCATATGTTTACATAAACTTAGAGAAACACATATTTAAGAATTTATAAAAAATATTAATTTCTACAATATTTGGTGTGATATGGGTTTAATATATCAAATACGATAATATCACTTTACATTGTTTAGCCAGTTATGAAATCCTAATAAAGAGTGTCAAAATGATTCGCTAGTTCGCGATGTGATGGTCGTAATAGAAGGGCTTTGGTATGTCTTTGCTTTATTATTTCCTATGTGGTGTAGTAATGCCACGCCAATCTCTTGGATCAATTTCACGCATATCCTTTAGATAGTTTTTGTCTCATTCCTTGTTTTACCTTTGTTGCTTATTTCTTGCTCAGAAGTGCATTTATCAGAAGTTTTCAACTAGGAAGAAATCTTGAATCTAGTGAGATCGAATACCATATATATTGAGGAAACCCGGAATAGCATTTAACATCATAGTCTTGGACTGTCCTATTGAAATTTGAACCGATAGAGATATATTAATTATTTCCCTTAAATAGTCTTTTATATTGTTTTTCTTATAGATCTATCTTTTCTTTCAACTTTCCTCAATCATTATCCTTATTCTGTACGTGTGTAAGGACATTCGGACAACTTTTGTGTTTAGTCAGATCATTTATAATCTCTGACTCTCTTTATTACGGAGATGATTTTTCTAATTTTCTTTTTAATGTAATGACACTTTAATGCGGTTCATACAGGAAAATTCGTATTTATGTCAGTGAGCGTACCGAAAAATAAAAAAAAAAATTCATTTAAAATAAGAAAAGTTTTAGTACATTTTCTCTTTTGAAAAGCATATAATGCCGTGGTTTCAGAACTGTAAGTTTAGACCAGTTTCATATATAATATCTTCATACTTGAAGTCGTATACCTCATACATACTATCTTGTAATTGCTGTTTTCTAGTTATTATTATCTGCGTGTTTTGAATTTTGTATTACTCTTGCCATTAATTATATATTTATTATTAAAACTGCCCAATTTGAATTACTTTGACACTTTTTTACATTTCCTTTTAAATAAATTCCTTTTCACAAAACGTAAATTCAGTAATATTTGCTATCACAGTACGTAAAATTTGTCATGACTATTTAGTGTCAACAAGGAGAAAAAACAGAAATTGTTAGTTACATAAACTGAGATTTAAACGCTTACCTTTAATTAATGTCATTCATTCTAGCTACGCATTATAAATATCTGAGAATTATTCAGCATCAGAAAACTATGCAGTGAATATTTAAAAATTATATTACAAAATAAGTATGTAATGAAAACTGTAATGATTATTACTCTCATATTATTTACTTAAATAACTCAAAGATCAGATAAGAAAGCGACAGAGATGTAATCTGATGCTATAACCTAATTACAAATTTAATCGCTTTGAAGGCTTCGCAAAATAAACCTTTGCATTAAGTAAACTGAATCACTGTACATGTGTGAATAAAGTTACTTACATCTACCCGCACTCCTTGCAACGGTAAGAATTGTCCCGGTGGCCAGTCGTTCGGAACATATCTGTAGAACTCTATGTCATCTTTGTACCATTTGACAGAATAGAGCTTGTCCTCGTCCAGTTCATAGCTGCAGATTAGCTCAACAGACTCTCCTTGGGTAGTAGGACTGGGGACGTCCATCATCAGCATTCTAATTGCAGCCAGGCACAGAGCAGCTAAGAAGAAAAATTGAGTTGCTTTTTATTTGTACGGAATTGAAATATTTATAGACGTTGCATGGTAATATCTGGGAGAGTATTGAAGCATATTAGCAAACACTACACCCTTTACACAATTCATATGCTTCCGTATTTTTATTGGATTAGTATTTACATTTTTTTCAGTTTAACGTATTCAAAATGCGACGATGGGAAATATTGCAATGCTTTAAAAACTAAACAAAGGCTCATTTATTAAAATGTTACATTCATTCTATTCTTTGATTAATCTACAGTCTTTATTTCTGAGAATACTCAAAACAGTAAAAACGATTAACCACATATTTTGTTCTTGAATATTGACCTTAGACATATACATTTTTAATAAATGAATTTCCTCATTTAATGTATAAAATCATTTTAAACACCATAGAATTTGTGGATGAGAGTCAAATGAAAATATATGTTTTGTGCTGCCCCTACAGACAAAATTCGAGAAAATACTTGAAGGCTGTATTTGCCGTTTTAAAGATATGTACTATTGTTATATACAAAATAAAAATATAAAATTTAAAAAGACGGTGTTTGTCTGATATCTTGAAAAAGGAAAGGGAAATATCCGCCACACCAGTGGAAGTTTAGGATAAAATTGTAATTAGCCAATTACAATTAGTTAGAAATTGCAACTTCCATTAATGATATGATTTCTGCATTTTTACTTGAGAGGTCTAGGAAATTATGTTATCTCATCACACGTCTTTAGATTAAGCACTCAAACTGCCATGCTTAGCATTTCATGCCCTTACAAGACTGGCTTGAGTATAAAGCAACAGTCAGCAATAAATTCGATTCTTATCTGTGATAATTGTTACACCTGATATGTGCTTACAATTAATGTATACAAGATTATACTCTCCAATGTAATCTAATTACTCTACATTTTAAATTATAAATAATACTCACTCTTATATATGAATACATCTCTGAATATGTATGTTTAAACATGATTTAAAAAATAAATATATTTACTTACTCTTTTAGTTTAAAGGTTTCAGTAGCACTGATATATTCTTGAAATTATTTGGTCTCAGTTACACGCAGAACGGACTCGCTGTATTATTATTTAATTGTTAACCCTTTGCGGCACAGTGTGTCCTGTCTGGACACACTTAAAAATTTCCTTCTGAACCCACAGAAAAACTGAATGAAAAAGGATTAATAGGTTACTATAGGTTACTCTGAACCTTCTTTATTGACAGTAGATGACAACTCAACACAAGCCAGTCCATATATTTTAGCCATGTTTAGTTTTTAAAGACCCTCATTCTTCAAAGAAATCTTCCAGATTTTTTTAGGGTATAAAAGGAATTGTTTGAAAAGAAATTTCTATGTTATTTTTTTGGTTGTATGCTAATCTTCTTATTCTATATTAGTTTTAAAGTTTTACCTTGAAATCTTGCCTAAAATCATCTTGCCTAAAATCAAAACAAATGCCCAGACCGGGCTCACCGATAATATAGGACAACTGAGAGTCTGTATTCTTTGTTTCTCCGCATATCATCGGTCAGTTCTTTGACAACAATGCTCGTTTCAGCACTAATTTCAAAGCTCTATTCAATCAGTGTGTCACTTTGGGCACACCCACAGAATTAAAACGATAAGTGTTATCTTCCCAAAATTTTACTTTTGTACTCCTCTAGGCCTAATTAGACTGCCTACCTTTTTTTTTTTTTTTTTTTTATCAAAACTCCGGCTTTAAAAGTTAGCGTGCCGGAAAGGTTTAAAGTAATAAATACAACACATTACACCTCCTAGATATTTTATAATAAAAGAAAAATAGAAAACGACTGATAATTATAAGTGAACAGTCAGGAATTGTAAAAATGACCCAGGTAGGATTATGAATTAATTATTCAGAATTTATTTTACATATTATGTAATCAAATGCTAAATAAAATGTTATTCTCAATAATTTTCAGCTAATAGAACACTTTTTTATTGAAAAAACTAGAGAATCCTTATTGGAAACAAGGCACGAATAGAATATCAGAAACGTAGTTTCGTAAAATGATTTGCTATTTGTACTTGTAGGACCCTCATGCATATTCCTTGTTGCTATATGTCATAGAAACTCATTTAATTTCTGAAATGTAAAATCTTTTAAAAGACAATTTATGAAAACATAGTTTGTTAGTACCAGTCATTTGTTCTCGTCAGCACTGAGATATTAATTCTAAATGTAATGTGGTATAATTAATTTAATCAGTATTTTTGCATAACATTTACAGTTCAGACAATGATAAGTGCGAAACAGAAAAAAAAAATGCTTGGAATAATTATCCAGTGCTCTGAGTGAAATAATGTTTCTTATACTGCTAAAAAAAATTAATATTAGAAACACATCAAAGAACTCAGTTATTTCGATTTACGTTACGAATCAGTGGATAAAGTATGAAAACTTCCTATGTTTCTTTGAATTTAAGGATTATTACTCTCGTATTTTTCGACAGTAATATTCATCTTCCACGGCATTTATTGTCGGATGGCCTAGTTGTGTAATTAAAGAAAATACGAACAACGATTTTTCGATTAACTTTAGAAACGAAAGGAATTTTAATGCAGAAATTCGATTAACTGCAGTAAAGGAATCTGTATTTTAATATTATGCATTTCCTGTATAAAGAAGTACATTACTTTAACTGACGATGAAAATGAAAACGATCAGAAATATCTGTTGTAGAATGTACTGAATGTGATATATGTTTTGTTTCATGAACATATTTTATTAATGGAAAGTTTTAATATGTTAGTATCTAATAAAAGTAAATGAGATAACTTTTACAGCACTTACTCTTAAACATATTACATAGCATGGCTATTCTGGATGATTCTAATATCCACTTTAAATTTTAGTTTTATTAAATGAATCTTTAGCGGTAAAATTTAAATAAGACAAGGAAGTGGAACTACGGAAATTGTTTCATATAAGACAGAAAACAAATTGCAGTCTAGTTTACGGTGTATTTTTACTTTACGTAACAAAGACAAATTTAAAAAACAAAATTAAGGTATCATTTTGCATGTTCTAATAAAAAAAGAAGAACATATGGTACATTTTGGTATTCTAAAACATTTCATAACTCTAACGGAAAGACTAATACAACTCTGTGACATTATGTTTCTTGAGTTCAAGTGGCATCTAAAACTTCTAGTATTTAGTTATTGAACTATATACTTCTATACCATAAAACCACAAAGTCGCAGTAATTTCGTATTAAAACACATAAAAATGTAAATAAATATATAAATAAGTACATACAATAAATATTATTCATAATGAGAAAATAATTTTAAAAAATCTGAAAGCTTTCTGATCTTATATTACTCCCAAAGGGGCCTTATTTAAAGATTTATGTGTGACCTTCACTTATTAAATATCATGTTCTTTGCACTTAAACCATAAAATTCAATTCAACAGCAACATCACAGAATATTTAAAAGTCTGACGTGCTGGAGATATTTTTTTTTCGTGCAGTGTTGCCATTGCTCACTTTGAAATCGATGAGTTTCTTAATAAAAAATTCCTTAATGCTTGACAAAATATGAAATAGATAATAAAAAAATCCAAATTCGGGAAAACTTGCAATTACCCCCCCCCCTTTTTTTTTTTTTTTCTCAAAGAGTTAGTATGGAAAGGCATTACCAGTTTACCTATGGTACATCGCTGGTGTCCCCCATACTTTTACCTTTACCTTTACCTTTACCTTTGGGCTGACAAGGTACATAAAATAATGCAACATTTTTGTGAAAAAAATCCCAAATTTAAATTTAAATTTTGTCTCATTGGTAACTTAACAAAACCTGCTTTTACAGAAAGTTGTTTGGGTTCGTCTTTTTCAAGGCCTCAAGATGGCAGTTCATGCTGCGTATAAGGCGTTCGTCAACAAATTTCTGGAAACACACACTTTAAATGAAACTTAACCTTTAAAGCAGCTTCGAGATGTCTGATCTTAATGTTCAGTTCTATTCATCAAGAAAAAGATGTAAATTATAAGTCTCGCAACATTGATTATGCTGTTATAATTCTTCATAAACAATAAAAAATATCACTATTTCTTTTTCAGAAATGTATGTGTCTGTACAAGAAGACATGGGAGTACGAAATTCCAAAAACAGCTTTCTTGCGAGAAAATATATTTTTTCTATAAAAAAAGAAGACGCGTCAAAGTTTTTTTTTTTTTTTTGAAAACGAGCGTTAATGTTCAAAACTAAACACGAGATATTCAAAACTAAACACCAGATTAAAAAAGTAGGATGTGATCAAGCAATTTTGGAGAACGATGATTGCTCATAATTTATATGAGCAAATTAATACTTTTATTACTTATTGTAATTTATTATCCGGGTTTCCACTAGGGAAATAAAGGAATAATGTTATAAGGTATTTCTCCCTCCTTCTTAGCGTGCCTTTGTGGTGTAGTGACCTGCATACTGGGCGCGTATTCCAGAGGTCAATGGTTCGATTCCCGGCGAAGGTGTGGTCATTTTTTACTTCTCCTGCTTCGAAATAAACAATGTGTCTACAATGTAAATATGCATATTGAAATGTAAAATGTTTAAAAGTGATAAAATAAAACTGGCAATAATCAGTAAGAAAAACATTTGCGTAACAGACATAAGAATTTGGTAAATATCTTGTTTTTAAGATTGTTCTTCTTCCTATTTTGTGTAATTCTCAAAATTATCGATAGATAATTAAATCAATATATAATTACTTGCATTAAAATGAAAAATACAAGACAGATACTGGAAAGTAATTGAAGGCTAAATATTACTTTAATTTCTAAAAATTGTTAAAATTGACATGTGAGGTTTAAAAAAATTGTGTAGCTCTTTAAGGGCAAAACAACTGCAGAAAATTGCCAGCTTTGCCACAAAAGGGTCTACTTCGTTAATAAAATTAAATATTACTTCAGAATAAAAAAGTTAAAAAGTAAATAAAAAGTTAAAAAAGTAGTATTTCATATTTTTAATATTCCATGACGTGGTTATTTCTTTAGAAACATATATGCATATTTCTTTAAAAATATCTGAAATGAAATAATTAGTGCATGATATTTCATACTTTCTTGTTCAGTTCTATCCATAAATGCCACGCTATTAAAATTATTTTAACTTATTTAACCGCATCTACAACACCGCCGATAAAGCGTCATTTCATTTCTCTGATGCAAAAGCTGCATCCCGCCTTGATGCCGAACTAGGGAAGAACAGGAAAACTTTTGAGTTGAAATTTCCCAACGTCGGGAATATTAAACGCCTTTGCATCTAACCAATGTCCTTTCGAGCGTGTTTCTCAAGCGGATAGAAACACCTTTTCCCCGATATCTCATATTAGAGTCGGGCTGAGAGAATCCTAATCTAGAAATAAGCTGTCAGGCAAGAATTCGGGAGTTAATTAGAAAGCGAAAACCGGAGCGCTCCACAAAATGATAATCTAAACATAATTAAACGGCTCGCTTTGCTTTATGCAAAACGGGGTGCTCCTCCCGAATTGCTTTTCACTTATCGCCACAGGAAATGTGACTCCGGTTTAAACACTTCTTAATCTAGTCACGTCATTTAATGAGATAAACAGACGGAAGAGGGCGTGAGTGTAACGAGGAAATGATACGCCCCGGTTTCTTCGAGTGGTGAAGGAAGTGACATCACACATTCTACACATTCTATGTCGTGACTTTAGAAATGAGTGGTAACTCATTTCTATACATCTCTATGTCGAAAGAGTTAGAGAAATCTATTCGCTCAGTCAACTGCATGCTATATATTTAAAAATCACTGACTATTTTCTTTTTATTTCGAAACACTTTCAGAAAATGAATTTTTCAGTTTTCGCGCGTTCTTCGATGTGTTCTGAACTATCCATTATTTTTACTGCCACGAATTTTAAAGACGTCATTTACAAAACATAAACGAAACAAATTTTAAGATTAAAGATATTAATGGAGTTTTCTTATTTACGTTCGTCCTTTGCCTTCGTTCGTTTTCTTATTTACGTTCGTCTTGCCTAACAGCTTATTTCTAGATTAGGATTCTCTCAGCCCGATTCTTAAGCTCAGAAACTGTAGCCGATATCGTTATAAATTTGCTACATTCTGGGACTAAGGTTAGGAGGATTGCTTAAGTCTACTTCCCTGATACAGCAATGACCTGCAAGCTCCAGATTATAAATATCAGATATTTGGTAAGCACGCTAAAGATTGTTATCATGGGACATAATCCTAAACAATATGATCATGAACAATTTGCCGGCGCTCGCAAGGTCTTTCGGTATCAGCATGTACCAAAGCGCTTCAAAAGACGCATGTGATTCATAAGCCATGCGCTACAAAACGATTGGCGAGTGAGATTTTAGAAGACTCAATCATATCGTATCAAGGTCAAGAAGACGAACCCTGCATAAGGATTACGACAAATTTTAATGCAGGTGATTCATTCAGGATCTGTACATGGACTGTTTATCAGCAACTGGAGCAACTCGATTGTAAGAACCGAAGGTTCTCTCGAGTTCTGTCACCATACAAACCTTTCAATGCGTACATCTATCTGTATTAAAAAATGCTATCTTCTCTTTCAAGAGTGATATTTCAAACCGCTATTTGTATTGTATAGTTTTTGTTTCCATTCTTTGTGCCCGACCTTCTGCATTTAGCACAGAAATAAGAATTCGAATTCCTATCATCTATATGAACGTAGCCTTTCTACTTGAAGCAAATACTATTTAAAGTCTTCCAACGGTCTAATGTTTGGCCCAAAAAAGCCCAAAATTTCCAAAAATGTCATGAAAAAAGTTACATTCTTGATCATAATTCAAAAACGGCGTTGTAGCCGTTCCTCAATAGACACTAATGCCAGCTAGCTTTAAAAGGATTTATTAACAGAGCACACAGGAACGGTTACAAACAAAAGAAATATATATAAAAATGAAACATAAACGAAATGGAACATCAAACATTGAGAATAACATAACATAGTAAGCTATCATCATGGCGGCTGGAGGTCGACTGACTTTTTTTTCATATCGCCACGAGATGGCGTTTAAATAAAATAGTTCGGTTACAGTTCATGAGTTCATGGCGTGAATAAAATAGTTCAATTACACTTAAATAGATCTGTTACAGCGTTACATTTTTATACCTGGTCCATTTATATTTTAACAAACATCCTTATTAGTTTGGACGCACTTTGCGCTTCAATATTTAGAAGTGACATTAAAAATATTATTAGACGTATATATACGACATGGTGGCTTGAGGGGTTCCATTTCATTTGCGAAATCTGTAAAATCGAAAATGCAATAAATGTTTTTAATTTTTTTACTAGGGTAAAATCTTAGAAATTTCTTTTAATGCCAATATGTAATATGTAGCTATTTTAACAGATTTTTAACAGTTATGAAAGATCATAAAATTAAGCCTGTTAGATGTTTATGCCTTCTGACATAATAATTAATTCTATTATTTTTGCATTCAGTTTGATTTTTCACACTAGGAATGTGCCTCACACTCCCTTTATATCACGGGAAAGTCCAATATCATATTAATGTTATTTTCTCAGCTAGTATAAAATTTCTCGCAGGGTATATTTGTCTTCTGTTATAAAGGTAGTTGATGCGAAATCTTACTATGGAAGTCTACAGTTTTCTATTGCAGATGTAGTATACAATCCACGCTTTCTCACTGAACGTAGCTGGTATGAAAAGTTCTTGCTGGTAATTACTGCTACTGTCAGTAACAATTAGAGATCATTTAATGCAATTAGTTAAACATTTGGTAATGAATTTCGTTTCCTGTTTTAAGTACTAGCTGATAAGCAAATCTTTTTTTTTCTTCTCTAAGACAGTTAGCTTCATCTGTTAATATCAGCATTATGAATTAAGCAGCTCACGGACTTCTGGACCCTGGATGGTTTGACATTGCTGACTAGAAAGTTTGCTTTTACAATGAACTTAAGTTTATATGTTTATGAACTGGATTTTTAGACTCTCGTTGAGAATGCGGTCCAGTCGGTTTCAGTCCATAGAAGCCTTGGAGAAAAGTTTTCGAAAAGTTTTGAATTAGAGAGTGAGTTTTACAACCGATGATTGCGGAATCCAAATGCCTAAAACCATTAATTTTAATCCAAGACTGTTGAGCTATATAAAGTATTTTACACGTTAAATGCACTAAGTGCAGGTAGAAGTGGATGAGACACCAGAATTTTACCATTGGCCGCACAGGTATAGACCCCACCTTCACTACCTCAAATTTGAGGGACAACATCCGGGGAGGCTGTCCGAGAGTATACCACCTCTATTCCCCTATCACAAAATTTCGATAGGACTGTCGGCTAAATGCGTATTTTGAGTGCATCCTTGCCAGACAGACATTATACACTTACAAACATACATACTCTTTCGGAATTCGAACTCAGGCCTATGGGTACGGAATTCACGTCGATAACCACTGTACCGGCTTGAATACTGTTAAATACACCAAATAGACCTCTAATTGTGAATTTCGATGTTAAATACATTTTTCTTACAACTACCAAATTAGCATTCTTGGAATATTTTAATAAAAATCCTTTGATATTTCTTAGATTGAAAATGTGACATTTGTTGCCCGCTCTGATGATGTGTATCATTTTGGGGGGGTATTCAATAAGCCGTTTCACTGAAATGCCATATCACTGGCAGCTCTATCCTTTCGGCATATCTAACGCAAAACAATGGAATAAATTCTCTATACATAATGATCGCTAGTTTTAATACTACCAATATTTTCTTTATCTTTAAAGAGGATTTTAACACTATTATGTCTCTGTAAGACAGAATTAAGATTGGTTGAATACATATTAAAATAGGGGTTGAAACATTATACATAGTAAATCGTTTCTTTATTTTAAGTATTAAGTTTCCGTAATTGAATACGTAATTCTCACACAATTTTCCTCTATCCACATTTTAATTATATATTTTGCATCTCATTCAGGTAGACAGAGAAAGAAAATCGAACTTTTTCCTCTAGCTATTCCTTATGCAAAACTTTATCTTCCTTTTTGAGAAACGAATAAAATATCGTAAGACGATACGAATTCTTATACTATTTTGCCGGCTGTTAATGTTATTGAAAACCTACGCAAACTATCGCATTGCCTTTATCGGATTTACAATCAGATTTGTAAGCAAATCGCATTTTCCGTATTCAAAAAATCACAAGAAAAACAAAATCTTTCTAGCTTCTTAACGTGGACAGCACTAAATCGTAGACTATTTGCTGAATTCTAAGCAAATAAATGCGATTTTGCTATAAATCTGCTTAAAAGATTTTGAATTCATTTTTATTATATTGAAAATATCACAACTCTTCAACTTAAATTATATGAAGTAGTTGTTAAAAGTTGATAAAATGTAAAACATATCTTTCTAATACAAATCCTTATCTCGTTTGATGGTAGAGTATTTGATAGCCTCATTTAGAGATAGTTTTTGTATCATTTACATAGCGTTTAGTTTTTCTCTTGTAAATCTATGAATGCTAGTATTTTATGATAAGGTTCCCTGCTTAGAAATAATGCCTTATTTTGTATTGAGCTCTTTCTTCAGGCACTCCAACGAGCACCACTTAGCAGAGGTAACTATCTCGTGGTTGGCAAAGACAACATCTCATGATTGGCTAAGACAACATCTCATGATTGGCTAGCTACAAAAAAGGATTTTGTGATTTTCCTATTTTATAGCTTTAAGGCAAGCAAGAAGAATTTTCACGAAAGTGCCGATTTTAAAATATGTAACAATCACGTGCTTGCCCTGACAATTAACCACTTCTACATGGTTCTAAATGTTTGAATCTACAAGAACTGTAAAGGCAGTCTGATGACGTAGCGTCCCATGTACCTTTTAACTACAGGAATGAAACTAAAAGTGAATATTTTAAATGGAATGTATTTATTAATACGTTAATATGACTGTTATACAGATTTAAAAATATAACAAGAACTTAAGATCCGAGCAGAGTAATGGCCAGATTGTGCTGCTAAATATAAGTTCTGGAAGCACGAGGAACTAAAACGAAGACCAGGACAAGATTACAAGCAGAAGGTTCCACCATTATTTAACATGAAGTGCACACTTAAAGCATAGGGATAATGTCTCTGACATAGAAAAATATCATCAGAGTCAGGTTCTGTAATGGAGAATGGAATCTAATGGATAAATTCTGACAATATAATCAAAATAAGTATTACAAAATACATACCAGATATTGAAATGCTTCTTTCGGTATCATCAATTTACTTTGAAGTAAGAAACATGAAAAATGAACAATGTATTCGCTGGCATTCGAGCCTGGACCTCTCCAATACACGCCTAGTGTGCTACTGTTACACTACGAAGGCATGCTGGAAGGAGGCAGAAAATGCCCTATATACCCCCACTATTAAAGGGTGACTAGGGATTAAGGGACTCAATCCCCAAATCTTGGTGGTGACGGATTAATTGCCACCATGTTTTAGTTGGGGCGTTGTAGAGTCACTAGGTAATTTTAAAGCAGGAGACATAAAAATGAGCAATGCCTTCGCCGGGGCACGAGCGTTGACCTCTCGAATACGTCCCGAATGTACTACCATTATACCACAAAGGCACGCTGGAAGGAGGGAGAGTATACTTTTCAAGTGTATGAAGTTGGAGAAGATAATTGTAACATTTCCACATTTGGAAAGAAAGATGTTCTGCAGCACTATTTCATAACATTAATTATGCGAAGCATGAACCAATATAGAATAAAATATTTTAATAGAAGAGATAAAATATAACATCCTATATTTTTATTCAAAGCTTAAAAAAAAGCTAGAAAAAAATTCGGAATGATTTATGCAGACTACGTTAATTAAACTATATTATTCTTTAAATACATTCTTTTTATTAAAATACATAATGATTATTTTGTTTCAGAATATAATTTTTGAGAAATCTCACATCACGGATGCTCTCACATACCTATTTTGAATGAGAGTATTTTAAAAATGATATAATTTCTATTATACTTGTGTACTTGAAAAAGTAAGATTGTAACGGAATATTTAAATAACTAGCTTTTATTTTCTTAATTCTTTTCTGTTCTTTCTAGACTTTGTCAGAATGCATATTTGGTTGAATTTAAATAACGAATTTGGATATTATTTAGGTTTGCATTGGCAATATTTAGTAACTGTTTTCTAGCTATCAACGCGACTCTTTACTGCCGTGTATTGGTTGTTCTGAGTTTTTACAGTTTATTAAAGTGATTTAACTGTTTGTTAAGCTTTATAGTTAAGCTGAAAAAAGCTAAAGTATTAAGAGCTAAAAATTCCGAAGATACTTAAGTGTACGTGTTGCTTAGATTAAATATTTGATTTATTTCATTTTCTCGTAACTATATATAAATAATTTCTATTAATTCTATAAATCTGTGAAATGAAGCACTAAATGTTTTAATCGAATCTAGCATGTTATTGATTATCGGTGTCTCAGTAGAGAGCAGTTTAATTTTGGGTTCGGTAATTTTCCCGAACAAGATATGATTCGAATACCTTGTAACGGTTTAGGAAAGGCAGTCTTATTTTACTGTAATAATAACCATACAACGTACAATCTTAATAGCTATATAACATATAACGTTACTTATATTTTTCTACCTATACATAATCTGCTTTGCATAACCTAATCTCACCGCGTGTTTATACTCATATATTAATAAAGCATTCAAATTCAAAGAAATATTTTTACAAGCAATATACCGTTACAGTCAAGCAAAAAGCTTCGACTATAACGGTAGAAAAGGAATGAAATTTTAATAATTTCATCTTATTAAAATAAAAAAACTCCATCATTTTCTGTCTATTTGAAGCATTCATTTTTCTATGCAAGCAAGCATGCTATGTGAACGCTAGACAAATTTTGCAGCCACACTCGAGAATTAAATAAGATCTACTTTAATTCTATGTAAAAAAATCTTCTTTGGAAGACTAAAATGGAACACATTTCATTTCCATTTTCTCGCTTTCCCTGTTTTCGGTAATATCCTTTTCTAAAGTGAGTGGTATCTCCGTTACTTCTTAGCAACAAGTTGCTACTGTTTCTCTACTAGAATTTATTCACGGCGGATGTTTTTCGACGGTCCTAGAGGATTATATGAGTTAAATGTAATTACGAGGCATTTCCACTTCCGCATCAACATCTAGTAGAAATCTATTGCATTTCTTTTTGCTTCGTCTTTTCATAATACTCGTTTTTTATTTCATCATAAAATGTGCAATGCGTCTCCTTCGAATAAAATTATAACAATTTCAAGAACGGCGTTTCAAAAGGCTGTCTTCTTTTAATAGATATTTGGAAAAAGAGTGTAATTTGATGATGCCATTTTAAAACTTTTACCATGCACATTTTCAAATGTGAAATTTAAAGCTGGTGCTAATTCTGAGCTTTATTTAAGAACACTTCCATTTCGTATGTTTTAAATACATGAAATGGAAGGCGTAGTGGCTTGTGCATTTTGCAGGCGTAGTGGGATGTCTTACATCTAAACATTTTTTTTTTTCAATTTTAACCAAATTTCCACAATGATTTTAAAAGGGAAGAGATAAAATGAAAGCAAATTAATGAAATTGTTTCTAATTGGTCAGCGGTGAAGAGATGTATTTTGGTGTAAATATTCGGTTCGATAGCTTGCGCAACATAATTCTTCATAGGAAAATACTAGAACATGGGTGATTAAATGAGAACTTTTTGCGCATTTTAAAATGAACGCCGTATTTAAACTACCGAGAAATCTATGTAATGCAAGAAATAAGATAAAGCTCAAAATTTCGTAGTCTGTTGAATGGACAGAACTAGAGCACATGCTTTAAGATCAATTTATCTCCGATGAAAAATTAAGCACGTATTATTGCAATGTGCGTCCAGTTTCATTTGTCACAACGATTACACCATCACTTTTAATATATAAATTTTGCATATCATAATTCTAATTAAAACATAGTGTTTGATTTTGTAAGTGAAAAATGACAGTCTAGAAGAATACTAATTAATATGTATATTTTTGGGACTTACGTACTCAAATACAGAACAAGATCAACATCACTCCTAGTTATTTATATGTTCTATATAAACACGTTAATTAAAATGTAAAATAATTGTTAATTTTTTAAACGCTTTTTCTTGGTACTGAAAAACTGTTTTAAATAATATGAGTATCTAGTTGTGGTTCTTAGGAAATCAAGTACTGCTCTTAAAGATTCTAAATTTTAACATGTGACTTTCTTTAATTTTTACTCACACCTTTAACTAGAGGGCATTTTGGATCTTCTTAAACATTTGGGCAATTTTATCAGGTTTCTATCCTTTCGAAGTGACTTCTCTAATCACAACGCAAATCATATAACAAAATCAGTTAAATGGTTCATCCTCAAATATCTAACCAAGCATTAACGGAAATTTCATTTCACAAAGTGTGTACATATTTCCAATAATATATATACGATTTTTAACGCCACATTTATGCTGTTTAGCCAGTTATGGATTTTTTAATTTGAATATACAATTTAGAAAATCATGTTAGCATAAAACATTTCAGATTGCCCATTTAAATCTTAAACCATCCAGCTTATAGAGACATTAGGATATTTTTAAAGCAGGAGTGATGAACAATTAGCAAACGCCTTCGCCGGGAATCGAGCCACGGACCTCTGGAATACCGGCCCAGCATGCAAAACCACTACACCACTAAGGCACGCTAGGAAATCGGGAGAAATACTTTATACACACCCCTTTTTAAAGGGCATTGGAGGTTTTAGGGGACCCAGTCGCCAAATCCTGGGTGTGAAGAATCCTCATCTAGCACCCTTTTAGTTCGAGCGCCAGTGTAGAGACATTAGGATATTTTTAAAGCAGGAATGATGAAAAATTCGCAAACGCCTTCGCCGGAAATTGAACCACGGACCTCTGGAATACCGGCCCAGGGTGCAGAATCGCTACACCACGAAGGCACGCTAGGAAGGCGGGAGAAATACCTTATAAACTGAACGTGAGTTCTTATATTAGATTATAAGTTAATATTTCAGTTTGGAGTAATAAGGTGAATTATCTGATAAACGCATTACTTAAGTTAAAAATAATGAGCCAAGTTCCAAATTAAAAGAAAAGTGAGTCCATGTTAAAAATGGAAAACAAAAAATAATAATAAAGATGTACCCTGCATCTGATCTTCTGAAATCATTAGAGTGTTATTTTAAATTTCCGTCTAACTGAGGTTGTTCTTTTTTTCCTAATTTTAGTTCCTGAGATTCATTATTCTGCAGTGTTGCTTTACTTTTACTTTTTTGCATGAGACACTAGTAATTCTAATTTCAAAAGCATGTACTATGGTTGATTTAATCATGAATTTGTAAACGATGAGTTAATTATCCAGGTATGTATTTGATGTTTCTTGCCATCTAATTCCAAAGCTCTAAAAACAGTTTTAGTTGTTCGCAAAGCAAACTACGTAACACGTTTGTAAGGATTATGTTAATTTATCTAACAGTTAGCTTTTAGTTAAAGTTACTGTCCTATCTTTTCTTAATTTCAAACTTGCAACTTCCGGCCAGAACGTATTTCTGGAATCGCGTTTGAATGCACACGAGGAAAAGTATTTAACTGTGAAGTTATACTGACTTCTTAGAAAGAACCAGTGATTCTGACTAGCGCGCATCTGCCTTTTTAGGCTAATCTCTCTTAAGCTATTATTACGCTTGGCCGTACATTAGGCACTTGATATCTTCGCCGTTAATTAGCGTTAAGGGGCCAACTCTGTTAGAATCTTGATAGCTTCGGCTATATCTTTTTAGTTAAGATTAGTTAAGTTTAATTTCTTAGTTTTTGTGTTCAAGCCCGAGTGTAGGTTTTATTGTAAAACTCCAAGGAGGAGTTCTGTGAAATTAATTTGGAATAATAAAGGGTCTTTAACCTATCCCAAGTTTTAATTTTTTTCTCACAAACTCAAGCGATTTTTCGCTTACAAGTTCTTAAGATTGTTCAACTTTAACTGTAACTTAAAAGTACACAGGTTTAAGGCACACAGGTCTTACACATTTTCAGGAATTAAGCGTACTCTGCTATTTTGGATACCAAATTTGGATATAATTTAATGCTTAGGCTAACTTAGGCTTCCTAGGATCGCAAAGTAAAACGCATATTTAAAATAAATATTCTAAACAACTTATATACTTGCGGTCGAAATCAATCAATTTATTTGGACTGTATCTAAACCGGAAAACGAATCATGCGAAAACGGTATAGGATAATAATATTCCTAAATTGATTTCAAAATATTTTGCATAAAGTAGTCTTAGAAGTGATAACACAATAAAGTTGAAAACTGCACATTGCTTTCATCTACCGACACACGGTTGAGTCAAGGCATCTTCATTCCTCGAATACTCTTATTTATTTCGAAGCTTTTTCCTTAAACTCAATGACGTTGTGTTCTCGAAAGTCCTCAATTGAGGAGTATTTCAGGCACCCAAAGGAATTCATCGGTTCTCAAGGGAACGGAATTCTGGTTTTCGCCATGATTGGAAGAAAAAAAAAGTATTTTTCTTCCTCTTCTCCTAAGCATCGACGATTGCATGTTCCCAATAAAGTGCATCGTAGAGTATTTGAGGTATTGAAACAACTTTTGTGATGCGGATTGGAAACGCTTGAGCAAATATCTCGCTCGATAGTAGTTGGTTATGCCGGAAATCCGTCGATCAATCTCAGAAGTTCGTATTTCTATTCGCGTTCTAAAGAAAAATTCAATATCAACGCATAGTTGCGTAACAGAAAGTTATAAAGCAAGGAATGGCTTTTGTGAAGTGTTGCTTGTAGTAGTGGAAATAATATATTTTTAAAAAACCACAAATGTTCTTATCTGTTATCATACGAGAAAAATTTGAAATGTAAAGTAAATAATGTTATGCAAAATACATTTAAAAAAATCCGTGAATTTCGTAATCTATAACTCTAGTTTCTGCGAAAAAGATGGCTTATATTCTTGGAGCTTAATATAAAAATAAAAATATAGTATGTTCGAAGTCAAAATACTATTAGAAAAGTGGATAATTTGTCGAGTTTGACTTTTGCAATTATTTAAATATGTCAAAGTACATGAAGGTTATTTACTTAAGGAGAAATGCTTTAATACAAGACTTCAAAGAAAATTGGTATATGAAAGAGAACCAAAGTATACACTAGTCCATTCTGGAGCTAGCTCATTCGCAGATAAGTAAACCGAGAACGAACTACCTAGGTCCAGCAGCCATGTCATCTACTCCGCCGCAGATGGGCAATAAGGCTTTAGAAGTTTCTTTTATTGGTTATTTTAAAATATTCTAAACAAAGGTACATTGCTTAATTGGTGAACTGAATATGGGAATTTTAACGAGGACTATTTGCCTTAAAACAATAATCTATATTGAGGTCACTTTGGAGGACACTCCCATGTTAAATATGTGGAAGGATATGCAAATCTGATGCAATGTGACTGTTCTGACCAAACGCAGTACGAATTAAATAGTATTCACATGTTTTACATTTGAGCCGCTGGCAATATGCCAAGTGCAGTCAATTGCATAAAGAACATGACTGCAATGAAAATTATTATCATATATTAGTTAGCTTATGTAATATTAGTAGCATATGGATTACGGTATTTATGTAACATTACTACAATTCTAAATGCAGTTATCAAGCTTATTTGTCAATTGTTTTCTTATTATCAGAATTTTTAGACTATCAGAACTAATAAAGTTTCAAATATGAAATTTTAAACATCGAGTATAACTGTTGTTGTTGTCATCGGACGACGTAAGGTATTAAATATAAACACTGTTGCAAATTTCAGTTCTTTTCAAAGTGATCTAGCAATGATTTGCAAAACACCTAGTAAAAAATAACATGAAAGATATAAATTATCACCATTACGTAATTATTTACATTATAATTTTCTTAATTTATTTTTATTCCATCGGATACTCACTTATCTTCGCCGTCGTTTCAGAATTTTTATAACTCCCAGAAAACTTTCCTATAAATTAAAACTTTCCTATCAATTAAGTAAGCATAAATAATTTGCTTACATGAATGTAATCCAACATTAAATTCTCATAAAGTACCATACGAAATGTCTTGAACATTTCATCTAACGACTACTCCTATTTTTGAAATATTCATCAAAATTTTACCTGTTTAAATACAAATTTTAATCTAGATCAATATCTAAATAATAATTTATATTGATCTAGAGGATTTTAATAGATCAATGATACAAATTTTAATGCAGATCAAATATATGTTGCTAATATGAAACATCCTTAACATTTTTATGGAATCCTAACACATTCCTCTCCGACAGTTTTGCAAAGTACTGTTGCGGAACCTTCGATTATCAATCATTTGCATGCCGTTTGGCAAACCTTTGATATTATCCCACAATTTTTTTCAAGTATTACATATTCTGCTAATAACTTTATTTTCTTGGAAAAAAATATTTTTATTAAAATACATATATTTACCAGATGGTTTAAAGTTTAGCTATTTGCTGCTATCAACTAAAAATACAATTTATGCCATATGAGCCCTGTTGTAAGTCTATGAATTGTTAAAAATCTACATCAGTAAACTGCATCATATTGCAGGAATTCACAATTACTTCATTTGACATATTCTACTATATTAGGATTTTTTTGAAAGCAAGGGAGACGAAAATTAACAAACGCCTTCGCCGGAAATCGAACTACGGACCCTTGACATACCGACTCAGTGTGCTGACCACTACACCACAGACCCACGCTAGGAAAGCGGGAGAAATACCTTACATACTCCCCTTTTTAAAGGGTGACTGGGCTTTTAGGGGACCCAATCACCAAATCCTGGGTGAGGAGAATCATCATCCAACACCCTTTTAGTTCAGGCGCCAATGTAGAGACATTAGGATGTTTTGGAAGCAGGAAATGCGAAAAATGAGCAAAGGCCTTCGCCGGTAATCGAACCACGGACCTCTGACATACCGGCTCAGTATGCTGTCCACTGCACCACGAAGGCACGCTAGGAAAAAGCGGGAGAAATACCTTGTACTACAATTAAAAATCTATGAAATTCAAATTTAATACGTTTTGATTTGAACATGTGTAATTATTTTTAGTTAACGCCAACGCGATTTTACTATCGTTAGAAGAAACAGTTAATCCCATTTAGCATTCACTGTTGATTCACTGTTGATGCTTTTTCTGAATACTTACAATTCAACTAACAATGTTGGGGATGTGCAAAATATGTAAGGCACTGCGTTCCAACTCCGGACCTCCCGAATACGCATCGAATGTGCTGACAGTTACGCCACGATGGCATACGGAAAGGACTGATAAAATACCTTATATACTTCTCCCTTTCAAAGAGCGACTGGGTTGGACGGGTCCCAGTCACCAAATTCTGGTGATGAACGTCAGTATTTAGTTGAAGTGGCAATGTAGAGTCATTAGAATATTTTACGCTGCACATGTGAAAAATGTGCAGTGCCTTCGTCGGGCTTCGAACTCCGGACTTCCCGAATACGCGTCATGTGTGCTTCTTGTTACACTACGATGGCATCCGAAATGGAGAGAGAAAGTTTCTTATAAAGTATCCTGCAGACTATGACAGGCTATCACTACTCAATAAAAAAAAAAAATCTGATGTGTACACCACAGGACTTTCTTGTACGGAATATTAAATTATACGCATTTTGTCTTGCATTTCATTTCCACTTATTGGATTGAATTAAATCTACTTCGCCGACAGAGAATAAACCACAATAGAATAAATGCATTCTTTAAAAATTCACTCTATTTGTTTACCATAACGACACTCTGGCGCTAGGTTTACTTAACAGTATAATATTTCGTTCATATTATAACTCAGAATGCACAAAATTTATATCATTTAAAGAATTGTCTAATCGTTGACACGTGCTCTATTCAAATGCTATAATAAAGCTAGAGCGATGTATAAAAGAAATTAAGCAAACAAAACAAAAAAAGAACAGTTTTTCACAGACGCTTGAGTATTTATCATTCAATCAATTCAGTTCTCACTTCACGAGAAGGCAAAAATACATAAAAACTCAAAATATCTATATTATCTTAAGCACTTATTTCCTCGAAGAAAGGATTAAGCATGATTTAATTGGCAATAATAAATGAAGGCGTTATCTTTGTTGTTGCGAAGCTAAGTTTCTCTAGATTGGCAACAAATCCACTATTCTGCTGCTTCAAATGTAAACAAGCAATGGCCGCCATCAAAAAAATTATTAAGTTTAGCGGCCCTTAAACAACTTTAAAATTGTTGATACTTCTGAAACTATTGCATACAGATTTATTTAAGGCATAGAAACCTTAACCGGAAGATAAAAACAACATAATTCAATCATTTTTAAAGCAAAAAATGCACAATTTACAAACATATAAGAGTAAAGAAATTGAGATCATTGAGCCGGGTAACAGAGTGGATATATATATTCCACGTTCTGAAGCTGCTCGTTCTTGAGTTATGCGAGATACGTATTACCTACATACGTATCTCCCATAACTGAAACGCCTTCATTTATTATTGCGAATTAAATCATGCTTAATCCTTTCTGGAATTTTTTCGAGGAGATAAGTGTACGAACCTATTTACGTACGTTCGTACGTAGATACGTTCGTACAGACGCCACGAAAAATTCTCTTCAGAATTCATTTTAAAGCAGTTTTATAATTTTTTTGAAGGAAAAGAGTATTTTATTCTGTCCTTACGTACAGATATCACGCAAAAACATCGTTAAATTGCAATCAATAGCGGTAAAAATGCATATTTTTGTGGAAATATCCTGCCTGAAACTTTTCGCGATTACAATACGTCTTTTTACTTCGTACAAGGAAGTAAAAATGCAAAATATAGTACCTCTGAGTAACACGAAATTTTGGGTCCGCTCGTGAAGACCTGTATTTAAACTGCTTCTATTAACTAAATTTTTGTAATTAATTATTTAAACCTCTGTTTTCATAAACTCCCATTTATCAAGATTATATTTACAGTATTAAAGAAAGTAAGAATATTGTAAAGTGCGTACCGGTTCTTAATGGATTCTATCAATGCATACAAAACCAAAGAAAACTGGATGAAATTGATTTTTCAAAAAATAAAAAGGCCTGTCAGTTCTGAAACTTTTCATGCAAAAGTACACGTACAGCTCTTCTCTGTATGATAGATCCCAATCAGTAGTTACTATTTCAAACTACTAAGAACATTGAACACAAGAGAATGCAAACCAGATCAAAAAAGCGAAACCTCGCACGGTGATGTCTCAGTTCTCTGAGCTAAACTAAAAACTGATTCTCTCTCCCCTTTGCAGGAGAACTTTCTATGCAGTTGCACTAACATAAGTCCGGATACACTTAAGGAACTGACAAGTTACATTTACATAGAGATTGGACAGCGATTTCGTCAAATAGTCGTCAAGTTTGGCGGATTATAGCGATTTCTTGATAGATTTAGGACACAAATTATTCACCAAAATCATCGCTAGCTTGGCGATATTGCCGAGATGATTATTATTTTAATTTATGTTAAAAGGACTTATCCCTGTGCCCTAATTTTTCCTGCGGGTCTTCTTAATCTGAGCCTTTCAAAGTTATTTATACAAGAAATATTACAATTTACACATAATTTTATTTAAATTGCTGATTTATGACAATATTGTTAATTGTAACCTAATATATAATAAATGACAAAAATCTCATGACCGGATAAAGACTGTCATGCCACTCAGGGTGCTATGAGTTTACCTTTCTCATTTTATGAAAGACTCTGACATTTAGTGTTAAACTGGAGAAGAGAAATAGAGATGGTGAGGAGTAATTCTGGATGCGCACATTCTCGAACGGAGTGTATCGTTTGAAAGTTTGATAAAATGAAAATTATTCGGTTTTGTGAGACTAATAGTCCACTACATGTTTCCAAGCAGATTTCCTATGTTTCGTGAATCGGTTAAATAATGTCACAAAATATGAAGAAATACGAGAAAATTCACACAAACGAGATTTGCAAAAGCACACCTCTTATGAGAGCAGAAAGAATGCTGAAACCACAGTTGACTCAATTTTATCATAAAAAATTAGGCGGGAGAAAGAATCTTAGAAGAAGAAATAATAGGTACAAAAAGAAATTTTTAGTTTTTCTGACGACTTTCAGCTATAATTGCTTGCCAACGTTTTTTATAGCTATTAGGCGGAGATGTTATAATGCGAAATGCGCGAATCTGATTGTATCTCGATTGGAATTATTAGATTACAGGAAAATACTATAATGCGATCAGCCTAAAGGAAGAGATGCCTTTGTGGATGACACTTAAATGGAATTTGACTCACTTTTCATTCCTTTAAATGGGAACTAAGTTTAAAAAATGTATATTATAACAAAAGCTTTTCTGATGAAATACTTTTGCCTTTTATATTCTCTTTCTGAATTCCCAATTTTTCCATTTACCGTAAAGCTATGAATTAAGGCTATGCGTATTTAAATTATTCTAAATCGTAAAACTCACTTTAAAGAACATAATTTTTAAGATAGAAAACATACAACCACGTTCGAGAAGATATTTGAACGACACCCTAAAGGGGAAAACTTCGTGCATTGCAATGAAGGGTTGCACGAAACCTGTACGGTATCAATAGATACTTAATTTTGAATGCGATAAAAGGAAATAATGCATACGTTGAATAGATTATTAAATGCTTCTCATTGCATTTATAAAGTATTTCTCACGCTTTCTTAGTGTGCTTTCGTGGTGCTTTCGTCTTAGTACGCTCGGCGCGTATTCGAGAGGACCGTGGTTCAAGTAGAGCAGAAGGCAGTGCTCATTTTTCATCTCTCCTGATTTTTTTTTCCTTTAATACTTAATGTCTCTGCAGTGGCACCTGAACTACATGGTGGTGAATGAGGATTCTTCACCACCAGGATTTGGCGATTGGGTTCCCTAAAACCCCAGTATCCCTTTAAAAGGGGGAGTATATAAGGTAATTTCTCACGCCTTCTTAGCGCACTTTCATAGTGTAGTGGTCAGCACGCTCGGCGCGTATTCGAGGTCCGTGGTTCGAGTCCCGGAGAAGGCAGTGCTCGTTTTTCATCTCCCGTGCTTTCCAAAAAAATTACCTAATGTCTCTACACATTTATAACATGCAGTGCTTGTCACCAATCATTTGTGAAAAAAAACACAAATTAAAAATTCTAAGCGCACATACCTATAATAAATCTCCAAGCAATCTCTTTACGATGAAGATTCAATAATTTGTTTTTTAAAAATGCTTTCAATTTTGAAAGTTAATACAAACAGCCGCTTAGGAATGAAATTTACATGCTTTTTTGTCACTAATAATTATATTTACTCTATTTTGGAAGTATTTATCTGCAAACTAGCTAATTAATAGTAATTCCAAAATTTCTTCATGATAATAATAAGTAAACTGGATGCTGCGTTTTGCTCTTTCTGTCCCCGTAAGAGAGCAAAATTATGCTTCTTCTTCGCAACAGAATAAAAAGGTTTATCTTTTCAAAATCAGATTCAGTTTTCGGATTTGTTATCAAATCTGTTTCATATTTGGTATTATTGTTGAAGTTTTACACAGATTGGGAATCACTGGAATACGGATTGAAAATGCGCTGAGTATAATTTAAAGAATTAAATTATATAAAAAGCATATAAGGGTTTAAATTATAAATAAACTACAAGAAACTCTGCACCGAAAAGTACTCAAAAATGTAGAAATGTTGAACTGAAGTTCCATTTGGTAAATACTTGCTAAATTCTTCGACGACAATAATTTTATCAAAATAAATGTCTTTCAAGAAATAAATTACTGTTTCTAATTTTGAGAGATAGTCTCCACTTTGAATAAACACTTTTATATAACCCGATAAGACACCAACCATTTTTCTTTCCAACGGATAATGATTGCATATTTTCACGAGAAATATACTTTGCAGAAACACTTTTGAGAACAACGGTGGCGGGTTATGAAATATTTGACACAAAAGCTGACCCATTCAAAATTAATGACTTTGCTAGAAAGCGAGATTTGCCAAAGGCGCATTGTGGTCTCTTTCATATATTTTAGCTGCTTTAATAACTTAAACGCCGTGCCACATTAAAAACGCTTAGGGCTTAAATGTTCCCTCAAAAATGCACCTGAATCTAAAGTGGAGGAAGAAGATCGAATAGAGGATAAGGATAATTTAAAATCCTGACTCCACCTAGAAGCCATATTTTGCCACACAGTGATAATTTGCAGCTACAGTTGCGTAAGAAGCCCATACAGATTCTACCTGTATACCTGTAATAAAAGGTAAACTAAAGATGAGGAACACGACCTAGTTGTGTTATTTGTTGTTTCTATGCTATCAGGAGATGAAATGCTTCCTTTCATAGAAGGTAATTATAATTAAATTGTAATTCAGATTACAACGTACTGCAGCCATTTTAAATATGCTAAAATGGGGTTTAAAATGAGGTGGTATATGCAATATTTCTAAAAATTACTTAAATGTAAATAAAAAGCTAAAAAAATCAGAAGTAGAAGAATGCAAACTTATACTTTTATGAAAACATGGAACGAGCAAAGGCATACAATTCTAGACAACTTTAGAACAAGACATATGTTAGAACAAGTATTTGGTAATGTAAAATATTTTCGTTTTTGTCTCTTTTCCTTTTCTGAATGCACATTTCTTACGTTTATATTACGTTAATACGCACATTTCTTACGCCTTCCTAGCGTGCCTTCGTGGTGTAGTGGTTCTGCACGCTGGGCCGGTATTCCGGAATTCCGTGGTTCAATTCCCGGCGAAGGCTCATTTTTCATCTTGCCCGCTTCAAAAGAATACTTAATGTCTATACACGTTTTTTAGCCTTTCATTTTCTTTAATTTCTGATTTTTGCTTCATTTGTAATTCTTTCCTTGAACTAATATAACTGGAAAGAAAAATTAAATACAAATATTTCAATCAGGCAGATATATCTTGTTATGTTTCAGCCTAATTTCTAACACCTTGCATTTCCAGGCTTTCTTCCAAGGATTAAGTAATCTTTGAGTTTTAGAATTGGAAGTACATAGTTAAAATTTATTTGCTAGGCTACTCTTTGGATTAATGCTTGAGCTATTTTTACTTCGAATGTAATAGCATTTCTAAATATCGGAGAACTTCAAAATTATTTTTGATTTCCAGAAAAAGTCTTATTCGCCTCAAAATAAAATTTGTCTACCCAATTTAATGTAATAAAATATTTATAATATAGATGATTGAATAAAATCATATCTTTGAAATCATTTTCAATTATCAGTTCTTTATAACTTAAAAAATTTTGAATATTTTAACAGTTAGTCAAATGTACCGTCAAAAATACACTTGAAACAGATGTTAAGAACCTCAGGAGTGAGTTTTATTTTTCAGAAGTATGGCAAAGCTTCTTGCTAATACAGTGCATTTCAAATCTTAATATATAAATATATATATATATATATCTTAATATATATGTATGGCGTCCCGTAAATGCTGCGACAAACTTCTGGGAGAGGTAGGATACATCATAAGGATTAGGGAATTGTACAGGAATTACTGCCCAGAAACGTCATTGTACGCCGCCAGAGTCTTTTTATTTTACAGGAAAGAGCTAGTGGAAAGTGAGGATTGCCTCATTCGAGCGGCAGGCATCATACGAAGAGCATGGAACGCTATACGAACTGACAGCTGACACTGACATGTGGTTCTAACATGATGGAGCTTGCTCATTTTGAACTGGATGCTTGTAGCCATTTGCACAGATCATTCCCGCATCGATGAATTGGGCGTGGTGGACGGGTTAGCTGGTCCTCACGCTTAGCGGATTTATTGAGTCTTGATTTAATTTTATGGGAAGCCATGAAAAGTGTAGTGTATCACGATCTTTTTGTGTCTGAAATGGATCTCGCTGCAAGACTCGCCTGCGTAGCTGCTACCCAAAGAAATTTCGGTCGGTGTCAGGCATGTTTGGCGTCTGATGGTGCTAACTTCGAGCATTCATTCAAGCTGTCTTAAGCCATTTGTATTCACGGCCAATAAATGTTTGAAATTAATCACTCTCTTGTTTCCTTTCCCATCTTCTACCTTTGCTACCCCTTATTCTTGACATTTCCGGGCATGGGTTCCTATGCAATTCTTAATCCTTACGATGCGCCGTATCTCCCCCCAGAAGTTTGTCGCAACATTTACGGGATTTACGGGACACTCTATATATCTTAACTTATGATATATCATATACAATTAAATGGAGGATAATGAAAGTTTGAAGCACTTTCGTCTAACACTGATAGAATTGGCTCATTCATATGACTTTGAATAGTCTTATGAGCTGTCAGAGACTTACAATCTGTCTATTGTGAACTCATGTTCAGTTTGATTGTTTAGAGTTGCTGTTTCAGTTCAGTAAAAATGGCTCATTTTCTAAATCGAAGAATGGTAGATCTTTGGTCAAGCCCTAGCTGTAGTTCAAAATCATAATTCGACTTCTTGGCATCTGAACGTTCTAGTTGCTTCTTTATTTTAGTGCGTAGTCGGTTCTGTATTTCGATGTTGATGTACATCTGTGTCCAGCCTCCACTTGAAGTACTTAGCATAATTGCCTTGTCAACATATTGGATATTCCTGCAAGTTAAATTCAGTTTCCGTGTAAATCTGCGCGCCTGTGTCAACATAATTACCTTATCACCATACTGAACGATATTGCAAGTTAAATCTAACTTCCAAAATTGACAGGCATGCCAAATTCCTGAAATTATGCAATACCATTTCAGAGTACGGACTATAAGCTTTTTTTTAATCTAACAACCTGTATTTAATTTGAGGGATAACAATAATAACAATATCCTAAAACTAGAGACTTACCTAAAACTAGATCTTCTTACTTAATATTCTTAACTGAAATAAGAACTCACGGTTTTGCTTTATATCTATTTCTTAAAAGAATGAAATATAAGACAACTGTTAGCTAATATAATTGAATAGCATAATTAATACATCTGGATAAATATTAACGCAACATTTATTGTCCGGTAAGTAATACTGACCAACTGCAATTATCAGCTTTGGATATGTGCATTCTGATAAATTATCTAAACTCAAACGTTTATCGAGGTTGTGAATATGATCCATACATTATCGACTTGATTAATTAAACTTCATCGTTTTAGCTGCTACATAAACTGTTTTTAGAGAACAAAAAACAGGATGTAAAAAGAAATTTATGATTCCAAATTTTAAAATAACTCTGTGTAGTTGTTTCATCCAAACCCGATTTTTAAATCTATTTTAAGCTCAGTTATTACTTTAGGATCTGTAGCATTATTAACAGTCATCCGTTAAAGACTGCTTTAAATTTTAATGTAGCAATAATAGAAATATGGAAGGAAAAATTATCTTACGAACCTATAAATCGGTCATTAAAGGTCTGACTACTAAATAACAGTAATATTTTTACTTATTTAAAATTTCGTTAATGATGAATATACTATATTTTAGAAAGGCAGTTAAGCCTTGGTCATCTAAGTATCACTCGTAATTCGAAATCTGAGAATTCTTTTATTCTTTCAGTGGTAAAACTGTGTCTGCCTATTTTATTTTAAAGCAGTTCTACCAGATTTTTACCACACACTAACCAGTAACGACTTTTTACCATATAAAATTTTCCAGAAGACAATACAGATTAATTTTTTAACTATTGTGATCATTCAGCTAAGCACTCAGGGATGAGGGGGAAATAAAGCAGAAGGTTCCGACTTTACCTAACCATTATAGGGAAGAGGTAGATTTTTAATCTCGCTAGTGGACTAAAATTCCTTGAGCTTTGCGTAATTCTACGATAGTGCAAGATATTTAATTTCCGAAGTCTGAAATAGGATAAGCAAGTGTTCTTTTTTGAACGCATTTTGACAGAAATTGTAAACATAAAACATTGAATTCTTGCTGCATCATATGCTTACTTATGTTTCCCATGATTATCAGGCTACTTAAATTTGTAGTGAGCGTTATAACTAGAGAAACAGTCATTAATTTAGAAATATCAAACAACAAAAATTAGCGTTATATTTTTAACGAGATACCTGACATAACTTATTACCACAAACTAATTTATCTCTCATATTTATTTAAGGTTATTAATCGAGCATTATAATCCCAGACTGCTGTTATCTAGACTGATATGGTAGATAATTATCGAATAATTTATTAGGCAAATTAAAATGCTTTGACTTTTTGTTCTTCTAGTCTCAGACTGCTTTATATGCAACGATTTGAATTAAATTCTTCATTAAATGTGCAAAATAAATTTTACGATTTCGCAGAACGTTCACCCCCCTTGCCCCCGTATAGGTCTCCGTTTCAGTTGTGAAATTTAATATTCGTTAACAAAATGCGTTCTGTGCATTTGATTTAGGAAACTTCTTATTTCAAAACATTAATTTGCGGAATTTCTATGTTAATTTTGTTAATATATCATTCTAGAATTTCAGTTTTTTTCGCATTTTATTTAATTAAATTTAAGCAATAAGAAAGATTTCTCTACTATGCAAGTTTAAAAATCCTTCTGCTACGTAAGTTTCAAATCGATCTCCCTTCTATGCAGTCTTTGCGGTATTCTTGGCTTTGATTTAATGGAAATGAAGAAATTCTGCTTAAAGTAAGGACGTTGCCTACAAAAGTATTCATAAAGTATAAAAATAAGATTATAAGTTTAGTGTGTTCATATCCTGATTCGTTATTCATGAATAAGAGTCTTTTGGGTTTCATATTGTAAAATACATTTAAATGCAACTAGGCTCATTTAAAATTCCTCAGAATCTAAGTGTATTTAAAGCAATACAGCAAACACAGTTTAGGCTTTATGTTTTGATTTTAAGCAATGAACTAAATCATAAAACTTAACATGTAATTGTTTAGAATTCAGATGCATTGCAACAATTATTTTTATTTATATTAATTCCACTTAAAACTGCCAATACTACAGTGAATCTAGAAGGACCACTGAGATAATTCTTCTTCAGTCTTTAAGACAGCTATAAATTTATCAACATTTATAAATCTGTAACATAGTAATGTTTTATTTGACTTTTCAATCGTTACGAAGATTCTCAAAAAGATATGATTTTAAGACAATAAAGGTTTACTTATTTTCACGTATTTGAAGTACTTTCGTAAAGCTAATTCTCAGCAATGACTTAAAAAATTGCTTTAATATATTATCGGTGTAACCAAACGGCTTTCTTGTGTGTGGTCCCGGCTAAACAGAATTCAAAAAATGGTAAATGGCAAGAGTAAGAAAAAGTTTAAAAATAAGTATATTTTTAGAGTAACAGTAACTGAAAAAATACTTAAAGGTAAACAACGTTTTAAAAAAAATGTTTAAGAGGATAAATAACTAAAATAAATGCAACAAATAGTAGAATAGTTTGCTTCAAAATTTAAAATCTTAAAAGCTATATACAATGCGTTTTTTAAAAAATTAAACTCTAAACGCAAAATGTAAGGAAATAACATTGCTTCCAAATGCATCTTCCAGTTTGAAGCTAATGTCAATATATGTTTAAAAATAAGCAAGAGATATCCTTACTTTGACGCAGATTTTGAGTAAAATTGTATCAATGTCGAGGGTAGGCAGATACGGTCCTCTTTCTTGAGGACAATTAAAAATTCTGAAAAACATCCGAGAGGATTCAACCATTTTATTTCGAAAGCAATGGGAGAGAAAAAACAAGTAAAAATGAAAGTAGTGCCATATGATGCAAAACGAAGAAAGCTGTGAATCATAAAAACTACGATACTAGAATTTTGAAAGTGTTCTTTAAGACTAGATTTTCATTGAAGGTTTTCACATTCAGCTTCAAGTCTTTGGCCTCCCTCTAAGACAATAGTCGCCAGACGTACAAAGCTTCTGAACTACCGTTACGTTTTTAAATCATTCTGTGAGCTACCAACTTAAAAACAAATGTTGCATTTGCTTAGTTGTTTAATGTTG
Organism: Stegodyphus dumicola; assembly: GCF_044657685.1. Classification (NCBI taxonomy): domain Eukaryota; kingdom Metazoa; phylum Arthropoda; class Arachnida; order Araneae; family Eresidae; genus Stegodyphus; species Stegodyphus dumicola. The sequence goes on along the minus strand of NC_140768.1, from coordinate 72,339,902 downwards.
GGAGAATAGGTAATAGGTAGTGGCTGTCATTCGAATGTAGTTGTTCAAGTATTCAACAGGAAGTCTTCTTCTGTATTAAGTTTAATAAATTTCATACTAGAAAAAGAAATTTCACACATATATATAGGGCTGAACATTACCTTCACGTTGAGACAAACCTGGACCAAAATTGGATATTTTTATTAGGAATAAGATGCCAAATATTTTCAGATCTTTAAGAAAGCTATTTGACAGATAAATCATTTGGAAATCAATCATTTCCAAGTCCACTGCAGCATTAGCTTCATAAAAATCAAAATGCTTATGACACTAAGTAGATGTGACACTAAGTGACTTGGTTATGACACTAAGTAGAGAATCTTTCAGCATCAATCTCTATAAAAAGCGACTGAGCAAATTGTACAACAACTGAAATCCTTTTGAAATCTTGGAAGCGTTTGTAAACTTCTCATATTTGAAATAATTTCAATGCAGTGTTTGTTGTTTTAAGGCGGCGCTGAAGAATCTTTCTTTTCAGGGGCTTGCTTCAAACAGGCAATGTGTTTGCATTAAATTTGGATGACAGTTTCATCCCACAGTTCCAGCGTTTGGAGAATGAAGCAACATCTGAACATTTCACCTTTTATCTTTATTCCCACTTTGAAGCTCCATGTTAAGTATTAATTTTTCGGTGATGTCTGCGAGAAAAGCAAAATTCTGCAGCCAAACCGAATCTTCTAATTCCCGAAAGGATTCGCCTCGTTCTTTCAAAAATTCTACTAAGGCAGGGATCACTTCTTGTTGCAAAACTCTGCCTCCCTCAACCGAAGAACTTCCATATGAAGCACTATATCACAATACTGGCAATCTAGTTAATCAGTCAGTGCTCTGAACAAAAGTGTCTGAATTGCATGTGCTCTAACTTATTATTGTTTAATATTTTATGACTGTCTTCATTACATCATATTTAAGAACTTTCCGCATAGTTAACTCCTGGTATATTACTCAACGGTAATACAGAATTTTCGGAAAGCTGTTGTCTTTACGACACAAGATTATGAATCCCTTTTCTCTGCCTACTATCGCAGGAGCTCCATGAGTTGTTAAGCCCACCAACTTATTTAAAGAGATATTTTCAGATAAGATCAGATATTTTCAGAGTTGATAAGATCTTTAACAGCTAAAACTATGTCCTGTCCTGTAGTGCGTCTTATTGAATTTACGATCTTTGCCAGCTCCTCTTTATTTCGAAATTATCAAACACCATTCTCACATAAACTGTCAACTGAGCTGTATCAACTATACCAGTCGATTCGTCAAGTTTCAGGACAAATAGCTGTAACAATCAAACTCAGTTTTAAGTGAGTTACGATTAGAACTCATAACCTTCTCATTACTGTATTTGCAGAAAGCTGCACATAATAGCAGACATTATCTGACTGTCAGTTTTATTTTTTAAATTACAAAATAATTTATCTGCAACTTCTAAAAATGTAGTTTTGATTATTTCACTGGCTTCCTATGGTTTTTTATTCTGTGCAATAATATTTGAAACTCGGATTGACGCCTTAGTAGCCCCTTTATTCTTGTTTAATGATTTTAAAAAAAGTTTATTGCTGAGCATAGTTAGTTAAAATTTTAAATGTCTTTTCTTTTTTTAGAGCAGAATTCAATGGGAAATTCTTTTCAATCTTTGCGTAAACGATTTTGAAGTGACGTTAGACGTTCCCATTCTTCTTAACTGATAGACTTGCATAGCACAGTAAGAGCACTCATTTATCCCTTACCTGGGTAAAGAAGTTATCGGTTTCCCATTCCAAATAAAAGTGATAGGATTTTGCTTGCACACTTCATCTTTAGAACAGACCTGGCTTAGGACCAATGCGTAAATCAAACTATCCAAATTAGCAAATGTCTCATATACACGCCAACAACATAAACGGGCTTAACCTCACGCGTATGCAATCAGCTTAACCTCACGCGTATGCAATCAGAGATGAGGCTGACAATGGCAGTTACGCGGGAGAAACAAGCAGTTGTTGTCGTGATTGCCTCTGTCTTCAGTGTCAGCTCAGTGGAGGAATCAAGGTTAACCAACCGGAGCGTTAACGCGAACTATCGAAAAATGTCCACGCAAGCTGCTGTAAAATATACCCGCTAGCTACTAGGAGCTCGCGATTGACGGTTTGGCGATCACTGCCCTAAGAGGAAATTTGTTCGCTGTAATCAAACTTTTTCCATTTTTTTAACTTCGCTTCTACCTCTTTCTGTTATAAATACTAACGGCGACCACGATTTTCCATACTAGTTATGAGTTCCGTACTAGTTATGACAATTTCCTGTTCCTTCGATACGCCCTCATGCAGATACTTATACATGGTAAATAATTTTGCCACCTTTTTATTTTTAATATGCATTTTCATGTTAAGTATACATTCATTATATGATGAGTATACTATCTCAAGGCTTAAGAAACTTTTAAATGTTTTAGTTGGTTATGAGTTGTTACGCAGCTTACCCTCGTTACTTCTAGCTTCGTTTTAGGGCCTCCAGGATCGACTAATGTAAAAACATTTTCAAACTGCATAGTTTATTTTTGAAAATTTTGGATGATTTAATTAGTATTAGCATTTGTATTCATAATGTGTTAATCCGTGCGACGATTTATATATTCTCTAACAGTACAGTCTCACACATTATAGTAACGATTTAGCAAAGATTTATATATAAAAAACCTTAGAAATTTATTTTCTAATATATTCAGTCTCATAGCTCTTTTGGTGTACTATCATATTGCATTTTGATTTCCAAGATAAAAATCTTATTTCTTAAAACATCAAGGTTGATTTTTATTCCACTCCTCCTTCACAATCTTGCAGAGTTCATCCAATGTTTTAGCATTCCGGTTATAAACAGCTTGTTTTAAAAGGGAAAATGCATAGAAATCCATAGGAGACACAAAGGACATGGATTGAATGCATTTCCAGGGAATAGCTTCAGTTCCGGTTTCATGTCTCATTTTTTTCAAAAAATAGAGCTTTAAATTTAGAGGTATGGCTTGGAGCCTTATCCTGACGGAACGTAACATAGTGAAGATTGTTTGGATAAAGACATGGAATTTTTTCTTTAAAAGTGTTAAAGCTTATTTCTGATAGTATTCCGAATTAATTTTGACATTTTTTTCTTCTTTCCTTATTTTAAATTTTCTGTTATAAGAGAATCTAGTAATAATTATAAAAACCTTTAGAAAAACATTCCTGGTTTTTTCTGAACAAGCATTTTAAGTCCTTTTCTCCTCTTTTTCGGTAGAAAATCGATCGTTCTCTACTGTAATCAGTTAAATATATCCAAGCCTCATCAATTGCAAATATTTATTTCCATTTTCACCTGCCAAATAATTTCCATAAGGCAATCTGCACATAGTCTCGCGCTGAGATATATGTTTCGGCGTTAGGCGATGAACATCATGTTTTTTTTTTTTTTTTTTTTTTTTTGATTATTTTTAAATCAGATTTTATAATTTCTTCACAGTTCCTACAGAGATAGTTAAAGATTTTTCAAAGCTCTTTGGAGGGCTGGCATTTTCTTTTAAAACATGAGACACTACTTTAGATTTAATAAGAGTTGCATGTACCTTTGTTGGGTATGAATTTTTTAATTTTTCTAAGTCAGACGTAAACTTTGATGTTTTTTTTTTCCTTTCATATTAATTATGCCACTTATTTTACGTAAATTATGCTTATGTACTAAGAAAGCACCTACTGAACATGAAAAGAGACGCTCATTTTTGAAGCACTTGGAATTTCAAATTGTAGAAGAATACACGAAAAGCAGAAGCCAACAAGCAATGCTTTTATGAAACTAGGATCCGTGAAAACTAGGATCAAGTGGAAACCACCTGCAAAGAAGCCGTAGGAATGAGCTGAATTCCCTGACAGATGTGACAAGCATATACAGCGTCTCACAAAAGTGATGGGACACTTGTGCTTTACAAAAGGAAACTGTAATAAAATAAATTTAAAAAAAACATATAAAAATTTTTTGTGGGTGTGTTTCATACTTAAATTTAGTAACAAGTATTACATAACATACATTTTCTCAAAATATTTAAATATTAATTTTAAAAAATACAATTGTTTAGAACGGAGCAAAAAATGCCTCACATAAGTGATAGGACACCATTAGATACTACTACATACTACAATAAAAATATTTTTGGGTTTTTTATTTTTACTTAAAAGCAATTGGCAATAATTTATAAAATCGTCTGCAGTATTTCTCTCTAGTTTGTTCTGGAATTTGTGTGTTTTTTAGCTCTGTGCAACCATGAATGCTAAACGAAAAGAAACTTTGCCTGAAATTCGAAAATTAGTTATTAATTTGCATATTGAACGCAGAAAATCTATTAGAGAAACTGCTGAAACAGTTAACTTGAGTCATTCAACAGTTTTCATTATCATTAAACGACATAAAAAGAATCATATGATTCAGGATAAAAGAAGACCTAGCCGACCATCAAAGCTATCCAATGGAATAAAGCGAATTATCGTTCAAAATATTTTAAAAAAATCCAAGAATGAGTGCTCCTAAAGTTGCTGCTGATTTACAAGCATTACGTAGAGTAATTGTTAATCCTGAGACTATTAGAAGAGTAATTCGATCTGCTGGATATCACGGTAGAGCAGCCAGGAAAAAATTCTTCGTAACTGAAAAGAATAGAAAACTCAGACTGGCTTTCGCAAAATCCAACATAAATAAGAATTCTGAGTACTGGAATGAAGTTATATTTGCTGATGAGAGTAAATTTAATATATTTGGTTCTGACGGTAGAATCTTGGTGTGGAGAAAACCCAGGGAAGAATTTCGCAAACAGAACTTGGTGCCAACAGTAAAACATGGTGGAGGAGGAATTATGGTATGAGGGTGTATGTCGTCCGTTGGAGTTGGTAATCTTATTTTTATTGACAGTATAATGGATAAGTACAAGTATATTAACATTTTAAATCAAAATTTGAAATCTTCACGAAAATTGAACCTTCATAACGATTTTGAATTCTACCAGGACAATGACCTCAAGCACACTGCTTTGAACGTTAGACTCTGGCTGCTGTATAACTGCCCTAAAATGATAAAAACACCACCTCAATCTCCAGACTTAAATCCCATAGAGAATATTTGGAAAGAATTGGAATCAAGAATTCGCAAACACACCATCTCTTCAAAACAACAATTAAAATCGGTGCTTCAAGAAGAATGAGGTAAAATCACTCCAGAAATCACAAAAAAAAAAAAAAAAAATTAGTCGAACCCATCCCAAGAAGATTAAATCATGTTTTAAGTAAAAGGAAATCCAATAAAATATTAAAACCTTTTAAAAAGTAAAATTTTTGGATAAATATTTGATGGAAAAGTAAGTGTCCCATCACTTATGTGAGCCATTTTTTGCTCCGTTCTAAAAAATTTTATTTTTATTAAATTAATATTTTAATATTTTGAAAAAAATTATGTTATATAATAATTGTTACTAAATTTAAGTATGAAACACACCCACAAAAAATGCTTACATGTTTTTTTAATTTATTTTACTATAGTTTTCTTTTGTAAGAGCAAGTGTCCCATCACTTTTGTGAGACACTGTATGTATGGAACACATTACTTATATTTGCAGAGAAAGTGTAAAATAAATGTAAGTAGCATTTTTAACTACGATTGCAATTGTACTCTTTGTTTGAATGTTTTTTTAACCTCTCGTGTATATGTTACAGTGAAAGACCGAAATTTGGAGAATGTCGACTTTCACCGGTGAATGTCAACATTCACATAGTCTCTCGGTATATGTCCGAAATATTTTCCAAATACTCTTATTTCTGACTTAGACCGGTCAATGTCGACTTTCACCATGTACTAATGGTGAATGTTGAACATATAACAATATTATATTTTCTTCTCCGTAATTCAGTCGCGAATAAACCCACTTGAAACTTGAAATAAGAACTAAAGAACATGAGAACCCAAACCACACAATACATTCAAAATGAGAAAGGAAAATAATAGAAGTTTAAAACTTACTTAATTATACAGTACGTTCTAAATGAGAAAATCAAATAACAGAAATAAAAAGCTTAGTAAATTATGTGATTCAAATCTTATTTATTGCAACAACTTAAAGTATTATGGCACTTTACGACCTCTCTTTTCGACTTACACCAGAGCATATCTGTGATTGTCGACATAACCGGTGAGGGTCCGAATATACAAGAATGTAGTGCAATATTCGATCTTTCACCAACGTATTTGGTGATTGTTAACATTCTCCGGCGAAAGTCGACATTCTCCAATTTCGGTCTTTCACGGTAACATATATATTTTATGGTAGAAAATGGTATGAAATATCCTGTACGAGTAACTGCGTTCGCTTTTGTCGAGCGGGTAATGCAAAGTTTATCTCTAATAGTTTGTCAACGCTGTTGCCAAATAAAGATAAAATTAAAAAGGATCATGCCTGGTCAGGATCCTTTTCATTTCCTCCAGACGTAGGTCTCAAAACTCGAGAGCGGATTATCGAAGCAGAGCTAGATAACGTACCTATACATCAAGAAACTCTTGAAAACGCATCGTATTGAAACCGGACTGATCGAAGCCAGTGTAAAAGAATTGTGGATGCAATTAGGCAATTGTGACTTTCCATATATACATCTTATAGACGATTACGAGGGCATAAAACAACTAAAGTTTTAAATTTTAAGCAGATTTCGTATGTATTTCAATAAATTTCAACTAATTTTCTAATATTGTTACTAGTGATGATTTAAAAGATTTGTCAGTTTTATTCATAACTCATTTAAGTTACGTTTTTAAATCCACCTTAAACTTTAAGACACATTCATAATGCAATGGAATACAAGCAGAGTCATATAATTTCATTTGTGCAAATAATAAAGAATTGGGCATCACGTATTTAATTTAATGTTAAAAACTGCAAGATTAAAGCATTTTCTTCTGTGTCAACAAATTTTAATTAGCTGCTAGAATATATTTTCAGTTTCGATTATTTTGCATTGTTTCATTTGAAAAGAGAAATGTATCAATGATTTAATTAATTTTTCTTCATTTGAATTGCTTCAGAAATAACCTGCCGAAACTTAATTTTAAAGTTTAATACATCTAAAATTTAATATGCTAGTAGCAACGTAATAATTATTACAATTCAAAGGTATTTTTATCACGATATTAAAAGGAAGTATAACTTAATGCATACTACTACTTCAAGATTTGTTAGAAAATATAATTTCATTGAAACAATTTCTGTAAAATACAATTAAACTCTTTTCTTAATAGAAAAGACAAGTCTTTAATAGCAATGATTATTTAATTTAAATCCTTTTAAACATATATTTCATTTCTAGCGTTTTTCCTGAAGGACACAAGAGGGTTAGGAATTAATCATTTGAATTTTGAAATTAATGTTTTTGACATTTAAGGTACCTTTGTTAATTTTTAAGCTTTCGGAATGATATTTGCCATTAAATTAATAAAAAAATAATAATATAAGCAATGAGTGAATTAAATTTTTATGAATAGTCTAGTCTAGACTAGATTTATTTTGTCGGCACCAAATCAAGTTTTATTAAATGAATGTTTAAATTCAATCAAAAGATAATAAAGATACGTCTGCTTACTGAAATAATCTTTGACAATTTAAAATTTCTGTTTTACTATCTATCAAACTATCACTTTGTATTAGAAGTTACAAATATATTCTGAATCATCTTCATCAGAAAGCATCTGCATTTATGCAAATATATTTGAAAGGCGATAAAATTAATTATTTTGAATAACAGAATACACTTATTAAAGCGAAATACTGAAGCAGCTCTTTTCAATATAATTGATTAATTTTGATTTTATAATGGAATAATATTATAAACTTAACAAATTGTTTCCTTATGTAACTGTAATAAAACTGAAATAATTGCTGTTAACGTGAGACGACTTTTACAGATCTTAAGAAATACTAGTTAAGATTAACCACATACGTAATTTCTTGATTTCGTATAATTTCCTGTAAATATAAATTGTTTAATTTCTAATTCAAAATAAAGTTTATGAAATACTTTCTCTTCATTTTACCTCTGACAAATAATCGTAGTGTTTAGAGAATTCATGCCCATTTTTAATATGTGTATATATAATAAATGTAACATAATTAAAAACATTTGAAAAAAAATGAAATAATAAAAGAATGCATAATTTTTTCTTAACCTAATAACATCAGTAGTAACAGAATCCAGTCAATATTAAGATGTAATATCACAATAGAATGTAAAAGTCAAATATAAATTGTGTTTGAAGCAGAAGATAAGAGTTTTGCAAATACTACATATGAGACAATGGAATATATGAGAGAAACATGAGAGACATATAAATAGGAGAGAGTGCAGTTTTTATGCTATTATCATATCTGGATTTGAAACCTTTAAAAGTGTCTTGTATTTACTTATTTGTTCATTTTATTTATTTATTTACGCTTATTTTCATTTTAAACACCATTATTTTCTAATAGTTTATAATTTCCCAATATGATTTTACCTAGCTTAATTTGGTCCATTATCATCCTCCCTAATACTGACAAAGGAATTTCGTTGATTTCAAAACAACTTTTTATGGAAAGCATTTTAATAAAAAGAAATACCATCTGAATTATTGCACAAAGAACTTTCACAAAACGCTTGGAGAGCAAATAAGGATTTAACTACTACTCATTCGTTCTATAACGGGTGAATAAAATATGATTTGAAATAATATATTTGACGAAACTGAAAAGCGTATTTAGAAAATATATAATTTCTTCCTCTGATTCTCATTTCTTCACTAAAGCTGATCTGCCTAAAAGCATCTAACATTTTTACGAGACTACAATCGTAAAAAGCATATACTATTCAGAAGAAAAATTATCAGTTTTTAGTAAACACCTAATCATTTGACAACAATATATGAAAATATTAATCTATGTTAATTTTATGTAAGCACGAGATGAAGATCCTAGAATTATTGAGGGGTATACAAATATGCATTTAACAGAAACGTAAAACAAATAACTAGTACGTCATTAAATTTTTAATTAGAGGGACTGAAATTAAAATAACAAGAAGATGAACTTAAAGCATTTTGAAATGCTTGTTGTCAGTTTTAAGAAAACTGATTCATAAAGTCCTTAGCACCTAAGGTTTTACAAAATCACCAGAGTACAATAAATTTTATTAAAAGTGATATAATTATGGGAGTATTAACACTTCTCCTTACAACATCGAATATATTATATATACCGCTGTAAGATCAGTTTTCATAAAATACAGAAAATGGCAGAAAAATAGCGGAACTAAACTGATGGTTATTCTCCTAATATGTCCTTTTTATCGGAAGATTTGGCTGGAAAATCGGCTTCTTGATTAAAGAGTAATTAATAATACTTTGGGGAATACACTGCACTAAGAATTAGTCCTCAGTTATATGTGGAAAACATAATCACAATTTCCTGAGGCAGAAACCACTGAGTGAACTAAAGTTCTCACGTAAATGAGAAAACTTCTGTTATGGGTTTCGTTATATTTATTTAACTATTCGTTTAATAACTTCAGATTCATAAAGGACGGCTTAGGCTTGTGCATGAAAAATAATACTTTTTTTCAATGAAGGATCATTCAGATGACAATGATTATAAATGATATTGTATAAAATAATTACTAAGGCTTTATATATACATATATATGCATGATCACATTTTTTATTTAAGAACAAAATTATTCCAAGTATTTCCGCGCAATATGTAGCTGAATATTTATGAGTATAGATAAAAAGTAAGCAATATAGAACCAGTTTCACAAGGACCCAAATCTAGTGAAAGTCAACATCAACACCATTAAACTTCAAAGTACCCTATACATATGTAAAATAAGAATTAAAAAATTTTAAATACTAAAACATAAAAATTAGAAAAACCAGGAAAAACTACAAAAGAAGAGGAGTTCAGTCAAATTTAGTATAATGTTATCAAGAAGAGGATACATCAGATTCAATTGCAATTCCTGTTCCAGCTGAAAACCACTACGTTTCCGTTATCCGAAATCAGCTGATGAGACACTTAAAGTAGTATTTAATTCTAATAGTTCAACCGAAAATTTTGAAATCCTCCCCGACGCAATGTAAGTAAAATTTCAAAGTAAAAAAGGCAACTTAAATTACTTAGACAGTCTTAAATGAAATTAGGTATATGAAATTAGAAAATCATATAAAACTTACTCATTGTTCGTAGAGTCAGTCTGCTAGAGACATATACAAATATTTCACATGAAATATCTGTATGATTGTTTTCACATAAAATATTTGTATATGCCTCTAGCGGATTAACTTTTATATTATTCTAATTATTAACCTATTATTCTAATTTCAGTTAAAAGTGTCTAAGTAATTTCAGTTGCTTTTTTGGACATAGAATTTTTACTTACACTGCATCGGGAAATTAGAAATTTTCGAGATAATTGTTATGATTGTAGAACGGCTCATCAGCTGATTTTTGATAAGAGAAACGCAATGGTTTGCAAGTGGAAAGGGGATTGCAGTTGAGCTTGATGCATCCTCCTCTTCGTAACGTTATATCAGATTTGATTGAATTTCTCTTCTTTTGCATTTTTTTCTAGTTTTTTTTTTTTTTTAAATTTTTGAGGTTTTTAGCATTTTATATTTCTTTAATTCTTATTTTGCATATTTGTCGGGTATTTTGAAATTTAATGGTATTGAATATAACTTATTTCGGGTGTTTGTGATACAACGATACTGCTTTAAACAACGGTACATAAGTTTTTCTATTTCTCGAAACATGGATCTTCTAAAAATATATATTTTTAATGCTTCATGAAAGTAATGTAAAAACAGACATTATGTAAATAGAATTTTAAGGTATTTATGACAAGAGTTTCGCGGCTCAATCTTTTTTAATTTAGGTAACTGAAAGAAATTTTCGTCTATCTCTTGAAGGTGGTTAAAATTCAGAACGAAAGTACTACGTACGCCACATTTACCACCACCGATTTCTTAAGATGTCACAGGAACTTAGTTGACATTATTCTTTTATCGAAGTATTAAGTCTAGCGCATGATTTACGGAGTTAGCACATGGGATGATTACGTTTAATGCCACGGGAGAAGTATAAATTTTTTTGTGTTCGCGAATTGGGAATATACTTTAGATTTATTTATAGTTTTCAACTTCATGAAAAGCGGCAAGAACAAGTATTATAAATAGTAAATATAGTAGTATTATCTAAATTTGATTTATTTTATGTACTGTGTTATGATCACCAGTTGTGCCAAATATTTTTTAAATAATACTATCGTAAATAAGTGCAAAGAATGGTTCTGAAGTAGCAAATAGCATTTATAAATATCCCTTTCTTCAGTTGCCACAAAAATTGCAAACTCTATTAGTATAGATAAGTAGTTTTCGGAATTACTGAAAGGCAAAATTATGGAGGCTATAATTGTTGTACTTATTTCAGAATTCATACTGGATATTGATTGCTTGATCGTATGAAGATTTTCAGGCATCTAGAACAAAACTTGTTTATGTTAATAGATTATAGAAAAGTGTTAGAAGGTAATCTAAGAAAATTGTGAGCATGTTTAAAAATTAGTAGATGCTATGGATGGAAGTCAAATGTTTCGCTTTGAAGGGGAACATAAATGTTTGAATAAATAATTACCCAGTACACCGCAAAAAATATAGTTATACATCTATAAATATGCATAGCAAAAGTAAATAAAAAAGTGTCAATGCATGTTTTAAAAAATTTCTTTTATACATACGACTCGTCGATTAACAAATTAATTCAACTTTCATCAATAGGTATGATGCCTACACATAACAAATAGAAGATTATTCGATAAGCGAAGACTGGAATTAAGTGAATTTGCCACATACCATTTCCCACGGGTGCTTATATTCGAATACAGCATCAGCATTATGGAAATGAAATTATCCTGCATTAAAATAAAATACCAGCCAAATGTGACCATTTCATATTTAGCTAGTGTATATAAAGATTATTGGTGTTTATAACAAACATTATTTCAACTAGTTGATAATTTTATAACTTACTTCCTGTCTAAATGTTACATTTTGAACTTTTACCTGCCAAATCGAGAACACAAAAAATCTAAACATTTGCTTTTAAAAATTGAAAATGTTCTATTCTGGTTATTCTTTAAGAGGAAAAATGGATTTGTCTAAAACGTCCAAATGCAAATCGGTTAATGTATTCCTTTAACTCATGATTCTAATTCGCGATATAGAAAGCCAGATAAATTTAAATATAATTTTCAGTATATGGTTCAGATTCAAATGTTAATGATAAATAACCGGAAAGCAAGTAAAATTCACCTAATCTAGTTAATCATTATTTCAGTTCACATTAGTCATTGATTCACGATAATTAGTGCCTTTCAACTGACTAGAAACAGGTAATGCCCCGAAAAACTCTCCAACGTTAGTAATTCAGACTAAATTTGAATGAATTAGGAAAGCTTACTAGTAAAGACTGTTTACTTTTCCAGACATGGTTTGATTTTTAACTGAATACACACCCTCAAAATCTCTGCTTTGGGATATAGTTTAATAGATGAGTTTGAACCTAGGAGATAGTCATAATTTTAAGAAAAAAATCACTTAAAGGATAACGAATGCTTAAATAACAACTTTTACTTTTAAAAATTTAGAAGTATTATGCACACTTTTATCTAAATATAAAAGTTCTTCATACTTTAAAAGAGGAAAACCAGTCATATATACTTGGATATGAATTTATGCTTATATCTATAATATACCTGGCATATCAGATTCAATCATACGTATATATATTATTTTAAATTATGACATATGTCTAATAAAATCTCGCATAGATAGTAAAATATGTTTATATATTTAAATATCATTATTTAATACATCGTTCATTAACATCCACACAAAAATTCCATTTTCAATTTGTTCATTATTTTACTAAAAAAACATTAGTTTTTCTACAAATACGTTTCAACTAAAATATTCGAAGTAATTCATTTGTACAACACTGTGTATAAACATTATACAAAATTTAAAATAAAGCGTTAAATGCTATAAAAGCGTTTAAAACCGTAAAAAAATCGAAATGCTTAATTTGATTGTTCTTTTTACCCTGAAATTTTGCTTTTATAGTTTTTTATTAATTTATAACGCTTTAATACCATTTTTCATAAGATAAATATTTGAAAATTTTACAAGTACAAATTTCTATATTACAGGTACACTCAGGATTTAACACTAATAAATCTTATGATAAAATGGGGCCCACCAGCGGCCGAGCGGTAAAGACGCTGAACACTCGGTCTGAGGTTCGAATCCCGCGAACGGGCTGGCTGCATGGGCGTTTTCGTGGTTTTCCCCATGTGTAACGTGTATACGAGCCAGTTTCCCTTAGAAAGTCCTCCACGAAAGGCATCCCTCCCTTTAGGCAGATAGCCCTCGTGTGCTTTGCCATAATTAAATACACCACACACCTTATGATAAAATGCGACTGCGTGTGCAAGGTAGTAAACGTACGTCAAATCCAACTTCAGTCCTTGAATACGTAGTAAGACGAAGCATTTTTGCAATATATTGGTGACAAAACATCTTATTTAACTCTAGAAATTTGGTCAAAGAAGAAATTTGTTCTTGGATCAAAAGTCATTTAAGTGGTTCTCAAAAGGAGACTGCTGTTTTACGAGTATATTGCGTTCTTCCTCTATAAATGCTATAGCAATTTCTCATAAACGCTGAAATATAAATTTCTGCTAAAATTCATGAGTAGTTATCATCTAAGCAGGGTAAATAATTTCTAGAGATTATTATTAAATCAACAGCAAATCAATATGATATCATGTTTTATAACTTTACTGTTTGGTTTTCTGCACCAATATTTTTGCATGCCGGTATAAGTAAAAGGGCTGTTTCCCTCCCTTTGCTCTCTTCAGTTACGTATTTTCAGACATTATCTTCAACTATATTATCATTCAGTTCTTCTTGGTTCACTAGCGAATTTCCTTCGAAAAGCATTAGCGTTACTTCACACAAAATATTATATTTTTTCTTTTCTGTCTAAGCATAATCAGTGATTAAAGCTTTGTAAAAGAAGAAAAAGGTATTGAAATGAGCATTACTGAATAATGCATGCTATATAACTTGCCTTTGCTTTAAAAAAACTTCGCGCAATAAATGTTTATGTAAATATTCTAGCATTTTTTCCTTCACATGAAGAAATATTTGAACAAAGTCTCTGAGAAAATCGTTGAAAAGAATTATTTTACTTGAAAATATTTATTTTCAGAAATGAATGGGTATAAGTTTTTTATCAAATACTTTGAAATGCATTGAATGAAGAAAATTACTGACCTTAAATATGATTTACTGGAACCCATTTTTAAAAGAAAATAATGTTTTACTAACGAATTGCATGAAAGTATAATTTTATACAAGCATATCATTAATAAACTAGCAATTGTGTTCTATTTCTGGAGTGGAAGTTATTAATGTTTTAAAATAAGGAAAGGACTAATTCAAAAAGAAGTAAAAATGTCTGTATTACGGATATCGAAAAGAATTTAAAGAATGATCACGCAATTTTCATTCCAAAAAATTATATTAACTTTTAATAATTAGACATTAGTTAATTTAATACCTTATGAGAATTTTGAACAAGTATTTTTTTAAAATACATTTTGCATTAATCGAGAATATTGTATTTTCCCCATCAAATAACTATATGCGTATGCAAATTACAAAAGTGCGGTTTGTCATGCGCCGCTTACATTTAAAAAACGTGAAAATCTCGCGTCATTGAACACGAATTTTATGTTCGGAATTGAAAGTAAACAAATTTTCGGTAGCTGATCATAAATGCACATTTGATCAAAGTTTTCGTTTACTTTTGTTCTTTAAAATGGATTCATAAACTCTTGTAGTCGGTGGACCTCACCACTGCAGAATGAGTAAGACCGCTGAATACGAGTAGTTCGATCTGATTGAGTTCGCAAATGGGCTGGCTATACTTACTTTGCTCCAGTGGAATTTTCCCATGTGCAACGTGAACACTAACCAGTTTCCCTCCGAAAGTCTTACTCGAAGGCATCCCTGCTTTCAGGCAGATCGTGACTTTGTCATATTCAAATAATCCAACCTAAATTTCACCTGGTGGGATTTCTTTGCCTATTCACAAAAATGTGGGTTTCTTTATGTTAATAACATGAATTCCAATCTAGCCTTTTCTAAATGCTTTCAGATTTTTGCCCTCTCAATTTTTTCATGTTTTACTACTATATTTCTCGATAGATGGCTATTTTTCTTCTGATCGTATACGTTTTGGTCCTCTCATTGCTTTCGGTGCGATCGTCTTTTCTTTTATTTCGGCCTTGCTATTCTCTAGTTCATATGAAGAACCCACATCACTGACCATCAAAGTCATCGGCCTGTTTAGGCGTTAATTTTTAAGTCGAGTGACGGCTTATTCGGGCTATACGCTTGCATATTTATAACATATCCTTATCCTTACACCATTTCGCAGAAATGTTTTTGCTTCTGAGGGAAAGGGACATGTGATGGATATTTCTAATTGCGCTCGAATTCCATAGAATTTTCATTCATAATCTTTGCCAATCTAAGGTAATTTTTTTTTCAAATTAAATAACCATATGGGGATTTTTAACGTTACTAAATTTGTATTCCATAGCTAAAATATGATTTAATGTTGAATGTTTCTTTTTACATAGCTCATATAGTCTTATTTCGAGGGTCTCTTGATTAATTTAATCATACAAGGTCTTTGAAAACTGATAGTAATATTTTTATTGTGCACGAATTTCATAATATGGTTTTTCGAAACAAATTTGATTAAATTTTAATTTTAGGAGGATTACATTTCATTTTGTGATAACGTGTACTATTCTTCTCTATTTAAGGGATATCAAAGGATACAATCTATCTTAAAATTCATTTGTCATTATTTATAAATACAAATAACACAGTTTAGTAGAACTTTCATTTAAGTTTTCGTTTTTAAAAAATAATAGTCCACCAAATCAAACTGAATCTTTCTCAACACTTGAAAGCCGCATAACTGAAGCTGGCGGTACAATAATATAACACAATGATTTTTGAATCTTTTTAAGGCTAAGTATGTACTTAAATACTTGATCATTAAACGCGCTGAACTGAATATAATTATTCATATTCCTGAGCATAATGATTATTTGAAATGACTGTTATTGTTGTTATCGCTTTTAGTTAACATGTAATTTGAAGAGGCTGTCTGCCTCGTTGTTGGTTTTCGGTTTGAATCTAAAATAAGACAGACTCTTATGACAAAATTGTGTTCTTGATGATTGGAAGACTGATTATCTTTAACTCTTTCGGTAGTTTGGTCGTATTTAAGCATGGTTAGTAAATCCTTCGATTCTGTAAAGTATTCCGGGAATTTCAATGTTCTTAATGATTTACCCTCGTATTATCTTTCAGAACAATGAATTTAAAGAAACTATTCTTCTTTTGCTTAGTCAAAGTAGCCAGTTCACTTATTAATTTGGAACGGAGTCTGATGTGCTCATGAAGTATGTAAAGACGAGTTGTATTGGTTGGCAGAACAACATGCACATTATCTTCTCTGTGCTGGCCTATTTACTCTTACGCTATAAAAAATATTGATTTGTATAAGTGAGAAACTGCAAAAAGAGTTCCAATTTCGAAAATGCATTTAAATCCTAATTTTGTTAGAGAGGTTGTGACAGTGTCTGGAAAAATATAACTTACTTATACTTCGAGCAACGGGAAAAAGTTCGATTCTTATATGAATGCTTGTCGGAAAACGCACGTGCCAACATTAAAATCCGCTCAGATAACTGAATAAATAAAATGATGGGAGATTTTATATTAATTTATATTAATCATACATTTCTATAATAGCTCAAATTTGTATTATGGTTCTTTAATACCTAACACCTGATCAACTTGAATAACACATGGACATTAACTTCAAACAAGCATTAATTTAAATGAAATCTAATACAATTTAAAAATACAGAAATAAAAAAAAATCTGCAAATGTACTAGGTATGTTGTTAAAAATTGGAATTTAAAATTGTGTTCGTGCTAATTCATTTGTTTGGTTCACACGAGGACACACAATTTAAAGCAAGCCATGTAAATATCTGCCACGTTTATATTCACAAAATTTTACGGTGTTTCAGTCCAAACATCCAAAAAAAAAAAATGTGAAGAACATATACATTATTACGAAATAAGGTGCTACATCGCTAAAAGCCTGTTTCAACTTGCGTTTCGCATATCTTTTAAACTACGGATGGACCAATAATTCTCCTGTTTAAATATTTAATTTCCGTAAAATTTCATTAAAAAGCGGTTACCTACTAAATACTACATACGTTACGTAAATACTACATACGCTCTCAAAAGTGATATTTGCCACTTGTAGAAATGAAAATGGCACCTAAGTTTAGAAGATTTCGTGAGAAAGTTCATTTTAAAAAAAATAAATCTTAATTTGGCTCAAGGAAAATGACCGTTATTTTAAACAGTACGAACAAACTAATTAAAGCAAAACAGACACCTAATTTGCTTATGATAGTTGTAATGATAATATTTAATTTAAGATGTCTGAATTGCAGTATATAAATTACTAACACGCATTTAGATGCAACATTTTCTCAAACGTGCTCAATTCTTGATACAGTTCACTTGTTGTAATATATTCCGCCTGTGAATTACGAAAAAACGTAACTCTAGCAAGCATTATTGCTGTCAGATTAAGAGACGTTTCTGCCTTATGGCTGTAAAGCTTATAGCACAAAACGTTTATTTTTCTGTGCACCGGATATGAAATTAAAAATGTTTAATGGTCTTTTTCGAAGGTTTTATAATGATATATCATAAATGGGATTTTACCGACTTTGTATCCTCCATGGGCAAGAGCCCTATAATAATTTCTTTATAAAAGTATTATTTTATATTTTGAATTAGTCAAAGGAAATCTTGCTAACAACTTCGTAGAGAACTTCCTAAAGAAAATTTTATAATATATTTAAATTCAATACGAGGAAAACCACAGAAACTCTCAAGTAGCCCGCACGTTCTGTATATCTGGACCCGGACAAACTACAAGTGCTCAGGGAAGGACACAGTTGGACATTTATTAACAAATTCCGAGAAATGCTTCTACAAAATATGTATTTGATTTTATATACGTCCTGTATTATGTTATTAACATGAATTAGTAAAGTCCTATGAAAATATATCTTCTTGAAAAAAGCAGCTCAGTTGTACTACTCCTGTGTGCTTTGCTAACAGCTATGATACTCTGAAATAACTTATTATCGCTTCACTTTGCTTGAGCATGTATTATATTTCATTAAATTTAAAATTGTGTTTTAATATGATTGAGTACAATTGCATATGAAAAATCTATCCATGTGCCCCGAAGAGGTTTGAGTTATTCTTAGACACAACATAACCTTTTCAAAATCATACCACGAAGAATTTAATAAGATTATGTAAGTTTCAAAATATAGCTCGAGCTCTTTAATGTGAAGATAAGTATTTCATTCTGCTCAAATGATAATTTTACAAGTGAAATTTGAAGTAGGCATTTCTGTTAGTAATTTTAACTTTCATTAAAAATTCTTGTTTTAATTTATCATAAATATTTCGTTACATCTGTAATCATGGCAGTTGAAGTTCGTGTTTTTTCCTAACTGCGAACAAAAATTTACAAAAAAACTGTACAATAATTTAACCACTATATGTTTTGTATTATGCATGACTGTGTTGCGCCTAGGAGCTGTGCCCTTCGATCGAAAGACTTATTGTATGCGACACAAATATACGGTGTAGCTGTTATGCCACCCTCTTAGTAGATAGTACTGGCTTACATTTGATCGCTTGGTGCTGCTGACTCCCTTCTCTTTTATTTTACTATATGTTTTATCAAAAATGTTCTTTCTATTTTATAATGTTTTAATCCCTGAATTCGTTATAGGTTTAACAGCGACTAATGCATTTCAAAGCTTACAGATTTCCTGTCAAAAATAATCTTCGTCTTCTGATTTTCCTCATCTGAATTTCTTTATCTTCATCTGATTTCCTTTTAACATTAGTTACCTTTCCTTTCAGTATAAACCAAGAATAAAAAATTTACACCGGTCTAGGCACATATTAAAACATTTAAAAGAAATCTTGGTTTCATAACCTTAAATTAAACATAATTTTAATCACATAATACAGTGAATTATTTGAAATTATTTGTGATTAAGGTAATACATTAATAAATAGGAGTTTACCTAAAACGATCACATTCTCCTTTTCTCTCTCTCAACCTTCGCGCCTATTACGTTTATTTAAATACAAATAAATTTTCAACCGGCAAGTAAAGTCATCGGAAGCTAAGAAAGCATCTTCAGAAGCTCAGTGTATCCGGTATCAAATGCAGAAGAATATGCATAAATTTATTTTAAATATTAAATGCATTGCATAAGATTTTAAACATAAACGCTGTTGCTGAAAGAGTTATAGTGCACTAAACTTATTAAATATGAAACTTTTTTCCCTGAAAATGAGTAATGCTTATAAAGACCGTCAAGAAAGAAGCATTACCAAATTGTCGACATCTGAACAGTGAAAAAAACAGCTGAACATGGTATGGTTTTCAGGAAAAAGCACTACTTTTATAATCAACTAGACCAGCTTACTACAGAAAATTTGCTTCGAATCAAGACCATATGTCTAAACAATTGTCTTTAATCTACAATGCAAATCTTCCATTTTTACTTAGTTGTTTGATTAACGTAAATTACGTGATGGCTATTTTTTTCAAGGAAGAGAAACCTCTGTGGAGGACACTCTGAGGAATTTGGCTCATATTTATATTACACGCTGGAAATATTCCGAAATCACAATAAAGCAGCACGCTAGCCAGGCAATAAACTCTGTCAAGCTACTAATATTCGGAATATTTAGCCAACTGTCGGCGCGTCGTTAAGCAGGTAAGCAGGAAAGGAGGTTTTTAATTTAATTACGATGCGATTTGTGAAGGTAAATTGTAAGTCCTAGCAATTACATCCCGTAGGATAATTTACAGCACGGATAGAGCAAAAACCATGTACTATCTGCAAAAGCAATGTGCAAGATGATCTGCGGCGTACATGTTTCAAAAGTTATAATTCTAACTCTGAATATATCAAGAGAGCTTGAATTGTTTGTGTCTGTCTTCCAGTTATATTATCAGTTTTCTATCTTTGATACTTTGGATAATACTATGATAGAGCAGTAAATCACGAATAATAGAAAATAAAGCTACGTAAAATTGGCAGAGCCTGGGAGAAAAATCTACCTTTCAAAATCTCATAAAACTTGCAACGGTTTAGTTTCATAGCGGGATAAAAACACATTCTGTTTCAGTGCAATGTAGCAATAATCTAAAAATGCGGCAAAGTGCAAAAATGTGTATTTCTTTTCCCATGTTAATCTCCAAAAGCGTATATTTTTATTCCCGCTGCGTTTATCCTATCTTTTTATAATCACTAGCTCGAGGGTACTTATATACGTAATCGTATACTGCATACGTATTCAGTATTGCTAAAACTAAACAAGCAACCTTGAGTTATAGAATATTTTAAACTCCACGTTTTTAACTCCAGAAGAAACGTTACAAATATTTACGTATAAACTATTTTCTTCACCTAATGTTCATATTTTAATACAAGGATAAGTTTCTAAGAAAATTTCATTGAATGCAAGTGCTTTCAGTTTTTCACCAAATAATCCCTAATAAAGACGACGTTTTTGATGTCATAAATATTTAATGAAACTTCTAAATTGCTTAGGCAATTACATTAAACGAAATTCATTGCGCTAAACTATTACGCCGTTTATCATCAAAGTGAACTGATTAGTGTTGCCTAAGATTTATCTTCCAAGTGGATTCGCATATATCCATCAATTTCTAGAGTGTTGTCGTTCAGCATAATATAGGCTTCACCAGAGGCCGAATAGTTACGATCACTAAATGTTGGCATTTCGGACCCAGAGAAATGAGCTGGCCGTATGTTTCTTTCATTATGTTTTTTGTTTTCTTTTTTTTTAAATATGTGTGGGTTTGTGTGGACACATTTCAAATTTGCTTTCAGTTTCTCATAGCTAAGCACAATCATATTTGAATTTTTGCACCTTTGTTGAATTTATTCACGCTCAGAATACTTCCTGAACGTTATTCCGAATAACTTACACTTGCGTACTTTTGAAATTTTTCAGGAATGTTGCCTTACTTATATGATTGACTGTTTATCGGTTATGTTCCGTCTTTTTTCGAGTATCTCATCTGACGAAATTATTTACATCAGATTGAGATTAGAACGAGCATTAGTTCTCCATTCTTCCGAATTGAGATTTTATGTAAATATATTTGATTTACAAAAATAGATGCGCAGTATATCCAAACACAATGTAATGTTTCTTAAAACAGTGACTCCTGCTTTTACTAATGTGTTCCGAAGAAGCATGCATGCAACAAGCCTTTCATATATTAATTTTGATAAGCCAAGGGACAGTGCAATTTTCATAAGCCAAGGGAATACGTGCAAGCTTGAAATTTGACGTTACAGTCTAGCTCTTCAGATGATAATTTAGAATTAAGAAATTGAAATAATTATATTTAATGTTGTCAAATGAACAAAGTCCAACTCAAGAAGTTATTGCAGATAAAAGAACATATCTAGCCCTTATTGTTGGGAAACACTTAGCTCGGTATCCGCCGAAAGCAACGCGGCAAAATCATCTCGACGAAAATCTCGCGAGAAAAGAATGCAAGGCGGAAACGTCGTTTTACAAAAATAGTGAGATAAAAGAAAGCAAAGGGAAAACATCGTGTGCAAGATATCGTCATCGAAAATAAAGCTGTTCAAAAACTTCGCAGATTAAAAACATCGTCGTCAAAAATATCATGGTAAAAAATAAAAAACCAGCAAATCATCGCATGACGCTAACATCGCACATATGCGTTTTTCAGGTTTTAAAAGCTATAAATGCATTTTCGCATAATGATTTGGAAACGCAAGAAGGGAAGAGGGATATTTTTACTTTTATATTTCATATTATGAATGAACTACTAAATGTTTGCTGAAAAAGTAAGAAGGAAAGGAAACTTAACCGTTTAAAAACTGAAAATAAGTAGAAAATAATGCAACTCATAGCACTTCACACAATTTTACATTTGCATAGGTAATTAATAAATTAATCGTTTTTATTAAGGTTTACTCATAATTTTTCATAAAAATATAGCCTAAAATGATTAGAGAAAGTAAAATAAATAACTGCATGATGTCACCCTGTAAAAATTGCTTAATTAATTATCAGATTACTTCCTTTCACGTTTGCTAAACTGATATAATTTTGATGAAAATTATATCTTGTTTTGTTTCCGTTTATTTTTAAAGTGTCTTTAATATTTCTTACCTTTACAAATATTTATGCGAGAATGCATTTACAGCTTTTAAAACCTGAAAAACGCATGTGCGCGATGTCATCGTCTTGCGATGATTTGTAGGTGCTTTATTTTTTACCGCGATATTTTCGATGATGATGTTTCTAAACTGCGAAGCTTTTGAAGCGCTTTATTTTCGACGACGATATCTTGTACCAGGATATTTTAAAACTGCGATGATTTTCTCTTTGTTTTCTTTTCTCCCACGATGTTTTCGCCTTGCGTTGTTTTTTCCGGGACGTTTTCGTCCGCGATGTTTTCGGCTGTAACCTTTAGCTCAATTGAAAAGGGAAATTTCAAATTCAAAAGTCTCTAATTCCATAATAACATTTGTCCCTAAATCTTATTTTACGTAAAATGGTATGAATAAAAAATAATGAATCATTAGAAACACTTATCATAATTATAAAACCCATACGTTAGAAAATGCATTACCGTCTAAAAATGAATATTACAATTTCAAAAAAATAAAAATTAAATATATAAAAAGAACTGCAAAATTTGTATTACTACAAATTTTATCATTACCTTTAGACTTTATTTATTTTTTGTGGAAAAGATACTGTACGCAAAACGTTGGTTTTAGCATTTTGCTGTGGCATGTTTGTAATGCGCTAGAAATTTATTTTTATTTATTACAATGACATAACATTTTGCAACATTATATGTAATAATGTAATAAATAAAAATGTATATATGGTGTGTATTTCAGATAAAAGAATAATATAAATCTTAAAAGGTAAAAGCTAGCGTAAAACTTTAATTTCCAGTGCTAGCGGTGATAAAGATAACAAATAAAATATTTTGCCTTCTCGTTAATTCTCCTTGTAAATCTACAATAGTTTTTTTTTCTCATAAAGCTAGTTCTTTACGCTTATACAACACTGTTGTGTTAGACTGTTGTGAATACAGCTACCTTCTGCTGTTACCGAAACATTATTAACGATTTGCATTCAACTATCTTTCTAATGGGCAGAAAAGGAGCAGTGCAGTAATGAGAATTTTACTCAGAATCACCGATAAAAATTTCATTTTAATTTTAACTCATATTACTTGCCGTGTGACTTTTATAGACCTCTAGACTCAGCGAGTATGTGATGAAACTATTCTTAAACGAAAGAAACTGGCTTAAAACTAGTTGTTAGTAAAGTTTAAATCATAAATGTCGCGTTTAAAATATTATGAACATATAAAGAAAAAATTGATTTTCAAATCATCAACTTTGTACCTTGATATAACAAGATACACTGATGATGGCTTACAGACTGACAGAAACTTTCTATTTACATTTGAGTCGGTGAAAAACACCTAGGGGAATCTTTTAACACAAATTTAAGATGCGACGAAATGAAAGACTTCAAGTATTTCAACCATTTATCCAAATTCAGCTATTCTTATTTGGCTCCCTTTTTTGATGCGGCATATTGCTTCTTACCCAAATTTGTTGTCATTTCAAGGAAAAGATTTCTGTTAAAAAATGAGCTTATCCCTTTTAGTATGACAAAATTTAGAGCTTCAGAACTCCCCTTCTGAACTGTTGTCTTTTGAAGAGGTTTGTTCTACAGTGGAATACATTTCCGTATATAGTATTCTCAATAATTGGATAATTGGATTTAGTACTGTGCCATTCGGATGAGTTTATACGCATGCGTTGAATAAATAATTTTGTTAAGTCGGTAAAGTTATAATAGTACATGCTTCCTGTTTGCACTTGGATGAAATATCTTGTTATGAAAGTACTTAGGCATTAGCAAAGACAGAAAGTAACAATAAATGTATAAGAATTTATTTTTAGACTTCTAGGCTTCAGTGCACCATAATGTCTTCTAGTTGAGGTTTGGTATCTCAGCTGCCGAAATTAAAAGAAGCATCAGGAAGGAACAATCAACTCACTAGAGAATAAAACACAAAAGTAGAAGATGATTTATCACCTTAAATAAAAAAGTAAAATAAAATAAATTGTTCTTCTTTATGGTCTCGTCTATGGTTCAAGTTGAACGGTTCATTGTTGAGTTTTGACAGCTCAATCCTTCTCTTCTTCTTTTTAAGGTCTCCTATCATCTTTATATTATTATTATTATTATTTTCCGGCAAAAACCGAGACACCCTCCCACGCTTACCTGCCTTGTCGCTTCATCTTTTTATACAGCTTCCTATTCTGTTTGGATTTTGCATTTTTGTGGAGTTTTCCATAAGCAAAGTATGAATAACGTTGGTGGGAAAGAATGGAGAAAAAATAATTAAACACTTGTCGAGCCTCCGTGGACTAGGATATTTAAAATGCTTGAATAAATAAATATCTAATATCGAAATAATTTAGTATAATGAATTTTCAGAATGGGATAACAGTTTCATACAAAAGCTTGAGGCTTAACACATTATAAACAATAACAATTGTTGAATACATTATTGAAAATGTCTGCAACTTTGTTCCCTTGATCATTTAAATGTAGTAAATTCAATAGCAAGTCTTTATAATGAAGAAATACTTGTATTTCTCAAAACGGATTTTACAATACGATCAATGCTTATCTTAGATATATTAAACTGAGACATATGTTGATACTCTAGTAAGAAACATTTTTATTACTATCCAATTTAGGGACTACAGTCTCCAATTACCTATAAAATCAGCGTCAAATCTCCTAATTAGCTTACAAACAACAAAATTATTTTTCGAAATATCTTGGCTAATTATATGATCAAATCAAAGAGATAAAAAAAATTGTATCAACTTTGCAAAGACGCACCCAATTCTAAAAAGTAGGGAAATGCAATACGCTCACAAAATGATTATTTAGAATCCACATTAAGGAAATAACGCATAAAAAAATCGATTACTTTTATGAAGATAGTGGTACAGTTTGCAGTTGCGCTTATTTCTGAGTCCGGATTTCTGGCCTTATTTACCAAGAATATCGGTTCAAGACTAATTAGTTATTACTAAAATCCCTAAACTGTTTTAGTGTAAATATGTTTCTTTGGATACATGAAAAGTAAAATGTAAAGAACTTGATAATTAGTGAAATAATTAAGGCATGTGGAATGGTTAAGAATTTTTCTTTCGAATGTTACTTTTCTGAAAATAAGAGTCTTCCCATAAACAAATAGGCTCGCAAGAATTTGAAATTTAATCGATTTTACTTAATAAATAATTAAGATTGTCTAGCTCGGAATCCGAAGCAAACGAAAATTGCAACAAGCGAAAAGAATGGATAAATTATATTTCTAAAATGCTTTTTCTTATGCTAAAATGCTTTCTTTCTTTAATATGTTTTTATGCAGGATTAAAAGCATGTTCTTTTAAAACTGAAATGTTGCGTTGCTAGCTTATTAATTAACAAAGATATGAAGGAACATAAACAGCATAAATAATATTAGAGACCAGAACATTTAATTCTGATTTTATAACAAGTTTATTCTATAAAAACGTAAAACTAAAATTGTTAATTCTTATCTACGATCTTTGATATTACGTTTTTATAGAAATAAAATTCCTTTGCATCTAGGTAAAACGTAAGCAGTACTTTTACGAAAACTGAACAGCGATCAAAAATTCAAATAGTCATTATTCACTTGAAACTGAAAAATGATACTTTCTATCTCGGAGCATTTTTAACCATTATTAATTTTTTTAAAATATGTCACTATAATTTCTTAAAGTGTTTAATTTAGTTGTTAAAAGTAACTTTCATATGCTTCCCGACAAAACCAGCATTCCAAAAATCCTTCCGAATTTTTTTGCTATATTTTCTTAGGAAAAGGCTTTTAAAACTTATTTGTTACATCCTAATGTTTGTTACATTACTTATTATTGAACGCTAAAAACATTGCATGGCACATTATGTATTTGCATCACTGTTCCAATTCTTGACTATGTCATTTTTCTCCTATGTCTATGTCACTAATGTCAGTTTCTGAATTAATATAAATAGGATATGCAAAAACACATATACATAATTTTTATTATATCTAATAAAGGAGAAAAAAGGTAGAAATTTGTCAAGTTATTTTAACAGGCCCCATATGGTTTCGCTATAATTATTTTGTACCAAAAATCATGACGTTGAAACAATTTAGATTTTTACGCCATATGAACGTCTGTTTGTGACCTTAATTGGGATCAATAGTTTATTCATAAATTAAAAACTTCATTATATGTGATACCGTCTGTCCGATAATGTTAACATCCGATTTAAAAACATATAACATAACAAATTGTTTCAGTATACACTGAATTTAAAATATTCGTAGAACCGATTTTTTACGATTCCAGCGTACCAGTTACACTTATATAGCGTCATTTTTTATTTATTCATATTGATCCGTTATTAGTGAATGTTAGTGCATTAATTACTATGCATAATATAGATTTCAGGATGAATGCTAGATGTGCGTAGAAAATATTTATTTTCTAAAAAAGAGAATGTGGGTTTATTTTTTCTTTTTTTGTTTGTTCAAACCCTTTTCCGGCTATTTTATGCTTCACTCTATGTATAAAATGCTTCGAAATATTTTTTCCTTCACATCTATAGGTTCTCTTGCTATCTAGATTTCTCAAACAAAAGGTATAAGAAGAAAGAAGAAAAGGATTCACTTTTAGCGGTCGCAAGATTGTAGTTCCAGGTCTGAAAATCTACGAAACGTTTCAAAAATTTAAAATATGATATAACCACTTTTCGCTTGGTCTTGTATGAAACGCCATGTTTGGCTCTCAAAAGTGTCATTAATGTTTAATGCATTTTCAAAACATGAATTTTAGCAAGAAATAAAATCTTTGATCTTGTATTTAAAGCAATCTTTCCTTTCCTATTCTTTGAGATTTCTATTAATGCAAATGCACATATAAATCGAGAAAAATCAAAATACAAAGTGTGCATTTAAAACCATGTTGTAAACTGGAAACTTCGAAATGCCGTTTTCTAAATATTATATACTTGAAATTTAGGAAATAAAATTTTACCTCCTTAATAGTTACTTTATAGTCTTCTAAGAAAAATAGCATTTATTAATGTTACTGGAACTGATACACACAAGAAATAATATCTTAAGAGTTTTGAAACTTATCTACATATTCGGTCGATCGTATTACATATGATTAGTATTTTAGTGTACAGGTTAATCCCAAATGCATGCTTTAAATAGTTCAATGCATTTCCTCATGATGAACGAAAATGCTTTAATATTCTTAAATATGCTTAATTTTCAGACAGTTATATATATTACTAACAATATGGTGTGAAACTGAATGCCAGATTTATACATGACAGGCAATATTTCATTGCATTAAACGTAGCATCATAAATTATGTCCTTTCTCATCCATTTATTTATTCATCATAGACTTACATTACTTCTTTTGCTCTACCTGTTATTTTTTCACTAAATCAGTTAAACTTAATTCAATGTTCTTTAATATCATCTGCATTATTAATGGTATCATCTACGGAAGGTCTTGCAAGATTTTGATAAATTTTGTTTAAATTTAAAAATCCTCTGCTTGTGCCTGAAGTACGGGTTATGTAATGGGAATATGCATATGCTTACAGAAAATAAACTTACGTTTGAAAGACTAATAAAATAATAAAAGAATTTTTTGCCATTTAAAAACCTGTATATATATTAACTAAATTCTTCAGTTAAAAGGATAAAACTATCAATAAACATAATTATATTTTTAAAAAGTCAACTACATAGTTATTGAATTTATTCATCCGCTTTTAGATAGATGTGAGTTAAATCAAAACAGAAATGCATACTTCTCAATTTGGAAATTAAAGGTACATCGCTATCAGGATAAAACAGTTCAATCTGAAAGATTTCGGTTAGAAATTATTATAATTTTAGATTATTATATTACGAATAGTAAACTGCTCTTGGACAAAAATAGTTTCCCTAAGTTTACTTCATGTTCCCTATATATATTTGTTTAGAAACATTTCTGTATCTAATCGTTTTTGGATAAAAGAATCTGAGATTTTGCGTCTGTAAAAATTACCTCTGCTATTAAGTACTTAATAACATGCCAGGTTGCTTTTCATTCCGTATATATATTATGTACGTGTTTATCTGTATATCAGTTAATGAAACTATTTCCTTCTCACATCATTTTTAAATCCTATATTTGTCTTATTTCATCGAGCATTGATGTATACATTCATTTTTGATAAATAACCGAGCTGATGAATAGATATGATTCCAGTCTTTAATATTATTTCGGCCTTATACTACATATAAAATGTTTCAAATTAGGTAATGTCCACCTCAGACATGTAAACATTTTAAGATAAGAATAATCTCTCAGGCATGAATATCATTTTAAGATAAGAATAAGCAGAAATAAATCTCTCTCCTTCAATTAAAAATATTACGCTCACTTGATATAATCATATCGCATTAAATACGAGGGACTCTGCGACATAATTTCAAAGTGAACGTATAATTATTAGATAAGACATTTTAAGATTATTACCAATTCAAAGATGGAATTTTCTTAATTTTAAGGCTTCACTGAAATCAAAACCAACAATAATTGCGAGAAAAGCAACTATGCTTGCATGTGTTCTTCTAAACGATATAGTGGTTGGTAAAGACAGACTGACAGTCCGAAATTCAGAATGCAGCTTCGATTTCCGCATAAGAACTGATTGTTAATATCTTCTCCCTCTCCTTGCGAAACCAGTAACGGTCTACTCCCTGTGGTGGATCCTG
Source organism: Stegodyphus dumicola (assembly GCF_044657685.1). Taxonomy (NCBI): domain Eukaryota; kingdom Metazoa; phylum Arthropoda; class Arachnida; order Araneae; family Eresidae; genus Stegodyphus; species Stegodyphus dumicola. The sequence goes on along the minus strand of NC_140768.1, from coordinate 72,310,604 downwards.
GCAATGTTCATGATAATGAAGTGGCTGGAATGTCGAATCATTCAAATATTACTGCCGAACTATTGCCTAGAATGTGCCCTGTTATTGAACACAAGAAATGTAATACTTACGAGAGTGCCTTCTTGGATCAAGATCCGCTAGAGTTACAACATAGTATTCAGGCAGCTACGCTGACCTCCATTGGGACTTACTTCAAAATGCATGCTAAAACTTCAATTTCGAACTGAACAAATGCGGCATCAATATCGCTAACACAAATGACATTTATAGTCTTCATTATTTTGATAAGCTTTTGATATTCTCTCACATGTGAATACCTTAATGGTACTTTTATCATGAAATAGTTTATTTTAGTACCATACCATTAAAGTAGTTTTATTGTTACAGAATTAACAGCAGTTTCCCTACCTAAAAGAAAGAGAAGTTCTGTATTTCTTATCCTTCAATTCAGCATGGACTTGTATACTTTGCCGTATATACTAAAATTAATGCTTAGCTTTCGTGAGAATCGAATGATAACTCGCCACTTTCAGCATAAACAATCAATCTATCTGATAACTAAGTTTTATGATGATAATTTTTATAACTAAAACTTAAAATGTATAAAAATAATAATATAAAATATGTAATGTATATTGATATTCTTATAAGCAAATAATACATTTTTAATTGTAGTTTTTATTATTAAAGACTTATTATAGAGGATGTTTGTAAATAAATACCGCGATTTTAGCGCTGTGTAGTATTTATTACGTAAGACTTAAAATTATAATTAATACATGAAATAAAGCAGCAACTCAAAGAGTTATACCGACAAGTTTACAAATGTTCAATGTGAACAACTTTCGTCACACAGCACACATAAAGTCGATAGTCCAGTTCTTCCCAAACGTTGATTAGTGTTTTGTGGTATAATTGTTGTAACAGTCGCCTCAATCCTATTTCTTAGGTCGGATATAGGTCCGCTGGTAATGGAGGTCCATACACACGATCTTTAATGAACTAACTCACACGATCCTTTATGAACTTAACATTCTCTTCACTAACCCTTGGTCGTCCAGTACTCTTCCCATTGCAAAGGCAGCCGGTATTTTCAAACTGATGATACCATCTACGGATGTTGCTATCACTTACGGGATCACATCTGAGCTTAATCCGGAACGCAGGTTGCACAGTAACTACATATTCGATCTCTGCAAACTGCAGATCAGGAAAAGGTTTCTATTCACCAGTCGCCATTTTTGCTACTATCTGCCGCTTTGACTACCATTGTACGCGTATGCGCGTACCAACAAACATAACTGTTTCAGTTGCTCTTTCTTTTCATGTATTAATTATGATTTTAAGTTTTCTGTAATAAATACTACAAAGCGTTAAAATCCCGATATTCATTTAGAAACAACCTGTATATATAAATTATTTATATATTTATAGTAAATCATGCCATACAATCAATACTGTTATTTACTTCTTAAGGAGCTCTTTATACATTTAAGAAAATATGTCAAGTGAACAAAGATTTTTGCAGTTAAAAGGTATATCTTATTATATGTCTTAAACTAGAATCCTGAATAAGCAAACGAACGTTGAAGAGATATTTAATGATAATAATAGTAATGAAAGAAATTTATTCCAAAATAAATTTGCTGTTTTGCTAACTTAAAATTATTACATTTTAATCTCAGTTCAGTTTAAATCATTCTTTTTGCACAAAGCTCATTACAGTCATTAGTAAAACATTCTAAACTACAATAATAAGGTAGAAGGTATAAATAATTACTTTCGCTATTTTGTAACCAGTTACATGGTCAACAATGAAAGAAATGCTTAACTGATTAACAGAAATCGATTATTTGATTCATTTAATTGATTACAGAGTATCTGTATCAGGTGCTTTTTTGGATGGAAAATTTTCAAAATGAAATTACCACATATTGTTATTGAAAGTAAAATTTACAAGTCGAAAATCTCATTGGAGTGAAATTAGAATTGTTCGACAAATTTAATGTATTGGTAAGATGTAAATGATATCAATTAATTAATTGGTACTAGTCAGGGTACCAGTTTGGCAGAAATGAAACTTGCCAGTTCGCATAATATAATATAAGAGGGCAATTTTCTCCATGTTAGTGTTAGAAGTACTACAGTTACATTAAAGGAATAAAATAAATATAGAAATAAATTAAATTCTTTCTTGATAACTAAATTATGATTGTGGTTTCAAATGCATATATCTTAAATATCCTGTAAATCAAAAACGTTCTTTTATGAAAGAATTCAGCTGACACAGCTTGCAGTTTTGAATTGTTCGATTCAAGTGCGATTAAAGTTATTGAAGACATTGATAAAACTACAAAATAAGTAAAAAACCAAGAAAGAATGTGTTTTTCATGTTTTTTGCATGCTGTCATATTGGGTTTCAATGACTGAAATGATACAAGTGTTTAGGTAGGTAATGCTATAAAACAACTATTTTTCTCTTTCAAAAAGCTAAAAAATCTCGTTCAAAAAACTAAAAAAATAAAAAAAATCTCAAAAAGCTAAAAAAGATGCCAATAACAGCTTGAGATATAAAAAGCGGAGAAAAGTAAATAAAAACTGTCTGAAGAGCTAATGTTTAAATTCCTCTTTCAACTTCAACACAAGAGAAGAAAGAATCGGAAATATAACTTACAATTAGTAAACAGTTGCAACTGCATTCCAGTGTTCGATTTGACATTTAGTTTTTATAAAACTAATTATCTGCTATCATGATAAAGTTTAAACATTGCTCTATAAATGAGAATGTACTTAAACGTTACTTCGCGAATAATAATCCTTATTTTAACTATGCATGTTAATAATTCGAGCAATTAATTAATTAAATAAACTGTAATATACTCTCAATCAGCCGGAAAAATAATATATATGAGGTATGTAATCTTCTAAGGAAAACAGCAATGTTGACTTAATCTGCATCATTTTCAAATAACAAATAAAGAATATTATACAAAATATGTAGTAAATGATCCTATAATGTAAAATAATGCATAAAAACTTAGAACTTTAAAGACATCAAGTATTATTTCCCTGCACTTATCAGTTAAAACTATAAATGTGGTTTTACACTATCAGTTTGCGTAAAAACAAACTTAATTTTTTATTTGCATTTTTCAACATTATACATGCGATTCCCTATTTCTCATACATTTTTAAACGTACTACACAGATATCAAAATCAACTGATTTGAGCATAAAAATATAGTTTTTTGAATGTCTACTAGACTACAGTATTAAACTTTAGAAAAGAGTCATAGTTAATTCTGCGATTTTGTTTTTAAAATTACAGGTTAATAAATTCATTTTGCTACCAGAAAATAATATCCTTTAATACTTGCATACGTTTTCTATCGTTGAAACAGAATCATATATTTTTATTTAGATGGGTAAAAATATTCATGCAATTTGCATGCAAGTTTATATTTCTCTGTAAAACATATTATAACTTACTATACGGACATTAAATAATTATCTATATTCTTCAAATGTAGTGGCTATAAATGGCGTCCGAGTAAGGCCTTCCACTTCGAAAGGCTTCAGTCAAAACAAAGCTAAGAATGACACCAAGAAAAACCCACAATTTTTATTCCTCAGATATCTGGTGCCCCATGTGCTGGTTTGGCAGCTATAACACCCCAGTTCCAACAGCTGGAGCTTCCTTCCCCCTCTACAGACTTTACAGAAGATCACAGAAAAGTCTTGAACGTCATGGTAGAGAGGAATTCTTTTTCACCATTTGACTGCCAAGAAGCCCCGAAGGAACCTTTCAGCAGAAACGCCGAAAACCGTCTTCAATCCATGCCTACCGTGTTCTTTTTTGGTATCAAAATAGATGCCTGCCAATCAGGTAACATCAGATTTACCTTCCATTGTGCGTGAGCTGGTATCTATTCTGATAGGGTCTGCATGTTTTTTCGAATTCTACTTTGGTATTTTTTTATTTGTTGGAAAGGAATCGGAAAAATAAGATAGCATTATCTTTTATAGCAACATTTCCATATAAAGACCAGCATTTTCATGTGTCTTAATATTTAAGGCAGCTTTTTTATGATGAATCAAATTCGAGAGGAAGAGAGCGAAGAAAAATAATTGTATCTTGTGTTTATTTTCTCTCTGAATACTTATCAATTATGTTTCGTAATAATAGTTTAATGTAAATTTCTAAGATGAATATCGTAGGAGAGAACACTGAGGTGTCTATTTGCTTGTTTATTTTGACTGCATCATAAATCAAAATTTCTTTATATTACAGCTGAAGTACTTATTAAATTTGAAATTTGTATAAGCAACATATATACGAATTTAAATTACAATGAATTAAATAAATCTTTAACTTATGAGTAAGCATTTTTTAGCCTATTCCAGAAATATAAAAGAAGTCAGTACTAGTTCAAGATTAAACTTAGGTAAAGTCATTACGAAATAAATTAAAATTGAACAAAGGCAATACAAAATAAATGTCCAAAGTTCAAATTAAATACATCGAAAAAAGAATTTCAGTAATATGAAAACAGTAAAATATATCATACGACAACGAAAACTTGCATATTAAATAAGATTAGACTTTCAATAGTAAATGAAATATTTATTTATGAGAAACGCCATATAGTCAATGCAGTCAATGTCATGGCTATAATTCAGTTTTTGGAAGTAAGTAAAAACATGCATAAACATGCAAGTCAGTAATAAAATTTTGATTTTCTGTTTTAACAACAGTTATCAATTAGAGTTTATGCTATTGCAATAAATAAGATTGTGTAACGTTTATCACATTATTTATGGCAATTTTATTATTCGTATTATTTTCTTTTCTGATTTAGGATGTTCGTTTTATGTTTAACAGTTTATTTACCTGTGGTGTTACTTACGCTTTCTTGTGTTTGATATTTATCATAAATATTTTAATAAATGAAGCATTAGTTAGAAGTCTTCATTTTTGTGTTAACGAAGCGTAACGTTTTCATTTAACGTTCACAATCATTGTTTGATGAATGTCGACAGTTGTCGGTGTAAACTAGAATTTACGATACATTGCGAATATCTTGGACATTCATCAACTGACTATGTTGGCATTCACCAGAGAATGATGAAGACTGTTGCCAAATATCTATGTTACAAAGTATCATACAGACGGATGGATAAAAAATTAAAGGGGTGAAAAATCTAAATGATTTATTGAAGACAACATTGCTGCAGCTTTTTATTTTACACCCCTTTAAAAAACCATGCAAATGTATTCCCATCATAGAACACTCTTAGAAAATTTAGTTGCTTTGTTTGCTCTGTTGATCTCGGGACTTTGTGAAGTTCTTGACATTGATACCCAGATATTTTAACTAAAAGGTCAATGCAGATATTCAAATTTAAACCATTCCAATCTCTTATAACTCCATGACATCGCCTATAAACACTTAACTCCCCCAATCCAGAACTTGACTGATATAATTCCATTAAAACCTTGCTTCTTGAACTTTCTTGAAGTCATGCCGTGTGCTAAATGACTAATACAGTCGCTGTAAACTGTTTTTAAACTGGTGATGATAGTTAAAAGCATAACCCTTTCACCTGAGAAAATTCTAATAAAGTCTAACAGCAGTAGTTAAGCTCCTTATACGTAAAACTTGTTTTCAGATGAAGTGTCTGAACATTAGATGATATTTTATATTTTTCATAGTACTTGCAAACTATATCTATTATTTTCCTTTTCTTCTGTATTTGCAAATATTTTCCTTTAATCAAAATATGTTTTTATTTCCTAGTTTGAAACCGAGTTAATAAAAAAATCGATTCCTTAGAAATGTTTCACATTTTCCATTGAAGGTTTGGTCGTTCATCATGAATATCATAAATTTTAAAATATTGTGTATTTGATATTAATATAAATTTTGCTCTGTATTTCATTTCTTCTTTCATGTAAATATATATATCCAAAGGAATGCAAATTCGTTCTTATTGTAGCATCAACATCATCGATTCGGAACGAAACCATGAAATATGTTTTAATACTATATTCAAATTTATCATTTCTGAAACTCTTTATGAAGAATTAACAGTTTTAAAACCAACAAGGTAATACACATCAATCATATATTTATATCACACATATGATTGATGTGTATTTTAAAATGAAACTTAGGTAATTTTTGAATGCATTTTTTTTAAACTTGGGGATCTTCTGATAATTGTTATGTCGCAATTTAATTCGTTCAACTAACAGTTTATTTTAATTTTTATCCATACTGTCGATTCTTAATTAATTACTCAGTTCATTCTTTCTAAAAAGTAAGGTAGAATTCTTTTGGGGCAAAACAAGGTGTACAAAGGATTTAAATCCAAACCGTAGAATCGTCCAAGTCTGCCTGAGCAAGAATCGAGAACCATGGAGCCATGTTTGGAATGAAACAGTTATTGGTGAATGCTTGATGGTTAACCAGGCCGCTGGAGAAGATTCCATAGAAATTCCTGCTTAAATGGTAAGGTGCAACTGAAAGTGCGTTATTATCTGCCACAGAGAATTGTCGTTCTTCTTAGATTGAATGGCATTATGAATTCCTCGATACTTAAATTTTTATTTTAAAACAAATGTTCAGTCAAATAGATTACGGTCTGCAATATTTTTTTATGTTAAGACCTCAAGTAGAGACTTTTTAAATCTAATTTGAATTGTATTGAGTGTACTATCTGCATAAACTTTGACATTTCACTCTATTCGTTAAAACTCGTATTGCGGGATATTTATTGACACCTTGTAGAACCACACATAACTAGCTGTACGCTTTCATGATATTTCATGATAAACTAACTAGAAATTAACTATCACAATTTTAAATTACGTTTTTTCATTCATTAGATATATGGAAAGAAGGACGAGAATTCGTGTTTAAATTTAAGTAAAATTCAATCTTATACTAGTGTTAGTTTTAGATGAAAATAATTTATGTATTGAAAAATTAGACTCAGATCGTTTGATTTGCAGAACAATCTGTTTATTAATTCTTGATAAGATATTACCGTTACGTAGTTGTTCTGTCGTTGTAAATGTAAGGATAAGTTCTCAAAAAGGGAATTCAACTATTACTTTATATAACAGAAAACCACGAAATAAATGTCTTGTAATTGTGGCTAATAATTGTTTCTGTTTTCTCGCTTTATCTGCCATTAGAGGAAGAAAATATTGTTAATAATTATGTAATCAAACTAATCTAAGGACTAGAAAAATAGATAAGTCTTAGATACAAAATTGTAAGGAAATGCATTATTCAATTTTAGATTGCCAATTCATTTTTAGGTTTCTTAACTGCATGACTTAATTATTAATGAAATCAGCTCTTTTAAGGTAAGTACTTTATACGTGACTGCTTTAATATACCATAAAAATAACATCTTGAAATCTTAGTAGGTTGAGATTATCTGATATAGCTAATCAACAGAATAAATTAGTTTTTCTTATTCCCCAGTGAGAAAACAAATATTCTAATCTAACAAAAAGTCAAATGAATTCTTACATTAATCTTCCTTTTCCTTTCTAACGAGATATACAAGGCTGTATCCTCAGAATTCTGTTGCCAATGGATTTACTAGTTACATACTAGTTAGATTATAACTTGCAATTAATCTGTAATAAATTTATTATTATGCAATACGAATCATTCACCTTTCTCTAGATGGAAATAATATCATTAGCAACAAATGTTAGGATTTTTTATTACAAAATATTAAATTATTATGCTAAATATATAGGGAATAATATCTTCATATAAAATGCTCCTGTAAGGTTACTGGAAGCATTCGGCTAGTACTTGGAACATACATGCTTCGAATTCCAGCAAGAACATAGCTGACTGTTTATGTTTTTGCTTTTTTTATTTATTTTAAAAAAATCTAATATTTCTACAACTGTGCCCAACTAAAGCTTACTTGAACAATGTCTTATTACCACCTGGACTTAGCAGACTGGTTTTAATTCCTTTTTATCTAGTCGCCCTTTAAGTCGGGGAGGGTATGCATTTTCTCATTCTCCAGTAGTGCTCTCTTAGCGTAAACGATATCTCGTCTGATTAGCATTAAGAAGGTCCGTGGTTCGAATCCATTTAAGGACATCGCTAGTTATTCCCGATTCCTGCTCCTACAGAAAACCTGATGGTCCTGAAAACTATATTTGTATTACAAATTGTATTCGTATAAACAATTTCATGTTTTCGTAACACAAAACTGCAAATACTCGATATCATTGACACTGAGTTACTTTAAAAACTGATTACCTCTTGTTCATGGACTGATTGCAGATATATAAAGTAAGCATTAATCTTAAATTCGATTAATTAATTGTTCAGTTTCCAATTCTATAAACGGCTAAAATATTCTTGTTTTTGTGTTTGATATCGGAGCAATCTCAGTTATAAAAAATGACACGATTCTGAAAAGCTTTTGTTGTGTAAATTATATATAGCGATTAAGCCCTGATGTAAGTAAGCAAATGAATATGCATCACCACGGGTAATTATTTTACATTTATGGAGATAAACATTTGGAAAAGGAAGACAATCAAGATGACAGAATTCAAAATGTTATATCAAAGAAAACGACAAATGACAAGCGAAATATTCGAGATAATATTCTGTAAGGAAAATGTACTATTTAATATTTAAGCATTATTTATCGTTTCTACGACGCTTTACGCACATTTCTAAAGTGTGATAAATTGTGGAAAGACGCTCAAAGAAGCAAGAACGTTTTTATGACGTTCTTTTCGTTTCTTGACCAATGAAACTATCAACAGACGGAACACTTGAAATAGAATAAGTAGTTCTCAAAACAAGATGATATAATTCATATTATATTTCAGAAAAACGTTTTCGAGTATTTTTATAAGATTACGAGGAAGTGACAATATGAAAAAATGCATAATTTTACAAATGTGAACAGAATAGTGAATATTTTATTCAGACTGTATAAATTTGGGAATTAAATTCTCACATCTGCATTTAAGCAAAAAATCGAAATAGTTAACCACTTAATACAGATGAGATGTAAGTTACAAAATCAGGTCTTGTCTGATGGCGCATTAAAGCTAATGAAGAAAAAGCTGAGAAAAGAGCAAAACCATTCATACAAAAAACCCGTGAACGCGAAAAGAAAACTGTATAAGACGACAGAAATTAAACAGTGGAATATTCCAATGGAAAACAAAATAGCATTTATTACGCAGCAAAATTGTAGCAAATTAACAAAATTACAAAATTATAAAAAATATCGAACAGGGAAAAATAAAAAAAATTGAAGCATTAATTCAACTGGAAAGAAAAACACCATCTTCAGTGAATAAAAGAATTTAATATCATCGTACAATGGCGATCCAAAAAACAAAAGTGATTCAAGGAGAGAAACAAAAGAAACTAAGATAACTATACAGATATGCCGGCTGGCAGCAAATATTCAAATAGAAACAGAAAGACCCCAGTGTAAACATAAATATTAGCAAAAACAGCAAATTTATTTCAGCGCAGATTTTTAAATATAATTCTATAAATTTCGAGGCAATCAAACACAGTTCTTCTTTTCCTTAGTAAAACATTCTGCTAACTGTTTAGCTGAAGCAGATAAATTGGTATGAGTTTTTGCTTCTGAGCAAAAAGAATGAACAAAAAGAAGAACAAAAAATCTATTCATATATATATATTCATATACATACAATTTTTTGTTCTTATGCTTTATGAATTTTTTATCCGCGATCAATGAGTTAAATACGATTACGATAAGGTAAACAATAATGTTTTTACTATTCCATTTAGGAGTTTATGAAACTGTTCCTTTCTGTGTTTCACAGCGCGTTCAACGTATATATATATATTGTTTTTAATAATGTTTAATTTGTATACTGCATACTGCTATAGTTCGTAAAATAAATACTTATAACTACGATTCAATAGAGTTTAGGTTTAAAATTGAAAATACTATCAGGTTCAATGTTTCTTCTAACCTTCTTCGGAAACATACAATGACCTGACTAGAACAGAGAGCTTACTAAAGCTATGTTCACTAATTGTAGTAAGTAGACAGGATACAGACGAAGGGTATACAAAACCCTTTATTTTTTTCTTTATATACAATGACTTCCGTACTTCGGAATACAATGACCCTCCACTCGGGGTCTAACTTAAAAGATATCAAAATAAAACTAAACTCTAATTTAACTTTAGAATAAGATTGGCCTTATAATAACAGAAAGCGTATGTAGCACAGAGACTGTGAACACTACAATACGTTTAATTTATCAAGAGGATTAAAACCTCTGGCCTGGAAGGCAAAGTAGCAACTGCGTAACTTCTAAGGTAAGCGGCCTGCTTCGAACTCACGGCTTCCTCTCTTCTGCTTGGCAAAAAGGCCACACTTAAATACTTGGCGTTCGCCAGACAACTTTGCATAAACTCCTTCACGCTTATAATTCTGGCCGGAAGTAGAAAATAAGAAGTGATAGTAAAGATTTAAAATAAAATAAACGTTAGTAAAACTTAAGATCCTTACAATACAATAGCAGTTCTTTCACAATAAATTCACTTTTTTGTATCAGCATTTAGTATTGTATCATTAAATGTTCGTTGCCGTTTGCCATTTAGGTAAATCAAAATATTTGTTCTATGACTTTAATTTATGCCATTATATTTATAAAGTACTTGTTATTATCATTAGTATAGTTCTAAGTAAAAGGGTTGTTTCATAAAAACTGAAACAACTAAGTATAAGATTTTACTCATTTAATTTTTGTTCATGTTATGTTTGAGTATCTCTTATTTTAAGTATAATCTTCTTCCACTAAAATAAATGTTTCTAACTGTCATTTTATATTTTTTCAGATAACTTTGAAACCAATACTTCAAAATAATACACTAAACTTCAAAATCACTAAAGTCTTTACAAACTGTTGGTTAGTCAGAATATTTATCTTTCAATCTCTTTTCAGGTGTTGTACAATAAATGAAAAATTCACATGGAGGGACATTTAAATGGTAAGGCGGATGAGGCAGACACTTTAGAACTTTTCATACAAGTAACCTTGCATAACTGCGGAAATATGTGGTTTCTCATGTATTTTACTTATAAGCTTTCCATTTCTGTACAAGCTGAAAGCTATTATTTCGAATGAAATTATTCATCAATAATTATGATACCAATATTTTCTGAATTCAATGTTATTTCATCAGCTAAAGCATAACTATCATGCTATTCACATCAGAGATCTGACTGCGGTTCTTAATGTTTAATGAAAACAAAGGTAACGCTATGATATTAGAGCTATACGTGTATGGGAGAAAACCTATTTATTTCGAAATGTTACTGCTTTTGCTTAGGTATCACAACTGCAGGGAAAAACAACCAAGAATTTTTTAGATTGAAGCTAATATATATTTATAAATTCTTCCTTTTGAACAACTGACGGTCTTCGCTTCTGTTGATGGTTGGAGCCATGATCTCAAAACATCACTCAATCGCTAATCGTTAAGTTGTTGCACGTTGGTGATACGATATGATTTGTTCATTTCAAGCCTGTCTCTTCTGTCACTAAAGTAACTACTTAGCATATCATCTAGGATAACACCGGGTTACTCGTATTAATCCAACATTCATCAGGGCTATCAAAATAGTGGGAGCTCACTCATGTGCAGTTCATCTAGTAGACAAGGCTTTCATATTCACCTCATTGGAGCTTACACACTTTTTAGGCAAGGGGTATAGACCCCTAAAAATGGTATTCGCACGTGCCTAAGCTATATTCTGGCGCTCTCATAGCGTGTTCATGATCTAAGAAAAAAATACTGCGGTAGAACTTTTAACACAAGAAAAAATTGCTGTCAAATCGTTCGCTCAAGCACTTATCAAATGCAGTTTTCAACGAATCTTTGTTCCCAAGAAATGTACGTACTTGGATTACACACTATTTATCCTCATCTTTCCTTCCTTCTGATTAGTTAACATACGCGATACAGTTCGTCAAGTGCATCAGTTCGCAATCGCCGTATAATAATGCTGCTAAAAAACGTGCATCAAGGGAGTTCTGAGAGAATGAAGTTCTATCAAATGTAACCTGTTCGCTTTCGATAGCCGAATCAACTGCAAACTGCAGAACGTTGTTTATAAATGTAAGATATGTTCCAGAAGAAGGAAGTAAGATTAGATGCAAAATCTGCAAGATTAGAATATGTAGATTGCGTGTTTTAGAATTCGGTAAAAGATCTGTTAACTGATCTTGGATAAAACAAATTGGGCATACCAATTTATTCGCTCCTGAAACTCTAGATATAATCCACCTCTTGCACAAAACGTAGCTCCAAATACTTATTAAAAAGCTTGCCAATTTCTGTATGTAAGGTTGTTTTACTCTGCTTTATATGAAGGAAATCCTAATGCAAAAGTTTATTTTAGTATCTTAAGTTTAAAAAGCTTAGCAGTTTTTTTTTTTTTTTAAATACCAACTTTTGTACGCTAGTCTTATCTTATTTTCAACATCAACAGAGTTTCAAAATTGAAATTTTAACTGTATCTGTTAATCGTTATACTACTTTATTCTTTTTATAATCCAGAAGCGTGCATCAACACGATTTTTAAAAGTGATTTTTTATAATAATTATTCATTTAATATTAGAATCAGTTTCGCTTCTGAAGCATTCAGTCGGCAACAAAACTCTTAAAGGCAAAACCTGAACACAGCATACTATTTTACTGAAATCTATATTTTTCATTAATAATTTTCCTTCTTCTAAGACAGCTGGCAGCAAGAGAAAACCGGCAGAAATTTCCCACAATTCTACTTCCAAGTGATCCCCTTCGATACTGTTTCCAGTACAGCAACAGTCTGTCGCATGTTCTAGAGTCCAAACTGAATTCCGAACTATGATGATGGACTATTCCCATCCCCTCGACTTAGCTATCTTAACCAAATTAGTGCAGTTGAGTTCGGCCAATCGGTGCTACATGCGAAGTGATGGATGGACATCTCGCACGTGGAGCGACGACGAAGACATTTTGCTAACGAGCGAAAGCCTGAAATAATGAATGGTCCCGGCCGATGATCCAATCGAGAACAGGTTTGATCATCCATTACAATTCCCAATTAAAACTCGAGTGGGAGTTGTCCTATTCTGCTCCGGGCGGTATTTGTTTTCCGATAGCGCCTTGCTCAATCGATTCTCCGAGATGCAAAATTGAGAAGTATTGGGAAGTTCTCTTCGAAGCAAACTTCAGAAGAGCTTTAGAATTAGTCAGAAATAAATATACGTTGTGACAATGCTAAGCAAATCTATAAATACTCTCTCCATTCAATATGATTTTAATGAATTAAGTAAGCATTCCGTATTGGGGAAAAAAGTACGTTTAGTTAAGACATCGAATGTAATATATGTAAGAGAAGCGCGCCACTTGGAACGATACAGTTAAGCAAATTTCAATCTTGGAATGCTTAATTTTAGATAGGAAGTATTTAAGAATATTTTAATGTAAATCCCTTTTCTTCAAAGAACAAATTATTACGCTGCTTTTGACAGGAAGTCTCTTCCTTCAAAGGAAAATAAAAGACTTTCTTGGACGCTAATGGAAATTTCTCATAGTATTAGTCAATGTTGATTGACTTTGTCATAAAGCATACATTTACCGTCAGAGACTGTTTTGAAACATTGTGTTTGGCAATATATTTCTAAAGTTTCTTAATTATTCAAAGAATTATGCAGATTAAATATCACATCAGTTTGCTAAAGTAATTATTTAGAATGATGTTGCTTTACAAATTGGATAAATTCGGACGTGTTTTTAAATACTTAGATCAAATCATTAGACTATGCGTTAAAGTAATTCTAAAAGCCTTATTGAATATTTCATACACAAAAATAGTTCTTTTTTGAACTTTTACTATAGATGCTTGTCAGTGATGATTCATGTCAAAAAGAAATTTAATTCAACACATCCTACATTTTTATTGCATTAGTATCGCAATTTTAATAAAAATCACAAATCATTTTAATATTTAATCTATAGATACATTTCTCAGAAACTTAAAGCAAGCTTCAGAACATATTGCAAAATAGTTACACAGAGGGTATGGGCATCAAAATGCTCATACCGCTCAAAAAGAAAAACCTATTGAATTAACATTTTTTACGTAATTCAGAATGGCAGAAGCTGTAATAACTCTAATTTTATACTGTTATGAGAAAATTCGTTAAATGTTCACGTAAAACATATTTCCAATTTTATGCATACTTGAACATATAATAACTAACCTAAACTAGAGATTTCAAATTCTTGATGCTTTAGGCACGGAAAATGGAAATGATGAATTCTGCTTCTCAGTAATAAAGGAGAATTCCTGAAATCCCATTTTTTAAAATTTTATTTTCAGAAACCACTGGCAATATGGATTATAGGAGGGATTGTTAACTTTATTTTACGTTTCCAGATAATTGAAGCAATATGAATAATAGTATATAAACTTTTATTCTGAAAAGTATATGAAAACAATACATCTTTTGCATTTACTATTCCAATATATTTCCCTTTTCAAACATATTTAAATGGACTAGTCATGAATTAAACATTAACAGCAAACGCATGAAAATGTTACTTTATCTGAATGTTGAGAAAAGTCAATTAATTTTGCTTGTTTATTAGTTTAAGATTAAAACTTAATCCACGCACCAGCATTATTATTTCCGAAATAAGATTATCGTGCTTTTCCTTTACTAAAATTATGCATGCCACCTTTTTTTCATGTATGTGTCGAAAACTGAACGCACTGAAAATACATTTAAATTTAAGATTATGTATGTATTCGGTAGTTATTCTTTGCCAGTAGGACACAAAAGCTGGAAGTTTAAAAGTTCAGTCAGTTTTTCTATGGAGCTTTGAAAGAAAAAAGGATATAGGTCTATACTTTTGAAGGAAATTAAAGTTCGAAATTTCGTTTTGAAATTTACTGAAAGGTTTAGAGATTAAGCATTCATAGAATCTGTGTCTAAAGCAAAATGCCTTGACGGAGGACTTTCCGAGACCAAAATCGGTAACCTTTTCTTCTGCACACGAGGAAAAACAAGAAAATCAAACAATCACCCTGTTCAGTGTTAAATTAATTTTGGAATTAATGATGTCCATTATTCAACTTATTCACTTGACTTAAATTATCCATTTGGATTTCTTTGCATTATATGTTTTAAATATTTCCGAGGAAAATTAAATGAAACTAGTAATAAGTTATTTAAATACGAAAAAACAATACAGCAATTGAAATGTAAATTTTAAAATAACGAGAAAACGTCTAACACTCCTAAAATAAATAAATAAAAAAAAAAAAAAAACTGTTATCTTTCGCAAAATAATTTGTAATATTCTCACCGTAACTACATTACTACGTTAGGACTACACTGTATTATGACTTACGATATGGCATTTAAGCCATTTTCATTTCAACCGTATATTTGAAAACTTGTATTTTCAAATCGTTTCTAATTCTCGAGAAACATATTTATAATTTTCAGGCCGGTAAGTTTGGGTTAATACGTTTATTACAAAAACTTCTAGTGTAATTTGGTTCTCATACTGGGAAGATCTATTTAAGCAATTAAAATATTTCAAATATGATACTGTATGTGATTTTCTAAAATATTATGGTAAACGTTTTTAACTTCAATTCTAATAATGATGTCTAATAGATCAAGGAACAAATTACTCAGTTCAGAATCCCTCTGCAGTAAAGCACTTCTCTTGATAACATAACGTTCGTTTAGTCAATTAATGCAATTCGACTTGTGTGGGTATTTGATGTCCATATTGGTCACGGAGAACGGTCGTCCGTAACCCAATTGTGAATATCTGCAGAACTCTGGGGACGGAATCTGCAGGAGCTGCAATTAGGCTTTACATTGATCTTTAGAAGTGACGGTAGTAAATACTAAAGCCAACAGGCATACACAATCTTTGAAGTCAAGGTTTAAGAGGAAAGGTGGATTAAAGTAAGTCAAGTTGTAGATGATGGGTAATAATTAATTAGAATCTCTAAAACTGAAATTGAATTTCTGCACGTTTTGGAACGTATGTGAGAAATAATTTCGGCACGGCTGGCTGACAGAAAATAAGCAAAATATAATACATTTTGAGATTCATGTATATGAAAGGATAGAAAATAGTTTCAAATGTGTTAACATTTCTGAAAAAAAAAGACTGGATGTAATATGCCAGTTCTTTCAAGCATATTTTAGGTAAGCTCATTATAACACAATGGTAAACGTCTGTCTTAATTTAGCAAGCACTATTTAATTTTTTTATGTCGCGGCATTTTAATATGTTTAACTCTTTCCTATATTTAAGCACACGCGAAAGTTGAAGTATGCTATAGCTTATAAATTTTGAATAAAAATAAAACCAAAATTGGCACATGTTATAGAATTTAAGAAATTTATTAAAAGTCTGAATATTCATGCCAAATTCGGTATGTGGCTGCATGGCCTTCCGCACTGTAAAAGTGAATTTTTCATTTAAATGGATAAAATTTATTATTATGTAAACAGGCGTCATGAAGGGTAGTAAACGTAATTATAAAGCGTAAGGATATTCTTATCCCTGTTTAGAAAAGAAAATTCTTATATATATATATATATATATATATATATATATATATATTGCGTGACATGTTAACTTTCGTCTTCACAATATGACATCATTAAACTGGAAATCCATTTGCAGACCTATAATTTAAATTAAGCTTCGGCAAGCTATGACTCTCCGGTAACCGAGTGACTCATCTGATAATTTTAAGCGACCTACTCAAGTTCTGAAAAGTACAATATACAAAAGTTAATTAAAAAATATAAGTATGAAATGAGGACTTCAAAAATACATAAAAATGAAAATAAATAATAAGATTTTTTTTTGATTAAAAAGTTGCAATAATGAATATGCATTTTATTTTTAAAAGTAAAAATTGTTACATAATTTCAAGAAAAAATTTATAGGTTTGGCCATGCTGATCCATAATCCAAAATTACCAAAAAATTGGCTTTCTCATTTTGCCCCATTTGTTTCAACTTATAAATGCGAGCAAATATTTTCATACATGAAATTTATTTTAATTAAGAACAACAACAACTAACCACCGAAAATTCAGCTGCTTGTATTCGTCTTAACACGACTAAGTGTAGCCAGACTTGATTAAATTAACGGACGCGACATATTCAGCATTAGTTAAGCCATTAATATTAAAGAGAAAAATAAAATTAATGTATTATCTTTGTCATTAAAATAATATTCACTATAATTTAATTTTTTTAAGTTTTAAGTTTGAAAGTTAATAATTTTCTCAAAAAAATTTAGCTTTTTGTTCACCAAGAAAGACTGTTCTAAAATAAAAATACTACTGACGCGAAGACTCACATTTTGACTGATTATTTACCAGTAGCCAAAACATATTGCAGACACTTAATTTAAATGGTTGTCTACAAATCCTAGGTTCCATACCAGGACACATCTCGCAGTTTCAGTTTTTATCTTATTGTGCATGCTTTGAGTTTGTGTAAAACAGAACTTCTTTCCTGAACGTCATGGCTAACTTAAAAGCATAATTATATTTCTAAAACTTTGCAACTGTGCTCAATCAAAAACAAAATGTGTTCTTATCTCTCAAACGACGGACTAAGTACTCCTTTATTCAGAATCGGTTTGGAATAAAAACTTATTTTAACATATCTGAAACTATAATATCTTCACCAGAAAGCAAAAACAGCAAAACAAAAAAAGGCTTCTTGATACAAACTGTCTCTCAGTTGAAACTGATAATTTCAACTGGAGTCGAATTAAAGCATCTTAGCGATCGTTTACAGAACATGGCACTAATTATTATGTTTGAAAATAAAATTATACACCGCACCAACTTTACCAAAGCAACATTCGTGAAATAATGATTATTGGAGCCTTTCTCTTAAACCTCCTGTCCAAGAATAAAAGGTCTAACCTACTGCCAAGCAGAATCATTACATACAACTTGCAATCAACCCGGGTCCGAGTACTTGCAATATACCAGCCAGTGCATATGTTTTCATTTTTCATCATCTGAAACGTGAAAGATTAGTTGGTTTACTTGAGATAAACTTTGCTGAAATCTTCCTGAAATCCCTTAGACACACAACCATCGTATGCACTTTGCCATGATTTAAAAAGTCCAAACACAGGAACGAAAAGTAAAAATTGATGCAGCTTGCTATGCTTGAGGTCGGTATTTATCACATGAATCGATAATTCGATAACAAATAACCAGGAGTTGAATGTAGTAAATATTTAGTAATACGACACTTCCTGCCTTGTATCGAGACGAAAGTGTTTAGTTCATGAAAAGGTTTTATTTAAAAGACATGCCATGAGCTTGACAAGGAACTAATGCGATTTTTCTGAGAAATCAAACTGAATATCTTGTTGCTAATAATAAAAAAATACTAAGCTGGAGAAAATCCTGATGTACGTAAGAAGGTTCTGAACGCATAAATTCTCTCATTGTCAGTATTGCATTACAGATGCATAATATCTTACACAGCATATGAGGAGGAGTCGAAAATTAATTTTCACAAACTACTATGGGCAATATTTTTATTCAAAACAAATAATAGATAATAGACACTGTTATCACGAAGACGAAACCTTAATTTATTTTCTAAATAATCACAATGTTACGCTTACAGTATTTTTTTTATAAACTCATCATTTCATAATTTTTTCTTAGCAAGGGTTAAAAACCCCTGTTGGAAAAAGAGAATGTATTCAGGATACGCAAGAACTGCCTCACGGCTGCTTTCACGTCTTCATTACTTGAATATTTTCCTCTATACGCCTGACGTTTTCCTCTGAAGTTTCTGTCGATGTCAGTGCGAGCCTTACTATGCCCATCACATGGTCACATGCCTCACTGAAGTGAAGGCAACATTTGCTTAAATATCAAACTCATAGCATATACTACCTTGAGTGGATTTCAGCACTCGACACTTTACCGGCATATTAATATCGCGCAGCAGTTCTCCATGCCTGCCAGGCACAAAATTCTCTGGGTATCAGATCTTTCTGGTAACACTACATCAACGCCATCTGTACGGTCTAGATGTTACGTCACAAAATGACAGAAGAGATAACTCTTATATAAACAGACCTCTTGTTAGTATGACTGCTTTATGAGTTTTTAAATGAAATTGAAGAAAACGCATTTTTCGATCTACCCTCGTAACCCATATATCAGCAGTTAACATTACTATGCGTTATTATTAAACATGAATGAATACACATTTGCAAACTTGGAATTAAGGACAGTAATTCTGACTGCAGTTTAATTTTAAATTTAGCGATTTAATTCTGAGCATTTGCCTTATAATATTTGCTGGAAGTAAACTATGAGAAGTTACTGAGTTAAGATGAGCACAATGATAAATAATGATGAGAATCATATGAAGACTTTATGCATTCTCCCTCCTGTTAATTACTTAATAGTGATTAATAATTTTGTAATTTACCTGTATGCTTTAGCGCAGCAGTTCCCAATCTTCTGGGAGCACTTCAGCTGTCCCAGAAATATGAAATAAATAAAAACTGAATGAAATTGAATAATGAAAAACAAAATGTTAAATTTAGTGTCACCCCTAGCAGAGGATGCTAAGCAATTACTTTTACAGCACATTCGAGAATCTTGTCACTCCTCAGTCCTCCGAGAATTCTTGGAATCATCTCAGAGCTTAGCCAACTAGTTGCTTGTCAATTTGGAGTAAACATACATGGAAAATTTATAGCGATATTATCATGGTTTCTTAACGATGTTCCCATGAGCTTTCGGTGCATTTGATTTCTTTACGTATTTCTTTTGTAAATCGGAATGTTCACTAATAAAGGTAACAATAAAAATAAAGATAATAAAATTGTGACGTGGTAAAAGCAGACTCTATATACTGAAGTATAACAAATACAAGAAGCCTCAATGACTTTATCCTCCTCTGTATTAAAGTAAGGCAAGATGATTGACAAGAGGGTTTTTTGTTTCCGTGTTACGCCTTAATTTTTAATTTCGGCCTACAGTGCTGCGTAATAATAAAATTAAATTGTAATTGCCTTCTATAACAAAAAATAAAAATTACAAAAAACAAATAATGAGCAAATATACGTTTGAATTGAACTAGATGTAATGATTAATTGTTGGAAACCGAATTTTCTTTTCTTTAATCAATTTTAATGATGCTTTGAGGAATAATATAAAATATCTCTCTAACACAAAGCGTCATATTTTATTTAATTTTGGAAGAACATTTATATATGGCTAATATCTGGCAGTTATACGTTGAGAATAATTTAAGGTGTGAGGCTAAAGTTAAATATTTTAAAATAAAATTTCATTTCATAGACAAGTGTTAAATAGTTCTCTTCTTTACATTTCCTTTTTCGTTACTACTTGTACTTTTTCCCCATCCACGTAATACAGTACGCAAACATCATTAACATGTAAGATATAAGGAGTAGACCTAAAGGGATCGGATGGAGGAGTTGATTCTAAAAAGGGCTTCGTAATTCAATAGATTTAGGAACCGCTGCTATAGTATATACCCCATTATACAATCTCTTCTATACACACGAATGAGCTTATCGATATATTTAGCTTTGTAATAAAATTTTGAATGGGGAATAAGTAAAATAATTGTTTAAGTAAAATTCTGGTACTTTAATTCATGCAAAGAATTTCCCATTGTTTTGTGATAATTAATTCACAATTTTGAAGTAATTGAATGTTTGACTCTTAGTGCAATTAATAACTATGAGTTACTCATCATCAGTGATTTACGATTTCTTAATAAAAGAACATTTTTTTTTTTTTTTTTTTTTAAATTTTATGATGACATGGAATACGTGTTAGGACTTAAAATCTTACTTCGCATTTGCAGTACTGACCCTTTAAGAGACAATCATAGTCATTTATTGTCATATATGCGGGACCTGATAGGCATGTTCAGGATATTTCTACTTGCAACAGAGAAATTTATAGACACTTAGAAGAAATCTAAACAATCAAAATTTTATTCTATCCTGAGTAACCTTATTTCTGCTAAGTTATCACATCTATATATAATGATTTCTTTCAGTCATTTTAGACCCACATATATAAGGAAGAATTGATAACCTGTTAATAATAATCGTTGCGGCATCCAGCAGTTACTAAGTTCGATGCTTGAAATGTTTCTCTGTCCTAATACTACCTGTATTGTTTGCATATTAAATTTAAATACATATACTTTCGTACTTTCTACCTACAGTAAAATATTTGTTGCATTACATAAAATACTTAACACTTACCCCAAAAGTTTTTGTCTTGAAATAGTTTTGCGCAAAAACACACCTTCTTTTCTTTGCCCATTAATATCCAGGCTACATTAAATTATGATTTGTGGTAAGATTGACGTAGTAGATAGTTTTATGTAAAGACGTAGAATAATTAAATGCAAATTGAATTTCCCAAGACGAATCCACTGGGAGGATTGCATGATAAATGTATAATTTTATAACATTTGCATTGTCCCATTAAAAACACAAAATAAAACACTATTAAAAATAGGATAAATGATCATTGCAACAAAAAGATGAACTTAAAAAATTTCACATATTTTCAAAATCAATGATATTAATAATTTATATTTTAGATTTTTTGCTCTAACAGCTTTTCGCATGTAGCAATACGAATATTAAAAATTTCCATTTGCTACTGTAAAACAGATGAAACATCTTCGTGAACTCGGGGAATTTTAATAGAAGCAAATGAAGGGTACTTATCTTCGGACATAATTCAATTATTTACTTCTATAAGAATTTGTTTTTAGTTTACATAAAATGCATAAAAGGCAAATATTAAAAACGAGCTTTTGAAATTCAATTATAATTCTTACTTCTTTAATCCTTAGGCATCCAATAGTTGTTACTAAAACGAAAACAAAATGCGAACGAGATTTTTGTTAGAGCATTCGAATATCTGAATGAAGGATTATGGGATAGTTCCAAAAATCGTTATACCAGACTTGAATCGAAAGGAATTTTGTTCTGCGAGAGAAGTACCACGAAAAGGGAGAAATGAAAAAGAAAATAAAACTGGTAATGCGTTGTGTTTAGAGCATTTTTGCTAGAGGTATGAATACTATTTTTTATTTTTCACTCAATTTTATTTCTTTTCTTTTGCAGATTACATTTTTCTATTGTTTTCTTTTCTCTGCTTTCCATCAGTGCAGACAATGATGATGTTATACGGATAATAACATTTGCCGCTCCGTAGCAGTTCAGTCATTTCTTACACAAATGATACAAAAACAGAGTAACGCATTCTTTCACTACCGTGCCTTTTAGATTCCATCTAATAAAATTCGCTTGCTTATGTTCGGAATCGAAAAAAGGATCATCAAGCCCTGCGAAAATTTTTCATTTCCGATTTTGGCGAAGCGGCCGACTTTCTGCAACGGTTTCTTTTGGAATTCTCTCTGGTATAAGGTATTTATTTGATGTTCCCCACTTTTATACAAATTTTTATCCTTATTACTTCGTATTTTTAGTTCGTATATTATTTACAATGGAAATGAGTTCTGCAGCTCATATTTCTTGTGTATCATCAATTTTATCCATATAAAATTCAACTGCCATACTTTTTCATTATTTCGCAACAAAACTTATTAAAGTATTTTAATTAGTAAACGCGTAACAAGCAATTGTAATACTTAAAGTTTTTAATGAATCCACTTAATAAATGCACGTAATGTTTCGTTATAATGACTCGCATGCCTTTTTAAAAAGTTTCAAAAAGCATGTAATGAGCGTGAAGCTAGCGATATTTGAATCTGTATATTAGAAAGCATGAGCGTATTCTTCACATGCATAGGTACAAGCTAAGTTAGCATCTCTCGTAGTACCATTTAGTGCCCCTTTGCCGCAGAGCCATTATACGCTTACAAATATGTAACCATCATCCCGATCTGGGCTGCTTTCATTCTGTACAGGTAACGGAGGATGCGAACATTTGGTCTCTAACATAGGTTAACACATGTATGGCCCGGGTCCTTCTCCCTACGCTTATGGATAAGTTCATAAGCAAAGATTACAGTGCCAGTAGGGGCTTTAGTTAATTTATTCTTCAACAATTTTGGCTTATATATTTAATAAATATAACATAATAATATAATAACTGACATAATATTAGAATCGCATACACACATACAATATTACATATGCACCATAAAAGCTAACTATACTAACATTATAATATATTAATTGAATTACACATCATACTGTAAGATGTATCTGATGCTACAAAGTGAATCCGATGAATATAATGTATTTAAGTTTTATAATAATATTTCATTTTGCGCACATCCATTGGTTGATCTCATATTGCAGCTGCGTGCAATGCTATTTTTTCCGCAACAGTTAGGTATAGTACTTTTTTGTATATGGGGATTTTGGCCCCAAATGCTGCTGTGGAATTTTCTTACTAGTCTGGCTATTGTTGAATCTTTGATTCTAATATCTTGCAAATGTGGTATCCAAGATAAACCTTGATGCCATGTCAAGAAATGTGGTATCCAAGATAAACCTTGATGTCATGTTTTGAGATTTTTGTGTAATAATATAATATATAGACGTCTTGTTGGATTGGTTCCTGTTTTGGGAATGATAAAGCCTGAAGAATTTTCTATAGACAATTTAAGTTTTTTGCAGTTAGTGGTAAAAGGAGTACAGACTTCAGTACCATTTTGTTTCCAGCTCTTCTAGTATATAGACTCTTACCAATAACGTCGCATTGTCTGCGTATGCTATAACATTAGTATGCGTTGGCCAGTTGATTTCAAGGACTGTATTAAACGTTAAAATTCAGAGTAATGGTCCTGCATATGAGCTGGGAGCATCTCTGTTCTTGGTTTTTCATAGTAAATCCATTGTTATTTGCTATAAGGAAGCAGCGATCCTGAAGATAGTTATAAAAGATATTATAAAGTTTGGAAGGGCATTGCGCTTTCCTAACGGCACCACAGCGTGTCAAATGCACTCAGCAGATCAAATGAAATAAACTCTTAATGCCTTTTATTGCTGGTATTACATTGAATTTGTTTCCGGATCTTATCCAAAAAAGGAAGTAAAAAAAGGAAGTAAAAAATAAGCTTGTCTACGAAAATTTGAAAATATAAAGCTGAATTTTGTTGTTTGACTTCTAAATTAACATATTGTACCTAATTGATTCTGGAAAAAATTCAGATGAGGGAGTTATTTGAACTAAATCTTGTTTCCTGTCTTTTAGGTACAGTTGATTAAAATTGCCAGTTCTGAAAGTCCTTTCAAATAACTGTGATTACTGTTCGGTGAAGACTACATATAAAAAGATTATTGACGAAAATACTATGTGCCTAGGTGAAAGGACCAGAGCATATGAAATATTGTATGCATCCGAGCATATTAAAAGACTAATTTAATGTGCTGTATTTATGCTAGGATCTTACGAGTTTGATCCATTTAAGCGTCAAAACTAAAGAAAAATTGCTAACGAGGAGTCGTCTGTTTGCGAATGGAAAAGAAGACTAAAGTTTCAACGTATGGTTCATAGATGGAGCATTAATTTCTTTGGATCCGATAAGAAGTAAGAGAGAATCTGGAAAGAAGAAACACAGACCATGCTAATATGATTAAATAATAGTAATGTCATTAAACTCCACTCCTTTTACAACAGCAGTCTAAACATGGGCTGAATTTCCTTTCAGCTAACATACTGCGCATCTATTCTTAATTTTTCGCAGAAGTTCAAAGATGGTCCGAAGATAGCAAAATGAAGTCCTTAATCCCACTGTGAGCCTGTATGCTGCAGTTTCAAAATGTGGTCCGTTTTTATCCTCATAGATCATAATATTAGCTAGCATAACGTAAACCTGGTACATAAGGTATGCATTTGGAATGAAGCAATGCTCGCATATTGTGACACCTTCGCCCATGCCATCAAAAGTATTTACGGTGCTCTTAGATGAGTTATGTCTGCGCTCCAAGTACTCCCAAAGAGCTAGAAATTCTCCTATAAAAAGAATGGCAGGTTTGTTATCTGGTACGTTTTGATCAGTATGGAATATAATGGGAATAAAATCTATGGAATGTTGCTGCAGAGTTTATTTGAAATTTGTTTAATTAAGGATTAAAGCAAAGAAAATATAGGTCGTTTGCCAAACTTACATAAAAATCAGAATTGGTGGCACTCAATAATATGGTACGTTTTATTTGATAGTACAGCTTACATTTTTAGGAGATGTAAGAGAAAAGAAATATACATGCAAACGGCTTATAAATTACTTAAATACATATTTGTCAATGAACTTTTAAGAAAAAATAATTCAATCACATAGTTTACATTTACTAAGAGTACATTTTCCAGTGACGTAAACTGTCCGATATTCAACATTTTAGAAAGCAATGCTGTATTTGCACGAAATCGTTTAACATTTCTTTCTCTCAAAATTAACTTTTGAACTGAAATATGTATCATTAGGTGGGTGCGTAAAGAGCATATTTTATGCCTTCGTGAAATTTCTAAAGTATATATGTTTAGGTATAGAAAAATGAGCTAAAATATCAGCAGATAGAACATGGTATTATCTAGGCAATATACGTGAAACTAACTCAGATGAGTAAATGTAAAGAATGAGTTCAATGTTTCAAAAGGAATTGCCTAGAAATTTGGTCCTAAGAAACTTTAAAAGCTATTTTCCAAAAAGGTAAGTATATAAAATATTCAAAAGTACCTTAACATCCGTAACAAATTTAGTTCTTCTAATATTCACAAAAAAAAAAAAAAAAAAAAAAAACCTCATAGTTTATGATTACATTATTTGACTTATGTTTCTCCGCATTTTTCAAAAATAGGAATACATTTGTTATCGAAGTACGTGACGTTTTATCACGAAAGCCATTTAGTCAATACATAAGTAAATTGTCATGTGCAAAAGTACCGGGAATGCCTTCGCTTTTCGATTTGATGAGAAATATGTCGTGACAAAAGAGTTTTAAATTCCAAACTGACGCACATTTAAAAATGTATTAAAATATCTGTGCAAACAAAATGCGATGCTCGGATTTCTCGCTGTTTATAATTTTTGCATCGTCCTTCGCATTATTTTTTTCAATCTCTTGCAATAAGTAGTTGCAAACGTTCCCTTATGAATGTAGACTCATATTTTAAAATATTTCTTTAAACCTTTTAAGTATTTCATCCATAATCTGATTTAATGAAAAAAATTATATAAATCAAATGAGGGAAATAATAATTAATTTATAAAAAACCTCTTTTATTAAATTTTTTATCGTTGACTAGTTACAATTTTACTACTCAGAAGCATCTACCTTTAAAAACTACTAAAACGTTAATGTTATTTAATATATCTTAAATTTAAAAGAAAAATCTGATAATGTTTTTACTTCCTCGTAGGAAGTAAAAAGGAAGTATTGTAATCGCAAAAAGCTTTAGGCAACATATTTCAACGAAAATATCCACTTTGACCGCTTTCGAATGCAATTTAACGATGATTTTGAGTAATATCTATACGTAAGGACAGAATAAAAGACTCTTTTCCTCCAAAAAAACTAAAAAACTGCTTTAAAATGAATTCTGAAGAGAATTGTTCGTGGCGTCTGTACTATCAGGGTCAATGTTCCTTCTTACCTTCTTCGGGAACATACAAGGACCTGACTCGGAACAGAAAGCTTACTAAAGCTATGTTCACTAATTGTGGTAAGTAGACAGGATACACAGGATAACTCTGGCCGGAAGTAGAAAATAAGAAGTGATAGTAAAGATTTAAAATAAAATAAACGTTAGTAAAACTTAAGATCCTTACAGTACGAACGTACGTACGTGCATGCGTACATACGTATCTCGCATAACTCAAAAACAAGTAGCCTCAGAACGTTGAAATTTTGTATATAAGACTACTATAACATGTACATGTGCACCTCGTATTTTGGTTTCAATCGGCCGCGCCAAACGTATATAAATATATTTATAAATATATCCAATATTCTGTTACCCGGCTCAGTAATCTCAGTTTCTTTACTCTTATATGTTTGTAAATTGTACATTTTGTGCTTTACAAATGATTGAATTATGTTGTTTTTATCATCCGGTTAAAGTGTTTATGCCTTTTGTAATTCTGGAAGCAATATTTGTACAATTATCAACAATTTAAAAGCTGTTTAAGTGCGGTTAAGTTTTAAATAACATGGCGGACATATTTGTTTAAATTTGAAACAGCAGAATTGTAGATTTGTTGCCAATCTAGAGAGACTAAGCTTCGCAACACAAAAATAACGCCTTCATTTATTATTGCGAATTAAATCATGCTTAATCTTTTCTGTAATTTATTCGAGGAAATAAGAATTTAAGATTTACTTCGCAATTTTTAATACAGATATTTTGAGTTTTTATGTATTTTTGCCTTGTCGCGAAGTGAAAACTGAATTAATTGAATGAGAAATACTCAATCGTCTGTGAAAAACTGTTTCTTTTTCGTTTTGTTTGCTTAATTTCTTTTATACATCGTTCTGGCTTTGTTATAGTATTTGAATAGAACATGTCGCAACGATTAGATAATTCTTTAAATGATATAAATGTTGCGCATTATGAGTTATAATATGAACGAAATACAATACTGTTAAGTAAACCTAGCGCCAGAGTGTCGCTATGGTAAACAAAGTGAATTTTAAAGAATGCATTTATTCTATTGTGGTTTATGTGCTGTCGGCGAAGTAGGTTTAATTCAATCTAATAAGTTAAATGAAATGCAAGAAAAAATGAGTATAATTTAATATTCCGTACAGGGAAGTCATGTGGTGAACACATCAGATTTTTTTATTATTGGTTTTACGTATAATTGTTCCTTTTAAATCTAAACTCAAAAATATTGAAATAAAATTCAATACTAAACAGTTCAAACGTTCACTACGGAAAATTTGCTTCTAGAAATGAAAGACAATTTATTGTATTCTAACACTGTTTGTTGTACACTAAATCTGAACTGCAAGAAGCCATAATTTAAAAAGCATACTGTAAAGCTGAATTAGTATGTCTACCTCAAATGAAGCATCGTTAAACAACTGTCTTACATGTATAGAATGTTAGCAGACGCGACGGTTAATACTTATCTAAAGTTAACTATCGTAAAAAAACACACATTGTCTCAGTTGCCTATGAAAAGGAATTTTATAAGAATCTGTTTTAGCATTTAAATTGAAAATGGCAGGTAAAACGCTCATCTTACATGAATGCGCATCACAGGGACAGGGACAGGGAAAAGTGGACGGAGCACCAGAACTTCGTCAGTGACTTTTACAGGTGTTGCTCCGCCGCACTACTGTACCCCGCTGGGCTTTTAGTTGGCCCGCATCGGATGCTAGCCTACCAAGACATTTACATAGTAATTTTACATTAATATTAGACTTACGTATTGAATATACAATTACAAAGACATAGTATACAATTATTGCAAAGAAATTAGCCTATTAACAAATGTTGGATTATGGCAGATTGAAATAACATAATTACTTCGAACATACATACAAACTTTCATTGTGCATTGTACTTCATACAAACAATATATTTACATTAGTATATCTAGTTACATCGAATTAAAATAAACATTATTTTAAGGAGCTAATTGAAGAATTTTTTTTTTTGGTGCATTTTATCATACTTAGTTGAATTACTAAGGCGAATTCTCTCATTAATACATTTCCTTTCATTTTTTTAACTTGTTACACACAAATGCATCAGCACTGAAGTCTTACATTACTATTTTTGTAAATTAATGTATCATAAATACAGAAAATATACATTAGAAAATCACATAATACTTACATTTACACTAATATATCTAATAGAGTCGTATATTATTTACATTATTTTTTAATTAATGATTTAATTATTACACTAATACAGTCCAAATTCTTAATGTAGCTATTTTATAAAAACTATTTATACCATATTTAGCCTGTTTCAGACACTTGCAATATTTCTGAAATCTTGCAATATTTTTGCAAGTTGTAGAATAAGAGGTATTTATACAGATGTGATAGCATCTTGCTATATGTCTTCTCTTTTATATGCAAAAAGTTTCTTCATAATCAAGGAAACCTTTTGTTGTAATTGAGATATCGTTAGCATGCATTTAATGTACTCAGGCGTAATTTGTGACCTTCCTTTGCAGTGTAGCTCTTTTGTGAGCTGGCACTTGAAAATATAGTGTTCTGGGTCTCCCTTTTCCCCACATACGCACTTGTCTGAATCGCTCAAATTCCGTGCAAAGTAGTACGTGGGGAAAGGACCATGTCCAGATAAGAATATGTTGATGAAGAAGTTATGAGATTGGATCATATGTGGGTTTCTTGTAGAAGTTGGAAAGCCTTCTACCTATTTCTGCATTTTCCCATTCAGTTTGCCATTTTTGTAATGTAATTTTTTCAACATATGTTTCACATACGATTAAGGGAATGGGACATTGATTGGAGGTAGAGATGGGTCTTGAGCTGCATTTTTAGCAAGCGCATCTGCCCTTTCATTTTGGGCTTGTCCAGCATGCGCTTTTACCCACTTTATTTTTATAGATGTTCTCTTGCGCTGTGATAATAAATCGTAGATATCTTGCACTATTGATGATTTGTTTCTTGCATCATCGACAGCTTTAATTGCCGCTTGGCTATCACTGTAGATGGTAACATATGTTAGATGCTTTTGATGAGACCATAGAATATCGTCTTTTATGGCTGAAAGCTCAGCTTGGAAAAAGCTGTTGTTGCTCCTTAGGTGTCCTTTCCATTCTGTTGTTTCTTGTTCTGAGAGGAGTGCAAAGAACGCGCATCCTACTTCTTCATTTAACTTTGACCCATCTGTGTACACGACTGGAAATGAAGGTACACTGAGGGTGTCTTCTTTTGTAGATATTCTGAGTTTTGCATGTACTGCAGGGTGGCTTAGGTAAAGATTTCGTGGCTGTTCAAAATCAAGGGGGCACAGGTTTTGATCTTCTAAATCTATGTTTTTCTTGAGGTGGAACAACGTGGCTAAGTCTGCATCTTCTTTTGCTTTCAGGTGGAGGGGTGGGATTCCTGTTAATACACAGAGAGCTGCCGTTGAGGTAGTTCTGTATGCTTTTGCTATTTGTAAGAGGAAGGGGCGTTGGATCGAAGCTAAGAGTCTTTTCTTTTTCACTGTCATAGGGTGAGTCCATGCTGATGCCCCGTAGAGGATTATTTTTTCGATCACGGTATTATAGAAAATGTTTTGCATCCTCGACTTGAGGCCCCACGTTGTGCCTTGCATCCTTGCGAGGGCTCTAGAAATAGTTTGGGTCTTCTTCCGAATTTCCATTAGGTGTGGGATCCAAGAAAACTTTTGGTCAATTTTCAATCCAAGAAATTTGATTTCTTTTGAGATCTTGATTCTTCTATTATTGATTTTAATGCAAGGTAGCCTTTGTAGCGATTTGCCCGGTTTTGGAAATAAAATAATATGTGATTTGGGCTCTGAAATTATTAGTTTTTGATTGACGCAGAGGGAATGGAATATGGAGAGAGTCTCGTTAATATTCTTTTCTAGTATGTCTCTTGAAGCCCATTTGTTACAAAGGCCACATCGTCGGCAAAGGCGATGAGCTTTGTATGGTCCGGCCACTTGTAGGAGGTGATATAATTGAAGGTGATGTTTCACAGGTCTGCACTTAGACAAGAGCCTTGTGGACAGCCCCTCGTTATTCTTCTTTCTACTATACACTTGTTGCTGATGATTATCGTTGCTCTGTTTGTTAGGAAACTATTCATTAGCTTGAATTTGTTCTGAGGGCATTTAATGTTGCGCAAGGCTTCAAGGATACCAGGCCACCACACGGAGTCAAACGCATTTTTGAGATCCATGCAGAGTACTGCTGTATGGAGAGCTGAAGATTTATTCCTACGGATCTGCTCTTGAAGTTCTACTATCGCATATGGTGTAGATTTGAGAGGTCTGAAGCCGTATTGGTTGGGGCTTGGTTTCGTTTTTCTCTAAGTGGTGGCGTAATCTGCCCGCGATTGCACGTTCCAGAAGATTACCTATTGCAGGTAAGAGGTTGATTGGTCTGAAGGCTTCCGGATCCGTAGGATCTTTATTATTTTTCTTGAATAGTATTGTTTGTCCCTGTTTGAGACATTTCGGGATGACATAAAATTTGAGGCAGAGGTTTAGTAGTTTGTGGAACAGAAAAGGCATTGCGTGGTGAATTATTTTAATAATCCTGTTGTCTAATCCGTCAGGTCCCGGAGCTTTATTATTCGGAAGATACTTAATAATTTTTGAAATTTCTTGTGAGTGGAATTCCACATCGTCTGGAGTATTTGGAGCGGTATTATTGTATCTAATGTCGGAATGTGAGTGGCCATCGTCTTCTGCATTATCTTTTAGGAAGACAACATCTAGAATATTGTTGAGAATCTTTTCAGTGACATTACCAAGCTGGCTGTTACGTGAGAGTTGATCTCTCGAAAGACCGATATGTGCGGGACTAAAAACTTTACTTGTAGCCATTTTATAGAGCTGGCCGTATGTATCTTTATTACTACAGCAGTAATTCTTCCAGCTGCGTAATTTTGTTTGTTATTTTCTTTTTGTAATTTGCTAATTGTTGCTTGTATTTTATCCATATTTCCATTTTCAACCCTTCCGGAGCACTTTTCATTTTTCTACGAAGGGCCCTTGTATGTTGCTTTTCACGTCTTAATTCCTTTGTCCACCAGTTAGTCTTCGTAATCTTGTTGTTGTTACGGAGTTTAAATGTGTTGGTCGCTGTCTCCTGTATTGTTTTGATAATTGTTTCCATTAAATCATGGACTGCATCGGGTGATGTGCATTTATCTATAAGTTTCTCCGCATACTGAAGACATGTGGAGATTTCTTCCAAATAGCCTTGCTTTTTGCTTTGAGATCGAAAATCTTCTTAATTTGAGGTCGGGGATTTCTTCTGATAATTCAAATGAGATGTAGTTATGATCTGAGTGGCTTGGATCATCAAGAACTTTTCATTCTTGTATTTTATTGGAGATACTCAATGTTGACAGTGTCAAGTCCGGCCATCCTTTACCATTTGTTGTTTCAAATGTAGAAGTGTCTGAAGAGAGGTTACGTATATACAGATTGTGTGTAGCAATAAAGTCAGCTAGTGTATGTCCTCTATTATCTATATTATTGTAATGCCACATTTGATGGTGAGCATTGAAGTCACCTGTAATCACGTGCTGTGATCTTCTGAGATTACTAAAGATATTTTCTAATGTGTGGAGATTCGGCCCCATATCCTCTCGTGGTGAGCAGTAAATGGAAGTAATTAGTAGCTGTTCTGATTTACAGTTAATACTTATCGTCATCACATCTCTATGGCTTAATATAATTGTAGGGGACCATTTGGTATTGGTGACTATAATACTGGCACGTGGGTTAACTAGAGGATCCTTTTCGGTAGATTGAAATATTTGCTAGTGAAGGGGAAGGCATCTAACTTCACCTTTTACGCAATACGGCTCAGTAATGCAAATTACATCATGATTGTTATTTTCAATTACTTCACTAAGTTGTTCTGACGCCTTTTTTCCTCTGCCTAAGTTTATTTGAAGGATTCTAAGCTTGTCCTGTGGAGGCGAATTATTGTGTAAAATTGTCGTAAACAGTTGAGATTGGGGAATTGAAGGGGCGGCGGTAGTACTTGATGGATTCATGTACAGAAAGGGAAGTTTAAATTAACTTAAAAGAAACTAGGTAGTAAGCTAACTGTTCTTCTTGCTTTGATGTGTAACCTGCAGCAGCTTTAATTTTTGAGATTTCCCTCTGATATAATGGGCATTTGGGGGAGAATGCAGCATGTGAAGTATTGATGTACGTTCCATATGTGCAGTTGAACAGTTTACAGTTGATACAATCCGGTACGTCTTCTTTGCAATTCCTTATGGAGTGAGGTCCGCCACAGAAAGCGCAATAAGTCCTAAATTTGCATGCACTACCAGAATGTGAGAAATCTTGGCATCTGTAGCATCTCCTCACTCCGTAGAATTCTGCGATTGGGAGAATTATAATTAATTGGAGCATTTTCCTACGTTCAATACATTTTGATAGAATACGAGGGGAGCATTCGAGAACCCACTTAATGGTGTTGGGGTTTTTGCCTTTTGTGTAAAAGAGAGGTGAAATCTCCTCTTTATCAATCCTTAGTTGGTCAACTAGTTCTTTGAGAACTAATTTTGGTGGTAATGTATTCGGGATATTATTGATTGAGATTTTCGGTTTTTTAACCCTTGGTGTTTTTATTTCTATTAAGTCATTTGCTTCTTCGGAAACGTTTATGGCGTTAGTAATCTTGTTGAGTTCTTCCTTTGAAGTGCTGCTGATCGCGATGCCTCCATTCTTAATATTTGCTACATAATCAATATTGGCATTTATTTCTTTGAGGGGAAGGATCTGATTTAGTTTCTCTGTAATATGGCATTTTAGCTCTTGCTTTGGGTATAGCAAAATAGTTGGGTTATTTTTTCTTGGTACCTTTGCTACAGCATCAGCATATGAAATTTTAGGAACATTATTATCCTCTGATAATGACGGCATTGTTTCTGTATTAATTAAGTCTGTGGTGGAATCATCGCACTGACATGTGACGGCGTGGGAGGGATGCGGAATACCTATCGGAAACGGAACGTCGCTTACGTTACTGATCCCATTACTTGTAGCAATATCTCTGAGCAATATCTCATCGAGCATCTTTTTAAGCTTTGTGAACATTCCTGGTGGGATGATGCGTTTTCCGCCTCGTCTAGTACTGGCTAGATCTAGACATGCATGATAAAGATTTACGGCTCTTATATGCGGTTCTTGGCGTACTGTTGCTGCTTTTTCCGGTGGTAAAAGCATACTTTCCGAGTTGACGGACACTGGGCTCGAAGGACGTGTAGTTTGAGCCATGCTGGAAGCTGACTATGAGGGAATTACTATTATAAATTGTGAACAGTTATACTGTGATAAGTTGCACACACTCCTGAGAAATGTCGTAGTACAGAGATAATTGAATGGAAATGCTTTCTATACGTAGAGAGGCATTTTTTTTGTTTTTTTACTATGAATAATACCAGTATTAATTACTAATCAGATTAGATGAGTTAAATATAAAATATATAACAAAAAACAAGTACAAACATAATAATAGAATGTTAAGAACAAATAGATTCTATTCAGTGCAATAAATGAAAAAAGTAACTAACATAAGAATGTAACTTATTAAAAACATTGGTAAAATGAAATGAAAAATGTTAGGCCGAATATATATTAAGTCAATTGCGTTATTTAGCACTTAAGAAAATAAGGAATATTAGGCACCTTAATTCATCTCTTTATACACTAAGCAATTAACTCTGTTTGTTATTAAACTATGCAATGCGTGTGGTATAATTAATCAATTACAGAAGCAAGGAGAATGAGAAGCGGGGACGAAAGAGTAAAAAGTCCTACCTTGGTAGCAGTACTTCTTCCGTAAGTTAGACAATCTCCAAGAGAGAAAATTCTCAATTCTTGTTAAGAAAAGAGTGCGAAAACAATGAAGCACTGATCTTATCACACAACATAGAGTCTGTACAAGCTGTTACTAAAATCAAAATTTCACCAAAAGCACTAAAATTGAAATAGATGACCGATAGAGATGCAAAGTTCACTTTTAAAGTACTCTGGAAGACTTGAGAGGGAATTTCTCTGTCCTGTTTCCGTTTTCTAATTGAATAAAGAGTGACTGCACAATTGAGGAATATCCACTGTCGTAAAAACCGCAAACGGAGTGGGAGAGGCTCTTTGTTCGTAATGGTCCTGGGGGGGGGAAGGGGAACGTTGTAGATTCCTTCCTTGTGGGGATTGCTGCGGTGGGTAGAAAGGAGAAAATAAGCCAAATTTTATATTTTCTGAACTATTTGACGGAGAATCTTTTACTTTAGAAATCCTTAATCGTCATTTTCCGCTGATTGTTGTCATCTTTTTTTTTTCATGAAAAAAGGGCTGTAAAAACTGGAGAAACTGCCTGATGAAGAAACCACTAGTACCTTTTGTTATCAACAGCTTTTCTTATCTCTTTGGAGCTCTTTGTCATAGTTAGCAATACCTTCAGGGATGAAACCTTACTTTTTCCTGCAATTTCACAGATGACTCATCACACCACGTGCTAGCTAAATAATCTTACGTAATTAACGTAATAATAATCTGATCACTACGAAAATAGTTCCAAGGAAAACCTGACACGATTGCGCGTCCAGTGATATAAATCTTGAGAGTAAATGATGGACTAAAAAGCCATGTTGTTCTCCCCTTGCATGAACAAGGGCGGACACAATGGGCTCCCACGAGTAAACTAGAAATTAATTAATAATTTTTTACGTATGGATGATACAGGCTTAATCCATATATCAAAACGCATGTCTTGGCTTCCTCAATAGTATGGTATGATTTACTCAACCTAATTATGAGGACTTACGCGAAAAATGGCGAATATTGAGGAGCGTGAAAACAGTGACGCACGGCAGTTCTTCGGCGGTTCCACGACGAATGCGCATCACATGTAACATAAGAAGTATGTAATTTAAAATTCTTTTGTCAGTTTTTTAAGCTTTTTAACTCTAATTTTAATTTGGTTATTTCCCTTGGCGTACTAAAAAAATTATAACTGTTGATCACTGTAAACTAACTTATTTAAGAATTAATACTTCTTTCATGATTCTGCCAATAACTGAAATACTTGCATAATGTTTACCAAATTGTAATTTTAAATTTTGGGGAGCAAAACATATAGCAACTAATAGGAAAAACTGAAGCAACACCAATTTATTATATAACAGATTTTCAGAGACATCGCATTTTATGTCTTTCACCTTGTTTTGCCAACTTGTTTGTTGTTGTCTGTGCTCCTCTTGCTTACTTAAAAATGGTTAAATTTAATAATGAACGAGTGCGGTAAGAGGCATTTTATCGGTAATGCATGCAAAATGTAATGTTACAAATAAAAAAATTCGCTCAGCTGATCAAGACTAGACGTATTTCCATCTTCAACATCAAATAGTAAATAGTGCATTAAAATGAAATAGAATCAGGTTAATATTTTTAAAATCATAAAAGTAGTAAAAATAAACAGACTCACTGTAAACATTGATGCTTCTAAAAACCGCAAACTCAAATAAAACGCAATGATAAAGCAATCAATAAAATGTTTACGTATAAAACAAAAAAGAAAAGCAAAATTAAATAAAATTACATATATGTAGCTATATACACTGCTCGGCATTGTTAATGCAGCA
This sequence comes from Stegodyphus dumicola, assembly GCF_044657685.1. Taxonomy (NCBI): domain Eukaryota; kingdom Metazoa; phylum Arthropoda; class Arachnida; order Araneae; family Eresidae; genus Stegodyphus; species Stegodyphus dumicola. The sequence goes on along the minus strand of NC_140768.1, from coordinate 72,274,163 downwards.
TCAAGAAGGAGTGGTCAGTAAGTGATAAAATTTGGAAAAACGACACAGACAGCAAGCAAGTATAAGTAAACTTTATTTCAAAATGATAGTCAGAATACAGAATGAGAACGCCGTTGGCTCACTAGGATAAGCGATAAGCAACGGAGGACGTGGGCACTGTCCCTTTACCAAAAGGTTAATCGGTATAGCACCACGTCCACCTATATCTAGAGCCTAAAGAGGAATCACAAGACGCCACGCATCGGGCGCCCAAACCCAGAGCCAAATTCAACCCGGGGGCAGTCCAACAGACCAAATGCCCACGAAAGACAGTCCCAACAACCGCCCAGGCCCCACATTTATTAAATAAAATAACAAAAGCATGCAGGGCCAAAAAGGGCGAGTTTTGACAATAAGCAAAAATTTTACAAAGGTGTAATACACACAAATATAGAATATACATAAGCTAAAGTACAGTCTGATGTTGGGCAGCCCAATAATATACAATGAGTAAAATATAGACAGTAGAATTAGACTTAATATAACATAAAAATAGAGAACATAGTGACATAATGAATGTAAATGATTACAGCAATACACAGAGGATATACCAAAAGAAATAAAAATAAAAGAATACAATAGCCATCAGTGTGTGACTGGAAGTACTGATACATGGGAAATGCGTAAAACATTCAGAATTCGACTTAATTCAGAAGACTAACAACTGGATCGGGATACATTGCATAGCCAAGTACATATATTTGACAAAGCAACATATTGAAAGTCAGTGTAATAAACTAGATATTCGCTATGACAAAGTCATGTTACAATACCGCAGGTAGTGATGTGATACAGAAGAAGTAGGTAGCGTACAATATAATTTGATCTCGATACGCATTCAGTCCCTATAGCACAACAATAGTTAGGAAAAAGGAATATGTTATACTCACTACACTCACTAGGATGTAGTACCACCGCGGACAACGATGCACGAAGAAACACGTCTAGGCATAGAGTCAATATGAGTGCGGATGGTGTCCTAAGCGATGGCTTTTCATTCTATTTCAACCCTTTGCCACAGTTTGTCTTCTGAAAGAGGCAGTGGCAGAGTCTGCAAACTGCGTCCAATCACATCCCACACATGTTCGATTGGTGACATGTCAGGAGAGTACGGTGGCCAGAGAAGCATCTGTATACACTAGAGGTGACCTGGAATCGTAGGCAATAGCGCCTCAAACCATTATGCTACGTTGTCGCGCGGTGGGGCGTTCCACAGTTACTGCCGAATTAGATCTGTCTCCACGTCGACGGCACACACGTATGCGGCGACTGTCACTGGATAAACAGAAGTGTGTCTCATCTGAGAACACGACGTTTCGCCATTCTGTCATCCACATCGCTCCATTCCGGCACCATTCTAAACGTTCAACCAATCGACGGGAAATGGTTCTGGTCGACACGGGAATATCCAGGGTATATTGCACATGCTGCAGAATCGCGGTACAAGTGACTTACGGGACCGTCCCAGCTTGTCAACGGATGCGTCGATCCACGCTTGCTACGTCACTCTGGCTGTATCTGCATCCCTCCTTCTTCCCCCAATTCCTTGTTTCAACCATGTTCGTCATAGCCGATGCACCGTGCTCACATCCATGTGGGTATCAACTGCGATTTGACGTAAGGACCAAACCGCCCTTCTCAGTCCGATCACCATACCCCTCTAAAATAGTCTATCTGGACTGGAAGTGCCTTCATTGACGGCGGCCTGGTATTCTCTCCTATTACACGTATCCTCCAGGACAAAAACTAACTTTCTTCGTGTGGTGTTACGGGCGTGATCGCCAAAAGTGACGATACTAAGAATATCAAATACAAATTAATTTTGCGTAAATACTTAAACTAAAATTTAGTGTTTAGTACATTGCATAATCATTGCTAAATAGATTAACAAGACTTACCCAATGATGCATGCATGAGCCGAATATTTTCTTTTTTCAATCTCATATTTATTTTATCGAACATATTTTATGGATTAAATAAGGCACATTTATCACACACATATAAAATACTAAAATATCATAACTTAGATACACACAATGCGATAACTCAAATGGAATGTTCGTGGAGTGCCGAAGCGTGACTATTCGCGCAATCCTGTCCCATCGAATAATTTTGCGGTTGAAACGTGGTCATATTCATCTTCGTAATATCGCGTTGTCTGGTTACACACTTGTAAGCTCTTCTTTTTTTTACATTCATATTATTTTTACACACTTACCATCACGTGGTTACACATCGCTGGTCAAGCACATCTTGAAGTCGAACAGTTATTTATATTCTGCTTGAGCGTTTATTTTATGTTATTCACGTCAGCCAGACTTAGTGAGTCTCAAATCAAACACTCTACTTTAGGTACTGGATCTCTTCATTCTGCTTCTTTCTCTGCAAAATATGACGACATTCCACGTGCAAAACTAGACAGGAACAAATGGCGAGTGTGTGTGTCCCACACACTCGCTAACACGACGTCAGGCAGCAAGAGGGGAAAGAGGAAAAAAGAGAGAGACAAACCAGTCCTTCCAGTTTTTATACCGCTCGCGCGTGATAACGATACAAGAATCGATGTAGCCACAATGTTCTCACATTCCCTCCGGCCGAAGAAAAAAAATTTGTCCCATCACTGGACAAATGAAATCCCTCTCTGCTGGACAGACTTGAACTTTCGTCTGCATTACATACACATTTCACACCAATCTTTACATCATTTGCAAAGGCACTGGACTTTATCATTTCGTTGGCACTCCATACATTCCTCATTCTATGAACACAGTTGAGCTTTCGTATGCACTATCACACATATTTCACGTTAATATTTCACATTGCTTGAAAAAAAAAAACACAGCATTTTAAACATTTTGTGATATATATTTTTTACATTAGTATTATTCTTTTACGTACTCATGCATGTCTACTCTTTCCTAAAATATCACCCCAGATGCGATTCCAGGCAATGAAAATTTGGCACTTAAGACACATAATTTACAATTCACATATGATTAAATATCCAATCAATCACTTAAACTAAGAACATTTGCATTATCAATTTTGATGGAACTCCTCTTAACCATTGTTTACCTTATTTCATTCTTTACATTTTAGAATCACATTCACTATTTCATTACATAGCTACTTTTATCATTTGATCATATTCATTTTACATATACATTTCATATACCAATATGTCATGACATTGTTACAAGCTACATTTGTATTAGATCCACTACTAAATTATATACCTTCAATTTGATTCAGCCGTAAGACAAGGAGATTTGAACCACACTTTTTTTTTTTTTTTTTGAATCTGCTACCTAGTAATCAATGAGACCCTGCATAGTACAATTCAATTCTTCTGGTATATGGACCAGCCAACTCTACCAAAATCGTGCAATTAGCGCTTTATTACACTAAATTGACCCATACCACACATGATCATCATTCATTATCTAGCTTGTACACGTACTACATTCTTATCATAATCCCAACTTCTTTACACTTTTTTTTTTTTTTTTTGATTTGCTGATCGACAATTTACAATTGTGTTACACTCCTAATCCTCATTTTGTGTTGAATCTACTCTTGAAGGCTTTTGTAAAAACAATTTACTTACGTGAACTTTAGTGGTTTTATTATCTAATTGTATTATATAATTATCATTTCGTAGCTTTTTAATGATCTCATATGGCCCCTTGTATTTTGGATGTAGCACCCTTCGATCAGTAAATTCCTGCATAAAAACTTTATCCCCCAATTTCAATTCTGGAATTTTTCTGCCTTTCAAATATTTTTTTGCACAATTAAAGTATTCATCCTCATTTAATTTTACTTGTTGCTTATCTCTACTCAATTGTTCCTTTATTCTTTTGGAATATTCCTGGAAATCTTCTGCTAATTTAAGAGGATCATTGCTATCTATGGGAGTATTTAATGTTCTACCGAAAAATAGTTCTGCTAGTGAAAATTGAGTTACAGAATGTTTAGCATTATTATAATACAGTTTAAACATCAGTACTTTTTGTGGCCATTCAAATATTTTGTTTGATATTGCTGCAATTGATTCTTTCATTACCCTGTGAACTCTTTCAATCAACCCATTGGACTGTGGATAATAAATTGAACTTTTTCTGTGTTCTATTTTAAGCGATTTTAAAAATTGAGTAAATTCTGTGGAACAAAAATAGGAACCGTTGTCTGATAACAAAATTTTTGGAATGCCAAATCTGGCAAAATAATCATTTAAAGATTTTATGATGGATTGAGAAGTGCAGTTGTTTAACGGAACTGTTTCCAAATATCTGGAATAATGATCAATGATAGTGTGTACATAAAACTTATTATCTATGGATCTTGGCAGTTTACCAACTATGTCTATAGCTATCATCTCTCCAGGAGCAAGATCTTTCTTAGGAATTAGACGTGGCAGAGTGTTGTGAGGTCTAGACTTATTTTGTAAGCAATCTGAACAATTTTCTACAAAACGTTTCGTATCGCTGTACATACCTTTCCAATAATACTTTGCCTTTACAAACTCATATGTCTTTTGAATACCAAAGTGAGGCGCATGAACTGTATGTAATACATCTTTAATTAATGCCTTAGGAATTAGAAATTTATTCTGGATACTTCTGTCTTTCTTTCTCATATTTACAGGTTTTAATTTTATCATTACTACACCTGTATGACTATCAATAAAATATTGTTCTACACTTTCTTTGTGGTTATCCTGTAATTTTTTTATAATTGATTTTATGTCTGGATCACTTTGCTGTTTACTAATTATGTTTTGAATAGACAAATTATCATTGGTCTTAAATATATTTACATTGTTTACCACTACATCCTCTGAAACTCTTGACAAGTAGTCTGCTGGGTTTTTTAAACCAGGAATATGCTCCATCGTGTATTGAAATTCCTGTAAATATAACAACCAGCATGCTACAATATCTGGCTGTTTGTCAAGACTAATATGGAAAGTCAGAGGTTTAGCATCCGTTAATATTATAAATTTTTTCCCATACAGATGTTCGTGAAATTGCTTTACTGATTTGAAGACTGCATAAAGTTCTCTCCTAATTGAAGGATATCTAGCCTCAGCAGGTGTTAAAATTTTTGAGTAAAATTGTACTGGGAAAAACTTATCATCATTTTTTTGCATTAATATGCCACAAATGGCTGATCTAGAAGCATCGGTTACTAAATATAAAGGTTTATCATTTTCTACGTTTTTTATTGTGGGTTTTTCTAAAATTAATTCTTGTATTTTATCTAATGCATTTTGGCATCTCTCGTTCCACACGAATGGTATATTCTTTCTTGTTAAATTTACTATTGGCTAGACGATTTCTGCATAATTAAAAATTAAGTGTCGAAAATAATTTACCATGCCTATGAATGTTTGAACCTCTTTCACATTTCTTGGCCTAGGAAATTTGGCTACTTTCTGAATATTCTCCTCTGAAGGAGCAAAACCATTCTTATTAACCGAAAAACCTAAATACGTAATCTCTTGTTTACATAACTGCAATTTGGCTGGGTCTAATGTTAAATTAAATTTTTTTAACATGTCAAACACCTTTTGTAAAATAATTACTAGTTCATTTATACTGTTAGCTGCAACAATTATGTCATCTAGAAAATATTGTAAATTTGGACCCTGCAATTCACCTAAACATTTTGATATTAGAGTATGGAAATAAGCAGATGAATTTTTTGCACCAAAAGGTAACCGAGTTGGTTGAAAATTGCCAAGTTCCGTGCAAAAGGCTAATTATTCTTTATCTTTCTGATCTAACTTTATTTGAAAAAATGCTGACTTAAGATCTAGCACACAATAATAACTTTTACCTGCTATATTATGCAAAATATCTGAAATCTTAGGTAGACATATTTGATATGATTCAGTTATGAAATTTAACAATCTATAATCTACTGCCATTCTAAATTTTAATTTGCTAGGATCAGTATTAGGTGGTGCTTTCTTTTTGACAAAAATTACTGGAAAACTGTAACTCGATGTCGATGGCTCTATAATACCTGCTTCTAACAATTTGGCTATCTCCTCTTGGGCATATTTTTTAGCAATGCGAGGAATAGTGTATGGTCTAGTTTGAATTGGAAAGTTATGTAATAAATTAAATTGTGGCACGACAGCATCAGTCTCACCCAGAGTGGTGTAAGATTTTGAAAACACAGATGAATTTTTCATGAGCATTTCAATCATCTTATTTTTTTGTTCTGCTTCTAAATGACTTAAATCAAAATCATCTGGGCTTAATTCCTCCTTTCTTAATTTTTTAATTTCTTTTAAAGTTATATGGTTAATCTGCAAATTTTGTTGCTCTCTAGGTTTTTCAAATTGTTTTTCTTCGAATTTATATACCTTACCAATCTTTTCACCCTTTCTTAGAATAATTGCGGCATTGGAATTGTTTTCAATTATGGTGAATATATATTGCCTGTCACTTATCTCATGAATTGAATCAGTCACACCTATCTTGCCCACTTTCGCCTGTCTGGTGAGAACATTATTTGCTTTTCTTTCTGCATATTAATTGGAATGCTTAACTTTACTATCTCTGCTGTATTTGGCGCAATTATGGTATTCAATCCTACTCTTACAATACCCGACTCCTCTGGTCTACTATTCTTGTCTACCTTTTTTGTATTAATATTAGTACAATTTTTTCTTTTGTCCAAAAGATCAAAATATGTGTTATCAATGATTAACTGACTTCTATCTGCATCTATAAGTATCTTATTTTTTTGAATGAAATCATACCCTAAAATCATTTGATAATTTGTGTTCCAATTATGTTGTGTAACAAAAAATTGGTTGGCAAGCCATTTATTTCCTAAACGAAATTTTAAGTTTACAGCAGATAAATATGGGATAGTAGCATTATTTAGCGTATGTATTCTTACAGATCTGCTTAAGTAATGAATCTTTGTATAATTTTTTATTACTTGCAAGGTGTCTGGCTGTATTAAGCTTAAATTTGCACCTGTATCAAGTAATGCTTCTACCACAAAGTCGCCAAATTTGATTTCTATTACTGGTAATTCTGTGATACTATTAGTCTGGCAAGAAGCTACCAATTTTTGTTCATTACTTTCTTTAATTTTGTGTCGGAATCTTTCATGTGTATTCGGCCTATTTGAGTTCCTTATTTTCTTAATTTTGTCTTGTTTCCCCCAAATTTTTTTATGGGCACTTGAGTAATACTTTGTGTATCTGGGAGATCTGCAAGTACCCTTCATTAGTTTAAATTATTTCTACGAGTATTGTATCTTCTGTATTGTGGCCTATTTCTATTACTGTTCTGTAGTCTATTACCTTGCGTGAAAGCATACCGACTATTATATCTATTCCTTCTATTAATAAAGTTACCCCTATAAAAATTTCTTCTGTGGTTGTTTCTAGCCTGTCTATAATATTGAAAATTATTGTTTGAAGGAAAATAAGGACACTCTGTAGTCCAATGATTCTGTTGGCAAATATGACAAGTTTCTCTATTATTACTACTTTGTGTAGCATTATTCTCTAGTCTAGTTACATTGTTTACACTACCATTAGGTAAAATTTCATTAAATGTTTTTGACAAATCCTCAATGGCTCTATTATTTTGCATTTGTTGCATAATTAATGTATTTAATTCAGGTGAAAAATCCTGTGTCTGTGAGCTATTACCAGAATCCTCCAATGCTTTTTCTATGTTCTTTGCCTGTTTAACAGCAGTAGCAAAATCAATAGGTCCTAGTGTTTTAACCTCCAGTCTTAAATCTGGTCTGAGAGCTTCTAAGAATTTTGAAAGCATTGCTTTTTGAGTGAGGTTATGTACCTTACCTCTTCACTCGAACTAGGATAGCACCCAAAATATTTTGTGGCATAAGTATTCACTTTTTCCGCTAAGTCCTCGACTGACTGATATGGGGTCTGTCTAATTGAGTTAAAGTTATTTTGAATTGTGTCAAATGACTGAGATTTTGCAAATTTTTTACTTAGTAATGCTTTTAAATCATCAAATGACATATCTTTACACGATTCATTATCAATTACAAATTTTAATGCTTTACCCCTCAATTGAGTTTTTAACACTAAACTTTTTCTGTTCTCATTCCAGTTCTCTAAATTTGCCATTTGGCATAGCTGATCTAAAAAAAATGTTATATTTTCGTCATGCTCCCCTGAAAAAGTAGGCAGAGCAGTAGCCAGACTCATATTCATTCCATTATTTTTCTTAGCCATTCTGAATCAATTTACTATACTTTAGTACCACTCTAAATTACTATTATTATTACTTCTAATGTATAGTACATTCATAAATACACTATTGTAACTTATCGAAATTTTTCACATGGATACAAGTTATTACATACTCATTACCACACAATATGATATACATTCAGGAATAATTTCTTAAATACTGACCAATTTTGAATTGATATTACCATTTTCACATATCTATTTTTTAATCATTAAATTATTTCACATTAGCAGGAAAGAGTCATATGGAATTCTCTATATATATATTATTATTTTTTTTTTACATATGCAATTTTCAACTTTTTCTTAATGATTCATATCAGATAAACACACAATTTAAAATTTTATCCAATCATTACTAATATTCACCTATTTGATATCAGACATCATCACAAAATTCAAAATATTTAAGCAATTATCAAACTGGAATCACATGTGTAGTTATACTTTTAGGCATAAGCATAAAATGGTTCTCTACCTGAAATCAAACAGTTAAAACTTAATTTCCTTTTTTTTTTTTTTGTCACGGCACCATTAATGTGGTGCCTTTATTATTATTATCCTGGTCACCGCACCATAAATGTGGTGTTACGGGCGTGATCGCCAAAAGTGACGATACTAAGAATATCAAATACAAATTAATTTTGCGTAAATACTTAAACTAAAATTTAGTGTTTAGCACATTGCATAATCATTGCTAAATAGATTAACAAGACTTACCCAATGATGCATGCATGAGCCGAATATTTTCTTTTTTCAATCTCACATTTATTTTATCGAACATATTTTATGGATTAAATAAAGCACATTTATCACACACATATAAAATACTAAAATATCATAACTTAGATACACACAATGCGATAACTCAAATGGAATGTTCGTGGAGTGCCGAAGCGTGACTATTCGCGCAATCCTGTCCCATCGAATAATTTTGCGGTTGAAACGTGGTCATATTCATCTTCGTAATATCGCGCTGTCTGGTTACACACTTGTAAGCTCTTCTTTTTTTTTTTTTACATTCATATTATTTTTACACACTTAACATCACGTGGTGACACATCGCTGGTCAAGCACATCTTGAAGTCGATAAGTTATTTATATTCCGCTTGAGCGTTTATTTTATGTTATTCACGTCAGCCGGACTTAGTGAGTCTCAAATCAAACACTCTACTTTAGGTACTGGATCTCTTCATTCTGCTTCTTTCTCTGCAAAATATGACGACATTCCACGTGCAAAACTAGACAGGAACAAATGGCGAGTGTGTGTGTCCCACACACTCGCTAACACGACGTCAGGCAGCAAGAAGGTAAAGAGGAAAAAAGAGAGAGACAAACCAGTCCTTCCAGTTTTTATACCTTTCGACGCACGTGCTCGCGCGTGATAACGATACAAGATTCGATGTAGCCACAATGTTCTCACACTTCGATAAGTGGTCTGGCAGAAATAACGACACGAATATTGCCCATTCTGCACATTGCTTCCCTTATATATTACTTCACGTGCGTCGGACAGCTGCGCATTTCACATCATTCGCATAACACAGTGACATGCGTCTACTCTAAAATTTGCATAAATTTCTGACCACTCCTTCTTGGTGTTGCATTTTCGAAATCAAGCAGTGTATAAATATATATAAATATATATATACTGTGTGTGTATATACATATATATATATATATGTGTGTGTGTGTGTGTATACACGCACACACTGGCTGATATATATATACACGCACACACTGGCCAATGAATTAGAAATCCAAGGTCAATATTTTATTTGACAACGTTTTGTACAGATAAATGCTCTGATTCGTTTGGGCATCGAGTCTACATGCTTTCGGAATGCATTTACATCCTTGCGTTGGCTATACAGCCTTTTACATCTTGTAAATTCGGTGGAAGAGGAGAATGCTGTCGCATGCGTCTTGCCACCTTATCCCACATATTTTCTATATGGTTAAGATCCAGCATAGGCGGTGGCAAGGGAAGGTGTTGGAAGTCCGTCTGATGTCCAGCAAACCAGTTTTGTACACTTCTGGCACGAATTACAGTTGCGTTATCATTTGTGAAGTATCCGTCACCATCAGGGTAAAAGTGCAACATCTGAAATTGATCTACCAGTATATTTAGGTATTTCATATCTGTTCGTTTACCCACGAAGAGCCCTATGGCACCACTTCCATGCCAGCAGAACATGCCCCATATCATGATACTCCCACTAGACCCTTGCACAGTGTCAAAATGGACCGGGTTCAGTTGTGTTCTCGCCAAATTTGACGTCTTCCATCAGGGTAAAATAAGATTTAAGGTGATTCCCGACCGTATTACCCGTTTTTAATCCTCAGATGTCCAGTGTCTTATTTCCCGACGTCACTACTGCAAACGAATTATTGCAATATGTCGGGCAGAAATGAGTGTTTTTCTCAAAGGCTCCCGACTACGCATTCTTATCCTCTGCAAATTTCTGCACATGGTTCGAGCTGAAATCTGTTGGAAAGAGCCTCGGTTGATGATCTGTGGCAGCTGAAGCACAGTAAAGTCCCTGTCCTGAAGTACAATTCGTTGTAGACGACGGCAATCACTGTCTTGGAAACCTCTGCTCGTACTGCAGTTGCGTCTTCTAGAGAACGACTGTGGGTTCTGTTTCCAAGTTTTGAAAACCTTTGATATGGCTGTTTTTGAGATTGCCTGTCTTCGAAATCGACGTCCCAGCTAAACGGTCATCAACAGTAAGCCCTTTTTCAAATGGTTAAGGGTCTGTGGGTTTCCTATTTTACTTCATGCATCGTAAAAAGCACTCTTATACTTCATTTATGCCAGCACTCTAATCGCGTATAACCCACATTATAAAAAATTGCATTCTTCATTGTTAGCATGCATTCAAATGACAAATCTCAAAGGTTTCTAATTCATTGGCTATTATATATACACATATACATACACATATATAAGATAAAAAAATGTGCTAAGTAAAAAATCTAATTTTAATCTGCAGCTCTCCATTTTAATTTAGTTATTTCTTGTCTCCAAAATTAGTCTAATTAGTTTAAATTCTCCTCTCCAAAATAATAACTGCTTACAGTAAACACAATGCGTCATTCAAAGTAAACATCGGTCATGTGATTCTTACATAAAGTTTACAACGCTAATAACTCATATAAGGCTGTCAATAAAAATTTTAGAAGAGCAAATATTAGCTATCCAGGATAAAGCAAACTGACCCTAACTCAGTGTGGATCATACTTTTGCAGTTCTCTCTCAGGCTAATTTATAATCGGTTGATTTCCTGCTTTTTATTTGCTGTCCTGTAAATATCTAGCCTATTACAATTCTAGCTTATCCATTCCGATTGCCATAAGATGTGATCAAGAAATCACACAAACAAAAAGACAAAAATGTAATCAGGACGATCGCGCAGATTGTAAGAATTATAATGGGCGTAATTCGTATTAAGAATATGCTTCGCCAAAATTAACAATGTGGTTTGTAAGCAAGTGTTTAAGTGGGCATGAGTGTATGTATCTGAAACTTCTCTTCTTAATTATTATATGTATATGTATATATATGCATGCAGTTAAGAATTTATTCTTTAACATTTTTGAAGCATTTATAGGCAAACTACTTATTGTTTTTAATCAAATTCCTTAAATTATTTTCATCTGACGATGCCCTATATATTTGCTCTGCTTATATACTTGATATTATTTCTGTATAAGCTAAACTATCCCTAATCCTACAACAAATGTCGCTATGCTCTTCACTCCAATAAATCTAGCGAAATTATTGTGTACGAAGGAATACAATTATAGACTCCACAGCGAGTGATGTTGACATCAATCTAGCAAATCCGTTTGATATTGGATATATTCCAACTAACAGCTATGAGCTTCGCCTGCGCAATTGTGCTATTCGCCAGTGGATTAAGTATTGAGATACGCGGCATCACTATCATTTGCAGTTAATTCAGATAATAAATATTTACCCTTCAATTTCAATGGCACTGCAGTACAGGCAGACAAAATTTTACATATATTATTTGGCGAATTTCAATGCTTTACAGTAAAGATACACAGTGGTGATTTTAATAGTTATTCTACAAAATATATTATCGAATTACTTTATAAGGTATTTCTCCCGCCTTCGTAGTGTAGTGGTCAGCACGCTCGGCGCGTATTCGAGAGGCCAGTGATTTGAGTCCCGGCGAATGCGTTGCTCATTTTTCAACTCTCCTGCTTTAAAAATACCTAATGTCTCTACAACTTTTTAAAGTAAATTTTACAATTTTTAAGCTTACACAGGTTCACCACAGGCAGAAGACTGTATGGTTTCCAACCAAAAGTTAAGCACAATTTAAATAGCAGCTCTTCGCACCTCACACAGTATCTGACACGGAATGGCCCATATATGTCCTATCTTCATAGATTTCGTCTAAGAGACAATGACCAATGCATTTGTGGCAGTAATGGTGACCCAGATCACTATCTGTTTGAAAGCTCGCACACAAGGAATTCACATTTAAAAAGACCAACTGCAATCAATATGCCGGCATGGTTCAAGAACAATTAAGAATAAATATGCTCTCAGCCGCATTAGAGACTGCACTATCATTGCTAAAAGCATTGCTGACAGCCTGCAGTGACTTCTTTCCTTTGACACCGTGCCGTCAGCAGCCCGCTCCGTATAAATATATTAATTTACTTAATATATTGTGCTTTTTTTTTTGTTTATTTTTGTTTTTGCTTTGTTTTGTGGTTTTAATTATACTTAATATTATGATTAATCCAGAACTCATTTAATGTATTCCACAATTTGTAATGTATTTGATCATCTTTACATCTGTATCTGATTATTATAGCACGTGCTTAATATAACTGTATGCCTAACATTTACGATAATAGTGAAACGTGTTCGGCTTAGCCTCAGCAATCGCCACCATGCACCTTCTTTCCATGTTCTGGTTCTTATTTTAATGATCCTCGTTTCGTGGCCCCGGAACACACAGTACTAAGCTCTTTATTTATATTTATTCATGTATTTATTTTTTAATTCCATCAACGGGATCCAACAGGCTGAAAAGCGCCTAACCCCTGGGCCAGCTGTTCCGTCGATGTTGAAAAGAAAGAAAGCTTACGGAGGTTTAAATATTCGGTATGACGTCTGGTTGCTTCATTCTGCCACAATGTATAACTAAACTATAATGTCAAGCCATTCTGACTTTATATATCACGCGTAATAAGAGTTTGTCTTACGTTCAGATGGTCGATTTTGCTTAGAGCTGCCGTTGTTTAGAATCGCTTAGATCGCAGAGCGTAGATCGGGTTTACGACACAGAGTCATTACAGGAATTGGATTGACATTGGACAGAGTCGACAATGAGATACATCGACATTTTCCCAAAGTAGACAAGGCTGATACTTAGCAAATACATATTATCTACAGTGTAAGAGTTTGATTAAATTATTATTTCTAGAATACTTGCTGTAGGATTGGTGGCTGAGTAGAATAGACGCTGGTGAAGGATCATATCCGGTTTTGAGCTGTTGGTTATGAGCGGAGAGAGTGGCTGTCAATCTTACCTACTGTCGATTCCTTCATACGTTCCCGAGATCTTTCTTATAAAAAGAGACTTTTGCGTACTTACGCAAATCATTTTTTACTGAATATTGTGCGAACATTTATTCAACATTAAGTACACATGTACCTTTTAATAAGACTTCTAATTTGTGTATTATCTCCACACGCATGCAGACAAATTTTCATAAAGTATGCGTAAATTGGAAATTTCCGTAATGTATGGGTGAATTAATGAAACGTTTACCATTCATCCATACACTGTACATAGTAGTGTACAGTGTATGGATAGTAGTGTCGCATTTCAAGCCATCCATAAAATTTATTATGAATAAATGGTATATAAGCAATGCTTTCCCATGTATGGGTAATAAGTTCCAAGACTTAACTGCAGATGCTTGAAATGCGAATTACAATGAATGTAATACATCAGTACTAGACATTCTCCTACGATACATAATTATGATTACCTTCACTTGCGAAATTGTGATATAAAGACATTGCAAACATTAAATAAAATAACAATACAGTATTTTACACTATAGTGCATTGTATACAATACCATTTAATAAAGGAATGCAAAATGTGTCCTATTTTGTAAACAGTAAAACATACATTTTTAAAGGATGATAAAAATAAGTATCATTCGTTTTTTATCCCTATTGGCGCAAAAGTGTTTTGCAAATACTTAATAAGTAATAATATTATAGCAAATGAGCATAGCTAACTGTAAGCACAATTAATACATATAACATAACTGCTCAGTTTGTGTCCTTATTGTGAATAAATAAGAGCTTCAAGAGCACGAAAGTTGCGATAACAGACAATTAATTGTACGAATGGGATGAATGCTTAAGGCAAGAGGAAATAAATTTGGAAATAAAATTCATGGGTGCAGAAATTAAAAGATAAATTAAATATGCTCGAATCATCGACAGCTGAGATTTTCTAGCTACATATTTATCGCCATCAAATCGAGTTGCTAGCATTCACTTGTAGTTTAAGGATTACCTGTAACTTAAGAAAGCACGTTACGTTCCTGAACTGCCATTCCATTCCACTTGTTTAGTAATATCGGTATGAAACGGTCGTGCAGATGCTTGGGAAGTAGATAACATTGGTCGTTTTTTCAACTGTTGTATTTTATTAAATATACTGTCTGTTGTCAATTCCCTTGCATTTTGAACAACAAGTATAACAACGAAAGAACAATTATAACAACAAATTAAGAAGAACTTCGAAATGTATTTTAATAAAGATTTTAACCAAGAAATGAATATAAATGCTTAGATATGGTAAGTTGTTTCTATTAACAAATAAACTTCTACAAAAGATAGCAAAAGCATAATTCATACAACTTGTCTTTAGGACCAGAATTGTTTGCATATGACATCCACTCTTTTCCTTGTTCGGACATGTATTTTTTAATATTTTGCTACGTTTGACAGAATTACTCCCGCATTTAATGTTTGTTGCATATACAGTCAAATACCAATTAAAAGAGTCAAAATAATTTTTTTCTCCAGTGGCGGGTTTTAGCCGTTTATAGGCGTTCGTCGCTGCTAAGGCCGAAAGCTGTGTTTCTTTATTATGGATGCACATAATAAATAGGTGGTCCACGGTTTCCTGTTATGAAGGGACGGGCAAATTACGTCCATGCCTACTCCGGGATTCGAACCCTTCGGTACGGCAGTTAGAGTTACTAACCACTTTACCATCTGGAAACTACTTAAAGATAAAAATTTTGTTTTGACTACTTTAACTGAATGAATTTAATGCATTTATATAATGAAATATTTAAAATTACTTAGCTATGAGCATTCCACGGGAATTCAAGAAAATCCAAATTTCATTACTTTTATGCAGATCCAGTTACAAAAAATGACACACACATATAAATTATTGACTTATTTATATTGCATTAATATTATACTAATATTTATGTTTAGTGATTATATAACCTATGCAAGCGCATTAAAAGATATGTACAATGTGTATGATTCTTATCAGTTTGAGGCCAACAGCACATATGATTTTGAAAATAATGTTTAGAGTATAAAATTATTTGTCTTAGGCAAATACCTTAATCGGGAATCTAACTGCATAGAATAATTTGTCACATTTCTAATATGATGTATAATATATACATGCATATTAGGTACATTGTATATCATACTTTTGTAATCAATCATCTTAAATCATTAGTAGCCAGTTTATTGTTCAACACATCATCTCCAAATTATTATTTATAAGAAACTATCGTAAATATTGATGCATTAGTCAAATGTAGAGGCATTAGTCAAATGTAGAGGCATTAGTCAAATGTAGAGGCAACATAGTGGAATTAATAGGTGTAATTACATGGTAACGAGCAAACGCAACTAGTTAGTAATTGCTTTAAAAAACGAATCTTTAATCTTGATATTTACTAAGATAATATTTCATAACCATACATAGAAAGACTGCAGGTGCTGAAGATAAACAATTAAATAATTTTATATTAAAATTAAGTTTACAAATCTCATTTATTTCTCATATCTGTTTAAGTCAAAAAAATATTAAATGAAGGATCAAATATATAATTCATATTCTGCCATATAAGTATTATTGCTGTGTTTTTATAACATGCGGTAAGACAATAACAGACATCTTAAAAATTTTCGATCTCGAGTTTTGTTTCGTTGCAAATGTGCACATTTTATCCCTCAAACGTTAGAATTTTTATATCGGGTATTTAGCAGTTCTGAACAAAATCTTCTCAGTTGCGTATTTTTGCATCCTATTCATTACGTTTCCATAATCGCATGACAATATACACAATTTTATTCAGTTAATATCTCTCAATTTACATACATTCGGAAAGTAGAAATGACAGTTGTTCACTATTTAATATTTCATTTTAAGCAATGGTTTGAAGTAGTATTCTCAATTTTTTATTTAAAATATGTATTTGTAATTGGGTGGATTTTAAGAGATGTTTCGTAAAAGAATAAGAATATAAATTTCTGATAGAGATAAAAATTTTTGATAGATGCTTGAAATGTCTTAGGCTTAAAATGATAAATTTAATCATATCAATAATTCAACAAGACAATTGCTGTCCAACTTGTTCCAACTATTTTCATTAATAAATTTATGATAAATAGGAAATGACATATGACAGCTTAGAAATGAAAAAAAGTGTATAACATTTTTAAAAATTAAATTTGAAATGAATAATATATAGGAGTTACACAGTGAGATGTTGTTTCAGGGAAAGCTTAAGAAGATTAAAAAATGACAGTTTAAAAAGGTTTCGGCCAACACATCTGGATATCAAGAGAGTCTTCTTCCTATAAAAAGGAATAAATAACCACGGCAGAAATGATTAGAAGAAAATCTGGAAATAATAAGCACTTCATATTTCCAATTGATTTAACTGTAGTCTGATATTATATGATAGTGGTACTATAAATTAATTAAGGTAGTATTTGGTATGAAGTTAAATAGAAGAGGATAATGAAATATTTCTTTAAAGCTATGAAATTTGTTTAATTTGATTATTGGAAGTAAGTACTTGTCTAATATTATTCCCGTATTTTCTAACTTCAGCTTACACAAATCTCTCCCTCTGTGCATGTATACAAACATACATACGCATATATATATGTAAGCGTTTACGAAAAGAAGGCTATTACATATATATACACTAGAACGCCCGGTGGTCATATGAAATGACCGCTGTTCTAGATATTATAAATTGTAATTAAATGATGTGTGCAAAGGTGTCTGCTAATTCAAATTACCCAGGGCAGGCGGCAAAAACGCCACTTTGCTTAGTGCCCCACGTGGTTTCCCCCGTCTACTTGCTTAATTGCTTAAAGTAGAGTGCAATGAAGAAACCACTGGCGGTACATTTCTTAAGAGCCACCGCTAGCTCAATAAATAAAGGTGGTTTAAATAATAAAATGTTAATTCATATGTCAAAGATCTATTTGTACACAACATTTCTTGTGTAGATCTTTCCATCATTTATAATCTCGCCTTGCAGAGGACCATCCATTATTTTTAATTTTACGTCCGTTCTTTCACGAACGCTTGAACAGGCAACACAAAGTTCCCCGTGTCCAAATGCAGGCTCAGGTAAAAAAATGCCAACACGTTTAAGCGTTTGGCTCTGAAACTTATTGATGGTCATAGCAAAGGCAAGTTTTACAGGAAATTGTCTACGTCTTAATTGAAACGGTAACCCTGTGCCGTGGCAACTTTGCCCCATTGGCTAGTACAGTTACGCAAGCAACCAATAAACTATCGGCGACAAACAGATACTTAAGCCGCAATTGTATATGGGATGAAGTAACATCATCTCCTCCGAAACGGCTGGCTCACGGGCTTAGCGAAGCACACCGTTGGATTCCGCAGGTCCGTGGCACACCATTTTGATACTTCGCGTCAACTCGGGACTTTAATTAGCCGAGATATTAATTAAAAACTAATTTTCCCCTACGTTTTCCCTACATTTTCCACTTTCTTTCTTGGGTTTTCCCTATTAGAGAGATTTGGCTACGTGCCAAATTCTTTTTTTCTCCAATATCTACGGAACGGCGCCGAGTTGAAATTCGAGACGTGTATCTTCGGATTCCAAAAAATTCTCCGAATCCAGTTATACCGTTCTCATCTTCGTAGGATTTTAATCGGCCGAGATATTAATTGAAAACTGCAGAAACTTTAATTTCCGCGCTCATTTTTCCGAGTGGCAACAATAAACTATCGGGGACACACACTTTAGCCACTGATATACTATATAAAGATATTGTTACGGAACGACGCAGGAAACAAATTAATGAACATACCAAGGAACGGAGGTTGCCAGAGAATAAAAAACATTGTTTTAAAGCGCTCAAGATTTCTACAGTGAGTGGCAATGACAACGGACTGTCCATCAAGGGGCATATCGATGGAGTTCCTTGCAATATGATCATTGACACAGGAGCTAATGTTACTATCATTCGGAGAGATTTAGCTCAACAGTTTAAAGATAAACTTATTTGGACGCTATCCTGTGTTACCCTTCAGACTGCATCTGGTGACAAGATCGACATAGTTGGGAAGTTAAACGTGAACATCACGTTTGGAAGTGCCGCCTACCATTACTCGGCTTATGTGGCGGATATTACAGATCCATGCGTACTCGGATTGGACTTTTTAAGGAAATTCAATTTTTCCTTAGACTTGAAAAACAACAAACTTCTTTCAGCATCCGATGACATGACTATCTATCCTCAACAGGGATCCTCGCCTGGAAATGTCGACGCCTTGTCCGAAAGACCCAGTTCAGGAAGCTGCTGAAATCATACTAGGGTCGAAAAGAAACGCAAGACTACCAGCTATTCTCCATCCCAGATTCTCTTCTGTCGAGACCTTCGTCTGCCTTGTGACCGCCGGTTTGATCGCCATACGGATGCGCCTTCATCGCCTGAGGAACACATCCGAGATGTCCAGGCAAAATTTGAAGTGATGCACCGTTCAGCACGAAAGCGAGTGAACTTGGCGACGGAGAAAGTGAGTTCCAGATACAACACAGAGCTACTGAACATCAATTCCACGAAGGAGACAAGGTGTGGTTGTGGAACCCAATTGGACGAAAAGGTTATTCGAAATTACAGTCACCTTGGGATGACCCGTACACAGCCATAAAAAGGCTGAATGACGTCGTGGTTCGGATTCGTAAGTCTTCGAAGTCTAAACCTAAAGTCATTCATTACGACAGCTTAGTTCATTACTATAACCATAGTACGTAATGTAAATAATTGTAAATAGTGTAAGACCATGGTCCTTTTTCTTTCTAAATATGTATTTAGTATTTGATAGCATTTGATTTGTTTTATTTATTGCATTTATTGTTCATGGTGTTTATTACTGTAATGTAATGCTTATTATTGCATTTATGCCACAGTGTAAGTTTGGCCAGGGATTGTACTGCCCGGAACGTGCAGTCCTTGGGAAGGGGGCAGTGTTACGGATTTGGTATTTAAATAGCTAATGTTAGTTGAATTGTAAATTAAATGGTTTTATTTCCCGCGCAGTGCAGCGCGTGACGAATATTAAAAGAAAGCTAAGCAGGAAGATTAAAAATACAAGAGCGCGTGCATTTAACATTTAATAAATATCTCTTTCTGATTTCGAGAAAGTCCTATAAAGTTCTCGCGCACGAATTTAAAATCTTATAAAAGGAGGAAAACCTCTCAGTTCGTGTGATTTTAGTTAGTTTGTTGTTCTTTAAGAGTTTGTTTAGAAAACTGCTCTTGTTGACTGTATCGAATTCGCGGATTAGCTTTCCTTAGCTGTTTTGAATTAAGTTCTCTTGAACGTTTGAGTAGTTAAAAGATAACTACTGTGAGATATAATACTGTGTAATACTGCACGACTACTTTAGGAAACTTAAGCATATTTGTTGTGATAATAATAAATTTTTGTTCATTTTTCATCGGACTTGTGCATTCATTTCGTAACGAACCCGTACGCAAGCGACAATTTTTGGTGTCAGAAGTGGGATTTTAATTCCATAGATTTGCCGCTGTAGTCGGTCACAACAAAAGAACGAACAAGTAACCTCATTCAACAGGCGATAGTCGACGCAAAATCTTGTTGAGCCGTCTTTCTTTCTGACGAGAATGATGGGAGATGCCCATGGACTTGCTGAAGGCTCGATGACATCGCCTTCTTCCATATCTTTTAACAGTGTTCGCACCTCTTCCTGTTTAGCAAACGGTAGACGTCTTGGATGTTGCTTGATCGGGAGATGATCGCCGGTATCGATTCTATGTTGCATCAAACTAGTTCGACCCACGTCAGAAGACGAGCGGGAGAAAACAACTTGAAGATCTTTAATAACGCGATCGGCAGTATTCTTCACTTCATCGTTTAATTGCGCATTCTGAAGTAACTCTGACGTAATGCTTTCTGGTCCACGAATGTGGGCGTGGGTTCGAATCCCACTTCTGACAGCAAAAATTGTACGGGTTCGTTACGAAATGAATGCACAAATCCGATGAAAACTGAACAAAAATTTATTATTATCACAACAAATATGCTTAAGTTTCCTAAAGTAGTCGTGCAGTATTACAATACCTCACAGTAGTTATCTTTTAACTACTCAAACGTTCAAGAGAACTTAATTCAAAACAGCTAAAGAAAGCTACTCCGCGAATTCGCTACAGTCAACAAGAGCAGTTTTCTAAACAAACTCTTAAAGAACAACAAACTAACTAAAATCACACGAACTGAGAGGTTTTCCTCCTTTTATAAGATTTTAAAATCGCGCGCGAGAACTTTCTCGTACTTTCTCAAATCAAAAAAGGATATTTATTTAAATGTTAAATGCACGCGCTGTTGTATTTTTAATCTTCCTGCTTAGCTTTCTTTTAATATTCGTCACGCGCTGCACTAATAAATAAAACCATTTAATTTACAATTCAACTAACATTAGCTATTTAAATACCAAATCCGTAACAATATACATGTAAGCGTCTACCAAAAGAAGCCTATTACTGCTTTTATTTTTGCAACGTCGTTCATAGAATTATGTATCGCATTATAGAAATGTTTTAAATAAAGAAGTTTTTCATGGATTTGTTATATTAAAATTATTCTTGAATTCTTGTATTTTTTAGTGTAACTTTCATTCACCCAGTGAATCGTATTGTTATATTTAGATTAAGGTTATGCTCATTCGAATAAAATAAAATACTGCTGCGCAATGCCCAGCTGCGGTAGGACAGCTTCCCAGGCAAAGCGAGGCTAGGGTTGCCAGAAAGTGGAAAGAAAAGGCAGGATTTCCAGATTTGCCGCGGATTCACCTATTTTGCGATCAAATCGGCGATGTGCCACAGACGGAGCAAGAACATTCTAGAACGCATTCCTAGCAGTTTTCTCGAGAATGTTGTAGAAAGTTTGTTAGAGCTATATACCCTGCCTGTATGCGCAGTAAGAGTATCTTCATTTCAGTAGTAGTATCTTGAATTCGGTAGTGTACTAGTGACATGAGTTCAGAGATTAGCTTGAGAGCGATCGACCGAGTTGGGAGCTGTACTTTAGTGATTTAGTCTTCACCCTTATAACTTGCTAGCCTGAATGCTGTGTTGCTGATAGTTTCAGGTGTTTATCTTAGTTTTTCGACGACTGTAAACGCGTGTTTGGAGATGTCCTGCGTAATACTAGCAAATTAATTGTGTTTGGATTCTTCATCAAGTATTATCTTCAATTACTCCAAACGCACGAAGAACACAACAATAGAAAACATTTAAACTCGCAAATTGAAAACAAATATGACAGAGGGGTTTAACTGTGAAATCGTATTCAAGGATAATGCACAAAATAAAGGGCGAGATATTTAAATTTGTATGTAACTGAAATTGAAGCACCCATTTAGAAGAAAGTCTCTTACATTAATAGATTAAACAAAAGCATTCCTATGCAAGCAATCATGATATGTGGTCATCAATGCATTTTTCTTCCAAAAAGATCTCATTCATAGAATCTTAAAGAATTCGTGATCTGGCGAGTATCTAATCAGTACATAGACAAACAATTACATTTTTTGCAAAAATCAAAATTGGTAAACATTTCTGGTCCTTTTTTTCATAGATTTTGATTCTAAAGCAATAAAAATGCACGTGAGTATTATTAGCACATTTTTAGCATTTGAAAATATGCAATTATAAACTGCTTGTATGAAAATACTTCCGTATTCTAAATGTAATGAAGTTATTAATTAAAGAATGTTATACATTATTAAAGTGCAAAGGAATATCACCCTATGAAATCAAAGAGGAAATATCAACTTAAAATGTACTCTAATTTATTTTTAATTGATCCGTGTAAGAAAATCAAAAAAGGATGATAAAATACCTAAGTATTGAATTTTAACATATCGCCAATTTTGGCTTCAGGGAGTCGAACGCTTTACGTTTTATTTCTTATAATGGATATAATTTTTACTAAATATAACTACAGAGAGAAGTACCGTATGAAAATTTGTATTTTATATTTCTTAAATTGACTACTGTAAAAATTACAAATCACGTTTACTTAATTTTTACAAAAGTCAGGATATGGATAATTTGTCATTATCAAATTTTATTTGCATAATGCCAGAACGTGAATATTCGCTTCTACGACAAACGGTTACGTAAATTAAGGTCGAATAAGAATTTTTATGGAATATTTTTTTGAAAAGCAGTGTTGCACAGGCAACATTTTTTGAAGTGCTTAAGAAACACTGAAAACTGATGTTGCTCATGACCATAACAGTGAAAGGAAGGGCGCTCGTTTATGTAAATCATGCTTAACGGCTATTGACGTAATATATGTGTAAATTGAAACTTTGGATAAGCAAACGACCAATGTCTAATTGAATCTATGGTGATTGTGAACTACTTGAAAAGCGGAGACGTGGAAATCTCGAAATAGCGAATGAGACTGAGAGAAGGCAAGTGCAAGAAATTATTAAAATTTAATTTTCGCTATTTAATAATAATTGTTTATTGGATTCATCAAATAATATTTTAAAGGAATAATGCTATAAAATGTTTTTTGAAAGCTAATTATAAATTTAATGAAAGAAAAAGACTACCCATAAAACGAATACAGAAAACGCAACAGAAATTTAACGAAATATTCTAATTATTGGCATAAAAACGCAGTGCTGTGTCTTAATATTTTTAATAAAACAATAAGTCAAATGAATAAATGAAATATATCATATTTTTGTAAAAGGAAGAACTAACTGTTTACTAAATTTTTATGCCGAAGGAAAAGGATATTATCATTTTCTGACGAATCTTTAAAAATTATACATTTTTTTTAAATTTATAAGTTCGCATAGTTTAAATAACTAAGCCTCAAAAATTTCAAACATTCTTTGGTCAGGAATATCTTATATTCTCAATGGCGAAGAGAAAAAATGTGCGTGTCGTTGATGACGCACCCAGCTCATTAATTTTGCATTTACAGAATGCTAAGTGTTACCATATTTTCTCATATTCACTATACTATTTATTTTAGGATATAAGTAATCGGATGACTTAGATAGCCGGGTTTGATGCGGATGTTAGTGCTCTGTTTTATAAAAAAAGTTTCCAAACTTTTAATTAAATTCTTTTCCGGTATTTTAATTTACAAAATTTATACAAACTGTTAACACACAAAAATACTAACTCAGTATTTGAAAACTCTGGAAAATACCAAACTACCAAAATGTTTAATTTAATTATTTTTTGTTTTGAAGCGGGGGATGACAGGCTACTTGTCAGGCAATTTATTACGAAATACTTAGTTTTAATAGTCTTATTTTGGAAAATAGGTAAGATGATATTTTGAAATATTTAAAATTGCTTTTTTAAGATTCCAATAATACAGTCAATAAGATGTTATAAGCCAATTTTATGACTTACATTTTGCAAACTGTTTTGGTATTAGATTTAAGATATTATGAGCGTATGAGTTGTCGTCTTTAGCTATTCTTTACAATCGTTGTTATTTAGTGTTATGTTATTTATCATTTCCATCGTTAGCAGTGACATCAGCATCTTGGCAGAATTTCACACGTTCAATTATTCGATACAGTAGAGACTCAAGGACTTGCTAGTCTGACACTAAATTTAAACAAATGATTGTTCTAGGAATAACGAATAACTGATCTAAATAAATTTTAGGCAAAAAACAAAACTAAAATGAATTAAATTTGCTAAACTGTTTAGGAACTTCCAAAGATGCACTTAAGTTCATCTTTAATGCACTGAATAATAAATGCCACATACTTAATGAAATCACTGAAATCGGTTTGGAAAATATTTTAATTGTTAAAGGGCTTAACGTAGAATAAAAGTTCGAAGAAATTAATAACAATTTAGTATTTCTGAGCTACATAACCGTTTATAATGTCATATCATTGTAAAGATATTTCAGTTTCTGTCGGTCTTTTAATATAAGATTTAGAGAAACATTAAAATAATTAATAAATATTAATATCCAGACCAACTTGGCTAATAAACATTAGAATTTGATTTGCTAACAAGTGAATGTGGGGGAAACATTTTAAATTCAATTTATTTCCTTTACCATTTGACAACATAAAGAAACGTTTATAAAATAATAAAATTAATTTTAGGACATCGGCACTTAATTCCATAGGTTTTAATCATTATATAAAAAATTAACATATGAAAAATAGAAGATGTCGAGCCGATGTTTTCCCCATTTTTTAGTTTCCAAGTGCATTTGCTTTCGAATTCCTCTTTGTTTATGTCTGCTTCCATTCCCCTTCCTCTCCGCTCGGAGAAAAAATGAAAGAAAAGATATAAAAAGAGAAAAGAATCTGGTTTTTGACTTTCAACATGGAAATATGGAAATACCAAAAATACAAGAACATTTTTAATAGCAATCATTCCTTTGAGAGAAAGGATAAAAAAATGTCTTTCATATATACATACCTATATTTTATATATGAGTACATTCCTTATAAATATTGAAATGATATAAGATGAAATATGCAGTATAATATTATTGATCCATTTATGAAACTGGGACAGCATTGGCAGTAAGAGCACTCACAAATTATGCAATACTGTTACAAATACTAATAAAATGGAGCACATAATCTTGATAATAGCTGAAGTTAAATATTGGTCCATCTGAAAATTTTTGTTCAGTAGCTGATGTTAAGGGAAAAGGGATATAGTATTTCTGGAAGATTTGATTTAAAAATGGTTGGAAACAGTTAATTATATCTTTGAACAAGCTCAAAATATATGATTAACAGCAACTTCATATGCAATCGACCAGAGATTATTATGAAACGTAGAAGTTAAGACAATAAAATTTAGTGGTCGGACTGAAGAATAACCATACACGTCTACAAAGTGACCGCAAAGTAATAATATTTCACACTAACTATGCAAAGAAATCTGGAGAAAAAATATAAAATTTATATTTGGTTTTGTTTCACTCTATTTAGAGCATTTTATGATTTTGCAGGTCCACATTAAGGAAATCTGTTGCTCCAGATACGGTCTTTTCCCTGAGGCCACAATGCACGCTTTTTGCAACGCACGCCTAGTCTTTAATACAAAAGAAACCAGATTACGAGAAGTCATAGGATGATTTACAGGCGCCTATAAACCTGATATCTAGGGCCACACTTTAATGCAAAAATTAAGCTCTGACTATCTTATGTCAAAGACTAACACAATGTAAAATACTAAATTTAAGGCACGTCTGGCAAACAGGAAAAAAATATGTAAAAATTTTACACCGCTATAGTCATCTAAGTAGCTACATTTTTAGTTATTTAATTTTTCTCTTTTTATACAGCTATTCTATTTATTTCATATACAGTTTACATATAGCTATTTCCTTTCTTTAATGTCCTAATTACATAAATGCTTAAAATGAAACCAGTAAAAATATTTATTTATTATATTTATCAGATGTTATCAAATTAGTTAACTCTTAAGAAACAGTAAACTTGTCACTCATCAAGGTCTGAAATGTACTTTTGTCAAATGTTTTCAGGGTTTCTTTTGTCAATTCTTAAAGGGAATGTGTAGTTGTTTTCCTTTTATCTCATTCACTGCCACGAAGGAAAATATTCTTTTAATCGTTGACGAATGAGGGAAACACAGCGGTTTCTTACAAATAATTTTAAATCAGGAAATTTTGCTCTCCTACAGCAATTTTAATTTCAATGTTTTTTTAAAAACGATGATTTTTAAGTACTTTTATAGTACAGAATGATATTATTCTCCATCAAGATCTCAGTAGCTCTTTTCCTGAATAGTATTTGTAAAATACGAAACAAAGGACAAATGGCGTTATAATGTAGAAACTGTGCTTATCTGATAATCCAACATCGCTAAAGGTTTTAATACAAAATCTTTAAATTTTATTCATTTAAAAGGTTGGCTTCAAATTCAGAATAAATCGGCAAATACATCGTTCTTAAATGCTTTAATGTCTTTTTCTGGAATTCCATTCTAATCTAAACATTTTAGAAGAGTTTTCTCTGTATATTTTGTACATCTTAAAGTGAACATTGCCGGACGGTCAAATCTTCTCACTTAATGATCTCACTTAACGTATAACACGTTAGGATTTTATAATATATTTCTTTTACGTCTTCCTAATCATATTAGTAAATGAAAGCGAAGGCGATATTAAACCTAAGAAGTAACCTAAATTTCGATTTACTGCTATAGCAGAATGGATGTCAAGAAGAGAAAATATGCCGCCAATTATGGCATTTTGTAATAAAATTGAAACTTATTAGGCCTTTTTATATATAATTGTTTATTACAAAGTGTATATAAATCACATTCTCTTACTTTTAATTTTGTTACTCGAAAGGAAGAATGTACAAGATCTGATAAAAAAGCCACTATCTTACTAAAGTATGTATGAAAAGTACTAGATCTAGAACGAAAGCACTGAACGTAGTTACTCTGCTCATCAGTTATATGATACCTTGCCCAAAATAATGTTAATATTACGAATTCTTTTTCATGTAGAATAATACTTCTCTCTTATTACAATCTACAACTCATAAACAGCTCTGTTCTGTGTTTTTTGAGCAGTTTGGTTCAAGGAAAATTTATAGTGCATTCGCAAGGGAGATAATAATCCTAAAAAAACTGAATTGTTTGGTGTATTACTAAGAACAGAAGTTCTGTATGGAGAAGCGAAATTGTTTTCGGGGGTCATTTGTGTCCACTGCTATAAAATTTGAGACTTTATGGGTTAAGAGTGTTCAAGTCGTGTAGCGAATGAACTGAAGGCTTTTTGAAGAAATATTCCTGAATTTTAATTTTTGAAGTATCCCAATCCTTTGCACAGCTATACAGCATCTGTTTTAAGGGGATGAATTCAAAGTCTCTTAGGAATTCATTATGTTATCCATCGTGAACAGGAATTCATTATATGTATTAAATAAATTAGGATTATAATATTTTTAACTACAAATGAACTATTAATCAACTGACAACTAGGTCTGTTGGGCAGATATATATAATGTGCTCTACCAAAACATTTAATGTAGTTTTATTTCGTATATACTTTAGAAGGGAGCTATTGAATGAGTGATTTATAACCTTTCTTGACAGAAAATATTTCTCTTCCTTTCATCGTTCTTAGCAATTGACCTTATATAAATATTTTACTATAAGATCTTGCTTTTAAAAACTGGTTATTTGCCAGAAAATGTTCGACACTGGTACTTCACGTCAAATTTTATGTAAGTATAATAATAATGGTAATATTAACGATTGGGGGCTTAGAAATGAGTCAAAAGCAGTCCATTTCTTTTATTATTTCATAAATAATTAATGAACGCTTTTCAAGCTGCAATTTATGCACAATGCACTTTACTAAATAAAAATGTCAATAAAAACAATAGAAAATGTTATAAATATGTTACTTAAAACACGTTTTGCCAGTGTCTGAAGTAAATATTGGTATGCATTTTTAGAACATAATTTCATATGCGTCATTTTAAAGTCAGGCAAAAAAGCCGCCTTATTTTAGCGTAGATACAGTCGTGTCTTTCGCTATTCTTTGATTCCTTTCTCTTTATTTAAATTCCATAACAATACTATTTCCCAAGATTTGTAAAAATAACACAGACATATACAGCCTAACACAGACATATACAGCCATGTCCAAATTTATCTTTATATACCCAAAAATTGCGATACTCCATGAAATACCGTAATTCGATGTAATTTATTTTTGCAGGGAGTGTATCAAAGACAAACATAAATAGCATTATTCAGATAATATAACACGCCGAACAAATATTAATTCAGAAGTCAAATAACAAAAGTCAGCGTTATATTTGCAAATTTTCACAGGACTAGTTTCGATGGTTTTCCGGAACCAGCTGCCAAAGCGCAAATGAATGAGATAAGCTATAGTGATTAGATAAGGTAAGAATGGCAGAACAGGAGTTAATGGCGCCAGTAGCTTAACTCCTGTCTAGCCATTCTTATCTCATCACTATGTCTTTTCTCATTCATTTGCACTTAGTTCGGTAATAGCTGATAGTTCGGTAAAACCATCGAAACTAGTCTTGTGAAATAATGCTGCTTTTTGTTGTTTCACTTCTAAATTAGCATTATTCAATCGAAAGGCTTCTGATATGCAAATCAAGGCGTTATGTCATCTAGCCTTGAATCAAGTGCTTTGCGCAAAGTGCTTATATGAGTGAATTTTCTGCATTACAGCATTGATTTCATTGTGTAAGGATTAAAAGTAGTTTGTTGTGGATCGTTGACGAATCTTCGGCCGTTCAGAAGCGGGGCAGGTAATCATGGAAGCAGTAAGATGTATGAATATTTAAATTCTTTACGCTGAAAATTAATCTTTATGTGTTTCAATACTTTCACCAAAAGAGGAATCGCTTCAATTGGTGCAAAAAAATTAGAATTCGAGAGAACGTCAGTTGTCCCACAACCTCAATGCTGATGAGTTGAAGTCTAGTTTAACATCTAATTCTAAATGGGTTTACATATGAACGGATTCAGAACGCGAAATCTTCCTTCAATCATTATGGAACGTGACCGTTTGGTACTGCAAATACTATAGTATGGGGAACAATAATTATAGATTGTCGTACGCCCTCAACGCGCTTTCAACAGCGGATCTGTGACAGACCAGAGATATCAGAATGAGATGTTAGAACCTTATATAAGACGACGTCTCAAAAATGCATATGTGTCTGCCGTTTTATTTATGGACGATAATTCCCGTAAACTTCGAGCAGATCTCGTTGACGAATTCATTGAAAGTCAAGACGTTGAATGAATACCATTTCCAGCAAAATCACATAATCTAAATCCGATCTTGAGAATTTATAGGACTACCTTTGAAAAGCAGTTGCTCGGAGATATTCTTCTTCTAGAGTTGTAAATGCTTTGAAGAATGCATTGATTAAGGATTGGAACTTAGTTCCCTAAACTTAATTACACAGAGTTATTGCGAACATGAAAATACTTTGAGATACGTGGGTATCAGTCAGGAGAGATGACATTCCATATCAAATTTGTAAGAATTAATTTTTTCTCAGTTATGCTTTTATTTCCTGATCATCTCTCCTTGTAACATCTCTCCTTGTAACATATTATTGACATCTTTATTGTTTTATGTAACAGCTTTATATCATATGCAATGCTTTTAAAATAATTTCGTTTGCACTTTTGCGCCTTGATGTTATGTATATTTTCGCACAAATTCATCAAATAATAATTCCTAGTTTTTGCGAACTTCATGATTCCATGCATGTGAAATTAATTTTAGACAAAAGTGTATCTTGGCCATAGCATTACCATAAAAAACTTCAGACGACCAATAGAACACAATAAATTATTCTTAAGGATTCAGTTTCTAGAAACAACAGCATTACTTTCAGGAAAATGTGACAGAAACATATATCTTTAATTAAAATAGAATAATTTTAAGCGTGATGCATCTATTCTCTTTTATTAGCATATGCTATACGTATATAAGCAGCAGTTTCAAAAAGTCTAAAAAATAGGGAGCACAGAATTATATACGCTAACTAGCGACCCAATGGAACTATTATTTTGCGAAAGCAAGATGATTCCAAAATAAATTTCAACAAATTTATTCATTTTCTGTTGTAAAAAATTAAGGTGATTTGTAAATATCTTTATGACAAAACGTATCGTTTTATATGCAAGTTTGATCAACGCAAATCTTTTATATTTTTTGAAAATTTTAACAGCTAATATACAGCAAAAATATTGCTTCATAATCAACTATGTTATTGAGACAAATAAAAGTAACAGCTATTGCTTTGAGGAAACATAGTGCAAGCATTAGCCTTCAAAATAAATAATCATCTTTTGCTAATAAAAGGGAAAAGCACTGCTCATTTTTATTGATAATGGAGTTTTAGTTAGCAGCATATTTTTCTATGATCTATTAAATATATAACATTTTAATTACGACTTAATCCCTTTCTTCAAAAATAGTCATTAAAAATGTAGAACGTTGTGTAAGAGAAGCACGAATTCCTCTCAATAGACAAACAGAGTTATAAGTTAGATTCTTTGATTCAATTTCAAACTTGAAGCACTTGAAAAGCAATTAAGTAGCTAATTGCAAAAGAACTTGAATTAAAAAGCTAAAGCAAAAATAAATATATAAGAGAAATTGGTGTGACGGGAAAAAATTTGAAGAAATACAATTTCGAAAACCAAACAAAATCCTCCTCAGCTGCGGAATTCATAATAAGAGAAAAGAAATATGTGTCTGATGAGAACAACCGAGGAAACTTGTAAGTATTCTATCGAAATGACATAAAACGAAACCTTTAGTGCCTTCTGTTGAGAGATGTTAAACGAACGTAGCTTTGATAACGTCAGATAGAAGAAGCTAGGGGCTTTGTTTCCCAGTATTTAGCAATAAAATTCTGGGATGAGAGTAGCCCACCAGTGGCCGAACGTTAAAGTCGCTCAACACTGGTAGTTCGGTCCGAGGTACGAATCCCACGAACGGGCTGGCTGCATGGTCATTTTCGTGGTTTCCCCCATGTGTAACGTGTACACGAGCCAGTTACCGTTAGAACGTCGTCCACGAAGGCATACCTCCTCTTAAGCCAGATGGCCCTCGAGGCTTTGCCACAATCACATAAAAATCAAAGCAAACCTGGGATGAGAGGTTAGAGACGCTCCCCGCTGGTGTTTTGCTTGAACACTGTGGCCAAAGTTTAACAGTTATCAAGATAATACCTAATATACTATAAGTAATATACCCGATAATAACTAATATATTATACGTAAAGATAATACTTAATATACCCGATAATACCTAATATACTATACGTAAAGATAATACCAAATATACCCGATAATACCTAATATACTATACGTAAAGATAATGCCTAATATACTATACGTAAGGTAACGTACAAGTATCGGCACTGCTTCAAACTGTATCTGTTAGCGAGTGTTTTGAAATGATTGTACTATGCCGCACTTCACAGAGTTTCGACTTATGCACTAGGTCCTGGCAGACACCAGCGAGTTTATTTATTCTTCGAAATCCGAAGATGAACCAGAATATTTACGAAATTGATAAAACTTACTTTAACATCCGCCTTTTCGCAATTTTAATTCTATATGAAATACAATGGTCCTTATTCACGAATTTAATTAGTTCTTAAAGGCCGTTTATCAATGGAAACAATTTTCTACATAGGAAATAATGTAAAGTGAATTAATTCATTCAATGGACTTCAGGCAATTGCTTGCATAAATTTTGCAACAGTACTCCGTGTACAAGTACCTTAACTGAAAACAACGGATACAATTGAATACATTAAGAAAAGATAAACACGAATAAAATAAACGAAAACCTCATTAAAGCTTATTGTATCTGTACGAAGGAATTTGACAGCATAAGTGCTAAAAGATTATTGTTCTGATGAGATGCTCTCTTCTTAAATTCTTCTGATAACTGCCTTCCTTAATCATTTCTATGTCTTTTAAGCTCGTCTTTATTCTAAAATTCGATCCTCCTAATACTCGTCTTTGTACTCATATTCTTTATACAAATATTCGTCTTTATACTATTAAACTAATCCTGTTTCGTTCAAAGTTTGTCTAATATGTTTTATTACATATTTTTAAAATATATCAAAACTATGACATGGTACTCCTTAAGACACTTATGCCTATTACAACTTTATTAGGGTGATATACTTGTGTGAAAACTATGCATCTTACCCAGTTTTGCACAAATGTCTTGGAATGTTTTTTTTTTCTTCCTTTTTCTTCTGAATACATTTCTTCCACAATTGCTTTTCATTCTGTTTTTGAATTACTCATCTCTTGTTCAGCTCCGTTTTTTATTCCACTAGTAAATTCTTCAAGTCTTCATTGTTAACTTCCTATCCCACGGCTTCACCTACAGTTACAATATACCGCTACGGAAGCCTTACATTTAAAAGCGCTCAAAGTCATTGGGCATAATTTCATCTAAGCCGAATTACTGTTGGTGTTTCCAAACTTTTTTAATCAGAGTTAAGCAGTAAAAAGTAGTAAATAGTGATGCTTTTGTGATCTGAGAGACAAAATCTCGCTCACAACAGAGTAACACATGCATTTGCTAGATACTGATGACCCATTTAAGCGATTTTTCATCAAGTAGCTGGCTGTCCTCAAGAAATTGAAAAATAAAATGGAAAACTAGAGGCAATAGGGTGAGACCTGTATCATGCTGAATAGTGTGCTCCTGAGTAACGGAAAAGGCGTATATGAAGTAGTATATGCATTGCATATGTTATGTCGCGCATTTATTTTAATTACTAATATGTGTTTTAAGTTATTATTATTCTAATATTCTTATTTGTGTTCATGTGTATTTTAATCTGGAAAAAGTATTCTTAAGCTCTTAAGGTTTTATTTAACTCGTTATTCTTGAGTAGGAATTGTAACAAAGGCAAGAGACGGTTGCAAGGAAACACATCTGGTTTATTGGGTTATAGCCTTTTTACTAACAGTGGAGGCAGTAGGGTGTGTGTTGTCACCTTTTAGCTAATGCGTGTGAAACGGAAATCGTTTTCCTGTCGCTTTCTTAAGGTTGCAGTTTTTGTTTACTTCAAGACAGTGGGGGGTGTACTAAGTTTAGGTAATTTGATTCTCGTAAAGCTTAGTTTCGCTTGTTAGTTGGGGGGTCCATTTTTTTTCTCACGTTATGTGTACAGATGTTTTTCGGACTGCATTGTCAGATTTTCTGGTGTTTGATTCGTCACGGGTGTGTCATTTTCTCAATTTAGATAACGTAAAATTCCGGGATTGGTAAGATTTAATTTGATGATTTTTTGAAAGCCTATGAATTCACAGAGGCGGAGAAACCGAGATTTCCTGGGTGCTTGCACCAGGCTAGAGATTATTCTGATTCTGATTTTCAAGAAGAGTAAGAGGAGAAAAAGTGGGGGCTTGACCCTTCGGGTCTTGCTCTTGCGAGCCGCGTGAACCTACGGGCAGCGGGTATGATTTTCTCTCGGCTTTTAGCTGGCGAGAATTTGCGTTGGCATAAGGCATAGAGCTCAGCATAGAATTCCGATTCTCTTGTTCCAAGAATTGAAATTCAGAGTCTCGTTGTGATCCGGATGCCGTGTTCCTGTTTTCCCGACTTTGACTTCCTAATTAGATTCTGTTCTAAAGGTGCTCTACGTTATTAGTGGGTTTCGATGCTTACAAAACGAAAGAGACTCGTGCAGGATCCGTCTATGGTGTGCGATGCTGTTTATTCTGCCTATGTCAGCTGCGTCGATTTTTTCATCCTTCCGTGCTCCGGAATTTGTTTACTGTAAGAACAGCATCAGTGGTGTTTCAACCAAGTCATCTTTAAAATTCGTAAGAAATGTCTATCTCCATTAACGATGATTTTGTGAGTAAAGGACAGCAGGAATAATGTGGTGCTCGAGTAAACTTTGGACGCTGGACAATCTGTGGAGCTGCCAAATCACCTTATTAATCAGTTTACAAAGGTATTCCCGAGTGTGGCGGTATGGACTTCACCCCGTGAGTGATTTGTTTTTTTTATTTGTTTTACTTTAATAATTATCTTAATACTCAAGCAAGAGTCGTCATTTTAATGTTTGTTGAAATTTGAGCAATCACTTAAATTAATGAATCGATGTGAAAATTATCAGTGTTCTTAAAGTGAATTACCATGATAAATACTTAAAGTTAGAAGATGAAATGGGAGAAATACCAGTGTTACACTTATGATACAGTAGGATTTGATAATGTTAATCTTAATTTTTGTAAGCTGTAATTTGGTGTAGTATTATGTGTTATTTTGCTTAGAAAAATATGTGGTAGGATTACTGATCAGTTATCCATTATTTAGTTATATAAAATAGTCAAGAATTTAATAAATGTGAGTTTAAAATTTAATTGCGTTTGTGTATTTATCTTGTAATATACTGTGGTCTGTCTTGTCCTTCCATTTGTTTGAGCCGGGAGGCTTTCAGGAAACATGGAGTTTAATTGAATTTGGAGTTATTGATATTTCCTTTTTCATAGGTTACTCACAACGCGAACCTAAAAGTTAAATTGTACTACCACTATACGAATGTTTATAAGAATATTGATATGATATACGATTGTTTATTTGATTGATCTTTTGATATATTATGAATTATGAATGTTTTTTTATTTGAATTTTTTTAGTTAGTTTTGTCCAGCACCATGAATTAGTTTCAGTCAAGTTAAAAAGTATAAAACACCAACAAATTTTCATTACATAGCACATATAGCATTACTGCACGCATAGACTGTAGTATTTTCCATAATGAAACATAGTGGCTGTAGTACTGATGACACAGTAATGACAAGTTATCGAGAATGAGCAAGTCATCTGAAAACTGTATGTAGTAATGGGCAAGTAGTTCTGAGACAGCCACAATGAATTGCAATGACTGCAGTACTGTTACACAATGGCTGTAGTACTGATTGGAATGAAGGCATACAGTAACTATAACAGGGAACGCATATGTGCTATAGCTAGGATTTCTGCACACACTGAGTGTAGCTTCTTGTAAGCCATGTCCTAGGTAATGCAACAGTAATCCTAATTGTGTAATTTATAGTATTTTTCTTAACACAATGTGCACCCTGTATAATCCTAGTCAAGTATAGTATAAAATACAAAGAGCTACTGTCCTTCCCATTTTGTATGACGGACAATATAGAATGCATTCAATGAATAGTATATACATATACTGTATTGAATTTAGCATATTGTACCCGATGAATACAGCATTCTGTATTATGTTTAAAGTACTGCAACAGTAATTTTTGTTTTGAAGTAATATTAGTAATTTTGTATTGCTCTATGGATAATGTTAAGCTATTTCGTATAATCTGTGTTACGTGTTTCATTTATTGTTATTGTAATTAATGTATTATGTAGTATTAGATGTCTATTTGAATTCATTAAGTACTAATGCTAAGAGCTATGTAGAATGTAAATTCAATTAACTCCCGATACTGCCTTTGTATGGCACTGTAACAACTTCAAATATTATTAAAATCTTGTAGTTTAAATAATTTAAATAGATGAACATTAAGGTATTTGTGAATGGTAATATTTGAAACCAGACTCGAGTGCCGCGTGCGGCTCTCGCACGAAGAATGTAATTTATTTTTAAATGTTAGTATTCTTTTTTCTTCTTGTTTTGTATGTCGCCATTTGAGTGTTAAATAAAGTTTTTTTCTGTGTTCCATCATTGGAGTTGCTTCATATTGCCAAAGAAGTATCGCAGCTCCAGGGCATGCTACCCTAGACAGTTGTGGAATCTGGAAAACAACCCTTAAGTCTATGAAAGCCGCCCGGCTGTCCGGACCTGCTCTCAACTGTTCACCTGAAGAGTCAAATTTGAGTTCAAACTGTATGGTTATTAGCGAGGTTTACTACTGTACGGATGAATCCTGGCTCAAGTTTCGGAAAGTATATATATGTTTGTAAGTGTATAGCTTCTGGTGGCAAGCGGACACTCAAAATACACGGTGCGAAGAAAGTCTTCTAGAGTGGTTGGCAGTAGGTTCAGAGGAGAAAGAGAGACCTTCTGCCTGTCTTCTGGGCTTACTTCCTCAAAACTGAAGCGGGAGCTTTACAGTTTTGGGAAATTTGCATGAATTAACGAGTTATGAATTAAACATTTATTTCTTCTTTCCGCGTTCTCACCAGAATGCAAATGAATTGTGTATTTAAGTCGAGGGTTTGAATGTTTTAAATTTAGAAATTCTGGCAGCCTTGCATTATAGTTACGCTTAAATGCATGCCTTTAATTTGCTGAGCTAGCTTAAGCCTATTTTATGTGTAGTCTCACACTACGTTACATACATTTTAACTTAACTTCACATGCTGCCTCAAGTAGCAAAGTTCCATCTGTAGTGCCTTTTGTTCATTTAAAGTGTTAAATGAGAAAGGTTACTTTAAGATTGGTCGTTTGCTCCAGACTAAAGCGATAACTTGCTTTTCAGTCTAATAGTGTCTGCGGGATGCTGAGATAAGCTTCTATACATAGAAGAACACTACACAGTTAGGAAGTCCCTGCAGCATCTAATGTATCTATAGAAATGCACACGTGTGACCTTGCTTTAACCCGCACTTTAAAAGCAAAATTTAATTGCGGGCAGCTATCAAAACTTCACTGCTTTTTGAGACTTATTTGAAGGATACATAAGCTTAAACACAGCGTATGGACAAATACATCTAATGACATTTATAGATCTGTCCTATTATATGTACATATGTCAGCATAACTAAACAGCTATTGATTTATATTATGTATATTGTAGGAGGAACGTAAAATTGTAGGCATCTAACTACACACACATTTTTATGTAGAGATTTTGATTTCAAGGGTATTTCTAACAATCGGAAACTAGTGACAGGAAATGAGCAGCAGGCGTCA
The DNA here is from genome assembly GCF_044657685.1 of Stegodyphus dumicola. Taxonomy (NCBI): domain Eukaryota; kingdom Metazoa; phylum Arthropoda; class Arachnida; order Araneae; family Eresidae; genus Stegodyphus; species Stegodyphus dumicola. Next base: position 72,236,807 of record NC_140768.1, on the reverse strand, counting down.
GTAAAACTGATTGCGATTAGGATAAACGACCCCTTTCGCTTTTGTGTCTGTTACCGAAAACGAAAGGGCCTTTTCGGTCCCTTGATCAGAAGCAAGCCTCGGAAACCGACTATCGAACGATGTTTAAAAATTCTTTCTTGCAGGTGTGTGTTGAAATCCTGGAAGGAGAGAGTTAAAGTTGCTTTCCGTTGGGGGAGGTTAGGAAGTTGTGATTTTATAAAAAGAAAAAAATGTCTTCAGTGGGGACTGACGACTTTTATTGTTCCTTCAACTATAATGAAAAGAGAGTATACGACGCATTGTTTCGTGAGAAAAGTTTTGTTGGGTGTGTTGCATTCCGGGAAATTTCCCATAGCAAATGAAAGCGGAAATGTATTATTTTTCTTGGGAGTGAATAGGGAAAAAATGCGTGGCGCCTGAATTTAATTATTTTTGTGGATAAACTGGTTCCAAAAAGGTTGAAGGACGGGTGATTGACCAAATTGTTTCAAATGAGGCGTCATTGCGAGAGAAGAATGGTTAATTAATAATTAAGTTGAACTCTAAGAAGGGAAGATTTTGCTGCAAACGGGGTGAGAGATGTTTCAAGGAGACCTGAATTTTGTTGCGATTTCGTGCCTTCGCTTGATTTAAATATGTAGAAGAGAAAAAAAGAACACGGAAGAGTCATGATGCATTTTTCCACCTTGCTGCCCTTGCGAGAAGATACTTCACTCTTTAGATGACTGCTGAGTGTGTTAAGAAATATTTCCTACAAGTTACGAACAGCGAGAGTTCACTGGCGGATAGATGTGCGGAGTGTTATAGAGAATGCACATATTTCACGAAAATGTCTTGAAAAGACGAAGCGGGAAAATTCCTGCTGTATTTTGATACGTAGGTTCATGTTTGCGTTTGGGATGATTAGGTGATACGGGTACAGATCTTTAGGTGAAGACCGAGAGAAAAGGGTCCTTTTCCTACAGAGAAGAAGTGGCTTCAAACATCGGAAACGATTTCAACGATTTCTCTTATGAACTATATCAAACTGCGGGAAAGTCAGTGTTCGTAAGAACAATATCCAACAGTGAGGAAGGCAGTGCTCCTATGGACTGTAAGCGACCAGTGTGAAAGTCTGGGAACATACAAACAAAATCGGGCTATAGTAAATTACTACGAACCCGAAAAAGTCATGAATACCTTTCATTGCTTTCATGATAAATGATTAAGTGTATTATGTGTAAATCGGAAATGGACAGACAGGAGCTTATTTTAAAGTTTGTAACCAATCCTTTAAGATAAACTGTTGGACTAATTGTGACAACAAGGCTGCCCTCTGGTAAGTAGCCAGAGAAGTACTTCAGTAATAGCCAAGCGTTCCACTTGATAGGTTGTATCAGACTGTTGCTCTGTAATTTTCTTAAAGTTAAATGTCATGTCCGTGTGTAACTTAAGCCTGTTAATAAATACTTGTTACACTATACAGGACTCTCCTATGACCCTATCTGAAGCGAGCGCCACGCAAGTTTAGGAATAAGACTTTATGTGTATGTTGATTGTAATTTTTTATGTTAATGAGATACCTTATATCTAGTATAAACAATGAAACCGTGTAGCTGAAAATATATGTTAATAATATGTTTCTTTCTGTTCACTACATTAACGTAAGGAAATTCAGCTTATCATTAAACTGAACCTGAGTATATGTAATTGCTGGTACATTTTTTTCATTAATATCAAATGTTCATTAAGGAAAGATTAAAACCATGGTATATTATTATCAAAATATGTGATGGAATTATAAAGGAATTTCAAGGTCTGTTATTTTATATTTTACCCTACAGAACAATATTCATTGCATATAATGAGATTTTTTAACATGTGTCTGATACGTAAATGCAAAACATTATTTTACGAGGCAGCATCCTGACTAGTTATTTATGTTAATATTCTTTCCTATCAATCTCATTTGTATTTTTCTGCCAGAATTTAAATTTCCAGCTCAACTGCTGAAATATTCTCACTAGGAGAGAATCGAGCTATTTGTTATGTAAATATAAAAGTTTAAAATTTCATGTTATTGTAAGAAGTTGGCTCTGAAGTCTTACCTATTTAGAATTAAATTTCTTAGAGGTCTTTAAGGACCTCTTTTGCGTATACTTAAATTCTGACAGAAAAAATTCTGTCGTAACATTTAAGTTTCCAAACAGATATTTTTTTGTTAATATTCTTTCCTATTGATTTCATTTTTATTTTCCGGCCAGAATGTAAATTTATAACTCGCGCGATATTCAAATGAGGCAAAAAGAAAAGACTATGTAAAGGAAGGCTTTAGAAGGTAGAATCAGAGCGTGTTCTGCCTACTTGAAGGCCATGTTGTTAAATTGATTCTCTGGCAATTTGTACTCTACGGCGTTGAGTTATTCTTGCCGTTAGGCTTATTTACGCCTACCTTAGGTCAGAGCCAGTTTGCGCGTAACTTCACTTGTGAAGACGTTAGGCTAACTGATTTTCATTATGGTAATCAGTTATCTTTAATTCAAGCCATAATTGTTGGCTTCCGTAAACAGGAGTTGTAATTGAATGTTAAACTTGATTTAGTTAATAAAAGGGTAATAAACCCTTTCCTTGTGTCTATGGCACTTGCAACCCTTAGCGATAACTCGCCATGTATCTGTTAGAGTCTGGATCACGTTTTTGTTGCCTAAGAAGACCAGATTTTCACATTTTATAATTTATTAAATACAGAAGTCCACTACACGATTGATACAAGTCCACTATTTAGTTTTCCTACGTGAAAACAGAAAATACGTTTGTTCTTACAGAAGATTGCTCTTACAAAATTTCCCAGTCTCATTAAAACTACTAAATGAATAAAAGAAGTGAAATGAATGTCAGATACGTTATTATACATTTTTTATTAAACATACTTCTCATTCAGATATGGAAAATTATCATATGAACTGAAGTACGTTTCAAATTTAATAAGATTTTTTTTTTACTTATGAACTTAAATATATAACTAAATAATACTTAGTTGTGCTTCTCAAAATTTGGTCATTAACTTCCCTTTTCGTTTTGCTTTTCGTTAAAACAGAAATAGTTTAACCGGATTTTCTGTATATCTATTGAAACTTATAAAATTGGGCTTAGTATTTCAAATTGTTATAGGAATAAAGGATATATTACAATTAATAATGCTCATGTGCAGACTGATAGCTAATTAGTGTCGAATTTGTAATAGTCGGAAACTGCTTTGATGCCTTATATCTTTGCATTATTCTCAGCATAATTACCAAGATGGGTGTTTGGCAATTGCTATACATTTCACTCTCATTTCCACAAGTGTCTGATATGGTACTTAACCTTTACTAAAGACTGTTCTAGTTTCCGATCTGTATCAACCGCTTCAGTGGAGTGTGTGCTTTGACATTAGCTACTAGCCAACTCTGTAATTCCGCGTCAGTAGCGAGCGAGGAGGTTTCGGATTGTGACAAATCATTCATATCGGGAACATTCGGGCGGATGAAGTCCCACCACGGCTGCGATACATCGAGGGAATTGCTGTGGAGCAGTGCTACCTACGTCTTCATGGGAAATCGATCAAAATGTCATGTGATTTACTCTAGTGTATGATATACGATGGGTCAGATGTTATTTTTGATTTGTCATGTAAGGTATACTCCAACTAGAAGAGGAATGCCAAGAGATATGCGAAAGAAGTTAAATAAAAATAAATAATAAATTTAAACAGAATCATTTGACAACAAAAATTTTTTAAGTGAAAGCAGCATGCTAATCTTTACCTAATTAGTAATTAAAAATGTTAACAAATCTAAAATATATGCTTTGTCTTTTTTAATATTTAAGTAATTATTATTATAAATTACAAAACCACTAAAATTTCACCCTTGATTGGCAATAGCTTCAAATGAATATTGCAGAGGAATTTTAGAACGGAAGAATATAGTTTTTTCTTATATTAATAGGTATTATTCTGCGTTTAAGATTTATTCACTATTAAGCATGCTAAATGAAAATTAGAATGAATCTGAATGTGTAATTTGGTTTCGAAAATTACATTCACCCAAAGTAAAATGCTTTATTTTTTAATTTATAGATGTTACCGTGAAAGACCGAAATTGGAGAATGTCGACTTTCACCGGAGAATGTTAACATTCACCAAATATGTCGGTGAAAGATCGAATATTGCACTACATTCTTGTATATTTGGACCCTCACCGGTGTATGTCGACAATCACAGATATGCTCTGGTGTAAGTCGAAAAGAGAGGTGATAAAGTGCCATAATAGTTTAAGTTGTTGCAATAAATAAGATTTGAATCACATAATTTAGTAAGTTTTTTATTACTGTTATTTTATTTTCTCATTTAGAACGTACTGTATAATTAAGTAAGTTTTTAACCTCTATTATTCCTTTCTCATTTTGAATGCATTGTGTGTTTTAGGTTCTCATGTTCTTAAATTCTTATTTCAAGTCTCAAGTACGTTTATTCGCGACTGAATTACGGAGAAGGAAATATAATATTGTTATATGTTCAACATTCACCATTAGTACATGGCGAATGTCGACATTGACCGGTGTAAGTCAGAAATAAGAGTATTTGGAAAATATTTCGGACATACACCAAGAGACTATGTGAATGTTGACATTCACCGGTGAAAGTCAACATTCTCCAGATTTCGGTCTTTCACCGTAACAAAGATACAAACCCATTATCCTTTTACAGATTAGGTAAAAACATGTTGCGCTTTAAAATTATTGCTATTTTCTCTGAGAGAGATGAGTAATTCATACTTTCACTTCCCTAATTTTGTGAAGTGCTTTTTTGTTTCATCTCATATTAAATGTTAATCACACAAAAATATATTCACCGACTATAACTTTTGCTACTGTGTTTAAAGAGCGCTAGTCAACATTTTAATTTCCTTCAATAGTTTACACTCAAAAACATAAAATATCTAAAAAAATTATACTCTATGTTAATATCCTAATTTATAATATAGACAAAGGAGAATATATAACAGCATTTTAAATGAGGAATTTCCGACAGAATTATTGCAGTTTGGTTGTTCCCTTGTGTAAGCACTTGATATTAAAGAGATTATATGCTTTTAAAGTTCCGAATTCTATACTTTTTTATTTCGAAATAATCATAAAAAATATTCCTTTTTAGCTATTTAAAATTATTTTATCACGATCTAAAATTTACACTGAATTTGACTGTGTAAGCGTATGCTCAGCTGGAATTACATGCATTTACTTTGAGTTACATGAACTTTTGTTGAACTGCGTTATATGTGAGTTGACTACATAAGACTCTATATTCGAAATATAATTCCCTATAATATTGTTCTCTCAGTATATCTCATTACAGATGTATGTAATCCTTTTCTTAAAACAAAAGAATTCATTAAAAATAATTCAAAACAGTACTTCCTAGCTTAAAAGTTGACTTAAAAATAGGTTTTCTAGATATTCTGTCACTTCAAAATGATAATTTATCTTAGATAATCATATTGCAATATTTTAGATGTCAAATTAGAATAATTTAGTTGGCTGATTAGTTACTATACCCATTATCACAAAGTCAGCAATCATCCTCTGCCATAGGATTGCCTTCATGGACGTCCTTCTTAGCATATGTGGTTCTTATTAATATGTCTCATGGAAAGGTTATGGAACTTTCATGCAACCAATCATCTTTAAGAATTGAATCCCGAGACTAGCGCTCAGAGGACGTTCCACGAGGCTATTAGCGGGAAAAATAATCTTGCGTAAAATATGCAGTCTCTAAAATGATTTGCTTTGAAGGAAGTGTTTTTATATTAGTTAAATTTATTTTTAATTAAAGGCTTTCAGATGCAGTTTGAAGCTGCCTTGGAAGTATAACTTACAGAGATGATATGGATTTTAAACTTAAACATTCAGAAATTGAATAATGTCTTAACATACTTGAAAAGACCCGATTTACCCTAAAAACCAATCTTTTTCCTGAAATAATATTATTTTTAGCCTTATTTGCCAAGTCGTACCCTTTCTGTTGTGTCCTTTCTTTTCCTCTTCTCCTCTTAACTAAAATTAAATAAGATCAGCTGTATAAAGACTAATATATAAAAAAAGAATTTCATTCTTTACATTTATTTACTTAGAATCTACTCCCTATATCTGAAAGAATATAACAAGAAATCGCATATTCTTACGTGTTTCTGCATTCGAAGCGAGCCTCAGGTATCGATCAATAAGAATTCGATTATCATTTCTCGGAGGCAATTTTTATGCTTACATCCCGAAACATAGGCTACGAAAAAAACTATCCATGAGCTTCGAGTCTTGTATCTCTATGGAGAAGTTATGAGATGATTAAATACAGCTTTCAATGAAGACTTTTCTCTCTTGTATTTCTCTTTTTATTTATTCATAACTTTAAGAGCCTGTTGATTAATTATGCATATGGACACATCCAAACCTTTTCTGAAGAATGTTGCTTCGGAAATAGCAATACTTCTGAGAAGTCTCTTTTACTCAAACAAATAATAATGTATGGTTAGAAAACTTCTAGGAAGAAATTATCATATTTATAAGTATATCAATTATTTTAAAATATCTGATCTTCTGTCATGTTTCTTCGTGAAATATAGTCTGCGTTCATAAATGTGTTTGCAGCTTTTCTTCTCAATCCTTAGTCATAGACATATACTTTTATATACATATACAATACTGTAACACTTGTAATTCAAAAACAGAACATCTCCAAATCTAAATTTTTATACAGAACTTCGTTTTTTGAATATACATGTACTAGAACCTTACATTACAACCCTTTTAACAAAGTAAAACCACAAAATTATAAGAATTTCGTAAGGCAAAAATTTACCAGGATTTTATATTGTAATAGCATACTCAATACTCCGATACAATTTAAAAAGGGAAATATTTAAATTTACATGAAAGTGAAATACCAATTTACAAAAAAATTTACTGACGAGCATTACTATGCAGACTGTAGTAAAACGTTTTGATCAATAAAATGCTTCCCAAAAGAGATATCTTATTCATAGAATCTTACGATGGTTTCCTTCTAAAAAACTGTGGCAGTTTTCAGTATTAGCACATAGCCAATTCATAACATTATTTTCGTAAGTGAAAAACATGTCTATTCCAATGACTTTTTGTCTGAGTTTTAGATTATGATTCTGAGGATTTAATTACACGATACGCTTGGAATACCAAATGTAATAAAATTATAAATTAATTAATGTTACACCTTGTAAGTCACAACTGAATGTCACTGAGTGATATAAAGTGGAAAAAATCAATACTTAAAAATAGCATAATTTATTTTTTATTCAGCCTTTCCAAAAAAGCTGGAAAAATGGGATAAATCTAAGTAAACAAATAATCTAAGTAAGTAAATGAATGTCTATGTGAATTTTCCTCATACGAAAGTCAAACATTTTATAAAGTTCCCAATTAATATTTCGAAAGAAACATATTCCTAAAACTTTGTTTTCTTCGCGACCAAAACAAGACTCGAACCAAAAACCGGACAGTAGGAAGGTGAAATATTTGGATTGATTCGAATGGACAAGACTTAGTACTTGACTATGAAGATGATATTTTTGGGAATTTATTCATATATATATAATTCATATATATATATATATAATTCATATATATATATATAATTCATATATATATAACTATATATATGAATATATATAATAATAACTAATAATAACTATATATATATGAATATAATATATATATAACTATATATATATAATTATCCAATTTAATCTTTAACATAACAAAGTAATGATCGCATTACTTCAAACATTGATGAGAGTGAAGTAGGATGAATTTATTAGCATCGCTGGGATTTGCATATATTTTATAATCATAATTTAATTTAATTACTGTACATACTTTCTGGTAATTTCTCTTTTATTAATACGCCATCTTTCCTTGGCAGATAGACTGAATGAACATATTTTGCTGTACTTATATTGTTTTCTGTTTCCTTGACTTTTAGTAAGAAATAATTATTCTAAATGTTTTTTTTAACTCCAAATGAGTTCCGGTGGAGGGTGCATTAAGATTTCTAGAAACCAAACTTTACGAATTTAATTTCTCTTGCATCGAAATTGATGAGCTAATTTCTCTCACTCAACTCTGTTTGAAACAAACGCATTTTGTTTTCCAAGATAAAGATTACAAGCAAACTGAGGGATTAGCCAAGGGAAGCCCCCTCAGTCTCATCCTGGCTGTTATCTACATGCATTATTATGAATCAAAATTGTTTGAAACTTTAAACTTCCCGATATGGTTCCGCTACGTAGACGATACTTTTACCCTATTTGAAGGTAAAAAAGATGATTTAAATAAAGTTGTTTCAACAATGAATTCTATTGATCCTGCTATTCAGTTCATTTCTTAACTTGAGACTTGCAATTCTCTTCCGTTTCTCGACATTCTGGTCACACGTAACACATCCAATTTCATTACTACGGTTTACCGTAAACCCTCACCGGTTTGCCTTCCACCACATTTCAAATCATGTCATTCGACTAAACAAAAGTTAGCTTCATTTTATTCCTATGTTTTCCGCGCTCTTCATGTTAGCTCCTCCAAACTAGCCCTTGATGAAGAACTAAATTATTTAAAAGCAATAGCTATCAACAGGGGCTTTTCACCCAACATTATTAATCAAGCAGTTAAAAAATTCTCATCTCAACACACCAAAAGGCACACTCTTGTTTTAGGAGATTATAAAATTTCTGTTGTCATTCCCTTCTTTCCATCAATTAGCTATAAAGTTGCACATATTTTGCAGAAATTTAACTTGCGGGTCGTTTATTCTCCCATCAATAAAATTCCGAGTTCCATACTCAAGGAATCCTTTCCGGATATGAATTCCTGGGATATTTATCGGATTCCTTGCCACTGTGCTTTAATTTACATTGGCCAAACTAAGAGATCCTTAAAATTTCGCGTTGAGGAACATGAGGCATATGTTAGAAAAAAGTAAACACAGAAGTCTTCTGTTGAGCAACATTGCTGGTCCGATAATCACACTTTCAATTTTTCTTCTGCCAAAATTATTTAAAAAACATCTTAAATTGGTGAACTGGATTTTCTAGAGGCATTTCCCATTCAAAAAATCTTTCTGTTCTAGTTAACGATCCTAATTCCTATCCATCTTTGCCTTCAACCTTTAAGCAAAATATGTTTTAGTTCTTGTTTCTTCAGCAGGTGGTGCCAGTAGCTTATCTCCTGTCCTAGCTTTTCTATCTTATCTAATCATTATATTCTATCTTGTTCATTTGCGATTTTGCAGGTGAGGATTATGGTTCGGTAAAAATATCGTGAAATTTTGAAAATAAAAATTTGAAAACATAGCACTGATTTTTGTTGTTTGAATTCTGAATTAATAAGTTTTGTTAAAATATTGACTAAATGCAATAATTAAAAGCTGCGATAATTTAATATGAAAAAGTGTTGTTCAAAAATAACTGCAGTTATTAATATTGATGTACACCATGCATAAAAAAGGTGGAGAGAATTTTATATCTCCCGTTGTACTCGACCGATTGTCGAAATTTAACTTGCGTTTCTTACGTCTCGGAAGCGCTACTTAGAATACACAGTAGATTTATAGTAGATTTATTTATATATAGCATTGCTCTAACATAGGCATTTTGACAAAAAATCGGACTTTTTTCTGATATAAGTTTTTTCCGTATTTCTCTCCATATTTCGATTTTACGACTCAAGTTATGCCTGGATATTAAATTTTGTAATTTGTGGTGAGAAATTTATGGGGAAATTTAAAACTTTATCTTGGCGCAATTTTTTTCAGATTGCGCAAAGTATTATACATTTGGCGAACTTCTTAATTTATAGCAACTTATTTTTCTTTCCTCTTTTTTTTTTCATTGTAAAAAAGCGTAAAAAAGTCACATTCATTCTTTCAACTAATTTTAACAAGTGCGTAAACAATTTTTGGCGTTCCTATCGCTTGTAAAAAGTATGCCAAATTTCAAACCGCCCTAAAATTTTAATTCACGTACACTTAGAAAATTTTGAGTAAATTTTGTCATTTCGTTGCCCGATTCCACATGGGATGGGATCCACTGAAAATAGACATCATGATGTTGAGAAATTAGGTGTAGTTTTTGTAGAACAGTGATACTAGATTTATCGCCCATGTAAATTGATTTACTAAGATGTTGGATTGAGTTTCTGCTATCAGATAGGATCCATAGATCGTCAAAATTCTTCTACGTTAGTACAGCCTCGAATTGATTGATATCAGTTTCCCTTCTGAAAACTGAACAGTGATCTGGATTACGTTGACGGAGTGTCATTTTTCCTCAAGATATCTCAATATACATAGTCAACAATTTGTCTGCCATCTGTGAAGGTCTTGGTAACATGTTTTAAGGATATTGTGTCTATTATCTCCAACATCTACTGTCTAGGATGGTCAGTAATATAATCTTTCTTATACATAGGAGTGGAAGCGTTGTAACAAAAGTGCACCCTGGAGAGTCCCTCCGATGGGTTTAAACAGCAGTATAGACAATGAGGCTCAACATTGCAAAATAGTAGGTTCGTGGCATTAACAAGGCCAAAAGGGATGTTTTCTTTTGTCAGTTTTTCCATTTATTTAGGTATGCTGAAGTTTTGTTGTATTGGCCATAACTAGAGAGTTTTTTAAAGTATTAACAAGACCAAGTAGTCTTCTAGTCTGAAGAGGCAGTAAATCGGCCTCAAAAAGGGCTATATCCATATGGCAACTGTTCCTTAACCCAGGAATAACAAAGACAACACTTAATTGAACATTTTATAATTTCTTTATGTTGGAATCAGAGGCACAGCGATAAATTGGAAACTCGAACTCGAGAATGAGACGAATGAGTGTCAAATAAGTAGTATAGAGGGTAGCTGCGTCAGCTTCCCAGTCCTTACCTGCAATGTATTTTAGAATGTTTTGTCGCTTTTTTTTTAATTTTCAGAACAATATGTCCAATGCGCTTGTAACATGTAAATTCAAAATCTAGGATAATCCCTAGATATTTAGGAAGCTTCTAGGTAGCTCCCTAAATATCTAGGTAGGGAAGCTCCTGATTATTTATCCTCAACTTAGGCTGATACTTGTAAAAATACTTATTTGTAGTAAAGAAATGTATTTATTTGTCAGGCCATTAAATTCCTTGCTTGCCAATAGCGCTGAAATCTACAAGAAAAATTTGTCAGTGCTTCGCACTCGTCCAAATGTTCCGCCGTAATTGGCCGTCCGCAGTTACATATAACACACAACGGCGAACCAGCTAGTCTAGTGCTAAATAAATGATTCTGTAGACAGTCATGTCCCGTCAATAGTCGAAAAGATGCAACCGAAACTGTTCGTGGGTGGTTAGGAACTGTTCGTGGGTGGTCAGAACAGGCTCGTGGGTGGTCACGGAAGAAAGCGTGGGTGGTAAGCTGGGTTTGTTGAGAGAACAGTCCAAGGCTTGCCCTCACAAGCCCGAGTGGCAAAATCTCTAAAAGTCGTTCGATATGTTAGCGATTTCAGAAGCTTAATAGAATGGAGGCTTGCACTCGTTTTAGACTTTTGGAGAATCCTAGCTCCCTTCTTCGCAAACATATCAGCCATCTCATTCCCATAAATACTGCAGTGTGAAGGTACCCATTGAAAAGATATTTTGTGGGAAAATTCTTTTATGACTTCCTGACACTGTTGAACGCATATGTTCTTATATTCTTGGTAAGAAGAGATGGGCTGTATTGCATAGGTCGAATCAGACAGTACAACAGCCGTCCGAAACGAGCCATGTCTTAGTGATAATTATAATCATAATTTCTCCAATGAGGGTTACTTGGTAGACAAATAAGTCTCTGGAAAAGGATGAAAGCATTTTTCTGAATCAGGTTTGTCATTGGTTGGTTTGCCGTTACCAACTGCATTGCCAGAATGGGAGTCGTTTTAACAGCCCCGGTTATAATGCGCACTACCTGATTTTGGATGACCTCCAGACATTGTATCACATCTCCCTTAGCCGAGATCAATACCTCACAGGAATATTTCAGTATTCGTCGAATATACATTTTATACGTCGAGTTCAGATTCTCTCTACCACAACCCCAGATAACACCTGCTAAGCGTTTAACGATAAGTAATCTACGCTCCGCCTTAGTCGCTACATGCTCTGCATGCTTTCTCCAGGTTAAGCGCTTGTCAAAAATACAGCCAAGATAGATGGCACCATCCGTCTGCTGCAAAACCGACTTCTCATACATTAGTTTAGGAGTAAAGTGTTGTCTGTTGAGAGAGAAAAACTGATACGTAGTCTTCCCCTAATTAACTCTCATATTATTAGCAGAACACCACTCCTCAAGTCTCTTGAGTGCAGAGTTTAAGATACGTAGTCTTCCCCTAATTAACTCTCATATTATTAGCAGAACACCACTCCTCGAGTCTCTTGAGTGCAGAGTTTAAGATTCGGTTTAAGCCATCTTGATTTTTTTTTGTTAGCTCTGGCCCATACGACAAGATTATGGGCAGAAAAGGCAGTGTCCACGATCCCATCTGATTGTAAGATGTCTGGTAGGCAATAATAAAAATGTTAAAGAGAATAGGGCTAATAACTGTGCCCTGAGACAAACTCGTTTCAACTTGTTTATATTTTGAAGTGCTGGTGCCATAATGAGTAGCACAAAAAAGTAAAAATTGATTATTTTTAGTAAAGAAAGTAACAATTGATTATTTGTAGTAAAGAAATTAACAATTGATTGTTTGTAGTAAAGAAAGTAGCAATTGATTTGGATGGGTTAAAACATAGTTTCACTTCTGAAGCAAAGGTTGAAAAAATTGTCAGAGCATTATTGAATTATTAAAGACATTTATTAAAGAAAATATTAAGAATATGGAAAACACTATCAAAATATGTTCAATCTCTACATATAATAAAAGAAAGAGTCTGTGAGTCCTTCGTTCGTTCTGCGCTAAGCTAACAGACCCAGGGCTCGAAACTTGGTACATAGGTGCTTCTAGACAAGAGCCAGGATTCCTCGAAGCGATTTTTTCAAACTTTAAATCATGTTTTTTTATTTTATCTTTTTTGATGAAACTGCATCATTTTTAATAGTTTCATTCGTTTAGAAATGCGGGTTTGGCAACTGTTCTTCATTCAATGATTTGTGTACTGTACTGCTGACTGTTCAAAATCAGCACTGTTGCCATTTGGAAAAATGAGGGAGATAATTCTGTACAGTTTTTTAATTTAATGTTTCTTTTGGATATTGAACGTTTGTCGAGAGATGGCAACGGGAAGTTGGTTAATTTATTTATTAGGATAATTAATATTTGTGTTAAGGGATATTGCTTATTTTATTGTAATTTTATTATACGTAATACATTTTTATTGAAATTTGTGTCTTCTTTTTATGATAAAGTTAGTTTTTAAATTCAATGATGTTCCCTTTAGACATTTTGCTGGTACACTTAAAAGCCAGACAGAGGCTGGCCGTGTAGCAGCTATTATTTATATAAAAATACTTGAAAAGTCCAATTGAATGCTCGAGATGAATGTAAATGAATGATGTAAGAGGAGTGATGTATGTAGGCATAACTAACTTGAAAATTTTGTACTTGTTTTCCTTCTTATTCGGCCCACAAACGGGCAAAATCGCTGAACACTAAAAGTTTCGATCTGGGTTCGATTCTAAGCGAAAAGGCTGACTGCATAGGATTTCTCCTGGTTTTCGCCATGTGTAACTTGTACAAATTTTTGTAGCCAGTTTTCCTTACAGATTTGTCCCCGTCGAAGGAAGATAGTCCTAGTGCGTTTGCCATAATCAACTAAACCAAACCAAATGCTTTCTTCTTCGCGTAACATCGCGAAATAAATATTAAGTTTACATAATTCCTTTACGCTATTTAATCAGTTACGTTTTGCTTTAGATCTTTATTGTCACTTCTCCCTACCGTTTTCCTGCTAGAATGTGATATTTTTAGGTTGTAATACACAGCTTGTTCTTTTGCCTCGTGTTCTTCTGGCTTGCATTATAATTATCGATAGTGAATATCTATGCCGGAATATCTTTCAAGCCAACTTCACGTTACGTAATCTGTGAAGCATTGGCTACTGGTTATTTAAATTTAAATTTTATATTTGACTGATTAGTATTCTAAGTTAGGTGGCTGATTTGTAAGCACCAGGTATGCCTGTTGCTTTTCTTTGTTTAAAATAAATGGGTCATTTACGCCCTTCTCAAGTTTCAATTGTTATTTTAGACGATAATTCGCTGCCAATTAATCTAAAGCTTAGTTACAAATTATGACTGCCAAGAAGATTTCCAAACTTTATAACGTATCCCTCTTAAATTTAGTAATTAATTCTTTTAAAAATTATCATGCAATGCATACAGATAACGCCAAATATTGTTATTGAATAAGCGGAAATTTAAAACTAATTAGAGTAAAGCATACTGTAAACACCGAAATTGTAATAATATTTAATCGCAGTTTCGGTTTGTAGTTGAATTGATGTATAGATGCACAAAATACGCATTTAGCTTGTTTCATGAGATTGATTAAAGTAGGGTGTAATGACTATCAAATGAGTCACAAATGAATTCCATAATATTGCAATATAGCGAATTAAGGAGTGTTCTATTATTCTTGAAGAAAATTGCTTACAATTTAGCAACTAAGCAATAATGCGATTTCTGAAAGCAATAATTGCTTGTATTATTGATTTAAATGAATACACTAATATTTCTGTTCGTTTGAATGCGTTGTAGCCTTTCCAGAACCAATAGTTTATTAATTAGAATTTCAGTAAAATTGAAAGAAATTAGAATTTATTCAAACCGAGAATTCTCAGCCGAAACTGAGCATATTTCATTTATTGATAATGTTCGTTAAATAGCATTGATTTTGAGAAAATTAAGGAAAGAAAATTTTGGAAAAAAAAGCAATTAAATTAAAAGGAATTGTCAAGAGAGGAATTAAATGTCTTAACGTTTGTTGACTATTTGAGTTTATTGCTGTTACAAGTTTTTATCAGATACATAAATTGATACCGCCAAACAAACGTTGATTTTCTAAAGAATCTTACCTTTCAGATTTTTGAGGAAGCAAAATCCTCTTTTTGTGTACTGCATTCCTAATAATCATAAAAATCAACAGTGAAACTTGTATTTGTAGTTTGAAAATATACTACATAATTATTACAAACACTGCTTTGTGAACAGACTTGATAGTGGATTATTTCTAGTGAGAATATTTCTTTAAAATCCAATTAAAATATTCGTGATAAATAAAATATGTATATTTTTATACGATTTCTGATTTGCTCTGTCCTTTAAATATTTGAATAGTAGAGATAATGCTTGAGTTTTCTAACAGTTTTCAATAATAAAGTTTTTTCTGTACGATTTTAATTTTCAGATTCATGCAGCAAGCAGGATATTTCCTTGTTCGTTATTTTTAAAAATTTAGTTAGAAGCTTAATTGGATTGGATTTGGTTTAGACTTGTAATTTACTGGTGCAACAAATAAGCCAAGGTTTAAATTGGTTTTAGTTTATTTGAATTGGCAAAGCATTCGAGGGCTATCTGCCTAAAGAAGGCTTTTCATGAAGGCTTTTCTAAGAGAAACACTCTCGTATACACGTTACCAGATAAGACGAGGTCTTTAGAAAAATGGACTGCCATGCGCAAGAAACGATCTTTAAAACTATCAACGGCTATTTGCTGCAAACCTATTTATGGTTTTTAGATTACTTATTCGTTTTACGTTATTAATTTTATTTCGTTACGAAATACTGAACAGCTTTATAAATCAAATTTTGTACTAAAGCAAGAGATCAAGGCCACTTTGTGTCTTATTGCGTAAGCTAATTTAGCAGCTAGATATCTTATTTTCATACATTTTACAATCGTTTTAGCTATGCAATAATTATAATTCAATTCGCGTTGGACTACATGTGGCACATGATGAGTTTTTTGTATTCAAAGTAAATTTTCGTAACTTTTATATTTTATTGAGCCTGGTAGTTATTTACAATCCCTTTAGCATTATGCTAAATAACGGCCATGCGATAGCTTTAACATGACCTTTCTATAACACCGAATTAAATTATCAAAAATATATAGTTTTGAATTTTGCCTTCTGTTAAAACTCTTCATCCCATGACTCCTCCCTCTTTAAAAGTATACCAGAGTTTCCAAAAATTTTAAACATTTCAACCACTTTTTTAAATATTCTTTGCAATTCAAATATTTCACAAATACACATATGTTACGATTATTAAGTCCATGCAATTACCCGGACTGAAAGGATATCACCTGCCTAATTTCAAATCAAAATCTAGGATAATTATTCATAGAAAGTGAACATTAAATGTCAATGAAAATCAAACCATGATGATGATTCTAATTTGTTTCAATACCCTTCATGAAAATGAAGGTCGAAGAAGGAAGAGTATATCAGACAATGCATTCTTTACAAGCGTAAGAAAAGAAACAGTGGGTCAAATACTGTAAAATTGCTCATGTAAAAATGTACGGTAAAAATGTGTTGAATATTTGGAAGTGCCAAAGATGATTCTGCAAATTTCGATAAGAAAATTTTAGCTTCAAAGATGCCAAAAGTTTTGAGCATCTTGCTGTTATTAAGTATTCGTTACTGGCAATGATGTTTCTGTAAATTTAAATACAACGATCTTGGCTTCTAGGAAACCAGACGTTTTGAGCAACGTATCAATTCTGATAACGGTGTATTGAAAGCTGTAATTGAAAGAAATTCATATACAACAGTTGAAGGGTTCACATAATAGGGTAATTCATCAACTGTCCATCGCCATTTAAAATTGAACTTACTTCAAAGAACAACATTATTTAAAGGGATGACATTATAATTTACTCGCAAATTCTTCAGTTTTCATAATATTTAGTCTATCTAGCCTATTCTATATAATATAATCGTTAAGTTCGTTTCTTGGTCCTTTTATGTTTTCCAAGATGAAGACGTCAGGTTTCTTTGCATAAAAAAGAGAAGGAAAAGGAAATTTACTACAGCTGATTTCTACGGAGCGACTATTGTATTTCCTATCATCGAATTTTTTAACAAAAACAAATGCAATAAAAAGAGATAAATTGATTTTTGATTTAACTAGAATAAAACGAGAAAGAAAAGTGATAAAGACGATTCATATTTCATTTACCGTATTCACTTGGTTTCTATACATTTAAAAATAAAGCCTCAAAATTAATATTAGGAAATTGTAGCAAATAAACGAATTATATTTACAGGAAAACTTCTGTTTTCCTCTCTAGAAACTACACAGCACAACTAGATTTTAATACTATAGAAATTTAAAGATCCAGCTTGCATGCTGGAGGTCATAATAGATATATGCATCATTATAACTTTGTGAATAGAAAATAACATATGAACAGATTTCATGCATTTATTTTACATATAAAATTCGTTAAATTCACATTAAAACTTTTAAAAAAATTAAAAATTCGGCTCTGGAAGGATAAAAGCTGTGTGCAGGATATGCTTCGCTTAGCGCGAAGAACTCCCTCACAGATTCTTTATTTTGCAATAACAGACATTGCAATGCATACAGTGTAAGCGTAAGTTTTATATTTATAAGTAAATAAAATTATTCATATTGAAACAGATGGTCTGGTTCACTCTTAAAACACAGTGCCTTCTCTAGGCCATGTGATGCGATATTCACTCAAACATAAACATTCATTTATTTTTTTTTTAGAATAGAAATCCGCTTGCGACCAATGTAGCTTACAAAATCTCTCACTTTCACTTTTGTATGTGTGTTACTTCTTTAATAAATTGGTGTTGGTCATACTTCATTGTTTTAATTATTAGCTCCTGATGTCTTTTAGTTATACTAAGGGAAATATATGTGTTATAAAATGTGGCAGTCAAACTACGGGGCCGAAAATCCCATATGGATCGTCAGAACCAAAAGTGATGATGATGTCCATGGATATGCTGGAGATAAGTATGCTTTAGTATTTGATACTTTCTAATTACGTAAACTGGGAACTAAAGGAAGAAGTTAAACATTGTGTTCACCTCGACCTAACCAAATTTCAAATTTTCGCTGATCATCCCAATCAGTGAAATGTTTTGTTCAATTTGAAATCTTTTATATGAAGTGTGATCACCCTGATCATATCGTACAAGATCTGTTGTATGTTAATTCGCTTAGTATGGAAAGGTGAATAGAGAAATATTACTGAAATTTAAATGTGGCATTTTGTGGTAGCATGCGCTACTTTGGCAATTTTTTAGAGTAACATTTGAATAAATATTTCATATAAAATTCAACTATTTCGTTCTATGCAAGTTTAGATATGAAGCTGTGAAAATAAATGTCAAATATGTACACAATAAACGACTCTTAGTTTCGTTTTGAAAACAGAGTAACAGAGAAGGTATAGAAATATAGTCTCAAGTTGCTATATTTTGCACTTATACAAGGTCCTGAAAGTATTATATAACAGTTTATGGCTTGAGAATCGTATTTTACACATTACTTTAGAAAATTAAAAAAAGAAAGTGTTCTAAAATAAGTTATTACTTTGTTTTAGGTTCTTCTTTTGATTATAAATGTTTGATGTGTACTAAATCCATATAAAATATTTAAAATCCTGTATAAGTTGGCTTACCAGAAGTTTTATGTGGATATTTTGAGGAAATTTATGAACTTTCATTTGAGCATTCTTTCGTTTTGCAAAAATAGCAAAACGAAAAAAACAAAATTTAATTGAATTAGCAGAGACGCTAGGTCTTGTGAGCGAGGAAAGTTTTAGAATTCCTGAAATAAGTAATGTTATATACATTAATCCTAATGACTAAATATGACGGGGAGTTTATGAAAGAATATTCGAATAGCATCATAAATGACAAGAAAGAAATGGAAATAGAACAGCGTGCTGAAAGAGAGAATGAAAATGAACAGCTGTTTGAATTAGAGAATTTAAAATTACAATCAAGCATTAATGCTAATAGAGCAAAGTTTGCAACGGTATCTTCCTCTGTAGACGCAGAAATGCCTAGTTAGAACTGAGCAAGATAATTCCTAAATTTCATCCTAAAACAGCCGATATGAATTTATTTCTGAACTCGTTTGAAAGCCAATTAACCCTTCTGAAGGTACCAGTTCCAAAATAGGTAGTCTACCTTGTTTGCCTTCTGCCAACCGATGTTGCAAACTAATTTCAAAAGAATATTCTTATAATGCTCAAGATTATCAGAAAATTAAGCGAAATCTCTCAAAGCGAATTAAGTGATGAGAAATTGGGACAACTGTTTATTAAACTTAAGAAAAACCCTGGAAACACCCGTAGAGGCTCAGTTTGACTTACAAAACTAGTTCTTTGGGTGGCTTAAAGAATCAAATGTCACGACATTTAATGAATTAAAGAACTTGGTACTGACAGATTAGATTAAGGAGAAATCCTCTCTAGATTACAAAGAACATTTTTTGGATAACTGGAATGAAAAAAGCAACCCACTTCACCCTCTTTGACAAATTAAATCTGTATAAAGAAGTTAGATGTGTATGTATAATGATATAGATCAAGAGATAGTGAAAACGTGAAGATAAACCACTTGTTAGTTGCTATGGATGCGGGAAATCTGATTTATTTAGGCTATAGAGTCTATGTGTATTATTTGGTAACATACACCTTTAACCCTATGTCGAAGACGAAGTAGCGAATCCTCGCTATGTCTTTAAGAATAAATACTGCAGAAAAAAGATTTAAATAACATGTTTATTTAATTAAATTATAACAGATGCACGCACTTCGTGCTCACAAATCACCACCACTTGTGGCTACATAAAAGGAAAATAACAATGTAGCAAATCACAGGTAAATTAAGAATGCTACTGACTGGCTCCTTAGCTGAAATAACGCTAAATCGGCTGCACATAGCAAAGCCTAGCCGAGGAATATCTGTAAAACCTGAAAGTTGTCGAACACTGACCCGTTCATTTTAAACCCGCAGTATAAACATCGGAACTATGTCCGCTATTACTTCTTGAACTCTTGGAACGCAGGTTAAATACTGCTTCTGAAACACGTTTAATATTTGTATCTACATTCCGGCAGGAAACTGATATCAGGAGGGACAGGAAAGTGAAACTAAAAATAATTGGTTATATTAAAATAAATCCTTACAAGACTAAATGCCTCGTCTTCTCATCTCCTCTCAAGAAAGCAGAAGCTGATTTCAGAGCTCTACGCCTTCGTATATTAACTGTCGAGGAATACTAGATGACTCTTTTGAGAGTAAAAATATACAAGGTAACCGGAATCATATATGCTGACACTGAAGCCAGCCACACTTTAGTGGGAGAAACAGTATATCGTTTTTTGAGATATAGACGAATATTATTTGGGAAAACCATTATGAATCTTACCCTCGCTGATGATCTCCAGAAATAAATATAAGTTTATAAGTCCTGTTAGCTTTAATCTCCGTTATCAATATCAGGACGGCTAGGGGTAAGTCGGACTTTCACTTTTCATTCAATCGAGATAACTCTTGCATTTTAAAAATGCTTTATTATTGCAATAAATATATAAATATATACATATCATTACGTAACATTCTTAACAACAATCCTATTCTCTCGCTACCCGATTCTCGATTGATATCGTGCGCCCCCTATCGGCGGCTTTTCTACAATGCCATCTATCGGCTGATAACAGACCCAAGTAGCTATTGAAATTTAAAGAGGACTGTTCTAAATAACTTTATTTACGTTTTCCACAGAAAACAATAACAGAACGCTTTTAGGAACTGAATTTTTACGTAGTGCTGGAATTTTTTACACCTTTCAAACAATAGACAGCATTTCTATGAAAACCCTAAACATAAATTTAGCTTTAGTTTAGCTTCAAACCTTCCGAGAGTTCAGAATATAAAGCGAAATTTGACAAATTTCTGTTAAGAGAAAGTGAAGAGAAATATCGGCTCAGGTCAGGCAGGAGAAGAACCGACTCCCAAAGTCTTATATTGTATTAACACCAGTAACAATCCCCCTGTCGTAGTTTCAAGGCATCGTATATCTCTACCAAAGAAATAACATGAATTCCAACGATTGATATAATTGTGAAAGAGCATATCACATTGCCCCAGAATGTAAAACTTACATTTCCCAAGATTGCAGAAAACACATGAAAACTTGCTACATATATAGAGAACGTGGACATACATCAAAAGACTGTAAAGAATATGACCGTAAATGTTATGGCTCTGATAAAATAGGCCATACTTCCTGTGCCTGCTCCAAAGCTGACTCTGTTGCGGTATGTTGTTCCGACCATTCAATCAACGTAAAGAAAAGCGCTCAAGATTTGCATTATGCTATTGATGGTCCTTTCTGGTCCGTAGGTGACTGCCGTGTATCTGCCTTTGCGCAATAATAAAACGTAAGACTCTAGTCCGCTACTCCCAGTTCGAGGAAGCGATTGACGAAGAAAAACCGCTAAACCTGATGTACGAGCTCTCCTTACCAAAAAAGCAGCCGCCAAGAGTTAGCCGTAAATTGAGGACAAATTATACGGCTTGAGGGAAAGATTGTAACAGACCGCGTGAGTCATTCTTCAAATGGAGCACCTGCTGTAAGTCACCTGATGTCAGATTCACCCAAATATTAACATTCATTTGCTTTCTGCATGTCATGTGGCAAAATGAACTTTTGTTAGGATTTGATCTCTGCGCGCGGGCAATGTAGCTTACAAAATCTCACCTTTATTCTTGTGTGTGTGTTACTTCGTTAATAAATTGGTGTTCGTCATACTTCATTGTCTTAATTATGAGCTCCGAGATGTTTTGGTTATACTAAGGAAAATACATGTGTTACAATATGCCTTTTCATTGCGATAATTGTTTATATGTTTTTTTTTTATTGCAATAATGCAATGTCTTGTTACCAGACGTATCGTAACTTGAGCTATGCCAGAATTCTATTTCTTATTTTCAAACCATTGTAACCGGTGTATGCAAAAGCACCATTGCTCAAAATGCTATCCAAATTAATAAGTTTTAATCTAATTAATTAAACATGTTAAGCCTTTTTGTTAAACATTTTTGTTTTTTATTATTAATGTGCATTTTTACTTCAGGAAACTCGCATTTGCAGAAATCGAATGACCAATACAAAGGGTTGTACAATTAACATTGAATTGTGATGTATTGGGGCATCGATTAACTCTCGTTAAGCTCTGCGACTTGGCTGAGACACGGTGTCACGTCTGCTAAGAAGTTAGATTAGGGAATCCAGTCTTGTTGAGTAATTGCATTGATTATTTAATTGAGGGAGTATATTTAATTTGGGAAAGAGTGCTCCCATAAACGTTTAAATCCTTTTGAAAGTATCAGAGCATGAGTTTGCGTTGTAACGAACTCTTCAGAGATTGTAGCTATTGTAAGTTGTGTAATCGAATTCGTTAATAAATTGAAGACTGCCGGAGTTTATTTTCAGATGTGTTTGTTTAAATATTCACGAAATGTAACTTAGTAAATATAAAGAACTTACAATAATATTCGTGTCAAGATCTTTACAAACTACTTGCATATAGAATTAAAAAAGAGAAAATATTATACATTAGGTTAAGTTTCAATATAGTAAACAGAAAAAAAAATATTAAATGTCTGTTCATCTATCAAAAAATGCTACTTTATTTCATTTCGTTATCAGAATTGATTATTATATTCTGTTAGTAGAGTTAGAATATATATCAAGATCTTCGAAGAAACCCTATGCTAGATATATATGATTATTACAGTAATGGTCAAAAATCAGCTTAGAAACAGAAATAGAGACACTTTAACCCAAGGTAAACGAAAACAACAGTTGAAAAACTCATCTCTGATATTTCTGAAATATTCACAAACTTTACGTCAAAGGTATTCACTATCTCATTCAGCACTTTTCAAACTGATCTTAATAAGTAACTTGATTTTTTTACATACTGTGGTCGAAATCAATGTCGAATAATCAGAATTTTTTAAGATGCCCATTCGTAACAGAGATGTGTAAATGTGAATGTTTTGTAATAGAGATGTACAAATGTAATGTACAGGCTGTGCAAGCAGATGTCTAAAAGGAAAAACATCTAGCACTTTTATTTCTTTCAACAACTGTGCACAATTCTATCGTCAGTGATATCGCAGCTTTATCTTCTAAAATAAACCTTGAACGAGATGTTCATGTTTTCGGTTTCATAGAAAACTGCTCTACTACAATAAACGTACTAATCACATGCTTAATTATTTTCTTTAATGATAATCATAACGTATACGTTCAGCTGCATGATTTCCAAATAAATGTTAACTGACATTTCAAAGGAGAAGGATAAAATAGGAAACAATTCATTTTATAGTAGAATGTATTGTTAAGACATAAGTTATTTTTTTTTTTTGAAAGAAGGAGAGATGAAAAATGGGCAATCCCTTTGCCGGACCTCTCGAATACGAGTCGAATGTGCTGACCAATACACCACGAAGTCATGCTAAGAACGTGAAAGAAATATCTTATTTACTTCCCCTATTAACGGACAACTGTAGATTAGGGGACTCAGTCGCCAAATCCTGGTGGTGAAGAATCATCATCCACAATCTTTTTCAGTTCGGGTGCCACTGTAGAGTCATTAGGATATTTTTGGATGCAGGAGTTGTGCAAAGCTAAGCAGTCCTCTCGCCAGGACTCAAACCACGGACCTCTCGAATATGCGCCGGGCGTGCTGACCACTACACCACTTAGGCATGCTAAGAAGGCGCGAGAAATACCTTATAGCAGCGGTTCTCAAACGTTTGAATAACGTGTACCGTCTAAGCAAAAATTGAAAACCTCTAGTACCACCACTACAAAGTACTACTACCACCATCACTATTGAACAAAGCTTAGATAGCATCAATTTACGAGTGTTAGAAAAAAACTCAATCAGTATGTTGGGGTTTTAATTTTTGAATTTAATAGTTAGAAATACTTTGCTTCTTTACGTGTCACCTATTTTTCTCTTGCTCATTACCAGTGGTGCGCGTACCACCGGTTGAGAACCCCTGCCTTATAGCATAAGATTAAGTTTAATTTGATTTACATATGAAAGTTAGTTTAGCTTTTAATTTCTTTCAGGGGAATTCTCTCCCATCTTGACATGTCAGTAGCAGAAGACTAAATAAGTACAGGTACGGTTATTAGCAGGGCAAGACACGGAAAATTTGCCATTGGTTGTACAGATCTAGTCCTGAGCTGCTGAAACTAGCTGCTGAGCTTGGCTGTTAATTTCGAAGAATACCTCTGGGGGTTGGTGAGAGGGTTTGTCACTCTTTCGTCCCTTCCACCAAACCAGAAGAGAGGACTTTCGGCTCGACATGTTTTGAGTGCCCCCTATTTTACATCCTAGCTACGTATTTGTACTATTTGGCTGCAGGACTGCTACTTAATATCAAATAACGATGTAACATATTAGCTAGTATAAATAAGTCTCAATTCAGTCAATGTAGGAAGCGTCGCTAGGTTAGATAGGTATGCAATTAACTTATCGGTTGTGCTGTTTGTCTTACTTATGTTACCAAACCTCTCTCCTGAACTTAGAGTCTTGCTCCTATTAAAATGTCTCTCATTTGCTTATTATTGGAGGAACAGACGAAGCAGTAGAAAGGTAGAAGAAGTTAAAAAAAACTGGTTATTAAGTAGATTTTAAAAGTTTCACTGGCGCATTTTCATCAATGATGCCATAAGGTATTATCTCGTTCCTTCCAGCATGCTTTCATGGTGTGACGGTAGCACACTCGGTGCATATTCGAGAGGTTCAGGTTCGAGTCCCGGCGAAGGCATTGCTTACAATGCCATCACAATTGCTGATCTTAACAACAATGCGATAAAGTGCACAAAAAATTCCCTATATAATGAGGGGATGAATGCCTTGTTGACGTTCCTTTCGTTTCCCATTTAAACAAAACTCTGACTGAATTACAAATACTGCTGAAAGCGCTTTCCATATATTTAAACATGACAAGAGTGTTCTAGTTGCATCTCATATGAACACAACACTGATAAAGCCAACTAAAACCTTTTGTGGCTTTAGGTTTCTAATGTAAATAGAAATCTAATCCAATTCCTTGTCTGGAAAGTCTTGTAAATCATTCAAAGGATAATAATCGTTGATTCGTAATTATATAAATTGTCAAATAGGTTGAATATTTTATTATTTCATTAGATTTACCTTCAGAAAATACAACCTTGTATTATTATTCTAAGACAGAAGTTAGTAAAAATATAAATAATTGATTCGGATCTCCCGATTACGCGTCACAGGTGCTTCCGTTTACACAACGAAGGCAGATAGAACGGAAAATAAAATGCGTTATAGTGACAAAAAAGTCAAAAATAGGTCCATTTCACAATTTTAAGTTTACTTTCATTCCTTTGTAGAGCAGGAAAGAAAAAGATATAATTTATTATTTATGCTTTCATTGAGCATAAATAATCAATGTAATAGTACAAAATAAAATAAAAGATAAAATAGTATAAAATAAATTTAAAATATGCCAGGAAATATAATTAATTTAATTATTCATCAAAGATTTCTTTTCACTAATCTCATTTTTCTGTGTACTAATTGTTTTTTTTTCTTTGTTTAAAAATATAAAATGATTTATTCGTCATTTTTTTTAATTATTAGTAAATAAAAACTTCATATTTATTAGCATAAAAAACTAATTTTACGAAACCTGAAACTCTCCTGAGAACTATACTTTTGAATTGCCATGAAGGCGAAGTAATTTGCCTTCCATTATCAACAATTTTTGAGGAGAATTCATACGCTGAAATAGCTTTTGCTCGGAAACAAAATGTTTACATTAATTAGCAAACAGTAAAATCTGCAAATCCATAAACAAGCTAATATTTGACCTTTTTATTTACTCTGCTTTGGTAATGGAGACGACTGCAACGAACAGGTATTCTTCTGGTATATTTAAGAACTCTGTTGTTTATTTTCAACATTCCGCTGCGTAATACTGGACTATGTATTAAAGATAATGTAACAAATAGCACGTTTTGATATTATTATTTATTATCTTATGAATTATGCAATCAAAGTAAACTGATATCTATTAGAAAAAAAGGAATCCTTTTCTGAGAAACTTTTACAACGATTAACTTTCGCTTAATTTCAGAACTTTGTTTAATATTCTATTAAACACCTTTTTTTGTTTCTTGCTTATTAAATAACTTCAAAGATTAGCTCAGTTTTGTAGAGGCATTAGGTATTTTTGGAAGTAGGGAACATGAAAAATGAGCAACGCCTGGAATTGAACCACGGGCGTCTGGATACGCGCCCAGCATATAGACCATTACACCACGAAGGCATGCTAAGAAGGCGGGAGAAATACCTTATAAGTTATCTTCTGAAAAACCATGGATCGAGGACTGAAACATAACGCTACTACATAGAAAGATAGTTTAATTCATCATTTCCATCGTTAACTTGAAATAATTCTAGATATGCCTCCCTACTATACTTTTGAAGTATGCTCAGCTAGCCGCTTAGTAGCTGTAAAGTTGGATTCCCGGAGATGGCAGGATGGAGGTTTGCAATTTATATTCAGGAAACAAAGTAATGATTTTGCAACTCTAAATATCTTTGAAATACAATTGTTTTTGAATATTTCCAATCATAGTTATGTTACTGAATAATTTTCGTTATATGCTGAGATTATTTTTCATGGCCTTTGAAAAGTATATGCTCAAAATGCACAAGCTTCTAAAGTTAATAATATAACTTTTCAAATTACTCGAGATTTATCTGTTGAAAATTCATAAAATATAAAATAAAATGAGAAATTACAAAAACATTACGGAATTTATGAAATGAGAATTTCTGTATTCCTTATAAAATGAGGCTTCTTACCTTTTCTGTTAAAATATTTAAATTTACAATTATTAGTTGTAACCAATAATTTATTATTGCGTTTGCTATAACTGAAGTGCTAAATTTGAATCTTCCATTGATAGAGCCATTCCTGCAGCAGGGATTAGGATGCTATTCTGTTTGCAAATGAACGCGAGAATTACTGATAGTTAACTATTGTTCTCCTTCTCACTTATATAACATCTAGAAACTATCCCATAATTCCCCAAACATGAAACGAAACGTCATAAATTTCATTTCAGGACAGTCTCGACTCTTAGCGTCAACCGGAAGATACGATGGATCCATCATAGACACGATCTCTGCTCCAAGAATAAATTATCCTTCTGGCAGGGAAGTAATGAAATGCGACATCCCTACACTCTCACGCATCCCCACTAGCAACCCCCCATCTCCTTCCATCCATCTCAAAGATCGTCTGATAAATATATTCCTGGAACTCTTCCCGGGTAATGCCTTTAGAAATCCAATTAAAGTGATCATGGCGGTTTCGTCTTCAGATGCAAGCGAATGTCGTATATGCATTCATTATCGTTACCTCGATGCATTCATATGCTGTTTATGCCCCGATATCGAGGTACATCAACTCAGAATTTGGACTTAATTTACAGGAACGGATGGGAACCTAGAATGTTCCAGATGGTTGCGATCGATCTCGGGATCGTCTTCGGGGGTACGAAGAGAATTATTATCACGTTGCAAAAGCATTTGATTAGGGTATTTTATGGAGGTTTTCAGAGATGACTTCCGTTGGAGGAGTGTAATGGCTTGGCGATGAATTGGCATCTACCTTTGGAAGAAGAGGGAGGAGCAGAATAATGAAAGGGAGGTGTGGGAAAGAATAAATGTTTTCGCACCTGTAAGGACGGTGTGACTTCTTTATGAAGTGCTCTCTTTCCAGCATATATTTAAATAAATAAAAAGGAGCGCTGAATGTTTCGTTTCCAATCAGTTTGTAATTTATCGGCTGAAGATGTGATTTTCTGCTAGTTCAATAATTTTGCCGCAAGAAATTTGTTTCAACAATTGTCTATGTAGATGAAAAAGGCTTCAAAGGATGAAACAAGTTAATATATTCTTTTTAAATGTCTAGATTGAAATTGTTCATTGTGTTCTTCGAATTTAGGACACGTAACAAAAATTCATACGAAGCTTATTAACTCAACTGCAGCTTACACTACTTATTAATACAAATTAAAAAACCTCAGATAAAATTCCGTTTATACATGTATGCTATGCAATACTCCTTTTCCATATAATATTGCAAAACAACACAAACAGTCTCAGATAAAATACAACGAATATTACCATTATCTCTATATAATTATGCTGTTCATTTCCGTGATTAAAAATGCAGAATAATATCTTTTAAATAAGCAAAGCGAAAATTCCCTTGAATTTTGTATACATCAACCTACCAAAATAATAAAAGTGATAACAACAGTGTAAGACAGAAAAAATCTCAGTATAACTCTTTTTCAATCTGCAGATTTCTACTGTTTCTCACTTTCAGAATGAAATGTTTGAATGAGCTACAGTGCATAGGGAATTTAAATGTGGCTTTATGCAATATGGAGATCAATTATTGTTTCAGCCATTCTCTTATTTTACAAAACTTTTACATATTTGAAGAATTATTTGGAACTCATACCTATTTATTGCATATAATTCTGATTAATCGTAATGTAACTGCATATAATTGCAATTTCTAGTCTTAAAATTGTATGCATTTGTTTTCTATTTTAATTAACTTTATTCTTTTGCATATATGTAAATCTGAAATTAAGTTTTCATTCATTTCTGCAGAGCCAACAACCAGCTAACGACGACAGACTCTAAATAAAAAAATTCGTTTGCTATTTCTACTAGCCACACAATCACAGTGTGATCATATTTGCAAAACAAAAAAACATTAATTAACTTAATGTTCACTTACATTATTGCAGAGATTTGACAAAAATGCTTCGGCACGTGTTTTGTACGATACTTATTAAAAGAAATTATTTTTCTACGTTCAGAAGCACTGAATTTATTTTCCGAATTAATTTTTAAATTCGTTGGAGTACAAACATAAAATAACATGCATATAATATGTTTTTTACATACCTCAGTCAAATGCAACTACAAAACTGCGACGTGTAATCGTTCCAATCTTTATCAAATGTAATTAAAAATAAAACTACGAACAATGTACTGCAAACGCATATAATCAGTGGTTTTGATATTTTTGCGATTAAAGATTTTTCTCTGCAAAATTTCTTAAACAGGGATATTAAAATTACTTTCCAATTTAATTTTTATTCATGATTTTCAATTGAATTTGTTTTCCTTGGAGATGGTATATGGAAAGTTTTCTTACTATATTATGAATTATTGGTTTATATCTTTACAACTTTAGCGCAAGTCGTATACTTTTTAATTTGCTTTTAATTACTTTATTTTGAATTTATATATATATATATATATATATATATAAAATCAAGAGGTAACAAATAAACCAAAAGTAGCCGGTCAATATTCTGACAGGAAGAACACAAATCAAAATTGAAGCAAAAAACAAAACAAAACAACCCAATAATGCAATACGAAAATAATAATATAACACATAGGTGAAAATTAGTTGGTTTTCTTCAAGGAACAGCTGAGAAATTTCAACAGAGTCATGTTTCTGAATTATATCTGGATGATCATAAAAAGTTCGTACAAAAACAAATTTAAATTAATTTAAGGTAAATGTAATTAAAATGTACTTAAAAACGTAATGCAATTAAAAATTCAAGGCAAAAATTAAAATATATATTACAGATTCAGAAGTCAAACAACAAAAATCAGCGTTATACCTACAAAATTTTCACAGGACTAGTTTCGATGGTTTTACCGAACCATCATCTTCAGCTGCAAAACCGCAAATGAACAAGATAGGAAATAATGATTAGATAAGATAAGAAAGCCTGGACAAGAATAAGCAAGTGGCGCCATCTGTTGGCGAAACCAGAACTAAAACATAATTTCTCTAAAAGCCGAAGCAAATTTGGATTGGAATTAGGATCGTTAACTAGAACAGAAAGATTTTTATGAATGTGAAATGCCTCTAGAAAATCCAGTTCTCCAATGGAAGATGTTTTTTGAATAATTTTGGCAGCAGAAAAATTGAAAGTGTGATTTTCGGACCAACAATGTTGAGCAACAGAAGACCTCTGTGTTTCCTTTTTTCTAACATATGCCTCATGTTCTTTGACGCGAAATTTTAAGGCTCTCTTAGTTTGGCCAATGTAAATTAAACCACACTGGCAAGGAATCCTATAAATACCCCAGGAATTCATATCCGGAATGGGGTTCTTGAGTATAGAAGTTGGAATTTTATTGATGGGAGAAAAAACAACCCGAAAGTTAAATTTCTGCAAAATATGTGCAACTTTATAGCTAATTGATGGAAAGAAGGGAATGACAACAGAATTTTTATAATCTCCTAAAATAAGAGTGTGGCTTTTAGTGTGTTGAGATGAGAATTTTTTAACTGCTTGATTAATAATTTTGTGATTGTAGGAGTTTCGGTGAGTACATTTTTGCAATTTTCAAGTTATGTTTATGTTTTGTACATTTGGATATTGTGCCTTGCTTGTCTGATTTCATGCATTTTGCTTACAAACGTTTTGTTTTCTATTCATTTCAGTGAGGGATTTTTCTGCTGTTTTGTGTGTACTTTATTATTGCTCAGTTAATTTAGTTTGATTTTCTGCATTGTTTATCATGCCTTCATCCGTTAATCGTTTCACTAAATTACGCCTGAAACGGCAAAAATTCCTGAATCATCTTGACTTTTTACTTAAATGTAAATGTAAAAAATTCATCCCCAATTTTATTCAAATCAAAACTAATCAAAAACTTTCGAGTCGCGTTTCAAGAATTCTGTTAAATTGCAAGCTTGCCTTACTTCGGTCCGTGATAAGGGATACACGTCAACAATTGTCCACAGTTGAACATGAACTCTATAAGCTTCATCTGGAACCCGCTAAATCATATCCAAAATTCACTGGCCTTGAGCAAAAGTCTTGGTCTAGAACGGAGAATGCAGTTAACCGTCATAAAAACACCCTTGCAGTTAATTTCGAAAAACTTCTTTTACAGTCTTCCAGTTCAAGTAGTTCAAAAAATCTTCCCATTGTAAACATCAAGCCAATAGTTAATATTTCTAATGTTAGTCTTTCAGAAGAACAAGAGAGAATTCTAAAATATAATTTTAACTTCTCACAAACCTGTAAACCCTCGATTCCAAAGATTTTGGCTCCTATCGAAAAAGCTTTCAAGTTCAGTAAAGTTTCAGATTCACAGAAAGAAATGATAAGGCATCTTATCGCTCATAATGTGAAATTCAATAATAAACCTTTGAAACCAAATCTAACTGCGAGAGAAAGAGCTACAATGCGCGAAATTCATTCTAACCCGGATATTATCATTTCAAAGGCCGACAAAGGTGGCCAGATAGTCGTCATGGATAAGAACACTTACATCGATGGTGTCACTAAACTCTTAAACGAAGGACCATATAATCCGATCCCTAAAGATCCTTCACCTTCGGACTTATCCAAAATAAAAACTGCGATCAAATCTTCGCAAATCATTTCAAGCAACTTAAAACATTCGCTTATCCCATCTGTTGCGAATTGTGCCAGATTATATGCTCTTCCCAAAATTCATAAAAGTGGTATTCCTTTCGGCCCTATTGTATCAAATTTAGGTACTGCCTCGTATCCTTTAGCTAAATATTTAGTTTCTAGATTTTCCACTCTATTAGACAATAACATTTACACCATAAAAAATTCAATAGAGTTTGTAAAAAAGGTTAAAAACATTTCTCCTAGTAATTTACTCATGGTTTCTTTTGATGTAAAATCATTATTCACCAATGTCCCAGTGGAGGGTGCATTAAGATGTCTAGAAACCAGACTTCGCGAATTTCATTTCTCTTGCATCGAAATTGATGAGCTAATTTCTCTCACTCAACTCTGTTTGAAACAAACACATTTTGTTTTCCAAAATAAATATTACAAGCAAACTGAGGGATTAGCCATGGGAAGTCCCCTCAGTCCCATCCTGGCTGATATCTACATGCATTATTATGAATCAAAATTGTTTGAAACTTTAAACTTCCCGGCATGGTTCCGCTACGTAGACGATACTTTTACCCTGTTTGAAGGTAATAAAGATGATTTAAATAAAGTTGTTTCAACAATGAATTCTATTGATCCTGCTATTCAGTTCACTTTTGAACTTGAGACTTGCAATTCTCTTCCGTTTCTCGACATTCTGGTCACACGTAACACATCCAACTTCAGTACTACAGTTTACCGTAAACCTTCATCGGTTTGCCTTCCACCACACTTTAAATCATGTCATCCGACTAAACAAAAGTTAGCTTCATTTTATTCCTATGTTTTCCGTGCTCTTCAAGTTTGCTCCTCCAAACTAGCCCTTGATGAAGAACTAAATTATTTAAAAGCAATAGCTATTGACAGGGGCTTCTCACCCAACATTATTAACCAAGCAGTTAAAAAATTCTCATCTCAACACACTAAAAGCCACACTCTTATTTTAGGAGATTACAAAAATTCTGTTGTCATTCCCTTCTGTCCATCAATTAGCTATAACGTTGCACATATTTTGCAGAAATTTAACTTTCGGGTTGTTTTTTCTCCCATCAATAAAATTCCAACTTCTATACTCAAGGACCCCATTCCGGATATGAATTCCTGGGGTATTTATAGGATTCCTTGCCAGTGTGGTTTAATTTACATTGGCCAAACTAAGAGAGCCTTAAAATTTCGCGTCAAAGAACATGAGGCATATGTTAGAAAAAAGGAAACACAGAGGTCTTCTGTTGTTCAACATTGTTGGTCCGAAAATCACACTTTCAATTTTTCTGCTGCCAAAATTATTCAAAAAACATCTTCCATTGGAGAACTGTATTTTCTAGAGGCATTTCACATTCATAAAAATCTTTCTGTTCTAGTTAACGATCCTAATTCCAATCCAAATTTGCCTTCGGCTTTTAGAGAAATTATGTTTTAGTTCTGGTTTCGCCAACAGATGGCGCCACTTGCTTATTCTTGTCCAGGCTTTCTTATCTTATCTAATCATTATTTCCTATCTTGTTCATTTGCGGTTTTGCAGCTGAAGATGATGGTTCGGTAAAACCATCGAAACTAGTCCTGTGAAAATTTTGTAGGTATAACGCTGATTTTTGTTGTTTGTCTTCTGAATTAGTATTTATTCGGCGTGTTATTGTGTCTTAATATATTACAGAATAAAACAATATAAAACATCTTTCTTCTCAGAAGTACTAAAACATCTCGGGGCTAATAAATTCAGACAATGAAGTGTGACGAACGCCATTTTATTGAGGAAGTATCTCACACAGAAGAAAAAAATGAGAGATTTTATAAGCTACATGGCTCGCGTGCAGAGTTCAAGTCCTCAATTAACGTTTGTATCACGTAACATGTGAAAATGAAAAGAATGTTTATATTTGGGTGAATCTCACACCACTTAAAGCTTAATTTTTATATATACATTTGAAGCTATGAATCACTACGTAGTGGAAAAGAAAGTAATTAACATTTTATGGATTCAGATAGCCGCACGCTTTTTTTTCCAACATTACATGCATTTATAACCCATTATTTCAATTTTGTATTACACATTACCACTTCCTAATAGCCGTCCGTTCTTTCATTCAAACCTGTGATAAGGCAAACTGTTAATGCTGCGACGTGTAATCGTTCCAATCTTCATCAGATTTCGGATATACCTCTGAAATATTAATCAGTTAAATGACAAGTTTCTTGACTGGAAAGAAACTGCTTTTATAATTTTGAGCAGAGTATTTAATACGCAAAGAGATTAGAGTCAATTCCTTACAGTTTAAAAGTACTCTAGTAGAAATTAATACATCAGATGTTTAAAGTTGACACGTGCTAATCAATCTGATTTTTACATTGCTATGCTTTGGGACATCTGAAATCATTTCTGATGCATCTTTTACTCTTTTGATTATGGTTGCACATAATAAATTGAAACGAGTTTAAGCCAAAATTTGGAAACGTCTCATCTATAAAAAGAACGAAAGGGTAGGGCCACTCTAGCGGAGATTCCATAGAAGTGCTTTATGTGATCTGCTCAAGAAAAGAGCTTACAAATTTTGTGCAAACCATTATTCTCCAAAGTTTTCTCTTCCCAACATGTCTATTGCTTAAAAAGAAATAAAAGGCAAACCCCAAAATATTTGCTAATTGACCTACCAGTTTCAAATAAATTTAATCCTAAACTTTTAAAAAATTGCTTCTAATCTGGGTATGAAAAATTCAATCAAAAATAAAGAGGTAACTGGAATTCATTAACGGAATAAATCATCGAAATTTATGTACTTTAATAGAAGGTATTTCTAAAAGAAAGACGCAAATTATATTTCAAAATTTCTGTTTAAACTATTATTTGGGTTTACCTCTACTCATTCTAAAACAGTTAATGTCATTCTCTAAACGTTACGCTTATATCCATGAACATAGCGGAAGTCTATAGTAACGTATCAAAGAAATGCCTTCAGTTCTAATCCCATATTCTGATTTGAATTCGAATAACTCAATGTATTGTTGCACAAAATACTCTGTGTGAAAAAGAACATGTTTCATATTATATAAAAATAAAATGTAAGAATATTTAAGTATGTTTGAAAGGGGAACATTTTCCATACGCATCCTCCGAATCTGAACCACAGCCATACCATTTCAATTAATTCAATGCTTTCTTTCTCTGGATGTAAGAGAGATAGAAGTATTACTTCTATATAATTAATAAATAGATACAAAAATTACTGATTTATTTGAATGCTATTTTTATATTAAATAATATTTCACAGTTTTGCGAATGTACTCCTAATACGTACTGTGATTACTTCTCGAAACATCAAGACATTCAGTACTTTTTAGTACTTCTTGGTATATTTAATACCTCTCAGCATATACGAAAACTTTCACATATAAATCTGCCATAAAAGGATTTTTCAATCTGAACTCAATAAATAAAAAACATATAAAATCATTATACTAATCTGCATAGCCATAACGGTAGACTCTATTTTTAAAATAACAAGACATTTCGAAGCAATACTTGTCAAGATAAGAAGACAGATACTTTCAAGAATTTTCCGAATGTTTTCTTCTTCCTAAAATGAAAACGGGCGAAGCAAATGCGAAAGGGAAATGTTGCATTGAAAATAAAGAATGGAATGTAGTTAATTTTAGCATCGAAATTGTTTACTGAAGTACCAACGTTTATTTTTTTTTCTTTTTCGGTCGAAATAAAACTTGAAACGATATCGATCTGTAATACTAACGTTTATATGATAGTAAAATGCTTAAAAGTGCGGAACATTTTAATATCGCTTCTGTATCTAAAAAAGGTTACAAATAAAATATATATTGCATTTTTATTTTTGCGTACATTATTTATTGCGTTTTAGTGTCGATAGCAATTTAATTAAGGTATTATTTATATTTTTCTATTATATTTTTTTAACTATAGTCCTCTTTTCGAATGGCTAAAAATGACATATTAATGACTTGCAATGTGTTTTGCTGACTTACGCTTATGCTATAAATGCCTTTCTTCATTTTTCTGCACAGAATGCAAATTAGGTTTGTGCGAATTTTGTCTGAGGATTCCGAATGTTTAGAACTTTTAACAGCCTCTTCTTGCTGATATCTACCAGACAGCTCCGCTTAAAGTTGTATTCCTGTTTTAACGTTTTACTAATCGATGCTTCAAAATATGCTCCTCAAGTAATCTGTTTTATGTGCAGTCTTAGACTAAGTTGCCTACTTTTGAATTTAACTTTCTCTGCTTATGTTAGTTTGAAATAACCCCAGTTAATGGACATTTCATATGTAGCACTAACTGTCTCCATTCTGTTTACGTTAACACTATATAGAAAAATTATTTTAACATTCTTCACTAATTTGTGACTTGTTTAAAACTACACATGAACTCGCTATTAGTAAGATTTGCAGGACTTTATTACGTTCTTCCAGGTCGTAGTGGAGACGGTGAAAAGTGTATGGGATGTGCCCAATAAGCAAAAGTATTTAATTATATGTACATCCAATCCTCAACAAATATTTTTCTAAATAATTACAGCAAAGTACTGTTACTACTTAGACAAAAGTATTCCAATTAGGAAATAAACCTCAATGCTCTGTTTGGGGGGCAATAATCCAACTGTTAAAATACCAAAATTGTCGACTATAACATGGTAAGCAACATGTAATATTAAAACATGTTACTTGCATAGTGCCCTTTCCTAGCTGAAGAACACACAAGAAACTTACTTTTGCACACTTTGTCAACTTTAGTTATGAATAACTACGCTTTCAGTTTACTAATTTCTTGAATAATTATATATATATATATATATATATATAAATTTATTGTTACACTAAAATTATCGTGCATAAGGGAACGAAAGAGAAGCACATCTTGATCATATTCATGGCCTCTGTTTCCAAGCTTGCATATGTATATTCACATACCTAGAAACATCTGGATTAATTAATTAAGAAAATACAAAATATGTAGACACACAGAGACGAATGTTCTTCAAATCATAAATGATAGTTTTTAGCCTGTACGAAAAATTATTTAGACATTACTCATGCATCTTAACACCTATAGCGTGTGGTGAACGATAGATGCAGCTGGCCGAATACGCTGATAATAAATGATAAAAAAATCACCTCGTACTTTGAAGCTCTCGAAGTAATAATGTGTCACAAAACCGGTTCGTTCAAACGTTATGCCTTCGCGCTTAGCAATGACGATTAAAAGCTTTCTTTTGCGCATTAGAATCCTACAAATTATCTGCGTTTGAATAAGTTGGCAGCGTTGGCATTCGTGTTTTTCAGTATGTATAACATAATAATAACAATAATAATAATAATTTTGAACTCCTCTCCTGAGTCAACTAAGGCAACTGAGGTTTCTGCTCCTTTCTGAGAACCCCCATATTAAGGCAGTGGGAGGTTGCAGAGTGTTCGACCAACAAATAAACTCTCGCAGCGGACTGGAGTTTGGGCACCCAATCCAATCTTACAGCCCGCAATTGTAGAAGTTTCACATTAGGAGTCATATAAGTCTCCTTAAGTCCTAGAAACCGGTTCCCACACCGGCTCCTGGACAAATGACTCCAAAAACCTCTCTGATAGGCCGGGCCTGAGGGGTCCACAGTCCTTGTTCTCGGCCATTGGCAGGACCTGATGGTCTGACTGGTCGTTAATTGTTCCCGCCAGTACTACGCGAGCAGAGCGTCACATCAGGATATTACCTAGCAAACTCGGTGCCATCCCATACAAAGCTACAGAACCATATGTTCTACGTCCTACGCCAGTCCCTGTAGGTAAGATCGTATAGACGACCTAACCCTGAAACCGCCAGTTTCCTGATATTCTACTCTCGTGGCCGAGACTGCCTAAGTACAGATCTTAGACAATAGCTTCTAAGAGGTCTCTACGTCGAACACATAAGCAAATTCTCTTAGAAAACCCCCCCATGAATGCATATTGTCATATTTGTAGATAGCGTTCACGTGATTTGGCATGGCAAATTAAGTTCTTCATAAATTTATGTATTACTACAAATGCCGTTCTGGACGGTTTATAAGTTATCGGAAGTTTGGTTTTATCTCGAAACCAAGAAGTGAGTTTAATTTCCGTGAAACACCTAAGTAAGTTTAAGTATGCCTCTCCCGTTCCAGCAGAAAAAATATCGGTCTATTTTTTGCGTTGCACCCTTGGAAATGTTATCGGTGACCAGACGGCTGTTCCTGAACGCCTTCGAACAAACATCTAGACATTGGATGAGATAATAAATAAATAAAAATAAGAAGAGTGGAAAAGAATGAATTAAAATCAAAAAAGCTCTGAGATACATATATGTGGGAAATATGCCCAAAAAAAGTCAGTCACTGAACCTTATTATATTCATAATAAGTGAAAGCAGGTGCTCATATTTTTCACTAACCACAAAAATATCGCATCTCATTTTACTATGGGAAATAAATCGTGTCTTATGAAAATATCATGTTGTTTTTGTGTTGTGGGCTAAAATGAACGGAGATAGTGTTATTAGACATGCTACGTAGTTCAAAACACGTCA
Organism: Stegodyphus dumicola; assembly: GCF_044657685.1. Taxonomy (NCBI): domain Eukaryota; kingdom Metazoa; phylum Arthropoda; class Arachnida; order Araneae; family Eresidae; genus Stegodyphus; species Stegodyphus dumicola. The sequence goes on along the minus strand of NC_140768.1, from coordinate 72,198,599 downwards.
GGAAGCAGATGAAATATGATGAATTTAGTGATACTATATAAAGAAGTAGAACTAATAATTTAATGAATTAAAAATAATTATATCAGATTTCTTAATCAAAGATATATTATATTCACCGATTCGCTCAAAAAATCTGCTTCACATGCTTTTTTTTTTGCTGCGCTTTATGTTTGAAATCTCAAATCAACTGTGAAGCCTCTTTAGGCTAAACTGAGAAGGACATAAAACGTAACCCTGTCTTTTGCCTGAATGTTGGAAGCATGATTTAAATTCTGTTTATCCAAGCTCTATAACTTCAAAGATGGGTTAGAACTCAGAATCTTTCAATAGCATGCAAGTATTCACTTTTTTTTTTTTTTTTTTTTTTATATATATATTCTGAAAAAGAAAATTGATTTGGATATTTGATGGATATACGTATATGCGAGTACTTCTGGAATTAGAAATGAAACTTTTTGAACATCTTTTTATTTTATTTTATATTAATTAAATATATTCAATATTATTTTTTTTTTCAAAATATGTCTGAGGTGATCACTCCTGTCGTCAAACAAGTAGGTCCTACTTGTACAAATACAGATTCAAATAACACAGAAATATGCATGTGAATATGGATATATGTGAAATATTTAATATCTCCCATAAAATATTTTTAAATAGAATAACAACAGTCAAGCATATGAGAAAATAGCGAATTTATTTCATATGTTTTCACAGGAAACCATACTTTTTCACAAACAGCATATCACTTGGATTTCGCAAAATATACTACGGGGTTTTCATATATAGAATATGTTACTAATATAATAACAAAACACAGCTCTGCTATACATATAAAATAAATAAAATATGAAAAATAAAATAATAATTAAACTCAATTTTGAAATAAAAAATTATAATTACAAACCAATTTCCGCAAAGCAAGAAACGCCCTTTTAATGTACAAGCATTCAGGGAAACTTAGAACCAAAAGTAACAGAACAAAGTAGTTTGAAGATCTGATAGGCATGATTAATCGTATTCAATAAATGATGAACACCTACAAAGAAAATTAGTTTTTCTCGTAAAATATTAAGAGTATTTCTCAAATGTGCCATTAAAATGTAAAGGACATCACATCCAACTAGCAGAGCCCGAATCCCTCTGACAACTCACTGACGTTTTTTGTACTTCTGGTATTGAGAAACCCGTGATTATTTGATGCTCTCAGACTAAAATAAGGATAAAAAAAATTGTTACCATCTTGATTTGGTTCACAGGATTACGTCTCCTCCCCCGCCACCCAATGGAAAAAAGAAACGTCGTTCATCTCATAATGCACAATCATCAGTAACTACTTACTAGAAGGCCCTAAGATCAGTTCTTGGTGATGGCATAGTTGAAATACCAGTATTCCTACTCTTAAATAGCTTAGGGAAGATAAAATGACTGACCTAAAACGCATCGGATGATAACTTAGCAAACTATTACTCTTCTTTTCCTTTTTGTATATGCCTTTTCTGTGAAGAGGATGTATGGAGATAAAAGCATGTTCCTAATATGTCCCTGTCTTGCAGTGGATGCAGTTAGAAAATTGGAAGGTGTCGTCTTCAGTTCCCTACTAACGCATGGCTAATTTTGCAGGATTTCTACTCGCGAATGATTCGACTAATTTAAAGTTTTCTAAAAATGATACACTTTTAATCTTTGAAAATCTTTTAAAATCTGCTGCAGTTAAATGTATGTTATCAGCTATGCCTTTTCTAATATAAGATACTAGTTGCCAGGAATGGAGATAACATATATTGTTTAAAAGTAGTAAATAGACTCGTATTTCGTACAGTATCAAAATTTATGGCTAGTTTTACTACAGCATTAGTACTTTATTATACTATCAGTTTTCCAAAATATACACAGCGCCAATGGAAATAAACGAAACAAATATCAATATCAGAATTTCGAAGAACCTTTAAAGTTTCTATATTTAATCACTAAAACTACAAAATTTAATCAAGGCGAATATTTTGAAGTCAGTTATATTTATGAGCAATGATGCTCTCACTATAAGAATCACATAAACAATAACTGAGAGAAAGAACTTTTATCACATAAGCCAGGGAAAAAAATAATACTATTTTCACATGTTTCTCGCACAAACTTTTATGTTTATTACAGTCCTAATACATCTGACGTAAGAATAAAACGTTCTTTGCCTATCTGAAAACAAATTTCTCTGTGGAAAGAAAGTTTATAATTGAGCTGTATCATACAAAAAGGAATATTTTAATGACTACTTTCGTTGCGTGGTAGTAACAACGGAACTTTTAAGCTGAAATCCAATAAGTGAAGTTGCTGCAATCAACTCACGTCTAGTCTAGTTCTGTTTTTCCTATTATGTTCAAAATTGTTACGTACTTCTACTGTTTCAAATGTGATAGTCTTCTAATATAACAGTAAAAGTACATTTTAGTTATTCAATTTCGAGACGTAAGAAGACATTTTCTGTCTCATCTTATAGATACAAATGAAAGTCTTTCTTTTACGAATAAGGGCGGGATACTCTACGACAGAAATAAAGTAAATTCTGTTTAGGTGAGGAAATTAAAACACGCAGTTTTGTGGTTATAAATGCCCTTAGTACAGTGCAAGACGGAACTGTTCAGCATTTTTGGTTTATTTCTGTATTATTATTATTAATATTATTATTATTATTATCGTAAGTACAAATTCTTACAACAGAATTCGTACTATTCATAAAAATAATACAAACTTTTTTTATTTCATAGTTAGGGAATTTTGTTTTTATGTATTGAAATATTTTGTTATATGGAATGGTGAAATTTACAATTTAACATTGAATTTGTTTCATAATATCTCGTCTTTTTATGGTACATGAATATAAAATATTTTACTGTATTATTTTAATTTGTCTGTGCTCCGATGGAGCAAAGGTTCTTCTCCAATATCAATGTAGAAACATAAATCAATATTCATAATTTTAGTAGCAAACATTTGCGAGTTCACCTACCTCTTAAAATCTATGTGATTTTAAGAAGTTAAATTTTCACTCAGAATTTCTAACTGTAAATGAATTTTGTGTTACCACAAATCGTATCAACCATACCTGAATCGAAAAGTATGTTTTTAATGAAATTTTTAGGCATTATTTAGGTGGTAATGATTTTTATTTAGTGTACCGGTGAATGCTCGCACTAATATATAAACAGCAACGCAAGATAAATTTAGAATAACTCTCACGAAGCGCAAGTATGTTGAAACTTGATTAAAATTTGACACAGGTATTGCAAAATGTAACTCAAGTTAAACTTTAGCTCATCGTTGAAATTAAAAACTAGAAAATTGATTTTATTGGCTGAATATGTTCAAAGTACTATAATTTGGTGCGGAATGATTTATGTTTATAGTGAGATAATAAAAAGTTAACAGTGCATAAGAGAATATTGTAGAAATAGGACGGAAACAACCAAGTTTCTTACACGGCATTCGCATTTCAGTCGCAATACAAAAATATACAGGCTACCGCAATGGCGTAAAAATATTTGTGGTGAATAGATGATACAATTTAGGAGGCAATACGTTAGCCTAGGTCTTGGGTTTCAAAAGTCCATAACAGCCGTTATTCACGAAGAAAGACATTACAGAAAGGTATACAAACAGTGAAAGAAATATTTGGACGTGGATCAAAAATATATTTATTTCGTAACATCTCTGAATAAATGAGAATAAGTTGAATTAAATAAAGAATATACTTTTAGCAACCCTCACTATCGATGGTAGTCGATGTTTCATTTGTTACTCAAAGCAAAATATTCATTCCAATAGTAGAAGCCAAATCCATTGATGACAATAGCTGAAAAAGAGCAGAGGTTTCCTAAATATTCTATATTATTATTGATCCTCTCCGATGTTAACTTTTTTGTGCCTCTTTAACACAATTTAAAGAGTTATTAATGGTAAAAAATGAACGTATTGACCGTATTTTGTTTGACCAAATTTCTGTTAATTCCTGCACACCTCGCCTAATTAAGCTCAATTGCATTCCAAATTTTCCTTGAATATAATGGAAATACAGTTCTCGTGCTCTGTTATTAATAATTAATATATGAAGAAAGATTCTTCATATTTACTTTAGATAATCTCTTTTTCATCTGAAATTCTTTAATCCTGTCGTTACTACTACTTCGATTCAAAAGAGCAACAATTAAACTCATACATTTCATTTTATGTTTATTTAAATACATGCTCATACATCCGAATTAATTCAAAATTTACTTTGATAAATATATCCAGTTCTTACAAAGAGAAAGGCCCATCACATACTTTAAGCCGAAATAAGAACAAAGTTAATGATGTTAGAATACTTGAGTGCAATTTTTAGAATTTACGCTGTTGAGTATTTGCATTAAAATGAAATAATTGCTTTATTAAAATATATATTTGTATTCAAATGTAGTATTTCTATTTAAGATTGGTACATTTTACTAAAGGTTAAAATTAAAATTTGAGTGGTAAATTTAAAGAACTTGCTTTTTCTTCTAGGAGAAGGGACATATACTTAATCCGGAAAATGTTACAACTACGAAATATTTATGTAAATACAGAAAAGTTATTTAATACTAGCTTATAGAACACTTTGTAGGGTAATCAGGTTATTTTTAAGCAGAAAAAAGAAAAAATGAGAAATGCCCTCACGGCGACTTGAATTTGGACCTCTTGAATACGCGCCATGTGTGGTACCGCTACACCACGAAGGCATGCAGGAAGAAGAGAGAAAATATCTTATAAGATGATAAGGCAAACCATAAATTTTAACTATCATTATCGCTTTTATAATGCTTCTTGGTCACAAATATAGAATTCCATAAATGTAAGGGAAGCATCATCCTGTTGCATACGGATTTCAACGTATAAACGCGTTATTGAGAGTTAACTGGCAAGAATAAAGGTCCTTAGACTCGGACTTTTGAGAAGAGACTCAAAACCTGAACTGTCCCTCCTTTATATTTTGCTTCTTTAGTTGGTAAGTAATAGATGGAGCTTTATTGACGTTGTTACTTCATTTGATATGGGGCTACGAATTTAATACTATAGTATAGTTTAAAACATTCTGATCGACAAGCCGTATATATATATATATATGAGACCAAAAATGTTTCTTGTGATGTCTGTAAGAAAGTATAGTTACGTGCATTTTGAAATATGTCCAAAAAATTAAGTCAATATATTAAAGGTACATAAATCTAGGTGTAAAGAACCAAAACCATTTTGGCATTAAAACTAAGATAATAATTCTTTATTCTGGTAGTTTTGGGAAAATTGCGCTTTCCTAGCAAAAACCTCGTATTAAAGATTTATAAAATGTTAAAGAGGGTCAGTGGAACCTATTTAGTCATCTAATAATACGAAATACGAATATAAAACGTACAAAATGTAAACAAAAAAAATGAATATAAAAAAAATTATGATATTGGTCAAGAAAGCAGTGGGTTTTTTGAGCTCAATAAAACTTCCTCTTTTGTGTATGAGTAAGGTGTATAAAATATAATGAAAAATCACGTACGGACGAAAGAAAATACCGAAACCAACATTTTGCATCATGGAATGTATAGATACATCTTAGGCGGTTAGATGCTAGACTGTGCTTTCCACTTACATATACCATCTTTCGCAAGAGAAAACATAGGATGCATTTAAGACTACATATATATGCAGTGGTTTTTCTCACCGCCAAAATTATTTTTTATTTGTTTCATATTTATCATTTGTAGTTTACCATTTTTCATATAGTTTGTTTGCTCTTTGGTTTTCGTATAGCTTCGTTTCTCTAACTGATGACACTTATGCTTGATAACTACAACTCCCAGATGTTCTTTCAAAGTACCTAAGTAACGTTTGATCAAACGTCGGCCAGTTTCTCAGAAATCTCCTCCTCCATCTCCTTCCGCTCCAGAGTTAATTATGGACATATGTCTTCATCAATGACGTTTTTCTTCCCTACCTCAGACACTTTGCATTCCGCTTGGTATACACGGCTTCCATTCATAGTTCTGTCATCATCATTAGCATTTGAAATGGATGGGTAAACGAACAAAGAGAAAGCAGAATATCTTACTTAAGTTATAAAAGATTTAGAGTTTAGTAAAACGGAAAGCACCCTCCAGCTCCTAACAGTTTCCATGCTACCATGCATTTGTGTAAAAACGCATTTGTATTACTGGTATATCCTTTAATACATATTCCATCAGTTTTGAAATAACCTTTATATATATATATTGTATGGGTTCGTGGATTTGGAGAGATTGACGACAACACTTGATGAAGTATCCCAACCCAATTTATTATGACAACACGAAAAAGTATGATTGACGCTGCAACAATCAGCAACACAGCTTTCAGGCTATCACGCTATAACAGTGAAGACAGCTTCACGGCAAAGCACAAGACTACAGCTCCCAGCTCAGTTTGGTCGTTCTTGGAGCTCACCATACCCTCGACATTCTTCACGCTACAACTCGGGATGCACACGACGATGCGCTCGATAGCCTTAACAATGAACACTCTCGATGCACCAACTCGACACTAGAAACTGACGATCAAATCGATAGACTACGACACACTCGAAAGACACCCGATCGACCAAGAGACGCTGACGAGACACACTCTGCTACTCCGCGTACAGACAAGATTGATATAGCTTTTAGCATGTGTTCAGAAACATTCTGGGCCAAAGCAGTAAGAAGTACTAAATAAGTACTCGTTCTAGAAGTTTCTCCATCCGCCTATGGTATATCGCCAGTTTTGACGCCAAATGTCGTAAGTGGGAGATTTCGAGCCAAATCTGGCAACCCTGCATTTCCTTTCCATTTTATGGCAACCCTAAACTCGCCTTGCGAGGAAGCTATCTTACGGCGTGGAGTAAATATCGTAACAATATATATATATATATATATATATATTGATTGTTGTTGTGACTTCCGTCACTTGCCTTGTTACTTATGACAAATGACGGGCTGGCGACCGTAACATCGGAACAAGCCAACGAAATTCATCGTGGCAAGGTTTGCAAGACTGTGTCTGTCGTTTCTAAGAGCAACATACAGGTGACAGTACGACTTTTCTCAGTTTCGCCCCCCCCCCAATTTTGATGGAGAGCACCCCAGTCCGAAGGTTTCCAAAAATTCTCCATCACATTTTTCATTTCCATGAAATGTAGTTAAAATGGAAATAAACTAATACAATGAATACTAATCTAATATACTAAAATGTGCAAACTGTAAAGAGAGTTTACCTTTAAGTTCAAAAATTGCAGTCAAAATTTTCTTTTTAAATTTCGTAAGTATAAATATATGTAAAAAAATGCAATACAATAAAACAGAAATCGTACTCAAGCCCCAAGATACTTGACATTAGAGACACTAGTATTATGAGCAGGTATTTGTTCTGTGAAAAAACTATTTGAAGAAATAATCAAAATAAGTATAGTAAAATCTTTAAAACTAATTAAATAGTCTCGTAAAAATGCATAATTAAGGATAGAGTTGCAATTGCATAAAAATGCGTCTTTTTGAAAAAGAAGTTGGTTAAGAATCTATGCTAAAAATATGCCTCAGGAAAATGGCATACAATAATTGTAATTATTTTAATTAATTATTAATAATTAAATTTTAAATGAAAGGTTTCTCGAATTGATATAAGATTACAGAAAATAAAATATACTTCCTTATGAATTTTTTATTTTAAGAATAAAAAAAAATGTGTTAGAAATAAATTTTACGCAAAATATTTTCATTACAAATTACATACAAAATATATGTATAAATAAAAAAGATCTATAACGTAATAAATTGGGCAATTTTTTGGGTAAAGTCTTTCCTGTCCTTGCAGGCAATCCTTGTGTGCTTTGTTTCATTGGATAACCTAACTTTACAAGTATTAGTGTTTTCAATGCAATATCACTTAATTTATTATCTTTAAAACGTAATCGAATAGAAATTAAAAGTATTTTGATGTATCTTTAAATAGCTGAAAATAGTATAAAAAACACAGTTTAAAGTTATGTGGAATATACATAAAATAAAACATTTATTAACATTTATTTATTTAAGTCAATCATTTTATGTCCCAGTTGTTACAATTTTAATTCAAACCCACCTCGATAAGATATCGATAAACGCGCAAAAACATACATATTCGAGACAGAAATATTTTTGCATCATTAATATTCCTTTCTTATATGCTGACGTGCATTTTTAAATGATTATCAGATGCTGTCTTTATCATCTGTATGTTTCGCTTTAACGATTGGAAAAAATATCTACAATACTTCTTTTAAAATGGGTATTTATCTATACAAAGACCATTCATTAGTTCTACGAATCCTTGCTGTTTTCTTTTCAAGAAACATTCGAAGAATATTCTTTTCCGCAACAATTAACAAAGCATATCATTTTGCTGGATGCTTTTAAATCTTTCGAATGGCTTTGAAGATAAAAATCTCCAATTATGGGAAGGCGAAGTTTGTTTAAAAACACACAAGAATAAAAAAAGAATGATTAATGCTCGACTAATTCGAATATTTTATGGAATAAGACTTTTCATATTTTAATAGCTGTTTCTAAGCAAGAAAACGAAATGATTTATCACATTTTTGCGAATATTTAGAAAAAGATACACTTATTGTTTAAATTGTGGAAATATTTATAACTTTTTTTTCGTGAGTTTCGCCATTAGTAATTCATTTCTAAAATAAAATTTGTTACTTCCCGCACAAGAAAATATATCGGTTACTTTGCAGTATTTAGAAGACACTTTTTAGATAACAATTATAGAGGGAGCAAATTTTGCTAAAAATTACTTTTTTAATCATATTCCCATAAAATATGAGCATTTAATATTCCATTCTTAGAATATAAGCAGGTAGTACAATAAGCTCAGTTGTGTTCATCAGATATATCATTGCCAGATAAAGGTGTCATATGTAATGAATGCTAGGAAATTTCCATTTCACTGGTTTCAATGTGGAATCCTGGATAAGGCATATATTTGACTTTAGTGTTTCGTAGTATAGCAACATTTAACATATGCGTCAGAAATTATACATACTAGTAAATTTAAAATACATACTAGTAAATTTAAAAACGTATGCCAGTCAATAGCATTGGACAAAACATCAAATTCAAATCATTCTCTTTTAGTTTTTAAGTATTTTTTTCAAAGCAAGCAAAAAAAAAAAAAAAAAACCTCAAAAAGGTTTCGATTTTGAAACTGTATTTTACTCACATTTCCTTGTATTGAAGTTTAATATTTTGCATTTTAGTTCTAGAAAGAAACTTCAATGTTTACTGAATAAAATTGTATGGATTGGCGCATCGCATGAAGCATTCTAATTCCTAGTTTTTACAAAACTGAGTTCTTTGAGTCTTTTAAATAATTTTCACTAGAAACGGTTGCGAAAAAAGATGCCGTCTGATATCTCGTAAGAACAAAATGTTTTCTAGTTCTGTTTACAATACAGAATACGTTTGATATTATCTGCAGGCTTTGTCTATTTAGAATTTGATACTAAGAAGGATGTATAAATGTAAGGTTGTTTAGAAATACTACGATATCAAAAATTCATTGTTTGAAAAATCAAGCCTCTCCGTGGTCAGGTCATCTGAATAAATAAAGTATATGAAGGCTATATGCCTAACGGGATGGATACCTAATAGACGGATCTGCCTGAAGGGATGACTTTCTAAGGAACGCTTGCTCATAATCACGCAACTGATAAAAGTATTGTGTTTAGCCGTCTTTATCCCATTAATATGGACTGCGTTATTTCGTCAAAGATTTGTAATTATCACAAAATGTAAACGTTTGATAGGCGTTTCTTTATACAGAAGGAAAAGAATATTGAAAGAGAGTATAACTTACGTATTCCATATTATATGCTATTTATATAAAACCGACTCTAAAATATTATGAGCGGAAAATGCCAAGAACTTCGAGACGGTTTTTATACATTTTGTTGTCACTTGATGCTGCATTAATAAGCATCGTGTCCATGCTTTCATAATTTATAAAGCACAAATTGACGCGTGGTTGCATAGTTTTGGTAGTTTAGCCTGGAGAGTTTTACCAAAATTAGGAGGTCCGGCAATGTGGAATTAGCTTAGAAATACTTCCAATATTTCTTATAAAGTAATGCTCGAGGCAATACATTTCAAGTAACCATGTCGAAAATACGAAAGTTGATAAGAATTTTAAGAAAGTTAATAACATGGCGGCTGCTACGGTCGTCCAACTTGACCAGACAGTAGAACGATTTTAAACTGTCAGAGGAAAAGTGAACCTCCTTTTCTCTTTTACAAACACTGGATATAAGAAATGCAAATCAGCGTTTTCCATCTTTCAAGCGCCAAATAGAGGGCACTTAATTAGACAGACGTTGAAAACTAGAAGCGACAAATCGCATATTATGCATGTAGCATTCTTGTTGTGTGAATAATAATTACTTTAGTTAATTTTGTGTTTATAACATAACTGATTTAAGTTACTTTTGAATGATTCATCAGAAGCAGAGCATATATATGAAGGAACTTTTCATGTGTACAATACAAAAAATATTGACATTGGTAAATTCAATCATATTAGTTCTGATAGTTATTCCTGGAGTGCCGCATGGGAGTTATACCTTATAATGAAGTACTCCCTTGAAAGAGATACCTTTAGTTCTCTCTGCAACTAATTCCAAGCTGCAAGACTAATCTGCTTACTGGTATTACAAATAGGCAAGCGAATATGGATCTATTGTTGACATAATCTCCACACAACTAGCCAACAACTTCGTGTAAGACTGTGTAGTAGATGAAGACAAAATATCTCCCATCAAACAACTATATACATTTTGCAATAAATCGTGATACGTTCGCAATTACAGCCAAGCACCACAATCCCAGGTAATAAACTTAATATTTTCAGCAATCGCGTTCAGCAAAAATCTTTCCGCAGTCATGCGAAATCTACAAGCAAACATAACGAGAGAAGACGCATTCACAACGCAACTGTTAAGCACATTACGCAATACAAGTGAGAAACTATTCCCAAACGGACAATTATATAAACTATAAAGTCTTAAATTGTGTACCAATAATCTCCAAGAACAGCCAATTTTCTTCAATATTCTGCCTTCCTCCCCACTTCCATTTAAACGTTGAGAAGTCATATTATTCCTAAAACGCAGCACAGACCTTATCTCGGATTCCTGACGAACAATATGCTTGCTTTCAGCGCTAAGGAAGCTATATATATATATATATATATATAAACTCTCGTTAACCGCCTAAGGCATCACGTACACAAAGGCAACACAACAATATGGCTTTAGAGAATTAAAATCTACCATACATTAACTCATGTATATGAAAAACTACATCCTGTAGAACAAGAATAATGGCTACGGCACAGCAATTTTGAGCCTCGATCTTAAAAGATACCTGGTGGTAGACAGTTATTAAGAACACTTTAGCAACCAAGATATCCAGCAAACATATGTCAAGCCTTCAGCAGTCACCTCGCAAAACACGAGCAGATCGTCGAGCATAACAATGATATCACTCAACAAAAACAGACGCATGGCATCTGACGTTCAATAGCATATTAAATACTAAGTGACTTGAACACACTTAAGTAATAGTTTACGGAGTTGATCGCATTCATTCGCCGGGTTTTGTCAATCACAGATCTGGTGAGAATTAAACTTGTCACCAGATCTGTGATTTTTGCAGTGCCTTGAGCTTTATAATCTCAGAAGTCAAGCTAAAGACCCTTATAATTGTAAAAACGAGACTCAAGAACATCATTATTCTGTAAATCACCATCAGCAATAGCAGGATGTAAGAATTAAAATACATGGGCCCATCGTGGGGTCAAAGATTGACTTGGATTTCCCAATGAGGAACTTAAGCAATATACTAGCAACACTGCGGTAAAACTCCGACAGTTCCAAAGAAACAATTAGGAATTCGTTTCGAACATTTATATGACTCTCTGCTCAACTATGATAGAAAAGACGGTTGCACATACTGCTTCAGTTGGTGAAAAACTAATGTAAGGAAGGAAAGTAGAACTTCTTCTCAGCGTTCAGCCGCCTTTCGCACTAAAACTCACAAGGCGGTTTCTCGAAGCAGAGACTGCATGACGAATACCTTGGCAGGTCTAATAAACCACTGCATATTTGGGTTGAGGAAGAAGTCATAATCGAATCATTATTTCATCTCTTCACTCCTACAAGCTTCTTAGATGAGTGGCATTATCAACGTCACATGCTCATCTAGCTTTTAATGGGAATGGTTTAAACATACGCCTTTATCATCGGAATATCCCCATCAACAACATTCCGTCTATATTCATGGATGGGAGGCAAAGTTAGTAAGCACTAGTTCTTTAGTATAGAGGAAAAAACCTTACACCTATAGAAGCAGCAACTAAGGGATAATAACATAGTGTTCCAGGCAGAAGCAAGGGCTATTTCTAGAACTATCTAGTATATCACTTAGCAAAACTTACAGGACAGACAGCATGTCGAAAGTTCTATCCACACTCAATCATTAGTACACATATTCTATAGTTACTCAAAGCTAAAGAGACTTGAGGAGGCATCAAAATTTCACTCTTCTCACTGAAAGGTATACTGGAATGAGTGGGAACGAAACTACTGACCGATGAGTCAAGGAGGCAACATCAGGAAGTATTCGTTATCTACAATCAGCATTTTGGCCACGCTCATGCTTGAGGAAACACTTGAAACGCGAGGCGCAAATCAAATAGCAAACCGAGTGGGATGAATCTAAACATTTGCCGTCATCCAACAATCACACAACAACACGATAAGCGCAGCATCATTGACCCGGGAGTAAGAAGATTTATTATAGAACATGGTCCCATTTTAGAATATTTTAAGAGAGCAACGCTGGCATCTGTATTTGTGCAGCAACTAGTACCTCAGACCACTATCTTACCATCTGCTCACTTTCTAGAGAACAACACCTCAAATTTCCCCGATACAAGTATTCTGCAAATTTATGCTAAAGTAACTTCGTTTAGTGGCAAGGATAATCCAGATAATCGACAAGCTTGCAAAACTTAGAACCTGCTTAGGCCTCGTTATATGTTATACGCATATATACATAACATAAGAACAGTGCCTAGAGTTGTAACTCTGCAATACTACTTTGTTGTACTGTACTACTACTTTGTTGTATCTCTGCAATACTACTTGTAAAGTTTGAAAACTGTTGTTATTGTAAAGCGTATTTGTAATGTTCACAACTATAGTGTATGTTCTTCTGTAAAGTAATTTGAATACCTCAAATAATCCATACATAAAAATAAGAATTTCTGTTTGTTGGCAATTAACTCAGTCACTACTATACCTATCATCCCCATATGGGAAACCATATGGGAAAAACTAAATAAAAGGAACAATTCCTCCTTCCTACTTCAAAAACAAAGCGGGGGCATGACTTTCATGTTTGAAAAACGCAGCACCAAAACATTCATCTTTGAGTCTCTTACAGAGCTTCAGGAAAAGGCAGTTAAATAAATAAGACAAGTGCTTGAATCTTGCAGTGTAAATGTAATTAGCAAGAAATACTTGGCAATCAATTTATGGGTGCAATTAAAGAAAAGCTTTCGGGACACACACCAAAAGAGTACAGTATAACATAACACAGCAATTTTTTTACTACAAAATTTTGGATGAAAATAAATAAATAATTACGAAAAAGTATTTGTTACCACTTTCCACATTTAATTGAAGCTACAAAAGAAATGAAACTGTACTGCCTTCCGAAAGTAACAAGAATAAATTAATTAAAGAACTAATTAATTATTACTCAGCAGACAAAAGAGGAAATGAAATGAATTATTCTGCATGCATCGCCGGAAAAATTAAGATCAGACTTTTAGTTTTTACAATAGTATTTCGCATCTTTTATTATATTTAATTTGTTGTGTGTGTGTTTGTGAAAGCAGGTAGCATTACAGAAGATCAAAATAAAGATTACATATTATTTGTTTGCTGTTACTATTAGTTTTAATTATAATATAGGGCAAACTACTTTATACCTGCTTTGCATTATAATAATACTGGATCAAACTGGAAGAGAAACACGCCAATATAAAATTTTAAATTTGGCAAAACGCAGCCATAATTTAACATAGATTTCGAAAATAAACTCTATCGATTTTGAAGGTGTTCAGACACAGGTCAACAACTGAAAGCGTTTTATAGTTATGTTTATGTTTTTCTTCTGAATGGGAAAGCTATCTCTATCTAATCGCCATCGGCTATTACAGTTATTCCAATATGGCAAAGCATGCAGGGGAAGAGATGGGTTCATGGAAGATTTTCTATTCTATCATTATCGAAATCGATAAAGTTTTATTTCACATTTTCGCCAAACTAAAATTGCCATTTGCTTTTAAAACGTCTTTCGTCTAATTTTAAAGGCTACTGAATGATAAAATAAAACGTGTTTTTAAGCCTGTTTTGAATCAATTAAAAAAAAAACAAAACATAAGCTTAAAATTTGCTATAAAGCTTTTCGGAAACACGTTAAAAGCAACCTTCTTTTAAAACATTTATTTTTTACACTTTTAACATAAAATGTCCTTCAAACACATCGTATGAATATGCATTTTTGTTGTAATTCCTCAAAATATATTAACTAAATTATTTTACTACATATAATATCTTAAAGAAAAAGTTATAAAAACACACTTAGTGATTAATTTTTCAATGCATAATTATAACTTACCAACGGCTAAAATAAGACATATTAATTATTCATTTATAAAAATTTTATTGGTTAAACTAAAACTAGTAAACATAGTTACTGATCAAATAAGACATATTGAAAATTTTATCGTTTGTGCACTTGAAATAAATCTTCTACATTGCACATTTATTATAAGGCAATACACAGTTTCTTAACCAGTTTTGTTATAGAACGATACTCTATTACTATAAGGAACTATTCCTTAAATAACTTCTTAAATACTCTGTTTTCCTATCACAGAACTTTCACAGTAATGTAATTTATCAATTTATACTTTCTCCTACAAACTTCATAATTCTAGTCCAAATCTTTTTAATTCATTGGGCAGATCTCATTATGTTTTTTAACTTCCCTTGAGAAATCTCAAATTCTTAGGACAGTGCTCACGAATGGGATTTGATGAAGACGACGTTCTATCCACACAACGAATATAGCTAACAAACAGGTATTTCCTATTTTATACCTTGGAGGATTTTTCCAAAGAAATGTCATCGAGATACCACATTAGATTTCTGGAAAAGGATCATTCCTTTATGCTTTCAAAACAGTTGACCAATAAACAGCATTTTCAAAGACACTTAAGGATTGTTTGAGAAGTTCAGGTTGAGGAAAAAAATAAATCATATATATCCAAGAACGCTCAATATTTTGACGAGTGCAACCTACAATTTTCTTCTTCGAAAGACATCGCCAATTAGTGGAGCAGAAGTAAAATATGCGGTAATGTATTTGCAAGTCATCAAAAATAGTTTTTAGAGAAGCCAACTATTTACAAGAGAAATATTTTGAACTATATAAAAAATCATTACATGCGACGGTGCGAATTAGATCGGTTCCGCCTTCAATTTTGATGGAGATCACCCCGGATGGGACGGGTCCGAGGGTCTCTCACCCCCTTCTTTCACTACCACCAACATCTCGAGAGTACTTCCGGTTCGCCGCCTATTTCGAGTGCTCCATGTTGCATGGGTACTACACATTTACAAATATCCATGCCTTCTCTTGGATTTGAACCCGGGCCCTTCGGCACAACAGTCAGTGATACTAATGACTATACCGGTTGGATAGCCGTTATCTCACATACCATATGTTAGTATATTATCCATAAGAAAGTCACAAACAATTTTTGAGGATGCTCCGTTCGCTGGTATCCGAAACCGGATTTAATGACTACATGGAATGTTATATTGATTCGGCTTCTGGTGGGTGTCAGTCATAATTAAAAATCACTTCTTTTCCATGGAGTGAATTTAGCACTTGTTGTTTAAAACAAAATTCAGTTAATTACGCATTTTTTACTTTACTCGTTTAAAATAAATGATCTCTAAACGCTGATTACATTTGCAGAATTAAAGAATAAATTATACGTAATAGAGGCTGCTTCAGAGCGTAATATCAGAGGATACATTTCGCAGATTCTTGACATCTTAGTCAGACATTATTTCATGTGAGCTATAAAATTACGATTACATTTAAATTATTTCCAAGAACTGATATCTTAATTATAGACCCTAAATAAGCAAGCCTTTATATCTAAAGGTTTCATTTAATTGCAAATACGAGCAGTTAACTAATGGGAGACACAGAATACGCTTGTGATTTAATAATATTTTTAAAATTGTTTCCGGAAATACGTCTTACGAATCCCCGAAGAGATGTTTGTTTACGCAATTAATTTCGTTTATTTTTCGTTCATAAAGTGGAAACTATTATTGACTGATTGTCCTTGAATAGGGAATTAGGAAAATTGAAATGTATAAACCTTTTGGGAAATATTGCAATTTCTTCATTTCTCATTTTGAAAAATAAAACGACAGTAATTATCTTTCAAGAAAGAAAGTTGCGTTTAAGTATTATTAAGATAACGTAATTTACTTTAATAATGTAAGGTATTGTCGTTATATCATTATGATTAGTTCAGGTAGCATTAAAATTCTAAATTAGATTTAAAACTCCTAAAATTACCTTGATTTAAATTATGATACATAGATTTAAATTATGAGTTCTATTAAGTCTATTAACTTCTATTAAGTATTCAACAAAAGGAATGAAACTGTTAATAATTGTTTTTATTATTTTATGAAAACTGGTAAGTTTCACATAAATCGTGCTTTTCACCTTAACTTTGTTGAAATATATAGGCTTCATGTAAATTATTCATAGAATGAGAAAACTAGCTCGATGGAAGTAACTTCTTACTCGTAAAGATGTTATTTACAAGGAACTAATTTTGACGTTGAAAGTAATCGGATTATCAAAAATCCATTGGAAAGGTACATAACTAAATCGAAATGTTAAATGAAATTTTAGTAACCGCTCAGCTTTCATTGTAAGTGAGTAATAAATATAACATAAATTTTAAATTTATTGTTATCTTCTAGAACGCTAAACACAGAACCGTTTCGACTTAAATGGGTACTTTTTTTCCATCTGTATACAGAATTCTGGAAGTCTATAACTTGGACAGATAGATTCAAGTTAAATGTTTTCTATACATTATCGCAAATTACAGGCATAAAATGTACCCCGGAATTAGACTTTGTGGTAGAAGCAAAGAAATACAGATATATATATATATATATATATATATATATATTATAAACGATTATACATATATACCATATGTATATATGCAAAATCGTTTCAATGTAAACGGGAATTTTTTTTTCAATCTGTATACAAAATTTTGGCTGTCTATAAACCTGTACATACAAATTCAAAATAAATTTTTTGTATAGTTTATCGCAAATCACAGCTACAAAAACTACTCCGGAATTAGAGTTTGTGGTAGCAGAGCAATGAAATATATATATATGGCAAAAATATTGTATTATTTTTACATGTGTATATATTATTTTCTTCAGACCAAAGTTGCATGTAATTATTTCGTATGATGTAATAATTGAAATAAATCATACAAAATCAAACCTTTTAAAACATTTATTGACAGAAATATAGGCAAACTTGTTGTTGTTGCTATGACGTCACTTGTCTGACAGTAACATCAGGACAAGCCCGCGAACTTCATCGCGACAAAGAGGGCAAAATGGCTCCTGTCGTTGTCAAGAGATAAGGACCTTTAGTACCATATAGGTGCTCAACGTACGACTTCGCTCAGTCCCGCCCCCAAATTTGATGAAGAGCACCTCGGAGGAACGGGTCCGAGGGTCTTCCACCTATCTTCTCCTACCACCAACCTCTCAGGAGGACTTTCTGCTCACCGCATAGTTACAGTGTTCCGATGTCGCACGAACACTATACACTTACAAACATCCATGCCTTCTCCAAGATTCGAGCCCGGGCGCTTCGGTACCTCAGTAGTCTTCGCCAACCACTATACCATCTGGTCTGTCACTGGTAATTTTTGATGTTTTAAGATTTAAGCATAAATTTATTCTATAATAGAAATATGATTAATTGCAAATATTCTGAGGACTAATTAATTATTTATATTATTATTATATTTATAACTTAGAATGTACCAGTCATTTCAGCTCCAGAAGAAAACTAGGGAACGGTACCTATTCTTTAACAAGAAATGTATCTTGAGATATAGTTATATCATATAAAAAACTGCATTAATTAATATGAAAAAACATATTTAAAAGAATGTGCATTTGTAAAAGTAGTACAACTGCAGCCACTTGCAAAAACGTAAATCTAAATAATAGATTTAATTAATAAGTAATCAGCTAGGCCAACGTTTTTCCTTATATTGTGATCAAATATATTTTTTACGTATACCGTGGATATTTTTTTTTATTTCGTAACCATGAAAAAAGGACACATTCTTCTATTATCTATTCAGCTTTAATGGGAAATGTAGCTGACTGTTTCTAATAGTTTTGTTGGTTGAATGTTATCGCAGAGCTCATGAAATAAATTTAATTGATTCAAACACTAATTATGTGTGGTTTACCCATTAGCCGCTGGTGTTGCGTTGACGCAACGGTCGAAATAAATTCGTATATAAATATAACTACCTAATATATTTTATACAGGAGATGATTTTATGTAAGGAATATTATGAAATTATTTCTGTAAAAAATATTTGCCTTCAACAATAATTTTATTTATAATAATTAATCTCAAACTTTAAGCAAAATTTTCGACCGAGTATTTTTGCCAAAAATATCTAGCGAAAGAATCGCCATCCTTATGAGCGATCTATTTTTAGTCAAGGTCACCGCTTATCAGAAAATTACATGAATTACAGATGTTTATATTTGTGTTGGAAAAGAAAGGGAAAACAGGTGTTGCGCTGACGCAACGTCAGCAGGAAACGGGTAATCTCCTTTTTTACTGATTCCTTTTGATGTTCTGGTTCATGTTCTGGCTGCTTTAAAAATGCCTATAACGAGGTATCTTACATTAGGAGAAGCCTTCAAAGATTTTTTGATAAAGAAACAGACGAAGATAATGTTAATAATAACCAAAATGAAACTGATATTGTTGTTGTTCCCAAAGAAATTGCAGAAGCTTAAAGAATGAAGTAGAAGGGAATGACAATGTTTCAAATAATGATAATGATATTTTACCAAATGATATTGCTGGGGGAGTTGAATTTGACATAAGAAGTAAGTTTAAGCTTTCTAAAAGTAGTGGTAATTATACGAAAAAGTTTTAAAAGCAGAAAACTGAAAACTTGAAATTGATAAAAAAAGGAACCGTTAATTCTGTCTCAGGAAGAAAGTAAAGAAAGAGATAGAAACTGCAAAATACAAGGCAAAACTAGTGGAGAAATTTTCGATTTTCGTTTTGGTTTAGACATTTACTCTCTTCTCTTTGAACAGACAAATATATACGCTCAGAAAAAAAACTCCCAAAATTTATTGCATCTGAAGCCAATATGGGAAGATTTATTGGAATATTATTGCTTAGGGGATATCCTTCTTTACCTCAAGAAGAAATGTATTGGTCTCTTGATAAGGACATTTCTGCTCCTATTGTACGAGAATCGATATCACGTTTGCAGTACAGGAACATGAAGCAGAATTTTCATTTAGCAGACAATAGTCAAATTGACAATACTAAAAAATTATATAAGGTGAGACTGTATCTAAACTTACTAAATATCACGACTTTCTACTACTGGAAATAAAAAGTCTCTTTTAGATTTGAGGCGCGAGATTGCATTATTCCTTTTGCAAACTCCTATTGAGAGTGCAGAATTAGCCAGAAATAGATCAGCAACAGGAAGACCTAGTCAATTCAGCATTCAAAAACCATTGCATGGAGATGGTAGACATTTTATCGTAAAGTCTGATGATAACAAAAGACTTGGTAGTAAAGAGTGCCATAGCCAGACTGTTAATAGATGCAATGTATGCATCATGAGTGTAGTGAAGTTTTTCATGCTTGAATCTTTCAATTGAAATAATCTGTATTTGTAAAAGAAATATAATGTATATTTTAATTTAAATTAATTTTAAGTAATGTGATTTGTAGATTTAAAAACGTTATACAGCTAAAACGTAATCCAGTGCTCCACTCAAAGGAAACATCGCACGAGTACAATCCAATTCACTAAACATCCGTAGTCTTATTCCGCTGACGTTGCGCGAACGCAACACTCGCTTTTTCCACAGGTAAGAAAATTATTTTCATTTTCAATGTAAATTTATGTTATAAATGCTTAATTTAATATTTGTTAATATTTTCATGAGAAAAGAATCATTCCTTGTAGTTTTGGCGGTTAATGGGTTAAGATATCTAATATCAGGTATTTTTAAATATGACAGTCTGTTTGTTACAGTTACATTCCGGGATGTTTGGATAACTTTTGTAAAAGTCACAGAAACAGAAATATTGATAGATAGTAAATTGCGAAAAAAGGTGGCAAACGTTAGCGTCTTGTTTCCCGTAAGCAGGAATATTAGTGGTATATTTGTCTGAATGTATCAATACTACCGCTCATATTACTGTATCAACCATTTAATTCTCGTAAATCTACCGAAAATGGCATATCAAATGGCTGATATACTATCGACAGTAATACGGCAATATTTTGTTTCTTTCCTTTCGGCGGTTACATGAAAATAAAGTAACTTCAACACTTTCAGCACTATCAGGATTCATTGAGTAAAGTTTTCTGTTTACTTTAAATATAACAATAAATTATCAACTTTTTATGTTTCTCGAAGTTCCATATACAGCACTATTTTTCTGTACAAACATATTCGCTTTTCTTCGCATTTTTGATCACTTAGGCATGGTCTGTAATTTCTTAAAAATGTTTGAATTTAAATTAATATATAAAAAATGCATATTTATGATTTGTGTTGCTTTACGGGAGAAAGCCATTCGTTATAAAAATATAGCGAAATGTAAATAGCTGTTAACATCTCGAGGGGAACGTTCAATGTTTCGATTATGATGGAGTCATTTTCAGGTTTAAGTTATATTCTAGGGTTAATGATTATATTGGTATAGGACGTAAAACAAATTATATGAAACATCAAATGTTAAATAAAACATATCTTTGTTTTGTTAAAAGAACTTCAACTTTAACTATTTTATGCTGTTTTGCAAAGTAAATGCATTTTTAAAGTTACAGTCTTGTTGCTCATTCAATGAAACAAATATTTTATTTTGATCTCTTTTACAAGCATAAAGTTATATATTAAATATTGATATTTTTTTACTAAACTATGTGTCGAAGTGGACAGAACATGGAAGGTTTTTGGATCGTTCAAAGTATTAAATTCTCCTTTATTTAAAATAAGAAAACTTTGAAGGACAAATTCTTATCTTAAAACAAGAGGGAAATTACTATTGGTACGTTCCACTACAGGGAATTATATAAAGTCGAAAATGCCTGAAAACTGAAATAACCCCAAAAAGAAAAGAAAGAAGAAAGAAAACGTCGATAGGAAAATCCCACAGGAAAAGAATCAAAGCGAATATTTTAAAAATTTAGAGCAAATACCACCTACACAAAGCCCATTCGAGTAAAAACAGAGATCTAAAGCAGAAAGAAGGTAAACATATGGGAAAAGCGGGCGTAAATTTAAATGTTTCATATGATTTTTAGAATGCCTATCAAAGTTTTTAAAATGAACCCTTTTCATTTTCAATATATGAATTGAGTCTAAATATTAATCCGAAGAATGTTGAAACATCAATGAGTGCTCAGCAAGCCCAAATGAAAGCAACTTCCATCAAATAAATTGCGACGAATATATTAATTTATTAACAGTTAAACTTTTTATTTGCGCCTTCATGTTAGCCATCGCATTTTTAATATCAGTTTTTACGTTCCTTGCAAATCTCTGTTAAACAAGCAGGGAGATTAATATAAGAGGAACAGAAAAAATAATAAATATTGAAACACATATATATCAAAACTAAAATCAAAACACTAAATCCACATGCACATATGCCTAAATATAACAATATTTTGAGAAAATGCTTGTCTTGACTAAAAAGGATTTAATTTTAAGAATTTATGAGAAAATATACTAAATGATCTGCGAACATCGCTTCAGAGAAATATATCTTCTACCCGAAATGTTTCGAGATAACATTTCTTCATGGCACATAATCATACCTGGAGATAGATCATAACTGTAATATAACTGGGATTGCAATGCCAACTCACAGTGCTGGAGTTTAGGTGCAGTTTCTAGCGAAACATTACGTGTGCCAGTTCTTAAAGACCCATCATATTCACCCGATTTGACGCCGAGCGATTTTTTTTGTCCAAAAATCTCAAATTTCATATGAAGCCATAATGCAATGACTTACATAACCGACATTCACCATTAAAG
The DNA here is from genome assembly GCF_044657685.1 of Stegodyphus dumicola. Lineage (NCBI taxonomy): Eukaryota > Metazoa > Arthropoda > Arachnida > Araneae > Eresidae > Stegodyphus > Stegodyphus dumicola. Next base: position 72,176,008 of record NC_140768.1, on the reverse strand, counting down.
TAATAATAACAGACAGGATGAGTAACATCCCAAAGGCATTTCTAACAGTCTCATATGTTTGTATGAATGCTCTGTGCATTAAATTGGGGAAGACTATGTGAAACACCTAAAGCATTAAACTATTCTTTTTTCCTTAATCCAGACTCGGAACTTCGAACAGATGGTGTGTAATAATGCATATTAGGGAAAGAACGAATTTATAATACAATATACTAGTGACCTCAGAGCACCTGGACAATCATTAACGGACGGCGAAACTTGAAAATTACATTTAATGCAAAATCGTTTTAAATTTTAGACATCTTAAAATATGTTTTATGAATATATTTCGGACCATTATGTCTTATATGTAGAAATTTGACCAGTCGTTTTATATGTTTTTATAGAATAATGTGCATATTCATACTTAACATTTTCTGATTTAATTAGGTGCTAGTTAGAGTTACAATTTTTAACAAAAAATGATCAACGTAGTAGAACTTAAATTAATAAATCAAATATATCATTCGAACTTAAATTACAAAGGATGTTGTAAAACAAAATTTAAGACAGTACTAAAGTGCTTAAAATTAAAATCAAGGTTCCCTTTGCAATGCGAAAGTTAATCATAGCTTTGAACGTTTTTCTCCTTTCGTAAGCCAAAGAGCTAATAAAGCAAATAATAAATAATAATATTCAAGTACAAGGCGCTATTATTACAGAGTAAGGCTTTAGGCAGATAAGTCTTGCATTGACCTATCGCATGTTCCTTGGTTTTCAATGGAACGCTCATGATTACGGAAAACTACAGAATTATTTTTAAGCCTCCTAAGATATGGGGCTCTAGACCTGGGCCTTATAAGTCTGTGCGCTAGTTAGGCTTCAGTTATAGATTTGCATTAATAAATTAGCATCCCAAAGGGAATTTAAAATTAACATTATACTAAATTACACCGAATAGTGCACAAAACGTAATAGTAAATTATATATTAAAATAAAAACATTATGAGGTAAAAGTACTAAGCGCCTACATACAAACAGCATATCCTTATCAGGAAAACATATTCTTGTATGTCCTCTAATGCTTCTAGATCGATCATTAAAGACTGAATAATGGGAGTTGGTATACAATGGAATTAGAATATAAGAAAGAAAGAAGAAGAGGGACGTGTACACATATTTTATAGCAGCTTGTTAGTGGAAAAATCTTTACGGCTTCTGTTCATGCCTTGCTCAAGAGTCGAAGCCCTAGGCTCATCAACATATGGGGCATATATGGTAGTCTTAAAATGTTACATAGTTTCCCCTCGAACATACAGAAAATTTACTTAAATTTCTGAAAAATTTCATAATTATCATATTTTTTAATTTGCATAAAGCACATATTTGAAAGCAGTTTTATTTGTCAGTGTCAGTAAACTAAAACATCTTGGAGAGTGTTTCATTATCAAAGTAATATAACAATGTAAGTCGCTGCAGCAAGGGGTACAAATAATGCATTTGCTGGAAGTAAATTTTATTTAGTTATTATAGAAGTGCTGTATTTTATGTAAAAATCTTCTAGATTTCTACAAATATAGACCACTTGTCGTATTCATAGATTTTGTTCAATTTGGTTATTTCATGACCCACAGTCACTCATCGCAATATTTCATAGTATATAAGTTTCGGATTTTTTCGTCATACAAGTTCAAGCAATAAATGCACAATTCAATGAAAAACTATACGAAATCAGGACTAGCTTTAAAATTCGTCTAGGGAGAATCAACATCGATTTATGTTGCTAGGTAATACAATATATAAAGAAGGTATGAAATAAAGACTACCTATAGAAAAGCCAGCTGGGCACCATAAAATCAGCAGGTACAGTCCACACGTACAAACTGTCTACAGTCAGTGCTAACCCTAGATCCAAAGACACCCAAGTTGCGCAAAAAAATTCGAAATTGTTAGTTGATTCAAACCGCAAAGCAATGGCTGCTATTATGATTATGATTGATTATGATATTGAGGCTCCCTCCTTGCACTACGGGCCATTTTTATTAACGCATTTTTGACATACGTTTGCGGAGGTAAGTTTACACTTAAGAATATATAGTAACATAATTTTTTAGATATACATCATAATAAAGCATAACATTACAAATACTTCAACAATTCTGCAATATAACTCCATTTTATGATTTCAAATCCATTACAGTATTGATATTCGAGAAATTTTCATCCAATTAACTCTGATTCTTCAATAACTATTTCCTGACTGATGTATTTATTACCAATGGTGGATTCTTTTCTTATGAAGTCATTAGATTTGTCGAAGCAAAAATACATGAAAAATGTGCCTTCGACGAAATTTGAATTCCGGACGTCTCGATGCTTCCAAGACATGCTTCCAAGTACACGATGAAGGCAGAAGGTAAGGAGAGAGAAAACACTTTGCAATTTGACATATTTTATTCTCGTTAAATACTATAATAATATGTTGAAATATATTTGTATGAAATAATTGATAAATTATTAAATAGTAAAATAAATTGTTACTATAATATGCAATCTTATTTGCTTTTTACATAATGCTGCTGCTAATATGCCCTTTTCAGTTAATTTTAATTAGCATTTAATCTACGAAGGACCTTCAAATGTTGGTTTTTCCTATTACATCATAAACGAACTGTGAAAAGAGTTTTACAGATTCATAAGCAGTAATTTGTTGATCATGAGAGTGTGATTACTCTTGATAGCTAGTTTAATAAATGTAATGACGGTATCAAAATTGAGGGGTATTTAATCTGCTTACAGTCATATTTATTATATAATTTATTAATATCATTATTCAGCTGTCAAACAAACTGAATATTTTAATTTTCCATTCAAGCGTATTATGACTTCCTTCTACGAAGGAAGTATTATAATCACAAAACTTTCGGGTATCATATTTCAGTGGAAATATCCATTTTAACCGTTCCCAAAACCATTTGGACGACATTAACAGATAAACTTGGAAGATTAAACGTTTCTATGTAAGGAGAGCACAAAAAATCTTTTTTCCAAAGTGGATTGCAAAATGGATTTAAAAGGGATTTTTTCCTGACATCTCTACGTATGTACGTACGAAAGTATGTATGTATATATGTCTGTATCTAGCTTAAATCAAACTTGATTAGCCGTAGAACATTGAAATTTTCCATATGGGACTGCTTTAATACTTATTAGTGCACCTTTTAATATTTAATAATATCTTTTTAATATTTAATAATATCTTTTAATATTTAACCTTCCTTTGTTATTGGAATCGATATTATCAAACATACATATAGATATAGATATACCCACCCCTTTATTCGGCCTAAAAGTCCATACCCGGCCTTTATTTTTGAAACTGTTATTCGTAGTCATAGACTTCCAGTTACAGAAGAATTATAAATGACAAATTTATTCATGTTTTGGCAATGTCAAATTAAAAGAAAAAAAAAAGAATTAAGTTCGGGGGAAAAAACGAAATGTAACATTTAATGCGTTCTCCCAGGTCTCACACTTATATTGGGAGAAATTTTATATTCGTTATGAAAAATAACAATTCTAGAAGTTTGATACCACAAAAATTGACTGAGATATTTAATTTCAAAATCTGCAATTTCTGATGAGACTTTCAACTTCTGTTAATCTTGATCGGTTAATTAAGTTAAAATAATTCCAGGAAATATGTTTAAATGAAGTGCAGCAAAAAATGTAAATAATTTAATCGGCTGTACAAGGAAGTTAAGCAATATTTATATCCCATTTTTTTTTTTTTTTTTTTTTTTACCATTTGTCTTATAATAGTATGTAAAGCATGCTTAATGAGATTAAAGTTAGATCAGAATGAATACTACTTGTAATAAAAGCCGTTTGATATTAATTTTTAAAAAGTACAGTTCTTAAGATTTTATTTCAGAAGGCTATAATATGATAAAAGGAGCATTTGTAAAAGGTTTATATTGCAAAATGACCAAAAAAAGATTCATAACTTTATTTAGATTCCCTTTGTTTCTCTTATTCAATTGTAATCCAAGTATCTGAGAATGTTTTAATGTTATATATGTATAGCTTTTATTGTTGCCCATACATTTCGTAAATACCTTCAAAATTTAAATGCTTATAATTCTTGTATCACATAAAAGTTTGCATATTTGTGAACAAACTGCATATGATTTCATATGATTTAAGCAAATTAATCTCAATTTTATCAAAATAAAGGGCATGTACATAGAGCAGAAATCTGTACGGCTAACATCATTTGTCGTTATAAAATATGGTTTTAGAACGGAATGTATCTTACACACTAGGCAAACAGCTTTTGTGTGACTATGCTTGTAACCATCTAATCGTGGTCTATTAACAAAAATATTTATGCTTAAATGATTTTTGATTAAGGGCATACTGTTAATTTTACGCGAAATACAAATGAAAGAAAATCGATATTTTTTACATATTATAATTGCTGAAGGATTCAAATTATCCCTCAAATGTCTTTCTTCCTGAAATGCAATGGATAATAAATATTCATGACTCTGCGTTTTGCTCTCCATATGTTACGCTTTGTTTTTATCAGTAAAACAAAATTCCAAAGCTGCGTGTTTTCCCTACTTTGCATATATTACTTAGTGAGAAGAAATATATGTTTCCGGTTCTTTTATTTGACAAGGAATTTGACAATTAGAATGCCTAAAATTTAAAAAAATGCAGCTTTTTTTAGAAAATGCTTACAGATAGAATCAAATTTTTTTGTACATTGTATTTTTTCTATTTTAAAAATATTGCTAATTTTTAGATTATTTCCCAACGCTGTTAAATTTGGTATATTTTTGAACCTCTTTAAATTTGAAGAAACACTGGGTCATTATTAAATGAATAACTTATCTAATTATATTATGTTAACTTATCTACTTTACTTTTCCTCGGGCTCTTTTTGATATCAAATGATAAATATCTGATTTTCAAGAATAAATATGCATTCATAAAAATGAGGTTTAATTTTTTTAATTAAATAATATTTGGGAAAAAATTACATAGATTATATTAAATTATAGAGAAAGTATATAGATTCTTTGTAAAATCTATGTACCTTCAATAAAAATTTCAAAATGCTGCGAAGCCACAAAATCACTGAAACGAACAAATGTGGGTAAAAGTTTCCAGATACAAAATTAAATTGTATTTAATGAATGTATAAGGTCTTTTCTCCCTCCTTTTCGACCGTCTTCATGGTGTAACTGGGTAGAACATCCGCCAAGTGAACGAGAGGTTAGCGTTCTTCTCACGGCGATAGTATTGCATATTGTTACGAAATGTCCAGCTGCGGTAAAATAGCTTCCCCGCAAGGCGGGTTTGGGGTTTCCATAAAATAACAAAGCAAAGACAAGTTTGCCAGCGCGAAATCGCCCATTTGGCGACAAAACTGGCGATATGCCGTTTGACGGGTGGAGATCCCTCTAGAACGAATTATTACCGGTTTGGCCCCCAGTGTTCTCGAAAGTAAGCCAAAAGATATATAAACCCTGCTTGTACGCAGAGTGGCAGTCTAATGTCGAGTTATCTCATCAGTGTATCTCGACTTGGCGCATTGAGAGCGTGCATCGTTGAAGCTATACTATCGTCGAGTGTCAGGTCGAGTGCATCGCGAGTTGTAGAGTGGAGAGTCTCGAAAATACGTTGAGTTACGTGAAAGACCGAAAGAAACCGGGAGCTGCACTCTAGTACTTTGCCGTGAAGCTGTCTTCACCGTTATAGCCTGCTAGCCTGAAGTTTGCGTTGTTGATTATGTCAGCGTGTTTGTCGTAGATTTTCGACGACTGTAAACATGTTTCTGGAGCTGTCCTGACTAATACTGGTTAATAAATTGTGTTTTCGTTCTTCATCAAGTGTTGTCGTTTATCACTCCAAATTCATGGACCCGTACAGAATGCAAAAGTATTTTTCATGTATCGATATAACCTAATGACTAATGCCGTCCGAACTAAAAGGTAGTGGACAATAGTTCATCACCACCAGAAATTAGTGAATAGTTTTCCCTCATCCCCGCTCACTCTTCAAAAAGGGAGAGTTTAGTAAGATATTTTCTCCTTGCTTACTGCGTGCTTACATGTTGTAGCTAGATAGCACTTTCAGTTGGCAATCGGGAGGTCCAGTGTCCCTAGCGAATGCATCAATCATTTTATGTTTATAAATCGATATATTTTAATCATTCTACAAATCCAAAATAATAACTGATTGTACAGAAAAATGTAGTGAAATGGCGAATAAACTATCAGTAGAAAGTAATACTTCTATCATTGACAATGACGGTTAGATTACATGTGGTTAATGGAGGCTAACAAAGACAGAAGAATAGCTAACGTGAGAAAATACGGTTCCATGGTAATTAAACTATAATGTAAGTTATGTAATATATTTGAGAAGTTGGTGGTCTGATACTAAAAATTGTGTTGACATTGTGAGGGTGACAGTATAATGACTGTATTCAACAATGACGTTTATTGCGACATTCAGTTGCTGTACGGACAATAAAATTAAAACCCCGAAAAAAAAATTAGGAGTTTTTATAGCATTTAAAGCCATCATATTTCATATATTTTAATTTATTTTATTATTTATTTATTATTTCATTTATTTAAATTTATTTATATGATTATTATTATTTTATTGATGTTTTTGCTGCTACTGTAGTTTAAAAATGTGCTGGTAATTCAGTTCTGACTGATACTTTATTAGCCTTTCCTGCAAATGTTTGTGCTGAAATAAGCACCGTTTTTTGCCACTAATTAAACATCATACTTTCATTTTGCTCTGGAAGTTTCTGCCTTTTTCTGTTGTGTACTGAGTGAACGTTACTCTTTTGTATATTGCTCTTAGAGATACTGCAAGTATTTTCTGTCGACTAAGCATGTCTACATTCCTATAGGTACCTGTTGCATCGCTGATTGCTGCGAAAGCTTTTCGAATCCTATAAATGTCATATGGGTACTTTAAGGAATTTTATAGAATGATTTTATTAGGAATTAGGGAAAAACTCACATCATTTCAATATAAAACTACATTGAAAAATATTTATTGTAATAAGCGTCCATAAAAAACGTAGTACACTTAGCGACCACCGCCTTGTTGGCATGGCAGTAAAGGAGGCAGCGACTTGTCTACGTACGAATCATCGGAGAAAGCATAGAAGTTTAAAATCATAAACTATTTCTAGCATAAGGACACTTACGAACTATTGATCTGAAAGTTCTTTTGAGATGCTGATGATAAGGGTAACGTAGAATACTTTCGAATCCATTTCGACGGGTATTTTCCTACAAAATAGGGAAGGTGCTTCCACTTTCTCTCAATAATAATTTTGTTGGCTTCTGTGATGCATTCTGGACAATATTCTCGGTGATAATACCGCTAAATGACTGATTGGTTTGTGCATACCCAATAAATGCTTAATTAACAAAACGCAAAGTATGCGGCAGTTTAGTGGAAAAAAAAAAAGCTACTGAAGCGCTCGTGTTTTTCCCTTCGCCCAAATCTGAGCCAACGATCGGAACACTCTGTGGTTGAACGCTACCCGACAAAAACGCTTTGAGTCATCAGGTTTGTCGAAGAAGGAAACAAATGCAAAGATGTAAGACATCCTTGCCAGAATTCAATTCCGGACCTCCCGATTGCCAGATTGATGTGCTTCTGTTTAGATCATGAAGCAGGATAATAAGCATGGAGAACATTCCCTGCTCCACTGAAAGGGCGATAAGAGAGCCGGAAATCCAATCGCCAAACGCTGTTAGTGCCAAATTGTTGTGCACCATATTTTATTTTAGAAATTTTCGGCGTTAGGAAACGTGAGAGATCAGCAATACTCTAAGCTGTATTTGAACTCCAGACCTCACGACTGCTGGTTCGACGTGCTACTAGTTAGATCATAAAGGCATGAGGTAAGGGGCTAAAAATACCTTATGAGTTAAATACCTTATAACTTTCAATTCTAAGGGTAAACGAAACCATTGCTGTAACTTAATATAGGAATCTCCATACGGAGACACTGCAATATTAATTTAAAGCAGATGTTTGTTTTAAAATTCAGCAGAGCGTAATATCACTCCTTCCTCAAGCTCAGATGCCATTCAAGAATTTTATGCTAAAAAATTAGGTCAGTTTTTGTGACATTTATAGAAGACTGACATCTTAAACTGTCTTTAGAATACTTCCATTAGCCAAATATATAATGGGAAAGTTAATTCTGCAGACTTCGCAGCGTTCGAGAAATTATTCACTGGTTTTGCTCTGAGTACGCGAGTATTGTTAACAGTAAGAACAGTGCTAGATTCAAATACAGGCCTGAGGAGCGTTACGCAGGTCTGATTTTAACTGGTTGCCTTCCTTAAAACCCTCTGAGCGGCCAGGGTTTTCGCTAAGAAAGCACAAATTTCCCAAAACTACTAGGAGAACAAATTATGTTTTTGATTTTAATTTTTAATCATCCTCAGCTGCAAAAGCGCAAATGAACGAGATAAGATATAATGAGAAATCATTATACTTATCTCGTTCATTTGCTCTTTTGCAGCTGAGGATGATAGTTCAGTAAAACCATCGAAACTATTGAAAATATAACATTGAAACATAGAAAATATAACGTTGATTTTTTTTGTTTGACTTCTAAAATTAATAATCCCTCAGATGTTAAAAATACACAGAGAGATTCCGATAAAACTGTCTATGCCACATTTTTCTTGTTAATAAGAACCATACACAAAATTATGAAGATTTTAAAAGAAAATAATAGTGCAATATATAATAAGTAATAAAATGCTTAGTGACAAATTTGTAGTAAATCTGACGTTTTTCTGCTAAGTGTTCATGAGATTTGGGTGCATTGGGGCCGTGCACTAAAAACGTGAGGGCACATTGAGTTGTTTATATGTAGGCTTCGTGTTTAGATTCAGACAAGCTCACTGTTTATTTTCAACTCTTTCTCCTTCCGATACTCTTTTCTAATAATTGAAATTTTGAAAAAGTATGGGAAAGTTTCTACATTCTTATCACATTTTTATAAAGCAGCATCAGTTGCTTGTATATAGTTTATTAATATGTTTTACCTAAATAAATTCTAATGCTGCTTTTTTAACTCAAATGTAGTGTCGAAACGCGATTTTGTGTTATTTCACTTTTCATTCAAGTCTGTTGTCATTTGGAAAATCCTAAGGTACTATTCTTTCATATTTAATTCGTCTGTCACTAGATAATTAACTAAACTATTTAAAAGCAATAGAAGCAGCTCTTAAGAATATTATTTCTTCATTTTTGATCTAATTGATTTAATAAAAATGTATTTTGTTCATGATATATGTAGTTAAAATATTAAATATTGTTATAGAATTTTATTACATATATTTACTTTTTAAATATACCGTAGGTTTATAGAATTACATGTTAGTCTAAATATATGTTCTTCTAATGCACTATAAAGAATTTCGCTATTCAACCTGGGGCATCTCTATCAATAATCTTTGCTAATAAACTACATTAAACTTCAAAAGAGCTATTCTGAGCGATCGCTAAAATATGAAGCTGTTAACATTTTTCAATCAGTTTCATTCTATGAGTTTATCCGCGCACAAATTAATAAAATATGAAAGCAGCTATTTCAAATCTGAATCATTTCATTTGATCATCCATAAACCAGGAAATGTAAATGTCCTTAATTTTGTTATGTATATTTTAAAATAATTTGTTTATATTACACCTAAAATCAAATTTGGCAATTCGTTTTTTATACACTGAATAACAAGCAATGGGGTTATAGTTAATTTTGACAGTAGTATATTAAGCTATATTGTTAGATGAAGTTTCCACAAAATGCAAACGGCATTTTTATCCGTTGCGAAAATTCCAGATTACATTTCAGAGTATTTCCCTCTGGTTCCCTTACGCTAAATTATAGATTCTGAAACATTTACGGCAATGACCTACGTGCTTACAAAAATGACTATTGATGTCTAAAACAGTGAAACAAACTATGCATGAGTAAAGAATCCACGTACAAAATAACATCATATTAATGCTTTCTTAGGCAAAGCTTTTAATATCTTTACTTTAACCAACAAAAAGCTTTAGAAATTAAATTAGCTTTTTTTGAAGGAGAGGACCACTTTCAGCTTTAAGGATCCAGTTTTGTAAACTGGTTTCTGCGACTAAAATATTTCATGACTACATGACTACTATTTCATGACTTTACTGATGCTTACTACAGTAAAAAACATTCATCATAAAAAAAAATTAAAAATTATGCATAAAAATATTATATACATATATATAATTTTCCATACGGTCAGACAAGCAAACAGATAATAATTTTTGATTTGAAGAAAGACTTGCCACTATAAAATTTAAAGTCAGGCTGAAAGGGGAACTTTAAATTAACATTTGTTTTAAATAAAATTACGTCAAACTAATAATGGCTCGAAATATCGATTTTCAAAGGCGAACAGACATAGATCTTTCTTCTTCCAAAGCGAATCATAAGGCAATTTTTTATGTGTAGAAACCCGATCAGTAACAAAAAGTATACGATTATAAGAATCCTTCATAAATTTATATTATTAGGCCAAAATGCACTATCTGACAAGGAAATGGAATGTCAAGGAATTATTCGTTAAGAATGATCTAAAGAAAAGAAATTCCTGTTTAGTTTACCTATGTAGAAAAGGACTCTCCTTCCACTACTGATAGCGGAAGCATGAACAGCTTCCCTATTCAAAACATGATAATCTACCAAACCTTATGACGAGGAACTTTAAATCTCAGAAATATCTTACTTTCTTCTATGATACTTAAGGAAGATCTCAAATTAAATATGATATTTATTTTCTATTTTGCTATCCTAATAGACAAAAAGCAAGAAATATATATGCATGTTTAACAGATGCTTCTATATGTTGTTAAACATGTAGAAGGAATCACAGGAATATCCCAGGATCAAAGCATAACACGTTTTGCAAATTTTTTGTAAAACTAATCTTTAGTGCATTTACACTTTACGTTATGATCAAGCGAAGATTGCAAAACTAATCGTTCAAAGCTCAGAAATGATTCATAAAAATTAATATGTTTTTATAATGCTGACGTGCTAAAAATTTAATCATATGGTATTGTACTACAAATATGGAGATAAATTGAATGCAATAGTCAAATAGTCAACTACTTACAGTTAAAGGGAATAATTCATTTAATGGTATTGTACTACAAATATGGAGATAAATTGAATGCAATAGTCAAATAGTCAACTACTTACAGTTAAAGGGAATAATTCATTTAAAATCATTCAGTTTCTGAGATTAATATAGTAAAATCAAAAGGAAAGAATGTTACATTTGACCATTTGGACAAAATGACAAAGGACCATTTGAAATAAAACCATTTCATTGTGGTGATACCTTTAACGACTTTCAGTGATGATGAAGGTGTAAACACAGAGAAAATTTTAAAATAATATTATATGCTAATTGCGAGATAACTGATAGGAAAACATCTGTCAAGAAAATAATAAGGAGTTATTGGTGACATTTAATAATACATAACCTGAAGGTATTGTCTATATTCGTTATAATAGTGATTTTATTACGCTTAAATTTAAACAATTCATAAGTATTTTTAAATTATGAAGAAAGTGAGTAAAAAATTGAGTAACCTTTACTCCATCACTAGTGTTTTCAACCTACTGTTTTTTCTTCACTGAAATAACTTTATATCGCCATCGTAAAATGTGGCGCGGTTTCACTAAAATCCCAAGTCGAAATACCGCTAAAGCCTATTTATTTGAAAATTGCTAATGGTTATAAAATTTTAGACGTTTAATATGTTTAAAAATTGTGCCGAGTTCTTAAACCACAGGAATGTCAACGGAGAATGGAATATTTTATAGCTCAGTCGAAATTGTATTAGTGGGTTATAAAAACTGTACTGTTATTTGTCCACATATAAATGTTTTCCCAGGAAAGAGTACTCATTTTACATTTATATCTTCCGCGCAGACATATGATCTGATTATCCTTTCAACCCATAACGCTTTTCCGCAGAAACAATTCGAAGTTAAAAATATAATGATTGATAAGAAAATATGTTCGAAAGAGAAATGCATTAAAAGCTTTGTATTTCTTCACTTTGGAAAACATCAAAATAGACGAATTTATTTGTTACCTTTTCCCAGGAATATCCACAGGAATATCAATGGAGAATGAAAGTGCATATCGAAAAATAATAGTTCCTTCTGTCGTGGCGGTCAGGCCACTCCATGGGATGGAGAAGGACTAATACCACGAGACTTGTGAGTCGTCTAGCCGAGTGTGTGGCTCTATGAACGGGCGGCAGAGACATCTAGCGGAAAAGGTGGCCTGTCAGCTTCCCAGCTGGACAGTGAAACTTTTAATACTCCCGGTCTTCCGGCTCAGAGAGAAAAATCAAAAACGAGATCCTGATTCTGAACAGAGAGATATCCGGATTTCGGAAACAGGAGATACGAAACTGCTGTTGTAGATGATTCTGTTTTATTGCATTTTCGGGGAAATGCATCATTTCAAAAGCTTTATGGGCCTTCACTGATTTGTTCGTTGTTACATTCACTAAATGTTATACTAAATGTTAAAAATTAAAACGTTCACTAAATGGTTAGAAAAAAAATTTTAATTTATCCCGAAAGGAAAATGTATAATGTTCTTCTGTCATTAAATTCGTAAAACTATAAAATCAGAGAGCTTTAAATGTTCTAAAAATACTCGAATCACTTAAAGAATTTAAGACACTAACATGGAATTATTTTCCCCTTTCGATACGTATGTTTAGTGCATATGAATCGAATCATTAAGTGTTTGGTCTAGAGGTGTTCTTCGAGCATTGATGAATATTATCTTACCAAAACAGTTACAGTTCAATTTTAAATCAGGAGTCATTTAATGTTTCTTCATAATTTAGTTTCTAACTGATAGGGTTCTTCTTTGTTTCAAATTCTGAGACTTAAAATAGCTTTTCACTCATGCTAACTGGGATTCTAAATAAAATTTGGACTTTATTATGCAATGTTTAAAAAACGTTAAAACCGTTAGAAACATTTTTTGCATTAAACTAACTACAAACGATGTGAGTATTATTAATTTATTAATGGAGTTCGTAATAAAACCATTCAATAAGTGCATTTCTTCCCTTGTTATAAGCAAAATAATTTTATTCGCCAGAATATAACTACTTTCTCAGTATAACATAATTAGTCTTTACGACACAATTTACGTCACACACAAAATTAAAAAAATAATAATAAACTTCATAGAATCATTGCAGGATGCTTCTTAAATGATATTTTATCACATTTTTGCTCGGCAGAAATGTCTTTAAGATATCTAAATCTTTAAGAATACAACAATTCCTTAAAAATATAGCTAAAGGTACATCCGTGGGAATATGCCTGCTACCTTCTACCTTAAGAATATATCTAAATCCTAAAGAATATTACTTATATCTTAAGAATATACTATATAACTTAAGAATATACATAAAGCCTAAAGAATATTACTTATATATTAAGAATATACTATATGCCTAAAGAATATAACTTGGCCTGAAAAAAAAATCCTTACGAATATACCTGACCTATTGTAAAGGATTAGAATAGGTTGTAGGTATATTTTCAATCCTTATGAAAAAAAAAATATTACCTATTCTGATCCTTAAGAATATATCTAATTCACAAGAATTTACCTTAAGGATGCTCTAAAAATGTAGCTACGTATTCTCAAGGTATATACTTAAGAGTATATCTGATTAGGTATTTTCTGATCCTTAAGAATATAATCAACTGTTTCATAATTATTTATAAAAATATATTGTAATAACTTGCATGTTTCAAACAACTATTGCAGTCATAAGTCAGAAGATGATAAAACAGCCTATGTAGCGAAGCATCCTTGCTGCGAAATACATAATAAGCAAGCCTATGAAAAGGTAAAGAAAGAAAAGGCTCTAAAATATGTGTATCTTTTTATGTTTTAGTTATATGAATATATTGTAATAACTTGCATGTTTCAAACAACTATTGCAGTCATAAGTCAGAAGATGATAAAACAGCCTATGTAGCGAAGCATCCTTGCTGCGAAATACATAATAAGCATGCCTATGAAAAGGTAAAGAAAGAAAAGGCTCTAAAATATGTGTATCTTTTTATGTTTTAGTTATTTGACACTCAATCAAAACTATATAATACTCTCTACCTACTAAAAGACAATTTCTGAAGGAAATTACTTTCGAAAAAATGTTTTCAACATTTTTAGTGTAGTTAAAGTCTAAAAAAATGTTATTAAATAACACAGCAAATTTAAAGTTAATTTAAAATGAATAAAAAATTATTATATTTGATATTCCGTCTTTCCTCATTGCAAATCGCTGTGAGTTTCTATATCGAATGTTATGAACGAATCACAGCATTAACAGACTTATAGTAATGGTATCCGACATCATCGAATCGTGAGTGCTTCACAAATGTAATTTTCATGTCCGCAGAGCTCTTATTATCTAATTCTTCCAACGTAACAGTTATATGGATATTTGTTTGTTGGTTTACCTTAATTCAGTCATTTTACCATTAATTTATATAAAAATTGCCTGAGTTACGACAATTCTTAATTTCTAATTTTCTTGAAAACTTATCAGTTTCCGAAATTAGACGTTCTACAAAAATTATAAGCAATAAATCTACGAATGGTTCATAAAAATGACAGAAACATTTTTCCAACTTTATTCTTTTATTATTATTAAGTAGCCTCATTGGTAAAATTCTTAAAATTTGCAGCGGTTCCTGCAAAAATAGCCCCAAATAAATTCCTTCCTTTCCTGTAGGGGCTAACAGCCACTGCCTCAGACTTGTAGGAATCATGATTAAGGGTTTCTGCATTGCTTTGATTGTGAGATGTCTATTGTGGCTTCCTGGATTACCTCAAAGTTTCTCACTGAATTTGCATACATTTTTAAGCCTCCGATTTGGTGCTGTTCTGTTATAGGGACCGGATTCAAATATCAGGTAATTCTGACGATTTGGAGAAACATTCGAAGCATAGAAAAATCGCCGAGAAAAATAACAGATATTCGTAAAATTAGAAATTTTTAATGTAAGTTAACCATCTTCCCAAAAATATCAGGAAAGCAAAATTCGATTAACTAATTAAGATTAGTGTGGAGTCATGAAACTGTGTATATCATTTAAAATGTCGGAAGACATTTGTGCTTTTAGGATGCTTTTACCGCTATACAAACTTAATTAAATAAGACTCTACTTGTAATTCTTGTAAGAATCTACTTGTACTGGCTATGATCAGTGCCACCTTGACGTTTATTTCGCCTTTCGCACTGCTTCATAACCTTTCAATAGTTTGCGTATGACAACCACTATCGAAATCTATAATATTTTTATAGATTTCGGATTAGATTTCTTTATAGATATAAATAATTATGGTAAACGGATAATGTTCAAAAACGGTCTCTGTTAATTCCTCACTGTTATACCCTTTCCAACAGTTACAGTTATGTTATAAGTGTCATCAATAACATTTTCTTCAATAACTTTAAGCAATATTCTAGCACAATATTTACGCACAGCAACTAAAAAAAAAAAAAAAATTGTTTCTCGGCAAATATCACAACACACCCACTGAGGCCGAAGGATACGACCAATGTTGTTTTCTCGACGCGAAAACAGATTTTCGTCAAACAGTTATTACCATCGCTGCCTATTTTAACTGAAGATCTAGACTTTAATGCATAGCCCCAGATTTCCCTTATACAACTGTTCCAATCAACGGCACTGCAATGTTTCACATCAAGTTGATACTGACCAAATTCAAGGAAAGTTAATTCTGAATACAACGGACAAACGAAACGGATTGCCGTTACGAAACGGATTCTTAACCCTTTAAACCACTTTTGAAAATGTAAACTTTTTTTTTAACTCACAGAAGGTTAGCTTGTAGAGACATTAGGGTTATTTCCAAGTAGAAGAGATGAAAAATGAGACACATCTTCGCCGGGTTTCGAGCCACAGGCCCCTCGAATACGCTTCGAGCGTGCTGACTACTATACCACGAAGGCATGTTAAGATGGCGGGAGAAATACCTTATATACTCCACCCTTTTAAAAGGCGACTGGGGATTAGAGAACCCGATCGCCAAATCCTGGTGGTGAAGAATTATCATTCGTCAACTTTTAGTTCGGGCGCCACTGTAGGAACATTAGGTTATTTCGAAGCAGCAAAGATGGAAAATGAGCAGTGCCCTAACGGGGACTCGAACCATTGACCTCTCAAACCATAGACCTGGAGCGTGCTGACCACTACACAACGAAGGCATGCTAAGAAGGCGGGAGAAATATCTCACGAGGCCTTTTGCGTCGGTTCGCTTTAAACGGCGTATCGCTCTTTACGTTGTCGCCACCAAATGTTATCGCCCTATTATATTTAATGAAAGTAAATATTGAAGAATCTGCGTGAATGTGTCTATGTTTCTCGCACTGTGAAAAAACAACGGTACCTAAAGCCATCAAAGTTTTAATAACGCAATCCTTCACCCGTACATGGAGACTTAGAAGTCCGAATTTTGAATTTTGAATTCGTTTTATTATCTGTTTCATATTTTGTAAAGATCTGGCGAATTTTTTATTAACAATTGAGTGATTTCAAAGCGAGCAATGACAACACTGTACGGAAAAAATATTTTTATCTCCAGCGCGAGACTGTTTATCAGAATAAGAATATACTGTTTTTAAATATTTTGTGATATTGGTGTTGAAATGAATTTTATGTAGTTGAAAGAGAACATTAGATTAATTAAATAAAGCTAACACACAAAACATTAAAAAAGTACCTTTGGGAGCAATCCAAAATTTGAAAGATTTCAGTTTTTAGCACAAAGAGGAAATTTGCCCAAAAGGGCTATTAATTTCTTTCTAGCATTTTACATTGTTTGTTATAAACAACGTTTCACTTTTCAAATTGCTGCGCCAAATTTTAGAGACCTGCATTAGATTTAAGAAAATTAAATAATATAAAATCTGCATGAATGTATGTATGTTTCTCGCACTGTGAAAAATCAGCGGTATCTGGAGACATCAAATTTTGAATAACCTAGTCCTTCACTCGAATATGGGCAACTAGAAGCCCAAATTTTGTATCGTGAGTTTGTTTTATTATCTATTTCATACTATGTAAAACTTTAACGAATTTTTTATTACCAAACTCAACGATTTCAAAACGAGCAATGCCAACACTGTGGGGGGGGGACATTTTTATGTCCAGCGCGTGAGACTGTGTATCGGAAATTCTAAAGATATACTCTTTTAAAATTATTTTTTGATATTGCTGTTGAATTGAATTTTATAGTTTAAGCGTGAGCATGATATTTATAAATAAAGGTTACACACAGAACGTTAAAGAAGCGCCCTTTCTGAGATAATATAAGATCTAAAAGCTTTCAGACCTTTTTTTTTTTTTTTTTTTTTATTTTTTTTTCGTCCTGGGCACGTCATTTCTTCACATCTCCCTTCCGGTGCTTTCTTCGAATTGAAGTGGAATTTCATTTTCATTAGTTTTTGTGCACTTTCTTTCAGATTGAATAATTCCTTGTTACAGAAGAAATTATATGGAAGAAGTTTCATCGTTAGGTAAGTCCCAAATTTTCATCCCCATAGTAAATGCAATAATAAAAAGACTCAAGTTACCGTTACATCTTTAGATTCTCTTTGCCTGTTTTAAGGAAAAAAAAACATCCTTTTATTTTAGTTAAAAAGCATTGTAACGACTTAAACTTCATACTATGAGCCACTTTGTACTCATATGAGCCCATCGATTTAGCAAAATATTTGGTGACGACTCCGGTCCCGATGACAGAACAGTTCCTCCGAATCTTGCGTGGGTGTAAGTTGCATAGAAATAAGAATGGGAGAATTAAAAAGTAGAGAATAAATCCACTTTAAAGTTGGTACATTTTGAGACTTGGTGATAAGATTAAACAACAAATGAATAATATTAAATAAAGATTATTAGAAGGTATAGGAAGTATTTTATTGTTTTATTTTACAATGTAATTCAAACTTTTTGCAGCAATGAGCAGCAAAGTTAACAATTTAAACCAACTCATGACACAATTTTTTAGATAAAATCCTCGTTAAACATTAATTAATTGCAATCAACTCACTGCGCCCAATCCGCATATATTTTTTCCTTCTCGTCGTTTTTAATAAGAGATTCCTCTAAATATAATAAAAGTCTACTGTTTTTGTATTAGAACTGCCACCTGAACTATATTTAAGCATCATGTCCTTAAATTATTTTTTTATCTTGAAGAATATAGGAAATTACTTTCCTGTTGACTGAATACACTTCAGTCACCTTTCCAGGTAATACACTATTTTTAATTATCCTCAGTTAAATTTTGTTTTAATCGAACAATTAGATTAGAGAACTTATGTTTAAAACTTTTATCTCTTGGAACATAATTAATAAATTATATAAAAATTGTATTTGCTAATTATTAATAATTAATCAATAAAAATATAGGGAATGTGCATTAACGTTTAATTATTGTACAGAAGCTTTTATATAAAGTTTACAGTTTAGGTAACACATATTGCACATTAACATTATAAATAAAATATTCAATTAATTATGTAAATAATACAAAAACTTAAAACGTAAACAAGTAAAAGGAAGGATATACGTTGGCACATACGTTGGTTTCCCAAGCTTCTTTGTTCAAATTCGACTGAAATAGTTTGATGCTTAAATACGACATCATGCAAATCGAGAATGAACTACATTCTCATTTGGTTGTCTGAAATTTAAAAAAAATGCTTTTCATAATGGTACTCAAGTAAAATAACGTATACAATGTTAATAAATCATCTTCTAAGTCGGTAAAATTCAAATGTTATTTTAACAATTATTTATTTAAAAAAAAGGATTACTGCACTCATTTTCCCTTACTTTCGAGAAATATTAAAATTCTTTATTCCTTTGTCATGTAAATTTAAGATAATCCTTATAATATTTAGCAGTTTCACTACTAGCTTTATTTGTTCGCACCAAATTCAAATTTTAGAAATATGATTAATGGATTGCTGAAACTCAATTCAATAGATTACGCTGTCATGGTCCAAGATATTAATAACCTGAGTATCGGCAAATCTGAGACGTATATGAATAATTTTACGAAACATACAATGTCCTGAAATATGTCCCAAGATAATTTTAAGAAGAACTGAATCTTTTGCGAATATAGATTGATTTACGTTTTATTCAGAACCTGGGGCTTGGAATAGAAATGAAGGATGTGTTAGCTGACATTAAATTAACAGCCAATTCTTCTCTTTTTTTAATTGTGTAGCTTTCCAAGTCTTAAGTTTCATCATACTAGGTTCAAAATTGTTGTAACCTATTTTAAACTTTTGGAAGAAAATAATTAAAGGAAAAGAAAAAATCAAAATGCTTAGGAAAACAATCAAACACTCTTCATCTGATAGTTGTCCACTGAAGGATTAGTTTCAGTTTAGGGTCACTACAGACTTTCCTGTTGCTGGAAGAAATGAATATCATATACGAGAGACATGTGATTATTCTAACATTCACATCTATCAGCAATCCACCAGGGATGTCTTGCTGGAGTGATATTGTAGAGGTATCATTACGGATATCGAACTGCGGCTACAGTGAACATGGCCCAAGATGAGTCAATATCTAACAGACAACGGATGCGTTTTTAAAAACTTGGCAGATTCCTAGCATAAATTGACAGTTCTTAACAGGATTGATTTATTAACACCGAGTTTTGCTTCCTCTGCGATAATCACTTTTTACCAGGCCGTGTAAATACCTGTTTTTGTAAATTTTAACAAAAGATAACATCCCATATAGACAGAAATTTGCCATTCCTAGTGTAAATCCAGATGAATTTACCATTCTTAGATAGGGATGCAAAATCCTTAATCATTGCCAACAGAAAAAACAAAAGGAAAAAATGTGTTTTTGATAGGTTTTAAAAATGTTCCATAAACTAGGTTTCGTATCAGTGCAATTATTAAAATTCACGTTTAGCATAATTCATAAGAAGTTTAGCTCCCATAAGTGACTTAATAATTTGGATAACTTAACTAAGCAGCCTTCTTGCTTGACGCAGGGATTTTGAAATAAACTAATTAGGCAAGATTCTGTTGTTGTCCTCCACTCAAAATTACTGAAAAATATTTAGTATTCCCAAAGAACTCAATGAATTCCTATGAAATATTTTTTTGAATTCTTCTCAATTATTTTAAATATTATTGTACATAGCTGTTCCAAAAATCCCGTCACCATAAACAATTTCTTGATATATTATTAAGTCATTACTCGGCCAGTCAAGCTAAAACAAAATGCTGATTCACATTATAGCTATATTCTACCCCCTATCATTGCTGCATATTCTAGAATGAGTTTCTTGAAATACCTTTCATAAAACAAGTAAAATTAAATAACTAAAAACTGATTCTATAGTAAAATTTAGGTTAATAAATAGTGATTATGTGAAAATGTATGTGGAAACAACGTTAAATTAAAATGATTTCGGACTAAAACATTTGGAAATGATGCACGGAACTACGTAATTAGATTACATCGTTAAAGCACAACCATTAATCGATCACACCGGCTCGTCAAAATCAATTATATGAATCTCACTCTCAAGTATAAATTTTCTAAATCCTGTACAAAGTTCCCACTATCCCGCCCAGAAAGAATGCCTCGGTTACATATTTAGCCGAAACACTAAACTTAAATTTTTAAATGCAATATTCCTTTTTACTTCCTTGTGCGAAGTAAAAAGGAAGTATCATCTTTTTAACATCACGAAAAATTTCAGGTATCATATTTCAACGAAAATATCCGTTTCGACCATTATCGAATTTAACGATGTTTTTGCGTGACATCTACACGTAAGGACAGAAAAAGGACCCTTTCCCCCCAAAAAATTATAAAACTGATTATTTAAAATGGATTCAGAAGAGAATTTTCCATGGCGTCTGTACACACGCAAAAACAAGCAGCCTCAGAACGTTGAAATTTTGAATATAGGACTGCTATAACATGTACATGTGCACTTCATTTTTTAGTTGCAATCGGTCGTACCAAAAGTACACACACACACACACATATATATATATATATCCACACTATTACCCGGCTCAGTGATCTTAGTTTCTTTATTCTTATATGCTCGTAAATTGTAAATTTTTTGCTTTAAAAATGGTTGAATTCTGTTTTTCTTATCTTCCGGTTAAGGTTTTTATGCCTTTAGTAAATCTGCATGCAATATTTTTAGATTTATCAACGATTTAAAAGTTGTTAAAGTGGGGCTAAGCCTAATTATTTTTGTGATGGTGGCCATATTTATTTACATCTGAAATTTGGTAAATAACAGATGTGTTGCCAATCTAGAGAAACTAAGATTCGCAACAACAAAGATAACGCCTTCTTTTATTATTGCGAATTAAATCATGCTTAATCCATTCCGGAATTTATTCAAGGAAATAAGTGTTTAAGATTTACTTTGTAATTCTTTCTTAATACAGATATTTTGAGTTTTTATGTATTTTTGGCTTGCCGGGAAGCCATAATTTAATTAAGGGGACTCGTACACCTTAAGCCCCTTATGATCTTCGAATATGTGACTGTTGCAAGAATTGGGATATTTTATTTATTTTAAAAGTAATTGCATCCAACATTTTACAGCTGTCTACATAATATAGCTGCTTTCGGAACTAGTAACTAGAAACCTTGTGTTGCCACAAATAGTTTGTAATTTAATCCGCTTTGTGACAAAATGTTTCGTCATGTTTCCACATTGCCCGCATGATATTTTAAAAATGGCTAACGGTGGATACTTGAAATTTGATGGAATTCTTTATGTGGACAATATTTTCTAACTGAACCAAAAATCTAATGAATATTTTAGTATTAAAAAATTTTATGCAGGAAAACATTACAGATTTTTTTAATAAAATACATTTTATGAACTCAACTCCAAATAAAATAAAAATTTAACATGAAATTCTTAGAAAATTTAGTACATAGTAATTTCCAAATGTTATACGCTGTATATTAAATATTGATTTAAATTATGCAACAGAATGATTTAAACTGTGCACTCAAGCTGGGCACATGACGAAAAGTTTTGTCGCAAAGCCGATTAATTTATATAAATATTTGTATAAAAACAAACTTTCTTATTACTATTTCAGAAAGCAGCTATATTATGTAGTCAGCTGTAAAAAGTTGGAAGTAATTGCTCTTAAAATAAATACGTTATCTCAGTTCTTGCAACAGTCAAATATTCGCTGAATCGTCTGTAAAAAAACTGTTTCTTATTTTTTTTTTTTTTTAATTTCTTTTATATATCGTTTTAGATTTCTTATAGTATTTGAATAGAACATGTGGCAACGATTAGGTATGATAATTGTTCAAACTTTTGAGCATTCTGAGTTATAAAATGAATGAAATGTAACGCTGTTAAGTGAACCTAGCGCAAGAGTGTCGCTATGGTTAAAAAAAGTAGAGAATTTTAAATAGTTCATTTATTATTGCGGTTTATGCGCTATCGACGAAGTAGATTTAATTCATGTGGTGTACACATCAGATTTTATTTATGAAAAGCAAGATACACACACACACACACACATATATATATATATATATATATATATAATCTTAAATTCAATTAGTGCGAATATATATATTGTTGGGTGCGCACGAGTTCGTAATAAATTCAACGCACACAGCTGCAATGATAGGTTGATAAGACATTTTATCAAATAAAACTCTTCAGAGATCTGGAACTTTACACAAAGATTAAGTAAAACATTTCCCAATATCACAGAGTACAATCAGTAGTCACATTTCAACCTACTATGTACGTTGAGCATAACGCAGTGCTAACGAGAAAAGTACTCGGAGATATCTCAATACTCCAAAGTCACACCGAGCTAGCAGCTAGCAGCAACAACTGAGAGATGCTCTTTCCGGCCTTATATAGTTTTCACGTGACTGCGGAGATATTTCTAATAATTTCTGCTTCTCGAAATTACTGGGAAGCAGTATGATGGTCGAACTACGAATACAGCTAATATAATGGTCAACTACATTTATTCAATTACAGTACCTATTACGGTGATACTGGGACCGGATCAAAATGTAGCTAAATGGTTGCCAAGTTTGGTGGCTTTTGGTGATTTCTCGCCAAATTTGGCGAGAAATTGCCCAAATCGTTTGGACTTGCCCCTATAATCTTACTTTTCCGGCATTCGTCTCTTTAGATTTTTCATGTTACATTACACGGAAAATTTTCACATTTAATTACAACAATTCTACATATAATCGAAATAAAATCATCTATATATATACGATATCTGTAACAATATCCTAACTCGTAGATTCTACAAAAATCCTGCAATGAAGAAAATTTAAATCATGAGAAAAAATGAATCACTTGTTGAAGAAATTTTTAAAACGATTTGATTTTATAGCACCATCTAAAATAAAGTGAATTTAAGAATAAATATGCTGTAGGCACATATATAAATATTAGTACCTTAAGTTATAGATAAAATTATAGCCTTCAACAAAAAATACAGCTTCATTTTTTATTCATTTCACATTTGCCATTATAATCTGTTTTATTCATACAAATGTGGTTTCTGCTTTTTCGCATTTAAATTTCGACTTTAACTATTTATCATCTCAGATTTAGCCCCTTTAATTACTAAACTTTTCACTTCTTTTATCTACTATTTCAAATATAGTTTTAAGTACAGTAAGCTTTCATTTCAGCTGTGTAGCATGTTAAATTTAGCTCTGTAACTTTTCATTTTAAGTGCTTATCATTTCCAATTTAGGTCTTAGTATAACATTCCATTTTAATTATCCGTCAGTTTATACTGGGTCTTTCAGCTTTTATCCACGTAACTGTTTATTTAACTCCTCAGTTTAGTCCTAGTTTATTCCAATTATCTTTTCAAATGATTCTGTTAACATTTCAGGTTTAATTCATTTCTTCATACGTAAGATATCGCTTCAAGAATTTGTCTTTTCAAATTTAGGCTTTAATAATATGTGTAACGTTTCATTTCCATCGATTATAATATCAAATTTAGCTTTATAATTTGAAATTTTACTGTAAGTGCTATTTCATTCTTTAATTTAAATTATCAAACAGAAATTTTATACTATAACTGCTTGACTGACATCGATTATCATATCAAATTTACCTTTATAATTTGAAATTTTACTGTAAATGCTATTTCATACTCTACTTTAAATTATCAAACAGTAATTTTGTACTAAAACTGCTTGACGTTTGAAATGTTAGCTTTATTATTCTGCGGTTAATTTTCACTTCAATGATGGTTTTTAGTTGTAAGATATTATTTCGAAGATAAATAAATAATACAAAGAATTCTGATTCAGATTCTGCCTTCAAGTAGCAAGTGTCAAACAAACGTTTTTAGGAAACCAAAAGCTAAATATTTTTATTTGTATTTCCTCTTCTCCTTTTTTCTCAGGTTAGTCAAGTAAAATTTGGTAGAAATGCATCTTCCCGTTATTTCTATTTCCGTTGCTGACAAATCAAAACGTATACGATAACACTTCAAAGAGCCTTCATTTCATCCCCGTATTTTCCTTTCTTTCATCTCTCCTAACTTGGTTTCTTTAATAGATCAGATATTTCTTTTTTGTTTACTTCTGGTTTTGAGGCAAACTTGCAAGCTGTTGTTGCAGGTGGTAAAATATCAAGATATACTGGCATGCTATTCTAAACACGGCTTGATTCTGTTTTTAGGAAACTGATGAGGAAAACATTTCTAAGAATTCTGATTAAATTATGCTTTTGAAATTATGCTTTTGTCCTCAGTCTAAATCCGATCTATCTGATATTTCTAATTTTCAGTAAAAATTAACAAAGATTATCTATGTGGTATTTTTTATTTTTCAAATACTACTTTTGCAAATTATTTTTTGCTTCATCTGTAACTAATGGTTCATGTTTCATTCCATGAGTAGTAATAAAGATACTGATGTAGACATTTAATACAACTCCAAAGCAATGCCACATCACAAAATAAGTATGATATTAAGTATATTTCCAATAGGAATGGAAATATTCCTATCTCTGATATAAGGCATAAGATGTTGCATTTTTTTTTCAGGCTTAAACTTTTCATTTTATTCTATTTGGTACTTCATTTATACTGTTAAACAACTTGAATAATCATATATAAGTTATGAAGCACTGCGTTAGGGAGTGATTTACAGATTTTCTGTTAATTTTATTTAAAAAATCTTAAACCATTTAAACGTAAACGTTAAGCAGTTTCTTAAATCTTCATATGTGAGGATATTACAATAGATCTTATCAACTTGCTGTAAAATATTTCTTTAAGACTGGTAGATCTTAGAAGAAAATATCATATATTTTATTGGATTTAATTTTCAAAGATTACGCTAAGCGAATTTCAGAAGGTAAGGTATATTAAGATGTTTACAAAGTAATTTTACGTAAGTTAAAAATAATACAAAAGCCTTATACATTTAATTGCCAACCTTTATTTTCGCAATCGTAAACATGTAATTAAAATATACAAAAATATTTTTAATTCAAGGTTATATTCACGGTTATCTATTTTTAAATTTAAAAAATATTAATTTTGTATAAAATATGAAATCTAATATTTTACACGCTTTTCAATCTCTATTCTTATATCTTTATGAAAATATATACTTATCTCTTTAGGAATACTGCTTATGTAGATTTGAAACTGAGCTGGATATTTGCCTGTCTAATCTTTCCATGTGCTAGAAATCAGCTAATAATAATATTATTATTAATGTCAGACCGTACGTGCGTTCAGTTTCGTTACAAAATGAAAAAAAAAAAAAAAAAAAGCTCACATTGTACTACTTGTTTGCATCTGTAAATGCATAATTAATTAAACATTTTCTTTCACTTAAATATTATATAATATTATCTGACTACCATTATTGCATTATATACACTAAAGAGCTAAAACATTATTACCACCTACTCAATAACGTGTTGTGCGACCTTTGGCCTGCAAAACAGCTGCAATTCGTCTTGGCGTGGACGCCACAATTTCTTGGTATGTGTCTGGAGACAAATTGTACCAAATGTCTAAGTAGCGGTCAAGCAAAGTCGAGATATTCCGACATCTTGGTGTTTAATCTCTAAGCTGCCGCTATATCACATCCCAAATGAGCTCTATCGGGTAACGATCCGACACGTTAGGTGACCAGGATATTAATTGGAGATCATCTTTATGCTCCTCGAAAGACTCCAATGCAGTCTGAACTTTATTACATAGGGCGTTGTCCTGCTGGAAGTCTCCATTTCCGTTGTCCACAATTATGTTCAGATAGTCCTCAGCTTTCATGGTCTGTTCGACCACAACAAAAGGTCACAGAGCCACCCATGAGAACATCTCCCGAAGAATAATACGGTCACCACCAGCCTGTGTATAACACGCTGTACAGGGGAGGAGCGAATGTTGTCCTGAAAGACGGCGTATTCTGACAGGAGTATTGACGTGATGAATGACAAATCATAATTCATCCGACCAGGCAACTAACTGTCTTCCACTAACCATGGTCTAGTCTCTATGTTTCAGGATCCTCTGTAGGCGTAGTTGACAATGAAGCTTGATCAACAGAGGCACACGAGAAGAGCGTCTGCTGCTCAATTCCTTGTCCAACTGTGTATTGCAAAACACTTGCACTTTTACTTACACTCTACTGGGCTGTCAACCGAGCCTCTGTCTGGCGTCGATTTCGCTGTAGCAAGCGGGATATTCTCCGACGTTCTTTTCCAGTGCTGATACGTCCAGCACCTTGATGTCTACTGTTGGTTTCACCGTCATTTATCCATTTTACATAAACACTAACAACGACACATAGTAAAACAAACCTGTCAGTAGTGCAGTTTGAGATATACGTTCCGAGTCTTCAGGTCATTACATCTGGCTTCTATCAAAATCGCTTAGATCAGCAGACTTTTCATACATTACTTTTGCACACATAAAATAATCATAAATGGAAACTGAAAACATATAAAGGGAGATATTCGAAGTTTGATTTTGAAGGAAATACACATACAATTGTAAACATGTTAAACTTGGAAGTAAGATCCTTGAATCAGTTCTTAATCATAGCGATGACCAAATGCAATAAAAATTATCACTTTCCAGTACAATAAATCCAACACAACGTTTCTGTAAACTATGAGACGTCTATTAATTATAATTCAATGCGTGATATTAGTCATCACGTATCCGACGACATAATTAATTCCAAAAACAATAAAAAGACCAGCAAACAATATTTGCTGAATGCACCCTTTAGACCATAATTGTAAAATATGGAATATGGAAAAGAACTATCAGAAAATGATGGGTTAGTGGAAAGTTGCAGAGATAAGTTTCTTAAATTGTTGGTCATAGAAAGCTTGCATGATCAGACAAGGAAAGCTGGAATAGTGACTCGCGCTCACAAAATAAGCAACAGAGGTTAAAAGGAAAGCTATGAATGTAATAAGGGAATTGAAAACATACAATTTATATATGGGGTATAGGCTACACCGCCAATTCACGAATGAAAATAGGCAACCAAAATTGGCATAAATGCAGTCCCAAAGCCCCCTACAACCTTTTAAAAAGGGGTATGCAGGATATTTGCGTCAGTTTGCAAGTCCAAGTGTAATCCAAGAGAGCCAAGGCATGAGCTAGACATAATTTGCATGATGAAATGCGTTGGAAGGCGATAGGGATGTTGCAAGCTTGTGTAAGATAATCCGCTGATGAGAGGGAGCAGAATGTGCATCATAGTCTCATCAGTACGCTGTGAATTGTTACCAAAGGGATGAAAACCCCTGCAATAGGTGTAAGTCTGAACATCGGAGGATTAACTTAACGACAGACCATCACTTCCTACTGCTGTGTGAAAGGCCCGTAGGTCACTAACAGCATGACAACTGGGGTTGCATCTCTCCGCTCCTTCAGGACGGCCCATACCTCGCCAATATGTCGCATCGATTACGTAAATGCAAACTGTACTCCCGATGGTACCTGTGGTTTGTGTTCCTTTGTCCACATTGCATGTCAGAGCGCCGCTGAATTTTGTCCGTGACCTTGGACAGTACAGCAGTGGTGCCATGTACTATTTCTCAATTTAATATCCACAACGATTATCGAAGGACCATTATAGAGGATGAGTCTTACTTGTATGAGCTGGGCTAGCAATGTAAGATCGCGCTGACCTTTACGTGATTCCTATGGTTACGTTAGAGCTGTCCAATATCGCGGTGAAATTCTATATCCTCTTGTGTATTGTTTTATTCCTGCAATGTATACTGAATGGATATTTACGGACGATAACGCCAGCTCGCATAGAGCTCGAGGGTAGTGCAGAGGTGTCTGGAGAGTGAAACTATTCCACATCTGCCGTGTCCTACTACATCACCACACCTGAACATGCGTGGACCACAGAACATGTGTGGAACATGTTGAGATGATAGATGGCAAGTCCCAGTGTGGCCTCAGGCACCCTCCACTTTCTCCAACATGCATTACTATAGGAATTGTCACTTCTGCTACAACAAGCGATTAACGGCACTATTGCCAATTTGCCTCCGCATTTTCAAGCATGCATTTCAGCTAGATGCTATCACACTCGTTATTAACGTGATCTTTTCACTGAACATTCTTACGACCCTTTTAGTTTTTTCCAGATGTGATGGTCGTAATACCTTCGGTTTAATGTTTGCTGTATGCCCTAATAATGTCATACCAATATCTTGGATCAGTTTCACGAATATCCATTAAATATGTTTTTTTAATCCGTGTTTTGCCCTTGCTGTTATTTTTTATCTAGAGTATATTAAATTGCGATGAGACTAGACTAAATAACAAAATATTACGTACAAAACACTCACAGCTAAACCTGAAACTGTAACAAATGGTTGGAAACTAAGTGAACAGAGATTATGCATGCAATAATGCTACAGTAAATGTTAAAATTAAACTTACTATGATAGGAAAATAAAACAAAAATCCAACAACTTTCAAGAATGTGTCAAAATACGCTCTTCCAATCAAATATTTTAGCCTAAAAATGCTTGAATGAGTTCAAGTATTCTTAAAGAATGGTAGTTTGATGAAGGTCTGCCTCAGACTGACAAGTTTTTCAAAAATTATAATATTCCAAGAACCACTGAAACCCCTATTGCTTTTGGATAATTCACCTTCTTACCCGAATGAACTTCAATAGGGAGAAATAAATGCCATGCTTTTTATGTCCAAACGACCCAGCAATCTGCCAGCCCCAGAATCAAAAGGGATTTTGAAGATTTTTTGCAGAAATTGTTGCAATAATTTGTCACCATTTGTCATTGATTAATAATTTTCATCGATTCTATTAATCGAGGAGAAAAGGTGATCGACACTTTACTAAAGTTGAACTTAACGATGCAAATTACATAGCGCATCGCGGGAGAGTGGCTGCTGAACGAAAATTACACCTGGAAGGTTTTTGTAAAGTGAAAGTGATTGACAAAAGTGTGCCTGGATGTGATGAAAGAACAGCGGGAGATTTTAACGAATGGTTTTCTCAAGATGAGAAATATGAAAAGACAGTCAAAACAAGCATTAATCTAATGTGAATGACACAAATTGAGAAGGAAATAAAGATGAAATACTGACGGCAAAAAACGTGGACAGAATTTCTCACGTCGAAAGTCACAAAGACCTGGAGATAACTTGAAATACGTGGAGTAGATTAACGGAAATTCATCAGAGGAGGTTTTAGTTCTGCAAGACTACCAGATCTAGCTGGGAGAAAACGTCAAACAACTGGAAAACAAAAGCCAATTATCAAACGTTTCGTCAGGTTTGATTGTTCTTTGCGGTACATAACGGAATTTTAGTTTGTTTAAGTTATGTACGTTATTATTTAAATAATGAATATTGCCAGTTTTGAATGTTATATTCGTTACTCTTCTGTTATCCTACTTTCCCGATCATCCGATCAGGGCATGGTTCATTTAGGTAGGATAATCAGGACTATGCTATACATACAAAACGAGGTATGAAAAGTTTAAAAAATAGTTTAAATACGAACCAAAAGTTATGTTTATGTTTAAAAATTTAAAATGTTTGAAAAATAATAATACAGATTAGCGTTCCTCAAACGTTTTTCAAGTGTATGCTACGTTTATTAACAACAATATTGTGTGGACCACCTCATTCTTGCTCGTCCAGAAATATTTTCTTAGCATATGCAACTACTAATTCTTATAGTTCTAAAATACAATGCATTAAAACTCATCCAAATTTTTACCTATAATTCAGCAGTTACGTTAATAGAAGAAATATTAGATTCGTTTTTAATAATTCAGTAATATTAGAAATTGGATAAACTTCATTTTATTACCTAAAAATTAAATAAATTTTAAGGCTCACATTAAGGGTACAAATGATCATGCCTATTCTTGCACGGCTGTTCTATATTTGGGTGAGTGCTGGTAACCTTATAATGTATTTCTCCCGAATTCTTGGCGTGCATCCGTGGTGCAGTGGTCAGTACGCAAGACGCGTATTCGAGAGGTCCGTGGTTCAAATCCCAGCGAGGACATTGCTCATTTTTCATCTCACCTGCTTCGAAATAACCTAACGTCTCTACAGTAGCGTCCGAACTAAAAAAATCTGATGTGTACACCATATGACTTCCTTGTACGGAGTATTAAATTATACGATTTTTTCTTGCATTTTGTTTAAACTTATTGGATTTAATTATATCTACTTCGCCGACAGCGCATAAACCACAATAGAATACGTGCATTCTTTAAAATTCACTCTATTTGCTTACCATAGCGACACTCTGGCGATAGGTTCACTTAATAATATTATATTTCGTTTATATTATAACACAGAATGCACAAAATTTGTATCATTTAAAGAATTATCTAATCGTTGCCACATGTTCTATTCAAATACTATAATAAAGCTAAAACGATATATAAAAGAAATTAAGCAAAAAAAAAAAGAAAAAATAAGAAACAGTTTTTCACAGACGATTGAGTATTTCTCATTCAATTAATTCAGTTCTCACTTCGCGACAAGGCAAAAATACATAAAAACTCAAAATATCTCTACTACAAATTACTAATTATTAAAAATTAAATTATTAAAAATTAAGTAAATCTTAAACACTTATTTCCTTATTCCTTAATTCCAGAAAGGTTTAAGCATGATTTAAATCGCAATAATAAAAATGAAGGCGTTTATCTTTGCTGTTGCGAAGCTACGTTTTTCTAGATTGGGAACTAATTCACTACTCAGCTGTTTCAAATGTTCAAATTTTAAACAAGCAATGGCCGCCATCAAAATAGGCTTAGCGGCACTTAAACAACTTTTAAATTGTTGATAATTCTAAAAATATTGCATACAGATTTACTAAAGGCATAAAACCCTTAACAGGAAGATAAAAACAACATAATTCAATCATTTTTAAAGGAAAAAAAATTACAATTTACAAACATATAAGAATAAAGAAATTGAGATCACTGACCCGGGTAACAGAGTGGATATATATATATATATTTATATACGTTTTGTGCGGCCAATCAAAACCAAAATACGAGGTGCACATCTGCATGTTATAGTAGTCCTATATACAAAATTTCAAAGTTCTGAGGGAACTCGTTTTTGAGTTATTCGAGATACGTTCGTTCGTACGCACGTACGTACATACGTTCGTACAGACGCCACTAAAAATTCTCTTCAGAATTCATTTTAAAGCAGTTTTTTAGTTTTTTTTTTTTTTTTTGGAGGAAAAGAGTCTTTTATTCTGTCCTTACGTACAGATATCACGCAAAAACGTCGTTAAATTGCATTCGAAAGCGGTCAAAGTGGATATTTTCGTTGAAATATGCTGCCTGAAGCTTTTCGCGATTACAATACTACCTTTTTACTTCGTACAAGGAAGTAAAAAGGCGATGGATGACGATTCTTCACCACAGGGTTTGGCGATTGGGTCCCCTAAACCTCAGTCGCCCTTTAAAAGGTGGGTATATAAGGTATTTCTCCCGCCTTCTTAGCATGCCTTCGTAGTGTAGCTATCAGCACCCTCGGCGCGTATTCGAGAGGACCGTGGTTCGATTCCCGGCGAGGCGTTGCCTATTTTTCATGTCTCCTGTTTGCAAAAAATACCTAGTGGCTCTACAGTGGCGCCAGTACTAAAAGGTGGTGAATGATGGTTCTTCATCACCAGGATTTGACGATTGGTTCCTCTGAAACCCAGTTGCCCTTTGAAAATGGGAGTCTATAATGTATTTCTTCCACCTTCTTGCCGTGCTTTCGTGGTGTAGTGGCCAGCACGCACGACGCGTATTCGAAAGATCCATGGTTCGAGTCCCGCCGAGGGCATTGCTTATTTTTCATCTCACCTGCTTCGAAATAACC
Organism: Stegodyphus dumicola; assembly: GCF_044657685.1. Lineage (NCBI taxonomy): Eukaryota > Metazoa > Arthropoda > Arachnida > Araneae > Eresidae > Stegodyphus > Stegodyphus dumicola. The sequence continues at coordinate 72,143,437 of NC_140768.1, read as the reverse complement.
TAATGTCTCTACAAGCTTATGTCTGACATCGCATACATCAAATTAATTTCAGTACTTTGCTTTTATTTGAGTTGACGATGAAAGTGCTTTATCACATACTTGCGTAGAAGACAATTGTAATTTTAAATATAACTATACAACTCGCTATACGCCGTTTTCACCAGCGATTTGCTATATAATTTGCTTTTAATGATTTGTAATTCATTTTCAAGCTTTGTGGGACCTAAATTCCCATAAATTTATGTAGAAATAAGCAAAGATATGCCTTGAAATTGAACTATTTGTAGGAACAATGGAACAAGACAAATTTTAGTTTCTAGATAAAGGTAATTATTATTAGTTTCTAGAAAAAGATAATTATTATACATAAAGGTAATTATTATGTGCAAATATATTACATTAAAATAAACTTAATATTAAATGTTAAATTTTCTTTCGGTGTCCCTGATTTAAAATTGCTTGTGTAGCTTGAAAAGATAGAGACAAACAGAACTATCTGATTTATTGTCAACACGGTTTCATTCACAATAATATAATATTGCCGCTAGCAACATATATTTCGCATTCTTACTTGTTTATAGAAGATTAATTGAACTACTGGGAGTTTATGAAAAGGAAGAAAGATATTGCTATTGGGTGCTTTTATACTTTAATATTACTTGTATTTATTTATGCAAGAATGGGCACTTTTGACGCCGTTTGAACAGTGTTTTGCTGAAATAAAACTGCCGTAAGGCTACATACTGTGACTGTTGAACACGCTTGATATAATTTAAGCCTTCTTTAGAATAAAATTCGATTTTCTGTTCTTTCTTAAATAAATTGGTGCTGCATAATAAATATCCGTGAAAATACGCATTGTTATTTTATTAATATAACGTATAATTCGTTAGACAGAAAAATATTATATATTTGGATGCATTCTAATAATTTCCCTGATGCATTCGAAATGTAACCCCAGGGTGGAGGATTGTTCCATATAGCATTACCCTTGGAATCATCTTTAACATACGTGAAGAGTAAGAACCATTATTTAAGTAAAACTGATATCAAATTATTAATGTTTTGGAAAACATGAAATATGCTCAAAAAGAAAGAGAAGCCTTTAATTTCTAATTCTTCATGTGAACTTTTCGTTGCTACTAATCAGTATAATAAAAATTAAATTACATAAATGCTCAACAGCCAAGAATATTTTTCTCGAAGCTTATGGAAACTAAACAAGAGAATTGAGCGATTCATTATGAAGAAAATTAAGCATTTTTCTTATTGCATCAGAATTTCAAGAAAATACCAAAAAAAAGTTTCCTTTTAGTATAATTGTCTGAATATTACGCTTGAGTAGCATACATAGGAGTAGTAGAAAACTATTTATTACTAATAAAAGTTGTTGTTTCACATTTTATAGTGATTTTGGGGTTGTTTATTAAATGCTTAAATTGTGAAAATTAATTTTTTTTGATAGGAAAGAGAATTTGCAAAATGGCTCATTTAGAAGTCTTAAGCATTCTGAGACCAAGTAATTGCTTTCGAATTTAATACTGTAATAAAATTTAAAATTATAATAAATTTTCTAGAGAAGATAATGTAACTGGGTAACTGGATGGATCTAAGGTAACATGGAAAATTCTGGAACATCCATGGAGAAAGAAAATATACAAACAACCGTAAAACGCAGTGGGGGGAAGATGCATGGCAAGAAACGTTGTTGAAAACTTGCATATAATTGTTAGTGATTCTGAAACAATTAATATTTGAACAAAGTCTCACAAACTAGGCCTTTCTGAGAAATTTTACATTCAGCAAGGCAGTGGTGACAAAGTTCAAGTTGTAAAAGGGTTAACTGTTATACAATACACCACATATTCTGGATATCCACTATTGAGACTAAACGTTATCCCAATGGAATATATTTGAGAAATAATGAAAACAAAACTTCAGAAGCACTCAATATCAAATAAACATGAATTGTAGCATCATTTAGTACAGGAATGGGAAACAGATAAAGAAGTGCGCTGGAATTTGGTGAATCCAAAATGTCTAAACATCCTCAAGCCATTATTAATGCAAAAGTATAGCATTAAGTATTAAAATACTTACCTTTGTTTTAATATATACATAATGTTATGTGTACAAATACTTTTCCCACTCATTTTTTCACTTAATTTAGCTTTTCAGTTTGTTACAGGAATACGTTCACTGTTTTGAATACATTCTTAAGTATTTTAATGATGATTTCATCTATATAAACGGGAATTAACACTTTCAAATTAAAAGTCCTTCATAGAATTTTAAATCGTTCTCAAATTATTAAAGTGTATGAACACTTTTTCTCATATTTAAATACGTTTTCGTAAAGTCTACTTGGGGACGCCCTTTAGTTTTGTATTTTATGCTGTTAAATTGAAAGAAATGTGTCTGCATTATTGCAGAGTAAGAATGACACCCTTAGAAAATTAATGATTTACAAATCTTCTTAAAAATTAGAGTAATTTCTTGCTGATAATGACGAAAATCTAAGATGACTTTCTCAATTTTTAACAGATTCTGTCATTTAAAAACTAACGCTAATACCCCATAGTTACTTCTGATAAATTAAAATCCAGAATAAGATCATTCGCCCCGGATATTCAGCAAACAGCGCTAGTCGAGATACAGAAAGGTAGCCAAACTTAATGTTATTTTTGTTCAAAGTTGCTTCAGTAAGAATCCCTGTTTGGGGAAATCAGCCTGCTGAAGAGAGTGAGAAGCCCGCTGAAGAAATTCTAACCTCATAACAGAAATCAAAACTGAAAAATACGTGATAATCATGCGTTTTAAAAGTATTTAAAGCCGCCTAGACGGGGGCGTAGTTAGCGAGGTCTAGTACCGCATAGAAAGCCCCGTGTTCAAATCCGGGAGAAAGCATGGATATTTGTAAATGTACAGTGTCTCTGGAATATCTCTCACTCTCTCTATATATATATAATAGGAAGAAAAATTGTAGTGAGCTCGCCAAAAAGTTACCAGGAGCTGTGGCTCCAAAAAATATTTCAACGCAGTATTTTTTAAAATAATGACATTGAAGGGTGAAAAAATTAGCCTATACGCGAAATAAAATGCAGTATATAAAACACTGTTAATATCAATCGTTGGAAATATGTGAATGGCAAAAAATACAGTAAAAAACCTATCGATGTGATAAGTGAAAAGTTAACACATATAAAAACAGAACGACGGAACAAGTTAATACAAAATTTAAACATATGAAAAACATAAAATTACAAAAATTATAAAAATTATAGAGCGGAAAATGGTAAATTAGCCCAACTTGACCTCGAACCAGGCTTTTGAAGGGAAATTTAGTTGGATGTCGAACCAAGCCAACTCCATTACGCGTTTCGCTGAAACAGACCATTACAAGAGCTTCAATGGTCTGTTGAGCTTCAATGGAAACTAGTAACCAGAAAGTTTGTATTGCCACAAATATTTTTGTAATTTAATCCTCTTTGTGACAAAATATTTCGCCATGTTACCACCTTGCGCGCATGATATTTTAAAAATGGCCAATGGTACATACTTGAAATTTCATGAAATTCTTTATATGGGCACTATTTTCTAACTGAACCAACAATCTGATGAATATTATAGTATTGAAAAATTTTATGGACGAAAACATTAAAAAATTTTTTTAATAAAATACATTTTATAAACTCAACTCAAAATAAAATAAAAATTTAACATGAAATTATTAGAATTTTAGGTTCACAGTAGTTTTCAAGTGTTATAAAAGCTATATATTAAATATGGAATTAAATTATGAAACAGAATGTTTTAAACTGTGCGCGCAAGTTGGAAACATGACGAACAATGTTGTCACAAAGCGGATTAAATTATAAAAATATTTGTGGCAACACAAACTTTCTGATGACTATTTCAGAAAGCAGCTATATTATGTAGTCAGCTGTAAAAAGTTGGTAGTAATTGCTTGTAAAATAAATAAGTTATCCCAATTCTTTCAACAGTCACCTATTCGAACATCGTATGGGTTTTAAGGTGTATGAGTTCCCTTAACGCGGGGAATACGTTCTATCAAATTAGAGCGTAATGCGAAACAGCGATAAACGAGGCTACCTTAACATGTAAATAATGTGGTTAAGGGAATATGGATAGAAAATTGGTTAGGTATTAAATTTAATATTTTTTTTTAAATAAAGGCAAACATTTATTTCTTACAAAAATAAAAACAATATAAACGAATATACTTATAAAAACAAATAAAATTCTCAGTCAGATCATTCAGTCTATTCTGTGTCTCCAATTTTCTGCCTTTTTGTCAAGAAGGCATTATGATAGATTGGCTTAATGGCATATTGCGTTCAATTTCGTCGTCAATCCATGTAGACAGTCGTTTTTCTATTTCCTCTATAATGTTATTTCTAGAACGGGTAATTTTTTTATTACCCATGATAAAAACTAAAGATCATAAAATTTGTCCCTCTATTAATCGTTATAGTATTATATAAATGTATACTTACAATAATGTCAACAAATGTTTCAAATGATAAAAATGCGTCCGTACAGCACCACACCAAACAAGAAATACAACTACTACACTGTTTCGGATATGTTATTTGGAAACCTAGCGCTGCGCACAATTTCGGAAAATCCCCGGGTTGAAATAAAAGAGCGATAAACCGAAACAGCGTTAAACGAAACAGCGTTAAGCGGGGTCTTACTGTATATGTTTAAAAGTTTTATTGTTAAACATCATTTGAAGAAGCACCATATCTGTTCCATTTGACAATCAGCGTTACTTTAAAGCAAAGTCAATGTATGGATTAACTATTCAATATTATTAAAACAAACACAGTGCCGTTTTCATTAGATATGTAATATTCCTTTTGTACGTTAGCACTGCAAATACGCGTTTGTGTTCATGAAATTATAATTTGTACCTGTCATAGAACGTGTGCATGCAAAAATCTGCAATCGTGCAAACATAAAAATTTAAATTCACCATGTAAGATGAATGCTATAAAAATATACTTAAAACTTTTAGCAAACTACTGTTACTAAAATGAGCTTAGAAAATGTTACGCAGGCTCTAAATGAATGTTTTAATGTTTTGATTCGGCAACTGTTTTTTAAAAAATTTGGCTATGGTTATAAAGTTGCAAGAGGCTGTTCTTTAAAAACAATGATGGTTATATCTGGAGATTAAGCACTATGCACTCGGATACCGACCTGGTGATAGGCAATCCAATTTGTAGCAAAGACTGATCGGCATCGTGTTGTTTAGTCGGAAGAAATAAAGGCAGCTGTCTGAGTTAGAGGCTCGCAAATCCGGAAAACGAGTCCCACTATGGTAATAGCAGTTGAAGAATAAAAATTTATAGTGCTGTCGGTGGGGAAATTTTAAACTATTTTAGTGTAATATGAGAGATAATATTCTGAAAACTTTTAAATCATTTCTATAAAAAGGTGGATTTGCATACTAGTGGGCAGCCTTTAAAACAATATACAGGGTTAGAATAAATGATTAATTCATTTTGGGAAGGCTATATTTTCAGAAGTATTACGGGTAAGCACATGAAAAATATATGAAAAGAACCAAAACCTCACCAAGTTTTTTTCACTATTTCATTAAGTTTACCGGATAATTAGAACGTTGCTTCACATCTTAGTGGCAGAATTTTCGTCATCGAATGTTGACGTAAAAATCTAGTCCACGGGCGTAATCCTCCGGCTTTAATTGTTGCAGGAGCTACACATGGTACTGTTTGGAATACAACCGTTGACGCAAAATCTTCCACACAGTTTTTTGTAGCATTCCGTACATCTGTTCAATTGACAGGAGGAACATTTGGATAACAATGCTACAAAATATATGGAATGAGTTCAATTATTGCTAGACGTTTGTCGTGTCACCAAAGGGGCACATACTGAATATTTGTAGATGGTGCATAAACTTGGTGCGTTTGTGGTTATCTTCATATATCTTTCATTGTGTATACGTAAAACACTTTTGAAAATCTAGACTTTTCAAAACGAATGAATCATTTTTGCTAACCCTATATTATAGATGCTAGTTTTAAAATGTTAAGCTAAGCTCATGATGATGTTCCTAACAATTTACACCGTTTTTCTTTCAAATTCTTGCTAAGGTGATTTTAAATTTGATATAGAATTGTTAATAGTAATTATTTTAAAATCTTGTCATTTAATACACATCCCACAGTATTTTAAATCTTGAATAAATGAAACATTGAATCTAAATTTATTTTCATCACAAAAATGTAGGAATTTTTATTATAAATAAATTTTTCTTGTTATAATTCCGCGCGCTTAAATAAAAATAAAAAATTTTCAAAAAATCTATTTTGTTTTACTTCCATAAAATCAAATTTCTAATATTTAGGAATAGAAAAATAAACAAGGAAAAATTATCAATTATGTACAGAGACTTGATAAAGGAAAATTTCCTGTACCTTTGTTCATAATAGTGTAACTTATTTAAACTCAAAAATTAATCACAATGTTTTCATTTCAAGTCACTTAAATGCATTGACATCCCTAAAATCATTTCTGGCATTAACTATTCACTCATAGCACCGGGGTATATTAAATATATCGTCCGAAATTCTAAAAGCACGATGTAATGAACATGCAACTAATCATGTATTTACTATGAAATATTTAATGAAATTGCGAAAGAAGATAATCCGGATTTTTAAGATACTTTATCAAGACGACATCTAGATTTTATTTACCCATAAAAATGTCGATTAGATAAACGTTTTATTATATGACATGATCTGCAAAGATTAAGCGAGGCATGCAGCAGTAGCTTCCACTTTCAAGGGAATCCCCAAATCTTCTAATCGTATTTAAAATATTTGAAATTTTACGCATTATGTCCCATTCTATCTATAATATAAAATATCTATAATATAAAATTTGCAGTACCGATGAGAAGAAATTATTTCTTACACGTATGAAGTTCCAGATATTTGTGAAAATGGTATAAAGAAAAACGTTTTTCACGAAATTGAAGTGATTGTTTTTCATGTGAGCATTTTATTCTCTGAAGTTTTCAACTGAAATTGACTGTCGCTAATTGATAAACGCTATAAGAATAGTTAATAGTAGGTAACTTGCTCTCTAAGCAAACTTTCATATTTAGATTAAAATGTGCACTTCCTCTCTCGCCAAAAGGAAAATAGTTGAAAATCAATTTGAAATTATTCTCTGCTTCATCTTACACTGCTGGCAACCGTAAATGCAACACCCTGAAGAAAGCATGAAAATAACATGAAATTTACAACATGCATTAGCGGAGGTGAGACATGCAAATGATCAGAATTTCAGCGCAGACGCACATCACGCGCACCTGTGGCGCCACTTCAAAGCGCTATTTAAGGCTTGGAGTTTTCGACGATTTCAAGTTCGGCAATTGTGTTTTTCTTGCGGTTTAAAAAATGATCAATTATGCCTCGAAGTAAAGAGCGATCATCATTTGATCAAGTATCCGAGTTCGACAGAGGAAGGATAGTGGCCTACCGAGAGAGTGGATTATCTTTCATAGAAATCGGCAGTCGTGTTGGACGAAACCGAACAACTGTGATGCGATTATGTGACCGTTGGATGCAGGAGGGTACGACGGACCGACGTGTTTGACCGCATCCATCTCATAGCACCACTTCACGTGATGACAGGGAATATTGTGCGCATGGCAGTGACGGTCATATTACGAACTCACATCACAAAACATAGCACAGCACATTCAGTCTGTAACGCATCATCCAGTGTCTGCACGTACCATTCGACGCCGTTTACAGCAGAGTGGTCTGACCGCAAGTCATCCATTGCTTCGTGTACCCTTGACGCAGAACCACAGACGTCTCCGCTGCCAATGGTGCGATGAAAGAAGGATGCGGACGATAGAATGGAATGAAATTGTCTTTACTGACAAGTCACGCTTCTGTCTGCAACACCACAATGGTCGGATGCGAGTCTGGAGACACTGTGGAGAGAGGATACTGAATAGCTGCGTTATGCACCGCCGCACTGGTCCTGCACCGGTATTATGATATGGGGCGGTATTGGATATCACTCTCGCACTCCTCTAGTACGCATTGCCGGTACTTTAAACAGCCAGCGCTACATCTCTGAGGTGTTGGAGCCAGTTGTCCTTCCTTACCTTCAGATCTTGCCCACAGCCATATTTCAACAGTATAGTACGCGCCCACACGTGGCAAGCATGGTCCAAGGGTTCTTCGTCAATCGCCAGATTGAATTGCTTCACTAGCCGGCTCTCTCTCCGGATCTTTCGCCGAGAGAAAACATGTGGTACATGGTTGCTGAACGATTGACCCAGATTACATCTCAAGCTGCCACACCAGATCAACTTTGGCAACGTATGGAAGCTGCTTGGTCCGCAAGAACACATCCAAAGTCTCTTTGAACCAATGCCGAGGGGTAAGGCAGCGGTGATCTCCAACAATTCGGCTACTCTGCCTACTGACTCTAGAAGAAACCACACTTCACAGAAGTCTATAAATTTAATCATTTAATATATGATCAACATGTTATCTACTAAATAAATTTTGTTCTGATATCTCTTGTCTTGGTATTGCAATTTGGGTAGCCAGCAGTGTATTATGTACACGTATCGCTGCAGTTTTAATTTCTGAATTTTTGTATGCTGCAAGAGCTCGTTAGAACTTGAGCTTGAGCTCAGGCTTCTCCCACAGACTTGTTCATGTTTATGAAAGATCTGTGATACATTTCATATTCACTAAGCTGCTTATAAATTAATGTACACCTTGAAAACACACACAAAAAAGGGATAGTTCTATATCTCCCATTCTACTCAGCTGATTGGAAATTTTACCTATATTTTTCATATCTTGAAAGCGCGAATTAGTATATACATTAAATTTATATACAGCATCCTCTAGCATAGGCACTTGGACACAAAATAAGACATTTTCTGAAATAACATAAACTGTTTTTTCCATATTTATATTCTACCCCACAAATTATGCCTAAATATTAAATTTTGTTGAATTTGATGAGAAACGTATCAAGAAATTCCCAAATTGGTCTTGACAAACTTAGATTGCACCAAGAATAATTCACTTGGCGAAATTCTTTATTTAGGGTAACCAGTTTTCTTTTCCTTTTCACTGTGCAGGAGCGGAATAAAAGGTGCATCATTCATTCTTTCAAATAATTTTAGCAAAGAGCATGAACCATATTTCGCATTATTATCACTTATGATAAATATGCCGAATTTCAAAACGCGTTAATACATAAATTCTCGTATATCTTCTGAAATTTTTAATAAAATTCTAATTTTTTTCGGGTATGCCTAGATATTCATTTGCTTTAAGTTAATGGCGAAAATTTCGTAGCTTATAATTCAAAATAGTTTTCGAAAATTTTTTAAAAATTCTTACAAAATACAAATTTATAAACAAATCCCAAAATAGGTAGGGATTTAATTTGGATGGAACTTAAGTTTCGAATTTGGAAGAAGGAATCCAGTAAGCCTAATAATAAATATATATCACATTCAATTAACACTGATGAGCTAAAATTTTAAGAGCTAATTTTGTAAAACCTGCTAGTGTGATTTTTATAAAACTTTGGCATAATTTGAGTCGTACAACTGAAATATGGAAAAAAAAGTTCCTTCCAGAAAACGTCCGATTTTGTATAAAAGTATTTATGTTAGAAAAGTGCTATATATGTATCTAATATATATTATAAATCTAATGTATATCCTAAGTTTGGCGAAAGATCAAATATGAGAGTTAAGTTTCGTCAATCGGCCCAGTAGAACATGAGATATAAAACTGCTATTTTTTTGTGCAAGATGTATATGATTATTGTCTCACAGTTGTAAATGCTTTCTTTTCCTTTCATTATTAGGATTAATTTAATTTATATTTATAAAAAATTACAAAAACGTGGATTCTGAATTTGTTAATTTTAAATTAAATTTTTATATTTTGTAAGGATTATGTTAACCCTTTCGCCGTCCTCTCTAGTCCGCGAAAACTTCCCCCCAGCGGCCGTCTGTTTTTCGTAGCGTGTAATGTTGTTTTCTTTGTACATCATAACTTTCCATACATTACTTTCGTAGTGGATGAACGTCAATGAATATTAAGTAAAACTATAAGGAATTGAAAAATAATAATATCTCTGCTTATTTCTAACAGCAGGATAATTTGATAACATCTGATCCAGGCGGTCCACTCCTCCCATTTTGTTGTTGTAATCTTTTACAATTATTGGTTTTTTTACAGTTCCTTTCCGTGTTCCAACATCAATTATCGATTTATTATGGAATGTACTCATCAAACGTATATCCTCGATGTCTTTCCAATTCGCAACCTCATTTTTCCTCTTTTCCTGCTGAGTAGACGTTAAAGCCATCGCTCACTGTCTTGTATTTTATGTAATATGGCGCGAATATTCATAAAACCCGGGGCAAATTAAATTAGAAATAGAATGCCTGATTAGTACTACCCACTAGGAGGTATTAGAACAAACAAAAATAAAAACTCAAACAAGTAAACATTTAGAAAGCGTTTTAAACGTTTAAAATTTTAAAATGTAGAACTCTTGAGGCGCGTTGCGGCCGCCCTGCGGAAGTTTCACTTGAACGCGCTAGACGCGTTATGGACGACGAAGAGGTTAATTTATCTAACAGTTAAAGTTTGAGTTAAAGTTACTTTCCTATCTCTTCTTAATTTCAAGCTTACAACTTCCGACCCGAACGTATTTTCAGAATCGATTTTGAATGCAAATGAGGAGAAGTATTTAACTGTGAAGTTCTACTGACTTTGTTAGAGAGCCAGTGATTCTGACTAGCACGCGTTCGCCTTTTCAGGCTACTCTCTCTCTCTCTTAAGCTATTACTACTCTCTGCCGTACTTTAGGCCCTTGATAGCTTCGCCGTTAAATAGCGTTAAAAAGCCAACTCTGTTAGAATCTTGATAGCTTCGACTTTAGTTAAGATTAGTTAAGTTTTAGTTCTTAGCTTTCTAAGTTCAAGCCCAAGTGGAGGTTTTATTGTAACTCCAAGAAAGGAGTCACCTGTTAAACCTTATTGGAATAATAAAAGTACACAGGTTAGAATCTTACAACTTGATTATATTAATTTTACATTAAATTTTTATACTTTGTAGAGACATGAGGATATTTTTGAAAGTAGGAGAGATGAATAATTAGCAACGCCTTCGCCGGGAATCGAACCACGGACCTCTGGAATACGCGTCCAGCGTGCAGACCACCACGAAGGCATGCCAAGACACCACGAAGGCATGCCAAGAAGGTAGGAAAAATACACCTTGATTATAAGATTCACAAACCATTTATTTGTTAGGCATATCTTTGTAGCTTAATCATGTTTTAAATGAAATCCCTAAGTATTTATTGCCTTTTTTCAGTTTGAAAATATACATCCTGCTTTAAAATATGAAAGTTTATACTTTCTGCACTGCAAATTGAAGCCAAAGTAAAGTTAATAAAGCTCACACAAAGATGAAATGGACTTTTTCTAAATCTTTGAATGACACATTTTAAATTGATGAAACGATTATTTAACAAAACACTTCACTTGAAATGGACGCTATACGAAACAAATTTAACATCAATCGCATTTACTATGCTGAAAGTATTAATGAGAAGAACCTTACAGGTTTTACATTGGTCCCCAAGTTTTATAAATCAAGCCCTGCTTTAGTGTGCATTTATCTGCTTGAATTTAGGCAGTTTAATATCTTCATTTTTTCGATCAACCTTACACTTCAAAAACAGTAAAACACAATTTGTAGTGAGGCAAATCAAATTTTATGATATGCAAAACTCAGAATGTTCAACTGACAGTCTTTTAAAGAAGGGGAGATTGAAGCACTAAACTGGAGCATGATTTGAGCAGCTCTTCGGAATGGCTGAAAATTTGTGACCTATACTCGCCATCACTGTTATATATTCCTTCCACTTACGACATCTCAATCGAAATCAATCAGCAGATCACTGCTGTTACCGAGCCTGCTAAATGAAGCGTGAAACAAAATGATGAAAAAAAGACGCTCATCTCAAAAGAGGAGACGGAAAAAAACTGTAACAAAAACAAGATAAAGGAACTTAAACGACTTCCCATTTATTTACGTATAAATTCGAAAGTCCCCAAAAGTCTACTTTGTGATTTTATGAACCACGAAAAGCAATAACGTTCCCTAACCAGCTTAAAGTGGGGGACATAAGTTCCATAGGAAAACTTCTTTTCCTCTCCCCGCATGGCGATAGGGAAAATGGGCAGCCGCAGACATATGGTGGCTCCTTGAAACTTTGTCATGCAGCATATTTTGTGCTTTGCTAACTCCCCGCTTCTTAGAGATCGATGCTTATAATATCATGCAGCATTTTACGTATTCAACGATGGCATTAAAAACTGTCTCCTTACAGTACTGTGCTGACAGTTTAGTTTATTTCAGAGCACGTGTGGGTCGCAAATCACGAGGTTGACAGTCAGCCACTCGATGGGGGATTCAAACGAATTATTTCGGTGTTTACATGTCAACAGAAGCGAACGCTGTGATAAAAGGGCGAAGGAGAATGCATTTGTGCCTAAATAACTCATCTGTTATTGCGAAAAATGGTCTTTTCAGCTATATAAAAGGCCAGAAAATGAGAGAAGTAAACCAGATGAGATTTTCGATTACGATATTAAGGCAAGATGAAAGAATGTAGTAATATTTCAATATAGTTTTATCCGATATAGCGTTTCTCATGCAGTGAAATATGTGCATTGAAGAGGAAATGTATAGTACGTTTTTTTAAAATCCATTCTTACGAGAGAACATTCAATATTTGATTATTTTTTAGAATTCATTACCGTCATATAATCTCAATATCAGTAAATAAATTCTAGAAAATTGATGTTTACAATATACGAAGAGTTGGGAAGATGTTATTTAAAGAATAACTAAACTTCTCAATTTTGAGAAATGATAAAATCAAACAAACTTATTTAACATACTCCCTACGTATGAAAGAAGAGCATTATTCATACTCGGTATCTGGGGCAACGAATGAAGTCTCAAAATAAAACATTGCTTTGAAAAATAAAATGTAAATGCTTTGAAAGTAATATTCAGATAACTTACGTTGTTAATTTAAACAAAGTTAAAATGCTTTTTCATTAAAATTATTTTCAATATGTAGATTAAAAACCGAGAATTCAGTGTGTACAGCGTTTCGTAAAGGCTACAGAAAATGGGAAGATCTCAATACCGAGAATTTAGAGATTTAAAAATTAAGCCAGAAAGTGATTCAATGTTGTAATATAATTTTCAGATATGAAAAGAACGTAACAAAATAGGGGGGGGAGAATTCTATATTATCTTTTCTAAACTGAAAATGGAAATTAATCTAAAGTTTAATGCGTTTAAAGTATATTTTTCTTTTTCATTTATGCAAAAATCGACAGTTAAGTAATAAATGTCTTATTAGCTTTATGCTTTAACTGCCTATTTCTATAACTGCTATGTTAAATCCTTATTCTATGTTACGTGTAATGCATCATAATATAAGCTTACTCTGAGGAGAAAATTTTTATGCAGTTTAATGGTAAAAAAAGAAGAAATTCAGCTTAAAAATTAACATAAAATTATGAAATATGTTTCAGACTGAAATTTTATCATTTTATCAGAGAGGGAATTAAATATGTCTGATCAAATGAAAAATAGTAAGGCTTGGTTTCACGCTTATTTGTGTTGCTTTTGATAATTTTTATGCCTTAAAATAGCAGCTTATCAATGTTAATTGAATAAAATTTAAGGAGATATAAATATTTTACAATAATATAATTGAATAAAATTTAAGCAGATACATACAAAGCGGGAATACGAAATAAATTCCACGGGCTTTTAAAATATGTTTCAAGTGCTTAAAACCACCCTTTTGGAAACCTTCCCAGTGGAAAACGAGTCAAATTTGAATAAGAATATTTTGGTAAATATCAAAGGAAGCCGGAGAATTTGACAGACTGTCGTTTAAGGCAAATGCAAGTAGTATATGGAAAAAATAAACATGATACAGAATTATCTCAAAAAATACTATCAAGGTAGTTGCTTTAGACTAACGAATTATTTCGTTTTTCAATTTAATTTAATTTAAACTTCAGTACGCTAGAATCATTGATTGAATTAGCTATAAAATTTGAAAGCAGGCAAGTATGAATTAGTAGGCGTACGTGGAGAAATAATAAAATATTTAGCGCCAATTTGTTTGAAATCTATAACGGAAGGAAGTCGTCGGGTTGACGGCACAAGGGGATTGTTTCATTTTGATTCTCCATAATTCGCAGTATTCTTTAAAATAAAGAATACATCGAATTGTTTTCGGGGCTAGAACAAGATTATATTATACTCTCAAATAAAAACATGCAATTTTAAGTAAAATTATGTAAATATGTATTTAATTCAAATTTATACACTTTGTAAATGAAACAAATCTTAAACTGATTCGCTTCTCCTCAGGTCCCTTTTTGTTATGCTATTGGAATAATTAAAATGTTGTTTAAATAGATTACATTTTCGTGCTGATGATAAGTCGATGATAATTTGCTTTTTTCGTCATGTTGGTTTTATTAAACACTTCAAGTGGTATCTTCTTACGATAAGAAATTTTGTCTTTTTCAATGGTAATGTTGATTTTTGCTTTTTCGCAAAACGTCTCTGCGGAAAATATCTTGTTTTTAAGGAAGATAGCACATACGTATAACATCTGATCGTAGAATCCAAAATTTCCATAATCTGTCATGAATAACGAATTTCTAACCTATAAAACTGCTAACAAGAGTAATATTTGCAAATTTCAATTTTCTAAAATTCTAGTAACTCCTTACGGCATTGATGGACAAGTCAGTTAGCACAGCTCCTTATTAGTGATCTCAAAATTTCTAAAATTACTGTGTTCTTGAAGGAAGGCAGTAGAGTATTTTTCACTAAAACTAACCAATGAAGTCATCTATGAAACTAATTTTGATTAGCAAATTTTGAAGGACGTTAAAAGAGTTTGTTAACTCATTGCATCCTCTCTATGGTCAATGATCTCAATAATCCTAAGTACATTGTAATGCATGCAGTTCACACGTATTTTTATTCATGTCCTAATCTTGACATACAATTTTCCCTTTATAGTCCTATTTTCAGATTTTGTTATAATTGCACATACATTATATCATGCATTTTGATTCACCAAGCTTTTGCTCACTTCGTTGAGTATTTTAGAAATTCGTGTATGGGTGCATTGCAATCTTTAAATTTAATTTTACATGAGTTCATATGCAACTTATTTCACATACTTTGTTGTTTCTCATTTTTTTCCTCATTTACCTCTGGGATTAGGTCTTTAGGAATGGGATCACGGATCATCACTTTGCTACAAGTTTCAACTACTGTGAGTTGTTACTAGTTGATTTAGTTTATTGCCTAAGGCCAATTATGCTAATTTCTTCAATGATGGTGCAATCGCACCTTACATCCGGAGGCGACGCTGTTATTTTGACAAAAGTTCAGAGCTAAGTTGGTAGATCCACAAAGTTTTTATCAGCGAATGAATTAAGCACTGTGATCTTAAAGTCTTGAAATTCAGTCTCTAATTAATATATATCACTATTCAGACATACATATCTTTTATATATGCAGAATGTTGAAACTTGCGATTGCCTGGTCATGTGACGTGAACCAGCTAAAGGGAAAGTTGGTTTTTTAGAGTTAAGCCTTATTGATCTTGAAACAGGATTTTGTCGATCATTCACCATTTCTGAGTTCGATTTTACTTGGGGTTCCCAAGCATGAAATGTTGCTTTTTTATCGTTAAATTTAACATGTAATTGAAATGCAAGACAGTTTATCTTAAATCATTATCTGAGAAGATACGAGTCCTAAGGCAAATTACCTAACATAGCTTTGTCAAAATTGTATAACATTTAACAAATCTAATTGTTTATTTGATTCTTTTCTAATTGAAGGCAAACAAAGATTTTCCTGTCGACACTCTCTTAGACCTATGTAGATATCTTGCGCAAATGCATAATGGGTACATAATGTGACCGTCACCTTCAATTACCAATGAACATAGAGCTTTTTAGTAACATGAATGCATTCCTGCGATGTTAAAATTAGCTTAAATTTGACCACTGAGAATCCTCGACATTTCTGAAACACTAAAATCTATCAACCTATGAAACACTCAGCCCGATTTCTGTTAATAGTTGAAATGCTAATAATACAAACAGAGAAGTTTAGACATCTGATGTTGAATCTAATTTAACCAGGTTTTAAAATTTGTTGCCAAGATTTGGCACGAAACTCCTTATTTGATCAACTTGAATTCCCCAATACTTTCATATGCGAGAAAAGAAAATAATTAAATTTATTGTTTCAAATGTAACACTTAATGTGCTTAAATAATGATCTGTTTTTACTTTTTTCATTGTAAAGCATTGTGTGTTTGTTTCTCTTTCAAATGAATACTGTTTTTGAAAAGCTATTCTTTGTCGCATTACTCTGTCCACATAATTTCATTTCACATAATTTCCATCAGTCTTCTAAAATCCGGTGGTGTGAGTACAGTTTGATTTAAGAAACCGGTCCAGCAGTTTTTTTCCTCTCGTTCCAATTTTATCTTTAGACGTATTTATTTTTAACGGAAGTTACAGCATTTGATAATAATCATAAATTACTACCTTCCAAATTTATGATTTTTAATAAATATTAACATGATTTAATTTTTGATGACGATATTTAAAAAAATTAATCTTATTTTTCTTTCTACTTTGATTTATGACTGCAGTTAGAATTATCAAATTAGATCCAATATTTAAAAAAAAGTATTTCTCCTTTTAAACAAACAATTCCAGCAGAGTAAAAAGGAAAGCTTTTAAAAATATTGTCACTTAATAAGAAGCTTATTATTTTTAATCTTTGTTCATCACATCTCAAATTATATTGTGTGGTAAAATTAGGTTTTTACCTCGTCTGAAATTAATAATACAATATTTAAAATTATTAACAACTACTAAGAACTTGCTCGTAAATCTTAACTTAAAAGAGTTTTAAATAAGCATTTGTTTCCAAAACTAACATCCACACATGCTTTACACTTATTGTTTCGTGGTACAAAAAACCACGGGGAATAAGAACTTGTAAAAAAAATTTGCAATTCATATTGTTTCTTTTTTAACTTATCTATTTGAAATACTCTCAAAAGTAAGCTGGGATCTGGGTTTTTTTTCCCTGAAAAGCATTGTCTAATGAATAATGAATGGAACAATGAGAAGAATAACAAATGCTTTGTCGTTTCCGAACCTTTTACAATTCATCATTCATATTATTCCTTCTTCCAATATACTGTTTTCGGGACTCATTTTCTTAAATGTTGAATGTTTTGATTAATATTTTACATTTACAACAAATAATGCGCTAAGTTTCCATGGTAATAATTAAAATGAATTTTCCAATGCAAGTCATATCCCGTCAGCCTCCTCGAAATCAGAACCTTAAAATCAAATCCATTTGATAAATACTAATATTCAAGCACATAACAGTATTAGTTAAAACTGACTTATACTACACGATCACAAATATACATTTAAATTCAATAAATCGTTTTCCCGTTTAATTGTTATTCAAACTAATGTAGTACATCTGTAGCGTTTATACATACAAATAAATAAGTAAAATAAGGAAATATAAATATAAAAGGATAGACCTTTATCAATCCAATCGGTAAATTTGTCTTCAAATTTAGTTTTATATTAGTTCCAAATATACATATGTATGTGTGTGTGATTTTATATGTACATGTATATGCGATACATATAGAGAGAGGTAGTTAGATGAACGTGATATTTATTTGATATATGAAAAAATAATGTATTTATTTATTTGTATACGTTTTTCAAATAATTCGTGCGCAATTATAATTGGCACCATAATTGTCATTATTTAAAAGTTTTTCTTGTTTTCTTGGTCTGATAGTCTCATTAAGTCATGCTTTGGTTGTCTAAATGTGATATTATATTTAGCGTCCGAGCATACAGGAGATTAACATGCCATGAGTAACAAGATATAAACAGATTTGGTACTTACGTATTATCCCGTCGACTGTACACTGTCGCCAATCAGCGCAATTTACGGCCAGTTATAGATAAACAGGACTTAGGAACACATGCAGGATATCTGCTCTTTTATTTACTGTAAACTAATTCATTCTCGGAAAGCTCTTTTTTTAATGTGCAAGAATGTAAATTAATTGTTATTGCAGTATTTTTTCCTTGCATTTTGAAAACAAATTATTCACATTTAGGATCTAACTTCTATACAACAGCGAACAGTGAATAATTTTCATATTATGAGATTCTACGAGAACATTTTATATTAAAGGACACGGCAGAGCAAGCTGAATATGGCTCATAAAACAGTAACAGAAAGTTTGCACTTAGTACGTTCTACGTACAACTTTCAGTAAACTCGAAAAGCGTAAAAAATAGAAGATATCGAAAGAAACCTTTTTACCAAGCGCAAAAACGAAAGCGGGTCGAATACTGGGTGTTCATTAATTACGCCCGTTACGTTCATAACTGGCGCCGGAAACAGTTTAGGACAATGGAAAACTCTACAAGTGACCGAGCTCCATTCACGGCTACAGCACCGGTGACTCAAGCCAACCCTATGCAAGGTTTTGGCTAGATTCTCAACATCATGAGAGTTTCAATGAGGCTCCAGTGCTTATTTAATGGAAAAGGTTCGGCAGCATTTATTGAACAGCTGTACGACCACTTCATTTTGTATCCAGCAGAAGAAATCCAAAAAATGGCGATTTCAACTTCAGTACTCCGAGCAGAAGCCTTGAGTTGGTATAATGGCAGCGGCAAATTTTTACTTGGAGAACCAGACATGCCAAACATATAAAAACTTCAAAAGTGGTTTTCTAAAAGCCTATCCAGTCATAAAGAATCGCGCGTAGTTAGAAGCCGAATTGTACAGCCGGTAATAGATGAACGAGGAAGATTTGACAATCTTCATTCTACGTTAAATCCAAGTGGTGAAACTGTTGTATGAAAGAAAACCCGTCGATGAGGTATTTCAAATCATCTCGCCGAGATTACTTCCACCAGCACAAAACTTTATAGAAATAAGTAACCCGTCGACATTAGAAACTTTATTTCAAATGGTTACAAAACACGAAAGCCGCCGCATTTCCAACAATGAACGCACGCAGATATATCGGCGATAGTACAAAACTTTCCGCACGTTTAAGCCAGACGAACGGCGGCAGTAGAAATTCAACCGCAAGAAAGATCTTTCGCCGAAGAGAAACGATTTTCAAAAGTCAGATAAGCTGCAGAAGGAAGAAACAAGGGACGGTGGAAAAATCTCAGGTTAGTGGCCCCAGGAAGAAGAAAAGTCCTCTCAAATTCGTTTGAATACGGTTGTGATGAAGAATGTATAAATACAAGAAGTACAAATTCTTTTAAACAACACCAGCGGCAATCGCATTAATAGACACGGGAGCACAGACTAGTTTTTCGGGGAAAAATTCTCTAGGCAGAATTTCCGTCGCTATAGGCTATACAACACTAAAGATGCAGCGGTGATTGCAGCCCAAGGAATAAGATGCGCTTGCATTGGAGGTCTGCTACTATAGGTGCAACTGAAAGGTGAGTAAATGAAAGTTACTTTCTTTGCTGTTAAAAATTTGCAAACTAATGTGATTTTAGGTATAGACTTCCTCAAGTCAGCGGAAATTTTCAAGAGGCCACCATCACACAGGACATGGCGAAGAAGAAATCTGAGTTAAGCTTTCAGCGCTGGAGCTAAATGACCTGAAAGAAGACGAAAACGAAAATAATCCAAGAATTGATAAGGAACTTTGCAGATCTATTTAGTGATCAGACTGGTCTTCTACTAGTCCGTTCGCAAGCCCAATCGTATTAGGTCGTAAGAAGAACAATTAACCTCCCTACGGAAAGTAAAACATGACGTCTTGCCACACATTATAGGAAATTAAACTATATTACAAAATATCCGGTGTACTCGTTACCGTTAATAGAGAAGATAATTAGATAAATAAATTTCGCAAGATATGTGACAACGCTACAGATCTTACTTCTGGCTATTTTCAAATCAGTATGAAACCGTAAAAAGACGGCGTTTACCACAACATCTGGGGTTTACGCATTTTTACCCATGTCCTTCGTTAAAGTAATGAACTAATGGCCGTCGTCCCAACGAGTTTGTCATTTAGCGTCTTGCTTTCCGGTCATCTCGGTATTAGAAAGATAATTAAACGTGTATGAGAGGCGGTATTCTTTCCAAAATTACAAAAAATTGTTTAAGAGCATGTCAGGTTCTGCTATATCTGCCAAATAGTCAATGATGTTAATTACCGGCCAGCCGGATACCTTAGTAGCATTAAAGCTATTTTCCCCGATGAATTGCTGGGGGTCGATTTCTTAGAGCCTCATCCGAAAAGCGATAAGAATAAACACCATTACTTACTTGTAATCGTAAATCATTTTAGAAAATGGGTAGAAATAAATACCCTGAAAAGGGCTTCAGCCAAAATAATCCTTTCTAAATAAATTTATTTTACAATATGCTGAACCATTAAAAATAATATGAAATAACGGTCCCCAATTTGTTAGTCAGATATTTCACGATCTATGTGCAAAGCTTGGCATTCGCTACTTGAAGATGGTTCCTTTATCGACCACAATCTAACCCTGCAGAAAGAGTCAATCGAAATATCGTTAAAATAATTCGTAGCTAAGTGAAAAACTATCACAGACGTTGGGATGATTCAGTTGATCAGTTTGCATTACGCACAATGATACACGATAAGACTGGCTGAACTATTTCTAGGAAGAAAAATAATGACACCCCTCGATAGACTATTTTTCTTGCAAACGTGTTCTCTGGATTTTCAGATGTTGGATGTAAAGAAATTAGTCGACAAGGCCGTTAAATCTTCTGGCATGCCCAGAAGTAAACAAAAAATGCATTATGATAAAAGGCAGAGGGAAGGAAATTTTAAGGCACGGGGGAAGAGTTACAATTAAGAGGTTATAGTTAAAAGGATTCCAGAAACTCAAGTAATTCTTAAAAATGCCAATGGCGAAAAATTAAAAGCCAATATCGATCAGACAAAAAATATTACGATCGTTGTGAAATGACATTTTTTAAAGATTTATTGCAGAGTTCCAGTGATGCCGACGGTAATAAAGCTCCAAGCCAAGTACAGCCAGCTGTAGCCCAGATACGGCTTTCAGATGTGGCTTCTAAGAGGAAAGTCAAGGGAACTTCAACAAAAGAATCATAAGAGGCATAAGGCAAATACAGGAAATAAGCGAAAAAAGGAACAAGTCAAAGGGCCAGGGTAAGGAGCTAGTGTAAATTGAAAAAGATTGGAAAAGTCTTAAAAGCAGCTAAGCAAACAACAAGGTTACCACCTGCGGTCGACAGAAGGAAAGCCGGAACGCCTTACGAAGCAATCGGCCCCGCATTATGTTTACCGATATTTAAATTCAGGCCTGTGATGTCCGAGCCAACATCGCGTTAAATTACTATTCTGGCCTGTGAAGTCCCAGCCAACTTCACGTCAGCTTCCATGTAGCCTTTGGCTACTAGTTAGTTGAATTAACTTTACATTTGAATTATGCTTTGAGTTTTTAGTCTATTTTTATTCATAGATAAAGCTCACATATTAAAGCTCTGAGAGTACCGCTTTAATTCTATAAACACTTCGTATGGAAAAGAGCAGTTTTATGTCGCTATAGGTCTAAGTTTATTATAGGAAAAAAAGATACTGCCGTTATTGACTATACTAAACTGCTTTATTAAATGGACGTTTCTTTTAATAGTAGCATAAAGATTTCATATAATGGTTACCTCAAAACTTCTTCTTAAGAAAGTTCGGAATGAAATATTATAAATGAAACACATCCAAATGCTCTTCCTTTATTTGAATAGAGTTCAGATCTTATGCAGAAGTAAGAAATTTGTCTCGTAATCTTCTTATTTTCCAAATCATGCTCTGAATATAAAACACTTGTTTTTTCGTACATCAAATGATAAGAAAAATGAAATAATTTTGAATAAATTAAATAACGTTTAACTGATGAATTAAATAAAAGAACAAGGAATTAAATCTTATTAAAATAAATTTCTTTCAATTTAAAATGAAACGGAAACCAAACTTAGCTTAGCTTAAATTTTGAATGTAAATCTTTCTGAAGGCGATCAGATACAAGACTCTATTTCTCACGAGCAAAACAACGTTTGAAAAATGAGAAAATCATTTTCCTGTCAACAGCATTGAGCAGAGCGAGCATGAACGTAGAGACATCTGTTGACGAATTGAAAGAACGGGAAAAATTAGGATGTTAGAACTCTGAAAACTCCAGGAAGAAAGGAGTTGGATTTAATGGCATTAACTAAAGACAATAAACTTTTGTGAGTGTGAAAAGCTTTAAAAAAATTCGAAATTCAGTTCACGAACTGAAGAATCTTTTTAGATACTTCTCTTAGAACCAAAGTCAAAATTGTGATTTTAACTGTCAAACTATGATTAGTACCGAAGATTTTTTATCTCCTTTTCGAACATAAAATTCGTGTTACTTGATGGAGAATTTAATGTTTTCTTTTTTTATATTTATTCGAAGTGTAACAAATCAAAGTAATAAAATATACAATAAATTTTGCAAGGATTAAAATCAGTGTTGCGATCTTTATAAAACAATTATATAATTTTACTGGTATGTGAGAAAATGAGTTGAAAATTGAATTTCTAGAGAATATGAATGGTTTTATAACTTATAGAAGGAGGAACTGGAGTAACGACAAGATTATTATTCTTATTTCTAATACTGAAATGTCTTTTCTGATCGCGAAACGAAAAAGATTTAAAGGCTTTACCAATGGCTGTAAGAGAAAATACTCTGCCAGTAGCAACTGATTTCAATATTTAAGCTCATGAGTATTGCTTTCAACGAGTCTGAAAGACAAACTATGATATCTACACACAGTTGAAAAACAAACTTCTGAAGAGCCCGATATACATCAAAGTAGGAAGAAGCTGCTTCTTATTTAGCCGAGTGACCTGTTTAGGAGAGTGCTAAAATAAGATTCATTGTCAATAATTAGCATATTAAGGAAAAGAATTATACAAACTCAATTTTTTAAAGTGACCTAGTTAGCTGGATCAATCAAGTTCACAACACATAATATCTTGCTATAACTCTCCTTACTACCTTCAAAGAAGATTGCTAGTTTATCAAACCACTTGATAGGTAACCGGGAAAAACCTATCATTTACGTCTGCTTAATGCGTAGTTCAAGGGGTAAGATTAACCGTCCAATTAATACACTTTACGAATAGCTCAGACAGTAAGATCAACCGTTTGTTAGATCCGTTATATAAACAGTTCAGCTGGTAAGATCTTGCGCCCGTTAACTCAATTTAATATACAGTTCAGCTAATAAAATGTAGTTAGTAACATCACCCTGCTATTAAATACATTCAATGAATAGTCCAATTTATAGCCCATCTGGCAAATTGCCCATCTGATAGGATGGTTCACGAGCTTAGTCTTTTTTGAGACTGGTAACATGGCAAATTCCGTTTTACGTAATGTTTTGTTTTGAAAAGACATGCTTAAAAATTTCGTTCTAAATTTTAATATGAGGCATCTATGCAGGCACCAGTTTATGCAGTTAATAGACGTTGCTAGGTAGAAGAGCAGATAAACAGTAACAGTAAATGCATAATAGTTTAATTTTTTCACGTGCTGTTGAACATTACACATTTCCATTTCCTCTTATATGTAGATTTTAGCAGACCTAAAATATTTTCTTTAGTATTAGTGTATTTATTAATTTGCTTTAACAAGAATTCCTTAATTTAAAATAAACCATATGACAACAACTAATTGAAAGTGAAAAGTGAAAGGAAAACAGTTAAACTAATTCAATTCATTTCTGTGAAATGAAACCAAAGAATCTTCCAATTAAATGACAGACACTGAAGGGCATCTGTTAAGGCGAAATTGTCGCGCTCTTTTAATTACATTAACGCCAAACGGTGCTCCCACCGCTCTTACTCCTTCTGTGAAAGCGCTCTGGATCCAAATGGCCTTTAAATCGAATGCGATGGAGATTATTAAAAGAAATACTCCCCCCACCCTCTAAAAAAACCCAAACACCAGCAGAGCGAAAATTATCACTCCGGTGACTGAAATCATAACGCAAAAAATTATCCTATCAGCTGGCCATTTTTTATTCTCTTTTTTTCCATATCATGGGAAAAAATAATATTCATTGTTTTAATTAAAGCAGAGGGGCTTATTCCCCGTGTTTTTTCCCGTTACAATTACTCAATTTTTTTCTGGCATCAGACCAAGATTTTTATCTCGCCATAAGGCATTCATTTGTTGGGAAGAGAGAAAAATAAGTAGTGCGCTGTATTTCCTGGCACTCAATATTCAATTTTCGAGGAAAGGTTTCTTCCTATGTCTCTTCTCTACCACCTCTTTGCCATTTTTGGATCAATATCATTAAATCTGAGCAGCTTTGTGGCGCTGTTCTTCTTTTTGGTTATTTGGATGCAAAGAAATCACAGTATGATGAGATGAAGCTTTTGCTTCATTTAAATGAGAAGGGAAACTCGGCTTAATACATGAATAATTTAAATGAAGTTAAGTAATTTGCGTTTTTATTTTGTTTTGTTTTAATTTTTACATATTAAAAATAACATAATATTATCTGTGCCTTGGATCCTTCTAATGAATGCTGCCGTCGCATATTTTTGATTCATTAATTTTGGATGCATGTAAGCCCAGTTTTAAATTATTCAAAAAGACTTAGTATCAGAAAATATTAAGGCAGTAATTTGGGAATGAATCTTAAAATGTAGGCTTATTTAAATGGAAAACGGATTGCAATGAATCATGGATGAATTACAATTGCATTTAAGAAAATTGTCGATAGTACATAATATTATTTTGATATATTCAGAAAAGTTACGCCCTGAAATGTTAGATGCTTCTGGTCTGGGGTGGGTGGGAAAAATAAATCAAAAAATATTTTACAGATTTTTGTTTTATTTTTATGAAGCTTTCTTTGATACTAAAATTTACTTTATAACACAAAAATATAATATCATCACATTTAAAAATTATCATATTTATATGCTGTCCATTTAAGTTAGAAGTGCTAGTTTTATTAAATTACGGATGCGAAATAAGATATTCTATTATTCTCTTTCTATGCCAGAAGCTTTAAACTTTTGTAACTAACAATTAAAATTCTTCTTCAGCTCATTATGTAACATATGCTTCAAACGTGTCAAAATATGTTATACGGTTACATATATATTTTGAATAAAATGGAGAAATAGTAGGAAATCAGATTATCCTACTATTTCTCACGTAATAAACGCATGAAAAATTTGCAAAAATATATCACAACTATTTTCAAAACTGATCTCAAATTCTTTTGAACTATTCTATAACAAAGCATGATATTATGGTATATGGTTATCACGAATTATACCGCAGGGTGTAACAGCGATTATAATATGCAAAATGCTGATAAATATTTTTTACCTATAACTAAATTTTTTAAAAGTTACAATAAGAGAACTTATTTTTAAGAGTTTATTCCAATATCTTCTACGAAAAATGATTTTGCGAGATTTAAATATTACGTCTTTGACATATTAGTGAATATCCGTGTAAATGTAAAATATGCCCTAAAATTATATGAAAATCATTAGCAGAAAAAAGTTATAGTATATCTTATAATATAGTTCAAAGTGTTAGAAAATGCGAAATTAAATGGAAAATTATAAGATTAATTTTATAAATTAAATTTATATTAAATCTGATCTTTACTCCTACTCCTTTCACCTGCTCCATCACACATGCGAACTTATGTGGATTCAAACAGGACTACGTGCATTTATATAAATTAAGAGAACGAATATTTGGGCAACGATTCTTAGACATGGTGTGACCTTGCATTAGTAATACCATGTTTGCAATTGGTTTACTATTTACGAGTATAAATTTACTATCTTGTATTCCCAGATCCTCAAGTAGCGGTGTGCTGGATTTTTAGCTGTAACCACTGAGCTCTAATACTAAAGTTAGAGCTAGATTTTTTATTTCTGTGAGTTACAGCCTGATTTTTATTTCTGTTGTATTAAATGATTGTTTTGAGTTTTAAGTTAAATGAAATATGAAGCTATAACTTAGGAATGATAAAGAAGGTTTTAGTCTACATGTATATACTTTGATATTGCATTTAATGTAATCACAATGCAAATAAGAGTTTAGTTGTATGATTTTTAGCGTCGCTCTTCAGATTTCATCCTGGTATGTAATTCATTTTCTCATTATTTAAGAGCAATTCACAGTAATTTAAAGAAAAATGCTCATATTTAATTTGAGGATTTACAGAACACGAGAAAAAAATTCGTAATAATATTAAACAGAAATGAATAATATTAATATGTCGATCTTCTGACTAACGAAAAATACATTTGTCTGTTTGGTTTTCAAATTTATTAAAGCAAATTTTTAATTTTCTTTTAATATTCAGTGGTGTTTTAGATATGGTCACTAGCAGCAGATTCAGCTATTCAAAGGAGAAGCTGAATGCTATTGACAAAGGCTGTCAACTCGTCATATTAAATTTTCTAATAGATGTAATTAAAACTTTTCGTGAATTTTTCGTACACTTCGAGGTTTTTTCTTTTGCATATAATGAGACTTTTATTTCAATATCTTGCGGTATAGTACAAGACGCTAAAACGTTCACAAAGAGGATGACTTCTTTATAAAATGTAGCTTTCTTAAGACGCCACAAATACGATCATTTATAGTTATGGGACATTTTCGTAGAAAAAATATGTTTGTAGCTTTTTTGTTCCATTTAAAGCGTTTGCTTGCATCTTGATTTGATACCTAATTTACGAAATCATAGTTTCAAGTACATTATACCATTTCTGAAAATATATTACTGTATTGTAAACTGAATTTCTTCATTAAATATTTCAATCTTCTAACATTTATTGACATACTTTATAAGCTTGAAATGTCTACCGAAGAAATCAATTTGAAAATTACTTTTTTCGAATGCTGAATCAATATGTTAATCACGTACGCACTAGAAATTTCTATTTTTAACATAAACAGTCCAATTAAGCTTCGTTTTTCAGATTGACTAATGAAACTTCTTATGCTCAGTTACATGAGTCGTTCGATCTATGCTTAGGAAGTTATTAATTGGAAACTGAGCCTAACGCTTTCTTACACGTGTTAGTAACAAAGATTCTATTCCAAATCAGCAAGAAATTTTTTAGCTATTCTTGTATTTACAATATCCCTATAAGTATTACATTTTCTCGAATAATTTAAATATATCTTTAAATGTAAGACAACGTTCAAGAAAACGTAGCTGAAAAATTATTTTAAATTCCTTAACGTTCCATTTTATTCAAAATATATTATGTTTTTACAAAGTATATAGTTTAGAAATCAGTTTTTGAAGAAAATTGAACATGCTGACTGGCTGCTTTACTCTAAGACTGAAATTTTTGGTGTAGTATTACCATTGCCTGTTTTATGGCAAATTGGTGTAGTATTACCATTACCTGTCATATGGCAAATAGGGGTAGTACACTGACTAACAATAAGTATTTGGACACCTATGCAAATGACGATATCTGCGGTCCTAAGGTACGTCACGGACTCCGCCGGTATATATCGTGTAGGAAACAGCATCGGCTTTAGTCGCATGCGAAATGCCTCGCAATTCGGAGATCTCTGATTTCGAGAAAGGTATAATTATCGGATATAACAGATGTGGCCGATTCTTAAGGGACATATCTAGCGATCTGAAGTACCCAAAATCGACAGTGGCCTATGTGATTAAGAAGTGGAAGGTGAGCGGTGATTGTCGGAATGTGCCCCGAGTCGGCAGACCAACGAAACTGGGAGATAGGGACCGACGAGTGCTGTCCAGAGAAATTCGGAAGAACGCACCCAACCGATGGCCCTCATCCGCGAGGAGTTTCAACAGGCATCCGGGAGTATTGTTTCAATGAATACCATCCGTAAGGAAGCACATCTGCTTCGTTTTCATGGTCGTGCTGCTGCCCATAAGCCTTTGATCACGAAGTCCAAGAGCGCTGCTCGCTTAATGTGGCGCAAAGCACATCGAAATTGGACCGTAGATCATTGGAAACGGGTTCCTTGGAGTGACGAATCAAAGTTCACCCTTTACCGTTCGGATGGCAGGGTCTGGGTCTGGCGTCTACCTGGAGAACTTCTCCTGCCAGAATGCATTGTGCCAACAGTCAAGTTCGGCGGAGGTGGAATTATGGTCTGGGGGTGTTTCTCCTGTTATGGGCTGGGACCCTTGGTCCCCATTCATGGTAAGCTCAACTCCGATGCCTACTGCACTATTCTAGATGACAATGTGCTTCCTACGTTGTGGCAGTTTTACGGGTTGGACCCCTGTTACTTTCAGGACGACAATGTCAGTTGTCATGTTTCGACGTTATCAAGGCTTAGTATGGTGTCAATGGAGTTCATCGATTGGACTGGCCTGCCCAGAGTCCAGACCTGAACCCTATCGAGAACCTCTGGAACGAGTTGCATCGCTGAATTCAGGGATGCACTACCCGTGCGAAATCGGTGAAGGAACTCCTATGTCTTCTCCAAGCCGAGTGGATGAAAATACCATTATCTGTCATACAAAGACTTGCGGAAAGTATGCCCCGGAGGGTCCACGCTGTAATTACTGCTCGTGGAGGCTCTACCAACTATTGATTTTGAATAAAGTTAGTTTTTCTTTTCTATCACAGGTGTCCAAATACTTATTGGTAGTCAGTGTATTGCCTTCCTTATTTTATGGTGATTATAAATCAGCAAGAAAGTTTTCAGCTATTCCTGTATTTGTAATATTCCTATAAGTATTACAGTTCCTCGAATAATTGAAATATATCTTTAAACGTTAGATAACGTTCTAAAAAACGGAACTGGAAAATTATTTCAAATTTCTTAACACTTGAACTTACTCAAAATATTTTACGTCGTTACAGATTATGTAGTTTAAAAATGTAGTTTTGAAGAAAGCTGAACATACTGACTTACTACTTTACTCTAAGACTTGAATTTTGGGTGTAGTATTACCATTGCCTGTTTTATAGCAAATATAACGCAACGAAGTAGCTTACAATATTTTACTCTTGAAAACATTCTTAGCATTTTAGGCCTCTAATGCTAAGAATAACGTGCTATGAAACATGATCATGTAATATAAGTTTAAAGAGTAACGGGTTTACGTACAAACACGGTTATTATTAATTTGCATTATAAGCAAGTACAATTAAATATATTGAGACAAGTACAAATATTAGGCAGGTCATGCTAAGATTATGAGAACATCAGTTGTGTGTGCCACTAAACATATTATGGATTATACAGTTGCAGCATTAAAAAACTATGCACATAATATTCAAGTTATTTTTATTTCAATAGCTGTTTGCAAATAATGGAAAATTACGTCAGATTCTCTTTTTTTTTAATAAAATTACTCTTTTCCTTACAGTTATTCTAGATCCTCTTTTAACAGCAAATAAGAACCGTAAGTGGCTGTTTGTTAAAAACGCTAAACACTGGTATTCGGACTTGGATTTAAATCTTAGTAAAATGCTACATGAGAGATTTCGTGGATTACCTATTGGTAAGCTGAGTACGAGCCAGTTTATCATGTAAAATCTTGCATGAAGTCATAACTCTCTTTAGGCAGATAGGCTTCAAATGGCTTTCTGCAACTGATTAAACGAAAAAACTTGAGTAACAAGGGAACCTGCGTTAAAAATAGTTGAAAACAGAAATAGTTTACAATACAGAATAAAAACTACCAATGGAAAAATGTATCTATATCCTTGTATCATTTCCTCAGTCAAAGGGCAAAACAGGTATTAAAGTAAAATGGATCATCTAAGAAACTTAAGAAGGGTCTCGTTATGAATGAGCGTTCTGACGGTTTTATGCATTACGAACTAAAGTGAACTGGAGTGCTTACCGTATTTGTAAGTAATATCCTTATATAATTTAAATTATTTTATTAACACTAATAAAGAGCAATACAGAAGTCAAACAACAAAAATCAGCGTTAATTTTCAAAATTTTCACAGGATTGGAGAACTGGATTTTCTAGAGGCATTTCAAATTTAAAAAGATCTTTCTGTTCTTGTTAAAGATCCTAATTCCAATCCATCTTTGCCTTTGGCCTTTAAGGAAATTATGTTTTAGTTCTGGTTTCACCAACAGATGGCGCCACTTGCTTATTCTTGTCCAGGCTTTCTTATATTATCTAATTATTATTTCCTATCTTGCTCATTTGCGTTTTTGCAGCTGAGGATGGTGGTTCGGTAAAACCATCGAAACTAGTCCTGTGAAAATTTTGAAAATTAACGCTGATTTTTGTTGTTTGACTTCTATATTAGTATTTATTCGGCGTGCTATTGTGTCTTAGTAATAAAGGGTGTTGCTCTATTAAGGATGCCTGCTATGGTTACTTGAATAAATGCCTTCTGTTGTTGCAGTATCCATGAAGAGACCCTCGTCAACGGCCCCCCGTAAAAAAGAATAAAGATAAGTCTTATTTTTCAGTATTATTACTGATCACCTAATATTTACTTAGGCACCGGGTGAATGCTTGAGGGGTTTATTTATATTATTGTACGATTATAAATATGTGATCATTTCTTTATTCTAATAATATAAATTCCATACTCTGTAGAGATATTAGGTTACTTTGAACCTGGAGAGATGAAAAATGAACAATGCCCTCACTGGGACTCGAACCACAGACCTCATGAATACGCGTCGAGCTTGCTAACCACTGCACCACGAAGGCATGCTATGAAGGCGGTAAAATACCTTGTACACTTCCCCTTTTAAAGGGCAACTGAGGCCCAATCGGCAAATCCTGGTGGTGAAGAATTATTCACCACCTTTTAGTTGGGGCGCCACTTTAGAGACATTAGGCTATTTTCGAAGCTGGAGAGATGAAAAATGAGCAATGCCCTCTTCAGGACTCGAACCACAGACCTCTCGAATACGCTTCGAGCGTGCTCACCACTACACCACGAAGGCATGCTAAGGAGACTGGAGAAATACCTTATAACTCCTTTAAGAAATACATTTGAAGAAAAATTGTCGGAGCTTTATTTGGTAGGAAAAAAAATTATAAAAATTTTATCTGGTGACTCTAAATGTTCTCAAGTTGATATTGATAGAGAGTACGAGGGGAAGTACAATTTATAGTAAAAATTATTTAAGGCTTAGAACTAAAGTACGAAACGTAACGAATAATACTAATTCGGCGGATAACAGTATTCTTAATGCCGTAGTTCCAAAGCGGAAACTTAATTTGCCAAATTTAATTTGCTTAATTTGCCTGAGGCCAATTTAAGAAAATTCACAATGATCCAGATATTTCGCGTGAATGCAATATTTATTTCAAGCCACTGTTGAAAGATCGCGTGCTAGAGATATAGCTGATTCTTTTCCGAGGTAGAATGACAACTAATGTCAAGTAATTAAATGTCTTAAAGCTCGATTCGGCAAATATGGTCACCTCGTAGAAGTATATGCGAGAGAATTGTTGAGTATAATTCTGAATAATTCATTGAACCGAAACAAAGCGACACGACCAGAACAATTCTGGCTGTGACACATAGATTATTTGATACTGTTGGACTTTTAAACCATGTTCTCGTGTATCCTAGGATATTGTTGTAGAACCTATGAAAAACAAATATTTCTTGGCATACTGAATTCGACGAACAAAACTAAATTTTTTGAATTGATGTAAAGATCATTTCCTTTTAAAAGAAATCTCCACTTCAGCAAACATAATGAATTTTTTTAGCATTCTTCTTTGTGTAATTCTAGCAGTATTGCGTATGCTGCCTCATCGTTTTTGAGAATTGGGACTTCTGGAGTTGACGTTCATCTGCGCATCGCAGCACAGAGACCCTCCTGGTAGATCTACCATGGTTAACCATGGATAAACTGACAGATCCGAAAGCATGGAAGAATAAGTATTATAGCTGACATTTCAGCAAAAGGTTACATCTAGTACTACGTCCTTCGGGAATGGACTATTTAAAGTGAGGACTAGAGAAAAACAAAGGACTAGAACATAAAGAGAAAGTGCATGATGGTGACATTGTTGTTGAGACTAAGTAAAAAATGCTGATGACATCTTTTTTTTATGCCCTGGAAAGTTGCCATCACTTGCAAAATATACTTTGACATTATCGAGTACAATACGTTCACAGTAAAAGAGTACTCTATTCGAAGTCAAAGGTAGGAATCTCGCAGGACCACTCTATTTGTGAGATAAAACAGAGGCCTAGATAGTCCTATTCACTTGCGCCGCGTATCGCGCAGTGCATGCGAAGTTAATAACATTTTTAACAGGGTAAGTCTTCCTGCTTTCATTGAGAAGATTTATAGAGCACAGAGATAGGTAGATTGTTAATTATTCCGATGACGGAAGCAATTGTGTGGAAGTTCTAAATGAACTCTATCAAGTAGACTAGAAGGAAACAGAGGCCGAGTCGATACTGAAGAAGATAACATGGAATTTTATTCCTCTATCAGCTTCCTTAATGGGGCGGATTGTAGGAGTGATACATCGGCATGGTCGAACGGGTTTTTCGCAGGGTATTAGCTCAAACTTTCTATGATTATGAGGACTTTTATACAGTGGTAAGTGATACTGAAAGTCTGGTAGACTGTCAAATTTTTATGCACTTGTCTGAAGATGTTAATGACTCTTTCGATATTCCGACAAGAAAACAAAAAAATAGCAATACCGGACATTGATAACACTGATACTTTGCATGCGCATATAAGACATATGTACTTCCAGAGTATATGTAGGGATCTACGAAACATATTTCGATTAGAATATCTTGAACATCTAAAACATGCTAATTAATCTGAAAAGATTTCCAAACCGATTTCTTTTGGCCATATAGTACTCAACAGTTCCGATTACCTGAAGACAATACAAGAGCTGTCTAAGTCCTACCTGGAAAACATGGTAGTCTCAGAATTGTAAAATCAAAAATAAAACTTGGCACCGTCACAAGACTTATGCAACTTTTTTATCCTTTAGAATTTTTACATGAGCCCTAAGGTCCAGTTTTGAGTTGCAAAGTCTATAGTGATTTTATGCCAACGACTAAGAAATATTTATAATAATTTGAATTTCTAAAGAATATAATGTGAAGATGTCGCTACTAAGCGAGCCTCACAACAGTTTTCATCCATTATGGGATGAAATGAACTGGGAACAGAAATGAAACAGAGAGACAGTAGAATCATTAAAGAACGGAAGCGGAAATGAACGCTGCTTACCATATTTGTAATTTAATCTATAATTTAAATTCTTTTGTAGAATAATAAAGGATGTTGTTCCATTAAGAAACCCTCCTGTTGTTGAATGAAACAACTTTTTTTTCCCTTTTTTGTTCAAGTATCTACAAAGCGCTGTGGCCACCGTGAAGAAGCATAAAGGTAAACTTTACCATTCAATACTATTACTGAGCTTCTGAAAGAAGAAAGATAAAGTTGTATCCGGGGGTATTTGCGAGAATTTAGAAGTTTTGAAACTGACGTTAGTTACAAACCACGTTGAGGAATTCAGAAAAGAATCGTGAGTAGAGAAGAGACATTAGGTTTTTTTGTGAGAAATGTGCAGGGCGCTCACCAGGATTCGAAACCTGGACGTCTAGAATACGCGTCGAATATGCTTCCAATTACACCCCATAGGCTTGCGGAAAGGAGGCAAAAATACTTTATAAACTTCATACATTGTACAATGAAAATTTTCTAAACAAATTACTTTAAAGATTTTTATTTTATTTTAAAACTCCCAGCTTTATGAAAATAGCGCCTTTGAAAGTGAAATATGTTGACTGAAATATCGTCTTCGCGAGACTATATAGCCTTTGAACTAAATTAATTTATCCTTAACACTTAATTCAGATTAATCCGTAACTGTATCATTTTAGATCGTGTATTAATTTAAGAACATTATGAATATTTCAGTATGTACATAGCTATTTTGAAAGTGTATCTAGAAAGCAAGCTTTTCCGATAAACAAAGTGTGCAAGTTTGATTTCTGAACAAAACGACAGTGCATGCAGTGCTCTATATATAAAGGGATGTACTCTAAAAATTATCATTTTGGAATAAGTTGACAACTTTGTTACAATGTAACGAGTATGATGTTTTGAAATAATAAAAATGTTTTTTTTTTTTTTTTTCAGGACCTAAAACTACGCGTTCGATTAATTTACTCAGTCACAGAAAAGTAGTAGAATGTACCTGCAGTTTAAAAAGCTAAGTAACTGCTGGATGCAATTCTGAAAAGAAGTTGTGTATCCACATTATTTGAGCAAAGAGAAAGCATGTTATTTGCGTTATATATTTGTATTTAGACAGTTAATAAAACTGATAAGAAAGCTAAAAGTTCTACAAATATTTAGATAGTAATAGAATATAATTGTGGGGGAGTTTTATACAAAAATATTTCTTCAGAGTTGTCATATCCATGGATCATTTCCAATGCGTATCCATCCGAAATAAAAAAAAAAAAAAAATAATAAAATGGTTTATTTAAATCCGTAGCATTTAATATAAGATATTTTAATATGTATTTAACTAATAGTTTATAAAGTGCTATTTTGCTGTATTCAATTGTTTCCGTTAACATTATATAATAAATAAAATAAATTACGTTTATTTGCTCTCCCATAAAATCGATAAGGAAAATTGGATAAAAGTAAGTAATGTCCACTTCTTGCAATATTTGATATATCTTGATATTGTTTTTTCTTTTCATTTTTCGTGGGGGGGTGACATAATAAATTAACAAGATTTGATCAAACGTGTTACATAGCCAAACATGGACGTAATGCTAAAATTTATTTTAAGACTAAGTTACATATTGACATTTCGCTAAAATGAATAAGACTCATTATTTTCATATTATTCAAGCGATGAATTGGTCTGAAGGTTAGAAGCAATCATAAACAACTGTAAGTCTATGTCTCTTTGGGAACATACAAATTAAACTTTAAAAGAACTATTGAAGAATTATCTTCTAGCAACTAAACATAAATAAGAAGGGTATACAACAGTATTTTATTCAAACATAAAATTAACAAATGATCCAACTTGGGTTACAAGAAGCCAAGCACTTCTGGCTTAACAGAAAAACATAAAAACTAATAATTTTAAGGTGTGGTAAATTAGCCTAACGGCTCATAGAATGCTTTAGCGCGCAGCAAGGGCTCTGGTTTGTAGTAAGCCGGGAAGACAAAGCCTCATGGATAGAGCACTCAACGCCGCTGAAGCAAATCGTTAACAATCACAGCACAACATAGCTTGGAATAGGTAGACCACGCTCTAAAACTATCTTCCGAAACTTTTACTAAATTGCACTTCATTCTATCTTAACCTGAATAAACTATCACTATCTCATTTACATTCTGGCATGAAAAAGCGTGGATGAAAAGAGACTTATAAGAAAGTGCTATCTTAAAATGAACTAATAATTATAATTAAACAGATAAACCTCACACCACTTAAAAAATAGTGTTTTTCAAATTGAGATGAAAGTAGGAAGAAATTTAGTTAGTATTTACATTAGTACTTACGCGTCTGAATGCACACGTAAACAGAATTGTCTTGAAAAGTTTAGAATAACTTGTAGAGTGCAAATAAATTATCTAAACATTGAATTTGGCCTAACAGCTTTCTAAGCTACCCAAGTGTTAAAGCACAGCTCAACAGACAATACAAAAATGTTTATTTACATCATTAGTGTTGTATCATAAATTATTAATACGACGTTTAGCTTAAGAGAGCTTCTCCTGACGCATGCGCCGTTCGCGTTTATCCGCGCGGTGATGATGACGTAACTGTTTATTACGTATGTATGTATATGTATACCATTCTTACTTTTTCGCCCTTTTTCTCTGCTGTACGCAACTATGTTTAAGTTAATCTCTGTCATTAAAAATGTTCATTGATATTACAATCTATTTAGGCTCATTTATTTCTTCAATGGTTATGGGCCCAGGAACGTTTCAACTGTGCCTAATTAGCAAAATACTTATTTTAAAATGAACATTTTGAAGTTTTCGAGCATTGAACTCTTAAGCCTAATTCAGTGCAAGAACTGTTACGTCTAATCAACGGTAAGAA
Organism: Stegodyphus dumicola; assembly: GCF_044657685.1. NCBI lineage: Eukaryota > Metazoa > Arthropoda > Arachnida > Araneae > Eresidae > Stegodyphus > Stegodyphus dumicola. Next base: position 72,107,066 of record NC_140768.1, on the reverse strand, counting down.
CTGATCAGCGTTCAGTTAAGCCTATTTTTATAGCGCTCAATCTTGGTTTTTGGCTGTGAGAGACTGTATTACATTATGTCGCATTTGACTACTATAGATAAGCTCGGAAAAGATAATTTTGACAGTTGGAAATTACAAATACAAGCAGTATTGATTAAAAACGACCATTGGGATTATGTAACCGGTAAAGTGCTAAAACCTGCTGAAGGAACCGAAGACGAAAAGAAATGGCTCCAAGCTGATCAAAAAGCTCGCGCAGATATAATTCTTGCTATTAATCCTAGTGAACTGTGTCATATAAAGCATTGTGTGACATCAAATGCTGTGTGGAATAAACTCAAAGCCGTATATGAATCGAAAGGACCTGCGAAGAAGGCTACATTATTAAAACAGCTTTTATTTAGAAAAATGGCGGAAAGCGAAACGATGTCTGAACATTTGAATAATTTCTTCGAAATAGTTGATAAGCTTAAACAAATGGAAATTGACATAGCTGATGATTTATTATCGATTCTTCTGCTCTATAGTATTCCAAAAAATTTTGAAAATTTTAGATGCGCCATCGAATCAAGAGATCAGTTACCTAGTCCCGAATCTTTGAAAATCAAAATGTTAGAAGAATGGGAAGCAAGAAAAGGGAAAACGTCTCAAGATTCACAGAATGCATACTATACTGATTATAAAAGAAGAAATCAATAACAGAACAAAAATGAAAAATGGAAGGTAAATTCAAACAAAAATTTTCCAGCTGAAAGAAATTTTCGAAACTTGAAGTGTAATTACTGTTCGAAAATTGGGCACAAGGCATCTGAATGCAGAAAGAAAATAGCTGATAGAAAATATGGACAATCAAATAAGGGAAATCAAGGTTCTATGATGGCTTCTAATTATGAAGAGCAGATTAGTTTAGCAGTAAACAATGCTTATCAGAAGACCTCCTCATGGTGCTTAGATAGTGGCTGTACATCTCACATGTGCAATGACAGAAGGTTATTTTCAGAATTTCACCCTCGAACGAATTCAACCATAAAGTTAGCAGTTGACAAAACATCAAAAATTACAGGAATTGGAACTGTCCTTATCACAGTACCTAACGGAAATAAGACAATTAAACTTACGCTCAAAAATGTGTTATGTGTTCCGGAATTAAAATGTAATTTGCTGTCAACATCTAAAGCTACTGCAAATAATCGTTCAGTGATTTTTACAGAACGACATGCTAGAATAATAGAACCAAATGGATCTATACTAGTGCAGGCTATTCGTCATGGTGATCTTTATTATATACATCCAAGCACTGAAACAGCTGCAATAGCACAGGTAAGTGATTTTGTAAAGTGGCATCTTAAATTAGGTCATTTAAATGAGTCTGATTTGAAAAGACTTAAGTCTGATAACATGGTTAGAAATTTAAATTTTAATAACACTGAATCTCTAAAAGACTGCAAAGTCTGTATCAGAGGTAAACAAACTGTGAAACCTTTTCAAAAAGAATCAAAATTTCAAAGTAATGAATTACTGAACTTGATTCACTCAGATTTGTGTGGACCTATGAGAGTCCCATCCCATGCTGGTTCGCGTTATTTTGTTACTTTCATAGACGACAAATCGCGTTATGTCGAAGTCAGTTTTCTTAAAACTAAAGATGAAGTGAAAAATGCATTCATTAAATACAAAGCTGCGGTCGAAAATCGTCTAGGAAAGAAAATAAAAATCCTTCGGACTGATAACGGTCTCGAATATCGCGGAGAAGAATTTAATAAATATATTCAAGAATGCGGGATTAAACGAGAATTCTCTGCACCAATGACTCCTCAACAGAATTCGAGAGCTGAACGCATGAACCGAACTTTAACTGAAATGGCCAGATGTTTGTTGCTACAAAGTAATCTTCCCCAATCCTTTTGGGCTGAAGCCTTGAACTGTGCTGTTTATATTCGTAATCGTTGCCCGAATCGAAACCTGGGAGTAAACAAAACACCTTATGAGTTATTTTTTGGCATCAAGCCAACTGTATCTCACTTCAAAGTATTCGGACAAAAATGTTTTGTACTTAATAAAAGGTCTAAAGGGAAATTCGATCCTCGATCAGAAGAACATATATTTGTAGGATACTCAAATGAATCGAAAGCATACAGGCTGTGGAATAAAAATTCCAGAAAAATCGTTATAAGCCGAGATGTTAGATTCATTGATGAATTTGAAAACTGTACTAATTATGATAAAGATTTAGAAGTTTTATTTCTCGAAAATATTCCTGATAAAAAGAAGGAAAAACCTCTGAATGTAAATCAAATATCGGCTAATGAAATAACAGAAGACCCCAAAAATATGGCAAAAGCATCTGCTGAATCATCTGATAATGAAGATTCTGATTCCGAAGCACTACCTGAAATGCAGATTAAAAGGGGGGCAGGTCGTCCAAAGAAAGTCAAGACTGGGAAGCCAGGAAGACCAAAAAAGGAGTACCACAAGATAAACATAGAAAAGGAAGAAGCACAAATTGCTGAAGAAGATACAAATCCGACGTTAGAAGAAGCATTAAGTGGAAGTTATGCTGAAGAATGGCATAAGGCTATGCAAAGTGAGTATGAAGCACTTGTTAAAAATGGTGCATGGAAATTAGTAAAGCGACCACACAACAAAAAGGTAATAGGATGTCGCTGGGTTCTTAGAACGAAATATTATGCAGATGGAACAGTTCAAAAGAGAAAAGCTCGATTGGTTGCTAGAGGATTTGCACAGGAACCTGGAATTGATTTTAATGAAACATTTGCTCCAGTAGCCAGAGCAAGCTCTATAAGAACTGTGATTGCATACAGTGCTGAACAAGACCTTATGTTATATCAACTATATTTTGTTATGGCTTATGTTAACGGAGATTTAAAAGAAGAAATTTTCATGGAACAAGCTAAAGGTTTTGAAGACCAAAATAATCCTGATTATGTTTATGCTTTGCAAAAGTCTCTTTATGGTTTGAAACAAAGTGGAAGACAGTGGTATGAAAAATTAGACAAAAAACTCAAAAACTTTGGATTACAACCATTACAATCAGATAAGTGTGTATACAGGATGAAAACATCTCAAGGTGAGTTAATTCTAATTTTATATGTGGATGACTTAATAATAGCAACAAATAGCTGTGATTTATATACTGAACTTAAAGGTTATCTTTCTAAAGAATTTCATGTTAAAGATTTAGGCAAACTTCATTATTGTCTTGGAATAGAATTTAATCAAGATGTAAATAATAATTCTATTAATTTATCTCAGCAGAAATATGTTGATAATATTCTACGAAGGTTTAATATGCAAGATGCAAAACCAGTAGCAACTCCTTTAGATCCTAGTGTAAAATTAAGTAAAGAAATGTGTCCTTCTGAAACTGAAAAGGAAGAAATGAACAATGTACCTTATCGCCGTCTAATTGGTTCGCTTATGTATCTTTCTGTGTTTACTAGGCCGGATATTACATATGCCGTCAGTCACCTGAGCCAATTTAGTAACAATCCTGGAAAATTACACTGGTTGGCTGCAAAGCGCGTTCTTCGATACTTAAAAGGAACTAAAAATTATTGTTTAAAATTTCGAAAGACTGGAAAAGCACTTATTGGATATACCGATGCCGACTGGGCGTCTGATGTTAATACTAGAAAATCATATACAGGTTACCTATTCAAGCTTGCTGGAAATCCGATAACATGGGAATCACGAAAGCAACAAAATGTCGCATTATCAAGTACTGAGGCAGAGTACATCAGTCTTTCAGAAAGTGCCAAAGAAGCAGTTTATTTACGTCGTTTCCTTAAAGAATTAAATTTTACTGCTGATTATCCAACCATTATATATTGTGATAATCAAGGTGCACAGAAGCTTATGAAAAATGCTGTTTATCACTCACGCACTAAACACATATATATTAGACATCATTTCATTCGTGAAATTTATGAAAGAAATGAAATAGACGTTAACTATGTGCCAACAGAGAAAATGCCTGCTGATGTACTGACAAAAACACTGACTGCTTCGAAACATTCTAAGTGCTGTAAATTAATTGGAATAACTGTAAATGATTAATGTTTATTTTTTTTTCAGCCGCCAAACGTCGAAAGGGGGATTGTTGTATCATAAATTATTAATACGACGTTTAGCTTAAGAGAGCTTCTCCTAACGCATGCGCCGTTCGCGTTTATCCGCGCGGTGATGATGACGTAACTGTTTATTACGTATGTATGTATATGTATACCATTCTTACTTTTTCGCCCTTTTTCTCTGCTGTACGCAACTATGTTTAAGTTAATCTCTGTCATTAAAAATGTTCATTGATATTACAATCTATTTAGGCTCATTTATTTCTTCAATTAGGTAATTTGAGATTTATAACTACCTGGTTACCCAATCACGTGGAAGTGTTCTACCTACCGAATTTTCAACTTCTGTTTATTCATAAAGGACAGCAAATAGAGAAGGAGCTAACTTGAATAAAAACGAGCTCTTGTTATAGAAGATTTTTATTCTCAACCCGTTTCAGTATCAATTGCATTAAAGAAACACCAGTGTTTAAACTTCTAGAACAGAGACATACCTAAAATTCGAATCTTAAATTTTCGTGGGAAATATGATAAATAAGGATATGTGAATTTTTAATAATTAACGGAGGAAATTACTGTATAGTTATCCACTGACAACTTATATTGTATGTTTAGAAATACACCACAAACTTAATACAGCAGATTTTTTATTTATTTTCTTAGTCTCGAAACGGGATTTTGCATCGTCCAATATAAGCGGCTATATCACTTTTCAAATTATTGCTAGAAAATATTATTTGTTTTCAAAGAAATTGTTTTATTTTTAAAGAAATTAAATTATGAACAATCTGCATGTATATATACTATAGGTTCCTCGCATTGTGAAAAAGCGCCAATACCTAGAGCCGGGGAATAAATCTTATTTTTCGTTGTCATTTTGTTTTTCCAACATTTATCGTATTTAATAATATGTATATGTTTAATAAGAAAATATGTAATATATATATAAGTATATATGTAAATGATATATATGTACATGTTATGGTATGTATAAGTTATACGCATATGTCTGGCGAATAGTAAGTACGCGGTGGAACATAAAACCACCATTCTGTGTTCACCCAAAAGTGTATGTACTCATTGCTTCAAGCACCTAAATCTATGTAAATCTGCGTTTCGTGGAAGCCCCTGTATGACAATGTATGCATAGTGTTACTGTCAATAAACTCCCGATGTGGCTCTTATTGGACGCCGGGAGAGTGTGCTCAACTAGACAGTTGCGGGTACCGGACGATAACCGATCTGTCATAAAAAGCCGTTCGGTTGTCCGGCCGTTCATTCACATGTTCATCTGTACCTAAAACCATTACATTTCGAATAGGAATTTAGTGGTTTCGGAGCATGTGCACCAGGAAAAGCGAATTTTGAATTTCGAATTTTATATTTCCCATTTTGTAAAACTTGGATGAATTTTTTATTAATAAACTCAACAGTCAGAAAGTGAGCAGTAGCAACAGTGCATGGAATAAGACACTTTTTATCTCCAGCGTGAAACTGTCTATTGGAAATCCGAAAGATATACTGTTTGTGATATATTGTTAATTTGCTGTTGAATTGAAATTTATGTGGTATAAATATGAAGAACGTGATATTCAGTTAATACATTTAAGACGAGCAACGTTAATAACAAAAGACAAAATAAATTGCAAGCCATCTTACTAAGAAAGTTGAACATTGATGTTCACACTAAGCTAAGACTGAAAAAAAATATAGAAAATTGCTTAAACAATGCATCTGGAATTCTAAACATATGTTGCTATGCTGCTTTTATTTTTTTAATTTTTCTGTTAAACTGTATATGGCATAAATGCAAAGAAAACGCTGCTTAATAATAAAGCTAAAAGGCAAAAGAAATGGATTAGGAAAGGAATGAGTGAAATAGACTGGTAGACTGCGAGCTGAGCGACTGTTAAAATTTAGAAAGCTTTCAGTTTTTTCTTTTTCTTTTATTTATTTTAAGTTAAATAAATGTTATATTTTTTCTGAAAGTTATCCTACATACATTAGTAGTTCTGTTATAAACATGTTATATAAGCATAAAAACTCAAATTTCATACGAAAGTTAAGGACAAAAATGTAGAACTGTGCTCTTCTTACCCAGTCTTTTTAATCCCAGAAAACAAATGTCATCCCTTTTCTCTTTTAATCATTCGGTCGAATGCCCATTACAAAATTATCCAATTCAGTCAAATATTTCTTCCCAGGAAATGAAAGAGAAAGTAAAATAAAAATATATAATAGAAAGAATTGCTTGGGTCCAGGTTTGCTGCGGAAGAACGAAATCATTTATTCTATAGTCTCTTTGGACTTTTATTCGTTGTGCACATTCTTTTGCAGGAATAAATACTATTCTGCTTGAAGGACGTTATGTCAAAAAGCCCCGCTTATTGTTGTATTTGTCAGTGTTGAGGTGGAGTCCGTCACTTCATAATACACACGCTTGCTCTTGAAAAGTGATTTGACAGAGCCGAGCACATCTCGACAAATGGAAGGAACTGTCAAAAGCATTGCTGTTCCACTCCCCCGGGAAGTTTGATCTCCTAGCTGAAGATTTATGACTGGAGCTCTTTTGATCCCTAACGGACATACTCGGAAATAAGTAAATAATAAAATACAATGTTCTCCTTGAAGCCATTACTTGTACGGCAGCTAAGGGAGCTTTAGAATCGATGTTTCTGTTGCATGATAAGAAACTGATTAAATACATAAAAGATACTCATAAAAATTGCCAGTCTAAGGAGGTTATAAAATTTGGATTATTATACGATTTAACAGCATAATAAGATTGTACTAGTTTCCTATTTTTTTCTATAAATGCTTAACGTTCAAATTGAACGTAATGTTTCTGAGAAATATTAAATAATTTATTACTCGGTTCCATATTTACTCGATTACAAAAATATGAAAGAATTCATGATAACAAACTTAACTGCTATTAAAATTAATATATTTTTTTCACTTATGCAAAATAATTAAGTATTTTATATCTAGATTATTGAAGATTACTGTAATAATTCCGAATACTCTACTTATCGTTTAATAAAACAAATCACTGCAATGAGTTGGTGTGTTAAAAAAATTTTTTAGTAATTTTATATATGACTTTCATTTTAATGGTATTCATAATAAACAGTGACGAGTTAGTAATAAACAACAACTGATAAGGAACAATGCTTTGAATAATGAGGCAATATTACATGTAAATCATACTTCACTTTAATAACAACTCTAACCAGAAATGTGTCGCTAAAAAAAATATTTCCCTTACATTATTAATTTTAGATTAAAAGCCGTTTATTTGTGAAAGAGATCTTTTCTTTATTAGAATATATACATTTGAGTGTGTGTTCTACACGCATGCTTTGAAAATTCAAGTCTTCCAAAAAAAAAGAGTACAAATCAAGGAATTGAAAATTGTAAAGATAAAAAATACTTAAATAAAATTTAATTAAAACAACAATTGGAAGAAAGAAATTGAAGGTTGAAAACTGCGAAGGATGTTACAAATGCTAAGATAATGAGTCACAATCTTGGAAAGTATTCTCAGTCGCGCAGTATGCCGCGAAGATATATTTATTTACCACTCTGTAAATATATTTCTCTCTCTCTCTATATATATATATACATATTTTCTGTATATATATATAATATATTCAGGAGCAGGAATTTTGATAGCGTAGAAGTGTTGATCCACTATAACTAAGAAATTGGAGGCGAAGATAGATTAAATCTTCAGTTTTATTTTCAGCAACATGTTCCGGCTACGCACAAGTCGGCACATTAAATTTGCCTGTTCCAAAAGGCTTACATTTTTGAGAGATTTGCAGCTAAAAGGAAGGAGCGACAGACTACAGTCCAGCTAAGGCAAAGCATAGAAAGCAAGTGCGTAATGTTCAGGATGAAATCTGAAATCAAATTCAATTAGTTTTGGTTTACAATGCATTCTGATTGGATAGATAATATTGCTGTAAAATTTTTATTGGCTGCTTGAGTTTTAGTTCAATTTACATGACCAGAATTACATAAGAGTCATATGACATAGATTTTTCTCGAAATGACGAAATGACGCAGTGCAAAATGGATGTTGCTATTTTTAGAATATAGAAGGGAAATTCATTTACGCTGCTAATTTAATCTTTTACATATTCTTTATTTTTCTTACATATATATATATATATAGGTTATTGTAAATAGCCCAACTCCGTTTTGAAGCATAATTAATAGTAAAAATGCTAAATATCTATCAGAATCCCTCATTCTGTGTTCTTACTAGAGACAACCAATTAATACTACAATGGTTGAGAAAGACATGAGTTAAACTTTTATGCCGGATTATTTACTACAACTTTAGTTATTACCTGTTCTTATACACGTATGGCAGTAATTACTCAGCACGTCTCGGTCGATGAATAATCTATGCGTTTATTGGTTACGCTTCGGGTGGTGACTTTATAATTTTTGGAAACTGATCTAAGCAATCTGGTAATTCTTACGGGAGAACGCGCCCTCTGTTTTATTTATTTAGATGGTATTATACTTGAATGTAATACTTTTTATGCGTAATCGCTGACTATGTGGAAGAGAGGTTTACTAATATCTTACGTAATAGCGAAGATGCCATATTATCTAAATATGCTGCTATGAAATATGCTTCTTCATATGCTCTTTCACAACAGAGATATATTAAGAATTACTACAAGACATTAAAAAGGCGTCGCAGTAAACTTCACTGCAGAATCGTCGCGTGAGTCTTTTTGACATCAGAGAAATGAGCGGTCTTCAGCGAATAATTGCAAAATCCAAGATAATGATATTGTCCAAGATATTGAGATATTATACAAGATACTTAGTGATGAAATATATTACCCGCAAGTTGACGTAATGTTTGATTAATCAAAGCATCTCACCTAACAATCGGACATGAAAGTCGCAATCAACTTCTTTCGCGATGGAATGCAGGAAAGTCAAACACATGAACAATAAAAATTCACTGTGATGTATCAAGGTTATTTGACCAAGCTTATTTTAAAAACAGCCTTAATATCTAAACTAGAAGAAGAAATACCTCGTAAATGAAACGAATTTTTTTTGACATTTTGAACACCGTATATATTACATAGTGATAAGGTTGAGAATTTAAACAACTGCGTCATGAAAGGATTAAGCCATGCCATTCGGTAATCCATACCTCGGTAAGCCATGCCACAGTCAGAGCGAAGGCTCAATTGATAGGTTTTCTTTAATTTAGTTTTCTATGGCAAAACACACAAGGGATAGCAGCCGAACAAAGCTCAGTGGAAAGACCCAATCAGGATATTGAAAACGGATGCCCGATAATGAAAATCTGAAATGTTCAGAATATTCCATTTGTATAATTTATGAAAAACTATACTTTTCATTCAAGCCTCAAGCAAGCAAAGCTATATTTGTTTCGTATCGGGTTTGAACAAAATAAGCACAATTGTTTCCTTGGGTGATGTACACAGTTTGGAAGTACTAGTCACAGGCAATGGATTGCCAAACTTCGATTTAGTGCTCCTGATTTTGTTTTTAAAAGGTATTTTAACACTGCATTAGTTATATTTTCCTGGCTTCTTTTGATCAAATGTTTGGGAAGCTAGAGATACTTCCGATTCTACTTTATCTTGAAGAAATTCAAGTAAATAATCAAGATCAATTTTCTGGATTATTTTTGACTGCTCAGAATATTCCCCGTATTGTGGATTTAAATCTCTATATCTACGATAAACTAGTGGGTAACGTACCTGTTGTGTAACGAATTTAATTTAATTAAGTGATTCATAAAAATCAAAATTTTAATTTGTAATTATTCAAAATTTGAGCTACACAAGTTTGGATATATTCTTTTTTGGCTTATTAATTCTAGTGTAATATATTTTGGCTTTTCGAGTTTACGCGAACTGCGTCTTCAATCTTGTACACGCAAGCAATGGATTTAGGTGAATTTTTTTCACGTAATGAACTCAGTTTTTCATGTCAAAAATTAATTTGATTTCTTAGTATTTTATATCATTAGTTGCAGAAAAATTAGTTCTTTAATTTGACATAACTTTCGTTTTTCTAACTTTAATTGCATTTCAGTTATGAGCTTTAATTAGTAGATTTTTCTCGTATGCTTGTGATTTCGTTAAAGGGGAATGAAATGCCCTCTTTCCGGTCGAAAAGTCACTTTTTGCGAGTTTCAGCATTCTTTCGTTGGGACCTCTTGCAGGGTTGTTGAAATTCTTAATTTCCCCTTCCACAAGGTGCGGTTATTTTGGCGAGGGTTTGGCGACATAGAATTTCCGTTGAGGTTTCAAAGTAGTGGATTTGGCGAGTTTGCTAACATAAGGGAATGCTGTTGTTGCAACTGTTTTAACTTTTGGCGAAGAGTGGGTTGTGCCAACTTGGCAGTCCAGCGCCCTCCCTTTTAACGGGTTGTTTTGGGGGACGAACACTTTTTTTGACACGTCTTCTGCTTTTTTGAATTCCTTTCTGATGCTGTACGCGACGGCAGCAGATTCTGCCGAGGAAATGAAATATTTACCCGATAGAGTTACGGGCCTCGTGCCTGTGCGCCTTGAGCGCGGACCCTGGTTTACGCGTATCATTGTCTCCACCTAATTCTTCGTTGCATCAGTTTTTTTTTTGGTGTATGCGTTTGTGTATTTACATTTAAGTTCTCAAGAAATATAATGCTGAAAATTGTCGTCTAGAAAGATGTCTCTACCTAGTTCTCTACCATAGAAATGCTTCATTAGCTTCTTGCTTCCTCCGATAGTAGTTTTTTTTTATTTGGTTGGTCAACACCCGCTGCTTCTATGAACTTAGAAGTCGGACTCGCCTTTTCCACCGACAGATTCATGAGCTGAAATTTTTCTCCTTGCTGACAGATGTCGTCTCCAAGTTATGGACTGTATTTCAACCATCCTGCAAGATGGGATCTTCCTTGTTCATCCTGTATCAAATAGAAAACCTCCTCGGCTCCCGTGATAACCTCCATATAATCGAAGAACACCTTTCCTGCAACTTGCTGCCGGCTTTACTCCTGAGCTTCAAGGGACAATTTTTTTTCATATGGTTTGATTTTGCCTGCTACTCAGCAACTGCTTGCCTGTTGTCCAGATAAGTTTTCTTTTTTTATGTTTTCTTTCCCGGTTAGATAAATGATATGGAATTCTCCAGTTAAATGATTGAATTAATTGGTGTGTTGAGCATTAAATTTTTTTTTGTAGTTGATCAAGTTAACTCTATAGAAATCATTTTTGTGTGTCGATTAAGTAAAGTATTAAATTGACTCAGGATTTAATTTTTTTTATTATTGTAACTTAACTTAATTGTAAAAGAAAAATTAGTTCTTCATGAAATTATGTAATTCAACTTTGGAGTGCCTGCTTGGTGAGGATTGATTTGTAATATTTTTGTTTGAACCTCTCTGCTAGTCTCAGGGATTAACTTTGTTGGTAGTATCGTAATAGCGTAAATAGTTAACATTTATCCGGTTAAACTCTAAGAAAAAAAAGGAGTAAATAGAAAATTATTATGTGCAATAGCAGTATCACAACTGATGTGATTGAGTGCAATAGTATGCAATATATTTTTGTATTGATTATTCTGTGTGAAGTGTTTCATTTTTTTTGGAAAGTGTAACTTGTTAAATTTATTTATTTATTTATTTATTTTATTTTTTATTTTTTTTTTTTTTTTTTTTGCTCCCCGGGAAGGGTATCGTGCATTTATTTTTAGTTTATTTCTGATATGCTTACTATATTGTAAAGGTAAATTTTTATAGAGATTCTAAGGCTAAAATAATATTACTCAGTAATAGTATGGATTGAAAAATCAATAGTGCTAAACTGTTTGAATTTGTTTTTGATTTTTTTTTAAGAAATGGATATACTAAATGCATAAGAATTAAATAAATAAGTTTTTCTAGATCATTCAATGGTTAAATTTATTTTGTGTGTTCATGATTTTTACCAGTCTTTACTCAAATGAATTTTAAGGGTTAATCCGGAATAAACACAACGCAAAATTTTCAACTTTATTGTTACTAGTATTTTTCTGTGGTAAGAGTATTCTGGTGTTATGGTCAATTAGTAGGGTACCTTTTGGTAACTTAGGAAAATTTAAAGGTAAAATTTCAAAAACCCCATAACATTTTTGGTGCCGTGAATCTTCGAACCAAACTTAGAACGCAACAATTTTTGTTGTACTGTTTATTTTTTCACCGCTTTTGGCTTGCTCTTATAGTTGAACTTAATTTTGACTTGAGACTGGTGATTGTCATGCGTACTATTGCATATTTATGTGAAAGTTTTCTTCCACATGTCTAGTCATTTTACTGAAACCCTACTCGTTAGTTAGTTACAGTGACAGGCCTATACAGTGGTCGTATTACTGTGCTTATTTTATACTTATTGTTTGAGGTTGCATACCAGATATGTACTACTGATACACATTTGGACTTTGAAACTTTTGTATCCAAACACAAACATTTTCACGCAGTACCTGTTTACTTAAGTATTTTCTTTTTGTGCAAAATTTTTTATTGCATTTTTACATATTGATTTTGAGAATTACTGTTTCACACTTTTTGCAACTGTATGATTGCAACATAAGGTTAAAAGCCACGCGTGTTAATCACACATTGGGATACATCCCTACTTTATGTGCTGGCAATTTCTGATTGCAGTTTAAAATGCCAAAGAAAGTGTCAAAATGAGCAGCCAGAGCGGCAAGTAATAGTTGCAGTAGACTGGGAAGAGAGTCAAGAAGTAATGGCTGTATCAGTTTTTGGTTCTGATCCTCTGGATTCTGTTCCTATGTTCTCAGGTGCAGACAAGGGAATTAGTCTGAATGACTTCTTAGTTAGGATTGATCTCATTGCCACTCATGTGGGTTGGTCAGATGAAGACAAGAGAACAGTGATCAGAGTCAAGGTGGCAGGTGAGGCTGCTGAATTAATTAGGAATAATCCTAGGTTAAAGAAAGAAGCCAGTCTTTACTATGTCGTGAAAGCGTTGAAAGAGAGGTTCAGTTCATTGCACAATTTGCACTCTAACATTCGTGCTCTTATTCAGGCTTTTCAGAAACCACGAGTCAGTGCGACAATTTGAAGCAGGTATAGAGGCTCTTTCGTACAAAACTGTACCAGTGGAAAGAAGCAGTGACTCTGCAGCAGAAGCACAGAAGCAGGATTTACTTCTGTCAGTGTTTATCGAAGGATTGCAGTTGCATTTGCGACGCTTGTTGCTGCCACGGAATCACAAAACTTTTGCATCTGCTAAACAGCATGCAATTATTGAGGAAGACATGTGGGCTAAGAGCCATGCCAGTAGTGATTTTGCAGCAGCTGAGGTTAGAGCAGTGAATGCTGCTAAGCCAGCAGTCGAGAAGTCAGTTACAGCACCATCAGTAACCAACTCAGAGCTCACTATAGCTATTAATATGCAGCAGGGAAATATAGCTCAGCTTACAAAAATGATGGGCTCTCTCCAAACACAGGTGCAGAGTTTAATATCACAAGGTACTCGTTCAAGACCCATACAGCCTCGTTGTTACAGATGCAACAGAATAGGGCATGTTAGCAGGGACTGCTGTGCGAATATTGTGCCTAATCAGCACTCTAGACAGGGTCAACAGAGATTTAAAAATAACCAAACAGCCAGGAGACATCCTAATAACACCACACTAGCTGTTTTGGGTACTCCAAATACCACAAGTGTGGCTACAAATGCTTTGAATCCCCAAGAACCAAGTTTTAATTTAAACTAATTCAGGGTGGGGAGAAACCAGTCTCCGTTTCGTCTCCTAAAACCCTTTTGGAGGTGCCATCGGTTTTTACAGTATCCACTAGTGAGGCGTCTTTGCCTATTGTTGAGGGATCTATTTTGGGGAATAAAGTAAAGTTTCTATTGGACTCAGGGGCAACTGTAAACATCATAGAAGCTAAATACATTAAATGTTTTGGAAATAAAATCTCAGTGAATCCATGTAACATATATTTAAAGGGTATTGCTGCTGAAAAAGTAAAAATAAGTTTTTGAAATTTTACCTGTAAATTTTCCTAAGTTACCAAAAGGTACCCTACTAATTGACCATAACACCAGAATACACTTACCACAGAAAAATACTAGTAACAATAAAGTTGAAAGTTTTGCGTTGTGTTTATTCCGGATTAACCCTTAAAATCCATTTGAGTAAAGACTGGTAAAAATCATGAACACACAAAATAAATTTAACCATTGAATGATCTAGAAAAACTTATTTATTTAATTCTTATGCATTTAATATATCCATTTCTTAAAAAAAAATCAAAAACTATTTCAAACAGTTCGACACTATTGATTTTTCAATCCATACTATTACTGAGTAATATTATTTTAGCCTTAGAATCTCTATAAAAATTTACCTTTACAATATAGTAAGCATATCAGAAATAAACTATGAATAAATGAACAATACCCTTCCCGAGGAGCAAAAAAAATAAATAAATAAATAAATAAATTTAACAAGTTACACTTTCCACTTAGTATTTTTCTGTGGTAAGAGTATTCTGGTGTTATGGTCAATTTAGTAGGGTACCTTTTGGTAACTTAGGAAAATTTACAGGTAAAATTTCAAAAACTTATTTTTACATTTTCAGCAGCAATACACATTAAATATATGTTACATGAATTCAATGAGATTTTATTTCCAAAACATTTAATGTATTTAGCTTCTATGATGTTTACAGTTGCTCCTGAGTCCAATAGAAACTTTACTTTATTCCCCAAAATAGATCCCTCAACAATAGGCAAAGACGCCTCACTAGTGGATACTGTAAAAACCGATGGCACCTCCAAAAGGGTTTTAGGAGACGAAACGGAGACTGGTTTCTCCCCACCCTGAATTAGTTTAAATTAAAACTTGGTGCTTGGGGATTCAAAGCATTTGTAGCCACACTTGTGGTATTTGGAGTACCCAAAACAGCTGGTGTGGTGTTATTAGGATGTCTCCTGGCTGTTTGGTTATTTTTAAATCTCTGTTGACCCTGTCTAGAGTGCTGATTAGGCACAATATTCGCATAGCAGTCCCTGCTAACATGCCCTATTCTGTTGCATCTGTAACAACGAGGCTGTATGGGTCTTGAACGAGTACCTTGTGATATTAAACTCTGCACCTGTGTTTGGAGAGAGCCCATCATTTTTGTAAGCTGAGCTATATTTCCCTGCTGCATATTAATAGCTATAGTGAGCTCTGAGTTGGTTACTGATGGTGCTGTAACTGACTTCTCGACTGCTGGCTTAGCAGCATTCACTGCTCTAACCTCAGCTGCTGCAAAATCACTACTGGCATGGCTCTTAGCCCACATGTCTTCCTCAATAATTGCATGCTGTTTAGCAGATGCAAAAGTTTTGTGATTCCGTGGCAGCAACAAGCGTCGCAAATGCAACTGCAATCCTTCGATAAACACTGACAGAAGTAAATCCTGCTTCTGTGCTTCTGCTGCAGAGTCACTGCTTCTTTCCACTGGTACAGTTTTGTACGAAAGAGCCTCTATACCTGCTTCAAATTGTCGCACTGACTCGTGGTTTCTGAAAAGCCTGAATAAGAGCACGAATGTTAGAGTGCAAATTGTGCAATGAACTGAACCTCTCTTTCAACGCTTTCACGACATAGTAAAGACTGGCTTCTTTCTTTAACCTAGGATTATTCCTAATTAATTCAGCAGCCTCACCTGCCACCTCGACTCTGATCACTGTTCACTTGTCTTCATCTGACCAACCCACATGAGTGGCAATGAGATCAATCCTAACTAAGAAGTCATTCAGACTAATTCCCTTGTCTGCACCTGAGAACAGAGGAACAGAATCCAGAGGATCATAACCAAAACCTGATAGAGCCATTATTCTTGACTCTCCTCCCAGTCTATTGCACTATTACTAGCCGCTCTGGCTGCTCATTTTGACACTTTCTTTGGCATTTTAAACTGCAATCAGAAATTGCCAGCACATAAAGTAGGGATGTATCCCAATGTGTGATTAACACGCGTGGCTTTTAACCTTATGTTGCAAACATACAGTTGCAAAAAGTGTGAAACAGTAATCATCAAAATCAATATGTAAAAATGCAATACAAAATTTTGCACAAAAAGAAAATACTTAAGTAAACAGGTACTGCGTGAAAATGTTTGTGTTTGGATACAATAGTTTTAAAGTCCAAATGTGTATCAGTAGTACATATCTGGTATGCAACCTCAAACAATAAGTATAAAATAAGCACAGTAATACGACCACTGTATAGGCCTGTCACTGTAACTAACTAACGAGTAGGGTTTCAGTAAAATGCCTAGACATGTGGAAGAAAACTTTCACATAAATATGCAATAGTACACATGACAATCACCAGTCTCAAGTCAAAATTAAGTTCAACTATAAGAGCAAGCCAAAAGTGGTGAAAAAATAAACAGTACAACAAAAATTGTTACGTTCTAAGTTTGGTTCGAAGATTCAAGACACCAAAAATGTTATGGTGTTTTTGAAATTTTACCTTTAAATTTTCCTAAGTTACCAAAAGGTACCCTACTAATTGATCATAACACCAGAATACTCTTACCACAGAAAAATACTAGTAACAATAAAGTTGAAAATTTTGCGTTGTGTTTATTCCGGATTAACCCTTAAAATCCATTTGAGTAAAGACTGGTAAAAATCATGAACACACAAAATAAATTTAACCATTGAATGATCTAGAAAAACTTATTTATTTAATTCTTATGCATTTAGTATATCCATTTCTTAAAAAAAATCAAAAACAAATTCAAACAGTTTAGCACTATTGATTTTTCACTCCATACTATTACTGAGTAATATTATTTTAGCCTTAGAATCTCTATAAAAATTTACCTTTACAATATAGTAAGCATATCAGAAATAAACTAAAAATAAATGAACGATACCCTTCCCGGGGAGCAAAAAAAAATAAAAAATAAAAAATAAAATAAATAAATAAATTTAACAAGTTACACTTTCCAAAAAAAATGAAACACTTCACACAGAATAATCAATACAAAATATATTGCATACTATTGCACTCAATCACATGAGTTATGATACTGCTATTGCACATAATAATTTTCTATTTACTCCTTTTTTTCTTAAAGTATAGTTTAACAGGATAAATGTTAAGTATTTACGCTATTACGATCCTACCAACAAAGTTAATCCCTGAGAGTAGCAGAGAGGCTCAAACAAAAATATTACAAATCAATCCTCACCAAGCAGGCACTCCAAAGTTGAATTACATAATTTCATGAAGAACTTATTTTTCTTTTACAATTAAGTTAAGTTACAATAATAAAAAAAAATAAATCCTGAGTCAATTTAATACTTTACTTAATCGACACACAAAAATGATTTCTATAGAGTTAACTTGATCAACTACAAAAAAAAATTTAATGCTCAACACACCAATTAATTCAATCATTTAACTGGAGAATTCCATATCATTTATCTAACCGGGAAAGAAAACATAAAAAAAGAAAACTTATCTGGACAACAGGCAAGCAGTTGCTGAGTAGCAGGCAAAATCAAACCATATGAAAAAAAATTGTCCCTTGAAGCTCAGGAGTAAAGCCGGCAGCAAGTTGCAGGAAAGGTGTTCTTCGATTATATGGAGGTTATCACGGGAGCCGAGGAGGTTTTCTATTTGATACAGGATGAACAAGGAAGATCCCATCTTGCAGGATGGTTGAAATACAGTCCATAACTTGGAGACGACATCTGTCATCAAGGAGAAAAATTTCAGCTCATGAATCTGTCGGTGGAAAAGGCGAGTCCGACTTCTAAGTTCATAGAAGCAGCGGGTGTTGACCAACCAAATAAAAAAAAACTACTATCGGAGGAAGCAAGAAGCTAATGAAGCATTTCTATGGTAGAGAACTAGGTAGAGACATCTTTCTAGACGACAATTTTCAGCATTATATTTCTTGAGAACTTAAATGTAAATACACAAACGCATACACCAAAAAAAAAACTGATGCAACGAAGAATTAGGTGGAGACAATGATACGCGTAAACCAGGGTCCGCGCTCAAGGCGCACAGGCACGAGGCCCGTAACTCTATCGGGTAAATATTTCATTTCCTCGGCAGAATCTGCTGCCGTCGCGTACAGCATCAGAAAGGAATTCAAAAAAGCAGAAGACGTGTCAAAAAAAGTGCTCGTCCCCCAAAACAACCCGTTAAAAGGGAGGGCGCTGGACTGCCAAGTTGGCACAACCCACTCTTCGCCAAAAGTTAAAACAGTTGCAACAACAGCATTCCCTTATGTTAGCAAACTCGCCAAATCCACTACTTTGAAACCTCAACGGAAATTCTATGTCGCCAAACCCTCGCCAAAATAACCGCACCTTGTGGAAGGGGAAATTAAGAATTTCAACAACCCTGCAAGAGGTCCCAACGAAAGAATGCTGAAACTCGCAAAAAGTGACTTTTCGACCGGAAAGAGGGCATTTCATTCCCCTTTAACGAAATCACAAGCATACGAGAAAAATCTACTAATTAAAGCTCATAACTGAAATGCAATTAAAGTTAGAAAAACGAAAGTTATGTCAAATTAAAGAGCTAATTTTTCTGCAACTAATGATATTAAATACTAAGAAATCAAATTAATTTTTGACATGAAAAACTGAGTTCATTACGTGAAAAAAATTCACCTAAATCCATTGTTTGCGTGTACAAGATTGAAGACGCAGTTCGCGTAAACTCGGAAAGCCAAAATATATTACACTAGAATTAATAAGCCAAAAAAGAATATAACCAAACTTGTGTAGCTCAAATTTTGAATAATTACAAATTAAAATTTTGATTTTTATGAATCACTTAATTAAATTAAATTCGCTACACAACATACCCATGTTCTAAGTTTCTCATCAGTCAAAGAAGACTCAACAAGAGGAAAAAGCATGGCTGCATATTTATTTCTAGTAACCCCTAGAACTTCCAAAGCACGAAGATAAGATTCCAACTGGTCATAAAGTTTTCTTAAAGACCGCCTTGGTGTGTTTTGCTTTTGAAGTATTAAAGCCAAATTAACCCTTTCCAAAACGTGCATGTAATTGTTTCACAACTTTCTCATAACTTTCGCAGCTTGACGGGAAACTTTTAATTAATTGTTCTGCAACAGAACCTTGTTGCATGGCCTGGGATAAATATGTAAATTTATCCTGATTATCAATATTAAGGTCCTTATCGATTTTCTTAAATTGTCCCCAAAAATTAAGCCAATTTTTTCAATCACCATTAAATATTGGTAATTTTATCTTGGGATAATCTAAGTAATATATTAGTAATTTGTATATTAATATATATGTATATGTAATTATATTAATATATATATATATATATATATATATATATATATATATATATGTGGAATTATATTAATATGTAGGTATGTGTATTAGTAATATATTGTAATATTGTATTAGTAATTTTCGAAATTGGCGCACATCCTATATGTAAACCAGTTTTCTGTTTTGACACTTGTAATAATTTATTCATCTTATATTCTAACTTTCTCCATCTATCTAAATATGATTGTGGTGAAAATGTGCTTTAGCCCACTGCTTAGCGAAATTATGACGTCTCAATGTATTCTCTATAGATATAGAAATAAATATAATAAATTGTTTATATTTTAAGTTATAATAATGCAGTAAGTGAATTTTACCCGTTATTAAAACTTTAAACAACGTCGCAGTCTCTCATATTTGTATTTCATACAGCTTCAGTATTTTCAAAGATTTTTAAGCTTAAGAATTTATACAAATAAAAAAATGATTTTTATTATTAAATTTATTGCGACAATTATATCAGAATGTTGCAAATTATTGTGTGTCTTTTATATAAAATAGTATATACTCCAATTTGTGTTAAATCTATTAATATAAGGGTTTAATAAATTTCAAGACTTACCCCTTTTATGATTTTCTTGATACTGGATAATATTCCGGATAGCTGCTAGAAAAATACTAATGTCTTCTTTTGTGGATGATTCATAACGTAAAATAAATCATACACATGATTTTGCTTTTTTTGGTTTTAGCTGACATAATAGTATTTAGGTTTTTAGTTTAAAAGGATAATAATTTAAAGAACAATATCAGATTACAGTCGATTCAAACACTATCAAGATTCGAGTTCAAGTTCTAAAAAGAATGCTATTTCATCGGTTTTCGTCTGGCTTCTCTCTGTTGCCAATACGCTTGAATCAATAACTATCCCCCCTTTTTTTGTTCTTTTTCTTTTACCGGAGTAGTTGCCAGGAAATTTAAATTCATACTATCGAACATTTTAATTTTATCCATTTTTACAAATTACCTTGTTGCTACGTAACGACACAATCACTTAGGTACTAGTAAGTAAACAATCTTCATTATTTCCTAAAAATTTTAAACTTTACATTAATAAAAAAAAGAAAAATATTTTTATTGCAGATCAATATCATACACAGCTTTCACATCACTATTCCTTAAATTCTTAAATCACGTCATATTCTATAATCATACTAGAATTCTATACATTCTCCAAGTTTAAAAAATCTAATTTCTCACAAAGAAAGAAAATATACACTACAAATTTGGAACACTAAGCAATGCTTCACACACACACACATTATCAATGAACTCATATTATCAAGTGCGATTGCGATAGCAAATACTACGTATTAAAATAAAAAAGTATAAGTTATTTATAGGGTTGAAGTTTACAGTTTTGCTACTATTGAGTAGATCGTCGGATTATCGATATTCTTCGGAAAGCATTACCAACATATCAAAAACAAACAATTAAAAATACAATAAAAAAGATGTCTAAAGTATAACTTGCAATTAAAACAACAATGCAAATTTAAAATACATAAACGATACATTAAACATTGCATATAAAATACGTTACATTACTGCTTGGTATAACATACAGCTTCGCTTTGCCCATGCGCACAACGATCTGTATTCGCTCCAAAAACTTCAAAAAATTGCAAAAACTTGGCGTCGATGTACACATCCCTCTATTTTCAGTTAAAAAAAAGTCAGAGAATTGCACAAACTCGGCATTGCGCAACGTCTTGGCTTTGTCCATGTGCACGTCGATCGATTTTTGCTTATAAAACATTAGAGAATTCCACAAACTCGGCATTGCGCACTACATCACATCAATCTATTTTCACTTAAAAAATTCAGGAAATTGCACAAACTCGGCATCGCGCACTGCATTGGCTCTGCCCATGTACACATCGATCTATTTTCACTTGAAAAAACATAAACATCAGATAATTGCAAAAACTCGGCGTTGCGCACCGCATTGGCTTTGTCCATGTACACATCGATCTATTTTCACTTAAAAAAAAACAGAGAATTGCACAAACTCGGCATCGCGCACAACCTCGGCATTGCGCACTGCATTGGCTTTGCCCATGAACACATCGATCTATTTTCACTTAAAAAAGGTCAGAGAATTGCACAAATTCGGCATCGCGCACAACCTCGGCATTGCGCACTACCTTGGCTTTGTGCATGTATACATCGATCAATTTTCCCTTTAAAAAATTCAGAGAATTGCACAACTTTAGACTACCGGTACACTTTTTAAGAATCACACTGCTGGTAGTATAATCATTTCCGACTGCTGTAAAGCTTATAATTGTCTAAAAGACGATGGCTTTCAGCATTTCCTAGTTAATCACATCTTTACCTTCCGTAACCACGTTACCGGAACCCGTACGAATTCAATTGAAGGAACGTGGAGTGCTGTTAAGCGTAGGATGAAGGGGACGAAAAAGGTAAGCGAAGAGTTTGACTCCTATTTGGCGGAATATATGTGGCGGCGCCTGAACAATAATAAATCGTCATTCGAAAAAACGAAAGACTTTATATTTGCAATAAGAGCAACATATCCGCCACCCGAGTTTGAGGGCCATGGCATTTGAGTTATGATATAGACCCTAAAACATATGTGACACTGAGCCATGGCATTTAATTTATTATATTTGATATGTGAATGTTTTGTATTTGTTGCGATGCATGTTGAAAACTATATTTTTATTTGTTATAAAGTCTGTTAAATATTATTTTAAATTTCTAATGCTTGCTTTTTTTCTTGTGTCTCACCGTATGCTTAGGATTTATTACCTTATGATTATCATTTTGTTTACTTTTTTTGCCTACTCAAACTTGTGGCGACGCTTTACTTCGAGGTTGCCAAAAATTTGGCGACAAACGTAAACGCATCATTTTGGTGTTGGCGACAATTTTAAAAATCGCGCCAAGGCCGCACCGTATACTAGGATTTTACCCAAACTTCTCAGAATTATAATCCAGTAATGATGACTAATTACTTCCGATATTCCACATTCGCGGACATGATGCACCAATTTTTCATCTAATGGTTCCGTGAGTCTAAAGGTGCATATAAGAAGTAACAAGAGAATAAAAATCGTAAAAACAACCTTGTATTTAGCGTAAGTATATTGAAACACTCAATCGATTTCAGAAACACGTAGTCCTTATCAGCACTGCAGGTGGTTATAACCGGATTTTTAATCAGAGTTACACTGGCCGCCTACTTTTACTGATCCAGGCTATCTGATCAAACTTGTAACACAAAGGACAAGAAAAATTAGCGAAGTTAAAAATAGGGAGCGAGGGGCAACTGCACCTTCACGCTCAAAATCTGAACTTCGAATTGATTCGATTGATTGTCATATTAGCGTGATTCTCTTCGAGTCTAGGTAACAAGAGGTTTTGTAAACAATAACAACATTTATTTATAAGAAAATATATGAAAATTTCAAAATGAGATATATTATTAGGCATCTCTGCCTTCCATGTCCTACACCTTTAGTATCCTGCCTGCCACTGACTATTGGGACGAATACAGCGCCCTCTAGTCAGAATGACGCGGGAAATATGTGTAAAGATGTCAACGCTTTTGAATTAAGGAAACGCTTCGTTTCGCGATTTAGAGGTTTGTTATGCTAAAGTGCGCGAAATGTTCTTTGAAAAATGATGTTTAACTGTTCTATTTTTCCTGTTTCATCCTTTTTCAGCGATCTTTCCTACCAGCATCTCGTATTTTTGTCGAGCTTTTCGGCTAATACATGAAGAATTAACGTATCGCTCCCTGCTAAAAGCGAAGGTGCTGAATCATGTATGCGGTATGGAAAGTAACCTTTTAATTACTGAATATATCAGATCTTTTTTATTTGAGTAGCTTTCAACTAATAAATTCCATGCGATGTCGTAATATGCATCGCAAATGGATATAAAATGAGTAATGTCTAGGGCGTCTGATTTATAAGAACTTCTCAAATATTGTTATTCTTGCCGAATTCGATTCACTCTAGTTTTTCCACTAAATGTGAGAAGAGATAACTTTGGTAATTTTACTTCAGAAACAGAAATGTCTTTAGGCGAAATGTTCTTGTTGGTGTTAGTTTTTACAGAACTGGATTTTAAATGTTTTCTTTTTAATTATAAAATTAATTTCGTCTAAACTCTCTATTATAGTTTTTTTCTCTGCTTACGAATGCGTCAATATCTTTATCATCACAATGTGAGAATATAGAATCAAAATCATCTTTTACTTCTGTTTGAAAAAAAGAAGTTTTAGATTCATATAACTGTAGCAAGGCTGCATCTGCTTTTCAATAGTTGAATTTATTTTTTCTTTAAACCTGGATATATTAGATTCTACACTTTTTATTTGTTTTAGCCGATTTTAATTCGGCTATATTGATAAGTAAGTCAACATTTTTCAACCAACCTTTCGAACGTGAGGATTGTTTGTTTATTAATCCAACTTGCGGTAGCAAACCATAGCTTTTCAGATAATATTAAGGCTTTCAAATAATCCTAACGCTAGTTGACCAAAAGTGTTGTCGATGTAGATGCGATGATCAGTCAAACATAAACCTTAGGAAATTAAACTATTTATTGAATTGTCTAAATCAGCGGGCGCCAACCGGTGGTCCGTGAAAATGTTTCGATGGTCCGCGGAAAAATTGGGACATTATTTATATTTTTATGAAGATTCAGATTAAAACGTGACGAGTAACAAAAACTATTATGGAATATGAATCATACTTTATTTTTAAATTTTAGTTATTAGTTTTAGCGAAATTCCTTCTGAAGTTATCGACATTTTAGTTACTTTTGCAGGTGTATCTAGTGACATTTGAAAATGAGAGTTGGCATCCTTGATTATGCTGCTGTTAATCAATAACAGCGCGAACAAGAATTCTCTTTCCTTTTGAATTACAAGCATATGCTATTGTGGTCGTTAATAGCACAGTTTTTCTCCGCATTCTTGTTTATAATTGCATCACTGTAATTTTCCGTTTTTGTTTTGTCTAACTGTTGATCGATGGCGACATTCTTGAGTAAGCGATAATTATTATGTTTACAATAATTAAAAATTAGCGGCCTAACACTGTCAGTTTATTGATATTGTTTGCCGGCCTTTTTTTCTTTTTTCTTTCTTTTTTTTTTTTTTTTCTTTTTCTTTTTGTGAACTTCCTTTTCAGTGATATGGAAATGTGAAGTTTTCTGTACAAGAAGGTAAGATTTTTGTACTTTTCATGTAATTTTTCAGTGTGAACGAAATATGTGTAGTTCGCTGATTGCTATTGCATAAATGTATTTACCTTTTTTTAATTCATATTAGTGGTCCGCCAAATATAAAATTGTATATGTAGTGGTCCATAAAGTTCTAAGGGTTGACGACCGCTGGTCTAAATGCCTTGCGTGCCGCTATAGGTGAAAACAAAACTGCCAAGAGCGTAGTTTACATGAGTGGCGTTATAGCCAACATGCTCCAAGACCGGCGCTAGAACAAGGTATCGCCAATGCGGGGAAAACATACTAATCACACAAGAAAAACAAGTGGTACTTAACAGATGCAACGATATTTTAAAACTTTCCTTTAATGGAAAATTTTTATTGGAATGCGAAATGTCAGTATACGCGAATATTCTTCTGTATAACAGTATATGTGTGTAAGTTACATGTTTAAGATCAATAATGTTTGTGAAAAATGCATCACCATGAAGGAATTGTCGCAAATGAATGAAATTTATTCCATATATTACTGATAATGGTACGAAAAAACGATTAAATTTACGAGCCAAAAAATTATCATTGGAAATCAGTACTTTGTGTGCCCGCCATGCTGAGCGATGAGAGATTGTACCCGGCGTGACACTGAATCATACAGGTTCAGAATGTAATCCTGGAAATGGCATTTCATATGGCTTCGATCTGACGTCAAAGATCTATTTTAGTGTGTGTCCCACCAGCTGTACCAGCGAATCGCCGACCGATGAAGTCCCAGACATGCACAATGGAAGAAATAACCGTGTAATAAACAGGCCATGGAAAAAGTGAAACCTATTGTACCCTAAAGAGAGCTTGTGCAGTCTGAGAAACATGTGCACGGTCATTATCCTACTGAAATACAACTCCCGGAATGCGTCGAAGAATGGGGCCTCTGGCTTCACAAATTCTCATGGAATTGAAAATTATACCCAATAGCTCCCCACACCGTGATGCCAGCGTTTCTGCGATATGATGCCGGATAACACACTGCGGAAGCAGGCATTCCCCTCTGTAACATCTAATGAATATTCTTCCGTCATTGAACTCTAGATTGAACGAGAACTCATCGGGAAAAACAACTTGTTACCACAAGGCATGACACGCTCTCTGTTGCCATGCCATTGAAGTGAAAGCGTCGGTGATTCTACGAAATTGGAATCCAGCGTAGAGGAGCACGTAGTTCACACTGCCGTACGGCGCAGCCATGCGAATGAGGTGTCTGTCGTTCCCTTCCGTTGCGCTATTGCGTGCCCCGCTTCCACTGTTTCGTATTCTTTGGTTCTCCTCTCTCCATTTCTTCCAAACACGGATCACTGTTGTGGCATTACTCTGCGTCCTCGATATGAAAGTCGACCCTCTCGCATACCGACGATGCGGCCTGATTCGAACTCCATTATTTGCTGGCACTGCACCCTCCTTTGTTGAAGAGGCATATTGATCACTAATTAACTCTTTGAAATCCGAAGCCTTCGCTAACCTATATGTTTGAAATACCGAAGCGCCCGAAATTCGCAGTTTCCTCCCCTCCTCATCCATTAACGTAGAAACAGGATGACGATTTAAAATGACATTCTTTCTATTTCCTAAGAAATAAAGATAAGAAAGCACAAATAAATCCTTTTAGGACAAGTTGTCTGCAATAAACTGATACAAACCATTTGGGGAAACTGCACTTGCTACTGTATACTTAGACGGAGGAAAGAAAAGAACATCGCAATTTCGGGCGTTTCGGGTCGTTTGAAGGAAGGGCAGTTTAAGGCGTTTTGCTCTTCAAAGAGTTATTTTATTTAAACCGCAGATAGAGGATGATAAACAATTTCAGCGCAACTTTGTAGTCCTTTATATTTGTAATCCTATACTTGGAACAAGCGGCCGTTCTCATTCCAATCATGCGAAATCGTTTTCTAATGGCTAATCATTTGCATGTCTTACCTAACATTGCATTTTCTGTGATGTGTGGTTCAATTTGCATAATTCCTTCATGGTGCTGCTATTTTTATAAACGTTAGTGTGTAACCTAAAATAAAATTAACCGCAAGAAAAAGTCTATATATAAAAACTGAACATAATCGGCGCAGCCATTCTTGCCTGCAGCTGTATAGTTTTACTTTAGTGTATTTATTAAAATATAATTTTTTTTATATTTCCCTGGTAAGGCGAACAGTGGAATAGTAAAATATAATTAAAAAAGAAAAAAAAACTTTTTTTAGTTAAGGAGATTATTTTAACGTAAGATAATAAACTGTTTCAAAGCTCTGAATAAAAAGATTCAAAGTCAATACCATGCAATACCTTGCATACCATGAAAGATGGTGTGCAAGGTATCCCCTTGCATACCATCTTTCATGAAGTTAATTAATTAAATTAAGTTAAAATTATTTAACAGCGAAACAATATTTTGAAGTTGTCATATGCCGAGGACTGCAAAATTAAATCCCTAAATAAATAAGCAAATTTAATACGATTAGCGTATAACAAGCATGAGATAAAAACTGATTCATTAATTTTATCAGCATTACTAAACTAGGCGTCTGTCATACAGATAAGTATCTAATGGTACTTATATATGAAAACTTACAAATAAATGGAAAAACGAAAATGACTTTTCTATAATTCAGCAGTGTTACATATATCACTTCGGTAGTCTCGGATAAGAAAAAAATATTCAGCACTGTGAATTAAATGGAATAAAGCTATAAAGAAACTGAATTACTTTGATACAAATAATTAAACTATATTTGCGCAAATATCATGAGAATTTCCCTTGTACTCACGGAGATGCTTGAAATGAATGTTTTCATAAGATGTGATGTTTTCATAAGAGCTATCTGTTATTTAACATAATATATAAAATTAATTTATGTCAAATTTCTCGTAAGATCTATATGAAATATAAAATAAAACACGGTCTTTGCGATTTCAAAGAGCGTAAAATGCAGATTGAAATCATTGCTTAAAAAACTGTTTTATGCTTTACAGTAATTTTAAATGCTTTTTTGATTTTATTCGTTTTTGTGAAAATAACGATAGATTTTTCAAGCTCAAGAAAAACTAAAATGAAATTTGTATTATGCACAGTTGCAGTATTTCAAGAAAAAATTCAAAATTAAAGCACTCCTTCTACTGCTGTAATAAATAAATAAATAAATCTGAATGCTTTCAGATTTCATATTACGTTTTGTACATTTACACACACTTACACGTTTCGAAAGAATTTGAGTTAATGTCCCTTTGGGCTAAAAATGCATCAAAACAGCATAGCTTTTGAGTTATCGATAAAGAGTCTCGCTTGGTGGAGATAAAACTTCAGTACAGTGCTGTCACCGCTCGCTTTGAAATTGTTGAGCTTATTAATCAAATATTCGTTAAAGTTTTACAAAATATGAAATAGGCAATAAACAGTCAAAATTTGTGCTTCCAGACACTCATATTCGGGTGGAGGACTACATTATTCATCATTTGATGGCTCTAAGTACCGTTGTTTTTCACAATGCTAGAAACATATATACATTACGCAGATCCTTGATTATATAATTTCTTTAAATATAGTATAAGACGATAATATTTGGTGTCTCCAATTTCAAAAATGAGATAATCTTTTCAAATACTTTCAAAGTGACTTTTAGTGGTTTTAGTGTTTAGTGTTTAGTATATATATATACCTTTCTTATGGAACTGACAGTTTAAAATTGCTTCAGAGACCGCTCTTCGAAATTTAAAATATGTAAAACCAACTGCACCTTCGCTGGAATAAGAACCACGGATATTGCATTTTGCAATCAATTATATTATAACAAAACACACGATATGAAGGCAATGATTGTTTGTTATACAAAAATCTGAGTGTCTGTACAAAATTTGATACAAAATCTAACATATGTTGTAGGAATCGAATCAATGATCTCCTCATAAAATTTATTTTCCCTGATTAAAGGAGGTTCATTAGCTATTCTTAAAAGAATATATGACATTATAAATAATAAAATGAGAATCTGTTTTAAATGTCTCAATTAATATTTCAGGAGCTAATATAATGTGAGTAAAGTCTCAGTGCACTTTTAGTCTCAAAGCAGTTGACATATTGTCTACTTCTTGTATTTTATAAGTACCACTTCTTGTATTGTGTACTGTTCAATCTCTGTATATATGTACACTGAGATGGGTAGCTATTGCTGTGTAGTTTGTAAGGAATAAAGAAATGAAAAAATGACAGATAATTACAAAATGAGTACTGTTCATTTTAAAATTCATACTTGAATCAAATAGCTATGAAATTCATGCAATTTATTTGAATACATTGGATAATTGCTACAAATAGATAACTGAATATTTGGCGAGAGATAGAAGATGATTTTAAAATCCCTTTTATATGAAGTCAGCTTCCTTTTTTTCGTGTGGAAGTTTTAACTTGACACTCCATTTTAGTGGTTTATAAAAGTTACAAGTTTTCTAAGGGCTGCTTAAATTTAATACGTTTCCAAAATTTAAACTTTTGGACATTACCAGAATTTTGAACTTTACTATAAGCATTACAAATATTCTGAATTAAAAAAATGCAGTACTAGAGTATATTGTTTAGGAAACTGCAAACAAATAAATGAATCAAATATATTTGGAGGATATTACAGATATTCATAATATTTCATTAGAATCATTTTTTATGTATTTGAATTTACGTTTCCTTTGCTCGCAGTTGTTTTAAAACCATTCTTCAGAAATTGTTGGATCACACGAATCACATAAATTATGAAATGTTACTCATATAATTTCCTAACTCATAAATATGACTGTTTTTCTTCTTGTAAACGAAATAATGAAAAGGCTTGTAATTTATATAAATCTTTACACAATGTTATATTGTTTAAATGAAAATGTATCTCCTGTTATTTCGTTCCATCAAATTAGCGCTTTCACAGGAATGTTCTAAAATTTTATTCTCGGATGTTCAATTTTCAAATAAATTATTTCATGGTACTGTTTCTTGTATTAACTGTAGAGTATAATGCACTCGTTATAACGTCCACTTTCTTCCTGCGGGAAACGGACATTTTAATGAGGGCTGATATATCAAAATTGATTTAATGTGCTCTCATCAGCGGGGAGCATTTTGCAGCGTTCATTGCAATGGTAATGTCACTATAATGAGTGAATTTTTTAACGAGCATCTACAGTATGTATTTATCAGCTGAATCGCAACCGTTGAATACATATTCCTTAGAAATTTCTTTGACATAAAATTTCGAAATTCCTGATATAATTTAACAATTATTTTTTAAATCTTAAAATTATGTTTAATATTAACAATTCAATTATTTTCAGAACCCATCATTTTATATTTAATGTTTAAAGTTAAACAAAACTCCTGAAAGGAATAGTTATTTAAAAAATAGGTAGGGCGATACGCAGGTTCGACTTCACAAATTACACTATTCGACTTCCCATGTTTGGTAAAGTAATCAAGGATTAAATTGAAGCCAAAATGTTTCAAGCATTAAAAAATAGTGTGTGTGTGTGATTACGCAAAACCTCGAGGGCTATCTGCCTAAGAGGAGGGATGCCTTCGTGGAGGACTTTCTAAGGGAAACTAGCTCGTATACACGTTACACATGGGGAAAACCACGAAAACACCCATGCAGCCAGCCCGTTCGCGGGATTCGAACCTCGGGCCGAATTACCAGTGTTCAGCGACTGTACCGCTCGGCCGCTGGTGGGCCCTCAAGCATTAAAACATCTTATTGAATAAGAACAAGCAAGATACAAGACCGTCTCCTAACTAGAATAAAATGAGCATTATAACTTACCTCGTAACGTAATGCATGCTAGATTGAAAACTTAAAAATAAAAATAAAATCCGAAAGCTTTCAGATTTTATATTACGCCCAGAGAGACTCTTTTAATATTTTATGTGTTACATTTATTTATTAAATATCATCTTCTTTGCACTTAAATCACATAAAATTCAATTCAACAGCGATTTCACAAAATCTTTTAAAACAGCATATCGATAGAATTTCCGATACACAGTCTTTGAAATCTTTGAGTTTGTTAATCACAAATTCGTTAATGTTTTACAAAATGAAATGTCGTATAATGTTTATATAATGTATGTGGAGGTTGATTCTTCCACTTCATTTACTTCTAATTCAACTTAGCAGAACCACGACGTAACGCAGCTTGCAGAGCGACAGACATATTCATAAAGCCTACAGACCATTTCGCTACGGGCTGCTTTCATTGGAGGAAACATCTGCTTGGCGTTCATATTTGGAATGGCGATTTATCGCCCTGTAGGCGTGGTAATTAACGCCAAACAAACGGAAACAGCGTTTATTTCATTTGATATTTTTTTTAGTTTATGAATGAAAGCTTTGAAGAATTGTGTGGAATATATTTTAAATAACCTGCTGATCTTTTTAGTAGTTTATTTGTATTTAAATTTAAACTTTTAAAAGAACGTAATTGTTTTACAAGAAAAAGGTGCTTACATGGAGATAGCATATGCACTTTTTCGTCATTTCTGTTAGAAAGAGTCTATTGTGTAAATTTCCATAACACATTAAATTATACAAATAAAGGAATATTAAAAAATTAACCAAATGAAAACATTCATTAAACATTTAAGGACGTCGGATACCTATTCGTTTTACCTAAATTATAAGTATAACTAAAATTATATTTTATTCCATTATGCGCTATTTCTATCGAAACGCTTTTCGCGATCTTGGATAGTAATCTTGCTACTGGTACCTACTACAAAGAGTACAAACCAGTAAATAAAAATAAGAAAAATTAACATTAACAAAAATAGAAAAAATAAAGGCGTTTAATTTTTAACACCGCATCCGAAGACGAAAAGACAAATAATGACAAAGTCATTCAATAAAGTTAAAATTAAAATTAATCAGTGCAGAGAAGAGTTCATGATAGCTACAAGCGGGAATACAACCGGCGACCTTAGAAGCCTGAGAAATTTTCCCCGCGCTCGTTACCTCTGAGCTGCGGTTTCTCCGGTGAGTTATGCCGTGGCCTTCGAGATTAGATGGCCTGGTCAGCTGCAGAATCACGTGATTTGACGTCACGTAAGGCGTCTGAACTTTCACCCTTCGCACTGCATTGTGTGGACACTGCAAGCGAAGACTTCTTATTACGTTGATTGCGTGCTGTATTTTTTTATTATTCGTGTGTTTTATTGCTAAATTTAAGTAATGTTGTTAAGGATATTTTCGTTTTTAAAGAGATTACTAGTTAACTTATTTGTTAACAAGAATAACGATCGACGTCTATGTAGAGCTGTCTTCATCATACCTGCACGATGTTGCGTTCTAGCATGCAAATCCAATTACGATTTCACCAATGAATAAGTATTCAAATTTCAAAAAGATACGGTAAAACGGGATTTATGGATCAAAAAAATTCCAAGGAAAATTTTTATTCTAAGTGATCACAGCGTTGTGTGTGAAAAACATTTTCGAAAAGATGATATTATTCGCTATGATTATTTACCAACAAACGAAGGTACTTTTATTCAGATGTGCAGAGGGCATCCTAAATTAAATAACGATGCTTACCCATGCAGTTTTTCTGGTTGTCCAAAATACTTATCTGAAAGTCCAACTCCTCAGAGGATGAGCAGGGAGGAAAAAAGAACTAAGATGGAGAAGCATATTTTTTAATGAATTTTTGAGAAAGGACAAAATAGCATCATTTGAGGATTTTTCTTCTATGTTACCGAATAAGTTAAATATTTCAGATACTTCAAATATTATTTTACACAAATCTGCTGCTGGTATTTACATTTTATTGCTCAGTTTTCATCCACATCCTAAAATTGAGAAAAGTATCTTTGTATCGCTTCATATGAATATAGCAGTTTATATAGGAGATGAAGTTGTTCCAGTTAAAAGTAAAGAAGAACCAGTAAAGAAGTTGAACAACATTCTTTACTGGTCAAACTTACCGAGATATATGTACAAAACATTAACATGTTTGATGTTCATGAAACTTGTTTAATGTGTGGAATTCCCTTTTCTAGCAGATTAAAAAAAAATAATGAGCACCATTTCAAATATTTGTTTAAAAAATTATACTAAAGTTCTTCAAAATAATATGCATACAAAAATCGATGAAAGGAAACTTAAAAAAGTCAAGAATGCGTGATGAAACGATATGAGTATGTAAATGACATTGTTTTATTTTCATTTTTTAAAAATAGTGTACTAAATATGATGCAGTTCAAATATATTTTCAATAATGTATCTTTTACATTTAAATTTATTAATCCTTTTGCTGTTTCCTTATTATTTGATAATACTTCATAATTTTTCAAAATAAATTATCAATTGCGATTAATTATTGCTTCAGTATACTAGTACAGCTTGCACAGTATTTGCTAATTAGACAGAAATGATGGTTTGCTCTATGTATAGTTGTTTTGCGGTTTTCGTTGTCAAATTTATTGATTTTACGCTTTCGTGAAACATTATATTGATGGCTTTTATTTGTAAATATATTATTTATTATGCATCTACATATAAGTAATAATGTAAATATTATTATAATTATTGCTATGGATAACATATAAATATGTGAAAGTTATTCGTTTTCTGTAATGGTGCAGCAAAATTGTAATTTATTTAATTTAAAAATTGGGGATTTAAATTTTTTCTGTGGCTTTTGAACTGCTATTCATTTTATTAGATAGTAATTTAAATGAATTAAAAATGCATTTGCATAATGTTTGGAAGCTCTGAAATATGTATAGTTTTAAGGAAAAATAATTTTTCATGTCTTTTAATTTGCTAAATTATATTTACTTTTGTTAGTGAATTATTTATATTTCTAAATCTTTTCATTCCTTTCATTCCTCTCCTTCTCAAACTGTAAAGACATTTTTATGTTAATAAATAACAGCTTTTTTATTTACTTATTTCAAAACTTTCTTTTTTGAGTGTATCCTAACGAATTATTACAATACAGTGTAAAAAAAAATGCACAAGATAACCTAAAACATGGTATAGAAAATTTCGTTAATATTTCTTAAAAAATAATATTTATTAAGTTATGAATCTTAACTGCAAATGAATATACGACCTTTTATATACGTTTTCCAGTCAAGTCTCTGGAAATTTAATTATTATGCATTATTAAAAACAAAACACTCTAAACATCGAACGAAACGCTCGTATTCAAATCTGAAGCAAAGAAAGTCACGGAAGGATCAGACGCCTTTCGTGACGTCACTCGTAGCTAACCAGGCCATGTTATCTCGAAGGCCACGGTTATGCACACTTTTTGGTACACCACGCTCAGATACAAATTGTAAAAGCGATGAACCAAAAGTCGCCAAGCACTAGATTCTGTAACCCTACGTTTCCTGTTTTAACCAATCGGAGCAAACAGCAGCAGAAACGGTCTGTAGGCTTTGTGAATAAGCCAGCGACAGACGACCGTTGGAAGTGGAGACGAAAGCGCCCAACTGCATAGCGGGTAGTTGCGAGACGGTCCGCAGATTCTCCAAGATGCTTGTCTATAGTTAGCTATATTAGGGCAGACGGGCCCTTGAATGTATTTATTGAGAACTGTGTGTTAGTCATCATCGTCATTGAATCCTGTAGAACTGTTTGGACTGAGTATAATTATTGTGAGATCACCTGCAATATTAATTTTTACTTAATTTATCTTTCTAATACTTTTATTTATTTCTTATTAGTAAAATAAAGCATTTAAGAATGCATCACTCGTGCTCTAGTATGTTCTTTTGAAAGTAAACCCTACATGTATAATGTTTCACATATGGAATAGATAATAAAACAAATTCGTAATTCAAAATTCGGGCTTCGAAGTGCCCATATTCAGATGGAGGACTACGTTATTCAAATTTTGATAGCTCTACGTATGCGACAAAAATATGCGACATAATGCTACAAAAATACTTACATTCATGAAGATTCATTATTTTTTAATTTCTTTAAATATAATATAGGTCGATAATATTTGGTTGCGACAATATAAAAAGTGATTTTCTGAGTTTATTGAAGTGCCACAAAATTCCGTTTTGAGACTAATAGCCTTTCTGGGCTACCGCCCTTTGGGCTAAAAATAATAATGGGTAAGGTTTACCAACGGGCAAGTTCAATTAATTGAAAAAAAAAAACCTTGCCTCGGGTTTCAAATTTTTAAAATAGTTTCGCACGCGATAAAATCTCAGAAGATACAGGAAAAGCACAAATTTTGTTTTCATTATCGAAGTCTCCAAACTCCAAATCCCCCATATGAGTAAGAATATGTTTGGTGATTAATATTTTCGAACGGTGAAAATGAGGTTTTTCTGATTGCTTTTCAGTCATTTTTGTTCGATAACTTTAATTTTAGCTGTCATTATTAAGCAGTTTGTGTACCACACCTTATATTTTTTTCTTCTCCTTTCCATCTCCACAGCAATTATTCAAACACCTTTTCTTTATACTGCTATATATTTCACTTCCGATTTTAAGCCACATTTATCTTACGCGGTTGCAACGCCGATTAGACTGCTGACCTACTATAGAGTAATTCACAGCCTTATATACTCAACCAGCAAAGAAGTTCAGATAACGAAAAGAAAGTTTTGTTAAATTTCTTAGACTTGTGATAGACTTGCGATGTAGCTGGTGAGGATGGATAAAATTCAAATTCTGAAGGGATAAATGTATAATGCAAATTGCAAATAAACGCCTGAAAACAGGAAATCAGTGGATAATCATTGAACTGGTATTTATAAAACGCAGATTTAAGTTTCGAATCTGTATTCATTAAACTCTAATTCAAGACACGAATCGGTATTCATAAACTTTTAATCTGAATAAATACTATATAAGGAAGGGCTAATTTATTGACAGACAGTGATACGATATAATAAGTATTAAAATCCCATTGACACTAATGAGTTTAAAAATTACTTAAATACTTACGTTATGTTCAAATACAGTTATTTATTGTTATATTTCACAAGTAACATTATCAGCAGCTACAGTATTCCATCAAACGTCAACGTTTTGTAACGTAAGTTATGTATAATATTTGATAAATAATTAATCCTTCACAATTAATAATCTTACCTACTCGCTAATCATATACATCTTAATTTATATTTTACTCAATTTTCATTAATTTAGCCTTGTCTCTCAAGGATTCTATACGGTATAGTATCTAAATGTGCTTGTATTAATGTTGAAATGCAGATAAAATACCTCTATGCTGCCATCCCGTACAGCCTACAAACTCGGGACGAACTGAGCACAACCAGATAAATGGGTGATTTAAAAACACTTCATTTGTAATAATTAACACTTATGAAACATATCTTTTTAGATAAAAGAACAACTTAACTATTCATAATCTCTACAGAAACTGAAATCCCGGTGAAAATTCCCATCAGATCAAATATTTTTTAAAATAATTTACGAAAAACAATAATATGAAATCTCCAGTTGA
Source organism: Stegodyphus dumicola (assembly GCF_044657685.1). Taxonomy (NCBI): domain Eukaryota; kingdom Metazoa; phylum Arthropoda; class Arachnida; order Araneae; family Eresidae; genus Stegodyphus; species Stegodyphus dumicola. Next base: position 72,070,867 of record NC_140768.1, on the reverse strand, counting down.
AGATTATTAATGTATGGCAAGAAGACCGTACACGGAGAGCTCAAAAGATCTTAGGATATGAGATTCAGGTTAAAAAGGTTCAAAAAGTCTTAGTCTGAATCTTTCATATCTAATTTTAGACTGGGCAAAGATCTATTGTGGATAATTATGAATAACCAAATTTAGCTTATTCATTAAAAAAAAAACATCTTCATTATAGAAAGCAAAATAGAAAACCCTTTAGTTTATTTTACTTTCTTAACAACTACGTTTAAATGAACTATAAAGTATGTTTCTGTTGCATGTTTTTATTTAATCACTTGTTCCAAAAATGAAAGCATAGTAGAAAAATAATAAGTTTTCATAATTAATTATTTGTACGATGATCCAATAGTTCAGACAAAATTAGACTAATCTTTAGCGCGGTAAAAATTCTGTAAGCAAACATCTTTTTAACAAGACAAGTAATTGCATTTCTTAGAAAGAGAAGAAAATACCGTTTTATAAATAATTATCAAGAAAAAAGTAAGTCTCATTTCAAAAACTATAGTTTGGTATATGAGTTAATAATATCTCAAATGTTAAAGAAGTTGAATTTATTTTCATTTAAATATAAGATTTATTTACGAGTTTAAGCCGATAACGGTTTGTACAGTTTTTATTACGGAAGTAGGGGTGCGGCATATAAAAGAGTTAAAAATGATTTTAAAACATTTTTATCACAAAAATGATATCATAAGTTTAAAAACTGAAAGAATATAAATTTAAGTAATCAAATGTCTTATCATCAACCTGACTCAGAGCACTCTATCGATTCTTCGAAATCTTTATTTAGGTATGTTGGGATATCGTCCTCCATTTTTATTATTGACATCGTTAATATAATCTGATTCGTAAGTAATATCATCTTCCTTTTATCTATAGCACTGTTCTGCAAAAATTGATAAATTTCTCTTTTAAATTAGAAAATTACGTAGATTCGCTTTTATCCAAGCATCGTTTACTGAAGAGCAGACATAAAGAAACGCATCTTACTTGCAAAAGTATGAGCGTAACTCTGAGGGAAAATATTTAAAGACTGCCTGAAAATCGTCATTGTAGCTAATAACCAAAGAAATATTCGTCTTGTTATTGCCAAAGAGGGAAATGTGTATGCTTTAACATTGAGAGAATTCAGAAAATGAAACTGTTGGCACTAAAAGTGCTCAGTGGCAGTGGATAAACAAGGTTAAACTCTTCCCAAGCCTGGCGTTACTTGCAGAAGTTTGAGAAATGAAGACACAAAGGGAGTAGTTTCTTTTGAGCAGCCAAGTAATTAGTGACGTTACCCAAGGTCAAATCTTGTAATAAAGTAACTTTGAAATGTTCCGTTTTTCTACCATACTATGAGTTTCGAATGAAAGTTGTAGATAAATTGTCATTCATCTTTACATAGTCTGGTACATCTAGATGAATTATAGGCTCTAGTTATTCCCAGTTTTGATTTCTAGGATAATTTTATATTCTGCATACGTAAGGGTTTCCAGTTTTGGCTAAATAGTTTATGTAAAACCTTACATCTTTGCTTACCCAATGATCTATATATATTCAGAAATACACAGTATTTATTTTACTCCAGTTAGTGACGTTATTAAAAGAATTACAGGTTAAATGTTTGAAGAAGTGATTTTGTTATGTAGAGATTTTTGAATTCAAAGGTATTCTTAATTATCGGAAACTAGTGACAGGAAATGAGCAATAGGCGCCGATAAAACTGATTGCAATTAGTATAAAGGGTTCTATTCGCCCTTGTGTCTGTTACAGAAAACTAGAGATTGCCTTTTTCTTACGTTAATGAGAACCAAGCATCAGGGACCGACAAAGGGACGAACGTTTGCAAAAGTCTTTCTTACGGGTGGTGTTGAAAGCCTGGAAGGATAAAGTTAAACTGATTTCCGTTGCAGGAGGTTAGGGAGAGGTGACTTTGTAAGAAAAAACACTTGGATGGGGATTGACGCCATTTATGTTTCCTTGAACTATGCTGCAAAGAGAAGTAGGCTAACGCATTACTTCATGGGAGACGTTTGTCGGGGTGTGTTGTACCTCAAAGAATTCCCCCACTGTGAACAAAAAAGGAAATACCTATATCATATTTTCTTGCGGTGTGTTTAAAAAAATGTGCGAGGCCTGATTTTAAATACGTTTTTGGATATCATTGGTTCGGAAAAGTTTGAGGCAGAGAGGATTGACCAAATATGTTCAAGGAGACGTGATTGCGTCAGAAGAGTGGTTAATTAATAATTACGGTTGAAGTTAAAAAAGAAAGCATTTTTGTAAAAAAAGAATAAAACGTCCGGTGAGACTTGATTCTGTTGTGGCTTTGTTCCTTTGCTTGATCGAGATGTGGGAAATGATTTATGCCATGCTTTGAGGAAAAGGTTAAAAGGTTCCTGTTTGCTGTACTGATGATTAAGTGATGCGTGTATACACCTTCAAGTGAAGACCGAAAAGAAAGGGATCCTGTCCAACAGAGAAGAAGAGGGTACGGACAACAAAAACGGTTCTTATGAAAAATATCGAACTGTGTGGAAGTCAATACTCTTATGAACTATATCGAAGTGCGTGGAAGTCAGTGTTTTTATGAATTTTGTCGAACTATGTGAATGTCAGTACTGTTACGAACCAAATCGGACTACAGACATTTACTCCGAAGCCGAAAAAGACTTTCGTATTCTTCACCCTCTTTTATGCATCCGTGGATGATTGTCTAAATCTAAACTATGTATTAAATCGTAAATGGATAGCTAGGAGTTTATCTTAAATTTATGGAAAGTCCTTATGAGTACGTTGATTGCAATTTAAAATAATAATGAATTCTTAATGGCTAGTAAAAAACAATAAAATGGCGCAGCTAAGATTAAGTAAAATTTAATATGTTTCTACTCTCTACAGTAAAGTAAGGAAATTTAAATTTATTATTCTGTAAATCGAGCTTGAGATATGTGGCTGCGGTTGAATTTGTACATTATTATAGAATGTTCATTAAGAAATGAGATTAAAATTTCGTATTTTATTAAAGAAATTTCAAAATTTCTTATTTTATATTTGAACATCTATTTTATCCTAAACAACAATTTTATTCCTTTTAAGTCCTTCTTAAGCAATAAAATTTGCAATTTATAGGCAAAAATTGAAATATTAGGACGTTTCAAATGGCAACAATTGAATCCATTTAGTTTTTATGCTAGTCTTTATAAAATATGTTATGATTTATGAAATGGCAATACAGGGAAGGCCACGTAAATGATAATTGCATAGTATAATACGATAACGTACCGCAAAGGCATGAATTTAATTATTTTTAATTAAGATAGATAAAATATCTATTTATTACCCTATTTTATGTGATATATATATATATATATATATAATTATTTTCAAACTAATTAATTTTGTTTTTAAATCGTATCCCTCCTAAACGTCCAATATGATATTTTAACTTGAATGTGTATTTGAATGACATTTTTAAAATTGGAAATTTGTTTTAAGAATATATTATAAAGTACAATAAAACTATATACTTCTTTTCATATAATCACTGCAGGATAAGATCTATTTAAGCAAAACGGTGGCGATATGTTTAGAAGTTTCAGAAACACTGTTCTTACCGAAAACATGGAGCACTGAGGGAGTGATAAATCATATCTATATTGTTTTCAATTTGAAATATTTCATTAAAATTGTCATAAATTGTTGGTCTGGTTTTCTTAAAAACGAATCATCGAGCGAATAATTTCGTAATTTACTCTGGAAAAAATATTCAGTTATTTAGATATAATGTTTTTTCATGTTTTAAGGAATTAAGACTTTTCTCATATGTGCTCAAGTAGTATAAAGTTTAATATATCGACTCGGTAATTCAAAAAACCTATGTTCTAACTCCGGGAAACAGAGCTTGTAGAGTCATTAGGTTAATTGGAAGCAGAAAAGATGAAAAATATGCAAACGCCTTCGCCGGGAATCGAACCACGGACCTTTGGAATACCGGCCCAGCGTGCTACCGTTACACCACGAAGGCACGCTAGGGAAGTGGGAGAAATACCTTATATACTCCCCTTTTTAAAGGGCGACAAGGGTTTTAGGGGACCTAGTCGCCAAATCCTGGGTGCGGAGAATCATCTTCCACAACCCTTTTAGTTCGGGCGCCACTGTAGAGACATTAGGTTAATTGGAAGCAGAAAAAAAAAAATGAAAAATATGCAACCGCCTTCGCCGGAAATCGAATTACGGACCTCTGAAATACCGGCCAAGCGTACTACCGTTACACCACGAAGGCTCGCTAGGGAAGAGGGAGAAATACCTTATAACCTGTTTATTTCAATTTCTTCTCACACCCGAAACTCACATCTGACTTAATTAACTAAAAGTAGTGGTAGAAAACTTTTTATCACGGTGTAAATGCTTCCAGGACAAGAGTTCGGACCTGCTTCCTTTAGTCAATTTTTGGCAGGAAGGAGTGAGCAGAATTAAAAATCACGTGAGAATATAGCCATATCTGTTTTTACTCGCATCGATTTAGAGGAGTACGTCGAAATTCTGGCAACTTTCTGCCAAAACCACCAGCCTCCTAAGACAGTTTTAGAACAAACAGATTGCCCATTCTGTTCAGATTCAAAGCGTAGCTCAATAGTTTATATAATCAAATTTATTACCCATCGTATCATTCGGAGTTACATATAGAATTAAACAATCTTTTAATGTGTTTACGTTAAAATGCCAGCAGGGAATACATTTATTTTGAAGGGTATTAAAAGTTTTCTTTACTATTATGTTAAAAAATCATCTTATAGTTCATTAGGCCCAGTAGTCGGCTTTGTGTAAGTAATTTGTTTATTTCCAATTCTTCCACACTATCTAATTCTCTTTTTCTTATTGTAACAAGAAAAGTTTGACTTGTGATATTCTAGAAAAGAGACATTAATTTATATTTTATATTATGCAAACTTATGAATTTTGAAGAAACTGAAAAATGCCTTTTCTCGTTATTTTCGAAAACAAAATTATAAATAAACTTTTATGATTAAATTTTCTGTACGTTGAAAGAATTGCCTACATTAAATGCTCTCCAGTCAGAAGTTCATTTTCATATATCAGTTTTAGAAACTTTATTATTATGCACATAAATTTACCATATGAAAAATACTGTTTTGAAATTTTATAAGTTTGGAGTTTTATAATATTCGCATGTAAATGTATGCTTTGAGTATGCAAAAATGTATTCAATTATAAAAGAGAAGTGAAATAGAAGAATAAGTTACTGTGCTTATTTAGGGAGAAAGAAGGATATGCATAACCGCTGTGATTTATTCGTTTCATGTAAGTTTCAACCATCAAACAACCATCAGGAGTCTGTTTAAATTAATACAAATGTTCAGTAAGTCTGTATGAAAATCTGAAGATGTGCCTTTGTTCAAGAGCACGTTTCATTTTAGTAATTTTATATTCAAAAACAGAAATGTATTTTACGATGGTTAAGGAACAGTAACGCATTCTTAACTAACATGATCTACAAATAACTTCATTTTTGCTCAGTGCCTATTCAATAAATGTAAATGAGTGTAAACGATATTCTTCGTGAAAATGTACTTATAATACTCCAGCATTAAAAGATATTACGTGTAAAAGAAATTAAGTCTTATGTTAAAGGCTATAATATTGATATATGAAAATCTTCAAAATTACGTATTAGCAACGGTAGAATATCCAGAAATCCAATGCAATTAAGAGATTAAAATGAAAATAATTACATTTATGGAAACGAATCATTTGTATTAAGGTAGAAAAATTTTATTCTATTTTTTGTGATTGTATTAATCTATCAATCTTTCATTTTCCTTTAGAAAAGTATTTATTGTTCGTCATTCGTTTTCTTTGTCAACTGCTGTAATTTTTTTAAAATTGCCCGAAATATACTCAGTCAAATATTGAAACCACTTGGTAGAGCAGAATTATTTTATACTAACGATTATTTTGGGTAGCCTATACAAAATGCAAACAAATTATTGAGTGGATGAAGCATTATTAATCAAAGTGTATTTAATAACACGAAACAGCTATCTCCTTTTCTACGCATTTCATTAGCAAGCACCAAGCCTCGAAGGAAGTATTTCCTTCGCTGCTGAGTAATACAGATACATGCCTTTAATTTGATAGTCCCTTAATAAGATTAAAATTTTGGGAGTGAAAGCAGATTTATAATTTGCTATTAATGAATTGTAATTTATTTCACTGTATTTTAATGAACACCGATATAATGCTATGCTATTAATTTCAAGCATTTTAAGCATTTTCTGTAATAGATACTGGTTATAAAATAGTAGTTAACAATGTATAATTTCAAAGAAAGGAATGTAAGCGTTGATGAATGTAACCTACTTCGTATTTTAGTGGTCCATAAATTAAGCATAAAATTAAGAAATGTTTATACAATGAGAAAAAGTGAATAATATAATTATTCGTATTTTTTTCTATATGCTTGAATATATATGAAATTCAGAAACAAGCAAAGTCTTGCTATTGCGTAATTACGTAGTACGTAGATGAATGGTATAATATATAATCTATAGTCGCTTAAACATAAAGGGTCAAAATGTGTCTAATTAGTGCTCCTGCTTCCACCCAAGAAAAAGAAAATACACTTTTAGCCTGTAGTTCCAACATTTTACTATAATTATTGGGTTACTTTTCAATCCCGCACAGATTTACGTTTATAAGCTGATATACACTGAGAAACCAAAATATTTATACACATGGCAGAGTACAAAGTGTTATGTGATGATTTGAAAATCTACTTCAGTAAATAACTGTTTATATAGCAAGATAAATAACTACAAAAGACAGTTATTATTTTATAGCTATTTATATTGCTGAGTGAAACAATACAAGAGGTAACGGAAATTCTCCCCAACTCGGAGAAAATACAGCGATCACCAAATCGGTTCAAAACAATGTCTAAAACAGCAGTTGAGGAACGTCGTACAATCGCACGACTCTCAATGCTATAACGGAACGAAATCATTGACTTTTAATTCCAAATCAGAAGATGTGTATAGATTTCTGTAAGCAATTATTAAAACTTATCTCTCCTAGAACAATCAAGAACTGTCTCTAGAAATTTCAAGATTTATCGCTTAGTTGGTGATAAAATATCCGATAAGAAATTTCCTGCTGATATCACTGGTTCTAACCAAATTACCTTTATATTTTAGGCATCGATCAAGTGAAAATGCTGTAACCTAATGCGTGAAATTTACACTTATAAACACATTAAGTGACCCTAAAATGTGATTAAATAAAAACATAGCTAAATCTTTTATTACAATTGTATTAAATAATAAATAAAAACAATACATAGTACAACAAAGCACATGAATTATAAATTAAATTAATTAAACAGAAATGTATGCATACATTTATAATTCTTACGTTATGTTATGGTTCTAGTTTTACTGCTTATGTATACTATTTGTTTCAACAACAAGTGAGTATATAAAATATTGCATAGTTGTGGTAATATCTGAAGCTGACTCATTCTGAGAAAGTTATGTTTTTGCCAAGTAAGAAAATTGTAAATATGTCGAAGAGCTGATTCTCCTGAGATGGGTCAAAGCATCTTGAAAATAGAGAAGGTGTTTGGATTTTTATATATGATTTTGTCCACAGCCAAACATGATCGTAATAAATACTGAAAACTTTCAACGTATGCCAACATAATAACATTAAATGAATATGATCACTATCAAATGGCAGGAATCATTTTACCCCATAGGAGTTTTATCGCTGTGTCGAATTACATCAGAATTCAATGCTGACTCATTAAAAATCAGTGTCAGGGTTGAGGAATACTCCTTCCTTTATAAGGGCTTTAGAAGTTGACACCTAATCAGAATGAGATTCTCTAATTAGGTGTCCGTACACACAGTCTGCAGGCAAAATCACATAGTCTTGAATCTCATCTAGGTTCAGCAATCTAAATGACTAGACTTCCTGATTAGAAAGAGTAATCTTCGCTTTTTTCCAGCCGAAGGAATGGAATTCCAGCGGAGATAACTCCAGGTGTTCATTTTACAAGGTATTTCACCCGTCTTCTTGGCATGCCTTCGTGGTGTGGTGGTCTGCACGCGGAGTGCGTATTCCAGAGGTCCACGGTTTGATTTACGGCGAAGGCGTTGCATTTTTTTCATCTTGTCTGCTTTCAAAAAATGCCTAATGTCTATACAGTGGCGCCCGAATTAAAAGGGTGGTGGATGATGATTCTCTCCATCCAGGATTTGGCGATTGGGTGCCCTAAAACTCCAGTCGCCCTTTAAAAAGGGGAGTATATAAGGTATTTCTCCCGCCTTCTTGCCCTGCCTTCGTGGTGTGGTTGTCTGCACTCTGGGCCCGTATTCCAGAGGTCCGTGGTTCGATTCCTGGCGAAGGCGTTGCTAATTTTTCAATTCTCCTGCTTCCAAAAATATACCAAATATCTCTACAATTTATCTCACATATCAGTAAAAGACCATTAGGATTCTGTTCCATTTGTAGTGGTATCAAGTTTGTTTAGTTGCCCTGAAGTTAGAACTTTGTATCGCGTAAACGTCTCAGATAAGCGAACATAACACGTGCTTTTCTCCGATAAATTACTGTTGTCCATGTCTCTCTTCTGTTGAGTTTGGTTAGCAATACTATACACAGCTACATAAATCTATAGACGTTAAATTATATTACAAGAACACTCATCTGTACTTGGAATTTTTCCATAACAATTTGAAGCCAGATCGGAACATATTCAAGTATATCCGAAATGTCCTAGGCAGTATAGTTTGGAACACAATTCTACAACTCTGAGTATAACAGAATCACCGAGCTATGACACTTGAAAAAGGCTATGGTGTTGGCTAATTGTCTGGGAAATTATCTCACAACTCAAGAAACTAGTTCCTTATTATTACGACTCCGCTATTTAAACGAAACCATTATTACGATTTTTCAGCAGCGTGTAACGCACACTGTCGCCAGACGACTCTAGTTCTAACCATGATCAGTAACAATTCACTAAAAACGAGAATAATTCTGAGTAGGCTATGCGCAAGCGTTGTATTTTAATCTAGTTCTCTAATATTAAAATACCAGCGATTTTTTATTTAGCAAGAGGTAAGAAAACTGCGAAATATATCAATAATACTGGTGTAGTTTAATAAACAAATCAGGTGATAAGTACCCTCGTGGAATTCATCTCTCTAAATCATGTGTTATGAAAGAAGCTTAAGCTGGTATTTCAATTCGTTTGATTTTTCAACGCTTAGGTGAAGTAGTCCTAAATATGACTTTCAGATAGAAATTCGAAGCAATTTAAAAATGTAGGTTCTCCGCTGCAGACAGATGGAGTTTGAAAATAATAACAAATTCAGTCATAAGCTTAATTCTTGATACAGTCACCGTAGTGTATATTTCCAGTTGCCAAAACATTCATCATACTTTAACACATTAAACACAAAGCATTCCTTAACTTTTAGTTTTCATTTCAAGTAAACTACTGTGAGAATTATTTGACGATGGGAGACAGAGTTCATTGAAATTAGTACTTTTCTTACACCGCGTGTTTGATTGATTTATGATGCATTATGGACAGAGTAATAAACTAGATGGCGCTATGTAATCATTGTATAAATATCGTTATGTAAATGTTATATAATTATCTCACAAATTGCATTAATGTGGATGTAAACAATTCGTAGTTGCGAGATTAGCTGACTGTTTTCATAATGCAATGTCTACAGTGAATTTAAATATATAGGACTATGTAGTAAAAAGTTACAATTATTCATTTACTATATATTTAATCGCGGTTGCATTTGGAATCTATGAAAGGGAAGATGTCGAAATCATGCTTCAGATATATTGTTCAGACAGAGAATTAAGTTAAATTATAGTACTTACATAAAATATAAAACTTATATCACATACCTTTTCTATACCTTACGATAACTTTATTTCCGCATACGATATGAATATATGCTTAAGGAAATAATTACATTTAATTTACGGATATGAATTTACTTTCAAAATTTTTTTGATGAGCATGTTCCCTATTTTATTCTCAAGTATTAGCTAAAAATTTTACATTATATGAAAGGGAGACCTCTATACATTTTCAACACATACATTTAAAATATTTATCTCTTTCATGTTATCAGCAATTTTTCGAAGCATTTGTCTTTTTTTATATAAATTTTATATTTTTATTTTTTTATTTTAATAAGTTTTTACTGTTTTTACAACAAGGAATTAAATGGTTACAAAATGACTTATAATATCCGTTTGAAATAAGTGTTAAATAATATTATATTGCTAATAAGGTATTTCACCTTTTTAGTATACCTTCGTAGTGTAGTGGTCTGCATGCTGGGCGCGTATTCCAGATGTCCGTATTTCGATTCCCGGCGAAGAGCGTTGCTCATTTTTCATCTTTCCAGCTTCCATAATACCTAATGTCTCTACATGCTTATTTCATGAAACATGTTGTTTCAAAATTCCTTTAAGGGGTTAACATTATTAAGGGGTTAATATTAAGGATTTAACAATTAAAACTAAATAATTTAAATAATCTTTTGTAAACTCAGTTCCATTTCGGAGCTTTGTAAAGTACAAAGTTAACATCATTAACTCAGAAAACCATAGTGGCTTAAGCACAAATACATTAATTATTAAATAAATTGCCAAAATTTGCGCGAAGTGTAATGTTGAGCATTAAAATGCATTAAAAATACTCCCTATACTCTCACGTTATTCATGTAACACATCCAGATGCCGTATGAAATAAGTAGTCAATGCAAAAACAATCAATGCACATTTTCTTATATATGACTAAAGCCTGTTTTGCAAAAAATATCTAACTTAATGTTTTGATAATACAGTATAATAAATATCAAATTTAGGGGAAACCGTATTTTATACCTGGATTTGCTTTTGAACGAAGAATCGCCAGTGCTCTAGGAGACAGATTAGAATAGTTGTGGCATTTCTCAAAAGGTATTGGAAATGAATAAGTATGCGATATAGAGCTTAAAAACGTAAATTACTGAGTTTATATTCAACAACATAAAGGAAACCATCAGTTAAAACATACTTTTTCATTATTCGTTTTATCTTTAGCCCATTTTTTTGGCGAATAATAAAATTCCCTCGATAATCACCGGTCTCAAAGTCTTGACTTTCTAATGAATCGATCGCTGTAAAATCCTCTCTTCCCATTCCTAGAGTTCCATTACAAAGTACTTATTCAGGTGAGTAAACAACCCTCCTTCCTGAATTTCCATTAACCAACGGAACCTCAAGACGCCAATTCGTGGCCAGAGCGCATTTCTCAAACGTCTCTTCAAACAAAAAGCAAGAGAGCACAGCTTCAGATCTTATTAAGTTTTGTTTTAATATCTGCAATTATTCGGGGCTTTCTGGGTCGTTAGTGGCGAGTAAACGAGTTAATTATTAAGCGGTAAAAATTGTTATTGCTATACGAGTAATTAAGAGAACCTTATCTTGGCTGGGGAAGGTGGGTCTAATCAGGGTCGAGGCTTAGTTGTAGCACGGCTGTTTTACCGATAATTACGACGTCGCAGCTGTGGCTTGCCTTCTCAACTCACATGAAGAGAGAATTTGTTATCTACTTCAGAAGCTCCTCAGAAGCATGTCTAGCATCTTAGAAGCATATAAAAATATCGCAATATCAGCAGCCTATTCGGCTCAGCAAAGTGTAGAGAATTTTCTATCTATTTTTCAGTAGGATTCGAGGACTGAACGAAAAGTGTGAGAAAGAAAACCAGAGATATTAAACAAATGCTACAAAAATTGGAATTCGAAAATTGGATAATTTGAAACCAGAAAAATTGGAATTATATTAAAATCGATTGCATTATCACTTGGCATTTATAACTTTTTTAACTGTCGTACTTTTATATAATAGGATCACTAATGACACATTCGTTATTTGACAGCTGAAGCATCGTCCATTCGGAGGCACCACAAGAAGCGGCATCTAGTACTCGTATAGTTTCAGAGAAAAGCACTATCCAAATAAATAATTTTCCACGGAATTCAAACAGGTGTCCATAAATGTCCACTGCATACGCTAGATGACATACGTTCGGAGGAGCAACAGGTAATGCAAAATATTATGTTACAAATAGATACAATAAACAAATTAGGCTGAAATTGAGTATTATCTATCGAAAGTTCTGGTCTTAAGTTTTATTTTTATATAATTTGGAATTAAAAAGAATGAAGTAGAGCAAATTTAAAATTACGATGCATATGCACAGAAGTGCTTTGGGAATTTGTTAGACTTTTACCACTTTCAAACGTTTTTCTCTGATAACTACTACACTCGATTAGTTAACTGAAGTGCCGCCGAAACGGTGTAGCGGTTAGCGTCGCTGATAGCCGTGTTGAAGGGACCGGGTTCGAATCCCGGAGAAGGCTTGGATGTTTATAAATGTATAGTGTCGGTGCAGCAAAGCGGCGCTTTGAATATGCGCCGAGCCGCATGTCTTCTCTTGAGAGAGGGGTGGGACCCTCTGACCCGTATCCCATCAATATTAGAGTGGTCCCCATCAAAATTGGGGGCGAAACTGTGTAAGGATCTTAAGTTTTACTAACGTTTATTTTATTTTAAATCTTTACTATCACTTCTGATTTTCTACTTCCGGCCAGAATTATAAGCGTGAAGGTTTTTATGCAAAGTTTGTCTGGCGAACGCCAAGTATTTAAGTGTGGCCTTTTTGCCAAGCGAATAAGAGGAAGCAGTGAGTCAACGCAGGCCGCTTACCTTAGAAGTTACGCAGTTGCTGTTTGCCTTCCAGGCCAGAGGTTTTAATCCTCTTGATAAATTAAAACGTATTGTAGTGTTCACAGTCTCTGTGCTACATACGCTTCCTGTTATTATAAGGCCAATCTTCCACGTGTATTATTCTAAAGTTAAATTAGAGTTTAGTTTTATTTTTATACTTTTACGTTAGACCCCGAGTGGCGGGTCAGTGTATTCCGAAGTACGGAAGTTATTGTATATAGAGAAAAATAAAGGGTTTTGTATACCCTTCGTCTGTATCCTGTCTACTTACCACAATTAGTGAACATAGCTTTAGTAAGCTCTCTGTTCCGAGTCAGGTCCTTGTATGTTCCCGAAGAAGGTTAGAAGGAATATTGAACCTGATAGTGGCGCCCAACGAAGAAGAATAACCATGGCCGAGTTTCAAGAAGAACCTGTGCTGCCTGCAGAAACGGTTCAGAATCCAGAAATGCCAGCTGCCGCCCTGGAAGGATTCGGTTACATCGTCCAGACCATGCGCGCTTCGATGAAACCAGAAGCAACGTTTAACGGAAACTCACCGGTAACCAGTTTTTTGGAAAAATTGGATGACCACTTCATGCTCTACCCCGTGCACGAGTTTCAAAAAGTTACCTTAGCTACCAGCGCTTTGAGGGGCCAAGCGCTTAACTGGTTCAAATGTATAGGCAGAAGTCTCTTGGGTCAAGCAGGAAGTCCCACCTATACTTACGAAAATTTCAAGACTGCCCTACTAAAAGCCTTCCCTGTTGTAAGGGATCGTGCGAAATTAGAAACGGAACTTTTCAGTATATATCAACAAAGAATCGAAAACCTCTCGAGCTTTATTTTAAGAAAAATTCACGTTTTCAAGCTCTTGTATGGAAACCGTCCGGATCCTGAAATAATTCAAGTGATTTTGCCGAGGTTACTGCCCCAAGTGCAAGACTTTATTGAATTAAGAAATCCGACTACACTGGAAAAGTTATTTAAGCTAGCAATCCAGTTTGAAAGTAGAAGAACGGCGGACGTTGAAAGAAGACGCCAATATCAACAGCGAAACCAATTTGGTACGCCAAGACTACAGCAAACTCAAGCACATGGCTACGGAGAAAAAGCGAATCAGTGGGCAAGGAAACCCGAGCATTCAAAAACAGCCGGCGAACGTCGACAGTTCAATAGCAACCCAGGAAAAAAGTCTCAAGGCCAGTGGAAAAAGAAGGAAAGCACGGAAAGGAAAAATAATTTAAACTAAAACGGATTTCTGCTGACGAGAGGGTGCGGAATTCCGAAGGCCACGAAAACCCCTCTTCCTACAAGTTAAATACAGTAATGGTGAAAAATTTGACTCTTCCGAAGATTGAAGTCTTGGTGAATAATATCCCAGCCACCACACTCCTGGATACCGGCGCGCAGTGTTCCTGTGTGGCAGAAGAGTTTTTTAGAAAGTATTTTCGCAAATACCGCATATATAATGCGGATAATACAACAGTGTTAGCGGCGCAAGGAGAAAAATGTAAGTACGTAGGTAAAGTACCTTTGTATATCCGTATCAAGGACGAACAAATAAAGGTGATGTTTTTTATAGTAAAGAATCTGCAAGCACATTTAATCTTAGGGATAGATTTTCTTTCAGACGGACAAGCAACACTGGATTTTAATGAAGCGTCCCTTAAGCTGGCAATGAGACCAGTTCGTACTGAAAAGGCTGAACCGCCGATGGTAAATCTTGACCACCTACCTAATGACGAGCAAGATAGAATCCGACAAGTGGTAAGTGAATTTGCTTCGTTATTTAGTGATATTCCAGGATTTACTCAGGTTACTAACCATAGTATTGACACCGGAGATGCATTGCCAGTTCGTCAAAAAACATACCGGTATGATAAGAATAAGGAAAAAATTATAGAATGGCATATTACCGATATGCTACGTAAAAAAATCATAACGCCCATCTCAAGTAGTTGTGCTAGCCCGGTGGTTTTATGTAAGAAAAATAATGATTATCCTTTGGAGCATCCAAAAAGGTGGAGATTCGCTATTGATTACCGTAAATTAAATTCCATAACGAAATATCCGGTATATCCGTTACCGATCATAGAAGAAATTTTAAGGAACATAAAATCAACCAAATTTATGACGACTTTAGACTTAACGACTGGTTATTTTCAAATAGGGGTGAGGCCTGAGGACGTGCCTAAGACTGTTTTTATAACCAAGTCTGGCACTTATGCATTTTTGCGTATGCCCTTTGGCCTTTCAGGGGCCCCAGCAACATTTCAGCGATGCATGGACATTGTGTTAAGACCTGTTCTTGGAAAGTCCACATTTATCTATTTAGACGATATCATTATTACTAGTGATAATCTCGACCAACGTGTACAGGATTTAAGACAGGTGTTTTCTTTATTAAATGAGGCCGGTCTAAAAGTTAATGTCGAAAAGTGCAAATTTGCAGCCCCTGAATTAAAATATTTAGGTTACAAAATATCTCAAAAAGGGATCGAGACAGATGAATCAAAAATAATCGCTGTACAAAAGTATCCGACTCCAAACACGGCAAAGAAGCTCTCTTCTTTTCTAGGACTTTGTTCATATTATAGGTCCTTTATAAAAGATTTTGCGGCTATCGCTGAGCCATTGTTAAAATTAAAAAGGAAAAAGGCAAGATTCTCGTGTACGGCCGAAGCCAATAGTGCTTTCGAAAAATTAAAACAAGCATTAACGCAAGCCCCTGTGTTGAAATTTCCTGAAAAGGATGAAAATTTAGAAATTTCAGCGGATGCTTCGGATTATGCGGTAGGAGCGGTACTTTCGCAAAATCAGCAGCCCGTGGCATTTTTTAGCCGAACTTTAAATCAAACACAAAGAAACTATTCCGCGACCGAGAGAGAGGCAGTTGCAGTTCTGTTAGCAGTGCAAAAGTTCCGAGTCTATTTTGGAAAGGCGCCGATAACAGTGTACTCTGATCATGCGACGGTAACTAGATTGTACTCAGGAAAAAATTTATCCCCAAGGTTAATAAGATGGGCACTCAAGCTGCAAGAATATAATCTGGTAATCAAGCATACCCCTGGAAAGGAAAATATCGTAGCAGATGCCCTATCAAGGATTAAAATAGACGAACAAGGCAATACCGTAAAGATGGCAATGCTTACAGCATGTACAATAAATTCCCGAGAAACTGTAATAACCGAACTGTGTAAGGATCCTGAGTTTGGAAGTATTTATGAGTATTTGAAGGATCCTGAAAATTTTAGCCACCAAGATATTGTGGCGATAAGAAATAGGGCGGCCCATTACGAACTAATAAATGGTCTATTATTTTATACAAAACCTACGAATTCCAACAACGAATTTCGACCTGTTATCCCAGCTAGTCTTAGATTAAATATCCTGCAGGAGCTCCATGACAGCCCTTTAGCTTCTCATGCTGGTATTCGAAAAACTATCCAACGCGTACGCGAGGCAGTCTACTTTCCTGAACTGCAAAAGTTAACAAGGGCGTATGTCCAGTCCTGCCCAACATGTCAAGCCGTTAATTATATTAATTTCGGCCCGGCCGGGTTTCTAAATAGTATTAAATCCGAATTTCCAAATGAAATAATTGGCATCGATTTATTGGGCCCTTTCCCAAAAAGTCAGTTAAATAAAAGTCGCTATCTCCTTGTTATGGTTGATCATTTTAGTAAATGGACGAAATTGTTCCCTTAAAACGAGCCTCCGCGAAATTAGTTACTGATTCTATTTTAAATAAATATATTTTAAAATACGGGGCGCCCCTAAAAGTTATATCGGATAATGGTCCTCAATTTGTAAGTAATATATTTGAAGACATGTGCCAAAAACTGGGCATACGTCATTTAAAAATGGTCCCGTGTCGGCCGCAATCAAATATAGCGGAACGGGTAAACAGAAATATAGTGAAAATTATCCGTAGTTATGTTAAAAATTTTCATAAAAGCTGGGATAACTATGTCAATGAATTTGCTTTCGCCCTTAGGACCGCAAAACATGATACAACGGGCAAAACTCCTGCTGAGTTATTTTTAGGCAGAAAGATTATAACACCGTTAGATAAATTATTTTATGTGCAACAAAGAGCCCCAGAATTTAAAATGGGTGATATAGAAAACTAATAAAAGAAGCAAAAAAGAATACGGAAGTAGCACAAAGAAAACAGAAGCTATATTATGATTTGAAACGACGGGGAGTAACTTATAAAGTAGGAGATGAAGTTTTAAAAATTAAGCATTCACTTTCTTCAGCACCAGAAGATAAAACTGCCAAATTTTTTCCACGATTTGAAGGACCATATGTTATAGAAAAAATAACTCACCCTGTTGTAGTGTTAAAAGCCAGAAATGGTGAAACCTGTTCCGCAAACATTGATCAAATCAAGCCCTACTTGGATCGTAATAAAATGCAAATCTTTTCAGATCTTTTGCAGGATCCGGCACGGCAGACACCGCAGGTACAAGCTCCAGAGGTGGAAAAACGACAAGTACAAGGGAAGCCAATGAGAGACAGAAGCAAGTGAAAAGAAAATTGCCCCGCGGAAAAATTGAAGGTAACAAGAAAAAGAAGCCGTTCCACCGTCCAGAAAAGAGAGTTCACGAACACCCCCAGAATGAAGAAGGGAGAAGGACGACGTATGTGAAGAGAACCAGGAGAAATGACGGCAACTATAACCAGGCTTTAAAACGGATCTTCTCATCCGACAGAACTCTCCGCAGCAAAAGTCGCCGAACTGCGGAAGGGCCATCAGCGGCGGAGGAAAAAGTACAAGGAAAATTTGAAAGGCCAGCAACGAGGTCCAAGCAAGATCACGACAGAAGTTTCCCGGTTCCGCCAAGACCAGCTGCCTTCAAACGGCCAAGACCACAAGCAGAGGAGAAAAGGAAGGTGTTCAAGGGTGGCCGAACGGGTGAAAAACGGAAGCTTCCAGAGGAAAGCACTGAAGGGCGAGCCCGTACAAGAAGGAGGATAAATCAAACTACTATCTGCAGTACCTTTAAAGACTGGGCCCAGAAAACGATGTCCGAATATTACAAAGATAAGTAAAATTTTATGTTACTTTGCAAACTTACTTCATTACTTCATTCTTACTGCAAGTGGCAGATTTCAAGAAGTTTTACCTCATGCGAGGTCTACCTTTATCGCCAAAAGGGCGAGAAATGAGTTGTGACCGATTTTCTTATTATGTTTTCAATTACTCGCGCGTAAAACTAAAGTTGATGTATAATAGCGTTGTGTAAAGACTTAAATATTGTAAAAAGTTATTGTATAAATTTTATTTAAAACATTCTAGCAAGAGAGAAGTTTTAGTCTGAAAGACTTTTTTTGAAATGTAGTATTTCAATGTAGAAAGAATTGGCACTTGCTTTGAAAAGAACAGAAGTTAACAATGTACTACTAATGTATGTTTTCAAATGTGTAAAATTAACAGCATGTTGATATGTTCTTATATACATGTGAACTGTTATTTTAAATGTTAAGAAATACCGTGATATGGTAAAAGTGAAAGTAATGTTAAAAATTTGTTATTCGTGTGACTGTAAAGACTAAATCATGGCGAATATGTGTTAAAGGTTGAATGATGTAGTTAGGCTCTCTGACGCTACACTTTAGAGTTAGCCACTTTTAGAATAGTACCTCAGGGTTTAGAGTTGAAATTAGGGTGTGTTAAGAGGTCTCGTTATGTTGAATTTTAACACGTTAGTGTTTTGATTGTAGGAGGAAGTGTGGCACACGTAGACAGAAACACATTCGTGTTTGGTGTTCTTTTACAACACATGTCAGAGAGCACGGGGAGAGATAATTAAAATAGTCATGAATGAAATAAGAATGTTAAGAGCAGTATAATTGTATATATTACTTGCCATTTCATTGTGTAACATTTCATTAAACTAGTTTTCCTTCCAGATCTCTGGAAGGAACCAGAATTGAATAAAAGCTCCTGTTTAGATGCAGTACAGATGAAAAAAAATTTTTGTATCCTGGGAGCTGCTATTGTAACAAATTTCTTTCTTTTAAATTTCTAGTTTCTAGCGAAGTTATGTTTGTAAAAGATTGGCCTCGCGTTAGATTCTAGAGCTAAAAGTTTTCAACAAGGTCGTTTTAGACCTCAGTTTCAAACTAATTAACTCTGGCGGGAAGTATGTAAGGATCTTAAGTTTTACTAACGTTTATTTTATTTTAAATCTTTGCTATCACTTCTTATTTTCTACTTCCGGCCAGAATTATAAGCGTGAAGGTTTTTATGCAAAGTTTGTCTGGCGAACGCCAAGTATTTAAGTGTGGCCTTTTTGCCAAGCGAATAAGAGGAAGCAGTGAGTCAACGCAGGCCGCTTACCTTAGAAGTTACGCAGTTGCTGTTTGCCTTCCAGGCCAGAGGTTTTAATCCTCTTGATAAATTAAAACGTATTGTAGTGTTCACAGTCTCTGTGCTACATACGCTTCCTGTTATTATAAGGCCAATCTTCCACGTGTATTATTCTAAAGTTAAATTAGAGTTTAGTTTTATTTTTATACTTTTACGTTAGACCCCGAGTGGCGGGTCAGTGTATTCCGAAGTACGGAAGTTATTGTATATAGAGAAAAATAAAGGGTTTTGTATACCCTTCGTCTGTATCCTGTCTACTTACCACAATTAGTGAACATAGCTTTAGTAAGCTCTCTGTTCCGAGTCAGGTCCTTGTATGTTCCCGAAGAAGGTTAGAAGGAATATTGAACCTGATAACTGAACCAAATCAAAATTGAGCCAAATCGCACTGTCGCCTGTTAGGTGCTCAAAGCTGTTGCCAACGACAGGCGTAATCTTGAGCTCCTTGCCACGCCGGATTTCGTGGGCTTGAGCTGACTACGTCAAATGTGTGAACATAAGCAACAACAACAACAGTTAACTGAAGTATTCAACAAATGCTACTTTCCCATAATTTTCACCTCGTTTATTTCTAATCTTCAAAGTTTTAGCTTTTTTGCACTATTCTACCATTCTGTTACATTGTTTGAAAGCAGCAAATAGAAATGTTTAAAAGCTTTCAACTACTAAAATATTCTGGAAATAATAGGAAAATTATCAGTTTCTTCAAATTTCTTTCATGTTAATAAAATATTAAAATATATATTTTTTCTCCAAAGCAGAGCTTTTGAAACATTGCGGTTTTCATGAAAAACGTAGATTTTTCGTATGCGTGTGTGTACGAAAACTTGCAGTGAAGACCATATAATGTTCGTGCTAAAAATTGCTGCCTACAGTTTAAATTATATTAGCTTATGTTTCCAAAACAGAAAGCTAAGCATACCTGTTCAAAAAAGATGTATGCTTTGTGTTTTTGATAGCATAGCCCGCAATATATGCAACAAGCAAGTGTGTATATATTTCGTCATATAAAGCTATAGAAAAAATGAAACACTATGTGTATCCCATACGTACAAAGAAAAAAGGGGGAAAAAGTAGCGTTCACATGAATAAAGAGTTAGAAACTTGCTTAAACACGTTTAAAGGGAAATTTCCATGTAGGCAGATTGCTACTTCCTATTATAATAAAAGTGGGAAGTAAATAAAATAACTTAGATTTAAAATTAAATTTTATAAACGTCATTACCTGTTTTAAGAATTTATTTTCCTTGCCTTCTGCTCAAATTAAAAGGCTTGCTTTAACTAATATTCTTGTGAACGTGATTTTTTCTAGTCTATGGCGATCATTTAGCTCATGATAAAATATATTCCAACCAGAGCTCATACTCATGAAATAATAAGGTGTAAATGACATTATAAAGGAAAGCAATACAAATTAAATAATTCCTATATTTGTAATTAAGATGAATTTCTAATAGTTTATAAGCATAAAGTTCAAATTTAGAAGGAACAAAATACTGTTTATTTGAAGACTGCTTATTTCAGAAACTGGACAGAATTCCATGCTAGTACTAGAGTAGAAAATATAATAACAGTTTATAACACTGAACTCTTAATCAAATTATAAATATATTTTCAACAAATCTTCCTGTTGGTGGTAATGAATGCTGTTTAATAAAGTTCACGTGAAAACTGATGAATTTGTTTTTATATTATACAAAGCATTTTTATTATTTTTTGTCTTTTCTTGGTTAAACCACATTCTGCTAGATTCTGATTTCAATTAAAATTAGCTTAAGGATTTCCAAACTTTAGTATTATTATATATTTCTTTATTTGGATATTTATTCAGTTATGGAGCACATAAATTATTACAATCAATATATCACTAAATAAGCTTTTAAACTCTCAACATATACTAAAAAAGTATAATACTAAAAATAAGTATTGCCTATTATTCTCAAAAAATTGTAAAATAGTAATGCACGTCATTTATTCCAAAATTTTATAGAATATATTTCTTCGAATGGAATATTCGAAGCTACTTAAACAAAGAAATATGTAAAAATCAGTCAACTAATTTTTTTAAGTAATTTCTGCGTACATTTCAAGTTTTAAAAGGTTCTTTTTCTAATCTAGAGCTTAACTTAATTTGCATGACATTTATTATTCCTTAGTTTGTTTTCTTGTAACAAGTACTATCGAAGCCAGTACTGTGTATGAAAAAAAAACAGTCTAGAAAAACAGTTGGATTACCGTTGCATAATTGTAATAAATAACGTAGTTGAACGATAATAAAAACATAATACACACTGATAAATATTGCAATCTTTCAAAGATAACATTTATTATTTTTAAATTTTCAAATTTATATTAAATGCACACAAACGAAGTTCTTTCTCAACATTTATTAAAGAAAATAATATAAATATTTATGCATACAATTAATGGCGAAAATATATTAAAATAATTGCTGATACGCTCTTTTGCAAAAAATAATGAAGCACCATGAAAAATAATCCGATCATCTCGAAACATTTTATCAAATGTCTTTCATACCAAATATGCAAATGATTGAATTTTCAGAGCTAATAAATGTTAACTTCTGTTATACCTCGCGTTTCTACTGCACAGCTAGAATTGTATAAAATAGGTAACAATTACGAGCGATTCATCATTTCTCGTTGTCGGCTTTGCAGTTTCTGTAGATTCAACCAGTTATATCGTTACGACCGTTGTCGAAGATTTTATAGAGAACTGAACGACTTCGTACGTGGTAGTACAGTAGGGATGTGTGAAGCCGGCTTCTTATACCGAGCAATAGTCCGCCAGCTGACCTACGTCAAGGCTGAGTAAAAGTACTGGCAAGATCAGATGACTGTGTGTCAGACGTGAACTACGCCAACAGCATCATAGCCCGCTATTCAACTTACTACAGCCTCTTCCATACCACCTTCCGAGCTTTCCAACATCTTACAGCACTTGAGACTGAGGTAAGGACAGCAGCCTTCAAGACGTCTGCCTTTAACCCCATAACATAGATAGAGTCGTCTGGAGAGATTTCGTAACGTATTATAATGGTTTCCAGCCGAGTGGCGTCGCATAGTATTCAGGGGCGAATTCCTCTTCAGTCTTGTAGCAGATGAGATCCGTCAATGAGTCTTTGTTTACAAAGGCACACAACTCTAGCGTGATGATGCGGGATGCTATATCTTACCACAGGAGGTCGACTCTTCTCATCCTGCATGCAGCTTTAACAGCTCAATAATATGTTGATGACATCCTGCAGCTATTTGCGTTAATCTTCATGGCATGCCACCCTGGCACCATTTTTCAACAGGGTAATGTTAGATTCTCAGATCTGTGTATTGTCTCCAAGCTGCTGATCTTTCTTACTTGGCCAGCAAGGTCACTCTACACCTTTCTCCATTCGAACATATATTGGATATGGAAAGCCTCTTGGTTACCGAAATTTCGCAGATCTGGTGTAACAATTGAGGAATGTCTGTCAGAATATATCGCATGATGCAACTAGGAATGTATATCACTCATAATCTCAAGCATGGCGGCAATGAAAGCGTTTACAAGCATGCATTACAGTCAGAGGTTTTCATCGATTATTAATTTGAGTAATCATTGCACAAATATTAGCCGCTGATGGATCCAGTGGCCTTGAATTTTTAATCATTTCATTACCTGTGTACGAGCTTCACGCATATTTAATTGCAATAAAAATAATCACTTCCTTCACAGTGGCTTTTTTAAACAAATATTCAAATAATCGTTCTTTAAATAAATTATTGCCAATAGATTTATATGCGCTTAAATTTTTAACTGTGTAATTTTTATTGGATAATATATGCTATAAATTTCATTTCAGATATTCTCCAAACAGAAGAACATTTTAAATTTTTGTGAGTTTTACAATCTTTTTTTTTTTAATTTTGAAGATTACATCTTTACTCACTTAAGCGTTTAATACAATAAATATATTTATTCAAAATAGTTCACATTTATTAAATATGAAGCTGAAAAATTTAAAGGCAATTTATTTGCAAATTACAGTTTATAACTTTAGAAATAAATTACTTACCTCTGTAAAAACATAATGGCAATGGTTAAAAAATATTAAACTTTAACACTTTTAGCTGGAACAAGAGCAATTACTTGTGATCTAACGGCTCGATTCCTTTAAACGAGTTGTCATTTAACTATCACAGATTAGCAATTTATTCATTTTTCTTCCATTTGATTTATTTTAGTACATTTATGTAGACATATTACTTATACAGAATAATTGTTCATAAAGTGTGTTTAAAATTTAATGCCTGACTTTTAAAAATATCCTTAATTATCGTGTTCGTAAATTTTTCTTTGGAAGAACTAAATTTTTAACTGTATTTTTATTGCGTGTTATACCAATGGAATAAAAGAATTCAAATACGAACTTACTTCTGTCAGCTTTCTTTTGGAAAATGTATATGGCTGAACTCCTCTGAAATACCTCGTAGAACTCAACTTCACAGACCCTTACTGAGTTCCGCATTTTAGACATAGTGAAACGAACTATATTCTCCTTTTCTGGAAGAAAATTTATACTCATGTCCAGCAAAATATTTTTCATATTTTATTCAGCCCTTTTAGCTTTTATCAAAGTAATAAAATAGCACTCTAAATCAGCCTTTTCTCTGCTTTTATATCTTATAGAAGAGTAAAATTTCTGAAAAAGGGTAAGGATGGGGTGGAAGCAAAGAAAAGAAAGGTTAAGAACATAGATTGGAAAAAAATAAAAAAGTAAAATCAGAAACCTAAATAGGTTTATCATGTTCGTGTTCTTCGATGCGAATATTCAAGTAGGTTTCTAGAATACTCTTAATCTTGCACAAAACATTTTTACACGTTTTGCTCTTGACTTTAGAGAAGTAATTAGGAAAAAGGGAAAGAATGTTTTTTTCGAAAGCATATGTATACAGAAACATGGCCACGATGAATAAAAAAATATATGAGAAAATGTGAACGGAACCGGAATAAGCAGACTGTATACTGGAATGTGTGTACGCAAATGAGGTGTTGAGGTAAAATGGGTTATTGGGTTCGTTGGGTAAAAGTAATCTTCTGGCGTAAATCATCATTCCCGTGCAGCTTTTGAAAGTTATATATCATTATACAAAAACAGAGCTCACCACCATGCAATTTAGCTATGGGATTACAAATTGAAACTATACCGAGTTTTCTATGCACACTTTGAGCAATTACTCCGCTTCTGTGCTCTTTTTCAGCCGTTAGTTCCGGATAGATAAAACGAATGCGAGACAGCTCTGGGGCTGTGTAGGGATGCATACTGCTCGAAGTCGCATGGGGAATGACGATTTACCCCAGCAGACTATTTTTACCTGATACTCAATAGCGCAATACCAAAACGCACTATTTCCGCAGAAAGGCTGCATTAGGATAAATGCTAATTACGGTCGCTTTAATGTTTTTGCCAAATAGATTTGTATAAAAAGATTTGAATAATCTTGTATTAATAATTTAAAAAGCATCTGACCTGCATTACAACATTATTAGGCTTCAGTTAAATCTGCAAATAGATGTCGGAAAATTATCCTTTTAATAGGAATTTATAATAGGCTTAATAAAAGGAGCATTTATCATGTTATGTTTTAAATTCCTTTAAATTAAAACAGAGTTTTATTAGATGAAGAGGAGTGACTAAAGTTGATATTCAATTTTTAAAAGAAATTTGTAGCAAAAGTTTCAGAAGTGTTAACGGAATTTTTTATAAAAATTCTCTTTCTGGTTTCATACTGTAAATTACACGTACTTTGCTATATCTGCTGCGTTCTAAACTAAAAGTAGCTGTTTGACAGAAATTTACTACCTATCATCAATCGAATTCAGAGTTCTCTTTGAAATGCAAAAGATACGAGTTAAAAGTCCCAGCGTTAAAAATCCTACTGTGATACGTTTATAAACGTCCTCCGGCTTTAAAAAATGTATATTCGCTTGATGTTTAACAGAAAAATATTTAAGCATGAATAATAGAAATCTTCTTTTCAACACTTTGCTGTTGTTGTAAAAAAAATGAAAAAAAATTGTTTGAAATAAGGCATTGTACTTGCCTCTTTTATCTGAAAAAACTTTGGAATTTCAAAAAATTACACATTTAAATATTAAGAAAAAATACAGCAGTAAAATGTTGCTTATTAATAACTTTTCGAAGCAGGTGTCAAAATGTTAGTGAATAATTTTAATTTTTTAAAATTAAAATGTCCCTAATTAATATTATCAGAAAACGGCTGTATATTTCTAAAAAACTTTTGACGTTGAAAAACATTGTAATCAAAAAGCAAAATCTTTCATTAGTTTATTGTAATGTAAATTTTCTGTTAGTAGGAAAATTATTTTTTCTTGAATTCTGAGCAATTGATTTAATTCTTACTGTTCAGAAGCGGAACTGCGTTCCACCTGATTAATATTTTGAACATTATGTTAAAATGATGTGTACGAAACTTGGCTATTTACAGCATTCTGCATGAAATGAACCACGTAGCAAATGGGTATTATTGCTCCTTGCGCAATGGCGGCTTTCAAGGAAAAGGTATTGTTACCAAATTCCCAGCTGCGGTAAGATAGCTTCCCTACAAAGCGGTTTTAGGGTTGTCAGAAAGTGGCGAGGAAAGGCAGGGTTGTAGGATTTGGCGCGAAATAGCCCTTTTGGCGACAAAATTGGAGATGTGCTATAGACGGAGCAAAAACATTCTAGAACGAATCATTACCGGTTTTTCCCAGAATGTTGTCGAAGGCAGGTCAGAAGCTATATAAACCCTGCCTGCACGCAGAGTTAAGTTTATTGCGAAGAGTATCTTGAGTAGTGCTGTATTAGTGACTTGAGTTTAAAGATTAGCTTGAGAGCGATCAACCGAGTCGGGAGCTGTATTTTAGCGCTTTGCTGTGAAGCTGTTTTCATCGTTATAGCTTGTTAGCCTGAAGGCTGTGTTGCTGATGGTTTCAATGTGTTTGTCGTATTTTTTCGACGACTGTAAGCGTACTTTTGGAACTGCCTGACTAATATTGGCTTAATATATTGTGTTTTGATTCTTCATCAAGTGTTGTCATCAATCGCTCCAAATCCACGAACCCGTAGAACGCAGCAGTATTATGTCAAATTTTTTAATTTTAAGAATAAGATTTAGCAAATAAGATTTTCTAGTAAGATTATAGTTTTGACAGTTAAAAAAAATACTGCTTGCTTTCTTGTTTTTTGCTTAGTCGATCTAAACTATGCAACAAATGCAAAGTATCCACACTCAATATATGAAGTTAAGAGACAACTCTAGATCCCAAGATAAAGTGTACTTTAAATTTATTACAAATGGTTGCCATTTTTTTTAACTTCTTTCTTCTTATAGGCTCATCTTAAATACAGAAACATAGGAAACATGAAAATTTAAATAAAATGACGTAATTTCAATACATTATATAAAATAGCCATTAAGAAACGTGGCAGATAAGGAGAAGAAATATTGAGCAATAAAGTTCATCTCGAATTTCAGAGTAAAAGAATTCGCACATTAAATTTATTTTTATTGTAGTGATAAAAATGTGAAAATTATGCCGCCGGGAATAAAGTGTCAAATAATATAAAGACCATTTTTTTCACGTAGAATCGTTTAGTTCTTTGTTTAAGAATGGTGCCACATTTTCCAATTACACATCTCTGGAGTGGCGCAATTAACTCCAAAGCGTCGTAACGTAAATTATAAAGTCAAATATTAGATACCAGAGAACAAATGAGAATTAAATAAAAAAAAAAAATTCCCTAGAAATAAGGTATTATTTTCGAAAGCATTTGTATTTTTAATTTTTTATTTCAATACAATCTAAGCTTTTTAAAGTATTTATAAGAGTTATAAAGCAGAATGATAGTTCATTAAATATGAATATTTAAGCGCGTTTTTTTTCAACTGTGTAGGTTAGAGAAGATAATACTTTTAGGGTTATTAAGAATAAAAGAATGATTCAATTTAAGTCACTTTTTTATAAGGTAGGATATATTTAAAGATTACCTTGTATTATTATTTTATTGTTATTATTAGCAATAAGATTAATTAAATTAACGGTTATTACAAAGTTCCATGTAGTACAAATAAAACAAAGTAATTTTGTATAGAATTAAGTCTTTTTACCATTACTTGTATTATTTTGCTTTCCTAGATTTCGATAGCAAATTTTGTTTAAATTTAGTAATACGGCAACATATATTTATTTAGCATTTGCTAACTCATACTTTAAATCAGAATAAGATAATAATTTCATTTTTTGTACGTAAGTTTATGTGGTGTCTATTTGGTCTTAAATAAATGATATTTTGAATTTTTTCCGTAGTTTTCATCATGCATACTATGCAAGAGCATTTGAAATAGAATAAATAAATCAATGGAAAAAGATAAGGTTTAGCATATACTGGTGAACTGTGTTTTAAAACACGCACTTCAAGGTCGAGCAGCGCTGTCCTACCTAATAGCCATTATCACATCAAGGCCATATACGATCTTAATGTATGTCATTATCACCGCATAGAGGGAATTAGGAGATTTTAGCAAATTATAATTTTAGACTTTACTTGTAACAGTCGTTGCCATTGTTATGAGACACAGTTTCGAGAAGCGTTGTAGGGTTTCCCTTAGTTCACTAACCAGTGACTTTAATTTTGATATATTTTCTGAATTCTCTATTTTTCCTCGCATTTTCTAGCCAGAATGCAAATTAAGCAAGGGAAAGAGAGTATTTAAACGGATGAAATGAATAGTTTAGAGAGAACTTGATTTCGCTAGTGCAGCGCACGCTTTCTATTTTGTCCTCCAGGTGTTTGTTAATTTAGTAGCGGCTATGCATTCTAGCCGTTTATCGCCGGTGTAGGTTGCTGAGTGTAAAATAAAATGGGCCTTTGGAAATAAGTTAAGAAGGCGTTAGAGATAAAATATCTAAATTCTTAAATTGTGAACTAAGATTACGTTGTGTCCGCAAAACCTATTGATACATACGAATATGAAATGAGATGTGTGACTTAGGGAGAGACACAGTTTATTAGGAACTTACCGAGAATCAGAATCCAGATGCTGAAATCAACATATCAAAATTTTGCATGTGAATCAAACATTTATTTTACTTCTTGATTTATTATTCTTGATAAAATAGTATTTAGAACGCACATAGAACGGGTCAGATCTACCGAAACATTGTACTTTCACGTGACGTGACGAAATGCTTATACACTGCAGCAGAACACATCGGATAAAGTCAATCTAATTCAATCTGCACAAAATAAAATGTCTTGAGAAAGACCAGTTGACAGTACTTCTTAGCCCGGAGGAATGCGTCTAGAGTTCGGAGACGAAAGACGAGTTTCGACCTATTCCTTCCCTGCCTCCAGGCAAATGCCGTGCTATGCGTTTTCTCCGTCCACTGTGCTGTACACCATGCAGAATTTCGTGAACAACATATAAACATATGCGTCGACAAGCTGGAGAACTGCGAGATGTTTTGAAGCTACATATTCGTATTGAAAAGCTCATTCTGGAGTCAACACTTAAGTAATGATTATGTTAAAGTTAATTTTGTGATATTCTATGATAACAAGAACCTTCCCTGAAGAATAATGGTTATGTGAACTCTCAAACAAGAAGACTTTTAGACTGAAATGCTGAAAAATTATACTTTATAGGATCAAAATTTTATTATTTATGTTTTTTTCCCTTATTTGCTAGTGCTTTAACGCTTTTTCTTTAAAAAGGCTTCTCTGTCGCTACGCATTTTTCTTCTTGAAGGGGCGGAATAATATGTAAGAAAAATAAAGAATATGCAAATGATTAAATTAGCAGCGTAAATTAATTTCTCTTCTCTATTCTAAAAATAGCAACATTTATTTACACTGCGTCATTTCGAGAAAAATCTATGTCATATGATTTTTACGTCATTATGATGATGTAAATTGAACTAAAACTTAGCCAGCCTGTAGTAATTTTAGAGAAATATTAACTATCCAATCAGAATGTATTGAGAACCAAAACTAAGTTTGAATAAGAACCCTTAAAATGACACACTTGCTTTTTATGCTTTGGGCTGGCGGCACTGCAGTCTTTCTGCTCTTTCTTTCTTATTGCAAATTTATCTAAAATTTAAAATCTCTTGGAATAAGCACAATTAATGTTCCAACTTGATTGTCTCCGCAACATGTTTGCTAAAATAAAAAATGAAGATTTAATTATGCCTACGCCCTCCAAATTCCTGCTGAGTTTGAATATATTACATATATATATATATATGTGTGTGTGTGTGTGTGTGTGTTTCTGCCGATTACAATATACAAGGAGATGTATAATTAGCATAATTAGATGGTATAGTGGTTTACAAAATTTCAACTTTCTACGGCAGATCGTTTCTGAGTTATACGAGATACATACGTACTACAGAAGTCACGAAAAAATTCCTTTCTGAATCCATTTCACAAAGAGTCATTAGGTCTGTTAGTACAGACGTTACGGAAAAAACAGTGCCTTCTGTCGTATAAAGAAGTAAAGAAAAAGAATGAGGAAAAATAACTTGGAATTTTATTTACAGTTTTTCTAAAGCGTAAAATAACTTCAGTTCTACATTTTATAAAAGTGAACACTGTGGTGTGTGTGAACATTTTAATGCGTGATATTGCAATACATTCCACAGTTAGGGAATCATCTGGAATCAGGGATAAAATTTGCTTAAAACAGACACAAAAAATAAGCAGATTACAAAAGAGATACAAATAAATATCATAAATATTAACACGCAGAAATTATGTGCTCACATACTTATAAGTTTCTAGTAAGGTGAATAAATAAAAATATTTATGTATATAACGATGGAAATTTTAAATATTTATTTTAAGAAAGAAAAATTAAATGTATAAACAATAATTCTAGAATAGAAATCTGATATAAAAAATTCCAATCAGTTTACTCTCCAAATTTTTTATCACTTTGTTCAAATTGTTATATATTCCATCTTCTATCTGATGGTTCATAAGAATGTATTTTCAATCTTTAGTCTAAAACGAGACTCTGTGGGTGTAATTTGCTATACCCCTCTTCAAATTCAATTCGTAAAGCTCAAAATTTTAATATAATGTGTTTAGAACTAGAATTATAATATAACGTATTAAAACTCTCTGAATTAAGTGAATTATCTCCGTCCAGATAGTCCCACTGAAACGCCATGTCAACTTGAACGTACAGATTCTAATCAGAACTGAACTGTTTATTACCAAAACTATGGTTCCTAAGATGAAAGTGTGACATTTACAATGTAATTTAACAATTTAATACTGGTCATTTAATTTATTTCTCCTTTCTGAATAGCATGCAAGGAATTCTCTCAAACCTTATATTGTAGTAAATTTCTAATCACTTCCATGCATTAATTGCTACTTCTGTCTACATCAATGAACATCTCCGTTCGAAATATTTAGCAAGTATGAACCAAGATCTGGGTTAGCCGTAAGTGGAATTTGGATAAGTTACAGATTAAACGGCTAATATGACGGATTAAATAATAGAACATTTTTAATTTTAATGCGAAAGAGAGATAAACTGACATTGTCATATACACAGCCCACAAGACTCATGCGTCTCTAAAGCCAGTGATAACTACTCGCGGAGTCTAATCATACAAACCAAAGAGAAAATGGGCGCCTAATTTTTACGTGATACGCGAATCTTGCTTAAACCAGGGGCACGCGTGCTCATTTCAGTTACTGGAGTGCGCTCACTGGTCCAAAGAAAAGGCTTAATTTTTGGCCTTTTCTTAAAAAATTTTAAACCTTCAGGCAAATGTGTTACATCTTTGCCAATGATAAATTTTATATTCAAATATAAAATGTATGCACATTAAAATTTTTATTTTTAATTTGTCCAAATATTTTTATAAAATAAAATTTCTGAAAGGAATAAAAATCATATTATATATTAGTAATATAATACTCTTCTGCTTTGAATCGGTTCTTTATTTTCCTTGTTTATCACTAAAAACACAGAGAAAAAATTCAAAACAAAACTGCTAGAAGTACAATGAGCAAAATGCCATCGTGTGTTCCCAAATACAAATATTTTTCACGTTCGGCGCAGCGTGTTTCCGTTTTCCTGTCCTTTTTTGCTGGCAAATACTGCGTCATTACCCGGTTTCCCCTATTTTTTCAAAGCAATTTATGTTTTCTCATTTTGTTTCACAATCTATATGAGTTTCTGAATCAGTATCATGCGAAACAAAAATCCGTAGTTACTTCCATCCTCGTTTTCTTCAACAGATTCTTCGTTAGTTGATACAACTTCTAATAATTTTTTCAGTATTTCTTCCTTCTACGATAAATTACGAGGCATGTTTGCCGCCGTTACTGCAAATCACCTACGTGACAATATACAAATATGTGCGCTGTATCTAAAAGACCCGATCCGATCAAAAACAAGACTTTGGGAGCCCCGGCGAAAAACTTCGGAAACATAAAAGGGAGGCCTTGGACGCGACTTACACTGAACTTCAGCAAATTGGGCGAAATAGGCGATATTTGAGAAAGGTTTATTTAATGGAACGGGTTCAATAGATCCAAAGCACTCGCGGTTTAAACTTTCTTTTCAATCAGGTTTTCAATGCCAAAAGCAACTAATAAAAGGTTTCAAAATTGAATTGAAATTCCTGCTATAACACACTCATAACGTTTGAATTCACTCAGAATCTGTATCTGATAGTTTCAAGAAAGTGGTAAAAAACGCGTAGTATTTATTGAACTTTTATCCAAAATCTTTGAACATAAAATTCGCTGATTTCATAGAAGTGCATTTTTCACCTTCTCTGTTTTAAACGTATAGTGTGCTCACTTGCAAACCTGTAAATGGAATACAGAGGATCCCAGAAAGTTGTAGCTTATTTCTTTAAATTGTTTTTTTATAAATTATACGTAATGAAATTTTGCAATAAGCTTTCGTTGTTTGTTCCGCCTTTCTACTATGTGAATTTTTACTTCTGTAAAGAAAAACCTACATGGCTTTCGGAATATCCCGTTTCATGGTATTACGAGGGCTATCCAGAAAGTAGATTACGTTTTGGAATAAAAAAATAAACAAAGTATAGGAAACAAATTTTATTATATACAGACGAAAGCCACACTCAAATACTACTTTTCTACATAGTCACCATACAAATTAAGGCATTTATCGTAGCGATGTACGAGCTTGGAAATTCCTTCGTCGAAAAATTCGGCCGCCTGCGCCTTCAACCACTTCGTTACCTCTTCTTGCAGCTGTGCGTCGTCATCAAAACGCTGCATAGCCAGCCACTTCTTCATTGCTGGGAATAGGTGGAAGTCGCTCGGTGCCAGGTCGGGACTGTACAGCGGATGAGGAAACAACTCCCACTTAAAAGATTCAAGAACTTTACGAGTGACATTTGCCGTGTGGGGCCGGGCGTTGTCGTGAATCAACAAGATCTTAGAGCTCAACATTCCTCTGCGCTTGTTTTGAATTGCTCTTCTGAGTTTTTGGAGAGTTTGGCAATACCTTTGAGAGTTTATTGTAGTGCCTCTTTCCAGGAAGTCCACCAAAATTACACCTTTTCTGTCCCAAAAAACAGTCGCCATCATCTTCCTTGCCGACATTGTTTGCATGCATTTCTTGGGTTTTTGGGGAGAACTTGTGTGCCCCCACTGCATTGATTGCAATTTCGTTTCACAGTTCACATGTTTCACCCATGTTTCGTCACCAGTAACGATGCGATCGAGTAAAGAGTCACCATCCTTATGGTAAGCGTCCAAAAAGTTCAACGCTGCAGCCATTCGCTGATTTTTGTGGTCCTCTGTCAAGATTTTTGGAATCCATCTTGCACAAAACTTGTGGTAACCAAGCTTTTCGCTGATGATTTCGTGCAACAAACTTCGCGAAATTTGTGGAAAACTCAAAGAAAGTTCCGTTATTGTGAAATTTCGATTTTCACGGACTTTAGCATCGACTTTTTCGAGAAGTTCGGCGGTCACTATGCTGGGTCTCCCACTTCGATCTTCGTCGTGAACATTGGTTCGGCCATTTTGAAATCTTATGACCCACTGACGCACTCCACCTTCAGTGATAATGTTGTCCCCATACACTTCACGAAGCTGCCGATAGATTTCTATCGGTTTACAGTTTTTTGCAGTCAGAAACCTTATTACTGAGCGCACCTCGCAGCTCGCGGGATTTTCAATTAACGCAGACATTTCAAACCGTCACAGTATCTGAACGGAGCACAGCACGAACCTCTCACTAGCACGGATAGATGCAGACTGAGCTGCGCAACGCTCTGACCCCAAGATGGCCGCGCTAGCCCCGCCCCTAGCGGACACAGACGGAAACGTAATCTACTTCCTGGATGGCCCTCGTATTTTCGAAAAAGAAGATAGATTTTCAACATTTGTTTAAACTCCAGCATGCAAAATAATAAAAAAAATCCTTTTCCAAAGAGTTCTTAAAATTACTCTTCGCATTTGCTACAGTGTTTATCAAAGTATAGCTGCAATTATGTTTAACTAAAAACCATAATGAATGTTTACATTAAAAAGCACTGATTCACATTTATTTTAGTGTCTATGTACTTAAACTATAAATGTAAATTCACTAGGGTCAAGAGTAATCTTGTTTCTATTTTGACCGTTATTACATATGCCGTTATTTTGCAACTTTTGGCACTATTTGGTATACTTTGATATACTTTGACCCTTGGCATATCTTTAGTAGGTTGAAGTGGTTCCTGAGAGATCTTCGCTTGGCTGCGCTCTCTAGAACTTGCAAAAAAAAATAACACCCTGATCTAGAGTGACTATAAGACTGGGAATAAATTATCTTTGTTAAATCTGTTCGTCTTCCCTAAGCTTTTCTAGTTTAAGGTTTTATGAAATCTCTTCTTGTATCAGGTCACTACGTACTGCCTTTCTAGCACAGTTGAGTCGTGTCCTTGCCCTGCTCGCATTCTGGGCATTGAAAATCTTCATGTGGCTATTAAAGATTACGCGAGAGAGAAATAATGCATTAAAAAATTAGGATCGGCTGTAACTTCATTTTCCTTACATTGTCTTTCAAAGATCTATAGACTAACATCGGGAGATACTGATATGATAATCGGTATTTTGTCAAATTTTACTTCAAAGATCAACAGACTTCAAAGATCGTCACAGTTTTAAAGATAAAAGGAGATCTCATTCGTTTTCCATTTGTAATAAATATTAATTTTTTTAAACTCTTTTGCCAATAATGTTAGACGTTATTTCATTTCATAAGCAGTTGAAAAAATTCGTCGCATCAAAAACTTTAAATGATATATATTAGTATTTCGCTTCCCAGATATTTCAATACTCTTTTCATTAATTTTTTCTACATTTCATTCTAAACCTGAAAATTGCTTTTATATCCAGGAACTTTAGTTCGCTTGAAACGGTTGCCAGAGAAAGGACTATTATTCTTTAGCGTCCAACGCAAATAAAACTTGTACATACAAGAGAAATGATACATTCTGTAAAGTACTTTTAATGTGACTCTTTGAAGAAAACAGTACTTAATGCGCATGCAAATTTAAACGCTTTCGACATTTTGTTAAATAGGAATAAAAGTATTAAAAATTTTTAATTTTGATTAAGAAACGAGATTTTTTTCTCTGTAACTGTTCAAAGAGAAAGATATGATTCATTGGAGAACTTCATGAAATCGAAATGTTTCCTTGTTCATAAAAGCAATTTTCGCGCATATTCCTTATTTAAAATATTTTTAATTTTTTGACACTTTATTAAACCATCACTATATTTCATTACAAAATTATTCTCAGTTTTATTTTTGGTTGTTATTTAAGAACTGAAATTGCCAATCAAAGCATTTTTCAGTTTACATTCATTAAATTATGAAAAGCAACCTTGTTACTTACAAATTAAGCTTAAAAATAAGTCTCATTTTAAAACCGAACTTGAATAAGTGTCATCTTTAAACCTGAAAGTTAAAGAGGAAAAAAATCTCGGTTTAATTAACTTTTATCCTATTTTAGCAAACTATGAACTATAAACGCTTAGAAATGAAATAGGTTTCCTTAGTACGTAGTACAACTGTTCCAAATTTAAAACGCAAATGAAATTTAGTTTAATATGCATCATATTTTTAGTTATAATTCCATTCCTGAATGCCAGTAAAATTATCCAGAAATTAAACAATGTACTTACGAAACAGTTTTATACATTAAAATGAATAGTTTAGAGAGCAAAATGCACTGATGCGAAATTCCCGTCTCCAGGCTGTAATAATGTACTCAGATTTCGTGATTATTTTAATATCCGAAGTAATTACTCATTCACTTTGTACAGGGTTTATTTACTTTTAACATTTCCTTCAAACAAATAAATGAACTACAGAATGCCTTGGAGCTGCTTGTTTAATTCTTTATTAAACGGTAACGAAATGGCATAATTCTTATCATATGCGCTCATGTGAGACGTGTGTGAAAATTCTAAAATATTTCCATGCATATATTATGAGCAAACGCTCTCAAATTGTTAAATTTCTGAAGAGTTTTGTTATCAGTCTACTGTTAACTAAATTAATATTCTAGTATTCAAATGCATATTTAGTATGTTTCTAAACATCAAAAGGTAAGCATACGTCTTGGAAAGCAGATTCGAGAAAATGCATTTATTGATATTATGTTCATCGTTCTATGAAGCAGCTTGAGAAAAATCATATGTAGTATGCTAAAGCTATAAATTTTGTTAACTGAGAGCGCAGTTTAGTAGTATATAGTTACTCAGAATGATTTCCTGCCTTTGTTTCAAAGCAATAAGAATTATACATCTAACGCTAAGAGATGATTTTAATTGCAATACATCAACAAGATACTTAGTAAGATCACTACTACTATGACATTTGTGAAAGAGAATGACTGGTAAGTATCTAAGGTACATGAGGTATTGGATTAACACAGTATAAGAGCTTTTGAGCAGACTCCAAATTACAATTTTCATGGCGAAAATGAAAAAAAAAAAGTTCTCTCAAGTAATAAGACGATTTGAAGAAGTCTTAATTCGGGGCGATAGTAACAGTATGTTGGCATTATGTATAATTGTCTTCACTTACAAATGGAGTTCCGTCAATCATATAAATAGTTGATTCCATGAGGTATATCTCTAATGAAACATTTATATTCTTTTTAGCACATATTGATGCTTCAAAAATAACATTAGTTCTTCCTTTGAATCTATTACTCCATTCACAATTTATTGTGAAATTATTTTAAAGAAACTTAGCATGCATAGCTTAATTATAACTATTACTAGCGGAAGTACCCGATGACGGCGGAAGTTAGATTATGAGTAATGCATCTAACAACAGACAGAAAGATACCGCTGTAATATTTCTCTAATAACGATGCAAAAAATATGATTCATAGTCATACGTTTTTCAGTCTGATGCCACATGGAATCCAGATACAAAATTTCAGTTGAAAAATAAACTACACTGCTGAAATAAATTAAGAGAATTTGTATATTTTATCGAATTACATGAAAATAAATGAATTAAAGAAAAACTACTGCTTCTAGATAAAAATGCAAATCTTGTACGACAAATACGTAACCGTACACGTGTCTGTAGGCGGAGCTGGCAGAAAAACAGACTTTATAAGCGCGTGGAGGGTAAGACGTATTGCGTTCGCTAGCACACCTCGGCAAATTTCTGGGTTTTTGTCTTATAGGAATCGGTTGAATTCACGGAACAGTACAAATGAGTAACCACCAACGTTTAGATGATGTAATAAGGTGGCGAATTACGGGGAGGCTAGAGGCAGACCAATCGGAAGTCCAGATATGCAGAGAGTTTAATTTAACGCCCAGCTTCGTGTGTAACCAATGGAAACAGTTCCAAGATACTGGATCTATCGAGAGAAAGCCTGGGAAGGTGTCCAAAGAGCCAGTACGGCCAGAAAAGATCGCTAATTGTCCATTTTATCGAGGCGTAACACAGGCGCTACAGCTTCTCAGCTCTCTCGGGACCTGTATGCAACCACAGGAACCCGTGTAACAAGGATGACTGTTTACAAAAGACTGAATGAGAGAGGGTTGTTTGCCAGAAGACCGGCTGTTTGCGTCCCGCTCACGTCTACGGACAGGAGAGTCCTCTTAGCATGGTGCAGGCAGCATAGTGATTGCACTACGGAGCAATGGACGACCGTTATGTTCACCGACGAGTCCTTTTTTAGCATAAACACCGATTCTCGCCGTACTTTCATATGGAGAGAGCCAGAGACTCGCTAACTACCCTCCAATCTCCGAGAAATCAACAATTATGGCGATGGCGGTGTAATGGTCTGGGCAGGCATCATGTTGAATGGCCGAACACCTCTCCACGTCTTTGGCAGAAGCTCTGCGACTGGTGTGAGGTATAGGAAAGAGGTCTTGGAGCCCTATGTTCGCTATTTCCTAGGTGCAGTTGGCCCCGAATTCATCTTGCAGAATGATAATGCAAGGCCACATAGAACTCTTCTAGTCGGCGAATTTTTCATGAGTGAGGATATTCGCCGGATGGATTGACTAACCGGGTCTCCAAACCTCAACTCTATAGAGCATTTCTGGGACACTCTGGGCAGAGCAATTGCAACTCGCAACCCCCTCTCAGAACCATCCAGGAACAGAACACAGTGCTGCTGAATGAGTGGGACCAATTGCCGCAGGCACTGATAAACTGCCTTATTTCCAGTATGACGCCTGTATGGCTGTAAGAGAGGACCATACCCCCTATTAACCCATTTCTTTTTTGTCTTCTGCAAGCGCTGTTTCAGACCTTCAGACTCCCATGAGTGTTACACACGAACATGCGTGTCTATTATAACTGTTGAACGTTTATTTTGTTTGTGTTAAATCAACCTATGTTCACACCAAATTTTATTAAAGTCTGTCCAGTAGTTCTGGAGATCGCAGATCAAATATGAAAATTCTCTTAATTTATTTCACAAGTGTAATTTTCTCTCATTATATCAGAAAGAATGGCACGCAGTTTTAAACGATTTTCGTCTTTCTAATCAAATGGTCGTAAAGGCTCAAGTTCCACCTAATATTTCACTAATATTGCATTTTAGTCTATTAAATGTGACAAAACATTTATCATAATTGATCACAAATAGATAATGCGAACAAAGAAACACACAGACAGGCATTCCTCCTTATATATATATAGATTTCGTAAAACTTACAAATTTTTGATTAACAAACTCTACGATTCGAAAGGAGCAGTAGCAACACTCTCGAAATAAAGCATTTTTAGCTGCAAAGCGCGAGACTTTTTCCACTCGAAAAAATGAGTGCGAAAATTAGTGTTTTCAGAGTTTTTAATTAATATCTTAGCTGACTAAAGTCTTCCGAAGATGCGAATATTCGAAATGACTTCCTATGAATTTTTGGAATCGAAAATAATGTATTCAATATTTGGCAATGCTATTTTTATTTCATTGTAAAATTTATAAACTTTTATTAACAAACTCTACGATTTGAAAGCGAGCAGTGACAGAAACTTTCGAAATAAAGCTGATTTTCATCTCCAGCTCGCAAGATTGACTCAGAAAAATGAGGGCGAAAATTATTCTTTTTCTGAGTTTTTTATTAACATCTCTGATTTTAGCGTTTTTTTTTAGAAAAAAGTGGACGTCGACCTTTTCTAGGACCCAGAAAAAAAACTGTGGAAAGTTTGATGACGATAGCTCTACTAGTTATTGAGTTAATCGCTAACAAACACACAAACACACAGACATGCTTCTTTATTTATATATAGACAGATATATTGATAAGAGTTTTATTTTATCATATGCCTCAAAGTACCTGTTAAAAGCTTCTAAGATTACATATTTATCCAGTAATGAAAAACCTGAAAATGAATTTTAAAAGTCTTGAATAGTTAGTCATTTATATAAAAAAGGGAATGTTCTCTTGCAAAATTACGTGTTCTAAATAAATTGTCCTTCTTTTAAAAACAGACATTGGATTTTAAAATAAAAATAATTTGGCTGATAAAGCTATATAAACGTAAAATTACCGTCATTATTTCTTGAACTGACCATCAATTTCAGTTTTCACCGGCGCATCTTTAAACTCACGAATAATCGCAATTTTGTTTCAGTGCATCCCTTATAGCAGATTTGTAACTTTTTAGAACAGTTGATTTTTTACGAATTTCTTATCGAACATTAGATTTTCCTTTTCATTTTGAGACATATAGTCAATTTTCAGGTTTCTTTCAAAGTTATTGCAATTAAACGTCATTCGAATCTTCACCGGAACTGAAGAGAGTAGAATTTCATATAACAGGAATTTCAACTTGTTAAGAAACACTAACATTAATTTTGACCATTTATTTCGATATTCAGTTAAACTTACTGAAATGTTCATCTGACTGAGGAGCAGTAATCAAAATTTGATTTTACTAATTTAGTTCAGTAAGCACTAACGGAATTAAGTGTAAAGCTTCCTAAAGTTTAAATTTTTCCTATGACACACATACATACATTATACAAAATCACGTTTGAAAAGAAAGATAATGCTTGTATTGTAGGATCCATACTCTTTTTTTTAAACAAAAAGGACACGTGAAAAAA
The DNA here is from genome assembly GCF_044657685.1 of Stegodyphus dumicola. Taxonomy (NCBI): domain Eukaryota; kingdom Metazoa; phylum Arthropoda; class Arachnida; order Araneae; family Eresidae; genus Stegodyphus; species Stegodyphus dumicola. The sequence continues at coordinate 72,031,010 of NC_140768.1, read as the reverse complement.
AAATGGAATGGCCTCACCGGGATTCCAACCCTGGACATCTCGAATACGCGTCGTATATACTTCCTCTTACGCCATAAAGGTATTAGAAATAGAGGGAGAAAATACCTTATAGCGTTGTTAAATAACATGCTGATTTCATACAAATAATTAAATTTTACATAAAATAAATCCGTATAACCTTCAAATACCTTTCATAAATTATGATAATATCTAAATATCTTCTCCTTCATTGGTCAGTGTATATGGGACATTTCTATGAAATATTCAGCAAGTGTTTCATAGCTAAATATTTTTATTAGAATTATATATTCTTTATAACAATTATACATAATTTCAGTTCCTCCGCTTCGATAATTTTAATGTTTCAATGAAACTATGGAAAATGTTTCGCATCGTTCACTTAGGTTCCATTTCGCGATAGTTCTTTAACCGGAATCTTCATTTAATAAAACAATTAAAATAAGGAGAATTTATACTTTTTTACTAATTTAAAGATTGCAATTTTTTTATTAATTGAAAATTTTTCGCTAATATAATGCAAAACTATCATGCATTTTAAAACAGAAGGAACAGTAACCAGAATACTTTCGATACTCACTGCGATGCTGGAGACTAAAGGTAAGTTACTGAGTTATTAATTTAACATTTAAATTCAATATACAACGCCTTTAGTGTTATCTCATATTTATGTAATATTGTTATAAGTGATCAATATACGCAATGTGTTTTTTGTATGACTTCAGAGACAGAAGAATGAAAATATGAATTATGATTCACCCTGCAGAATTAATCCTATAACGTTTTCTCTGTTCATCTAGAAGTAAAACACACACAGTTTGGTTTGCCAGCTGGCAAAAGGAAATAACTCTCAATCCACTATATACACATATTAGCTATTAAGGCAGCCAGAAGTTCACTTAGCAAAATCCCCTGCACCAACAAGGAAGCCAATGGCAAAACAGCTTCAGTTATCTGCATTTTCATAAGACGGGCCAACGAAAAGAGGCTTAACTGGAATAAATCGTTAACCAAATAACATCCTTCTCTGTCGACTTCCGCTCTCCGGTTTGAAGGGACACAGACACACAAAGCAAATGCATTTATCAGCAATTTTATCCTTCAGATCACTACGCGTTTTGCTGATGAAACAGATCGTGAGATGGAGGCATGGCACAAGGACTAATGGAAGACTCAAATACACTTTTGTTTGGATTTTTGTTCCCTATTTCGCTGACTACAGTCTTATATCAGATGCGTGATAGATTTCAAAAGTCTCCTTTTACGAATATGAAAAGTTTCGTGAGTATTTCTGCGAAAAATTCAGCAGAGTGTGGAATAAATTCATTTAAAAATATCAAACGTCATTTTGCCCAAATTAGAGATTCAAATATAACTTTCACTGTGCAGACATTAAATAATATTTTTCTATCCTAGAATCGAGTATTTCAGAATAAATACTTCATCTCTTATATAGCTCAAATATGACAGAAATGGGATCAATAAGAATGAGTAATTTTATTCAAATAATTTTGAGGGGAAATAATGAGTCATTTGATTCAAGTAATTTTAAGGGGAAAGAATGAGTAATTTGATTCAAATAAATTTAAGAGAAAATCGGAGGATGCCTATGTATAGCATAGAATAGTATATACCGAGCCCGAAAAATTTTCGAATTTTGTCTCTCTCAATTGTATTTACTTACAAAATTTAAAATATTCTACTAAATTTAGAAAAGCTAGTTTTATTTATAAATATACTTCAAAATGATTATACACACTTACATACATAAATGCATACACAAGCACAAATACATATATATATATACAGAGAGAGGGAGAGAGGAAATTAGCACACTTAGACACAATAACAAGTATACCTAAATAAGATGAAAAATATAGTATCAAATTATAATTTTAATTTGCAAATATTCCGTTGGCTTTCCATTTTAATTTGGATATTTTCCGTTGACTTCTTCTTTTAGCTACTTTCTTAAAAATAGCTAGCTACGCATTTATCTATTATAGTAACTATGCTGTTAACTACAGCATTTTAAATTAATCGCTGTCGTATTATTCCTGCATAACGCTCATGGTGCAGACACTTGCATACCGCTCATTGTGCAAACACTTACATGACGCTTCAGGCAATACGATTTCAAATTTGGGAACAATAACTTAAATTATCCAATGGGGATAAATTTAATTGAAACTAAATCATTGTGAACTGAGCGTTAATCTTGACTATGTTTCTTTCGTCTTTTGTTTCAAGAACAAGCAGCTATGCAAGAACAGGCACTCTTATTGCCTCAGTTTTTATGTGTTGGCTTAAAAAATGCTTCTCAGAGATAGAAAAGAATGCTAATCCTGCCATGATTAAAAGCATTTCTGTCTTCTGTTCTAACTGCTTGCATTTACTGAAGTTAAAAATATACATAGTACCGCTGGAAAGTATTATTCTAAAGAAACGTTTTAAAATCAAATAAACACAAGTGTGTTCATTTCTTATCTCCCAATACGTTTGCTTGTATGGACACGCTATAATGCTTCTTTATTCAACACAAATATAGTCTAGGAATGACAAAATCTCCATGTTTCACGTTTATGCATTTAATGTTGTTATAATATTAATTGACAGTGCATTATAAGGTATTTTCTCCCGCCTTCTTAGCGTGCCTTCGTGGTGTAGTGGTCTGCACGCTCAGCGCTTAATTGAGAGGTCAGCAGTTCGATTCCTGGCGAAAGCATTGCTAATTTTTCATCTTGTCTCCTTCCAAAAAAACGTAATGTCTCTACAGCATGATAAAAGTTTTTCATAATTATGAAGTAAGTAATTTGTTCATGCATTAGTATCACTAAGATCCTTTATAAAATTATAAAGTAGATAATTACTAATAAAATAATTTCGAAACCTAATATTGGAAATGGCATAAAATTGTGTTTTTGCGTATTAAAATAGTATATGTTAAATGTTTTGTGATACTGGATATTGTAAAGTGAGTAGAAAAATATAAATGACAAAATGAATGAAATTATGAAATTCAATTATTGTAATCAAATTGAAAATGGATAATGAAATTAAACAGTAGAATGTACACAAATAGTTAAAAATTGTGATATGAATAACTGAATGTAAAGAAAAGAGTATCATATAAAGCAGTACTAGTTCGCAATCAGAGAATTCAATTTTATCTCAGAATGTTTGTTCCTTTTAACCTCCCGTGCAAGAAAAGTTGAAGGCAACCATTTTTAAGAATAAATACAACATTTTTGTTTAGAAGTTTTATTATGGAATGCTTTAAGGCTCAAAGGCCTATTATCTTATGCAAAGATCTAATGCATTTTCACTTAATAACTGAATCCTCCCCTTTATTGCTGAAACAACATACCAGTCAGTTTATGTGGATTTGCTCAGATTTCAGATTAAGAAGTTTACTTTAAGAGAATTGCAGAGCCTTCAGCCTTCAGGTTTTATAAATTTATGAACTCATCGTTAAAAATTAGAATGAATCCATAATTTTTACAATAATCTTAAAAGGTAAGTTAGAAATAGGAATTATAATGTTGTAAAATTTTGTGATTTGTCATAGTATACAAACTAGATTGAAATTTCAATAGAGCTCTAAAACTTTTATTAACTCGAAATATTTATGAATAACATATTAATTATTTCATGTTTCGTAAGTTTCATCCTTTAATATTCCACTTCATTTTCGACTACTGTATCTTTTTTTTTCTCTTTAAATAGAAAAAGATATGTGAAGTACAAAAAAAAAATGAAAAATTTCTTTTAAAGCTATTTATTTTGGCTTTCCAAAATTTACCCTATTAGATGAACCCCTCATTTGATGATGACAAATTTCAATCTCTGATGATGTGAAGATAAAGGCTTCGTGCATAAGTTCGAATAAATTAAACTTTCTTGATTGGATTTGAGCTAATAGGGAATTTACAGGTGGTCCGTATTTTAGATAAGCCGATGTTTTAAATGTTGTTGCACTAGAGGCAGGGGCGATTATTCATCTACTTTAACATTACAAAATTAAAAGGAGAAGGAGCGAAAAATAAGGGTTTAGCGACCCTGTGCCGGTCGCGGTCTGCGGGTCCAGATTTCCTGGCGGAATTTAATTTAATTGTCGAGTTTCTTCACAGCCGTCTGGTGTCTCATGAAAAGTTGTATGAAAATAATTAGAGTGGCAATGTTTCCGGAGCCGACACAATGAGCTCTCATCGTTTTCCCGGAAAGTGTCATACTAGCTATATGTCATACATACCTTGGCTAAAGCATACTTCTGAAGCAAGATTGAGTGCGTCGCTAAGAAGAGGACAAGGGTGAAGAAAATTCGATTTTGACAGTTCCACATGCATCTGCATTCCTTCCTTCAGAAACTGATTTACATAAAGGGAATTTCGCCAAGAAGAGAAAAAATTTTGAAGAACATTTGATTTGGACAGTGGAACATGTAACTGCATTTTTTCCTTCAGAGACTGATGAATGTCTGTAAATGAACATCTAACTCTGGTGAGGTTTATCAAGTGGGATATTTGTAATGAAGACCTAATGTGAGTTTTCTTTCCGCTATTTTTAACGCCATTGTTTGAATCAAGTTAATGTCATTTTATTTTACCTTAAGTAAATAGGAAGTATGGCATTTAAAATTTTAATTATAGAGAATTGGATTGTGCTTAGGTAATGATTGCTATACTGTAGAATAATTTGAACATGGGGAATTTTAAGGGTTGTTAAAATCCAAAGGAAATTTAATCAAGTAAAGCGAATATCCTTTAAGTATCAAACAAAATGTTGTACAATAATGTATTATGTTTAAACTGCTAACTTATTTCTTTTGATGAATTCCACTTGTAATAGAAATGATTTGAGATATCATTTATCCAATGCAAGTAAGGGTAGTCTGGTCAGCTATCTTATGTTAATTATTGATTAATAAATGCGGTTTAATTGTAAATTTTTGTTTATTTTAGTGGCCTATTCATCTCCCTCATGTGATCCTTTAGGAAATCAGGGTTTTTCTAAAATGAACCTGGTTAATTTATTACGATGCAGTTGTGGAATTCATTATTTATGTGCATTTGAATTATACGATCGGATTTATTTTATTTAAATTTAGTGATTGAATTCTTACTTGTGGTTTATTCTTCTCTGATGGTTTTAGGTGCTATGTATTTGTATTTCAATGAAAATAGTTTTAACTTTTATTTTTACGCTTTATTGTATTGAGATTTACGTATTTTCAGGCAAGTCAAAGGATGTAGTTTTATTTTAAAGAAAGGTGATGATTTAGAATTTGAAAATGAATTGCATTTTCACATTTTATTCAAGAATAATCTTTGCGATTAAGACAAAAACACCAGGAGGGATATTAGCTCCTTTCAGACTCAAAGGCATTTGACTTAAATAAGTAAGCTTTGAATTAATGTAATTTGCTTTATAAAGATGATGACTTATGTAATTTAATTTAACTTCAAACTATTCATCACAAAAATCCCATTTTATTCCTGTGTCTTCATCTGTCTTTAAATTTCAGCTATACAGCTGTCCGACACCAGTAGTGTTCTCAGAAATATTTAACAGAGGATTCAATTTAAATATATTCAAAACATACTTGAATATTTTTATTATTATTATTCTTATTTTCTTTTTGTTTTAAGTAAGAATCGTGAAGACGCCGCATTTCGTGTCTTCGCATTCTTCACTCTTCAACCTCTGTCAAGTAACAAATACACTTCAGAAGTATAAACAGGCTGGCTTACATTCATCATCATCATAATGTATATATGTAATACACACATTTATACACATATATGATATAAATTTCCTCAAATATATAAATTCGTTTGATAACATTGTAATTTTTATGCATTGTTTAAATATTATGCGTATTTTATTTATGTGCATTTTTGTTGCTTTTGGAGTAAAACGTTTATGGTTTCTTTTGTTTGTAACTAAATTTGTAACACAGTGTTTTGTATATAATTGTTTAGTTGTAGATCTTTCGATTTTGAGTCCAGCAATGTTTAAATTGAAAAAGTGCGACAAATTGTGTCACGAAGTCGGTTACATTTGGAGATTTCTAATCAAACTCATTACTTTCTAGAAGATTCGGTAAAACATTTTATTGAAGAACTACGACCGATTTCTCCTGAAGGTTCCATATTATTTTTTTCAAAGTAAACGTAACAAGGGTTTTTATTTGCATACATATTTATTTCTAATACAGCACATTTATGTAAATTACATAACATTTCTTTTGGAACTATGTATAGTTTTTTCTTACTACTCATTCTTACAGTATATAGTTTACTGTAATTAGTAAGAACCATTTTCCAGTGCTATGAGCCCATGGCTGTATATTCATATCTATCAAGCATTTGCATTATCTTTAACATTCTTGCATTCTTAAGCATTATCTTTCCTATTCTTGCATTCTTCAACCATCCTGTGTTTCTGTACCTTATAATGCTTCTCTAAGACACACACACACACACACACACACACACACATATATATATCATAAACATTTATACCAAATTAACTCATTTGAAACAGTCCTTTAAATTCTTAATTTTAATTGCGTATATCCGTTCTTCAAAACTATACGTTTCACCATGTTACATCATATTTCAATTGCTCTAAGCGAAGTGAGAAATCTTGTGCCCAGTCTCTGCAGCGGCTCAGGATTAAAACAAAGACTTTCCGAGCTTATAAATACTACTGCAGTTATTGCGCATCACTATTTTGCTGCTTGATTTGCTTAGAAAAGTCACATCTCTTCGCTAAGCTTCATTTTATATCATCTAAAATGTATAGTGCGTATATAGAAATTGTGGAGCGCATTTAGCTCACCATTAGCAGCTCACAAGCAAAAATATACTTTCTGAAGAAATATTCCTATTGGCGAGCTAGCGCAGGAAAGACTGGTGAGAAGGAAAGCTTAGATGGATTGCAATGGTATTTAAGGTAAAATGTTTCTTTAATCTGACTGGCTAAGAATTATACACAATGTAGAAGTTAAGATGACATAATGCCGCATTAATATTCAAATAATAGGAATCAGTTTGCAAAAATCTATTACTGTTTTTAGAATATAGAGTAGATAGTGTCCAAATTAAAGATAGGAATTAAGGAGCTGTTTCAAGTTTTAATGTATAATTAATAGTTACTTTTTTATCTTAAACACGCGCACACATACACCGTCTATATCCATCTATCTATCTATCTATCCAACTATCTATATAGAGAGAGATAGATAAAGATATATGAAGAAACTTAATAAGAGGCAAAAATAAAAAGCAAATTTTTTAAACCCGTCCTGCCCTATAGATGCATGACTGAAGAAAAATAAACTTAAAGAATCTAAAGAGAACAGTAAATTGGAGTCAAAGCAAGGCGATTCCTCAACAATATTAATAATTGCATGCTTAAGAGGTCAAACATTGTACTGGTCACAGTCTCTGAGGTGTGATTTATGTAGAGAGGAAATGTACGGCAGTGCTCTGTTCGGTGCTATGTGAATTAGAAACTGTCGCTATTTAAACTCTGGTTGCCTTTTGGATAAAAATGCACATTGTGTTCGATTTCCAGAAGTGTTACCACTATTTCTGTAGTTTAATCCTGAGAGTAGTTGTTTTGAGGTATGAACCCAGAAAGCGTATATTGATGCTACCCACCTAGGGCTAGTTAGCAATTACCTTTTGCAATTGCTTCGTTTCCTGTCATCCCGGCATGCGTAGGTTCGTAAACACTGAAGCTTGAGCCACAAACTTGAAAGAATAAAGATTAGTGGTTTCTGTATTTCTCTGACTATCGCAGCATTCTGAGTCAGGCACTGAATCAGCATAAATTATTTTTTATTCGCCGTGGTTAAGACGGAAGGCCGAAATCACTTTTAGAGCTAAACGTTCCACCGGAAACATTAAATCATTTTCAAACTGTTGCACAGTAAGCTAGACAACGAACGAGGAACGAACTAATTTGGTCACTTGTAAATAAATTAAAAATTGAAAATAACATAATATGCATTCAATCTTAATTCATTTTGGTGATCTTAATTAATGAGGTTTAATAAAAGTTTATATAAGCACAAGCTTAAATATTAATCTGTCTAATTTACATTGCTTTCAGACAGCTATACGAATCCTAAAGGAAGACTAAATTATTTTGTTTAAAAAATGAAACTCAATTAATCTCTTAATGAAATTTGAATGTTACCTTAACAGATCGTACGTCTCTTTATCTATTGTAGGTACCGTTAAAGGATTAAAGATTTTCATGCGGTATTAGATAATTGTCATCTACTAGCTAGCAATTAAAACAAAAGGAGCACGTAACATTTTTTAGTGACATGCATTTCAAATCTTACGAAAGATCTCTTATTTTTTGCCAGATTTCAAGTCCACATACCCTTAATCTTCAGTACTACAAATATTCATAGATATCACCATTTCGCTTGCTTTTCGACTTTCGTTGTCTGCCTCTTTCTTTTGATGGTTAACGAAATGAATCATCGAAAGAGATTATCTGATAGCGTGCAAGTACCCTGTCAAAGCTCTTTTAAAACAATTTTCCCCAAGAGTTTAAAGCAGGAGAAGGTTGGGCGAGCGGGTGTGTGTGTTTCATCCTTAGCGATGGCTTTCCAGCTCCATGTAAATAGCAAGTATAAGACGGGAAGAGGGGAGCTTAGCCATCATTGCGGCTATGAGGAAGATAGATTATTTTCAACCCTTTTCTGATATTTTAATCTTTTTCCCGACACAGCCTGAAAGTCCTCGGATTAGTGAAACTGTCCGCGCAGCTAGGAGGAAAGCATTACTGTTATTAAATCTATTTTACGCCACCCAAAACTCATTAGTAATTTTCATTAATCATTACAATGCTTGCGCTTTGTCTAAAAGAGGAAAGCAAACTCAAAAATGCCTCCATTTTTGGTTTCTGGCAGTAGAAATTGGATGATATTTTACGAATTCTAATGAAATACATAGATAGGTTACCTGTTCAGAAACGTGCTATTTCAAATGCTGCTTTATAAACTATGAATTATTATCTAAACCTTAAGAAAATATAATTTGAAATTTGGAGAAACTACCATTGTGTATGTCAATTTATCTGCAAACGTGTACTTATTTTAGTCCTGTTATAATGTGTAATAAAACTGATAGTTATACAAACTACTTGTAATAGGTTTTAAATTTGCATTCTGCGTTTTTTATCATGATAAAATTGCTATTAAAACCCTTTAAAAAGTTCTAAATATTCAGGATAGGTAAATTTTAAAATGCATCATTATTGTTATTGGTAACTGAAAATGAGCTCCCCAAAATTATAAAGAATTCCTTACATTAATGTTTCGTCCGTGCAGACAGTGGAACATAAAATGAAAAAGGCCTAATACCCAATCAAAATTTAAAACCATACATTTAAAATAAAACCTTACCTAGTATAAATGAACTGGTAAAGTTTCTTCCTTTATTTATTGCGAATAAGTCTTGGTTGCATCTGAATTAATGTATATAAAAGGTACCTTCCAGAAATTAATTTAGAATACTGAAGATTGATTTAAATCTTTTCGTAGGCACAGTAATTTTTTTAAATCTTGAACTTATGTGAATCGCACACATAATAATAGAAAACAGTGATTAGAAATATGGACTCATTTTCATTTGTCTCGCTGTTTAAATATTTAAGAAAAAGAGATAGAAAGGTGATTCTGAAGGAAAATGAAAACGATATTTTGAAAAGAGAATTATTATGCTATGAATTTGCAGCCCAAATCGAGCTACAAAATTTTAAGGGCACATTATTTTCTAGAAAAATTACTTTTTCGATGAAGAAGATTGTTAACATACAAACCTCTTCAAAGGTAATTTTACGAAAAGAACTCTATGGAGGAATGTGCTTTTACTTCCGATATATATTTTGAAAATTTTTATTATTGTTTTTATGTTCCCCTTTCTTTCTAAATGAAAGTTTTAGGAAATCTCTATATTTACTAAGCAGTCTGATATAGAATTAAGTTATATTAAGCTCTAGGTATTTATATTCAGCCACTTATAATTTTGAAAAAGAAATGAAAACAAAAGCGAATAGAATAACTTAGGCAGAAATTGTTTTTACGGATTAAACGGTATTCAGGATGTCTATAGTTATATATTAAGTATTTGGATGTAAAACTTTATCTTTCGTTTATTTCTCGCATCGATGTTTCCACAGAAAAGGAAGGATTTGTATTGCACTGTGCTGTATTTTTTCTATAATTCAAAATTCTATCGTTTGTAGGTCAAGCATACTTTATACACAGAGAATGACTTTCCTGCTTTCACGGCTATTTCTTAGTAAGATATGATAAGACAATCACAAAACTTTCTGTAATGATAAATCATGTTAATATCTGGGTGTCATATTAATTCACTGCGTGTCGAGACGGCGGGTGATAATGAATGTTATTATAAGTACGACAGGGCACTACAGTATGAAAACCAAAGTTGCCAAATTATTTTTAAGCCTTCTGTGAATATCTACTACATTGTCAATAGCTTTACTCCGTCTTCTTACTTACGCGCATGTAAGTTAAAAAAAAAAAAAAAAAAAAAAAAAATCTGAAATTTTTCAGATTTTAAATTACGTCCAAAGGGGCGTTTTTTTAACGTTTTGAGTGTTACCTTTATTTATTAAATATCATGTTCTTTGCACTTAAACCATAAAATTCAGTTCAAGAGCAATATCGCAAAATAATGTTAAATTAAGCATATCTTTAGAATTTCCGATATACACAGTGACGCAAGCTGGAGATAAAAGTATTTTTTTATATATATAACGTTGCCATTTCTCGCTTTTAAAGCATTGAGTTTGTAAATCAAAAATTCGTTAAAGTTTTACAAAATATAAAATCTATAATAAAACAAATTCCAAATTTGGGATTTCAGATGCCCATATTCGCAGTAGGATTTCGTCATTCAAAATTCGATGGCTCTATGTACCATTGTTTTATCACAATGCGAGAAATAGACAATCATTTATGCAGATTTTTCATTATTTAATTTCTTCAAATATAATGCAGGACTCTAACATTTTGTGGCAACAGTTTGAAAAGTGAACCGACGTTTATGAGTCCGACGCAAAATGCCAAAACGAAAGCAATAGTCCTTCGGGACTGAAATCCCTTTGAACTAAAAAAAAAATAAATAAATAAAATAAAATAAAAACAAAATCTGAAATGTTTCAGATTTTAAATTACGTCCAAAGGGGCGTTTTTTAACATTTTGTGTGTTACCTTTCTTTATTAAATATCATGTTCCTCCCACTTAAACCATAAGATCCAGTGCAACAGCAATATCGCAAAATAGTTTTAAAACGAGCATATCTTTAGAATTTCCGATACAGAGACTCACGCGCTGGAGATAAAAATGTTTTTTCTGCACAATGTTGCCATTGCTCGCTTTGAAATCCTTGAGTTTGTTAATCAAAAATCGTCAAAGTTTTAAAAAATAGGAAATCGATCATAAAACAAATTTCAAATTTCAAATTTGGTCTTCCACATGCTCATATTCGTTGGAGGATTATGTTATTCAAAATTCGATGACTCTATGTACCGTTGTTTTATCACAATACGAGAAATATACATACATTTATGCAGATTTTTCATTATTTAATTTCTTCAAATATAATGCAGGACTCTAACATTTTGTGGCAACAGTTTGAAAAGTGAACCGACATTTATGAGTCCGATGCAAAATGCCAAAACGAAACTAATAGTCCTTCGGGATTCAAATCCCTTTGGACTAAAAAAAAAAAAAAAAAAAAGACTAAAGACAAAGCAAACAAACAAACAAAAAATTTTGGAACGGAACAAAAAATGCTTTAGACGTGTATTAATGCAAACAAAAATATTCACGCAAAAAATACTATCTAAATAAAATGTATAATTGAATTATTTAGATTAGACTACTATCGGGACTACTTTATAAGGGAAATTTTCTCTTACGTTACAGACGTGGATACAAGGAAACTCTCATACAGCTAGTACATTCGGCCGGTATAAGAACCTGGATAATGATAATGGTAGCCAAGAATGTTACCCCATTTACATGGGCCGGATTAAATAGTATCTAGTTAAAATATGATTTAAAAAGAAATTATCCCTGGAATAATTTAACGGTGTTGTTACAAATAAATATATTCATACAATTTAATTACTCAATGTTTGTTAAATTTCACTTACTAATAGTAGGTTTCTTCACAAAAGTATTTGATGATTTTGATTTATATTGATTTCCAAATTTCTGTTATGAAGACAAAGTTTCTCCATCGAGGCCACTGTTCCATGACATACGTTTCCATTGATATTATTGTTTTGGGTTAGAGGTTAATTAGATTGGCACATTGATATCACCGATATGGAGTTTCAGCAATCAGTCTGTTTCAAGTCATCTTAGATTCGACTGTAATTTATCAAAATCTGAGGCATTAAGATTCGAATTTTAAATCAGTCAAAAATGTGCATAATTTTCACAAAGGAAATGACTATTAACGTTTATATTATGTTACGATGTCTCATAGACGTTTTTACTACCAAATAAATTAGCATTATTCCTTATAAATTGAAAATGACGCTTATGATGAAATTTGCAGTTTTATTAGCATTGTTGTAAAACTAACCTTTAACAATATTCAAATTATATTTTACTTAAACGCAAAGAAAACATCTAACAGGTTGCAAAATGCCAAAAGTATAATAGTTGAAATCGGCAGCTGTTGCGGTTTGAGACTGAATACTTGTATGTTTCCAAAAATGCTTATTTTATATGATACAATGATGTAGAATAATTACTTAAAATATTTGTTAACGAGCACATCATTATGTGTGTGTGTGTGATTATGGCAAAGCTTCGAGGGCTATCTGCCTAAAGAGAGGGATGCCTTCGTGGAGGACTTTCTAAGTGAAACTACCTCGTATACACGTTGCACATGGGGAAAACCACGAAAGCGTCCATGCAGCCGGCCGTTCGCGGGATTCGAACCTCGGACCGAACTACCAGTGTTCAGTGTCTTTACCACTCGGCCGCTGGTGGGTGCACATCATTATGAAAGGAGACTATTCATAGTTTACTCAAAAATAGAATAAAAATGCTATTACCTAACAGAGAAGATTATATGTCAATGTATTTCTTTCTGATACATACTTGGAAAAAATGAATGGAAATACGAGACTTTTCCCTATCACTATTGTTTATTAAAAATTACCCATTCATATCTGTAGAGATCTGAATTTAACAGCTCTACTCTTATATAAGCACAATACTGCTTCTTTTGCGTGAGTGCTAGAAATGAGAATAAATATTGCATTAAAACAAATTTAGGCTAAAGCAAATAATCAAATCTAAGATTTTAAAACGTAGTCTTGCATAAAGCAAAATACACTAAAATAAGGAAAAGTCGAAAAAACGACGATTCCATTTCTTTTGCCCTCAAACTTCGGAACTAATGAGTAATCCTGTATTTGCAGGTATCCTGATCAACACTTACCTTTATGCATGGAAATCTTTCATATAAGAAATGGCGAACCTTTCAGCTAACTAAAATTGAAGGAAATAAATAAGTAAACGTCATAAAAGCTATTGAGATGTGTTATATCCCTTAAGATTTAAGTCCCGAATTTAATTTTATGTCATTTCTTAAGCTTACGAATTTATAGGTAAGATTATGCAACCGATTTAATGAATTATTAGTGACAAGCATTGCACCTATGGGAGTAGTTCAAGATCGCATGCAAAAAACTAACTCACATGTGGGAGTCGAACCCAAAACCTAGAAGTCGGCCTAACAGGCACTCTTCAATACACAAACCAGATTGACCTTCAAGAATGATCCTAGTTTTTCGGTTTGTGTTTGTTTTATTTTGATTATGTCAGAGAACAGAGAGCATTCTATCTGCCCAAGAGCATCTTCAGAGGACATTTTAAGAAAAACTGGCTTGTATTCTTGTGACACACAAGAAACATTCGAAAACTTGCATGCAGTCATCCCATTCGCCGGGATTTGAACTTCGAAAAACTACGAATATTTAGTGTTCTTACCGCTACTGTTTCTTGCATAATATTTGTAGATGAAATAATACAGTAAAATGATACTTTATAATATTACAAAATGAATTGAATTTAAAGAGGAACGTTTCAAAGCAAAATTCAGAAAAAGGAGGCTAAGATTTTATTCCAAAGTAGATATAGACAAACTGCTATAACTAATGCACATAATAATGCTGCTTTTTGTAAAAAATATATCTAAGAAATATGCGACCTAGCATTGTTTCTCAGAAACAATGTTTGGTAGAAATATTAACCCCAAGTTATCACAACAGTCAGTTTATACTGGTAATTTCTCTACTCTTATTATGTTTATCTTGTATTTTGATAGTGCTTTTAATTTCAGAATATAAAAATTAAGAAAATATACAAATTTCCTTTTTTGTTTCCTTCTTAAAAATGTAACAGAATCACTCACTGAAGATGAATGTTTAATATATTCCCAAAATGAAAACACTTAAGCGATCTAAAATTCATATTCACTCCATTATCAGCTAATTTATCTTTATCTCATTTGCTATCAACTTTATTTGCTAAACACTATGCTTAAATCTGAGGTGTTTAACCTTTTAGATAAAGCACAAATTGAACAACTTTTATGCTTTAGAGTGAAACACAAATACGTATAAATTGTCCTTAAGATCAAATTAAAATTATGTTGTTACAGTTGCTAGATAGATTTCAGTTATTATATGGTAGTTTTTGCTCAAGCATTTGGATCAATAAATGATGTCGCGTATGACATTTAAACTTGTAATCAGTACTCTCTTGTAATCAGTTACTCTGTTCCAGCATTCAGAAGGCCTAAGTACATAATTTAGGATTGTTGTTTTCTAATTTCTTTCTAAATCCGGAGAATTGTATATTACTGCTATTGCAATATTGTTGGAAGTTTTAAATATCTGCATACTGGACTAGTATGTGTGAGCAAGCTAGAAAATATGAGGAAGGGGACGAGAAATCACACGAATTGCATGCTAGCAGAATTTTCTTTCAAGCATTAGGAACAATTTTCTAGAATGCCACAAAATTCATATATATCTAAACATCGCATATTTTCCTTTTAATAATTAAATAAAATATTTTCTTGCGATTTGCGGTTTCGTTTATCAGGTTTAAAAAAATGTAATAAATTATGAAATTTATTTCTAAAGTCTTGTGCATTTTTTCTAGGACTTAAAATTTGCGGATTGTGGTGTTACCCTAATGCATATTGTCTTTTTTCCAGATTTCTGTTTTATTCAATGTGTAGTCACTTAATATTTTGCTCTCGGATTCGCTTATCTCCCTTGATTACTTTGGAACGAATCTAGGCATCAGTGAAGAAACCTGAAAGATTGGATGGAGTTAATAGATTTCGTGAAGTATCTAATAAATGCATCGTCTTCAAATAATAAATGTTTGATACTCCTTCTGTGTATGACTCAAACTGTGGTAAAAAAAAGAAACTGAGGGTTCAAATCTAGATACAAGCGCTATAGTATATAATAGAGTAGCCATAGCATAAATTATAAGAGGATAATATTTTGAATTAATAATCGAATTAAATTTTGAATAATTAATTTGAATAATTAATCTTATGCTATGATCATCAGGATTTGACAGTGGTTGAGTTGCATGTTCTTCGATGCGATAGAAGAGCTAGCTTATCATAATTCTGAACAGCTATGGAACTTTACAGGATAAATGTTATAGTTGCCTTACTAAAAAAAAAAAAATTGCTGGACAAAATTTCTCAAATCAGTTTTCATTTTTAGTAAGGCATTTAACACATTATGCTTCCGATGTGGATCTTATCATGGAAAGTATGGGTTGAATTTTAAAAGATACATTAAACAGTTACTAGAACAGTGAGAAGAGTTATGTAAAGGCCTAAAAGTGGAAAAAAGGAAATAAAAATCGACTGCACAGTATTTTTCATTTGTAAATCATTTTATGTTAATTAACCTGTAAAGTTGCGCGCCTCCAACTTGCACGCAACCAAGAGGTGACTGTTGAAACTGGATAAATGACAGAGTCTTGCTAAGGGTTTAAGTCCCTTTTTATTCAACGTAATAAATTACAAGTGCGTGCTCTTGACGCTCACAAACTACGCCAACTCGGCGGTAAAATAAAAATAAGAACCTGAAAAGAAACTAATAACAAGACTCTAACTACGAGGCTCTCTAAAAGTAACTAACCTCACCGCGTTTTACAATACCGCTGCTAATTCAGCAAACTTTGAAGCTCTCGTTGAACGATTAACAATTCTCCAAGGCAAGCACACAGGCCGAAACGCGGGGTTCTTCAATTTCTGGCTAACTACCTCCGCGCTCGTGAAGTAAGAACAGCACACACCTCGAACTCGTTTCCTTTCTATTTAACTCAGAATACTTCCGCTGATAATTTGAATCCTTGCGCGTTCTACTAAAATTTACATACTCTGGCATTGGCAGTTCCAGGGGAAAGTAAGGCTTGACAGGGAAGATAGTTTAAACTTAAAATAAATGTTAGTTAAAATAAATATAAACACTACAAACCAATTATTCTGTTATTTAAAACCGTACTGTATATTTCTGTATATTATCCTTTCCTTAGTACTCAGCAAAATTCTAATACGTTGTTTTGCGTATTTTTAAGCTGAGGGTTTGAATGCTTAAATTAGTGCTTCAGGCAGTCGCGTTTTGCTTTTACTTACTAATGGTAACTCTGCCTAAGCTGTATTCCGGCTTCAGCGACTTGACAGCCGATATTTAAAATACCTACCGTTAAATATTTTGAGCCATACTGAGTAGTCCTTTTTATATGTAGTATCAGACTATGTTACTTACATTTCAAATTTAGCCTTTTTTTACGTTAATTTAAACACACGTAATTCACGGAAGTTCTTCTGATTCATAAGCTGTGTCTTTATGTTCAGGTTACAGGTAGCCCTCCTACAACAAGGTATCCTGTAACACGGTTTCGCTAAACACGATTCATAAATTGCGAGAACCCTCCTACAACACGGCTTCTATGACACGATTTCCCTCTAACACGATAAAAAAATTGTCCAAGCAATCCGGATAAACTTAACGAACTCCGCACGAAGTTTTTCCATATTTGTGAAAAGCATAGTCATTTAGCATATAATAATCTTCGTTTCGTAAGTTCTGTGAGTTTTCTTCCAAGATCCAGTAGCCGTAAGAACAAATGTCCTTAGAGGGCCCGTATAAACCAATGTCCGAAGATAACGATGAAGAAACCTCAGTATCGCTGAAGATGAACAACACAAGGTCACAATAAGTACTCTAAAACGAACAACCTGCACGTTCGGCTTCCGAAATTCCAATCCTCATCTCCATGGGCTGAAAACAAAAGTGCTTCACGCTTCTGGTCGGCAGTTTGCGTCGAGCCACGGTTGTGTTAAAGAATAATCTTTTTGTCTTTAAAACATCAAGTTTCAGTCTCCAAACATGTTCGATAAAGATAAAAAAAACAAATTTTAAGAAGAAATTCATTTCTTTAACACAGACAGATCTTGGACAGACAGATTTAACACAGACCGATAGATCTTTAAGTACAAATACAGATCTTGGACCGTCTTTTAAAAGGAGAAAAGGCATCTCACATTGGAAACTTTTTAATTGGAATGAAGAAACAGTCCGAAGTATTAGGAAAAATGAAAAGAAATAAGAAGTACAGGTGTTGCAGGATCGCAGCATGCGCAGTTTGCCCCCGGGGACGCGAATAATTGAGAAGATGGATTGATGATAGTTGACAAAAAAAGAATTTCGTTGAATGGTAATATCATTAAACAAAAAGCACTCAAAATGTTCAAGTACCTCAAAAAACATGGAGAACCCTCTGTCAATCCAGATTTTCTGGTCAGTAAATGTTGGTTCGAAAATTT
This sequence comes from Stegodyphus dumicola, assembly GCF_044657685.1. Classification (NCBI taxonomy): domain Eukaryota; kingdom Metazoa; phylum Arthropoda; class Arachnida; order Araneae; family Eresidae; genus Stegodyphus; species Stegodyphus dumicola. The sequence continues at coordinate 72,013,046 of NC_140768.1, read as the reverse complement.
CAAAACGCGTTTTGCAATTACTGTACACGAAAAGAAAATATTCACCTTTTTTCAGTATTTCTATTAGACCTTGTGCATAAAGAATGTCAGAAAAGCGCGATTTCAGCCCAACAAGCGCTCGCGCTAAAATTCAAATCGACATACTGCTTTTGAAACTATAAGGACATTTTTGCTGTACCGTGCAATATGTGGTTCGCACATAATAACGATCTTCATTTCCACCCAAGGCCACTTGCAAAGCATCACGTTTACGACGCAGGAATGACGCAGTTACAACCCTCATTGATAATCACCAGGCTTGAAAAAGACACACAACTTCGCATATTTGGGGAAACGATGAATTACACTGCACAAGCCATACAATATAGCAGTGCGGCATGTAATGATCTCGCAATACAATACGCAAGTGCACTAAAATCGCATTTAAACAATGGAACGATGAATCATATCAAAATCAAGGGCTCGCAAGCATGCCTACAACACAAGGGTTTAATCGCAACGACCAGTCTTGTTCTTCTAATATTGCAGTATAAATTCTGCGAGTATGATGTGTGACGACGTCCAACAAAAGGCCACACGCAAACTTCGTCAAATTAGCCTGACAGCTATGAGGTAACTTAAGACTCTTAGGCTTAATAAGAAGTTTCTGAGCCACTTGCTTGGGTTCGAATCAAGTATGTCATGCCCAACCATATAGCCAAGCACGTCCAACGATGCAACTACTGCACTTTCCTAAGTTTGTACCACCGTCCAGCAAAAAAAACAAAACAAAACATAAATTAATACTAGGCTTTTGCTCAGAACCTTAAATGAAGTCTATAGAGTTTCACTTACTTTAGGACCATAAAACTAGTAACAAACTCCTAATAGACTTACTTTCCCAAATTGATGTGCATTATAAAATTTGTATATTGCATTTATGTACAACTTTTTAGGAACAATATTAATACTATAAATTCATTGTTAGACGAAACTCGTTTTGCATTACAGTTCTGTTCCTTGAGAAATATTAATTCAGATATTGTCATTAGGTTTACTGTGTGATGAAAAAAGGTGGCAGTATATTTATTGTTATATTCTAGACCTATGTATCTCTTTAAAATTTCTCTGTTTTTTTCCTAATTAACTCTCACGTGTAACAAATATCCAGTCAATTAGTATGCAACTGTAAAAAGGAATTTTCCTATTAAAAATGCTTCCAAACTCAACCGCGATTAATACACCTGAGTATTTGTACGAGTAGATGGAATAAATTAATTATATATAAGACAACTGTAGCAATTTCGTGCACAAATTGTATAAAATATTTAAGAGACATGCTAGATCATTAGATAGGCATCCTAGACATTAAGAGACGTCCCGAGATCCACATTTTTGCATGTATTTACTTATTCATTGTAAGGTTTACATGTAGAGTTACGGAAATTATTTTATTTATATGAAATGCTGACACTTATGCTTAAGAGTGATTTCATTAACTTTGTTTGTGAGGGACAGGAAAAATTAAAAAAAAAAATAAATATTTCCCAAAAGAGATCATAATTAACATATACAAAAAATATGATTATTTGCAAAAATAATTTGAATAAAATTCACAGATAACTCTGTTTGCAGGCATCAAGAGAAAGACAGATAGTTATAATTTAGTTCTTTCTTGTTTATATGTACAACTAAATATATTGCTTGGAAATAAAAATAAATTCAAAATTCTTCTTTAAGGTATTTACTATTTTTAAAGATAAATGTGCATATTTGCTTACAGTCGCTTTGATTAATATCTAACATTGAAATCTTTATCAAAATTAAGAATAATTTTAAAACATTAAAAAGTATTTAATGGTAAATAAAAGCTATTTTCTGCTTCTTGTGTTCATGTATTTTCACTCATATATGACTTATTTGATTCTTCTAAAAACCCAAATCCCCAGGTTTAAGTTCCTTCTAAAAACATAAATATTCTAAAAGCATAAATTCCTCAGGTTCCGACTATAAACATTGTAGAGATATTAGATTAATTGGAAGCAGAAAAGATGAAAAATATGCAACGGCCTTCGCCGGAAATCGAACCATGGACCTCTGGAATACCGGCCCAGCGTGCTACCGTTACACCACGAAGGCACGCTGGAAAGCGGGAGAAATACCTTATAACATGAATATTCTAAAAGCATAAATTCTCCAAGTTCCTTATGAAAATATAAATCCTATTCTTTAGGATGTTTTAGTATCCCATTTTTTAGTAAATAAACAGAGAATACGTTCTTTTATATATATATATATTAGTAAAAACTCTGGTACATTTCAGATTCGAGTTTTATATGAATTTTAAAATATTTAATAAAAATCTGACGAAATCCTTTTACGGTTTTTGTTTGAAATTGACCAGAAGAACGAAACATACTTTTGAAACATATTAATGGACTTTTATGAAGCGTAATTCGTTTTCCCCTGATCAGTTCTGAATTGGAGTTTCAATAAAAAGAGATCAATTTTTATTTGTATAACTTTGTAGATTTTTCCTTTCGCAGTTTTCTTTTTCGAGATAGTTCTAATATGAATTCTGTCTTTAATTATATTAGTTTTAATATTATGTTAAATCTCTTATGCACGGTTGCAATTATTATGTTATAGAGGAATTTTCTTGCTTTTATTCCAAATTACTAATTAATTTATATGCTTTAAGTTTATTCTACTTCAATCCTGCAGCTATAGATTAGGACGGGTTTAAAGAAAAATTATTCTAAATTTTAATTCGAATTTTTAGCCTATATAAATATATGTAATAATGACAAGGAAAAGACGAAGCAGCGCCGATACGTAATACATAGATATGCATCGTAGATAGTAGATCTATATTGAAGAGGAAGAATTCTGAATGCATAGTATTGTTGCGTTCATTCTTTCTTCTGACACCAGTTGTTACGTTATTTTCTTCCTTCACGTTCGTACGGGGTTCCTAGATTTGGAGTGAATAACGACGACACTTGAGGAACTATCGAAACACACTTTATTGGACCAATATTTAATCAGAACAGCTCCAAAGTCACTTTTATAGTCGTCGAAGATCTACTATAAACACTCGCTGGAACAATCAGCGACACAGCCTTCACACTGTCAGGCAATAACGGTGGAGACAGCTTCCTGCAAAGCACCAGAGTACATCTCCCGACTCTGCTCGGTCGTTCTCGGAACTCCACGTACTCTCCACGCTACAACTCGCAATGCACTCGACGACACACGAGCACAGCTCCCGACTCTTCGTTTCAGTCGTTCCCGGAGCTCAACACGCTCTCTCGACTATGCACTAACCGCGCTACACTAACAGACCTCATCGGTGCACTGTGCATTGCGATGAGTTAAAGTTTAATATTAAGTCTTGTGTTTTGGATTATGTGTTATGTGTCGGGAATCTTTTTTATTGTTTTGAAGTTTAATATTAGCACCAAAAAGTAAATTTTAGGAATTCTTATGAAACTAAAAATTACTTTCTTAGACACTAGGAGTTAGACGTGTTTATAATTTGTATTCTGCTACAAATGATGACTAAAAACTTCTTATTAGAAAGTAAAGCCTAAAGTAAAATAGGTGTGAATCTGTCATCCAGTCTTTTGAACTTCCTGGGAACCATGATAAATTCGACAAACTGAGACACTAAAGTCGATAGGCTAGTAAGCAATGAAAAAACATATGTTCTTACTTCATAACATCTTCAAACGTTTTTAATGCAGAAATGCAAAATATATAATATCCTAGGAATCCAAGTTCTTTTGGATGTAAAATGGGTAGTATACTGGTAACTCTGCATATAAAGCTTTCTAAGCATAAAAGTCCATAGTATTAATTATAGCTTAATCAAGAGCTAAATGTGATTTAATCACATTGGCATACTTACGTAAATATAGCAAGTGTAAAATCATATGAAATGCATATGGGAAACAAATTTATAGCTGATAATATTAAAATTACTGTAATAAAAAAAGTCTGCAGTTTTCAGATTTTAACGGTTGTCTTAAAGGGTTTGTTGAGGCTCCTTACATTTTTGCTGAGCTAGCAGTCGAGCAGTCTGCTGTTACACTCACTAAATTTTAAAAGCAATTAAGTGCTGGTATACGTTTTTGTATTTTTTCAGTTCATCATCAAAATTACAAAGATTTTAAAACCAACATAGTAGTATAAGTTTAGAATTTCCGATGCAGCATCAAGTGTTGGCAAACATTTGTCGGTCTTTTCTATTCATCACAACAATGTTCAGTTTTCTTACTGGGAGAGCTATATAAAACGTTTTTATTATTAATGTTTTGCGTGTTTATTTTATTTATCAAATATCGGTCACGCCACATAAAATCGATTCAACAGATGTTTTTTCCTTAAAGTGTTTGCTAATGTTCGCATTGAAATAATTGAGTTTGTTAATCAAAAATTAGCTAGAAATTTTATAAAATATGAAATAGATAATAACACATATTCCAAATTCAGGCCTCCAGATGCCCATGTTCGGACTATGTTATTCAAAACTAAATGCCTCCAGATACATTGTTTTTCAGAATACGAGAAATATGCATTTTTATGCATTTTTATGATGAATTTATGCAGATTCTTCGTTATTTTAATTCTTTAAATATAATATATGTTAATAAAAGTTGGTGGCAACAATTTGAAATATGATAAGCAGTTTATAGTGATGCATCCCAAAATGCCGTTTCGAGACTAATATCTCATTCGAGACTAAGTATCCTTTCGGAATAATAAAGATTATTAATAATAATAATAAGGTTATTAACAGTAAATAGTCATCTACATTGTAAAGCAATAAATAATTAATGTGCTTTAAAATCTTCATTCATACAAATTACATTTCCAAACTGCATTTGATTCCAAATTTCATTTCATATAATGTAATGATAAGTATAGTTTCACTTAATGTAAAAGTGGAATAACCACTTTAAATAATGTAAAACAAAAACCTTACTATTTTAAATATCATAATGATGAATGTTTTGAATTTCAAATGATGTGTTTATGATTAAATATTTCAGAAAATGTAACTACTATTACCAATAACTAGTCATCTATAATATAACACAAAAAGCAATTAATGTGCTTTAAATATTTGAAAGCTGCTATACATTTCAAATTACATTTCCAAACTTTATTTGATTCCACAGTTCACGTAATATAATGTAATGCAATGATAAATATAATTTCATTTAAAGTAAAAATGGAATGAACATTTGAAATAATGTAAAAACTTAATATTTCGAAATTCGTAAAGGTGAATGTTTTGAATTTCAAAAGATGTATTGACAATTTAACATTTCAAAAAATATAAGAATTATAAAAACATTCCATGTCAAATGCAATATGAGGTCTCTTAATTTCTGTTTTTACTTCCTTGTACGAAGTAAAGGAAGTAATCGGGAAAAATTTCGGGTATCTTATTTTAACGAAAATATCCATTTCAGCCGCTCTCGAAACCATTTAAAGGCTGCTTTTACGTGACATCTGTACATACGGACAGGAAAAAAATATTGTTTTTGCCAAAAAGGATTATAAATGGATTCAGAGGAGATTTTTTGTTCCTTGACGTCTGTAGTACTTACGTAGGAATGTATCTTTTATACCTCAAGAACGAGTAGCCGTAGAACGTTAATATTTTGTATACGGGACTGCTAAAACATGTAGTTGTGCACCTCTCTTTTTCGTTGCAATCGGCAGTAAAAAAAGAGAAAAAGACGTAGTAATGTTGTTAGGCGTAGAACGTAGATCGATACTGAAGAGGATGAACACTGATTGCGTAGAATACTGAAATGCCGATCCACAATGAATAACAAATTTGGCAGTTGAGGAGATTTAATTCAACTTTTATTTAAATTCAGGTATACAGCCATATTGCACGTAACACTCTAATCGTGCCTATTTTCAGAATATTTACATTTATGAATACAATTGCGGCAGGAATAGAGAGTTTAGGTTCCGGAAAACTACGTCATCGGCGTTATGTAGGCTTTCTAGCATATATTAATCTAGAAATGATGCAGTCCAGAAATGCTATTATTATGTGAAAAATAAAGAGGTAAAAACTGAATTGAAACATATTATTAAATTAAATCATAAAATTGATTTACATAGTTTTTATCTTACATACATTATTCCCATTCTGTTACCCAGCTCGTTGATCTTAGTTTTGTATTCTCATGTTGCTAAATGGTGGATCTTTTGTTTTAAAAGTGACTCAACCGTGCCGCTTTTATCTTAAAGAAAAGGTTTTAAGATTTTAGTTAATCTGCATGCAATAGCAATAGAATTATCAACAATTTGAAACTCTAATTTAAATTGTGAATTTATTTTTTTTTACTGTTTTAACCGTATTTTGTGTTTTATGTTTATATGTATTTTACACTTTTTAATGCAGATGTTTTGAGTTTTTATGTGTTTCTGTTTTGTCATGAAGTGAGAACTGAATTAATTGAATGAGAAATATATTTTTAATGAAATTCCAGGAAATAAGTTTAAATGAAATGTAGCAATGTGTACAAGTTAATAGGCCATACAAGGAAATCATGTGTGGTGTCCACATCCCTTTTTTTTTGTGTGAATTACAATACATTTATTTAGGTTTTAGGCAGTGAGGTTTTAGGCAGCAAAGCACTCGGGAGATTTCTATGTAAAAAGAAGGATGACCTTATGGAGGACACTCTGAGGCATTTTAATTCTGTATTAAGAACGTTTTGCGCTATAGATATCAATATTAAGGGGTCTTATTTATTATCATAAAAATATAAGTTCTGCCGCCTAAAGTGACTTAAAGGTAATATTTCGTGGAATGTTATGGGTTGGACGTTTTTTTGGAGAGTATCTACTTTGAGCTTACGTTAAAATGGACAATTTGCAATTATAAGGGTATCCAAATATTTAATATTCTTTGCTGATATCATGAGCCCTGATAATAACGAAAGGTAAGCTTCATCATAGAATGAAGGTTTTTGTAATACATAAACTACTATCAAATAATTTTAATGTCGGCTTTAGATGTTTAGATCTGCAAAATAAAATATTATCTTGCACAAAGCAGTTTCTTGGGAACACATTTTAATCTAGGAATTGATTCTTTATTCATTCAAAAGTGTCTTGGAAAAAAGTGAAATTGCACTACTTTTCTGATGTTACATATTAAAATATCCTTGGAAATTTTAATAATAAAAATATTTTATTGACTTTTCTAACACCGCAAAATAAATGGATAATGAGCACATTTATAATCTTTTGAATAATGGCTTTTCAGAAAATTACAGTTTCCTTCTAATGGCAAATAAAATTTTTCATTTTATGCTTAGTGTGCATATTTTTCATTTATTCTGTTCTTCTTTTTTTTTTTTTTTGAAAAATGTCTAAATATAAGAAATATTTTAAAGCATTAATTAATTTTTCTATGATGTTTTAATTCTTGGAAGTAAGTATTTCGAAAATATAATGAATTGCGAAAACATTGACTTGAAACATCCTAATCCCGTGCAAAACAAACGTCTTTCTGCAAGATTTCCGTAAATACTTGATGCTTCCAATTTTTGGTTCTACGTTTACTTATAGAGGAATTTTTAATGCAACGCAAATTTTAGTTGGCAGGTTACTATATTTATAAATATTAAGCAATTACATTTTATCTACAAAACTGACCTCACGCGTTTTGTGGATCAGATTTTGCTTATATGCTGTAAAAATAATTTTTACTTTTGAATAATGAGAAAAGAGGGACATTAACTAAAGTTTTCAAATTAAATTTTATAAGCTTTAAGTAGAGTTTAACTGTATACGCTTTGGATAAAATATGGAAACATAGAGCTAATTTTCGCATTTTCATGAATATTAATTATACGAAATTCTTTCGGATATTGATTCACATTCTGATTTTTAACTTCATAGATTTAAAAAAAGTAACACGAATTGCAAAAAAAAAATCTGAAAATTTATTTTTAAAAATAGAATTTCTGAAAAGCTTTTCCAAATTCTGTCTCCAGTTTCCCCAATAGGGCATTTACAATCTATAATCTAGTATTTAAATTTTAGATTTATAGATTTTTGCTGCGTGAAGTACGCTTCTAGTTCAGTTAGTCACAAAAGAGTTAAGATTACACATGAAACATACCCATATCTAACTTTTCTTTAACTTTTATATTTATAAGTAATTTATTATTGCTAATTGATTGGCAATGACCAAACATGGTGGAAATGTGTGGCAGTCTTGAAATATTGCTTAAGCTTCTAAACCATCGATGACGATCTGAAATCCGATGCAAATAACTTTGTTTTGTTGAATCTCTTTCAGGACATTTTGTTCCTTACAAATTTTAACCCACATAACTTTAAACGGTATACCATTTTTTTATTCCAAAAGACTATTAATTATTTCGAATCTTGAAATGACGAAGCGACATTTTTAATAAATTAAAAAGGGAAACTTTAAATTCATCACATTTTTTCGCAAGCAAGATTTCGTCAAGCACGCCGATGTTCTACTGTGACTAATGACGAAGAATTAATGTAAATGGGGATTTTGAATTCCTGAGGACAGGTTGCTTTCTTAAATAAACGCAACAAAATGGAAAGCGAAATTACTCTACCCTCCCTTCTCTCAGTCCCGGAGAAATGTTAGTTAAGTGGCAGTTGATTAATAAAGGGAAACAAGTTCTTTTTCCGGGTTCTTTCATCTTCAACAAAATAAACAGAAATTCATTTTCATCATGTTTTCGTAGAATAATAAGAGCTATATATTTATATCCACAATGCAAGCTGCATATTTTATGTTTCACATTGACTAGCAACGTCTATAAACTGCTTTATGAAATTTGATGTAATTTAAAAACATTGTAACTTTCAAAATGTAACTCGGAAAAAGGCTAAAATTTACAAAACAGACCTTTACTTTGATTGATTACTGTTCAATTAGAACTATAGACGATATTAATAACAAGTTAATTATAATAATAATGTGATGCTAAATTTGGAATCTGAAGGTATTATTTTTATGTAATATTTTTGTCTAATAGAATGTCATTAATGTGTATATTAATATGAGAAATAATAATTATTATCTAATAACCTTAATGTTTTATTGTTGTTGAGCGTTATGTCGCTTTTTGACAGTAATCAGAACAAACTCACGAAATTCATCGTGCTAAGGAAAGTAAGATTGCTCCTGCATTGAGCACTATACAAGTGATGGTACAACATCACTCAGTTCCACCCCCAATTTTGATGGAGAGCACCCCGGGGAAACGGCTCTTTCCCTACCACCAACCTCTCGGTAAGACTTTCATTTCAGATATTCAGAGTGCCCCCACGCTGCAAAGACACTACACATTTCATCCATGCCTTCTCCGGAACTCGAACCTGGGGTCTTCGGTACCGCAGTAGGCTTCCATAACCACTATACCGTCTAAGCGGCTAATAATTTATTTCTCATATTAGTCTCTTTAAATTAAAGAATGTGTTTTGCAATATAAAAAGACCGCTTTCTAGAAAGGTATTTGGTCTTTTAAAAGCATGGCTCAGGAGTACATGACATGTTTTATCAATATTTGATAAGTTGTTAGCATTTGAGTAGTCTAAATTATCAGTCTCATTCTAAATATAAAATTCAATTCATTCTACATATAAAGCAGAATAAATATGTTGTTAATTTCTTAAGTATTATTTACCATTTCGAACATTATTTTCAAAATATGTGAAAAATAGCGTTTCATCAGTCATTAATCAATTTTCGCCCTTCAGAATTTTCTGTATTCATATTTTATGAAGTTAATAATGAAAACATCATACAAAAGTTTTATTTCATATAGCCAATTGTCTATGACATATTTTGCTAAAAACTAAAATTAATTAAATGTTTATGAGTTTCTGTAACCTAATATCAGGTCGAGTTTCTGCAATTAAATTGGATTATGTGCAGTTTAGATTCTGCAGGTTAGTCAAAATACATTTAATAACTTTCTACGCCGAAAATGGGAGTATTCATGACTGTGGTGGTTTGAAAGTTCAAAGATTCTGAAGCATTCATTCCAAAATGATGTTTTAAGTAAAATATATCGCTTTGGCATAACATGAAACATTTATCGTTAAAAGTATATTTTACGGTACCCCTTGGCGAAACGTGGCGATTTTTGGCTGTACATAGATACCGATTTTGTGCAATTCTTTGACTCGTTATTTTGGCTTGCGAAGCGACGATTTTTGCCCGAAAAATCGCCGCTACACAAAGCTAAAATAACAAGACAAACAATTGCACAAACTCAGTATCCATGTACACATCGACTTTGACAAATGGCACAAAAATGGCATTGCGCACACCTCTGACTTTATCCATGTACACGTCGACCTATTTTCACTTAAAAAAAATCCCCGAATTGCACAAAAATGGCATTGCGCACTCTTTAAACTTTAGCCATGTATACGTCGACCTATTTTCACTTAAAAAAACCCAGAATTGCACAAACTTGCATTGCGCACTCCCTTTACTTTGTCCATGTACACATCGATATATTTTCCCTTACAAAGTCAAAGGAGCACCAAATTCTACAATATAGACAAACAAAAAATACATAATCTCAATAAAATACATTTTAAACTAAACAATAAAATAACATAAAAAAGGAAAAACATGTTATACATTTAAGCACTACCAAAAGAAAATATTCACTTACTATGATTTTCGAATTTGCTTCGTAACCCAGATCCACGTAAAAATCAAAATATCAATCATACTCAAATGACGTTTTTCAAACCAAGCACTCTTCCTGATCGAACGCTTCACATAGTGACTATCTGAACCTTTCTTCCTACAAACCCTTTCAAATTCATCTAAACAGTTTTTACGTTCGACTAGAGGCATATCCTTCCTACATACCGGACACTTCCTACATACAAGACACTTATAATAAGGCTACTAAGTAAACCTTAATTTACACACCAGTCAATTAAATCACTTTTCCCCTTTCGCTCCAAATCGTACAGAAACTTCAAATTAATCTTACTACACTCGGCCATTCTACCGTCTAAAGAATCAACCTAACACACACCACAAAAACGCTTACAACACATCCCCATGATTCAAAATTTCCCAGAATTATGCACCCGATTACGTCACAATAGGGTTTCCATAACATTGAACTACTCATGCTACCATAAATGAAACAACAACTTGGCGATAAATCTAACAACTTCGCCATAATACAAGGGGTACCTTAAAGTCTACTCTACTCCATTTATCTTATCACCTAAATGCTGTTTTGCCTAAAATAAATATATAAAATGTATTAAAGTATTAGGCTGCTTTTCCATGGATTGCTAACCGGCATAGACTATAAACTAGCCAGGATGTTAAAAAATGCCTGATTTTCTAGCATCATTTAGGCGAGCATCACAAGAAAATGGTATTACAAAGCACTTCTTATTCATTTTAAAATTCATTAAAATGAGGCTGTGGATCTCATTGCAGAAATATTTGCAAACGTATTCTAAAAAACGAATTTTACAGTGTTATTATTTGCAGAATCGTTGAACATCAAGTATTACTGGATTCGGCTTCTCTAAAACGAAGTACTTTGAGCAAAGAATGGTACCGTGACCTTAGCCGTATTTTGGCGCTTATTGGCAAATGTTTTTTATTCTTCGCCGCCACTTGGCGCATGGATAAACTTTTTGGATACAATTTTTCTGAACGGGTTTGCGCAGTGGGAATGGCTATGTTAGTCCTATATTGTTATCCATAAAATTATTTAGAATAATTTAAATTGGTTTATTTATGGCAGGAATTAAGTGTGATAAATAAGGAAATTTTATTTTTGAAAGTGATATGTGTGATATTTCACCATGACAATTTTAGAACCTTGGACTTGTTAATTTTTTTTTTTTTTTTTTTTTTTTTTTTTTTTTTTTTTAGCAGATTGCGTACATTCGGCATGTATACTTTTGATTTTCGATTTTTCTGATATATGATACAAGTTGGAAAATGAGTTATTTAAGGATAATCAGAATGCTATTTGTGTATCATTGCATCAATTTTCGACTGCTTATCGGTAAAAACTGGACTCTTTTTATGAGCAGTTCTAAGAGAAAGAGACTTAAAAACTCTAATTTTACTGAATCTTACAACTGAGACAAGCCATAGCTATGTATTAGCTAGAATTTTTTTTATATATTTCTTAACTAATATAGACTTGATATGAATATGCTCTCTTGATTAATATAGAAATACCTTCGAACATAATTTTTATTGAGTCCCTATTTCATGGAACATAAAATTCTCAAAAAAAATGTAAGAGCAACAGCTTCCTGTAATCCTTAATATAAGCATGAAAACAATCTCTAAGGTGAAAGAAAAGAACTAAAAAATAACTTAGCTATAAAAAATTTTCAGGAATGGTTAGCACTCATCAGGACATCACTAATGGGAACACACTATCGTCCTTTTATTTCAAGTTTCGCTGAAAGATCGTCCAGTGGTCGTAGCAACTTCGGTGATTCCTTATCTAGCTTCATAAGTGAGTCCTCATGGAATAGCTCTCGTTGGGCCTCTCCTTGATTTCAATTCAGAAAATTTGTTGTGGTCACTTGTAGTACTCCATAGCGGCTGTACATCGGATAAGACTACGTAAATAATCCATCTCTACATACGAGTCAAGTAAAACGTACATTCCTTAGAGTTCGGTAATAATCTCACGCGTTACTAATGACGAAGACTCCCACTAAGAATTGTCTCGAGCTTTACCATAGGAAAACACTGTGGTAGCACGGGTAAATCCCTAGGAAGTCAGCAGCATCTCAGCAGCTTGTTCCAGATAGCCTGTCTCCACGACGAAGTCATAATTGTAAGCAACAGGTACCAAAAGGCAAGCGCAAAAAAACAGACAGAAGAGAAGCAAAAAGTAGCAATTAGTAAATAGTCAAAAATGTGTCCGAACACTCAGATTTCTCTCTAAAAATACTGACAAGCACGGTTTCCCAGACTTGGCAAAACTCGCCCCTCAAAAGTTTCCAAACTTCCAATCCTTTTCTTCCAAAACCCGTCAAATCAGTACTGAGCAAATCCGCTGTCTACAAAAATTCGCCAATTCTCCCCAAAACCAGCCCGCAAAATCCTGAGCTCTTCTCGACTTTTTCCATTAATCTACTCATCACGTACATCTGCCTTCAGCTAAACCCCGAATAAAAGACCTAGGTTCTAGAATCTTGTGGAGCATTCCTTGAATGAAAGAAGACAAGAGAACGAAATGGTGGAAAGGAAACGAATATCAGGAGACCCTGCTCTTTTACATTAACACCTTAAATCAAATTTAACATTTCACAATTGATCCATTACAGTTAGTTAGATACTTCTTTTTCACTTTATATTTTTACATGCATTTTACTTGAGGGACTGGTTCACAGACTGTATCTCAACATATTAAGAATTAAGTGAAAAAATAAAAAGAATAGTATCTTTAAAATAAATATACACGGATAAATGCTTCTTTCTAGAGACACAAAAATGAAACTTAATATTTAATTAATTCAACCGAATAAGACATTATTTAATTCGTAAAACCCCAATTTTACTATACAACAATTCCAGTGTTTGACTTATTATGATTTTGTCTCCAGGAATTAAAATTCTGTAACCTATACTTCTGCTGTCGTAGCCGACGAGTATTCCTTCTATAGAATTATCATCCATTTACCCCTTTTCGATTTATGGATGTAAGCAAAAGCCTTGCACCCGAATGTCCTCAGATGAGAGATGTTAGGTTTTTTGTTATTCCATATATCGTACGGTATTTTCGCATTGGAATTTGTTGGCATGCGATTTTGTAGATAATTTTCAGTCAGCACTGCTTCTGCCCAGTATCTGAGCTTGCTCTGAATCAGCCAAAAGACATCTTGTCATTTCTATTAAAGATCTATTTTTGCGTTTACTAACTCTATTGTGTACTAGACAACGCAGTACAGTTAGCTGGGAATTTATGCCGTGTTTTATGAGATATTCTTCAAGTTCCCTAATTGTGTATTCACCACCGTTATCACTTCTTATCCTTTTTACTTTTCTACCGAATTTATTGTTTCACTTTTCTTTTTCAGTAGGTAAATAATTGTAAACCTACTGCAATCAATAGTGAAATTTACGAAGTATAGGTAACAATTGGAAGACGGTGTTTGTAATGGTCCTAAATGAATGAGTCAAAACGGTTTAGGTGCTCTGAATTTCGATTCTTTCGGATACGGGAAATGCCCTAAGGAGCACGGAAACGTCGCAACGACGTTGCAAACTCGCCGCGGATGTCGTTGCAAAACCGTTGCAATATATCGCCTTTAAGACGTCTAGATGTCCTCGAAACTCCACTGTTTTGCAACCGTTGCAAAGTTTGTTTGTTTAATTTGTTTGCAGATGAGGCTTTTGTCGCACAGACGTCGTTATTGCATCTTTCTTAGGTTATATTTCGGTTGTGAAAGCATCGTATCACGACGTCTGAACGACACCTAAATGTTCACAGAATTCGACCTTTTTGCAACAGTTGTAAAAACGTAGTTATTATGTCCTTGTATTACATATTGATTTGTACAGAAAAATAAGATTAATAATTAATGTATTTTTCTTCTGTTTTAAACATTTGTATTCCTTGTATTTTTCTAAAGTTTAAATATTTTATCATTTCCTGAAAACCAGAAGATAATACAGTTTTTTCTCTTTAGAATAAATATGCATGATTAATAATAGCCTTAATTATTTTCAGTACTTTAAACTATATTTTTTGAATAACTTAAAGTCTAAGTTACTATTATTTAGGATTTCATCAGTTTTTCTTTAAGTGAAGGTAATTATGAAAGTGGTTATTATAAATATATAACATTAATAGTAGGTTTTAAGTAAATAAAACTCAATTAGACATAAATAAAAGTAAAGCTATATATGTGGGTTAAAAAAAAGAGCGTTTCTGATTAAAACAGCATTATCACATTTATTTCTGTTAAATCTCAGAGACAATGGAAATTGCCCCTCTCATGATAAATTAGGAGGCGGTTCTTAAGGGAACTTAATCAGTATTTCACCTGAGCTCAAGTATAAATTCATTCACCTTTCTTAGCAAAAAATATAACCATTAACTTCTGTATCTCCAAGATATGCAAATTAAAGACTATAAAACAGTTAATAAATGTGATCAAAAATAGTTCATACAAAAATATACCTAAATCTAATAACTTCCCATATTCATATCTAAAATGGAATAATAACCTAACAAACAACATGCATGGCAGCACAATTTAAGAAAAAACATGAACTAGCAGTGTTTGAAAGTATAAATAGCAGAAGGAAAGTAACAGAATTAAAATTTCCAATTAATAAAAAAATTATTTGCGCTTTTTAAATAGTAAGCAATTAAAAGTGTAATAATTAGGGATTGCAGTATTTACTAGTAATGCTGATGTTTCTTAACACCATTTCTTTCGATCATATGTAAATGTATTTACTTATTTTTAGTTTCTACATTTTAGAATAGTGGTAGATTACAATGATCATTTCATGCACTTCTTATAATCAATAGCTTTCCTTTTGATACTGTACAAAAATAATTTAAATAATATAGTATACGATAGTAAGCTAAGCACGTTAAAGTAGGCTCTTCGTTAAGTAGCACACAATGAAACTTTTTGTTTCTATTTATTATGAATTTCTTTGCTATCACATGCACATAAAGTGTAAGCGAAGAAAATAGAATATACATAAATTTAATAAAGAACAAAACCTAATTTCCAACATTCATTTATTGAGATAATCTAATACACATACGTAACGGCAATATTTAAGAAGAAAGCGAATTACACAGTATTTGGAAAACTAGATACCAAACGATAAGTAATAAAACTGAAATTTGCAATCAATAAAAAATATTTTGTGTTTTTAATATTACACAATTAAGTATGACATAATTATAGATTTATAATTATAGATATTTCATAGTAATGCTAATGTTTCCTTAACACTATTTTTTCGATTATATGCGCAAAGTCTGAGCACTAACCTGCCATCATGAACAAAATAATCGATTAATATGAATGATATACGATATAGCACTTAGGACGTTATAACCGAATCCGTGTATCCAAATTTTGCACCGCTCGAACCACTAAAGACTGGAGAAACCACCATATAATTTTAATCACCGGAAACATATTAAAAACCAAAACAGAACACAATTTCACTGTATGGACGATTTTAGAACGTTGCAAGCAAATATTTACAAAATAAGCAGAAATTCGGCATTACCACGATGATTTCTTCTCAATTGAAAATAAACTGCCATCATTATATTCTTGTACATCGTTCTCTTTCTGTATTGAAGCTCACCAGTATCTGATTCCGACGGTGAATTACAAAAGCGTGATAAAAATATTCCTGAAAATAAGATGGAGTATAAAATTATTGCGCAATTACTAACTTGTTCGGATTTGGCAGCTAACCAAAGCGCACAAGCCACGAGCTCAGATGTTCGTTTATATAATCATCCAGTAAATAATATACATGGAATGTCAATCGGTTCAATAGTATTTCAGTGTAACTTTTCAGCGATTTATACGATTGCATTAAACCTTTCGACGGTTCTGATAATTTAATAGAGTCTTTTTTAAATGGCGTAGAAGAATTATTTAAACCGAATAGAATTACGAACAATGTTCACAAGATTATATTTACAAAAAAATATTTATCGGGATAGCTTAAACATTTGTAATATCGCCAAATCCCGAGTGTACCGTATGCTAGATTTAAACCAAACATTTTTAAATGCATGGAGATGGACAAAAACGTAAAAACATAACAAACAGTTCATCAGAATTTTTACAAGTAATGAATTTCGTATTTTTGTTCACAGTTTCTCTAGTTTTGATGTCAACATTTATTAGTAGTTTATCAAAGCCACTAATTTTGTCGTTTTCCATTAAAAATGTTAATATTCCTTTCTCCTTTTCCATGAATTTTTCCGTTCTGCTTCTCCTGACTGTCGGTGAGTTTTCCGCTATAGATATTGGACAGCCGTTAAATATGCATGGATATGCGTCGTCTTTTAACATTGAACGCGTCCTCGGAATTTATAAAATCTCCATTTTTATCCGTGAATACATCTGCACGCACAATCATATCTTCGCGAAAATTGTACTTTTTGCTCTATATGCGATAAAATGTTTCCTATTATGTCAGCATATTAATTCAAATAAATTCGGCCTTACTTCAAAAATAATAAAAAAAAATCATTATTTCAGCAATGAAGTAATTGCTAAGATTTGATTTCCATTAATTTCGGAAATATGATATTTTTAAAATATATAAAATGCATAACTTAATTACTTTATAGATTAGTTTCATTTTTAAATATTGTGCTATAATATTTATAAAAATTATTTTAAGTATTAATTATTTTTCAAAATTATAAACGATAAATTAGCACGTATTTTAGTACTAATTAAATTTCATAATTCAAGTATATGTATTAAATTTATATTTCATTAGATGAATCTACCTTTGATTAATATATTTAGATGAAATAAAGTAATGAAATATTGCAAAATAAATCTTATACGGACTTCAGATTCTTGAAAGGGCAGATGTAGTCTCTTTTCATTCTAAAAATAACGCTGATGAACTATGATAATGATGCTAAAACGGCCACGTCTGAAAGTGGTCATATCATGACGTTTCAGCGACGTCGACAAATTGCCAAGATGCAACGGCAAATATTTTGCGTCTTCGCAACGTTGTAAAGACGACGTTAAAGTTACCACGACCACTTTGCAACCTCTCGGACCAGTTTGCAACGTCGTGTACTGCTTGGGATTTTAGTTTACATTTCATGCATTATCATGTTTACAATTATCTAGCTTGATTCCTTCAGCGAGTTCTTTGTTTACGAGTTGTTTGATTGCGACGTCCTTTCTTTGACCAAGGCGTCTATGCCAAAGTTGAACACAGTTTTCATTTTTGCACTAATATGCTACATGTCCCGCTGGTTCATTATTCCTGTCGATTGGTTTAATCTGGTATTCTTAATTCGGTCGATTGGTTTAATTTGGTATTCTTAATTCGGTCGATTGGTTTAATTCGAGTTTTGGCGCATTTCATTCTTTTGTTTCGATTTTTGGTAATAACGATCTAAAATGTTTATTTTTGTGACAGTATGAACAAAACTCTCTCTTCGTTTTGTTTTGGAATGAGGCTTCAAATGCCTCTGAATCTAATGAATTATTTTCTGCTCTCTTATAAAATTCATCGGTTAATTTTCCTTTTATGGATTCTGGGGTTAGTTATATTTCCGCTGTCGCTTCAAGAGCCGTTATCAGCGTATCGTAAGAAATATACATTGAACAAAGCAAAAGTTCTGAAACTTGATCATCTTTTATGTCCTCAACTACTGCTTTAAGCTTTTCGACTAACTGCAATAGAGTATTTTCATGAGATTGCATATTTTCCTCTTCCTCAAGCTTCAAACTATAAAGCTTTCGTAAAAGAAATAGTTTACTTGAGAAATTAAACCTCTCATGTACTTACCTGAGTTTTTCCCAGGTGGCTTTCGCAGTAGTTTCAAATATGAATTATCCGGCTGTTTTCGATAAATAAATTTATCATTGCGCGACACTGCTGATCCCGTTTACTCCATTATTCTGTAATAGGACTTAAAGGGCATTTTCGATTCCATCGTAAATATCCTCCTTTATTAGTAGCATTTGCATTTTGAATTTCCATGTTGAGTAATCGCTGGAATTCAGTTTTGCAATTTGTATTTGACTTAAATGCAACATATGTTTTTGTATCCTCGAAAAATTTATTTCCGGTTTTCATATGAAACTACAGTCTAGCGTTTACAGTTTTTTTCTTTATTATTATTTATTTAAACTATGATTTTTCATTCAGTCTCATAATCTTTTGTTGTATTCTTATAGCAAACATTTTCACAGCAAATTACCCAACGTAGAGAGTATAACAATTTCCCTTACCTTTTTTTTCAGCGCAGCTGCATCATAGCTTATTAAGAGGAGTAATTCACAAAGAGGTTGTAGACGAAAATTGCAATGTTACAAACACAATTATTTTTACATAATGATAGATTAAGTTTCATTAGTTTTCCGATTATATCTCAAGATAGACTTATGTAAGAGAGGGTTATATCACTGTTCTCTCTTCAAAGAGTGAGAAGAAAATTACGAAGAAGCCAGTCACAGAATTAACTCCTTTTCGGGGTGCCCAGATTATACTGTTTGTCGCGCTATTGGCGACTGTCCGTCACCATTTGCATACAACAGAATAAACCAAGAAATTTAGGAGACCCAGTCGCCTGCTTGATAAACCACAGCTGGACAATATGAGATAATAAAAAAACAAATTGAGACATAATGTGATCTCTGTTCAAAGTAATTATACATTTCTTGGTATCCACGTGATCTTGAAAAATGCGATTGAAAAGTCAAAATATTATGATGTGCGCAAGTAACCATGTTCCAATTTTCATTTTTTTTTTTAATTTTTGGGAACGTAATCCTCATAAAACACTTGGATTAATGTTAACACATTACTTCGATCATAACTGGATTTGGTGTCAGGTGGATTCATCAGATCAAATGACAGTTTATACTGATTAGATACTGATAGACAGAGTTTAATATCACGTTATATAGACAGGGTAGGGTTCTAAAGCATGTTATTCAACTCCAGTAATTTTTCAAGCTATTATTTGCTTATTTTTGACCACAATCCTCCATAATAATTATCTTTTTTGGTCAATTAAAGAACATTTTCAACTATTTTACTTTTTATCGAATGGTAATTTCCAAGAAACATAATATGAATCCATAATCTTGAATAGTATGTTGTTTCGCGGTACTCTTAATATATCTTTAGGATACCTCGAACTACTTGAGCATCTCTCATGTTTTCTATTGAAATTTCCACTTTTTGAAACTCTGTAGACTGCCATATGCTTGCTTTCAAATCCAAAGAACAATGGTAAGAAAACAGCTGCGGTACACTCTATCAAACAGGGATTTTTAACAAAAGCATGACGATTTACTTTTTCAAGAAAAAAGTGTTTGTCATTTTCCCATTCCTTTTGTGATGTATTTCTGTGCTTTCCTCCAGTCCGTCTGCATTTTAAATTAATTCGAGTAATATCTTTGGTTCAGAGAGTATTACATTTTTACAAAGTTGTATTTCTAGGAAACAAATTTTTACGACAGCATTGGAGAGTTTCTCAACACGGGAAATGTATAGTCATTTTAAACTTTAAGTCAAATATTCAAATATGATACCAGTTTGAGAATTACCTTTATTTAATATCGAAACAAATGATTTTTAATTTAATTTTTCGAATTTTATTTTAAAGGAAAAATACTTTATTAAATACTAAAGCTAGTTTTGTAAATAACACGAGATATATTTTTGAAATATAGAAATATATTTTTGAAAAAATATGTTATTATCTGGACCATAAATCAAAAACCGAAATGTTACAATATGTTAGTTATTGCAAAATATATCCATATTAATAAGGGCTTTATTAATGTACATTACAAAATCGGGTGCTGCGTGTTTCCATCGCAACCAGTAGGAAAGAACAGCCATAACAAGCTAGGAAAAGAGAGATAATTAGAACAAAAGCTCAGAGCATACTTTTGAAGGTCTTGACAAGATTCCCTCAACTTTGGTTAAGTCTATGTACTCGGATTATTTAGTTTTCCGTTCAGAAATTCTATTATTATTAGCGGAAGTATTACATAAATATTTGTAACATCAGCATTAAATAAATAATATAAGATATGGATTAATTTTGAAATTACGCAATATAGAGAGATTAATTACAAGGATTTTCTCTTTTTACACTAATGGAGAAACAATTAAGCATGTATTTCTGTCATAGGTATTAATTACCAGGAATTGCAGTGTCGTTTTCGTTCATTCCTTTAAACAGGAAAATACAAGTGTTCTGCCTAAGTTTTTCTGCTGCAATCAAACCCGTGGCTAAAGTTTTGCGCCAACAGTCTCTGTCATTTACTTGATGTGATAGTCTCTCCTGATTAAGTAGTGGCTGCTTCTTTGTATATTCTGCAAGCTGACATCGGTAGTTGTTGCAGCCTGCTTATCTATAAAGCGAGAAAAAAAATAATTCAATATTAATTTGAAGTCGCCCACTACAGTGTTGTTCTGCTATTATCCTCAATCATAGTTCTGCAAAACTTGCTTAACATTGTTTGATATCTGCAACGTTCTGCATCGTACAGTGCTGGTGTCCTGTCTCTTTGAAAATGCTTGTAAACAATCTGACCATAATAATATGACTTCTCATGATGTTCCGCCTGCACTTGTGCACACACTGTCCAATGTTAACCATGAGACTATCTGCCTGTATTTAATGGCGTTATCAGATCTACGCATGTAAAACGCAATATTTTTATTCCCCTTTCTTTTTACGCATAACTCTTTTTTTAAAAAACTTGCTTGAACTGCAGGTTTTTTATCAGCAGATCTGAGGAAACTATTAATACGAGCGATTTTGTTTCATGCATATATGGCAATATTTTATAACGTTGGGGAAAATTGCACTGAAAGCTCTGTTTCCCGTAGGTCTACCAAACAGAAGGTCAAAATCCTCTCCAGAGTTGCCCAACGGACAAGCATGGTCCGGAGCCAAATTAATTCTATGGAGGTATTTTCGCACAGTCGTGACCAGAAAATAGTCGTAACAGTGTCACCGATTTATTTCGAGGCCAATCAGGAATATCTTGAATATGACTGAACCAGAGCGTTTGACCACTTCCAGGGACAACGTCTCGAGAGAAGGAAATCATTAGTGGCCTTTTAATTGTTGTCTTTATAGATTGATAGGTCAGTTTCTGGCTGTTTAGCTTTTAAAACAGAAACCCCCTTTTTACCAGAAATTCAGCGGTTTCAATCCCCTCGATTCCGCTATGGACCGCGATACACAGCAGAACAATTATTTTATTACAATCTGACGAACATGCAAAAGGATTGATACAGTCATCGACATCTTTCGTAGGAAATTGGACCAGCAGAGTCCATGGCCGGAAAAGCTGCTTTTGAGTCCGACAAAATCACCACTTTAGGGAAACATTCCAATCGCCTTTGTAGTTGAAGAACGGCCAATCAAGTAGCAGAGATTTCTCCGTCGAAAGCTGACGTGTGAGCACCAACAGTAGAATCACATCAAAAAATGAAAAGATCTTGCAAAATACACCAGTTTCTGCATTGGCACAATCTCCGACCCTAGAACCATCGGTATAGATCATGAGCCAATGCGAAACAGGGTAATGATTATTCTTAGTATCATATTTCACAAACCTCAGCATTTCATCCCATTTCTATGCATTTAACACATTTTGACTCAAGTCAAGGTAGACAGACAATATTTTTGGTTCGATGGCCAGCGGAGTAATAAAATTTCTGTATTTAAAAACCAATGTCAATTTGAGAAATCAGATCGATGACCCCCTGAACAAGCCTCCCGGTATCTTTAGATTACGATCATTCTCAGTAGAGATATAATCTCACATGGTCAGACCAGGAGTTCTAATAATTTTATCCCATAAAAGTAGAGCACGTTCCTTAATAACTAGATTGAGAGGCCTGTTATACACTGACTACCAATAAGTATTTGGACACCTGTGATAGAAAAGAAAAACTAACTTTATTCAAAATCAATAGTTGGTAGAGCATCCACGAGAGGTAATTACAGCGTGGACCCTCCGGGGCATACTTTCTACAAGTCTTCGTATGACAGCTAGTGGTATTTTCTTAGCTAGTGGTATTTCGATAGGGTTCAGGTCTGGACTCTTGGCAGGCCAGTCCATTCGATGAACTTCATTGGCACCATATCAAGCCTTGGTTAACGTCGAAACATGACAACTGGCATTGTCGTCCTGAAAGTAACAGGGGTCCAACCCGTAAAACTGCCACAACGTATGAAGCACATTGTCATCCAAAATAGTGCAGTAGGCATCGGAATTGAGCTTACCATGAATTCGGACCAAGGGTTTCAGACCATACCAGAAGAATCACCCCCAGACCATAATTCCACCTCCGCCGAACTTGACTGTTGGCACAATGCATTCTGGCAGGATACGTTCTCCAGGCAGACGCCAGACCCAGACCCTGCCATCTGAAAGGTAAAGGGTGAACCTTGATTCTTCACTCCAAAGAACCCGTTTCCACTGATCTACGGTCCAATTTCGATGTGCTTTGCACCACAGTAACCGAGCAGCGCGGTTGGACTTTGTGATCAAAGGCTTATGGGCAGCAGCACGACTATGAAAACCAAGCAGATGTGCTTCCTTACGGATGGTATTCATTGAAACAATACTCCCTGATGCCTGTTGAAACTCTTCGCGGATGAGGGCCATCGGTTGGGTGCGGTTCAATATTTCGAATTTCTCTGGACAACACTCGTCGGTCTCTGTCTCCCAGTTTCGTTGGTCTGCCGACTCGGGGCACATTCCGACAATCACCGCTCACCTTCCAATTCTTAATCACATAGGCCACTGTCGATTTTGGGTACTTCAGATCACTAGATATGTCGCTTAAGGATCGGCCACATTTGTGATACTAGATAATGATACCTTTCACGAAATCAAAAAGCTCGGAACTGAGAGGCATCTTGCATGCGACTATAGCCGATGCTGTTTCCTACACGACATATATAACGGCGGAGTTCGTGACGTACCTTAGGACCGCAGATATCGTCATTTGCATAGGTGTCCAAATACTTATTGGTAGTCAGTGTATGGGCATAACAATAAATAATCACTAGAGGGTGTATTTCGCTGCTCCAGTAATAAGACGTAACGCTAAATTTTGAAAGTTTTCAAGGGAATCAATTATTTTCTTAGAAGCAGTAAGAAGTGTTTGACAATAGTAAGTTATAAAAGCGTTCTAGGTTGGATTTAATGTAGACCTGGATCAAACCCAAACGAATCCCGCCAAAATCTCCCGGACAGTCTTCTTTGATACCCATCGATGACGTCTTCAAAATTTGAATTCCACAAAAGTTTTCTGTCAGATTATACCTAAATATTTGATCTTTTCTGACGTCAGGATATTACAGTTTTTGTAAACTATTTGTAGATGGAAAGGCTTATTTCATAGAGGAAAAACTGCACAAAAGTCTTATATGGGTTTACTTTCATGCTATTTTTCTCAGACCATTCTCTAAAATAAACATTGCTTTATTTAAGATCGTTTCAATAGTCTTCTTTGAAACAATTAGGAGAATCAGTCCATACAACTAGATCATTTGCATATAGCAAACATTTTATCCCGGGAATAGATTTTAGTACGCTCATTAGATTATTAATATAGATCTTCACTAATCTTCGTTAGGCTTATCATGTTTTCATGCATAGATTCTTAATTTTATTTCTGATTTAATTTTATTCCGAAGTCATAATTGCTAATGTGTAAATACTAAGTTAACTAACACTTTTAAATTGATGTTTGAATAAGGCATATTCCTGCAGCTTAATCTCTTTTTAAATAAAAATAAAGTTGACATTCTTTAATTTTGTTTTCTACCTCCTAACATCTTAGGTAATAATCAGACTGTCTCATCCATTTAAATGTATTTTTACATATATATGTATTGATACTTACTGTTCGAGAATACATTTCGCCACATGCCAGGTAAAAAAAACTAGCTTTTCAAGTTTTATTCAGGTGTTTGTTGCTGTTATGTTGCTTTAATAACATTTTTAAAACTTTAAATATTATTTTAACAATTATGAATACTTGCAAGCTTTAAATTTATTTGGAATTTTAGTTTTTTCCGGTTTAATTCCCTTTGCATCTTTATAATTTGAAAGTCTAAAATTTGTCTTACCAAGCAACAGAACAAGCATTTTTAATTTTTTGTTCTGTTTAAAATTGATTTATTAGTGCTCTTAAGGTCTAATTATAACCATTTCCTGTAACTTTACATCCAGTCGTTAGCAAAACGACACCACAGACGACTTAATTCATGATTGCTTTCAATAAAGATTACCACTCATTTTATCCGCATTATTCAGATAATTTTTCGCAGTCGTATTATTAAAACACTTCATTATTAATTTAGTTTCAATGTTTAAAACCATTTTTAATTAGTTTGCCATTTATCTTTTTTTAATACACGTATATTTTTGTGGCGGAATTTCCAATGTTGTTAACTAAGATGTTTTTAATTAATGTTATCAGGTTCAATGTTCCGCCTTACTTTCTTTGGGAACATGCAAAGACCCTGACTCGGAACAGGGAGCTTACTAAAGCTATGTTCAATAAATGTGGGAAGTAGACAGGATACACAGGAAGGGTATATAAAACCCTTTATTTTTCAATCTTTACAATAATTTCCGTACTTCGGAATACAGAGACCAACTACTTGTGGTCTGAACGTAAGTATATAAAAATATAACCAAACTCTAACTTAAATCTGGAATAATCAACAAGGGCCTACGTGTAAGATTGGCCGGATATTAACTGGAAGCCGTATGTAGTACAGAAAACTGTTAACACTACAATACGTTTAAAATTATCACGAGGATTAAACCTCTGGCCTGGAAGGCAACCAGCAACCGATTAAAACTTCTAAGGCAAGCGGTCTGCTTCGACTAACTCCTTCCTCTCTCTCGCTTGGCAAAAAGCCACAACTTAAGTACTTGGCGTTCGCCAGACAAATTTTGCATAAATAAGTTAACGCTTTTAATTCTGGCCGGAAGTAGAAAATAAGAAGTGATAGTAAAGATTTAAAATAAAATAAACGTTAGTGAAACTTAAGATCCTTACATACTTCTCGCCAGAGTTAATTAGTTTGAAACTGAGGTCTAAAACGACTTTGTTAAAAACTTTTAGCTCTAGACTCTAACGTGAGGCCAATCTTTTACAAACATTTCTCACTAGAAACTAGAAATTAAAAAAAAATGTTTTTACAATAGCAGCTCCATGGACACCCAATTTTTCATCTGTACTGCATCGAAACAGGAGCATTTATTCAAATCTGGTTCCTTCCAGAGATCTCGAAGGAAAACTAGTTTAATGAATTGTTACACAATGAAATGGCAAGTAAAATGCATATTTATATTTCTCTTAACATTCTTATTTCATTCATGACTATTTTAATTATCTCTCCCCGTGCTCTCTGACATGCGTTGTAAAAGAACACCAAACACGAATGTGTTTATGTATACGTGTTCAACACTGCCTCCTACAATCAAAACACTAACGTGTTAAAATTCAACATGACAAGACCTCGTAACACACCCTATCTTCAACTCTAAACCCTGAGGTACTATTCTGAAAGTGGCTAACTCTGAAGTGTAGCGTCAGAGAGCCTAACTACATTCATTCAACCTTTAACACATATTCACCATAATTTGGTCTTTTTACAGTCACACGAATAAAAAAAATTTTTTGGCATTACTTTCACTTTTACCATATCACAGTATTTCTTAACATTTAAAATAACAGTTCACATTGTATATAAGAACATATTAACATGCCGTTAATTTTACGCAATTTAAAACATACATTAGTAGTATATTTTTAACTTCTATTCTTTTCCAAGCAAGTGCCAATTCTTCTACATTGAAATACTACATTTCAAAAAGTCTTTCAGACTAAAACTTCTTTCTTGCCAGAATGTTTTTAAATAAATTTTATACAATAACTTTTAAAATATTTAAGTACTTACACATTCCTATTATACAACAACTTTAGTTTTACGCGCGAGTAATTGAAAAACATAATACCAAAATCGGTAACAACTCATTTCTCGCCTTTTTGGCGATAAAGGTAGACCTCACATGAGGTAAAACTTCTTGAAATCTGCCACTTGCAGTAAGAAAGAAAGATTAACTTAAGTTTGCAAAGTAACATAAAATTTTATTTATCTTTGTGATATTCGGACATTCTTTTCTGAGCCCAGTCCTGGAAGGTAGCGCAGATTCTCGTTTGATTTATCCTCCATCTTGTGCGGGCTCGCCCTTCAGTTTCTTCCTCTAGAAGCTTTCTTTTTCCTCCAATTCGGTCACCCTTGAATACCTTCTTATTCGCCTCTGCCTGTGGTCTTGGCCGTTTGATGGCAGCTGGTCTTGGCGGAACCGGGACACTTCTTTCGCGTTCCTGCTTGGACCTCGTTGCTGGCCGTTCAAAT
Organism: Stegodyphus dumicola; assembly: GCF_044657685.1. Classification (NCBI taxonomy): domain Eukaryota; kingdom Metazoa; phylum Arthropoda; class Arachnida; order Araneae; family Eresidae; genus Stegodyphus; species Stegodyphus dumicola. The sequence continues at coordinate 71,985,843 of NC_140768.1, read as the reverse complement.
TTTCCTTGTATCTTTTCCTCCGCCGCTAGTGGCCCTTCCGCAGTTCGGCGACATTTGCTGCGGAGAGTCCTGTCGGATGAGTTGATCTTCCGTTTGGAAGCCGAGTTATAGTTGCCGTTATTTCTTCTGGCTTTCTTTGCCTTCGTCGTACTTCTCCGTTCTCCATTCTGGGGGTGTTCGTGAGCTCTCTTTTCTGGACGGCGGAACAGCTTCTTTTTCTTGTTACCTTCAATTTTCCAACGGGGAAACTTTCTTTTCAATTGCTCCTGCCTCCTAATGGCTTGTCCTTGTGCTTGACGTTGTTCCACCTTTGGAGCTTGTGCCTGCCGTGTCTGCCGTGCCGGATCCTGCAAAAGATCTTTGAAAATTTGCATTTTATTACGATCATAGTAGGGTTTTATTTGATCAATGTTTGCGGAGCACGTTTCACCATTTTTGGCTTTTAACACCACTACAGCGTGAGTTATTTTTTCTATGACATATGGTCCTTCAAATCGTGGAAAAAATTTGGCAGTTTTATCTTCTGGCGCTGAAGAAAGTGAATGCTTAATTTTTAACACTTCATCCCCTACTTTATAAGTTACTCCCCGTCGTTTCATATCATAATAAAGCTTCTGTTTTCTCTGTGCTACTTCCGTATTCTTTTTTGCTTTTTTAATTAACTTTCTATATCACCCATTTTAAATTCTGGGGCTCTTTGTTGCACATAAAATAATTTATTTAACGGCGTTATAATCTTTCTCCCTAAAATAACTCAGCAGGAGTTTTGCCCGTTGTATCATGTTTTGCGGTCCTAAGGGCGAAAGCAAATTCATTGACATAGTTATCCCAGCTTTTATGAAAATTTTTAAGATAACTACGGATAATTTTCACTATATTTCTATTGACCCGTTCCGCTATATTTGATTGCGGCCGATACGGGACCATTTTTAAATGACGTATGCCCAGTTTTTTGCACATGTCTTCAAATACATTACTTACAAATTGAGGACCATTATCCGATATAACTTTTAGGGGCGCCCCGTATTTTAAAATATATTTATTTAAAATAGAATCAGTAACTAATTTCGCGGAGGCTCGTTTTAAGGGAACAATTTCGGTCCACTTACTAAAATGATCAACCATAACAAGGAGATAGCGACTTTTATTTAACTGGCTTTTTGGGAAAGGGCCCAATAAATCGATGCCAATTATTTCATTTGGAAATTCGGATTTAATACTATTTAGAAACCCGGCCGGGCGGAAATTAATATAATTAACTGCTTGACATGTTGGGCAGGACTGGACATACGCACTTGTTAACTTTTGCAGTTCAGGAAAATAGACTGCCTCGCGTACGCGTTGTGTAGTTTTTCGAATACCAGCATGAGAAGCTAAAGGGCTGTCATGCAACTCCTGCAGGATATTTAATCTAAGACTAGCTGGGATAACAGGTCGAAATTCGTTGCTGGAATTTGTGGTTTTTGTATAAAATAATAGACCATCTATTAGTTCGTAATGGGCCGCCCTATTTCTTATCGCCACAATATCTTAGTGGCTAAAATTTTCAGGATCCTTTAAATACTCATAAATGCTTCCAAACTCAGGATCCTTACCCAGTTCGGTTATTACAGTTTCTCGGGAATTTATTGTACATGCTCTGAGCATTGCCACCTTTACAGTATTACCTTCTTCATCTATTTTAATTCTGGATAGGGCATCTGCTACGATATTTTCCTTTCCGGGGGTATGCTTGATTACCAGATTATATTCTTGTAGCTTGAGTGCCCATCTTATTAACCTTGGGGATAAGTTTTTCCCTGAGTACAATCTAGTTACCGCCGCATGATCAGAGTACAATGTTATTGGCGCCTTTCCAAAATAGACTCGGAACTTTTGCACTGCTAACAGAACTGCAAGTGCCTCTCTCTCGGTCGCGGAATAGTTTGATTTAAAGTTCGGCTAAAAAATGGGCTGCTGCTTTTGTGAAAGTACCGCTCCTACCACATAATCCGAAGCATTCGCTGAAATTTCTAAATTCTCATCCTTTTCAGGAAATTTCAACACAGGGGCTTGTGTTAATGCTTGCTTTAATTTTTCGAACGCACTATTGGCTTCAGCCGTCCACGAGAATCTTGCCTTTTTCCTTTTTAATTTTAACAATGGCTCAGCAATAGCTGCAAAATCTTTTATAAAGGACCTATAATATGAACAAAGTATTGGTAGATGTTCTTCCAGCTGTTCGCAAACGAATTTGGTTTCAGCCAGCACGATGGAGCTCCAGCTCACTTCAGCCGGAACATCAGAAATCACCTGGAAGCTATCTACGGCCAGCATTGGATAGGACGGGGAGGACCAGTTCCCTGGCCACAGCGTTCTCCCGATTTAACCTGCTTGGATTTCTTCTTTTGGAGTCATATTAGAGGCCACGTGTATGGGAGTCCCGTCATATATGCAGATCTTGTTGTACGCTCGTGTGTTGCTGCTAGACAATGTCTCCGCATACCTGACGGCTTTTTTAATGTACGCCTATCCATGCGACGCCGCTGTGAATCTTATATCTCTGTTGGTGGCCTTTCTTTCGAGCACCTATTATAAACTGTTAATAATTTTTTCTTTTGTCTTTACTAGTCTTTTCAGTTTCTTGTGATTCATACTGCTTTACGTACTAGCGCTTTTAATGCGGCATTCCTGCTCACACATTCCTATACGAAATATGCTTCTTCAGGTCCCCTCTACATTTTTGACCTACAGTTTTGAAGCACCCTGTATATATATGTGTGTATGTACTTGTGAGTGTGTGTGTGTATGTCTGTTAATTTACTTTTATTTAAGATTTATTTATTTATTTATTTATTTATTTTTTATTTCAAGCTGCTTTTAGTAAGTGCCTTCCTCATTAATAGCTTAACCATTCTTTGTTGGTATTATATATAGTTAATCTATCTGGTATATAAATATATATATATATGGATATATTCATATACGATGTATATAATTGTACAAACTTTAACATACTATAAAAATGACGTAAAAGGACTTAAATGCAAATAACTATGTCATAAATATATAAATACAGATAGATATAAACATACATACCTATATATTTTTATATATGCATACATATATACAGAGAATGAGAAAAAGATGTACATATAAAAAGATATAGATACACGTAGATATACAGGGTGATTCAAAAATAGGTTGAAAAGATGTAAACGCCTTTTAGAGGGCCTAAATATGCAGAATTTGAAATGGAATAAATGTGGAAAAAGCGAGTTGAGCTTCTACAAGACACTATTGAGCAGTAAATAAAAGCAGTCCATTAGCGTAAATCGTATTTCTCTTTCATATTTCGATCGGTATGCATTATTACACGAATTCATTATTTGGTAAAATTCGTCGACGTATTTTTCATCTATGGAGCTGCCGCCGAAATTTGTACTGCTGCTTTAAGTCGTTATTCGGGAATCGTTATCTGGAACTTCTTTGAGTATCTGCTTAGCTTTAGCTCTATAAATAAAATGCATATCGACAAATTGAGCATTCATGCAGTTATGTGTACCTCTCGAAATTTGCTCGATGAAAGATAACTACAGCACAACACGTTTATCTGCAGTTCGGCAGCACCCCTTGGCACCTGAACGCATCTATTTCGCATGCATTTCCTTAACAAGATCTGTTTATTTTGGTCCAGTCTACTTGCCATTACATTTTTGCCAGATATTTTGGAATCATTTTGCATATTATACACAAGTATTTTTTTAATCATATGTTTATGTTATTGAGAATTGCTAGCTTATGGTTTTATGTGAGAAATAAAACAAAATTCGTAAAAAAAATCATGTTATTTTTGGTAGCTAAAGTTCTTCAGTTATCCACCAATAAAAACTCATGTTATTTTGTAACTAAAATTCTTTTTAAGTCTCCATCAACAAAACTGTATACGAGATTTTAATACTTTGAAAGTAGTGATGTCTTTCTTTCCGCCTTCTGGATTGCAGAGACGTAGTAGCCAAATCTCTTTGGTTGCTACACGACAAAATCGTTTCTTTTCAAGTAAAGATTAAACGTATTGTTAAATTAATAATATTAATTTTCCAAAAAGTTGAAATAACATGAATTTGTGCTAATAGAAATTTCATGAAGAAATACAATTTCACAGCTGTTTGTGTAAAACATTCTCAAGACATACGTGACTCGACAGAAGCATAGCTTAATTCCTGACAAAATGATATGAAATATTTTACACAATTCTAAAATGTACCAGGGCTTAGGGAAAATATTAAATTTGACTTTAATTATGCGAAAAACAAAGAAAATGCGTAGATTACTAAATATGACCCAGGAAAGTTTTATATCATTTCAGTGACGATTAATTATAAAGGTAACTTATAATTTTTTCTTTAAATTTTTAACTGGAAGAGCTTGTTATTTTCGATATAAATTCGTGCAGGATATAATAATGAGTATTAGTATTATATTAATCGCTTGGAGTTTAACTAATCAACACTACAAATTTGAGGTACGATTTTATGGGAAACAAAAGGAAGGAAAAAAAAGATCACAAGAGAAACAATTTATTTAGATTTTACTTCGTTATAATTGTTAATTATTATTATGAACGTATTAAAGCGCACGTTCATTTGTATGTCATTAGAAACTATTTTAATAACACTACTAAGGTTTATTTAAGCAGAAAATAATCGTAATGCATCTCTTTGTATAACTTTTATGCACTCATTGTAAATATGTTTCAATTAACTAGACGAAGTCCACAATTTGCAGATAAAACGCACTTCAAACGCATTCTCGAATCCAAATAGGTAATTAATTCGATATGCAAGAAAACTGAATAAATAGAATATATAATTAGATATTATCTTTTTCGTAACAGTAATTAAAAATTAAAATCTGTTCTCCCAATTAAAATGCTTTGAGGCTGCAGTTTGAAGTAAAGTGCTCTCTAATCCAAAATACTCCAATTTCCTCCGGCAAGTCAATTAGCTCATAATTATTTCTCGCTGTTTTTACCCAGAACATAATAATCGATGGTATTCCGCTCACTATAAGTAAATAAAAAACTTAAGATAAAAAAATATATTATCGGAAATCGAAGTAACGAAAATTGTTGGGCAGAATGAAAATTTCAATGTAAGATAATGATGATTGTCTTTTAAAAAACTCAAGAACGCAAATTTCGTGCTATACTTATTTAACACAGCGGCAAAACGTATAACCAAATAGAGGTGGGAACATATGTTTATTCTTTTCAAATTATTTTATTATTTGGTACGCGATTTTGCTTATCATTTAAGTATTGTAAGCACATAAAATGATATTGTTTTAAAGAAAATACCAAATATTTCAAGGTGAAGTAGACATTACTTACAGAATCACTTTTTAATTATTATAAAATTTCTCCCATTCCTCTACTAAAAATATTTCAACTGACTGTTTTATTTTTTAACTGTAATGGATGTTGAATACCTGCTTCAAAACCTAGTGTACAGTATTTTGTTTTTAAGTAAATTTTATTGAAGAATAAATTTTTATGAAGTATTATTTATTATTTAGGAAGTATAAAGAAGTCTAACGTAATTGAAACATAATACATTTATTAATTCATATTAACTGCACTTGTATTTCTATAAACATTTAAATTTGTTTGACTTTGAGTGTAAGACCTGCAGCGAAGTTATTGAGAAGAAACAATTAATTTAGAGCAGTCAAAGTTAATTTAAGTTTAATGACGCCAAAAGTAGCTCAAAATCCCAACAGCGTCCGAGCGGTCAAGTCTCTGAACACTGGTAGTTTGGTCATGGGTTCGAATTCTTTGAACGGGCTGGCGGCATGGGCGTTTTGGTGGTTTTCCGCAGGTGAAACGTGTTAATAAGAACTAGTTCCCCTTAAAAACTCCTCCACGAAGCCATACCTCCCTTCCGTGTAGTGCTTTAGGATGGAACATGTAAATAATAGTAATAATAATAATAATAAAAGTATCTCAATCCTTATCTAGATATTAGAGCATAATCTGACGAAATGTAGTTTTCAGCCGCGGAGGAAATGTATATGACAGCTAAAATAAATGCGCTTATTCGTAACTTAATTTAAAAAAAAAAAAAAAAAAAAAATACAGAGCATATTTAGGCAGGTCTGATGTCTTGTTATTTGGATGTTGTTTAGAAATTTACAAACTATCAAATTTCTACAAAATCAAATAAAATTGGAACATTGGCATACCATTTATTTCAGACGAAAAAAGTTACCTATGTCTGGATTTAATCGTAGAGGAAACCAAGAAAGCTTTGCAGATGGCGAAAAAGAATTTTGAAAAATCCAACCGAAAGTAAATAAAGATATATGACGTTTTCTAAACGATAATTTATACGACATTAGGAACATACTCGTTGAAATTTCTAAAATGAAAGAAAATTCCGAAATATACTGAAAGAAATATGAGAAAAAATCCTAAATTCTGAGAGGAAACTGTTTTAAATAAGAAAAAAATCGTTGGATTCAATGAAATACATGTATTTTACATTACGCAAACTAGGCCCACCAGTTGTCGAGCGGTAAAGTCGCTGAATCCTGGTAGTTCGATCTGAGGTTCAAATCCCACTAATGGGCTAGTTGCATGGGCGTTTAAATGGTTTTTTCATGTGTAACGTGTGGTGTAATAGCCAGTTCCGTTAGAAAATCCTCCCCGAAGGCAGCCCTCCCTTTAGGCATATAGCCGCCTAGAATTTCCCGTAATCACGTAGAACAAACCATTACTCAGACTAAAGATGATATTTAATCTGTGCCAGAGGCACCCATAAAACTCAAAAAAATATACTATTCGCACCATAAGACAATTTAAAGCATTATGCCTTTATGTGATGTGTTTTATAATTATATGAAATATTTATACGTATTTTCAGGTTGTTGTAGTGTATCCTAAAAAACAAACCAAAACAACCCAGAAACACTTTTCTCGCTCAAAAATTCAACAAACCAAAAAATCTCAAGCTTCTCGTGATTGATATTTTTTAAACCACATCAGAATTCTATGGAAATGCTCGAAGATCAGAAGTCACAGTATCTTTCCAAACAAAATTATACAAATGATGACGAAATGTGTTTTTTTTTACCAAATTTCAATGCTCATATTTAATTAAACACAGACATGATGATTTAAAAGGAAAAGGGAAAACCGTAATAGTATTTTTTTAGGACAAAAGACCACGGAACGAGAAGGCATATTTTTTCCGAGAGGCCAAATACTTCATTCTACGGCTATTACGACATAAAATGTTAGAAATGCCTGTCTTACAAGAAGCATTACTCAGCAGGCACTGTGAGTTATGTAGCTCCAGAAGTTAGAATCCAATGAAAACATTTGCTTTTCTTAGAGCCTTAAGAAAAGCAAATGCCTTCATTCGAAACGTGTAAGGCTATTATAGTTAAGTTGAAAAAAGGAATTATTTACCCTATGAAATATGTGCCATAAGTGTGCATTGATGCTTTGAATGACCTGCATTGAGTAAAAAAAGAATAGGTATATTTCTTATAACTTTTAAAGGCAAAAAAACGTTAAATCTAAAGCTCTTTGCTCCGTACTTTAACTCAGAAATGTAGCTAATAATGAAAATAAATTCGACCATTTAAATTATTTCGAAATTCAGAGAGTTAACAGCCTTTATAACACATTATATAGCTTTAATTCCATAGTCATGCATAAATTATAAATAAATAATGCATTGCTTATCATTACTAACACAACACTAACAGGAAATCATCTGACTGCAGGAAATTTTAGAAGTGTTTAAACCATTTAAGCATATGCATTTGATAAAGCAACATAAACTAAAGATATTATGAACATAAAAGCGGCTTGCACGGGCAGCACAAAATTATACTAAATGGCGGAAATAAGTGCTTCTATTCCTCATCAAATATATGCCTCATCGAAGAATCTAACAGAGAAATCGTAAATTTCAAACTTAGAGAATGATTTCTCCTAAAGACTTCTCTTCTAGAATACAGATTGCTTTCAGGCCATAGCAGATCGATTAAGTTAGATTATACAATCATTAGAATTTTTTGAAGCAGAACACATGAAAAATTATCAATGCTCTCGTCAAAATTCGAACCTGGACTTCTCAAATACGTGACGAGTGTGCTACCGTTACATCACGAAGGCATGCACAAAGGAGGGAGAAAATACCTTATATACATCCCTTTTTAAAGGGCGCGTGGGCATTAGGGGAACCAGTCGCCAAATACTGGTGGTTAAGAATCATCATTCACCACCTTTTAGTTCGGGCACCACTGTACAGTCAACATGAATTTTTGAAGCATGAGACATGAAAAATTAGCAATGCCCTTACCGAGAATCGAACCTGGACTTCTAGAATATGCGCCGAGTGGAGTGATCTACCATTACACCACGAAGGCAAGCAGAAAGGAGGGGTAAAATACATTATAAGTTGATGAGGAAAGCATTGCGAAATCTCCGATACACAGATGAGCAAACAAACAGTAATGAAATGCACGTGGCAGTAATAATCCTACGGTTGTATCAAGCACTATAGCTAAACCATTAGAGTTTGTTGCACGTTAATTAGTGTCAGTAATGGTGAGGGTTTTTTAGAGCAGATTGATGATGGAACATAGTTCTGTTATAATCAGGCATGATATCATGTTGTCAAAGCTTCGAGAAGTCTTCCTTCTAACACCAATATCCTTGAACGTAAAGACGTCAGTAACATTGCCCATTGACTTGTAAGTGGTTTCGCATCATTTTTGCACTAAAGTCATGCTCGTTCTACATTTGCAGGGTGTAGTATGTACCCATGTTCACTGTGAAACTAGATAAATTTATTTAGAAAATTCTTCACGAGAACATTTGCCTAAAGGGTAAGCATACATCACCGAAAAGTCAATAATACAATCCAATCCTGTTAATATAATTTTGGTGCACGGATTCGCTTTTTGACTTTCTGTAATTGACGAATCAAGTGACATGCGCTGTATATCTCCTGCATTTAGTGTTATAATTTGGATTGCGACTGTTCGTTATGACTAATCTTGTCTTGTATATTTTACAAGCCCTGGTACGGGTAATAAATAGTACACAACGTGAATCATTATAATAATTTAATTCCTTTAACCGTAATAATTTGATTTTTTTAAGAAAGCCGTGCCTTCAATATACGCGGTACTGCTCATATTCTAGCGACGTGAATAAAGAAACTTCATTAAACGAAATAAATTTGAAGCTAATTTATTTTCTCTGAAGATGAATTTCAAAACATCGGTGATTTCCTTAATATTTTCGAGATAATTATCATGAATAAGGCAAGCCAGTTAAAGATTCGTTCTATATGATTGATTCAATAAAGCAGTATAACGAGAATGAGAAATTCATTGAAGTGACTGATGAGAACAAAGCCCACGAAATATCGTATAAGAATTCTTGTAAATGTACGGGGTGAACTTTAATAGTGGCAACACAGCTGAAAAAACGCTACGCAACAAAACCAAAAAATATCGCGTATACCATACGTAAACTACATACCTACCTTACCTCTCAGCAAAAAGACTTGTCCTGGCTATGTCACGCGCATGCGGAGTGACGCGAAGAACGAATCCTTGTATTAGCTCGCGGTCTAAAGTAAGTGTTGTCAAGATGTTTTCAAAACAAGAACAACTATGTTGAATAAAAATTAAATGTGCCAGAGGTCGTACAGCACGACAGTGTCATCAAGGGCTTCAAGAAATTGCGGGAAATCTGCATTGCCTTACAGAACCATAGCAAGATGGGTGAAAGCTTTCAATTAAGGACGCCAAAACTTGGTAGACATGCTGCGGCCAGGTCATCCGAGTGTCAGCGATGCAGACGTGCAAGCTGTTGCCGCACTAATGGACAGTGATCGCCGCCAAACGATTTTTCAGCTGGCCGGACAAACAGGATTAGCGCATACGACTGTGCTGCACATTCTGAAGGAACGCCTGTCCATGAGAAAAATTGCTTCACAATGGGTTCCACATCAATTGACGGAAATGCAGAAATGGCTACGATATGATGCTGCCCGAACCTACCTGGAGCGCTAAGAGCGCGGAGGAGATGCTTTTTTACGCTGGATGAGACTTGGGCCCGATCGCACCAGCCAGAACGGAAACGCCAATCAAACGAATCACGGGTCACGGGTCACCACGACGATCATCATCACGGGTCACCACGACGTTCGAAATTTCGTTAGAGCCCCAGCAATGTGAAAGTTATAGTGATTCTCGTGTACGACTGTGATGGTGTCATCCTAACGCATACCGTTCCCCCACAGCAGACCGTCACTGCGCAGTATTACTGCTCATATTTGGAGCACAATCCCCGACCAGCTTTGAGAAATAAACGGCGACACTTTCTGCAGAACGCTTCTCTCATTTTGCATGACAATGCTCGGCCGAATGCAGTGCAAGCTGTGACTGATTTGTTCAAGCGATAGGGCTGGGAAGTGCTTTACCATCCACCATACTCCCCAGATCTAAGCCCTTGTGACTATGACTTAATTCCTAAGATGAAGGAACCACTTCGTGGCACTCGCTTTCAAACTGTTCCTGAGATTCTTGCGGCAGTAGACCGGTCCATTCAAACTCTCAACAAGACAGGCGCTGCTACAGGTATTCTGCTACTTCCACATCGTTGAAAACGGGTTGTACACAATGTTGGCGACTATATTGAAGGACTGTATAACATGATGACATGAATCACTTTTGTATTCCTTGTAAATAAATAGTTGCCACTATTAAAGTTCCAACCCTCGTATTATTGTGAAACGCTATCGATAAGAAAGCATACTTTTAAATGGAAGTATTCATAAAATCTGTGTAGTAAAAATAAAAGAAAATTTATTTAATTTATAGTGTCATTTTCAGAATTTCATGAAACAACTTTGGAGAAAAATAGAACTTATTTCCAAGATGTTATTGCATTATGATATTATTTCTAACTGACAGAAGTGGGCGCTGCTCCAAAGAAATTAAATTTTCTGATAAAAAGATTTAATGAACGAAGGTAGGATGAGGCAACATTCTAAGAAATATTACTAATTAAAATTTTAGATAAGGAACCATTTTATGTTAAGATTTATGCACTTTATTAAATGTCATTTCCACTCCAGTAAAATTAAATTAATAAATATACAACTAGTATGAAATGTATAGGAATTCTTCGCGGCTTAGAAATCCGGACTGACTGAAATAATTACACATCTTGGAGACAGGTCTTTTATCTCTTTATCTGTTTATTTAACTGTATAGTGATACATTTATCTTATTTTCTGCATTTATAAAAGCGAAAGTTCAAATATTTTATCAATATTTTGAAGAAAGTTTCTTGAATTATCTGAAAAATGTTAGCTGAAAATTTATTAGTATTTAATTAAAATAATTAAACAGTTAAATCTATTTTTAACTGAAACAACTTAATAGTCATTCAGGTTAATGGGCCCAATTCATGCCCGTGCAAATTAACCCTAATCCAATTAATGTTTTAAATAAAAAAAATACTAGCAATTAATAAGAGTTCCAAAAGATAAATTTACATTCAGTTAAAAATATAGCTTAATCTCATTAATATCGCAGATTAAGCAAAGATCAAATTTAATACCTCATTTACTTTAGTAGAATTATTATTTACGGATATGTATTACACGTTTCTCAAATCAAAGTCCTCTATATCCATAATCTAACCAGTACTGCAAAATTCACAATCAGAACTACACCAACGTCTTTGTCAATTTTATTAAGTAAAAATAATAGTGTAAAATAGTTTAAGCGCGTATGTTGTAAACTATAATATTCACCTTGATGGTTGATAACAAACTTTCAAATTTCAGATTAAGATAATAAATATACCAGGTTTTTTTATATTAGATGTGAATAAGTAAAGATACATTTACTGGAAGAAAAGTGCATCTTCTGTGATTTATTATAAAACCAAAAGGGAACAAATCTGGTAAATCCCTTTTATAAAATCGTATTAGCACGTTCGATAATGATTTGGGCACGTGCTCCTTTTCCAGTTTAACAAACTTATAAATTTATTTATCCTGTCGATATGTGATTTAGATGATGGTGTGGGTTCAACATTCTACCATTCAGGTGGCTTCTTCATTCGCAGTTCAAGAGTAGCAGTAAGTTATAACGTGGAGCTCTGTGCAGAAGATCGTAAACAAATCGCAAAGTAGAGTGATCGGCGTGGTCAAGAGTGGATAGCTTGGTATTTGGAGTGGTCAAGAGTAGATAGCTTGCTCAAGAGTGGATAGCTAAATATGTAAGCAAGTTCCTGTTAGGAGCTCTGCATCGTTTAACTTGAATAGGAGTTTTAACATGGTAAATTGAAAGGAATGCAAAGTAATACTTCAGTCGATAGGCATGACTTGATACTGACAATTCGAAGCAGTATTTTCGATAAAGTACAGCGTGAAAAGAGTATTGAAAGAAAAATTCTTCATTAAAAGGGCATGTATATTTTAAAGTGTTCAGTGATTGCCTAGGAGACTCACTAACCTGCAGCAACAACAATGTATGATAATAGACTAGGAATTGACGCTTCGTACTATATAAGTTTCGATCGACATGCATAGTCCGAAGCGAAAAAGGCGATCTGCGTGGAACGAGAATTCGCCAGCAGCAGGAAACTGCAAAAGACCACGCACGAGTCCACGATACAAATAGTCCGTTGCAACCAATTCAAAAACTTCATTAGAAGCGGGAACACGGCATCCAATTAACTACACAAAGAAATAACCTATGCTATTTATGCATATTCCGATAATTAAATATGTTATTAATAAATTTTATAGATATACGTATTTTATAGATATTCATATTTGTTCATATTTACTAACAGTAACTCTTTCAGAGAAATTAATTTAAGTCACAGAAAATGGATACGTAGTTACAGGCTAACTAAGTTCGGAAAGTAAATTTGGTAATTCGATAACTTAGGAGTATGGAATTGAGTTTACCGATGCTGGCATCTATACAGTACGCCACGTTAAGGTCTGTAAATTTCAAAAATTCAAAGATAAATTTCAAAAAAATATTCATCCATACGCTTTGGTCTATTCTACTTCTTGGAAGAGAGAACTGTGTGGTGATTGGCGGCAGGTAGCGCACCTGACTCCGTATAATGATTGGCATATTTGTCAAGTTGAGTAATACTTATTATATTTTCGAACTCAGAACATATTTATTATAATTACGAGAAACTCGTGTTGTGAGGAACCTGCTAACGAGTGTCTCTCTAGTCGAGAGCATCCTGGGTCTCTCTAGTCGACAGTTCAAGAGCATTCTGGGTCTCTCTAGTCGACAATTCAACAGAAATCTGACGTGTTGCTCCGATGGAAAAAAAAATCAGACTCAGTTAGCCATGCCCCCTTAATTTTTCAGTAGTATTTTAATCCTCTGATGCGTTATATCAGGAACTATATCAGAGAAAAAACAAAATCATTGGTTCGTCAGCCCTCCTGAAAGGCTTTGACGACAGACACAGTGTAGAACGCTAAAATCTCTTGACACTAGTCTTGAAGTTATATCTCTTGCACTGTAAACTGGCTGCGATGTCAGACTATGTCGTCTGGTACGTCTTAAAAGCTTGGGAACAATGACTTGCGGGGCCACACTCACGATTTTCCCATGTCTGTGTGGTTTGCCGCAGATGGCTACTAAACCGCCAACTAACAGTTTTTAAATTGCATTTTCTTTGCCTCAAAGCGCGAATTAAGATATAAATGATTAATATATGGCATTGATTTACATACATAAAACATAAATACATAGCGTAAAAGCGAAAGTCTGAAATGGTATGATAACAATTTTCTGTACTTCTGTTCTATGCCTCAAATTATGCATAAATGCCAAATGCTGTAATACAAAAATAACTTCCAAGATATTTGTGTTTAAAATTTGACACTAATTGAAAAAACGCACTTGGTGTTCATATTATAACTTATAATTTACATTAACTCGTACACTTTTCAAATTTGTTTTCCTCATCGCGAACGACCAGATGCTAAAGCCGATCAGAACTTCAAAACTCTGATTATTAAATCTCTCTTTTAAGCACAATGTTTTATAATGTTCAAAATCCATAAATGTTTCTAAACGACATATTTGAAAGAAGTCAAAACTTCAGAAACACATTTAGAGGATTTTTTTCAGAATTTCTCTAACACTCTGACGAGTGTTAGAGAAAAAATTCAATTAGGATGTTGGGGTTTTAATTTTATAATTAAATAGATAAAAATACTTTACTTCTTTACGTATCACATATTTTTCTCTTGAGTACCATCAGTGATACGGGTACCACCTGTTGAGAACCCCTGATATAGGCTCTTCATTTTATGACGAGACATTACATAATTCTTGAGTAGTGAAAAATTTGAATAATTTCAGATGTTAAAATTGCCTTGAGGTCTAATTTTCCTGCTTTCAATTCTTAACTTATCAGGGTCAATGTACCTTCTTACCTTCTTACCTTCTTCGGGAACATACAAGGACCTGACTCGGAACAGAGAGCTTACTAAAGCTATGTTCACTAATTGTGGTAAGTAGACAGGATACACATGAAGGGTATACAAAACCCTTTATTTTTCTCTATATACAATAACTTCCGTACTTCGGAATACACTGACCCGCTACTTGGGGTCTAACGTAAAAGTATAAAAATAAATCTAAACTCTAATTTAACTTTAAACTAATAAACGTGGAAGATTGGCCTTATATTAACAGGAAGCGTATGTAGTACAGGGACTGTGAACACTACAATACGTTTAAATTTATCAAGAGGATTAAAACCTCTGGCCTGGAAGGCAAACAGCAACTGCGTAACTTCTAAGGTAAGCGGCCTGCTTTGACTCAACTGCTTCCTCTCTCTCGCTTGGCAAAAAGCCACAACTTAAATAATTGGCATTCGCCAGACAACTTTGCATAAAAACCTTAACGCTTATAATTCTGGCCGGAAGTAGAAAATAAGAAGTGATAGTAAAGATTTAAAATAAAATAAACGTTAGTAAAACTTAAGATCCTTACATACTTCCCGCCAGAGTTAATTAGTTTGAAACTGAGGTCTATAACGACCTTGTTGAAAACTTTTAGCTCTAGAATCTAACGCGAGGCCAATCTTTTACAAATATTTTTCGCTAGAAACTAGAAATTTAAAGGAAAGAATTTTTTTTTTTTTTTTTTTTTTTTTTTTTTTTTTTTTTTTTTTTTTACAATAGCAGCTCCCAGGATACACACTTTTTTTTCATCTGTACTGCATCTAAACAATAGCTTTTATTCAATTCTGGTTCCTTCCAGAGATCTGGAAGGAAAACTAGTTTAATGAATTGTTACACAATGAAATGGCAAGTAAAATGCATATTTATATTTCTCTTAACATTCTTATTTCATTCATGACTATTTTAATTATCTCTCCCCGTGCTCTCTGACATGCGTTGTAAAAGAACACCAAACACGAATGTGTTTATGTATACGTGTTCAACACTGCCTCCTACAATCAAAACACTAACGAGTTAAAATTCAACATGACAAGACCTCGTAACACACCCTATCTTCAACTCTAAACCCTGAGGTACTATTCTGAAAGTGGCTAACTCTGAAGTGTAGCGTCAGAGAGCCTAACTACATTCATTCAACCTTTAACACATATTCACCATAATTTGGTCTTTTTACAGTCACACGAATAAAAAAAATTTTTTTGGCATTACTTTCACTTTTACCATATCACAGTATTTCTTAACATTTATAATAACAGTTCACATTGTATATAAGAACATATCAACATGCCGTTAATTTTACACATTTGAAAACATACATTAGTATTACATTGTTAACTTCTATTCTTTTCAAAGCAAGTGCCAATTCTTTCTACATTGAAATACTACATTTTAAAAAGTCTTTCATACTAAAACTTCTCTCTTGCTAGAATGTTTTAAATAAAATTTATACAATAACTTTTTTCAATATTTAAGTCTTTACACAACGCTATTATACATCAACTTTAGTTTTACGCGCGAGTAATTGAAAAACATACTACCAAAATCGGTAACAACTCATTTCTCGCCCTTTTGGCGATAAAGGTAGACCTCGCATGAGGTAAAACTTCTTGAAATCTGCCACTTGCAGTAAGAATGAAAGATTAACTTAAGTTTGCAAAGTAACATAAAATTTTACTTATCTTTGTGATATTCGGACATCCTTTTCTGGGCCCAGTCTTTAAAGGTATTGCAGATAGTAGTTTGATTTATCCTCCTTCTTGTACGGGCTCGCCCTTCAGTGCTTTCCTCTGGAAGCTTCCTTTTTTCACCAGTTCGGCCACCCTTGAATACCTTCTTTTTCTCCTCTGCTTGTGGTTCTGGCCGTTTGATGACAGCTGGTCTTGGCGGAACCGGGAAACTTCTGTCGTGTTCCTGCTTGGATCTCGTTGCTGGCCGTTCAAATTTTCCTTGTATTTTTTCCTCCGCCGCTGATGGCCCTTGCGCAGTTCGGCGACTTTTGCTGCGGAGAGTCCTGTCGGATGAGTAGATCTTCCGTTTTAGAGCCGGGTTATAGTTGCCGTCATTTCTCCTGGTTCTCTTCACATACGTCGTCCTTCTCCCTTCTTCATTCTGGGGGTGTCCGTGAACTCTCTTTTCTGGACGGTGGAACGGCTTCTTTTTCTTGCTACCTTCAATTTTTCAGCGGGGCAATTTTCTTTTCTCTTGCTCCTGCCTCTTATTGGCTTCCCTTGTACCTGTCGTTTTTCCACCTCTGGAGCTTGTGCCTGCGGTGTCTGCCTTGCCGGATCCTGCAAAAGATCTGAAAATATTTGCATTTTATTACGATCGAAGTAGGGCTTGATTTGATCAAAGTTTGCGGAACAGGTTTCACCATTTCTGGCTTTTAACACTACTACAGCGTGAGTTATTTTTTCTATAACATATGGTCCTTCAAATCGTGGAAAAAATTTGGCAGTTTTATCTTCTGGTGCTGAAGAAAGTGAATGCTTAATTTTTAAAACTTCATCTCCTACTTAATAAGTTACTCCCCGTCGTTTCAAATCATAATAGAGCTTCTGTTTTCTTTGTGCTACTTCCGTATTCTTTTTTGCTCCTTTTATTAGTTTTTCTATATCACCCATTTTAAATTCTGGGGCTCTTTGTTGCAGATAAAAAAATTTATCTAACGGTGTTATAATCTTTCTGCCTAGAAATAACTCAGCAGGAGTTTTGCCCGTTGTATCATGTTTTGCGGTCCTAAGGGCGAAAGCAAATTCATTGACATAGTTATCCCAGCTTTTATGAAAATTTTTAAGATAACTACGGATAATTTTCACTATATTTATATTGACCCGTTCCGCTATATTTGATTGCGGCCGATACGGGACCATTTTTAAATGACGTATGCCCAGTTTTTGGCACATGTCTTCAAATATATTACTTACAAATTGAGGACCATTATCCGATATAACTTTTAGGGGCGCCCCGTATTTTAAAATATATTTATTTAAAATAGAATCAGTAACTAATTTCGCGGAGGCTCGTTTTAAGGGAACAATTTCGGTCCATTTACTAAAATGATCAACCATAACAAGGAGATAGCGACTTTTATTTAACTGACTTCTTGGGAAAGAGCCCAATAAATCGATGTCAATTATTTCATTTGGAAATTCGGATTTAATACTATTTAGAAACCCGGCCGGGCGGAAATTAATATAATTAACTTCTTGACATGTTGGGCAGGACTGGACATACGCCCTTGTTAACTTTTGCAGTTCAGGAAAGTAGACTGCCTCGCGTACGCGTTGGATAATTTTTCGAATACCAGCATGAGAAGCTAAAGGGCTGTCATGGAGCTCCTGCAGGATATTTAATCTAAGACTAGCTGGGATAACAGGTCGAAATTCGTTGTTGGAATTCGTAGTTTTTGTATAGAATAATAGACCATCTATTAGTTCGTAATGGGCCGCCCTATTTCTTATCGCCCCAATATCTTGGTGGCTAAAATTTTCAGGAACCTTCAGATACTCATAAGTGCTTCCAAACTCAGGATCCTTACCCAGTTCGGTTATTACAGTTTCTCGGGAATTTATTGTACATGCTGTAAGCATTGCCACCTTTACGGTATTTCCTTGTTCGTCTATTTATTTCTTGATAGGGCATCTGCTACGATATTTTCCTTTCCAGGGGTATGCTTGATTACCAGATTATATTCTTGCATCTTGAGTGCCCATCTTATTAACCTGGGGGATAAATTTTTCCCTGAGTACAATCTAGTTACCGCCTCATGATCAGAGTACACTGTTATCGGCGCCTTTCCAAAATAGACTCGGAACTTTTGCACTGCTAACAGAACTGCAAGTGCCTCTCTCTCGGTCGCGGAATAGTTTCTTTGTGTTTGATTTAAAGTTCGGCTAAAAAATGCCACGGGCTGCTGATTTTGCGAAAGTACCGCTCCTACCGCATAATCCGAAGCATCCGCTGAAATTTCTAAATTCTCATCCTTTTCAGGAAATTTCAACACAGGGGCTTGCGTTAATGCTTGTTTTAATTTTTCGAAAGCACTATTGGCTTCGGCCGTCCACGAGAATCTTGCCTTTTTCCTTTTTAATTTTAATAATGGATCAGCGATAGCCGCAAAATCTTTTATAAAGGACCTACAATGTGAACAAAGTCCTAGAAAAGAAGAGAGCTTCTTTGCCGTGTTTGGAGTCGGATACTTTTGTACAGCGATTATTTTTGATTCATCTGTCTCGATCCCTTTTTGAGATATTTTGTAACCTAAATATTTTAATTCAGGGGCTGCAAATTTGCAATTTTCGACATTAACTTTTAGACCGACCTCATTTAATAAAGAAAACACCTGTCTTAAATCCTGTACATGTTGGTCGAGATTATCACTAGTAATAATGATATCGTCTAAATAGATAAATGTGGATTTTCCAAGAACAGGTCTTAACACAATGTCCATGTGTCGATGAAATGTTGCCGGGGCCCCTGAAAGGCCAAACGGCATACGCAAAAATGCATAAGTGCCAGACTTGGTTATAAAAACAGTCTTAGGCACGTCGTCAGGCCTCACCCCTGTTTGAAATTAACCAGTCAAGTCTAAAGTCGTCATAAAATTGGATGATTTTATGTTCCTTTGAATTTCTTCTATAATCGGTAACGGATATACCGGATATTTAGTTATGGAGTTCAATTTACGGTAATCAATAGCGAATCTCTATCTTTTTGGATGCGTCAAAGGATAGTCATTATTTTTCTTACATAAAACCACCGGGCTAGCATATCCTGGAATATCATTAAATAACGAAGCAAATTCACTTACCACTTGTCGATTCTTCTTGTCGTCATTAGAGAGGTGGTCAAGTTTTAACATCGGCGGTTTAGCGTTTTCTGTACGAACTGGTTTCATTGTCAGCTTAAGGGACGCTTCATTAAAATCCAGCGTAGCTTGTGCTTCTGAAAGAAAATCTATTCCTAAAATTAAATGTGATTGCAGATTGTTTACTATAAAAAACATCACCTTTACTTGTTCGTCCTTGATACGGATATACAAAGGTACTTTACCTACGCACTTACATTTTTCTCCTTGCGCCGCTAACACTGTCGTATTATCCGCATTATATATGCGGTATTTGCGAAAATACTTCCTAAAAAACTCTTCTGCCACACAGGAACACTGCGCGCCGGTATCCAGGAGTGCGGTGGGTGGGATATTATTCACCAAGTCTTCAATCTTCGGAAGAGTCAAATTTTTCACCATTACTGTATTTAACTTGAAGAGGGGTTTTCTTGGCCTTCGGATTTCCGCACCCTCTCGTCAGGAGAAATCCGTTTTAGTTTAAATTATTTTTCCTTTCCGTGCTTTCCTTCTTTTTCCACTGGCTTTGAGACTTTTTTCCTGGGTTGCTATTGAACTGTCGACGTTCGCCGGCTGTTTTTGAATGCTCGGGTTTCCTTGCCCACTGATTCGCTTTGCCTCCGTAGCCGTGTGCTTGAGTTTGCTGTAGTCTTGGCGTACCAAATTGGTTTCGCTGTTGATATTGGCGTCTTCTTTCGACGTCCGCCGTTCTTCTACTTTCAAACTGGATTGCTAGCTCAAATAACTTTTCCAGTGTAGTCGGATTTCTTAATTCAATAAAGTCTTGCACTTGGGGCAGTAACCTCGGCAAAATCACTTGAATTATTTCAGGATCCGGACGGTTTCCATACAAGAGCTTGAAGACGTGAATTTTTCTTAAAATAAAGCTTGAGAGGTTTTCGATTCTTTGTTGATATATACTGAAAAGTTCAGTTTCTAATTTCGCACGATCCCTTACAACAGGGAAGGCTTTTAGTAGGGCAGTCTTGAAATTCTCGTAAGTATAGGTGGGACTTCCTGTTTGACCCAAGAGACTTCTGCATATACATTTGAACCAGTTAAGCGCTTGGCCCCTCAAAGCGCTGGTAGCTAAGGTAACGTTTTGAAATTCGTGCACGGGGTAGAGCATGAAGTGGTCATCCAATTTTTCCAAAAAACTGGTTACCGGTGAGTTTCCATTAAATGATGCTTCTGGTTTCATCGAAGCGCGCATGGTCTGGACGATGTAACTAAATCCTTCCAGGGCGGCAGCTGGCATTTCTGGATTCTGAGCCGTTTCTGCAGGCAGCACAGGTTCTTCTTGAAACTCGGCCATGGTTATTCTTCTTCGTTGGGCGCCACTATCAGGTTCAATGTTCCTTCTTACCTTCTTCGGGAACATACAAGGACCTGACTCGGAACAGAAAGCTTACTAAAGCTATGTTCACTAATTGTGGTAAGTAGACAGGATACACAGGAAGGGTATACAAAACCCTTTATTTTTCTCTATATACAATAACTTCCGTACTTCGGAATACACTGACCCGCTACTTGGGGTCTAACGTAAAAGTATAAAAATAAAACTAAACTCTAATTTAACTTAAACTAATAAACGTGGAAGATTGGTCTTATATTAACAGGAAGCGTATGTAGTACAGAGACTGTGAACACTACAATACGTTTAAATTTATCAAGAGGATTAAAACCTCTGGCCTGGAAGGCAAACAGCAACTGCGTAACTTCTAAGGTAAGCGGCCTGCTTTGACTCAACTGCTTCCTGTCTCTCGCTTGGCAAAAAGCCACAACTTAAATACTTGGCGTTCGCCAGACAACTTTGCATAAAAACCTTAACGCTTATAATTCTGGCCGGAAGTAGAAAATAAGAAGTGATAGTAAAGATTTAAAATAAAATAAACGTTAGTAAAACTTAAGATCCTTACAAACTAACCTATGTTTTGTTTTGAAACGTGCGGTGAAAAAATTAAAATTGATTTTCAAGAATTATGAACATTTATTTGAATTTTTTAATAGCATATGGAGAGACTTGGAGACCAGTCAACGCTCCCAGCAGGAAATAGACTCAAATATCGGCAGCAAACGCAGAAATACATTTTTACCTTGGCAGTAGAATGTTTAGATGGAATGCTAAGAGATGACGCCTCAAGGTAACAACAACAATTATTGCACATACTATTAATATATTACAACTAAATGTTTACTCATACATACACATTACATGTAAACTCAGAAAATGAAATTAATCTTTGTCATTTACCATTTTGCAATGCTTTCTATTTTGTTGGTAACTATTCTACAATATCAGAAACGGATCAGCTAAATATATTGCATGTTATAGGTATTATAGCTTATGTAGTGAAAAGAGAGATGGACAGAAGACGATTTTCTTTGCATAGTGGAAATAATAAGTGAAAAGGTTTAGGGAGAAAAATTAAAACAAAAGACGACTCGATATTTTCAAAATATTTAACAATTTTTGTAAAAGGTTATGAATTTTAAGAACTTCTGAGTAAATATAAATTACAATTTAATACTATAGAAAATGGGTACTTATAGGTTAAAATAGTTTTCTACGCAAACCCTTTTTATTACGTTTTTATTTTAATATTTATAAAGTTTACATATATATATATATATATATATGTTATATAGATATTTCAAATACTCGTAAAATATGAATAATGCAGGCAATGTATAAATTTAAATAAATATTTCTAGTTTCTGCTACGTACAAACGCATCATATTTACATTTTATAAGAGACAGATAATTTATTTTTAAATATTTGACAGACAATAGCTTTGTTTACATTTTGTGCTTGACGATGTGCCTTGAACTGTATTTTTGATTTAATTCTCATAATTCAATTTTTTAGATAAGTTTTTAACTTTTTCTTTAAAACTGTCCAACTATACCTCATTTTTCAATAATTTACTTTACGATGTCAATTCAGTTTTAGATGCGTAATTCGCGTGTAGAAGTATCATGTTTTCAAGACCAATAATTGTCCAGCAGAATTTATCTATTTCCCTCGTATGACATATGTATGAAAAAATCAGTCATTTGGTTTAGTTTCTCAAGAAAATAGAACGATGCCAAAAATGAAGTATACATTATATTGAATATCATTGAATAGATACATTCTTGAGTATATTTCGGTGTGAATACAACAGTTTCCAGAAATAAATTATACCTTATTTAGATTTACATTTTCCCATTGTAGAGCAATTAAAACATAATTAACTTATAATATGCAAAATTTAAGTACGTTTTCTGTATAGAGTATAAATATTTTGAGAACAGGTAAAATTGCAGCTGCTCTGCCGGAGAGAAAAGAGCAATGTATTTAACGTATTTAATGCATTGAATATTGAATTGATTCACTTAAATGAGAGATATGATGAATGACAGATTGCTGATAATTGAAAATAGCCAATAAAGTAAATAAACACAGGAAATTGTTGGGTGTTTATTAGAATTTTTATTTGTTAAAACGATTATCCTCAGCTAAAAAAAATCGGCATGTTTGCAAATTTTAACATGGAAAATAAATTAGATATATAACTTAAGATAATTACATACGAAACTTAGAAATATTTTTAAATAATTTTTTGCAGCATAATTAATAGAGATAATAAAAATTCTACATTGTATTTACTTTCAAAGTCTCATGGAGAATATAAGCTTCCTTAAAATGTTAAAATTTGAGAAGTTGAAATTTCAGAATATCCCTCTAGGATCTTAAATTATTCATGAAACAACCGTAAGTTAATTTCGCTTACATGTATCACAAAACATAGTTACTTTTCTAAACATTTTAATCTAACTTTGCTTGAGTCTTAGATTTTCATGAGCATTAGTATAAGCCAAACAGTATGAATTAAGTATGTCAAATTTATACTCTTACAGATGGCAAAACTTAGAGTACGGCAAAACTGTAAACCGAATTTTTTCCAAACAATACGAACTGCAAACGTTTTGAGATAATGTTTGAAATACGCATATATTCAAGTAAGATTAATAGTGTGTATAGTTCCATAAAATGCGATGAAATGTTTTTTTACTAAATCAAATGCAAGAATGTTATTCTGATTTCTTTAATATGTATGCACGATATTCAGATATGTTTGCATAATTCCAATACTACTATAACTATTAACTCCTGAAACCAATCAGAGCAGTTATCATCCTGTCCTAATTTATAAGCAAATAAATAAGCAAAAGAACACCAACTCAGAAGATTTTAAATAACAGGAGGATTAAAATAAAAAGATGGCTTTTTATTTTACTCATCAGCCTGGCAGTTAAACAGCCTATTTAATAATAAATTCTTTGCAGTTGGCGAAAAATCATAACAAATGCCCAAGTGAAATTAAAATAATAAATACAAATTAAAGCGCGCCTAAGAGTTTTGGCTGAGATCCACATTCTTTCACGAAGCGTTTGCGGCTGGCCAAAGCAAAGCTGATTTAAGTAATTCAAATTCAGGGGAAGTAATAGAGTGAGTGTTAAAGATTGCTGCCAAAGGCTCTCTCTCCTGAAATCTGTGCTCAAGTACATTAGCAACGTTTGCGCCTTCGTGGGATTCGACAAAAACAGAAATAAAAGTAAAGGCAAAATAAAAAAGATGGCTCTTTAGCTAACATAAAACTTTTAGTGTTTGTCTAACTAGAGTAATGTAATATAACTAGAGTAGTAACACGTAAAGAGTTCAATTTAGTTTGGAAATAGAAAAGAGATGTATTTTAAAGAAATTCAGCATCAAATGAATAATAAATACATGTAATAAAAGAAGGATATTAACTAACTCTAATTTATCTGCAATAAAAAAGGATAGAAAATAAGGAAAGTGAAAAGAAATCTGATAAATTAATACCTTATAATAGCACTCATATTTTTATGAAATTTGTATTGTTTATTCTAATTAACACGCTATTTTTCATAATGAATTTTTTTCAGCACTTCACTATTTTCCCTTTTCTGCCAGAAAACGAAAATTAAGTAAAATTAGATTACGAACAAGAATCTAAGCTAGAGTTGTAAGATCTATCTCTACTTGTCCACATACACTAACTTAGATCCTACAAATGAACCTGGTAAATTCTCGCACAGACGTGAATTAAATACCAGCACAGAAGAAGGGTGAAAATAACCCTTTATTGATAAAACAAATTTAACAGAAAAAGCACGGACTTCGTGCGTTACAAAAACACCGTTCACTTGCGGCGGTAACTGAACGCAGACTATAATATAAATCAAATCTGAAAAATAAACGAGTGCAAGAACGCACTTCAAAAATTTCTCCTAAGAGATGGACTCACAGAAATCTAACCGGCGTGATACTAAACTGATAAGGCCAAAAGGCTTACTAGCGTGACCGCGAAATAAAAACGAAACACGCGCTAGGCTAACGAAACACGCTCTGAATAAACTGCGATAATCTCAAGTTTAAATAGCGCTTCACTTAACTTTAAATTTACATCTTGGCGAGAGAATGTGAGGGGAAGTTTGAGAAGTTGAGAACAGGAAAACTTAAAATAATTTTGTTATGCAAATTAAGAAAAACCCTACAGAGTGTCTTAGACCCGAAATGCGGTGATTTTCGTTGGAGGGATGCTGGTAGTTTGTGAGTTAGCGTTTTACTTTCAATTACGTGAGAAAGCGCGTTTGTACAAGTGCCCAAGTACTTATTTTTAATACATATTTTATGAAAAATATTACCTACTTATTTATTTGCAACCTGAAAACAGCAGATTTTCAGTTTCTGTACGCGTTCTTATTTGTAAGTATAAGCTGAAGTATCAAGGAATTTTAAGTTAACGTTTTATATGTTTCCATTAGCTATGTCTCGAATCCAATGAAATAATTTGCATAAAGTTGTGAGATAAATTTACATACTTCCCTCCTTTTGTCTGCCGTTAGCTCTGATCATGCTTTACTTATATTTATTTTCCGTAGCGTCTCTGATAATGTAGCTTTTCCCACACTCTGTTTCTCCTCAGCTGTAGCTATCATAGCTAAAGAAGATATAGATACCGCTATACCGCAGCATAGGTACTTACTTATAGAACGAGAAGCTCCCAAAAAACTAAACTATGTATCTTATCATATGAAACTCGTGAATATAAACTACATGAAAACAGACGTGATTTCTTTATAAAAGGAAAAAAACTGACACATTTGTATTAAAAACAGCATTAGCACTATTTTTTTAATTTGTTTTTATATTGATTAATTAAAATTTATCTTGTTTTGATATTTATAAACCGGACTATAATGTAACCGGAATGACAGAAGCAAAGTATTGCCAATTGTACTAAATCTGAATATTTTGCATTTAAAATTAACTCGAAGTCACAACTAGTTTGCATTTATTTTTAAAACTGGCATGCATTTCTTCAATTTGTTAATATATAGACTAGTGAGTAGTCCCAACTCCAGTAATCTGTCATCGTAGATCCTCCTTTTTTAAGCAGTATACCGTACGATCTAATGATGGAGAATCAAAAAGCATCATTAGTGGACTTTCTTCCGTAAAAATGTACTTAAGATATCTGCGTTATAAGACAGAGTAGAAGAGGAAAATAGTTGACTTGTGATCTTAACTAACGAGATATGACTTCTAGGAGACTATAAGAAGAAATCTATAAGAGGTTTTTCTGTCATTACTACCTAACCACATCTCTCCAAAAAAAGGAGCAAATTACAAGAAAGGCTCTAAAGTTCAGAGGTAAATTTAAGTAGTTTGGAAATATATTATTTGAGAAGTACATTTAAAATATATATCTTTACATGTGATTCAAACAGTCTAATACTGTTGAATTTTAAAAATACTATTTCATTATGCAGAACTAAATACCATTCTTTTGAGAATATCACTGCAGAGATATTAAAAAATACTTAGAAGTGAATAAGAATGGTAGTAAATTAATTTATTATTAAAATAAATAATTTGAAAAAGTTCAGAGAGTGAAGAGTTTCCTTTTGAAGAAGATGTTACTTCAAACTCAGGTGACTAATCTCTTTAAAAAAGTGCTCAGTATGACTATTCATCATGCTTTTTTTATGAAGCGAGCGCATTTAACATTTCTGCAGGCTAAGTGTCTGAAATCTAGCTAACAAGCTGGAAGCTAACATCAAAATAGATCATGCTGAATACCAAGGCTAGCAGACAAACAGAATTAATATGTTTCCAACACTGACGTCACTTACTTAAACAAGTGGAAAACATAAAGGAAGTAGATGCTTTTGAGCAGATTAAAAGTCAATGACGTCACACAAGAGCAAACCTTGTAGTATATGAAACTTAGTAAATATTATGACCCATCGTCAGCACGAAACTATTAAATTCAGAAATCATAGTGGATGTGAGAGGATTTGGGAACTTACAACATTTCCTTTTCCCCTTATCTGTTACTCATATTTTAAAGAATCTGCAAACAAATAAAATCTGTTCATCAGTTTGAAGCGTTTTTTATCATAAATTTCATGGAATAATCATTCAAAAAAACGGAATAAAAATGCATATCTGAATATTCAGGTATTAGCTGTAAAATGACATAATAAATGTCTGCGACGTGTCATAATGCTTACCCTTAGCGTAAGAATTTTTAATGCCTTTCAATGAAGAGACACTTCAAGGTTAGTTTAGTCAATAATTCAATAAATGTGTACAAAGGCATAGATGACCAATGAATTTGCATAATGTTAATTGATATTCTCTACAAAAAGAAACATTCTTAAAAAGTTTTATAATATCCTAATAATAATTACTGTATATGATAATTTTTAATTCTTAATAATAATAATGAATTAAAAATACCTATAAAAATATATAAATTTTTGAAGGAAATATTACAAGAAACTCTGTAATGTGATAAGTGGGAATAATTTCTTAAAGCACCGCCAATTAAGGAAAGTAAGGATAAGAATGAAGTAAGGATAACAATTTAAAATAAACAAGTTCACTTTCAAGAAACTAATTCGAAAAGTGTTTATTAAAAAACATGTGTAACATAAATGTTCATACGATGATTGCTTAAGATATCAGTTACAGTTGCAGATAAATAAAACATAATTATGACTACAGATCAATCAAACAAATATATGAGATTGTGACCACGTGCACAAAACCATACTTTTGAGAAAATTAAATTTATGAATTAAGACCATAATTGTTATTCAACGGATGCTTGTAGTTTTAAATATTTTTAAAATTTTTAAATGCATAAGTGATTAAATGGCATAAGGACTGCTGCCTTTCATAATTATACTTCCAAAGCTGTTTCGAATATTTGTATGCAAGTCTATTGAAATTTACATAAAAATTTAATATTTCTAAAATGATGACAGGTTAGGTTATTTTAAACTATTTTGAATACGGGAAAGCCATGATGATATATGCTTAAGAAGAGGAATGCTTTTGTGGAGAACTTTCTGAGGGAGACTGTTTCCTATTCACGATACACATTGGGAAAATTGCGAAAGCCAGACATGCAGCCAGCCTATTCGTTTAGTTCGAACCTAAGCCAGGTCTAACTACCAGTATTTAACGGTCTTAACCGCTCGAACACTTATAATAAAATGTAAAATCATGAAGGAATCTAGTTTCGTAAGACTAAGTCTACAAGAACTTGGCAGGTGGGTTTCTTGTACAGCTTTTCAAAAATGAGACGGATGCGTTGGAATTTTTTCCTCATGTAATACGAACATAATATTATTAAGATTTGCCTTCAAGTGCAAGTTTTTCTTCGAGGAAGTGAACGAATCCGAAATGGAAATTCGTAAAATCGGAATTTCTTAAACAGGAATAGTATAAATAAAACCATATTTTTTTGTGACTTTCATATGTATAATCTTAAATACTTTGCGTATTGCTTTCATAACAAGATTCCTCACAAATGCATTCTTTCTTAACATGATAATTAAGTGATTTTACATAATTAATTAACTTTTTGTTCTGAAAATTTGGATTCTGTACCGTACTACTTAAGCATATTATTAAAAGATGTCTAACGTAATAATTAGAAAATTTTGTAAAAAATGCTATTAAGGAATTCAACAAATGAAATGGTAAATCTATAAGCAATTTTAAAATCTTAAATAATAATAAAGGCAAATAAAGTATTGTGCTTTATGTAATATTTGTGGTGTCTATTTCTTTTAATGTAATGACGACAGTGTACCCGATTCTTATAATAATACAGTTCTATATAATGAAGCAAGAAAACCGGGTCTGGAAGCTTCCTAGCAGAAATCCCGCACTAATTCCCTTGAATAAATTAGATGCGTAATGATTATCTTTAGATGTTTAGTTCTTTTGAAATTTAGCGAGGAAACATGTATGAAGAAAAAGACACACAGTTTAAGCGGTGTTATTAAATGCCGCACAAATAATTATCCTCAAACCGAAGCACAGAATATATTATGTTAAAATACATGTCGCATTAACCTGCCTAGTTACTCAAATTTTATAATATTATCAATAGTACATTATTAATTGTATCAGTTAAACTGTATAATGTTTTTATTGCTAAGATTAAATAAGTTAGATATACTCGTATTGTTATATTACGCTTTGGCAGCGCGCAAGTCATTCTTCAGTATTAAGATAATGATAAATTTATCGTTTGCTGATTACTATAATGGTGCAAATATCTAGAAAATATGCTATTTAAATATATAATAAACCACATGAAGTAGATGTATTTATTATAAGGTTTTGATAGATATTACTTTAATTTGAGATATTATTAAAACCAAAATTGAGACATACATTTTTTAATTTTTATTTTAATAGCTTGGTTTAATAAGTCGTGTACTACTTTAATTTGGAATATAATGATAAGATAATATGGTTAAAAGAGAATCAGCGTGTGTTAATCTTCGGGCTTTGTAAATGCATTAGTGTTGTAAGGTAAAGGACGAAAAATCGAAAGCGGTAAATGTTTCATTTGTCAAAAATAAGAATGATAAAAATATGAAATTGCAAAGAAGTTTGGCTATTGCTTTTAAATTGCTCATTAGTTTAAGCAAGACTGTATTTCAGTTTCAAATATAAATTTAAGTATTTTTTTCTAAGGATTGGTAAGACCTTTAAGAAACAGTACATTGGCAGGATGACTGGTTCATAAAAGAATCGTTTTCCACATATACCCGCAACATAGATAATTGATTTCTAGTTAGTGTTACATACCAAAATGTTTGCGAAAATTCGAAAAATGAAACTACAGGTGTTTCTAAGAAAACGATAAGAGATTGTTTCCCTTAGAAAGTCCTTCACGTAGGTTCCCTTCCCTTAGGAACATAGCTGTCGACGCTTTGTTGTAATCACATAAACTAAACTAAACACATAAACTAACATCAGGATAAAACAAGTAACGCAGCACTTGTTTCTAAAAATAAGATACACATAAAATAACTCTTAAAGCTTTTAGATTGTTAATTATCAAGTTAAATATTAATTATCTAAATATAACCCTACTGTAAGCACACTAAGTGTAATTTGTTTCACATAGATTTAACACACGAGTTAACTTAAATTCATAATTATCAAATATATACTCTTGCACGAATACCTGCATCGACATGCATAGACTGGGAATTATTTTCAATTTTTCTTTTGGGGAAATCTTAAACATAACGTGAAAATAATATTAAAGAAATTTCTCCACTACTTTCTAACATTAAGTACAAAAAAATACCAAACCAATTTATACCGGATCTTTAACGATCTCACATTCCATTAGTATACACGCGTTTCAGAAAGTAATGAAACCGAATAAAAAAAGAAACGCTCGGATGCTTACAATAGGATATCTTGAGGAAAAAGCTTATAATAAGATTTTTGATTATTTTTATTCATGGAAGGAGAACCAAAAGAACGTTTCTTCGTTTTCAATAAAAAGTAAAATTTAGCCTCAATGTACATAATGAATTAGCAATCTCATTTTGCAGATATTAGATGAAATCGAAAAATTTCAATAATAATAACTCGAATGAATGCTGGATTAGATAAGCCTGAATTTATACGCGTGTGTGGCAACAAAAAAGAGAAAATTTTTCCTCTTTACAGAAATTCTAAGAGGTTGTGTGAGGAGGTAGGGAAAGGACAGCATATATTACATAATTCTGACGGCGTTTCATTCTTCTCTTTTATCGTAATATATAGAGAGCACTTTTTAAATGTAAATTTTTATGCTCTTTTTTCGGTTTTTCTTGTAAGGAAGTAAATCATTTTTCGAGCTCGGGATACTTTTCCTAACAAAAAATATAGAAGGTTTGTGAATGTTTCAGTTTCGCATTATAATACATCGGAGTAAAGGTTCAAGAGTTTTATTCCTCCTTGCCTGTAGCAGAAGGAAGCTTGTAGCCATAAAAAATTCCCGGTTTGACAGAAATGGGAATTTTGCCCATCTCTGAAAGCTATTTGACCATTTTTAGCTTCTTTTCTCTGAGTCCATTATGCATCTGCATATAAATATCTGCTTTTTTTTCTTCTCCATTTTCTTTCTTTAGGCATACTTTGCTAAAAAGGCCTATTCTTCATTTGTTTATTTATTCGATTTTTCTGCGGAGATCAGCATACGCATAGCATACAGGAAAAAGTAGTGCATTAATAGAAAAGAATTGCAGTCAAACGCACTTCCACCGAACTCGCTCATATTGAAATATGAGAGAATTCGATGCAAACAAGTATGTATTTCATAGAATTTCATATGTATTTCATATTTTAATGTATTTACAATACAAACAGTAATGTAAGGGTTAGAAGTATAAAATTTAAAAATAGAAATGTTATAATAAATAAAAACTGAGCATATGTAAACAATATTATTTGATGCTGAGTTTCATATTGAAGAAGATTGGTCATCCTCACTTTATTCAGGAATTTTCGTCTACTGATAACTGTCATTTTCCTCAGCTGTAAATTAATAAAAGAAAGTGCGACAAATAGAGAAAGAAATCAAAGAACGTTCAAGAAATTACTTAAAGCTGCGAGAGCGCAGCCTATAACGAAGAGGAACAGAAACTGAAAGAAACAAAGTTATTGGCGCCATTCCACCAAAATTTTCTACAAAGGAGATCGACGTTTTTCGTTACTATTTACTTACTTTTCATCTCTAAAGAGCACCGTGCTATGTTTTTTCTCGTTATTTTACTCTTTCCTATTATTACAAAAGATGTAATTGGTAATTAATAGAAAATATTTGAAAAATTCTTTGATCTTTCTTTCTCTTTGCGGTATTTTTCTTTCATTTACTTATAGCTGAAAAAAAACAATAGTGCTCAAATCCTGAAAGTGTTTCTGCTAAAGTATAATCAAAAGTCTAATAACATCGCTTTATCTGAACTCAAAGAAGATTTCTTATTTGACTCCTGATAGCTTAATCGTAACTTATACCCTGTACACCTCACATTAATGGTAATAAAGACACATGACATAAATAACGCTTTGAGTGAAGTTTGTAAAGTTCCACGTAATGAAATCTCCTAAAATAACAAACGAAAAATACTAAATATATGCACTTAGAAGAATTATAAATAAGCAGTCATATTGGACTCTTATGAATGTATATGTCATCTTTATGCATGTATCGTCTTTGATATTAAAGAAATTTGTAATGGGAAAGAAAGACGAATAAAAGAGAAATAGGAAATTAATACTGACAGGTGAAACAAGAGCGAATATTTTTCATTTCCACTGTTCAGATATGATAGAAAATTAGTATAATTTTTTTCATAAAAGACAGATTAAAAATAAAAATGGTGGTGTGCCTAAAAATAAAGATGGTGAATTGGTTTTGTCAATGTCTTATTCCTGCCTTATTAACCCAGCCATGTCTACAGCCAGAAGTTAAAAATACTGGATTCATGACTGCGCACTTAATATATTACATATATATCAATAAATTTTGAAACAAAGAAATATTTCATTTTCATACCGTTTTATAAGCCGATGTTCGTCCATTATTCATGCAAAAGAGTTTTGCGTCTGCACAAATCAGTACCCAAATCATTGTAGAAATTCACATTCAATTATACATGCAATTCACATGCGAATTACTATCTTTACTTTTAGACACATCAAAAATGATTTCTTCGGCAGACAAATTACTTTTTAACATAGTTGATTACAAATGATTCTTATATACACATATAAAAAGCTAGGACGTCATTTCAGATAAGGAAGCATAAGCGGCGCGGAGTTGTTTGCATGACAGAAGTCAGGAAAAAAAGAAGCTTAGTGCTCGTGACTCAGTATTTATACTTCTTAGGTGCAGAGAGTAATCTAAGTTATGATTACTCAGTATTAGTTTTAGTTACATTTTTCAAGCGGTGTTATGTAATTTGGAATGATCTCGAATTTGGGAGAACAGATTTAATTTAGGAGGAGGGCACCAAATTTAGAATGTTAATTTTGAGGTTGCCAATTAATTTTTTCAAAGCAGCCATCGTATTTTGTTATATCTTACACACACACACACACACTATGATGTATATATATGTAATATTTTGGCAGTCGGGCACATAAGTGAAGCATGGGAATCTGGTCCCATCAGAATTCTGGACGTTTTTGTGGCTAAGTGTAAGGCGGCATCCAATGATGTCACAGAGGGATTTAAGTTTATAGCTCCATATTTTTATTCAATTCAAACGGCAGATCAGTATTCTTTACTAAGATAGGATTACCTTTAAGATAATTACGTCATATTATTCGAACAAAGGGATGCAGATGAGAAGAGCAGCAGCATAGGTCTTAACAGCAGAAGGAGAAAGCAGTCTCTCTCTCTGACGCAAAATGGCGCGAATTCTCTATTTGTAGGAGAGGTTACGTAATATGCTCGAATGTTCTCGAAAGTACTGGTCTAGGGGGAAGATCCTGAAATTGCGGAAAGTTAATTAGAGGTTTCTTGTTTGCGTAGAGCAAAGCCATCGTGTTTTTTATATTTAAAATATATATTCCAGATTTTTTCCATTTAAATATAAGTTATGCCGTCCGTATAAAAATAAGTTTATAACGGAACCAATTTAATTCTAGATTATCGTATATAATAAAAGCCAGTGAACGAAAACGAGGAAATGACTGTTGTGGAAGATCGGCAAGGCAGACTATAACATAGATTAACAGGAAATCAGTCACAACGATAAAGAACTTCTTGAACATGGTTCTTGGTTTAATAGTCTGTTATATTAAAATTTTATTTTCAGTCACACAGTTTGCCTCGTAACCATGGGAACGACAGATGCAGCAGACGCTTTGAGCCACCTAATTTTTTTTTCACTAAATTTCCATTTGGCTAATTTCGCCTTATGAAAAGTGCTTGAAGGATGGCTGACTTGAGCTACATTCTCAGATGAAATGGGCAAAATAAGTGCTGTGCGGTGATGATGGAACGCGTTAAGATCGTACGTGGGAATGTCTAGCAATAGCTTTGAATTGTCTATTTTAAAGCAACAATATGATGATGAACCTATAGATGATGTAGGTATTGTATGACGTAATCGAAAAGTATTTAACATCTCACACCCCTCATTCAAGACGATTTTGACAATGGTATAATGAAAGAGGATCAACGAATTGTACTTCACCATTTTGCGTTTATAGATCTAAATACATAACTACCTCAAACGTTTTCCACCTTTCTGCTCTTTCCATTTCAAGAGGAGAAAAATTTTCTGAACTTAGTAAAGCCCTCAACGGTAAGGGAGTTCTGTCCTCAAATATCACATTACTGCTTGATGTCCGCTCAATTGTTAATTGCTCAATTATTTGCCACCTCCTGCATGTAATGCAGCATATACGATGCACAACTGAAATATCTTCCTTATCTATTTCTATGAATAAATGCTTATGCTCGTCAGTTTACTTACTACTGCATCACATTTTTGGATTTATATTTTATATTTGTATTATGCACTAGTAAGTACGCGTGTATTATGCACGATGGGTTCCTAAAAAACGCTGCGTTTTTTAGGAAGCAGCTTCAGCTTCCTAAAAAACGCAGTGCAATTAATAACTTCAGGGGCCTTAAACTGCTGAGTTGGTAACCAATTGTTTATGAATTATGTAATACTCTGGGACGGAAGCCAACTCAGCGCATTTCAGTTTACTTACTACTGTGAATGCTTTTCGCCCACTGAAGGTTGGTGGTCGCGTATGTTTCATAAATACACATCTGCTTATTTTACTTTTCTCGAGCATTATGAGTAATATTATTTTAAAGAAAGAGCGTCCCCAACTAACGCATAACTTCACAAACCTTTTCTAACTTTCTGTTGCTATTTTCCCTTTCAAGATATGCATTATACAAAAATATTAAAAATTGCGACCGTGATATGTCTTTGAACTTTGGGATTTATAAAGCTTTAACACTTGTTGATTAAGGTTGGTTTATATTATAGATGCACAGAAATGATTTCCAATAAACTCTACTTAATTTTAATTAACTTAGAGCCAAATATCCAGTGCAGTAGAGAGCATAAATAAAACACCTACAACAAAAGAGTACTTAAAATCCTCTCGAACAAAAGGTGGGTAATAAACTCCCTCCGGAGCTAGGAGAGAAATAATGAAAAGCGAAGAAACAGCAGGAGGAGCTCCAGCATGGTCTAAAAAACTAGGGATTATTTAAGGCTGCATAATACCATGATATGCTTAAACTAAATTCTACTCTACCATTAAGACTGGATTTCCTCGTGGTGAAGGTTTTGGCTTTTGTTCTCGCTGCCAATGATAACAGTTTCATAGGCGACTGGAAAAGTCTGATTAAAGAAGATTTAGGTTTAAAGGGTATGTCTAATTTTTTTCTTTTTTTATGCAATTTTTGTGTACAGACGGAAAACTTGCAAGGATGAATTGTTGCACACGCCTTTATTAGTACTTTTAGATATTCAGCATCTGCTGAGATCTAATATTAGCGAGACTCGTAATTACATGAAGAAGAAAATAGAGACATTGGCTGTCTCTAGTTTGTAAAAGAAGGATCTGAAAGCAAATTAAAAATAGAGGCGTAAGTCGTAGCGCAGAATTTTAGCGAAAGAAAAATGCGTTTATCATTCGTTCATTCTAATCACCTTGCGGCATTTTGCAAAACATCAAACAATTTCTACATGATTATATGTAATATGTAGCATCAAAAATATTTTTTGTGAAATGCAGTAATAGACATTCATGAAATTTATATCTTGGAAGCTGTACTATATCAAATAGAAATTTTAAGCAATATTATTTTGATATATTATTTTTATATATATAAAGAAGAAGGTTTGTGTTTGTTTGCATTTAACTAAGTCACTGCTATAGCTATCGTCACCAAACTTTCTACAATTCCTTTCTGGGTCCTCGGAAAGGTCGATATCCACTTTTTTCAAAACAAAAACAGCTAAAAATCAGAGATATTAATTACAATCTCTGAAAACACTAATTTTCGCCCTCATTTTCGCAAGTGGCAACAATCTCGCACGCTGGAGATAAAATATGCTTTATTTCGAGAAGTGTTCACTGCTCGCATTCAAATCGTAGATTTTTAATAAACATTTCTAAGTTTTATAATGAAATAAAAATATTATTGCCAATCATCAAATACATTATTCCCGATTCCAAAATGTCGAGAGATGCCATTTTGACTAGTCTCCTCTTCGTATGAATTTAATCAATGAAACAAAACAGCCCCCAAAATTGAAATACTTTGCAACATACTTCTCTAACTTCAAAACTGGTTGTTAAAACTGATGGAATTTTACTAGTTGCTGATAATTAAAATTTTAGCTATGCTAAATTTAGCCTTTTTAGTCTTATAATACATATTTTATGGAAAATTCTTTAAACTACATACATATTCATGACAAAATTGATAATAAAATTTCACCTTCAAAGAAATTTATATAAAGTCAGAAAAAACTATTATTATTACTGCCATCAACATCATCAGTTTTTTTTTTTTTTTTTTCATTTGAGAAACTGAATGACAAGTGCGTATGTTTTAACTGTAAGTTTATAATTATCGTAATTACATGGCTAAATTCATCAAGTAATCATAAAAACATTGATAATTCAATTCGGATTCGACTTCTAGTGCAGAAAGCTGCACTACATATATTGAGATTTCAAAGTTTTTAAAATGAAACTTGAGTAATATAAAGTTTCTTTCTGAAATTATTTAAAACCTTCAAGACCTATAGTCCTCGAATTCTTTGGCTTAATAGACCCCTAATTTAACTCTTCTGCATAAAATTTCAACCATTTGAACAATTTTACATTAGAGGCCAATTACGCTTAAGAAGTAAGAAGCGTTGAAAACTCGACTCTGTTGTCGGAATTCGAACCACAGATCTTCCAATGCTAACGAAACATGTTAATCACTTATAAAGAAGAGAATATGTACGAGGAATGGATAGTTTCTTAGCAAATGATGAAACTATCAGGTTATAAAAATTAATTTAATGAATTATTTAACAGTTCTCGTATACTGAATTATGTCTTTTTTCCAAACAGTATAGAGAAAAATGGTTATTTTACATACTGAAGTGGATTTACTTATGTAATCATTAGTATGCTTGGTTATAAACATTAAATCTAATCTATCCTAAAATCATAACTCACCATCTCATTAATTATTTAACAAGTCTCAAGCACTTTATTATATCTTTTTTCCAAACCTTACAGAGCTATGTGGTAATTTTACATATTTAACTTCAGTTACTTATGCAATCATTTGCATGTTTAGTTATAAGCATTAAATCTAATCTATTAACTGAACCTAAAATCAAAACTCATCATTTTTCCGACTTACTCAAAAATATAAAAACAAACTCAAAAATCATTTCTGTTCTGAATATATATTGTACTACGCTAAAATGTGGTAGAATAATTTATTATATTCCTATGTATGAGAATAGAAAAATATAAAATTAAGATAAAACTATTCTTGTATAAACTATCTTCCTTTTATTCTGCTAAAGCAGCATTCGGAGACGTTTCACTAGCTCTAAAATCCTCTTATCACAGTCTACAAGTTTCAATATTGTCCAAGATAAGATTCGGACGTGATGCCTTGCAACCGAATGCAAATCTTACGGATTTCGTTATTTTTTAGAGACACAGCATGTAGTGATTTTAGGTAGAAACTTCTTCAGCGGCTTCAATTTGGAGAGTGTTTGCGGCGTACCAAGACGCGCAGTTGCTATGGTTTCAGGTACACTGCAACACGTGCTTTTGCCGATTATCGCTTAAAACTAGTCTTACGATCTATGTTAAGTAGTTAGTTCCAGCAGATAAAAGTAATACTTTAATATTTGAAGAAAATAATGATTTGTTTTTGTATTGCAATTTTAGGAATTTGTTTCTACACAAAACTGCTACCGAGTTTGTGTTTCCGAGTTCCGAGATTAAAAAATTCCTTTTTCTAGAATTCTTAAAGTTCTTGAAGGAAATCGTTTCTTAAGAGATGAAGAATTTTGCAAATGGTTGAGCCCTCAAAATTTTGACGAGATTCTTAAACGGGTCTCAGGTTTGCAATTTTCATGACAGTAATTTTATTAATTATCATACAGCTTATTATCAGCTTATCATGAGTGAAATTATTATCATACAATAATAAACTTACATGTAAATATTATACACGATTATTTTTATTTTCAAAGACGCATACATTCCGTTAAAAAGGAAACTTGAATTCACCTTTCACATGCTAAGTATGTGTGTTTGTTTGGATACATGAATATAGAAAATCGTGCGAAGGATATATAGCTCAAGAGCGTAATGCCTTCGTGGGGGGTTTACAAAAAGATTTGAGCGCAGATTTACGTTAGGTAGAAAACACGAATATGTTCCTGTAGGAAGTTTGTACAAGTGTTTGGAGATCTTATCGACTCGGTCAATGATGGGTCACCCTTTTAGTTGTAATTTGCGTTTTGCTCTCATAAATTTTGGTGGAAATTTATGAATTTTTATTTTGAAGAATTTACTTCTAATTATTTTGTTAAATATAATAATGATAACAATAATAATAATTATAAAAAGAAGAATATTGAAATGCTCATATAAAAATCATAAATCAGAAACTAAATTTCAGGACCTTCTTCCAAAATATATTATTATCTTGATTATTTTTACCGAAACCATACAAAGAAATTTCTAGAAATCATCCCAAGCTCCTTTCTCGGTTTAATATAATTTCAAGTGCTCATTTCCTTTTCCGTGAATAACTCCTCAATTTTGACTTAAATAATACATGGAAAATTTTAAAAATCTGAGTGCAATTATTTTCAGTCCGTATCGTCTTTCTAGGGGAATTCCAACATTACTACCATAATACGTTTGGCCGACATAATATAAAGAAAGTTCTAGAAGACAATAACTACATTTTTATATGGTAGACGATACGCTTATTCTTTTGAAACTGCAGATTGGTGTATTAAAATATTTAAACTCATGAATGGATTTTCTCATAAATGGGACAAATTTTCCTCAAGAAAGAAGCATAAAAATGAGCGTTATTCCTCCCTTTCAGTCTGTTCCCGACGCGCGGAATGTTTGTATCACAGCGGATTGATAAAATCTGACGCTTTACAGAATTTGGAGATTGCAAATATTGGCAGGCTCTCACTTCGACCAAGTCCACCGCTGCTGATACTCGACATCGGTGTCTGAATAGCTAACTGAATAATTGTACGAAGTAAAGAGAAAGACCACCCTCGTTTCAGAAACTCAAGCTACCTTCCGTTGAATGTATAGTGGATTGGATTTGGATTATTTAATTATGGCAAAGCACACGAGGGTTATCTGCCTAAAGCAAGGGATGCCTTCGTGGAGGACTTTCTAAGAGAAACTGGCTCGTATGCACGTTACACGTGGGGAAAACCACGAAAACGCCCATGTAGCTTGCCTGTTCGTGGGATTCGAACTTCGGACCGAACTACCAGTGTTCAGCGTCTTTACCGCTCGACCGCTGGTGGGCCGAATGTACAGTGAGTCAAATGGAAATGGGACAGTTTTGTATCTCTCCATCTGTTCGTCCGGCTTGGCGAAATTCAACTTGCATATTTCATATCTCCGTACCGCAAGTTAGAATACATATTACGTCTGTATACAGTACTGTTTCAACGTATGTGTTTTGACAAGAAATAGGACTCTTTCTGAAAGAACATGTATGTTATTTTCTATGGTTCGATACGAAGTCTCGTATTATGTCAAGGTTTTGCAAAAGTTGCGCCGACGAACGTTTTATTTATTTTTTTTCTTCAATTAGCACTCAAGGATTTAGCTCCGCAGCTTTATTTGTATTTTGAATTTATTTAACAATATTCTGTCATAATTCGGAATTTCGCTTAATCCAAATAAAAGCTTCTTCAGATTTCTTTTAATGTTCGATTTTTAAATATTTTTTATAATTTTTTTGTAAAAAGACTTTTTTACCATATTTTTAAATTAAATCATTCATAAAGTTCAAAGCAATAACGAGAGGCAAATCTGAGCGTTATTTCTATTTGATCTTTTTATGTGTCTTTTTACCTGGATTTATTGTCCGATCTACTTTATTTTTAACGAAATTTAACCAATTGAAATCAATTTGAGTATAGTATTTTAAATTGAAAAAAGTCAGAATTTTGCAAATACAATTTTTGCAATATAGTGACGGTATTAAAAACTTAAAGAAGGTTATTTAAGGGAAAATATTAATTATTAAATAAATAAAAAATTGTAATAAAATAACAAAATTAATAATTAAAAATAATAATGAATTTGAAAACAGAATTTTTTTTATTTCCTTTAACATATATCTGCATTCTGTCTACGATAAGTAAACGATATTTTTACGTTGCCCTATTTTCAGTTAAATACTTTTAACATTTATCTTAATATATAGTTGAATATTATATGCTTACTAAAAAGATAAAATAGAAACTGTTGCGGAATTTACAAAAGAGAAAAAGAAAACTGCTATCGAAATTTACAATGAATTCGTAATGATCGAATTTATGAAATTCATAATGATCTGCAACATGAAAAGATTTTAATTCCCACAGTCGTATTTTTAATAAGTTCAGTTTTTAAATTAGTT
The DNA here is from genome assembly GCF_044657685.1 of Stegodyphus dumicola. NCBI lineage: Eukaryota > Metazoa > Arthropoda > Arachnida > Araneae > Eresidae > Stegodyphus > Stegodyphus dumicola. The sequence continues at coordinate 71,945,405 of NC_140768.1, read as the reverse complement.
AGACTCAACATTGTATTTATTAAATTTCCTTTACAGTGTTTTTTTATAAATTTTAGTTATTATTTCATTTTGCAAATAAATAATGCGACATAAAATGTCCCTAATGATTAACTAAAAACTTTAGGTTTAATCGCTGCTGTAAAAATTCCCATGTAGATGCTATGATCGGGTTCTATAAATACGTAAATAAAATTATAATTTTGGAGAATAATTTTTAAATACATAGTTATTTACAAACAGAAAAGATAACTATTAATATTTTTATTTTTATTAATTTCTTTAATTATTAATTTGATTTCAGAATTAATTACACTAATAATTTATTTTAAAAATACTGAACATACACTGAAGTGACAAAAGTCATGGGATAGCAATATGCAAATATACAAATGGCAGTAGTATCGCGTAGAAAATGTATAAATGCGAAGTGCTTTGGCAGGGCTTTCATTTGTGTTCAAGTTATTCATGAGAAGAGGCTTTGACGTGGCCGCACGACGAGAATTAACATACTTTGAACGCGGAATGGTAGTTGGAGCTAGACGCATGGTCATTCCATTTCGGATATCGTTAGGGAATTCAACATTCCGAGATCCACAGTGTCAAGAGTGTGCCGAGAGTATCTAATTTCAGGCATAACATCCCACCATGGACAGCGCAGTGGCCGACAACCTGCACTTAACGACCGAGACCAGCGACGTCTGCGTAGAGTTTTCAATGTTCACAGACAAGCAACACTGCGTCAAATAACTGCAGAAATCAATGTGGGACGTACGAGGGACCAGTCCGATAGTACAGTGTGGAGAAATTTGTCTTCCTTGGGCTATGCCAGCAGAAGACCGACTCGAGTGCCTTTACTGACAGCACGACATCGCCTGCAGCGACTCTCGTGGGCTCGTGAGCATATCGTTTGGTCCCTAAACGAATGAAAAACCGTGGCTTGGTCAGATGAGTCACGATTTCAGTTGGTAAGAGCTAATGGTAGGGTTCGAGTGTGGCGCAGACCCCACGAAGCCACTGACCCAAGTTGTTAACAAGGCACTGTTCAAGCTGGTGGTAGTTCCATAATGGTCTGGGCTGTTTTTACATGGCATGGACTCGGTCTTCTGGTGCAACTGAACCGATCATTGACTGGAAATGAATACCTTCAGCTACTTGGAGATCACTTACAGCCATTCATGGACTTCACGTACTCAAACAACGATGGGATTTTTATGGATGACAATGCGCCATGTCACCGGGCCACAATTGTTCGCGATTGGTTAGAAGAACATTCTGGACAATTCCAGCGAATTATCTGGCCACCTAGATCGCCCTACATGAATCCCATCGAACATTTATGGGACATCATTGAGAGGTCAATTCGTGCCCAAACTCCGGAACCGTCAACACTTTCACAATTATGGACGTCTTTAGAGGCTGCATGGCTCAATATTCCTGCAGGGGACTTCCAACGACTTGTTGAGTCCATGCCACGTCGAGTTGCTGCACTTCGCCAGGCAAAAGGAGGACCGACAAAATATTAAGAGGTTTCCCATGACTTTTGCCACTTCAGTGTATAATGCGCTTAATAGTTTCATTGAAAATAATTATTACCAAGTATGTAAAAGCTATTTATAAAGGGTTATTACTGTTATTATTTATAAAGGATTATTAGTGTTCTCGGAATATATGTTGTTATAACAGTTAAAGAGAAAATATCCTATACATTTTGAATTACATGAGGGAATTATAAATAGCAACTATAGCATATCTGAAGGAACAATTAGCAATATTCTTTTAGCTTCATTTTAATATAATATCTTTAACCTGAACGCTGAGTTTAACGATTTTCTGTGCTGTTAGTTAGAGAACATGATTATCAGTGATATGTATTGCAATTACAAAGTGTTAATAATAAATAAGAATAAATGAAAGTGTTAGACGAAAATTCCTAACAGTATTGAACATATTATAGGAAAATGAAAATATCATATAAATTAATAAGGAATTAATACATGACAATAAGCAAGAGCTCGAAGTAGAATTCCACTTTTAAGCCAGAAACATGCAAAATTTTTGTAGAAAGAACATTATAAAAATGATGTATTCTTTACATTGTTCTACCAGACAGTCAAAATAAAATTTTGCATATACAATAACATAATGAAGCAATTATTTTTAATTAAAAAATCCACTAAATGATATTCTAGTTCATTCCACTGAGAAATTGGGAGGAAAAGAAAACAAGCAAACAAGTAATATAATTCTGCCACTTACGCAGTTAAAACATTACAGATTGATGTGTTTTGCCTTCAAATCTGTTCGTAATCCTACATAATCTCTATAGCATAGACAAGGAAAACAATTCAATTCGTCTTTACGAAAATTTTAATTTAGTATACAGTGCGATCATTATTCTTATATGATATTTGGTGAAACGCTCTTTATATAGATAAAACTTATCAAATTTATAGAATTCTCATTACACGTTTATATTGTACTGAATTACATATTCTGAATGGATAATTTAATTTCTAACATCGCAAATTAAAATATGCATTTAAGAAGGTAGAACATATAAGGGCATGTTTCGTCATATTTTTATTTTCTTCACTCATGAGAATGTTTTCTCGTTTACTGCAACCTATAAGTATGTATAAATAACGCAACATTATCGGCTAATATTGATAATAATAATTAATTGATAAATAAATAATACATCTTAAAAATATATTTCAGCTATTTATAAAAATAGAAAGAGATCTTGTCACCGGTCTTGAATATGTATCTCAGTGAAACAATCGAAATCAGCGAAAATCTTCTAGAGTTTTGCAGGCTTTACATTTTATGGGCCCCAAAATGACCTTAAAACTCCTAGTGACCCAGTTGAAATCACACGAAAACAAGGAAATTGGACATAAAAGGCACAAGAAGGAAAGCTCCGCATGCTGACTCAGAATGCCTTAATCGAGCTTAACTGTCTCTCATTGCAAGTTGACTGTCTTCAGGTTGTTATTTTATATAAAACGATCATAAACAACTGGAAAAATTTTATATTCTTTTCCTGCATTAAGTGATCAAAGATACAAAATCGGAGCAAAATTTTCACAGAAATACATATTTTGATGCTATTTCATTTTACGGGTTGTTCATATTCTAATGTAAGAAATCATGAAACAAAAGTCAATAGAAATATTATTATTCTTTGCTTCAACAATGCCTTAAGCAATTCTTTTGAATTCTATATCTGATTTAAAACTGCAGAACCACTGCATTTGGAAAAGAAATTGTGAAGCCGTTTTAAACTGTATAACGTCTTATATTCTTAACGAGCATAAACTAACTAGGCGTTAAGAGATTGTACAAGAGTGTGTTAATCTTATCCATTAGTACAAGAAAGTCTAGAGAAAGGGTATAAAGAACCCTTTATTAACTTAATGTTATACGCAAATGGCACAGATTCGTACTTACAATAGCCCACACCTTTTGCTTAATTCAAAAGGTAACAAGTAATTTAAAATAGAATAGATTTAAGTTAGCCTAACGGCTTTTCACAAGTTACGTAAAGCGCAGGCAGGATCTGACTCATAAATGTCGGCCTAAATAAGCTTAATTTTAATTAAATGTGATTCCAGCAATGTAGTTCTAATAAAGTGCTCAACGCCACAGAAATCTAATCACTATTAAATCAAAGATAACAACGTAGCTTTCAGGCAGGCAGAAGTGGCTGTCTAAAATCACTTTCCAAAACTTTCTCTTAATACTGAGTTTTCTCTACCTCATTTGTATACACGCGTGTTTAACTCATCCTCACAACTATTATAATATCAGCTAAGAAAAATAAATATCTCTTTGCATTAAATTATAATGTCGGTTTAATTTACATAAAAAGTATTTGATGACGGAAAAAATGAGTTAATATTAGAAATTTTATATTTGAGTTTCGTTTGATAATTTGGCACTATATTCTTATCAGAATAAATATTGTCAGCGTCATAAAATCACAATGACAGATTACAACGGCATCATAAAATACGAATAAAAACTTCTTTTACAGTCCATTGAAACATTTAAACACTTTAACAGATCACAGAACAGACTGAAAATTATAAAGTGTTATTTAAGTTTCTAACCCGTTATTTTATGCTAATTTCTTTTTCTGTCAGCCTCGTTTCCGCTTCCCTGCCAAAATATAAATTTCCAGCTCGGACGATATTCAAATTATGTTAAAATATGTTTAAAGGAAGGCTTTGTGTGTGAAATCAGAAAGTGGTCTGCCTGCTTGAAAGCCACGTCGCTAACTTTCGTTCTCTAGTGGTCAGTATTCTAGTTATTACACTTGTTTACGCAGATACCAATCGGAGCCAACTTGCGAACTATTTATACTGTGTAACCTTTAGTCTATATTTAAATTCGATTAGTTTTAGGACATCCATTACCTCGATTTAAGTCGAAACTATTGGCTTCTGTAAGCACGAGTTGACGCCGTCTGTTAAATTTTACTTATATTATAAAGGATACTTTAGACTCTTTCCCTGTCTTTGTGATACTTACAAAACATAGTGAAATTTCACCAATATCCTTTTAGAGTTCTGGTCTAAATTTATGTTACCTAAGAAGGCCAAATTCTACAAATTGCTAGAATATTTTTGAAAACGGGAAAAATACATATTATAGTAATGAAGGACATAGTTGAAAACTCAGAATTTATTCTTCTCACTGAAACTGAACAAAGACAAGAGACACGCCAATTACAGTGCAAGCATCATTATATATCATCATGAATAAGCTTAAAATTATAGCTAGTTATTTCTAGGAAATTAACTTCAAGAGTGGTGGTGGTACTTTGTAGTGGTTGTACTAAAGGTTTTCAATTTTTGTTTAGATGGTACGCGTTCGTCAAAAGGTTGAGAACAGTTGGCCTATACGATAATTATGAGGAACAATATTTATAATTGGGAGCTTTTATTAAATGCTTTTATTTTAAATGAAAATTGATCGATCATCAGCCAGCATATAACAGTTCTAAACACTTTTGTAATCCTCCGTATAATAATTTTGGTCAGTACATAATGCATACATGAATGGATAAATGGTTTTCATTGGTAAATAATAATCAACTAGTTCAGCACTTAAAAATTTCTTACGTTTTAGAATGGCACGTTAGAACGGAATAATTTAATTCGCAAACCTCTTAACACGACAGGACTAAAATGCAGTAAATATGATTTTTAGATGATCAAGTTGTTAAATAATTCATTCTTGCATTTTATGGCTCTCTCTCTTTTCATGATTACATTACGAAATCCGAAATTCGGAGGGCCAATATCTGAAATGATATAAATTGATATAAACTCCGGACTTCCTTATTACCAGAACGAGCCCTTTTTTTGTGTGCTTTATATATGCGCGTTTCATATTTTTTCATAATAAAATGTGTAGAGAGCAGCGATTTTCAATTTCAATTTTGGCACTAATAAAATTCCTCCATACTAAAGAAAGCAGTCTTTATTAGTATACATCTGTATGATGCATAATTTGGAACTGTATTCGCCTTTTTACTTGGCATATATCTCAAAACGAAACATTCTACATCGAAACAACCTTGAACTAAATACCTACTGAATAATTTATAATCCTGACGCACCCCAAGGAACTATTATATATTATTCTTTGCTTACATCATTGCCTATCTATTAGCACAGAGTATTTGAAATATGACTCACGAAGCGATGTTTAGACATCGCAAAGAATCTGGAGATTCTTTGGTCTAAACCTTTGTTTTAGCCCAAAGGAGCAATTTGCCAGGAAGGGCTATTAATTTCGCTTTGGCATTTTGCGTTTGTTCACTATAAAATCCTGAATCACTTTTCAAATTGTTGCCGTCAAATATTAGAGCCCTGCATTATATTTAAAGAAATTAAATAATGATGCATCTGCATGAATGTATGTAAGTTTCTTGCACTGTGAAACACAACGGTACCTAGAGACATCAAATTTTGAATAACGTAGATCTTCACTCGAATATAAGCACCTGGAAGACCAAATTTGAAATTTTTTATTACCTATTTCATAGTCTGTAAAATTTTAACGAATTTTTTTATTAACAAACTCAAGACTTCAAAGCGTATTATTGACATTAACATCACGAACGGTATATTGCGTCGAATAAATTTAAATGACTGTATCACTTTTCAAACCCCGTTTTGAATTCTCTGTGAAACGGCCCTGTTTGGTAATAAATGCGAGCGATGAATTACGAGAGATATTGTCGCTGGTTCCGAAATAAAAATTCCAAAATAAAACAAAATAAAACTAAGTTAGGCCACAGAAATAGTTAACTATTTACATAATGTACAAACTTACAAGTGCTCTATTAGCACAAAGTGAAATGAGCGAACGCACCATAGGTCCACTGCGTACATTCTTCAACAACCAACTAAACTAAATTTAGCTCCTCTCACAAGAAGGCTCTATAAAAAACCGAACAGGCCCTTTGGGGTTAATATAAAATCTGAAAGATTTTATGTTAAGGGGATATATATTTTATTATTAATATTAGGGGATATATATTTTATATTTAGGGAATATATAGTGAAAGATTTTATATTAAGAAAGGGCGTTTTTTTCACGGGTATGCAATAACTAACATTTAAGGACTTTTTCTTAAATATTAGTTGTTGCATACCAAATTTAGTAAAATTGTATTTTTTCAAGTTGATATTAAGATTGCCGATGATAACAGATTTCAGATAACTGCGCAGGGAAGTGTTGAACGTGTTGACAAGGAGATATTTAACAGAAACACCTTTCCATGTGTAAAAAGTAGATTTGTTAATGATACTTATAAGCCAAAGGATTACATTTATTGTTGTTACAATTAAGATAAACTTATTTGTTATTCAGATAAGAGCAGAACAGACGCCAGAGCTGTTGTCGCCGCACTGGGCGACAGAATTTAGAAGATGCAAAATGAGCAATAAATCTAAGCGAAGGCAAACTTTGGACCATAAAGACTGTACCGGGCCGCAAAATGTGTACCGCCGTGCCTGGATAAGCCTTAAGTATATGTGGAAATTTATTTATTCGGAGCTCAGGTAAGCCCTAAACATATTCGGGATATAAGAGTAACCTAAATAATAAATAACATTATATAATAGATAACTAATATAATGCAGGATTATCTTTCTGAGTTGGCTATAGAAAAGAGAAAAAGCTTAGCAAAGCATATCTTTAGATAATGTCATGAGGATGTCAGTAACAGCAATCTCATGATATATCGCCAATAATTTATAGTAGACACCAGATAAACTTTATGATGATAGCCGTGAATCTAAATGGTTTCAGAATTCCTAAAATGTACCACGGGATTTTCTAATTACTGAAATTTGTGGAGAGGTAATGAATGAAATTGTTATAACAAAGGATTTCATTGCGATGACATCATTGCCCCAATTTTCAATTAACTAATGGCCCACGAAACCTTTTTTATGGTTTAAAAGCCAGAAAACATCGCTACCGATAGTAAAGAAAAGTGACTGAAAGCTTGCTGAGAACGAAAGAATTTCGGTTGACAGTTTATTGGAAATTCACAACAATTAACTGGCTTCGTAACTGAACAAGAATTTATGTCTATCTGTAGAATTAAAGCAAAATTATTAGGCTAAGAAACGAAGCAACTTAAACTGAAAAAGCTGCCCAACAGGTATAGTGGATAGCGTAGCTGACGGCCATGCCTAACAACCCAAGTTCGAATCTCGGCGAAAGCATGGATGTTTGCAAATGTACAGTGTCGGTGCGGCATGGCGACACTCTAAAAATGCATTGAGCCGAAAGTCCTCTCGTGTGGTTTGACCGTATAGGTAAGAAAGGAAATGTTTAAAAATGTATTCTTTTTCATACACTTAGGACTCTGAAATTTTGTAGAAAAAAATATATATAAATTTACGATGTATATTTATGTATATTTACGACGCAATTACAAAATATTACGCAATTACATCCGATTGTGTCAAAACCCATTGAACTTAAATTACCCAATGTTTTAATCACCACGAAAGGATCACTAGTGTTTCGAAGTAGTGTATGGGGGGAAATCGGTTAGGGCCCCTCCTTTGACTTCCTACGTCTATGTGTTTGGTGTAAGGGGAGAGGGGTGGGAAACCCTCGGACCAGTCCCATGAAAATTGTGGGGCGGAACCAAAAAATCTCTAAGCATCCTTAGAGATTCTTAGAGATTCTTTGGTGGAACTGAGCTAAATCGCACTGTCTCCTGTGGTGCTCAAGGCTGTTGCCAATGACAGGCGTATCTTGCGCTATTTCCACGAGGAATTTCGTGGGCTTGAGCTGATGCTACTGTCAAACAAGTAAGCTTAAGCAACAACAACAACATTGAAAAAATGCTTCAAAAACAAACAAAATAATATTGAGCTTTTTTTTTGTAAATATTTATTCCCCTAAAGTCATAAATGCTTTATTATTTCATAATCCACTATTTCATATTTCTAATTTTATAATTTTTACATGCCATCAGATACTCTATTATAAAGTACTCTAATATCCGGAAAAATCCCAAATTTGGCATCGTTGAATTCCGGTCGAGTCTGGATATTGGACTTCGTACTGAATTATTTTCCTCCGTCACTCTTAAATGGTTTGCTGATCGATTAATAGGCATAAAGTTTTATGAATAAATGTTTTAGCCTTATTCTTTAAGAAACATCACTTTCGAATTCATATTCAAGTGAAAAATACCGAATGCGATTTTCTGTCATCTTAAATCTCAAAGGCATACAGACTACGTAAACTTTCTTCAATAGGAAGTTCGAGAATACTTAAACACTAAAACATCTCTTTGGTGAAAGACAAATGCCGGTTTCTAAAAAAAAAAGCTGAAGTCCTAAAGGGATACGTGACTTTCAGAAAGTGTATTAATCCGATTCGTTGTGTATAGTAATTAATTAACTGACTGAATGTATTGAAGAGCTGCTTGTTATCTCAAATGTAAATGGAGAGTTTTAAAAACAAATCTATAAACTTTATCTTTTAGTGAAATTACAAGATGATCCATATCAATACAAATACACATAGAACAATCATAATAACTGTTCCACTTTCGTCCAAGTTTCTTTTCTCAGCAAATAATATGCTGAAACAAGACCTTGAATTAAAATTTAAATTCTCAGCGATATTATTTCCTTCCTAGTGACACTTAATCTAGCACTGAGAGGAACAACAATGAATGATCCTTTACGAGTTCTTAAAAATATGTTTTAATTACGTTCATCAACGGATACAATGTAAATGTAATATTAGCACTGTCATTAGGTTATTTTGAAACAGAAGATGTGAAAATTGTGCAATGCCCTCGCCAGGACTCGAACCCCGGACCTCTCAAATGCGCGTTGTGTATACTTCCAGCTACACGACCAAGACGTGCGGAAAGGAGGGAGAAAATATATTACAGCGTAACACAGATATCTGAAATAACCTTACAACTATGCAAATGTAAAACAATATGAATAGTCATAAATAATATGAAAAGATAATATAAAATGTACATGTGTGGTTATTTATTAATCATTCATATTTTTTATTCCGTAAAAGCACTTTTGCAAGCTTTTGTAAATATCGTTTAATACTGAGTGTACCACATACTTCATTATATTTTGTAATATTATGATATAGAGCATGTTTGCTAGTATGAGAGTATGAATTTCTATGTGTTATTTTATACTTTTGTTATTCCAACTTCGTAGATAATTTTCATGCATAATTATTTAATGCTTTTCTGAAGCATAACATTATGTGTAAATAATGGCTGAAAAATTTCAGTCATCTGTGATAGAAGTAGAATTGTTAATTGTTCAGGAATAACATCGAATTCTTTGACCAGCTGATTATAACTGGCGACATAGGGTGCCACAGAACCGTTCGGTGTTTTTGTTAAAAATCTGCATCATTAACAGGATGAAAGTTATCGGAAAATTTCGCACATTCTCTTATACCTTTCTCCGTCTGAACTATGACAGCTTCGTCTCCGATAGCCGCAGGCTCTTAATCTCAGACATTCTAGTGCGTAGCCAAGTGAGGAGGTTCTACACATTAATGTGACTTTTGAAATCTACTCTTTTGTACTTCATCGTAAACTTGCAAGAGCTGTCGGAATACTTGTATTTAATTTAAAGAATGGAGGAATTCCATTCCATAAATTAAATCCAAGAATTTGTTTCTTTTGGTAGAAGAATTTATCGAATGTTTTCCTGATTGTCGATGAATTTTCGTGGTATCTGAAATATAGTGCTTGTGAAATGTTTCATTCTTTTATCTGTAGCTACAGAAACTGCATCCAAAATGTGTCTAATGTTGTCTAATGTCCTGTCTAATGTTGTCAAGTGATGCTCGCTTAGAGTACATAAAAAATGACTAAATAACCATGCTTCTATGACTTATGGTTTTCTAAAAAATTGCGAAAGAATAAGAATGATGTTTAATCTGATAATCATCAAATAGGCTTATATATAGTTTATAATTTATCGTGTCTACAAAAGTCTTTATTCGACCTTTGACGCAACCGTGTACCGTAAATATGTACTTCCAATTTAAAAAAAAAATGTTTTACAGAACGTAAATATTAATATTTTGGTATTTTTAAATTCAAAGAAATCAATTTTGCAAAAATAAGGAAATCTGATATTTCACATATTCCTCATAACCCCATCTATATTTAGAAAAATTTGTGTTTAGAAAATTTAGCATAAAAATGAAACACATAAAAGTATAACTCTTGACAAAATTGAGGTAATTGATATAAAAATCGCGAACAATTTAGGAGTAGTACACAAACTGAATATCGATATGTTTACATTTGTACGTGACTAAAAATAACATATTGGTTTCAAAAAAAAGGTTTTTGATTACAGACGAATACGAGACAAGTACTTCTATGCAGATTACAATGAAACCTATCTTTGAATACTATTTGTTATTTTCCCAAATGGCAATTTTATTCACAAAATATTAAAGAATTCTTTTTGTAGGAAGCATTGCCAAGTCTTTGTGTTGGCATGTAGCCAACACATAACATTTTCTGAAGAAATTAAAAATGAGAAATGTATGCATTTTAAAGATTTTTTACGATTATCAGGTTCTAATTCTAAAGTAATAAAACTTCACGAGAATATTAAGAATGTAACCTTAGACTTTGAAAACTTCTACTTTCTTTGTGAAAATGTATAAATAAATTAATTCTTTCGGCATACCAAATGCAACATAATTAACAATAAAGGCACTAAATAAATCAGAGTAGAATATTATGGACTAGCATTTAATGGGAAAAATTAACATTTGATTATCCAAAATTATTTAGTAATTTACCCCTTAATGAAAATTGGAAATGACGTCAGAAATAGCGAATTTTGGAATTAAATACCTCAGTCAATTTTAGTTGCACGCTAATCAAACTTTTTGTGTTTTACGTTTTATAAAAACTATAATATTTTTCTAAATATAAACTTATAAACCGCAAGAAGTATAAAATGTGAATATGTGCATCAAAACACTTTGTTTTCACTTTTCACTGATTTTCATGTAGAAAATAGCCAAACCGAACAAAATCTCTGAGATATTCAATTGTGTTTTTAATTTTGTTTTATTACAGTTTGAAACTATTCTAGATTGCATTCTGTTTCACCGTTTGATTTTCTTTCGGTATTTGATGCAATTTTAATTCGTCAGAAAAATCAGAAAGATTCAAGATCAGATAGAATGTTTTGTGGGCAGCAAAACTAGTATATTTTCTAAAATTCGAATCTGTCTTTTGATTTTGTAATTGACAGCAATAAAAAAAAATTTTGCTAATAAGAACTGGATTTATTGTAAAGCATTAGATTTCAGTTTGAAGCTTAATACCATGCGAAACCACGATATAATCAGCTTTTAAATGTTTAAGTTTACAGAAAAATATAAGGAACTGAAAAGTCCTGATGACTTTCGTCTAAAAATAATTTTATGAGACATTAATAAGTAATATGGTTTTTAATTGCATGTCCACTGATATTTATTATACAGGTATTTACTTTCTCTGTACTGTCTAATGTTTCAGACGTTCGTACTACTTACATAATTTCTCATATATTCTGCATTAAAAATGGATTTTCAATTCCATGATTTCCTACGACTATTCTACTTTAGCGGGGATTCTTCATTTTAGTTTAGAATAGTAAGTTGTGGCTCCTTGTACTTGGATCAAACATGGTCAACGGATTCCTGGTACTCGTAATTTGGCAAACTTTAGTTCGACCTGTGCGATGTTGCAAGTCGGTGGAATGCTTGAAAGCCCACGGTAGGTTTTTGATATATTGTGGATAGTATGTGTACATTCGTGAAGCTTTAATGGGAGAAGTTCAGTTTTGATCTCTGTGGAAGTCTTAAACATTTTCTCTTACATACAGTGAACAAGCAGCAAAGGTTCGTCAAAGCAGAGTCTATTCAGAAAGCACTAACTTTGAATTGGTTTAAAGGCATCATAAAGAATATATTAGGCGAACTCGGCAATGAATGTTATACATTTCATGTAAGTGACACCGCTTAGGTGAAAGCTTTCTGCGAAGTAAAGGGACGGGAAGAGTCAGATTTGTACTAAACGTATCATATGTGAAGGGAAGAATTAGCAGCTTTTATTTGAAGAAAAGTTAAAATTGTCAAGTAGACGAAAACTGGAACAGGCCTCAATGATCATCTATATATGTATCACTACGACCGCTAGATGGGCTCACAAATTATAGAAACGTAACTTAAAAATTACGAGCAGCTCCTAAAGAAAATATTAGGGCGGACAAATTTGAATATTTAACTGAAGGCCGAGGGGGGAAAATAAGATGCGCCATCTTAATGTCGAAATCTTTGGTTTCGCTAGAAACAATAATCAAGAACGTGCAGGCGTAGCGCGAGTTTAAAAATTCTTACGCATGTTTAAAGGATCCTGATAAATTTGAACATTTTGATATCATTGGTATCATAAACAGGGCCTCGAATTATGAGATTGTCCATAACGTTTTGTTTTGTGCGAAGATCACAAGGAAAGGCTTGGAATTATGACCGGCTATCACAAGTTTAAAATTAAGCATTTTACTTGAATTGCATGATGCACAATTTTCTAGCGTTTCTAATCTTGACCGCAGTCTAATCTTGACGTATGGAAGGCAGTGGAGAGTGTGAAAGAATCAGTTTATTTCCCTCAGTAGCATATATATTTTAATTCAGTTTGTCATGTTCTGTAGTGCTTTCATTCAATCAATGATATTAAATATAGACCCACAGACCAGTTTCCCAAAGGAAATTTTGGAATCGATTTGTTAAAAATTTGGCTTGAAGTAAAAAAAAAAAAAAAAAAAATTCGAATTTTGCTATCGATAGTGGATTATTCCTCAAAATTGGTAGATTTATTTCCCCTCAGGAGGACATCTGCGATCACTGTCGCAAATTCGTTTCTAAATATGTATAGCTTAAAGTATCAGGTCCCAATAAAAGTAATAGTCAATAATAGATTAAAATCCATGTTTTAAGTCAAATGTTTGAGATAAGACTGACATGAAACATGTTGAAATGATCTCTTATGGTCCACAGTCGAAAATTGCAGAACAAGTGAATATAAACATAACAAAAACTGTCCGCATCTATGCAACAAATTATGATTTACCCAGTGCACTCAGTGAATCCGAAAAGCACGACACAACAGGAAAAGCATTAGGCGTTAGGTTTAGGCAGGAAATGGAAAATTTAGCATTCGTTTGAAGGCTCTTTTGTATGAGAGCGTGTCAGAGAGATAATGCTGTGTTTAATTAGGAACGATGCTAGGCAAATGATGGAGAATGCTGTTATGAACGGGAAGAGTTGTAGTTAATTAGAAAAGTTTTAGGAATAGTCCCTGAAGTTGGCAATGCAGAACTGCCTCATGTGTAAATCAGGCTAAGCAGAATTCACTGGAAGCTGCAGTTGGGTTTAAATCTGAGATTGACGCCCAGAAAAAAAAGAAAGAGGATGACTAAACAAGGAAGGCAAGAAAGACCCCGGATAAAAGAATCCTCTAAAAGGAAGACTACATAGAAAAAAAGTGTCAAGATTACTAGGCAGTCAATAAAGGTCCAAAGCTCAGGGCAACCCAAGCACCAGGAAAGATACTGCAACCAGATATGAGCAAAAAGACCAGGCCAGGTGAGAGACGAAGGAGCGGAGTACATTAGCAATCCAAGACACCATCTGAACAACCTTGTTAGGAGTAAGTAGCAGAGTGGAGTTAGGAGTAAGTGGGAAAAGGAATGCGACGAGGTTTGCGACGAAGTTAAATCTGAAAGTTCTTGGGTTCATAGATAATGAAAACAGCTGAAAAAAGTGAACCAGATTCTATTAACGACAGGGTCTCGCCAATCATTTTGTCGTAAACTGGACAACTACGAATGAGGATCGTTATTTGGCACTTTCAGCGCAGCGGCACAGGACTTCTGTAGTTTTTTAAGCTGTTATGTGACCTGTATGCTATTACTGGAACCTGAGTTCTACAGTCAATAGTTTCCCGAAGGCTACATGAGATAGAAAAACTGTTTGCATCCCGCACACTGCAGCACATAAGAAAGAGCGTTTAGCATCGTGCAGATATAACATGCGCCTTGGACTAGACATCAGTGGAGCACCAATGTAACTTGGTTTTATCGATGCTCCACTGAAGTATGGTTAGGAGCGTTTTACAGATTAGTTTCAACCTGGATACTAAATCGCGATATACCTGTACCCAGAAATGTCCTGTAATACGATAACATACCTACCTCATTAAAAAAAAAAAAAAAAAAGGAACATTAGGGTGGTGAAAATGTAATGGTTTGAGCAGGCATTATGTTGGACCGCCGTATATCCTTCTACGTGTTTGACAAACACTCTCTAACTGGTCTGAGGTAGAGGAAGGATATTTTAGAATCCTATGTTCGACATTTTAGTGCCACAGTTGGTCTTGCGTTCCTGGACGACAATGAGCATCTACATAGGGCTCATTTGTTCGACGATTGCCTGGAAAGTGCACAGATCTATCCGGACGTTTGATAAGCCTACACTTATAACTATTTGCTTAGAATAATGTTCCACTCTGTAAGAATGCGTTTCTGTAGCGAAGCAAAGAATAATGACATCTCGAGGATCGGTTTCTTAGTTTATATTCATAAACAGAAATGACGAAATGCATGTATATTAAACAATTATGTGCCTCCCAACCGGGATAGTGGTTAATGACTCTGACTTCCGTACCAAAGGCCCCAAGTCCCAATCCTGGAGAAGCCATGTGTTTTTCTAAATGTATAGAGCCTGTGTGGCAGGGGGACACTCAAAATATGCGACGAGCCGAAAGTCCTCTCGAGAGGCTGATGTTAGAGGAAGAGGAGTAGAGGAAGAGGAGGCTGGTGTTAGAGGAGACCCTCGAACCCGTCCCCCCTGGTGTGTTCTCCTTCAAATATGGCAGCTGAACTCAGCAAAGTAGCACTGTCACCTGTATGTTGCGAACATGAGGCGCAATCTTACCTCCTCGCCAAGATGAATTTTGTTTGCTTGTTCTGAAGTTAGACAAGCAAGATTAGTCACAATAACAACCAACATTAGTGTTTTACAAACTTTAAATAATTGTTCTTACATATTTTTGATAGATAATTATTAAATTATTGAAATGTTCTCGAGAATAGTATGAATATTTTATGGTTTATGTAATGAAGTATGTGCGATAATTGAAAATTTGAAATATTTACTGCTTTTGCATAATTACCTGTTATATGCAATGAACATTAGTCTTGCATTTGTTATATAGCGTAAAGATTTTAGATTTGAATTTATAAAAAATATCACCTGCATTGATATTTGTACCAGTTTAAAAATATAAAAAATACAACTGTAAAAAACTTTCTCAATAATCTGAACTGTTATTTTAATATAAAAATTTTATGAGGAAGTGCCGTAACGAAGCAGATTTTAATTGAATTTTAACATGTCTGGAATATTACATTCTTTAAACTGGAGAAAGAATTTTTTTTTTCTTTTCGCAAAGCATATGAGTTATGTACTACCTTATTTATCCTAACGCAGTATTCTATCAAGAAACACCTTACGCACAACTGCATGATTTATAAGTTAATTTACTTTTCTGTGATAAAAGTATTTAGCTACAGCTAGAATATCTGGTGATAGTTGAATACTTTTTCTTCGCCAAAATATATTGGCTTTTCTGTGTTCGGAAGTTACTCGTTCATCTTATTTACACACATGTGATTTATTTTAATAATATTTATTGTGGAAGCGTTTTAGTTTATAAGGTTTCAGAAAAGATTCTTAAAATTCAAACTTGGTAATGAAAATAAATAACTCTTTTTCGGAACCCTTATACATAGAATGTAGAATTTTTGCATTCATTTTATTGGTTATAAAGACATACAGTTATAAAGACATTTTTCGAAAAATGTTTTGTTATATTGCATCAATCAGCTCAACAAGCAATGACTCAACATAAAATAACTTACAATAATCTTCGTAAAAGTATGAGAAATAGCAAGGTAATTAGCATCTTTCTGCTTTTTAATTTGAAGGTAAATAATTCATATAAGTTTTAAACAAAATGTATTTTATATAACAAATGAATTTGGCAACTTCATATCATTTATTCACGTACCTCTCTTCTACTGTTTACACGTATAATGAGCGATAGTTTAAGGTGGAACATTTACTATGTTTTCTATTTTAAATCAGCTTATGGAAGCGGAAAAATTTAACTCACACATTCACCTTACCTTTTGAACTGATATATGATAATAGTCAATAAGGTATTTAAAATTATTGCATACTAATTGTATAAAATTTTAGTTTAATAAATAAACTCACTTTTTTTAATTAATTTTATAATTTTTATTATTTTTTCAAAATTAAACCCTGTAAGAAGTATGCATATATAAGTTAATAATGTTCGTGAACATGAACATGAAACACTTGTATGAAATTAATTCGCTAGCAGAAGAGGTGTTTAGAATAAATAATTTTAGCTGAATGAAAATGGGAATTTGTGATCAAATGAAAATGGGAATTTGTGATCAGAGAATAGAATAGTTCAGAATTTCTCTTTCCATAATGTACTTCTCATGCTCCTTCGTGCGAACTTTATTAATACCCATTGCTAAATTGTTAAGGATTGCTGTAGGAAAGTATATCTGGAATGGGATCCTTAAGTAAGGAATGAAGAATTTTATTGGTAGAATAAAAAATCATACAAATGTTAAAATTCTGTAAAATGCCTTCAAATTTAAAACTAATTGATGATAAGAAATGAATTACTACTGCATTCTTGTAATCGCTCAAAATGACAAAGGTGTTTTATTGTGTTGAGAAAAGCATTTTTATCCGCTTGGGTGAAAGCTCGATGCGGAAATATTCTTCGCATTGCAACTGTTGTTGAATAACTGAGTTTTTGATCAAATGATGACTTGCATGAGCAAACATGGAGTACAAGCAAAATGACAGAATAAATTAACTTCACGTCTCTTTAGTGGAATGGAAGTATATGAAATATAATGGAAGGTACACCTGTATGAATTATTATGAATCAAACTTGTTTTAAATATTAAATATTCTTGTTTGCTTTTCTTTTCCTACGTTAAAAATGCTGTTATTGGTTTTGACGGTAATAAAAATACTTACGTTTTCTTAATTATTAATTCCATTGACCCTGATATTCAATTCGTACAAGATTTCTAATTCCTTTTTATCATTGTCATATACAGTAAAGTTGTTCATTATTGAAAAAAATATTCTGCATTGAATGAACTATCGTAACACTTCATCTCTTTGCCTTCAAACACCAGTCATCCTGTCATTCTACTGAACATATGTCAGCTTCATTTTATTCTTTTACTTCAAGTGCACTCTAAGCTTAATTTTTCGAGTTAGCTATTGATGAAGATAAACTATTTAAGTTTAAAAACAAGATCAACAGTTCTAAATATAATTCTTTTAAAGAAATTATCTTTGAAATGCTTTCACTTTTTGTCAAAAATGATGTCAGTTTTTATATTTTCTTCCTTATGTGACCACGTGTTTCCACTTATAAGTTTCACTCCAGTAATTTAAAAAAAAATAATGTTTTACTTAATCTTCGAAACTAAAGTCCTGCAATGTTAAGCAACTTATGCCTGCAGATTCTTCTTATTACAGTAAGTTTAATTTATATTCTTTAATATATTTTATAAGAATTTTCAATTCATTCAGACGGCATCGTAAATGTATATTAAGAAACATATTTTCATCAAATTATATTGTTAAATTTAAAATAGAAACAAACCTTCACGAAATCGTTTTATTTGTGGCTTTGCATTTGGACTGCGCCATGCTATCTAATATCCCCTCTTTTATTACTGAGCAGAAGCAATCAACTGAACGTTGCTTCTTAAGCAAAATCTGGTTCGATCCATATATATTATTAATCTCTTGTTTGTTTGAGAAGACATAAGTTTAAAACGGGAAAATTTTAAGGGTACTTGGAGAGTATTTAGATTGTGCAAATATAAAATTTTAAAAGTTTATATTACAAATGAACGACGTACATTTTTCAGCGTCAGTAATAAAGAATAACTTGATATACAGTTTTATGTGCCGATAGAAATGTGCATAATTTAGGAGACACATGTTACTTAATTCCAAGATAATAGATTATGATTATTTCAAAAACTAATGCATGATTGATATTTTAATAATAGTTTACTTATATTCATTAATTAACATTCTTATTCATTGCAATAATACGATTTGATATTTCACAATTTTCATCGTTGAAATCCTTCACTGCATAGCGTAAAGAAAGAATATATTTGAGAATAAATTATGCATAGACGTTTATTATTATCTTTCTTATCATGACAATTGGAAATATAAAATATGCAAGCTCATATTCAGCTCTCTTATTCAGGAAGTTCAACGCATTATGTTTCTGTATTTTTATCATTACAATACTATTTTATTAAAAATAATACTTAAGTATTCATAAAAATGCTTTTAGACTGATGTGATTCATTATGAAACGCTTTTATTACAAATAATTAGTTAAATATTCGAGCTTTAAGAATTATATTTCCGGTTCAGTACTTGAGAAAAGCTTTATGGAAATATAAGTTAAATCATTAATGGCATACATTATTCAAAATTAGTTATGATAATGTTCAGCATGCTTGCAAGTACAATTTTAATTATACAGAAATAGTAGCATTTATATGTTATGAATATTCTTTTTCACATCTAAAATTTTCAGATTAACTTTACATGACATATATACACAACTATTCACGTTGCCAAAAGAAAATGAGAGAATACGTAATAAAAATACTTTACCAGATTCTCCAGACCAACTGAAATGGTTAAAATTATTTATTTAACAAATAACATAAAAATGGGCGAAAACTGCATGTTTAATTTGCTGTTTTAACTTTCACTTCCGTTGTGGCAAACAGTAACTTCCGGTTTGTCGCC
This sequence comes from Stegodyphus dumicola, assembly GCF_044657685.1. Classification (NCBI taxonomy): domain Eukaryota; kingdom Metazoa; phylum Arthropoda; class Arachnida; order Araneae; family Eresidae; genus Stegodyphus; species Stegodyphus dumicola. Next base: position 71,925,887 of record NC_140768.1, on the reverse strand, counting down.
TTTAAAAAAAAACTGGTATATTTCCACTTCTAATAGTCGTATCAAGGAAAGAAAAGTTCTTTTTGATACCTAACTGTGTGGCCTCTAAAACTATGTGCAGAGTCATTAAGTTATTCTTATGCTAAAGCCCTGAACGGGTGCCACTGTAGAGTCATTAGTATTATTAATGTCAGAAACTGCAAAAATGCGCAGTGCTCTCGACGGCACTCGAACCTGAACTTATCGAATACGCGCCGAATGTGCTACCGTGACACCACGAAGGCTTACTGAAAAAAGGGAGAAAATACCTTCTATATGAAACAAAAGATACTAAGATTTTTAGCCTTTTGAACGAGGTCGGTTAAAAGATCAAAATTAGGTGAGTTATTATAAGCTTTTATTTAGTTTCACCGTACTTGGAACTACATTATTGATTTTTAGCGTACTTCTTGATAGGCCTGATAGTTTCAGTTTCATACATACACTGTTGATAGATAAAAAGCAGTGTGGTGAAGGAAGGTTTTCAAATTTTCTTTGATTTTTTTAATTAATGTTTAAACAATTTTTTACATATCTTTATTAACCGAAAAAAACTAAACATACCAGAATAATAAAAACGAATAATAAAATCGTGGGACACATAAGAAGCGAAATTTATTAATTTAATTGCATTCTCAAATGCATAAACCATTATATTTTTAAATTATCTAGTAATTCATTTGTATTTTTAAATGTGGAAGCATTATATGTCTTACTTTATTATAAGCATTCTACTCTTTTGTAATTCTTGACGTTAAATTGTAGATAAATTCTGCAAATAAAATTTTCAATCTATTATTCCTATTAAATAATATGATAAGCTAATTCTCTCCTTTTTAGAACATTAAATATCATACCCATTTTACTAAAAACATACTAAATATAAACAATTTTTAAACTGTGTTTTACGATTATGTAGATTTCGCTGAATTAGAACTTTCTAAATCTCATTTGTGGAGATTAATGACTAAAAATTGTGATGTGTTCGGTAACATGTTTGTAAATTTGTAAAGAAAATTACATAGATGAATATGTTGAAGAAAAGTAAACAATGCTAAATATGTTTGGCAATTTTTTATTATGCTAATCTGAATTAGTATTCTTTTTATGTTAAAAATGGGAGTGTAGAGTATATATGTTATGAAACGACAAACATTCGCTTACATAAAACTAACTATTTCTGTACTTTATTTGTAATAGTGAAGAATGGTTATCATTATTAATTTGTTTCAAACAGTGATAATAAAGAATAATAAATTAATGAAGCGCAGACGCTGCAATTCTTAAAGTTTTCATTAAAAGGAGATGGGATAACATCTTTAATTATTTAATATTTGTGATAGAAATTTTGAAATTGCTTTTTATTAATTTTCTTAGAGATTTCCATGTAAAAACTGTTGATTTCAGCATTATTAAAGATAATTTTAAATTTGTCGAATTTACAAGCATAAAATGCCGCTCAACTATTTTCATTCATGAATAATATTTTGAAAGAATATAGTTTTTCATTTGTAGCTTTGGTTTTAAAACGGAATGATTTGTGAACAATTTGTGAATTATCTTAATGTTCTTAGAATAATTTGAATTTTTCAATATAAGGTTAGTGAGAAAAATTTAAGCGAGGGAAAATTTCAACCTTTAACGGTTTACTGGAATTTCTGAAATCTCATGCAAGAACTTTTTAGCGAGTAAATATTCATGGGTTAAAAAAGAAAAAATGTGAGACATGATGATATTTTGTTTTTATTGTTCCATACTACTTTAACTGCAAATTCTATAAACACCCACACATTGCCTTCAAAGATGCCTGTATTTAAAAGCTATTCATTCACTATTAATGTGTAATAGGTCTCTAAATCTGAATGTTCAAAACAGTGTTAATTTTGTCAAGAAAGATAATGTATTATTTGATTGTTCATATTTAAATCATGGAGCTTCAGAATACAAATATGCATAAGCATAAAAAATGCTTCAGAACTCATCACATTCCTTCATTCTGATAGCACTGAGAAAGAACCAGAAATACGTAACAGAACTCAGAAGGAGCCAGAAATACATATCAGATTTACGAGTAGTTCAAATGAATTATTTATGATAGCTAAACCATTTTTCCAAAAAAAAACGTCAGTTGGTGGAAACAACGCTCAACCAGATAGATCAAGTGAAAATCCCAATAATTCGAATCCTCATTAAATCCTCAAGTTTAAATTTCAACTTTCAGCATGAGATATTATTATGTAGAGCTATTATTAAGGTACTAACTTCATCTGGTGTTGTGTATAGCATTACGTAATAATAGAAGTAAAACCCGTTTCATTACAGAAGAGTGTATAAAAAGATAAGTTTGCCAGGGACACAAAAAAGTAATGGAATTCATACACTCTTCTACATTTTTCTACAAGGGTGTCGTTCGCAACGTGTTTAGAGTTAATTGAAGTGTAGGAGAGTAACAGTATTTTGAATTAAGTGAGGAGTTTACTGAATAATACAATGATTTGTCCTTCACAGGTCAAGTATTCTACCGAAGTATACCCTATTTGTAACAAATACATATTTAAATTCTGTACGCAAGCCGCATAAAATTGCTTCAGGGCCCACTTGTGAACGCGAGTTTGTGAGAATTATATTAAAGCACAGCGAACTTTTTTATTTTTAATTTTTGCCGTTTTCCTAAATTTACGCTCTCTAATTTCTGTAAAGTACCTAATAAAAAATTTAATTATAAATATAAAATCATTTCTTCCGCCAAATTTAAACATGTTTTCTTCAAATAGCATACTTAACATGAGAAAATTAACCGTTGGAAATACACGCTTAGAAACGATATTTGAAAATATAACGACTGTAACGGAATTTATGTTCATTAGCCATTAAATAGTTATTTTTCTCTCTGTATGAGCTTAGAATATACAATGGTTCAGAAAATATTCATCATTATCTGCAAATTTTAAAAATTTAAACACTGATTTTTAAAGATGTTTCTAGAGAACGGTACAAAATACGAAGATTACTTCAATGTTTTTGAAAAAATTCTCTGTTTATTTATTCTAATTATTTCTCGTACATTATTTCGAATATCATTCAATAATTTGTATTCCGGTAAAGAGGATTTTAAACATTTCTCAGTTTTAGAAAAATAACAATATTTATGTACTTTACATATTTCGAATAACTGCACAACCTCATTAGGAAGTTCCATCGTAAGAAATAAAACACGGTTTTATGATATACATTAATAAATTCCGTAATTCCTTTTGAACAAACATTAAGTTGCGTTTATTTATTTATACTAAATTATTCATAATTTTCGTAAGATTCGATATTATTTTGCATTTAAATAACTGTAAACTTATTTTCTTCATATTTACTTTGTACTTAATTCAACTGTATGCAACGAATATATGTAACAATTATGCAAACTTTCTCGACGCCTTATTATTTATTAAATGAATTGTTTAAGCTCTTGTATCGTAAAATTATTTGCTGAGCAATATTCTGGATTATTTTTCTATAGAATTAGACTTAAACTTTCCAAGAGACAGAGAAGTTTGACGTCATTGGAATTTTGACACATTTAACTACACTTATCATATAAAGCACAGAAAAAATTTATGTGTCATTTCTTTCTCCCATTTATTATTTTAGGAAAAGCCAAAGCTGATTTTAAATATCGATTTTCACAAAAGTATTTAACGATGATATTAGCTCGATATCAATATTATTATCTCCACATTTTAATACGCATCAGTTGCAGCTGCATTGCATTTGCTTATTTTGTTATTTCCTTGAGCATCAGATGTGTTTTGTTTGCCGAAAAGAAATTATTTCAAAAAAATGTTTTACAGGATTTTAGTTAACATAAGAGTTTTATTTTAAAAATGCATCCGCAATTATAAAATGAAAAATCGAAGAAAATCAAATATTAGAAATGCCATGTTCCAATTAAATATCCAAATGTTCGTTTCATAATACGTATTTGACCCGTTTTGAGTACTCTTTTAGCATCTGCCTTCAAACTTCTGTTAAGCATAATAATTGCACATGTGTTATCAAGAACATGCAGACAGAAAACCGTAACTTTTTTTACACCCATATATACCTCAAACTAGAGCAAATATGTTAAGCACATATAGATTTCTTGGACGGCAACTTGACTCTGGTGTTAATGAATAAAGTGCAATAGCTTAATTTGTAATGCCCCAACGGTTTTCAACGGTAGCGCAGAATTCAAAGGCTATGTTTATAGGTGAATGATCAAGTTATGGCAGCTATAGTACCAACAATGTCCTTTTTCAGAGATATGGGGAGAGGGTTGCGGAATGTTATTCCATATTTCTTCGACGGAATTACGCTCAATAGATTATATATGATGATGTAAAATTCTAAATGCTACCATAGAGTTCCATATAATATTTTAAGATTTTTTTTACACTACATATAAAATGACAGCAACGTATTTGCTTAGAACCCCTCCAGTTTATTTATTAGTCTAAAGGGGCTTTGTCCCTGAAGGACTATTGTTTTCATTTTGCGATTTTGCGCTGAAAACTTTAAAAGGCTATATCACTTTCAAACCGTTGCTACCAATTGCTATCGCCCTGTTATATCTTTGAAGGAATTAAATAATGAAGAATCTGCATAAATGTATGTATGTTTCTCGGATTGTGATAAAACAACGGTACTTAGAGCCATCTAGTTTTGAATGACGTAATCCTACTGCAAATATGGACATCTGAAAGCCCAAATTTGAAATTTGGAATTTGTTTTATTATCGATTTCATATTTTGTAAACCTTTAACGAATTTTTGCTTAACAAACTCGATGATTTAAAAGCAAGCAATGGCAACACTCTACAGGGAAGAAAAGAATCTTTTTATATCCAGCGCACGGAGCTTTTATATCGGAAATTCTAAAGATATGCTCACTTTAAAATTCTTTTGCGACATTGCTGTTGAACTGAATTTTATGGTTTAAGTGCAAGATCATAATATTTAATAAATAAAGGTAACACACAAAACGTTAAAAAAACTACCCTTTGGACGTAATTTAAAATCTGAAACCTTTCAGATTCATTTATTTATTGGTATCCATGAATGGTCAGCGAGTAAAACATCATTCTGCAAGTGCAAATCGAGGAAATCCTGCACATTATTTGTTTCCAACATGGTGGAGTGCTTGCTTACCTAGCATATCTTTTCCCATCCAGCTGTCTGAACGAAGTCTCTTCGACTCGCTAACTCAGATAGAAGTAAAACAACTGTTCAGCTCTGCATCGATGAGACTGTGATATAATTAAGCCGGATAGCTCATTTTGGGGTTTCAACCAATAATTTGCGCTATAATGCCTTTATGTATTAAATAATGGTGAACTCAATAAGAATGTATGTGAAACTACATCAAATTTTCAAAAAATTATTCCGCGAATGATAGGTAATATGTATTCAAGATAGCTAAATTTCCCTATGTCGTACTGATCTATATGTATCTGTAGAATGTACAGAGTTTATATGAATTCTGCAGATTGCTTTAATGTATACTATTCTGTCAAGAAAACAAAAATCACAGACTGCAACCGAAATTAATGCATGGGAAAATACTAGACTTCATTTAATGTTACTAAATAATCACGTATGATATTTTCTGTTCATTTTAACTGTTAATTTTGGTGGTTGAGTTCATCTACAGAATTTTGGGACAGATAAAATTCTAGATTTTATTTATTTTATTTACAACACAGAATTAATAATTTGCTTTAGAATACCTTTTGAAATTCTGATATGTCTCTGAAAAACTTCCTTGAGCAGATTTGAGATTTTTATTTTATGATTAATATTTTTCTGCTTTAAATAGTTCGTAAGATTTTCAAATTTTATAATTTAACATTTTTAATGTAAGTGGGGTTTTCAGTGTTGTGGAGAATAAATTACTTATCCTGGAAAATATAACAGACTTGTTTTATCAAGAAAAAAAAATTTCAAGCAAATTATATTCTAAGTTTTGGTAAAACCTAAAAAATAGAAAATAGATTTGAAAAACCCCTGTACAATCCTTTGTATTTCATATTTAAAATAAATCTTTAGGTTATTGATAATTTATCTGAATAAATCATCAACAGAGCATTATTTGTGTTATCGATCGAGAAAAACGCTTTTATTTCATGATTCTAAAATAGGTTATGAGAGAAATATACAGCTGCTCTTATTTGAATGAGAGTAAAAAACCAAACAACCAATAGGACTATAACAAATATGTTGTTCATTTGATTAATACGTTTTTTTCTTAATAGCAATTGTATTATCACATGGACAATCAAGGAAGAGCTGTGCATATAGCATATCTACGGATAAGAGTCAAAAAACGTTCATGCAAATTGCTTCTCCGTGTTTAAACCGAACGAGCATATGAATTCATACCGCAAATGAAGTAATAATGCCAGAACTCTCCATGGGTTCATATCACTCAGAGAATGATTTTCTGGAACTTACTTAAGGATTCATAACGGTAATGGGATTAAAGTAATATTTTTAGCTGAATTATATAAGCTGAATTTTATATTATACTTCTTATGAAAAAATAAAATGCAGGATTTATAGCATTCTAGCTTAAAATTAGATATTCTTCTAAAAATAATGAAGGACTTTCACATAGGAGAAGACATTTTAGAAAGAAAATGAAACAAAAGACAGAAAAGGAACACTTCAAAGTAAGACATAAATTTAACTTAAAAGGGAAAGCCTTTTTGGGGGTAGATTTTATAAAAGATTCTATCGAATTTGAAGAACAAGCAATTACATGTCCGTTTTCGTCAGCAAAGAAATCTATAACGGAGGGAAAACCACAGCTGTATTCATACCCAAAGTGAGTAGAGCAAACGAGAAGGTATCGCTATCTGTCCCCAGAAATAATAACGAAAATTGAAAAATTAAGTTAATGTAATTTTTAAAAACATTAGGAAGGTTTGGATTGGAAACAAAGTCATTAACTAAACAATATAAATCTTGGTGAATGCAAAAAGCTCCAAGAAAATCCAATTCACCAATGGAAGAAGCTTTTTGGATTATTTTCCAGAAACGAGGTTAGTATCGTGATTAAATTTCCAACTATGATAAGCTATCGAAGCATTTCGCCTTTCCGGGCATAAGATTTGTTTTACTTGATGAGAAACTTTAACTTGGTTTTAATTAATTTGGCAAGTATTTCTTAAACCACACTGACAAGATGTGCTATAAGTTATGAATATTAAAGAATCAAATTCAAAAATGAAATCTTTAACAACTGAACTGCGGATTTTCTCTAAGGCGAGAAAATGAAATTTTATAACTGGCAGAAGGATGAAATAGAAGCGTTGTTATTTCTAACAGCTGTATGTCTTCTTTCATAGCAACAGAAATTTTTTAAAGATGATGATAATTTTTATCAATGATTACAGGAGAAAATCCTTGGTCAGGTCCAACTGTTTTCAAATAATTGAGTTCATTAGCAAACAAAGATTCTAAGGAGAAAATTTTGAGAGCACGAACTACGTAATAGTAAAAGGAAGCTATTTTTTATTTAGCCGAGTGACAAGACTTAGCTTAGGGAGACAAACGAACAAAAAACGGTTTACAGCAGCAGTGCTTAAATCAGATTTATTGCCGATTATAAGTAAGTATATAAAGGAAGGGAAGGGCAATGCCAAATTCAGTTTCAAATGTGTATCGGCGTGCTAGATCATTCAACATTGTAACAGATAAAATATGTAATAAATGTGTTTTATTACTATAAAAAGGTCCGAGAATATTGTCTAAGTAACGAATTCAGAGACTAAAAGAGATTTTCAGAGACTCTTAAATAATTTGTCCTCAAAACGATATAGACTCTTGACTAAATTCTACGCCAAACGGTAAGATTTTTTGGGTTGCTAATTTTATAAACGAAACACATCAAAACTAATATTTAAGTCTTTAACGTTCCTTCTATTTTTAACGGAAATGTTTTCCATCTCTTTTGCTCATAATTTAAGATCTCGAGGCAGTTATAGATTAGCAAATCCCTTCAGAAATGAAAATGAAAGAAAATCGAAAAAAAAATGCCATAAATCATATACTCGCGTTAGTAACAAAATAACATCTTCCTTACATTGACTTTCAAAATGTATGCAGAAGCATTTAATCATGAAACTCTAAGTCTCAATTAACTTTTGGTTTTCAATGTTAGCCACTAAAAAGAAACGCCACTAAAAGAACGAGAAAAACACATATTCCCTTTTTATCGCCAAAAGCGCAAGCTCCGTGAAAGAGTCTCGATTTTTAAATGATTGGCGGTGTTTTAATGGGAAAGCCTTCCTCCTAACGAGCATCTAATTGAGATTGATTAGAGACCGACTGCGCGGCATCGATTTTGCCAGATGAAGAGAATGAAGAGCTTTTATTGGCAACCCTTCTCTACAAATGGACGATGTGATTTCTTGAAGAAGTCCACTGGCTCTCATTAAATTCAATTATCAATTAGGGCCCTAATGTTGCTGGTGGTAAATTAATTCTTTATTGAACGGACTTTTCGTTGGTGTTTCTATTTTCATCTGTGGCAACACTTGGAAAGTTCCGAAGTTAGTGGGCTTGTAAGGCTGGAGAAATTTTAACAAAGAAAAAAAGGTGATTATTTTCTAACAAGGGTTATTTATTATATTATTTATTCTCTATTTAAGATTACTCCATGTAAATTAAGATTTTAGATTACTCTCAAAAGAATAAACATGAATTAAATCTAATTTTGGTGGATCGTATTTTGCCCAATTAATGACTATTAGAGCTATCTGTGTAGATAACTTAATTGAATAAAGTAATTAGTGACAATGTGATTGATTAGCTGCAGTAAAATGCAAAAAATGCAGTAGATGAAAAACTATAGGTATTGCAAATGAATTCAATCGTTTTAAGGTATCTCATACACCTTATATTCTCAAAAAATGATTTATAATAAATTGGCTCACTTTAAAATTACTTTTTTCTGCTTATGTAGCAACCGTTCTAAACGGTATAATTGCCGTAGCTTCTTTTCTATGAACAAATATAAGCAGTCAGTCAGAAGTCATTTTTTTGGTTAAAAGGTCTGACGTTAGCGATGAGTTGTCAGTGTATTTCTCGTTTGGGCTTCAATTGCTATCAACGCTGCCTTTTTTATTTTCCGGGTGTAAACATTTTTGCACATAACTCCTTTTATAATCTGTAGATATGCTGGAGATTTTTCTATTAATTTGCCCCCCCCCCTTTTTTTTTTTTTTTTTTTTTTTTTTTTTTCGGCTCAGAAGCATGTTTGTTTTCAAACTCTTTTATGATTTAAGTAATTTCTTTTGACTTCTTTGGAAGGCGATTTTATTACAATATTTTATATATATTCATAATTGAGATGAAAGTGATATATTTCACAGCAGTTTTCTTATGTGTAGTACTGAAGCAAACTTTAAAGAATTTTCTTAATTTATCCTTGTTTAACGATCAAACTAATTATCGCGAAATCTTCAGTAGCTAAGAGATCAACATAAAAGTCGCTGAACTGATGTTTATTTGGAGTCTGTAAATTCAATGACTCGTGTGTGGCGATTTGCCCATACCGATTAGTGGTTTACTAACGGTCAGGACTGTAATTAATCATTAAAGAGCTGCTAGCAATGATGAATTTTTAAATTGATCTACCGAAATTCAACTAAACTGAATGCAATCTTACGCAATCTGATATCTCGGAAGAATGTGATTATACATGCTTTGCTGTTTTTGCATGTATCAAAAGATATACATAAAAGAAAGATTGCGTTCCATTTATTTAAACTTCTATTCAACGATTGTGATTTAAAATCTGTCAATGTTAGCAGCCTCGAAATTTTATTTTTAGTTATATATGAATTTCACATGCTAAAATTGAAATTTTTAAGTGCTATTATTAAGACAATAACTAAACAATTCCTGCTGAACTGAGTTATAAAATCACATAAACTATTACAATTATAACCCAAATTTAATGTAATGAAACTGATTTTAACAATTATAAGAATTTATTCGATTTGAGGAATTTCATGTTTGAATATTCATGAAAATTAAAATTCTAATTATTTTTTCTTTTCGTGGGATTTGTAATCTGAGGAATACAAGAAAATGTTTTAATGAATGAAAATATTTTTTATATATATATATATTTTTTTTGAAAAAAATGTAATGATTATTAAAGTAATTCAATTTTAACTACTAATTTTATTCTGTATGTTTCGAAAAGATATGAAATGACAATTTATATCTGATAGAAAGAAACTATTATTTTCACTATCTCTTAAAGTCTTTAACGAAATGCAGGAAGGAAAAAAAAGCATTGTTAGGCAATTTAAAAAAATATATATATTTTTGGGGATTTTTGAAAAAACTTCTGTAGTGACGGTTTTTGCAAAGCCAAATTTCTTAATAATGTACTAAAATTTGAAGTACTATTTTTATGCCGTACTATACTTTATATAGTATAGCTATAAAGTATACTATAGTATAGCTATTACTATACTATTTAGTATAGCAAAGCAAATAATTTTAAAATAAAGAAACTGAAAATTAATGCTCAGAAGAAAATGAAAGCTAAACTAAAATGTGTTAACTATTAGTATTCTGCAGAGTGGACAATCAACAGGGTTCTTTTTTTCATTTCTCTGAATTACGAATTTTGTATACCAGAAATAAAAAAAGCTGCGGTGGATTTGGAGGAAACAAGTAATATTACATTTAATAAGAACATATGTAATTGAATATTTTTATCCACAAATCAAGCGTAAAAACTTTTCAGTTTGAGTTTTCATGCAATTTTTTTTTCAGTTCCATGATTATCGGAACATTATTTTTAGCTTTGAAATGGCATTTTTAAGCACTAAATGTATGAAGTGGAAGTGCAAAATGCCATTGTGTGCCTTCTTAGAAATGCAATAGTTTCATTTTAACCTTTCTTTGTTTACTTTGGATTGTGGCCAAGTAACTTTAGCGCAAACCTAATCTATTCGGAAGAAAAAAAAAAAAAAAAAAAAAAAAAAAAACACTAGTTCTTAGGGCTATTATTCACTCACTTACCGTTGTTAGCAAGTTTAGAAAACAAGTTGTTTGATAAATGAGATAAAACTTAGCTCAAAGTTAACTCTTTTCAAAGTCTTTAACGAAATGCAGGAAGAAAAAAAGCATTGTTAGGCAATTAAAAAAAAGTATCTATAGAGATTTTGGACAACTTCTGTAGCGACGGATTTTGCAAAATCAAATTTGTTAATAATGTACTAAAATTTATAAATATATTTGAAGTACTATTTTTATTTCATTAGTTCCTTTGAAAAGAATGCAAAGGAAAAAAAGCAAAAGCCTGCTTCTGATCGATGGATTATTGAACTGGATCTGTTAATTAACTCTCCAGCTGCAGAGTAGTTAAATCTTTGAACATTGGAACTCACACTCACTGGGTCCGGGTTCAAATGCAAGCAAACGAAATAGCTGCATAGTTGTGATATAACTTAGTTTCTCTCTTAAAATCTGCCCATCAGCGGCCGAGCGGTAAAGACGCTGAACACTGGTGGTTCGGTCCGAGGTTCGAATCCCGCGAACGGGCTGGCTGCATGGACGTTTTCGTGGTTTTCCCCATGTGTAACGTGTATACGAGCCAGTTTTTCTTAGAAAGTCCTCCACGAATGGCATCCCTCCCCTTAGGCAGATAGCCCTAGTATGCTTTGCCATAAGTAAATACACCACACCACACCTCTCTTAAAATCTACCACTTAAGCATTCCTCCCTTAGGAAGATTCCCTTTGCTTGCTTGCCATAATCAAACAAACAAAACTAAGATAAACCAAAATTAATTGGTAACTGTACCGTGCAACACAGTTCCGAAGAAAGTGCACTCTTCGGTATATAAATTATCTTCACTATAATATATTATTATGAAATTTGCACATATATAAATAATTTTAGTGAAATTATATGTAAAACTGTTGTATTTTTTGGTATAATGTAACACGAAAATCGAAAGAAGCGATGCTTGCCGATATACTAGCAAGAATACTGGAGCAAGTCTATAGCTATCTCGCTAAACTGGCGAGATAACTCCAAGCTGGCGATAATTTTATTGACTAATTTTTGCCGCCAAATTTGATACGAAATCGCCAAAAGTCGCCAGATTTGGCGATTATTTGGAGTTTTTGGTTCTGACCCTATATAACTGTTATGGGTATTGGAACTCAATAACTGTAATGGATGCTTATATGTAACTGTAGCGTATCCAATGCTCATATACCTTCCAGTAATTTACGTAAGTACTAGAGATTTCTCGGCGGCCGGGAGAAAACTATATATGACCAAAGAGAATATCAATTTAGAGTAGTAGTTGTATAGTTCAGCATGATTTGGAGGGTTGAGATGTCTCCATGTTAACTTCGCTCTTTAGATGCGCTTTCCATTGCGTTGAGTTTAACGTTTTCAGTAGTTTGATATCTAATTACTGATTGACGTCTGTGATAACGTCAAGATCTGTAAGAGTATTTCTGTGGAAAGTTCTAAAACTTTGTAATACTCCTTTAGGCAAAATAAATTTTATCAAGCTGTCATTAATTCTGTGAGCATTCCATCTATTATGAATCTGTAAGCACGTAACATTAGGTATATTTTCGGCATTTATTATGGACTGAATATCATGATGCCATTTGAAAACACTGACTCATCAGAAGACTTAATTCTTTAATTCTCCCATATAAGAACCTGTTGAATTCCAACTGGAAAGATCCCCAACTGTCTAATTAAAATGCCAACAAGTTACATTCCGTCAAATGTGAATTAAGTGCCACTATCGCGTGATTAGGATTCTTGAGGGTAGGAATCTCGAAACATCAACCAGAATCCACTGTTTGAACATGAATTAAGTTCTTCCACTTTTAGCTGAATGTACTGATCACCACAGTATATTAATTGCGTTTAACTCTTTACACTCTGACCTCATATAACAAGAAAAAGAAAGAAAGATGCAAGAGCCTATGAAGTATTCCTCCTTCCTTTCTAGCGTACCTTCGTGGTGTAGTGGTCAGCACACTGGGCCGTTATTCCAGAGGTCCGTGGTTCGATTCGTGGCGAAGGCGTTGTTAATTTTCATCTCTTCGGCTTTTCCAATTAACCAAATGACTCTACATTGGCGCCCGAACTAAAATGGTGATGGATGAGGATTTCTCCCACCCAGGATTTGGCGATAGCGTCCCCTAAAAATCCCAGTTGCCCTTTAAAAGGGGAAGTATATAAGGTATTTCTCTCGCCTTCCCTAGCGTGTCTTCGTGGTGTAGTGGTTCTGCACGCTGGGCTGGTATTCCAGAGGTCCGTGGTTCGATTCCTGGCGAAGGCGATTGCTCATTTTTCGTCTTTCCTGCTTCCAATTAACCTAATGTACTGTCTTCTAACAGAGCTTTTTAGAAACGACGGCTCACTTGTTTGAAGTTCACTAACTTTCGGAAAGACTCCTTAAAGTTGCAGGGAATGCAAGACAAAATTTTTGTTCGGGTAATACAATGATGCACATCTGCGGCATAAATAAATTCTTGCATATATTACATAATGAAAAATACTCGTTAATTTTTTCACACTTTTGTAGTTATACAATTTTTACAGAAAATGGAACCTCTGTGGGATTGTTTTTTTATGTGCATGTCCCTTAAAGTAGTGCAGTGTTGAAATTAATCCGATCAAAACGGAGAGAGAAAGATAAATTTCTGGCCTAGATGCTTGAATCAGCTTTTATTTGCGACCACAAAATAGCTTAACACTGGTGTGCAAAAATTAAGGACGAAGTCGAAAAATTAGTATATCAGCTGAACGAAGAGGCAGAGCGGACAGAAAGACCAATCAGGAGATTAAGTAAGGTGATGTACGGTAGCACATGCGCAGATATGCAGGTAGACGTAATGGGGGAGTGTCTGAGTAGTATAAAGCATGTTGTCGGTTCTAAGATCAGTATTTCTGGCAAAGAGATTGCACGCCGTATAGCAGTTAAAATCACACCGAGTTGCTGCCTCAGCGAGAAATGGCGAATAATCATTCTGTTAGACGACATCTGGATGCTCTTACCCGAGGTCGAATCATTGGGAAGTTGGAGGAAGGCCGCAGTGTGACTGTGACTGCAGAGTTCGGAATTGCTCACAGCATCGTTTCACGACTTTGGAGACAATTTCAAACTACAGGAACAGCTATCCGGGGGTTTAGTAGTGGTCGACCACGAGGAACCACACCCGCAGATGACCGGTACATTGCCTTACAGGCCAGAAGAAACAAGCGGCAGACGGCGGGAGAAATCGCTAGACACACGACACAGGCGATTGGACGACCGATATCGCGTTTTACCGTGGCCAGAAGATTCCACGGTGGTGGTCTGTTTGCACGACGCCCTGTACGGTGTGTACCTCTAACGCTTGCCCATCGGAGAAGGCGTTCTCTGTGGTGCCGGGAACACCGGAATTGGAGAGACAATGAATGGGGACGAGTACTCTTTACAGATGAGAGCAGATTCAGTCTGAGTAGCGATTCTCATCGCATACCCATCTGTCTGAAGAGAGCGGGGAAGCCGCAATCATCCCTCGAACACCATTGAAAGGGACAGGTATGGAGGTGGCGGTGTTCTCGTTTGGGGAGGCATCATGCTTGGTAGTCGTACAGACCTTCACATCTTCGACGCAGGTTCAGTCAACGGGACCCGTTATTGTAACGAGATTCTTCTTCCATATGTGCGTCTTTTTAGAGGCGCTATGGGTCCGCAGTTCCATTTCATGGACGACAATGCACCATGTCATCGCACAGTAGCTGCCGAACAGCTCTTAGAGAGTGAGGATATTGGCATTGGCCGGCACGATCTCCGGATCTCAATCCCATCGAGCATGTATGGGATTTCCTAGGCAGACGCTTGGCAGCTCGTACCTTACCACCAGTAACGATTCCGAAGCTTCGATTGGCGCTGCAAGACGAATGGGCAGCAATGCCTCAACAACTCATTGACACCCTCATTCTCAGCATGCGCAGACGCTATGAAACCTGCCTAGCAGTCAGAGGAGATCATATCCCCTATTAAAGACCGGATGTTTCTTGCTGGACACCCATCACAGGGATTTTCGGCCTTCAGTCGCATTGCGCTTCATGCTACTTTTTCAATAAAGCTTCTTTTTATCCCTCTGGTTTCTCTTTTAGTAAGTGTTGCTTAATTAAGACACAATAACACGCCGAATAAATAGTAATTCAGAAGTCAAACAACAAAAATCAGCGTTATACCTACAAAATTTTCACAGGACTAGTTTCGATGGTTTTACCGAACCATCATCTTCAGCTGCAAAACCGCAAATGAACAAGATAGGAAATTATGATTAGATAAGATAAGAAAGCCTGGACAAGAATAAGCAAGTGGCGCCATCTGTTGGCGAAACCAGAACTGAAACATAATTTCTCTAAAAGCCGAAGGCAAATTTGGATTGGAATTAGGATCGTTAACTAGAACAGAAAGATTTTTTTTGAATGTGAAATGCCTCTAGAAAATCCAGTTCTCCAATGGAAGATGTTTTTTGAATAATTTTGGCAGCAGAAAAATTGAAAGTGTGATTTTCGGACCAACAATGTTGAGCAACAGAAGACTTCTGTGTTTCCTTTTTTCTAACATATGCCTCATGTTCTTTGACGCGAAATTTTAAGGCTCTGTTAGTTTGGCCAATGTAAATTAAACCACACTGGCAAGGAATCCTATAAATACCCCTAGAATTCATATCCGGAATGGGGTCCTTGAGTATAGAAGTTGGAATTTTATTGATGGGAGAATAAACAACAATATGTGCAACTTTATAGCTAATTGATGGAAAGAAGGGAATGACAACAGAATTTTTATAATCCCCTAAAATAATAGTGTGGCTTTTAGTGTGTTCAGATGAGAATTTTTTAACTGCTTGATTAAAAATGTTGGGTGAAAAGCCCCTCTCAAGAGCTATTGCTTTTAAATAATTTAGTTCTTCATCAAGGGCTAATTTGGAGGAGCAAACTTGAAGAGCACGGAAAACATAGGAATAAAATTAAGCTAACTTTTGTTTAGTCGGATGACATGATTGAAAGTGTGGTGGAAGGCAAACCGATGAAGGTTTACGGTAAGCTGTAGTACTGAAGTTGGATGTGTTACGTGTGACCAGAATGTCGAGAAACGGAAGAGAATTGCAAGTCTCAAGTTCAAAAGTGAACTGAATAGCAGGATCAATAGAATTCATTGTTGAAAGAACTTTATTTAAATCATCTTTATTACCTTCAAACAGAGTAAAAGTATCGTCTACGTAGCGGAACCATGCCGGGAAGTTTAAAGCTTCAAACAATTTTGATTCATAGTAATGCATGTAGATATCAGCCAGGATGGGACTGAGGGGGCTTCCCATGGCTAATCCCTCAGTTTGCTTGTAATATTTATTTTGGAAAACAAAATGTGTTTGTTTCAAACAGAGTTGAGTGAGAGAAATTAGCTCATCAATTTCGATGCAAGAGAAATGAAATTCGCGAAGTCTGGTTTCTAGACATCTTAATGCACCCTCCACTGGGACATTGGTGAATAATGATTTTACATCAAAAGAAACCATGAGTAAATTACTAGGAGAAATTACTAGGAGAAATCGAGGCTTTACAGGTTTGTGAAACCCTCGATTCCAAAGATTTTGGCTCCTATCGAAAAAGCTTTCAAGTTCAGTAAAGTTTCAGATTCACAGAAAGAAATGTTTAGGCATCTTATCGCTCATAATGTGAAATTCAATAATAAACCTTTGAAACCAAATCTAACTGCGAGAGAAAGAGCTACAATGCGCGAAATTCATTCTAACCCGGATATTATCATTTCAAAGGCCGACAAAGGTGGCTAGATAGACGTCATGGATAAGAACACTTACATCGATGGTGTCACTAAACTCTTAATCGAAGGACCATATAATCCGATCCCTAAAGATCCTTCACCTTCGGACTTATCCAAAATAAAAACTACGATCAAATCTTCGCAAATCATTTCAAGCAACTTAAAACATTCGCTTATCCCATCTGTTGCGAATTGTGCCAGATTATTTGCTCTTCCCAAAATTCATAAAAGTGGTATGCTTTCGGCCCTATTGTATCAAATTTAGGTACTGCCTCGTATCCTTTAGCTAAATATTTAGTGTCTAGATTTTCCACTCTATTAGACAATAACATTTACACCATAAGAAATTCAATAGAGTTTGTAAAAAATGTTAAAAACATTTCTCCTAGTAATTTACTCATGGTTTCTTTTGATGTAAAATCATTATTCACCAATGTCCCAGTGGAGGGTGCATTAAGATGTCTAGAAACCAGACTTCGCGAATTTCATTTCTCTTGCATCGGAATTGATGAGCTAATTTCTCTCACTCAACTCTGTTTGAAACAAACACATTTTGTTTTCCAAAATAAATATTACAAGCAAACTGAGGGATTAGCCATGGGAAGCCCCCTCAGTCCCATCCTGGCTGATATCTACATGCATTACTATGAATCAAAATTGTTTGAAACTTTAAACTTCCCGGCATGGTTCCGCTACGTAGACGATACTTTTACGCTGTTTGAAAGTAATAAAGATGATTTAAATAAAGTTCTTTCAACAATGAATTCTATTGATCCTGCTATTCAGTTCACTTTTGAACTTGAGACTTGCAATTCTCTTCCGTTTCTCGACATTCTGGTCACACGTAACACATCCAACTTCAGTACTACAGTTTACCGTAAACCTTCATCGGTTTGCCTTCCACCACACTTTAAATCATGTCATCCGACTAAACAAAAGTTAGCTTCCTTTTATTCCTATGTTTTCCGTGCTCTTCAAGTTTGCTCCTCCAAACTAGCCCTTGATGAAGAACTAAATTATTTAAAAGCAATAGCTATTGACAGGGGCTTTTCACCCAACATTATTAATCAAGCAGTTAAAAAATTCTCATCTCAACACACTAAAAGGCACACTCTTATTTTAGGAGATTATAAAAATTCTGTTGTCATTCCCTTCTTTCCATCAATTAGCTATAAAGTTGCACATATTTTGCAGAAATTTAACTTTCGGGTTGTTTATTCCCCCATCAATAAAATTCCAACTTCTATACTCAAGGACCCCATTCCGGATATGAATTCCTGGGGTATTTATAGGATTCCTTGCCAGTGTGGTTTAATTTACATTGGCCAAACTAAGAGAGCCTTAAAATTTCGCGTCAAAGAACATGAGGCATATGTTAGAAAAAAGGAAACACAGAAGTCTTCTGTTGCTCAACATTGTTGGTCCGAAAATCACACTTTCAATTTTTCTGCTGCCAAAATTATTCAAAAAACATCTTCCATTGGAGAACTGGATTTTCTAGAGGCATTTCACATTCAAAAAAAAATCTTTTTGTTCTAGTTAACGATCCTAATTCCAATCCAAATTTGCCTTCGGCTTTTAGAGAAATTATGTTTTAGTTCTGGTTTCGCCAACAGATGGCGCCACTTGCTTATTCTTGTCCAGGCTTTCTTATCTTATCTAATCATTATTTCCTATCTTGTTCATTTGCGGTTTTGCAGCTGAAGATGATGGTTCGGTAAAACCATCGAAACTAGTCCTGTGAAAATTTTGTAGGTATAACGCTGATTTTTGTTGTTTGACTTCTGAATTAGGAAAGTGTTGCTTACATTACTCATGTCCTTACGTATTGGGGATCTTCCGGTATTAAATGTGTTGATTTGGAAAGCTTTTGTACAATGTTATATTGAAAAAGCCGTCTCGTCCTTAATTTTTGCACACCAGTGTAACAGTATAAAGCCTGAAAATACATTGACTGAGAAATAAAAACTAAGTACAAATAAACCCGCAAGTCCCACTTTTCAATTATCTTTACAGTGGAAGAAAGCAGAGAGATCAAGAAAAATAAAGCTGTAAAATTTTGGAAGCCGGGTGGTTTTCACGCATACTTAAACACACAATATGTTAATCAGTTACATAAAAATTTTCAACAATTTTGCGAAATTGCAAAATTTTCTGTATTCAGGAAATATTAATTTACAACATATTTTGGATGCAAGTAACTGCAGTTTATGCATTTAGAAGCACATTAAACTCGAAATGAAAGACGATACCAGCTAAAAATATTTTCACCAATATGAATAAATCTCACAGAAATTTTGCCCTTTCTCGAAGAACGCTCACACAAATACAATGTCTTCGTTTTTCTCGAATCATCGTGGAAATTTAATTTACGATTGCTTTTTGAATCAAATCAACTCTTATTCTACAAGTTAACGAGTTGCAGACATAATATATCTATACTACAGCAATATCTTCTTTATTGTTATAATTATTTATTCAAATATTATGTCCTTTTTTTTACTCTTCGCATACAAATATGCTCATTAATTTAACGTTGATTCAAAATAAATACAAATTATTTTCCTGGATTAAAAACCCCTGAGTATTCTAAAATTAATGCTCATTAATTTAACGTTGATTCAAAATAAATACAAATTATTTTCCTGGATTAAAAACCCCTGAGTATTCTAAAACGAAATCAACAGCTCAATGATATCCTTTAATCTGTGGAGAAATTCGTGAAACATGTACGATTATCATCATTTGATTTTTCCTTCTCAAGTTCTTTCTAACTAAATTGGCTTTACATCAGAAATACTCGACGAGAGTGGAAGATATCAGATTCTTTGATGGGACAGTCTTTCTCTTTTAACTTTTTTTTTTTTTTTTTTTACTTTCAGCATTAATATCTGCGTAAGTTTTTACTTGCCACTACTTTAACAGAAAGTGGCAAAGAATTTCATGACGATTAAGCCTTCCGAAACGCATTTCGGTGTCGGAAGGCTAGAGTATAAACCTGGTTTTATAGCTCATTTCACACGGAGAAAGTTTAAAAGCTCTTCTTCTTGCGCCACAGCTTCAAAATACAAAAAGGCATACAAAAGAAAACGAAAAAAGGAGCCACAAGACAGCCCCATCTATCTTGTCCTTGTTAAAAGGCAAATGATCTATGGCTAAGGAAGACTAAGGATCTTACAGTATTTTTTCTATTTCTGGCGAAGAGATGATCTTTTCCTGAGTTACGAAAATAAAGAGAGAAATGGGAAATGTTATTGAGGGAGAAACTGTCTTACAACCGTATTTTATAAATGTACGTTTACATATATATTTTTTGGTCTCAAGCAACTAACATAAGTACTTGTAGCTGCAATTTAACATTTATTATTTCATGTAAACATGTCCGAATGCCTCAATGTTGCTTCGCTTAGATCTTTTAAATTTTTAACAGATATTGATAAGGAAAATATTAATTTTTATGAAGTAAACTTTTCAAACTTATTTTACATGCATTTATTGCATCATATCAGTGCTTATATTGCCGCATGATTAAAAATTGTTTAATTTATAAGAATGCATTGTATGATTCACACAGTAAAAAACAATATTTCTTTCATCTGAATTCACATCGCTTATGAAGTTGTAATTCAAATGCTTATTAGAGAGAATCTTTCAAGAAATATTTATTCTCATCAAGTCTTAAATACAGTATTCCTTGAAACGCCGAAACGTTACTATCATAGCATAACATGCTACGAAATTGCTAATTATTTTCTGACGAAAAAAACTGCAAAACATCACAGTTTCATTACTTTTTTTCTTTTTAATAATATTTTATTTTCAATGAATACTTAGAATTATTTTATTAAAAAGTAAAAGGCTAGAAAATAGATTAGAGCAAGTAAATTAATACAGAGTGTATAAGGTATTTCTCCCACCTTCTTAGCATGCCTTCGTGGTGTGGTGATCTGCACGCTGGGCGCATATTCCAGAGGTCAGCGGTTCGATTCCCGGCGAAGGCGTTGCTAATTTTTCAATCTTGCCATCTTCCAAAAATACCTAATATCTCTACAAGTGTGTAATGAATCTTTACTCAATACCAATAAACGTCAGGGGATTTATTGCCTAAATCTTGTGACTGAACTAAAGTAACTTTTAAAGTTGATGTATTGTGCCTTCTTAATGTTTAATTACTTTTCGAAGTATTTTTAAAATTCTTTGTAACTGACCAATATTTTTCATTACCTGAAAATTTGTGGCTCCAATTTAATAATATCCATAAATTCTATACATATCCGTACATAATTTAATTTTGAAAAATTGAAAATTTACCCCGTTTAGTGTTGTTATCTTTAACTTTCTTATTATTTTAACTAAAACAGCTATCGATATTTAGGATTAAATTACGGTGCGATGGACTGAAAGTTGCGTAAGTGCATTTTTCATCAAACTTTATTATATAGTGAACTCACGATTATCTGGAATAATTTTGGGGACGACATGCACAGTTATTTCAAAATCATGATTCATCCTAAAGCTGTTAAAAATGTAAAAATGATTAATAACCTATTATAATTAATAGAAAAATACTGTGAAAAGTACACTTGTAATTTCAATCAGAGTAATCTGGAGAATAACATTATTTGGTTTCGTAAATTAAAATAAGGAATTAGGAGATATTTTAAATTTTAATTATAATTTTGATTTCCATATGTTTTATCTTATAAACACACAGATGTATATATATCATTATATATACTTCAAATCCATAACATGTTAACTTAATGAAAGGTGTAAAAATAATATATTGTTTCAAAACTAAACTGTTTTCTTGGATTTTCTTTTCGCTAATATTTTATCATCCCCTACTTTAGAGCAAAACTTAATGTGAAAAAGAACGATCGTCTTTCGTCTAAGCCAAATTTCTTTCTGCATATTAGAAGTTTCTACTGTCTACTATTATGGCATTGCTTTTCAAACGACTTTAAAAGCGAGTCTCAAATCTCATTTCAAATTTCGAACCGTACCTATCATTCTTCATTCTCTTCTATGCTATCTTCGTGATTAAGTTGGCTCCAGAGAACTCGGCTATGTTTCTTTTCAACGTTTTATTGAGAGGTTTCCTTTTTGTTTGTCTTTTTACATTGAATCTCGTAAAATCTGTTGTCGAATATTCTTCACAATAAAGGAAAATGCATTTTGGTCTGTATCTTTCTCCTTTTACAAAATGCCATTTTTTCTTCAGTTTTTCTTCACCATTTTTAAGCTGATAAGGAAAATAAGGTGAATTTTCTATATTATAATGCTGCATATCTAACGTATATTTAGTTTTATCTGTATTGCTAATAGCCCAATATCCCAAATAATGTTAAATATATATTTGTTTTTTTGTTGTCGGAAAAGTAAATTTTTTGGATTGAGAAGATATTTTTGGAAGCTAGGCTCAGTTGAAGACTATGGAACTACATTTTCAATCGTAACTATTCAATAAAATTTATGATTAGCTTGGACATCTTAACTGTTACTGAAATTTAAACTGACTTTTAGACAAAGATGTATTTTATTTATTTTCCATTTCCTCATTAATAAGCTTTAACGTTTCATTATTCAGCTTAGATTCACTGTAATGGTATGTACATCACTTTCAACTATTTTAAATAGCCTTTGTATTATTCAGCGTTGTAAAAGAAAAACTAACTGCTAGGCGAAATTTTACATTGCTGTATAGATTAATTGTAACACGTAATATTACTCGTTCATACTGCATATATGGAAACAATTTCTCAGCTTAGTTAAGGCCAAAATATATAATAATCATTGATTTTTATTGCAAAACATAAATGGCTGTGGATGATGACAAAGGATCTTACATAGCTTGAGGCATACCAGAAGCCTTTAGAGGGGGTCAATAACATGGACAACTTTATGCACATGTTATTTAAATTGATTTATTATTTGTTTCATCAATTACTTTGTCTAATTTGGAAAGAAGTACATAAATACGGTTATGATAAACACAGAGATTGTAATGGATTTTTCTCTATCCTTTCTACGTAGCTTCGTATTTCGTTACTTCAGTTGGAATCATGCTCGGCCATTTAGCATTCGAGAGGTCTGGAACTGGAACCCCTGCGAGGACACTGCACATGTTACATGTTTTTTACCCTCGATGAAAGGTTCGATATATATATTTTATCGCTGCCGAAGTTTTAAAAATTCTTTGTTATGTTGTTTCACAAATTTATTAGAACTTCAGTAATTTCGAGGTAATATGCAATCGATGAAGTGAATTCGATTACAAAATGTCGCTGACTCTTTATTAGTACAGGCCTAACATTAGCACTTCATCTTCTTATTAACCGAAGTTCGAGGAGGGATAATCCGCAGTTCAAAAAAGTGTACTAGAACTAGTAAAAATGGATAGTAAAATAGGATAGTAGAGAGTAAGACATATATCGACTAATCTGGTGAATCATGTTGCAATTCCAGTAAGTTGGCAAGACAGGGATAAGAAGATCGCGTGAGGGGTCATAGATTCGCGTTTCCAAGTGCAAATAGTGCAAACAATTGAAAAATCGATTATGAGAACATATGCACGAAATTCTTAAAGTAACAGGCACCTATGAAGAATTCTCTCATTGTCCCAAGCTATGTGAGCCCATTGAATCCATCTACAGCGTACTAGCAGTCTACTAGGTGAAGCAGTCTTCCATTATTTGATAGTATTAACCTGAGAAATTAATCGAGCTGAAAAAATTATCTTGAGGCTTTTGAAATTTAGCTGGTTCTTATACTTTTTCTTTTAATCTTTAACCTTTGGAATATGAGCTATTCAAAGCCTCCGTAAAAATACCGTAAGATGTCTTCTAATGCAAAGTTAAAATACGATTTATTAAAATTGTTTTTATAACTCATTGAATTTACTACATTAGATATTTAATATTCAGTTTGGCAAAGATCACTGACAGAGAATATTTCACTTCTGCTCAAAACTGAAATAACATTTTTTGACGCAAATGCTTTTCATTTCATACTTCCAAAGGACAAAGAAATCATTCCATTACATTTCATTATTCCACAAATAGTACAGTACAAATAGCTGCACTCAAACAATTTTTAAAGTATTGATAATTCTAAAACTATTGCATGCAAATTAATATAAAAGTTATAAAAACCTTAACCAGAAGAAAAGAACAACATAATTCAATCATTTTTAAAGCAAAAATTACGTAATTTACCTATATAAAAGAATAAAAAAAATGAGCTCACTGAGCCGAGTAATAGAGTAATAGACTGGGTGTGTGTATATATATATATATATATATATATATATATATATATATACTTTTGGTGCAACCAAAAAGATTGCAAGCCAAAAGGGGGGCGCAACTACATATTATAGCAGTCCTATATGCAAAATTTCAAAATTCTGAGACTACTCGTTTTTGAGTTGTGCGAGATGTATACAGACAGACGCCATGGAAACAACTCTTCTAAATCCATTTTAAATCAATTTTAGAGTTCGTTTGAGGGAAAAGAGTTCTTTATTCTGTCCTTACGTACAGATGTTACGCCAAAACATCTTTAAATTCCATTCGATAGCGTTTAAAATGGATATTTTCGTTGAAATATGATACCCGAAATTTTTCGTTATTACAATACTACCTTTACTTCGTACGAGGAAGTAAAAACCGCATTACAAGTGGCGTAAGTCTCTATTTAAAATGCAACTCATGTGATTGGCAAAATAACCAAAACTTAAACAATTGATTTTTCAAGAAACAAAAGAATTTGTATTTTTAGATAAGGAAAGAGAAGAGATATATTTTAAAAACAGCTTTACTAAATAATTTTTAATCGTACTAATTCCAGTTAATAAAGATCTAAATTCAGAGAAATGTTGTTATTATCTTTCATAGAAATATGAATTTTATTTCAAGTTTCCTAGAAGCATAAAATAAATTTAACCTTTCAAAATTCATAGAAAATGCGTTGTTTTTAAACAAAAATTCATATCAATCCCTGAGATCAAATTAATATATTTTTCACATGGTTTGACTTAAGAATTAATCGAAACTTAAAGCGGTAGATTATTAGGGTTGTAAAAGCATCAAAACAGAATATCACTTTAGTTAATAACACAGGACCTAATTTCTCTCTATCCCTTCTGCGAAAGAAAGAGTTTCAATCTTTGCGCTTTATGGATTATAACATACTTCCGATATTTAAAATATAATATATTATTCTTTTAGGCTAATAGTGTGATTCTATGTAGATAAAATTCCGCATATTGAAGTTTTTTAGCTGAAGATAACAATACACTTTGTATTCTCAAATATTGTTCCCACTTATATAATATTTCCAGTCATACAGTTTCTTAACATAAGATACAGAAATTTACAAAAGTGATTTCAGCATTCAAGGTGAGAGATTTTTCTCGGAATGAAAGGTTTATATGATTCTAGTTGAGTAAAATATCTGGTTAAAAGATTCGTTAATTCATTATGGTTAAGGTATACATTGTATTAATAAACTGACACAGGCAAATTTTCTATAAATTTGCATATAAAATAAATGAATAATATTACTAGTGTACTGCCTTATATCTAACACTAACTGTTTGCTAAATTTGAAAATAGCTGAAGATATTTTACTCGCATTTAGAGATAAACAGCATTATAAAAATTCTTTTGCGGCGTAGGAGACTGTAAAAATTTTGCTTTTTTATTCTTGTTGTTTTTAATCCTCCTGAACATGAATCATATTTTAGATCTGTTCCATGATCTTTATGACAGCCGAGAATCAGAAGGTAGCGTCCCCTCGGGCACTTTGCAGTAACAGTCGGATCTCAGATTGGGTTAAATGCTTTTTACATTTTTTTAAAAATGTGCTTAACCCGGCCTGTAGGGTATCAAAATTTACATTACTTGTATTTTCAGGTTTTGGTTTTTGGACTACGTCTGCTCAATAATATTTTTATTTTTTTTAAATTTGCTTATTTTTCTTGATGCTATAACTTTGCAATTGTTTGGATTGCTTATTTCAGACTTCGGTCTATAGGTGTGGAACGGATAAATACATAGGATACTTTGCTTATTTTTTAGAGATTATTTTTAATTTTAAAGTTTAAACTTTAATTTGTGTCCTAATTCGTTCATAAAAAGGCTGATTTATTTATTTCGTTGCTTCAACTACTTATTAACGATGCAGCAATGG
Source organism: Stegodyphus dumicola (assembly GCF_044657685.1). Classification (NCBI taxonomy): domain Eukaryota; kingdom Metazoa; phylum Arthropoda; class Arachnida; order Araneae; family Eresidae; genus Stegodyphus; species Stegodyphus dumicola. Next base: position 71,899,790 of record NC_140768.1, on the reverse strand, counting down.
ATATAAATTTCTTATTTCATTTTTGGTTTCTGGCACGTTTTTTCTTCTTTTTTCTTATAGTTTGCCATTGTGCTTGTAGTTTTTGCTTTTACATATGCGTATTACGAATTGAATATGGGATAAATTTTAAGCGTATTATTTTTATTTATTTATTTTGCATTATGTAGGCATAAATGTATTATGAACATTGAAGTTTGACCTTTCATTTCACACCCAAACCTAAAACAAAGTATTCAATATTAAATAATGGGAACTTCTTCAACCCAGATCTAGTTGAAGAGCTACAGAACAGAATAAACACAAATATATAACATTAAAAATATGTAAACATGAGAATGAAAAGTAAGATTCAAGATAAGATGAAACTATTTTAGAAATAAAATGCAGTGGAAAATACGATATTTAAAATTAAAACTGCATATATGGAAATGCTAAAATAAATCAGTATTTCACAGCAATAAACGAAAATGTCTAAAACATTCCTTTGTTTAAAAATGGAAGAAAACGGGATAAGGAATTAAAAATGAAGATCAATAAAATCAATGGACGTTAAAACAACACGTATGTCTAATTTCATTAGCTGTGTTATCAACCTTAACAGTTCGCTCAGGAAAAAATCCAGATTTAAAATAAAATTTCATCAGGATTAATAGGTAGATTTTAAGAAAAATATTGAATTAATTAAATTAAACTATATCGGTAATTCGGGTGAAACGACAATGAAATGTGAAGCTTTTTAAACTTTTAATATCGTATTGGAAACAGGAACAGGCAAAATTATCATAGGTTTGTTATTTTTTAGGTTATTTCCCTGCTTTTTCTCTAAAGCCATAAAACCTCGCAGGCAATATTTATATGTGCAATAAATTTAACGAAAATGTTTCTTTGTTGGTACATCCATATAGGCTTTTAAGATAAAGAATTCTTTTTTGTTTCCTTTTATAAGGAGAAAATGAAATAATAATCGGTTGCAATTCATTTTAACGATATCCCTGTATTAATTAGAGTAAATGTTCATTCTATTTAAAATTACTCTAACGTCAACCTCGGATTGGTCTTTCTAATAATAACCTTTGGGAATGTTTATGTGAAACTTTAAAAAAAACGTTTACTATCTTAAAGTTAATTTTTAATGGCAATGCATTGAACAATTTGATATTAGATAAGATGCCTAGGTGGGTTATTTTGTATGGAAAACTGGTTTATTTTCTTGATATCAAAAAGAAACCACGAACTATACACTAAACCAGAAATTGAGCTTAGAACGATTTATTGAATGAACTGTCTCATGAGCTGCGAAGCATATACTAAACTCATTTTGTCTAATTTTAAAAACTTTTTAAATTTCATTAGTTATGTCAGGTATTGATTTGAAAAAGAAATCAATACATATTCCTGCTCGTGTTTTCGACTGCTAATTTTTACTTGTTTGATTTTCAGTTCATATTCTGTTGGAGAACACTGACAAAAGTTGTTGTAACAAATGAGATGATCCCGAGAATAAATCTACGAATAAGCCGTAAAACAAATTCCTCAATGTGACTTTAAAAAGAAAGATTAATATTTGCTTTCCGCCTGAGTGTAAAAATGTCAAATATAAGACAGGAGGGATAACTTTTCGCATGTTTGCTAAATGAATATATTAAGACGAATTGTGTTTGTTGAAGATGTACTTTCATACATATCGCTATTTTAAAGTAGTTGATTAATAGGTTGGTATGTTTGCTTGCATATGTGAAAGAATTTGCGAGCATTACATAATAGTTATAGCGTGAACAGTGACTTAATATATGTTTGTCTTAAACGTAATATTTACCAGAATTAACCTTTTACTGAAGAATCTTTAAAATGAACTTTTTTATCATCTTAACTGCATTTCGGAAGAGAGAAAGAGAAATTGCATTTATCTTAGTACCTGCTTAAATACCAAAATAAGCTTGATTTTCCCCCTTGCATATTCATTTTCAATCTTAATTTCGAAATATATATGTATTCCAATCAATTAAATTTGAAAGTTCTAAAAATTATTTCGATAAATTAAGGTTCTATAATATATTCGATAAATTAAGGTTCTATAATGCATACTTTTATTAAGCTTTTGAAAAGAGGTTCACTTTTATATTTCTAGCTGAAATTAATACACTCTATTAAGCACCATTTTTAGCTTATACAGTAAAGTTGTTTTCAAAATCAACCGAGTATTTCATATTATTCAAAGTTTTGAAGTATTTATGCTTTTCAACTAAATTGTTTACCTATAAGTCTTATTTTATTTTCTCAAGAAATGCACCTTTTTTTTTATAACTTGTTGCGTTGCCTTCATGATGTTTCAGTCTTTGAAACTCATCGGGATAAAGAAATGGAATTTCGTCTGTATATCTTGATAGTACGTTGATTTGATTTTACTTTTTTTTTCCACTATATTTTTCCACTTCAACTCCCACTGTCTAATTTTTTATTTCCATTTTAAGAGAATCCATTTTAAGAGAATTCCATTTTAAGAGAATTCCATTTTAAGAGAATTGTGCATTATAATGAAAAATAAAATTTTACTGTAATAATATAACTTTTACACCCTTTCCAGTCATACACACTTTCCTGAGACTTTCTTTGCATTGACGAAACCAGGTTTGTGCAATTTATTTTAGGTAAACCCATGCTCCATCAAGAGTCACAATATATATCCATTTATCTCTTGCTAAATTAGGTTTCGTACAGAGTTCTATAAATTTCGTTGCAATCAGCCACATGTCTCGACAAAAGCTGGTGGACATTATGTTTTTAGCTTGTTAAGCTGCAAATCTAGTTTTAATCTAGTTAATGTTGTTAAAGATACATTTAAAGACTTTTCAATTGATTTCTGCGTGAGCTGATTTTCTCTTATTGCCAACAATTTAAGTTTTGGAACATTAGAAACAGTACATGCCTTCTCAGGTATTCGCTTAGAGTTTTCTTTCCATGTAGAAATAATGATTGATGTTTTCCCCTTTCCCGATTGATAACGTTGTTCATTTTGCACTTAGAAATTTTAATACCATGCATTTCACGACGTTTTTGAATTCTAGAATATTTCTTTTCCGAAAGCTCAGAAACATATTTTTTAATCCATTGCTTGTTTACATGCGACATTTTGAAAGAAGAATAAATTTGAAAGTAGCATAGTTCTCATTCAATATAATACGCTGCTGCCAGTTATTCCAAAATATTTCCTCTTTTTTAATTCTTTTCGAAATCCTTTTAAAATTGTGTAAACATCCAGTATGTTTCTTCATCATTGTTTAGTTGGAAGGAACTGGGGATGTTATTTCTCGGTTTGTTCTTTTACTTGATTGTAGCAACTAACTTGCGACCATCAGCCAAGGAACAGGGATGCCTCCATGGAGGACTTTCTAAGGAAAGCTGGCTCTTGCAGTGATCATATAAATTTCTGTTTCTTAGTTGTTACTCGAAGATATACCTGCAAAAATCTTTATGCTTAAATCTTAGCCCTTCAGATCTGAAGAGCGCAAACTTATGAACACAATTAAATCTAAAATAAAAAATTTTAAATACTTTTAAATGAAAAGAAATCAATAGATCATAATAGAACAATAACATAATGAGTTCAACTTTAAAAAAGATAATAGTGATCAGCATATACTTTCATTAACATTTCTGTAGCAGCATTTCAGATATAATATTTGGTTTCATTGATATTTGATTTCATTTGATTGATTTGTTCACTTGATTCAATAAAACTAAATTTATTCCATGCACAAATTATATTTTGCGTAACAAGGTAACCCAATTATATCTTTATTTCATAGAAAATGTGCATGAGAATACTTGATCATGAAGATGATTTATTCCTAAAAGAGAGGAATCAAATATCTCAGTTACCACTTTCAACCAAAAATTTACATAGTATATAATGACATATACTTTACTATAAAAGTTATATTATTACAGTAAAATTTTATTTTTCATTATAATGCACAATTAAATTTCTGAAGATGCAAATAATATCAAATTATGCTGTGAAAAGGCTTACTTTTAAGAAAGTTGATTATTTTTCATGCTAATTTTTGTCTCATTTAAAAAGTAATATAAAATTCGATTTTTAATGGTTGCTAATAAAAGTTTTCACCTAAATGCAATCAAAGTTTATTGCTGCCAATTAACATAATCGTGTGGATTTATTTTTGCATGTGCGCAATGTAGGGCATGGCAAAACGCAGTATTAAAATTGCAATGTATTGGCATATTCCTTGTATAAATAGTTCTAATAAAAAATTGCATTTTTGATTTTATGTTAGATCATATTTTCCTTCCTTTAAACAACTTTCAGCGCTACAAGAAATTTCAAATTTATTTAGCTGAAAGGAATTAAAATATGTAATTTTTGGTATTATCCTTTTGGACTTTTATCCTCGAAGCATAGCTGTTTTACATGGTTTTCCCAACATCATGTAAAACAGCTATGCTTCGAGGTAAGTTATATAGATCAGTTTGAATTTCTGTTGTGCAAGATCAGAGATACTTCTTAGAATGTATGTTAATATAGTTTTAGGGAATGCTTTAAAGTATATTTCACCCCAGAACTCATAAATTTTGTCCTACACTTTAGAACATTATGAAACATTTATTTATTTATCATTTGGTATCTCATAGAACAAAAATAATAAGATAAACATTTATTTATTTATGTTATTATTTTAACCTTTGAAAAAATACATCAGGATTATACATTTGAGCGACTTAAGAAACGTAATTCCTGTTTTATATTCGCAGAAGGATTTACGATTTAGGAGAAATTTATGTTTTGTTACCGTTGGAATCTTTTTTTGTAAAACAGATGACTAGATTAATTTAAGAACATGGACAATGGAATATGATTTACTCATGAATTTTCTTATACGAGAGCCCATTTGTTATGTAAAATTACTTCCTATTCTTATGTACTTCTTAACATCTGAGTAATGAATGTCATTGAAATAACGCCATGTGCTATTTAATTTTAATAAGTGATTAACCAGCTGCATTGCACCTTTCTATAAATAATAGTTGACATGAAAACTGCAGATTATGCAAACTATAATAGCAATAAATGATACTTTTTAAAGTTTGCAAAATTGAATTTTATGTGTAAGGTTACTGATAATTTCTACATACTTCTTAATTAAAAATTATACAGAGAGATGGAAATCACAAAACATGATGCTTTTCTTACCATACATGGGGAAAAACTGAATACCAGAGATAATGACAGTATTACGTAATTTTAAATATTTCGAATTATTAAATTTTTGTACTCCGAATTTACTTATTTTGTAAGGTATAAATTTTAATTACAAGTCCAGAAACAGTGTTTTAACTATTCAGGAAACTAATTAGTTGCCGAAATCTGAAATGCCAATTGCTCATTGTTTTTTTTTCTTCCATGTAAGAAATAAAGGAAGTATTGTAATCGGTGGAAAACTTCGCGTATCATATTTCAAAGAAAATATACGTTTATCCGTTTTGACCTCCCTCGAATCCATTTAAACGATGTTTTTGCTTGACATCTGTAAGTACAGACAGAATAAAGGACTATTTTTATCAAAACGTATTGAAAAACGGATTTAAAATCAATTCGTAAAAGACTTTTTCGTAACGTCTGTACGTGCGTATGCATTTATCTTTCATAACTCAAAATCAAGTAACCTCAGAACGTTCAAATTTTGTATATAGGACTACTATAACATGCAGTTGAACACCTCTCCTTTTTGTTTGCAATCGGCAGCACCAAAAGAATATACATGTATAATATATATACGCTTTTGGCTAATCTGCATGAAATAGTTGTAGAATTATCAACAAAATCAAGGATATTGAGCTGCAGCTAAGCCTAAAGAAACAATCGTTTATTTAGATTTGAAAATTCTCCGTAGAATACTAGTAAATTAAAACAGTTTCTGCAACTTCAGTGTCGTTTTACCGAGCGATACCGAAGGTAAACTTTCAATTTTGTTACCAAAAAATCTGACTTTTTGTCCGCTGGCCGAATTGCTTGTTTTGGTGTAGAAAATCGTATTTTAATGGTAAAAACTATTTTTAACTGTTATAACTGTATTTGGTGTTTTATGTGTTTCTGTATTTTACAATTTTTAATGAAGATGTTTTGAGTTTTATGTATTTTCGCCTTGGTACGAAGTGAGACCTGAATTAATTCAAGGGAAATACATGTATAATGAAATTCGAGGAAATAAATTTAAATGAAATGCACCAAAAATGTCTATAATTTAATAAGCCGTACATTGAAGTCATGTGGTGTCCTTATCACATTTTTTACTCAAAAATTCCTGTCGGTATCTGACATGTTATAAAACAGAACGTAGCTCTTTTTCTGGAAAATTTCTACTTTTGTAAATTAAATATTCGTTTCGGTGCCTAGCCTGTTAAATGACAGAATTTAACATACCTGAAAGAATTTACTCGTATGCTTAATACGGAAGTAATATAAGGCAGTGTGGCCAAAGAATTTGAACGATACGCAACTAAAACATTTTAGCTGTTGTAATATTGTTCTGAGAACCACCCAAAATAATATACTTGTTTGGCTTTTAATATTTTTTATATTTATGAATCCTCTGCAGCGTTTTCCTTATTTTGCATAACAAATTTATTTCAAGTTTGATACCTATACTAGACTTCTCATCTTCCCCTCACCTTCTCTCGCCAGGATGTAAGTTTAAGTTAAGTGAAGTACTTATTTAAACGGGTGATTCTCTCAGTTTATTCAGAGCGTGTTTTGCTAGTCCAAGCGCACGTTTCGTTGTTATTTCGCTGTACGCTAGCAAGCCTTTCGACCTTATCGGATTTAGCTTCAAGCCGGTTAGGTTGTTGTGAGTCAACCTCTTAGGCATTACTTAAGTGCTACAAAATAAATAATGCAAGTTATTTAGTAAGTAAATAACTTGCACTATTTATTTTAGGTTTGACTTACATTAAATTCTACGTTTTAGGTTTCACCGCAAGTTTCCGGTGCTTTTGTAACGCACGAAGACCGTGCCTTTCTGTTAACTATTTTGAATTAATAAAGGTTCATTTTTACCCTTCGTCTGAGTCAGTAGTTTTATTCATGCCTATGCGAGAATTTGTCACGTCATTATAGGGTCTATTCTAGTGTATGTGGGAGAGAAGAGAAAGACTGTATACCACTATCAATGCCAAATATTTGTCAATAAAATAAATATTAATTTAAATCACTATTATTTATTTATTTATTCTGTAACGTATAAGCTTATTTCCGAAACTCGAGCCAGCATGTCTTTATTTTAAATTTTGTAATTATTTTTTTACCTAAATATTTGCTAATATTTGCATTATAATAAATTTAATGCACTCTTGGAACTTCGATAAAGGCTATAAATGCCAAACAGAATCATTCACAGTTAAGCCACCGTATATAATTTCAAATGTTTATTTGCCACATTACCAACGGATCACATATTGAAGCATATTAAATATGCGAAAAGTTCACATTTTTGTATGTGACATTATTTATGAACTGAACGACTAGATCATATAAATCTTTACACTAAAAAATATGATTCCAAATAATTACAGATACTAAACCGAAAAGTCATAATATTATGTTCAATATTTTTTTAATTCGATTGTAGTTTTATGATAATACGGTAACTCCTCTAATTCATTGCACAAATAAACCGACATTAAAATAATAATTATTTTGCTATTACCGTTATTATATAACTCCGGTATTCAAACAATAATCATTTAATATGAATGAATTGGAACATTTTAACTCTTAAACTCATATAAACAGATAGTTATATACAGTTATATTCTAGAATTAATACTGAATTGCTAAATTATGTTTTCCATGTCCAAGATCATCAAACGTAATGGAGGCAGAATAATTACGGTGATAAATATGCATGTACTAGAAATATTCCACAGCTAAGCTCAACTGATTTTAAGTTCATTAAATGCAGTGTGCTCAGTCATTTCTCAACTGACTGCTTGGGCAAATATGTCCGAGTAATTATTCAAATTCAGGTGACGCATATGAGAAATTTATACTCGTAGAAAGACAGAAAGCATATTTTATTATTATCAATAATATATAAACATAAAGTGCATTTCTCATATCTCAATGAAAAGTAAATAATAATTTCTCAGTTATGCGCTATTATATATTATTATCGGTATACTTTTACGATGATATGCTCGAAAACAGCTACGCGTTTGTAAACTTATGTATTAATACAATTTTGAAAATTTAGTAACTACTGATTATGAAAGTAAATATTTAAATTTAAATTCCATGTTATTACTCGCAGCATATTTCTCAAAGCTCGGTGTCTATATATGTAATTTAAATAACTTAACCATAATGTTATTTTATCACTGCTTACGCCAACTTTAATGACAGTAATTTTAATGTCGCAACAAATATAAAACTTTGAAAATCAAACTTACGAAAACTGCATATTTCTTTGTTGCCCTTTCATTTTATTAAACATAAAATTGTCAAACATTACAGTTTTGAAATTATGAAAATAAACTAGACAATAGCTGACGCATTATTATTCAAAATAATAATAACCATTTTGTTTTAATTATTTTGTAAGCAGATAATAGAGATACCCAGGTCGTATTTTTACAGTCATAATCTTATTTATGTCCGCGGGCTTTTTTTTATCAAAACGTTTTAGCATTAAAAAAGATTTTTATATTTAAAATATTTATTTTAGTTATAAAAATCTAAAATAAAGTCTTCTCTCCCTCTTTTCTGCATGACTTCGATGGTGTAACGTTAGCACACTCAGCGTGTATTCTAGAGGTCCAGGTGCGAATCCCGGTGAGGACATTGCACAGTTTCGTATTTTCGGCTTCAAAATAACCTAATAATTATACAGTGGTGCCCGAACTAAAGGATGATGGGTGCTGATTCTTCACCAGCAGGATTTGTTGACTGTGTCTCCTAAGCCCCAGTCGCCCTTTAAAAGAGGTATTCTCTCCCTCCTTTGTGCATGCCTTCGTGGTGTACCAGTTAGCACACTCATAGCGTTTTCGAGAGGCCCAGGTTCGTCCTCCGGGGAGGGCATTACTCAGTTTTTCACGTCTCCCGTATAAAAATAACCAAATAAGTCCACAAAGCATTTTTTTTGGATTTTTAAAAATATCTTTTACTGTATATAAAAAGATATTTTAGATATTATAGAATATATTTTATCAGAAAAGATAATTATTTCAAATGGATTAAATAATAACTTCAAAAGCGTGCCTAAAATTTGTGAATTCTCTGAAGCAACAAGTTCGGTGCTTTTATAAATTGCAATCAAGTATACTAATATTAATAATGATATTATTTCACTTAAATTTGCTTTCAAAGCTGTCTAATACTGTCATATTATACAAATGTCCATATATACCGCAAAAATTTCACAAAGGAATATAAATTTTATTGTTTATAAACACCTCCAGATTATTTGAAGCAACATATGCAGAAAAAAATTATTTATTTTTTCAAGCTCTATGGAACAAAACGAAATATAAACTATTTCAAAAATACATTGAAATAGCCGTGCATTTAAATACTTTTTTTATTTCACAGGTTACTCTGAATTTCTGTCTGGCCTCTATCAAAAAATAGAGAGAAACTATTCGAAGAAGTAGAATTAGAATTTAATTCTTTTCTTAAAATATTTTCGAGCATTCTCGTTCTAAATTTCAGACAGGAAGTCTTTAATGTTCTTAGCCGAAAATAAATGGATAGTGTATCAAAAGATTTTATTCTTTATTATTTTTTGGTAATGATCTCTGTAGCAAGTGGCGTGCTTTGGTCGATTAAGTCTTTCATTCATCAGCCGGAGGCAGAGGTGATACTGAAAGAAATTTTGGAATTTTATTTTGTTATTCTGTTTTCGGCCTCTCAATCATATATTTTGAAAGACGATCTCTAAAAATGTGTAAGAAAGTGCCGTCATATTTTTTTGCACTTTGCATGTTAAGTCATTTGTTTTAGGATGTTAAGGTGCGATTTCCCTGACATAAAGCTGTAAAAAACAACTTTTTAAGCCATGAAAGGAAATGAGAGAGACACCCAATTTAGAAAGCGTAATATTTGATATTCTGCTATGGAATTTGTTAAGACGTATTTCAAAGGTGAGAGTGATAGTTATTTATTAATTTGTAAGAATGGTAAAGAGAAATAGCTTTCTAAACCCAAAATAGTTGTTAATGGATATCTTAAAAGCCATTAAAATGCACGATATTCAAATTTATAAAATAACTTATAACGCATTTGTTGAACATATCTGTATTTTAATTTTTGGAATAATACATCATTAACTCAGAATGAACCAGAAGCATATTATCAGGTTTCGGATTAGCACTGTCTGGTCAAAACATAAAGCTACCTCATAATGGAAGGATACAAAATTAATTTTACAAACTATCAGTATATAATAAACCGCCTAGAGTAAATACAAAAAACTTATTAAATTGAATTAAATCTAATTCGTCGATAGACATAAACCACAATAGAATAAATGCACTCCTTAAAATTTACTGTATTTGTTTACCATAGAGACACTCTGGCGCTAGGTTCACTTAACAGCGTTATATTTCGTTCATATTATAACTCAGAATGGACAAAATTTATATCATTTGAAGAATTCTCTAATCGTTGCCATATGTTCTATTCAAATTCTATAATAAATATAGAATGATGTAAAAAAGAAATTAAGCAAACAAAACAAAAAAGAAACAGTTTCTCACAGATAATTTAATATTTCTCATTCAATTAATTCGGCTCTCACTTCGCGACAAGGCAAAAATACATAAAATCTCAAAATATCTATATTAAAAATTGCGGAGTAAATCTTAAACACTTATTTCTACGAATAAATTCCAGAATGGATTAAGCATAATTTAATTCGCAATAATAAATAAAGGCGTTAATTGGAAAGTTTAGAGGTAAATAAGAAACGAGTTTGTACCAGATACTTATTATATTTCATTTGAAACATCTTTTATTGATTAAAATAATTAGCAAGCATGCATAAAAACAATAAGTTCAATATATTACAAATTATAAACATGCTTTAATTTTTATCAGTTAGTATTATTATAATGAGCATATTTATATTATTTAGAAGTAAGACTATTGCTTTAAAAATCACTTGCTTATCAGTTTGCTTATCAGTAACACAGTAATTAAATATGAAAGATGCATTAAAGATTTAAATTTTGCAATACAAAAACATTTTGAAAAATGGCTTTGAATGAGAGTGAGATTAAGATGCGTTAAAAGTGTGTTTATTCACATATACAAAATACTACAATAAGGGTACAGTAATGCAATGTTCAAAATATTTTCGAAACATTCCTCTAAGAGTGTCTTTAACATTAAAATATTTACTTTTGGTATCATATAATTAGATTTCTTAAGCGGGAAAACGTAAAAAGCGAAAGCTTCTTATTCACACAAAATATGCGTCTAACCTTTCGAATTTAAAATTCTACCTATTATAGCAGAATATTTCATTTATGGTAACCTTTATAGCGAAATGTTCGTATATGTCTTCCCACTAGGGAAGTTTTGTACATATATTAATGTTTGCATAAACATTTAGTGCAAACATTTGAAATGACACCAAGACATTAAATCAACGTAGGCATAAAACATTTTTCCAGTGGGACCACTTTCATAAATTGGAATCTTGCGAACTACATTTCTCAATACTCCTTCGAAAGCAATTTTTTAGCACAATTTTAGCATATGTTCCTATAAGAATACTTAAACGTACAATTAATTAAAGTTCATTTAACTTTGTACTGGCATTAATTCAAAAACTGCTGTTAAGTAATTAATTGAAGAAAAGTTATATTTACTTTTAATAATGTGAAGCTATTATATTTTGAATGATCTTTATCTTGTTAACTAAGAATTAAATAAATGTTGGCACTCGCATTAATGAGATGGATCAGCCTGCTTGTTCTCGCGCAGTTATTTTTGATGTTTGAATACATACAGTGGGTACAAAAAGTATTTGCACACATACATTTTTGTTCACAATTTATAAGAAAATGCATTAAGAAATACAAAAATTGGCATTTAAAATATAGAATAAGCTTATTCATTTAAATTAATTACAAAAAAAAACAAAAATATTAATAAAAAACATGTTTTGCAACAATACTAAATAGCTTATGTCAAAAACGTATTTGCACACTCAACTCGACTTTAGCAAATTTGCATTTTTATGCTATTATTTGACAGTCATTCCGCAGTAAATAACATACATAAGAATCGAAACGTTATCAGTTGATTGTCGATTTCAAATTCTAATGGCACCTAAGAAATCTGAATTGCCAATTTCGTTGCGAGAAAAAATTGTTTCTCTACGTGAAAATGGACCAAGTTATCGAGAAATAGGTAAAAAAGTAAATGTTCGCTTCTGTACTGTTTGGTGTGTTATAAAACGTCATAAAGGAAGAGGATCTACATCAAATAACTGCGCTCTGGACGCCCAAAGAAACTTTCACTGCGAATGAAGCGAAAAATCATAAGAAAAGCATCGAAAAATCCATTTGTTAGTGCAATTACTTTAGCCAATGATGTCGCTTCAACATCTGGAGTTCAAATCTGTGTCCAAAGTGTTCGAAATGTCCTGCACGATGCACACTTTTATGGAAGATCTCCAAGGAGAAAAATCTCGCATAACTGAACGAAATAGACTGAAGAGACTTGAATTCGCTAAGGAATATATCAATAAGCCATGATTTCTGGAAAAATGTCATATTATCCGACGAGAGTAAGTTCAATATCTTTAAATCAGATGGCAGGAAATTGGTTTGGAGAAAACTTTGTACTGCTTTTCATACGAAAAATGTGTTACCTACAGTTAAACATGGAGGAGGTTCTGTTATCATTTGGGGGTGCATGGCTAGCAAAGGAGTTGGTAATGTGTGTTTTATTGATGTGAATATGACAGCTCAAACCTATATTGATGTGTTGCGAAATAACTTGCCACAAAGTGCAATAAAATTGGGTATCAGTAATTCGTACTATTTTCAGCAAGATAATGATTCCAAGCACACTGCCGGTATAACACGTATGTGGTTGCTTTATAATGTACCCAGAAAACTTGCCACTTTACCACAATCACCAGACTTAAATCCTTTGGAATATTTGTGGAATTCTTTGGATTTAAAAATAAGAAAAAGGAAGATTTCAAGCAAATCTGCCCTTAAACAAGCCCTTATTGAAGAGTGGTTGAATACTGACCCTACTGTTACAGAAAATCTAATTAAATCAATGCCAGCAAGATTACAAGCAGTAATAGATGCTAAAGGAATGCATACTAAATATTAGTTATTTGAAATTTGCTTATATATTTTATTTCTTTTGTATTCATGCAGGTGTGCAAATACTTTTTTGATACGAGATATTTTAATTTTGTTACGAAAAAGCATTGTTACTTATATTATTGTAATTTTTCGGTTTGTTTTGGAAGATTAAACTTATTCTGATTTGGCAATACCAATTTTTTTTTATTTCTTAATGCTTCATTTTATGAATTGCAAACAAAAATGTAGGTGTGCAAATACTTTTTTTACCCACAGTATCTATGCATGCTTGGATGTATGTTGTTTGTCTGGATGCGCTGTATTTGGATAAAGCAGCAATATGGTCACAGTGATTTAAATCTCTTTCTTTTGTTTCGAAGACTAGAGTGGAAAGTCTGTAGGAAGTGGGAAGGCTAGTCAATCTAGTCTTAGTATAGGCTTGTCAATATTTAGAAAAAAGAGTGATAGTCTGTTGCCATGCGTAATGCTAAACTAAGAGATTTCCAGGAATAGTGTGCTGTAACCAATTAATTTGAATTTCACGTTTCGGCTTTATAGATGCTTCACAAGGGCAGGCATTCAGGGTCACAGATTAAGAAATGCTGATTAAAATCATAAATATAAAGAACAGAATTTACCTCAAATGATATATTGTTAAGATTTAAATTCTACCATTAGCAACCTCCATCAAGGCGTAAACTGAAGAATACAACAGCGGAAAAAGGCAAAAGACTCGTGTATTGAACTCAAAGTTTACAGACTGGCACGGACACAGAGGCTTACACAGTCACCAACTACTTGTCGTGTGGAGATGAAAGATGATATAATAACTAAATCCAAAGCTGCAAGACTACGCAATTCGACTTAACCTAGCACTTTCTTTCAGAAACCTACACCGAGGAGATAGTAATTTCGGCGGCACGAATCTGAAGACGAGATTCAAAGTTCAACAGCTAGTAGAATTAACAACGTGAAATCTGAATAGCGAAATCACTCTCTAACTAAACATTTCGCTACTCCAGTTTAAATACACTGTCGTTCATTCTGATTTACATGTTGGCGAGTAAACGCAAAGGAGATAAGAAAAGACAGAAAAGGCTAACAAATTAAAATAAAAAGTTTTAAAAATAATAAAACCCGGTACTTTTCCGTTTTGCCGAAGCAACCAATAAAGTCGCCAACAATGGTACAACTGATGCCAAATGGAATATCCTCGCTGGTAACCTTTTACGCTTCATTTTCAAAACAAGTCTCAGCCATTTCTTTTCAGATTGCTTGTTTCTTTCAATACTGGCATACGATTACATAGAATTTTTATCAGATAGTAAAATTTTATGCCCTAGACCATTTGCTGTAATTAAGTCAATTAGAATGCAATTATACCGCTCACCCGAAGGCGAAAATATAGAAAAGGTAAAGGGTTAAATTTAGCAATTCTAATTGAGAATGCACTAGTGAAGTAAAACACTGCGGTTTTACATAATTTCTGAATAAGCTATTCGTACGAATTGAAGTAATTCTTGCATTTAAACGTGTATTCGAAATTAAGAGTTAACTTGAAATTAATGTAGATAATTAGAGATAATTATATTTTTGTAGCGTAGTTTGCGTGAGATGATATCATTGGGGTCACGGGATATGAACCGGCGAATCAGGATGTTGAACCATGAAAAGATAGTAAATTTGTAAATAATGTCTTTTTACAAATTTATTGGCTTTTTAGAAAATTTTAAACGATATTAAAATGTTTATGCCTTCAAAATACAAAATTCTTAGAACTAACATTTGCTAACATTTTTTATGTGTGTGTCGCCGCCAATAAAGTCTGCTTGGCGAGATTTGCGCAGGCGAAATGGAAAAGTACCTAGAACCCTACATCTTTTCCCATCAGAATTTAACTATCGTCTCTAAAAGATTTTTAACAGCCTTGGTAATTGAATCCTAATCCTAACTCTGAGTTAATCTTCATAAATTTACTTGAGATTAAAGTATATACTTTTCATAGGCTAATTCTCTCAGCTTTTCATTATATATGCAGCATTCTTTATAGATGCTTCCTCTTGTCTTCTTCCAGTCCTCCGGGAAAAAATAGTCTTGAACAAGTCTGATACATTTAAGATATTCACTTAGGTTTACACAGATAAGTTTATTTTTATTTTAACATCACGTGGGGAAACTTTTATTCATCACATGTTTTCAAGATTTTAAATTCCGCCCTGCTCTTCAGCAAGGTGTATTGATAGGCAAACGTGCGCTCATTTAACGCGTGTTCGACATTACTGAATAACCGAGCAGCCTGCATATTAGAAATTTGACATAGCAGACCAAGAAATGTACACTATATTTAATTATCAACCCTGAGGTGTTAATTGAAGTAAAACATTTACTTGGTATTGCCTGGATCGCCTAACTTGAAATTTCATGCATTCTCAAGCTAGTTTTTAACTGTAATTCTACTATTAGCGTGACTTCAACTCATTCATACATACACATTTATTTCCGTTTCACGAGCATGTACAAAGTATTTTTATGTTTTAACGTCTATTTCAGAAAAACATTTACATTTGCAATTGTTTTATTTGAATTTTGTGAAAACATTTTCAAATTATTTACATTCAACATACCTTTCTAGTTTAAAAACTAACGAAGTTGCTTTACAAAATGTTAAAGTTTCCTAATTAAGTCTTTCAGCATAAAAATGAACATTTGGTTCCTAAACTTCAAATATTCTAATAAGTATAATTATACCGTCTTCTTCGATACAAATCAAAAATATCTTTGGATTCGATCAAGGCAACAACAAAACTTGTCCAGCATGCTTCGTACTTTGAATCAAAATAAAACTTAATACTTAAACATACTAACTTTCACTTTCTTTTCGTTTGTTGAAGTCAGACATCATCTTTTGTACGAAGGCCTCCTAGGGGAGGATTTTGCTGATCTGCTGGACCTTCAGTCGTCGACGCGATCCGCCACTGCTATCCATGGCGGTTGGGCGCTTTCCGTTGTCTACGCCTCGCCTTCCCATGCCACCTTTTTCTAGAGTTCTTATAGCTGCTGGGCTACAACCGTCGATTTTCCTCTGCGGCGAATACTGGCCCCACTGATTTCGCACCAGTTTTTTGATCTGGTGATAAGCTTCTTCAAAGACTCGTTTCTGTCGTAGAATCTGTTCTGCCGTCCGATCGGTAATCTGTTTCCTCGGCATTTGAAATCCAGATCGCTTAATCTTTGACTAGCGTTGTTTGTCCGTCATCCGCTGTTTATAGCTCGTAATTGATCTTCTGGTTTAGGTTATCGCCGTTTTGCTAATCATTTTACGATGTTTCCTTTTGGCTACACATGCCTGTGTATTTTAGCTTCTGTTTCGCCCATTCCGGTCTTCTTCTTTTTTTCTTTTCTGTAACTACAATTCTTAAAGTCGAAGGCCTACCTATATCTTGTCCTTAGTTCTGATGCGTCTTTACTGCCAGAAAGAGATTCCTGCAAAATATCCTTAAATATTGGTATATCAGCGAGATCACAATATTTTCTACTTGGACAACATTTGCAGTAATATCCGACCCATTATCTCCTTTTAGGTAAAATACTATACCACAAATCCCGTGTATAAGGAACGGTCCTTCAAATTTGGGGCAGAATTTAGCCACAGTCGCAAAGCAACGTAAGTTCTAATGTCAGAACTATCTCCGATTTTTGAGGTGAAATCTTTTCCCGCCATAGTAGAACTACTGCTTTTCTTCAGCGATATCTGAATTCGCCAACTCCTCATTAATCAGTTTCTGAATACCTGGTAGTTTAGCTTCTGCCTCCCGTTTTTGCACGAAAAACAATTTGTCCAATTTTTTTTCTGTAGTGTTACATTTGGCTGTTCTCAGGGCAAAAGCCAATTGTTTCTTTGACGCAGCCATCCCAACGGCGATGGTAACGTTTAACATCCCAACGGCGATGGTAACGTTAAGCCATCCCAACGGCGTTAACTACAAATATTTTTAGCTATTTCTGTTTACGCGCTTTGTAGTATTTGATTGTGGCCGATAAGGAACCATATTTACTAATTCAGAAGTCAAACAACAAAAATCAGCGTTAATTTACAAAATTTTCACTGTGAAAATTTTGTAAATTAACGCTGATTTTTGTTGTTTGACTTCTGAATTAGTATTTATTCGGCGTGTTATTGTGTCTTAACCATATTTAATTTGCGTATGCAGAGCACATCCCATACATCTTCTAAAATTTGCTGATAAACTGAAGACGGTTGTCTGAGACAAGGCTAAGTGATGCACTATAATTTAAGATATTTTTATTTAGAAAAGAATCAAATATGTCCTTAGCTGAGGCTCTTTTAAAAGAACTATTTCTACTCACTTCAAAAAATGATCTTTAATAACGAGTAAGTATCTGCTTTTATTAATTTTACTACGTGGATATCTCCCTAACAACATGGGCCCACCAGCGGCCGAGCGGTAAAGTCGCTGAACACTGGTAGTTCGGTCCGAGGTTCAAATCCCGCGAACGGGCTGGCTGCATGGGCGTTTTTGTGGTTTTCCCCATGTGTAACGTGTATACGAGCCAGTTTCCCTTAAAAAGTCCTCCACGAAGGCATCCCTCCCCTTAGGCAGATAGCCCTCGTGTGCTTTGCCATAATTCAATACACCAACACCTACTAATTCATTTGGATAATAAACTCTTATGCTATTTAGGTACTCTGCCGGCTATAATTATTCATTACGGTTTAAATACATTTCTGTTATATATAAAAGGTATGTAAAAGGTGATCTGCGGACTAGCTGCGAATGCTGTTTTATATAAGACGAAATCTCAGTAAGCTGAATAATCTCAATGAGCTACTTTCGTTTGAAGCTGCTTCCTAAATTTATTCTCAATATTCCTTAAATTCAAAACAATAGCAAAAGCATATAAGCCAACAAAATTATTCTCAAATATCTCTGTGGAATTTGTGTTCAAAAGGTCGTTTACGGAAAGACTGAATATAAAATGAATGTTATAACTGCAAACTTTGATCTGAGGAAACTGTATACAAATTTGCTTTTCAAGTAGATCCTGTGTTTTTTTTTAAGATTACAAAATGCAAATGCTTGATAGAATTCCTAGCAATAACGTAGGAAATGTTAGGAGTAATCTTAATAACATTATTCTAAATCAAATTATTGCAATAAAAATTTAAAAATTATACTTATTGACATAAGTATTTAAAAATGGCTATTCAGCAGTTGGAGTAATAATGATGCTTGCATAAAATTTAATAAATTAAAGAAACAAATATTGTTTGAGATAACAAATCTAAACAGAGAAAATTATACTCTTTGCCTAACCGTTTTTATTTCAAACAGGTTACGCATTCTCTACAGGAAAAGAACAAAAATATATTTAATTTTTCCTCTTCACGTCATTTTCGCTTCCAGACACACTTCTTATGATAAAAAAGATGATGTGTTAACTGCATCTGTATGCTGGTAATTTCCTGTCAGCCTTTACTTTATAAGGCAATTTACCCAGCCCTTCTGCTATCCATCCACCTACTAAATCCACACAAAGGATTTTAGGATTTCCCCCGAGGCCGAAGCTGTGATTTCCAAACGCACGCAAAGGCTGCAATGTATATTATAAGGGTATTGGGAGTCAGCTGTATGATATTTATTGTTTAGACTGATGGTAGCCTCATCGTTTCAAATTTGAAATGAAACAGAGGCACAGAAGACATAAGGAAAACAGATGCCCCTATTTACTTCGAAAGCAGAGATATTTCAGTTCCTTTCACTACTCGATATTCTAATCGAACAAGTAAATGTTAAAAAAAATAGTACCAAGTGTTTTTGGATAACAATAGGAACAAGAAATGTAATCATTCTTCTTCTCCGCTTTAAACAACCTTTATTATTCCAAGAATTCCTTATAATATACTATTTTATATATTTATTTGGCATAAAAATGTTGTGCGTATGAAAGACTAAAATATTGTAACGTGTGCATAACCCCCATACATATATTTAATATACTATTTAAAGTTAAGTTGTAAGAACAAACGAAAAAAGTGCTATGTGGTCAAAATAGGCAGATAGATGAATCTTTTATATTATCCTGTTGAGATAATCTCTGAAATTACAGTCACGCATTTTCAGATGCTGTTGACATTAAAAATGATCTATAGACAAAGAATTTTCAATGCGGGATATATCTAATTTACAGTTTATTTGATATATAAATTATAACTCATCTGAGGACTTTATGAACATTTGTACCATCAATCTAATTAATAAAATACGCTTCTAACTTAATTCATAACGTAATTAGATAAGAAAAATCATTCGGTTTTAGTAATTTAGTAAATAGTAATTTATTTTGTGCTAAAAGAATTTAAAACCTCTAGATCATGGCATTTATTTACAGTAGATTTAACACAGATTTTAATATCAAGAAATTTAGATATACTACATTACAAGAAAAATGTCGCATTATGAATTTGGAACGCAGGTGCAATGTAAATTGCAGTGTAGGTGCACATTTACAAGTTCTCTTACACTTCGGACTCCTGAGTAGTTTTTGGTCCTTGTCCGATCATATTTGCAGACATTGTCATAAGAAAAAGTGTGGAAGTTCGCAAAAAGCAAACCGGCGTTAGAACATCTCTGAATTACATCAAACCTCACGACATAGGATACCAATAATTCGCCACTGACGAAACTTTTCTTCATGACGTAGGGCATCAGTAATCCACCACTATTGACATTCTGAGAAACATATTCAGGGAAAATCAAGTGCTCCGTTATTAGCACAGATAATTTCGCGCTGATTGATAATCATAGCTCAGTTTGTCAGCCGTACATTGTAAAAGCTATAACATAACAATTTGTTATAACTTAAAATGCATCACAGCAGAGTTGCATGGACTGCAGTCTAGGACAATGCAATGCTGAACACAGAACGCTGTCTGGGTACCATCAGTGATAATCATTTTGTAATAGTTTGAAGCCAAACAATCACTGGAAGAATAACTCTGCCAAATTAGAAGTATAAAACTTCCATTAACTAACTTGGAACTTACTAACCTGAAGTACTGATATAGAAAACTATTTGATCCACCTATTTGCTACCCTCTAGAAACTATTTGCTACCCTCTAGAAAGCATTAGGGTTACAGTAACGACATGCTATGTTAATGAAATTCTGAAAGCTGAAGCACTACCAGAAATCTAACATGCCCCTAGTGAAAGTTTTAAATGAACTAATACCTGACTACGCTCAGTTCAGATTAGCTAAATCCCAAACGTCGATTTGACGCCGATTGAGAAACTGTGGACCACGACATCACTGGCATTCTCCCATTCAAACGAAAAAACGGTGAACTGTAAACTGAGTCAGTGATACGGAATGGTTGAGGATACTACAAGGTGTCATTGGGATAATTATTAAATCGATGTCGCTTCGTGTTCTATAAACATCAAGCCAAAACATGATGTATTAATCTTACTGCTCATTCTGCAGTTTACTCCTATTAAGCCTTCTCTGCGTCTGAAAGTGAATTCATTTATTCGAAACCTGTTTGATTATATATACGTGCAATGTGGTCTGATTTTATTATTACAATATGGCGGCGAGGCTTTTTTTATGTCAGGCAATATTATTATTAGAAGGAAAAGTCGTAAGGAAAAATTTGAAGTTTTGCCTTGTCTACGTAATACAATTACCTTGTTGCCCAATCTTCAGTTGAGATTTTCCGAAGAACTACAGAAGCAACAGCTGCATGCTAATAGTACATTAATCCCAAGGGATTCTATAACTGGTAAAAGAAAAACATTAATCTATTGAACAGGTTTTCACATGATGCTGTACAATACAGTAATAGGATTATGTCTGTAATTAAAGTTACTGACTTCTGCAGAGTAAAGTAGAAACTTTAATTTGAATTTCTTGTCATTCATATGATAAATCTATCAGCTGTTAAATGTTTCTTAGACATATTGAAAATTTGTTGAAGATTTTTGGAAGATCTCTTCTAAATGCTAAATTTGTTACGGTTATGAAAGTATTAGAATTTTGGCATTAGGAGGAATGAGAATTCAATGAATCGAAAATTTTCAAACCCAGTCACTTCAAACATCATTGTGCATTTTAAGTGATAACAAATTGTTAGGTTATAGCTTTCACAATGTACGGCTGACAAACTGAGCTATGGTTATCATTCAGCGCGAAATTATCTGTGCTAATAACGGAGCACTTGATTTTCCCTGAATATGTTTCTCAGAATGTCACTAGTGGTGGATTATTGATGCCCTACGTCATGAGGAAAATTTTCGTCAGTGGCGAATTATTGGTGTCCTATGTCGTAAAGTTTGATGTAATTCAGAGATGTTCTAACGCCGGTTTGCTTTTTGCGAACTTCCACACTTCTTCTTATGACAATGTCTGCAAATATGGTCGGACAAGGACCAAAAACTACCCAGGAGTACGAAGTGTAAGAGAACTTGTAAATGTGCACCTACACTGCAATTTACATTGCACCTGCTCTCCAAATTCCTAATGCGACATTTTCTCATGCCTTCTGTTCATGAGAAAGACGTCTTTAAGCAAATTTTCAAATATCATGAATTTGTATTCCCTGTAACGTATACCTTATAATATATACATATATATACAGAAAGAAAGCGATAAAGGGAATAATAATATTTCAAAATCATGCATGCATCGTGAATTCTTATGATTTGATTTTTTAAGAAGAATTGCAAATCGTATTTGTTTAGACAAGGCAGAAGTTTCAGTTAACCTTTTGTACTATAACTTTAAATAATGCTTTCGCTGTTAATTCTAATTAAGGTATTTCTAAAAAATGAATTAGTCTTAAAATTAATTATCTAATAAAAATAAATTCCTCGATCTACTTCCAGTCTAAAAACTGTTAATAAATAAAAAAATGGTTCATAAATATAATTCACCGCAGTATATAAAACTAATCTTAACATTGTATAAAAATGAAAATTTTAAATTTAAACAGATTTAAAACAATGCGGTGACAACTGAATGTAATACCCAATGTTGTTCATTTACATGCTGATTAACCTACATATATAGAATAAATAGATTCGAAGATTACAGTGTACATAATTGAGATTCGAAGATTACTGTGTACATAATTCTAAATATAGCAATTTAACAATCTAATAATACGGATAACATGGGTAGCTCAGACAACAATATTTTCTACCTTCAATTAATTTTTCTATTCATTGCTGCTACGTACAAATATACGCTTGATCGCTTTCGCACAGAGATGAAAAAACTGACTGAAACAGAAAAAAAGTCATACTTAATTTCAAAATAAAAACATTTAATTAAAATAATTTAATTTCTTGATAAATTGTTTGCTGCAATTCATTATCTCTCTTTAATGATGTTTAATGATGCAAAGATCATAATATAAATGACTTATTGAAACAACACTTTTAATAAAATTATTTTTCGGCATAAATTTCATTTATACTTCCTTAGTCGATTCCATCATTTATATTCTACTTATATAGACTTAGTTCTCATTCATATTTCTTTCCGTCTTATGTTTAATTCAC
Source organism: Stegodyphus dumicola (assembly GCF_044657685.1). NCBI lineage: Eukaryota > Metazoa > Arthropoda > Arachnida > Araneae > Eresidae > Stegodyphus > Stegodyphus dumicola. The sequence continues at coordinate 71,876,866 of NC_140768.1, read as the reverse complement.
CCGCTTTTTGATTTTTTTTAATATGCGTTTATTTAACATTCACCAAATTTCTGAATGTACTAAATTCGCTCATTTGATCAAAATAATCTTACTTATGATGTAAAACAAGACATTAAGTTTGTGAAAGTACGCCGAGAAAACACAGCAATTCTGTAACTTGAGTGCATTAACGAAATGCCGATGCACATTGTAAATTATTCATGAATATGCTTGTATTAGCTTAGTATTTTATACGTTTATTAACACGTTAACAATCATTGTTTAAGTTTTACATTCTTTAAATATTCGAAGAAAAGTTCAGAGATCTTTAAACAGTGAAGTGTGTATTATCGCAGAAGGCTATAATCCCAAATAACAAATACATAGCTTCTTCCTTAATACCTCCTGTTAAATATATCATTTGCTTCTCAATGTATCTTATATACCGTTGCGTTATACCGGTTCGTAGATTTGGAGTGAATGATGACAACACTTGATGAAAAATCCAAAACAGAATTTTTTCTTCAGTATTACACAGGAGAGTTCCAAAGACACGTTTACAGCCGTTGAAAAACGACGATAAACACGATGAAACAATCAGCAACGCAGCCATCAGGCTATAACGGTGAAAACAGCTGCACGGCAAAGTACTAAAGTACAGCTTCCGGCTCGGTCGATCGCTCTCAAGCTAATCTCTAAAGCGCTGCTATTGAACTCAACGCACTCAAGATACACTTCGGGATAAACTGCTTTTTCACTGCTTTCGAGAACATTCTGGGGCAAACCGGAGAGAATTCGTTCCAGAATGTTCTTGGTCCATCTACGGCATATCGCCAATTTTGTTGCCAAATGTCGTCAAATAGGTGATTTCATGTCAAATCTGGCAACCCTGCGTTTCTTTGCAATTTTCTTGAAACCCTAAACCCGCTTTAGCAGCAGTTGGGTATTTTGCAACAATTCTTAGAAAACCATAGCATCTTTGAATATAGAATGTAATGCGCACAACTACTGCCATTTCGTTGCTGCTGCACAGAGCCGGGACAAGTGAGGCGCTTGCCTCAGGTGAATCACTAGAAGCAGCGCCAAACTGGCTATACGAATTCGAAAATTACTTTATGTATTTAAATTTGTCAGTTATTATTAAGGAAAATATCCTTCGTCACACTTAAATTAATAAAACAATAGGAAGAATTGAAAGAAAAATCTGGAAATTAATGCAATGTGCATTTCGATGTTCTTATTAATCAAAAAAGAATTTTTTAACATTTAAATTTAAAAGTTATATATAATTAGCTACATTACTTTTCTGAATTTATAAAACTACGATTAAAAATACTTTAAGAATTATGGTATAATTATGCTATAAGAATTATGATATTTTGATTTAATACAGTTACTTTTGTTTAATAAAAATGTAGCTATTTATATATATATGCTCGCCATTTGCCTTTTTGCCTCAGGTGGAAAAATATCTTGGCACGGCTCTGCTGCTGCACTTTGCTCTTTTTGACCATTTGATTGCACTATTTGATTGAGTATTCGCATAGGTTAAAATGATTCTTCAACATCTTGCGTTTCCTTTTTATGATTATGAATATGTGGGGAGTTCTGAAACCATTCAAACATTGTCGCATAACCATATATACTAGACAATTTGTGAGAAAAACTATAAAATGATTTTCTTCCTTTTTCTAGAGGAGAAAGATGTTAGTGATTTAAAGAACTTTTATTTCTTCGGAATAATCACATACCGGACTAATCTGATATTTTCCTCGGCATTGAATGGCCGTGTTTTCAATGTTTCATTCATAAATGAGGCTTTCACGAGGCAGTTTTTAGTTTTTAATTTATAAGCAGCTAATAATTTCTTCCAGGACATTGACCACGTATTCTTAAGTTATTTTCTCCTTCACGTTCGTACGGGGTTCGTAGATTTGAAGTGAATAACGACGACACTTTATGAAGTATCGAAACACACTTTATTTGCCAGTATTGTCAGGACAGGTCCAAAACACATTTTACAGTCGTCGAAGATCTACTATAAACACGCTGACACGATCAGCGACACAGCCTTCAGGTTATCAGGCTATCACGGTGGAGACAGCTTCCTGCAAAGCAGCCGATTCTGCTTTCCGGACTACAGCTCCCGACTCTGCTTGGTCTCGGAACTCCACGTACTCTTGAGACTCTCCACGCTACAACTCGCGATGCACTCGACGACACACAGAGCACGGCTCCCGACTCTTCGGTTCAGTCGTTCCCGGAGCTCAGCACGCTCTCTCAACGATGCACTAACCGCAATACACTAAGAGACTCTTTCGGTGAACTCGACGACCCACTCGGCACTCGCTGCCCGGCCGTCAGCTCGATCGACTCCGCACGGACTGACTCGGTAGACGAGACACCAACTAACTCGTAACTAACTATCTAGCCCTCTCGACGAGGCACACCCTCTGCGACACACTAACTGACTGCAGACCAGCAGGGTTTATATAGCTTTCGGCTTGTGTTCGGGAACATTCTGGGCTAAACCGGTAAGAATTCGTTCCAGAAGGTTCTCAAACCGTCCCTAGTATATCGCAAATTTCGTCGCCAAATGGGCGATTTCTCGCCAAATGTGACAACCCTGCCCTTCTTGCTATTTTATGGCAACCCTAAAACTGCTTTCCGGAGAAGCTAACTTACCGCGTATGTACATTTCGTAAGAGTATATTATAGAAGCCTATGCGTTTTCGTCTTCTAAGAAATTTTTAAAAACATTTTGCTTATTTTACTATATGGTTTTATGCATTTTGGTGTATTTAGTTAAGAGTCTTAAAATAATAAAAAAAATTGATGTGTTCATCACATGACTTTTTTTTTTGTACGGAATATTAAATTCTAAGCATTTTTCTTGCATTTAATTTAAACTTATTGAATTAAATTAAATCTACTTCGTCGACAGCACATAAACTACAATAGAATAAATGCACTCTTTAAAATTCACTATATTTATTTACCGTAGCGATAGTCTGTCGCTAGATTCACCTAACACCGTACCATTTCAACTTATAAGCATATCGCTGGAACTATTACTCAAAAGTGTATTTTTATCGGTTCAATGAGAATGAAGCCTAAAATACGCATGACGATAAGAGCTAAATGAGCTAAGGATCTGATTGGACTGTTAAAGGAGACGATAAAAATCAAATTATTACAGCACGGCTGATGTTACAATTAATAATGCAAGTTGAACAATAAAACACAAATAATGAAGAACCAATGTAAACATATGTACAGGAGACCACTGGGTGAGCAGCTGTGCCGCCACGAAGACTTTCAGCTTTATTGCTCACTCAGTGGGACCACGTTTATTTAAAATTTTATATTACAATAAAAATTTTGATTTTAATGTACACATAATTTTGACATATACTTGACATACATTGACAGAATTCATAAAGATTTTAACATAAATTTTGATGGTACGTACATAGAATATAGAATGCGTAATTTAGAATACAAATAAAGATTTAGATAAAAAATTTTGGTTATATACGTAATAAATAAAATATGATTTTGATGGTTTGTTGAATTGCAATAATAGTTCACAGTTGATAAATAGTTAATAATTCATAAATAGTTCACTGTTCATTATAGTACACAGTTCATTAGTCTGTTAAAGTTTATTTATCTGTTGAAGTTAATAGTTAGTCTGAAGTAGATTATGATAAAGCTTTGAGAAATTTTATAGTTAGTGGGAAGTAAGTTTCGTTTATTGATTGAAGTTGGGCTGTCTTGAAGTGATGCTAATTATGCCGAAAAAATGCTGATGTGGAATTGTGATGCCTTAATTTATGGTGCCTTTAGATTATCACAATTTTCTATGAGATATTCCATTAAATTATGAAGTTTTTTGCGGAGAGATTTACTTCTGAGTAATTGTTTGAACCATTCTTGGGCATTTTCACTTGTGAAGGGACGAAAGTGGAGGTCTTTAGTGATTGCACGTTCAAACAAGTAATGATCTATTGTTCCTGTTGATCCGCATATACAGTTTTCTGTATGATACAAGCCGACACGAAAAAGATATGAAATGAAGGGTCCATCTGCTGTTAGAAGATATGTTATTGCATTATTTGTTGTAACTAAATTTCGTGTTGGTTTTGGTAGAAACATAAAAGTTCGTCTGCCCGAATTATCTTGTGACCACATGAGTTTCCATTGTAAAATCAAGTCTTGTTCAAGTCTTGATTAAAAGTGATATTGGATTTGGTAAATAGGTTATTGCTGTTATAATACCATTTGCTGCTTCTTTTGCCAAGCTATCTGCCATTTCGTTGCCCAATGTTCCTACGTGGGCACGTGTCCAATGTAGTTTAGGTTTTTGTCCACTTGGAAAATATGCGAGTATAAATGATATATCTTGAACCAAAGGAGAGCGATTATGACCAGCTATTGCTTGAATACTTGATTCAACATATGTACACTATATACAATATATACAAAATTCAGTCCTTGAAGCAATGTTTAAGTAGTGAAATTGTGATCACTGTGAGTGAAAATGTGAGCCGCCAGAGGTCTAGTAAGCCTGTCTTGATGCAGGATTTCGTAGTTGAAAATTTGCGAATAGTTTATGTAGTCACTACTCAAAGCTTTGTGTAAAAAACAATCATTTGTTCTTCGTAGATACGTTTTAAGTTCTTAAATTCCGAGCTCCTTGTGCAGGAGAGCATTTCTGAAGAGATATCATTTTACAGTTCAAAATGCACAAAATTTATATCATCTGAAGAATTTTCCAATCCACATGTTCTATTCAAATACTATAATAAACCTAAAACTATGTGTAAAATAAATTAAACAAACAAACAAAAATAAGAAACAGTTTTTCACAGACGATTCAGTATTTCTCATTCAATTAATTCAGTTTTCACTTCGCGACAAGGCAAAAATACATAAAAACTCAAACTAGCTATATTAAAACTTACGATGTAAATCTTAAACACTTATTTCTTCGAATTAAGTCCAGAATGGGTTAAGCATGATTTAATTCGCAATAATAAAAGAATGCGTTATCTTTGTTATTGTGAAGCTTAGTTTCTCTAGATCGGCAACAAATCCACTATTCTGCTAAGTTTTAAATGTAAATAAATATGATAAAAATAATTAGGCTTAGCCGCACTTAAACAACTTTTAAACTGTTGGTTATTCCACAAATATTGCATGCAGATTTACTAAAGGCATAAAGACATTAACCGAAAGATAAGAACAGCATAATTCCATCGTTTTTAAAGCTATAAATGCACAAACATATAAGAATAAAGAAACTGAGATCACTGAGGCGAGTAACATTGGATATATATGTACATATATTTATATACTTTTGGCGCAGCCGATTGCAACTAAAATATGAGATAGACATCTATATGTAATAGCAGTCCTATATACAAAATTTTAACGTTGTGAGGCTACTCGTTTGTGAGTTATGCGAGATACATACATACATACATAAGTACGCACAGACGCCAGGAAAATTATCTTCAATATTCATTTTAAATCATTTTTATAATTTGTTGGGGGGGGATTGTCCTTTATTCTGTCCTTACGTACAGATGTCCCGCAAAAACCTCGTTAAATTGCATTGAATAGCCATCAAAATGGATATTTTCCTTTTTAATTCGCACAAGGAGGTAATAATGCAAAATCGTTTTTGAATTTCATTCTAACCTGCAAGTGTTTATCTGTACGTAATCTTGGATCTTGGATCATATCTCTGCTTCTGGCTTCAACAACTCAGTGTTCTAACTAGTAATTAATTATCATACCAGCGGCCATTAAAAGTTTTAAAAACCTAGAAATGTATGTTACCTACAAGTGTATTATACACCACGCCCGAAGGCGAGAATCAATAGAGTAAAACAGTAAGCTGTACGCATTGCAACTAGCTCTTAGAAATATATAACCCCACCCCGAAAAAAAAAGCACTGCAGCAGGTAACATACTGTTTGCTCAAATGGATACTGCACCTGTAAAAAAATATGATAAATAATCAAACGATAATTTAATTTTGGTACCATATAACAATTTTTTTGCATCATTATATCTTAAAATAAGGTGATGTGTACACCACATGAATTCCTTGTACGGAATATTAAATTATTTCCTGCATTTCCTGCATTTCATTTAAACATATTGAATTAACAAGTAACGAATTTTGAATTAATTCTACATTCACGTGGTCTACGTGGTCCAAATCTACTTCGTCGATAGCGCATAAACCACAATAGAATAAATGCTATCTTTAAAATTCACAATATTTATTTACCATAGCACCACTCGGCGCTAGGTTAAAGCGTTACATCTCATTCACTTTATCACTCAAAGTGCACAAAAATTATATCATCGGAAGAACTGCCACAAGTTCTACTCAAATAGAGAAAAGTAATGAGACTGGCAGCAATGCGGGCGATCTGGCAACGTTGTGTCTAACGACCAGTGCTATACCGGTTTGTTTATCCCTTCCACTTCCTCAGTCCGAGTCAGGTCAACCTAAGTTGAGAACACTGGATATAGTAGAAAGTTTATGCGTCCACAGTAGAATATAGTTCTACCATTTCGAGAAGTAATATTGTAAAAATTACGCTGTGAAATATGAATGCTGATGAACAAAGAGAATGGAAGGAAAAATGTGTGAAAAGATAAATTACGTTGCGTCCAGAATTTTGTTTAAAAAATTGCTAAATCATGTTAATCATAAATGACCAGCAGGAAGACACCCCTTTTTTTGGCATTATTGGGGAAACTGCAAATTCCAGAAACTCCGATCTCACCCCACTGTTGACGAGAAAAGAAATTAAAGCATTCATTCATTCATTGACCGGGAAGAGAAAAAAATCAGTTTTTATGGTATCTACTTCATCTTCGACACAGGTGTATAATTTTCGACCTCATAAAGCTGGAAACCTCATAAACCTGAAAAAAACAGTACCGCTAAGATTACCGTAATGAATGCTTTTGTCGTATTACAGAAGCAGTTTCCTAATAAATACGATAACGATATTGTTACTTGCTATAAGCTTAGCGGGACTGAATACCTCAGTTAAAGAAAGGGTCTTTTTCCGAGCCACAAATTAAAAATACAAGGACCGTTTCCAAGGCCAAAAATAAAATTTTAAAAAAGGCAGAACTGTAAACAGTTATAAATAACATTATAAATACAAGCTAACAAATCCCTTAGAAAATATTATATGAAAGTGTCCAATCAGTAGCCGAGTGGTTAAATCGCTGAATACTGATAGTTTGACATCGTTTGAACCCAAGCGAATGGGCTGTATTAATGGTCGATTTTGGTCGTTTTCCCATGTGTAACGTGAATATGAGCTTGTTTCCTTTAAAAAGTCCTCCACGAATTCATCTCACCCCTTAGTCGAATAGCTCTTTTGTGCTTTGCTATATTCAAATCACTTAACCGATCCAATACGGAAGTATTGATCAATATAGGCGCAAACTATACACATGTGCAAACTGTTTACCTATGTGAACTACGCAGCCGTGGACAACCTTGTATACAAACGCTTGTGTAATCCAGGCCCTAGAAACTCTCAACACAGAGCTAAACATACTCCACCGCATGTTAATATGAGTCATTATCCTAGCAGCTTAGCTCAACACATGCCTTTTAAGTTAACAATGGTAGAAGGAACAAGGGTTTCTGTCTAAAGGAAGAGATGGTTTCGTGGGGACTTCTTTTATATAACATACTGAGGGACTCCTATGAAGTTCAGAGCTCTTAGTCATTATAAACGAACTTGCTGCATACTACCAGTGTTTCACGGCTTGAGCAACTCTATCATTAATACGCTTGATTTGCAGATGATTCCATCTAAGGAAATGAATAGCCAGGTTTTTCCATATGATATGCTTGTTGTTTTTGTACCTCGACGTAAATATATTGTTTTTACCTAGCTTATACAGTCTTACACAACAAAATATAATTCGCAGATTCTCAGAGAGCTGAATAACCCTCAGGAAAAGAGTGATCCGTGTGAGACCAGACATTGCAGAAAAGTAGATCCTTCCTCAGGCCAATGCCCAGTGTCACACGGCCTTTTTCATCAGTGAATGTTTGACCTCAAAACGCATTACTATTCTTCCTCAACACCCCTATTCACCTGATATGAGTCCTTGCGACTTTTTCCTTTACCCGAAATTGAAATATGTCCTAAAAGAGCGTCATTTTTAAATCAAAAAAGACAAAATTTACGAACATACAAGAAAAGAGAAATTAAGCTCACTGAGCCGATTAACAGAGTGGATATACTATACATTTATTTATATACTTTTGGTGCTGCAATTGCAACTAAAATGAGAGGTGCACATCTACATGATACAGCAGTCCTATATACAAAATTTCAACGTTCTCTGTCTACTCATTTTTGAGTTATACGAGATACATACATACGTACATGCGTATATATGTCATGGAAAAATCCCATCTAAATCCATTTTAAACTCATTTTGCAATCCACTTTGTAATAAACAATCCATTATTCTCTCCATACGTACAGCTATCAAACAAAAACATCTTTCAAATCGATTCGAGATCGGACAAAACGGATATTTTTGTTAAAATATGATAGCCGAAATTTTTAGCGATTATAATACTTCTTTTTTACTTCGTACAATGAAATGAAAACTCAATAAAACAATCTTCTGAAATTATAAAATTCTAAAAATGTTTCCGCACTTTAGTTTTTCTATACATTGAACCCAAATTGAAAACACGTTCTCATTTATTTTAAATACTCGTCTTTAAAATACAATTAAAATAAATTAAACGTGGTGTTCAAATTGAATAATTATTATTTGTCATGTAATGATTTTCGAAAACAATTTTCTTAAATTTTTTTTTCTAAAATTTAAAACTATGTTTCGTCTTTTCTAATTGCTAATGCTTGCAGGTATGTTACAGGAACCTCTTCTCCATTTGGTTGACCTAGACCCAACAAAGTATACTATTTGTATTACTTGTATTAATTGCATGCATAATTACTTACCTTTATTAATTATATATCTAATCATTTATATGTAATTAGGATAATTTTCTGAAAATATTATTACTACTACGCGTAGCTTGTTTATCAGAAGCAAATTTACTGCTTTGAAACATTTTTATAGAATTGGATATGCTTCATAATTGATTTCCTGTTAAATTGTTTAGGTTTTCATTTATGTTCGAAGTCTGGCTGATTTAATTGTTAAGAATACTGATCTAGTTACATACTATAATTTGGTCTTCATCGTTGTAAGCGAAGCATTCGACATTTTTTTATCGTTGTTTTTCGCAAAAAAAGAATATTGAAGTAGTACGTTTCAAAATTATATCTAAAATGCTATTTACAAAGAAATATTTCAAAAACTTTTCAATATCTATAGTAACAGTTGTGTAAAGAAATCTGGATAGTGCAAAAAAATTTTTCTAGTATGCTGCGTTACGTAGATGACGTTGGCAGAGTAATTTGATAAAAAGCATTACGAAAACTTTATGCATTTCTTTCGTTGAGAAATATATTATATAGTGAGCATGCTCGTTGATATGAAACATTTTCAATCAATCCTTTAAATCCAGTTCAAGATAACTCTTGTAAAAAGAAACGTTTAGTGGCCGCTGACAAAAATGGCTTTCAAAGGCGACTGCAAAGTGGTTTTTATTTTTATCTTTATTTTTATTTTTTCCAGTAAAGACTTTAATAAAACCAAACTACTACAGCTTTACGCAAATCACAAATTTTAACCATACAATAATTAATGAATCCATATAAAATAAACTTAATAACATACTCTCGTAGCACAGTCTACGTAAAACTATGTATTTAAATAATTGCATGTCAGAAACGTTTAAGCTAACGAATACCATGGCGACAATGCTTAAACGTATTGCAAACGCATAGCAATGACTAAGTAAAAATTAATTACGAGAGGCCGTCTAAAGTGAGAGTTAACAGGAAACTTTTATTAAGTAAACCCGTTTTCATAGTTTGATCAGGTAGAAAATAATATTTCAAAGAATATCATAACTCTTCTGCCGACTTTTGAAACAACGTTTTCTCCGATAAGATGCAAAAGTCATTTCCAGTACACATTGCAAGATTATAATGCAAGTTTACAAATTTAAATGAATCAAAAATCGGAAATATTTCAGATTTTTTATTATGCCCATAAGGGCGTTTTTTAAAAATTTTATGTGTTACCTTTATTTATTAACTAGCATGTTCTTCGCACGTAAACCATAAAATTCAATTCAACACCAATATCACAAAATATTTAAAAGAGCGTAACTTTAGAATTTCCGATACACAGTCTCGCGCATTGGAAATATTATATATATATATATATATATATATATAAGGGTCTAAAGTGTGTGTCGCCGATAGTTTATTGTAGCCACTCGGAAAAATGAGCGCGGAAATTGACGTTTCCGCAGTTTTTAATTAATATCTCGGCCAATTAAAGTCGTACGAAGATGAGTACAGTATCGATGGATTCGGAGAATTTTTTGGAATACGCGTCTCGAATTTCAATCGGCGCCGTTCTGTAAATATTCGAGAAAAAGGAATTTGGCACGTAGCCAAATCCCTCTAATAGGGAAAACCCAAGAAAGAAAGTGGAAAATGTAGGGAAAACGTAGGGTAAAATTAGTTTTTAATTAATATCTCGGCAAATTAAATTCCCAAGAAGACGCGAATGGTCAAAATAGAGTGCCACGGACCTGCAGAATCCAACGGTGTGCTTCGCTAAGCCCGGGGGCCAGCCGTTTCGGAGGAGAACATGTTTCTTCGCCTCATACATATATGCGGCTTAAGTGTCTGTTTGTCGCCGATAGTTTATTGGTTGCTTGCGTAACTGTACTAGCCAATAGGGTGAAGTTGCTATGGCACAGGGTTTCCGTTTCAATTGAGACGTAGACAATTTCCTGTAGAACTTGCCTTTGCTATGACCATCAATAAGTCTCAGTGCCAAACGCTTAGCTTAAGCGTTTTGGCATTTTTTTACCTGAGCCTGCATTTGGACACAGTCAACTTTATGTTGCCTGTTCAAGAGTTCGTGAAAGAACGGATGTAAAATTAAAAATAATTGATGATCCTCTGCAAGACGAGCTTAAAATTGATGGAAATATCTACACAAGAAATGTTGTGTACAAAAAGATCTTTGACATGTAAATTAACATTTCATTATTTAAATCACCTTTATTTATTGAGCTCTGCGGTGGCTCTTAAGAAATGTACCGCCAGTGGTTTCCTTCATTGTACTCTACTTTAAGTAATTAAGCAAGTAAAAGGGGGAAATAGCAAAGGGGCGTCCTTGCCACCTGGCCTGGGTAATTCAGTTTAAATTAGCAGACGCCTTTGTACAAATCATTTTAATTACAATTTATAATATCTAGAACAGCGGTGATTTCGTATGCCCGCCGGGCTTTCTAGTATATATATACAGTGTTGCCATGGTTAGCTTTGAAATCGTTCAATATTTTAATCAAAAACTCATTATTGCTTTACAAAATATGAAATAGTTAATAAAACAAATACCAAATTTGGGCTTCTAGATGTCCATATTCGGATGGAGACGTACGTTATTCAAAATTTGATATCTCTAGGTACCATTGTTTTATCACAATGCCAGAAATTTACATATATTTATGCAAACGTTTTCTGTCTCCCGAAGCCATGTTACTAGGTTAGCTAGTTCAGATAAAATTGTATTATTCGGCTTTGCATTATAGCTGCTGCTATTTAAATCGCTACGCCGGTAAGAACTTTTAAACCGAGTTAGCGTTAAATCTTTCGTGTCGCAATTGGCTACGGTACTTAGTTGTAATCTGAAATCTTAATTTTTTGTTACTTTAAGTTATATCGCCACAAGTTGTTGGGTGATTTGTAAGCACGAGTCGTGCGTTTATGTTCAAAAGTTCTGATTTAATAAATAGGTTTGTTTAAATCTTCTCAAGTCTCTGTCGTTAACTTCAGGTACAGCGATAATTCAATCTTAGTCTGTTAGGAGTTTGTACTTAGTACCTTCTACCAAAGCAAGTTCGAACATTGTAAATACATTCCGCTGTTTTAGATTCTTAAAATATCTAATGATTTCGGCGAGTTATATTTTTTCAAATTTATGTACCATAAAGAAACTAATATAAGATCCAAAAAGTCACTGAAAGCCTCAGTGTTTCAGAACTTACAAGAAAAAAGTTAAAAACCAAGAATCTAAACTGATGTTGGAATAGAAATGCATGTATGAACTGAAATATGAGCATAAATCTCAATAATTTATGATATATTTTATGTACCTTTCCCTTTTTCTCTTTTTATCAATATGTGAAATATTACAGAACAATCCAGAAATGCATTTTGCTAAAAAAGCAAGAGATGTAGATGGGGCATTCTGGGATGACGTCGGCATTATAAATATTCGTTAAACACAGCATAGTGTTCAGTTGTAGAACAATACCTGATATGGAGTCGAAGCAACTTTATGAGCATTGATATTGAAATGAAAATGTCATTATTTTCATTTTTGGCTTGCAATTTTCGCAATCTGCATACTGACTGAAACTTTTCAATGCATATAGTGCATATCTCATGAAAGTGATTCCAGTAATATTTTTTTTATTTATTTTAAAGGAACTAATTGTGGGGTAAAACGAAGCCTGAAGAGTGAGAAAAAATCCTTCATTTCCGACTATTCAGATATTCTAAATATACAAGTACGCATTAACAAAAAATTAAATTACGATAAATTTCAAGAAAACATATTTAGCTTTTTATTAGATTTTTTCATCCAACGAAAAAGTTTGAAAAAAATAAGAAGTACTTTTACTTAGTGCATTATTTTTACAATGCTTAATTACACTATATATTACATACAATAACCATTGCATTTTTTACAATGCGCAGTTAATATATATTTCTCTGAAAAGAACTAGGATAGAGCATCGTTCAAAGTAACGTATAAATGTTTTTTGAAGAAGAAAAATAGAGGTATCCAAGCTACTGCTAACTCTCAAGTCTGGATAGGAAAATAAAACAAAACCCTATTAGCCGAGGTCCCCCTACCATGTCAGAAGCAGAAAAATATCACTGCACCCAATAACACTGAGAATCCAGTGATATTAAAAATATGAGTAATGCATACTGTCTCCGGGGTAGCCTGCATTACATACATCACAATTTATTCTGCTGGCGTGGTATCATTGCTTTGGCAGACAAACTAGAGTGAATAAAATGAGACTTGAGCATTTCTCCTGTAAATACTGCCCTTGAATCAATAGCATCAGTAGCCTGAAAGTTCTTTATTTTACAGCAAAAAGCTCTCAAAAGTTAGAAAGACGAAAGGTTTTATTCTTTCCTCCTCTCAGTATCAGGATGTGCGTATATTGGATTTCTGTTTTTGTAGCACAGTAGATGGCTAAGTTCTGCCTGCGTATATCATTATTAAAGCGCAATGTAATATAAAATTTCCGAAGTTCTCGCACAATGTTCGCGAAATGTCAAGTCGTTTATTCCTCTCATTTTAGGTCACCTGGCTTTACTGAAGAGTGGCAGTGTATACTATTTCTACATTGATTACTGCATAACAAAAAAGAACTGTATTCCAAATATAACACAGGTTTTGCTCCGAAATTTAAGAAATAAATTTTATCAAATAATGTTTTTGTTCATCAAATATTAGGGAAATATGCTATAAATCCAGAAATTAAGTAGTATTATTGTATGGTTTATTATTTATAGCAATTAATTATTAATTCATTTTATTTGGTGTTTATAATATTAAATATATTTAAATGGCTTCACAAATTAAGAATTACGTAGAAAACAGTAATAAATCTTATAAATGCGTTCATAAGCGTAATTTGCATAATATGTCTTTATGCTCAGTACATACATGATTTTGAAATTTTTATCATAAAAAAATACTTTTGTCAGCATGAACAAAACAAGTTGCAACTACTTTTGTCAGCATGAATATAACAATAGCAAGTTGATTAGAGAAGCAATCGAAAATTTCTTGCTCGTCCTGTCTGACAAATGCTCAAATCTGACAGTTTTACCAGATTGCTCAAGAAAGAATTATGTTTTTCAAAAAGAAAAGGACGTGGAGGACCCAAAGTTCTACCGTTCCATCAACTTACGGCACACCATAGAAAATGTCAAAGAGCAAGAATAGCCAAAAGATTAAATCATCATGCTCAGAAAAGAAATTATTTAAGTAATAATCAGTTCGGCTTTAGATCTAATCTCTCTATAATAATTGCAGTAAATTCATTACCTCGATAAGTTCAACGGAATAAATCAGAATCTGAACACTGTTCAAATGTATGCGTCGGTTTACAAAGTCCATTGGACTCCCTGTGGTCGTCAGGGGTCCTACAGTCCATACGAAACGTGGAATTTTCATAAAATGTGTTCCGACGAATGACTATCTATTTCGCTATTGGAAAGTGTAGCCACAACAATGAGATAACAGAAAAGTCGTATCCCAGAGGATGTCCGGTTGGTTATTAGAGCAGAGCCCTGGAACATGGCATTCAGTGAATTAATTACTCTTCATTTTCCTCCTCATAAGCAAATATATGCTTTTGCAAATAATGTAAATCTAGTTACCAGCGGAAGAACAAGAGATGTTTTGCAGGAAAGCGGTAAGATCTCCCCATAAATGGACTGTAGGACTGTAGGACCCCTGACGACCATAGGGAGACCAATGGACTTTGTAAACCGATGCATACTTTTGAACAGTGTTCAGATTCTGATTTATTCCGTTGAACTTATCGAGGTAATGAATTTACTGCAATTATTATAATAAATGTTCTATCTATATACGAATTCATAAATTTTTGCATAGCCCTAAAATGCTTTGAAACTTCGCAATGCGAAAAAGACTTTTTATAACTGAGATCAAGATATTCTGTATCTGTTTATCAAATATTGAATTCTGCTTCATTTTATTAACAACAATTAAGCCAATTAAGTTTTTGCGCCTGTCATTGATATAACTAAGAGATTTAAATGAAAATGTTTTAGGACTTACATTATAAGTCAGAATTTAAGAATCAGTAGCACTGTAGTGTCATTAAATTATTTTGAAGCAGGAGACAAGAAAAATGAGAAATATCCTCGCCGGGCCTCGAACCTGGATCTCTAGAATTCGCGCCGAGTGTGCTACCGTACACCACGAAGGAATGCAGAAAGGAAAGACAAAATACCTTATATACTTCCATTTAAAGGGCGACTGGGGATTAGGGCACCTAGTTGCCAAATCTTGGGGGACAAATTATCGTCTTGAATTCTTTGAAAAAGTGGTTATTTCCACGTTTTTTTTTTCCCATTCTTTAGGTTTTGTCTGGTACACTCTATGATTATATGCTCCGTACACTGAACTTTTAGATATTATTTCTTAAATTGGTATTGTAATTGATTAACTCAAAACTGTTTCAGATATCAAACTATTACCTGAATAAGATAGATTTAATACTTTTAAAGGAATTTACATTATTTTAAATTCACATTGTATACTAATTAAGCAAGAAATTATGCGATTCACGAAATAAATGAAAACCAAAATGTTTTGTTAAAGCATTCATATTAGCTATCAAAATTAGAAAATGTTTGTATTGAATAAAATAGAATTTTCAAGCACGGTCTTTCAAACTTTTGCATCATAATGTGGTTATAAATGTTCATTTCTATCGTAATTTAAAATTTAATCACAAATACCAACAAAGGAGAAGTTTTAAATTTTGTTTGCGAAGCTACTAGTTCATTTATTCTAAAAAACTTATTATTATTTCAAATTTTGCTTATTATAATTCTTATTACCAGAAATAGCATTTTCAGTTCAAATATTGCTTAGAGTTGCAATTTTTTCGAAACTACGAAATTGCAAACACTTTCAAAATCGTTTCCAGGCTATTGTAGAACATCTAATGGTTTATAATCAAACGGCAAGTATTTGAATGCAGGAAACCGTTATGTATGCATAAACAAATTTTGCTTTCAATAAAAGGAGTAAGAATAATGTTCCGCAAGAAAACATTCTATACATTTTCCCCACTCAACTAACACATTATCATTTTGAACTGAAGCTTGTAAATGAAACGTATTTTTTCTTGTTTCATACTCGTATATATTTGCATAAATTCATTTAAATTCAAATATGTAGTATTCAAATATTCAAATTACATATCTGAGTTCATCATTAGAAATCCTGTCGTCACATGTTTTGATTCCTATGACAGACAAAAAGCAAAAATCTGTTGCTCAGTGAAATTGTCTATTACTATCTCTGCAAGAGGAAAATAATTTCGCGTATTCTCAACAAAAAACATAGAGTAAGGCAGTACTGAAGATAATTTTAGCTTTGAAAATAAGCGAAATATTTGAGATACTTAATAAAAGTATAATAAAAATATGAAAATATTTCATATTTTTAGAATTTTTTGTAGAGTCAGCATCATGACTCCTTTAAATAAGTCTCTAAAACTCTCTCATTGACTCTAAGACTAAATTCTCTAACACTCAGTAAAAATTCCTCTGGAGAAAAATGAAAATGTATTTAAAATTTTAGGGAGTAAAATTTAAGGGGTCTCGGTACCCCAAAATCAATGAAATTACCGATTTTTCAATTTTTTGCTGGAAAAGTACCTTAATACCCTTACTACACTGAAGAAAAATTTCGAAATGATCTGACGATAATAAATGCTATAAAAAGGTTTTTAAAATTTTTGACACCCCTTTAAATGCCTCACCCCTCAGTGTTTATTTGTTTCTACTCCATATTTTTTTTTTCAGTAACTTACTAAAAATCAGTGTAAATGAAAAGGAGTGTAATTAAATATGATTCCAACTATTAAAACTTTGTTTATGTGTATAAACTGATTTATTTAAGAACAAATCTAAGTTGGAAAAAAATGTTTTCACCTTTAAATTGGCAAGTTTATATATTTATATTAAGCTCAGCAAGTATCTTTATGTGTATTATCACTCAACTTTGCTATGCATATTCAAAAATTGAAATTGTCTTTAATTAGACACGAACAGAAATAGGTGGTGTAATGAAAGTGATCAAGTTTCTGACTGTAGCATTATTGAAATAGTGCTGGAAGAAACATTCAACTTTTAGTTAATTAACACGCACATAAAATAATTTAAAATGCAATTTATATACAAGAACAAATGGCTAAAATAAGAGAATAAATCCCATTAGCTGCTGAGTGGTTTTAAATAAAATATTTTGTGTCTGTTAAAATTTGAAATTTTGCTTTTTAACAAAATGAATAAAACGACAAATTAAAATAATTAATATTGATTATAAGCGTTTTAGAAAATATATTATAATTAATTCATGCATTAAAATTTCTCTGAGCGTGTTTTAAAAAACAAAAGTTAGGTAAAAAAAAATTCTACTTGCATTTTATGATATTTTTGTAATATTTCAAACCAGATAAGGTTTTAAAGAAAACCTTGTAATTTATGTTCATATTTATCAATTGAGGAGTACTATGTTTTATTATATATATATATATATATGTTTAACAAACATTCTCTATTCGTAAAAAGCAAATTAAAATCAAATTTAAACTTAATTTAAATTACATTTAATGCAAACAAATAAATGATTAATTTTGTTGCGAACTAATGTACAATATCATTTAAATTCTGAGAGCATATGCATAAAATTAAATTTTATTCTTTTGAAGCAATATATATATATATATTATATATATGTGTGTGTATTGAAATTCAGTAATAACATTTTTAAGAAATTGAAATGATTTAATGACCATTCAGACAGTTTACATTCTTTAAACATGGCCGTTTTCGTGGTTTTCCGCATGTGTAACGTGTATACGAGCCAGTTTCCCTTAGAAAGTCCTCCACGAAGGCACCCCTCCCTTTAGGCAGATAGCCCTCGTGTGCTTCGCCATAATTGAATAATCCAATCCAACCTATTCTTTAAACTGCGTTTTCTCAGTTTGCTATTTTTCATTTTTACTTTTTACTTAATTTCTAACACATATTTATCTTTTTACTTAAATTCCTAAAATTTGAACATATACGGATCAAATTATTTAATAATTTTATTGCTTATTTAAAAGTATATACTTAATAGAATCGATGATGGGTTTTGAAAAAATGTGAAAAGAAAAATTATTGGAAGTGAAAATATGATTGAAATCATATTTATTTAAGCTTTTATATAAAAATGTGCTTTTTATTTTTTCCTCATAAACTAATTCATTAATTGCAAAATCGATCCGTAACATTATTAAGAAAACTATTATAAATACAATAAAAAAATTGAAGCAAAAATATTGAAAATTTTACAAGAAAAATTTTTAATTGTTGAATTCTTAAAATAAATTACTAGCAAAAGAAATTGTTTCAGCTTAAAATCATTTTGTCTCATAAAAAGTAGATGAAAGTTCTTAAATAAAAAAATCATTTCAAAGTTGCAAAGTCCCCTTAATAATTATGACCTTTATTTTAATAAAATTAGGCACCTAGTAAGCACTCAACTTTCCATTTTTTACCTAGGAAGCACTCAACTTTCCATTTCTTACCTAGTATGCACTCAACTTTCCATTTCTTAATTACAGTAATATCATTTTTGCATTCATTTAATAGCTCTGACCAATGAAATATTATGTACGAATAAAAAGCAGGCATAAAGCTATTAAGCTCTATACGTATATGTGTAGAAAATTTATATTATTAGCCCAAATGGGCGTTAGCCAGGAAGGCAAGTCTCGAAACGGCAATTTTGCGTCGAATCACTTTAAATGTCCAAATCATTTTTCAAGTTATCGTTACAAAGTATTATCACCCTCCCAAGTAGCACAAGACGTTGCAAACTGGTCCGATAGGTTGCAAAGTGGTTTTGGTAACTTTTACGACGTCTTTACAACGTTGCGAAGACGCAAAATATTTGCCGTTGCATCTTGCCAATTTGTCGACGTTGCTGAAACGTCATGATATGACTGCTTTTAGACGTGGTCGTTTTAGCATTTTTTTTTTTTTTTTTTTTTTTTTTTTTTTTAAGTATATCAGCTTTATTTTTAGAGTGAAAAGAGACTAAATCAGCCCTTTCAGAGAGCAGTGGCAACACTGTAGGGAATAAAATATTTTCATCTATTTTTATTTTTATCTATTTATCCAGCTCGCGAGCCTGTCTATAGGAAATTATAAAGATATTCTGTTTCTGAATATTTTAGCCCAATGTGGCGTTATCCCGAATGCTCTCGAAACGTGTAAGTGTCTTTAAATGAAGAAAACGTTCGTTCGGGCATAATATAAAATCTGAAAGCTTTCAGATTTTATTTTAATTTTATATGACTTTTCTTAATTTTATGCACATGTATCAATTTTAAATTTATTTATTTGAAGCACCAAACGTTGGAAATTAAAGAAACCAAAGTATAGTGAAGTATCCTTATGATGATAGCTTACTGTTCTGTCCAATTTTGGTCTTCTGTAGAGGTGACTAAGTAATAGGCAATGCAAAGTATATTTATATTTCTAGAAATACTGTTAAGTTTCACCTGTATTTATCTTAGGGAGGTGATAGTAAGATTGAGTTCACTGTAATTAAATTAAATGAAATAAAATATCATGAATCAAAATATAATGAGTAATATAGTTGTACAATCACATATGTACACTGCATAACAGAGTTCTTTAAACTCCTTATTTTCGTTCAGTTTATTTTGTCCATATACAGTAAGGTCTCCCATAGTCTGTCTTTGATCACTTTTGCTTTAAACAAAACATTATTCTACAGAAAATAGATTATTATGATGTAAGGTTTTGTCCCACGCTATAGTCCAGGGTGGCCAACAAGTCGATCGCTATCGAACGGTCGATCGCGAGGCTAATTTTGGTCGATCGTCGATCGCTCGCAATGTCTGGAGTGAAATTCCGTATACAATGGACTTGTATACCGTTGTAGAAGGCAAAGTCTTTTAGCAATAGTTTAATGCGTTCTGGGAATTTGCCGAGATATAAATTCCTAGAATTTCGACAGCCTGACACTGCGATTTCCACCCATCCAGCACAATACATTTTGACATCATCACACTGAAGGGAAAAACAAAAACATCTATTAATATAATTATATAACGGCTCTTTTACATTCCCACTTATCCTTTCAATTCGTCGCATCACTGCGTTTCGAGACAATTTTAAATGTTGAATTGCAGCAACAATTTCACTCTTGTTCTTAAAATCGTTAAAAAGTGAATCTGACATTTCTGAAAAAATTTTCTTTACAAATTCACCGTCGGAAAGTGGCTTACATTTTGTTGCTAATAGGTAGCTTACTTTGAATGACGCAGCAGCTACTGATTGTGACTTCAACCTTGGCTTTTTAAACACCCTTTGTTTACTTGTGAATTGAGCTTTGAGATCCCTAACGTTGTCCTTTCTCAGTTTATAACTTGGTGGATAATTTGTTTGATACTTGTTTATGTAAAGCTAAATCTTATCTCTCCATATTACCCTTTTTAGCAATGGCTACTGAGGTAAGGCATAATTAACAACAACATTTATCATCCAACATTGTAAAAAAGTAATCGAGCAAAGAAATATGACAATTTAAAGAATAAATATTGAATTAAATATTTTTATAGAAAATTCAAAACTCATGAACTGCGGCTATTATCTCCGTTACATTGAGAGAAATGATAACTATACTGCATGCTACGATCGGACACAGTAATACAAGAGCATTGAAATCTAATAAAGATACTTTCAAATTTACAAGAAGTATGTTAAAGTTACTATATGGTTAATATTATGGTCTAAATACTGAAATATTAATTTAAATAGAATTATTGTTATTCCTAATGTAGTTGTAATACTGTCCCTTAATTTCCTCTTAGTGTAATAACCGCAGTTTACAGATCTATTGCCGAGAAATACTCGCTTATAAAGTAAATAGATATGTAAGAAAAGCCATTTAATTTAAAACAAAGAAAAGGTACTTACATTTTAAGCAGAAGAAAAACTGAAACCCAAAATAGGCACTGAGAATACATAATGTTGATTAATAATAATAGCGTTAATACAAAAGAAAAGCAGCTACTGTATAGCACTACCAAATATTGAAGATAACCTGAGTGTGTTCTTCCATGAGTCGAGCCCTAACAGTTGCGTTCACGCATTGCGTCCGGTGACATGTGTAAAACATATAAGGGATACGGCACAATTACTTGTTTTCGTTCGTATGGTTTAAGGATTTTACGTCTAAAGAAGAATTTTTGAGTACGATTTCTTTGAAGGAAAGGACTAGAGATGTAAACATATTAAAAGCCTTTAAAAACTTGATCAATGATTCGAAAGTACCACTTTTTAAATTAGTCTCAACAACAACTGATGGCGCAGCTGCAATGATAGGTAGCATAAATGGATTTATAGCCCTAATGTCAAAAGGAAGATGAATTCACTGCCTTTTTAAGCTATCACTGCATAATTCACCAGCTAGTATTAGCTAGCAAGAGACTAAACACAAAAGAGGTATAATGGACATAGCATTTAAAATTGTTAATTCAATTCGAAGAAGTTCTGTAATGTATTAATCGCTATTATTTTTCAAGCTTAAGTTTTGCTTATTATTTCAGTTTTGATCTGTAATTGAAGTTCTTTTTTTTTTTTTTTTTTTTTTTTTGCTTTAGTTGTTTAAAGTTGGTTGTAAGTTTAAACTGTGACTTTTGTAAACTTTAAATTTAGGTTTGGTTGCTTTAAAAGTTTTCTTGAGTTGAAGTTGTTTAATTTTAATTTGAGTTTAGGGACTTAAGATTTTTGGTTTTTGTATCTTGTTGTTTTGACCCTTACGGTTTTTTAACTTTAATTATTTTAAAGCTTTGTTGCTGCGCTTTTGGTGTTAATTTTTCTTTCTTAACTTTGGTAACTTAATTTTATCCCTCTTTCTATTAAAGTTAATCGAATTCATATTTTCTGACTGGTGGTAGGTAATTCAATTGTAATTAAATCTCAGTCTGGATAATAAGAGTGTATACTTTAAATACTGCTGAAGAAACAATTTATATAGTGCTGATATTTTTTTATGAATTATATTGTTGTGTAATTAGTAGTTTCATTTTTAATTTCTCAAAAGGCATTTGTGTTAACTTGGCTCTGAAATTTTTTACCCTGTACCGTCGGCTTGGAATTCATTCTCGGAAACCCTTATCAGAGGATTTACTGCACCCCGAAAATTCTTTCGCCCAAGCGAAAAACCATATGTGCGGGTGACGTGTTAGATGGATACACCATATGGAGTTTCCCGAAAAGAGGACCCTGTTTTCCTGGACAGGCAAGCAGGGAAAGGTTCTACAGCATATTTTGAGGAGGGGGAAATTATCGTTAGGTAGGAAGCTCTACATGGTCGACTGGGACCTCGAGCGAGGCTAGATTATCCCCCCTTGTTTTCGTCTGCGGAGATTGTTGACACATTTGGTGTGGCCTTGGAAGCTGAATGATTGAATGTCGCTAACTGGCTCTTCTGGTAGTCAGAAAACCCCTTCCCGTGAAGATTTCTCTGTTTGGGTTGCTGGACATGGCTTCCTGCTGTTCACCTTCTACGCCAAATTTTCAAAAAACGGGCCAGCTATTAAAGTGGCTGCGCAGTGTTTTCGTGAGAAGAGGAGGAAAGGATTTTTGTTGACACCTTTTTTCTTCTGACGCTTGACGCAGCTGCAGCGACAAGATGAGACCTCCTTCTATCTTCTGCCTGGCAGACCCCGAAAGCTGCAGGTAAAATACGTCCTACACCATATGCTAAGCCGAGAAGGAAAAATGAAATGATCCGTGATCCTCTCAGAAATGGTCTATAGAGGTTAAACGTATCGAACCTTCCTGACGGAATTGCTGCTTTGGGCGGAAAATCGGAGCCAGACCTCGTCGTTGTTGTTATCATGGGTTGATTTTATTTGTTTCGCTAACTTTTATCCCTTCTTTTCAACAGATATGCTGCAAGATTTAAAGATGCCTAATTACTAGTAAAGATGCCTAAGTCCTACTACATGTTAAGTTTCAAGATTTTTGTGTGAATCCCCTTAAATTTGTAGGGCCCCCTATGACCCTGTTTGTTTTTTTAAAGGTATGTTTTATATTTTCGTGTTCTTCAGCTATGCTCATTATCCAGCCATCTCGTAATAATTGTAACGTAAATAGTGAGTGTCATGACTCTATCAGAATTGTAACCTAATATCCTTTTGACCAAAAATAAACGTTAGTTTGATTTTACTTATCTTGTTGTAATTATTGTAATTAATTCTTTTACACTGGACCTTAGTCATAGAATGGGTTTAGCTACACAACGCAAATTTTCTGAAATTTAGAATTGTTTTATTGTTTATGTTACACTATGATACAGTATTGGTTGAAAGTTTAGTTATGTTACCCATACTTTTACCTACTACAAATTTTGGTATGAACATTGATTATAGAAATTACACAGAAATGATGTTAAGAAGCAAATAAGACATGTGAAATTATATTATGTAATACTGATAGAACATTATTTGACAAAGAGGTTTTGGAGTTTTATTGTTTATTAATTCTTCTTTAATTTGTTTACAATAAGGATCTAGAGCTTGCTGTAAACAAATAAAAGAATTACTAAACAATAAAACTCCAAAACCTCTTTCACAAATTTTTTCGATTGAAAAATAATAGCGATTAATACATAACAGTTCCCTCAAACGGCATATCTTGCAACTGCAGCTCGATGAAGGCCAACCTGTATTATTACTTCATACCAATGTCAGATGGCTAAGCAGAGGTAAATTTTTGCAGCGATTTCGTGATTGATTGCTTGAAATTATAGATTTTCTTCACGAACAAGGTGGGAACTGTGAAAATTTAAATGAAAAAACGTGGCTTAAAGAGTATATTCAATATTAAGTCATTTAAATTTAGAGTTACCAGCTAAAAATAAAACACTAATAGATATGATCAGTTGCATAGACGCATATAAAACAAAATGTATTTTGCTAATAGAAGATCTGCAACAAAATAATCTGAGTCATTTTCCAAATATGGCGAATAACCTACAAAAACATAAAAATATGACCTATAAGATCGACATATATGTCATGGAAATCTAAAGCATACTTGAAGATTTTGTGATAAAATTCCAGGATTTTGAAAAAATAAAGAAATTGGAATTCACATCTTTTCCTTTTAAAAAAGATTTAAGTGTGAAACGCATTAGCCAAAAAATTCAGACATATTTCATATCGATCCAAAGACATTAGAAAATGAAATTCTAATTTTACAAACTGACTTAATATTACAAGCCCGAAAATATGTAGAAAATTTTTGGAAATATGTCAACCGAGAAAAATATCTCAATATCATCAAATGTAGTGAATACTCGTATTCTATTCTTGTTTCGGATCTACATACCTACGCGAATCGGCATTTTCATACTTGAAACTAAAGAAGACTAAACAACGTTCTTTTCTGACTTATTTCAATACTGACTCATTATTATTATCTTTGTCAGGATATACACCTAATTATGATTCCTTGGTTAGGAAATGCAAATTAATCTTCCTATTGTTGTTAAGGCAATAACGTAAAATCTGTCTTTATCTGTAGCTACTTTGAATTAATAAATAATGTTAATAATTATCCATGTTCTTTTTTTTCCTTTGACATGAGTTTTTGAGATCTTTTGTTGTTGATTTTTACGTAGGTAGATAAACCTCATATCCATATTTTAGTACGAGGTATGCTCAGCGAATATTGATAAATTAGCAAAAAATAAGCCATGTTATTCTTTCATGAAAAATTCTCCTAGCCCCAAAAAATGCGAAAGTGAAATCTTGAAATCACATTATCAACCATACAATAATTTTTATAACAACTTTTTCATATTAGCGATCAAATAGATACATGATACATGGCAGTAGATAAAAAAAATAAATTGCATTCTAAGTTAGTAAAAATCTATTTTGAAAAAGTGTAGGAAAATCAATTTTTTAGGTACCACATGTACGGAATGCTGTTATTAAAATGTTGGGTCTGGAAATTTATTTTCTTCATGAGCCTATATCTCGAAAACTTAATAAGTAATTAAAAAATAAAAAATAGTTTGAACATATATTTTACTTATCTACCCATACCTCGCTGGAATGCACCTTATACTGAAACACCGTGTATAAACATTGTAAGTATTTTACACTCTTCTCTCCCCCCTTAGACTACGCCTATGACAACAAGTCGATCTCGACACACTTTTAAGGTAAAAGGTAGATCTTACATACAAAAACGTTGGCCACCCCTGCTATAGTCCATTGAATGGATCGTACGACTGGCCTGTGTGATTCAAACGAAAATATTAAATAAATTTTCTTCCATGAGATACACCATCTCTGATACAAAAAAAATCACTGCGAAATTTAACCACTTAATGACCGAATTTATATTAAAAATTATGTCGAAAATCTCTAAACTCTTATAACATTTTTATTATTTACAGGTATAGCTCACTAGATGTTGCTTTTTAAGGGGAAAAACAATTTGTTCAAAAGAAAAACAAGATATTTATTTTGGTTCATGACATTACCCGTTCATGACATTACCGTTCATGACATTATTAACTCGGGCTTCAATGAAGCAGCCCCTGCCCAAAAAAAAGTAATACAAAACTGTAGTCAAGGTAATAAGAGGTAAAGAGAAAATTAAGTAAATACAGTTTACGATCCATAAATGTCACTGACAGTATGCTACAGTCTGAAACATGGTGTAATACTTGGAGGTACATCACAGTCTACAACAGCTTGATAATCTGGTGATCTGCATCGACTAACAAGCAAACTGAATTTAAAGTTCATTTATGATGCGGCCACGTCGCCGACTGCAGCTCAGGGTCATGAACGAACAATTCACAAAAGTCGCTTGGACCTTTCCCACAGCTAAGATAACATGTGTATGACAGAATGTCGATTAACTCGTTCACTGGAAAATTGAAACTCCTCTATTCCCGAGATATCTCGGGTGCGGTCGTTAAGCGGTTAAGTCAATTATTTGAAAGTCACCTTTTTCACATTCATAATGCACCTTTTTCGCACCATGGAGATTAACAAAAATACCGGCGAAACATGGCATGGATTAATCGCAAACAGTATGAAGCCAGCATGAAAACATGACATACAAAATTGTAGAAATTATTTATTTGGTTTTGATACCTATGCGACTGAAATTACTGATAACTGGACTGTCCAAGGACTTGATTTCAACGAGTTAGATTCCATCAGCATAACTCAGTGCATCAGATTGAACCTTCGAAAAAGACAATAAGCCGGTTGTTAACATACATGTACTAATTTATAAAATGTCTCAGATGGAAAAAGTACAGCTATCAAAAATGTAGTTTCTAGAAAACCAAACTGTACTGAATTCTGTGCGTTATTGTCAGTTCAAAACCAGACTGATGTATTTTCTTCTTTCAGTATACGAACTCCTTGAAGAAGATGTAGTGGAAGATACAAATTCTCCTTTTATTGTATTTAATTTTTAATTTTTGCACTAGTTTTTTTGCACTGAACGTTATTTTTTTAAATGTATTTCAAAATTGGATACGTTTTTTTTTTCCTATTGATTTATTTCTTAACAGTGATTTATTGTTTATGCAAAATAATTTATTTAATGCAGACTTTAATTTATTTAATGCAGACTTAAATTTATTTAATTCAGTCTTTCATTTATTTAATGCAGACTTTAATTTATTTAATGCAGACTTTAATAATTTTTATTTTAACTTGAATATGTATTGAATTTAAATTTTTCTTTTAACTCATTAATATTGTCACCGCTTATCGCAGCTTGCAAGAAGAATTGTCTATTGATTTTCAGGTTTTCCTTTAGTTTTTATATTTATTACACACACATATATATCTATATCAATATTTATATATATTTCTTCAATTAGTCCGCTTTAAAACAGCATGGTATACTGGCGCAACCCATTACCTGGACTATGCGTGGTATTGATTTCCATAAAAAAATTTTGACTACATTCAGGAATAGTTTAAAGCAGCTCCACTGAAAAACAGAATATAGCCATATATCCTCGAAACTTACATTAGCTGTCTGTAATATTACTATTTAATTTAAACATATGTACGGAAGTTTTCTGGATATATATGTGCAAGAACTGAAGCAAAATGTGGGCGATATTTCCAAACAAAGTTAGGAAATCGACGATAATCTTTATTTAGCAGCTTTATGGCATTGTATACATCTCAGTTTTTGGTGACCATAAATGGTAGACGACAGGAAAGACTTAAGTAAGAGATGAATACAGCGATATAACTTATTCTACAATGCAACTTACAAAGATCAATTGGCACTCAATGCATTATGCAAATTTTACATCAAGACTATAATCAGCATTCAAATTGGAGTATACAATTTTTTCAAGCTTTTTGTCACGATTTCTTCTCGTTCATTCCAAATCTGCTTGATGCATAATGAATGCCTTTAGAAGACTCACTCGCTTTCTCTTAATGGCTTTCGGAGACTTTATTGAAGGCCAAACTCATGCAAAGACAAATGACAACACACAAAGCTAATCTAGAATCACGGAACTGCTCCCAATCATTCACTTTGAAATATAGACTTAGAAATTCTTATTTTTGTTTTACAACTACCGACTTTTGAATACTTTATATCAATGCATAACTTAAGTGATAACAACCTTTCGATTCTTTCTCATGAATAACATTCAGAATGTAGTTTTAAAACATTTTAAAAATACTGAAAACGATTATTATCGTTATTTTTATTCCTATAAAAATAATATGTATCTCGTTCCAGAGGTCTAAGAATAAATTTATTTATTTTTCCTATATCTGGTTGTCAAAACTTTTGTTTGCGTTTTGATTCTATGATCTTAAGTTCACCTAAGCAAGTAAAATGGTAATTTAATGTATCCTTTCATACTGCCATTTCTGAATTACGTTAGTTCTTCAAAAAATGATTACGATAAAAAAGGAAACTTAGAGGGCTAGACCTATTAAACAGTGAACACATAGTAGCTGGCGGATGTGCATTAGATAGTTGTGTATTGGAAGTTTTAGGTGGTTGTCAAGCTGCATCTTTCTGAATTAATACTTAATAATGATAAAGCATGTTAAAAGAATTGCCATATTTAATTATAACTTAGGGCTGCTACAACCTTTTTACGAATTATTTTTTCTAAATGGTCTTATATAAATTAACTATTATTTTACAAAAACAACAACAAAAAAAAATAAAATTATCTCGGAGCATTTTAATTTACATATATTTGTTTGCTATGAAATTTGTAAGCAGCTGTGTAACTGAATACATACTTTAGAAATTTCTAGTTTCGCGCAATTAACATGATTTTAATTACCATTAAGTGTTCGCCGTGAGATATTTTGCTAAAAGGCACTTTTAATTACTGTTTTGCGTTTATGCCTCCTGTTTAGAAAAATTAAGTTCTCTTGCAATCACAATTTTCCTGAAAGTGACAACGCTTACAGTGAAGTAATCTGAGAAGAATAAATATAAAACTCACACAGGAACTTTGCGGACCAGTTGAATGCTTAATGAGCAACTATCCACTCATTTGAATCAAAATATATTAAATAAAATTAGTGAAATATATTAGTTCTTTTTTTTTGCAATGTAAATATTACGTTTAGAAATTCAAAAAGTTCCGCCTTAATGCATATACGTATAATACATAATACAAGAATATTCATTTCTAGAGAAATACCAAAGAAATTTCTGCATTTGGATTTTTCCTTCATTCTTCGAAATGCAAAAAACAAAACAATAAAAAAATGTGAATAATTTGTTTTCAATTTTATTAAATAATCACGCTTCTTTGAAATTAAATTAATTTGTATTAAAAATATTCTAAAGTAATCACTAATTTTATTCTAGTAATATTTAGGAAATACATTTAAGTACGGTGCGAAAATTTTCGTAATGACAAATTTAAGCTTTAGTTTCACACTAACGCCGTTTCAACTCTAGTTCTTAAGAGGAATTATGATACCAACTATTATTTTCCGGTACCTAAAGAACCATTTTATTATCAGAATTTAT
This sequence comes from Stegodyphus dumicola, assembly GCF_044657685.1. Lineage (NCBI taxonomy): Eukaryota > Metazoa > Arthropoda > Arachnida > Araneae > Eresidae > Stegodyphus > Stegodyphus dumicola. The sequence continues at coordinate 71,847,770 of NC_140768.1, read as the reverse complement.
ATTTATAGGTACTTTTTAACCTTGAACTTCAAACTGGATTTGGTCTGTGTTATTATTAGTGTTATTTATTACATATTTGTGAACACTTTACATTACTTCCTAAATTTCAGTGTAAGGAAGAAGATTGATAGATAGATCAGCAGAGATTTATTCAAAATCTTCTCAAATATAAGATTTTGTTTTGTTTGCTTTTAAATTCTTAAACATTGTCGAACTAAATCATTATTATTTTTATTTTTTGCACAGTTTTGTATTACACTGAAATTTAAAATATTTTGTCCTCCTTTTTTTTTTTTTTTTTTTTTTTTTTTGTTTTGAAACAGTTTTGACTGATTTTGTAAGGCATGCATAATTCATCAAACTACTTGTGTGTCATTTGTTCTTTAAATTATAAAAAAGATGCTTCAAAAGTTCTAGGATGGTTATTCATTTTTTTTTATTTCGTCAATTTTCATTAATATAGCAGTCCAGTTTTTCAACATAATCCACATTTAATTGAATAAATTTATCTCAACAAACCATTATTCTTTAAGCTGCCTTCAAAAGATTTTTCCGCGTCTCCTCAATCCAATTATTTATGGCATGGCTAAACTTTAAAATCGTGCAAAGTTTCGTTCCAGGTTTGAGAAGAGAATAATCTTAGCTAACGTTGAACAATATCTGAAGTTCCTACAAAAATAAAATGATCATTCTTCGTGCAGTCCATTGTTGCAAAAACAGTGTTACAAAAATGCGCCTCTGTCAGTCAAACAACTTAATTGGACTAAAGAGTATTGCAAGGGATAGCCTCATAAATGTGCTACAACTTATCTTAGACTGTAATGTTATAATGTTGGTTATGAGTTATAGGAAGTGAAAATAAACTCAGTTACTAAAACTTTGGAAACTCCCTACATATTTTTATAAATATAATTTTAATAAAAATGAGTATAGATTTGTTGAAAATTTTTACTTGTATTTAAATTATATGTGATTTATTGTTGTACTGCTTTTACTGCACTATTTTCATGCAAAAAACAGTACTTGGGTTTTTAACCTTTGAAAAAAAATGCTCTTAGTTAACTGTCTCACGTGTTGGCAAATCTTAATATACAGTAGAACTTTCATCAATTGATGTAATATAAAATACTCTAATTTGTATGGATAACGTATCAAACAACGGAAGGCTGATGGTATTTTGAATAAAGAATTACAGATATAAAATTTCTTGCCAGCTTCTTACAGCAAAATATCACTCTTTAAGCGATGTTATAATAAAATTAGATTTATATAAACTCAAAGAAAATAAGCATGTAAATGTAATTTTGTTACGCAAACCTAATTGTGCATTCTTTGTACGATACACTAGTTTAAAAACTATATATAAATATACCTTTAAACATTAAGGTGGGCCCACCAGCGGCCGAGCGGTAAAAACCACTGAACACTGGTATTTCGTTCTCGGTGAACGAGATGGCTGAATGGGCGCTTCCGTGGCTTTCCCCATGTATAACGTGAATAAGAGCCAATTTCCCCCAAAAGGATTTCCATGGAGCATCCCTGCCTTTCCGTGTAGTGCTGTAATAAGTAAAAAAGAATTAAGATGAGTATTTTATCTTATATATACTTTTTAAACTATAAAAAAGTGCATAAGAATAATTTTTAATAGTACAATAATAATAATAACAATATGTGTTGGAATACAAGAGTTCTTCGAAACTTGTTTTTTGTTTTTATGTGTTATCAGCTTTATTCTTTTTGCAATGTTTCGAAATCAACTCATATTCACAATGTTGGCAGATGTAATACATTTCTGCTATTCAGTGTGTAAAAGTGCCGCTTCTACAGCATTAAGACCACGTGCTCAGAAAATTTGTTTAAATTTTCTACTGAGAAATATTTTGAACTATGAAAACTGAATGTATAACATTTGCGTGGTCCCCGATAATGCGACACCGAGGTTTAATCAGATTTCTGCAGCAGATAATAAATAAAGAATTTATAAATAAATAAAAGACACGTCATTTAATTTGTTCCTTTGAATTCCCTTTTCATATGGGCCAATTACATACAAATTTCTTCATATTTGCGGTCGCATTAATAATATTTTATTTAGTGTTGTATATAATAATCAGTTTTGTTTTGTTAGACTCGTCTCTAGGAAAAAGAATAAAATTTCTAGAACAGGCATTAAAATTTCTAGAACAGGCATTAAAATTTCTAGAACATGTTAGTTTACTAGAATATTATTTTTTCTTCTTGGGTTTTACTCATAAGAAGTAAGGTAACAGTTACCATGAGTACCATGATATTTACTCTTATGAATAAAATAAACTTCTTGATGATTAATGAGGAATAAACAGTAATTTTTTAATCCGAGAAAATCTCCTAGGAATAACAGTTTTCGTCTTCTTATGAGGAAATGTAAAACATTTTACTTTTCGTTCTTTTACTTTCAACCACATAATATAATGTTTAAAAGAATGACATAAAATGTCTTGAAGCATGAAAACTCGGTCACCCATTGCTTTTTTTCTTTCCCATTAATGTATACAATTTTAAAACCTCAAACAAATAAATATTTCATATATTTTCATAACATAATAGCAGTAGCACAGAAGCAGATTCATTTTTATATTACTAAATAAACTCATTTAAAAAAAATAAGCGAGAATCAGAGCTTCATAACTCAGTGATCATCACATATGGTGTGCTCCATTCGGTGTACGAACACATTTACCTTTCTTTCAGCGTTAACAGCTATCTTAATTTCCTTCTTTGTAATAAATTACTAAATTTCAGCCAATTTCTTCCTAACAAATGTTTTCTTGATTACATTGATTGTCTTGATTAGGGTTACGTGTTTTTAGGATATTCAGAAGTTTTCTTTTAGTGAGAGATAGCATTTGTTTAATTTGATAATGAATGACTTTTTGCATATTTTATTGAAAAATAATCTTTTGATTATACCAAAACACCAGGGAGAATATTATCTCTTCCGAAATAATGTAAGGGTTTGACTGTTGAACTGATATCATTTATTTTACTAAGATATTTATTTATGAAATTTACTTTAACTTAAAGTCTTAGTTTTACACTTAGTAGTCTCTAGAGATTCAGATATTTTACAAGCGTTTTTATTTCTTTTTTGTTTTTGTCCGGAATCAAAGAGAAAAAGTTAAGACAGCCAGTTAAAATATTAATGCTTAAAAACGTTTAGTCGTAAAAACAAATAAAATATTGAAAACCGCTTTAATTTTTAATTTATGTCCTTTCAGTCAATAATTTAGAATACTGTTGTTACCTAACTGTATGAGAAATATTTTATTCAAAATAAGTTTGGGCAAGAAATTGCTAGAAAGGTATCTTTTATAATTATGAATTAAAAGCTTTTGTTTTCGCCTTTCCTAAAATAGATGATGGAAATGAGAACGGAATTACTATTACATTTTTTATCGCTATGCCATTCGATAATGTCCTATAAGCTGTAAAAGCCCTTTAGAATAATACGTTACCAAAAACAAATGAGGTTTGATGCTAGAAGATATTTATGGAAAGTAAAAAAGTGAGTCAACCTTAAAAGTCTGGTACCTTGCGATCGTCATTTAACAGTTGTACATATTTTGTCCAAGTCCTTTATCATACGGAGTCTGTCAAACAACTCATTTGGGTATATGAAACATAACTTTTCCTGCTGCGCAAAAACTGTTGATTTTCTTTCCAAAAAACAGTAATTTGTTGAAGAGGCTTATAATAGGCTTTACAGAGCGAGTCCTTCTGAAAACGATTTACAACTGAAGATGAAATACCCGCTATGATACAGTCTGACAATTAAGTGTTGCTTCATCTCACATGAGCTATGAAGCAACATCGATGAAGATCAAAATGGAAAATATCGAAATAATGGTGATAATTTTTTTAACTGTTGTTTTGTTGTGCATTATGAATGTCTATCAGCAGGCCAAACTATTAATAAGAATATTACTCTAGTGTTTTGCTAATTCCTGGCTTTTGCACTTTGATTTTGCCCATGGCTTTTGCACTTGAAATACTATTTAGGTTTATGCATGTTTAGTTAGGTTTAGTTTTTAATAGAATAGGAAACACACAAGATCTGTCGGTTAAAGGAAGGGATGGTTTTATGGAGGACCTTCTAAGGAAAATTGCCTGATATCCACTTGCCACATGGTAAAAAACAAGAAAACCAATCATGCAGTCGCCCTGGATTCTAACTTAGATCGAACTACCAGCATTCGTTTGTCTCAACCACACGGCCACTGCTTTGGTCCCATGCATACTTGTCAAACCTTTCACAGATATGTTTCGGCCAGTTCCGTGTTCAAATGATGTGCCACGATTTGACTTTTTCTAATTTTACACTTAAGCTCCCCATTCAGTTGTACAGTAAGTTTAATCCATATTCAAAATTTGTGAACAATTTGATTTCATTCAGTTACTCACTTAATTTGATAAATTAGTAACACAATAGCTGATTTAACTCTCAATATTAAGTGCATCTTGTATTTTATATTTCAAATGAAATTTTCGGAATCTGTAGCTTTCTGTAGCTTAATAAAATTTTAATTCAGAAAACGTAAAGGGAGAGTTTTAAAGTTAAGTTTCATTTACGCCATAGCGTCAATAAAAAAGAAGTTATTAATTTCTGCTTTCGAAATTTCGGCAAAAAACTTTTATCTTCTGTTACGGATGTATTTGTTGAGGTAGTTTTAATAGAAACTTTCTAAAATTCACGTTACACATAAGAAAATCTCTAAAAACTCTTTTGTTGAAAGTTCAAATTTTGCGGAGATCTGAATCTATATCGAACTACCAGTTCTCAGCCAATTTAAGGCTCTACCGCTAGCATGGCAATTAAAATTTAGTAATGCAGTAAAACAGAAAAAATTATAATTGGATTTAACTATATTTTTATTCTAATATCTCTTGGGGTTTCCAAGGCGCAATTTTCTGACACTTTACTTTTGTAAGTAAGTGACTTTACTTTTTGAGTGCAGTACATGTGTTTATTTGGGCAACGAACCATTTCTTGTTTGTAATATATCCGCGAGAAAAGGGATTGTTTCGTTTAGCCAAGATTTTCCGTTTAAAGTAAGGGATTAAAAATTTTCGACCGTGGAATTCTCGCCTTCTATTTGTATTGATTTCTTCGTAGCGTTTCTCTCGCCTTTATTTCAACCTTTCGTATGTGTTCAGTGGAATCAGGGAATTCTAAGCTTAATAACGAGGAGCATTTCTTCTTCGTGGGAATTTTTAACGGTCCTCTCGTTCTCCTATCGCATGCAAATATTTTGCGCCTGCTTTGAGGGCCGATCATTTCCTTCCACGGAGCTCCCTGGGCGATGTTTGTGTCCATTGGTGTCTGTTTGACCAGGTTTACGTCGCTTTATGCGAGCACGTCAGTGAATTTACCTTAGCCTATTAAAGAAGTTAACCCGTTACTTAACACCCATGTGAGACAGTCAAACCCAGTCATGGCATGTCGAAGTCAGCATCTCAAAAGAATCAAATAGCCAGTGTAGAATAGTGCTAGCCGCAAGCAAACAAAAAGTAATCTTTCATACATTATTATATACTTAGAAATTCAGTAAATGCATAAAATCTTATCTAGAAATGTTATTTTTTAGAAATGGAAGAGAATTCACGTTTTCAAGGTTGTATATACGCTTCAAAATTCAGCATTTCAAATTTTTATTACTTTATTACAATTATATAATTTTTCTTACATTTGTGGGATAAACTGGAAGCTGAAAAAGGAGTGATCCAAGGGATGTATGTGAACCCCGGGATTTGAGTTTGACATCCTTGTCTTATAACCAACATTTCAGAAGTCGACCATAAAATTCACGCATTTTTCATCTTCTCTGAAAAAAATGTACCATTTAAAGCTTCGTATAACGATTCCGTGCTTGCTTAATTCATCCGGCTGAGAGGAGAAGCACACACACAGCTGGGCAAGCTGTTCGAAACTCGAATTAAGCAAGCCATATCCATCCCTTTTATATGATTTCTGCGTAGAATTCTGTCGTATGCTAAGCAATTTATTCAGAAGCATCAGTTCACCCGTCATCCTATGCATGATATTTTTAAATACGTCATTTTCGTTTACAAAAACGTGTTTTAGCTTCCGCAAAACAGATTTCTGTTCTTTGCTGTGGGCTAGAAGGGTTTTTTTTTTTTTTTTTTTTTTTTTTTTCAAATTATAAACTCATTCATTTCCTCTTCTTGATTCTTACTCCCGCTTTTAAAGTATGATTTTCATGAGTTATCATGATAGACTTTCTTGGATGGGGCATTATTTACAAAAAATAATTCATAACAATGCATATTTAAGTTACTGAAGCATCGGGTGAAACAGGATATTGATTTTACCTAAAAGTAAAATTTCAGTTACTCTGTTATTCTCTCTCACTTTTTTAAAATATTGAAATAACTGTATAAGAAGCGGCTATGCTAAAATGCAAAGGATGTTACCTGAGATAAAAAATACCAATTATTTTGTGAAACATGAAAATATTCCGTAATTTCGGTTGTGACCTAGTAATTTCGGTTGTGGGTTAACATTGAGTGCAAAGAAGATTAAGATTAAATTTGGGCATACGTTTCATGATACGTTTATTGAGTGGTAATCTGCAAAAATTGTCTAGAGTGTACAGCATCTAAAACTATCAAAATATCTAATTTAGGCATTAATTGCCACTTTTTTTTCTTGTCAACTGCTAAGTATTTTAGAAAATATTACTTTGTGTCTAACTAATAAGTTATTAGTTAACATTCACAGATGTTTCATTTATTCTTTATATTCTTACATGTTTATTCAAGATTTAGTTTCTGAAAGGGAAAGTAATCCGTATTTTCTGAATCTTACTACGGCAATAATTCAGAATAATAGGACAATTTTCATAATTTGCTTTTAAAGGAAGTGTGCGTTTAGATTTTTTTACTATTTGCGGGCATTAAAAAAAAGATGCTGAAACCATTATGAAATAATATTTTATAATTTACATAATACTTATATACGTACTATCATCATAAATATATTATTATTATTATTAACTGGAGAGATAATTCTCTTGGAACAGAGTAACAGCTCTATTACTAAATGTTTTCTTAACATAGCTGGCGTTATATATCAAATCTGATATTTAATCTAATAACGTAAGGATTGCATTACTTTAGATCGATAAAGGAGGAAGTATTAGTATTGGAGATTTGTATACATTGTATTTAGTTTTAGTTCATTTAAATTTAATTACTGTATAAATTTTCTTGCTACTTCTCTTTTAATAATTTGGTCATCTTCTCTCCATAAAATTTAAATAGCAGGCAATATACTGATTGAAAATTTTTTACTGTTGTTATATCATTTTCTATTCTCCTGAATTTAGGCAGAAATAGTTATTTTTTAAAATATTTTGTCGTACTCTGATTATTTTTCAACCATTTTCAATTACTATGCCTAGTGTTTCTTTACGAGCACTTTTCTCTCCAAATTTCACCCCTCACATTAATTCTTTCCTTGTCAGCAGTCGTTCAGCAATATTCGTTTTTGGATTTTTCTCGTCAAACTGGTATCTACAAATAGAAAGATACGAAATCGTACGCCAAGTGAATGTTACTGTCGTCATTCTTACGAAATGCTGGAATCTTTGCATAGTTGAAAGACTCTGTTCTTCCAAATAACTTTTTCAGCAAATGGCTAAACGAGAAAGCAGCCATTTTAAGAGTCAACCAAATATTTGTAAGCAATTATTTAAATTTGGCCTTAGTTTTATAAAAACATGTTTACTCCTAAAAACATGTTTAGGAATCAATTAAATATTTTAAGTATAATTATTTGGATTTGGCTCTAGTTTTATAACTTTGTGTTCTATTGGACGTAATTTTTCAATAATACTAAGAAATAAAGTGTTGACAATTTTCATTACTTTTTCTTTTATTGTGCATCAACGTTTTGTACACCGGGTGTCTCAAAACTTTCCGAAATTGCGCACGGCGATCGCTGGAGGTTGATGTTCGCAAGCGTAGAGGGGAAGAAAGAAAGGATGTCAATAGAGATATTACTATGACATTTATTAAAGAACATGTTTAAATTGTAGAAGATATTCAAAATTTCTTCCATTCGCCAAACAGCATGCTTCACAACGTCGACGCATGGACTCACGTCCCGTTCAAATTTGGCAGGTGTGTGACGGACAAGTGCCTCCGCGATCCTGGCGACGAGACTCATGTCCGATGTTACGGTCAACCTCGTACACCATAGCCTTCATGTATCCTCCCAAGCATAAATCCAGGGGAGTCAGATAGGGGGATCACAGTGGCCATACGACTGGTCCGCCTGCTGCTGGAACATCAACCACCAGATCCGGCAAAACTCTTTCCACAAAATACCTATAAAGAACTGAGTTGGTAAACTGATTCATCCTTCTCCTGCAGCGTCCTCGCCTGAAATGATCATGCTTCCCACTGTCCAATAAGCCAGCGAACATTGCCTTCTAGCGGTCGCCGTTCGCATTTTCGGACACAAGTTTCTATATAAATCTTGTTTGTTATGGAACGACAGAGCAGCATGTTAAGCTTGGCAGCGACATTTTGAGATACATTGTATATCTTGTATAGATTATATTTTAAGGGTATTATTTATTTATTTATTTATTTTTTATTATTTGCGTATTATTTCATGGCAATACTTTTTATTAGGAAAAGGATTGCATTGGGGTATTTTTTCGCCTACTTGAAAATAAAATTAATTGCATTGAAATATTACTACAGATTATATTAAGCTGGATTTTCGCTTAATTAGACAAAAAAAGGCGAAACACGATCAGATATGCTCAGTTGTTTTCAATTTTATCAGGCAGAGCAAATATTCCTTGAAACGTTTACCTCTTTTTAATGGAATCAGCAAGAACTAATTAGTTTTTTTTTTAAGTTTTTATAAATGAATCCGTAACTTATACTAAATTTTAACTGCAAAACTTTTCTTATTATAACAGTTTCTACTCTGATTTTTTAGAGTAGTAACTGTTGTAATAAGAAAAGTATCTCCAATTAATAATTTAATTAATCTAAACTGTGTTAATGATCCATCTTTTCATATTTAATACATTAAGGGTTATTTAGTGTGCTCTTGTATATATATATATATATATATAGATGTATAATTTATAATTAGAAAACTTTTCGTATACCACCTACAAGGAACAGGAATTCATTAAAAACCATATATATATTAAAAATATGTGAAAATCAAAAAATCCAAACCAAGAAGCACAGTAAAAAGAGGCTAACACTCCAAAACAAAGATGAAATAAGAAATTTGTATGTTTCGTTGTACTATCATCACGGGGCTGAGGGCTGGTATAATGAAAGAAGTAAATAAACCAGCCTTTTTCTAAATCAATAAAGATTCAAATTAAAGTTTAAAATTTTAATAAATTTAGGAAAAACAGTCAAAGTAATATGTATCTTTATCACTACTTTTGCTCTATCACATGATAATTAAAGATTTACTAACAGTTCCAAGTTCATATTTTTTTCTTCAATGAACTGGAACATTTTCTTAATTCTAAAGGTTTTTAATTGTACATTCTTTTAAAAAAATTGACATTTTTGTTTTATTGATGTATTTTACATATTTAGTAAAGATTTTCTGCAAACTGAAATAAAATTCCAAATCTAAGCGAAGTTTACTTCATGATTTTTAGAATTGTTTGACATGTCTTAATTAACATGCCAGCATTCAGTGAAATTTAGTGTTTTATATAACTTCTTCTTAAACTGATTTTGTGATGTTTTTGCAGATATATATATAAGATCAATGCATATAAGATTAATAAATCAGTTTTATTTCATTTCAATGGGAATAGATAATTTTACTACTTTTCAATTCAAAAATTTATAAAAAGTAAAATAATAGAACTTGCAAGAAAAAAAAAACACTTGAATGTTTCAAAAATATCAAAAATCAGAGACAGCACGAACATAAATCTTGATTCTCTAAAGTAAAAAGGGACCGCTGGAGGAAGGGAGGAAAAGAATTTAGATAAAATGTTTCCTTCGGCGAATAGGAAAAAAACGGTATTTTTCATAGAGATATTTATGTGCATCTAAAATAAGGTTTTCTTCGACGTAAGTACTCTCTGATTTTGACTATTTTATCTTCTTCCGTCGGAAACGGATACGAAAAATATTCAATCCAGAAACAGGCTTTTATCTCAAAAAATCTCTCTGAATCCTAGAAGCACATTCCTACAAGTGTGCTCGACTTAAAATTTTATTCGTTAGTTGCAGAATTTCTATGAGAACTCCATAGATACTGCAGAGACGTCACTCCGTTTGAAATTCCTCAGGTATGTTTGCACATTTTGTCAACTGGTCTCCATAATTTACAAAATATGCACAAGTTTGATATGCGTAAAAATTTCTATACAGCACAAGTAAATATATCTAAAACTTAATGGAAATCGAAGCTTGATTTTCTTTTCTTAGGCCGAAGATTTTTGTTCAATGATCCGTCTTGTAAATTTTTATTATTTAATTATAAATATTTATAATGGATAAATCTAATTGAATTACATAAACCTGCATAAATCAATAGGTAATTAAATAAGAATAAAATGCCCGAATACGAAAATTGAAACTTTTTATTTAGTTACATATTAAATTATTTTAGGACAATTTTTTCACAGCGAATAAAAATGATTCATTTGTTAATAGTTTAAAATATATTGTATAATGAAAATTATTACACTTTCAAAATTTTTCTCGAAACCTATATAATTCTGAATTTCTTCATATTATTATCTATATAATGTGGTAAAAATGAATATTCAATGAGATCAAAAGTTCAGTTTTTGTTTCATTTCTTTAGTCATGCTATTAATAAAACTGAAATCTGACATGAAAGCATATGTCTTCTAATGCTTTAGTATCAACTATTTTTACATTGTTTTAACTCCAGAGAAAATAATTAATAATTGTAACTGAAACTGGAGGCCTCGCCTCGGCCTCCAGTTTCAGTTAAAAAAATAATACTTGAACAATAAAGTAAATTCTTTAACAAATATCTGTATACATATGTCTTTTATTTCATTGCTGAAATAGAGGTCAGATTTTCACGTTAACATATCATAGGTTACCTGTTGCCTTCTCTAAGTTGGATCTCGCTGAAATGTTTATACATGCACTATTTTAATAATAACCAAACACTGCTTTTTGATACCAACTGAGAAAGTAGTTTAGTAACTACGAAGAAAAAGTCGTCCAAAGGTAAAGGTTGTTTGATAAGCTCCTGGTGTAGGTGTTTCTTTCTATCCCCCGCAATCCAAAACTTTCAGTTTTTTTTTCTCATTTTAAATCTTCCCAGAATATACACCACCCCCTAGACAGATAGACTTCGCCTAGAATGCTTTCCCATTCACTTGAAACCGGCGTTGATGATAAAGAGATCTTTTAGCAGGGTGGCGAGTTTAAGGTAAGGAGGTGAAATGAAATCACGCATTTCTTATATATTTCGGTAGATATGAAAGTGAAATAACTGAACAATAAATCTTTGGACGGACGGGTATGCTGTTTTGCGTTGTAGGGTTTATATTTATTTTAACTAACAATTATTTTAAGTTTAAACTATCTTTCCTGTCAATCCTTACTTTCCCCTGGAACTGCCAATGCCAGAATATGTAAATTTGAGTAGAACGCGCAAGCATTCAAATTATCAGCGGAAGTAGTATGATTTAAATAGAAGGAAACAAGTTCGGTAAGAGAGAGTTATTCTTACTTAGCGAGCGCGGAGGTAGTTATAGAGATTTGAAAAACCCCGCGTTGCGGCCTATGTGCTTGGCGGGAAGTAGTTGCAATTGTTCCAGTGAGCTTCAAGTCTGCTGAATTAGCTGCGGCTTTTGTAAAACGCGGTGAGTTAGTTATTTTAGAGAGCCTCGTAGTTAGAATATTGTCTTTACTTTCTTTTCAGGTTCTTATTTTTATTTTGACTGCCGAGTTGGCACCGTTTGTAAGCGTCAAGAGGACGCAATTGTACTTTAGTACGTTGAATAAAAAGGGACTTAAACCCTTTATAAGACTCTGTGGTTTATACAAGCTTTCACAGTCACCTCTAGGTTGCGTGCTAGTTAGAGGCGCGCAACGTTATATTGGCGCCCGAACACTTATCGAACTGAAATGGCCGAAAACTGGATGGAAGCCGCTGGACAACACCAAGAAATGACAACGCAGTTAGAAGGATTTGGATACCTGGTCCAGACTCTGAGAGCATCAATCAAGCCAAACGTCTATTTCGACGGAAAAAATTCGGTGGCGGTATTTCTCGAAGGTATAGAAAACCACTTTCAGCTCTATCCTGTGCCTGAAAGACAAAAAGTTGCTATCGCCACATCAGCACTAAGAGGACAGGCCGCGCTATGGTGGAAGAACATAGGAAAATTTCTACTAGGTGAATTTGGAAGCCCGACGTATACATTTGAAAATTTCAAAAAATCGTTAGTAAAGGCCTTCCCCATAGTGAAAGATCGCGCAAGGCTGGAAGCCGAGCTATATAGTTTCTATCAACGGGATACAGCACAATTGACGGACTTTATTTTACAAAAAATCAAGCTAACGGATATGTTGTATGGGAAAAAACCCGATGCGGAGATTATTGAAATAATATTACCAAGATTGTTACCCGCTGTCCAAGACTACTTTGAAATTAGAAACCCAACCACATTGCAGGAACTTTTCGAATTGGCGGTGAAGTTTCAAAATCGCAGAATCGCGGAAAGAGCGAGAGGGGAAACATATTCTCAAAGTACCAGAAGGAAGGAGGAAACAAGAAATGGAAATCGCTCAATTGGGGGAAAGAACTATCAAGCTAACGCATCGAAACTTGAAGGGCAAGGCCCAAAAAGAAAATTTGAAAATAAGCATCCGCGTACCCAGAAGACACAGATTGAAAGGAAAGCTTTAAACGACTAGAGGGGCCTGTGAAAGGGAGGGTCCAGACCCCGGAAGTTTTAGAAAAACCCTCAAATAGACATCTAAATACAGTCATCGTAAAAAACTCACAGCTACCAATTATACAAGTCCTGGTTGGCGATGTACCAGTAGAAGCCCTCATCGATACAGGGGCAGAAGGCAATTTCATGAGTGAAAAGTTCTTCAAAAAGAATTTTTATAGGATACGACTCTTTAAAACCAGAAATACGGAAATTATAGCGGCGCAAGGAAAAACATGTCACTGCATCGGGAAAGTAGCATTAAACGTACAGGTAAAAGAGGAAAATCTCAAAGTATTAATTTTTGTGGTGAAACACCTCCAACACTCTCTTATTTTAGGTATGGACTTTTTAACGGCCGCGAGGGCCAAATTAAATTTTCAAGATAGTTCCGTGGTGCTGGAGATGGACCAGAGGGTGGTGGAACCGGTGGAGACACCTGAATTGGACCTTAGCCATTTGAATGACCAGGAAAGTAAAGCAATACAGCAAGTGGTGAGTAATTTTTCTCATTTGTTTTCAGAAAAGCCGGGAAACTGTCAGATTGTAACTCACAAGATTCAATTAAATGCCGAAAAACCTTGTAGGACTAAACCTTACCGCTATGACAAACAAAAAGACGTAATCATCGAAGAACATATTCAGGAGATGTTAAAGAATAAAATAATAACGCCCATAAATAGTGAATACGCGAGTCCAGTCGTACTATGTAGGAAAAAGAACGAGTTTCCTCCTTCGGATAAAAGGGCTTGGAGGTTTGCTATCGATTATAGAAAACTAAATAGCATAACTAAATTCCCAGTTTACCCTTTGCCGGTTATAGACGAGATCATTAGACAGATCAAATCGACGAGATATATGTCTACTTTGGACTTAACGTCTGGCTACTATCAAATAGCTATGAGACCCGAAGATATACATAAAACCGCGTTTATAACAAAATCGGGCACTTATGCATTTTTACGCATGCCTTTTGGGTTGTGTGGGGCCCCGTCAACATTCCAGAGAGCTATGGACATTGTTCTAAAGCCTGTCCTAGGAAAATCAACTTTAATTTATCTAGATGATATAATTATAACGAGTAGTACGTTGGAACAACACATTAGTGATCTCGAACAAGTTTTTAAATTATTAAAAGAGGCCGGTCTTACAATTAACGCCTCAAAATGCAAGTTCGCAACTAAAGAACTTAAATATCTTGGTTATAAAATTTCGCAAAAGGGTATAGAAACGCAAGATTCAAAAATAAAAGCTATTAAGAATTTCCCACCGCCCAACACCGCCAAGAAACTTTCGTCTTTCCTTGGACTATGTTCTTACTATCGATCTTTCATAAAAGATTTCGCTAATATTGTTGAACCACTCTTAGTAATCAAAAGAAAAAAGAGTAAATTTACGTGGACAGCGGAAGCTAACACGGCTTTTGAAAGATTAAAAGAAGCGCTTATTAATGCCCCTGTTTTAAAATTCCCTGAGGGGGACGAAAACCTGGAAATTGCGGCAGATGCATCAGACTATGCGGTGGGTGCGGTTCTTATGCAAAATAACCATCCGCTGGCATTTTTTAGTAAAACATTGAATCAAACACAAAGGAATTATACAGCTACAGAAAGAGAAACATTAGCCGTATTAATGGCTGTACACAAATTTCGAGTTTATTTCGGCAAATCCGCAGTAACTGTCTTTTCGGATCATGCGGCTGTTGGTAGACTTTACTCGGGAAAAAACCTAACGCCCAGGTTAATAAGATGGGCTTTAAAACTCCAAGAATATAATATCACAATAAAATATAAACCGGGTAAGGAAAACAATGTAGCTGACGCACTTTCTCGTATAAAACTGGACGAGGAAGGTAATGAACTTAAATGCGCTGTGTTGACTTCAAAAATTTTAGATTCTAGAGATACGGTTATTACTGAACTGAAAGCTGATCCTGAATTTGGAAATATCTATGCTTATTTGAAAGACCCCGAAGGCTTTGAGCATACAGATATCGATGCGATAAGAAATAGAGCAAAAAACTATGAAATAATAGATAATTTATTATTCTATACGAAAACAACGAACGAAAATCTTGAGTATAAGCCAGTCATCCCAGCCTCGCTTCGATTAAGCATTTTGAGGGAGTTGCACGAAAAAAAAACAGCGGGCCACCTCGGGGTCAGAAAGACTTTAAAAAGGGTACGCGAGGCGGTATATTTCCCGCAATTATACAAAATAGTAACGGCGTATGTCAGGTCCTGCAATCAATGTCAGTTAATAAATGATATTAATTACAGCCCGGCCGGGTACTTAAATAGCATTCGCGCTACATTTCCGAATGAAATTTTAGGCATAGATCTCCTTGGTCCCTTCCCCCAGAGCGAGTTAAACAAAAATCGTTTTCTTTTAGTAATAGTAGATCATTTTTCAAAATGGATAGAAATTGTTCCACTTAAACGCGCGTCAGCCAAAACAGTCGCAGATGCATTCTTACACAGATACATTTTAAAATACGGTGCACCGATAAAAGTCATTAGCGATAACGGAAAACAATTCATTAGTCAAATATTTGAAAACATATGCAATGGACTTGATATACGCCATATCAAAATGGTTCCGTATAGACCACAGGCTAACATAGCAGAAAGAGTTAATAAAAACATTGTAAAAATAATTCGCAGTTACGTTAGCACACATCACAAGCGCTGGGATGGCTACATAAATGAATTAGCTTATGCTTTAAGAACGGCACATCATGATACTACGGGAAAAACTCCAGCAGAATTATTTTTAGGCAGAAAGTTAATTACGCCTTTAGATAAATTATTCTTTGTGCAACAAAGAGAGCAGGAATTCAAACAAAAGGACGTGCAAAAACTAATTGATCAGGCGCTTAAAACCTCGGATACGGCAAGAAATAGGCAGAAAATTTATTACGATAAAAAACGCCGTGAAGCAGATTTTAAAGTTGGTGATAAAGTATTGAAACGGAAATTTTCTTTATCAAGTGCCCCAGACAATTTTATGGCAAAGCTAGCTCCAAAGTTTGAAGGCCCCTATGTAATTCAGGAAATCAAAGGAGTAGTTTTATATCTTAAAAACGAGAGAGGGGAAATCTGTAAAGCAAGTCCCGACCAGGTGAAAAAATACTATAATCCCAATGATTTTGAAATCCTTAAAAGTTTCTTGCAGGACTCAAGTCTAAACGAAATAGAAGGGCCAGAGACTGCAACAACTATTCCACCACCCAAGAAACGGAGAACTGAAGAGAGACCTAGCACTTCTACAACCCGGACGTCGGTATCAAAAAGAAAAAATGATTATCAAACTCCGGCGTTTAAGAAAAACAAAAGTACAGATGAACCGGGTAAAGAAACCGTGGTAAAAAGAAAAACACCACCTACAAAGGATGGCAGGAGGAATTACACATCAAGAAGAACGCGCACACGGCCACAGAGTCAGGTGCCAGCAAGGCCGCCGTTCCGGAAACTGAAACGCCAACAGGAAGCACAGAAGTACGAGGAACAGAAGAAATTCAAGGACTCCAGACCGGAGGACGTCAAGACCAGCCGTCCCAGGCAGAAACGCAAAAGCCAACAACCAGACGATTACTCCGTCAAGAGGCCAGCATGTAGAGGACGCAAAAGAAAGATCAACGGGGACGACAATTGGAGATCGACAATTGGACATCCATGACACCTCTAACTTGGGATCAATTTTGTCAAAAACGGATGACGGAGTTTCAAGCATCGAAAACTCAAAGATAAGTTAAAACCTTCTATAAATATTTTTCTCTTTTGTTCCGAAATGTTATGCATAAGTACGAAGTTCTATGTTTTGACGAAAGTCAATATGTCTCGGTTGAGACTTAGTTTTGTTTTACTTTATTTAGCTAAGGCAAAAGTATTATTTTCTTTAAGTGTAAAAGCTAAAAACAAGCATTTTCTGTTGGTCGAAAGACTAATTCTGTTATGTTAAAGCCAAAATTTGGCCGGAGATAAAAATAACTTCGTATTCTTGTATGTACTAATAAGAATTTTAGTTTCAGTGCCGCCAGCTTGGCGAAGGATGAGTAAAGTAAAAATTTATTTTCTCTTATTCATTTTATGGTAAATTGTAAAAAGCATATGTATTAAACTTTTGTAAATGTATGTAAATACTTGCATGTTATGTAAAAGTAGAATTTAGTCTAGAAGCATAAAATTGTAGATGCTAAAAGTGAATGCTTAAAAGCAATGAAGTCAAAATTTAAGTATTAAACTGTAAAGTCATGCTTTAGAGCGAAAGCCTGCATGTTTAAAAGATGAATGAGGGGGAAGTTAGAATGAATGTGTTTTGTAGGGTTCTCCACCTACATTTGAATTTTTAAGAATATTAAAGTAGCTTATTGAGTTGTAGAATGTCGAGTAAGGTGTGTCTATTTGGTTGTTGAATTCTAACAAATCATGGTGGTTAGGGGAAGTGTTGTAAGACTAAAACACAAATATTCCCGTTTGACACCACACACGGTGGAGAGCCAGGGTAAAGTTAAATTAATGCTTGAAAAATTGAATGAATGTGAAGTAAGCAATAACTAAGAAAAACGAAACGTTAAAAACAAAAATTTATTGTGTCAAGAAAGTGTAAATTATAATGTATGTAGAAAGATACTGATACTTATTCCTTCCAGATGCTGGAAGGAAAGACCAAGATTGATTGATGAAGTCCAGGAAAAGTTGCTGTAAGAAGAAACCTTTGTAAAGAGTAACAGAATTTTAATTGTTACATAAGATTATTTTTGTGTAAACGAGGCTTTCGCCAGTTAGTTCAGAATTAGATAAACTTACAACAGGTCGTTTGTAGGACCTGCTTCCAAGTTTTCCAAATTCTGGCAGCGGCAAATGTAGGGTTTATATTTATTTTAACTAACAATTATTTTAAGTTTAAACTATCTTTCCTGTCAATCCTTACTTTCCCCTGGAACTGCCAATGCCAGAATATGTAAATTTGAGTAGAACGCGCAAGCATTCAAATTATCAGCGGAAGTAGTATGATTTAAATAGAAGGAAACAAGTTCGGTGAGAGAGAGTTATTCTTACTTAGCGAGCGCGGAGGTAGTTATAGAGATTTGAAAAACCCCGCGTTGCGGCCTATGTGCTTGGCGGGAAGTAGTTGCAATTGTTCCAGTGAGCTTCAAGTCTGCTGAATTAGCTGCGGCTTTTGTAAAACGCGGTGAGTTAGTTATTTTAGAGAGCCTCGTAGTTAGAATATTGTCTTTACTTTCTTTTCAGGTTCTTATTTTTATTTTGACTGCCGAGTTGGCACCGTTTGTAAGCGTCAAGAGGACGCAATTGTAATTTAGTACGTTGAATAAAAAGGGACTTAAACCCTTTATAAGACTCTGTGGTTTATACAAGCTTTCACAGTCACCTCTAGGTTGCGTGCTAGTTAGAGGCGCGCAACGTTATAGCGTTGTTACAAAAGTTCCATAATTAATTTACGAAAATAGTTTCGATTTATAGAAAGATGCATTGCAATTAATTTTATTCAAGTAAGGTTTAGTTAATAAAGAATGCCAAAAAAGAAAAATGTGATTGAGTGGAAACCTAAAAGTCCTTCGTATAAGCCAAAGCCTCCAGATAAAGAGATCAGATTTTTTTTAAATTAAGACCTAGACTAACTAGAGGCTAATCTATATAACTTCCTAAGATTTTAAAATGCAGCATGATATATACACACTATTCTATAAATTTCAACTTTTCTGCATCTCTTAATTTTTAAAAATTACTGAAATGAAAGATCACTGTAAAGATTTTATTTCACAGAATAAAGGTAACATTTAGATTCCATTTGCGATAAGAATTGAGATTCTAATATGCAGGGCGTCCAGAATTAAGAAACCCAGTTTCAAAGCTGCTTACGGGCGAATCAAATGAACAGAAAGTTTTGTGGGGGCCTTAATGAAAGAATGGGACTACCTTTCATCGAAAAAAATTAGTAAAACATATCGACACCTGAGGGCATTATATTAATAAATTACACATTTAGCCACACGTTTACTATGGATTTACAGTTTTACTATGGATTTACACGTTTACAGTTTTACACTGGATTTGCATTTTATTACAATAAAACTTATTTCACATAAAGGCCATCATTTTCATCTACCATCTGAAATCGCCAGATAGCATGTTCCATAGTTGACAGAAGTATGAGTAGGGAAATGTTGATCACGCGCTGTGAAATGCCGGCTTTAAGATCAGAAAAAGTTCTTGAATTGTCACGACTTACCAGATTTTTCAAATGCTCCCAAAACCAAAAATCTTATACACTGAGGTCTGGGGATAAGGGAAGACCACACAGTCCGAAGGTGCTGCCTGATGACATATTCTTCAGTAAAATCACGTTTGCGAAAATTCGCAACACACCGGAAACCATTTTGCATAAAGCTCTATCATATAGAGAAGCTCTGTTTTGCATAAAGATTGTGTACGCAAGGCTCTGACATGCTTGTAGAGACGGAACATTTTGGTTCTCTGTGATCAATTTATATCGCTGCCTGGTGATCGAGCTTGTCACTGACCGTGTAGAACTTCACGAAACAGTTAAGAGCCTAAAATAAATGCTGCAGAAAATCCATAACAAACCGTCACTTTTGGTGAATGCAACGGAACCTCTAAGATAGGGCGCGGATTATCTGGTTCCCATACTTGGAAGTTGTGAGTATTCATTGCACCGTCTAAATGAAACCGCGCTTCCTTTATCGAGAGGATATTCCAAGGCCATTCTGGATCGATCTCAAAGCGAACAAAAAACTGAAGTGAGAACAGGAGCCGAGCTTCAAAATCATGTGGAAGCAACCGCTGCAAGTTTGTAAAGATAATATCACGACTTGACAGTTGAACAGTTGAACTGACCTATTCAACACCTCTGCTACCAAGGAGGTTAGAATAGGCCAAGGACCTCTCTAACCTCCTTGTCTGCTACACGCTGGACACTGGTGCTAGCCTAAAGGTTTAAAGCTGTGTCCTCTACCACCGGAAGCGTAACTTCCTGTAGTGCTCCTGCAGAAACAGTTTCCTTCTTCTTAAGGACGAACAGAAAACGATCCTCTTTCTTCAAATTTTCTTATCATTTTTCAAGGCTTCTTAACATTTATTAGACCTCTTCGAATTATCTTCAAAATACAAAATAGTAGCAGCTACTGAGAAAATAGAACAGCTACTAAGACATTACTGTTTTAATCATTGTGGCAGCAAGCACATTGAAAACAAAATATCTGCAAATATTTCTAACATCTGCTGCGTGACACCTACAGATTTACATATTTACTACAGGTTTTCAAATTAAAACGCCCCCTGGTGACGCTATTTGTAACTATGCTTTTTTCACGGAAAGACATCCCCATTCCTTGATTATATTCGTCACAAAATTTAACGATTTTCTGATGACTGCTTTCGTGTGCGGGTAGCTTTGAAATACAGTTCTTTATTCTGTATACACTGTAGGTCTTTTAGAAGTTACCGTTTAGGAAACATAAATGCATTTAATTTAATGAAAGGTAAATGCATTTAATATTTTAAACTTTGTGTTTATATTTTTGGTTGCTTGTTGTATCATAAATATATGTATATATGTAGTTAAACTGTCAATATAGGATAATTTATTTACAGATTATTAGTTAATAAAGAAGTTAGCTAAGTTTCATTCTAAAATAGGTAAAACTTACTCATTTATGATGAATCGCAGATTGCGTACAAAATGAAAACGTTTTGTCTTGAAAATGACTACGAGGAAGATTTACTTAAAATGACCTCCCTGAGGGTATCCTTCCCTTAGGCAAATAAATTTTATGTAATTTGTCATAATTTCCCCATCGCATCCAACCTAAACGCAGTTAACAGGTTAATATTACAGATTTGAAAGAAACATAAATTTTCCAAATATGCGAAAAAAGTTCTGAATACAGTTTTGCAGTGAATAATGACTTTGCTGATAACTCTTCATCGTCATAGATTTTCTTGCAAAAGTAAGTTTTCCACCACATTCTTCTATTTCCTTCGTTGTTTTAAATTCATTTTAAATTCATTTCTCAATTAGAATTCATTTCGTTGTTTTAAAGTCATTCTGATAATTATTCTTTCTCCCTTCATCCTTCAGAAATGTATAGATTTTGTAAAACATGTTTTAATGGTTTCAAACTTATTTCGATTTATTCTGCTTCGTGCTTTACCGCACTCACATCTCTTTTTCTTATTTCAAATATCCTCCGAATAAATTCGAAGCTTCTTTAAATATATATGTAATATAATATCTATACATTTCAAATCAATGCTCTCGTCGGAACTCGAACCTGGACCTCTCGAATAAGCGCTGAGTGTACTAACATTATACCAAGATGACATGCTGGAAGGAGGAAGAAAATAGCTTATATACTTCCCCTTTTAAAGAGTGACTGGGTATTAGGGAAGCCAATCTCCAAGTCCTGGTGGTGACGAATTATTGTCCATCACCTTTTAGGTCGGAGGCCATTTGTAGAGACATTAAGTTATTCTGAAGCAGCAGGAGACATGAAACATGAGCACTGCCCTCATCGTGACTCGAACCTGGACCTCTTGATTATGTGCCTACTGTACTACTATTACACCACGAAGGTACGCTAGAAGGAAGGAGAAAATGTCTTATTAATGTAGGACACCAAGGAAATAATTCGAAACTTTAAATAAACTGAAACAAAAATTGATATTCAGCTGAAAAACCAACAGCTGTAAAATAACCCATACGCTTCCGTCTAGTTCTCGTGCTGTTATTTAAAAGATATTATAAAAAACAAAGTTTAGAAATAGTCTAAATGCAATTAAAAAATTTTGGGGTATATTTACGGGGATTTAACTTACATATTTACCATGTTATAAATTTTCAGTCATACCATGCTGTAACTTAAAAGTGCTCAAACAATCCAATTTCTTCTAACACTTGTACACGCACTAAAAACAGTATAAAGTACAGAGTACGCACATATCCATAAAATGGGATAATAATATTCTGAGCTACCATTTTTGAAATTATGAAATGACACTTAAGAATTAGTTTAGAGAAAAATGCATTTTAAGTCCAAATTATTGTGTTTATACTAAAGATTACCGTCACTAAAGATCATTACATTTCTATATCAGACATTTCTCTTAGTAACCGTTAGACATTTTCCCTTTTTTCAGTTTTCTTTTCCTTGGCAATTTTACTTCAGCAATGAAGGACGCCGGAGTTGCTGAGTCTTTCGTCGTTCAGCTGTAGTATAAAACTTACAATATTTAAGCATCAGAGTATTAATAAACACTTTCAAAAACGTCTAAAATATTAAAAAATTTGTCTTAAATTGCAACAACACACCAACTGCTTTAGATTTGAAAAGCGATATAAAATTGCTGTAACTGTTGATACTTTGCATATTATTGACATTAGCTTTCATTTACATTTATGTATTAAATTTCATCTCATTAATAAAATATTAGTTAATTTTGCAGAGCTTCTTTCCATAATTAGAGTCGACACGCTTCTGAAAAGGTCCATTGTATTCATATTTTATTACATCTACATTATATACATTTTATTACATCATCTTTATTACAGTACATATCATTTTATTACATATTTTATTACATATTTATTACATCTACATTCATATTTTATATATTTATACATATCATTTTATTACATCTATTAAATTTATGTTATTATCTTAAAGCATTACTTAGTATATAATTTCAAAAACTAGATTTATATTTTTTTGACAGATTTCAAGCTTTTGAAAAGGCTACTTTCAGGGATTTAAAGACTTACTTCTGGTTTTCATTATTTCATAAAGTGACCCAGTGATTAATAGGGTGGAGTGAAAAAGGAAAAAAAAATCAAATTTTATTATTCAAGATCGAACAAGTGGTTCTGTTGAATGAAAAACACAGCAAAAAATTGCAGCTCAATCGCTCCTCATCTTCAGGTTCCACATGAGATAAATAAAAAAAAAATCAATGTTAGTGTTAATGTAAACATCTAATTATTTCTTAACAATAATTTTAATGATTTCATTTTACAACATTTTTTTGTTTCTTGACCCAATATATGGTTGTAATTGATAAAAAAATGCCAGTAAAAAAGTTTCAGCTTAATCAATCGTCATCATCAGGTTCCACAAGAGAACCGAAGAAATTCATTCTGGTGTCGAACTTCGTAAGTTCGTTCCGGAATATGGTTCGACTGCGTATGAATCTATTCCTGGCTTCTTCACCACATGTTGCCAATGATGCTTCTGTCACCAGACTCACATGCCTCTCTACTACATGAGAATGGCAACGGAGCTTTACTATTTCAAACTGAAAACCGCCTCTAATTAATCTTACGACTTTGTCGCTCAGGTTTCAGGTTTTTTGTCAGTACTGAGATCTTTTTTGCCACTTTTGGATAGATGATGATATGGAAACCTGTCACAGGAAGGGTTTTATGTGTTTTCAGTGATTTTCCTATTGTTCCAAAAATCTATTGTGGCACAGATGTTTTTCCATCAATCTTCAGGAAAATGATGACGAAGAGGCATTTCATTGGTATGCAATAAGCATACAAACCAATGCGGATTTTTGCTAAAACGCACTCAAGACGTCTAATTACGCCATTTTTCCCGGTTTTTATGCTCTTTCCATCACACCCAACAACAACCAGTTTGGAAAGCTCAATCCCTTTCTGTGTAATGATGCTGGCGATGCTTGGCGTTTTGATTCACTAAATTCTCATCACCATCTTCAGGGATGTCTTCTGAATCAGGCACTAAGATGACATTCGCTTCTAAATCTGTAATTATCACGCATTATCTTTATATGCCCTTGCTTTAGATCCTGATTTTTTCTTCTTTGCTGTCTTTCTCTTACACGTTGCAATTTTCGGCTTTTAGAAACGTCGATCGACCCAATGTCCATTTTTCTTTCATGTCGTTGGTCTCTTAAGAAATTTCTCTCTATGCTTGGAATCTTCACGGAACATTTACATTGTTCTTAATTCAAACATTTTCATGTAGATATATCAAACAAAGTATCTAAAAAATATTATTTTATTTTATCACCCCTCTTCCGAGATTTTGGTATTCATTTTATGTGTTTGTAATATTCATTGTAATTTCTTATAAGAATAATAATTTCTTATTGACTTAACTGAGGTATGGAGCTCTTCTTTTAATATCTTGAAATGCCACAAGAAACAATTTCGGTAGTTTACTTGACTGAAGGATCTTCCTTGTTCCCTTTCCACAATAATTCATTTCTGACCTAAAGAAAATGCTTATTTACATTAGCACGTGGCAAACGTGGCATTTACGTGGGCAGAGTGTCTCTTTAGGTTGTACTGGAGTTCCAAAAATATTACAAAAAGGTGCACTTCTAGTTGATGTCATCTTAATCCAATATAAAAGATGACTGATAAACAGAATTGATAAAACACATCGGAAAACCAACTACTTAAGAATGAAATGTTGAAAGATCATGAAAGCCACGTGTTTCCTTATTCCAAGCTAGAACCATTAGTCAGATTGGAACGCGTTATTCTATATGCATATTTTGGCATTACATTTCCTATTTTGGTCTGGGAAGCAATTTCTCGTGCTAATAATGTCGTTTTCGACAAAGCAATTCACGAAAAAAGCATAAAACCGTTAAAACGTGAGTACAGATATTCACTTGAGGAAGCTCAAGAATGTAAGTACAATTTGTTTTAGCCCATATGGAACCGCATAATGACTCAGTCAGTGAGAATTTTAAAAACAAGTTTTTTCGCTTCACTTTAGTGATTACGTCTACTGAAGGCTGGTAGCAGTTAGGCCCGGGTTCGAACCCAAGCAAACGATCTAGCTCAATGGTTAATTTTCGTGTTTTTCCCCATGTGTAATGTGACTACGAACCAATTTCCCTTAGGAAATCTTTCAAGAAGCCATTTTTCTGCCTTCTGAAAGATAGCACTTATATGTTTTGCATTATTCAAATAAATTTACCTAAATCTAACTCTGTTTCATAAAATATTCAATGTCTTCTTTTTTATTTATCATAGAGATGAAAACAAGTTTGCTAGGTAAAATTAAAAATATGTTTAATCAAATAATGTTATAGAAGAAAAATGAGACGATTTTTCTTCATAGTATCCATTTCAACGTATACTTTGAATACACATACTGCATGAAAAGTTCTACCATAAAATAAAGCTGACACTTTTAAAGGCCAAAGTGTACCTAGAGACTACTTGCTAAATATTATTATATGCAACATACGTAACCAATAGTTAATCAACCAATAGTTAATCATGTCAACGCAAACTTTAAAATCAATAAAGATAGTTTACAAAATCTGATGTCGACAACACATGACTTCCTTGTATGGCCTGTTAAATTATACGGATTTTTTTAACTTATTTCCTCGGATTTTATTAGAGATATAAGCAGAAAGCAAAACACTTTCACTTAAGCTAAAATTGCTAAAGATTTTTAAAGAAATTATACATCAAGACATAAATTATTTTTCTTTAATTAAATCCAAACTCCATCCGATTAAAATTATTACTAACCTTTATTTTAAATAAATACCCTTTGATTATATAGCATTTGGGTGGTTTATATGATAAGTAACTGTAGTCTGGCGCGAAACAGAATGTAATTATAGTAAGTAATACGGAGGTTAAGAAGCTGAATATTACCCATAAACGTAATTGAACAGATTCGTATCTAAGTAAAAGTAAATTTCGAAAATTACCATGAAGCGTCTTACCGTAAAATAGCTGATATTTAGGGCTTTACATAAAATGACAGAAAAACTTACTGAGTTAACAACGATGCTTTTGCAAAAAAAACTAGGAGCGCAAACTGCCAAGCCTAATTAGAAATGGCATCGATTATAAAGATCCGAGAAAGAAATTTAAGGTTAATTTACGCAACCTATACTAAATAGCAACAGAATAGAATTGAAAATTTTGGCATATTTAAAAGCAAATGTAAAATTTGGTTAAAACAACATCGAACGGGTCTAAAAATTTGGAATATATTGTGCAGTAATTGGGTATCAAATATATATTAATTTTCATCTTCAGGATGAAAACGTCAATGAATATGTAGACTAAAATAGATCCTTGATTACAAAGACAATGCAAATTACATCCCTATTTTTTAAAAAGAAAATGACTGAACGTTTTCAGTTTTTATACTATGCCCAAAAGGGCGTTTTTTCATTGAGAGACACATACCGGTTTCGAGAGCATTTGAACTGATTTCACATTGGGCTAAAAATATTTTAAAACAGCATGTCTCCAGAATTTCCGATATACAGTCTCGCGTGCT
This sequence comes from Stegodyphus dumicola, assembly GCF_044657685.1. Taxonomy (NCBI): domain Eukaryota; kingdom Metazoa; phylum Arthropoda; class Arachnida; order Araneae; family Eresidae; genus Stegodyphus; species Stegodyphus dumicola. The sequence goes on along the minus strand of NC_140768.1, from coordinate 71,821,460 downwards.
GAAAATAAACCTATTTTATTCCATACAGTGTTGTCACTGCTTGCTTTGAAATTGTTGAGTTTTTTAACAAAAAATTCGTTAAATTTTCACAAAACATTAAAGAGACAATAATACCAATTCCAAATTCTGGCTTCCAGGTGCACATATTAGGGTGAAGGACTATGTTATTCAAAATTTGATGACCTTAGGTACCATTCTTTTTTTAACAATGCGAGAAATGTACATACATTCATGCAGATTCTTCATTACTAAGTGTTTCTGTAATTATAATACAGGAGATAATATTTGAACGCAAAACATTGGGATGTCCGTACATATGGGTATGGTGCGATATAAGTTCAATTAACAGTTTTCATTTGATCAAATAATATTTATGCTGATTAAACGTCATAATTATATGTACCATATGCTATAGGATACAAAACTTTTTTAATTATCCAGTCTTTATGAATCGCATTAAAAAATTTATCTATCTATCTGTCTATATATATATATTATATAGATAGATAGAAGATAGCTATTGAGCTATACATGTATGTATGTATAGCTATATATAGATATAGCTTACTTTAAAAATACTAATTTTATTTACTCACTACAGATTTGATTAGCTGCTCAATCGAGATATTGGTTAATGACGCTAAGTGCTGTCCCGAAGGACGCCATTTCGAATTCCGGAAAAAGCATGGATATTTGTAAGTGTAAAATGTCTGTATGTAGTATGGAGACTATCAAATTAAATGGCGAGACGAAAGTCGTCTCGAGTTGTTTGGTGGTGGGGTAAGAGGGAGCGAGACCCTAGGATTCTGCCTCGATGTGCATTCCTTCAAAACTGGGGAGGAACTGGGCAAAGTCTTACTATCACATGCTATATGATGTTCAGAGGTCTTACCAAAGCAGAAATCTTGCATTGCCTGTCATTACTAAATTCGTGGGCTTGTTCTGATTGAATCAGACAAAGGAAATAGCCACAATAACAGATTTAATTGTTTTAATTTGTTTTGCTTTGAAAAGGAAATATTCAACAAATATGATTTTCACACATCCAAACCAGTTGACTATTCCTAAAATGTCTAAACATAAGAATTAAAGCTGCAGTTATGTGAAAACATAAGAAAAAAATAAAATGCACTATAAATTGAATAAATTTTGCTAAAATTGCACGGGTTGGACTTTTGAAAGAAGATCAAATTAGCCTCAGTAATAAAATATTACTTCTTCTTCATTTAAAATCTACACAAACCGCTATTATTTAAGATATTTATGACAAAAAGCTGTACGAAAATTAAAAAGAGAATAACGTAATCAAAGGACTAAGAAATTATGCTTAATAGGACAGCATCAAAGAAAAAATTTATTACCTGCGAACTATTCGTGACCTCGTGAGTTCAATCACGAAACTGTTTAGCAGAGGCTGAATGGCAAAGTCTCTGATCACTGCTAGTAGATAGTCGTAACGTACTTTGCCATGATCAGATAAACAAAACAAAATTAAAACAATCACGAAAAGAATTTTAAGAAGTAGTTGTCAGAAGTTTGTAAAAAATTAAAAATCAAAACTGGTTTAGGAAAAGGTGAGAAATGACAAACTCACTCTAACAGCCCTAGAATGATTGGTATAATAATGATAATAATAGTAATAATAATAGATATTAAGCCTCAAAATTCCAAGGTGTAGAAGAATGACAAAAATGAAATAAAATAATCCACTAATTGATACACAAAACACATTCTCCAACTTAATAAATTTAACATCGTAGTTTAAAAATGTATAATACATACGAAAGGTTTGATGCATTCACTAATGTTATAAGAAATCATTTTCTTCAGAGCATTTCAAAATGCGAAAGGAAAGTTTTACACTTCAAGCATTTGACGCAGTTTCTGTACAATTGATCAAGGGACGTGGTACTATATTATAACGAAAGTATTTGTTCACAAAAAGTATTTTTTTTCTGGAAATAAGTTATATTAAACTTTTATAATAAATGGATTATTTATAGCAGCTTGATGCTGGAATGTGTATAAAATATAAGAAAATGTCTCGTGTGTGTGTGTGTATTTAATTATGGCAAAGCACACTAGGGCTATCTGCCTAAGGGGAGGGATGCCTTTCGTGGAGGACTTTCTAAGGGAAACTGGCTCGTATACACGTTACACATGGGGAAAACCACGAAAATGCCCATGCAGCCAACCCGTTCGCGGGATTCGAACCTCGGATCGAACTACCAGTGTTCAGCGTCTTTACCGCTCGGCCGCCGGTGGGCTAGAAAATGTCTCGTAAGGCGCTAGTATGAAAGCTTTATTTTACTGGGTTGCATAAAGTCAAAGTTTAGACGTTGACCATTTGCTTAGTAAGAGAGTTACATGCATACAATATATAAGTATATATATATATATATATATTTTGCTTGATATATATATATTTTGCTTGATATATATATATTTTGCTTGATATATATATAGCATATATATATCAAGTAAAAGCCTCCTAAAAGGTTTACAAGCTTCATTTGTAATTGTAAGCAGCAATTTGTACAGAACAAATTTTAAAATATTTAGAGAGATTTTTAATAAAAGATAATCTTGTAAATTACCACAAACATTATTAATTCTAATTCTTAATCATAATAGAATCAGAGTTATCTTGGGATAACTCAGATAAAATATAACTACTGCGTGATATGGTGTGAATATATTTTAGTATATTGAGTACGAATATATTTGAGGAAAAATCCAGCGTTTTGTTATATTTCTTGTAATAAGAATAAATTTTATTAGCTTTTTATCGGACTTGTGCATTCAATCTATTACGAACCCGTACGCACGCAAGGCAGAATCCTTCTTCTGAAAAAGGTATTCGAGACGAAAGCGGAACGAAAGAAGAATTTTTTTCGAAATTAATACCTTTAATTGTTTCATAACGAGAAATTCATCTTCATATAAGCTTATTAACGTTCAATTAACAGAACTATGATAATACATTTAATGCTTATAAATATAATATATTGCTTTAGTCACATCCTTACTTTGAATATGAAGTTTGAAAAGTTGTGGATAATCTCACAGGATGTTTTCTTCAGAAACTCTGCTCACAGGTTCAAGTAAAATGTCACTTCCGGTTTAGCAATTATAACCAAATTTTATCAACACTTTATATAAATACTGGAAGCTTAAATATAAAAAATGGAACTTTTTGGAAGTTTGATATCAGAGTTATCGTGAGTGAAAATATCTCACACACATACAAGCAGACAGACACATACACAGACAGATACCATTTAAAAATATCAAAAACGTGTTTTTGAGATCCTAATTAGAGTTTATTCGCTGGGAACTCAGCATTGAATTTCTGGACAGAAGGCATTACCTCCTTCGCCTATGTGTATAAATTGACGTGAGGTTAAAAACATAAATAAATCACATAATTACTGTTTCTTCCTTCAGCTTTCCTATCTATTCGATGGTATTAAATTGCATTCACTGCATCTGAATTTCTCTTTTGCATCTTTGACTGGAAACTCTGCCTTTTTCAAAGTTAATTCAATAGAAAATTTCAGCGTTAGACCAAAAAAAAAGGTGTGTCGAATTTTGGAAATTTCTATATGAAATATTATAGCCACATCATGTGCAATTATGTATGTATACAGAGTGTCATAAAAATAGGTCACTTTAGGTCAAAAACTGATTTCAAAATTTGACTCAAATAAGCAAGAATAGTAGAAGAAGATAAATCATTTTAAATTAAATGCTTAATAAATATTGATCATAAATTCGATGTTCTTAAATTTTATATTACTATAATATTATTGTATATTTGGAATGTCTTTCTTACTGACATACAGCAAAATGTAATTATTTGAAAGATTTTCCGTGTGAATCTTTTTTATAAACTTTGACATATATTTGTGGCTTTGTTGAGAGTAGTGGTTGTGTGCAGTCAAGATTTTTTGTTTTTGGTATCTCATATGTAAGCGATACAACAAAAGTGTTTAATAAAATATTTTGCTAACAATAAAATATTTATATAATATGATTCTCAATGAAATATTTTGCACATCAAACAAGTGGCTGAAATTTTAATTCAATTTCTTCTGAGATTATATCAGGGCATATGTATACCGCATTGTGATTTTATTTTAAACAAAATCCAAAATAAATGCATTCAGCGTAATCGGTTTAAAAGAGACGTTACATCAGAAACACAGAACAAAATTATGCAAGTTATGTTTTAAAATAGGTGCTATATACCACAGATATCGATGACAGAAAACTCAAAGAGAAATAGTGGAAACCTCCGGTGAACTTCAATAAAGCCTATCTAAAATCTCACGCTCTTTTAATGAGCTAAGGCTAATACATATAATAGTAATAAAACCCGGTGCTAAAACAGAATTAAATATTTAAAATGGTGTATGTGATGGTAAATGGTTCTTCTTTTTAAATAGACTTCCAAATTTTTGTCTTCAAATTTTCAAAATTTTTATTACTGTCGGAGTTTTCATTCATTCATGTTTCATTCATTTAATTGATATCTCTTGCTGATTATAGGATAAATATTCATATTTTTAATTTTTGTTTGAACAATGAAATAAATATTTCAAAATTGTCCTCGTGTAAGCAAAATGGTGGAAAGCTGTGTGCTGCTAATAAAGCCTTTAAGGAGAAAACTGAGTGAGGAATTAATGAAAAAAATCTCCCAATTTATATGTGCTTGTATGCGATTCTAAAACTCAAGCATCAAGTAAACTTTTTATTATTTGTTAATGTTCTAAAGATTATAATATCTCATTTTTAATAATTATTAGCTTATTACTAATAAGAATTTCAATTATTTCCTTCAGTTTTTTACCACGAACATTAATTAAATAATACGTTTAGTACAAACCTATGCTCTCAACTTCAACTGTATACCCTAAAACTTCTTTAAAAACATTATCTAAGTTAAGACAGTTTATCTCTGTATTATCTATAAATATTTCATTACTTAGCACTTAAGGTTAATATTGGATGAAATTCTAAATTTCTCCGTGTTTTAGAGAAGCTTCTTTACAAATACAAGTTTCTGGCATTAAATCTAACTTTCGTTTTAATAGTTTACCTGAATATTTTTTTTCAAATTTTTCAACCTGCTCTATGATCTTCTTAAATTTTTAAGTACTTATAATAATGTGATTTTTGCTCAAGCTCAATTTTTAAGGTACGTCAGATCATTTTTAGTAGAGACTGGAATGTAACAATTTGATTCTTTTAACTTGATTTTAATTTACTTTGAGGTAAAGGCTCTCATTTTTATAAAATTTGAAATTCCATATACGCTTTTGTGTAAATCAAACCATGGGTTTCAATACTTTATGTTAATATAATTTTTATATTAACTAATTGTCTGCTTTTTCTCTCTACGTGTTTAACTCCTCTTTTGCGGCGAATCGGTATGATCAATAAATTTAATTTAAATGCTACTGATATTATTTAAACATTATTTCCTTTACTCATGACACTAACAGTTTGGCATATGAAAAGCCTGAAGTAAATTTTTCATAGTTGTATATCATGAATTCTGACCATCATTTAATGAGATGTACCAGAGCCAAATGTAACAAATAAAAAGTAAACAAATAAGCAATTATTATTGAAAAAGTTAATGTTAAAAAAGTTGAAAAACCATAGTTTATTGAACAGCGTCAGTAGTTTAGATGGACGTTTCTAGTACATTTCAGTAATTAAGTTACAAAACAATAATTTGAAATTAATGATTGAAATCGTATTTATCTGATCGTGGAATAATTTTAATTTCAGAATCGAAGGGAAAGTGATCGTGAAGCCTCTAGGTAGTGTAGAGTTCCTCACTTTGGAAAGGCTAAGTTGCTGTTGAACGTGAAGAATCTTAAGAACTAGTAATCGAATAATCGCTTGAGTTCGTGCAACAAGAAACAACAAAATGGAAGGGTAAATAACTTTTTATTATTCAGATAAGATTTAACAGAACTCCGTCTTGGAGTGTACAATAAAAGCCGACACTAGGGCTTGAACTTAAGAGGCTAAGAAGTAAACTAAAACTAATCTAAACTAAGAGATATAGCCGAAGCTATCAAGATTCTAACCGAGTTGTCCCCTTAACGCTAACTGACTGCGAAGCTATCAAGGGCCTGAGTACGGCCGAGCGTAATAACTGCTTTGAGAGAGAGTAGTCAAAAGGCGGACGCGCGCTAATCAGAAACTCTGATTCTCTCTAACTCTAGCAAGAACTTCGCAGTTAAATACCACTCATTATGTATTCAGACGTGATTCCAAAACTACATTCTGGTCGAAAGTAGTAAGTTGAAGTTAAGAATTTGGCAGGAAGGGGACTTAAAATTTAACTGTTAATAAAATTAACATAATCCTTACAGTAAAGCGTAATTATTAACACTTAGTTATAAATATTTTTTAAAACATTCAGCAAACGTCTGGTAATGTAACACTGGAACATTATAGTTTCTTTACACATAGATACGAATTTGCAAATTTTGGTAGCCTGCATAGATCATAGTTAACATCGTTCATTAATCATTTAATGTACATTCAAATAAAATCTGTTACTCTAAATGTATATCTTATCTCGTAAGTATTAACAAGAACGTATAGTTGAAAATGAAGGGCAGACTTTACTAAACATTTAACGAGTCATTTTAATCATAAAACAGTTATACTTTACTTGAACGTTATATGCACACATGTCATAATTCCATTAAAGTAAATGAATCATTAAACGAAATAAGGTAATTAATCTTTTTCTTTAAATGGAATTTATACGTAAAATACCCACACAAGAAAAATACAGCCTGTAATCATATTTCTGAAGTACTGAGGAAGTATTTTAAAGCCGTATCACATAGAGAGGAAAGTGCTGCATAGATATCCAGAAGTAAATACAGCAAAATTCAAGCAATCCTGTTAATCCATTATAAATGCATTGCTTATAGTTATGCATAGCTGCTATGCATTGCCTATATAAGGTTACTGAAATACGTTTTTCTGATTTCTGTGGAACATACTGAAGGAAAAGAATTATTCGTAAATATTTTAATTTAACATCTTTAGGGAAAATACATAACAATGAAAATTTATCGCCATCCTCTTTTTTCAAAGAATATTTTCAATTATTCCGAATTACTCTGTGTTCTAGTACTGAAACAAAAATAGATGAAACAACTGCTTAGTGATAGCAAATATGTTATTACATGGTTTCTAAAAGATATATGCTGCTTTTCCTTTCACTCACATCATCGCAAAGTTTACGTCCGGGACATGTCTGAGAGTAATATCTTCTCCTTGACAGAGTCATTTTGTAGCTTGTCATAAGATAGAGAAGATTGGAAGAGGTGTCGAAGTCAGGTGACCCAAAATTCGCTGTAATTCTTATCCTGTCGCTTTCGGAAAATTACGATAGGAATAATAACCGTGTCAAATTTTCTTCTTATTGAAGTGGTTTTGTCGTACAATTTTACTCCGTAAGTGTTGCTACATAAATTAAGAAATCTACAACAATTTTACAAAAATACCTTTTGCAGGTTTATATCCTAAAATGACTTAAATAGGTTTTTCTTAATTTAAAGTATTTCGCCAAATTTTGCATTACGTTTTATACCAAATGAATATATTTCTGCAGCTTCAAATGCTGTCTTTCACGAAACTCGACGACTCCAGCTCCTCTTTCTTTCCTATATTTTGTTTAAGACTTGGTAAGGTTTCATGTAACTAAATATTTTAATAAATAAATGTGCAGAATAAGAGGTAGGAGTTTAATAGTCACAGTAATTATGTAAGTATTTTGAATAATCATACTATTTAGTTACTAAATAAACCCACCTATGTAATTACAGTAGATATTATATATATATATATATATATATATATATTATTTTATGCCTGCATAAGCAATACCAGACACTGTTAAGTCTTAACACAATTAAATAGCGTATCTCTGACAAGGCCACATCTAACGATAGTGTTATTTTTACGGAAAGTTCGAAAAAGGGGAAACTCTAAGATCCTCTTTCATAAAACTACTGCGAGACAAATTACTCCTACAATTTTATTTCGTCAATTTATATTCAAATGTAAGTAGGGAGTATACGAGGGAGTGAAGAAGATTTATCGAAAAGGATTTATGTTCGACTAAATACGGTATCCATTACTTAAAAATTGTCTACTTTTTCAAATCTTTACGTCTAAAGATAAAGTTAAAATACTGTTGTTGTGTCTGACAATAACATTAAAACAAACCTACAAAATTCATCTTGGCAAGGACAGCAAGATTGTGCCTGTCCTTTGCAAGAGCCTTGAGCACCATACAAGTGACAGGATGACTTCCATCAGTTCCACCCTCAGTTTTGATGGAGGGTACTTCGGGAGGACGGGTCTGAGGGTCTACTACCCCTATTCGTCTACCAGTATACATTACAAAGATTCGAATCCGGGCCCTTCGGTACCGCAGTAGGTTTCCCTAACCACTATACCATCTCGGTGGCAAATTAAAACACTAATTTTCGCCATAAGTTACAAATCAAAAATAGGTTTTTCTGTAATTTCGTATTCTATATATGTTATTCTTTATAATTAATTGTTCATCATCTCGTTGCTATTGCCAGTATAATAGCATTATTCTGTGATTTCTCGTTTTTCACAACAGATGATTACATTTTTGCAACGATGCAGGACATATCTTATACAAACATTCAAGGTGTGACACAAAAACACGAGACTGGTCCGATAAATCATTGCACTTACAGAGTCAGCTCTCCGTGACATTATCACCTTCAAAGTAGTTCCCTTCAACATTCACACACTTCGCATTTGGTGTTTCCATTGCTGGTAACAGTTCTGGAACGAGGTTTTTGGAAGGTCCTTTCAGGAGATTCTGGGTTTTCGACTGAACCTCTTCAGCTGAGATAAAATGGGCTCCCTTTAAGTAATTTTTAAGTTTAGGAAATAAAAAAAGTCGCATGGAGCCAAATCAGGTGAATAAAGAGGATGCCCCATCACAGTACTGGTCAGAGACTGCTTGATAGATACTGCCATGTGAGCGGCTGCACTGTCCTGGTGCAACAACCATCCATCATTCCACAACTGTGGCATTTTTGGTCCTAAAACTTTCATGAATTATTTTTAACACTTCAATGCAGTAGTGTTGATTAATAGTCTGACCACTGGGAACCCATTCAAGCATGATGAACGTGCTAGTCACCCAAGGTGGCACCCAACACGTTCATCACCTTCCACAGTGTCCCTTCATCCAGAAAACCGCTTATGCGATTTAAACACACGTGCACGAGACAAAGTTTCATCTCCATAAGCCTCGGTTCACATTTGAAATGTTTCATCCGTGGCTGGTTTTTTAAGTTTCACGAGAAACTTGATGTTGATTCACTGTTCGGTTTTTAAATAATACATTTTTCAGGCAGAATGCAGTTGCACGTGTTCACTCAATGTCGCAGTACTCCCCACTGGAGTGGTCGGGTAAGTCGAAACTGGCTGCATGGATAGAGTAGGTATGTGGCATGACGTCACCAAAACAGTTGTTGCCAACTCCACTTTGTTTTCAAGCTACACACTTGTCTCGTATTTTGTGTGTGTATCACACGTCGTATATTTGTTCTTTAAGTAACTTGAAGAATAGTATAAAAGCAAACATAATTTTGTCGAAATTTTTCTCTTTAAATTACGATCGGAATTTGAAAATAATTCTCATCATCATCATTGCATCAAGATTGTAAAAAATCCTCTTATTTTGATTCTAAACACTCAAAAATGAGACTCCTGTGAGAAAGATAGTTCAATGGTTCTGGTTTGCGCTGTGTTAATAGCTTACTCCCACCAGAATCCATGGGGTAGACAGTGGCAGGTAATAAAGCTTAAAACCCCACGGGAACCATTTCCGGAAAATATTATGTCTGAATTTTAATTAATCTTTGATCTCAAGTTAACAATACATTTCTACACGAAAATTATATTTAGAATTCAGACTGACATTTGGAATCATTGCCATATTTATAGTGTGAAATAATAAATCTCTGTTTCTAGACATTTGAAGACACAAACCCCGCATACGTAAAATTTGCATATAATCTCTTTTCTGTGATAAATTATTTTAACATCATTTTATATTATAATATCATTTTATATCAGACCTTTCATACATTTACATTTAAATTTTCTCTAAAACTTTTTCCAGATCTTCATTTTGGCATCAAAACAAGTCTGACCGTAAACTTTACAAATTTTTTATGTAAATAATTTAATGATTTGTAACTTTGATTAGAATTTTTTAAAATAAATAAACAGTAAACATATATTTAATTAATAATTTTATCCTCATTTCGCATTATAGTAAATTTAATTCTTTAAATCATTTGACTTATGCAAACTTGCCTTCATGCAACAAAGCTAATTGTCAGATGAAGTGAAGTTATATGACTTGAAGTTATACATACTGCACTGAAATACGCTTTTTTGCAAAAAAATCGAAGCACCATGAAAGAAGTGGTTGTTTTTGATGAAATTGAATATGTGTACAGCTCATGCACGAATAATAAAAGGATTAAAATATCAAGGTCATAGTACCTGTTCACGGCTCATAATCCCCCATTAAGTGTTCAAATTAGCAGTTGGTCGAACCGCCTCTGGCGTCAATACATGTATGAATTCGTCGAAGCAAGGAGTTGTAGAGGTTACTAATGTCATCCTGCGACACATTGTGCCAGTCATTCATCAGTTGTCTATTTTGTGGTGCTCGAATATGGAGGCCTGCCATGTCCCAGACATGCTCGATTGGTGAAAGTTCTCGTGATTTTGCTGTGCCAAGGAAGAGTATGAACCGCACGGAGACAGTCCAGAGATATGCGAGCAGTATGTGGCCTGGCATTATCTTGTTGGAAAATGGCCCCAGGATGACGTGCCGTGAAGGTAATGCAACCGGCCGCAGGATGGTATCAAACTGTTAAGATGTTTGAGCTGTTAAAGGTGTACTAAGGATGACTAAAGATGACGTGCTGTGATAAGAAATGGCGCCCCACACCATCACACCAGGGGTTATAGCTGTATACTTTTGTAAAATAAAGGCTGATTAGGACCGCTGGCTCCGTCCTCTTCAGACACGAACACGGTGGTCATCTGCTTCAAAAGGGAAGCGGGATTCATTTCTGAACGCTATACGATGCCAGTCTGATGGCAGCCATGATGATCGGCTGCGACACTACTCCAGACGACACCGCCGATGTTGTGGGGTCAAAGACAAACGTCTTAAAGGCCTCTGTGAGCGTAACTCCGCCTCAGACAAGAACCGTGATATGGTGGACGGTACCATGGGAGGTACAGACGTGGCTGTAGTGCGTTGAATAGTTGACAATGATTCCGGGCCTGGCGAACAATCTTCCTATTTTGCTTCGCATTTGCGATCCTTGACCTTCCAGAGCCTTCATTTCATCGGCAATTTCCTTGTAGCAACCATTGCTGCCAACATCTTTGCTCAGCAGTGTCTGTACGCTGCAGGTGACGACCTATTGTTCGGTATGACCACCCAGCTTCACGCAACTCTACAATGCGAACACGTTCGAAGTCGTTTAGTTGTCTTTTAGGTCTTCGATATCGTCGTAATGGCATCTTTCGTTGCTTCTTTGTGGAAATATAATGGCAGCAACAAAAAAGATAACTTTTCCGTCTCTGTTACTTTTAAATATTACGAACTGCGCACTAGAAATGCGCGCTATGATCTCAATTCTCGTTCATTTGCCTTGAAAATTTGATCATTTGCATTTTCGATCAAGATGTTTTTGCATACCGAATTTCGTCATCGTAGCAAAAGTCCTTCGTGGTGCTTCAATTTTCTTTCAAAAGAAAGTAATACAATTTTACCCTTAAGCTCATATTTTGGTTGTAATATACATCAGAATTATCCTTCAGAGATTTACATACTTTTCCACTTATCACAATTCTGATTAAATTTCAGTTTGTCGTGTACATTTAAACGTACTTAAATTATTAAAGACATGAATAGAAGTGCTTTAAAAGTGACAGGGACTGTTGTACTTAATATCTAGAGGTAAAATAAAAGAAATGTTTTCCCCATTAGCCCAAGAGAATCGAAATAACTTATTTCCATAACACAAAATTATCTCTATATATTCCAATTTATCTGAACTGAATATTTATTTATATTAATATGCCTTGATTTCCCTTTTGCGGGTATAATTTGTCATCACACATAAAACGTGAAATATATTTTACACCTCTATCATCTTTGCAAGACATAAAAGACGGAAAATTTATAAATTATGTATAAATTTAGTGCCTGTCATGTAATCCGAATTATACATTAATGTCTAAAAAGTATTTTAAAGCGCTATTTCAAAAATGTATTGAGACTACCGTGTTCCTGCTCGGTTCAGATTTGTAGAATTTTTATTAATATTTTCCCCAAGAGTTCTTTCTCGAGAAAAGCTCCGAAAACATTCCATAAAATACAAAATCTAATTTCATTATTTCCTTTATTAATTAGAACGTCATTCTGAAATTGAATAAAATGATATTATAGCTCCGATTTTTACACTGTACAGTAATGAAAAAAGTAGTTCAACATCAGTTACAGGTGCTCAGAATCTTGTAAAAGCATCCAAAATTTTCATTTATATTACTGAATTATGCATAACAATGCTAAAAAAACAGTTATTGATTTTGAATTGTAAACGAGATGTAATATTACAGAAGCACAAACTGAATTATTTTAGAATAAAAATTGCAGTTAAAAATCAATAACTGACTCGAAAACGAATAATAGCATGGAACAAAAGTTTGCGATTATATTCGAAGAAATCTTAAGCTTGGAAGGTTCTATAAATTTAAATGCATAACGGAAACTGAAAAACCTGATTTTAAAAACGAAAGTTTCCCGCCACCGAAAATAGTTCGCAAACAGTTCGCGTTGGCGTGTTTAATCAGATTTTGTCAAACTATTTTTGGTACTTGAAGGAAGTAGATATGCTTTAGAACATTGAATTTAGCAAACAAATAAAGTTATCATCAAGTACAAAGTGTCTGAAATGGAACTATCATGCTACCAGATTAGAAGCATCATATACTTACAGTTCTGTTGCAAAACGTTAGTACAGAATGTCACCAAATGCTGTGTATAGCTTTAGGTACTAATATTGTATCTTATGACACTGTGAAGAATTTGATGTTGATCAAGCCCGCCTGTGAAAACTTAGGGGAAGAAGGCCAGTATGCAACTACTCGACGGCTTTCTAAGGAGTTTGACGTTAGCACCATTTCTATTAGTCGCGATATGCATCGCATAAACTTGACATATGAGTTCAATTCATTTTAAACAATGTTTAATTTGTATATACCTGCCATAATTAAATCTTTGTTATTAGTGTATGATATTATGAATAACGAATTTTCGAAACCATTTTTTACTTCATAATTCAGAGCTCATTCGGAAATGAAGATTATATAAATTTCGCTCATATTTCGATTTAAATTCTAATATATGTTTTATCCGCTATAAATACAATGTTTTAAACTGACGAATAGAAACAAACATTAAATAATTTTTTTTAATTTCATCAAGACTCAGATACATTTTAAATTTCTAATAAAATTCTTTATAAATAAATAATTATTATAATAGTATTCTTATTATTTTAAATTAAAAGTTAAAATTGGGAACAAAAGGAATAAAATTAGGAAGAAATTTTATTTTCAGCTCGTTCAGATTGTGTTAGGCAATGCAGTTTTTGATATTTTATAAAGAAAGACTTATATTCATTTCAAAATATTACTAAATATCCTTTTAAGTGAACAAATTTTATTTTTAATAAAAGTCATTACTAAGTGAATGAACAGACAACTAAACAAATAATGCATTTAAAAGCTTTTGCGTATTAGTTCCAATTATGCAATACTTGCAAACACTCCTACTACTTTCAGCGAGTACTATGTTTACTTTTATGAAGTTTTACCATATCTAAATAATTATTTATTTGTCCATTTTAAATCATCTTTGCTCTTTTGTAAAAGAAAATGTTGGTCAGCAAATTCTAAGAAGACATCGAAAACATTTCAAGTTGAAATATTCGAGAACTAAAATCTCTTTGAAAGTATTTTAATGACTTCTTTCGAAACGTTTTCCACAGTTATACGATAATTGTGTCTTTTTCTCCGATAATTCAGTTCAAAGACGGTAAGGTAAGTATAATGAACTCTTTAGACTCTAATTATCTGGTCCTTAACAAGGACACAAAGCCAAATCAGAACCGAAAAGTTTCACTTCTTTATGAGCTTCTTTTAGTTCATTTCTTTTTTGTAGGGGTTCTTTCTTTATTTCGAAGCTGTTAAGATTGTTAGCGAACCGAAGTCGTTAATGATGATTGTAATTCACTAAGAAGGGATGATGAAGCTCATTTCTTTCAGCTGCAGATTGTTATTTAATTTATAATGGGAGAAATATCCTACGGTGTAATTGAGAATGAATAAAATTATATTGGATGAAACAGTGTATCGGATTTTTACTGTACAATACATTGAAAAAGAGATAAATTAGATTGGATTGCATTAATCAAGGTACTTTTAGAGCTTTATAAAACGAAATGTATTAAAAGCAACATTACTTTCATAAAGTCGAACACATTTCAATTTTAATTGATAATATCTACGATAGCAGGTTAGGTTATTTAATTACGGCAAAGCCTCGAGGGCTATCTGCCTAAGGGGAGGGATGCCTTCGTGGAGGACTTTCTAAGGAAAACCACGAAAACACCCCTGAAGCCAGCCCTTTCGCGGGATTCGAAACTCGGACCGAACTACCAGTGTTCAGCGACTTTACCGCTCGGCCGCTGGTGGGCTTCTACAATAGCAATAATCACAGAATTTTCATTTGTTTTCTTTATATTATAAATGTCTTAATTACATAAGCTAATATTTACAATTCTAATCCGTATCACAAAACCGGTAGTATATATACGAACACAGTGTGCAACTCATTTCGTGCATATAAAAAAAAAAATAGTAATAATGTACTTGTAATTTTTATTTTATACAGACTGAATAGGTATTATGAAATATATACTAAACTTTATGAAACATTTGAATAAATAAAACTTTAAATAGAAAATATTAAAACAAACCTCAGTTACTGAAAAATGATTTGTATAATTTTTTCAGTTATATCAAGGCTTATTATATTTTTTATCAAAGTAAATAATTCCTTTCAAAAAGCCAAACTTTGCATTTACACCAGAAATCATTATAAAAAAATATTTCATTTATAAAAAACACACAAGTGTTCAGATTAGTATCTTCAGTTCCAAATGAATTAAATTTTATCAGCGAAACTGGTACGAAATTGTGGAAATGAGAATGTGTGCTTGTGTGTGATTATAGCAAAGTCTCGAGGACTATCTGCTTAAGGGGAGGAATGCCTTCGTGGAGGACTTTCTAAGGGAAACTGGCTCGTATACACGTTACACATGGGAAAAACCACGAAAACGCCCATGCAGCCATCCCGTTCGCGGGATTCGAACCGGAAATGAGAATGAATAGATTACGTAATTCGTTTTCTTTAAAGAATGCTGTTCACAGACTCAGGATACAAAAGAGGTTACATAATTATTTGACAAGTTATTTAATAACTCAAAATCATATGTTCGACAATAAACTTTCACCCACCTATATACAGGCAAAGTAATATGAAAATATTAGAAAAGTTAATAAATCATTGTCTTGAAAGGTGCTTAGGATATGGAGAACGCATCAAAGCTTCCAAGAATTGTGTCTGGATCGTTAGCTGAATATCATAGTCTATATTGACATTAAAGAGTTGGAAGGAGTTTCCCTGCTGCAGCCTTCATGGCATTTCGGCCTCGAAGTGACCCCGAACTGTTGCAGAAGAAGTGTACATTTCCCCGAGTCAAAAGTGCAGTTTTGATTTTTCATGGCTCTGGTACCAATGTGTCGACATGCTTTTAAGCTCGAGCGATGGTTCGTCGTCCAACTGCGTAAAGTTAACTTGCGCAAGTATTCATCGGAGCCTCGTTACGATCCAAATTTGAAAAAAAAATTTGCATAGGAAAAAATATTTAAGAGTTTGATGCGGATAATTATTGCACAGGCATCGTATAGAAATTGCGTTCGTGTTCAAGTATAGACTAAAGCATTACAAAATACATGTAAACAGAGCAAACAAATAACATACAAATTCATGAGGATGATGATTAAGTCGTTATTTCTTTTTACTTTCTTGTACGACGTAAAAGAAGTAATGCAGTTGCGAAAAATTTTAAGTATTATATTACAATGAAAATATTCATTTTGACCGCTCTCGAATGTATTTTAAAGATGTTTTTGCGTGACATTTGTACGTACGGAGAGAATGAAGGGAGAATAAAGGGCTGTTTATTACAAAATGGATTACAAAATGGGTTTAAAATGGATTCAAAAGCAATTTTTTTTCGTGGCGTCTATATGTACATACGTATGTATATCTGTTTAGTATAACTCAAAAACGAGTAACCGTCGAACGTTAAAATTTTGTATACGGGAGACCTATAACATGCAGTTATGCACCTCACTTTATTGTTGAAATCGGCAGCACCAAACGTGTATATATATATATATATATATGTGTTTGATACGGCTAAATATATATATCTATAAATATATGTATTTGTGCGTGTGCGTGTGCGTAAGATAAAAAATACGTAAATCAAAATTAACTACGTAATTCCCCCTCGCTATTCTAAAAATTGTAACTTTTCTAGACTGCGTCATTTCTAGATCAATTCATCTTCCATGACTTGCGTAATGCTAATGGCGTAGCTAACTCGGAACCTAAACTTACAATTTCGAGAACTGAAAGCTTTTTAACTAAACCAAAACCTCTTCTTCGTGAGCTTCTATAATGGATAATTGCGCACAATTTTAGCTTCAGTTCTCCTGGTGTCAAGATACTACACTTCGCTCCGTTTTCTTTGTCGTGCTACTAACTATGCCATTATCTGAAACGTGATACTCTCTATATAATGTTGCAGGGTGCGTATTGCGCCCATGATCATGTGCGATGAAAACGATATTTCTGATGACTAGTTCCTAGCCACCAATAAAAGTTAAATTCAATTCGCCAAGTCTTTCTAGAAGTCTTTCCTTCGAATGTCATCTTTCTAACTACGCAGCAACGGTTCTCCAGAATATAACGCAGAGAACCATCATCTGTTGAAAAACAACATCATCTGTTGTTTTTCAACAGATGATGGTTTTTCTCGGGAAACGCAGCTACATAATTTGTCTCTGATAATTGTTGAACTGTTTTTCCAGGATCTACCCATTTAATTGATAGTTTGTTAGGCTTCGATGGAGCTACAACTCCAATGGAGCCAAGTCTCCTTCTTGAAATTAACGTTCTACGGCTTTGCGATCATACCAGAGTTTTTGCCTTTCTTTGGCTTCTTCCATATGCTGGACAGCGAGTTCTTGACATTTCCTCATTCGAATCATTAGTTCAAAAATATAGTCCACTATATTTTCTTCCTCTTCTTTACCAGATAATTTTTCGTACAATAACATAATTGGAGTTCTTAAGTTTCTGTCATTAACTTTAAATCAACCTATTACACATATATTGTGATGAAGTTTTAAAGAACTCTGGCCATTTTTGGACGAACAACCAGCTTTATTAGTCAAAACTTACAGAATAACTGAAAAAAAAAATTAAGCGCGCGCATCGTCTGCGGATATTCTTTGCGGATAATCGTCTGCGGTAATTTACATTTCTTAGTGCCTTCCTCACAAGGAACATTTTTTCAATTGTACTGTACTTCTATTCAGTAGGTGAAAACGTTTTGCTAAGAAATATTATTGGATGTTCTTCGCCTTTAGCATTTGTTATAATATAACGCCAATACCGATATTCGAAGCATCGCACTGAACAATAAATGGTTGAGAAAAGTTCGGAGTGTATAAGTCTGGATTTTGTGTTAACCGTTTCTTGAGTTCATCAAAAGCGTTTTGACAGTCATCAGTCCAATTTATGGTTGATTTGAAACATTTTCTTTTTAACAAATCTGTTAGTGCTGCAGAAATCATAGAAAATTCAGAAATATACCTTTGATAATACCCCGCAAGTCCTAAAAATGGCCGGACTTGTGTTTTCGTCGTAGGTTTAAGGAAGTTCTATATGGCTTAGATTTTTATTTCTGTTCGTCTTCTTTGACCTTTTCTCACTATATAACCTAAATATTTGACGGTCGTATGAGCAAACTGACATTGCGAAGGCTTAATATGCAGTTTAGCAATTTTCATCTTCTCCAAAATAGTTTCTAAGTGCTTCAAAAGTTCTTCCCAGGTTTGCGAGAATACTGCAACATCGTCAATATAGGCAAATTCTTCACAGTTTCTTAATAATTCTGCCATCAAGCGGCTAAAATCATACGGTGCATTTTTTAGCCCGAAAGGTAACCTTAAGGGTCAAAATCCTGTCGCAAAAGCAACGAAACGCTGAGCCCTTTTAGTTAGTGGGATCTGCCAGTTAGTGGGATCTAGAACAGTTATATATCTGGCTGATGACACTTTTCCCACTAAATGTTCAATGTTTAGCAAGGGAAAATATTGTGTCCTAGTTGCTTTGTTCAAGCGAAGGTCATCAATGCATGGCCTTGTCTCTTTACCAGAAACTTCCACAAGTATGAGTGGAGAGGTAAAATCGGACTCGCCTGGTTCTATTACTTTGATTTTTATCATCTTTTCTACTTCCGTTTTTAAAATCTCAGTTTGTCTGGCAGACATCCGATAAGGTTTTGCGCATATTAGTCTTTCTGCTTCTATATCATGTTCGGTAAGGTCAGTACACTCTGGTTCATTAGAGATAATACAGGAATACTTGTATATCAACTGCTTTAAATCTTTTCGTTGGTCTTCAGATAATAATGAATTGAACTGGATGCCTTGCAAAACAGACAACTTTCAGTATATGTGCTATAATTTAAACTCGGTATTTTATCTTCATAGCCGTTTATCCTGTCTTCTAAACATAGCAAGTTTATATTTTCTGCTCGTTGAAAATACTCTTTCAGCATATTAATGTGGTACACCAGATTTTTATTTTTCTCGGGAAACGCAGCTACATAATTTGTCTCTGATAATTGTTGAACTATTTTTCCAGGATCTACCCATTTAATTGATAGTTTGTTAGGCTTCGATGGAGCTACAACTCCAATGGAGCCAAGTCTCCTTCTTGAAATTAACGTTCTACGGCTTTGCGATCATACCAGAGTGGCTTCTTCCACATGCTGGACAGCGAGTTCTTGACATTTCCTCATTCGAATCATTAGTTCAAAAATATAGTCCACTACTGTATTTTCTTCCTCTTCTTTACCAGATAATTTTTCGTACAATAGCATAATTGGAGTTCTTAAGTTTCTGCCATTAACTAATTCTGCAGGCGAGAACACGGTACTGTCGTGAAGAGTCGTTCGAAAAGCAAATAAAGCCTGAGGTAAGATTTCATTCCAGTCCGGAGCAGATTCTAGACATAGGACTCGAATTCGTTTTGAAGTTCTATGCATCCTCTCTACAGGATTGCTTTGTGGGTGGTAAACAGAACTTCGTACAACTTTAATTCCGAAATTTTCTAGGAAATTCGATGTCAGCGCACTCTTAAAAGATGTGGCTTGATCGGTTTAGGCCTCCATTGGAAATACCATTCGTCTAAAAGTTTGAAGAAAAACATCAACAGTCGTGGTTTAACAAAGAATCGCGCCAGGAACTGCATCCGGATATTTTCAAGATATGCAGATTGCAGTTATAAGATATGTATTTCCTGAAGGTTTTACGGTCAGAGGCCCACAAGCGTCAACATTTATTTTTGAAAATATTTCTGTGATAACAGGAACAATTTTCAATGGTGCTTTCTTTTTATCTTGCGGCTTTCCAAATCTTTGACATTTCTCACAAGTTTTAACAAAATTCTCGACATATTTGTAACAATTTAGCCAATAAAAGTTGTGAATAATGCATCTTTGGTCTTTGTTGCACCAAGATGAGCTGCTGTTTCTTCATGACAAATAGTCATCAACTGTCTCCAATATTTTTCAGGAACAACAATCAATAATCTTTTTGTTCCATCACGATTTTTTTTTTTTTTTTTGGAAAAAGAGCATTTGGCCGTTCAACATATACCTCGTACTCTTCTGGAGAGGCCTTTATCAGATCTAGTTCTGAACGTTTATAGTTCGCAGGAGGCGACCTTTCATTTACAGTAATTGTGTCTTTGTCGTTAAGTTCAATTTCAAAATTTAACTCATTTGTTGAGACCAGATTTTCCATTTCTTTTAGTCGTCGCTGTTAAACACAAGCTTGTATAGCGTTTATCATGTGAATTTGAACTTCTTCATCTAGTTTTGCTTTTTCAAATAATGCAGCGGTTTGTTTACCTAGAAGATACCTTCCTTGAGTTAATGAATCTCTTAAGACTGTAGCCTTTGTTACTATATGACCAAGATTGCATTCAAGCTCTACCTCAGCCAAAGGTAAGCATACTGGATGTTCTTCCAGAGGTGTTCGTATCCAAACGGTCTCACCCGTATACATAGAAGGCTGTACATACTTTTCGCAAATTAAATCCAAAGTTGCACCGGTATCTCTAAGTATGGGCATTTTATAGCGATTTACTTTACCTAGGCTGGTATATGGAGCCATAATATCCTTAAAACTATTTTTGGAAAATTCATTTGAGGGTACAGTTTTATTGGATGCTACAGTTTCTAAATTCTTCTCGAATTTATCACACTGACTTCGAAGATGCGTGTAGGATCCACATTCATAATTAAGAGGTTGTCTCCGTTTCTCAAATTCCTTCTCATGAATTTTATTAGTACATTCTGTTATAAGTCTAGGTTTAGGATTAAAATCTTTCGAGATTTCTTTAGGATTATGCCTATTATGATAACCACTTTATATTTTGTTCACGTTTTGATGACTTTCTTGAAGTTTCAAACCTGTTTTCTAGAATTTTCCGTCTTAAAGCTCTGTTTAATACTCTCATACTCGTCTAATTGTTCTACTAGCTCATATGGAGTTTTTAATTTCATCCATTAGTCGAGAAAATGATTCTTTACTTAATTAAATATAGTGTTATTTCAATGGGAACACTATATTTAATTTGCTAGGTAACTATTAAATCTTTCAGATGTCTTAATTTCTAAATCTGCAATCCACTCCAGAAAGTAACTATAAAGTCTCTTGTCGCATCTTCAGATGGTTCTCTGGCTAACATATTGGAGATTTCTCTCATTAAAACACCTAAAAGATAAGCCACCCAATCTTTTCTTAGGAACTTGAGCCATTTCAGCTTTTCTCTCAAAATTTATCAAATATAGTCCCATTTCATCCCTTTTTTCCTCAAACTTGGGAGTAATTTGTGACAAGTGGGTGTTGTTGCTTGATTCTACTATATTCGCTGTTTATTCTCTAGCTTATATTACTTAAGTTTCAATTTCAAGCTGCTTTATTTCCAATTCATATGCGCTTGCTTCTCGAGCCAGACGTTCTTCTCTCGCTTCCTGAGCCCCGCATTCTTTTCTTGCTTCCTGAGCCACGCATTCATCTCTCGCTTCTTGAGCCAGGCGTTCTTCTCTCGCTTCTTGAGCTAGGCGTTCTTCTCTAGCTTCTCGACCTAGGCGTTCTTCTCTCGCTTCTTGAGCCAGGCGTTCTTCTCGAGCCAGGCGTTCAGCAGTTATTCGGTTTAAAATTAATTTAACTTCTTCCTCATGGTAAAACTGACTTTCAATGAATATCTTTTTAATATCTGGGACCTTACAAGTTAGCGGCACTTCCTCGCCTAATTCTCCGGCTACTTCTATCTAATCTTGTTTTCTCCCCTTTGCAAGAAATTACATGTTTATAAATAGAAAAACACTTCGACACCGTTTGAAAATTAATTTTAAAAGGCTTTTAGTCAGTATTCAAAAATTCAAATCAACTTTCTCAATCTAGCCTTTTATTTTTATTAGAAATTCAAGTAACTTAACACAACGTACAAGGAACACAACGTACTTTTTCTTTCCTAAAACACTTAATTGAATAAAACGTATGTGCTTACCGATAAACAAAAATCTGCGAAGCTTGCTCTTAATAAATTATACTAAAGTAAATAAAAAAGAATTCAAGCCACTAACTTGATTCGCACAACAAAATTCTTGATTTGCGTTTCTAATACAAAAGCTCAAATTTCATAATAGAAATATACTAATATTAACGTAGTAAATTAGCGACTCTAATAGAAGAGCTCAAATTTCATAATAAAATATTCTAATATCAACATAATAACTTTGCCACTCTAATACAAGAGCTCAAATTTCATAATAGAAAGGTGCTAGTTTGGTAGACGGTTGCACAGATTTTTGGCGATTTACGTTGGCGCGGTTTTTACAATCCTCAGCCATCTTGAAAAACGGTGTTTTTACGTATTTTATGCATAGTAAAGTATTCGAAACTTTACAAAAATAAATATCGTTAAAAATAATGGATAATTTTGGTGCTACTTTGGTAGTCAGTTGCACGGATTTTGGCGATTTTTTTTTTTTTTTTTTTTCCGAATGACATGCTAGACAAGCTATTTATGGTAACCGATACTTTGTTGTCATTTTATTATGCATAAGTTCCGTGTTTTAATATTATTTATGATTTCTAAACATTAAAAATCAATTTAATTTTTCATTTTTATTTGAAACAAAAATTTTATTGTTTATGATATTTTATGGAATTTTATGTTGTGGATGGCGTCATGAATGACGTCACATTATTTTAAAAGTAGTGGTTTTAAAGTCTATAAAACTAATCTTATATTTTAAACATTATTCATGGCTGTTTAATACTAAAATGCAATTTAATTTTACATTTTTAAAAAGATTTTATTATCTATGATTATTTAAATAATTTCAATTCTATTCGTTATTTAATCAGCTCCCTGAATGGTTACAGAATATTTGTGCATTAACGAGCTGTGACGATAAGTGACGTCCATAAATGGGTGGGACAAAAATTGTGACGTCACAATGTATTCTCTATAGATATAGAAATAAGTATAATAAATTCTTTATATGTTAAGTTATAATAATGCAGTAAGTGAATTGTACCAGTTATCAAAACGGTAAACAACGTCGCAGTCTCTCATATTTGTATTTCATACAGCTTCAGTATTTTCAAAGATTTTTAAGCTTTAGAATTTATACAAATAAAAGAAAGATTTTTATTATTAAATTTATTGCGACAATTATATCAGAATGTTGCAAATTATTGCGTTTCTTTTAAATAAAATAGTATATACTCCAATTTGCGTTAAATCTATTAATATAAGGGCTTAATAAATTTCAAGACTTATCCCTTTGATGATATTTTTTTATGCTGGATTATATTCCGGGCAGCTACTAGAAATTCTTCTTTAGTGAATGATTCTTCATTATTTTCCAAATATTTTAAACTCTACCTTAATAAAAAAATAATAAATATTTTTATTGCAGATCAACATCATACACAGCTTTCATTTTACTGTTTCTTAAATTCTTAAATCACGTCATATTCTATAGTCATACTAGAATTCTATACATTCTAAAAATAATTAAAAAAAAATAAAAATAAAAAAAACTAATTTCTCACAATGAAAGAAAATAAACACTACAAATTTGGAACACTAATCAATG
Source organism: Stegodyphus dumicola (assembly GCF_044657685.1). Taxonomy (NCBI): domain Eukaryota; kingdom Metazoa; phylum Arthropoda; class Arachnida; order Araneae; family Eresidae; genus Stegodyphus; species Stegodyphus dumicola. The sequence goes on along the minus strand of NC_140768.1, from coordinate 71,797,728 downwards.
CTTCACACACACACACATATTATCAATGGACTCATATTATCAAGTGCAATTGCGATAGCAAATACTACGTATTAAAATAAAAAATAAATATTAAAATAAAAAGTTATTTATAAATATTAAAATAAAATGTTTATTATATAAATATTAAAATAAAAAGTTATTTATAGGTTCAAAGGTAACAGTTTTGCTACTATTGAGTAGATCGTCCGATTATCGATATTTTTCGTAAAGCATTATCAACATATCGAAACCAAACAATTAAAAATACAATAAAAAGGATATCTAAAGAATAACTTGCAACTAAAACAGCAATGCAAATTTAAAATACACAAACGACACATTAGACATTGCATATAAAATACGTTACATTACAGCTCGGTATAACATACAGCCTCGCTTTGTCCATGTGCACAACGATCTGTATTCGCTCCAAAAACTTCAAAGAATTGCAAAAACTTGGTTAATGTACACATCCATCTATCTTCACTAAAAAAAAAAAAAAAAAAAAAAAAAAAAAATCAGAGAATTGCACAAACTTGGTATTGCGCACTGTCTTGGCTTTGTCCATGTGCAAAGTCGATCTATTTTTACTTAGAAAACATTAGAGAATTGCACAAACTCAGCATCGCGCAGAACCTCGACATAGCGCTCTGCATTCGCTTTGCCCATGTACACATCGATCTATTTTCACATAAAAACATCAGAGAATTGCACAAAGTCGGCATTGTGCATTGCATTGGCTTTGCCCATGTACACATCGATCTATTTTCACTTAAAAAATATCAGAGAATTGTTGGTTGTGCGCGATGCCAAACTCGGCATCGCGCACAACCTCGGCATTGCGCACTGCATTGGCTTTGCCCATGTACATATCGATCTATTTTCACTTACAAAACATCAGAGAATTGCACAACCTCAGCTTTTCCAATCTTCTAGGATTGAGCCAAAAAGAAATACAAAATATTAAAAATAAGCAACTTTAAAACGAAGCGCACAAGGAAAAAAAATTTCACTTACCTCTTCAGGAAAAAGTCTTTTTGATGGGTTTTATATATGTATATATAATTTAGCTCAGGGGAAACCCTTTTGGACCACCCCTCTTTAAATAAATTTACTAACGTTTTATAGGCCGTTTAAGTAATATATGCAGAAAAATGGCAAAAACCCACAGGGGGGAAACTCGATTAAGAAAAGAACCCCCACATAAGAACATTCAAACCGCAACAGAATTAACTGCTCAAATTAATAAGTAAAAAGAAAAAGAAGAAAAAAAAGGAAAGCTTTCAGACTTTATATTACGCCCAAAGGGGCGGTTTTTTAACGTTTTGTGTGTTACCTTTCTTTATCAACTATCATGTTCTTTACACTTAAACCATAAAATTCAGTTCAACAGCAATATAGCAAAATAATTTTAAAATGAGCATAGCTTTAAATTTCCGATACACAGTTTTGCGCTCTGCACATAATTTTTCCCCCGTACTGTGTTGCCGTTGCTCGCTTTGAAATCTTTGAGTTTGTTAATCAAAAATTAGTTCAAGTTTTACAAAATATGAATCAAATAATAAAAAAAAAATCCAAATTCCAAGATGCCCATATTAGGTTGGAAACGTACGTTATTCAAAATTTGATGGCTCTAGGTACCTTTGTTTTATCACAATGCGAGAAAAATTTATGCAGATTTTTCAATATTTAATTTCTTTAAATATAACACAGGGCGATAACATTTAGTGGCAACAGAATAACAACACAGCTTCAAGACATCGGGTTAGCCATCTTGGCGCGTTTATTGCTTGCTCATTGAAAAGCAATCGCCAAGCAGTGGGGCTAAGCCGCATTTCAACCCGATATTCCATTTAAGTAATATTTTAATTCTTTTAAAAGTCGTTATGATGTTTTTAACTCAATATTCAGTTTAAGTAATATTTTAATCCAACTAAACGTTGGCGCAATTTTTTAAGTAATATAAGTATTTAAGTAATATTTTAATTCTTTTAAAAGTTGTTATGATGTTTTTAACTCAATATTCAGTTTAAGTAATATTTTAATCCAACTAAACGTTGGCGCAATTTTTTATAGCGGTGTTTTTATTCTATTTCTTTTCTATATGAAAGTAATAATTTAACCTTACTTTAGTATTTTGTACTCATAGTAAATGCATTTATTTACATTTGCCTGCCATCTTAAAAAATGACATTTTCAACAAAAAATTAATCCATTATTTTTAACGATATTTATTTTTTTTAAAGTTTCGAATACTATACTATGCGTAAAATATGTAAAAGCAGCGTTTTTCAAGATAGCTGACGATTGTAAAAAACCGTCGCAACAATTGCGCCAACGTAAATCGCCAAAAATCCGTGCAACCGTCTACCAAAGTAGCTCCTTTATTTTTTGTTGAAAATGTCGTTTTTTAAGATTTAGAAGCCAATAATAATATTTAAATCACGGAATTTATGCATAATAAAACCCATTATTTAAAAAATAAAATGACAACAAATGTCGGGTATCATAAATAACTTGTCTGACAATGGGTTTACCATAAGTCGTATCGCTCGCCAAAACAAAAATCACCAAAATCCGTGCAACCGTCTACCAAAGTAGCATCAATAGAAATATTCTAATATCAACATAATAAATTTGCCAGTCTAAATACAAAACCTCAAATTTCATAATAAAAATATTCTAATATCAATGTAATAAATTTGCCACTGAAATAGAAGAGCTCAAATTTTATAATATAAATATTAAAATATTAACATAATAAATTTGCCACTCACAAGAGCTAAAATATTAAAAGAACATTAAATATTTTGACGATTTAATCCAAAACCTTAAACTTAGAATATCGTTCTGTTAGTTGAATTCAATAAGATACGACATTTTCATACAAAATGGCCCAGTATTCATTAAAACGTATACTCACAAGTTCTGCATTTTCTTTTTTTTAAATAAACACTGGTTTCACCTTTCTATCTCAGCGACTACCACTATATATTTATTCTTGTATACGTCTGTAATGAAGTTTTAAAGAACTCTCGCCATTTTTGAACGAACAACCATCTTTATTAGTCAAAACTAAGAGAATAACTGAAAAACATATTTTAAACGCGCGCATCGTCTGCGGATATTCTTTGCGGATAATCGTCTGCGGTAATTTACATTTTTAGTGGAATTATGTTGGTAGCGTAGCAACGCAAGTACGTTACAATTACCTTCTCTATGTATTACCCAGCTCCGCAAGTTCAGTTTTTATTCTTATATGTTGGTAAATTGTGCATTTTTTTACTTTAAAAGTGATTGAATTATGTTGTGCTCATATTCCGGCTAAGGGTTTATGCCTTTAATACATGCAATAGTTATGGAATTATCAGCAATTTAGAGCGTGCCGCTAAGCCTAACGAAGCCACTATTTGCTTTCATTTGAAAATCTTAGTAGGAGACGGAAGTAAGCAAGCTGGTGACCAACTTCAGTGACTTTTTGCCCAGTGTTACAAAAGTTAACTTTCAATTTCGTGCAAGGAACATTTATCATCCTGCTCGCTGGCGAATTCCTTGTTTTTTCGTAGATTTGCTTGTTTTTACAATTTTTAATGAAGATTATGCTTGCTGCGAAGTGAGAACGGAATGACTGAATTAGAAGTACATCTTTAATTAAATTTGAAAGTTTAATAAATTGCAGCAAAAGTATTTGTATAATTTAATAGGTCGTACAAGGAAGTCATGTGGATAATTTTAACTTGAGAACTTCTACGTAAGCTGAGAACATAACAGCTTTACAATGATGCAAAGAGAAATAAAACGTGTATGATCAATACAAAATGTGATATATTATAGCTAAAATATTCGTGTTGCATATATGTAAATTAAGAAAGATTATTAACGAAACAATGCTAAAGCAAGCTTGAAAATAACAATAGTTATTAAAGAATATTGAAACTAAAAGCGTTTTGAGAAAACAATGAACCATAGCTTCGTAAACTACTAGCAATGAAAGTAAATGGTTTTTATTTATTTTTTTTTTTCTATTTATTCCGTTATTTGCAGATTTCGTTTTAATTTTTTTTATTTTGTAATAAAAAGAAATTTAAAATAAAAAGATTTTCATTACTATCTTACTTAACATATAACAATTCCATTATTTTTTATACTTTTTAATTCGCATTTGATTACACTTTTTTCATTAAAAATGTCCATAAAATACCTCATTTTGCTTATTCTTTTATTAGAAAACTTAATGTTTAATCATTGCTTAACTATTGGGAGTTTAATAAAAAAACTAAGCCATTATATTTTTAAACCTTGCTTGCTTTTTATTTTACCGCATATCATTTCTCTTATAACTAGTACTTTACAGATTGTAGATTTCCTTATTATGAATATGAGAATGATTGCTAGTTTTTTAATAGAAATACCATATAAAATTTAAACAATGAAATATTTCTCATTTTCCAGGCAAGGAAGTTTCAATTTAGGGCTGTTACTAGTTAGAAACATTTTTATAATATGAAGCTGTTAAAACATTTTCGCTTGTTAGTTGTGCAATTAGCTACGGCGCAAATGTATTTAAGAAGACTAATGATTAGTTTGTAACGTTGTACTCTCTTTCTTTCATAAAACGTACTTGACGTTGAAGACTGCTTGGTGAATTATCACCACTCGATGTTGAAGACTGGTGAATTATCACCAAATCCTTTAAATTACTACAGAATCAGGAGAAGGATGTAAAGAATCTTTTATTAACTCAAATAAAGTTTACACTGGTAACCGATTCGTGCTTACAAAAGCCAGCGTTTTTGACAGAAAAGTTTTAAATAACTTTTCTAAGACTTTTCTGCTATATTCTTGGCTTTGCATATGTTTAATGAGTGTTTTGAATTTTTAATTGAGAGAGCTTCTGACGATTGCTTCTTGCTAATTAGTATTTTTAATTTAAAAATTATATTTAAGTTGTTTATACTTAGGGCATAACTGCCATACGTTGATGCAAAACTAGCTAGTTACGTTTCCTTTGTGTGTAAATGTTAAGAGGTATGGCATATGTGATAAAATTAGCTTAATATAGAGTTTTGAACGCAGGGCTACATATTTAGGATGCATACGAATTACAGAAGAACATTTAAAGATTAAACTAAGTTTCTACATACTGTAAATGCAGTAATTAAAAAAATATGCATAAATATTTACAATATTTTTTTTTGTCAAAGATTAGCAATATTTCATCTTAATCTACAAGCAAGCAACGGAATAAAATCTGGGAGACAAGACTTGGAGGGCACATAAGGTTAGTCGACATACGTGATGGATCGTCACAGAGCAGAGTCAATCCACCAGAGAATTTCTCTTGGAATGTGACTGATTTGGCGCCTCAGAACACGCGAATCCTCTTCTCATTACGTCGAATGACATCAGGGGTGCTATGCAAAGGGCCTTTGTCAAGTCTCGAGTGGGGCTGGAGACTGAGACAACAGAGTAGGAGGTGGGGAAGAGAAGCTGAAGATGAAGAGGTTACCTCTCGTTGCCATGGAGTGATGTTGCAACCACTTCCCCAGACAGAAACACGTGTTTCGATCACACGCCGAATTCTTGTTTAGGGACTGGTTCATCACTGCAACGAAATGGATGGAGGTCTGCCATAACATGACATCTTTCTCCGAAATAAGATGACTCATGATAGGATACATATTAATCAATCTTTCGGAAAAACCAAAAATTCAGTTCTGATGGTTATATAACATGCTTTACAACTGTGTTAACAAAATATACACATTCAGAATCTTTGTTTTACAAATTCAGTAAATAATTACCAAAACTAAGTAAATTTTATAAAAGAATATTAAATTAAATTTTGATGCAATAACTAGAAGTCTGTTATCCTTGGATATTTGCAAGAAATGGTGGCCATTTTGATGAAATATGAAAGCTTCAGATTTTCATAGCAGTTTCAAAATATCGGAAACGTCAAATAACACACGCGATGCTTATGTGTAACTATAGCTCAGAAGGCTAAACGAGAGAACGAAAAAATTTCTATAAGTATGACTAAATATAGCTTCCATCGTGAAAACTACATATAGAGGTCTTTTTCAGAGGATGAGGTGGGGAATAGTATAGAATTCTAAAAAGCAGTCATCGATCATGTAATATTTTGCTAGATTCGCTTATGAAATATAACGATCCATTTTGAGTGACCAGTATTTTGATACTATAAGAATATCAGTATTTTAACATTAATCCTCTAAGATGACAACATCTACCTAAGATCAAAGTTTACTTGTTCCATGTGTGATCATCTTACCATGTGTGATTATCATCTCTATAACAACATTCATGATTTGAATGAAAAAGATTTAACGGTGGTAATTCCACTGAATTTCACAATGGGTGGCATAACTTTTCTGTAATTTAGTTCGATTTCAAAGTAAAAAGACGAGAAATTTATACTGTTCTATTACCATACTGTCGCTAAGAGTAGCCAAATCTTAGATATCATGAGATAAGTCTCTTATTTTCTGATCTGAAGTTAGGTGGCTAATATCTACGTTTCTGCAATGAATGGATTGTTACCTTAATGTAGTTCGCGTAATAAAGGCACTGTTGTTCTTAAATTTGACGCGAAAATAAGTTCAAAAGCCAAAATGTTAATCCGGGTTGATGTATGAAAATCAAAGACGAGTCTTTTGAATTTTAGGTCTAATATTAGTACATTTATCTTTAACAGGCGACAGAAGTTCGAAGATGAGAAATTTAAAATTTTCGGCATTTGGCAGGTAATGGAATATAATAAACGTTATGCAGAAGCAGCATCGTTTATTTCTTAAATTTTATAAACAATGTCGTAAACTATGTTAGAATATTTGATTCTTTTGCTACTACTGTCTCTATCATGAACCCGTCTTTGTTATTATTTTTATATTTTATTGACTAATTTTTATTCACGTAAAACAGAACTTTAGATAATCTGCTTTAAACTCTCTTCATTTTCATGATAATTAAAAACATATGACCAAAAATTAGTAAAGTATGATATAGTGCCTAATTTAGAAGTACTTTCTTTAAAGCTGATACTTTGTCATTTTGCATTTCAAAACACAAAATGTATTCCTTTATTTTAATTTTTAAAGCTAACAAAACTTAGTAGCAGTAACTACTGCAACAAACCTAAAACAACATTACGGAATTTAGTGTTTAGAAAATTACAGAAAATTTCTAAGAAACAATTCCTTCTAAATAAAGTTAACACTGCTTTAGTTCCTAAAAACAGTTTTTTACACTGGTTATCATTATTGCTGGGGCAATAGGTGATGCTTTCCTGTTACAAGACGACAATGCAAGACCACACAGGGCTCGCATCGTAGATGATTATCTTCAACAGGAAACAATTATGCGCATGGAGTGGCCAGCTCGATCCCCGGACTTGAATCCTATCGAGCACGTTTGGGATGCTTGGATTTTAGGGAGACATTTAGCTGTTCTCAATCCGCCCCCTTAGATCATAGCCGCGCTTGCAACTGCTTTGAAAGAGCAGTGGCTCTCGCTTCCTATGGAACTAATAGACCGCATAATTGAGGGCATCACACATCGCTAAATGTGCTGTATTGCTTCTAGAGGCGATTATATTCCATATTGAAGGTACGTTTACTATAGCAAACTGACATCTTCCATTTGTTCATTTTATACATGTGCTAATTTCTGTACTACCATTATTGTCTGATAATTTCTTTTTATGCTATTTGATACCTTACTATGTGTTGTATATTGTGGGTAAGTTTCATAAAATTCTACATGTAACTTTTTCAGTAATCGTGATTTTTCCTTAATTTATGATAACCAGTGTAAAAATAAAAATAAACAACATTAATGAAATTTCTGAAACACATTACCAATACTTCGATTTATTGCAAAAAAATTTTGTTCAATTAAATATTTCAGAACTTTTATAATTTTCAAGAATTTTTTTCCTGACATTTATCACCCTTTATATAATTGGGGAAGGATTTGAGTCACGAGAAAACATATGCGGTGGACCACACAGATTTGAGGAAATCGTGTGAGCGCTCCCCCGCAAGTCACTGTTTCAAACTGTTACGATGTGTGAGGCGACATGGTTTGACATCACTTTTGCAATAATTCGTTCCGGTTGACAGTACAAGATACATAACTTCACGACCAGTGTAAATACATTTTAGCGTTCTGCACTGTGTCCGTCGCCGAACCAATGATGTCTTTTCCCTCTTATATCGTTCCAGATATCAGAGGATGTAAAGTACAACTGAAAACTTAAGGACGCAAGACTAATTCAAACTGCAAATTGTTCCTAATGGAACCCCGCCGCCAGAATGCTCAGGAAACTCTCGACTAGAGAGAATAGCCACGAACAAGATTCTCACATAACGAGGACGGTAACTTTACCTACAATAACTGTTCTATACTTTTCATGTTATCATATATTGTATTAGAGCTTCTGATAAATTTGTAATAAATATATTTTTGCGTTCAAAAATAGGCACTCTCACCAAATGTACCAAATAAATAGCAACTTAGTCGTTTACTAATCCTTACATCAAGTCATCAGCGTAACCTACCGCCGTTTATAACACATACAGTGGTAGCCAAAATTGTGGACACTTTTGGAAGTTTTTATGTTTTTGAACTTTGTATGCTTATAGAAAATGTCACGTTTCGCAAAATGCAAACTTGTATATATCATTTTAAAGAGAATTTATTACTGAATTCAATACATAACACAAAATTAAATTATTTACAATACAAAACAAGTTATATGTACTTTAATATAAATAAAAAACACAGTTATGAAGTGTTTTGTAATGTCTAGCTTTCCTGGCCAATCACTGTTCTTGTTCTGAGAACAAATCAAATGTTAGTAACTGCCAGAAGAAGCTGACATCATGTTTACACTTGAAACTATTCATTATTTTGCTTTGTTCTGTACAAGGAGGACCTGTTTTTTATACACTGCAATTACAAGTAGGAATTTTTGTAAAAAATTTTAATATTTAGTCAAGAAGCAATGAAATCAAATAAAAGAGTAGATTGGACACTTAGAAAGAGATGTAAAATTATTGTGTTACGAGAAAGTGGTCTTTCCTATGCTGAAATTGCAAGACAGGTGGGTGGTTCAGTGACTACATCTGGAGTTTTGTTTACGATATCAGGAGACAAATTCAATAAAATACAAAGAAGGAAAAGGCCGAAAAATGTGCACCACATCTATTGATGACAGAAGAATAAAAAGACTATGTCTCCAAGATAGAAAAATGTCATCAGCGGCCATCAGAAGTGATCTGAATGATGCTGGTGTTTCTGTCAGTTCAAGAACAATCAAGAGAAGATTAGCAGATGTTGGACTGAGAGGTAGAATTCCACGAAAGGTCACTGGCGATCAGCTGATGAACGCTCTATTCATTAACTGCATATTTTAGGGCTTAATGAGAGGACCCACATTAAACAATACGCTTTATATTGCTAAACAGTCTATAATAAATAAACAAAGCTTGTATTAGAATTTGTAACTTGTTTGTATTTCGATGTGATGCTCCTCGAAGCAGGATTTTTTTAACTAATTTTTTCTCGGAACCTTTTAGCGCATTCTTTGAACTGTTTCTCTATAAGTTTTCGAATCAATCCGCGTTTTAGTTACACCTCAGAAGTTTAATTACAATTTATTTGTAATTAAACTATATATAAATTGCCCTTTGTAATTAAACAATATTATTGTGTATTGTTGAAAAATAAAAATTCGCAAAATATTCGCTAATTTTTGCTGAAGTGGAAGATAAACCAGCAAGCACGGTTTCACGAACTTTCTAACCCTGAATCTAAGCTTTTAAACTTGAGGAAATCAACAAACATAGTGATCTAGAAAGCATCAAAATTTTCTTTAGATTTGGATGTCTTCCCTTTTCGAAATTGAAAGTCCTCATCTTATCTCCAGGAATCCAAACAAAAGACTAATTATGGTTGTCAACCAAGAAAGAGTGCTTGAAATTCCCCTACAGAATATCTTGTATTGTTTTTGCTTCATTCTTTCTTCATTCTGCTGTGACAAAAGCAGCCGAACCCACAAATCATAATCGATCCCAGGAATATCAAATTTTAACCGCCCGTCCTGATGATTAATTAAGAACATTGTTTTAAAATGTTTGCTTTATTCTAAGTACCTAGGAAAAGTTTTTCAAGTGGACGTGTCTGACAAGTCACTTACGGAACAATCTCAGGGAGTGGGAGAGACAGTTAAGTTACCGAGCCTATTTGTTCAAGAGTGGAACACAATGGCCGATGTAGTAGATTGGAAGTGGTAGCTAATAAGTATGTAACTATTAACCGCCACGCATGTCTAAACAATTTTTTTAAATTTTAAACGTTTGCTATGTGCATTGTTGGCTTTTATTTCAAACTAGTGTGCTTCCTTGAAAAAAACAAAAAATCAGATTTTCTCGGTTCAGCATAGTTTAGCTGGAACCTTTTCAAAAATTCTGCATAACCTCTATTATAATAACAGGTTCATGTACTTTAATGAGATAATGAAACAATCCATTTCGTATGCTGAACATTAAATGTCAACATTGCTTTAAATACACGAAGTTCCTCCTTTGATTAGTTTTAAATTTTACTTACTTCCTCTTTTCTGCATATTGAATGTTACCATCGTCACCTTTGACATCGTCCTCGTTACTATTCAGTCTGTCTTGTTACGTACAAGGATCTTCAGAACCATAAAAAGTATTATATTCAAGAACCAGCACCCCATTCTATTGAACATATTCACTATAATTGCTTCATTAGTCAGAACTTATACATTCAAAATCCAATAGTAAATCAATCAGTAACACGAAAGTACTCATTACGTTGACCAATCCATTTTAAAATTTTTGGGAGCCCGTTTTCTGAACTCTGTTCTATTTTAAGTATTGAACAGTATAACAGATAACCATTTCAAACTAAACCAAAACATTCTGGTGAAACTGAGAATTTGTCATGTGTAAATATGCTCAATATTCAATTATCGTAAATGTGCAAAATATGCTCAATATTCAATTATGGTAAATGTGCAAAATATGCTCAATATCAGTATAACATTTCTAAGAGAGTATTTCATGATAGTATAACCTGCAAGAAATGAGGTGTGCACAAATAACATAAACAACTCAAAATGCAAGTACTAAAAGAAACATATTGTGTTGTGTTGTTAACAATCGGGCAAAAAAACGTTCTAATTCTTAGGTCCAGCGGCTTAAAAGTATTTAAAATTAAAACAATGCAAATAGGTAAAAAAAACAATCTAACGTTTATTTTGGTGACCTTGATATTAAGTTATAGTATGCTTAGTGACATAATGGTATTACACTTACAATATTAGGTAGTGGCTCGTCAACTATGTTAACATAATTAGCAGAAGTACCACTATAAACATAACATACCTTTAAAACTAATTAACAAGTGAGGGTCCCCACTACCTTGAAATACATGTTGTTTTATGCAGAGGACTACCTACTTCAACATTCTGGTGGAAAACTGGCATACAGCAAAATCTGTCAAAAGAAAAGAAAGTGATAAGCAAAAGTGAAATCCGCTAAGTTAAGGAATCAAAGACGTGGTCAGGCTCCAATTTTCCCCCTGGACAGCAATTCCATCAGGATGGTTCCGAACATCTAACTTTCCGTAGGTCATTTTCGGTGTGGATAAAGTCTCAGGACTTTTCTTTTCAGCAAGCAATCTCCAATTTAGGTGACCACCTGCCTCTCTGAAGCTCTTTCAAGTAAGTTATGACGATGGTAGAATGCATACCCTTGAAATTTCAAAACCCGCTGCAACTCTCCAAATAGTTAAATTCAAGTGCACGTTCTCCTTCGCAGCAGCTCTCCTGTCGCCAGCTTTGTCTCGATGTCGCCTCGAAGATTCGATCTCCTCTCCAACTTTTGACGTTTGAAATCTCTCAATGCTAATATCGACTACGTAGAGTCTTGCTTAGAATATCAAACTATGCACTAGGCCAATAGCGGTTGTGACCAAGAAATGACACCCCTTAGTGTCAACACCCTCAGGCGATATTAGAAAATAAACATCAAATTATACAATATGCAATTTGCGCCTCCAAGGCTACTCCACGAGGTCAAATACCCCTTCGCGGGAAGGATAACGAAACAACTCTAGCCTCTATCAAGGTTCAAATCTACTACACAGCGAGCAACCTAACGGACAAACTTAACTCCCGTAAGCAATCCCCCAGCAGAACATTTCTCTGCTGAAGATCCCTGAGCAAAGGGGTGCAGAATATGGTAATTTTACAGATGGTGGTGTCCTTGGCAAAGCAATTCGGAGCGCAGGAATCCCCAGATAAGAAATTCTGAGAAGCGAATCCCAAGCCGACAATTTTTGAATGGAAAAAAATTACTGAACCAGTGAATAGAGTTTTCCTCACAATTAAAAAATTTAGTACTGTAAATCTAACTATTATTTGAGAATTAAGTTCATTTACATGAAATACACACATAATAAAATTGTTTCTTCAGATGAATTAAGTATGCGTAAATCATTTACAAGACTGAGTTTTTCTACAATTAATTGACCTTACCACCAGTCAGAAAATATGAATTCAAGAGCACTTTATTAGAAAGAGGGGGTAAAAGCTACCTTAAAAATTAAATTAACACACCAAAATGTACAATAACAAAACTTTTAAAATAATAAAGTTAAATGTTAAACAACCTTAAGGGTCAAAACAAATAAGTATAAAACCAAGTAAAAACTTGGTTTTGTAAACTCAAACCTAAGAACTTCTGTCTAAATTTAAATTTGCTTGCAATATCACTGAATATGCCTTTTTTTAAGGAACCATTTAAATTTGTGTGTTTCTTTTTCCTTGAATTGAAATACCATGAATGATTTCATTTTAGGTGCACTGTAGACCTAAACACAATTAAAGTTAAACAGCTTCACTCAAAAAACTTTTAAAGCTTCCAACTTAAATTTAAAATTATCAAAAGTTGCGGTTTACAAAACTTACAACTATTACTTTAACCAAAACTAAAAACAAATTAATAACTTCAATTACTGATCAAACTGAATAAGTATGCAATTAACTTAAAGCTTGAAATTAATAAACAATTAATACATAACAACTCTTTTAAAAAAAAGTTGAAAATTATGTGAAGTCTTAAAAGTTTTCAGAGCCTCTTGCTAAAACGCTAAAGGGCAAAACACGCGAGTAAATACAATATTATGTATGCAGCTGTTGCAGTTGTTAAAACAGTTCCATGTTCAAGAACTGATATTCAATAAAGATCCTTCAGCAAACATATATGTAACTGCTGCGTTACATACCACATTCTTCTAGTTTCTGCTTGAAAATTTAGACCTAAGAAGTTCTGTCTAAATTTAAATTTGCCTGCAATATTACTGAATATGCCTTTCTTAAGGAACCATTTAAAATTTTGTGTTTCTTTTTCCTTGAAATGAAATACCATGAATGATTTCATTTTAGGTGCAGTGTAGAACCTTTTACAAATTCGTCGTTACTGAAGCAGATAATATTGATTAGTTAATTAATCTTTTCGGCATTTCTCTTCTTGAGTGACCTTACATCCCAAAAAGCGTAATAGGGCATATTACGATTATTTCAGACATTTCACTTTTCCCATCTAATTAGGAAATCTATTTTTCTCTTGAGTAATATCTAGAATCTTCTAGAAGTATGTTAGCTTCGATGGAGCGCCAACTGAAAATTATATAGTGGATTGCTATGTACCATGCACCTCACGGTTTTTGGTGATATCTATGTAATCATAAATAAACTCTGAAATTTACTCAGGGGTTTATTGATACAGATGCTCAAATGATATTTATGTTTTAAAGGCAAGATGGAACTGACAGTTACTGCATTTGTAAAGGAAAATTGTTGATTTGCCAAGTATACTGAAAAATTAATAATTTGCCAAGCATGCATGTCTTTGATATTCATTGTATGCACAAAATATCAATTACGAGATATTTGTATCGGGATAGACCTAGTACGCGCTTGAAAATATTTATGTAAAACAATCGTCATGAAATCTTTGTATTTCGCTCCTTATCCTATGATTAAATAATACATGCATAAATTGCATTTTAAAATGGCAGTTTTATCCACATTCAAATATTTATAAGCCTATAAGCCATAAATAACTTGAGTATTTCTAGAATAGTTTCAAAACTTCAGATGAAACGGATATTACCATATAATACAATCATTCATCACAACTTTTATAGCTAAATGATACAGCAACGAATCACATTACTTAGTTTAAAATGGAAATGGAAAGGGCAATGCAGATTCGAAATGACTTCACAAAATATAAGGACTTTGTGTATTTCATGAAACGCAACATCTCGATTTGCATAATAATATTATGACGATTAAGTTATCGAATGCTTCGATTATTCCTTCTTAGTATCGCTAACAAACTGCTTTATATTCTGTTCTTCTAATGCAATCAAATTTTTCTCTTTTGAGTATTTAGAATAAAAGAAGTTATTACAAAATTGTGTTAGAATTATTAATTATTTATTTTTTCTGGAATCTTTCAGTACATCCCTTGTTTAGTCTAACTATAAATTTTCGAATCAATCCACATTTTAGTTACAGTTACAGAGTACTCTGAGTCCAAGTTTAATTAGATCACTTGGTATATGTAATTTTTTATACTACATTTAACATAGAAGCATTACACATTTGCGTTAGGACATGTTAGAATTATTTATTACACAGTTGCGAAATATAAAATAGGCATTTTATGGGTTATAAATTTTATTAGGTCGCTAACAAAGCTGCAATTATATTTAAAAATTAAGCTAAATCTAATGTTCTATTACTAATGATCGCGTTTTTTCTCTTAACTTATTTTTAAAGAGGATAGGTACATCTAAGAAAGTTCGACTGCGAAAGAGAGCGGCCGTATTTAGGGGGAGCATTTATTCTGTCTTTAGCAGATTACGTCAATATAAACGAAAAGAATTTAAACAAAAATATTCTTCAGTTCTAAAACCACAATATCTGAAATAAGATATCCATGAATTGAAATATTTTTATAATAAACACAGTAACTACACATATACTTTTAGGCTGCGAAAAAATAAAATAAGTTTACATTTTTTTTTAAATCTGAAACCTTTCAGATTTTAAATTACGCCCAAAGAGACTTTTTTAACGTTTTTTGGGTTATCTTTATTTATTAAATTGTAGAGACATTAGATATTTTTTGGAAGCAGGAAAGATGAAAAATATGCAACCACCTTCGCCGTAAATCGAACCACGGACCTCTGTAATACCGGCCCAGTGTGCAGAACCACTACACCCCGAAGGCAAGCTAGGAAAGCGGGAGAATAACCTTATATACTCCCTTTTTTAAAGAGCGACTGGAGAATTTAGGGGACCCAATCGCCAAATTCTGGGTGCGGAGAATCATCATCCAACACCGTTTTAGTTCGGGCTCCACTGTAGAGAAATTAGGATTTTTTGGAAGCCGAAGAGATGAAAAATATGCAACCGCCTTCGCCAGGAATCGAACCACGGACATCTGGAATACCGGCTTAGTATGCAGAACCACTACAAAATATCATGTTTTTTGCACTTAAAAATTCAATTCAACAGCAATATCGCAAAACAATTTTAAAATCAGCATATCTTTAGAATATCCGATACACCGTCTCGCGCGCTGGAGATAAAAGTACTTTGTTTTCGTACAGTGTTGCTACTCCTCGCTTTCAAATCGTTGAGTTTATTAATCAAAAATTCGCTCAAGTTTCACAGAATGTAAAATATAATAAAACAAATTACAAATTACAAATTTGGGATTCTAATTGCCCATTTTCTGTGGAGGATTGCGTTATCCAAAATGACTCTAGGTACCTTTTTTATCACAATGTGAGAAACATAGATACATTTATGCAGATTCATCATTATTTAATTTCTTTAAATGCAAACAAATTTTTGTTATATTTAAACACAGGGCAGTATATTTTAATAATATACACTATATTTGGTGGCAACAGTTTGAAAATTGATTCGCCGTTTATAGTTCATGCCTTGATCCTTGCTTTGAACTGCATCACACTTAGGAAAAACCACGGTAAGTATGATGAAAGGTTCACACTTTAATTTTTTTCACAACTGAAAACTTTTTCGAGAATAGAAATTTATATAGTAATGAATTATATTATGAAGAACAATAGTTATTTAAAAATAGTATTTTTTTTAATTGTTTAATGTTTAACAAAGCAAGTGAGGTAACATTTTTATAGCTTTGCGAAATGTTAAGCTGTAAAAGGTTAAACGTTACTACAAAGAAGGTGATTTAGTAATAAAAGGAATAATGGTGTTTTTTAACGTTTTTCTGTGAATTAAAATATACTCCGTTTCTTTTTTACTTTTCAATTTTTTTATAGTTTAGTAGCAATTAATTTCCCTCAACATCGCATCAGAGAAATTTTTTGGCCTTACTGAAATAATTGGCGACAGCCATACGGAAATGATTTCATATTTTCTTGAAAGTATACCAACAAATCATAAAAAAGAGTCAGGTGTCTTGCATATTAATGCTCATATTTTTTTAAAAACTGACAAGAGAACCGAGTCTTTCGGGTTCAACAAGATATTATTTTCAATAGTGTAAAAAATTCGGAAATATTAGAATTTTATCTGAGGGATGTGAGAGATGTCAAATTATTCCATCATATAAGATGTAGAAAATAATATAAATATTCTACAAATAATTTTTATGATTTTTTTGACAGAGGTTATTTTGATTTTAGAAAAAAAAAAGTTTAAAATTTTTCAACAAACAAATTTTTTAGTGAAAACGTAATAATACATTTCGATTTTTTTTACCATTACATATGAACTACCAAATTTAAACCCCAAATTATATTTTTGTCGTAAAGTATTTTTTAAAAATATTTAATGCCCTTTGAGTTCAGTTTAGAGAGTCTCTTTTTTTCAGTATTCTAGATATCTCTTACTTCCAAAATTAGTTCTTATTAATGTGTTGTATATTTTAATACGCGAGTTGTCTTTTCTTCAAAATTCCCGGAGAACGGATTTCGGAAGAAAGATAAGCAAGCGCCATCTTTCGGCAAAATATGTTACTTAAATAGATATCTTCTGCATATTAAAATAATTTAATCTTAACTTGTTAAAATTAACAGTGTGTGACATTAAGGAGGAAAACTCTTTTCAGTATCTGTACAAAATATTGACGTTTTGTTACATATGAATTATTTACTTCTGCGCTTTTACGAATGTTTCAAAACCGAAAATAAGTATTCTACCTTAAGAATACCTAAAAAGTATTAATAAAATATATTTGTAAGTATCAGAACATTCTCAAGAAGATAATCCGCTTTAGGATTGTTTATCTCGCTTGCCCCTTAAGTTTCGTTTTAAATCAGTCTTCCTCTTGTCGTACATTAGTGCCAATTTAAGCACTGTCTTGTTATTAGAGATGATCATTATGTCACAGTCGAGGTGGTGAAGAGAAAAGTTAGTTAAGTGAATTAAAAGGAAAGCTCTAGTTAATGAAAGTAAATTATTCTCAAATTACGGAAGTTTCAACAACTCTTTGGAACTTTCTTAATATAAGGTAATAAGGTAAAATCTCCAACGAATCGTTGATATATCAAGTTACCTGATTAAAGCTGAATTACGGTAATTGCAAATAAAATGCTTTCAGACGAGTGCCAGAGTTAGGGTCAGAATCAAAAGCTCATCGGCGGAATTAATATTGGATAAACTTGAATACGCAAAGCTCTTTAAACGTTAGCGACAAAATAGGAGCAAAATATATAGAGAAGACAGATAAAAAGGTACTTGAAAGATATATTGCATTAGATATTCAAGATAGTTCATGAAATTTTACAATCATTCAAAATTTGTAATTCAATTCTTGTGAAAAGGTGTGTTACTATTAAAACATTTAAAAAAACTGAATAGCATGTTATTAAAAATTATAAATAATATAAATATAAATTATAAAATTAAAATTATGAAAATTAAAATTATAAAATTACATAAATTTCTTACTAGAAGTATATGCGTTATTTTCTTAGCTTTATTTTAAATGGTAACGAAGAAATTCATAAATAAATTTCATTAAAAATGCACACATTCCAATGTAAGATTGGCTTCACATTATCTTCACATGCCTACACTTTAGAAAATTTTATTAATTTAATGAAATCGTTAGGAACCATAAGTTGATGGTAACGAGTCGAAACTTCTGTACATACCCACGCCAAAAATTAAAGTCAAAAGATTAAAAACGGTGAATATATGAACAATTAATTTTACAATTGCGTTCTTCTATTTACGATAACATATTCTAGCTCATGCCCACGTTACAGGTGAGGAAAACCACGAAATCGTCCACATTGCCAGCTCGTTCACCTGGAATCAAGTTCAGGTTGCACAACCAGTATTCAGCGACTTCATTATTCGGCCACTGGTGGGCCATGGTGGGCCAATTAATTCTTTACCTTTAAAATTAAGCTTCCTAAAGACTCTATATTTTCACCTTATTCCTTCCAATTTTAACAAAAGATATATCAGCTTGTCTTCAGGCTGCTTACAAATTTTTAAAACCTTTTTTTCTAGAACTCTGAGAAATTATATAAATACAAATTATGTAAAAAGTGTAAAGTTAAACAACATACCTAAAAAGCACGTAGCAAAGAGAAAAATGTTAAATAATTTATATAATACCCTAGCATTACTCAGAGATTGTTATATAAACACTTTTAGTTTAAAGAAAGGCAGAAAATAAAACTAATTCGGTATTCTACTCACTTTTAAAAAACTGGAATGCTATATCCTGCAAATATTTGGCAGTGAGATATGCCTCGCAACAGCGAAAATTGACTTCCCGTGCTGTTCATCTTTGCGGCGCAACAGAACGTTTGAAAGGTATTTAATGTGTCATACGCCGAGCTGTCTCTTGTTCCAGGTAAATTAAACTGTCAGGTACTTCGCAACAGGTGTTACATTAATTAAGGTTTGAGGGTTGCGGGAATAGTTATATTTCTATCAGATTTCAGCGTCAAGGTGGCTTAACAACTTGAAGTATATAAGAGTAGACTAGAGCTCACCATCCACTATTATTTTTTTTTCTGCTTGAATAACATTTATGAGAAAGATTTAAAGCAGATAGATACTTCAGGAAACTCGAATTAATCTGAATGGATTATGTATGACTGTGATTGATGTAAAAATTCTTCCAGCAAATCAACATCCCAGCTCTTAATTATTTTAATTATTGTAGAGAAAATGTTTAAGTGGAGATATGTTGTAAGAGTTCCCACAACTATGAGAATTTCACTGTCTAGTGGTAGATTTGATACATTACTTACTACAAGACTGTTTATTTAATATTTAGCTTCGTAAAAAACAATACTTATTATCTTGTTTATGGTTAAGGATGAATAATAGTGAAGCGCTTTAAAGTAAATCCTCTTATTATGAGAAATAAATTGTCAAAATAAGCAAGTTTTGACACGTGCATAAATATTCTGTGCTTAAATTACAAACAATGGGAATATATGAGGTAATCACTTAAGAATTCATTGTGCATCTAATTGTGAGCTGATTTTTAATTAAAATAATGATAGTAAATAGAAATGGAATATTTCATTTTATTGAAGTTTAATTAGTTACCTATGCGAATATGATAGGCTTAATAATATTAGACGCTTGAATCCCCGGAGTTATCTTTACAAGTGCTGCAATCTTCCGAATCGCTTTACACATTCATTACCTAATTAATTATGAACAAGTTGATGCTATTTATCACTTCGTCTATGCGATTCTTCTGTAGAATTTATAAATAAGACTGTGTGTAACTGCGGACCTTGGGCCTGTTTTGAAACCATGATATGATACATCATGCTTTTCTATATACAGATATCGTCTTCTCGTAACTAAATATGTTTGGGTGAAGTTTGTGAAGAAACTTGTTATAATGCTAAGAAAAACAAATATTTGTAATAACATGGTAAGAAAGTGGTAAAAACACTCTATAAATCTAAATATTGAAGTCAAGACCGGAACTTGGGTTATTCTAACCACACTCAGTATCCCGCTTTTATAAAACCCTAGTTAACTAAATAGAATAAATAGCATTCACCTTCTGTACTGTTTTTTTTTTGTTTTTTTTGTTTTTTTTTTTTTTTTTGTTATAACAATTGCACAATGAAATTCTCAGTTATCCGTGCGTCGTCTTGAGAACGCTTTGAGACAGTGCAAAGTTTACGACTCACTTAAGATGATTTACAAGAAACTCATGAATCTGAATATGTACAACTGCATTGTTGTGGCTTGGAATGCAGTTGAACTATTACCATTAGTTCATAATTGGGAAAAATTATCCGATTTGTGATACTGAAAACAAGCATTATCACCGAGGAAAAATGCAATACCATTAAATTTTGTACGAAACGTTTTTGTTATTTAATGTTACAAAATGTAAATGTAAGAAACTTATAAGAGTTACTGTAGAACTGTATACTGTTTTTTTCTTTTTTATTCTGAATGTGTTCAGACAAAAGAGAATAATAGAATTTTTGGTTCTGGCTTAAATGATTATGGCAAACCCTTGAGGGCTATCTGCTTAAGGGTAGGAATGTCTTCCTGAAGGATTTTCTAAGGGAAAACTGGATCGTATACATGTTACACATGGAAAAAAGCACGGTAACGCCCATGCAGCAGTCCGTTCGCGTTCGCGGGATTCGAACCTCGAACTGAATTGCCAGTGTTCAGCGACTTTACCGCTCGGCTGCTGGTTGCCCGAAGCCAATAGAAGCGAGTGAAAGAAAACACAAAGATGAAAGTGAAATAAATATGTCTTTTATTTAGTACTCGAATGTATAGCCTTATATCCAAGTTGTTGCTGTGTATGGCTCATCATACGCTCTCTGCTCCAGTTCAGTAATGTCAAGTTTTATTCACCAAAATTAGCCTATATAGCAAACACCTCGTGCAATCACAGGATAAAATAGTTCTCGCGAAAACTAAAACTGATTTAAATTTCATTAACATTTTGCCTTATTTTGAACAGTGTTGCACAGTTTGAAGCATCTGAAGCTTCGTTTTTAAAAATATACAATTAATCCTGGATTATCTATGTTTCATGTACATATCCATAATGATAATAAATAGCTTAATGTTTATTCATATTACAATCTAATCGCATAAAATGAACATAGGGATATGGCACAGTTATTCCTGTTTTTTTTTATTTATTAGGTACAGTTTTGTAGTAAATACGCAATGTAATGAAACAATACGTACCATCGTTTTAGCCTTCGATTTTCTCTCGTATTCCCTAATTACCGCTGGAAGTTACTCACGCTTCTCTAACAAAGTGAAATAAAGCAAAATATTGTTAATTTATTTTCATTCTTTAAAACAATGGTCCTCAGAGTATGGATGGTGATCCTGCAATTGGTCAGGAGATAATTTTTGGGGTGGCAATGAAAAGTTTTGTTATACACTTTAGCGAAATTGTGTAATAATATGTATTTATTTATAAGAGCGAATTTGTTTAGAATCACAATTATCAGTAACAATTAAACATGTTTATTTATTACTATGCTTGAAATTCTTAAATTAAATGGAAAATTAAATGCCTGAAATTCTTCTCTTTAAAAGCATTAGGATTTAAGAAATGTTAATATTTCACACAAAAAGATAAAATTTCACGATAAGTTTAACTGGACGAGTTTCAATAAAGTAATCATTCATATTTATAAAGTGTAAACATTTATCTTTTCTTGAAGTTATATATTTTTATAGAAATCTTAAAAAACATAGAAACAGGTACCAATAGAAACCGATATTGTGGTTTTCCGAATAGCATAATAATGACAGATTAAACCAAGTTTCATTCAAACTGATGATTACTCAAATTATAAAACTTTTTAAAGTAGAGGCAACTAAATGTTTAACTAGTGTCATAAAAACTTAAATTTGTGCATGTATTAGATATTGCAATGAAGTAATTAAACTTATTTACTGGCTCATTAATTTCAAAGAAAACGTTTTTCATAATTAGGCAACCATGCAATGCATTTTATGCCATTCTCCCTCTCTCTTTTCCCTAAGGATCCTAATTTCCAGCTCTCGAGACTGACATCTTTATTGTTAAATAACAGGCTCATTAAATTTATTTTTTATTAATTATTTATTATACCCTTGCGCACTTATTCATTTTTTACGGAGTCATTTGTCATTACCCAAAAGCAGTCTGTAACTTCAAGTTTAACATTGTTTCTAAATTTTCCTTTCTTTTCTTCGCTTAAGACGAAATCTACATCTCTCGATTATTTAAAGTAATAATTAAAGGAAAAGTGATTCTTCCCCAAATAAGATATTATAGATAATTTTTAATTACTTTTCATTTTAATTAATCATCTTGTTGTGGACTTTCTTGTAATTTTTAAATGGTTTTAATATTTCGATTGGTTATACATGTTTTCGAATTTTTTCTTCATAATTAATATATAAATTCTATAGAGAAAAGCTTCAATTAAGCATGTGTTTTCTCATTCTGTGTCAATGATACTGCGTTGCTTTAGGGCAGGTGATTTGTTTCAACAGATGAAAGCGTTTTATCTCATCCTGGGCTAAATATTTTTACTAGTAAGTAAGGATGTGAGAGAAAAATTCAGTGTTAAATACAATAACTTCTGTGTCGAAATAGGAAAATATCTTTTTTGGAGTATTATAATGTTATCAAAAATATGTAAGTCTGAAAACTTCAAAAAACATAAGCTGTCAATTATTAAGTTTACGAATTTACACCAGGAAATGGATAAACAATGTTAAATGAAATTCTAATAATAACAATTAATGTTTTTTCCAGTCATACAGATACGCAAACGTAATAGTAACAATAGAAATTTTGATCTTTGAGTTTTGCTAATTAAATGCACGAAATATGTTTAAAGCAATGCTTTCTAAAAGACAAGTAAAAGGGAATTATGTCAGTGCCAATTAATGAGAACTTTAACATAATTTGACTACGTCTTTTTACTATAAAATCGCTTTATTTGGAAATAAGTATGTACTTACATAATATGTATTCTTTTAGCTCAAACATTCAACATTAATGTGAAATACTGAAGAATGTCAAAAAATTTGCAGTTTTTAGGAAAATTTTTATGGTTAAATGTGTTTAAACTACAATAATTATATTTGAATTGAAAGCCGTTTTTAAAATTTCGCATTAAAAGACTGAATTTTGGAATTTAAAGTAAAATGTACTGCTTGGAAAGAGGGCAATGACTTATGAACGAGGGTAACTGGTTCATGATTCCCTGATTAAGTTCATTTGGCATTTTCAGTTTTTCCCAGCCTTCTCAAAGCAAAGCTAACATTAAAATAAGGTGCTGAATACATTTATGTTGTGACTGAACTCTCAAACGTCCTTCCTCTTCGTTCAAATGTAATAAACTAATTCAGTACTATCTGAATTAGAGAAGAAATTTAAATATCGAGAAAAAGTTGTTAAATGGTTTTAATGATTGAATATTTTTCTTCAATTGAGATTAGGATTTTGTATTCAACAAACTGGGCAGTAAATGTTAGGTCGTTATTCGAATCATTCATTATGTTTAGTGCAAGGTCAACAAGAAGTATTGAGGAACAATATAGCACAGGGTTCAACCACCAAAATGATCCGTAAAGCCACATTTTCAAAATGCTACTCTTTCTTATAAGCTGCAAGTAGATGAAAGAAATGAATAAATGAACCTTAAAAAACAGCATTTTTTTCTGATATCTGCAATTCCCTTATTAACTTTCATACTGAAATAATTTCACTTTAACTGACGAATTTGGCCATAAATTCATTATAATAGCCTCGAAAAAGTTTTTATTTTGCTATTTAGTATTAATTCAAACATTGATTTTCTCCCTGTTAGCGGCAAAACAAACTATCAGATATCACTTCGAATAAGATATCACTTCAGATATCAGATATCACTTCGAATATAATCTATCACTTCGAATTAAAAGAAATGCAAAACACCTGGGAGTGTAAGCAAAAATTACTCAAGTATTTAGGTTAATGCAGAAATAAAATAAAATATTGCACGTTCTTGCTTACGAATCAATGATCTCGCTCAACGCTGTTCCATTTAGTGCTCTGGTTTTAGGAATTTGCACAGTGAAACATCGATGCAGGAGGCATGAAAACGAGCATCGCCTTCAATGGAATTCGAGCAGCAGACCTTCCGATTGCTAGCAGGACGAGCTGTCCAGTTACACCACGAACTCACACGGAAAGGAATGAGAAAAAAAACCTTATAGAATAATTTAATTTTTTTCTAGATATCTATCTAGTTCACTATATAGCCAATCCGTTTAAAATAACATTTAATAGCTACCGATGCTGAAGTGCATTTTTAACTAACATATTCATTCCATTCCATGAATCAAATATTATCCATTTAGTTCTAGGAAGGCAATTATCCATTGAAATCTTTGAGACAATTAAAAGCTTAATTGTAGCTAATTATCCAAGTAGCAAACCACCATCGCGTTGATATTTATTAAATTACTTCGCATTAAATTTCACAGTGAATATTTTTTTATTACAAAGTTTCATGCAAAGTTATTAGCTACTTCTAATCATATGTTTTTAGCTTCAAAGCTGACAAGTTGTAATTATTCAACAATTCTTTTAATCCGTATTAGGTTAGTTATTTTCATTTTACTTGACATAAATTATTTAGTTCTATGTTAATAAAATACCGTGTATTTGAATATCAATTTTTTGCACCTATAGAACAATATTAATTAAAACATTTCATGTTAATGTTGGAATATTATGATTATAATACATTTTGTATTTTTAAATTCTTCAATTAAGACCGTAATTTAAGTTTTGAATACAAACAAATCGATACAGTAGAAAATGGACAAATATTCTTGATAAATTTTAATACTGATTTAATGGTACACGTTTTACGTTTTTAAATAATTATTTGTATTTTCACTTAAAATATTTTTAAACTCATGTAATGCCTATAATTCATAAAAGCCTTTAGATTCAAGTTTACTTGTATCAGTATATACTATTAGAATTACCCGTACAAATGAACCTGAAGTTAAGAATTTCTGTGCATCATAGTTTTATATTTTAGCTTATAAGGTATTTCTTCCGCCTTCTTAGCATGCATTCGTGGTGTAACGGTCAGCACGCTCGGCGCGTATTCGATAGGTTCGATACCCAGCGAGGGCATTGCTCATTTCTTGGATTTCCTTGCTTCGAAATAACCTAATGTCTCCACAGTGGTGCCTGAACTAAAAAAAAAAAAAAAAAAAAGGTGGTGGATGATGACTCTCCACAACAAGGATTTAGGGACTGGTTCCCCTAATCCCCAGTTGCCCTTTAAAAAGGAGAAGCATATAAGGTATCTCTCCCGCGTTCGTAGTGCAATGGTCAGCACACTCGGCGCGTATTCGAAAGGTCCTTCGTTCGAGTCCTGACGAGGGCACTGCACATTTTTCATGCCTCCTGCTTCGAAAATAAGCTACACTATGAAACTATAACAAGTCTCCCCAAGCTAAACTATGCAATATGTAGAAGGAACTTGTTCTTTTTAACTTTCTGAAATAGATCTATAAAATTTATGATAAATTATATCATTTTGTTAAATACGATATGAAATAACAGGCTTGAAATTATGAAGAACAAAGTTAATAAAGTATGATCTTAAAATGCATTTTACGCAAAATTGAATAATAAATGTCACTGCATTTGACATTCTGTATTACTATTAAAAACATCACAAATTTCCATTTATCCTTTGTTTACGTTTGCATTGCATATGTTGAAAACGTTATTTCAGGCTTATTATCGCAAAAATTTCAAGCTTGAGTATTACGATGGAAAGCGGTATATTTTCTTTAGAATAACGGATTCTAACAGTTAACTGCCAGTTTGCGAGCACTGAATAGGATGTTAACAATATTTTATGAAACTAACAAGTATTTTCTAAAGTTGTAGAGTATATGAAGACTTAGCAATTACTTTAGACCCTTTCAGTTACTGAAAGTAATATGAAGGTAAATCTAGCTATTTCTACTTTTTGAGTAAACTGTGATTAATAAGAAACATAAGTAACATATTGTACATAATTTGTAAATGCATATGAATAATGGTAAGTTCATGACAGTAGAAGTAGCATATACGAATTCAAAAGAAAGAGCCGTATTTAGATGAGGCGGTAAAAGAGACTAATCCATCTGTATAATATTGTAAAAGTAATGAAAGAGATCTGGGATGGAAAGAAACATTTGAAGTAAATTAATGAGAATTTAATATTTTACGTAAATAGCATTTTCAAACATAACATTGAATACACATGTGTTACTTGTCTTGCTTCAAGTTCAATATAAAATAATTATGTATGTATATGTATGTATATATATATATATATATCTTTAACTCTGAAGGTATGCAAAACATGAAATAATTTTGTACGAAATAAAGCAGAGCAGTGAGTGTGGTGGGAGAAGTAAAAGATATCTGATGCTGAGGATACATAACTTCTCCCATATTTACACGTACAAAGAAAATAACCTATGTGGGTATATTTTAGTTATTACCGACATATGAGGAAAATGTACTATATCTTTGCTCTTTATATCAAATAAGATTTCATGAACCCTACGTGGTTGCTAGTGTAAGATTACACTTTAATTTCACTGAAACTAAATTAAGTAATCTTACCAGATTGTCAGAAAACTTTCTGTCTTATTTTAACTTAGCATGTATCCCATAATAACAAACCTATCAAAACAACAATTTTCCTTTTCGAGACTTAAGTTCAACTAAAAATAGCAACAAACTAAACTTAAGCTGCTTTTGTCCAAAAAACACATGTAGTAGCATAATAATTACAAATCAAAATGTTGAAGGCCTGAGAACATTTTCCTCATGTGATGCTGTTTTTTATTAATTCACTCACTAGCAGACAGCTCATAAGCCCTAAGAAAATATTATATCCGTGTTTTGGTCAAACTTTCCAAAGTTCTGTAGTTTAAATTTAATCTGGCTCTATATTTATATTTTCTTTATTTACATTTTCTGTTAGATCAAACGAAGCATTAGAGGCGCAGGAAAAGTTTCTATTAAAATATAAAATCAGAATTTATTCTATAAAAAATAAAAATGCGATGGCTGGAAAATACTGTCCGATGAAAACATTTAATAACAAAATTTGAAATAAATGCGAAATATACTATAAAATTCAGTGTCTGAAGTTTGGATTAAAAAATACACTAAGCATTGGTTTTCAGTATGTAACGAAACCGCATATGAAGAAAATGATTTATATTGCTCAGTTAAGAGTAGCAACAATGATATAAGCATATGCAGACTAATCAGCAGTTAAGTTTAGCTTATGATCTGCTGTTTGCTTCTCGTCTGCTGTTGGTTTCTAATTAAAGATGTCATACATAAATTTATCTCAATGCGGTATTTGTTGTTTCCATTATCAATGTATTCTCTTCTCAATAAATTCATAGGCTAGAATTATTCCAAGATTAATACGGAGAGGAATTGTAATTAAAGAAAAACAGGGAACAAATAGAGGATTACATCTTCCGATCAATGCCGAATAATGTTATCCACAAATCATTTCTTTATTCAATAATTCTTTACAAAACACAAGGCGAAAATAATTTCGAGACTTAAATGACTGCTGAAGAAAAAGTAAATGCTAATGCATGAAAGAGATAGCATTAAAATGCGTCTCTTATCGAGTTCCTTCAATAAAAATTAAGTAATCAAAATGCGTTAATTAAATCAAATCTTCAGCTAAGTATTGAGATATAACGTTGTCTTATGTATTACCGAACAATCTCGTAATGAAATTTCTTTTCATAATTTTTTTCACGTATCAAGATGGATAAAATGTTTTCGAATAAATCTTTTAGCAGATTAATCAAATCTCATGCGGAAATAAAATTTTGATGCAATATTCTAATGAACTCTAATCACAGTCGACATTCGAATAAATTTGCCATCACATTGTTTCAAAAACGAGTTATTATATTACTCGTTCTACAAGCAAAGGTTATCATGCCTTTACATTTCATATAGAATAGTTTAACATGCAATTCTGTTATGGAAAACTACCATATTTTGTATAAATTCGTTTTAAAATCATAACATTTTAAATTTAAGCAATATTATATTTTTGCCGTAAGTTAAACCGGGCTTTAAATATCAGATTGTATTTTTCCGAATTATAAGTTTCCTTACTTCTAACAAATTACGTAGTTTTAAGTATTCTATAATTTTCTGTGCACTTAATTCAGAAACATGTAAATATCAAAAAGTAAATTCAAACAAATAATAGCATGCGTACTCGTTTGTCTTTCGTAAATTTTCCATATGAACAGCATAATGAAGCTATAAAATGACGTCATGTTTCAAAATAAAGCTAGACTGAATTCAAAATGAAACTAGAAGGAATTCAAAATGAAGTTAGAATGCGGCTATTCAAGATGTTAAATAATTTAACACTCTTAAACATGAAAAATTTAACTCTTCTTATCTAGAAGATTACTTTCCTAAGTCAAATAAATAAATATTATTACTAAATCATTTGCAGAATTTTAGTATTTGTTTGGTTAAACATTACTAAATAATAATAAAGTACGTACATTTTTAGAAAACTCCTAATTTTGATGATTGTGTACAACATGAACACTAGTTAACGAATTTCGGCAAGTATATGACCAGTAAACACTGATAGGAAACCAGTTATGACTAACATAAGTTTATAGTTTCTCTGTGAGTTAATTTTTCCTATACGAAATACTTCATGTTCTAAAAATATAAAAACAATTTATGGTAACATTATATAAAACACTCTACACTAGTGTTCAGGATACCTATTCTACCCCACCAGAGTTGTCTTCAGTTTATTGGCCTCCAGATGTGGCTAGTAGTGGAAACTAGCTTTAGTCAATATTGCATATTCTGCGAGTACAGAGTTGGTGGAAAACGCGGGTAAAATTGTTGCCACGTCGTCATTCAGTAATTGTGCAATTGGCTGTAGAAGTTGAGCACAGATATGTATGTGGTTTCGCCGCTAATTCTTTCATATTTAAACGAAGAATATAGTCACAGATCTCTAAAGCGGCATCGCATTTATCAAAAATATGACGCTGCGTTTGCTCTTCCCGAAGATGTCTTTATTGCTTACTTTAGACTGCTAAAACTTCTTGCCGTAGTAATATGTGATCAGCTGAGAGAATATGTGGTAACACTCAGGAAATAGGAATGTACTGAAAGAAAGATATGCTTTTTATATTTTTTCTAGAAGGAAATATAAATATCCCTTTGCAGTATAAGAGAATATATTTTTCCAGTTTTCCGTAAAGTATTTTTCTAATGTATATTTTTTCATTAATTAATAATATAGAAACACCCGAAGAGAATCTACTAATTTATGTGCATCAACCATAATGTTAATTTAAAAATATAACAGTCGAATACTTTGCGAAAAATACTGTGAACCCAATAAAAAATATCATCCAATATTAAGTGAAATTCACACTCCTGTTATATATATATATACACACACACACACACACACACATATATATATATATATATATATATATATTAAGTGGATTATAAAGCTGTAAAATATAAAATTTTTGTAACTATTATGATACTTCTAGGAAATATTTTATTTGTATCCTCATTACGATTTAAAACTAATTATTAATAACATATATATTTTATTTTAAATAAAATGTTGATGTCACAAGTTTAATTTATAAGCTCTTTAGAATTCCTGCGGGGGGTTATCTTTCAGATTGATTCATTACTTATTACTAGTAAATTACGAAATGATTAAAATTTTAGCAGTAAGAGAGCCATGGGTTTTAGGAATCGATTGTGATCATTTGATATATAATAAATGAGACTTAGCTATTAGTAATAATTGATAGAAATATCAGCAGATTCCAAACTTTGTTTGATTGAATTTTACATAATTTTATACATAATTTATAACAGTATAATTTATTTTTAAGTACAAATATTTTTAGCAAGATGATACTACGTCAATATGACTATTATTATATTAAAATGTTACAATGTGTCGGTTCACATTTCAAATTATTGCCATCAAATATTAGAGCCCTGTGCTATATTTAAAGAAATTAAATAATGAAGAACCTGCATAAATTTATATATGTTTCTCACATTGTGATAAAACAACGTACCTAGAGCCATCAAATTTTGAATAACGTACGTCTAGACCAGAATATGGGCACACGGAAGCCATAATTTGGAATTTGTTTTATTATCAATTTCATATTTTGTAACACTTTTAACGAATTTTTGATTAACAAACTCAACGATTTCAAAGCGAGCATTGGCAACACACTACGAAAAAAATACATTTTTATCTCCAGCGAGCGAGACTGTTTATCGGAAACTCTAAAAATATGCTAAACTCTAAAAATCATCTATCGGAAACTCTAAAAATTCCGTTGATGTGACCGAGTTTTCAAATATCTTTTATTAGTTATTATTTAATATTTAAAGATGATTGATTTTTTTTGTGCTAATTTATTTTTATTTCACTGTAGTTTTCAAAATGTTTTGCCTTACTTATATTTAATTTTGTCATAATTGTACATAGTTATGGATTTTTCCAATATCCGGATATCATGAGAAAAACTACTTTGTTTACTTATATATACATACATATATGAATATCAAATAGTTTAGAAAAAAAATGGCTTCATTTGAATGTGCTATACATCCAAATGAAGCCATTTGTTTTCTTGCATTTGAAACTTGCAGACGTAGCCAAAATTAAGACTTCCTTTTTCATTTCCGTTATTCATTTATTATTTTTTTTTTACTTATCACGTGCTCCACCTTAGACACTACACGGAAAGGGAGGGATGTCCCGTGGAGATCTTTTTTAAGGGAATCTGCTTCGTATCCATATTACACATGGGGAAAACCACGAAAGTGCCCATCCCCGTTCGAATGGACTCGAAATCTGGACCAACCTGCCAGTGTTCTGCGGCTTTTACCGCTCGGCCGCTGGTGAGCTTTTTATTTTCGGTAGACAACATAAAATAAATTTGCACAAAAGGCAGGCCTATTTGCAAACTTTTTGCATTTTTAAAGACGGCAAGCGTAAGCAGGTCTAGCACTATAAAAACAAAAAAATACATAAAGAAAAATTGTGTCTTTACTTTGCAATAACCCTTTAACGCTCTATTTTAATTTGGGCATTTAAGATTTCTTTTCTAATAATAGTTATTACTTATAATAAACTTCAATAACCTGCTGCATTTCGACATTAATCTCGATCATATGGTTCTTTCATAACGCTTCGCCGCAGGCGCATACAAGTCTTCAGCGATTAATGATTTTAGCGAGTTATTTACTAGTCAACTGAAATACTTCGAAATCGAAATTAATGGGTTTGAACTCAGATTTTATCTCGAATACATCATACTTGTTTTCCGCTTCTGCAGCTACTACATCTTGCTGTCTTCAAAAATGTAGAAATTCGAAGTTCCGCAAATAAGCTCGCTTGTAGCTTCAATTAATTTTGTCTTGGTTATCAAGAACATAAAAGCGAATTATTAAATTCTGCAAGTTTGTTGTTATTGACGGATTTACAAAGCAACTTCATAACGCCAATTTTTCTAAAGTAATTCATATATGTATGTATATATAAGTAAGATAGAAAAAGGTAAATATAATTGATAATTTAAGTTAGCAGTAGCCCCTTAATGCTTAATTTTAATTTAATTATTAGTCCAAAGGGGCTTTGTCCCTGAAGGACTATTGTGTTCGTTTTGCGATTTTGCGTTGAATCACTATAAATGTCCGTTTCACTTTTCAAACTGTTGCCACCAAATGTTAGAATCCTGCATTATAGTTGAAGAAATTAAATAATGAAAAACATGCATAAATATATGTATATTTCTCGTATTGTGATAAAACAACGGTACATAGAGCCGCCGACTTTTGAATGACGTAATCCTCCTACAAATATGGGCATGTGGAAAACCAAATTTGAAATTTGGAATTTGTTTTATTATTGATTTCATATTTTGTAAAATTTTAACTCATTCTTGAGTAAGAAACTCAACGATTTAAAAGCAAGCAATGGCAACACTCTACGAGGAAAAAAAACCTTTTTATCTCCAGCGCACGAAACTATGTATCGGAAATTCTAAAGATAGGCTCATATTAAAATTATTTTGCGATATTGCTATTGAACTTCATTTTATGGTTTAAGTGTAAAGAACACGGTATTTAATAAATAAAGGTAACACACAAAACGTTAGAAAACGCCCCTTTGGGCGTAATTTAAAATCTGAAACCTTTCAGATTATTTTTCCCTTCTGTATTCTAAAAATAGTAATAAATTTTCAGAATTGCGTCATTTTGTAGCTATTCATATAATTTGTACTATATGACTTTCACATAATTATTAATTAATTTATCAAAGGCATTAAAAGAGAAAAAAAATTCATTCTGAATTAAGATTTCATCCTGAACCAAGGCAATTTGCTATTATCTCTTTTGCCGCAAAGAATACCGAAGATGTAAATGTCCCAGAACAAGAACGATTAATATGGCACGAAAATTTAACTGCAGTAAAAGAATATGATATAAATCTGCTACTACTACGGCTTATTGCATCTATATGATTTCAAACTCTCTTCGCCATTCCCGTTTTACTATGCACGCTACAACATTTATATGCGTCATTCCCAAACAATCATGTTATATATATATATATATATATATATATATATCTGCTACCCAAACGGGATAGTGGTTCTGGCTATGGAACCGAAGGGTCCTGTTTCAAATCCCGGAGAAAGCATCGATATTTGTAACTGTATAGTGTCTCTGCGGCATGTTAGCATTCTAAATGTATGGCGGACCCAAAGTCCTCTCGTTTGGTTTGGTGGTAGGAGAAGAGAGCTGAAAAACCCTCAGACCTACCCAGGGTCGTTCTCTGGAAACTGGAATCGCATTAGGTAAAACCTTGCTGTCACCTATATAGTGCCTAAGGCTCTTGCCGACGACAGCCGTCATCTTGTACTCCTTGCCACGAGAAATTTCGTGGGCTTGTTCTGTTGAGTTGAGCTTAGTCCAACAATATCAGCATATATAAATAGATAGATAAATATAGGTATAGACATAGATACAGATACAGATATAGATATACAAATCTCATCCAGATAATTAGCAACACAGAATGATCCGTCAAAAAATGCATGGATCTACAATCATTATGAAATTTTATTAATTGAATTGAAATTAGAATATAACTTAAAACAAGCAAACGTTCGTATGATAAATCATAAAACTTAATTCTGCCTTCGTCTTAATTCATTGTCAACTATGTAAAATATTACAGGTAAAGATATGCTTCAGTAAATTATGTCAAAAAAGCAAATTCGCTAATTAGCTGCCACAAGGCAAGTACATTAAGAAATAGCAATTTTTGACGTCTGCATAAAAGCTCTTTCGCTAATAATCACACAAACATTTTGCCTGTCAGCTCACCTGACAAACACATTCAGCTTATTCTTAGCCAAGCAATAAGCACAAAGACATCTTAAAAGCATAGAATTAATTTCTAAATGGTTGCGTATATTTAGTTAAGAAAATAAAAGACATTTCCATTGAAAGAATAAATTTTATCTTAATTTAAGGAATGAAATTGGAAATATTTATTTTGCAAAATTATACACGAGTGACAATACTAACACAAGTTTTCGATGTTTTTAAGAGATATAAATTCTAAATAACAGGATATGAGAATTATATTCAAGGAAATTTAATGCTCAATGTTAGGTTGAAAACGTAAAACATCCTCCTGAATTTGAATGTCATCTGGCTAACATGGTATCGCACAATTTCTTGCATTTTTGAAAATGTACTATAATTAAAACTCTTTTTGAGCATTTGCTATGTATTTTCATTTATCATATAAAATGAATAAATAAATAAAACTTTAACATGCCAATTTTAACCTAAAAAGAGAAAGAAATGGTTTTGTACAATGTAATTTTGAAAAGCATTCAAAAATTTCAAGCTGACAACAGAAAAAATAGTGAATTTCGCCATTATTGATCTTATTCTGCATGTATAGAAATCCCAGTCTATAAAAAATGAAATGCACACTTAAGCAAAATATTTCTATAGCAGCTCAAATTTGCAAACTAAGCTATAAGCACATAAATTGCATTTTTATGCTCTTCCCACATGCCGTGTGCCTCATAAAAGCGCATATTTTGTTGACTCTGTGATAGGATTCGTTTAACCCTTAGAAAACCGAAGTTTTCGCTAAGCTGTATGCTTAAAAAACCGAAATGTCCATCCCTGTCTACTAACAGCCCAGTCCGTTTCCTTACCTCCCCGTTCATTAACGCACAAAGAGGTGTGAAGATTTTAAATGACATCCTCTCTACGTCCTAACAAAGAAGCTTCCATTAGTCTTTTAGGACAAGCTATATGCAATAAACTGATGCAATGCATTTGGGAAAACTGCACCTGCTACTGCATACCTTAGGGGAATGGAGGAAAAGAACATCCCGATCTCTACAGTTTCGGACAGCTGTGGTCATCTGAATGAAAGGCTGTCTTGGGCGTCTTGGTCTTCAAAGGTTTGATTTCTTACGTTTGGCAAAGCGCAATAGAACTTTCTGCTTACAGGCAGAGATGACTTCTAGGCAGTGATGGATTTTCTAAAAGAGCTTGCTTGTTCCTATGTAAAAAGGATGAAAATATAATTCAGCCAGTGCGTTCATTCGTCGAAAGTACATCTTAGTACGAAATAAATGTTTCGGCTTTAGATATAAGGCACTGATTAGCTAATACGAATACATAAACACATTCCATATGTAAATTCTTTGCGATCGATGAATGAACTTTATGAGCTTATTTAACTTTATGAGCTTATACGTTTTGTGCTATTCCGTAACATACGTAATCCTGTGTCATTCATATAGTATTACATAAGTACCTTAAATAGTTTCTCGATTAGTTTCATTACGCTAAATGAATCAGGGCTACAGAAGCGTATTAAAAAATGGCTGTGTTTGCTTCTTCACAGATGGATTTTCAGATGAGACTCTAATTAATGGTGAACCTACAATAAGCTTTACTTTTCCAGACAACAGCATAAAAGAATATATAAAACTGAAGCTAGAAAAACTGCTTTAAAGTACGCCTGCGAGCTTCCTGCCATACAAGAGACTGTAAACATCTATATCAAGCTCTAAAATTCCGAGAAGGCCAAAGGAATAATAATCTTTAGTGACTCCAAAGGTGCCGTTCAGGCAGTTCATCCGGGTGTCTCAAGACAGACCTATGATATACATAATGTCCCATAGTAACTAGCAGGAGACATCACGCTTCGCGCGGTATTCCTGCCATTTCGAATCGGCTTCTACATACAAATGTAATATTTCCGGAACCATAGAAAAGGAATCAGCATGCAGTCGTCGTGGCTGAGAGTGAAGGCTTACAGATGACGATAACAAAACATGAACTTGACGAATTTTCCAGTCTCATCATCTCCATACATGTTTGTCTAATCATAATGAAATCGGAGACATTTCTATGATTCAATCATAATGAAATACAATAAATTGTTGCGTACATTGTTTCTTGAAGTTAAGACGCAAGCAGTTTAGACGGGGAAGCAAGGCGAGCAGCTATTAGCAAGGTAGAAGCTAGCAGAAGAAGTGACGTTATTAGCTGCCAGGTTTATTTATACCAAGTGTGATGTACAAGTGCAGCTAATCTCTACGATTGTTTAATTAGTAGCGTTACATAATATAGAAAAATCTCGAATTTGGGAGAACAGATGGATTTAAGGAGAGAGCACCAAAATGTCCTCGCCCACATCAATCAACTTAATAAACACTGTATAATGCAATGGATACCAGCCCACGTCGGCATAGACGGCACTGAAGTCGCTCTGGCCAAAGAAACGAGCTACCTGACCTTATGACATGAATTCTACTGCTAAATCAAAATTTAGATGTTCGACCATCAAGCAGAAATTTAAGCTATGCGAACTCAGCTCCGACAGAATTATTGCCAAAACCTTGCCAAAACGTAGAACTGGCAACTCTAAAGGGATGAAAATCTCACCGAACAAAACAAGAAACTGCACTGTGTGCAGAAATTTTCTTGGATTGTAACTTGGGCCAGACCACGTCTTCTCTTGCCCTGCCATCTTGGTTGTAACGCAGCAAATTACTGAATGCCCTCCAGAAGACCTTGCCAATGGTATTATCTAACTGACTTCCTGCACTTGATAACAAGCAAATAGAGAATTTCGTGGTGATTTTTAATATAACGTATTTGAACATAAACATGAAAGCTGTAATCTTCAGTCTGTTATAAATTTCATTCCCGATCGATTTTCATCGTTTAGTTGCATATTCATCATATTTTCGTAAACAAATGAACATTTAAATTTGTGTAATTAAGATAAGAATTTATGTAAGATCGATTTACTGCTAAAGATTTCCGTTAGTTCGCAACATTGCACTGCACTGTGGTTAGGTGGACGGTAATTAAAAAACTTGTTATTCATTTATTACTTCTGACTTTATTAAAAGTGGCAAAAAGCATCACCTTTCCATTGAGGGTATTATAATTCATTAGAATTGAGCAATATCCACAACGTTAATTCAATTGTTGCCACGTGCATGTGAGATAGTAAGTGAGAAGTATAAAATATGTTAGCTGAACACCGGAAAAATAAATTCGAAAAGTACTGAGTTAAGTTTCTTAAAGTAAGTTCATTCTGTACGTTTTCCCAAACTGATTTGTTAAGAAAAATGCTTTAATTATGAAGCGACGAAAAGTAGCCAAAAAACACTGGTAAAATAATTTGAAAAAAGTAATTTTATTAAAATGATTAGTAAGTCTTGCTGGCTAAATTAGTCAAAAAAAGTAAAATTTTCCTAATAACATGCAAATGTTACCTGATGCCTTAACTTTCCACTAAATATTACTCTGTGCAACAGAGAAAAAGAAAAAAGTAGGGTTAGAATTTATTTTTAAAAAAATATAAATGAAGACAAGGTAATTTTAAAAGCTGTGATTGCTTTTTCAACTCATCCTCTAGAATTTGATTAGGCACTTTATTTTTTGTTCTTATTTTGCCAGCAAAAAGATCGTAAAAAAACCCGTAAAATTGTCGAACATTTTACATGTTTACAAGATGTAGCGTCTTGGTGCAATGAAAGTTCTTAATTAAATCAGTTTAATTAGGTGCAGTTGGAAAAATGCGAAAACTGCAAATATGAGATGAGAATAATTAACGGGGAGCTTTTTTAACAACTCTTCATTTTCCTATATGTTATGAATAATAATAGAAACAAATAAGGCAATTTCTTCTTGGAAAAAATTATCTCAAATTTCTTTCTGGTTTCTTTTTACGTGGCTTTGGGGTATTAATAATAAAGATTCAATAAGAATATTTTGCGAAATTTTTATTATCAAATTGCAGTAAAGTTACAGTATGTTTTGCAGTTATGTTTTTTCAATGCATTTTGGAACACTTAATTTCTTTTTCCTTCACTTATGAAATAAATAACGTTCATAACGTAAATCGGATGTTAATATTTTATACTATAACAAAAATATAATTACTTTTATAAATACTAGTATAAAATTTAATTTAAATTACACTTGCACATTCAATATTTAATATGCATGTATTGACGCAAATGTTTTCAAGTTTTCGTGATTGTATTTCTGCGAATTCCCCTTTATTATTCAAGGTGATCCAAAAGTCTAGTATTTCAAACTTTCAAAAACTGTAAAATGTTTTTAAAAAAATAACGTAAAATTTTAATATAATGACACTAATGACAAATTATTTCACTGGATGACAATCCTATACTATAACAAGTATCACATCAATTGAAATTTCAGCTAAAGCTGTGAGATTTAGAATTTGCTTGTTTGGTGTAGCATAGAGATGACAAAAAATATCATTTAGGATGTTGATTCGCATTTGAATTCCCAGTGATAAAAATAGGATAATTTGCTTAGATCAACATTGAGAGATCATGCTTGCTGAGAATATTTAATGGACGGCTGTATCCTATAAAATGTTGGTTATCCTAGAAATTTCTTCCCGGCAGTTGTTGAAATGATGATCGAATCCAACAAAGGGCATGCGAATTTAACATGTTTTTATGATTAATTCGACACCACTGAATTTACAGAGGTTGTCCACATATTTTTAGACGATTTAGCTTTGCTATAAAAAGTCTCCTGCTTGGTATTATTTTTAACTACAACTATATTTTTGAAACCGTAAATTATCGTCTGCTACTTGATAATTTTGTTTTCATGCAAAATGGCGCTTTTCAAGAAGCAATGGACGGAAGTCTACGTTTGTGCTCTTTCCGAAGAAAATTATTCATATTTAGTTAGTAAGAAATGCTGTAAAAGCCATGATTTTTCCATATCTAAAGCAACGATAGATAATATTATCAATAAGAAAGGGAAAAAGTGTTATAGTTTCGGTTTAAGGAGATAAATTGTTCAAATTACATATTCAAAGAGAAACGGAATGTTTTGAATGTTGAAAAGGTAAGAACTTCAATGTTAAAAGACAATCTGCGAAGTAAAGTTGCATAATCATGAAAATGCTTATTTACAACTGTAAACACAGGGATTAATGCCGATTTTAATCATAGAAGGGCTAAAAACGTAATACACACTGCGCAAAAAGAAAAAAAAAAGGACAGTTCTATATCTCCCGTTCTACTGGACCAATTGAAATTCAAATTGCATTTTCCATGCCTCGAGAGCGCGACTTCTAATATATATTATATTTCTATATACCATCATTTTAATATAAGTATTTTGAAAAAGAATCGGACTTTTTCTGAAATGACATGACAATATTTTTCCATATTTCGTTTCTACGACTCAAATTATGAATAAATATTAAATTTTGTAATATTTGGTGCGAAATTTAAGGAGAACTTCAAAAATTTATCTTGGCGTATTTTTTTCAGTTTGCGCCAAGAATAATTTACTTGGCGTGTAACCTCTTTTCCTTTTCTTTTTTTCATTGCAGACGAGCGGAAAAAGTCATCATCCATACTTCCAAATGATTTTAA
This sequence comes from Stegodyphus dumicola, assembly GCF_044657685.1. Classification (NCBI taxonomy): domain Eukaryota; kingdom Metazoa; phylum Arthropoda; class Arachnida; order Araneae; family Eresidae; genus Stegodyphus; species Stegodyphus dumicola. The sequence continues at coordinate 71,758,505 of NC_140768.1, read as the reverse complement.
CAAAGTGCGTAAACCACATTTGGCGTTATTATCGCTCAAAAACAAGATGCCAAATTTCAAAGCGATGCAGTATGTAAATTCAGGTATATCTTCGAAAATTTTGAATAAAAAACTCTAATTTTTTACACGTGTGCCTAGAAAAGCATCTGCCTTAAGATGATGCTAAAAATTTCATAGTTTATATTACAACAATTTTTTCGAAAAATTTATGAAAAGTATTTAAAAATACAAATTTGAAATATAAATGATAAAAAATGTGCGAATTATATTTGGATTAAGCCTAAATTTTGAATTCTGGAAGAAGGAATCAAGTAAGTTTAACACAAAAACAGAGATTACTAAATATATATTAAATTCAATTAATATTGACGAGTTAAAACTTTTTAGAGCTATTTTTTTTAAAACTACTCGTGCGATTTTTACAAAACTTAGCAGTTTGGTAAAATTTCAGTCGTAGAATCGAAATATAGAAAAACTTGGCATGTCATTTCAGAAAAAGTCCGATTTTGTGTCAAAATACCTACGTTAGAATGATGCTATATATAAATCTAATATGTATCCTAAGTCACGCTTTCGAGACATGAAAAACGAAAGTTGAATTTTGTCAATCGGCCCAGTAGAACGGGAGATACCAGAACTGTCTTTTTTGTTTTTTCTAGAGTACGTTGTCTTTCTCCCCAACATATAGCTGAAAGCATAACGCACTACATATAATTATCTACGAGAAACAATTATTCGGACAAAAATGCTAAAACATTGTCACAGTAGATGAAGTTTGGATATATTTAAATGATCGCAATAAAGAGAGATCCATATATTATAATCGAAGAGAAGAAAAAAATCTTAGAATATGGTTTAAAGAATCTAAAGGAAGTTTATTAAACAGATTTAACAGGCGACCTTTGCTTGCCACACAGCAAAACATAGCCTAAGTTTCAATTCGAATTCTTGCTCATTAAAACTAATTTCAAAGTTCCTTCAAGCTAACTTCTCACTCGGAAAAACCAAGTGTGAGGCAATAGTTTTAAATGTCATAGATCCTTTAGCTCAAGAAAAGCTTAAAGAAGACTTGACCAAGTCAAACTACGTATCTGTATGTATGGATGCATCAAACAGAAAGGATATAAAACTTGTGCCAATTGTTGTGAGCTACTTTAATCCTAGTCATGTAATGCTGTTAGATTTCAAATCTGTGATGGGTGAAACATCTGAAATTCTTGCAAATTACTTATGCTCTGTCCTACTGCAAAACGATTTGAACAACAAAGTAGTGGGCTTTTGTGGAGATAACTGCAACACTAACTTCGGTAGTGTGAAAAGGGCAGAGCAAAACAATGTTTTCTATCGACTCAAGAATAGCCTAGGACGGGAAATCAGCGGAGCACAAATTGTGCACATCCTTTTGCAAACAGCATTAGATAGTCTCCCAATCGATATTGAGGCCTTACTTGTGAAGATTTATAAATATTTCCACATATGCACAATCCATGTAATTAAACTAAAAGAATTTTGTGAATATGCCGAGAATTACAGTACCGTAAACTCATTCAACACGGGAACACCCGTTTTCTGTCCGGTTTCTGTCAATGATGCCCGAGCTGGAAAGAATTTTACAAATTTTTGAAGCTCTGAAAGCTTTTTTTTTTTCAGACTAAGAAATTATGTGCCCATCAACATTAAAAAATCTTGTGTACTGCATAAGGTATTTCTCCCGCATTCCTGGCGTGCCTTCGTGGTGTGTAGTCAGCACACTGAGCCGGTATTTCAGAGGTCCGCGGTTCGATTCCCGGCGAAGGCGTTGTATATTTTTCAATCTCTCTTGCTTCCAAAAATCCTAATGTCTCTACAACTGATTTAGCGGGCGATCTGTACTTCTGGTTTATCCACAGACAGCTCTTTAACAAAGCCATTCTATTAATGGGAAAAGATAATACTACAGCTTTTGAGGTTGCTGAAGTTCATAAAGCTCTCAAAAGAAGCCTGGCAGAAAGAAAGGCTTCAAGCTTTATCCCTATGTGCGCAAAGAACATCTATAGGAATCTGGACGAGCAATTCCGTAAGAGTGTGAAAGAAGAATTTGATGGCTTTTATGAAAGATGCATTGCATACTTGGACCTCTGGGAGAATTGGTTTGGAAATGCTGAACAGTTTTCTTGGATGAATCTGACCAAAACAAATGCTGTTCATTGGGAAAACGCCGAAACTTCTTTTGAAATGATTAACAGCAGTCTTCTTGATGTACCCGATATGCAAATAAACACTGATCAGCTGTTTGACGAAGTTGTGCTTGCTAAGGCGTATTTACAGACAGATTGGAAATAGTGGAAGCAAGAAGTATCTACCAGAGATGTGATTACTTCAAGTGAAGAAAAATGGTTCAGACTGTTTGATCACTTCAAGAAGAATCACATAGCAGTCCCCAATCTGATCAAGATTGTGTCTTCTGCTTATCTGGGACATCAGCACCAGTTGAGAGAGTATTTTCTTTGATAAAAAACGGATAACCTGATGATAAGGGTTTTATAAAGGAATCCACGGTTAAGGGCTTGATGACATGTAAAATTAATATCAGATTAGCTTGTGAGGATTTTTACAACAATATTAAAACCAAAAAAAGACTTTCTAAAAACGTCGTAGCCAATGAAAAGTACATGCAAATATTGTTCAAATTTTTATTCCTCATTTAAAGTGTTTTTTCTTACTTAAATAACTTATAAATATTAGTATGTAAGAAATAAAATGTTTAAATTCATACGCTTGTGTCATTTATTATTACCTATGGTTTATGTTCCTATGAAGTAACCATTTATTCATAACATTGAGAATAAACGACCCTCTAAAACACTCCAAAAACCCGCCGACGGTGTGTACCCTTGAATACCCGCGACGCCGGGGGGGGGGAGAGGACATTCCGGGGTCGCAACTGAACATTTCTGAAATCTGGCAAGCCTAACCATACGCATATTCAAAGCTTAAAATTTTCTTTCTGACGCCATTTTCGTTAACTGATTGGTGTTTTTAGAATTTTTAAAGGCATTCTTTCATCTTTATGAAGATTTCCTTAAGGATATGAAACATGCTTTTTCAGTCTGATTTGTCATTACTGGGAGAAACTGTGACTGATTAAGAATTTTTTAATTCCGTTTTTTGGTGGCTGGAATGCTGCTATTTGACTTCACCGGCGATTAAAAACTAGTTTGGCTTTTGCGCCGGGGGGAGGCTGGTCGCTGGGGGCTTATTTTTATGAGAGGAGCTGCTACTTATGGAAGACTTCGATATAAGATTACTTTAATTTTATTTAGTATTTTTCTTTTCTTTGATATATTTGATGAGATTTTTAGAATTCATAAGATATCCTCTGCAGGTTGGGAAATACGTGGTCTTTTATAACACTCATGATGTGTATATTATCAGATAATATGCACATAATGAAAGACTAGACATGATTAAACAGAAGTTCGTCACCAAATCATAATCATTTGAGCTTTTGTATTTCAGGAAACTTCCAACGCATGACTACATATTTAGCTAAAAACTACGTCCATTAGACAGTGTTGCATTTTAGAATTACATTTTGCTTTTAAGCTCTCTTTGTCTTTAGTGAACATTACACTGACTTATTGTGATGCAATATTATATCACTATCCTGAGGAGAATGAAGAGTTAGAATTTTTTTACTCTATTCACCTACTTTTTTGGAGGATGTGTACTCTCAAATTTTAAAAATAATTCAGCGATAAGTCGTCACATTCAGCGTATTAAGGACCTAAGCAAATTTACGTCTTTAATCTTGAAATTGTATAGTTTATGACCTTTTTGAATCCACGATAATACAAAATTACCCGTCACTGATGACACTGCAAGTCGCTCTGACTGCACATAATAAAGAAGCAGTGATGTTTGGTGTGATCAGTAGCATCATAATTGACTTCAGACCAACTCATCTTCAAGATTCATAAACGTCTTCAGGTTTCCGATCTATTTTATGCTGTCAATTATGCCATAATCGATTTCAAACAGTTTTTGATAATGACGGAGCCTGGCGTTGAACATTTCCTAAATTTAGTTAGTTTACTTTTACAGAATGTGAAGCTACATCTGGCGGACATAAATATAAATAAAAACATTTCATAACAAGGCTCTTTAACCTCCAAAACTATGTGCATTTCTGCGTTAATTGCATATCTTTTTTAATTACATATATTTTTTAATATTAACTGATTTTTTTATCATTCTATGCTGAAATTATACTTCATGCGATATAAATCTAAGTGAATAAAAATAGTTCTTCCATATTCCCAAGCATTTCTGTACGACTTGCAGCATACAGAAAAATTATATCTACACCTCAGTAAGGAAAAAATAAAATAAAACAAATAAAAAAAAATTGTTACTGAGGGACTTGTAACACAGCTAGGCAATCAGATGTTGAAACTGATTGTACGGGCCACTGGGAATCACTTCGTATTGGGAAGGGAAAGTAAAAGAAAACGAAAATCCAGTTTAACTTCCTCAGTGTGCTTTTTTAAGTGAACCTGCGGTTGTGTAGATCCTCTTTTTTCTTTCGAATTCAGTTGTAGGATGGTAAGACAAAACCATTAGTTGAATTGGATCCGTGTTCGTTACAAAAGAAATCGAATAATTCTAGGGAGGAATAAAAAAATAAAAAAATTTAAAAAAAAAACAGTGATTGCTTCTTTCGAATTAATTTCGCTTTACAGAGTTGATCCAGTGGAAATTATCAGGGGCATAATAAAACACTGAAAGAATACCAGAATTATATTAATAGAATCATTTTTTGGGTTGTGTAAAAAATCTGATGTGTACACCACATGACTTCCTTGTACGTTATATTGAATTATATGCATTTTTCTTGCATTTCATTTAAACTTATTGAATTGAATTAAACCTACTTCGTCGATACCTCTGACCGAACTACCAGTGTTCAGCGACTTTATCGCTCGGCCGCTGGTGGGCCGGTTAACTAGAGGCATAAAAACATTATCCGGAAAATAAGAATAACGTAATTCAATCATTTTTAAAACAAAAAAGTTCGCAATTTACAAATACATAAGAATAAAGAAACTGAACTCACTGAGCCGAGTAACAGAGTGAATGTATGTATATATATATATATATATATATATATATATATATATATATATGAGTGTAAGATAAAAATATATGAATCAAAATTATAGATTAAACTATAAACATTAATTCTTCCTCTCTATTCTAAAATCGTAATAACTTCTCTGCAATGCGTCATTTCTAGATCACTCTATGATCGGCGCAGCTCTGATGACGTAATGATTGGGAAGTGAAACTGCCTTTGTAAACCAAAACTTTTCTCTTCGCGTGCTTCCATCTTTCATAACGACGCACTTCAGCTTTGCTCTTTACTCTGCTAAGATGTAATTTCGCTGGCTTGCTTTCGATCCCAACAATATCAAAAATGTAAATCTTCTGTAGAAAGGCACGACTAGAGTGCCAAGTGATTGTGGCCACAAATATCAATCGGAAATAAAAATGGAATTAAAACTGCCTCGACTGCCAAGTTCTTTAAATACTACACAATCAAAATTCTTCTTCAATATGGATCTAAGCAAGCATCGACACTGCTCCGGGTTTTCCTTGCGCTTTTAATATTACATATATATATATATAATGTTGTATGATCTTAAATTCATTTAGTGCGAAAACAAGTTACTACTACTATATACATACTATATACTATATACTTTTGGTGGGGCTGATTGCACCCAAAACGTAAGGGGCACATCTACACGTTATAGCAGCCCCCACACAAAATTTCAATGTTCTGAGGCTATTCGTTTTCGCGTTATGCAAGATACATGTATACATACGTACGTACGGGCCACGGAAAAAATCTCTTCTGAATCCATTTTAAATCAGTTTTATAATTCGTTTGGGGAAAAAAGAGTCCTCTATGTCATGCAAAAACATCGTTAATATGCATTCGATAGCGGTCAAAATGGATATCTTCGTTGAAATATGATAGTCGAAATTTTTCGCGATTAGAATAATTCTTTTCTATTTCGTACAAAGCACCTCTTTTAGCACGCGCATCAAAGCAACCAATATTTGTACAATGTACTTGATAATTTTTATATTATTTGTTCATTTAATTGCAACAAACCATTTGAAAGATAGAGGAAATATAGTAGTTTATTACATGAAATAAAAAATATGTTAAAATAAATATCATATTGATATTACAAAAATAACAATGAGATATTTTTACATCATGGATTTTTTTACCAGCAAATACGAAATAAATTATACATTGTATGTGTTAAAATTACGTGTGCTTAATTATTTGCATAATATGTCATAGTACATTTAACATATATCTGTAAGTATAATTATTATACTTTATATTAGGTAACTCACCTCGTTCGAAAGAATTTTTAAGTGTTTTTTATATTTCTAATTTTAAGGATTTTTTTATTGTACTGAAACTTGAATATAATCACTAGATGCATGATAAAAATGTAATGATAAAAAGCTCATTATTTTGTGAATTTTTTTGCAAACAAATCTGGAAATTTTATTTCGAAATTAACAAAAATGTCAACCATCACTGACAAAAAAATAATGATGATAAAAACATAATTTTTTGACTTTATGTATATTAACCAAAAGCATGAAGTAGAATAATTGAAAAATATTGATTCACTATTTTTCTATGGCTAAATAGTATGTTAGTCAATGCACAAAATGTTTTTAAAAATGCGTATCCTACTGAACAAAAAATTACATAATTAAAATTCTGTAAAGCTAATTTTTTTAGTCCACATCATGCATAATAATATACAAACACTGTGTGCAAAATTTCAAGGGATTCTATAAGGAACTTATAGTGTTACCACGGTTGCTGTTGATGATCACGATTGCTGTGGATGAATCTAAAAAAATAATAATAATTAAAAGCCGCGTTTAAAGGTCTCAGATTAGCATCACATATACACAACTATTCCCGTTGCCAAACCAAAATGAGAAAATTCATAATAAATATACTTTTCCGGATTCTCTATACTAATTGAAATGCTTAAAATTCTTTAGTTAACAACTAGCATAAAGAAAATGAAATTTGCATTTTTTATTTTTCCCTTAAACCTTTACTTTCGCCGTAACAAACAATAACTTCCCGTTTGCTGTTTGTCAGAAAAACTGGTATATCTCTGTTTCTAATAAACATATCAAGAAAATAAAAGTTGTTTTCGATAAATAAGAGCGTGTCTTTTAAAAATGTGATATAAATAAATACAAAAAAGCAAAAACCAAAAAATTATAATATTAACTAAAATTGGCCTTTTGAAAATTCCTTTTTGTGATTAAAGTCGGATACCTACTTTAATCACAAAAAGGAACGTTAAACGTTACGTTTTCGGGAGTTATATTATTTTAATGATCCGTTGTTAACAAATTAAATCTATCATATATAGAATTAACATATTTTCTTAAAGTGAGCTTATCATCATTTTATTAAACGCGTTAAAAATCATGCTACATATTTACGCTGATAAATATTTTTCGTTTTAATCAAGCTCAATTATCTGTTCCTCTCACTCAAATCCTTACGGAAAGCAAAAATCTTTGCAAGTTCATTACGGTATACCTAAAACAATTCTGGAGCAATAATATAGTTTTTTTTTTTTTTTTTTTTTTTCAAAATTATCGAGAGCATGACATGCATGCGATTTATACATAAGTATTTAAGAGTTTGTCTTTTCTGGCATAAAGCTTTTGATATGTTTAACAAAACCATACTCAAGCCCTAATAAATAATATATAGACAGAATACGTAAGAAATATTTTGTAATATAAGCACCTCTTCAAGACATTTTAGCACTAGTGTTTGAAACAATACTTCAGAGCAAAAAAGTTTTACTGAAAACTAAATGACTGCAATACACAGAAATCGTAATGGATGTTATGACTGGTGTACTATGATTCTGTAATTCTAAACTAATGAGCGGACTGTATGATAGAGAACTAACTAATTTATTGACAGAGATTATCCACATTCAGTTTTAATACATGTTCTGGCATGTTGCTTAGCCGAATCCAGTTGGCTAAGTGAGAATTTCTCGCCATAACTAATACGTGGCGCTGTATTCTAACTTAACAACTGGTAAATATAAAATTGTCCAGAATTGTACAAAAATATGTAGGCACAAAATGGTATTCCAGGAGACTTG